>NW_026892641.1:0-5218785 GCF_033815535.1 Pezoporus flaviventris
TCACAAATACTTAATAAACACTAATTTAAATCAAGGTATGGAATAACAAGGGGTTGTTTTCCCCTTTTGGAATAGGGAATACCAAAGAAATAAGATCAAACTGGGGAGGGGAGAAGAGCCGAGGCCAAATTCTCATCTTATTTATACAGCTGCAAATCACAGCTGGGCACAGGCGACCTCATCCCGCCTGGATCACGGCTCCATCCCTCTCCAGAGGAGTTGGTTTTCCCATAGGGATTACCTGGAGCATCCCATCAGCCCTTGCAAAACTGGGAGGTGGGGACAAAGCTGGGGCTAAATTTAATCAAGGATTAATTCCCATCCCTCCAGATCATTGTTTTGAGCCAACATCATAATGATCCAACTAAACCACCAGGAAATCATTCATTTTATTCCTAATTTGAGGCATTTGTTAACATCCCTCTTTGGCGATGGCAAAATTTATTTGGGAATAAAGTTATCTGACAGTTTGGGGGAGATGAAATTCCACTGAGAATTGTCTGGATCCAGCAAATTATCCTTCTAACACACCAATAAATCAGCTTTCCACAACAAGGATGAAGGATAACTGGGGATGGGATGCTGAGATGTATCCAGGATACCCTAAAATACAGAAGGTATTGATGCTCAGTCCGGCTTTCGCAGGGGTCAGGAATGTCAGATCTTCCTAATTTATCCCTAATTGTGCTGAAAGTTTCCCTTGCTGTCCAAATTTGGAATTTCTACACAGCATCCCAGGTTATTTTTCTCTATGTCCTCAGGAAATATTCCTGTGTATCCATCACACCTCAAACCCAACAGCACAGTAGAACTGGGATGCGGATGGTACCTGGAGGTGTTGTCCAGACCCTGCATCCCTAGGGATGAGGATGGATGGGTGAAAGATGCTCTTCCTGGTGGGACCACACAACTATTTAAGTCTCTTGGGAAGAAAACATCCCTGTGATCCCTTGGAGACACGCAGATGCTGTCAGTCAACTTGAAAATAACCATGAAGTAATTCCAAAGTTCACTGGAAAAGCCAAAATCTCTCAAAATCCAGAGCTGCCCCATTTCAGGGAGGTGGTTTATGCCTGAGTTGGGACAAAAAGGTTATTCCCTGATGCTCCAGTGGGATAAAATCCTCTCCTTCCAACACAACTTTCTGTGCTTACTTTAAAAACAGGAGATCTCCTTTAAGAAATGTAAGAATTTCCTTTAGAAAAAAGAGATGTCCTTAAAAAAAAAAGTGATTTCCTTGAAATAAAAGGGGAATTTTCCTTAAAAAAGAAAATATTTTCCTAAGAAAAACGTAATTCCATTTTAAAAAAGTGTTTTTCTTAAAAAAGAGAAATTTCTTGAAATGAGCCCCATTCTTAAGAAAAAGATTTACTTAAAAAAATTAATTTCCTTTAAAGTAAAATTTCTGTTAGAGAATATTATTTCCTGTCGTGGTTTAAACCCAGTCAGGCAACTCGCTCACTCACTCCCCCCCCCTGCATCTTTCCCTCCCCCTACTCCCAGAGGGATGGAGAGGAGAACCAAAAGAATGCAACTCCCATGGGTTGAGATAAGAACAGTTTAGTAACTAAGGTATAACACAAATCACTGCTGCTACCACCAGTAATGATAATGATAAAGGAAATAACAAGGGAAGAGAATACATCACCTAACCACCAGTCAACCAATAACTCGCCCCCCAAGCCCAACCAAACACAGACCCATACCTCCTCCAACCCTGCAGTCCCAGCCCTTCCGGGTAACTCTCCGTTACATCCTGGGCATGATGTGCTGTGGTATGGAATACTTCTTTGGCTAGCTTGGGTCAGGTGTCCTGTCTCTGCTTCCTCCCGCCTTCCCCTCCTCCCTGGCAGAACATGAGGCTCACAAAGTCCTTGGCCAAACCAAAACATCCTTGTTATCAACTCTGCTCCCAGGCCGAAAGTCAAAACACAGCACTGCACCGGCTACCAAGAAGGAGAAAAATGACTGCTACTGCTGAGCCCAGGACATTGCCTTAAAAAAAATTCCTTATAAAGTGAGAGATTTCCTTTAAAAAAACGATTTCCTTACTAAAAATGCAGTTTCCTTAAAAAAAAAAAAATACTTCCTAAAAGAAAAGAGATTTTCTTAAAAAAGGGTGAGGTTTCCTTCAAAAAATGAGAGTTCCTCAAAAAAAAAAAAAAAGAGGAATTTCCCTTCCCAAAATGATGGAGGGAAAAGGAAAAATGTTCCTGCAAGTAGAGTATCACTTTCCTCCCGTTGTTTCCCCCTACCCCATGCTGTCAAAGGGTGTTTCATGGTATGTATTATCTATATTATAGACACAGAATGTTTTATATATATAACATTAAAACCAAGGGGTTATGGTCCCCCTGATGTTGGTTTGGGGGTGCCAGGGATACAAACTGCCTTAAAGAGGAGGATTTAGGGGTGCTGGGAGCACAACATCCCCTTCCCGCTGCCACCAGCACCCCTATTAACCTCTCCCATAATTAGCCGCAAGCAATTAACTTTTGCCCCTAATGAAGGAATCTCAGCACAGGGAGCTCCATAAAAGAGAAAGGAGGGGAAAAAGGAAATAGGAGGGAATCCCGATCCCATCATCTGTCCGGATGGCTGAAACCCCAGAAATAAGTGCTCTATTTTAACCCAAAATCCAGTAAACCCACCCAAATCCCTCTGTCTGAAAACAGCCCCCAACACATCACACCCCAAAAGTTTGGGGATGGTTTTATTACACCCCCTTTTTCCCCACCATGGGAAGATTCCAAATCCACCGAGTCAGCACTTTTAGAGGCACAACACCCGAGACGTTCCACTGGAGCCAGGTTTTGCCCCCTAAAACCTTTTAGGTAAAATAAGTCTAAAACTAAGGAAAATTAAGTGAAATGAAGCCGTTTCCCTATTTTCTGCCTCTCCTCGACAGACAGCTGCCCCCGCATCCCGGCCAAAAATAATCCATCCATTCCCCCCCCCCCCCCCTTTTCCTTAATCTAATCTCCCCGGCTGGGAGTTTGAAAATATCCTGCTGGGTTTAGGGTTTCCCGTTACCGAGATAGTGGGGTAAAAAGATCCCTAGGAGCGAGAAAAACCGGGAAGAGCCCAAACAAAGAGCCGGAGCCCAAATTGCACTTCGACGCCCAGTCGAGGACCGGGATGAAGAGGGAAAGGGGGGGGGGGCATGGATCCCATGGCGAAACTTCCCGAGCTGCGCGATGCCGCCGGCGGAGCCACCCTCCCGCGAGTGTAAATGTGCTAAAATAATTCAGAAATGATCGAAAAATGGGAATTCGGATTCATAAAGGTGGGTAAGGACCCCCCAATATCACTGACAACCGCTAACGGGGGGGGGGGTGGTTTAGTGATTGTCAACCCCTGTGTGCACGGGAGGGATGCGCCGGGGGGGGGGGTCCCATGGAGCTGTCCCAAGGGAATGGGGTGCACCAGTGGAATGGGGTGACCCCCACTAGCAGTGGTAGCCTTTGACATGCTGGTGAGGGCCACATTCCAGTGCTGGCATCAAGCCCACATGGAGCCCTGAGAGCCCACCCCAATGGGTGCCCTGTGGGTGCTGGTGGGGGGCACCCCACGGTAATGGAGTGCAAAGCTGGGGAGCTGTGGACAAAGCAGCACCCCCTGCCTCAGCCCCATTGGCACGGGGAGGGGGGGAGCAACTTTGCAGCTGCAGTATAGAATGAGCCCAAGGGGGTTGAAACACCCCCGGGCGGGTAGAACTGCAACCGGCTGGGGGGTTTAGAGCCCCTCGGGGGAATTGCTATAGGTTGGGGGGGGGGAATAAGAACCCGTCGGGGGGCATTACAACCGGTCGGGGGGTCTGCAGAGGGTCTGTAACCGGTTGGAGGGGTTAAAACCGCCCGGAGAGGGGGGGGGGTACTGCAACCGGTCAGGGATCTGCAGCAAGTCTGCAACTAGCCTGGGGGGCTGCGATCCCCCGTGGGGGATTACAAGCGGTCCGAGGGTATTATAACCGGTCGGGGGTCTGCGGAGGGTGCTGTAACCGGCCGGGGGAGGCTGCAACCGGCTGGGGGGATTACGGGCAGCCCGAGAGCATCGCAACCGGCTGCGGGGTGCTGAACCCCCGGGATCGCTGCAGCCCCCCGGGGCCACCGCAAGCGGCTGGAGCGGGGAGCGGGATCGCCGCAGCGCCCCGAAACCATCGCAACCGGCCGCGGTGAGAATGGAGGAAAGGGGGGGGGGGGGGTCACCGGAGCGCACCGCAAACCGCAGCGGGCTGGAGGTCAGCCCAGGGCGGGGGGGAGAGGGGGGGAACCGGACACCGGGGACACGCACACGCTGCACCCGAGGCCCGCGCTACCGCACCGGGAGGGGAGGCAGTGCGGAACGGCAAGTTACTTCCCGCAGCGGAGGGGATGGAAAGGGAAACGGGGGGGGGGGGGGGGGGGGGGGAGAGGAAAGGAAAAGGGGGAAAGGAAAAGGGGGAAAAGGGGGGGGGGGTGTCCCCGCCGCCGCACGTGCCCCGCCGCCCGGTCCGCTTTGTCCGCGCGGCTCGGCTCGGCTCCGCCCCCCCCCCGCGCGGCGGCCCGGCGGTGAGTGACAGCCAGGCAGCCCTACCTGCCCGCCAATCTTCATCACACCGGCACCGGCCTGACAGCGCGGCCGCGATCGCCGCCCGCCCGCCGGCCCCGCCGCGCCGCCGCCGGCACGCCCCGCACCGCCCCCCCACCCACCCCCCCATGGACACGCCCCCCGAAACCACGCCCCCTCCTCCGGACACGCCGCTGGCTCCCCCTGCTGGCCGGCTCCCCTTAGCACCTCCCCTGGGCATCACTCGGACACCCCCAAACATCACCCCCCCCAAACACTTTTGGCCCCAGAAATAACCATTTACCCACCCCACCACCACCACCACCATCTGGGACCTCCCCAGGGGACCACTCAAACGCCCGCAAACACATTTCCCCCCCGACAATATATTTGCCCCCTCAGCAGCATCTGTCCCCCCCTCAAACAGCATCTGCCCCCTCTAAAAACACATTTGCCCCCTCAGCCGGCATCTGTCTCCTCCAAACAGATTTCCTCCCCACAAATACTGGAGCTGCTTCCACTGGGAGCACTAGGAAGCACTGAGAAGCACTGGGGCACTGGGAAGCACTGGGGCACTGGGTCCTTTAGCTAGATTTTCTCACATCTTATCTCAAAAGCCACAGGGATGGATATCTCCAGTTCATCCCAGCCACAGTTCAATTTCTCCTGATTTTCCATCCCCTTCCCTGATGAAAACTGCCATCAGCAGTGGGATTTGTAAGAAAAGCAGAATTTCTGGCCATTTCCTAAGGAATATCATATGGGAGAAGGAATCACTCAAAATATCCCTGGAATTCTTTTGGGATGGTAAAAATCAGCTCCAAAGAGTTACAGCAGGATGTATGAATGATACCTAAGGGATGGCTGTAAGGTCAGGGATGTGATGGGAGAGGTGGAAAAACAAGCTTAAATTTAAGGCCAGGAACTCAAACCAACTTAATTTTCCCTCTTGAGGTTCCCACATTTCTAAATCCCTCCTTCCAGCTCATCCTGCTCAAAACAAATCCCATCCAGAAAACATTTCCAGGTAACAGCAACATTTGTGCCTCTTACTTGAAAGCAACCTCTGAAAGACGTTGACCTCCTCTGGGTTGGTCGTTGGAATCGTGTTGCTGGGACAACCAGAGGAACTCTGAGCATTCCCCTGATCCTTTGGAGATGCCGGAGCAATGATTTATGGGAATTTCTTACCTTGTAAATCAGTTGACGGGATGGATCTCCTCGCTCTCTTCCTCATTCCTATTCCACGGAAGCGAGCAAAGACAAGGAGCCATAAAGCTGTCGCTGCTTGTTTCAGCCAGCTGGGAACGCCAGGAAAAAATAGTTCAGGATTTATAGGAGCTGGAGAACTTGAATCTGAAAGCTAAGGGAAAGGATGGGAACCCATCATCTTGGTGTCAAAGGACCACGGGATCATCCCCACTCAGCATCTCACCTTGGAAAACAGAGATGGAAAGAGGGCAAGGCTGTTTTCTCCAGTGCCAGCAGTATCTAGCATCCCAAATTCACTCCTTGAGCATCCCACGTCCACTCCTTGAGCACCTTTCTGCTGTAACAAGTCACCCCTGGATGAGCCTGTTTTGGTCTGATCTCGTCCTGCCATCCCTCAGTCCCCACATCTGCAGGGCCAGGGACGCTCAGCAGCATCCCTGCTGGGATGCAGAGCCACCTCCAACGAGGTGTCTGGTGGACAGCAACCCACTCTCCCTGCCCTTAGACCACCCTCCAGTGACCACAGCCCAGGGCTGCAGGTGGTACGCAGCTGGAAGAGATGCACAAACCCCCACAACCACAGGATCTTTCATCAAACACCTAACTCCACATCCCTATTCCAAACCAGAGTGTGGACTGCTGGAAAACCTTCCCTGAAATTTCACCCCCTTCACCTGTTGAGTCTCCCACATTTGGGGGTTGTGCCTTTTACGTGCCACAGAGCTGGGGTGAGGACATCTCAGAGGGATGGTTTCTTGGTGCACTCAAAGCCCATGTTGTGAATAGATCCTTACTGTGAACAAATCCATGATTATTCCTGAGTCCATGGACGCTCCTTCTCCAAAGTGACAAGTTCCTGGAGCAAGCTGGCTCAAATATTAAACATTTGGCAAGAGCAGGAACATCCAGAATAGGGAAAAGTCACATTTTTACATAACAGGCTTCGGGAGAAGACAAATGACATCAACTACAGTGGTTTAGTTGCTGTCACTGGGCTGCTCCTCCATAAATAATTCAGTTCCCTTTCCAAAACTGCCTTATTGCTCACATTGAATTCCTCTAAGAAAACTGTGATGGGATACTCTGGAAAAATACATGAGTGAAGCCAAATAAATTATTCAACAATAGATGTTGAAAACAAGAAGGTTTTAGGACACAGCCAAGGCTGAGCTTTGCGCTGAGCCTGACTTAAACAGAGCTCAAGGATGGAAGGGGAGGATATCCCGTCCAAAGCAAGTCGCTCAGTGGAAGGATGTCTGACCCCCTTGGGAGTTAAAGGATGCTAAAACGGGAAAAAATAGGACGTATTTTGGATCAGATGCTGCTCCAAATAGCTCAGAGGGTGGTGGTACCCACCAACCCTTCATCCCTCCAGCTCAGGTACCGAGCTGTGATCAACGGAGGATGCATAATCCAATGAATCCAAAAATCATGCTGGATTTTTACAAGACATTGAGGATACAGATGTTTCCCCACACATTTCAAACCCCTCTCCAGTTACAAGTTTCAAGAAGGGAGGAATCAAATCAGCCTTAAAACCAGCCTCAAAACCAACATAATTAACCTGGTATTGGACACACCAACAGCTGTGTCCAAACCCAACAATGTTTGTACCAAACCCAGGCTGAAATTAAGGGATCTCCCAGTTTTTAACTATTCAGCTCCTGGAGGATTCCTATTCAGGCCGATTTCCCTCTGCTTGTGGTTACTTTCCATACACACAGGCCAATTCCTCTTCTTCAATATGTTTGGTTTTACCTCTGCACATGATTTTCCTGGGAATAATAAGAGAGTAAATCCAAGATTTATGTCACTGAAGAGACGGCATCACGCATATTAAATAGTCTTAGGCACACCGTGATGCTACACTGACTTTACAACTACTAACAGATAAATAAACAGGAGAATATCATGAAAAGCTCTATCGATAATCCATAGGGACAAGGAGGATGTATTAAGAACAAGTGGTCGATGCCAGGATAGCTCGATATTCCCAGAGGTTTTTCCATGTGAGATTAAATAAGATTAAATCTTATTTCTTCGGTGGGATTGATGGATCGATAATAAAGCTAAAGCCAAAAGAAAGGATTTTTCCCTGTTACCCCCACCAAGCAGCCAGGATTGACTGGGAAGAAATGGGATTTCTCTCACGCTGGCTGAGCAGGGGTTAATGATGGCTTGTTGAGCCGGGAAAGCACTTTGGGGTCCTTCCAGAAGGAAAAATGCTAGATAAATGGCAGGTTATATAGATTTTGATTAGAAAAGCCCTGCTGCCAACTTCCTCCTTTTAAACGTTTCATTTCAGGGCATAATAAGTCCACGGCTGGTTCCTGCTGCTCCTTTAGGCTCTGCCATGCAGTTACTTCGAGCATCCGGCTGACTGATCCTTTCCCAAGCATTTCCAGGGATAAAGGGGGGAAAAAAGGAGGATCTGGATGTTTAAAGTGACTTACCTCCAGCACTTGAGCAACCTTTGGAGTCTGCTTTCTGAAGGCAATATCAGCCACTTGAGATAGGGATGGGCTGGAGGGATACACACCAGGATGAATAAAACATCTAAATAATCATAAAACTACACCTTGTCCAAATACTGTAGGAAAAAAAATGGGATTAACTAACGGGATAAGCCAGGGAAAGCAATAACACTCCCCTCCCAACTTATTTCACTCGGATATCTGCAGTACTTGGGTACCAGGCAGCCAACAAAAGCGATGTGGTGATGCTGAATCCTGCCCTTTTAAATTTTGGCTCCACCTGAGATGTTTCTTCACCTGAGATGTTTCTCTACCTTGGCTGGGCTTCAGCATCCCTTCCCCATCCCCGTTCCAGATCAGCCCATGCTGGGAGCTCAACCTCCACCCTCAGCATCTCCTTACCAAGCAACACAAGCCAGCACCAGCGCAGCTTTGGAGGAGCCGACGAAGGGAGAAGCAGGGAGATGGTCACAACTCCTTAAAGATGCAAATTGAGAAGCAACCATCATAACAAGGAGCTCTGTTAATTCTCTTTCAAGATGCAGATTTTAATGCTGACTTTTCCTAGGCTTATTTGTTTTATTTAGCAATAAATTTAATACTGGCTCCCTGAAGCAAGGAGACAGATGGACTATAAACTTTGAATTTTGAGAAGCTTTACTTCCTTAGGTTAGTGTCATCTTTGATCTCTCCTGAAATTACATCTAGGGAAGTTTGCAGGGATTGAATTCTGCTTTTTTACAGCCCTCAAAGCCATTTGATTAGCTGCCTTTGAATGTATTTTTTGCACAGGTTACCCAAAAGGATCTTAAATCCTGTCTAAATGATTCATAGCCTTGGCTGTTGGAGGTATCTCAGAGACTTGCTAATGGACCTGAAAAAACCAAAGCACTACATAACATCTCCTCTGCAGGCAAGGGGAAGTAAAGTAAGTGCTATGCATCTTTTGGGATGCAAAGCTCTCTAGATCCAAAACCAAAACTCCACGGCTGAGCTAAAACGGTGCCCTTGTAGAACTCCAGGCAGCCGGTGAATGGTTTTGGAAGGACCATGAAATCACAACACAGCAGGAGGGACTCATCTGGATACACAAGAACATCCTTTTTACCACTGACTCTGAGGTGTGTGAAAAATCCAGACTTTAACTGTGGGGTATGTGCTCCAGAATCTGGGAGAGGAGATCTTAAGGGCACCACCATGACATTGGAGTGAAGCTCCCAGGAGCCACGCGGCGCTTTGTCCTTGCGTACCCAGGTTCAACCAGTTCCCAGCTAATTTCCCCGCTGCCACACACAAATAAGGAAGGAAATTAAATCTAAAAGAACAAAACCCAACAAGAGCAGAATCATTTCCAAGCTGCTGCCTGGGGAACAGGAGGGAAAAATCGATCCACGGTAAATGAAAAAGGGTGGGAGCAAAGAGCCAAGGAGAAAAGGATGATTCAAACACCAAACAGGCTTGGCTTCCAGAACGAAACCCTGCCTGAATGTTCTGGGGACCATTTCAGTAGATGCTGGTAGCTCACGGTCACCCAGCATCCCACCATGGATGGATGCTGCCAATGCCCAACCCCTTCCAATAAGGAGACGTTACTGACCGCTCGATTACGATTGAATTACTACGGATGAACTTATTACGGGCACATTAAAGTCTAATGAGTGGCTGGTGATTAATGTCATTATGAGGAATACCAGAAGAACTAATGATGATGAGCCACTTAAAGTGAAGTGTCAAGGGTTTATTATCGATGACTCTTTGGTTTCTTGCCTAAAAACTCTTTAGTTGGAAGGAGGAAGAATATGACAAAGGTAAAGCAAAAGGTCTCCAAAAGCAACAACGCAAGAAGGTCCCATAATAAAACTCATTTAAGGGTAAGATTTATGGGAAACAGCATTTCCTGGAGAAATATGTTGGAAACCAAGAGTTTCTTGTAAAAACATCTCACCATGTGCTTTAACACCTTTGGGAATGCCATTATGAAAGCAAATTCTAATTCTCAGCATCTCCCCAGACCTGTTCTTGCCTTTATTTCTCCCCTTGACCTTCTCATATTCGTTTTCCATCAGTTCTTTGCCTCCTTCTTTTAGCTTTGCCTCTGCTCCATCACTTGCAAGGAGGGCTTTACAACCCAGTTTAAGCCTCTCTGGTGGTTTCTCACCTCCTTTCCCTCCTTGGTTGGATCAGATTTTGCTGCAATATCACTCAGGGGTGTTGACCCCCTGGGAAAATGTCACCCCATGTGGGCATGATGACATTCAAGCATCACCAGAAAATGACTATACGACTTTCATTTGGAAGGAAATCCCTGTGCTTTAACTTTGGAGAGTCAAGTATCAAAAAGCCTTTACTTGGACCGAGGTACAAATGTACAGGACTGAATTAAAATTGCTTTTAATGTAAAAAGCCACCAAAACCCTCAAAAAACAACCAACTTCCTCCCAGTTGGCAGCATTTTGAACATAACAGGTGATGACAGAGACATGCCCTCCTCCTTCATCCACCTTTTCCAAGTGCTTCTTGTTTGGGGTAGGACTCATCCCACCATGGGAAACGCTTTAGCTCCTCCACATCCCACCAACCAAAACCTTTCAGGGCTTTTAGAGGCATCTCCTCTTGGTGGGATGGGTTTTTCCCCTTTTAAAAGTGACTTCATATCCCATTTTATTACTTTCTGAACGTTGCAGGGTTTGTTCTCTTTGAAGTCTTACATCCTCATTTCCCGTCAGGACGATTAAAATTGATTTCCGCCATCAGCAAGAGAAAGATAATCTGAAGTGGGCTCCTGAGGGAGAGAGCTGAATCCCCACGGAGCCATTACAAACCCTCTCCTATTATTTTAACTTTCTTTTCTTCAGGATTTCTCTTTGGAAAAGGGCAACTTAGCACTTCTCTGCCATATGTGTACTCCAAGAAGAAGGGGGAAACTCTTTTAACCTCCTCTATTTCCACTGCAGAAAGCGGACATGGGGATTTAAATAGCTCTTGTTTACCACCACCACTCACCCAGAGGTATTTTTAGAGGGGTAATCGGATCCTCCTGACGCCTTTGCTTGGCTTTCTTCAGCTCCGCATCCTCCGGCCCCAGCCCTGCACCTGTCCCGGTTTGTATCCAAGGAAGACAAAACGGGATGGGGTGTTCTTTCCCAAGTGCATTAAGCCGAGTGATTCCTGGTGCTTCCTTGCAGGAGGAAGAGGGTGGGATTCAGGCTAGAAAATCATCTCCAAGGTGTAAAACCTCCAGCTGAAAAGAAAGACATGGAAAGAATGGGCATGGAGGGCGAGCAGTGCTTAGGGATCCAGCTGTGAATGCCTTCATCTACTTCCTAAATCAACTAAATCTGTAATATCCTAAATTAAAAAAAAAATCAATTAAAACCAATTAAATCATTTTTAATAAATTTTTAAATCTATTAAACAAATATAAACATTAATTAAATCAACTAAACCCTGAGCAGACAAAATAATCTCCAAAAGACACCAAAACCACCTCTAAAATAGAAATATCATCTTTCCAGGCTGGAGGATCTCAGGGTCTTGCCCCTGTCCCACTCCTGCGCTGCTTTACAACAAATCCATAAGCAAATTTATGCAAATGAGGGGGGGTGTTGGTGGTTCCTATTGCAATTAAGGGGGAAATAATGAGCTTGTATCAACGCTTCAAGACCTCAGCTTATCCCAGCCACCATCCCAGCCCACAAGAAGCCACCCCAAGAAGGAGGTCCCCAGCCAGGTCCCCACCATCCGACCGAAGGCACCTCCATCATCAGGCTCAAATATCTTTACAAGGGAGTAATTTAACGCCATCCCCAGCTTAAGCTCCATATCTACCGGGCGTGAAATTAGTTCCAGCAAGCTGCAAATTTGCTGCTAATAAAAATATTTAGCAATTCGCTGGTCTTTAAATCAGGAGCAGAATATTTTCGTGCTTGCATCAACGCTTGTTTCTTTCTCATTCTAATATCCGAGTATCAGGGAGCTCCAGCCATAAACCTGCAAGTTTTACGACTGCGCAAAGAGTTCTAAATCAATTCCCTCACTGCTCCCAACCTTGCCACTGAGGGGCTGATCATTTCATATCACTTGATGTTAGACATTACTGGCCATTGTGGTCACCAGGATGAGCTGGGCATGGGGGATTTGCAGGGTTTTAACTCAAAAAATGCCATCTTGAACCTAGGGCCTGCTCCTTGAGTGACATCTTACAAAGGAGCTTTGATCCATGTGATCCTGCCTTGCAGCCCTTGAAGGAAGGTGACTTCTCCATCCTCCTGGGCCAAGCATTTAATTAGCCTCAGCACTAATTGCATCTCTCTGCCAAGTTCATTTTGTCCACTTCCAACATCAGGATGTTTTTCCATGCCTTTGCCAAGAAACGCTGCAATTCCCTGATCTTATCCTTAGGAAAAACCACCCTGTGGTGATGAAGCATCCTTCAAATCATTCCTCATCTGATGCCAGGGGAGGCTGAGATAAAGAAGAGGGTGTTTAGGATGATGTGTTTGGTTGCAGCTGGGTTGAAGAAATTTCTCAGGAAGCTCATGCTTGGGAAATATCACATCGATGAGGTTGGTTTTCCTGGCTACCATCTCCAGTTCCTTAGCTGTGGATTTATGGCTTGAGCTCGGAGAAACCCATGGCCCTGCTGAAATACCATATGTGGCATATAAATAAATATTATAGGGATATGTTGGGCTGCTGGGAATCATTTCAACTCCAAAGCTTAGTGCTTGAGCTACCATCAGACCAACTGTGCTGGACACAATTGACAGGATTAAAACCAACAAGCAACATGGCTCAAATCTGATCACTGGATGTGATTGCTGGGGCATAGATCAGATTTATTCCTTGACTTCTGGTCAAATATCTGGGATGTGGTGTGGGTCAGCAGCAGGTTCAATAGCTGAATGATTCCAGCTCTGTGCTACAACCACTTGAACTTGCTTGACATTGTCATTGTGGCATCAAGAAACTACCAGGTAACACCAAGAGGAGATGAAGGAGATAATAAAAAGTGAAAAGAGCCAACTGATATGGGAACAGGTTAAAGACGCCATTGTAAATTCTGTGGATAAAAGGTAGAAGGGAAAATTCAGTAAAGGAAAAGCCTCGCTGGCTGATGCACAAAGATTATCACTTTTAGATGGAAAGCTAAAGGATGGAGGAGTCCCTTTGAAAACAGGGCTATGTAAAAGAAATTTGGGGGTTTACAAACTACTGGGGTCCAAAAATGCAAAATAAAGGGGAAAACGGGGAAAAGCAAAGGGAGATTCTCAAACAACAGAAGCAAATCTGATGAGGGCCTTAGTGATGTGGGTTAGTGGTGGCCTTCGAAGTGCTGGTGTAAAAGTTGGACTTGATTGTCTTAAAGGTCTTTTCCAACCTGGTTGATTTTAGGATTCATTTGATTTCTGATTGCCAACAGGAGCAGGGAGCATGGGAATAACAGAGAAGGGTTAAGAAGGTGAAGATGGACATTGCCAACATGGGTTTTTGCAGAAAAAGACTCCCCTGTGGTGGGATTAATGACACAAGACAGCGCAGGAGAGCTTGCTATCAAACATACTCGTTTAATGTGTTGGCATCAGGTTCCTACTCGATGCCAAGTGAAGGCAGGTGTTGGAGACAGTCTGTGCTCTGCTTGCTCAACTGGGGGGATGTCACGCTGGTGATTTTGATTTCATCGCAGGAAAAGGCAGGTCGATGCCACGCAGCATAATTAACCACCAGTTTATTCCTCCCATTGAAAGGAATGGCAGAAAGAAAACAGCAGGTTTTTACCTCATTTTATGCAGTCAAGGTGTCATCAGGCTTCAAGGAGTTGAGAGGAAAAACTGAATATATCATTTTATGCTGGTTTTTTTTCAGGTTAACAGGTAGATGAGTCCTAAGAACTAGCATAAAGTCACCATCAAACCACACCGGCCCGAAAGCAATGGTCAAGATGCAATAAGGGAGAAAAAGGGTTTAAAAACAGGCAGAAAAAATGGGTTTTAAATGGAAATCCGTCACGTCTGGGTGTTAAAGGCTACTCAGTGCGTTGACAAACCTCCTTCGCTTGGCTTAGTGGCCCTTGACCCCCAGTATGGCTGTCCCACAGCCACACAAACCCTGCTGTCATCAGTTTGTATTAACCAAACCTGCCTGCTTTTAGCCCTAAATAACCTGAGGGTGCAGGCAGCTGAATCTGTAGGACCTGGGGAACTGAAACCTTGTTCAGACAGTGGTGCTCCCTGCAGCACGGTGGGCAGGAGCCTGTGCAATGAGCAACGCTGGGTTAATTAAGCACCGATCCATATACAACAGGATAAGGCGTGGGGGAATCACGGAATCAACCAGGTTGGAAAAGACCTTTAAGATCACCAACTCTATACCTTTGCCTACCAAGGCCACCACTAACCCACGGCACTGAGGGCCTCGTCTACACGGGGCGTGAACTCTTCCATGGACGCTGACTCCTAGGCAGCCTGTTCCAACGCCCGGGCATCCTTTCAGTGAAGAGTCTTTTGTAGTCAGGGCAGCCGGAACGGGAATGCCACCGAGAACGGGAATGCCAACGGGAACGGCGACAGCGAGAACGGACCCCAGTGGCGCGCCCCCGCGTGTGGCAGCGTGGGAAAAATCACGTCCCCGCGCTCCCCCAGCCAATAGGAAGCGGCGGGCGAGCGGCGGGCGGCGCTGAGTGGCTCTCGCGGGCGCTGAGCGCCGCGGTTGCTAGGGGGAAGCGGCGGGGCAGCATGGCGGGCGCGGCGCTGGGGCTGGGGCTGGGCCCCGGCGTGCTGGCGCTGCAGCTGCTGTGGGCGCTGGCGCTGGTGCTGTGCCTGGTGCTGTCCCGAGCCGCCGGGCGAGCACGGTGAGCACGGGCGGGCCGGGGAGAGGCCGGGCCGGGGGCTGAGGCTGAGGCTGCTTCCCGCTCCCCTCCAGGTTCACCGTGGTGCTGGTGGCGCTGGGAGCCGCCGTCCTCAGCGCCGCGCTGCTGCTGTTCCCGCGGGAGGAGGAGCGGCCGAGCACCGCCGCCGTCTATGAGGTGGGACCGCGGCCCAGAGGGGCGGGTGTGCGGGGCGGCACCTCGGGGCGGGGGCCGCAAGGGGGGACCCGAGGCCCCGGGGATGGGCTTTCACCTCGGGATGGCCCGTGGGAGTGAGCCTTTACCTGGGGATGGTCCCTGGGGATGAGCCTTTACATCAGGATGGTTCCTCTGCGCAGGAATTGCCCCCATGCTCTTGTCCTTCCCGGCTCAGCCCTGAGCTCCAGCAGCTCCTGCTCCCCCTCTGCCATCCCTTTTCCAGCTTGGGCCATGTGTTTTCCAGGCTCCCTCCTGCCTCCATCACCCAGCGCACTCTGGATATTTCCCCCTCTAATTCTGCAGCGGTTCACTGTCCCCAGCTCTGGGTTTGCATTCTAAAGCCTGATAACCGCTCTTCAGCTCTCTTACAGGTTATTCCCGCGCTCAAGCATGGAGCCATCTGTGTGTGTGCGGAGCCCCTGGTCTGTGCTGTCAGGCACAGGGATCTCCCCTCAGCTGTGGGTCACATCAGCCTGCCTGAGCTTCCCCAGGGCTCCTCGGGCTGCGAATACACAAAGTTTAGTGGTGTTTTAGGTGCCATTTCCTCTGTTCGGTTATTAATGCACATTAATTACCGCTCTTCTAGATGCTGGGTCTGTGTCAATCCCAACTAAAGACACTGGGAAGTATTTTGTCTTTTCTCTACCTTGCTCTTGTAAAGGTTGGAAGCGAGATGAAAGGCATCTGAGTGTGTGTGTGTGCCCGGGAGAGCAACAGAATTGGAAAGCTTATACCTTCAATTGGACTGGCCCTGCCCTGCCTATCAATAATGCATGACCTGGGCTTTCTGCACCGAAACCCTGCTAACTGCCTCATTAAAAAGAGAAACGTGCAGGAAGAGCCAACGCTTTCACTCACAGGAGACTCTTCCCGCAGCAGCACCAGGGCTGAGCGTGTGCTGGTGGGATTTGTAAGGCTGAGCTGGGCCGAGCGAAGCTCTGCTGTGGGCTCAGGAGCTGGGAGGATGATTCTGTAACCTGGCTCCTCGTTGTGTCTTGCATTGCTGCTGGGCCCTCGTTTTCAGTCTTCTCTTTTCCCCACTGCTCCCCTTCTAAAAGGATGCTTTTGGCCAGGGGGAGCTGCTGCGGGTTTTGTCTTGTGTTTCTTCCCTGTGCTGCTCCTTTCCTCCACATTTCCTTTGTTCAGACGAAAGGGATTCTTCTTCCAGTCATTCCCGCTTCCCGCAGAGAGCACCGGTGTCAGGAATGAAAAGCGAGGGGAGAAGTCTGGGGGAACCCCACTGGTTTTCCTCCTGGAGCGATCTTCTCTGACAGCACTCTTCTGCAGGACGTGGCGTGCTCCCTCCAGGCTCCTGTAATGGGTGTTGTGGTCTTTCCTTTTCCTCCCTTCCCACTGCAGATCGTGGACACCTTCTTAATCGGCCGCTTTGTCCTCCTGGCTGTCATGTCCCTGGTCTTACTTGGGTGCCTGTTCCTGTTCCTGATCTACCACCTCATGGAGCCAGTCTACGCCAAACCGCTCCCCCGCAGCTAGCAGCAGCTGGAGGCAGCAATCCCTGCCAAAAGGAGATCCCAGGATCGTGGCAGTAAACCAGGAAAGGGAGACCAGGAAGCTGTTCTGGAGGTGAACCCATCGGTTTACCAGGCTCAGAAGGAGCCAACGAAGCAACTGAAGTGTTTTGCTGCACGCAGAACTGTGTCTTTCATCTCTAAAAGCAAAGTTTGGCCAGGCTGGATGTGATTCTGGGCAACCTGGTCTAGCTGAAGCTGTCCCTGCTCATTGCAGGGCGTTGTTATTGGATGAGCTTTGAAGTCTTTTCCAACCTAAACCATTCCATGATTCTATGATTGGGCATGAGCACCTTCCTCTCCAGATGGGTTTAAGCCTCTTACAGGTCCCAGAGGTGCTTTAACTTCTCTCTTCTCTTTTCCAGGAGAGTTGAAATCCGTGCACTTTGTGCCACACTTGATCCAATGCACTGAACCGAGATGGTTTGTTAGTGTGGTCCACAAGAGCTGGTTTGTTACTGTTCCTTTTTCACCCGTAATAAAGCTCTCTGAGAAATCCCTGACTCGGTGTTTCTCCTCCAGGAACATCACCTTTTGCCACCCTATGTCTCTGAAACCACCTTTTCCCATCCAGATGTGGGGATTTTGGAAGGTCTGCGTGTGGCTCTGGATTGCTGGGGACCGTCCCTTTGACCAGAAACCTGAGGCTTTGGCGGGGGGGGGAACAAGACCTCAAATGATGCTAAAAAAAACAAACTAAAGTTTCCCCTGGTCAAGGATGCGCAGGAGAGACAGATCTGGCCTGAACAACCCTGCCTGCTCATGAAGGGACCCTCTTGCTGCAGCCCTGTGCTGTGCTCAGGGGTGATGTAGCCCCTCATGTAGCAAGACTCAGCTCTCACACTGCTTTTTAGTTATTTCCCCATTTATAGAGAGCTTTTTTTGGTCTTTATGTCCCTTTGAACTGAAGATGGTGAGCAGTGAATTGAAGCTTCTCCCAGCCCTGTCCTGACTGCTCTCAGTCACAAACTCCCACTGTCAGGGCATGAAAGAGGAATCGGGCAGAGCCAATGAGCTTGAGGGTGATGTTTCCCCTGCAGATAATATATACTTATATATATAATATATATATACTTACATATATATATACTTATATATATAAGTGCCCCAGCACTCACACAGCCAGCAAAAAACATGGAATTACCTGTCAGAAAAAGGCAGAGGAGAGTCATCTCTGGTTCCTGAGCAGAGTAAATGCTCAATCCCAGTCTATCCCGAAGCCTGTATCCAAGGGAGTGGAACTATCATGTTAAGGAACATGCTGAGCATTTATGCAATGCAGCGTGTCAGGTCTCTTGGTGATTTGGATATTATGCCTGAAACCAAATTCATATTTAATTCATCATCTTAATAACATCTATGAACATGAAGCCTGGCTCTGGCTCCAAGCCTGCCGTGTCCTTACTCCCTGTGCTTGTGAGGATGATTTGGAGAGGCTTTGGGTCGGATGAACGGCGAAACTGTGGCAAAAGGAGCTGGGTCACGAAAAATCCCAGCCCTAGAAGCAGCAATGGGAAGCTACTCGTGGTTTGGTGCCACAAACAAAGCCAAGATTTGCTTTTCCCCCTCCCCTAAATCCATTTGTAACTGAAGTCAAAAGGGTCATGCTGCGGGGGGGATTTTGGGAAGAGCGAATGCTGCACTGCAGGAGGAACGTGGTGGCTCCTGCATGAGGAGACCATCCCAGAAATCCCATTCATTAGGGAAAGAGCCCCATGCGCTCTCCCCTTTACCTCCCCAAAGACATTCCCAGCTCTGTCCTCATCCCTTGCCACCCCTGGCAGTGGGAACCAGCTGGATGCACTCAGCCTGGGCTCTCTCCCTGTATTTATTTATTCTGGGCACTTCTGCTTCTCTCGGTGCAGGGGCTTTCCAGACAGTTCCTGTTTATTTTTGGGAAAGGAAAGACCGCGTCAAGGAATTGGTATGAGCTGTTTTCCAGGCAGCCCCAAATGGTGATGTTTTGCTGCCATCCCCTCACCCCAACCCTCAGCTCCCGGGGGATAACCTCCTGCCTCTGTCTAGCATCCTGATCCTTACTTTTTCCAGTTAATGTGCAGCAGGAGGGTGGGTTTGGCTTGCATCCCAACCTCCTCCTCATTGGGAGCTCAGGAGGTGTTATAGCCAAGGAGCCCTGCTCTCGCCCCACACACCCCACACCCCCCCCCCAGCTTTATACCAAAACTATGAGCAAATGAACCCAGCTTTCCTTTTGCTCCAAATATCCCATTGTGCCAGCCCCATACAAGTGAAAAACCATGCTAAATCCCAGTGGGAAAAAAGGATACCAAAAGACACTGCACTGGGATGAGGGTGGCCGAGCCAGCTCAGGTGGGAAAAACAGCCCTTTTCCCCCCTAAATTCCCTGCCTGGCTCCTTAGATACAAGCGGGGATGCTCCCACACCAGGATGCTGGTACCTGGGGACCCAAGGGCAGCTCCTGGCTGGTGCCAGGGTGGGATGGAGGGAGCACAAGCGTCTGCAGGGGAAACTCCTTGATTTAAGGAGCTGAATCCTTGAATGACGGCAATTCCTCACGCTGCGCTCTGCCGGCACTTAATTACCCTCTCTGGTAAAAGCTGGCCTCTTATTTCCACCTTGACTTTGCTGACTTCAGCTTCCCGCTGCTGAATCCCGCTTTGCCTTTGGCTGCTAATTAAAAAGCCCTTCAGCGTTAGCCGGCTGCTCCTTGCGTAGGTCATTATGTGCTCCAGCCACCTCCTCACCTTCACAGCATCCCGGCGGATCAACGGCATTCCTTCAGGATGTGTGCAGCCCCCTTGCCAGGGCTGGGGGGCCGTGGTGTCGCCCAGGCTCTGTTTTTACCAGACAGGCTCATAATGAGCCCATTTTAGGTGTGATTCTTGTTGCCATCCATGGGGCAGCAGCGTGATGGTGCTCTCCCGGTTCACACACAGGATGCTGTGTCAAGAGGCTTCGGTGGGGGGGAAGCAGCGGCCCCTTCTCCAGCAAAGGAAGGAGACGAGGTGAGCCTTGCAGACACCTCCCAAAGGAGCTTGGCAGGGTTTAAACAGCCCTTTGGCTGGAGCAAACCCGGGGGATCCCCCCTCTGCCTTCCTGCCCACCCCTCGGTCTCTCGAATCTCAGCGAGAGCTGGGGTTTTCTTTGGCATTTGGTCCAGGTTGGAAGCTGAAAGCCGCTGTGGGCTGTCTGCCCTCTCTCCTCGCTCCCAGCCAAGCGCTGCTCACACTTTCCAAGCACGAGCGGGATGCGGCCCAGGCCTAAATTTATCCCAAAAAAATGAACAGAGAGGAGGTGGGGGGGGGGGAAGGAATAAAGGGAAAACAACCCCCAAGCAAGTTGTGTTTTGCTGTGTATGTCAGGGCTGGTGGGATTTGTTGCTTCAAAATAGATTCCAAGCCCCCCCAACATCCTCCTCCATGAGGTGAAGGTAACTGAGAGCTCAGCCCAGCATCCCTCCTGGTCCTTGGTCCTTGTGCCATCAGAGGCCACGTGGCCTCAGGATGCTGTGTGGCTCCACGGGATCATCTGCTGAGGACAGACCCTGTCGTGACACCTCTCCCTATGGCTCCACTAGGGTTTGCCTTGGGAGGGGTGTTATTTTCCTGGGAAAAAAAGGGTCATTGGGGATTTTGGTTTTCTCTGCCTGCCCTGACCATTTTTCCTGCTTTCTCCATAGGGACCTGCAGGCAACCAGCCTCATTGAGCATCTTTGGTCAGCATGGCGGGGACCAAAGGCCTGATATCACCATCCAGCCACCTCAAACGTGTGGCTGCCACTCTCCAAGCTGCCTGTCCCCTTTGCCGATGAAATCAGCACTTAATAAAAATCACATCAGGCCCAGATGTTTTAAGATCCAAGGAGGTGAAGTCAATTAGAGCTCAGATTTATACCAGGCAGCTCCCCTCTTGGTGGGGAGCTGGAGCCTGGCACATTCCCTTAATGGTGACCAGGCTGAGAAACTCACCTCATGGCTTGTGAATACCCCAACTCCTCACACACCAAAGCTGTCCCCAACCCATGAGCACACGTCTGGCTCTGTCCCTTATTGAGTGATGATGGGGTCTCTTGCCCCCATCTTGCCCTCTTGGTCCAAGTGGTGGGTTGAGACAAGGAGTAAAAGCAGCTGAATTTGGGCTCAATGAAAACCTTGGGGATGTTCTCTATGTAGAATAAGCAGCACTTTGAGTCAAGACAGTGCCTTAAGTGCTTTGGAGCCATCCTCCTGGTCCAATAACCTGAAATACCAAGCACAGGGATGAGGCAGGCTTCCAAAGGAGAGGAGAAAAGCATGAAGAGGGGCACAACCACCACTCCCAAGTTGACACAGACCTGGCCGAGCCCTGCCGAGACACAGCAACACAGGCTTTGCACATTTTTATTAATAAAATGGCCAAAAGTGAAGATTCAGCCCAAAAAGCTGCTGTGCCGAGGCCCAGGGACTGCTCCTCTCTCCGAAGCCAGCCCAGGGCGGCAGCAGGAGCCCATGGGGCTATGCCTCGGCTCTGCCGAGAGAAACACGCTCCTGGCGTGCTCCAGCCTCTCTGCTCCCTCCAGGCGGCTCACAGGGATCCATCAGAACTCCTTAAACCTGCATGGAGAGAATCGAGGGGCTGAGCATGGTGGGAGCCCCCCCGGCAGGCGCTGGGACCGTGCTGCTGGAGGGATGCAAAGTGAACCCCGGCCCGTCTGCAAGCCCAGAGGAGAAACAGGATCCAGGAGAAGATGCAGCCACCGCTCCACCTCTGACCAAAGCTCCGCACAAAACACCCCCAGCACCTGCGCCTCCTCTCCACAAGCTGCTCCCAAAGCCCTAGAGCGTGCTGAAGTATTCCACAACCAAGCCAGCTGCTTCCCACAGCTCACAACAACACCCCGGTTTTGGCACAGCCAGGACAGTCCTCACCCCAGCCAGCCCTGGCACAAGGAAATGGAGCCAACAGCCCTGAGAAGGAGATTTGGGCTGCACTTACCACAGCGCAAGACCCACACTAATGGTCTTTTCACCTGCAAACACAAGATATAAGGGCCAAAGGTTCATGGGGAGTACGGGGTCTGGGGCCCCACTGCCAGGACTGGAAGTGCTTGATGCTCCAGTGGCAATCAGAGGCAGGGCAGTGCTGATTTGGAGGTATTTATACCCTTGCTGCAGTGATTTGGCCATGGCTTTGATTAGCGAGCCCAGGCTGTGTGTAATCAAGCTCATTAGCTTGGGTGGGCAGGGCAGCCTATAGATTTGGCTGTTTCAAGTGTGTTTAATCAATGCCAATCAATCAGGCACCATGGCTAACATCTTATCAGCCAGAGACAAGGACACGCTGCCCACCCACCCATCCACACTCTCTTCCCTGGCCATCACCATTTGATTCCCAAATCCTGATCTCAACCCTTTGATTATCAGCAGAGCCGCTGTTGGAGGCTGAGCCTGCCAAGCAGAACTCGAAAGCGGGGCGAATCAGGCTTGAGTTTGCATTTAATCCTCAGGGCTTGAGCAGAAATACTCACACCGAGCTACTTCCCATCCAGCACTGACTCTGTCAGCTGCACACTAGAGCTACAAAGACACAAGGACCGCGTGTTTAGCACCAGGAGAGGGCTGAAACCCCCCCGGGGGCTGCCCTGGATCAAGGTGAAAATGTCTCTCTGTGCCTAACGTGGGCAGGCGACCTGGCAATGCCCACGTGAAGGTGCAGCAGGGACAGCAAGGGATGGCAAATGTCTTTTCGGAGCGGTACCGGTGCCCTGCTTTGGGATTGCAGGAGCAGAGGCTGCCCCGGGGTGGCACGTACGTACCCTCTCTTCCTCGCCATGTAGCCACACCACCCGCGGACCTCTTTGACCACCACGCGAGTGAGGAGCTGCAGGAGGAAAGGCGCAGGGTCAGGTCACCATGGGGGGGTGAGGGTTCCCAACCAGGAGAGAAATTTTAAGGCTCTTCCTAGGGAAGATCCCATGAACTGACACCCTGTGCGGAGCAGGTTGTTGGGGAAAGCCAAGCAAACAGAGGCAAAGGTTTGGAGTCATAGAATCCCAGACTGGTTTGTGTTGGAAGGGACCTTAAAGCTCATCCAGTTCCAACCCCCTGCATAGGCAGGGACACCTTCCACTAGAGCAGCTTGCTCCAAGCCCCTGTGTCCAACCTGGCCTTGAACACTGCGAGGGATGGGGCAGCCACAGCTTCTCTGGGCACCCTGTGCCAGCGCCTCAGCACCCTCACAGGGAAGAGCTTCTGCCTAAGAGCTCAGCTCAGTCTCCCCTCTGGCAGGTTAAAGCCATTCCCCTTGGCCTGTCCCTACAGGCCCTTGTCCCAAGCCCCTCTCCAGGTTTCCTGCAGCCCCTTCAGGCCCTGGAGCTGCTCTAAGGTCTCCCCTTCAGGAGCCTTCTCTTCTCCAGGCTGCCCCAGCCCAGCTCTCTCAGCCTGGCTCCAGAGCAGAGGTGCTCCAGCCCTCGCAGCATCTCCATGGCCTCCTCTGGCCTCGCTCCAACAGCTCCACGTCCCTCTTGTGCTGCTGCCCCAGAGCTGGATCAGGACTGCAGGGGGGGTCTCCCCGGAGCACAGCAGAGGGGCAGGATCCCCTCCCTGACCTGTTGCTCACGCTCTAGGGGTGCAGCCCAGCAGATGGGGGGGTTCTGGGCTCAAGCACACACTGAAGCTGGGTCATGGGGAGCTGCTCCTCACCCAACACCCCCAGGTCCTTCTCCCCAGGACTGCTCCAAATCACTCTCTGATGCAGGTTGCCCTGTGCCTGGCGGTCTCAAGGACCATCCCTGCCCTCCACCAGCAAGCATGGTGGCTAAAACGGAGGCCTCAAACACCCAGGGTAGCAAAGTAGCTCCTGCTGAGGAGGGACCTACCAGGCAAGCCAAGACATCCGCTGCTATCAACATGTAGAACACGTTATTCCAGCCCGTGGGGGAGATGAGCCCTGCAAGCAGTGGCCCTAGTGCAGCACCTGTGAGGGCACACAAGCATGTTAGATGTCCTGTGCATGGGAGAGGGGACCACAGCGCTCACCAGCCATACACACCTATGGATCCTGTGCCATCAATGATGGCTGTGACAGTAGAAAGGGCTTTGGCATTGCCTTTGAGAGACTCATGGGTTCCCTGTTGGGATGGAGAAGTAAAACATCAGGAGAAAAAGCAGCTTCAGGGTCTGCAGCCAGCGTCCTAGTGTGAGGCTGTTCACATCCCAGGCAGCAATCTCCATGTGGCAGACCCAGCCATGGATGGGAGACCGAACTCAGGCGCTGCCTGCAGCCAAACCATGGCAAAACCTGGATTCTCAGCAGCAGGCAGCAATCCCAGGTGGTTTCACAGTGCATTTGCCCACTGACAGTGGGAGATGCAGAGGAAGATGCCGCAGGGCTGAAGCAGAGTCACACAGCCAAGGTGAAAGAGCATAGGAAAACAGCCGTGTTTCAGGGAAGGTAGGGACCAGAGTGCAAGGTGTGCCAGCCCTGCCTTCCTCCACTGCGCTTAGGTTTGCACAGCAAAGCTGGAACGCAGAAATCCCAGCCACCATCCCTCTGGGAAAGAGGGAGCAGCTTTTGGGGGGTCTGAGATGTGCCTCTCACCAAGTCTGCTGACACGGCCGTGGTGATGAGCGCGTAGGGCCCGTTAACCAGAGCGCCGCAGACAATCAGCATCGCTGCGCGGAACAGGAAGAGATCAGACCTGGCAGTGCAGGGAGCAGCAGGACGCTGGGCCCCATGCATCCATCCTGCATTTCTCTGTGCTCCCACCCAGCACCATCCTCCACAGATCCCAGACCAGGAGCCCAGGTCAAGAAGAGAAATGAAGGGAGGTGATTCCACAGCATCTCCCATCCCTTTGTGGGATGTGCCAAGGAGCTCCTTACCTATGGATGTGCCAATGCCGTTCTGGCCAACATGGTTATACAGGAACAGCTGGAAAAGAGCCATAAGATGAACAAGTTATAGCTATTCCAGCTGTCTTCTATGCAGCAGCAGCACCCAGGGACAGGACAGAGAAGGTAGGGACCTGAATTATCACTGGTGATAAGCCTTACAGACCCCAGCCAGGATTAGGGAGCTGAGTGCGCCCTTGGCTCCATATCCCACTGTCTGCCTGCCAGATGGAATTCCTGGCCGCTGGCAAACAGAGCTGCTGCCACGGTTTATGGCCCAAGGAGGCTCGTGCACGTCCGTGCTGGCTGAAGCCAGGCAGTGAGTTAGTGGGGATGCGGATGGGATGCAGCCTCTCGGCTTTTCAGCAGGGAGAGGGTCAGAACCCAGAGTCAGACAGGCTTGGATTACAGCTCATTAGCCTCGCGTTTGTGGCAGCAAAGCCAAATGAACTCCATGCAGGTGCTTGGGAAGGACATCCAAGCATGAGGCTGGCAGCATGGGGGCTTTTGGGATGCAAAGCAAAGAGGCAAAAGCTGGACAGACTGAGTGGGAGCCCCTAAAGTCTTTAAACCAGAGCAGGGTTACGGCGGGGTGGAGGAAAAGAAGAACCCCAGAGGGGTTGTTTAAGCTGGTGGGCTCTGCAATCCCCTCCCAGCCCTCAGTTGTGGAACATCTGGGCATGTGGATCTATCCCAGCTCTTAACTCAGCCGAGCGCGTGACCAGCTTATCCCGGGCTTGGGAAGAGGATCACAAGAGGAACAGGCTGTGACTCAAAGGAGCCGGAGCAGAGGAGACCCTCGTGACTGGGTTTTAACCCCGCGTGACAACGCACCACGGGAGCGGCGAGGATCAGCATCACGCAGCACGTGGTGGCTCTGCCCCCCGTGTAGTCGGAGATGAGGCCGGCAAAGATACCCCCTGCAAGGAGGAGTCATGGGTCAGTCACAGCACCCCAGCAGCAAATCCATCGGGATGCTGCAACAGGATGCTCCTTCATCCCCCAGCTTCTTCATGTCCCCAAGGTTACAGTGAATAATATCAGAGTGAAGAGCTTTGATTCATCCCTGTGGCTTTCTCCCTGCAGATGGTTTCCCTACACCCACACCCAGCTCTGGTTTCCTCCACACTTGCTAAACGTGTTATCTAAGAAGAATTTGAGTCTGAGCAAGCAAGACCCAAGGAAAGATGTTGTGATGGGCATCTGGATGGCAAAATAAAAGCACCGGGTGTTTGGTGCCTGCTGGGTGCTATGAATGCTGAATAAACCTTACTGCAGTGCTCCAGGGATGGTGTTACCTCTGGAGGGGGCTTCCAGTCAAGACCATGGTTGTCCCCAAATCATCCCTGATCCACCCCCTCCACCCAGGTACGTGACAAACCTAAAATGCCCCCGACATCAAAGAGGGTTGACAGGTCCCCGGCTTCCTTGGCACCGAAATGAGCTGCAAGGAATAGGAGAGGGATGAGGAGATGCTCCATTTGCCAGGCTCAGTCCCAAGTCACCACCCCCAAAACTCACCGACGTTCACAATATAGAGGGGCAGCCAGTAGAGGAAGGTGTAGCTCACCAGCTTGGCAAAGAGCAGGCAAAGGGAGAACTCCACCACACCCTGGGAGGAGAGCAGAAGACATCAGAAGAGCCTCCTTCTCCCAGCATCCTCCAGATGGAACCAGGTTTCCCCCTGATTTCCTGCGCTGGCTTTGCCTCCATCCCCATCAGGATCTAAGGGGTATCCCACAACTCACAGGTATCCGGAGTGCCCCAAGGAAGCTGATGGCTTCGGGCTCCTCAGCTGCCTCCTTGGGGCTGTCAGGGCGATCTGTGCTGCTCTGGCCTGAGGTGCTCAGTGACCCCTCATTGGAGGTGGCCGCTTCAGGATCCTTCCCATTGGTGGTCACTCCTCCAGCATCCTCCTCATCAGAGGTCATCTAGAAGCAGGCCATTAGTAGGAAATGTGGCTCTCATTGCTGGAAGGGGCTGAAACATCAGATTTGTTGCCAGGATGTGACCCAGAGGATGCTCACACTGGAATAGCAACGAGCATCCTCTGTGATAACCGAACACTGCTCTAATTTCTGGAGTTATGACCTGATTCCTGGCTAGGATTCACCATAAACTGAGCGACCACCCAGCCCAGAACAAGCCCCTTGGGAATCAGTTCAACTCACGTGATGCAGAGGTGGACTGCAGCCGACGTCTTCGGGATCTGCAGGGAGAAAGGAGATCCCATGTGAGCCTGGACCAGCCCCCAAGCTGCAGGGAGAAACACGGAGCTCCAGGGCTGAGCTGCATCTCCCAGCAGCAAAAACCCTGCTGAAATCCAAAGTGCTTCCCAAATGTTTTATAGAAAGGCTGAGAGGAGTGACCAGCACAGGGGCTGAGCCTGCCTGGATTATCCCAAAGGATGCTGAGCATCCCCATGGTGGTCAGGTCCCTATCCCTGCTTGCCACAGGCCGGAAATAAGGATTTGGGGTTGCCAAAAAACACTTGGAGATGGGCAAGGTGGTGGTGAGGTGGTGGTTAAGGGTGATGAGGCACTGGAACAGGTTACCCAAAGAAGTGATAAATGCCCCATCCCTGGCAGTGTTCAAGGCCAGGTTGGATGGGGCTTGGAGCAAGCTGCTCTAGTGGAAGGTGTCCCTGCCTATGGCAGGGGTTGGAACCGGATGAGCTTTAAGGTCCCTTCCAACACAGACCATGCTACAATATGATTCTATGAAGGTGAATCACTGTGGTCCTGCTGGTTTTGGTGTTACACTGGTCCTCTGCTGTGCCCTGAATCAGGCCACTCACACTCCACAAGGAAGAAGAAGCAGATGATGCCCACAGCAGCGATGATGATGCCGGGCACAATGAAGGATAAGCCCCAGGCGGAGGAAACCCAGACACCAGCGATGAGCGACCCCAAGATGTTCCCGACGGAGGTGTGCGAGTTCCAGATGCCCATGATCAAACCTCTCCTGTGGGGACAGAGCTGGGTTGGGATCACCGGGACGGCTGCTGTGGCCAACAGGGACCAGGACTGGGGTGGGACACACTGGATAAACACTTACTTTCCCTTCCCAAACCAATTCCCAACACATGCCACAACAGAAGGCCAGCCTGTCGTCTGCACCAGCCCATTGCAGACCTGGGAAAAGAAGAGGCAGCATCACACAGCACCGTCGGACACCCGACTTGATCCATGGATCCCAATTTGGGCTCAAAAATAGCCACCCCCAACCCAAAACTGTCGAGGAAAAGCTTGGTTTAGGGGTTCTCTTCCCACTGGAGTAATCCCGGAGCCATGCGCATTGCTCCTGTGGCTCCGTTGGGAGCGGCTGGTGTTGCCAAATTGGGTGCCCGCCCTGCTCAGCGGGACTTGCACACCCGGTGGTTTCGGCTCCCACGCCATGTGTGACCAGGTTTGATGGGAGTGGAAATGCCCGGCATTCCCTATTGGAAACTGGGGCACCCTGATGCCCAAAAGCCACAGAAAAGGCGGGATGAGGCCGTGGTGGTAAAATCCAGGTCCTCCAGTGCGGATGTACCTGCATGACAATGAAGTACCAGAGGACGTGGATGTCCCAGAAGTACCCGAGGCCGAAGAGTGCAGTGAAGAGCCCGCTCAGCACCATCCCCCCTGACAGGTAGTAGCGCAGGGGGAGGCGCTCCCCGAAAATCCCACTGTGGAGACAGGGAAGAGCATGGATAGGAGCTGTCACAGGTGATGTGTTATCACACCGAGCCAGTGCCTGAATCCCAAGCCAACCCCAGCAGCCTGCTGGGTGCTGCTTTCCCCATCCCGATGGAAACCAGTTTCCTGGCAGACTGGTATGTGGAAGGAAAAGGGTGCAAAGGACCTGGGTACCTGATAAACATCCCGATGGCATAGGCCACCAGGAAGGCATTGTCCAGTGCTCCAAAAAGCTCCTTGTAGTTGTCCCCATCTGGAATAGAAACATTAGGGACACATCAATGTGGTCCCAGAGGTTTTCCCTTCCCATGGCTACTGGCTCATCCGCATCCCCATTCCCAAGACCCTCCTCCCAGGGGTTTCTTGGAGCATGACCAGGTCCCTTCCCAGCCCTGATTTTGCCACTGGCTGCTTCATTCCCTCGTGGTGCCTAAGGAGGAGCCTGAGCCTCCAGCCACCACCCAGCTTAGGGCATGGGGGACCCCATTCTGGCTGCCACGGGGTAGATTTGGGGGTGACTGGTGAGGGCTCAGCCTTACCAAAGGGTGCCCAACTGCACCACGTGCTGCTGTTGGAGTTGTTGTGGGGGTTTGGGTCCAAAGCAGAGCAATTGGGGTGCAGCTGGCTCTGTGGGGAGAGAAAAAGTGGGACTTGGGATGCCTGGGGACATCCACACCCCTTCTCCCTACATCTGGGGTGAGGTTGGAGCCAACCTTGACGATGCTGATGGGCTTTCGGGAGAGGTGATAGCTGGTGTAGCAGAGGAAGGTCAGCACCAGCGTCAGGCCACGGTACCTACAGGATAGAGCGAGCAGAGGTCAGGGATGGGGACACAAGGATGGGGACAGGGATGTTTGAATTAAGTGCAGGAAAATGAGGGAAATTAGAGGGAAAGTGGGGCTTGAGGATTGGGCTGCTGCTCCCAGCAAAGCTGGTGGATAAAGCCCGGAAAATCCCAAATAGGATCCAACACACTTTGGAGTGTGGTGAGCATTGCCGAGGGCTTCATCCTGCACTCAGGGTAGAGCAGAGGAGGCAGGAGGTCAGGGGCAGCTGCGGCACCCAGAAGTCACGGGATCGCTCCAAGTTGAGAACAAAATCAACCAAAAGCCTTTTCTTTGTGGTTTTAACCCATCCTGCTCCTCTGTGCAGTTTCACTTCACAAATGAGCCTAGGGCCGGTCCCTGTCCTGGTTCCAATCCCTATCCCAGGGCCAGTTTCCCGATCCAGGATCAGTCCTGGTCCCCAAGAGAGTGACCCAGAGACCAGGGCTGGTTCCACTTCTGCTTAGTCACTATCCCGGTGCCGGTCCCCGGTCCAGGGTCGCTCCCTGTCCCGGTGTCTGTGCCCACCCTGGAGCCGGTCCCCGGAAGAGTGACCTGGGGTCCAGGGCTGGCTCCCGTCCCGGTTCCGGTCCCAGTCCCGGTGCCTCTCCGCAGGAGAGTGATCCCCTGTGCAGGACCGGTCCCTGTCCCCAAGAAACTAACTGGGGATCCAGGGCTCGTTGCTATCCCAGTGCCGGTCCCTCTCCCAGTGACCCCAGTTCCTGGTCTTGGTGCCTGTCCCCGGAAGAGTGACACTGGGTCCAAGGCTGGTGCCCATCCCGGTACCAATGCCCCGGTTTCAGGGCCGGTCCCTATCCCGGTTCCAGTCCTCATTCCGGTGCCGGTCCAGAGCCGGTGTCAGTCTCCAGGAGCGTGATCCCCTGTCCGGGGCTGGTCCCCACCCCGGTCCCTGTCCCCAGGGCAGTAACCGGGATGCAGGGCTGGTCCCCATCCCGCTCCCGTCCCGCTCCCGTCCCCGCGCGGCTCTCACCGGCTGTCCCGGGGCAGGGCGCGCAGCAGACGGATGCCGGGGGCCAGCGCTGCCCTCATGGCGGCAGCGGAGCGCCCGGTGCCCCCGCGGCTGCTTTTCACCGCCCGGTGGGGCCGTCGCTCCCCGCCCCGGCCCCGGGCCCGCCCCGGCCTCGCCTCCAGCCCCGGCCTCCCCGCAGCTTCCCTCTTCGGCCGCCGGCTCCGGCAGAGGCGAAAACCCGGCTCCAAGATGATAACAGCGAAACCCGGGAGTGGGGCAGGAGGATGCCGGTCCCCACCCCAGGGCACCGGGATTCCCTCTGGATGCTGTTTCTGCCAGTGGAAAAGGCCGGGTTTAACCTTTCCGCTCACTGCCCCATCACCTTCCGTGCCCCGGTTTCAGCTAAGCCTGCCCAGCCTTGCTTTGGGATTTAACTGCAGGGATTTAGGGGTCCTGCTCTCCCTTCCCTTGGGTTTCACACCAGGAGAAATCCCCCCCTCCACCAAGGGATCCACGAGAATGGAGCCGAGCAATGGGCTGATTGTGAGGCTGAGGAGCAGCAAGGGCTTTACACAGCCATCAGTCCTCTGAGCTAAGCACTAACCCTAAACCAGCCAAAAGCCCTTTGGGAGCCCCTCTGGAGTGGTGGGAACAGGGGTGACCAGGGTGTGAGCAAGCGCCTGGGGCCCTGCCAAGGCAACACTTGTCCTTGGCTGCCCGGGAACAAGGCCCTGCCCTGAAATCAGTTAAAACCCACGGCTGCAACTTCAGCCTTTCACTTCCCTGATCCTAGCACACATGGAAACCTCCCGGGCCAGATCCTGCCCAGGTCCCTCAGCACCCTCCATTAGCTCCATAGGGTCTTCTCCTGACGCAAAAGGCAGTTAATAAACAGCATCAGCCACTGTGGAAGAGTCGTGAATGATTGTCCAGGGGGGAAGAGGAGCATCCGCTGGCCTGGTGCCTCCTGATCCCTCAGGAGTGGGATCCCAGAGGGATGAATGGGGAGAAGGAAGCCTGCGACACGCTCGGCTGCCTGCCCTTCCTGCCGTGGTTAATATTGGAGAGGTGGCAGCAAGCAGAAGGTATTAATGATGGGTTATGGTGCAACCAAGAACATGTTACCCAACATGGTGACATCTCTGGTCCAAAAGAATCTTGGTCCTGGCAAAGAGTGCTCACCTGGAAGTTACAGACTGTTCCTAGGAAAAAGGTCCTTTCTAGAGTAAAATAGAAGCTAGTGGATGAGGTCCTCATGTGGAAAAAAGGAAAGGAACAGTAAATAGCTAGCTCTGGAGCATGAGGCCACAGGGGAATGGAACGGGAAGGAACAACCCCAACAGATACTGATCCCAGGTGTCTACTTTCTCCTTATTTCACACTCCAAAGGAGACAAACCCTTAAAACCAGTTTATTCCCAAGCTACAAATCCAGTGCCAGCCCCTAAAGTGGGCTCCTTCACTCCAGCCACTGTCCCCACATGCATGGAGCCAAAAACCTCACCCCAAGTGAGAAGGCACAGGCCAGAAGGACAGGCAGGAGCAGGCAGGAGAGGGCACAGCCCTCCCTGCTCCGTGCTTCTAACAGTCACTGAGATACATGGATGAGGACACACACAGGGCTGTATCCATGGAGGAGACACACACATGGAGCTCTCCCATCACAGACGCCTCCCTGAGCGAGTGCAGAGCGTGGCCAGGCCTCGGAGCGGGAGTGTGGTCGAGGAGCTCCCATCCAGGGGGTCACAAGATGAGATGAGGGACCGCAGAGCACGGCTGTAGGCTGAGAGGGAAGAGGCACAGAACCAGCGTTAGGAGATAGAAGCACCTCTTGTGGCCCAAAACTGGGCTCAGCTTCAGCCCTTTACTGCAAACCTCAGGGAGAAGAACTGGTGTTAAGGTAATTCCATGTGCCTGCAGTTTTACACAGGCTTGCTTGGATGTTCTGAAGTGGGAAGCACTATGAAAGTGTGAGCAGCAGGTCAAGGGAGGGAATTCTGCCCCTCTACTCTGCTCTGATGAAATCCCACTTGGAGCAACCTGCTCTAGTGGAAGGTGTCCCTACCCACGGCAGGGGGTTGGAACTGGATGAGCTTTAAGGTCCCATCCAACCCAAACCATTCCATGATTCTATGAAAGCCAAAGAATTTATACAAAGTCCCAGTTTCTCCATTACCCCCACTATAAAACAACTCCCAGTTGCTCTGCAGGTGTTTCTCCAAGCTGTGCTCCAGATCCAAGCACTACTGTTGAACAAAGTATAATAAGGGATCCAGATCTAAGCACCTTCCCTCCAGAGGCAAGAGCTCCTACCTTGGTGGTTTCTGTAGAAGACACAGTTGTTGGCACAGGTATCCGGGTGGGAATCCCAGAAATCAGACCCACAGGAGCACAGTGGGGGCAAATCAATGTTGGAGAGTTTGATCTTCTCCCTCATCTGGGCTCTGAGAGCTTCCATGTACCTGCAAGGGGTGAAACATTCACATTTGGAAGTAACACCCAGCTCACTGCAGGGATAGGGGACCTGGCCATACCTCATGGACTCCTTATCTCGCTGCTGTTTCTCTTTCACCTTCCTCACTCTCCTCTCCTCCAGCTCAAGCTGGGCCAGGCTCTCAGAGGCTGCTGCACCTGAGGAGGGTTCCTGCTGCTCAGGCACCTCCTGCATCATCTGCTCTGCTGCCCGCCGCTGGTTCTCCTTCTTGCTCTTAATCCTGCAGGATTAAGCACACACATGCTTAGAGAAGGAGCTTCCCCATCCAGCTTCCATTTTCTGCCAGTTGTTCTCTGGGCAGCTCCACATCCCTCTTGTGTTGTTGCACCATAGAAACACCAGCCTGGGAATGCCCTCCTGCCCTTGACCTCCTCCTGCCTGCTGGTTTTCTCCCCACCACAGACTTCTCCTTCCAGCTCCCTCCTGCATCCTGTTCCCATGTGCTCCTGTTGGAAGTGCCACCTGCAGTTCCCCAAAAGAGCTGCTCTTCTGTCCTCTTGAAACCAAGAGCAGTGCCTGGGCTCTAACAGCCACCAGAAAGGACCAACAGCTCCACTTCCCCACTTTCGACTTTGATCATGGACAGCTTGGGTCTTATCACAACCTGTCCTTGCACCTTCCAGGGCTGCAGAAGAGCACTGGGTACATCAGAGACACTCCAAGGATCCCACATCTATTCCAAAACAGGCATTTTTAACCAAATCTCCCTCTGTTTCTGTCTCCTTGCACCTACACAGCCCTTCCAGTGGAGTTTGGGTTGTGGAAGTCACACACCAAGCACAAAGCACGTTCCCTTGATAAAGCGCCAATTATGAAGCACAAAGACTTTAAACTGAAGCATCTGCCATTTCATTCCTGCAAATGCAATAACATGTCACGGGCTGATCCCTGCCAAAAGGACTTAAAAATAAAAGATCCAGGCTGGGTAGGAGCCAAAAATGTGATCAAATGAGACACTTTGGATGTTGCTGCAATGGGGAGGTCAAATCCTTCCATCCAGAAGGAAAACACCAAAGCCAAACTGCTCCAGACAAGTTCTAAACTCAAAAATGTATTTTATATTAAGAGCCTGAGCCACAGCACCGTAAATCTGCTCCTATAGAAATACAGGCCAAGGCCAACTTAAGGCTTTACACTAAGTACAAAGCCACCTCTGCAGCCTGCAGCTCCCCTGCAACTGGGGAAGAGATAGAACATAAAAGGCTATCATCATGACTAGGAAGTCCCTGGTGTCTCACCAGCACTCCCAGGGCAGGAAAAGGCCTCTGAATCTCCAAGTTACATGTCAGGAATGTGGCTGGAGGAGCTGTATCCTTCAGCCTGGCAATTCCTCTGTGCAAAGTGACCATGGGAATCCTGCCCTCAGTGCTCCCACAAAACCTGCCCACTGCAGAGCTGGGGATAGACACAGTCAGACCTACATCAGTTTGTTTGAGAGCAAACATAGGGAAAACATTCCAAGTCTCATTCCTGTTTTGAGTTTGCAGAGCTCCTCCTTAACAAACCCCTGGTAAGGGAGAAGATGATTAAACTACCAAACCAAGTGCCGAGACTTTCACACCAAGGTTTCAACTCTGGAACAAGTGCTAGTAAATCCTTTTATTACACTATACACATTTATAGCTGTGAGGGTGAAGGGTCTGATATTAAAACTCACATAGATAAGATCAGTTTAACAACGTGACCTCACCCCAAAGTTCTAAACCTGGACTGCAGCACAGGCTTTTGGAATCTGTTCCAAGGAGCCACGGTTTGCTGAGATGCAACACTCCCAGCCTGATGTTTCGGCTCCCTACTCCAGCACTGGGACTCAGCGGGTGGAGAAGTGCTGAAGATCTCTGAAGGACTGACACACAGCACAAGAGAGGCCCACAAGCTCACAGCACAAACTCAGCACAAGACAAGCCCAAAGGTATCTTTTGGAGGGGTTGGTCAAGTGAATCCTACCCCAGGGTTAACAGACTGGGCACAATACACCCAGGGATAAGCCAGACAAGTACAGGAGACCTTTCCAGCCTTAGGAAGGGCCCTGGGATGAAGTAAGGAATACCAAAGGGCTGGAGCTCATCTGCATGTACTCACCTGGTAATTCTCTTCTGCCTCTCTTTCTGCCTCTGCTGTTCCTTCACTTGCTCACGCTCAATGCTCATGAAGAGGCGCCTGTACCGCAGGTACTCGTCCTGCCGCTGCAGGGAAGAACAGGCACCTTTGAGGAGGACATCTGGGGTTGATACTGAGTGACACCAGCTCTCAGTCTGGTCCTGGAGCAGACAGAAACCTTGCTCCTTCCCCAAGAAAGCCTCAAACACTTCCTGGTGGACAGGCCCCAGAACTTAGAAGCTGGAAAGATGGTGGGAGAGGAGGACCAAGACATCTTGGAGCATCAGAGAGCTTTGCACCAGCTGAAAATGCCTTCGGATGGAAGCTCTGCCACCTGACAACATCCTGAACTCTCATATTCCTGGTTCCCATTTCAACCCACTTCACCAGAGCACTACAAGCTATAGTCCAAGAGTTTTGGTTCACTGGGGACCACTGGTTCTCTGTGGTTCACTGGAAGCTTTATCTCCAAATAAACAGGGACACACAGCACCAAGCTGGACCCATTGCCTGCAGGAGAATCACAGAGGTGGCAAAGTCACTGCTGAGACAAATCCAATGCCCTGCAGGAAACAACTCCCATACTGAGCACAAGAAGAGGTTCAATGTCTGGGCTTTGGCTTAACTCCTGCCTAAAGCTCACACCAAAGCCTCCCACCTTCAGTCAGTATACAGCTAGTCTGAGCTCCATGACGCCACAAAGTCTAAGATTGCCTCATCAACACCAAAAGTTTGGGGCTGGGTTTGTCCATCTCAGCAGTGAGAGCCCCATACAGCTAGAGATAAAGGAGCAGGAGAGATCACCAGGCTGCAAGTGAAGAAAGCTGGATGGGAATAAAACACACAAGAGGGAGTCCTGCAAAACCAGTTATCTCTGGGTGGATCAGAGCCAGAGAGATAAAAAGCAAAGGGCAGAGGGAACTGCCAGGGGGGAAGGAGCAGCTTGAGGAGCCCCAGCTGCCACCACCATCTAGAAGGCAGATCTGGGGGCAGCTTGTGGGAGAATGCACATAAAGAACAAAAACAAAACGCAATTTGTCCAAAGTCCTTTTGAGTTTTGTGCTGTAAAGCTGCAAGAAAGCCCACAGAAGAAGAGGGCAGTGTTCCTCCTCATGTCAAGAGGGAAGCAGGAAAAGACAATCATTTCCTTTAGGCATCCAAGATACACATCGTCTCTCTGCATCGCCTGGATAAGCATGAGCTCATGGCCACATGCACGCACCCAGCATCAGGCCTGTTAGGTGCTGAGATGGGAGAAAGCTTCATACTCCCAGCAGTATTCCCAACCAAGATAAAGTGGGGTTTGCTCCTTTCTCTTTTTCTGGGCATTTTTGGCAGCTTCTCTCCACTCCTGCAGCCACAGAAAAGAACACCTTTGTTTTGCTAGGCAAAAAGTTTCTCCTCCAGCCCTTCAGTGTCATTCAGACCCCAGATCTTGCAGGAGGAGGATGTAATAGTTGTACTTGTGGTCATGATGGACCTTAAAAAGAACCTGGTAGGTTTGCCCAAGACCTGAGGCACCATCAGCACAGACAAACCTAAACCCAGGAAGATGCTCCAGACATTGAGGCTGCTCTTGAGCTGACAACATCCCCTGGGGCTCAACACCTCTGAGTCCTGAAATGAAATAATGAGGACTTGGCTCCAGTGGACAAACCTGCTTCTTGGTTTCCTCTTGGTCTACCCCAGGCCAGAGGACGAGGGGAACACGGTGATCAGTGTGCAACCCCTGGGACGGCTCAGGCAAGCTCGACTCCTTCACTGGTCCATCACAGAACTGGAAGATGATGTAAGAGAGCAGCGTCAGCATTTTTACAGTCAAGTTTCTTCACTCAGCAGTACACTTCTCACTGGAAGTGAGTCATCTACACATGGTTCCTACAGTTCTCAGTGGAGTAACCCACCCGGGAGCTGTGCCTTTTTTGGGTGGCTACAGACAGAATGCACGTGACATCTTCATGCAGGAGCCTGAGCACCAAAGTTTTGTCTAAACACTTCTGAAGATATCCCTGGAGGACGTTTCTGGTGCAGCTCAAACATGGATTCACACCTCCTCATCCCAAGCTTCATTATGAACTATGTGAAGTGCACGAAAAACAATAACATAAAGAGTGATAATATAAATACCAAAAGTGCCAGGGGAATTCAACAGCCAAAACCTCAGCATGAACCTCCACCTCTACTCAAGATTTGTCAAGCCAGTATTTCTGCTCCTAGTTGAACTAATCACCACCTAGTGTTTGTTAACTACTCCAGGTAATCAGAGTCAAACACTCCCACGCTCAGATACTTAAGGGAAGTTGGCCTGAAAACAAAAGATCATCTAGAGAAGGACAACAGAGCTGGTGCAGGGCCTGGAGCACAAGTGTGATGGGGAATGGCCAAGGGACCTGACAGGGGCTTAGTCTGAAAAACAGAAAGCTCAGGGGGACCTTATTGCTCTCTGTAACCGCCTGACAGGAGGATGGAGCCAGGAGGGGGTTGGGTTCTGCTGCCAAGGAACAAGGGATGGGACAAGAGGAAACAGACTCAAGCTGCACCAGGAGATGAGGAACAATTCCTTCCCCAGAGGGTGCTCAGGCATTGGAACAGGCTGCCCAGGGCAGGGCTGGAGTCACCATCCCTGGAAGTGTTCACATACGGTGTAGATGCGGCACTCAGGGACATGGCTTAGTGATGGCCTTGGCAGTGCTGGGGAATGGTTGGACTCGATGATCTTAAAGGTCTTTTTCCACCCTGGTTGACTCTATGATTACCTCAGTCCTCCCAAGCAGACAGATTCACACCACCTCTAAGGGAGGTGTCCCACCAGCTCCAGGCACAGGAATTGTCCCTGCCAGCTCCTTCCCTTCCAGTCCTTCAGACCAACTGGCCCAGCCTCGTGTGAGTCTCACCTTGTTGAACTCAATTTTGATGTAGAAGTTGTCATCTTGCTCAGCCTGAGGAGGGACTGTCTCCTGGCCTTGCAGTTCAGCTGGAAGATCGTGTTGTCCTGCCAGCAGCAGCTCCTCACTCTCATCTTCTCCAGGCACCTTGCAAGAGTCTGGTTTCTGGAGAAGAAGGGTGTAAACATGGAATTAAAATGTGGCTGCTGTGGTGCTGAGGGCTAATTCAACACCCTTGGATAAGAAGCAGCTCTAACCTGAGGGTGCTTGTTCTGTAGAGTCAGTTCAGATCTGGCTCAACATGCTCCAGCATCCCCACAGGGCACGAGAGGCAGAAGATCTGAATTTGGCAAGTGCCAACATTCCTACCAACTGCGGAACCAGAGGAACAGACGTGTGGGGTGAAGGAGAGACAAGGAAAAGACCTCTCCAGGCACTGTTCCGCAACCACAAGGCACTGGTGGATGGTGGGATCTCTGGAGTGACACTCAGCACACTCCTTCAGATGGTAAGTGGGCTGGCTCCCTGGCGACAATTAGCAATATTTTGAGAGGCAGCAGATTGTTTCCTACAAACTAAGAAATCCAAATGCCAGAAGCAAGCCTGGAGCCAGGAATGCGGTTTTTCTTCCCCTGCTGTGCTGTCCCTTCAGCAGCTGTGACAGAAACATAACACAGAAGAGCTGCTTTGGTGAGGACAAGGGAATGGAGAGGAATATTATCGTTTTCTAAGGATGCTCTGAAGCCCCAAAGGTAGAAGGAAAGGAAACTGTGGCAAAACCACCAACTTTAGGGAATGATAAGTGGTGAAAAAGAATTTGGGTGCTATCACACTGGGGACCTTCAACCATCTACCAAAACCTGAAAGCAAAGGCTTGGTGAACAGGATCATCTGAAACCCTTCCTGGACAGGTCATTTCCCTGTGATTACCATCTAGGTATCTGCTTGGGAAAGCAGGGAAGAAACCCTTTGGATGTTTTTGACCTAAGAAAAACATCTCTGGGAGACAGGAAGAGTAATGATTTTGTGAATGTGGATCACTCATCATGGGGAATGCAATTCTTCAGAGGGAAGGGAAAAAGAAGGAAAATGCAGAAAACAGGAGTGAAGGAGAAGTAACATTCCCTTTAAAGTGAGCAAATGCAACGTACCTGGGAACGCAAACAACACAGTGTGGACAACCCTGGCAAAGCCTCAAGTTCTTTCTGTGCCCATGATCCATGTGAGCAGGGAGGAAGCGGAGCACGGGTCAGAGAAGGGATCACACAGGAGACAACACAAGCACGTGGGGACAGAAAATCAAAAGAAGTGCCAGAAAGGCCAGAGCTCCAAGTGAAACAGGAGGGATGAAGGTAACAAGTCAGGCTTCAGGAAGAGAGACTAAAGGACAGGCTGCTCGAGAAGGGCAGTTATCAGAGGACACCACCAACAACAGTAGTTTATGCTTCTGGGCACCAGTGCTCAGCCCAGGGCTTGCTCTGGGATACAGGCAGCAGTAACAAAAAGCTTGGACTATTACTGTGAAGAAAGTCAGATTCTTCCTTGCCGAGGTTTGAAGCAGGCAGAAGCTGCCCTAGGCTACTGCCAGGAAAGGCAGACAAGCTGCCAACAGCTTCCACCACCCCAAAATCTGTGGAGGTCCAGGTTATCAGAAAAGGGTGCAGTAAGAGTCTACCTTTAAATAAAGGAGGGGGAAAGGAGGTGTTAAAGAGAAGATTTTAGCCTGTCTAATGGAAAAAGAAGAGGAAATCACTTTGCAAACAGCCTGTAAGTTGCTAGAAAACAAGATAGGCAGCAACCAGCATAAATCTGTCAAGAGCAAGTCATGTCTAGCTGGTTTGACTTTCTCCTGCAACAGAAGAGAGAGGCCCCAGGCAAGGTGCAGCAGGAGGCAGCCTAGTTTTAACCCAGCTTTTGGCATGGCCTAATTTAAACTTCTGTGAGGAGATACCCATTAGATAACACTCTTCTATGGAAGAAGCAATACTGATTAAAAACACTCCCCTGATTCAGGCTCAGGAGTTCACTGCACAAAAACAGAGTAAGAACAAGGTGGGCTCCACTGGCCTGGCATCTTGACTCCATTTACTGACCCCACCAAGCCATGCTAAACATGCTTGGGCTCAAATGAAGGAAATCAGCTGGAACATATAGCACCAGGAAATCCAAGGAGGACAAAAGCAAAGGGCAAGGCAGTGCACTCCAGCAGCAGTTACAGGGTGGTTAAGTTCAGGGCAGCTTTTTGCACGTGAAGAGAAGGGAACAAGCTGCTGTCCCTCCTTGAGAACCTTCAAAGGACTCAGGTTAGTAGCAGAGCTTTTTATTCTCTACTCTCTTGCTTCTGTAACCCTCTGGCCTGCATGGGCAGCTGCATTATTTATGTGAGGCTTTAGTGCTCCTAACAGTGTAGTAATGAATCACTCCACCTTGCTGAATGCACTCAGGACTCAAAGAGAAGGTACCTGTAGTGTCAGAAAGAGCTAACAAAGGTGTCGAGCCCATAACTAGGCTGTTTCTGTAACTCCTGATGGCAAAGCTAACTTCCTTAAACACAAATCCAACAGTACACAGACGAGGAAAAGCCAGACCAGCCCTTATATAAAAGGTATTTTCAAGATAACAGCCAGCCAAGATGTACTTCACCTTTGATGAACCCGAGAAAGAGATGGGAATGAAGAATTGCAAGACAGGCAGGAAACTGGCTCGGGAGGAGGCAGCGAGACAAAATACCAGGTTGGGTCACTGCTGGTGTTCTGCAGGATGGACAAAGTACATCAGTTTAAGAAAGGTCTTGACACAGAAAGCAGGACAATAGCTGCCACATAAAGCTGCTCCTGAGAGCTGAAGTGACAAAAGCAGGATGAAATTCAATGGAATAAAAGGTGAGGCCCTCGGGACTGACCTTATGTGGCTTCTCTGCACTGCTTCGAGGAAAGGAGATGCTTGCCAACAATCCTCTACCAGAAGCCAGTCCTGGGTGAGGAAAACCTCCCGATCTTTGCCACCCACATGAAACAAGGGACTGATGCAAGGGAAAGAGTTGTTGAGGTTTGCTGAAGGAATAAATGCACCTCAGGGGAGGGCTGATCAGCACATTCCTCCCAGACACCCAGATCACAATCTCAGCCTTTAAAAAGTCTTCTTTGAATTCTTTTTTTTTAGCTTCTCTTCTTAAATCTCTGCAAACAGAGACGTTCTCACCCACATCATCCTGCTGCCTTCTCTGCAAGAATAGTGGGGACACAGCCCTCGGGCCACCAAAATCCACGGGCTAAACATCAGGTGGGTCACAAAAGCTCAGTTTGTTTCATTTCTGCTGAAGAAACTCACTGAACTATGCTTTGGATTTGATAATTAAAGCCAAGGCTTCGCAAGCTCCTTCCTCTTACCCACCCCAGGCAGCCCTCACTCACCTCCTGCCTCCAGACACCACCAGGGAGTTCAGGGGGACCTGCTCCTTGAGGCACAGTCCTGCAGGACGCCAGCCTGTGCCGAACGTGCTTCATGGTTTTGCTCAGCTGTGTTAGGAGGGAAGGTGAAGAAAAGAGACATGAAGTTATCGCCAACTGCTTTCTGTGCGGGCAGCACCAAGAAGTTCAGCTGCAATGAAGAGATCTCCCAGTGTGCCCTGCCCTGACCAAAGTGCTTTACAAAGGGATAAAAGCTTAACACACAATGAGCTTTATAAACAGGCATCAGGGAACCTACAACCCAAAGGGATTTCCAGAGCTGTCCCAGTGCACTGAAATCCCAGTCCAGGCAAGGTAAAGGGCTTGGTTACAGATCACCTGCTCCCAGACCACTTTGCTGTGATGCCAGAAGCCCCAGATTCCCAATTGTCCCACCCAGTATCCAGCCAGAAGTGATTCTCCACCCCAGGTGGTGCTTCAACTGGAACCCCAGCTCCTCGGTGAACAAACTTTATGAAATGCCAGATGCAGCATAAGCATGACTATTAGGAAGCTTTAAACAGTCCCAAAAGCAGGTTTTCCAAGATCCCACATTCCTGGTGCGCAGGAGATCAGATGCAATGAGGTGGCACCACCTAGTGCCACCTATGCGACACAACACAGCAACAAGTCTGCACGGGGAGGGAAAATTCACTGTATTCATAGAATTATGGAAAGGTTTGGGTTGGAAAGGACTTTCAAAGGTCATCTAGTCCAACCCCCTGCAATGAGAAGGGAAATCTTCAACTAGGCCAGGCTGCCCAGAACCACATCCACAGCCTCGGATGTCTCCAGGGATGGTGCTTCCACCACCTCTCTGGGCAACCTGCAGCAACAGAGTGAATTAGGAATGTGCTGGAAAAGGAAACATTGCCTGTCCTCCTTTCAAACCACTAGCATCCAGCCTGAGGAAGCACGGCTGGAAAACCCAGGAGAGGAACTACTCACCTCAGCAGCATGCTGCTGGAATGGCTCATCCTGCTCCCCTTGCCATGGCACCGAGATGGCATGAGGAGCACTAGGAATGCCGATGGTGGATGTGGGATGGCTCCGAAACAGGCACGTGTTCATCCTGGTCCGGCGCAGCGCGGAGCCTGAGTACTGCACAGCCACACAGCTCTCCCGCTCTGCCTGCAGGACACAGCTATGGATAATGGGACATAACCTCCACCATGAGGGTGGTGAGGTCCTGGCTCCAGGGAGACCTTGGAGCAGCTTCCTGAACAGCTACAAGAAAGCTAAAAAGGGGCTTTGGACAAGGGCTTGTGGAGCAACCTGCTCTAATGGAAGGTGTCCCTGCCTGTGGCAGTGGTTGGAACTGGGTGAGCTTTAAGGTTCCTTCCAACCCAAATGATTCCATGATTAACACATGCTGCATGGGAGCTGCTGGCTCCGTTTGGTGGCATTTCTTGGGATGGGCACAAAGAGCCATCCTGCTGTGGAGGGTTTTAGTTTGGAGGAGTGCAAGAGGAGTGACGTGAGCACATCCTCTCTCAACCACACTCCCAAGCCATGGAAAAAGCCCAAACACCCCAGGGACGGCCCAAACCACTAATATTCCAGGGCATTCCCTTCTTGCTCCACAGTCAGTTTCTGGCAAGTCTCCCTGGCAGTTAAGAATAGAAAGGATTAAATATATTCACAAGGATCATCTAAAACAAGCCCATGGGGGTAAATTGGAATGTGGAGACAGCATGGAAGTGCTGCTTGTGAACTATGTCTGCCTTGAAAAAGGGAATAGCAGGAATAAACTGCTTTAAGTGCAACAAGGAGACATCCACATCCTTCACAGTTCTGGCTATACTTTAACTCCATGCCCAGGACACCAGGACTCTGCTGCTTCCAGGAGAAGCAGTGACCTTTCTGCAGGGAGGCAAAGGGCTTAAAGCTCCCCGAGTACCAGAGCCTGACAGTGTCAAACTGACCTTGCTCAAGGGGACACTACTTATGGCCATGGGGTCTGCTATGACCACCAGTTTCTCATTTCTCCTTACAAACACACTGACCTGAGGTCTGATTGGGTTTTTTTCCCCCTGATTTCAGTTTTTCCTGAAGGCCTCTGGCAAGGCAAGGATGGAGATCTACTTACTGCTTCATAGGACCTCTGAAGCTGCAGCTTCCTTCTCATCCTGACCTGCTGGTTCACCCTCTGCTTCACCTCGCCCTGGAATCGCCTCAGCCTGGCCGCCTTCTGCTGCTGCTGCTTCTTCAGCTCCTCCTCCACCTGAAAGGCTGAAGCCTGCAAGAGGTGAAAGCAGATTTCCCATGATTTTTGCTCCTATTCCATCTTCCCTTCCTGCACCTGCAGCCACAAGCAGCACTCGGAGAAAACTCCAATGTTTTGCTTCAAAATCTGTGCAACAGCTTGGAGAACATCTATTGGATTATGATGAGCTTGGACTGAACCTAGCTGGGCAGAGTGTGCACACCTCCTGCTTCAGCTGTAACACACAGAGAAAGAAAGTGACGGCCTCATCCATCAACTCACAGCTCCAGTGAAAAGATGCTCAGATACCCAAAGCCCAGATCCAAAAGGAGCAGGCCAGCCTCGGATCTCATTAATGCTGGAACCATGTCAAAGAAGGAGCTTGCAGAGCAAAGGCTCTGAAGTAAAAGATTAAAAGCAATGACCTAAATGAAATAAATCAATCAGTTGTGTTATTTTCCCAGGTTCTTACTTGAAGCCATGCCAAGGAATTCTGCTGATACCACCATGGCTTAAGGAAAATTGGCATCACTCTTCTGGTTGTCACTGCAGGAAAACCAGAGTCTGAAGGGATGGAGAAAAAAGGGGGATCTGAAATCAGCTTGGGGTTGGATGGTCCCCACATCCCACTGCCTGCCAGGAACGTGACCAGCACCACAGCAAGGTCAGAACAATTAAAGAGAGCACCGAGACAGGAGAAACCTGTGCTGTTTTTGAGGAAACCACTATATAAACCCCATCCCCATCTCGCTCTGCTTCCTTTTGACAACCTCAGCAGCAATTCTGATGCAGGAGGCATGAACAGGTATGCTTTTAATACGATCTGCTGGCTTATAGAAGTATCTTCAATAAGCTCCACTGGGCCTGTGCACCTCACAGAAAGCCCAACACCAAGGGAGGACCTGGAGTTCCAAAGGCCCCCAAGCAGGCAGGAAGAGTTGGGCTCCCGTGTGAGATAGAAGTTGTGTGGAATATGGAGATGATTCATCTCCATTTATTATCTCAACCTTTCAGGATTTAAATGACAATGTAGAAATAAATCATCTCCGAAGGGCAGTAGCTTGTGGAACGTTTAGACATTAATTACAGGGGACTGAACTCATCAGCCTGGATTTAATGCGCTTTAAGTCCTCTTATGATAACCCTCAAAGCAGGAATCCCTGAGATCAGCATCACTAAAGACGTTCTGGAGTGTTTCTAACAGTGCACAGCAGAGGCTGGCTCCAGTCTCAACTTAGTTTTACTTTTAAACCAGCAACATGGGATAAAATCTCATTCACCAACATCCTTTATGGATGAACAGGAAAGCAAAGAGAATTGATACAGGGAGGGGTCAGGAGTGGCACAGGCACCTCAAATGCAAAGCTATAAGCATGGAATTCCAAACCTGGTGCTGATGAAATCATTGAGCAGCCAGGAATAGTGAGGAAAATTCATGGAAGAGGTGGAAGGGGGGCACAAACCTGCTGAGTTTTAGCTGTGCTGCCAGTGCTGAAGGCAGCTTCTAGTAACAGGCTGCAAACCCACAGGCCCAGCTAAAATGAACAGTGCAGAAAGCATAGTATGGATAATCAGGGCATCAACAGCAGCTGATGAGAGCACTGCCCAGATCTCAACCTCACTGATGGCTAAACCCAAAGTGTTACTAAAGAAAAACCCAGTTCATTCGAGGGGAATCAGCTCAGGGAGATGCTGAGGGCTTGTGTGAACGGGATGCCGGGCCACATGGACACCGTGGTGGCTTCTGACCCTCCTAGAAGTCGTTAAAACCTATTAATTCTTCCTAGGAGCAGCGCTCTGGCTGCCTTCAGAGGGAAGAAAAGCTCACTGGCAGCTCCAATGCCCCCCCCCCCCCCCCCCGGGTTTAGTGGCACAAGCAGGGGGGTGAGCACCCACAGGACCCCCAGCAGCACTCACAAAGGCCAAGCTCTGCTCCGGGCCCACCGGGGCACTTTCCACCCAGGCACCCACAGGGGCAACGCGGGGATTCCTCTGGGCCAGCACCCGGCAGCTCCGATCCTTCCAGGGGGATGGCGGCATCCTGCGATCCTGTCTGGAGACTGGGAAAGGGGCTATGGGGTCAGTGTGTGTCCCCCACAGCCTCCCATTCCCTGCACCCCCATTCCTACCACTCAACCCATAGCACCCCATAGCCCAAGCCGTGCACCCCCATTCCCCACCCCTACCACCCCCCCCACAGCACCCCATAACCCCCCTCCATACCGCTCCCCTCACCCCAAATTCCCCCTACACCTCCCCGTTACCAACCGCCACTTCCGCCCCAGCCACTACTTCGAATGCCGGTGCCACTTCCGCCCCCAGGCCCCGCCCACAGCTCGCTCCCCAACAAGATTCTGGGGTCCCGGGTTCGCGTCCCGCCGCGGACAAACAAGGGGTGGGGGGGGGGGACGGGACCGGTGTCCCCATCACAGCACCCCGAAAACAACCCCGTGAGCATTCCTGACCCTCCCTAGAATTCCCCTCACCCTCCCAAAATATCCCTATAGTTTCCCCCGAGCATCCCTGAACCTCTCGCAGAGCATCCCTGAACCCCACCAGAGCATCCCTGAACCCCACCAGAGCATCCCCAGGACCCCCTCCAAAATATCCCTTTATCCTCCTCGGGGGGATGGAGGCTGATCCCTCGTCACTGGGGTGATGAGCTTGGCAGGTCTCGGAGGGGGGTGGGAAGCAGCTCTGGGCATCTTGCCCTGTATCCCGGCTGCCTTATTCAGTGATGCCCGGGGAACGGCACTAATTGGCACCGGAGCTGGAATGAAGCCTGGATGCAACCACAGCTTCACTTTAAAGCCTGAGAAGAGGAAAATAGGGAAGGGGAAACCCCACTGGGAGAGGGGTGCTCATCCAGCTTTGTGGAATGACCCCCCAAATATAATCCCCAATGCTCAGAGACTTAAAACCCACTGGATTATCCACAGCAGAGACGGCAAAACTTAACCATGCTCAACGGGGTGATGCCCCCGACATTGAGAATCTTCCTGGGAGTGGGAAAACATGGAATTGGGGGGGGGGGGGGGGAACTGCGAATCTGAGTGTTTTTCCCCCAAATAAATGTCAGCTCGAGGCCGCCGGGGAGGCGAAATCCACCAGGACACAGGGCTCTATTGAGAAGGGCAAGAACAACAACAAAAAAAGAAGGGAAAAAAAAAGAATTTATCCGGGCGGAACGCCAAGCCGGGAGCTCCGCGGGACGTGCCCGGAGTTGGGAAGCGGAGGGATTCGGGGGGCGAAATGTGGGGAGCGCCGGCCGCCCCGAGGGGCCACCCCGGTCCCCCCTGCTTGCTGCTCCTGGCTCTGCACACAGGTAGGGGCTTTTCGTGTTTTCCCATGGGTTTTCCCCATGGTTTTTTACCCGTTTTAACACGGTTTTCCCCATTTTTCCTTGGGTTTGGGGTGTATCTGGACAGAGGATGCTGGCGGGGGGGGGGGGGGGGGGGGTGATGGGGGTGGTGGTACCCGATGAAGGGAGGGTTGGGAAGGACTGATGAGCTGTTGGGCACCCCCTCTGCTTGGGAAAAAGGGAAAAGAAGGGGGAATTTTTGAGGAATAAAAACTGGGAAAAACACTTTTCCAGGGCCAAACAGGTCCTGCTGGGGGCTGGATCCACCACCCCCACCCTCCCCAAGCTTCTTCCCAGTTTTTCGTCTCCCCCAAGCCCCCTTTTCCTCTTCTTTTTTTCAGCATTCCCAATTCTATTTTCTTACCCATCCCTCAGATTTCCCAAAAAGCCCATTTCTCATCCCATTTCCAGCTCTGCTCCCCATCCTGCTGAAACCTCCATCTTTTATTCCCTAAAACCCCACCTTTGGGGTTTAAGGAGTCCCAGACTGCCCCATCTCGCATCTGGAAATGCAGAATATCACGCACAACAATTCTGCACCATTTTACTGCAGTTTGGACCCAAAATCAGCCGTGGGGAAGCCCCATTTCCCTGCGGATGAGCCAAGGGAGTTTTCCAAAGCCACTTTTGCATTTTGCCAGCTTGGATTGACACCCAAAAAAAAACATCAGGACCCTCCACAATTGGCTTTTTCTGCAACAAATGGGGATTAATTTGGGAAAATAGTGGAAAAATTAGGAGTTTTAGTGGGTTTTTCAGCCAGAAAAGGTGAGAGATCTCCATCCCTAAGCCAGGAATGCTATAGGAAATGGGAATATTGCCTGATTTATTAATTAGCTCCCAAATTCATTACCAGGAGCAGGGCAAAAATAGCAATTCGCTTTAAAAAGGGGGAGAAATGGTTAAAAAGCAGCAATTTGGGGGTGCAAGGATTCATTAAAAGCTATATCCCATCCCAGGCCTGGGTTTGCCTTATAGATGCTCCCTATTTTTTCGGGTTGGGGCATGTTTTCGGGGCCGAGCTGGGAATAATGGACGGACGAACGTTGCATACCAATAGATCCCATGACTTTCCAGGCTTGTTTAAAGCCTTTCTTGCTCCGGCTTCACTCTTCCCAGCTGGTTTCCCCATTCTTTTTCCTCCTTCTCTCTTCCATATGAAGTTTGTTCACCCTCGCATAACAGCATGTGGATGACAGTCACAGATGGCACCCCTGGGCTGGGAACTGGGGAGATGGATTTTTAGGGAAAAAGCTGTTTTGGGGACTTATCCTCCAAATTATCAGCTTTCCCCACTTTTTCCCTACCTTTTTGCCCTTAAAATCAACTCCATGATGCAGTTTGGCATCTTTGGGTTGATTTGGCTGCATCAGAGCATCCAGTGGAGCAGGGATGGGATAAAAATTACACACACACACACACACACACACCCCTTCAGTTTTTGGCATGATTTCCAAATCATTCAATTAACCTGAGCACAGGAGGTCTCCTACCACCCACCCCGCATCTTCTCAAGGTGTTGGTTGAACATCCCACCCGTGCTGATGCACCTTGAGGGCACTCAGCACATCTTTGGGATGGGATTCCCTATTTCCCTATGGGCTCGGAGGACCCAGACTGGGGACCCCATTGTCTCTCCCCCCCCCACCCAAGGTCTGCTGGCAGGGGTGAACATCACCAGCCCCGCGGCACTGGTGCGCGGCACAGCAGGCAAAGCGGCGCTGCTGTCGGTGCGCTACGCCAGCGCCAGCGCCGACAAGCCCGTGGTCAAGTGGCAGCTGAAGCGAGACAAACCCGTCACCGTCGTCCAGTCCATCGGCACTGAGATCATCGGCAACCTACGGCCCGACTACCGGGATCGCATCCGGGTGCTGGAGAACGGCTCCCTCCTCATCAGCCCCTTGCAGCTGTCCGATGAAGGGGCTTACGAGGTGGAGGTGTCCATCACCGACGACACCTTCACCGGCGAGAAGACCATCAACCTCACTGTGGACAGTAAGAGCAAGAAGGATGTTCAGTGGAGGTTGGGTTCTCTATGGGATGTCTTCCCTGACCACCTCTGGGGAGGGCTTTCTCCAACTGGGAGGCTCAATCACCCCATCTGAAACTGGGAGGTGGTTTTTGGGGTTCAACCACACTGTGTAGCCAAGCTACATCCACGGTGGTGTTTTGATGCCCTCCCCATCCCATGGGCCCATGTGTCTCCTGAGGCATGGTGTCACCATGGCTTCCCTGCTCACCCGCACCCCAAGCACTTTTGAGGAGGGCTTTACCCAACTAGGAGGTTCAATCACCCCATCTCCAACTGGGGGGTGGTTTTGGGGTTCAACCACACTGTGTAGCCAAGCTATATCCTCGGTGGCATTTTGATGTCCCCCTTCACATCCCCTGTGCCCATACATCACCTGAGACATGATGAGATTGGACCCATCACCATGGTTCCTCTGCTCACCTGCAGTCCCCATCTCGAAGCCTCAAGTGCTGGTGGCCTCCTCAACGGTGTTGGAGCTCAGTGAGTTCTTCACCCTCAACTGTTCCCACGAGAATGGCACGAAGCCCACCTACACCTGGCTGAAAGATGGGCGGCCGCTGAGCAACGACTCCCGCCTGCTCCTCTCCCCTGACCAGAAGATCCTCACCATCACCCGCGTCCTCATGGCCGATGATGACGTCTACAGCTGCCTGGTGGAGAACCCCATCAGCCATGGCCGCAGCATCCCCGTGAAGATCACTGTCTACCGTAAGCCACCTGCACCCCCTGGGGACAGACATCTCTTGGAGATGCTCCCAGCTAAAATCCAGGGGGGTTGTCCCCCCATTGCTCTCCCCAGGCCGGAGCTCTCTCTACATCATCCTCTCCACGGGTGGCATCTTCCTCCTCGTCACCCTGGTGACTGTTTGTGCCTGCTGGAAACCCTCCAAGAAGTATGGCTGGGGGAACATGGGAGCCAAAGGGGGTCCTCTTCTCCTGCCCCATCCTGTCTTATTCCATCCCACCCTGTCTCATCTCTTCCCATCCCATCTTGTCCTGTCCCACCATATGACCTCATATCTCATCCCATCACATCCCATCCCATCCTGTCCCATCCTGACTTGACCTACCTCATCTCATCTTATCTTGTCCCATCTTGCTACATCCTATTTAGTCTCATCTCATCCCATCCCAACCTGCACTGACCCATTTGTCCTGTTCTGTCCCATTCCATCCCATCTCATTATGCCAGGTCTTGTCTCATCCCATTAGTCCCGTCCCATTCAATCCTACTTCATCCCATCTCATCCCATCCCATCCAATCCTGCTTCATCCCATCTCATCCCATCCCCATCCAATTCCAACTTGTCCCATCCCACCACTGGGGACCACTGGCCCCTTCCCCAGCAGCCCCACCTCTGCCCCATCATGGTGCCGGCGCTGCCCGTTCCTTCCCCTTCCCTAGGGAGAAGCGACAAGCAGAGACACAACCAGCTTCTGAATACACAGAGCAGGACGAGGAGCGTCTGAAGCATGAGGGTGAGTGCTGGTGGTGCCTAACACTGGGTAACCAACACAACACCGTGATAACCGACACCGTGCCTCCAACAGCTGAGACCATCCCACGGAGCGCTGAGCACGAGCGCAAGAATCCGGTGGCCTTGTACATCCTCAAGGACAAGGTGAGCGGCTGGTGGCGTGCCGGTAGCACCATGTGCCTGGCGCGCTTCACACGCTTGCCTACCGCTGTCTCTTGTCAGGACTCTCCAGAGGCAGAGGAGGACGCGGCGCCGGAGCCCCGTGGCACGGTGGAAGCGAGTTACCCCAGCTCTCCGGTGCCAGCAGCCGGCCGCTCGCCGGGCCCGGTGGGTCGCTCGACGCGGCGCTACCATCGCTCCCCGGCACGCTCGCCCGCCTCGACGCGCCCGCACCGCTCCCCGCCGGGGTCACCCGCACGGTCCCGCGGCGCCCCACGGCTCCTGCGCACCGCCGGCGTCCACGTCATCCGTGAGCAGGAGGAGGCCAACGCCGTGGAGATCAGTGCCTGAGCAGGGGGGACACGTGTGTGCCTGCGGTGGCACCGGGCGAGTGGGGACAGCGGGCACCGGCCGGCTCGGCGTAAAGTCACTAATTTGCTATTGATCCCACCCGGAGCTCCCCTCTTCCGTCCCCTCTCTTCCTGGGGCGCCGCTTTCGTGGCTTTCCCGCCGGGATGAGCGCGTGGGGAGCGTGCGGGAGGGAGCGTGTGTGCTGTGCACGGAGAGAACACGCGAGAGGGCATGTGTGGAGCACGCACGGAGCACAGTGTGCACACACTGCACTGAAAGGGGGAGCGTGGGGCATGCAGAGAGAACATGCATGGAGCATGACCAAGGGCATACACAGAGTGTGCAGAGAGAACATGTACGGAGCATGTACAAGGGCACGTATGGAGCGTGCCCAAGAGTGTGCGGAGACAGCATGCATGGAACATGCAGGAGGGCACATATGGAGCGTGCACAAGAGCATACATGGAGCATGCAGAGATGCCATGCACACAGGGCACGAGAGCATTTGCACAACAGGATGAGTGTGCACAGTGTGTGCAGCGATGCCGTGCACCAAGCGTGCAAGAGGTGTGTGGAGTGTGCAGACAAAACATGCAATAAGCATGTAAGAACATGCACAGGGCATGGGAACATACCTTGCCCAGAGTATGCAGAGAGAGCACAAAGGGTGCCAGAGGTGTGCAGAGAGAGCATGTATTCAATAAGCGTGCACAAAGCATGTAAGAGAGAGGATGAGGAGCTCACAGAGAGAACATGCACAGAGCTTGCAGCCAAGACTGCATGGACCGTGTGGAGAGTATGCGCATGGGGAACATGCAGAAAGCGTGCACGTAGCATGCACAGAGCATGAGTGCGTACAGAGCACATGGAGAGCACGTGGGGACAGCAGGCATGCCATGCTCACAGAGAGCACACACAGTGTGCAGGGAGCGTGACAAGACAACATACATGAAGGGGACACACATGGAGTACATGAGGAGAGCACGCATGCAGCACCGCATGGGGGGCACATAGAGCATGCAGCAAACGTGCAGAAGGCATGCACAGAGTGTGTGACAGAGCTTGCACAAAGCATGTACTGAACACACACACACACACAAGGAGCATGCACACAGCGCGCCGCATGAGCACACGTGTACCCGGCGTGTGCAGGAGCACACTTGCACACCCAAAGCACACAGCCCGTGCACGCAGCAGGGGCACAGTGACCCAAAGCTCGCCCGAGCACGCATACGCAGGCGGCCTAAATGGGGGGGGTTCCTCCTCTCCCATCACATCTCCCCCTCCCAGGCGCTCCCGGGATATAGGTTTAGGATGGAAATCACACAGCAGCCGGCCCCGGGGCGCCCGGGTGGGTGCTGGAGCACCCTGGGGTGTTTGCGGTGCTACTAACCAATAAACTAAACGTAGTACCCGGCCCATGGTGGCACCCTGGGGTGTCTTTGTGGGACAGGGTGCACCCTGGGGTGAGCATCAGAGTTGGGTGACAGCTGAGAGCGAAAGAGCTCGATGCACCCAAAGCTAAGCTTGGGACAGTTCATTCTGGTCCCTACGGAGAGCTCCTTTCTTCTTCATTCTTCTTCCTCCCACCACCATGGATTAGCAGAGATGTTTGTGTCCAACCTCCCCCCGGCACTTCCCGGCCTCTGCGTCCGGCTATTGTCCCCCCCCATCCGGAGCCGGATCCTGCCCCGGTGCTGGCGGGGGAGAGGGGGGGACCGGGAATTCAGGAATGCAGCCCGGGGCCAGCATGGCGGGCAGCTGGGTGCTGGCCCTGGGCTTGGGGCTCTGCCTCAGCGCGCTGCAGCGGGGAGGTGAGTGTGGGGGTGCCCCCCACCCCTCAATACCAGGGCTGAGATCCACTTCTATCACCACCACTTCCTTGTCCCCCCACAGGCTGCCACACCCCTGGCACGGCCATGGCACCCCAAACTGCAGCTGGTAAGGACACCCTATGAGCGGGGGGGCACCCCAAAACCTCCTGTTGTCCCCCCCCTCACCCATGGTGTCCCCTTTGTCCCAGTGCTGCGGGACAATTTCCGCCTGCAGCCAAGCGATTTGGTGGCCACGGTGGGACAAGTGCTGGAGCTGGATTGTGTCCCCCCCTCGGGGCACCCCGAGCCCCACGTCACCTGGAAGAAGGACGGGGTGGCCTTGGACTCAGCGGGTGACAGGTACGTGGTCACCAACGGGAAGCTGCGGGTGGCACCGGCGCACCGGAGCGACTCTGGGCTCTACGTCTGCGTGGCGGCCAACGCGGCGGGCAGGAGGGAGAGCCGCGGCGCCCGTGTCTCTGTCCTGGGTAAGACAAGGGTGTCCCATGGGGGTGGTGGCCGCACCACGGCCAGCTCTGGGCCATGTCCTCCGTGTCCCCATCGCAGAGAAGCCGACCATTGTGCGGCACCCGAGTGACACCGTGGCGGTGGCGGGCAGCACCGTGGAGCTGAACTGCAGCGCACAAGGTGACCCAATGCCACGGGTGCAGTGGCACAAGGAACGTGGGGACCTGCCCTGGGGCAGGTAGGTGGTGGCAGGGTGGAGGTGTCACATCCTTGGGGTGAGGATGGGGCTGATGGAAGGCTGGTGACCCACAGGCATGAGGTGGACCAGGAGCACACCTTGCGCCTCTACGCCGTGACGCTCGCCGACGCCGGCACCTACGTGTGTACAGCGCAGAGCCAGCTGGGCACCGCTGCAGCCACCGCACTGCTCCGCGTGGAGGGTCAGTGGTGGCACCTCCATGGCTTCCTCTGTCATGGGGAACCAGGGTCACCTGGGGGTCCATGCAAGGGTATCCATTCAAGAAAGCTCATCTAAAGGGAATCCATCCAAGCAGGTTTCTCCAAGAGGATCCATTTAAAGGGGTCTGTCCAAAGTGGCAGGTTGAAGGGAATTTAAAGGGGGATTGAAGAAGACATATCCATCCAAAGGGTCCATCTAAGAGGGACATATCAATAAGCATATATCATGGGGTCCATCAAGGGGGTCCATGCAAGTGGTGTCCATCCAAGAGGTGTCCTTCCATGGTGTCCATTTGAGGAGGTCCATTCAGGGAGCCACCAGGCTCTCCAGGGATGGGTATCTGAGATGGGTTCCAGGGGGACCTTGCTCCTGCCTGGCGCTGCTGTGAGCTCCCTCTGCCCGCAGAGCGGCTGCCGACGGGCCGGCGCGATGCTGCTCCTCGGGACCTGCTGGCCATGAGGCTGCACTTGGACAATGGCACCGTGCTGCCCACCGCGGCCGTGCGGCTCCGCTGGCAGGTGCGTGTCCCCTTGGGATGGCTGGGATGGGATGCAGGGATGATGTCCCACCACGGCTCATAACCCATCCAACCCCCCCAGATGCTAATGAGGACACCAGTGCTGGTGGGCTACATGGTGCTGTACCGCTGCCTGGTCCCTGCCACCACTTCCTGGGTCCAACATGATGCAGGCAAGGAGCTCAGCACCATCATCCCTGCGCTCCGCAGGGGCTACAAGTATGAGTTCAAGGTCCGACCCTACACTGGACGGACCCAGGGCTTGGACAGCAATAGCAGATACCTCTGGATACCTGAGGAAGGTGGGCTGGGTGTCCCCAGGGATGCTGGGTGGAGGATGGTGGGATTGGTTGGTCTCAGCACCCCTGTCTTGCAGTGCCAAGCGCAGCACCCCAGCATGTCACCATGGGCCAGGCTGAGATGGGCAACGGCACCGTGGTTGTGAGCTGGGAACCGCCTCCTCCTGAGGCCCACAATGGCATCATCCGTGGCTACAAGGTTTGGGATGATGGGGCTGGGGGGCTTCTGGCCAAGGAGAATCTATCCAAGGGGCTTGTCTAAGGGGGATCCATCCAAGAAGGGAGCCTATCAAAGGTCTTTCCAAGCATGGTCATCCAAGGAGTGGCTGTCCAAGGGGGAATCCAGGCAAGAGATTCATCCAAGAGGAATCTTGACAAGGGGCATCCAAAGGGGCAGACCAAGATGAAGGTTGTCCATCAAGGGGATTCATCTAAGGGGACCCATCCAAGGGGGTCCATCCTGGGAATAGTAGTTCAATGGGGTCCATCAAGGAGCTTCACCTAAGGGAGCTCATCCTCTTGGTGCCTGCAGGTGTGGTCGATGGCCGAGGGCTGGCAGCGCCCCACCAACAGGACCGTGGATGGAGGCACCCACCGCCTGGAAACCCTCATCCCGAGCCCTGGGGCCCAGCTCTGCGTCCGGGTGGCAGCTTTCAATGGTGCAGGGCTGGGGGTCCCCAGCAACGTTACCTGCAGTGCCATGGGTAGGAGACGGGACTACAGTGGGGTGCAGATGGGGACCACAATGGGGTGAAGGCAGGGGTTAAGGTGGCAGCACAGTGGTGACACTGTTGGCATGTTGCAGGGGTGGCAGCAGGGAGCACAGGGCTGGCCCGGGTGCTGCGGCAGCCCATTGTCATCGCTGCCACCGGCTCACTGCTCTGGTTGGCTTTGCTCGTCCTCCTCCTGCTCCTATGCCAGCGCCGCGCCAGCCGGGACGCTGCCATGCGCCGCAGGTGACCCACTGTGGGGTGAGGGACATGGGGGGCTCCATGTGGGGGAGATGACATCCTGTGACACCCCTTTGCCCTACAGGCTGGTGGCTGCAGACACGCCGTGGCTTGGTGGCCCCTGGAAACCTGGCTGTGCCCCACAGAACCGCAGCAGCAGCAGCAGCCTCCTGGGCAGCGATGGCAGGGACCCCTCCAGTGAGCCCCATGGGTGCAGGGACCCCTCCAGTGACCCCCATGGGTGCAGGAACCCCAACCTGGTGCCATGGGACCCCCACCCATTCCAGTGTGGCTTCTGTATGATGCTATGGGACCCCCACCCAATTCCATGGGATCCCCACCTAGAGCAATGGAACCCCAATCTAGTGCCATGGGACCCTCCCCCATCCCATGCCTCGCCCTCACAGAGTGCCCAACACCCCCCTGGGTGCTCACAGTTGCCCCTCTGCATGCAGCAAGGCCCTGGGGACAAACAGAGCCAAAGAGGAAGGGGCCAGGGAACACCTGACTCAGCACCCATGAGTGCCCTGACCTCTTTTATCCTCCAGCCCTGTCCTTGGAGCCATCAAGCCTCGGCCCCCCCACACCCTCCAACCACAGCAGTGCCTGCGGGGGGCACCCTCCACCCCTTGGGGACACGGGGTGCTGCAGGGTGGGACACCCAGGGGTGCGCACATCCCCCAGCACCCCGAACCCAGCTCCCTCGGAGCGGCTCCGCAAGAGAGGTGGGTGCTGGGGGGTGCTGGGGGGCACGGGGGGGCATGAGGAACAGTGGGAGGTGGCTCATGGCTCTGTGTGTTCCCATGTCCCCCATGAAGAGCTGCAGCAGGTGCACAGCACCCCACTGCTCACCGATGGCCCCGGGCATGGCCCCATCCATGGAAGCAGAGGCGAGTGGGGGCCGGATCTGGGGCTGGAGTGGCCTCAGCGAAGGGGACACGATGGTGACACAGGTGCGGTGGTGGCTGGAGGGGACCGGCGGCAGCTCCCGGTCTTCAGCACCCCAAAACCACGTCGGGGCAGCGCCTCCCTGGCCTCCAGTGGCACAAGGTCCCCAGTGCCACCACCCCACGGCTGGCACTCGCCAGTGACACGGTGAGTGCCGCTGTCCCCACCATGGGCAACTACATCCACCCCAGCCCCCTGCTGCAAAAGCCACCACATCCTTTGTACCTGCAGGTCCCCAGCAACCCCGTACCCCAGGGATACATCCCCAGTCACCCGGTGCCCCAGGGACATGCCCCCGGTCACTGGGAGCCCCAGGGATGTGTCACCAGCCACCAGGCACCACAAGGACCCGTCATCAGCCTCCGGACAGCCTGAAGACATGTCACCAGGCACTGGGCACTCAAGGGGCTCATCCCCAGCCACAAGGCTCCCAAAGGAGAAGTCTGCGGCCACTGGGCACCGCAGGGACAAGCTCCTGGCCACCAGGTACCCCAGGGACATGTCTCTGGTCGCCAGACATCCATCACTGGTGAGCAGGCACCCAAGACACATGTTCCTGTTACCCAGGTACCCTGAGGACACACCACCAGTGGTGAGGCATCCCAAGGACACAACTCCAGCCTCCGGGAGCACAAGGGACACATCCCCTGTCACCAGGCACCCAAAGGACATGTCCCCAGCCACCAGGCACCCCAGGGACCCATCACTGGTGAGCAGGCATCCAAGTGACACATTTCTGGACAGCAGATACCCAAAGAACATGTCACCAGCCATGAAGCATCCCAAGGACACATCTCCAGGCACGAGGAACACAAAGGACACACCGCCAGCCACCAGGCACCCTGAGGAGATGTCTCCACTCCCTGGTCACCAGAGGGACATGTTCTTGGGCACCAGGTACCCCAAGAACATGTCCCCACCCACCCCAGGGACCCCTCACTGGTGACCAGGCACCCAAGAGATGTGTTCCTGGCTGCCAGGTACCCCAAGGACACATCCCCAGCTACCAAGCACCCAAGGGACATGTCCCCAGTCACCAGTCACCTCTCACCAGCACTCAGCAATGGGCTCTTCACACAGCAGCGGGTGGCCAAGGACCTGGAGATGGACCAGGACACCAACTGCCCCAGGTACCTCCCATCCCCTGGGATGCCCCTGTCCCCTCGGATCCTCTGTATGTCCCCATGTCCCCTGTAAAGAGCTGCAGCAAGTGCACAGCACCCCACTTCTCACCAGTGGTCCTGGACATGTCCCCATCCATGGAAATGACCCTTGGACACCATCATGGTGGCAGCACCCATGGTCCTCACTGTGTCCCCTGCAGCCCTGCAGCAGCCACCGCGCCGCGGTCCATCTCTCCATTGCACACCTATGGCTACATCTACGGGCCATCGGCCTCCGAGCTGGGCGAGGAGGAGGACGAGGAGGAGGATGAAGAGCAACCAGCGGCGAGGGGCTCCCCGGTGGGGTCACTGCTGAACGGGTGGGGGTCTGTCTCAGAGGACAACTTCACCAGCGCCCGCTGCAGCTTGGTGAGCTCCTGCGATGGCTCCTTCCTCCTGGATGCCAGCTTCGCCCGGGCACTGGCCGTGGCTGTCGATGGCCTCTGCTTTGGCCTTGAGGACACCGATGGGACCTACAGAGGTGAGGAAGGGTCCCCAGACCCCCTCTCTGTCCCCCAGCATCGTCACCCCTTCAGGAAGGTGGCCCCATCATGACACCACAGTGATGCCACCATCTCTGTAGCAGGTCCCTCACCACCGCCATCACCCTTGGAGAGGATCTTCACACCCGGGGTCCCCATCCCACCCTGGGATTGGGGGACAGTGCTGGGAATCCCACGGAGAATAGGGATGGAGGCAGCTGCAGGCACCCTGCAGTATGGTGAGTGCTGCCCCAGCTCCTGGTGATGGGCACCAGGGGTGGTGCTGGTGTCACCCATTGCAGGGTGCTGGACGATGCCTCCTTTTGCTTTGCAGGTGGCCATGGGTCGGGCAGCGGCAACCCCTGGTCCAGGGCGGACGGTGAGATGGGGACAGGAGGGACAGGAGCGTGGAGGTCTCCAGGGTGCAGGAGTCGTCTCAGCTCAGCCAAAATCCAGCTTTATTAAGTGGTGCCCCAGAAAGGGGATCTTTGCAGCAAAAGCCACCCACAGAGGGGGGATGGCACTAAGGTGGGGGTTGACCCTCCTTCTCCAGCATCCTTGTCCTTCCCCAGTGTCCCCATCCCTCCCCAAATTCTCCATTCCTCTCCTGCATTCTCATCCCTCCCCACCATCCTCACCCTCCCTAAATGTCCTCACCCCTCCTCAGTGTCCTCCTCCATCCTCAGCATCCTTGTTCCCCCAACTATCCTTGTCCATCCCAAGTGTCCTTGTCCTTCCCCAGGATCACTGTCCCCTCAACTGTCCTTATGCACACTGACTGCTCTCATTCCTCCTGACTCTCCTCATCCTTCCTCATCATCCTTGTCCCTCCTCAACCATCCTTGCCCCTCCCAAGTGTCCTCATCTCTCCCAGGCCCCCTTGTCCTTCTGGAACGACCTTGTGCCCCTTTCAAGTGTCCTCATTGTCAGGCTTCTTATCCCTCCAGAGCATCCTCGTCCTTCCCCAGCCATCTTCACCCTCCCCACAAGTCTCCTCATTCCTCCCACCATCCTTGTCCCGCTGTGACCATCCTCCTCCTCTCTCCCTCATGTCCTTGTCCCTCCCAAGCAACCTTGTCTGTCCCAAGTGTCCTCTTTTCTTCAGAGATCCTCAAGCCCTGGGCACCTTTGTCTTCCCCCAGTGTCCTTATCCCCACAAGCATCCTTGTCCCCAGCCTTCTTAGTCACTCCCAAGCACCCTCATCCCTCTGCGCTGTCCTTGTACTGTCAAGTATGCTCATCCCTCCAGCTGTCCTCTTCCCATCCCACCATCTTTATCCCTTCAACTATCCTTGTCTCTCCTCAGGGTCCTCATCCCTCCATGAGCACCTTCCCCACTCCTCCCCAGCATCCTCATCCCTTCCATGGGTCCTCATCCCTAGCGATATCCTTGGCCTCTCTCAGGCATCCTCTTCCTTCCTCAAGCAGCCTCATCCCCCCCATGCATCCTCATACCTCCCAGTTGTCTTTGTTCCCAAGGTCTTCATCCATCCCTGAAGAACCTCATCATCCCTCCCTAGCATCTTTGTCCATCCTGACTGTCCTTGTCCCACCCAAGTGTCCTTGTCCCCACCTTACGCTGCCACCCACCCGCCGCTGGCTCTGTGCAACCCTATTTACATGGTGCCACCCAAATTAAAGACCATCCCCCCCACCCTCCGATGTCCCCATCCCTGTGTCCCCAACCCTAGCCCTCCACTTCATCTCTTCTCCTGCGCTGGGCAGGGAAAGGGGGGACCTGGCCGGCGGCGGTGGCCGGTCCCTTCCCCACGGTCCCCTGGTGTCCTGCTGCGCCCCGAGCCATGGCCACGGGAGCTGGTGGAGCCACGGGATGAGACACTGCCCGTGGTGGAGCAGGAGGGTTTGCTGTAGGGGACAACCTCATCTGCAAGGGAGGGGACAAGGTTGGGGTTGGGTGGTGGCACCCCATAACCTCTTGGGGACATGGTTGGTGGCTCCGGCTTACCACGATGGGTGACCTTGTGCTCAGCCCCGCTCAGCTCCCTCTCTGCTGAAGGCCTGGGGGTCTCACCTGGTGGTGGCACCGGTGGTGGCGGCAGGTCTGTGGTGGAGAGCAAGGAGAGGGCTGATCCTCCCCTTTTCCCCTTGGAGCATCCCAGTTTTCCCCTTCCTCTCACCTCCCTGCGGCTTTTCCCGGCGGTAGCGGCTGCATTTGGGCTTCAGGTGACGTTTTGGGGTGTCCCTGAGGGTTCTCCCTGGGAGTGACACAGGTTCAGCCCCACCACAGCTGATGGGGTCCAAACCCACCCATCATATCCCCTCAAGGGCTCACCAGTGCTGGGGGGGCAGCGGGCACGGGGTAGGGGGACGTCACCCATGTCTGGACTCGGCAGGGGACTGAGTGCTGGTGGTGGGGTACCGGTGCCATGGGGGGGTCTCCTGGCAAAGAAGGTGTGGGGTGAAGCCAACGCAAGGAGCTTGGTGGCCACCATGGTGCTGGTGCAACCAACCCAGTGCTGTGCTGTGCTGGAGCCAAGGAACCCATGTGGTGGTGGGAAAGCTGGATGGCAATGGCATGGATGGGCCTGAAGCGTCACAGCTGGATGGCAGGGCCACAGCTGTATCGCAGCTTCACACCAAGGGTTGCAATGGTAGGGCTGGCTCACAATGGCACATCTGAAGCACAGCTGGATTGCAACCATACAGCTGGGTTGCAACCACACAGCTGGGCAGCAGTTGCACAGCTGGATCACAGCACAGCTGGATTGCAACCACACAGCTGGGTTGGAATGGCACCACTGGACCATGGCAGAGCTAGGCCATGACAGCACAGCTGGATGGCAATGTCCCAGCTCGCTCGTGATGGTGCCCATCACAGCTGCACATCTGAATTGTTAGGCTACGGCCATCCCACAGCATCATGAGTGGATGATGGCAGCATGGTCAGAGCACAAATGGACAGCAGGGATGTATGGTGACAACATGGATGGATGAAGAAGGAACATCTGGATTGTGGTGGGACATCCAGACCCCAATGGAACACCTGGACCCCAGGGGCATGCAGGGCCAGATAGTGACAATATGGCTGGAATATGACAAGACATCTCGGCCATGATAGGATATCTGGACCCTAGTGGGACATCTGTGCCCCTGTGAGACATCTGGACCTCAATCACATGGTCAGACCATGGTGGCACAGCAGGGCCGGATGGTGAAAACATGTCTGGATTGTGATGGGACACCCAGAGCATAGTGGGACATCCAGACCCTGATGGAAGACCTGGACTAAGTGAGGCCCATCTCCTACCGGGGGCTGTCGATGTCTCGGAGGCGGGGGATGTCCTCAGTGGCCCGGGGCGATGGTGTCAGGGTGGCAGTGGACCGGCAGCCAGAGGACGCGGTGGGTGAGGACGCGGCGGTGGCACAGGCGACATCCTCAGCCCCGTACCACCCCTCCATCCCCAACCTGTGGAGTGGGGACACACGGTGGGTGCAGGGGCCGGCATGTCCTGTCCCCATCTAGGTCCCCACACTGACCTTCCAGATGCTTCTTCATCCTCATCCTCCTCCTCCTCCTGCTCCTCCTGGGTGCAGTGGCTGAGCTCGCTGGCCGAGGGGGGTGGTGGCAGCAGCTCTGTCCAGCTTATGGCTGGTGGCTTCACCGCTTGCCCCAGCTTCTTCCCTTTGGTCCCTGTGGTGAGGAAGGATGCTGGGGGGGGCTGTGGGGAGGGGACAGTGCCACCAGCACCCATGTGTCCCCCCACCCATCCCACCACCCTACTGCGGGGTGCCTGCGGGGCTGGGACATCCATCAACTGGGGGTAGGAGGTCCCATGGTGGGAGAAAGGACGAGGAAAGGTGTGGAGATCCTCGCCGCCAGCCTCAATGGTGCTGTAGACCGGCCCCTCGGCGGGCCCAACCCCAAATTGCTCTGTCTGGGTGATGTAACGGGTGATACCAGCATCTGTGGAGGACAGCCAGCATCATCAGCATCCCTGCCCTTGGCAGGGGGTAAGAGCTAGGTGATCTTTCCAACTTTGGTCCTTTCTGGATGAGCTTTCCAACTAGATGGTCCTTTCCAACCCAAACCACTCCACGATTCTATGATCATGGTTAACCATGACCTTCCCAACCCAAGCCACCCATCCCCATGGTGACCTCTCACCGTTGTAGTATCTCTCATTGGTCCTCAAGCAAGTGTTGCCACCACCACTCCATGTGTCTGCCAGCCATGGATAACCACCACCTGTGGCTGCCCTGCAAGGAGATGGGATGAAAGGATGCACTGGGAATCCTGGGAACAGGGTGGGAATACCAGGGGGGTTACCTGTGTGCCGGAGCCGGGAAGGCGACTGCGGGAAGAGGTTGGGATGAGGGTGGCTGGGGACCACGCCGGGTCCCCATGGGCTTCCCATTGGGTGCGTAGGCAAAGGATGCTGCAAGGAGAGAGGTGGATGATGCTGTTGGGGTGGTAAATGGTGAGGGGGGGGCCCCAAGGGTGACACCCCATTGTACCTGTGAAGTGGCTGAGCTCCTTCTTCCTCCGGCGGCGGCTATACAGCCACGCAGCAACGGCAGCCAGGATGAGCCAACACGTGCCACCAACACCAGCGATGAACACCGGCTGCCGGGCCACTGCGGCCAAGCGCCCGGCCATGCTGCTCCCGCCTGCCATTCCCTTGTCCCGCTGCACCGGGAGCGCTGCAGAAACATGGGACACAGCGGTGGGAGCGCTGAGAAGGGACCGCGGCCACCCAGAACCCATGGGTGCAACGAGGAACTCACCAACGCGAATGGGGATGGGGACACTGCGGACGCCCACCCCGGCACTCGTGGTGGCAGCGACCTCAGCGTGGTACAGGACACCGGGAACCAGGCCCTGCAGCATGGCCACCAGCACCGAACCCTCCACGCTCTGGTTGATGTGGAAGCGGCTCTCATTGGCCAGGCACCAGATCTGAGGGGAGAAGGTCACGAGGAGGATGCGGATGTGGTGCGGTGGTGCCAGGAGGGGATAGAGGGGACCCGATGCACCCCATCACCCTTCACATCTCACCCCACAATCACATTCCACGTCCCCATCACACCCCACCACCACTCCTTACCCTGTAGTCCCGGATGACCCCGTTCTGCTCTGCCAGTGGGGGCGGCTGCCACGAGATGCGGACACTGGTGCCATTACCAGTCACAGTGACACCTTGCGGAGGGGCACTGGGTGCTGCGGGGTGTCACATGTGGGGTGTCACCCCCAGGGTGTCCCTATGGGTCCCACCACCCCATCCATCCACTCTCACCTGCCTCAGGGGTGCTCAGGGCTCGCACTGCGCTGTCTGGCCCATGGAGGTGGTGGAAGAAGGGCTGGACCTTGACCTCGTAGTGCTGCCCATGGCGCAGGTCAGTGAGCAGCACCCCGCGGTCCCCTGGTGCCAGCAGCACCCGCGCATCCTCCCAGCGCCCGCCGCGGCGCCGCAGCAGCACCCGGTACCCCTGCAGGAAGGGTGCCTGGTGCTGCACCTGCAGAGCAATGGGAGCGGATGGGTGCTGGGTGCTGGCACTGGGAGCTCTGCGCTGGTGGTGTGGGGCAGCACTCACGGTCCAGGAGAGGCGGACGGCACCCGGGGGAAGCACCTCGGGCTCCTGGAGGTGCACGGCCACTCGCGCCAGGTCCTGCTGCACCTTCTCGGGGTCCAGCCCTGGCTGCAGGGTGCTGGGGTCTGCCCAAAACATGACAGCAAGAGGGGACATGAGCATCTCGGTGGTACCATGGAGTGTGGGTGCTGTGGTGACACCGTATTCCCATGGTGGATCAGGAAACTCATTGGGTGAGGATGCACACAAATGTTTTGGTTGTGTGGGTACCTCCATTAGTACCACTAACAAAGGGTGCTGGGTGCATGGGCACCTCTGTCAACATCAGCAAGCAGAGATGAACCCAAGGGTGATGGGTTCATGGGCACCTCTGTTGTCATCACCAAGTGGAGATGCACTGAACAGTGGTGGGTCCATGCCACCTCCATCAGTATCAGCAACTGAGAACGCACCCAAAGACAGTTGTCACCTCCATCAGTATCACCAAGTGGACATGCACCCAAGGGTGCTGGGGCCATGAGCATCACCAGCCTCACCACCAGGTCTCACCTTGGGTGCACACGGGCTCCGAGGCGCCGCTGGGGTCGCTGATCCCATGGGCATTGACCGCTCGCACCAGGAAGATGTAGATGGTGTTGGGGACGAGGCCAGTCACGGTGTGGGTCTCACCCGCCACCTCAGCTGCCACCGTGCGCCACGGGCCACCCTCCTCCTGGCTGCCATGGACAGAAGGGACCATGGTGGGGTGGCTCTGGGCCACCACATCCCCATGCACCTCGAGGGGACGCTCATGTGGTACCTGAAAGCCTCCACTATGTAGGAGGTGACACCAGTGGCAGCGCTGTCCTCGTTCCCTCTCCAGCTAAGGGTGACGCTGCTCTTGGTGACGTTGGTGACCACAGGGGTGGAGGGTGGCCCAGGGAGGACCCCGGGCACAGAGAAAGGTGGGGACAGGTCGGGCCTGGCACCTGTGGAGAGGTGCATGGAGCTGTGGGGTGGCTTCATCCCCAGGGCCACAGTGTCCCCGGTGATGTCCCCATGACCCACCGTGCACCTCCAGCGTGATGCCCCAGCGTGTGTCACCCTCCGGGCTGGTGGCCACACACTCATAGTGCCCTGAGTCCATCACCTGCGAGGGGAGAGCTCCTGCCCCACCACCCTGAGCACCCATCGCCTGGCACCCAGCACCCTGAGCACCCATTGCCCACTGCAGCCACAGCCCTTTGCACCTACCACCCCTTGCAACCAGCACCCTGAGCACTCATTTCCCTTTGCACCCGCCAGTCCTGAGCATCCACCACACATTGCACCCACCAACTTGAGCACCCATCTCCTTTCGTACCCATCACCCTTTGCTCCCACCACCCTGAGCACCCACCAACCCCTGGAACACACCCATCTGAGCCCCACCAGCCCTGAGCACCCATTTCTATTTGCACCCAGCACCCCGAGCACCCATTGCCCTTGGCACTCGCCACCCTGAGCACCCATTGTCCCTTGCGGCCACAACCCTTTGCATCTACCACCCCTGAGCACCCACCACCCTGCACACCCACTGCCCCCTGTACCATCTCCCTGAGCACCCTTGGCCCCATCCCACCCTGTGGCTACTGCACTGGCTCACCCGGAGGCCGGTGATCCGCAGGGAGCCGTTCTCCTGGAGGCTGGCGCGGGGCTCAGAACCCTCCAGGACATTCCCATCCTTCAGCCACCCCACACTGGCCGCGGGGTCACCACCACCACCCCACACTGGACATGGCAACCGTGCCGTGGCCCCTGCTGGCAGCACTGTGTGGTTTGTGGGACCCCATTGGATCACTGGTGCTGCAGGGGAAAGGCCGGGAATACCGGGAATGGCGCGGTGCTGGGTGGTGTGGTGGTGGATGCTGGATGTCCCCATTGTCTGCTGCGGTGGGACTCACCTTCTTCCACTTCCAAGTGCGCCTTGGCCAGGATGCTGCCGGCCACGCTGATGGCCTGGCACAGGTAATTCCCAGAGTCGGAACGCTGCACGTCCGAGATGGTCATGGAACCACCGGGACTCACCGCAAAGCGGCCGCTGGGATGCGGGGACTGTCCAGGGAACAGCAGGGTCTGGGGATGGAGGGTGCTGAGCTGGGATCTCCGTCTCACCACACATCCCCATTGCACCCTGGGGACAGGAATGGGGACAGGGACAGACCTGGCTGCCCTCCTTCTGCCAGAACACAGCGGGTGGTGGGTTGCCCCGGCTCTGGCACTGGAAGGTGACGCTGTGGCCGAGGGGGATAATCTGGTCACGGGGCCCGGTGACAAGCTGGGGGGGCACTGTGGGTGTGAGGACACACAAGGGCTTGGGCACTGCTCAGCCAGCACCCATGGGTGCTCCCTGAGGGGACCCCCCTTACCATGCACCATGAGGGTGCCCGAGGCCTCGGAGCGCCCCACGCTGTTGTCAGCCACGCAGGTGTAGGTGCCCTCATCCTCCGGGCGCAGCCGCACAATCCGCAGGGTGTTGTCGGGAAGCACTTCCCACCTGGAAGCGTTGTGAGGGTGTGGAGTGCTGCGGGGATGTGGGGTGCGATGGGGATGTGGGATGCAATAGGGATGCAGGGTGCTTTGAAGACGGAGGACACCACAGGGACATGTGATGCTATGGGGATACTTGATGCCATTGCAATGCCATTGGGATGGTGACACTCACCTCCCTGGTGGCATCTCGCCCTCCTCCTTGCGCCACCGTGCCGAGGGCTGCGGGTCCCCCACTGCCTCGCACGCGAACTCCACCGTCCCCTCCACCAGCACCGCCTGGTTCAGGGGTCTCCGGCTGAACCCCGGGCGCTCTGTGGGGCCATCGTCAGCTCCATGGGATGCCACCCCATCCCCCGCAGACACCCCAGAGCCGCCACCCCCTGTCCCCACGCACCGAGGACCACCAGCTCTGCCGGCTCGCTGTCCTTCTCCCCCACCACATTGGTGGCCACGCAGACGTAGACGCCAGCGTCGCTCTTGCGGGTGTTGGCCAACATCAGCTTCCCACCGCGGAGCTACGGGCAGCCCAACCCAACCGGGGTGGGTTGGGATGGGGTGGGGATGGGGTGGGTTGGGTTGGGATGGGGTTGGATGGGATCAACCTCCCTTGTCCCTCACCGTCAGGCGCTCATCCGTGGCGCTCAGCCGGGCTCCGTTCTTCTTCCAGGAGACGCTGGGCTCCGGGTGCCCGCGGGGTGGGACACACTCCAGCACGGCCGGTTCTCCCGCTGCCACCACCACGTCCCCGGGGGGCTGCCGGAACTCATCCCTCAACACTGCGGGATCAGCCCTGCCTCAGTTTCCCCATTGCATGGAGCATTGCATGGGGCAGGACCCCCACACCGAGCCCCGGCCCCCCAGGTCCTGGGGACTGAGCGACACTGAGGTGCCACCAGGGACCCTGGTCAGTGGGTGTCAGAGGTTTTCACTCCTCTGCAATCAGTTCTTGGCTATTTTCAGTTGTTTTCACCTTTTTCTTGTAATTTCTTTCCCGTTATTTTCCTTTCCCTTCACTCATTGCCATTTTCCTCCCCTTTTCCCAACTTCAAGTCCAACCCATGGTTTTCTACTTGTTTTCAGTGCTTTTTCATGTATTTTCACCTATTTAAGTTGATTTTTTCACTTAGTTTCATATATTTTTCACTTATTTTCTTTCATTTCCATATACTTTTCACTTCTTTCCAATTATTTCCATTGATTTTACTTATCTTCATTTATTGTTTTCACTTCTTTCCAATTATTTTTGCTTCATTTTATTTCCCATTGTTTTCACTTCTTTTCCTTTCCTTTAACTACTTTGCTTTCATTTCTTTTCACTCATTTTCATTTATTTTCACCTATTTCTAATTATTTCCAGTTATTTTTTCTTCTTTACATTTATTTCCAATTATTGTCACTTTTTTTCACTTCTTTGCACTCATTGTCACTTATTTCAAATTGGTTTTACTTATTTTCCCTAATTTTCCATTATTTTCTCTTCATTTGTTTCCCCCTTATTTTTCCCAGTTTTCACTCCTTTTCACTTCTTTACCCTCAGCAAAGTCTGGGCTTCTGCAGCCCCTCAGCCCCACAACCTGGGCTCGGTGGTGACCCCAAATCTCCCCAGAGCCCTAAATCCACCCCATTCCTGTCCCACTCAGTCCTAGCCCATCCCTCTGCCCCAATCCCATCCCATCCCATGGCTGTCTCTGATCTGACCCCATCCCACCTCTGTCTCCAATCCCATCCGTGGCTGTATCTGATCTGACCCCATCCCATCGCTGTCTCCAATCCCATTCCATCTCATGGCTGTATCTGACCTGATCCCATCCCATCTCTGTCTCCCGTCCGTGGCTGTATCTGATCCCACCGCATCCTATCCCATCTCTGTCTCCGATCCCACCCCATCCCATGGCTGCCCCCGCCGCACGGAGCAGCGCTGCGGGCACTGACCGGCCACATGCAGCGAGGCGTTCCTGCTGGTCGCCTGCCCCAGGTGGTTCCTGGCCACGCACACGTAGACGCCCTCATCGTGCCTCCCGCGCCGGCCGTGCAGGACCCGCAGGAAGAACAGGGACCCCCCCGGCAGCAGCGAGCGGTGGGAGCGCGGCTCCTCCCGGTCCGTCTCCACTCGCTCCCCGTCCTTGTACCACTCCACGGCGGGGGGCGGGCGGCCCTCGGCCTTGCAGCTCAGCGTGGCCGGGTCCCCCCGCGACACCAGCACGTCCGTGGGGTGCTCCACGATGCGGGGAGCCGCGTCCTCCAGCTGCGGGTGCGACCCTGCTGGGAGCACGGGGACCAGGAGGTGAGATGAAGAGTGGCCAGGTCCCAGCCTGTTGTATTGCCCCCCCCAGCCCCAGCCCAGCCCACGGTGAGTGCTGGTGGGGGGGCAGCAGGATCGGGCTGGTGTCAGACCTCAGACGTATGAGGAGGGATGAGGACAGGGGGACAAAGCAGCTCCGCTCACAGTAACCCCCCTTTTCCACCCAGATTCCAACAGGGCATCCCACGGAAAATAGATCTGAAGCTAAATTCCCCCAAAACGTTTTTTTTTTTCCATCAACTGCAAGTGCTGATTCCCCAGAGCGGAGCTAGGAACTCCTGGATGCTTTGGTTTAAGCCTCAAAATGCCCATATTGGGTCTGTGGGGCTCTGCCAGGCCAATTCCTACTGTTAGAACATGGGAATGATGGTGCACTCATTAATGCTGGGATAATTAATGCTGGGATAATTAATGCTGATTAATTAATGCCCCACTGGTGCTGCACTTCAAGCTGTGCTCGCTCAGTGTCCTGCTGCCCACAATACATGCGTATACACACGCATGGAGCTTGCACGCACATATGTGCATGCACATGCCAGGACATGCATGCAGTCATGCACAGGCCCACAGTCATGCATCAGCACATGCCAGCATACGTGTGTGTACTTACAGACACACTTGCACATGTGTGCATTCATACATACACTTACAGAGATGCATCCTACGTGTGCATGCAAGCAGGGGTGTGCATGCACTCACACACACATAGCCACACATGTATTTATGCACACATGCACTTACACACGTGTATTCACACAGGGCTGTGTATGCACAGACAAGTGATGCTCATGTGTGCGTGCATGTGTGCAAATGAGGGTACGTGTTTGCACTGTGTTTGCACATGTGTACACATGGGCACACTAAAGCACATCCACAAACGCATGCACACACATGTGTCCTCCCTGTTTGCACATGTGTGCACACACGTGAGCATCATGGCATCATGGGGTGTGGGGGGGGGTGATTTGGGGCGCCTGGGGGGTGTGTTGCCATGAGGCTGGGATGCGTTGCCATGGGGACACAGGATGCTGCAGGTACCGGTACCCCGGGGGGCAGCAGCGGGGGTCGGGGGGGCGCAGCTGGGCCCTGTGGCTAATTGGGGCAAGTGGGGGGTTAGGGAAGAGCCCTCCTGTGCTCAGGGAGGGCTCCGGGTGGTTTGGGGACACCCGGAGCCAACCGCAGGGGAAGATCAGGCTGAAAAGGGGGGGAAGCTCAAAAGTGGCTTGAAATTCAGATGGACAGCCCATTCCCACACATCCTCCCACACTTTATCCTTGGACTCAGGGACACGGGGCTGGTCTGGGACACAGGAATAGGTTGGAGACACAGGGTCTCTCCTGATTTGGGGACATGGAGATTGTTTGGAGACACAGGGCTCGTTTTGGGGACACTGGGGCTGGTTTAGGAACAAGGGGACTCTCCCAGCTCAGGATCCAGGTATTGGACTGGGGACACAGGGACTCCCGGTTCGGAGTCTGAGGCTTGATGTGGGGACAAGGGGGCAGTCTGGGGGACATTGGGTCGCTCCTGGTTCGGGAGCATGGTGTTGCTCCGGGGACACCAGGACAATTTGGGATCACCAGCTCAGTCCCAGTTCACGATCGGGGGTCGGTGTAGGGACACGGGGCAGGTTTGAGGACACCGCGCTGGTACCAGTTCGGGGTCTCGGGGACTGTCTCGGGACACGGCATCGCTCCCGGTTGGTCGGGGGACACGGAGCCGGTCCCAGCGTGGGGACACGGGCACAGTTTGGACACTCCGGGTCAGTCCCGGCCTGGGGACGTTGGGCAAGTCCCAGTAAGGGACCTGGCTGGGGCTGGGGGGTGCGAATCCGGACTGGGGACAGCCGGACACGGGGACAGCGGACACAGGGCCACGTACCGTTACCGGAGTCGAGCCCGGGGAGGTGCAGCGCGGCGATGGTGCGGTTGATGTCGAGCAGGAGCTGTGAGGAGTTGGAGCCCTCGACTCCCAGCGAGTCCGCGAACAGGTTCATCTGCAGCAGCGTCTTCAGCAGGTACCGCAGCATCCTCGGCTCGGCAAGGTCCGACCCGGCTCAGCTTGGTTCAGCTCTGCTGAGCTCGGCTCTGCACGACTCAGTGCGGTTCGGCACGGCTGAGCTCGGCTCGGCTCGGCTCAGCACGGTCTGACCCGGCGCGGCGGAGCTTGGCTTAGCTCAGCCGGGCTCAACTCAGCCTGGCACAGCCCGGCTGGGATGAGCCCAGCTCGGGTCCGCGCAGCTCAGCTCAGTTTTCAGCTCAGCCTGGCTCGGCTCACTTCAGTCCAACTCAGCTCAGCCCAGCCCTCTTCAGCCCAGCCCAGCCCGGTTCAGCCCAGCAAAGCCCGGTTCGGTTCAGCTCAGCCCAGCCCAGCCCAACTCAGCTCATCCCAGTTCAGCTCATCCCAACTCAGCTCAATTCAACTCAGTTCAGTTCAGCCCAGCCCAGCTCGGCTCATCCCGCAGCACCGCCTCCCGTGTCCGGGTCCGGCGTGGATGGGGGCGCGGCCAGAGGGTGAGGGGGATGCTGAGACCACCGAGAGCCTTGAACTTGGGAGGGGGGGAAGACCCACAAGCGTGTGCGAACGGTGCTGTTGAATTGGTAATTAGCAATTAGCCCCTTAATTAATGTGATGTGTGAAGCAATGCGGCTCCTCCAGCGAGCCCCCGAACATGGGAGGTCGTTATAGGGGGGTCGTTACGGTGGCATTAACGATCTCCTTGGAATAGGGAAAAGAGGAGAGGGGATGATGAGATGGGGGAAAAAAAGGTGTTGGGAGTGTGGGGAGCATGGAGGAGGTTGGGGAGGAATGGGGGAATGGGGAACATATCTGTGTGCATATCTGATAGGGAGAGTAGGAGAAGGGACCTCACATCTGGATGCAGAGCGGCAGGCGAACCCGGGCAGCACATATGGGGAGGAGGTGTGAATATGCCCCAAGGGAGTTTCACATCTGGAAAGCTCTTGGGACACATTTGAGCACCGAGGGGCTCTGAGATGTTCCGATCTGGGAGGGTTGGGTGCTTTGGGCAAACATCTGGGCACACAGCTGAAGAAAGCCACGGGGATGCCTGTGCACATCTGGAGAACGGGGTGGTTTGCAGCCGTGCACATCTGGAGGTGCAAGTAGGAGGAAGGTGAGTGCACATCTGGAGAGCTCTCACCAGCACACTTCCTCTTCAACCTAGAGCTGTGCTGGGGCCACATCTGAACCCCTATGCACATCTGGGACCTCTCAGCCTCACCAACACCCTCCGGGCTCTCTGTATCCCATCAAATCCGCCGTATCCCGGCACTGTAAGACTCCCATTCTGGAGTCTCAGGGGCGATGCATTATTCATCCTTCCCTCCTGCAGCCCAGGCATGGAGAAAGTAAATATTAATTTCATAGGACCACAAAGCTTTTTCCGTTTCTCCTGCTGGGAATGTGGCAGCCCAAGGATTTCCCGGTAGGATCAAAAGATGAGAAATAAATTATCCATAGGATAACAGGTTTAACCAACTATTATCCAAATAATTCTTCAGTATGGAAGTTGAAGGTGATGCTGGAATATTAAATGCCGTGGTATTCCCCATCCCCATCTCTTTTTGGGTGTTCCCAAAAAGCTGAGCCATGGGGTTGGGATATCTCTGGCTGGAAATAGGGGCTAGAAAGGGGGTGTTAACCCTGCTTTGAGATTTTGGGCCTCTTTTCAAGGAGTTCTTTGAAGAGAGAGGGAAATTTTAATGGGAATCCTGGAGTTTTTTGGGGAAGCCCAAGGGATTAAAGTGTATTAATCCCGCTATGAGGCCCGAGGCTGCAGCGATGGGCTCCCCGGGGTGACACTCACACATCCATCACCTCCGAGATGGGTTTGGGATGGGGAATGGAGACAAAGGAGCCGCCTCATCCCGATGGATTATCCTCTCTCCTGGCTTCATCCCTGTTAATCAGCTGGGCAAACAGCGGCCGCCGGGGCAGCGCCTCCTCGTTAGCAGATTTATGAGCGCGTTTAATTGTGCTTTTATTCCACGATTAGCGGCTGTTTGCGCAGGCTTTGCCCAAACCAGTCCCAAATCACCCCAAAGTTGATTTGGAATTGGGAAAACATGGGGTTGATTCCCTGTTATCCTCGTTATTCCTCCTCATTTTCATTGCATCCTTCCTCATCCTCCTTTTTCCCACAGCTCCACAGGGCATTATCGGGATAGGGAAACTGAGGCACAGTAATGACGAGTGACAAGGGATTTGTCCGGGCAAATGAGGTGCTGGGGGGGAGGGTGTGTGTGTGTTTAAATCCTTCACATCCCCTTTATTAACATCCCCCCCGGGGCCCCCCAACCCGGTTTGCTGGAAAATGAGACTTTGGGAATATTTATGGAGGCTGGGGGGGGGACACACACATACACGGCGGGGGATAGGGGGGAAAGGGGTGGACAGGGAGGGAGAGGAGCAGCTGGGGGGTGGTAGGGAGAGGAGTGGGGCTGGGTGAAGATGGGGGTTTAATGATGTAGGGGATGGCACTAGGAGGAAATACGGGAATGTACTGGGATAATATAGGGGATTACACTGGGATGTTGGAGGGGATGTTACTGGGATGATATAGGGGAGCATACAGCGATGATGTAAGGGAACATCCTGAGATGCTGCTGGGGATTATACTGGGATGATGGAGGTGATGACACTGGGATGCTGTAGGGGAGTGTACTGCGATGGTACAGGGGAACATATTGGGATGCTATAGGGACACATACTGGGATGCTGGAGGGAATGATGGTGGGAGGCTTTAGGGGGTGACACTGGGATCCTTTAGGGATAACGCTGGGATGTTTTAAAGAATGATGCTGGAAGGCTGCAGGGAATGATACTGGGATGTTGTAGGTAGTGATGCTGAGATGCTGTAGGGGATGACACTGATATGCTATATGGGATGACATTGAAATGTTTAAGGAGAAGATAGCTGGGATCCTTTATGGGGTGATGCCAGGATGCACTAAGGGAAAATGCTGGGATGTTTTAGGGGAGCCCATTGGGATACTTTAGTGGATGACACTGGGATGCTTTAAGGAATGATGGAGGAATGCTTTAAAGGATGATGCTGGCATGCCCTAAGGAATGATGCTGGATATTTTCATGGAGCATCCAGGGGTGCTTTAGGGGATGCCGTTGGGGTACTTTAAGGAAAGATTCTGGGGTATTTTAGGGGAGCTTATGGGGACGCTTTAGGAGATGGTGCTGGGATGCTGTAGAGAAGCAAACTGGAATGCTATAGTGGATGTCATTGGGATGCCTTAGGATAGTTATGCCAGAACACTTTAGGGGATGATGCTGGGATGCATGGAAGGGTGCCGGGATGTATTAGGAATAGTGAGAGACTTCAGGGGAGGACACTGGGATGTTTTAGATGAGCCAGGATATTCAGATGGTAACAGTGGGATCTTTTAGGGCATGGTACTGGGTGGCTTTAGGGGATGGTGCTTGAATGTATTAGGCAATGACACTGGAAAGCTTTAGGGGAGCATACTGGGAGGCTATAGGGGATGATGCTGAGATGATTCAGGGGACAATGCTGAGATGCTTTAGGGGAAAATGCTGGAATGCTTCCTAAAGCATCCCCTAGGATGATGCTGGGATCCTTTGGGTGATGGCATTGGGATGCTTTAGGGGCTGGTGCTGGGATACTGTAGAGAACAATGCCAGGACTCCAAGGGCCGATGCTGGGATGTTTCAGGGCACGCACTGGCATGCTTTCAGGAATGACGCCGGGATGCTTTAGGTGAGCATCTGGAACTGCTGCAGGGGATGACCTGGGGCAGCTCGGTGTGGGCTGCCTCAGAGGACGGGTGTCAGTCTGTCCTTCCCGCACGCCTGGCAGGCGCAGGAGGCCGGTGGGCTGTGGTCTCAGCCCGCCTCATTACTTCGGGAAAGCCGGAGCCCATGTGTTCTGGAGACGAGCGACTGGGGGTATATTAACATCCCATTCCCACCTCTTTAATATAGAGTTTGCGGAGATCATTTATCAGCCGGGGCTCCCTCCAGGGCAGGGGGAATCCGGGCAGAGCTCGGCAGCTGGGGCACAGCGAGAGGCGAGGGATGCTCGTTCCCGAAGGAAGCCGATTCCCGGTTTAACAGGTAGTGGCTCATGTGCGAATCGCTAGTTTGGGACCGGCACATCATTGGGAAGAGCTCTATCAAAGCTGGGCTTAATTGGGTGGAAGGCTTGTTTGCATGGCCGCTAATGGGGGATCAGAGGGCCGGGGACCCAGCGCTGACGGCCCTACAAAGGCAAGCAATTACTTGCTTGTCTGCATTATGTATTAACCCATCTGGGGCCGGAATATTGCCTTTGAAAGGGAGACAAAGGCAGGGGCGTGATGCTCCAATTCACCCGCCTGAGTCCCTTTTGTGCGCTCCAGGGGCAGCTGGATACGGGATGCAGCCCCCGAAGATGCTGATGGGGACCAGCCCTCAGCATCCGCTCAATATCCCCCCAGACATCGCATCCAGCACCTTCCAGCCCTCACCGTGGTTTCCTGCCCGCAGCCGCATCGCGGGATAATCAGAGCTTTGGCTTTAATGAGCCACCGTCGCAGTTAATAAGTTTATACTGCTTTTTGGCCGTGGTTTTTGGCGAAGGGAAGTTAATTATGGCCAGGTCAGGAAGTTGCAGAAAACTCTCTGTATCCAACGACATTCCCGCTTGGCTTTTGGGCTAATTGTTAGTTATCTTCATTGAGTCGGAAGGTTGGCTTGAAGGAGGAGGTGGGGGGGCGGTGGAGAGTAGTGGGGAGCAGGATAAGAGGTTCACATAGCTGGACTAAGCTACTTGTCCCGGCATTTCCATGTCCCTGGGGAGCTGAGGATGACCACAACTCATTGCAGGGATGAGCCCCTCTGAGAACAGCCAAAACTCATCGCAGGGAGGCTGAGGACGGGCACAGCTCTCTACAGGAACCACTCTTGGAGGTGTTCGGTGGGTTGGGGACAGGGGGGCACCCACAGACCCCCCCCTACTCCCCTCCCCGCTGTGTCATTAGCCAGCGGTCAAATGGCCCTAATGGGGACGCGGGGCTGCATCGCAATCAGCTGCTCTGGAGGAATAATGAATCTTTCAATCCCTAATTAACCGTTAACCTCATTTGCATCCCGCCCCGTTATGGTGATTGGCGCCTGATTAGCTCCGGCCCGGGGGTCTCCACACAGCGCAGCCCGGGGGGCCCCGCCGTGGCTTGGGGACGCTGTATCCAGCCGTGGTGACGGGGCTGGCAACGGGGACATGTGCTTTTGGGGGTGCTCCAGCGGTGGGGATATCAACTGGGGACCCTGTTTTGGGGACACATTGTAAGGCTGGTGGGGGGTGCAGCCCTCTGGGGACACGGCGTGGGCCTGACATCCTTTGGGGAGGCAGCAGGGACATCCATTTGGGGGCAGACACAACGCAGGGCTGGCAGCACGGACACCCCTTAGGGGACACACCAGCAGTGGGTACATCTCCCTGAGGACACACCACAGGGCTGGCAATAGGGACATCCCTTTGGGGATGTGATGGCAGCAAGAACACCCCTTTGGGGACAGACTAGCGTTGGGCCCTTTGGGGACATGCCACAGGGGTGGCAGTGGGTACATCCCTTTGGGGACACTAGGGCGGGCATTGGGGACATCCCTTTGGGCATGTGATGGCAGCAGGGACACCCCTGTGAGGACAGATCAGCTCTGGGCCCTTTGGGGACATGCCACAAGGGTGGCAGTGGGTGCACCCCTGGTGCACCCCTTTGGGGACATCCTTTTAGGGACATGGCGGCACTGGGGACATCCTTTTGGGGGGACACACTGCAGAGCTAGCAGCGGGGATATCTCTTTGGGGACAGGCAGTCGGTGACAAAGACGCTGCCATCCCCGGTAAGGGGGGAGTTAATGTGTCCCCAGACCCTCCCCCTGCCGCCTCGAAGCCCCTAATCCCCCTAATTAGAGGGGAATAATTACGGCCCCTGATTGCTCCCGGCCTCTCTCCTGCCAGATGTGCTGCAGCCCGCTCAACACCCCCAATCCGGCCCTTTCTGCCCCCCCCTCTCCATTTGTTTAACCAACACAGCCCTAATTAAAGCGATTAATTAACCCATAGGGCTCCTCCTGTACCACCCCACTCGGATGGGGAAGCTCGTTAGTCTCGGTTTAACGAATAGTTTGTGGTGCAGTGGGGGCCCCCGTTATCTGCCCCCCGAAGTCACTGATCAAGGCCCCCCTCGCAGTTCCAGCCCGGATCTTGGGGTGCTCAACCTCAATCAAGGATGCTCAACACCAATTTGAGGGGTGCCCAGGTGCAAGGAAAAGGATGCTTAGCCCAGATTTGGGTTGGTTTAGCCCCAAAGTTTGGCATAATCAACCCCAATAAGGGGGTGCTCATCCCCAGTGGTGGGTGCTCGGAGGGTTCCAGTGTGTCTATCTCTGCCCCACACACGGAGTCCGCTTGCCCGTGGGGGCTATGGGAGCGCTGCGCAGTGGGTCCTCAAGCCCCGCCCACCGCCCAAGCTCCGCCCCACCATGGACCACACCCACCCGCGAATCCACGCCCACTCTCCGTGGCCTTTCCCTGCGACAAACCGCGCCCCCCGTGCCCTTGGCCATGGCCACGCCCCCTCCCACGTAAGCCACGCCCATCAATTGATTAGCCACGCCTATTCATTACAGCCCAGTCGTCATGCCCCGCCCCTACCCTGTATGGCCACGCCTCCTTCATCCGAGGCCACGCCTCCACACCTCCCGCCGGCGGAAGCCGCGCGTCAGTTCCGCCCGCTCGGTGCGGCACCTCCAAGATGGCGGCGCCCTGCGGCTCCTCACAGCTCCCGGCCGAGCCGCCGCTGAAGGTGCCCAAGATGGAGGTGCTGTCGCCGGGCTCTCCCAGCGCGCTGAGCGACGGCAACCCCAGTCTCTCCGACCCCTCCACTCCCAGCGGCGCCTCCCCGCTCGGCACCGGGCCGCCGGCTGGCGGGGCCGGCCGCGGCGGGGCCTCGCCCTCCGTCTCCTTCTCGCCGGGCGCTGCCGCTGCCGCCGCCGCCGCTTGCCGAGGGATGTCCTGGACGCCGGCGGAGACCAACGCGCTGATCGCCGTCTGGGGTAACGAGCGGCTGGTGGAGGCGCGGTACCAGCAGCTGGAGGGCGCCGGGACCGTGTTCGGCAGCAAGGCCCCCGGGCCCGCCATGTACGAGCGCGTCTCCCGCGCCCTGGCCGAGCTCGGATACGAGCGCACCCCGTCCCAGTGCCGGGAGCGCATCAAGGTACCGCGGCCGGGGAGGGGAGCACGGAGGGAGGGAAGGGAGGTGATGTCCCCATGTCCCGCGGCGGCTTTTAGCTCTGGGGTGGCCCCTCGTGGTCCCCGTGTGAGCCGGTTTGGGCTTCCTTTGGGAAGCTGTGGCCCCAAGGCTCAGTCCCTTCGGAATCGATGCTGAAGCATCCTGTGGTCCTGGCTGGGGCTTCGGGCCACCCTCTGGACCAGGAATGGGGACACGGTGTCTCCTGGGATCAGCCTTTTGTGCTCTCTGTGCTGGCAGCTTTCCTGAGCATCCCTGGGTGGGGAGTGCCCCATCCCTTGGGATCACCCCATCAGGGTCTCCTCACTCAGGCAGTTTTCCAGAGCATCCTGTGAGCCTGGCTGTTGGCATCCCATGGGTTTAGTCCAGCCTCTGGGCCAGGGATGGGGGCACTGTGTCCCCTGGAATCAGCTCACTGGCTCTCTGTAGTACCCAGTTGGCATCTCCTGGCCTGGAGCCATGTCCTGAGGGTTCAGCCCTTGCACTCAGCAGCATCTTTTGGACCTGGGTGCTGCATCCTTTGGGTTTCTTCCCACATGGATTGTTTGTGGCAGCATCCTTTCATCCAGAGTTGGGAAGAGGATGGTGTCCCAGCCGTTTCCATCCCCCTGGACAGCCCCTAGCAGCATCCTTTCCCCTGGGATTTTGGGGCACCACATCACCATGGTTGTCCTGAGTGTCTTGGGTTCATGAGAGGGTGGCAGCTGCCTCCAATGGGTAAAGGGGACTCCCACTTACCCCAGTAATGAGGGCTGGTTTGGACTCTGATTGCCCTCTTGTTCTTGTAGCTCCTTCCTTAGCTTTGGAATTCCATTACAGAATACAGCATCTTGCACTGGCCCACACCAGGATGTGCTATGGGCTCTGAAACCTCTTTAATAATGAAACCTGTCCTCCAGCAGCCCCAGGGATGCGTGTCCTGTGGAGACAGGTTTTAAAGAGGGGTCATTCCAGTTGCATCATTCCCCGGGGAAGAGGGAAAGGCTGGGTTTGGTGTCCGGCTTGGGAGCATCCCATTCCTACAAAGAGGAGCTGTTTGGCAGAACCCTTGTGGGAATCGGTGTGGGGTCTCATTGAGTAGATTGGGCTGGAATGAAGCTTGGAAGGGTGGATTCAACATTCCCAGCTCCCTCCAGCTTTACAAGTTCTGGTCTCTCAGTGTGTTTTCCTCTTGTCATCCTGTTGATTCCAAGTATTTGCTGCTCAGGGATTTATTTCCCTTGAGCACATCCAAAGAGTTTTTGGGCTGCAGCCTGAAGCCTCTTTGAGTCCCTTGTTTTCTCAGCAGCTTTCAAGGTGCTCGTTGCTTAAACTGGTTCTTCTGCAGAGCTTTGGGCTTTGCCAGAGGCTGATGCCTGATGGAAACGTTACTTGAGGTGGTTTGGTTTTGGCAACAGGACCCTGATGGGTTTGGGTTGTGGTAGGAGCTTATGCAGCAACTGTAGAGGACCCCTACCCCAATTCTGGCCACAGGCTCTGCAGCTATTGATGCTTCAGGTGATGCTGAGCAGGCTGGGAGAAGTCTCACATTAAATGAGCCCAGAATTGGCTGTTTGGCTTTGGATGATGCTTTTGGATGAAGCTGGTTGCAAGTTGTAGCTGCTTTGGGTCCAGAGCAAGAGTTTCGTTGACTGCTGGAAGATGCTATGCTCTTGGTGGTTTGTGAGCTTCTCACAGAGGAGGATTCTCCCCCTTTCCCTTAAGGAGTGATGCTTGACCACATCTTTGCCCATAAAAAGGTTACACTTGGAAGAAACCACACATCAGGCACCAACCAACCAGCCTGGAGGCAATAACAGAGCACAGGGCTTGTCTTTATCACCTCCAAGAGCAGCTCTTGACAGACCGGGTAGGTGTTTCTATATCAACACACTATATGTTGGCATGGATCTTCAGTGCTATAGTGTCCTGCTGGAAGGGAGTTGTCCTCTTGCCACCCATGCACTGTCCTGTGCCTGTAGTCATTCACAGGTTGACTTTGCTGGGTGAAGAACAGCTGCTGGATGTCAGTTGTGTCCAGCACCCTGTGCCCATTGTGCTGTTACATGTCCCAGATCCCCAGCATGAGGATGTCCATCAGTGCAATCATTCGGAGGCACAAAAAAGAAAAGGCTTTTCCAAAGGCTTGGGGTTTGCAGTAGGTTTGAAATAAGCACTCGTGGAGAGCTGGGGGTTCTCACAAGAACCAAGAGTTGACCTTGTTATAGGGATTATTGAGATAGTTGTGGTAGCTGCTGCCATCCCTAAAATCCCAGGTTTTGTGGGATTCCAGGCAGAATCAGCTGTTTGACTCTTGATGCTCAACCAAGAATGAAAATCACTTCTAGATGTGAGGGCTCAATGCCTGGATCATCTTGGAGACAGAGGAGGGTGACTTGAACGTGCTGTTGGCACTTCATAGTCCTTCACTGTCGGCTCTCTGAGCTGAAAACGGAGCTGGGGAGGTGGTGAGGAAGGAGCACATGACTGCATCATTCCATGTGTTGTCCATCATATCCCATATTTCCCTCAATGGCCTGTAGTGTGAGGATTTGCTGATGTATTAGAGAAGTAAATCATGCTTAAAACCATATCGGATTCCACTTATTTTGTCTTCAGGGCCCCTGCCTTCCCTGGAATCTGCCAAGTCTTGAGGAGCGAGTTTAAAATGACCTGGAAGGGGAAAAGTCAGCTCCGAAGGAGAAAGTTTTCCACTTGCATGGCATAGCTGCATTCCCTCCTAATTTGAACAGGATGCAAAGGAAGGTCCCAGATTTTCCTCTTGTCTCTCAACATCTGCATGTGCTTTGCTGCAGTGCTGGCCTGCAAGCTGGGAACAAGACCCTGCTTGGGTTTGAGCCACTCTGGAAGTGTCTGTTTTAAATTTAGGGATTCACACATAACCATTCCAGCAGCTTTTCCTGGTTTCTTCCCTCAGAAAGGAGCCTTGAATCTGGTTCTGTGGCTCCGAGGACAGTGATTGGTGAGTTCAGTAGCTGGGAGCTGAGGATTGGAACATCTCACTTCTTGCCCGGTGGCTTCCCAGAAAAGCTGTCCTGTGCTCTGTGGCTTCCTTATCTGGGTGCATCAAGTTGTATCCTTAATTCTTGCTTGTTTAGTAATATATCCCAAGTCATTTACTAGAGCACACATGCTTCTCATCCAGCCCTCCTCCTCTTTCCTAAGTGTCTTCATGGCAAAGCCTGGTTGGTGCATCCAGAAACTCATTCCCTCTCTGCAGCAGTGCATAGGAAGCCTTTAAGTTTTAATTTTCCTGGTGTTTCAAGGCAGGGAATGGAATATTTGGCCAAACCCTTTCCAGACTCATGTGCTGGTTCCATGCCCTTCACAGCTGGGCAGCAGGAGGTGAACTCTTGTGCTGCTCTTATCTACAGGAAAACAAGTTGTGGCCTCATGCTGTGATGTTGCCATCCTGAAATCCCAAAGCCAACGTATCCAGTGTGTATTCCTTGATCTTTTACACTGGGACATCATCACTTCTTCCCTTTTCATGCGTGGCTGTGGTGGATGCTCAGGGGCAGTGTGGGTGAGCTTTTACTGTTGCCACTGACTGTCCAGAGCTGTGTGAATCGGGAGGAATTTTCGGGCAGAAAAGTCTTGGTTTAGTTTAAAGGAGTGATGGAATTATTCCTTTAGTATAAAGGAATAATGTGCTGCAGTTGTTTGGGGGTTTTGGGTCTCGCTGCCCACCACAGACCCACTCCCTTGGAGCTGGATTCCTCCTCCTCACCCTTCATGGGAACTTGGGGGTTCTGCTGGGTTGGGGTTGCCTGCTGAGTGTGTAATTCCTGTTTTAGAAGAAAAAGAAATCCCTTGAGGATGCTGGTTAAGCACTCTTGAAGTGCAAAGGGGAGAAGGGAATGCCAGGAACCCACATGAAAGGGGAAGGAATGTCAGCCCTTGGTGTGTTGCTGCTTCCAATGATGGGTTTCTTTGTGATGGGGCTGTAGTTTTAGCAGCTTTGTGATGTAAATAATCTCTTCTTAAACTTGATGTTGCTGTCATCTGGTTTGACCTTCTCTGTGATGAGGCAGGTTGGATTTCACCCTGAATTTCATCATTGGGTCCAATAACGTGGAGCAGAGCATAGAATCATAGAATCCCAGGCTGGTTTGGGTTAGAAAGGACCTGAAAGCTCATCCAGCTCTAAACCCCTGCCATGGGCAGGGACACCTTCCACTAGAGGAGGTTGCTCCAAGCCTCTGTGTCCAACCTGGCCTTGAACACTGCCAGGGATGGGGCAGCCACAGCTTCTCTGGGCACCCTGTGCCAGTGCCTCAGCACCCTCACAGGGAAGAACTTCTGCCTAAGATCCAACCTAATTCTCCCCTGTTTCAGTTTGAACCCATCAGCCCTTGTCCTATCAGTGCCTTCCTTGATGAAGAGTCCATCTCCATCATCCTTGTAGCCCCCTTCAGACACTGGCAGCTGCTATGAGGTCTCCATGCAGCTTCTCCAGGCTGAGCCGCCCCAGTGTTCTCAGCCTGTCTCCATACAGGAGGGTGCTGCAGCCCCTGATCATCCTCATGGCCTCCTCTGGACTTGCTTCAGCAGCTCCATATTCTTCTTACGTTGGGAAGCAGCTGCCTTTCAATTTGAAGAGGTCAAATGCTGGGCCACTGGTACATTCCATAGCAACCAGCCAACTGCCCACTTTAGATCAGCTTTGCTTTCTATTCCTTTTAAATGAGTTATATTTTTGTCTTGCATTTACTATATGAGGCTCACAGCCTTCCTCAAGGTCCTTTCCTCAGGCTTTTCTGACCACTGTTTCTGGTTGGTCCTGCTGCAGTTCCTGCAGAGTGATCAGTTCTCCCGTGGCTTCACTTGGAGAGGAGACGAGGGCTCTTAAGTGAGAAAACCCACACTGAGCTTTTTGACTGTCCTCTCCTTTGGGTTTCATAATAGAAATTAAGTGGGGCTAATCTGTCTTCGTATTGCAGGCAGTGTGGCAGAGCAGTAAGCAAAAGCCTCGGTCTCTTCCAGTCTGAACAGTCACTGGGCAGTTATCAGGTCTGTTTTCCATTACTTCTCCTAAATTTACTGGTTTCTTGTCTATCTGTACCAATATATGATTGTGCACTTCAGGAACCACAGAGCAGGAGGTGAGCTGGACACCAGGAGGAATAGAGGAGGTGTGTAACTGAAACCTGGATCTTAAATCTTGGTGATCAGAATAAGCTGTTGGGAGAAAGATGTCTGACTCATTGAGCGCTAGAAAGTGTCCCAAGGGTGGTTTCCTGAGGTACAGGCAGTTATTTAGGTCTTATCAGGGTCTCTGAAGAAAATACTGGGAAGTGGAGGTAGCTGCAGAGGGATCTGGTCCACCTCACCCCTGTGGTGCATCAATGAAACGGGCTGACCCATGTGATTTTAGGTGAACATCACTTAGATGTTCATCAGCAGGGTAAAACCGACTTGCTGCTTCAGCAGTTTTGCTTCTGCTCCCAGGGCTCTGAATATCACCAAGAAGTTGGTTAGGAATGTCTTTCTTTGCTGCTGATGCTGTTAAACCAGTGTATGAGGAGCATTAGGTAGGTTTGAGCTTTCTGGAGATGTAAAGATTCCTTTGTGGGGGGAAAACCCAAGTGGTTTTTGCAGTGACATGTGCTTGATAGTCCATTACAGTGTTCTTCCACAACACAAGCAGACAGGAGTAGCTCTTCCCAAGTTAATGTCTCTCTTCAACTCCAGAGGTGGTTTGCCGTTCAAGCTAGAACCTGAGCAATCTGCTGTCATGGAATCATAGACTGGTTTGGGTGGGAAGGGACCTTAAAGCTCATCCAGTTCCAACTGCCTGCCACAGGCAGGGACACCTTCCACTGAGCGGGTTGCTCCAAGCCCCAAATTCTGTGTTAAAAAATAGGTTTTCTAGCACTCCACCAATCCAAAGACCATCACGATCCAGCAGACCTGGCACACATCATGACCTTTCAAACGTACAGCGGTGGCAGAATCAAAACTGCAATCAATGCCCATTAAGATGATTTTATCTTCTTTTAATCCCCAAATAGTTGTGTGTTGCTCTGGATTAAGGGGTAAATGTGGTAGAGTTCTACAGCTTTGCCTTGCTGGCACTCAAACACCAGTCCAGCCATTGTAATGCTGAAGGGAACACCAAAAGTAGATGATTTTGCATCAGTCCATGTGGGAGGTTTTGGCCTCAGTGCTGGTTTTAAAGTCTTCTTAGAGCCACGTTAGCATTGTTTCATGCTTAATGCTTGCTATCAAAGTCTGGCCATGTGAAGCATTATTGATTTGACCTCTTTTAAATTTCAGCAGCTTCACAAGAGGCAGAGTGAGTTAGTAAGGAATGCAGAATATGTAAGTAATAAACATTTTCCTAGCTGAATAGCTTAGGCATATACATTTCGTACCTTGTGTCTTCTTACCAGAGTGAGGAAGGTTGGACCATCTTTGCTTTGGGGGACTCTTCTTTCTCTTGCCCTTCCTCTCTTCTCCCTGCTGCACCTTCTCCATGCTGGGGGCACGACACCAGCTCTGCTTTCTCCTCCTCATAGTAGGTGTGTGTTTTCCTGGCTGGTTGGTGTCTCTGACTGGGGGTCTCTTGGTATTTGTAGTGTTTTCCCTACGTTTCACGGCAGATCTGGGAATTCTTTTCTTTGTTTTTGAAGCGGGGAAGAAGTTAAATCACTTGAGTTAAATCTGATGAGCCTGTAGCTGCTATGCAACTTTGTCCTGTGTCATAGATATTAATGCTAAATCGCTGCAGTGGGAATGTCGAATACATGCGATGGGTGTAGATTAATTTGGGAGCATTGCATTTAGGGCAAATACTGATCAGCAGCAGTAATAGAAATCCCCCAAACCAACCCAAATCTCTGCCTATAGCAGCTGTTTAGCTGTCTGTAAGTGTGCTTTCCCAGCCCACTGCTGCGTGATTAACCTGCCCTCTTCCGTCTTAGACCCTGCGTAGGTGCTACAGCCGCGTGAAGGAGCACGGCGTCGGGAAGAGGAAAAGCAGCTACACGTTTGAACAGCTGGAGCAGGTCTTTGGGCAAGGAGGATGGGATTCCCAGCCCTGCCAGCCTGTCCTCATCAACAGCAGCGGCTTGTACCAGGAGCTGGAGTCAGACAGCAGCACGATGGAGGAGTTTTCACAGGAGGATTGGGGAAACCACAGTCAGGATCTTCATTGTTACCAGACTGGTGAACAGGAATTGGGTAAGAAATCCCATCCTGGTGCATCTCCGTCCTCTAGGTTTTACTTGTGCTCTGTGCTCATGCTGATCTCTCACTTACCTGTCTCAATACCAGCTTCCATGTTTTGGGCATCACCCACTGAACATGCAAAACACACGATGTCCTTGGGGAGAAAAGGGAAAGAAATTGCCCAGTTAAAAGCAAACCGTGGTTCCTGAAGTATTTTATGACTGGGATTTGAGTTTAAAGAGTCTAGCAGAGGGAAAGGAGGGCTGTGTGGCCAGAAATGGTGCAGGAGGAGACACATTCCCTCTCTCCTTCCCCTGCTTGGTTTTGCTCCCCCTCGTGGGATATAGGGAGATATTTTCCCTTTCATTGATACCCAGCTGAAACTGTTACCTTCAAACACTCTTCACTTACATTAAGAACAGGACTTCAACTGCTTATAAAAACATGTTGCTCCTTCTTCTTACATACCCTAACTAAGGTGTATGTGATGTTTTAAACATGTAAATTGCCTATATCCACATGTAAGGCCATTTTTTTTTTTTTTACATTAAAAAGGAAGCAGGCAAACTCAAACTGCAGGATTTGAACCCCTCCACATGCTTTCCTTGCCTGAATTCTTGCTGTTTCTGCATAAGAATCAATATATTGATGAATCTGGGGATTTGCTCGTTGCTTGTTGTTTACTGAACATGGTTAAACGGAGTGAGGTGCCACGTTGTTGATACAAACCATACTGATCCGAGCAGTTTGAAGAAGTGGCTTTCTTTAAGTCTGTTTCTATCCCTTGACCCACTGATCTTATGGGACTGTTTTAACAGGAGTTATTTTCATGGCAGAAACTTTAACTCAGTAAATTCAGTGGGGATCCAAGCGAAGCAGCAGTTAGAAGATGAGTTGGATAAAAACTGATGGTGCCATGAATTGCTTGGCTTCTTCTCCTGGTGATTTGTAGGATGAAAGAGGGAGAGGAGATGCAGTCGCATATCCGGACCCATCCATGGTCAGGGTAGTGATGGATTGGGAAGCTTTGAAGGAATGTTCAGAGCAGTTGTGAGAAAAGCACATAGCACACAACATCTAAATGGAATACAGATGCATTTGGGAAGCAGAACAGCCTTTTTCTTTTTTCCCCCTCCTTTTTAACAATGGAGTTTGCAATTCTGTTGATTTAATAGTAGGAATTGTAATCTTGTCCTTGAGAGGTTTTGCACTTGTGGAGATAGATTCAGATCTTAATTGGCCACATCCATTCCAAAGGAAATAAAAGATCCCATTCATTTGGAGGATTTAGGAGCTGGAGTTCTCTCATGCAGAGCTCTAGTGGACTGCCGGGCTCGGGAAGCAACTCTGGATTTATTTAGTACTTATTATTTCATTTCAACCTCCTTTCTTTAGAAAAGCTTTAGGAATACGATCTAAAATGTAATTATCTGTTGGAATTTTACCTTTCAGATGAAATCCCTACCACCAAAAGAACATTAAAGATAAAGCAGGAATCTTCTGAAGACGCACAGTAAGTAACTTCTGAATGTTTTACCCTGGAATGTGTTTCCGTGGGGATGTTATGCAGGAGGGGAGGAGAATGGAACCTTCTGATTATAATTATAAATCCATTGTGCAAGACTGTTCATACAGTCAAAGCTGCTTGCTGCATGATGCCAGTTACCTCAGAACATCTGAAAAGCTTCACAGCTCTTCTTTCTTCTTGGCTTGGTCACTCAGAGGCTGAATCAAGACTTACTACATGAATGCAAAGGGCTTCAAATGGGCATTAAATCCATGTCAGGTTCATTAGAGATGTGTGTAGGCAGGCTTATTGCATGATACAAGGCTTCATTCTCAGATCAATTTGTAATCTTGGTGTTTGGGGTTTGTTCTTTTTCCCATTTTCCTTAAGTTTGCCCCTTTGGACATAGCACAAAATAAAGGAAGAGAGAGAACAGGGACACAGCACCCCTGCAGTTGTGTGCTGATGGCTTGGTGTGAGTAATGCTTGCGAGAAGAGTTTCTGCTTTCCCTCAGTTGGAAGGCATGCCAAAACTTGGGGTTTATATATATACTTTTAATTTATTTTTATAACTTTCCAGAGCTGACTTTTAACCTTGTTGGATCAGTTTAATCTGGAGCATTTGGAATGCTTGGAGCATGCGAATCTCCCTCGCCTCGCCAACAATAACGCAGAGCCTCTCAAAAATGAAAGGAATTGGGCTGTATTTACTCAGACTGTACTTTCTTCTGACCTTCAGGATTGTAAAACCCCCGAGGTGGTGGTAGATATATCTGCAACCATCACAGATTGCCTTGCAGACCCTCCTGGGTGGGCTCTGAGGTCCCCATGAGTAGTTTGTAGTGTCATCTGAAATCAGTGTGGTGTTTCCTGTGCTGGAAGATGAGCTTCTGTAGGATGGGACGTCATCAGCACTGGGTGCGTTAACACCATGTCCCTGAGTGGTAAGAGAACAGAGGCTTTTTGTTGTAATTAAATGAAAAAAATCCTCTAAAACCTAAAAAAGTTAAAATAATAACAGAAAAGAAGCTTTCACTGCAGTGGCCTCCAACCTCCTCACGTCAGATGGGTTTTCACAGTACTCAAAGGTGACTTCTTTAGCTCAACATGGAGCAAATTCAGTTGAGCAACTCGGAGACCTGGAGAAAAGTAACTTTTTCCATCCTAAACGTTATTATTGCCTCTTTCAGCCATTCCTTGGGATTACTCCGGGGTAATTTTGCCTTTCAAGGTGTGCTTTAGGGAGCTGCAGAGGCAATAATCCTGAATTTTCGGAGGTGGAAGCTCAGGTGTGTGAACCTTCTCCTTCAGGGACTGATGTGGAGGTGCTGGCTGGATCAGGTTTGGTAGATGAGGCCTTTCAGAGTTCTCTGATCATTTCCCACTCCAAGTTCCCTCTAAAATGCACAGGAATGTCTGAACTCCTGGGCATCTCATGCAGCTGGCAGGTGATAAGCCCATCGCTTGTGCTCACTGGAAGCACAGAGCATCTTCCAACACAGATTTACTCAAAACTTGTTTTCCCCCTTCTGTGAGGCCAAGGAACTTTTCAACCCTGATTCAGTAGATTGAAGGCAGTCAGGGGCACCAGGGCTGATAGGAAGATAAGCAGGATATTTATTTGTTATCTTGAGCATCAGCTCTTAAAAGCCACAAGAGATAAACAGATCTCAGAGTTCTTCACCTCTTTGGTTGGTGGTTTAAAATACATGAAACTGATTTCAAAGGAAGTGGAATTTCATCTGCACTCTTGGTCAAGGGCAGGTTTTCAGTGGAGGGAATGGAGGTGAGTTCAGGTTCCCTGCTGAGCCTTTCTGACATGGTGGTGCTGAACCTCAAGCATGTATTTTACCAGAATCAGGGATTCATAGAGTTAACCAGGTTGGAAAAGACTTTTAAGCTCATCGAGTCCGACCATTGCCGCAGAACTGCCAAGGCCACCACTGACCCATGGCACTGAAGACCTTGTCTACACTGTATGTGAACACTTGCAGGGACGGTCCCTCCAGCCCTGCCCTGGGCAGCCTGTTCCAATGCCTGAGCACCCTCTGGGGAAGGAGTTGTTCCTCGGCTCCATCTAAACCTGCCCTGGGGCAGCTTGAGGCCATTTCCTCTTGTCCCATCCCTTGTTCCTTGGGAGAAGAGCCCAGCCCCTCCTGGCTCCATCCACCTGTCAGGCAGTTGTAGATCTTGGCTTTGCTTCCTTCTTTCCCTTCCGCTGGGTGTTTGGAAGGGGTTTGGAAGCTTTTGGAGCTAAGCAGCCTGCAGGAATCCACAGCTGCTCATGTGCACCAGGTTCTTTTCCTAGCAGAGAGGATGGGAGAGCATCACCAAGGTATTTGCTGTGGGAAACACATCACTGAGCACTGTGGATGCTGGAATTTATCCTGGTTCTTCTTTTCCCGATCAAACACACACGTGTGATGCTGCTGTTGCTGTCAACTGACCCCAGACCTGCAGAAGCAGAGGGAGCTCCCTTTCCCCCTGGGGTTCAGCTGCTCCGCCCCAGCTTGGTGAGCACCAGGACCTGATCCTGCACCTACAAACCTAACGCAGTCGATCTCCAAGGACAGCACTGCTTCTCTTAGCTTCAGGTAGTAAATAACTGGCCTCCAGACTTATAAAACTTCCCATATTTCCTGGGTTCCCTGATTTTCAGCAGTGTAGGAAGCAAATAGCAATAGGAAAGCTGTGTCCAGGTCCCGTGCTCCATCAGCTGGGTGTTCATTCCCCACAGCAGCTCTGTTGTTGCCTCTTCTTGGCATGCTGCTGCCTCCAAATAAGCTGCAAAGTGAAATGCTGCTTCCAGCTCTGTTCTGCTATTTCAGATTGATTTGAAGAGGTTTTTTATTCACTGTGGGCTTTGTGAAGATGAACTAGAAGCATGGGGAGCTGGATCCTTCACTGAAACCAGCTGTTCCAGCTGCTTTGATGTCTGCTTTTGTTTGGAAACAGCCTTTAGAACAAATTTACACCATGTCTTGTCTCTGGTGTCTTCCTTTCCGCATTTGAATTCCAAATGCTTCTGAGGAGAAAGCCATGCAGATGGCCAGTGGCCAGCAAGGGAGGTCGACGGTTGATGATGGAAATCCAGCTCCAGGGCAGTTTCCTACTGAAAAATGAGTAATGGCAAGGATTTGACTGTTAATGCTTCCAGTACCTCTGCTTGGCCACAGCGTGGAGGTAGATCTTCTGCTCAGCAGGGCAGCCACCAAGTGGAGTCCTGATGTGAGTGGGAAGAGGAGACTCCAAACCCAAAAAGCAGAGTGTTTTCAAATGTCTTTACCCTATTCCTCTGTACTCCAAGTGATGATTCCCTCTGTGGAAAGCCCTTTCCTCCTGCACCGTGCTGCTGGAGATCACCTCTAGTGAAATCCTTCCTCTTCTCAGCACTTGGATGAGTGACTAATCGTTTTTATTCCCCCAGCAGCTCTATTTTGTGCTGAGCTAAACTTAGCCAGGGTATTTCTGGTGTCATTAATAAAGGTGGGAGCTTTTCTTTTGGGTTTTTAGCTCCGTTCCTCCGCTGTTGACTGAAAATCTACCCACGCTGCTTTCTCCTGTCACTGGCTTTGGATGGGACTGCTTGCTTTCAATTCAGTTCAGCTGTCTGTCTTGAGTCAGATGAGTGTAGAATGGCAGCAAAACACACACCATGTGCTACCTGTTCCCTTCTCTGCCTTGTCCCCTTGTCTGTCTTCTCCTCAGAAGGTGAACTTGTGCTTGCAAAGGCAGAAATCTACAGCTGCTGATGTGCACCTGGTTCTTTTCCTAGCAGAGAGGATGGGAGAGCATCACCAAGGTATTTGCTGTAGGAAACACATCACTGAGTGCTCTGGGTGCTGGAATTTATCTTGGCTCTTCTTTTACTGATCACACACACGTGTGATGCTGCTGTTGCTGTCAACTGACCCCAAACCTGCAGAACCAGAGAAGCTGTGGCTGCTCCATCCCTGGCAGTGTTCAAGGCCTGGTTGGATGGGACTTAGAGCACCCTGCTCTAGTGGAAGGTGTCCCTGCCCATGGCAGGGGGTTGGAGCTGGATGAGTTTTAAGGTCCCTTCCAACCCAAACCAGGCTGGGATTTTAGGAAGGATCCTGAAGTCTTCATTCCGAAGTTGAATTGTCTCTTCCAAGCCAACTTAGACCAGGTTGTCCCAATCCCAGTCCATCATGGCCGTGAAAAAAGTGATTAACATTCCCAAAGGTTGGTGCATTGGCCGGGATGGTTTTGCTGCTCCGGTTTACTGATGCCTTTCTCCTTCTCTCCATGTTTTGTAATTCCCAGGAAGCGCGACGTCATGCAGAACATTATGCAAATCTTGGAGTCGGTCCAGTTGAAGTGGGAGCTGTTTCAGAGCTGGACGGACTTCTCCAGGCTCCACCTTTCCAACAAACTGGCCATTTTTGGCATCGGGTACAACACCCGCTGGAAGGAGGACATCCGCTACCACTATGCGGAGATCAGCTCCCAGGTGCCCCTTGGGAAGCGGCTCCGGGAATACTTCAACTCGGAAAAACCGGAGGGTCGAGTGATCATGACCAGAGTGCAGAAAATGAACTGGAAAAACGTCTATTACAAGTTCCTGGAGATCACCATCAGCGAAGCCAGGTGCCTGGAGCTCCACATGGAGATCGACTGGATCCCCATCGCTCACTCCAAACCCACCGGAGGGAACGTCGTCCAGTATTTATTACCGGGAGGAATTCCCAAAAGCCCTGGATTGTATGCTATTGGATATGAAGAGTGCCATGAGAAACCTCCCTCCTCTCCCACCGAGCACAGGGCACCTGATCCCGGCACTGAGACTCAAGGTGAGCTGGAGGTTCCTTCTCCACAAGCCTCGCTCCGGGTGGACATGGAATCCGCCCGGATTATCTACTGTTATCTCGGCATCGCCGAGGTCCGGACTCTCCAGCAGTGCCTGTTTTTACACTTCCAGGCAAACACCAAAACCTTCAGCAAAGATTGGGTCGGGATCAACGCCTTTTTATCTCAGAACTGCCTCGTTGAGCCCGGCGTCTCCCCCAAATCCATCTACATCAAATTTGTGGAAGTGGAGAGGGATTTTCTTTCCGCCGGCTCGTTGGTAGAGTGCCTGGAAAAAGCCATCGGATATCCCTTAAAATTTAACAACTGACTCTCATCCTTCATAAGGATTCGGGCTTTCTGCCCCTGTTTTCCATCCCACTACCAGACGCTTCCAGCTCCCGGGCAAATCGGGACTTTTCCGCCTGGAAACGAGTTTTGGGATGACCAGAGGCTTGCAGGAGGGAGGGTGCTTCCCATCAGCTCCCCCCCAGCAAGCAAGCGTATCCCGGCTCTCCGGATGCTTTTCCTCCCGGAGGAGAAGCCCCCGGCCTGTGAAATGACTGTAGGTACATTCCACATGGGACAAGCACGTAGACGTGGCGTTTTCATATGGAAAACTGAGTTTTGGGGGGGTTCTTTATTCCACGTGTCCCATTTTTACGCATCCGTCTCCTTATTAAGTGTTATTATGGATCTGGATAACGAAGCAATAGACAAGGGCAAGTTGAGCCTTGACTCACCTCCATGGAGACTGTTCCTCAAATCCACCCTTAGATCCTGTTGTATATAATTTAGAACTTCACTTTTGTCACCATCAAGTGTTCTCCTCTCTCCAAACAGTGTTGCCTGCAAAAAGACTTTGGTTTCCGTGATGTATCCCACTTTTCCTCGTAGCGTTGCCATATCCACTCTTATTTTATACCATTAAAAGAATTCCTGGCCTTTTTTATTTTCCTTTTGGAGCACTGGGTTTGATTTTGGGGTTGGGTTTTTGAGTTCTCAACTTCTCGGGGGAGAAGAAACCTGGCAGCTGGGAAAACCACCTTGTTGTTCTGTCAAACCATGTTTTATGGATACAATCAAAGCTGTGAGAATCGGGGATTGGGATAGGGAGGGATAAGGAGGGAAGGACACATGTTCCTATCAAAGCCCCATCACCGCCGGCTGGCGCTGGCGCTTCCTGTTCTAAAGCTCATCAATCAGTGACGTTGTGACATGATGAATGTGGCAATCCTAATAAAATCAAGCAAATATGGATGGGCTTCAGAAAATCTCTTTCTCCTCCTTAAAGCGAGGGAATTCTGGAGGGATAGGGAGGTTCTTCTGGGATTTTTCCACTGTGGCTTCATTCCAGAGGTTGCTGTTGCGGGAGATGTTCAATTGATTTCTTTTATGAGGCTCGTTTCCTTTCCTATGGAGATGCCAGAGTCTTGGACCGCTGAAGGTTGGATGCTGTTGAGGCCCAGGATGGTGGAGGGAGGAAGAGGAGGACAAGTCACCCTTCCTGCTCCCAGTGCTCAAAATAGGACAAATCCCCCCAAAACAGGGTGAGTTTTCCCAAAGAACCTGTGCGTGGAGCCGAGGGATGCATCGGATGGACCAGGAGGTGAGATTGCCCCTGCGCACGGGTGGGATGCTGGTGGAATCTGTCCAGTTGATCCCTCACTGTCACTCCCTGAGGCTGGATCCTGTGATCCTGGCAGCCAGACTGGATTTACAGGGGGAGATGAGGGCGAGGAGGGATTAATTCCTCCCCCCTCCCTCCAGTATCTAATCCCGCTCATCTTCGAGGTCTGACCCTGCTTGGATCAAGGACCGGGATAACCTCAGCTGAGCCGGATTCATCCTGAAGCTCCCTAAAATGTGGGAGCTCGATCCAGAGAGTCAAAAAACCTCGGTTTGGGGGTATTTCTTCATTTGTTTTTAAGGATTAACATGTTTAGCCAAAGGCTCCTGTCTGCATTGGGATGCTCCATTGGGAATGGGATGGGATGTGGCTGGGGATGCTTTAGGGGTCCCTGTGCCCCGCCGCCGCTGTGTGTGACACATGATAGACTTAATCCATCACTAATAATAAGCCAAATAGTGAATTAATCATCGCAGATTGGGGGGGAGGGGGAGGGGGGGCACTGCCTGAGGGTGGGGCTAGAAGAGGCCCCGCCCCTTTGTTATGCCCCGCCCCCTCAGAGGTTTCCCCCCCCCCTCATCCCGGTTCCTCCCCCCCCCGCCCCAGGCGCGGCCCCGGCACCTGCTGCTGCTGCGGCGGCTCCGGCCATGGGCGCGCTCCCGCGGTCCGCGCTGGCGCTGGCGGCGCTGCTCGGTGAGACCCGGGGGGGGGGGCACCGGGCGGGACACGGGGGGGGGGACCGGAGCGCACCGGGCGGGACACGGGAGAGATGCAGCGGCACCGGGCGGGATGCGCGGATACAGGGGAGCCCCCGGACAGGTCCCGGGGGTACCGGCAGGACGCGGGGATACCGGGGGGGGGGGGGTGTCTCAGCACCCACGGGCCCCTCTCCGTGTCCCCACCCCAGCAGGCAGGTGGGTACTTGGGGTCCCATCCAGCCCGTCCCTGCCTAGGGGTGCCCTGAGAGGGGAAATCTGGGTCCCCTGGGAAAAGGCGCTTTGTTCCTTGAAGCTGCCGAGCAGTGCCTTCCAGCACCCCCAAACCAAAACCCACCGTAGGGGCACCCTGATGTGCTGGAGGCGATAATTCACCCTCTGCACAGCATCGGGCAGGGGAAAAAGATCCGTGGTTTTCCTTTCTCCTATGATAAAATCCCACTGCTTCCCTTGTTTATTGGCACTCAAATCTGCCCCACTTGGTTTTGGGGTGACTTGGTTTTGGACCGCTTTCCATCCACCGGGTTTTCCCATCTTCCCCCCCCCTTAATTCCCAGCCTTTTCAGAGGTTTTTTGGAACTCCAAAGGGAAACATCCCTTGGCATTCCCAGTGAAGGAGAGGCCTTTGGGGAAAGGAAACGGCCCCAAAAACAATGGCAGTGGCGTTTCCTCCTGGCGGGACACAGGGTGGGGGTCCTTGCTCCTGGAGCCATTTTCCCTCCTTGAAGGTTGTTTTCCACCATAGAAGTTAATGGAAGGAAGAGGCACAGGGGTCGCTTGGTCCTTAAATCCCACCAGGATGCTCCTTTGCTGCATCCTGATGGTGTTGATTTGCACCGGGTTGTGGTGGATCTCTGTTCCCATCCCCAGACCTGTCTCCATCCCATCTCTGTCCCCAGTCCCATACCCACCCATCCCTGTCTCTCCTCAATCTTATCCACAATCTGTTCCCCAGTCCCAACCCCATCCCGTCTCTGTCCCCGTCCCCAGTCCCCTACGCATCCCATCCTTGTCCCCGTCCCCATCCCCAGTCTCATCGCAATCCCATCTCTCCCCATCACCAATCTGTTCCACATCCCTGTCCCTATCCTCAGTCCTGTCCTGAATCCCGTCCCTATCTCTGTCCCCGATCCATTCCCCAATCCCATCCCATCTCTTCCCATCCCACCCCCGGCAGAGGTTAAAGCCCATGTCTATCTATGGCAAAGTCACGTATTAGTGTTGGTATTATTTTAGTTAATTATTTATTTTCCCCAAATTTGGCCTCTCCGGAGGATACGGCCATTCCTGCCCCCAACTCCGGCCCCCCCAACATTCCGCCCCCGGGGTCGTGAGAAAAGCCACCATGGATTTTCCCAACGGACGTTGCTCTGCAGCCCGGCATCTCCTATCTCCCAGTTATAAATAGTCGGAGTTAAGGGAAGATGAATAAATCCCCCCCCAAAAGAATGGAACAGGAGGAGCTGGGTGCCGAGCTGCTCCCTGACCTTTTTTTCTGGGAGTCATTTTCCCGGCCCGATTCCCGCTGTGGATTTTAAATCCCAAAGCTTGGGCTCTTGGGATTTAATTTGGGTCCCGGTTTCACATGACTCCAGCGCCTTAATCCTATCGAACGGGGTCATCAAACCCCAAGCGCCTCCAGGCTTTAATTCCTAATAGCTTATAGGGTGGGGTGGGGGGGAATTTTTTGGGGAATGCTGGAGTTTGGGGTAGGAAGGAGCTTTTGGGGGGTGATTCCATGATTTTAGATGAGGATTGGGGTGTTTAATAGAGGTATATTGAGGATGCTGTAGGTGAGCAGGGATTTAAAGGTGGATATTTCCTTAGGGAAAGAAATTCAAAGGTAAATGTAAAAGGTTTTTTTTTCCATATGGAAAAAAATTAAAGGTGTTTTGAGAGGTGAATTTCAAGATATTTATTCCATAGGGAAAATAATGGGATTTTGAAAGGTAAATTTAACGGTGGGTTTTTTTTCCATGTGGAAAACAAACTCCCAGCAGATGGGCTGGAGCAGAGGGAAACCGCTGGGACAGGTGCTTAGCTCAGGGCTGCTGGATGCAAATCCTGGTTTTTCAGCCCAAAGAGCAGGCAGGAGGTCCCGAGATTCCCCCCTTTCCCCCCCTGCTCCATGACTGAGCGCCGGGAGCGGCTTAATTTTTCTATCTGGTTAAAGCATTAGAGGATTTGGAACGTCGAGGTGGCCAAAGCTGGAGCTGATGCCAAAGGGATGCACTCCCACAGCTCCAGCACAGGCTCTCCTGGCCTGTTTTAGGATGACGTTTGTCCTGGAAGAGGAATTTAGGTAGAATTCTGACAGAAAAAGGGGATTTGAGGGGTGAAGTGTGGAGCCATCTTCCTCTTCCCGATGTGCAGGAGTGGGAATAATGGAGCTGCGATCTCTGATCGCTGGGATTTAAGGATGCGGTCTCAGAGCACTAGTAACAGTCATCATTAGGTTTCAGAGTTAACACATCCTGGTGAGAGCACGGGGAACCCGGCCAGCACCGATGCTGGGGGCTTTGGGATACATGGAACTTGGGATACAACCAGGAACATCCCACCAGTGCCGGAGCTGCTTTTCCTGCTCTGGAGCCTGGATTTTCCAAGGGACCTGCAGTACCTTTTGGCCTCTGGCCCTTTTTTGGTGCCCCAAAAGTGGTGGTGATGGAGGAGACAGGATGAAAAAAACCATGGATTTTCCCAGCTTTTGGGGATGCGTGGCTGTTTAGGAGATGTGGCATCATTTAGTGATGGCATTTGCATCATTAATGAACCATTATTATTAATAGTAGTAGTATTACTCTATTATTAGATTATCCATACTATTAAATTATCCATATTATTATATTATCCTTATAACTAGTATTATAATTCCTAGAAAACATAATTATATCCACAGTCATTATACAATATCTATTACAAATGATCTCTTTTATTCTAGAAATCGCAAGATAATCATTAATTATCACATATTTTCCTCTTGATTACCTACGTTTAATCCAATATATTTGTAAGGATGAAGGCTTAAAAACCGGGATTTTCCCAGCTGCTGGGAATGTTTAGGAGTTGCAGCATCATTAAGTGATGCCTTTGCATTATTAATTAACATTATTATCCTAATTATGATCATATTTGGTATTGATACGATAATTATTAGCATTATTATCAATATTATTAGCATTGTTATCACTGTTATTATCACTATCCTTATTGTGACCACTATTAGCACTCTCCCATCCTCACTATTATCACTATTCTTGGAATATGCTTTTATATATATATAAAAATATATATATATATTCTTTAATATTCTTATCAAAACATATCTCTATCATTATTAGAGAATTCCTATTATCAATTGTCCATTATTAAAACACAAGAGAGTTATTAGAAATCCCATCTTTTCTTACCCACTAACCCTCATTTAATACAAGTATCTTCCCCAGGGTAACTAATTCCAATGGAATTGCTGTTGTTTTCCCATATCACATATTTCCTTCTATCCCATAGTTTCATAAAACGAATATTAAGATTAATAGCCATGATTTCTGCTCCCTGATGCTGTCTCCATCACCCGGCAGCGTTTCCCTCACCAGGATTTAAGGGTTTATGTTCTTGGTTCTATTTTTAAGCATCTTCCTCCTCCCGCTTTTCCTCCGGAGAAGGGAAATTTGATTTAATTAATTCATTTTTTCTCAATTCCTGGGAAGACTTTATCGGCCGGAGCAGAGTTTCCTGCCTGGAGCTGGAAGGCTCTGTCCGGAAACCGCTCCGATGCCTTGTCAGGAGGGGACGGACGGATGCAGGGAGGAGGCTAAAAATACCGCCCCCCCCCCCCCAGCGCCTTGTTTTGCTCTGGAAAAATCCCATTAAGCCCTTGGAGTCCATAGGGAAGCTCCCTAAGTCCTCCAGAACCAGGGATTTTCCCCCAAATCCCAGGTGGCAGCAAGGATTTGGGATCATGGGTTAGCATCATCCTTTCCCCTACCTCCCCTGCATCCTGATCCAGAGCATCCCTGGGGCTCTGGCAGGAGCGGGGCCAACCAGGGACACAGATCAATGGGATGCAGGGATGGAGCCACCAGGATGCAGGTCGTCGGTGGCATTCCCCTGGGAATATAAACCCAACTAAACCACAGCACAAACCTGCTTGAGCCGATTAATTTTCCAGCTGAGCTTTACAGGCAAAGCCAGGGAATAATCTTCCTGCGAGAGCCAAGCATCCTTCTCCAGCCCGTGGTACCCTCTTGTATCCCATTGCTTCTTCCCAGTGGGTTTTGGGGATGCTGGGATGCAGAGGATGCAGGGATGGGGTATTTGGGATGAGAGGGGCTTGGGGGATCAAGGGAAACCACCCATGAATAATCCCAGTTTAGCGCTGGCAGCCAAAAGAGGGGATGCTGGAGAGCTTGAGGGGTGCACATGGATGTGTCCCCCCAGATAAATCCCATGGGATGGAGAATCTGGTGCAGCATCATGGGGGAGGTTGAGAGTACCTCAATACTGATCTAAAGGGGATGTCTGGCCACTGTAGCCCCTTCGGAGCAGCAGCATTCCCATGGAAAGGGAGATCTTCAGCCAGAGGTTTTCCCATCCCAGGTGGGTGGGAAATGGGGGTGGGAGGGAATGGCATTGTTCTGCATCCTTCAGAGCAGCAGGAAAGCCCTTCCTGTGGCAGGGAAGGAATTAAAATGTCCTCCTTGCCCAGCTTCCTGGCAATGCCAGGGATTGTTTGTTTTTCCCTTTAGAGTGGGGAGGTCTCTATGGGAAAAGAGCAGCTGGGATGAGTCACATCCCATGTTCTTCCCCTTTCAGGTGTCTCCTCGGCTGTGCTGGAGGTGCACGTGGGAATGGGCTCGGTGTTCTCCGTGGAAGGGCAGCAGGTAGTGCTGCCTGCCTGGTACACCAGCCATTCCCAGAGGAAGCCCTATGTCACCTGGCTGCTGGATAAGGAACATGCCGACCCCTTCCAGGTGAGACAGGAGGGGAGGTGGGGGGGGGAGGTGGGGGGGCTCATGGTGTCCATGAAGGGGAGGTGACCATGGCTGGGGGGAAGCCTATAGTGTCTATGATGAGGTAGTTCCCATGTTTTGGAAGGCTCATGGTGCCCGAGACAGGGTGTACTTGTGGTGCCCATGGTGGGGAGATGCCCACAATGGGGAGATGCCCACATTTCTCAGGCTGTGGATGCTCAGGGCAGGTTGAGGGTGGAGGGGGCTGATGCTACTCACAAAAGTTGGGATTTGGGGGGGGTTCCTCTCCTACAACCCCATCCGGAGGAGACCAAGCGTGTGTTATCCCCCGCGCAGATCCTGACCTACCTGGACGGGGTGGTGAAGGTGGAGGAGACGGAGCTGAAGCCCCGCGTGGGGTTCCTGTACCCCGTCCTCAGCCACAACATCTCGGTGTTCATCAACGCCACCCGGGAGCACGATTCGGGCCAGTACATGTGCACGGTCAACGTGGTGGATGAGGCCTCCAGCATGGGCAAGAACATCGGCGTCATCAACCTCACCGTGCTCGGTAAGGCCCTGCTGGTCCATCCCCAACTCCCTCTGTCCCCTGCCATGCTGTCCCTTGGGATTCATGTCCATGTCCGCAGTGCCGCCGGCCACCCCGTCCTGCCAACTGCACGGGGAGCCCACGGTGGGAGCCAACGTGACGCTGAGCTGCAGCTCCAGGAAGGGGAAGCCCTCGCCCGTGTACCAGTGGCAGCGCACGGCACCCACCCTGCAGGTCTTCTTCCCCCCGGCACAGGGTAAGGGGCAACTGGGGGGGGGGGGGGGGGTGGAACTGGGGGCTGGAAAATCCCAGGAAGCCTCAGCATTGTCCATGTAATGCCTGGTCTTGCTGTGGGAGCAGGGAGTGGAGCATCCCCTTAACCCTGCCCATTCCCTACGCTAGGGGAATATTCCCTCCCCTCTGCCCGTTCCCTGCAGGTAGTTAACAGTGGGGAGGAGGTTTCAACCTCAGGCCAGTCCTCATTAGGTTTCAGAGTTAACAGCATGGGGGCCAGGGGCATGGCCAAGGGCAGCACCCGTATTTCTTCACCCTCAGACTGGCACAGGGGCACCCTCAAGCTGACCAACCTCTCCCTGGACATGTCGGGGCTCTACGTCTGCGCGGCCGAAAACCAAGCGGGTTCGGCCGAGTGCCGCATCGTCCTGGAGGTGCACTCAAGTGAGTACGTGTCCGCAGGGCCGGGGGGGATATTGTCCCTATGGCGTCCCCATGGGAATAAGGAGGGAAGCAACCCCCCCTCCATGCCGCTCTGTCTCCCAGCTAGCACCAAGGCCGTCATCGCCGGCGCCGTGCTGGGCTCCCTGGGTGCGCTCGCCACCGTCGTCTTCTTCGCCCGGCGGGTCGTGGGATACCGCAGGAAGAAACGGGATGGGCAGGAGGAGGCAGCCAATGAGATCAAGTGAGGCGGCCCTCCCATGGAGGAGGTTCAGATGTCAGCGTGAGGTTCCAGAGTTAACGGGCAGGGGCAGGTTTCCATCTCTACACAGTCATCATTAGGTTTCAGAGTGAACAGGATGTGGGAGGAGGTTTCTGTCTCTAGCTATCCCTAATGGGGGTGTGGAGTGGAAGGTTTCCATCTCTGCCCAGTCATCATTAGGTTTCAGAGTTAACAGGAGGCTGAGAGGAGGTTTCAATTTCTCCACAGCCCCCAGCAGGTTTCAGAGTTAACCGGGGCATTTCCCACCTCACTTCCCCCCCCTTTCCCTCTAGTTCCCCTGTTTTGGGGTCCAGGAGCTCCCACAACCCCACTGCTTTAGTGGGGGGTGCCAGGGATGGGAATATCAGCATTTCCTGCCTCTGCTCCCACAAACCCTGTCCTCTCTTGCCAGGGAAGACGCGGTGGCCCCCAAGACCCCATCATGGGCGCGGAGGCCAGCCCCGGACACCCTCTCCAAAGCCAGCACCTTGTCCTCCATCGCTGGGCGCCGGGACAGACCCTATGGAGCCAACCCCCCTTCGGACACCGCCTCCATCCTCACAGCCACTGGCAGCTACCGGGGCCCCCCGGCACGGGCAGGGGGGCGCCCCCCGGGCCTTTCACCCCACGCCCTGAACGGGGCTCCCCAGCACCGCCAGGATCCCACCCCCATTCCCTCGGGATCGCTGCCCACTTCCAGCTTGACACGGGCGGGCGCTGTGCCCGTCATGGTGCCAGCGCAGAGCCGAGCTGGCTCCTTGGTCTGACCCCCCCCCACCCCATAAAATGGGGTGTCCAGCCAGCACCCCCACCCCCATTTTTTGGGGTGTTTTCTCCCTTTCTGGAGTCTTTTTTCTCTTTTTAAGACACCTCGAGCAGCTGGACTGGCCGTGGGGGGGGGGGGTTGTTAATGGGTGCGGGAGGCTCCCGGGGTTTTAGGGGGCTGAGGCCTCCCATACCTAGAACACCCCAAAATACCCTCTTGGGGGGAGGCCTCATTTTTTATATATATATCCTTAGATTGGTTAAAATTGGGGATTTTGCATAAGAGGATTAAAGGGGGGGAGGGAATTGGGGGGGGCGAAGAGGGGGGACGTGCCTTTTGTAGGAGTTTTGTGATTAAACACTGCCAGGCGCCTGCTGTGGGGTGACTCTGTGGGGCCTCGGGGACCTGAGTGACGTCACAGGGGCTGTGTGACGTCACAAGGGTGGCCTGTCTGTCACCGTGATGTCACACCGCGCATCAGACAGGGTGATGTGGCCTTTATGATGTCACAGCTTTGGTGGTACCATGCGCGACCATGTGATGTCACGGTGACGTGGCACGGGCCTGTGTGATGCCACACCATGTGCCACACTTGACTGTGTGACGTCACAGCCGCATGTGACACACCTGTATGGCGTCACAGGCACATACGGCAACACGCCTCTATGACATCACAGCCACCTGTAACGTCACAGCCTTTCTGACATCACACATCATACGACGTCACAGCTGCAACATCACCCTACCCTGTCACGCGAGCCATGTGCGCCTGTGTGACATCACAGCGGCACGTATGACATCACCGCCGGGCATCCCCCCACCCCCAGCTCCGCGCTGTGACCTCACCGCTGGGCCGGTGACGTCATAAGGCGCAGGGACAGGGCGCTCCGCAGGAACCTTTATTGGGGTCTGGGGCTCCGGGGGGGCGGGGCCGGGCTGCGGGGGGGCCCCGGCGGGCGCATGCGGGGGACGGGGCGAGAAGCGGCTCCGGGACCTCGGCGGGCGACGGCGGCGGAGGAGGGGGGGGGTCCGGGGGCGGCGGGAGGAGCCTGGAAGAGAGACACGGGTCAGAGAACGGCCGGAGCCCAGCGCCCTGAGCCCTGCATCCCGTGCCCGGCTCCTGCCTGCGCCCTGTGCCCGGCTCCTGCAGCCTCTGCCCTCCTTGCACCCTGCTGCTGCAGCCCGCACCCTCTCCATGCCCCTGCCCCTGCTCTCTTTGCACCCTACCCACGCTCTGCTCCTGCTGCTCGCACCCTTCCCCTGCCCTACTTGCAGCTCACCCACCCCTGCCCTGCCTGCGCCTAGCAAGGCAGCCTAATGAGCTCTGTGGGCCTGAGCTGCTTCCCCATGGCAGCCCCACAGCACGCTTGCTGCATCCCCATTGCATCCCACTTGCATCCTCAATGCATCTCCATGCATCCTCAATGCATTCCCATTGCATCCCTGTTGCATCCTCACTGAATCTCCATTGTATCTCCACTGCATCCTCAGTTCATTCCCACTGCATTCGCCCTGAATCCCCACTACATCTTCAGTTCATTGACACTGCATTCCCTCTGAATCCCCAGTGTCCCCACTGCAAGCTCAGTTCGTTCCCATTGCATCCCCAGTGATTTCCCAGTTCATTCCCATTGCCTCCTCACTGCACCCCCGCTGCATCCTCTTTGATATCCCAATGCTTCCACACTGCATCTGCAGCTCATTCCCACTGCATCCCTACTGTACCTTCAGTTCATACCTGCTGAATCCCCACTGCGTCTCTATTTCATTCCCACCGAATTCCTTCTGCATCTCCGCTACATCCGCAGTTCATTCCCACTGCATTCGCACTGAATTCCCACTTTGGTCCCATTGCATACCCGCTGAATCCCCACTGCATCTCCACTGCATCCTTGTTGAATCCCCGTTGCTTCCTCAGCTCATTCCCACTGCATCTTCAATTCCTTCCCACTTACTCCCCCCCCACATCCCCATTGCATCCTCAGTTAATTCCCACTGAATCCCCTTTACATCCCCACTACATCCTCAGCACATTCCCATTGGATTCTTGCTGAAACCCCACTGCACCCCTATTGCATCCCCACTGCATCCTCAATTCCTCCCCACTCCATTCCCACCACATCCCAGTTACATCCCGCTTGCCTCCACGCCAGCCCCGCCACACACACATGGCCGAGCCAGCACTGAGACCTCCTTGACGCTCACCCCAAACCATCACTCCCAGGACTCGGGGGCCATTCCCTGCTCCCCACATGGGCTCCAGCATTCCCGGGCTCCGATGCCACGCGGCCTCAGCACTGTGGGCGCTCTTTAAATTTACCTTTTCCTGCCAGGAGACTGTGACACAGGCTTTTAAAAATAGCATGTGCTGAGGCGAGGCGGCCGGGGCGGTGTTGCTAAGGGAGAAATCCAATTCCAATCCAGGCCTTCGCATTCCCATCCTAACTACTACGGCACGCTCCCAAAATTAGGGCAGGCAGGGGCTGCCTGCGGCGTGCCGGCACCTCCTGGGACGCAAACCCCGTTTTCCATCCCGGATCAGCACCGGGAAGGATGCTCGGAGCGGCACCTGCGTGAAACCAGCCCTATCGGAGGGACCAGGGAAGTTTGGGATGTACCTAGTCGCCGTTGCGGAGGTCGCCGCCGCGGGTGCTGTTGGCGCACTCGGCGTCCTTGGTTTTCCGATCGATCTCGCCCCCTTTGATCTTCTTACGGGTCATATGGCCACGGAAACTGGCCTGGATCTTGGCGGCCGCCGCGTTGGCGTCGGGATCGTCCAAGGGGATATCCAGGATGTCCTCGTCCAGCTTCGTGCAGGCTCCCTCCTGATGGCGGCAACAGGAGGGTTAGGGGTGGTGGGGTACCAAAACCAGCATCATTCCTCCCCACCCCAATTGAATCCATTTAAATAAGGTCCTTAATTAGCCCTGGTGCTAAAATTTTTGGATAAAAGTCAGGTTTTTTTTACTCAAAATAAGGGTCTTCTGCTAAAAATTAGGGATCTTTTTTAAAAAACAGGGTCACGGACATCCCAGTTATATCCCAGATGTACATCCTGAGGTGTCTCGGGGGGGTTGTGACCAAAGATGCAGCAGGGGAAGATGCTTCACCCCCTACTCATCCCTAAATCCACCTTGGACCACCTGCTGGGGCTGGATCCAGCTTCCTGAGGGTTGTGATCCAGATTAAGGAGAATCCATGGGAGCAGAGGGTGGATTTGGGAAGGTTTGGCACAGGGGGGCTCATGCTGCACAAGCTGAGCTGTTCGTGCCTCAGTTTCCCCTTCCCCATGCAGCCTGTTGCATCCTCCTGCTTCCCTCCTCAGGGCTTTGCCTGAAAGCACTGGGAAAATTGGGAAGAGAGCGATGCCAGAGGGGAGGAAAAACAGATGAGATGGGAGCGAGCCAATGCTGGATGCTCCGGTGTCCACACACATCCTTTGCATCACCCTGGAAGCGCTTTAAAGGAGTTAAGGGAATATTTGGGGGGGTTATTTGGAAGCTGTGGGTTGTTTTTTCTGGGGGGATGCTATTCCCTTCAGAGCATTCCATGGCTCTGGAAAGTTGCTCAGGTTGGTTTACTGTTGTGAAAGGTGAGGGGAACAAAAGAGCGGTAGTGGCTTAAGTGACAGGTCCAAGGTGGAAATGATATGTCCAGGTGGAAATGTTATAGCCAGGGGCCTGAAATCCTATAGCCAGGGGAGAAATCCTATATAAGAGGGACACACACCTATATCCAGGGGAGAAATCCAATATCCAGGGGCAGGAAATCCTATATCTAGGGGAGAAATCCTATATCCAGGGGCAGGAAATCCTATATCCAGGGGAGAAATCCTATATACAGGTGGGGGGAACCTATATCCAGGGGCAAAATCCTATATTCCAGGGAGAAAGACTATATATGGAGGGGTATAATCCTATATCCAGGGCAGAAATCCTACATCCTGGGGGAGAAATCTTATGTACAGGTGGTGGAAACCTATGTCCAGGGGCAAAATCCTATATTTCAGGAAGAAAAACTATATCCAGGGGAGAAATCCTATATCCAGAGGGGTATAATCCTATATCCAGGGGCAAAATCCTACATCCAAGGGAGAAATCCTATATCCAGGGGAGAAATCCTGTATACAGAGGGGTATAATCCTATATCCGGGGGAGGAATCTTACATCTGAAGGAGAAATCATCTGTGCTGGGGGATAAATCCTATATTCAGGAGAAGAAATCCTATATACAGAGAGGAAAAATCTGTAACCAGGGAAAAATCCTATATTGAGAGAGAGAAATCCTATATGGGGGGGAGGGAATCTTATATGCAGGGGAGAAATCCTGTATCCAGGGGGGATAGATCTTATATCCAGGGTGGGCTTTGCCTCTCTGAATCCAGGAGGGGAGATGGGGCTTTCTCTCTGTGCTGCTGGTTGAGCAGGAGGGGAAAAGGGGGGAAAAGGGGAAAAAAAGAGGGAGGAAAGGGGAAAAGCAGGGGGAGAAGGGGAGAAAGAGGGAAAAATTATGTGGATTTTTGGTGGATCAACTCTCTGAGCTGGCTGGTGATCGGGCAGCGAGCGGATGCTCACCCCAGGTGAGGATGGAGGGGTGCAATCTCCTGCTCTCCCCAGTTTATCCCTTTATCCATAAAGAACCCCTGATCCCACCTGGAGAGTCATTTGTGGGGGAATAAAAAGCTGGATAAAAGCAGAACCCCTGGTTTGGCTGTGGGATTCGGGGATGGGGGGCACTTCCTTGAGCAGGATGCGGGATGCTGCATGGATCCTGAACTGGTATGAAAGGAGGGTATGGAATTTTGGGGAGGGGGGTGGCATATGGGCCTGGGTGGGGGGTCCACGCCAAGTTGGTTGCAGCACCCCATAACACCCCCAAAATCCCCCCCCCAAAAAATCCCCCCATCCCTCCCAAATTCCCCCCCTCCATAACACCTCCAGCAGCCCCCCAGATCCCCTCCGCCGCCCCCAGCACAGGAGCAACAATAACCCTAATCCTAAAGGAAATGTAAAAAGGCGAGATGTTAGGATGGGGAGATGGGGATGGGGAAAGGGAAGGCTCGGGATGAACCTACATTGCAGCAGTCCATGGTGAAGCAGGGGTGGGCGGCCAGCGATGGGCGAGGGGCTCCGGCAAGGTCTCGCTTCCCGGCAGCAATCCCGGTGGCAAGTTGAGCGGAGCCGCTTGCCTACGTAATGCGCTTCCCTCCGGGCGAGCCTATCAGCCCGACACCCTTCCAGGTTTTAGGAGCGAGGGGGGGTGTGTGTGTTTCTTCCTATTTTTTTTTTCCCCCTTTCTCCTCTTTTTTTTAGAGCCTCCTCCAATTTGATTCCGCAGCCTCCGACTGCCTTAAAGGAGCCGGCAGCTCGGCCCGGAGCTTCGTGTCATGGAAAGATGACACGCGGAGGATGCGTGGCAGGGTTAACAGGGATGGGATCCGGAGGGATCTGGGGAGGTGTTTGCCACGGCAAATGGAGGTGATGGCTTAGTTTGGGGTGGGAAAGGGGATGCTTGGCCTGCAGGGATGCTGGAGTTGGGGGGTTGCCCCCCCGGGTGTGTTTCCATGGGGAGCAAAACATTCCCAACCTACTTAGGGCTTGGCTCTGAAGGAGGGTGAGGATGGTGAGGGTGAGGGTGAGGATGGTGAGGGTGAGGATGGCAAGGAAGTGTGGGAATGGCAGGACACCACATCCCACCAAGTGTCCACTGAAGCCCAAGGGGTGCTGTGCCCAAACACAGACATTTTGGGAATTGGGGGTCCCTTTCCTGCTCGCAGGAGCATCCTACCCCCCAAATTTGGGGTGTTTTCCAGCAACACCTGCAATTCCAACCATTTTTCCACCCTTGGTGCTACCCACAGACCCCACTTTTGCCCTGGACCATACCAAGGTGCTGGGACACAACAGGGGGACCACAGGAAGGCAGAGGGACCCCTGGAGGGTGAGGGGGGCTGTATCCCGCATCCCCCCGCATCTCCCACCCTGCGTCGCTAATCCGGGTTTGGGAGTTGCTAAGCAACCACAGAAGTTGCCGATGCCGGCTCTGGCCAGCTCCCAGATCCTGGGGATGCAGCGTGGACCCCAGGATGGCACCAGCACCCCCAGCACAGCCAGGCCACAACAACTCTCCCCAGCCCAGCTCCGGGCATGGTGGCACCGACCTTCCTCTCTGCCATCACCAGCACCACTGTCACCATCAGCATCCCTGCCTCACTGACATCACCATCTCATCCCTGGCACTGGCACTGTCCCCATCCCTGTCCTCATACCAATCACTTCCGCCACAATCCCTGTCCTGACCCCACCATGGGCCTGTACCTATCAATACCCCCTTTCCCATTGTTACCCCCATCCCTATCCCTAACCCTTTCCCTGTCTTTATCCCCAACTTCATCATTCTCTTTGTCCCACCCCTGTCACCATCCCCATTATCACTCTTGTCCCTGTCCCATCATCCCTGTCACTATCACCATCCCTGTCACCATTCCAGTCATCACCCTCGTCCCTGTCTCTATCACCATCCCTGTTCCCATCCCCATCTCCATTTCTGTCCCTACCCCCCCAGCAGCACCCTGGCACCCAAACCCCACTCCCAGGGTGATGGATGCTCCCGGAGCATCCCTCAATCCCCATGCCAGCCATCGGCTCCTGGCAATTCCCACTGGAGACACTTTTCCACCACCATCTCTTCCCACCAGCGCAGCAGGGGGTGGGAATAGCTCTGCTCCAGCTTCCAGGAGAAGCGTTGGCTGCTCCACCGGGATTTGTAGATGGAAAAATGACCCCCTTCCCTTTTTATAGACCCTCCAGATCCATCTTATCCTGTTCTGGTGAGGGAGTGTAAGGTGGTTTGAGGGGAGCAGAGTGGAAAAGTGTTTGGGATGATTCGCTCATCAAAAAGCTGGGAAAACCATTGCTAAAACTAGGATTCCAAATGCTGGAGGATCAGCCTGGTACCAGTAAACCCCCAAAAGCACAAACCCAGAGGGCTCAGGAGCACTTGCAATGTGACAGTGGAAGTCACCCCAGGTTTTCCTGTGGGATGCAGCCCCCCCTCCCATCTCCCAAGCGTGCTCTGGCCGGTCCTGGCAAAGGCGCCGGCGTCTCCCGGCTGCGGCTGCGGAGGAGGGATGCAAAATGCCAGAACATTTCTAATCATTAACGGTGGATTTTGAGCCCGTTCCAGACTCCTGCATTTTCCCTTCATCCAAGAAAACAACCCACCCCAGGGCGCAACGTGGAGCGGGGCGGGGGGGTGTGGAATATTGGGATGATGCTTTTCCAAGTGCTCCAGCACTGATTAAATCTGGATCCAGATAAAATAACCTGTGCTTTGGAAAGGGGCACATCCTGCTGGAAGCATCCCACCGTCATGGTTTGAGGTGGTGGCACTGAGGTGTTCAAATATCCCTTAAGGAATCAATAAATTGGGAATTTGATGCTGGAAAGGTGCCCTGGGTGGGCAGCTGGAGCAGTAGCCGATTGGCATCTCCAGCTCTTTTTATTCCCCATCCCTCCTTCCTGTTTTTCCCAGGGATGCTGTGCCCCGTGCCATGCCCACACCGCATATGGCTGGGAAAAACAGGAAAAAGGGGGGAAAAATGAGGGGAGAATGAGCAGAGAGTTCATCCCTCTTAAAACCAGGACCCAGCTTTGACACAACCCCATCACCTTTTGTGGGATGAGGTTTTAGAGTTTCGCTCCCCAAAATGCCGTGAGGGCATCTCAGCTCTTGGAATGGGGGTTGGAAGAGGAGCAATGTCACCTCCCTTCTCCATGTGGGGCTGCTATTAGATGTCTGACAACCTCCAGAGATGCAGGGGCCTAAATATAGAGTCTTAAAATATCATCCTGAGCTCAGCCCAGATCCTAGAACTGGGAAAAATCCCGGGTGGGAGCCACTAATTATGGTGGGACCTCATTAGGAGAAACCCTCATTAAGGAAGCACCAGGGGGGTGGGATGGGAGCAATTCCCAGTGGGAAAAAAAGAGGGTTTTGGGGACAGTTTTAAGTGGTGGCCCCAGGGAGGTGTCCCTTCTAAAGAGGGGACACGCTCCCCTCCAGCCGAGGGTTGCATCCCAGTGAGGGGTTTTGGGATGGATCCCAGTGTGTGGGTGCTGCTGAGTACTCCTCATTGCTGCTTCGGGTTTGAATAGTGCTAGTTTGGGTGCGGCGCTGTGTCACTTACCGTGGGTGCAGCACCGCCAGCCTCCTCCTTGCCCTTCTCCTTGTCCTTGTCCTTCTCTGGCTCCTGGAGGAAAAGCAGGAAAACCTAAAGCTCAGGAGCAGGGGAGACCCCAAATTCTCAAGCGATTGAGGGACAAGGGAGGGCAGCCTACCTGGGAAGAGGGCTGGGATTGAAGCTCCTCCAGCTGGGCTCCCCACACCACCGGGTCAGCCGAGGTGGCTGCGGATGGAGAAAGCCTGATGCCACGTGGATGGGCACATGGACAGGCCTGACGCCCTGGGTGATGGGCGCTAAGGGGAAGGTTCAAGGCCACGGGTAGTGGGCACACAGGGCAGGCACGATGCCATGGGTGATGGGCACATGAGCAGCTCCAACACCCGAGGCAATAGGCACAAGGGGAGGGCTGATGCCACACAGGGTGGGCAGGCAGCAGGGGCTGGAGGTGCGGGCAGGGGTGCTGTTGGGCTGCGCCACTCACCCTCTCTCTGCTCCAGCAGCGTTTGGAAGTGCTGAGCAGCAAAACCCACTATGTCGGGGGGCTGCACCCGCAGCACCTCCGTTACCAGCCCCTCCAGCAGGTTCCGGAAGCCGGGGGGCAGCCTCAGGGTGGTGCTGGAGAACGGGATCGACATCTTCATCACTCCCAGTTCCCTGCAGCGGCACAAGCGAGGTCAGAAACCACCCGCATCCCCGCTATCCCGACCTGGCGGCACCGGGACTCGAACCCTTGCACAAGCAACACGGGAGGGTGGAGGAGCGGTGACGCCGTTAGAGGGCACCAGCCGCGCCTGTGCATTGCTGCCTCTAACCGCGCCTGCGCGGCCTGCGGTAACGGAGGGTCCCGGACTCCGGTTCCTTTGGTTCCCCCTCTGTTCTCCCCGGTTCCCCCGGTCACCCCCCACTCCCCTCCTGCACCCCCAGCCCGGCCCCGTCCCTTTCCCCCGGGGCCTCCCCTCGGACACGGCCAGGCCGCACCAGCGCCTCAGGCAGCCGTGAGGACGCCGTTACTTGGCAACCGCCGTGGCCACGCCCCCAAATATTGACCGCGCCCCCAAAGGGGCGGGGTCAGGGCGGGCCCCGGGTCCTAGTGCCCACCCGCGCCGTGCTCCTCAATCCCCCTCCTCCCCCGGGATGGCGGCGTGGGCGTTGCTGGCGCTGGCTCCGGTGGCGGCAGGTAAAGGGCTGGGGGGACCGGTCCGGACACCCGGACACCCTCCGCAGCCCGACCGGGCCCCGCTTCGGGCCCTTGGCACCCGAAAGCGCCGTTTGGGAGCCCTTGGCATGGCCTAAACCTCACTTCGATGCCCTTGGTACGGCCCAGACCCGCTTCAATGCCTTTAGCACCACCCTTAGCCCCGCTTTGAGGTCCTTGGCCTCCCCTCAGCCCCATTTTGGAGCCCTTTGCATTCCCCTCAACCCTGCTTAAACACCCTTTGCACCCCAAGCCCCATGTCGGTGCCCTTGGCACCCCCAGAGGCCCCCTCTGAGGCTCTTTGCATCCCCTAAATCCTGCTTCAGTGCCCTTTGTAGCTGCCCTGACTGCTTCACTGCCTTTGGCACCACCCTTAGCCCTGCTTTAATGCCCTTGGCACAACCAGAGCCCCACTTTAGGGCTCTTGGCATCCCCTAAACCCTGCTTCAACACCCATGGTATCCCCCTTGACCCACTTAAATGCCTTTGGCACCACATTGAGCCCCACTTTGATGTCCTCGGCGTCCCTTCAGCCCCATTTCAGGGCCCTTTGCACACCCAAAGCCCTGTTTGACACCCTTTGCATACCCAGAACCCCACTTCACGTCTCTTGCCCTCCTCAGAACCTCACTTCGATACCTTTGGTACCACCCTCAACCCCACTTCGATGCCCTTGGAACCCCCCAGCCCCTCTTTGAGCCCATTTTGGGGCTCTTGGCATGCCCTAAACCCTGCTCTGCCGCCCTTGGCACGCCGCTGCCCCGTGGGACGATGCTTTACGTAAGGCGGGAGCTGCATGCGGCTCCTCGGCGCGTCCCGTGGGCTCTGCTCCCTTCCCTCCTCCCAGCCGCTTTTTATAGCTCCAGCCTCTTCCCCGGCGCCTCACTTTGTACTTCTCTCCCTCCTCCAACTCATGTCTTTATGTAACTCGTCCTTCCCGGAGCCTCGGGAAGGGGCTTTGGGACCGGCTGCTTCCACAGAGGCTGAGGACATCGCGTCCAAGCCCTGCATGCGCTGCCCTGACCCAGTTCGAGTGTGGGTTTCTGTTCACACCCTCAGAACGGGGCTTTTGGGGGTGCCAGGGCTGAGACCGCTGTTCCCTCCTTGCTTTTGCCAGTGCCGCATTCCTGGTGCTTCCCACCCCACCATGTGCCAAGCCTTCTTAAGCAAGGGAAAAGTATGTCAGAACATAGTTATTAGCAAGGCTGGGCTGGCAGAAATGCTGTTATTAGAAGAGTTCTTACCGCAATCTGTATCCAAACTATGTATAACACAAGCTCCTGGGCTTTGGGACGTGACTTGGGCTCTCCTGGAGATTCAAACTCAGCCACTTCCTCATCTCCTTGGGGATTTCAACCACCTGAAGGTTGACCAGAACCAAAGGAAATTCTAAATTAAGCTGGATCTCAAATAATCTGTATTTCAGAAGGACTTGGAGGCCTTGCAGAGGATTTTTACCTTTGCTTTTCCCTCCTGGAGCTGATGGTTGGTGCTGTCTGCTGGTTCCAGGGGCAATCCTCAGCTTTGCATCCTACTATGGCGACCACATGGTGCTGCAGAAGGAGCCGGCAGGGGCCGTGGTGTGGGGCTATGGGGAGCCAGGGGCTGCAGTGACCGTGGCTCTCTCTGGCGATGGTGGCCTTGTCCTCATGAAGAAGATGGCACAAGTTAAAGGTCAGTGCTGGACCCTCATGGGCAGCTGGGGTTGTTGAGTTTGGAGCCAAGAAGCACATTCAAAGCCCACATTGGAGCTGCTGGTGGGGCTCCATCACCTTTGGGTGAGCTTTCCTCAAGGCTGTGAGGGCTCAGAAGCATCTTAGATCTCAGTTGATAGTTTTCTTCCCTGCACAGGGAGTTGGGGGGCTGCTCCTCACCTTTTTGGGGGGCAGGGGGTGAAATCACTGCCTAAATGGCTGCTCCACAAGCTGAGGAGCCTGGAGGTGTCTTGTGATAGAGCAGCGATCGGCTGCTACCGGAGATCTGCAGGATCCAGCCTGAATCAGGCCAGAAAATCCACGCTAAGCTCCAGCAGAATATCTTTACGCCTCAATTCGGCGCCTCTAAAATTAGCTGGAGACATCTCAGTGTCACACACACCAAGCTGCTCCTGTAATCCTGGTTCCTCCCAGCAGCTTCTGCTCTGACACACATTTGTCTTGGAGATTTTTCTGGTTAACCCCTCCATTCCTGCAGGAGGAAGGACCCTCTGATGGTGGAGAGCATCCAAACCCCACTTCCCCACCCAGCCCTGCAATGGGGCAGCTTTCCCTTGTTGCCTGTCCAACCCCATGGGTTGTTGGCCGCCCATCCAACCTCTTTGTGAAGGTCTTGGTGTCTTCATAAGGAACAGGAAAGATAAGCACCATCTTCTTCTTCCAGAACCTTCTGGGACATGGATGACCATCCTGGACCCTATGGATCAGGGTGGTCCCTACACACTGACAGCCAGGCAGGGCTCGGAGAACGTGACGCTGAGGGACATCTACTTTGGGGATGTGTGGCTTTGCAGCGGGCAGAGCAACATGGTCATGACAGTCCTGCAGGTAAGACCCATGGCATGGCATGATGCTGCCAGCACAGGCAGGGAGCAGGCAGGGAAGCACCCCACCTGCTCCCAACCCTTCCCTAGATCACCAATGCCAGCCAGGAACTCACCACCGCCGCTCGCTATCCCTACGTCCGTGTCTTCACTGCGGCTCCGTCCCGCTCTGATGTGGAGCTGGAGGATCTGGAGCACATTGACTTGCCCTGGTCCATCCCAACAGCTGGTGAGGACACTGTTCCTTCCCCAGAAAGCCTGGAAGTGGGCTTTTCCCCCCTTTTTCCCATTGCAGCCTGATGTTTCCTGGACAGAGAACCTCGGCCATGGGAATTTCACCTATTTCTCGGCTGTCTGCTGGCTGCTGGGACGTTACCTCTATGATGCTCTGAGGTACCCTGTGGGGCTGGTGGAAGCGGCCTGGGGGGGGACCCCCATAGAGGCCTGGTCCTCCCCAAGGGCTCTGCAGGCATGTGGGCTCCTGGAGGACATGAGAAGGTGAGAGAAGATGCAGTAAAACAGCTCCTGCCCCACACCATGATACTTTCGGGGAGATCCTCCATCAATTCCCATCCCACCTCCTCTCCTAAAGCATCCCCAGAGTGCTCCTGTCACACAGAATCACACCGACTGGTTTGGGTGGGAAGGGACCTTAAAGCTCATCCAGTTCCACGGCCACAGGCAGGGACACCTTCCCCTAGAGCAGGCTGCTCCAAGCCCCGTCCAACCTGGCCTTGAACACTAAGATGTGAAGCTGAAGGACACCTCCTGCCACTAAGGAGGGGGATGTCCAAGTAGAATCGTAGAATCTGGGAATGGTCTTCCCTCTCCATGCATCGTTTTTCTCCCTCTGGGTAAAGCCTCTACTGTGCTGAGAGTGTAAGGCACATCTCAGTGGGAAAAGAGGGAAGAGGGGGACCCCAGGGCTCCCCTTTTGCACGGTGTTTGCTTTAACCGTGCAGGGTTAAAGGGATTCAGGTCTGGCCTTGTGTTTTCTACCCCTTTAGCCCAGCTTTGTCTCCCAGCATCTCCCCACACCAGCACTTCTCCGGCCCTCAAACACCTTCCGTGCTCTGGAATGCTATGATCCACCCACTGCTCAACATGACACTGCGGGGGATCGCTTGGTACCAGGGTGAGGCCCTGTTATCCTCACCATGGGGCAGAGCAGCCACCACTATCCCACTGGGATCACTCCAGCCCCTCTCTGTCGGATACAGGTGAGGCCAACGCCTTCCTGCACACAGACCAGTACAACTGCACCTTCCCCGCGCTCATTGCCGACTGGCGGCAGGCATTCCATGTGGGATCAGCTGGGCAGACAGAGCCGCTCCTCCCCTTTGGCTTCGTGCAGGTGAAGTGGGGGTGAGGAGGGGGCTTACCCATCCTTTAGCATCCTGGAGCCACTTCCAAGGTGCAGGAGGATGCTGTGAACACATGAAGAGGTCCTGCCGGCGGTGCTGCATCCCAGTGGATGGCGTTGGGAGCGATGGAAGAGACACTTCCCGAGCTCCACACCCTCTCTGCCTTACAGTTGTCCACCTACCGCCGGCAGAGCCCCCAGGACAGCTTTGCCCGGCTCCGCTGGCACCAGACAGCTGATGTGGGGGTCGTTCCCAACGCCAGGATGCCCAGAACCTTCATGGCCGTGGCAATGGATCTCTGCGATGAGCACTCACCCTATGGCAGGTGAGTCCTGGGGGGATGAGGGTGAACAGATAGAGCCATGGAATGGTTTGGAAGGGAACTTAAGCTCACCCAGTTCCAACCCCTGCCACAGGCAGGGACACCTTCCACTAGAGCAGGTTGCTCCAAGCCCCTGTGTCCAACCTGGCCTTGAACACTGCCAGGGATGGGGCAGCCACAGCTTCTCTGGGCACCCTGTGCCAGTGCCTCAGCACCCTCACAGGGGAGAGCTTCTGCCTAAGAGCTCATCTCAATCTCCCCTCTGGCAGGTTAAAGCCATTCCCCTTGGTCTGTCCCTACATCCCTTGTCCCAAGCCCCTCTCCAGCTTTCCTGCAGCCCCTTTAGGCACTGGAGCTGCTCTAAGGTCCCCCATTCAGGAGCCTTCTCTTCTTCAGGCTGAACCAGCCCAGCTCTCAGCCTGTGAGGCTCAGATGAAGCTGTAGGACAGCAACTGTAGCATGCAGCTGAAGCTGTAGGACACCAACCCCACCTCCCTCCTTTTCCTTGGCAGCATCCACCCCCGGGACAAGCATAATGTGGCGCATCGCCTGCAGCTGGGCGCTAGGGCTGTGGCATACGGGGAGAAAAACCTGGTTTTCCAGGGGCCATTCCCAACCCGGGCTGTCCTGGAGGTCACCAGGGCTCTGCTGAACGTCACTTACAGCCAGCGGCTGGTCTGGCGCCGGAGGGACATGCCAGCATTCGAGGTGAGGAGGGGAGAGAAGCTTCTCCCCATGGCTGCAAGGTGAAGCCCATGCTCAGGGAGGTTTCCCCCCTCTCTAGGTATGCTGCTCCAGCCCCGTGTCCCTGTGCAGGTGGCTGCCAGCTCCCATGGTGGCAGTGGGGTCCCACATGGTGACACTGGCCCTGGGTGGCTGCGGGACACTGGTGCTGGCCCTTCGCTATGCCTGGGCTGAGTGGCCCTGTGAGTACCAGTCCTGTGCCCTCTACAACACCCAGGGCCTGCCTGCACCCCCATTCCTCCTGGAGACCCTGAGGAGCTCCAGCAGAGCTGGAGAGATGGAGCTGCTGCTCCTCCACCCAAGCTCCTTGCTGTCCTGGGGGATTTAGGGGCTCTCCCAAAGGATTTAGGGGCTGGTGGAGGGAGCTCAGGCCTCTCCGAGTGGCTCCAGGCTGCTGGCACAGTGCCTTCCCGATTCAGTGAGGCAGCTGGCTTGATTACAGCCTCCCTAATTAAACATCTCCAGCTCCTCTTTGGCCTGAAGTCAAGGCTGCAGGGGGGAAATACAGGCAATTTAAAAGGAAATTAATGAAGAATTATGTTAAGACAAGCAGCAGGATGGGAGCTGAACCCCTCCCTGCCATGGAGCTGGTCCTGGTCCCCCTGCCAGGGACATGGGGTGCTGACCCCCATAGGAGGGTGCTCACAGGCTCTTGGACGAGCCTGTGGTGGGACCACAACCAAAGGGTCAGACTGGGGCTGGGACATGGAGCTGCAGAGGTGCCTTCTACCTCCTGCTGTTAATAAAGAGTTAATAAACCAGCTCGAGTTATTCCTGGATCCTTCTTTTCCTTCAGAGGAGCATCCTTTAAGTGCTCCATTCCCACCCTCCTGCTGCATTACCAGAAAAATGTGGCACTCAGCACTTGGATTAAGACATCTGAGAGTGGCTCTTTACCCTCACAGGGAAGAACTTCCTCCCAATAGCTCAATCTAAATCTTCCCTTAACCCTTTTTTGCTGGAAAACCGTAAGGGGGATCCCAAACACAGGAATAACGCGGGGGAGCTCAGCCCCGCCGCTGCTGTCACGTTACAGACATCACCTCACCAGGCTGTCTCCAAACCAGAGTTTAATGTGCTCGAGGAATGCTGGCAATAAGGAACTGAATCCAACTGGATCCCAGCTGCTTTGCCTGCAGCCTGCTCTTGGGGTCAGACAGAGCCGAGTGAGTCCCGGGAGGCTTTTCCCATTGCTTCCACTCCAGGCTTCATTTCTAGACAAAGAGGAGGAAGTTAGTTATTGGGGTGATCACAAACTGGGGTCTTGGGCTTCCACCACCAGTGTGCCAGTAGCCCAAGAGCCAGTTGTGCTAGCCGCATGGTTGCCACGCCAACGAGGATGCTAAATACAGCAATCTGGGGGGTTTTGGTGGTTTTCTCTTTGGAAACCAAAACGCCCAGGGCCAGGAAAGGAGCCCAGGCCTCCTGGCTCCCATCCTGCTGGGATGAGACAGGATGATCTGTCTCCCAGAGCCTAGAAACCACTGCTGGGGGGGGGTCAGGTTTTGCCCGGAGCTTGGATTGAAGTGCCAAACTCTCCGCTTTCTGTTCCTATAGCAACTCCTGCCCACGCGTGGGCTTGCAGTAGCATCACATCCCGGCTGCCAGAGCCCATTCCTGGCTGGAAACGGAGTTCTCAGCCCCACAAATCCCTCCCAAAACCTGAAGGGCTTGGCCAAAGGGTTTAGGGCCTTAGGGGTGAATGGATCCAGCCTCACCCCCAGGGCAGGATCTTGCATGTGGGAGCCAAGAGGAAAGTGAAGAAGTCATCTACCACCAAATCCTACCTGGGGCCCTCCCGTTGGACTGGGGTGTGCTGCCATCAGGGACACAAGCGTGGTGTTTGGGCTTGGTGGTCTCCAGCCCTGCCAGCAGCGTCATGAAGTCGATGACAGTGTCAATGTCCTCCTTGTTGGTGGTGGCTTCCCTCAGGGCGCTGACAGCATTGAGGCGGCTGAAGGACGTCAGCTTGGAGATGTTGGCACGGAGGAAGAGGAGGATGACATTGAGGTCGTTGACGGGGCAGGTGAGCATCTTGCGGCTGAGCAGGTCGAAGGCTGGCAGCATCTCATAGACAGAGAGCAGCCCCTTGTCCCACTGGCAGAGCTGCAGGGCGTTGTAGATGACCACAGGTATGAGGAGGACATAGACACCACCAACTGAGAGGCTGATGAGCTGGAAGATGGAGAAGAAGACCAGCTTGCAGGGGATGAGTGGCGGGATGTGGGGCTCCACCTGGAGCAGCCCTGTTTTGATGGAGCAGTTGAACTCATCCTGAAAGAAGATGTTGAGGTGGAGGAAGACCAGGTAGAGGCAGGTGGCAGCCAAGAACACGAGCAGCAGCAGGTTCCTCAGGATGTAGATGAACACCAGGGAGTGAGCGCGCTGCTTGCAGGTCAGGTAGCGCTCCAGCAACGGGAACTCAAAATACCTCTCCTGGCGGGCCCTGGGGACATAGAGGGGAGTTAGAGCCATTCCCCAACCAAATCCCTTCACCAAAGCCCATCCTGAATGTGGCCACAGCCACAACACCATGTGGACAAACATCAGTGGGATGTGCAGGCTTCCCGAGGGCCTCACCTCTCGTACTCCTCCCAGAAGCGCTCGGGCTCGGCGCTGTCCTGCTGCACCTTCCTCATGTGCTGCACCAGGCGCACAGAGCGGTTGTAGGACTTGTCCAGCTCATCAATGATGAAGAGGAGGTCGGAGTGGAGGGCAGGGGCGGCTGTGTAACGCCACAGCAGATACGGCAGGTACATGAGCACCGCCACCACCAGCAGCGAGTAGGGGAAGACCTGGGGGAAAGGAGATAAGCAGAGGAGTTGCTTCAGCTCTGCTGCACACCCAGGTGGGACCTGAGGGCACCCAGATGTGAGCTGGACATGTACCTTGAGAGCCCACAGGGACTTGGTGACAGCGTGTCCCTCGGTGTCCAAGCCATGGTGGACAAGGGAGTCCCAGCAAGCCGTGTCGACATAGGCTGACTGCTTCCCAGTGAAGTTGGTGGGGGAGAAGCAGCTGATCTGTGAGCCTGGGGTGAGCAGAAGAGTGAACCTCAGCCATGGGGGTCCAGGGAGGGTGATTACATCTGAGGCATTACTTGGAATTACAAAACCCCCTTTTTCCGAGTCATTTTGTAGCTGTCCTTCCCCACTGCTGCATTTTCCATCACTTCCCAAACACAGACTCTTTGAGCACTGTGGGGCAGTTAGAAAGCAGCCAGAAACCAAAGTCAAACCAAACCCTCACAGGCAGCAGCAGGACATTGGCCAAGGCCAGATTTAGCCTGAGGTCACAACGCTCCATCAATGAAACCCTTTGTGCTGTCCTTCAGTGTTCAAAGCCAGGTTGGACAGGGCTTGGAGCAACCTGGTCTAGTGGAAGGTGTCCCTGCCTGTGGATGAGCTTTAAGGTCCCTTCCAACCCAAACCAGTCTGTGATTCATCCTATGATTCCTGTGGGATGTATTCTCTGCGCTGCCCTGCCACCACCCTCCTCCTCCTCACCAGCAACACCCAAAGGTGCTGGGGGCAAGCAGCTGAGGTGGGGCATTGATCTACCACTGGTGCTGGGGTTTAGCACGGCTGTTCCCAGCTTCCCCAGCAACCAATAATGCATTAAAACCAATCAATAAACATCCCTGAGGCAGAACGATTCCTGAACCAGCATTTCCAGGCTGCCCCACCTCGGACCACAGCCGCATCGCTGAGACCACAAGTGTTTCCCAGCGACAACCAAACCGTATCCTAAAGATTCCCATTCAAAAACCAGGACTCACCAGCAGAGAACTCCCGGGCGAAAGCGAGGGAGACGAGGAAGAGGGGCAGCCCCACAGTGATGAACTTCAGGAGGCGATCGCTGGGCAGCTCCAGCCGCAGGCCCTTGGATCGGGATCCACCGGGATCTGGGAGGAGAGCATCGGAGAGCATGTACTCAGCGGCTGTGTGCGAGAGGGACATCTTTGTATGGAGGAAGAGGAGACGATGGTGCTGCTGCTGCTGCTGCTGCCTGGGGGCTCTGGTGTCGTCCGAGGTGTGCCCAGCTCAAGGAGTGGCTTTGTAGGGCTGGAGGCATCTCTTGCCAAGCCATCCCTACCAGGCAGCTGGGATGAGAGCTCAGACACCGCCTTGAATCCACTGGTAATTACAGGGGGAAGCCTTTTCCCAAACAGCACATCCTGAAATAGAAAACAAAACCCCCAGGCAGCCGTGGCAGCAGGCTGGGAAGGCGGAATTCCAGCCCAGCTTTTTGTGGTTTTGCATCCCTCTCTCATAAGCAGATGTATTTCTGGGTGCTTTTGAGGAGGGTGGGGGGTCCTCAGCTATTTTTTCCCACTTGAAGCACAGGGTTGCAGGGCACAAGGTGTTACCCTACTGAGACACCCCAACAAGGTATGCGGTAGCCCCACAGGCGACAAAGAGCCTTTTCCAGCACCTAAACCAACTTGTGCTTTGGGGACAGGCCAAGAGACACCAAATGCTGGTGCTGCCATTCCTCAGCTTTTCAATCTTGGGGCACAGGGGAAGGAATCTGCCTTTGAGGCAGCTCCCGAGGGAGAAGGATGCTGATAACGGGATCTAGAATCAACAGGGGAATTGGAAGGCGCAGAGGGACAGGAAAGTCTCTCCCAGCAGCATATTCTGTGCCCAAAAACCAGCACTGACACTGCAAAGGGAGTCCAGGAGCTGTGCAGCCAAGCCAAGCAGAGGAATTCCCAGCCCAGCCGCTGCCAAATTGCGCTTTCCATGGATTTTCCAAGGAAGGGACTCTCCAAATAGGAGCACAGAGTGCCAGGATAGGAAGGAGAAACTCTAAATGGCTCTGGAAGGCTGAGTGACAGTCCTCAAATGGGACTGCACCAATCAAACCTGCCCGGGACCAAGCACAGAGACACAAAGCCCTTCACCTTGGCACCAACAGGACCATTTATTGCTCAGAGACAAGTTCCAACCACGACAGGGCAAAGCCCAGTTTCTACACAGCCTCATTTGACCAAACTAGTGTCTCTTCAGTGTGCCCAGCTGCTTTCCTGCACCAAATCAGGGCAAGAAGCACCCACAGGTACCTGGTAAGCAGCAGGGACTGTGGACTTCATCTCACCGCTGTCTCCAAGGTGGACTCCGCTGCCGCACTATACATGCCAGGGATGTGGAGATCCATGCCACCTCTCCCTTCCTGCCCTGTTAATCTTTGGCAAAGTCCAGCTCCAGGTTCCTCAGAGTCTTGTGGAAGAAGGGGGGTGGTTTGCAGACGAGGTCCAGCCGCTCGCCCAGGGGCAGGGAGAGCCGGTGGGCATGCAGGTGGAGCGGGAGGTGGCGAGCCTTGCTCTGCTCCAGCTTCAGCCTCTTCAAGGTGATTTTAGGAAGCTTCTGTGGTGAGGATAGAAAAGGTCCTTTCTATAACCCCAGCTCTTCGAAACCCCAGCCCACAGGGAGCTGGGAAACACACAGGGGCTGCTGCAAGTGGATCTGGCTCTGGCTGCCCACCCAGCACTGGACCTGCCTTACCTGAGGTGCCAACTTGCTCCAGTGGGAGTATTTGTGATCCCCCAGGATAGGGCAGCCCAAGCCATAGGCCAGGTGAACCCGGATCTGGTGCTTCACCCCTGAGGAGGAAAGCGAGAGAGGAGAAACATGACAACCAGCTGTGCCAGGCCTCAGCTCCCATCCACCACCCAGAGTGACCCAGCAGCAAACCAATGCCCAGGGATGGCTTATTAAAGTTGTGTAATGGTTTCTGTTGAAGGGACCTTAAAACTCATCCAGCTCCAACCCCTGCCACAGGCAGGGACACCTTCCACTACAGCAGGCTGCTCCAAGCCCCATCCAACCTGACCTTGAACACTGTTGCCCCAGAGCTGGATAAGGGCTGCAGGGGGAGGGGGGCCTCCCCAGAGTGCAGCAGAGGGGGAGAATCCCCTCCTTTGACTGCTGCTCATGTGATTATTCCCAGATCCTTCCCAAACAGGATTCTCATTATGTAACAACGAGTTCCCACTTCCAGCACTGCTCTTGGCTGCACAGCCACACAGAAAGCAGCTCACACGATGCGGGGCCACCCGTCCAGGCCTCACCAGTGATGGGCTGGAGCTCCAGCAGCGAGCAGGCAGCAGAGCTGGCCAGGAGCCGGTACCGTGTCACGGCGCTCTCGGCGCTCCGGTTCCTCCGGGTTCTCACCACCTTCCCATCCTCTGGAGAAATGCGGTAGCTGGGGGCCAGCGTCCTCTGAGCAGTGACAACAGGGTGAGCCCATGGGGAGGCAAAGGAAAGAGCTGGGGACGGGGAGTGTGAGGCTGAGGGGATGTATGGCTCACCTTGTAGTGCGACTGGTGGCTCTGCACCTCCTTCTCCAAGATGGGGATGTCCACGATGCCCTCAGTGGGGTCTGGCTCCCCCAGGCTGATTGCCCTGGGGAGGGAAAGCAGAGGTCTGTGGGTGTTGCTCTAGCATGAAGGGATCCCTCCCCTCATCCCTTCTCCCTAAAGAGGTGGGTAAAGAAGACAAGCCACCACTTCGACAACACACCCTGGGGACGATCCCTTCACCTCTTCTTCAAACCCTACGGCCCCTTCAGAGCCACTTGTCCACCCAAACGTTTCCTACCAGTAAATCTTCTCCACCTGACGAGTCTTGAAGAGAAGCCGGATCCTGTCTGCTGCCTCTTTGCTCCGTGCCAGCACCATCACACCCGTGGTCTCCTTGTCCAGCCGGTGGCAGAGGTGGAGGGGTTCAGCCTTCATGTTCTCCAGCATCTTGGCCAAAATTGGCAGCACATCAGTGATACAATTCTTGATCCCAGGGCCACCTGCACAACCCATGGGCAAAGCAGTCAGGGGGAATGTTCACCTCCCATGTACTCTAAGTTACTCCCAGAGCGTGAGATGGAGGCTGGGATCTAAAGGTGACATCCCTCCCAGTGCAGGGAGGCCATGGGGATGATAAGGGGGCTGGAACAGCTCTGCTCTGGAGCCAGGCTGAGAAAGTTGGGGCTGTTCAGCTTGGAGAAAAGAAGCTGCTTGGAGACCTCAGATCAGCTTCCAGTGTCTGAAGGGGGCTATAAGGATGCTGGGACTGTAGCAATAGGACAAGGGGTGATGGGTTCAAACTGAAACAAGGGAGACTGAGATGAACTCTTAGGCAGAAGCTCTTCCCTGTGAGGGTGCTGAGGCGCTGGCACAGGGTGCCCAGAGAAGCTGTGGCTGCCCCATCCCTGGCAGTGCTCAAAGCCAGGCTGGACACAGGGGTTGGAGCAAGCTGCTCTAGTGGAAGGGGTCCCTGCCTGTGGCAGGGGGTTGGAACTGGGTGAGCTTCAAGGTCCCTTCAACCCAAACCAATCTGTGATTCTATGATTGAGACAGGGGCTCCCCTGCCAGTGTCATACAGGCCACTGCCACCCCACGGCACCGCTGCAGACATGGCCAGCTGCCCCTCACCGTGCACAGGCAGCCCGTAGGGTTTGTTGATCACCACGATCTCCTCGTTTTGGTACACTGTTGCCTGCTTCAGCATTTTGGCCAGGACGTTGGGGTGAACGTGCTGCAGCCCCGCGCTCAGCATGGCCAGCTCCCGCACTCGCCTCTGCGCGGGGTCTCTAGGGACCTGAGGAGACAAGGAACCGAGAGCGCTGAGGGACAAACGGGCTCCGGGCTCCCACAGCGCCGGCCTGCACCGCACGTGTGACCGCGGTGCACGCTAGGAGCTAGAGTCCCGCTCCTCAGGGCCCCGCCCCGCTCACCTCTCGCTGCTTTTCCTCCCTCTTCCGCTCTCGCAGCCGCTCCGCCAGATGCTCAGCTCGCACCGGCCCCTTCTTCTTCTCCTCCTCCGCCGCCGCTGCTGCCCGCCTGCTGCCGCTACCGCAAAAGGTGCGCACCTCCCGGGCCAGGCCCGCCACGCTCCGCCGCAGCGCAGAGCCGCTGGCCGCCGCCATCTTTCTTCCTCCTTCTTCCTTCCCTTCGCCTTTTTACCGGCCAATGGCAGTAGCGCGGGGGCGGTCCTTCAGCCCGCTTGCCCAATCGGAAGGGGCCATCGAGCTGAGCGAGAGCTGTGCCGCCCAATGGTGTCGCCGCGTAGGGCGGCCTCAGCGGACGGGTCCGCCTCAGCTCCGGCGGTTTGAAGCGCGGCGGCTGTTGCTGCCGGTAACGGTCGCGAAGGGAGCACGGGAGCGGCCGGGCCCTCACAGGTACCGCGGGGAGGGGGGGGGCGGGCTGGGGTCGCCTCGGTGTTGTGAGGGGGCTGAGGCACCACCATTGCCCCCGGGGGGCACAGCCGCGTTCCTTGGCGTTCCACAGAACCATTAGGCTTGAAGAACCCCGTGGAGATCACCCAGCCCAAGGCCAGGCAGAGCAGGTCACACAAGAACGGGTCCTTGGTGGGATTTGGATGTCTCTATAGAGACTTCACACCCGGCCTGGGCAGCCTGTTCAGTGCTCTCACACCCTCAACGGGAAGAAGTGCTTCCTCACGTTGAGGTGAAACTTGGTTTTAGTTTATGGCCGTTGCTCCTTGTCCTGTCACTGGGCACCACTGGAAACAGTCTGGCACCATCCTGCTGGCACCCACCTTGGAGCTCTTGATCTGCATTCATGAGATCCCCTCTCAGGCTGCTCTTCTCCAGGAGCTCCCGCAATCTCTCCTCATCAGAGAGATGCTCCAGACCCCTGAGCATCCCTGTGGCCTCCACTGGAGCCTCTCCAGCAGCTCCTTGTCTTTCTTGCACTGAGGAGCCCAGAACCAGACACACACAAATGTGGCTTTACTTGATATTTATAAAAATAGCACTAGAAAATGGCATATTTTTACCAATTGTATGAAAAGGCAAAGGGTTGAGATGCTCTCTTGCTGAGGTGACCCGTCACCATCACTCCATATCCACGCAGACCCGCTTGGGAGGCTGCTCTTGGACATCCCTGCTGTGGCTCCTCTTGCTCTCAGGGGGCTGCTGGTCCCTGTCCCCCTCCAGCTCCAGCCCGAGGGGGGACTGGATGCGGCCCCTCTGCACAAAGTGCTGGATACGGGCCTCCAGCCCCTCGCACTTGGGACGGGACAGCAAAGGCCTGTACGTGCGGGCTCGGACACCTTCCACAAAGCCACTGGCCTGGCGGCAGAGAGGGGGCTGCCGGGCTGCCCAGAGGATGGTGCTGCTGCTCTCCTCACCTGTGATGCAATGAAAACAACACCCGTGGTTTGAACAATCTACTTAATTCACTCCTCTCTCCTTCTTCAAAACCCATCCCTCTGTAATTCCATTATATTCATAGAATCATGGAATGGTTTGTGTTGGAAGGGACCTTAAAGATCATCCAGCTCCAACCCCCTGCCACAGGCAGGGACACCTTCCACTAGAGCAGGTTGCTCCAAGCCCCTGTGTCCAACCTGGCCTTGAACACTGCCAGGGATGGGGCAGCCACAGCTTCTCTGGGCACCCTGTGCCAGCGCCTCAGCACCCTCACAGGGAAGAGCTTCTGCCTAAGAGCTCATCTCAGTCTCCCCTGTGGCAGGTTAAAGCCATTCCCCTTGGCCTGTCCCTACAGGCCCTTATCCAAGGCCTCTCTCCAGGTTTCCTGAAGCCCCTTTAGGCACTGGAGCTGCTCTAAGGTTTCCCCTTAAGAAGCCTTCTCCAGGCTGACCCAGCCCAGCTCTCTCAGCCTGGCTCCAGAGCAGAGCTGCTCCAGCCCTCACAGCATCTCCATGGCCTCCTCTGGCCTTGCTCCAACAGTTCCACGTCCCTCTTGTGCTGCTGCCCCAGAGCTGGATCAGGACTGCAGGAGGGGTCTCCCCAGAGCGCAGCAGAGGGGCAGCATCCCCTCCCTGAGCTGCTCATGTGCTGGGGATGCAGCCCAGCAGGTGGGGCATTCTGGACTCAAACTACCACTGAAGCTGCGTCATGGGGAGCTTCTCATACACCAACACCCAAAAGTGCTTCTCAGGGCTGCTCTGAACCACTTCTCCATCAAAACTGTGCCTGGGATTGCCCTGACCCAGATATTGCCACGAACCCACCCCTTACCTTTGCCTGTAGCCACGGGAGCAGCATCTAACCCCTGCAACATGCTGCGCAGCACTTGGGTTTTGACGGCATGGCTGGCCCAGAGCTGCTGCAGGTGTGTGACATTGAACTCCTGTACCTCCTGGTCGTAGAGCCACTGAATGTTCTCAAACTCACAGTCATACAGGACGAGAGGGAACTCTACTGCCATGCTGGGGAAGAGGAGGGAAGTGTTAGCTGTCACTGTCTGGAGGGATCTGTGACAGAAAAGGCTCACACAACACCCTGCCCTCTGCCAAAAGCAGCCATGTCTTTTACAGAACTCCCTTTGCCTTTAGAAACTGAATTAGCTTTTAGCAAATACCGTGGACTAAAGCCATAAAGTTTGTCTGAGAGCAACAAAACTGAGATCCTTATGGATACCTCCCGGAGAGGCCGCTGGCAGCTTGCTTCCATATTGTGAGAGACTGCTTTGCAGGCTGGCAGAGAATTGCCTTGCCAGCAGCACTTCACACACAGCCATCGCCTCAAGAAGCAGCCCAGCAAGTTTTCCCAAGCTTCCCATACCTGTACTGTGGCTTTTGAGGGTTCTTCTCCACATCCAGCAGCTCGTCAATGACCTCTGGGCTCTCCATCCCCTGGCCGATGAGGAAGAGGACGGCCATCATGCAGCGCACTTGGTGATAGAGGAACGCTTGGCCTGTCACCTCAAACTGGCACAGATGGAAGGGATCCTGTGGGCCTGTTCCTCCTCCTCCTTCAACCCATGTCACTCCAGCACTCAGGATCGTCCTCTGGAAGTTCACCACCCCGTTGGCAACATCCATTTTGCAGAGATTACGGAAGTCATGCGTCCCCACATACCTCTGGGCCGCGGCGTGCATGAGCCCCACGTCCAGGTTGGCGCAGGGGAAGAAGTACCGGTAGGTCCTCTTGAGGCAGCTGAACCTGGCACTGAATTCAGGCTCCACGGGGGCCCAGGCCAGCACCCTGATGTCAGGTGGGAGCACCCTGTTCAGAATATGGGTGTAGCGGAGCTCCTCCTCGCTTTTCCCTTCCGAGGCACCCCTGTGGCCATTGAGCTTCTGCCCCTCCAGCAGGTTGGAGCGGAGATCGAGGGAGATCACCTGCAAAACGAGGAATGCCAGGATGAAATGGCAGATGGGTGTATTCTGGGGAGCCAAGTCTTCCTACACCACTGTGAAATAAATTCAGGATCTCCTCCAGAGGAAGGTGTCTCAAATGGGGCCATCTCCCCACTCCTTCCTGCGGGAAGAGCTGCCTCTGCTCAGGTTCCCAGCAGATGCTACAGATTCCTTTAATAACACAGAAACTTGCAGGCTGCCTACGTAGCTCAAATCTGCTTCAACTTTAGGCCCTGGTTTTTGGATATAATGTGCTTTTTTATTATTTCACTTATTTTTTTTTTGTCTGGAGGTGATGGTTTAAGGCAGTAACAGCCTGGCTGCCTGGGAAACCTGCTGTGGGAGCAAGTTAATGAACACTGCAGGTGCTTGCATGCTTCAAACAGCACAAGGAAAGCCGGCCCCTGCCCTATTCCATGTGGCTCATCCCATGAAGGAGAGCAGACAGCCCATCTGAAGCAAAAGCTGAGCTGGCTCCAATTCCCAAGCCAGGAGGGAAGGAGAGACTGGCCTGGCGGCGAAGCCATCGCTTCACTCCCTCCCTCTCCCACGCTCCCTTCCGCTCCAGCTACCCCCAGACCCTTCTGCGCAGGAATTGGGCTGCCTGGCTCCACAGGAAGAGATCCAATTCTTGGATTCAATTTCATTTTTTGTTAGGGTGAGCCAGTTAAATCAGCTGCCAGGGCTCTGCAAGGAAGGGGCATCTTCTCTTTCTTGGCTGTTGGGAAGCTGCAGCCTGAAAACCATGTTTCATCCTCTTAAAACAGCCCCCTGGAAAAAATAATGCTAATAAACATTCTGAGGGTCAAAAATCACCATCCTGTATGCAGGAAGCCAGCACCAGGCTCACTTTTAAAGCTTCTGGCTTTAAAGAAAAATAAATCCAACCCATGTCTTGGCTCAGAAGACATTAATCCCACAGGAGCCCAGAAACCCAGGAAGAGCTCCAGCAGGGGGGGATACTGACCTGTCCAAACGCACTGACTCCTTTGTCCGTCCGCCCGCAGCGGTGGTAGTTGGATGTCTGCCTGTCATCTACCAGCCGTGTCTTCTTCAAGGCTTCAAAGAGCTTCTCCTCGATGGTGTTGGTGGTGTTCTCCTGGCTGGCAAAGCCCTGGTAGCCCCAGCCCAGGTAGGAGATCTTCAGTGCCACGTGTCTGCGGCCATAGGCTCCGAAATCAAACGGCCGTTGTTGGCGTTTCTTGCTCTTCCCTGGGGCTGATGGAGCCTCTTGTTTCCCAGCGCCCTCCTCATCCTCTCGCAGCTTCTCCCGCAGCCTCCTCACCTCCTCTTCCAGCTCCTGCACCCTTCTCAAGAGTTGATCCTGATCAGCAGCCGTGCTGCCCTCAGCCATAGTCCTGGAGCCTTCGGTAGCTGCTGAGGACTCCTCGGGTTCTGCAAAGAAGGAAATCACATTTTTATGTGGCTTTATCACATCTGTAACTTTGCTCTATGAAATAATCATTGCCCACGGAATTTATTGTTTTAACCTCTGTTCTGTGGGATCCAGCATTCCCAGCTGGCTTTGTGCTATCCACACCATGGTGGAGCCTTTTCCATTCCCCAGCACGCTGAGCCAGCACCACCACACCAGACAGCTCGCTAACACCTGCCACTCATCTCACCACACCATCTGCTCCAGCATTTCATAACAGCACGCTTCAAACTGGAGTTTTCCTTCTCTCTTTTCCAAACCAGTCATCCTAAACCTGTGTCACGACTGGAATCTGTCTCCAGATCCCTTTTCAGCACAGCTCCTGAGGAATACCATAATCACACTCAGCCTTTGGGCTGCAATGAGCCTTTTCTTCTGTGGGAGTAAAATCCTCTTGGCCGTCCCTGGATTAAATCATGACTCAATTCCATGTTTTTAAGAGCAGGTACAAGGGGAAAATCTATTAGACAGCAAACTGAATCCACCCTGTGCTTGTCCATCATCCTGTTAGTACCTTATATATCACTGAATTAATTTCAGTGCTATTTCCAAGCTGGAATTTGGGGGTTTCCTTGTGGATGTGAGGGGTTTATATCTGCACTGCTGTAGGTGAAGAGCCTTCTGCTCGCAGCAGGATATTCAGCAGCTGAGTGTCAGAGCCCACTTTATGTCTTCAGCTCCAAGTGCTGCAAGGAATTAACTCTGGTTTACTGTTTCTTTGCAGAATCCACCCAATCTGGTGAAAATCATGGATACAATGGGAGCAGACAGGTATGAATGGACCACTCTGGATGCTGAGGAGCCGCCAGCTGCAGTGCGGTACCCCCAGCGTGGAGGCAGCAAGCTGTGGGCACACCCCCACCACGATCCCTATGTCGATGCCTCCCTCACTTTGGGAACACAGCCAGGCTCTCCTCGATGTTCACAGGAGCAGAGAGGAGGCAGGAGGCTGGTCATGAAAAGGAAGGTGCTGAGGCGCAGACCTGATGGCGGAGTGGAGGTGTCTGATGAGTCAGTGCCCGGCGAGCCCGAGAGCGATCCCGGGGTTTGGAGCCCCAGGCAGGAATTGTCTGAGCCAGACGACAGCATCTCTGAGGGGGAGATTGAGACCAGCAGCAGCTCCCATGATGAATCTCTGTGCCAGTGGCTCCCTCTGGACAGCTCCCCCTCTCTCCTTGGGGATTTCGGGAGCAGGAGCTCTCCTGTTTCTCAGTACTCAGCAGGACAACCCAAATCCTTCATCCCACCACGGCTAGAGCTGCTGGGACGGAATAGGGGGAAAACCGACCGAGTGGCCAAATACTTTGAGTATAAACGAGAATGGGAGAAGTTCCGGATCCCGGGAGAGGATCAGCGGCAGGAACTGCGCTGGAGCATCCGGGAGCAGATGCTCTGCAAGGCCGAGCTTCCCGGGAAGCCACGACACCTCTATGTCCCCAACACCTACACGGTGCCCACTGAGAAGAAGAGAGCTGCCCTGCGCTGGGAAGTGCGCTGGGACCTGGCCAACGGCCTCATTCCCAGGAAAGCCACCTCCACCTAGGCCCGCTCCATATAGATACCTCTGAACCACAACACATTGAATGCATTTTTCCCCTCAAAATCCTTGATAATTTGGTAAATCTCCCTTTTTTTACGCATTTCTAGAGGGTTAAATCCTGGTATTAAAACTTCACCTGGCGCAGAGGGAAAAGCTTCCTCCTGAGTTCAGGTTCGGGGCATTAGGAATCAGGATGTAAGGATCTTTGGGATTTGAGTGCTCCTGGGTTCTTATGTGAGGTTTTATTTATGGCAATATCTCTAATAAAGTGTGTGGAAAGATTCCTTATTGTCCTGTGGGTTAATTAGAGATGCTTCCTCACCCCCTCAGCCTGTACCTGTTACTCCAGGCTCATCTTTGTGTCTCACTTAGCCCCACTTTACCTTGTTTCTAAAACACATTTTAGGGGGAATTAAACCCAACATGATCCTCATGATTTTCCTGGTTTCCCCCCCATATTTCCAGAAGTTTGGTGATTTGTGCAGTAGAGGTCCCCAAAACCTCAGGGGAACGGCTGGAGGAGGGCATGGGATTTGAAGCAGGTGACAATGGGAGCCCCATGTCGGGTCCCTAAAACCTGCTCTGGGGTGGGGGATGAAGAACACCCTGCTGTCACCCCACACTGAGGAGTTCTGGCACCCCATGCTCCAGTGCCCTGTGGAACCCCCTGATGGAGGGATGTCTATGCCCAGCACCCAGGGACCCCTTAAAGCCCTATGGGGGACACTGCGACCACCCTACAGGGTCCCTGCTCCTTTGGTACCCCAGGCACCCACCCAAAACCTGATGAGGAACAGCAACACCACTCCACAAGGCCCCTGCTCCTCCAGCACCCTAAGAACATCCCAAAACCCTGTGGGGCGCAGTGCTGGCACCCCATGTGGTCCCTGTCCCCCACCCTATGGGGTTCCTGCTCCTCCAGCCCCCCAGGGAATCCCCCCCAAAATCCCGTGGACAGTGCTACCACCCTACATTGTCCCTGCTCCTCCAGCACCCCAGGGATCCCCAGAAAACCCCTGTGGGAGCAGTGCTGGCACCCTATAGGGTCCTTGTCCCCAGCACCCCAGGGACCCCTGCAACACCTTGCGGGGAACAGTGCCACCACCTTACGGGGTCCCTGTCCCCAGTGCCCCATTTCCACCCCCTCCATGGGTCAGTCTGTGCCCCCCCATCACCCCAGGGACCTCCTGATGCCCTGCTAGGTCCCTGCTCCTCTCGCCCCGAACCCCATCCGCTCGGGGCCCACGTCCCCGGTCCTACCTGCGGTGCCGGTGCCCCGGAAGCGCCTGCCCCGTCCGGTTCCTCCCGCGCTCCTCCCGCCCGCCAGGGGGCGCGTCTCCCCGCGTCGGTGCCTCAGGAGCGGTGCCGGGCGGGCGCCATGGCGGAGGCTGGGGACAGCGGCGGCTGCGAGGCCGGGCTGGGCCGCGCCGGTCCCGCGGGGCTGCTGCCGCTTCCCTCCGTCTTCCCGCCGGGATCCACCGCCACTTCCCGGCGCCTCCCCGCGCCCTGCACCCCGCAGCGCTGCCGGGACCCCTTCCTGCGGCGCCGCGGTGAGCGCTGGCCCCGGACCCGGCCCCGCCTCGGGGAGGGCCCGGCCGGCACGCCCGCCTCAACCCCGCTTCTCCTCCCACAGCTGGACGAGGCGACGAGGAGGAGGATGAAGAGAAGGATGAAGAGGAGGAGAGAGGTAAATGTCTGCAGCGGGGGGCAGAGACCGCCACCTCAGCGGTGTCGGGGTCCCGTTTTGCTGGGGTGGGACAGCCCGAGCCCTGTGTGTCAGGGAAGGGGACAAGCTCGGTGTTAACAGTCGTGATTTGGGATCCTGGAGCCTTGCATGGGGTGGTTGTGGCCCAAATGCAGGACCCGGCGCTTTGCCTTGTTGAACCTCATCCCATCGGTAACAGCCAATCCATCCAGCCTGTCCGGCTCCCTCTGCAGAGGCTCCTGCCCTCCAGCACATCAATGCTCCCAGCCAACTTGGTGTCATCTGCAGACGTATTGAGGGTGCTCTCCATCCCCTCATCAGTCAGTGATAACTCTAAACAACACTGGCCCTTTTAATGAACTCCTGCCTTTTCCAGTGTTGCCAGCCGAAACCTCGCTGCTGAACAAGCTGATCCGCACATCCCTGGTGGAGTCCTGCCACAACGTAGAGATCCTGCAGCGGGACCCCAGCTCCCCACTCTACTCCATCAAAAGCTTCGAGGAGCTGCCCCTGTGAGTGTGTGTGTGTGTCCCAGCAGAGTCACCAGCACTCCCCAAACTGACCGTTTCTGATGGGTTTTCTGATGTTTTCACAGGAAAAAGGAGCTTTTGCAGGGTATTTACATGATGGGCTTCAACAGACCATCCAAAATCCAGGAGACAGCTCTGCCGATGATGCTGGCGTACCCGTGAGTAGCAATGCCCTGTGGTGAACCCCATCTCCCTCGAGGCACCCCAACCCTCGCGCTCCTCTAAGCCATCTTTGCCTTGCAGGCCCCAAAATCTGATTGCCCAGAGCCAGTCAGGGACAGGGAAAACAGCAGCTTTTGTCTTGGCCATGCTGAGCAGAGTTAATGCCACCGAGAAATACCCGCAGGTAACGTAGGGAAAGGGAAAGCTGATGCAGGAGGGTTTGCCCAAGCCCTGAAATGCTGCCTGGGGGTAGATCCCAGGGGTTTGTCCCTGCTTCCATGTGATTTTATCCGCTGGAAGGGGATGATGAACCCACAGGTACCATTGCAGCAGCAGGTAGGACAGAAGGTGTGGTGCCTGCTGAAAGGAGGCACTTCTTGCCAGGCATTAGATAGCCTGGAATTTAAATTTGGAAAAGCAAATGGAGAAGCTTCTGGGTTTCTGGTGGTTTAAACACTCCCGTGATCCCTGATCACTCCCCTGCGTGCAGAACCTGCTGTGCCAGCAGGTTGCTGCCATTTGGGACCACTCATCTCCAGTGTACGGGGTGATTTAAGCTGTTGCTTTAAAGCTGGGCATGGAAATGAGCTGCACCACCTTTCAGGAGACCAGAATATCCCCCTGAACGAGTTACAGTGATTCCTTTCTGTCTGTGTCCCTGTGGCAGGGCCATGTTCCCAGCTCCCTGACCTCAGATCTGATCAACTCCCAATCCCCCTGCACTTTCAAGGGTTGCAGTGTGGGATTTTCCTGTTTGCCCCTCGTGTCTGCCCGTTGTATCCCATCCTGGGAGTATCCTTGGCTTTTAAGCAAAGTATTTCTAGTCTGAGAGCTCTTTGTTTCCCCCCAAGTGCCTCTGCTTGGCTCCCACCTACGAGCTGGCGCTGCAGATCGGGTGCGTGATCGAGGGCATCGGGCGGTTTTGTGCTGACATCAGGGTGGCGTACGCGGTCCGGGGGAACCGAGGTGAGTCCTGCCTGGAGCCACCGGCACCATAGGAGCGTTGGGACCCCCTCCTGGAGCTCCGAGATAGCTGAAAGAGAGACATGGTGTCATTTCCTCTCTGGCAGTCCTGCAGGGCACTGTGCTAAAGGAGCAGATCATCATCGGGACACCGGGAACGATGCTGGATTGGTGTTTCAAACAGAAGGTTGTGGACCTGAAGAAGATCACCCTCTTCGTGCTGGATGAAGCTGACATTATGATCGACACGCAGGGCCTGTCCAGTCAGAGCATCCGCATCCAGAGGTGGGTGTTCCTGATGGATTTAACCCTCTTTAAGGGAAGTGAGGGAGAATTCATCTCCCAGGGTGAGCTGAAGCAGCAACAGAAGAGTGTCTCTGTGATGCGGAGGGGGTTTGCTGCTATGAGATTGGTGTTTGTGTGTGTGCTTTGCTTAGTCCAGGGATGTGGCTCTGTAAATCCATGTCCATTGGACAGCCAGCAAGACTTTTGTCACAATTCCCTTTGCTTTGAGCCTTTACAGCAGCACAAAATCACCTTAAATTGCCTTTTCCCCTCCTTCTAATGAGTCCATCCAGGTGTCAGGATGACAAGTCCTTCTCCTTCTCCCCAGGGTTCTCCCCAAGAGCTGCCAGATGCTGCTGTTCTCGGCCACCTTCAAGTCAACCGTGCGGGAGTTTGCTGAGAAAATCGTCTCCAACCCCATCATGATAACGCTGCGGGAGGACGAGCTCACCCTCAGCAACATCCGGCAGTACTTCTTTGTGTGCAGGAGCAGGGAGGAGAAGTACGAAGCTCTCTGCAACATCTATGGCAGCATCACCATCGGACAGGCCATGATCTTCTGCCAGGTAAAGCCCCTTGGAGCACGGGGAGGTCCATGTGTGACATGGAAACGCACTACATGTCCCTGCCCTCAAAGTGTGTCCTGACAGAGGCTTTGAGCTTGTCCACATGTTTTTTTTGAGGTGTTGGGAAGCACAAGGCGCTCCCTGGAAGGAGCAGGGGACTTGGGATAGGGGAATATCGGTGGAATGTCTTCTGGGAGTGATGGGATGCTGGCAAAGCCACAGCAGCACCTCATCCTGCGTCATCGTGCCTCTCCCAGACACGGAGGAGTGCCGACTGGCTGGCAGTGGCCATGACCCACGATGGACACCAGGTTGCCATCCTGACAGCAGAGCTGACGGTTGCCCATCGTGCCAACGTCATCCAGCGCTTCCGCAGCGGGAAGGAGAAGGTCCTCATTGCCACTAATGTCTGTGCCAGAGGTACACCAAATCCCAGCGCCCTTCACCTCACCTCTGGTTCTTCATTCCACAGGGTGAGGTGATCCCTCCCTCTGTCTCCCTCTTCCAGGCATCGACGTGCAGCAGGTCACCATTGTGGTGAACTTCAGCCTCCCCACCAACCTGCAGGGAGAGCCTGACTTCGAGACCTACCTCCACCGCATCGGGCGCACGGGGCGCTTCGGGAAGAGCGGCATCGCCTTCAGCATGGTGGAGAGCCAGGACGTGGGACTCGTGGAGATGATAGAGAAGCATTTCCGTGAGTATCCGTCCATATCCACCTCTCCTGGGGTGGTTTGGGGATTGGGATCCCCCCTCCAGCCTGTTTCCCAGCTCACATGGACCTTGCTGGGCTGCCCCTTTAGCCCATCACTCTTCTAGGGTTGGGATTTTTCCTCCCTTGCAGCAACATTTCCAGACAACCAGCCAAGGAAGTTGTGTGTGTGACTTGAGAGGGATATTTCACATACCCAGGATGCCTCACATCGCTTCTTTTTCCTCCTTCAGGCATTTTATCTGCCCTTACCTGGCAAAACCGCATCCCAGGGATGTGGTGTCCATGCTGCAGTATTGAAGCTGGCAGCTGAAATGGTGCCTGAGTGTTTCCTGAGTGGAAGTAGATTCCACTTGGGAATATCAAGGGGGTTTTTCATGGCATGTGCAAAATCCTGTGGCTGCACTGGTGGCTTTTCAAGTCCTGGTGTGTTTTCCCTGTGATTTTTAGGGAAAAGCAGGTTATCAAAACCTTTCGGTGTGTGGAAAACCACGTCCCTTCCTCAGTGCTGCCCAGCTGTCCCGGTAGCTTGTCCTTTAAATCCAAACCCCGAAGGAGCCCGTGGCAGAGCCTGGCAGGGCACACGTGAGCCAGATACTCCGGCAAAGGCTTTTCCAAGCAGCAGAAGCACTGGATAACTGCAGCTGGAATACTGAGGAGGCCTAGTCCAACCATGGAATTGGCCAGAGGAGCCCAGCAGGGGATGAAAATCCAAGTGGATGAGCTCCTGCCTGCATTTTTGACTTCGTGACTTGAGGCTGGGGCTGCCAAACAAGGACAACGACCCTCTTCCCATCCAGCATCGCCTCGGAGGTGGGAGCAGAGCCTCAAACCTCACCTGAGCTGCTGCCTTTTGCTTGGGCTGCCTCTTGCTTCTGCAGCAGCCACCCTTGATCTGCACCATGGAATTCCCAGCGGCGGGAGCTTCCCAGCCCGCGGTGCATGCAGGCAGTGTGAACGCCAGCTCCTGCCCTCGCTGGGCCCCGTTTTCCCAAGCTCTGACACATTTTGTTTCTGTTTTCCCTTCCTATAGAGACCAAGATCAAGCAGCTGGACCCGGGCGACATGGATGAGATCGAGAAGCTGGAAAACTGAGTGAGGAAAACTCGCCAGATCCTAGTTTTGGTTCCGAACAAGGCTAAGTTGCTGGGAAAACAGTTCCCCAGTTCTCTTGGAACTCCCTGAAGCTGTTTGATTTTGTTGTGATGCTTGAGAAGACAGTGCAGTTACAGCCAGTGTTGTCCTTGGTTTTGTTCCTTGGTGTAGCTCTGAGGTTCTCACAGCTGGCACTTGGTGGATATGATCCCCTGAGGATCTCAGCACTGGATGATGCTCCTCAAAACTGGGTCTAGAGGGCAGGGAAGCGGCAAACTCCAGTTTTCCACTGGAAGCTGCGTTCTGCATCGGAGCAAGGGGGTTCCACCAAGGTGGGTGGTGTGGTTGACACAGTGGAGGGAAGGGATGGGATCCAGAAGGACCTGGGCAGGCTAGAGGGGTGGGAATGTGTGAACCTGATGATGCTCAACAAGGCAAAGTGCAAGGTCCTGTCCCTGTGCAGGATAATTCCCAGCACACCCACAGGCTGAGGGAGACTGGATTGAGCAGCCTGAGGAGAAGGACGTGGGGTGTTGGGTGAGGAGAAGCTCCCCATGACCCAGCTTCAGTGTGTGCTTGAGCCCAGAACCCCCCATATGCTGGGTTGCACCCCCAGAGTGTGAGCAGCAGCTCAGAGAGGGGGTCCTGACCCTCTGCTGCTCTCTGGGGAGAATACCCCTTCAGTCCTGATCCAGCTCTGGGGCAACAGCACGAGAGGGCCGTTGAGCTGCTGGAGTGAGGCCAGAGGAGGCCACGGAGATGCTGCGAGGGCTGGAGCAGCTCTGCTCTGGAGCCAGGCTGAGAGAGCTGGGCTGGGTGAGCCTGGAGAAGAGAAGGCTCCTGAAGGGGAGACCTTAGAGCAGCTCCAGTGCCTAAAGGGGCTGCAGGAAACCTGGAGAGGGGCCTTGGACAAGGGCCTGTAGGGACAGGCCAAGGGGAATGGCTTTAACCTGCCAGAGGGGAGACTGAGATGAGCTCTTAGGCAGAAGCTCTTCCCTGTGAGGGTGCTGAGGTGCTGGCACAGGGTGCCCAGAGAAGCTGTGGCTACCCCATCCCTGGCAGTGTTCAAGGCCAGGTTGGACACAGGGGCTTGGAAATGGACAAGCTTTAAGGTCCCTTCCAACACAAACCATCCATGATTCTCTTTGCTGGATGGCCGGGCCCAAAGCGTGGTGGTGAACGGAGTTAATTTCGGTTGGTGGCCAGTCACTCGTGGTGTTCTCCAGGGCTCAGCTGGGGTCGGTTCCAACCTGAACGATTTAATGGTTCTGTGAACCAGCCCAGAAGAAATTCCTTCAAGCCCAACACTTGCCCCTAGATGGCAGCAGGAATCTGCCGCCACCATCCCCGTTAAATCTAATTCCCAGGCCTCATCCCACACCAGCACCAGAATGTATATATGAATACCAACGTTAGGGATGGGGCGTAGCGGGTTCCTGTGTCTCCCAAAATCCTCCCGTGGGATGCTCCAGCCCTCCAGCATTGCATTACAGTGATGAATGTTTGATGGGCTGGGGCGCGCTGGACAGCAGGAGATGTAATATCAAACCCTGCTCACTGCCTGGCGCCGGCTTCCCCGGCTCCAAACCCCGTGGTTTTGATCAAGAAGGAGCGAAAAGCAGGTTTCCTTCTCCTTTATCCAATAACACATTAGGGAGATGGGGTAGGGATAAGTTTTCCCTGCAGGGGAAAGGGGCTTTGCTGCCATTCCTGCAGCGAGCGCTCCCGTCCTCAGCCTGAGATTGCAGCGGTAAGTCCCCCCCTGCCCGTGCCCAGGCTGGGTATCAATAATTAACAGTTAATCAGGGCTGGGCCTAATTACCCCTGAGTAACAGGAGAGGAGGTCGGGGTGGAGAGCGTAGCCCTGCTTCGGCATCGGACATGGCGCCATGGAGCGCCACCATGCACCATGGACGGGTCCCTGGATCCTGTGCTTGCTGCCGGCGTTGGCGGGGGGTGAGTAGCCAACCCCCCCCCCCCCCCCCTCCCCAATCCCCCCCCAAATCCCTGTGGGGCAGAGCCAGGCTGACTCTGATGAGTGCATCCCAGGGCAGCCGCTGTCTGCGGGTGAGGCGGCCTACGAGGAGCAGATGGTGACGGGGGTGCGGGGCCGGGCGGTGGAGCTGAGCTGTGGGCCCCCAGCACGGGCACCGCCGGCCGTGGTCTTCTGGAGCTTCGTGGCGGGGGGCACGGGGCCACCGCGGGCCGTGGCCGTGGGCTCAGGCCGGGACGTGGTGCTGGCCCCTGGCACGGGCACGCTGGGCCGGGTTTCGCTGCGCAATGGGACCCTGGAGCTGCGGGAGCTGCGAGCGGGCGCCCGTGGCCGCTTCCTGTGCCAGGGGCTGTTCCCGGAGCACGGCCGGCTCCGTGTGGGGTACGGCGCCGTCCTGCTGCGTGTCCTGGGTAAGGCATGGGGCTGTGGGTGCCGCGGGGCATGGCTGGGGTGATGGAGCACAAGCACGGTGCTTGGGGTGATGGAGCACACGGGCTAGTGGGGTCTGCCACTGCCAGCATAGAGCCCCACGTGCCAATATAGAGTCCCACTAGCCAGCACAGCACCCCACTGGCCAAGTACCCAACTAGCCAATGTAGCCCCCCACTAGCCATCCCCACCTCCTTGCCCTGGCCAACCCATCATTGGTCCAACCCGTAACTGCCCTCATTAGAACACAAATGGACACCCGGCCATGCCTATTCCCAGCACATCTCAATAGCCCATGGATGCTATCACCAGCCTCCCCAGTAGCCACTACTGCACCTCACCAGCCAATTCACCACCCGCAAGGCTCACCTCTGGGTGGGACAGGGGAGATGTGGGAGTGCAGGGGGGCCACTCACTGCTCCGTGTCCACAGTGCCTGTGTCCAAGCCCTTTGTACGGCCGACGGCGGCAGCGGCAGCAGAGGGGACTCCGGTGACCCTGATGTGTGCTGTGCGGGAGGGGACGGAGCCGCTCAGCTTCTCCTGGCAGCACCGGCAGCCACGGGGGGGGCCTCCTGTGTCCCCTGTGGGGCTGGGGGGCTCCGGGGCAGAGCTGAGCCTGGCACCCACCAACCGCAGCCATGCCGGGTGGTACATCTGCACCGCGCGCAACGAGGTCAACAACCGCACCAGCGAGCCTGTCTACCTGGACATCGTCTGTGAGTGGTGTGGCGTGGCACGGGCATGACCATGGTGCACCCGTGGCATGTCCACGGCCATAAGCACCCTGCCACTGGGATGCCTCCGTGGCCACTGCGATATGGCCATGGCCAACAAGCATGCTGCCACCATGATGCATCCATGGCCACCCTGCCACCGAGATGTGCCCATGGCCACCATGCACCTTGCTACCATGGTACCTCCATGGCCACCACGCCAGCACAGTGTCCTATGCCCGCATAGTGCCCCATGGCCACCACACACCCCAGTGTGCTCACCTTCTCTCAGGATGTCCCATTGGTGTCCTGGGGTGGGCTGTGACCCTGCTCAAGCACCCGTGTCCCCACAGACGGCCCCGACGAGCCGGCCATCAGCGTGGAGCCCTTCAGCCCGGAGCAGGGCGGCTTCTCCGCAGGCGAGCGCGAGGACGTGGTGCTGAGCTGCCTGGCTCCATCTAACCCGCCCAGCCGCTACGTCTGGCTCCACAACGGCTCCCAGGTCCACGTTGGCCAGACCTACGTCCTTGCTGCCATCACCCGCACCCAGGCCGGCACCTACACCTGCCTGGCTGAGAACACCCATCTCCAAACCCGCACCCAGGCCACCATCGTTCTCACTGTTTACTGTAAGTAACCCCCAGAGGGGCGAGACGGACCAACGTGGCTTCCCTGGTGAGGATGTGGGTGCAAGGGGTGATTTGGGGCTGGAGGGACATGATGTGGCTCCCCCCAGCACCGGTGGTCTCCCGCAGATCCACCAGCCGGGAGCCCAAGCTGCTCTGCACTGGCCACCGGGGACGTGCAGGACGTGGCACTGCGGTGCCGTTGGCTGGGGGGGTTCCCCCCGGCACGGCTGCGCTGGGTGGGCCCCGAGGAGGAGGAGGAGGAAGAGCAGGGGGTGATGGGGAGCAGTTTTTCCATGGCCACCAGCATCCAGCCGGGGTCGGCCACCAGGAATGGCAGCTCCTTCTCCTGCCTGGCCTCGCACCCTGCCCTGCCGCAGGGGGCTGCCTGCGGGACCACCCTGTGTGAGTGCCCCCACAGATCCTTCCTGTCCCCCCCCCCTCCCCGGCATCACAAAGCCATGGTGAGCCCTGCGATAGTGGGACATGGCACACCAAGGCCATGCTGGGACCTCCTGCTCCACAATAGAGGTCCCACAGCCCAGAGCCCCCCAGGCTTTGGAGGGGGTCTCTTTTGGGGGGCACAGATCACAGTCCCCATCCCAACACCTCTTCCTCTTGCAGGGATCCCGGCTGGCGGCCCCTCCTGCACGGCAGCAGCCACCAAGGGGGATGAGTTCGTGATGCTGCGGTGCCAGTGGGAGGGGGGGACACCCCCCGTCACCCTGTGCTGGTGGGATGGCGCGGGACAGGCACTAGGTGACCCCACACCCGCCACCACCGTTGTGGTGCTGAGCACCAGCAACAGGCTGGGGGGGCAGGATTACATCTGCGTGGCCACACACCCGCTACAGGCCACTGGCACCGAGTGCCGCCTGCGCCTTGGTAAGCCAAGATCCATCCCTGGGTGCCCCTGTCAGCAGCTGGGTGCCACATCCCTGCTGGTGCCATCCCATCTTACCACCGAGCAGAGGTCCCCGAGCTGGAGGTGGCAAGGAGCGAGGTGGTGGTGCTGGAGGGCGGTGCGGCACGGTTGGCATGCCGGCAACGCAGCACTGGCACCAACCTGGGTGCCAGCATGGCTTGGTATGACCCGAAGGAGCAGGAGGTGACAGCGGGGTTGGCCAAGTACCACTTGGAGCGCGGAGAAGCGTGGCTCAACCTCACCATCCACGATGTGGAGTGGCCGGGGGACAGCGGGATCTACCGCTGCACCGCAGCCAACGCCGTGGGCACCGCCAGCCTCCCCGTGCACCTCCGTGTGGAACGTGAGCCCTGGGACACAGTGGGTGGGTTTTGGGGGGGGGGTTAACCCCGTTCTAAGGGGTGCTGTGTCCCCACAGGGTACCCGGCCCCCCCCAACGTCACCATCAGCAGGCTGCGGTACACGCGGGCGCGCACCGAGGTGCGGCTGGAGTGGCGGACACAGGGCTCCGGGAACCTCACCGGCTTCGTGGTGCAGCGGCGTCAAACCAAGAGACCCCCCCGGCGGGCGGCCGGGCCCTGGGAAACGGCCGCCGGTGACATCGAGCCCCACTCGCGCGACCGGCGCCTCGGGGGGCTGGACCCGGCTGTGGTCTATGCCTTCCGCATCCTGGCCGTCAACCACCGCACGGCCGGGCACCCCTCCGAGGTGCAGACGCCAGGTGAAGGGGGCTGGGGCGCTGCTCCGTGGGGCAGAGCAGGGTTGGAGATGGGCGATGGTTGCAGCCTGGTGGAGCTGAGGAGCAAAGCGCAAGCGGCCGTCAGTAGGTTTCAGAGTGAACAGGCTCAGGTGACCGCATCCATCGGCCTTCCCGGGCTGCTCCTGCCACACTCCCCCCTCTCCCTCTGCTCTCTTCCAGCTGAGCCTCCCTTTGAGGCCTACCCGGCAGTGACAGGGGCGGCGGTGGTGGGGATGCTGGTGGCCACTGCAGCATCGCTCCTGGCCGTGCACTGCATTGCCCGCCACCGGGACACGCTCCCATGTGAGTGCTGGGTGCTGGGGGGGATCACGGGGACCGTGGCACACACACCTCATGTCTGTCTGTCTGTCCCCAGGGCTGCACAACCTGCTCTTCCGCATGTGAGTGCCCAAACCCCATGGGGCTGCCCCATTGCTCCTGCACCCAGCGCCGTGAGACCCTTGCTTGTCCCCCACTCCAGGGCCGGGCCCGGTGACCAGGAGCCCGCAGGCACACCGGAGGATGCTGAAACAGCCACGGAGGATGGAGCAGCACCAGCAGACCCATCAGCCCTGGGTGCAGCAGCAGGTAACAGCACCTATGGGGTGAGCCAAAGGCTGAGCCACCTACTCTGGTGACCCAGCACCCACCTGGTGGCACTGGGGGCTCTCCCAGCACCTCCAGAGCCAGTCTCAACACCAGTGGATGGCAGCGATGATCCCCCGGTTAACGTCACCGTCACAGCAAGTCCATGAGCATTCCCTGCCCTGTTCCATCCCGGGAAGGGTGGATATGTTTCCCAAGCCTCAGCTCCTGTGACACTGCTGAAGTCAAACCCCAGCACAGCTGGAAAAATACCCCTGCACAGAACATTTGGGGGTCTTGGCAAAGGGGCTTTGCTGCTTTAGAGCATTTAAAAGGTGCTCAGGGACATGGATGATGGTTCCCTGGATGCAGTGGGATTGGAAGCGGGAGAACTGGGCACAAGCCCCTCCACTCAGCCTCCATCTTTCTAGAGCTAAAATAAATCCTTTCTTACCCACTGGAGGGGAAACACCCCAAGGGCTTGTGTTGGTAAGTGCTGCTTTGAGATCAGGCTGAATTCATGGAGTGCAAAGACACCCACAAAGCTTTGGTGGGGTGGGGAAGGGTCCTCGTTTCATCCCAAATTCCCCCTTTTCAGGCCAAACCACAGAGTGATGGCAAGTGATGACGGTTGTGCCTCATGTTGGTGCAAGGTCCAAGGAAAGGGTTGAGCGGTCCCCAGCTTTCCTTGCCCCTCATCCTGTGGTGTGTGTGAGGAACCAGAGCATCTCCAGCCATTTCTCCTGTATTTGGTTAATAACCCACTGGGAAGTATCAAGTGATGGGAACCAACCTCACTTCAGTGCCTGTGGGGTATCAATCCCCACTCTGGCCATAAAGCAGCACCACTTCCTTTATCAAACCACCCCAAACTCCTGCAAAACCGACCTCATTCCAAAACACATCCCATTTCCAGTTCAAATTACAGCTGCTTGGGAAAATATAGTGTCTTTATGCGATGTAACCGTGATAAAGGGGAGCACGTGCAGGGTCTGACTGAAGAGAGGTCGTTTAAATGTGGTTAAATCTCACTGTTTGGGGACAACAAAGTGGCCCAAGTTAAATCCCAACCATTCGCCCACCAGTCTCTGTCGGGAGCCAGGGAAAAGCCTCGCAGTGGGATCTTGTGAAGGGAGAAATCCAGCGAGGAGCACATGGAGAAGGCTGGGATGAGGAGAGGAGATGATGAACGAGGTGGGAGAAGCAGGGATTTGCGGTGGCTCCGGCGTAGGTGGCAGTCAAAGGCTGTGGGTTTGTGGTGTGAGGTTGAGGATGCTGGCACAGGACCACATCCCTGCAGGAATCAGGATGGATGCACAACCCTAAAGGCAAGAAGATTAATACACTTATAAATAGAATCATGGAACTGTTTAGGTTGGGAACGATGTTCAAGTTCAAGTCCAACATTAACCCAGCTCTGCCAAGGCCACCACTAAAGCATGTCCCCGAGTGCTATATCTACACATCCTCTAAACACCTCCAGGAACGGTGGCTGCAGCCCTGCCCTGGGCAGCCTGTTCCGATGCCTGAGCACTCTTTGGGGCAGGAATTGTTCCTCGGCTCCATCTAAACCTGCCCTGGTGCAGCTTGAGGCCTTTTCCTCTTATCCCATCCCTTGTTCCTTGGGAGCAGAGCCCAGCCCCTCCTGGCCCATCCTCCTCTCAGGCAGTTGTAGGGAGCAATCAGGTCCCCCCTGAGTCCAGACTGAGTCCCCCCTCCAGACTGAACCCCCCAGGTCCCTCAGCCGTTCCCCATCACACTTGTGCTCCAGGCCCTGCACCAGCTCCGGTGCCATCACATTCCATATTATCCCATTAATTAGAACAATACTACAACAACAGGAAAAGAACCCCCAGCTCAACACTCCCAACATCCCCCAGAGAGACTGGAGAAGTGTCCTCCTGGAGCAGGAATTGCTCCTCAAACCCCACTCTCTGCACCTGTACCTCGGCTCCCCGAGGGCTCTGCAGCTCCAGCCAGCCCAGCATCACTTCCTCCCTTCCCAGCCCGGGCTGGGAATACTGGTGGGGAACAGGCGGCTACACGTGTTGCCTCGGGGCGGCTGTAACCATGATTTATGCCCCTCATCCCAGGGCTCTGTGCTTTGCTTTATTTACCCTCATTCAATTTGGGAAGGGAAAGAGAACCCAGCCCAAGTCCTGCAGTTAACGTGTCAACACCTACCTCATGCTGGATCCGAGGGGCGGGCAGGGCTCTCGCAGCGCGGTGGGAGCTGCTCCGACACGACTCCGTTCACGGCAGAGCCTGTTCAAGCCGTCGCTGTTCCCTCAATCCAAGGAGTTAAAGGTGCAGCCGAGCTGGATTTTGTCTTCTGCAAGCGGGAAGGTGAGACGGGCTGGGTTTCATCCGCACTCCTGCACACAGCAGGGTTACCAAGCTCCAAAAGGCACAAGTGGTCACCAGAGTGAGCTCTGCCTCCACGGACGCAGCCAAGGGTCACTTTTCCTATTTATCTTCTTCCTGATCCACTGGATTCTTCCCAAAGGAGCACATGAGGAGTTCATGGAAAGGAGGGTTTGAGCACAGGGAGGAAGCCTTAGACCCACTTGGCTAAATCCCCGTGTCAGCCTCCTTAGGATCACTTCTCATGCTGGGAACACTCCCTGGAAGCCACGATCTGGATTTCCCATCGTTGTTCTTTATATTATTACAACTCCTTTGTTTATACACAGACCCAGGCTAGTGTCAAAAATCCCCCCGAAAACAGGGATTTCAAGGCATAAATAAGGTAAAAAGGCACCCATTTTGTAAAACCAAGATACATTCATATGGCACTACTACAAAAAATAAATAGTGACTCTCTCTGTTATCATTAACATCCCCCATCACTCCCTTTCAGCGACGCTGCTCTGCAGTTCCTGGCCTTAATGGGGACAGCGGTGGTCACTTCCTCAGGTTTCCTGCAGCTGGAGCTGCCGGAGGTCCCCAGAACTGTTTAAGGTGACTCCAGATGAACTCCATCCTGGTTTCTCCTTACAGTCCTTGGAAAGAGGCTGCAGGATAAGGGGACTCCAGCTCAGAACGTGGTTCGATGTTTCAGAGTGCACGCAGTTGTCACCTGTGAAGCAAGAGGAGGGTGGGTTGGGGTGGCTCTGGGCTGTCACAGATGTCTGCTCACTGGGGAAAACTCCATTATAAAATCATGGAACAGTTTAGGTTGGAAGGGACATTAAAGCTCATCCAGCTCCAACCCCTGCCACAGGCAGGGACACCTCCCACTGGAGCAGGTTGCTCCAAGCCCCTGTGTCCAACCTGCCCTTGAACACTGCCAGGGATGGGGCAACCACAGCTTCTCTGGGCACCCTGTGCCAGCGCCTCAGCACCCTCACAGGGAAGAGCTTCTGCCTAAGAGCTCATCTCAATCCTCCCATCAATCAGTCGCAGCCTCATTATCCAGAGCATGTCAGTTCCATTTAGATGCATCAACCCCAGCCACAGGCACCTGAGCATCACTGCTCCCATTTTCCATGATGGGAAAGGTGGAACACTTAATCTTTCTCCAAAAGAGCTTAATTACCAGCTTCTCTGCACTAAATTAGGCTCCCTATAGCTCTCCTACAGCATATTCCCACTTCAAAGCCTGGCGCTATCCCCCTGGGAATGCCTTACCATCCGTGCAATCCACGGAGAGGTGGCTGCTGCTGTCTCTGCAGCAGGGATGCTGAGGGGAGGGCTGCTCTGCTCTCTCCTTGCTGTCCTCCTCCAGCCGGGCACTGCACTCGGGGAGGGTGGAGGCCAAGCACATGGCCACCATGACATGGTGATTGAGAGGTTTCATCTCCAAACCATCCTGCTGGTAAGGTGCTACGATGGGCACGACGGGGAGCGCGCTGCTGCTGAAAGTGCCGTTGGCTTTGGTGAAGCACCTGCAGGTGGGGCAGAAGAAAACCAGGGTTATCGGTGCTGCTGCTTGAATAGAATCAAAATGGTTTGGGTTCGAAGGGACCTTAAAGCTCATCAGCTCCAACCCCTGCCACAGGCAGGGACACCTTCCACTAGAGCAGCTTGCTCCAAGCCCCTGTGTCCAACCTGGCCTTGAACACTGCCAGGGATGGGGCAGCCACAGCTTCTCTGGGCACCCTGTGCCAGCGCCTCAGCACCCTCACAGGGAAGAGCTTCTGCCTAAGAGCTCATCTCAGTCTCCCCTTGGGCAGGTTAAAGCCATTCCCCTTGATCTGTCCCTACAGGCCCTTGTCCAAAGCCCCTCTCCAGGTTTCCTGGAGCCCCTTTAGGCAGCCCCATAAAACAGGGTTTCACTGCCAAGAGAAAAAGCTCAGGTTGAAACCCAACCAGCAAACTGAAGTACCTTGGAAAATAAATACCAAGTGTTATCAGAGTGAATGCACATTAGAAAAATAGGTGTGGTATTATAAATATAGCCCCCCCCCCCCGGCGTGTAACTGAGATTTTGGCCCTGTAATAGGTGCATAAAGCTGTGAAAATGGAGTTGAACTGTTAAATCAATTGTTAGAGCCAAACTATTTAACCTTTAAACAAAAAGGAGGTGGACCTCGAGATACACACATTCCACTGCACCAAGCAGGGTTTTCCTCTGCCTCCAGTGTTCGGCCCCTTGTGAGCAATGTGGCCTCAGCAAACATTTGTATCAGCAATTCCCCCATGAGAGAGACCCCCAGAATCACACATCAGTGTGGTTTTATACTAACCCATCATCATCACAGAAGCAAAAGGTTCATTTGACCATGAGCTATGGGAATCCACCCCCAGAATGCTCTGCAGAACAGAGATGGATTCATGGATAAACACAGAGGGAGAGTGCTCAAACTCACTGCTCCTCCAACATGCTCCTGCAAAGGCCGAATGGGATTCAAGTGTTTGATATGCTGCTATGGATACAACTCAGTGCCAAGCACTGAGCTCAGACGGATTTAAAACCAGGAGATATCAAACTTGGCAATCACAGTAAGGTCCTGCCCCAGCTCCAGAAACCACTTTTATCCCATTAGAGCCACGTCAATCCATAAAACCATCATGCTCGAGGGACTGTCCTACAAGCCTCAGTTTATCCTTTCACCTGAAAACCATGACCAGTACCACCAGAGCTGAAAGAGCAACAAAACATCCACAAACCAACTTCCCTCTGGTAGAGGCAAAGCCAAAACACGGGACAAGGGGGAGAGCCACCGGGAGCTGCTTCCCTCCCAAATGCTGCAGCACCAAAGCTTCATTTTCAACCTTCACTCTCCTATTTTGTCCTTCCACTCCCATATCCCCCTCCAAAATCATTATTCCAAGTACCAAAATACCACAGAAGCCACTGCAGAATCCACATGAAACACATCTGGTCTTCAAACAAATCCATTTATTAGTTTGCATTTCTTTCCGCAGAGGTTTCGACTGCGCTCACTTATTATTTAAAGGAAAAAAAAAACATTTGAAGTGTTTGGGTTTGTGTGTTTATGGGGGTTTCTTTTTAAAGACACAGAGGTTGGGGCAGCTCTTTGTATGACTGCCCAGGCTGGAATGATGTTTTGAGACAGCAGTTTGGCTTTTTAAGCTGCAAGAACCACATCTGGATGGAAAGCAGCCATCGCTATATGCAGAGCAGAGCACACATGAGAAGTGATAAAAACCCCTGCTGCAGAAAACACGCTTTCTATCAATTCTCAGCGCTGAAATCTCACCAATGTAGAGCTCAAACCCCCCACCCCAGCGTACTTTGGGTTTAAACCAGGCTGATTCTGCTGTATTTCCAATGTGCATTTCAGCTCTCTGCTCAAATACAGCAAATGTGCATGGAGGCACCTGCAAAAGCACAAACTCCGCTACAGCCATCAGGTATCCAGGAAGCGTGAGCACAAAAGCACCAGAGAAATGAAAGAATCAGCTCTCAATCTGAATGCAACAAGTGTAAACCACACTCCCACCCCTTCTCACCGGCTCTGTCCACAACATCAAAGCAGGTACCCACGTTTCAGCAACTTCTACCCCTGGCAAACCTCCACTAAGCAGTTACAAGAGCATAAAGTGCTAATTCAAAGCAAAGACCGAGGGATTTCACCACTGCAATAATAAAACCTGCTGCTGGGAGATGGCTGCTGCTGGAAACAGGCAGGTATCAAATACTCCAAGCCTTCAGGATTCATTTGCACGTGGTCACAATTCAAACGCCTGCTAAATTCAACCCAAACCAGGCACGACTCCAGTGGAAACAGGCTCATTGAGGAAGGAGCAGCACCAAGGTGGAATGCCTAACCCAAAATGCTCACAAACTGGTGACTTTCACCCTCCCAGGGCTGTTCTCACTCGGACCTGCCTTCCTCTGGTACCACACTGGTGTTCTGCAGAGGGAATTGCTTGGATTTAGGGAAAAAGGGGCAATAATTCCCATGTGGGACAGGGCACAAGTCCTCTGCACAGGAGCTGGATAGAGGGGACAGCCCTTACCTGAACAAAGACGGGGAAAGATTCCAGCCCCAAATTCCCACTGACTGACTTGACTGCACTAACCCACTAGGCCTTTCTCCTCCTCCTCCTCCTGGCCATGCATCCCGCTCCCTGGTGTAATGCTGAGGCACGTTTCTGGTCCTCCCTATTCCCCTCTCCCATGTCCTCCTTCCATTCCCCCAGCACAAAGGGAACGGAGCGGTCCCGGCTGCCGAAGGGAGGTTAATGGTCCCCTCTGGGGCAAGACAGCTGTAAAGGACAACTTGTTTCCCTCTCAGCAGTCAAATATAGAACAGGGATGTGAAAATTCAAAGTGCAGCTCCTGCTGATGACCCGCCTGGGAGGAGCAGTGCGGTTTGCAGGGGATGGAAAGCACAATCCCTGCTTTCTGAAGGGAAAGAAAGGGCAATTAAAGGTTTAAATAGGTTTCAGAACGGAAAGTAAGCTCTTAACACACATAGCATGTTCCAAATGATGGCCATGATGTATCTTGCTGACTTCTGGTCCACAGCCTGCCTTGAAAACAGTTGGCTTGTAAAGGAATAGCAGCTTGCTTTGCCCAGCTCTACCTGCAAGTAGCAGCCTGTCTCCATCTCACCATCACCCCTATACTTATGGAAGGAGGAAGAATTTAAAGCCTATTGTAAGTTCCATTTAAAAGAGACCCATAAAAATAAAGCAACTGTGGTTTCTGCCTTCAGCAACAGCTTCAAGTCAGCTTCTCCCAGTGGACACCTAGAGGCAGCTGATGACTTGAGTGAGACAGAAAATTCCAAGTAGGATTGAAAAACAAGCCATGCTTTACCAGCCGGAGCAGCCCAGCACATCTGATCTCAGGCCTATTTTTAGCCATTAAAAGAACCAGAGGTTTAGTCAGAAGCCTGGAAGGATATTCTGTAAAACTTTCAAGAGTGAAAAACCCAATAAAAAACCAGGCTCCAGCCTCAACGTACAATGGGATTTTCCTTTATTCTCTACAAGAATTTGTTTTTCCTCACGCAAGAAGCGTATCCCACCCGGGCAAACTGCTCCTCGAGGCAGGAAGGACCTCAGATCCCATGTTTTACCAAGATGAGCCTTGTGAAAGCGAAGCTGCAACTCTGTTTTGTTGGTTGGCATTGAAGAGAACAGCAGGAAACGTAAAATACCAAAGCCCAATTAAATCCTGTCTGACAAACTCCATATGGAATGATTTTGTTATCTCAAAACTGAAGAAAACACAGGAAACAGGGTCTAAGCCCAACCTGCCTTGCATCCCAGCCAGCAAAATGAGCTCTGCGGGTTTAATAACTTGCTTTAGTCCATCCCACAGTCACCAGCTGCTCTCCAAGTGACACGGTGACACTGAGCTCCTCCATGCCCTTAGCCAGGCCCGGAGCTCTCTGCCCTGGCTTCAACACAAGGACTTCTGTCTGCGCAGATCCTGCTTTTGGGGCAGTTTTACATTACCTGTTATTGTTCCGACAGTTCCTGCAGCTGATGCACTCGGAGGGGTCGGCCTGCGGCACTGCTGTGTACATCCCACCGCCCTGCAGGGAGGGAGCGAGGGAGAAGAACCAGAAATCAATCTCTGTGTGCACACACAGTTCAGCTCCAGCGAGCTTGGGGTTCCAAACCCTAATCACCTTTATCAATCTTCTGATGTGGGGCTGGTAAGGGGCACAGCAACACTGAGCTATTGTACCAAGCCAAGTGGAGGGGTTTTGCCAGCGTGTGTGTCAGGGAAAAGTAAATAACTGCAGCTTGGACAAGTATGTGGTAATTTCCCTGGTCTGTTTTCAGCTTAATACGCTCAGGTTTGATTGAATCAACCCACTGTAAATACGTTCATTTTTACCACTGACGACAGACATGAAAGCAACTTGCTGTTCATTATCAAGCCGGGCTCATTTGGGGAGACAGGGGATGAAATGTGCAGGGCTGATGTCACACCCCAAACCCATCCCACTTGCCTGCAATTACTCCGATTAGATCAGTTGCCTCCGCGACACGGAGTTTCTTGAAACATGGAATATTTGCACAGATGGGGTAATGCCTTCGCCAGCAATGACTCGGGGTGAGAGGGATTTTGTGGTGTTGGTTTTGGCTGAAGGGGCCATTACAAGCGAGACGAAATGCCCAAATTAACACATACCTCATTGTTAAGGATGTTGCGGAGCCGGGATACTGGCTGTGTTTTGGGAGAGGAGCTGGGTTGGGAGAGCTCACCTGGCTTTGGAGGCTTCAAGTGGAAGGTAACTCCTAACAATCCCTATTCCTGCAAAACCAGGGCTATTCCTTCAGGTTTGGGGCCGCTGAGGGCAATAGGGAGCACTGAGGAAATGCCTAATCAGCCTTGATTGCCATCCTGGCCCGTTTCTCTCTTCCTCATTTAGCCCAATCAATGGAACAATAACGAGAGTCCTAATGAGGATGAGAACATCCTGTTCCTGCGCTGCCTCACCCCGTGTGCCAGGCCGGGTCCTTCTACGTGGGAAGAGATTGCGTGACTCCGACTCTGTACAACGGGGAGGAGGGGAAAGAAAAACTCAGCCCGGTCGTCAACGAGACGTTGCGTGTCCCATCTCGTGGCACCGAGACCTGTGTTACCACATGCCTGTTTCCTTCCTTCCCCTCCACAAAACACCAGGAGAATAGGAGGGACAAAACACCAGCGCAAGCCCCGGAGCGCTCTCACGGAGGAGCTTTCCTCCCTTCCTGAGGGCTCGGGGCGTTGGGGACTTCTGGAGTCCTTTTGGACAGGTCCGAAAACCTCCAGTTTGGTGTTGAAAGCAACCCAAAAGCAGCACTTTTTGCTGCACCAGCAGAGCAAAGCCAGGATCAGGTGAAGAACCAACTGGTCTGCACTGGAAGCTGGAGTTAACTGAAGTGGCAACTACTGTGCAAGTGCTAATTTGTTGTTCAATAAAATGAAGTGCTTGTGTTCAATTACTAACACAAACAATAGCCCCTTTTTTTTTCCCCTCCAGAAACAGCATGGGTTATTCAGACTTTTGAACTTTTTCTTTCAGTTTTCCTGGGCAATGTTCACAGTTTTGAGTCAGTTTAGTAAGCCTGAATGCAAGCCATCTGTTTCCATAGACAATAATGAAATCATTATTCTCTCTTGGAAATGGGACGCATTTCAGCAAATGAAGTATTTTTCCACAGCATACAAAGGGCTGGATCAGAGGCTTAAATTAGGTTTGAATTTTAGTTTGAATTTCAAACTCCAAAACTGAGCCTGTCCCAGGCACAAATAAGGGTCTGAAAGGGGGGGGGGGGGGGGGGGGGGGGGAATTAAAGGCATTTCAAGATGGATGGGGCATTTGATTTGCTGAAGCCTCCTGCTCCATTCGTGCTTTGCCATAATTAATAGCATGGCTGAGAGTTACAGATCTGAAACAGGTGGGGGAAAAGCACGGGTGAGCCATAAAGCTGCAGAATGAGCAGCTCTAATTAAATCTATTTAACTTGAAGCTTGAGAAATACCATATGTACAAGCAAAGTATCTCAGCCCAGCCCAGGACTGAGGCATTCTCAGAGCTTACATGCTGTTAGGAGGAGGGCAGAGGCAGATTTCCCAGAGTAAGTGGAATTCTTGCTGTCATCTGATATTCTCAAATGAAAACCATGATGTTTGTATCAGGAATATCAGCCCAGTTGCTTCCTCTGGGATAAGTCATTTAGTGGAACTGGCTGTTATCAATGGATGAGTACTTCCCCAACTCAAATTAAGCCTGCTCCTACAAGCTCTGAGTAAATGCCAAGCTTTAAGCCTGGTATAACAGCTTACGTTCACGAGATGGTGGGGATGCTCATAGTCCATGTGCGTCCTGGACAGGGAGTTGCTGTGCCCTGGGTACAGTCCAGCTCCTCCATTCATGATCCCATTAACTCCATTAGCAACTTTATGGTGGACATGAGGGCAGCCATTGCTGAGGCCACCATTGCTGATGAAGTTTCCATGGATGCTGCCGTTGACTCTGCTTGTCCCAGGTAAAGTTGTGTACTCAATCATCTGCCCGTTGATATCTGCCCCTTGATAGAGGTAGCCAGGAGGGTCATACTCTGCAGGAGACATCATCACCAAAAGCATGTTGATTGCCAAATGAGAGCTTAGACGAATGCTTCTAAAACAAAAGAAACTGATCTTCTCTTTCTACAGCTTTTGCAGATTAGCTCTAATATCCAAGTGCTTAGCATCCAAATGTGGAAATGGGAAACAGCCACATCCTGGAGAACAGACCAGGAATGCTGGTCTGAAAGGACTCGGCTGATGTCAGTCACTATGAGGAGCATCCTAAGACCGATCTGTGTAACTGAGTCTCTGGTACCTTTTGACGTGCAGAAAATACCCATGGCCCACTGAAGACACTGTCTTATCGTGCAAGCAAGCTTTGTTTCACTTCTCTTGGTCAGAGAGTAAAAATAACCACAGGCTGTGGACAGAGTGGGGCTGAGTTATGTGCTACAGAGAAGACTGGTGAAGAGGTTGTGCTAGCACAGGATGGCTCGGAGGGTACTGAGCACCTCACAAAGCTCCAGCACATCTGCTCCAGGCTTCCACTTGCCAACAGACAGGTTTTCCTTATTAACACCTCTCCAAAAGACCTGGACATTGAGCTCCATTTTACTGCCAAGGGACTAAGAGGTAACAAGGGACTCATCCTCCAAACGCTGCAAGTTCTTTTTCTTTCCAGATATACAGAAGAGAAGGAGAGATCTGGAGTTTTAGACTCCACGTTTTATGATTAAACACAAGTTCTGCCACTGCAATCAGCAGGGACCCATGCAGGCTCTTGAAGGACTGGAGCACCTCTGCTATGGGGACAAGCTGATTGAAGAGAAGGCTCTGGGGAGGCCTTAGAGCAGCTCCAGTGCCTAAAGGGGCTGCAGGAAAGCTGGAGAGGGCCTTTGGACAAGGGCCTGTAGGGACAGGACAAGGGGGAATGATTTTAACCTGCCAGAGGGGAGACTGAGATGAGCTCTTAGGCAGAAGCTCTTCCCTGTGAGGGTGCTGAGGTGCTGGCACAGGGTGCCCAGAGAAGCTGTGGCTGCCCCATCCCTGGCAGTGTTCAAGGCCAGGTTGGACACAGGGGCTTGGAGCAAGCTGCTCTAGTGGAAGGTGTCCCTGCCTGTGGCAGGGGTTGGAACTGGATGAGATTTAAGGTCCCTTCAACCCAAACAGTCTGGGATTCTATGACAAGCTGAAGAAACTTTGCCCAGGCATTTCACACACCACTCTCTGGGTGAAGCTGCAGCGCAACTGTACAGCGATGCTGCAGGGCAAAGAAAGAGACACTGCTGCTCTTAAACCCCACATCTTCACCTAAGGCACACCTAGAGAGTACAAGTCCCTAAAGAAATGCCAGTTGGCTTCCAAGAGTAAAACACTTCCCATTCATAAAACATGGAAGTTACCCATTTAACACTGATATGTTCCTTATGAAAGGAAAGCAAGAAGCACTCACTCTGCATGGCGTTCTGCTGGCGGTTCTTCCACAGGCACATGGCAATGAAAACAATGAGGATAAGCACCATCACCCCCAGGACACAGCCCACGATCAAGTAGAGCATGTCACTGCTTCGAACAGGGCCGTTGGAAGGTCCTGCTCCACTTCCAACCCTGTCAGGGGGATTTGGTGGCGTGCTCAGGTCTTTCATGGGATATTCGGATGCTCCTGGGGTGCGTTTCACTGGGTGAAGTAAGAGACATGGGTACGTTCACTGAATGAGGTTTTTAATCATGAAATTCATTACTGCAGAGTTTGAATCCTAATGCTGCTAAAGCAAGCTTCCAAGTCAATATTAAAACCTGTGAGGAGAAGGCCAACTACTATTGGGTAACAACTGTTTGCTTTGGAATACAGTTGTTATCCAGCTCGCATTGAGGTCACTCGGAACCTTAATGAGCACCTCGACCTACGCAGGGCTAGAGCTGCTTCCAGCTCGAAGGAGAGCAAATCTTTCCACTTCTGAGGTCAGGAAAAACCACAACACACATTTCTATCACCTAACTGCTGCCAGGCGACCTGCTTTTATCTGAGCTGAACCCTGCCAGCCCCTTTCTCAACCCCATCCTATGGAAGGTACCACGAGCTGAGCAGAAAAGCACCAAACCCAAGACCTGACTTTAACCCAGGAATTAAATGCAGGTTCATTCTCGGCACACCACAGCTCTGATTCATTGCAACTGACACTGAACTCCTAAAACGAGATGCCTGGCTTGCAGACAAGCTGGATCACCCCCACAAGCCTGCGGGAGATGCATTTTAAGGAAGACTCAGTAAACCCAACACATTTCACCTTCCTGGTTTTAAAATGAAGAGAGAAAGTGCTGCTCCTTGCAGAAGGAAGACTGACTGTGCACACAACCTCAGCCCTGCAGCTCCAGCCCTCCTTTCAAGGGCTTCACTGCAAACCTCACTCTGTGTTGATGCTTCCGCTCCTGGAGGGCTTTTTGGTGCCTTTTTCAAACACTTTTTCATAGCCCTGCATTTGAAGTTTACTGTCTGCATTTTCCCTTTACAGCCTTACTTGGGGTTAGAGATTAAAGGAGACAGGAATTCTTTGCAAAATAAATGTGACTGCCATATCTGACACTTCCAGAGAACAGTACACACTCTGTGCCAGAGGCACGCAGGATTAGCAATGGAGGCAGCCAACAGAGCCATCAACTGCTGCGGTCTGCACTTATACAACGTGTCACAGAGCCCCCAAGACATAAAGCAGACATACAAATCAATTCTGTCATCTTCAAGAGCATGGTTGTCTCCTAAGAAGAGGCTATCAGCACAGCAGAAGGGAAAAACCCACGGCCCAGAACAACAAGACTATCTCTGAGGCCAGGGAAAGCTGCAGAGCTCTGCTAAGAGCCTCTCCTGGGAGCACAGCGTATCAGTTTCCATATGCTCCAAGCAATCCCAGCCTCGGAAGACAAAACAATCCTCCAAAGCATTCCAGTCTCCCTCGCAGCTGACTTCTGCACTGCAATAACCCCCCCTCGAGCACAGCAGCTATCTCATGCCACAAGCAGCCACTGCTGCTACCTGGGTGCTCACCTTTGGTTTCGCAGATCATCACGTTGCTGTACTCGCTCTCGCCGCCCTCGTTGTAGCACTGCATCTTGATGTCGTAGGATGTTTCTGGCTGCAGGTGATTTATCAAGTGCCATTGCTTTGTACCTAGAGGGGGGAGAGAAAAATAAAGCAACTGCATTTGTTCACATGCAGGAGCCAGAACAAGGTAGCGTCCTTCTCTGGAAAATGGGGCACTGCAGCTTTTCCTGCTGGCATAAAAGTTTTTGTTAGCAGTTTATGGGCTTATCTGTACGAACCATGGAATGATTTGTGCTGGAAGGGACATTAAAGCTCCTCAGCTCCAACCCCTTCCACTGGACCAGGTTGCTCCAAGCCCCTGTGTCCAACCTGGCCTTGAACACTGCCAGGGATGGGGCAGCCACAGCTTCTCTGGGCACCCTGTGCCAGCGCCTCAGCACCCTCACAGGGAAGAGCTTCTGCCTAAGAGCTCATCTCAGTCTCCCCTCTGGCAGGTTAAAGCCATTCCCCCTTGTCCTGTCCCTACAGGCCCTTGTCCAAAGCCCCTCTCCAGCTTTCCTGCAGCCCCTTTAGGCACTGGAGCTGCTCCAAGGTCTCCCTGGATCCTTCTCCTCTGCAGGCTGAGCCCCACCAGCCTGACAAGCCCAACTCTGAACCTGGCTTTAGAGCTTTAACATTAAAAACTATCAGTAGCTTGGACGATCCTTCCAGCCCAAACCATTCCATGATTCTAGGACCCGAGCCACAGACAAAAAGGGTGCCCGGGAGGACCCCAACTCAGTCTGGGGGTTTGAGAAGGGTCCAAGCTCCATGCCAGGCGCCCCAAGTGCGGATGGACAAGCCCTGGCTGAAGCTGGAACCGGCCTTTCCCTAAATCCCCCGTTTTCCCAAGGTTCCTCTTGGTTTTCCCGTCGCCCCCACCCCCAAGCATTCCTTTCGGTAATTACTGCACCAGGTTTTAGGTTTCCGCTTGAAGCCATTAGCGGAGCTGGAATCAGGACAGGCACTTTAACTGTCCTCTCCGTGCACCATTAGCAAGGAAAAACATTTAAACAACTGACATCAGACTGCATTTCCATTCAAAATTCAATATCCAGGACCCTCCAAATTCAGGCCGTCGGTGCAGGACGAGGCTGATTCTGCTTAAAGAGGCATCTGAGTCGAGCTTTTTGCTTGGGTTTTTCTTTAAGTGCAAGATGCTTTTGCCTGTAGCAGCATTTATAAGGGGGGAGAAAGAAAGGGTTTGTGCGGAGTCTTGAATGTCTCGAAAGACAAGACTTAACAGGAAACAGTGAGGAAAGCCTGAGGCAAGCACTTAGCTCATACAGGCATCACAACACTTCTTCCACAACTCACACAGCCATTTCAAGATAAAATTCCCTGTCAAAAAACAGACAGATTAATTCAAAGGTAACAGGGGAAGAAGGGGGGGAATATTAAGAACAAGTGATTTATGGCAAAAATACCTGAAGTCATGTGTTTCTCCACATATTTCAACATCAAATGCTTCCCAACGCACTTTAATTGGAAATAGCTCTTTTTTTCTCCCCTCCTGAACACTTAATTTAGGGGAGCAGAGTAACGAAATGAGTTGAGATATTTCCACGGCTGAGTTTCTGTTGCAGGCTCTGGCAGCTGCTAATGGTTTCAGACTGCCACAAAGAGTTCAATACAGGCACATGCTCTTGGAGAAATAAAAAAAGCCAGCAGAAACAAGCTCATTTCACAGCACAGTGGAGCCCACTTAAACAACTCACTGCTCAGTGCAGCACATTTATAAACACACAAGCTCTGTGGAGCACAGGCTCAAATACATTTGCAGATGAAGGTGCAAACTGCAGGAGCTGCTTTAAAGCTGAGACCCCGGCTCTTGAATGGCTTTATAGTGTGCAAAAAGTTATGTCATGCATCAAAGGACTATGTGGGGTATTGTCTAGCAGGGGAAAATGGTAAAAATCGAGCTCATTCCTCTTGTAACTGAAATAAATGAGGGGGGAAAATAATGAACGTCACAGGGATGGAATGAGATCACCGAGTTTACTCAGCCCAGGCAATAAGGACGTGAAGTAAAGTATTTTTAACAGGGTTTTCCATTTCTGGGCTAACAGAGACATTAATAAGTTCTTCCAGGAAAATGATGATCTCATGTGCACAAGGGGAAAAAATAACCCAATTAAAAGGCAATACGAAGCACAAACATACCTGTGCTTGCAGCTACTGGAGGTGAAAAGCACCTTGGTTGCAGGTTGGTAGCAGGGTAAGCAGTTAAGCAAGGTAAGGGGGGGGCAATTACACACAATGCTACTACCCAGTGTAGGAAATCTGTGCTGGAGTAAATCATTTTAAGAGCCAGGTAGTTATTGGGACAGTCTTACCCTGGGTTAAATCTCATGTACGCTCCTTTCCCTCTACTCAACTACTTGAAGCTAAACCAGTTTAAATAGATCTGCAGTGAGGATTTGCAGCAGCATAACAAGATAAACCAAAACTCAGTATTTAGTGCTCAAGTTTCCCTGCAGAAGAGGCTTCAGAAGGAAGAAACAAGCTCATGTGTGGGCAGAACTTGATGTGATGGAGTCGAAACAGCTACTTGGGTGAAATATACTGTAATTCATTTGGGACTGGACTTCATTTGGGAAAAGCAGTTTAGATTTCATATAAACACAGCCAACATGGCTACAGGATGTTCTTCCCCATGGAGTGCTCTGCAGCATGTGTACATTGAACAGTACCTTCCACAACATCCCTCTTGTAGTCACTGTCGTTGTCGCTGTCTGTAGGGCGATAGTAGATATAAAACCCTTGGATGGGTGTGTTGTTGTTGCTCGACGTTATGTACTGAAAGAGAGTTTATGGAGACTGGGTTAGAGAAGAGAAACAGAAGCACACAATAGTTTGGAAGGGACCTTAAAGCTCACCCAGTTCCACCCCCCTGCCACAGGCAGGAACCCCTTCCACTAGAGCAGGTTGCTCCAAGCCCCTGTGTCCAACCTGGCCTTGAACACTGCCAGGGATGGGGCAGCCACAGCTTCTCTGGGCACCCTGTGCCAGCGCCTCAGCACCCTCACAGGGAAGAGCTTCTGCCTAAGAGCTCATCTCAGTCTCCCCTCTGGCAGGTTAAAGCCATTCCCCTTGGCCTGTCCCTGCAGGCCCTTGTCCAAAACCCCTCTCCAGCTTTCCTGGTCTCCCCTTCAGGAGTCTTCTCTTCTCCAGGCTGAACCAGCCCACTACAGCAGAGGGCCAGGATCCCCTCCCAAGCTGCTGCTCACGCTCTGGGAGTGCAGCCCAGCACACAGGGCTTTCTGGGCTCAGGTGCACACTGAAGCTGGGTCATGGGGAGCTGCTTTTCACCCAACACCCCCAGGTCCCTCTCCTCAGGGTTGCTCTCAATGAACTGGATAACTCAATGGGCAATATCCCTCTGCAGCTCCTTGCCCCCATTTATGACCCTTTAGAGCCAGCTTGTTGGTTGATCACTGCCCGTTGTGCCGTCTCCCAGCTTCCCCCCTCGCCTTCCTCTTCCAGCTCCCCAGGGATGCTGCAGGCACCTCCGGTTACACCAGATGTGAGCCCAAGTGCAGCTCCAGTGAGAGCCTCCAGCCGCCTCAGTCCACCTGCTTTGGCACAGACATACCAAGAGGCACCAGTGGGCTTAACTCTGTCCAAAGCCCTGCTGATGCCAGAGTTGTGCACAAGTTGGCTTCGTTTCCCGCTGTTCCTGCTGCTTTTGTCAATCCAGGCTGTGGTGGAAACTGGAGTTGAGCTGAAAGCCTGCACCCTATAGAGGTTTCATGTGAGAGAAGCGTTTGCCTTTCCCTTCTTACCTCGTCTTCTGTAAACAAGTACTTTAAAGTCCTTATTGAAACCCACAGAAATCCTTTGCTCTTGTTTTGAAATCTAACCCCCAGTATACTTTGGAGGATTTAATGTGTCGAGTTCCCAGTGTTAGTTTGCTCTGCTCGCTCAGCCTGAAGAGATGTTAAGGATAATAAACTTCAAATAACCTCTCGTTCCTCAGGAGGCTGCAGAGCTCGAAGTGAAATATTCTCAAGCTGAATTGGAGAGTGACCTTCACTCTTGCTGAAGTAAAAACAGTCTTAACTTTTCCATTCCCATTAATCATGCAGATTTGCAGGCCCTTCATGGTCAAACCCTAATGGAGGGTTTGGACAGGGGTGTGGGAGGAAAGTGTCAGCCCCAGTTCAGCCTCTTGTCCCCTCCATTTTCAGCTGATCCAAGGAGCTGGGTGGCAGAGCACCCTCCGGCAGCCGCCTGCCATTGGGCTCAGCTTATCTGTGCAATGGATATTCCTCTTTCCTGTTGTAGCATCTGCACAAACCTCCCCCTGCACAACCCTACTCAAAATCCCACATATTTCAAGGTGATAAGATACTCGGAGATGACAGCTCAACAGGACTTGATTATTTCCTATGATGCCAGGCTGAGAGAGCTGGGCTGGGTAGGCCTGGAGAAGAGAAGGCTCCTGAAGCGGAGACCTTAGAGCAGCTCCAGTGCCTAAAGGGGCTCCAGGAAAGCTGGAGAGGGGCCTGGGACAAGGGCCTGTAGGGACAGGACAAGGGGAATGGCTTGAACCTGCCAGAGGGGAGACTGAGATGAGCTCTTAGGCAGAAGCTCTTCCCTGTGAGGGTGCTGAGGTGCTGGCACAGGGTGCCCAGAGAAGCTGTGGCTGCCCCATCCCTGGCAGTGCTCAAGGCCAGGTTGGACATAGGGGCTTGGAGCAAGCTGCTCTAGTGGAAGGTGTCCCTGCCTGTGGCAGGGGCTGGAGCTGGATGAGCTTTAACACCCCTTCCAACACAAACCAGTCTTGGATTCTATAACTCAATCCCCCCACACAAGGATGAAGTGCCTCAGCCCTTCTAGGAGTCTCAGGGTAGAAAACCACCTCTTGCTGCTCTGCAATCTGCTCCAGTCCTTGAATCTTAAGATCCACAGCAGTAAAAACTGGCCTAAGACTGTGAGAAGAACAGGAGGCAGTGATACCTACCGTCCACTTCAACATGATCTGAGTGTCACTGATGGCTTCAGTGTAAGCAATGTGAGGTCCTGTGATGGGCCGGTTGGAAAAGCGGCTGGTAAACCCGGCTACTTGGTAGGGGCGGGATGCTGCGCTGCGTGGGCTCTCCCCATAGTTGTTCACTGCAATCACACGGAACCTGTACATCTCTCCTTTTAAGGGAAAAAGTGGAAGAAAGATGATGTAGTAGCAAAACAAGCACTAGAAAGAGGCTTCAAGGAGAGACTAAACAGATTAGGAAGTCTTTCTGTACAACGGCCAGTTAGAAAAGAACATTGGACTTGTTGCCACAGACTAATGTGGTCATCAGAAAGATAAACAGCCTCTAAAAGCAATCAGGGAAAGGCACTCAAGAAAAATCCAAAGGCTTTTTAGATGATGATGTATCCATAAGTCTTAAACTGAAAACTGGTGGGCATCAAGCAGAGGCTTCAAAGGATACCCATCATCATCATCTATTCCCTCTATTCCTGCATCCTCTCCCTGGGCTTTCAGGGCTGGACACCAGAAGTCAGGACAGATGTTTTTCCATTAGTGCATTTCTCTCTGCGTTCTGAGTATTTACTAGACTGACAATTAAGTTAAAAATAGCAAAAATACACAACCCTCTTCCCCACATGAACAAGTATTAAATTATATTGGTGGGGTTTTTCCACTTGAAAAGCCAGAAATCAACTTGAATTCCTGCAATGAGCTCCTAATGCCACATTAAAAACCCCAGCTAACTACCAGAAACAGGATAATCAGAGCAGAAGTTAAAAGGAAACAACCAAACAGTTGCAGCCACCCGAACAAACACAACAACAACATCAGCTGAGGTGAAGGAAGGATCATTTGCAAGACCTGGCTCCAAGTTCCGAACTTCCACAGAGAGCTTGGAAGGAGAAATGTTGTCAGCTGCCACGAGCCAGTCGCTGCTCCGGCCCAGGCGCTTGTACTCCACCTTGAAGGCAGTGATGGGGGAGCCCCCGTTTGCTCGTGGGATCCACGTCACATAGACGGATGACTCTGATGCTGTGGAGATCGTGGGTCTGTCAGGAGCTTCGGGAACTGAAATGAGAAACTCAGTTACCAGAGGATTGGAGTCACCTCTACCTTCATTTTCTGCAGCTGCCATTTAAGCTCATTGCTAATGGTTAAGGTATAACAAATAATAATATATAATACATATAAATCCTCCTGTAGCAACTACTTCCCTTACTCTTTCTGGAAGGGACGGTTGAAGAGCAGGAAACATGCACCAGCTTATCCACATAATCATCAAAAATGAGATGGTTAGAACTAGACATCTTTAAGGTCCCTCCCAACCCAAACCAGTCTATGGTGTTGCACTTGCATAACCCATCTCTACATGAAGTGGAAACATAAGGCTAAGTGAAGAGGAAAACCATGGTTATCTCTATCAGAACTCCCCCAGGCCCCAATATGGCTTCAACCCACCCGCACTAGGGCGAGCTGTATGGAGGGGAAGTGAGAAGGGAAAGCAAGGAAAGCATGCGACGAGCCATATACTTACTGAACTCACTTGAAGTTACAGACAGCAGTGAAACAGAGAGAAGGGAGAGAGGTGGTGTTAGTGCATCTGTTTACAACCACTCTGATGACCAATGAGAGCCATAAGGCTTTACTAAAACAGCTTGTATTCATCACTAGGGAGCTGGTCACTGATGAGAGGAGGAAGGGAGCAAGGAACAGCAAGCAGAGCTTTGGGAACAGGCTGAGCATTGGCAGCCAGGCACATGAAAGGTGCCCTCTTCTGTGGCTCCACTGCTATTCAGCACTGTCCCAAGCATGTGATGCTCAGCTCCTTGAACCTCTCCATTCACCTTTGGGTTTACCCTTAATTTTAGATACCAAGTCACCTTGGAGATCTCAGCTCCCGAGTAAATCTGCCTCAATCAGCTCAGTGAGTTCAAAGGCTGCGGTGTCAGAAAAAGGACTATAAACATGCTGTTTTTACTGGAAACCAGGCTAAAGATCACAAGCAGTTCTATCTTCCTGCCATCAGAAACAAGCCCATCCCTGGGAAGCTCCAGAAAAACATTCAGAGCAGATATAATCCACTTTGAGAACTTAAAAGCCTGACACAGCCATTCTCTTTCCCCTTCTCCTCTTTCTTTCACAGTGGAAGAGGAAACCAGGGTATTTAGCAAAAAGCAATGTCAGTGAGCAGCAAGAACATGGGTTATCCATGAAACTCTTGGTTTTTGAGAGCCACACAGATGGGTAACAGCATCCTTGGAAATATTGTATGCTTTCTAGATAAGGGCATGCATTTGCTGAACTCACAGCTTCAAATACCCCACCACAGACACTTCTTGGTGACTTCATGGTGCTGTGGAAACCTGAGGTATCAAGTACTTAGAATGCTGCCTGGAATCAGGCAACTTTTACTTAGTCCCATTTTACTCTGGAGACACACAGACCACCACAAAACCTAGCAGGTATGTGACCTCTCTCCTAGAGGACCAGACAGGAAACATACCACTAATAAAGGAGGCTCATGGAATAAACAGGAGCTAGAAGAGGACATGCAAGCACCTAGAGCTGTAATAAACACAACTTCTAGCACACAGATTACAAACCATCCATTCACTTACCCCCACTGTGTCGAGAGAGGTCTGGCAGGATGACACCAAAAGTATTTGTGCCCTCATGAACAACGGGGTGTTTGGGAATGCCCACGGGAGGGGATGGAGCCTGCGTGTTTTTTGAGGACGATGTTCTTTCTAAGAAAGATTCGATATAGAGTGTGTCAGCTCAGGCACTGGATCAAAAAACGCTGCTCACTGCCTCTCACAATATGCTCATTCCATGAGACCACTCACAGGACTAAAGCCCTGGATTCAAATCACAAGCTAAACAGTCAGGGGAGCAAAAGGAGACTTCCCCTGTTAGCCCAGGGCTTCTTGTGCTCTGGGTAAGTGACTGCTCATCTGCACTCATCTGACAGCACATCACCACTTTGTAGTGATGCCAGCAGCTCCTGCCCAGGCTTCAAAGCCCACTCTCATCACCACCAGCAGGTGGTGAAACCAGGCAGGCTGAGAGTTGGGATTATTCAGTTTGGGGAATAGAAGGATGGGTTTAGAGCAACCTGCTCTAGTGGAAGGTGTCTCTGCCCATGGCAGGGGATTGGAACTGCAGGAGCTTTAAGGTCCCTTCCAACACAAACAATTCCATGATTCCAACACTGCAAACTGAAATCCACATCTAGAAAAAGAGGCTCAATAAAATATAATGGAAGCTGCGTTTGGCCACAGCTTTGCTGAGGACACTGGGCAGATGGACTTTTGTCCTGCAGCAGTATCATGAATTCCCTAAGACATAACATTCTTAATAAAAATGTGAAGTTATCCTGTTCTTGTAAACTGGTATCCAATAATATAGTTTGCATGCTTCAGAGCACAGCCACCAGCATCCACGCTAGAAAGGAAAAAGGCTGCTTTGATTAGAAAGGCTCTTCAGCTTCTTGCTGTCTTCACGCAACTATCAAACTAGCTGGGTCCTGCTCTGCAGAGAGATTTCACTGCAGTGTCTGCGGAGCAAACCAGAAGAGGTTTGCTGCTCGGTGAAAACTCTGATTAAAGCAGAACGAGGGCTGGCTGCTCCCTGACTGAGCTCCTTGAAGCAAGAGGTGGAGAAATCTGAATAAGCATCCCCAAAATAATATTATCAAGCTTTTAGCAGCTTCTACTTACCAACAGCACTGGTCATGTTGTAAGTTTGCCATACAGCTATATTAGCTGTCTTTTAGCAATTAAATCATAGAACACTGCCCATGGCTTAGCAGACAACACACAGTTGATGTGATTGGAATGAATGGCTCCTGGGAGGCCCAGGACCCAGGGACGCGGTGCTGCACCCACCTTTGCTGGTGCGGAAGGTCAGCATGGCAGGCTGGCCCTCACCCGCCGCGCTCCTCGCCACCATCAGCACCTCGTAGAGGCTGGAGGGCTCCAGCTCCGTGAGCCGCAGCTCGTTCTCGCTGCCCGGGACCCGCACCGTGTGCCAGCTCCCCACCACGCCAGCGCTGTCATCCAGCTGCATGGGGCAGGGAGAGAAAGCTCAGCATCAGCCGGGAGGGGCGCGGATCCCAATGGAACGCTCAGATCCCTCAAAGCTTTCACACACCCAGAGCCCCTTGGCAAAACCGCTCAGGTTTTCCTCTACTGAGTTTGCCTCCAAGTGTTTCTTGCCACGAATCTGCACTTTCGCAACCACTTCCCTCATGCGCCTTCACTGAACTCCATTGATTTTCCCTCTCCACACATACTCACGCACTTGTTTTGAGGGAAAAAATGATCATTTTCACTCATGGCTAAAAACCAGCAAGAGACCAAGTGATGTTTAAAGACTCCAAGAGCCTTCAGCTGTGTGTGTGACATCCAAGGGCTGGACCCAGCACTCTAATGAGAAGGAGATGTTCCCTGAACTATCCCAGCTTTTCCTGCTCCGAGGCATTTATTGGCTAAAATGGGCAATGAAAAGTGTGTCTCTGTTAGTTTTGGAGGCTGGAAAAGAGGAAGCCACCAGGGAGACCAAGAATTGGGTTCTATTAACGCATGTTTCCCTTTTCTTTTCAGTAAAACCCCACTTTTTCATTTACCAGCAAAATCACCAGCTCCACTGAAGAAAGACGAGAGATTCAGGGTAGTATCTTAATGCTTGACCTTTGCAAGAGAACATTACCCCAAATCCCAATGGAAAAGGCAAAGATTCTACCAAAAATAAACTCCTAAACAATGTAAGACCTTAATAAAACATCGAAGGCAGATCTGAACACTGGGGATTATCAAAGGTTATGGCAGAGGGCTTTGTTCAAGCATTTTCTTCTGAAGCAACAACTCTTAAGGCTTTTATTCCCTTATTTTTGATATGTAAAAGAGGGAAATCCATAAAATAATTTGATGGCACAAAGAAAACACCACCCTAAAAAGCCCACAGCAAACTCCCTACTGAGCGACGCATGAGTGAGCACATTTAGTGTGGAAAGGATCGGTATGAGTGAAGGGTAAGCATCAAAAAGGTCAAAGAAGCATTCTAAGCTTTCAGTGCTCACACACACCAAGCACCTCTGAATGAGAAATTGTAGCAACACCCTTTGGCACTGGGGTTTCAGGAACTAACAGGTCAAAAACCTAAGCGTTCCCTCCAGGCTAAGACAAGATCAGGATGTGGAGGATTAAACAGCTTATGAAAAATAAACCAAGCAGCTTTGCCATGCAGGGAGCTGTTTGCCTGGGAGAAGGGGCACAGGCATTGCTTGCTACTGATGTTACTGTCAATACAAGGACATGGGGGGTACCTGCTTCTGAAGTTTTAGCTCACTTTCAGGTATGGTAAGTTCTAACAGAGTTCAGGAGGTAGAACTGCAAACTGTGACATGTCAGACTAACAGCTTCCCTTCCCACCTCAGCCTTCCTTGAAAGATTCAAGCTTGCTCCCTCACACAAATGCATTTTGAATCTCGCCCCACAGCCCCATTCCCCATAGACCATAATTACACATAAAGGGACAGAAACCCAGGGCTCTGCTGTACAAACCTCACTTACAACTGTTAGAACAGTGTCCCTGTGACTTCAGTCACGCCAACAGGAGCTGCCTGTGTGGCCACCTATGTGCTTCAACCATACCCCGCGTCTCTGACACTGTTAACCCCAACACTGCAGCAACAACCGGCTCTCGAGCACCCTACACCCAGGAGGACAGCACAGCAGGGAGGTGTTACCTTGCGGTACTTGACAAAGTAGGCATTGATGGGCAGGCCCCCGTCGCGTCCCGCACGCCACACCAAGGTGTAGGTGTCCGGCTTCGGTGTCTGCGGGGGGCTGAGGATGATGGGGGCCTCGGGGGCAGCGGCCCCACTCCAGCCTTTATCGGTGGCAGCTGCATCCAAAGGGAGTTTGGTTGGAGGCGAGCTCGGGAATGCTGCTGCTGCACCAAGGTCACCATCGCGCTGGGCAATGTCCACAGGAGATGGTCCTTCTGCTTCCGTGGCAGTTTCTGAAGGGGCTGCAAAGGGAGGAGCCCAGTTACATCTTCATGATGCTGTATGTTCACCCCACAGCGAGGGGACACTAAATCATTTCACACTTAAACAGGGGGGATTTAGGTTGGATCTTAGGCAGAAGCTCTTCCCTGTGAGGGTGCTGAGGCGCTGGCACAGGGTGCCCAGAGAAGCTGTGGCTGCCCCATCCCTGGCAGTGTTCAAGGCCAGGTTGGACACAGGGACTTGGAGCAAGCTGCTCTAGTGGAAGGTGTCCCTGCCCATGGCAGGGGTTGGAACTGGATGAGCTTTAAGGTCCCTTCCACCCAAACCAGTGTTGATTCTATGATTCCACATGTGTCATTTCCAAACAAGCACTGCTGCAAAGAGCCACTCCAGGAGGTGCCTGCGCAGCCCTGACCCCGCCAGGCTGTGTTTTCAGGGCAGAACAGTGGTTTTTAAGTTTACTTTTTGGTTTGGGTTTGGTTTTCAGAGGAGCAGAGAGACAAATCCTGAAACACAACGTCTGCAGGCCCGGCTTGACTCCCATCTCTGAGCAATGAGGGGCAATGCATGTTAAGAGCCAAGAAATAATAAATATACACCTAAACTCGTGACACAAACAGAGCAATTTTAATGCCTGCAGTTGTACAAGGAACTCTTCATGGCCCGAGCTGGCGTGCACACAAGAGGACATTCTCCTGCCTCCGTTTCTGAGGTTTCAGCTGTAATTTCCATCAGCTTTGAAAGCTGCACGACTCGCCTGCTTCGTTTGGGACTAAACTCAGTTTACAGGCAGATCTAACCTGGAATTTAATACCATGGCATTCCTAGAAATCCTGCTCCTGCTTCCTCCATCCTATTTACTTTCCCTGGTATGAAAAACTAATTACATATATAATACGATGAGTTTGTGAGTCCAAAAGCACTGTTGCGCCGACACACGGGTTGTCAGCATTCCAGGCAGGAAAGGGGTGGCAGGTTGGACATCTGAGATTATCCAGGACGAGTAAATGTCAGTGTTTAAAGCAGAAGGGGCTGGGAAGCGGTGCAGCTCTGGGCCTGCCAGATGTTCTTCTCCCTTCCCGGCCTTTCAGATTTGTGTAGGTTTATGTTACGTGCCGGGGTCTGGATGGGGAAGGGAATGAAGGGAACTTGGTTTACAAAACAAACAGATTCCTTGGTAATGTAAAGCCTCAGCGGCAGCGTTTGCCTGCTTGACTCGGATTCCTCCCAGCCTCCATTAAAATACCAGCAGCAAGTGTGGCTGCTATTTTTGGCCACTTTTGAAGAAAGCTGGGGAGGAAAGTTCTCTTTTCAAATTGAAGCCACGCTCACAGGGAGCATTCCTTGTTTGCTCCTTCCCATTTATCCAGCAACGCCACCAAAGGCAGAGCCAGGAAAGAGGGAACAACGGCAAGGAGGACATCCCTAAAGCCAGATGGAGCTTGCTTAAGACATCAGACACCCTCAGAACCAGCTCCCAGGGAAAGGGTATCCACGACTGTCAGTGAAGCAGTGGGAAAGGGTGTTAATATTGGAACCAAATGCCGGAGCCGGTCGCGGAGGCAGAAGGGCTGTGGTGGACCCGGAGGGTTTGAGGGTGGGCGCAGTGTGGTTTGACACCCGCCAGCGCGGGGGAAACGGGCTCTTGAGCGTGGAGAATGAGTTGTGGTTTCAGCTGGTGACAGGAGACCTGCAGTCAGGGCTGTGTTTATTGCAGCCAGGGGGGAGTCGTCAGCAACCGGGAAGGAGGCTGTCGCTTTGCTTTGGAAAACAAGCCCTGGGTAACAATTGCCATGGAGCAACACGGATGCTGAGTTCTGGCATAATTGCTACCCACAGAAGCCAGCACATGAGGCTCCTCTTGATGCTTTGTCATTACACAACTTTTTTTGGCCTTTAGTGGCTTTTTGTGCCGTCCCTTTCCCCCTTGCCACTGGGACTCTTCCTTCTCGGCCCCGCTGTGGAACATGAGCGGCACCATGCTGGCTCAGGCCAAAGGCACCCAAAGTACTGCCTCCAGCAGGAACCAGAGGACTGAATGTCCCAAATTTAGGTGTTAAAAAAATGTATTCATGGCTTTCCACAATGCCCCAGACTGGTTTGGGTTGAAGGGACCTTAAAGCTCTTCCAGTTCCAACCCATAGGCAGGGACCCCTTCCACTAGAGCAGGTTGCTCCAAGCCCCTGTCTCCAACCTGGCCTTGAACACTGCCAGGGATGGGGCAGCCACAGCTTCTCTGGGCACCCTGCGCCAGCGCCTCAGCACCCTCACAGGGAAGAGCTTCTGCCTAAGAGCTCATCTCAGTCTCCCCTGTGGCAGGTTAAAACCCTCACGTCACTCTTGTCTTCTCTGTAACATGCAGTATTTCATAGCTCACTATCATGTCCTTCCCTCATTTTGAGCCCTCACCCTTCCAGGCTCTCCTCCCACAGAAACTACTCCCAGCCCTATAACCCCATCTGCCACATTCTACAGCCCCTCTGCCTGTTCTTCTACACACTTCTCGACACTGGGTGCAAACACACCAGCAGCTTTTAACCCACTGTCATGTCCCAGGTTCACATTGTCTTTCGTCTACATTGCGCAAACAGATCACATTCCCAGGAGCTGCTTCCTGGCTTCTCCGGACGCAGCTATGGCCATGGATGCAGCCACTCCAGCTGTCTAAAAAAGACTTAAAATAAGGGCTGTGGGTAGAGGACCCTTAGGCTATCATTTTGCATTTTGGTGGTTTCTCACTATGATGGCAGCTGAAGTTGCCCTGCCCGCTTTGAGGAGTGTGCAGTGAATCATGTTGTGGAATAGATCCAGCAGGAAAGGGGGGAAAAAAAGACATCTTTTCAGCCAAAGAAACTCTCTGACTCTGTGCTTGCAGCAGGGAATGGGCTGTGAGGCTGAGCTGCTCCAGTTGATCCTACCACTAAAAACTGCACTGCTTAAGTCACTCAGGTGCTTCGGAAGTGTTTCCTGGCACCAGTTCTTCATTAAACCTCTCAATGTCTGAGAAGCTGTGGCTACCCCATCCCTGGCAGTGTTCAAGGCCAGGTTGGACACAGGGGCTTGGAGCAAGCTGCTCTAGTGGAAGGTGTCCCTGCCCATGGCAGGGGGTTGGAGCTGCATGAGCTTTACCCCAGAAATACCCACATCTCTTAAAACCCAACTGAAAGCATTTTCTGTGTAAGATCTGCTGTTAACAGTGGTCAGGAACAATTCAATACAGGATCGGGCAGGGGAAGGGGAATAAAGGAGAATAAATCTTGAAGCACAAATGCTTAGTGCGAGTTCTCAAAGGCTGCAAGTGCTCCTACCTGGCTGGACATGGAGCCTGCCGGTGGACTGTGCAAATCCAACCCCATTGTCTGCTACACACTGGTACAAGCCAGAGTCCTCCTGGGTGACACCACGGATCCGCAGGCTGCTTCCCATGGGCAGATGTCGTGGAGAGGGATGGATGGGAGCTGCATTGTGGAACCAGGTGAGGGTTGGAGCAGGGCTTCCATCAACATCACACCAGAAGTGCACAGTGGCTCCAGCAGCCACCGTTTCCTCTTGCAGTCCCTTGGAGATGAAGGCAGGTTCTAGAAAGGGAAATAAACCACCACATAAACCATCACATGTTGATCTTAGCCTAAGTCCTGACAAAAGAGTCCTGCCTTTGTACAAAGCACATAAAAAGGCCAAGCAAGCCCCATGTGCTTCTAGCCGTACCCAGCCTAAAGCTGGTTTTCCCCACATACTTGCTTCCTTTAATGGTCTCTCCCTTCTGTCCCAACCAGTCCCATGTTTGGCTTAATACTGCAAATAAACCACCTGTATTTTCAAAGCAATTCTTTCATGACATCCCCCTAACAAAAGGTTTTTTGCGTGTCACCAACCTGCTTGCTGAGTTTATACACTTCAAAAATGAGTATTTACAGTCATGGATGCAAAACCCTCAAACAACAGGAAAACTTGCTACAAAGGAGAAGGGAGATCACAAATGACTTGCAGCCAAATGGATTTCTTTCCTTTTCGGTTTTGTCCTCATCCAAACCTACCACCTCGCCAGCTTCTTGCTTACACACCAGGTCAAAAGAGAAACAGCTGATCTCTGGCACGTTATGGACACTGAATCCCATCTACACTTGGCACTCTGCAGGAAAATAAATCAAGCAGCAGAGTTTGTTATCCCTCACTGTTAAGTATTTCAGACTGTGAATGATTCCAAGAGATAAACAGTTATGGATCTTAGCTTGGGAGACATGGTGAGATCTGGTCATTGTGAACCTATCTTTACTCTTTATTTTGATGTGCTTAGGTTGACAAAGAACTTTGGGCTGTTTGCAACCAGGTGCCAAAGCCAGCAAAGAGACAAAGAAAACGTCCACTGCCTGGACACAGATTGTACTTTAGTTCTTACCAAGTATAGTAAGCGAGTAGTTCATGTATTTCACTGCTCCAAATTCATTTCCCACCACGCAGGAGTAATTTCCAGAGTCAGATGCCTCCAGCCTGTCTGTCACCAGATGTGAGTGCAGCAGTTTCCACCTGCCTTTACCCAGCACATCCTGGCCCTCTTTAACCCAGCGGATGGAGGCTGGAGGGAATCCACTGACGACACATTCCAGAGTCAGAGCGCTGTGCTGGGGCACTGCCAGGCTCTGGGGTGCCAGGGGGTGAAGTACATGGAAGCCACCTGAGGAAGAGCCTGGAACAAAGGAGATGAGGCTTAGCACCCACTCTCCATCCCGTTCTCCAGTATGCCACATTTTTCCCATGTGGCTGCTTATCCTTGTGGCTCAGCACGATGCCGTAATGCTCTCTTCCAAAGTCTTGCTCCAAAATCAATTTGGTAACTGAAGCAGTAGCAACATCCCCTTTACAAGGGCTAAGTGCTCCTTGGGATTGGAAAAGCAGTCGTGCTGCTACCTCACAGTAGGGGGAAGTAAGAATTGAACATGGGAATAGCACAGCACAGGTTTGACATGACATGGTGGCTGAGACAAGTGGGTATTTAGGCTGATAGATCCCCATAAAAAACCTCAGGGATGGGATTTACCCAGTTGGAGATGTATCAATCCTGAAAGCTGAACTGAATACTCACGGGTGACTACGAGTTTACGTCCAGTGAGTTCTGTTCTGAGCTCATGAGTCACTGGGTTGTACACTGCACATTTATAGGATCCTTTGTCTTCTAAAGATACGTTCAGAATCTGCAGGTTTCCAGATGGAAGGATAAGGTAGTTGTCTAAACAAGTGGGGAGGGGGAAAAGAAGATCAGATTTAAATTAGTGCCTAAAAACCCTTTTATTTATTTTTTAAATGACTTGTCAGACACATCAATCTATTCTAAATGCAGGATCACACAGAAATCAAGGCATGATTCTCTTCCCACAAAGCATCTCACCTCTGGATTTCTCCAGCCATTTCCCTCGCACTTGAAAGCGAACCTGGGCTTTAGGGTGGCTTTCTGGGAGCTTGCACCCGATGAAAGCTGTGCCTCCTTCCTCTGCCACCACAACGGGCTTCACCGACCCATCAAAATCACCTAAACCTAGGAGGGAATTGGTAGAAGGTTGTGAGCAGCCACGGCTTGGGAAGGGGAAGGGCAGCGAGCTGGGGTTCGTGTGTAAAATACAGCTGGTTTCAAGCTGGTCATCAATGGTGGAGCCAATGATCCCACACTGAGAGGGGCAGTGGACACTTTGGAAGGGAGAGCCACCCTGACAGAAGACCTGGATAAGCTGGAAGAGAAGGCTGAGAAGGACATGATGGAATTCAACAAGGACAAGTGGAAGGTCGTCCTCCTGGGTAAACCCAATCCAGGAGAGCAGGAGGGGCTGGAAACAGGCTTCCTTACTACAGACAGGGCCAGCTCTTGCATGGGAATAGTGAGAGGAAAAGATAGTTCCTGAGGTCCCTCAACTGCTCCAGGGAAAGCAAGCAGGGATATTGGAAAGCTTGCAGTGCTACTCCTGGGCTCCAAAAGCACAGTTTAAGAGGAGGAAGCATGTAAGAAGCATGGAAGTGTCTTTCTGTGATTATAATTAACACAACCCTGAGCCCAGCAAGAAGCCTCAGCACTTAACAGCACCTTCTCATTTGCTGCTCACATCTCTAAAGGAGGAGAACAGCATGAAAGCTGCTCTTCCATTCCCTTCAGGTTCAAAGCATCTTCCAGGTTGTGAAGTTATTCTATGTTAGCCACCCTTACAGCTCTCTCGAGAGGGTCTTGCTATGGGTCAGCACTTTACCAAAACACTCACTTCTCTCACTTATGAGAAATCTTCCTCCCCAGGGGATTCTGGACATGCTCCATAGATGAGGTACCCCCACAGAGGAATCACTCAAATCCTGCTTGACAAAGGCCTGATTCAGCAGCCCCGTGATCCCAAGCAGACAGATCATGCTCAGGGAGGAGCATTACATTCCCATTCTCAGCACCACATCCTCTTTTCCACGTGGAGAACTGTGCCCTTCCTCTTCTGAAGTCCTTTAAGATCAACTAATTTACAGATCAAGCACCAAAGACTGGTTAGAAGAAGGGGTGGAACTGAGGGAAGTTGTCCCTAGCAGGACACAAGGCTGTCCCCACCTAGGGACATCCAGAGAATTTTGACCAAATAAAATGCTACAAGGGAACAGGAAAACTTGCAGCTCCCACTTGTTTCCCAAGCAACAATTCCCACTCATCTCTCCCAAACTCTCACACACTGCATGGGAGCTCAGCTGCTCTTTCAAGGTGCTTTTGGGAGCCTTGTACTTCATTTGGAAGCTTCCATTGGAAACTCAAACCATACAAACCAGCTGAGGTCTGTATAATCAGCAAGGAGTGAGGAATGCAAAGGAAAATGAACTTACTGGCCATGGATACCGTGGCAGGCCGGCTCACAACAGCACCCACGCTGCTGTTGGCAATGCACTGATAAAGACCAGACGTTGCCAGGCTGAGGGAGATGATTGTCAAAGATCCTGACTGGATTTCCACTTCTCCCCCCTCCCTGTCCAGAGGCTCCCCATTGAAGAGCCAAGAAAGGAGAGCCGAGGAGGGCTCGGCAGAGCAGTGGAGTTGGACGTGGGCACCGGACTTCTGGACAGTGGATGAGGGCTCGGAAATGAAACGTGGAGTTAAATCTACATGGGAACAAAATATACATAGAAAAATCCAGTTAGCGAAGAGCATTTTGCATGGACATAACATTAGTGATGTGTTGACTGGTAGGAAAGACCATGATGTGTATTACAGCAATGCTAGGGCACAGCCTACAATCCCATGGGATTTATATGGAGTGACACAGCACCTATCACCTGAAGCGATGCGCAGGGACATGCAGCTGGAGCTGATCGGTCCCATGTGGAGCAGGCCTGGATGTGACTCATCTGATCCCAGGAATGGCAGCAGCCTGCCAGGTATTTCTGCAGCCCCGTCTCCCAGTCTGCAGAACCAATTAAAAATAGCAGGATGCAAAAAAAAAAAAAAGCTGGATGAACAGCAAAGACTCTTGTTAATTCCAGATACATGGACTTCATCAGGAGGACAATGATGAATTGGGCAGCATTATCTTTACAGAGTAAAGACGAAGAGAAACAGGAAAAAGCTGCTAATAAATAAAAGGTTCGGCCCCACAAAACTTGGTCCTAAGAATCCATTCATTTGCCAGAAGAAAATTCCTGCTTGTTGGAGGAAATTTTTTCCCTCTCCTGGCCAATGAAACACTGGGAATCATTTCCATTTGTTTTCTATGGAATTCTCAGCTACAGATTTTGTACAAAGGGAGCAAAGGGGATTAACACCAGTAACTCCTATTTGGGTAGAAATACAGGAGGAAAAGGATTCCTGGTTTGTAAAGGAGCTGTGGAATTTCAGATAGTGCAGGTCAAGAGGATATTAACTGACATCCAAGGAAGAAACAGTCCTCTCCTAGGTGGGGCCCTCAGCTCATGCTTTTCTTCTCAAGTCAGTCCACCCCAGCTCTGGTTATGAGTTTCAGATGAGAAACAGCATTTTTAACGGAGCCATAAACTATCTGCAAAGCCATGAAGTAAAACTGGAAATGGAAGTGTGGCTTCACTTAACAGAAAAGATGAAATCCACGCAAATGGCATCCAAGCCATTCACGGGGCTCCAGATGTCCATTTTTAGCTTGTAATTAGAAAACTGGTTTTCCTCTCAGTTCAATTTGAATTTCCAGGGATGAGGAAGGCAGTGACCTTTGCAGTGTGCAACTGCTATGAAACTGCAGCGTTACCTTCACCTCCGGCCTTGTCCTTGCTTGTGACAGCAAGGCTTTGTGGTCGGTGTCAAAGCTGGTAGCAGTGACCCTGCAGCTGGAATTTATCTGCCCCGACTGCTCGAAAACTCAAATTTATCCCATTTGCTCCTAACGATTGGCTATGAAGTGCTAAAAGTAGTAAAAGCTTCTTTTTTGTGTGGTTAGGTTAAGACAAGCTGACTACACAGAGCAGATGTGTCAATTAAAACCATTCCTCTTCTTTTTTTAACCCACGAGCTGTTCCAACTGCAGCCACGCATCAGCGTTCCTGTTTCAAAGATCTCATTCCCCCTTTCCCCCTGCACGTTTCCAGCCTCTCCCAGCCCCATGGGACCACGAGATGTGCTGTACGCAGCAGAATCGGTGTTCAGCTAAGTCCATAGAGATCCCAAAGAACAAACCTACGTAACTGGGAGTCTCCCACACTTGTTTGGAGCCAAGTTTTCAAAAGCAAGCTCATACATTGAGCCTAAGACTGTGTTTAAGTGCTTAAACTTCTTTGGTTGCCCAAAGACACTGTGACTGCCCCATCCTTGGTAGTGCTCAAGGCCAGGCTGGATGGGGCTTGGAGCAACCTGCTCTAGTGGAAGGTGTCCCTGCATGAGCTTTAAGGTCCCTTCCAACCCATTCTATGCTTCTTAAAAGTAGATTATCAATAACACACATTGAAGCTGGCCACGTTGAATCACACTCCAAGTTGTTGCTCATTCAAAAGTATAGGCTCAACCTCCAAAACCCCCAAGCTGGGGTGAGGAGACCTTACCTGAGCTCGCTGCAGGGATGATGCCCATGGCAGTGATGAAGAGCAGTGCCAGGAAGAGCCCAGGATCCGGATGCATAGCGCCAGATTATGGGAGTTGAAAGCAGGAAGCTCCAGATTAAGACGAGGCACCGAAACAGCTACAAAACAAACAGATGTCTACTGTAAGTTGCAGGAGTTGAGTCTTTTAACTTTCTTACAACAAAGTGTTTGGGGTTTCAAAAAAAAGCCCAACCAGGAAACAGCCAATATTCTTTGCAATATAGAAACCATCTGTAAAAATGAGCCAGGAGTTGAACTTCATGAGGTTTCCAAGTGCTATTCTTAATATAAAGGGGTTTCTCTACAGCTGGGTATGAGGCATCCACTCCAAGCATAGTGCCTTGATAAATTAACACTACTTTCCATGCAGAGGAGCTGAAGCCCAAAGTAAACAGCTTATCTATTGCAGATAATATTGTTTGCAAACAATACCCATGGGGTCATCTATCACCAGTCTGGTTAGCAAGGGCTTATGAATTGACTCCTAATGGCTCTAAACCTGCTTTCTGAGACAGGTCACCTGCCTGCTGCTTCCAGGGTGCCTGACAGTCACACCGTGGCCAACAAGAGCCACAAAGATCACCAGTCGTAGAATCACAGAATGATTAGGGTTGGAAGGGCCCGGATCATGCAGTTCCAACCCCTGCCATTCACAGTTACACCCCCAAGCAGTAATGCTGGGCATCTCCATGGCTGCCCGGACAAGAGGACAGTCTTTCCCTTTGTCATATCACACCCTGAACATAAGATCTCACTTTCATCATTAAAAAGGACAAACTAGATCATGAAACCCAAGAAGCTGTGGCTGCCCCATTCCTGGCCAGGTTGAACAGGGCTTGGAGCAACCTGCTCTAGTGGAAGGTGTCCCTGACTATGGGCAGGGGGTTGGGACTGGATGAGCTTTATGGTCCCTTCCAACCCAAACCATTCAATGAGTTTGATTCAATGATTCTATGAGTCCTGAAAATACAAAGTAAATCCTGAAACCAGCCCCCTAACTTGCGCAGGGTGAGTCTCAAAGCGTGTCTCTGACACTCAGAGTCTCCATCAAACGCTCTCTCCTCCAAGAAAAACAATTAATCTGGGGCTGTTGTTCGCTGAGATTTTCTATTTCCTTGCGCAATGCAGTGATGGATAAGATTTGGGTCCATTTAGCACAGTTACTTCATTTATCATTACAACCACGCAATTCCACTGCTGATAACACTCAACATGTATTTTAAACATCTCATCTATCAGACACGCACATAAACACGGATCCAACACACATACAAGACCTATGGAGCTCACTGGCAGCGTGCAGAAACAAGTGCAACAACACACATGCTTGAGAGAAACAATTCCTGGTTTATGAGAATGGCAGAGCCATTTGTTTCCCAAGAAGCTGGATCCAGAGGATACCAACTGCAAAGTTATTCCTAAGGTTTATTTAAAAATCACAGTATTCTATCATCAGGACATCACTGTAAAATATGCAATATAAACATTGGGAAAAGACTCCAGTAAGAATCAAGGAATGAAGGAATGGTTTGGGTTGGAAGGGACTTTAAAGCTCATCCAGTTCCAACCCCTGCCACAGGTAGGGACACCTTCCACTAGAGCAGCTTGCTGCAAGCCCCTGTGTCCAACCTGGCCTTGAACAGGGATGGGGCAGCCACAGCTTCTCTTGGCACCCTGTGCCAGCGCCTCAGCACCCTCACAGGGAAGAGCTTCTGCCTAAGAGCTCATCCCCATCACTCCAGCTTTCAGAGAGCTATTTGCTCACTGCTGCTCCTCCCTGCTCACAATGACAGCTCAAGGAGGCTGCAAGAGCCACTGCCGAGCTGTCTTGTGGTCAGAGGCAGATGGCAGAAGGGCTCAGCTGTGCAGAACAGGCTTTGGTTTATTTGAGTTCTCGCTCGGTTCAAGGCCAGCGGAGCCGCTCCACCGGCGAGCGCGGGGGACAGAGTAAACACCAGGAGAAGTTGTTAACATCAAACACTTTGCTCAAGAGGGGTGGGGGCAATGTTGCTTTTTGCCAAATCTTCCCTCCACTATTTATTTATGAAAAGCAATGAAACGTATATTCGAGGTCAACTTTAACCCCGGCACATGGAGCTACCGGGTTCCTTTGCAGCTGTCTTTTAAACAAGGCCAGCTCATTATCTTTAACTAAACTTTATCTTTGGAGATCTCCTTTATCCAGTCTCTGATTTCCCTCTGTTTATCTTTCTCTTTACATGTTCCTGGCTGCCAGTGTCAACAGCTACTCCTCTTTTGACCTACCAGCTTGGCTTTTGCTGGCTTGTGGGGCGGGAAGATCAGCTGGAGAGCAGTGAGCACACAAAGCAAGCCACAGAGAGCAAAGTTCTTTGACTGGAGGGAAATGAAGGGAAGATATTCCCCTGGATTGGAGTCACGTTGTTCAGTGACACCACTCAGGCTGCCAAAGAAAGTTCCTCCAACCCCCTTCTGAAGGGACCACAGAATCACTGTATCATCACTGGTAGATACAGGAACACAGGGGGTAGATGAGACCCAACACGCGACACAAGCCAAAAGCATTTGATGCTCTCTTCTTCTTCTGCAGATGGTGTCATTATAAACCCCTTGGTAGGTACAAGAGCTCATGGTTTTGGGGTCCTCAGAAACCCAGTGGAGAAACTTTGCCTCTTTAATAGTATGTTAACACACTTCCAAGGGTTAAAAGGCCTCAAGGATGGAAAATCAGGACTTTCCCCTTGGCCATCATTTCAATAACCCCATGGGAGGGGATTAGAACTATATGAGCTTTAAGGTCCCTTCCAACCCAAGCAAGTCTGAGATTCTATGAAATTCCCATCTTGATACCAAGTCCTAGTCACTGGGGACCTACTAGGAATGGAAAGAGGAGCATTTTGATTCGTTGTGGCTCTGTGAAGTCTCAACCTCCAAGATGAGCTCACCCAGGAAGAACTCTGCCCACTCTTCCTCTCTTGAGAGGGTTGATCTCTATCACTGGTGGGTCAAACAGGCAAAGCTGTTTTGAAGCATCACTGAGGAGAGGGGCTATTTCTGAGCCTTTTAAAATAAACCAGTAGTACCAGGAGTTACTCATATACATATGAATAATATTCAAGGTTGAACAGAGATTGACACAGGCTTTGGGGATTGAGGAAAGAGTCTCCAGACCACAGTGCCACAGGCATGGCAGAGGCCGTATTTCTCCTACTTCCACCAGGACATCTTCATCTAAAGTCACCTTCCATTAATTTCACCCAGCATTTGGCCTCACTGTCAGCTCTAAAGCCACTTGTTGCTCATGGATCAAGGGAAATGAGGAAGATAACTGACTTGTGCCCAGAGAAGGAGTCATCCCAACCGTTCCAATGGATGTCCACTCCTTGGAAGCACTCCAGAAACATGTACCTGGTACTTCTGGAGATCATTGGGAAGATGGCGTACTTCTGAAGATCACACAATTCTGGTTTTGCACCTCATTTGTCACAGGCCCTTTTTAAAAGGGACCCAAATAGCCATGAGGACATGGCTATCAGGTCACAATTTCAGCCCTGCAACCTTTGGGATGCCATCCCAAATAAACCACAGCACTAACTCCACACGGAGGGGAAGGGTATGGTTTAGTTAGTCCCTGCCCTGCTTATTTACCAGACCATGAACTTCTCATCTCCACCCTTGAGGGCAGAGTCACTACTAAAAAGAACATTATCTCATACCCTGGGTTTTGGTTGGTTTTCCTCCTTTTCCTGGTACTTTCCGTTCCCTCTGCTTTAGCTCCATGAATCATCCTCCTGCCATCTCAGACCAGCAGCAGGACAACGTGAGAGCAACCACCAGAGCTATTCAACCACTCCCCACCACAACCTAACCCCTGCTCCATCGCTCCCCTCCAGACCCCATCTGCCCTCCAGCAAGCTGCAGCTAAAGGAGGGAAAGGTTTCAAATGCACCAGGTCCTATAAATGCTGGAGCAAGTGGAGGAGGAAGAGGAAGGAAATGGCCTGCTTGGGAACAGAGGGAGTTATTCAGGTTCCCCACTCCACCTCCAGGAGCTGACAGCCTTCTCCAAGAAGCCCTAGGAAAGAGGGGGAGTGCTGTGGCTTCATGGGTAGCACTGCTCACCGGCTGCAGCTCTCACTTGGAGTAAAACCACCCTGGACACTGAAGGTATCAGTTTCCCTCAAGGGCAGCAACTCGGAATCAACGAATCCAACCTCACTTTATAACCCTGTATGTGATTTAACACCAAAGCACAACAAGTTGGGTTGTTTACTACAGAATCCCCAAGAAAATCTCATTTTAACTTGCTCCCCAAGAGCGCTTCTGTCAGGACAACAAAAATCCCTGATTTTCAAACCCAGAGCAAACCCCCCCCCCCCGAATTAACTAACCCCCTCAGTGGGAGCAAGCAGAGTTAGATCATTAAATCTCACACCGAGACACCTTCAGAAAAAAAAAGGTATTGAAGCCTGTGGCATTCCAAGAGAAAGCAATCAGACATTCCTGCAGCTCGGCTCCTCAGTGATCTCCGAAGCCTTTGATCACTGACTGTCTTCATGCTGTCCTCCTGGGGTCTGGCAAAATGAGTGTAACAGCTGGCATATAGACTTCATTAGCTTGCTGTGCTGACAGCCTCCCAGGGTTATTCCTGGCTTTTCTGGGAGCTGGGAAAGCCCTGAAGCCATCCTAAGCAATGAAAACCAAACAGAACCACACCGAACTTGTACCTACCGCTCCTCAAGATGTGCTGAAATACACCAAGGATGGAGTTTGAGTGCCAGCAGCAGGTCTGAGATGGCAAAAGGCAACGGGGCTGCCGAAGCCTCATTTTTATGAATGCCTAATGACCACTCAATCATTAACATCAAGCTTTAAGAAGCAAATGCAGCACCTACAGTGTTCATTACCCTCCCCCTCCCCTCTTTTCAGGGGCTCAATCGAGCCAGTCAAGCGTGCAAACCGATCCTGTCGCCAGCAAAAGCATTTCCTTTCACTGTGGTCAGCCAAAAGCAGGGGAAGAAAATGGAAGTGACTTGGAGTTATGGCACCAAAAAGGCCAGACAAGCAAGGAAATAATCAACTCCACATGAGCCACTTCTAGCCCATCACAATGAAAAGGGCCTACGACTAACCCCAGGAAAGGTCAGCGGGACTATGGGGGTCAGAAGCTGGAAAAGGCAATAGCGAGCAGCTGCCAGCTGCAATAAGAATCAATGTGTTCCTAATTACGCTGCCAAGAGAGGGCTGGAGCACGAGAAAAGCCCGGCTGCAACCACAGCTTGGGCAAAGGAAAGGGGAAAAGCATTCAAGTGCTCCTGGTTTACTCTTCTCGAGCTCTGGGACTGCAGTCGCTGCGTTACTAAATGACAGGAAGCCAGCGATGGAGATAAGGAGTTTTGGGCTTGTTGCCTTTTCTTTCTATTAAACACCATCATGAGGCACTTGGATTGGAGTTATGGCATCACAAAAGGCAGGGTTGTGTGAGTGCAAGTAATAAAGTTATGTACTTCAAAGGGATTTTGTGGATGCTTTTAGAGAACAGGCCTAGCAGTCCTGCAAGACGTATTTTCTCCATCCTAAAATAATCCAAAAGGGAAAAACCCCACAAAACCCAGTGCGCTGACAGTGACCCTATAAACCAAGTGTGAAAGACATAAACAGGTCAGGGTGCAGTGAAACCTTCTCAAAGGCATCCACAGAAACACCCCAAATGTAGTTGTTAAATGCCTTTCCAAGAAAAGGCACCTTTGATGTTATGTTCCCATTTATTTATTGCATTTCAAATGAAAGGACACTCTCTAGATCCTTATCCTAACAAGTGGAAGGACAGAAATCAGCTGCTCAACTGGGATTTCATTAACACCTCCAAGCCCCTGCCAGTCCCTCGCCTGTCCCCCAAATCCCTCAGTGCCAAGCCAGCATCCAAGGGTTTCCTATGGATATTCCCACTTGATTCAATGGGTATTTTTACCCTTTTTAGGTAACATGCATTTTTAGAAGCAGCCTTGCACGAGCATCCATGAAGCTTCATGCTTCCTCCATCCCATGAATAAGTGAGGAATCCCAAGAGTGATTTTGGGAGGCTAAACCACCTTATTGACGGCACAGTGGTTTGGAATGGCACGGTATTGCTACCAAAATACAGACTATTCAGTTGGGATGGCAGATGGCAGGAAAACCAAAGGAGACAGTGACCAAGCTCCTCCAAGGATGGGGGACCTTAAGTCCTGATGCCTTTTGTGAAAATATCACACATCTTTTTCCAAACCTATGAAGCATCCTAAATAACATCAGTATTTACTCCAACTCCCTCACAGGTAAGGGCCAGCCTCACAGGAGTAAGGTGACACAAGACAACGTTAAGGAACCAAGGGGAAAAAGAGAATACTGGCCTAAAGACATGAGCAGAAGTTGGCCTGCCTCAGGATGGAGCAGCAGATCTGGTGCTGAGCCGGTCCCTGGATCTTTCTCTCTTGCTGTCAGGCCTGGAAAACCTCATGGCTGGTATCAGCTGTTGGCCTCTGATCAAAGTTTAGCTTTCCATTAATCCTTTGAGTTATAAGTGAAGCTGACAGGGAACTCTTTTTTTCAGGAGACAGTTAAGATTACTCAGATACTTCATTTGCACTCCAATATTTCACAAATACCTTGACTTTAAAACCTCGGTCCTGGCGTACATATGGTCTTGATAGAGGAGCGTATGCTTTGGCAAAGAAAACTGGATTTGTGAGCTGAGGGAAGGGAATTTAACAGTTTGTGCACTGTGCCGCTGCAGCACACAGCTGAAAACATTCCCAAGTCCCAGAGACCTGGGCTTTCCATCCTGCTCTACCAGAGACAGGCATCAGGGAGAAAATAAATCATCCCAGAAGCCACTTTCTCACCCACAAACAGGCAGCACAATTAGGTTAATTTTATTATTAACTTGGGGAAAAAAAAAAGCTGAGACAGTCCCCCTGCTGCCAGGCTAATGAAGAGGGTTTGCTTTCTGACTCCTCTAGCCTCGGGGGAAGAACAAGAACAGAGCATTAGCCTAAGACACACTTCTGCTGGGCTGCAATTATGCTTAAATACCAAAATGAGGGCTTTTAGACCCCAAGGGAGCTGAAGGTATCATTAGTCCATCAGTTCCATCACAGCAACTACAGACCAAATACAGCAGAAATCACCAGCCTGGGCTCTTCCAGCCCCCTCCAGCCCTCACCCCCTCCTGCAAGGCACTACTTTACCTTAATATTCCCATTCTTGTCCTCATCTTGAGCTCAACACGCACACCAGTGACAGCTCTGCTCACCTTCAACCGCGTCTCCAAGGGTCCAAACACCCCCTTTCAGCTCCTTCCTGCAGGGCTGGCTGATCCTCGGCGCGAGGCCGTTGGGTTCTGCTTTCCAACCGAGTGATTCCTACCAAGAACTGAGGTTTCACAACCAGTTTAAGGCAATTTAAAGACAGGCTGCTGCCGACGAGGGCAGCAACACCTTCCTTCAGGACCTGGCTTGCATCCTCCTATCTGCACCAAGGATCCTGCAGCCACCGAGTGAGTCAGATCTGCTGGCAGATCCCACTGGAAGCACAGCCAAGGAAAAATGAGGTTGAGTTTTCACCTGGATGAGGGAGCAGCGCAGCCTCAGAGAAGGGTGAGGAATGGACACCCATGCAAAGGAACATTGCACCCTAACAGCACGAGGCATCAGGTCAACCTATGGAGCATCACCCCAGTGCTGTGAATAAACCCTGGACTGCAAGAGCAAGGGCAGAAATGAGTTAAAACCAGGCAAAGCCCAGCCCCAGGTGAGACGTGCTCCAGTCTCCAGTGAGAGGGGGACACGCTGTGCTCACTAACCACGCTGCAGGTGCACAGGCCATGGCAAGCTTCAGTAATGCCTCAGGGGTGTCTTTTCCCCTCCAAAAAGTTTGCATTCTGCACGTCAAGGATGATCTCCCGTGATTATAACCTGTGACTGCAACCCTCCTATGGGTCCTACAGCCTGAATCGAGCACGAGTATAGGAAGGACCATTAGGAAGGATGTGGAGGTGTGGGACTGGGTCCAGAGGAGGCCACGGAGATGCTGCAAGGGCTGGAGCAGCCCTGCTCTGGAGTCAGTCTAACATGCCTGCTAGGTTTTGAGGTGAGAGACAGTTGCTGACATGAACAGAAAGCATGGCTGGGCTCTGCGAGAGGACAGCAAGCTCATTCCCAAGGTGATTCCAGATGAACACTAACACCTTGTCCCTTGGGAGCCTGCAGCAAGCAACATCCCTAAAAAATGTAGGGAAATGGGTTCTTTGAGCTGCCTCCCCCCCTGAGTCCAACTCAGTCTGTTGCAACTTGCAGGATCCATGCTGACTGCAATCCCTTAAAGGGAAGCACAACTATTAAACCCACACCTGCAGCCAGAATTTATAGCAACCTCATCTACTGCTGTCTTACATCATGGGCAATTAGGAGCCTGTGAACTCATGGCTGCAGGATATGGGAGGCGCGCTGGAACCAGAGAGCAGAGCCTGTGTGTTACAGCACAGTTGTTAGTCACCCTTTGGAATTCTCCGTGCCTGTGGAAGGCTGAAACCCGCACAAAACCGAGCAACAGCTCCATTTTGACTCTGGTTCCTAAATAGAAGTGCTGTCCTCCACTTGGGATTGCTGCTTCCCATTCCCTTTACAGCAGCCCGTGAGCTGCGACACACAATGCCAACACATGCTGCTGCTGAACCCGGTCTCCAGGGCAGACCTCAAGGAAAGGAATCCTGACACAGAGGGGAATATTCCTCCAGGAAAACCTCCTCCTTAGCCTCAGGCCCAGATAAAGCTGCCTCAACACAGATTTTATCAACAAATAACGTGTTGGTTGGGCCAGGTTTGCTCCAGCAAACCAACCGGGCTCCCATGCGAGGAGAGGGGAGCTTGGGCTGGGTTTGCTCAGTGGTGGTGCACAGCCAAGCCCCATCCCACCTCCTTCCTCATGAGAGCAGAGCACGGATCCAGGGGAAGGAGGCAGCAGTGATGATGGAGCTGTCACCTCAAGGTTTGGGATCTCCAGCTCTGCCTGCTGCACGGACCCCAGCCCAGAGTGGATGGGCTGTACCAGGACCGGCGATGTCAAACAGCAGGAGTTTGTGAGTCAGAGCCCTAAATCTCCTGCTGGGAATGGGGGGAATGGCAGCTGCTACCAGCAGAACCAGTTCAAACACGAGTGACTGATAGGAAAGCAGTCAAGTTTCATTACGGGCACCGGAGAGACTTTTCCACCAGGATAACCTGCCCGCGACCTGCTCTCACTCGCACAGACACATCCCGCTCTGCTGAACAGGATCGCTGTTCCAATGGCCAACAGCAGACTGGTGATCCCAGGAAACCCCTTCCCAAAGGGAACAGGGACACCACTGCTGTGGCTTCAGGCTGCAGAGAGAAGCTTCGAGACTCCTTACAGCACAACAGCTCCCCTGCAAGACGTTAATGCCGAGCTCAGCAACACGCAGGGGCCCTGCAGAGATAACCGGGATTGATTCCATCCCACGTTAGCATCCATCAGATAGGAAGAAAAACAAGATGAAGCAGCACCACAGCATTAGTCTTCATTTAAACTTGGCAAAGAAAGCACATGTTTCTTTTCTTTGCTGGCTTCTCTTTGTGTTTTTTAAAGCAATCCCAGACTTAGCCAGAGAAAGGTGCCTGGACTTTTTAATATCAGGGGATCAGAAGGGACAACACTTGTCTGCTTGCCAGGCCCCAGATAAGTCGGGAATGCTGGGGCTGAGCAGGCCAGCATCTGCCTCCCACAACATACACACTTCCAAGGGGAAAATAAACAGCTTCACACCTTTGGCTCGGAGAAGGACCTCAGCTTCTCTGAAGTCCTCAACCTGCAGCCTCTCCACTTGAGGAAGAGGGGTCAGGAGGGTGAAGGTTACTTGCAGTTCCCTTATTCCAGCCTAAAGGACAAAGCTGGAAACTTTCAGGCTCCCATCACACTGGGTAGGGGGATTAGGATCTTCACTAGAGCCCATTGGATCTGGTGTTGCCAGTGTGTTTTACCATAACCGGTAAGAGCTGGCTTGGATATATGTGTCCATAACACGTCTGGATACATATCAGCAATGGCAAATGCACTGACTTGAAAACCAGACCCATTTTTAAGCCCTCGATTTAATGCTACACCCCATCTGGGATCTGCTCTGACAATGATTCACAGGGCTTAAGAGACTCAAGCCACACAAACTGCACTAACTTGAGGCTCCACGACCCGGCTCAGACTCCTCCCTGGTTGATCCCGACTCACACAGCAACCTGCACCCGTGAAAACGCCTCAGTCTGGGCAGCTGGATTAAAATGCTCTCATTAAACTTGATATTTCAACATATTTCAGGGAGTTTTGATAACAACTTTTTTGATTACATCCGTTGCCAGCTTCCTTCTACACCCTGACAAAGATTTAAAGTGTACATTCCTATTTCATTCTGCAACCAAGATTAGTGGCAGGAACAGAAAACATCTCCTGTTCCAAACCCCCTCAGGGTTTTCCTCCTTAGCTTGTGTTTTATTAGAGGAGACTCAGCTCCCCATCAAGCTCTGATACACTGTCACTGCAGAGTATTTAGGCAACACCAAAAGGCACCTTCTGAAAGGGCTCTTGAGAAACAAAGATACTTCCTGAAGCTATTGTGGACGTGAAACAGCTCCTCAGAAGTCACAGCCCTCAGCAAGCTTTATGAAAATCCAAACCTACGCTGGAGTGTAGCCGTAATCCGGGAACGGCTGTGAACTCTTACCGTGGGGAATGGGGGAACAAAGGAAAACCACATGCTATTGTTGAGTTTGACTCCACAATACACTTCATCTACATGGAGCTGGAACATTACGCAGCAAAACTCTTCAGCTACTAGAAGTCACACACAGGCAGTACCAGTAAAACCCATTCCTAAAGAGGGAAACGCCATTAGGAATGCCCTATCATTGCCCCACACTGCATGGGAATTCTACAGCACAGCTGAAAGCTGTCCCTCACACTTCCAAATCCCATCCCAAGAGCATCGGATCAGTGTGAGGACACCAGTTCTCACAAAACCAGGAAATCCAAAGCTGATTGGCTTCAGCAACTTGACCTTGAGCTATCAGCTTTTCCCAGTGAGGCTGCAACAGGATCAGGGTCCTAAGCAGAGGGAAGAGCCACCCAGGCAGCCAACGCCATCGCAGCTCACAGCCTCCTTGAGCCTGTCAACAGGACCTACCCTCGATGGGTTCCAAGATGCTAAAGCTACGCAAAATGCTTAAGAGCTGCCAAAGAGTTATTCCAGCATATCCATAGGGATGATAACAGATTTAGCTCCGTGAATTCCATTGCTAAAGTTGTGCAACTCCCTCCCCAGCCTCGCATCCTGTTGGATGTGCACTGTCGAGGACTACGCATGTGTTGGTGGGGAAGATCTTTGCTGTGTGGCTCCAGAACAGCTCCAACCAGCTCAAAAGGTTGTGGATCCATCCATAGAACAGTTTGGGTTGGAAGGGACCCTAAAGCTCAGCCAGCTCCAAACCCTGCCACAGGCAGGGACACCTTCCACTAGAGCAGCTTACTCCAAGCCCCTGTGTCCAACCTGGCCTTGAGCACTGCCAGGGATGGGTACTGGATAGGCAAATGGGCAGATCTGCTCCAGCAGAAGTCAAACATCTCCCTAAACATCCTGTTTCTACTCCTGAGCTGCCCACTGCCATCTCCTTGTCCCAAACAACTTCACTCCCACATCTTCCATTTCCAAGCTTCCACAGACATTTTCCCTGGACACAGAGCATGCTGCCTTGTGTTTGGGGACAGTCATCACCACTAAAGACCAGAGCAGTGCAATCTCACCCCCTCGGCAGTGCCAACACTTCTATAGCTAGGGTAAGGAGTACGTGCAGACAGTGATGTCATGGCCATGTGGCCGATGTCATGTCCAGAGCCCATAAGCACGTTCTCTCCAAGCCAAACCTCCCCCTGTTTTTGGGGGGGCTGCGGTTCATCTGCTCATCCTGGGAGCAGAGCCGCTGGCACAGCCCCATCCCCATCCCCGCTGTGGTGCGGGGAGCTGGCGTGAATGCGGGCTGAATGAAATGGTGAAGACAGACGCTTTCAGGAGAGGCATCCACGTATTAAACAAATCATTCGCTTGGAGCCCCGGCTCCTACTTGCTCTTGGTTATATTATTCACTCAAGAGTGGATTAATCCATCACTGCAAAGGAATCTCCTGATCTCAGAGATAAAGGCAGCAAGTCGTGCACTGACTCTGTGGATCCTCCTGGAAATTGCCGGCCTCTCTCATACCCTTATTTGGGCCGATCTATCAGCAATCCACAAACAAGGGGCAAAAAAAAGGGAAATTAAAAACTGGAAAAATACCCCCTGAGTGCAGTGATTTGGCTTGGGAACACTGAGACTGGATCAACCTGGAAACAAGCAGGGGATGTCAGCCGGGAAGAAGCATCCTTGGTTTGCTTCAGAGGGGGCCACGTTACCCATCCTCTGCTCTTCCAGGCAGGAGAGGAAAAGACACTGGGGGTTCCGCCATGTAAAAACAACAGAATTTCTCTTAAGCTTCTTTAGAGTGAGGCCTTATAGCGAGATAAATGGTTTGTTTTACTCGGGGAGGACCAGGAAAGGAGCCCGCAGTACATTCCCTTGCTAGAGCAGACACAAGGTCTCTACACAGCCCACAGCAAACACTCCCAAAACGCACACCAGGGGTGCCCAGCCCCTTTCCCAACAAGGGGCTGCTCGTGGCACAACCCTTTCCCCACTTGCTTGTGTCCTTTGGTGTTCTACAGTTCACTACAAGGAATACCGTGCAGTTAATACAGGCTCTGCATGACTGCGAGGTAGGAAATAGTAAACCCGGCTCTGAATTAAACAAATAAGGCTCAACCACTCGGTTCATTATCAGATACAATGGTTGAAAGTCTGCGGGGAGAACTAAACAGCAAAAGGCAGGGTATAAATCAAAGGCAGGATCAGGCAGACAGGTGAGGCCGAGGGCGCGGTTTCACCTTACAGCAAAGCCACGCCACAGAGTGATGGGCTCCTTCCCCCAGCTCCAAAAGTATTCCAAACCCAGCCGGCCCATCCGTCAGGGGATTATTTCTACACACACCCCCCCTGCAGTGCTTGAGTGAGCTGCACTGGTTGCATCGGGCATTTTGGGGATGAAGGGGGCCCAGCCAGCCCCCCAACTCCCCAAGGCAAGTGGCTCTTGGCTCAGCAGCAGCATCCAGAGCACTGGTTTAGGAGACAGCAAAGCCAATTTAAGAGCTGGCTGCTGCCCAAAGGGGCCGGCCCCACATCCCCCCCGCACCCCTCCAGCCCCCCGAGGCCTCCCCACTCATCAGGGTGGAAGATTTAGCAGCTCTGGGACTGCAGGGCAAGATCCAGCCCAGAGTGTGGGGCTCGCTGGATTCCCACAGCGGGGAAGAGGCAGGAATGTACCTGCCACCTCCTGCAGCAGCGAGTCCTGCAGCGGAGATGTAATGTGAAACTGTGCCCAAGGAGCTGTGGAGGGGGGAAAGAAGGGGAAACTTCGAGTCCCACCTGGCTGGAAGAGCTCCGAGACATCTCCTAGGCATGGGAAATGGGAGAACAACCTACCTTGTGTGATTATTTTCCCTCCTGTTGAAAGACAGACAGCATTTCTCGCATTGAGCAGGGCCTTAATGGGAAAGGCAGGTGGTCTGGATGCACAGGGCTCAGTCCTGAGTAGGGCTGAACAAGCAGTTTAGCCTACAGTGATAACTGTCACTGGAGAATCCTCATCCACACCGGAGAGGGAGAAGCAAGAAGTGGAAAACTACAACGCACTCAGCCCTGGAAGCTGTACTGAGCCATCTACCAAGGCGCTGACTGGGTGAATACTCAACTGCAAAGAAGGTATATACATACACATAGAGGAAATGATCCAGTCTCAGAATTCCTGGGATGGAGTAGCTAAAGGAACACAGCAAAGAGGTTTATGCTGTATTTGCCAAGGACAAACACTGTCCCGGAGCTAATGACGTGGGGAAAAGGGACACACAACACCAGGGCTCACCACCAGGACAGTGGTGAAGCTGGTAGGAAGGGGAATATGCTTGGGGAACAGGCCTAGCAGCAGCTCATCTGCTAACAAACTGCGTAAAGCCAGCAAAAAACATGGACAGAGAACACAATTTGGTCTCCATGTCCCAGCTTTAGGAATCCGGATTGCGAGACAAGCTGGAAATCCTCGTTTGCAGGGGAAGTTTGACCAATTCCATTTGATACAACATTTAAAGCCTTTAACAAGACTTTAAGCTACATAAGCCAGTGTTTTGGATCAGTCTCACCCCCATTCCAGGCAGGAATCAGCTCAGAAGCTTCCCAGCCCACTGAAACACTGAGGAAAACCAGAAAACAGAGGGAAAAGCCACTGCAGACGTGGAAAGCAACGTGACTCAGCTGAGGGAGCCACAGAGCGTAAGCAAGGCAGCACAGAAACCCTGACTCTACACACAGAGGTCAAGTTTACAGTATCAGTTAATTCATACAAATGAGGCACTGCCTAACAGAAGGTGTTCAGCAGGTTTCCCAGCAGCCCGGTAGAGCGATTCCATATAAGACATTACCTGGAATACCACATCTCAACAGGTCTGTGGGTCTCAGGGCTTCTGGTACCAAACCAAAGGTTTCCGAGCCTCACTGGTGCCACGTTCACTACCAGATTCACTACCTTTGCATGGGGTTTTACATTCACTAATAGTTTTAACCCGTTTCCTCTTATCCCATCCCTTGTTCCTTGGGAGCAGAGCCCAGCCCCTCCTGGCTCCATCCTCCTCTCAGGCAGTTGTAGGGAGTGATCAGGTCCCCCCTGAGCCCTCTCTTCTCCAGACTGAACCCCCCAGGTCCCTCAACCGTTCCCCATCACACTTGTGCTCCAGGGCCTGCACCAGCTCCATTGCCTTCTCTGGCCCCACTTCCAGCACCTCAATGTCTGTCCTGTAGTTAGGGGCCCAGAACTGAGCTCAGGATTCGAGGTGCAGCCTCACCAGAGCCCAGTGCAGGAGGGAAGATGTGGAGTAGAAGGTTTTTCCACGTGAGGAGGAGCAGCAGAAAGTGATGCTCAGCTACACCCTGCAATCCACATTTGCATCAAGCACCACTTTAGAAAACAGCTTCATCCCCCAAATCATTTCACCAGCCCATGCTTCCCTGTCCATCTTTTTGGCACTAGGTCTTATCTGAAGCAACCACCACATTAACTGTGTGTTCTTGGTCTGACCACGGCAAAACTGAACTGCTGGGGGATGGCTGAGGAGGATTTACGAGATGCTGAGCTCCAGCACGGCCGCACAAGCGAGTCGATGGTGCTGCTTCACAATTTCCACATCTGCAGAAGCAGCCTTTAAACCGAGCCAGTGTATTTTTAAGCCCTGACAGTTAAAATCCTCCAGTGACATCACCTGAAGTCAGAGCACAGCTGCCTTATTCCTCTGGCACGCCAGCCAGCCAAAGTAAGCACAAGCGTCGGTTTATGGGCTTGCGGCACACCTTGAGATAATGAAATTGATGGTGGGATCTGCCCCCCCACCCGGCCTCTCCTTATGTGTGGTTTTTCTTCCTCCTCGCTTTTGGGGTAAGAAACCCAAAGTTTAGCACCAGCGGAGCCCAGCCAGGCTGCCCAGCAGAGGGAGTGCACAGGGGACCTGGCCCAAACACCAAAAAGGACCGGCAGGCAGAGAACCAAGAGCACCAGGCAGAGCTGGTGTCCCACCAAGTGCTTGCAAAAGGAGGGAAAAATCACCAAAATTCCTTAAGGGATGGCAAAAATATCCCCTCGAGCTGTTTTCCACGGGGTACCGGGGCTCCTGTGCACTTCACCTTGCTGGGACACGGCTGTTTACAAGTGCTTGGGGCAGCTTAAGGGTGTAAATCGCATTAATCCAAGTGACAAAGCTGCTGAGCTCCTCCTTGGGTGAATTACTAATCCCTCGCCACTCGAGCTGCTCCCATCTTAACTCAGAGGAAGTAAAAACCCTACCTTTTAGCACAGAGCTGGCAGGTAACCCAGTGGATCCCATCTTGGTATTTCTATCTGCGAGCCCAGCGTTCAATAACCAAACAGTTTTGAGCAACAGAGATGGGTTTCTAAGGCTGCTTCACAAATCTATGGAATTTTCTGGGATGCAGAGCCAGTCGGAAGCTTGCCTCTTGGTTTGGAGAGGGGATTACAGGGGGAAAACATGTTTATTCCCTTTTACCAGAGCAGCACTCCATTACCAAGCCCTCCCCATAGGATGGGCTTGTAACTGCTTTACAAGTAGGGCTTGGTTTTGAGGCGTTTGAATCGTGCTCACCGCCTGGTTCAGTTTGAGGGAACAAAAGCACACTGGTTGTAACATCAAGTTTAACAGCACAGCGCTGAGAAATCATGTTCCCTGCTCCCCGAGCCGGGAATTTTTGGGATAGAGCGACGCAAAGGAGCAGCCGTTGCCCTCGGCAACCGCTCGTACAAAAGCACTTTTTCCTCTTCAAGAAGTACGGGCGGGCAGTACATCCCATAAATCGCAACTGTCAAAACACCAGGGTGGTGGGAGATGAGCAGAAAAGCCAAGGGGCTCCATGCAGCTTGGATTTAAGCACTGGCACAAGCGGATTTACCTGCTTTGGTCAAAGAAAACCGGGCTAGGAGCGGCAAACCCCCCCCAGTGAATAAGAGTTTATGTGCAGCCGGTAACCCCAGTGCCCAGCGGCTGTGGAGTGACAACCCGGGTGTTTGGGTTAGTAAATTGTATTTCTGGGGCATGTGTGAAAGATACAACTCACTGAGTAAACACCCCTTCAGAGCTGACAGCTTTACAGCCGCAGGCTTGGCGCGGCTACTCCTGCCCCGAAACCTCGCTGTGCAGAGGCAGCAAATCATGTGGGGAAAAGCAGTAAAACATACTAAATAATTAAACATAAGCAGCTACATAAAGCCATCCCATTTACCAGTCCTTTAAAAAGTTACGAGGCAGGGGCAAAATAAACATCACCCCTTGAGCTGTGTGGCACCTTTCGGCTTAAAAACACCAACACTGAAAACAGGCAACAGGCGACTGGAAAGTTCTTTCATTATAAAGTCGGTGACTGTGTAATTATTGCTGGTTTTCTGGCAGAGAGACAACGCAAGCAAAAGCCATTTCAAGTCTGGGAATCGGATGGCTTTAAGGATGGAGGTGATTAATAGGAATAAAGTGGTAATAATAGAGATAAGGTGTCACCGCGCTGTGCGGCCGCAGTCCTCGGGCATCACACAACCTCAGCTTTAGGGGCTGACTTTCAACTGCTCAAATCACTGCAAAAGTGACTTTACGGATTAAAAACAAGCGCTGGGATTATGGATTTTAAAACGGGCAAGAAGCGAGACCAGCCCCGCGTCCATCCCCTGCTGCGACCACTTCAGAACAGCGTTTTAATGGCAAATACAGCCCTCAGCAACTTTCACTGCGAAATAAGACCGTAAATCAGCAACAGGCTGAGGCAGAGCGGCGAAATTGCGCTCTGAGGGTGATTTTAACCCAGCTCACCAAAGCGCTCTCTACACATCAGCTCGCTTTGAGCCTTTCCTCCGCTCAACCCCACAGACCGAGCACACACACAATAAAATAAGAATAATAACCTCAGATGGTTTGAATAAACCCCGCGCCTGAGCCCCGGCTTCAAACGCAGCCAGATAAACCCCTTCGGCTCCCCAGGCAAGGGACACACGGGGTAGAGACCCCCTCAGGTGCCGGTTCTACCGCTCCATCCCGCCCGGGGCAGCCGGCTCCGGGGCTGAAAGGAGCCGCCGGTCCCCCCGCAGCGTTCCCACCGAGCCCCCTTACGGCGCCCGCCGGGCGGGAAGCAGTCGCGTTACCTCCGTGCGGCCGCCGCGCCCCCTCCCCGATGCGGGTCTCGGTGCCGGTCCCGCTCGGCGGCGGCTCCCCAGGACATTCCAGGCTGAAGCAGGCGACCCGGCGGACGGAAACCTCCATCCAGCGCCGCCCGGCCGCGCCGCTTATCTCTATCCCACCCACCCCCCCCCGCCCCGCTCCCGCCGGCACCCCGCGCCGCAGCGGGCGGTGGTAGCGGCCGCGCCTCCTCCACGCCTCTCCCTTCGCAGCTCCGCCTCCGCGGAACGTACCAAGGGCTGGCGGAGGGGAGCACCGGGGACGGCACCGTGGAAGCGGCGGCGGAGGCAGGGGAAAGGGAGCGCGGCCAGGCTCGGCATCACCGCGGGGCTGGAGGGGAACGGGCGGGCTCCGCACCGCAAGGGACGGCGCTTGCACCCACCCGGCAACGTACCCGTGTAATGAGTACCCGTGTAATGAGTACCCGTGTACCCATGTAAACGTGTACCTGTGCGTCCGTGCAACACGTGCCCGTGTAATGTGTACCCGTGCACTCATGCACATGTGTAACTGTGCACTCTTTCACCCGTGCACACATGCAGGCGTGCAACCCTGTACTCATGTAGCCATGCATACCGTGAAACCATGTACCCGTGCAGCCATGCAACTGTGTACCCGTGTGCACGTGTAACTGACAGCGATGTACCCATGCATCCATGCACACTCGCAGCCATGCATCCATGCACCCGTGTACCCCTTGTGACTGTGTACCCATGCATCCACGTACCTGTGCACTCTTTCACCCATGCACGTGTGCAGCTGTGCACCCTTGCAACCGTGTTGCATGCAACCGTGTACCCATGTATCTGTGCATGCAGTGGGGCACCCGCTCCCGAGCACCACGCATCATGCTCCGTGCGCTCCTCACACACCCGTGCAAAGGTGCAAAGGTCGCCTGTTGTAAACCCTGTTCGCTCCCACCGAGGGGCTCCCGGCCCTCCTGCAGCTGGTTGTGCAGTTGGGAGTGACTGGAAACGTTCCCCTGTGTCACCTCAACGCCAGCAAAACCAGGCTGGGAACCACCAAACCCTGGGTTCGTGGAGGCTTGGCTTGAATCCAGCCACAACCGCAGTGAGATCCTGGTAAGCGCCCGGGAAGCTCCTGTCATTTGCAGCGTAATTTAATATTAACAGCTTGCATTAGACCTGATCCTCGGGATTACACCCAGAGAACCGGGCCTCCTCCTGCGCCCAATCCCATGGCCTTTTCCAAAACACACCCAAAATGCCTCTTCTTTTGGTGGGAATACTCTAAACTTTGGTATCATTGCACTCAGTGGATGGGGGCTGAGCTGCAAAGGGATTTATCCTGAGGAAGGTTTTGCATGGAAAGGCTTTAGACAGCAAGAAGCATGTCCTCTGTGTTTAAAATTAAAGGGAAATCAGCTTTTTGATATAAAAAGATAACTTGGAACAAAGTTTCTTGGTTTTGGGGCAAACCTGCGAGACCAACCCTGTGTTTGCCAGCCCTAATTTTATCCCTCAGGAGTTTCCTGCAGGATGTCATCATTTCCACAAGTAAAAAGGGGGAAAAAACACAAATAGGAAAGGAAGAGTAGAAAAATCCTCAGAAGATTAAAAATCCCATAATCCAAAGAAAACACCCCAAAACTAAACAGATGACTTCAATCATGGGACTGGTGGGAGCTACCAGAAGAGCTGAGGACCTGAGGATTGCCCTCAATGAGATGCCAGGCCTCGAATTTTGGGATCAAAACAATCCAAACCAGGGTTCAAACACAATCCTTCCCTGTGTGATGCTGCCTACAACATTCCGGGTGTTTTTTTCCCTTCCTCAGGCCCTATTTGCATGAGAATCCCCTCTTGGGGAGGGGAATTGCTGCTTAATTAGAGAACAGCAATCCCTTTAATTAGCATGTCTGCTATTTTGCATAGATTCAAATGAGATGCTCATTAGGGAGCAGGCGCCCGGACAAGGGATGCTCTTTACCCGTGCACTAACCCCATTAACCTCCGCCAAGCAAAACCACCACGAGGGATTTTTGGGATAGCGCCGGGCTTCCTGCCGGGAGGAATCCTGTCTGCTCCCAAAGGGCAGGCATGGAACATGCTCATTTCAAGCTGCTCGCTTCAGTGTGCTCAATGACAGGCCTTGTCGCATCCATCTCCTACATTTTGGCACAGTGATGGAGGGATTTCCTCCTTGTGAGGTTTTCTTCCTTCCAAGGTTTTTCCTCCTTCCAGGATTTGCCTCTTTCCAGGTTTTTCCTCCTTCAAGGAATTTTTTTCTTTCCAGGTTTTCTTCCTTCACAGTTTTCCTCCTTCAAGCTTTTTCCTCCATCAACATTTCCCTCCTGGATTTGGAAGGAGAAATAGGAGGGCAAACATCATTTCTATTTCCTCCTTCCTTCCTTCCTTCCCAAACACCTCCCCAGACACCTCCAGGCCGGTGCATCTCCGCAGCAAACAAAGCCATCATTCTCCGTGTGGGAACACCAGGATTCCAGCATCCCTTTTGTTTTCCCACCCGGCCGCAGTGAGGGTGATTTTTATATATATATATATATATATATTTATTTTTTTAATTATTATTATATTTATTACTATTATTATTATATTTATTACTATTATTATTTTATTTTATTTTATTTATTTCTTTATTATTATTGTATTATATTTATTATTATTTATTATTATATTTATATATATTTTATTCATTTCTCCTTCCCCGTAATCCCATCGTTCTGTCACGGTTCCCCTGGAAGCGGGGCTGCTCCAAACAAAGCCCCCGGAGCATCCCGGGCTCCCAGAGGGGGTTTTGCAGCTGCGCCTCGGAGCGTGACCGATCGGGAATGAGCCTTCGCAGCGCGTCTAATGCTGCTTGGACAGGGAGCCTTTCATCCACTCGTGGGAGCGAGGCCCCAGCCGCTCCTGGCTCTCCGGCCCTCGGCATTCCCAACACCGCAGGAGCCGTCCGGCACTGTCCTTGGGGATGAGCGAGGTGGGGACCCCGGCCCTGTCCTCCTCCACTGTGGGGTGGCTGAGGATGGGAGATGTTCTCCATCACTATGTCACCCCATGCTGGGCTCTGGTGGGATCCCTGTTCTCATCCCATTGCTCTGTACCAAGAAGGTACCTTGCCCCAGTTTCCACCTCCCCATGTCCAGCAATTATGTTGCCCTGGATCCTCTCATCCCACCTCCAGGTGATTTTTCATCACAATCCCCATCACTCTATCCCCAGCAGGTATATTGTCCTTGTCTCCATCATCCCAACCCAATACCCATCACAGAGCAGGAACAGATGGGGAGAAGGTGACAAATGGTGTGGGTGCAGAGGCTGGAGGGGTGAGAGGCTGGAGACTTGGACATCAGCTGAGAAGATGAAGGTGAAGAGAACGTGAAGAGATGGAAAGAGACAAGATAAGAAGATGATGAAAAGAGAGAAGATGAAGAGAGAAAAGATGAGACAATGGAGGAGAGGAAGAGAAGGAGGGGGAAGACAAGGAGAAGGAGAAAGAGGACAAGAAAAAGAACAAGGAGTAGAGGAGGAGGAGAAGAAGGAGAGGGAGAAGCAGAGGGGGAGGAGAGGAGTGGGAGGAGAGGAGGAGAAGGAGGAGGAGAAGGAGAGCTGGCTCCAGAGAAGACACATCTCTGGTGAGCTTTGCCAAGCCACCACTTCAGTCCTTGGATGGGTTTTTGTCAGTTTATTTCCCCCTGGTGAAAAGTGGCTTTTTGACCCAAACACTCGTTTTCAGAGCAAAGGGTTCATTTGGCCAAGAGCCTTTTTCTTCCCATTCAGAAGCCAAATCCCAGGGCTGGGGGAAGGGGCATTTCTGCAGACCTCTGTTTTCCTTTACAAATAAGCTGTTTTGGCTTTTTGACATCTGGAATACCTCTGAGGGCAGCTCTGGGAGTGAATCATTCCCAAAATCCCCTGTCCTGCTCCGTGCCTGGTCCTGCCCGGCTTTATCACCCCTCCCTGCAGCAAAAACCCAGCGACGACCACAACAAAACCAGAACCAGTAGAAAACACTCCTTATTCCTTCAGTTTTTTACATTTTTGCCGGATTTTCCTCTGTTTTTGGTCATTTATACCCCTGGACCCTCATCTGAGCCTCGCTGTAGGTTGTCTCCAACCCTGTCTCCTTAGATGGACCTCGGGCTGATGTTGCAGGTAGCTTGTCTTCAGTCATGTCTCCTGGATGGACGGACTGCAGGGTGATGCTGTACATAGCTTGTCCCTGTGGGTCATGTCTCCAGTCTCTTAATCTGAATGAATCTCTGATGGGTGTTGCACATGCTTGTATCTATTCCTATTCCAAGCCTTATCTCCAGGGTGGACATGAGATTGACCACCGTAGGTAGCTTCAGCCTGCTGTTTCCAGCCCCATCTCCTTGTGTGGACCTCAGATCAACGCTACACGTTGCTTGTCTCCAGTCCTGTCTATAGCCCTGTCTTCTGGATTGACCCTCAACCTGTATTTCAGGTTGTCTCCAACCCTGCTTCCAGCCTTGTCTCCTGGTTGCACCTCAGACCTGTTCCCAGCCCCATCTCCTGCCCAGTGTCTTGGCTAGACCTCAAGCCCACGTTGTAGGTTCCATGTCGCCATCTTTATCTCCCTGAAGGACCTCAGGCCAATGCTGAAGGCACCTTGTCTCCATCCCTAGCTCCCTAATGGACCTCAGGCTGATGCTGCAGGTACCTTCTCTCCATCCTTACATCCCCGATAGACTTCAGACCAATGTTGTAGGTACCTTTTCTTCAACTCTACCTCTCTGAAGGATCTCAGACTGATGTTGCAGATACCTTCTCTCCATCCCCATCCTTCTGGAGGACTTCAGTCCACTGCTACAGCCCATCATCACCTTCTCTGAGCTCCCCAACCCCAACCCACCACATCACCTTGCCAACAGTGCCCATCCCAACCCTGGCTGTACCTGGAGCACAGTGGACGCTCTTCAAGAGGCCAAGACCTCAAGGTGGAGGGAGAACCGGAGCCAGGCAGAGTGGATGGAACGCCTTCAAAATTGACACCATATGGTTGCTCCTTATTCCTGGGCCCAGTAAATGGGTCTTTCATGCTGGGCCGGTTGCCATAGGAGCAAACACGCAGGAAATATTCCAGATAACTGGAATAGTGGTGAAAACATGTGTTTTGGATAAAACCTGGCAGAAAATCGCCCCGTTTAACCCCTCCAGGGCAGTTCAACCCCTTTCCCTGCCTCGGTGTGTGCAAAGGGTGGGGAAACTGAGGCACGGCAGCTCCACGTCCCCTCTATGGGAATTGCTGCAGTGAAGCACAATCACTGGCAGGTCCTGGGCATCGTCTCTCCTCCTCCCTGGATCCCTTATCAAGATGGATGGCTCCAAGGCCAAGCACATTTCACTTTGGTTTGCCAAGGAATTTGCTTTGCTTTGCCTTTTCTTCCCCCTCCCTTGTCTTTTCCCTTTCTTTCTCCAGCCTCAGCCGAACCTTTTCCTTATCACATCTGGCGAGCAGCGGCCCCAGCCTCCCCTGGCTGCCCTCCAAGCACTGAACGCAGACACCGGCCAAGCTGCTGCGGCGCAGCCAGGTTCCCCCAGCAAATGATGGGATCTCGTGCTCTGCAGGGATGTGGAGCTGCTGGAGTGAGTCCAGAGGAGGATACGGAGATGCTGTGAGGGCTGGAGCAGCTCTGCCCTGGAGCCAGCCTGAGAGAGCGCTCGGGGGGATCCTGAGCAGAACTTGTTCATGGGAAGGATTCGTAGAATCATCACAGATTGGTTTGTGTTTAAGGGACCTTAAAGCTCATCCAGCTCCAACCCCTGCCACGGGCAGGGACCCCTTCCACTAGAACAGCTTGCTCCAAGCCCCTGTGTCCAACCTGGCCTTGAACACTGCCAGGGATGGGGCAGCCACAGCTTCTCTGGGCACCCTGTGCCAGCGCCTCAGCACTCTCACAGGGAAGAGCTTCTGCCTAAGAGCTCATCTCAATCTCCCCTCTGGCAGGTTAAAGCCATTTCCCTTGGCCTGTCCCTACATCCCTTGTCCCAAGCCCCTCTCCAGGTTTCCTGCAGCCCCTTCAGGCACTGGAGCTGCTCTCAGGTCTCCCCTTCAGGAGCCTTCTCTTCTCCAGGCTGCCCCAGCCCAGCTCTCTCAGCCTGGCTCCAGAGCAGAGCTGCTCCAGCCCTCGCAGCATCTCCGTGGCCTCCTCTGGACTTGCCCAACTGTGGGGTGTGGATAGGACCCAAATGAGGGGATCAGGGAAGAAAAACAAGGATGAAGCCCATGGTACCAGAGTAATAACTGGTGAGAAGTAGCCCAGGTCACCTGGGATTTCTGGTAATTCTGATACTGTCAACGTAAATATGCTGATTGGAGGAATATGCAAGTGCAGAGGAGAAACCCCCTACCCCAGGCAGACCATCTTCTCACTGCCTCCCTCACAGTGGCTATCAGAACCCATCCAGAGGCTTCCTTATAACCTCCAATTTTCCTGTGCTATCTTGTTCCACCTTTATTTCAGTGGGGTGCACATCCACAACAAGGTGCAGCATCCCTGCTTCCCACAGCATCCCTACTACACATAGCATCCCTGGGCCCTGCTACCTTCTGCATCTCTGCTACCCACAGCAGCCCTGGTACCTGCTGCATCCCTGCTTCCCACTGCAGCCCTGGTACTCACTGCATCCCTGGTACCCATCCCACCCCTGCCCACAGCTGCTCTGCAGCTGCAGCCCCCACTTCAGTCCCAAACTCATTTTCCCTTTTCAGCTGCTGTGTTGTTATTCCTTTTCCCTGCTTTTCCATTTCTAATAACCTCTCAGTGCATCTCTCCTCCCCCTAAGCTCTATTATGGGTTTGTGAGGTTTAAGCAAAATAAACATGGCCAAACCAGAACCCTCCGCGTGCACTAAAAGGCTGGAAAAGCTGGAACAGCTTCACTGGGAAGCTGAGGGCTTGCACCCAGGCACCAAAACCCCCCTGAGCTGCTCATCCCTCCAAGCAGAGCACGACAGACAAAATCCATTTAGCTTTCCCCTCCTTTTAGATCTATTTTCCATGGTCCTTGCACCCCAGTCCCTTTGCCCAAGGGGGAGTGTTGTGTTGGTGGATGCTGAGCCTGGTGAGACGATGCTAAATCAGGAGGGAATGATAAAACCTTCCAGGACGATGCGAATAATCACATTTTCCTGCCGTAACCCCTCATTTTCCTCCTTTCTGCATCCCCCAAATCCCATCAGTGGCCAAAAGCTGCTCAAAACCAACTTAAAGGTTCCATTTTCTGCTCCCAGGGGGTGCTTTTTCCCCTTCATGGGTTCATTTCACTCCTCTCCTGCTCTGATTCTTAGTTTGCTCCATGCCTGGGGGTTGCAAAGCAGAAGGTATTCATTTTCTGGGGGGTGCTGTGGGGCTTTTCTTAGGGCATTTGGAGGGTTTTGGGGGTCTGCTCTCACTGTCGGGAGCCACGTTTTCTCCCCACCCTGCCCAAGAATGTTTCTGCTGATATTAAACCCGACCCGGAGGCATTTGGAAGGAGCTGACTTCCTCGCCAAAAAAATGACCTCAGCCTCCCTGCTTTGGAGCCTTTTCTGTACCTTTTTAAAGCATTTTTCTCCCTCTCGTGCCTGCCAGGCGAGAGGCACCGATGGGGCCCCTCAGCCCAGCCCCAGCATCACTCCCAGCCTGCATCCACCCCCATTTTGGGGGCTATTTGGAGGCTTTAAGCTGGAAATCCCAGTCTTAACTTGCAGTTCCCCCTGCAAGCCCCATCCCTGCTGTAAACAGGAGGATCCAGGGGTTAAACCTGCTGCTAAACCCCATCTTGCACCATCCTCTAGGCACTCAGTGACCTGCAAAACGCATGTCCCCTGTGAAAGAAGAGGGAAAATACAGGCAAAACTAAAAGCTGTGATGTTCTCTTAAGGGTGTTTTGCAGGAGTTCCCTTACAGACTCCTCTGCATTTTTGCTGTTATTAATGTGGCTGCATTCCCGAGGCTGCTGCGATGAGTTTTGCAAGAGCTAAAACATCTCCCGAGTCAAAAACCCAGCCCCTCCCACACCTCCACAATGAGAAACACTGAGGAGAAAGGAGGGAGATGCTGATTTAGAAAGGGAAATGCTGGATTTGGGTGTTTTCAGATGGAATAGCTCTGGCTTCTGGGTTTCTTTCCTTAATATTCGCTCTCCTGGAGATGCTGAGCTGATGGAGGCGGTTCAGAGGATAGAAATATTCCTGCAAGAAGCCAATCTGTTGGGTAGCCAGTTCCCAAAGGACTGATGGTAATGGGAAAATTCCAAATTTGCCCCTAAAAAACAGATGGGGAAGTGTTTCTGCCACTTTTTTCTGCTTAAGGTAATTTATCACCATCCCAGAGCCCCACCCTGCATCCCACATCTGCACCCTGCATCTCCACCTTGCTCCAGCACCCCACTTCTTGCCTCCCGGAGCTGCATCCTGCTTTCGCATCCCACATCTGCATCCTGAACCTGCATCCCATGCTTGCCCCCGGACCTGCATCCCACAGCCCACATCTACAACTTGCATCCTGCATCCCAAATCCCCATCTGCACCCTGAGCCCTGCATTTTGAAACCTCCATCTTGTACCATGCATCCCACTTCTTGCATCCTGCATCCCAATTCTTGCATTCCAAATCCTGCATCCGTGTCCCATGTCCTGCACTCTTCATCCCACATCCTGAACTCCAAACTTCATCTGCATACTGCAGCCCTATTCCACCTCCTGCATCTGCATCCACAGCCCCATCCTGCTGCCAGGACCCTGTTGGTCCAACTCACCTCACTGGGGACCCTCCACAAGCTCAGCCCAGAGCCCTTGCTGGGCCAGGAACCCTCTAGATGCATCCTGCCTGTGCCTCATCCCCACCATGCCATCCAGGCATGTCTTTGGAGCAGGTGTGACATGGGAGAGCGGCATTCCCAAACTGACCTGTGCAGAGGGGAGCATGGAGGTTACCCCATCTCCGTTCCCCTCACTGGATCACTGCCCCAACACATCTGGCAGGCAGATGTGGCCCTGCGGCTGGGCTCTGCCTCACAGATGGGGGATGAGTGGAGAAATCGTTGCATGGGATTGGAAAGCTGTAATTTTTCCTTGGAAATCTGCAATTTTTCCTTGGAAATCTGCATTTCCCAACTCATTGCATGCACTTCCCATCTCTGGGGGGAGCAGCAACATCGCTGCAGATGGCTGGGCCTGTGCCATAATGCCCTGGGGCTGAACATTCCTCATTCTCATCTGCACCCTAAATCCTGCTTCTGCATCCCTTGTCCTGCATTTCCCACCCCACGTCCTATATCCCACATGCATCTGTATCCTAAATCCTTCATCCTCATCCTAAATCCCAAATCCCACTTCTGCATCCTGTGTCCTATACCTGGCATCCATCTACATCTTAAAACCCATTTCCCACATCACCTGTCTTTTAGCCCACTGCTGCATCCTAAATTCTGCCTCTGTATCCCATGTCATGTATCTGTATCCCAAGTCATCCCTTTCATCCCGTGCCCCATGTCCTGAATCCCATACTTACACTCAAAATCCTGCTTCTGCAGCCCCTCTCCTGTGCCCTGCATCTACTCCTGAAATCCTTCATCTACATACTAAATCCTATGTCCCGTATCTTCATCCTGAATCCTTCATCCTGTGGCCTATACCTACATCCTAAATCCTCCATCCCCATCTGTACCTCAAATCCTCCATCCCACATCCTCAATCTACCTCTTAAATCCTCTATCCTGCATCTGCATCCCAAGTTCTCTGTCCCATATCCTGCATCTACATCCTGAACCCTGCATCCCACATCCTCCACCTATATTCTAAATCCTCCATCCCACATCTGCATCCTAAGATCTGTCCCACATCCTGCATCTATATCCTAAATCCTCTATTCCACCTCTGCATCCCAAATCCTGTGTCCCACACCTACATCCTTAGTTCTCCATCCTGCATCTACATCCTAAATCCTACAACCCCATCTAGATCCTGAATCCTGCATCTACATCCTAAATCCCACATCCCCATCTAGATCCTGAATCCCCCATCCCATGTCTTTCACCCACATTCTAAATCCTCCATCCCACCTCCACACCTTGAATCCTTCACCCTGCATCCCCCCATCTCCTCCCCAACTCCGCATCCCAAATCCCACTCCAGGATGCCATGAGGAGGCTGTGGGACAGGAAAATACCCGGCACCCTTTGGAACACTATGAATTTGTGGTGAGCCCAGGGGAGAAGCTGTTCCCGACTACACTGCTGTTGGTTTAGGGAATTTCGCACGCTCCAGTGCCTCCCTGAGGCACAAAGGCGCTTCCAGGCCCCATTTTACCCAGGTCCATTCCATTACCTTTTACCCCCTAAAATTCCCCCTTCAGCCCTGACAAGTGGAAAATAATCCCCCCTCCGGAGCTAACCCCCCCCCAAACCCATCACCCTCATCATTCCCAAGGGAACACCGAGCCTGGTTAATGCACGAGAGCAACGTGTGGCCTTTTCCAAAGCATCCCAAGGGAAAGCATACCCTGTGATCCCCCCAAAATAACCTATTTGCAGCAGGAAATAGGTGAAAATCAAGTGATCTGCTGTTAAAAGGGAGCTTTCCCCCTTGAAATGAGTCCCACTCCCGCAACGAGTTGTGTCCAGCCTCACACCCCTCCAAAAGCTTCCATTCCCAAGGCATTCCCAAAGATTTTACATGACTTTTTCCCCCCTTAGAAATATAAATTCCTGGGGGAATGAACCAGAAAACCCTGTATTCAGCCTAATCATCCCCCCCGGCCGCAATCTGGGATCCCTGGGATAATTAAAAGGGCTTAATCCCAGTTGAAAAGCAAACAAGGTCGGAGGCGGCGTCTTCCTGCTTCCCCCTTGCCCGCTGCCGGGGTCCCGCTCCCCAGCTGCAATATAAATATGCAATTAAAAAATCACCACTAATTGCTTGGAAGCCCAAGGTGGGGGGGGGAGCCTAATGAGTAAAAAAAAAAAAAAAAAAGCTGGGAAAAGGATATTAAAACCACTAAAAAAAAAAACAAAACCAAAAAGGGAAAAAACAAGTCAAAAAGAGTGTTTTCTACCCCAAAAATGAAACGCTGATGCAGCTTTGGGGTGGAATCGTGGGGATGTCTCAGGGTTTGCACCCTAGGGTGGGATTTGGGGGGGATGCTCTTTTTCCTGGGGGGGGGGAAGAAGTTAATCCTCATCATTCCTCTCGCTCCAGTGCTAACAGCCCCTGGCAGCTCCTAGCTCGTTAGTCCTTCCCAAAACCAATTAGAGAGGTTGGGAAATGAGGGCAGCTGCTGCCCTCAGACAGGGCAGGAAGGTGGGGGGGCAGCCCCTAAACCTTGTTGAGGGATGAAAGGGGCTGGTTTAGGGTCTGCCCAGCTCAACGGAGCTCACAGAGTGGGCTGAGCAATGCTGCTCCATCACTAGGTTCCAGAGTAAATGAGCCCCATGCTTATTGAGAATCAGCCCCCCCCAGTTTAAAGAATGCTGTATTACATCCAAAATACCTCTTAAAATATGGAATAAGATGAGTTAATATGGAATAATTAGTTAATATGGAATAACTGGGTTAATGAGGCTAAATGTTGCCCCTTTTGGGGGTTAAAATCAGGGGGGTAGTACTGTGGAATTAATCCCTAATTGCCTATTGCTTGATTCGATGCTTTTTCTAATTACTGGAGCACCCCAAGCTCCCCACTTTGCAGCACCCCCCTCCTCAGTCCCTCACAGCACCCTCCAGTGGCCGTGTCAGGATGGGACCCACTGACCCATTGCAGCCTCCCCCCCTTGCAGCAAGTGGCATCGCTTCATGTCTCCCCAAGGGCTCCAGGGAACCTTTAAAGCCTGAAATGCGCAGTCGGTCGGGTGCCCCCACAGGAGGAAGAGGAAGAAGATGCCTCGGGCTCTACGGGCCCCAAACCCATGGGCAAGGTCAGAAATCCCACCAGGCTGCAGTAATCCTGAGGATAAACCCTGGAAAGCTGCACCCCCTGATGGCAAAGGCTGCGAGATGCATCGCTCAGGATGCTAACCAGCGCCCCTAACGTTACGAACCCTGCGAAGCTGCATCCCAGCACCGTAAAGCTGCTTTCTAATGGCATAAACACTGCGCAGTTGCACCTGTATCGCATATACATAATGCAAAGTTGCATCCCAAATGTAATAAATACGGCAAAGTTGGGCTCCGAGGTTACAAACTGGATGAAAATTTGCATGCCCAATACTACATAATTACACCTTGATATAGTAAATGCTACAAAGCAGCACCCTAAACACTGCAAAACTGCACCCTACTACTAAAAATACTCTAAGGGTAGGCCCAAACTATTGCAAAGCTGCATCCTCCTGCTGAAAATACTGCAAAGGTGCACCCTAAATGCTGCAAACTGGCATCATGAACATGGCAGAGCTCAGTATACTGCGAAGCTGCACCCCCACCCCATGCCTTCAAGGGGTCTAGAATACCAAGGAGCTGGCTGTAGACCATGATGTGCTCAGGGCAGGTTCATTTGTGGAGGACCACGTTGGTAGCACCGCTCTGGAACTCTCCATTAACAGATACATACACACAGAAATAAGCTGGATGTTACTCCTTTGAAGACAAGCTGCTTGCATGGCTTCCCCCTTCACCAGCCACAACCATCCCGCAGGCAAGAAAAGATGGAATGGGTGTCCTGCCTGCTTTTATACCAGGTGATGGTTTTCCCCTCCCCTTTCCTTGGGTATTTTAGGAGGGTGGTGGGGGTTAGGCACAGTTAGTAATTAGAAAGCTCATTAAGTTCTTGGGTGCTGCTGGGGTCAAGTCTCTCCTGCTTCTTTTGGTGGCTTGGAGCTCTCTGAGCTTTTTGGTTTCAATTTTTGCATCTTCAGTAGCTAAGATTTCTCCAGAGGAGGTTTTTATGCAGCACCCACATCAGTAAGTATCTTTTGATGAAGCTTCTTTATTTCAAGTTTGCACTTTAACATTGTTTGGGTAAGGAGGGTGAGAGGGGCTGGAGGTGTGTGATTTAGGAGCTGATTGCTGGGAGGCCCCAGAGCACTGCCACAAAGGCACAAACAGATGGGTTTTTAGGTGGCAAAGTCAGGCTGGATGGCAATGGTGGTGCAGTGGTTCTGGAGCTCATCCTGTGTAGGTGATATCCAGAACAAGCATTCTGTCCTAGCAGCTTGGCTATGGGAGTAGGGGCTGGGCATTTATGAGCTGTGCTCCAGAACAACCAAGTATTTTGAGTAGAGGGGCAATATGAGACTGTGTTTTAGGTGACAAACAAGAGTGGATTGCTGTGTTGGTGGCATGTGTGGGTGATGCCCAGCACCACCTTTCTCTCCTGGTGCTTTGGATGTGGGAGTAGGGACTGGATGTTTGAACTCTATGCATCATGATCAGGGACACCTGAGAGCCCTCCATGGAAGGGTATTAAGCAGATGGAGTTTTAGGTGGCAAAGTGAGGGTGGATTGCCATGTTGGTGCTACCCATTATGGAAAACTCCATGCGTAGGTGCCACAAGGATTCAAAAGTAGTCCAATGATCTTCAGTAACCAGTTGGCAAAAGAGCTGGAATGGTGGAAAGCAAAGTGATACAGTACCTAAACCTGGGCATCTGCTTCTACAACACATGGATGACATCTCGACTGCAACTGGAGAGAGCCTGAGCTGTTTTGAGCTAACAATAGACCTTTTAAACTCTCTTGGACGAGCCGGGTACAAAGGTCTAGAACTAAGGCTCAGATAGCAAAGCAAACTGTGATCTGTCGGGGCTTTGAGATTTCGAAGGGACGACGACAACTGGGAGCAAACCGTGGAGAGGCAGTCTGCGGTATTCCCGATCCTAGGGATGCTCGTGAATGGAGAGCGTTTCTGGGAATGGCCGCCTGGTGTCGTCACTGGATAACGAATTACGGTCTCATAGCAAAGCCGCTATAGGAAGCCCAAAAAGTACGGTTTGTGTGGGCCCTGGAACACCAAAAGGCCTCTCTGGACTTAAAACAGGGTTTAATGACTGCACCAGCATCGGGACTTCCTGACCTAACCTAAGACTTTCAGTTATTTTGTCATGAAAGAAAACATCTTGCACTCGGGTGCTGACTCAGAACAATACCAGTGTATGTACCACACGTGGTAATGACTGCCTTGGAACAGAAAGGGGGTCACTGGTTATCCCCCAGCACAGTGATGAAGTACCAAGTGATTCTGACAGAACAAGATGATGCCATTTGGAAAACAAATAAGTAACACTGCAGTCATCTTGAACTCTGTGTGGAAAGAAGTGCAATTAGAACATGACTGTTTGGGGACCATTGAATAACCCTTAAACTGACTGTGGGAACTCATTTGTTCATATGGCTTAAATAACCCTTTGTTTGCTGGATGGGGGATTCCCAGTACTGCAGCTGAGCTCACTGATAGTCCATCCAGCCAAAAGAGATGGACAAGATCTGAGCTGAGCCCACAGCTGTTTTTCACTCCTACAGTATGGACAGAGCTCCCAGCAAACCTCAGGTCTCTTGGATCTTCCCAAATCAGATGAGAGAGATCGCCAGGATGAGGGGAAATGTCTCATGTGGTCTCAGTGCCTCAGCTGTCTGGCACAGACTCACAGCCCAGATACCAAAGCAAGGGCAAAATATGGCAAGAAGGAAGAATGGGGAACAAAATCCATCTGGGAAATTCGTTGTTTGAAAGATCACATCCTATAAAGGAAGAGCTCATGCAGTCAGGATTGGGCTGCTGCAAAATAGCACAGAGGGGGGAACAGGGCTTCCACATCCCTTCTTGCAACCTTATGCCTTCCTTCCAGACCAATGTGCCTAATTTCCGTCCCTGCTGACCAGAATGACCTCCCGATCCAGCCGGATCTGGGATAGCAAGGGATTTCCAAGATCTGGGGTTCCCAAGAGCAGGTTTGGCCTCAGTATAAATGCTGTTTTCCCAAGCTGCCACAAGGTGACAGCATTTCAGTGCTGGAGCCGGGCTCGAAGGGGGCTCCGCTGAGGGAGGACCTGCAGCCTGGCTTGAGCCCCTGCCTCTGCTCCAGCAGCCCTGCGCAGGCTGCAATGGAGCCCCTCTACCTTCTCCATGGGTTACGTTTAGCAGGAAAAGATGGGAGAGGTGGATGAAAACATCTTGGGAATCATCCACCTCCTGCAGACAACAGCTGGTTCCTCAGCTTTGGGGCTGCACTGTGGTGATGAACCCACCGCTGCCCTGTTACGAGTCACATCCTGGCGTTCATTGATGCAAGGAAGGGCACTATGTGTCCGTGGGGACCACAGTGCTTCTCTGGCTGGGCTGAGGGATGCCTCTTTCCATGCTCAAAGGAAACATCATCCTTTTCCGGGGCTGTGCAAATGTTGGTCCTCTTCACCAGCATCTGCAGGTGTGCTGCAGGAGGAGATTCCCCTCTCACTTCCCCAGGCTGAGACAGAAACAGATGAGGCACTTCTCCATTTCCTTGTACCCCTCATCGCTACTGCGAGGGCACGTTCCCCAGGCCAGCCCTGGGGAGCTCACAGCTCTCATTCAGTTCGGTTTGTGCCCCATTGAACTGACCACACTCCACCTTGTGCCTGCTGTCGGGTCCCAGTGCCAGTAGAACTACTCTGTGGATGCAGTCCTCCTTCAGGAGGCGCACGGAGCTACTTTAATGTCCCTTAAATCTTAGCTGATGGTGCCACTGAGAAGGAGCACTTGATGGGGCTTTTCCAGCTCAGTTGAGCTCTTGTGGAAAGACGTACAAGAAATATAGCTTCCCTATTGTGCTGATAACCTTCTGACCTGCTGTTAGCTTGCTAGCAGTCCCCTGCAAGCCTTTGGTAATTTCTCTAATCCTCAGTACATCCCCATCCCCAGATAGGCACTAACATCGTCCATCCCTTCTGCACAGAGATGAAGCACCTGAGAGATGGGACACAGCAACCTGCAATGACAGCTGCAGCCCTCTCCGGTTACTTCTGTATCGCCTTAAAAGCACCATCTAGAGCAGGCGATGAGCTGCAAGGCATCCCCTTAGCATCCCTCAAAAGCTGTCTCTAAAATAAGCCCTGATTCACAGCCCTCCTTCTCCAACCACTCCCCTGGAGATGGGGAGACGGGACAATTGACACATTAGTTCTCTAGACACTTATTTCTGTTCCTTCTCACTCGTTACATGGATCTCCTTTCCCAAGCAGAAAATAATTGAAGTTGACGGGTAATCTGGTACAAGCACAAATCCTCCTTTGGTTTGAGGTAAGACAGAGCAGGCAGCTGGTTTGGAGCTTGATTATTAAGACTGCAACGAGGACAATTTTGCTTGGGAAGATGAGCATCAAATGCCTCACCTCACTGCATCAGCTCTGTACGGATGTCAACGGAGCAACCTCAACTTTCACAACCCTCAGCCCAGGCCAAGGACTTCTTGTACCTTGAAATAGCTTTTACGCTTTGCAGTCTCCCGGCACGCTGGTGTTGGATAAATTTCCTGTTTCACTTCTGGAGCAGGGAGCCGCGGCTTTATCAGGGAATGTTTAGGGAGGCAGACGCAGCTTCCAGACAGCGCTCTCTCCATGAGAGAGAGAGCTGTGAAAACGGTGCTGTAATTGCTTTCCTGCTCGCCACGGGCCGGCGGTTCAAAACCACAGCTGGAGAGCTGACAGTGGGAGCTCTCTTGCGACAGACAGAGGATGCTCATAAATGGAGCTCGGCCAGAACGTGTGCACGGCTTGTTTCCCCACACACGTCTCAGATGGGCTTCCCTGCTCAAAAGTGGGAAAACAAATGGTTTACCTTATGCCCCCGAATTCAGTTCTGTTAAAGAAGAGATTATCTCTTTGCTTTGAATAACTTTAAAAAGCACAGATTTGTCGTTTCCTAATAACATTTCCATTCTACGGCTGAGGCGAGTCTGTGAAATCTTTTCACTTAGAAAGCACTTTATCATTACCTTTCCTCAGGGAGAACTTCCAGCCAGAGCTTTATGTGTGACTTACTACGTGGCACTTAAAGCATGCTGGAGAGGCGCTTTCCCCAGGTCACGAAGAGCCCTACCAAAGCCAAACCTCGGACCTAACCCCGGTGGATATTCATCTCCTTCTGTAGTGTACCACGCCTCAAAACTAGGCTTCCTGGCACTGGGAAACACTGGAGGTTGCCCAGTGTAAATGGGGTCACGGCACACTCCAGCCACATGGTGTCACCGGGAGCTAGAAGACCAGCTGTAAAGATGCCAAAACATCTGTGTTGCCTGGCAAAAGATGTGATGGAGACATTCCTGCTCCTTTCTTTGCTGCTATGTCACTAACATAACACAGAAGAGCCTAAAAACTAAACATGCCATTGCCAGATGTTTAGAACATCTGTTCAGACCAATAAAGCAAAACCAACAACAAATAACTGGAGAAAAAAAGAGAGAGGAGGCATATTGGGAAAGTCTGCGGGTTGCAGCTTTCCTTTTGACATGGCCTGTTGGGACTTGCCATGAAAACCTCAGGGCATGTTGACCATGCAGGCGTGAGCAACATCCCTGCTCCGGAGGCAATGCACTTGCATCCTCAGGACACCAAGACATGAGATGGAAGGGACCTTAAAGCTCATCCAGTTCCAACCCCTGCCAGAGACTGGGACACCTTCCACTAGAGCAGCTTGCTCCAAGCCCTGGTGTCCAACCCGGACTTGAACACAGCCAGGGATGGGGCAGCCACAGCTTCTCTGGGTTTTCCAGTGTCTCACCACCCTCACAGAGAGACCTTGCTCAAGGTCATCCATGTGGGAACAGAAACATGGGTCTCCCCATCAAGTCAAGCCTTGATTCCTTGCTTGGATGATCTTTGCTTGGTGGTCTGAGCATAAGCCGTGGGATATGCTTGCATCTCCAGAAGGCAGAAAATGCTGCTGCATGAACAACCTGAAAAGGATAAATGCCTATTTCGGGCAGCAGGAGGACGTGTCTCTGCAGAAAGAGAAGCTCATTGGGTTACCCCAGTGCCCCTCTGAGCTGGTGCAATCCTGCATGGGGACATCCTGATCTGGTTTCCTCCTCTGGTTAACCTCAGCTGTACTGAAGTGGGGCCAGTTCTCAGCTTGCACCTGATGGCCCAGCCCACCTTCTGCACTGCTTTTGTGTCATTGATTTAAGCTCAAACACCAAATCCTCCAGGAGTAAACCCATGCAAACCCACCCATCTTCTTCTTTGTAAGAAAATGACAAGCTCAAGGATATTAGACCTCAATGTCACCCATGCCTTCAAGTGTTCCCAGCAGCCCTCGCTACCCCATGGGCCTGATTCTGCTTACTGTTCTCAGGGCATGTGGTTGCTTCAAGAAAGAGTAGAAAGATTGTGGCTGGCTCTGGATCATCCTGTGTGATGCTTGTACCATGGCTGAGCTTTCACATCTGCTCATCCCTGCAGTGTACCATGATGCTGGAGGCAGACACTGGGACAGTTTGTCTTACTTGGCCTGAGCCTTGCTGCAGCTGGGAGTTGAACCCAATCATAGAATGGTTTGGGTTGGAAAGGACCTGAAGATCATCCAATTCCAACCCCCTGCCATGCAACCCTGCTCGAAGCACTGCCCCTACTGTGTCTCACCAAGAGCATGACACCCATCCCACTCCTGGCTGGGGACAGGGGTCTCTGGGACCAAAGCCAGGGCACAGCATGCCATGAGAGGGCACTTTTACCTCCCAGGCACCGCTGCGGTAGGTTTTACATATGTAAATATATGCATGTGTGTATATATATAAAGTCTGTAGTCAGGAGAAATGAATCACTTGGCAGCGATGGAGCTCTGGTTTGGTGACAGGCGCTGGCTTGCAGGCAGCTCTCCCAGCAAGACCGGGAACCATGCAAAGGAAAACACCTCTTCTGTCGGAGATTGAAGCTGGTGGGTCTTGGGTAGTGTGTCCCAGCAGCCAGGAGCCAGCAAGCTGCAGCAGTGACCTCAGTAGGCAATAGAAAGGCAATAGCAGTGCTGCTTCCAAGTTAAATAAAGACACATATTCCACTTGGAGCCTTTCAACCACGCATTCTGCAGCCTGCCTACACTCGTTCTTCTGCAGTCATGTAAAAGAGGCCCAGGCAGAAATGCAGAGGTTTCTCTATACCAGCAGACCTGATTTACTTGCCACTCTGCCCAGGTTCGAGCTCTACCCTCTGCATCATTTAATTCCCCTGGAGCTAAGGGGTTAAGTGAAATCAATAAGGAAATAAAAGCTCTAAAGCTGAGGGACCAGAAACTGGCTACTTTGCACAGGTAACGTTTCATTCTCCAGGTGGTGCTGTCCTGTCTCTGCCCAGCGTGGGAAGCTTCAGCATCCTTCTTGTCTGCCAATGTCGCTCGCAGCTGGATGAAGGGGACAAACCCAGGTTAGCTCCCAAACAAGGAGGAGGCAGGAAAGGCTCTGATGTTATGCTTTCTGCTCAGTGGCCAGCGCTAATCGGCACCAGCCCAGCCCTGGACTAATCTTCTCCTGTTGAAAAGGACACACAGGGAGGAATGTGATGAGCTAGGGGATGAGGAACACACGCCAGCAGGGAACCAGGCTTTATTAGCTTCACTGTCCACAGAACAGAGGAAGAGATAAAACTTTGCAGTCACCATGCAATGGTTGTAACATCCTTGTCCAGCATGATCCTTGCACCCTCTGCTGAAGCATGCTAAGAGCCAGACTGCTGCTGTGATGGGTGCTCTTTGATCCAGGGCTGGGATGGGAAATGGGAGACAGCCTGTATCCTCCCGGGTTGATGAGGAGCTCCCACCAGAGCTCTTCAGACAAGTGGAAATGCCCGATGGTTTTGCATCTCAAAAGATGTTGAGGTGCTGAACAGGGATGGGGAAACTGAGGCACGGAGTCATTTGCTAAGCTAAATGTGCTGATTCCCAGGAAAGTCTGCACTGTGCAGGGGGGAACCAGCCAAGGAAAGCTGGCTCTGAGGACAAAGAGTCTTCTTCCAGGTAGTTTAGGTCTTGCTGCAGACAGTGGCAGCCATGCTGTTCCTCCTGGAGGGATCACACTTACCAGAATAGGCCAGTGAAAAATGGCTTCTGGCTTAAATGAAGCGATCTTATCTTTGGCCTCTTTTCCTCCCCCTAAGGGGAAAATGAATGACCGTAGCTGCCTGCCTTAGCTTCTATTTCCCTGGGTGGTTACGGGTGGATGGGCCCTATGAATCAAAGTGTCACAGCAGGAGCCAGGAAATGGGCAGGGATGGAGAACAGGAGCTGAAACCACTCTACCACGGAGGGTCCAGGAGAGGGAAAGCCCCAAAAGACCTTACCTGACATCAGCCAGGGACGGGTGTGTGTGTGTATTTAGCAGCTGAGATTTCCACCTCATGCTTTCTGAGGCTGTTTTTTGATGGCTTTGCCATAAAAGCTGGGGTTTCGCAGCTACCATCTGCTTTCATTGCCCTTCTACTTCAGTGGCAATGCACAAACACAAGCAAGATGAAGGACTTTGCTGAGGGAGGTCAGGGGCAGTGGTGTGGGGAGGTGAGACGATGTGATGGAGCAGAGAATCCGCCCAGATTGAGACTGCTTTTCCTTCTGCAAATAAACTCATCTGATAGTTCAGCCAGTGGGACCTGCACGGATCCTGTGGGAAAGGACTGGTAAAGGGAGGTTGGAGCTGGTTTGCTCCATCTTTTCCCAGCAAAAGGCCATGCTTGACACAAGCCAGCTTTCTGCCCCTCATATCCCTTGCTATCTTCAGTATTACACAGCCCTTGTTGCCATAGCATCTGAGCATAGTTATCTCTGCAATGACTTTGTGTAATGGAGCCATGCTATTATCTCTACTTTGCAGATGGGGAACCCAAATACAGGACCAAATGAAGGGCAGATATGCAAAGAAGACTCTTCAAACTGCATGTGACAAAGCACATTAATACTTCATTCTCATCGCCACTGGAGAGTTTGGTAAGTCCCACTAAGACCCATCTATCGGTACAGCACTTGACTTGCTGCAAGCTCCAGAGCCTCTCTGATCCCTGGAAGTGAGTCAAGTTTCCCAAATGAGGTATGCCTGGTCCATGGATAAAGAAGGCAACAATGGCCACTCTGGTTTTTGTTACACCTCACAGTTTCTCCCTGTTTCTGGTTGTTTCCAAAATGCTTGCTCCCAAAGACAGTTCTTGAGAGATGCCCGTTGTGAAAATGTGGGAGCCTCCTGCCCATGCACATCAAAGCTGCCTGAATCTTAAGTGTGCACAGAGAGGAGGATTAACCCTTCAGATGTCCCTGCTGCATCCCAGCTTCTCAAGGAGCGCATCCCAAGGATTCCAAACTTACCACAAATGGGGGGCTCAGAATCTTGCACCCGGTGGAATCGGCAGGGGGTTTTATTGACTTCAGCACCATCAGGGCATCAATTCATACATTTACATAGCACTTTCCATGCAGGGATCACTAACTCTCTTTATCATTCCCTTCAGACCTGGGCTGCCTCAGGCTCTGAGTCATTATCTGATCCATTATCTGGTAGTCGGGATATCTTGGTACCTCCAAGATCAAAAGGCACTTTCGTGCACGGTTCAGAGAGGATTGTTCTGGGGCTGCTCGATGTGCTTGCTTGGAATGATTTCCATGTATGCAGGAGAGGGGAGAGAGAGATTTCCTACCGTTCCACTGTTCCCGTTTGAGCACTGGGTATAAGTGTGTTTGCACTGGGATTCTTTGCAAGTTTAGTGATTAAGTCACATGAGGAAGCTCAGTAGAACTTCTCACATATGGACACATCCATGGCTTGAGCAACTTCCCACTGGGTGTCACTCGGGCAAAACTTGGCCTCGGAGTGCCTGGAGGGAGATGGTCATCCAAGGGCTCGGCTGCGGAAACGCCACCTCCCCACTGGGAATGGTCTGATGTTTAGGAACAGGGCAGGATAACAGGAGCACAGGGTTTACAAGTGCCTGTTGCACAGGGACCTTCCCTGAACTTCCTTCATCAATCTCCATCAATCCTCCCTTTGGTATGACCTGATTTGGTCTCTAAAACAGCTCCCTTCCTCTTTTTCCTCCCCTCTCTCACTGCCCCCATAATGCACACATGCACATTTCCTTTTCCTAAAGCAAACAACTTTCAGATTTAAAAGTGAATTCTCACTGCAGGCTGGAAAAAGACAATGTGGCCTTGCTCCTTATCTCCTGCTATCTGCTGCTGCTTGTACTCACAACAAGCTGTGAGCCTAGATTGGGTTTACAGTAGATTTCAAGTGTTTATGAGCCACAGGAGGCAGAGAGAGGAGGGGAAATCTGGTCGGGGAGATAAGTCCAGGAAATAGGCCCGGTAACTGGAGCAGAGTCAACAAGTTGAGCCGGACACCTCTGGAGACCCAAGGATGTGTGACTCAGTGTCACGACTTCAGTTCCCGCAGCAAACAGGAATGCTGTGAGGGGATTCGCTTCTAATTGTTCATCCACGCCTGGGATGGCAAAGGGGGAAACATCTTGATCTCTTTATAGACTTGGAATGTTTTCCAATGACGAGCCCAAATTTTAGCTCCTCAATTTATAGGCGGGCTCCTAAAATAACCCGCTTGGTTTTCAAGGGTTGCAGAGCATATGCTGGCTTCAGCAGCAGCTCGCGGGTCAGTCTATCGCACGACAAGGGTTTATAATGTGTTGTGTAAATCTAGAAGCTCTCTGGGGCCCAGAGCATCATCTGGTCTTTGTTCATATGCCACCTAGAGCAATGTGGCTTAGTACCAACAGGACGAGGTAGTAGCTGTTCACATGGTCACTAGGATATTTTTATAATCACCTTTTATCCCCATGTGGACAAGGTTTTTGATAGTAACTGGAACAATGTGTAGGCCTCATCTGTAATGTATTTCAAAGACAAAAATATCTGGGCCAGTTCTATCAGGGAACAGTAATTCACATTGTTCTAGACAGCTCGACAACCTGTCTCTGAGAATGGCTATGGGTGAAAAAGTAGGGTTGTACACTCTTCCTCTGAAAGCCCAACTGGGTGAAGTCTCCATGCTCTGAGAGCTGTTTCTAAACAGGAGAATTTTTGCAAACCATGTCCTTTTACCTTAAAACCTGTAACTTATGACGTGCCTTTCGTATCTTAGTTACTGAGCAGAAAGAGAGCCTTGGGGAGACCGCAATGACATTGATTTCCAGCAGCCATCACCTGAAGAAGCCTGGACTACCACCTATTTTGTATGGATTCAGCTAACTGAGTTAACAGTGTTCTCAGTTGGTTGGTTGTTGTTCTATTTTCTCATCCATTGGTACAGCCTTTCGTTTAGATGCAGCTATTCTGCAGTTTACTTGCTCCATCATCCTTCTTTCCTTGCATAGGGAACATTTCTGTCTTCTTGTCCCAGGCAATTTCTTTGGCCCATAAACCACTGGTCAAAGCTTATTGAACTCAGTACTTTGTGTTGCCTCTGTTCTGGAAGGGATGTCCTGGAGGCCCTGACAGCAAACAGAGATATGACCTGACATGGAGCCATTTCATGATACAGCAAATGCTCCCAGCAAGCACTTGATAATATTAACCAGAGAGAGATTTCCCAAATCATCGCTCCTTTCCATATGGGAATAGTTATTCTCGCATAAAGCACCTTTAGACCGAAAAGGCTGCAGCCTTGCTTGGGAGGAGCGGGCACTTTAATTTGACTGGTATACTCCAAGCTGTCTGATGATAGTGCGTAGACAAGGCCCGAAGTATAGGAGCTCTTCAAGGGAAAGCCTTTAGTGCAAAGGGCTGTAAAACACCATTTTACAGTGTTGTTCTAAATTTCCTTTTGATTTTATGGTTCATCTAATTCGAAGAGAAACCTTCTCTGCAGAGAAGTGGAATGGGAAACAAGCTTCCATGTCAAAACACTTGGAATCGCATCAAGCTCCTGTTTAAGCCATTTATTTTTCTTTAATTCACCTCGGGGTTGGGGTTTTTTCCTATCCTTTCCATGCATTCAGCTGTTTATGTTGCCTTTTGGTGCAGCCAACTTCCTTCTCGCTCTGTTCCCTCCTGCTCACCTCCTTCACCATCCCCAGTGGCTGAAACGAAGATCTTTTCAAGAAACCAACCTTTGGAACACAAAAAAATCCCCGTTAAAAAAAGGCATCACCGAGGCCACATCTACAGTAAGTCCCAGGAGAGTGGAGGCTCCCTGTAAAGGCTGCCGGGGAGCTCTCAGGAGGGTAGGAGCTTGCTTGCATGGCATAAAGGATTTGCAGTGATTTCTGTCCCATTTCTGCCCCTAAAGATGCTCTTGTGTGGCCTAAAGTCTTGCAACCCTAGCCCTAAACTTTCCTTCCTGCCCTTCTGCCTGTTCAGACTGTATTTGGGTCAGGAAATGTCTTTCATTATAACATTTAGATTCTGCCTAAGCTAACTCACAGGAGGATACCTCCAAAGCCTCGTAAGAAAACTAACACATGAACTGAGGGTCAAACGAGCCCAGCTCCAAACCAGAGCTGGCTTAAGGGGAAAGTTACACGGCATCCTATGGGCTGTAAACAGTTTCCTCAGATGTTTACAGACAACGGGGAGTGGAAATGCCAGTGTTTTGTAAATGATCAGGTCTTTAAAACCAACGGCAACCCCCCCACACTTTCTCTAACTTCACAATAAACACCAGTCAAAACAAACAGTCCCGACAGCAACGCATCCTCACATCCCGACGCTTCAGCGCAACAGAAAGATGCTTGTTCCCATTAAGGAGAATTTATAATTCCTGGGGCATCCATGACCCTTCCTTCTTCAAGAATAATATTGAAACTAACTATTGATGTCAATTCCTTTCCTCCTATGCCCTCATTTTATCCCTGCAACAAAAGCTCTTCGTGTGTTGTGATAATGATTTTATCAATAATTTATGATTATTTTAATAAATTAATCACATTCGTCATTAACATTGGAGTAGGGTGAAACAGATTCGATTTCAAAGGTGGTTTTCACGGTAGAGAGTGATTTAGCAAAGCTGAAATGGGTTTTTCTCCCAAAAATATTTATAGTGTTTTGCTGATTTTCCATGGAATTTATCAAGGTGTTTTTAGTTACATTGACTGGTGAAAATGAAACAGCCTGTATGCACTGAACTGGGTCTTTCTGGTTTCTCTGACTAAGATGATCAATTTACCTGGAAGAAAACATGATGGCAATTTCTTTTCCTGCTAAAATCCCAAATTTGCCCTTTTTATCGCTTGGAAATGGAAATAAATTCTAAAAATAGGAATTTCCTATAGAATTCATGTTTTCATTGCAGCGAGATGGTACTGTTATAACTAATGGTAATCCATCTGACTGCCCCTCAGAGTTCCAGCCATGCACAAGTACCTCTTGTATTAGAGGTTGCTTGAAGACAGCGCAGGGAAAAACAAGAACTGCAGCCACCGAGGGGCTCTTAATCTCATCCCCAGGCTCCCCAGCAGTACACCAGATGCAAAGTCAGATGAACAACTCTCCGTGGTCTTTGTTCCACCCTTTCTTTCTTGAGGGGGGGTATTTATGAAGCTATCTTCCCTTCCATCTCTTGGACCTATCTGCAAGGTACGTTTATACCATCGAAAGCAAGTTCAAAGGCACAGCCCCTGCTTTGGGAACAGAAAGAGGGAAGGTGTGTTGTGCTCCTTCATGTCCATGAGACGTGCCTCTAGGTCACAAACGGACCTTCAAGGTTTCTCCTCCTTAAACACACACATTCTCCTGTTGCGGTGGCTGATGCAGGGGCAGAATCATCACCCCAGGCTTCGGCTTCTCTTCTGACCATGGCCCCAGGCTACAAAGTGCCTTTGGGTTTTGAACCAAGAGCATGAGAGGAGCAGAAGGAGGAGAAGCTGTTGTCACTATTTTCCCATAGCACCTGGAAATGATGATGGCCACTTCAAAATCACCACATTTTCCTGCTAGGAAAGAGGAACTGAAGTGTGTGCGTGGTTACATGTGAAGCACTGGAACTCCTTTGGACTTCCCAGTGCTTTCCCCTTATTTCTAATTAACATGTTGAGGAATTTTAAAACGTAATAAACATTAGTTCTAAACAAGCAGAAAGTAAAGCTCGGTTATTTCGGGTTTGATGTAAACATTTATAGCGCAGCTCCATCCTTAAACAGTTAATCTTATAGCGACCTATTAAAATAAAATGAATTGTGTTATAATTCATCCTAAAGCAACCTCAGGGTTAGTGTATCAGGTAACTCCTGCTTTTGCAGTCCTCATGACGTTTTTAATCAAATTCAGCTGTAATTGCTGGAGCATACACATGCCTCTTTTAATACTCTGCCTACATTTGGGACTCATATGAGTCTGTTTTCTCTTAACGTATCTAATAAATAGAAAACATGAAAAGAGCATATTTTGCAGGACTCGGAGCTTTTCCACCATTGCCTTTGTTCTAGGAATTGTCTGACAGGCTTATGAGAATCGAGCACTTGTCAGGTTTCCCCCCCCTCCCGCCCCTTGGATAAAGTTCTTTGTGGGTTTTCAGTCACTGTTTGTGTTGCTAGCACCCTGTTAAAGGGGGGCATAGGCACAAGGCAGGAGCAGCTGCCCCAGGAGCCAGGTGGAGCGTGTGAGAGGGAGAGATTTCATAGGCAGCTTTAAAAAATCACTGCCAGTGATGGATGTTGAGACGTTGCTTACATCTAAGTCACCTACGGGTTGTTGATGGAGACGTGAAATGTCATGTCTGCATCGGAGGTATTTGTGTAAACACAACTTCTGTAACTCAGTGTGTGTGTTGGGGGGGGTGGTGGTGGTTGACTTTAATTTTTCTTGGTGTCTCCAACGCTGCATCTGTTTCCAATTTGCCAGCAATTTTCTTCTGGCTAGTAAAGCTCCCAAGATGACTGCAACTGGCCACATGGGTTTCTCTGCCCCACCGTGGGGGTTGATTACAAGGGGTAGTAGTAAATCCAGCTCGGGATTCAGGGCGAGCTTTTCCCGTGAACTTATAAGTGCTTTTACATCCCGACTCTTTTGTTAACGCCGACCTTTAAAGTTTATTTCATCGCAGCTTATTACGTGCGTGTGCTCAGTGGTCCCCGGCTGAGACTGTGGGTACGTTTGTTAAGGACAAGCACGGGGGAGAGATGCAAACGCCTGTGAGATGCCCCTCAACGAAACTAGGAGAAGAAGGGGTTTGTTAACACAATAGCGAGCCCTCGGGGTTCCTCTTCAGCTACGTGGTTCGTGCAATTCACACGTGGAAACGTGAGAAAAGAATGAAAAATGACTTTGAAACGTGATCTGATTCGGTCAGTGGCCAGCCGGGCTCTGAGTGCGCACAGAGGGTTGCTCGCTTCCCCACAGGATAACGAGATTAAGGCTTGAAAACGGCGTTTTTAACCCCGGTGCACGCGAGTTCTTAAAAGCACGCTTAAAAGTGACAACGCCGATGAGTACTTCTCCCGATTCCCTTTCTCTCCTGGGCACCTCCTGCCGCTTTGACTTTTCCTCCCGTCGGAAGTGAGCTTCTCCCTAAAATCCTCTTTACCTTGCCTCGGAAACTGTTTCTCTTACCACAAACAACAATTATAATAATAATGAAGAATCCCAAGAATGTCTATATTAAAAAAGCGGCTCTGGCGAGGTCCCTGGTCACTGGGTACAGGTCTGTTTTCCTTGGAAATTGGGAGGAATGCTAAACGCCTCGTCTACCAGAGAGTAAATTGTGTGCGGAGCTCTAGGCACGGCTCCCAAGTTGCCCTTTCACCCCTTCACTTTATATGTTCCTCTTATTAAGGAGAAAAATGTTTCAATATGTTGGAATCTGGGGCAAAGCCGGGAAGGAGGGAAAGAGAATAGAGAGTGGAAGGACATTTTCCAAATAGTTTTGGTAACCCTTGTGAGGGTTACGTTTAGAATTGATGTTGTACTGAAATCCCTGGAAGTTTCTTCCCCAGGTTAGTGCAAAATAGCATCTGCGAACCCTTCCGAGGTGACAAGATGTACCAGAAACGTGACCCGGGGGGGGATCCCTCTGTACTGAAGATGCTCTTCTTCTCCTTCCCTAAACGCGTTACTATTTAAGAGGGTATTATTAAATGGCTAAAAGGGGTCTGGAGAGAGAAATGCTGGATTCTGGATCCAGCAGAGGGAATAGTTTCGGGGGGATTTCATCTCACTTTCCCAGCCCCGTTCCTCTGCAGTGTTCTCAGTTCAGCTTCAGGGGGAAATGGGTTAACTGCTTTCAAGGTAGGAGTCGGGGAAAAAAAAACAACCTCAAAGTAAGAAACGATGATTTAAAAACGGATATTTGAAACTTCCTTACTTTAAAAGGGGATTTAAAGTAGCACTTGAGCTCCACTCAGCGTCTCTTTTCAGCTTCACTCCTCAGCAGCATTTCTTTTTAAGAAAGTTGTGAATTTGGGAGTTTTATCCTTTTTTCCCCTTGGTTGTTTAAAGTCGTGAGTAACGCCCGGTGGGCTCATTGGGCGAGGATGTGATACAGCCATGATTGATGAGAGGGAGCAGCTGAAATATTGATAAGGGGGAAAACGGAAATCAAATGAAAAGTGGAGGGCATAGAAGAGAGGGAAAGGAAAGCACGTCCTGGAGCTGCGAGCGTTACAGAAGCTCCCTGAGGAAATGCCTGGTTGATGCAGCCTGTCTGGATGGGCTGGGAATTCTGACTTCAGCGCTGCTTTGGATCTACCAAGTTTAATCTTCTGCTCTTTGCAAAGCTGCAGCGGCAGGGTAGTAATCCAGACCTGGTGGGGAGTTTTATTCCTAGTCTCAACCTGGATCTTTACAAACTGGTCTGCCACTGGTTGAGGGGAAAGGGTATAAAAGGTGAGTCATTTAAATAATAGTAATAAGAATAAGCGAAAGGCGGATCTTAAAAGTAGTTTAAGAGGCCCTTTTATATTGCGACTGATGCTGGCAGGGCGATACGATTGGCGGCTAATCCACAGCAGACTCCTTCAGACGGGCTCCAAATATGCAGATGTATTTATTTATATGAATTAGGGAGGTAAGCGGATGGGGGGGGGGGCGCTGATCAGGGGTGCAGAGGGGAGCGGGGGAACCCAATACGTGAATCCTTGACCCTCGAAAATTTACTGGCTAAGCAAAATTACCCCGTCCCCCTCCACCCCCTGTTGCAAGTTCAGAAGCAAAAAGAAACTGGAATGTGTTAGGAGGGAGGACGACAGAAGAAAGAATTGTACTTATCAGAAACACATTGTCGATTTTATAATCGGTTGCCCTTTTGTGCCAGCTGGCTGCGTAATAAATGCTTTAAAAATCAATAAAAGGGGGTTTACGTGCAGATAGCTTTGCTTTTCCAGAGTTGTTGGGCTGGGGGGATGTTTTTTGCTTTCTTTCTCTTCTTCCTATGTTTTGAATCAGATGTTTGGCTGCAAAGCAGGGGCGCAGCTCTGGGGGCACTGACGTGTCCGCTATTGCCGGGGTGGCAGCTCCAGGGATTAGGATTTCTTCATTAATCGAACGAAGGTTGCTCCGGGATTCCCCAGCAGTGGCTGGGTTGTATTAGATGCTGAGAAACTAGGTGCAGAGTTAGAATCACTGCCACACGTACTGACCACTTGTGCCCAACTCAGCAGGCGCATTTCTAATTGTGTAGTGTAATTGTCTTATAGTAAATTCTGATGAAGCCTCTTTTTCCATCCCACCCGGAGGACTAGCAGAACAGCAGCACTTAGGAGCTCCCTGCTAAGGGGTTGTGTGTGTGTATATATGGAGGGGTGTGTAGTGTGGTCGTTCTTCTTAACGATGCACTAACTAAAGTAAGTTAATTGCTTTGTGGTGCTTTCCAATGGGACTAAGGATCCTGAGGGCAACGTGTAGGGAAAAAGAACCCCTCGTCGCTTATTTTAGTGACTGCAGATCTATTTTTCCCACACACCATTCCATTTTCCACGATCGTTGTTAATCTCGGCATCTCTGTAGTGATGACTCGGGGAGGGGGGGAAGAGAGGCAAAAAAAAAAACCCTGTTCATCAGGAGATCATCAAGTCTTAGAAGTACAGAAAAACAGATGTATTGCCTTAATGGGAGCCTGAGATAAAGCACCGCGATGTTTGACTGAGCATCCGAAATAGAGGGGCTGAGAGTGACAACCCTGGGGAGGGGGGTATTGCTGTTTGGAATGAAACTTCCGTTCGCTATTCTTAAAACTTTGTATTTACTTATAGTTTAATTATTATTGGTGAGAAAGGTTCTTTAAATCAATAGAGGCCGGCAGGTTAATGGCTCGGAATGGTTTCAATGAGTCAGGAAAGGCAACTGCCCTTCATTTAGCCAAGTGAAACCCTTGGCTACAAGTCAATAGGGTTAACTAGGCTCGACATGAAAACATGAGTATTTCAGCTGGCTTTTAATTGTTGGCTAAGAAATTCAGTTAATCAAATGTCAAACGTTTCCACCTGCTCTGGTGAAGAAGGCTCTTTTTCCCGGGTGGGGGAATCCAAAAGCAAAACCGGACTGCTGTTAAAGCAGAGAAATAAAACCTCACTTCATCAACTCCTGTCTGCTGCTCGACTTGTAGTTACTGTGGTGGACGTTTTTCAGCGTCCTTTCAAAGGTACATTTAAATGCTTGATCACTTCTTTTTAAGTTTTATTCCTAATGTTACTTTTATAGCAATGCTTTGTTTCATTACTTGTATATAACTTTTTATTCTTTTTTTAATTTCAGGTCAATTTTAGGACCCTTAAATCTCTCTATTAAACAAGTAAGGATGTTTCAGACTGTACCAGACACTTCGTCTTACGTCAAGGTAAGACATGACAGCATCTTTAAACAGGTAATGTCAAAAATTCCAATCTTCCCGAGTTTACAGTGATTTGTATTACTTGAAAATCCTGACTTAGCAGGGGAAAAGAATCTCTCTCTGCCTTTGGTGGGAGAGGGGTTGGAGTCTCCAGTATCACAGTTATCAGTCTATGTGGGGTTGAGTCAAAAGTTGTATCATCAGGGACCAATGCTGTGTTGAAGTGGCTTTGTCTTTTATAATGCATTGATGCTTGGTTCGATCGGTTATAGTATAAATCCTGTTATAGTGAGGGTGTTTTGCATTGCATTGCATTACAGTGGTGGTTTGTTGCTCTGAAACCAATATCAGAGTGGCGCTGCGCTACTAGTGTTATATCCTAGTGGTTTGTTACATTGGCTTCCAATTTCTCAGATACCATTTAGTCTTGAACCAGAGCTAAATTTCATTTAATAGCCTTCTACTTCTCTGCTGCGCCAGCGACTGAATCCAACATGCAAGATGATATGTCTCTTTTGAGAGGTCCATTTCAGGATGGATTTAGAGGGGGAAAATATTTAATGATTCAAACCAAAACATCTCTTTCAGTTACTGCAGATTGTTGCACCAGGCAATGCTATGTAATACTGAGATTTCTTTGACAGTGTGACTTACGGTTTTCCTTGAGTAATGCTTCCATACAATTTAGTAGGCAAACTGACTTTGGTTGGGTTTACTGATACTGACTGGTGCCAGACCTTACACTCTAGACAGTTGTTTGCATATCCTTTTTTTTTTTTTTTTTGCAGTAAAAAACAAAAGGGTTCTTAGAATGTATTTTGAGGGGCCACTTCTGCCTCTTTCTTTTCATCAGATTGAAACAAGCCTTGGCACAGCCTGGTCCCTTTATAACTCAGTCGAGTACTATATTATATTTGACATCATATAGGGTTTTTTCCACAACAGTTCCCAAGAATGTAAATAAACCAAGCCTGAGACATCTGTGTTACACGTTTAAGGCAAACCCTGCATGCAACAGCACTTAGGGAAAATCTAAAACACAAGCCTCTTCTCTCCCTGAAGAAGGCTGAAGAAACACAGAAGGGTGTTAACTAGAGCTGGGTGGATAATTTGTATGAATAATTCATTACAGGAATTTAGCCTCTTTTTCTGTCCCTCTTGTTAGTCAACGTTCCATGCACCAATTGTGATTTTCATGTACTCACACCTTATTGGAAGTGATTTATTGATTGATTTCTGTGTGTGGCTCATTCTGCGGGCAGTTTTGTATTGGAAATGCCAGCTCGGTGGGATGATTCCCAGGTGATGTGTCATTACTTGATTTCCCTGATTGGGTGAACTCGCAGAGCTCTCTGGATTTGGTTTAGAGACACCATCCAAACAGGAATGGTCAAGGTTTCACATGCAGTTGATGTCCCCCAGCATCAGAACTATAGTTCAGGGAATGCTGGTGATTTAATTTTGCTTATTAAATTCGTATAGCTTTGGAGCAAACTCTAGAAGAATAGAAACTCTGTGGAAAGCAAATGAAATTCAAGTCTCATGAAAGCAAACTCACTCAAAGTTCAAGTGAAGAAACATGTTACACAGTCTGTGCCCAGCTTTAGCATTAATGTCTCTTTGGAGTTCCTGTATGTGGGAAATGATCTGAGATGTGTTCTGTTTACAATGAAGAGATGAAGGCCCTTTGACATCCTATATTATGGTATCATTGCCTTTTGTTGCGAGGCTAGATCCAGCCTCAGCTCCAGTTAGTAGCAAAATTCCTTTTGAATTAAGTGGAACCAAGATCCAGGCCTAAATAATTAAACATTCCAGCAGGATTGAGTGAGTCTGTCCATAACTGTGTCAGGATAGCCTTCTCATTAAGTACAATCCTGCAGGCAAAGTGCTTGGACAAAGTTCTCTTCATATAAGAATGTGTTTTATCCACCAGGAAGAACTCCTTCAGGCTATATTTATATCCAGTGTTTCAGGGGTGGAGGGATACATGAGCTGTGTCATTTGAAGCTCTCTGCCTTTTATTACAACCCTTCACCATCAGCTGCCCTTGTCTGGGGGGGGAAGTACCTTGTCTTTGGTGTTTTGTCTGTAAAGCTTCATTCACACCAGTGTCACTGTGCTTAGAAAACTCCACAGCATTTTGACAGCAGTCTCTTAAGTCTGATTCAAAGTCTTCTGGAGACAAAGGAAATCTCTATTGACTCCTAAAAGTTTTGAGTTGGGCAGCTCAGTGCCAGTGGGGCAAAAGGGTACCTGGGCAGCTCATTCAGACCAGTGAGGCTGTGCATCAAAGTAAGAATGTGGTTAAATTTGGGAGAACTAGAACCTTAAATGCACGGGTTAGGTCAACCTCTGGCCCCTCTGAGTTTGGTGATGGTTTCCATTGACTTAAAACGCATCCAGGGGCAAGTGGGAGATTCTGAGGGTGATTGGCTTATTTGCAGAAGTGGTGGGATTGACTAATGATCTAGTTAGGAAATGTGGGTACGGATCCAAGCCTGATAGCCTGGTGCTCCTGAGCAAGATACTTCAACTCTCTGTTCCTCTGTTTCTCCATCTTTAAAGCATGGATGGAAGTGCTGTATAAGAACAACGCTCTGTTCACATGCAGAAAGCACCTGCCTTCTCCTTCCTGCTTCCCCACGCTGAGCTTTGTGGACTTCCCAAAGAAGTCTGGAAAGCAGGAGGTAGAGTTCCAATTGCTCTCTCTTCCCAAGTCTTTATTATTATTATTATTTCCATGTCATTCCTTCTCCAGCAAAATTTACTTGCTTGTCCTGTGGGAGAAGTGTTTTATTTATTGCTTCCGTGGGCTCTCGGCTGATGATGTGTACACTACCCCCTTTGCAGCAGAAAAAGCAGTATTGGGATCAATGTCTTGTATAAATCCTCTCAAACAAACGCACTACATATGTAAAATTTATGTTTATCCTGTGCCTTCTACAGAGAAGGCCTCTGTATGTTGTAATCAGGAGGGGGTTGCTGGCAGGGTGCTCCCCAGCAGCTCCCAGGAGGAGCAAACTCACTATTGCAGCTCTGCGGTACAAAATAGCCTATGGCCACCTCCAGGCCACCCTGGTTTTCTTGCCATGGCTCAAAATGCAGAAGAGAGGGGAGGGACTTGGTGGCTGGAGGAGGAAGAGGAGGATTTCAGTTTTAGTATGGTTTGTTTGATCAAGGGTGACTTATGTTGAGTCATACTGGGCAAGTTCAGCTTCTTGTGTTGTAACCTTGATTTACATCACAACCACATAGGACGCGTGGATCCGTATCTAGCACACTGTATAAGGTCGTGACAGGAGCACTCTGTCTTCTCTCCATACACACTTCTCCTGTGGACCTGAATATGATGGAGAGGTAGAAATCATAAATGTAGAAGAAGGCATTTTGATTCACACTGGTTTGTTCTATGTGACTGATGAAGTATCTCTATTACTCAGACCACTATGGACCTGCTGGTCTGCAAGTACTTATTAATTCACAGTCTATCAGAGGGTGCTAATCTCATCTAAACACTCGTATTTGACTGTACAGAATGAGACATGTAATATAATTGGGAAATTAAATTCTAAAAGACAGCGCTGGAATCCTGTCTGGAGGGATATGGAAAGAATTAGGGCTGTAAGCAAAGCAACATGACCTCCGAATACTGACTTTTTAATTATTACCATTGCCACAAGCTCCTCCGGGCCGCAGACGTCTCTGCTCCCTTCTGCACTGCCAGTTTGTGGTTTAATCTGTGTGTAAAGGCGGTGCAAAAGTAATTTTTTTTAGTGGGGAGGTGTTATTGACCCGCGCTTTTCTTATGCCCTTCGGCAGCATCCTAACACTTATCTGCTCTCTATGCGAGGAAGGGAGGGATAGAAAAGTCACTGCTTCTGCTTTCGGTTCCCCGGTTGGACCCACAACAGAGCCTGAAGCTCTGCGAAGCGTCCCGGGACCGGTGGGTCCCCTGCCGTGGGAGCCGGGAGCACCCACAAATCATCTTCATGAGGGGCTGCAGCCCAGAGCTCTGAAAGGGCACAGGGATGGGCTTTGCTCCGGGAAGGAACCTCGGTGCAAGTGCGGGTCTGCTCGCTTTAGAAATGGATTTCATGCAGCCCTAACGTTTGTGGTAGTGTATAAAGAGGCATATTCATGGAGGCAAAATAGCCTGGGTGGCTGGAAACAATATTTGGGTTGTTCTTGCTTTCACCCTGCCTGGAAAGTTTACAGAAGCCCTAAAGAGGGGGTGTGTGTGTATCTTTTAGGAACAAAACAGGGAGATTTTTCCTGGAGCAGGCAATAAGAAAGCTGCAGACAAACACGGACACGATATCTGTCCAGCAGCAGCAAGAGGCTGCTCGGAGGCAGCTTACAAGGACAGAACATCCCGTTTAATATCACTGGCTTTTGCAACAGAGACCTGGTAGTGGAGGTAGTGCCTGGGGAATCTCCCCAGGGGAAGTCGCTGCATGGGGCCGGCTCATCCCGCAGGTGCTCAGGGATGCGTGGATTCCGGGAATGCCGCTGGGCCAGGAACCTCCAAAGCGCTCTTGAGAGCAGCTTTAACCCGGCAGCAGAGGGGAAAGCAGACCTTTCAGGGTGTTTTTAACCCGCAGCTCAGGTAGTGGTGGTCCTACTGAGAGCATCCTCTAGCGCGTTACCCGTTTCTGCCTCTCTTTTAGTACTAGTACTATTACTTCTCCCCCATTCCTGGCGTCCGGCAGAACTTCGCTTCCTCCCGCCCAGGCGGGAAAGACAAGACCCAGAGAAGGTGGGGAAAGCCACTAAATTGTCAGACTTCAGCGAGCCATTGATTGACACCTTGCGACAATTTGGGCTCAGCTCTTGCTGGCACCTATCTGTATTTTATACAGGAAAAAATCCCTTCCCATTTCCCATTGTCCTGTGAATCCTGGACTTCCTCCCCGTGCTGAAGCCCAGGGAAAAGCTGGCGTTGTTTCTTCCCTGCTTTACCTTCAAGACACGGTTTGAATTTGGGTAGAGAACGTGGAAGAAACGCCGTTTATCCCCTGAAAATGCAGTCTGGAGCTTTGTAAAAGAAACCAGGCTTTCGGGCACAAGAGGCAAGGTCGTTACAGTGATTCGAGCAACCACCCCCCTCCCTAGCTCCGCGACCTTCGAATGGCTCCGTTCTCCCACAGTTGATAGAAAAACACCCCCCACCAACATGCTGGGTCCAGGGAATTTTGTATCCCGGCCTTTCCTGTGTTTGGAAAGAGAGGAGGTGTGGAGGGAAAGGGGAGCAGAAAAGGAATTAAAAAGAAAGTGATGCTAAAGGGGGGAGAGGGCGAGGGGATGATGTTTTAAATCTTTCCTGCAAATCTCCAAGTATCTGAAGTCTGAGGAACAAATTCAAAGCAGGCACGGCCGCCTGAAGAGAAGTTAGGGAGAAATATTCCGTTCCATTCAAGCGCATCAAGGGTCTAGCTGGAGTCTTGTTTGGCTAAGGTCAGACGAGCCTGGGTTCTCCAATAAAAATAAATCTCAAATTAATTATGGCCTCAAGCGAGGGGCCAGACGTTTGGAGCTTGTGCGCTGCAGTCTGTTTGCTCGGCCTGCGGGATGCTGGGGGGGGGATGTGCCTTAGTTTTCCAGTAATTGCTGGAGCGGGGAGGAAAGGGACATGGAGCCCAAATAAAAGCGGCCAGCACACTGCTCACCCTACCGCTCGCCTAATTGCGATGCAGCTTCAAAGCTACTGCATCTTCTCCACCCCACTCTTAAGACGTTATGTTTTACTTAGGATCGATTAGCAGGGAATAACTTCCCGGCTTCAAGTTCCCAAACGGGGCTGTTCTTGTAGACCCAGAGGTGGGATAGACCCGATCCTGCAGCTGTGGGGCTGGAAAACTCAACCGATTTCCTTTTGTCACTGGGAAGAAGAGGTTTGCCCAACGAGTTTAGTTGAGAATCGGCATTTGTTTCTCGGGATCAAATCCCAGGGCTGGAGTTTGGGCTTTTTTTCTTGGAAGAATGTGGGTTTCGAAAACAAACAAACCACGTCGCGCTTTTCATTCTGCAACGGAGCCGGTGCCAGGGGAAACTCAGCCCCGGAAAACTTAAACGTTTGCTGAAGCTGGTGGAGATTTTTCCCTCCAGTGAAGTCTGGAGCAGAACAGACCCCGGCCTAAAAAGGGCAAAGAATGAGGGTAAATATGGTCAATAGTTTTATATAGGATAGAATTTATAGGGTTATAGTATACACACGCACTATACCTGCCTAGCAGGAGGTGCGTAACTACGTAGATAGAGTTAAAGAAAAAGGTACTTTCTAGGGACAAAATCAAGGCGCGGGGCTGGATCTGGGGTTCCTCCGCCTCGGTTCAAAGCGGCAGTCCCTGGGCGCTAACGAGAGCTCAGGTGATGCTCTTCAGGTGATAGAGAGGGAAAAAAGCCGGCTCCCTTTCCCAGCCTCCGAAATGAGGATTTCTAACGTGACAACCACGGCCTGGGAAGGTTTTCATTACCTTTATTCCTATAGAATAACTACACGGTTTTAATTACGAAGCGATGACCGCTAATCCCGTGTGAATTACAGGCAGAACATCCCTGTTTGAGGTTGTGTAGTCCCGCTAAATACTGGCACTGAACTGCGCTAAAGGGTTAACTGCTTTGATGCTGGACGTGAAACAGTCACTGGCCATATCCCCCCTACCCCCGCGGTGTGTCCTTATTGATTTCAATCGGATCACGCCAAAAACGTCGGTTTCGGCTTCTCCGTGCGAGGCTGCAGCCGGTGTAACTGCAAGGACGAAGAGAGGAGGTGGGGACATGCCAAGCGCTTGAGCTCAAGATCGAACTGATTAAAAACGTGGCTGGTGAATCTCGTCTCATTCATAAGCGGAGTGAAAAAAGAAATAATGAAAATAGCGGAGGAGTAACTGATTTCTACCAGCTTGTCCCAATGGAAGCATTTGAAATCTTCCGTGGTTGCCAAGATCAAATGATTTTCCAGATGTCTGGTGGTAACCACATTAAAGAGATCGTAATTCCGGCGCTGTATATACATAATGCATCCAAAACCCCAGCATCGGGTTAAAACCTGAGCACGACGAGCAGCATCGTGCCCGGCGGTGGCTTCGCTTCCCTTGCCCATCACCGCTGCCTCCCTCTCAAAACAGTTAAACCCAAAGGCTGAGCAATCACCTGGGATGATTCAGAGCTTGGCACACGAGGGTTATGAATATTCCAGCTTTCCCAAGCAGTTTGAGATAACTTTAAGGGTGTTATTTTAGGGTTTAGGTGAAGCAAAGGTTCTATCGTTGCGTTATTGGGGGGGGGGGGGAATAGATTGTTTCGCTTGTCTATTAGTATGTTTAAAAATCTGGCTCGTTACCTTAGCTCTTGGACTTGTCGCGGGTCTTATTTTAGACCAAACACTGGAGGTAAAGCGCGGCGCAGCCCTGACGGACCCGCTCTAACCGGTGACCTCAAAAGGGTCACCCCTCAGGCATCCCAAATAAGCCCCTGGGTTCGCGGTGCCCGCCTGGCACTAAAATCCAGGGTTGGGTTCCCCGCATGTCTGTAGGCGGGATAGGGATGTGGGTGTGTGTTTGACATCCTGGAGAGCACAGGGCATCCCTGCCCGGGGCACGGGCTCCTTCCAGGGTATGTTTTTTTCCCCTTCCTCTCGCGGTTAAGCTCCTCAGCCTGTCCTCTCCCTCACCCGTTTTTTTGGGAGGGGGCTGGTAGTGTTGTCTAAAGAGGAAACCATTCGGGTTTTGAAAGGATGCGTTTCACTCTTCCCTTTAACCTCTCGCTTTTCTGGCTGCCGCAGCCTGCCATGCGGTAACGCTGGAGGGGGGAGTATTTGGGGGCGGGGGGGGGTGGTGGTGGTGGCAGAGAGCAGGGAAAAAGACAGAGTAATGAGGGAAGCAAAGGGTTAACCGTGATTTCTTTTAATTGAACTCCAGTTCTTGTGGCCCTAGGCAAGGGGGGACCTGACCCCGCTAGCAGCATCCAGATGTGCTGCTCTCCGGGGAGACCCCGGGATTGTAAAGCAGACAAGAGGCGGGGGGGACGGGCTGTCCCCTCCGCTCCCCCCGCTTCACCTCCCGCCTGCAGACGGCCTCAATCGCTGGCAAGCAGCGAGCCAAAACCTCCAGGTCTGGTCACGTTCAGTCCCGTGTCTGCATCTGAACTCCCAAATTGTAGCTGAATTGATGAGGCTAATTTCGAGGGAGGGAGGGGAGGGAGGGGCAAGGGGGGACCCACAGCTCTCTCCTGCCAGCCTCCGTCTTGGAGAAATAAAGTATTAATATAAGGCATCTCTGCCGCAGCCGGGTAGGAACACTAGTGGCATTATTGCATTTCCCTTTTGGAAGGGGCGGGTGAGAATAACTTTGGATAGCACTCTGACACCCACCCTCCCCCTCCCCTCCCCGTGGTTGGACTAAAGACGGGGGGGGAATCAAAAAGACTGGACACAACTGGCACTGGACAAGGTAATCCATACCCCCCCCCCCCAAAGAGATCCGATGTGCGGGAGCATCCTCCTTTCTTGGATTCACCCTCCCTTGTTTTCATCCCCCCCCTCTCTTTGCTCTTCTCCTGCGGCTGCAGCAGTTTGCAGAAGTGGGGATGAAGGAGTGTTGCATGATGTGTTCCGCTGCTGGTTTTGCAAGGGGGGGTGGGGGGGGTGAGCCGGTGGTGTCCCTTTCCCTCGGGTCCTTTGGACGGGTTCAGTTTTTCCCGGAAAAAAAAGGGAGGGAAAAGCGTTTATTTTCAGCTGACCGCTCCCGTTTGAACGAAATAGAGAGAATTGGACGTCAGGGGCAAGCCGGGTCTAAAATGAGATTTAAAGGTTGGGGTTTTGTAGTGCCCGTTTTGCCAAGGTGTCCGGGAACGGCCAGCTCAGCTGCTCTGACAATTATTGTCAATTTGGTTCATTTTTGGCTTATAAAGTGTTTTGGTTTGGTTTGGTTTTCCCTGAGTGGGGTTTTAACAGCTTAGTGGGAAACTGGGACTGGGAGAGAATGGTGGAGAAAGTGCTCCTAGTAAATGCAGTGAAATGGATGGGCATCCTCTGCTTCGGAGCCCCGTATCCCAGGGATGCTGGGAAGGAAAGGAAGGGCTGAAAGTGGGGAAGAACCTCCGCAGCCCCGTTTCCAGCCTGTGTTTAATGGCACTCTCGCACTGGAGAGGGACCGGACCCTCGCCTCACTCTCCTTGATGGGAGGCGAGAAGCAGAGGGGCAGAAGTTGCGTTCTAAACGTGTTTTAATCCCCACGCTCTATATTTCCCCCCCATCTGCCTGCCGCCACCGACTTGTATTTACGGTTTTCTCCCTTTCCTTTTTGCCTGTGACTGGAAAACGCATTAATGAAAAAATCTGTGGGAAGAGACGGAAATTCAGTGAGTCAGGCTTAAAGCTGCTCCAGCCAAGAGAAGACAAAATAATATCGCAAAAGCTCTGTTAAACTAAACTGTGGGATGACACACGGCGCTGGGGTGCGAGGCAAGGGCTTGGACAAACAAGAGCTGCCAGAGGTAGCTATTGTTCTGCCCCTTCTTATCTAAATGGAGCAAATATCCTGTATGTAAAATATATGTCTTTTTTCATCGAGAAGGCAGGACCAGCGGAGAGACGAAAGTTTCCTCCTCGAGTGACTTCACTTCCCAAAATTAGCAGAAAAAAACGGTTCATCCGGTTAACTGTCTCTTTTTCGCTCTGCTCTGCTGCAACAACCAAAGTTAAAAAAAGAGAGAGACGGGGAGGGAGGGAGGGAGAGGAGGAGAGGGGAGAGACGCAGACCCGCTGCAAGGGCAGGGAGGAAAGCGAAGGGACAGAGAAGGATCACACAAACTTCAGGAGGCTTCGGTTGCAGGCTAAACCGGGTCAATGTGTGGAATATTGCTGGTCCCGGCTGGAAGTTATTCTAGATGGACGGCACTATTAAGGTAAAGGGGGCAAGAGGGGCTTGGGGGCGCTGGGAAAGGCAGCGAGGGTTGGGGTCTGGCTCCGTCCGTCCGCTCTCATCCTCCTCCCGCTCCGCCGCAGCGCATCGGGGCTCTCCCCTTCGCCTCCCCGGTGCTCGAGGGGCTCCGCAGCCGGCAGGGAGCCGTCGGGGCGGCCCCGGGGCCCCGCCTGGCGCGGCGGGCTGCGGCGGAAAGGCACTGACAGCTCCTGCCCTGGGGCTGCGGGGGGGGGGGGGGAAGCAACGAGCTGGCCCCAGATGTGTGCCCCCGGCTCGGGTTTCCTTGCCCGGCCCTGCTCGGAATGCGCCGCTGGTTCTGGGGGTCGCCCGTGGGCTTCCTCCGGGAGCTTTCTGGGGGGAGAAAGCGAGGGCCGGGGGTGGTTTGGGGTGAAACATCCCCCTGGCTAGCTTGGGGCCAGACAGGGGGAAGGGGAAGCCAAGAGTGTGGCAAAAACCCACGAACATAACCAGCCTCTGGTGGCCTTGAGCAACCGAGGACGCTGCTGGGACTTGGAGAGCGGTTCCCCCTTTTCTCCCCCCATCCAACCGGCCGGTCCTTCAGCCTCTGCGAAGATAAACCAAGCCTTTCCCAAGCCCCTGGAGGTGGCCGGCGGTGTTACTCAAAGCCCAGGCAGCAGGGGGCTGGCTTTCTTGCCCTGGAGGGAGGGGGGACCCTTGTGCACTTCTTACGGGCTCTTCTTGAGCGAGCGCTGCCGTACACGAGCAGCTTGAACAGAAGAGCCTTGAAGGGAGAGACGCTGTGGGTGTGTTTGGGTTGGAGGATTTCGAAAGATGCCTATTGCCTGGGTGGGGTGTTGAGCTCTTCTTAAAACCAGTCTATTTTTTGCTGTTTTGGTCTTTCTTTTTCATGTTGTTTTTTGCTGACCTGGTGAGAAAGAAGCTGCAAACTGACAGGAACTGAAACTTTCTCCCTTAGGTTGCAGCTTGTGACAAGTGCACTGCTTGGAAGGGTCTCAAAAGAAGGGGGAGGGAAGGAGGTGGGCAGGAAGAGAGAATGAAGAGAGGGAAACAAGAGGGAATGAAAAGGTGGATGTCAGAAAGGAGGAGAGAAAGCAGGAGTGTTGAAAGCATAGACTTCGGGAGGTACGGCAGGAGTAAGACATGTTTCCCCCGCCACCTCCTTAGATCTGTACCAAAAGGAACCTGGGCCTCATTCACGATACATTCAGAGCACCACAACCTTCTTTGATTTGTGGAGCCCGAAATACTGTGCAGTGAAAGTGCAGAAATCTCCCATCTGTACGTGTGCCGCGGTGCACACATGGACTTGCTTTGCTGCACAGGCCATGGGCCCCCCACACCACCCTCGGAAAGGTGCTGAAGTATTGCCACGACCCATGTAGCTCACGGTGCCTACTGGGTGCTCCTTCTCTCCCCATGCTGCAAAGTATTATTGCTTCCTTCTCAGCCCCTCTGGTTTGGAGATGAGGAACTGCGACACTCTGCAGCCAGGCCTATAGTCACGTTGGGGAGGCTGTGGTGAAAGGAGGAACTCGGCCACATCCCAGGTCACTTCTAGTCCAGAAATACTTTGGTTCTTTAAACTAAGAGAGATGGGGTCCAGATACATCAGTCTCCTTCTGGGTGCTGAGCAATTCCAGCATCGTCAGCAAGCTGCCGCAGGTCCCCATGTCCTATCATTTTCTGTATCATTTTCACTTAGATCAACGTTCCTCAGGATTATCTAATATTTCTCATCATAGAATCACAAACAATTTGGGTTGGAAGGGACCCTAAAGCTCAAACAGGGACACCTTCCACTAGAGCAGCTTGCTCCAAGCCCCTGTGTCCAACCTGGGCTTTAACACTGCCAGGAATGGGGCAGCCACAGCTTCTCTGGGTGTTCCAGTGCCTCACCATCCTTATATCTGACCCACACATAGCCAGATTTGCTGCAGTCCACCAGTGAAAGGAAGGGGTTAGGCTACCTTGCCTTGCTTGTCTCAGGTGAAGGGCAACGGGAGAGGATGTGGCTTGAGATGCTTCAATGTTTTGAATATGCTGATCTCCTGCCATAACCCATCATTCAGGGGAGATTTTCTAAACTCTAAGATGCAGGAAAGCAAGGTTGTACTGTAGCCAGAGGAAAGCAATTGAAAAGCAATTGTCCCTTTAAGTCTGCTCTGCCATAGGTGGTAGGCATTGATTTGTCTCAAAGCTGTGTGTTTATGTTGGGAAATAGGGCAGAAAGATGCATGTAAGTGACTAGAAAAGACCCAGCAAAAGCTCTGTCATTACTAGAGCAAGAACACAGTGAGGGACCAAATAAAATCTACCAGAGTGGTTAAGAAGGGCTTCCCTCTGTAAATTCAGCAATGTACCCCTCTGTGTAGAACATAAATGCTGTGTAGCACAGAAGAGACATGGGAGAGGGTTTTGCCTTCCAGATGGTTGTCTTCTTGAGCAATTTAAACAGTACAAGGGATTGTTTTCTCAAGTGTACCAGAACTATTCCACAGACTAATTGTTTTAATTGAGCCAAAGACATTTAATTGCACACTTGGCAGATGCAGGAGTCTGAATTCAGTCTACTATAGAAATCTCTCCTTTCGCCTTGCAATCTCCAGTATTCAGTTTGTACTTTCCTCTTTTTTAGGCCATTCAGAAAGAGTCTTAACAACTGGTTTTGCCTACATGGAATAATTTAGCTGCAAACCTGCCCGGCTGCAGTGTAACTTAGTAGTAAAAGGGTACATCCGCTGCAGGGTTGATGTGTGTCCTAAGGGCTCACACTTGTATGGTCCTGGAGGAACAGAGCTTGGTCGGTGAATAGATGTGGATGTGTTTTGTGCACATCGTGTGCAAGTGTGAATTGAAGTCTTTTGCAGAGCTTTTTAACCCATAGCTCAGGGAATTCCATGGGTTTAAACATATGTAATGGGATCAGCCTGGACTCTAGGTCATTGTACCCCATCATGCACTGACTTGCATCCCATATGATATTGCTGAGCCAATGCACCAGGTCTAGAACATGTTTTTCTTTCTCCACAAAGAGTTATTTACCCTGAGAGGAGTTAGAGCACTTACTGAGGAGGGGGAGGCAGGTTTTGCTGTGCTCTTCAAACTACCTGTTCAATATGAACCTAGCTGATGCTATGATTCTAATATCTGGCACAGGAGGTGGACTGATTGGTTTGAAAAGTGACCTCTAGAGCAATGCTCTAAGGTCTTTTATGGCAATAGAAGTGCAGCAAATCTATATCTTTATTAGTTTATTTCCATCTTCAGTTCATATTCTGCAAGCAACGCTTGCAAAAGATGATTGGGAGTCAGTGAAACTCATGACAGCTTGTGTTTGCATGGATTTGAAATCACTGGTAACATCTTTATTGCACGCCTCCAAATCACATCTTCTTTGGGTTAACATCCTGCTCTGGCTTAATTTATATTGTGTTTGCAGGGTTTGTTTTTTATTGCCCTAAATTGAATAAAAAATGGGTACATCTAATCTCAGCAAGATGCCCATGCACGGACTTCCTCACCATAACAAATGGTGTGGTTTTAAACTGTTTAATTGTTTCAGTTCCACTTTACATGTGGACAATAATTAAAGCAAATATACTTGCCAAAGCCTGTCTGTTAATTAAAAAGCCACATTTTGTGTAACTGCTGCTTTCATTCTGTGCAAACATGTTTGTCTTTATGTTCTGGACATAAGAGAGAGACCATCTGAAGGGCATTCAATGAACATTTTGCATTACTCAAGGAGATGACAACCATGCTTGTCTCCTTCCATGAGAAGACAACTTGTGTGTTGGTGTTGCTATAGCAAAGGGTGGGGTAGGGTTCTCTTGCAATCACTGTTTCTTGTCAGTTGTGAACTGTGGGCGTTCGCCTCTGGGCCTGAAACTTGGCCATCAAGATCTTGATCTAAGAACACGCTTCCTTTCTGAGCAAGTTGAAGTCTCTGTTTTGCCATTTTTAAACTGCCCTGCCTTTGGCCCTGTAGAGGTGGCCTTTCCTGGCACAAAAGCATTGACCTCGAGGGCAAGATTCTTCATCTCTAGAATGAAAAACCCCTACCTATAAACTAAGTTTGCAGAGACCTTTGCTGACTGGAGATTTTCCCTGTTGCTGTCCCTCAACAGCCATTTTGAACAGAACCATCTGAACCATCCAAGGGATAAATGACAATATTCCCTCATACCCTAGTCCCTAGTCAGATGGCATTTGTATTGCATTACAGCTTTCTAATGGACAACAGCAAAACCCCATTGGAAATGTTTGTAACTGGGATATTTTTATAAAGCTACATCATTTTCCCTGTGAAATCTGTATGACCACATGTGCCTTTTGCCTTAGTATGAACTTACAATCATGTGCTGCGTGCTGTCGACTTAAGGTGTTTGTACTAACTCCTATTTGCAAGTAAACCACTGGGAGAGTCTCTTCAGAGCCTGAGTAGCTCTGCTGCTCTGTGATGGAATTATTCCTGCTAAGGGAAGACAGGTTTATCTGAAGCAAACCTACAACAGAACAGCACAACTGCTTAGCTTTTAGGCACTTGGGGTTTCACTCAGAGCCTTTACAGAGGTGCTGAGAGTCTTGTATATAGTTTCTCCCCACCACTGTGGATTTTACCCTAACAGGATGTGGTCACTTTAAGTAGTAGCGTGCATGTCTTGAGGATTTCATGCTTTTATTTTAGTTATTTATCTAAATTTTGTGATCCTCCTTTGTCACTGCTTGGAGCATTTCTTCTAAGGAGAGTTTTGTTGGAGTTCTGGTATGCAAGGGTGGTATTCACTGGGGTATTATGGGAAAGGGACAGAAAGCGAGAGAAGCAAAGGGGAAGGTTGCACCTCGAGGTGAGGTCTTAGATGACAGGCTGATAAGGTGAGATATGCTGGGGGAAGGGCATTTATAGCAGTTTTTGCAGGAAGCAGACTTTATTTTCTTCAGGTCTCTCTGTTCTTAGAGAAGGCTTTCCTCCTCATTTCAGTTCACATCTCAGAGCACCAGGCTTAGAATGAGGTATGAAAGCAGATTATGAACGTACAACCTCCCAGCACCGAGCATCTTCCATGCTTTTACTCCCAGTAAAACATCTGCAAGCGAAGTTCTTCTGCAGCACCTCATAAGCTGCATTGGACAAACAAAACTTTCTCATTCTGCTTGCGTTTACTTGAACACTTAAAGACCCCATGTCCCATCTCAGTGCAAGCAAAATTAAAGGAGCCAAGGGAGCCTTAACTTCAGATGTTCAGATATCTGTGGCTTTGCTGCACACCTCATGTTGCAGAAGCACGGCTTGAGTACTAGAGCGTGCGTGAATGTGGGCATGGCTTGCCTAGAAAAAACAGGTCTAACGCATTAAGTTTAGCTTTACAACTTGGTTTGAAGCCAATTTCCCCCCCAGATATAAAATTCTCTTTAAATCTTTTGTTCTGAATCAAACAAGAGATCTGTTTCCAGTGTCTGTGCCTCTGTTGTGCTCTCACGCATGTGTGAACGTGAGCGCACAATGCACGTGATGTGAAAAGAGCTGCCTGCGGTGTACCTCTTGTACAAAGCCATGTCCCACTGCTATGGGTGATGCCTAAGAACTCTTTCTGAGTGAACAAATGTCTTTGTGCAAGGCTGCGAGTGCATATTTATAGCTGCATTTGAAAACACAGACTAAAATATCACCACACAAATGTGGTTTTCTGCCTCCTTCTGCAAACAGCCTGCCCAAACCTTTGCTAACTTGTGCACTGCATCGTCACGGACTCGGGGACACTCGGGGTGCTGAAAAAGTAACTTGTCACCAACCTGAATGGTCCAGACAGCAGCGTATGGTGCAGGATTATGTATAATCTACTGAGCTCCAAATATCAAAGCCTTCAAGATGTTAATGCATCTACTGCTTATTTTCTTTCTTCCTCTCGTTACCGAGGCCACATAATTACTGATGCGTATCTACACAGCGAGTAACGCTGGTCTAGAAACCTGTCTCTTGTAGTAAAGCCACAAATGTTACCTCCCTTCTCCCCCACCTCCGCTACCAAAAGCTTTTCCTTTAGCTGTAAGACTGAGACCTAAACAAAAGGGTTGTACTTTACTGCATGTTACTGTTGAAGACATCCAAGTATGCCCTGAGAAACTGTTTCTCCAGTGACAAATAGCACCAAAGGCAAAACTTGGCAATGATGACAAGGGACCAGTGGTATCTGACACCAGAGACACTCTAATTCTGGTTTCCTTCAATGTTTGAAGCCAAGCCCCCAGAATAGGTATGTAAGTGCATATGTGTCTAACTAAGCAAGCAGCTTGGTTTGTAACGATATTGGCAGTCTGTAATTCTCATTAGCTTTTAAAGGTAACTGTTCCCCCTGCCATCCAGGCTGCTTTCTAGGTGCTTACCAAAGTATTTTGCTTCTATAAACATGTTGATTAGGATTTGCAAGGCTGGCTAAGGAGCACTGAGTATAGATGGGAGCAGTAAGGCAAAATCCCATGGGCAGCTTGCGAGATCTCAGCCTTTGCTTCTCTTCAGTGTTGGTATGATGCTGTGAAGAAAGTGAGCCTGGCTCTTCGTGTGCATCAAGAATTCTTTCTTTTCCTGATTCTGTTCTAAAAGACAGTCAGAAGCACAGCTCGGGAGAGGCTCCTGAAATAAATGCCATGGCTACAGCTAAGTTAGTGGTTTATTTGCATAAATCTTGTCCCTGTTCTTCCAGCATAGACTAATCCAGAGCTCAACCGACCACAGGGTTGGAAAGGAGTAAGAAAGTAATTATAACACCCCAACCCCAGCCTGACAAAGCTGCACGCCAGGAACTGGACTTTAGCATGATGGGCCATGCTTGTCAGTCACACAGAGGGAGTGGAAATAACATAACGGGCAGGAGAGCCTTTAATTAGTCATCTGCCTATTTCTCACTCAGCAAAACCTGCCCTTCTGTGTTTGATCTGAGGAAGGAGACAAATCAGCAAGAATACAGGTTTTTGGGTTGGTTGATGAGTGAAAACCAGAAACTGGAGTAAGGAACAGTAGGGTCAGGGGAAGGTGTGGTGAGTTCGGGAAACCGACTTCTGCCCGATGAGAGAATTCTGATTTGAACGTTTTTTATAGCAGCTTTCTTTAAAAAAACATAAAATAAGATAAGGAAAAGATTAGGAGAGGTTAAAATACCCCCTTTTTTAACAGCTAAAAGCAGAATTTGGCTCTCTGGTTTCTTCTGAATAGCTCCTCTTGTTGTTCCAAGCTTGATTGACTTATAACTGCATCTGAACCAACCTCACATCAGTTCCTTTTTATCAGCCAAAGTGAGACTTCCTGTGCTCCACAGTCTGGCTTCCTGATGTGTTTCCTTTTTCCTTTTAACAGAACAAAGGAAACTGTAACTCCTCCGCTGCTCCTGTTCCAAATCTCCTTGGGACTTCATATAATGTTAGCATCGAACATTTGCCTTTCATTTCTCTTCTGCCTGGTGTCTGAGTCAGGCTGCCTGGAGTGTTAGTGCCCTCTTCGTATCTACTTGAGTTTTGCATTGCCAGCTGTGGAGAGGCAAAAGCTGTGCTGCTGTTGAAATGAATTGACAGCCACCATGCCCTGGTCTAGTAAAGCAAAGCACAAAGGAAAAAGTTTGGCCAAAAGCACTGCATGTTTTGTAATGTTCTGTTAAGGCAAATAATCAGGTGTTGAGATCTCATTGATTTGCATGGGCTTGTCTTTGTGAGCTTATTTGGTATTTGAACATGGGGCTAGAGCTTTGTGCTGAAATATGTAGGCTACTGGCACAAGTTTGCTCCCCAGGATGGTTACAGATACACAGTATGGATGGCATTGCTCTTGTGCATATCGGGACTGTCAGCCCTGTGTGCTTTAACAGGAATTATTCTCTTCAATCACCCCACTGAATGGCTGTCACTCTCTTCTTACAGCTATTTTTCCTTTAGCTGCTATAGGGCTGCAGTTCTGTTTCAGTCATAAAATCATAGAATCCCAGACTGGTTTGGTTTGGAAGGGACCTTAAAGCTCCTCCAGTTCCAGCCTCCTGCCACTGGCAGGGACCCCTTCCACTAGAGTAGGCAGATGCCTATAAAAGTGCTTCTGAACGTAACTAAAAGCGACAACAGACGTATGGAGCTATCTGTTAGTACAAACTGCCAACTGGGGCCTGGTTCTGAGAAACATACATTGAATACCTGCAAATTCCTCCTGAAATCAGTGCAATTCCTTCGCGCTTTGACTTCACCCGTTTATCCAAAACACCAGCGCTCAGCAGGCTTAGAAAGAAGGGGGAGATTTGCAAGTTCAGCCTGTCCAGAATAGGCAGCTTATATGAAGGTTCATTTATCCAAACCATCAGCATTCAGGAATGGCAGAATATGGAATATGATACCAGAGTATAGACTTGCCCTCTTTTCTGTTTATGCCTTAATGTATATATGTGGTGTGTATACATGAAAGGGTGGCCAGAGACAGGCAGTGGTTAAACAGCCTGAAGCAGGAAAGGATTACTGCGCCACATCAGTTAGCAAGAAGGCAGCTTCCAGGGAGCCATCCTCACCCCAGCCTAAGGGAGCAGCAGGAGCGATGGGACTTAAAGCAGTGAAAAGAATTAACATCATTGCCGTCCTACAGAATAGCCTTTCTGCAGGTTTCAGTGCACTGATTTGGGGTTTTCTTGTGTAATAACAAAATCCTACACCTTTATATTGAAAAATGTCACTTTGAATCAAATAACTTTAGATTAACTGAGGAAAGGTATCAGAAAATTATATCCCTTCTGTAAAATCCAGGGGAAGATCAAGGAAGTTTCACCTTTTCTGCTGTGTTCTGTTTATGGAACAATTTCTATACAGCACAGTTCGATTTCTATAAGAACTCCATTGATTTATTCCCTATTTGTCCATGAGAGCCGTGTTGCAGATCAGCTTTTAGGACTGACTCCTGATTAGAATCAGAAGTCATGAGTCATGATTAATTCCTTGTATTATGGGAGTTGTCCCCAGAGGCTCACACCAAGATGAAGCATGGCACGTAGATGGACTAAGAGCCCACAACCTAAGCAGGCAAATTCAAACAAACCAAGTAGGAGCTGAAATGCAGGAAGCAACTGGTCACTCAGGAAGTCACCATCAGAGACTCAGAGTCCTGGTGGCCATTCACAAGTTGCTGGCAATAGAATTACCCAGGGATTTGGAGGAGGGGGTGGACCTTAAATGTGGTTTTACCTCTGATACACAGAAAGATCACTAGAGCCAGAAACTGACACACTTAATGCTCAAAAGCCACATTGTAGTGATCTCACAGCATAGAAATTGATCCCAAAGGGCTAAAAGTTGTTTTGAGTAGGCACCGCAGCTGTTCTGGGTGGCTTTGAGGTGTTCTGGGCGTCTAGAGTACAGTCTGGGTGACTCGTGGTCCTTCAGAGAGGCTTTGCTCCAGCAAGGACAAGATGATGACACTCCTAACCTGAACTTGCTCCCAAAATTCACGTGACATGCTGGTAACATCCTTCCTTAATTACATCCACTGTACACATGCAGATCTTTCCCCAGCACAAATATTTATGTTTTGGTGTTATTTCTAAGAGCCATAAGCAAATACATCTGACTTCATTAGAACCAGCCAGGCTTTAAAGTAAGCATGCACTGAAGGGATTTGTTAGGTCAGAACTCTGAGTATCAGCCTGCAAATATAACCCAAACAGCCTGTAACAGCTCCACTGTGACAAGAGAAAGAACGATACGATGTTAAGTGAGGGACCGATGCACAGAGCAGTGTGTCTTATCGGGATCTGGGGTGCTTTTAATTGCACAGATTCCTCCTGAATCCCATTCTCTACTGTGCATGCAAATATCGTGTGTGCTGTGTTTTATCCAAGCGATGGTGAATTCCCCAGTGACACTGAGATTGTACTTGAAATCTGAGACGTCTCTAGTAAGCTGAAGGGAAACTGTGACCATCACAATGGCATGTGGCCCAAACTCCAGCTCCTCGCACCCTGCCGCGGATCCAGCGGCTGGGCTGAATCTCACAGTACCTTGGTTTTGTGCCACTGTCTGCCTCCTGCCTTGCATAAAGTGGAGCACAGACAGGTCTAGACTGAAATGCGTTACTCCTTATCCATGCAGTGATTTTACAGAAGATCTGGAGCAGGGCTTTGTCTTGGTACCTTCTAATCCTTTTCTTCTGCAAAGCAGCTCTGTCCTCCCCACCACAATGATTCTGGGTCATCTGGGTTTTGAGTAGTGTTATACAGAAGGCTGTGTGAAACGCTTTCCCAGCGTGCATCACCACATGACTCTCTTTTGGTAGGAAAAAGGGTACCTCCACTTTTAACCCTGAGCCTCAGCAAACTCCTGCCTGGGACACGCAGTTTCTGCATGTCAGTATTTAGGATGTCACCACTCCACTGGTTTCCAAATCCCAGCTGCACAGCTACAGGGATCTTTTGCCTTCACAGCACTTCCAAAGCAGTGGGCAAAGGTTTTAACAAATGGAGAGTTCCTCCCCTTTGGAAAGGGAAAGCTACACAGTGAGTTCAAGCTTCCTTGCAGTGAATCCTCTGGATTTGCACCACTGCATCTGGGTGTATCTCACAGAATATGGGGTGGTCATTAATGAATGGGATAAGCTTGCAGTTAGTTCCTTGCTGTTTGTTTTTCTATCCTTATATGTCATCTCTACTTCAGGAAGGGTGTAATTATGGTTGATGGTTAGTGTTGTGAATTATCTGTGCTACAGTGGTACCCAGAGACCAGTGTGGTCTCTGTTGTGCTAAGCAGTGTATATAATGAGAGTCTTCTTCAAAATTCCTTAGGAGTGAAGAAAAGTTAAGGCACTTAATTTGAACTCCAGAGTGGAAGCAGTCCTTGAGCTCTGCTCTCTGCTGTCAGACGTGACCATGCTCTACCATTCCTTTCCCAAAAGCTTCCAGGTAAAGGATGGATGGATTTCCTTTCCACCACCAATGCTCCCCATTGAAAAGGGCTTCTGTAACTTCATGCTGAGGTTTAAACAGTTTCCTCTGGTTTTGGACTGACCTTTGCTTGTGACTGATTCATACATTTCTCACACCAGCACTAGTAGCTTAAACAGCACTTTCCCTTCCCTGATGTTATGCCCCCAGTGTGTTCACAGCCCACTGCTGAACCTCTCTGCCTTTGTTTTGCTGGGATAACTTAAAATCTGTGTCATAAACCCCCTTCTCCCGCTTATTCCTCAGCCCTCAGCTGCACCTGCTCCCGGTTGCATTCGTCTTTCCACAGCGTGAGTCACTGGAGTGGCACACGCTGTTCCTGGGGCTTGGCATTGACACACACTGGAAGATCCCTCCCTGATGCAATTCTGGGATTGCGATGCCAGAAAACTCCGTGAGCAGTTAATTCACTCCAGTCTTTGTCCTCAGCGGAGCCCAGCCTCCCTCAGCCCGTTAGGTTCCTGTGTGAGTTCAGGCATTTCACTTCAGCTCTCAGTTTCTCATCTGCAGAAGTAAGCAAGTGCTTCCTTCCCTCTCTGCCTTGTTTGGTCGATCTGGAGTAGATGCTTTTATAAGGTGGGAGTTGGATTCACGAGCAGCAGCTACAGTGATCTCAGTGCAGGCACTCCTGCGATGTAATGACCAGAAAGAAACCCAGTGGTTCTTCCCATAATGTCCTTTATTAACACTCAACAACCTCCGACCATGTTCCTGAGATATGGGTACCGTTATCCACCTTTTGGGTCATGTACTTCTTTGTAATGGGGGTTTGTAGCATTGCAGCTGTGACGAGCAGCTATGTTTTCCCTGAGACCCAAGACCATTCCGAGCTGTCTGGAAGGAGTAAGAAGGGTGTGAAGCCCCAGTTGGTTTTCCAGGTTTCTGCAGCAAGTGCCCTGGCCTGCCTGGTGAAGGAGCCCAGTCGAGTACATGCATGTGCTTGTGAAGCTGCTCCATTGATTCATACGTAGAGCATGCAGCTAAAGCTTCAGCTAGGTTTAAACACCAGATGGTTTCTTACATCAGCCAAACTTTTATGTGCATTAAAAGATTGCAGCCAGCACATAGTCAGGACCCCACTCTCTCTGGCCATTTCTTCCATTGATTTCTTGCCCTTTCACAATGTTGCAGCTCTAAGGTTGGTAGTTTCAAAACCAGACTTCCAAAAGGAAAAAGGAATTAATAATTAAGATAACCCTAAAGGAATCTCCATGCTAGGAAGGTGCGTGCTCCTTTCAGAGCCTCTTTTATGACACAAGAACCACCCTCCAGTTCCCTCACATTTACATCGCTGCTTCAAGATGTGTCTTTCCAAGCACTCCTCTACCTCACACACAAGTTCTTGTAGGTGCTCTTCTCTACCTCTGTGAACTTAGATCTCTAATAGCAAGTACAAGTGTGTGTGTGGGATTTTTTATAAGACATTAGAAGGCCTGCCATAGTTTTAAGTCATCAAAGTCCAAAAGCTGTAAGGAATTAAACAGTGTGAAATGGACTGTACCTGAGTGTCAGGTGTATCTGCAAATGAGCTTTGCCTATGAGGCAGGATGGTACAGATGGTGGCAGTGTTTATTGATACAAGGCTCTCAGTGAATGTGCAATATACTAAGTAAGCAAAGAGCTTTTGAGTGTCATCAGCTCCAGTGGATGGCAGGAGCATAGCGCTTCTACTTGGTATAATTTGCGGGTTAAACTGGTGGAGTTAAGCAAACAGCTGGAAAATGGATCTATCTCAGGCAATGCTGATTTGCATATATGTAAATTGCATCTTTTACACCTTTGCTGTCCCACTGACTCTATCAGAACTGACCTGAACTCAGTCAGTTTGGCTTAAACCTACTTGTTTAAGTGACTATTGCTGTTGATTTCTGTAACACTGCACACATCAAAAGCTTCAAAAGTGATTTTGTGGGACAAAACCTCTAGTTTTTCATCTGAATCTCTGTTACTAAACCCAGTACTGCAGTGAGATGGATTTGTGCAGCTACAGACCTGATATGTGCATGATATTTGGTCTGGAGCTGATATGGCATGAAGCAGGATGGCCAGCTCCCACACCCAGGAACTGTGTCCAAGTTGTGCACTTGGTTATTCACTCTTTGTTATGACTAACTTAATGGGTTATGGAGATAAGAGAAACATGTTCAGAAACCTGAAATTATCTATGATAAAGTTTTCTTAGCATCTAAGATCATAATCAGTCATCTATTATTTAGCAGAAAAATGAAGAGGAAAGATCTCCGGTCTGGTATCTGCTCAGCAGATAGCAATCACACTCACATGGCTTCAGAAAAGCTAGACCTTTCTGAAGAGTGCTGTTCAGTCATTAAAGCAAGCCCCCCTCTGCAAGAGGAGTCTCCTTGGCTTTATTCCTCTTTCTTACCCTGAAACCCTGAGCAAATCCTTAGAGGTTTCTGTGCCTTGCTTGTCCTAATTGTAAACTACAAATGGGTAATGCTCTTTGGAGGGAAGGCTGAAAACCAACAGATCTTCACAGAGATTGTAGGCTCTGGATAAAAATGCTGTAGGTGCCTCAAATGTCAATAGAAAATCCTCGCTGAAATGAAGTTCAAAGCAGCTGGATGTAAAAGATGGTGTTTTTTTTTTTGCAGCTAGGAAAGGAAAGACACTATTTATAGGACATAAGATATTCTAGTCACTTATGAAACACAGAAAGAAACCAGGTTCTGCCCTGAAGCCCATATAACCTAAACCAATCCCATCAACAGATGACACATGACACACATATCAAGCTGGAACATCCACAGGCTAGGTGGTAGCTGCACCACACACACCTTTCTAGAAGCCTGTGGAAGAGCAGTGGCTGTCACCAGCTCAGGACTACACACTCAGAGGGACGCTTCCTTCTTTCCAGCCCTGATAGTCAAAGATGTAAAAGCCACATGAGCCATGGGCTGCTTTTCCTGAGCAGAAGGGTGTATAACGTGCATGTGAAGCACAACAAAGCTGGTTGAAAGCGTGTGCTGAGCAGCAGTGGGGCAGAGGCTGCCGTGCCGAGGGGGCTCTCCCCCGTGCTGCTCACCAACCAACTCGCTGTCATTGTTTGACTTTGGCCTGCTGAGACAGGTGCTAATCAGCTTCCAGATCACACTTGGGTACGTGGCAGGCGACTTGTCATTAGGGGCTGCAATAACAAGAAGCAGCTCTTGTCTCTCAATGCTCTATAGAACTGGGAACCTCTTCTGCACGCACCTGACGGTGGCTGTGAGCAGGGGCGCAGCGCCTGGCTTGCTAAGGACAAGTGCTTCCCAGTGAGGGGGGTTTGCATTTTGTCTTGTTTGACAGTCATTTAGCAAGTGCCATTTGGTGCAAGCTGATCCTTAAAAAACAAAGGGTGTGTGTATGTGTGTGTGAATGCAGCTAACATGAGTTTTGCCTTTTGAGCAAGCTCAGAGCCTGCCCCCGCTTCTTCATGGAACTCTTGAGTGCGGTTGGGCACGGGGGTGTTGGAGGAGTGGAAACCCTGACCTCAGATGTTTCATTGAGAGAGGCTGGTTCTTTCCTCATCCTCATGAAAAAAGATGCAAAAGGTAAAGAAGAAAATGCGCAAGGCAACCTGAGTCATAGAAAGCCTGGTTTCCTGATAGTTATTCATTGCCATTCACAGTCACCTCCTGCAGTTTTAGATAAGAGAATTATCTTGCAGGTTAGATGAGCAATGGAGATCTGAGGTGAGGAATGAGGCATGTGGCTTGAGTAACACAAGAACCAAGTGAGATGCCCCTGCAGAAAGTAAGAGGGAAGCTTGGGCACCCACCCAAAGGCTGAGAGGGCAGCCCTGGTATTAGGCTTAAAAGCATTTCCTCTTTGCTAGAGAAGAAGTAAGAAATCTGAGGAGGGATTCAGTTGAGGAGAGTTATCAGGCAGGTGAAAACAGCAAACAAGGCCAGCACAGTTGTGAGCTGCCTCTGCGTTCATACTCTCGTGTCACCAAGCTGGGCTCATAATAAACACTCTGTATGATACAAGCACACGTGGCAGAAGGCACTTGGTTCTGGATACCACATGCCAGAGAGGCTTTGAGAAATAAGAGTAAAGAGAAGCACGAGACAGGACAGTGTGGGGCTAATCATCTTCTATGGAAGGACTGAAGTAGAAATGCTTGATGGCATGGCAGTGCTGTTGCCAGCTTTTGTGGTATCTGATTTTCATCTGGAAAGCCTGACTTGCATTCTAATTCCATAGGAATATCAGCATTTAGTTAATGAAAGTGAGTTTCTTCAGACTGCAGGGAAGAGATTGAGATGAGATGTGAGGAAGAAGTTCTTTCCAGTGGGGGTGCTGAGGCACTGGCACAGGGTGCCCAGAGAAGCTGTGGCTGCCCCATCCCTGGCAGTGCTCAAGGCCAGGTTGGACACAGGGGCTTGGAGCAAGCTGCTCCAGTGGAAGGTGTCCCTGACTGTGGCAGGGGTTGGAGCTGGATGAGCTTTAAGGTCCCTTCCAACCCAAACCAGTCTGGGATTCTGTGATTCTGTGATGCACTGTGCTGGGTCCTGTGGGCAGCCCTGCCTAAAGGTTTAAGATACAAGCCAGTGAGGGGAGGGCATGGGAGTGATTTGACAGGTAGGTGATGTAGGTGATGCCAAGGAAGTGCTGTGTGAGCTCCTCAGTTTAAAATTAAACCTGGCAAAACCCCAGGCAAGAAAAAGGAAAGGCCTTTTTGGGAGCTGAGGTCAGAGAAGTCATTTTGCCCCCCTTTCCCCACCCATTCCAATTCTATTATTCCTCTATTACACACATGAGAAAAGAAGGAGGGTTTTGAATCATGTTTATTAATTCAGAGTGACAATAGGACACCTGGACTAGCACCTGTCAGAATAGGATGCAAATTAGCCCAGGAAAGCTAGTCTTGATCAGTGCAGCCCTAATGAAGCACTAATAGAAGTGATAATGCTTTGAGGGGTATTCAGAGGAGCAAGAACTGCTCGAATATCGGCTCAATTGCATTAATGCAGCACTGCTCACATTCACAGGGACTTCCTGATGCTTTTCTGCTGCTCTTTGGTTTTTAAACAGCCAAACGTGGGACTTATTATAATATTTGCAAACAATGGGGTCGTGGAGATGCTGTGATTTACTGCAGAGATAGAGAGGGGGGTGATGTTTGAAAGCTTAAATTAAAGCAGGATTTGCTCCTGTTCTCTCAAAGGAGAGGTTAACATTTTGCCAATAACTATCACAGGCTGTAAATGGCCTAAGTGTCATCTGATGGATTTTTCTGATCGCTTTTAATCGAGGTCTTTAGGCATCATGGGGTGTAAGCAAAGAAAGGAGCTGAACATTCACAAGCCTTTCATGAGTGGAACACACCTTAGATGTGACTAGGATAAGAAAGAAACTGCCCTGACAATGAAGTAACAACAGGTTCTGTGCTTCCTGAGTTACACTTTTTTATCATCATTATTTTCAATGTTCCTCATTCTGTATCTCAGGGAGATAAACTGCTCTGCATACATGGATATAGGCTTGCATAGGTTTTGAGAGTAGGTGGAGGCTTTTTCACCCCGCAGAGATAGTAAGTTGCTGTGTTATCTATTTCATCTCCCATATGTGGTGGGGTTTTTTAGCCCTATCAAACTTCAGACCAAATTTAGACAATGGGACTGCATTAGAAAAACTCACTTTACTATGTTCAGATCAGAAGAAAGACAGCAAAGCTGAGGCTGGGATATGTAGGTGATCTTCCCATGAAAATGATTCCTTTTTGCTGAGTGCCTTCCCAGGAGAAAGGGATAAATGGAAGGGAGCTCATTGCCCTACCTGAAAACAAAAGACAAAGACATGGAAATGATTTTCCAAACAAAGAGAATCCTGGGATTGGGCTAACCTGAAGATTGAGATAAAAGGGTTTTAGTGTCCTCAGTTTCTTTGTGAATAGGACCCCAAATGCACCAAAGGGTATTTGTGTGTAAGTGTACAAACTCAGCGGTTACCAGGGCTCCTGTTTGCGCTGAGGTGTGGCCCTTTGGGTCAGCTGCAGAGGAGTTCTCGCACACAGTGAACCTTTAAAAGCAAAGACAGGTTTGGGGGGGCTGACACCAGGACTGGGAGCCATACAGGTTTAGCAGAGAGCGTATTGGGTGAAGTGCCTGCAAACCTCCAGCTGACACAAGCTGTATCCTCTCCCACGAAAAGCTTCATAATAATCTGTGCAGAACATCACTTTGGGATAAACACAATAATGCTATAAATACCCCAGGCCATTTCCTGTTGTTCTTACTGCAGCTTGCACAGGGTTTGTGTCTGGGTGAGGGTGTGACTGTAACCCACATAGTAACACATACGTTAACCTTCTTCTCTGCTTCTCGCTGACTGCGTTATGGGATGGAGTGAAAACATGGGCTTTTTCTAACGAAAAGCATCCTTTGTCAGTTAACCTGTGGTTTGTTCTACTGAACACATTCATCATTAAGCAATATTCTTTATGTAAAGCATTTAGGGCAGCAAAAGGATTAGCTCTTGTGCTAGTGAAGCGATGAGCTGACTGCATATAGCGAGCCATGGTCACATACACCTCTCACTCTCATCCTTAAGGGAAATTAAACACACCTTAGAACATGAATTGAGAGCAACACGAATGCAACCGTCTCACTGAATGTTTAGGGTATTGCTTGGTATTTACTGAATTGTATATTTTAAGTGGGTTTGTTGTTTTACTGAAAGCAGGAGCAAAAGTTACCCTTGCACCTGCTTGCAAATTACATAAACACAATGCGAGGAAAGCAAACAAATTGCAGAGGGAGGCCCCTGACTCCTAATGAATGAATCCAGTTTTTAGAGGACCAGACTGGAAGTGCCTGGAACGACATCAACTTTTAACCCAGCACTTTCATTCAAACCAGTATTATTTTGGTTTGAAACAGCAATGTGCTGTTTGCTCCACAGAACAAACTGAAACCCCGGATTATGAATAGCTGCCGAATGGCTTAGACTTTTTGTCTAAGTTAAACCAGAAATTTAGGGCCATATATAAAGAAGAACTTGGGTACCTCCAAAGAAGATACTGCACTGCTTACATCTTTAAGAGTTCCCCCCTAAAGTGAAACCCAAACTCAGATTGACATTACTCCAAGTCCCTAAGCTTGGATCTGCTTTTGAAGTATGTGGTCACTTTTAACTAGGTAGTAAATCCCATCTCCCTTCAACAACAGCAATTATCATTTCTTCCTTCAGTTTATAGAGACAATAGTTAAATAAGATGATTTTGCCAAGAGAGAGATGGACAAACTGAAGAGAAACTGCCCCAGCTGTGAAAAGAACCAGGACCCATCACTCATCTGCTTGTTGCTGTCCCTGAGCGAAGAAAGAACTGCTCAGAAGCAGCATCTTTTTTAAAGGAGATCATTGTAAACTAATTTCCCTGTGATTGTGGCCAAATGAGGCAGAGTGGGTGTGTGCAATGGATATGTTTCATGTGAAAGGCAAGGAAGGAAATGGTAATAGCAGGCAAGTATGGGAGGGAAAGGCCTGATGAATGAAAGAGGCAGAATGCTCCACTCCTGCTTATTGAGGTTTTACCTCCACGAAGTTTAATATTAAGCAAGTTGAGGCAGAGAGTGGCATTTGCAAAAGCTTTAAATGAAGGGCAAAATGTATTTTGCTCATCTGATTCGTATTTGCCTCTGAAGATGCCCCTAAATGAAACACCTTACTTACGTGTCACACGGTGGCTCAGCACTTAAAGCAGTGAGAATCCATACCGTTGGGCTCTCAGCCTGACTTTACTGCACTTGTGCTGTTTGACCTTCAGAGAGTGATATCTCTGTGTCTTGCCTGATCGCATGTTAAAGAAAAGCTTTCCACAGGTGAGAAAAGTGGTGTGAAATCTACCCCTAAACATGACCTTTAGTATGGAGATATAGCAAGGCAATATTTTGACATGTTTAACAACACCCACTTCACATTTTTCTTTGATGGTACTGAAAGAATTGCTTCCCTGGTGACTAATCCTGTGGTCTGCTGGCATTCCTAAAGATGTTACATGTACTGTGACGTGAGGAAGTATCAGAGGAGAGTAGAGCATCTATAGCTTCATTAGTAAAACATATCTTGCCATGGCTGTTGCCCAGAGAAGCTGTGGCTGCCCCATCCCTGGCAGTGTTCAAGGCCAGGTTGGATGGGGCTTGGAGCAAGCTGGTCCAGTGGAAGGTGTCCCTGCCCGTGGCAGGGGTTGGAACCGGATGAGCTAATAAATCTGATGCAAGTTTATCAAAGCCCTGTTCACTGAAAAGGCTGATTTTGGCAGTTTTCTGAAAGCCCTTCCTGGTGCTTTCTCAAGTTTTCCAAGCTTTGTTTTGAAACTACTCTTTATTTAGAAGCATAGGCCAATCACAATATTTTAAAGCAAACCGAAAAGGTTAAAACTGCAATGAAACACTCAGAATAGCTGAGACAAAATATTTCACTTAACTTCAGGTGGGCTTCTCCGAATCATCGTTTTGTCTCTCTGTCCAACATCAGGATTGGAAAATTTCCCCCAGCCTCCCTCATTTCCTCAGGCTGTAACAGCAGTATCTCACACATTCCAGGTTTGTCCATCTCTTACCCTGTCTTGACTCCTGCTTTTGCCCCTCATTTTACATGGAGAACTTTGACCTGAACAATTTTGCCGCCTGGATGGTAAATGATCCCACAGCTCCCAAACATCACTCCAGTACTGAAACCACAGAACCATCTTTTCTGTGCTTCCTGCACGCTTCCTCACTTGAGAGCTGGGGAAATGAAGTATGTTGGTGTGTGAACATTATTAGTGTCTTTCTATTGTGAAAGCACTAAGACAGCAGAGATACAGACCATGACTAAAAATGGACAAGCGTGGCAAGGTGCTGGGCTCAGGAAGGAGAAAACTGAAATCCCAACAGTCCATTCCCCTGTGACATTTACAGAATATTCCTTGCACTGCCCTATCCACCTGGATCTGTGTGCAGGTATGGCGTGAAACTCTGAGTTAGGGCAAAAAGCACTGTTAGTGCTGGTTTGGGTCTATGCCAAGGTGTGTCCCGATTCGGTTTCTTTTTTTAAGCCCTCAATTTCACTAACAAATCAGAAATGGGGCTTTGAAGGGTGGTTGGTTGCTTGGTTTTGGTGTTTTGTTCTTCCTTCAGTGCTCTCATTTTCTTTAGAAAGAGCTGAGCAGAGGCAGGAGCAGAACCATACCTGTCTCTGAGCCAGCAGAAGGCAGTGGTAAAACTCATGCCCATTGAATTGACACCCAAATTCCTTGGGCCGGGGATAACTCCTTCAATGAAGTGGCTTGAAAACTTCCAGCCAGGCTGACACCTATTTGCTTTGACTCCTCCTAAGAGTTTTAATAGCTCGTGTAGGTTCTCACTTGTGCACAGAGCCCGCCGTTGCCTCTCTGTAGGGTGGCTGTCTGGTTAGCACAGTCAGAATTAAGAGGCAGGCTATTTTATTAGCCGGTAAAGCTGATTGATTTATTAGAGCAGAAATCTCTTGCTAGCTCCAACACAGGTTATTCTCCAAATGCAAACTCTATTTCATTTCACACACACCAAATAGCCCAAGTGCCTGTGCTATGAATAGGCCCCTTTGTTACCCTGCGAATCGACAAGACAGACTGTTTAGTTCATGTCTGTACATAGCGAAGGAGGACGGGGTCTGTGAGACAGATGTGGCCTTTAATTGCATGGAAATATTAGAAGATCGTTAAGCCATTTTTGACAGGGTTTTCCTCTGACTAAGGGAGCAGAGCCTTGTTTCGGGGAAGGAGCAGGGAGCAGCCCTGTCTTGCCGGCCCCACAAACAGGACCTTGTCCTACTCCCTCACCCCAGTGCTAAACAAAACCAGAGGAGATTTAGTCAGAAGCCCCACTTCCCTGCCAGAGCTGCAGAACTACATCTCAGAAAGAGCTTGCTTTAAATTGCATCTGATAAAAGGCTTTTCAACACAGCTCAGGGGACTTGCCCTGGTAGAGATAAGAGCAGCCGTATCAGCTCTGCTAAGAACATGGAGATGTGCTGAGGGGCCTGCTTCTTATTTACATTAGTATGATTTGAGGGTAAAAAACTCTTCAGCAAAAGGAAAACTTACTGCAGTTATTGCAGCAAGCATTGGAAGCAGTCCTCCATAGGAAAGTGACCTTCTGGGGGGGCCTGGGGTTCTGGTCTTAGTTTAGCTACATGCTACAAAATGACTTTAAGCAGAGTGTTCGGTTGCTTTGTGTTGGTTCCCATGCTGTGAAATTAGTGTAAGAAACTCATACCTGTCTGCATGGCACCTCTGAGATACTGGCTTGGTCTATTAGACACTTGGGTATGAAGGTAGGAGCCTGACAGCTCTGTATGGCACAGTTATCAAGTCAGAGCTAATGATCTTCATTCAAAAACCAAACCAAACCATCACTTCAGTTGCTGCAAGTGGGAACTTGCTCAGGGATAGCGTGGATCATGTCGAGATCGGAGCAAAGGTCCTAGAGATGACAGAATCCTGACACTCACCCCAAACTGGCCCTTGGATGTACATGTTTGTAGCATCACCTTGAGCAGAGGAGAAGTCTGGGATGCAGAGCTAAGTGACTTACCTGAAGCTCTAGCACTGAATTGCTCTGCCTGCTTCCCCTGCACCACAACATTTCAAACTCCCTGCCATGAACTCGATCCTTGCTCTACTTTGCCAGGACCAAGCCATTAGATCTCACAGGTGTGGATAAGTATCCCTGGGTGCAGACTTCTTAAGGTGGCAGTAGCAAGAGACCTCATTTATCTAAGCCAAGCCCAAAGCCCTTCTCAGAACCATGCTGATAAAGCCAAAAGGCTTTCAGTTAATGGTTACTGATAAGAGATTTGGTAAGTTTTTTGCTCAGCCTCCCAGGAGAACAGGTTTTGTTTTGTCTAGCCCTAGGATATTACTTGTTACTTCTATGACCTCCTTCTTCTGATGACAATGGAGCACTCCACAAAATCTGAGCTCTTTTGGAGTCAGGCATCATACGTATAGGGAAACTGAGGAAAGGGGATATTAACACAACTATGTGTTTTCTCTCACCTCTTCTTGCGGTGGAGTTAGCCAGGAGGCTGAGTGAGTCTGGTAGATGTGACAGCAGTGATGGAGTTAGATGTATATATTTATCATAGAATCATAGAATGGTTTGGGTTGGAAGGCACCTTAGAGTTCCAGCTCCTAAAATGTAGCCTGTACGTTTGTCTTCAGCAATGGCTTTGCTGAAGTTTTGGCATCAGAAGTTATTTAACTATTGCAGTGTTGGTAGGATACCCTTTTCTCTGTTATGCTCCAATCACTAGGAAGAGTAGCACCTTGTCGACTCCTTTTTGTGTTGTAGTGTTAACTTTGGGTTCCAGCCCAGGTGCCAGGATGGGATTTGGACTTTCTGTCCAGGAGGTAATGGTGATGGCTCTCCCTGAATCCTTCCAGGACCTTTCTCTTGCGCTGATATTAAAACATCAGTGTTTCTTTGTAAAGAAATCAAATGCCCCTGGGAACTTCCACTGGTGTAAACCAGCTTTTCCTGTTCAAATATCTCGATGGAGATTGACAAAGAAAATATCTCAGTGTAATCCTGCGGAGCTGTTTTCCTTGGAATGCTGCGAGCAGGCTTGTTCACAAAATCTCTGCTTTTCCTATAGGCGTATGCAGAAACAATCTCGTCACTGGAGCCACAGGGGCTGGGCTCGGTGCACAAGAAAAACACAGATCTGTGCCATCCCAGCGGGGTGGCAGCCCTCAGTTCCACTGCCAAGTGGAGGAGACCAGTTGGGAACTGGATAAGGAGCCAGCAGAGGCTGGGTATTCTGCAGGAGGCATCAATGCATGGCTTTATTAAGCGCTCAGCTGGGCATGGATGGCATCAGCTGGCAAAGAAAATGGAAAACCTGGTCTGAGCGCTGTTTCTAACTGCTCCTCTCTTGGCTGGTCTCTCTCATGAGGTTTAAATCAAATATTTCAGAGCGATTCAAGGGGCTGTGGCTCCCAGCTTCTGCTAAATGGGAGTGTGATTTGTGTAACTTCAGGCTCTTCTGAAAACCTCAAGGTCAGGACTTGTCCATTGCAGTAAATGCCACTTTTTTCTGGTTAAGGGGTAGCTAACAGTTTCACAGGGCTCTATCAAGTGCCTGCATATGCTTCTTGCGGTAGAAATAGGTTCTTATGTGTCCTGAACCACCTCCCCCATTTCCTCTTATCTCTGTACTCTGTGTGATGCACGCTTGACAGCATGCCTAAGTAACCAGCTCTGGGCTGGAGCACTGAATTTATGCGCCGAGCATCATGAGCACTGAGACCCTGAACACAGATTTAATCCAAACGTAGCTCAGGGACCGAGGCCAAACCCAGAACTCAAATAGACTTGAGCCCTAACACTTGAGATCTCAAGCCACATCTGGTTAAGGATTCAGCTGCAGGACTGCCTTGGACTTGTATTTGCCCTTTCTGATATAGTGTCCAGACCTTGCAATATGCACTGTAGATGTCAGTGATGGATTATGCCTTTTATTTCCTTTTGGCTGAACCTTTCCACTGCTGAGCGTTCCCTAGGTAAGAGGCTTTGAGAATTGCTCTGGGCTCCTACCCCTGTTTCAGGGGAGAAGCACATACTGCGCGCTCTCCTGGAGACTCTGCTTTGATTCTTTCATGCTGTTGTTTTTCCTTAGTCTGGAATAAGTCATCTTGGGCTGAAAGTGCATGTTTTGTTCTCTGCGGATGGAAACATAACAGCACCCGATGAATGTTTCCTGATGGGCTTCCTGCGATTGTGAAGGGAATGGTGTCAGGGAACAAAACAGGATACGAGTGCGGTGTTTGTGAATGTAACTGGGACAATGGTATCAAAGTGAAATAAAAAATAATGAATGGGCATTGCTGCAGCTGTGACTCAGAGCTTGGAGGAACCTGAAATATTTGTGTCTCTCTAAGCTGCCACCTCCCAGGTCTGGAATTCCTGGGAGAACACGGTTTTTACAGTGCTTTGCCAGTAGGAACCCTACCTGAAAAGACAGGATTTTGTGCTTGTACCTGTTCCTTTATACTGTTGAGACTCTGCTTTACATCCTTTTCCAGGGCAGCCTGTGAAAGAGGAGGCACATGGATGTGGCATACCCTCCGCAGTGCTTTCGGGTTTCTCATTTGACTGTTTTCCTTCCCAGGGTGAATTATCTGTAGTGAAAAGATTTGATTGCTTTTTGCATGCAGAAAACAAACCCAGCAGGATGATTTTATAGAATCAGTTTCTGGTACGAATAAAAGTACCTCCAAAAAGCGAGAAACGGTGGCACTGTCTCAACAGGCAAATGCAGCTTGAAGGGAGCTCAAGCCTCCTGAAACAATGTGCTTGGTCAGCCTGCAAACTCCTGATACCTGCCACTGAAAAGCAGCCTCTGGTGCTGCATCAAGGAGAGTGGGTGCTCCAGGACAAAGCTGAGGTCAGCACAGGGTTTCTGCCTAGCAGTAGGCTGCATTTATTCCTCGGGATAGCTTGGGTTTGTCAGGGAGCCAGGCCCTGAAACCATCTTGCAGTTTTCCTCCATGTGTCTTCAGCGGCAAAGACCATAAAAACGCTATAATAATATTTACTGGAGTGTGTATGTTCACAGTTACATAGTTACATCCATGTGTCTCTGTTTACAAACGCAGCTGCTCAGTGCAAGCCCGTTATTGTACAAGGGTGAGGAAAGCAAAGAATTAAAAGGAAGGTGAAGTAGATCCAGGTGGATTTGACAGCCCAGCTATGGGAAGCAGTCACACATGTAGCGGCAAGTTATTCCTAGTGAGCACGGGCAGCTCTGGAGCAGCAAAGCTGTGGGCAGAGATCGGTGGTGATATAGAGCATAGGGGAATGGATTCAAGCTGAAAGAGGGGAGATTTAGATTGGACATTAGGCAGATATTCTTCCCTGTGAGGGCGGTGAGACACTGGAACACCCAGAGAAGCTGCGGCTGCCCCGTCCCTGCACTGTCTGGGTTTCTATGATTCTATGGTATAAGCAGAGTAAACTGGCTGAGGAGAGTGTTAATACATGGCAAAGGCTCATTGATTTTCTGGAGACATGATACAGCTTGGAAAGGATTTTGAGAGCTCACGTTGACCTCCCGCCTCAGCAGAGTTCTGTTGATTAATTCATGGAGGTGAATCCTTTTGTAGTGAAATTATCGGCCAAAAAATGAAACCTGGCTCAAGCCACGCCAATGGCAAAGCTTTACAGCACTTTGAGCAGGCTGAACGTTTACCTGCAAGGTTCAGTACTCATCCTAATTCATCTCACATGTTTTGGGTGGCAGAACTAGGGAGGAATTCACCCAAAACTTCTGGGAACAGAAGCCAGAAGCTGTGATTTGCCCCTCCTCTGCTAATGGGCACACACCTCATGTGTTGCTCCCAGTGTGTATCAGTACCAGCAGGGCATGAAGCACCAGAGAAGTTCAGAGTGCTTAGGAAAACCCCTCTCTATAGGTGCAGGGGTGTGGGTAACCCATCTGGGGACTGGCAGGGATGTTGCATGCTCCAAAGAACAGCTGCTGTTCTCTCTAAAGGAGAACTGCAGCACGCCTACAGGATTTAGGAACTTGCATGATGGAGCTGTGAACATCTATCACACACATCCAGTCTCTCCAGCCTCAGGTTTCATCATATTAACAGGTGGAAAAGCCACAGCAATAATTTGGGCAGGTTCTTTTTGTTGGGTTTGTTTTTTTCACTTCCTCTCCTGGTCCTGTGCTAAGAGTGCACAGGGGCATCTCCTGGAGACTTCCCATGGGGCTGTTGCCCTTAAGCCTCCTTATGATCAGCCCTAAGGCAGCAGCTTGCTGGGGAGGAGTACTGTGACCTGGTTATTCCCATTTGGTACTGAGCCTGTTGGAAACAAACCAAAACAGGCTCTGAGCTGATTTATGTCAAGTCTAGACTGAGAAAAAAAGCCATTGGTCCAGATCCTAGAAACGCGTGCTTGAAGTCAAGTGATTTTCTGAAACGTGAAGTAGCTGAGCATGATTTAATAGTTTTCCTTTTTTGAATCGGGTTTGGGGGATCCTGAGAACAAAATAACGCAGCATTCATTTTAGCAGCTTTCTTTTATTCATTTGACATGAAATTTCATGGAAATGGGGAATGCAAACATAAAAAAAGCTGTATTCCCTCATGAGAAATTTTGCAAAAACCTTTCTTAGCTGTCTGATTTCAGTGTGGTTTTGCTCTTTAGGCCTATCTTATTCCTGCTTTGTTTCCTCTTAACATGAGTTGCTAAATTGTGGTTTCCCATTTGTCTGAATTGTGAAGACATGATGCTGTATTCTAAGACTGCCATATTTTGCTTCGGTGCACTAGTCTGGGTGGAAACTGAAAGAAAGGCACCTAAGGAAAGCTGGTGTTGCAGTTTGTGCATTTAGTTGACCTGCTTTGTAGTTCTGAGCAAGTCCTCAGCACAGAGTAAGAGCAAAATTACTGCAGTGTAGGATGTCATCACAAGGATTAAATGAAACCCCTCCTTTATGCACAAAGAAAGCCTCAAATCTGCAGAAGCTTTGACACAGTCTTAAAAGTACACTGCCCTCTTGATCTTTACTCTTGCTGCAGCAGGGAAAGCAAGACTCTATCTCCCCCATCCCTCCTCCTCCTCAGGGCAGGGACAGCTCTGCAGCAGGATTACCAGCATTCTGGTTGCCACAACCCGGATACCATCGGCTCAGCTGGAAAATGCTGTCAACAGAAATGTGGTTGGTCATTGTGCAATGCTGCAGAGCTGACAGAAGAGGTACAGAGTGATGCAGTTTGGCAGCGATGGCTCTCAGCCTGCTGTTTTCACTATAGGGTTATGATGGATCTCTGGTGCTAGCTGCAGCCCACAAAACCTCCACTGGAGAAACAGGCCTTAAATTGATTGTGAAGGGCATGAGATTGGATTGTGGTTGTTGGCAATAAAATGCCTATGATTATAATTTTCTAGGGGGAGTTATGTGGAGTCCCTGTACCAGTCACATAATATCCTGCAAGGAAGGTGGAGCAGCATGAGCAAACCTCAAGGAAAGTGTGCTGAAAAAGCTGCAGATTCCTTTTTGGTCTGGTTAGGTGCATTGTAAAGACTGGATAGATTAAAGTGTGGTATTGCATCAAGCCTTGCTTTGAATTATCCAAATGATTCCTGTTTGTGTTCCAGTAACAGCACTGGACGAGGCTCTGTGCCCCACAGTGCATGCATGGGGCAGGACAACAGAGGACTGAAGGGAGAAAAGCTGTGAATGCCCCATCCCTGGCAGTGTTCAAGGTTGGACAGGGCTTGGAGCAACCTGCTCTAGTGGAAGGTGTAAGGAAGGTGTAAGGTCTCTTCAATCCAGACTGGGATGTGATTTGATGAAAATGAGGCACAGACAGGGGAATGCATCGCTAAAGGTTATGCCAAAGATCAAGAGCAGGGCTGGCAATAACACTGCCTTCCTGCCTCCTAGTTCAGTGCCCAGTCCCTCTGAATTTGCTGCTCTGAGATCAACACAGACTCAGCTCCCTTTTACATTTTATATTTGACTCATTTTCTTGTAAGTCTGATGTTATCTCTTTTCTGCCTGTATGAGATTTTGGCAGCAGAAGTGCTGACTTGTAAAACTGCAGTGCCAAAGTCATTTCTATTCAAGGAATAGATCCTCTGTCCTAACCTCAAGCTATGTGCAAGACTGGTTGCTGCTGGCACCTCCGATTTTGGTGTTTCCCATTGTACTCATGGGCTCTTCTGATGGTGGGTCTGTGTCAGTAACATAGTCTTTACAAAACTATTTCAGGAGTGATTTTGTCACAGGACTAGGGAAGGAAAAAGTCACCGCTCTGGAGGTGGGAGTTATCTTTCCATGCATGAAATGAGGGTTCAAGGTATTCAGCATTTTCTTCTAAGTAAGACTTTGTGGAGGAGGATGAACCTTTGATCTTTTGTGATGCCTTTTAAATGTGGTTATGGCCAGAAAAGTGAATGTAAAGAGCTCAAAGTCGATATTCAGTGAAAAGGCATTGCATGCACCTGGGAAAAGCTGTTGCTGCAGATGCTGGGTTATACCTGGAATGAAAGCACTGACTACTCTCACCTCACCAGCTCTTGTTTTCATGACTCTTCTCCTACTGCTCAATCCAAGGGGCTTCTAGGGAGCTTTCCTTGCTAGGGAACTTTGGATAAGGTTAAAAGATTGAGCTTTTAGGGGCTTTATCCAAGGCAAACCTCTAGAGGTTAGTGAGGACATTAGGATATACTGGGGCTAGGTCTATTATTAGCACAGTCATTAGCGAAACAAAGACTGTGTTAGGGACTGTGAAGGGGAAGGACATCCAGGTAAACCATGTTTCACAGGTTCGCATTGAACAGTTGCCCCTGGTTTTTACCTAGGGGCTGTTTCTCTGATCCATTCTGTTCATATGTGGGCTCAAACGTCCTACTCAGTTCATTAACTAAGTGAAAACTTACACTAAAGCTTGCATGCCATCTCCATCCCACAGTTAGGAAGCAGGATAACTTGCTTGAAGCTTTAGTGGGCGGTCAATCCTCCCCACCATGCGACTAGCAGGACAGACTGGCTTTCTTGCAGCACTCAGGGATGCAATCAAAGTGTACCTCACCTTGCTGTGGCACTGAGACCTGGCACCTGGGGCTAGATGGCTCCTGTAAAAGAAGTTAAAACTGCAAATTCAACCTTTTACAACTATAAACTGTTATTAATAATGGCCGTATCGCATGGCCAAGGGATCCAGAGGTGTGTGCCAGCTCTTTGAGAGCTGTTTCTGTGTCACGGCAATGGGAGCCTTTCATTTGTGGTGGCTCAGCATGGCTGCCCTGCGGAGCCTGGGGCTGTGCTTCACAGCGCCTTGAACTTGCCTATTGCCGTGCTGCAAGCTGCCATAGACGGGACTTGCCACATTTATGCCAGGAATGTGATTAAAAACTGGAAAAACTGAAGCTAGCCTATTCCCAGAGGCAATATAATGTAACATATATGCCAGAATAATACACACAAGACCCCTGTCTCAGAGTCAAGTCTGGCCAGCTCAAGGACACAGCCCAGGAGGCAGCAGCACAGGGGGAACCCTGGCGAGCTGTGGCCTGTCTGGTTAGGTTATGTTAGCACCTTTAACACCTCCACGTGTTTTCCCAGTTGCCCGTCACCAAAGACTACACAGCTCTTGCATCCAGGGGATAGATTCCAGGGAATAGACATTTGCCCTCTGGTATTCAGTTTAACTGTTGATCTCTTCCTCAGCTAGAGCTAAAGCCAGCCACTTCCTGAGCAGACTAGTCCCTCAAAGCTGAGGCTAGCCAAGCAGATAGTGAGTGCAAGGGAGGTTGTACGCAGTCCCTGTCTGGGTCTGCAGGGCCAGGCAAGCCCTGTCCTCCTCCAGAGAGGTAGTCCTCATTGCTGGGACCTTATCTGAGTGGTCCCCATACCCCAACCCTGCCAGCTAAAGGCTACATGTTGCTTGCCACCCCTTTGTTTTTCTCTTGAGCCCTACATGTACACACCGCAGAGAAGCTGATTGCTGCAGGGACTGGCATTGTGCCACCCAACTTCCCTTGTATGCAATCAGCAGTGCTTGTTTGCTATTTGGATGCAGGACCCCGCTGTAAGCAGGTGTTACAAGCCACTATCTCAGCCTGATCTGCTCTGTGTGCCTTCAGCTCCCCCAGAACCTCCAGTCTGTAGCTTTTGTGGCTGTAACTCACTCAGGGGTTTAATTCAAGCCATTCCTGGTTCAGTAACTGCTTGAGAGTGCCCTGATGGCAGCCATCACGTTTGAATTGCTTCTCCTGAGTGCCACAGGTTGCAGTCTGCACACAAGAAGCAAAATGCTCCCTGCCTGGCAATGAGATTGCCATGATCCCCATTAGCACCAGCTGCTGCTATAGGCAGGGCATTGCAGGTCTGGCTTTCAAGGAAGATCCTTACCTGAGGAGGCAGACTTCTCCATCAGATACACTGTATATGAGAGAAAAGTGTGTACTTGCTTGTGTATTTGAAGATAGTTATACTTGGATGCAGACCTAATCGTTGATCCTAGACCAGGGTTGTTCCTTAGGGTGGGTCGTTTTGGTTTTGGGGGAGGGATATGGCTTTAGGCAGCAAAAGTGTTTTCCCAGGTGGTGTTTCCCTAAAAACCCCATCTTTGTGTGTATTTTTAGACTGGAAATCTCCAAACCCAAACATATAAATACTTTATCTCATGACTTGGCAGTGGCATGGTTTCCTTGCCTCTGACCAGAAAGACGCATAGCTGAGACTGGGTCTAGAGTCGTAACTCAGTCCAGCACCGTGGGTATTTGGGGTTCACCTACCGCCTACTGCCATAGTGTGGGGAACCCCACCTTTTTTGTACTGAGAGGAAGCGGGATGTACAGAAGATGTGTCATTTAGGAACCCCTGCCTGACATCCTGACTTCAGTCAGCCAGAGAAGCAGCGAGGCTTACCTCTTATGGAAAGGCAGAGCCATCACCAGAAGATCTTGTGCTCTTGTTCCTTTCTACACAGGCCAAATTTGTAGCCTGGAGATAATCTCAGCCTCTTTAAGGAGTTTCTGACACGAGGCTGTGATCATACAGGCTCACACCACATGGAAATTCTTCTTCCAGCACCTTCTACTGCTTTGCTCACTCTCATTATAGCAGAAGAAGCTGCTGGAGAGGTTGAACATGGTCTGCACTCCTTGTAACCCACCGCATCAGGCAGTAGGGTAGAAGCTCTCCTTTTTGTTGTGTAAAGGCTGTGTCCATCTCTGCTCATCAGTGTGAGAGGTTTTACAGCAGACTTCAGCAGGACGGGCACAGATGTCGGAGGGCTCCTCCGAATTCAACATTAGTCAGGCCACTTACATTTGAGGCTTATTTGGTTTGGTTACGTGATCTGAGATCAGGGCTGGAAAAGTGCTGATGTTTCTGAATGCCGAGCACTGACCTGACTCTTTCGAAGTGGGTTAATTTCAAGCTGAGAGGGATTCTCATGTTTACCCAGTAGAGACTCCAGCTATTGACATTTTCTGTGATGATATCATGAGCCTGGTAATATCTGATTTGCACTTAGATTCTCGTGTAATCGGAGGATTCCAGCAGCTGCACTGTTCTAAGCTGTAAGATTTTCTGTTTCCCTCGCTGGTTATGAAAGAATTTGCAATCATTTATTGTTTCTAAAAGCTCGTGATTTGGGCCGTGTCTTGTGAGCTTTGAGCACTGAGGGTTTAGCAGCACACCAGCTTTCAAAGCAAAGACAGGGTCTGGATGCTCCCGGGTAACCTACCACCTCACCCACATCAGTGTTAAGGGTCTTTTGAATGTTCAGTCTGCAGAAGAGGTGAGTCTGTTGCTTCCTTTGTTTTGGAGGTCTGCTCCATTAACTCACATTAAAATCGTGTGTGCTTTTAGTTTGGGAGGTTCCTCGTTCAGTTTCTGGCTTGCCAGCCATAATGGCAGCTGTGTTATGTGCGGTTAACTCAGCTCCATAAAGAACATGCAGACCTTGTCAGATGCACTTTGAATAAGGCAGGCCTGTGCCAAAGCCTTTATGAGCCTGGCATGCTCCATTTACAAAACCCAAGCACATCAACACGAGGAAATTGATAGTCAAAACTTTTTGTTAACATTTGGAATTTCTGCAGGGGGAAAAAAGCAAAACCAGAAAGGAGAACAATTTCCTGTTTTTAAGCATTTCTAGAAATGCGCAGTTTGGTAACTCACCAGTCCTACACTTCCCACAAAACAAACAAAAAGTGTCAAGTAATGCATTCTTTGCCCCACCACTAACACCCATATCTGACCTGTGCTGACTGCTTCTCCTTCACTAGTAACCTCAAAACATAAACACCACACAGAACCCTCTGAAAGCAGATGTATAGACCTTCAAGTGACACTCCAGAACGGTTCCATGATGCACATATCTCTGGTTGGTTTTGGACCAGCAAGTGTGGGCAGGTGGGCAGGTAACTATGAAGCTGCTTACAGCAAGCAATGAGAATGGTGCACCACCAAGCAGCCACCTTTCCTCTTTGCAGAAGTTAACTTCTGCCCCTCCCAGAGCAGCACTGCAGCTCTCAAAGCAGCCCACTGGTTTTGCATAGGGGTTAATGGACCCCAAAGGATCTGATTCAATACGTAATCCTGGCAGATGGCAATTTCAGACAGCGCTGGGCAGCTGTGGGGCCCTTGCAGGTGCTCACCAGCTCAAAGAGAGACTAAGAGTGGAGTTACTGGTTTAGTCATGGCTCTGAGCACTCGGTTCTTCTTTCTCCTCAGGAGGCTCTGTCGGTGGTGAGCGACGACCAGTCCCTCTTTGACTCCACGTACGGCGCTGCCACTCACCTCCCCAAGGCAGACATGACAGCCTCAGGGAACCCTGACTATGGCCAGCCGCACAAAATCAACCCTCTGCCTCCCCAGCAGGAGTGGATTAATCAGCCCGTCCGGGTCAATGTAAAAAGGGAATATGACCACATGAATGGATCGAGGTAAGGAGCTTTCCGCATCTGCTCACCCTTACGTAAAAGCAAAGCTGGTATCGTCCATTCGTGCTCTTGTCCTGCACATCAACACTCCACTCTTTGTGTAGGACCGTATCCCTGGGAATGTCACTAATGGCCTGCAGATCTTGCTCTTGCAGTTCTGCATCATGCAGCCCTGCCAGTTTCCATGAACGCTGCACAGACTGGGACAGGACAGAGTTCATGCTGCAGACACTGCTGTAAATCACACATTTCATCACTTAGTTCAGCATCCCACAAATGTGCCATGGTTCAAGGAGCTCCTGAGGATGGAGTCATGCGGTAATAGATGGTGTTTATAGCAGTGCTCCAGAGTGAAGCTAGTGGAAGGGCACTCCTTATTGCATCTCCAACTAGATTTGTGCTCCACCAGGGCAGAAGCAGCCATGGGAAACTGGAGAGCTATGTGATGGAGAAGGGGAAAAAGTGGAGACTGAGGTCCTTCATGGCAGCCTATGAGGTGTAACAAAACAAAAGGCACATACCCATGGCGTTGATGTGAATATGTGTGGCCACTGGTGAAACAGAGCTCAGGAGTAGATTTGAGCATCAAGGGGATGCCAGTTACGATGTATCATCTACAGGCAAAGATGTAGGTCTGCCCCCCATCATTTGTACTGAGTGCTGAGGGAGATGGATCATTTTGCTGCTCAACGATAAATTTGAAGACTTGATAACATTTTATTGTCACAGCTCAGATTCTCTCTTCTAAGGACATTTTTACAAGTCCAAAGCCTTGGAAATGAATGTCACCTTCTTGGACAAAATTCTAGGTGCAGAAATTGCTTTTTTAGCATTAGCTTTGGAGTTCCTTTTACTTTTAAATTTGATTTTAACTTCAAAGTCACCTTTGTACCTCTAACGTTTGTACAAGGACAGTTGAACAATTGAGGGCTTTTCTGAGTAAGGGTTAGCTTAGGGCTTCTGCAACAGCCTATTTTCCTGGTTTCTGAGAAGCCAGCAAAGTGCAGAGTTTGAAACAGAAAGCAGCCTTGCACTTTCAGGGTTCTATAGCGAGATGCTGGTGTTAAAGACTTCAAATAGCAGCATGTTTTTCTTCCTAGTAAGTATACAGTAGATGCTGATTTTACTATCCGATAAAGATCTTTGTGACAGTTGGTCTTTGGTGGTGATCATTTGCAGTCTGAATTTGATCTTGCCCTGGTTGTACCTTAGGATTACTTCATAAGAACTACATGGATTGTTGCACTAGTGTTTCCTAGCTTAGAATTGGGGCTGAAACATGGGAAAATCAGTTCTTTCCAGAAAAACACCATCCCTGGATAACACAGTCTTTTTGTTGTGATCTTTGTGTTATGATTTCCTCATCTGCTCAGAAAGAAAGGGCAATAATACCACTTTGACCAACTGCCCCATTAACAACTGGAAGCGCTCTGATGCCCTTGGAGAAAGGCCCTTCAGAAGTGCATTTAGAAAGAAAAGGAAGTTTTCAGAAAGGAAATCCTTCTTCCTGGGCTTGCTCAAGACTGCAAGATTCTTAGGCAGAAACCAAGTGTCCTCAGTCTCTCTAAAAGAGGGGTAACAACTTCTCAACCTGTTAGAAAAGGAGAAAAGACTGTTTTGAATGTCAGAACCAAGCACCAAAATAGCTTCCATTCTTGCCTTTGACACCATTTTAGCACAAGAGCTCCAATCCCCCCAAGAAATGAGAATGTTCATCTGACTTATCCATCCTCTCCTCTTCATGGCTAAAACTTTGCCCTTTCCCTGCATGTCCATCACAGTTCATTGTTAGGGATTGGACCACTCTGGTTGCTTGTCCCTCCGCCCATCAGCTGCCTGGCAAAACCATCTGAGAGGCAAACACCAACCTCAATACAAACGAACTCAAAGTGCAGAGTGAATAACAAAACCTCTTCCCCCTCCCTCTTTCTGTGCCTCTCCTTCTCTCTCTTGTTTTTCAAGCACGCTCTCTTAGCGGGTTCCAGCTGCCTCATTAGAGGGAGCAGCCTTTATTCTATGTTTCACCTGTATTTGAAGCATTTTCTGCTTGTTGAAAGAGTGGTTTATGTACTCTAGGGAGTGATAAAGCTGTAGGAAACCTGGCAGTGAAGGAAGTAAGGGACAGTGTCCAGATTCTCTTAGCAGCCAGAAGCAGGTCTGACTGCCAGGAGGTAATAGTGTGATGAGTTGGTTTGGTCCTCAGAACAGTGGGAGAAGGAGTCTTCGAAGAACCTCTCCAAGCCTGTTTTGCAGGCTAAACAACATGGAAATCCTCACCAGCTTTCTACCCCATGTCAGGTGTTCCTGGTTTTCTCCCAAATTGGAATGAATATCCCAGATAACTGCATACTGGCTGTGTACAGGGGATGTTCAGGCAGAGGCAGGGGTCTGTGTTTTAGGGCAGAAGATGAGACTTGTGTATTATTACAAGATTCAGCAGTAGATGCAGTGTGTGGCCTCAAAATCTGCTGTTGCCTTTAGAGACAGCTGCTTGCTCAGAACAAAACCCAATGCTGCTTTTGTGTTTCAGAGTGATCCAAACACAAGGCAGTTAAAATCCAACATGGAAAACTTAGAGTCCTCATGCTTCTTTCACCCCCTTAGGCTTTGGGAAAGGGAAATGGTTTTGCATTCATAGCAGACTAAAAGTAGAAGTCCAGCTTTTCCATGGGTTTACTGCAAGATATTCGGCTACCATCCATCTCTCTGTGCATCCATTTGGGAACTGGAAGCATGGTGTGCAATCCTTATTCTTTGCTGGGTTATTTTATAGCATATTCAGGGAAAGATCTGTCTCCTGCATTGTGCAGTTCCCAACAGACTAGGCCTGGATTTCTCTTGGGCCCTCTAGATGCTTTTGTGATAGAAACACAATAATTCCTGTTTTTTAAAACAAAACAATCTTTCCCATTTTAAATTCCAGTGAATATTTAGAAAAACCCTGATTAAAGTTTGCACACGCTTTGGAGACATTCTCTTGCTTCAGCACATTCAAATAAATCTCAGGTTCAAGGATGTCAGAACTATTTTTATGCCCCAATAACGTGCTCAAAACAGAACAAAGGGACCATCTACGATGTCTAGAATAAAAATCCCCTTTAAGCAGCGTGTGAGCCCTCTAGTGGGATCCGCTGGGTTCTCCCAGTCCCCAGCCGCCTGTTTGCATTTACCTGCATGCGATAACCATGATTCCTTTAGATGTGACTGAGCCTCTGGGCTTTCCTCGTGCAGCTTGACTTGACCTGTGTGTCTTTTCCCATCCTTGTCACAGCTGTCCCTTCCTTCTGCAGACTTGGTGTTTTTCAGAGTGAACCTCCCCATGAGAGTGGGATGAGAGGCAGGTTAAAGCGTGCCTAAATGCAAGTTTCGAGGAGCTGTGGTTCTGCCCTGGTAGCTCTGTTCCGTGCCCTGTAAGAGGGCACTGCAGGCAGAATCACAGTATGTCTGTTCCTTCCTTCACCGAACAAACCCCCAACATTAAAATGGAATTTCAAGGGTAAAGGTTAAAGCAGAGGTGACCAAATGGGGACTTAGACCAGCAAGTGGGAGCTTTAAGATAAATATAAGATGGAAAGGCAGGAGGGATGAAAGGATAGGAAGAAAGAGATAGAGAGCAGCAGGAGAAATAGCCCACTGATGGCAGCTTAGTCTGGTTCAGAAATCACTGTAATCCCTTCTTCTGCTCTTTTGAATGAAAGCTAAAGGTGACTCCTAGACAGAGGCCCTGCCTAGGATAGTTAAGTGTTTTCTTTCCAGGTATCTGGAAGAAGGCTGCAGCTTTACACAGGATTTATTAGTCAGTGCCAGGCTAGCTGCTTGTCCATTTTGGCCAGCCTAGCATAAACTTTCGCAAAACACCAAGCTCTTGACATCCCTAGAGACTGCTACTGGAACTGCTGGTACGGAGTCTTTGGAAGGACAGTAGGAATGAGTCCTGCTTCATATTCCTTGGACTCTGTCACTGCCACAGTGAATGTATTCAAGAGATCTTGTGAAAGCAGCTTATATACATTTATCTTAGTAGCTCTGCAATGTTTTCTGCTCTGAGCAGGTCCAGCATGTGCAGCCACTTGAAAACCTGAAGTCCCTGTGAAAAGTCCAGGATTAATCTGGTACCTGGAGCACATTTAATGTCCTGTATGCTTAACAGAGTGGCTTCTCTTGCCACAGTGTTACATCAGGGTTTGCTAAGGGCCCCTCAGTCCCTAAAACTTCATTTCAGATCTGACTCTGATACTTGTTTGTCTGATTTTGGCTGCTGAGACATACAGGGCAAGGCAGAGGACTGGCAGGGTCCTAACTGCCAAGCCAAGAGTCTGCAGGGTGAAAAACCATCACAAAACCACTGAGGAGACATCCTACAGTGTTGGTGTTATTTCTGTGACTCTTCTCTATCAGTCACATGCAGAGAGAGCAGAGACAACCAAGATCCCTGCGGGCTTTGCATATTGTGTCATTTCATGCCACTGGAAACCATGATAGGCGGGTAAGCTTTTCAGAAGATGTCATTGTCTGAGGGTCCGGACATATCCTATAGTTTGGTATGAGCATTATATCATAGAATCATGGAATGGTTTGGGTTGGAAGGGATCTTAAGCTCAACCTGGCCTTGAACACTGCCAGGGATGGGGCAGCCACAGCTTCTCTGGGCACCCTGTGCCAGCGCCTCAGCACCCTCACAGGGAAGAGCTTCTGCCTAAGAGCTCATCTCAGTCTCCCCTCTGGCAGGTTAAAGCCATTCCCCTTGGCCTGTCCCTACAGGCCCTTGTCCCAAGCCCCTCTCCAGGTTTCCTGCAGCCCCTTCAGGCACTGGAGCTGCTCTCAGGTCTCCCCTTCAGGAGCCTTCTCTTCTCCAGGCTGCCCCAGCCCAGCTCTCTCAGCCTGGTTCCAGAGCAGAGCTGCTCCAGCCCTCGCAGCATCTCCGTGGCCTCCTCTGGACTTGCTCCAACAGGTCTCAGAGCTGAATGCAGGACTGCAGGGTGGAGGGGGGTAAATATTGCAGATTTCAACTGTGGGGGTTATTTTCCAGGGGAATGTAATTATAGAGCAGGGTGGTGAGAGCAACCCCCCCAAAAGAGGGACAGCAGGTCATTGCCAAGTGCTTACTGTTGTGTCTGAAGGAGGGACCACTTCATCCCAAAGGTAGGTGGGAATCCATATGCGGGGCTGTGTGTGTGTGCTGAGGTCTGCCCACACCATTTAACGTCACAGCTGGTCTCCAGGCAGGCCAGGCGAGGAGGTTGGTCACCTCCTGGGCACACTGAGCACTAAGCCCAGCAGGCTGACACCTCAAAGCATGGATGCTCGTGCCGTTTCACCAAGTCTTCTCAGGACAGGCTGTACCTCAGGAAAGAATAAGAACCTTTGTGCTGCTCCAGGGCTTTTTCTCTGCCAGTACAGGCAGCATTTAACACCTGACACAAAGTATTTGAGCAGGGAGTTAGAAATGATCACATTCCCTGTGAAAACCCCGGTGTCCCTGCAGTTGCTCAGACTCTCCTCTGGCTGCCACGGGGACATTAAAACTTCAGCAGTTTGCCTCTCTGAAGGCGGATTTTGGTTCCCTGCCTGGAAAAACAGTAGGCGAAATAGTAAAACCTTAAATTCGAACATGTGTAAGTTATACATCTTATTTCCATTTTCAAGCAACATTCCCTCAGTAAGACATGAGGAAAAAATTACCATCTGCCTCAGAATATCTCGGTGGAGCATTTATCTCCCAGCCATGATAACTGAATCTCAGTAATTTCTCCCTCTCACCCCCCCCCAGTTCAGATTAAGAAACAAATTTGTTTAGTGTCCAAACGTGGAGGCTTTGCCAGCTGAACTCAGAGGGTGGGATCTGGTGCGCTGTCGTAGTTCTTACCCTTCAGCAAATGCTTTCCTCCCAAGCCACTTTGCTGCTGCCAGAGAAGAAGGGTGGCTGTGCCATTAAAGAGGTGGACTAAACTGCACTGGATCTGGGCTCTGGGCTCACTTAGCCTCAGCCTTGCACGCTAATGCACCCTTGCAATAACGCTGCTCTTCCCTGGTACCTTCTTAACACGCTGTGTGCATGTGGCAGGCTGTAGACTGGTCTTTCAAGTGACCCTAGAGCTAAAAGCCTGACCTAGTACTGCAGCTGGAGAAAAACAAAATCTGTGCTCCCTGTCTGTGGTTCGGAGGCTCATAATTCTCCCAGAGCAGGACAGAGAAAGCCTCCTGCTTGCCAAGGGGCTGTGTGTAGTCCAGCTCTTAGCACAGTGCCACCTGAGTTGTTAAATGTTCCCTCCTCATCACTCCATCACCTCAGAAGTAAAACTGGGGCCAGAGCCTTTTTTGTACACTGTTTCTGTGGTCTGAAGTCCCTGACTCATGCCTAAGGCACCTAAGCTGTGTGGATTTCCTATCCAAGTAGCAGACAAGCCTGGGACTGTTTCAGTGCTCAGAACAGACAAGATGCAGCCCTGTATAAGTGTGACTCTTGAGTTACCATGCTAATATGGTTGTATTCTCCTGTGACTACCCTGTCATTTTGGTGTGGGTGTTTTGTGTTCTTTGTTAACAAAAGGAAGGGAAGGGGTATCTTTATTTATGGTTAGCTCTGCACATGGGTTGTGAAGTGGGCAGTACAGCCTTTCTGTCACTTGATAGACTCCACAGAAAGAAGGTGTGCGGGGCTGTTTTTAACACAATGCAAAAGCATTAAGGTCCAACAAGGGCTCCTAGGAGCATCAGGCTATACCTAAACGGTTGCTAAAATGAAGCTGAGTGATAAAGGATAGAGAGGGAGTGAGGAATGTAACTGATAGACCTGCCATTTCCATAACCCAAACCTCCTTCTGTTATGATGAAAGGGGCATAATAATGATGAGTCATCTGTTTCCTTTCACATTTCAGGGAGTCCCCCGTAGACTGTAGTGTGAACAAATGCAGCAAGCTCGTCGGAGGAGGGACAGAGTCCAGCCCCATGAGTTACAGCACCTACATGGACGAGAAGAATGGGCCTCCTCCCAACATGACCACCAACGAGAGGAGAGTCATTGTCCCAGCAGGTACCACCAGCATCAAAGTCTTTGTGTCATATTTCCTTGCGATGACTTCAATATCCAGCTGAAGAGATAAGGCTTGTTTATCCACTCTCTGAGGAAGGCTCTTTCTTACAAACCATGTAAAAAGTAAGGAAGTTTCTGGCTAGTGGGAATCACAGAATCCCAGCCTGGTTTGGTTTGGAAGGGACATTAAAGCTCATCCAGTCCCAACCCCCTGCCACAGGCAGGGACACCTCACACTAGAGCAGCTTGCTCCAAGCCCCATCCAACCTGGCCTTCAACAGTGCCAGGGACTGGGAATTTCCTGTGTCCCAGTATATGCTCTGCATAAGAAATGGATGATTACTGCTGCTTCTTCTTCCATTTTTTTTTTCTGGACTGAAGTGTTGTTTTGGTGTGTGGAACCAAATCCAACTCCCGTCATGTGTTAGAGGAGAATCTGCTTCCCGGGACATGTGTAGTGTGATCAAAGAGGCAAGAATAAGCATGAAGTAGACTCAAATTCTAACTCCCATGGTGCTCTGCAGGATCCAGATGCACTTTCGTGTCACATTGATTCAAAAGGAGCTATTTTGTTTTCTTTTCTTGTTAGAAGTAGAAAACCAGAAAAAACGTATTTAGCAGGAACTGCATTATCCTTCCAAAACGTGTTCCACAGAAACATTCCTGCGCAGCGCTCTGTATGTAATATCCACATCTGCTCTCTTCAATTGGCAGGATGCATTTGATACATTTGGATAGTCGAGGATGAGAGCTGCTGTGGCAGACAACTGGTGGAACTGGAACTAGAGGAAGTCTTTTCCCTGCAAAGGTTATAAACACCACAGATAGATTCAGGCTAACCCAGGAACTTGCCAGCAAGGGAGATGCTATGAGCCAAGCTCTACCGGAACATCCACTGCTTTCAAGGGGTGCAGCTTTTCTCAGCCAGTGTTGTGAGGGTTTCACCAAGGATTGTAGCTGATTCAAACAGATGTTGGCAGAAAGAAATGTACTCGTGGAATTTAGCTCCGTTTTCTGATCGTGGCTTGACCATGAACAGATGACAATTCCCAAGCATTTGGTTGCCATTTAGGATGAAAAGGAAAAGCTTGAACTGAATGTAGTGAAGAGAAGGCAATAAAAGATTGACAGCAAATCTCAAAGTAGCATTTAAGTTGTTGTTAGGATCTGCCTAGAGGGACTGGCTAACCAAGCTGGTGACATATGAGATGTGTTCTCAGCATTTACATTGCCTAGAAAGGTGTTAGCTGATGCCAACTAGTCATTATGTTATTAAAGACATTCAAGAGGGAACTTATATCCTGCTCTTCAGCATGCTATTTATGCATATTTGAAAAGACCAAGGGTGGGATAAAGTTTAGCACAGTTGTTGAAACAGGAGAAATTCCTTTTAGTGCCCTCAGTGGAAGGGAGGGTTTAAAATCTTTTTCCTTGAAGGAAAGCAAAAAAAGGACCTTTTCTCCCCCCATGAGCATCTACAAATCAAAACCTTCAGATACTTGTGAAATAGCAGTGACTTACCAGACTTTGGAAGACAATAACGAGCATGATCCCAGATCTCTGGCTGCAGGATATGAGGCCAAATTCATTCAAGAAAGGCATTGGGAAATTTTAATATAATCCAGAGCAAAGATTTATAGCGCATTAGGGTGAAGATAGGCAAGAATAATGTCACATTAGGCTTGCAATAGTAATAATAATGAACTCTAAGCCATGTTTCAAGAAGGCAGCTTTTCAGAGACCATTCAGTGCCTTTTGCAGTGATAAATAGGCTGAACAAATAGCTGAAGCTCAAAAGCGTTTGTGTAAAGAGAGACCACAGATTCATTTTGCCATCCAAAACTTGGTTGGTTTTTTTTTCTTTTCGAAACTGAAGACAAATAACTCTTTCAATTACAAAAATAAAAAAAGAATCCTCCCTTGAATACTTGCATTGTAAAATTTGCAGCCTTGTGCCAGTGCTTCGAAAGCAGAATTCAAATTAGCTATTGCCAAAACATGAAGGAAATCCATCTTTCTTTCCCAAAGCAAAGGTGTGGGGTTATAACTGCCACGGTTAGAAGGCAGCATTAAGCAGGCCAGGTTTGCCAGAAGTTCACTGAGGAAAAGTCAGGGTTCTAATTTCAATATTCCTTAGTCTTGCTTCTCCATTTCAGGCTGTTATGCCAGAACTCAGGTGCCCAGGAATGCACCAGGTATAGCCACTACTTGACCTTTTGTGTCTAGGGATCCCTGCAGCCCAAACACATGCACTCTACAGCCCTGAGCGAAGGAACTGTTTTATACGCTATAAAATGTGTGGCAGAGGCATTTCTTGTCCCTCCCCAGAGCACAGCCTCCCAGCTACGTGTTTCTGCTCTGTTTTCGCAACTGCCTTGGGACCTGAGGTGTTGGAGGTTTATGTGAGAGGAATGTGTCAGCTATGATGGACAGATACATCTCCAAAGTTGAAGCGTGGCTTTGCAATCTTCTCCAGTTGCAGTAGAACATGAATTGGCAGCTTAGGTTTTGAGATGGGGAGCAGCAGCACAGGAAACGTCTGAAAGTGCAGATACGCTCTGAAAATGACTCTGTAAAAGGATATCGTGGCACAAATTCTTGCTGGGACTTTCTGATTCGATGCTCTTTGCAAAACGCAAAGGGTGAGTTCTTTTTTTAACCACTGATGCAGCAAACCATCACCATGGGGTCTGAAACTCCAGCCGGGTTCAATCTCTCTTGTACGTCACCGCCAGTAATAAAGATTCCACAGCTGGAGCTTTGCTGACAGTTGATAATGATGCATGAGGCAGTATAAAATCCACATTGCCCTCCAATAGGTTTTCCAGGGCTAGCGGAGGTAGGACTCTGTTCTTGTCAGCGGGGTGAACATTTGTGACTCAGAGATACATGGCAAGCTGTTCTGTTTAAGCAATAATATTCTTCCTTTTTCAGAGTCCCTTTGCTGACCATAAATACCACCATCCTCAGACTTTAAAATGCCATCTGTCGGGACTTTGTAATGTGCTTGTGAAGGATGGTGTGACTTAACACAGCACTGATGTCATTCTATAGCATTGCAGAACCAACACTGTGACATACCCTTTCACAGGGATGAGTCTGCTTTTGGAAGCTTTATTCCAGAGTGAGAAAAGCCACAGTGAAATGTCACTTACGTTGTTCCCAAGCTTAGGCATAAGACTCAGGCAGGTGGAAGTCAATCAAAAGAACTTACCCAGAGGGTCAATGTGATTAGCCTGTGTGCCTTGAGTCTTGTTATAGCACAGTACTTGTTCATCTTGGCAAAATGCATTGGAATCTGTAAATTAAATACATTTGGTTGTGGAAACAACGGTTAATGCCTTGACTGGGCTACAGTGAGTGCTAAGGCTTGCATATAGCATTACTACCCTTTGTACTTTCCTGCCAGATCCCACCCTATGGACCCAGGACCACGTGCGCCAGTGGCTGGAATGGGCTATAAAGGAATACGGATTAATGGAGATTGACACCACCATCTTCCAGAATATGGACGGCAAGGAGCTCTGCAAAATGAACAAGGACGACTTCCTCCGAACCACCTCACTCTACAACACAGAAGTTCTGTTGTCTCACCTCAGTTACCTCAGGGAAAGTAAGTACTGCCTTGACATAGCCCAGCCCTAGCACGACATGCTGAGAAGCTGAGTAATAAACTCCTAGAGGTCTTCCTGCAGGATAAATCGCAGGAAGAGCGAGGAAGAAAGAGCAGAGAAAGGCAAGCAGAGAGAGCAAACAAGGAAAGGAGGAATAAAAAGTGGGTTGGAAAGTTAATTTTAACTTAGATGGAGTTACTGGTGCTATCAAGGAGGTGAAGAACTGAGAAGATTGATGGCCTTACAGGCAATAAACCATCTGTAGCTGTATGATAAAAATACATAGATTTGCTCTGGAGATTAAACCAAATATTAACTGATGGGTCAGGGGCAAATTTTCCCATAGCTTTGCATTTTGAGGGCTGTACACATTCCCCTAGGGCTCCTGGTAAACATTGCTTCAAAATAGGACCCACAACTGGCTGGAGCTGGGGATTTTCTGTGTTCCTGGAGGCCCAAATCTATGGAAAAGAGGAAAAAAGACAGGAGTGATTCCCTAAATGTGAGTGTGCTGAAGCAGACGTTGTGCAAACAGCCTAGTACTCAAAGAACAAGTTCTGCTGAACCTCCTTGTTGCTACTCTCTGCCCCATGCTAGAGTATGCTGTATTAAGCCCCTATGAAAGAAGCTGTGAGCTGTCTTCACTTCATCTACAAAATGGAGGTAAAAGCATTTCCTTTCTTCATTAAGGTGTGCTAGGGATGATTGTGTTATGATGAGGCCAGAGAATTAGAGCTAAATTCCTCATCCTCCAACATTTTTTGAAGTGAAGCAGCTTTTGTAGGAGTATAATTACTTGAGGACTGAAAAATCAGGAGAAACAGCCATAAAGGAAGGTAGGAGGGCAGGGAGGGAAAGGAAAAAGTCTATTTTCTCCACTGAGCAATCAAATTGTGATGTAAAAGCAGCTGAAGATGTCTCCATCTGGCCAGTGCAATAAAGCAGCGAGGCAGCATTTATGTAGGGTGTTTCTTCAAAGCTCTTCAGCACTGCCTCTGCTAAAATCAGTGGGAGTTTTGCAGATGACAGTGGGACAGGAGTTAGATCACAGATGGGTGCCTCTGGAAGCCCCACCTTTATTTTTCTGGAGGAGTCGAGCCAAGGAAATGATTCACAACAAATAACCCAATTGTTGGATGTGAACAGTTTCTGTCCCTTGCAACTTCACCAAGAAATCGTTTCCCCTCCAAAATGATTTGCCCATTTCATCCTGTTTCATCAGCAAAGGGCTCACAGAACACTTTGAGATGATTGCAGATACAACCTTTTAACTAGGGTTTGCATACAGAATTACACACTTCTATGGGAAATGGCAAGGTAGTTCTTAAAGCCAGCGCTGCTTTGGCCAAACCTGCTGACTTGGGCTGGGCAAATCAGATGCTTTGTAACCGGAAAAGTTGTTCAATTCCCACAAGATAAATACTCAAGTGAGACACTCGAATTGTCTTATTGATAAGACTTGAGAATTGATAGAAAGATATGAAGGAGGAGTTGTATGGGTTTTGAATCAAAGAACCAGGCTGAGCTTGAAAAGGTTGGCAGAAGAGTTGAATTCTTCTGCTGCTTTAGCTCCAGACAGCATCTCCAGAGATAATCTCAGGTGTTGGATATCCCCTTGCTTGAGGTGTTCAAAGAGAGTGTCAGGAATGAAATTCTTAATCTCATAGCATAACAAGCCTGAAGACCTCGATTCGTTTGCCACCTTTACCATTTGCTGCTGTCTATTTGTTCAGGAGCAAATTCCTGATTGATCCTACCTACCTTTAGATACCTCAAGTGCCTAAGTTAGTAGTCTGGTTACACTGAGCTCTCTTTTCTTTTATAGGAAAGAAGCAACAGGGCACACAGAAATTCAGGATGTTAGTCCCCTCATTCACACATTGCCTTTACATGCCTGAAATTAGGAGGAAGAAACCTTTGCCTCAGTTCCTCTGTGCTTACTTTCTGTAGAACGGAGCTAGTGATCCTGCCTTCTTGTTGGTCCAATCTGTGGGACAGGGATTGCGTCTCGTGCTTCTCAAGACCCATCACCATGGAGCCCTAATGCAGTCACAACATGTAAGCACTGCTGCAATGCATGTTGAATAATCATCAGAAAAATATAGTGTTCTGCCAGGGCAATGCCTACAAACTATCACTTCTATGCTATGAAGCTAGTGCAAAACCCGAGCAGCTTTGCTGGTCTCGGACAGATCAGTTATTCCAGTTTTACATGGATGCATATGAAAGGAGAATTCAATCCTGGACCATCCCCAGCTTTTATGTTTATAAATTTCTCCCCTCTCAGCCCCTTGGGCTGCTGTAAGACGTCATGCGAGCGCTGTCGCTATTAAAGCAAGCTCCTGTCTGAGTGGAGGTCGGGCAGCCTCTGAAGAGCATTCCTTTCCGTGCAGCTGTTCCCAGCGCTGCCTTAATGACAGTCTGGTTTCTGGATTGCTGGTTAACTCCCTCATGGAGTAACGCCTCCGAAAGGAGCTTATTGTTTTTCCAGACTGATTTCCAGCGGATGTTTAGTGCCGAGCCTCTGAGCTCAGTGCCACGGGGAGATGGGCTTTTTGTTTCATGAGTTTTCCCCTTTTGGAAGGTTGGTTGTTTCTGAGACATCCAGCTCTGCTCCTGCTTAGGGTGGAGAGCACATCACAGCAGCAAAACCCAGGAGAACTTTGGGGATCTATAGGCTGGACTCCTTCTTGAGTCTCTCTCTTGAAAGGTGTTCATCCTCAAAGGATGTTAAGATGGAGATGTGATGACTAGTGAATCCTCAGCTTTGGTGCTGGTGTTCCAAGTAACAAACCTGCTCTGAACTTTCCAAGCCTGTTGGCTAGCCAGGCAAGGAGAGACCCCCTGAAAATCAGCTTCCTCAGAAGGTTTTCAACATTTCACACTCCTGATCAGGGTGAAATCATTCTTAAAACTGCCCGTGAAGTACATTATTTAGGCACATCTGAGCCCAGATTGAAAAACTACACCAGTAACATACACAAGAGCACAACAAAAGCTCAATCTTAGGTTTGGCGATAGAAGGCTTAGGTGAGCTGTTTAATACTGTCAGTACTAAACCAAACTCATAACACCTTTAGTCTTCAGGCACAACTTAGGTCTGGATCAGAATCATGCAGTTGTTTCCTGTTTCTGTGACCTATGGAAGCAGTCAGGGATATAGATGTCTCTGTTGTGTAGATTTCAGGCTTGCACAACCCAGTTCTGCAGCATGCTCTATCCTTTGGAGGCTCTCAAAAGGCTCCCCATTGGTTTTTCTTAAGGGAACTTACTGTCCACCCTCCTAAACCATTATCTTTGAGTGCTTCTTCCAGTTTCTTCTCCAAAACTGTGAAGCCATGCCTTGGCTTTTCCTTCTCATCCATCCCCCTGCATCTTCGTTCTCCAGACTGACTGACTGCTGTGCTGGTATCTTTTTCAAACACAGTCTGCCTGGTGAATCCTCTCCAGCCAGCCAGCGGGCAGTGGGAAGGGAGATCTGAATGTTTTCATGCTATGTTTGGGATGAACATCAAAAGAAGCCTGAACTGTCACCTCCTGTCCTTTTCCTTTCTAGTGATGGGGGGGGGGGTTGCTTGTGTGTGGTGTGTACAAATGAAAAGAGCCTGAAGGGGAAAGAATGAGACTGTGGCGAGAAGCAGAAGCAGAAAACTGCTTTGTGGTTTCGAGCCATATATTAATGCCAAACAAAACTAAACTGCTAAATGCAGCAGACCCTGATTCTACTAGAAGATGTGGAGGGAAAGCCACATGGCTTTCAGAAGGTGAGGCTAAAAAAAGACCTCCAGATTAAATAGACTTTGAGATGTTCCTGCATCTTGGGAGGATGAGCTGCCTTGTGCAAAGGAAGGCTTTGTGGGGGAACAAACTTTTCAGCTCCATTTTTCAGCCCTTTCCCATCTTCCCCTTTTATTAATGCAAAGGAAAGAAAAGAAGAAAGGAAATGGGGGGGGGGGGGGGGGGGGGCACCATTGGGTGTAATATGTTTGATATTAATTATAGGAGAATAGCCCTGTGCTTTATTAATAATGCTGATTTAATCTGAGGTGGCACTGACCCAGTGAGGGGCAGGGGGAAGAAGAACCAACCAAAACTTCACCGCACCATAGTTCTGCCCAGCGAGTAAGGGAGGGAGCAGCCTGGCCTCTGTCTGTCTGTCTGTCGGCCTCTCTCTGCCTGATCTGTGTCTCTGGCTTTCTCCCTTTTCCTCCTTCATTGAAAACCCTTAATAGGAAACACATTTCCTTTTCTGTGGTGTTCCCACCAGAAACCTCAGACTGCCGGGCAAAGGTGAGAACTTTGAGCAATTAAACTGGGGGAGGCGCCGTCCCTTTCCAGTGGCCTGGGCTGCATTTTCTTAGTGTAAAGTAGCTATAGATTGATCCTACCGGCTTGTTCAGTGCTATTCATCACCCCACCCCCACCTCCTCAACCAGGCATTTGCAGCCTATTTAGTCATAGAAAACCCAGTTTCTGAATTCCCCAGCACTTCCCTGTCTGGCAGGGTCAAGCCAGGCTGGGCGCTGCGCTCAGGATCTGCTTCAAATAACCTGAAAAGGGGGAGTGGACGGGAGTTTCCCCGCAGATACTCAAGAAAGCAATGCCAAAGCCAGAAACCATCTGATGAAAACCTGAGTTAGGTGGACAAAGCCGTTTTAATCCCCCCCCATAGCAGCAAAACCCAGCCAGTCTCTAATTATTTAAGACAATCACTTTGGCTGTCTGCAGCTTTCACAGCCAAAAGTACCCTTGGGATCCCTTTGAACTCTTTACCTCCCAGTTTACCATGTTATCCATCCTGCTGTTTTGAAACATCCCCTGTCTTGCAGCTTCTGGTAGCATCCATCCTCTAGTGAGTAGGCTTTGTTTTCCAGCACCTTCTACCTCTGTGTACATGGTGGCTTGCACACGTCTTTGGCTTTGTTTGCATTTGGGGAAGAAGATAAATCCATAGGAACACCAGGCTGTAAGATCCAGCACCAGCAATTGGCTATTACTTCCGGCAGTGAACTGGCTAATCCTCAGCTCCCACAGGAAAGCAAGACATACTGTGAATACTACTGAGGGGCAAGTGAGGTCAGTGTTATTTGGGATCATGTGGATTAGAAGAATGTGGAGGCTGCACAGCTCAGTCACAGGATCCTAATCAGTTAGTGTTACAGTACCTGCAAAAGAGGTATTCTTAGCCCTGCCAAAGAATCTGGGGATGCTCGGGGCAGCACAGCACTATATAGTATCTGTACTGTTTGCTCTTTGTGGCTTAGGACCGAGTACCTTGAATGGGACAGAATATCACTGAGTAGAGGGCCATATAGGTATGAATAGCAGAAAGTGTCTGTAAAAGCACTCCTCGTACCAATCCATAGCAAGAGCAGTACCCTGCTCCAGTTCACAGCACCAGTCCCCACAAAGAAGGGCCTCAGCCCTGTTAGGAACATCGCTGCCTGACACAGCAGAAAATATTCCAAAGAGCTGCAGGAAAGGTGAGCCTAGATTATGTAGGGTAAGCACATATAACTAGACAACCATGAAATGTGTATTACATGCTGGCTTCCAAGAGCTCATGGGGCCTCTTCCTCCATTTCCCAAAGTGTTTGAAGGAGAACCAAAGGAAAATGCTTAGAAAGGAACACTTTCACCATAGACAGTGCAAAACAAAGACCTTCCAATGGGTTCTTTTTTGTGCTTCTCTTGAATAGTTTTGTTCCAAGTGGGGCTGGATGGAAAGACCACTCTGAACCAAGAAAGCTACTTTCAAAGTGCACAAGGCATGGGACGTGCTGGAGTATCAGTGATGGGTTTGCAGCTGTTGGCCCAAAACCAAGCATGTGACACTCTAAAAATGTTCAGATCCTGACAGTGCAATTCATGTCACTTCTCCTGCGTGTTCCTCAAACAGGAAAATTCTCTATCACAGCTAGAGAGAGAAAAGCTTCTTCCTTATCCTATTAACACAATCTGTGCCATAGTAATTTGTAGAGGCTCTGCTGTGACTGATATTGTACCTGTATAAATGTACTGCACAACCTTGCCCTTCTATAGCAGTTTTCAACGGAGGACATCAAGACACTCGGTGATGGAAGGAAATGTCTTTTGTTTTGCAATTGGAGAAACAGTAGCACTTGTGTGACATTACAGCTCAAAGGCTTTTAAAGGAATTTCGTATCCATCATGCCTAACTGTCTGAAAAACTTGGTCTTTAGATCCTAGTGATAGCACTTCCTACCTGCCTGCACGGTTCTTTGCTGACAGAGTGCATTCAGACTGCAGTAACTCCTTTTCTTTTCATTACAGGTAGCTCACTGCTGGTCTACAATACTCCATCCCACACAGAAGCTTCCTCACGTCTTGCCACCAAAGAAGGTCAGCCTTTTTGATTATAAACGTCCCGACTTCCCATGCTCTCACAGTGGTTTTGACTGGGTTGAAACTAGGCTTTTTCCATCATCTCCTTGGCATGAAAGTGTTCTGATCTGCTATGCATGCAGAGCATGGTTAAAATAGAGTTATACACAATATGAAGCATCGTCCGTGCTGAAAATCACACCCCTGCTTGTCCTTGGCAAAAATATCATGGCATAAAACATAGTTCTGTTCTTTTCACATGTGTATTATTGAGTTGATGAGCTGATAGCATATTTTCTGTTCTTTATGTGAAGCACTTTGAAACCTCGGGTAAGCTCATAGTGGGAAGGATAAAATTTTCTCATGCTAAATCCCATTATAAAGTAAAGGCCACTCAGGTCTTCCAAAACCCATTCATAAATCTGCCAGCCAGTTCCCAGCAGCAAGGAAGACCAAAGTGTGCCTTTCTGACACTTTCATTTTGGAACATTTGGGTTTTCTTTTTCAAATAACCCCAACTTTTTACTCTATTACAAGTTCTGATCCCGTAGATAGAGCTGAGAAACCCTGAAGTTTTAAAGTTAATTTATGTTTGTGTATCCTTCAGTCAGGTTTTTCAGGTTTTCCTCTGCAGCTACAGTCCTTGTCCTTATTTTTAATGAAAAACTGGATTCTCAGTCATGCTAAAATTATGAGAGTTGGTGTGAGGGGCATGATACACATCCCTCACCTACATAAGACACTAAGTCACAGTTGGACTGATGAATTGCTTAAGGCCAAATAGGGTGTTAAAGACCAAGAATCAAGTCCTGTGTTCTGTAACATACTGTGTAGGACTGGGAGCCTTGAGTTTTGGTCTTCCTTTCCCTTCTGCTAACTGTGGGAACATTGGCTTCATTCACTAAACCATGTTCAGCTCCTCCATTTGAGAAGCTTCTGGGACAAGTGTGAAATCCCAAGGCTGCCATATGAGATAAGCCACCTAGAAGCAGTCTGCTCTTGTGCCAAGGCAGCTTCCTCATCTCATATATAAACATTTCTATGCTTTCCAGAGCATGGCTTCATTGATAAGCCACGAGTTTGCATTTCAAAGAATAGTGGGGAAAGGCAGAAAGTCTTTTATTGAAGTAGCTGGAGAGAGCCAGCACTTCTTTCTCATTGCACCACGCTATGTTTCATCCCCAACATCTGTCTTGGACTCTGGGCACAATATCAGCACTGGTTTTTAGAGCAGCTTCTTTTGTGCAGCATGTAACTACCCACTTGAGCTGTCTGTTCCATGGCATGCTGTTCTCTCTTCATGAGACAGGCATTAGTTGATAAAACATTGTACATTACAGAGACAAAACTGTTGAGGCTTTTCTGTGCCTGACTCCTTTGATGTTAAGAGTCATCTATTTAAAATTACTGAGAGCTAGGCTGGGTTCTATTTGAATAGAGCAGACACACATGCACGTGTTCCTCCCCAGTTCCCCCCCAAACAGATATGGACACATCCAAGACTGTGCTCTTTCTGTCTCAGGCCAGGTGGTTGCTAAAAATAAAGGGAAGAAGCTGTGATTTTTTTTATTCAAGAGAAATGCTCTGTGTAAAATTGCACTCCTCTGGATTTCCTGTACCCGTTATCTCTGCAAGTTGGGCCTAGAGACACTCAGGGAGAAAGAAAAATGTTCCTCCCCCTCTATTTTTACTACCCTCAAGTGTGTTTCCTTACTGCAGCTGACAGCAGTTTGCATTTGATTTCTGTCAGCCAGGCGTTTTTAACTTTACATGGTACTTTCATCATGTGTCAATAAAGGACAAAACACACCCACGGGACAGTCAAATAAAAGTTAAGAACTTGCATAGAAATGTTGAAATTCACCTATTCCTTTTCCAGTTCTTCCTGCAATGAGAAATGTCCTCTGCATTCACTCATGGTCTAGAGAAACCATCCCACTTCAACCTCCCGCAACCTATTCGTGCTCCAAATCTTATTTGTGAGATAAGGCGACAGGATAAGAGACATGTGAACATGACAGGCTGACAGATAAGGAATTGGGGGAACAGAGTGAAGCGTCTTGCCCAACATCACAGAAGAAACTCGTGATGGACGTAAAACTGGTCTTAGAATTCCTCAGCCTTTGTCTAGTCTGTTAAGCAACAAGATTTTTCTTGCTTCTTTTTAGGGCTTTTTAATGGGCTCGGTTCAAGATGATGATATTCTTTTGGAAAAGGAATTTCAGCTTAAAAAATAATGATTTTTGGTTTTAATAAGTATTTTCTGTCTTCCTAACTTCTCAAAAGAGAAAACATTTTTCTTAACGTTAATGCATCTTGAATCTACTGTAAACATTTCTTCTCTCTATGCCTGTGAATGAAACCAGAGAAACAACCTTTTTCCATCCACCTTCCCCTGAGGATTCCAAAGCAGCGGGAGGAGGTGATGAAATAGTACAATGCATGTCAGAGATAGGGAAAAAATACTGTTTTCTTCACTCCTCCAGTAATTCTTTTTGCACGTTCTCGAAGATCACACAGCTGATGCAAATAACCTGCTTGTGCAAATTCCAGGCGTGCTCTTTGCATACGCTTCCACTAGGCTTTAGACCGCATATTCCATCCGCATACTGTAAAAAGGAACCTACGTGGCGAAAAACTGCTTTCATAGCAGAAACAGATACTGTAAACTTACACAGCTGGTGCACGAAGGATCAGATAGGTAGAAACCTCAGGGTGTTCAAAGGACTCTTGCTGCCTGAGCTTCTTTGCTTCTGAGCCTCATAAACACTCAAAAGTATGGTATTTAGCGTCATTGGTACAAATTGTCTTCAGCTGCCTCTGAGAAAGAAATTGCTCTAATGAAAATCACCAGGATTTTTTTTGGCTGGGGAACCATTTTCTGGGCAATGAAACAAGGTCGCTCTCGTTGCTGAATGGAAAGATTTGTGTCCTGCTCCCAGCGCTCCACTGCCGAGATGGTCGGTTTCATTTTCCATCACTGTTTGGAGCAATGACTGACCTACTGTAGGTACTGGAGACATGCGAGAAGAATCTGAGCCCACATGGTCTGCCCAAGTCCAGGGGGATCTTAAATTGCTCGCCTATAGAATGGTGTCATTTAAGTAGGTTTCCATAGGGAAATGGAAAGTATATTCACATACAACTACATTTAGGGGGCCAAAGTGCTGTGTCCCGCATGGCTGTGAGCATTCTGGCCTCAATCCAAGGCATTTTTAAAGTCCATGCTTACTTTTAAGTATGTTGGGGTCTGCATAACTCCTGCAGCACTGCCCTCCATATGCCAGGCTCAGCCTAAGGCTGAGAAGAGTGGTAAACCAGCACTAACCCAAAGTCTCATAAATCCAACCTAAATTCAAGTAGCACACAGGAAAAACAGATCTGCTACCATCATTTTCAAAGAGGGAGGAAATTTGTATGTGAACACATGAATATGGATGTAGGAAATGAATGCGAAGGATTTAGTCTGTGGCTATCCCCTGTTTATGTTTGCATTATAGAAGTGTTTGTGTGAACAATGAGGATGTTTGGGTATAAGGTGTGTTTGCTTGTAGGTTTTCTTTGGTTGTTGGCAGATTTAAGTAGATAAACACATCGGGGAGCTCTGAAACTTACACAGCGTGGTTTCCTGTGGGTTTGTGCTTGTGAGCCCCTGAGGAAGAGTTTCCTGATGTTGGAGCATTTACTAAGATCTCTTACACAGATTCCCTGGTACCAGGCAAAATATGAGGCCATGCAGCTGCTTTTCCTGCCATCAGGGCCACAATCTCTCTTCTCTTTTCCTTTCAGTTGGTGTAAGCTCTTTAAACCCCATCATCTTGTCAAATTCAGTGACAATTTGGAATGACAGGCTCAAGAATTTGTGGGGGCCTGGAGAAAGAGAGGGGCAAAGCGACCACAGGCACCGTGGTTGCGTAAGCATGGTTCCCATAGGGAAAGAGTCTCAAATTCCCGCATAAAACGCTTCCCTTGAAAAGGCCATTTTTCAGGTGTGAAAAATACTGACCAGCTCCAGCGAATCCTTCTTTCGAGTGTGTCAGCAAGGCCTCGTGCTCGCAGCAAAGGTTGCAAACCCTGCGGTCTCGGCGGTGGCAGAGGAAAAGCAGCCGCGGCTTTGTGCCCTCTCCACTGTCTGTACAGGCTGAAACACTCGTCAACGATATTTGTGTGCCTGGTGATGAAATAGCCCGGTTTTAGCTCCGCAGCAGAAGAAGGGGAGGCTTTTTTGGTGCTTCAACTGTGTGGCTAACCCAGGGATTTATGATTTCAGGAGAGACAGTAGCAAGCGCTCCTCTCGGATTTTTCCTTTTTCCCTTTCTTTTTTTTTTCTAATTGTTTTCCTTTGAAATTCCAGAGTTAGTGTTTTGTCTGCTTTCTCCCTGACCCTCTTCGGAGGCAGGCGTGTGTTTTTTCACCAGAAAAACTGGGAACAAAGAATCGTTGTCTTTAAGCTGTAGCAGGCAGGAAACCCAACTCACAAGGGATCACCCTGAGCCAGCGCTGTCCCAGAGTAGACTCCAGTTCTCTGAATTCAACCTGACAGCTTGTCTGGAGCACTTTCTAAGTAACCATTATCCTTCCTTTTCTCCCAGCAAAAGAGCTATTATTTTTTTGCCTAGGGTGCACTGCAAGCAATGTTATTGCACATGGAGGGGGGGGTTTGCATGTTTGCTGGGGTGCAGTCCCTCCTGTGAAAAGCTCTTGGAAGTTCTTTGCCTGGTTTACGAAGACAAGAGTAAATTTGTTTCCTGCTAGTGAGTTAAATGGGCAAACGCTGTGCAAAAAGCAACCGTGAGGTCTGCGCATGTGTCTCTTCCCTTCCCTTTTCTCTTTGCGTGTATTGCTGCATCTAGCTTTTTGCTGCAGGAATACTTCTGCAATTTGAGCGGTTTGGAGCGCCAGCACATTAACTGGATGGCTTTATCTCCCTGCATGCTGTGGGGGTGAAATATGCCCAGTGCTGTTTGTGCGCAACCTGTATGTGTTTGGGATGGATGTGTATATAGATCCATGTGTGAAGGGTGCTCAGAAACGTGCCTTTCATACTGTGCAGTTGTCTGTGTTTTTACACAGTAACATGCCAGCGTATGGCTGTTCATGCCTGCAACTTGGCATAACATGTATGTTAACTGGCAAGAGACTGCTGCTCTGGGAGGGATTCTTAGGACACATACTTCATGCACTGTGCATTGGGACTTCTGCTGCTGCTATTAAGAAAAGCCACAACAACAACATCATTCTCATTGCTTCCTCTGGTCCTGTATAACGTGTCTTTGTCAGTGCTGCAGAGGGTGAGGCAGGCGGGGATCAGGAAGTTCCAGCTGGGGGTGTTTTTCTACCCACACTGGCACAACTGGGGGCTGCCTCCTGTGCCTCAAAGCAAACAGGGAGCGAGTCCAGATTTCAGGGGCCAGAGCTCTTGAGTCTTGAGAGGGGAGCAGAGCTCCAGGCTCTAGACTTGCAGAGCCCCTTCGTGTCACCCTGCCAGGATAAAGCTAGCAAGGGAGAGGGATCACAGATCCCAAGCCGGATCCCGGTGACCTGCCGCAGAAGGGACTTCCCTATGTGCAAGCAGAATGGAAGTCCTTTGAAAGTCCTGAATCCTGGTTCTGTGCATGCGCTAAGCTCCAGATCCTTGTGGCTTCAATCTAACGCTGAATCTAGTATTGGAATTATATTGAAAGCTTTTGATCGCTCTGATCTATGTTTCTCTAAGGACAGCAATGCATAACTGGGCTCTCAGCTACTTTCAGAGATTCCCCAAGTGAAATTTGTTCTTCATGCCCATGTTCTGCCACAGGTTTCTTGGTAAAACCAGCAGTCAGTCCCTTCTCACTTGGTTTGGATTGACTTCAGGTCAAAACCCAATGTTGTTCCAAGTCTGGACTTTGTGCCAGTTACCTGTAGAGCAGTTTAATAACAATGTAGAGATGTTTGAGAATATTGTTGTTAGTTTTGAAATAATGGAATAGTCTGATCATGTAGAATGGGAGTTATATTGAAATTCTGCACTTAGCGTTTCTTCCTTTTAGTGGAGAGCCCTAGAATTACTTAATTCCACATCTGATCCCTGTGCTGGTGATTCTTTAGTGTAATGTTGTGGTCTTGAAGCAGAAATGAATGAGTTTGGTGCTTGAAGGCACTGCAAAGTTGAGAACAGTCAGAGTAATACTGGCTGTGAGCAGCATACCATGTGGCATATGTGCGAAGTAATTGTTTTAATTAGCAGAAACAGTAAGTTGAAAAGTAATTCACTGCAAAACAAATGATTCTGTGGCTGAGAGTGTGAGGCCGCAGTGTACACAGTTAGGATACAGATGTTAACTTGTACCTGGGTGTGTGCCATAGGGCTAAATGCAGGGGAAGCTGGTTGCTAACTGCCTGACCCACCTCTTTGAAGAGGCCAGAGGACTCCTCATGCTCTGCTTTCTAGTCCTGTTCCACTCTGTCAAACCTCCTACAGACAGATGACAGCATCCAGAGCCTTCACAGCTTTGTGCTAAGGAAAACTGCATCAAAGCAAACCTCTTGCTGCTGACACTGTAAGGATTTGCTCTGTATGTATGGAGCATTTAGTATGTGTACTTGGAGCCAGAGTGGGCTGGGGAAGAACCTCACGGACTCTGCAACTTTAATGTTTGCTGCCATCGTTTAAAACAATGCGTCTAATGTTTCGAGGAGGAGCTGGAGGTGTTTTTGGCTTCCTTGCCCCTCCAGAAACCCACAGTCTAGGTTTGTGCTCTCCAACTGGCTTTAAACACAACCCCACCTCTTCAATGCGATCTCCAGGAGGTTAAACGCCGCGAGTGTGAGGGCTCAGCAGCTTGGCAGACCTTGCTTGCATGTTTGCTTTGCAGCAGGAGTGTTTTTTGTTCCCATGCGCCCGCACTGGGGCTCTTCCAGGGTACCAGAATAGTGCCACCACACACAACCTCGCTCCGGGAGAGAAAGCGGTGAGGTCCCATGCCCTTCTTTCTCTCTCCCCCTATAAAGTAGTTGCCGCAAAATAGACCCCAAGTGACCACTTATATTAATCACAAGTCTGGATCCCCCAGGGTACCTGGTTCTGCTTTCCCCATTTAAAGAGGCTAATTTAAATTCCAGCCACCAAGCCAGAATCCTTTCTTTCTACTGAAGCAGAAGGACTCATGGCAAAAACCAGACTGTTCTGCATGGAGAATCCCATGGATCCCATAGCCCTCTTTAGATGGGCAGCCTGTTCCTTTCCCTTACTCTGATTTGCTTCATTTAAATGTGTAAGTAGAAGTCCTGTCTGGAAATACAGCGCCTGTGCTCCCTAACCAAGTAGGATGGGGGTGTTCTGTGTTTCTGGTTTGGGCTTTTTTTCTGTCAGGAGAACTGCAGTCACCCAACCTTTGTTGTTCGTAAATCACCCCAAGATGCTGTGGTAAGGAATCCAGTGGATGATGGCTAAATGACTACAGTCATTACTGTTGGTATTAATCGTCTGAGTTGGCAAGACAGACTTGGTCTGAGGCTGCCAATGCATTTCAAAGGGAAATGGAGGCAGTGTCAGTGAGCAGCCAGACAAGTCACTGAGACTTGGGAAACTTACCTCTATTTCCTTCCTGGCTCTGTCCTCCTGACTCAGGACAAGCCACTTTCCATTCACTGGCTGTCTAATGTCCTTGGAGATATCAGCTCCAGTAGGCATAAATGGGGGGCTCTTCCTATTGCTTAGCAGCTGCCATACTAGGAAATCTAGATGCCTCCACGAGTTTGCTGCATGCGTGTTTCTCCAGACATCCTAGAATCCCAGAATGGTTTGGGTTGGAAGGGACCTTAAAACTCACCCTGTCCCTACCTGCCCTTGTGTAAACATCCTCTATAAAACTGACCTCAGAAAGATGGGGTATGAAAGCTTCTTGGGAGGTTTCAAGCGATGCTCAGCCCTGTGACAGGGCTTCTCCTGAGGGAAATGTGATGGGGATAGCATTTGCAGAGGCTGGGCTCAGTGTTTGGACGCTCCTGTGTTACATGTAGAGTTACATTTCAGGATGCTGTTCGATGTGGACATGCAGTCCCATGGCTATTGTGTTAACCCGGCGTGACACTGCCCATGGGGCTGACAGAGGAGCTAATGTTCAGAGCAGTCACTCTGCACCTTGACAGTGAGCCCCAGCAGCTCATAAAGCAGACAGTGCCTGGCTGGAAAAGAGCTGCTGCTGCCAGTGATGCCACGAATAGGATAAATATGCTAGGCTTTCCTTCCCAGCCTTGCTTGTAATTAAGGGCACTATGCCAGCGCAGGCAGCATTTCAAACAAGATTCCCCTATAGCACCTATAGCATTTAGTCCATAAATGACCCAGCCCCAATGCATCCATCCTAGAACAAAAAAGGCCTGACAAATGGGGATATTACCAGCCCAGTGCCCATTGTTCTCCTTCTTATCAAGGCTGGTAGCATAAAATAGTGACTGAATCTGGTTTGACTAATAAAGCTCCTACGGAGAGAGCAGGATGAAGGGGCTGTCAGCACTTAGCGAGCAGCTCAGGAAGCACAGGGACTGTGAGCCTATTGTTCAGCTGAAATCCCCCCCTGGCTTCTCCCCTCCACCTCAAGCTCTCAGATTTATAATTTTTAAGAACTTTCTAAAGCTTATCAGGGAGGCTTTGCTCTCTAATATATCATATCTTAAACACAGATTCCCCAATGGCTTGCTCATTGGACTGCATTCAGGCTGAAAGGCCTGCTAGGCATCTGGGATCATCTTCTCTGTGCTGTGGAAATCTGCTTGGGGATTTTCAGCTTGGTTTCCAAGGGAAGTGAGTCTGTGCGGGTCTGTCCGTCTGCCCCCAGCAATACTGGAGCCTGTTAGTCTGTTTAGACTAAATATGATCCAGCGGTATGGTGAACAGGAGCAAAGTAGCACTCAAGCTGTGAGATGGGGAGGGGGTGTCTGTGGAGGTGGGCTGGTGGCTCAGTGGAGCCTGCCTTATCTTCCCAATGGCAGTGCCATGCCTCCCACACTTCCACAGCTCAATGTGCAGCCGTTCTCCTCCTCCACGTCCCACAGTCTCAGTCAGGGGATCCCTGGGATTCACTCCTTGGTTTCTACCCCACATCAAGTCCTTCTGTTGTTGCATCAGACAGCTTGACAAGAAGAGGTTTGGGTAATTTAGTTCATCTCTTGAGCCTTCTCAATGCCCGCTGCTGATCCTGCTAATTTTGCCATGTTCTGAGCTTTTTGTTAGCCTTCTTTCACCACTGTGTTGTTTCTGATTTACATCAAATCACAGAGGAATCAATAGGCTTTGAAAGGGGAGTTGCACAGCAGAGGATGAGAGCTTCCAAATAGCATGGAGGGTCGAGAGGTAGGAGCCAAGGGACATTTGGGGTGAGAAAGCATAGACCAAGGTTAGAAGGGGTCCAGAGACCAATGCTATGCAGTCTGCTTTCTGGGAAAGACATTTCATCTGGGAAAGGCATGTAAAGCCTGAGAAAAGTGCATTTATGCATGTAAATAAATAACATGATATTTAACCTTCTTCCCAGGCGTGCTGTGAGTGTGAATGTTTGCAAAGCTGTGAGATCGTCAGTTGAAAGGTGCTGTGAAAGTGCAAAGCATTATTAATATCCTTTACCTTACTCATAATAGCGTATGCATGCATTCTGGGGAGTTTCTGGACATAAACCAGACAGCTGCAGAATGACATTTCTTGAAAGCATCTATGATTTATTTTCTGCTCTTTAATTCCATTTTGTATTGAGCGCACATTTGTCATAGGACTGTTGTTCCACTGGGCCTTTCAAGTCTGAAACAGGCTTGGGGACCTGATCCTTAGCTGGGATAAATTTACCCTTAACTCCACTGCAGCTATTTGCTGCTTTACACCAGAAGAGGACCTCAGCACAAAGCTTCTTAATTGAATTTCCAAGTTTTGGTGTAAAATCCAAGTGGGTTTAATGGCAGATAAGACTCACCCTGTCACTAACTGTCTGTCTGGAGTTCTGTAGGATCCTTTTGAGTCACTGAGTGTCAAATCTTAGGAATGATGCTGTTTTTGCAGGAACTTGAGTCTCTGGATAGGTTCCTTGGCTCTGCCTTTTCCATTTTGTCTTAGACATGTACAGCTTTAGAGCCTGGGCCTGGAAGCTGGGCGGGCTGCTGTGGTTCTTTCACATTGCACAGCTTTGTGTGAAAACAAAACCAAAATAGCTCAGTGCAGTTGGGCTTTGTTTTTTTGAGAGGGAAACAAAGAGCTGGAAACTCACAGTAGCTGATTGCACACATTCAATAGCTGTGCCTGTATTGCTAACTATCATGTTTAATGATGCTTAGCTAAGCCTCAGCCTAACCGTGTGCTGGGCTGCATCCACAGCAGTGTGAGCAGCAAGTGGAGCTGTTGGAGCATGTCCAGAGGAGGCCACGGAGATGCTCCAAAGGGCTGGAGCAGCTCTGCTCTGGAGCCAGGCTGAGAGAGCTGGGCTGGTTCAGCCTGGAGAAGAGAAGGCTCCTGAAGGGGAGACCTTAGAGCATCTGGAGAACCACTCTGGATCCTCTAACACCCAAGCAGCCAAAGCAATACATGCCTGATCAGCACAACTGATTGTAATAATGTCACTTGCTGCTAAAAAACTCCTCAGGAGATGCATTTTACACGCTTTCTGTGACGCTGTGAGCAAAGCAAGCTCCTCCCCTGTAACAAAGTTTCTCCATCTGGAGGAGGAGGAGGATCATCTGTCCAGATGATGGCCTATTTGTTTGCTCAAAACATGCTGATGCATCTGAATCAACCAGCCCATCGGTAGCAGTGGATTCACTTGGGTCAGTTATCTGACCCAAAAGAATCAGAGAAAATGGAAAATTTTCCATGAGTGCTGCTACTTTTTGGAAAGGATTTTTTTTTCCCCTAATATGAAACGAAGTTTTCTGCTGGAAAATTAATTGCCACCTTTCTTCTGAACAGGATCACTGTGTGAGTGACATTTCCATTAGAATTACCTAATGGTAAAGCTCTTTCCGACTGAGCTAACCAAAATGTACTTTAACATCTTCATCAGTGGCAATTTCTGAAGATTTGCCTTTCTCTCAATGCAGAACTCTTATGGCTTTTTTCCAAATATTTCCCCAAACATTGCTCTAACATCTCTGGTTGTAATACCTTGGAAGGATATCCCAGGGGAGAAATGAAAGTCAAAGACTGACTGCAAAGAGGACATGGGAAAAGCCAGTGGTTACTTCAGACGTCGTCCTTGCTCTCCTGCTTCCTGATAGAGCAGCAGCCCAAGCTCTGTGTGCACTCAGACAAAGTTGGGATTTGCACAACAAGGAAAATGCAAACAGCATCTTATTTATAACAACTGCTGAGGACCGAGCCTGGGGATAAATTCCCCAGCAGCACTCAGCTGCAAGCCCCTTGCCAGCCATGGGAGCAGGGACAGGGCTCACTCTGGAGACAACAGGACTGGGGCTGCCCATTTCCCTCCTTCAGAGATGTCCCATCGTGGTCTTTGTCCCGGGCTGGAACTGTAGGGGTTTGTTTTTCAGGCTGATCTATTTGCAGCGAGATTTGTGGGTTCTGTAAAAAAAAAAAAAAACAACAATCAAAATAGAAAACTAAAAAAAAAACCAAGGAAGAAACCAAATGAGGAAAATAAAAATAAAACCAGGCAGATTCCACTAGCTCCATGTTCCCCCATTCCCCTCTCTTCCCTCCTCCTCTTTCTCTCCCTCTCTTCCCCTCCCCTTCCCTCTCCCGGCTCTGTTTTCCTTTTCATGCCAATAACTAGAAGGCTGTAATTTCAAAGCTGCAGCGGCTTTCCCAGCGCCGGGAGGAATGTTCAAGTGCCTGGGATGTTTCTGCAGGGAGCTGCGCAGCCCCGCTGCGCTCTGCAGCCCGGCGAACCGGGACACAAGGCAGTGCTCAGCCCTTCCCAGCAGCATGGGCAGAGGAGCATTAGGAGTGTCAGTCCGGAGGATGTTTTATCCTCTTTCCTTAAAATAGCTGCCTCGTTGTGCACGTCAAGTTTTTGGGTTTTAAAGTTGCCATGTATTTTCTGGAAATAGGTTCATCTCAGCTTCCTTTTCTGCCCACGGTCTTCTGTCACCTGGGCACAAGCGAAAGGGCGGCTCCTTTTGGATGGGATGAGTTGCACCCCAAACTCCACTGAGTGGGGTGCAACTCCATGATCAGATGTGTCAGGCTCAGGCATCACCCAAAAAGCTCGTCCCAGACAGAAATGATACGGAAGGAGGAACAGACATTAATGTTAAAGGATTTTATAGAAATGGCTGTGATGTTCTCAACAAGATCTTTGATTTGATAAACCCAAAAGTTTTTGTGTAAAAACATTTGATTAAATCCATTGATTAATTAATTTTTAATTAGATTAATTAAAACAAGAATTTGTATTTCCAAAAAATTATTGGAAAAAGTTCCAACGTGGAAGAAGGTCAGAATTTATACATTTAAAAAATCCAAGTTTCTGTTCAAAACATGGGTATAAACACAATGGAAGGTCAGTTGAAATAAAAGACCGAAGTCACTAAAGGGATTACATACTATTTTCCTTGCCTCGCCTGTGTATTTTCATTTTACAGTGAAATCTTTAATTTCTAGTCAAATCTCTTCATTTTGTAATGCATTTTCAGAAATATCAGCTGTTGAAATTGGAAAACTTTTCCCATCCCAGTTGCTTTTATTCCAATTCAATGTATCTTGGACTTGCCTTGTTCTCTGTTCATTCCTCCTTCTCAGTTCTAGTACACATAAGATCTTTCTCTGCTTTTACAGGCCCTCCTGTTGCGGGGACACAGAATGTGAACAAGACAACAGAACAGCAGCGGCCCCAGCCAGGTAAGTGTTGATTGCATCCTGCTGCATTTGCTAGGTAGTTGGATTTGCACTAGACCGGGGGAATACATGTGTCAAGCAGCACAGCACAGACAGCAGAGCCTGACAGGGAAGTCTCGGAATAATGAGTCACCAGCAACCAAACTGTTTCTGTTTTCCTGCGTTGTCCTTCCCCATTCAAAAGAAACATCCTTGTTTCAGCTGAGTCACGTGCAGTGCCCAGCACGAGCTGCATCTCCTTTGAAGCACCCCAACGTGCTGCGCTATAGGTGGGGAAGCAGTCAGGGGCACGGAGCTGCTGATGCTGCACTGGTGGAATGTCTGCTCTTTACCTCCTCACCTCGGCCACAGGGATGGTCGGTGGAAGTGTCTCCAAACAGAATCAACAGGGCTTCCCCTGCGTCAAAGAAAACCAAATAAGAAAAGCGAACCCTGTTGGGCAGCAAGCAGTGGTGTTTCCTGCCAGTTTCCCAAGGGGCCTTTGAAAAGCTAAATACCACCTTCTCTGCTTTGCACAGCTGCTTTCTATCCCTTCTTTTTTCTTAGGGGGTTGGTTCTTTTGGCATCGATTCAATCCACGAGCAAATGCTATAGATCCAAATCACCAAACTCAGAGAGGAGCAAAGGAGAAGTGTAGAGATTAGGGCTGAGGAGGCCCCTGAAAAAGGGAAAGAATTCATTCCTAATAAATGCATTGTGGGGTTTTCAGGAAACACTCAGCCTCATTGGAGCCAGTGATCAAAATCGTGTTACTCCCATCTGTCTAATGCCCTGTTTGCTTCGGTAAGGGGGAGTTGGGTGAGCATTGCTTTCCCTCATTTCAGAGGGCAGCAAGCTCAACTGCTAACAAGTGAATTTGCAAATCTCATCTGCTGTTCAGCTCTTTTTATTAGGAGAAATATATTTGCTCCTGATTTGTCACTGTTCTACTATCCCACGCTTCTTTTTTCCTGTTTCATGTTTTCTAGCTGACACATAAGTGTAGGGTATGTCCAAAGAGATTACAGACTTTGAAAGCAGGCAAGTCTGAAAGCGGTGCCAGAAACACTGTGCCATTTGGGATTCCATAAATAATTAGTGGTTGTTTGCTAAAAAAGAAAGAAGGAACAACATCAGGTTCTGTTCCAGGCCCTAGGAGGAGAGACAGTAAGAGTAAAGAAAGAAAATGAACATTTGAACTAGTTTGCAGAATAAGCAACAATGAACTGTTTTTTCTTTTGGATAAATCAGGTTTTAAAATAGCTTTTATTGGGTCTTCTTTTTTTTAGATCCCTATCAAATCCTGGGGCCCACTAGTAGCCGTCTTGCCAATCCAGGTGAGTTTGCTTTTACATTTCAGACCACCACAATCAAAAGGGTTAGCTACTGGATGAGTAGCTGTTGCTCTCTACCACCGGGGTAGCCATGAGAGACATTGACCATAGCAGCTGTGCTCTCATGAGTGCTTTTGCAAACCTTCTTACAGAAAAGTGAGGAAAGTGGTACAACATCATCTTTGTCAGGACAAAATCACCACCCGGAATGTTCTTACCCAAAACTAGCATTCTCTGAGGAGAGTTTTATGGGGGACTTCAATGCTGGTCTCTCAGATTTGCAGTACAGGTTAGTTTTTCACTGTCTGCTATGGATTAGCTGAGTGAAAGGCACAAAACACCTCTGAAAGTCACCATGTAATAACTGTCCCTAGAATGTCATCCATAGAAAACTGACTTTAGGTGGTGAGACCTGGAGTGAATGTTGCTTGTACTAAAGAAACTTGTACATGTTGAATGCTGATAAGGAAACTTCCTCATGTGGCTCTTTACTATGGGTATAACCACACCAAATAAAACCAAGAGTCACTTAGTCTGGGGGAGAAATAGTCTTATGTTACGCAGATCACCAACTGGAAAGAAAACTGTAGGTATCCAAAACAATATCCATGGAAAACAGTAAGAAACCAAAGAGTTGGAGTCTACTGTGTTAACTGCTCCGTGAAGAGCTTTGCAGAGCAGTATGCTCGGGAAAAAGCCTGTTTATGAATAGCCCCAAGATTTTAAGGCCAAAGGCGACCATTATGAAATCTAATCTGACCTCAAACTCACGAACAGAACAAAGGGTTGACTAACTTGTTTGCTGGGAACAGTTTATCCATTCCTACGTAGGGCTTTCTAAAGCTTGAAGGACCAGTTCCCAGTAAAGATCGAGATAGTCCTTCTGTTTCCTGCCTTTGTCTTTGCTTTTAAGCAGGAAACACAATGTCATTTCCTTTCCTTTTTGGCTTGCTTCTCGCAGGGAGCGGGCAGATCCAACTGTGGCAGTTCCTTCTGGAGTTGCTGTCGGACAGTTCCAACGCCAGCTGTATCACGTGGGAAGGGACCAATGGGGAATTCAAGATGACGGACCCTGATGAAGTGGCGCGGCGCTGGGGAGAACGCAAAAGCAAGCCCAACATGAATTATGACAAGCTGAGCCGAGCCCTCCGATACTACTATGATAAGAACATTATGACCAAAGTGCATGGCAAAAGGTATGCTTACAAATTTGACTTTCATGGCATTGCGCAGGCTCTTCAGCCTCATCCCACTGAATCATCGATGTACAAGTATCCATCAGATCTCTCCTACATGCCGTCTTACCATGCCCATCAGCAGAAGGTGAACTTTGTACCCCCGCACCCCTCTTCTATGCCTGTCACATCATCCAGTTTCTTTGGAGCAGCCTCACCTTATTGGACCTCCCCTGCAGGAAGCATTTACCCAAACCCCAATGTCCCTCGCCATCCCAATGCCCATGTATCACCACACTTGGGCAGCTATTACTAGATGCTTTTATCTTCAAGTGGCCTTTATCAGTCTGGTTGGACCTTTTCTTTACTTCTGGGATTTTTATGTTTTTTTTGGGGACCCTTAATGGAATATTGTGGCCTTTCTGGGGAAGAATTAAAACTGGATATTGGTTATTCCTGGACCAAACCTTTTACTTTTGTAACTTTGCCTCTTGTGTCTTGAACTGAGAGATGGATGCTTCTTTGGGCCAGTACTCTGCATTTTCTTTGGTTTTTAACGCTTATGTCCTCTGTATGAATTGACTATGAAGATTGTTTGCCATTACCTGGAGCGATTATTAGCTTTTTGATGTGAGAAGTTTTTCAGGATTCAAAGGCTTTTGACGAGACATAGATCCAAGTGTGGGTTGTAGGAAAAGATGACTACATGGGGGTTTTTCTCACTGTGGAGAGGGTAGGAGACTTGACCATTCAGTGGAGGACATTGGGCTGCAGGGGACCGCAACTGGAATCTTAGCTTTAAGGCAGATGAGGATGTTCACCCAACTGGAAATTAAATATATATATATTCGTATATATATATGTACATGTATATTTTAAGAAGTAAAGGGCATTGAAGGAACTTTTCTAGAGTGTACAACTTCATTAGACTGTGTATTAACTCCAGAAACAGCAGCAACCAGAACAAAAAGTAACCTAATGTCAAGCACAGACATTCCTTGAAAGCAAAAGTGAAGGAAAAGAAATGACAGCAGGCCCCTGAGCTCTGCCAGAGCCTTAGGGATCGCTACAAGCTACCGATTCGCGAACGCTGTGCGTTTGTCAGACCGTCATCCAAAGGGTCAACAAATCAGAAGGCAAATTACTGTATAAATTATGCAGAGTTATTTTTTTCCCTATATCTCACAGTTTTAAAAGGAAGAGTAAATAAAACGAGTTGACCTCGGTCACAAATGCAGGTTTGTTGTTTTTTTTTGTTACTGTCAGCTCAGTTGTTTGTGGGTTGGTTTTGTTTTTGTTTTAATGTAATTTGTACATCTTTTCAATCTGTACATTTGGGCTGGAGCTTTGTACTTTTTGCTAAAAAAAAAATAATAGAAAAGAAAAGAAAAATTAAGACAGGAGTAATGTATCTGTTGGGGAGAGCCTTGGTCCTGCAATTGGATCCATAATGACCCCCAGAGTAGCCAGAAACCTTCCAGATTTCCCTGGGTCTGTCTAGATGAGAGTTTGTTCTTGCGTTGGCCTGTCTGCAAATTAACTCCACTTAGTTTGCATTGAAGTTGATTGAAAGCATGTAGCAGCAACTGTTTAAGTACTTTGGATGATTTTGCACCAAAATCTTAAACTTTGGAAAGATCTTAACCACTTCTTCGATAAAATTATCCAATATTTCTCCTAACATCTTTTGGAAAACTCTCACCAGGGCTTTTCGTTTCCAGTTTAAACATTCAAAACCTCTCAGGCATCTCTAATTTTGCACATGTTAGTTCGATGATCCACAAACGGCCATAAAGAGAAGAGTAAACCACAAGCATTTGTGTTTTAGAACAGATGTCTACAGGGGGGTGAGACTTCCATGTACAACCTATTAGCTCACTTGTATTAACTGGCAAGCAATTAACAGGATCACAAATATCTAGTCTAGACATAACCTCTGGGACTCTGTGTGGGTGCAAGATTTGGTCCATGTGCATCTGATTGCAGGACGGGAGCCTCAAACCAGAACGTTATAGTCTGCTCATAACTTTAAACAGAAGCACTGATGCCATTATTTAACAGAATGGAAAAATCAGATCGAGCTAATCAGTTTAGGTCTTAGTGCTTTCGGGGTGTTTATAAGTAACATTACTGCAATAATCGCAAAATCTAAGTATGAAGAAATTACCCATTGAAATGGGGCTTTTGCTACTATATATATGCAATGTACTTTTTGGATATTAAAATATATATAATTTTGCAAGCTATCTTGGTGTTTTTTTTTTTTAAACTGTATTAAGTGTTACAATGAAACTGTTGTATGAGGAGGATGATGTAAAAAAAAAATGTGACAAAATAAATGGTGGTTTTCTTCTCTAAGGCATCATATTGTCCCACTCTCTCCCCTCTCATACCTGCAGATAAAGCATGATCTTTGCTTCTAAATTAAATTGAGCTAAAAAGGAAAGCAAAGCAGCTTCGTAGTAGTGGCGATCCATCCTTATCACTATGAAACAATATCAACCTCTTAGTCCAGAAAATCCATGTCTCTGGAGCTGGTGTTTGTCAGGCCAAATTCAGTTATTGAAGGGTCTAAATCCAAAACTCAGGCTCCATCTTTTGCCCATGGAGAGAGAGAGGGAGAGACACAAAGTGGTAGAGCAGCCAAAGCTCGAGGAGGTGAAGTGTCTTGCACAAGGACAGTGGCAGGCCCCCGTGATGGGGTCACAGCACTGTGTTGAGAGCCATGACTGCCCCGACAGACATCTCCATCTCTTTGCTCCTTAGAGTGCTCAAGAAGCCACTGACGCAAGGTAGATGTGCAATGCTGAATGTATTACCAGCCTGCTGCTCGTGTTTCCCACCTATCCCCAAACCCCAGGGAAAGCCAGTGCTCCAAAGCATTCCTGAGATGGAGTAAGAGGCTGCACAAACAAGCACTGCCAAGGAATCTTCTGATTGTGTATAAAGGTCAAGCAAAGGCACTTCCTGTATTTTTGCAGACGCACGGTGGTCCTGAGAGATAGCTTGATCTTTCTGCCGATTTGATAAACCCTTAGAAACACATAACTGCACAAGCACACCATTTCCTTCCTCCACACACAACCTTTTGTTGCTTCGTTTCTAGTACAATAGCTTTCGCTGGCTTGATTAGCAAGCCTGGGCTCTGAAAAAGAGTGATGTGAGTATGTTCAACCACCAAAGAGCTGTTCCCTTTGTGTACTCAGACATAGTTGCTCCATTTAGTCATTAGAGTGGTTTTTTGCTTATCACTATTGTTTTTACTATAGTGCTATCCAGATTCATTCTGGCTATGCATCATCAATAGAGATATCAACTGGTTTATTTAAACATGGTGTGCCTGCCCAGTTGCCAGGAATAGGAACATCTGAAGACTGGGGTTGCACAGACAGGGTGAAAGGCAGAATCTGCAGGTTATCAGAGTGCAAAGATGTCTTTGTAGGCCAAACTTGGCCAGCAGGATCCTTGGTGAAAAGACTTGAAAACAACCAGCGATTTAAGAAGTGTCTATTCCCAACTTGCAATACCTCAAAGGAGCCCAGACTGAGGTGGAAGGTGATCAGCAGCATCCATAGCACAGGTCCTGTTTCCTTTTAATGCTTCTCTTCAGGGTACTTGGTGGTATTAGTCTTTGCTAGGATTTCTTAATATTCAGCTTTAGATAGAGTTTGCTGCACACAGCAGGCTGCATTCCCATGGAATAAAGAGATCTTGAAGCAAAGAGATCTCACACCAGTGTGCAGACAGCCTCAGACTGGTGAGGCACTTCCCAGGCACCTTTTAGCTCTTTCATAAGATCTTATTATTCCATTCCTCAGGTAAAGGACAAGTAATAACATACAGATGGGAGCAGTGCACCTGTACCCTGATAGCAGCCCGACTTTGCCATCTTTGAAGCTTTAGGGGTGATAACAGGGGCATCTCCCCTCACAACCCACATTTCTGGGACACGCTGAGAGAAAACAAACAAGGAATTTGATGGTATTAATGCTACTTCTTGCTTTTCCCAGGAGGAGCAGGCAGATGGAACTCAAATATTTCAGGCTTAAGTCAGAAAAGTTACCAAACAGATGGCTGGGATCACATGGTTGTGAGCTGTGAGTCAACAGGGATGGCAGAAAACCTTCCTTGCACTGAAGTTCAGAATTCAAACCTCACCAGGAAGCTCAGCTCTCATTGAAATCAGTGGTAATTTAGCTATTAATTTCTAGTGATTGAGTATTCACCCAGTATTTCTGTTCTCCTCCCCAGGCTCAAACAGGGAATGGGATCTAGCTTAAATATGCCAAACTAGAATGAGCTTTACATTTCACCTCCTGTAAACAGATATTTCCTATAATCCCTGGATGCCAGAACCCATCCTCTAGCAGCTTAACTGCTTTTATATACCTAAGAGTCGTACTCAGAAGGTGAATTTCCAAACAGCTGCAGATATCCAACACGCATCTAATGCAAGGGAGAGGGATTTCCCCATGCCAGGACCTTCCCATTAGTGAAGAGGTGGAAGCATTTGTCATACTGCTGCCCAACAAGCATACTCCAGAACTAATGGGATGTCAACCACATGTAAATTCTGTTGGTGCAAATATTTGATGTGAAACTGGACTGGTCTAGTAATACCTCATGTTATTCTTACCATTCACAATGAGAGTAAATGACTATGCCTGAAGCTTTGTATTAAATATATGTTTAATTAGAGATGAACCCAGCTGCTGTTCCCCACCCCTACCACCAGCAGAAAAGAGCCATTGGTTTGTAAATTCCAGGTTAAAGGAGCCAGCTTTGCTTTGTTGCACTATTACAATAATAGCTATTTACTTGCTGCTTTGCTGGGCAGATAGAGTATTTTTAATGACCTTTGTGAAATGAGTTTGTTTGCCTTCAGCCTGCTTCCTAACAAAGGATGTTCTCCCACATCAAACTGAGCGTTGCTGCATTTGGTGTTAATTAGAGCTGTAAGGGGACTGGGGTTTATAAATTCACTTCAAAGACCCTATTTGTATACTTTTCATGATACCTAGCATAACATCCATGTTATGATTTGCATCTGTAAAAGCAGAACTCGCTGCAAATAAAACTCAGACTTTCCCATTACATTAGAAAAGAACTAGGAGACAACTAAGGTCACAGAAAGAATTCCACACAACACTTCATTTACCTTGTGTGTTGTGATTTGTTTCATCTAGAGAGGTAGAAATCCTTGCACGTGTAATGGGGCACTGTGCAAGCAGGTGTGATGGTGACAGTGATTGTTTACACCTAAACAGACCCTTCAATCAGTATAAACAGCTGCAGCAGATAAGCCGGAAGGTTTTTGGGGTAGGCTCTCTTAGAGGAGGGGGTTTAGGTGCACCTTGCTTAGGAGCAGGTAGAAAAGGATAGCAGTAGGTTATTTTCTATTTCAGGTTGTATTGCTGAAGGAGGAAGAATGACCCAGGGCCTCTAGAGGTTTGATGTGCAGCTATTTCAACACAAGAGCTTGCTTCTTCCTTTCCAGGAACTGCTTCAAACTTGTTATTTACTTTGGCTTTTTGTTAACTTGCTGTCTCCTGGAGCTGTAAAGTCTGATGCTGGAGCTACTTTAACTTCCCTGCTGCTGCAAAGCCCGACGTGCAAGCCAAAGGAGTCTCCTCTGCTACAGGCTGCTGTAGTCACATCACACCACAAGTGGGGATGAGCAGCTCTTCCAGCTCCTTGAGGAGCACAAGGTGGGTTTTCTAAGTGTCTCTGTGTGGCTGCTGGTTGTGCTCTGGCTGTTGGAAGTGGTACCTGCCACAACCTGAACCCCTCACTCTTAGGTTTTCTGTCATCCCCAGGGCCCATAGGGCTGATGTACCATAGTGTTAAGCTGAAACAAGTGAGAGGTGGAGGTTCCTATGGAGCGTACAAAACTTTTGGGGTGTGTGCTCAAGCTGCCTGTGTGGGATCTTCACAAAGCCCTGGGCTGTGGTCCCTCCTCTCAGTGTTTTGGAGGAGCAGGGATCAGGGGGCTTTGGGGTTGTTGGCAAAGCTCCTGGCATAGGAGCACAAAGGTATGGATGTGATTTGGGCTTCTAGATACTGTCAAGGGATAAAATGGGTCTACAGCAGTGAATCCTTTGTGTGAGTGTCGGTAGGCTCGGTAATGTACCAGGAACACTTCCAAATCCAAGGGGAGCTTCAGCTGAGCAGATGCTTTTGGGCGCTGTTGCAAAGCTAACACAGAGCTGGAACTCCCAGCTTTCCTTAGGTGGTTTGTGCGGCTGCTTTGGTTAATGCTGGGGAAACTGAGGCTCAAAGCAGAGAGTGATGACTTGCTTGAAGCTACAGAACGGTTGCATATGGAGTACAGGTCTCCCCAGATCCAGCCTTGCTGTTCCTAACTCTCCCCACCTAACTGCAGACTCTGCTGAGGGTGCTTTAGATGTTTACAGCCCCCAACCCTCCACTTCCACATCACCTCTGAATTCACTGCAGCGAGTTTCAGGTCTCCCAACGCTTCTGTGAAGTGGCTAAATACATCCAGCCAGCGGATCTCATGCCAAAAGCAAGTCACTAAATGCATTAAACTTTGTGTAATAAAACAAGGAACAGCCCCAATAAATCCTGGCTTTTTGCGCTTTCCAGACTGCCATAGCTCTCCCTGTTAACTTCGCCGCCCTACCAAGGGGTGCTGGAGCTGTGCAGCTCATGTGGAGGTAAGGGCTGCCATCCAGCGGCAGCAAGGCAGAAGACACTGTAGGGAATCCCCCGCATCCCCCCCGACAGCACCCCTGCGTGGTCTCTAGCATCCTAACCCGCCTCGGGAGTGGGTTGTCCTAATAGGAGAATGCGGTGACTTTATCCCTGCAGAGCTCGCTTGGGATGCGGTCACCCGGGAGAGCAAGGGCTTTAATGCTTCCCACGCTTAAGTGTGGCTAAAACGAGTTGCAAAGTGTGATTTGTCTCATTTACAGCCTCTCGTTGCTTGTCCACATCCTGCAGCAGGGAGAATGTGATTGTGCAGCAGTGAGTTTGTTCAAGTCCCAAGTTTCCCCTGCAGATGCTTCCACCACAGGAATGTCATTGTGGCCACAGGAGACATGGTGTGTGCTCTAGCAGCCGAGTAGAGAGGCCTTTAGCCTTCCTCACAGACATTATCTGTGTGATTTAGGGCAGGTGATGGAGGTTCCCCAGGCTGCAGTGAGAAGCTGTAGGCACACACTAACCACAGAGTTTAGGAGCCTCCTCAGCTTCCCCTGTCCCTGCTGCGGCAGGGGCTCTGCTCACATTCCTTGTGCTGTGGTTTCTCCTTGCTTGTGTGGGGAATAGGAATTGTGCCAGCACCATGCCAGCTCGAGGCGGGGGTGAACTGGGGGGGGGGGGGGCAAAATAAAAGGGAAGGGGAAATAAAGGCTCTTCCCAGCTGAATTTGCATGAGTCTAACCACATCGGTTTGCTGCTGGGGGAGAGGAAAGAGGATGTGACGCCTCAGCTGCTCTCACTTGTCAGGTCTTTGCATGCTGCTGACTTGTTTATGGGTGAGTAGCTGAGTTTACAAGGAAGTGGGTACATGCAGAAGTTATCCTTGCAGTTGTTGCTGGGAGCTAGTTAGCAGCAGTCCACCACATTCCATCCAACGCAAGTCAGTAGGAGGAGTGGCATTTAGGGGTCTCTTTTCACCAGTTACTACCAAAGGCGGTGTGGATGCAGCTAACTAGCACATGTCAGCTTAGTAAAAGCAGTGACTTTAATTCATGGCCCTTTCTCCAGCAGTCAGCAGGATGTCTTATTCATTTGCCAGCAGGAGGGCAAATCCATTTCAAAATGATTGAAATATTATGCACAGCTTGAATGAATGTTTAAAATAAATACAGTAGAAGAAACAGTTGTTTGTGAAATGAGAAGATAAATTAAGCTTAGTGCAGACACATTAATCCCAAACCCTAGCTGCTTGGCTGACACTTCCACAGCCTTAATCTAGCAGTAAGTACATGGTCTGACTTCTTCTCCTGAAAAAGAGACGGGACTTTCTCTTCAGTCCTCTGCTTTGTATTGGGTAGGCTCTTGGGCCTCCATATTCCATGTGGAAAGGGCTAATTGCTGCTGGGACAGTATGGACAGGCTGGATGGACAGACAAGGAGAACAGAACCCTAAGGCTTGAGATGTAGAAAAGGGCTTCGTTTGCCAGTATCGGGTCTGTGGCTCCCTCCAGCCACTTCTGCTCAGCAAGATTAAGTTTATTTTCATCCTCTCAACTGAACTTTCTTTTAATGGCAGCAGGGGTGACAGCCCCCAAAATAGACTTCCTATGGAGTCTGTCCTGAGTGGCACCGTGTGCCGCATGTCTCCCGATAACCCTTTCTCCCTGCCGTGGGCTTTTATCTCTGTGGTGACAAACAACCCTCTCTGGACAGAAAGAGGAAATTCCACTCATTGTTCTCCTGCTGCTGGGCTCTGACTACAGAGCTCTATCTCCTGCCTGGTGCAGGGCTGGCAGGCGTTTCCTGGAGTGACAGTCGGCAGGAGGCTGACGGGAGGGATGAGGGCTTTGTTCCGAGATTCCCAGTTAGGTACCGGTATGATCTTCCCAGCCATGGCCCTGTCAGCTTTGGATCTGACCCCCTCATATCTTCTCTGTTCATGCAATAGCCGGTTCCCCCTCTGTAATGCCAAAACATGTGTAAAAAACACAGTCACCCTTCCTCTACGGTAGGCAGCACAACAGCATTTGAGGCAGGTGCAACTGTCCTGATCGAGTGAGCAGCAGGTACTCATCCTTAGGGTGAGATCAACCATATTCTACTTGAGTTGTGGTAGCACTTAGGACTTCTAGACATGCACTTGTGCTGTAGTGACAGGACAAATGGTTAAAAAGCTGTGTCATGAAGAACTTGGGGGTTTGGGATTTTGAGGTGGCTTTCCAAAGGCAGTGCCTGAATGTGTTGTTTAGGGACCCTTTGAACTCTGGAGGTGTACACCAGCTCTCAGGCAGGCACTGGAGTAGGATTTGTTTGGTTTTTCCACTTAATACTAATATCCCAAACCAGCTTTTCTTAAAAAGAAAATGGGAATCCTTCCGGTCTCCTCACTGCACACCTGGGTTTGACCTTTTAAATGGATTTCCCATTGACTTGCTTTTCTGTACAGTGCAGGTTATCTTTCTGCTTCTATTAAGGGCATCTTGGTGTATCTTTTCTCCTGGCAGTAAGAGGTAACTTGAAATCCTTGCGTCCTGACAGTACTGCTTTCTAGGGAAATCACTCACAGGACAACTGTACAGGAAGCCTAGAAAGGAAACGTAGAGCAGCTTTGGAAGGACTGAGCAGCGTAGTAGCCTTTTGGTTCAGACAAGCCTGCGGCTCTTGAGACTTCATTTCACTTCACTGCTCCCTCCTAGATTTCTACAGATGGCCACTCGCCACTGCTTTGGTGTGCCATTCGGAGTGGAGGATGGCACAACTGCCCTTCCAAGGTACACTGATGGTTGGAAGGGCTCAAATGCTATGGTAGTTGGGACTGTAAAAGTATTTTCCAGTTGACAACGTTAGTTTGCAAGGTTGCAAGACCAGTACCCTTAAAACATGGGTCAGGATCTGTGAATTACCTTGAAGGTGTCAGCTGGTGGTTCAAGCATTCCATAGTTCCAGCCATAGTGCAGCCATTTCTAGTAACTCTCATGTGTGATGAGAACAGAACTCTGTGCTGACCTTTTCATCTGGAGGTGAAGGGTGTAACAGTGACACATGGAAGAGCGGAAAGACTGAGACTGTTGAGAGTTGGCTTTTAAAGTGCTTTAGTGACATAATTGTTCATACCATTGTTTTCTGTACAGTGTAAGTACTTTCTGTCCCATGTTACAGATGCCAAATCTGAGATACTTACTAAAGTGATTTGTTCTGAACCAACAGAAGTTGATAATACACTGGGACTGAGACCTGAAGGCTCTCTGTTCCCAGAGTTTGATTTCCATGCTCACACTATGTTCATCAGCAAAATAACTTTGTCTTGTCATCATTTGACCTGCTCAATTCTCCCCTTCTTATAAAACTGCTCGGTCCAGCAGCTTTTATAAAGGCACTTCCATTTTACCACAGCGTTGGAAGCAGATGAGCTGCATCACGTCACTGGGAAGGGTTCCCCCAAAACCTCTTCCTTTGGTCTGCCACTTGGACTCTCAGCAGAAGAACTAGTTGGAGGGGGGGGAAAAAGGCTGTGAGGAAGTGGAAGCTCACCAGGAAGTTACTGAAGCTTCTTGTTGCATTTGAAACTTTGATGTCAACAATCGTACCCCAAAATGTTCCCTGCTACTGAGCAGGACTTGTTTCCTGTAGGGATGCACATCTTGCTGTGGTGAGATGGATGGTTTGGAACTAAATGTGAAGGCACCATTGGTGGGAGGCTCCATTGCTGCGTTTTTGTTTTTACAGGACCTTTGTGCTTCAAAGGAAAAGATAATCTGTATTTGCAGTGTGGACACATCTAGAGCTGGGAATTTCCTCTCTCATTGAATTGCTTCCCTGCCAGATACGAAGCAGCATGTTCTTCACCTCCCCTTCTTTCTGGCTACAGATGTTTCCCAATTTCACAGTTATCCAGCTCCTGGGGAAGTGAAGGAAGAGTATCTGAAGTGACACAGGAATAAACTGCAAAATTCCTCGTCTCCCATAGCAGGTCTCTGCTTCTCCTTGTTTTTCACTTTCAGTTTCCATTTGGCTATTTTTCCCTGAAGGAATCTAGGGCTTTCACAGGAGAGAAGTCATAGTTTAGAGTTTTAGATGCAGCAGAATAGCCCAAGCTTCATCTTTCCTAGCTTCCCCAGCATGTACCATCCTATAATGCCCCATTTTGGTAGATGTACCAGCCTTCAAAAAAAGAAGGGATTGTTTCAAAGTGTTCAAAAGTGCTCAAATATTCCACAGCCAGAGAGTCTGCTTTCATAGAGTACTTTGGCAACCAGAAATATACATCTGCTGAGGTTTTGGCTCCTAAGTCTCATAGGTTGCTATAGCTTTGCCTTCTGTCTCCCCTTTCCATGTTCCTATTCCAACAGCTATGTCTTTAACATGTCCTAAAGTTTCTCTCCATCTTTTCAGGCTTTTTAACAGACTTGCCTGCCTCTGGGAACTTAAGTGAGTTAGGCATTCCAACATAGCAGCTTCATAAAATGTCCCATTGGTATAAAAATAGAAATTCTATGGAATACATAGTGTTCTGGTGATCACTGGTATTCTGTTACTCTTTGATTTGAAGCTTTTGAGAAGATCAATGCTGTTTTAGAGTAAAACCAAGTCTGTATTCTTTTCTGGTTTCCTAAGTTATTAATCCCCTCAAGACTGAATTCATTATGAGCGAAGATACTGTCCCATGAGTATCTGGAACTACATTTTAGTGTCACTTGTTTCACTAACTTCTGACAAGACAAACCCAGGATTGTCATAACCTTTCTTCTCTTTGGCTTTAGCTTCTTTCTCATTGTAGAGACAGAAGGCACAGTGGGGAGTCTCCACAGCCACTGTCTTGCTGAAATTCTGGAAGTCTACTCTGTATTTCCCTTCTTTGGTCTTGGACACAATGGGAGCAAAGCGGTAACCCCAGAGCACCTCCTCTGGGATGTAGGATGTCCTCACTTGACAGGTAGCGCTCGTGGCTTCAACAGTGCCATCTAAAAACACCACCAATTCAAAATCTTGCTGTAGAATGGTTTCTGCTGCCATATGGAAGAATGGGCTGTTTTTATCTATGATATGATAAATAGTTAATGGGGAAATGAAGAAGAGATTTTCGTTTCCAGCGTCAACTACAAATTCTATGTTGACCTGGTCCAAAATGATTGTTTCTCCTTCTGGGGTGATGGTGGTCTTGAGAAGCTTTCCATAGATGTGACTGCCAATCAGCAAGCTCTTCCTGAGGTTTGCCACCCGAATAAGGAGGCAGAGCTTCCCACCACGTTTGCTGATGACAGCATTCTTGCTGAAGGTGATGGTCTTAGCCCGGTTTTTAGACCTCGATATCTTGGCCAGGATGGCACCACACATAAAAGAATTGATGATCACCCCCAGGATGGACTGGAAGATGAGCAGGAAAATGGCAGTGGCACACTGCTCTGTGACACATCTGAAGCCATAACCAATGGTTACCTGGGTCTCCAAGGAGAACAGGAAAGCTGAAGTGAGGCCGTTGATATTGTCAACACAGGGGGTGTGATTTATGGCAGGGTTGAATTCTGGCAGGTCTTTGTGTATGTATGCCACGACATACCAGAGGAGACCAAACAGAAACCAGCTGCCTAAGAATGCTGAAATGAAGATAGTCATTTTGTATCTCCATCTGAGATCCAGGATAGTTGTCCATATATCAATCAAAAAGACAAACCTTGACTGTTCTACATTGCCAAACTCTATGTTACACCTTCCATCTTTAGAAACAAGCCTTGCTCTTCGCCGGCTCCGTTCTCTGATGTGGCTGGCAAAGCGTTTCCGGAGGTAGCTGAACATTCCCTCTGTTGGTAGTGTTCTGGAGAGTAAGAAACAATAAAGGTTATGGGTAATGCAGGTTTCATTTATACCTGCAGGCAAGAAGCAAAGACTGATGATATCCCAAGACACTTGTTTAGGAAAAAGCATTTGCATGTTTTCCCTCAGCTGGTGGGAAAAAGTTCCAGTAAGTAGATGAGGAAAATACCAGTTTCTTGCCTAAGGAGCATTCCAGCAAAAAGTTATCGTTTTCCCTTGCTCAGTCAACTGTTAATATTGTCCTCTGCTTAGGTGAGTAGGAGGAGAGGCACAGAGAAGCAGGTAACTGTCATGGACATACATTGGAAAACAGGTGGCTGGTTTTTGTGGAGGTCTTGCTGCCTTTTAGAAGATGATGTGAAGACTAAAGGATGAGATTCAGAAATCCATCCTTAAAGGAAAGGGTAGCTCTGTGTCATTTTGTCCTTTATGCTTGGCCATGTTAACGAGAGACCCAGGGAATAAGAGGCAGTGATGGAGAAAATACTACAGATGTGTTCAGACTCCAATTCGGATCAACCTCCACTGGGAAAATTCCCAGTCTTAGTGACTCAGACGTGCAGGCCTCGGGAGAGGCTGATCCACTGGCAGGTTAGAGGTTGCCTGATATGTTCATCTAGGGTTCAATTTGGACACCAGATTTCTGCTTAAAAAGAACTGACATGAACAACTTGAATGGAAAGTAGTCTCACTGCAGTCTCACACATAGGATATTCTGAGTTTACTGTGTCTAAGGGTAGAGTGTCTTCAGACATGCAGAGACCTGGTTGTTTTGGGGACCTGCATCTGCTATGGATGATCTTTTCTTTAGAAGGACCTGGACTTGAGTGCATCTCAGATAGGAGGTGCTGGAGGCTTTGTGATCGTTTGCTACTGTCACTTTACAGATGCATTTGCCCTTCCCAATAGACCGTGACACAGCCTTTTATTGGGAAACAGCTCTTAGGAATGATGTTTGCAGTCAAGCTACAGCTCTTACCTAAAACCCTGCATCATATCACTGTCCCATCCAGGCTTCCTTTTTGGCTAGAAGCAAAGTGCTCAGGCTCAAACAGTTGTCAAACGCGCTGCCCTAATTTTACTTGATTTCAGGGGTAGTAATGTGCTGGAATATCTGTGGCGAGAGTAGCTTAGCTCCCTTAAGCCCTAACTTTATATCTCCAGAATGGGGATAACCCACAGGCATGTAGTGGATTAGACATACTGGTGTGAGTTATGTAGTGTGAAATGTGTCTCATTTAACTTGAGCCACTTCAGTGTTAGATAACTGCCTGTGCCAGTTGTACAGCTGACTCCTGACTGACAGTAAAGGAGGCATTTGCACTCTCTGAGGGTCCGCTGCCCTTCGTAAAGCTCCCATGGGGATGAGAGCTGCTGCTTGGCAAAGTTATTTTACTCTGTAGGCATCTAAATTAATTCAGAGAAGCTGCCTGATATTGTAGCCAACTAAACTAGAAATCCTTCCATTAGACATCATTAACAGCAGCCAGAGAATACCTTTAGCTATGGCAGTCGGTAGCAAAGGGGGTGTATTAAATTATCAGTGATGAAGTCTAAGTACAAATTAATTACATTTGGCAAAGCCAGAAGTAAATTCTTTATTTGATGTCCTTGTTTGTGGCAGCAGCCTTGAGAATGACTTTGTCTCATACAGTTGCTGCTTTTCTGTACTTGGCCTGAAATCACAGTTCTCTGCTCATTAAAATGAGGATGAAAAAAAAACGAAGGTCACTCTTGTTGTAATGTAGCTGTTCACTGTTCTAAGCTTTTGCCGTTGCATTTACTGGCCGTGACTGTAGCTGGCAAAGGTTAAACTTTAAGCGCGTATCCCAGGAAGGGGGCAAAGAGGTCACTCTCTAAACAATCCTCAAGTTTTATTTTCCTGACGTGCTTTTAATATGTTCATGTTAATGCATAGTTTGAGCACCAGTTAAATAATCTCATGCAACACACTACGCAGGGAAGTTTTCCACTATTTAGCTTCTACCAGTCCTGTTGTGCAAAGCCATATGGCTCCGCAGCTGTCACAGGCATTTTGTCCTTTCCTGCAACAACATGAACACAGTCACGACCAGAATCCTGTCTGAAATGCTGGGATGCCTCACCCTGTCCATCAAACCCTGCATGGGCATACCAAGGATTGGGAGGTACAATTCAAAGATGATAATGACAGAAGAGAGCATGCTGGTCAGCATGGTTATCAGACTGGAACCTGGGAAGCAGAGCTCCAACTTTTACCCTTCTTTTCCTGCCTCCTTAAATCTTAACTGCACACTTCAGAGGCTGTTTTACAAGCCTGGCTTAAGCTACCCCCAAATAGATCAAAGAAGCAGAAGAATTACACCCTACTTCAAGCAGGATGACAAAGGAATTCTCCCTTCAACCAATCTTTCTTGCTCCCACACACAACTGAAGTGTGCTGATGTGCTTCAGCAGGAGGAAAATTCTCTTCTGTCTAAGCATGCTACGAGTAGATCAGAGACTGCCCAGAGATTATATAAAGCGAGTTGTATAATACAGCGCTTAAAGTCCTTTCAGTTTAAATCGGTGAAGATAACCCAGCTACATCTTAGCTAATATTTACCAGGGTATGTTTCCTTTTGGGCCCAAATAAGCATGGTATTTATGTCTGTCTTGCATGTGAAATTCTGTGTTGCAGGAGTTGAAGCTGCTGCTGTCTGCAGGCATTGCATGTTTATAAAGCTGTACTACTCATTCTTAAATGAATGGGGCATTTGCCAATAAAGCTACTCAATGAGTAAAGGTGACATGTCAAGGTTAGCTTGGAAAACAAGGAGTTTCTGTTTCCCTGTTGCAGCCTTGTAACTCACAGTGATCACCGGAGTAAGCAGAAGCTTCTTAGATTGCTGTTCTCAAACTCCTGATCTTTCCGAACTGACCTACCAGTATATTTGATAGATGCCTATAAAGTCACTCGTTGGAGATGCATTTCTACCAGTTCCTTTCTCTGTGTTCCTGCAAGTAGGTAATGACAGTCACAACTGTTCTTGATGGCTATGTAGCAGCTGGAGTTCCTCTACTAGCTCAGAGATGTAACTGAGTGATTCTCTTTGCTTTTACTTGCTTTCAGTTGTTTTGGGTTGAAACACTGGGGAGAAATGACCAGGCTCTTGAATGGCTGGACTCAGTCTTAAAGGTCCTTTCCAACCTAAATGGTTCTATGGTTCTTTAATTGTTCTTTGGCTAAACCCTTTGTGCAGCGCTGTGTGCAGAGCACGTTAATCCAGGGAAATAGCTTTAATCTCAGCCACGTGCAGCACTTAAGGAGATCAGTGACTGAAGGAAAGGGAAGGTATTTAATGTCTGGCAGGAGCCTGCCCAGAACAAAGTTCTCCTGCTATTTCTCTGAAGTTCTCATATCCATGGCTTCACACACATTTCTTCCCTTGCAGCAATGGATGGAGGAACAAAGTTGGCAGAACTGAGACAGCAGAAATGAAAAGCAGCCCACTGAACCCAGCTTTTGTTAGAAATCCATCTTTGTTCAGGATTCAGAGGAAGTTCTAAGAAGCTTAGGGAGAAGAAAGGGGGATACAGAGCTAAAGGATTATTTTTTTTTTTTTTTCAGTCCTGTTCAGGTCTTTTCAGAACTCTGATGATCTTTCTGTGTTTTTCTTTCTGTTGAACTTTCTCTGAACAAAGAATGTGAAAGATCCAACTCTTAATATCTTATAAACCCCTTTTTTATTAGAAAAGCAAACAGTAACGCTTGGTCTCATGGTGTATTATCTGCTGGGTGCTTTACTACTGAGCCCTTTGGAGAGTACAGCTCCTTTGTCCTTTACTAGCTGCAATGGCTTATGCCTCTTGTGATGGGATGACAGGTGTAGCATCCTATCTCCCTGTCTTGCTGCTTATATCAGAATCAAGGACTGTCAAAGCCCTCTCTTGAACCAGTTCAAAGTAGAGCAAAAATATAAGCTTGCCTAAAGCAGCCAGTCAGCCCTAGGGGCACGTCTAAAGAGAATCTGATTTACCCCATCCTCCGTGCCCACTTTATTCTTGATGGACACATCAGCAAAGGGACAGGTCCTGGCAAGCTGATGCAAGCAAGCTTTCTTCTTGGACTTGGCAGTGTTGTCATTATTTATTCCTGGTAGCAGATCTGAGCGCTGAATGCGGTTGAAATGCCAGTTCCATGTGGGGAATAGGATCCTGTGATCCAGCTCAACATGTTAATCTGGGAGCCTTGTCAGCTCCAGCCCAACTGACTACGATTTGCCAGCCTAAGCTCCAAATGGAATTTCGAGTGGATGCACCAAAGGATCTTAACCCTGGCCTTGCCATCTCTCCTGCTCTGCAGAATTAGTGGCAGATGCCTTTTCCCATGGCCATTTTCAGGAGGAAAGGTGAGGTGGTGCCTGCCTGCGTGTTGTGCATTAGGACATCACTTCCACTGTGAATATGGAGTCTCTTTAGAGCAGATGTCTTTCATCTCGGCTTACTGTAAGCGCACAGGTATGATCCAGCCAGCTTTCTGCGAGTACCTACTGAAGAAGTCCTCTTAAGTACCCAACCTTCCTCTTTAGATAGGGGGGAGGTTTCATCCTGCTGTCTTTTAACCCGAGTGACCCAGGATTGTCCCAGCCCACCCCAGCAGTGATATGGCAAAGATGTGCTATCCCCTCCCTTGATTCCCCCATGCCCTGACTGTTTAAGGGATGCTCTGACATGCATGGGATGTATAGACTCAATGGATCACTTCACAATGCTGTTCATACCTTGCCACCCTTTAGCAGGGGGGTTCTGACCCTCTGCTTTAAAACTGTATCTTCTCAGTGTGCTTTGTAGAGCTTGCTGCTGGATGTATTCTGCTGCTGAGCAGCTCTAGCATTACTTGGGTGCACCTTGGAGTCCTGCTTCCAATACCAAACATCCAGGAAGGTTCTCACAAAGCATGCATGTGGTATTTGGAAAGACAGGCTGCAGTTTCCCCTCGCCATGTTGGCTTGAACTAATTCATTCATGAGAACACAGGCAAATGAATAAATGAAAGAAGAGGCACTGCAGCAGTGAACACTCAAGCAAGTCATGTTTTCTGAAAGCTTCGGAGTGTTTGAGGTCTTCAAAGGTTAACAAACTTACTTCAGGTGTATAAATGAAGGATTTACAGCAGTGAAGGCGCATTACTGTCATTGTTAACAATGAGTAACATTGCATTGGTGCTGCGCAAAATGAATCCATGGCTGCATTTACTGGGGGAGATTGTCTAAAGGCTTCAGCTGACTGAGGAGTAAATGACAGGTATGGTATAAAAGAAGGCGTCACTATTTGATGTTTTTGCAGTGCCAGACTAATTCTATGGCTCCCATAGCACTCTGTACAGTGACAGACAATTCTCATGCAAGCAGATGATGAGAGATGCAGTCATGCTGGGGATCTTGCCTCTGGAGAGCAGAGAACTGGGAGCTAAGCTGTCTTTACAGGCTTTCTCAACAGAGCTGTTTCTATTTTCAGACAATTGGGTCGCCCCTGGAAATATTAAGTTTTTAGCAAGAAGCGGTTTTCTGGGAGAAATTTCTCAAGCAAATGATATCTTTGGGTTTTGTTTTTTTACTTTGGCCTCTCATTGCAGTGGAATTGTATGTGATGGGGTTGCAAAAGGAAGAAAGATCAAGGATTTAACTCTCCACCAACTTTCTAAAGGCAGGTTTTGTCTAGTTACTTTTCCTCTCTGTTGCCACAAAAAGGCATTGCACTCTAAATAACGTGTGGGAAAGCAGCCTGTGCCAAGTTCTACCTGCATGACTGAAAGCAGAAGCTGTCACCAAAGAACAGTGGTGCAGTGAGATGTGGGCTGGGGAGGTGATGCCGCATGAACAGCCTCAGTAAAAGTCATTGGGGAAAATGGGCAGAGTCATGTGAACCAATTCGGCATGTTCTCTCACTTTGCTGTTCCTTGCTGCAGTTAAGGGGTTGAATCATTAACCCACAGTTTGTTTCTACAGGTTGGCAATGTCGGGTCTCAGTCACCAGTGCGGGGTGGCAAAAGGGCTTCCTGCAGAAGCCCTGGAGGCTGAGAGGCAGCTGACACAGGCATCAGAGGCCATGACCAAAGTCAAAACCTGCGAGCTCTGACGGTTCTGACCCTGCTTCAGCATCTGAACTCCAGGTATCTCATTGGCATCACGTTGTCATGTAAAAGTGTTTGCTCATATATGCTTTTTCTTTCCAAAGTGCTGGTAAACTCAAACTGATGGTGCTTAAAGGTCACCTCTGTACCTTCCCGAAAAGGACCCAGCCCTGGGTGTGGGGGAGCTTGCTGACAGAAAACACTTAGCGCTGCTGCAACACCTTCAGTGTGGTTGGAAAAAGGTTCTTGCTTACTCAGTGCACAAGAAAAGCATGACACTGCTCTTTCTGTACTCTGCACAGTACTAAAGGAACAAAAGCAAGAGAGCAAATGTTGCTGTAATAGAAGTCTTCCTGCAGTACTTCACAGCTCCAGGGCACAGACACAGGAGAACAATACTCAGAAAAAACCACAACAGCCTTGCTAGCCCTGCTGTGCTCAGCCCACCTCAGAGACAGGCTTTGATGTCCTGTTTGTCAGGTCTGTAATGCTCCCTCAGTGTGAGCCTGAGGAAGGTGAGGAAAAGGGAAATGAGCGCTGAGCCTGGATGTTACTGCGGTAGGAAGAGTTTTTGCTATTGTGTTTTTATGATACAGACTGTACATAGCCTGTCAGTGCTCCAGAAAGGTGCCTGGAACTCAGGGTATGAATTGCATGCTATGGTCTCATTACTCTGCTGCAGTGTTTCATCTGCTTATAGCACCGGGGTAAGCAGTGTGGTTATCTTAGTCAGAAGCTTAGGAATATTTTCATGTAATGCTAAGAACACCGTCCTATTGCAGTCCTTATCTTTAATTAGGCTGTAATTTCAGTATCACAGTCTTTTATGGCTATCAAGGTGACTTTGATTTCTAAACTGGCAAAACCCACTATGCTGTGCTGGTTTGTTGCCAATAAGCCAACCCATAGCAATGTGGGTGGGACTGGCATGGTGATCCTGATACGCCACATTCAAATCCCTGCTTTGCCAGGCTCCCATTGGGAGCCTGAGTTCCCAAATGGAACCAGCCCTGAGTGTTTCTCAGACAGTAGGATTGTGAGAGGAATATATATGCTATAAATACACATTACTGCTATTTTTTCCACCCTGAAGACAGTTCTTTCAGACTTGATCCTATTGCTTTCTTATGGTAAACAAAGAACAAAGCGAGGGAGGTTTTCTCTCAAGATGAAAGTGTGTGTATGTGTGTAGTGCTCTCCTTAGGTAGTTTAGATCACTGAGCTGTGGGTAAAGAAGTTTTCCATGTCTTAGTTGCCAGAGATTAAAGGCATGTGATGTGACAGTGCCAGTTCTGTGATGTGTCTTGGCGCTTCTCATCCCCCTTCCTCTAGTAACTACCACACTCAGAAGCGAACCCAGCATGTACAGTTTATAGAGCACTTTTCTACTGTCACTTCTTTTGCTACTTGTCTGTCTGTTCACTGGTTCTGTTATTTGCATTGATTTGGCATTGGTTTGCCATCAAGTTGTACTGAAGATCATCTTAGGAACATTAAGAGCCCATCTGCTTTGTGAGCGTGTGTTAGGTTCCTCTTTGTCCTGTCTGTCATTCAGTTTTCCAGCAGATGTGTTTGAAAGGAATATCATTCCAGATTTCTCTCCATTAATAGGCATTTGGGACTTACTTGTCTTGAACTTGCTTTTTACCTTAGAAGTAGAAAGAACCACCCTGATGGCCATAATCAAAGGTGGATCATAGCTAGTAACACAGGGAATGAGAGCATCTGGGAGGGAGAATGTAACCTCATAATTCTTACTGTACATCTAAAAAGCAAAGAAACCAACGATGGAACCATAGAATTGATAGAAAGGGAAACGATTCATTGCATTCCTGAACAGATGTGTGTTTTCTTGTACCCTTTTGGGTAATACAGGCTCACAGGAGGTCCTCTGTGTATTTGCCCATCTGATGTTCTGAGCTTCTATTTAAGCACATCATCTGCTACCTGTTGATCTTCTGTGTTCCCTACCCTGCTCACTGGGCCTTCAAGTCCGTCATGTCACAGCTGCCAGGTAGACTGGCACTTGCTGCATCTTTAATCAGTTGAAGCTCAACAATAAGAGCATCAGGCACCAGTAGTTTGGAAGATTTCTTGTCATCATATACTGCTCTGCTCTGTTTCACAAGTGCTGGCAGCACTGCAAACTTGGATTGGCAGGTTTTGTCCTGTCTCTGGTTCCTGAAGCCGGATTTCTATGATGTTCAACCAAGCTGTCTAGATACATCTTGTCCCCTTACAGTCTCTCTTGGCTGCTGCATCCTGCTGTGGGTAACAGCCTTTTGGAGGCATGTATAGCATAGCCTGCAGCTCCTGCTGTGGCTTTTAAGGTCAGTTTGTGTTCCAAAGACATGGGTTGTGAAAAAGCCTGACTTCAGAGGTTTCTTCAGAGGTATTAAAGGCATTCAGTGCTGTGATGAAGCAAATGCTGTGCAGGCGAATCAGGGTCTGCTTGTGCCTAGTAGATGGGTTAAAATGTTCCTGTGATTCATTGTAACTGAATGCCATGAAAGATAAACATATTTCAGGAGCAAATCTTAAGGATCAAATCTGAGTAGGCAGTATTTGCTTAGCGTCCTACTTTCACATCTCCTGCAGGAAGCAAATGGCTTTTAGCTACCTGAGAACCTGAGTATTCCCTGAAATACTAGAATTGCCCCTTTTAAGGCTAATTTCCTGCTTTCTGCTAAGGGGCATGTAGGGGAGCGCCAGCTGCAAATCTAAAGACAGGAGCAGTCTGCTTTCCCTGGGGGCTGCAGTGTTTCAGCAGCAGAGCTTTTTCTATTCCAATCCTTCAGTTACTTTTGTGTTTCTAATTATTTCCCTAAGTGTAATTGACTTGCAAGATATTCTTGGCTTTCAGTATGCATTGAGTGAATTATTGACCCATCACATGAGTCATTGATGTGAAGAGATGTATGAACAAACTGGGTGTAAAATAGCTACTTTGCATTCTTAATAGCAAATGTAAGCCATTAATAACTTTGCTGCTTGCTGCACTCAGAGCCTGCATAGTTTTAGTTTGACATGCATATGGCTGAGTTCATCCTTGGTGTAATTTGAAATTCATTGGGCATGGACTTCATCTCCTTATGCTGCTTTAAAATCTCTCTTGTGTTAAGATGTGAGATGCTAATTCCAGAGTTGCTGGCTGACTTGAGATGTTACATTTGAAAAATCAAACCCAATTAAATCAACTTATTACTGAGGTCAGAGACCAGTGTTCAGCACATTCTATTCCTTGCTATTTTGCAGCAAAGAGTAAACGTAGTGAGTGTACTGTATCTCGGTCCATAAACAAACTAATCTGCCCTAATAAGAAGGCTTCTGGTTCCAGGACGGTCAAGGAATAAAGCATTCCCCAGGGTCCAAATATCTGAGCTTAGTTCCTGGCTTTTCACTGTTTTTTTGTGTACTGTGGGACAAATGTTCTCTCTTTGTGTCTGCTTCCCCATCTATTTGTAAGGTGGAAGTGGAAAATGGTGTTGTGGGGATAAAAGCAATGATTTCAAAAGGCTTTGAGACCTTTTGAATGTGTTGCTGTGGACTGGCAACACAGCATCAGCTTGCTATAGTTAGAACAGAGCTAAGGTTTTTAGGAGGCTATACATGAGAGATGCCTGATTGCTATCTTGGCAGAAACTTGTTTATTATCCAAGAAAAGCTTCTGTGTGCATAATATTTTAATATTCTCAGCAAGGGGTGAAGCGGGGGAATGCATAGTACGGCTCTGAGATGGACAAATATTAAGCTGATTTGCAGATACTTTTGCAAATCAAAGTCTTAATTTGAGATTTATTATGAGTTCCCACACTGTGCAAGTCTTTGTATTTAAATCACACTATCACCAAGTGCTCAGTGGCTCTTTCTGCCTCATATTGTTCAGCATTTAATGTGTTTCCTGCAGGAGGTCCCTATGTTCCAGACAAAACCAGACAGAAAAGCAAAGGGAATGTTGAACTCTTAGATACCCTTTACAAATAGCCTGCTGTCTCCTTTCTGGTGCACAGGCATCTTATACCTTTTCCATTCATTTAGGAGCTTAAGTCACGTTGGAATTTTCTATGGTGCTGATTCACTCCATCAATCTAAGGGAACTTACTGAAGTGCCCACATTAGTAGCTCAGGTGCCTCAGAGTTCTTCTCAGTTGTAAGAAACTGGCATTTCAAGTTGAATTACTTCCATCCAATTACTCCCCTCAAACTTACCAGTTTCTAGAGCTACACAAAGAGCTATAGGACCCAAGACTTCAATTTTGAGCTAAGTCTCTGCTTAAGTGCCTTATTTGAACCTGGGACTAAATTACTTGCAAAAGTGAGGCTCTTAGCTCAGATATTGATAAGCTTTTTAAAGTCTTGCATTGGTTGCTCTAGTTCATATAGAACCCAATTATGTAGCAGACTTTGTGATGTTGTTTGAGATTTCCAGACTCTTGGTAAAGTGGTATAAGCCTGGTGAAGGATTTATTCTCACCTTGCTCTATGCCTCAATATTAGAAAAGCCCAGGCAGCTCATTTGAGACACACAAGGGTTAGTGTAGAGAGGACTGGAGGAGCTGTCCTTCATCTCACCTGCCTGCCACCAGGTTGTGTGAGCAGCCTGGGTGACAAGATTAGACATAACCTCCAAATTCTAGGTGAAAGGAATTCATCTTCCCTGTTTCATCTCTTGATGCATTGGGAGACATTCACAGAGAGGGTGGCCATTTGGGTCACGGGTAGCTGCATCCTATGGGAGTGTCACTTGTATAACTGCTTGCTTTTCTCTTTGTGACAGAAATTCTAGGGCTGTTTGTTATTGTTCCACAGTTACCCTGTGCATGTTTCTCTCTACAGCACAAAAGAGAGTTGAGAGGGCTCATTAAACTATGAGCTGACTTAAATTACTTTGCATTTAGCATGGAGTACTGCAGAGAAAGCATGTTCACATGTCAAACCCCTGTGCTGTGAAATCAAGAGAGGAATAAAACCAGCTTACCTCTGTGAGCGCTCAGTACGGAGTGTGCAAACTCATCAGCCACTCACAGCCTGAATGTGGTTTGAGTGACCTATTCTGTAGAAAAGACTTGTGAAGATACTCGGGTGGGCTAACAAACCCCTCTGAATCTTAACTAGAAAGCTCCTTTCTCCAGCATGCAGGGTGAACTATAGTCCTATTTCATAGACAAGAAATGGAGCCTCAGGGTATATAGTGCTAGTATGTCCTGCGGTGTGTTATGCTGCTGAGGTAACAAACAACTGGCATAGCTACAGCTTGGAAAGTAACTATACATTCCCATGTCAAACTCCCCTCATCCTACTGTAGCCCGGATACTTAAGGATGCACCTTAGTTATTGAGTGTTAAGGTGAGCTGCTGGTAACAGTTGAAACACAAGAGTAGCTTTCAGGTGCAGGGTGCTTTGAACTCCATGGCTGGAAGCGCTTCCACTATGACCACCCCTGTTCAAGAGCCACCCAGTCCCCCCATCATACTGCTGCTTACCAGCTATAGGGATGGGTCCACAGAACTTCTGGCTGGAAATGTGAATTCCCAGAGCTGCTGTTACATTGCTCCTGAAACAGGGAAGGACAAACCACGGGTCTGGATGGAGCTAGAAACCGGCAAGAAACTCAGTGCAAAGCAACGAGGCATGAGAGCCTCTCTCCACCATCTCTCTTGCCACCTCTCAACTGCCCGTCTCCTTCACACCCAAATACAAATCCATGCTTAAGACTTAGTGCCCTTTGCCCTCATCCTTCCCCGCTCCACACATGGCTCCCACTAAGTAGGGCTGTATTTCCAAGTCCTCACATACTCCCCTCAGCTTCACGGTGTCCACTTTTGACCTGAGAGCACAGCTCAAGAGGCTCATGCCCTCTGCTCACCTATCTCTAGCCTAAACCTTTGTGCTGCCCTGTCTTTGCCCAGGAGCCCAAACTGTTCTGGTACACACAACAGCAAGCTATGTCTAACTAGATGCATGACTAGGTGTAGCTGGGCATTGATGTATCGGTGTTTAAACTGAGCTGTCAGTCGCTATAGTATAATATAAACAGTATAATACTGTTAAGAGAAGCTGGTGACCAAAACTCTTTTGCACTAGACCTAATTAGGATGCTATAACAGAATTTAAGGAAGCAGAGGCAGTTACTAGCTAAGCACCCATGGAAAAAAGGCTGTGGTACAGGTAATAGGAGCAATCAGTACAGAAGAGGTACCTGTAAGATTCTGATCATTCAAACCATTGTTATTTTCATAATTTGATTCTATAATAGACATTTTCCCTCTCTTGTACAGAGAAGTTGCCTCATGCAGAAAATAGGTTTAAGTAAGAACTCTTATGGTGTCTGTCATCAAATGCTCTCCGAGAGCATTACTAATAATTCATTAAAGCAGCACTGTCAGCTGGAACACTTTTAATTACCATTTTCTGACAAGTCAACCCTTCAGTGGTGTGCCCTGATTTTTAAATTCATTGCTAACACATATGCAGGTCTTTCTTTTTCCCTGCTGCTGTTTGTATGGGTTGAGAGAAGTAATTGACTGAGATGAAAGAAGTGAAAAGTGCACTATGCATTTTCATGCCCAAAATGGAGTATAATTTAAGGTTGGTTCCTTATTTTAACAGCTAGCTTGAGAAACTAGGCACTGTAGTTGCTGAACATCTTAGTGTATCTGAATGCAGGGAACTTCTACACTCATGGCTGGGAGCCTGAAACACATTGAACTTAAGCTACAGCTGTGAAAACCATGAGCTTCTACTTGTGAACTGCATACATGTATAGCCCTTAAGCAACTCTAAGCTGAAGATGGGCTGGCTGGTCCTAATACAGGGTTAAAACAACAGTCCTGGCAGTTAGTACACAACAGCTAATACGCTGTAAACGTGTGTCAGCTTATCCCACCCTAGTTTGTTTGCATAGCCTTCGAGGCTCTTCCAGCCCTGTGTTGCTGTCAGGAGTACTGCTTGGCATCCCCAGAGGAGAGTAATGCCTGAACCGCCACCTTCTGCCTTCTCTATCTGAGGTGACTACAGCAGGAGCACAGATTTTCTTTGGCAATGTTTTCTTAAGCCTCGGTAGCCTGTTTTATGGGAGCAGAAACTGGAGAAGGGAACTATCAAGAGAGTTGCCCAAAGGAAGGTAAGTCAGTGAGTAAGCAGACTAGAATCCAAACATCCTGTTCCACAAGAAGGGACTCTTTAGGTCCCTTGCTGTAGTCATTAGGTGGCAATTTAGTGGAAGAAAACAGAAGGGACAATGTGTCTGGAAACACCAGGGTTTTTTCAATCAGATATTAAGAAAACAGTACAGCACTAAGCCTCTTACCTTGTGTCTTAAGCAGTAAAGTTGACTGCAGAAGGGAGGCAGGGGGAAAGCTGCCTGGCTTCGTGTCCCCTACACAATCCAATTTCCACAACTGTGTGGTCCAACAGCTTCTGTATCAATGGAAGAGAGCCCAGGGCCCTCTTTGGCTTTTATGTGTGGCTGTGTCAGCTCGGACTGGTTGCCAGCTCATCTATATGCAATGGCTCATTAACGTTGTGGCTCAGTTTATATATTGTATGTGAAAGGCAGAGGAATGGCTGCTGGATGGATAAACGCCACAGTGGAAGTGTTGAGCTGCCAGAGTAAGGGAAAGTAATGCAGTATTACCCAAAGAGGCTGACATTGGTGTCACCAACATCAGTCTCTTGTCCCATCCCACCAGTACAAGCACAGCAGAGGTGCCTTGACTACTTTTGGTTCTTTTCTTTTCATGGGCAGTGTGGTTTTGGATGCCTGTTGATACCTCCCATATTCTGCAGAACCCTTTGGTCTTGGGATTCATTTGGTATGTGCTATATTGGTATGTGTGCCCTTGCCCAAATTCCTGCTTTGATTTTTCCTTCCCAGATTTGAGCTGGAACTCAAGGTCCCTCTGAACTATTTGCAGAGGACTGACTGCAGGAGTTAACTCATAGCTGTAAAGTTGCTGTTACTTGCTCTGCGTTGCTGTTGTCTTGGAGCTTAGAGAAATGTGCATCCCTTCTATTACCCAAACCCTTGGCAGGGTGCCTTTGCACCTGGTGTTAAGGGATTGACTGATGTAAGCCTGGAATCTTACCTATAGGCACAGAAAAATTAGGTGTCCAAGGAAGCTGGGAACAGGATTTTTATGTTGCAGATATAAGGAATTAAGCTCTGTCAGGAGCCATCCAATTGTTTTAATAGCTCTGTCATTAATAATAAATTTGATAATATTCAAGCAGCACTTTTCCTCTCTAGAGCACGTTAATCCATCTGTTACACCTCTCAACATTCTTAAGACAGGTACCTTTAGTGATACAAACACATACAAGCTTTTATAGCACCAGGAACTGATGATGGATTTGCTTGGGATACTTTTGCCAGGTGCTATTTGATATGATACACTCTGAAATAACCTGGTTATTTATATCCTGTGCCTCATACCTGCAGGAACTCTGTCCTCTCCACCTCTTGGCACTTTCTAATGGCACCGATTCATTTTCTTGCATCACACAGTGCACTGCAGATTGGTTGACATGATTTTTTTCTGAAGAAACACTTCTCCTGCAATGAAACTCAATGGGATTTTTCCCCACTAGCTTCAAAGGGCACAGTTGAGCCCTTAAAGGGATTTACTTCTGTTAAATATTACCCTCAAAACTGAGAAATGAAAAGCAAATGAGCTTTCTTCCTTTTTCCTCTAAGACACGTCAGAAGAACATTAGGAAAAAGAATAGCTTTCCACAGCTTTCAGAACCTCCCCGAGTGCATTTCAATTGCAGGTTTCGAGGTAAGAGTGTAATTAACAAATTTATTCAGTCTCAAGCCAGAAAATTCTTTCTATATTTAGCATGAGAAAGCGGAGCAGGAGGAGGGGAGTAAATGACCTAGATTTTCACAAGTGACAAATGACTCCTAGGTGCTCAGAGACCCCTTAAATGCCAGAGATTCCCCCAGCAAAGCAACTTCTCTTCGCTGTTTGTCACATGGGATGTTTCAAACCACGCAAGACGCTCTCAGAAGCGTAGGCTATCATGTTTGTTAAACTGATTGGCAATGTTACCCTAGGTAAAGAAACTAAAACTGCATCCATAACCAAGCAATTAAACCCTGTTTTTAGAAGTGATCTTGGTATGCCACCAGTTCTCCTCATTCACAACATCCCCTCTTTGCCTGGAAATGTATGCTTGGAGAGCATCTCCATAAAGAAGCAATGAGGAAGAGGAGATGTGACTGAGGTAGCGTTTTCAGAATGGCTATTGCTGGGTTGGCAATCTTTTCTGGTTTTCAGTGTTCTGTTTTCAACAAGAAAGTCATTTGTCTGTAGAAAGCAAGTCCTCATTGAAAAGCCTTTTCTTTTTGTTTCCTTAATAGCAGTTTTCTGTATAAATGTTGATAATCTATTTTTTCAAAGACAAATTTAATGCCTTTATCTTTTGGAATGATTATCTATAGATGGGGGGGGGCTCCCTAAGATATATATTTTAGGTACAGTAGGGAACTGGGTACTGCAGGCAGTTGTTTATTCATTAACCTCAGTGTAACCAGGCTGGCTGCCTCCCAGTACTTACTTTGTGCTTACTGTGGGGAAGGATTCGAAATGCATTGCAGTTCCACACTGAGTCCTGGGGGAGATGATGCTGTCCTTCCAGTTAGGTCTCATTTTGTGTGAATAAAACATGAAGCATGTTCCAGGTAGTAGTGAAACAATGAGTACAGCAGCAACAGGAGGCTGAATATTCAGTCTGGCTGTACAGTTGTAATTCCTTCCTAAAACTTTCTTTGCTGTGAGCAAGCCCCTCTAAGTGGGCAAAACTTAATAGCCATGCATGCCAGCATGCAGATAAGCTTGAAGAAAGCACAAAGCTCCAAGACAGGAAGTATCTGAAATGTAAGAACAGCATAATGGATGCAGTTGATTATATCCCCCATCTCTCCCAGCACCTTCAAGTATTGCTACTAATGAATGTAAAAGGTTCCTAATCACTTCAAGCCTGCCTTATTCTTAGACAGCAGGTAGTTGAAGTCCTTGGCCTCCTCTTCTAACTGTAATGACAGAATTTAAATGCATAGGCTATTTAAATTCAAGAACAAAGCTGGCTGTAGTGCTGGCTTGGCAATACATGTGGAAATCCAGAAAGGCAGAGACTTGCTGTTTAACTCCTTGAAGTCAGAGTCAATATCTGAATAGCAACAGAGGCTTCATATTCTCTGCCCGCTTCCTTACAGAGCAGTGCAAGTGGGATTGGGAGGGGGGAATACAGTACTTGTGATTTCATAGCATGAAAGAGAAACCTGCTGCCCACCGATGAGTTGGTTTGTGTCTTTTAGACACTCACACACTTAATTTTTCTGTGGGCTTTCAGAAAGCACGGAGAGCTGGTGGCAGGAATTTAGCACCGTGTTTAAGTTGCTATGCTAGAACAGCACAGATGCAATAAGGAGATCCTGAAACTGTGTGGCCTAGAATGCCCCCCAGGCAAGCCTGTGAGGTGGAACACCTCTGCTGATGATGCCACGTGGGGAAAGTGGGTTTTATGCAACTTGGTGCATGGAGGAAATCGTGCCACCTTCTCACTGGAAGGAATAAAGCTCATTACTTGTAATTCAGCAGCTTGACAGAGCGAGTTAGTGCCAGAGAATCCTTACTTCCCTTGAAAATGTAGGGCACGGGTGGACTGCAACAAAGGCACTTCTTTGCTGCTTAGTGGGAGTAAGCAGGGTGTTGAGCACAAGGGTGCTCAGCTGGATCACTGAGCACCTTGGAGTAGTGCGAGGCTGTGTAATCGCCCATGTAGAATACAGTGAGGGACGTTAAGTCATGAGTCACTTCCTTTTTTTCCAGTCACTGAATCCTCTTTTTAAAAAGTCAAGCTAAGCACACAGCGAAGAAAAGACTTGTATTGATAGAAAGCACCATATTGTTATATTGCCAGTTGTGTCCTTGTCACCTTGCCCCTTCTCTGCAGCACTCCAAAGCAAAACAGTCTGTGATGAAAACATGACTGTGTGATGCTACAAACCCAGTGATTGCTCTGAACAGTGACACTGACGTCTGACTTGAGGATGTTTGAAACCTTGTTTTTCTACTTGAGGCTAGGTAAAGGGAAGTGTAAAGCACTGTATGTAGGATGCCATACAGCATTCAAGGTCAGGTTGGATGGGGCTTGGCACAGCCTGGTCTAGTGGAAGGATGAGCTTTAAAGTCCCTTCCGACCCAAGCCAGTCTGTGATTCTATGCAAGTGCCTAAAGTTATTGAACAACCAATGTCAGCTGTTAAAGGTTTGTTTCTAGAATTTCATTTAGCTTTGCCTAGTAGCATCAGGCTTCTGTATTAGCCACTGGCTCATCCCTCTAGTATATACCACTTAAAGTGGTAACTAGCTGCAAATGAGTGACAATGTTTATTAGTCGGCCAGAGGAACGAGCACACGTCTGGGATAGACACTGTGCTCTAACAAGAGTGTTTTGAGCTGCAACTGATCAAATGGCATGAAGCCTTATAATGGGATTGCACTTTGTTTCATCCTCTGCTTATTTCCTCTCTCATGTCTCTCCCAATAATCTGTTGGCTCTAAAAAGGTATTCATGGAAGTTTATGTTGCTCTCAAAGGCATGAGATGTTTCTTGAGATTTCCCAAGGTGTTGTCCCTGCCTTGACCTTCGAGAGCCCCTGTGGCCATTGGGTCCAGGTTAGCTCTGAGCACAGATGTGTCCAGCCAAAGACTTCTTCTGGAGCATGTGATACCTTGCTTGCTTGAGCAAAGCAGATAGCTTGATAAGGAGCTGTATGACCAGGCATACCTTCATGGGGACTGTCTCCTGTCTGCTAGAAAGCAGGTAGAGGAACAGGAATAAACAAATGAGGGTATATTGTACTTGCAGTATGCCCTGTTACATATTGCCAACAAAATTCAGACCTGAAGAACTTTAGTTCTGGAGAACTGAATATGGCCATCCCCTGTACTGCCATTCTTTAAGGTCCCTGGCTCAAAACCTCCCAGATATTACCATGCTTCCAGTGTCCTCTGAGGCAGGACCTTCTGGATGGTGGTCGTGTCCCCCTTGGGATGTAGCTCTAAGGTTATTTTTGGGTCAACTGCCAATTGCCCACTGGAGCCTTCCCTTTCATCCAGCTTCAGAAATTCATTCCATCTGTCGTCTGTTTATCTGACAGCCCTCAGCTGCATTTTATAGACTGTTAGGTTTTGTTTGGTTTATTATCATTACTGGTTTTATGTCAGACAATGTCCCCGTTGCCTAGCAAGGTCAGTAAATAGGTGCTTTGAAAAGAAAGGGTAGAGCATAAGCTTTCTGCGAGGTAGAACACTATATTCTGCTTCACATGGAGTATTTTCTCTGCAAGTCTCCACGGACCCTATTGGCATTAATAAATGAAATTCACCCTCTCTTTTGGAATGCTGGGGAGAGAGTCATCAGCCCATTTTTCACAGACAAACACCAAGACAGAGAAAGGCAAAGCAAGGTAGAAAGCCTGGTCTGATATCCTGCCTCACTGAAGTCAGGCATTGATCTCTCATGGGAGTCATGAAGAAAGCTGAGAGCCTGTTGCTTGAAAGAATTCGAGCTCTGCTGATTCCCCTTTGCAGCTCATGTGTTGAATGGAGCTCACAGTGAAGAAGTAAGAGTAAGGAAGTGAGCAAGGTTTGTGGAGTGAGTGGTTGGTTATTTCCCAAGAGTAGGAATATGGTCCCAAAAGCAACAGAGACATAGCACAGGGTAGTGAAGAAATCAGCACATCCTGTTTACATGTGTTATGCTCTTTGTTCTGTTCTTTCATTGGGAAAAGGGTTATCCATGATTGTCTTCCAAGTTCAGTCCAAAGTCCTGGGGAGCCTTGTGAAATTTAGGCAATGCCTGTAGAGGAAGAGCTGGATCCAGCAATGAAGTCTGTACTTGTGAGCAGCGGCAAGTGTGACCAAAGAGTGTGTAAGCCATGTAGGCAGTGCTAATGGGAGATAGAGCCATATGGTTCCTGCCCTCCCTCTGCTTGTCTCATGTTGTTCCCATAAGAGTTTCCATTGATTTTGTGTGTGGCTGTTGTTATAGGAAGAAGAAAATATGAAGAAGCATCCTGGGCTCCCCCCCAGAGCCACAGGTCCTACAGCTACATGCTCTCTTGCTGGAAGCACAGTTACTAGATGATCATGTGGAACCCCATGGCTTTGCTGTTGAAGGTCAGGACATTAGAAATAGGCGTGTAAAGAATGGCTGTTTTACAATGAGTGAACCCATCCAAGCGAGTCACTTGGGAGGGCAGTAACAACAGGCTGGATAGCAGAGAGCTCATAGCATGTTTGGGAATAGAAAGCAGCCTCAAGTGTCTGCTCCTGCCTGCTAGTTTTGCATGAACAATAAAACAGTGAAGTGTCTTCATGTATGTAGGCTGGAAAGAACAAAGTCACTGAGGAACAGCAATACAGTGGCTGAATCCTTCCTAGCTCAGTGTTGGACAACTTGCTCTGGCGATACAGAGCTTCCTTCAAGAGGCAGCTGGTTTTGAGCCTCTGCCTTAGTGCTGGAATAGGAAGCAGGAATGTCGACAACTCTAAGTTTGGCTGCTTGTCTCTTTGGCCTAACAGTTCCATAACAGAGTCAATGACAAGGTTACGTAACTGAAGACAGTCCTCTGTCCTTCCTCTCACAATGTGTCCATATACTGAAGTCTCTTTGTGCTGAAGTTTCCCCTTTACTGTAGGGTTTTGTCATGGAGCCATGAGGTGCTTCCTGAAGAGGAGCTTAACCTATGCCCAGGAAGGCATCTTCATTTCTTGTAGCAGGAACTTCTGTAGTGCTCCATCAGCCACACTGAGGTGAGCCTTAGCATCCTGTGGCCTATTCTGTAAATGGTTGTCCTGCGCAGTAACTTGTAAGTACTTTATAAATTCATATATAAACTCATATCTGGGTAAAGTACGTAAAATTGGCACATATTTCCATGGAAAAACTACGGGAAAATACCCGATTTCCGTAAAGCTTCTGCTTCATGATTAACCTTTTGTACCTTCTTGCAAACAGGATGCACAGTTAAGTAAAGTTTCAAAGGGAAGTGCGGCTTTAGGAACGTCAGGGCAATAAAGAACCAGTGTGGCTGCCCACCACCCTCTACTGGCTTGTTCAGGGACTGCTGTAGGCAATGCTAGCTCTGCATGGGTTGCGAAAACCTCTCAAAGGGGTGAAAGAAAGATGAAGCTTTGAGCAGAAAGCACTTCCGTTTGCATTTTCACACCATACCTGCCCGAGTACCACAAAGCTCCATCTTTGTTTTCAGAGTAGGGCCAGTGTCATCGACCTAACCCAACCCTGGTCAACCTTTTCGTACATGCCAAAATGATTTTGCACAGCAAAAATCAGAGACTGAGCTTTTAGGTTTGCTTTGCTGATTTTTGAGGGGATGGGGTGGACAGAGTGGGAAGTGTAGTTCTGAGTTGAAACAACTCGGAGAGGAGCACTGTGTGTCTGTTTGCTTTGGTATTTTATCCTTCTGTCTGCCCTTACACCAGAAAGCGGTGTGACTCACAGAGTCACTGAGTTATTTCCATGGTTGTGTTGCAGGCTGTGAAAGCTTTATAATGGCCTGAGATTACACTGATTTCCATCTCAGGTTATAGCAGACAGTGGGCAGATTTGATGGCTACCAAAAAAGTAATTTCATCCATTTGGGTGAAGCATCTTTTCTGGTACACTTTTAGCCTCCAATTCCAAGTCAGTGCATCGAGTGGCAAAGGAAACCCAGGCAAATCCAGCCAGCAAGGAAAGCTTCACTCAGGCCCTGCAGGGAAGATCCACCAGGTTTGCTGCAACTTCAGTGAGCTGCTGCTGCGCACATCACAGCATGGTAGGGAGCTCAGGATGCTCAGTTTGTGCTCCAGGCTTGACTGGCTGTGTAAAGGTACAGGGTCTGGCAGGACTCAACAGCAGGCATTTGCATTGCTCATCTTTCTGGGGAATTGGGCTCCCATAGTCTGTAGCATCATCTGCCTTAGGCATGTCCCATCGCACAGCTTGAGGGAGCTGGGTCGTTGCAGCTGCAGGCTGCAAGAGGTGTGTATTTGTAGTGATGGCTGCCAAGCCTTGCTGTCACAGCAGCAGTGTTAGTCCCACAGCAAATGCTTCATCCTCGCTGGCCTATGTGAATAGAAGGGAACCTACCCCCGTTGTTGCAGAGCAGGGAATACAGGGGAGGCAGGAACAGAAAGACTCAACTCAAAGAGTTTTAGCACATATTGTCCTTAGTGCTTTAGCCAGTTGCTGCCTGCACTATTGGATTTATGCACCTGGATCAGGGACTGCTCGATAGGTCTTTAATTTCCTCTGGTTATACCCCGAACAGGGCTCCCTAGGGACTGAAAGCACATTTGCAGTGTTACTGAATGTCACCTCTGTGCAAACGGAACAGAGGAAAAAGATTCTAGTAATAACTGTGAACTGTATGGAGGGCTGGTAGGCTTTCTGGCTGCTGATGGGGGTTTTGGTATCATTTTCCTCTGAGTTTCAAGGTCAGTTGGCTCCATAGATACAAATATGCCAAGAACAAAACATACAGCTGTGCCAGGAGTGTGGGACATGCTGGCACTGCAAACAGCCCTGGATCATGGCCAGCAGCACCAGGCAGTGGGCGCACAGGACTGTTCCTACAAAGGCACTTTATTACACTGATACCAAGATGTATCTTTTCTCTCCATTGCCCCATTAAACATGAGTTATTCATGGTTTTTGTGGAAAAGCCTTGATTCAGCACGATTTGGAGGATGGGGGAAGCTTTTATTCATGCACTACAGAATCACATAGCAATACCTGAGTGTATAACGGGCAGATTGGGTCCCTGAATTAGTGCCTACAGTAGAAACCAGAAGCCTATTTTCTCTCCTGATTTATTGTGTACAGAGAAAGCTTTCACTGTAGCTGTTGCGAGTTCCTACAGGCCCTTTACTTTCCCTCCTAGGTATGTTTCCTTTTGTCAGTTATGTGCTTGAACTATCAACCAGTCGGGAAAAGCTGGAGTTAGCTTCATCTAGAAGCCTTTGGCAGACTTCAAATATTAATGCATTTTATAGTGTCTTTATTTTTCCCAGCTGTCAGTTATTGCTACCAAGGCAGGGAATTCCTTATAAATATTGAATGCTGCTGCAAGGTCTGGGGAGAAAAAAAAGGTGTAGAAATGGTTCTCAAGCTCTCAAACAACTGAAAAACTGCTGACAACCTTCCTAATGTTGGCAAATGCTGTGGAAATCCAAAAGCTGGAAGTTAGCAGGGTTTTCTAGTGAACAGTCATAGTTGTTGTGTTTAGCCAGTCTGTGCAGATGCCTCCTTGACATAGACACTTTGGGGAAGAATGGAAAAATTGGGTTTGTTCTTAAAGTTGTTGTAGTAAGATGGGGCTCAGAAATTGGCTTTAAAGGTTTATTGCATGTAAAAGGATAAAACTTATTGCAGTGGAGATGAACTGCTGGAATTGTGACACAGCAAGTGGTATGGCAGCAGGAATTCATGTTTGGTTCTTTATGGACCCTCCCACTACCCTTCTCACACCAAAAGGATCCTAGTGCAAGGTATAGTTTAGTCTCTTTTTAATCAGAGCTGTGAATTTCAAATGGGGTTTGAAGGTTTCTCACCTTTATATCTCTAGTTCAAATCTAGCCTGGGTTAACCACAACTGAAGCCCTAAATCCCTACTGATGTCAGTCAGATCCTAAGGGCTAACTGAAATAGAGAAGCCAGAGGTTAACTGCTGGGGTATTGCCAGCTAATCTGTCTATCATGCACGGTGCTGGCTGGCCTCTAATAGAGCCCTTCTGGCTCGAGAGCTGCTCCCTCCAGTGTCCTGAACACACTTGGGGTGTAATGAAAGGGCAGGTCTAGAGAAAGGCTGTCCAGACAGTACCCATTTGTGGCTAAATAGAGGCCTTTTGTCCCCGGGGCTGCAAGTCTGCTGCCAGGCACCCACAGAGGAGATTAAACAGTAATAAAAAGACTTCATTAGAGACAGTGGGGGTCATTTTTTCTGCAGCCAGGGTAGAGCTGAAAAGAATCCTGAAGTGAACTCAGAGCAATGACGTGTGAGACCTGCTAGAACAAACGCTGGGTTGCTTTGAATTCCTAACAGTGAGCTGCAAATAGCATTAAAGTCTGCCAGTTAAATAAGCTAGGTATGCTGATGTGCATTGCTTAAAATCTATCCTCAGGTTAGCATTTTTGCCCTGTAGATTGTGCTTTCTACACAGAACATGCTGGCAGTGGCTGGTTTGTGTTGTGCTGATCAGTGATGTTCAGTGATTCGTGGTTTCAGGTAGTGACAATCTAGGGCTTCAGGTGTGCACATCAGGCTTTGGTTGAGCTCCTGCCTGTGCCCAAAGGCAAAATATAGTCTATTACACTCTCATGCCAAGACATTTGTAGTAGATTTCTCATAGTGAAATGAAGGAGGTGCTGGCTCTACCTCTTGTCTGTCTCATATTGTTGGGAAAAAACACAAGCTGGAGTTGAGATCCTTTTCCATTGAAAGAACTGTGTTTTTAGATGAGCTTGAGAAACAGCCTGTACCTTTCTGCTTACATCCTGTCTGCACCCATTCCTCTCTGCAAAGGGAAGGCTGTACCTTTTTAGGAGGGAAGTTAATGCAACAGAATTCCCACCTGAAAGAACAGAGGCATTTGCTTTAGCAAATGAGAAGTCTTTTTGCAGCCTGGCAAGGAAACTGTGTCCCTAAATTTGCCATCCCTAGCAGTTTACTGTGACCCCTGCATTTCTTCTGTTGTTAGGGAACAGCCAGGCACTCTGGAAGCTGAAGTTGCAGTCTGTCCGTAGAAGAGATGTCACACGTGTGCGAGTTCACACACACTTGGTGCCCTTCACCTGCATTTTCTAGCCCTGCGGCTACCATGGGCCTCAGTGGGAAGTTTGGCCTCTGAGTGCACTTCATCCTTAGGTTCTGTTGCTGCACCTGCAAAATGAGACCTTCATTAGTGTTAATTGTAACAGCAGTTAACCAAGACCTGGAGGAACAGGCTTGAGGTCAATCCGGAGGATAGCAAGGGCCTGGGATGTGGAGTGGCTGCTGCACATCTGCTGGCAAGAGCCCCGTGTCCCTCTGAGAAGAGCTGCCTCTTTCCCCCGCTTAGCACTAGCTCCTCATTACCATTTAAAAGGCAACAGACTCCTCCACACACGCTTCACAGAGGCAGGGGAGTTTATTACAACAGCTTTTCCTCCCCTTTGCCTGCCTCTGTTCCTACTTCCCAAGTCGGGTTTTGAGTGTGGGGTTTGAATAAGCCCCAAACCACAACAGGAAGGCAGACAGAGTGGGTGCCTGTCATATCCATATCCTCAGAGCTTTCAAGTAAAGCTCAGCTTCCCTTCAGCTGAGTGCACCGGGGAGAGCGTGGAGGTGGATGTGACAACCTTATAAGCTCTTTCCAGCTGTGTTTTCTTCTAGTGGGATGGCAGGATAATGGGTGACAAACGGGAAGAGACATCGCTCCTTCCAGAGCCCAAATTGCACAACAAATTAAAATGCTCCCTGAGGGCACAGTTGCTCCCTCTTCAATCAATACATGTAAAACCAAAGACAGCCTCCATGGATTTCAGTGCAAGCTACAGCTCCTGTCACTGGTGCTCAGACTGGAGACTGTAACTGTGGGTAGTAATTGTCATGGGCCAGTCTGTGCTCATCAAGGTGGGGAGGCTCATTTATATGCAGTAAAACCCCAGGAGACTGGAAGCTACTCCCCACTTGGTTCATGAAAGCTCAAACCTGCTGCATTCTATAGGAACCAGCAATAATCCTCACTGTTTGCTTTACAAAAGCTTTTCATATACATAATATCCTCAGAGAGCTATTTAGTTCTACCAAAATGAACTTAAAGTTTGTTCTTCCACATCTTGTTGTTCTGTTAGCATATCTGGGAGCTAAGTGTTCCACAGTTGCCATAATTTCACCCTGTAAATAGCCCTGTAGGTCCTTTGAACAATGAAGCACAGCTGGTAGAGCTTGAGAGCACCTGGAGCACACTCCTGGAGTTGGATCATTCATCCCATTCTAAGGTAAGGGTCTAATTTAGGTGCCTTCTGATGCTACCTGCATCAGTTAGAGGGGAAATAGCGTGGCTGTTTGGACTTGGACCAGTGCATCCTAAATCGCAGTGCTTATGTTGAATCCCATCCCAACCACTGAGAGAGCTTGGAAAAGCAATCTTTCTGTGTTTCCTTGTTCACATCCTAGCTAAGAGTATACCCAGACTGTGTGTACTGCCATTCTGTGTTACACCTGCCCTTCTGTAGCAAGCTTGTACCTGGAGTCCTCTAACATACTTCAAACTTGCGCAGCCATTGACAGCTTTTGAAGCACTGCAGCAAGGGCAGGTTGGTGTCACTGCCTCACTGAAGTGTAGATTCCAGCTGGAAAACTCTCTCCAGGTCTGGATTGCCTTTAATCAGTACAAATTGGAAAATGCAATGGCTGCCCCGTCCCTGGCAGTGTTCAAGGCCAGGTTGGACGGGGCTTGGAGCAAGCTGCTCTACTGGAAGGTGTCCCTGCCTGTGGCAGGGGGTTGGAACTGGATGAGCTTTAAGGTCCCTTTTAACCCTATGTGTTCTATGAAACACTATATGTAGCAATGTGCTAGTTTACAGTGTAAGAATAAGGACACAAAAGTCTACCAAACTGCACTCATATGCACCCATGTAGAAGGTACTAACTATCTGGTGATTAAATAAGTGGCTCCTCAAAAACCTTTAAGGTTGATTGAAGTAGGTACCTTCGAAGTGCCCTCTTTTGTTGCCTTTGCTGTGCTCTGTATGCTGTCACAGGTCCTGTGACAGGCAGCAATTACAGCACCCTAATGCATTTAGGACGTGTGCAATCCCAATCTCCAAACCACCATCTGGGCAGAGGTGTAATCTGCACAGCACTGTAATTGCATCATGTAGTGGCAGAGCTGTAGCAAAGAGAAGTGTCGAAATTATATGCCTGACAAATGCCATTAGGGAAGAGGGCTTTCTTCCCAGCTGGATAATATGTCGGGAATCGGGGATTTCTGCAGCCTCACAGAGCGGTGGGAGCTTGGAAAACCCACATTCCGCTTCAAACCCTCCCTGTGCCCCACTTGTGTCCGGGTTGGTGGGGAGCCGGTGGAAGGACACGGTGCCAGCAGATGGCAGTGCCTGTTAGCAGTTTTATTTGCCTTGCATGAGGCTCAGTGCCCCCCCCGTCCACCTGAGGGCTGGCAACTGGGTTCCCAGTTGAAGCGCACTGGATAAGTGCATGTGGGAGCAGGGAAGGCTTCTCCCTGCCACACAAGCTTTGCAGAGCCTCTGTTCCAGGCTGGACAGCTTTTCCCAGCACAAAAGTTCATTCTAAACCTCGTTAAAAGACACAAAATGAACGAAGAAGCGGAGCTGATGCCTTTCGGAAGGTGACACTTCCTTCATGCTGATGAAACAGCACCCAAGCACTCATCTGAGTGCCCATGTTATGGTTCTGGGGTGACTGACTCTCCTGCCATGTGAATTAATGCTTAGTGCTTTTGAAGTCTGAACACTTATTGCCCCCCCCCCCCCCCCCAACCCACCCAATCCAAACTGTGAATGTACTCCTCAAATAACTCTTCTATAAGAATAATTCATGCATCATTCTCCTGAAAGGTAAAATAAATACCACTGAAAAGAGTGTTTCTAGCAGTTCTGAGCATGCAGATCTGATGTGATTTCATAGGATTTAATGAACAGTTTATTGCTTTGCCTTTTGCTTTCATTGAGAAGAGCTTCACTGCTGGTGTGAATTCCGTTCTCTGTGCTGTTCACAACCTAGATGGGGTATCGCTGTCCTGATGCCTGTGAAGCAGGAGCCAGACTGGCTGGTTGGATCTCACTGCCCATACTGTGGTGAAGTGGGAAATACAAGTTAAGCCAAATTACAGCTGCAAAACTGATTTTTAATGGCCTAAGTCCTTGGTCTGGTTCCAGATTCATGTCCCAGATCCAAACTCCACGTACAGAGAATAAGAGCCCTGGTGAAAAGCACCGTGTGTATAGAGATGTGTGTAGAGATTGATTCTTAACAAAGAGCAGCATGACTATTAATGGTATTTAGAGCTGTGGCTATTTCCCTTTCTTTAGTGTGCCTGTCTTTGCATTGTCCCAGCCTAGCTTCCATTAAATACAGAGTTCTATTTATTCTAGATTGAGGATGGTTATGAATCAGATCCTCTCATCTCCAGGAAGTTCCACTTGTTCAATTTGTTTCCTGATCCACACCAAGAACGCTAATAATAAGTCGCAAGACGTCCATACAGTCAAATGAAGATGTCATTCCAATGCTGACATGTTCCATTAGCAACAGGATAATTTAAAAACCCTAAAAGATGAAAGTCTTTCAAAGCAGAACATGGGAAAAGAAAAAGCTTTTAGGTTCCAGCAATGCTGACCCATCCCTGGGCAGTGCTTTGGTTGTGACAAGTTCTCCTTTCCTGATCAGCTTCTCTGTGAAAGCATTTCTGATGGGCTGTAATGTGTGGGGTCCTGGAACAGAGAACTGGGGGGAAACAACAGGGGAACAGGGCCACAAAGCCTGAAGGGAATCTGCAGTCACCAGGCAGATTTGTCTTATATTTGCAGCTGACCTGACATTTGCTTTTCAGAAGAGGGAATATTTTACCAAGCGAGGGACACAGCAGGGTATTATCGATGATTAAAAAAGGGGAGAGAAGAGGCAAAATATACAGCGAGAGCTTTGAGAGCATTCCATGGAAGGAGCTGATCCCAGGCAAAGAGCACCCTCAGTCAGCAAACACCATTCCAGCAGCTCCATGGTTGACAGGCCAGGGAAAGGTGCCAGAGGAATCACGCTCTCCCTCCTTCTCTTCCCAAATTCCTTGCTCTAGCCTGGAAGGGTTTCCACACCTTATGTGCACATCCTCCTTAACTGTGCAGCTTCTGCATTCTCCTTATCCTCCCTCTCTTCCTGTGTTTTAGGACCTGCTGTCTGTTTGTGTGATTTTAAAAGAACCACCACCACCCCCCTTAAGAAAGCGAAAGCCCAATCCTGGGAAGGAGAACCCGGGAACCAGGGAAGGGAGAGCCGAGAAGAGACGGGAAGGCACGGGAGGAGGTAAATCACCGCTCTTGGGGAGCGGGCAAGGAGGGCACAGCCCAGGGCAGGAATACGCCTTTCCCCCGCCCCAGCCAGCCCTTTCAGTGCAAAGCAGCGCTTTAAACCCCTCCCCTCTTCGCTTTCACTCCCGGCCCCTTTCCCTTCGCTGCTCATTCAGAAGAGACGATGCTCCCCATCGCACTCGGTCCTCTCCTCTGCCCCCCCTCTTCCCCAGCCCTTTGAAAAGCTTTCCACTCGCAGGAATTTGTATGGGAGAGAGCGGGAGCAGGGAAAGGCAGCGTTTGCCAGGCAAAAGTAAGGCTGCAGCAGTTGAGGTGAGGGTTTGGAGCACCCTTCTGCTCTGACAGAGCCAGGGAAACCGGGAACACCGAGGGAGAGGGGCGTGGGCATTGAAGCCTTCAGTGCCACATAAATGCTTCCTAAACACAGGCAGTGGGACGGAGGAAGGAGGCAGCCCCGGGATCCGAAGACGACCGCAGCTCTCTGGTGATGGCATGGATCGGGCGCTGGTTTACCTACCTCTCGGTCCTGCCACCGTCCATCACCCCCCAAGTGCCAAGGCACAAGACTGATGCGGAGCTGCTCTTAGCAAGTAAGTTACCTGATTTGTGATTCTTTTTTCCAGTTCACTTCTACTCTGACTTCTCCTGCCCGGAAGGCAGCAGGACAAGCAGCAGAGGTGTTCGTTGAGCTGAACCCCAGGTTTCTGTGCCCAAACCTGCCAGGGTGTGAGCTAGAGGTGTGCTGTAGCTCAGCAGCTGCTAGGGAACTCTTTGGGAAGCTGGAGATTAGATGTTGATCTCGGGGAGGGGGGGAAGCACTGTGAGATCTGTAAAGGTGCTGTGCAGGAAAAGATACTGGAAATGATTAACTGCTCAGATACCAGATTAGTGGGGACCAGTGGAATACAATGGGCAGGGGGAGACGATCAGAAGCAGCCCTGAAATGTGTGGAGCGACTCCATAATCCTCACCTGGAGTCAAAGATTCAATTAATGTATAATTAGGATACTTACTAATCAGCTTAATGTTTAAACAGCCCTTTCATTTAATACAGTGGGAATACAGTTTGTAGCTCTGGGAGAGAGAAATGTGACTTCTTGTTTTACTGCTGTCCTTCTCACTCGTCAAAAAGGTGTCGAGTCCTCCTTTTTGTACCAGCACATGGTGGCTGGGAGTAACACGCAAACTTTTGTGTCTCATCCGGCTTTGACCTAAGAGTTTCAGGAACCGATTGAGAATTGGCAGAAACTGGTTGTGTTCCACAAAGCTTAGCATCTGACTTTGGGGATTCTGTAATCAAGCAGGTCCTTCCTCCTGCACCCTTTTAAGTAGGCAACTACACTGGATTGGTAGTAGAACAGCTTGGAGGGCAACAGAACTGGTTTCTCTCTCTAGTTCAGTCCAAGCAACCAGTATCTTCTATAATGCATGGGAAGTGTGTCTGGTAGTGTTTGTGTTGGGGGAGTTATTTCACCTTTGGGGTTCAGTTCTTTCTCCCACTGTTCCTACTCAGTTGGAGTTAAAGGATCGGGATCATTTCAGTTTCCCCATCTCTGGAAGGTTCCAGCCCAGTTATGAGAAAGGAAACAGAGTTTTGGAGTCTTGTTCCAAGACAAATCTCTGGACTCTTTTTACATGAGAATCACCCACCTTCTGTTCAGTTTGAGGCTGGGAGAGCTGCTTGGACGTTTGGGCTGAGCACTGGCACTTAGCCGGCAGTTTGGTATTAGGCAGGTCAGTTTGTCTCTCTGTGACTCATCTTTTGTCTGCACAGTCGGTTCAATAGCACGGCCTTGGGGCAGAAGGAGCCTGTATTGGGTCAACTTCATCTTTAAACTCTTTGGATGCAAGTTAGTGGAGAAGTATGAAGTGGTGTTAACATCCTTCATTCCCAGTTATTGTATTAGTGAAATATCTAATGGTGGAGAACAGGAATGCGAGTGCTCTGGGGGCAGGACCTTCTCTTAGGGTAGATGTTCTCTTTTCCCCAATGCTCAGTATGTGCTGTCTGTAAACAGCCAGTAGCTGGAGAACCGGGAGTGTCTTATCAGGCCAGAAGTGTCCCTTTGTCTTTGGTCAGTTGTGTTGGATGAAAGATAGCGGTCACATTCTCAATGATGCCATAAGGTCCCCCTAAAAATAGTCTGGGGTAAGAGGACAGAGACAGAGAGGCTGCAGAGTGCCTCAGGCAGGCTCTTCCTTGGGGCTGCAAGGATCAAACTGGCATATTTTCAGGCTTTATTTGTTGGGAAAGTTATTATATCAAAATTAGGGGAACCACCAGGAGCATGATACTGTGATTGCATCCTTTGCACACGGGCTTTCCATGCTCAGCTCCTTTAATCACTCAAGTATACGGTAATTGGCTGGAAGCCGCATGGATTATATCCTCCCATCTGCCCTTTGCATCTGAGTTGTGCTATATCAAGTAGTAGATACCTCTTACAGTGTGGAAACTCCATGTTCCCCAGTCCTTGTTCTACGAGTGATTGTTATAGCCTATACACGGGGGTCATTATGATGTTTCATAAGGCATTTTCTAGTTTTCACCTTGTTTTCTGGGGAAAAACCCCAACAACCCACCCCAGTTTCTGTTCTTACTCCAGTTCAGTTTCTCCACTTTTTTCTGCATTGGTCTGAAATCAATCTATTTAATGCAACTGCAAACTTGTGCTGTGTATGGGATTTTTTTATACTTTAATCCATAGCAGTGGTGGGGAAAATCAATTTGAAACCTGTAGCTACTTGAGAGAATAGAAACATTATTTCTTGGTTTTAGAAATCATCTTGTTAGGTTATTCCTGCTGATAGATCAGCCTGTGTAGGCTTCTTGGAGTGATCTTTAGGCACAAATGAAGCAGACAAGGACTGTTCACTGCTGTTGGCTTGGTGGAAGGGGATTTACAGGCACTCATTTGGGATTTTGGAAACTCTAGGTTTAATTCCCTGCCCCAGCACAAACTCCCAGCATGAGCATGGAGTGCGCAAGTGTATTTGTGACTCACTTCCCTGTCTTGAGATATGGGCAATAGAGCACTTCCTTGCTTCACAGATCTCAACAAGGAAAATGCTAGGGCATGTGATAACCTGTGTTAAACACTGAAATACTGGGATACTCCAGAAATGACAGCCACATTGCTACCTCACAACTGCCCATGAAAGGACTGGGGGATCTTAGAGCTGTGATTGTCCAGAAGGGTAGACTGGGAGGGAATTAGCAGGTAAAAGTAAAGTACAAATGTTCATGTTGTCTTTGTGTTGGAGTCCTTTGAAAGACTAAGCACCTTCTAGTTTGCTATTTCAGAGCCTAATGAATGCTAAGCAGAGAGGCACCATCATCAGCCACACGTGTACTGGGTGGGCATCTCCTCTAGCCCCCCAGAAATCCCCTTGTACAATCATACCGGTTAGTGTGTTAGAAAAGCAGTGCTGTGACTGAACGCAAACTCAAAGAGGAAATTAAAGGGAGGAATCTCCCTGCTTCAGTGCTGAGTGAGATTACACTTTGAAAAGCAATTATTTGGATGAGGAAGGTTTTGAGCCACATGTTCATTAGCCAAGTGCCAAGAGTCTTCCTTCTTGTGCAGCTTCCTTGGGTTTGAATAGCATAACTCTTCTGCATCATTTTTTCCACCAGTGGGATCTCCAAGCACTTTCCAAAGAGGCAGGCCCCATCTTATGAATATCATAAGTCAGAAAATGGAAAGATTACATGATTTGCACAAAATCTACCTGCTTTTCTTTTTCTTGCATGCCTCAAAGGGTGACCTCATGTTGCATTGTTGAGGGTTCAGTCTCAGTTGTACACAGGCAGTAAATAAAAGGATAGTGGGAGAAATATCTTTCTCAGGGAAATCAGGGCCCCTCAGTCAGTCACCACCATTTATCTTCAGAGTTTTAAAGGCCATCTATTCTTAGTATTCCTTCTTCCTCCATCTTTCTACTAGCACTCTGTTCAGCTATCAATGCCTTTATTCTCACTGGGTGCTACTGCTTTAATTTGCTCTTTTCCTCTCCCAGCTTTCCCATGTTGCTAGTGTCTGTCATTAAGAGTTTCAATCCCTCGCAGCAGTATAAAGCAAAGGAGAATATGTGCCCCAGAGGAACCTGGGGACCATAGCTGAGGCTCTGCTTTTATGTGGTGTAGGGCAACAGGCAGCAAAAGAACCGGGTCAGATTTTTCAGTAATGAGCTCTTGAATTTTACTGCTGTATTGACTGCTTGTTGGGCAGTATAGGGCTCTTTGGCTGGGAAAAGGGATGACAATTAAGCAGAATCCAGATTTGAGAGGTTTACTGAAGAACAGTTGCTCATTTATTCTCGGCATGCAAGAAAACACGAGCATCAGGTTTAAAACAAACAGAAAGAGGTACTTTTTTCACACAAACTTGATGACAAATTCATGTCTTCAAGGTCCTGCCTGCCAGTTCAGACCTCTCGGAAAGCAAATCCTGTCCCCACTGAAACGTGCATGCCCTTAAGCGAGATCAGTGCTTATTTACATTGAAAAAGCCACCATGGTCAGCAGGGGGGAAAGTTCCTTTCAGGCTTCTCTTGGAGTTATTAGAGCTCCATCAGCTCTGCAAAACAATGCCTCCTGAAGACACTTAGGTAAGCCCAACCTGACTCTTCTTCAGCACATCCAAGAGCCCTGTCACCACCTGCCCCACTTCTGTTGTCCGGGCAGAAGCTGAGCAACAGCAAGTCTGATAAAAAGCCTCTCTGAGAGGCTGGTAATACACTGCCTCGCATCTCCTTTTGCAGTAGCCTGTCCAAAGGGAAAGCAGCTTTGTACAAAAGTGACGTTTTTATTATCCTGGCCTCTTTTAACCAAAGATAGTAAATGCCAAAGAAACAGGAGGGTGCATGGAGCGATTAGAGGCAATTTCACCTCAGCTCTCTTTGCTGGAGGGAGCAGTGATTTACAAACTGGAGTCTGAATCTGTGGGAGACGTTCACAGAGTAATTGCTGTTATCTGGAAGCGATGTGTGTGCTCAACAGCAGTGGCAGTGTATTATCTGAGGAGGGAGTTAACCAAATCCTCGCACAGGTGCAGCGCTCCTTTTATAGTATCTTGCTATTTGGGCTAATGTTTCCCAAAGCAGTTGAAACAATAAGGGAAGGACAGCAAATTTCCTAGAAGATTCGTGTGCCTTGGATCTTACAGACCTCATATCCATACAGGTGGGGAATCAAGGCTCACAATTAGAGAGAAAATACTGGAATCATTTGGAACAGAAAGCTGGTGGTCTGCAGACGCCCAACCCTGCTCTCAAACTGCTGACCAGTGTTACTCCTCTTAAAGAATCCAATGCCAAGGTTCATCTGCTGAATTATTTCCAGAAGCCACGTGCTGAGGTGATGCTTCTCCAAGGATGGGAGAGCTGAGGGTTAAATATAAGGAGCAGTCATAATGCCACCGAGGCTGTCAGTAAAGTTCATCTACAGCAGGAATTGTTCTGCTTTACTGGACCACTTGTTAGGTGTTCCTGGAGCTTTCTGGAAAGATTTCATTTGACCTATTGTTAAAGATCAGTAGCATTAGGAAAGTGACGTTGCTGGTCCCTTGGGTGCTCTAGTCTAAGCAGGTTTCCCTGTGCTTTCATTAATGTAGACTGTTTCACCACAGTGATATTTCTAGGGATTTAACCTTTTTGATTTTTGTATTATGTTCTGCTCTTTTTAATACCATTCTAGATCCTTTTGGCCTCTTTGGTATGAATCAAATACTGGAAACCTTCCACTGTAGATTAACCTCTTGAAATTGCTGGTGCTCTCTTCCGTAGTGTCAGTGAAACTCAGCTGCAGATAAAACTTCTGTAACAAAAGTCTCTTTAAAGCAACTGTTTTGAAATTAGAAACATGCAACACTTGCCTGGCTTTGCATTTCCGCACATATATTCATCGAAAGCTTTTTTAGTCCAAATGGAGTAATTTTAGATTAGTCAAACAACGCTGACAAAGATCAAAAGTAATACTGATAAGAAGAAAGCAAAGAGGTTCATCTCTATACCTAATTCTCTCTAAATCAGTGCATAGGATGTTTCTTTCCCTATTAAAGAGGTGAGGAAAAAAGCGTGTGATTGTTCTGACACGCACTTGGCATATGCGTTTGCATGTTGTGATGCAAGATCCAGTGTGTACCCTTAGAATTACAGACTGGTTTGGGTTGGAAGGGACCTTAAAGCTCATGCAGCTCCAACCCCCTGCCACGGGCAGGGACACCTTCCACTAGAGCAGGTTGCTTCAAGCCCTGTCTAACCTGGCCTTGAACACTGCCAGGGATGGAGCAGCCACCTTGGCAGCATCGAGCAGACGCTTTGCACACAGAGACACACAGTAAGGCATAAGGCAGCAGAGAGCCCGACCCATGCTCCAGGCATGCTGGATTAGCAACAGGTAGTAGAAAATGGCTGAAGATGTATCTAAATATACTATGAGCAGCTCTCAGGAGTCCTACCTTCAGAGTGAAAGAAATAGAGGTAGGGATTAATATTCTACCCAAATCCCAGATGTTGCTGAGGAAGGGAACAGCACAGTCCCGGGGTACCTATCCCACATCATGTGCAGGGGGGAAGCAAACCTGATTCCTCCTAATTTACCATCCCAGCATCATTAATCCTTATTATTTCCCCCTTCCTGTGGCTGCACTGGCTCAGCCCTGGCTCAAACTCTTCCAACATGGCACATGTGCCAGACGCAGCAGCTTTGGGACTGTGCTGTGGACAGATGGCTGGGCTCCCTGGTGAACAGAGCCAGCGGGTATGGTTCCAGCAACAGGCTTCATTGCAGTAATGATTGATGGTGACTTATACAAGGGCTAAGAGTAATTCTTTGCTGTTAACCAGACTTGGCTACAGCAGAATGGAAGTGGAAATTTGTTGCTTCATTTATTCATCCTGCCTCTGCTTCCTTCCCACCCACCCTTTGTGCTTTTTAATACCAAAAAGATGAAGCTACTTTGCTCGGTCTTAAAATTGTCTTTCCCAAGATACTCGTAATTGTATCTCTGCACCTTTTCTCATTCACAGGCACATAAGAAGATTAAAGATAGAGGTAGCAGTAATAGATTTAGTTGGGTTTTAATAGGATTTGCAAGGACAATGCAGAGAATGAGCACCATAGAAAATACTGCCACTCTCTCTTTGATACCCCAAGGCTTCTTTAGGTAAGCTTTCACAGAGATCTTTGTCTGTGCCCTGCATTCAGAATCAGGACTCTTGTTTTTCAATAGAGCATATGTGGAGTATCTAATCATCTTGGTAAACAGGATGTCACATTATAACCTGCAAAAATCATTGCAGCCATCATTTTGTGTTACTTCTTTGTGTCTTGTGGGGCAGTTTTGCATGTCAGCAGTGGGCTTTTGAATAGCTGCTTGTTACATTACTGAAAGTGTTTGTGTCTCATGTCAGATGAGTAAAGGGGTGGTTCTGATCTATCTGATTAACTGGATTCATCGCACCCTCAGACGTGGAATTCAAGATGCTAAATGAAATGCCTATTTCACTTTTGGAGCCAGAAGAATTTGGAGGAGGGGGTGGGTACTTCCAGAAGGTGATTCAGCATTCCTGAAATCTGAATTATCCATGGAGGTGTCTTTCTCTGCTGACTGTTGGGGAAGCCTTCATGCATAATTTAGACTTCAGTGAGATGTAGGTAGACAGCGGTGCTCAGCGTTTTCTGTTCATTACTAAGGTTTTTCTTGGTATGCACCCAAACCCTGAGGCATCAGAAACCTCCAGACAAGTTGCTGTATCTTCACTTTGCTCCTAGTTGTGATCTCCAGCAAACTTTGGGTGTAAAATAAATCTGAGGGCAAAAAAAAACACACCCCAAAAATCCCTTTAACAAGATTTCCCCATCTCATGATTCCCAGCCTTGCCCATCGCCATGTCTTCTGAGGTTCCAGTAGTGCATTAAGCAAAGTGGCAGCGGGTTCATGTTTGAGGAGGCTGTGTGTTATGAATCAGTATTTAATATCCAGTTTGATGCAGCATTGCCTTTCACAAGTGGCTGTTGGGAGAGAAGTGCTGAAGCCTTTCAAAGTGTTTCTGGAGGAAAGACATAGTCCTAGGAAAAAGCTTTCCTGATGTAGAGTCGGCCTCTATCCCAGCATGGGGAGAAGTCTGTCAGGGTAGCATTAAGATTTGCTATATTTGTTGTCATAATGGTTCAGACATTAAAACAAACTGGGTTTTGTCTCAGCTCTTTTCCTCCTATCTCAACCTTCATTTGTCTGTTCTCCTGCAGCACAGCCATGGCCGGAGATTCTAGGATCTTCATGAACCAGGACATGGACATCGGAGTTACATCCAGAGAACCTAAGAAGATTCCCAAGCAGGCTCGGGATGATGTCCCCATTGCCACCGATCGAACCCGCCTCATATCAGCAGAGGGTAAGAAGCCACGTCAGCGTTACATGGAGAAAAGTGGCAAGTGCAATGTGCACCATGGCAATGTCCAAGAAACCTACCGGTACCTTAGTGACCTCTTCACTACGCTGGTGGACCTCAAGTGGCGTTTTAATCTGCTTGTGTTCACCATGGTCTATACCATCACTTGGTTGTTTTTTGGGTTCATATGGTGGCTCATCGCCTATATCCGGGGAGACCTCGACCACCTTGAAGATGAGAACTGGATCCCCTGTGTTGAAAATCTCAGTGGATTCGTTTCTGCTTTTCTGTTTTCTATTGAGACTGAGACAACAATTGGGTATGGCTATAGGGTCATAACAGAGAAGTGCCCAGAGGGCATCATACTGCTCCTGATCCAGGCTATTCTGGGCTCCATTGTCAATGCATTCATGGTGGGGTGCATGTTTGTTAAGATCAGCCAACCAAAGAAGAGGGCTGAAACCCTCATGTTTTCTAACAATGCCGTGATTTCCATGAGGGATGAGAAGCTCTGTCTCATGTTCCGTGTTGGAGACCTCCGCAACTCCCACATTGTCGAAGCTTCCATTCGAGCCAAACTGATTAAATCCAAACAGACCAAAGAAGGAGAGTTTATCCCCTTGAACCAAACGGACATCAACGTGGGATTTGACACTGGAGATGACAGATTGTTCCTGGTGTCACCTCTTATCATCTCACATGAGATCAATGAGAAAAGCCCCTTCTGGGAGATGTCCCGCACCCAACTGGAGAAGGAGGAGTTTGAAATTGTGGTCATCCTGGAAGGAATGGTGGAAGCAACAGGTAAGAACATGTCTGGTCACAGTTTTGAGGGGGGAAGGGGAAAAAATGGAGTGCATTTTGGCCCTAATATTTTAATGTCAGTGTCACCTGCACTGAGAACATGTTGGGATTTGTTCTTCTCTAGTGACCGATTTAGGTGGGATATTATGGTCTGAGATAACCAGCACTTAAAAGATGGGTCCTTTAGCTCATGTTATAGTGTTTCACTCTTTGTAAGTCCAGGATTCAGATGAAGGGATTGGCCCATGATCATTTAGAGATGATCCGCAGGGAAAAAAGTAATGGACGAAGGAATTAATGCTGCCTCCTGCGCTCTTGTTTCCTGTGATCAAAATTCATGGTGCCTTTTTCCATTTCTTCTCTGTATTAAAAATTGGCTGTAACTGTGCTATTTCAGGTATTACTGTCGTGCTGCTTTTTAATGGAGGCAATGAAGGAAGTGGCCAGGTATTACTATATCCCATAAACCAGCATGTGCCGAAACCAAATGACTTGCATATGATGCGGGACATGCATTTTCAAAAGCAGCTCAAAGAGGAAAAATAGAAACTATTTTTGTGACTCTTGCAATCAAGCAGCTTAAAACAATGCTGTGTAATGGGTAGATTTGGAGATCTAGTCAGTTGATTCCCAGTTTTCTCCTATTGGTGTATTTGTGGCAGGCAATGAAAGAAGTCTGTGTCTGTATGTAATAAATCTACACCTAGCTTTCCAAGGTGTAGAAAAGCAAATGCGTACCTTGAGCTGAGAGAGTGGATGGCTACAACAGCCTCCAGGCTCCTCGCCACGGGTGGGATGCAGTGAATCTCTGAGGGGTCTGCGCAGGGGTGAAGATGCTTTTACTCTGGACGTGGCCCCATGGGGTCATTTTACCACTTGTAGCTAATTCATTTATGCTGGCCTTTGAGGAAGAGCCAGATTCTGGCCCTTGGTTACTATTAATGCTCTTCCCTTCTTGAGATTTCCTTGTTAGTCTCCTAACAGCCAGATGCAAGTGGAAATATTCTCTTCAATTCTTGCACCTCAGCCCTTTGCTCTTAAAGACTTTGCTCTGGAGAGCTAATTCAGTTTCCCACTATCTCCTTTCAGTCATTAGGTGAACAGCAGTAGCTGACTTTTCCAAACAGAGCTAATGGGAGGTTATGTGTGGGTCGCACTGTACCCAGGTTGGAGTACTGTGTTGCAGAAGTGGAATTCATTTGGCATTACTAGGCAAATATTCTTTCCGAGCAGAGTATTGCAGAGCTGTGGCAAAAGAAGGGGTGGGTGGAAAAAGACTATCAAAGGCAAAGATTTGCAGTGGAAGCTTATTTTGTAGCCTAAACGTTTACTAGATACTAGAACCTCCTAATCTGAGCATGGAATGCAGTTCCTTGTTTGTGCAAAGCCTCTTTCCTCATCACACAGTGACACTATTAAATGCTGTTTGAACAGCTACTGCATTGCCTTCCTCTTCTGAAAGCTCAGCTTCTGCTCGATCTGTGTGAGAGGAAGTCATTATCAATAACAACCTCAAAATTAAAAGCATGGCATAGGAATAATACTGCTTTACAAATGGGCTCCTCTCCCAGAGGGATTGTACAGGCCAGTGCGTAATGATATTAAGAAGCAGACATCTGTGAAAATGAATTATTCTCATCTCGGAAAACAGGCTGTGAAATTCCAAAACTGGGGCTAGAAAAGCCAGTTTGCCTTGAACTTAGTGCAGTCTGGACCTCAGATGATGCTGTTGTTCGATTCAGACCCCGAGATGAGGGTTTTCTGCATGACACACAGTAACTGGCGAGGGGGGTGATTCTTTGCAGCAGTGTTTGTGCTTCCCTGCTTTGTCCTCACACTTTGTAATATTGATCAAGCAGGTTGGGGGACATTAATCCCTACCTCCATACCTTCAAATTTGCTCCAATCAAGTTCTTTGAGTTCTTTCCTTCCTGTTGTATTGTTCAAGTCCCATTTGCTCTCAGGAATGGTATCATTTACTTGCAGCATGACTTCTATGAAATCATGACACCGTTATAGCCTGGTCAGGTTCAGGGCAGTGTAAAAATGCATGAGACCATTTGTTCCCTTAGTAACCCCTATGAAAAAGGAGGACCCAGCATCCCAGTGCTGGGGAAAATACAGTTCTGTTTATTCATAAGGTATTTTGAAAGCACATCAGAAAGGCAATTGGCAACGTTCAAATGACTGAAGAATATAACTTTACCCAATAGCTTTAACCAACCATGCACATATTAAATGTGTGATGTGTTGTCTCCTCTCCAACCACCACCTCTTCTTACTGACATTGAAGCTTAATTCTGGTCCAGTAGAAGGCAACAATGGTAAACAGCTTCAAATGAAAAGCATGGAATAACTTGACACTTGAAGCCGTTGGAGATCGTTTACAAAATGAAACATTGTGGTTTGAAACAACGCTTTTAAGTTGAATTTCCAAAACACTTCCAGTTGTTTGTTTTGTGTCTTAAACCCATGGGTTTGTTTTCAAGCTGACTTGGATTTTAATAGAAACACACGAGAAACACCCTGTTTGCAAAGAAGAGAATACATATTCTGTTACTGCAGTGGGAGCTCTCTAGAGGCCCCCTAACTAACCCACACAGCAGCAGAAAGCCACTGACATAGGGCTTTCCAGCCAGTATTTAAGTGTGGTTGAGGCACTGTGACTCCACAAGAGGTTAAAATATGCCAAAGGGAGACTTTTTCTGGGCTGATCTGTTGTGATCATTGCTGACCACTGTAAAGGCAAAATCAATACAGATGACAAGTGCTCTGACTTCCAGGGCTGCTTCATGGGCAATTTGGAAAGCAGCAGCATCACTCACAGCGCTGCCTTAATGAATTGGTCACAGAAATTACTTTAGGGAATTAGTTCTCTTTTGCCTTATCTGAAAGGGACGCTTGTCAAGATCAGCTTGTGATGTGACCTGCAATAAAAAGGAAGAAAGCAAAGGTGGAAAATGTGCTTGCGAAGGGAATGTGGTTTTGTTTGCGCTGTCTTTCTGCTTCCCACAGTGACAGAATAGGTCTTGGCTGTTGCTGACCAGACCTCTTTCCCTTACCCTCCTGGTCATAAACCAGGGCTGCTGGATCACAGAAGAGCAGTGGAGATTCCTGATTTATCAGTCTCTCTCCTACAGACCTCTCTGCTGCATCTGCAGTGTCCAGCATTGCTATTGTCTGGGCACAGAGACACCAGTGCTTGTTACTCTTGGTTCTCACTGGTTTTCATTAACCTCTTTTCCTCAGCACCATTAAATAAGCCATAAGAGACACTTCAGGTGCCCAATTAGTCCAGTCACTAAATGGTATTTTAATAAACTCTTAGGAAAGGAGAGGCGTATATATTTCTGGCTTAGAATCTGTGTGATAAAAAGTGGTTTAATGATTAGAAGTCATTTATCTTGTGCTGCCCCTGTGAGACCGTAGGGAAACAGCGGCTTTTTTGCACCTCAATTTATCCATCTTTACAGAGGACATAGTAAAATTTCCTGGCTGTAAATATAGGAGCAAAAGAAGTAGCATAAGATATCCTGAAATCAATCATCATTTTTGTGAGAGAACAAAGGAGGGGTGAAATGATGAACCAGACTTTTCAGGCATTCATCATCTGGTTTGGGTTGTCTGCTTGGTTTGTTTTGCATTTTGCATATAAATAAGTTTTCTTTTCTGCAAGAAGGACCTCACAGAACTGTTACGGAAACTGCTTATGCAATTATAGGGAAGAGAGGGATGTTTTGAGTCATTCTTTTCATGAGCTGAATCATCCTCCAGAGGTAGATGTTGGCAGGGTAGTCACAATAAATACCTTTGTGAGGTGCCTGAAGGTGTGAGCTTGGTGCTCTGTTTGTCCCTAGTAGAGACATGGCAACATAATCCAAGGTACTTAAATCATAAGGCCCTTTTTTTTTTCTTCTCCATCTCCAGTGCCTGGGAGCTTTCACATGCCTGGAGAGCATTCAGATAAATTAAAATCCTATTACTTTCCTCTTGCATAAAAATCAAAGTGAATCAAGCCCAGACTTGTCCCCCTCAGAAGGAGACAAGGACAAATAATTGGAGGACCGTGCTCCTACCTTCTAATATTCCTTTTCAAGTTGGAGGAATACGGGCTTTGTGGAGGTTACAGTGTTCTTTGGTCGAATTAACACATTTTAGAACCACCCAAATGTTGATGCTAATCTAAAGTCATGATATTGCTTAAGTGGAGCGATAGAACATTACATTTTTATAACTACTCCTTGCCATCCTGACTTAGATCAGCCTGTCACTGTACCTCTGAGTCCATCCCTTCTTTCTCCGTACCCTTGTAGTGTAGGTGGAGTATGTATTATGCAGCGTTAGTGCACCCAGCGCAAGGGGAAAAGTCACCCCGCGCGCAGCAGTGGATGAAAACAAGGACAGCGAAGTGAAATCACTCCCAGCAATATCTGTGTCTGAGCTGCACAGAGCCCAGCAAATCTGGCAAGCACACAGTCAGCGTCCACATGACATTTTGCCAGCAGATAATCACTGAGCTCTGTGGCATTTAAATGAGGAGAGTTAATTTTAGGCTGATGAAAAATGTTGTCTTGACAGCCCCAGGGGTTGGGATATCTCTGCCCACTGAGGAAGTTCAGGCCGCGGAGCAGTACTGAAAGATTCAGCTGCGCTGCTGATGTGATCAAACTGAAGCCTGTGGCAATTCTGGATCTGGTTGGTGGATCAGGTTTTGTGGTCTCTTCACCCTCTCCCATTAAAATGCCAGGAAAGGTACTGGCTGTGATGGAGTGTTTGATGGAAACGGGCATTCTCCATCTCCTCTCTCTTGGAGAGAGACTGCTGGTTCATGCTGGCTACCCCACCAGCTGCAGCGGCAGTTAGATTTGCCCTGTGATAATGAAGTTTGATTTTAACTGGTAACCTAAGGGCATACAAGACCTGGAAATCGGGAGCAATCCCTAGCAGCGAGCCTCTGCTCCACTTGCATAATCAGCGGCACCGCAAGCACTGAGATGTTCTGAAATCAGCAACTCCCAGCGAGTTGCTGCACAAAAACCAGGCTCCTCACTGCGAGAGTCGTCAAGTAACTGCTTTTTGTCAGCACGCATTAACATTGCTTTGTCTCTGGCAAAATGCAAGCTGCTTGATCCCAAATGATTCCGATGACAGGCAGGTGCCTTATTGGTAGCGTTCCCTGACACCTATTTTACACACCAGTCTTGCCTCAGTGACTCTCTGCTCTGGAATGTAATGAAACACCTGGTTTAATACACACAGCAATATATTTGGTATCTTTTCATCTACTGGAAACCAGAAATGAGCCACTTAGAAGGGCATCTATGGCTGCCTTAAGCAGGCACATGCACAAACTCTGTATTGATGTAGTGACTGCAGACAGCAGACAGAAAAATCCACTTCTTGGGATTCTGCTATAATGAAATTATCATTAAAACTCTATGAAATGTTTATTGAAACCAGGAGACAGTCCTCTGCTCTCCATCTTTATTGATACCTTGGTGCATCTGCTTTTACCTTTGTATTTCCTGGTTTCAATCCAAATTGAGTTTTGTTTGCAGCCGAAAGCTGAGTAAGAGATGAGAAAGCTCTAACTAAAACTTGAAAGCTGAAGATTTCACATTTTCCACCATTGTACACATTTATATTAAGCATGCTTTATATTTAAACCAGATTGTCACCAAACACTTCTCTCTAACTGTACCAAATATCTGTACCATTTAAACCTAGAATGTGTAGTTATATCTGCTTCAAGAGAAGGATCAACAGCCTTTATCAAGTACTTATTATAAGTACAGTGATGAGTCTTGTAAGAGATTATTGAGCTTTTGAAATCCTCCCTCAGTTTCTTGTGCTCTCAAAAGATGTCCAGGTTTCAGGGGTGCTACAGCACCGAGGTACAACAGCAGAGGCAAAGTTGGCATGGTTCTTGGTGGATAGGAGCAGATGGGGTAAGGATGCACTACACCCAAGGTGTCCCATGGCCCTCGATATGCAAGGCTTAGGAAATGAGACAGCTGGTTTTTGCATCAAGCTCGCAGCCAGGTAAGAAAGATCTCAGTCTAGTGAGTTAATCCACCCCACTGCTGGCTGAACCTCAGCTACTCAGAGCAGAGAGGGCACAGGGCACATTGTCTGCAAGCGGAGAGTGGCTGCATCCGTATGCCTTTAATAGAAATAATGTTTATTGTTTCTGTCATCTTTTTGCTGTCAGAGAGGCAACAATTAGCTAGGGACATTAGAGATGCGTTGATTAACCAGGGTGGAAAGCACAGGGCAGCCTGCAAAGCAGGCACTTAATGGAATTTGAAGCAGAGACAATGGTGTTGTTTACTGGGTAGTGTAGGAGTTGCCAGGCAGGATGTCCCCACGCAATTAAAACACCACTGCACATGTGCTAAAAAGGAATATTTGAATGGGATTATGGAGCAATTACAAGTTGTCTTATTGTGCTGGCTCTGTGTACCCCTGGGGTTACAGAAAGCAGCTACTGCAGGGAGCTGGCAGTGTGCTGAAAGCCTTGTATTGTTCCTTTCTTAATTGAATACTTACAGCCGGAGATAGCTGTGGTTGTGTCTCTGGAGTTCAGGTTAACTGTCAGGTTCTCCCCCAGGCAAGGAGCTATTTCAGGCCCTGATTATAAGCAGGAGTTCCCTTAGGATGCCCACATCTAGCAGTATCCCTCCATCTTGGCCTTGGGGACTTCTAAAGGAGACCTTTCTGCTGCACTTGGAAGGCCATGGTAAGCATCAGCCAGTTCATTCAGGGACCTAATCTGAGTGTTCTCCTCTCCTGCTCTTGTTGCTGGGCTTTGAAAGCCTCAGAGCTTGGAGAAGGTACTCGAAGGCCTTGATTTCTGGTGCAAAACCTGCTCTAAAGGCAAAAGGACAAGTTTAACTTTCTCTTTACCATGCATGCTGCTGGTTGTCTGGCATTCTGGCCTCTCGGCATGAGGGAGCAGCAGCAAATGGGATTAACCTTGCAGCCCTGGCCCTCAAAACTGCCAGTAATAAAAGCTGGTGCCCAGGCAGGTCAACAGTGTGTCAGCAACACAGCAGGGCTCAGATGTTACCAGACTCCATGAGCTGCTCTTTGCTAGCTGATAAAAGGGAGTGAAGATAAACCACTGTTAATTCAATCCACAGTCCATCAATACATGGAATGCAATACACTCATGAGCTTGGCTGTGTGGCAAAATGGGGTTTGGTTCTGCCAACCCCACACGGTTGGATTAAACCCTCCAGAGGTACGTATAAGCCAGTTAACCATATAAATCTATAGGAGCTTTGGCCCTCTCCACTTTCAGGATATGCATCTCTCTTAACCAAAGTGCAGGAGGGAATTGCTGACACTTCCCTAGACGCGGAGGGATGGGGTCAGACACAGTGGTGGGTCACCTGCTATGGGGCCATGTGGGTCAGGCTGTGCGGTCCCTTGGCAGTGTTGGATGTCATTGTAGCTGTTAGTATCAACCATGCAAGCAGCACCTCAATAGAGCAATGTGAGGACAGAGAAGCTGCTTAGTAATACCAGACTTCAAAATCATAAGAGCAAGGTTCAGGGAGCAGTCTGAAGATGCAACGATGAATCCGTCCCTTTCCCTTTGAGTGCTCAGCTTTGTCATGATAGAGGCTTTTGTGAGGCTTATTAAGGGAAGACCTTTTCTGTGCCTCAGAGCAATCAGGTATGGAGATAACATGAAAGTGCTTTTAAATGAAAGCAGTGGTTGGGTGAGCATGTAAGGAAGCTTTGCATTTAACATCCCTCTGTTTCCACCCAGGGATGACTTGCCAGGCTCGCAGCTCCTACATGGACACCGAGGTGCTGTGGGGACATCGCTTCACTCCCGTCCTCACCCTGGAGAAGGATTTTTATGAAGTCGACTACAACAGCTTCCATAGCACTTATGAGACCAACACTCCTGTGTGCTGTGCCAAAGAGCTGGCTGAGTCTCGCCGGGAAGGGCAGCTCCTCAGCCACCTCTCCAGTGCCACCCTCCTCAGAGAAGCAGAGACAGCAAGAGGGCAGCAAGAAGAAGAGGAAGGTGTCAGGGAGCCAGCAGGGTTGAATGGAGCCAATGGGACAGCAGGAGAGGTGAAAGAAGATCTGCTTGTATAACACCTGAACTGCAGGACAGTAGGTACCCACGTACATGTACTGGGAGACTGGTGAGTCAGGAGTTGACTGGGAGTCAGCTGAGATTTATGGCCGGATCTCTGCTGCCTGCTGCTTGATCCTGGCCAGTCACTGCCCAGCACTGTGCCTCAGTTTCCCTCCCCTTTTAGCTGTACAGTGAGCTTTGCATTCGTTTGCAGGACGTTTTGATCTCTACGAATGAGGCTCACTAGATATCATCACTGCTAAATCGAAATTCCCACCCGTGGTCGTTGCAAAAGATGTGCATTGGGCGTTCAGAGCTCTTCCCCCTTGAGAGGGTATTTCAAAAGTAAAAGTCCAGAATGTCCCATCTCAGTGCGAAGAATGTGGTTTCATACTTTCACTTAATTTGTGAGTCAATGTATTGTAGACATTGTTACTGCTAAATTAAAGGAAGAGGAAAAAAAACCCTCTCTGGTGTGTAGTGTTTTGCTTTCATGAAGTTTGCAAACAGATCTTTAGCATTTTCCTCCAGGATCACAGGCGATGCGTGACAATGTTCCCACCAACCCTTCAGCATGTTCAGCCCATGTTTCTGCCTGTCTTCTCAAACTGAGGTGCTATCTTTACATGCTCTTCTCATGGAGTCACTGACACGTTTCGTGTGCTCTCAGTGAGCAGAGAAAGTTTAGATCTTGCCCCAGTGTAGGTTTCTGTCTGGATGTCCCAGTTTCAGTTCGGGCTGATCATTTAAAACAAAGTACGTAGCCATCTGGGAGTGTGAAAGTAGCAGTCTGCAAGATTCTCTGCTCCTCTGTGAACTACGTATTTAAAATGAAGGTTTGGGTGCTGATGTTCCCATGGAACACGCACTGACATAACTGATGCCATGATGAAAAACTGCTACAGATTTGAACAAGACGTTAGAAACATGGCCATGATGGGGAAAATCTCCTCCCTTACCACCCAAAATCTGGTGGGAAATACAAGATACCTGCAGAATTGCTTCTGTATCAAAATGGATTGAGGAATATATAATATGCGAGAGTTGCTTTCTATGTAGGAAGTACTCTATGTATATCTGTGAAGCAAATGCACATTGTATTACAGCTGTACACTAGAGATCTTAAATATGGGTTTGTCTCTTTATTAATACAAGGACAAGATAAGCTGGAAATAGAAAGCAATAATCATTTCAACATGTGAACAAAGAGGAGAATACTATCCATAGGGGTCAGAGATACTGTTTAATTAGAGACCTAATGTTATAATGTAGATAGAAGACAAATTTGTATGGCGGAAAGATGGCCGTGACATGACTCCGTTGTACTTGGTAAGAACCAGCAGTCAGCTTGGCCTCCAGGATGTAGGAATTGCCATGATGTTATACGGTAAGTTTGGAAGTGAAGCACCTTCGTTTGAAATGCTTGTCAGTTGTAGAAAGCATTTTGCAGACTTGGAAAGGTTTGTGTCTTTCCAAAGGGTCTCATTTTAGGTTTTGTGCTCAGCTTCCTCCTGTTTTTTCCACACTAAGTCTCAGAGGAACAGAAGGAAGAAAATGGGGAGAGAAACAGGAGAGGGATTTGTTCTTTTTCTGAGACCCTCCCTTCTCACCCTACCTCAGCAAAACAGTAAGGTGTTAAAATTGGGTTTCAGGATGTTGTTATCCTGTAGCTGAAGTGAACTGCTAACGTAGGGGATGGTAACAGGAAGTAAAACTGGAATGGATCGTGCAAGTCAGAGGCAATTTCAGCCCCTCAGAGAGATGTTGCATAAGCTCTACTCAAAGAGTTGACTTGTCCAGCTCAATTCAACATGAGAGAGAGCTTGCTCTGTGTCCCTTACATGATGCAGGAGAGAGCTTGGAAAATGGCATGAGATTCCCTCTGTGCCTTTCTTCTCCTTCCTGCTTGTCACCCGCCACAGAGAAGCTATCCATCCTTAAATACCCTGAAAGTTCTTTCACCTGCTCATTGCTCTTGAGACTTCACCCCACTAAACTGCTCTTTCCTAATAGTGTTGAGTATGAATGGTGCGAATCTATTGTGATGTATGGGAAGGAAGACAAGAAGTGGGTTTCTCCCCTCTTGAGCAAAGCCCTTAAGCAGCTCTGTACTCTGTTGGCTTCACAGACTATTTCTGTGTTTGCAATTTGCAGATATGCCCAAGTACCCTGCTGAATCAATGCTTCAAACAGTGCCTGTGCGAGCAGCAGCAAAGGAACTTCCCTGACTTCTGTAGAATAGGAGAAACATCCTCCTGTGGTTTTTAATAAGCTGAGCAGATCTGGAGGAGGAGGATGTCCTCCAGAGTTGAATGCATTTGATGTGTACATGGTGGGGAACCATATATTCAAGTTGTGCAGCATGGCAAACAGGTATGTGGGTTTTGTAATGCATCACAGTCTCAGGGGCAAAGCAGCCCCTGGACTATCCTGTGCTCTCCTTGTCCTGAAAGAGAAACTTAATTTACTGAGTGTATTGAGCTGTTCTGAAAGTAACAGAGAGAACCTTTTCCAGAGCTGTCATCTCTGAAAATGATCTCAGTTTCCCTGCTGTTCCACAACATATGCAGGACAATGAACTGTGGGAATGGAAGCATAATAGACCCGCTCTGTGCTGTAATGAACATTCAAATCCAAGTCTGCCTCTCTGATGTGAGTTGAAATAGCTCACATAGATATGTCCACCCACATGAATATTCAATATATACTCTACACTCTGTACTTCGAAAAATATTAGCTAATACTCCACAAGAAGCATTTACAATCTGTAAACACGCTCTTTGTGTACAAATAACCATTCAGATTTATAGAATGAGCCCAGTAAACAAGCTAAAAATACATATTCAAAATACTGAATGACTGCATCTGCTTTATAACTATCCCCGAGAAGCTGGATGATCTTTCAGGTAATTGAAGTCACTTAATTTCAGCTGTGTTTTTCTGTCCTGCAATCATCAGTGAGGGCTTCCCAGTGGAACAAAAGCTGCATTTGTGCATAGTGCTGACCTATGTGCCTTGGACGCTTTTTCTGCTCCATGAGTTACCGTACACCTATTAAGCCTATTCATTCTGACTAAAGTATGTTTCTTAAACCAATCTGAAGATGCCTAGACATGAAAAATACAGTGTTTTGCCTTGGTAGTTAGTTCCAGGGGTTAATCAACGTGACTGTTAGAAATGGACTTTTAGTTTTCATTTTAGTTTGCTGGCTTTAACTTCCACTCATTGCAAGACCTGTCACTCATTGTTTCCTCTTTCTTGTTATTACAAATATATAAGATCTTTCAGGTCCCTTCCAACCCAGTCCATTCTGTGAATCTGTGATATATCTCCATGAGAAACAGTGCATCACGAAGCTGAGGTAAGAGGGAATGATATTTATACTGAAGTCATTAATACCCCATGACAAGCTCTGTGCAGTGCCAGCCATATCTGCTGCAATATATGAGAGGCATGTGGCCAGGATGTGTTAAACAGCAGTTTGGCAGATGATGGAGACGACACTTAATTAAGTTCCAGCGAAATTAGGCAAGCTTTCAGTCCATGCATGAAAGTGCAGTTTCCGTTCCAAGGCGAGTGAAACAGTCTGAATCTGATATTTTGACTGACACTAGCCAGGACTTATTTCCAGGAGTGCCTGGTCATTTAGATGGATGTGGGAAGGAGGACCTAGCTGTTGGCATATAGAAGAGGTCAAGGGCAAATTCCAATTTCATTTAGGGTGGTTGTACTCTCTCTGGGAAGCGGGGTGATGTTCCAGTGGAGCCCAGTGGGTCCCCCCAGACCACAACTCAGTTCTTCAGTAGCAGTGGTTGTGCTTTCAGGGAAGGGAGGGCTGCATTTTCAGGCTGTATTCTAGAGCCACTGAAGCGGTGCCACTGGTTTAGCAAGCACGGAAGGTCACTGGTATAAGCAAACACAGGCTTTAGTTCAGTGGGGTGATCTGAACTGGGGGGGGGGAGCACCAGCCTGGTTTAATTGCTTGGTGATGTCAGAACCAGGACTTGGAGCAGTCAAAAGGTTGGAAAGCTCTGCTTTTATTCACAGAGGGTTTGAATCGTAGGAAAGAGAAGAAAATCAATGCTTTCTCCTTACCTGTGTGTAGAAATGAGGTGATCAGTGTGTGTCATAATCATAGCGTTAGATTTGCTACTCTCTAGGTATCTCTTCACTCCTGAAAGTAGACTGGCTTTGTGCATACCTGATGTAGAGACACTCTTTCTGCTTCTGCTACCCAGAGGGGGCAGGTGCAGCAAAAAGCTGAGCCTTTAAATGAACACTCACATACTGTAAAGAGCAGTGGGCAAGGAGGAGAGGAAACACCATGGCTGAGCCATCTAAAGAGGGTTTTATTTGCTAAAGAGGATGGTCAAGTGTCTCCTGAATGAAACAGCGGTCAGTTTGCTCACAGCAATAGCAGGAAGGGATAGCGAGGAGACCCCATTGATACCCAGGGCATGTGGAGTGTCTGTGGCACTTGAATTTAATACCAAATAGCACAAGTTATTTAAGGAAGGGTGATTCCAAATTGAAAGAACTCTCTTCTTCAAGCCTCATCTTGTAACTGAAATATTCATACAGCTCCTCATTCAGCATATAGCCATTGCAGGAATATCTGCAGTATGTCATGCCTTTTGCAGTTGCAGTGTGCAAATTCAGCAAAGCTAGCCTGCATTTTCTGAGTGCAAATACATCCATTTGGACCCATTATTCTTTCAATATATTTTCCTTGAAAGCACTTTCAATCAGTTTGAATGAAACTGTGTTTTTATAGTATGCACAAACAGCAACTACAGGCTCCCCTGAGAAGCCACTGAAATCACTGTGATCGATGAAAGGTTTTGGGGTTCATGTCAGAAAATCCCATTCTTAAAACAGGGTTTAATTTTACCTTGATCCTCAAGTCCTGCATGGATTAGAGCTCCCAAACTTAAATGCAGGTAAAGGCAAAGGTTGATAGAAGATTCTATGGACATGTTTCTGTCCCATAGACGAAGCAGATGCTTTCCCCTTCCCACCTTTGTTACCCAAATATCCAGTAGTGCCTACAAATCTTTGTGTACAGCTCAGTGAGCGGTGAGATCGACGTGGCTGTTCCAATTGCCTGAAAGTGGGAGAAAAGCACTATAGGAAATCGTAGAAATAGTCTGTCAGATAAAATACCTGGTGAGAGTCAGGATGACAACTGCAACCCTCCATGTTTATACAGGTTCATCACTGAATGAGGAAAAACCTCAGAGTAACAGGAAAATTAATGATGGGAAAAGCTATTCAGTATTCCCCCCCCAACCCCCCCCCCATGTTTGTTCTGGGTTGTTCCATCATGTGTCCATCATTGCCATGCCAAGCAAATGAGCAGTACAATCACTACTGGATCCGTGCCCCATCTGCTGCCCTCCCATACGGTAGCAGAGCTCAGCTGTTTCTCTTCCTCCCAGAATAGAAAGAGGAGAGGCAGATGCCAGGTGCAGGCAGGGAAAGTCATTGCCTGATGGACCCGAGGAGGCAGGCCAGGAGGGGTTTGGCCTTCCAGAACAAAACTCCTCTCATCGCCAAGCTGAATACAGAGACCGTGGGGCTCCAATAGTGATGGGAAGAGGAGCAGGACCAGGACCCAGATCCCACGGGGCAGTTGGCACAAGCCTTTTATAGCAAAGACTCTTTTCCCCCCACATTTAATTTCACAATGTCAGGTTGTATTGAATCATAGCTCCCTCCTGCCCTGTGCTTCCCCTGTCTGGTTTTATTTACCCATCTGCTTTCAGCCCTCTTGCAGTGAGGTTGCAAGCTGTTGTGCCTGCAGAGTTGTGAGCGCAGCAGGGCTGAGTCTTGCAACACACGTACTGGAGGAGCATAACAATGAACTGAATGAATTACTGGTCCTAGCTGGTGTAAATGAGCAGCCAGCCCAGAACAAAGTGCTGGGCTCCATTATATACAATCCTGAAGAAGCAACATAATTGGTGGCTAAGGCAATGGGCTGTGACTCTGAGAACTCACGTTTTATCCCTGACTTCCACTGACCTTTCCCTGTATGCTTCTGTGCTAGTCTGTGCTTACACATGTTGCTTTGTTTGGTGTATCATTAAGATGCTGCAAGGGCTGGAGCAGCTCTGCTCTGGAGTCAGGCTGAGAGAGCTGGGCTGGGGCAGCCTGGAGAAGAGAAGGCTCCTTAAGGGGAGACCTTAGAGCAGCTCCAGTGCCTAAAGGGGCTGCAGGAAACCTGCTCTAGTGGAAGGTGTCCCTGCCTGTGGCAGGGAGTTGGAGCTGGATGAGCTTTAAGATCCCTTCCAGCACAAACCAGTCTGAGATTCTGTGATTCAACCCCACGACTGAGCTGTGTCCCGGCATGGAGCAGTCTGTGCAAGGAATGTTATCAGCTTATGCCTTGATTTGATGGTTGACATGGGGTGTTTGTAGTGCTCAGAGTAAGGACAGTTTCTGTACCTGGACTAGTAATTGTTCCACTTACACAAAACACAGTCATTAAACTGCCTGAGTGGTTGTACTCTTCTGATGAGCTTTCTGTCTCCCTCGAGCTTGTCTGTATCAGGCTTTATTTATAGGCTCCCCTGACCTTTTCATTACTCAGAGTCTCTCCTGGATCCTGTTCTCTGTATGTTACCACATCAGTTTTTCTTGTCCTGTTTGACATTTAATTTTTATTAACTGTAGTGTAGGTAAAGCTGTTTGTTTTCCAGTGTTCTTCTCCTGCTCTCTAGCCAATAGAAGCTGAGCGTGACGAGCAGGTCGAAGGAGGTGATCCTGCCCCTGGAGTATTGTGTGCAGTTCTGGTGTCCTCAACATAAAAAGGACATGGAACTGTTGGAACAAGTCCAGAGAAGGGCCACGAGGATGATCAGGGGACTGGAGCATCTCCCATATGAAGACAGGATGAGGAAGTTGGGGCTGTTGAGAAGAGAAGGCTGCATGGAGACCTCATAGCAGCTTACAGGGGCCTACAGGGATGCTGGAGAGGGACTAGAGACTGTAGTGATAGGACAAGGGGTAACGGGTTAAAACTTTAGATTGGATATAAGGAGGAAATTCTTTCCTGTAAGGGTGCTGAGGCACTGGAATGGGTTGCCCAGGGAGGTTGTGAATGCTCCATCCCTGGCAGTGTTCAAGACCAGGTTGGACGAGGCCTTGGGTGACATGGTTTAGTGTGAGGTGTCCCTGCCCGTGGCAGGGGGGTTGGAACTAAATGATCTTAAGGTCCTTTCCAACCCTAACTATTCTATGATTCCTGAAGCACAAGGGAGAATTTTCTTGCTTGACATTTTGAGATTTTTCCACCGGGACATTGGAAGTTAAAACTGGGTTTAAGGTGGATGATGTCTTCTTGAGCTGGTGGGAATTACATTAAGATCAGTCTCAGTGCTGACCTGCGGGGTCTAAGTGTGTTCTGGCTATCTTGTAGCACACCAGGAGGCAGCCACTGGTCAATGGAAAACCCTTCTGCACCTCCTACTTCCTGTACTCTTTCCATTTTGTGCAGAAAGTGGGATTAGCCTTTGGGTTTGATGCAGAGATGGAGTTTTCCAGCCACACTTAACCTATTTGCCACACCCTTTGATGAGTAATCTCTTGTTGTTACTCATTTAACTGAAAAATTACATTAACTCCAGCAGTTTAAGCAGAAAAGCAAATAAAGGAACTATTCACAATGACATCCAAAAGGGGAATGAATACTTGAGAGGCAGATGGAGCAACACTTCCATTAGCTCCTTTTCATCTGAGAGGGTCCTACCACTTCACAGAATCTTTCACTCTTAGATCATGTGTTGTCTGCCGGCTCCTCAGCAAATCCTTGCCTCAAAAAGAAAAGATTCTCTCCATCTCTTTGGTGACTCACTGTGTGTATTTCACTGTGAAGTGTCTTACACCGGATTTATGCTCTATATTAATCTCTATACAAGCGTGTTTATACAAACATTTATTGGAAATGGATATATAGCTCATTTCTGACACTAATGGATGGTAGGGAAGCTTAAGCTACTGCCACATCTCACCAAAATGAAATGTTTTAATTCAGTTCAATAGAGCAACTGTATTTCCGAATGCCAAGGGAAAGCATCTCAATGCAATCACTGAGGTCAGAGCCTTGGTGCCAGCACAGGAGGTTTCTCTGGGAGAGAAAGGAGAAATAAGGCTGTGCCCTGCTTGCCCTATCACCCTCTACAACCACCTGAAAGGAGGGAGTATAATTCCAGATAATGGAATATTTCACATTCCTTTTAGATCTCTGAATTCCTCATGGGACAGTGGTGTTATTTACTGAGTTATGGTATTTTGCTACTGTGGCTAAAGGGAGTATTAGGTGTGAATACTCAAGGAGTAATGCTTTGCAGTGATAGCTGCGTTCATGTACATACATTTAAGTAAGGCTTAGATTTGCTCATTTGTCATAAGTCTTCTCTGGAAGGAAGGAGAACAAGCAGGCAGTGCTCCTATAGAGGGAATTTGAAATTCAAACTAGATGTTTAGGTGTCACTTCAGCTGTAAAATAGCCTTTAGTTCTGATGGTGGAAGTGGAGATTCCAATTACAGTTAATTTGTATGCATAAGGCTTGGTTAGACAAAGTATTAAGGATTCTTGGTTGCTCATAATATTTCTATAGTGCACAGGGCTTTTCAGCACGGTCACTAAATTAGCTCTTGGAAGCAGTTGTTCACTATATTAATGTAATATATCCCACACATAGTAGAACAAGCTGTTTGGCCTTTCAAATGAGAGGACCCCAGTCTTAATAAATATTGAATTAGAAAATCCCTGCATAGGGAATACAAGCTAATTCTTTTCTTTTTTCGCCAGCTGGGAGCTGCTCTGTGTGATGTATGGTACAAACTCGCCAGGAAAGAGGAGCAAATTGAAAACACTACCCCTGTGGGTTCCCTTATTAGACTTGAAGTGACTGTGAAATTCACAGGACACAGCTCATTAAAACAAGGCTGGCAAGCTGTGACCTCTCGAGTAGGAAGATAAGATCCATGCTGAAAAACAGGCTGTTGCTTTGATTGTAGGGTACCTCAGCTCCCGAGGAGGAGAAGAAATTGCATAGCTGCTTCTTAACCCCCTCATTACCAGAGCACATTGGTCCTTATTAAAATGCATCTTCAAGGGAATAGGAAAACAGTAGCCAGGTCGCTCCAGCCCAGCTGAAAACAAAAGTGGGACCACTGGAGAGCTGCTGTCATTCCCTGTCACAGCTCCCACTCTCTCAGGGATGTTGTGCTTCTTGGCCACCTTGGTGTGCAGTGAAAGCAGCTCTGGCTGGGTATTTCATCCAGTAAAGTGGAAATCCAGCACACCACAAGGCCACGAGCTAGATGATGGCTGCTCTTTTCACTACTGAGATGTGTAAACAGTACTTGAGGATACAGCCTAATACTAGCAGTAGACTGAGGAGAGAATCATCACAGATGATGACTCCCTGGCCCTGCTGAGTGTATGAGGAGGGAAGTTTCATAGAATCATAGAACCACAGATTGGTTTGTGTTGGAAGGGACCCTAAAGCTCATCCAGTTCTCATTTCTAATGTTTCATTGATATTCTGGGCTATTCCATGAAGTAACAATCTCTTTGGAGTATGTAGTGTTGAATTCATCCTTTTGCCCACTAAACTTTAAGAGCACTGTGCTTTGTATATGAAAAACCTGAAGTCACAGGAGGAAATGTCCTGGCTATTGTAAACCAGCGTACAGCATTATAGAACTGTCTGAAGCCAGACAAGAGGGTTGTCTGCTGTAGACACTCTTACTTGCCCTCAGGCACAAGTCCTTAAAATTTCTCTGCCAGTATACCCTACCTGGGGTGCTTTCTGTTGTGTTAGTACCAAACCTGCTATAGTACAGTACAGAGTATTCAGTTAAAGGCTGTTTGCCCTGAAGGAAAGAACAGGGTAATTTTTCCATGAACTTACTCCAGGTTCTCATAAATCCCATTCTCATGCCACTAGAAGCCGGGGAAGAAACGTGGCAAGAATGTTAACATTTTCTGCTTGAAAAAGCAGCTATCATAGTAGTAAGGTTCAATCCCTAAAGTGATCATCTAATTCTAGTCTGTCATCTTCTGTAAGTGAATAAACCTGAATCTTAATTCTATGCCTGTCAAAGATTAAATAATGCAACGTCAGCTTTTAACATGATTGATCCAAATAAAGACCATGAAAAATGTAGCCTGGTTGGAGACATTCAATGAAATAATACATTTCAGAGAGGGTTCCCCCCATCACTGCCAAGGCGAAAGACTTGAATTGTGGGAAAAGAAAGAATGAGATGAGAACACTTAAGGTGATGTCGCTCTGCATGAGGGAGAGTGGAAGCTGAATACAAAATGGGCTCAATAATTAGGAGTGAGATTCATGCTCTAGTGAACTGGGAAGGGCTGCTCTGATGTCTTACGGAAACTGGGATCTCTTGAGGCATGCCAAATTGCATTTCCAAATGACCAGTCAGCCAGTGATGAAAATTTTGGCTCTGCTTTCCATAATAGAGAAAAGAAGCAGCAACCCTTATTTTTGGCATGTGGGGGATTGGGAACTTTCCACTAGGATGAATGGGAAGTGGGAGTTCAAGAAATACCAGTTTTACACATTTCTCATGCCTTGTGTGCCATTCTTGCAGCTCTTCCTGGGGAGAGGGAGGGATGTAGAGACATCTGACTTGAAGTAGCAATAAGAAAAATGCTTTCTGATGTTGAACTTTATGCTATTATGGTAGTCGATCATCATCTCATTGTGTGCATCCTGTATCTCTAAGCCATTGGGGTTTTTATTTGTTTTCCAATTGAAAATAGGTTCTAAATGTACCCTGTTGTCATTGTGACATAGAAAAGCAGCCTTTTCCTAATCAATTCAATGATCCACCTCTTACATAGTCTGCTGGTTGTTAAAGGATGGGATTATAGTCTTTGTAAAATGATTGTAAAACAGGGGCCTGGTTCAAAAATGTTTTATTCTTGTATCAGTACTTTCAGTGAGCGAATTTAACTTTACTTTAACCTTATCTTGTGTGTTAGGAGACCCCATGCCTGATCATGCTGAAAAGGGGACATCTTTCTGAATGTTTGATTTGCACAAAGTGCAGAAAAGAAGATAACCTGGTAGGGAGGGAGAAGAAAAGCGAGACAGAAAACAGAGAAAGAAAACAAAGGAAGGAAGAAAGCCAGGAAAGTCCAGGTTTATTTTTAGGAAGGGTTTATTCTTAGTCATAAATCAAAGCCAGGCTGGATTCAGCAAAGCATTTGTACACAATGTTCTGATACGCAGGTGTCCAGATACCCTTCATCAAGAGCCCAGCACACAGGGCACGGGTTGGCCAGCCCTCTATTAGCTTGGTTCATCCCAGGGAAAGGGTCTGATTTCTTTTGTGCCTGTGCTATTAATAACTGAAGTGGAAGGGGAAAACTGATAAGTTTTAAATACTAGGATCATCCTTTAAAGTCAAATTACATTTGACATATACATTTATTTCTCTCCTCATTAAATCTATGGTCCTCTTCCTTTAAATAGTGCACATTCCAAAGATAAAGTAGGAAGTTACTGGAAAACTCTAAAATGATATCAAGGAGGTTCATATTTCTTGCCTAATTGTCACAGAGATGGATGCTTTGGGAATATTTCCAAGACTACACTTGGGTTAGTAGACACACTTCAAACCCATCTTACTGAAGCTGTAGCAACTGGTAAAGGATGGCAGTGATGTTATGTCCTGCATGGCAATGATGAAGCTTCCAGGATGAGCTGACACAGCCTGGGCCCTGAGCTCCTAGTGATTACACAGTGAATCTTTAGCACATCTGGCAATGTAGGAAAGCTTGTTCAGTAGTTAAATTACTAGTTTGGGACTGCAAGCCTCAAACTTCCTCAGATGATGGCTGATCATGTATGGATGGACACATTGGACCCTTTGCTGGAAGGCTGTGCTCTCACTATTGAATATTGCTGAGAGGATGCTCAGCGTCGGTAGGGGATGTATGGCTTTAACTCCAAATTGTGACAAGGCAGAAACTGGACAGCAAGGTGTGAAAATATGCTCCCTTGCCCCTTTTTTTTCTCCTGTACCCCCTCCATAGCCATAAGTGCTGACAGCAAATCTGGTTCCTATTTGTTTTCCCCCCTTCCTATCAAAGCACATGGCTGTCCAAAGGAGGAATCCTTTCACGCCTATCTGCAAGGTCCTTCAGAGGTGTTAAGAGTAAACTAGGTGTGAACAACGCATGAAGTGGGCACACACATGGAAGCTGAGGGGTGAAAGCATTTGCTCAGTAAAAATAGACTCAGGCTGTTGGCAGACAGAGGTGTCTGTAGCAGATAAACCCAGCAGTGATTGACAGGAGTTGGGTTTTGTTGTATTAATTCATCAGTTTCCTGACCTTCTGAGGATGGAGAGAGTTTAGCAGATAGGTGAGTTTGTAATTTGCTCTTTAGCACTGATAGATGTGCACCTCTCCTGACTCTAAGTAGAACAACTAATACCAGGTTTTAAGCCATGCTCATCACATAATGCACTTAATTGAAATAGAATATAAATGAGGGATTACCAGCTATTAATGATCCCATAGCAAACTGTGAGCGAGCTCTACTCCTGTTCAGTCTGGGTGACTATTGTGGAGGAGCTGCAGCTTTTGAGTCCCAAGCATCCATCCAGACGGTCCTCTTTGATCATCCTTTGGCACCAGAACACTTGTCTCTGTGCTTGGTTTTAATGTTCTTTCAGGTGAAAGACTTATAAATCACGGGCTTGCTTTTTTTGACTAAACAATAAATTGTAGTATGGGTTTGCTGTGAACATCCCTCATGTATAACCATCACACTACAGATTGCAACACTGCCTTCAACCCACAGATCTCATACGTTCGCATCCCATAGAGATCAGCGTATTACAAGCAGAAAGTGATTTCCCAGGCAAGTCACCGCTCCTGCCTGTATTATTTTATGATATATGGCACATCTGATATAAATATAGCTGGAGTGCAATAGAGAAGCTTGTTTTGCAACGCAAAAGTATTAGGCTAACAGATCTGATATTGAAAAGATAGATGTTGCCTTCAGATTTCAAGTATTTGGCCTGCTGTTTATTGTGCTGTCTCACTCAACCAGCCACCATGCAAGCCTGAGCCTTGCTGCTTTGCAAAAGCAAAGTGTAAAATGGCATTACAATGCAGACTGTCTCCTTTAGGCACACATAACATCTACTGAACGGGCAACCCAAGATGGGGAGGGACAGGAGAAGTAAGCTAAGCTCTGTCTTTGTTGAAATCCATGGGGTTTTTGCCACGGGTTTCCGTGGGTTTCAGATGTGGCCTGATGGGAGCAAACACGCACTGAAATTTCCAACACTCCATGGTTCTAGATGCACACGCTTTAAAAGCATTAATGGTGCATCTAAATTTAGAGCCCTGCACTTCTCTTTCATTAAGAATTCTACTTCAGCTCCAGACAGACTCCACAGAATCTGTCCCCAGAAAAGCCCCACGCACTATTCTGCCTGATGCACAGCATAGCAGGAGCTTGCCGTTTTAAAATGGCCTCATCTAACCCGCAGCTGCTCAGCACTTGGTGGCTTTTCCACATTCATTCTCATCCTTGGAACTTGAACCTCTGCTACCCTCTATACTTACATGTCATGGGGCAAATGCTGCTCAGCTGAAACTGCTACAACGAGCTGATCTGAGCCTGGAGCAGAATCTTGAAGCCTTGTGTGGATGTCTACAGAGAAAAGAAACACATGCTGGTGTGCAAACATGGCTTACGTTTGAATTCCCCTTCCCTTGTCATCTTCGAGTGAGCTGTCAGATGCCTTCGCTTGTTTCTCACAGATGGGGAAGCTGAAACACAAAGACGCTGAAAATCAGCTTTCAGATAAGGCAGTACTGCCGAGACGTGGACCCATCCAAACACCTTGGACATTTTTTATCACTTTATTATCTCAAAAGGCCAAGCTTTTGTGTCACTTGAGCAGATGGGCTTGAAATCCCTGGTTTGTACCTTGGTATTTGTCTTTCTGACCTTGTTTGTTAAGGGTTGTTAGATGGGAGGCACTTTTGTCATCTCTTGGGAGGCGGTGCGTGTGGCTTTCTGTTTTCCATGGAAACCAGAGTGGGAAATAGTTAACGGAAAGCTCCTCATCTCTGCAATGAGGGAGAGTAGGTTAAGAGGTTTTGGGGTAAAAGAAATACATCAGAGCGTGGTTCTCAGAAGCAGACAAGGGCAGAGCTCTCTTCCTGGGTCAATCAGATTCATGTAATCTCCAGAGCCTCACAGTGGTGCTGAGGGCCTCATGGGTCTGCCTCACACTCACACTTAGCCTGGAAATTCTTGCCTGAGGAGCTCTCACCGGCTCTGGGAGATGATTTGGTCTAAAGCTTGCAAAAGCACCCCTCTGTCTGGAGATCTCAAGGCAAGAAACCTCTGTGCCTCCCTGTTTTAAGTGAGGAACCCCAGGAGTCTTTGGAGCACGGGCCACCCCCATTTAACCTGAGATTCCTGCAAAACCAAGGGCTTTCCTTGCTGTCGCTTTCAGCTTGTCACTGATCCACCCAGCAGTGGTGATTGGGGCTGAAAAGCAGCAGAGAGGCCACCGGCCTGTGCTGCAGCCAGAAAGATGCCACTTCTAAACCAACATAGTACTGCTTCAGAGCAGATAAGTGTCCACTTGTGATGTTTGCTGAGAAACCTTTTCATACGTGTGGACCTTCCCCCTCTTGTGCCTCGGTTTCTCCTTTGCTATGAAATGGGATAGCTCTGTCTGGATTATTGTGTGACTTTACTGATGCTGATAAAGCGTTAATGCTCGTAATGTGTTAATGGGGCTTTGTTACTGGTTAAGCTTTCTCCTTGTGTATGCAGACTGTGGAGAAAAATCTCTCTGCTGCATTCCCTTGGTATTTTTTCATAGCTAGTCACGTTCCCTCAGCTCGACAGCTTTTCCTTGGGGAATGACCATTGTCTGCTTTTTCCCTGGCAGGAAAGAAGGGCTGCAATTTAACAGCAGAGCAAAGCACTCAGATCCACACAAACACCCAGAGATTAAATACCTTCCCCCACCTGGAGTCCCAAATAACTTGCAGAGTCTCAGCATGCTGTTTCCAGAAAACAATTGTGCTTGGAAAGAACCTGAGCATGAAACAACACAGGGCATATTTTTAAGTCTTTTTTTCTCCTTCCTTTTGTCCCCCTATTCAAGGTCTTTCCCTCTTTGATTTATGGATTTGGAGACCATCTTTAATTACCTCCCTCGAACAGCTGCCTGAAGCAATGCTCACTAGGACTTAGACAGATGCAGTGTGCAGCCCTCCTGGGTTTTGCATAGCAACATGCTGTGAGGAATGGCCATTAATACACAGTGCGAAGGGCAGAGTTTCCTGTTGCCGTGCTATTCAGGGTATGAATGTGTTGAGACCTGCTTGTGCCTGCACACAGGCTCCATCGGGCACACGTGCTTGCGCACGTTTTCTCTCTGCTCTGTAGCCAGTGCACCGGAGTCACCATCACAAGGGGCATGTTAGATGCACAATTTTCTGGCAAGGGAAATTGCTCTGGATGGGATGCCTAAAGGCATTTTCAGTGCTGGGAAATAAAGGCTCACTTATCTCCTTTAAAATCGGTGCTCAAAGATGAATAGCAATGATGAAACCCTGTCACGGTGCAGACAGGTCTCCAGACACAATGCAGTTCACGCCTGGGACTGTTTGGCAATCACCGTCAGTCCAGTTTGGGTCTGGGCACTCAGCTCCCCACCTCATGCTGCTTTGTAAACTGCTGTCTTGATTATCTTGCAATCAAAGGAGGGATTGCCATGCTTCTGTGGGAAACCAAGGAGGGCACATCCAGTTAGCTCAGGGTTCGGGACAGTGGACCAGAACGTACCAGTTATCTGCTCAGTCCACACCAAAGGATGAGCCTCCACAGCTTCACACTAACAGCAGCACTTCCACCTTTGCAAGGAGGATTAAAGCTCCTGTATGTTTACGCACACTTTAACCTCTTGCTGAAGGGTTGATAGAGACCATGTCTGCATCACCACCGTGGTGCTGAAAGCGCTGACTTCTGTGGGTCTTTTCTTCCCCATTTACTGTTGGGATCCTCTTCTACTTGTGTGCTTGGGAGGATGCAAAACTGGAGCTATTTCCATCGAATCCTATTTCAGCTCCCTTAAATCGTTTCATACACAAAAAGCTTGCAACAGCTTCCCCTTGGAAGCACTGAGGTTGTTGTCAAAGCCTCAGGAAACCCCTTTGATGTGGGACAGATAACTGGGAAGGATGGTAATGAGGTGCTGGGAGAACTTCAATCACTAGTGAGGGAGAGGCAGCAGCATTTCTGGTGCTGACAGAGCAGCACGATGCAAGGACTGTTGTGCTGTCAGCTCTACACTGACAACCCAGCAGAGTAAGGAATGGCTGATTAAAAGCTTACAGCTGCCCCTGGTTTTAGTGCTTTAGGGACCCGGCTCTGACTGAATTTCTGGACAAGCAAATTTAAGGAAATACTTTTTTGGTCAGCAACTGAGGGAGCACACAGGCATTCAGTTTGCAGGCCGTGTTCTTATGTGCACCTTTCCTTCCTTCTCCCTGCCTGCAGCCTGTTGAAATTGGACATTCTTTGGGGCAGGAACTCTGTCCTCCTCTTCTTGCATGGCTCAGAATAGAAAGGGATTTCGCTCTTGGGTGGAGCGTATTGATATCAGGGTTATAAATACAATGCTAGTGACAGAACTCTCTGGTAAAATGGCTTTGTGCCTGAGCACATTACGGAAGGTCTTTAATTTAAGCTAAAGAAGTAAGGAACTACATCATGATGCAGATAAAGATGGTTTCCAGGTCCTGCTTACTAACACTGAGCTTTACCTCCGTTGTGCTCCCAACCACAGGGCACCTCTGTGGCTGTTACCTCAAGGACTTACATGGCAATGCTGGATTAGGGATGTAGTCTAGACCCTATTTTGCAGCTGGAGACAACCAGGGGCACTGCAGCTCAAGAACTGATCCATTACCCACTTCCTGATGTTTAACCTGACCTTTCCCATCTTTCATCTCTCCCATAAATGCTCCTACTGCAATTGGTTTCTGGGGCCATTGGGTACAGTAAAGTATCCTGCCATTAGCAGTCTGGAGGCAACGTGACCTAGCTGGAATGGCACGAGCTTGTCATAGGAATTCTGTTAGCTATGTGATGGTAGATGGTTTGCTTACTGTCTCCTAGCATCTGCCTAGACAAAAGACTTCGTCTGATAGTACTACCTTCTGCAGAGCTGCCATAAGGAGAGAAACATGCTAAATACATTCCCCAAGCCAAAGGCTTCTTTGGCATAGCTCTGCTGTAACAGCAGGACCACAGCTCAGCATCCTGTGCTGAATAAGGCAGAAAGACAGAGCTGAGTTTTGATCTGGGTTAAGCCTTCAGTGTCTGGCTCCAAATCAGAAATCAGAGTTTATTTGTTTAGTTTTCCTACCCAAAGCACTGCTGGTAACCCAAAAGGACTGTCAGGAACGGTGCCTGCTGCAAGGGTGGGCACTAGGGAGAGTAACAAAGGCAGTGTGTTTGTGTGGCTGGGGCTGCTACTCAATAAATCAAGAAGAGACTCTGGCTTCTCATCAGAAAGTACCATTTTACCCTTTTATGCTTTTTTAATGAAACCATTTCTTCCTGAAAGGGAAGCGAATTGCCTTTCTCCTAAGTGGGCATTTTCATGAAAAAATAATCTCCAAGTTTGCATTACATCCTTGAACAAGAACTCCAAAGTAAAATCTGCTGCTTTCCTCCCCTGCAAAAGGGGGAAAAGAGGGAGAAAATAAAGAGAGAAAGCCTGAATTCTCAACACATGTTTTTGTGAACAAAGAGGCAATCTGTAAAAGCTCCCTCCTTTCTGAGATGCTGGGAATTAAGCTGACATTTCCATAAGTCCTCATAAACCCCAGGGGATTATTTTTGGTGGGCCTCAGCTAGAGAATGCCTAGTGAGATGAGTGGGAGCAGTGTGCTCACAGGTGGGCTTTGTTACCCTCATCAGGCACCCAGAAGGTTCTCTGAAGCTGTTGATTGTTCTGGGAGTGTTTGGCTTGAAGAAGAAGGAGTGCAGGGAGTTGGGTTCACTTTATTGTGTTTCCCTGAAATGAGAAGTATGAGTTGAATTTGGCTTTGCTTTGGGAAGAAAGTAGTTCTGGTTTTGTTGGAGTGCTGGGGTTGATGTGCATGGGCTTCTCCTTCACTTCTCCACTTGCTGTGTGGTTATAAAGGTGAGTTTAGCACTGCCTTCCTCCTTGAGGACTAAGATCAACAGCACGGCAGAGAAAGGAGGTGAGGAAAAGTGGAAGGGATTTGCACGTTGCCCTTAATAGTGGTATGCAGAAAGAATGCTGGCTCTTTTCTGAACGTCTTAAACTTCTGACTGATTCATTTGTGCCGTGATGGTGACCTTCCTGGGGTGGGATTTGTCTGTGCCTTGTGCTGTGGTGTGGATAGACAGTACGTTCTGCACTTTAGAGAGGTTGCTTGCTATGTTTTAGAGTCTGGTTGTGCTACCTATTGTTAGTATGAATGATGCTTGCATTAGCACCAGGCAATGATCAAGTGCATGTTGTGTCTTTGTTAAGAGATGCTTTTTGCTTTGCTAAGTAATTCTCGTTCCTTGCACTGAAACATGTCAGAGTCTAAAACCATTACATTTGGCTTTGTGTCTGTGGTTGTTGCTAACAGCAGTGACTTGCTGGTCCCAAGGCCCCTCTTGCTCTACCTTTCCTTTAAGAAAAAGTCTTTGGACTATGCCTTGCTTACACCACGCAGCAGTAACATAAGCTGTATCTAATCCTGATTTTGTGTTCCAAAGCATTTCATGTGAGTGGCTGATATCACTGTCACTATATAAATGAGGGAGAAATAAGCACAGAGCAGACAGATGATGAAAGTTTCAAAATGAGTCTGTAGAGGAGCTTAGTCTGAGTCTGAGACCTTTCCACGAGTCTTTTGCCTCCTCTGCTCTTTCTCAGCTGCTGTCCTGAGCTGTGATAGCCCAAAACAAGGAGGAAAGGTGATGCCTCCTGCTTCACAATGTGCAGCAGACAAGTAGGCATGTCTGGATGCAAACTGGAAGCTGGTGGATGTTGTGGGTTGCCTGAGAGATGTGATTGATTTTTGGCTGAGGCTGTGTTAGGGAATCCTGATGTACTTTCTGGATGGGCTAGGCAGTATTTTCTGTGCCTCCACAGTGAGGGTTTTACAGAAGCCTCGTTCTGCTGAATGTAGCTGACTTATAAATGAATAATCCCTGCTGCTGGGACTGCTGTGGAGCAAGATGGCTTTCCTGAATGTATGTGTAAATAATTCATGCTATTCAATTAGTTGTGTTCCCTGTGCACAGCTCGTTTACCTGCTGTGACTACAAATATTCCTCTATATGGTTAGAGTAGGTGTCAGAATATGCCAAGCATGAGAGGTTCATGTCTCTCAGAAAGAGCCTTTACCCCTTGTTAAATGGATCTGAAACCCTTTTGACAGAGACTATGAGAAAAATCTGGTTTGTTAAACACGATGCTCTGCTTCAGCAGGATTATTCCTGCAGAACTTTCCACTTGGATCTTTAGATCAGAGGCAGATTCAGGTTGTATCCTGGTAAATCCCTGCTCTGGATCTTTTTCAAGTTCTCCATCTCTCCCCTTAGAGCTTTCCTGGAATGATTTCAGTGGTCTGTGCCTCAGTTTCCTGACTTGTAAACCAGGAACAACAACAATTTTCCCCTACTTCTCTGGGTTTTCCAATTTACTGTTTTTATTTACCCCCCCCCCCATGTTTCTTTGGAAAGCAGCTACCCCCAGCAAGTACTAAATAGTCTTTTTCAGTCTCAGGCTTGAGTCAGCTACACAGGCATCGGCCATTCTGTACTGCAGGGAAAAGAGTGTGCTGGCAACACCAGTCCTCCATGGGCAGTAAAAGAAGGATCCAAAGGAAAACAGGGGGAAAGAGTCTAAAGCCAGTTTTCAGGGTTCCATCATCTTTTTGGCACTGATGTTTTGAAGAGCTTTGCTGATGCTGAATTGTATTAGCAAATAGGCTTAGACCACTCTAGTAATCCTTTTGCTGAGCTCATGTTGTCAATTCTCTTTTGCCTTCCCTCAGCCTTGTTGCTGCTCTTGTCTGCATGTGATCATCCAGAGCAAGACCAGAGGAAATCCAGGGGAGACTGCTGGGATGCCTTCCATCTTCTGCCTATGTACCAGAAACCTGATCATCTGAGGATAAGTAATATTTATATGCGTTTAGACACCATACATAACCTGTAAAATAGCTTTATTTCCAAGTTACCATCATATATTACCTAAAAGCAACTTAAAAATTATGGTTTAGCTTTTTATATAGATACAGATGAGGAATCTGAAGCATGTTTTTCTGTAGAAAATACCTATGTTTATATCAGACCCAAATCTATCTGGAAAAGATGTTGTTCCTTATGCTCCTGCTGAAGTCTGTTTAGAAGAGGTCCCAAGCAAGGATGGCACTGTCTAAATAACAAGTATTACTAGTTTGGGACCATTTTATTCACTGGAAAGGCTTCTGAAGAAACACACCAGCATACTGGGAATCTGATGGGAGATGCAAAAGGCTTTGCTAATGTGGAAGAGAAACAAGAAAGTAGTCATATACTTGCATGAGCTGAAGAAAGTGAGATGGGTGCTTAGTAACTTTGGACTAGCTTTGAATCCTTATGAAGGAAGTTTCATTGCTCTCTTTGGTTAAAAGATGTGTTTCTGTTAGCCTGGGAAAAGCATTTCTAAATATTAGCTGTTACCACTGTGATTTGAAGCGTGGCCTCTATCTACCTTCCCTTCCTTCCCTAGCAGTTCATCTCTTTGTTCTGGTCAAGCTTTGTACTCGGATTTGCAAGTGATGTCCAGAAATGCCCGGTCTGCATTGCAGTGATTTCTCTCTAAACTGGAAATGTGGAGGAGAGGCCACTGCAGGTCGTAAGGGTTGCATTACTAAGACTGTCCTGGTCACTTGGAGACTGAGCTGGGAGCAGGCAAATGGATGGAGTGATTACTCATGAGCTTATAATATCTCCTATTAAAGATGTCGCAGACAAGCTGAGGAATGGTTTTTTTTTGATGGCAGATTGTTGTGTTGCTTTGGGTTTGATGCTGCACTTTTTTGAGGCTTCCTCTAGCTATAGTTCTAGCAGTTTGTGTAATGGTGTTTCCAGGGAACACATGGTATAATGGAACATGAAGGATTATGTTCTTCCTTAACCCATTTAAATGACTTAATTAACATTGGATTTTACTGAGCATGTCAGGATTGGAGACACACCATGAGGGAGAAATATAATCTAATAGGAAGGAATATACCTTTCTGGAGTAGTCAAGCTGTGAGATTAAAAACAAATGTGGTTTAGAACAGACAAATGAATGGATGCACTGGGGAAGGAAATTAGCACTTTCTTGTTCTTCCCCACCCTCCAAAACAAAAAAAGTACTTAAAAAGCCTTAAAATTCCTCCCACTACTTGAGATTTGATGGCAGTATTCGAATGCCATAGTCAGTTTTGCGAAGATTTAAAGGAAGAAGCAAATAGAAGGTGATGGAAAAGGATGGATGATGCTGTGTGGCAGCGTGGAGAGGGAGTCAGCTGGGGTTGAGGTGTCTGTAACCCTAAAATACACTGATCGGATGCACGACTGTATCCTGTGGGCTGTGGGAGTTCCCAGAGTGTTTGCCTTGGAATGGAAGCAATTTAATCTTTAAAAGTAATAATGAAAGAGCAAACTGTAAATGAGCCTTTCTGGCAGAGCAACAGGGCCGCCGTCCCGGGGGGAGATGCACGTGCTCGCATGACAAATGGGGTCATTAAAGCTAAGAGTGTAAATTGAGTTTTGGCAGTGGGTAGGAGCCCTTATTATGATGGAAGGCATTAATATGGGAAGGAAAAAAGGGGGAGGAAGAATTGACTGGTGAGGAGGTGATCTGGGGCAGAGAAGCAGGGTAATTCTGTGGCTGTTCCAGCTATCTACTTCATTGCAAGGCAATGAGCCCATTTAGTTTAGCAGAGACTTCAGCCGGGCATGTTTTAGAAGTGTGTTAAAGATGATCAAGTGTCACCTTATTAACTAGCATCCAGGATGCTGCTTAACTTCAATCTGAGCTGTTCTTTACTCATTTAGTTTGCTCTGGGGCTTTGCATTTGCAGCACAGTGATGTTTTGCCTATGGATTCTCCTTGTTTTGGTAAGAGTTTATTATTATAGGTGTTTAAAAATCTCAGCATTTGATTTCCTCTCAATAGTCTTTCAGTGTGGGAAGTGTAAAACAGTATTAAAGGCCAAGGTAGCCAGCTCCCACTGACAGTTTAGGGAGCTCTGGACCTCTAAATGTGATCTTCCTATGTGCTCTGTTGCATGCTGGTGACAGACAATGCCATTATCTCGCTCTGAACAAGAGATTCTAGCAGATAGGTGTCACAGTCCCTCTCCTCTGCCATGGAACTTAACTTGTGTAAAGGCATCTCACAAGGTGTTACTAACTGTGCGGAAGTTCTTGCGTTAGTATTAGTGCACTAGCTCTGTATTTCCAGTTCTCTGAAGTTCAGTTTCTGTGCTCATCCTAACATGAAGATTACTTGTGAAATGCAATTTAGATTTGCCTAGCTCACCTTTGTGATCCCAAAGTCTGTGCAAGAGTCAGGTTATTCTGCACAGTCCTCAGACACATAGCAGGTATCAGAGCCACTTGGGCTGTGTATGAACATGCTGCGAATGCTCGTGGAGCTGTTTCGGTGCAAGCCATGTGTAGGTGATGACCAGAACCAGTTTTCTGTCCTGGCACCTCGGGCGTGGGAGCAGGGGCTGGATGTTGGCACTGTACAAGCCATGATGGAGGACATGAGGCTGCCTCACAGAGCGGCACTAAGCAGATGGAGCTTTCAGAGGCGAAGGGAGGGCGGATTGCCATGTCGGAGGCACCGTTGCGGAGCTCTGTGTGTGTAGGTGATTCCCAGCAGCATCTTTCTGTCCTGGCTGTGACAGCAGGGGCCGGACGTTCGCACTCTGTGACCCGTGCTCTAGGATGCCCGGCAGCGGGTACCAGAGCCCGTCCCCGCAGCCCGCTGCCTCGCAAACGGGCATGCAAAGGAGGACGGGAGGGGGAGTCTTGGGGCGCTGCCTGCTTGGTACCACATAATTGAGCGTGTGTTTCCATCTGGTGACCACAAGCGGTACTGCAGAAGCTGCGCATCACCGGCGCATGGTGCGCTCCTGAACGCGTTTTAGGTGGCAAAGCGAGGAGGGATTGGCATGTTGGTGGCACCATTGCGGAGCTCACCCTGTGTAGGTGATGCCCAGCACTAGCTTTCTGTTCTAGATCGTCTGCTGTGGGAGCAGGGCCTGAATGTTCACTCTCTGTAAGCATTGCGCCCAGATGCCTGAGAGCAGGAGCTACAGCGGCAGCGTGCAGATGGAGTTTTAGGTAGCAAAGCGAGGGGAGATTGCCATGTTTGTGGCACCTTTGTGGAGCTCACCATGTGTAGGTGAATCCCAGCAGCGGCTTTCTGTCCTGGCTCCTAGGGATGTGGGAGTAGAGGCTGGACCTTTGCACTCTGGGAGCTGTGCTGCTGAACCATGAGAGTGGGCACCAGGGAGGCAGGAGGCAGATGGAGTTTTTGGTGGCAAAGCAAGGGTGGATTGCCCTGCTGGTGGCACCGTTGCTTAGAGCACCCTGTGTAGCTGATGCCCGGTACCAGCTTTCTGTTCTAGCACCTTAAGCGTAGTAGCAGGGGCTGGACATTTGCACTGGTAGAAAGAAAACCAACTTACAAGTGTGGAGATTTGCTGAGGCAATGTATTACAGCCATGATGAGCTATGGAAGATGATGGTTGTAGAGAAAAGAACAACTCAAGACAGATCAACTGGAACAATGGGTAAGAATAGACACTTCTGGGGGTAAGATCCTCTTTCACTGACTGCTTAGCACTTTTATTTTGCTGGTGAGCCAGCCTGTGAGTGTTTCTTTACCTTGAGAAGCTGCTGACATGTAAGCCCAACTCTAAATAGTTTCCTTCTTTATTAGAAATAGCCACTGGCACAAGCTGCCACGGGAAGTGATGGATTCTCCATCTCTTAAAGTCTTTAAATCAAGACCGGATGCCTTTTTGGAAGAGATGTATAGCTGAACAGGAATTATTGGGCTCACTGTAGGAACAGGGGGATGGACTCATATGGCCTGCGTTAGACAGGAAGTCAGCCTGGATAATCTATGGTCCTTTCTGGCTCTAAGATCTATGAAAGTTCAGATCTGCAGCCAAAGTATGGGACTTTTCATGTGTCTTTAAAACAAAATCACCCCGCAGTATGGGAAAGCCTCTGAACTGCTTGGAAAGCTCCCAGTACCCGTGGATTTATTCTCACTGATACCTGAAGCAGTGCCATTTCCCAGGAAATTGTCTTTTGTCTAGACTTCAGATGGGGTGAAGAGCTCAGAGGGACATATGGGGATCTGGGGAGCAGGCAGGACACCACAGGACTTGGGTTGCACCCCTGTTAGGGGAGACAACTATGGGAGGGACTATGTACCACACAGGGATGCCAGCAGGAAGAAATTCTCTGGCGTGGCTGGTCCAGGCTGCTAAGTTTGACTGCCCAGCTCTGCTGCTATGGGATACCCCATGGAGAGTTAGAGAGGGGCTGGCAAAGAGTTTTGCCATTGCCCCAAGTATTGACTTGGGGTCTGTCTCACTGGCTTGCCATGAAGCAACCACCCCCCTTGGGGTGCCCAGGAGGAAAATGAGAGACACGGCTGCTGCAGTAAATTCATAAGCAAACCAATGTGTCAGTGATCAGAAAAAAAGAGGGTTGACAGCCACATCTGGAGGTCAGGGATGAGTCAATGCAAGTTGAGTTTCCTTGTGCATGCTGGCTGGTGTCTGCAGCATGCACTTGGGTATATCACTGTGTGGGGACCCCTTCCCTGTGGCTTTCGTTGCCTCAGACCTGCCTCTTTAGCCCGAGGGTGGTTCTGGTGGTTTGAGCTGGAAAGAGGCTGAGCCTCTGCCAAGCTTGTTTCATGTTACCTACCAAAACCTCTCCAAACTGTCGCAGCTCTTGGCTCCATGGAGTGGTTGGGCCCTCAAGCCATCACTGCAAATGCATCCTCTCCACCATCCATCCCTTTCCCAGTCCCTCAGCATGTGAGGGGGACTCTCCTTCACCTTCTCACCCCAATTAAACTCATCTCACGTCAGTCACAGCAGTAGGGCAAACTCCCTGGCCATGCAAGCAGAGCAGCCAAATGGAGTGGTGCTTGGAGAATATAGTTTTGGCTCCATCTCCCCTTTTCATCGCTCGGGAGATGAATGTGGAAAGCAAGCCAGAAGCACCAGTAGTGAATGAATCCAGTGGGTGCAAAATGAAGATGAAAAGCATGATCCGGATGTGTTAACAGGGACGTTGTGATCCAGATCTTACAAAGGTGAGCCAAAAAGAGCAGGGACCAAAGTCAGCTTTATGAGGTTATAACCCTCGTGCAGGTTTTCCCACTGGTCTAAGAAGAGAAGAGTGTGTTCCCTGCGACTTCTGCCTCCCTAAAGGAGAAAAGGGGACAGGAGGGGAGGCTTCCTGCAGCTATGAGCCTGTCTGCACCTTCCACTTCTTGTGACCTCGGGCTGGAGGAATACGGGTTTGCGCTACTTCACTGGGGCTCGCTCACCCCTAACCCCCCTCTGCCCGCTCGCTGGCTCCAGCCCGGGACTTGCAGTGCCGGCCGGATGGCACCAGGTGGCCCCCAACCACGCTTTTCAGGCCACGGGGACCTTGTTTCCACCCTTTCTGTACCGTGAAACCCATTCCAGAAACGCAAGGCAGCGGAGAGCGGCACTTCAGAGACAAGCAAGATGTAAAGCACAAGCGTTTAGTCCTGCAGAGAGAAAAACAAACCTTACAGCTAACGAGAGGTGCCGGGAAATGTGTGCAAATCTCCAGCTGCTGCTCTTGCTGCAGCTCAGATGCTTTTTCACATAGCATTAAGCCTCGTAAGTGAAGTCAGCAGCGTAGAAACTGTCTTCAAGAGTCCGTGTCCGCCTTAACCTTAAAACCAAGCATCTTCATTACCCAACAAATGCCTCTACATTTCCTCCTCTTCTTAATTTAAGTGAAAACATGATGATGTTGCTACCCAAACAGTAATAGATGAGAACTTCCAAGTGGCATTGTCTTGCTGCTAATAGTAAAGGGAAATGAAATGGGTGAAACTGTTTTCTTTCATTACCCAAGCAGAAAGAAAGACTAGTGAGTGTGTTATGATGGGCAGGGACCAGCTGCTTGCCCTGCATGTCAGTTAATCCTCATATACCATGGCATATGCCTTGGCACTGCCATTTTTGGAGCCAAGTCACTTGCCCTCTCACGATAGCTCAGCTCCCAACCGTTTTGAAAGCAAATTCACTCCTTTCCTATGGTGGGGGTGACAGCACTTCCCTCCCCTACAGATGGGCAGCACAGATGAACACCCTGAAGACTGAGCTTCTCCAGATGCTGCAATGAGGGCAACCAGAGGCAGAAATAACAGAAAAGCAGGATAATGCCCCATCTGCATGCTCCAGATTGATCCCCATGGGCACAAACAGCACCACAGCACAGTGATTTCTGCCAAAGCAAGGATTTCCTTGTGCACAGTAACTCTTTGGTTTTATCAGAGGACCGTGAACCCTTTTGTTTGTCCCCCAAAGAGCTCCTGGGGTCTGGGGGAACCCTGGCGTAGGATTGCCTTCAGGAGGCGTGCTTGTGCTTTCTTAGGTGCTCACAGCCCTAGACAGAAGAGGCAAAGCAGAGATGCAATGCCTCCTCTTTATAGTAAACCTTCTCTTCTCTGCAGGAGATGCGGCTTTCTGGGAAGGTGCTGCCCGCCACCACCACCAGTTTAAGTAGAACAAGTGCTTTTAATGGTGAACTACAAAGGTTTGGGGTTTTGAAGAAGCAAAACCAACTTCTGGGGTGCCGGAATTGGAGCAAACTGTGGGCTTCAGTGTTATAAATGATTTGTAGAATCAGAACAGTTTGGGTTGGAAGGGAGCTTAAAGATCACCTAGTTCCAACCCCCTGCCACAGAGGGGAAAAAGATAATGTGGAAAAAGATAGTCTCAGCTCCAAATCCCCTTATTCCTTCCCCCAGGACTGCATCCCCTCTTTGCATCCCCTTCTCCATCTTGGGAACCATCTCCATCAGCACTTGCTCCCTGTTCAAGCCTTGCAAATCTGCGATGTTTCTAAGCAGGATCACCTTAAAAGCACCCAGATAAAGCTGGGGAGAGGCAGGCAAGACACACAGCTGCTTGTTGAGACTCTCCTTTTGATGAAAGCCAGCGGGGCTTTCACCAATAAGGCAGGAGTGAAAGCAGGGCCTCAACATTCGGCTCCTTGTTATTAAATTGCTTGTAATTCTAGGCAATGTCCCAGGGCCTGCCGAAAGGGCTGCATTCATCATACAACAAAATAATAGCCATCATCATGAATAAACTCTAATGGGGAAACACAGAAGCCAGAGCACAGGTAAATGACAAGGGCAGAGGATCCTTTTAACGTCTGCAGGATGAACCCTTAACGCTTGCTTCCCTTGGAGCTGAATGCACTTCAAGTATTTTCCAATCATTCACACGTTCTTGGCTTACGACTTGCATTGCATCCCTTCACTAACACAGTAGCTGCGATTTCAAGGGCTGTGATGCTCAGAGCAACCATGGGTTCACTGTCCCCCATTAGCCAGATCCCACTGTGCTCCCTGGTTGCCCCCTCCTTTCCTATCAGCCCCATCCCTGAGCTCATCTGGTCTCTGTGCAAGCATGGCCAGAGAAGATGGAGAGGATTTGCAGTCACTGCGGCTGGGAGCAAAGGGGGAGCGGGGTGCTTAAAATAAACCCAATCCACACATGAGTTTTATTGCAGCCGTGCTGGGTAAGGCCAGGGCTGTGTCCTCTGGAGAGAAGAGCTGGCCGCCAGCAAAACTCCTCCTAACAACAATTAATGGCATCTAATTACTCTTTCTTTTGTCTTTTATTTAGCAACAGGGCTCAGCCCAGGAAGTCCTGGTTTCCACTGTTGGAATGTTTTGACTCTGGGACTGCAAATGGCTTAATTTCTTGGACAAACACATCTATGAAAGTCCCCAAGCTCTTACTGGTCCTCTCCTATGTACTTCCAAAAGTACTGGGTGCCATGGGGAGATACCCTTCACTATCAGCATCCCCTCTGCTGTGTTGCATCTCAGCATGGATGGAAAAATTTCCCTCCTTCCCTTCCTTTTCCTTAGTGTCCCCTCAAGGCCTGTGTCTGTCCCAGGGAAGAAAGCCACCAGCTCAGAAGTGTGTGATGAAATGGTTGCATGAAGCCAAACCAGTGGCCCTGCTACTGACTCGTACTGGGAGCCAGAAGTAAAGGGCCAAACCCTTCCCTGTATCCTCTCTGAGTGCCAACAGCCACAGCACTGGGATTTCCTGACCCAGAAGTGGTTTCTTTAGTAGCCCTCAATGGATTTTTCTTCCTTCAGTTTCTTGAGCTGGTTCTTGACCCTGTGTCAGCCTTTCATCTTTTCTGGAAGCTTTTGATAGCATCTTCTGCAGTGGATGAATGGGCTCAAAGGTGGGATGCAGCAGGACTCAGCTCCTGGCACAGCGTCTCCACAGACGCAGCAGGTGAAGGAGTGGGACCATCTCCACAAGGCCAGAAAACCACAAGGATCAATTTTAGCTGCTTTGAAAGAGCACCCTGACGCTGAGCACCAGTGTAGCTGAAACAAGTGGGGATAGGTGTCCAGGATGCAGAAGCAGCTCATTGCAGATGGGTTTTTTTTGGAAATTATTGAATCGTGGAGTGGTTTGGGTTGGAAGGGACCTTAAAGCTCATCCAGCTCCAAGCCTCTGACACAGGCAGGGACACCTTCCACTAGAGCAGCTTGCTCCAAGCCCCTGTGTCCAACCTGGCCTTGAACACTGCCAGGGATGGGGCAGCCACAGCTTCTCTGGGCACCCTGTGCCAGCGCCTCAGCACCCTCACAGGGAAGAGCTTCTGCCTAAGAGCTCATCTCAGTCTCCCCTCTGGCAGGTTAAAGCCATTTAAAATGGATTTACCTCCATTGCTTGGAAAGCATGAAAATGGGGCAAAACTCTTCCCTTGAGCTGAGGGCAGGGGAGTGATCCCTTTTGTGCCACAAAAGGAGAACCAGGGCAGGGTAGGAGCCACACGTGCAGGCAGGAAGAGGCAGCTAAAATAAGCAGATGGGTGGAAAAGGGAGGAGAGAATATTATGGAGATAACAGAAAGGTTAGAGAGGAAAGTCAGGGGAAGTAAGAAGAAAACACCCTGAATGTCATGGAAAGGTGAAGCGGAGCCTCACGACCAGCACAGAGCACTGAGATTAGCAGAGCCGTGTCGTGACGGATAAGGCTGTGTCGAGACACAGCCAGGGCTGCCCTTCATTGCCCTCTCCTCCGGCATCAACCCAGGGGGTCACTTGGACATCATCCGTAATGTCATGTGTTGGGTCCCAGAGGCGCTGCCTCCTCCCCTGTGGGATGGCCTCCGATCATTTCTAATGTGGGATGTCTCTTGTTTCAGTGGCCCATCCACGTGTGGGAACAGAGCTGCTGCAACACTTTGCTGCTGCTTCAACCTTATCGTGAGCCAGATTGAAATGCTCCGGGGTGCGGGATTGTGTTTCCCACATGCAGAGCGAGCTCACAACCAAGCCCCCAGGTGCCATTACGTCAGGTTCGTTTGAACGGGCTGGGAATAACACCAGCAGCATTTGGTGTCAGAGCCCTGCCAGACACCTTTTCGCTTGATGTCATTCCTGCGGCAGCACCCCCCAGCCCCGAGGATGCTCTTTGGCCTTTACGGTTTACTCCCATTTCCTGACTGCCAATCTTCATTTAACTCATTGAGCTCTGCAGCACGACACGGGCAGGGGGGGATGAGCCTCGTGGCCTTGGTGAAGGAGCTGGGGCTGCAGCAGCTGGAAAGTAAAAAAGGAAGAGGAGAGGGATGGGGAGATAAAGCCCCCTCCCCAGCAAGCTGTGCTGCAGCTGATAAGAGCCCTCATGGGTTGTAATGGGAGCCCTGGCTGCCTGTTTCCTCACAAAGTCATGACTCAGGGATAATGTTCACATCCTCCAAACGGCGAGGGAGCTAAAAATACAGCCAGGAAAATGCGAATGAGCTAGTGAGCATGAATGAGAGCGTGAGTGAGAAATGCACTGGGGAAAAGAGAGAGGAAGCATGAATGAAAGAGCCTGGGAGAGAGGGAGTGAAAATAGCCCGACCCTTCCAAGTTTCCAAGCTGCAAACCTTTGCTTGCAATCAGCGCTCTGGCAAAGGCATGCTTGCAAGGTTAGAATCCCAGCTCTTGGATTTGTCCTAGCAGGCAATTCTCCTGGCATCATCTCCCGAGACCTGAAGGCAGGACAGCCGGGAGCATCCCCTGGGCATCCCCCATGCCACAGCATCCTCCACAAAAGAGGGTGTCCTGCCTACTTGGGGGTACTTGTAGACACAAAGACATGCTTATGCCTGCCTTTGCGCAGTCCCTAATGCACAATCAGGATGTCCCATGGATGCACACACCGATGTGCCTCTCCACCCTCAGCATCAGTCTTCACATGGATGGAGCCCCACTGCTCCCCCAGACCCTATTTCTCCAGCATTTCCTAGTGTTATATTTTAATGAGCCAGTTGCTGTGCATTACTGCCTTCCCCCTCTTGAGCCCCAGGCACCTGCATGTGCACAAAAGCTCATTCTCCTGAAAAGACAAATGATTTTGCCCCCCACCATAGCCTCCTTTTCTCACAAATGGCCTCTTGGAGCTAAAACATGCTTTACACATTTATCACAGTGCTGAGGTTTCACCCGCAGACCCCTTGGCATCGGCTGTACCAGCACTGAGGAAAGGATGCTCCCTGTCCCTCATCCTGCACAGCCCCCCTCCAAAGCCAGGGTGGATAAATGGGCCTTAGAACAGGGCTTTAATGTTAGGAGACATTCTTTGCTCAGTGTAGAAGGTGTATTCCAGAGCAGGATTATACAAAGTGCTCTGGGTACGTGGGAAGCGCCTGAGACATCATTTTCTCCATGATTTTGTCAGGACTGAAGAAAACCTCCTGCAGGAAGCAAATCCCCTTTCATGCAGATTGCAGGGGTTCGGTTACAGGGAGGTTTTCCCACCAAAACCCCAGTTTCTGGTGTCTCCTCTCCCTTGGCATCTCGTTTGGCAGCACCAAACACATGGGCTCATGTGGGCAAGCAGCTGGTCCCTGCCCACAGCACCCAGCAAGAGCTGGCAGGGAGCAGTAGCCCCGACACATCCCGTCTCCCGACACATGCTGGAGCCTTGTTTCAGTTATTTCCTCCTGGGATCTGGCTGATTTGACTCAGCCCCTCGCCTGCCACTTCCCCACTCCTGGATTGCGTTCCGAGTGTCTTTTGTCCAAGGTTTCCTCCAAGGGGTTGGGCTGGGGGAGGGATGAGTCCACATAGCCCAGGGGAAAGCCCATGGGTCTGTAGGAGCCATCAGACATGCACTGACGATGTTTAATGCATCCTCAGGAGCAGCTCTGGAGCATGCAGTTGTTGCGAGGATGCCGAGATCAGGGTGCTAGGGCCAAGCCAGAGGGTAAAAGGTAGGGAAAGAGGTTCATGGCTGGATGGGGACATGTTACCCTGGTGCTGATGGTGGGGGCTTTGTGGCAGAAGACCATCATGCCAAGGGCCAAAGCTGCTAAGAGACCCCTGCGAACAGGAGGGTCTCTGCCACTGCCTAACTGGGGTTTACCTAAAAAGAGCAAATCCAGCCCAACACGTGCTAAAGCCCTACAAAAGAGCAATTCTTGTACCCCCACCCTCAGACCTGCACAGGAATTGGGCTATGGAGGGGATGCAGGTTCCTAAGCAACGTTATTTAGGAAATAAGTAAGGAAGGGATGCTGACACCTGAGTCATCTTGGTGCTATAGGCACTGCAGGATTCCTGCCAGTGGGAAGTCGCTCCCGGCTGCTGTCTGGGTGCCTGGATGCCAGCAGGTCACGGAGGGACGAGAACAGCCGGCAAAGCCAGGCTAAATTCAACCCGTATCACAGATAGGAAGCGAGATTAGGTCCTCCTCCGTCATCGCTGCTGAGCCCAGTGCTCCTGACAAAGGCCTCAGGGGTGAGCCTGGTGCTAATCCAAGGAGCCAATTTTAGAGCCCGTTCTCCGCAGACAATCCCTGATTGTTTGGGCTGTTTTGAAGTTTTTCCCAGCCGCGCCGTCATCACATCCTGTGACTTGGCAGGAAAGGCTTTTTTGTGCAGGCACCGCTGCCAAGAAGCCCGAAGAGGTGTGACAGCGTGGGCTGCACGTTCACCCCCGTGTCCCTCCCCACAGCATCGGGGCTTGGTGGAGGTGGCAGGGAAAAGTGGGTGGCTCTGAGGAGCGTTATTGCCTGTGGCACGATGGCTGTGCTAAGGGGACCCAGCACAGATGGGGCAGCTCAGGGGCACCCCAAGGAGCTCCGATGGGGCCATGAGATGCTGAAAGGAGCTGGGGATTGTCTCCTGGGCTGGGGAAAAAGGCATTATAACTGCAGCACAACCCCTCCCCTTCTTTCTCCTCTTAAATCACTGCCTTTTTTTCCTCCTGGCAAGCTACCAGCCCCATGCACCTTCCCGTGCACCCCCAAGCACTGTTGCACCCCCTCTTTGCCCATCATCACGCTCCAGCTCTGCCCATGGGTTTTCCCTTTTGGCTGTCAGCAGTTTTGCCAGCTCTCTCTCAAAATAGGAAGCGGCCAAAGCAAGCAGAGATACCTGAACCTGCCATTCACCCTCTTCTTGTCTGGACTCAAGATGTTCTGAAGCTCTCCCCTTTCTATTTCTATCCTCATTGTCATCCTGCTTTGAGAGGAAGGTCTATTATTCCCCCCCTCCTTTTCTCTCTGCAAAAATGGGACATTGTTTCTTCTTTCTTTGATTTAAAAGCCAAAAACAGTTATAGGAAACTGTTCAGCAGATGTTTTACAGTTTGAACCTAGAAAAAAAAGTTAAAAAGAAAAAAATAAAAGCTCTCCGATTTTGCTTGAGGATCTATATTTAGCCCAGTGCTTCCTCCCATTCAGGGTTTGTGTTGGCATAGGCGAGGCGTAGGTTTAAGCACTTTGATTGTAGTATTTATTTTATTTCTCCCATTTGCTGCATCCATTAAAATCTGGAGCTCGCTGCACGAGCTAATGAAGCTCATTCAGGGAGGAGGTAAATCCAGCTTGCTCTGTGCTCCAGCGAGGTCCCTTGCAGCCCACAGATGCTCAGGGCGGGATTGAAAGAAGAAGGATTTCTCATCCTATTTGCATGAGGGTGAGCAAGGTTGTGGCCCTGCTCATGGCAGTGCCCAGTGCTGGTGCCCGGGGTGGCCCAAATACAATGAAACTCTGGGCTGAGATTTATGAAGTCTCAGAGGGAGATTTATAGGCACTGATTGAACCGATGCTGTGAGCCTCCGTGTGCTGAAAATGGCATTCGCTGGGTTTTGGAAAGAGCTTCAATCAAGACAGCCAAAACTCATCCTGTAAAAACCTTCCCCAGGCCAGACTCCTGCTGACTTCAAAAACCCAAGGACTCGGTACCAGCTGAGCGAGACCTGGATAAGGCTGAGGGTTAACATCGGCAGCCGTGTGTGTTCTTCCCTCAACCAGAAACAACAGGAGAAACCTCATCTTGGCACCATGAGGTGATACTGTGGGTGGGAAATAAAGAACCCAGAAGATTCACGTTAATGAAGATACAGCTTGTTTGCTGCAGCTGATCCAGCGACTAGCCCAGAGACCCTTTACAAAGCCTCCTTATCCTAATGGCGAGCCAAATCTTGGACCAAAAGCAAAGCCTATAATGCTTACTATTGGAAGTTTTCAGCCAGAAAAAGCTGTGCTATGGTCTTATTTCCAGGGCTGCAAACCCAGAGCATCTCCACTGAGATGGGAGGTGCATGTGGTCACCCAGATATAAGGCAGGGAGGAATTAATCCCCACTGGGGCATAGGCTGGCCTTAAATGTGACACAGGGCACCACTGGCAGTGATCTTGGCTGTGGTTTCGAAGTTGAAATCAAAGCTGTGTTTCCAGACATTAATGGCTTGTTTGTTGTCTAAGATGGTGGAAAACCAGATAAAAGCTGTAGCCCAAATGACCTGTTCGGTTTCCAATAGGGCATTGTTGGTGCGGTTTCTAAATAGCCTGCATTAGAAAGACAGAGCAATTAAAAAGGCAAACTCACCCAAATTCATGGGCTGAGCTCTGGGATGCTCAGAGGATAAAGGTCTAATTCATTGAAAAATCTTTGGCCCCTTTATTTAGGGTTTCTCTATATTACATATGCAGACAACCAGGAATGTCATTTTTTTCCAGACTGCTTTTTGCATAAATTAGGATTATTTGCTGCTCATCAGCTCACCCTGCTGTGACCCCCCTCTTCTCCATCCCCCCTTGCTCTGCTTAAAATGCACAGGCCCAAGCTGGCTCCTGCAGAAGGCAGGCTGGGGCATCTGAAGCTGCCTGGGGTGGCTTGTTTTGGAGACCTGTGGAGGGTAGAAAGGTTCATGAAACACTTAGAGCAGGACATAGGACACTGCTGAGGGTTCCCCCTCTCCTGGGTAGGTATGCCAGCCTCAACTATTCCCAGAGGATGGATGCTGCGGTTGTTCAGCCTGGAGAAGGCTCCAGGAGACCTTAAGAGCAGCTTTCAGTGTGTAAAGGGGCCAACAAGAAAGCTGGAGAGGGGCTTTTGACAAGGGTCAGTAGGGACAGGCCAAGGGGAATGGCTTTAACCTGCCAGAGGGGAGACTGAGATGAGCTCTTAGGCAGAAGCTCTTCCCTGTGAGGGTGCTGAGGTGCTGGCACAGGGTGCCCAGAGAAGCTGTGGCTGCCCCATCCCTGGCAGTGCTCAAGGCCAGGTTGGACACAGAGGCTTGGAGCAAGCTGCTCCAGTGGAAGGTGTCCCTGCCCGTGGCAGGGGTTGGAGCTGATGAGCTTTAAAGTCCCTTCCAACCCAAACCATCCTGTCATGCCACGAATCTATGATGCTGGGACCTGGGCATGCCCTTGTAGTGCTGCATGGGAGATGTGAAACGTGCCTTAACGCAGCCTGTGTCCGGGTGGAAACCTGCTCGGCCCTGGGAGCGCTGATAAATGAGATGCTGCTGCTTCCCCTCCCTCCCACACACTTCCACTTTCACTCCACATGTGGGACCCAGCACTGCGATCCCAGCCTGGCCATAAATCACCCCTCCATCGCCAGGCAGCCACGGTGACAGCATGTATAAGCCTGCCGGTACTAGCACTGTTTTCCCTCTTTCTTCCTCCTGGAGCTCTTGGTGTCTTTCACAGAAGGGAACATCTCTCCTCCTGGGGGATGTCACCTGTGTCCTGTTATCCTGCCTGAGCTCCCCCTGATAATCGACAGAGGATTCAAAAGAGAATGTGTCCAAACGTGCCTCGTGGAGCTCAGGAATTAAATATGAAAAGGCACAGCTGTTCCCAAAGCCTACGCTTTGTCACAGCCAAACTTTCCTTGACCTGGAACCATGTGGAAAATAAACAGGGAGGTAAAGGACATGTTAATAACTCATTTCCACAAAACCAAGCCTCCCATATCTGCTACTGTATTATTCTCCTTCTGCTCGTTCTGGAAACAGCGTATATTTTATCAGATACACGTATTTTTGCATTGGTTTAGGTGATCCATTAGAGCACTGTGCTGAAACGCCTCCAGCCTGTGCGCAGCTCATAGTGAAGAACTTCCTTATACCTCATCTAAATCTCCTCTCAGTACCTAAACCAGTATCTAGAGAGCATGAGGGGACCAAGCTCTCAGGCAACAGCAACAGCATCAATTCCTGCTTCCCATTCATTCTCCTCCTGGTTTAAGCATAAGAAGCATTTTCAGAATGGGCTTTATAGGACATTTTTGCTGCGGTGCTAATCTTACGTTTTCACAAAGAAGATGCAAAGGGAAGCAGTTAAATGATCCCGATTCGTTTCCCGTATTTTTATACCGGCTTGAGAAGCGGTTGACTCCTTACAAATGTCAAGATTTTGATCAGCCTTTTGAATTTCACTGCAGCAAGATGCAGGGAATCTGTGACCAGATAAAAGAAAACCAAAATATCTCTCTTTTTTTACCCCCAGTGCTAATAGTAAGTTAAGTAATAAAGAGCAAGTGATTAACTGGCTGCTGAATTCGTTTTGAAATCTGGCCAGATGTGTTTGAGCAGGAATTGTTAGCTGATAGCAGTTTTGTGTATCTGATCTTTATTTATACGCCTGCCTGGGAAAAGAGCACTTCTGAAATCTGGCTTTATAGTCTCAGATTAAATGATTGGGGATGAGGATTTGAATTCGCAGATCTGAAGAGGGGCTGTGTGATGAAATCCTATCTGCTTTTTCTCCTGAGTGTATCAGGCAGCCTAATAAAAGATCCTCCTCCCAACCAACAGGCCTAACTGGTCCTTGATGACTGGTTTTACAGCTAATATCTTCATGAATTGTAACTGATTTACCTTTTTCTCAGAGTTTTCAGGAGTTCCTGTGTGTCCCTCTCCTGAGCTGTTAATGGTGGGAGTGAGGAGGTTACAGTGATCATATTCACATTGGCTTTTAGAAGAAGGATGAGTTTTTTGGTGTGCTTACAAGGCAAAATTCACAGATCTGCATTTTAAGGGCTCAAACTGGCAATGTTATAGCTACAACTTCCCCAGAGATGTTGCTTAACATCAGAGTTAGAGCTAAGTGGAAATCCCTCACTTCCACAATGAGAAGATGGATGGGACTTGGTGTTATTGTGGGTTATCCTGTATATACTCATATATGTATTTACAGGCATGTGTATGGACTAAAAATGAAAACTCAAAGCTGAAGGAGGGAATTTTTCTGCACATAGTATCACACCCAAGCCAGTCTGTCATCTTCAGACGTTTGTTATTTAAAGCCTGTTTCTGTACTGCTCTCGTACCCCTTATAGAAGTGAGATAAACCACGTATGAGCGAGTTTATAGCAATTAACTCAATCCATATGAAGGGGATTTAACTGTAGCAGTCTCTAACCTAATATAGCCTCACAAAAGTCATGTGTGGACCAGTTTTGAGCTGCCATAGACCCTGAACTGCTTCTCTTTTAGTGTGTATCTGAGTTTCACTGACTGTCACTGACTGCGTGCATCCATCATGTCACATCCACTATGACTGATCTGAGCTCCTGCCTGACCTGAGGATGGAATGAATTTAGGCAGGATGAGGGGGAATGGCTTTAAACACACAGAAGGGGGAATTAGATGAGACATTAGGCAGTTCTTCCGTGTGAGGGTGCTGAGGCGCTGGCACAGGGTGCCCAGAGAAGCTGTGGTTGCCCCATCCCTGGCAGTGTTCAAGGCCAGGCTGGACACAGGGGCTTGGAGCAAGCTGCTCTAGTGGAAGGTGTCCCTGCCCATGGCAGGGGTTGGAACTGGATGAGCTTTAAGGTCTCTTCCAACCCAAACCAGTCTGGGATTCTGTGATTCTACATAAGCCCTTATTCTCTTGCTTTTGAGGACAGAGATTTCCCCTTGACTTCAAGAGGGCAAGCAGCATCTTTGGGCTACATACAAGGAGGCAATTAATCGGGTGTCCATCCCTGACTTGCTGGCTAGAGCCCTGGTGGTGCCTATAGTTTGCTTTTGAGACTAGCCAGCAACAGAAAGCCTCAGCACCTGCAGACCAGATGTGCACAGCTCTTGGTGGACCATTGCTGAAGCATCTGGGGCACAGGCTGCGTGTCATTGCCTTGATTTTGAGGAGGGGCAGGAGGCAATGGTGCTGCAGCCTGGACAAACCTGCCGTGGTATTTACACACCCAGGCAGCTCATTGATCTGGCTGTATCACCCTTTCCTAGGGCAAACAGAGGCTGGGAAGGTATCCTTGCAAATCAAGATCCCTTTCTTTTGCTCCCTTCTACAAGGGTCAGCATGCAACACCAACTAAAAGCAGATAGATTCAGGCACTCAGGGTCATTTTATCAGTTCCTGCTCTGTTTTTCCACTGTAATATGGAAATGATGATACTTACAGATCCATAAAGCGATGTGGAAGCTTATTACATGCAGCTTCTCACCTTTAGTGTCTTATGATCCTCTAGCAGGACCACAGGTCTGCAGGATCTATCCCTGGGAAGTCATCTGGGGGCTATGAGGTGATAGGGGACAGCCAGTGAAACTCTGGTTGCGTTGAATTTTGCCCAGGAGATCTGTGCTCAGCACCAGGATGCAAACCGCGACCCTCTGCAGTCATAGCCACTTTCAGCATGATGCTGCTCTCATTTTCCATCCACTCCTCTAGTCCAAAATGGTGATATGGGTAGCTTATTGGGAAAGGGGCTGTTTCTGCTGACACTTATGTCCAGCAGCTCCCAGAAGGAGCCTGTGTGCCCACGTGCCTCTAAATTTAAGCAGCCTACCAGCGCACAACCTGCGGAACATCCACAGGACACCTCAGATTCAGTAAAAACATTAATAACTGCTTAAGTTCAGCATTAAGGAATCATTTAATTTTTTTACAAGTACAAAGAAAATCCAAACCATCTGGAATGGAAAGTACTTCTCGAAGCACAATGGCTTTGTGATGAATTCCATGAGCTACCCGAAATTCAACCCAACCTTCTGTTGGGAGCTGAAGCGACCGGTTTAGGTGACTGATGGGACAGCAGCGACCCTGAAAGCAGGCGGCCATGTGCGAGCTGAGGGAGGTGATCTGCACGCAGCAGACATCATGCTGCCTTATAAGAAACAGCCCGAACCAGAAGCCTCTCATTTTGCAGACACACAGTCCATTGGACAGCCATAATAGAGTGGCTATTAATATATAGATTATTGTATCGGAAGAACCGTCTGCTGCAGAGCAAAGCATCCAGCCCAGGGAAAGACATCTTGTTTGCAGCTGCCAGTGGGGTTATCCTGGAGCCTAGGGAAGAGTTGCCCAGATAAAAATGGATTGCTGGATGCATTCCACCCCTTTGGTGCTCAGACGTGACCGAGCCTTTGTACCAAAGCCCAAGGAGGCTGGAAACCTTCCCGAGAAGATGGGAACCCTGTAAATCATTTCCTGTGTTAAAATAGCTACAAGAGCCATCCGTGCCTTACGGCTGCAAGTCAACAGGTAACATCTATTCGGGTCACCTGTAGCTGTGTGCTTCTAAGTTAAGGTAAGGCCTAGAGGAGAGGTTCATTATTCATTTAGGAGAAAATCCTCGAAGGATCTGTTAACAGTTTTATGTGCATAAATATTGGGGGTTCTTACTATTTGTCGCCACGTGCATATGAGCAATGTGTCGGACTGGGGGGTGTGAAGAACAGGAGAGACCTTTATGCCTTGTGAACACTAGTTCTGCACATTGGATTTCTCTGGGAAGCATTTGGAAGCAGTAGATGCCTGAGAAGCCCTGTGTAGGCAGAAATTATCCACGTGAGAACAAATACAGCTTTGGTCTGCACTTTGCCAATGTGCATCTACAATGCCCAGTTTTGGACTGGGAAAGGGTGTCCCCAGGAGTTATTTCTCTCCCCAGACAATCAGTGCTCCAGTGACAGGGCTTAGATGTACATGCTGCTTTTGTTAATTGTAAGGATGCTGCAATCTTCCCTGAAAGCCAGGGAAGGGCTGAGTCCCATGGCTGTGTTCTCGTTTTTTGCTGCTACATTACAGCTTGCCATTAGGATTTCAAGGGGGAATCGCAGCAGCTGTTCCCAGCCTCCCATTTTGCCCATAAACAAAATGTCCCAGAACAGCACATCTGCAACCCTTGGTGTTTGGGCTTTGCCTCCCTCCTGGGGCTGCTGGCAGGGGTTGCTCACGAAGGCGGCGTGACAGGGATCTGTGCTGCAGCCAGAGAGGATTTTCAGCCTGGAGCCCTCTCCTGGAGGAAAAGGCAGCTTTACTGCCTGGAGAGGCAGAGCAAGAGAGGCAGGATGGGCATGTCCTCCTGCATCCAGGATCAGGGGGTTATTGATGGGGCTTCGGAGGTCCCTGGCCATGCTGTGAGGATGTTAGGTGTTGGGAGAGGGTCCTGCTCTCCCGGAGTGGAGCGGGTGATTTACCCTGAGGGTTTTGGACTGAGCCCACTGCAGTCTGTGTTTCTGCCCTCTTCTCTTTTGCAGCCCAGCTGGGAAAGCACCCATCTGCCCTTCTGGTCCCAGCAGCCTTCTCCTCTCTAGAGAGCCCCTGGCCTCCTCCTTTAGCATCTTGTGTTGAAAGCAGCCTTTGGGGTGATGCACGTTAGGACTGTTGTCTCCATCAGAGGAAGGAGCCGAACCAGTGCCTCCCAGCGCTGCCCGAGCATCTCCCCTCCCTTGTGCCTTATAGAAGGGGAGTTTGCTTCAGCCTTTATGCTTTTAAAAGCACGCAGCAGCTGCCCAGGGTGGGTGTTGGGGTGGTATGCCTGGTACCAGAGGCTTGTGATAAGGGGGTTTTGGGTATGCTGCCAGGCTGGATCCATCCCAGGACTGTGGGTAAGGCAGACAGCAGAGACCACAGTGCTCTGGAGCCAGCAATGCCCTGGGATATGCAGGAGAGCAGAAAACACTGAGGTACCCAGGGGCCTTTCAGGAGGAAACAGCATTTTCTTCCATTAGCCTCAGAGGCAGCAGCTGAGCTAAGGGTGGGGAATCATAACATGGGTTAGTAGGGCTAGATAAACCTCACCCTGGTCATGTCCTGCGTGCTTTGGTTTTGGTTGTTGTGAAGGAATAACCACCACTTCACAGGGACTTCAGGGGCTGGCGCAACACGTGTGAAGTTACTCAGATTGCTTTACAGGACGCAGGAGAGCACAGACCCAAAGGCCACAGCACTGGGGGGCCAGCAGGAGGCTCCCCCCATAACCACCTCCATCCAACAGCTTTAATCTTTCCACTGGCATGCCATCTGCCAGAGGTGGATTTTCCTGGCTGGCAATGGCTCCAGCGTGGAGCTCGCCTTTCCCACCGCCCTGGATGCGGAGCTGACCACTCCCCCTCCCTTTGAATAGGCGGCCCTGCTGCAAACACTATGGTATTTCCATCCTCTCCAGCTCCAGCGCAGAGGATAACACCAGGTAGTTGGAAAGAGCTCGGAGACAAGTGTGGGAAGCTGTGGAGGACATAAACTTTCCCCCTGATCTTTCAGCTAAGTAGTAAGTGGGAGAGAATCTCTTTAAGTTCTTGTGTGGGTTGTAGGTACCTGGGTTTGTTTTCAGGACAGCTAAGACTTGTTTTGCTGGTGATTTACTCCCTCCATTTCCAGTTTCACCCAGCAACTGATTCATGTGTTTGCTAAGAGTACTGCAGGAGCTTCTATAAATGTCTGAGCTGATGCTTCCCTTTAAAAATCCCTTCTCTTTTTGTATGTATAGAATCTATAAATTGTATGTGCATGTTTAAGAGAACATTATTATTTTCCTCATCTAGAAGGCTGTGCCTTGGCATTATTACCATGAATTAGATGTGCAGTTCCTTTCATGTTTCGAGTTGCACTTTGATTTGAAAGGGGTTTGGTTCGTTTTCCTTGCTAGGCAGGGGGAGAAGCGAAGTCGGATGCTCACTTGACTCCCTCCAGCCCTATGCACAGACAGATAGGGAAGGTGTAGCCCCTCAAACTGGGACTGATTTCTGCCTTGGGGGGGGGGGGGGGGATGCTTGTAAGGGGTTTGCTGCCGCATCTCAGCATGTTTTCCATAGCAATGCCAGCCCCCGCAGGGCAGAAAGTGCCACAGGTGCCAGCATTTGCTTTTGGGAGGAACTGGAGCCTTAAGTGTGACAGCCACAGGGATGTGCTGCCGTGCTGCTGCCATTCCTTGGGAAGGGCACGATCCTGCCCCCTCATCCAGCCAAAAAGAGCCAGTGGGAATTGTGAGTCCCTGAGGATCACAGCCAAGGCCTTCACCCTTCTCATTAGCCTCTAAATCATTGCTTTGCATGTGGCCAGTCATTTGGTAGCACAGTTACCATGAACTTTCCATCCTGTGCTGTCAACTGACACCTTTGGGGGCTGTGGGCTGGGTCCAGAGCAGTTTCCTGCTTACAGGCTATTCCTGATGCCTCTAATTTGGGTGGGTTTTAAGCTTTCCCCTGCCTGCCATGTAAACTATTTTCTGCTGGGCCATAACCCCTGACCAAGCCCCCCTTGAACAGGGGCAGTTTGGGCTCTCCTTGCTGGGTCATATCCTTCCCTGATGCAAAGGATCCATTGCTAAGCAGTGGGAAACTTATCCAGCTCTCCCCCACTTTGCTTTGCCCCAGATGAGGATTTGGCTCGTGATGCTGTGCTGCAAGACTATTATTTCACAGAGGGACATCCATGAGTGAAATAACAGATGACCTAATTAACCTCCCCCCCCCTTCACATCTTCCTGCAATTGCAAGTAGGTGTTACGATCCAAGAGAGAGCAGCAGGATTTAATGGCAACAGCCTCTCTGGCTGTTCTCCCACCTAAACCCCTCTCCTTGCCATAGCCCGCGCCGTCAGCTTGCTATGGATGCGGTGGTGCTGTTGATGGTGGTGTTATTTTAGCTTAACTATAAAATAGCAGCCAAGTCATAGATTAATGAGCAGGGTAAAGGAAAATATAGAGCAAACAGATGTTTACTATCAAGGGCAGAGAACGAGGGCTTGTGGGCACATGTGTATGTGCGACTGGTCCAAAGTTTAACTGTCATGGCACTGTCTCATGACCACTGTCATCCATCCTGGCTAGATTTCGTGCAAGCAGATGGGAAGGCACCTAAAGTACCATCATATCTCCTTCAGATCTGACAGCTACTGAGGAAAGGAAGAGGCCAGCATTAAAGCAGTGAGTGGGGTGCTGACAGGCAGCCTGCCCTGCCCCTGTTACCTGCATCATCCCCAGAAACAGCTCGGGCAACCTCCCTGTGGCAATGCTAATCTGAATGCAATCAGTGCTGAGTAGTTAAGAGAGTGGCTGAGGAGCTCACTCACCTTTCATCCTCACTTTCTCCCTGTGACCTTAGCCAAGCCGTTTCATCTCATGGAGTATCTACAGAGGGTGCAGAAGAGCAATTACTATATTGCTCTCTTCACCATAGCATCACTATTTGCTGCCTTGCCTGGTTCGCCTTCAGTAAATCAGGTGTTACCTTTGAGAACACTGCAAAGTTTTAAAATCATAAATGTGGGACCCCCTGGTATGAAACAGATCTGTTAGAAAGCATGGGTTGTAAAGAGGCAGCAAGAGAAGAATGCTCATTTCTATTCCTCATGCCCCCAGTTTAGGGATGCTTCTTTTATTTTAAGCTGGTGCTAGCGTTTGATGAATTGAATGAGGTTTTTAACATGCCAACAGATCAACAAACACTCTTTCCCCTGAGGACTGAATTGGCAGGCGGCCTGGAAAGTGCCAGGATTTCAAGGGTTAAAGCCTTGCGGAAGGATGTCATTTCCACCCCTCCTAAACATGATAAATTATTACTTGATGTAAAAATAAAGTGGCTATCACTAAGCAGCTTTGGGTCAGGGAGCTGCCAGCGCTGCCACTCAGGGAGGATGCTCATGTTGAAAGCGCTGCTTCTCATTCTTAAAGTCTTGACTCACCTTCTTGAAGTCAAAAATATATTTGATGGGGTTGCTAATGCTCCCCATCTAATCCTATGGAAAGGGAATCTTGTTGGTTTATTGGGATGGAGAGAAGCGCCCAAATGCTGTTTTGCTGCCGCCCCACTTGTACCACCCTGCAGTGATACCTTTATTTACTGGTTGGCTTTGAGATGTGGGATGGGCAGAAGCTGTATGTTGAAACTGGGGAGCAATCCGAGCCACAGGATTTTACAACAGATAGAGGAGACCCATTACAGAGCACTAGACTGGGCAAGAGAGATGGAGCTTCTGGCCTTGAGTCTGCCACAGGGAACTCACTGTGGTCTCACTCCCCTTTTCTCATCCTTAAAACAACATAAAGCACTATAGGAGAATACTGTTAAGGGTCTTCAGACATCCAGTAGACAAAGTTTGCTTTGCTTTAATACACGTTTTTCATTTCTTCCTAACTTCTGCATGGGGGTGTGTGTCAATCGGGAGGATAAACGCTTCTCCCTTTTCAAACTAAGCTTGGTAATCTGTTTAAAAAATAGATATATCCCTTGTAAAAGAGAGGGGAAGGATGTTGAAATGAAATTAGAAATTTAATTTAGTTTAGAAATGGCCCAAGAGTCTAATAGCTTTGGCTGGTGCTTGATCAGGTCCCAAAATAAATGCTGCTTCTCTCCCACACATGTTTTCACAATAAGGCAGGAATAATAAGAGCAAACAATAAGTCTGAAGTCAAGCTGTTAAGTCATTAAGGATTTTACCAAATGGCTCTGATTCCCCTCTATTTATTAACAGCTCTCAGCAAGCTGTGGATCTTGATTATCTTGGTGTCAATCTGCAGTGATTTCCTTAATATCAGCCAAGTTACCTGCCATGAAGAGAGCTATCATTGAATTTAGTTCAGCTGCAAGCTCCTGAGTGGTCATTAGAGCTATCTAATGGTGGCCAAGGGGAGGAGAGCAACTATTTAGGCTCTTATTAGAGGAAGCTAAAGAGAAGAAAAATATCACTCAAACATCAGGGAAACTTGCTGACAGTGGGAGATGTATTGGGCTGTGAAGTAGTTTCCTATGGGAAGTGGTGGAAGTTCTGTTAAAATTAGCCTGGACAAAGCACTGCGGAGCTCCCTTTCTGCTGTCATCTTGCCTCCTGGTGCTGGCCTTGCATACCTGCCTTTTCCAGAGCACAATTATTTTGTGCCTAGAATCTGCTTGCCCGCCTTTTTCTAGCAGGGTTTGTCTTCCAGGCCCTTTTCACAGCCTAAAAGCCTGTGTCTCTCTGCTGTTTAACTGTCATCACCCACAAAAACCTGCAGCAGGTTGGAGGACTGATTCATCTTGCGTGTTAAGTTGGGCTTGTCTCAGACAGTGCTGCAAATGGTTGCAGAGGCTTGCATTGTATTTCTGATCCCCACTTGTGCTTTTTAACAGTACAGCTTGGAGGGGAAGAGAAACCCAAAAGCAAGCCGTCCTTGCTATAAAACAATTGGAGCTGCTGCCTAGAGATGGTAATTCCCCTTTTGCAGGGCTCGGGAGGAGGTTGTGGGTGCTGCTTTACAGCTCTTACAATCTTAATGGAATTATAGAATGGAATCACAGCATGCCAGTTTAAAGCCATTCCCCCTTCCCCTGTTCCTACATGGCCTTTGCCAGAAGCCCCTCTCCAGCTTTCTTGTAGGCCCCTTTAGACAGTGTAAGACTATCTTAGTGATGCTCTTCATTGCACGAAGCCTTCTCCTGGGTGTCAGGATGGGTTTAGTGCTTCTCCTGCCACCGAAGCATATGCTGCTTCGTGCACCAACGTGTGGCTCTTTGCTGGAAGGTTCAGCTGCACCCTGAGAAAGATGCAAACACCACTCAGCGAGGCATGAAAGTGCTTCTCAAGAACTGGTGTGACTTTGGTGTCTTGATCAAAGGGAGAAAAACAACCAACAAACCCCAACTGCCTATTGCACAAGCTGCAAAGCAGGAAAAAGCTGCTGGTGGGGGCTGCTGGTTTAACTGCTGTTTTAATGCTGTAACTCCTTACTCTCAGATATGTGTGTGGCATTGAAATAGGTGAATGAGCCTGGAGGTTTCTCTGTTTCTCTTCTGCAGTGCTTGTTTTGGTGCAGTTTGCAGCACTAGTCTCTAGAGCAAGAGGGAAACCATTTCATGTTTATATGAGGTGATTTACACTAGTTTAAGGTTAGGATCAGGGGATAGGTGTGTGATGGAATGGGACTGAGTGTCTTGCTCTTCATTAGGTGAGTCGCAAAAGTGGACTCTAAGCACCTTCTTTACTCTACCAAGCTGCTGGATGCTGCAGATGCAAGCAGATTTAGAGCGAATGTGTTTTAACACCTCCTTAGAGGAGGCTGGTAGGGTGTGCACAGATGCTGAGATTAGTTAAGGCTTCTCAGCCACAGTAACTTGTGATACGGTTGGTTTTCGCTCTAAGTGCAAAGAGAAACAGACTGGGTGATAGGGCGGGAGTTAGTAATAACAAGCAGGAAATGATGACAATAATTTCATACGCATACACATGCAGGTGTTTCACATTTGGCCATTAGTCACGGAGGGTGGTGGGAGCTGCTCTCTGGAGTCCCAGTTTGCTGAGGCAGTGAGTGTGGCACGGCTGAAGCAGGCTCTGCCATTTGCAGGGGGTTTGCTAACCCCAGAGGCTCTGCAGAAATTAAAAGGGAGCTGTTTTGGGGCTGTTGTGTCCTCAGAGAGGTTAAAGCAGTGGCAGCTCTTCCATATCGCAGGTTATGCCCTGTATCAGCGTGATTAAAATAGCTGTTCCCTTTGGCTCCAGGTCATAGCCTTCTGAGCCCAGGGTATTCCCTCTTGACTCTTTAAGAGTCATATTCACCAAAACACAAAAAGCACATTGGCCCTGCATTTTACACTGTGCGTTCAAAGGAGGAGGGGGATAAACATCTGTGTACTTGAAAACAAAGCCAGTTGGCACCTCCTTCACTTCAGCTACAGAAACAAGCTGGTGGATGATTAAAATGAAGCGCACTGGTAGAAGGAGCAGCTGTGGGCTGAGATGGCTACTTAGTGCGCTCAGGAATACACCTCAGCAATGCAAGGGCGAGCTTTAGCAAGAGGAACGTAAGCTAATGCAGGAAAGCAGAGTCTCTTGTAGACAGTGAAGTCCTTTGTGAAAAGGACTGGTTTTGAGTAAACTTTTACAGGAAAGGTGTTGATCTCAACAAACCGGCTTGCCTTTTTTTTTTATATATTATCTCAAAAGAAAAAAGACTGGCAACAGTTCCCCACTGATTCCACAGCCAAGGAAATATGATCTCATCTTCCCTCAGAGCAGCACCATCAGCTTCCAGGTGATAATTCATTCACCATTGTCAGGCTCTCATCAGTTTACACTAATGGATCTGTGTGTTTGCACTGTTGATACAACACATCTAATCACAATATCTGCTATTAATACAGCTATTTTTTTCCTCTTAACTTTTCCAGCTTAAACACATTAAGATGACAGCCTGGTCCTAGCTTTATATGTGTTAGAAAGCACAGATTTAGCTGATGCTATCAATCTGTATGCCTTCTGCAGCAGGGCATCTAATGTCTATCTCCATTTCTGCAGGCACTTCCAAGATGATGAGTTACTATATGGACACAACCATCGGCAACCCAGCCCCTTATCCTTTACCTCGCCCTGGAGTGATGGTAAGAAAGGAATTGGGGTTATTTTTCTACCCCCAGTAGTGGGTTTTCTCTTTGGTTGCTGTGACTTTGCCGGCCCATTCGCTGACACAGCTTGGTGTCGACCGCTAAATACTCTAAGGTTTTACGTTGCTCAGAGCAGAGCCCAAACACTGAGTGTTTACCCAGAGCTTATCTGAACCTCTCGAGCTTGCAAACCTCCAGTGGAAACAGGATCGCCGCATCGGATTTCCTGCGCTTGTGTTTTGAGCAGGATTGTTAGGGGTAACCATTGTCCCAGTGCCTCCGCTCCCCGCGCTGACCTTCACCTGCTGTGGATGAATGGAGTGGGATCAGCACAAAGCAAATCAGGCTTTGGAAAGGTTTCAGCTGGTTTTCTGGAGCTCTCCTGAACTCCTTTCTGTCTGTGGAGCAGTGGTTATGTATAATATATGTTAGATCCAGGGCATGCCTGTGCTGACTGCCATCATCTATGGGACAGGTCTGACAGTGCTTCAACCCGTATTTAAATTAGGCCCTTGTTTAGAGAAATCACATTAATAGACATTTGTCCAAAGACATGCTGAGCAGTGCTAAAGGTACTAGACAAGGTCAGATGAAAGCTGTGACTCTGAGCTGAGACACCAGGCTGCTCAAAGACTTGCTAGAAAGCAAGATTTTCTTCCAACTGAAGAAGAAAAGAGCATGCTGACACATGGAATATTTCAAACACAGCTCAGAATCTTCCCTTTAAATGGTTCCAAGCATGCATTTGGCTTTTAAGTATTGATTGGAGGTGAAGGAAATCTACTTCCATGCAGGGAAATAATACTAATAATAAATGAAAACAACATGAGTTTTATAGTATATGTTATAGTACAGTATATGTATATATTGTTATCCTCTCATACAAAGACATACTCTTATATGTACCGTATATATTATACATATATACATTTATGTGTACGTGGTAAATATGTATATCAGGTATATACAAACATATACTGTATATATACACACACATATTTCATATGTATAAAATACACATGTATAAAATAAGATTATATCCTGGGATTGTTCTCATATACCCATATATGCTAGTACATATAATCCATCGGTTTTGTTTATAAGGTATATATTTAACTCTATCCAATAAAAAGAAACGTGTAATGTATAATGACATTTATAACCTAGTATTACGTATGTGGGTATATACACACCTATATCACACATGTAATCAATACATTATAGAGATATGATGGATTATGAGTAAGCATATAATAATACAATATAAGATGTAATAATAAATAGGTTTATATAAATATGCTGCCATCCCCTTTATCTTTGTTTCCTCACACTTGTTTATAAAAGGGGCTTTTTAGCCCTGTCAAGACACCGCTCAGCCAAGCATGTTTGGATGATACTATTCCTTCTGAGCAAACACTGCTGGCTGAGGGCTTTGTGCCTGATTTGTGAGGGGGATGAGGTGCACTGATTGATGCCTTTCCTCCTCCTGCTCCCAGAAGCAAGGTGCCTCCGGCCCCTGTGATGATCCCTGGGTGACCTGTGGCTTTCAGTCCACCTGCTGCCAGCCCAGGATGTGCTGCCCACTCTGGGATGAACCTGCCACACAAGAGGTGCCCACCGGCCTGGAGCACTACAGCACAGGTAGGACACCATACCGGGATGGATGTGGGGCACCTTTCCACACTGGGGGGCTTAGCCAGTGTGTTTAGGTGAAAACACAAGCCTCAAAGGCCCCCCATGCTCTTGTTTGTTGTCCAGCCTGTTCCCTCCTTCCTTTCTGCCCCAGTCCTGACTTCATTTATTGCCATAGGGCAGCTACCATAGCATCACCATGTGTAGCTGGCTGCCAAGGGTCTCCCTCAGTGGACATGAGGCCAGGAAACAGATAAGAACTTTAAAGTCGGTTTGTTTAACTATTGTACTCTTGTCTGAGAAATGCTGAAGGATCCCTAGTCCCTGCCATAGTGTGGGTGTTCAGCTGGAAGAACCCCCCTCCTCTTTTGGGTAGCGATTTTGACGTCCTGTGTGCACCAAATTTGATTTTATTGACTGCAGCCCTGGTTGCTGCTCCCTGGGGTCTTTACAGACATGGGAAGATACCATGGGAGGCAAGGTGGACATGCTAACATGCTGATTGCACCTTCAGCGTTTCTCATGGCATTAGTAGGACTGCTGTGGCTTTGGAAAGTGGCCTTCATGGAGAGTTGCAAGGAGCTGAGAACTCCCTGGTTTTATTTCTGCTGTGGTAGTGATTTTGGATGCCTCGCTCTTACTAGCTCATTGCCTTCCTCCACGGGAGGGTGGTGGCATGATCTTCAGGTAACGACAGCTGAAGATGTGTGGTCACGCCGTGCTGTATGGTTGCAATGTGCAGTTCCCTGACTCGGAGTAGAGGCTTGTTTTCTCTAATGTGTTCATGGTTTGAAAGTCGTTACAAAATCACTGGTGACTAATTCTTGCCCCGTGCGTTGTTCAACCGGTGATTCTTCAAGCTGAGTTTGCAGTTTGGGCTGCTTCTTGTACAACCAACTTGCAGAGCAGATGTTGGGCAGGCAGCTGGTCCTTCTGCCTGTGGGATGGGTGATGAGGCATCGGCAAAGAGCCCTGCTGTACTGCGGCGAGGAGAGGGCTCAGGTATGCCACGGCAGAGAACTGAGTGAAAGAGCTCAAGTTGCACGACTGTGACCTCTGCAAAGGGCCAATATGAAGTTTATGTTTCACTTAAGTCCCACATAAGCCTATCATGAAGCACTTAAATCCCATGTAAGCTTTTGCATGGCATGTGCTGGTCTTCTGTGACTTGTTCCTGGCTCGTTAGTTATGCACATTGGGCCCTTGGGAGGGGAGAAGCCCTGATGTTTAGAGACCTTTTGCAGCTAAAGAGTTCAGCAGAACCAGTGACTGTTGCGGTCAAACGTACGGTTTGAAATCTCTCCTTGGCAAATATTCAGGCATTTGGGGTTTTTTTTTCCTCCTTTGGTGAACACTTGTGTGTGAGCAGGAGATGGACGCAGAGCGCTGCGCTTGTGGCTGGAGCAGAACTCTGCTGCCTATTCTCAGCTGTTCTCATTTCAGCTATTTGCTCAACTCCTGTGGGTGACCTCTCTCAGCGTGATGTCAATTCTGCTCTGATGAAATCTGCCCTTGCAGCATTTGGATTTACTCAAACGTTTTGCAAATCTGTGCCTGGAAAGTTTTTTCCTTGTGTTTTTTTCTCCCACTGCCCTCTCCCCTTTTCTGTGAAAGTGCTCTCTCCAGGGACCAACATATCTGCAACCCAGATCTTCATTACCCCATGCTGGCTCTGTGAAATTGCTTGTTGCAGAGGCTGGAGCCTGGTTCAAAACGCAGTGAAGCCAGTAAAAAAAAGCTGACATTGTCTTCAACAGGTTTCAGTCAAACCTTTGGTCCATTGGGGCAGGTAGGACAGGCCTCTGATTCTTCTTGCTGTTGCAACATGAGGTTCTCTTTCTCTGATCTCTTTTTTATACTGTTGTTTCTTCAGTTTCTAATTTTAAATGAGAGGAAACTCTCATTTGTATATACCACTAGGAACAGTCTTTCATTTCTCCTTTGTGTTTCGGGTGCGCATTAAAACCATTTGTCCTCAGTTCTGGTCTACTAGAGGCTATTTTGGTTTTCATGGTCTTGATGTTGGTGAAAGAACCAAGTCAACAAGGAAAATGCAAGTGTGAATATATCCTCTTGCAATAGAAACCCACAGCATTTCTAAAGGTGTTAGAGCTGCTTGTGTTTAGAGGAGATATTTTGCCTTTGAAGTTTGGGTGAGTTTGTTTACACTTTGCTTGAGGTCCGATAAGATTATTCAGTGATATGGTTAAGGGAAAGCCTGATGTGGATTTAGCTCGTTGATGAAGATAAGAAGGGGTGGCCAGTTTTGGAGGGTTATTATTTAATTTGGAAAAGGTATAGAATCAGTTTTATTTCTCAGCTTGCTTCCATGATCTGTGCTGTACATGTTGGGGCTATTAATGCCCTGAGAATCAACCTAAACTGGGTCCACAGGAAGCAAATGGCACATCCCAGAGGTGGCAGAAATAAAACTGGCAAGAAGGGAGCTGCTGCCTGTTTATGAAAAGTATCTCTGCTTTTCCACTCCAGAGGGAACAGGAGTATTAAGGACATTGCACCTCACCTGAACCATCTAGTAGACCAACATTAAGGGTGCCCTGTGTCTACCCAAAGCAAAAGGATGCTGAAAGCCACACTTAGTGCCATATGTTTAATTCATAAGGTAATAGTATCCTAATGTTACCCTCTGGTACAGTTTTTTTGGCTGATAAAAGGTTAGGCATAAACTGGAGCAGAGAAAGAGATTTGATAGTGATATTGTAAGCTCAGCATGGACATAGTCCTGGCTGCGCTGTTTTTTTGAGCCAAGGCCACTTTGACATCCCCTTTCACTCTGGGCAGGTCTGTTTTCTTTAGTGATAGGAGAGATAAAACTGTTGTTAATGGCAAGCAGGGGATGAAGTGACTGTGGCTGAAGAAGTTTTTCTGTTGTACTGTATTAGCAGGCTTGGACGGTAGGTGCTTCGCAGCCTTTTGGACACTAGAGGAGCATTTGGGGGAGTTATCCTGCTTTCACTGAGGCAAATGGGATCAGCTTTGGGATTTGCAAGGCAAGAAATTAAAATTCAACTAAAGCCTTTTCTAGAGGAGAAATCAGAGCTGCAGGTCTGATGCCTCTGTGAAAGCAGTCCAGCTGATTTGGGTTAGGCTGCCTGCACCAAGGCACTGTTAGAAATAAAAGGGGTCACCTTAGGCTCATCTGCAACACCCAGCAACACTCCAGCCGGTGCTACGGGAGCCCAGTCTCACCCAATCCATTGCTGATGCTGTCTGGACATACTAGCTTAATGCCACCTCTAAACCCACAATATTTGGGGTTTGTTAGCTTTGAGGGCGGTATGTCCCTGCATCTGACCCACTGGTGCTTCATGGACATCAGGTCCCTGCAGCCATAGTGGTGGTGTGATGGGTTTGGCAGGAAGGCAAAGCCTTTGTAGCTGGATCAGTGCTGCACTGCTCTGTGCCCATGCAGGCAAGATAGGGATGTCTCACCCTGCTGACTCTGGCTGTGATCTTCCTTCAATCCCAGCTCTCAGCTCAGCCTGGACTGCAAGCAGGAGTCCCACCGGGACCACATGCATCCATGGTGAACTCTCCCTGCTTTTCCCCCTCCTTCGCAGGCACGAGACCTGGTGGAGATCCCCGGAGGAAAGCTCTTTCTGTGAGCACTTTCTGGGCCATCTTCCAGGCCCATGCTCAGAGGAAGGGGGCTTGGGGAGGAGAAGAGAGGAGGGGGAAGGTGAAAGCTGACCAGGCTCGGCCCGATGGCTTCTCCAGCTGCAGCACATTTTCCAAGAGAAGCTTTTTTTTTTTTTCCTTAAAAAAAGAAAAAAAATCTGCATTTTTTCATGTCCTTTTATCCTATTTTTAACTGCGGCCTCCTTCCTTTTCTCAGCCTCCTCCAACACTTCCCCCCCTCCCCTGTGCTGCTGCTGCTGCCTCCTCCGCAGGCTCTCCGCTGAGATGAATGGTCTTTCCACAGGGCACGCACATCTGCCTGTGGATCCAGAGCTAGCAGGACTTCTCCTGGACTGGCCGGCCTGTCCTCTCCCTCCTTAATAAATGAGGAGCGGGAAAGGGAGGACGTGGAGGAAGATGAAGGGAAACAGAACAGGGGGAGCATAAAAGGGGTGAGGCACCGTGGGGAGGGATAAGCGAGGTGATGGATGCGAATTCATCTCAGTGCTGCTGCCTAACCTGCTGATGGTCATTCCCACATCTGCGGCTCTCCCTGTTTGTTTGCTCTAGCCCAGGGGGTGAAGGAGCCCTTTCTACTGGGCTCTGTTGTCATCTTCTGGCCACTGAGGTGAGGTCTGTCAGTTTGTAGCCTGGTTAGAATGGATATTCTTTAACCTTTATTCTTTGTGGCAGCCTTTGTTTCATTAGCTCCAGTTAAAGGCATGTCACACCTACTGTACTTGCTGAAGGACACATAATTTTCTCCATTAAGAGCATTTAATTCATTCTGTTGGTGGAGAGAAAAGGCACCTTGTGAATGAGTTGCAAAGCCATGGTGTCTTTTGTAAGAACCCTGTGAAGGATGCTGGTTTGCTCTTCAGGTCAGTGGGACTCAGTATGATTTTTGTGGATCCCAGTTGTTTCACAGGTGAGGAAAACACGTGCAGGCCACCCTGTGATGCCTCATGATGCTCCCCCTGCACCCACTGCTGTAATCTGCTGCAAGTCATCTTTGGAGAGGTTGATTTGCACTGAAGCAATAGAATGACAAAAATCCAGGCTTTCGCTTTTCCATTTGTTTCCTGCCTCACTCTGGAAAAATCCCTGTCTCGCCTCTCAAGGACAAACCCCATGGGAGCTCCCTGCATGCTGGGTCATCACCAGAGAATGAGCATGGAGCTCTTTTCCCACTTGAGCTGCAGACTGCTGTCAGCAGGGGATCTGCTGCCACGCAGGGGGAAAAGATTGCGTTGGTCCCCTGGATGAGCCCGGGTGAAAGCAGGAAGGTTGCTGCTTGTTTTCTGGGTGATGCCTCCAGATTTGCTGAGGTCCTCCAGTATAACAGCAGGGTGGGAGCTCAGCAAGAGGTGCAGCACCAGGACCACAGCAACACTGGCAGCTTCCATGTGCCATAGGGAAGGAGTAACTTGATGTAGAGTCAAGGAAGAAAGGGACTAAACAGGCTACCCAGGGCTTCTGTGATGCCTTGAGGATGACTGCAGAAGACGACATGTTTTGGGATGGTCTTGGGGTAGGGTTCATCCCTCTGTAGTGATGGTGTGATGTGGATGTCCCTGTTTCTTTTTCCATTGGAGGAGGCTATTCTGCACCACCAAATGCTTGCTTCAGACAGGGTACACACAGCTGCCTTTTCTTTTTGAGCTTTCCCAAACTCATTTGCCTACAGACCCACAAGCACTGAGCACTTGCCTCTGGGGATACCAAGCAGCAGAAAACCCTTTCTAGGAGGTCTGGGTTGTATGCAGCAACCTTGCAGCAGCACATAGCTGGGCTTTGCTACACAGGCATGGAGCAGGGAGGGCAGCAAAACTGAGGCCAGGACAAGGCTCAATGGGTGATGCTGGGAAAGCCAGGTCAAGGAGATTTAGACCAGACATCAGGCAGAAGCTCTTCCCTATGAGGATGCTGAGGCGCTGGCACAGGGTGCCCAGAGAAGCTGTGGCTGCCCCATCCCTGGCAGTGTTCAAGGCCAGGTTGGACACAGGGGCTTGGAGCAAGCTGCTCTAGTGGAAGGTGTCCCTGTGGCAGGGGTTGGAGCTGGATGAGCCTTAAGGTCCCTTCCAACACAAACCATTCCATGATTCTATATGCAGGCAGGCAGGCAGAGGGGGACTCAGGGGGCTGGGACCCTGAAAACAGCCTGTTCCTTTCAGCTCCTGGCAGCCTGAAGCACCTCTCTCTCCCTCCAGATGTTCGCTGTGTTTATAGCTGCTGAAGCAAGAGACTGAACTCTCATTAATACATTTCTCTCTCCCTTTCCCTCTCTCTCTCTCTCTCTCACATTGAAGCCAGAAGTCTCAGCTCAGAGGTTGCAGCTGGAAAGGAGCTGGGGGTGAGGGGTGGGAGAGAGAAGGGAGGTGTATGCAAGCCTCCCATCCCATTCAACTCCCCCTCGCCGCTTTCCTCCCCCCGAATCCTCCCAAAATACACATGCCCCGAAAAAAAGAAAAACACTAGCAGATTTTTTATTTCAGAAAGTAAACACTTAGGCCACGGGGGTCTGGAGGTTATGGGAAAAGAGGAAACCATTGGGCTAATCAGGCCGGGACACACTTCCCCTGCTGAAATAAACCAGAAATCATTGCATTACAGGGCGCCGCCGCGGTTAACCCTGGTGCTGCCAACACAGCTGAGCCCGTGGCTTGCCCACACGTTCCCCCCCATCGCTGGGATGTAGCCAGGGAGAAGTGCCGGTGTGGAAGGGGAGCCAGCGCTCCGCAGTGGCCCTTGGGCAAGTCGGTCCTTTGGGAATGAGGCGTTGGGAATATTTTAGTAGGAAATGAAATCTTCCTCTTTTTTTTTCTTCCTATGGTTTATGAGCAATCCTATAGAATTTCATTGTTATTCTTGCCTGAGAACTCTGACGGTCTCAAAGCTCCACAGGGAGGAAATCTTTCTCAGCTTGTATCGGGAGGTAGATTCTGCAGAGCTTGGGCTGGTTTTAGAGGGCTCTTTTTGCTCTCCTTGCTCCATTTCCATTAGGCGTACAAATGACAAGATCACTCCTTATTTGGTAGCAAATCTCCCGGGAAGGAATTTTTCCTGCTCTCTTTTCCTCCTGTGTTTATAGAGCACCCAGCACATGGGATCTGGCTGTAAGATGGGAGAGCCCTGATACTCCTGCAGGACAAAGAATGACTGTAGTCCAGGTGTAAGTGAGCTAATGGGCCCTTTGTGACAGCTTTACAAAGAGATCTCCGTTTACCTTCCCTAAGCCTGGCCTTGGACTTCCCCCGGCTCCTTTCACAGACGGAGTTGTGTACTATAAACAGATGCTCACTACCAGGTCTCACACATTTTGGGACCGCCGCAGCTCTCTGTGTTTCAGAAAGGCTGGATCTCAAAGCACAGATGTTTATTGCTGTAAATGAATATTAGAGGTTGCCCACTGCTGCAAGCCTGGGTCTGTTTGATCAGAGCTCCTCGCTGCGATTGCTGACTCCCTTTGCATCCTGCCAGGCTGAGATTTTCGGAGAAGCCCGGATGGGTTTTGCACCCGGCATCTTGTTGCTTTGGAAACCCCAAATCTCAGCGCGATGTCCACGCTGACACGTCTGTGATGCAGCTCATGGTGTGGCACCGGAGTCCAGTGCTGTCCCACAAGCCTTCCCTCTGCTAGCAGCTACTGAGAGGGGACATAGCTGAAAGCAAAAGCCAGAAGGGAATGCTTTGTAGCCAGGAGAAAGTGAAGGCTTTACCTCATCTGTTACAGTGCAAGCGCTGGCGGTGAAAGGTGCCGTCACCGGTTCCTTGAGCCATCAGCCCAGCTCTTGCAACATGCCCACCAGGAGGCAAATCCCCAGATAGCCCCAGATAGGGGAGCTGCAGCCCTGCTGCATCCCACCCTGCTATCTCAGGAATGCATTTGAACAGTAGCTGTTTCTGCAGCCTCTGGAGGTTGAGGCTTCAGATGGAAATCAGGCTCGATGGAGACAGTCCCACAGGGCAAATTTTGGAATTTCTGGAGTTGGTGTTCAGCTCAGATAAGCCCTTGAGAGCTCAGATACTTTATCTGAGCCTTATCTGAGCTATTTGCATCACTTGAGTCTGAGAAACAGCGCTGTCAGATATTTGGAGAGGGGGCAAGTCCTATTAGGTTGGTCTGTCTTGTGTTTTCAATTGTTGTTTCTAATACACAGACACCTCCAAGAGGATTGGACCATCCTGTACCCCATGCAGCCTATATGCATGCTGGATAAATGGAGAGCAGGAAGGAGAAATGACACACTTAGAGCCATACAAGAGTAAGGGCAGGATCAGGATGAATATTCCTTGAAAGCCCTGTAAGGGATTGCATCTCTCTGCTCTCTTTCTAAAATTGGACAGAAATAAGCTGGAGCTGCCCTTGCTGTTAACTGTGGATGGAAATGATTCCTTCTTTTCAGAGCAGACCCAGGCCTGAGCTTTCCCAAATGCTTTCTGCACCTTCCTTACTACACCCTGTTCTGTGCATGTGGAGTTTCTCACCTTGTTTGGAGCTTCTGGGAGGAAATATGCGGTCCATGCCCTCTTGCTGCTCTCTCAGCATCTCTCCATTTCATTCCTGCCTCGCAGCCATCAACTGTTTGACTGAAAGGACTGCATTCCTGGTCTGTACAACCCAGCACACTCTACCTACACAGTGGGGTGTTTCATTCACCTGAGCTCTCAGTCCTGGTGGCTCTTCCCCATCGTCCATAGTCTTTTCTTATGGAGGAAGGATTCTCAGGGAGACGAACAGCAGATTTAGGAGATCTGGCTGAGATCTTATAGCTGGAATTTGGAAGACCTTGGCTGCATCCCCTTAAGAGCAAGTCCATCGGAGTGAGATGCTTAAATCATTCAGAAGGCTGCCTGTGAGCCACCGCGTAGCAGTTTCTCACATTGGTGATGCAGATGATTAATTCATTGCACATTTTACTGCGATGCTTAATTCATTGAGGTCAGGCGAGTGGCTGGGACTCCCTGGAGAACGGCGCTGTACGAGGGCTTGATGTTGCACAACAAATGGAACAGAGGCCTTAAGCGAATCCGCACCACAAGCGCGGCCATCCCCTTGAAGCTGCCTCCAGGCTGCTCAACACGTGCTGAAGTTTACACAGCCCACCGGATGGACCTTCCCCTCTGGGACTGCGTATCAATAGGCTCTGGAATAGTTGCAGCGGGTCAATTGTTGGCTCTTTCACAATGGATGGATCAGGGTTTCTCTCTCTGCAGCTGGTTCCCGGGGAGGGAGGCTGCCTCTCTGGCAGCAAGCTGAGCTAATGAGGTTGTGTGTGTGTGTCAGGAACATGGTTTCTCTGCAGAAGAGCCATGGGAGACTTGCAGAAAGCGGCTTACTGGCCTCCAAGTGACTTGAGTGAGGTTGAGATGCATAGGGGGAATTTGCATGTAGGCTTATTTTCAGCATCAAGCTTATGAAGGGAGATTCTCAGCCAGCGTGAGCAGTGTAGGTCCATCCTTTGGTACCTTCCTTCATAGACCTCTGAGCCCCTGCTAGAGGCAGGGTTCCTCTTTTATAGTGCTTTCTTCCCTGTGATGTGAGGGGCGGTTAGGATTCAAGACCAGGATCTACCCTTTAAACCTGTGGTGAGACTGCAAGAAAACATAGCTTCAGCCCACCCAGTGGGAACACTGCCATTGATTTTGGCAAGGAGAAGCGCATGGGTGCACACACCGAAAAGCAATATAATAAAGTTCATGAGAGGACTTCCCTTCCTGGAAAGGGAAACGAGGTTGCTGACATGGCATGCGTTGCATGAGCGGGGTGACAAAAACACTTGCAGATACTTGTGCTCCCCATAGCACAGATGGGATGGAGCAAAAGAAACTGCTGCACCAAAGCAGACGTTTAGTTTCTAAGAAGAGCTGGCCCAAAGTGCTTCTCCTTAACTCATCAGCAACTGTCTTCCAGGAGTCAGAAATGCCTTTCTCCCCTGGTTTGAGTGATTCACTCTCCACATCCTAAGTTCAAGGGAGGGCAGAGGGCACTTGTTTTGTCCAGACTGATGTCAGCACTGAGGTGGAACAGGAAAAAAGGAGGAGATGCCCCATGGGAGCCTGTTCATGGAAACATTCTGATTTGGTCAGTTCCAGGCATCTCACAGATGATTTCAACCCAGTTCTGCAGGCTCAGGAGGCACAGTTAATTATGGAAGGTAGTGATGGAAATAAAACTGGCATCTCAGTCCTGCCCTGGACCAGCTCATTGCCACCTTGGGGTATCTGTACCTCCTGTGAAACATCTTCCAGAGATGATCAGACCTTCTCCTCCCCTGCTTTGCATCTTGCTTAACCCCAGGAGACCAGATGCTTCCTTTGTCTGGCAGCTTTGGTTGTGTTTCTATCCAGGCAAACAGCTACTACATGGAAGCAGTAGCACGTTTCCTTTGCTTCGCAGTAATCAGACTGACAGGATAACGAGGCAACCCAGTAGCCTGCTTTGCCTTCCACTTGTGCCGAGTTCCAGGCTGGGTGTCAGCTCAGTCCCCTATCTCGATGAAATACGTCTTTTTTTACTTTTCTTCTTGTGGCTGCCAAAAGTGACAGATTGCTCTGCGGAAATCATCAATATTTTGTCAAAACGAAATCCAAACATTTCCAGCCAAAACTCAGCATTTTCTGGTGCTGGCTGTGTTGATGCAAAAACAAATCTCCGTGGGAAATGGCAACATGGAAAGGAAACAGAGAAATAGGTTATTCTACTCAGCAGAATCTTGCTTTTGACTCTGATTCAGATGAATGTCTTGAGGACCTGCAAGGCAGAGGGTGGGTGAACCCAAGAGCTTAATCTGGACCACTCATATGTTTATTTAGACCGTACTGGTGTAAACAGCCGTGCTCTGTTGACACGTAGAAGGAGCCTGGTCTGTGTAGTTTATACCACAAAGCATCAGTAAGTACCAATACTCACTCCCTGCTTTCCAATATCATGATGTGATGCTTCACTCGAGCTACAGCTTCAAGCTAAAGGAACTGGTTTAAGCTTTCATCCATCTGCTCTTGCCTCATTGTATGTTGCTGTGTCTTACCACCCCGGTACATTTGCACCTAGTAAGGCTGTTGCTTTGCCTCTGTGTTTAGCGTAGCAGATACTTCCATAACCATCCATCTTCCCCAGTCCCTCCCTGGGGCCCTTGCAGCGCTGTACTCAGCAGCTACAGTGGCACCGGACCGCGGTGGCAGGGCTTTCCACTCCACACCCACCTAAAACGAGATGGTTTTATCTGGGCTCTCCCACGCCTGCCAAGCGCATCCCGGCATTCCCCTCCCGCTCCTCACTTCATTAGTGCCGGAGATGTTTATAAATGGAAGAGATAATATTTTTCGTTTCCAGTTTGGGTTTCCAGGGCAGCCACTTTCTAAAGCACTTAGGAAGTTTAGAGAAGACAAGGTTATATAAACGATTTTCCCCCCCTGGGCTCTTATTAATCAAGTGGCTTGCGGAGCCATTCCCATAGCTTTGGGATCAAGGGCACTAGCTGGGTGAGGGGAGGAGGGAGGTGGTTAACACAAGACATCTTTTTCTTGGCTCCTACCCCTTTCCTTGGTAGGTTTGCGATGAATGAAGTACTCAGGCCTGGGGTTCGAAAGCAGATGGAGAGCTGAGCAGCACGCTCCCAGGTTACATTCAAACTGTGTTTTGGGCTGAACTCTTGTATTAGCCCCTTCTAGCCCTTCATGTGAGTCATGTAGCATCTTTAAATGATGATTTACCTAGCCCTGTTGATGTGTCCCTGTTGAATTTGATTACTTGATGTAACGCGTTTGCATTTCCATTGTTTCAGCAATGATGGGCAATGAGTTGATCCTTGAGCTTCTACAATGAAACTCTATGGACGTGCACACACACACACACACACACACACACACACACACACACACACACACACTGCGTGTTGTGTTGTATTTCCTGGCAAGCCCTGATGCATTTCTAAAGCTTCCCAGCATTTTCCCACCCAGGCTCCAGCAGCAGCTGCTACCCAGGGTAGCTGTGGGCTTGGAAAACAGGGAAATTTGGAAAACTGCTCCCATTAGAATGAAACCAAGCTCTGCCTCCTCCTCTGTGACCTTCCTCCTACTGTCTTCCCAGTGGGAAATGCTGAGGAATGGGATCTTTCTCTTTTCCTTGGGTGGATGGAACTCTGTCTGTAGTGGCAGGTCCAGCTTTCCAATCCTGGAGCCAAAGATCCACAGGAAATCAACCCATTAGTCTGTTGACCCACCTTCCCACTCTTCCAGTCCTGCTCTTTCAGTGTGAAAATAATGATTTAAATAGCCAGAGGTGGAAAATAATGATTTAAAAGGGGGTAAAGGGGATTTTTGCAACTCTTGCTAAGTGTAGACTTGGCAGAAGGAAACTATTTCTTCCGGGTCTTGGGAACTTGTGAGAAAAGGTGTTGAACATCTGGAGTGATTTAGCAGTTGTGTGAGGCTGTGCACTGGTGGTGTTGCAAACAGAGCTCACCCTGAAGATCCCGGTTGGACTGACAGAGGGAAAAGCTGCTCTCCTAGCGTTTGGCTTGAGGTTGCAGGTTGGGCATTGCAGGAGAGCCACATCTTTCTCCTCCAGGGACAGATGATGGTTGTGGTGGCCTCTGAAGCATGGCTCAGGACATTGCAGGAGGCCCCTGTGATGTTTAGTGTGCCATCTCGACTTGCTAGAATGAATTTTCACATTGGAAGGACACTCCAGGCATCAGAGGTACATTTGGCTCCATCTCACTCATGATGCTAAAACACGAATCAGGCTTCCCAGCAAAAAAGGCTGATCCATGTCAGCTCATCCACATCTGAGACCTACAGAAACCTCCTCAAGAAGGTGAACTAACTGGATGAAAAGAGGGTTTGTTAATGGATTACTTTTAATTGCCTTTTTATTTGCCCCATTTTGCAATTCCTTCCCACTTTAAAAGCACAAAGCTAGTTCTAGCTCAGGTGGAATGACGCACCATTTTCCTTGCTTATTTTCTTTTGCCTCTTTTAACTCAATGAGAAGTTGGGGGGGGGGACTGACTCCAAACTGGTTTGCATCAACCAGGAATGTATTTAGACAAAATCTTTACATCTGCTTTTTTCTTCCAACTCTCAGCAAAGCACAGGCAAAAATAATAACTAAATCAGCTGGGTTTGCAGCTTTTGCTGCAGGCAGTGGGGAAGCCGACAGAGGAGCAAACAGGTTTGTGTGCTGAATCCCTTTGTATCTCAGGACATCCCTTCAACAGCTTTCTGAACATAATCAAAACCCCTGCACTAAGTGGTGATGATGATGATGGCTGTAGATGGGTGACCAGTGGAGCCGAAGGCCCCTGCTGACCAGCTGTCTCTTCCCCTGCTACACCAGCAAGGACTTAGGACCTCATCAGGAGCCCCTCATGGGGAGAGAGGCGTGTTATTTAATTAGCTTTACAATGGACTGACTGGGAGGCACGTGGTGGCTCTAATGGAAGGAGATAGATGTCCTTTTAGCTGGGCTAATTGTAAGGAAATAGCAGAGCCTTTGTTCAGCCCCAGCATGTGGCCTGTGATCTCTCAGAGCCCAGGGGCTGCCCGCTTATAATTTTAGACAGATCTATTCAAGCCTGCTCTGTAGCGTGGGGCTGAACAAGACGGGTATTGTTGCAGAGCCAGGATCGCCGTCCAAGAAAACCACCCCAAGAAACCCAAACACGTGTAGAGAGGGATATTTCTCTGTCGTTTATTCACTATCGGGGCTGGGTTGCCAAGCGCTGACAATTGCAAGTGAGGAGGTTTCCAGTGCCTGGCTCTTTGAACTGCGTACGAAGGCAAATCCTTCATCCCGGGAAGGATGTGGTGGGCTCAAGGGGTGTCTCCGCCAGCAGAAGATATATGGGGAGGGCAGCTTTAGGGCTTTAATTGTTAGTGTGGGTCTCATCCTGTGCTGTGGGCAATGGGGTGCGTGGGGTAATCGTGTTCATCCCTGAATTACCTCCACAGACTGGCTGTGCACACCTGAGATCTCATGGTCATGTTGGGACAGTTGGTTGGGCTGGAAGGATCTGGGCTTGTGGATCAGTGTCTGTGCTTCCCAGTGTCCTGCATGACAAGGAATGAGAATCCCAGCTCTCTTGTCTGAACTATCCTCTTAAGTCTCTCTTTGTGAGACCCCATTACGGTCCCCAGCCCCTGAGCTTTTCCTTTGGCACTGCTGAACTGATACCCCAGCCCCTTGTGAAGTGAGAAGGTGGTGTTTCATTAAAAAGACAGGGTGCAGGCACAAAGGTCTGTGGAAACGCTGACCAGGAGTCACACTTCCATCACTTGAACCCCTCTGTCCTGGCCACAGCACTAAACTGAGGGTCACTCACTGCTGTCAAGTGTTTTATTTCCCCGTGCTGACCACTTCCACAGGCTGTGTGCAAGTGTGTTTTAATGGTGGCTGCTATTTCTCAGCTTTTGAATTTGTGTTTTAGTGGTTGGGGCTGGACAAACCTTCCTTGGGAGGTGCTTGTGAGGCTCCTTCATTCAAAGACCATCAGAAACCATCAGTAACCTGTCATGAGAGACTGGTGAATGCCAAAGCTGAAGTTGCAAGAACAGAGGTACTGTTTAAGTCTGAGCTGGCTGTTTCTGCTATGAAGGAGGCTGCCCAAGAGACCTGACCAAAGATGAGAGGTCCTTCCAGTAAGGTTTGACGTGTATAACCTGCCCGTGCTCAGGAGTAACTGAGAACATCAGGAGTTAAACAGCAAAAATCCTCAGGTTACGTTTACCAAGAACTCAGTGCTGTTACTTGAGGAGGAGAGGGAAAACGTACCGAGAGCAAACAGCACTGCAGAACAGCTTACCAGGATTTTCCAGCCAGCAAGTTCTTCCAGCGGGGTAACAAGTGAGTGACAGCACCCCCCGCCAACGAAACTCAAGGCAGAATTACATTGCTGGAGCCCAGATTAGCTAATCAGGTTATGAATCGGCATGGGGCCTCTGGGAAACCAATCGCAGGAGCCACTTGAAGATGCTCAAGCAGCTCTGTGAGACTGTTGATTGAGGTACCTACAGTGTGTGGACCGGAGCTGTTGCGGGGATGTGTGTGAGCTGGAGTTCTCCCTCCTTGCTGGCCACAAAGATGCTTTTGTGAGCCATCACTAACTGGGAAGTTAATGAGAGCAGGAGTCGGGGAGGCTCGGAGGCGGCTTCCTCTGCTCACGCCTGGAGGGCAATCAGAGGATGGTATTGTGACAGAAATGATGTCTCGGGGCTGAGCAGGGCCCTGAAGTCTGGATCTTCACAGGGTGAACAGAAACTTGCTTTTAATGCAGGCAGCAGAGGATGACTCCAGCCCCACAGCAGCGAGGGGACCCCAGAGGCCACAGGCATGTGGGTCATGGAGGAGCCAACGCTTCCGTGATGGTCACAAAGGCAGATGTGAGAGCAGCCTGCCTTCAATATGGACAGCACACAGTACGTGCTGACTATCCAGCTCTGCTTCCATGCCCTGTGCTTAGCCAAAAAAGGGAGGCTGTGGTCACCAGGACTACTAATCCAGCCTCCTTTTACCAGCGTAAAACAACTCACCCAAACTCTTCCCAGCTATTATGGTGCTTGAAAGAATTTCTCGTATCATTTTAAATTCCAGGAAAGGTATCTCCCTTGGGAATGGTCGTGGCAGCTGCTTGCTCTTTCCTCTCATTGCAGAGGGCCACCTCCACACCCAGAGCCACCTCCCTGCTCTTTCCTTTCTTAGAGTGGTGGCTGCTGCTTTTGCCAACAACGTCCCCCTTACGATAAATGCTTTCATGTCTCCGTTTCTCCCTGGATTTGCACGACGCTTTTTCCCCTCCTCTCCCCCTTTTGCTCCTGATTTCAGCCTCATGCCCTCTGGGTATTGTTTACTTGACAAAACATCAAACTGCAGCCCTGGCCGCTTGCAGTCATTAAAAATCCCATGGCAGTTTTGGGGCAGGCTCCAATTTGGCTAATTACGTTCTGCCATAAATATCCCCCTGCAGGTTTAATTGGATATGGTGTTCTTCATTTCCTGTCCACAACAGCTGGGCGGTGTTGCTCCGCGTTGTTACGGAGCCCTTGCATTTCACCCCAGAGGTAGCCACGTTTTGGGAGCAGCCGTGCTCGGAAAAGCTCCTTCTCCACACTACCGATAACACCTAATCCTGAGCCTGCTGCAAGGACAATGGGACAATCCGAGGGAGAGGAGAAGCTGTCCCAGCTCTAACATCTGGAGGAGAGCCAACAGCTGCCTGCTGGTAAAAGGGCCATGGCAGGAGTGGATTCGGCTGTTCCAAAGGGAAAGAGCCGGCCCCGGCTTGGAAAGAGGTCATGGAAGAGCGTTCCTGCCCTCGCTGCGTGTTCGGAAATCACGGCAAAGGCTGCGGTCTCATCATACCTTTCCTCGACGCTAAATGAGTGATTATTATTATTCTTTGAAACCAAGGTTAGTCAGCGTCCCTGGAACAATGTGGCATTCCTGCCCGTCCTTTCTTTGTTCCAAAGGTTTAAAAACAGCCAGGCTGCATTGTGGAGGGAGGGCAGATGGTTATCTGCCATCAACGGCAAAATCTTTTGGCTGTACTAAGGGCAGCAGGGCTGTTCTCCGCAACCCAGCATCCTCCCTCGACAGGAGAGAGCCTGAGTAGATATTAACGTTGAATAATGACAGAATGGAAAAGGAGGGTGAGACTTGGATGTGGAAGAGGAAAGATATTTCAAAAGCCTGTAAGCAGCAAATAGGAACCAGTTGCTGAGGCGAAGTCATGTTTGGCAGGTCTTGGACTCCAAATGGTCACATCCCAGCTGAAGAAACTAATCAATGGATTCCTTCCATGCCTTCTGCGAACACTGAGCCATTGAGCGGCTCAGCTGGAGCTCAGAGCCAGGGCTTTCATGTTGCAGGCTCTGAAGTGAGCACAAATTAAGGACGGAGTCGAGTTCGAAGGAGAGATTCAGCTGCCCTGGGAGGAAATCTCTGTCCGCAGCCTCTCTGTTCTTTTCCTCCACCTTGGGGTTTTTACCCTGGTGCTACTCTTGGCAGCAGTTCCAGTTTCCCCACATGTAGGGGCTGCCGTACACTGCACAAGCAAACTGCAACAGGAGTCTGGGGGAGGGTGGAAGGGGGGGTGAGGCTGGGGAGTGGAGGAGCGCAAAGCCTTGCCGCAGCCATGCTGCACCAAGCTGTGGCTTAGTGTCATCGGCTTTGCAAGATCAGGGCTGAGATGAGATGCCAAGAACGTGTGTATCTGCCCTAATAAAAAACACCAAGATGGGAGAAAGATCTTTATTAGAGCCTTTGTTCTGGTCCAGAAGAGAAGGAACGCCTTCACAGGTGCACTGGAGTTCACCCAGCCCTTAAGACCGTAAAGCGCCCAGGCAACTGTATCGGCCCACAGGAGCAAGGCTAAAGCACAGATGCAGAGGAGCCCCTTCCTCCTCTGGTGCCCATCACCAGCTCCATCTCTGCTTACAGGAGCCTTGAATGGGGGATGGACAGCACATCCCCATCAGCACCCACTCAGACCAGCCACGGCAACCTCGCTGTGCGCCTCCTGTTTCAGTCTGGGGCTTGTGGTTTGCTGCAGGAGGCTGCTCGCTCTGAGCGGGTGGATTATTGAGAGGGGGGAGCGCTGGGGTCACTTCAATACGGTTGGGACCGCAGGTGCTTGCTGATGGCAGCTGTGTAAACCGGCCCTGCACGCACGCTCCCATGCTCGCCCGGGATGTTTGCAGCGCGCAGAGAGAAGTGTAGGAAGGGGAAGATTGTCAGGCTGTGATAACTGCATCAGGTTTCCCTTCCCAAGCCTGCTCTGGAAGGGATCATACAGAAAGGCAGCTGTTTCTCCTGAATCCCCTTTTGCTTTTTGACTGAAAGCATTCTGCATAATCTCCTCTCAATAGCTGCTTCCTTCAATCATTGCTGTCCATCCTGTGTGGGAAGAGAAACCCAAAATGAAGGTCAGGTGCAAACACATGATCCTGTTTGGGGAGAGGCAGTAGGGACCAAATTTTTTCTTTTACACCCATCCTCTTTTCACTTCCAGATTTCCAGGTTCATTCCTGTGGTAGGTTTCAAACCAAGGACCCACCGCCTAAAGTTTCACACCTTGTCCTCTGCCTGAGTAAAGCTCAGGTTCTCCAATGCACATGGGAATCACTGGAGAGAGGAGTTATATTAGTCACAGAGCGAACTGCTGCTGCTCCTATTGCCCTTCTGCAGGAATAGGTTGCCCATAATTGAGCTGGCAAGCCAAAATTGCCTATGCAATTGGAAATGCAAGTGCTTGGCAATGGGTGAGGTACCCGACGGGCTGGAGCTAAGTGCCTGCCCTGCTTTGCCAGCTCTGAGTAAAATCTGCCTTGGTAAAACTGGCTGCTTGTGCAAGCCAGAATCAGGCTCTTGATTCCTGGCCCTGGCACCTCGCAGCTTCTTTTAGTTACGCAAGTTTTCCTTCTATAAACATGCCTCAGGCGACTGCGAAAGCTAGAAATAATCCTGAGCTGCAAAGTTTGCATCTGCAGCTCATCTCTCGGTGCGTTTTAAGGTTTCACTGCAGGCAGGACCCTGGTTCATCCCATGGCTTAGCAGGCAGCCTTGAGCCCCAGCGCTGGCTCATATGGCTGCCCCATCACAGCCGGGATGTTCATTGAAGCCCATCCCTGCCAGCGTGTCGGAGGCTGTTGAGACTTTCGGAGTGAGAGAACCACAAAAGCTGGTTGCTAATCACTTTTTTTTAACACTCGTACCGGTAAATTGATGTCTGTGAGTCATAATCTCCCTCCTGCTCTGCCGTTTGTGGTCTGAAGTTTGTGCTCCCTAAATACAATAAAACATATTTCATGTGAAAAACGATATTCTTCCGCTAACTTCATGTCACGCTGGCGTGACGCCCATCTTGCATCTTCAAGATGCTTTTTATCCAGACAGTTCCCAAGCCATTTTGGCCTCCCACCCGTCGAACAGCCACCTTCGACGCAAGCATAGTTTGCCCTAATGCTCACACATTCAGATTCAGATGCGCTAGTGGGTGGCAGAGCATCCGAGTGGGCAGCCGCAGTGGTGATAAAAGAGAGAAGGGGTGATGTGAGAATGGAAGGGGCCATATTAAGTGTGGAAGGTTCATGTCCAGACAAGCAGGGTGAAAGCGACGGGTTTCAAGAGCCTTGGCTCAGGGCTGCCTGAAGCCAGCGGCGTTTTCCCGTGCTAAAACTCCCACTCTACGCTCCCTTCGTGTTTCGGGGTACGCATGCAAACGGAGCAGCAGCAGCGCCCAAATTCACGCTGGCTGCGCTGATCCCCATCACCCCGTGCGCCCCATCACTTCTTTCCCCCCCGGGGCAGCTCCAGCTCCGCTCCCCGCGGCGCCGGGTACGGGAGCCGCCCCCGGGGCGGGCACAAGCGGGTCCCACCCGCCGCTGTCACCGCTCGGGGCCGGCCCAACGCCCTCCCCTCGGCGGCTCGGGCCGGGCCGGGGCGGTGGCGGCGGGGCGAGGCGGAGCGGAGCGGCAACGAGGGAGCGCGGAAGGGGCGGCGGGGGAGCGGAGCGGGAGAGAGGAGCGAGGAAGCGCGGAAGGAAAGAGGAGGAGGAGGAAAAAGAAGAGGAGGAAGAAGAAGAGGAAGAAGAGGAAGAAGAGGAAGGCGCCCGGGCGCCCAGCTCCGCGCTCGGCGGGGCTCAGTAGCCGCCGCCCCCCGGTCCCGGCGCGCCGCCGCCGCCGCTGCAGCCATGAAGGCGGCGGTGGACCTGACCATCATCAAGACAGAGAAGGTGGACAGCGAGCTCTTCCCGTCCCCCGGTGAGCGCCCTCCCGTCCCTGTGTCCCCTCGTCGGGGGGGACCCTTCGCACCCTTTCTCCCCCTTGTTTCGTAGCCAGGGCGGCGGCGGTGGGGGGGGGAATGTCTGACTGGGGACGGTTGGGGTTTGGGTTTATGGGGAGTGTTTTGGGGAAGGGGAAATGAAACCCACTCCCTAAGCTACGGCGGCGCCCGCCGGGCTCTGTCCCGCAGCACCGCTGGGGGAGAGGCGAAGGCGAGCTTAATTTCCGAGCAGTTTGAAGACTTTCCACCACCTTCAAGCCACCGCTTTGCTTAAGCACCAACCCGCCGCCCCTCCAGCCGCCTTTCCTCATGCTTCTGGCATCCTTGCGGGGATGTAGGTGAGCACCTCGGGCTGGGAGCAGCAGAGGTGCTCTCCCATGGGTTTTTTTTTAACCCCGGGACACCCCGTCTTTTCCCGAGTGGAAAGCTGGCAGCCCAGCACAAGCTGCTTATCTGGGGTGGACGTTCCCCCCCCCCCCCCATCCCTCGCTGGAAATATCTTGCGTGGTATTTAGGAAACAAAACTCCAGCGGCACCTCGTCTAGATTTAAACCAGGAAAACCCGCTGCTTTGATCTGCTTTTTCCTCTCTGGAGCTGGAGAAATGGGTGGAGGAAGGGTGCAGGAGCTATCAGGGACGACAGCACCATGTACTCAAAGTGTGTGGGTTTCTTTTCTGTTGTAGCGATAAGTTTTGCTGGCTGCGGTTAATGCTCGTAGTTGAGTCTTTACCATAATAAGGGCTGTTATTCACATACTGATGTCGTCTGATTGCTGACCCCGGGCGCTCGACTGATGTCTGCCTTGCTCAGTCGAGGTAGAGGATGGAGCTTGGAGGGTCTGGAGGGTGCAAGGGAGGGGGAAGTGAGCCCTGTTGTAATTCCCGCTGCGGTGTGGAGGGTTGCTGGGTTTGTGCAGCGCCGGCGCGGCGAAGAAAATCGAATTAGAGCTGCGCCTTCCTTTGCCGGTTAGCAAGTTTCGAGGAAACCCAGGAAGGGCTCAGCTCAGCTCCTGCCAGGCAATGGGATTTCAGGCTGCATGTGCGAACCGGAATGACAGCTCCAGCCCACTGCTGGAGCTCATAGGGGTTGCGGCTCCGGCTTGGAGTAGATGCTTGTGTAGCATCAGCTCGTCTGCAGAGCTCCGGTAATGAAGCAGGCGTCTGAGCGATCTGCTACATAGTGTCCAGCGCAGGGACATGGCTTTGCATAATCCATCTTCTCCCTCTCCTTGCTGCAAGGAGGACTGGGTTGCTTGTTGTAGCTCTTTTGGGGCTGTGTCCCCCCAACAGCAAAGCTGTTTAAGGTGTGGGCTTGAAAGGACCTGGCTTCGAAGTGCAACAGGGACAGCAAGGATGATTTTCCAAAGCAGGTTCAAAGTGAAGTTGAGGAGTTTGTGCGTGTTTCCTGCAGCTTTGGTTAAAAGAAGGTGCGCTGGAGTCTTACTCAGGTGGTGTCAGCAGCCTGCTTGATGCAAGGTGAAAAAAAATGGGATAGGGAGAAACACCTGGGGGTTGTTTTTCACTTCAACGTATCTGTTTGAATTTAGGCACTCCTGGCATGGGTGAGAGCATGTCAGGGGCGTTTCTGGTATTTAGGTGTTTGAGCATTGGGTCAATGTAACTGCCTTGTGCCTGAAGTGAGGACATGCTGTTTCACCCTATCTTAAGTTCGTTTTCTTCTCTCTGCAAAAGCTCTTTTGCAGCTTGTGACAGCATTTTAGAGGTGACCCGAAGTTTAAACTTCAGCAGGAAGGGCGCTGAAAAATAAAACCCCAAAAGGTAAAAAAGAGCTGACTCCCTGTCGGCTTAAGCTGCAGTGGCTTCTGTTTTGGTGGCTACACTAACACTGTGAGCCAGAAAGGTCAGCGCTGTCAATTAGCTGGCTTAACCTCATTTCCCCTCTCAACTTCTTAGAGGATGCTGAAGCTTTCTTGCTTGGTTGGGTTGATGTTGAGAGGAGTGTGGATGCTGCTACATGTTACTGGCACCCAGCGATGCGTGGGAGACGTAGGTTTTCTTTGCTCCTGTGTGGTTTGGGCTTCACAGAATCAGCCAGCCTGGAAAAGACCTTTATAAGATCAAGTCCAACTGTTACCCCAGCATTGCCAAGGCTGTCACTAACCCATGGCACTGAGGGCTTCATCTGTGTGGTTTGTGACCACATCCAGGGACGGTGCCTCCAGCACTGCCCTGGGCAGCCTGTTCCAATGCCTGAGCACCCTTTGGGGAAGGAATTGTTCCTCAGCTCCATCTAAACCTGCCCTGGTGAAGCTTGAGGGCATTTCCTCTTGTCCCATCCCTTGTTCCTTGGGAGCAGAGCCCAGCCCCTCCTGGCTCCATCCTCCTGTCAGGCAGTTGTAGGGAGCGATCAGGTCCCCCCTGAGCCTTCTCTTCTCCAGACTAAACCCCCAGGTCCCTCAGCCTTAAGTCCTCATAAGACTGAGGACTTAACTGCTCTCTGATGGCTTGTTCAGCCTTTGGTCTCAGTGTCTGAATGTGCCATCAAATGTGCCCATTGGCCTCCCTCCCTGAGACAGAGTCCAGCCCCTTGTTCCTTTCCGAACCAGCAAACAACAAACAGATTTGCTTCACGGGATCCATAGGGTTAACCTTACACAGGGAGAGTCCTTACAGCCATAGGTTTTCAATTGTGCAAGTTGTTTAATGTGCCAGGTGCTTGATGCTGTTCGAAACTGCAGAGGTGCATTGGTACTGTGTCCCTCTCACACCCCCGAAATGAAACCCAGCTCCCGCCCACTGCTGCGTGTATGAGTTCGATGGGATTTGTAGTGTGTCCAAAGGGTTTAAAAATAACCCGAAAGGGATGTGAAGTTGTACAAACCTTCCAACGCCAAATTCCTCCCTGCTGTTGCCAGCAAGAATGTGTGAGTGAGATGAGTAGGTCAGGAGCCAAAAAGCCACGGTGGTGGGCTGCTCCTTTAACATGCAAGTTGTACGTGCATGGGTTTTCATTATAGGATCTGATAGAAGAGATGGCAACATCACATTTGATTGCAGATATAGGACTGGTCTATTGGAAGGTGTCCCTGCTCATGGTGGGGGTGGAAGTGCATAAGCTTTAATGTCCCTTCCAGCCCAAACCGGTCTGGGATTCTGTGACTGATCTACCAGTGGGATAGTGTGATTTAGTTTACTGGCTTTTTTTGGACAGCAAAGCTCCCAACTATGTGAAACTCAGCCCTAGTGGGAACTTCACCTTGCAACTAGTAAATGCTGCCCTCTGCAAATTAATGTGTTTCCTCCAGTTCTGCAAAGCTCTATTTGCTTTCTGTGGCCCGTTAAGAGCAGCTCCACACCCCTTGCTGGGAGCTGGCAGCCTATAACTGGGACTCCCAAGTAAGAGATAACTAATGAAGCTGCTGACTTGCTGCCCCTGAGGCATCCCACAGGGTACCAGGGAAGGGCTATAATGCAGGCAGGTGATGCTGGGCGTCCCTGGTGAGGTAGAGATGCTCCTGCATCCACTTTCCTTCTCACTTCATTCTCTGGAGGTGTGTGATGTGCTGGTGGTGGGTTTGTTTTGGCCTGGCATGAAAAGAGGAATCTGGGCAGGGGCAGTGTGGAATCCTGACTGCGGGGAGATGGGACAAACCCATGGGCTTAAGGACAGCTGGGAGCTGGAGGCGTTGTTCCCGTTGGCCTGCGTGGGGGTGGCATCCCAGGGGTGTATTTTCATCTGGCAAGAGCTTTTCCCTCTGTTCGGGGTCTGGGACTACATCAGGTCAGGGCAGAAGGAACATTTCTCCTGCTGTGGTTGCCGCAGGAAGCAGACAGCCTGCATGCAGTGTGGATGTGGATGGAGGACCTGCTTTTCCAAAAGGGAAGGTTTGATCCTGTATTATCCTTGCAGAGCACTCCGGGCTGGTCCCTATGGCTGTATCAGCTGCTGTGTAACTCAGTTTCCCAACTACTGTTATGAGAGCTGTATTGGTGGTGGCTTGCAGTGGCTATGCCAGAGGGTTTGCATGGAAGCCCAGCAAAAAGGGAAGGGAAACAAGCTCTGAAAGGTGAAGTGACCTCAGGGATGCAGAGAATTGCATCTGGCATCTTTCTGAAAGCTTTTGCATTAACAACAAAGGTGAGAGCTCCTCTTTGGCTGTGGATTGCTCTGTGTGGGCATGAATCATCAGCCATCAAGGGCAAGACTCTAATAAATTGAGGGCTTTGGGCTCCTCTGGCATTTTCGGTGCTGATTGCCTGTGGAGGAGGTGAGAATTTGAACTGAAAAAGAGCAATTATCTGTCTGTGTGCTTACAAAATGCCCATTACTATGGTATCCAGCTAGGATGGGGGAATGAGAGTTTGCCTGGAGGGAGGGGACCGTCTGCCACCATCTCCAGCCTTTTTAGTGTCACCTTCTGTCTACTTAAGGGACAAAAGGTGAGAAGAGCCTAAAAGAGGGCAGCTCCGTGGACTTTTCTGTCAGGGATACAAGGTCTAAAGCATATCCTTGACTAAACCATTTTTAGCATGGGTACAGGGAGTGAGGTTTCCAGGAAAGAGGAGCAGAACCCCATTCCTTCCAGGTTTCCGTCATACACTCCCCAAAGCATGTAACAAGTGTGTAATTACAGTGTTGTTACACGAAGTGGCTGCTAATTTGCCATGTAATTACAGTGTGCCATGCTTTGATAGGCCTTATAAAATGAAGGGATAACACAGCCTCATGCTGGAATGCCGCACTGGAGCTCTCCAAAGCGAGCTGACAAGCACGTCCTGTGCCATCCCTGCTCTCCCAAATCCATAGCAGATTGCTGGCAGGCAGCAAGGAGCCAGGAACATGTGTGCTCTATCCAATGGGACTGTGGCATGCTGGGTTCGACCAGGGGAGCCAGCTTTTGAATATGGCTGCATCAACCTCTTGTGTGGGTTTAGGGTGCCAAGGTTGGCCTGTGGTTAGATGCTGGATTGCAATTTGATGCTGTATGGATGGTGGGTTCTTCACTAGTTGCTGTTCTGGTGATAGCAGATACTTCTCAGGCACTCGGGGAAGAGGTAGGTGTGAGTAAAACCATGTCTGAACACAATATAGGGATGTAAACTTGCAGATCTGTCATCCCGAATGGTTGTTTTCAGATGTGGTGCTGGTATCAGATGGGATTTTGAAGAAGAAAGGAGCAAATCCAAGTGGATTTCTCCCAGACAAGGAAAGAGGGTCTTTTCCTTTTGCTCACAAGGTGAGCAGATTGCATGACTTAGGAGAGCAAGTGTCATTGCTGTTCCTGCAGTGGATCCGCAGGCTGGAGCTGGTGGCATCTTCCAGGCTTTCAGATTTTCATCAGTGCTTGGTGGGATGGTGCCAGAGGATTGACTCAAGTGAAGGAGGAGGGGATTATCTGCCTTACTGGATCATTAAAATGCCCCTGGAGCCAGCCACTGTGAACTTGGGAGATCCCCATGGAAGCTGTGATCTTTGGGTGCAAGATTTTGCCTCCATAGGTCAAGACCTAACTTCCCACATTTGCTTTTTGGTTATGGGCCGCTCTGCAGTTCATCCACATCGGTGTAGCTCCGCTGAAGGCAGCAATACATGCTCCAATCCAGCACGAATGCTCATCACTGCAGAAGCCAGTGGGACCAATGTATACCTGATACAAAGAGTGCAGCTGCCTCAGCCAGAAATCTGGCCTGCATCCCCCTTACGTTTTATAAACCCACGACATAGTTTTACATCTCAGCAGTTTTGTTCTTCCGTGACTAAGCTGCTCACTGCCTGTGTTTCTTTTTCCTTTTTTTTTTTCCTCATTGTGTAGTTTATAATCTTCCAGCTAGATACAGAAAAAGATTTGTTTGCAGGGCTGGCCAAGAAGGCTCTGGTTTCACTGGCACGGGGCCATGCTTACATCTCCAGTCAAAATACTGCTGGTGAAACAATAAATATTTATTGATTCTCCTACAAGCTCCTACATTTTTCCCAGGTGCAGTGGAATTCGAGGGGAGGGAGGCACTTGAGTCCTGCTGATGGCAGAACTCTGTGCGATGGCTCCAGACATAACGGCTGAGATGCTCTTGCACAACTGGGTTCAGCCCTGCTGCATGCACATGCAGCCAATGGATCTGCTCTGTCCTGGTCTATCCAGGTTTGGGGATTTGAGTGCAGCAGCCTTTGGTGGTTAATTCCCTGAAAACATACAAATCTGCAGGTGGCTTTACCTGAATATCAAGGTGAATGAACACTGGAGGGTCTCGCATCCGGCTGGGATGTGTAATTTGATGTCAGCTCCTGAGATGTGGCCAAGAAAAGGCATAAAATCAGGGTGGTTTCAGGTTGTAATTTGGTTAAAAGCCCCAGCCTCATAGGTTGTAGACAACAGACCTGAGGAGCATTAACAGCCTGCTAATGTTTGCATGCAAAGCCTGAGCTCCTCTGTGCAGCCTGTGTTCAGCTGAAGGCTCTTGGGCTTGCCATCCACCAGTGCTCCGAGTTGTCCTGTTCCCTGCTCCAGTGTGCTGGGTGGCTCCCAGTAATTTCTGGTTTGTTTTCATGCTGTCGTGCCTCAAATTGCTGTCAGTGCTCTGCACCGTGCAGGTGGCCCCGTTGTTTGTAATGCAAGAAGCCAGGATGCTGTGCTGGTGTAGCACAGCCATCCCGCAGCTGGTTCCTGTAGTTGTAAATATAACCTATTACAAATGTGAGGAAGAACTAGCAGCTTTCCTTTCTGGAGAGGAAAATCTCCTTTGTGTGGTTTGGGAATGAGAGTTGGAGATCAGAGGTCACCATGAGCATCCTATCTACCGTGAGCATCCTATTCGCCGTGTGCTGGCGGCAGCCCTCGGTGTGGATTGGGATAACAGGGCTCTGTCTGGCTCTAAACTGTAATTCCCATTCCCATCATCTCGTGGGAGCAATCCCCTGCTCCAGCAATTCCTGCTTTCCAGTTTTTTTGCCTCCTGTTAAACCTTTCCTATGAGGACAGAAGAGGCAGAGCCCCGTCTGGGGTGGCCGGTGCTGTGTTATTCCAAGACAGCATTCCCAGGGTGGGTTTGCAGGGACGTTGCTCTGCTTTAGGACGTGGCTGTATGTAGGAAAGCTTCTGTTGCTGGGGTGGTTGTGGAGCTGCAGGCTGGCTCCTCACCCCGGCTGAAGCGTTCAGGGCTCGTTAGTGAACAGAACGCGTTCTCTTACGCGGAGGGGATGTTAAATTGGCTCCACATGGATTATGTACGTTGTCGCACTTTCCCGGAGGGTGATGGCATGAGTAGGAATGTGGGTTTGATGAAAGAAGCCAGACACTGAGTCAAAAGTGGAGTGGCTCCCCCTGCGCTCCCCTCCCCGTGCCCCTTCTCCTCCCCCCCCCCCCCCCCCCCCCCCCCAATCCCATTGCAAATAGTTGACGTGATTCCAAGGCATTCTTCAGATGGCTGGTGGGGAGCGCAGGAGAAGGAGCTGGTGGGACTTTGGTTCTTGTTCTTTAATGCAGCATACATGCTTCTGGGGCCTCTGACCCCAAAGGATATTGAAGAAAGGCCTGATGAGACGTGGTTTGAGGGGAAACTGAGGCACGGTGTCCCCATTCTGCACAGCAGGGACATGGGAGCATCCCCAGTGTGTGCTCCAGGTCTCCCTCTCCTTGCTACAACTATAATCATAAAATCCCAGACTGGTTTGTGTTGGAAGGGACCTTAAAGCTCATCCAGTTCCAACCCCTGCCGTGGGCAGGGACACCTTTGACTAGAGCAGGTTGCTCCAAGCCCCTGTGTCCAACCTGGCCTTGAACCAGAGATGGGGTAGCCACAGCTTCTCTGGGCAACATGTGCCAGTGTCTTATATAGGTTTTCTTATGGTGTATGTTAAGCTTTATTGCACCTTTCTGCCTCCTCCACAACACCAGGCAGGCCAGGACCCATCTGACCTTTGGGATTTCCAGTTTGAGTGTACTGGCTGACTGTGATTTGGCCTGGGAGCTAGACTGGGGGGGGGGGAAGGCAAATGGCTCAGCCCTGCGTCCCTTCAGGGTGAGGATTGCATGTCCTTGTGGAGGCTGGGATTCCCACTGGGATGCTTCCTCTCCTGCAATGTCCTTAGAGGTCTCTGGATAAAACTGCTGACTCAGGGAAAGCTGCCACTGATGTTTGCAGCTGGTAGACCCCAGAAAGTGGAGCTGGACACTAGGAAGCACTTTGGGGTTTGTTTCCTGTTGCTTTCTTCATCACCGTGTCAGCAGCATCTATCGCAATAATCAAAGTGTGGCTTTTTGACCCACATGAAAGCTTTTTTTTCATAGGTGTCTGCATGTGTTTGTGCACAACCACTTCGTTTTGGTCAGTGTTTGAGAAGCAGCAGAGTGGTGGGGATTTTTTTCCCCTTACCTTTTAGTTATGAGAAATTGTTTACCAAAAACATGAACTGTCAGAAGAAAGAAACAACTTCTGTTGTTTCTTGCAAAAGCTGAATACTCCTGGCTTTTTGCACTGGAAAATTCAAAGAAGATGTAGTGGAACACGTGAAATTTGGGTCTTTTTTTCTCTTCTTCTTTTACACGTTATTGTTAGAAGCGGTTTTAAAGCTCAGTGCCAAGTGCTTTCTCTTTTCAAATGCTCAAGGCGTGTTACCCAACCACTCTGTCTCTCCAGACTGCTTTGTGAGGTCAGTAAACGCAATTCCTCCTCATTTGCAGCCTGAAGTGAGGAAAAACTCATTTCCTCAATCCCCAGCATCAGCCATGGGATGGGTCCAGCAAGTTGGCAGCAGCATCGTGGTGCATCCTGACTCCGTGGCATTTGCCAGCCCCATCCTTTTGAAGGGATGCAAAGGAATTGGATGTCAGAGGGTTTTCCCTGTTTTCTGGGAAGCCCGGTGCCACCATGGTGCTGGGAAAGTTCTGCTTTTCCAGCGTCAGCAGTGGGGTTTCGGAGCTGTCCCGGTAGCTATGGCCCGACGGGGTGGTTAGTCACTGGGGCTGGTTTCCATCCCTTTAAGCGGCTCCAGATTTGAAGCTGGCTTTAAAGCTTGCGACTTGAAAGGCACCAGCCATGTGCCTGCTTTGCCTTCGAGCTGGATGACTCTCTTGTGTTCCTGCTTTCAAGCATCCCAGCCCCGAGCGGCTGGGACCATATGGATCCTATAGAATGACCTGCCTGGACCAGCATCACATCAATGGGGTGGGGAGGGAGCGGGGGCTGCCTCCGGGGCTGGACCACCAGCCCATGCCATTTAGTGTCTTCTTTGTCAGCTTCCAGTGTGTTTGCTGGTCCCAAGCATGCATTGAGAGCCTAAAAAGAAGGAAAAGAGGAGGGGCGGGGGGGGGAAAGCCAGAGGAAAAGGAGAGCAAAGGGAAGGGGTAGTGTGCCTTTAAGCAGCTGTGTGCCAGCATGTGTAACTGTGCTCTAATCTGGTGACTAACTTGGTTGCAAAGCAGCTGCCAAACCGGGGCCTGAAGGCTCTCCAGGAGTCATCGGGTCCCTCCCTCCTTTCATCCCGCACCCCCCCTGCCGCCCCAGCGCTCCCTATGGCAGTTAATTCACTCATCTGGAGGGCACAGCCCCGGCGGTCTCTTGACTCAGCAGTCCGGGGCCGATGGGAGCCGCGGGAGCGAATTCCAGGCAAGAAATAATCTCATGACTTGTCTTGGAAAAGATTGCTCCGAAAAGATCCCCTTACGGTCATGGAGCTGCTCCGTGCCCGCCCCTCCAGCGCAGCCCTGATGAGGCTCCCGATTTCCCAACCTCAGGAGCCGCAGCAGTCAGCCAGAGCAGCCCAGGGGAACTCATTGGATATATCCCTCCCTTGGAAAAAGAGGGATGGAGTCGGAGGCGAGGGTGCCCTGCAGCTGGTGCCTGTCCCCTGCAGGGCACAGTGGTGTGTGGAGCTGGTTTGCCAGGGCAGAGAGCCCAGAGCTTGGGGTTGTGTTGATTTTGGGGTCACTCCTTTTTCTTCCCCCATTTCCCTGGGAGGATGTAAACCCTTCCTGCATCCCCAGGCAATTTGGGTTCTTCCATCAGTGTTCTTGCTGAGATGCTTGGCATTACCTTCAGCAGGGCTGGCACTGTGGTTGACTTTAGAATCAGATTTATGCTGCCTTTGCCTGTTGGCTTTTTTTCCTCCTGTCCTACATGTATCTTGCTGTGGCCTTTTTTCCTCTCGCCTCCTCTCCATCCAGACTCCCTTGAGTCCCATCCCCTTCTGAAGGCAGTTTGGGAGGGCTCATCCCATGCCCAGTGCCTTCCCGTGGGATGGGATTAGACCAGGTTGGAAATGAAGTATCTTTGCATTTGTCTGGGAGGAAGACTGGCCCCATGGGCAGGCAGGGCTGTTGAGCTGATAGCTCTTATGTGTCCTTCTCAACCGGGATCAAGGCTTGGGAGCGCATAGCTCCTGGGGCTGTGACCGCAGGGATGTAGGTCTCTGAGGGCATCCTGCCTCCCTGGAAGGGTGCCTGTCCGCTGCAGTGGCTGTGCTGCCTTTGGAGATGGAGATGCCTGGGGAGAGGAACCTTTGGCTCCTGCTATCCATACACTTATGGCCCCTTAAGCATCAGGAGCTGGCAGCCCCCAAGCCACCCATCCAGGGCCCTGCTGTAGCTCCTCCAAGCTTCTTAGGGTTGGTGGAAGATTCCCGGAGTTCCTGGCAAGGGCTCCTGGCTCCTGAGTTGCCAAATGACGCCCCCTCCACCCCCTCCTCCATTTGTGTCTCCTCCTAATAGCGTGTTGGCCTGAGCAGCCGAACTCAATCAGCCCTTTCACCATCTGCTCCCAGGCACTTCTGCTGGGGAAGGCTCGGGGCCAGGGAGGCTGTAATTCCTTAATAGCTTCCGGACGCTGCTTGCGGGGTGGATGCGAGTGTCTGAGCCTCTTTCACCCCCCAGCCTTCACTGAGGTTTCCAAGCTCAGGCTTCCTTTGGGCAGATCGGAGCACCTCCAGAGCACTGCTCTGATTTATCCCTTCATTCTCCAGGCTGAGGCCAATAGGTGACATAATCCTGGACAACCCTTGGCAACTGGGTTAGGGATGACTGAAGCTGATGGGGGAGCCCAGTGCATCTTTGGCCGCCTTCCCCGGCTCACTCCCACCTTCTTCATCTTCCCAGGGCCAGTCTCTGCACTGGTCCCTTCGTGGTGGGAAGTTTCCTAGAAGTAGGAGCTGGAGAAGAAGGCATTGATGGGGAAACCCGTTGTTCTCATGCATGGAGATGGTGGATCGCCAAGAGGTTCCATGCTGCAGCGCAGCTCTGTGCTCAGCCTGGGATGGGGAAGGCTTAATCTCAGAGCTCTTCAACTGCGCAGTGTGCTTGGGAAAATCCCCTTGTTCGTTGTCTTAGTTTCCTTGTCTGCTTAAAAAGAAATAATACTAGGCTTTTTCTGCCCTCACATTAAATGAAGCTGCGGTGAGAGAAGCAGCAGGCATAGAGAAGATGCTCAGAGTGTGCAGTGAATATTATGAGCTACTTTGATTTCAGCTGCAGGGGCTGTTGTGTGCATTTGTGAGCCACAGAGAGGGAGGAGGGATGCCTTCAGAGAGGAGGGGTCAGAGTACTTGGAAGTGCAGGTCTTCGGTGTTAGTAAATCCAGTGATGCAGAGAAGTAAATCCGTATCTAGTGCAGGGGAATTAGAGGTATGTGGATCATTATGCTACCTGCCATCTCTTGGCAGCTGCTGGCAGAGCTGACTGTTTGCTCTGAAGACTTATAAATATTTTGGTTGATTAAAGTGATTGATTATCCTTGCTCTAGTATTATTTAGTTCGAGCAAACAGCGCTGAGATTTACCAGCCCCGCTCTGACCTCCCAGCCCTGATCTGTTTGCAAAAGCCTGTGCAATTATTTGTTTGGTTTCAAAGATAAACACCCTCATCTCTCCTCTGTTGGTAACTGCAAAGACAACTGGCCAGCTTGGCCTGACAGACCTGGAGTCCTTATGTATGCTGGTATAAGGGTGGTGAGATGGGGACGTGATGGTCACCAGGTGAGGATGGGGTGAAGCTCTTGGGCTGGTTCTCCTCCTCTGCACATACTCACTTTGCTCATCGGGTGCAGAGCCAAAACACTCCCTGCTGTATGGAGATGCTATCAAAAGCCCAAGAAGGGCTTTCTCTGGTAAGGCCTTTGCAATCCATGGGGGATGTGATACGCTTCAACTTGTCCCCTCCCGTTGAGCAATCGTCCGCGGGGTTTTTGCCAGCTTGGCTGTATGTCTGGCTGGCCTTGCCCTGAAGGGAAGGGTTGGCCAGGAAGGCTGCGGAGGTGGGGTTGGATGGGATGGGCAGCAGGAATCTGCAGCTGCAGAGGGATGTGGCAAGCTTCGCCCCCGTCCCTTGCTGCCCCAGGGCAGCGTGTGTGCTCCGGAGGTGACCCGGAGCTGCCTTTGGTGCTTCTTCGTCATCGGCTTCACCCCTTCTGCATCAGCAGCTTCCTGCTGTCTGCATCACGTGGAGGTGTTCTGGGCTTGAGGAATGCTGTAGGAATATCCATGGGCACCTTCCAGTAGGCACTTGCATTGCATGGATACCACCGACGGGTTTACAGCCCTTCCAGCTTTAACAAACATTCTTGGTTTCTGAATGAGAGCGCTGGCAAGTGGAGGACAGAGACTTTGATGTGGATGGAGATATTTTAGGGCTTGAACCTCATCCTTGCTTGAGGGCACTTCAAACTGCGTCCTGCCATGTGGTATCCTCGTGTCTGGTGTGACGTGACGTTGACTCAGCCTGGGGGCAAAGGCTAAGGCCAGGGTACAGAGAGATCAGTTTATGCACGTCCTGGACTGAAAATCAAGTTAAGGTTGGGGAATTCCTTTTAATGGACAGATTGGAGGTGTTTGGCTGAGTGTCTGCATGTCTAATCCTTTCCTGAGGCAAGCATAATAGAGGCTTCTTTTTAGGACCAGTGTGTTCCCAGCAGCAGGGCCATCAGGGGAGTTCATCTACATCAGAAGTGTGTTGGATCATGGTCAGGGCAGCACAAGTAATTGTGGTCTTGATTCTGGGCATGGAGTCATTTCACGTGGCTGCAGATACGCAATGAAACCATCCCAAGCTGTGAGGTCATGTGTAGCTGCTTACAAAATACGTTGGCACAGCGTGTTCTTCAGGTGTGTTTGAGCCAGCTTAGAGGGGTTGAGATCTCTTTGTGGGGTGATGAAAGAAATTAACATGAGTGAAGGCTCCTCAGCCCTTTTCCCATTGCGAGGGGACAGCCCTGCCAAGAGATCTCAGCCATCCCTTTCCTGACAGCATCTTCCTCACACAATGTACTGCCAGTTAACCTCAAGCCTTGCAGTATCTCTGCTTTCCCATTCTGGGAGACTCTCACGTGTGGTTTGGCAGCCCCGTCCTTCCCCAGAGCAAGCAGCTGGAGGTGTTGGAGCTGAATCCCCATTGCGTGTCTGTCCGTATCCCTGGGTGATGAAGGAAAGGGAGATTAATGTCTGAGGAGAGAGAAGGGGCCTGTTTGGATAGAGAAATGCTCAGTCTGAACTGCTCTGCTGTGATTACGGTAGTACCTTGGTAGCATCCTGTATGTGAATCCATGTCAGGGTACTGGGATGCCTACAAGAACGTTGGAGAGGGACTTCTTACAAATGTAGTGACAGGACAAGGGGGAATGGCTTTCAACTGGCAGAGGGGAGACTGAGCTGAGCTCTTAGGCAGAAGCTCTTCCCTGTGAGGGTGCTGAGGCACTGGCACAGGGTGCCCAGAGAAGCTGTGGCTGCCCCATCCCTGGCAGTGTTCAAGGCCAGGTTGGACACGGGGGCTTGGAGCAAGCTGCTCTAGTGGAAGGTGTCCCTGCCTGTGGCAGGGGGTTGGAACTGGATGAGCTTCAAGGTCCCTTCCAACCCAAACCAGTCTGGGATGGTGTGATTCTGTGATGTATCACTTCATTGAAGGAGCCACAAATGGCATCATCAGGTGAGAACAGCTGAAGTCATGGTTTTAACCTGGCTGCAAAGAAATGTATATGCTCAGAGATGATGAGAAGCGCTGGGTGGGGATGTCCTGGACCACTGTCTCTTCCATAGAGTGCCAGAGCACAGCTGTGGGTTTGCTTTGGGAGGGCTCAGGCCATGCTCCTGTGGTTGTGGATGCCTCCGTGGTGGTGAAGCCAGCACCATGCTTTGCAGGGCTCGTAGCCCAGCCTGTGGGGAGCAAGGAATTTCAAGAGGCTTCTGGTCCCAGGCATGAGCCATTTGAATCTCTCAGGCACCCTTCCAAGAGGCAAATGAGTAGTTGTTTGATGGGGATCGCTGGATATGGGGGGCTTTCCCCTTTGTTTTTATATTGCTGTTAAGCAGTTTGTGTTTTGGTACTGGGCTGTAAGGAGCTGGGGTTTAGCCACTTCTTTGCAAAGGAGCATCTCCTGGAGCTGGAGCACTGATACACGGGCATGACCTGGACTTGCTATTTACACTTGACCTCCTTTCAGTCAGGGCTGGGTGTCCATTACAGGCTTTGCTGAGCCCACCCTGCGCTCCCATTAGTGCCTGTGTGCCTGTGCCTGGGGATTAGAGCTCTTTAGCAGCGCGGTTAGCAGGGATTAGAGCGAATTATCACAGGAGAAGCATGTCTCATAGCATTGCACGAGGCAGGGAGTGTTCCTCCCAGCCCTGCTAAGGGAAGATCGGAGGCAAATAAGCCTGGGAGCGAGATGCTAATCCTGTTTTCCAAGGGGATGCCCCGGCTCATGTGGTGTTTGATTGGGAAAGCCAATAAGGGCCTGACCGCTGCAAGAAGAGGCTTTTTGGCTCCCGAGCAGGAGTGCTTTGGGCACGTGGAGGTTGTTCCTCGCTGCCTTTGCGTTGGCTACGCCTCCTGGTCCTGGCTGTCTCTGGAGTGCTGACCTGGAGCATGGGTTGCATTAAGCCTGGGTTCTGCCGTCAGGTTGCACAAGGTTTTAGTTGTGATGCTGTGAAATCTAAAGCTGCAGAAGGTGTTTTGAAGCTGATCTGAGAGCGTTTTGCCTTTGCACGGGGGGGTTTTGAGTGGAGCTAAACCACACCAGCCTCAGAGCACAACCTCACCTCAGCTGCTGCTTTGTCTTGATGGAAAATCTTGCTGCTGACTGCTTTGCATAGTTCTGAGGAGCGTTGTTGAGCTGTGGCCAGAGTCCTCAGCCTCAGAGGTGGCTGCATCTCCACTGTGCTTGCTTTTGCACCTGAAATGAGGAGGATGGAGCAAAGCCATCCACTGAGGGAAGCCCTGCTTCGCGTTGCTGCAGGAAGATGATCCATAGGTCCTGTCGCTGCCTGCTGAGGCTGGGGAAACTTTCTGTAACTGCAGCGAGCGTTGACTCAAGCCCTGTGGTTTTGCTTAGCTTTGGTCCAGGGGTTTCTCTCGTGCTTCTTTCCCCCCTCTCCCCCAGAAAAGTGGGAGGATGGAGCGAGCTGACCACCCTGTGAGCTCCTGGGACTGCAGGGAGCGCTGCGTTCCCAGGATCGCCGTCCAACACCCACAGTATAAATCTGGGAAGGAGAGAGGGAGTGGAAAGAACCTGAAGGAGGGCAGCAGGCTTGGATAGGGTGGTGAGGTTCTGGCACAGGGTGCCCAGAGAAGCTGTGGCTGCCCCATCCCTGGCAGTGTTCAAGGCCAGGTTGGACACAGGGGCTTGGAGGAAGCTGCTCCAGTGGAAGGTGTCCCTGGCCGTGGCAGGGGTTGGAACTGGATGAGCTTTGAGGTCCCTTCCGACCCAGACCAGTCTGGGATTCACTTGCTGGTGATGCTGCTTGGTTCCTCCCCAGCTGCAGGATACCCAGAGCAAAACCGAACCCTCCCTCACCTGCTCTATGCCCAGTTCTGCAGGCATCTCCCTGTCTCTTCTAGCAAGCGTGCACCCAAGTGAGGGTTTCTCCCTTTTATAGAGGGGTGAAGCCATTTACCCCAGTGGAGCATCCTGACATCTCATCCCCACCTTTCACTTTCCTCTCTGTCTGTGATGCTCTGAGTGCTGAGAGCCCAAACTTGGAAGAAGTGCTTTTAGGGAAGACAGTTTTCAAGCCCTTTATTTAGGGGAAGAGCTCACCCCTATGACACACCACATCTCCATAAGAAAGCTGCTGAATGCCCGAAGAAAGCCGGCTTTGTTGTGCTTTCTGCAGGCTAAGCAGTGTGGGCTTTCGGTTTCCTCTCTTGTTTTTCTCTTGAAGCCCAGCTTTCATCTCACAGTATTTATTTTTCACTGCTTGAAGGAGAAAAAAAAGAAGAACTATTTTTCTTTTTCTTTCAAAAAGAAATATATTTATTTTAAATTAAAACAGCAAATGCCTGTGCCTTTTGTGCTGTTCCTTGCAGGGCTGGTCTCTGGTGAGTTGCTACAGGAAGGGGAACCAAATCTCGCCGCCTTGTTGCCCGGTCCCATCTCATCCCCACATCCCCAGCAAACACCTCTCCCTGTGCTCACCCCTTCTCCCCATCCATCCTTGCTTCCCTCTGTTCCCTTTTATTCAGGTTTTCTGCCCTATTTTCCCTTTCCCCCCCCCCCCCCCTTGATTTCACTGCCCCTCAGTCCGAGGAGCCCTAATTGGAACAGGCCGGCTCCTCTCCCGCTTCCTGCGTGGGAGTGAGAGGCAACGCTTGTGAAAACAGTTCAAAAGTGCATTGAAAGTTTTAGCCTAATCCTGCCTAAATAACAGGGGGCTCAGCCCGGGGTTCTTTGCCCGGGTGTCCCTGCTCCGGAGCGGGGGGCACCTGGGAAAAGCGGTGGTGGAAACCTGAGATGGGGAGATGATGCTTCCATGGTGCCCAGGCTGCCGCCTCGGGGAGCGTGGGAAGGGTCTCAGCTCCCGGCCCCCCTCTCCACAGCCTCCTCTTATCCTGAGAAAGGTTTCTCGGCTGCTGAACCCTGCTGTTGGGAATGCTCGTGTGTGTTTCGGCTTCCCCCATCGCTAGCTCTGACATGGGTTTACGCCTCGGGAAGGATGGGATGGAGGGGAATTGGAGCAGCAGGGGGATGAACTCGGGCAGCTTTGAGCTTGTCATAAACTGGGGATGGAGAGGCTTGGGGGGCTTGGGGGTCATGGGCTTGCAGTGGGCACATGTGAAGAGGGTTGCAAAGCCTCTTAGAAACTCCCCTGCTCCATCTCAGGCATCCAGCAATGGGAGGAGATCCTAGATAGTGGGCACCTCAATGTGGAGCAGCACTGGGGCTTAAGGAGGATCTTGGGTAGCTCAGGGCATAGGGATTGAGGTCTTTTGAGGGAAAAAGGGCCGAATTCCTGCCACCCTTGGATCATAGTCTCATAGAGAAGACTTTTCTTGACTCTCTGCAAATGATCTGGTTTGAAACCGACGCACGTCTTCTCCCAAACATGTCCTCATGCCTCTTCCAAGCCACCAAAAGACCAGAAATCCTCATGATACCAGAGTACTGCAGGCTTAGTCTGAGGCCTGGGAAGGGCAGAATAAGGATGCTGTGCAGGGAGCAGGGTCTTACCTGGGACAGTGCTGGGTTCCTGGCCTTGCTGTCCATCCATCAGAACAAGGGCAGGAGGAGGCCACTGGGTCAGGTACACCCATTTACATGCAGGCTCCTGAGTAAAAGAGCAGGGACCAGACAAGGGCACACTGACTGGGAAAGAAAGTGAGTGGCAGAGTGGAGCTTTAAAGAAGCATTGACCCCGAGTGGAAACTCGGGTGAAAAATGACTTTGCTCCCATCCTCCTGCTTGGAGCATCTTGGGTTTTTGTTCCCTTTGCTGCCATTTGTTTTGCTTATGCAATCAGATGCTAATGCTTTGGCGTGCAGTGGGGCTGCTTGCGTTTTAAGGTCAAAATCCCTGAAGTTTGTAAATCATGCTCCTTAAAAAAGCTCAGATGCATGGAAAAAGTTTATACATGTGGAGCCTGGCGAGAGCAGAGCAGGAATGTGGCTGGGAGATGAACTTGGTGATCTTGACCTCCTTGTCCATTCGCTGGCTGGTTTTCTCTCAGGCTCCACGTCTCTTGGTGCAACACCTAGCAGGAGTCGAGTGGTGGGGTTTGGGCATGAAACCCACATAGGGATGCAGTGCTGGCTCTTGGTAGGGTCAGGGTTGTTGTTAACCTCTTGTCTTTCTGAAGTCTTGTCCCCAGGGATATTGAGGAGCTGGTGGAAAAACTGGGTCTGGTTTTGAGAAGCCTCTGGGATCTTAGTTGCAGCTAAGATAAGTAGATGTCCCTCTCTGCCTTCCCCCCGTGCAAGGCAAATCACAGAATGGTTCGGGTTGGAAGGGGCCTTAAAGCTCATCCAATTCCAGTCCCCTGCCACAGGCAGGGACAGCCCCACTGCTGTGCTTGCTTTGTGGGTTAAACCCCTGACATTTCTAAACTGAGCTTGGGTGTAACAGATGGGTTGATGCTGGCTCCTGCTTCCCCAGGTGTATTTCTCCTGCACCCACGTGTGTGCACGCCTGCGAGCGCGTGTGTGGTTATGGACAGCAGGAGGGACACAAAAGGAGACTTTATTTGCGCAAGATTTGATTAAAATCTTGGAAACAGGTTTCAGATGGTGGTGAAAGCTGAAACCGGGGACCTGAGCCTGGTGGCTTTTGTTACAGAAAGGCTGCTTCACTCTGACCTTTAAGCATCCCAAACCGAAGGCTAAAGGGCTTGTCTGTGGGTGCTGGAGGACATCACCAGGGCTTAATTCTCCTCCCCAGGCAGTAACTCCCCTGTACCCAGCAAAGCTGCATCAAGCAGAGCCAGGTAAAGCCCATTGTGCTCCCTGGCCCCGCAGGGATTCACAAAGAAGATGATACTGAAGTAAATCCAGTAAATACTTAAGTAAATTAAGTAAAGTCTCAAAACCAGCAGAGGCAGAATTCAGGTTAAAAACTCCATCCCTGTCATCTCTTCCAGGTCCACAAACAGTCATGGAGGGCTTTACACACACATTTTATTTGACCCATAGGAGCTTTTCTGTCTACATGGGACGCTGCTGACTCAAATAAGGCTTCTGCAGGCATTTGCAGGCTTGGGACTTTGGGGCTGTTTTGTCTTCTGAAGAAATGGTAACTGGTAGCTGTGATCTAACAGGAAAAAGAGGAGATGATGTTTCAAAAGCCGAGTACAACGTTATTTGGAGAAGCAGCCTTGAAATGGACATTCTGATTTATTTCGGTGTCTAAATAGAAACCCTCTTGTGGCACTCTGCATTTTCAACTTGAAAACAGGCTGTTTGCTTCTCTGGTGACCTCTCTCTGGGAATTGCTTTTAAGTCTTCCCTGTTTTGACATGGTGTTTGTGCAGAGCTCAGCGTTCACCTTACCAAACCGAAACCTTATCCCCCGCTACTGAAAAATTGATTCACCGGGTATGTACAAACCCAACCTCAGTCCTGCTGGAGAGGATGGGGGGGGCCATGAGAGGTATTTACTTGTGTCATAAGTAAACCTCACCTTGCCCTGCTGCTTGTATAAGGAGACCACCTCCATATAGGTTTTTGCGAGTGATTCAGTGTTCAAATTGGGGTTAGAAATGTTCTTTAAACCCAGCTTTGACTCATCTTCCCATAGCACCCGGGAGCAGGGAACGGCTGTTTAACCAGCCAGTGGAGGGGAGCAGATTCCTGGGTGGTCCCTGGAACCACAGAGCACAGCAAAGCAAAGCATTAAAATGTAACATGAGGATGAAGGGAAAGGGGCACTGAACCACTTTCTCCCAGTGTTATCTCGGCACGGCAGATGGAGAACAGAGATAGCGAGGGTGGCTGCTCGGTTTTCCATGCCCTCTCCAGCCAAATCCAGTAAATAATGAAGTGTAATTTGCCAAATAGCCTTTCAGTGCATTATTTGCTTTCGAAGGTCCTGATACTTCCACTGCGGCAGGCAGTCCTTGATTTATGCGGTGAGGTTAGGGGGAGGAATCGGGTCCCGAGAGGGTTGGTGTTGGGAATTCTGGTACTAGTGCAATTCCTTCTGTGCCTTGGTAACTAACTTTAGAGGGAGCTGCAAACAGAGGGGGGGAATTTTGCCTGTCTTTTACTTGGGGATGATAGGTGGAAAGTGCAAAGATGGAGACAAAAAAGTTGCTCTGTTTGGCTTAGCAGTGGAATTGCATTTGGTGCATCCAGCTGATGGTATTGTTTGGACTTCAAATGATGTCTGTGAGTGTGGCTGGGGGGGACCTCAGTGGAGCAGGAAGCCCAGACTGGGAATCCCAGAATCCCAGACTGGTTTGGGTTGGCAGGGACCTTAAAGCTCATCCAGTTCCAACCCCCTGCCATGGGGAGGGACACCTTCCACTGGAGCAGGTTGCTCCAAGCCCCATCCAGCCTGGTGATTCAGATGGGGGAGGGTTTTCCTTCAGGTGGTTGCTTATGTGAAACTCTTTGGCTACAAACACCCCCTTCCTTCCACATGAATTGGAAAAAGGGAAAAGAAAAGAAAGGAAGAGCTTTGCTTCTCATCAGGACGTACTCCAAGGCCCGGCTCTTGGCTCCATGCTCTCCCATGGGGGTGGCTCAGCGTTGTTCAGTGACTCACCCCGAAACGCATTGCTCTGTACCATGGGCTGTGCATGATGTAACTCTTGCTAATGTGGGATTTTCCAGCTCTTTGTTTTCCCTCCCTTCTCGAATGGGTTTTCTGCCGGCTCTCTGTCCTGTAAGCCTGCTGTCAGCTTACTTTTTCCAGGGCTGCTTTAAAATGAGTGTTTTCCTTTTGCTTTCCTTTGGAGTGGGATGCCCAGACGTGGAGCGGTAGTTCAGAGATGCTTTTCTTCCTGCTTCCTCCTTCACACTGGTCTAGGACTCTACCTTCCCTGGTGTCTGGAAGTGCTCAGCTATCTCCCAGGCTCTAGATACTACCTTAGATGATGAAGCCCTGTAGGATGATGTCTGAGAAGGTCTTTGTCACTGCCAAATTTCCAGTAGCGCATTTATGGTTGGATTACAGGGAGACCATGCACATTGTGTCACCCAGCTTCAGTGCAAGCTTATTACAAGCTCAAGGTTCTCCTTCTTGTGTTTCAGAAGCCTGCTCATGGGACTTGCAGAGTTTATGTGTTGGATTAGAGCGATTTGGGTGTGAAAATTCCAGAAGAAAAGAGGATTTCTTTGTTATTCTAGCAGTTCAGTGGTCAGCACGACTCCTCTCATCTTTCCCAGTCCCGTGTCCTTATGGCTGATTTTCTCTCCTGCCTCTTTCAGATATGGAATGTGCGGATGTGCCTTTATTAACTCCCAGCAGCAAAGAAATGATGTCTCAGGCCTTGAAAGCCACCTTCAGTGGCTTTGCCAAAGAGCAGCAGCGGCTGGGAATCCCCAAAGGTAAGACATGGTTTCCCAGTGAGCAGCCACAGAGATTGTGTCCTCCTGCCACTTGCAGACTACACCTATGTGGCCAATTGTGCCTGCCTGTCCTGTTAATATCTGCACCTTTGGGATCCTGCTGCTTTGGAGGCAGCTCCAAAGACTTCCATTTGCAAGGCATCTCTATGGAGAAGCAGCAGGAACCCTTTTAATAGAGCCTGATGACAGGCAGGAATGGAGCGAAATGGGAGAAGTGGGTGGGAGAAGGGGTCAGAGAACTGGTGGGATTTTTAAAAGTCCCAAACAAATCCAAACTCCTTCCTTGTATGAAATAATATCTGCGATAGGGCTGATCCAAACCGTGGGAATGATGTTCCCCCACCACATTTTACCCTTATGCCAATGCGCTGCCAATCTCTGTAGGACGAGGCTGTGCACTGCAGCAGTAGCACCATCTGTATCCTGTTCTCCTGTGGAAATGGCTTGTGGTTGCTCACTAACGCATCTCTTCTACCCGCTCCTTGTTGTAGATCCCCAGCAGTGGACGGAGACGCACGTGCGGGACTGGGTGATGTGGGCAGTGAACGAGTTCAGCCTGAAGGGAGTGGATTTCCAGAAGTTCTGCATGAACGGAGCTGCCCTCTGTGCCCTGGGCAAGGAATGCTTCCTGGAGCTAGCGCCTGACTTTGTGGGAGACATCCTTTGGGAACATCTGGAGATCCTGCAGAAAGGTGAGCCCTGGAGTCCCCAGGCTGAATGACTCGCGCCGTCCTGGCTAGCCCGATTTTGGGCCTTTCCAAAGACCTTGGCTCGCAGTCTGACTCCTCAGTGAGGTGTTCACCTTGGGCTTTGATCCCAGTCAAAGCAGCTTTCAAAGCCCAGCTTCCCAGTAGGATTTCACGTGGGCATCCCAACCGGTAGCAGGCAATGCAAGTCCTGGCATTGCTTGAAAGAGGAAGAGTGTTAGTGCTGGGTGCTTGGCAGGAGTCCGCAGCGGGCAGGGGCACTCTGCCTGCCTGGAAACAACGGTGGGATTTTCCAAAGCATTCTTCCTCGGCTTGTTCAGCTCCTGTTGTGAGTTTTACTGCTTCCTCCGGTAGTGCTGGGTACAACAATGCCACCAAAATCCCACCCTCATTTCCCAGCTGCGATTGGAAGCTGCTTTGCTTTGTTTCATGTCCCAGATGGTGTTTTCCCCACAGGAAAAGCCACCTCTGCCAGTCCCTGCGTGACAGCATCAAGGGCATTAATTTTCAGTGATTTGAGGGGGGACACACATCACACATGGATTTTGGGTGTTGATTTTCACACTGAGCAGCACTCAGCCTGGGATGGCTTCTAAAGAGCAGGAGAAGAGCTTAACACCTTTAACTGCGAGCCATGAGCAGGGGCAGCAGCAAATCAGGGCTCCTTTCTGTGCCAGAGCTATTTGCTTTCCTGGAATATCCCTTGCACCGTCAGACCAACCCTGTGTGCTTGTCAGGAAGGGGAGGGGGAGCAAAGTTATGCCTTCCAGGAAACCATTGACAAATGGATGTTAATTGCTGAGTACTAATTTTACTGCTACCTGTGGTTTGCAGAAAGTAAACACGGTTCTTTCCAGGCCCTGTGTACGACAGGCTGTTATTCTGCTCTCTGACTCCATATATCTGTTCTCTTCTTCTCATTTTGCCTATTTTTCATTAAGTGCTTCTATCAACAGCAAGCAGCTTAACTAAACAAAGCAAAATGTTGTGGTCAATCCAATTTCTCCTTGCTATGAGCCATTGCTTGGAGTGCAGCTCTGCCTTCCCACAACCCTTCCTCATTTGTTTGTACCACTGGAGAGGGTGACGGAGGTATCAGAGCTGGGTTTGCAGCTCCTTCCCGCAGCTTCCCAGGGCATGGAGATGAGCTTGGAGCTGTAGTTTCATATTAAAGTAGGCATCTTGTTCCCTATCTCCATAGCAGAGGTGCTTCAGCCCTCAAAGCATCTTTGTGACCTCCTCTGGATTCACTCAAGCAGGTCCACAAAGCGTGAAGAGATTAAGGTTTCCCCGGGCTTAACCATGGAGTCAGGGTCCAGCTTGTTAACCCCGACTATTCCATCTTCCCCAGCCACCCACCATCATCACTTGGGGGTGTTGATGTTGGGACTGGTGGTTAACCCCAGAATGCTTGGCTTTACCTGTAGCATCAGGTTGTGCTGGGACAGGCTGTGACCTTGCTAACACGCCTCCCTTGTGAGCGCTTTCTGAGAGTGACTCATGTACCACAGGGTTTAAAAAAGGCAGCAGATGGGGTGACTTTTCCTTGCATGGATTTGGGTATTTGCAGGCCTATTTTTCCCAAATTTCTTCCTAAAATAACCTCTTCAGTTACCAGCAGTCAGCAGTGCCCTCCACTTGACTGTAAGCATAGCAGAAGGTTACTCTCTTTCTCTGTGGTCACGCACCCTGCCCCTTGGCAGACACTGTGGGGAGTGGAGAAGAGCGTTTCTCATTAGGTCTCTGTTTGCACAAACCCTCCTTTTGTTAGGGAATATTTTCCGCCCTGCAATCCCCAGGAGAGAGGGACAAAATTAGGCTCCTTGCAAGCGAACGTGCGTTATCTTCGGTTCGCTTCTCTTCAGCCTCAGCAGGAATAAACAACCCGGAGTGGTCTCTGTGTGTGTGTGTTTTATTTTGGTTACCCTCTGCAATGGGAAGAAAGTCTCCCAAGCCGGTATCTCAGCCCACATACCGTGCTGGAACGAGTAAGGTGCTAATGGAAAAACTGGTCAGGGGAGCAGCAGTGTGGCTTTTACATGGGCTTGGCGCTGAATTTGCTTTCCCAGGACAACCAGAGTGCTCAGGAAAAGGCATGGAAAGTGGGGAATCTGTGCTTTGATGTGCTACCTGCTCTTTCACAGTGATTTATGCCTATAGGAAGGCAACATTCTATGTGCTGCCCATATATACACAGCGAGGTCTGTATCAGGAGTTGGATGATGGACGGTGTGGCAAAGCTTTTTCTGAGCATGGCATCTGCCTGCTTCAGGTGCAAGGTAAAAGGTGATGAGTAGGCCTGGAATTAGTATTGTGGGCCATAGGAGCTGATTTTGCATTACCCACTCACTTGCATGCTGCTGTTCTAGAAACAGGGGTTTCTTCAACAGCAGTCCTTGTATGGTGGAGATACTTCTTGTGCTCCTAATGTGCGATAAGCAATCCTCAAGAGAATGAAAGACACCAGAAATTAGAGCAAGCAAGGAAATGATGCAACTAGTATTTCAGAACTACCTGGAGCCTCTGGTTGAGAAAGTTGTTGCTGTTTGGTTTGGTTTAAATCCAGGCCTTCCTGCAGCAAGAATTCTCAGAGGACCCCAAATGCATCATGCACTTGTCTGGGCGGCATTTCAGCTCCTAACTCGTTTCTGTTCCTTTGGACATTCCAGCATAACCCAGAAAGAAGCATTTTAGGAAGTTCAGAGCTCTGTCTGTTACAGCAAGCCTTGCGCAGCACGATGTGCCTACGGACATGTGACATTTCCTTCCTTTCCTCTTTGCAGAAGAGGTAAAACCGTACCCAGCAAACGGAGTGAACACAACATACCCAGAGTCCCGCTATACTTCAGACTACTTAATTAGTAAGTCACAATTGTCAGTATCATTCTGGTGCTTTTCTAGCCATGAAAGTGTCGCCTATTGGAGATCTGACCCCATCATGTGAGGACTGCACCGTGTTGCTCTGTCGTGGCAGAGCATGCGAAGTGCGTGACCTTGTCTTTCCTAATGGTGTTCTTGGTTTATTCACCAGCCATCTGTAGTACATTGGTGCCTGCAGTGAGATGACACAGTCTGACTTTGCAAGCACTGAAAAGTGACCTCAGCATTCCAGAAAAACGGGGATTTTTAAAAAACTTACTAAAAAAGGGCAGGAATGGGGGAGAATAAGGCTTCCTTCTGGATTGCAAGGTGGGAGCCTAGCAAGGAAAGGGCTGAATCATCAATTCGGACTCCTGCACTTCCCATTGCTATTGTTTTGGAGATGTTCCTTAAGGGATTTGAAATCTGTATTTCATGAACCAGCCAGAAAACCCCGTATCCCTTAAATAGGGATTCCAGGCTTTGGCCTGAGAGAAGAGGTGACTCTGGAAGTGACTCATATATTGCAGTCGTCAGTGAGACTTCTTTGCCTTTTGTCTCCTTTGCTGAGGCTACACTCTTTGATTTTTCCAGCTTTTCCCCACTAGCAGCTTGCCCAAGAGGAGTTTGTCGTAATGCACATTGATGCTGGTTAAGGGTGTCTTATTCTTTAACTTGCTTATTGGTAAGACAGTCTCTGTCTGTAGCTTTTAGAAACCTTCCTCAGTATTAGTGCCCAGTTGTGCCAGGTATTTTGTACCCAAAGGCAGTCTCCTCTTGCACTCCAGTTCTCAAATCTCACTGTGCTGAGGGGGAGCAAGCAACGTTCTGGTTTCCCTGAGCTGTTTGGGTTGCTTTCTAACACCCCTATTCTGCCAACAGGCTATGGCATTGAGCATGCACAGTGTGTGCCTCCCTCTGAGTTCTCCGAGCCCAGCTTCATCACAGAGTCCTACCAGACCCTCCATCCCATCAGCTCGGAAGAGCTCCTGTCCCTCAAGTACGAGAACGACTATCCCTCGGTCATCCTGCGTGACCCAGTGCAGACGGATTCCCTGCAGACAGACTACTTCACAATCAAGCAAGAAGTGGTTACGCCAGATAACATGTGCATGGGACGTGCCAGTCGAGGTAAAGTTGGGTATCTCCCAGGGTTTACTTGGGTCCTTGCTACTCTACCTATATCAACCTAAGTGCTGCTTTCCCTCCTGCAGGAAATAGTGCTTTGGGGCACCAAGGGAGCCATGCAGTGGCAGTAACAAAGCCATTTCCCATATATGTCTTACAAGTGAACTCCCAGATGGCGTCGAGCCCTCCCTGCCTTTCTCTGCAGGGAAGACATGAAGGAGTTCTTCCTTTTCTCTACTCTGCTGCCTGTTTTTACAACATCTGCAGAAATGTGGCGTTTCTGGCTCTGTACTTTGATGTCAAACTCAAGTGAAGCCGAAAAAGGCTTTAAGGTTATTAGGGAGGACAGGCTGCTGTGTGCTGGTATAAATCACATTTCCTAGGAGACCAGGCAAAAACCCCACAGATTCTTCCATAAGTTCTTGTCAGACCTTGAAGGGTTTTACATTTGATGATCCAAAGTCTTTATCCATGATCTCCATTGATTTTGACGGCTGCTTGCTTGAACTAATAATCTGTTCTGATGAACCCAAGCCCTGTGCTTTGTTAGGAGATGCAGATGTCATGGGTTGAATCTGCAACAGAGCTGAAGGGACCCCCTGAATCCTTGTGCTACAGCCCTACACCTCCAGAGAGTTATAGGTACATGATTCCTGTTTGAGATGATGGGATTTAAACACCTGAACACTTCTGAGGGTCTGAGCCCAAATACCTTTTCAATTAATGTTATTAAATTCTGTACACGTGGGGCCCAGATGCCCAACTACTTTGTCATTAACACAAGGCTAAGGATCTGGTTCATGGTTTATATTCAAAGGCAAAGTTTAATCCATAGAGCTCAAAGTCGCTTACAAAGGGATATCATTATCTCCCGATTCCAGGTAGGGAACCTGAGGCACAGGGAAGAGATGTGACCTGCTTGCCATCATGTCCTGAATAGAATCCAGGTGTCCCCATGCCTCACATTCATTATAGTAACGTGTTGCTGTGAGCCAGGTTTGATGTTGAACATTTAAACCCATTCATCCAGCTCTGAGAGATGAGGATGTTTTGACTCCCTGTGCAAGCTGGAGCCCCTGTGCAGGTCTGCACTGCATATGTGTGCTTAGTGGAGCTCGTTTTAAGTTCCTCATTCTTCTCCCAAGCTGGGAGAGCTAATGACAGGAAAGTTATTGTTTGTATTATTACCTCTGCTTCTGCTGCTGGCTCAGTGTTAATGTAAGAGAGGTGACTTGGACAATACAAGGGCAGTAGTGTTATAATTTTAGGTAAGCTCCTCTTTCTGGGCTTGTTTTTCTGGCTCTCTTTCATCAGTGTCTTTCCCTTTTCTTGACCTTTTCTTTAACATAGGTGATTTCATAATGTTTCTCATCAAAATGCAATTGTTCGGGCATGCTTTTGCAATGGTACCTTCAGGCTGGTCTCACTGGCAAGCCTAAAAAGGCTCCAGGGCAGGAGACAAAGAGCCCTTAACACTGGGGACCAAGGGCCCCTGGCATTAACAAACACTTTAACATACTGATAGTGACTGAAGAAATGCAACAGGCTGTGGCTATGCTTACACTAACCTGCCTTTCAGCCACGTGGAAGGGCCTTTGGGTGGCATAAATCCTTAATATAAAGCGGAGTCCAGTTAATTCATATTTACCTGCATCTTTACCTTCCACTGTGTTAAAAGGTTAAGGTTAGTCTGCCACCAAATCAAGCTCTTCATCAGTTTGACGTTCAAGATGAAGGTTTTCCAGAGGGTTGCCTTTTGTCGTGGGCTTCAGGAGTTACTTTTGGGGTCCCACGGGAGTTGTTCCCCTCTGCCTTATCAGTGAGGGTGTCTGCTTGGAAGGTGTAGCTGCCAAACCCATGAGTTCCTTCTGTGTTTCCATCTAAGTCAAATTAGGTGCATTTTCAAAGAATTACCAGCAGGATTAAGCCAATGAATCCCAACTTCACGTGGTCCCAGGCCAGCAATCAGTGCGGAGCCTTCGGTAGTTGAGTCTTTCCAGAGCAAGTGCTCTTCAAACTACAGCACAAGTATTTGGGGGAGCATGCCAACATCCTTCCACGTTCCCATTCCGCTGGGATTCACTCTGTGGGCTCAGGCTGCGGGTGGCTTTGCCAATGGAAATTTCTCCAGGAGTTCTTGCACAATCCCAGCAGCTGTTTTTAGCCCGGTTTGGGAAATAACTGAACTTGAATGATCCTGTTACGCTCTGAGTTTGTCAGTAAAGATGTTGAGCAATCAGCAGCGTACGGGAGATCAGAGAGAACAATTTCAGTTTGTTCTTTGGAGCCTATTTTAGCTCTCTGTTTTAAGTACAGAGGGTATACTTACGCTGTCTCTAGTGGGTGTAAAGCAGCATAGCACTGCTGAGGATCTGGCCTCTCGTGTTCTGGTCTGTACTAAAAATATCCCAGAGAATAGCCTTGATACAGCCCAGCTGTGCTCACCTTACCAGCACTGGGGAAAGAACTGTTTGAGCTCTCAGCCTTTTGCTCTCCTCCTCCATCAAATCTGCTGCTGTTTGGGGATTTGGGGGGGTGGAAGCTGGTCGTAACATACAGCAATAAAAGGCTGCTGTAGAGCTTTGTAGGAAGCATCAAAAGTAAAGAAGCTGGGTGTCCAGTGCTGGCAGACGGGACTTACTGGAGACCCAGAGCTTTCAGCAGGTCCTGGGGTGCCCATAATTAGGCACTTGAACTGAGCCTTGAATATCTGGCTGAAGTGGGTTATTTCTCTGCTGTTGCCTTTCTGAAACAGAGGGTGATTTCCACTTATCCCCAGGCATTGGTCTTGGGTTGAGAAGTCAGGAGTTTGGGTTTTTTCACAGAGTCTCTCTGCTTTGCTCTGCTGCTTGGGCCTCAGATAGGCCAGCTCTGAATTACAAGATAATACAGGTATCCCCGTTTCAGGCTGTACTTCGAGTTTCTTTGGAGATGAAGCGTAGCTGGGGCTGTTCCCCACAGAGCATTCAGAGCAATAGCTTTAAACTGAAAAATGATAGATTTAGATTAGATATTATGCAGGAGTTCTTCCCTGTGAGGCGCTGGCACAGGGTGCCCAGAGAAGCTGTGGCTGCCCCATCCCTGGCAGTATTCAAGGCCAGGTTGGACACAGGGGCTTGAAGCAAGCTGCTCTAGGGGAAGGTGTCTCTGCTTATGGCAGGGGGTTGGAACTGGATGAGCTTCAGGGTCCCTTCCAACCCAAACCATTCCAGTATCATTGCCTGGTTGCTGCTTTTCTTGTGCAGCAAGCAGGCGAAATATCCTTCTGGCTATAGCAAGCCAGAGCATCCCTGTGCTGGCCAGGCGCATCTCACACTCTCTTCCTTCTCACCAGGTAAACTCGGTGGCCAGGATTCCTTCGAGAGCATAGAGAGCTACGACAGCTGCGACCGCCTGACGCAGTCCTGGAGCAGCCAGTCCTCCTTCCAGAGCCTGCAGCGTGTCCCTTCCTACGACAGCTTCGACTCAGAGGACTACCCCGCCACCCTGTCCAACCACAAGCCCAAGGGCACCTTCAAGGACTATGTTCGAGATCGGGCCGATATGAACAAGGACAAGCCTGTCATTCCTGCTGCTGCCCTTGCTGGCTACACAGGTAGGGTCACTCTCCTCGTGAAACAGCCTCTCTGGTGAGCATCTTGGGTAGGACCTCTCCATCGGTGGAGGGCAGAGCCTCCAGGGTCTCTGGGTTGTCCGTAATTGAGTTCCGGGATGTCTCTGTGGTCAGCCACATGTATGTTGGCACACCTGAGAGCGCGCAGCTCTCCAAGCATGGGCATTCCAGACCTCATAGAGGATGGAGGACCTGGCTGTAAGTGCAGGGCATATGATGCCTTGTGTTTTCATTTACACCTGGATGCCTCCTGCTTGGGTTTGCTTGGAAGTGGTGTCTGGTTTGTATTGCTGAGGACACAAGGTAGTAGAGAGCCCTCATTTCCCCATCTGACACTTCTGTGCAACATGCTGGCTACTTGCTTGTTGTTTCCCATATCGAGCAGGAGCGGCTGCATTCCAGCATCGCTGTGTGCAGTGTGAAATGGTCTTCTCCCTTTTTTTGCATGGAGGAAGCACTTGGGTTTGCTCTTTACCTTGCTGCGAGGCAGGGATGTGATGGTGCCAAAGCAGACCCAAAGATTTTTCCATTCCTTGCCCTGAGAGAGATGAGGTGATAGGCCATGGAAACTCTGCCTTTTTATATGACAGCCCTCCAGCAATCTGGCATCTCCATGAAGAGAAACCTGTTGGGATGGGGCTTCCAGCTCCAACTGAGATAATCCTTTCCAGTCCTTCTGTGCCTTGTCTTTTCCCTGTGCTATAAGTAAGATCCGCAGGACGGCCTCCTGCCAGTTCCCCTTTTCCCTCCTACATACTGATCTCTCCTGCCCCAGCTGGTAGCAGCTGGTGGAAATAGTTTGTGCAGATAAAGATCATCAGCAGGTTCAGAGCAGATCCTGAGGTGCGACTGTCCCTGAAATATCCTCCTACACACAGGCTCATCTTGGGGCTGATACGTAGTTTTCTGTAAGGTGGGCAGAGATGCGGAGGGGAGGAGAGGTGGAGAGATAATTTTAGGAGCTATGTGTAAAAAAGGAAGTGGTTTGTTGCTATAGCTTTAGTTAGAAAGAAAGCTCTGAGCTCTGCCTGCTCAATGAGCCTGTTTCGACCAAGTCAATGTAAAATACAAATGTGCTCTGCTGTTCCTGAATGGTTTTGGGCTGGGCCATGCCCTCGGACACCATCCGCCGCCATGCCATGCCAGTTGATATTCCTAAGAAATGAGACCAGTGAGGAAGTTTTCTTGCTGTTTTCTCCTAATGACACCTATCACTGCACCCCATAGAAGTGTTCTGGGTAGTCAATGCCTGTTCAGGAGCACTGTTGCACTTTAACAGCCGGGGAAACTGAGGCACGGAGGCACTTGACAAAACTTAAGAGCTCTATTTTCCAAGCTGGATGTTTCCCTCCCTGTTTGTAGCTCATGGAAAAGAGCCACCTCCATAGAGGGGAGCTGAAGGCGGTGGCTGGATGCTGTGTTTTGCTAGGGAGTCTTAGCACCCCAAAGAGTGTCCTTGGAATGGTGCCGCCAGGAAGAGGAGACTTGGGTTAATGCAGTGCCAGAGCACACTTCCAAATGCTTTGCACTGCATAACATTTTCCCTTGCCTTATTTCAAACCCCGTTTTGAGCCAGGAAGATAATCCCTGGACACAGGCATTTTGGTGTGATCTGTAATGGGGAGTGCCTGATTTTTTACTTCTGTGTTGCTTCACTTGAGAAACTTTAAATGGAGAGAGGAAAACCTGAGGTTTCCAAAAGCAGCGCTTACTTGGAAATCCTTGGGCTGGAGTGCTGCGAAGCAGTAATTCAGTCCTCAAACCTCCTCGGTCTGTGTTTGCCATTGGGAACAAGCTTTGGAGAAATGATCTTTGCAGGCAGTGTTCTCTGTCCCTTTCTAAAGCCTACTGAGCTGTCAGCATCTCCTGTTTTCTGTGCGGAGGGAGCCCAGTGTGGGTGCAAAGCGAAGCCAGGTTGATAGGAAAGCAGGTCCCAGGGAGAACAAGTGAGAACACATTGCATTACAAACTGTAGGAGAACTGGGCACCCTCAGAACTCAAAACTGGTGTGTGTCTGCAAAAATCAGTGTAAAGAATCCATCCTGGCCACTGAGAAGTGCTGGACATCTGTCTTGGGCCAGCTGAGCAAGGGACGCTCAAGCAGAACTCCTAGGTCCTTCCTTATTTGCTTTGCTTTACATCTAATTTACTCAGAGGGGGAAGTGCTGTCTAGCAGCTAGAGCAGAGGAACTTCAGTCTGGGCTCTGCAGCTCTGGTGAAGAGGTGGAGCTTCCAAATGAGCAGAGTAGGGGATTACCAGCCGGGGGTCCCAAAGCAACCAGGACCTTGCTTTCTGTTTCTCAGATGATGCCACCATGCCCAGCACATCACCAGCCAGTGGAGCACCCAACACACATGCCATGGTGCGCACCTTTAGGGTTGGAAGAATGAAGCCTGGGAGATCACATCCTTCATCTCCAGGTTGACTTTAAGAACGTGATGATATTGTTCAGGCTTTGTTACCAAGGGGCTGTTTTGCTGGTGGCCCAGGGAGGTGGCACAGTGCTTTATCACAGATATCTGATGGTATCTGGCCCAGGAGGCACATGCTTTGGTGAGAAGGTGCATTTTGGCGGAAGCTCCATTTGCGTTTGATGTGTTCTTCACCCAGCTTGAGTGCAGCTTTTCAAAGCTGCCTTATCTGCCCCCACATCTTGACCTAATTTAACAAGTTGCCATGGTTGCTCAGAGAGAGGTTGATGCAATTTTCTTATCTTTTTGTTTTTTTTTCTGAAGGAGAAATGTAATTGCTCAGGAGTTGGTGAACTTTAGTTTCCATAGCTGCAGGGAGGGCCAGCGCTGGGCACCTCTGGTTTTGGAGTTGGCTCTTCCAAAGCTTGGCCAGCTTGAGCCTTACATTAAGCCAGATCTTACTTCTCTTGACATGACCTAGGAAATGCAGGTAGAATGCATCATTGTATTTTGGCAAGCAGCGTGTCAGGATGCATCTTCCATGCAGGCAGATGTGCTAAACCTCACATTGGCTTAGCTAAGCTCAGTTTAAGCTTCCTTATTCATGCAGCAGTGCAGTGTTTGGTGTTGGTGGGTGGCCAGGTAGGACCTGGTCTACTGGAAGGTGTCCCTACCCACGGCAGGGGCTTTGAACTGAATGAGCTTTAAGGTCCCTTCCAACCCAAAGCATTTTGTGGTTCTATGATACTATTTCTTGAGTGCCACAAAGCACCTGCGTGGGTTTATAGCCATAGTGTGTATTTGCTTTGTGGTATGTAGGACCTCAGCATCGTCTCTGCAGGCTGAGGCTTTCCATCCCACAGTGCTGTCTGCATTGCCACAATACCAGAGCTGTGATGTGCCGAGCTACTGCTCCATTTAGCTGAACAGGCAGAGCAGAGTGATTCCGCTCATGTCTGAGAAGCAGATGGAGGAAAGAGGGATGAGAAAGGTGAAGTGAGTGCTCACCAAACCTTGACCTCTCATCTGCAAGGCTGGTTTTGCATTTGTGATGCTGCCCTTTCTTACAGACCTGGTTAGGAAGTTGCTGATGTCCTTACAGCACCTAAAGAGTTAACAGCCCCTGCCCAGCTAGTATCACACATGACCTGGGTATCTCTCTTGGGGACAGATTGATGCTATCTTCGTTATCATGCTGCCCTTGAAGAAGACAGACAGTAGTGCAGGGAATAGCCATCTCTCACAGATGCTATCTTGCCTGAGCGCCTATCTGCCAAACGGTTTTGCCCAGACCAGATCCCATCCTAATCCTTGCTATCAGCATTCGCAGTGCCATGTCGATGGGGCCCAAATTTGCCTGCAAAACCCATCTGCCCTGCTTGAATTGTCTGTGGTGCAGAGCCTGAAGCCTCTGACAAGCCTCCGTTTCTGAGCGATGCTTATCTGTGACACAGAAGTGAAAGCACGCAGCTGCTGTTTTGCAAGAAAGTCAAGTCTGTGCCAAAGAAAGTGGGTCTCTTTCAAGAGAGCTTGTGTGCTGCTTCCCCTCTTGTTGCCTGTGCTGCTGGCCTGAAGCTTCCACCAGCAAGCTCCCTGGATGTGCTGTGGTCATTGGCATCCAGAAACCCACCAGCAGCTGCCTTCCTAGCCCCCTCTGTTCCTTGACATCCAGAGTGAGGGCAGTAGCTTTCCTAGAAACATCAGCATCCTTCCTGCCTGCTTCTGGAGACTGTGCCTTTATGGGGATCCACATAGCCACTTGTAACTTGGGTTGAGGGAATTTGGAGATGCAGTCAGCTGCCCCAGCCATCAGAATTACAGAATCACGGAGTAATTAGGCTTGGAAAGGACCTAGGGTCATCTAGTTCCAACAAGCAGCACAGCATTGTCGCCTGTGTGATGCAGAGGATGTTGTTGGCTCGCTCCTTCGGGGTTATACCCTGTACCTGCCCTTGCAGGGTGACTTCAAGTGTGACCAGCTATACTACCTCCTGCCTGATTTCTACTTCTGGTGTAGAGCCTGCATGGCTTAGCAGCGAGGTGGGGAGCTCAAGGGTAGTGCTAGGGCTGGGGCTGGTTCAGTGGCTCCTGCTCCACCTGCCAGACATGTGCAAATGACAGTGAAATGAGCCCCACACTACGCTGCCCAAGCGTGACAGCAGCTCAGCTCTCACCAGAGCGGCTTGGTTTGTGTTGAAGAGACCTTAAAGCTCATCCAGTTCCACCCCCCTGCCACAGGGACACCTTCCACTGGAGCAGGTTGCTGCAAGCCCCTGTGTCCAGCCTGGCATCCCAGCATGTTCTTCCTTGAAACAGAGGAGATGCATCAGGAGAGCAGAACTCGCACATTGTGGGTGCTCTCCTGTCTGTAAATATGGCCAAAAGTACATGTCTCCGTATACAGGAGCTTTCTGGGTCCTTCTCTGCTTTCTTCATGCCAGCTCTTTGTAGATGCTTCTATCTGAGCTCCACCTTTGTCCTCCCACCCATGCAAAGACAGCACTTTGCAGTGGTGTGACTGCATGCACCAGCTTGGGCAAGAGCTGGTGAGGAGGTGGTTGGACTTGGTCTAACAAGGGATCGATGGGGATGAGCTCTGCTGTTCCCCAACGCATTGGGAGAAACGAGGGACCTTTGGTGCCATCAAAGGGGGCTCAGGCAGGGCGGGCATGTGTGCGAGGTGAAGGCTGTTTTGGAGAGGTTGCTATGCCCAGTTGTTTTGTTGGGTTGGAACCACAAACCACAGAGCGCACAGGATAGGTGCGCCGCTTTTTTTTGTCAGTGGGGTGGTTTTTTTCACTTCTTTTCTTGTTTGAAACAAGGGAAACAAAACGGAGGCCGTTGAGAGGGGTGGGTGTGTGAAACTTGTCTCAGGAGAGAGTGGGGATGACGTGGTTTGGGCCATGCCCTCACCGATAAGGCACAGATACTGGTCTGACCCAGCCCAACCGGTACTGCCATCACTGCACAAGTGACAGTGGCTGTTCCAAACCCCTCCAGAGCCACTGAGTAAGAAGGTGATGGGGTCCGAGGGAGGATGTCACAGGGATGACATGGCACCAAACCCTTTGCTCTAGGGACCCCAAGGGGTGCTATTGGAGGACTAATGCTGAAGGGGCAGCGCTCAGCAAGCAGTTCCCACTGTAGCAGCTGGCTGTCATCCGGCTGCAAGGCATATTTTCCCCCTGACGTGGGGAGAATTCCTGTGGTGTGACACTCCCCACTGAAGGACCCTGTTCAGTGCCACCGAGGCCAGACAGGGCCCCCATTGTGGCCTTGGCGCGCACTATTCTTAGTATCCTTCATGGGTGCCTGAGGTCTCAGTGGGGTGGGAGGATGTCCCATCACCGTCTGAACCCTTGCCTTGTCTTTTGTGGAGCAGAGCTGCCCCTATTCCCTAGCCAGGTCTGGGTTTCCTCTGTGAGGACTAGCACCGTAGCAGGTGGTGTGTGTCCCTCTGCTTCGTCCTTAGGGCTGCATCCAAAGTAAAGGCTACAGGAATGCTCAGTAGTGGCTGTATTTGGAGATAACCAAGGCAACCCGTTGCGTGGTGGGATACACCCGCTGGCCTTGGGGCAGTCGGCGCGGCTCTGCGTGCCTGCACCATGAAGTGATCCGGTCCCGGCGTCGCAGTGGGGATTTCCAGCCCCAGGCAGGGATGAGTGGAAGAGTTGAAGCAGAAGGGATGGAAAATGGGCAAAGCTCCCGGCTCTGCAGGGGCGGAGGTTTGGGGCGTGGAGACAAGCCCAGCAGCTTCATGCTTGCCCTGATAGCTTTGGGGATGCGAGATGGGGGGGTGGCATCACTGCGTGAGCCGAAGGTCACTTTGAAATCCTGTTAGGCACTGGGAAGAATAACTCCCTGCTCCTTGCTGCAGAAGCAGCTCATAGAATGGTTTGAGTTGGAAGAGACCTTAAAGATTATCTAGTTCAAATCCATGCTCCAAGCCCCATCCAAACTGGCCTTGAACACTGGCAGGGATAGGGCAGCCACGGCTTCTCTGGGCAACTTACGCAGCACCATCATAGTGAAAAGATTCTTCCTAATATCTAATTTAAATCTTACCATTTTCTAGTTTAAAGCCATTCCCCCTTGTCCTACCAGTACCTGGTGAGCTTCTCATCTCTGAAGGTAGCCCTCCAGGCACTAATAACAGCAGTACAGGTCTATCAGATGATGCACAGACCTCCAGCACCCCTTCCCTGACCATTTTGCCTTCCTACCCTCTGGTCTGCCTCCTCAGAGCAGTTTTTGGCCATGCAGGCTGGGGCATGTGCCAGGGCTTGGTTCCTGCACCTCAGCATTGCTTGCCTCGCTGACGGCTCCAAGTCAGCAGCAGTGGCACATCTGCAGGGCCTCTGCTGCCTTCCCCTCCGGCGGGGTATGTGTTTATAGGAGCTCAGACATGCCTGCGAGCCCCGCAGTAAACACATTCTTGACATGATTGCTTGTCCAACACAGAGGAATTTGGGGTTTTACGGTGTCCCACAGGCAGCTCGGAATAGAGCTTGGGAATCCCTGTTGCAGGGATGACACCGCTTCCTTCAGAATCCCAAAATACCCAGCCGAGCAGAGGCAGGAGCCTTGCCTTGCTTGCTGGAGAGAGGGCAAGAAACTCCCAGGTTTCCCAACACCTCTCCATGCCAGATGTTGGCTGGGTTAATGACACTTGTACCTTGAAAGGATCCCACAAAGTGGGCCAAACAGAACCTGGTGCCAGCGTGGTGGGTTTTCATCCATCTTATTCGGGGAATTAGATGCCCAGAGAAGCAGTGGCTGCTCCATCCCTGGCAGTGTTCAAGGCCGGGTTGGATGGGGCTTGGAGCAACCTGCTCTAGTGGAAGGTGTCCTTGCCCATGGCAGGGGATTGGAACTGGATGAGATTTAAGGTTGCTTCGAGCTCTAACCATTTTATGAGTCAATGAATAGTCCTTATTTGGTTGGGCAGGAGAGAAATCAGTGCAAGGTGATGAATCTGGTCTTGTTTAAATCGTGTCTCCTTGGACTGTTTCTCTGTTAACCTGCTTCTGGTGTTGGATGCTCTCTGTGTAGGGAATTGCTATAGAGTCAGATTGGCTGGGAGAAACAGGCTCCATGGCAATTCACCTGTGATTACCCATGGAGGACCCCAGGCTGCTGAAATAACCTTTTTTTTCCCAGTGTTTTCTCTGTGTTTAAAGTGTGCTGCTATAAATAGGCCTGAGTTTCGAGATGCGGTGGCATTTCAAGCCAGGGTTTTGGCTCTTCCCTTTCGGGTGGGAGGCAAAGGCGTCATCTGACTTTCCTCCCCTGTTTTGGTGTGGATAACCCTACCAGAGAGCGTGGTCACGGAGTCAACGTCTTGGCAAGCTCTTGCCCAGAACAACGCTGGGCTGGAGCCTTTCCCCGCTGAGTGTCATCTTCCCATTCACAAGCAGAGAGATGGTGTGAGCTCCCTGCTTGTCCAGCCCCTGGCTGTGTGATAACCCCCAGGCTTGGCAAGAAAACCCTGGAGCAGCTCCTTAGGAATAACAGGAGGGAAACAGTTTGGGGAGGGTTGGATAGGGCACAGTGATTTCCCTGTCCCGGAGCCAGCTCTCTCATTTTCTCCTCCCTACCAGCTCCTCTGCTTTTGAGTCATTTTAAACCTTGTGGAAAAGGGGGAACAGCCCTCTTTTCCCTCCGCGGGTTATCCCGCAGCCACAGCTCGACAGCATTCATTGTCATTCCTGGAAATAAGCTGTTCTCCATCCCTTTGTCTGAGTACATAATTCTTCCTCCTCCCTGCTTGAAGCCTGTACTCATTGCTGTCAGCAGGCGGGTTTACCCCAGCCTGCTGTCTTAATGCAGCCTGTGCCATTCCTCTTGTGATAAATCATTTCCTCTAACCCCTGGTTCTGTTTATTATTATTATTATTGTCATTCTTGTTATTAGTGATGTATTTTAAGCTGCGTTTAGAGCATGGCAACGTCTCTCCTGAAACATGTTGCCCAGAGCTAAGCACAATATTTAGGGTGCGGCTGCATTTGGAAGTTGCTCATCAAAGAGATTTGGCTTGAGGGCTTCTCCTCTACCTTTGATTGGGACATAAGAAGGGATAAGGGTTTCGAAATCACTCCATGTGCACCATTCATCCAGCCCAAACCAGGCTGCGAAGCCGCAGGCACCAGGTACTGCAGATTAGATGTGTCAGAGTGCTGTTGGCCAAAATTAGCACCCCGGGGACTGTGCTGTTGTAAGGTTGAACGTACGTGGTATGGGATGCTATGGGCCACTTTGAGTGGATTAGGGGGACCAGCAGCCACAGGGAGGTTTACTAGGACTTTGCTAAGACCATGATAGGGAGATGCAACAGTCCTGGGCTGGTGAGACCCATGCAGAGAGCCAGCCAACCCCTGCCTTCCCTGCACTGAGCTCTGTGCACCAGCGCAGCCCATTCCTGCAGCAACACGCCCTGGAAAGAGGCCAGATGATTTTCATACCTGGGTGTCCTCCCCCTTATCTCGATGAGCAGCAACCGAGCAAAGAGTCAAGGTCGGGAAGCAGGAGTCTGCCGGAGTTCATGTGATGGCCAGCAGCTTTTTGGCACGGAGAAAGCAGGGGTGCTGTTGTGCCAAGACAATGACTGCTCGCTGTTTGGATGCCAGAAAAGTAATCCTATTTATGTAACTCGAAGTGAAGCGTTCCAGTGCATGAATATTCAGCTCTTACTGCAAATAGGAAGCTCTTTTACCTGCAGGATTTAACTCTCAAGCTGTCATCTCAGACCACATCTTGCCCTGTGGTCACTGATTATTTTCTTTATGACAGTAGAAGGTTTTATTCTTTTCAGTGTGTACTGTTTGGATGTGATATTCCCCCCCCCCCCCCCTCGGATAGAAGGAGCTGTGCTTTTCCTGGCATTAATTTCTGGTATTTCTCTTGTCTTTCTAGGCAGTGGACCCATCCAACTGTGGCAGTTCCTGCTGGAACTGCTCACTGACAAGTCCTGTCAGTCCTTCATCAGCTGGACGGGTGATGGCTGGGAATTCAAACTTTCCGACCCAGACGAGGTAGAGTGCCCTGCAATAGAGTGCATGGCCCAGATTCCTTTGTAATATTGGTGCGGATAACCCTGCCCTCCTCCTTTCAGGGCTGAGATTTGGGCAGTCACATTGTTCTGGTCTTGGGTATGTGTAGGGGAAACCAATGAATTAGATCCCAGCTGAAAACTGGCTGCACTAATACCTGGGAAGCCATAATTTGTGCCCAAAGTCAGTGGGAAGTAGCTGCAACATGGCAGAGAAGAGGTATAATGCCAAAAAGGATGTGTACAGGTGAGAAGGGAGACTTGCCACAGATTTTGGGGAGTGAATACTGTACCAGCTTGCCCAGAGAGGTGGTAGATGTACCATCCCTGGAGCCATTCAAGGAGGATTGGACTACATGGTCTCTGAAGGTCCCTTCCAACCCAAACCATTCTGTGGTTCTGTGACCCAGGATGACCTGCACATCCTCATAGAGTCATGTGCAGTGTTCTGCCATTGCATGGAGGTTGCTTTCCCCAAACCTTAATGCTTGTGACCCATCTGTGTCCATCTTAAAGATGAGGAAACTCCTTTCTCTTCCCTCGTGTCCGTTCCCTGCGATGCACATCCCTCCTTGACCCTCCTCTCCCCTCTCCCAGGTGGCCAGGCGATGGGGCAAGAGGAAAAACAAGCCCAAGATGAACTACGAGAAGCTGAGCCGTGGCTTGCGCTACTACTACGACAAGAACATCATCCACAAGACGGCTGGGAAACGCTACGTCTACCGCTTCGTCTGCGACCTGCAGAGCCTGCTGGGCTACACACCCGAGGAGCTCCACGCCATGCTGGACGTCAAGCCAGATGCCGATGAGTGAAGGTGGCCGGCCGGGGTGGAGGGTCACCCCGTGTCATTTTGAAGAGTCGATGGGACTTTTTCTGTTGGTTCTTTTTCTTATTTTTGCTGTTCTTTTGGTCATTTGTTAATTTGTTTTTGTTGTTTTTAAAGAGCGACTCAGATTTGATGCTTTGAGGATGTTGGGAGAGAGGGAGGCGGAAGAGGCAAACTGTGTTTAGTTGGTAGAAGGATGAGCTTTTTCCTTCCCCTGAAAGCTCCAAGAAAGGCTTTTTTTGGGGGGGAAATTCTGAGTTTTAAGAAAGCCAGAAAAATGTAGCTCACTTAAAAAACCCCAACAAACCCCTCCTCATCCCTTGCTGTTTAGGAAAAACATTATCAAATGGATCCCTTTGGATTTTGTGTTATTCGCACGCAGGCAGTTCAGGAAACGATCGTATTCCCAAGGATTTGGATCTCTCTTTGAGGGTGGGGAGGGAAAACCAAAGTGGGTGACTATTCCTGCTTCGGGGAGGGGCAGTATGGGAAAACCCCAAGAACTCTTCGTCGTTCTTGGCCATCACCTTTCTGTCGGTCGTCTGCTTTTCTACAAAGGACAGAATTTTTGCTAGGAGGGATCAAGACTTTTTTTTTTTTTTAAGAAATCTGTTAAAAGTTTTATTTTATTAAATTTTGTGCCAGTATTTTTTTTTCTTTTTTAAATAGTCTTAAGCTCTAAGATGGTCTCAGTATTGCAATATTGTGTGTGTTTGTTTCTGTTATGCCAGCAGAGAGTTTTATCACAGTGAGGAAAAGGTTAAAGATGAAAATAGGAGTTTATGTAGACCCCACTGGAGGAGTGGAGCGCTATGACCCGGCATCTCTGCATCGTATGTGAAGGAAAATGAACTCCAAACTGGCTCCTAGTGATGCATACTGGATGTGCTGCTCTCACCTCCAGCCCCACACGCTTTGCTCTGCCACTTGCTGATAAAGCTGGTTGAAATTCCCACTTTTGGGATTGTTTTTCAAAGAGGCTTTTTTGTATGGCTGCGTTTTGGGCACAAAACCAAGCCAGATCAGCAGGGAAAACGTCTTCTTTGTGTTTTCCAAATCGTTTTTTTTTGTGCTCAAGGAGCACTTTGGTGCTTTCAAAACATTCGATTTGTTCTTTTTTGGAGGGTATAATGGAAAAAAATTCCCTTGTTTTCGATGTTGTAAATGGAAAATTTATCAGTTGATTTGAGGCATAAAAATCAGGAAAAAGTTGGAAAAACAAAGTTTTCCTTCCTGTTTCAACCAGCTTTTATCTTTATTGCTGTATGTGACGCTGACACAGGGTGCCCAGAGAAGCTGTGGCTGCCCCGTCCCTGGCAGTGTTCAAGGCCAGGTTGGACAGGGCTTGGAGCAAGCTGCTCTAGTGGAAATTGTCCCTGCCTGTGGCAGGGGGTTGGAACTAGATGAGCTTTAAGGTTCTTTCCAACCCAAACGAGTCTGGGGTTCTTTGATTCTGTGTCTTAACCAGCCTGGCACATGCAGAAAGGAAATTGTCCGTGCAAATAGGTTCTTTACTGCTCTCTGGAAGCCTGATCCTGCAGCGCCTGGCAGGGTGTGATTAACATGAACCAGTGTCATTGGGGTGAATGATGAGAAGTGCACCAAGCACTTCCTGGGATGATGCTGACCGCTGTCATTAACTCACTAGGTGTGAGTTAGAGGATCAGACAGTGAGCTTTTCCTTATCCAGATACAAACCTGGAGTTGGATCCATGCAGATCTGGCTGCCAAATGGGATCTTTCTCCCTTGAGAGCCACTGGGCATTTTCTTTTGAAAGACAGTATTAAGTGTTTGAACCAAAAGTACCTTCTTTATGTGTTGTCTGTCTGTCTGTGTGTTTTAGGGAGTTGTGTTCATTATGGAGGCACTGTGAGAGGGAAGCTGGGGGCGAGGTGGGGAAAGGCTTCCCAGAGATGCTCGTTGGGATATGCCTGCCGGATACAGGCTGATGCATCAGCTTGGCAGGAAACGACCCTGCCTGCAAAGAGACAAAATACACAGGCACCTAAACCCTCTGTACAGAGGGGCAGTGTTGGATGAGGAGCTTAATCGCAAGGAGATGCTTAGAGAGGTACCTCTATATCCCCAGTTGGCCATTTGGGGGCAAGTCATCCCCAAAACTGCTGCATGCTTATAAAAAAAGGTGATGGTGGAGGGGAAATGAGTGGGCCACAAAGGAGCTCCAGCCCAAGGAGATGGAAGAAAGTGGTGGTTTAGGTAAGGGAGGCTATTAGTTATGCTGTTAGCTGATGGGACTGTACATTGTCCCACTGAGCATAGGGAAAGAAAAGGGTTGGATAGATGGAAAGGAAGGAAAAGGGGATGAAGGGAAGGTGAAAGAAGCATGCACCAAAGGAGCAAAGAAATGATGCCCACTGGGAAATCAGTCTCTGGAAGGCAGGATGGGGGAAAGCAGCTTGGTCAAGCTGGAGAGGAGGAAGGAAGGAAAATCAGTATCATGGATGAGGCCCTGGGCAGAGCTCTGCTACAGAGCAAACCTGAAAAGGGAGTCAGACAGATGTGGCAGCATGAAAGTGTGGAGGGGAGGAGTAGAGCAAAGGCATCCCAACAGGACACGCTGCATGGATTTTCAGCCATCAGATGGGGGTTTGTAGGTGTCCTGCTGCTGTCCTGCATGCAGCTACACAGTGCCCGTAGCTTACCCTTCCCAGTGCTTTGAAAGAGTCCCCAAGACCCTTAGAAAGAGGCTGTCTCCTGCCCTTGGCACTGTGCTGCATCCCAGGACATGTCTCCTGCCTTGCTTGGCTGCTCTGCTGCAGCTGAAGTGCCTTTTCCAAGCAGAAAACAGGGATAAAACTTCCTTCCAATGGGAATTCGGGGACCAACCCCGTCCTCCTGCCAGGCTAAATCTCTCTTCCAGTCCACTGTGCTTAGATTTTCCAGGTTTCCAAGCTGAACCTGTGTGCTGCCAGTGTTTTGGGGCAGCTGATTTAGAGGTTAGAAAGGGTAAAGTATGGAAAGCAGATCTGTTTTTTTGGGGAGTAGCTCCTGGCTGGCGCTTCTCCCAGCCTTTTGCCATCCCAGCTCACAGGCTGTGTGCAGCAGAAGGGCAGTACAGTCCTAGGGACGTCAGGTTCATCGTTCCCCATTTTCCTTTGCTTTTTATTCCCATTCTAGAGACCATCCCAGAGAGGGCTGTGTGCTGTTTATACACTGGAACTTTGCAGATTTGTTGCTGTTTCTGTTTTTGTTTGTATCTTTCTGCTTTTTGGCTTTTCGCAAGGGGTGTGCTGAACCAGGTGTGCTGGACCCCAAACCTTCTGCCCTCCTGTTCCTCAAGGCCATGAAGAGTTGGTTAATCCACTCACACATGCTGGACCAGATGGGTTTGAGAGGGACGATGGAGAACTGTTGGGGACATGGCTTACTCTTGTGCTGGTTTCTCCGCATGGGGTTAAGTTTCACCCTGAGCAGATACACATGGCTTTTGGAATTGGGTAATTATGTCTTGGTTTGGAATGTCTCAGGTGCTTTTGGTGGGAAAAATGGCCAAACAGGGCAAGAAATAGAAGATACTGTACAATTGAACCTTCTCACATCTTCCCAAACCAACCTCCTCCAAAAGAATGGTCCCAGGAAGCACCGGTATTTGGATGCTGTGGGAAACGTGTCCGTCTTCTTGCGTTTGCTTTTCTGGAGGGGTTTTCTGCAAGGCTTTAGGGCTTTGGTTGCTTCTTCCTTTTTAATGTCGCAATATTGGGATGCCTTGGCGTGCTCTGCTCTCTGGTAGGGTCTATATAACATCCGTGAGCTGTTGTCTACATTCCAAAGAGGTTTAAATAAATGATAAATCTATGTATACATATATGTTGTAATGGAATATCTCCAGGAATTATCTGCCTCAGTAGAAAAAGAGAAAAAAAAAGTGGATGTTCTTTTTTTTTTTTTTTTGGTTTAATTTTGTTTTTACAGGAGATTTTTCTTTTTAAGCTGATAGAAGAAGAAGAAAAAGAAGAGATTGTTATATTGTGCTGTTCAACTATTTTCCAACTTGTATTTTCATATAATTTATATTTTTTAAAAGTGGGAAAAAAAAGTTTAAAAGCCAGATTTAAAAAAAAAAATAGATTAAAAAAAAACAAGGAAAAAGCAGGTGCTTTTTAAACAAACTGAGCTGAGGTAGCTTAGAGATGTAGCGATGTGTGTGTGTGTGTGTGTGTGTGTCCGTGCGTTGTGTTGTGTTCTGTTTCATTTTTTTAAAGGATGCAAAAAGAAGTCCCTCCTCCATTGAACCCTTAAAGAAGGAGGGGATTGGTTTTGTTTTAATTGCTGATGCTGGCACATCATTTTGCTGGAGAGTTTTTTATATACTGTAGCCTTATTTCATATCGTATTTTAAACCATGTGAAATTAAAAAGAAGAATAATTCCTAATCCTCTGTGTCGGTGTGGTGCTTCGTTGCCTTTGCTCTTGGAATTCAGGGAGAAAGGGGGAAAAGCAATGCAAACTCTTGTAAATCCCAGCAAGTTCTGTTTTTTTTTTTTTTTTTTTGCATTATTATTGTGTGGTTATAGGAAATAAGGGTCTGACTGGAGTCATGGCCTCTGGGTGGACATAGAAGATGCTGCATGACACCAGCTCCCTCTCGCTTTGGGTTACCTTTCCAGCTCCTTGAAGACCATCACCAATCCTCGTTGCCATCCCAGGGGCAATTCCAGGGTTTCAGAATGGGCTTTCATCCCAGATCATCACCAGGAACTTGGGCTGTGATTTACCACCCAAAATGACTTCTAGTTGTAATTTCTTCAGCCGGCTGTTGTGAAATAGGCGCAGCCAACTTGCAAAGCCTCCAGCTCACCCTTGCTGTGAAGGTGCTCTTGGGCATCTACTTTTCTGCTCGAGACCTTGGGCTGTGGCCTGTCAAGAGGAGAAATCCACCTCTGGGCTCCCACTAAAGCAAATCAGACCATTGTGCTTCAGATTTTGAAAGATACATTTTTATACATTATGTTTTTTTCCAGTGCTGTTATCCTGGCTCAGGTATCCCTCATCCTCAGCAAACCAGGATTGATTGAGCCTTTTAACATGTAGGTCTGATTAGTGAAGCATCCTGGGAGGTTTATGGTCCAGGAGCCGACGCTTACTCATAGGGCCGGTGAGTTTGTGTGATGGGGAATTCCCAGAGGACAACATCATTGACGCTTGTTTGCTTGAATCAGCACGAAGACAAAGCACTCAAGATTCGTGGAATACCAAGAAGGGACGTCAGGTCATCGACGTGGAGAGGATGCAACGGATGAATCCAGGGTAAGGAATATTTATAATAACTCCATTTATAGTTGCTCAGCTTGCAGCCGTGCAGGAAGCGAGAGGTCTTGGGGAAGGATGAGGGGTGGAGAAGTGTCGTGATGCTTCAGTGTGGGCTTGGGATGCTACTGAGTTTTGAATGCTCAGCATACCCTAAGCTTGATAGCACCAAGGTCTGTCAGAGAGGCAGATGGGACCCCAAAACAGGGAATACCCCAGGGACGCTCTGCTCCGTATGCAGCTCGGAGACAGGGAGCAACACGCAGGAGCGGAGCTGCCTTTGCCTCTGTTGCCAGGACCTTGATCTTGCCGTAGCTCTTTTAATCACAGCTGGAGGCGCTGAGCCAGGCAGAGCCCGGCCACCCTGGGTAAATAAACAGCAAGAGCAGCTCCGTTCCCATCCGCTGCTTTCAAGTCTCTGCGCAGCCCCCAGCAACTGCAGGCGACTGATTTAATGCTGGCACTAAAAATACTGGCTGGGGAAGCCCCGGTGCACCTGCGGTATCCACTGGGGAAATGATGGCCAGCAGCTAACAGCCCCGAGGCAAAGCAGATGCTCCCCCGTGGTCATAGAATGGTTGGGTTCGAAGCGACCTTAAAGCTCATCCAGTTCGAAGCCCCTGCCACAGGCAGGGACACCTTCCACTAGAACAGGTTGCTCTGAGCCCTGTCGGACCTGGCCTTGAGCACTGGCAGGGATGGGGCAGCCACAGCTTCTCTGGGCAATCCATTCCAGTGCCTCACCAACCTTACAGTAAAGAATTTCTTTCTAATACCTGAATCAAGTCTCCCCTCTCAATTTAAAGCCATTCCCCCTTGTCCTGTCATTGTTCAGGCATGGGATTTAAACAAAGCCAGAGCAGCAAGCAGGGTCTTCCAGGCTCTGGCATGTGTGTATTCAGGGATGTGGGCATCCAGCGCACAGTGCCAGGAGGGTGCAGTGAATCCCCAGCACCAGGGCTGGTGCCTGCAGGATGGAGGGGGCTTTGCATGCTTGGAAGTGGCTGCATGTGCTGAGAGCTGCTGCTCTAAATAGAGGCCAGAGAGCAAACGAGTCTTTTTTTAGGTCAGTGTCTTGAAATGAGATGTCTAAACTGGCGCTGGAGGGAAATAGAGATTGAAACAGGAACCGAAATTACTGAAGCCTTAACTAAGGGAGGGCTCTCTAGAAATCTCTGAGATAGAACAAGAGATGTGGAAGGATATGGTGAAAGAGGAGAAATGTGAATATAGAATCATAGAATAGCAGATGGGTTTGGGTTGAAGTATCTTAAAGCTCACCCAGTTCCACCCCCCTGCCATGGGCAGGGACACCTCCCACTAGAGCAGCTTGCTCCAAGCCCTCGGGGCTGCTCCAGCAGCTCCAATTCCCTCTTGTGGTGTTGCCCCAGAGCTGGACGCAGGACTGCAGGGTGGGGGGAATATAGGGAAAGGGAGAATGAGCGGTGTGAGGGGTGCTGCGGCAGCAAGGGGATGAGCTTTGCTCTTGGCCATTTGCAGCACACAGGGATGCGCTCACAGGGATGCACACACGCTGTTCATGCTTGCTGGAGACCTCACCCCAGAATAACTGGAGATTTAGGGCTATTGGAAGGAATTTAGACCCCTGGGCTCTATTTCACCGCCCGTGGCGGTGCCGGGGATGCCAGGGACGCCTTTCACAGTCAGCACTTTCCACCCCGCGCTCTGTTTGCGTTCCGCGGCCGATTCCCTCCCGCTGCGCCGGGGCCTCTGAACGCCATCCAACAGCAACTTCCCGGCTCCTCCAGCGGCCTTTCCCCGCGCCGCCGAGCGCTGCCGTTCCCTGGCCTCGCTTGAAAGCCGGCCCCACAATGAGCTATTGTGCCAGGCTGCACAGCAACAGCCACGGCCAAAAACCAGCTGCCGGGGGGGTCCGTGCGCCTGCCAGCGCCCAGCTGCCTCCTAGAGAGCACAGGGACAGGGATGCTCCCCATTGCTGCATCCCTGGGGTAGGGATGCTCTCTGAGATGTTGCATCCCCCTCCTGCCTGCAGCATCTTTTTGGGGTTTGGGGTGGGAGCAGGACCCTCTCAGCCCTGGTCATGCTGATCTGAGCTTATTTAGACCTTAAGACAGCGCTGTTTTTGCAAGAGGTTAAACTGGGATGTCCTAATTCCCTCCTCCCAGCTTGAATTGCCCTTGATGGTCCTTTCCAACCCTAACTATTCTATGATTCTATGATGCTCCCTTCCGACTCCCCCACTCCTTCTTCTTGAACCCTCCTGGCATCCCAAACCCACTATTTCTTCCTGCCTGGGGTTATCCCTGGCCCACTCCCTCCCTTCCCCTCCTGCTCCAGCCCTGGCACTGTGGAAAAGGCATTATAGCAATGGTGCCATTTATTTCCAGCTTTGAATAATGACATTTACCAGCTGGAAATGACAAGCCAGAGCCATGCAGCATGTTGGCTCGGTGCAGACTGCCAGCGTGCCTTAAGCCCAAATCTGAGCAGTGCTGGGGTTTGCAGGGAGCTGGGAGGGGTGGAGAGGGGAGCAACGTGCTGTTGAGCTCAAACCCTGGCAGAGGAAGAGATTTCTTTTAGAGGGGGGGAAATTAGGTAGGGAGATTTGGCAACAGGAAAGGGGTTTGCTGCTGGCACATCCCTGCTTTGGCTTTTCCCTCCCTGTGAGAACAGCCCCCAGCCTGGCTGGCACAGGGTGATCTCTGTGTTTATTTTTCCCTTTCCCCTTCTTTGGGGTTGTGGTGTTGCTCCTGTGAGGTCCCTGTAGTGGTTTTCATGGCAGATCCAATCCCCACCGACAAAAATAGGAGCTGAGGGCTTTGTGCCAGCAAGGGAAAGAGGAGAAAGAGGGGATAAAATGCAAAATAAGTAAGTAAAGGCAAGTGAGCGGCACTTGCTGGGCTGCATGACTCGTGCATCCAAGGATCCACATGATAATACCCACATAATGGGTATTAATAAAGGGGAGGGTCTCAAATGGCACGACTTTACCACCATCCTTGGGCGATGCAGGCAGTGCAATGCAATGGATGCCCACTGATTATGCCCTTACTTGTCAATCTATGTCAATCTAAATCCTAGAGCCCATTTCCCAGTCGAATTTGGGTATCTCTGTCACTGTATACCTATTTAAAGGTAGCACCGAGCTCTTGGCTGGGATGTGCCAAAGGGTTTAGATCCCACGGTGTCCAATCTGTTCTGGTGCCAGCAGCTCCTGGGGTGATTTCAGTTGCCCAGCAGCCCCCCTGGGCCTCCCAGCACCCATGGGTGCCTTTGCAAAGGGCATTGATGGGTATTCTGTGCTGGCTGAGTAATTCAGTTCAGCATCTAAGGAAGCACAACCTAGCTGATGATGTTATAGAAATGATGATCTGGGGGAAGATTTTGTTGTTGTATGAGATTTTGCTTGATGCTGCCATGGGGTTTGGTAAGTCCTGTCCTCAATTTTAATGTTCATGCATCCTTGTCCCATAGGGAAATAAGGTTAACAACCAAAAAAGGGGGCTCGGTCTCATGGCACTGCCAGTATGTGAATGTGATTTGGGGGTGAATAAGCAGGGGAATGTGAACTAGGAGCAGCAAGGAGCATCCCCACAGTGTGACAGCTTTTGGGCTCCAGCAGCACCAATATTTACAGCCAGAGTGGGGGAGCTGCAGAATTGGCTGCAATTCAGGGCAGAGCAAGGAAAATGATTGGAATGAGGCTCCGGGAGCTTCACTTCTTTCCCTACGGGTAGGAAAGGGGTTATCCAGCTTGCAGACTCCCTCCCTCCATGGGAAAAGACACTTGGCAGTGGAGGGCTGAGGGATCCAGAGGCAAAATCTGGGCAATGAACACACTGAAAGTGGAAATGAGGAAGCTGTATTTAAGCAGTGAGGTTTGTTAACCACTGGAGGGGCTTGCTCATGGCTGTTGTGGCTTACATGGAACCGGGGGGGCTCTTTTGCTTCTCTTGCCCCCAAATACTTGCTCTAGCTCGAAGAAGTGTGTGCCTTTTAGCAGAGGGCACAGCAGCTCCTTGTGAAGATCCCATCAGCCTGCCAAGGCAGAGATGCTGACAACAAGTCTGGGATTTGCGTGTGAGTTTTGGGAGAGTTTTTGCAACCGTATCTTATTTTGAGCTGGAAACATACCTCAGTGCCGATAGGAAGCATGTTGTGATTCTATGTTTGTAGCAGTAGCAAAATGGGATTTTCCATCTTTTTTTTCCCAACCACCTAGGGCTGCACCAACCCAGCACGAAGCTGATGCCCCTCCCAAAAACCTCACAGCCAGAACCCAAAAGGGTGGGTGCAACCAGACAAGGGCAGGGAAAAACCTAGATCCATGGTCACTGTGAGTCACTGGCAGCCTCAAGACCAGCAAGGCCGTACCAACTGCTTGCTCACCCGCCAGCAAAGAGGGAGAAGCCCAAGAACTCAACAAAAAGCCATTGGCAAGTCTTCTCAGGAAGAGCCACCTTGGTGCACACACAACAAACCGGCAGGCAAACATGGTGCAGTTTCCATAGGAGCATTCCTGATGGCAGCGTGGGGATCTATCTGTGCAATCCTCCCCTGTTAAAATTAGTGATGAGGAATGCGCAATTCCTACAGGGATGCCTTATGGAAATGATAAACAGAAACTGAACAAATGAAGTTTTATGTGTGGATTTGGAACTCGCGGCAGCTGCAGCGTTCGATTCCCCCATTGTGAGCACCGGGGCTCATAGGACTGGGGGAAACAAAGCAGAGCCAAGCTGTTTCCAGAAGTTGCACATTTCAGCTAAATTCGTTTAATAAACAATATGGTTTGTGATTCAAACTTGCTTAACCACACAAACAACACTGATACAGATCAGTCGTGGGCTGGTATGCACTCACTGCCTGGTGTGCATGAATCTGCAAGTGGTCCTCGCTCCCCGAGTGGCTGCATGGAGATGACCCGTTGCGGACAAGGGTTGGATTGGTTCAGGAGAGTGAATAGAAGAATGTGAAGAGTGTAGCCCCAGATCTTGCCTTGATTATGACCAGAATGAGGTGGCACAGGAGCACAGAGCACAGGTGGTGGTCCTCTGGCCATGCATTGCGTGCATCCTTTTCTCTTTGCTGAGGACATCCTTTCTGTACCCAGTCGGTCTTTCAGAGTCAACAGTTTTCTCAGACATTCTTTTAAAGCCATGGAGATCTTCATTTTGGGTTGCTGTAACTACAGAAATAAACACAGAAGTTTCTGGTGGTGGATAAAAATGACTTGTGGTTTTTGACAGACCAACTTCTGTGCATTCAGCTTCCAGATGCTTCGAAGAGGATGGCTTCTCAGAGAACACAGATGACGTTGTCTGGGAAAAGCAAGGCTGCTTACAGCCATTCAAAGGAGGGGATGCAACACTTAGGCCGTGGTGTTACGAGTATGGAATGAAGCTATGGAGAGGTGGGTATAAGCTTATCAACACAAGGAACAATGGGAAAACTTGCTGGTGTCTTCCCATGTGTGCTTTTGAATGATGAATGTGATCTGGGCTTCATCTCACCCAATTTTAGCCACCAAAATTGCTGGCAAATCCCTGACTCGTTTTTGAAACCCCAACACAAGGATTTGATGGATGGTAAGAGCAAAGTCTTGAAGGGCTCCAGCCCTGTGTATCCTGATGAGGAGTCTCATGGTGTCTTCTTGTAGGTGAAGTCCTGGGCTCTAGCAGATGTATTTTGGGGAACATCCCTTGGAAAACCAGACAGTGAGGAGGCCAATAGATCTCCTTTAGGAAAACCAAACCCTGTAGCAGGAAAGCTGGTAGCAAAATGAATGAAAGTCCAGCAAAGGGACTGGGAGTTGTGAAGATCTCAGCCTGCTACAGGGCTGCCTAACCTAAACCAGATTTCTGTAGGAAGTAACTGTAGGACATTTCCACCACAAACTATGCTCTGCTGCTGCTTGGATGAGTCCGTACACCGTCATCCCAGTCTATTTTTTTCCCCTCTTCCCTTCCAAGCATTGTTCCAAGCCTGAAGACGCTGCTGCAGCCAGCTGGGTGCCCTGGGAAATAACTTTCCCACCACTTTCTCTCTCCCCATGAAGGACACGGGGGGAAGCAGACAAAAGGTCTTGCCGAAGTCAGCGGGATGCACGCGGCTCTGTGTGTTATTATTTAGGAGCATGGTTTGGAGGAGGCAATGTTGGCTCTTCATCCCCATCACCAGCACAGCAAAGCTGGGCTTGGGTTGGTTGCTCAGGCTGTACGCAGGAGAGCATGGGCTAGGCTGGGAACAAGAAGCCTGGCTTGAAAGTCAGGATGGAGAAGACAATATCCATCTGCTTTCCAGGAATGGAGGATGAGGACAAGGAACCATGACCTCAAGCAGAATTGAATGGGCCAACACAGCCCCAGCTTGCTCTTCTCTTCCGTGCCGGATGCTCTAGGATGTCCTAGGACATGTCTACCCTGCAGGCCCATGGCTCTGCCAGCATTTTGGTCACTTGGATTGCTGAATGAAAGCAAAGCCTGAAAATGGGCATAATTTGCATTCCTGGTAAAGGAAATAATCCCTTGAGACAATTTTCTAGGTGGAAAATGGGATTTCTGATAATGTGGTAGGATTTTTTTTTTTTTTTTTTTGAAGATGTCTGCTTCCCATAGAAATTCTGGGATTGAAGTTACTAAAGAGGGGATGGAATCAACCCAGACCTCCACAGAAACTCTCTCTGTGTGGGAGTAAACTGGGTGAAGTTTGAATTTTAGCTGAAAAATGACAATTTTCTGGGGGTGGAGAGGAACCAAATTAAATCAAAACATGTTTTAGCTGAGAATTTCTGGGGGTGAGGGAGATGCTGGACCTGGAGTTGGCTTTCTGGATGTCCCCAGGACTCAGGCAAGGAGGAGCACTGCTTTGATCCACTTCATTCTGCGGTTGCCATCACAAAACTCTTACCTATTCATCCCTGTATTCTTTCCATGGAAGAAACTACCACCTAAGCATGAAGAAATCCTCCTCAGAGAGCAGCAAAAGCAGGTCTCAGGGTGCCCTGCTCTCACCCTCCTGGGGAGGCAACTTCCAAATGCCTGTGGGTAACATGAACTCAGCTGCCCCACAGGAATGAAGGGTTTTACCATTGCTGGTACCAAAAATTCCCTGAGTCCCTGAGCAGCGTGTAAGCCCTGGGAGTCTGAACATGTTCCCTGGCATTAATCACTGGTAATAGAAACCAGAGCTGGCTCTTGTCCCCGCTGAGTCAATGCAACCCTTGACGACGCGTTGGGAAATACGCACGCAGGCTGAGAACGGGGCATGAAAGAAATTCCAGGCAGGGCTCCTGCTTGGGGTTTGTGTTTTTTTTTTTTTTTATTCAGTGGAATTTTGAAATTGGATAAACATAAAGGGGGTAAAAATAGAAACAACAACGGCAGAAACCTTGGCGATCTGCTGGCCCTCATCCTCCCTCCTCTTCCTCCCTCTTCTACCTCCCTCCCTGAATGTCTCTTTCATTCCCTACACAAAGTTTAGCTGGACTGGGGGGACCTTGGGGCAGCGAAAAGCTTCCTAGGATCCAGTTGGTGAGAGGTTTCATGGCACCCTGGAGCAAAGTGTGTTGAGGTGGCATCAGAGCTGCAACTTCCTATGAGACCTCCATGAGTCCCATCACTTCAGGTGCTTGACTTTGAAGCATCTCATCCCAACCCTTTTGCTGTGAGAAGGAGAGATGCCACTCAGGGGCTGGGTGTAAATCCCTGCTCCCCACCTTTCTCCATCCCTGAGCATCTCACGTTTGGTTCTTTCCCCCTGTCCTTGCTCCCGACCCTTCCCCGTTCCTGGGCATCTCATGTTTGTATCTTTCCCCCTTTATTGGCTGTGTTATAAGGGATGAAGGCAGCAAAAGATCCCCGTGAGACTAATTACAATCGCAAGGACCATACAAGCACTTAGGAGAGATGAGCTCTTAATGAGTCTGCACTGCAATGGCAGCTAAATGATCTCCTCTGCCCAGTATTTAGGAATCGATTGACAGGGGCTCTCGATGGGGAGATAAATCTCTCCACAGTTTTATCAGATGGTGCCCACAAGCAAAAGGATTGTTTTCAAGTTGGTATTCGTAAGCATCTGGAGTCACTGGGGTGTTTTGAAGCATCAGGGCTTGACATCCTTACAAAGAAAATTGCAATCAGGGAGGAAACACCCTCGAAACAGCCGTCCTCCGTCTCGGCAGTTTTCCCACCAGAAGAAAACTTGGATGTTTTATGGAAATGTTAAAAAATGTGATGACAATCCCAGCTTCCTGCTGATCCCTGGGGCGATGCTGAACTCCAAACATCATAACCCCTCTGCCCTGGTGCCTCATCTCGTAGGAGTTACCCCTGTAGAAGAGGTTTTGGTGTGTAGCGGGAGCGTTTTCTCTTTGAATTCCTGCTAGTTTGATGCTGGTCTGATGGAGGGAACATCACTCCTGGGGGTGGCATGTGAACATGTTACTTTAAACATTGATTTGTTGGCAAAGCTCTCCTAGGCATGGAGTTTTAGCAAGCAAAACAGGGAAACTGAGGCACGCAGCCAGGCACAGGAGTTGGCAGCGAGTTCCTTTATCCCCCAGTGATGCTCCTGGGGGAAAAGAAAAGCTGTGATTGCCCCCTCCTTTTCCCCTTCACCATCATCCCTGCTTTCCCCAAAATAGGACATGAAGAAAATGAAAACTAGCTGGTTAATAGGAACTTCTTCCTTAAAGGCCCCATTGAAAGCCCCTTAAGAATAACACCATGGATTTGAGTATCTCAGAGCCTCTCCAAGAGAAGGGGTCATGTTTATCTGTGATCTGTGAGAAAAAAGGGGGCAAAGCCCGATGGCTGCTGCCCACGCGCTGCGGCGTTGAAAGAGATCCTGCATCCCAGATGGATTCAATTAGGGGGACGGCAGCAAGGAAAAATATTACGCAGGTGCTGTGGGATGTTTCTGGAAACTTCAGACACTGTTTTTCCCAGTGCTTCCAATCCCAATCCTATTGACTGAGTTATTGCAACCCAGCCCGGAGGGCTCACGGAACACTTCGATGGTGCTGGAGGATATTTTCCCTTTATTCCTTCTTTTCCTTTTGCTGCTTTTCCTAATTTTGTGCCCAAGCCCATCTGCAGCCCGAAAACGTGCTTCTCATGGGCCTGATGCCCATGTGTGTAGCCAAAGCATTGGCACCGTTGCCGGCACATCCCACTCACCACGCTGGATTCATTTCTCTGGCATCCCTCTCTCATCGTGGCACTTGTGGCGTTGAAATAAGCCCTTTTTGTGCTCCCATTATCCTACCCAGATAAAACCCCCAGGTTCTTCCAAGGCAAGCACCATGGGGAGTCTTCTTGCTGCTGGCCGGTCACTGCTGGCCGTGAGAACCTGGGTTTTTAGGAGGGGTTTTGGTGACTTGGTTTGTTTGACTTATTTACTTTCCCTCCAACAAAGAGAAAGGGGATGCAAACTGATTTGGGCAGCACACGTGTCTAAAGGGAGCCAGGCAGCAGCTTTTGTTTTGGCCAGGATTGCATGAAAGCTTGGATAAAATGACTTATGTCTTCCCCAGGATATGAAGGGTGATATCCATCCCTGCTCAGTGCCTCAGTTTCCCCACCTTAAAAACTATCTCAGAAAGCACTTCTCTGTGGGTTATTTTGGCAGAAGACTTCCCAAAGCTTTGCATTTTAGGTCCAGCGCCAGTGGAAAGTATGGAATGGTGGGAAAAAGACCTCAGACATCTAGGGGAAAGTCCTATCTCCATTGCCATGCAAACCGTGCAGCAAATTCCCAATGGCACCATTTTTGCAGGGCCAGGAGGAGCCAGTTTTTCTGCCTCCTGGTATTTTTAGCTGCTGCTGCCCCTGGGCGGCTCATCCCAATCAGTTAGCTGCCACCTCATGTTAAGAAATGTTGGTGACAATGCATCTTACGTGGGGTCATTTCCTCCAGGGCAGGCTCCTGCTGGCCCCAGCAACACTGTGAGCTTCTGTTTAACATCTGGTCCTACTTCTCCTGTGGCCTTTTGGGTCACTGGCTCTGCCCAGCACATCTCCCCTTTCACCCTGCCCCACTCAGACGGAGCATCGGTCCCTCCCCATCCCCACTGTTGCTGCTTCCAATGCCCTCATGATGAGTTTTGGTGTCTGGATGTGCTCCTCACCCTTGTGCGAGGTCATCTGTGTGGGTCGTATTTGGTGACACTGGCCTTTGACCTGTTGCTCCTGCAGCTTTCCCCATCAAATAACGCTGCATTAGTGGGGCATCACTGCTTTAGCATGCTGCAGTACATCACATCAGTGAGCCTGATGTTCTGTGAGTTTGCTGCCTGCTTGGCACCCACCTTTACACCCAGAACTGAGTCCAGCAACTATAGTTATCGTGAGTGTAGTGGCGCCAGGCTGCAGCACAAGCTCAACCCCTTATTAGACAACAGTGAAACTCCATTGCAGCTTCCATGAGCCTGTTGGAAGCTCTGTGCTTCCTACCTGGTAAAATGAAGGGTTTGGCTCCCTACCAAAAGCAATCAGCTTTCTGCTTCCCAATAAAATGGCTTTGGTAATGGTATGAGGGAATATGGTCCTCAAAGGGGCCATGGAGATGGAGGTTCAGCAGCAAAGTTTATGACCCTGGACTCTTGTTTTCTTACATGAAACTGCCCCAAAATGTCAGTAAACTTTCTTCCCCACTGGTTTTATGGGGCAATGTCTCACCTGGATGAGATGTCACCCTCACCAGTGTATGGGCTTCACCTCCTGACTTATTCAGGTGTCACCAGGTCAAGACAGGCAGGTCCCCATGGCCACATCTGTGCTTGGACAAGAGGACAGGGCATCCCTGGGAAATCAAGCACATGGTTTTAATTTTCCTCTCAGTCCATAGAGAAAAGGCAAGCAAGAAGATTTATGGCCTCCCTTCTCCTCCTCCAGCTTTATAAATAGAGTTTATCAGGTGCTGGGCACATGGTGGCTTTTGGGGGAATGGCAGAGAGGGATCAAAAGCAATTTTGGGTCCCTCCTTTTCTCCCCTTTCAACATGTCTCATCTCTGCTCCCATCTATTAATGGCCACATTAACCTCTCCCATTCAAACTGGAGATTTGCTGGGGGAAACCAGCCCCTGACTTCTGTGCACCAGCCCCAAATCCCTGTAACTTTGATGTTGTTCCTGTCTCCCCGGGAAGTTCAGGTTATCACATTGCTGCAGAAGATCCAGGAGTCCGCATGCGGGGACCCCACTTCTATGGGCACTATGCTCACACCATTAGAAGGACCCTTGGCATGAAGGAAGAGGAAGAGAAAATAACCAACCCCCAAAAATAAAACCAATGAGGATGGTTGCATATTGTCATTGCAGAGAAGTGGGGCGATGAGTGGGCTGCCCATAACTTGGTTTTCTACCATTATTTGTCACTGATGACATGGATTTATGGGAGGTTTTTTTGTGCCATTTTCCTAGAACTGCTTTTTTTGAGACTGAACATTTCTACTTCTCAAAAGAAAGTTAAATTTGAGAATGAAAAGTTGAACCCTGCTCACAAGCAACTGCTCCACGGAAGAGAAGAAACAGAGGAAGGAGGCAGAGGTGGCAGAGAGAAGAAAGGGGGTTTAAAACTGAAAAAGAATCTCTATTTTTTTTATCCTCTTCTGCCTGGATTCCTGCAAGTGTGTCCTTAATGATGGCAGCAGCTTCCTTGGGATGCAGGAAGGGTAACGCTTGGCTTCAACAAAGAGCTGTTACTCTGAATTACGGGAAAAGGAAAAGCAGATTTTTGATACCAAGAAGTAAGAGCCTCTTAGGACATTCTTTCATAGAAAGAAAATAACAGATGTAAAAGCTGCAGAGATCAGTTTCTCCATCACCCTTCTAAACAGAGCTCTAGCTTTGAAACACCACCATGTTCCACCCAAAATGCTCAGGGTTACCAGGCCAAACCCAGTGGAGATGCCAGCATTTGCTGAAGCTATCACCACACACCACGCCTCCCTAAAACTGTAACTGCATGATGAGAAGCAACACCCCAAACCCCTCACCAGGAGAAGCCGTGGGCTGCCCCAGGAAGGTGGTGTGTGCTTTGTATTAACCTTTTAATGCTTTTAGGGCAAAGGGAGTTTTTCCCCAGGTGGCACCAGCACAGGGCAGGAGCTGTACAAGCGATGGCACAGAAACCAGGAGCGTTTATCTTTCCCTGCTCCGAGGCAATTATCACACGAACAGTATCTCCCACCATTAAAAGGACTTTATGGTACAAACACAGCACAGGGGCTAATCCTCAGCCTTCCCTGTAGCACCGTGGGACACTCCAATGCAACCAAAGATAATGGACCCAACCAAAGACAAAGTTTTCCGGTGGGGATACAGCTTCCAGAAGGGCTGATGGTAAAGTTGTGCCAGGATTGACCTTTCAGACCCTTCCTGGAGTCTGGAAAGTGGTTGGTTGTTCTTTCTCTTTTCCTTTGGAGATCTCAGGCCCGGTAACAAATAGAGAGAAGTTCTCCAGCACGCGATGATTCAAATCTCCTTCCCCTTCCACTCACGAAGGCTTTCTATTTCTCTCTGCAGATGGCTTTGCTGATTTCAGTGTAGCCGTGCATCAGAGGAGCTGTAAATGGAGGATTAAAACTCCTCAGTAAACAATGCTGCTCAGCACACATTTGGAGCACATTTCCAGGTGATATAACTCCACCAACGTCAGCAGGGATGGACGTGAGGTTGGAAAATCATTGTCAACAGGGTTGCAAAACGACCAGCTGCTGGCTTAAAGTTGCTCTTTTAAAGCAAAATGATGAAACAACAGCTTTTTTAACTGATTACTGTGCGGTAAAGATGTGCTTTAAAATGCTGCTTTGCCCAAGTGCTGGAGTCCTCGTGTCTGACCCATCTTGGCAGCCCTCCCTTGTGTGCCCCAAGTTCCTGGCTGACAGGTCGTGTTGATTTTGATGGATATGGGGCATCTTCTGGGCTCCCAAATAAGTGAACCAGAGACTTTACACTTCTTCTCTGTGCCCAGGGGAAACAGGCTTTGTACACGCACTGAGAATGGGATTTTCCAGCTCCTCTCAGAGGTGACCTCTGGCCGGCTGGATTTAAGGGATTTGAGCCCTTTTGCATGGCTCTCCCCAAGTCCCATGGCCTTTGCATCTGCTGTTTTGCACAGTGTCTTCTGTATTTAGTTTAGACGATTTCCAGACTGACATTATCTCCTGGGGCTGGCCATTCCCACCATTACGGGTGCCCCCATCCAACCAGGGCAGCTCTGTGCTCCTGCAGTAGCTGAACCCTGCTACCAAAACCATCCATCCAGAGCACAAGCAAGGCTCTTGGCCATGTGTTTGACATCACCTCAGTGGTCGACATGAGCCAGCAAATGCCAAATAAAAGCTGCAGTTTCAGTCCTGTCCATTCCGTCCAAGAGGCTCAAGGCATCCTCGCCAAGAGCTTTGGGCTGTGCAATCTCAGGCCATCGCCCCAAACATGCTCCTTTGAACTTCAACCCGTTGGGCCATGAGTGAGCATTGTTTGAACATGGTTTTAATCTGGTTGGATATATTTAATGCACCAACATGTCTTAAACTGGAGGAGATCTAAGCCCTGCCTGGCAGGTGTGATGGAAAGCAGATGCCGTCTTCATTGGCTCTCTGGCTTTGGAGGTCCTGGTGGGAAAAGCATGATCAGAAGCACTCGCCCGGATGTTTTGCACTGTGTGAGCATCCATGAAAGCTGGGTGAGGGGAGAGGGAAAGGTGAAAATCCACAGAAAACAGAAAGGAGGTGAATGGGAAAAGGAAGGTAAAAAGAAAAGGGCACAAAGAGAAGATGGTGTTCAAGCACCAGCAGAAGGCACGTCAACAAATGATGAGGGCAGTTGGACTGGCATCTTCCTGCTGACTTCTTTGTTGAGAGAAAACATTTGCTAAAGAAATTAGTATTTTTTTGTTCTTTCCAGCAAAACCTAAAGCCAAACTTTCTTTGCATGGAGTGTGTGTCGTAAACTGATTTTTAGGATAATTGTTACTTTACCAGAGCATCCTCTTTTTCCTCTAAGTCAAGAAGTAATCTTATAAATGGAAAACACCATGGCAAGAGCATAGTTTGCTATGTTGCCAGTTTTGGTGGCTTTCTAAGTCAGACTATGGAGCGGGGGAGCCACTGCTCATTTCTACCTCTTTGCTTTCTCCAGCCTGAGTGAATTAGCACTGATTTATCCCGGCAGGAGACCTGGATTGTGGCCTGGAAATGGAAGAAGGAGCAGCTCTGGCCCTTAGAAGGTGAGCAAGGAAAATCACAGCTCCTTTTTCCGGCACTCCCACAGCTGCAGTTGTCTCTGCACAAAGTCTGTGTGATCTATTAAACATCTCAAATAAGGATTTAATTTAGTTTTAATAAGACAGTTTGGGAGATGTTAATTAAATTGAGTTATTAAAAACACATGGGCTGGACTTGGCTAATACATTTCCTTTTTTTATTAAGTCCATTAAAAAATAAAAGAAGATTGAAGCAGGGAGGAAGCTGTCTGTAGATGCAGAAACTCAGTCGAAAGGCTTTTTATCCTTTGCTGAATTAAACATGTCTCAAGCAAACTGGGAGATGAACAAATACCAGGTGAACTTAAATCCTTCAAGGCTCAGCAAGATTTGGATTAAGGATGAAGCCAAAACGATGAATCCCCTCGAATCTAAGAGCCCAACAAGTCTCTGCATGCTCAAGAACGGAATTTCCTCGTGCCTCCATCACTGCCACTGGATTGCCAATGGGAGTGATGCAGCCATGCAGCACTTCCATCCACCACATTATGCTCCAGCCAGGAAAACTACAGGAATGCAACTTTTTATCATCTCACCTAATCAGATTTTTCTTACCTCGGGCAAAAACGCTGCTGGGAATCTCTTTAGTTGAAGGAATGTATCATTGTGACTTGGTTAAGCTGAAGAAAAACTCCCCCATGCTTTGAAAATGACAAATACTTTATTAGCTGGAAGTGTAACCAGCCACAATTAGCTTAGCAGTCCTGAGTTAATAGATTTATAAGCTTTAGAGGATCCAATGAACTGACCTGTGTAGGAAACTTATCCTTGTAGCTCCCAAATTAACTTATTCTTTATGTCTGGGCTATGCATACACAACTGCCAGAGTGACCCGTGGTCCTGCCCCAGGGGCTGCAGAGGACAGGGAACCCACCAGGGCTTTATACCAGCTCTTTCCAACATGCAAGGTAATTCAGGGCATTGCATTATCCTGTTTTTCTCCTTGATTTCTTGGAATTTCTTCTTTTTTCCAGAGCACCTTTTGCTGTTATTAATGATGTATCAGTATTGGCAGGTCACATCTCCCAGCTGCAGATGACACTTGGCAGACACATGGCCCTTCTGCACCCCCAGCATGTGGATGGAAGGGGATTAACACCACCAGGGACCAGATGAAATCCACCAAAGCTTTGAAGTGCACTGAAAAACAAAAGCAAACACTGGAAAACCAAACAAGACAACGTTCCCCCACCAAGAGCTTCCTAATGGTTTTCTAATGGCTTGTGGTGCAGAGACCCCGTCTTTTGGCTCCGTTGTTATGAAGATGTTAAACGACAGAAGGGGCATTAAAAAAGCGTATTTGTCATGTGAATCCCTTGTGCCACACTGGCATTCACTGAGCAGGGGTGGAAAAGATCATTAATCCTAACTGAGTTGATGGGGAAACTGAGGCAGGAATCAGACAAGTTCTCTGTCGGGTGCTTGTCTATGTCTGGTGGCATTGCAGTGATGCTGGCATGAAGACATCAATGAGTAATTTTGCATGCGTCCTCAAGAAAGGTGGATTTAAACTAACCGTCTCCAGAGCCAGGTTTTGGAGCAGTTATTGGATTTCCATGGTCTTAAGCTTAAGCCACCCATGGTCCAATGCCAATCTCTTTCCCAGGGAAGAAATCCCACCTATACAAGTGCTACAGCAGTGTCCTCAACATCTTATTGTTATATTAAAAACAAATACGTGACCTCCTGTAGCAGAAATTGCAAGGCCAAGCCCAGGGGCAGGTGGGGATGGGTAGATGTGCCTTGCAAAGCCTTTGCTCTCTGCTTCTGCTGTGGTGAGACCACAGAGCCAGCAGCCTCTCAGCAGCAGAATGAGAGCACAGTGTGGTTAGGCCTGAGTCAAATTGCCTTGAATTTGCCTATGTGCAGAAATAAAAGCCCCATCCATCCTGTCTCTGGTGAGAGCCGCTAGCCTGGACCACATACACAGAATGAAGGTGGTTTTCTAAATCAATTTGGAAGATTAGGCAGGGTTTTTAGGCCAGAGTCTCAGTATTTCCCTTGAAAACTCCTTGCCTCAGTTTCCCCATCTGTAAAATCATTGAATCAGACTGGTTTGGATTGGAAGGGACCATAAAACTCATTCAGTTCCAAACCCTGCCACAGGCAAGGACACCTTCCACTAGAGAGGTTTGCTCCAAGCCCCGTCCAACCTGGCCTTGATGGGATGCCAGGGATGGGATCCTCATCTCCAGGCAACCCTTTCCAGTGTCTCACCACCCTCCCAGTGAGGAATCTTTTCCTACAAAGTTTCCTATAAAGTTTCTAACTCAAAGACCAGAGAGAACTTGCTAAGCATCGTGTCATGACGCTGGCTGAGCTTAAACAGGAGGTACCTGAATGGTAAAATGGGTGAGTTTACATGAGCGCTGCATGACCTCCATCAATCCAGCTGTGGCTTGGGTGCATCTTGTAGGTCTGATGCCACCTTCATCCTTCCAGCCTGCCTGCACGACAAAGCAGCTTGTGTCCTCTCCCCCACACCCCGTGCTGGGGCCAGGGCTCAGATAAAAGCTGCTGAGTTTACAAACAGGGAGGCTCTGGTTTCCTGAGTCACAGCAGCAAGGCGAGGGCAGCGTGTGGGAGGCTGCGACGTGGCTCTGTGCAGCCAGATGGACCTGGGACACACTCCGAGGGCTTCCCATGATCCCAGAGGGGTTGAACCCCATGGGTGTTATGGCCCCAGAGATGGGATTTATTTCTTCTCCATCACGGGAAAGGCTGGGTAGGGGGGAATGAAACCTGCAGCAGTTTTCTCCCCAGGCAGCCCAAACCCTGCTTGCTCAGTGTGATAAGGACATGGCAGGTGGGACCACCTCCATTCAAAGCACTTTGAAACTACTCCAGTAGCTCAGGGTGCTGGCTTTGGAGCTGTGTGCCCATGGGATCCGGGGCATTCACCCTGAAGAGATGTCTCAATGTAAAGGGACCTGTAGCAAGCAAGTTGGATCCCTCCCTTAGCAAACAAGCACAACTAAGCACCTCACGGAGCACTTTCATCTAGATGACCACAAGATAAAGAAATCAACAACCTTTGAGTGTTTCTTTCTAATGACCTGGATATAAATAAAGGGTAATTCCACTTCCTTTAGCTACCACTAACCTGTCAGTAAAAGAGCTTTTCCTTTCCACCCGCTTTATCTCAGGTCCATTGTGAACCCAGCTGGGCTTGATGTCCCATGGTGCATGAAGGCTTTGGAAGTCTCCTCTGGACATGGAGGAACTCGGCTTTTTCAATTACACCATCCTTTTGTCCAGAAAAAATACACATCCCTGCCTGAAACTTCCATATCATGCAATCCTCAGGTATTCCTTTCAATAGAAGTGCCACCCTGCTTGCAAGAAATCCCTTCCCCAGGTGCTGCCTGTTTGCAGGAGGAGTTTCAGGAGTACAAAGGTGATGGGATTTACACCAGCAAGTGGATGTGCAGTGCTAAGGCAAAGCTCATTTTGTACTGGCTGAAGCAGGTCTAACAGGTGAGTAAATAAATAGTCACACAATCAAAATCCTATTGGGAGCTGCTTCGGTCCCTTCCCTCCCAGCCTTCAGCTGGGTTTCCATTGTGTTACCATCCTCCACAAAGGAAATTTGGTTTCCTTGCAAAAGCCATCTCTGATGAATGCTGTTGTGATGTGGTGACATTTCTACTGACTCCCTCATGGGACATTATTCCTATTAGCCATCCCTTCCCCTGCCCAAACCCCACAAATAATGCTATCAATGACCTGATAAATAAGAAAGCACATGGGATTTTCTCTTTATATTTAAACACTGATTAATAGGAGCTGTGTTTGCAGGCTGCTGCTCCCTCCCACAGATGAGCCCATTGCCAGCTTGGCTGAGCAGACATTCCAGCACTGAAAACTCAAAAACCTTGGGCTGTGCTCTGGGGTAGGAAACATCTGGAAACATATTTGCCTCGCCTGTCATAGCCAGATAAAGGATAAACGTTAAGTGACAGCCGTGGGCTCTGCATGTTTGACAGCACAGCCAGAGCTCCAGGTGAGATTTGGGGGGGAATTCTCCATTGATGGGTCAGGACGGGGAACAAACCCACGGATATTGGAGCTTCATGAGGCTCCTGACGTAAGGCTATTGTTCACACATCGCTGTTTGCATGTCGGAGGGGGAAAAAACGACTCCAGCGATGAGCAGACGTGGGGACTGACGTCCCTGCCTGCGCCAGGGGTTGAAGGCTGGGGAGCAGGCAGCAAAGATAATTATTTATACAGCGTTTTGACTAATGAATGGCTTTGAATGGGGGTTTCCTGCGGCGCTCGCTCCACCCAGCTTTTGCAAGGCTTAGATTAACGTTGGGAGGGTTCTTGTTTGGCTTTGTTTAATTCCCGCTGCTGGGACTGCACCAGGGGGGGTCGGGTGGTGAGAGGGGACCGTGCCGGCAAGGATGGTGGATGCAGGGCATAGCTGGGCCTTGTGGGCGACCTTTGCAGATGATGGGGGTAGTAATGTCTCAGTTTAAGTAGTGTTAAAAACAGGGATAAATCATCATCCTGCGCGGTGCAGCGGGGACGATGGCTGGAACTCTCCACCTTTCTGCCCAGCCTGCTGATCACAACCTTTTTGGAGCAAACCCAAGGGTTGGGTTTTCTCCCTTATGCAATTTTACCCTTCCTGGTGTGAGCAAAATGCCTTTTCCCTGTGTCTTGCCTCACCCTCTGCCAGGACAATGGCCAGGGAAGCCTCATGCTCATCCACTCACCCACGCAAAACCAACTGGAATTGAGGGAGATGAGGAGGGGAAGGAGATGAGACTCTGTACAAGGCTACCATGCCTTTATTTGTTAGTTTTGTTGCTGGTTATTCCAAGTGAGCTTGTCCCTTTCTAGTAGATAACTGTTCAGAGCACTTGTGATTCATGACCAGCAACACAGAGCTCCTTGCTTCAAAGAAGGCGTCTTTGTTCAAAGCATTTTTCAGGTACAGCTCCTTTCCTCCTGCTCTGTATTGTTATAGGTTTATATCAACTCTCTCTCTTAAAGTCCAATGTAATAGAGGAACGCATTAAACATATGGGAAAAGAAGCCCGAGGACCTGGCATAGTCCAGCAAGAAACAGAAATGAATCTTCAGTGAACCTGTCTCCACATTTGCCCGTTGGATTTGACATGTTCAGAAACCCATCTGAAACACCGAGTCTCAAACCACGACACAGCACATCCCAGATCACCACCGTTTCCCGGATTTCAGGGGCCTTATAAATTCGCTGGTCCCGCTCTCCTCTGGAAGGATGAATAGGATTTTATGGAGGTCTCCGAGGACAGGCCAGGATCGGCTCCTGCTGAGCCCCGTAAACAGGAAAGCGAGGAAGCGAGGAGTCAAGCCTCGGCTCATCCAGGACGTGGGGAGCGCGCCGGGGCTGCCGGCACACAATGCCGTGCCGGAAAGGGGGATTATAAATACCCGGGGTCAGGGCCAGGCTCTGGTGAACAATAGGGAGCAGGGAGGATGGAAAAGGCCACAGTGCCTGGCGGTAACGCAGAGATGCAGATGGGGGTGCTGGGAGCTGTACTGGTTTCTTTACAGGGCTGGGTAGGTTGGTGTGGGCTGGATTCTGGGGGTTTGGTTTGGCAAGGGACAAAGCATCCTGTTGGCGTTGGTGTGAAGATCATAGACTCATGATCAGTGCCTCACCACCTCACAAAGAGCTTCGTAATGTCTCATCTCAACCTCCCCTCTGTCAGGTTAAAGCTATTCCCCCTTGTCCTATCCCTACAAGCCCTTGTATAAAGGGCCCCTCTCTCCAAGATACCACCATGGTTTCACACTGAGCATTCCTGGAGTGAAGGGTCTCACATACAGCAAGTCTTGCAAGACACCCTAAATCTAGCCAAGAGCTTGCATCAGTGCAATTTTAAATAGAGGGAGCTGCTCATGAATGATGTGGGCATCTTAGGTTGCTTTCCAGGAGGCAGCCCTGCTCCATCATCTTGTAGGGTTATCAATACATGTAGCCGTGCTTCCTGAGGACACAGAAGGCTGTGATGCTCCCAGGCTGTATAATCCACCTCACGAAGCCACCTCTACTCCATGCTGATCTAAAGACTTCAAAGGAAGCGAGAGCCACTGACAGATAAACCTGGATCAAGGGGGATGCTGCAGCTCAGCTTGGCTTCAACAGGGAAGGTCAGCGATAGCCAGCAGCAGCGGGTGCTGAGCATCAAGAGTCAAAACAAAAGTCAGGTCAGGGCCAGCAAGAATTGCAGGAAACATCTTGGCCACTTGTGACAGCCACCAAGAGCATCGTGATAGTGCTGGAGGAGAGCCTTGAGCCTGTAAGTGTTTTATTGGCTAGTGGAAGATTGTTCTATTAGCAGAACAAGGAGATGGTAATCCCTTTGAGCACCAGTTTTTTTATGGCTGTGAAAACTTTGAACTGAATATGTAATAACAGGTACAAAACAAGTACAATCATGTAAAAGTAGAATTACTTCAAATTGATCTTTTCCTCTCTTCCTTCTTGTACTAACGTACCTATTTGATGTTGCATGGTCCCCTGGCCAGGGATGCTCAGGAAGCTGATGCGCTGGGAGCTGCATCCCAGACAGCAGCCTCGGCTTCCAGTACCTTCATGTACATTGATTTCCCATTTAGCCCTGGAATTCCCTAATTCAGGTCAGAAGTTAGGCTGGGGTAATTGCTCTGGTCTCTGGACTTAGCACCTTAAACTCACCTGCAAGAGCATGGGCTAAACACCTTCCCCAAGACAGGGAAATCCTGCTTTCCCCCCCTTTCCTCCAGCTCTTCCCTCATCACCGCCTGTATTAAAGATCCCATTTTCCATCTCTCCTCCTTAATGGTGTCCCTGAGGAGATGCCGCTTGCTCTTAATGCCTCTGCCCCTCCTTGGGAATTAGCTAAATGACAGGGTTCATTTGAGAGGGGGCAGAGGATGTTGGAGGCACAGATATCAGTTAGCGATGACAGCTTGGAAATGCCTTGGGATAGTATCTCCTGACATCCCTTCCTCAGAAGCATCCCTTCAGGTCCTTAGGGCAGGAGCCAAAATACCCCCATGTCTGCCCCTGTGGGGTCTTTGCCTCTATATTTCATAAACTGAAAACTAAATATCACAGCAGAAGAATGCCAGGAAAAGCTGTTCCCTTTTTTACTTCATAGAGGAATGTGGAAAAGCAGTTACAAAACCCCAGGAGAAATAATTACATCCATTTTTAGCCACATCTGCCTGGAGCCAGTGGGGTCCCACAGCCCACGGGCATTAACCATGGCAGGAGGGTCAGCATGGGGCTATTCCAGCCCAGGAGATAAATCCCACCCCTAAGAAAGAGAATTATACCCATGCAAGTTGTATTGATCCAAAAAAAATTAATGATATAGCTACAAATATACCCAAAATACAGATTATAGATACATACGAGTACACTGGCAACTGTAAATGGGGTTTAAATGCATGAGATAGACTGTTGCAGGCGACTTGGAGGGGTCTCTACAGCAAATTCCTTCCAAATAACTGCTTTTACTCTTTTATTTTCCTTAAATTATCATTTTTTCCCGGGAGGGTTTGGGGGATGCACAAGCAGCCCTGCCGGTTTTAAGGCAATGGATATGGAAAACACATATAGGAAAGCGCCAGCATCACTTGAGAGCACTTTTTGGGCCCTCTAGTGGTGTTGGCTGCGGCGAGGGTCAGCTCTGCTTTCAAAAAAAAACACCAAAAAGGAGGCAATTTTAATATTTAACCTGCTATTGTTCCTTAAATGAGGAGGAAAAGCTCAAATCCTCTTTTCTTTCTTCTTTTCTTAAAGCAAACCTATGGAAAGAGAGTGAACCTGACCGCTTGAGACCTTTCTCTCTGCCCCTTATGAAGCAACGAACAGTGAGTGAGCAGTCATTTCAAAACTGAAAACCCCCCCTTTCAAAACGGTAAAGGAGGAGTGATGCAGTGGAAGGGGAAACAGGGCTATGCGGGGACCGGGCTCTTGTTTAACGTTTGCTCTTCCCACTTTCCATTTCAAAGGAAAATGGTGTTCCAAGGGGTCTTTAGGAGCTTTGAAGGACGGTGATTTACTGAGAGCTTCGGTGTCTATTTCCAAGGCATGTTTCTAAACTAAATAGATGTTTATTCTTAGTTGTTACAAGGGGTAAAACACTTGAATTTGACTTCCTGGCTGAAAGCTACAGCCATTTAACAAAGGGAGAATGAGAAAAGGTGACTTGAAAAGTACCCTCCTTGTATATTTGGGGGTTGTTGGTTAAATAGACCATAGCCAATAAAATAATCCCCATCCCAGTCTCACCCTGTCCAGCATATCCCATCCCAGGTTTTCATAGGAAACATGCAGCTTTATGTGCAATAGTGCTGCTCTGACAGCCCCTGGGGGCTTCATGCCCATGCCCTGATGATCTGCACCGTGGGTTGGGTGTTTCAGTGCAGGGTTTTAGCATCGATCTCCATTTCTCCATCTCTGTAATGGGGTGACAGTGGTCCCTCCATGGGGCTTCGGAGCACAGGGAGGGGAACCAGCCACACTGTTATTTTTGGATTGCATTACATGTCTCCCCAGATGGAAAGCTTCACTCCCTGGGGGGGGGCAATAAATTGGAGTTAAAAAAACAAAAGGTCCTGACCCCATCAGTAAAATAGTAACTGCATTTCTGGGGGAGAAAATCCTTTTATGAGGTGGGGAAGAGGAAATTTGGGACTGGGGGCATGGAGCCGGAGAGAAAATAGGGATCAAATGCACTAAGCCCATTCATTTAGAGACTGTTGAAGGTTGTAGTAGCATGAAGAGGGGATATAATTACACCAGGCTTTGTTAATAAACTGCTTTTCAGTGTGAAGATGGGCAAAAAGGGGATAAAGACAAAGTCCTCAGTGCCCAGGATGCTCCAGCCCTTTGCTGCTTGGCAAAACAGGCTGAGAAAGGTGGAGGCTTTTTGCTTTTTATTGGTATTTGGGTTGAATTGAGCCCGAATTAATCCTTTCTTCTGGGGCCTTTAAAATATTTTCTCATGGAAGGAAAGGCTCTGTGGCTGATGAAAAAATAATGAATGTATCCGTGGAAAATTGGGATTTTACTAAATGCAAACTGTCACTGGGTTTGGATCCTTTCTTTCCCACTTTCCCATAAAAAGAAAGCCAGCAAGTTGGAATATTTCTGATCCTGGAGGTTTCTGGTTTCTAAAGAAAAGCCTCTTTGGGGAGGAGAAATGAATGGAGAGGAAGAGGAGAGTTTATTTTCATCTAAGTTGCTGATGCTCCTGGGCAGACCTCTCCAGTTGACTGAGGAGCAGAAAGGACTCGGTGAGGATGCCTTTGTATGTTCTCTACTGAACATACTCTGTAATTCATTTATCAGCCTTTATTGGATACATGAACAGGAAAAATGGCTTTAAAAATGCAACTTTACATGGGAGTGTATCAGCTGCCTCCAGAAAAGGGGGACTTAGGTAAAATAAACCAAGGTTTTCAGTTTTGGAGGTGAACCTGACCTATTAAGCACAGTTTCCTCCCCTCCTTATTGTCAGTCCCAGACTATATTCTCACTGGTTTACTGCTAACTCCTGATCTACTCCTCCAAAACCATAGGAGTGAGCTCCAAAATCCTCCAGTAAACATGAAATATTGCAGCTGGCCATGATTTACCCCATCCATGCAAGCAAGTCACGTCCCCATGCCATGCCTCAGTTTCCCTATGCTACAAACAGGGTTTTATTTCACCCTTGCAAAGCGCATTATGACTTTGTTACCCTCCTGTGAAAAATGATGCAATCAAATCAACAACTGGATTAAACCCCTCTGAAATCAAGTTTATTGCAGCATTTAGCCCAGGACCCCTTTCAATAGATTTGCATCTATTTGCAAGTTTTTAGGGGGAAGATGCTCCATCTCTACTTGCAAATGTAATCTGGAAGAAGGATTTGAAGCCCCAAAAGCCATTTTCTTCTCCAGCTGAATCTCCACTATCAACCGAATCAACTGCTCAAGAACAGGAGCAGAAGCACCAATCCAACCAACCCCTGGTACCGACTCTTGCGGTTCCTATCTCTCTGCACCTATTTATTTTGTTTTGACTGTTGCAGGGTCCTCTGTTGCTGCTTGTCCCTTTATCTTGATAGCCAAGTCTTTTAAAAAGGAGGTTACCAACCTCCCTTGTAAGCAGAAATGAGACAGGGAGCTCTTTTCACATCTACCCGAAACCGATCTCACACATACGTCTGAGTCACTGCACTGTTTGCCTCGGGTGTTTTGGGTGTACATGGTAACACTCAGGATCTCAGCACAAGAGGACTCATAGAAATCTTGTTGCTGCATCTACAGTGTTTGCTTTTCAGAGAGATGCGGTGTAAATGAGATGGTTAAAACAAGCGACGTGGCTCGTTGCATTGAGAGCGTCCTACCCCAAAAAAACCTCTTCTACTTCACCACTCAGCATCACTGGCAATAAGGCCCAATATGATAAGAAATGTGGGTCCCTTATTGACTCCTCAAGATGAAGATTGATGAGACAAGTATGAGCTGTGCCCTTTTGGAAAGTTTCAGTTTGCTATGGTAGAAACATTGGGTTTAACCAGATTTTGGCTATTAAAAGTTTGCTTGGATGCTGGACCAGCATCCCAGATGCTCCACCAGGAGCTCGAGCTGAGCCCTTCTTTTCCTCTCTTTCTCCCTTTTCTCTCTCTTTACCTCTTTCCCCCCATTTTTTGCTTATTGTTTTCCCCATTAGCAAACTACCTGCAAGGTGGTTTTGGAGTGCCTGAACCTGGGTGGTGAGTCAGGCACAGGGGGACCTTCTTTCACTCTGTGGTCAGCAAACTGCTGTTTGGGCACCACCAGAAGTTACTTGGGCAACAAACTGCCACTTCCACCCTGAAACCCTCATGGTGACCATGAGACCTGCATCTGAGTGAGGTTCAAGCTCCTAAAACATCCAGAAGCCTCAATGCTTTGAGCTATATGGTACTCCTGATCTCTATGATTTATTGTGGGGTTTAATGTCTGTCCTCATGGTGTATAAGTCCCCTTTGTCTTTATCTTCCCCCATACTGCAAATATTTACCCAAGGCTGTCATCCCAAACCATGGGAGGGCAGGAGGTGCTGGAGAAGACTGTGGAAAAGGGGATGCAAGTAGGAGAGCCTGAGTTTCGGTTCTCACTTGGTCATTTCTGTTTCTCTAGTCTTTTCCCACCCTGGGCAGCAAAATAACCCACATATTAATGAGAAGCATCCTCAATTAATAAGAAATGTCCTCAGCAGTATGGTCCAGGGAACGGGAAGATGGTGAAAAGAGGAATTTGCAAGCTACATTGCTCCTGATATTCGGCTCATGGGCTACTGTGTACCTAATGGGATCTGATGGCATCTTCTCCTGCAGGAATCTTCATGTCAATCCTTCCCCTGCTGCTGCTCCGGATCACAAATGTTGGAGCCTGGCTCCAAAATCCTCTTTGCATTAGAGATGTCAAAAAGCTTGTGCACAAGGAACAGGCCCAGAGCATCAGCCTTGTGTTTCCATCCACAACTGATTCTGTTTTGAGGTATTTGAGGGTGCTCCATGCCTACAAATAGCCACGGAGCTGCACAGGGAATATGCACTAGGTACCAGTTCTTGTCTGGAGGTCGCCACCAGGCAACAGCATTGGCCAAACACGTAAACTAATTGTAAGGAAAACCCAACAATGCCTGCTTCTACCTCTTTTTAAAAGCCTCATCTCTGGTTAATTGAGATGGTCAATTATGGATTGAGCTGCAAGTAGGTATAAGCTACACCAGCCGCCCCTCACTGCTGCTGTGCTGTATTTCCAAGAGGATTTATGTCTCCTGGCTGGATGAGAATGGGCAATGATCATCTCACAGCCAGGATCTGGAGGACCACGTCTGCAAACAAGCAGGTAAATCCCATCTGCATGGCTCCAGCCGCTGCGGGGAGGCCGCAATGGGGCTGGGGGTCCTGTTTATTGGCAGGGTCCTGACCTTCCCCCCCGTTTATGACCCCCCCGGGACCTCCGCATGGAAAGGGGATTTGTAACGTAACACTAACAATAACACAGCGCAGACAGCCATGACAGGGTCGTGTTCTCCTACACGCCGCAGCTGGCTCCCCGGCATGGAGATGTGTGGGCCAAGGGGCGAGGAGGGAGATGCTTATTAACAGAGAGGTTTTCCTCCCTGAGTTTCGGCTCCAAGCTTGATCTGTTCCCTTGTACCTGACTCAAAAAGAGATTCAGCTTCTGGGTACTGGGATGGGAGCATCAAGGCATGGCATATCTAAGCCATGGTAGACGGCTGTTCTGTGCTGAGCCATATCCAAACACGAGTGATGAACCCTGGAGGGTTTCACTTTGGCTTGGCGAGCAAGTTCAAGTGGTTTCTTCTCTGGAAACATGTTGCTCTTCCCCCCTGTTGACTGAAGGGTGAAGGAGGGAAAAAATGAGAAGAAACTACCAAATTCTGGGGATGCTGCAGATGGAGAATCCAGCCCAGCGCTGTTTTCTCATCCGTTTTCCAGCCCAGATGATACAGCATATAAAAATGAAGTCCAGGACTGCCAGAGAGAAAGGACAGGGGTGGAAAGGGGCCTGCAGTCACATCCTCGGGCCCCTTTTCCATCTCTACTGACTGCAGGCAAGTCCTAAGGCGTGCATATGCTGTAGGCAATTTTCCTCATACATGGCTGTGAGGAGGGTACTTACTCTGTTGGGTGCCCACCTAGTGGGAGAAAATGCTCCTACAGTGCAGGGAGCACTTAATTTCCTTGGGCATCTCCATAGATAAGTGAACCAGGACCCATACAAGTTTCCACCGTGATAGCAGAGATATCTATGTCTTTCCATATTCTGGAAAGACGTGTTGAGGAAACCAGGAACATCTGATAGCGATAGAGACAGGAGGAGTGCAGAAAGCACCCCTGGTGAAAACACAACTGCATGCAGTGAAATGAACCTGCAAACCCGTATGAACCATCAAAGCACTTTTCCACTCCACGTGCATCAACCAGTGCAGCCATTGGATGGGTCTTAAGTGTTCCATAATAGGGGCAAAGCCTGCCACCTCCCTATGGACACAGTATGGAAAGGCTTCAGCCTCAAAACGTCCATTTCTCAGTGCAAGGCCTGGCTCAGCAGTTTGCAGATGGGTCCAGACTCGGATTTGGTAACGATGCTCAACATCCCCCATCGCCCCCCTTCCTCCCACCCTCTTTCTCCCACGCTCTTTCTCTTGGCACCATCTAGTGGTTATAGGGACTGAGATGCCTCTGGGTTGGGGTCAGAAACCCACCTCCTCCTCTTCCTCCTGCCTTCAGCCTGGGCTTTACTCCATTGGGTTGCTTTGGGATGCTGGAAGCACAAAACCCAAACCCTGACAGATGAAAGGGAAAAGGAAAATCACGGCGTGAAAAACATCCACCTTCTTGTAAAGGGGTATTCCTTAGGTCCACTGTTTGCAAATGCTGCTGACTTAGAGGAATAAATCTCTTTATTTTTAGTTAGAAAGGTGTTGGTTGAATTCTTTTCATTTTTAATGAAATTTTTGAAATCTTCCAGCAAAACAGGTTCCCTTAAAAATAGAGAACTGAAGAGATCAGTTGTAATTTTTCAACCCATGTCTATGGGTTTCTGTGCTCCTCTCAGGAAATTCCAGACAAAGGGACATATTTCATTCAGGGAAGAAAAGCCAAATGTGAAAGGAGAAAACTGCTGGGAAGTTTTTACTTAGGGCTTTGAACCCCCCAATTTCTTATTATCCTAACAAAGGACTTCACTTATTCCCAAACCAGAAGCACTGCAGAGAAGGTTTGGAGGTGCATTTCCATGTGCTGTGACATCCTCCAGACACAGAGCATCTTTTTGCTGCTCATGTTCAGTGTAAGCAGTAGCTCTGTAGCACCCCAAATCCCCTAATGAACATAAAATAGAGATGGGTGGTGGGAACGTCTACAAGGCAGAAGCAATGCTGACTGGAGGCTTGGAGGGGAGAAAGAGGGATTTAGTTGGGTGTCTGCAAGGCTTCAGGAGGATGATGCGGGCAGAGAGGTCTCCTGGAACTGGTGGATTATCTACACTGGCTGGACCCAGTGTGATGGATGGAGATAGCCAAAGGGTCTGCAGGCAGGCTGTGAAAGCTTCATGAGTGTTTTCATCCCAATCCTTGCACTCCGCATAACCCTGGTCCCTCTCCAGACAGGGAGATCCAGGCAGGGAAATGCCTGGCAAAGTGGAGATGGCAGCTGCAACCCCTCTGCACTAACAGAGTGGAGAAGACCCTTTGTTTCTGTCCCAAACCAAGGTAGATCAGTGGCCGTCACCTTGCCAGAGCTCCCTCCCATCTCCTCCAAGCTATTTTAATCGGCCACTAAAGTGTGGCAGAAATACCCAATTCCGTCATTTCCTATTATTGAACAATAAAAAAACAGCCAGCCCGGAGTTCAGATCGGGGGAAGATCCACAAATCTCTTGGCCGTCTGGGATCTTTTGTTTATCACTGCACTTAATCCCATTTTTGGGCTCAGGCTCGAAACAAAGACAAATGAGGTGCATCAGAAGCTCACTCGATTAACTTGGCTAATTCAAGGGGTTTATTCTTTCCAAGGCTGGTTTGGAAAGGGAGCAGGAGGAATTTGTACATGCAGAGACCCAGCCTTGTGAAGGCCAAAGAAAAAGGGGTTTTGGGGTGATTTTTGTTTTGTTTCAGGGTTTTCTTTTTGTTTGGGACAGGATGGCAGCAAAAACCCACTGATTAAAGACTGGGTTTTCATTGCACTTCAGATCTGACTGGACCCAGCGCCTCGTGCTGCCACTCTTTGCACTGTGCAGCGCTGCAAAAATAGCAGCTTTTCCCACAGATGCCCATGAGATCTGTGCTGTAGGTGGAGATCAGCCATTGCAGCTCTATTTCCTCTGCTTTTTCTGAACTAAAAGGTAAAAAGAAGAAATCTTGCCATGCTTTTTAAGGGGCTTTTTCTATAAGAGACAGGAAGCAGCATCCATTGCAACCTCCCTGCTGTGTCCAACAGAGATGTGGAGTTCACATGGTCACTGTCTTCCACCCCAGCCAAGAAAAATCCCCAAATTTTCCCTAGGACTTCTCCTTGTATTTTTTCTTGTGTGAAATCCAAGCCCTGCAATGGGCAGGGAGGAGGATTCCGTCTTCATGCCTGGCTCCTGCTGCAGGATCTGGGTGAGGGATGGAGAGAAAAAGCAAAGGCAGACCTGGGGACTGTCAAACCTGCCATAAGTTGGGTCTTGGAAAGGAGAATGGATTAACTCTGCTTCCCAGGATGGAAAACCCCCTTCCTTCCAGACGCTTGACATACACGCATGGTTTTAAGCATCTCTGCAAGGGAGATGCAGCAAAACCCCCATCGCTGGAGGCTTTATCCTAAATTTCATCCCCCATCCCCAGGGTACCTCAGCTCTCTTTCTGCAGATGATCTATTTTAATCACTTTATCTCACCAGGTCCTCATTCCCTCCCCAAAAAGAGCCATCCCCTCCCATCTGGTTTGGGTTAGGAGTCTGTCTGCAGAGCGCATTGACAGGGGGCCTTACGAGTTCAGCCCCTCCTCTAGTGATGGGAACCCAGGGCTACTGGTAGGGGGCACCCCTCATCATGCCCAGTCCACCTCTGTGCAGCAAGATGCTGCCTCCAACATCTGCTTCCAATTGCTTCTTCATCTGACCAGAGCTGGGAAAAGCCAAGCTTTGGCTGCAGTTTGGGGTCTTAAAGGCACCATGTGCAAACAAAACCCATCTCCTGCGCCTGCTCTGGAGCCATCCAGGTTAAAAACCCCACTCCAGAAGGTTTTTCCCTGTGTTTAATAGCAAAGCAGGGTCTTTTTATTCCAGGTAAGCAAGGCAGAGTTGAGACTTCCTAAAAGATTCAGCTTTTCTCCATTTGAGCATCAGCATACACCACAAGCGCTGGTCCTCAGGCCAAAGTGATGCATGTGTCCATGCATTGTGCCTTTTCAACTCCTTAGGGACATTCCCGCATGGAAAAGGCAGATCTCTGAGCTGCCTTTAATTCTTACCTGATGTCACAACAGCCCTTTCGTGCCTTGGCATGGAGCTGAGACCAGACATGTCCAACAGAGCATCCTACCCCCTCACAGTGAGCCGGCTGGAAACCCTTTCAAGGCCAGTCACAAGAGGGAGACAAAAAGCCAACAGCAGCCATAGATTTGGGTGGGAGATCTGGTTTTAGGGTCGGGAAAGGAAAATGTTAAGTTTCTCTCATGATAAATATAATGTTTCAGCTCTTCTCGTATTAGGGGTTGAGGAGGGAAGTGGTATGGACCTGAACAGCCCCTGGAATTCAACATTCGTTTTCTACTGATGGATTGGACTGTTTTTTTTTCTCTCAGGGAATTAAATCCCTTATCTGAGCAACCCATGAACCTGACCCCACTGTCAGAACTGCAAAGATAGAGACAGAGGCCATTTTTTCCACTCTGTTACAATGAATTTAAGCAGCTCTGCAAACAGTAAGTGTCTGTATCTGGGTTGCATTTCCATCGGCTTGATCCTCTCCTGCATCCAGCGATGCTCAGCAGCACCATCCTGGTGTGGATCCTGTTTCACGGTGCAGCATTGGTGTATCCAAAACCACCCCCTTGAGCATTAAAAGCTGGAAAGAGCATAAAAGATCCGTCTTTGAAACACTCAAGATGTACTTAAAGCATGGCTGCAATGAGCTGTGAAATCTCAGGGCAGTGCCAGGGCTGAGCAAAAAGGAGAGGAAAATCTCTTCCAGAGGTTTAGAGGGACCAAAACTTGCAGAGGGTGACTCCACAGCGGGAAAACCTTTCCTTCCCCCTTGCTTTGAGTGGGATTAAGCCCCAGAGAAACCCTCTGGTGGGGCTGGTTGCTAAAATTAACCTTGAGAAAGCTTGGGAGATGGGAGAACAAGAAAGAATCTGTATTGCTGGAAGGGGATGAGCCAGCTGTGGGCTTCATGTGTGGGTCCAAGAGGGGCTTGAACCATTTGGGTTGGCAAATGTTGCTTTGTTTGCCCCCAGACCAAAATGCCAGCAGACTGCTGGTCCTACCAGCTGCCTGCCTGCCTGCCTGCCTATTCAGTGGGGAGAATTACCATCCATAGTAATAGCTGCCCTTGATTTCAACTTGCTGACACTGTGAAGATGGTTTTAATTAAAACTCATTAGCGGCAACCTGTTCCTGCAAATGAGTGTAGCTAACCCAATTACAGAGCTAGTTCCTTTGCAATGCTGCTCTTCCCAGAAACCTATCCTGGGCACACGTGTAAATCCTCGTCCTGCTCTATTCCCAGTGCTAAGGAGGATGCAAAACCTAAGGGAAAGCTGAGCATTTGGGGTGCTGCATGGCTTGGGGTGGTGGAGTGCAGGGGACAATCCCCTCCAAGGGACTGGTTCTCCTTGGAGATGTGTGGTGTGTGCAGAGCAGTGATTTGAGCTCTGCAGGCAGCTTGGAGTGTGGAATGGCTGTCTTGGGTCAGAATTGATCTTATCTCCTGGATGTGACGTTGAGCCTGGCCTGGAAGGTCAGGATCCCCTCTGTACAAAGCTTTCCTTTGAGCTGCAGCAGGGGGATGCTGTCAGAATGCAGCATCACAGCTGAGACCTACTTAGGGGAATGCGAAATCCCATCCAGCTGGAAAAACTGACCCAGCACACGTGTTGGCTGCACCCACGGGTGAGCAGGTCCCAAAAACTGGCTCGGGGGGGATGGGGTTCAGAGCATCCTCAGCATCCCCCCTCCCCCAGGCTTTTTGGGTGCCTCTTCCCTATCCCTGCTTGCACTGCAGCATTAGGAGAGGAGCTAAAGTTATGAATGGTTCCTTCTCCCCCTCCTCCAGCCCCTTTCACTTCTGCTTTGCCATCCCCCACAAGCAGATGTTTCCTATTACCATAAAAGCTGACAAGGTGCAGGGCTGGAATGGAGCCTCCTTTGGCAGGTAACTTTGACAAGAGGCAGAGGGCTGGGGCTGGGTGTCTCTGATGGGTTTCCGGGGCTGTTATCAGCCTGGCGCGATCCCCTCCTGCCTGTGCAATGGTCCCACTTGCCATGCTGGGGATGGGAACCACAACTGCTCTTTCTTAGCTTGTAAATAGAGTTGGGACATCCCAGTGTGCAGCTCCAGCCTGTGGGATATCTCCAAACACCGCTGCTTTCCAGTTCAATCCCTGCCGGTAAGTGTTCCACCTGTCTTCAGGAAATATATCTCTGGATGGGACACATTTACAACCTTTTATCTCCCAGCAGCAGAAATAACACACCTGTGTGGCTGGAGATGGATAATCTGCTCAGGCCCTCAGTCACCCTGGTGTTTCTCGCTATGCCAAGAATATGGTATCCTGCCCTTTCCCCTTGGCATAGCATCCTCACATGCACTGAGTGATGCAGGCAAGCTTGCCCTGCTATGGCTCAGGTGGGATGTGAAGCCCATCAGGCTCTCTGGCTATTCCCCATCAGGGCATTTATTTATGTAGGAGGTCAGCTTGGGCTGTGAGGCCAGCTAAGGCTTAAATATTAAATATAATTATTGAATATATCAAATAAATTAATGCCCTGTCTTCTGGGTACCTGCTGATTCGGTTTCACAGCCCTGAATGAAAGCAGCACCACTGCTTGACACACAAGCAGTACTCCTGTCCCCCCAGACAAATTAATAACCTCCTTCCCAGTCAGACACATTTAACATCATTTTGTAGCTGTGCCCAGGGACTAGGGGATGTGATTGAAGTTGCAGTGGCTGGAAAATGCATCATGCTGCAGGGGAGAAGGAATCATTGGTGGGGTACAGGGCAGCAAATGCAATTTGCCTTCACTTTTTTCGAGCAGGCTGTAGGAAGGTGTTGCCTTGTTTTAGCTGAGTTTGGGTACAAGAGCGCGTCTATGATGGCTCTGAGATGGTTCAAGGTCGGGGATTCTGAGTCAGAAATTACATCAACCTCCACATCTTGGCTTGACAGGGGTCTGCATCCTCCCTTTGTCCTCCTCAGCCATTGCTTCAGCTGAGATCATGACTATTTGGTCTCCCTAGAAACTCTGTGTTCGGCCTCATTCCAAGCATGGCTTATCCATTTCAATTGTCCCTCATTAGCTGGTAATCATAGAATTGCCTTCCCTTTAACTTCAGCTCAGGCTGTGCAGGCAGCTTCCCAACGCACTGCACATTCTCTCCTCATTAGCAGGGAGACGCTATCCTTCCCTAGCGAACTTTCCAGCTCTGGCCACCCTGCCTGGACCCTGTCCCCTCTTCCAGCACCCAATCAGCAAAGCCCAGATGAGGGAGGGCCAGATTTTGGCTTGCAGAGGGGTTCAGTGACTCAGCAATGGAGGGGTTAATGCCCTCAATGCCTTTCTCACTAAAGCCTTCATGTCCTGCTCCCTGCCAGCCACAGAAGCTCAAGTCCCATCTGCATTTTGCTAATAAACCCCACTCGTCCCCATCCTGTTTAACATAATTCAGAGCCCATTTCCACATGCCTGACAGCTCCCAGGGCTGGGTAATACCTGGGTGTCTGGAGGAGGGAGGGGAGCTCCTGCAGCGAGCTCCAGGCTTGGCTTTTACCAGATTTGCTAGTGTTTTCCTGGCAATCCTGACTCAAATTGCAAGGGTGCTACTCCAGAGCCTGCCAGGAAACAGGATGCTCCAGAGCATCTTCATCACCAACACAAACTGGACCCCAAAGCAGCTTCTTCCACCCCTCCTTGGCAAATACCTTCCTGCAGCTTGGCATCAAGAAGAGTGAGGATTTTGGGGCCAATTGCCTCTTTGTAGTGATTTTAAGGAAAACAGCAGATTAAAATCTTGCTGAGCTGGAAGGATTGAGTCCAAGTGCAATATCTGAATGAGACTTTTTACACTGAACCCTCTTTGTGTGGCTGCTGTGACCCGATGCTGCACTGGAGGCTTTTCATACCAGTGTTTGGCAAGTGTCAGGTTTAATTATGGGGACAGGGGTGGGTTTTATCTATGAACAGTGTTACAGTGAGTGCTAAACTCTTCAGGAACGGGGTGAGCTTCTCCATCTCACCTATACTGGGGTAGAAAGGGGAGTTTAAGGGCTTAGGGTCTGGCCAAGGGCATACATATGGATAAAGCCAAACAAGTCCAAAGCTGATTTGTCCTGAGGAGGTGATGAGTGAGATGCTGTGGTACCCTTGCACTGTCCCTGCATCCCTGTCCTGGGGCAGCTTGCTGGCTCAGGAGCTCTTTCAGAGTTGAAACTGCTCCCAGTGCAGAAGGCATTGCTCTGTCTGCACCCAAAGTGGTTCCCAGAAGGTAGAACTGTGTAGGAATCAGCTCTAGGGAGGTGGTTGCCCTGCTTCGGGTATTAACAGCAACACCTACATCATATGTCCTGTATATTTTTTTGCATGTGTTTTTGACATGCTTTCTCCAAAAGTAGGACCACTTTTTAGTGCTCCCCAACCTCTTTGCAGTAGCATCACCCTAAGTATATCCTGTTGGGATTTGTTCCTTAGGGAAAACTCCACTGCCCAATGAGAGGTTTGGCTCCAGTGGTGGTCTTGGTTTTGAGAAGCACTTCAGGATGAAAGGAGTGATAGAAGTGTCAAATATTATGCTAAATAGCTCTGTGAGAACTCCTGGATGTTTTAGGAGCGCTGCCAGGCAGCGAGCTGTATAAAGCCAAACTCTTCCAGTGTATTTATTTTTTGAAGGCTTAAAGTTGTTTAAACAGTAAGGTCAGAGCAGATAACAAGGCTGGGAGCACAAGTCCCTGTTCCCATCCTCTGTGCATTAGGCAGAACTCCACGTGGAGGGGTGTAAAGCTGGTACCCCCAAAAAGGAGGGCAACAGGTTTGGGGTCTATCAAGCGTGTTGCTGTTTTATCCATGATGCATAGACACAGCAAGGCTTGTGCTGCTCATAACCATGGCCCTAAAATGCTCCCTGAGCAGCCCAGGAACCCCCAGATCTTGATACCTTGGGCCTGACAGAGAGGGACAGAGATGGAGCTTGGGGGACCCAGAGGACACGGAAGCAGCCGAGTGGGCTGAGGTCGTGCTCACAAAGCTCCCTCCTGTCATTTACTGATCCTAATCAGGCTGCAATAAAACCTGTGATTGCCCATCTCATAAGCAAGATCACAGGGAGAGCAGGAAATGAGCTAAGTTAATCAAATTAGATGAAAGACAAGGAAAAAGGAGCCTGAAAATCCCATCTGGGGAACAATTTTATTAGTGCTTTGCACTCCTGTAGAACATTTCTGATGGGGAGTGCTGGAGCATTAATTCATCCAGGCAGTGCCACTCAGCAACCGCACTAAGACAACCAGATGAAGGTGAACATCATTTCCACAGCCAAAGACCTGCTGCTTTGGGCTGTACGAGAGAAAATCAAGATAGATTTCTCACTGCAATGTTCTCCCTTTGTTAAAATTCAAACAAACCTGCACTTCTCTTCCTTGTAGATCAAGAAAGGGTTTTTTTGTCTCTCCCATCAAAGCCCTTGTCCTCCTTTTGCTCTTTGCTTGTGCTGCTGTGTTCAGTGTGATGGTGAAGAGTCAGATCTCGCCCTGCTCTGGGTTACAGAAATACAAATGAAATGAGCAGGACACATCTTCCTGTCTTGATCTCACATTTGGTTCCTTCTTCCTGCCTTTCTCTGAATTTCCTTAACAGAAGGGATGAATATTTCATTACATTCCTTCTGACATTGACTTCTCTTGCAAGTCACCACAAAAGCCTGGCAAAAATAGGGAAGATGAATGCAGAGTATTGTGTATGTTTCATATTAATCTTATAACTTTCAGACCACCCAACAATACAGAAAGCAGGCTTGACATTCGATGGTGATTTCACCTTTTCCACTCTTATCTATCTGTTTTGGAGTCCTGATGCCCCATACAAGGCTCATTTGTAGTCAGTGGGTGGCACTGAGCTTTGACAGAGCTGGGATCTTGCAGAGGTTTCCCATAGCTTTGAAGATGGGATGCTCAGGTCACATTTAGCAGTCTCTGGAGGAGACATCCCAGCCAAGCATTGGCTCTTTTGGCATTTGGAAAGCTAAGTGCTCATCCTCTTGAGGAGCAGATGAGAACCAAGCAAGGCCAGGATATGTTGGTGCCATATCTAAGCAAGTAAAAGATAAATGTGCCTGTGTGTAAACCAGGTTAATTTTCCCATCCCTCTATCATGAGGGAATCAGAATTGGGCTAAGAATGGAGGGGAGCTCTTTGGAAAAGCTTCCCATCTGCAGCTTCATTAATGCATCTAAGTTAACGTGTTGAGATGCAGGGATCCATAGCCCCATGTCAGTCCTTCGGCATCATTTCTGGTAGTAATAGGGCTTCACTTTTATCCTCTTGCAATCCCATCTGGAGCTCAGGTTAAATATATTGGCAGGGCAGGGGTAGAGGAGCCAGGCTTACAGTCTCACAATTTAGCTTGCACCATTACAAGGCAACCAGGATTTAGCAAAGCCTTGACCACCATCCAGCCCCACGCGAGAGTTCCTATGCTTTAGCTCACCATGAACCCACTTGGCCAGCCTTTTAGCCCCATTTGCCTCTGTGTGCAAAGAGAGGGAAAGAGTTTGACTTGTAAACACCATTTTTGGTCCTAGTTGAGAATTGGGCGTTTTGAGCAGCACCATGTTTCACCAGGGTTCCTCCACCATCCACCACCACCTCCATTCCATCCTGCATCATGCTTGAACACAAACATGCCCAGTTTGGGAGTGCAGCAGACACTGCAGCTGCTACAGTACTTCAGTCTTAATATGTGACCCATTTATGGGCTGTTTAAGGGGCAGAAGTCCACACCCATCTTCATTGCTGAGTAACCTTGCAGAGGGGTTTTATTTACTTCTCTGGTGTGTGGTATCTCCTTTAAACAACAAGCCAAACACAAAACTTTGTCAGAAAGTGCTGGTTTTGTCACAGCTGAAAGCATTTGCAGGAAAAGGCTTTCAAACAAGTTTCCTGTTTCAGAAAGAAAACAAAAAGGTTTTAGAATGTCCTGAAATTGCCAAAAACATCCTGTTTTGACATTCAAAGAAAATTTGTCTTTTGGTTGGAGATGAGTTTGTTAAGGAATACTAATTTTCAGATAGAGTGGAAAAAAAACTCCACCCCAAGCCAAAGTTTGCATGAAAGATCTGGTTGAGCCCAATTCAAAGCTTGGGCTTTTTTGATTTGTGGGTGTTGAAATGGAGCTTCTTCGCTTTAGGAAGTGACAAGGTACTCAGTGCCACCATGGTTGGCGTATGTGTGGCTCCCTATCTGATACTGATGGGATCCAGGTTTATGGATGAAAAATCATATGGATGAAAACAGCATCCACTACCTGCAGGTCCTGGTTAGAAACAGACACTTGCTTTATCCTTGGAAATCAGTGCAATTCTGCTTTTTAGGAAACGCAAGAAAGATGGGAAGAGCATATGAACATGGGTCTGCTGTACCTAACGCTGCCAGTGCTTCTGCTCCTGGAAGCTGCTTGTCACCCTGAAAACGTCTCTGGCATGTTCAAGACAGAGAGCTCCTTTGTATCAGTGTGAATCTGCCAAGTTTTTACACCCACCTTAAATCTGGGTGCTCATGACACCCATTTCAGAGCCTGGATGTCAGAGATGTGGTCCCAAGGCTGCCAACCCCGAGGTGTTTGCAAGCATCCATGAGATTTGGCCCAAACCACAGGAGTGAAAGCATCAGCAAGGAGCCAAGCAGAGTTCAGGTCAGGTCAAAGCAAACAGAATTGGTGCTATGTGCCAGATTCATTTATTGTCAGAAGTTAGCAAATGGTCCTTTTGACTTTCAAGAGGAGGTAAAGGAGTAAATCCTGCTGTGCTGGCTCCATTTGTAAGAGCAGAATATCCTTGGAAAGTAAAAAACACCCAAACATCCTTTTGGAAATGGCAAGATGGAGAATATCTTGTCTGGACTTTTATTGCCAAATTTGCTCAATATTCTAAGTGTAGTCTGAGCTGGTGAACAGTTTCCTTCTTGCACCCTACCATCCTCTGCAAAGTCTGCTGTATTATAGCAACTTTGAACACCTTATGAACACAGCAAACCTAAAGATGAGAGATTATTCCCCGAAGCACCATCCCTGCCATGTTTGAAATAGCTTTATGGCACTCTGAGACTTCGGTTTCAAAATGGGGTGCTAATAGTTAATGAATGTGATGATTTATAAGCCCTGACGTACTAAATTCATTAAGAAACAGTGGACAAAATGCAAATGGAGGGCTGGGGAAGGAGCGCTTTGTTAACCAGATTTCAGATGATGAATATCTAAGTTCGCATGTGATGAAAAAGCAAAGCTATGGAAGGTGTCTGCAGTCACAAAACAAAGTCTATTAAGCCTACTTGTTCTGGCTAGTATTGAACAAAGCTCGGGAGAAAAATCGGATAAAATAAATGCTTTTGATTTTCTCATGTGTTTTGAGCTAAAGCCAAGGGCTCAGATGGTTTTCCTAAGAATTACACCCGGTTGTGTGCAGGGAAATAGCTCTTTACACTAGAACAACCTCTGGAGCTGGTGAAATGCGTCCCAGCTGTGGGCTGTTGAATTCAGATGTCATTTCGGCCCTAGCAAAGCTTTCCTCCTTCTCAGATGCAAATGGGTTTAGTCTCCAGAGCGCTTAATATTAAGCAACAGCCCTAAAAAGTGTGGGTTAGGTGCTGCATGAAGCCAAAAGTCCTCTCTTAGAGATGTTGTTGGACCTGTGCGACCTGCAAGCATCTGCCTGTGCTCTAGAAGCAACAGGAGGGAATCAGGAGGAGGCTGCAAAGCTGCTGTTGGAAAATAGGTCAAAACAAGCTGGTTTTGGGTATCCTAGGGGTACGAGCATAGGTACCTGGGCCCTTTAGATGTGCCAGCTTTGAGGCAGTGGGCTCAGGAATATTGCACCCCTCCAAGCAGCCTCAAGCCTCATCTCTTCCGCATCCTCCTTTTGAGGCTTTGCTCTTCCCTCTCATTCCTTCTGTTCTTTTTCTCCTTCTCTTGGGCCAAACCCTTTTGCCAACATGCTTCCTGCTTGCAAATGAGAGCAAAAAGGAGGTTTGGGGGAGAGGAGCTATCATATGGACATTTCTGGGCCTCTGATAAAGGGATAGGGGGTGTTGGCAGCTCTGTCAAACCGTGGCTGATGGTTTTGTGATGTGGGCTGTGTAATGTCCCATCTGGGAGAGAGCCGAGTCCAAACTCACCCACTCACATATTTTCCAGAGATGTGTTACTGCACATATGTTCAGAGGACAGGAGAAACCTGTTAAAGAGATAACCTCACCGTATCCCAGCGCCGTGCTCCTCCGAGGGCTGCTCCGCTTGCAGGATCCTTACGCAGCTCTTAGCCCTGTGACCAGGGAGATGGACAAGTCTTGCCAGGAAAAGAGAAAGGAAAGTGCTCGCTGGCACCTGGCCTGCGTTAACACCATGTCAAAGCTAGAGATCAGCTGTGGAGAGGGAGCAGAGGGGTGACATGAGGGCTCCATGCAGGGTGCAGAAAGTGGGTCCCAGCAGCAGGTTGTTAAGTGGGTGGCAATGCCAACCCATAGATGTTTGTGTGCTGGTTCTTGGCACAGAGGGATGGATCTTGCCCTCTTATATGGCATTTACAGGTTTTATACCCATATCCTTGATAAAAGAACATATGGGAAGGAAGAAATGCTGTAAGACAGTGAAGCAATGCACTACCTCTGTTTTGAATGGGGGAAATGGTCTGTTGATGGGCTTAGTACAACAAGATTGAGGCTGAATAACAAACAAGCTACTAACTGTCTCTCAGAGCAGCATCCCTCAGGTCTGGACTGAAACTCCTTTGCCATAAAGGTTCTTCTGCAACCTCTTGATGACCCAGATGGTCTCTTCTGTCAGACTTCTTATGAGCTTTACAAGTTTAGGAGCTTTAAGATTTCTAAATTCAGGGCCAAAGCTTTAAGTAGACCCAAAATTTTCTTTTCAGAAAAGCTGGGTGTCCAGCAAAGCAGGGAAAATGCAGTGATGCTTCAGCATATGGATTGCAAAGGGTACTTTAACCTGCTTCTATGGGTAGTCGAGGTGGTGGCAACTGCCTTGTTCCTATCCAAGAGGTGTTACCCAGCATGTCCTTGATGAGGTACATGGGAATGGCTTGGCCCTTGCATGGCCTTAGGGAGGGGATGAAAGTGCTTGCTGCTGGATAGTCCAGATGGAGCTGGGAAACAAGGGCTTGGCAAGTGATTTTATCACCGCTACTCATCTCAGGGGCTGTCTGCCAGAGTGCTCAAAGGTCAGGGAATTAGAGATGGATGTTCGAGGAGTAGCATTTGCATCTCTCAACATCATTCCACTGTTGTTATGGAATGATGTTCCTGTTCATCTGCTTCATTTTACACCAAGGTAGAGTCTGAAGTTGTCAGTGACCTCTTCTTGAAGTGCCAGAGCTCTTCTGCACACATGCAATGAGATAAATCACTTGAACTAGCTGCATTGCAACTTACTCTCTCTCACACCTTGGAATCAGGAGGCTCCAGTCAAAAAGCCATTGTGGTGGAGTGTTCAACCTATGAGACATTGGCCGTGCATGGCTTTTGTGTCTACAAGATTAGTGCTTTTATAGCCTCTTTGCTACAAACCATTAGAAGCCCCCCCTGTGCTCTTTGCTTGCATTGAATTGATGTAAATCATCCTAAGCTGATTTTGCAAACAGATTCTGTGGAAGATTCAGGTACTGTAAAAAGCAGGAGGTTTCTTAGGCAAGAAGTGTGAATGCCATGGTTAGGACTAAGCTCCAAGTCACCACCTTGGCTAAAGTGCATATATATTCCTAAAGCTTTTCACATTACTTTGCTGTTGGGCTGAGAGCTCCCACTTTGTGTCCTGCCCACCCCTGCATTAACCCAAAGGCTTAGCACCACCCCATCCACCTTTGCACAAGCATCCGGAAGGCTCACATCTCACCTCCTTGGTTTGCTTTGGAAATCCATCAGTTTTTACTCTTTGGACCACCATTCCAAACATCCAGCCCCAGATATTCCTGGCTTGCTGGAAAAGGAGCAAAAGCACCCGTTAATAAAATGGATACAATGCTGTTTCAACAGCATCAGTACAAGTCAGCAGAACATTTTCACATCCTGTGCTGCAGAGAGCAGGGACCCTCTGCAGAGGAAGGCAGTGTCCTCGGACGTGCAGATGTTCTGGGGCTCTCTGCTATGCTAATAGTGCATGAAAGCAGCTTATTAAGATGCAGCGGGTAACTGCAAATCTGGGATTTGTTCACTTAGCTGCCTCTTAATACATAGATATCTGGTTTGCAAGTTTGCATAAGGCATTCTTTGCCTGCGCCTTGAGTATGTGCAGAAATGTGCTCATGCAGGCTTTGATGTCTGCAATATTTAACATCATCTGTTTTCCAATCAACTTGTCTTCTAAGCTCAGGGCTTCATTCAGGGATGCTTCTGCCTGATGCCTACATTTCTTCTTCTGACTTTGTGCAACATCTGGGGTGTTTAACACGTGCTCAGAAGGGCGCACGCTATTAATTGGACATTAAGTGGTGGGCCATGTCTGAGGCCATTGCACATTGTATTAATTACTGAGTGGCTAATAACAACCTTCTGCCCCTGGTATTTATAGAATAATAAAATCTGTCCATGACACTGGCCTCACATCTGGGGAAACTGGCAAACACATTTTCATTTACCTCCCTTTCTCGAGCGTGCTAATAGCTTTCAGATTTCCAGGGGGACAACTGGAGACCTTAGAGTCTTATGAACACATTGGTAATGGCTCCGGAGTGAAGCATGAGCTGAGATTTACACTTCAAACAAGGCTGAGCCCCGCTACTCCTCCCTTTGCCCACTGTGGCATCATGGCTTTAGGATAAAAAGGGACTCTGCTTTAAACCATAAAGGCTGATAAACAGAATTAGGGGTGGCTGCACATAACTGTAAGGCTGATGTTGCTCTATGCTCTCTAAGGTAGGCTCTGAGGCAGGGGCTTAAGGATGCTGCTCTGCAAGAGGAAGGGAGCAAGGCCAGAGCAGGCTGCTGAGGGGTGGCATCTTGTCTGCTCCAAAGAACAGACTGGAGAAGGGCCTGTAGAGAAGAAACTCAATATACCTCCTCCTGTTCTTGAAATTAGTTGTTGCAGATGTGGGTGATGTCCTTGAGTGTATTCATGGTTTGAGCAACTTTGAAACCTCACCTTAAAGCAACTGCTGAGGTGCTTCCCCCATGCCCAGCATGCTGCTTTCCTCCTGTCTTGTCTTCTGAAGGCTCTTAATATACCCCAAAGAAGTGAGCATTTCTGTGCTAGTGGCAGACTAAGGAGAATTGCTCCAAGGTGGTGTCTTTAACTTAAATGTGTAGGGACCACTCACAGGAAGATAGGCACAATGTTATCAGGTCAAATACTACAAACTGGACCAGTTTTGTCCTAGGTTGATGCTATCATGCAGAAACCCCAAGGAAAAGGCAGTCTCAGGGCACTACATCTCTTGCTGCAGTTTTCTGTTATAGTTGCATTCCTCCAGAGGAAGGAACTGCTGATCTCCAGGCCCAGGCTCCCAAATATCCTGAAAGCAATGGGACTGAGGACAGTGAGGTAGTTATAGGATATTTGTCTATCCCTCTGACTTAGTTGGCCAAAGGGTTGCTCTTCTCTAAAGCTTTTGGGGAAAACGTGCTGTAGGATTCGGGTTTGTATTTGTCGGGGCAGTGAGGAATTTGTTAAGGATGGGGAGTTCATAAACAAGCAGTAAAACTCCTCATTACCCTGGAGATTGCTAATAATATCCAATCTGTCCAAGCTGCTCCTCGCACATCCCTGGGAGGATGCATCCTGCCGTCTTCCCCCCTCTCCTCCCTCAAACAACTGCTGTTCTCTGAGATAGAGCCCCAGTTTGTCTCCATTACAGCCCCGCACAAGCTCACTAGCCATGAGGAAGTTATATCACCCTCCAGGAATGGCTTGGCGAATTGCTGAAGGTATGTGCCGCTTGTAATCATCTTTGGCCATGGGCCAGAGTCCCCCACTCTGCACTATCAAAGGCTCTCTGTCTCCCTGCCAGTCGGGAGGGCATGATGTCATGCAGGCACCAAAGCAGGAGCATTTCTATAATCCCCCCGTCTCCCAGTCAAAATCTGCCAGTTCCTAGCAAAAGGCTTCCCATGGCCATTCATAGGGTCTTATTATTGGAGAAGTGGCCAGAAATAGCCTCCATGTTGTTGCTTGTGAGCATGAAAGTCACCGAGATGGGGTAAGCCCTTACACTAAGCAAGATAAATGGGTCCCAGCGAGAGCCTGTAGCCCCTACGTCTCACTGGGATGGCACGTGTTTCTGTTTTGCTTAAAGGCTTGAGTGATCACCTGGATGAAGTGGTGAAAAGCTGTACACTGCAAAGGATAGTGTCCACATTAAGTTAAAAAGCCTTCTGAAAATGTAGTGCAGTCCATCCAATGGTGCCAGAAGGCTGTGTGATGACTTTTCTCCCTTGTGCCTGATGAGAACTTTGTTTTGGCTTGCCAGAATCTTGAGCTTTAAGCCCTCTGAGGAAGACCGTGGTACACTGTACAAGGTGGCCAGCTTCTTCTCAGCCACTGGAATGATGGCTTTGGCGGGTAGTGAAACATCTTCTGGCCATCTCCAAGCATCCCTCACGTTTGTGCCCCATAGCCTGGTGAGTAGGCGAGATGAGGTTCCCATGGGGCATTGGGGAACACTTTACACCAACGCTGGTCCTTTGAGGCTTCTTGTCTAAAATCCCCCTTCATTTCATCCCGTCCCCAATGCTCTCCCCCCTCAACTTGTCACCACTTCTTCTGGCTCTCGAGACATCTGCTTTGCCCGTGTCCTGTAGAAACGCCGAGGGGAGGGTGAGCTCGGTGAGAGAAATGTCATAGTTCTCACTGCCTTTAAACAGTAACTTCTGAAAACATCTGAAACAGACATAATTCTCCTTTTCAAGAGCCCTATCTGAGGCTCCCCAAATGCTTGGCTCTGGCTTCAAAGATGGTGTTTAGCTATAAATAAATAGCATTTCATTAAAAGGAAAAAAAAAAAAGAGAAATTAGACAAAAAAATTCTACAAGCAGAAGCTTAACCAATGCCAGATAATGGGGCAATATGGGGTTTTATTTTTATCCACATGGGTCCATGTGCTCTTTATCTCCCACTGTAATTTATCCTTATAAATTAGGTTCATGATATTAAAAGAACATTATAGCCTTTACCTACCACAGAGAAAGGCGGTGGAGTTTCATCAAGTGCTTTGAGATCCTTAGATGAAAGGGACGACGACCTTGACCAAAGAGCCTCTTGCTAATAGTTAAATGCATGCAAGGCCTTTGCTGAGTAGGGAGAATACATTTAAAGATGAATCTTAATTGGTGCTTAATTGGCAGATTTGTAGCCATTAGGCTGATGCTGGGTAAGGACAGTCTATAGTTAATTCCAAAGTCTATCATGAAGCTGAGCGTTAGCATCCCTTCCAGAATAACTTAACATCTGCTGGTGTGGTCTCCTTCTCCCTGTGCCTTAACAGCATGGTACCTTTGCCCAGTGATGAGCCTGGAAGCTTACTCCTACCCCAAAGTCTCACAAGGGTTGTCTAAACTGTACAAACCTTTCTCCACCTTCTTTTCTATCATTTCTTGTCTTGTTTACGTGATGCCCACCCAGGATCTTAACTCCATCCCTAAATGGAAGCTACAAATGACCACCAAACCTGACTCTGTCCCTTGAACTTCCCTTCTGGGAGTCTGGGGCTGCATTTCCTTCCTGTTCAAGGGGTTTCTTCACTCACTATCTGCTTTTGTGGATGTGGCACCAGCAGCATTTGGTTTTTCTGCTCCACGCATAAGCTGAATTTGCTGCTTTTTTTTCTGAGGCTGGATTTCCTTTATCTTTAACATTCCCCAAGATCTATGATGCAAAAGAGTACTTGTTTCTGACTACAGACACATTAGTTTGGTATTTTCCCTTCTCAGTTGTCTTTCTGATGCTTTTGTCCAAGACGCACCTCTGACTCTTTAACTTTACCCATTAACACTGAGAATTCAGACTCAAATACAAAATGGGTATGTCATGGATGGATTTATACTGCTTGATCCTACCCTGCTGCTTAACCCTACCCTGGTGCTTAACCCTATTGATTTCAATAGTAGAGCTGCACACCTTTTGCTAGGATTACTCACACCTTTTCCATGACACTGTACAAGCCAAGGAGGCAGGAGACCCCACGCTTTACCCCTTCCATCTGGAGATAGCTGGCTTATTACTGCATGGTGCCCTGTGAGCATCCTGTTTCCAGCTCAGCCTCTGATCTCTTCCAAACCTAGGGAAGCGCTGGGGGTTTTAACCCTGTCCAGATGCCCATGTGAAACACATCCACCACTTTCTCCTGTGTTGGCTCCTGAGGAAAGACTTAAGTAGCTCTTAACTGCAAACACAGCTTGGGCTATTAATATCCGAACCACAGAGAGGTGAGTGATGTTCTAGAAGACAGGCTCTTTGCAAACCTGCCCATCAGCAGCACATGCACTTGCTGCCTAAAATAGGTGCCCTCTTTACCTTTCTGACTCTTATTGCCCAAACTTTAGCTCATTGTGGTACTGGAAAGGCTAAGTATGGACTCTGCGGTGTGGCGCTCGAAGTAGTATCAGATGCTGCTTGAAAGAAGAGCCCCAGAGGAAGAGCATCGCTAGACAGTGGGGATTTCCAGTGACTCATATCTGGTAGCAGAAATGCTTTAAGATGTTGAGGAAAAGGGAGCTGAAGTTTTTACCTGCAGCCACCTGCTTATCAGATGTGCCTTGCAGGATAGGGTTTTTTGGGTTTTCTCTGAATAGAAGTGCTTTTTCTTCAAGTACACCGCAGACGTGGCTGTAAAACCCCCGGGAGCTGGTAATATGCCTGTCCAAAAGTGACTCTTGATGTCAAAAAAGCTAAGAGCTTTCCCCTTCCATAACCCTTTGCCTCCTGCGGTACCCCAAAGGAGAAACAATGGGCACAGAAATGCGTTCCCTCCTCTGCACAGCAAGCATTTTTCACCTTCTCTTAACCCCCCTGAGTCTTCTGTTCAACGAAGTAACCATGTTTTCTTTACCAGAAAAATACAGTTCTCTCCATTTAATTTAATTAGAGCTGCCTTTGACCATGGCCTTCAGACCTGGAAGATGAGTGCCACATGCTGTGCGTTGCTCCTAACCCCAGCAGCTCCTCTGTCTCCTCGGGGATTCTATGCAGGACAGACACAAGATTAGTGCCTGAGAATGTTTCATCCAGCCTGAGCGCACGGAGATAAGAGATAAAATACGTCTGCCTTGGGTATGTGCCTGCTTTCCTTCTTTGACAGCTGGGGTTTGCTGCGCAGCAGTCTGCCAGCGCCACCTCATGGTCCATGGTCCGCTGGCCATGCGCATCGCACCACCACGGGCATCTCCATCCTGCCGCCGTGGGTATCCCAATCCTGCCACCATGGGCATCCCAGTCCCACTGCCACAGGCATTTGTATCCCGTCACCATGAGCATCCTACTACAGCACAGATGCTATTCCCACCTCCCTCCTCAGTGTGGTTTCCCTGGAGGGTTCAGGCTCAGGGTATGATAATATACCTGAGGTCTGCAAAGCATTAAAGCATATTGTCAGATATATGAGCTCATGGGGGAAGCAGGCCAGACACATTTGTTACTGGGAGAGAAACTACTTCTTGCCCTGACCCACGTCTAACTTGCTTTGTCTTTATTGTTATCTATCAACACCTTCCTTACTCATTTGGAATAGTTACTTAGTTCCTGTCCTTGATCACCTTCTCCCCTGTATTCTCAGCAGCTGCTGTAGGACCTGGCATATCAGGGAGAAAGGGAAATCTTTCTCAAAAGAGTCTGTTCTCTCTCTTTATTCCACATTAAGAAGTAACAGCTATTTCCAGGTAAATCAATTCGCCTTGTCATCGGTGGAGATTCGGGCAAAAACTGAAGACCTCTCTGGTTTTAATTGTTTCTTTGAAGGAAAATACCTTATGAAAATTGAGGTCAGGCTTCTGTAGGAAACCAGAAGGGTCTCAGTGCAGTGAAGTTCTGCCTGGTTTCATTTGAAATATGGGCAGAGCTATTTTTCTGCACAGTTGCTGTGGTTCAGAGACCTCAAAAGACATCCAAGTTTGGTCTCTTGCTGGCATCTAATCCATGAGTTTGTGAAGCTTTTCCTCCCCACTGGGTGATGTTCACATCAGATGCTCTGTTGAGTTCCCATAGACAAAATGTTGGATCCCACAAAATACTTGAAAAGTAAAGGAGATGCTCGCACCTCTGGGACTGCGGCAATGGCCAGATATGGAGAAGGATGCAAACCTCTTGGAGTGAGAGTTTCATGACTGTAAAGCTATGGAGAAAACTAACAAGAAAGCAAAAAAAAACAACTCCTACCATTTTCATCCATGAAATGAAGGAAATGCAGCCAGACAACAACAGACATCAGCTCAGGGATATAAAGTTATCACAAAGATGGCTGTGGGAATTGGTTCATTGCTCAGATTTAAGTCACTCCTGTCCTTTTGGAGATGTCATTTCTTCCTTACTCTTTTCCCCTCCTTCATTCCTGCCTGCTGCATTTCTCTTTTCTAATTTTAAGGGGGACTGAGCACAGCGAAGGGAGGAAAGGGGCAAAGGCGGAAAGCTATTGGGGGTGCAAAGGTTAATCTTCTAATGAATTTGGCTAATGGGAAAGACACATTGGAGGAGATTGCTCGATGGCAATTTAAAGGCAATTTCAAAAGCCAATTAAAGCTTTTTCCAACTCTTTCACCCGTGTCTCTTTTAAATGCTTTTCCGAACTTTGCTTGCTAGAATTTGGCTTTCATGGCAGGAAAATGGACTAAAACCAGAGAGACTGCCCAGAAAATGAGGCTGTGTTCACCAATGCAATGTGTGTTTTGACATTGGCTCTTGCAGCAACTCATCCCCCACCTGGGGCCTTGACAAGATAACCCAATATATAAAGTTTTCAGAAAATAACAATAAAGACCAAAGAAGACCCTTCTTGCTTCACAGCTATCTCTTCCCTTCCTTGTTGGGACCAAAAGGATGGGATTATCTCGGCATGTATTGAAGGATGCACAAGAAGAAGTCAGCTAGCTCATGGCTCTTCAAGTTGTCTAAGCTGCCACTGAAGTAACTTTCAACCAGACCTGGGGACCTCACAGAACACATGGAGAATGTGGTAAGAAAGCTTTCCCTGTGCGCATTCGGGAATAGCAGCTGAGTCTTTGGTGTCTTTGCCTCCATAGGACAGGTGATGACTCTACCAGCTTGTGCAAAGCTTCAGCCAATCTGTGTCCTGGTTATAGAAGTTACAAAACTCTCAGAAATTATTCAAATCCCCCAAATACCTGCTGAGTTGGGGTTTTGAGGACTTATGCTTTAGTCTTTGGGCTAGGAGAGCTGGGAAATTAGCCATAAAACACACCCACGTGTGTGTACACCATGAATTCATTAAGTGAGATATATATATACCTCACATCTGTGTGTGTAATGTCTGGTTCCTGTGGTTGCAACTGCCCCTGAAGGGAGATGCTACTTACCACCATCCTCAAAAATAGACCACCTCTTTGCACACTTGAGAAGATGCAGGAACCATCTGCCTGCAGCCTGTGATGGCGCAGCAGTGAAGCAAGGGTAGATCCAAATAAAAATGAAGTTCAGAGATGCTAAATGGGTTCACTGGTGCCAAAAATCCACCTGTTCAGGCAAATGACCCTGAGCAGCCTCCCGCAGCACCCAGAGAGTCACTGTGGGCTATGCTAGCTCCCTGCCTCTGTGCTCTCCAAGTGGCTTCTTGGTTTCAAAAGAAGGTTACGGCTTTACATGACCATTTAGTTTAAGACACATCTGACCTCAGGATAGGAATCAGCATAGTCTGCAATGAAAAGAATTACAGCTTTCCAGGGATTTCAACTCTTCTTTAAAGAGATAATGCTTGCCAAAATGATCCTCTTGCAGATAGCGAAGTTCTGTGCAAAGCACGCATTTGGTGCTGAAGTGTTTTTGGTAAACCAGGGATTTGAAAGCCTGTGCACTCTTTCATTCTTTCTTCTTGGAAAGAGGAACGGATCCAAACATGAGCAATGGAGCAGCTGCCTTTAATAGTTATGACAGTCAATGTCGTAACTGCCATCTGAGTTAAAGAATACTGAGAGCCTGCAGACAGAAATGAAGGCAAAAGAGTTCACAGTAGAGACCCACGCTTGCATAAAGTAATACCTGAGGTCAGTGGTGAAATCCTGCAGGGCTGAAATGCTCTGACTTAGCTCCCAGGAGATGCTAGCATTAAACGTGAAAATATGAGATGATCAACAAGGTGCAGAAACCTGAGAATGGAGGGAGCATCTCACAAGGAATGAAGCAAAGGTTAAAACAAAGAGTGAGGGTTCATTTCAGGATGTTCCATAGCAGTACATTGCATTTTGCTTTTCCAAACCTGCAGGATTTTGGAAGCAAGGACCTGGGACCATCATGCTTTTGGATGATCTTGTATTTTTTTCTGGAGCTGTCTCTGGATGGCACCTCATGGTTTGCTGAACTGAGATATAGGGGGCTCTGCTTTCTCATGATCTCAGCTGCTTAGCTCATAACTGGGAGAATCCTCTTGAATACAGACTAACAAAAAGCTGTTTGAAACCAGTTGGAGAAACAGTCCCTTGTGTTACAAAATCAGCTTTTTCTCCCAAACCTCTACTTCAGCCTATTTTTAATGTGCAATGGCACATACCATTGCCTTTATATTTTCCCAGTCCCAAAGATGATATGTATGGATGGGGGCAGGTTCAAAAAGTGAAAGAAAGAGATTATGAAAGGAAAAGAAAACCGAAGAAGAGAGGAGGACCTCAGCACTGACCTGAAGCACGTAGCTAACCCTTTCTTTGCTTAAATTAGCTCAAGCGTAGGTGTATTCCAGGGAGATATTCAGATCCTTAATTAGGAGTAATGATGTAAAAGGAAGTGCAGGCATAGTGAAAATGGATCAGAAAAGCATTAATTGACTAATATGGGTGTTTAGAGCACAGACTTTAAGCTATTTCTGTTCTTCCTCAGGTTGGAGTGAAGCCAGAGCAACTCAACAGGCCATGCATGGGGAAGGGAGCAGATGGCCTTGCTGCATCCAGTACCTCCAGTACTGAAGTCACTGGACTGGTCTCATTCCCCGGTCATTTTCCCATGTGGATTCAGTTCAGCCTCTAGTCCTCAGACCCTCCAGCTAGCGCAGGTAGGACAAAAAGTTTACTTCCTGCAGAAAACCATGACTCTGCCCTCAGAAAGGCTGGAAAGCCCAAGCCTGGGACAATTCAGCAGCCACAGGTTGAGGTGCCTCAGCGAGGGACGCACACAGGAATAAATACTGGAGAATCACTGTTCCTAAAATGATCCTTCATTTGTTGGCTGCTGGTCGCAACCACTGACCTCAGAGCATTAATAATCCTGAAGGGCTCTGGAGGCTTTTTGGCATGTGCATTTTAATGTAATAAGCTTTGGCATCTGAAATGTTTTTTCCCTTCTTGGCTTCTCCTTTGGGCTTGGAAACAACAGGGTCAGCTCAGTCTTCGAGCAAAAGGATGAAGACAACCCTCACTTTAATGCGCAGAATTATATCATCAGCGGCCAGAGGTCACATCCTGCTGTCTTTATAAAGATAACTCCAGCCCCCTCTCTTTTTCCCCAGTCTTTTATAAACCTGGCTCAACCCATACCCCATAGCAGCAGGACTACACAGAGCAACATCTTGGATTAGTTACGAGCTTTTCAGATGCGCTCCAACTCATATTTCATATCATCCCCCCCCCCCAGCCATAAGATCTGAGTTTGTCACATTTACTGGAGACTGAAGTACAAACATGTTTTATTCATTATCTGTCCTCTTCTTCGCAACAAGCACCTGCAAAACATTTCAGCTCTAGACCGGATCAACAAGGCTTCATTAGGCATGACACTTTCTCCCTGGCTTGGATGATGAAGCTACACTTTATCCTTGCACTTCTAGTCTGTAAAATTGCCCAGAGATCATCACCTTAGAAGAAGGCAGACACTCAAGGCCTCGTGACTGAGGTGGAGAAAAAGAGGTTGAGGTAATTACACAGCCCTGATTGCTGTGAGCTGAGGGACATGGAGCTATTTCAGCCTTGTTGCACCACAGCTCTGCTTTATCAGCAGCAGAATGGAGGATCCCAGCTTTTGCACAGTCTCAGACAGGGAGTTTGCAAGCCCTTGGGAGCAGCCTCTATTTTTATCTCTATTTTAATCAGTGGTCAATATTGGAGAAGTGATTCAACTCTCTTTGCCAACTGCAGCCCCATCCTTTCCTTTTTGCCAGCTCTTCCCTCTTGGTTGATGAATATTTATTAGATGCAAAGCAGAAAAACTTCACCAAGAGAGGCAAAGAAGCTCTTTTCCCTGCAAAATCCAGCAGCTTGGGGTAAGCCTTGGAAAAACAGGAGTAACAAGTCCCTCCCCAGAACTACGGGGGTTTAAGTGCTGAGGTTTAAGTGCTGCTTGTCAATCTTAAATAATTAAGAAAAGCATTTGTGAATGATTTCCAGTCCCACAATATCTTGAGTAGAGCAAGCTCCTTGGACCACAAGCATCACATCTCTGCCTTTCAGCTAGGGATGCCTATTGCTGTGCAATTAAAAGATACTGCCAATAAAGCAATATATTCTGATGAGCTAATGGCCTACTGCTGTTTGAGAGGGGCCAGGGAGATGCTAAATCTGGTTTCCAAAGCTCTTTGTATTTAACATTACGACAGTTACTGGTTAAAGTGATCAAACAAAGCAGCAGGTAAAGACATCTCTGCCCCATGTTGGTTAGTGACAGAGCAATGGCATGTGTTTATTCAGTGCTAAATACAGAATTGAGCTCTGAGATATCAGAATTTCACATTCTAGAGAGGGTAAAAGCATTAAATAATTAAATCTGCTGTATTTCAGACCCAAAGGCCTTTAGCTAGGTAATGGGGCATAGCTGGGGTGCAAGGGCCAGGCTGCAGCCTCCCCATCTCAAGGGCTACTGCTTCATTTTCAAGGTATGGATTAAAGGGGAGGAAACTGTTGAATAATCTCTTTAAAAAATGCTGCCATATTTGTGACATCAATTATACAGCATCCGGGTGCAACCACCTCTGGATAGAAGATGCTGCTGAAGCAAAACACCCTTTTCTGTGCCGTTTCAGAGCAGGAAAAGCTTATCTCAGGGAAAAAAAAAACAACTCACAAACCAACCAAACCCATCACTTTGGCATTGTCAAAAGTGCCTTAATGTTTTTCCTAACACTGCCAGGAAAAATCATTGGTCAGATCCTGGCTGAGGAAAGCAGGGCAGAGATTTATCCATGCTCTGGCGCAGAGGGTAGCCAAAAGCCTCTCTGCTTTGGGCAGCCATCACCCTGATTTCCAAATCCAATGGGCAGAGAAGGACCACAGAAAGAGCAGGACCATCCCCTTTGTGTGGCCCTTGAGCCAGTGCAGCATAGCTGAAAATGGGCAAAATTTCAAGCCATTGAGGAGGGCAAACAGCCTTTCATCCTTTGCCTGCCTACCTCATCACGAGCCTGCCTGCACACAACTGGCTTTTTAATTGCACAGCTCCGAATGGTCTTTTGCCAGGTTAAATATCAGCCCAGCAGCCTAACCTCTGATTAGATGTGTCCCTGGAGGCACGGCTGAAGTTTGCTTTTAACCCCTCATTCCTCCCTGCCCTTCCCTCTGCATCCCTTGGCGAGGCCTCCCTACCCTTTCCTGTTATTGTCCTGCCTGCCTCTGATAAGATTAAATACGTGCCCTTCAAAAAAAAAGGCCTTTTTTTTCTTCCCTCCTCATACCTTATTGTTCTTCAAAGGGATGGGGAAGACAAAATCCTGCTCCTAACTCCTGCTAAGAAAAGCCCGTGATCTATGAGGCTGAATAAATAACCCCGAGTCCCTGCAGTGCGTGAGAGCAGCGTTCACCTCCCTAATTGAAACGTGGTGACAGAGACACTCTGGGTTTTGCTTTTTTATTTTAGTGCCAGGATTTTGAGGGACCTTTTCTTTATTATTTCCATTTTTGATTTCTTTTTTCACATTTTTTCTTCAATTTTTCTTCCTATTTTTTCTTTCTTTTTCCTATTTTTCTATTATTTCTAATTTTTCTTTCTATTATTTCTATTGTCTTTATCTTCCCATTTTTTCTTTTTATTCTTTTTCTTTCTATTTTTTCTTCCTTTTTAATTTTTTATGTTTCTGGTTTTTCTTTCCATTTTTTATTTCTAATTTTTTTTCTTTCCATTTTTTCCCTTCCATTTTTTCCCCTTCTGTTTTTCTCCTCTCTCTATGAAAGGTGAACCAACACGCCACAGGCTGCCTGCCAACTATTTGCCCTACGAGACCCTTTGATTCTGACAACGCCAAAGGTTTATGACAGCTTGAGGGGGGGGGTGATTATAGATGCATTATGCTTTTTGCTCAAAGCTGTATCTGGAGAACACAAACCTACAGCAAAAATACGGAGATGCTTTGCATTTTCAATAAAACATCCCTGACAGGGCTCGCTGGAAGAGGGGAGAGAAAAAAGAACTCAGATGAGCCCCAGGTGACCGAAAGGGATGAGAACTCCCTTTGGTTTAATATAAGGTTAATGGTGAAGCACAGTTTTGTTTGCCAAGGCTTTGAGACCACTGTACAGGAAGGGACTGCTTGGGTGGAGGAATGAGTTTATTCATGGGGCTGTCTTCCACTGGCTTTGGTTGAGATGATGGCATGTTTTACTTGGCTGTACCAACTAAAGTAAGTGCATTTACATAGATATATATATATATATATATATTGAAGAAAATAGGGTTTTCATAGTAAAAAGAGGAGGCAGGTGCAGGTTGTGGTCTGGCAGATGTTATATTCCCCATTCTGCAGTTGGATCTCCTGTGTCCTGCTGCAATCCTGGGAGAAAATCTAACATTGACACATCACAGGAACCCCCAAGTCTGTCTAGTGAGTGTTTCTTCTCTTTGTGATACCTTCCATGCAGGCAGGGAGTGGCACTGGAAACTTTTTATTCTCAAAGCCTGGAGTCGAGGTGTGGGAGCCGAAATATGTTCTGAAGCCAAGGGTATGGTGTGCCAAGGGACAGATCTGCCCATGCTGTCAATTGGCACTGTCACCATCAGAAGGTCCGAGCATCCTCAGGTGGCCTTGAGGAAAGGGGTCAGGGTCCAGCCATGCCATTTCCCCCAGATTGCTACCCCAGAATGCCTGGACTCCCCATGGATGGCAATGGGAGCAGGGTGGGAAAATATTCCTCTGTTATGTTATCATTGAGCTGATGAGCTAAAAACCTCCTTTTCATTCCTAGTTTTGGCGTTGACATTGAATCCAGCAGTTCAAGGGACAGAGAAGCCAGTTTGGCCTCATCCTGCCTCTCTGTTTGGGCAGCATCTCAAAAATCTCAGCTGAGGCTTGACCACTGTTGCAGTCCTTGATGGGTCCTGCTGGTCTCTGCAGGGATGTTGGAGTATTCCCACCTTTTTCGCCCTCGGATGGCAGGTAATAATTTATCCCCAGATGATGGCTTGCAGAATAAACCTTAAGGCACCCCTCTCTGAAGAGACACCCCAGCAATCCCTGCTATAAACCCATTGGAAATGACAGTTACTGCCCCATAGCATTTATTGCAGCCCTGCCTTAGGGAAAGAGACGAAGACCCAAACCATCCAAGCTGTGTTTTATGGAGCAAAATGATATTTTTTTCTCTTTAAAATCACCAAACCATTTCAAATCATGGTGATATTTATGGCTGCTCGTGCTGTGTCCAGTCTCCTATAAGAAGCGTGTATGAAAGCATCTCCTGAGGGCAATCACATCCTCTACCCTCCAAATCTTCCTTTCCTGAGACTGGAAAACGTCTGCCTTCTCCAATACCTGCCCAAATCACCGTGAACTTTACAACAAGGGAAATTTCCTTTCTCTCAAGACAAAGGGTACAACCTCCTCCTCTTGCTGCTGCATTAAAATACCCCCGCTCCCCAATTAACCCATCTCTCCCCCAGCCCCTAGGTAAAAACCCAACATGTAATACTCCCCAGAGCATGTCCATGGCTTGACAGCCTTCAATAGGTTAATTTTTCAAAGCCGTAAGCTGATATTTCTGCATAAAATGCACATCTGCAGGGTAAATGCTATTAAGTGTCGGTGAATTATGGTCCCAGAGTTCGGATCACTTGAGCCTTAATGCTACAAGCACCTTAATGTTTTTTTGAATGAAGTTGCTGCTAATTGCTTCCATATGATGTCTTTCCCCCCCTTTTTTCCCTTATATCCCTAAGGTTTTTGTTCTACCATGTACAATGCTACAAAAAACAAGCATGCAGGGAAATTACACTTTATTTAAGGTGGATTCATGCTCATTTGTGGGTCTTTAGGCTTTTTTGGTGCCTTTTGGTGCAGTTCTACTCAGTGCAGGACTCCAAGATGGGGTTTTCCCCCTCAAGTTAATGCCATGCTCCCCATCTGCATCTGCAGATCTTGGTTTGATGATCTTTTGTTCTCCATCTGCATCTGCAACCTTATCTGAATTGTTTCTTCCTCCAAGCATATTGCATGTAGCTGAGGCTACTGGAAGCAAAACTTCCCCTGTGAGCAAATGGGAGTAATAAAAATGGCTTTTGGGGAGCAAAGCTCATAGATCTGAGATAGGAAAGGAAGATGCAGATCCCTGGAGAACTTGCAGCAGTTTCTGTTCCACAGAGGTGTCTCCAAACCTGCAATGACAGCTGTATGGGTGATGGCAGGAGCAGGGTGCTGAGCACTGGTATTTCCTCTCTCAGCACACAATCGGAGCAAAACCCCTGGGAAATCATACCCAGCACTGCACCTTGGCAGCCCTAAAACCATTTGAGCATCAAACCATGTCCCACCAAAGAGATACTTTGGCATTCAGGGTGTCATCTGTCCAGCAAGAAGAACCTTGATTCCACTTTTCTGCCTTTTCAAACAGCAGAAAATGAATGAAACCTACCAAAAAAAACCCCTTTCTGAATGGCTTTTTCATTCCTGGGGGAGCAGGAGAGAGGATTGGTGCTGGTCCTTACGGCTTTCCCCTGCAAAGGCGGAGGGAAGTGCTGCACTGGAGGTTGCTCTTGGGAAATCCATGCACTACGCACTTAAAGCCAGTTGTAACATGGGGATATTGGCTTGAAAAGAGAAGGAAAAAGGGCTTTTTTAGGGAAAACATGCCTTGTTAAGGTCCGACTTCAAACGCCCTGCACAGCTCCGGTGGGAAGGCAGGAGGGCAACGGGATGCAAAGCAGAGCTTTGACATAAAGCAGAAGGTGCTGGGTGATGGGAGCTCTTGATTTACAGCCTGTATTTTTTACAGCCAGGTCTCGGGGGTATACAGTAAAGCCCCAAAGCAGCCAAATTAATTAGTATAACGAAAAGCCCACAGCCTGCTGGAGGCTGTTGCTATACATCAGCCCTTTAATTAAAGCCTAAATCCCTTATTCTGGTCATGCATAGGTGCACCTCCGCTGTCTATAATATAATTAACCTCTATAGCAGTGCAAGGGAGAGCAAAATCTGGCCCAAAGGATGTGGATAAGCAGATTTTTAGCTGTTGCTGGAGTTCAGTTCAGGTCAGGCTGTGGTGGGGCCTGTGCTGGGTCTAATATTTACCAGCAGAGCTAGAAGAGATAAAGGCATTTGGCTTCTGGGCACAGAGGAGATACACAGGGATGCTGGGATCGCCAAGCATCTGCAGAGCCATGAGGACTGCAAAAGGGGGAGATCCATCCCAAACCAGACAAAATCTGGATGACAATCATCTGAGGGCTGCAGCAGTGTCAAAGCACCTACCCTTGGGTGTGAGGGTAATGGTGCATCCCAGGGAAATGCTGAGGAATGGGAACTGCAAAAGGCATTTGTGAACCGAAGCCAGGGAACTTCTGGCAGCTTAATACAAAACAAACGCCTTCATTCATGAAATGTGTGCTTCTGCCAGGAATAGTTTTGCATCCACCTGTGCTTGTGTCACTTGGAATTGCAGTTCTCTCCCAAAGAGTGGCTCTGAATGAATCTATATACATGTATATGTGCCTGAGAGTATATATGCATGTGACTATATTTGTATATGCTTGTGTCTTAACAGCTATGCAACATATTCAAATTTTAAGGGAGGACAAAAGTTCATGAAGAGTTCAGTCTTTCCTATATAAGGAACTTAAATTGAATGAAGGGAAGGAATTAATCGAAAGCATAATTGCTCTTCCCAATGAACTCCCCACACTGACATTCCCTGTCTGAGCCAGGAGTGCCAGACTCACACCGGGGACCAGTTGCATCCCTAAGCTCCTCACCTCTCCTTTGGTGGAGGCTGACAAGAGCTGCTTTTACCTTAGACCAGGCTTATTTGTTGGACTAAATATGGCCACATAGGAAGTTGCATGGTGTGAATTTGTCTGACTTCAGTAACTAGCCTGAAGGAAGTTTACCCAACTAGTAAACCTTTACAGAGAGGGAATTCATTAAACAGCTCTGCTTTGCCAATCATAGGGCTGATTTTGCAAGTCAAAGAGGATCTTATCCTTTTGCATTTTCTTTAGTGGGTTTTCCAGGAAAAAAAAGGCATCCATGTCATTCCCAGGCTCCAGCAGCTGAATGAAACAGTGGGAGTGAGGCTTGGGATTGAGGTTCCTCATCTGAAGGGTTGCACTGCCATCTCCAGGTCTTGCCTGCACAGCCATAGCCCAAGAGACATATCCCGAAGCTCAGACATTATCCCTGGTTAATTCTGCAGTGGATTTGTAAAGAAAAGTATTCATATGTCTCTCATTGAAGAAATTTTAACTAAAAACTCACTTGTCTTCTTTTCCCTGTAGGAATTTATCACTGGGAAAAAAAACAGCCTGGGCATTCTGCTTGCAGCGACAGTGGGATGCAGTGATGTTTTCTGGGTCCCCTAAATCTTGGGAAAACTTAGCTATTTCCATGAAAATTCCAATTTTTAATGATTTTCCTTTTTTTTTTCTAGGTGCAGAACACCGTGGTGTGACTGTGTGCTCCTAGAGGTTCTCTTCCAGACCGCTGGAAGAAGGTCTGGATGGGGCCTGAAAACATCGGTCCGTCCGTGCATCGTGCAGGGATGCAGCATCCCAGCGTCCCCATGAGATGGCACTGGAGCTGCAGCGTTGGTGCCAGCCCAGGCAGGTTTTCCAGCTTGGATTTGGTGAGTAGAATTGTGTCTTTTTTTTTTTTGGAAAAAGAAATTTAAAATTATTCCATTTTAGGGGCTAGGTCCCCAAAATTTCTTACATTTGCTTAGCTGACATAGGGCTGGGATTTCTTTTCTTCCTGGGGACTTATGTGAGGCTTGGAGCAGGTCATAAAGAGGGAAGATGCTGGAAATCAAACAGATTGAGACACGGGGCATGCAGCAAGTCAAAGCAACCTGGGGACCTCTTTGCAAGCTGCTTGCCTCTAGCCCTGCTTTTATACCCTACCAGTGGCTGAGAAGCTGGTGCAGGAGGTGCCAGGCTGAGCTTTAGAGCTCAAATTCTCTGAAATAGGGGGCTGAACACACAGGGAAGGTGCTGGTGGGCAGGCTTTTGGCTGTGTGTAAGCGCAGACTAGTGTATATGCTAGTGCATCTGTTAGTGCACAAGCAGTGATTTGTACAGAGCAACCCAACAGGTCTCCTGCTTTATATTCTCTCTCCTTTTCAGTGCCTCTCTCATCCAGGCAGGTGTCTAAGCATTTATGCCTGCTTGGTTACACTCACAAAACTCCTGCAGGACTTTGACTGCTGTGGAGGCATGTTGGGATGCTCCAAAATGATGCATAACCCTGCTGGGACCTCCAAAATCTCCCGAACCTTTCAGCTTGGCCAGGGCAGGATCTAAAAGGGTGTCATGACTATGTAACCTCAGATAACCTTACACTTGACCAGTAATGGGATTAGAAAGACATTTTCCCACTGGGCTTAAACAAAACACCCAAGACTGGCACCAAAGGATGTATTAATATCAAAGCCACTGGAAAATACCAGCAGGGAAAACCTGGCAACCAAAAACCCACATCAGGAAATCACCTTCAGGGACAAATGATACCAGCTGCTGCCTGCACAGAGCTTTGCTAGCCATTCAGTAGCTCCAAGGTTTACCTCATGCTGCCATTTACCTGTGGGAAAACTCATGTAATTCTGCCCAGGCAACTCCTCTGTCCCCTTTATGCCTCTCAGTGCAAAGCAGGTGAAATAAAGACATCAAACGAAAGCAATATGCAGGGATTTTTTTCTCCATATCCTCTTTTCATCCCTGTGTTTGACTCCTGGAATTTTTCTGAGTGGGCTGTACAGACTGGGGCACATCTGGAGCATAAATACACCTCAGTTTTCATTGCCTCATAACGTAGCTACATATATAGGTTAGATATAAGGAAGAAGTTCTTTACTGTGAGGGTGCTGAGGCGCTGCCACAGGCTGCCCAAAGAAGTGGTAAATGCTCCATCCCTGGCAGCGTTCAAGGCCAGGCTACACAGAGCCTTGGGTGATCTGGTCTAGTGCCTGGCCATGGCAGGGGGATGGAAATGATCTCAAGGCCCTTTCCAACCCAAATCATTCTATGATTCTATGATATACATATCTCTACATCCAGGATGCTCTGCCAATGGAAAACCAGGAATCTATATCTTGCAGAAAATAACTTTTATTATTATTATCATTATCAAGCCCAGGGAAGACAATTAAAACTTCCCCTGAAAAAACCACCCCAGCCACCAAACCCTGCAAGAAATCAGTGCCTGCATTTAATCTGCAGTCTTCAAAAGTTTCTTGGAAAGCTTAATTAAATGGTAATTCATCTGTGCATTGGCTCTGCCTTGTAAAGCCTGATAATGCCAGAGTCTTAATTAAAAAAAACTAATGCAGCTTTTAGTTTTTATTCTGCTAGTTCAAGGGGAAAAATCACCAACCAGCACTGTCAATAGAGCTGAAGGATGCCTCAGCACTGCATTGATTTTGTTCTGCTTAAATTCCCAGTGTCAGTTCAGGTAATCATATTAAAAGTTATTCTACATTTGTTTATTTATATGCTCCTATGGGCAAGATGAAAGAGCACCAGAGTGGTTTTAGCACCCCTAAATATTTGTGATCCCCAGAGCTGAGCATTTCTCATGGTGAAGGGCATTTTTCCCCTGCACCTCTCCATCATTTTTGTGCCTCCATTTGAAGTTTCCCCACTAACCTTTAAAAACCTTCTTTCCCTTCAAATCAGTGGGTTCTTTTGATGGAGAATTGGAGAGTTAAGTTCATCTGACCCATTTTAGATGTTCTTTTATTGGGTTGAAAGGGGCTTTTTCGGCTACCCTCACATCAGAATCATTTGCCGTCACTTCTGTCATCCCCAAATTCACCAGCACTGATGACACCCAGACATCACCCCAGGACTTCCCACCTCTCCAGAACCTCCAGCTTATGCCTTTCTCTAACCCATTTTGGGGGAATTTTGATTTGTTTTATTCAGCAGGAAACCAGGAGTAAAAAAAAACCCTAAAGTCAAGAAGCTCCTTTGAGAGTATCTCCCTAGAAGTCACCTGGAGGAAACATCCTTGTGGCAATAGTTTTGCTGCCAGACAATGGCAGAAAAGGGCTGATTTTGCTAAAGATCTTACTCCTACTCCAGCCCCTGAGGAAGTTATGGAGAGTCTGAAGTGGATTTACCAGCTTTGGTGGGTTTAGGTAACATTGTGCTAACAACATCGGAGCTTTGGTGCCTTTAATCACTTAAATGGAAGAAAAAGGTTGGCAGGGAGAAAGTAAACCAGCTCCTGAAGATATTTTCTTGTCTGTAGCTATCCATTGGGATACTGCCTTGCTGTTGGGAAATGGCATTTTGGGGGGAAAGCCTCATCCAGAGGTTTTTCTTCCACCCTTTTGCCACACTGTGATAGGGAATAGGGAAATGTTTCTCTGACTTTGCTGCTGGATTTGGTCTCCTTGCAGCTACAGTGATATAAGGACCTCTTTAATGCTAATTAATGCAATGACACAATGAATTAATACTGTATTAGGCAAAGCTGTTAATTATACCCAAAGAAAACAAAAGAATAAAGGGAATCAAACCAGGGAGAAGTGACAACCAGTACTTGGCTTCCCTCTCAGCATCCCTCCCAAACAGCCTGTTCTGACTCAGTCAAGGGGAAAACCAACCTCAGGAGCATCTTCCTGAGAGCCCTCAGGGGTGCAGGTTTAATTTGGAAGGAGAAAGAGGTCTTCCCTTGCCCTTCAAAGGAGCTCGAGGTGCTTGGTCAAGGATGAACAGCATCCTCATTTTCCTGTTAGGCAGAACAGAGGCAGTGGGGCTTTCCCGGGGAGATGGGTGGGATTCAGCCTCAGATCAGCAAACCCATCATGGGGAAATGCAGCCACAAAGCCAAAGCCAAATAAATCAGTACGAATGGGACAGTTTTATGCTGTTGGTGGAGATGCTGTGGTCTGCCAGGGCAGCTGGGTTCAGCCAGCAGCGGCTTAACCCCTCCATGCCATGTAAAAACCTGGTAAAATAGGAGGGATGCAATGGGCTTGTAGGAGGTCAGCTCAATTTATAAGCTTGTCCGGCTGCTTTTCCTTCCTGTCTCATTCTTCCAGCATCTATCACTGGAGATTATAGCCCTTTAATAGTGTCCTTCCCCTCTCCATTTAGTGCAGGAGCTAGGATGAGCCTTGGTGTCTATTTTCCCCTTTCAATGCCATTGAGTACATGCCTCACCGTCTTTTCTCACGCAAAGGGACACGGTGCTTTGGAGAAACCATCTCAATGGCTTATTTCTCTTAACTCATCTCTGCTCCCCCTCTGTCTGCCTCTCGCCCTGTGAGGTCAGCTGGTAAATGAAATCCTGCTGCAGCAGCCGTTCCACTTTCACAGAGGAAATTTGGGGGGTTTTAGGTTTCTTCAAGCCTAAGTTGGCGGCTGCTGAGGTCAAGAGGATTTGGGTGTACAGCAGAAATGGGTTCTGGTCTCTCAGTTCAGCTAAGCAGCTTTGGTGAGTCTTAGAGGAGGTAAAATGAAATGGGCACAAGCTCACGGACTGGGTATTATATAGGGGTTAACAAGGGGATGAAGGCAAGGGGGAAAGTAATAGGCCTAATTCTGGCTGGGTGTGCATAAAGGCAGAAATAATATTCCTTTTGATAAAAATGCACAATGCAGTTATATATAATACATCAGCAAGGAGCTGGACAGGACAACCAGATGCCCACACTGCCTGTTTGTACCTCCTTTTCCTCCTGCATCTTTTTGGTACCCCCTGAAAAATGAACACCCTGGAAAGGGTTAAAGAGCACACTTGCCAAATAGGAATTAAACTGTGCTAATATCGGCTAAGTGACTGCTCAGGGTAATAGCAGAAGAGACAAATTATGTGGCATGTATTTATAAATAATAAAGTATAATTTATTAATAATCTGGAATTGAACAAAGAGTCTATGAAGCTTAATTAATTATTACTTGTAAAGTGCTTTTGAGATTATTGGATAAAAGCTGCTACAGAAGTGAAAGGTATTGCAAGAAAAACACAGCAGTTGAAGTGTTATCCCAGGATGGGGAGGGGATACCAAAGTGCCCCAGGGACACCACATCCCCCTGCACCTATAGCTCCTGTAATTGAAGCTTGCAACCAGTTTGGACTACTTTGAAAATGTTTTTTTGAGTTTTATTTAAGCCCATGGACCTTAAGCACACTCTAGTAGCTGGGTGTTGTTACTGATGGCTGGTTTGAAAGAGTCTTTGGTTGTGGGGAAACTGAGTCACAGAGCAAAAAGCTTTAAAGTTACCCCAAAGTGAATATGTGGATCTCCTCTAGTGGGTGGGGGAAAGCAAAAGTCAGGAGATCCACCAGATTAGGGGCTGAAATTGGTTTCCTCTGCAAGCAGGGGTCTGCTCCTGCCTGAAAATCAATGCACTGCTTTCGCAGCAGTGCTGCTTCTCCATTATTCTTACCTCTGGCCCCAGCATTGCCAAATACCTTACAAAGAGAGGAGAGGGAGCTTTCCGCTTCATCTACCCCACCCAAATCCCCATCAGCATCTTCCAGGAGGTGATTTGTCCCCTCCCAAATAGCATCACCCACCTCCAGGATGACTGTCCATCTGTGCCTGCTGATTCTGCCAACTGGGTTTGGGCTCACTCACCATCCTACCTCCTGCTCTAAATGATCCTTGTTACACATCCTGTGTTTCTATTTTTATTGAAAACTTGAATTGCCAATTTGCCCTCTTGCCAGCAAGGAATGCAGCAGCAGCCACCGTAAGTGTCCTCCAGAGTCATAAAAGGAGGCATTACTGAGTGATGTACAAGCAACAACTATTATCTAGGTTACATCTTTTAAAGTATATATAGCTTAAAAAAGAAGGCTTGGTGGAGCTGGGGGGGAGGAGAAAGATCTCTGCTTGCTAGGTGAAGCTTTGATTTATACCAGGGAAGATTTCTGTAAGCTCCTTGCTGCTCTGAGCAAGGGGGAAGAGAGTTGATGCTCTGAAACCTCCTGAAACTTCAGGTTCTTTGTCTGCATAAGTTCCTAGTTCATGGTCATTGACCAAAACAAGGTTTTTTACACCACAAATAGCCAGCTGGAGATCGGCAGGCGAGGAAGGGTTGGATGTTGATCGCTGTCTCTAATTCACGCTTTTTTTTTGTGCTTTAACTGTTTGATGGAGAAAGAGCTGTTGATGGGATCTGTCTCCTCACTAACCTTGGTTTCTAGAGGAAAATAAGCTTGCGCTTTCTAATCATCATGGATTTAAAAAACAAACAGATCTGTCTAAGTTAATGAAGGCCGCACAATCAGCCTGATGGCATAAATCATGTTATTGCATAGAAGACGTTGACAAATGACACCCAAAAGTGTCCAAGGCAGGAAAACAAACACCATGACCCCTCCCAATATTTCTGGGAGGAATGCAAATGCATCAAATCTCCATCTCGGACCATTAGAGTAACTCCAGATTCAAAAGGGAAAAAGCAAGTGATTTGGAAAAGGGGTGTTTGCAACAGATTCAATGACAGCATCAGTTTAAATGTGAAATATCCAGGTTGTAATTCATCTGCTGTCAAAGGATGCTGTTTAAACTCATGGATCATGCTTTTATTTCCCCATCTCCCTAATGTACATCAATGGCTCTGTGACTTCTTCAGCTTGAACCATCCTGAAATAAGACCTTTCTGTAGCACTGAGAAACACCATGGTCTTTGGCTCCTTTATTTTTTTTTTCCCCTTTTAAATGCTTTTTAAAGTGCCACTGTGTTCTTTTGGAGTCATATTAACCATGCAATAAATTTGCATAATGTGGATCCATAATGTTTAATCAAAGCCTCTCTGGAAAGCTGTTATTGTCCATGAGCTCTCATAAATTCTCACTATCACCTCCATGTTAAATACTAAAGCTGTCCGGGGTATATTGTGCACTAATCGCTTGCAACATTGAGTTTGAAAGAAATTATCCTTTTTCTTTACCTTCTCTTTCTGTGTGAGCAACTTAAACCTCCAAAAGGCCTGTGTGGAGGAATTTTTAGCAAGAAACACTGCAGGAGGGGAGCAGATCCCCCCCAGTTTCTTTACCAGCATCCAGAGGTTGGGTTATCCATCCCCATCACGGCGAGGAGGGAGAGGACAAACGCCCCTGTGTATGCATGGCAGAAAGAGATGGAGAGCTGAGTGTCAAAATCATTTGCACTTGGAAAATTCTAAGACTCAATTAAGTCCTGGATTTCTTTTTTTTTTTTAAGCTTTTAATTTCCTTTAAATGAGTTAGGCAATAAGGCATGACGGGGGGAGGCTGCAGAGCTGCAGTCGTACCCACGGGTTGAACCTCAAGAGACGAACTGAATCCTCCCCAAAGCAACCTGGCCATGAAAGCCCCTCCCTGGGGCTGCAGGATGAAGTCCCTTAGGGCAAACAGAATGAGTGGTGGGGAGAATTGCCCCACTGAACCTGTCTGCATGATGTCCTCCTGCACTTGAACCAGATGACTGCTGTAGGTCCTTTCCAGCTTAAATACTCTAGTCTATTGTCAACAGCATTTTTAGCCATCATGTTACCCTGGAGGTGTCCACCAGCTCCATGCTGCTGTCTCCTTTCAGACCCATCTGCTTTGGTGAACATCCTCAAGCTGGAATAAAACCAGGTGGGTCCCTTGGCTACTGCCACAGGGGGAAAGGGCTTGATGTGGTGGAAGAAAGCAGGTTAAATTGGGATATAGTTCTTGGGTGCCTCCAAAACTGAAATAGAGGTGAAATGGAAATTAAAGTCAAAGGATGCTGGAGAAGATTCTTTTTTTCCTGCTTTTCAATGATTTGAAAAGTTAGGCCTGAAACACAAGAAAAAAGAGAACAAGAAAGCCAAACCCATATAGTTTCCTAATTTCTGTGGGTTACCCAATAACGAGAGAATCTGGACCAGTCCTTCTGAATGTATTCATAATACAAAAAGGGCTACAAATAATAGCAACTTATGGGAGGTGACATCTACAAGCCTCTTAGGAGGCTAATTCTATAACAACATTAATTCAACGTAATGCGTTCATGAATAGAGATTGGGCTAATCAGGTTTTGAAAGTTAGGCAGCTTATTCTTGCCGATCTTAATTTAACTAAGTGCCTACTCTTGAAAGGCATCACCGTTCCAGCTTATTTCAGCACTTCCCTTAGAAAAAAATCCCTTCTTTTGGTGCTTTCTTCCCTCTTGCTGCTGTGGTTTGCTCTGCTTTCAACTTGTCTGAAAAGCAAAGCAACTGACCCACAGTGGAAACATGTACCTTTTCTGCATAAGGAAACATACACCCTTCCTATATAAGACCTCGTTTCACCCTGATCAAAAGGGTTTGTTTTGCTTGGCTGCTTCCCTTTCATTTGCTATTTAATTATTTGTGCTTAAATTACCTTTGGATACATGGAGGTCAAACCCTGCCTTTGGAAACCAGAAGTGTAACACTCTCAGATGCTTACCCTTATAAATTCTTTGCCACCCACCAGTCAGGTTGGTGAATAACTCCAGCCAACAAGAGCATCCACGTGGCTGCAAGATCCTGCTCAGCCCACCTGGAGAGCTGCTGTTCAAAGATGCTTTCCTCCACCAAGGGAAAGAGCCACCTCTTCTCATCTTCCAGTTTTCTTCCTTTTGCCTTGAAACTGGGCTAACACTTAAAATTGTTCTATATTTCCCTGCAATTATGTTCAAGCAGTTGGCTTTAATCCGCCATTAATACGCATTTTTATTCCAAAGCCATCTAGCATCCCCGGGTGAATCCAGCCCATGCGTGAAGACAGGGATGGGACAACCCCCTAAAGCAGATTGCAGTGCTGTTTGTGGTGTCGGCAGCAGCTGGAGGTATTTCAAGGTGTAAGCACAAGCATATTTTAGCACCTTGTTTCCAGGCAACTGATGACGCCTCCTTAATTACAAAAGAGGGGAAATAACTCTGACTTCGGAGCCAGGAGGGGAAGAAGATGAACAAGCAGTGATAAGGTCCTACCTCAAACATAGATAACTTAAAAGATTAGCCAGGCAGACAGGCCTGGTGCTCACTGCTGAATTGAAGTCAAATAGATGGCTTAATGCTGGCATCGAATTAAAAAAAGTGTTATTTAAGGATTTAAATCTTGAAAGACCTCATTTCCCAGCTGGTCTCCTAATGGAATTCATGCTAGTTTGGGGACCAGATCCTGCAAGCAGCAAAATGCATCCATCACAAGAGCATTAATATAAAGCTGCTGTAATGCATCAAGAGCCTCTGTATAATGTGCTTGCGATGGTATAATCAAGAGCAGGGCCAATTTCTTTTTATATACAGAAGCTTTTTAAAAGACAGAAAGTAAGGGTCTTTCCTACCACCCTCTTGATCTTTGGTGCCTTTATTATTGTCTGTCTCCTGCAAAAATTGCTGCTCCAGACCACCATTAACAACCCCAGGACCTGTGTCCATCTCTCTGGAAGATGCTGTATTTCCTTCTTTTCTCTAAAAAAAATCTCTTTTAGTAGGTTTCTGATGCCTCTTATCCTTAAGACTTTGGTTCTGTATACCCATTCTCCAGGTGAGAATCCAAAACCCAAGAGGTTTTCCAAGAGGAAATCTTGTGCATCTTGATCTTGAGATAGAAAAATGACCTTTTATTTCTAAAATGGCTTTAAAAACTACAGTTCCTGGAAGCCTGATTTGCAAACTCATCCCAAATTCACCATCTGACCATCCCCTCTGCCTCTGGCCTGCATCTGATTACAAGGCAATGATTCAATTTGATAATATCTAATTTTCATTGCAATCTCAATAAGGAAAACTGCCAGTCAGCTGAGCAATTCCAAGCGTGTTAGTGCATTTAGGCCCCTCCAAGCAAGAGCATCCTTAATACTTGGTGATGGAAAAGCAAATTAGAGCAAAGCTCACAGCCAGCACCGGGTGGGGGGACCTTAGACAGGGACAGCCAAGTGTTGGTGAGGTGAAATGTAGAAATACTTAAGCAAACCTAACTCAAAACTACCTGGACCTGAAGGTAAATCTCAACCTGCACTTCTGAGCTGCCACCCAGGTGTTTTAACGGGCCAGTTTTCTAATCTCAAGCCAAGAGGTTAGAGCTGAGTTTCATGTTCTGCATTCTCCTTGACTCACTTTGGCATCTTCTAAATCTGAGCTGGGTGAGAGGTTTGCTGGGCACAGTTTTGGGAGGCATCCCCTTTTTTTATTGACAGAATTCCCTTTCAGTGAGAGGGATGGAGCTCCACAAGCTTAGCCTTAAGTAAGGTTTCCTCCATACCTTATCCAGCATCCTAGAGTGATTTAAAGGATTTAAAGATACCTCAGTTATGACAGACGAATGGACTTGGATAGAAAGACCCTCTTCATCTCAAGCATGAGAAATTGGATATTCCTCGATGTGAAACACTTTCTGAGCTTGATGGATCTAGTTGGATCTGGTGGAGCAAATCCCAGGAGCCTAAAGGTTTAAATGCCTTAAAAGTTTAAATATTAAAAAGCACAGATTTATTACACAGAGTGACCTTTAAAACTTGTCTCATTAAACTACATCTTCTGGCCCTTCTGGGCCTTGGTGCCTCTGAAGATGAGACTGGGAAGTTCAAAGCAATGAGCAAAAATGGTTAAGAATGTCACCATTTTATAGAGTTTCCTGCAAAACTGGAACTTGAAAAAGGGGAAAAAAAACAACCCTGTCTTAATATCCCCACAGGCTTCCCTATGGAATAATATTTGATGCCTCTGTTATTGGTTTTCATTTGAGGAACACCCCCAACAAGGAAGAAATGTTCCTGCCCTTGATGCACCAGCGTGTGACACAAATTGCACCATGTCATGCAAAAAATAGACCTGATTTTATACTGTCCATGTCCCTGAAGAAATCCCAGAGATATTTGGGAACACCGAGGAATGAGCTTTCCTCTAAGGCCTGTCTAAATCACTGCCTGTCCTTGTGTTAATCAGAACAACATAAACCCACCATAATAAAATGCTTAAATCAAAAGACAGGATCGAATTAGGCACAGGATGAGAGATGGTGTTGCATCAGCCATGTGGAGAGATGGAGAGAATGTGATTGATCCTGTCCCTTCCCATCCCTTCTCTTCCCAAATTCAGCTGAATTATGCATGATGTCTACTTGGATTAGCCCCAGCTCAAGGACCCTCAGTGAGATTTGAGGGAGGAGAGCAGACGCGGTGATGCAGGATGGCAGGAGAGAGCCATGAGTAGAGCCTTGGGACACCAAAATCTCCCTAAGAGCTTTCAGAGGGAGTTTTGCAGCACATTTTGCTTTCCCCAGTGAGTTCCCACCCCCTTCAGCTTTTAAAAGGGCTTTTAAAATGCAGGGTATTTATCCAAGCTCCCAGCTGGATCGTGCTCCAAGCACACCAGGGAGGGTTAGGAAATACAACAGCCGATGCTGGCTCTGCTTCGCACCAGCATGGGCTGCCCCAACTTCTTCTTTTCTCAGCTATTTATGGGATTTCTTTCTCTAGAACCAAGGGTTCTGTCCTGACTGTAGGGATGGAAGCCAGCGCTTGGTCTGGTGATGTGCCAAGTTGGCTGAAGCGCTTGAAAAGGAGAATTTTGCATCTTTAAGAGGAGTTTGGCACGAATTTACAGCAGTGGGGCCATTTGGGCATTTTGCCAGTGGAAAATGGCTTCAATGGCTTCGAATTCCTTATTCTGCTCTGATAACACACACACAAAAAAGGGAATTTTAGCAACCTTCAGATGTTCCATTAACTGCGGGATTGAGTTGTGCCGTTTGATATTAATATACATTTTTAACACCCGGTGTCATGTAGCTGCCTGTTTCTAAATTGAAGCTTTTTGGAGTTTCACGAATCTCCAATTTCACTCTTTCTCATCCCGATTTGGAGTGAGAACATGGTTTGAGAGGCTGGAAATTTCAGTGCTACAGACGGTCGTGTTTACAGTTCGTTATAAATAAGAGTTTGCAATGCAGATTGAACAGGGCTTGGAAGGGGGAGGTTGTTTACTTGCTCTTCAGCTCAGTCCCAGGTATGGCTGTCACTCTGAATAATTAATTTACAATTAAAAGAATAATTTGCCCCAAGTTTGCTGAGTGCATCTTCAGTTTTATTTTCTCACCTGCACAAAAAAAAAAAATAATATAATAATCAAGAGTGTAATAAAATAATGTGATAACTTCCCCAAATGCAATTTGCTGCTCTTCCCTGTAAAATCAATCTAATTATAGACACACATATTAAATGAATGTCACAATCACTGCGGAGGCACCTGAGCCTCAATAGTTTAGAGCAGGCACAGCAAGGAGGGATCTCTTCCATAAGCAGGGGCTGGTCACAGCCTGCTTTCATGACATGTAATTGCATGTCCCTTGAGTGTTGGATAAATGGAGTTTAAGCCCTTATATTCAGGGTATATCAAGAAGAATACCAAGCACTGCACAGGTTTCACAGAATCATACAATGGTCTGGGTTGGAAGGCACCTTAAAGCCCACCTACTTCTCCTCCCCACCCTGACATAGGCACCTTCCACTAGACCAGGGTGCTTCTGGCTTTCGGTGAAATTGAAGCAGGCTCCTTTGCTCAATCTGATTTTTTGGGGTTATTTCCTCAAGGGCAGGACGTGTGGTTCAGGAGGATGTGGAGGGAGATGTGTAACCTGGTGTTGATTTTCAGGAGTTATCCATCCAACCACTCACACTAAATGTTTTCAGCAGGTTTATCCAGAGGGAGCAGTGGAGTGTCTCAAGACACCTGTGGGAAATTATTTAGGGTTTCAGCCAGCTCCCTGGTGAAGCATGAAGATGACAGCAGGTTGGCTAAATGCCAGACCAACATTTTGGGGGCAATTCTTGCTATTTTTCATCACTCCACACTGATTTGTCAAAACCTATGCAGAAGGCTCTGACCAAAAAGGGGGGGGGGGGGGGGGGTGGGGAAGGGGGGAGTTGAAACAAACCTGGGTATAAAAGTCTGGCCCCTCACCAGCTTGTGCATCTGATATTTTTAAAGCCATTTTATCTTCGTTCTGGTCATAGTGAGGACAATTCCTGCAGAGCATCTCATCCCAGTGTAGGCAGAGCTTGTTGGGTTTACACTCTTCAATTAATCAGGCATCTTTTGTGGCTTTCACATGAAGAAATTGCCTCCTTATTTGTGGGAAGAATTATACAAGGGATGCCCAGACCTAGATTTTATTGGAGCTCCCTTTCAGACTTTACTAAGCAAATGAATTGCAGGAGCAGAGATACAGGAGAGGGAAGTTAATTGGGTAGCATGGCTGCCTGCAAGGACACAAGAGCCGACGTGTACCTGCTCTGAAGAAGACCTTGACACCTGCAAAATAGGGTGATTTATGAACCCTATGAAACTATCACTGCATGTAATAAACCCCATACAACCCCAGCTTGAACTTTATTTTTCTGTATTCTGGCATTCGGAGCAATGTTGAGCATCTAATTCTCTGGGTAAGAATTTGCAGGAGCTGGTCCTTCAAGTTTCCTCCTTTTCTAGATAGAGATAAGTCAAGTCAGGACTCATTTTTTCCAGGCTGAATTGCTCCTTAAAATGCCAGTCTGTGGAGGTTGTGTACCAAGGGTTAAGATCTAAATGGCATCCATCACCTTTATAGTGCCTTAACACCTAACCTGATGAGGCATTTCTCAGCAGATGAGAGCAGACAGCCACGATGTTCTCTGGTCATGATGGAGAGCTGAAGCAAGCCTGGCACAAACAGATCAGGCACATACCAAATAAACATCGCCTGTGGGTTCTGCACTCATCCCTGCTTCCTTCCATACCCATCTCATCTCTCAGCTAAAATCTCAGTGTGCCTCTCTGTGGTACCCTTGGCCATGTCTGGACTTGGGTAACACTTCTTCCCTCTTTCTTTCCCCGTGACAGCATGTGATGGAGACCGTGCTTACATTTGTAGCTATGGAAACCATTGATTGCTGTTAATGAAGCCTCCCGATCCTCCTGGACTGGTTTAGTCACATGCAGAGAATAAGTGTCGGATGCAGTGGGATATTTTCCAGCAGGATCTCATCATTCCCATACAGGCGCTGGGTTTTACAGTGAGGACTCTTGTGCAGACACAGCCTTTCCCGGCCATCTGCATCCCCCAGCACTAATGCAGAGGGCCCTCCAGTAACCATCCAGTTAGCAAGGTGTTTGCTGGGATGACAGAAATAAGGATGATTTCCACCAAAGTTTGTTTCTGCAAGGATTGGAGCAAATTCTGGCTGGTTTGGGGACTCAGCCTGAAAAATTGATGTACTTCAATAAATACCCACTTAGGGATTATATAATCCACATTTTGCCTGGATGGGAATGGTGGATATCTCCAGCTCAGCTCCCCCAGCTGATATTTCTACCTATCTGGTCCTACACAAAAGCTCGTTCCATGCCTTAGCTCCTTCCTCTCATCTCTTCCCAGCCTAACCTCCACCCGCCACTCCAGTCTGCAGCTGCTTGTTTGATTTTTTAATTATTCTTCATTATATTTAAGGCAATTTTGGGGGGAAAAAAAAAGGAAAAAAAGAAGAAAAAAGTTTACGGCAATTTACGCTGCTTTGTAATTAGAGCCAGCGATTAGAAAATCTTTTGCTTCATGATGGAGTTTTCCTTTAAAAAGAAAAAAAAAAGAGAGAAAAAAAATCAGTAAAAGGGAATAGAAAAAGGCCGCCAAAAGAGCTCAAAGACTAGAATTAAACAGATTATATCTCATTACTTCCAAATGGAAAGGAAAGTTACAGCTTATTAGAGCAGTTGCATCTGCAGCTGGGCAGGAAGGGAAGCAAACTCCCTCTGCAGTAGCAGGCTTGGGTTGTGATAGTGGGTTGCAATTGGCTTTGAGGGGCTGATGTTTTTCCAAGTCTTCTGCTCTTGGTAGGAAATAGATGACTTTTTGGATCGGTTTCTGTTTCTTTTGTTCTGCAAGGCTGACTTTGCAGATAAATGCCACCTTGCTTTCAGCCCATTTAAAGGCCAAAGCTAATTAAATAACACATCCTACAGCCTGTGCATCTCCCCTTCCCGGTGTCACTTCTAGATGCTATTCATGTGCAGTGCTCAGGGTGAGGGATCCCAAAAAAAGAAAGGCAGAAAGGATGCATTTGGGCATCTTAAAATGAGTTGTTTAACTGCCCTAAGGTGTGTTTTGGTCGCAGCTGCAAAACCAGAGAAATTCAGGTTAAAAACATTCAGGTAAAGTGTCTCTTTAGGCACACAGCATGCATTGGTGTGGATTACGGGGCTGTTTGGCATCCTGCCCTCTTGTCATCCCTCCCCTGCAATCAGGAGTCCATCTCGACCATTTTCAGCTGCTCATCCTAATGCCAGGGGAGGGCTCCAGCATTGCCAAGCTGTTTATTTCTCCCTGTGACAAGTTGTGAATGTGTGAAAAACGGGCTGTGCAGAAAAGGGAGGGTTTTGGTTGCACCCTCTTGTGGCTGCTCGAGCACCAGTTCAACACATAAAGCCTTGAGGGGTTTATACTTCCTAACTGAGTATCTCAGGGAAGGTTTCTCATTATATGGAAAGATTCTCAGGGGACTTATCCTGGTGGAAAATGGGGTTTGGTTGAGGGAAGGAGCAGCAGAGCTGTCTCCTTGAAGGGGCACCTCTGCAGCAGAGACCTAGCATAATCATTACACACTGAGCGCTGTGCCTATGAAATCACACATTGTGAGCACAGGGAGTTTCTGATGTCCAGACTTTGGTGAGTTCTCAGCATGAAATAGTCATTTGGGGTGAAATCTGAAATCTTTTATTTGCCAAAAGCATGGGGAGAGGAGCTGAGCGGGCATACATGAAGCTCTCCTCCCCAAACCAAGCTTTGGCATCTGAGCATCCTCTGGGTTTTGCCAGTCCTTGGAGAGTAGATGATGCCATGCACAACTCTTTCCCAGGCAGCTGCTGACCTGAACTGAGCAAGTCAGAGCTGAAGACAAATACAGGCAGACAATAAACCCCATTTAATTGGAGCTCAGAGCCTCTACTTGTGCTGTCTTCTCTTTTTTTTCCCCTTTCCTAAGGAATTTTTTTCATTAGTGAATAACAAAAATTATTTAGGTGCTTGACAGCTCCAGAGTGGTTATGGATTTGCAGCATGCGTTAGCTGGAAAGTTTATCTCAGCCTTAATAGGCATGAAGAGGGATGGATGCATTTTAACTAAACCAGGGGAGCTGATTGCTACCTAAATAACTAATTCATCTTCATAGCAGACACCTGTCAACAGTTAGTAAAGAGGAGTTGCACCCAAGGTCGAGCCAATTAGTTGTAGAGGAGAGCTGCAGAGGAGGGTACTTATAGATGCAAGCAGCTCTGGAGTACATAGGTGCTCGGATGTGGAGTGTGTGGCCTGGCAGTGACCCATGTTGGTGGATCGTACGAGCTCCTGTTTGGGATGCTCCAGGTCAGTCCATGTTTCTGGTGAATCAACTTCATCTATTTTTAGTGTTGGTGAAGAGCGGGTGGAAGCCTGGAAAGGTTTTTGAGAAGGAGAAGAGAGTTACTTGGGGCTGTCTTGGAAGCATTTGAAGGAGATGAGACGCAAAAGCTCTGCTTTCAAAGGTGTGACAGATGGGAGAGGAAATGAAACTGCGTGAGGATTTAAATGGGTCATGGCAAAAAAGCTTTTCAATAGTTTTTAGTGTCATAAGGGATCCATAGAACCTTCTGCCTGCCTGTATAACTCAGCCCATTGAACTCCACCAGAGCGAGGGCAAGACTTTGGCTGCTTTCTCAACTTCTGTATTGGAGAAAAACAACCCTTGTTGGGATTCAAAGGTCTTAAACCCACAGAATTGCTTTTGCAGTTTCATTTTCTCCTTTGCTGGGACATTGCATTGAGACAGGCAAGGAAAGCCACATATGCAGAGCCCAGCTTTGGGCAGGAGGTCAGAACGATCCCCATATCTGTCCAACCATCCCTGTGCCCTCCAAACCCATCTGCTGTCTTCATATATGTTCTCCAAAACAGAGTTTGCCCAGCACTAAGCGTGAGCTGTCACTGTAACAGCCTCCTGCAGCTTGTGCTGCCTTGTGATTGAAGCTTCCACTAACTTGCATTTCCCTTTTATTTTTCCTTCTTTTCCCCCATTTTTTTGCTTGAAGCTCTGCTCTCCTTAATTTGATTTTTTTAGTTGTTTTCCTTAAGCACCATTGCCACTGCTCTTGTTTAATAAGTAGCTAATCAATTCTGTGGGATTGCTGCAGCCCCACTGCTCCCAGCCATGCTGAAATGGGATGCTCTGATTAATTTCTCCCCTCTCCTGTTTGTTTGCCAGCAATTAACTCTGATAACTCCCCCCGGTGACTTGGGGGTGTAGGAATGTGTATTTCCAAGGTGCTGATGTTTTGCCCTGTGGCTAGTGATGGGCTCTGGAGATGATACATTTCCCTGGTTAGGTTGGAAATATGTGGGATGGAAGCAAGCTTGGCAAAGCATGGATGACTCTCTGTAGCTTCTCTTGCCTGCAAGAGTTGTCTATGAACAACATCAAAAACACTCCAACTAAACAAAACCTTATTCCTATTTTTTAAGGGGATTTTTTGGCTAAGCTCTTGGGGTGTCCAAAATGAGGATAAGTGGTCTTCAGTTATTGCCTGCTCTTTGTTCTGTGTATGTTTTCCTTTTGCTTTCTTGCTGGGTTACTCTGCTATTCATAAGACTTTGCTCATCACTTACTGCCCCTACAAAGCCACTTTGTGGAGGTGGGAATATTATTCTGGAATAGGTATGATGGGAGATAATGGTTAAAGGATGGTTTGTATTCACAAAGAAAGCAAAACTGGGCTTGCTGCCTGCAAAAATCACAGCCATATACGATAGATCCCATTGCGCTGTGCTCTTGCAACATGAACAAGCTTCAAATTTGAAGAGTCTAAACCTATTTTCACATAGGAAAAGGTGAAATTGGGTCAATTGAGTGAGTTATGACCTATTATTCAGGATAACTTGGAGAGCTTTGCAATATTTTTGAGGGGGAAATTAGGTTCTGTATAGCACAGGAGTAGTCACTTTTCTACTAAACCCCTGAAAGCCTATCTTCTAAAGATAATAAACCATGATCAGTTTACCTGGGTTTCCATTTTAACTCACTCTTTCAGAGTAGTTAAGCCTCCCTCCCTGTTTGTGAAGACACCTACTCTACATGCGTGTAGCATGCCAGATAATAGACCTAAGAGTTATAATGTGGTGATAAAAATAATGCATAGATAATGGAATAATTATCGAGTGCTTCCTCAGCGAATGCAAATTGGAGTTTTCTCTGTGCTGGTTTTCCCCCACGTACAGGTTTTCACAGCCAGGCTTTGGACCAAGCTGAGATGTTGCATGAGAAGTGAGCAAAGCAATTAACAGGCTTTGATAAGTTCTGGAACCTCAGCCCTGCTGTTCTTCAATGGGCTTGTCTGCACACATGAGCCTGAAAGCCACATGGGGACACGTCTCAGTACAAAAAAAAGCTCCTTTTTGGCTTCCCCTCTCTTTCCTCCACCAAAAACTCTTCCATAATTTGCTCTAGATAAGCTCTTGTGCCTTAAGTTCTTTAATATTTGTTAAACTTCCATGTCCGTGCAATCAGAAGATCCCTGCATGCTGATTCACAAAGGTTTCCCCATGCCTGGAGCATCTCTCGCAGTGGGCAAATCCCTTTCTTGATGGGAGTCTCAGAGGAAATTAGTACTATTGTGAGCAGGACACAAGGGGTTTGACCTGCATTGAATTCTCTTTCCTGTGTTTGTTCCTTACAGGTGGACTTCCCAGTTGAGGGGTAATTCATAACCCTCTTTTCAAATAATTTACAGTGTTGGGAGTTGCCCTGAAACATGAGGAAATACTGCTAAGAGGCAACGTGGCTGCGCTTAGTTTCTCTCATTGAATACATCAGCGCTAGGCTTGGCTGAGTCCAATCAGTCTGTGGGACTTGGTACTGCTGGGTGAAAGAAAAAATCAGGAAGATTCAGGGTTCCTTTAAGGAAAAAACTTCTAAACCAAAAGGTCAGATATGTAAGGTAAAATCCATATTCCAGAGGTTTAAATGCTAGAGAGAAGGAGAAATAACATACCTATGTGGGATTTTTGCCAGGTTCGTATTTCCACTATATGTAGTGATGGAGATGCTTGTGTCTGCCTGAAGCACAAGTGGATCCTCTGCATGGGATCATGCAAAATGATCGGGTTTTCTGGTCTGGCCTTGGAAATGCCTTTATGTGCATTTTCTGAGACTGAGGACTTGATGCTTCTCTGATTTAGGATTATAAAACCTCAAATGAGGTTCTTGCAATGTGGCCACCTTAGAAATTACAGCTGTAAATCCTATCTTTGGTCACTGAGACCCAGAGTCAATTTAGAAGAAACTCCACTACGCTGGTAGTGCATCAGAGCCCAACGTGCCTCAAAGGTGAGCTCAGTGCACTGGGCCACTCATTTACTTTTAATTTTAAGGTAGAGGGAGAAATTTAATGATAGGGAGATGAAAAGCAGCACTGTTACCTGGACCTGTATCTTTTGTGCATCTGACAGATTTAGCTGAGATTCAACCCACACATTGCTAAGGCTCCCCCTTCTTAATGGCTTTATTCTCTTCCTTGCTGCCATAGATAACTAATTTCCACCAAAAAACCTCTTTATTCTTCAAGCAGGGCTCATTTCCCACTACCTTTTAGATCAGAAGGGCATGGAAAAATAATAAGCACTGTGCACTGTGTTTAAGCTAAGAGCAGTGATTATCCTTTTGTAGTGCCGGAGTTGGTGTTTTCGAGACACTGGAAGTTTATTTTAAGTGCATCTTTTTGAGGTGAGAAATGGGTGTTTACAGTTGAAGTAGATGGAGAAGAGCAGTCAGTGCTGGTTAATCTTCCTGAAAAAAGTGAGGGGGCTGTGTGTGGGGGCATCCAATTTAAAGTCATCTAGTCTTTACCATGAGAGCATCAGTCTTAAAGTAGAACTTCACCATCATGCCAGGGTTAGCCACATAATGGCAAAAGCAATTCAAGATGGCTCTGTAATACCCACCTGACTTAGCCGGACCAAGTTGCCCACTCTGACTTCAGCACATGTTTGTGGCTGCAAAGCTGTGCTTAAAAAAAGCCAGTAAAAGTGATATTTGTGGATGTATAACTTGATTTCTCAAAGTGACTTTGTAAAGATAGATGGGGATCATAGGTTTTTCTTATTATCTGCCAGATTTGTGTCTGGGTGCGAAGACAGACAGTAGAAATGGGGGATGAGGGACAGATACAGCTTGCTCAGGGTTCAAAACCAAGTTGGTCATGTTCATAGGTCAGCTATGGGTCTCACATCCTTGAAGACCTCTTTCTGCATCTTCATCTGCTGCATCTTTTCAGGGCAAAGAGCAAACTACTTGAACTGCCTCTCCTTTTTCCACCGTCTCATTCTCTTCTGCTTGCCATTAAAATGTCAATATTTTGAGCCCTGTCTGATGACACTCCCAAGGTCCCCATGCCACCCAGGCTGGATCAACACCTGCCAATTCTGCACAGCCGAGGCGGGGAAGAGGGTGTCAACCTGGCTGAGATGCACAAAGACGCTGCAATGATAATAAATTGGCTTGTCAAAGAGGAGGGCAGATTTGCTATTAATGGAAATAATAGTAGATTACATGGGCTTTTGTCACACAATATAATCAAAGACAGGATCAAAGGGAGGGAATATAGCAAATGGTTAGCAGGCAAGACATGCTAATGAGATAAAAACGCTAGCCTTGCCACCTCTCCGAGCTTCAATCGAAGGATAATTGATACTAAATAATGTAATTTTGAGCTGTGGTGAAATGCACTTAAAACCAGCAGACAAGGCTGTGAAAATGTTTTAGTTTTTCTGTTACTCTGCTGTCATTTCCATCATTGCTTTTTTTTTTTCTCCCTCCCTGTGGCAACTGAGTGTGTGTGTGGGAGCCTTTGGGGGAAGAGGGAATAAGTGGTAAAAACCCTATTTTGGGGAAATACTGGTGCATTTACACAGCTTTAACTCCATGATGTAAAGCCCCGGGGTGGGCCTTTTTGCAGGTCGCCTCAATTCATCTGTGCTTGGGTTTGTGTGGTGAGGGCACTGCTCATGGCAAAGTCACTGTGCCACCTTCATTGGCACCACAATGCTTGTGGGCAGCAGCTTCATCTGGCTTAAAAGCTGCTATCTCAACCTGCCACTTAAAATGCAATTGAAAACTAACCATGATTTAAATGTAAAGGGATGCAGTTTAAACGAGTCTCTAGCAGCAATGCAGTGAAGTGCAAAGGTTTGGCATGGTGGGATGTGATTTGTATTCCCTGAAGCAAAGTTGGCTGAAGCTCCACTGCATTTCAGTCAGTCCTATCTAGCCCAAGGAGCTCATAATAGTCTAAAATAGTCTTTGCTAAGTGTGGGTGGAGGAGAGATTTTCTGGGGTTCAGTAATAGCTGCAAAGGACATCAGCGGTGCAGCTGATCCATGCAAAGGCATCCCTTGCTGCCAAGGTAGGAAGAGCTCTGTGACAAGTGCAATGATGACAAGCTAAAAATAAAGATTATTTTGGTGGTTACGGATTTGATTTATTTATATTTTTTTTCCTACTTGGAAGTTCCTTGTGGTGAAATTAATCAAATGAGGATATTCCCCAGAAACTGTTGGTTTGTTTATTTACTGCAATGAGTTCAGCTGAGCAGCTTCTCCCTGCAGAAATAAGGCTGTTCTGTGTCATGGAAAATAACTAATGAAAAATAAAGGATCTCTTCTCCATCCCCAACCCTTCTTTGCTGACTGATGCCAAAGGCTAAATTAAGACTAATTTTGCCACATCTCTTCTGAAGAACCTTGAAAGCCTTTTTTCAATTAAGGATGCCCTGTGGGGCTGAACAGCACAGGAGAACATACGAGATCCAGGTTCATGTAATGTCTGGCCTTGGTACCAACTCAGTGCCACATCAATGTGAGAAGATGAGGGAGGGATAATAAACAGGTCCTGCTCAGTTAAGACTCTTAAGCATCAGTAAAGCCTGAATTCCAGTGCACTCCTGAACGCAGCCACTAACCTGCCTCCACCTTTATTTCACTGATTCATGCGTGTCTGAATTCTACTGGATGTAAAGGAAACAGAAAAGTGGGGTTTGAGATTGGGATCAAGCTCCTGTGCTTGACCTCAGCACTGTCAGCATTAACCAAGTCACTGTTAGGAGCTCCTCTTTCTGGATCACACAATTTTATTTGCAGCATTACTTATTACAGATGCCTTCATCCTCTTTAAATGGGAAGGGAAGGAAGGTAAAATGTACACAAGCAGATTCAGTGAGTTTTCTGTGCTCTGTTCAGACAACTGCTACCAACTTGAAGTGTTGGTGCACATACACTTAGAGAGCATGTGAACGTCAGCATCTTTTTCACGCGAGATGCTTTGGTCAAGGTTTTGCATACATTGAAATGTCTACAGTTCCCAGAACAGGAGGATTAATTTCCTGGGCATCTGATTATGTGGTTGTGGTTGTTATGGGGATGATGAAGGTAAGTGATTTATGACAAAATAAGAAAGGATCCATTTATAGCCTTGCGCACGTGTATAGTGTGTGCAGGTGTGAACTACCACCAGCCACATTGTGAACTGAGTTTCTCAGCCATTCTGGGTGAAAGAGTAAGGCTCAACAGCCTTTACTAAGGGTAAGAGGGTCTGAGGTTCATTTTCCAGAGGAAAAAAAGCATGGAATGATTCAGCTCAGGCCAGACCAAAAACATATTGTCTCTCCCTGAATTCCTAGTTAATTTGGGATGGAAGGGGTGAGTCTCTTTAAAAATTCTTCCGCTGCTTCCATTTCCATCTATTCTGAAGTGAAATAATAGCCCTACAATCCAAAAAGCCAGGAGCCACATTTTAATGGTGCAGAAAGAAAACATATCGAAGCGGTTGCTGTCTTCCTTGCATTGTTTTTGTCTATAAGGCTGTAGTGGTGGCTTGCATTCAGAATGAGGGGGCTTCTGGGCCTACCCAAGAGGGCATTTCCTACTAAGTCTACCATTGTCTGGAAGGAAAACAAATGCCCAGCTCTCATTCTCAGCTTTTATTTGCTTTATGAGTTTAGCTAAGAGCTGGAGGACAACAGTCACTGCCTCTGCTCGAGCTGAGGGAGAAACCAAGGTGAGAATTTTATATAACTTGCCCGTGGTCATACAGCAGCTATGCAGCCAGATGATGGTTGGGCAAGGTATATTTAGAAATGAATTAAATAGAGCATTCAGTCACCTGGGATGAGAGCAGTGGCTTGCTGTGGTCACCATCCCCCACGACTCCTTGCATGGAGATGGGTGGAAAATGGATGTCTTTGCTCCTTGTTTTCTCTCCAGACTTCTTCCACACACCTCATCTGACACGATGCTTGGATGGAGCAACTCGTGACAGCCTGAACCTCCTCCAGTTCTGACACTGCGGAACTTTGCTTGTAGAATTAAGCATCTGTAGGAAATGTTTTCAAGCCGTGGGAGTCGAAAAAGAGATTAAACATAGAAAAGAGAGATAAACTGCTGTGTCTTAGAAATGCGATATCTGTGCTCAGCCCATGTCTAATGAAGTGATTCATGGAAAGCCTCCGTGGAGAGGCTGCGAATATTGCTGCTCTTCCAACCCCGGAGCCAGCAGCTTTGAATATCAACTTTATTCCTGGGAAATCAGGAGTCAAGAGGGTGATGCTGTGAAGTGGGGGTGGCTGGGAAACATCACAGAGTCAGGGACAACTCAAAGCTGCTAAAAAAATCTTCCTTTCCTTCTCTCCCCATCTCTGTTCAAAACTTCTTGGTTGGAGTGAGATCATCTGGAAGCTACGGCTTGTGTGTCATTCTCCAGGGCCTTTTTTACCTGCTTGTTTGCTCTTTTTTAGCATTAATTTTGAAGGTTTTTGGATAAGCCTGTGTTTTACTGATGAGGTTGCGCCCAGCTTCTGTTCTACAGTCCTTCATTAAACCTGGGATCACACTTTCTGAAGGTCTCCCTCAAGGCTGCTTGCTTCTGAAAACCACGACTATGGCTAAGCTGTTGGACTTGAGACCACACTTGATATCTCCCTTTTTGTTTAGTGAAGAGACACTTTATTTACCATAGATTTTCCTTTTCACACTTGTTTTCCCCTGGCCTTCAGAGTGGGGAGAAAAAAGAGGTCTCTTGAATTCGCTTTGTTGTTTTCGCTGATGAGTGTATTTTGGGTTTCATTTCAGTTCTTTAAAAACAAATTTGTGAGCGATGGGATCTTCTAGGTTCTTTCTTTAAAGTGAAAAAGGTCATGTTAATTAATCATTCTCGTTATGACAAGCAGTGCTAAGGACCAAGTGAAGCATTTGTTCTGTTCCTGCCTGTGCGTGGGAGTTTGTATGAAAAGGATACTCCAATGCGCATAATACAATCATTGTAATGTCTTCAGACTGTTATGTAAACTGGATAACATGTCGCTCTCTTCCTTATTTTTTTTTCTTTATTAAATTAAATGAACTTAAGTTTGAAAGGAGAAGGTAGAAATTAACTCTTTAAATACTGAACTCTGACAAGAGACATTTGGAAAAAGGCATTTTCCCTGCCCTCAGAAGAGAAGTCCTAAGAGTTACCTCTCAAATACTCATCAAAACCAAATACTCATCAGCTGGAAAAAGCCAGAGCTTCCTTTATGTTTTTAAGCCCTTTTTGTTCTGCTCATTTGAGGAAGGTGTCTCATTTGAAAAACACCTGCACTCATTTAGAGAAGAATGAATTGGGATAATAAATAGTACTCCCTTCCCATTCATTGAACTGGGAACACTTGATTTTTTTTCTTTTCCTCCTTCCAACTGTTATAAAATAGACCAAAAGAGGCCTATTTCAGATCAATAGTGGTTTTTTTCTTTTTCTCCCTTGATATTCCAGGTCAGCTGGCAAATGGAGAATTATTCTTTACACAGCTCTAAAAAGCTCCCATTATCACCCATCTGAGACTGCCACTTGCCCCAGGAAGGGACCCACTGCCTGAGCGAATGGGTAATAAAGTGAATGGTGTTTGGAATGAGCAGCTGTCAGGTTTGCCCTTGACAGTACCTTCCTCCTTGCTGCATCCTGGTCCTTGCATTCGGATGCTTCAGCACAGGGATGAGCAGTCCCTGGTCCCTCCCAATTCCCTTTATTCCTGGTTGTTTTGCTCCCTTTCAGCCCGAGCCATTCCTGCCGTGCTGCTCCGTGTCAGAAATTCATTAACTAACTTTGCATTTTGATGGTAGACATGGAAATGCCATCTGCTACCCAACGGCTGTGCTTCCTCGTCTGCCCAAATCCTGCCGAACCCCGCCAATGTCACTGAGATTGGTTGAGCTGCTACTCGCTTTCCTGTTATTAGCAAATTAAGATACACTTCCCGCTGTTGATTTCCTCATCTAAACACTGCGCTGGGAAAAAATAACCCTATTACTGGGCCAGGATATAATTTAGCCATAACAGTAATCTTTGCTGGTCTGAGACGTGGTGTTATTCTGCATCTGTTGTTATTCTCCATAGCCCGTATTCCTAAAGCTGGGGAAATGCATTTCCTTATCAAACAGCTTCATTTAAGTCTAATTAGATAGAGGCCCACAGGTGACTCTGTCTAATATCCTCCCCTCCCTCAGCAGTGCCTTAAGTACCCCAGAATGTGTGCTTGAGGAAGCCTTACTGCAGGAAAAAAGCTTGGCTCCAGCAGAGAAAAAGTCAGTTTATTTGTGCATCTTTCTGCACTAAACACAGGCCAGGCAGCAATTTCCACACTGATAGAGAGCATTGGATACCATAAGGAATAACACTGGAGTCATGATGGGCTTCCTGTTGAGTGAGATACTGCTTGGGGTAATGGTATCAGCATCTGCCTCCTTGTAAAGATCCAAGATCCTCATCAGTGCCAAGATGCAGATAGAAGTGAGAAATTCGGAGCAGGATTTTGGATGGTCTTGAGAAGGACTTGAAGGGCTCTTGTTGTTTCTCAAGGTGTGAAAGGTTGGAAAGGTGAAGGATTTTAATAAAGAATAGCTTTAGCTTTGCTTTGCCACATTTCAGGTTCACCCACTGTCTGGAAGCTCTCCTTATTGAGATAAGTTGGTGCATCTTCCAAAGAGAGGTCAGCCCTTGGCCACTGCAGCTTCTGGCTGTCTATTTTTTGGATGCCTCGAGGATGGTGTACATCTAAGTAACAGAATGGAAATGTGACTTTTAGATGGGGAAAGCTACGCTGCCAATATGGAACTGCTGCTCTTTGGCTCTGGAAGTAAGTTAAATGAGTACATTAGGCTTAGGCAACCCACTCCTAGATTTCTAACATTAGCAGAGATACTTCTGGGAGGAAGGACTCAATGAAATTGGGCATTATCCCCCCCCCAGTCACCCTTCCTCACTTCTCACGAACTGGATCATCTTTGCTCCCTTGATCCCTGTCCATCCCTCCAGGGTTCTCCTGCAGACAGGTTATAGAGGGTTGGAAAAGGTAAGAGGAGATATTGATTAGCTCATTTGCATGCTTTTTCTCCCTAAAATGCACTGAGTCATGATTTCACATCAGCGTAGCACTATCAGTGGGAACAAGCAGGTGCCAGCTGAGAATATCGAAGGCCACATTTGTGGCCTTAGATAAAGAGAAGGGTTTATCTCCCTCAAATCCCATCTGAAATGAGCAAGATTTTTATCACTTGGCTCCTTGGAGGGCCTCATTTAGTCTTGTGGAGATTCAGATGTCCCTGAGCAGATCCTAGCACGTTATGAGGACCAGAGAGATGTGGTGCTTGGTCCCCATCCGCATATGGCTCTTGGCAGTGAGGACTGTTGTCTCATCAATATAATTAGAGATGGCAGAGAAAGGAAGGATTTATTATGAGAAATGACCAAGAATGAGAGTCAGGTTTCTTGAAAACATGTGACTCCTCTTTTCAACCCCTTGTCACAAAGCCAGGGCTCACAGGTTCTGCACAAACACGTTCACAGCTTTCATTTGAGTAGCTCATTTTCTCGTATTGACCCAGAAGGGTTTTGGGAAGTTGATGAAATCAGTTCTTTTCTGTGAATTGCTTCAGCCTCAGAGAAACTGCAACTTGCAGCATTCCCCAGCACACATAGGAAACCTGAATGTTGCTGCTGGAAGGGTTCCTGAATCCATTTGGATTATTTAGCAGAAGCAAAAGGGCTGTCCTGGATGCAGTCAAAGGGAACAGACACAGATTGCAGAGGCAGAGTTTCTCTTTGGAGACACAGGTCAAAGCAACCTTTACCCCCTCCAGAACTCAATTAGCAAAAACCAGGAGTAAAATGAAAGGCATGAGGCAAAAAAACCCGAAGTGGCCATGCTCCAACATCGTGCCATGGGTTATCAGCAGCATGACTTTGGCAGCTACGAGTATGTCAGTGTGCATCAGTTAGAAACAAGCCTGCTCTGCCTCCCATGACTTCCAGTTGACTTGATTGCTGTATTTCTTTTAGCCCAGGCAAAGCTCACAAATCCTCCTTAGGGTCTTCAGTTGAGCTGTGAATTCCTCAGACACTTACAGCTATTCCTGGTGCTGGAGGCAGCTGCTTTGCCCCTCCAGTGCCCTGCAGCAGCAAGGCAAGAGTTCAGCTGCAGAGCACCCCCAACGGGGAGCCAGAGACTCAAATCTAAATTCATCCTCACCCCCTGGCACCCATCTGCCCAGTAATGGGGTGAGCACAACAGCAGGAGCCAAATCACCGCTGATTCTCTGCCAGGCTCCCATGGAATGCTCGATGTTGATTGCTGTGGGTTTCAAATCCCCATGCTTTCCAAAGGAAGATGCCTCTCAAGTGTCCATTAAATCCCAGACATTGCTTCAACCTTGTCCTTCCGCCTCTGTTGGTGAAAGCGCTGTCTCCCATCAGCACTCCTCACCGCTCCAGGCTACTGATCCAGGTCTCCTCCAGCGATAATTCTCCGAGGTCACCGGATCAAGCGAAGCAATTTAGAATAAATTGTGGTCACTTCAGACTTTTACATTAAACTCTGAACTTTGGGAGCTTCGCTGCACTGAAACTGTTGGCGATGCGCACCCTGGGGGGATTTGTATTTATTTATATCCAAAGCGTTCCTCACTGCACAACCTGCAGAGGCTAAGGAGATCAACAGGAAGGAGGGGAGAGTGGGGGATGCAAGGAATATGTCTTTGGCCTTTCTTTCCTCTTTTAAGACCCAAAGGCAACTCTGAGCTTAATAGCCTCTGCTCGCACAAGAGGGCAGGAGAAGGCCAGCGTGCGGTCAAAATTCAGCCAGAAAGGCCTTTAAAGAGGATTTCTGCTTTGCAAGGTCTGTCTCTGAAACTCATTTCTGGAGTTTGCTTGGTATAGCAAGGTCCCTAAGCAGGTCCCTGCTCAGAGCTGCTGCTAATGAATACCTGTTTGCTCTCCTTGCAGTGTAGTGAAGGTTGGGAGGACCTCCAGGGACCCCGAAAAGTGAAAGATAGGGGAGAAAACATAAGCTCAGCTATATCTCCACACATTGTCTGCTTTCAGCTTGATTTTGTTATTGGGGGGTGAAAGGGAGGAAGCTAAAAGTAATTCTTTAGATAAATTTCATTTTGGCATCTTCTGAAATATGGTGAGTTTTGTGCTAAAATTTGCATTTTGTCATAAAAAAGCTGAAAAATCACAGTTTAGCCCCCCCCCAATTTGCTGAAATACATTGGATCAGCCCTAAAATCTCACTCAGAGTTCTAGAAAGCTTCAAATATTAACAGGAGTTTATTTTGCATTCCCCTTGCCCATCTCACCACGGGAGCCACAGCATCCCCTCACACATAGTAGGGGTGTGTCTGGATTTAAGTGATGATAGAATTAGAGCCCATCTCTGCGACATGCCCATCTGCTGCCGGTTTGGTGACCTACATGAGGTGAAATGAGATGTGCTGGTCTCCATCCAACTCCTGGAGCGGGCACATTGCCCCATCATAAGCATAAAGGAGTGTTGCCCAGCCTGAGTGTTGCAAAATCTCGTCACAGGCACAAGAGGCATCTCTTTGGTCCCTGTATTCAATCATGTTTCAGGCTGGTTTTGCCTATGTGAGTTAGAAAAACTTGCAGAAAATAGACATAAAAGGCATGCAGGATGTGTATTTCCATTCACCTGGATCCAGATTCTGCTTTGTTTTAGGAAAACTCCAAATATTGTGAATTTGATGACGTTTGTGCATTACAGCCTTACTAGAATTTGCAGACCTGCAGATGTGCTTCTTTCCTCATCCTCCCAACCCGTGCCTCTTAGACCAGATGGAAAGTTTACCCTTCCCAATCTAGTGCTATCTCTGCATGTAAATGAAGAAATTTGAGCTTAAAACCTGTCAAGCCAACACCTTCCCCCAGGATTAAATTGACTTTGAAAGTGCACGCTTCAAAAAATGCCCAAACAAACAGGCAAAAATCCCAAAAGGAAAAGAATTAATAACCACAGTGTTTTCTAATGCGCACGCGAAACAAATCCTTAAATCTAAATGAAATCTATATTGCATTCATTTCCTATTTTTGAGTCGAGACTGGGCTACTTTGGCTCCACATTTATCCAAATTTCATGCTTCTCCTTTGAATGCAGCTTATCGGAAATGTTTCTTTTTCTCCTCCCTTATAGTGAGTTTTCGAAGCTCAAGTCAAAGCCACAGCCTATGTGGCAGGAGAGATGGCTGTCCTTTGTCCTTGTGTCCCTGCGTGTGTTCTGGGGCATGATGCTCTCTGATGGCCAGGATTTGGGTATCACCCTCACTGGGGACCCAACCTGCCAAAATCCTACTCTGTTCCATGGATCAAGGAGAGAAATATTAGGTTTGGGTGTTTTGAGGAATGCTACCAGACAAACACAAATCTGCCAGTCACATTGCTGCTGGGGATTTATTCCTCTACCTGTGAAATCTGCATCTGCTACAACAGGTTTCAGTGAATTTGGGGTATTTAATCTCCCTTCCACACTGCATTCCCTAGGGATAAGATATCCACATCACTCTTCTTCTAATGGATGTGTATTTTAGCCTCTCTCAGTGTAAAAGAGGAAGATGGTTCTTGTTCATAAGGGCTTAAATTACCTCTGTAGGCAATGCAGAGGATCCGCACACACCGACCATCATCTATCTCATCATCAGTTTGTCAGGGGGGAATTAGGAAGATGTCTCCTGGCTATTCAGTTCTTGCTGGGATGTCTTTGCCACTAGCCATGCTTTGCAATGTTGAGAAAACCAGACCCAAGATGTTTTCCCATTGGATTTTGTTCCCTTCAGTTTGCTGCTATGAAATGCAACATTTCGGATCAGAGATCTGGAGATGTGGCTCCCAAGGGTACATCTGTTTTCTTCTCCCTAGTGTTATTTATGTGAGTGGGATTCCCATGGCAGCACCACAGGCAGAGGATCTGCCACAATACATGAAGGACCTTCAAGGCCATCCCCAGATTTTGTCTGAAAATGCCCAAACCCGTTCTCAAATTAGGTGGGAAGCCAGCAGACAGACGGACATCCTGCACACTGTCACATGCAGGCCCAAGGAGGAAAACCTTGCAAGATCCCTGATGGACCAGAGAAGGAAAGCACAGAGGCGACAACTTTTGTTTAAATTATCCATGGCTCGCAGGGCTCTGAGCATCGCCTGTGTCCTGAAGACACGATTAGAAATCCAAGCCCGAGCAAAGGAGCAGATGGACAGCAGTTGTTTTGCTGTCTGCCTGCACCTGCCAAATGAGCTTTCTTCCCTGAGCCGCAGCGGTTTCCAAGTGCTCTTGAAAGCAGAAGGAGTTGGCAAGCTGGCTGCTGCCTCCCCGCACTGCCGACGTGATGGAGCCTGATTTTGGGAGTGGTGTTGGGGAAGATCATTGGAGCTGCATTCATTCACTGAAGGGGCTGGATGTTGGGGGGGGGGGAAGGATTTGAGATGTGGAAGAAAACCTGAACATGAAAACCCTTTCAGGCAGCAGCATAAAGGCATGGAGGTCAATTCCAAACACAACATTCAAGCCTCCTTTCATTTGCACCGGGGAGAATTTGGCAGTCTGAGACTATTTATTCTCCATGGGCTGAGTTTGCTCTTCCCCAGAGGTCTTGGCTTTTTCACCTGTGGAAAGCCAAGATGCCAAACCATCACAGGCTATTTCTGCAGACGTTTCAATGCAAACCCTTGCCCTGCGGAAGCTGGTTTTGTTATCAGCTTAATAGGGCCGAGACTTCAATTCATCCTTGCAATAAACTAGAGAAATGTTGTTGGTCTTGCGTTTTCTAATCAAATAAGGGGTTTTTCTCCTAGCAGAGGCTGCTTGCTAGCCCTGAGATAGCCACCCGGCCTGAGCATGTGAAATTACAGATACTGCCATCACCTATTAACCGTACAAATCTTTGCATTGGTAACTAAGAGAGAGATTTATGCCTTAAAATGAGACGTACTAGCCCCAGCAACAAAATTGAGCCCATGGATCAATCCAAGTCAGAGTCACCTGAGGAAGTAAAGGAGGCAATTGGCATTAATTGCCATCTCTGGTGTTTTAGCAGCCTGCCAGGAGCAATGGACCAGAGGGTGGAGTTGCCCTTGGGGGCTCCTGGCCAAAGTCAAGCTATTTTGGCAAGTTATTAGGGAATATTTGTGGGGTTTTCTCAGTTTCATGTTTTGGCAGCTTCAAGGAAATAAATCAAAAATCTACTCACAGGGCTAAATGCATGTTAAAAACCAGCCTCTTGCTTTTGCATACCAATTGGCTAATAAGCCACAAACTGGATTTTCTCAGATTAATTCCCTTACACTTCATTTACTTGCTGCTTTTTATCCAACAGCCTTCTATCCCTGGCAAGTGCTTGCAGCCATGGGCAGGACTTCTCTAAATGAAACATCGTGCCATATCCTTCTTAACACCCCAAAATGCCAAGACCTTGTGCATGATCTTCTTCTAACTCAACATAATTCTCAACCTGGATGTTCACAGTGTATTTTTAAAGGAGTAGCTGCTTTTCTGCGTTTATTTGTAGGACTGTACCCTGGCCCCCACTCCTTGGGTAGCCCCTGGGCAAGCTGTACAAGCTGCCAGGGAGATGGGGATGTCCCTTAGTCTGAGCTCTTGTCCCCAGGCCATCAAATCCACCTAAACTACTCCTGACAGCTGCTTGTCTAAACAATTCTTAGATGGAGAATCCACAGCTTCCCTGGGTAACCATTTCCTCATCAAAGCTGCTGGTGCTCTCCTCTTAATGTGTCCTGGAGGAAATTATACATCACTGTTAAAACTTTGTAGGTGTTTAATCTTCATTATGGGTATTTCCAAGTGACCCAGTGGGATGCAGAGAAACCTCTAAGCTCTGGAGCAAACAAGTAGTATTCAGCCACTGGTTTGCCTCTAGCTGGCTGGGTTTGCTTGGTTTTGTGAAACCAAAGCTTATTTGCCACGGAATGAAAAGAAATTGTCTCTTGGGAGACTGGAAAGGCTCCAGAGAAGAGCTGCTGCCATGAGAAAAGCTTTGTAAGCTGACCCATGTGGGATGAGGTTAAGGGAAGTGAGCAGGGACAGCCCCGAGCAGGAGATTGCTCATTCCTGCTCCAAGCTGTGTCTATAAATAAAGACCAGGATATGAAAAAAAAGGAAAGGAAGAATGAGCTGGCTTATTCTCCTTCATCAATGAGAGAGGACAGCTTTAAAGAGACACAAGAACAATACAGAAAATAACAAGCCTGGTTTCCTAGAAATTAAGGCTGAGCTAAAAGCAGTTTAGCCAGATTGGCTGACAGGGGGTACCACAATCTGCTGAAACTTGCTTTTCCATCTGAGCCCTTCATGTCATTTGGACATGCACTCAATGGAGCTAAAAAATAGTGCTTTCTGCCCAAATTTTCCCTCTTTTGAGGGAACTTTCCTTCTTTCTCTGCGCATTTTCAAGGAGAGCTGCCGGGCTTGAGTATGAACTGCGAAGAAAGATGAGGCTGCAAAGGAAGAATGAGTTGGATCAAAAGTGTTGTGGCCTCTCTGGGTCCTTGCCAGGTTTTATCCACCTTGGCAGTATGTTCCCTGTGTGAGCACTGCCAGAGGGCAGAAGGGGTCGAATACAGCCCCGGCCACATAGGGCTCCAGCATCTGTAATGAGCCACCTCTGAAGCTGGGGGCAGAGCAGGCTGCTGCCGTCTGGGCATTAATCAGATGAAATGGGGAGATATCAAGGTAAGTGCTTTTTAGTGCCACATTTTGTTAGATCCCAGGAGCCGACTGCTGCCACGGTGCTTTCCACTCCCTCCTGAAATGGCAGGAGAAAAGCCTAATGTCTTTCACGATGAAGACATCTGTTATTAGATCCCACATGCTCGATTCGGTGCTTGTGCTTTAAAGGAATTTCTAAGTCACTCTTAGTTTTGAGGCTGCGTAGAGACCTTTCCTTAGAAAGCTGTTTAAAATTAGGCCCTCAGATCTTGCCTTAAAAAGGCTGCCCCCAAGTCCATCCTTGGAGCTCAGAAAGGAGCATGTGTGGAGAGGACTGTGGGTGTCACCTGGCGAATGCTCTGGTCACCAAAGAGGGGACAGCAGTCAGACAGCAACAAATAAGAGAATCAGAGAATGGCTTGGGTTGGAAGGGAGCTTAAAGCTCATCCAGTTCCAACCCCCCTGCCGTGAGCAGGGACACCTTCCACTAGAGCAGGTTGCTCCAAGCCCCCTCTAACCTGCCCTTGAACGCTTTGAGGGCTCAAATCTCATCTCCCATACTTGTTCCTACTTTATGAATGAGGAAAGCAAAAAGAGCAGCCAAAATTATCCTTTTCTTTATCCAAAGTGGCTGACATTTGAGCATTTCAGTCCCAAAAAAGCCCAGCAACTGCCCTGAAACTCTGCTCTCCTCACCCAGGGAGCTGCAGCTACGTTTTGTGGGATCTTTGCTTGTAAATTCTTGCACCTTTCTGGGAAAAGGTGCCTTTTCTTTTCTTATCATGAGCTGAACATTTTTTTCTGCTATAATAGAAGCTGAAGGTTTCTTGCGTTTTGTTGTATTAACTGGACTATAGGGAAAGGAGAAAGTACATTTAATGTTCCAGGTAGCTGTCCAAGGAAAATCAAAAGAATCCAATAAATGGAAACGCAAACAGCTCGGCTTACTTCTTTCCTCTGTAAAGCAATCAAGTTCAGCAAAGGGGAAGCAATCTATTTTCTTCATCTTTCTAAAAACAACTGTCTCAATCCGAGCAAAGCAGCCACAAGGATCCTTATCAAGTGCTGTCAGTTATGAACCTGAGCCCCATAGCATGGGTCACTGCCTGCAGGGAGAATATGGGGGGAGCTTGCACCCTCTCCCTCTTTCTGGAGTAGTTTGCCTGGTTTGGTTCATTTTTAGGGTCAATGGGTTCATGTAAAGCTGCTGATGAGCAGTGGGTTTGCAATTGTTGGTGTGTGCAACCAGTTTGCTTGTCACCAGCAAGAACTAGGGACACAGGCTGGGGATTAAAGAGCTGGAGCTTCATTAATTGGGTCTTAGGCAGGAGGTGGGATGTGGAAGAGAGCTGTTAGGCCAGCATGGGAGACATCAGCTCTTTGCAGACATGCAGCATGAAACATATGGGTTAGGTGCATCGCCCCAGGCCTCAGCTGGCACCTGCTTAGAACACCACCTTTCCCTGAAACAGGAGGCTGTCATACCTGCCTGCTGCCTTGATGGAACATTGCCTATTTTTTTCCAGCAGGGAATCCTCTCCCAGCTTCTTTCACACCTCTCCATGTGGTGGGGTTTTTTGTTCCCGTTCTCCCTGGGGTTTTTAAGAGATAAGCAAGCAGATGCCAGAAGGAAATCAGTACATCACCTCCTTGATGCATTTCCAAGCACAGAATTTCAAGGCTCAGGCACTAAAGAGACTCCAGGGATCTGTCAGAGGTATCTTCACCCTCATCATTAAACAGTTACTTTGCCTATAGCTCTAAGACAAGTGTCCCATAACCTTTGAGGGGAGGTGATGCACAGTGGTTTGTATATGGCTCAAGTTTAAGGCATTGTGCTAATGGGGGACTCTGGGGCCAGAAGATTTCCATCTTGCTGAACTTCTCTATTTGGAATTCAATAAAACATTATGGATCAAATAAATGCCATGGCCTCTCCGTCAGCAGCAGATGGACAGACACCGTATTGCTGGCATGCAGGCTGCTGGTTGTGTTAGGGATGCCTCAACAGGCATTTCTCCTCATCTTCCAACAGCCCCTCAGTTGCCATATACATTTATAAAGCGAGATGAAAATAATTTTGTGATGTATTAGCCTCAATGAATAATGCACTTGCAAAATGCCTTGGTGCAACCAAGCATGTTTCATCCCATCAATATGATAAATGCAGGTACAGTTGTTTTAATTGCTGAGATCATGTTATAGTGAAAACACATCTGTGCTTAGCCTGGGGGAACATTAATGTTGCCCTCATCTTGCAAACAAGTTCATTCATACGCCACCCATTCAGCTGCTTTTAGCTGAAGAGCAGGGAGAAGCTAGCGTGGGTTGGGTCCAGCAAAGGGTGAAGTTATCTGCAGGTGAGGTTCCTGCTGTTCCAGTCAAAGGTCTGCAAAGCAGAAACTAAAACTGAGAGCTGAGCACTGCTGTGTGCCCCAACCCGTCCATAAGTGTATGGGTGATGTGAAACCTCATGGAGATGCTCAGAGCTAATGTAATATGTAACACTGGGTATGGGGTTTAAAGGCTTAAATATGGCTTAAGTGCCACCTCAAAGATCACCCCTACAGCTTGACTCTCCTCATTCCTGCTGCAGCAACACAAAGGGGCTCACCTCCATCTCTACCCCCAATCCTGGGCAATATGTTGGGCATCAGCCCTTCAGTTTGGACCCACATAATCCAGGGCAAAGGGTCCTGCTGGGTGCACAGCAGAAACTGTGGCAGCTCTGCTTCCCGTGCCGCTTTATTCTGGCATTTCAGCGGCCAAAATGGGGCGCAGGCCAGAGGCAGGAGTAAAATATCTCTGTAATAAACTGAAACATTTGGCTTTTTGAGCTGATGCCAGCTTTTATAACAATTTCCATCTTAAGCTGGCTCAATACATATTTAATGAAATCTTCTATAAAACCTTTAACAGCCCTCAATTCATTTCAAGTGGTAAATGAGTCAGCAGTTTGAAATGATGAGCAGGATTCAGACTCCGCTGTCGTTACTTAAGGAGAAGTGATTCTCTTTTAATGTTTTTTTCCTCTAAATAACATTTCTTTTTCTTTTTTCTTTCCTATATTCTTGTTCCTGGCATGATGCTGCTCAATAGGGGTGAGGGCAGGCATGGAGACATGAATCCTCAACACTGGTACCATTCCTCCGGTTCTTGTAGACAGATCTTGACAGCCCAGACTGATATATCTGACTGTTCCACATCCAGTGTTTTGGTCAGGTCAGCTTTAAATATGCTTCACCCCTCCCTGCCTCAGTTTCCCCATCTGCTTAGTGTTACCAACATCCTGCAAGGCATTTTTGAGAACTCTGGAGGGAGATCCAGCTCTTAGTGAAGCCTGAATACTTGTAACATGGGATGTGAAAGCATTTGGAAGGGGACATCGCATCCAGCAAGCATAGTCCACCTGAAGAGCAATCACCTGCCCTGTTATTCCTGTTTTCCCTTGGTACCAGACAGCAAAATCCCCTAAAGAGTTCAAGTAGCAAAGAAAGGCAGATACCAGCTGTGTAATCACTGGTATATGGTACCTGCTCATTTGAATAATGAAATGGCATCTCTGTTAAAGGCAAGGAGACTTCCAAGTTGTCTTGTTCTGCAGCTCACCTATAAAAGCCAAGCAAGCTTTGCAAAACATTTCAATTCTCTTGATCACTGTAATTACTGGATGGGATCCAGCGCTGCTCTCTGGCTCGCGTGTGCCAGCAGGTTAGACAGAGGGGGTGTGGGCAAAGCCTTTAAAATAAAGTGAATCATGGCTCACTTTTCTCTTTTAAAGGCTGTTTCAATTCTTTAAGGTCTTTTTCTTTTGTGTTATATTGATTTCCCTCTTATTCCAGCAGCTCACTGCAATGCAAAGCAAGCACCTGCCAGTGTGGGGATGTGTCAAGTCCTTTTCGGTTAGGGTGAGCTGAGGCTGCAGATGTGTGTCACCAACTGCAGAGTAATACGAAGCCAGGAATCTCCATAGGGAAAAAGTGCATTTAAATTCTGCTTTGAGGTTTCAGCACATGGGTGATGGTGGCACACAGCCTAATGAGGTCCTCTGGACCGCAGTCAACTGCTGGCTCTGCCACAGGACTGAGTGACCAGGGTCAACTCACCTAAAGCAGTTTGATGGCAGGTTTTCTAGCACCCCCATGGCTACAGTCATTCAGCATTTCCAATTAACTTTTGCATTTAAATGGCCTGCATTCTGCTGAATTTGTACCAGACACAACGGGAGGCCCCGTCCCTTCTAGCTTTATTCTGGCTGGGAACTGGCAACCCCAATAGCAGATTTCTGGTCAAGTCTGTGCAAGGTCTCTGGCTGGGGGGGGGTTATAATGGGAGGTGAAGTGGGCAAGTTAACCACAGCTTAAAGAAGAGCTAAGGAGACAGCTTGGACCCTGGTATCTGCTCATCCTAAATGCCAGGTGGGGAATAGATCTTCCTCATAGGCCTGCACCCCTTGGGTACAGCTCAGGTTTTGAGCAGCCACAGTATGGTATGGCCAAAGGAGAATAGAAAATCCACTCTTTGCCTTCAAGTGCTAGAAGTATTTTTTTCCAGGTATACCCTGAAAGAGTGATATTTCCAGCCAAGGTGAAGAGGTATTCCTGTTGAAGTGCCAGACCCAGGTGGGATTGCCTCTGAAACCCACTGTACACTTTTAATAACTGCTACTGAAAAAGGCTGAACTGGCCCTGAAACAGCTGCTAAAAAGAGAAACATCATTGTCCTTGAAAAGGGAGAGCAATCTCAGGAGAAGAAAGGAACAGAGCTGGGCTCCTTCAGCCTACCTAAGCAAAGACTGCAAGGGGACCTGACTGCTCTCTATAAATATGTCAGAGGGGAAAACACAAGGGGAGGAAATACTGGTTGAAGTTAAAGGCCTGCATTAAACAACATCTAAATTCAGGCTGGGAGACAAAGGAAAGATCTTAACCTGCAAAGTAATTTGTTTCAGAGCAAGCTGAACTCCTTCGAAGATTAAACTTGGAATGATGTGAGACCAAACTTAACCCCGCAGCTAGCATTTGGTGGCTGCAGATAGCTCTTGCTGAAGGGCACTGGGAGAAGACATGGGGTCATAGGAGCCCACAGTATGAGTTACAAAGTACTCCAAGGAGCAAAACAGTGGAACAACTCAAAATACAACAGGAAAATGGGAAACGTAGTAGATTGAAATGGGCTCTTAGGCAGAAGCTCTTCCCTGTGAGGGTGGTGAGGTGTTGGCACAGGGTGCCCAGAGAAGCTGTGGCTGCCCCATCCCTGGCAGCGTTGAAGGCCAGGCTGTACAGGGCTTGGAGTGACCTGCTCTAGTGGAAGGTGTCCCTGCCCATAGCAGGGGGTTGGAACTGGATGAGCTTAAGATCCCTTCCATCCCAAACCATTCTGAGATGCTGTGATCCCGTGACATCTTTCAATCCAGACTGCTGTGTTTTTTAAAGCTAGAGTTTTAGCAGATGTTTCCCGAGTGCATGCTGCTACCGAGAGCTGGAGATGCTAAATGCAGGGGCTGTGCTTTAAATTGTTAATCCCGCTCCAAATCCATCAGCGAGGAGCGCATCTGCCAAAACCAGTTGACTCCCAGCTGATCCCATCTATCTTTCATGCGACTCCAGTGAAGGCAGCCTCGGTGGCCACCGTGCCGGGATGGGACCTGTCACTTCTCCTCAGCCTGCAGGAGAGCCGGTGAGGAGTTTGTTAAACAAAACACATCGCAAGCTGTTATCTTCTACACACATCACCCAGATTAAATGGCACTTAATGGAATAATGAACCACGGGGAGAAACATACAAGGAAACATCATTAAATCTTGTTAAAAATGAATAAAATTCTGAATCGATTCCCATTAGTGAATGCACTGGTATTTCACATATCTTTAGGAGCTTTATTATGCATTCATGCATAATCTGATATAATGATGGCTATTTTCCCCCAAACTCCTTTCTTCCTAATAAAAATGAGCAGGATGAAGGATCTTTACTCTCGCATGCCTTTTTTTTAAGCATTATATGAAATATTTAAGCCATGTCTTTTGCTTCTCATGGTCATGCCCTTATTGTGTCAAGTCAAATTAGTTACGTATACAAATGAGAGTAAACAAAGGTGACAGATAAATGAAACACATGGTTACCAAAGTGTCAAAGGCCCCTTATGTATGGTCCATCCATAGGTTCCTCCATGGGCTCCTCGTATGCAACCCTGTAAGAAGCTGGGAGGAAGAAGCTCCAAGCTTCAACCAAACAAGTTCCTAAAAGGACCAGATGTGTTTGCCTTTCTCCTCTTCCTTTCCCTCTCTCCCTGCCTTGCTCACTTTGTGCTCTCATTAAACACTGAGCATACATGAAGTAGAGCCAAGCAAACAGTACAAACAAATCTTCTTGAATATTCATATTTAATAATATTTGGAAAACACCAAGATGAAGAAGTTCCTGCAAGGTTTGGGCCTCATGCTAAGAGCTGGAAGAGCACAGCGCAGGAACAGTATGAACTTTGAGTGTGGTTAGCAAGATGCAAGGGCTGCATGGCATAACCTAGAAAGATTTGGACTGCAGATTCATCAGCATAAGGACCAGATATACAAGTCTGTGCAGTGGCCAGCACTCCTGCACTGTGATCTCAGAAAAGATCTTTGTCTTAAATCCAAAGTCTACAAAAGGCTTTAATGCATATTTTCCCCCCGCTATTTGTAGCCCCCGTTGTGGAACATGACCATGTTCTGCAAGATATTGGACAAGCTCATTACAAAAGGTGCCTGAGCCAAAAAAAACCCCACCAATAAATGGATATATGCAGACAGATGGAAGAACAAAAAGTAGCAAGGAAGCAATATTGGTCAGCATGTTAAACAGGAGTCAAGGCATGATAGACAGCGAGACACCAGCTGCTTAGCTGTTTTCAGGGTTTTAATAATAATAACAGGCTTGTTTTGCATAAACTGGCTGTGTGCATAATTCATAGATGTAATAAGCTGATCATTAGGAGAAGTCTCAGCTCACCTCCTGGCTGCATGTGGTCAGACTGAGGTATTCAGCCTGGATCCCGGTAGAGGAGAGCCATTAAGGAGGCGTGTGAAAGAGGATAATTTATTCTAATTCAAGAGACAGCTTGAGCTTGACCCTTTTGTGTTCACTCACCTTGAACAGAGCCCGTTGAGCTTCGCTAGCGAGAGTTCTCCCTGAAAACACACTTTTCCTTCAAATCTTCCCTTCCAGGTGTGTTTCAAAACCTCTCCTTGATTGCAAAATTCCAGGTTTGTGTTGGGCCACTTAGGTTTTAGCAGACCTGTCCCTTTTCTTCGCATCCAAGCTTGGCTTGGTTTGGAGCCCAATTACAAATGAAGGATCCCAGCTTTGCTGCACTTGAAATGGTGGACAAGGCAGCAGTGATAAATGTTGGCTATCCACAGCCGCACTGGGAGAAGCTTCAGAGAGCCAAAGGATCTTTAGCAAAGGCATGACAAGAGCTGAATGTAAATTAGAAGTGTTCAGATACAAATTAAACAGCAAGGGTAATTAAGCCCTGGCTCTGCTAACTGAAGGAGGTGGTGAAGCTTTCACTACTTCAAGGTGCTCAATCAAGGCACTGAGTTTTCCTAGAAGTTGTTTGATTTGGGGTAGTTTATTAGACTCAGAGCAGCACTCAACAGAGGAAAACCTCTTGGAAGTCAAACTGCCTGATTTTATTTCCTCCAAGCCTTAAAGCTGTGGCTTTCTGACTTCTTCGTTTCATATTTATGGTGCAGAAACATCAAAAGGCCACGGCTCGGTCAGCGGGAATTGTGTGACTGTGAATTGTAGATTCCATAATCACATTTTTGCCTCCAATTGATCCTCAGACCGTGAAGAAATTTGCAGGAAATTTCAAACGAGGAATATGGTGGGAACTTTTTCAATCTGTTTGCAGGCAATTTGCAAACAGAAAACCTTGGCAACATTGGCTGAATACGTAATTAATGCTGTGATTTATGTGCCCGGCTGTAATTTCTCCCAGCCTCCCTCCTCCATGTTAAACAATTTGGGAAAGGAATGACTTGTTTTTCTTCATGCTGCATTTTGCTGGTCCTGCTCCCTCTCATCCTGTGGTCTGACATACCATGCATGGAAGGGATATCTTTTCCCAGGGGGAAATAACAGGGGGATATAATTTCTTTCTCCTGATGGATATGGGCAGAGAAGCCATCTGGTTCTCCCAGTGGGACTTTCAGTGTATTCCCTTTTTTTCCTGCCACAGACAGTGGCTAAAGTTGTTCAACACCTTTGTGCAGCAAAGATGCAAGTTGATTTGTATGTCATGTGGATGGAGCAGGTATTTCTAGCAGTGCATGAATATAGTGGTATTTCCATTGCAGATAAGCTTCCAAGCTACATTCTCCTCCAGAAACACCTACATTTAAACCATTAAATCCCCAAACTCCTTTTCTCCCTATCTTTTGGGTTTGGATAGGGATTATAGGGGAGGATATGTGTTCGGCAATGTTCAGGAAATGCAGGGAGGAGGCACATTGGGGAAATAAGGACAGATCTGCCTCTTTCCCCAGTTGTTCGGAGGAATCCAATGCATGCCTGAAGATCAGAGGAGTTTCTATTGGTTTTCCATCAAGCCAAAGGTGCCTGCGCCATCTCAAGGTTATTGTCACAAAGCCTTTAGCCTGCTGGAGGGTTTGGAGCCAGTATCTGCAATTCCAGGCATCTCTCCTTCCCTGGATACATCCCTGAGAAGATTGGGACCAATATTATAATACCTGGCTGCAGCTGCTTGAAGAAAAGTGAACGCTTATTTTTCAGTGGAAAAACCCCACGTTTCTGAAGAAAGGGAAAGAAGGAGAAAGGAAAAGAGCTTTTTTTCCCCAGCCACTTCTTCCTGGTAGAACCAGAGTATGATTGATAGAAAGAGATCAGGTCTTGATATGAAGACATCAAGTAATGGAGAGCCTACTACAGCTCCTGATAAGACTTTACTTAGCCAGTCATCTAATGCATGTGTATCCATTCTTCTTCTACCTTAAAATAGGGACAATTATAGTTCCTGTTTCTCACAGAGCTGTTGCAAGCCTGAAGTTATTAAGGTCTGTAATCTCAGAGCCATTACAGTCTTTTGCTTTTCCACCACCAGAAAGTGTTCTGCTCTCTATAGCACAGCTAAATGGTGTTGTCTCCAAAGCATCCTTATATTCAGGTGAAAACAGAGATGTTCAGCTACAGAGGGGCTGCCAGGAACTGAGCACAGCCAAGCCAATTTATACTGACTGGCGTGTCATGATTTTACTTAATATTCCAGAAATCCTTTCTTTTGCACAGACCTTTTCATAAGACAATCCCAAATTGCTTCATTTCTGGGTTTTCAGATGGAAAACCTGTCCCTGCAGACACAATGAGGTCCTCTCCTGGGAAAACACTGAGGCCACTGGCTTTCAATGGACCATCTGAAGGGAAAAGTCATCTCCAGACTCAAAACTGCAGTGTGGAGACATGTGCTCTCCCATCACACCTCTGTCTCCACCACATCCCATCTTTGTTGAACATGTAAATAAAATAAGTCGATGCAGGGAATGCAAATCCCTGTGATGAATCTCAGCCCTTTAATAAAGAAGCAGCAGGCGAACCCAAAATTCTGCATCCCTCCCCAAAATAAAATGGTTTGATAGTGAAATAAATCCCTGGGGACATGTTATCTGCTCTAAAGTTTGCGGGGGAAATCCTGGGATGATGCGATTTGTCTGTCAAATGAGAGCGAAAAGGAATAAATATCCTGAGAGCGAAAACTATTATCCTTTCAGAAAGTGACACCAGAGCTGTGATTTACTCCATGTGTGGGTGCTGAGCCCCAGCAGCTGGGATTGAGGTGAGATAATCCTGAGAAATACCTTTAAAAAAGGGGGGGAGGAAATCCCAATAAAGCACCATCTCCACTTTGGAGCTGTCGCTCTGTAATCGTGGGATGCTCGTGATGTTTCACATATAGCATTTGCTGTTCCCCAGTGGGAGGTATTCATAAATGGAGAGCAAAGAAGGTGAAATATCCCTAACACCCCCAGGCTACATCCTCGTGATGCTGGGGAGGGGGGATCTTGTTTTGCTTCACTGTGACCAAAAATGATGTTTTCAAAGCACAAAACTCCTTGGCCAAGTTTCCAAAGGGCTTGATGGATATCAGTGACCCAATCGGTCCCCCGTGACTCAGTTTCCCTCTTTGAAAATGCAGAATATACTCCTTTTTAGGGCTAGTGAACGTGGGGGAGTGGAAAGCAGCCGGGTGGGCGGCAGAGGCAGGGTATGGCTCGTGGCTTGGCCGGTGGTGAGCCTCCTCTCTCCCCTGCCCAGCAGCTCACTGTGTGTTCGCTGTATGTTTAATTATGCATCGTTTCCTGTTCTCATTAGAGACCTTCAAACAGCCTTGAAAATATCCTCATTCAGGGCTTATTTTGTCCTCGTTAAATTTTTATCTCAGCTAAAGAAGGGAGATAAAGGCATTAAACTTGATGCAGAAGCACATGAATGAGACAGGAAAGATCGCAGGAGCCACTGTCTATCTGCCCACCCTGGCAGTGCAAATACTCCCTTTCAGCTTAGTGGCAAAAACCATAATGGTGTTAATTCATCTGGATAGCCAAGGTGCATGAAAACAATGTTTCCAAGCCATATCCCAGTGCCCCTGTTCATTAAAACTCTTGGGGAGGACTTTAAAGGAGAAAGGGATTTTATTACTATTTACTTATTACTATTCTTATTATTCCCATTGTCCTTTGAGCCTTGTTCCCCTCCTGGCTGCTCTCTTTTGCTTGCAATCTTGGCATTTTGGGGCTCAAGTGAACCAATTAGCAGCTGTGATTTAGCTTGGGCCATTTGGAGGCTCTTTGCTCATCTCTTGTGACTGGTTGGGCTCTGCCATGGGCTGACCTTCCCCTCTCTGCTCCTGCTCCCCAAATCCCCCTCCAAAGAGAGTCAAGGGAAGGGGAACCACAATGACTTGGCAATTGATTGGCCTAGAAAACTAAAGGAGAACATGGAAAACCTGCTTTTGGGTTGCATTTCAACCCCAAACACATCAAGAGTGTCTCTCTGGTTCCCTCCATCCTGTGCCTTCTCCTTGCACTCCTCATCACCTCTACTCTTTCAAAAAGAGAAGATTGAGGCTCCCTTTCACTAAATTCATAACTATTTGTTTGCAATTTCCCCCAAGGGAATGTTATTAACAGCAACTTAGTGTCTGATGGATGGCTGTGCTGCTGAGGCTCTGTTTTGCATCAAAGCGTCTGAAGATACATCATTTAAATTCACGTGGGCAGGCGTGTATTAAATAAATGCCAAGAGAAATATTTATTGCAGGGGGGAAATCGGGCTGCAGCTTTGTATGTACGTGTATTTATAGTGATTTAATAATCAATTATTGCCTCGGTACTCAATATGCTCCGTATTAAATCTGCGCAGAGGTCATTTTGAGAGCTTTCACTTTAAAAGGTGATTTTAATTCTCTTCTCTAATAGTTCTTTTGTTTCTCCGCTGGCTGCCCATGAGCTGTGCCACCTAGGAACGACGTACCCTAGATGGACTGTGTCGAGGAGGCTTGTGGCTGTGTGTTAATGGAGTTGTGAATTGATTTTATTCTCTGGTCTTTATTCACTTCCCTCCCCCCTCCCCCAAACTTTTTTTTTCCCTCTTGTAAGGGATAATTCATTTCATGATTGCAAATAGATCACTGTAAACTTAGCGTAATGGAGCAGTAATTACCTAAGAAGTGATGGATTTGGGTGGATTTTGTAGGCTAAACGATCTGAGATGTACAGTACGGAGTAGGAGCAACTATTTTGAAGCTGATCAATGAAATGATGCCAGTTTTCTGCTTATTCCTCTTATAACCAGCTGCCAGATTAACCTTTAAGGGGGAGTCAAAGCCCCTCAGGTCTCCCTCACAACTCATTTTATTAACACCTTTGGAAACAGAGCCGTCTGAGACAGTAACTCTGCAAACATTGCACTTCATATTGCCAGAGTATCCGCAAACCCATCTTTTCCAGGACCTCATTTAACCCATTATTTATTAGTCAGGTCCCTCTTTCCCAGGCATTTAAGTGGTACCTCTGCAAGGCAAGGGTCATATCTTGCCCTCGAAGCTTTGGGCATCGCTTAGATTGCAAACTAATCACAGAAGCAGCGGTTTTGGGGACCTGTTTGCAAACTTTTGCTCTGGTGGGACGGGATGCCTGTGTTATTGGCAGGGATGCAGCTGTGTGCAGCATCCCTGTGCATCCCGGGGCAGGGGAAAGCAGGCTTGTGATCCGCAGAATTCAGGGATGCAGGTAGGCCACCTGGCAAACGATTGCTCTTAGGACAAGCCACTAGTGGGAGCCGTGGTCCCACGCAACCCCCAGCAGACCCTACACTCACTGTCCAAGGGTAGAAACGGTTCTGCATCCCTGCAGGCTCTGCTTGAGCATTCACCTGCCTTAGGGATTTGGCAGTGTCTCCCCATTGCTTCTGGCAACCCTGTTCTTCCCTTTAAAGCTGGAAATTCTTGCATTCCAAGCCCCCCATAGAAAGTGGGAAGATAAATGGAGGAGCATTGGGAAGCTGGGTGGATGGAGATGTCCCCTCTGTCCTTCCCACTGCAATAGAGATGCCCATGGCACCAACTGGGAGGACTTTTTTATCTGGCCCTGGAATAAGGACAAAGTTTTCTACTCCTACATGGCTGTTTGGGAGATGGAGGGAGATGAAAGACGCAGCCAAGCCTGTAACAGATCTTCATTTGCTTCCAGGATGGAGGCAGCTTTCAGGAGCCTCTCTGAAATACTCTATCAAACCATCTCCTTTGTAGTTTTGCTTTAGCAACAACCATTCTCCCCCTCTCCTCTTCTATCTTATTGATTCTCCTCTTGAGGAACTAGCTATTGGCTCAAATAACTGCTTTTCATGGGTGTATTTTGGGGGTTCATTGCTCACTTACTGCCCAAACACGTCAGCTGAGAATGCAGCATGAGAAACCTGCTGGGATCAGTAGCAAGAGAGGATGAAACACAAAGAGGATGCCTTCCAGACCAATGCATCCAAATCACAGCTGAACAAGCAGCTTCACATTGTTTGTTCAGACCTTACTGAGCGGCCTTGAGGAGAAAATGATATCTTATTAGGGACTCTAATAATGTTCCAGATCATCCTCCGTACGGAGCAGATCTGAAGGATTAGCAAAACAAACGAAGTAATGACTTTCCTGTGAAATTAAAATTCTCTAAGATAATCCAAAGAGGAAATAGAAATTTAATTTCAATTACGCATTAAACTTTCTTAGCTCAGTTTTGTGTCAGGTTTTTAACTCCGTGGGGAATTTATAACAGTGTTGGGTCAGAATAGCCTCAAACCCATCAACCTGCTCCCGGATCATGCCGTCACACTGATACACTCCTGTGCACTGGCTGGTGTGCTTGCAAACATGCACGACAGCCCCTAAATCTGTCTTTTCCCAATTAAATTCCAGGCTATAAAGAGCGAGCATGCTGCACGGGTGAGATATTTTGTCCTGTGTATTAACTGGATGAATAATTGAAATTCCTTGCCTTGCTCCTAGCTGAGGACTCCTGGACAGATAAGCGTTTAACAGGTGGACTGTCCTTTTTCCTTACTGCATCAGGGACCAGGGCAGCATTGGGAAGGTTTTGGGCTTAAACTGGTACAGGGGTTTCTTTCTGATTTGATTTTGAAAGGTTCCATTTTGTGTTTGAACAAGCTGAGCTCATGGCAATGCTATCAGCTCCAAATGGGTTACTGGGGAGAAAACCATCCTGGCAAATGCATTCTGCATTTTAAGCAAGACTTATTTATTGTTAAAACAGAATTCAGTCAGCACCTTTGCTTTTCCCTGTAAGGAGAAGGATGCATCACACAACAGCAACCTTGAGGTTCTATAGGGATGAATAGGGCAATTCTCTACCACCAAGTCCCCAGTAAACTGCTTTCCAGAGCTCCATCATAAAAACATTGGGATGCTGCTCTAAAATGAGGGTGAATTCAGTTTCTGGAGCCACTCTAAGGGGATAGTTGTGACAAAGCCACACTTGCCGTCACTGAATAGTTAAATCTCCATGTGAGACTTGACCAGGGAGAAACCCTCAGCAGAGATTTTATTCCACATCCAAGTAGCTCTTAGGATCTTCTAATGCCCAGGAAGGAAAAAAAAAACAAAACATAAATAGACTAAAATTGGGTAATTCATTAGCAGCCATAATGTAGTGTGTGTCACATCTGGTTAGGCACCACAGTACATATCATATGCCTCAAAAGCAAGGAAATGAGAGGTTAACGCATTTCCTTGGCTTTGTGAGCTGTCTACCAACTGTGCTCTTATCTTAATTGATACAGCATCAGCCTTTCTCTGCACTCCTCCAACAACAAGTCCGGCTTTTTGTCCTCTCCAGTTATTAGAGACTCTACTCTGGATCACAGAAGTAACAGGCAGGCTTGCTGAGGATGTGGGTGTTTTGATGCAAAGCCCCAAATCTCCTTTTTTCCCAGCTTCACAGGGCACAGGAGACATTTAATTCTTCTTTCTGTATTTGAGCGCTTTGCTTTTGGGCTCTGGAGCAGAGAGTAGGATCCAACTCCATCCCCTCCCTATGTGTTGAGGAAGAAATCACCAAGTCAGACGGTTTCCCATCCCAGATGGGATCGTGTCCTGGCCATCTGGTGGCTGTGGGCAGGTAGCATATGAAGCTCACAAAGTGGTTGTGTGAAATATCATGGTCTCAGCACTTTACTTCCACCTCAGAGAGATAAAACCCACACACAACCAGTGTCACTGGGACATACCCAATGAGCTGAGGCTCACACAGAATAGGTCACACACACATCTGGCTGTGGGAAGAGGATGAAGAGGAGATGGTGCCCTTTGTTTGAAGCTTCCATGAAGGCAAGGGACCAGGCTTTCCACTGAGGCTTGATACAGGCTTTTTGTACCTTAATTTAACCACTGGTTCCTAAAATACCTTGTGTAGGTTATGTCCATCTCCTCCACAGCAAAATGCCTCAGGACTGAGATTATTCCTCACAAAATAATCAAGCTTCCAGCACTTTAAGCCACCAATACCAGCTTTCTCCTAAAGCTCTCCATGCCTTCAAGAATAAAACAAGTTCCCTCTTCATTTGTATTTATTCTTTAGATATTGTCAGTGGAGTGGTGAGGATTTGCGGCCCAAACCTGCAGAGTAAGCTGGTGTTTATTTTGTTTCTCTGCTTTTCTCCACCAAAGGGCATTTTCTAGCCTCTGGATTGACGGCTGCATCGCCTGCAAGGCAGAGTAACCAGGTTTGCAGACAAAGGAGACCGACAGCTTGGTAATGATAGCAAGGTAAATAAACAAAAGTGTGGATCTGCACGCTGATAAATCTCTTACCAGAGACTGATTTAGAAAGAAGAAGGGGGAAAAAAGGGAAAATATATTGTTCTTCAGCAATAAAGCTTGAAAAGCACAGTGGCAAATCCCTTGGGGCACAGCCATGTCACCTCTCTGCCACGGTGGGAAAGAGAAGGCAGGGCCCCAGATTATTTGCAGTTTTGGGAGGACACATCCCATATCCTTGCATGTGGGAGAATGTAAAGGGAATTTCTCCCCAGCCTGACTCAGATGAGTTTTTGGTGACACCCAGGAGCTGACGTGTGGCAAACAGCACATGGTGAAGATGCCGAGTTAGCGAGGCGGATGCTTTGCTTATTCATCATCTAGATCCCATGGGATCCCTCACAAGCAGCTTTGGGTTTGATGCCCTCAGCCAAGGGGCTCAGGTGGATGAGAATATATATACATGCAGGATTACAAAGAAATAAACCAGAAGGATTTCCATCAGCCATGATCTATGTGTGGGGCATCTGGCTGGGGAAAAGCCTGTCTCTGATGGGGAATGGCATTAGTAGCATTTACCAGAACTACATCCCAAAATAGTCTCATTACTCCTCAATATGCCCTGTCAGCACCCGGCAGTGGAAGCAGTCCGCACTGATGCCTTCAGACTTCAGCAGAGCCATAATGGGAAACAAATTGTGCGAGACTCCCGAGTGATGCAGTGATGGCAATCTGCATTTGTGCTCTCAAGCGAGCTGGGCTTGAGCTTGGGAATGCGATAACTACCGTTGGAGTTAATTCTCCAAGAGCTCCTTTTGGTGATGGACAAGATTGACAGCTGTCAATGGAGCTGACAGCTTGCTGTGCTTCATCCCCAGCAGGAATGGAGATGGAGAAGGGGAGCCGATGGCTCTTGTAAGTCTAGGCGAGTAAAAATCAGTGCAAGGGACAGCTGCCCCTGGAGCAGCCGAGGAAAGGAAGCAATTCCCTATGGATATATATATGCAAGGAGGTGTGCAAGTCTTCTCAATTCTGCCAAAAGGGGGAAAGCCCCCACTAAAGCTGAAAAACCACCACAAATAGTGCGTGCTTGAGATACTCCCACAGGCAGCCCTATGTGCCAACCTGCTTTTCCCCATGCTTCTTGTGTGCGTGGCATAAACAGCAGTTTGAGCTGTCTGGGAGACATCAGGAGCAATCCACAGGTTGGCTTCTTGAATCATGAAGCTGTTTTAAGCCATTACATATCTCTACCACTTTGGAGGATGGTTATTATTCACCACCATCTCTCCAACCCCTTCGTGGTTCCTGTTTCCAAGCTTATGCCTGCCAAAGCCACCAACCCTGCTTTTTAATAAAATCTGGACTCCTGTATGACCCCAGGATCAAGGGATTTAAGGCAAAACCTACCAATTTTCACATTACTTAGACCCCAAGAACCATCAGTGCTTCAGCTTGGGGCTTTTCCCACCTGAAGTTGATTAAAGCGAAAGCTGGAGAGCTGGAAATGAGCCGTAGGAAATGCTGTTCTCAACTTCTTGCAGGAGTAAAAGGGGAAAGTGGCAATGAATTGCTATTAATGCACATCATGTAGTCCCTGGAATTGCTGCTGACTGTAGTCATACACTCATATAGTCAGCCAGGAGTCCATTTTTACATCACTACAGACAGGGAGATGGATATATGGACCATTATATGTTCCCAGCTGGAGAAGAATGGCTTTAACTGAGGGCTTTGGGCTGGCTCCTTCTCCTTTTTTTAACACTCTTATCACCTCTTGCTTTTATCAGGCAGCATAGCCACTGTGGTTCCTGCCTCCTTGACCATCATCACCTTTCCAGGGATGCAGGAATTTGGGAAAAGGGCCCAAATCCTTCAGTGATGCTCTTTGAACTCGTACACCAACCTCTGCATCTCCAAGTCACTTAAAAGAACATCTATAGCATCAAATCCACATTTCCTCCTCCTTGTGGTTTTGGGGTTTGACCTCATGTTTTCTTCTGGCCAGTGGGTTTTGGGGGGTTTTCTGGATGCTGTGAACAAGATCTTGCCTCTTTTTGGCTTAAAAAAAAAACTTTTTCTGGCCATGCAGCCCCTCACCCCACAGAACGATGCTGTCATGTGGGAATATTTGCACTGAAGACAGTGTAAGCATTTGCTTTTTACATAAAGGTGAAGGTTTTTTGGAGGAGAAGTATTTAATTTTAATTAGTGGCCACGATTGCTCTTTCTCATCTTCTGCCTCAGTAATCCTTCCCTCACATTAAAATTAAACTTTTGTAATTGGAAATCAGAAAACTTACCACTGATTCACACAAAGCAGCAGCCTGCATTTAGAACCCAAGTCACTGCTCGTCCCTTTGAGAAGAAACCTGGGATACAGGTGGCTTCACCCACCCCTTCTGCCTTTTGGTGCCGGGTCTGGAGACCTCCCCACACCTTGGTGTTAAAACACATGGTGCTTAATTGAGTTATCCAAACTCTTCTCCCCTTTCCACCAGGATGGACTTCACCCGAGGTTTTGAACCACAACAAATTGCCTCTTTTCCTAGTTAGATCTCCCCAGGGCAAAGCTCTGCAGCAAATTAGGTATTAACATCTGTACAGCTCTGTTATCCACCATGCCAATCACCGCTCCATAATTGCCCGCAATGTCTTCCCTGAAGGATGCCTGCTTGTATGTTTAATAAAACAACCAAAACGGGTCTCAGATTTCCTTGCTTGTATGAAAAATTCATTGCTGCAGTTCCCAGTAAGTGTTGATCAGTCGTACGGCTGCCACCGGCTGCGAGAGGAAATCCTGAGCCCAAGGAGATGCTGGCAGCACAACAATGTTGAAGGGCTCCTCTGCTGGTGCACCCCTAAGAGATGCTCATAAGGGATGCAAGAGGGAAACTGAGGCAGGGAAAAGACAAGTGAAGGATTTGGGGTGAAAAACGCAGGGAAAGGTTTGGGATTCATGGTATGGGATTGGTGCACATTGACTTCAAATATTCACCAAGTCCAAGCGGATTTTAGCTCACCCTCATGAAGAGGCTGTGGGACCAGCTGGAGCTTCCCAAACTCCTCAGTGTCTCGAGCGCTGCTGGCAAGCGATTCCAAGCTTGCCTGCTAAAATATGCGCCCGAAAATGTAGTGTAAATTGTATATTTGATTGTAAAAATTGCAGTTCATGCTGTGTTGCTTAGTGACATAAATCATCCAGTGGTAGGGCAGAATACTAATGCTCGACTTGTGTAAGGAGCTGACACGGAGCAGCCTAGGTAAGGATTTATCTACCAACCAAATGTTGCTCCCATGAGAGTGGCACAAGCAGCTCTGCATAACAAACACATTCCTTGGCTGCGGGATAGACGCATGGACAAAATGGGAAATGGACAGGGGGAAATGCATCCCCCTGCTTCTTCATGGCAAGATATCTGGAAGAGGCTGGTGAAGAGGAGAGGAGGAAGGCAAGTTTTCTGCCTGAGTTTGTGCTGCTGATAAATATAAGCGCTCAAACACACTAGGGCAGAACGGTGTTGATCTGTCATCATTACCAGCTGAAATCTGGGATGAGGTGAAAGATTCAGAGGAAAGTTTCACTTCAATGTGGGAACGTTATGGGGCTTTCTGTCCCAAATGGGGTTTGCAGGTTGAGTATCACAAGCTCCACTTTTTTTTGGGGGGGGGGCAGGGGAAACTGAGGCACGGGAGGGGTCGGTCCCATAGCTCAGGTTGGCTTTGAATGTGGATGAACATCCAGGAGGTGCTGCTCAGAGTTGTCTCTCTCCCATTTTGGGGGCTTGGTAATAACCTGTATTGTTTTAAACTGAAAGAGAAGTCTCGATTAGACATCAGGCAGAAGTTCTTCCCTGTGAGGGTGCTGAGGCTCTGGCACAGGGTGCCCAGAGAAGCTGTGGCTGCCCCATCCCTGGAAGCGTTCAAGGCTGTTCAGGGGCTTGGAGCAAGCTGCTCTAGTGGAAGGTGTCCCTGCCCGTGGCAGAGGGCTAGAACTGGGTGAGCTTTAAGGTCTCTTCCAACACAAATCACTCTATGATTCTTTTGAGCTCTTTAAACCACATTACCATCCCATATCAGCACCTGCCTTTGGATGGGATGAAGCCACCCTGAGCTCCATCCTGACGTCTGGCAGCTCCCAAAGGATACAGAAGTCCCTGGGGATGCATCCACACAAGGTGCTCTATGAAAAGGCACTCAGCTCTTTGAAATCACCCTCTCTCATCTTCGAAGTTGAGCAGACCTACGGAAAGTTGGGAGAAGAAATGCGTTTAATAGTAATTAGAGATGTTAATAATTGAACACATGATGAACCGGGCGTGGGGAGATTAAAGCTGAGATTTGCCAAAGGGGTTTAGATGCACAAGCCCAATTAAAAAGAACAAGAGGAATTAGACTGTATTGAGGCTGAGTTCCCAAATCCCTTAAGTTTTGGCAATAGACGAAGGGGGAAATGAGTTCTGTTCATTCTCTGCTCTGTCCCAGCGCTGGATTGGGCCCTCTGAAACTCCCACAGTAGTCGTTGAAGTGTTGATCCATGGGACAAAGCAGTTAGAAGAGCTCAGCAGGACCATATGCAGGATGGGCTGTGATGACCAATGGTCACGCAGTATCTGGGGAATGCTCTTGGCTCCCTGGGTGATGCTCCCATTGACTCATTCAGTCAGCAGTTACCTGCTCCTCCTGCCAAACCACAGCTCTGCGCAGCCTCCCTGGGCACAGCATCACCACATCCCCTTCCTCCCAACAAGCTCTTACCTTCCTGTGGCTGCTTCGTCGGGCGTTGCAAATACCACGATCCCTCTTTCCCAAGTGCTCCAGAGGGGAAACTGGGCATTTAATTTCCAAATAAACCCCTGGATTTTTCCCCCCCTCCTTTTCCCCTGCTGCTGCCAAAGTGGTTGTAATAATAATAATTAATCGTAAGCAAGCCTTGCTCTTTTGAATGGGACAATATTGATACGAGTTGGCAAGCTCTATCATGCTTTACAGACATTAACTAATTAATCCTCAGAATAACAGAAGGTGCTTATTAACACCCGAATGGTGATGAGCAGGGCAACATCCCTGGGATAAAACCTTTTCTTCCTACCAGTAAAAGGATGGTTTGGGTCTGGGGGCTGTGGGAGCATCCCAGGGGGACCAGCATCACCTCATGCTATGGGTTGGACATGCTTAAAATGAAATAGGTCAAAAAGCTGAGGGGAGCAGGAGGCTTGGAGCACAGTACCCCTATTTTTGAGGGGTCCCTTTCCACCTCAGAGCTGCACCTTAAATGATTTATTCTGCTTTTACCTCTTCCCTTTAATTTACTGACTTGTTCAGGGCTTTTTTTTCCCCTTTCTCAACTAGAACAATGGGAGGGTTTTGAAGCTGGCAATGTAATAAAGCCAGCGTCTTCACTTTCCCCATTATGATTCCTCATTATAAAGTTATTTCCCAACGATTTGAAATATAAATGATGCCTTTGATGTCTGCATATTTCAAATTGCTCTTTTTAATTTCCTCCCTTTAATTTTTTTCCCAAAAAGATGCTCTTCCTCCTCCCCCCCCCTCCCCCTTCCCAACCACCAGCATCGCTTAACTCAACCCCACCGCTCCGATGCGGCGTTGTAAACACGGCTTGGGCAGAATAAATAAAATGCCTCGAATTGCAAGATTTTGCTTTGAACAAATGGGATAATTGGGGCAGCTGGAAAAAAAAAAAAAAAGGGAAAAGAAAAAAGAAACAGCCTTGAATGCGATTTCTTTTATTATTTTTTTTGGTTAAAGAAGGGGAAATAAAGCCTGAGCCTCCCTACTTTTGAGCTTTTATCAATAAATAAGAGGCTGTGAGCCCATCTGGGTGAGGAGCACTGTCAGATGTCCCTCTGAGCTATGTCCCTGCCATCATCTCCGGCTCCTTTTCCCCTCCACTTTGTGGGGTGGGATGGGGGGGGCTGCAATGTGTTAACATCAGGGAAGTGCACACTACAGATAAGCCTCTGCCAATTTTGCTCTGAACTTACTTAATTAGAACCCAGAGACTCCTGATGCAGGGGTGATGCGTGCAAATACTTGAGCCTTTGCTTGAGCATATTCCACAGTGAATCAGGGACATGTAGATAGGTGGGTATATAGAAACGCATTTCCTCACCAACATCCCTGGATGGATGAGCATCCCATCTCCACTAAGGCTTTTTCTTGGCAGAGGCGGTGTTTGCAGGCAGGAGGGAGCCGTGAGCGCCAGGCTCTTCCTGCCTGATGCTGGTGATAAAAGCCTCGTTGCTGTGAGTTTAATTAAAACTTACTGTTTCATTTGCATGGCAGGGGCCCACCCTTTGCTTGCAGTTGGATCCGAGGGAGCAGGTTCAGCAGGATATGTGCTATCCGATTAATAGAGCAAGGGAGAGAGGGTGGCACCTTTGGGGGAAGGAGGAAAATTGATGCTGGCAGCATCCCTCTGCATTGCTGGGGAGGCAGAAGATGCTCCCCAAACAGCGGGACCGGACTTCTGCCAAGGCAGATAAGTCAAGGGGAAAGCATTGCTCTCTTATTGTTTTATTTCTTTGGTTTAACATTCCCTCTCCTGATCCGCCAGCTGAATTTCCAGAGGTGATGTGTCTCATTGGTGCTAAGCATCCCGAGAGAGTAGAGCTTAATGCTGTCCTGGCTGCACAGCCCTGCACCATATTGGGCTAAGGGATGCTGGAAGGAAGCATCACCCTGAAGTATTAATATCAAGTCAGCATATTCCTCTACCCTGTAGTACTCAAATATCATGGCTGACTGGGATTGAAACTGGGATCTGGCCACCACGAGAAGCAGTTCCCACAGCAGAGAGCAAGCCCAGTTCTCCAGCTGGATAAAGAGACTGGCAAAAGAAGACTTGGGAGCAGAGAATAACTCTTGAAACAACTAAAACCCCACGAAAACCCCCAAATACACGGCAATTTTTTTCCTGTCTCATGCAAAGCCTGGTCCATCCTCCCAGCAATCAGGGTTGAGCATCCCCATGAGGCTGTAAATCACTGAGAGGTGAGAAATATCCCACATAACTTCAGCACCTGGGTATCTTGATACAAGCTGCAAGTTAAGCTGAGAGCAGATGAGATTGTGTTTAAAGAGTGTTACACTTGTTTTTAACAGACCCCCAAGCTGGACCTATGATTATTTTATGAAAATAGGATATTAAAAAGAGAATCAGGCTCAGATGAAAAATTTAACAGAGTGTGATTTCGGTTTTCATCTTCTAACAATGTCCGGAGAATGGATGTCTTCTTGAAAAGGACAAACCACGAATTAAAGTGATAGTCAGATGATAAAAACCTTCACTTAAAATATATATCTCTTCCCCATGTTATTAATAACATGCAGGATTAATATTTTAAAGTGGATGAATTTTAAAGAAATGCCATTTCCAAGACATATTGACAGATTTTGCTGATATTACAGCATCGGGGGGAGGACCCCTCCCTATATTCATTGCAAGAGAGCTATGTATATTTTATAGATGTTAAATATAAATACCACTTCCATCACCCTCCTTATCCTCACCACATTTCCTTCTATTTCCACTTTGGAGCCACCACCAGCCTGGCTACTTTCAAAAGAGGCAGGGATTTGCTTTGGAAAAGCCCAAAAAGCCCCTTTGCCAGCAAAAACGCCAGCCCTAATAGATATGAGACTCTTAAAGGGCATGGGAGCATCTTGGTGCTAGATCTTCATGTGCCAGAGCAGGAGGGAGCAGTCCATAATTCACTGCCAGGCCTGGGATGCATAATTTATCCCTTGCAATTCTCCATCAATTGGTTATTAAAAGTGCCCTCCCTGTGATGGGTTGTATTAAGTATGTACAAGGGAAGAGATAAATCTAGTTTCCAAGGTAACTAACTCCCAATTATGTTCCATAGGGAAAACTTTGCTTACTCCACCACAAAAGATTCATTATTTGGTCCATTTTGGGGTCAAAAATTACTATTTTGAGGCAAAGCAGAGTTGCATCCCTGTGTATAACCTCCATGAAGGTCCCTGCATCCTCGTGGGCTCTCCAAGGACCATGGGAGCGTGGATATAATTGTATAGTCAAGACTAAAGTTGAGAGCTCGATCTGCTGGCATCCAGGGCATCATTTTTGCAGAGCTCAAACAGGCAGAGTTATTTCCCTCGATGAGGCACAAAGAGCATCCCAGAGTCACTGAGATAAAGAGAATGGAAATGATTAAGGAAAAAGAATAATTTCCTGGAGCAAAAGCACCCTCCGAGCAGCCGTTTGCTCCCTGCTAAACGCCAAGGATTGGAGCTCGGGGTCTCGTTGTTATAATGACCATGAGCTGATGGGGAAACTCCCCAGGGTAGAAGAAAACATTTGGGGGAATGAAACAACTCATGCTGGAAAATATTCAGCTATGGGAGGCTGCAGTGATGGGGATGGCTTTATCGAGGCCAAGGTGTCCTAAGCAGCATGGGAAGGAGATGGGGGAGTTAAATTGCCTCTCTCCGATCTCTGAGTGATTTTGTGCCAGCAGCTTGCGTGGGTTTTTTCTTCCTGATGTGGATATTTGGACATAATCCACCTTCTCTCTTGCCTCTTTAACCTGAGAGGTCCAAGTCTGCACGACGGCTGCGTTTTTTGGAGGGGGAGGCAAAAGGAAGAGGTTGAAGCCATTGCACTTTAACTACAGCAATAAATAGAAAGTAATTAAAAGTACATCATAAATAATAATTTAAAAAAATTAAAAAGCCCAGAGAAAACGGTCTTGCCATGTCCAAACTCTGCTGTTTCCCCATGGAAAGCCATATCAAATAGCCTCAGGTCAAAAAGCTCTGGGTTTCCCTGTCCTTGTCTCCCATGAGGGTTTATTTCCTTGCAAGACTATGGCTTGTTCTTATTTTCAGGCATTAATGGACCCCAGCAATTTTATTTCCTCCATTTCCTTATGCTCAGCACCACACACCCAGGTAATGTGATGACCTGAAGTTCTCTGCATCCGATTGCCCTACTTCTTATCAAGCATCATCGCAGACTGGGAGATCCTTGTACCATAAAAATGGTACCATAAAAATGTACCTCTCTTCTTCCTCCTACTACAAATCTACGGATGGTGGCGAGGTGATGGCTTAAGGAGGGCAACCTTTGGAGCAAAGAGGTGCTCAAACAGCCTCACAGCCCTCCTTGCATCACTTGAAAGGCAAAGGCAAGTGCTCAAACGTACTTCAGGTGTCCAGGCATGACAAGGACTCATCTGAAATAGAATAAAGATTGCCTAAGACTTTACAAGGACACGGACCCATGCTGATGGCAGGACAGCCCAACATTCCTATCTCCAGTGCTCCTGGTGCAAGGATAAAAAACCCAGGGAGATAAAGGGGGCAAACCCCCCCTGTAATCTCCTCCACCAATTTGCTTTTACTTAACAGTTTAGGTCAGCTTCAAGTAGGTCACAAGGATGTGTGTATCTTCAGAATAAAGTCTTTAATCGGCTGATGGATATGAAAAAATAAATTATAGTGGCAAAATGTAATAAACGTTAAAGGGAAAATGATGAGAGTAATATAACTACATTGATTTAACTAGGATGATATAGAGGAATTGTCTGGTTTATAGGTCTTTAGATGTCTATTAGCAGCTCTGTATTAAGGAATAGGGCTGTTCTCTTGATATACTTAAGAGCTGTCAGTAATTCCTATTTCACAGTCCACTGCTTCAATTCAGAACATGCGGTGCAGCCCCAGCGACCCCATCCCGGGCTCGCTGGAGGGTGACCGCCTGCCAAAGGTTTCCTTTTCAAGCCAGCGGCCAGCTAAGCAGCCAGATCATTCAAACCCACGCTGTGGTGAAGAGGAGCCAACGCTCTCCTCCCTGGGGACTGTGGTGGCATTTGTTTTAATAACATCTTCGTTACACCCTGCTCTCACTCTGCTGAGGGAAAACTTGGCTTATGTTGGGGGAAAAGACCCCCAAGGCTTCAATCTGCAGGGTCTAAGTGATCTTTTTGCTGTGTTTTGGGTTATATCTGCTTCTACAAACCTTTAAATACTTCTGTACATCTACCTCTCTGTGTACAGAAGGGACCTTAAAGCTCATCCAGTTCCAAACCCCTGACACAGTCAGGGACACCTCCCACTGGAGCAGCTTGCTCCAAGCCCCTGTGTCCAGCCTGGCCTTGAACACTGCCAGGGATGGGGCAGCCACAGCTTCTCTGGGCACCCTGTGCCAGAGCCTCAGCACCCTCACAGGGAAGAGCTTCTGCCTAATGTCTAATCTAGATCTATCCTCTTTCAGTTTAAAACAATATGGGTAATTACCAAGTTCCCAAAATGGGAGAAATATAGCTCTGAGCAGCACCTCCTGGATGTTCATCCACATTCAAAACCAACCTGAGCTATGGGACCATCCCCTCCCGTGCCTCAGTTTCCCCCCCCCCCAAAAAAAAAAAGTGGAGCTTGTGATACTCAACCTGCAAACCCCATTTGGGACAGAAAGCTCCATAATGTTCCCACATTGAAGTGAAACTTTCCTCTGAATCTTCCTCCTCATTCCAGATTTCGGCTGGTAATGATGACAGATCAACACTGCTCTGCCCTAGTGTGTTTGAGAGCATTTATTTCTCTATCAACCTGCAAAGGATGCTTATAATTTGGAAAGTATGCTTGTAATTAAGAAAAACAAATCATTATTGAATCCTCTGGGTGGAAGAAGTACCACCTGGCTATGCCAGCCCAGGGCCACAGAGAAACTGGTTGGTTGTCCCTTTTCCATTTACTCCTGAAAGCCCACCAAAGTGACGAGCATCCCAGCCCAGCAGCCTCCACCATGGCTAAAACCAGAAAATTAATCTAGCCCAAATAAAACCACCCAAGATCATGCTTTAATAGGAGAAAGGACAGACTGACACAGTTTTCTTCCCAGCCTGCTCACCGTAGAGATATAATAACACTCCTTAATTAGACCTGCAGGGTCCATGTCCCTGTTAGAAGAGGCCGGGATGCAGCTTGCAGCGGGGGCTCTTCCTGTGTTTTTTTCTCCTGGGATTGCTCACACAGGAGTGGATGAGCACCCTGGTTTTACTGAAATTGAGATTTTTCTAAGTGGAAAAAGCAATTTTGCACTGGGAAAAGGCAAAAAGATGGGAGCACAGCAAGGTTTGCAGACGCACAATGTAATTAGGAGGGGGGGAAAGAACAGGGGAGTTGTTGGGAATGTTGCATCTATTTCCCACCTGAAAGAAGGCAACCAGCTCCATGTGCTTTGCAAGATGGTTGCATGAATTGCTTTTCCTGCAGGATTTGTAGCTGCAGATGTGGTGTGACTCCTGCCAGCCTTGGGATGCTCCTACCATCCTCCTGTTTGGACAAGGCACAGCATCCTCCTGGGAGGCAAACTGTGTGTCATGGTAAAGCACATATCAGCGGGATAGGAAAGGGTTCAGCCCTCCGATGGAGCAGGAGGGATAGCACAGAGCTCTACAGCAACTTCCAAATGAAACATTGAATTAAAGAAAGCAATAGGATGGGTTTGATCCCCAAACTACCTTTTTTTTTCTTTCTTAGCCAGAAAGAAACATTTCAAGCAGTATCAGAAACATGATGGAAAGTTGTTTTTCTTGATATTTCATAACATTTTCACCTGCAGCATTTTGGCTGCTTTCTAATTTATTATTTTTTTTCTTAGGGCTTACAAGTAAAAGAGGTTTTTATCGAAAATCTGTTTTTCAAGAACAAGAAAATCAATAAAAATATATCAGTTCAAGCCTTTGTTAGAGAGCCAGGGAAAGGTCCACCCTGAGCCTAAATCTCTCATTCGGATTAGACACCGAGCTTCTAAATGTCTCATTACCCGACACAAGTCCTGCACTTAACACAGAGGTTTTTTGCATAATAGTTTGTAAAGATCATGCTGCCATCGTAAGCAATGCACCAACCAAATCAAGAAGGGCTCAAATCATTGAATAACTGGTTTGCAATGATTTATTTGGCCAATTTCAGCCATAACCAAATTCCTGAAGCTTCACTGATCTCTTTAGCATTGTCAGACTGGGCTTTCCGTGTGACACATTTATCCATTGCCATTCCCCTCCCTCCTTTTATTAACAAACAAAAATAGGGATGCAATGCCACTGATCAGGCACTTTTTCAAAGCATCTCCTGCCCTCCAAGTGTCAACATTTCACCTGTAGGAAGGGCTCCAGAGAGCCAGCAGAGATCTGCATCCCAGCACATGTATCTGACTCCTCGGGAGCCGTTACAGTGATGCAGGGATGCACTTTGCTTCAGTAAATCCAGCAGTCATTTCACCCCCAGATGCAGTTCTCACTATCCCTTAGTCCAAACCAGGGCACAGAAGGACAAAGTTTACTTCTGTCATTTTAATGTATTAATCTCAGCTGCTCCTTAGTTCCTATTCCCAGGGATTTTTGCCTCTACTTCCTTTTTATTTTTAGGGGTTTTATTCCTGGACATATTCCAGCAGATCCAGGATGTGACTGATATCGCTCCTACCCTATCAAAGCATCCAACATGCACAGATTTCACTGAACTGTGAAGGAAAGCAAGAGGTGCTTTTATCTCTGCCTCTTCTCTGCATCGCCCAGAGCCCAGACTTGTCTGTATCTCAGCCACGTCATACATCTGCAGCCCCAAAGCCTCCCTCCATGTCGAGAGAGGAGGCTGGTGCAATGGGTACAGCATCAGTGTACACCTCTGGAGGTGGGACCGTGCCTTTGCTCCAGCACAGCTTTTCTGTATGACCTTCAAAAGAGTGGATGTGCTTGGAGCTGTGCTCTACTATGAAGTGGTAGAAAGCTCCTGGTGCTTGCATCTCAACCCTGGTGCTTGCATCTCCACCCTGTTGCTCACATCTGCACTCCCCCAAACCCTTTGGCATCAAAGACCTATAACATCTTGAGAAGAAAAGACATAGAGTGTAGAGAGAAATAGCTTTGTGTAATGAACAACATACACAGGCAGAAAGAAAACTGTCAGCATCAAGCTGTTGTGAAGCATTTGTCAACACTAATGTTGCATTTCTCAACCTGAAAAAATAACCAACCCACCATGAAGTGATGTTTCATGATCAAAAACTTCTGGTCCAGGCTCCCAGTATGCAACGGATTGGACACATGCCAGGGAACTGCTCTTAGACCCCAAGCTGGAAATGAATCTGTTTTTTCTCTGCTAGCCACAGTTCCCCCCTCACTCTGCTTTCTGCCAGTTTAGCCATCACCCCAATTAAAGGGCTTCCAGCAGATGAGAAAACCTCCCTGGTGTTAATCACAGCAGTAACAACCTGCAGCCTCCGGAGCAGCGTAATAAGGTCACATCCAAGCAGCGGAATAACCCACTCCTCCTGTCACCTCTTGTCAGCCCTTTCTCCAAAAAATGCCCTTTAATTAAGGGTTGCTAAAGACTTTCACGATCCCAAGCCTGGGTTTGGATCTGCAGCAGAAGGAATGAATGGGCATGGATTTTTTGCAGTGAGGAGGGTTAAAAATGATGTCCAGTAATGGGCATTAATGGACACTGAAATGAAAATAAACCCCTCGGGGCTCCCCCATCAGCTGCGTCCATCTCATGCCTTTGGATAAATAAAATATCAGGCTCAGCCCTGCAGACGGAGAGAGGAGAAGCAGAGTCACCACCGGGGTCAATTCCCAGCCCTCCCCTTCCATGTGTGCTCAGCTGCTTCCAAGATGCTGACTAATCCATTCATTATTAGTTAGTAATGAGCGATGCCCATTAATGGGGACTGCATCTACCTCCGCCTCATGCAGTGCCAAACATGCTGCTGACAAATAAGGCTGCAAAGAGGCACCTCACAGGTCTCCATGGCACAGGAATACATCTGCCCCTCATTCTCCTTTTGGGGACATGTGCAGGTCTTCTTCCCACCACAGACACCTTGTGTCATGATCAAAGCTGCTGCAAAGCTGGTCATGGAGGTGGCCAGAGCCTTTGGGAAATAGGGATTATCCCTCTCCCCTGAGTGGGAAAGGAGATACACTATCCCATGGGAAGTAGTTCTTTGTTCAGGGCTTCTAGACCTGGTGACCAATTCCAGCATGATTTCAAAAGACACCTATCAGTCTCAAAAATACATTTGATGATGAAAGGAGTGGACAAGATGCTATAATAGCTGCATTGCAAGCCCAACCCTTACTAGACACTAGAAACTCCCTACCAGAAGGAGGTGCAAATCCATTGGCCTCAGGGAAGCTCCTAGAGTGGCTCAAACCTCCTTCAACAGCCATAAAGCCTCCTAAATCTTTGGCATCTGTGGGTATCAACACCGTGAGTGATGACCGGAGGCTTACGGCTGGTTGCTCCCAGGGGCCACATGCTGGGAGAGGCATTTTGGGGCTGGTGGCATCGGAGCGGAGGGGGATACTCATGTCCAGAAGCTCCATGGGCTCATCAGGCACCAGCGGGAGCTGCCTGCCTCTAAGCGGCTGGAAAATTGAGTGAGCTCAACAGAGAGACACGTCTGCAGATGAACATCTCCGGCCCCCTCTAACTGCCAAGCTGCTAGTGAAACAGATGGCTCCAGGTTAAATGTGAATTGCAAACCTAAAAACTAAAAATGGTGTTTGTGCCCTTCCCTGCACCTTTATGATATATAAAGATACAGAAAGTGGTTTTATTTCCTTTGGAGAAGAAGTGTTTGTTTTTTTGTTTTTTTTTTTTCCTTTTAACTGGGTTTTGGGGTGTTTCTCTCTTGCGTTAGGGAAAACAAAGCAGGGGTTTGCCTGCCAGGAGCTCGGATGTTTTTGGGGGATATTTCAGCTCTGGGAAGGGGCAAACCCAATGATGCAACACGATTAATTGCCCATTTTAAAGTCATGCAAAGTCCTTCAGAAGTGCAAGAGAGAGATGGGAAGATCTAACAAACCCAAATTGGGATCAGAGCAGGGAAAAGCCGTTTGCATGTCCAGGAGAGACCCTCAAAGTCAGTTTGTAAGAGGCCGTCGTAAGCTCCCTTTCCTCCTTCAGTTGGGGATTATGGCATAATTAAGGTGGCATGTCAGAATAATTACCTCTCCCATCCAGAGAACTTGTCCCTTGCTTGAGTCTATTCTCCTGGAGTGGAATTAGCCAGGAAGTCATTTGTGAAGGGCTCTGGTTTTATTCAGGTTGGCTTCAAATAAGCCAGCAGAGGGGTAAAAACACCCCTTCAGCCCTGCTCTCCCTTTCTTTTCTGTCTTCAGGGGCAGATTTATTCACCATGACCACCACTCAATGTCCTATCCCAAAATAATAAATACAGGTGTGATAATTAAACAGAAAAAAAAAGATGATGGTTGCTATGTACAACAGGGCATTTAAATACCTTTTGTTAACGTAACGATCACTATTCAGGCAGAGACAAAACAGTATGTGTCTTTTCGGAGAATAAATCTCACACTGCTGCTTTTTCCCCCTGTGTAGTGAGAGAAACAACGTTATTCATATCGAGACAAGGACCAGCTGAAGGATCTGCAGCTGAGGCTGTGGCTGGAGCAGCAGGAGTTGTGCCTGGCAGGTTCGGAGCAAGGTGCCGGCTGGGAATGTTGGGAGGGAATCAGCATGTTTGTAAGCGCAGAAGCACAGCCCATGGTGGCTTCATCCAAAGCGGCAATTTCCTCTCGCAGTCAGCGAAGCCGAGCGTTTGGGTTTGGTGTTGTCAACTAATTAAACTTCTGTTTCACCTTTGAAAGGAAAAGGGAAAGGAGGAAGAAAAGCTTCTTAGGAGCTTTCGGAAGTACCGCAGCAAAATGTTTTGGCACTTCTGAAACAAAGCCTTTCACTTCAGAGACGCCACGATGAAATGCCTGTGGGTTTTTCAAAGGTTTTCTGCTCTTTCGTTCTTTTTTAACCTGAAATTATGCGTCTCATTAACATAATCCTGAATTCTGGTCCTCCTCAAACATCATTGCCAGCAGATGCACAAACTGATCAAAAAAAACCCTCTGCAGTGTATTGACTTAAGGCCAGAGTTTTGCCCATATTTACACCTCATTCCTAACTCCTCATTCTCTGCCCAGTAAATACATCTATCAACTGGTGGTGAGCAGCACAGCCCCATGACAAGCCCACTTTGGGCTCCCAAGATGTTTGTAGGAGCATCTTCCAGCTCTGGGAAGTGTGGGGCTGAGGTGGGAATACACCCTCCTTCATCATCCTATAAATATAAATATGGGTGCATGGTGCTGTGTTTATTGAGATAAATTGGGAAGAGGTTCTGCTGGCACTATATACCATGAAGATGATGTGTGTTTACATCTCTCTGGCGCTGATATAAATACATATAGATACGGACCATCTGAGTTTGGACACATCCTCATTGCTATATATGCATTCCCATAAACTGTGCATCCCTCAAATGTCTTTCTGCCCCAGATGAATGTCTATACCCACAGCTAGGTGTGAATATGAACATTATATTCACATCCCTTTGCATTTGGATGTGCCTGTGGAAAGATGAGCCCAGGGATCTCCATAAATCTCCATTTCTAGGTGCGTGGGAAGGTGGGTTTCTGCTCACCCCTCTTCTTTCTTGACTGCTGTTGTTTTAATGGGTCACCTTGAACTATTTATGGGCCTCACCTATGTCCTTTGGGATCATCCTGGCCTGGGTGCTGGCACCAAAGGCATTAAGAAAGAAAGGATGCTACAACTCGGCGCCAGTTATGAAACGTGCTTAAGGCATCTCATTAGCTGAAGGGCTGGATTCTCATTTACACTCCAGCCTCTCCAGGCTGCACAATGAGGGCTGCAAATGCAGCTCCCAGAGCCCTTTTATGTTCAGTGCAGCTCAAGTGTAAATGAGAATCAGGCCCTCCAGTGCCATTTCTTTTCTTCCAAAGAGAAAAATTCTCCTTGACTACAGGGAGTGAAGTGGGTCAAGATGGTTTGGAGTTGACTTAAATCTCCTCCATGCTGCAGTGACGGATGGCTGTCCACTTGAGAGTAGAAACGTTTAAGCTCCTTTCCAAGGCAAGGGTAGTTTGCAAAAGGAGCACAGCATCCGTAGAAGATAGAAGATGCTTGCCCCATCACACTGGGAGCAAAGGGGCTTTCCTAGTTTTCTCCTGAGCAGAGGTCTCCTCCAAGCAGCAGATGAGCAGGTAATGGTCAAGGTCAAGGAACATGTCTGGATTTCACTCACAGAGAACTGACATTGCAAAGACCTGCCCAGCAGACAGCAGGTTTCACTGCAATAGTCTTCCTGAATTTTGTGCTCCATTGCTCTAAAACAGGACTTCATAGTGTTTTGAGCGCAGTGAAATAAATCTGGGTGCACCAGTAGCTGCAGAGGCTTTGTCTCCTGTCCTCAGGGATGAAAAGATTTCTAGATGGTGAAAAGGAGATGGACTCATCCCTAGTGCTAATACCCAGGGATGGTATTGATTAGTGCAAAAAAGAGAGGGGAGAAAGAGGGACTTGCCTGTGATACACACAAAAGTGTTCATCTTCTATGGAGTGGGTAGTGAGGCTGTGCCTAATGAATGGGGCTGGAATGTGTTCGGATGAGATGCTGAGGATGCGTTGACGCCTGGGAATGAGGATTTCAGAGTTGGGTTGTCAAGGCTCCCCAGGATCTTCAGAAACTATTGGTAAAGGTCACTGTGACCCTACTGATGACAGACACCCCTTTCCAGGGAGGGTCCCAGCACTGTCACAGCCCATCAGTGACTCCAGACACTGGCTCTGGGGCTGGGGACACCAAAGCCGCCTGTACCTGCCATCCCCGCTCCTGGCACTGCACGCTGACGGAGCAATGGAATGAGACACGCTTGCTGATTCATTGCCTCTCCTGGCGACGTCGAACAACCCTCTTAGGAGCTTCCCTTAGCACTTAATCAGAGAAGAGCTTGTCTGTGGCATCTTAAGGACTTCTCAGGTGAGACGCATCCTTCCCTGAATAAATAACGCACAGGTGGAGAAAGGACAAGATATTTTTTGACACAGCAACTCTTAACATCTGATTGCAGCCTATTCCCATGACAGATGCACAGAGAGGCGATGCCTGCTTTGGTGCACAACCTATTTACTGGCTTTTCACTGTTCCCATTTTGCTGTAGCCTGAGCAGCTTCCAGGCTCATGCAGTGATCCTTGCAAGGTGAGACGGGGACAGCATAGAGAGAAGTTAAGTGACTTGGCAGGGTTTGCAATGGGTCTGACTCTGATTTCCCAATAGAAACCACCCTAATTTCTAGCCTAAATCATCACAGAAGAGATCTAACCTCTTTATTATTCCTTTACACCAAGGAGAAGACGCTGGAGGAATATGAAATTCAGATTCCTCCCTTTTGAATCACATCTGCTGCTATTGCTTGCATTACAGCAGCTTGCAGCGCCTGGTGGAACCGGCACCCTGTGTGCTGGATGCTACACACATCCAGTCCTTCAGTTATTATCATTGCTATTGTTATGGAATAAATCATTCCTTAAGCTTCTCTCTTTCATTGCAAATTGCCCATGAAACACTTGCAATCTCTGCAGAGAGACACGCAGGTTGACAGAGTAAATCAGATCAGTAATCAAATCCAGATCCCATCTCCTGCTACCTGGTATGAGTTATTAGTACCAGAAGGTGTTGAAGGAAAAGGCAAGAATCTCTGCAGGAGAAAAAAGAAACATACAGGAAGGGTTTCTTCAGCTTAAATCTGAACTAGAAAGATCTGGAGCTTTCTCATATATGTTATTTAGCCAATGACATTTATACATTTCTTTCTAGGTGTTTGAAGTCTGGGTCTTAACATCGATAATGCCTGATGTCTGCAGCAGCCAGACCTTGGGTCAGGAGTTGCCAACACAAAACAGATTAGGAGCAGAGGCAGCAGTACAGGTAGGGCAGCAAGGATGGATCAGGGAGGCAGCTCCTTAGGTTACTCCTAAACCTGGACAAAAACTATTTGGAGTCTCAATTGTGCAAAACTCTCCCATGCTTTATTGGTTTGCAAAACTTGTCCTGAATAAAGTCCTACACCTAAAAAGAGGAACTTCTGACAAGGACATGTAGTGATAGGACAAGCGGGATGGCTTTAAACTGACAGAGGATAGATTGAGATGAGATCTTAAGCAGTTCTTCCCTGTGAGGGTGGTGAGGCTCTGGCACAGGGTGCCCAGAGAAGCTGTGGCTGCTCCATCCCGTCTAACCCAAACCTGTCTGTGATTCTAGCTGTCAGGGTATGGCTCATATACCCCATTTAGTGCACTGCTTGGGCCACTGAGAAGTGAAAATCTGCCCTCAGTTTTCAACACCTCCACATCTTTTCTGTTTTCCTTGAGATTTAGGTCCTCTTGCCCATATCTCCTAATAAAAGCCTCGGCTTTACCTGCCTGTGATCCCCTCTGCCTAGCACAGCCTTATTCTTGCAGATAAAGGACCCCAGGGAGCTGAGCATCACCAGCTCCCTGCACTGCTCCATGCTGGGGTTGATACCCAGTCACTGTCTCTAGTAATTGGACTCCTCACAGAGACAAGGGAAGCTGTGTGCTCAAAACCGCACTTGTACTTTCTCCTAGGCTTTTTTGGCTCAAAATCTATCCGTCTGGAGAAATCAGATACCTTTGCAGAGGCTAAGGATGGAGAGAGGCCAGTGCACGTTGCACCCTTGTAACCCCATTTAATTATTTACTTGCACCAGAAAATGGTGCTCTCTCCGTTTGCAAGGGAAGATGCAAGGGTTTATTTTGTACTATGGCTTTTTCTTAGTATATTTTGTCCCAATCTGCTCATGTTTTGCTTGGCAGAGAAGCCAGAGCTGCCTGGGCTAGAAACCCCCACCTTCTTGCTGCTCCAAAAAGCAGTCGGCTCTAGAGAAAGCAAACAGGAGCATGGATTTTATTTTATACCATTTTAATAAAGGGAAGGAGTTGGATGCCTCATGACGTATAGCAAATCCAAACAAGCTTGAAGCTGTCCTTCAGCTCTGGCCTCTGTTTTACATTTGTTTCCATATACGACTGAGCACCAAAGCATCCAGCAAAGGCTTAGAAAAGCCCTTCCACGGCAAAGAAATGGGGTTCAAAAGTGATGGAGAGAGATAAAGCACCCAGTTTCTTCTCCCTGGATGGGTTTGATCCCTGCTCCAGAGGAGAGGTTTCCACCATCAGGATCTGTGCTGCCTCCCACCGCCTTCCCTACTCCAACACTTCCCCGAGGATTGTGTCTAAATGGGATTTAAACTCCCCCATCCTTATCACCAGCTACTGACAGCTGACCAAAGCCTAAGGCTTATTATTTCCCACTCTGGAGGAAACATGTATACATACATATATCTCCTTTTTCCCAGCTGCTGTAGCATCAGCTTTATCCTCTCCCATTTGCACTTTCTCATTCTTCCAGTTTTTTTTTGCACTGCTTGGTGAGGGGCATGTGTGTCTTAAAACACTGCAGTGGTGTTGCAACCCAGTTAGGAGGAGTAAACCTCACAGGTATCGCCTCTGGATTTAGCCCAGGGCTTTGCAGGAGGAGGATTTAGCAGCCCCAGGGTCAAGGGAGCAGCCGCCCTGAAGTTGTATACAAGTATTTACAGGGGACACATATTTACTGCTCTATAAGAGATTATATCCGAACAGTGGGATACAAGCTATAAAAGGAAAAACTCTTGACTTGCCCCATGCAGCACTTACCCAGCTGTAAATTAAATCCCTCTCTTCTCTCTGCTGGTAATTTAAATCACCAGCTTCATGCTTCCAAGCCCATCCTTGAGAAAGCTCCGGCTGTGTCGTGCAAGGGGTCAGAGTGACAGGGATTTTGGCATGCTTAAACACCACAGTGATGCTTTCGTATGCTTACGCTTGCACATAGGCAGCTTCCTCCCTTCTCCAGCCTCTCCCCTGTACCCACAGAGGGTGGGCAAGAGGGTGTTTAAATCCCCTAAATGTGATAAAATGGGGGTGCAGGACCTGAATTAAGGTTCCCTGCATTGATCGCTAGGAGCTTTGGGGTTATTTTTGCAGCATCATTTCGAGAACGATCCTTGTCAGGCAACGTGGGGAAATAAAAAAAGAGCCTTTTCTGACTGTCAGAGCCATCATTTGAGCAAGAAATGCAGAAACAGAAATGGGTCCCCACAAGGACCAGACCAAGGGCATCTTGTCTCCCCATGCAACATCCCAGGTCTTTTGCTGCCCAAACTGCACAAGGAGAGGCAATCTATTTTCCAGGGGAAAAGCAATTGCAAGGATTTTGCTCTGTTTCAGGGCGTATCTCCTCCAAAACACTGGGTTTAGCAGCTTTGGCTCTTGCCATTCCTGTCACAGACATGAGCAGTGACCAGCGATTTCTCAGCAGCGTAATCTTGGGGCCACATGGATGCTGGGGTCCTTCTCTGGGCAGTGGCTTCACCCTACTGTTAAATCACTCCCCTCCTCTGCTCCACAGCATCCCGCATCCCCTTCTCAGCTTATGTAAATGAAGATATGGATGCTATGGATATAGACAATATGGATATGGACACAGATATGCATCCTAAGGTTATAGATATATATTTATTTTATGGAGATATATATTTATTTTATGGATATGGATGATATGATAAGGAGATAGTACAGGTACAGGTAGAGGTCTACATACAGATTACATGGTATAGATATAGAATATATGGATATGGGCATAGATTATGCAGAGACAAGCCGAGAGGTGAAGAAAAGGGGAAAGAAGTCGAGTCGTCCCGCCTGAAGCTCCTGCAAAACTCCCTTCTGGGACAAAAAGCATTTGTTACATTAATTGGTGTTGGAGATAGCGCCAAACAAATGAAAGTTATTAAAGGAAGGGAGATGGATGGAGCTCAAGGCATCCGTTTGTTTTGCCAGCGCCAAATTCATTTCCAGAAAAAGCCCTTATCAATTCCCAGGGAATAGTTTGCCCTGTCAGTGCCGAGCGGGTGTTAATGTTCTTTACGGCTCCGTTAGAGCTGGTGCAGTGACACCAATCTAAATAAGGGAGGAAGGAAGGCTTAATCAGCCTGTCACTGACCAGTTATTAACATTTTAGAACAAGGGCATTAAAGGAGAGAATTCTGAGAGGTCAATTTGTACTTCAGGAGAGAAGCCAAAAAGATAAGGAGGAGAAAAGCGATGTCTGCCAGCCAGCAGTCACGATGCCAGCCATGAGACTTGGGGGCATCCATCTGCTATCAAGGCAAACAACCTGAGAGGAAAGGCTTCTCCCCCCCGGTGAGGGTCTTCTGCTGCAGCCAAGCTTTACACCCCATCCTTGGCAGTGGTACCCCCCCTTTCCCACTCTCGCCATCTCTGCATCCTAGAGGCGGCTGCAATCCAGAGGGGCTGCATGCAATGGCTCTGCAAAGCCCTGTGGGATGAAAGCTGTGTGCTTAGATATGGTTTATCCCTTCCAGCCCCTGATGATAATCCAGGATTAGTCCTTCCAGTATATGATTATGTTTTGTCCACTCTCTTTGAAATGACACCATTCTGGCCCCTTTGCTTACATCAACCCTTAGGAAAACTGTTTGCCAGGCTCTGATTAAACCCTGCTTGCAGCAAAGTCCACCAGGATCTCAAATGACTTGACATCCACGTCCCTCATGCACTGAGCATCCCCTCTGCTTCTCACCCTGCTTCATAGCTCAGCATCCTCCTGTCTCCAAACACCGATCATCTCTAATGTCCCCTTAGAGACCACATGGGGACCAGGTGTAGAAGTGCACCTATTCATTTCCAGCAATAAATAAGTAGCTTTGGCCACAGTGGTGGCTTCTGGATGTTGCTCCCCCAGGCAGCTGGTTCTATAGAGAAGCATCAGCCAGGCTCCATTTGGGAAGCCAGCACTGCTGCTCCCCATTAGGTTTATTCGCTATATGTGTTGCTGGGCCATTAAAGGAGCTGTGTGATAGCTGTCTGGCTGTTTGCGGGAGCAGCAGAGCAGCAGGGGAGTCAGCAGCCATTCCTCAAATCATTTCTCCCGGGGGAATGAAAAGAGAGAGAAATAAAAAATTAAATGAAATAAAATCTGCAGCAGAGGAGACAGAAGGAACAAGTCTTGCAGGGTTGGAGATCCTCTCTTTGAAGAGGTTTGTTTCATTTTCAAGCTCATTATTCACAGGAACCTCACTCTGAGGTGTCTGGACTCCGGAAGAGCTTGGGAAGCTCTTTAGGATGGACATACCTATGGTGCTTAATGCAGGTCCTGCCAAAATAAACATGGGAAAGGGCTCTTTGCTGGGATTGAATGCTTTGAGATGTAGCATTTGCATCCTGGAGCTGTCTTCAGCCCAGTTCTGTTATACAGGCCAGCTTCTTGCCTTGTACAGACTTCTGCCAATGTGATGTAGGGAGGTCCAAAGGGTAAAAGCATGCACCCAGGGACAGGCTGCGAATAAGAAATACCCACCGTATTCTGGCCTCTGGAATAGCAGCTTGTCCTCCTCATTTATCCTACTTTTTCTGCCTCTCAGATAGGATATACACAGCTAGAACCCCCCCTCAAGTCCTGCTGTGAGGTTTTACTCTGGCTCAGGCCATTTTGCCAGCAGATAGCCCTCCTTTCACCCTCTCCCCTTACCCCACACGCCCAGAAAAGGAAGGCAAAAAGAAGCAGCAAGTACTAGGGTGGATAGAACTACTTTTGCAGATCAACACTCAGGTATCTGATGATCCCCAGCCAGCATCCATTACCCTGTGCAGTCACTGTAATTATTGCCCAGCCTGTAATAACTGACTCAGCACCACTACTAAATGAAGAAAAGCCCTTACATCCAGGAGTGTGCAAAAGAGAGCAGTTAACTGGGAGGATTTTTCTGCTGTGAAGATGGTTGCAGCATCCAGTCCCTCTGGTCCAGGTCTTGTCATAGCCCTGATATCCCCTGCTGTGATTTGGGGACCAAATGAGGATGCTGAGTGTGTTGCAATTAATTGGAGGGTAAAAGTTATGCTGAGCCTCCAGTCCTGGTCCTCACTTCTCTGATGGCCTCTCTTGCAAGATTTGAATCCATGAAAGATGGTTTTAATACCTGGTGTGCTGCAGGGATATTTGTTTGGTGACAGCTTGCATTAAAGTCAACCATGCCAAATCCACCCGATAAATAAATCGATGCCGAAAGCTGGGCTCACCCCGATGTGCTTGGGAGGGGAGAGAAGGAGATGGATGGGTTTTATTGTTGCCATTATGGCAATTATTATTATTATTGTTAGGTTTTATTGGGTAAATAGAAGGAAAAGCAATTCTTTCTCTTGGTCCAAAGGCCCAGTTGCCAGGGCTGGCTCGCAACGGCAGAACGTCGTGAAGCAGTACAATAACAGCAAATTATAAATCACTGCCTTTTGTTTCTGATTAAACACTGCAAATCAGGGACTTACCCTTCCTCACCTCATCATGAACGGTGTGACACCAGCACCGACCCCAGACTCAGTGGGGGTGCTGTGGCCACGTGCTCCTGTGATGCCACAACTGCCCCCAGCGTGCATGGGGAAGAGGAGCAGGGCTTGCCTGCCATAAGCCAACCCAAACAGCAATGTAAAGTGTTGAATTTGGCTTCCCCTTCTGCATTAGAGCTGATTACACTAATTGACATGTTTGTTTGGGGTTGGATATATTTTGTTGTCCCTTTTTCTTTTCTACTGTTTTATTTTTTTGAGCCAAATCAACATGGTTGTTGCCAAATGGTTGTAAGACCAGGTGCTTTCCAAGGGAGATCTCAGATCTTAACAGGGACAAAGTAGGACTGGTGGAACAGAGCCTTTTATACCAAAGGCACCATATCCTTGCGTGGACCACTTCTTTTGCAAAGTGCCTTGAGCCCGTTTTAAAAGGATTAGCTTCCTTCTAGTAATTCAGCCATGGCTTTCCATGATTTCCTTGCATTTCCTGCTTCACCCCGAGGAATCACAGGTCTCGCTCACACCCTGCTATTAGGTTTGGTTAATCTTTATAAAGCAGAGCCGCAGGGATGCTGAAAGCCAGGGCAACACAGGATGTGGTACACAGAGCAGCCCAGAGATGCTTCTCCCATGCTCTGGCTGCAGGCTCCTCTGGGATGGAGCACCTTAGACAATGCACAGCTGACAAGTAGCTCAGGTTTTCAGCCACTGCAGCAGCGAGACACCAGCGTTCACACACTTTAGTCCTTTAAAATTGAAATAAATGACCCCTTTGGATTAAACAGGGCCGCAGCAGTGAAGTTCATTTGAAAGCTATCGCCATCAGGAGCGTCAGACTGCCCCCAGCCCGCCGGGGCGCGTCGGGGACAGCCACATTACCTCCTCAATCAGCATTACATCCCTTATCAGCCTGGCTGATTTTTGAAGATCTCCCATCTAAAGGTCGAGCAAATCATCTACTGTGGAGGCAGAGAGAGGGAACAGCAGGGAAGCAGGCGGCAGCGTGATGGAAGCAAGGAATGTCACTGCTGGCTGTGGACCATCCTGGGATCTTTGGTTTGGGAGCTGGTTCCTGATGCTGGCCAAGAGCAGCGACAGAAAGGAGCAGTCAAAGCCCTGACACATACCCAAACACAACAAATCCAGAGTTTTCTCAGGAAAATAAAATCCTTCCATAAAAAGAGTGGTGCTGAACAGGAACATTGCACTGTCCAGAGCAAAAAGCCCTTGTTAAGTGGAATCTTTTCTGTATATCTTGAATATGAAATTTTAGGGAAAACAGGGTTTATTTCAATCCAAGAGGCAAAACCTAAAACCATCCAGTAGGAAAGAAGTGGGAGCACAGACAGACTGACCCCTCTCTCTGCCTTTCTCTCCTCTTCCCCTGGGAGCATTCTACTTCAGCCCCACATTCCCTCTGCTTCCATCTGGTACCCAAAAGGCAACAGGACCCCCAGTAACCATAGCACACCATCCACCAACCTGCCACCCTTCTCCCTCACCCATTAGTAAAAAATCACAACAATTCATTTCAGCATCCCTGTTTCTACCAGGCAGAGGTGTGATCACACACCTGCCCTGTTAGCAGATTAGTTATATTGTGCCATGAGGCACCCAGAGGAACCATCAACGAGGCATTTACAGAATTAGGACCCGGCATTTAATCACTTTGCTGGTGGCTGAGTGTTATTAAATTCCCCTGAGTTCAGCAACTTTGTAGCCCAGCTCTTTTGTAATGCAAGGCTTAGAGCAAAACTCACAGCTTTACTTGGGCTGGTTCAATCCAGCATTTCTTCACATGCCTCATCTATACTCCATCCTCATGCTCTGAGGAAAGGCCAAGACTGGGCAGCTTCATTTAGAAACCAGAGGCAAAAACCAGAGCAAGAGCACAGCCTGGAAGGATATTAATATTTAATCGCAGGAGGCCAGGGGTTACAGAGGCAATTGCTGTTAAATGTTATTGAAACAAAGCATTCATATTCCCACTGTAAGGGTCGTTTAGAAGAGCTGCCTTTCTCCTCTCTGTGCTTAGGATTGGTGCCATGAGTAAACCTTCTTGGTAGGACTTTTCCCTCAGATAAATGGGGGCTTTAAAGCTGCTTTTTCCAGGAGCATTTTCTCTCTGCATCAGGAATGGCTTTGAGGACACTTGTGTTTCCAGCAAGCAGCAGCAAGTATGCTGGGGAAAAAGGGACAGCCCCATACCCTGGAGACTCTGTGGTGATAGGACATATATTTATATACCTGACTGTCACCGAGGGTTAGTACTGTTAGTCCTGGAGATGGACAGAAGTGGAGCGTGCAGCCCTCTTGATGTCCTTGTCTACCTCTTGATGAACTAAGAAAAGATTTCTACAGCCAGCCGTTCTGCCCAATACTCACTCCACCTTCTGTCTTCACCATCTTCCTATTCAATATCATAGAATCTCAGACCGGTTTGGGTTGGAAGGGACCTTAGAGCTCATCCAGTTCCAGCCCCTGCCATGGACAAGGACACCTTCCACTAGAGCAGCTTGCTCCAAGCCCCTGTGTCCAACCTGGCCTTGAACACTGCCAGGGATGGGGCAGCCACAGCTTCTCTGGGCACCCTGTGCCAGCGCCTCAGCACTCTCATAGTGAAGAATTAGATGACCTTGAAAAGAAAATGCAATGATATAGAGGAGATAAATTGGAAGGAGCTTCAAGATTTGGCATCGTATCTCAAGACCACACTGCTTTAAATCCTGCAAGGGTTAAGCCTCGGGCAGCAGCTCCTCAGCACCTGGTTTGACATGTCATTAGCAGATTTGATATCTCACTTTGGTCAAAGTGGGTTTTCTTCCCAGAGAATTAATTCCATTTTTTTGCCTGCACACAAATCATTAACCCAGCCCTCCAAATGAAGTGCTAACACTTCCTGTCACCTTCTGCTCCTCACTCCCTGCAATTCCTTAAAGCCGCTGCAATCAGGGCCCTGAAAAGCTAATCAATTAAGCCCCAATATATCAAGAGCTCACGAGCCACTGTGAAGAACCCAACACATCATTAGTGAGCTTGTGATATTTCTGCCGGATGAGCAGATGTGTGGAAAGCAAAAGCAGACTGTGGCCCAAGGTCCTTTTTCTTCACCACTGCCTTTATCTCAGTGCTCCTGGCTGTGTCAATTCATCTCTAGCTTCTCAAGTGCTTCATGGCCAGGAGAGGACACTTGTCTTTTCCCTGTTGGCAAAGGGAGATGGTAGGTGGAGGTTGGATTTTCCACTATAGACATGTGGAGATGATCGTTATGCCCAAATACTTCCATCATGTTGGGCTTTAGTTGTTACTTTTTCCTTTGAAAATCCCTTTGTAGAGGACTGAAGAGCGTTTTCTTCCGCCTTTTTGACTGAAACCCCAGAATCCTACCAAACACACCCCCACACCAATATATTTTCTCTCCAAAGAGTTCTGGTCTAAGTTGCAGCCTCAGCCAACCCTTCCCCTAAAGTTAAACCCAAGCATGTGCATCAAAACACAAAATACACAGCTCGCCTGCCCTCAGATTTTAGAACACTTGTCTCCATGGAAACCCACACTTTTGATTTTTTTTCCCTTTTTTCCCTTTTTTTTCCTCGATTCAGAAACCAGAACATCAAGGCATGGAGCAATCCAAGGGGTATTAAGGATGCCCTGGTGCCTGGCATCTTTTGAGGCTTTATCTGATGCCCTCAGCCAGAAATTGCTGTCTATAGCACATCTGAGATGATTTCTCCCACCCTCAGCAACTTGTTTTCCAAGGATGCCATCTCAGTCCCATACACATACACACATTTGATTTCTGAAGCCTATGTTGTTTTGCAGGATAAAAGCCTCTGTATATTAATACCATTATCAATAGGTCTTGAATATCACTGGGCTTCCTAATTATGCCTTATGACACGCTAAATGGCAGGAGTGAAGTTTAAGGTCAACCACAGAAAAAGATTAGCAGCAGCTTCTGCCTCTTAAGGGGGCAGATGGAAACCACAAAATGGGTCTAAAATGTTCACCAGGCAGCCTGACCTCCCTGCGCTTGAAGCAGAGCTTCACAGCTCTGCTCCACCTCGCACAAAGGGTTCTGGAGCAAGGCTCCTCATTTCTCTGATTTAAGAAGTTTGCCACAGCCCTTTCTTGGCATGTCATATTTACAGGTGAAAATGCAGGGTGATATTTAGAGGTAAGTGGTATTTATAAGTACATATGCAGGGAAATGTTTACAGGCAAGATACTCAGGGGTAATTATAGATCAATACTTCAAAGCAGAGTAAATAGAGAGGTAAAGGACCTTTGCTGGTATGTTACAAATAAATATTTAGATATAACAGATGCACATAAGTACGTGTAGGCTATATGGAAGAGATAAAGATTAGAATTTAGATGGAGCCCTTTTATAGGGAGGTAAGGCTATACCATTAGCAGCACATCCATAACTCAGCAACATAAGAGCATCCGGGCAATGCTATCAGATCAGCCCCACGGTCCATCAAACCTGGCATCAGGTTTCCAAACCAAAGAAGCAGAGGTCAGATAAATCCTTTTCTTCTGTTGAGGGAGCTCTGATGCCTTCCCATGCCATCACCCCAGCACAAAACCTGGGACCAGAGCTCTGTTATGCCTTTCCAGTTCCCTCTGACTCACTGCATCCAAATCTCCCTTGCCAATCGCATGGCGGCAGCTCATGTCTGACAAAGTTCAGCCAAGCAACGAGCAGCCTGGAAGGCCCTGAGATCCTGTAGAAATCCCCATCCAATTTATCAAGTCAAGAATTCAGCCGGGTGGGAGCTAACTAGGATGAAGTTCTGATCAAGGCAAGAGATTACAGCAGAGCCGGTTTCACAAATCACAGCTCTGAACTCGAGAGGGATGGGAACATCAGGATGAAGGGGAGTTTTTCCAGAGCTGGGCATAGCTGGAGATAAGAACCAGTTGTTGGTAAATAAAAATGCTGGGGAATCGCATGTCTGATCAGTGTCCGCTCCCATCAGGCTTGCAGAAGCTGGCAGCATTATTTTCAGGCTTTTCACTGAGAATACTAAGGGCATTTGGAAAGGCAAGAACAAAGGTACAACTTTATTTGAGAGCAAAACAAAAGCAAACAAATGCATACCCAGAAGACCCAGCGTTGAAAGAGAGCGATAGGCTATTCAGCTGCCATCTAAAGCAGCTCTTGGACAGCTCATGACTGTTAAAAAGTTTCCGAGGAGCAAAGGCTTTTGTTTGTTTGTTTGTTTGCAGGCAGAAAACAAAGTGAAAGGATTGCTGATGCCTTTAGTAGTAAATGAAGACAAATATCCTCCGGCTGTGAAGATTGCTGGAATGGGAAAAACACTAGTCATATCATTTTGGAAAGTGTCTGCGCCATGCTTTTGGGGTCCTCAGGCTTATTTTCCAAGGATGAGCTCTTGCACCCCAAATACCAGAGGGATCCGACATAAGTTGCAGCTCTCAACAAGTCGGATACTGTCACGTGTACCCTTGAGAGACATCCCTTATTTGAAGATGTCAAGAGCCTCAGGGACCCCTGATTCCCTCATAGTCTGTCCTGATGGTTTCATGTCCTCAGAAGTTTGGAAAAAAAATGCAGTTTCTCACTTAGCTTTGGTCTGTCTCTGCCTTCTATTCGTTCCCATTCTGCCTTTCCCTGAGAGCTTAAAGAGCCCTTTAGTATCTGGTATTTTCTCCCTGTGAAGCTACTTAGACATGGTAATCAAGTCACCTCTCTGTCTCCTTTTTAATAAATTAAGCAGATGGAGCACTTTAAAGCATTCTTTTTTGCAAGCCTTTGGATTATTTTATGTGGCTCTTTCTCAGCCCTGGCTTTGCATTGACGGTGTTTCAATGGCAGAGCTCAACAAGGGTGCAGCCACTACTTCTCCCCATCCCCATCCTGCTGGTGCGCACTCCCCAGGTATCAGGGTCAGAAAGCTGTGATCAGCCTCAGTGAGGTTTTCTAGTTGCAGACCTCTTGCCAGTCAGATACTTCAGACAATCCAGCTCATTAAATGAAAAGAAAGACTTTAAATTTACTGCCTCCATCAATGTCTAAAGCCCTCGGCTTCCTGAAGGCTGCTGCCCAACCGGCATTATAAAATAATAGCCTTTTTCTGTCTGTTTTTTTATAGCAAGAGATAATAATTAAAGATTGGATTATGAGCTAGCCTGACATCACAAAAAAGACACAACTTTATCGTATTACACAGCATCAAAATTAATTAGAAGCGTGTTAATCTCTAATCTAGGAAAATGTTGCAGGATCTCTGGCCTCAATATAACATCCCCCATATGCTGACTGACAGCCTGCCCCTTTGAAAGTCTCCCTGCATCATCCCTGCAAAGAAACCTTTGCAAAACTCTGTGTAATCAATGGTGCTTTGATTAGTAAGAGCTTCCAGACGCTCTGGCAGACAGCTCCCACGATGCCTGCTGTGGATTGCCTTTGTGTGCACAACTCGGCGCTTTCAGAGAGTTGTTTTAGCAGCGTGAGTGAGTCAGGTCCCACTCCTGGTCCGCTGGCAAATCATCACTTAAAACGCTTATGAGCACATATGAAGGTGCCAAAACCTCACATTGATCACTCAGAGCCTTTGAGATTGGGGATGCAGAGAGATGAGTAGAGTGGAAATGTGGGCAGGAGAGCCCAGGCTGGACATAAGGTGGATGCATCTGAGGTTTTCCAATAGCTTATTCCTTTCTGCTTTGCTTAACCAAGCCACAACAGGGAAGTAGCTTTGATGCAACACTGGTGATGCTACCCACTTCACCCCATGTTGGTCAGGATTTGGGGACTCTGCTGAAGCTCCATCCCTTGGAGCTTCAAGGTTTATTTGATTTTCCAGATCCATCTCTTTGTTGCTGCCATTCCCCAGGAGATGCTGAGCAGGGATCTGATCCATGAATGAGAGCTGCATTCCCCAAATCCCAGATGTGGGTCTGTGTGTCTCCTTTCCAGGTGTGCTGAGGCTGGATACACTGACTGAGAGATGCCTGAGGACGACAGTGCTATGTGTATTCAGATTCAACAGGCAGTTATCAGGGCAGCATACACATCAGAAACAAGGCTTGAAGTGTCACACAGAACAGCAAATCAAGTACAGCAGCATCACTCTCATTTTAGCAACACTCCTTCTCATTTTTAAAGGAACCCCATAAACTGAACAGCCTGGAAAACTTTGCATCGAGCACAGGAGGGCTTGGGGTTGGGGGATTTCAACCTCTAACGTACAGCCTGGACCCTAGTTGCTCTGAACAAAGCTGTCCAGCTTCAATAGCAGTGCCCCAACCTCCTCATGCCTTCACGTGACAGTCCCTCTCCCTGTTCCAGGCTTCACTTACAAAGCTGAATTCCCTTCGGGATAATGACCTACAGGCTCCTGATTTTGGGACCCAGTGACCAGTACTGACATTCCTCTCAAGAAACTGGAAGAAGCAAGGAAATGGTGGTTGCTCCACATCTTTCATGCAAGAAAGACAAGAAGCTCTGGGGTTACAGGCTTTTTTTTACCTGGGCTAAATACTTGCATTATTCAAGTGAAAAGGGACTTGAAAGCAAACTGAAGGAACCATACTGGGAGGGTAGGATGCCTGGGCGATGAGCTAGGAGATGTTACTCAGCAAAGAGAAGTGCAAGGTAATGCGATGTAGGAAGATCGCTTAAACTATTCATGCACTCCAGTGGTTTCTGAATTAATTGTAGCCTGGCAGGAAAACACTCGGGCGTCCTGCTGTATAACCTGATGGAAGGATCTGCCGTTAGCCAAGCAACAATTAGGAGGGGAAGCAAGTCATTAAGCTGCATTAAGACAGGAATGGAATGTTCTAATGCTATGGTATCTGTCCGCTGGGCAAATCTGGGAGGGATTGACTCCTTCCCTGTTCTCCTTTGGAACAACCTGTCCCAGGACACCGGGAAGACTGTGGTCCCTGATGTGCTGAGGTGGGATTGCCCATGCAGATAAGCTCAGTGTCTGCCAAAAAGTAAGGATAAATCTGAGGTCCTGCAGGCTCGTTGCTGCCATCGAGACAGATGAGGCTGCTCGGAGCTGGGCTCCAAAGCAGCACATCAGCTCCTGTAAGTTTATGGAGTCAGCAAGACTCCCTTCACCTCCCTGAGCTAAGGACAGGTATGGGAGATTGAAAAGACTTAAATTTGTGCCTGCAATTTGGCTATCGCATTTCTTAAACCATGGGGATCAATTTGTTATATCTCAGGGATATCAGCGCGAATGTATACACATAAATACATATGAGAACCTGTGCATGGATATGGTTTCCCCTCCTTGCTAAAAATATCCTGTCAGCCTCCTCTTGATCCTAATTGCTGCTACACATTGAGTTTATATCACAGACATAAATACATATTTATAATTTCCAGGACCAGCTGATAAATTCAAAGATGCATAGATCACCTTTTGGGTGTCACCTACTGTCACTAGATCTTTATGAAAGAATAAACTGAAGCCATTTTACTACTTCACTTTGCACACACTGCTGTTAATGCCCCTGTAGTATTTGAGCACGTGTTAGGGTTTGCCTGCAGTGTATATCCTTCAGGGTGCAAGTGATGAGGTGCTGCTGGAAAACTGTAGGAGAAGCACGTGGAGAGCAACGTTGCTTCTGCACAGCATCCCTGACTTCTCTCTCAAAGGGAGTTTGCAGGACTTTAGGTGAGAATATCCTTCTTGATTCACTCCAGCATCCCTTGGGACAGTTATCCATCCCATCCCATCCTGACTTGGCCTATCCCATCCCACCTCATCTTGTTCCATCTTGCCTCATCCAATTTAACCTTGCCTTGTCTCGTCTCATCTCTTCTCGTCCCATCCATTCCCTTCCAATCCCATCTCATCCCAATTCACAGTTTCCTTCCTTTTCCTGCTTTCTAGATCCCTGACGACCCTTTTATCCTGATTTCCCAGAGGAAGAGGGCAACAGCTGCTCTTCCACCTCACCTCATTTCCTTGGAGCAAAGCAGGCAAGGACAGAAAAACCCATGCCTTAAGCAACATGGTGTTTGCTGCAGCAGAAGGGCAGAAGCAGCAGGCCAGGGTCTCACCCAGCACAAATCAGCCCAGTCTGTGTCAGGATCCATCCTCCCCTTCTCAGCTGTGTCTTGGAGATCAATAGTAGAGAAGCAGGAGGCCAGTTTACCAATACAGTCTAGATGGGAAAGCCGAAGGCGACCTAAATATTGACCGTGATGCTCAAGAAGCACTGAGAAACTACAGCTTTATGGGCTCTGGTGGTTGCTAAGTCCCAGCCCTCCCTGGCTGGAAAATGCAATAGTTCAGGAGCTGGTGCACTCCTGTCCTGAATTTCTTTCTGTTTAATGAGCCTGTGTGAGCATCGCTCGTCTCTCCCTGCAATTGCTCTTCAATCACCCCAAACACAGCACCAATGCAGCCTTCAAAGCACACTGCTGGGCCAGGATGCACTGGATTGAGTCCAGGATGAGCTCATGGGATAAAGACACATTTTGGGTTGCATTAGCCTCTCTCAGGGCCCAAAGCAACACCTTTTTGTCACTAAATCAATGTATGGGCTCAAATGGCAAAGATCAAAAGTCATCTAGCTCCAGTGCAAGCAGCTGTTTGAAGGGATCTACCTCATTTAAAGCCATTTTAAATCCATAGATGCCCACCCAGTGAGAGGAAAGCTGCAGCCATTCTCATGCTGTGTTCCTGTTCTGTCTCTGCTGTATTTTCTTCCCGACAATGATGGCAAACCAGATCTGGTGTGAATAAGGGTTAGCTCCCCGCAGAGCTTTGCCAACTTCTACCAGCTGGTGGTTTGGCCTGTGTTGGATTTAATAATCTCTTTTGTCCATTGGATTTTGTGACTAATTATTATTACAAAAAACCCCACACCCCCAAGTTATAAAATGGAGCTGAATGAGAGTGATTTAATTTGTGACTATTTTTGACAGGAATTTACTGATTTTTTTAATAGCTCCTCCTTAAAAGACAAGCAAATCCCCAGAGGAAGGGGGGGGGGGAAGTGTTTAAAACACCAATAAATAGGCTCTCTGACAAAGATTTCAGCTTCAAAAGGGGGTAAAGGGTACTGGGAACCATCTGCCTAGTGGTTGCCTTCCTTGCCACTAGTCCCCACAGCTCCTTTGCCAGCAATAAGGGATCTCAGTGTAAAGCTGGGCTTAATTAGAGCTGTCCTATAAGCCCTAAATATTATTTCTCCCCTTGCACAGATCTTTTCTCCATCGTTTACTCCTTGATTCATCCCTGAGTCCAGCAGAAAGCAATGTAAAGCTCCTCCCTCCCTTCATGTGCATGCAGCGGGTGCTGCAGACTTTTGAGGGTATAGTGGGCTAAAAGTCTCCAAGGCAGGAGATGATGCCCTGGCTGCCCCAGCAATTTCCCCATCACCCTCATAAGGTCCATTTTGGGTTTTACAACTGGCAAACTGCATCTTTTGGAATAAGGATTGAGTGTCCATACTAATGTCATAGGACAGGAGATGGGGGTGCTCAACACGTAGGTGATGGAGGAGAGTGAGGATGAATGGGGATTTGCTGCTCCTAGGGAGGAAAACCTCTTCTGGTGACTTCTTCAGAAAAAAAAAAGCAAAGAGAAAAAGAAAGCAATGGGAAAAAAAATGCAGTTTGCATCTGTTGGGAGAGATGGGTTTGTCTTTATCAGCTGCCCTCATTAAAGATCCTGGTGAGGGGAGAAATCCTGACATGAGTGATTGGAAACTCAGGTGATGGAAGACCGAAAGGAAAGGGTTTTTTTTCTCTTCTCCCCTGCTGAAGACAGCAGGAATTGGGGAAGGATTGACTTAGCGCTATCCATCAGGAAAAGACTTTCCATCAAAATAGTGAGCAAGAAAAATAGCACCTGGGAAAGAAAGCAAGAAGCCTGCAAGGAGAGGGCTCTGCAGACTCTCAGAGGTTGGCAAAGTCTCTTTGGGAAGGACCCAGCAGTGGGGTACAGGCAAGGCAATAAGCAACTAAGCATTATAGAAAGAGGTGAAATGGGGGGAGCATGAGTTTAATGGTGGAAGAATAAAGGAACCCTAGGAGCGTTTTGGGAAGAGAGATGTTCTTCAGGTGGGATGAAAGGCAGGGGATGTCAGAGCTGTGCCAGAGGGGGGACCGGGCTGTGAACAGGGGGGATATGTCTCACTCGGTGGCTCTTTGAAGATTTACCTTGTTGCTAAGAGCTTGGAAAACGATGCTATCAGCTCAGTGGGTCTGCTTTGGCCCCAGGAACAAGTATCTTGGGGGACTGCAATGGAAATATCCTCATTTTAACTCAAAGCTGGGGTCTGGCTGCCCAGTGGCACAGCGATACAGAGAAATCCCTCAGAAGAGGGGGGCTCTGAGAACCTATCCCAGCTCAGGTGCCCCACAAAGGATAGAGCTAGAATGGTTTAGGGCAAGAAAAGCTGCAGCATGGCAGAAACTACTGCAAAGAGCTGACACGGCCCAGCAGGAACAGAAAGGCAGATTTTTCCCGGGATCCCAGAGGATACCTTGCAAAATTTGTTGCAAGCCAGGAGAGCATAGAAAAGTTGATGGAGTGAGGCTGAATGTGAAGGCAAGGATATGCCCTGCAAGGACAATGAGGTTTGTTACCAGCCCTTTCCATCGCTCTCTTTCATTCTTTGCTTTCTGTGATTTAACCAGTTCCTTGTACCAACTGGCTTCACTACCACCCAGTGGGGAGACGCTCAGAGGGTCCCCTGGAAGCACACAGCTTCCAGCCCCAACACTTCCCCCGTTTTGGGTCCCACGACCAGCCTCATGAAAGCAGCCACAGCATTTGCATTATGCAAATTTGGCATATGCAGATCAGCCCTTCCGAAAATAATATGCAATCAGGCAATTAACAACCGCCTTGTCTTTATCTCACAGGTAGTTCCAATTCCTGCAACTCTTAATTTTGGCTTGCCCAGCTCTGCAATCTTAATAATGTCATTTTAACTCCCTGGCAGTCATTTTAAGATGGGTTTTTCCTCTTTATTTCCCTGCCCCAAGCCCTCTCTGCCACTCGCTTGTTGCCTCTCCCTCTGCTCACCAGTGGAGAGGAGGATGACAGAGGGATGCTTTTCTCACGGCTGATGGTACAGCCATAAATTTCACTTATATCCAGTAAAACACAGGCATCCAATTAAACCCATAATCCTATAAACCTGCCAGCAATCAAACACACTTTTAAAAATCAAGTCCGACAGGTACTTTAAATCAATATATCCAGGTAACAACTTGCAGTTTGTAGGATCTTCTGACACTGCATTTTTTGTAGCTCCGGCACTGAAAGAACAAATATTGCAGGATGTGGGTTGTTTTCATGGGTTTTTCCTCCTTTTAGCTTCACAAGAGGAGATTCCTGAGTGGTGAGTGATGATTGTGGGTTGAGATTGAGGGAAATCAGGAGGACTTTGGGTCTGCTGCAAAAATTCCCAGCCAAAGCCTGAGGCAGCGTCGCATCCTCTGTTATATCACCTCTCCTTGGCTTCTTTCCCTTGAGATGTCAAGGCGACTGGTGGTTTGGGATGGATTGTTATTATCCAGGTTTTTTTTCCAGAGGGAAAGAAAAGAGGTTTTAATTTATGACCTGTTTTCCGATAACAGCTCAGGGCTCTGCCAAATTCAGAAACCTTTTGTATCAGGCACAGTACAAAGCGGTTGGCAACATGAAGGGACAAGGCAGGTGATTGATGCCAAAGAGCATCATTGCTACTCATCACCCCACCAGCAGCGCCGAGAAGAGAAGAGTCAATAGCTTTGTGGCAATTCATAAGGTCACTGCAGATAAATCACTGCTTTTCTTTGGTTTTGGGGGGATTTCACCCCAAAGAAGTCCCACTTGCTGCCTCATAAAGCTGGTGCCTCCTTGGGGCTCTGTGCGCCCACGGTTGCTTGTGAGGAGCATGGGAAAATGAAGGAGGAAAAGGTTTTAGTGTAATAGCCAGGCATTTGTGCTGCCACCATCAAATTAATATGGTTCAGCCAACCCAGAGAGTTGAATATCCGCACCAGGATCCATCTGCTACACCATGCTTTCAGGGAATAAAATGTATTGTGGATGAGACAATGCACTGAGTGCCTCTTTGGCTCTGTCTCTATATAATACACCTTGAACTTGCTCAAAGTAGCTTGGAAATCATGTTTGCACCTCCATTTCTGAGGTCGCTTCGGCAAGGCTGACAGGCAGTATAATTCCCATAGCCTGCTTATGGCTATGTTATATTATGTGTTAAAAACGGTTGGGTTTGCCAAGTAGGAATCATGGAGGTCAGGAAAATGAGAGCCAGATGGACTTTCACACCTCACAAGCTCCCAAGAGCTCTGCCTGAGCCAGTTGAAAGCCTTGTTGAAGCCGTGAACAAGCTTTCCAGCAACGCCAGCATCCTGGCTGGGAGCTTAAACACCACACGTGCAGCAGCAGGGAAGTATTTTAAGCACATTTAAGAGTGCTTTAAGCAGTTTTATTTGGGCTATTATTTTTAATTTGTAAAACCAGGTACTTCCATCATCAGTGCCTAGATGCAGTAGAGGTGGTGGGAGTCATAAAAAAATCCCTTTTAGGCTGACCTGGAATAGCTTTCCCAGACCTCAGAAAGAGGATGTTCAGACTTGCAGCTTGTCAGGAGCAAGCTGCTGAACCATACGAGGAGCCAGCATGTACCCCAGGCCAACGGATGGCACAAACCCTTTGTTCACTTCTTTCCAGCAATAAACGGTGAGCTTGAAATTAATGGCCACTTCATGGAAAGAAAATGTAGCCACTGACCTGGGACTGAACTTCAGCCATTCGAGGCAAAGCATTTGCTGCTGTTCACATGTTCATTTTCAGGAGTGGTGGAACAAAACCTTGATCTTCTGAATACAAAATGTTTCTAATGCCACCAAGCTGTGGCATTAGAATCATCTCTCATCCTCAAAGGTTCATTTTGCACAGAATGTCCAACACGTTTTCACTCAATACCAAAAAGCAGCCAAAGAAATCTCCAGTGCAAATTTCCCAACTTCATTATTATTAAGTTGGTGGAATAATGGTCCAAGTGACAACTAAGTCAAGGTTCACAGGATCTGCATCACAAGACCAGTGATGCAGCATCTCTCTGGTTACAGAAAAAGCCATTTTCATAGAATCATAGGATCCCAGACTGGTTTGGGTTGGAAGGGATCTTAGAGCTCATCCAGTTCCAGGCTCCTCCCATGGGAAAGGACACCTTCCACCAGAGCAGCTTGCTCCAAGCCCCGTCCAGCCTGGCCTTGAACACTGCCAGGGATGGGGCATTTTCTCTTTTCACAGGTTGTTGGTACCTGGTCAAAGCATCAGCCCAGTGCAGAGTACAAGGGAAAATGTTGTTGTATTCATCCCAGGTGAGAGAGTGGCAGAAAACCACCTCCCATACATGGCTATAAATTACTGTATTCATGATAGGCGTCCTCAAGCAGATCCACTTCATCTGGCATGTTTAATCGCCTGCAGACCGGGAGTTAAGGGAAAAAATATAAATCTGTCATTTAAGGAGCCCTCTTTCCTCTCCTGGCTAATAGGATTATTCAAAAATGTTTAAAATCAAAATCCCAGAGCTTGGTGTAGGTTTATAAATGAGGCTGTGCCTTCCTGGTGGGGCTTTTTTTCATCTTTCCACTAAGTGTTGACTCCAAGGCAGAACCCCAAACCTCTTTGGGGGGTCATAGGCAGCTCTGAGATGGATTGCTTGGGAAAAGGTGGGGTTCCAGGCGTGGAAAAATCACTGATTTTCAATCTCAGTCCCCAGGGCTGCATGGAAAGCATCTCATGGGCTGGAGAGGAGGCTTTAGAGCAGCACGTTTTGGTGACAATACTGAGCTGCTCCCATCAGACCCAGGGGATGCACCTGGTAAAAAGACAGGATGCTGAAAAATCAGCAAGAGTGCAAAGAAAGGCCCAGAAGTAACCCAAGGGCCAGAGAAAATGCCTTACAGTGGGAGACTTAAAGAGCTTCTCCTCTTTATCTTATCAAGAAGAAGAATGAGAGTGATTTGATTACACCACACAAGCACCTTCTCAGGGAGAAAACACCGGGCACGGCAAAGCTCTTTAATCCATCAGCCAAAGGCACAACAAGAAGCAAAAGCTGGAAACTGAAGCCAAATCCATTCAAATTAAAAATTAGGCACTGTTGGGGTATTTTTTTATTATTTTTTTTTCCCCATCAGCAGGAAGCATTACCCGTTAGAACAAGCCATCAGCTAAACAGTGCATCCTCCTCCAGTGTTGCAGCGGTCGGTCCAGGCTCGATGGGGCTCCTCAATGGCAGAATATAGCAGTTTATCTCTCTGGATTTGGGGATGCTGGGTTTGGAACTCACTTCCTCTGCAAGGCAGAGAAAGGCTGAAGGTATCTCCAAGCCTTGTCCCACTCATCCACCCTTGGAGCTCTCTGCTAGACGGCAAAGTTTGCCACTTCCCAGCCCCTCGCTCTTCATCGCAGCCTGCAGATGCATCTGATCCACACAGCAGATAATGACAGAAAATTACAGTGTAATAAGATAATGGGATTTATTTATAGAATTTGCTTTCCAATCACGCCCACATGATATATGTACCCCCACACACGCGCACGCACACATGCACATACACACAGCACTTTCTAAGTATATATATTAGCATAAGTGGTTGGCTTTGTGGAAGCAAAATGCCACCTGGGGGATGTCGAGATGTTCCCAAGTGGTTCAATACCAACAAGGGTTCTGGCACATCACAAATAGACCCCTTATCATCATAACAATGACACCATATTTCCATGACACTTTTATCTCAAAGCACTTAAAAAGGAAAAGAGGAAAAAATAATGGAATCAATGTAAACTGCTACACAAACCCCAGTGTATGCAGAGATGAGAATTGAAATGCAATGACAGACATAACCAGAGACAAATCTGGTCTCCAATAGAAACAAGCCAAGGGAAATTTAAGGAGGCAGCACGTAATAAGCTGGGGATGGTCAGCAGAGAAGGACAAGCTTTATCCCTGCAGAGCCAGGTTGGGTTTATGAATACTGAGGTGCAGTAGTTCAGTGGGTCTCCAAGTCCCAAACCAGAATGAAGGAGCCCAGCAAGTGCAAACTGCAGGTGATGAAGCACCACAATGACCGAATTAAGGGTGAAACAGCTGTTCCATGTGCTGAATTTCCCAATGCTGGGGTTTACCACTCATACAACAAAATCATGGGGCTGTTAAAGTTCTGGGGTTCATGGCCTTGGAGGATTCATCCTCCTGCTGTAAAACCGTTGGGTTTTATTACTTCTTTCTTAATTCCTACAGCAATCTGTATCCCAAAATCCAGCTACAGGGCGAGGGCAGAAGCTGTTCATCGAAAGGTGAATAGGCCAATTGCACACTGCAAAATAATCCTGCACCCTCAGGAAGCATCAGCCGCAGACATGGGGGTGTTTTACAGGTGAGACAATGGCAGAACTGCTGAGTCTTCACTTCCCACAGCTGCTGCTGCTCTGAGCATCCTCGTCACGCTGCTCACCCAGCACCCAGCCTGCTTGCCAGGGGCCACAAACAGCCTGGTACCAGCTTTTTGGGTGAAACACCAGCTTTTTTTTGGGGGAGGGGGGCGGAAAGATTTTTTCAGCACATTTTGGGCTTACCAGCAAATGCTTTTCTCCCATACATTTCACAAAGACATCCGTGCACCACAATGGGATCATACCTGCCCATCCGTGGTGTCTGATGAAGCCGAGGCAAGCACAGATAGGGAGCATGTGAGCATCTCTGCTCAGCGTTCCAGCCCTCTGGGCACAGGGAGGAGAGAGCAGGCATCCCTGTCCTCGTCCGCAGTGAGGTGCAATTATTTTCCAAGGGCTGCTGAGCATCTCCACTGAGCTGGCTTCTCAGGGGAAGATCAAAGCCAACCTCTGATCAGGAGAGATGAGCAAGATCCCTTCACGGCCCTGGAGAACAGGGAGGAGAGGAAAAAATGTAAAGAAAAAAGGGGGGAAGTTTTCCATCATTGGGGCCAAATAAACCCTAACCAAATCCCACTGTGGTTAATGTCTCACCTCTAACTGGGCTTTTGCAGCCTGCCAAGGAGCTGCTTTACACTGATGGTTTGGGTGAGCAGCGTAGGGCTGGCCATACCCTGCTGAGCTTGGCCACCCCCGTGTCCTCCAGCATCCATAGCCCATCTCAGCTCAGCTCTGCCTGCAGAGCAACTGAGGCTCCTAGGCCTTTTTCTGGAAGTGCAAAGGACCAAGAGGACTCAGATCATCTTTTATAGATGCTGTTGCCTCTGGCAGAGGAGCCGAAGCAAACTTCAGCACTTCATTCTGCCTTTGATTTCGGCACTTTTAACCAGACAAGAGAGAAATACCCCCAACCAGACCCCAGCTCTACAGGCACTGGAGCTGAGGTGGATGCTTGAGGATGCCCCACCATCACATTCCCCCCTACCAACCACCCAGCAGCAAAACAAGCATCAATAACACTGATTTGGGGGCTCTTTCCAGGCTGGGGTAAAAGGAAGGGAGAAGGTGCAGGACTGGCAGAAGTTCCCTCTCCCTTAGTTGTGCTCTATATTCAAATGGCAGTTTAATGAGCCTTTCCCTATTTCCAGCAACTTTATCACATCATTAAAGCAGAGAAATGAATAATACATCTAGCAGTTGGATTAAGCTGAACTCCAGACCCAATGCAGCTTCAAACAGAGGAGGGAAGAGAAGTGGCTGGAGAACAGGGTGCTGGGTACAGGCAGGGAGATGATGGAGTTGTTTCAGCTCTGATGTGCCAAACTGCATGCAGGGGTATCTGTCCTTCCCAGCAAGCCAGAATCCTGCCATTTTAACTCAATGATAAGCAGGAGCTGCTCTTACCCAAAGCATCCCTCCTCCTTTTCTTTCTGGCCTGCAGAAATAAAGAAATAATATGTTTTTTAATCATTTTAATGTTATTTTTAATTACTGCTTCCAGCAAATTCATCCTCAGACACTGCGTGGTGGGTAAGGGACTGAGCCAAATCCAGGCACAGGCTCTATGCGTGCTTCTATCCCCAGCCTGTCTCCACCTCTTCCCATCCTTAAAAATGAAGCAGATTGGGTAAAAAAGTCCTGATACAGGTCACATTGCACCTCACAGAGCACTGGGTCAGGTCTTGGCCAAATCATCCCATTGATAAAGATGAGTATTCCATACATGTGCATGGATGGATGGGCAGATGAAGGTTTTGCTGCTCTTGGAGGCAGGATCTGTGCCCCAGGCACCCAAGGGTGTCCTGCACCCAAAGATGGGCTTAACACCCAAAGAAAGAAAGCAATCTCATTTATTAAATTGAAGGCTCATTTAAAACAGGACAAGAAGGGGGGGGGAATGGCATAGGAGGCCAAAACAAACCATCTTTGGTTCAGGATGCAAAATGTGTTCTCCCAAGGGAAACTGAAGCAATTAATGCAGGAAAGATTCACAGATTTTATTGTTTAGGGCTTTTAAATACGCAAATCGTATTCATCCAAAGTGGTCTTCACATGTTTCTTGTGCCCATTGTTTGCAGGCATTGATTTATTTTTCTCTTATTTGTTCTGATTGTTATATTTTGGATGGTGTTTACTGACGTGCAAAAAGCCATCCTGTGTCACTGATGAGTCTGGCGATAACTGCAGAGGTCAAGAAAGGGATGGGGAAAGAGAAGAGAGAAGGAAAGAAAGTTTCAGCATCTCCAGCTCCATCCTCACTCCTCCCCAGACCTGTAGAAAAACAGCATCAAGTGGCCCAGAATGGTTAATGAGATGGATTTTCCCCAGGGCCAGCCCACAGGAGGGAAGGAAGGAAACAATTTAACCGTATTTCCTCCTTATCTGATCTCAGACATTTTAATTTGCTCTCTCTTCGAGGCTTCTCCTTTTTTCTGTGCGTGTGTTCATCTTCTCCTGTCGTGTGTGTGTTCAGCTGAGTAATGGATGACATTGCAAGAAAATGGGAGGTTTTTCTTGTCCGGCCCAATAACCACTTCCAAGGTCACGTGTGATGGAGGGAGACAGCATTTTCAAGGTGAGGCAGAAAGGAGGAGAAAACCCCTTCTTTTATCAGATCTTACTAAAATACATTTGCTGCCGTATTCCCATCATGAGCCAAGAGCAGCCTCATCCATTCCCATTTTCCCCCCCTTCAGTAATGGTAAAGCTGGTCCTAAGAGAGATCAGTCTTTAAGGAGAGGTCAAAGAGTATTGCATCAGAGACCCAGTGATGCAAGTAGCATAGGGGTGGCTGAGAAATAGCTGAACCCAGACTCAGTGACTCCCTAAAGCTGGAGGAAGGCTCTTTACTTGGTTTGGGGTTGTTTTCTTTTTTCAGAGCATTTCAAAGAAGCCATTTGGTAAAATTGCTATTAATTATGCCTGCCTTTGTTTGAGCAATTAAGGGGCCACTTCACTTATGGGAGAGCCCAAACGGAGCCTGAATGAGGTCAAAGCAAAGCAAAGCCACCTTAAGCCTAATTGTAAAAGCAGTTTAATGCTCTGAATTTGGCCTCTGGAGTACATATAGTCGCAAGACCAAGGACAGATCTCTGCATTCTAAACCCTTCAGGGAAGCAGAAATAAGGATGCTAACAAACCTTTGTGGAAACAATGCAATGGCAGGAGCTGCCCAGGAGGAATCCCAGCCACCAAAGCCTTGCCTGCATGGGGACAGCATTGCAGTGCCAATCCAGAGTGAAACACAGCCCTGCAGCTCTAATTAAAAGGGCCGCTGTAGCTAATGATCTGCCCAGTGCTAATTAACTTCCAGACGTGGAGTTCAATACGCTTTCTGCTCTGCTGATGGGTTTACTGTTGTTCGTGCGTGCAAGTGCCTTCTCCAGGCACCTCCTTGGGTCAGCACTTTTCCTGAGCCGTCCCTGGGAAGATTTCCCAAGCAGGAATAACTAAATCTCTGCAAGCCTCTGAGGTATCTCTTCCTCCTCCTCCTTTTTTCCCTCTTTTAATTTGTCCAATTCTGGTTCCAAGTCTCAGAAATCGGTGACTTACAACAGAAGCGTCTTCTCAGCTGTATTTATAGCATCGCATCAGCGTGACAGTTGCATAAAGTTCAGGGAGCACAGGGGTGTAAATTTAGCTCAGGGAGGCAGCAAGGATGCAGCCATGTCCTTTGGGAGCCAATTTCACCCACTTTCCCCCCACAGATCCGTGCACTGAACCTCTCACATGCTGCTTTGAGAGGAACGATCTTGGCTGTGGGATGGGATACGGCCTTTGCAGCCCAGCTTTGTGTTGAAAATCAGGCATCCTCACTGGTGTTAGGTGGAGAAACCATCAGCTTGAAGTGTCATGTTTAGTTGGGTTTTTTAATTTGATTGTCTGTCGTAGGTGAAGGGCTGTTGCACAAGGGAGAAAAAGGTTTCCCAGCCCAAAACCCTGACCTGTGGGGTCTTCATCCTTTCCTGTATAAGTCCAATCCCATCCCATCACCTCCTCCTTAGAGAAATATAGGATTACAGCAGTGTGACTGGCAGCCAGCCTTTGCCATCTGCTCTGGCCCCTCATTATGGATTCACAACAAACATATGTGACAATTAGATCTGTAAAAACATCTCGTGGATCATACGCGACCAAGATGTGGGCATATGCTCTCTGCCCAATAAATCCCACGTCTGAGCCTGGTTTGCTCCTGAAGAAGACACCGAGGAAGATGGATGAGATGCTCTCCTCACCTACGCTTGTGTATCAGAAGGGAGGTTTGGAAGAGAAGTTCTGCTCTGCTATAGGAGAAGGCAAATAAATGATGGTGAGTGAGCATGCTTGGAGATATGCTGAGCTCTACAAGGGGCTGAATCCTTTATGTAGCTGATTCTCTAAGGCTGAAAAGCACAGACTGGGCTTGACAAGCTAAAAACTACATGGAAGCTCATCTTAGATGAGCACCCAGAGGTGTGCACAAGGTCTCTGTGTGTCCTCCACCTCTGTGCAAACACTGCTGGTTGCATGAGTGACTGATTATGATGATAACTGCTCTCAGTAGCTGTAATTGAATTGCTGCTCGAAAAGAAGCGGCTCAGAGGGAGGACGGCAGGAATAAGAGTTACCGACTCCTCGGCAGCCCCTGTAGACAGGCAGTGTTGGCACCAGCAGCACTCCTGTTTCATTGTTGGGGTGTGCCCAAGGGGCAGAACATCAGCCTATGTGGCTGGAGCTCCCCATTACTTCAAACCCCCTGCAAGCCACCAGAAAGCTGTCATAGATGAGGCAAAACTTGTCCTCGGAGCCTGGAAAGCCACCTATCCATTCTCCAACCTGTGTCTGCTCTTCAGCCTTTGGAAGAAGTCACTCCTTGTCACCTCATGATGCTCAATACATCCCTGAGACCTGGAGGAACCCAATTTTTCCCCTTGTTTGCTCTGCCAGACCTTCTCCTGTTCTCCGTAAAGATAAAAGCTCTCCTTACCTTCTCCATTGCCTTCCCAAGCTTCTCTTTCATACACTGTTGAATGAAGTCCCCTGCTGGAAAAGGTTTATGTTCCCTGTGGAACGTGGGCATTAACACAATTATTTTTCCTTGTGAAAGGGGAAACTGAGGCAAGGGAATGTTTCTCCTCAAACTTTTGCAGAGATTGAAGAGCCCCATCTCCGTAACACACTGAGAAGCACACAATGTTATAGAGGTTACCAAGCAACCCAGAAGGTTCCTTTTCAGGGTGTATTATCTGTGTAGCACCAAGATATACGAATTAAACACTGGACAATATTATGCCCAGCCAAGTGCTGTTCCATGGGCATCATGAGCTAAAACAGGGACAAGGGTTCCAAAAATGCTCTCCCCATCTGTATCTTCCTTTTGTCTCCCTTTCTTCATCCATCAGCCCTCAGCAAATGCCACTGCTAAATATTATCTAAGGAAAAGGCTGAAGAAAGGAAGACAAAGTCACTGGACTCTGAGACAGATCATGGAAACAGAGGAGATAAATCCTGAGAACACAGCCTGCATGGGGAGAAAAGACAAATACTGAAATAAATATGAAAAGAAGACAAGTTTGGGCTACAGGGAGCGGGTGAAGCAGAGAGAGAGAGGAAATTGCACTAAAATAGACGAGGTTTCCTGGAGACAAAGGTAAAATTGGGAAAAATGAGATCTAAACCGAAGGGGGATAAATCATGAGGCAGCAAAGTCTGAAAATTATTGGGAATGAAGCCTTCCTAGTAAGTGAGACATCCCCTGCAAGACAGATCTGCTGCGAGCAACAAATACAGATGCAGTGACAAAGACAAAGCTGGAGTGGGGTAGAGGGATTTGTTGGGTAACCCTGACCTGTCCGCTTCTCCTAAAGGGGTTTTTGTAGCCACTTGAGGGGTAGTTTGTGCTTTAGGAAGCTCCTCTTGCTCAGCTTTAGCAATGCCTCCCCCAGAAAGCAAGCTTTGGTGGAGGGAAATAATATGGGGAGTCAGTATTTTTGCACTGGGAGCTGCATCTCCAAATCATCAGAAGCTATTCAATTCCGAAAAAAAAGCCACCCATTTTTCTCAGGAAAAGTGTGCTCAGGCTCCAGCTGCCTCCTCTGGAGTAGGGTTTGACCATGCAGATGGATCCAAGCCTTTCATTCCAAGGGGTTTTAGCAGAAGTATTTCTTTCAACAGCTTCTTCCCAAGAAAAAACCCAGTTGCCAAACTTTCCCCAAAGCCACTAAATCCTCCCCAGAGGGACCAGCAATGGACTACAGCGGGGCATCACTGCAGCCCTGTGACTCCTGAAGACCAGCAGTATTTCTACCTTCAGGCTCTTCTCTTGCTCCTTCTATAGATGGCACTGCACAGATAAATAACAGCAGTAATCCAAAATCATAATCACAACGTGCTTTACACTTCAGTGCTGCACTGCAAGCAAGGAAAGCTCTCCCCAGGCTGTAGGAAGGCAGCATGGGATTATGCTTTTTTTCCCCTTTGTGCCAGGCAAAGCTGTGACTTAAAGCCTACGGTTGTTACACGCTTTTTCTTCCACATCTCCCCCACTTGGCTTTGGCAAGCAACGGAGTTTTCAGCTGGGAAGAACATGTGCCATGCCAAACACACCCCCAAATTTCCACCGGGAAAGCAGAAATCTGCACACCAACACACAAAAACTTGGCAGTTCTCTTTCACTGAAGGGTGAGGTATTAAAAACCCAATGGTTTCCATAGAGAAAATACTCTGTTTTCCCACCAAAAATCGATTTACTACTTGTTCATAAACCTATTGCAATGTCTTTACTCATTTGCCATATTTTGTGGCTGGCACGAAGCTCTTGGTGGATTCAAGGTGGGATTTTGGGGCTGATCTAGATGGGGATGGCAGGGACCCCTTAGGTATTGTTTTCTGTCTCCAGAGGCTTGGGGACAAGCCCATGCTTAGTGTGTCCCTCCCTAAGCAGCACTGAGGCTCTTCAACACTGAAGTTTCCATATCCCCGAAGATTTCCCTAGGGAATTTGCTCTGGAGCTAAAAGCAGAGGGGAAAATGCATGAGACAAAAGGAAAAGGAGACACAGAAGCTGGTGTCAAAGCTCAGCTCACGTGTTCATCCAGCTGGTCCCATGGATGTGCTCTTACATTCGCACATCCCACACCTGCTTCCTTGTGCCTGCTTGGTATATGCCCATATTCCCCTGTGCACGCTGCTTTCCCGGCCTTTCGCCTCCCCTCCTTTCTCTGATGGATGTAATTTGAAGTCCTGGTTGGGAGCTGATATTATGACACGTCCAGACTTCAAAATAAACCTCCCTCTTGATACCAGGTTATTTTATTGGGTGCATCAAGGCTGAAAACAACCTCATTCATCTTAAGAAATGTATTTTCCCATTTGCTGTATAAATACATACACGTTTCCTTGCATTATTCACCTAGGCACGGCAGATAGATGAGCAGCAACAACGGCACCACATTTTTATTTCTCATTCTGTAACAGAAAAGGCAGAGGAGAGGTTTGTGGCAGGAGCTCAGCAGTGAGGAAATATCATCTGGGGCAAAGGGTGGGGAGAAAATTGAACAGCAAAGAGATATCTGACTCCCATCCAGCTTCACCCAGGGATGAGAACAAGGTCTGGTCTTCAGGGTCCTTGTCTGGGTCAGAGACATGGTCTGGATACACAGGAATTAGAGGTGGAGAAAAAGCCAAAGGACAGATGAAAAATAAGACAAGGAGTAAATAAAAAATAGGCACAGAAGAAGAAGGAAGAATGACGAGATAGGGGAAAAAATGAATAATTGAGGGTCTGTAATAAACACAGTGTAGACACACATAAAAAAATGCCTGTGTGAAAATGTAATTACTGGCTGTATCAATAACATCAGTGCACAAGACCAGCTGCAGTGGGGTTACGACCAAAACAAGCCATAAGTCTTGTGAATGCTCAACTCAGGTGCACCTTAGAAATCATCCATGTTAAGGTCCAGGCATCTTAATAAAGGGGAAGCTCGGCCTTTCTTTACATCAGTTATGAGGCTCTTAGAGGACTCTGAACCCTAATGGACTTTAGACACAGTTCCATGGGTCCTGTAGAAACCAGGTTAGTGGAGAGGTGCCTACTGCCAACCATCTACACCAAAAGCCCCCAAGGCCAACATGGTAACTCAACCCAGCATGCAAGTATCCTGCAGTGATCTAGTCTCGCCTATACCTAGACTCAAAAGGGAGCAAATCAGAACAAGGAGGTGTCTGCTCTCCTCCACCCCATCACCTCGCACATAAGCTGTTGCAATGCTGCTTCTCCTCATGCACCAGCCTCACTTGCCCCCAGGAGCACTGATAAACCCCACAGAGATGCAGATTTAATGCTATCGGGAGATGCAGGGCATGTTTAGCAGGAACATGAAGGATCATAGCGAGAGGCCTGGATGTAACCCAGGCTGCAGCAGATAAGGAACTGAAAAGCTGCTGCTGCTGCTGCTTCTTTTCCCTTTTCTTATTTCTTTCTTTTTTTTTTTTTTCATTGGTTCAAGATTGCAAAGAGGCTGAGAGAGAAGAAAGGAGAACACGGGGACCTAGCGATAACGGGTGATGGACGTGACGCCGTCTCTTCACCAAGTATACCAGAGATTGTAAAGCATTGAGAAATCAAACTGACAAGTGGGAACACAGGCTCAGCATAAGAAACAGCGGCTTGTTCAGAGCTCCTGCAGGCCTGGAGAGCTTTTTGCTTCTCCTCTCGATGGATTAAGTGGATGTTGGCGATAGATAATTCTGAACTCCTCCTACAATGTGTTCTGGCTTGTCATATCCTCAGGGAGGCCTGGAGCTGGAGAGACAAGCACCCAGTGTGATGCTCGCAGACACAAAACTCCTCCAACAATGTGGGGGACTGGGAAAAGCCCTGTCTTGCAAAGCTGGTGATAAAAGGGAGCCTTTTTACAGTTGGCCATCCTCAACCTGGGGCTGCCAGGGATCTGTGAGGAACCAGGCCATGATTTCAGTGGGTTTGGATGCAGGAGAGTGGCTCGCCATTCAGTAGGTTTTCCAAGAACCCATGGAGATGGTAACCTCATTCTTGGAGGATTGCAGCAATGTGTGGCAGGTTTGGGAAGAGAAGCAACCCTGAACTCCAAGTTGCTCAGCCCCAGGAGAGAAGCAGTAGGTCCAATACAGGCAAAAAGTGCTCTTTGTCTGCTGCACATATCCTCTTTGCCTCAGTTTCCCTGTAGGTAAAAATCATTCCTATACCCTGGTAAACAGAGTGGGGGAAACTGGGAAGGGAAAAAAGCTAAATCTCAACATCAGCACAACAAAAAGAGGAAAACCTCCCAGCATCAGGCAGGTGAAATGGTGCCTTGAGAGAAAAACATCCTAATAACAAATATATATAAATACAATCCTCCTTTCTAATTATTTTGCAGTCCCACGTGCGCAGCATCAGTTCAGATCCAATCCTTGCTCACCTTTCATGCCTGTGCGGGCTGAGCCACTCTCTGTTGTTGAGTGCAGCAGAAGGAGCTGCTCTGAAAGGGCAGGGGATGCTTGGCGTGTAGATTAGAGCCAGAGGCTCCTTTGAAAATCCCCAGGGCAAAAGAGCAGGGCTGGAACAGGATGCCCTGGCTGAGCTGCCATCCACTTAAAATTGGCCAAGAAATCTAGGAGCTTTGATGAAAAATGCCTTCCTTTGCCTTTGATGCTCCTGTCCAAATAGTGATAGGTGTAGAGCTGCTAGCGCAGATTTCACCTGAAGTGGCGGCAAGAAAATACATGCCCGAATAGCTATTCTATCCTCTGCTGAACTGGGAGCCATGATAGCGCACATGGAAGTTTTAATGTATAGTTTCAAAGGCACTGGATGCTGGAAAGTGTCTATAATCCAGATGAGAAATAAAGATTGAAACGTGAAAGCTCTATCAGTGTAAGTACTAAATGTTTGTGCAGGCACAAGCTAAATATTCCTGGGCCAGAAAATCATGGTTGCAATGAAAATACAAGCATCTATAGGAACTCCTTATTATGCTCATCCATATACACATACACCCTTTATGTCAAGGCCCTTGGGATTCCAGAGCACAAATGTATTTTAGGGTGTTTGTGCATACGTGATGAGCATATTTCTTGGTTTTAGCTTCACTGCTTGTAAGAAAACAGTTCAAACCCTATAAGGGTAAGAGTTGAAATATCTTTGAATTTTGATTAAGAACAAGATATCCGTATAGGATGCATAATAATCCAATCCCTGCCTGTGCCACCCAGTCAGATATAGGTCAGCCTGTGATACTGATCTCCGATAAACCCTTGAGCACTGGGAGAGATCCAGAAAGCTGAAGGAAAACTAATGTTGTGCCAATATGTAGGAAGGATAAACGAGCTGACCTGTGTAATTACAGCCCTGTCAGCTTGACATTGATTTGGGGTGAAATAATGGGATGTCTGCTACGGGACTTGTTTAATAAGGAATTAAAGGGAATAACATAAAGGATGCCAATCAACAAGGTTTTATGGAAAATAAATCTTGCCCAACTAAGTTGATATCTTTTTTTTTATGAGATTATAAATTTGGGCTGATAAAGGTGATGCTGTCAGCGTAATGAACTCAGGCTCCTGCAAGGTTGGGTCCTGCGTGACATCTTGATTAAGAAACTGGGAGGGTAGGAAATCACCATGGCAGAAATGAGATGGATTAAAAACTGGCTGGTTGACAAGTTTCAGAAGACACCGCTTGAAGTGGGAATCAACAGGGTCTTCCGCTCCCTGTTGCCTGCAAGGGCTGGATTGCTGCTATTTGACATTTTTATCAATGACCTGGAAGAAAACATCACGTCACCCCTGATAAAGTTTGCAGCTGACACAAAGATCAGGGAATGGCACTGGAGGAAGAGGAAAGGGCATCGATACAAGATGCATCTTAATAAAGCCATTCGGCCAGTGCCGGAGGAGGAAGGCTCTTCCCTTGGCAGCAGGGATGAGAGATGGGGCTGATAGGCAGACAGACAAGACCTGGACAATGAATTGCATTCTTTTCAGGCTGAAAAACATCTTTTCAACCTCTTTGATATGAAAAGGTAGAAACTGCAGGGTATTTCGGAGCAAACCCATTTTGCTTCTCCCCGGGGTGAGCCATGCAACACCCATGCTCTATGTGCACCAGGTCCGTGCTGTTCTGCTCCTTCAACTTCAGCTCATTCCTCACCCATTTCACAGGAGTTCTAGGACTTCCAGCACTTAGATATTATTGCAAGTCCCACGAGGCACCTGGCTGAACCTTCTGGCTTTGAACTATATTAAAAATGTAAAGTGATTTGCCTGAGGCCAGGCACTGCAGGACCAGTGCTGCTCAGCAGATCTATCCCCGCATCAGTTGGGCTTTAGGCAACGTGCAGGCAAACTCAGCGCTCCCTCCCTGCTCTCCAGCTCCCACTCCTTTTCCCAATTGGGTCTTTCCCTCTTGCAACCCTTGGGTAGCCACAGCCACTGTGATTTTGGAGCTGCCTTCTGCAATTTCTCCCAATGCCAAACACACACAACACTTGAGGGCTCTGTAGCGAGCACTTTATTGCTTCCAGAGCGCCTTTTTTTTGGCTCCTGCAATCCGGTGCCCAAGAATAATGGACAGGCTTCAGCCGAGGGAATTTAATTCTGCTCCCACTCCTTTCAGATCAGAGCCTGTGTCAGCGGGGTGCTCTTACAACAAGAGACTTTATTACAGCTTATCCAACACTTGGCATGTTCTCAATCTGGAGAACTGGTTTGTACTACAGAGAGCGCTGCTCCGTGTTGCATGCTAATAGAGATCTATAGCTCTGCTGTGTACCTATAGGGGAAGGGAAGGTTTGAAAGCCTTTGGTAGGAAAAAAGCATGCTGGAAAACTTTGTGGAGGTTTGGGGTTGGTTTGAGGTAGAAGGCAAGCATCAGGTGCTAGCTGGAATTATTGAGCTGAATAACTCCTTTTCATCCAGCTGTTCCCATCCATGTGAAAAAGAAAGAGGCACCGGAGATACATGGAATTCCTCAGGGATGGTTTCTGGTCCCAGGTCCACATTACACCATTAGACATTGCACAGGACCCACATTCAGAAACCAACCTCCCTCTCTTTGTCTTTTTTCTTCTTTTATTTCTGGTATGAGCATTGCATTCACCTGCAGAAAAGCTCTGGGAACAAACTGACCTGCAGAAAAATGACCCACCTAACAAACAGCTTGCAGCAGCCCTCAAATCCAACCTCCCACAGCTTTTCCCTCTAATTTATAGCTCATATTTCCCTGTTGGGGCCAGGCAGAGGGGAATGAAACCCAGGGATCTTGTTTCCTGTGCTCCTGCCTTTCTAAAACAGAGCATCTTCTCTTCCTTTGCCCTGAGCAAGCATCAAACTCCCTTTAACTCCTGCAAATGCTCCCCAGGCCCAGCTGGTGAGGTAACTTGAGGATGCATGGCTTGTCACTGCAGATGACACATGCCTCTCTCTCAGGATGTGGTATAATGAGCTTCTTCGTGGTCTCCCAAGGCAGGAATGTATTTATGGCACAAGGGGAGATTTATATCGTTTTTCTTTAAAATCTGTCAGCTAATAATATCCGTGGCTGGGGCTGGGTTGAGCTGGGCTCACATACAGGTATAAATCAGGGCTGCGCCCTTAAGCCATACTATTATATTCTCCCATTTGGAGACCAAGGAGATAGTATCGTGTGCAAATGTTTTCACCAAAGAGAGAAGGATAAGAAAATATTCCAGCTGGTCTAGCAAGACTTGATATAGAATCATAGAATGGTCAGGGTTGGAAAGAACCTTAAGATCATCCAGTTCCAATCCCCTGCCATGGGCAGGGACACCTTCCACTAGAGCAGCTTGCTCCAAGCCTCATCCAACCTAGCCTTGAACACTGCCAGGGGTGGGGCATTTGCCACTTCTTTGGGCAACCTGCTCCAGTCCCTCATCACCCTCGCAGTAGACAACTTTTTCCTTATATCCAACCTGAACCTCCCCTGTTTAAGTCTGAGCTCGTTACTCCTTGTTCTAACACTGATGAAGAGTCCAGCTCCAGCATCCCTGTAGTCACCCTTCAGATACTGGAATCTGCTATGAGGTCTCCACACAGCCTTCTCTTCTCCAGGCTGAGCATCTTATATATATCCCTTGCTAGGAAATATATAGGATGTGCTTCCCTATTAGGGCATCCAGCCTCAAACCACCTGGATCACATTCTTGCAGAGCTGATATTGCTTCCCAAGGCAGAGATACCCCTGCAAGGAGAGGCTTACAGTGATTCATTTTTACCCTGCAGTGATTCATTTTTACCCTACCAAGTGACCTATATATCTTCAGCCTCAACCAACAAGCACAGCTGATAAAACATCTCCCATTGTTCCCTGGCATAGCACAGCCTTGAACAGCACAAATGCCCTAAAGACAATTTTTTTCAGACAAAACAGATGCATATGGGGGGCTGAATAAAATAGCTAACAGGTTCCAGAGGGACATATGCTGTTAATTCCACTCATGATATAGATCTTTCAAAATGCCACTGATGCCTGAACTGCTGCTGAGTCTCCAGGTTTGCTGATTTGTGGACCGTAGGGCGCGCTCCCACCGGAGCCCATTAGGTGGCCTATAGGTAGGCAGCTGGAGGCACAGACACGATGTGAGTATGTGCCAGTCAAAAGCTGAAAAGCATTACTAAGCAATCCAGTGCATTTCCCATCTCCTACAACCAAGCTGAGGGGGGGAACCATGATAGATTAGCTCCTAGGTTTTTTTCTCTTCATGCCACCTTTATTATTCTATCATAGAGCTTAAAGCTGGGGAGGAAGAACAGGGGAATTAACAAGTTTTTCATGTCATCACCTTGCCATGACAGACTTGCACCTCTTCTTACCCTTCACCCATTGCACCCAAACACTCATGCAACCTGCACCACAGAGGTTAGTTTTATATTCTCTGCTTGGTTCCTGCTTGTGCAGGTCCCTCTTGAGAGGTTCCCATTGTAATGTCATCATGTCCACCTCATTTCTGCTCTGGGACGCTTGATTTCTTCCTGTGAGGCCAGCCTCAGCTCGGTGGTGGACTGTGTAATTCAATAGGCTTGCAGATCTGTCTCGGGTCAATTTTAATTCTATTTAAAGGACAGTCGATAGAGCCATCTCTGGGGTTTTCTGAGACGGAATTTCATATTGCGTTTAATATGCACTGAATGTGGGGGAGAAAGCATTTCAGCGTCGATGAGACATAAAAGATGGGACTGGAAGCGCTTTACAACCTTTCTCCTTTGCTATTTTAGGCTCCATCTGAGACCCTCATGAACTGGCTCAGGAAGGGGCCAGGGAGGAGATGGCTCCCAGAGTCATTTTTTAGCAGCACTCCTGAGCCGCAGTGCAATGTCCCTCTCTCCTGATGCTTCTGGAGGAACAAACTGGTCCCTTCTTGAGCAACATCAGTCAAAATCCCACCCTGATGCCATATTTACATTACTGTAAACTTGTCCTTGGGGTCCAGGAGAGGTGACACACAGCAAAAAGGAGATAACTGAGAAGCATGAGATCTGAGCATTGCTGCATGACCACTGCAACCTGCTCTACCACCCTTCCTGCATAAAACAGGGGATAATGTCCCAGAGAAGAGCTGGATATTAATAAAGAGATGCTGCTGCTCATCTAAAATGTTCCCTTAAGAGCAAGACAAGATGTTTGAGCACTAGGACACAGTTTTTATGCTACTTACTAAAAGGGATAAATCATATCACCACTGGAAAAAACAAAATGGGTGCAGGGGAATTGCATTGCCTCACTTTACACTCAGATCAATCCCGAGATCGCATTGCATATGCAAAGGAGGAGTTATCAGTGCTGACTCCCAGTGCTTATGCTAACACACTCAAGGAAAACTGATTAGCCATTTTAGGGGGGACAAACCCCATCACTCTAGGTGAAAATGTCTTCCCACTGGACAAAGCAGGAGAAAATGCCAGACCTTGCAGGAAAACTTGCATTTAATGAGCATCCAGATGATAAATCCAGAACAAATCCACTCACCTCATACCAAGGCAATGGCAGACCAGGGGTTAACACCCCTCTGGATTTTGCAGTGGGATGGGGGTAATGCCATAGCTTCTTCCATGTGCTTTTCAGCACATCATGGGGTTCATTCCCATCGCGGGGAGCATCCAGCCGACTGCCGTGGCTCCAAATGAAATTGTCCATTCCCTGCTGGAGATAATTAACGTATATCAGTGAGGAATTTAGCTGGAGTGGCTATTTCAGTAACACGCAGCGTTCTCCCCCAGTTTGGGTTTGTTTTCGAAATTGCACATAAAGTGCAACTGTGGCACATTTACTTTTCTATTATGCCTACGAAATTAAGTTAGATGGCCCTAATAATAGCACTGCCTTTAAAATAACGTTGTGTTTAAAGAACAAACTCTCCAATGTCGCCGGCGCAGCATATTTGTCTTGTGCTTAATTTCCACTTGCTGTTGTATTATTAGACATTAACATGATAGTTTTGTTTAATCTCTGGCTCCGTCGCCCATGGCTGACTCCAAACTGATCACTCGCCCCTGTTGATGAAAGTCCTAATTCATCCTTGTTAGCGCAATTAGGAGGGAATTGGATAACGGTGCCTCTTCTCACTAAAGGTCTGTGAGAGGGTGAGTCTCTCCCCTGAGAGGTGAAGCCAGCAGCGAGCTCTTGGCTGCAGGAGGATTAGTCAGCCCCTGGGAAGATGATGGGGACAAATGAATTGAGACTTTGTGAAGTTCTGAAGTGGGATTTGATGGATTTTGTTGCTCTTTTTCCCAGCACGGAGGTGGTAGAAGCCCAGCGCTGAAACCCAGAGAAGGTCAGCGTCATTTTGAGGTTGTTTTGAGCACACCTACACAAAGTACGAAAGAAACGTGAACATAGCAAGATTATTCTTCTCCAAAATATAAGTCTCAAAATCTTTCCGAGAAGTGGCTGTGGGGTTTTTTGCAGTGTTTGCTTTCCATGGGCATCTTTCTCCCAGCCATGAACATGAGTGCAAAAACAATATGAAAAGCTCTTCAACTGCAGCACCAAAACCAATATGCGTGTTTGTAAAGCAGTTCCTACAGCCTCTGCACCTCCCAGCATGATTTCTGTCACTCTTACCTCCTTTAACCCATCTTGCTGGGTTCAGTTAACATCCCCACACCCAGGACTATGTGTAGATCCAGGGATGGTTTTGGATATTGTTTCCCATGACAATCAACATGGGACCTCCAGCAAAGTCCACCCCAAAAGCAGGTGGGATAATCAAATCTCGGGAATTTGCTGCCCCTCAGCAAAAATTAAGCACACAACCCATAGTGCTTGGGATGCCAACAGACTCCTTGTATAAAATGAGGGAATTCAGGACAACGAAGGTGGAGTTATTGTGGTTCTCAGCCCACCTGGATCTTCATCTTCCTGCACCTCAGAAACTAAGCTAAACCAGACCAACGAGTTTTTGTTGCTTGATGAATTCCATTCCTCATGGGTACAACAAGAAAAGGTACAAAAGCCTTCATGCCAAAGGAGATTAAGTAACTTGGGTTTCTTACCTTGGAAAAGAGGTGGCCAAAGGAGGATTTGATAGGGGTTTGTAAACTGTGGATGGTGCAAAATGGAAATCCCCATTTCTGCAGCGACTGAAGATTGAAGTGGCACTGGGTAAAATCAGCAAGAGGCAGGTTTAAAGAAAACAGTTGGTTAAACTGATTTCCAAAGGATTTTGTGGAAGTCCAAATTATAGATGGGGTGAAAGCAAAGCATTAGTCAAGGCCAGGAGAAACTATCTATTCTATTAAATGCAACTAGTGCAAAATGAAGAGCAAAGAGCTGAAACTCATGTTTTCACAGAGGAGAATTCCTCAGTTCCCAGGGGATTAACAACTAGCATGAACTGGGGCTGGGGCAATTTTGTCATGATGAGTTTTTGGGTTCAGATGCCCCTTTTTTGGGGTGCTCTTTAACTTTTCAGCAAGGTTTTCCTTGCACAGATCCCAGCACACTTGGCAAAACATTAGCATGCAGCTCATTTTTGATGGGCCTAGGGGCAAACAGGCTAGGACAGTGAAGGGTGGAAGGGAAAGACTTGTGAATAAACGTCTTGTTGTCACAGTCCTATTAACCTCCTCTCAGTGTAATCCTGTCCTTAATTAACTTTATTCTGATTATATTCTTGATAGGCCCCTATCTGCTTGAGAAGGTGGGGTAGGAGGTGGGATGTACAGGATACAGAGTGAGCTGGAGGAGAGCAAAACAGAGAAGAGCAGCAAAACATGCATTCACGTCTGCTCTTCATAACAGCAAACAGAAGGAAAAGAGAGTAAAAACTTCCCAGAAAGGGTAACAACAAAAAACCCCTCCACCACAACAAATCACAAGCTGCTGTTTTAATAATTAAGAGGCTTTAAACTGCCCGTTTAATACAGGCAAAAATACTATCTGCAGGTAATGGGGACATGAAGCGTGTCACCTAATCAACCATCCTTCTGGTAAAGCAACATCCCCGTGTCTGTCTGCAATCAGCGACGGCAGAGAGGCTGCGATTCCTTCGAGTGGCTCTCCACGAGGGTTCCGTAATTGTCTCGGCAGAAAGTAAGAGTTCCCCCTACTGCAGAGTGATAAATCAGGGATAATAATAACTCTTTCCAAAATAATCCTCAGGCAGAAACAAAATCCAGCGGAGAAGGTGGTGAGGAGTCAAAACGTGGCACCTGGATCTGAAGGTTACTTAGTTAGGTCTATAAATACACCGAGCCCTTCCTGTGCCTCTGTTGTTGCCATAACACAGAGTAGTACTCAGCTTTAAGGCTTTAAATTGTTTCCAATCTATTTATTTCCTGACTCCTCCTCGTGCCGGGATGCTTCTCCCACCATCACCTCTCAAACTCAGGGCTAAAACCTCGGTGCCTTGCTGTGTGCAAAGAGGATGGAGGCACCCCGGGGCCGTCACTGGAGGGCTGTAAGCTCCTGTTGCAGACAAAAGGCTCGACAAAGCCCACTTCAACGGATCCTTTGAGCTTCAACATCTTTTCCAGCAAGGCTGGGCTTTACCCAAAACTCTTGGGGAGCAAACCTTCCCCAATAGCACCGTGCAGATGCAATGGGTCCACCCAGACCTTGGAGTTGCACATCATGCCTGCTCCTATTTCCACCCACTGGAAGCAAAACCCCAGCAAAACATGGGGATCTGTAAAGCCACCCAACACCTAGAGGAGGAGAAAGCCAGGGAGAAAGCTTGGGAGAAAATCACCAAACTTCACACATTTTTTGTGTCTACTTACTCATTCCCTTACTGGTTCTGATTTTTGTTCTTCTTTTGAAAAAGAAATAAAGTATGTGCAGGGTTATTTCAATGTTTTGAACCAATTCTATTTACTCAGGAGCTGATAAGATTGATTTACAGCAACATGATGAACACAGAGAGAGGAGAAAAGATACCAGAGCAGTGTTTGATTTCAGGGCTGGCTTTGCGGTGAATGCTAATGCCAGGACCAACTTGGTTAACTGAAAATGAAGGGTTGGGAGTTGTTTCATTGAAACTGGTGTAAGGAGTGAGGAAAACAAAGCACCTCAGTGTCCAAGAGCCTTTTTGCAACAACATCTTGGGGAAAAATAATCAAGTTTTAGTGTTTTCTTTGAGGGGGTGGAGGAATCTTTTATCTTTTTTGGTTTTCATGTTTTTTCTTTAAGAAGCCATGGAATAGGGGAAAAAAACATCAAAGAACTGAGGTTTGATTTCAAGAGAAATATGAACCAAAGGAAACCACAAACATTCAAGTTAGAAGTTGTTCTCAGTTTATACAGTGGAAAGTTGCAAACAAGTGTGAAGTGCTAAGTTCAGGGCTTGTTTGCTTTCCAGAACACATACAGGGCATTACCTGGGAACCAGATCTACTCCAGAAACTTCTGTTGCTGGCTCTAGATCTCACACTTCCCATTCTGAGCTCCCGGTAGATAAACCAGAATCCCCAACATCAACACCTTTGCAGTAGTAAACTGCATCCCAGTCCTGCGCTGTGTCCTCAAACTGCCCTGATTTGGTAACATTCCTGCAGCCTTAAAGCTCATCTTCATGAAAATATATTATGACTTGCTATTTTGTGACCTTTAGGAAAGGAAGGAAAAAGGCAAAAACCTGCTGCCATGAGCAAGGCAACGAGATGCTCACGAAGCAGCGCAGGGCACTGCCTTTGTCACTCCTCTTGCAGTGACATTATTACCCATGGAGGCTTATTTGGATACCCAAGACCTCAAAACTCCAGAGATTTTCTCCAGTATTCCCAATGAAACCCTTAGATTTTCTCCAATACTCCCAATGAAATCCTCAACCTTTATTCTTCATGCCTTTACTTTGCCCTCTTATGCAGAAAAAAGCAATGCTTTCTTGTCGGAGATGGTGGATTAAAGGGGATCTGGCAGGAATATCCCTCGTGCCATCGTATCTCCTCCGTCATGGCCACACGGTCCAGGCACACTAGAGCATAAGCATGCTCCCTAAACATGAAGCACACAAGGCTTTAGGAGACCACACACCAAGGTGGGCACGCTGGAGCAAATGAGCAATTTGCAAACACCCAGAAGGCTGAAATCTGTTGGCTGCAAATGTACAAACCCCCCCAAGTTAACACAGACAGGATGATTCATAAGGAGCAAAGCATTCTGTGAGTCATCTGGGCAATATTTGCTGCTGGTTGGAAATGAAGCCAATGGTTTGGAGTGGTTGGAGTGTTGGAGTGGTTTATAAGGGGAAAAAATAATGGTGAGGGCAACACCAGGCACTTTGTGCTAGTAAAAGTAAATGTGCATGAAGAGGGATTAAAAAGCCACACTGGAGTGACCCGGGTGCACAGCATAGCATGGCAAAGCGAGGGGTGTTAGCAAAGAGCTGCAGAGCATCCTCCTGCTCAAAAGCACCAGGGATTTATAAGTGACATTTCTGCAGGTGCTCTCTTAGGTCTCCTCCAACAGACCACACTGGTCGGGGTGGTTAACCCCAATGCCAGGCTGATGGAGGTGCCTAACCCCGGGGGGACGAATGCTCCCCAGTTTGCCTTTGCACGCGTGTGCACACACGTGTGTGCTCATCCCAGCCGCATTCCCCTGCTTAGCATGGGCTTTTTTTTCTGATGAGCCTTGGATTTTGAAAGCGGCTCCTCTTGGCGAGGGACTCGGCTGGCAGAGACAAAGGGAGAGATGATCAAACCCAGAGGCTCCTGCCTCTTGTCTCCTGCAATCGGCCCCTTTTGCAGCGCTGTGGAGGAGCTCTGCTTTTAAACAAAAGCTAAACACTGTCAGTGGGAGAGCAAAGCAGGATCTCTCTGAAATGCAAATGCCTTTTTGAGAGCAGCCAGCTTTGAAAACAGGCATCCTGCTGACTCATGTTTAGGAACCGGGAAAGAAAGCCTGCTCCTTCACCCTATCCATCTTCCTCTCCTCTTTAGCATGGCCTCATCCGGGGGATGCATATATAACCTATGTGTAGGTCAAGTGGACTACATGGATGAAACAGTGGCGGTGGGGACAGGATCTACAGCTCAGACAGTATTTTCCCAGCAAAGCTATCAGCTGCTCTTCCAACAAGGCAGGGTCAGGGTTATGCCGGCACCGCAGAGGATTTAGTAACCCAGCAGCATAGATTTAAGGCTCTATATACCAGGTGGATTTGGGGGGGAAAGCTCTTCAAAACCCTTTCCTCCCTTTTCTCACCTTTTAGAGGAGCTTCCAGTGCCCAAGGGGCTGACAAGAAAGATGGAGAGAGGATTTGACAAGGGCCTGCAGGGACAGGCCAAGGGGAATGGCTTGAACCTGCCAGAGGGGAGACTGAGGTGAGCTCTTAGGCAGAAGCTCTTCCCTGTGAGGGTGCTGAGGCGCTGGCACAGGGTGCCCAGAGAAGCTGTGGCTGCCCCATCCCTGGCAGTGTTCAGGGCCAGGTTGGACAGGGCTTGGAGCAAGCTGCTCTAGTGGAAGGTGTCCCTGACTGTGGAAGGGAGTTGGAGCTGGATGAGCCTTAAGGTCCCTTCAACCCAACCAATCTGCCACTCAATGATCTGCAAATGTTTGCAAACGATTTGCCTTTTTCTGGGTGTGAACATGAGTTTGAGAGTGTGAAAACACGGGTCTATATTCTCTCCCCCAACCTTTGCAGCATCACTCCATCTACTCCTTATTAATGTGACTCCATTAACACCTGCAGGGTGTCTCTGATCTGATGCAAAACTGTCTTTTCTTGAGTGATGGGGAGCTGACAGCAGAGCTGTACAAAGTCATCAGCTCCTGACACCTGCCTGCAGACACGGATCAGATTCGCACAGGACGAGATGCTCCTGAGACCCGAATTAGTGTCATCAGGGGACTGATCCACACGTCTGCCCAGCCCCCGGGTCAGCACCCTGGGATCTGAGCTGCTCGTTGGTGGGGTATCACATCAAAACATATAATAATAAGCAGAGCAATAATGGCAATGCAAGGGCTGGCAACAACATTGAGCTCCAGGGGTGTAATGGAGATTCAGACTTCCATTCTTAATGTGCTTCTGCTCTAATAACCACTTTTCTTCTTCCCCCTCATCACTTTTCATGTGAAAACACTGGTGTGCTGCACCAGCAGCAGCTGATCAGGACTTCACACATCCTGCTCATTATCTTCCATTCCGCACAAGGGGAAACGAGGAGGATTTATGGTACCCAATTTTGCAGAAGTGTTGCCCAAAGTGCAATACCCGGTCATGGCTGCTCTAGGAAAGCCACAGCTGTGCTTGGTCTGAGGCTGGGAGAGAAGAGACTTTATAGGGGAAGATAAAACCTTTTATTAGCTCAACTGATCTAGCTGGAAGAAGCAGACAGGTTTTGGGTGCAGAGACCTGCCTTTGGTTTCAGGTTGCCTAAAAGCAGCTCCAGAGCTCCTGCAACACCTTCCCCAGCCCATCTCCATCTCCCTAAGCACCAGAGATGCAGATCATAGAACCAGAGAATTCTAACTGCATCCCTTGCTATGGAAAACATTCCATCCCTGCCAACTCCCACCCAAGCCCTCCCGTCCCTGCCCGAGCCATATGACTGCACCCAGACACAGCATAAAGCACGAGCTGCCATGCAGGGTTTTGCCTTCCCCTTCTCTCCTTGTCTCATATAATAATTCCACTGAGGATCAGCCCCTTGCCCCCCCATATAACAGCATAAGGCGTATCAATAAGATTTCTCTTTTTCTGGGGGGGAAATAATGAAAAGGGTTGATCCTGCTGGTGATTTACAGCAATTGCAGTAACCTGATCATAATTTCTAGCAATTAAGCACAGTACTAATTCACTCATTTACTGAATAATGTCTTGTCTTTATTTATAGGGGCTGTGCCAGAGTATAAATATCTTACTCACTGTGTTGGCTAATGAAAATTTACTAAGTAGCTTTTGGTGTTTTTTTTCATGTTTATTCATTTTAAGCTATTCTTAGCAATCACGTGTGAATAAGGAGTAATTGCTTGACTTTGGGATGGTAATTAGAAAGTACTAAGTCATTGTTTTCTTCTTGGTTTGTTTAAATGTGCATCTGCTCTCCCAGCATAATCCAACCTTGCCAGCCCCTCATCCTCTGCCTAGGCACCCGAGGCTGCATCCTGCTCCCTCTCAACAGGAGTTTTTCATGACCGATAGGCTGGATCGTACAGAGCATGGATCAAGGTGCCCAAGTAGGGACTGAATTGCTCATCTTGTGTTGAGACACCCTCCATCAAGTCTCAGCAGCTTTGCTCCAGGAGCAGAGCGGATCCATCAGCATGCAGGGCAGGATTTGCATCTGCTAATCAGAGCTGGATCCGGGGAAACAGCTTTCAATAAAAGAATCCCATTACAAAGCAACCGGCTGTGAAATACCGTGTACCTGTGTCGTGCCCTGCAAACCTTCAGCCTCTTCTTTCCCTGCCAAAGAGGTGGGAGCTTCTCCTAAGTGTGGAGATGGGGAAGAGAGAGGCGGGGAATGAAATAAAAATGGGAAGCAGGCATTGATATTCACGTGCAGGGCTGCTCATTTGGAGGGCCTGCACTGCTCCATCCTCCCCGGATAAGAAGGATGCTCATAGGAAGCTTAAGGAAGAAGTCATTTTGTTCCCAACGGCCTCAAAGCAGCCAGAAAACACATGTCCCTTCTCAGCATTAGCCACAGGACTGGCACATTACAGCTTTGGCAAGCCACGTCGTGGCTCAACACCTGCAAGTACACACAGTGTCAGTCCAGTAATAGGAAAGACAGGCAATGGGGAGCGTTGCTGTCTTTGGGGCTATCAGCTCTGTCAGTGGTTTTAATTCTGTGAAAAGCTTTCGCTGCACGTTTCTCGTTACGTGGCAGAACCTCCTGGCAATGGAAATTCTGTTTAGAAACATATTAAAAATAGGGTGAGATTTCTGGGGTTCAACGGTGAAGAAAGCTTCAAGACAACAACGTTTTGCAAAGTGCTCAGCCCTGGGGCCCTTCTGCACCGCTCGCAGTGGATTTGCATTGCTTGGAGCCGTGTTGGAGCTGGACGACAGCCCCGTAATCTGAGCGCTGTGAGCTGCAAAGGCCAGAGGGTTTCTGTGCCTTTCTGAAAAGGCAAAGCATCGCCAGGGATTTCCAAAGCAGTGACCAGGAGAGGGCAAAGGAGATGACGTGGGGCTGTCTCCAAGGTATTTCACTGCAAAACTGGCATAGGATTGCCCTTTGCAAAACAAAAATGCCCTTTGCACTTCTCTACATCCCTCTTGATGGCCCTGGGTACAAAGGAGCCAGTGCAAGAGGAAGAGGCAGATCCAGTGCACCCCGATAAATCCCTGCAGGGCTCACGTCCAGCACGCCTGCTTCCCAGAGATAAAAGGAAAGCGCTGTTCCTCCGAGGCATGGACACTGGGCTAATCTCTTCATGTGCGGGGTCCATCACCCTGTCACAAAGACAAGCAAGGGAGGGAGGCGGCGGCAATGGGGCTGTGAGCATCTCAAAGCATCCCACAAAGATTAGCCCCAGCCAGCTGCTTAAGGAAGGAGCAGTGACTCGTGCTTATTTTGCACAGGGAACTGGTGAAGCATTTTTCCTTCTTGGAGTGGAAAAATAACCCTGGGGTTTGGGTATTTTATGTAGGTGCTTTGAGCTATATCCTAAGGTGCGATGTGGCTCTGATTGGTCCCATGATGGGAATCTGGGATGACAAAGAAGAGCCTTCAAAACTGCAGATGCTGGAGGAGCCAGAAAAAAAGGGAGCTGAAAGGACATATAAGCAACTTCAGCGGGAGAAAACACTGGGCAGGGAAAGGAAAGCAAACTGCCACTGCAGGTGGCAGACAAGTGCATAACAGAATAAGGTGCTTATTTCTAACCTGGAGGATTTACATGTTCAGGCCGAACTAAAGACCCCACCAAGTACACCACTGGTCCAGCAATACAATGTGATGATGGCTCTTATTTTAATGACCTCGGAAAATGGTGTCTGTTGGCTTTCTATTGGCAAGGAAACCTGCATTTGTCCCTATTTTTCTCCTCTTCCAAGCCTGGAAGCATTGTCTTTAGCCTTATTCCCAATCCCTGGGCTCTGTTATATTAATATCACCTTATTTCTGATTCATGTCTGATGGCAACCTTGTGATGCTCAGAGCCCCCTTCCAGGGCAATTGGGGGGGGTCAATGTCATGGGGCAGGGGAGGCAGGTGGGTTGCTATTTCTGCTTAATGACTTCCAGTTTAAATTACCTACAAAGCATCTTAATTATCCAGGTGCCTTTTAATCACTGGTGTGGCAGGAGGAGGATGGGACAGGCTGGCAGTTGAAGGTTGGCTCTGCTGGAGTGCTGCAGGGTGGAAGAAGGGGGTGAAGACCAGTAAGTGCCTGAAACAAGGTAAGAAAGAGGTGGAAAATCATGGTGCAGGGCTGGATTATACCCTTTCCTACGCTCTTACGGACCCAAATGGCAGCACAGGAGCAGAGGAGAGGATTGAGACCTGCTGGTGAACGCAAGGGATGCATCCAAATAGCTATCACCCCTCCAAATCAGGGCCTTCAGCACCTCTTGTCTCACCAAATAAAGTAATATAAGTTTTCTAAGTGGCCAATATATGAATGTCCTTTAGCAAATTTAGGATTTAGCACTCTGCTTCCTACCCCTCCACTCAACCTTGTAGGAATAAGTGAAGCAGGAGCAGAAAATCAGTTCTCTGCCTTAGAAATGGGTTTGCTGTTTGACCCTGACCAGCCAGGAAGGAAAAGAAATGGCAAACCTGAGCAGAGATGGGGATTTTCCTCCCCAAACTCCATCTCTGGAGGCATTTGGAGCATTTCCAATCAAACACAGCCCTGCAGGGACCACTCTGGGTGTGCAGCAGGAGCTGCTCCACTGGCTCAGCCACAGGGAGGGCTCCCTGGGGATCCCAAGGCAGGGCTGCGAGCAACACTTGCAGCCTATTCCCCCCCCCCCCCCCCCCGAAGAGCTTTCCAAGTGTAAGCTTTTGGTCTGCAGCACGGCGAATGGGAGGGCTATTTTTGGGAGCAGGCTTGTTCCCCTGCTGTCTTTCTTTTGCTTGCCTCCTGCTGCTGCTTCACTTTTTTGATCTCGCTTCTCTCCCTCTCCCTTCCTGTTTCTCCTTTGGAGGTGAGAGGTGATTCCCTTTCCCCTCCATGTGCACATCCCAGTGCCAAAATCCAGGAGACACGTGGCAGGGTGGACCGTCCTCCTTGGGGCTTTGAAAGCCATAAATTCCCCAGGGATGCCTGAAGAAAGAGGGCATCATCAGTACATCCATTGCTCCCTAGCACCCTCTGATTCCATTCACCCAGCCCCAAAATCTTTTGGTATAACTGTTTACATGGCTGCTTCCAGGCAGTGTGCAAAGCCGACTGGTTGCCCAGTGCAAAGGCATGAATTATTCCGACGTTAGCACTGCTTACTAGCTGCCAAGCTCTTGTAGCCTGAAAAAGCAATTGCAGGGCTGCAATCCCTGGGTTTTACTGGGTTGCAATAATATTGCAATAAGAAATAATAGTGATTGGGTTGCAGAAGTAGTGGTGATTTGGTTTGGTAATATTGTAGGGTTGCAATAACTGCTTTTTACTTAGTTGTAGTAATACTGGGTTGTGATAATGAGCCCCAAGAGAGAAATACACACTAAAAAGCTGCATAGTTCCCATTCCCTTTGCCTCCCCACTGCAGTTTAGCTCGGGATAGAGGCAGAAGGTGTGAGGCCTCATCATGGTGCTTAGAGCTCCAAGAGCAACAGCAACCAGGATCATCGACCATCACAGTCCAAGTGGTGGTTGGGGCACACATGCGGTGCTGTGGCAGGGTGCATCCTTCAAGGAGCTATTTACTGGAGAAGTAATGAGATAATCAAGGAGTCATTTAGACTCCTCTGGAGGTGGATAAGTGCCTCTGTAAGTTTTCCTTGCTGCCATCCCGCATGGAATGGGTCCACAGGAACATCCCAAGTGACTGGAGAATGAGATATAGCGCCCAGTGCAGGGATTGCAGTGTGTTTTCCATGCCTGGTGTAATGAAGCAAGCTGATGGTGCTGTGGCCATAGCCCTCATGCCACATGTGGCTTTTTCCCTGCTCTATTTCCCTACCTGCAATTACCCACCCAGGCTGCATGGGCAGAGCAATGCAAAGCACTGGGGAAACTGAGGCATGGAGAGAGGTTATACCCAGCAGCAGAGCATCTGTGTGCACACGTATATATATATATATATGTGTATAACCTCTCAGGAACCCATAAACCCCACATCTCTTGGGTCTTGTTTGCAAGCTGTAACCTCCTCACCACCCTAATGTTGACCCTCTTCCATCTTGTGTTTTCCAAGAGCCAGCCAAGTCCTTGGTCCCCAGTTAACGCTTGCAGTCCCCACCAGTGCGGGTTCCCTAATTCAGGGGGCTGGTGACAGATATCTCCACACGCATATGGCATCCTTACTCCTCTGAGCACATTTTTAGGGCAAAACTTCTCATCCCACCACTCACTTGACTGAAAATAGAACGCCAAATTGGGGATGAAATGCATAGTTGTTGGCTGGGGAACCAGCAGGCAGTTAAGAAGGATGGGTGCCAGGAATATTTTATGCACACAAAAAAAAGGAGAGAAAAGCAAGAAAAAATTCCTTTTTCTTTTTAGAGAAAATGCAGAAAAAGTTGTTTATGGTTTGGACTTGCAAGGATCGTTTTGGAAAAGCTGAAATGCTGCTGCTGGATGGGAAGTGCGATGCAGTGTTTGCCCTTTGTGCTGCTGCTTATCACTCAGCCCAGGTGAGGAGCCCAAGCTGATGCTTGTGGGAAAATCATGGAATGATTTGGGTTTGAAGGGCCTTAAAGCTCACCTAGCTCCAACCCCAGCCTGTCTCCATAGCAGATGTGCTTCAGCCCTTGGAGCATTTTCACAGCCTCCTCTGGACTCGCTCCAACTCCACGTCCCTCTTGTGTTGTTACCCCAGAGCTGGATGCAGGACTGCAGGGAGGGTCTAAATGTAGATGTAGACGATTTGAGGAAACAGTGGGTGATGTGAAAAGATGTTACATCCATATGGATTAAACAGAGGCAGCTCCATGGCTTTACCTTTCTAGATCGTTCCAAGACACGTACTCTATTTGGGCTTCCCCAGCCTGCCATGGCTTTGATGGCAGATGGGATGTCTGCCTTTGGGGACATCTTTGCCCAACTGGGGACAGACTGGAGTGGGTTATATGTGAGTCACTACATCAGCTGAGCGTTCAGGGAGTATATTTAATACAAAGTATGGAAATTCCCATTTGCGGGGAGGATTTCGTGATATTTCTCAATGTTTCAGTTGGATTCGCAGCAGAAGCTGGGAAAGGGACGGCTGCCAAAAACCCTTCAGTTACGCTTGAGAGAAACTTTGCATTTCCTCCAAACTTGGCCCTTCTCATACATTATAAACGTGGTGGCAAAGTCTATTTGGGCTGGAAACAAAGGAAACAGCCAATTACACCTTGCCAAAGCATCGGGGTCCGGGTATGATCCAGACTAGAGCAGAGATACCCCTGGAAGTGAAGGTCATCCAACCTTCAGGTCTTGCGTTGTGTTGTGGCAACGTTGTAGCTCCTGGGACCCTTTGGCATAAATTGCACAGCCCCAAGCGCATGGATGGGCACGATGGAGCTCCCCAGAAACGCATGTTAATCTGCAGTAACCCCTAGTTTGGCACCAAGTCTCACCAAAGCCAGCCCTGCAAGTGGAGCTAAGTCAGGCTTTCTCCAGGCAGTGAAGAAAAGAGCTAAGGAAGGGGAAAGAAATGCTCTGCAAAAACCCCATTTGTCCCATTGGCTTTATTCCGGCTGCAGAGCCCGAGCAGCTTGTAGCTCCAGAGAACTTTTAATAGAAATCTTCAGAATGAAATGGGCTACAGCTGTTTGCCTTGATAAATATATTTTATGCTACATGCTTCAGCCGCCATCTGTTTGCTGATACGAGCATTTCTCCTCTGCAGCAGCTGAAGAGAAGTCATCAAAGGGAATAGCAGGGGATGGGTTTTGTTGCAGGTAGAAGGGAAGAGGTGAAGTGGCCCGTGCAATGGAGTTATTCTGGCGGCTTAATGTGGCAAAGCTGTTACAAGAACAAGAGGGAAGGCAGCGGGTGGGCTGGGAGCTGGGGCTTTCAGGGGGAACCTGGTCTTTTGGCTGGTGTTACCTGAGGGGAAATGCTCTGTGTAATACATTCGGCCAAGCTTCTTGAGGGTATTTAGATGTTTAGAGGTGTGGGTAGCAGTCCAGGAGGAGGTGCAGCAGTTTTGGTGCTTAATGATCATAGAAAATCGCCTTGCTACACAAGAAAATCCCATGAGGTGGTTTTATGCACCTAAATAAAAGACATGGTCTGGCTTGGGCTCCTTTCCTTGCCTCCCTCTATCCCTAGAGAGGAAAAATTCCCTTCTGCAAAAGTACTTAAAGGACTTCAGAAGAGGGGAGATTGAGATGAGCTCTTAGGCAGAAGCTCTTCCCTGTGAGGGTGCTGAGGCGCTGGCACAGGGTGCCCAGAGAAGCTGTGGCTGCCCCATCCCTGGCAGTGCTCAAATCCAGGTTGGACACAGGGGCTTGGAGCAAGCTGCTCTAGTGGAAGGTGTCCCTGCCTGTGGTAGGGGTTGGAACTGGGTGAGCTTTAAGGTCCTTCAACCCAAACCATTGTGGAATTCTGTGATTCTATGAACCACCTGCTTTGGTGTAAAAGCACCATGAGCATCGTGTCTCTAGTGGTTTTTCTCCTGCCTTCCCAGCAGCATTTCTCCAGCAGAGACATCCAGCTCCCCCTGCTTTAGAGAGGACAACTCCAGATCAATGTATAACCTCTCAGGAACAGAAAGGCCACCACCCTCCTGATAGTGCTGGATTGATAGCTGTTTGTGCTTGTAGTGAAAGCCCTTGCCTTGCTGCTCTCATAAAGGCGTTGCTGAAGTGAAATGCACTGATTCCTCTTCACTGTTACTCAGTAAAACCTCATGTGAGCCGCAGGATGTGGGAACATTTGCACAAGCATCCTGGACATGTCCACAGACATTGACCCTCTTGGAAATACTCACTGATTCCTAGAGATTTGGACTGTCTGGGGATCTGGGCTGACTTCCAGACACAAGGAATGATGTCAGAGTCAGGTTTTATTTTCCTGCTCCCCTGGTATCATATTAACACCCTCTGCGGCGCGGCTGTGCTTAACCTGGGTATGTAATAGCTGGTTGTCACTGGCATTCACATGCCTAGGTGACAGGTGCCCTAGCCAGAACATGGCTTATTATAATGATTATTGCTATCATTGCTGTGATTACTGTATTCTTCTATATTGCCTGGATGGCTCAGCCAAGGTCAGGGCTGCAGGAGGTGCTATAGAAACATACAGGGAAAGGGAGACCTATATCCAGGGGGACTTGTAATTAGGCAACTGGGCAGATATGAGGTGTCCTGGCTGGAAGGGGAGTAGTGGGACAGGTTTCATTGTGTTGTGCTAAATCCTGTCAGAGGTTGACATCAGATGCAGTGCTGAAGGCAGCAAAATGTGTCTGCAAGTGGAGGTGCTATGGCTGACTCAGGGTCATGGGCCTGGAGGACCCCAGGGTTTGTATTAAGGGCACACTCACTCCTGTGAGTGATTCCTTTCAGCAACACCAGGCACTGAATCGCTGGTCTGTGATCCTGTAAAATTAACAATACCCCACTATAAATAACTGCTCTCTAATGGGCTGTCATTCGAAGGCTCTTGGAACGGCTCAGCTCATGTGAGCAAAAGTTTTAATGACTGCAGTTGAAATTGCCTGTGGGAGAGGGTTGGATGTGGATGAGCTTTAAGGTCCCTTCCCACCTAAACCAGTCTGGGATTCTGTGTTTCACCCCCCAAAATTGAGCAACAGCATCTTCTGCAAGGTATTTGCCTTCATCAACGGGTGCTGTGCCATGGCTACCCATGCTGCTGCCCTTTAATGGTGCCAGCTCAGATGTGTTTCACTTTGTACACAGCTCGGAGTTTTGTTGTCTTGGTTCTTCTCCTCCCAAGCAGATCCCAAAGGCTCCTGGCCTCCTTGGGGCTGCAAACCCCATGTGTCCATCCCCAGCCCACTTCATACCCCTGGGAGCTACTGCTGGTCCCAGGGATGGGATAATGAGTCCCCTTGTGCATTGCATGTGCTGCTTGCACGTAACAAAACATCTCCTCTCCCGGGATAAGGGGGTGGCATGGAACAAATTAAGAGATGCCGAAGTGCCCAAAAGTGCTGGTTCACTCTCACCATAAGCACCCTCTGAGGAGGGAGATCCTCAGAGCATGGTTGCAGTGACTGTTGCGAGAGTCCTGAATCAAAAGGACCTAGAAAACATTAAATCACTCAAGAAAGCATACTGTGTCCTTGGGGAAACCGAGGCATGGGATGTTTCAGTCCCAAAAGCACCCACAAAGGTGACATTTTGGGGAAGCCTGTCCTCAAATGCTTGGTATTTAAGAGGAAACACAAGTTATCATGGCTCCAGGTGAAATAAAGGGTTCCTTTTGCATTTGTCTCCAGCAAACCAAGCAACAGCACCTTCTGCAAGGTGTTTGCATCAGCAAAGAGAGCACTGAAATGGCCAGTTTCAAAGGAGGAGATGGGTGAGCTGGAGACATGGCTCACCCCCCAGCTTCAGTCTGGGTGTTTGATGCTCTTCTCTGCAGCCTCCTTCCATTTATTCCCTGTTTATAAAACTTCCCAGCTTGCAGGAATGACATTCCGATTTGGGGGTGTTTATTAATTGAGGACATTGATGGGTTGGGCTTTTTTCTCCTATAAAACTTTTCCTGCAAGCAGTATACTTTCCACTCCGAAGATTTTTGCTCCAGTTGGGCAGTTTTAACTGCTTTTGAGCTCACTATTAATGGCTCTCACTGAAGAAATTAGATGCTAAAGTGAGGGCAAATGTTTCCAAAATAGAGAAAAAAATACCAAATAAACCTTAAGGTTATCAGAGTGAATGGTTTGGTTGGTGTGTACCAAAATACCATTAGAATTTAGCAGTTGCAGAGGAGTTTTCTGAGGATTGGTTAACATTCCCCATCCAAGACAATGTTTTTATTCCCAAATTGCCAGCAAACCCAAAAAAATTCATTTCTCTCTCCCTTTGTACGCGAATATCCACTGGGTTATTTGATAGCTGTAATTTACTCTTCAAGCTGTGTAATTAGCCACCTCAATCAAATGGCATCATTTCTATCTTTGCTCGAAGAATAAACTATTCCATCGCAAAAACAAACGCCTTTTCCTCGAGCAAATCCCACGGACAGGCTGAAATTTCACAGCCAACTTCTGCTTTCAGCCCGTGCTCACTCTCATCACAAGGTCTGAAAGCGTTTTCTGGGGGAAAAAAAGGGAGAAATGGGGCTGGATATTGACTCACAGCTCTTGCTCATTGCCCTGGAGCAGCAGCCTGCTCAGGGAGGTGGGAGGATTTGAATACATGTTGGTGAATGGGTTTTTTTCCCCACTATAGTGCAGGTTTGGGGATTCATGGCATGGGAAAAGCGGAATGAGCTGCAGGGTTATCCAGAGGTTTCCTTTTATACCTGAAGGCACCAAAAGCAGTGCAGAACCATCTTTTTTTTTTCAGCAGATAAAATGGCCCTTATTTCCAGCAAAGAAAGAAATCATTTCCCAAGAAAGTCAGGAACTGGGAATCTCCAGCACCCCATTTTCCTCCCCTTCCCTGCACTTGGAGTTCTCTTCCTTATCTGGGCTTAAAACCCTGCTCAGCCTCATGTTAGAATCTCTGCTTGCCTTCAACTTTAGGATGTAGCTAGATACAGGTATAGGCCTTGTAATCTGGGCACATTATTTACCGGGAGCACTTGTCTGAAGGCGCTCTCAGGAGATTCACCGGGTGCCGAGCTGGAGTTACAGCCTGCACACAATAAAAAGGAGAGAAGGAAAAGAGGGAAATTGCCTTATAAAACCCACAAGGACTTTGGCTTTCTATGTATTTTTTTGCTGGAGCTCTTAAACTCAAGGCTGGCTTCTGAGCCTGCTCAGCCCTCCTCTTGGTCCTGCCAGACTTGAGAGACAGAACTTTCCTTCCCTATTCTTCTTAGCATAGCAATCTCTTGTTAACATAATAAGGTTAATTCTCAGGCTGCAATCAGGAAGCCACACTCTCTCCAAGCCCTAAAGAATATCCTTCTCTTGCCACATTTATAAGGTAGTGCTTTTTGTTGTCTTTCTCCCCCGTTTTGCATTGAAAAAAGGAAATCTTGTAATCTTGCTATAACAGTGTGGAAGCTTCCCATTCTCCTCCAATCTGATTGCAGTGGCAGCGAAAGGACACGGGCCTAATTAAGGTGCCAATCAAGCAAAACCGGGATTCATTGTTTTTACGCAAATGCTCCGTTTAACTCCTTGCTGCTCCTTCATCGTTTCATAAGTGCCCTGTGTTCATACATGCTCTATGTTTGGTTTGTTTGCCTTAGCAAAAGAAGCCCAAGCCAGGTTTCATAAAGAGCTTGTGGCATTAAAGCCCCCCGAAAAGGATAGTAAAAGCCATGTAACTGATAAAGAGGATAAGGTCTGTCTGTGTCTGACAGCCTCATCGCTTACTTTCCTTCCCCGCTCCCTACAGCCAGTTCCTCTCCCGCAGACCACAGGAGGAGCTGTGGAGCTCTCTGCCTTCCTGCAAGCTACCTGCTGAGCTGGAAAGTTTAATGGGACCGGGAAAAAGCCGGGATCAGACGGAAATTCTTAGCAAGGACTAATGCAGTGCAGTGTTTGGCATGTTCTAACGCGTGAATACCACCCTAATCCAGAGTTTTCATAGTTTTCTGGTGGATTGAGACCATCTGAGTATCCCCGAGTTCCTAAAGGGTGCGTGTCAGAGGCTGAAATCTGACCAGCTTGACTGAGAGCCCGTTCCCAACACATCTGAAACAGGAGCTGAGGGCTCTACAGGAACAGGTTTGCTGAAAGGTACTTTGATGCTCCCTATATCCATTCAGATCAGAATGGCAATAATCTCCTAACCCCAGGAAATAGCCTGGGGAGCTTCACCCCATGGTTTAGAAGCATCCACCCCTCTTCAGTATCAACTCCGCAGCGCTCCATAAACCTCCTACTGCCAGAGACAGGCTGAGATGCATCCAACCCATCCATGTCCAAAGCTGCAGCAGGTTCATCTCAGCTATTTTAACCTCACAGCACCGGGACCACTGACAGAAAAGCAGACAAGCAGCTGAATGCAAAGCACGACATTAAAATAACTTGGCATTAGAAGACCTGCAGGAAAGGCTGCAGCAAAGCATCCGAAGGATGTTGCAGGGCTGATGTTGGTTAAGTTAGGAAGGGCCAACGAGAAACCAATTGATGACGGTGCTTGGCCATCCTTGTGATTTCAAATCCATCTCCACCACCACGTCCCCTGGTGCACTGCAACCAGCTTTAGCTGCAGTGGCACGTGGCTGCGAGCAGCAAGCAGGGTGGCTGTGGGAAACTAGGGGAGGGATTGGGGAAGGGGTTATTTGCTGAGGACCTGTGTATTAACCAGACACTCTTCCAGCCCTTGGGGGCATTGCTCAGTGTGCAATGGGACGTCCTGAGCGCATCCTTGCTCCTGCCTGCTGTTTGACACCCAGGTTCAGCTTTCCCATGGGGCTGAACCATAGAAAAGGGGATGGCAGGTTGGTATGGGAAGCCCAGCTGTCCCCACCTGCATCCAAAATGTCATCACAGCCCTTTCATTTGTTGTTTTTACCCCTCAAAGCCACACTGCCTTTTCCCCCCTATTGCTGCTTCTAGTCCCATATTGCTCCCAGACCTGCTGTACAAGAGCTTTATCAAGTGCCGCAAGCTGAGGGGTTTTGGCAGCTGTCCATAGAGCCGGGCAAAAAAGGAGACAAGGAGAGAAAAGAGCCCAGCCATGAATCTGCTTCCCTGGCCTCTGCCTGGACTGCTTTCAGAGAGGGTCTGGTGGGAGATGTGCAAAGGGGCTGGCACTTCTTGCCTGGGCTCGCACTGAAAACCAAGGCAGGGCCATAGCTGGAATGTGGCAGTTCAATCCCTCTCGTGTCCCCAGCAGAGGGGCTGGCATAGGTGGGGGCTCTTTGAAAGCAGCTGCCTTCAGTTCTGTGTGGGAAAGCAGTGGTGGCTGTGCCTACCTGTTGCCAAATGAAAAGGTCTCCCCATGTTTTATTGCACACCCCCCCCCCCCCCCCAAGCATCTCAGGAAAGTGGTGATCAGCCTCCTCCATCCCGTCATCCCAATCATTTTGCTTTGCAATTTGGAGACAGCTCACGCTTTGAAGCATTTGTCTTGCAAATGGGCTTGATAGCAGTGTTCCAATACCTAAATCGGGCTGACAAGAAAGCTGGAGAGGGGCTTTGGACAAGTGCCTGTAGGGACAGGCCAAGGAGAATGGCTTTAACCTGCCAGAGGGGAGATTGAGATGAGCTCTTAGGTGTAAGATCTTCTCTGTGAGGGTGGTGAGGCGCTGGCACAGGGTGCCCAGAGAAGCTGTGGCTGCCCCATCCCTGGAAGATGAACTTCAAGGTCATTTTCATCCCAAACCAGTCTATGACTCTATGATTCTATGATCTGAATAGCCAAGAAAGGTGAGCAGCACCTTGCCGAGGGGGAAACTGAGGCACCACGGGCTGAATTTCCCAAAGGCCATGGGGAAAGCTCTGCAGCAAGACCAGGACCAGCCTCTGAGTGCCCAGCTCAGTGTTTCTATGGCAGGATTCTGCACAGCTTTCACTTGTCATCTGTATTTATAAACAACAAGGGGAAGATTCTGTGATTCTATGAGTCTATGATTTTATAAACCAGAGGAACGTGTGATTATATTCCTCTGTATCCCCCTATAAGGTGCTTGGCTTAGCTTTGTAGCACACAAGAATGAAATGAATCTGAGTTGCTGCTGTCCTGCTGCTTTCTGTCACTTTCTGTCAATATTGCTTCATTTATACCAAGTTCCTTACATGGTTTATATTATTCTTTCTTCTTTTCCCCTCGTTTTGCTGCAGCATTTCTGAACATTTTGTTTCCTGCACTTCTGGGTAAATAGCCTGGAAGTAAGAGAGTCAAAGGCGCACAGGATGGATTTGCTTTCATTGTTGAGATGTTTCATATCTATTGCACTTGTCAATGTGGAATACCAGAACTATATAGCAAAAAACGAGGGGAAAAATAAGGCAAAGATGCCTCGTTCATCCCCCTGGAATTTCAGCAAGGAAGAGGTTGATCGTCTGGGCTTCCCAGCTTTTAGCATTGCTCTTTCCTATTAAACATGGCATGGGGCCGGTTTCCAGCCCCCAAATGATGCAGGGAGACCCCAGATTACGTGGGGAGATACAGCTGTGATCCCACCACAACAAGGTCTGGAAGCAAAGGATGCAAAGGGACCCAGCATGGGGTTCCCACTGGCAAACACAAACCCATCGACAAGGGTACGTCTGCACAGCATCAGCTTAATATTCCTCCCTAAAGGCCATTTCCCCCAGCTACGTGATTTTCTCAGCTTTTTTAATTGGAATGATTCATTTCCTTCAGCAAAGCATGGGAGATTTAAATGAGATACCCAGAAAAGAGCATTTAATAATCAGTTTGTGCTTGATTCTGTCGCCTGGAATAACGTGGTCGTGCAGGTAAAGGGAAGGGAGGCTTTCAGGATGATGCTCAGAGCTGCAGTGAGCCCAAATTATGTCAGAAACCTGGTTCTTTTAACATGCCTGGTCCTCTAAATCAAATTTGACTAGCAATGGAGTCGAAACCACAAAGGTAATCAGTTAATAAAACTTCGCACTTACATGCTACTTTCATTCAAGGATTTAAAGCCCTTTGCAAAGGTCAGTATTACAATGATGAGAATTTTCCAGCTGAAATGTTTTCACTGGGAAGGAGAGAGAGAGAATAAAGAAAAAAAAAAAGGAAGAGAGAAAAATATTCTCTTCTCCTGGAAGTTGGAAAGTGTGCTGGTTTTAATGCAAGCAAGAAGTAATACTCCTTGTAAGGGGGGAAATAAATGGCTATGAAAATGTTAATGGTGTTTTGAAGCTTCACAGAAGAGCCTTAGTTGTGTAGCAGCCTTAATACACAGCAGCACCCCCAGTCTGCAAGCAAACAGCCTTCTGCAGAATAAACTCAAACACAATGGGGAAAGTCGCCGGATTATTTAGAAATCGAATTCCCACTGAAATCAGGCACTGAGCATTTTATTCCACGTGCATTTAAATCAGTGCTGCTGCCAGAGCGAAGAAACCACCTGTAACCTCTCCCCAGTCCTGCCTTGCTGGGTAGACACATAAATCCAGCCACATCCTGAGCTGCATCCCCAGGACATGGAGGGGATCCACCCCCTGTGCTGTGGGCAGACAGCTCCCCTGCAGTCCTGATCCAGCTTTGGGACAACACAAGAGGGACATGGAGCTGTTGGAGTGAGTCCAGAGGAGGCCATGGAGATGCTGCAAGGGCTTGGACAACCTGGTCTGGCGGAAGGTGGCCTCGGGGGTGGAACTGGATGAGCTTTAAGGTTCCTCCCAACCCAAACCATCCTATTGTTATCAATACTGTAGCCAATTTCGGTTTAAAGTATAAGTTTTACTAAACTCAGTAAGCGATAGCAGATAAAGCAGCGCTGGGTGCGCCCCGGACCCCGCCGCTCCGCCCAAGACGCGCGCACGCGGTCCCTGGGAGGCGGTCCTTTATCTTTTTCGGTTCAAGGCCCCAGCCAATCCTGTCGCCCCTCCTCACTCGGATGTTGACGTGGCTCTTCCCCATTGGTTCCCTTTGTTGCGGGGGGGGGGGTGTCTCATTACCAAGAAGTTTCGGGAAGTTTCGAGAAGCTCCCACTGGAGCCTCCTCACCGCCGCAGCCCCCTCCCCTCAAGCGTTGCAACGAGACACCACTTCCAGCGACGCGGCCCCCCTTTTCTCTCTCACAATCCCGCGCAACAATACAAGTGACCTCCCCCCATTACCTACAGAGTACGGCAGTTACAGAGTCAAAAAGGAGTATTGTTTCACATAACGACAGCCACAGAGAGCCTCCCTCCCCCCAAACTTCTTGATGGACAAACCCCACACATTACACTATGATTCTACGATGACAGGTACTCAACAGGCAGGGGTGGGAAAAGCCAACACGCATGGCCAAAAAGAAAAAAATCAAGCTTTATTTCCTAAGGGATGCAAGCTAAAAATAATAATAATACTAATAAAAGATCTTTTCATTTCCAGGGCGACTGCTGCTCCGCAGCGAGCGAAGCGTGCACGCACCAGCCTGAGACACTTGTGCTTCAATCAATAAATCTCAGTTCGCTGCTGCTCCTAAGGCAGGTTTAACCCAACTGGCATCGGTTTGGCTCATTAGTACAAGTGCACTTGGGAGAGTTAGCCCTGCTTAGTTAAACCAGGGCAAGTAACCCCAACACCAGAGCACGTATCCACATGCAGACACTTCAGTACAACGTGGAGAGCTGTGGCAACCCCCTCAAACGTTCACCTTTCACGCAGCAGTGAGTAATTAGAGTCCACAGCTGTAATTACTTGGACATGCTCGGGGTCATAAGTGCGCTAAGGGGCCCCACCTGCCCTTTTGGGTTTTAGGGTGGAGGTGAGGGAGTCTCAGGCCTTGGTGGCTGTGCAGAGCGTGATGGTAAGTGCTGCTTTTATTGCTTTGGTTTTATTTTGGAGCCCTTCTGCTCTGTCCCTAACCTCTCACTGGGCAAAAATGAAATTAAAGGCAGAGAAGAAGTAATCCCCAGAAGCTCAAAAATGGTAATTAAAGGAAAGAAATCCTTCCTTTTCATCCCCCTCCTCCCTGCACCCTTGCTCTGACAGGGTTTCACCCCCCCCCCAAAAAAAAAAAAAAACAAAACGCTTTATTTGGGGGTATATTTTAGTGGTTTTAGTTTTCTTTTCCACTCCTGGCTCGGGAGGGGATTGTCTTTGGACGTCGGGGGTGTCTCTAACCCCACTCCCAGGGGTTCAGGCTGCAAATGGGGAGCTCGGACTCCCTCCGCCGCCTTTTCCCCGTTCATGACCTGTATGAGGCTGCCGGCTGTAACTTACTACCGGGGTGTCCGTGTGTGTATTTTGGGTACACTTCATCCCCCCAAGATACCGGAGCGCTGCGGGAGAGCCCGTCTACCCCCCAGGCACCCCCTCAAAACCTTTATGCATTGAAAGGGAAGGCATGTAGGTGCCCTGTTGGGGTAGGAGCAGCACTGGGGGGTGCATAAAGGACCCGCACCTTAGCCCAGTCTGGCGCTCCCCCTCCCCGCGCATCCCATGCCGGGCTATCGTGAGCCGTCACTCGGCTGCGCGTAAGTTACTCCCCCTTTAACCATCACTTTGCTGCCGTTTCTCCCTCCCCTTTTCTCTTCCCCCCCCCTCAAAAGGCAGGCAGCGCGGCGAGGCTCGCTCCGCCAGTCAAGGCAGCGCTGCCGGGGGAGGAGCTGGGGGGGGCGGCGGCGATGGAGCCGGGCGAGCGGAGCCGGCGGGCGGCGGCGACGGCCTGAACCCCCCCCCCATCCATCCATCAACAGCATTATCCCTTCCCGGAGACCCCGAGCCCACCCTGAGGAATGAGCGCTTTCCAGGCAGACCTCCTCCTCCTCTTCCTCGGATGCTTCCTCCTGAGCCACGGTAGGACCCGGCGCCGCACTTGAGTTTCCGAGCGGGGCGGACTGGAGGAGCTGGGGGGGTCCCCCTGTTTCGGGGGTCTGGTGGTGGTGATGGGGGGAGTGGGATGGTGGTAATTCTGCTTTTTGCCCCTTGCATAAGGGGTTAAAAAGGTGGGGGAAGAGCGGAGGATTGCAGAGTTTTCATGGCGAGGCAGCTTACCTTTTCCTTCTTTAAAAAAGGATAAATCTTTAGCATGCAAGTGAGTTCTTTCTGCTCCAGCTTCGTTAATTAGATCGTGTTTGTGTGTAAACATGGCTTTGCTCAGCAACAGCCCCCACCCCGCTTTCTCCATTGACGCCCCGTCTTTTCGTGGGTGCTGAATTTCGCGGGGGGGGGGGAGGCTGGCTCCAGACCTCCAGCGATTCCAGAGCTGGGGCAGGGAACCCTTTGCTCCTGGGGAGCTTGGAAGGGGGAGAGAGTTGCTTTGAATCCCCCTCCGAAGGGAGGTGGGCAGCCCCTGCGGTTATTGGGGGGGGGTCACACCGGGTCCCCCTCTCCCCAGCAGCGTGGGAGCTGGGGCAGGAGAGTGCGAATGTACCCTGGAACTTCATCCCCTGCTTGTCGTGTTCCCCCCCCCCCCCCCCGATGAGAAACAAAGATGCATTGGGGGGGTGTGTGTGTGTGTTTTGGGAGGCTGTGTTTGCCGCGGTGCTATGTGCCTGGTCCCTGGGTTATTTGTCACCTGTGGAGGATGCTGAGCCACAGCCAGCCCCAAGCTTTCGCCTATCTGCTGCCCATCCCCATGGTGTCAAGCACCATCTGCGCCGCGCCGCCGCGGTCCCGAAGGCAGCTTTTGTGAGGGTATGGCTTGGGGTTGCTTTAAAATTAAAGAAGGGGGGAAAACCAAACCCAAACCCACGCAGCTAGTCCATCTGTTGATTAAATGAAGGATAAAAGTTTTGGAGAGAGCAGTGCTTCTCAACGGGCAGCTGGTTTTTTGCTCAGCCAGGCATTGTTGCTGAATGGCCCCCACCATACGCTGAGATTCACCCTATTCCCTGAGCAGGGATGCTGTGCTTAGAGGTGGCTGCTCTCCTGGTTGTCCTTCCCTCTTCTTTCCCTGTGCTCGGATGTGATACTCGGCTCCCACGCTGCCCTCCCTTCCCCTTTTCCCTTTCCTTCTCTCTGCTTGTACTAATATTCCTTCAGGGAGAAAGCTGTGTTTGCATTCGCTTTTGCTTCTGCACAAAAGAAACCCACTGTGCCTTCAGTGTAGGTTTCTGGCTGAACAAATCCGAACTCTCCCTGGTACAGCAGGGCATTGCCGGGTCCAGGGATAGACACGATGTGGAAGCTGATCTTGGCCTTCTCACATCCCTCCCTGCTCCCATGGATCCCTCAACTCCCTGCAGGTCAAATGGCAGTTAGCTAGTGGAGCTGAGTAACTTTGTGTGTGGGGATTTGTTTCTTTTTCCCCTCCCTTCCTCCCTTTTGCAGCCATTATTCTTAATAAGGACTAATGCACATTTTAATAGTGCCTGTGCTCGAAAGCTGCTCCTTGGCTCCGCTGCACATAGCCTGAGCTCTGCTGGTTTGTCTCCCCTGTCTGTACCGTCAGGAGTGTGCATCTGGTACCTTGCTTATTCATGCCAGGTTATGAGGCGCAGAGAGTGTCTTGCAGAGTGGTTTTTGGCTGTTTATTCCCGCAGGATGAACCAAATGCATTGATTGCTATGGAGCTGCTGCTCGCAGTGCGGGAGAAAGGGGCTGTTGGCAGCGTTGTGGCTTTCCCCTTTGGGGTGAAACCATGCAAATGGTTCCTAATAGGATTTAATGCAAAGGAGTCCTTAAACCACATGGTACTTGGGGGGAGAAAAGGCCTGGGTATGGGAACTGGAGCTTATTTTTCCGGTGTATGTTGTGTTTGCCCCCCCCTGAAGTAGCTGCTGTGGTTGTTTCGGAGTGTCCAGATGTGGTGGCATACTCTTTCAGCTTGTAAGGACTAGTGGGCTGTGGGGATGGGATGTGATGTGTTCTGTGTTATGAGGGCAGTCATGCCTCACTCTGGAGGGAGCTGCTGGGCCCAAACTCACTTGAACAACTGAAATCACTTGACCCTGCTCAGCAGGAGTTTCAGTAGCTCCTTTCTGTAGGCAAGGAGCAGGCAGGGCTGCTGTTTCCTTGCCTGCAGCACTAAAGTGGCTCGAAGGGATTTGCCATAATAAGGCAGGCAGGACTTAAATCCCCCTGAGCCGTGGCCAGCAGGGATGGGAGGATCACCTCTGCTGAAAACCTTGCCTGGGCTCTGCGGTCTGGGCAGTAGTTTAAAATCAAAGCTCCCTTACACAAAACCTCACTGGGAAGGGATTTCCTACCAGATGCAGATGGAAACTTGGACTCGGGCTGAGCGTGCAAGAGGAAGTTGCTTGTTGCTCGCTATCTGGGTGCACACAGGCATCGCTCAGCGTAGCAGGAGGATCTGCTTCGCAGCTGACTTTTGTGCTTCTGAGGAAGAAGAAATTGCCTTCCCTTGAGCATCCTCTATCTTTCGCCCTTGCAAACGGTCTGAAGCAGCCTGTGCTTTTTCTGTCTCAAAGTCGATAGGGTCGGTGTTTCCTCTTGAGTGCTGGTTCTCCCCTGGTACTGCTCGCTGGTCCCCCCTGTCAGGAGGGAAGCTGTCAGGACCACAGCTTGGGTGGAAGGTGAGATAAAGTCGCAGCACAATTTGCCTCCTGCAGAGACTAGATGTGTGGTGCCCCTTGGTGGGAAGAAATCGATGCTGCCACGAAACTGCCTGCCTGGGGAATAGCTTATTCCTCTTTGCTCTGTGCTCCAGTGTCAGCCAAACTGGGTGAAGCTGAAAGCAACTGGGGAAAGTGGGAAGGAGCACTGCTGAAGATGTATCTCTAACCATCTCCTTCCTCTTCCTGGCCTGTGCTGTGACTAGATGAGTTTGGCAGGATCTGAGATTTACCTTGGATGGGAAGATTTCTGCCTGTCTGGGGCTCTCTTTCCAAAGGCATGTTTGTTTTCCCTCAGGGTGATGAATACCAAGTTCTCTGGGTGTTGCAGGGTATGTTTTTCTCCTTCACAGTTCACTTGGTTCCTCCCTGGAAGCAAATGCTTTGCAATCTTCTGTCAGAGGGGCCCGTTATTAGCAGCAGTGGCTCAACTTCCCAGTGGCTTGTCAGGTGAAGAAGGGGGAAATTATGCTGATGGGAGAAACCAGGCCAGTTCCACCCACTAGCAGGGGTTAGGACCTGGAGATGGGGATTTGAGCATCTCAGAGGAGGCTAGTGGGTGTCAGGGAGCAAAGCTACAAGTTTACAGAGGTGTGTGTACAAGGGCTGGTGACTTCGCTCCTCTTTTAAGGTGCAGGGGGTATTTGTGGGTCTGGCAACCATGAATGAACGAGAATTAATTCTTGCTGATGAGAAGCCTGGGAACCTGTGGTTGTGATCCCTCTTGAAAGCTAATTCCTCCTGTCATGTGGGAGGGAAGGGTAGCTTAGCAGGAGAAATGTGCTTCCTGAACCCAGGAGGTGAATCCCAGCACTGGGGAGCTGTTTGGGAAGGACAGGAAGCTCATCTGCTGCTGCAAAGCGAGCAGGTGCTAACGGGGTTTAAAAATTAAGCCATGGAGCAGTGCTAGCAGCATGAAGTTGCACCTAAAGATGGTTGGGTTGAAGACAGTAATGGTTTGGAAGGGTGCTATGTGGAGATGGGAGGTGCTGCTGGTGGGAAGCTGTGGGTTTGGCTGGGGCATGCAGTTCACAACCAGGCTGTGTGTGAGGGAAGCCGAAATCAGCCTCAAGTTAGAGCTGGTGTTGTGCTATCCTGGAGGAGTGCAGGATTGCTGCCTCCTCCAACATCTGTGGTAATGAAATGCCTATTTCTGCATGCTTGCCCATCTTGAGGCCATGCTTCCTACGGTGAGGGCTGCAGATGCCTTTGCTCAGATGGGTTTTCTTGTGAGGTTTCAGTTATTTGAAAGGAACAAGAGGGAGGAGCTGTGGTTGGTGTTCAAACGCCCTTTGCCAGAGGGAGGAAAGCGAGGAGAAGCACCTGCCCTGATGCTAACTCTGCATCCCTCCTGGCTCCCTCCCTTCCAATGTAAGGCTGAGGTCCTTGGGCAGTTTGTGCTCAGCACAGATGTCAATGACTTTGTGTTTCCCTGTTGTTTCAGGGGACTTCAAGTGGTGCAGAAATCCCTGTCAGGTTACCAGCACTGCATGTCACCAGCTCCCGGTCTCTCTGTAGTTGAACTGTGTATGTTAGAATAAAAAGGCTCAATGCTCTTCTTTCTTTTGTAGCTGTAAATAAAGAGGAGAGGCCAATGTGCCCCTTAGGTTGTGTTTTGGCTGAAGATCAAGGGCTTTAGATAAACTGTTTTCCTAGGAGCAGGAATGTGATGGAGAGCGTGGCTCACTTCAAACCTTGGATTAAATGATGGGGTTTGCAAGTTTGTGATGCTCCTGGCTTTCAGCCCTTTAGCAGTGCTGGGCAGAGAGGACTTGGGAAAATGCTGCTGGAGAGCTGGCTTTACATCCCTCCCAGCATCCTTCCAGCAGGATTAAACAGCTTTTTAAAACGGTATTTATTTGAAGGACAAGTAAATTTATAACAACAGTTGCTGAAGACCCTAACTGAGCTCCTGTTCAGAAGCAATGCAAGTCTTTCCTTTGACTTCATCGGGAGCTACCTCTGGCCGAAGGGAGAGGCAGAGCTATAGTATGAGCTTATTTAATAAATCAATAGGTAGTGAAGCAAACTGGTTATAAATCAGTCTCTTATTTGCTGAGATTTAAGTCTGTTGTGAGTTTTTGAGGTGGCTTGCCCTGCCTTGAGGGCTGGCACTTGTCCCAGCTCTTGCAGGGGGGTGTGTGAATCCATTGCCTGCTGTATTAATTTCCAGCATGCCAGGAAACGTGTGGGATTTCTTCTCTCTTGGCTGGGAAGAGCTGAAGTTAAAACCCCAGGCTGTGTTTTCCAGGCAAGGGTTGGAGAAGCAGGATACTGATGCTGCTCAAAACTGGGTGCCTGTTCACTGCACCTCAGGGAGTGTGTGTACTCCAAACCACTCGAATTGAGGAGAAGAAAACAGTCGTTTCTGAGCTGTGCATTGTGCTAGGGCAGAGCAAACTCTGGGTTCTGGCCTTGAATACTGTGGCCCAGCAGATGTCCTGGTTCAATCTGCCTTTTGAGTACAGTCAAGCCTGTTTATTCATCACTTTCTGGCAGGACCGATGCTCAAGTGTTTGCCTTTCCCTGGTGGCAGCAGCTTCCAAAGTGGAGCAGAAGGAGCTGCAGGTCACTTGGCTGTCACTTGTGACTCTTCCCTTTGCTAAATTGCATTAAACAGCTTAAAACCGAAATGTGCTTTGAGTGTACCTCTTAGCGATGGGCTCTGGGCTTCCAGCCTCTCTCAATGTCACATGCTATCTAGAAGTAGGAGGTGGAACACTCGCATTGTTAAATTCAGATGCTAACTTCGGGATAAGATCTTGTCTTAATGTGTTCATTCACCGCCCCCGATTGCAAACAGAAGCTACAGCGAGCTTTTGGTCTGTTGCTTTTTGGGCAGGATGACATTGGTTTTTGAGGGCTTTGCCATAACTGCTGCTCATTAACCGTTGATGCAAACTTGTCAGGCTTTCAAGTAGGGTAATAGATGCTTTCTTTTGTTTCCAATGACTTTGTGTTTGGTGGAATTGCTGTGCTGCTTTGATATGTATGTGGTCAGATGGTGGCTAATTCGCCTCTTAAGTGCTAGTGAATTGATGTTCTTGGGTCTGTTGTTGTCATTTCCAATATGGCATGGGGCAAAGCCACGTGTGTGTGCGCACCCTGCCTGCTCGCAGGCTGCAGCACCTAAAGGCTGCAAAGCTCAGGAGCCTTTTGGGTGGGCAGCCCTGTCTCTGTGGGAGAGGAAATGCAGAAGATCATAGCGTCCTGAAATGTTCGATAATGGGTTTTTACAGAGCCCAGCAGGATGCCTGCTGCAGGCCAGGGCAGCCTTGCTAATTGCACATGAAATATGCACCAGAAGTGGAGGGGATGAACTTCCTCCAAATTCCTCTTGGATGAAGGATCAAAGCTTTATGCTGCGGGTCCAATATTGCTTCACTCCCATCCTCAAGCAGGGATTGAATGGGAGAAGCCCTTGGGTTTGGAGTCCCACCTTGCATTTTGGGCAGGTATTCACTCATTGACCTAATATTGCCTAACTCATTAAAAGATCAGAAATGGGGTCCTAAATCCTTCTCAGCTCCTCCCTCCCAGTATAAATGAGTATTCAAGCTGTATGCTGCCAGTCAGTAAATGTCAATATTGGATAAGTGTTTCCTTTATATCACTGCAATTTAGCATAAGCTGCTTGGAAACAAATGTCTTCCATAAGCATGAGGTGTTTCAGTAAGTACACAGTCAACATTGCTGGGAGGATTAAATAAATGTCAGCCCCACTTGTATGCTCAGCAGCGAGTTAAGACAGACAAACTTGCATAATGGCCAGCATGGCAGTGGCAACAGGAAGGATTTTGCCAAGTCTCTGTGGAGAACATGGGATGCAGGGAAGCCCTTTGGACGGAGGTACCTGGATCCTCAGGGGGTGTGGAGATGGGGTGCGGGAGCACCTTAGCGCTGATGGGATGGGGCGCAAAGGGATGCGTGGACCTTCCTTCAGGACTAACAGGTCTGCTCTTTCTTTGGCTCGACGGATCTACCTCTGTGCTTTTCTGCTACAGCCTGGGAGTTGCTTGGCTGCAGCTGGCAAGGCGAAAGGGTGAGGCTTGGCCATCTCCTGCTTTGTGGTGAGGAACGTGATGTGCTTTGAGAGCTGGCTGTCAGTCCTGAGCTTGCCTGCAGCTTCAGGCTTCATGAAAGAGTGACGTTGGTCCGTGCTGGCAAGGCTTGTGCATGTGAAGGTGGATGATGGAGATGGTCACCGTTGGCTGCTCTGCCTTCAGCTGTGTGAATGAGAGTGTGTCTCTGCCAAGCAGGCAAGGGCATCTGGCTTCTGTAAAGGGATCTAAATCCAGGCAGCAAGTCAAGGTGCTGCTTGCTTGATTGTCAGCAGGGGCTCGAATCCTCTCCTCAAGCTGTGTCTGCAGGAAAACCCCGCTCTCCACCACCCCTCTCTTTGCATCCTCACCACTCACCCTGAGGTGTTGCTAGATGCTGTCTTAGTCTGCCAGCAAGGGGAGAGAATCTGGGAGCGTGGCAGGGGGCTGAGCTGGATGCGTTTCCATTCCCAACGATGCAAAACTGCTGCTTTCTCCCCAGCTGGCAAGCAGCTGACTGCAGCCACTTGTTCCCAGCTGCACCAAAATAACTGTAGACAAAATTGTTAGAGTCAGATGAGCCTGATGGGCTCCTCTAATGCTGGTCTGGGCAGGCTTGTTATCCTGCAAAGCGTGTATTCTAATGACTGGCCATCACTGTTCCAGGTGACTTGAGCAGAGCATCCCAGTTGTGTCCCAGCAGTCAGAGGCTTTTGCAGCCGGCGCTGACTGTGGCTCTCGCCTCGTTAGGCTGCACATTTACAGTGCTGAACAAAAACAGCTTGTGGGCATGTGGGGTGTCTCCATAATTCAGACTAGAGCAGGGATGCGCCGGGGTGCACAGGGGAAGGAACACCCGAGTATTCTGGATCTCAAAGCAGGTCGTCGGGTAGAGCTAATGCAGTTGTTATCCTCACTTTGTCTGTTCAGCCTGGCGGTGGCAGCAGCAGCGCTTACATGGAGCTGAGCAGCCCGATTCGTCCAGTGCTGGGCTCCTTTGGAGCGGGGCAAGGTGACCTGATGGGCTCCAGCTCTGCGGGAGCATCAGCCTCAAGTGTGGGGTTTCAACCACGGCTGTTCCCCCTCCTATGCTGGGGAGAGGTTGGGGTAAGGAGAAGAGTTGGGGGGGGTTCTAAAGTTCCGACCCCTCTCCTGAGGAGCAGTGGTTACCCCACTGTGTGGCTGGACCCATCGCCAAGCAACAGTGCAGATCCCAAGGTGACCCTGCCAGGGAGCACATTGCAGCAGTGCAAGTGCCGTGGGCTCGATGGAAAAGGAGGAAGGGTGAGGGTGTAGGAGGGCGATGTAGGGCTGTGACCTAGTGTTAACATTCATAAGTGTGACAGTGCTGTGCACAGAGGTGATGAACCCCTTGTGTGTCCTTGCAGAACACAGGGTATCCCGCAGCAGCAGAGGATGGATGGCTTTGGTAGGGGATGCCTTGCCAAGTTGTTTTATAACCTTTTCCACAAGCTAATCATAGAATCCCAGATTGGTTTGGGTTGGAAGGGAGCTTAAAGCTCATCCAGTTCCAGCCCTTGCCATGGCAAGGGACACCTTCCACTAGAGCAGCTTGCTCCAAGCCCCTGTGTCCAACCTGGCCTTGAGCACTGCCAGGGATGGGGCAGCCACAGCTTCTCTGGGCACCCTGTGCGAGCGCCTCAGCACCCTGATAGTAAAGAATTCTCTCCTAATCCCTGGAGCGTGATTTAACACTCCTCTATTCCTCCTGGCTGTGTCTTTAATAAGCTGGGAGTGACAGGGCCACCCCCCCCCCACCCGCGAGTGTTGAAGAAACAGAACCAACAGATGCTAAATTTAGGCACAGCTGTTTGCAGTGTGTTGTCCTCCTGATCACAGTCTGACACTGTCTATGCTTATTCCTCCTCTTGTCCAGAGACTGAAAAGCTTTAAGATATCAAAGCTTTGAGTGGCTGTAAATTAACTCCTTCTGTCTGAGCTGAAGCTTGACTTGCTGGTAGATTCCTTGTGATTACCTTTATTTGCCTTTATAATGATGGGAATTGCCAGGTCGCTTCAAGGCAGGTGTTGTCTTTCTGTACCTGGGAGACAACACTGCCGTTTATCCCTTGCTTATGAGCTTTCCCACTAGACACCAAGGGAAACATCTCCAGCCTTGCTGTCCCATAGCCTTTATGTGTTTCAACCGATGTGTTCATGTGCTTCTGAAGCATAGCTGAGGTAACCTCTGCAGTCCAGCTCAGTCCCTGTGTGCCTGAAGCCATCCTGACCCAGCACTACATCCTGGATCACGCAATGTGCTCTTGCTTTGGTGAGGTAGAAGACTTACTGAGTGCCTTTGCTTGGTTAGGATGTGCACTTTGCATTTGTGGCGTGGCCATTTGGATGGACATTGTTTCATGTGGCTGCTTTTCCCCCACTGTCTGCGGTTGGTTTGCTCCTGACAATAAACATAAGAAGCTTTCTAAGAGGTGATGGCTGTCTCCGTTGCCTGCCACCCCTTGGAAAGTGTTCATTCCCCTTCAGTTGGGTTGCAGCATAGGGATGTGGTGTCAACTCTGATGTACACTTGAGATGGGGCGGAGGGGGGACTTTGTTGGAGAACAGAATTCCTTTTGCTGTCAAGCCCAAACCAGTGTAGATGTTGTCACCTGGCAGATCAGTGATGATAGCTGAGCTGGGTGTTTGTCAGGGTCCTGCACGGCTTTGTAAGTCCAAGGGATCTTGCGTTTTTTCTTTGCCTCTTGTGCATGTATCTCCTGCAGCAGGAGCAGCTAGCGAAGATTCCCCTTGCTCTGGTCATGCTTAAAAGGATAATGTTGGTTTCAGATGGACACTTGTGATAAACTAGGAAACACGGCGCCCTTTGAAATCTTCAAAGCTCTTGTCTATCAAATGGGCTGGCTAGAAAGGCAGCTGCCAGGGCATTGATTGCCACGCTTGGATGCTGAACTCTTCCTAAGGCTGTCTTTTCTTTTAGAACTGGCACTTCTCATCTTCCTTCTTCTCCAGGCATTGCATCTCCATGGCACCGGTGTGGTATCCGTGCACTTGTCCAGCATCTCCCAGCAGCTCTTTATGTGCTACCTGTGATCTCCCACATTTGCCTTTTTAATCCTTTCTGTGATGGAAGGAAACTGGAAGGGGAAAGTGCTCTCCAAGCAAAGCATGTTTTTGCTGGGAATTAGTGCACATAGGGAGAAGAAAGAGCGGAAGGGTGAAACCTCCCTTCTAAAGGACAAAAAGGACCTTATGCAGTTGTCAAATAGCTGATGTCCCTTCACAGTGTCTCTACAGCGGTGGCTGTAGCAATCTTTTCATCCAGCCTAGTGATTTCATTCTGTAACACATAGGTTTCAGCTCATGGGTTGGCTTTCTCCCAAGCACACACAGAAATGCATGTAGTGCTCTTTAACCTGAGCAAGTTGCTGCTGACTTCAGCAGATCAGCTCTGCTGCCCCAGTGGAAGCATCCTCTTTAAAATCGGGAAGGAAAGTTGAGCTTTGGAAACTTTTCTGGAGAAGGAAGCAGCCAGGAATTATGGCGCAAACTCTGAAACGGACTTCCCAAAAGACAGTGTTTTGATACCTGCAGTTTTGACACAGAGTTCAGGAAGGGTTGGGTTTGCTCACAAAGGAGGGTGAGTACTGCCCTTCCAGCGGATGAAGGGATGCTGGGAAGCTGTTGTAGGAGATATATGGCTATTGATTCCTAGTTATCCTTCTCAGGCGTTAGAAATGGGATGTGGATCTCTTCTTGCCTTTGTCCAGGCCTCTGAATTTGCCCTAATGCCAGTTTGTCACAGTATATTTAATTGTAAACCAGCAATAACCTGATCCATGTATCCATAAAGCACCTTGTGGTAGGTTTGATACAATTACATTTTGTCGAACACACAGTTTATTTCTCTTGGTTGGCTTGCGTGATTTTATTACCCATTCTGCTGTACACCACGAGGACACTGTGTGCAGCATGTGCCTCACTTGCTCCTCTCCAGAAGCACCCTTCCTAGTTTTAATCGGCTCATAATTATTGGAAAATATGGAAAGATTATAAAGGTGCCAATGATTTTCATCTGGCCCTGGTGCATTGAGCAGGTAAAGGAAGGACCTAAGAGGCAATTGAAGAGATTGATGGGCAGTAATGGGTATAATAGTAATTTCTGACCTGTGTTTTTAATCGTGATTGACGACAAACGCAGCTGGAGCCCCTGTGCGGAGACGAAGGGATGCAGTTAAATTACAGAGGCTTTGGAACTTAATGAGGCCATGTAATAAAAATGAGGCATAATGAGCAAAGTATAATAGTACTATTATGCTTACAAGTGCTCTAGCAGAGGGCTGAGCAGGCAGCTCCTGCATGTGCTTGGGGGACGATCTCACGAAGGGCTTTCCTGATTGGGATGAAGATGAGGAGGCTGGGATGCATTTGGAAGATGTGGGGGGAAATATTGGCTAGCCAAGTGACATGCTTATCTGTCATCCAATGGGAATGAAGGAGCAGATGGAACACTAGGCATGGTTTGATCCCTCATGCTTGTGGTGTTGGACAAGTCTCTGCTCCAGGTTTTATTCACCTTCTCCTTGGAGAAATCCATGTGAGCCTCCTTGCTTGATAGATAGAACTGAGAGATCTTGTGAAGAGGAAGCAATGGGGTTTTAACAGCTGGGAGGCAGGATGGGCAGGGAATTGATGGGCAGGCTCGGAGAGGTTGGCCAGGGCTGTAGCAGGTTCAGGTGCCAGCATCTTGATTTGGAGAGCTGGCCCTGAGGTTTGTGCTATTGGTGGTGGAGGTGGGAAGTGGATTAGCGTCTGCAGAGCAGTTACGACTCTGCTGCTGTTAAATGTAGTTAAACTTGAGTGACTTCTAATCTAATAATGAAAGGAAGAGAAATAAGCGTTCTCAGTGATGCATGCCCCTCACGGTAAGTACTAATTGAAAACAGATATTTACTTTAAAATGAAAATGTAAGACGGTAAATGGTGGGTTGAAGATTTCGCACACATAGGAGGGGGAAGCAATTGCACACTTCCCATCGGTGCTGCCCAAGCTGTGTGTCTCACTAGGGCAGGATTTCCCATGCTGTGGGGCTGGGAAGCCAAGCGGAAGGATGTGGGGCTTGTGTTAAAACAGAGCCCAGAGGCTTGCTCTGTTAAAACCTGGTGCATTGGGATTCTCTTCATCTGACCTTGGGCTGCAGAGGAGCTTCCAAACTGGGCTGCTGGTTTTCCTTCCTTACTTTGCAGACCTTTCCCAGATGAAGCTGTGTGGGAAGGAGAGGTTAAGCCTTTTAAGACTGGGGAAGCATCGCCTCCCTTGTCACCAAGAGGTGGTAACCCTCTTCCTGGTGATCTCTGCTGCTTGAGACCCACATTGCTGCCCTGAGCTGACTTTCCTGGCCTGTAGCTATGGCTCAGTAGGTGAAGTGGCTGGTGCTGGAGATATGCTTGGCCGCTGCTGCCTTTTGGGGGCTGCTGCAGGAGCATCAAGGGGGACATCTCTGGTCTCCTCTGGCCAATCTGAATGAGTGCTGATCCCCTGGGGGGGGGGGAATCCTTGGCTGTGAGTGCTGAGGCTGTAACAGTACTTGGCTGGCTTTGTCGCTCCAGCAGCTGAAGCCAGAGTTGCAGAGCCTTTTAAAAAGCGGTTTGTAGGCAAAGCTCAGTGCTGCATTACCAGTGACCATTAAAGGATGCTCCCTGACAACAGCCCCCTCCCAGCACTGCAGCCTTCAGAGGGAGGTAGCCTGGTCCTAATCCCTTTGTGCAGACTTCTTGCTTGTTCCTCATATGGGTGCATTTGTATCATTTGCATTTTGCACTCTGATGGTATGCCTGGAATTCAGATTGAAATGGGGGCTTGAATAGATTTGCATCCTAATGAGCAGTGGCTTTATTTATTTATTTGGAGTCCTTTCAAGCAGGCAGCAGCCTGCTGGAAAGCAGCTTGCTTTAGTGAGAGCTCTCTGGGAGCAAAAGAACCCTTGCTTGTTCCCCGAGACCCATTTCCCCTTGTGTATAACTGGTTGGAGCTGATGGTTTTTGCTCCAGCAGCTTTTGTCTCAGACCTTTTGAACCCTTGTGGAGGCAACTATCTACATGGTTTCATCCTGCCTTACCTAACCAGAGATGCCTCTTTAAGGTTACACTGGTGCTAACTGAGTCTGGATATGGACTTGCCACATAGTGAAGTGGGATCACTACTGTGTTAGAGCTGGTTATATCCAGCACAAGCCACTTGATGCTGAATGCAGTGGTCAGTAGGCAAGATAATCAGTGTGCTGCTGTTCTCTCCTTGTCTCTGCAGCTGTGCTCAGGGTGATGTGGGTACCTGCTGGCTGCAGCTTTCTGTGTTCCTCATCAGTCCGTGACCCTTCACCACGAGGCTGTTATTTCTGGTGTCTCAGTAGCTGACCTTGGAATGTTGCATATGGGCTTGGGCTGTGATGCCCATCAATCCTGCTGTCATCCACCCATGCTGTTTTCCCTCAACGGGAGCCTTCCAGCCTCTTTCAAAGTCAGCAATAGAGAAGGAAGTTTGGAAATGTTGAGGAAGTGTCAGAGAAGAGGAAGCCAAGGGCTGGGAGAAAACCACCCCAAACTCCATGTCATTACTAGGGAGGATAAAAAGATACCAAAGCCCAAATGCTTCACTGAATTGCAGCACCGTGTCCCTTTGTGTTCTTACTCCCTGTGCCTTATCTCCAGCAGATCCACCCAGGGCATAGCTTAATGCTCAAGTCTTCCCATGCCAGCTCTCCCTCCCCGGATGACTTCTGCTGCAGCTGAGTTCATTGCTGTAAAATGGCCAAGAGAACGCTTCTGAGATGGCAGCAGGAATTGGGTCACATCGTGTTGCCCCAGGAGAGCCAGTTGCTCTCAGAGCAGTCTGGCTTCCAGTTATTATTTTACAGGGGATGTTTGAGGTTGATAAGGGAGCCATTCTGCCTGCCAGTGGGGCTTATTTGGGGCTTATTGTATGCTCCAGTTTATATTTTAATATAGTCAAAGGTGACTTACAACTTTAATATTAATTTTAAACCTGATTGTGTGAGGGTGGTTTTTTATCTATGTGAAAGCAGATTAATCTCAGCCTTCCTTGATCCTGCTGGTAGCTTTGCTCTCCCTGGCTGGAGACACACGTGGCCTATGTTGCACCAACAAAAGGCGAGGAGGAAGATGTTTGCATGGTGATAAATAATAGTCAGAGGGGCTGCTTTTCTTCCAGGGAAATCTCTGCTCTGCAAGTGCAACAATGGCATCAGTGGGAGTTCTTGCTTTTGTATGAGGTTCTGCGCCTTGGCTTGCGGAGCGGGGCTGTGCTGAGCAGTGTCCAGCTTTGTGCTTCCCTCATGTTTTGTTCTTGTGTTTCTCCCTGGTTTTGCAGCTCTCTGTAATACAACTCCTTTTGTGCCACTTTGTGCTGCTGGCATTACAATTTCTCACACGCTCTCTGTGCTGCTTGCAAGAGGTTTTGTGCCCCAGGTGACAACATTCCATGTGGTGAGAGCATGGCCTTGTGGCAGGGCACTGGGGTGGGACATGGGGAGCTGGAGTTGTACCATTGTCCTGCTTTTGACTCCTTGAGCATCCTTGGGTGGTCATGCTAGGCTGGAGGATCCAACAGCCATTATAGCTTGGTGATGCTTCTGCCTCTGGGTGCCTAATTCATGGTGTTTCCAGCCACCTTTAATGCTGAATACTTGGAGCAGATGTCATGCCTTTTAAGATGACCGAAGTTGTGTACCCAAAACTCTTGAGTGCTGAGGCATAAAGCCTGAAGCAGAGATCCATACTAGCTGGTATCACAGCCTTGTGGAGGAGGAAACAGGAGGGTTAGCTTGCTAAAGCTACTCCATGTCTGTCTGCTCCCCACGTTATATTCCAGCCTGAGGTGGGAAGCCATCAGGTATTGTGTTGGTTTAGAAGCCAAACAGAAATGATATCAAGACAGTGATGAGACTGAAGAGCCATTAAAAGCAAGACTTGACACCATGCAAGCGAATGCCAAACAGCAGCCACATAAATCCCATTTGTTTTACATTTCAGAGCTTAATGAGACAGAAATCACATGGCAATTGTCAGATGTGAAGGCAGAGATTGGTAGTTTGCATTTAACTAAAGCAGCCGCCGTATGCATCCCCAGAGCCTGAAACTAAGTTGTGGTACCCACTTGCTGCATTGCTGGTGTGATGGGGAATGTACCTTGTATAGCTGCAAACTGCTAGTTGTCCTGAAGCTCAGCACCCTTTGTGTGTGTATGTAAACCCCCTGGCAGCTACACCAGGTTGTCCCATAGTTTTGGAGGTCATCAGCTTTTCATCTTGTCCACAGTGGTCAAGCATCACATTCTTCACGTAAAGAATTATCTAGGTAGCATCTTTAGCACAGAGACACCAAGACATTTCTGGGAATCATCTCAAACTCATGTAACCCATCACGCTTCCCTCCATTATTTTTCAGGGTAAATCTATATTTAAGTCAAAATGAACAATAGGAAGATATTAACGTCAAAGTGCATTATCTTGGGTAACTTGCTTCATCTCTGCTAATCTGTGCCTCAGCTTTCCAGATAATGTTCATAAATTGCTAAAGCAGTATTTTAATATTGACATAAGCTGCAGTCTTTGACAACAGTTACAGAACAGGCTGTGTGTGGAGATCTGTAATGGATTATTCTTCCCTTCCTTTTCTCTCTGAACTGAAAACCTGAAGCTATATTGGGTTAACTGAAAATATTTGTTTCAGGTCAAATAAAACATTTCATCTGATATGATATGTGCTTTGTTCAGACTTCCAACCCCTTTTTTTAAAGTAAATTAACTTCAGCTATGTCTTGGGGGGGAGAAAGAAGTCTGAATGCTGCATGTAGATGGGAAAACGTCTAAACAAAGCACTTTGACTTCTGACAGCCACTTCCCCTCCTTTCAGCCTGAACCACTGAATGGGTTAGACAGGAGTTCATGAAGAGCACCAGTTGACCCACATCTCTGTGTTGGAAGTATTGATGCCAAAGATGCAGGGGGAAGAGCTAATGAGTCATTTTTCTAATGGGTGTCTTGGTAGGTGATAAGCACTGAAATTATATATTTGAAAAAATAATGGGTCCCTACTTAGATGACTAAATCTTAGTCATCCTGGGGGCGATGAAGAGGGGAAACTGTGAGCTGGATCATCCTGATTAGATAAGTTACAGGTGAATACTGTTTGGCAGCTAGCCTTGAGGTTTGGGGGTAGTGGGGAACCCACCCCCAAGGTGCCAGTCCCCGCTACATACTTTGCAATGAGCTCTCCCATCAAAAAGTGATCCAATGACACACAATGCCATCAAATCCCTTCCCTGCTGTTGGTCGTGTTGCACCATCAATTCCCTCAATGTTAAGAGATTGAGTCCTTCTAGGACCAGAAAGCAGCCTGACAAATCCTTACTGGGACACATGGGGCCTTGTCAATGTGATGAGAAACTCCCTGGGTCCTTTATTGGTACTGTAAAGCCCTTGGAGAAAATCTTCCTGAGGTCTACTGTGGTGTCTTAAAGGCAAAGTGAGCAAAGGTTTGCTTGCAAAACTGTTCAAGTAAGACCTCTGCACTGGTCCAGGTCTTCTGAAGAAGAGGTGGTTCTCTGCACATGTATGCTGGGATGCAGCCGTTCCAAACTTGTGCTGGGAAGGGGTTAATATCTGTTTTAGCAGATTAATTGAGCAATCGCATTGTCCTGGACATAGCAACTAGAGATTCTTTTTTTCCTGTATGATAATGCATCTTCATTACTCTGGAGAAATCATTTGCTCCTGTGAAGACAGGTCTCGCCTTCCTGGGTTAAGGGGGAAGAGACTAATGGCTTAATTAAATGGATGGAGAGAAAAAAAGCCTGCCTTAACCCTTTCCCTTTTTTGTATTTAAAGAGTGCTGTGGGTAGGAGGATTACCATGAAGGCATTCCAGAGCCCAGCTTCATCTGCTGGAGCTACGTGGTACCAGTGCATCGAACGAGGGACACAAATGTCAGGTCTTCAATCTGTCACCCATGTCACCCATAAGCCATCTGCCTGCTGGAGTGGGCTGTTGTTGGCCTGTGCTGCCTTGTGAAAAGGCTGAGATTTATTCTGTGTGAAAGGGGAATGTTATTTAAATCTGTGCATTTTGCAGGATGTGAAAGCAGCTCCATGTAATATACAGCCTTCCTCTCCTCTGGGACCGCTCTATTAACATCTTTCACTTGTGTAGTTGGATGCTTTGCAGTTCCTTTTAGCGGTGCTAATCCAGCAAAGACCTCAGTGTTGTTCACACTGCAATATTTATGGAGCCAGCCTTCCTTTTAATTTCCATGCTGCGTTTGGTCCTATGCAGAGATAGAATACAAACAGCGGCTTTAGACACAAAATAGTTCAGCCTTTTCCCTTGGTGGAATGTAGGGCTTTTCAGTGGCTCGCTGGAGCTGATTTGGTATCTGTTTGGAAAAGGAATAGCATGGTTTGAGAGTGTCTGTCAGCGATTGTGCTCTCCCAGGCTGCCTCCAAAGACAAATAGTGGTGGCAAGCACCATTGGGAACAGGGGAGCAACTTTAAGCAGAGTCAGCTGCTGGGGCTTTTGTTGTGGAGGGGACCTGCTTGTCTGCATCCTTCCATCCAAGCCTTCCAACAAAGGAATGTCAGTGCAAGGCATTTTGTTGTGAATGAGAAAAGCTGTTCTGCAAATGAGCAGTGCTGTACCAAACAAAGGCAAACTCTCTTGGGTAATGCAGAAGGGAAAGGAGTCCTCACGTGGGTCATGCTTATGAGTTTTTATAGGATGTGAATGCCAATAGTTTCCTTATACATGAGGTTGGATGGAGGTTATGGAGTGCTTGAGGTAGCTCAGGTCCCATGGAGCTGACTTTATACCTGCTGGATTTCACTTACGTGCCTTCAGGACTGCTGCATGTGGTGCCTTTGCCTGCTCTGTCTCCCTCTCAAAGCAGAGGGGAGAGCACTTCTTCCTTTGCCAGGGAGGAGAGCAGAAGGGAGCCTGGCAGCAGCAACATGATGGGCACATCCCAGCTCTCTGATGCTCTCGAGGTTGGTGCTTCGGCTCATTTAGGTGCTTAGCTTGGCACAGAGGCATAGGAGCACCTGATAGCCATGTGCTTCCCTATCAGCTCTGATTCCCCTAGCTTCTTTTTCTTCATTTTGCACAATTAAATATTAAAGCCTGTAAACACTTTAGCTCATCTGCACATCCCTGTCTGCCCAATTATCCTCCTGCAGGGCTGTCATATTGTGCCAGTTACTTCCCTGGGTGCTGGCAGCCTTTGGCCTGTATGCCGCAAGCAAAACCCTGGCTTTTCAAACCTCTCTTCCCACCTCTGTCTGCAGCTCTTCACTGCCTTGGTGTGAGGTCCCAAGGCAGAATTGGACTGCCTGAGCCTTATCAAAGGGCCAGAAGGAGCTGTTTGTTCTTTGTAAGCCGCTAAAGGAATAAAGGGAGATTTAGGTGAGGGCTTTCTAGAGAACGGTGGACCCTAGGTCAGACCCCTTGTATTGTGAAGTGCAGAAGAGGTGGCTTACTTCCTGGAGCTGCAGGATGGCACTTCAGCAGCTTGGTCCCAGTGACTTCCATGCTTTGTGGGGCTCAAGGTGGCATTTTGCTGCTTTCAAAATATTGGAGCTTGGCCATTGGCTTCTCACCTTCAGAAAGGGGGTGTTGAATCTCTCCTCAGTCCACACCCCAATATTGAGGATGCCCCTCTAAGAACCCCCTTTTTGTGTGTTTATGCAGCTGGCAAATGAAGGGGTACTGCTGCAACGAGCTCTCCCAGCCTCAGTTAAGCAACGCCTGACTGACTCTTGCCTTTCAGGGCCTTGGTATTCAGTGGAGTCCATTTCCAGGAGGGATGGAACAGCATGATTTTACTGTGCTTTCAAAAGACATTTTAAGTGCTTGAACTCCTGCCATCACTGAGTTACATGCCTGAATCTGGCCTTGACTGTGCAGGCTGAAATTTCTTGCTATGATTTTCAAGGTAGTCTGTGTTAGCAGCTTGTCCTCTGTCAGAGACACATCAGTGTTAAGAGCTGGTAGTGTTTTTCTTCTCATTCACTCAGTGATGACATGCTGTCCCAGAGATGGTCATTGTGGGTGTCAGCACCATAGTGAGGAGTCCCTGGCTTGCTCCTGGGCTCTGATAATCATGTGCAGAGTTTTGTCTTGAAACAATATTCAGATTGGAATTTTTTTCCAGTCTCTTCTGAAACTTATGACCCATTGGGATTGCTATTGACTGGACTCTCTCCTCAGTCGATATTCCCTTCCTAGATCAATAAATGTTGCTATTGATTTCAAACTAAGTTGGTATTTTGGAAGTACAGCGATGCTGGCTCCAGCAGGCAGCTCAGGGCTCTCCTGTTTGACATGAGACTCTCTGCTCCCCACGGGTTATATCCATGGGTTGCGTCTTCCATAGGCAGCTGTAGGATATTGTCTGTATCGTAGAATCCCAGACTGGTTTGGGTTAGAAGGGACATTAAAGCTCATCCTAGTTCCAACCCCCTGCCATGAGCAGGGACACCTTCCACTAGAGCAGGGAAACTGCTCCTTCAGTCTCACATGTGTCTCTCATGGCACATTACAGCTGCACAAGGAGCTTCAGGGCTCCCCAGGTAGGAGTCTTTGTGAATCAGAGACCTTGGTGCTGCCTCCTTTTGTGTCTCCATGTAATATTGCTCTGTAGCCATCTTCTGTTATTTCTTTTTCCCCCTGTGTCTCACAGGGCAGAAGCTGTTCCTCTCCATGAAGTGCATGGGGTTGTCCTCAGCTGCTTCTGTTCTTCTTTAGAGCTGTTGAACTGACTGGCAGCTCCATCCATCCTCCTCTCCTTTGCATGCTTCGCTGCCCTGCACCTTGCCTTCCAGCCCAAGGAGACCTCCTGGAAAGCCAGTTAATCCTGCAGGAGTCTCTGTGGGCTTGGTGAGCTTGTCCCCGTGGTTGCTTTTGTCCTCTACAAGATGTTTCCTAAGAATCTTCACTATTTTATACCAGCACCAGATCTTCCAGGTTTAGCTGGCTTAGAAGCAGCTGAGGCATCAGGCAGGATCCCTTATGAAATCTGTTGGGTGTAATGAACCACAGATGACTCTGTTTTCTGAATCGATATGGAGCTGCTGTTTCTAGAAAGCTGCCAGCCACACTGAGTGTGAGGTTAGGGATGGAAGAGTGCTTTCAGGGGGAGCTGGGAAAGCTGTTGGTGCTATCGGATGTCTGCGCTTTCCACCCAAGCGGCTTCTGTGTTTCTGTCATGGGCAAAGTGTGTGTTCCTGTTTTCTCCCTTGTTCCTTCCAGATCCTGGGAGGCTTTAGTGCAGTTTATACTTGCAGAGCACTTGGGTAAAGCGTGCTTGAAAAGTGCAAAGTATTTATTAGTATTTGCATAGCAGCCCCTGACCTGCTGTGAAGACACAGCCCTTCAGCTCTGCTGAGTAAATATACCTTCATTAAAACCCCTCTGCCTGCACCACACGGAACCACTCACGTTCATCTGCTTTTCCGTGTGTGAAAGTCTTAGGAGCATTTGACTTTAATGAATTTTGAGCATGCCAAGTGCCTGCTTGGACCAACACAGTGCAGTACCTTGACCCTGACAGCGCGGGTGACAGATGTGCATAAAGCATCCATGTGGACTGCTGAGAAAGGATGCGGAGTACTTCTGCACCCAGTATGGAAACGACAGGCTTCTCTTCAAGCCAAATGGCCACTTTAAGGTGATGTGGGAGTGATTTCCAGCTCAGTTTGCTATAGATATGGGTGGGTTGGGGTTGATGCAGGGCGCCTTGTTGAAAATCCTAGTGACTCCAGCCCTCCTTCTGGGACATTGCACCCATACTGCAAAGCTGCTTTAGTCCTGCTGGTGCAAAGCTGTTTGGATTGCAAATGGGATGCCAAGGCTTTAGATGCTCTCAGTGGCCCATAAAATCTTCTTGAGCTTTACATGACGTTAAAGCTTGAAGAGTCACTATTTAAAGCAGAGTGTTTTCACAAGTGCTTGAGGTTGGCTTAGTGCTGCTCTTGTTGCTGTTGATTTAAGTCTAGTTCAAACAAACTTTGCTCGGCACTGAGCACTCTCTGAATATATTCCCTTCTCCTTCCCCCCCAGAGAAAGGCAGGCAAATAGCTGTATTAAAGAGGGCTTGGGAAGCTCTGGGGCTTGCAAGCTCCAGCCGTTGTCAGCCTGACTGCTATAGGTATGAAGGACAGAAAGCACTGCCCATGATCCTTCAGCTTCCTGGCCTTAGCAGGTATGAGGAAACCAGGTGCTAGGCAGTACTGGTTGCTAAAGGGATGGGTTGTGTTATATTTCATTGTTCAGGGTTCAAGAGGGAAGCTGCTGTATCTTCAGCATCTTTCTTAAAGTGTTGCACAGCTCAACAGATTTCCTTGATGAATTCCTGGAGCATGCCCTCATCCTTCCCTCTTGTCATCTGACAAATGAGGGCTTTGCCCAGCATTCCTTACCGATTTATTTGCTTTTAATGTAACTGTGTCACATGGAATGAAGAACCCAGGCAGCACGAACATCTTGCTTCTGACTTTGGGGTCTCTGTTCAAGTGTTCTCTAAATGTGAAAGCCATGCTGGGACTGTGTGTACTGTATTCATAGCTTTTGTGGATGAAGAGTCTTGTGAAGCTTTCCCAAGCCTCAAGAAGATGCAAGGGATAGAGAATAAGCTGAATAAAACCAAAAAGCATAACCCATCCTTACATGCGGGATGTATCCTGTCTAACTTTTGTTTCCCATGCAGCCTGTTGGGCAGCAGTAGTCTTGAGGGCTGTGCAGCTATGGCTGGAAGTCCTTGGTACCCAAAATGGGATGCCATGAAGGATTTGTGCTGCTGCTAGCTTTCTCATTAATCTGCCCAAGGTGGGATTTGCCAAAACACTTAGGAGCTGAAGTTCAGCTGGCTCGCAATAGGATTAGAGCTCCTAAAGAGCTGAGGATTTTGAAAAGCTGGTGTTACTGTTGCCTCCATCTTGGCGCAGGCAGCTTGGGTGTCTGTGAATTTGGATGTAGGTCTATTTTCTTCTTATTCTGTCTTTTGGTGCCCTAGCCTTTCATACTGAACCACCTTTAAGACAAGATCACTTCACTGTAGCAACCATCATCCCAGCATCCTGCCTCGTCTCTCGCTGGTTTATGACAGGTGAAGAAGAATTAAAATCCAAGAGGATTATAAACAGGCAAAATGCAATTACTGAGGGAGAAATCCACTAGGATTCTGCTGAATACCATGTCTTAAAGGGACTTTTGGGGCTTCTTAGCTGTCTGGAAGCTTTGGGATCTTCTAAGACTGCTTTGAGAAAAGTAGTTTTAAGTCTGCAGCACCAAGGAGGAGAATCTTGTGCTGGGTTTGTGGTGACATTGGGAGTGTTCTTCACTTGGGCATGAAGCGCAGACCCTGGAATTTGGGAAGAGGTGGGGCGTGCCTTCATTCCACCATGTGCCAGCACCTCTGTGTATGGAATGTAACAGCTGGTGGCCACACAGGGTCAGCAAAGTAGGGGCTGCAACAGAGGCACAGAGCAGGATCAGCCTTTCCTGCTATAGAACAAGGTGCGGTTTCCTCTGGTCAAGAAACTAGCTGCTGTGGGAGAGTTGGAAGAACTGAATGTGGTGGTGGACCAACTTTCCCCATGAGCATCTTCTTCAGATGCCACCTTCACCATCCAGTTTTCTTCCAGGACCTTCCCTTGCATTTTGCCTGATTACAAACTATTTTGTCTTGCTCCTGTTTGAGCGATGCTCCCTCCCCCAAGTCCCAACACCATATGTCATTAAAATGCTTAGACATGTGGAAAAGGCCTTGACAGAGATTCAAGGAGACAAGGGAGATGCGGATGAACGCAGACTTTGTCAGATGGAATGATTCTGACATTAGCAACGCTAACCCGAAGAGAAAGATATAGCTATAGGAGGGGGATGAGTGGGTCGAGGAATGTGGATTGACAGAGATACGGAGAGAGGGGCATCAGGGGTGAGGGAGACTGAGAGGAGATGTTGAGGAAAAACCATAGCAAGTTCCAGTAGGGATGGAGGACTTGAGCATTGCCTCAGTTTCACTGTGCACTGCAGTCTGTGACCCTGCCTTGCCTTAAGTTTGGGGATGTTTAGGTCTGAGACCAGCAGAGAAGGATTGCTTTATCTCCTTCCACCACCCTTTGGCATGCCAGGAGCTTGTCTGGGAGCCTTTTCCCCCTGACTGTCCTCTTACAATCCCCTGAGTGAAGCATGTTGGCCTCCACCTGCAACAGGGGAAGGTGGGAAAAATGCCCTGTGAGCATCTTGTGGAGGGAGAAGGCTTTTCAGCTTCATTCTCTCTTGGGTGAGTCTGTTTCCTTCTGTCACCTGCTGCTGTTTGCCCCTGCAGTGGTGGTGTGAAGGATTCCCCTATTATCTGCTGTTTGCATGGACCCTCTTTAAGAAGACAAGCCAGAGCTGTTTTGCGGGTTGTTTATCATGCTTCAAAGGTACTTTTTGCCTACAGAGCACACTCTGAATTGCTTTGTGATTCTGTAAGGAAAACAAATGGAGCCAAGCCTGCCCTGCTGCTGCCATTGATAGGAGGGATTTGTGCATCCACACAGGTGGATGTATTTGGTATTCAGGGCAGAGAGCTGGTGGGGAAAACCCAGCAAAGGATTCCTTGTATCATTAATGCAGATATGCCTATGGTTCGGAAAAACCAAACAAATGAACCACTTGGAGCTGAGAGGGGAACAAAAAGCAATTCCCAAACTGTGTGCAACCTGCAACAAAACCACAGCTTCTGTTGTTTAAACAGCCTGGGCTAGAAAGTGCCGGGAGGAATCCCATTTGCAGCAGTGAACAAAGGATCCCACTCCAAGTAACGCAAGCTATTAGTGAGCCAGGGAGGGCAACTGCGGTGCAGGGGATGCTCCTGCTTATCCCACCAGTACGTGTTTGGGAAGAGGCTGTTTCATTTATGGAGAGCTGGAGGGCAGGAGTCTCCAACCAGCAAGGGTTAGCCCCAGCTGTGGCTCCACCATGTCCCTTGCTGGAAAGCTTGCTTTTAAAACCTACTTGGAGAGCATTATGATGTCCTCTTGGGTGGCTGAATTACGGCATGTTTGCAGATGGGGCATTTCCCCTAGCTCCCAAATGGAGTAGTAATCTCCTGGCCTTAATTTCTTGAGGTTTTTACTGTGTTAAGGATGTGTCAGTGTGCCTTGAAACGTAAGGGCAGATATTTGCTTGTGAGCAGGTGATGCGTTTATAGAGGCTGAGGATATGATTAACTTTGGTTTACCAGAACTTTATAGATCCTCCTTAATTACCGGCCCAGTGGCTGGTTCTTTGGGTGTATTTCTCCTCCTCCTTGCCATTGAGCACAGTGGCATTTCCCTAGATGAACCTCTCCACAAACAGCCTGTATTTTCCTGCTGGTAGCCTGTACAGAACAAACTTTGTACTCTTCAGTACGAAGGGCAGCGTGCTTAGGGAATATGAGTTCAATTTGTTTAAGGCTGTAATTCACTGTTAGAAATCTCTTTTGTCACAGGCAGTCACTGGATGCATCAGCCTTCGATCTCTGTGGCTGATCTTCTACATGTAGGAAGCTTCAGTAACACTTTAAATTGCGTGTCTAAGATACCCATTACCAACACGTTGCGCTTAGATTTAGGAAGACTGTTGAGCAGTAGATAAATACTAGATGAGGAGCCTTTTAAAACAGTTTGGTTTATTATACCAGTATTTTTCTCTGTGAGATGCTCTTAGGGACTTGAGCTGCATTTCTGCTCCTGCCATTTACAGAATGCTCCACAAACATGAGTTTATGGTACTCTGCCTAATTTGATAGATGTTGATAAATGGCATGTCTTATAACTACTGGCTTTGGGGCTAAGTATGCTTCATGGTTGGATTCAGGTTTGCTTCTTGCTCTGCAATTAATTCCTTAGGTGACCTTGAGCATATTGCTTCAGATGGGTCTTATTTTACTTCATCATCTAGAAACGAAGTCCTGCCATTTAGGGAGGAAATCTGTTGGCAGCTGGGAGATCACCTGGTTGTGTGCAACGAGTTGCAAAATGGGGCTGCATTTCACCCTCCGGTAATGCGTTGCGGTCTGTTGTGTTACACTGGAGTTAAATCTAGCATTTTGCAGTCATCTGTCAGGCTTCTGTGCTAAGGAGATTCACCTTGTTGCTTTTACACAGCTTCAGGTCCTTGTGCTTCACTTAATGGGATTGTCTGTCCAGTAGACAGCTTGGGGAGAATTTAAAGATGTGCTTTCCGCCTCCTGTGTTCTCGCTGTTGCCTGCCTAGGAAAATCTATGGGAGAAAATCTCCCCCGGTGCAGCCTTAGGAAGCACATTCTGAGACTCTTAAATCTCCTCTGGAAGCATCCGTCCAAGTGCCAGCTGTGCTTTAGAGATGAGGCTTTAGGCTGAGAGGTTTGAACTCCCGTGTATACATAAGCTGGAAACAAGGTGGAACACCAAGATATGAAGTAATAGAACTGCTTGAGCTATTAAATGAGTACTGCCAGGACTGAGAGAGGCTGTGGGCCACTTAGAGAAGGCACAGCACTCTGTGCCATGGGTGGTTTAGACTGGATAGTAGGGAAAACTCCTTCCCCATAAGGGTGCTCAGGCATTGGAACAGGATGCCCAGGTCACTGGTGGAGTCACTGTCCCTGGAAGCGTTCATGCACTGTGTAGATGAGGCCCTTGATGACATGGTTTAGTGGTTGCCTTGGCAGTGCTGGGGGAATGGCTGGGCTTGATGATATTAAAGGTCTTTTCCAACCTGTTGATTCTAGGACTTGGAGCTGTCCGGGGACTCGGTTTGGGTTTCCTGGTAACTTTGTTCTACCCATTGCCCCAGACCTGGAGCTTTGAGTATGGTTCCTGCTGCTGACTAGACCTAAGAAGTGGCAGCACGCAGTGTTGTGGGAGTGGCTGCTGCTCCTGGAGCCTTTCATGCAGCCACATCTCCATCCCTTACTGCATGGAGGATGAACTCATTTTAACAAACCTCAGCAGCAGGAGGGACTGATTTCCCTTCCTTGATAAATCTGATGGCATGACAAGAGAAAGTAAATATTTTTCCAGGGCTAACAGCCTGTAGCTATTGCTAATAGCATAATTTCCAAGCTGCTGTTCTCTTTTGAAACACAGTGAATGGAATAGGAAGGGTCAAATTTGGAGCTTTTAGCTACTTGACCTCCTGCTTTCATTTTAAACAGTCCTTGTGTTTTGTTAGTGGCCAGCTGCAAGGGAGAGTGTGCCTGCATCACTGGCATCTCCCAAATGGATTTATAGCCGCAGTGACACTGGTTGCTATTGTGTAACAGGTGACTAAGTCAGCTCTGGATGTATTGACTGCAGTAGATTGAAGTAACTTTGTAAAGAGATGCTTTTCCACCAGTCTTTGCTTCTGCATTGTGCTTCCCTTTTTGCAGCATAGTAAAGCTGCTTCCCTTTGAAGCACTCGGACCTTCAGGAGAAAAAAAACACATGAGGCAGGTGCAAGAATCTCTTCCTAAGGATCATTATTCTGGAGATGCATCAAGGGGGGATGTAGACCAAACCTGGCTATGGGTTGTAATGAGCATACCTGAGGCCAGAATACCTGTAGGCATGGTTGCTCTTTAAAGTTCATTATGGACTTATTGCTATTCCTTGCAGCTAACAGAGGGGAATAGCTTCTGGAGCCAGTAATAGAACTGAGATGGTGAACACTTTAAGTGCAGCCGCTGTACTGTGTCAAGGCAGTGCAGCACAGTGCGGGTTAGCAGAGGTCCCTGTTGAGGCATCGTGATGAAATGCAGAACCTTTCACCTTCAGCCAGAGCTCCTGTAAATTGCAAATGGGGATTAGAATGGTAACAGGAGCCCAGGGCTCTGTTCCTCCTGGTGCAGGACACATGGTGAATTTTGCTCAACCTGAATCAAAGAACTCATGACTAAGAAAACAAATGTTACAGAGCAAAGAGGCAAGTCTAATGAAACTAACTATAGCTGTATTCCCCAAACTGCATCCAGAGCAGCTGGTTTGCAGAGAACTCCCTGGCCCTGGTTCCTTTTTATTTCTTATTTAATAAAGCAGTCATGCAGTATCTGAAAGAATTGCAGAGATGGAGAATCACTGGGAGAGGGGGGAGAACAGGAGGAGAGATCAGAATGGGTTTGTCAGTGCAGAAATCGCATAGTGCACGACGGAGAGACAGAGAGAAGCAGATCGCACAGGGGAAATGAGACTGAGAAACAGCGAAGGTGTCAAAGCAGGTTTGTTGCTGACGGAGCCAACTGGAAGTGAAAGCGTCACGGAGAACTAGAGGCAGATCGAGGCTGTCAGGGAGATTTAACTCGTGTGAGGGTGAAAACACTCACAGCCCTGTTGTAATTGGAGTGGACAGGAGGGAGAGGCAGGTGCCTATGGATGCTGGAGATGGAGGTACCCAACGAAGGGCCCAGTTTGGGAAGATGTGCAGCAGCACCATGGTGTTGTCCATGATGTCCAAGGGGAGTAGTGTGAGTGGTTGTGCTCTCCAGATAGCTTGAGGGTCTTTTGGTATAGTTACTAATGAATACCTGATGGAAGGCACAAAATCTCCTGAAACGACTAGAAACTGGTGGCATGTGTGGGACTGGTGGCCATCTCCATCTGGAGTAAGGGTGGAAGAAGCCACACCACTGGTGACCTCTTCCCTGCCTCCACTGCCAGCAAATTCCTTTCAGACCCTGTTGATAGGACAGCCAGGGGATGCTGCTGTGCTTTATTGCCACCACACTAACGAAAAGGACATTGTAACTGAGCCCTTCTTTGTGACTTGGAGATGGATTTCCTCTTAAGGAGAGTAAAATGAGCCATCCTCATCCAGTAAGTAGATAAGAAATGGTGAAAGATGGCTGGGGTTGGAGCATATTTTGCTGGGTGGCTGCTATTCTTCTTCCTGATGATCACACAGCCCCTTCTTCTCAACTAGTGGTACAGATGGTGCAGGTAGGGCTTCTGGAGAGTCCAGACCACAAAGGAACTTATCAAACACTGGGAGAAAGAAACCCTTTCTGCTGCTGTGGAACCAGGATAATGTCTTTTTCTGATGCCACTGGTGCTGAATCCTGTGCCTGTGATTGCATCTTCTCCCTGGTAGGTCCATATGCAGGCAGGGCTTCTACACCTGCTCCCAGTGGTGGCACTGAATGAGGTGATTAAGCCTTGCAAGCTTCTGCTTCTCTTCATATTGCCAGGGGTTGTAAATACTGCAGAGGAGGAGCTGATGCCAGAGCATATCTTGGCATGGGGACCACTGGGATCCTGCCATCATCGAATCACAGAATGGTTTAGGTTGGAAGGGACCTTAAAGATCATCTGGTTCCATTCACTGCTGCTATAACACCACAGCTGTGATCACACATGCTTGTGGAAGCTCTGGTGCTGCTTTCCACCCTGATCTAGGTGTTAGGGCAGCTCTCTGACTGGAGTTTGTGGCAGATTTTCCTCCCTGGCTTTTACAATATGGTTTTCGTGTCTTCTGGCTCTTCCAACATGTGTCTGAAGTGTCCTAGACCACTGGGCACATCACACTCAAAGGGGAACTTGAGGTGATATTTTGCAGCAGAAGCGAAAAGGAACAGGTAGTTACTGAGTTGCAGCAGCACGCTCCTTCCCTTTAATACCATGGAGCAGAGCTCCAAAAAGATGCAGGGTAATGATGCTGTGGCAGTGTTTAAGCAAATGGACGGACTGTCAAGGAATATTACACCGTTCCCAGGTTTCGCATAGGGTGACAAGTCTGGGGTCACATTGCAATCGAATACAGGGTTAGGACTTGAGAAGTGGTTGAGGTGGTGTTGAGTCACGCAGAGCTTGCTGTGCTTGCCAGGAGTTAGATCCCTCACTACTGAATCTGAGGCATCTTTCTCATTATTGCACATTTTCTCTGCAGAAAAGCTGGGGTTGAAAAAAAACAGGGAGGGGAAAAGTTTCCTATCTGCTTTAAATTAAAATAAATCCAGAGCAGAGAAGGCCTTTTGTAAGGTCTGCTGAGTTAATGGATTCATAATGACTTTTAAAGCTTCACTTGGGTAAGAAATACTGTTCATTTCATAATTGCATATAAATATACTTTCTCATAATCCAGGCCAGCATAGCAAAAGGCAATCTACTGGCTTAATTATAAATCTTTTTATTAGCTGAAACCCCACTGGAATAAAAAAAAGTGTCACATATTGTTTTTATCTAGGAGGAAAGGGGAGGGGGGTGTCTGGAAATGAATTATGAGGAGCTCAACAGGAAAGAAAACAATTCATGTGTGCTGAGGACTGCAGGGTAAGGAAGTTGCTGCTGAGGGTTTCTCTCTGTATTGATCTGCTGGCATTCAACAGCCTACCCTGGGTGATCGGGGCCAGCACAGAAGATCAATTCAATATCCAGTTGGTGGCTTCTCAAACATGTAGTTTTATGGGTTTTTATCACTATGACCTACCATGGCCTGAGTTGAAGCATATTTGTCTCTCCTTAGCTCCTTGCTGGCACAGGCAGGTTTCTCCTCTCAAAGCTGGGTCCTGAGGGGTGATTGGGATGCTCTCTAATGGTTTATGTATCTGGGGAAGGACAGATGCCTCCAGCGATGTGCTTTGATGTGCTGCATGTGCACTGTGTATGGACTAATTGCAAGCAGTGGATACTGGGACCAATTCCTTACTCTAGGAGTAGTAGAGATGAAGTCCAGTTGCTCAGGCATTTGCCACCAGTGCAGAGTTTTGGAATTGGAATCCATCTGCCTTTTGAAGGATTGGGCTGCTGTATCCATGCATACAGCCCTTCCATCATGCCAAGCTTCTTGTTCCTAGGGAACTCGGCACCCAAATGTTGCTTTTAAAAACAAATGGGGAAACTAATTAAGTAATGCATAAAGGTCATGCGTCCCATTTGCACCTGATGGAGATGAATGAAACTACCTCTGTGCCCAGGAAACCTGGCACTCTTGTGCCTCCAGGTGCCTGCTTGTGATTGCAGTTGGCTGCAGAGCCAGGGTGGCATCTATCTGCTTGACAAATGTGATGGGAGAAGTCCCCAAGCATCTCTGAATCCTTCTCCCCATGCTCATACAGCCTTGGCATCCTACTGCTCTCCTCCAGAAGGTCTTCCCCAATACATGGGCTTGCAGTGATGATGGTGTTTCATGCAGCCTCTTTATAGACTGAGCATGGAGCTCATGGGCTGGTGAATGTTGGGGTTTTCTCATGCACCTCATATTTCTCTGCTTTAAAGGACCATGAATAGATCACATGAAGTCCTTGGCCCTCTGTTTTGGCTGTAGGAAGGCCTGGAGCTGTATGAAAATCCACCTAAGCACCTTCAGGCTGTATTACCCTCCAACAGTCCTAAGGATGTTTAACTCCCAGGTACACCCAATCCTTCCTTGAACCTGCTCAAACTCTTCATCCAGTCCTCTTGTATCAGCTGCACAGGGCTTGGGTATCCCTGGTTGAATTTGGTTTCCCATTTATTTTGCTTTGTATCCTGAGAGATCTGATGTTAATTTGTTCCCCCTTAGGGGGATCCAGGCATGTCTAGTCCAAGCTAAAGCATAAACTGTTTGTGCTAGGTTTTCTCTGCATCACATATGTATTGATGGAGGTGGGAGGGAAAGAGAAAGCTACAGCAAAACCAGAGAATTGAAGCAAAGTGAAGCAGACCAGGACAGCGATTTGCTTTTGGATTTGTTTCTTCATGTTTTGAAAAGAAAATAGGGGAAAAATAATCTCTTTTCCCACCCCCTTCCCTCCAGACCATGGAATTAAATCTGTAACTATTAGAGAAACATTTCGACCCAGACATCTTTTTTTTTTCCCCTCTCTGCTCTTTCTCTGCATTCAAAAGCTTCCAGAGTGTCAGCATGTTTCCATGCAGGCGAGATGTGCGTAGCATCTAAACAACAGCATGTCAGTGTGGTGGAGAAAATTCCTACTGAGGGCCCTGCAGGTCAAAGCAAGCTAATGTATGATGCCCTCCCTTGCACTATTGAGCGCGAGTTGTGCTGATAAGACTCTGTACACTCTGTCTATTAAATCTTGTCTACTGTATCAACCATGCAGGGGGGAGTTACTTATTTATTTTCCCTTTCCTGCCTTCTTCCCCCCTCTGTATGTTGTCATCCTGGAGTAGGGGGAACCTGCTGGGCCACAGGAGCTGGTGCTAGCCATCCCATTTCTATTTTATTTATACTCTATTTATTTTTCCATGCTGTGTGACACTGGTAACTGGTGTCTGGTTGCTTTATGTGCTGCTGTGATTTAGCTCTAGGGCCTGTCTCCACGTGGCACCGAGTGGTTCCGCTCTTCCCCGCTGTCAAGGGTGTGAGGTGAGTGCTGGATCCCCTTCGGCTCTTTGGGGAAGTGGCCGCAGTAAGCGGCTGATGCTTTGCCACTGTCTGAAGCTTTTGATGTGCAAGATTGTTTCATGGAGCTGCTTGGTCTTGGAGTTGTTGTCCCTTTTCCCTGCTTTCTGCATTTTGCAGTTAGCCTGTGCTGATAGGGTACCCATCCGCTGTTTTTCCCATTGCTGCTGCTCTTTCCCCATATTCTGAGTCTTCTTATCCCTGCTTTGAGGCCGCCTGGTCTAGTGCCAAATGCATCCTCTCCTCTGGATTGGAATAGAAAAGCTTTCAGGCCCATTGTGAAGGGCTGGCTCCTCATGTCTGTGCCAGCTTGTTCAGCAAGGAGGGACAGAGGTCAGGCTGGGAAAGCTGCTGAAGTGAGGCTTTTGGAGAAAACTATTGGAGCTTCTTAGAAAAGGGGCCTCTGGGACTTGTTATCTGCTGCTGGTGTTGCAGGGAGTGACTTGGCTGCAGGTCTGCTTTCAAACGTAACCAGGCACGTTAAGTGCTGTGGGTCTTGGTGTGTGTGTGTGCTGCATCTCGCCAGGACCAGGGGGGCTCTGGGAGCAGTAGGGTTGGTGGCCACAGAGTCAAAGGTTTTTGCGTGGGAAAGGTTAAGAGCAGGACCTCTTTTCCTTGTTCTCATGCTAAAGATCTGCTGTTCCCCAGGCAAAGAGGAGGGCTGTGCAGGTGAGAGGTGTTTCGTGGCTTGTATTGTGGGGATAAGGATGTGTCTTAGTTGAGTGATGGAGGGAGTCTGTGTCACAGAGAAAGAGCAAAGGAACCATGGGAAGGCAGCCAGATAGACACCTTTAATCTTTCACTTTAACTGAGCCTTTTTGCCTGTGGATTTGGGGAGAGCAGCTGCTCCTGTAGAGCCAGGCTGGTGACTGGAAAAAGAGATGACGGGAGATCTGATGCTGAGAGTGGATAATGCTTGTCAGGGAGAGGGCTGGGGAGGGGATGAGCAGTGTGGGGAAATCGCCGACATCTGCTCTCGTGCTCAGCCTTCACACTGATCCCTCCTCGAATCTGACAATCCGCTCCCCCTAATCCTTAAATCCCACCGATCTGCTGCAGTCGCCTGCCCTGATGCTTCATCCCTGTGCAATCTGCCTGCCTGAGCTCTGCTGGGTTGTGGGCTGAGGAGGGGCAGTTGCTTTGCATGGTGCAGCCCAGGTGAGACGCTGGCCTTGTTGTCAAGCACTAATGACTTTCCCCACCTGGCTTGATAAAGGCATAGACATGAATTGATGAAAGGAGCATCGGATGCTGTGATGAGTGACTTAATGGCTGCCTGAAAGTGGGGTTCAGCTGGTTGGAGGGTGGTGAGCCCACAAATCCAGCCTTCTGATAGTGCTTCCCTGGTCTGCCTCTGAGAACCACAGAACAGATGAGTCAAAGTACATGGAAGCCTTTTCCCTGTGGGGCTGGAGGTCCTAATGCTGGGCTGGGGCTTGCTTTTCTGCAGGTCTTGACCCAGGTTTACATTGCTTCATCTTTGCTTTCTCAGTTATCATAGTAGCCTAGAATTATTTGGGTTGGAAGGGACCTTAAAAATGATTCCATTCCAACCCCACAGCCGCATCCAACCTGGATGTGGTTATTGCTCATGTGCATTTTCAAGGGGGCAATACTGTTTTTGGGAAACCACATTCTTCCAAGATCCAAACTACGTGTAGAGACAGAGGTTTTTAGCCTTTGCCTTTCTGTGCAGGTCCATGCTGTGGGGATGCTGGAGGCTTCTCTTTGTGGCCTGTATCGGGCTGAGCAGATGAATAACTCTGCTTCCTTGCTTTGTAGAAGAAGTGTCATTACGTGAAGGAAAGAGGCATATCTGTGGCTGCAGCAGGGCTATTTCCCTTCCAGCCCAAACCGTTCTGTGATTCTTGCTTGCTTAGGCTCCTTGGGACATTACTTAGGAGCCACTAAGCAAATCATAGGCTGATACAGCAGTACTAGATGATGGGTTGATTATACATGTATTTCTCAGACCCCTTTCTTAAGGAAATTAGGACTTCTGTGACTCCTTCCGTTGAAAACTGTTGGCATAGAAAATGTGCTGAGATGCCATCCGTCACCTCTTTAGCACCTTGTCAGTAATTGGGACCACATAGCCAGCTGAACTGGCTGATACAGAACCCTTTATCAGGGAGCTTTTACATTATCCACGTTTCTTGGGTGTGATTTTTTTTTTTTATTAGACTTTCTCCCCCTTTTATCCTCCCCAAATCAGCTGACTGCACAGTGCCTGATACAGGAAAAAGTGATGGGAAAAGTGATTCTCCACTGCATGGAGAAGCCTCTCTTAAACCTCTGATGGCTACTGGAAACATGCCCTTGTGCTGAAGAAAGATGGGGCCGTGCTGTCTCTGAGAACGAAGCTAGTGTTTGTTCCCATTGCATGTGAACGTATTTATAGTGGTTTAGACTGGCAGCAGTTCTGTTGGGAGAAGGCATGTAACTGTAGCCTGTCTTGTTCCCCCTTAAAGGTGTGATGTGGCACCAGTAGAAACCTTTCTGTGCTCTGAGAGTTACGTTGATCCTGTCCAGTGCAACAAGCAAAGTGTTCCTGGATGGCTTTGGCTTGCCAGATGGAGCAAAGCAGGGCTGGCTTGTCCTGGGGACACATCCCAGCCATTTGCTGGCATTCTTGTGCATGTTCTCTATGATCTATTGCTGTGCAAGAGCTGGGAAAAACTGGTCCCCGAGCTGCTGGTCATTAACTCCGGCCATCCTGCACCACAGGTGTCCGTAGATCCTTGGCTAACGGGCTGACATCTAGGGATGTGGCACTAATTACTGTAATTACTGCTGGCCAGGACTGCCAAGGTCATCTCTCAGTTGTAGTTCCAGGCTTTGTTGTTCAGGCACAGCCCTGCCAGTTGAGCAGGAGTGACTTAAATGCCACTCTGTCAGTCGGATGGGATGGGGAGGGAGAGCAAGGATATGGTCCGTGTGTTGCAGAGCTGTGCTACCGCGATGCCAAAATCTGGCACTTCCATAGTGGTGCTCCTTTGGCCTCCAACAGCTTTCTTGGGGAGGGACAGAGGAGCTAAAGAGACTTCAGAGCTGGGACTGTGCTTGTGCTTGCTGCTTGGAGGTGGCTGAGGAATAGATGACTCCTGCAGTTACTGAAGGCGGGGAGAACTCTCATTGACACCAGAATGGTTCCTGAATTTGGCTGTCTGGTTTAAATAAATCATGTTCACAGACGTTACCTTGTCTGTACTTCCCTGCTCTGGCTGTGTGGCAGCGAGGATGCAGGCTCTTGCCAAGTCTGGGGGAATCTGAGTCAGGCTTGGTTATGAGGAGTTGTGTGGGGTGGGATCCTCTCATCCCTGCCAGGATTTCTCATGCAGTTGAAAAGGGGGAAAGACAAGACAAACCTTTTCCTCTCTCCTCCTTGCCAGCAAAAACTGAGATTCCTTCTTGCTCTGTCATAGCACAGTTGGCTTTTGTTTGGGTAACCGTCTCTTATTTTCACCATGCACCCAGCAAACGGGATTCATGACTTATTAATTTACAAAGTGCTAAGTTTCAAAGCTGTCGTAATGCTGAAGTCATGTTCGCTTGAGCTACTCTGCATAATTAATTACAAAGTAATAATTTGTACATCATGATATTTTCATTCCGACATAAAAGCAAGAAACTCGGAACCTTAACAGCCTCAGGCATGAAAGAGGGAAGCAAGAGCTGTACAGACGTGCCTGCATTGAGGGAATCTCAATTGAGCCTCACTGGCCACAGTGTTTTGAGGGAGGCTCTTCTTTCTTCTCATTGGAGCATCGACCTTCTTCAGGTTCTCTTCTGTAGGTGGCTTCCCTTAAAGATCAGCGTCACTGTGGGCAGTAGTGAAGGTTCACATTCCTCAGAGCTCCTTTTGTCTTTGCTGGCACAGCTGCTTTGCACAACCTTGCTGTTAAACCCGGTGCTGATAGCTTGCTGTGTGCTGTGGGGAGCGTTTTGGCCCTCTCTTTGGTGATGTGCTGTGCTGGATGGGAATCTTCAGCCGTGAGAACTCAACACTTGTAAATAAGAATTGAGAAGGACTGGGCTCACCTGACCTGTGGAGCTTGGGCTGTGGTAAAACTTCAGGATGTGCTGGAAAACTCCCCTTAAGTTCAGTGGCATTGATTTCACTGCAGCTGTAATGAGCCTTGGCAGCTCTGTCAGCTGTACATCTTTGATCTCCATTTCACTACTAGCTTCCTCATCTCTCCAGAAAGCCCTGACTTTCGGTTCCCTGTCAGTTGATTTCTCTGATTTTTTTTTTTTTGGTATTCCTGAGACAAGCACATCCGATTGAGTTCTGCATTTGCATCTCCTGCCCCTTGAGGAGGCTCATGTTGTTAGTTCCTGATCCAGCCCCAGACCTGGAGGTTTTCACACCTCCCCATGTTGATTGGTGAGGTCCCAGAGATCAAGTCACCTCAACAGCTTGGCCACGTGAGCCTCTGAAGCCACTTCAGGTGATGTTGAAGGCAGAACATGCAAAAGGAGGCCTTGTATGAAGTGTGTAATGAAAATCCCTTAACCTGGAGCACACACCCCTGGCCACATTTGAACATGCAGCTGTAGAGACCACCACACATACTCCAGGGTGGTCTGTGCTTGCATTTAATTGCCTGCAAGTGATCACTTTGGATGTGAACCTTCACATGAGGAGCAGGTTAGCAGCCTTGCAATACCTGAAGGGACCCTACAAGGGACTCTTCATCAGGTATTGTAATGATAGCACAAGGGGTAATGGTTTCAAACTTAGAGGGGAGACTTAGGTTGGATATAAGGAAGAAGTTATTTACTGCGAGGGTGGTGAGTCACTGGCACAGGGTGCCCCAGGAAGTTGTGAATGCTTCATAACTGGTAGTGTTGAAGGCCAGGCTGGATGTGGCTTGGAGCAACCTGCTCTAGTGGAAGGTGTCCCTGTCCATGGCAGGGAGTTGAAGCTGAATGATCTTAAGGTTGTTTCCAACCCAAACCATTCTGTGATTGTGTTGCTACTGTCCCACCAGCCAGGACTTCCGTGGGCAACAGCTCACCTGTGGTTTATTGCTCGTGTTGGGCATGTGGCTGGTAGAAGCCCTTGTCTTCGGAAGAGACCCTAGGAAGGGAAGGGTAAGATCATAAATCTCAGCTGAATCGCTCTGCTGTTGGCTCCATCAGGAGTGTCACTTAGCAATCCTGCTGCAGAAAGAAGTATTCCTTCTGACAAGTCTCATTCATTAGCTGTACTTGATGATGTCACACACAATTCCGACAGCAGCAAGTGGCGAAGGGGGATGTTAACAGGGAGCGTGGCGAGGTTTCTCAACCGCCGCGCGCTTCACGTCCTTCAACAGAGCCGGTTTTGACATCCCATTAGCAGCGAATTGCATTCCTCCCGATACAGTAAAGGCTTTTCAACCCTCCGGAAACAGGGCTGCAATTGTTATGAAGTCTGCCTATGTTTATTTGGTGCGAAAACAAAACCAAGATACTGAAAGCAAACAGCTTTCAGGAATTGAGTGGTGTAACGGTAAACTTGTAATTTGGGAATGGCTGTTACACTTTGCCATTGCAAAGATCAATCTCTAGCTTTTGTGAGCTGGTTATTTTTGCCCAGTCTGGAGAACTTCTTTTAATCACTGGAAGCTAATAGCATTTCCAAGGCTGAAAATGGTCCTAAACATTGAAATTATATGTTAATATAGAGAGATTGACAAAAGGAAGTTGGTTGTATCGACTAGGAATTAATGAAGCAATTCAGCGATGAACAATAATGCTGGCAGGAGGTGTTAAGGAGAATTGTTGCAGTTGTTAAATTCTGGCATCAAGAGGCCTCGTTGCTCTGAGGAGACGGCCAGATCGCAGCAAAATGAAAATTACCCAGGAATGTTGGAGTTATTTAGCTACCCCAAGTCATTTCATGGAGAGCACAAGGAAATGGTAGTGGAGGGACTCCCATTTATCTCCCTACAAGTGCTTTAGGAAGAGTCCTGCCTGCATTTATGTGAACTGGTAGAATGAAGGTGTTGTGGTTGGGCTGTACCCCGCTGCAGGCTGTGATGATCACCTAAATCCTACTCTCTGTTACGCCAAAGACTGCCCTGGGCAGAATGGTCCTGGCAGTAATTCACTGTTTGCAGTTATGGATTTGCACATCCTGAGATAAGGCATTTGCAAAGCGAAGGGGTGTGTGTGGCAGGCTGTAAGCATGCACAGATCCCACACAGTTTCGCAGGGCAGCTGAAAAACTGGCTTTTGCTGTAAGTTTTCCCTTCTTATAGGGAACTAACTTGTTAACCCAAGTTGGTTTGGGGTTTACTGCAGCTTGCAGCCTGTTGTCTGCTTTTGGCTTGCACGAAGAGTCTTGTTTTGGCCGCTGACAGCAGGAAGGTGTTTCTGCTTCCCCAGGATCACGTTTGTACGCAGCTCTGAGGCTTGGTGGTCAGCAGTTTGAGGGCTTGCAAGTGTTTGAACCAGGCTTTGATTCTTTGACCGGCAATCAAGAATGAGCTAAGGGAGACAAAGCGTAACGCTTCATGTCAGGAGAAAAGGAGAAGTTGTTAAGAAATAGTTTCTGTTCTTTTGAATAAAAATCCTCAAGTAAGACTACAGAAAAATGCCAAGATGTGTTGCTGCTGTTAACATCTCAAGTCTTTGAACTCATACATGCGGTACTTGAGAGACCAATTTGAAGAAAGCGAATTCAAGGCACAGCAAAACAGCTTTAGAAGCTGCTTACTGACAGTGATAAGCATGTGAAACACTGAAGGAGCTGCCCAGCAGATTTTGAAGTAGCTGCTAGTGAAACTGTTCCTTCAAGGAAGCCAGAGTTGAAGCATGTTTACCAATTATTGACTTGCTGATTGATGGCTTAGTAAGATGAATGAGACATAAAAACATCAGCACCAGTTTCTCTTATATAGATGAGGGAGGTTCTATGCACTGCAGCAGCAGAGCAGGACCATCAGTGGGAGGCATGGTCCTCTGTCAGCACCGGGGCTGGAAAACACATCTTGTTTGTGGATGTGCATCTCCCAAAGCGCTTCGGGAGCAGGGGAATTGATGTCTTTGTCCAGGCTTTTTGCTCATCAGTCTTCAACTTCAAATGGGCTTTTGTGTTCCCTGGTGTTAAGGCAGCTTTAAGGCTTTTCTTGTCTCATAGCAAACTCCATAGGCTGCTTTAGTGCATGTTTAGACTTGCAGCGTGCAGTTTTAGGGATGCAGAGCGCTGTCAGAAGTTTTCCTTTTTATTCCCTTTTCTTTAAAGGAGAAAGACTAAGACTGCATCTATATCCCACTGAGACTTTTTCCTGGTTTAAAGTCTACTGTAAAGTGTGATTTTTTGCTATAAGGTTTGAGATGGTATTGAAACCTTAATGAGAGCTTGTTCTGGTGGGTTTTTTGGGTGCTGTAGGGTCTGTGGCCAGGAGCAGCATCTCTGCTCCTTGAAGAATTGATATTCTGCAGTTCATTCGCTTTGGTATCTGAAAACTCAGCAGGCGGGAGATTTGGATGTCACCAAGACAAAATGCCACATTAAATGCAGATCCATGCCACTGTGGATGTTCTGTACAAGGGGCAGATATACTGCCTTGCTAGATGGATGGCTTGTATTGTTTTATTACAGTGACTATTCCTCGTGTGACCAGGCTATCCATTTGGAGGGTATGACAATACCCTCTGAAAGGCAGCTGGTAATTGGATAAAGCTATGTAAAGAGGGGGAAAATATGCTCTTAAAGCCAGCTTCAATCTGGGGTGCATAAACCAGCCCTACAGCTTGCTGGTATCAGAGGAGTCCAAGAAGTGCTTATACCCTGCGTGCCAGTGAAATATGGTGCCTCTTGGACGGATCTGTTACAACAGATTCCTGTTAACTCCAAAGCTTTTGCCAATTTGGCAGCAAAGGGCCAGGGTCTTGCTCTAAAGTCTTCCCAGAAATGGTCTTTTCTTCTCTGGTTTTGTTTTATTATTTCTTGTACTAAAAAATAAGTGCTGCTATGGAAGAAGTCTTGGAAAACTCCAGGAGCTGACAAAGACTGTTAGAAATGGAGACAGGTATGCAACAAGAACTAATAGAGTCCAAGGACAGACTGCTGGAAGCAGGATGTCTTTATTTGCAGTGCTGGTTTGAAACTGATGAAACGGGGAGGAAGGAAACCCATTTCTTTTTGCCCTTTGCATAAGGCTGAATGTTTAATAACAATAGGGCACTGGAATACTTCAACCTCCCCAAGTGCCAGTGGTTTTGGGGCATGTATCTGTGGGTTTGGAGCTGCCCATCTTGTGTTATATGTGCGGGGAGTGTTATGTGGGTTTGGAGTGCAGACCATTTCCATAAGGCTGTGTTTTGGGGTCAGATTTTGTGCTGGCCTCTGAATTTTCCTTTGCTGTCCATCCTTCTTGCTCATAAATCAGTCCTGAGAAATGCTTTGCTCCCCCAGGCAGCCCCAGCATAAGAAAGACAGTCTGAGCCATCACAGTGTTTTTTGTGCTCTTTTACTGTGATATTCAGCACCCCATCCTCTGAGCCTTTATTTTCAAGTACATCGGCACAATATTGGGCAAGTGTCTTAACTAGCCTAAAGGTAAGAGGTAGTGGATGGGAGGAAAAGCTTTGAGGAGGCCTGGGGATCAAACAGAGCTGCTTATCAAAACATCTCACTCCCTGCTAAAGTAGTTCAGGTTTTTGCTGCCTCTGACAAAAAGTCCCACTTGTCACTCTTCATTCTGATGATTCTTCTTTTGGTGGGGGGAAAAAAAAAGGCCAGTCCCTTTCTTGAGTGAAAAACTGGCTTTTTTAGTCAAAGCCTGGTTTTCAGCAGAAAATGGTAGGAGATTGATCATCCCTATTGAAAACCTGCCTCTGCAGCTTCCTGTCACCAAGGCTCAAACACATGCAAAGCAGCAGTTGCCCTCGGTGCCTCCAGTAAGATCTTGTGTGCTCCAGGCAGGCACATCAACAGCCAAGCACAATCCATGGCTGTGCAGCAAAGGATGATAAATGCCCACGGTGTCCTGTTCTAATAACTTTGGGTGTTGCTTTGGGTCTTCTGCTGTCAGAAATTGGGAATTGGGTTTGGGCTGTATGGGGTGAGGAGCTCTAATGCTTTGTCAGATCAGAATCCAACTTTCTCTACTCACTGCTTAATTAGGATGGCCAGAAGCTGGATTAAAACTGGATATATATATATATATATTTATTTTAAAAAGGCAGTTTAACATACCTTCATCAAGCAACCTTCACCAGCATCTGTTACGCTGCCCCAAACCCCATGTGTGTGCTGAACTCCTGGCCTTGAGGCATGGCAGTGAGATAGTACTTGGATTTCTCCTGGACGCTTATTCTGAGTGCTCAAGTTGGTGGCTGTGAACCTGGCACCTGGGGATGCAGGAGATTGGGTCTGGTTTGCGGAGGAAGCATTTGGGATGGCATCCTGGGTTGGGCATGTGATGGATTTATTCTGCTCTTTCCAAATGTTATTCATATAAAAGCTTTTGAGTGCCAAGGGGTTGGTTTTGTATCTGTGGGGTATTTAGAACAGGATACTTGTAAACAGTTATGTTCAAGTGGTGTGATTATTTCTCACTGTAATTTGCAGGCTACAGTCAGGGCAAGAGGAGAAAAGTCTCTTTGGTGGCACAGTAATAATAGGAAGCAAGTGTCTAGAGATGTTGAGCATGTTTTTCTGCTCCTTAAAATACATATGCCTTGAAGTCTGCCAGGCATTTTGTTCTACAAAGCATATGGTTTAGCAGATAAAATGATTTCTGACCTGGAGACCTGAACTGACAACTTTGGAGACAAATAAAAACCAGGATGGCTCCATCTGTCAGGCCCATTTCATCTCCATGCTGCTTACTGACATTTATGTGTTTGCATCAGGAGACTGCTTCAGTGCCTCTTTCTCTCCTTTCCCCAGAAGTCAGTGAGGATCTGTCCTTGTGAGGCTTGGCTTGGTGCATGCAGTCAGCTCCAGGTTTCTGGCCACAGCCTCCCCTCTTAAGGGCTTTGCCATCTCTCAGTGTTACTGCTTTAGTTGGTTGCTGCATTCAGTCTGAAGCTTTGGGCAGGATCTCTTCTCGACCTTTCTGGGGTTCAAGCGCTTGTGTTACCAAGTTGAGCTTGTTTCAGCTCTGACTTGATGCCAAAGAGGAGTTCATAGATGTCATTCTAGTGGCATATTCTTATGGATAACAAATCTTTGGATGCTGTGCTTGCGCTCTGTTTCCATTTCAGTTTATCCATGAGTGTTTCTGAATCCAAGATACCTCTCAACTTTCTGATGGTGTTTTGTTTGATAGGACTATCTGGCCATGTGCTTACAGAGTGTATATATCCTAGCAGTCTCCTGTCATATGTCCTGTCTTATGCAAGAGTTGTGTCCCTTGCAGAGGTGCTGGCTGGATTAATTACTTCTACCATTGTTGAGTTCAGAGGCTGACTGATGGTTTAGAAAGCCCACCCAGTCTCTTCTTGCAGACATCAGCTGTGGCACAGTCGCTGCCTTCAGACCTCGATTGTAGTAGAGGGTGGTAGTGTCCAAACTTGAGTAATGCTCAAAATGCCTTATCTGCCTCTATTCCCTTGGGAGAGAGCAGTGGCACCTGGGACCGACCAGGCTTTAGGTACCCACAGCTGCTTGAGTAATAATAGTGGCTTTACATTCAGAGAAGGAGAGGAAGGTAAAACAATGAGTTTGGGGATGTCCCACCACATAGAAGTGCTTTCTAGGTGGGGATGTAGCAATGGGTGAGTGCTGCCAGCTCTGTGAAGCTTTGGGTCATAAACTTGTTGCCTCCTAGAATAAACTTTGATTTCTTCCTCCTTGTCTTGTTATTCTCTCCATATCCCCAATCTCCCTGTGTCTGTCCAGTGGTAGAACAGATGATGGCTTAGAAGGGGATTATTTCTCTTCTTACTAGCAAATATATACCCATGTAGTTATTTAAAGCTGAAACTATAAACCCAGTAGTGTCTGTGAACAGAAGCTCTGCTAAGAAGTTTTAAACAAACATTATTACATATGACCTCTTATTTATGAAAGACTTTGCAGACCAAAGTTTGTTCCCCTCCTATTGCCTCAGTGAAAGGTTTATTTTCCCAGTCATAATATTTTCGCCAGCAATCAGTCTGATTAGAGTTTAGGATGATGTAGTAAATACACAAAAGCTCAATTTAACCAATGGCACAGAAGCAAATAATAGTAAGTCAGGGCCTTTGGCCGTAAAAATGCAGGCGTTTACCTTGAATGTTGACTTAAACTGTTTCAATTTTGTGCCAAATGAGGCTTGAAATTTGCTAAACACCAATCTTTGGTGTCCATCCAATAAAAATAGCCTTAAATGTTGTACCTTCCTGCTGCTACTGAAGTTAAACATCTCTTTCTTTGCTGGGGCTCCCTGGAAGCAATGCAATAACTGATGGGTTTTGTTTAGCTTGGGATCTTGGAGCAAACTGTGAGTCTTCCCTGAGGATGTGGAGGTGTTCTGCCATTACCTGGACTGTGTGGCAATATAAAGCTTTGGTGTCTTTCTGCTGCAGCAAAGCCAAGCCTGCAATTTGAGGTTGAAGGAGCAGGATACGATGAAAGAATACAGATAGATGAAGTAAAGCCACTGCAATCTTTATCTCTTAGCTTTACTGAGCTTCCTGATTCATTAGCAGGCCTGATTATCCAGTTCCTTGGCTTTAATCTCTAATTAAACACCACTGCAGACAGCATGTTTGTGCCAAGCTGAACATAAGTGGCCTCTTAATAAATGTGTAACTATGATCTGTGTACTGTTAACCAGGAAAATGTGAGAGCCTGACTTTCTCGGGGAAGGGGAGCTGCCAAGAAGATGGGCTTTTCTCTTTCCTGGAATGGATGACTGTGTTAGGCTTTTGGTATCTTTTAAGTGGTAATTCCTTAAATCAAACATGTACTTAAAGCAGAGATGGAGGGGCGGCCTCTCTATGTGACCATCAGGCAGCAAGGTGGTCATTAATCTGTCTGGAGAGAAGACTCCAGGACCTGGCAGTGTTGTCTCTTACTTTCAGCTATCGGTGTTCGCTCTGTGTTTAGGGACCAGAGGATGCCCGAGCAGGTGTGAATTTCCAACCGCACTGAAGAGCTTTGTTGCCTTAATAGCAAGTTAAAGATGGTCAGTGCTGTATGAATTTCCATTCTGGTATTGGGTTAAGCTCTGTGTTCAGATGGGAAAGTTACTGGGAGAAGGAATGAGTGTAATGTGCTCAGGGTGGAGTAGCTGTTGTGAGTGTGTTTCTACTGGTTTAGCAGCAAATGACTTTGAAATGGGTTAGGATCACACTCTAAAAGGCAGTACCACCCAAATGGCTCAAACCTGACTGCAAACACTTAAGTTGTGATTACACCTCACCTCACACACGTACAGGCATTTTCTCTTTAATGTTCTTGAGCACGCTGCCTAAAATAAGAACGACAACTTCTTTACAGGACAAGCACAGAGGGATAAAGGTTTGCCACAGCTGCATGACACGTGACGTTTTTCTTTACAAAATATGGGATAAGCTACAAAGCTTGTGGCCAAAACTTTCAGTCCTGTGGTTTAGAGAGGCTGGGGGATGAGGATGCACATGCAGGTCAAGGTGGTATCTGTATGAAGAAGTGTTTGGGAAGCTCTGTGGTGTGTACAGTCATGCTTGACTGTTTTCCTTGTGCTTTTTAGCTTGTACCTTTCATACCTTGCTCCTTTCCCTTTTGATGATCTGTAAAGTGGGGCTTGGGTAAGGGACAGGAGCAGACCCCTTGAAACCCTCAGGATGAGGGGCTGGGATGTAAGTGGAGAAAGTGGGATTGCAGTTGCGGAGCAACCAGACAGAGGGCATCTTCTCCCTCTCTTTACTGTGAACCTGCTTCTTCAAAGTCACAGAGGACGCCTCTTTCTCCATGTCCCTGGAGCAGTGGTTCAGCTGCACTCTGCAGCAGATGGAGAGGCTGCCCCATCGCTGGAGGCACTGCTATAAATTCCTTGTGCCCTCAGAGGTCAGCTCTGAGCAGCAGATATCTCTTGATGCTCCAGGTTCAGCCTCTTGCTACCTCCACAGTAAAACATGGGGATTGGATGGGGAAGCAGCTTGGTTCATAGGTATGTACTGTAGAAGGGGCCACCTAAGCCTGTACCCCCAAAATTTGGACGAGTCAGTGTGAGGTGAGATTACCTTGCCCATTTGGTCATGGTGTGGCACCTCTTGGGCATTGGGTTTCTTAAGGAGAGGACTTAAAAGCAGGTATATGAGTATTCTCAAGCCTCCCCCAGCACCACCTTTCTCTTTTCTTCCTGAGCAGATGTGAAGCTCATGCTTTTGTCAGCTTTCCTCCTGCTCAGGAAAAAAATAAGAATTTGAAAAGAATATTAAATTTTGGAAGGGTGCATAGAAGGGATTGGGAGCAAGTTTCCCCCTCACACATCAGAGCCGCGCGTCCCACATTCCCCTCCTCGAGGCGGATCCTTTTGCCTTGATTTTTTTACCTTCTTTTCTTCTGTCATGACTCCTGGAATAATTAGTTACTAGCAACTGTGTGCATGTGGTTTTAAAGGCATCTTTCATAGCAGCAGCATGGGTTCCCTTTGCCACAGCTCTCTGCAGCGGCTCATCCCCTTGAAGATATGCGATCAGTACTTCTCCTGAACCCACTGATATACTTGGCCATCACTTAAATATCATTACAGGAAAGATTTCAGTGAGATCACTGCACATTATACTTTAAAGTTTGACTTTAAAAGAATGTCTGAGCTTTGCTAAAAGGCATTAGTAATGGGATTCTCTATCTTTGAGCTTAATTTATTCTGAAGAGAAAAAGGCCATTATCTTAAATCTTTTTTTTCCCCCTTTTCCTCCTTTTAGAGAAAAGAAAAAAGGAAAAAGCAGGCCTCTGAAGTCCAGTACTTATGGCAGAACTGTTGTTTAATTACTTACTCTTAACCCTTTGGAGGAAGATGAGGTTAGGAGGAGGTGGGAGGCAGTTTCTTTGTGTTGTGACTTCACAGACATGGCTGGCTTTGGTTTGTCTTCCAACCCCTCCTTCTCTCGACCTGCTTTGCTTCAGGATTGGCAAGATGTAGGCTCACCTTTGGTGAGAGGCCTGCAGCCATTCATGCTGTGCCGTGACAAAGCTGCATTTGCTGTGGGTGTACCCATGCTAAGCCAGGAGGATGGGCACCAAAATCCTGGGTTTTCTCAGGGTTAACCAACAGGATGGAACCCTCCATCTGAAAGAGTGCCTTGTGACAGACATAACCGGAGGGTGTGTTGAGTCAGTTAAGGTTTCGAATACTTTGGATGTTTCCTCTTGGTTTTGGTTTCCTGACTTTAACAACTATCACTTGGCATCTGTTGTGTAACCTTTAAGTGGTGCAAGTTGTATAGATGGATGTAGAGTCCTGTAGAATCCTGTCCAGTGGTTAAAGCAGCATCTTCTGCTATTTGAATCCCTTGACTCAGTTTCCCCTTCCAGTAAAGCTGCATGAACGATGCTTACCTATTTCAATGCAGTCCTGAAGGTTAATTTATCTTTTCCCAAGCACTTAGCAAACATCAAGTGTTACATAAATCTCAAGTATTATTATCCACAGGATGCATTGATTTTCAGAATGTGGTCATATTGTCTGGATTTCTTTTTTTCCTTTAAAAATTTCAATCCATTAGAAAGAGGAGGAGGAGGAAAACCCAGCCCATAGCTCTTAGACAAGGTAGTTACATCAACTAAACATCTAATCAATGACAAGGCAAATGGGGCCAATTTTGTATTGGCTTCAGCTTCTGATTATGGTTTGTATGGACTGCATGGGAGTGTTGGGGCTTGCTAGGGTTGACTTGCAGTGCCAGTGCTGGGTGACACCTCACTGCAGTATGACGCTTTCCCACCTTTTCCTTATTTCCCTGCAGGATATGCTGCTCTGTGCACTGTCTCCAGTTGCCCTTGGTTATTAAAAGGAGCAGCTCATGCGTCATTGGTGAATCAAACTCTTCCAGCAGAAAGCAGGATTATTTACACCCTTATGGCACTGTTATCTCCTGGGACATTGCAATACAGACTGGCGGGTTTGGAGGTGCTGAATGCAAACAGGGGATAAATCGTCAGGGAGCAGCAATGATGAGCAGGGTTGCTCCTCCAGCTCCTGGGTGCTGCTGTAATTTACCCTATCGGGAGCAGCAGGACAGGAGAGATAAGTGAATGCTTTCTGTTCGGGGGGGGGGGGGGGGGGGGGGACGGGACTGACAGCACCGGTGGGAGGTTAGTTTTTGGCTGAGTGGCAGCATAATGGCAAGCATTGTGTTTTTCTCCACTCTTACTTGGAAAGCTAAGATGGAGTAAGCACTAATCTGTTTTTTTAGCCTCTTCAGAGCATGAAAAGTGTCCCCTCCCCAGCTCCAAATCAGTCATAACTCTCTTGGCTCATCAGTTTACAGACAGCATGAAGCCACTTGCTCACTACAGCCCCAGGTTGCTTTCTTCTAAAGCTGAATTTTGCATCAGTGCAAGGTAGTGAGTGACAGGACTGCTGTAACCAGGGTTTAACCAAGCAAGTTGCACTTACCTTGGCTCTGCAAGCCACCAGAGGAGGTCCAGCTCCTCCAGCATTTCCAGTTACTTACATCTGGGCTGAGACCAAGCAAACTCATTTCACACAAATCTGTAAAATGGCAAGCTTTTGAGTCAACGGATAGGAGGTGATGATCCTGGGGGAACCTGCTCTTGCTGGTGATCTTCAGTCTGGTGTTGGGATGGGTCTTCCTGGGGCAGAGTCCTGCCAGCTCCTACTTAGCCCTCTGATTTTCACTTGGGATGTATTGTGGTCATACCAGGCTCTTTGGCTTCTCTGCCCTATAAACACTTGGCTTTTGCCATGGTACCCTGGTTCCAAAGCCGTGGAGTAATGAAGCTATTGCTTTTCATCAAGCCGGAAAGCAAGGGTGTGTTTAATTTTGCTACAGGATGGGATTCATGTTTACAGAAGTGCTTTGAGGCTCGAGGCAGATGGACCCGACAGAAGTGCAAAGGGGCTGTTGTTCTCCTCCAGCAACAAGATGTGAAAGCCAAAGATGCACTTGTAACAAACTTCCCCCAAATCTAAAGCGTGCTGCGGGCTTTAAAACTGCTCCGCTTGGTGCTGCTTCTTTTCAGAAGAGTGGTCCTTCTGAGGCTGGCGATAGTCACTGCTGAATGGGATCTCTCTGCTGCAGTACACGCTTTCATTGTCCCAGCCACGTTTTGGTATTTGCCATAAGCCACGCGCTCTTATGAAAAACCATTTGCAAGATAAGTAAAGGAAAATGTAATCCCTGAGTGGAATGAAAGGTGCTTTGAAATGAATGGGGGATAATCCTTTTGTTGTCTGTTACAAATGCACTTTATTTCTGCATTATCTGAGCATGAGAATAGACTGTTCGCTCAGCCAACAAATCCACTGCAGCACCCTTCTTTCCAATGCGTCAAACCCAAGTGGCAGGCGGCAGAGCAGCCTCTGAACTTCCTTAGGTCGGCAGCTTGCAGAAAGGTTCCTTTTGAATTCTCTAATCCTGCTGGAGTGATTATTCTGGCATTTGCAATGTGCAAGTTGAGTTGCGGCTTAAGTCATGCTAAAAGACGTAGGTTGAGATTCACGGAGTGGTCTGAGGGATTTAACTGCCTCCCTGCCCTTCATTTTCTATCAAGATGGGTAGGGAAGTCTGTCTAAATTGCTTTTTAAGATCACAAAGCCCCATCTCTGCCCTAGGGAGCTTGTAGTCAGGATAGGAGAATTCCGTCTGCTTTCAGTGTGTTTTCCTTTCTCTTATTGGCATTTCCTCATAGCAAGTTCCATACACAGGAGGATGCTTCCAGCTTTTGTGGAGCGTGGACTTTTTGACCTCGGGGGTCAGCAGCCAGGCGTGAACCATCCAGCCACACGGGCACAAAGTTCAGCTCAACTTTAAGACTACGCAGCATTTAGGTTTTGAATGGTGGCAGCTATTTTCAACGAATATCTAAGTCCTTTGGTTACTGCAGGCATTGGTTCTTGGGGCCTGGGAAATGAGTCACAGCATGACTTCTCTTTGTTTTTCCATAGTGAGTAACCTAAGTTCAGTAGATATGTCATGAGATATATTTGTTCACTCTGATTTAATTGCCTGCCATACCCAGCCTCCCGCCAGCAATTCAGAACTCCCTTATGTGCGTGCTCTCTCCTGGTTGGATGTGTTATTTCCCATCGTGTTTCCATGCTCTGTTGAAGACTGGATGCAGGTATTCTCAAAAGGTCCTCAGAAGCAAGGTCTGTCCTATTTGGATGGTGTAGCACAGCTTATCCTGGGTAAATTGCCAGCACGGATGCTTGATGCTCCAAAGAAAAAGAGAATGGGGTCCCATTGGAGCACAGCTATGTGCGGGGACTGGCATGGTTTTCACTATGCAACAGGTCCTTGCCTGGTGCCCGTGGCAGTCCCACAGCCTTTAACATGGCTGGTATCTGTCTTGAATAATCCAGTTGCTTTCAGGAAAACGATTATAGCTGGTAGAATTTGTCTTTGCAGGCATAGTAATTAGGGGAGAAGAGGAAATTAATTAAAAAGTTAATTATAAAGCCCATGAATGTTGTTTTTGAATCTTTAGATGAATTTACTTTTGCTAAATGCCACCTCTTCTGATGTATTCAGCTCCAGTGATGATGATGGATTGGGAAACTAAGGGGAACAAAACATTGGTTACTGACCCAGTGTGATGCTTTGCTATCTTCTAAGGAGATTATGCCATATATGATGGAAAAGACACAGAACAGCACTAAGCTGACTGTAAGCCTGTTGTCTTCCAGCTTTTTCCATTATGGAACACAAAGGAAATACAAGTTTTCTACCTCCTGGAGCCTCGTGCCATTTTAATCTAAAGTTAATCCCTTCAAACAAGCCACGCAGGCTGCCCTTGGAGCAGGTTGTTTTGGGGTCCTGCTTCTTGGGAGCTCTGAAGCACTGCAATTAATCGGGGTGCTTAGGTGGCTTCTTCCAGGCCACGCTGTGCTTGGCAGCAATTTAAACCAAGTGTCCACTGGTAAATGGTAAAAACTACCCAGGGAAAAGAGACGATGTTCCCATGCATAGCAAATGTATTCATTAGCATCAAAGCTATTACATGGAATACCAAAATGACCTTGCAGTCATTAGAAGCTGGGTATGTTATGACTTAAGTTTAGAGGGGCTTGCATTACAATGTAAAATCTAATTAGTGTTACCTCTACTAATTGCTGCATGTTGCTGAGGTACATAAAAATAAATGCAAAGTTGATAAGCAGGTACCGTGAATGCTCAGGCTAGCCCCCATTTGAAAAAAGAAGATATATTTACTGTGATAATGAGTAACAGAAACTTAGTTACCTTCACTGGCAGCCTGTTAACGTGTCTCTTCTTGTCTACCTGAATATAAAGAAGGTATTTGTAGGTAGGTTCTTGCTGTAGGGTTGGCCAGTGCTTGTTGTAGGCTGAAGCGGAGTCTGTGGTCAGAACTGGCAGTGAGAGCTGGTGGGGAAGTGTTAGCAGTATATGGTGGTGTTGCCAAAAAGCTGGTCCAAGCCATGTCCACGAGGCTGTAGCTGTGATTTGGAGTCGGTGTCTTCACCTGAGCTGCTGATATGAATGGGAAATGCTGAGTTTTTTATCCCCAAGGGCCTGTGTCCTGTTGGCAACAGCCACGCGTACCTGAGTTGCTGATTTCTGGACAGTTTTGCTTCTCAGCTTCACACCTCTTTTGTTTCCAAACTGGTTTGGTTCATAGGTATTTTGTTTGTGAGCTTGTTTTCTGCACTAAGAGTGTTAGGAAAGCTTGAACTGCTGATAATTAAAATGAAACCTTTGTTCTGTGTGGTCTCTAGTCCTAGGAAGCCATCATCAGAGCCAGACAGCGCTATTTTGATATTCTAGGCTTATTTTTTTTGATATCTGGAGGGAAGTTACAAAGCAGGGAAGGGCGGCAGGCCTAGCAGTTTTATAATCGCTTCTTCTAATGTGCAATATCATGGGACGCCTCTTAGATGTCTCCACGGTGGCTTCTCCGTGCTTCAAACACGTGTGCTGCTAAATGCAGGAGCCAGCTACTGAATTAATGAATGTGGCTTCAAAGGACCCTCCCCCCTTCCCCAAGCTGGAGATCTGAAGGCGATCTCCAAGTGGGTGACATGCCTTTGAAAATTATGCAGCGCAAACAATAAACCTCATTAAATGAAGTCAGCAAAAGCAGCACAGAAATCCAGAGTGGAGAATGGACACAGGAGGGGGAAAACTGATGTGGGGCTTGCTTAACTGGGTCCGAGGCAAGCAGTGCCAACGAACATGTGGATGTTGCATAGGGAGCAGAGCGTGTCTGCATTCCCATCGCTACCAGGTTATAGCATGGAAGTTGTCCCTGCCTGTGGCATTGGAACTAGGTGATCTTTAAGGTCCCTTCCAACCCAAAACCATTCTGAGGAGGTTTTGGATACAGAAGCAAAGCAGAAGGAGCCTTGTGTTACAAGCTGACTCCAGCAGTGCATGGGCATCTCTGCTGGTGGAGGGTTGGGATGGGTTTCTTGTTTCTGGTCTCCTGACAAGAGTTGGGCAGTGCAGGGTGGAGCTTGTTACCTGCTCCCCCTTTACAGGGATGGTGGCTTTCAAAAGCAGGGTGAAATCAGTGTCCCAACAGGCCACGGTTTTGCTTATACCTGAATGTCTGTCAAAGACTGAAGGGTGCTCCAGCTCCACCACCACCATCTCCAAAGAGAGCTCACCCTCCTGTTGGCTATGGGGCCAGCTTGGCCACTCTGATGCTTTGCCTGTTCTGAAAGGAGGATTAATGAGTTTTTTCCATCTGATACTTGTTTGAGATTTGGGTTCATTTGAAGCTAATTTTGTTCTCCATGTTGCTGGCAATTTAGGCAGCAAATGCAATTATTGGAGACGAACACTTGCCACAGCTGAAGGCTACAAGTGCCACCTCCTTGGATGCATGCAGAGAGGAGAGCTGGGGAATTGGGGCAGGGAAAAAGAATATTGGAAAAGTAATCTTTCCCCACAGAACTCTCGGAGCTGATACACACACCTTCATAAAAAAGTAATTGAATTTTCCCAATGCAGCACGAAAAGCAGATCTAATTATCCACTTCTAAATTGCTTTCTTAATTTTTCAAAACATGCCTTTTTGTTTATGCCTTTCCCCTGAGCTCTGCTTCAAGGCTTCTACGGAGCTCACCTCCATATGGAGGTCAGTGATAAAGCCACCTGGAAACCGCCTTTCTCATGATAGCAGGTGCCAGAGCTCCTAATGCAACATGTGGCCCTTTTGTCTGTGGTAATGGGGCTTCTCCATAGAAGATGTACTCCAGGCAATGGTGCAAAAGGCAGGCACACACTGGGAGTTTGGGAAGCAGCCCTAGAGCTTGGCTGGGGGTGTGCATCAAAATCGTATCCACTGTAAGCAGCTGCATCAAAAGGAGGGTGACCAGTAGGTCCAGGGAGGGGATTCTCCCCCTCTACTCCTGCCAGAGAGGGGATTTAGATTAGATATTAGGAAAACTTCCCTGTGAGGGTGCTGAGGCACTGGCACAGGGTGCCCAGAGAAGCTGTGGCTGCCTCATCCCTGGCAGTGTTCAAGGCCAGGTTGGACACAGGGGCTTGGAGCAAGCTGCTCTAGTGGAAGGTGTCCCTGCCCGTGGCAGGGGTTGGAACTGGATGAGCTTTAAGGTCCCTTCCAACACAAAGCAGTCTATGGTTTTTCTTCTCCAGGTCTGCAGTTTTGCTGCTTTCTTCATTTCTCCATCCTTGCAGTCTGTGGTGCAGCAGGATCAAAGACTGTGGTCCTCTGGAATGAAATTTCTGGTGCCTCCTAGAAATTCCCGCTGCTGTTGCCTTTTAGGCTGTTTATTTATATGTACTTGGACAATACTTGCTGCTGAGTCCCCAGAGGCGCAGGAAGCTCTTGTAAAAATCATCAGCCAGTGTTTGAGCAAAGAGAAGTGTTTGAAAGTAAACCACCTTGGGTTTGATCAGAGTGTGTAGTGCCCCTCTCCATGCTTCATGTATTCTTCATGTGGATTTCCCTGATGTCCAGCTAAGAGGCTTGCTTTCTGAATGTGAAATTGCTTACACATTCACCTTCTCTAATATTTATAGGATAAATGTAAAGTTGTACTTTGGTGATTATCAGGAGTGCCTGGAAACCAGATTTCAGATGCTGATGACATGACACCTTCAATTATTTACCTGTAACTCTTTCCAAACTGCTGGCTACAATTTCTCAGCATTTAAGGTAGTTGGAGGCTCACAAAACAGCTCAGTTAAGTTGTCCATGCTCTGAATTTCTCTGTATCCCCCTGTTAAGCTCTCCCTGTCTGTGCTCTCCTGTGCTGGTGGCACTGGGCAATCGATTTTGCACAGAAAGCCACAGGGATGGTGTGGTTGTTATTAATGTATTTTATTTATACAGTTTGCCTTACTCATGCTGGTGGGGTTTAATATTTTTCACCCCAATTTTTGTTCCCCAATGTTCCCCTGCCCCCAAATTTTAATGGGAGCAAAGTAGAGCTTTTTAGGTTACCTTGCATCTCAACATAGCATCCCAGAGTGGTTTGGCTTGAAAGGGACCTTAAAGCTCATCCAGTTCCAGCATCTATGAGGTCAGAACTTGCCCCTGCCATGCCTAACCTATGCATGGGGGTAAAGGCCGATGTGACGAAGCTCACCAGCAGAGCCTGCCTGCTCAATAATGCTCTCATTAACCACAGCAAACTTCAGAGGACCCAGCTAACTATAATTGAGAGATCAACAGAGGCTGCACTGAAGTTAGGTGTGCATACTAATTACTGCATTATCTAACACCTGCTTTTGAGAGCAGCTCCAAAATATAAATACATTTTGCAGTGGAAGACCTTTGCTGCAAGCAATGTGAGCTCTTGAGTGCTGAAGTGCCTTGTCAGACATATCTTAGATCCCTTTTAGTGTCTGCAGCTTCCCAGAGGCGGCTGCAAGACCTCATTTGACAAATCTCCATCCTTTATTTTTAGTCAGGGTATTGAGGCTGTCATGTTGCAGGCTCAACCTGCAAGGAGCCAATTAAGCAGTATGCCAAATATTAAATCAGATGCTCCCGAGGTGGTGGTGGTGGCGGTGATGATGATGATGGTGACGTACTTCGCAAGGCTCCAGTGACTTCTTCAGGCACTGCAAGTTTCATGTCAGTGTCCAAATGACACTCGATGCGTTGCCAGGTCCCAAAGCCTCTGGGACAAGGTGGGGTTAAAATCCAGTCACAAAAATTAGGATTCATTTTCAAGTGTCAAATATAAAGGTTAAATATCCCGGGCATTAGTGCCGCGGTGTGCTGACAGTCTGCTGCCGCTCATCTTGGCGCAGGGAGGGGAGAGAGAAAGCTGCTTTCTCTTTTTGTCCTTATTCCATTTTCATTCTTTCAGTGCTGATCTAAGGTGCGATTTCCACATCATCAGTTCAATCAGCCATCACCATCAGCCCTCTGAAGGCAATAATTTTCTGCTAAGCAAATTTGTCACCATGCTGGAGGGAAAATAAAACCACGGTTCTGGTTCTTTGTCCAACCTGGAATCAGTGTGTGGCATGGTTCACCATCTCCCCCTCAACAAGTGGTTATGCACTTCTTCCTCTGCTAAGGATTAAGCCGCTTATCATGGAAAATATTTGAGCTTTGCTATTTTCTCCCCCTCTTTTTTTCCCTTTCAAGTATCATATTTGCTCGAGTGTCATAAGACACTTGGCTATCTTGATGAATTCAAGTGGTATTGTTTAGGTTTGTTACTGGGTTGGGTGTGTACTTGGCTGTTGATGACTAACGATTCTGTCCCTCCTGAAATATGCAGGAGCTCTTGTGAAGCCTCCTGCTCTTGAAATGATGCTTTTAGTTGCCGTGGTTGTCATGTGCAAAGCTTTGAAATCCAAAACTCTTGAGCATATCAAGCCAAAGGCAGGTAGGTGAGCAAATTGGCAGGGGAATGTTTTACTTCATGGCTGCAAATAACTAGTTGGATGGGGGGGCCAAGGCCAGGTTGGACAGGGCTTTGAGCAACCTAGTCTAATGGAAGATGTTGGAACAAGATGAGATTTAAGGTTCCTTCCAATCCAAACCATTCTGTAGTTCTTTGGAGTCCTAAATGCAATGCTCATGGTGTTGACATGTTGGAAAAACAGAGATAACTCGTCCACTGATGCCTGGTCCCAGCAACTCTCTGATCAAACATGGATCCAGGCTGGGTGGCTGCAGTATTTAGGAGATGGGGTTGTTAGGAATTCCTCTCTTGCTTCCCTTAAGAGAAGCAAACCTGGGATTATTGACTGCTTGTGATGCTCAACTTCCCATGCGCTGGCCTCAGCCTACTGCTTGCTTTGAAAATCTTTTGTACCCACAGTTGCCAAGCAACTGTCAGCTGTATTTCTAAGATGCTTGCCGCCTTCAAGATGTTGGGACCCAAATGCTGCTGTAATGCTCTCCCAGATTACCCTTTTCCCCTGGCTTTTTGAAGGCCAGGCAGCATCCTTCCAACTTAATCCTTACTTCCTTTCACAATACTCTCCATCCACTTACTCCTGTGACTATCTTGCTAGGCTCCAAGGGAATTCCTGGCTGTCCCTGTGTGTCCTTCCAGTATGTGCTTTGAGACCTGGTGTAATACCGAGTGTGGGAGAGCTGAAAATGCAGGTGTTGTCCCTTGTAACTAGTAATGATGTGATAATTGTTATGGGAAATACAAGTATGGTCAGGTTGGATGAGGCTTGAAGCAGCCTGGTCTTAGTGGAAGGTGTCCCTGTGCATGGGAGGGGGTTAGAACTGGATGAGCTTTAAGGTCCTTCCAACCCAAACTAGAGCTCTTTGTCCAGCTCTGGTCCTCACACAGAAGCAGGTGCTCAGAGTTGTTTTTGCAGCAGCCTCGTAGCATCTCTCCTAGTCCGTGTGGAATGAGAGGGCCAAGGGGAAATTAGAAGCCCATCAAACCTTGCCTACAGAAGTGCTCATTAACAGCCTCCCTCAGTCCATGGATGTGCATGGTTTATTTCGTTTTAGTGCCAGCCTATTCCATTTGGGTTAATAAAAGAAATATCCGTTCTATTAGGTGCATTACAGTGACAAAGCACCAAGGGAGAGGGAAGCTACGTGCTTGTCAGGACTGGGCTGTCAGTTGGGCCCATCAAGCCTTCCTGCTTATTTGCAATTTTATTCTCAGCTGTGATTGACAGCTGGAGGCTCTGACATTCTCGGCACAAACATACAGCCTGTTATTATGCTTGCATTAACATTTTGATAAACACACAGTGCAGCATTGAAAAAGTAATTACATGTCATCACATCTCTGCCTCATCAAAGGAAACTTTGCTGTGTAATTGCTCCAAGATTTACCCAGGTACAATGCGCTGCTTTCCACTAAAGGCTGCTTCCTATTGAAGAGTTTACATTTACCTTTTAAGAGGCACAATATCTTCTCCCACAGGGCTTTCTTGGGCTGGAATAAACATGGTGATATAATTTAGCTTTCTATAAATACACTTGGATATTCAAGTGCGGTACTCCTTGCATAATATATATTTAATGTTCGGTGTGAATATGCTGTGTATTATATGGGGGAAGCTATCAAGGTAAGTTTTTTGATGATGGGGAGAAATAGTGCATTGTTACCTCGGTTTCTGCATTAGCAGAAGGGTCCTTTTGCACTTATATTTATATCAGTACTTCTCACAATGACATCTAATTCTACAATAAAGTGAGCCTGGCTGAAGCGCCTCACTGCAGACTCTAAAATATTGGCTATTTCCTCGCTTGTAAAGGACTTTTCTGATGTGTCTCTGAAAGAGGTATTATATGGAAGAATACAAATAATTTCAAGGGGTTTTCCTCCCCCACTCCTTTCCTTCAGAGCCAAGTAAAGAAGAGAAAGTCTCATTGCCTTTCAATCAATAAATCTTGTAAGATAGCTACTGAAAGACCTGAACGAAAGGTGGAAGGAAAAAAAAAAAACAGTGTAGGATGATAAAACAGGTGAAAGTGGTCAATCAGACAATTGCTGGCCATGGAGCATTTTGGGGGTATTGTGTTTAAGATGCTACATGCTGGATGCTCTGGGTAATGAGCCAGTTTCTACTGTGGGCTCAAATACTGCTTGTCCGGACTCTAGAATTAGAATCCCAGAGTGTTTGGGGTTAGAAGGGACCTTAAAGCTCATCCAGATTCAACCCCCTGCCACAGGCAGCAACACCTTCCACTAGACCAAGTTGCTGCAAGCCCTGTCCAACCTGGCCTTGAATCCCTGACCTTGTGTGGAGGGCGATTGTTAGAACAAGAAGCATTAGAGATGGACAGAATGGCATACGCTTCCAAGTGTGTTTAATGGTTTGATAATGTGATGTTAGTGTCTGTTAATCCTCTAAGGAGATTGGTATTAGCTCAGCTTTAGCACTAGACTGAATAAATACGCTAACAGGATGCACCCAGGCTTGCGCCTGGAACATCTGTATCTGACATCTGTATTATTATGATTATAGGCTTGTGGCCTATATACAGTATCGATGAAATTAGATCTGGTATTATACCTTCAGAGCAGCTGGGATAGGTTAATTCCCTCGACTTGCTGCCAATGACAGCCAGAAAGTCCGAAGGAGCAGCCCTGGAATGCTCCAGGACTCTGTATTGCCATGGGGAGTAGTGGGGCAGTGCTGGCTTCATCCAGTGGGGTTTGCAGCATCTCTCAAAGGCTGGAAGCTGTCTGGGTGAGTGAAGTTAAGCAGCTACAGCACTGAGAGGTCTTTCTGCTTTCCTGCCTTTTGTGGGCTTGTTGAATGTTGATTGCTCCCATCCCACTGGATGCTGTGAGCAGAGAGCCAGGTTGTTTGGTCCAGAAGCTCCAAAGTGAGTTACCCTTCATGTGTAGCTTCATAGCTGTGAGGAGCTGAGGGATTTGCACAGCATCAGACCCTGGCTGTGGCCTTCCAAAGGGTTTGGGCAGGAAGGGATTCACACCAACATATGGTCACCTGGAAGGGAAGTCCCTTGCACTGTCCTGCCCTATTGCAGTATATTGCATTATTTATCCCAAGGATCCAGTGCAGTGGCTCATGTTTCCTATTCATCTTTCCAGCCTTTACTCATTTACTTTCAGAGTATTTACATTTAAATGTGTGTTTTTGCAGAAGCTTTACAGGAAAGCAACATTGGACCCAGGGAGGGAAAAAAAAAAAAAGGTTTAGAATGCATTTTTCATGCTCTTTCATACTCTATTGATTTTGGTTTTCTCATTTTTTCTTATAAAGAGAAGGTTTTCTAATACACTTTTCAGAAATAAAAGAGTCAGCAGTTCTCCCCTCCTAAAGCAATAGTTATTCACCTACATTATAAACAGAATTTCTGAGGGAGGGCTATTTATATAAATTTCCTTTCTCAATACAATGATTATGTGGAAAAAGCCGGCGGCTCTCGGAGCACGCTTCCCAACCAGAGCCTTGGGTTGCCACTGCCCAGACTGCTGGTGATGGGCTTTGCCCTTGAGTGAGAGCTGGCGAGGAGGGAGCTGGGAGCCACGTGCCACTTCCCTGCACAAGCACCTTGTGAGTGAAAACCAGCTTCCTCTTGTCACGAGGCAGGACTTCCTTTGTGAGCTGCTGGTTGACATCGCTGGCGTCCCAAATTCCAGTCCTCTGTTTCAAATGGCTGCTTTCAAATGCTGTTTTTGGTGGTCTTTTTGAAGAAGGGAGGGGGGAAGAAGACAGAGTCAAAGTTACTGAGAAGAATTGCTGCTGCTGACTTGACTCTTTAATCCTCCAGCTTCTTTTCCAGTTCAGGACTGCTCCTGAGATGCTGATAATGTTGTGTTGGGTTGTTTCTTTGCATTGCTGAGCACAATTATTTCTGACGCCTCGAAAAGAAATAATCGTAGCGCCTCTCTCTGGCTGTATTTTGATGCAGACAACCATGTATCTTGGTTAAGCTCCTGGAGCTTGTGAGAAGCTGCCAATGATAGTCAGTAATATGCCCTTTTATATAAATCCTGCCTTCATGGGTTGGTGAGAAACAAATGGGGCCACGTATAGTAAATGACAAAGTTTGGCTCAGAGGCTTAGCTCTCGGTCTGTTTGTTTGGCTGTACAAAAGTGGAGCCAAGTGGCTGTCAAGTCTCGGTCAGGCAGGGGAGGACTATCTTGCTCTTCCACTCCCACCTCAGGCACTTGGAACTGAAGAGGTTTGAGGACACAGGACACATTGTGAATGAAGTCTCTTGTTCTCTGTTTTTTATCCCCTCATTTCCCTACTGCTGCTGTTACCATTAATATTTATTATTATTATTAATGTTGCTGCTGTTATTTATTTTGCTGGCTGTGTGCCTCTGGAATGTCATCCCTCTTCCCTGCTCGGAATCTCTGCAGTCTCTCCCTATTTACTGCAGATGAGCTCTGCCTTCTCGGCATCTTGCTTAGGGTTATTTCCTCCTCCCTCACTTTTATGGACCAGAATGGCTTTGCTGGCTCTGGGGAACCTCCCCCTTCTATTTATCCTTTTTCTTTGTAATCTTGTACAATGTAGCTTAATCAACCCACTGGTGCTCTGCTGAATCCTGTCTGGGAGACACAAAAGAATTAAAGCAGTTGGGTGGTGAAAAGCTTTTGCCCTGTCTCTGCAGTTGGAGAGCAGCCCTTGTGCTGAGCACTGCTGGGACTGAGCAAGATGGTTTGGGTTGGAAGGGACCTTAAAGCTCATCCAGCTCCAACCCCTGCCACAGGCAGGGACACCTCCCACTGGAGCAGGTTGCTCCAAGCCTCTGTGTCCAACCTGGCCTTGAACACTGCCAGGGATGGGGCAGCCACAGCTTCTCTGGGCACCCTGTGCCAGCGCCTCAGCACCCTCACAGGGAAGAGCTTCTGCCTAAGAGCTCATCTCAATCTACCTGGGTTTTCTACCTGGGTTTTCTGCTTGGGAGAGCCCTCCAGGGATTCTGCTCCTTATGTGCTGCTTTCCATCTGTCAGTGGGGGAACTATTGGTTTCATTTCATCTCCATCTCCCCTTCCCTCCCTCTTGGTGCCGATCTCAAAGCCTACCATGCAGTACAACAACTCACAGTGAAGGGCGTGGAGTCGCCCTGTGGGAATATCACTTTCCTACATCCCATTGGATTCATTAATAACATTATGTTATGATGTTTTTCCCCTTGTATTATTCTATAGATCATTTTTATTATGTAGATACAAACCCTTTGATATTGTAATTGTGAAGTACACGTTATGAAGACAAATGTGTTTAGTTTAATGAGAATGGATTGCCAATAAAAGCTGAAATAGAGGAAAGCTTTTTTTTTCCCTAGCATTAACCCTCCTAGGAAGTGCCATCAGACCAAGCATTCACTAGAGAAGACCCTCAGATGCAAAGAGTATTTTTAGCCTGTTGATAAAGCATTGACTTCTGGAGCATTGCAATTATCTGATAAAGAAAGGGGGGGGGGAATGTCACCTCAAATGGCTGTAAGGATGAAGAAAAAGGTGAAAGGATGAAGCATTGTATGGCAGGGCTGGGAATCCTTTGGGAGAAGCTCATGGGTTCCCCACCAGGAATGCAGCTGACTGTGGGCTCTGCTTGCAGGACTAGAGAGGGCAGGAAATAACCTCGGTGAGGTTGGATGGATGTGCTGGACACGAGCAAGATTGGAGGGCCTGAAGCAAGGTCCTGCAAACTCCTCAGCCAGGCTGCTGTCACTGCTCTTATTGATAATAATTTCAGTGACAGATACAGGTATGTGTGTGTATGTGTATATGTGTGTGTGTATATACATAGATACATATATACATAGATACATATACACACACACAAAATATATATATTCCCAACAGGAGGGATGATGTGGGCTGTTGGAGTGAGTCCAGAGTAGGCTATAAGGATGCTGTGGGGGCTGGAGCAGCTTTGCTTGGAGCCAGGCTGAGAGAGCTGGGCTGGTTCAGCCTGAAGAGGAGAAAGCTCCTTAAGGGGGAGACCTTAGAGCAGCTCCAGTGCCTAAAGGGGCTGCAGGAAACCTGGAGAGGGGCTTTGGACAAGGACCTTTAGGGACAGGACAAAGGGGAATGGCTTTAACCTAATGGTACAGCTTGCACCATGCCAAAGAGAAACCATTCTATGGCCAGCTGTGGAGACGGAGAGATCCCTGGATCTCGGCACACTTTTCTTTCCTTCCCTTTCTGACTTCAGCAGATAAGAGCTGTTTGTGCAGAGGAGGAAGGCATGCGCCAACACACACATCCAGACATGGGCATGCCTCCTGAACATGCATCTCCAAGACAGTCTCTGCTAACCCGTGGCTGCCAAAGTGAGATAACTCGGTGTTACCAGCCAAGGGACTCTCTGGCGAGTGAACAGATGGAAGGAGCCCTCTCCCCATCTGATGCTGGTACAGATTTAATCAGCTCACACTTTCCTTTTCCACCTGGCATAGATGCTAGGAAATGTATCTTGATTTGCATCCTCCCAGCTCTCCCCGTGGACTCTTGACATCTTTGTTTTTTTTGAGACTTAACAGCAGCAATTGCCACCAAGCACTGTGCCACATGTCTTGGGGACCACCCTGGTCCCTGCCTGCCTATTGGGATGTGCTTGGCATTTTGGGCTATGCTCAACAATAGGGAGCAAGGCAGGGATAAAACGGGATGGTGAAGTGAGCTGGACCACTGCTGGAGTGGTTGGGTTTTTATGTTGAGTGCCTGGTTTGTTTCCCCATCTTTCTTCCTAGCTTTAGTGAAACATTTAGGTTCAGCTTTGTTCTCACTATTAGTAAATTGAGGCTTTTTCATGCTTGTAGGTGTTGCTGTAGCTTGAGAGTTTGTTACTATTTAATGGCTTGCATTCTCAAAACCCTCCTCTTGGAATTGGTTACTGCAAGTAAATCTGTTTTCAGTAAGAGAATGGAAGCAACCCCCCCCCTCCACCCAAACGACCAACCACCAACCAGATGCCTTCAAGCACTATATTAAAGCTTAAAAAGATTATTTTCTTTCTTTGAGACATAAAAATGAATGAAAGCCCTATGGAATTTTGCATGGGAAGAAAACTCCTGCAAGGCTATTGGCTGCCTGAATAGCTCTTAGTAAGGGTCTGTGAGGAGAGAAGTCTTTAGTGTATGGATAGGAAAAATGAGGCAGAAAAGCAAGCTGATAGGGAAAGAGAGAATCCAATTTTCATGTGCTGCATGTGGTAGCCTTTGCACATGCTATCTTCCTGTTAGCAGGTACATTAGAATCCTAGAATGGTTTGAGCTGGAAGGGACCTTAAAGCTCTGCCACAGGCAGGGACACCTTTCACTAAACCAGGCTGCTCAAAGACTCCTCTGGTCTCACTCCAACAGCTCCATATCCCTCTTATGTCGGGGTCCCCAGAGGTGGATGCAGGATGGCAGGGGCGGTCCCCAAAAGAGACTGTTCAGACCTGGTCAAGTTGCCTGTACTGAATAAAATGCTAAGAACCATTAACATGAAAAGTGAGGAGGGCAAAAAGCTGCTCTGTGACTGTGATGCCTGAGGTATTTGTGCATCTCAGCAGGGCTGTCAGAGTTGCACCCCAAACACAGCTATGGGAAGCAAGTAAATTGAGAAGTATTTTGTTACTATTAGGTATTGATTTCTTAATGGCTTCTCTTCCTGGAAACCAGGAAAACGTTTACTCTGCTTACAAGTTGCTCAGGGCAGGGGCTGTCTGAGGGGCAGTGGGGTGACATGAAAGTGTCTGAGCCTGAGTTCCAGCCCGCTGCAGGGAAGGAGATGCCCAAAGAAGAAGGTATGGAGCCTTTTGCAAGGTTGGATTTAGTTTCCATCCTCTACATCCCGTTTCTCCCTTGCACATTTCTATTACTTTAAGCTTTCAGCAAGGGAAAGAAATGGGAAAAAAAAAAGAAAAAGGAAATCACTTTCCACCTGAAAATGATGATATAAAACACATCACTACTGGAATGCAAGGTGAGGAGTCTGGGATAATCAGAAAAACCCACGAGGAGGCTCGTAGGTTTGCTTTGCCTTCACCAAGTCGTGGGGAAGTGATGCATTCCATATTGGTCTGCTCGGTCTTGGTTGATACACAGAGCAGCCGAGTTGCCTGGAAAGCTAAACACTGTGTTTGGGCTGCTCTTGACTTCGTCTGCTTTTCTATCTGCACCTGATTTTTTTCTTTGGTACTGTGTTATATGAATATCCTTGGCTTCATTTGCATTGCATTAGAGTAAAGCATTTTAAATTTCTTCCCAGCAGAAGTAAATCTGACAGACTTTATGAAGCCATTATACCTGCAGGTATTTTATACTTTTAAAATACATTCTTGTCAAGCTATCTTAATTATATTATTATATGTACTTTTGAACTCAGATCCACTCTTGGGTGATACATTACAGTGCAGTCCTAAAAAGCTACAATTTATATCAAAGCGCCGTGGCTGAACAAAGATGTATCTATTATGGATTCAGGGGAATTTATTAATTTACTGTTTTGGAACACTTATTCATTGACAAAGCTTGTCGGCTTTAAATTTCTAGCGGGCGATTACTATGTGCAGTGTTTATGTGGCTTTTGGGGCTGTTGGAATTGCAATTGAGAACACCAAGAGCTGCTGTAGGTAGCGAGTACTTGGGGCTTTGCTTGGCTTTTACCCAGGGTCAAAGTCTGTGATGTTCTCTCGTTCCTGTGTCCACATTATCATCCCCTGTGGTCATCACCAGCACTCTAAAGAGGACCTGCTCTGGCAACAATGTCTTTAGCAAGTATTAAGAAGTTAAGTACTTTGCTGAGTCACAAACCTTGCTTGCAAGAGGAATTTGCTCATGGAAGTCTGTCCCATTGGCTTGTGTTATATGGGTATTGGGCATTGCCCATGGAGTTGCTGATGCCCATGATCATGGGCAAAGATGTTGCTTGTCCTGGTCTTCAGTTTTATCACCTGAAAAAGAGCTGTGTCAGTGCCCTGGAGACGTGAAGGTCGTGTCCATCCTTTCTCCTCAGTCTCTTCCCAAATCCATGTTGAAGCCAGGGTTTACAGCTGACAGCATCAGGACCTCCTTGGGCTCCTCTGGTCTTTTTCCCTCCTGTTTAACAGCGAGAGCCGTACGGACCAGCAACGGCTCATACGTACACTCATTTAATTGCTGTCAGCTTTTCTGGCTCATGGGCTCTGATGGATGGGAGGTCATTAACTAACCTGGCAGCAAGGTGAGGAAAACATCTGCCTCCTCATCTGCATTGGCATGTGCTTCTTTCCATGAACCTCCTCTTCCAGCGAGTGGTTTCTTCCCCAGCAAAGGGAATTGGAGGAGCGGCCTGAGACTTTCTATTCAGAGCTAGCAATCATGGCAGTCCATTCAGAGAACTTAATTGCTGCAAGTAAAACTTGTAAAGACTGACATTGCATAAAGCACGGTCAAGCAGGCGATTTCCTCCTCTGCCTTCTGAGAATTCAAATGATTTTTCTGTATATTTTGTTCCCCATTCTTATTTTAAAGCTTTGGAATAGAAGAGATAGTTTAAATTATGGTTTGGTTTTCTTTCTCTTCAAACCCTGCGCTTCCCTCCAAAGCCACGCTCCAGCCAGGCTCATTGAAAACGTCTTCGTATTGTCAGAAGCATCACTTTGACTGCTTCATCTTGTAGAACTCTGAAAGCTAAAAATTAGCTGACATTTTCTAAGGGAAATGTCATTTTTGCTCCAAATAAATAAATAAATAAAGCCAATGTTTTGACGGTTTTCAAAGCACTTTTCCCTTGCATAGAGGGGAAGAAGTTCTCCTCAATGAAAATTGTGTCAAAACTCAGTTCAGACTGTTTGACTTTTATGATTCCTGGGAGTAGGAATTGCGTGGTTTTGCCCCTGGGGTCTGGCTGGCTACGAGAGTGACTGGTGATGGGATCTGGTGGAGATCCAACCAGTGTGATGAGGCCTTGGCTAGTCAATACCACTGTCTGGTTATGCGTGCTTTGGCAATATATATACACGTATATATGTATTTTAGTCTCTTGTGCTGGCTTGGCTGCTCGTTTGGAAGCCATGAGACAAATCTTTTCCCCTCACTTGTGTTATCATAGAGTCAGAATGGTGATTGCTTGGGGGTCCCAGAGCAGGATACAGGACTGCAGGGGAGTCTCACCAGAGCACAGTAGAAGGGGAGAACCCCCTCTCTGAGCCTGGTTTATACAACCTCCCTCAACATGAATATGCAACAGGTTTCTGCATCTCCTACTCCTGTCTCCTCCTTCCAGCAGCACCCAGTGGTGCACTGGCTGCTGCCTGTGTTTCAGGGCAGCAACAAGCAGTTGCTTCAGAAAGAAAAGGAAAGGGATTTGACTGTTCCTTGGCTGGGATTCAGATCATCTGAGATTGGCCCAAGTGTGAGCTGAAGCTCAGACACAGCCTCAGGCCCGTGGTGAAAACCTGCTATTTTGGGAGGCGAGTAAATGCCGGGCTCTATTGGTTATCTGTCAGTGCAGGCGGGCCGGGAGATGAGAGGTAGTCAATGACAGAAGAGATGTCAGGTTTTATTTCCAGTAAAAGCCGGTGAAGCTGGGAAAATTACTCATTAATGCTTTATTGATATTCATGTTACTATTGAAGAAGTCTGGGGTGGGAGGTGGAGGGGGGGTCCCTGCTTGTGCTAATGGGGCCAGGCTGAAAATAGGTTCTTTTATGCCTGGGCAAAGGGTATGCACTGACCACGAGAGGTATGACTGTGTCAGTGTCTCTAAATAGCGAATGAATCAGTTCTGTGGGTAGAGCCAAAAGCTTTGGAGGAAAAAACTAATAACACAGGTCAAACCATGCCAGAAGCATTGGAATATTCTTATTTTCTCTTTATTTTCCACCAAAACTTAAAGCAGATCCTTGTAAAACTATGCAAAGTGCTCATCTGTGGGTTTGGGGACTATTTAACCCTCGTGTTTGCTTTAGCATTCTGTTTTTAGAGTCATTTGAATTTAAAATGCTCCATCAAAGGAATTTGTCTCTAAAATGTCAAATTACTTTATTGCAGAAATGCTGATGCTAAAATGTTTGCATTTTAAAAAACAAAGCAAGCTCCATTAGTCGTTTGGCACTGTTGACACTCACAGATACTTTCTTGTGGCTCTGAAACTCCTTATCCCGGGTGTTTTCTGTATCCTGCTCAGTTTTGTAGCTAGGAATCAGGCTGAGCACAGTCAGGAATGAGAAATAGAGCAAATTATGCATGTTCCTTATGTTCAGATCGCACAGGATTGGGATAAAACTCTTCCTGCCTCAGTTTACCCATGCACTGAAGCAGGAGCTGTGGTGCCTTTCCCCACTATGAGGTAAATGATGGAGATGCTCCAAGTTAGACATCCAAAACTTCTTCCCAAGCCCTTCCCGGTTGGCTCTGGCTTTGCAGAAGGCCTTGTGCTGGAGCCTCTCTGGAGGGAACGACAGCCCCACTCTGCTTGGCCAGAGCAAACCCTCAGTAACTCAATAATTGAGGGAGTTTAGAAGGTAAAATACCTCCTGGTATCATGTTTAATAAAGCTCTGCTTCTCATCTGTCATCGCACAGCCTAATTTCCTGGGCTGCAGATCAGCAGGGAGGCAGCCAATTGATGAAGCCCTGTTTGCACAGCATATCCGTCTCAGAGGTCTGCAGCACAAAATTCCTCTGTTTTCCGGAGATCTGGCTCTTTTCTGTGTTCTTTTTGCTGTTCCTACATGTGTTCACAGGCACAGGGAGTGTTTGATCACAGAAGGATTTGTGAAGGGCAGGATGTAACATCCCAAAGGCTGAGCTTGACCCAAGACTCTTTGCTGAATCATGAACCTGTCCTTTTGGATGGTTATTTTAAGCTCAGTATGTTTCCTGGTCTCTTGCATTCAGTCTGATCCTTCTGTCTGCTGGGACTTTGTCTTAATGGAGCACTGGGCATCCCAGAGTTGCTAAGAAGCTAATCCTTGTTGTTCCTGGCATATGAAAGCACAATCAGTCTTCTCGCTTTATAGGCAGAGAAAATTTTCCCTGCTGATGTCTCCTGCCAGCCTGCTTTTCCAAGGCTTTCCGGTAAAGCTGTGCTTCCAGGAGCAGTTGCTGCTATAAAGGGCTGAGTGTTCTCTTGCAAATACCTTCCCCACATATAAAAAGAAGGGAATGGTTAATGTTTATAGGTGCTGTGATGAAAGATGCTCTAGTCAGGGTTACAGTGCTGCTGCTCCTAGACCTAAGCAGAGCATGAGGATACTGAAGTGTTAACAGGCAGGATATAGCTCTCCATTGGTCCTTTTCATCACCAGACAGTTGGTTCAGTTGGAAGTTCATAGAATAAGGTAAAGGTGAGGGCTGGTTTCTAAGGTGTTAAGAAAATCTGCTGAACTAAACCTCCTGCAGCTCTGCTCCTCTGTAAATCCTGGCTATTTCCCTTCCCTCTTTAGGTTGCACATAATTTACAATCATAGAATGACTTGGGTTGGAAGGGACCTTAAAGATCCTCCTTAAAGCCATGGGCAGGGATACCTTCCCCTAAACCAGGTTGCTCTAAGCCCTGTCCAACCTGGCCTTGAATGCACTTACAAGGTGCCTGCTCCCCCCTGATAGACACCTATGGCATGCACCCACCCTTCTGCCCTGTGCCTCTCCAACCAGGGCCTTTTTTATTTCTTCCATAACCCTACCCACTTGAAAAATAAAGATGTATGACTCCTCCTTGAGGAGAATAGATTGTTTTCGATTGTTATTCATCTATTATTTTAGAAAGTAAAATGAATAAAACTTATGCAGGTCACAGACATTAAAGAGCGTTTTTATATCAGTTTGGGAGCGCTTGTCAGCTTTGATTTATTAAGTAATGTTCCCAGACTGGCTACTAGTATGTGTTGTCAGTCTCTTGATAATGGATAGGCCTCACAGCTGAGTGCTCTGTGATTAGACTCCACAACTATATATTTTTAAATAAAGGCATTGCTTTTTGGGGGTTGCTCATTTCCCCCTCTTAGGCAATTTCATTCATCTTCCCTCGCCCGTCCTCCCTCTGCCGTAAATTTGTTTTTGTTGGAAGCCATGAGGAAGGTAAATGGGACACATTTATGGGTGGGTTTTCTGTTTTCCCCCCTCCCAGGCTTGCTTCCAACTTGGCTTGATTGATTAAATGTCATGGGGGGACAAAGCAGGATAAGCAGAAGCTATCTAAACAGCTTTCCAGACAGCCCCTTACACACACCACTCTGCCACACACTGCTCTTACTATGACTGCATCAGCATTTTTACTATCAAACTGCTCTTCCTTGGGGCTTAGGGATAGAAATTACTAGCGCTGCATGGAGAGGTGGCTCACATTGCTCCAAAGGGAGCAAACCCACCAGTGCCAGCCCTGGTACCTCCTCTGTAAGGTTGCTGGAGTTAATGGAGGATGGTAGAATCCTAGAATGGTTTGGGTTGGAAGGCACCTTAAAGATTATGTAGTTCAAAGCCCCTGATATGGGACACCTTTCCTTAGAGCAGGTTGCTCCAAGCCCCGTCCAGCCTGGCCTTGAGCACTGCCAGGGATGGGGCAGCTCATGTGCTGGGGACCTCAGAGTTACCTTATCTGAGTGACAAGTTCAGAGGCATAGTTACATCTCTGCTCACCATCACAATTTGTTCTCCCTTTGGAGAATGGAACTGCTGAGCCAAACCCTCCTCCTTGCTTGCAGGAGCCTCTCATAGGGTGTTTTGGCAGCAGCTCGGTCACAGGGCAGGGGATTGTGGTGCTTGCTCTATGCTGCTGTCATCAGGCACATGCTGTGATTTCATAGGGATGACAGCACCTGGGTACCAAGGGGGAGGATTCTGGGTTAAAATCCCCTGCTAGAACTTTAATTACGCTTTCACAGAGAACTGAGCTGGAACAGGGATGAGATGGTTTCCCCAGGGCCTGAAGGAGCACTGGGACTAATTCATTAGTGTGCAATTGAAGCAGCGCAGGTGGGAGGGCATCAAGTACCTTTGGTAAATGAGTCCTGCACATCTGTCAGGAAGGGTGAAACTTTTGATGCTGGTTTGAGACGGGGGCCTCTGGTTGTGTTATCCAGTGCCTTGGTCTCAGGCCAAACTGATCCATGTAACTTACAGAAATGCAGAATGCATTGAAAAGAGTAATAATAGAGCCAATTGCACCAGTTTCACAAGCCCTTTGCTCTCGTATGACTCCAAAATTTGCTTTTGATTTAAAGGTGACGATCTGACAGGCCAAGAGAGCTTAAAGAAAGATCTTTTCTTCCCTCTCCTTTTTTCCTCCCTGTTTCTTTCAAGATGAGAACATCTGTATGAGCACACCTGTAAGGGCAGGGTGGGAAGAAATGGATTTGGGAAGCTCTTTCTGTAGCCCTCCCAGTGTCATTTTGGGCCACAGTGGTTGCACAAGGACTTGGTTTCCCCAGTCTGCATTGACTGCAGCAAAATCCCTGCCTGTGGATAGGGGGCAAGTGACCTCATTGGTCATTGGAAGAGGGTATCTGGTAGGATGGTTTACTGCAAGATGCTGGTCCCATCCCAGGAACTGGCCTGTGCTTGTAACAACATCTTTTGCAGTTCATTAAGTGTCTTGGTGTTGCTGTTTCTCAGCCTGGAACGGCATTAGCTGCTTTGCAGGTTCCAGTGCTGCTGCCATTATCTCCTAGTAACACATGCATTCATTATTAAAACAGCTTGCTTATTTTACACCTTTAAATGATAGCCCTGTTCACTTAATATGTGCTTACTTAATACATGCAACCCCTGTGTGTTTTGCAATGGCTCATTAGGGATGTTTTTAGCTTGTCCCTGCTGTCTGTTATTCCTTTAACTGCCTCAGTGACATGCAGGTGAATAAATGCTGGAGGCTCACACACTGGTGGGGTGCCTGATGTTGGGAAAGGTGAAAAGGCCAAGTGCAAGGTCCCGAACCTGGGTTGGGACAATCCCGAGCACAAATAGGGGCTGGAGGAGACTCCTTTTGCAGCAGCAGCTTGTTTCATCGTGCCCATTTTGGCTCAGTGAGGATGTCCCTGGCCAGGCTGATTAGTGACAGCGCTCACCGTTGAGAGATGGAGCTGGGCTGAGGGTACCAGGTAAAAAGCTGGAACCTTTCTCCCTCTGTCATGTCCCAAGAAACATGTAAATTAACATTCTTCTGTTCCCCTGTGCCAGTAGCAGGTTGATGGCTCAGTGTTGATTCTCTTACCAGCTGAACATTACAAGTTGGTTTTCATCCTCTGCATCCCCATCTCCATCCTTTGAGCCCTATTCATGGGCTATCACGAGGAGTTAAGACTTCCAGGTTCAAGTCAGTCAGGAAACTCAGGCACATTCCATAATATATTAGTGACTGAGAGCTGCTGTCTGGACCCCTGGCCCTCTTGTTTCCCACTTAATTCCTGCTGGAGCACCAGATGGGGTTTAATCAGGATCGCAGGGATGCCGGAGGGGTATTATTAAGAGACATCTAGTTCTGGATGAGAGAAGATTATCCAGGGTTTATTTCCAGCTGATAACGCTCCACCCTTCCCTAACACCTTTTATCTGAGGATCTCGAGCTCTTTACAGACTTCAGTTAATTAAGCCTTCCATTGCCCCCTGGTGCCATGGGTGAGACCAGGGCTAAGCAGCAGCGCAGGAGCAATTAGGAGGGATCTGGCTCTGGCAGGGAGATAAGATAGATCATCTCCAGCTCTTCTTCCTTGTCTTATTTGCATGTTTATCTCCCCTGTGCAGTTGAGAGAAGCGAACCCAGAGGTTGCCCAGAGTCTCATGCAGTGCCACACCAGGCTAATAACGGGTCCCCTTCTCCAGCCCCCGAGTGAGCTGGGCGTACAAATGCATTGGTAGTGCATGATGCTGACTCTGCCCTCAAAGCATCCTTCTCTCCCCACCCTTGGTTTTCTGCTGGGGTCCACACCTCAGCTCTGCTCCAGTTCCCTTTCTGCAGATCCAGTCTCAAAGGCTTCCTTTGGTAGAAAACAACAACAGCAGAAAACCCCCGCAGGCCTCCAGAAAAAGAGCTTTTGCTGCCTCTCCCCAGATTTCTCAATAGCTATTTCCCCTGAGAATAGCTGGGCCTGAGGTTTCCTTCCCGTCCTCTTTTCTTTCCTTTCCTTTCGCCTAACTAAAAATCAGGAAGCTCTAAAATCCTCTTTGAAGTAACACTGTGTGAAGAGGATTTATCCTTGTCCACTTAAATATTCATGACAGCTTGCATTTCTGCTCAAAAGGACACTTGTTTATTTAGATAAGATTTAATTTATTCATAATTTACCTAAATTTGCAGGAGCGTGCATGTACATTTTAGCTTATAAGTAGCGTAATACATAAAACATTATTGAGGCATGCAAATTACACAAATACAGCATTTGAAACTGCCTGCTTGTTTTAGACAGATAACTAATTTCTTACCCTGAGCAGAGACACAAACACAATTGCATGGGCTTGTTGCCGGGGATTCGGCGGCTCTGAACGATGCTTCCCTTGATGGAGGAGGCACAGTTCTTCAGCAGGGCCATGGCAAAGCATGAACCATGGTAATACCAAAGCTAGCAATTTTTTGCAGTTCTCTCCCCATAGGCTTGATCTGGGGCTGCTGAAGTCTCCAATTTCCCTGGAATGGGGCTAGGATTTCATAGAATCATAAAATCAACCAGGCTGGAAAAGACCTATAAGATCACCAAGTCTGACTGTTTCCCAGCACTGCCAAGACAACCACTAACCCAAGTCACAAAGTGCCTCATCTGTGTGGTTTGTGAACACTTCCAGGGATGTGGGCAGCCTGTTCCAATGCCTGACCACCCTCTGGGGAAGGGATTGCTCCTAATATCCAGTCTAAACCTCCCCTGGAGCAGCTTGAGCCTTTAAAGCCATTCTGCCTTGTAATACCACACAGGCGAAGAAAAACACACCTCAAAAACAAGTGTTAGAGGTGAAGTTGCCTTTACTGATGATTTTGGAGGGAGCTGAGATGAGGGAATGTGCGCTGAGGAGCATGTGAGGAGAGTCTCAATGAGAACTTCAGGTTTGAAATCACTTCACCTCAGTAGCTCATCATGGTGTGCATATGAATGACAGGATGCTCACAGGGAGCAGGACAAGGGAAACGCTGTGTGTGTGCGTGTACATCCATAACATGGGAGGCTGAATATTAACTATCACTGAGTGTGGTGTACTGGGGAAGAATAAGCTATCGATCAGTGCTAGAAATAAATAAATAAACAGATTTCCCCCTCCACACACTCCACCTGTAGATTTATTAGGGAGAAAATATTGAACTGGGCACTCCTGGCTCCCCTGCAATTGATGCTATTTATTTCCAATTTGTCAAACGTGGCATAGGAGCAGCAATTGGGTTTGGTGATTTATTAGGAATTTTCTAACCAGGGCGCTCTGTCATTGGAGTTAACTTCACTTGTGTCCCGGTAGAGTTTTGTTTTTCTGCAAGCTTGAGCTACGAGCCTAAAAAAGTGTTTTTTTTCTTTATTTTCTGTTTGTTTTGTTGGTTTATTTTTAAAGCCAAAAGGGAAAAGCAAAAGAAACGGAGCCAAAAAGGGAAACGGGGAAAAAGTAGCGGAATTGACATATTTTAAATATGATGACAGGATTGGCTGTTTAAATTGCCTCTGAATTGATTTAAAACATGTTGGTAGGCATCTCTATTTCATTAACTGTCTTCCTCCTTCATTTCAGTCACTAGAGTCATTGCCGCTTATTACCTTACAGGTTTGTGATATCCATCCACATGGTTATTCTAGTTATTGCTATCTGTATACAGAAAATATAAGAGGCAATTTTGGGACAGAAGCAGCTTGGGAGGGATGTGGGGATAGTGAAATGAATAATTTGATTTCTCTATGACACCCTTGATATAAAGCCATCAGGATTACAGTAGTGTTAGTGCTGGGCGTGCATTTTGGTCTGAGCCTGTACGTTTGTGGTATCAAAGCCAGACCTGGTAATGAAGCTTTTCCCCACCTTGGACAACCAGCAATGACCCCAAAGCAATTCTCCTCCTGTGAATTAGGTGGGCCAGCGAACGCAGGGTGTTTTTCAACCCTTCAGGCAGCTGCAGCCTCAGGAGTTCGGTGGGTGTGAAGCGTATTTTCACTTACCTCCCACTCCGAGATGGAGTTGGGAGAGTGGGAGGACCCCATCTGTGTCCTCAGGGACACTGATGGTTATAATCCTCCAGTACACTGCGAATACCAATACAGTAGCAGGTATGGTGTGAAAAGGTGCATGCGATGCACTAGGAGGAGAGCTTTTGGGGCCGTCTTTCCCAAAGCTCGGTAGCCCAGATGGAGACGTTTCCATTGCTGCTTCTCAGACCCCAAAACCCTGGAGTTCCAGATTATTTTCACAGTTTCAAACCCGCTGCAGTTTACAAGCTTTTTTCAGTGTTCTGCAGAGTCATTAGCTTGCTTACAGCACTTAAAAGAGAAATGTGGTGCTTAGGAGACTTAGCTGCTGTTTGCTGTCTTTACCACCAACTAATTGGTTGGATAACGAGCAAATATTTTTCCTCTGTTCCTCAATTTCCCAGCTTTTCTGACTTGCAAGAAGGAAGCAAAAAAGCTGCCCGTGGTTGGCAGATAGCAGAGGGAAGCGTGTTGTGGTGCGGAAGCCGGAGTCACACTCGAGGTGTGATTGCAGCTCCTGCTTCAGCAGTTGCTCACACTGCCCCCTCGTTTTGTGCCTCTTTGCCTTTTGCTTTTGCATCCTGTATAGCTGGTCTTGCTCCTCACACGGACCTTCAAAGCAGAGGCTTGATGGGGAAGGGAAGGAGCAAAGCCTGGGGGAAGCAGCAACGGCTGCTCTTTGGAGATGCTCTGAACAAAGCATCCAGGAGGCTTGATAAGAGTACTCGAATGATCCTTATTATCAGGGTAACTGCAGTGGGAAGAGACAGCTCCTGGCTACCCTTACAAGCATTACCTTGATTTAAAGGCAGTGTTTGTGGCTTTAAACTCTGAATTCCCTGCTTTGGCTTGGTGTAATTCAGACCAGAACAAAGCGTGCTTGGTGTACAGCAGGAGGATGCTATTCACCCAGCTCCCTGTTAAAAAGCAACGTCGCTCCGTGGGCACAATGAAATACACCAGTGGACTTAATAAAGCATGTTGTAAAGGCAGCGGTGTATTGAAAGTGTGGACATCCTGAGCATTGGCAGGAGAATAGAGAGCTGCCCTGACAAGCGAGAGCCGACCTCTTGAAGGAACTCATCCATTGCATGAGGATGTTTATGTTGTAAACAGCAAAGCTGCCTTCAGGGGTGACTGTGAAGAGGAGCTGCAAAGTGCTCCTGCACACTGAAACCTTTCCTATTCCCATTGTGGCTTGGGAATGTGGCTTTTCCTTTGGCTAATGGTCCAGCATCCTATGAGCATCCCATCCTCTTTTGCTGCTGAATGAACCCATGCCAAAGCAAAGCTCAGTCACCCTGGTGGTCTGGGAGTGCTGCTTTGGCTCACTCCCTCCCTCCTGGCCACTCAGATGTGTGTTCAGGCCAGGAGTATAATGATGGCTTGGCAGGAGGTTCAGTCTGAGAGCAGCAGCTTGGTACTATCCTACCTGTCCCTTACATGTGGGTTTGGGGATGGCAGAGGGAGCATGTTCTGTGCTTATCAGCTTTTCCCCACTATCTCAGTATAGTTGCTTGGTATATCTGGGATGCTTCTGTAACTCCTCTTTATATGAAGGCAATACCTGGCTCTTTGAGTTTGCAAGACCAGTCTAAAGCTGTGGGACCACAGAGGTCACTCAGCTTGAAGGGATGGCCATGGTTGCTGCGTGCTGGCATGCAGAAGTCCCTCAGACTTCATTCCTGGCACCTCGTTCCTCTGTGTCAGCCATGGCAGCAGCTGTGAACCCGTCACCCCACCACCTGCAGAAGGGCTGCAGGAGAAGCCCCTCCATTAAATGTGAATGCATCCCATGCAGCATCCATCCTTTAGAAACATTGATGTGATTTTCTGCAGCAGGATAATGGCATTTCTCAACATCTGGTTTCATCACAATTTCCAAGCCTCATTTTTGCACGCTGTTTTCAGTGTTTTCTTGAGCTTACTGGGGGGCAGGATGGGAAGCGATAGGCTCCTGCCCAGGCAAAGTGAGCCCCAAAATGTTATTAATGAAGCCTTGCAGCTGCTCCTGGGACTTGGCAACTGCTTGCAAAAGCTGGGGAATAGGATTCATCTCCTGAAACGTGCCGGTGATAGATATCAAGCAGGAGAGATTAGCAAGAGGTGGTTAATTCATGAGTGGGTTTTGTGCCTTATCTGGGGGATAACTTGGTTTCCAGTGGCAGCAGAATGTGTTATTTTTCCTCTCTCTTTCCTAACCTCCTAAGGATGCTGCAGGCCTGAGCTCGTAAAGCACCAACTGCTGCAGCTCCTCACCTCGTTTACAAGCCAAGCTTGATCAGCCTCGAAAGAAGGACCTGGTGAAGCCTAAAAAGCTGGGATGTGCTCAGGGAGGAGAGGGAAGGGGTGAACCCAGGCAGGTGGTTTTTTGTAGGTGAAAGCAGCAGGGATCTTTATGGCAGATAATCATCCTGCTCCATCTGGGCTCAAATACTTGCAAATTGAGGCAGGACTCGTTTCATGCAGGAGAAATGGCTGCAGTGTTTTCGTTAACTGCCCCTTATCTCAAGGGGAAGGGGCAGGCATTCCTTTGGAGATGCTCCCTGCTCATCCTAAGGCTGGTTTAGCTGCATTACTGTCACCTGTTTTCCTCCATCCGTGGCACTTTCCATCTCCACCTTATTACAGGCTTGGCAGGGAGAAGAGAACAGGAATGAAATCTTTCATTTCCATTTCCAAAGCATTCCCGACGAGCAGGCGACACAGAACTGACGATGCTCTGACAGCTCCATGCCAGGGGCAAACCGGTGCTTCCATTTCCAGCCCTGTCCCCTGCAGGCAGAGCCGAGGAGTTCCTGGGGATCAGCATGGGGGAAGGAAAACAATTTGATCAAGGGGCCCTGGAGTCAGGCACACGGAGAGGCTGCTCTGGTGGGGTTTTTCAGCTCTAATCAGTGTCAAGTTGATTTTATTTTTAGAGAAGTGATGATATTAAAAATAAAAGGAGGGGGAGTGAGGAAAGCACCTCCAGGTTTCTGGGGCTGAGCCCCCATCAGCTCTTTCTTATAAAGCTCAAGGCTTTTTAGAGCTAATCGTATGAGACATCCATTATGTTGCAGGTGCAATATTTTACCTCGGGTAGCCATGCATATCTAATGCATTAGCAGTATTCCTCTGTCGTGTAGCATTTGGGGGGATCATTTTATGTCATGATCAGCGTGGCTGTAGGTGTAAAACATCCCTGGGAAAGCTGATTCACTGCCTCCGGGCTTGTGGGTGGTGCTGATGGTCCATTTGGTTCTCTCGCTGCCAGAGAGGGTGGCAATTGGTGCTGGTTAGAGCGGTCTCAAGGAGCTGTCAGTTGCCAGTGTTATGTATGAGAAAGATGGAAGAAATCCTGCAGTAGGTGGATCTGAGGGTCATCCACCCTCCAGACAGGTCCTGTCCTAACTTCTAATTGCTAGGAACTGCTTTAAGACCTGAAGCCTCAAGTTTTTAATATCCATCCCAAGCTGCTCATCCCTTTTAGCATCAACTGCCCTCACTCACCTCCCTTTGCTCATAAACCTCTGATTTGTTCCCAAACTACCCAAAGTCAAGGAATTATACAATGGTTTGGGTTGGAAGGGAACCCTGTCCCAAAGGACAGGGACACCTTCCGCTAGAGCAGCTTGCTCCATGCCCTGTCCAACCTGGCCAAGGATGGGGCAGCCAGAGCTTCTTGGGGAAACCTGTGCCAGTGTCTGAGCACCCTAGAAGCTGACACACACATACGCACTGATAAAACTGAGCTGGTGTTTTGGGGAGGTGCGTCCCTGTTTTACAGGCAGAGAAGGGAAATTGTCTCCGAACGTGTCCCTCGGGTGCTTGAAATGTTTTTCATCTGTGCACAGAAAGTAAGGAAAGCCTGTGGGTGGCAGATGGTTGCCTGGAGAAGTACTGCTCTCTTCATCTGCTTTCTCTCAGTCCCAGATTCTTCCCTGCTAATGATGGTTATATACGTATATATACACACACACATTTTTTGGGGGGGGTGGGGGGTGTGTGTGTGTGATCTGAATTGCCCTGGCAAAGCTAACATAAAATCAGTGTTGAGGGAAGATGAAAGTTCACTTCTTTCCCTGTCAAAGAACATGAAAACAAGAGGGTTTTCAAACTTCTCTGACTTTTTTTTCCTTTCCTGACAAGCAAAAGGTAGTTGGAAAACAATAAAATAAGGCTTCCAGCCTGGACTCCAGCTGCCAAGAGAATGATTAGCCTTTTTTCAGCCTTGTCTTCAGGCTTTATTTCCATCCCAAAGCCAGGAAGGTGAGATGAAACACTGCTGCTCACTAGTGAGTAGGCAGGGATGCGTTCAACGCGCAGCTGCAGTCAGCAGTGACGAGGTCAAGCCATGCGATGCCGCCCCTTCTCACAGCCTCGTCCCCTCTCATCAGGCAAAACAAGGCATTCCCATAATTTGACTCCGAGTGGGAAAAGGCACCTTTGTCGCAGGGATCGCGCTGTTCTCGCAAAGACAAAGAAGCTGTGCGGTGTAATTGTGACCCTGTGCTGGCAGAAACATGCTGTGGCTTAATGAAGAATCCTAAGCAGGGGGAAAAAAATAGTAGTGCTCTCCTGCAAGCCTGCGGAGGTGAGCTGGTCCTCTTGCTAGGAGAATGGGTAAAAAGAGGCCCTTTTCCTACCTCAGTTACTCAAGGTAATGGTCTACCTGCAATGAGCCACTTTGACTTTGCTATCTCCCATGACCTCTTTGTGTCTGGTGGCATTGGTGGTAACGCAGCCCTAAGGACTTGAGGGTATTGGTTGATGAGAAGTCCACCGTGACCCAGCAGTGTGCTTGAGCTCAGAAACCACCCGTGCTGGGCTGCAGCAGTGTGAGCAGCAGGTCAAGGGAGGGGATTCTCCCCCTCTACTGCTCTTTGGGGAGATTCCCCCTGCCATGGCTTTGTGGTCAACCTGGCCACTTGTAGGGGGCAAGTAGAAGCTCCTAAGTGAAGCCACAGGTGACTTTAGCCTCATCTTAGCAATCAACATCTTATTCATCCCGGCCTCAAGTGTCATGCTCTAGTAAGCAGGCAGTTGTTGTTGCTCATCTAGAAATCCCAATCGAACGCCTTCATTATCACACAGCAGTGTTTCCTTTGTGGATAACAAGTCATACTGCGAGCATTAATGTAGCGTCGTATGGATTTGTGTTGGGGAATTGTTCTAAGCTCTGATTGCAGCTTTTCCTGTGATTAGGGTATTTATTCAGGTGGGAGAGAGGGCGTCTCTGTTGTCTAGTAAGAGCTGAGCTTTCAGTGCATCTCCAAGGGGATTTTATAGGGGAGTACCTTACAAAGTCAAGTTAATAAGTTGCATGAATCTCAGTTTTCCTTTATCCCATCCTGCATCCGCCAGTGTCACACTGGAGTTTATACACCACTCTCACAGGAGAGCATAATTTGGACATTGATTGCTACCTAAAGGGTGTTGTGGTTGGAGCGTTGTCCTCTCTGCAGGGTGTGGACATAGTCCTGCATGCAGCTGCACCATAGGAAGTGGAAAGGCATGAGCTCACTTCTTGTCCACTCAAGAATAAGAGATCATTCTGGTGATGTGAGAAATGGTCTTTCCTTCTTGTATGGAACAAATAGGACGTGAGGTGGGACAAGGGTTGAGAGGGAGTTCATCCTAGCTGAAAACCAGGATGTTTTCATTCCTTGAGGAGATCAGTTGCCATTCCTTAATTGGGATGAATGTGTAAGTGAGGGAAAAGCTGGTGGCACGATCAGTTTTACCAATGAAAAATGATAGGAAGAGGCATCCTCCCACTGCCTGCCTGGCTCCCAGCCTCTGCTGCTGCACACCTCATTATCTCCTTCAGCTGCTTCATCTGGATGGTGTTTCTCCCAAAGGATGGTGCAGAGATAGGAAGTTTCTGCAGTGTTATTACCTACCCACTCCCTGTTCCTTCTTGAATAGCAGTGGGGCATATTTCAAAGACATCATGGTTTGCTAGATCTGGACTGATGGTTGGAAGATGAAGGAGAAGGATGTCCATACTTAGAGTCCTGCTTATTACATGTAGCATTACAGATTTAGGCTTTGCATCAGTGCTTTCTTGGCTCCAAGAGAAGTTTTAGCTGTGACACCAGCAGGAGGAGGGTGGTCAGTCCTGGCAGAGCTGAGCTGTGGGTTAGACAGAAGGCTGGCAGGTAAATAAAATGGGGAAAGCTTAGTGTTAGAGTACAAGCGTGTCCAGGCCAGACGGTAAAGCAGTTAAATCCTGTGGTCTGTGGGCAGCTTGGGCTCTAAAACCTACTCCTCACCTACCTCCTAGTGAGCCTCCTGCAGTGTATCAGAGGCAGTCCCAGACCTGTGAGATATCCTTGTGCATCTTCTTTCTTGCCCCTTGCATCTGATTTTCTCGCTTTCTTCATCATTAGGCGCTTCAGAGGCTCACCATTAGCATTAGCCTCATGGGCTGGGCTTTGTCAAATGCTCCCAGGCTGGCCGAGAGGTGCATGCCAATTGCTGCTGGCTTGTCCAATGAGTCAAGTAATCTCTTCAAAGACTTCTAACAAGTTAATAAGGATTGATCTGCTTTTCATGAGATCTCGGTGGCTGTTCTTAATGAACCTGGGCATTTTCAAGCCTTTCCTTCCCCTTAAAAATTGGCTTCCAAAGACTCTTCTTCCAGTCGATGAGCAGCTGATTTCTTTGTGTATCCCCCGCATGCATTAAGATTTTGACTGAGGAAATACTCCTCCATTCTTGGTGGTGGTCATACGTGGTAGTTTGGAGGGGGTTTAAGTTAAGCTTACGCTTGGTCCTAAATAGAGATAGATTTAATTATGACTGTCACATTGAGTGATGGCTTCAGAAAGCAGGGTCAGGGCTGATTTTTTTGGAAAGATGTATAAGATTTGAGTCTCGGGCTATCTGCAAACAGCTAGATCTTGGTTTGCCTTCCAGAGAGGCTGTGCCTCGAATAGCGCAAATAAAGATTCAAAAGGAGCCCTCTGTGCAGTGAAATCAGTGGCTTTTCACACAAAAAATACACCAACATTGCTGCAGCAACTTCGATAATCCACCCTACTGTCTGTAGCAAGGCTGGGAAAGAGCTGTTGGAGTCATGGGGTCTTTGACAGGTCGCTGGTGGTTGTTGTGTAAACGTCCAACTGCTTGTACGCTCTGCTCCCCATCTTAAGGGACCCAAGTCCTGCTTTGCCATTGCTTCCCCTGTTTGTTAAATCCCTCGTGCCCACGTTACTGTCTGGTCCCTAATGCTTGGTGTCAGTTATAAGTTCCCTTAGGTTTTTATTGACCATGTCTTGTTATCTGCTCACTCCCTAATTCCTATTCTCCTCTCCCTGGGGATCTCATCCCTGACTTCAGCAAATCCTCATCCTCTTCATTTGCGAACCCAGATGCAAAAGTAAATATTGTAAGTGTCGGTGTCAGCCTTTTATCCTCTTCTGCCTCCAATTTCCCCCTGTCACTCTTATCTGTGCTGTATCCACTTATCTCCTGTGTATATATAATGGTCTTTCCCTTTACTGTTTATGTAAAAGCTGGCAGATTCTCCATCATTAACCGTCTTTGCTCCTTTAATTATATACTTGTGTGTTTACCTTCCCGAACCCCTGCCCCTACTTCTAACACATCTTTACTTCTAAGCAGGTGAGTTTCCTTTGTACACTGCTTTGATTAAAGATAAGAACGCAACAAACTCCTGTGATTTGAAAACTCAAAACCTGGGGCTGTTTGAAGCTGAACCTGAATTCTGCGTCGAGCCAACGGTTTTGTCTCTGCTTTGAAAGCTGCCGTGACTCTTGGGGTGCTGCATGCATGAGATGTGGAATATAACGGCACTCTAGTGATGTACTGTGTGAAATTGAGAGGGGATTTTTACCTCTGTGCACCTTGATTTTCCTGTCTGTGAGATGGGGATAGTGTTTCCTTCAAAGAGAAGCGGAAAGTTGTGCTGTGAAGGGTGGCCAGTGGTAGAAGTGGAAGCTGAGCTGCCCTTTCCATTGTGATTTTTTTCATTTATGGGAGTGTTTTGGGAGAGAATCTACCTATAGAATACATATAGTGTAAGCCAGAACACCAACAGCAAGCCCCCAAAATGTGTTGGAGTATCTTGCTCCGTGTGGAGATGCATGCTTGGTGGATGGTCCATGCTTTGTGCATAGGTTCAACCCACCCCAAGCCTTATGATTTGTGGTCTGATCATCGCTGATGTTATAACCTGGGTACCAAAACCTGCAAATACCGCACAATAGCTTTTACTACATAACAGTTTACATCAGGAAGGTGTCTTGTATGGTGTACAGCAACGCTAAACACCGGCGTAGCGTAAGGCCTCCGCTTTGTGGGAGATGCAGCAGTTTGTAATTTGAAGATGAGTTGTGCTGATGTGTTTTTTGAATCCTAATGAATAAACCACACTGGTGTTTGTTGTTTACCTGCTTTCTGATTCTTTAACAAGTGGCTCTAGTGATAATTACTGAAATTCTGTAGTCACAGAAGGAGGGAGGAGAGCGGGGGGGGGGGAACCTGCATCCTTCATAACTATCCAACTGGGCAATTATCTCCATACTGTATGTGCTGCTTTTCTATAAATGTTGAAACTCAGTAATTACCACTCGAGCCAGCCGTGACATTTCGAAAGCAGATACATAACAAATAGGGATGCCATGGAGTCATTAAAATTCAGATATCAAAACAGCTCTCCCTATTCTTCTTTGCACAAATCCGTCTCTTTGTTTCATGAAGAATTGAGTTGCCAATTAAATACCTTTTCTTTTTCTTCTTTCATTTCTTTTTCGTTTTTTCCCCTTTTACAAATGAATTCTAATCTCCGTGAAAGGAACTGCATAGACAGTTGGTGCACTAGGAAAGAGCACGGGTGAGTCTAGTCCTCAGTAAGGAACCCATCACCTTCCCAGATTTGGAAATGGTTAGGTTGTATGGGAAAGTTACAGGGGAAGGAAGTTTTCCCAACTATTCCCCTTTTTTCTTTCTGGCAGCTTTTTTCCATCTTATCCCATATAAGGGAAAATGTCTTTGAGGGTTCCTAGTAACTTTGGGAAATCATTTTTGCCAGTGCTCTGGTTTCATCGCCAATAGGAACAGCTCAATTATTCCCCATATTGCTGTTCCTGCTGCAGTCCCGTAGCAATCTCTGGCACCTGGCAGTTGGTTTTGTCTTTTCTGCCTTCTTTTCTTTAAACAATGTTGTCTTGTTTACGGGTCTGACTGGTGGAAGACAGGATTTGATGCCTTCCAATCAGTCGCTACCGAAACGAAGGGATTGACGGCATGGAATTGATCCTTCCTTTGTAATCCAGTAACAGCGAGACGTGTTTGTTTCTGAATCTGTCAGTGGGTTGTATGTAACCCAGGTGTGATGAGGAACCCGTGCACTGAAAACAAGGAGAACAGAGGTTTCATAAACCTCACAAGCAGAAAAACCTGTAGGGTTTCTACGCCTCCTCTCTTGCCGTATCTGAGTGCTACTTGTCTGTTTTTTCTGTGAATGTCTTTTAGAGACAGCAGGATGAATTTATATAAGAGGGGATGACATACCTGGAGGTAATCCTGCTCCTTAAGCATGCGTAAGCACCACAAGCCTCCATAACGATAATGAAGGGGCCTGGAGAGGTCCATGCTCTTAAAGACCCTCAGCTTTTGTCTTTTATTGTTTCATTCCATGTTGCCTCTGTAGTTTGCCCATGGCAAAGGTCTCCTCACCTCTTGCTCAGCACCCTGACCTCTCTATTTCAGGCAGATTTATTGCATCCTTCTTCTAGAATTTTCCTGAGACTGAAAGATTTCATTTTGTCCTTCACTAAAGGAGGAGCTGCATTAGCCTGTACAATTGTAAGAGACCTCGAGTCCATCCTGTGCTTATCCAGTTCAAGACAGCTTCTTTCACTCCTCCATCAGCTCCTCTCTGGGAGCAAAGGCTTCAGTGAAACCCACTCGAGAGCAGCCTGTCTCGGGCTTTTTCTCGAGCCTGATGCGTATGCGTTAAGGTGAATAGGAATTATATTCACTTCAAGGAGAGATGAGGCCCTTGCGTTGACTACATTATCATTTATACTAACAAAAAGAGCTTAAAATGTTAGCATATTCTTTTGAAAACAGAGCTTTGCATCCTATTAAGAGGAAGGGAACACAACCCGCGGCGCATTAGATTTCCAAATGCCTGTCAAGAACTGCTTATGGCTGTCGCCTGCTTACTGAGCATCCAGCTATCGGAATAAATTGGGAATCGCTACCCGTGTGCTGATCCCCTAACCAAGAGACAGGAGGCACTGTTCAGTTAAAATCCAGGCAACTGCAAATCTAGCATCAGCATTGGATAGAAACTCAGGGGACTGGGGAGGGGGGGGGTGGGAGCTGCAGGGTTTGCTCATGTGCAAGCTATGAGTAGCAAGGCATTTTCCAGCTTGGGTTTGGAGGGTGGGGGAATTTGGGTGAGATTCCCCCAGCCTGTGGCACTGTGTGTTTTGAAAGGTGATTTCAAGCCTGGCTGCAATAGAGAGGAAAACCCACCTTAATTTAACCTCTTTGACTTGGGAGAAGCACTTGAACATCAAGTCTGCATCCTGCTGGTTGTTTTAGGTACAAGGAAGTAAACCAAAAGTCTTTTGTTCCAGGCAGATAAAAGTTTCCAGTCACAGAATCACAGACTGGTTTGTGTTGTGAAGGGACCTTAGAGATCATCTAGTTCCAACTGCCTGCCATGGTTTTAACTTACGGGTGCTCAGCACAGCATCCTCAAAGAGCAGCTTTCCTGAGCTGGAAAACCAGAGACAGCTTTTAAAAGACAACACTTTTATTTCTGTAAAGGCCCCACAGCTAAATGTGTGTATGTGCCTCCCTGCTGCTGGGTATGGCTATAAATTGAGATCTCCAGTGTCTATAAAGCGCTGTGCATTTTCTTTAGCCAACAGAGTCGGTCTTGGATGTTGGGTGAAGCCTTGGGCATGGGCACATGCTTCCAGAGCTCAATTTGGCACAAGCTCCGGGAGATGTGGCCAGAAATTACATCAGGTGGGCATTGCTAACAGGCTGCGTGCATCCTGATTGGCCTCTGTGTTATCTGGGTGCAAGTCCATACATGCTGACACATGCTGCATCTGTCTCCATGAGTGTCAGCAGGTGAAATGAAGATGTCTTGCTGTCCTTTCTCATCAACAGCGGTGCATCCAAGATCCCACTGATAGGCATATCACTGTTCCCTTCCCTGTCCACTTTGATTAATTTGGTGACTCGTTTTTGGAGTCAGTGAATTTGTCTTGCTTGGGCTTTTGCTCTTGATGCAGGAGTTTCTCCTGCTCCTTTTAACCACTGCTCTGCTGCAAAGCCCTGCCCTGCATAGGCTGGTGTGGTGGGACCAGCAGGAGAGGATGTGCTAAGTCCCTGCGCATTACAGAGCACAAAATCCAGCCACGCACCCTCTTTGCAAGGCTCCAGAAACCACTGCTAACAGCAATGCAGTGGCCAGAGAACAGGCACAAAGCGCTGTAGCTTCCAAGCACTTCAAGCCCACCGGTGTCAGTGAAGCTTTGAGGTTACACAAAGTGCTTTCAGCTTTAACACAGCAGAGGGGATAAAAGCTCAGCAACAGTGAAGTCCATTGGAAAGGTTTCTTGTGTGTGCAGTAAGATAATGTATGGTAATGAGGACAGCACCGAGCTGCTGTAAGTTACAAGAACTTATCACTGCTCTCCGCTGTTGCGGTGCATTCCTGGGATTCGGTCTCGCCAAAGCAGCGTGAATAGATTTATTTTGTATTGTTACACTGTCGAGCCACTGCAGAGCAACAACCTCCAAATGATAACTTCTGCAGCGTGCAGAACTTGGGAATTACATGCTTTTAGTCCCCGGCAAACCAACAGGGTGGGTTGACTGATGCTCTGTGGAAAACTTCCTCCCTACTTCCTCACTGCTCGCTGTGTACAGTCAGTGTTAGCCCCCTCTTGACGAACCCCCTGGGGCTGCTATTAAGAATGATATAAGTTTATTTGTAGTGTGGTAGAGCTACCGAGCACATAATCAAGGAGATGAGGGAAACACTTTCTTGCTGAGCTCTAATAAGATTTAGCTGGGCTGGTCTGGACGGAGCTGGGTTTGTAAGAAGGGGAGGTGGCGTGGTAAGACATCTTTTCTATGCCTGAGGGGTTAGTGTCTCTCCTCCGGGGCTCTAGCCCCTGTTGCTGTACCAGCAATGGAAATTGGAATGTGGAGGTGTTGGGGGTGACTTCAGTGTGGAAAACATCCGGCTCTGTCCTCCATAGCCAGGCCACGCGGAGCTGGAAGGTGGATGGCTGTGGGTGGTGTTTGATGGCAACATTGTCCATAGCTGTAGGTGACACCATGAAAATGTGCCCATCCAAGGGGTACCCAGGCAGGAGGCTGCGTAGGTCAGGCTTCACGCAAGTTACATAGGCAGGGAGGTGACTCCTGTAAGAGCAGGAGCTTTTCTGGGATGTGGAATAAAAGGGAAGGGTTGAAAACTGGAGCCATGGCGATGAAACACATACTGAGACTGGGAGGAGAGCCCAGGCTTTTGTATAATTGTTCTCAAGCTATTGTTTAATCCTGAAAAGGTAAAAATAATGGCTGTTCCTCGGCCTTCATGGCTGAGCTGCCTTTTTCTTTTCCTTTCCTTTGGCTTTCCTGAGTCTCTACAGAGGTTTATTTCTTCCTGTGATGGGTGTCGCACATGGAGCTCTGGTCTGTGTGCCTTTTGCTGGCTTAATCCAATTACTGGGCAAGAGCACAGCCTCCCAGAAGCCAGAGTTGCTGTGCTGAGATGGACATTGGCTCGTGAATGCCGAGACCTGGCAGCAGCATTTGGGCTGAAAGGCTTATTAAGGCTTTCTTAATATTCCACCAGAGTTTGGGGCTGTATCAAGAAACTTCTTTGCGAAGGAAATAAACCCATAAGGCAAAAGGAATCCAAGATTGTTTAAACACTTGCTGACCTTGACAGCTGACTTGTAATGGTATTTAAACACTTGGTTTCGCAGGGTGGTGCTTGTACTTACTTATTTAATAAGCTGCCAAGCTTACAAATTGCAAAACTTTTGCAGCTCCTCTTATCTTCTGCAGAACCACTGAGATGGCAAAACATATTCTCTGTCAGAACAATCCAGTCTATATTTGCATGAGGAAATTGGAAAGCAAGTTGTTTTTCTTCATCTGCATGACAATACCCAGAGCGCAATGCAATCCACCGGTTAATTTCTGATAGTTAGCGTGCGAGAAGAATGGGCCCAGCAGTTTGGCTCCGTTTTGTCGCTGATGTCGTCTTTGTCATCGCAATTAAACTTGATGTATAAGTAAAGGCAAAACAGTCTGTGCTACCTGTTAATTCAGTGTCTTGTCAACCTGCTGAGCACAATAGTCGGGGTCCCCCAGTTCAGGTGTCCCACTGGAGATGCTGGAGGAGTTTTGCTGAATTAAGTTTTCAGGCTTGAGCTTCTAATTAGGCAGATCTTGGTGAACCTAGAGAAGCTGTGGCTGCCCCATCCCTGGCAGTGCTCAAGGCCAGGTTGGACACAGGGGCTTGGAGCAAGCTGCTCTAGTGGAAGGTGTCCCTGCCCATGGCAGGGGGTTGGAACTGAGTGAGTTGGATTTTTCCAACCCAAACCATTCCTTTATTCTATGATTCTCTATTTTTGATGAGCCTCAGCCCTGAAGCAGCCCGGAAAGAGGGTTTTATTATTATGCTGCTCCATCTTTCCTCTTCCCACACCATAGGCGTCACCTCCGAAAGTATAACTTTCAATCTGTGACACCCTTAATACTTGAACACAAGGGAAAAACCATGCTCAAGGTAACTACAGTCATTAAGGATGCGTATGCTTATTTTCTCTAGCTTCTCCTCAGCGCCCCATATTTACAAAAGACCAGTACTCAGCCTCTTCCAACCTTGGCCCATGCTTGTAGAGGGCAAGGAAAATGGGTTTTCATTTGCTACAGTTTTCCACAACCATTGTATCTTTCTGGCCTTATTTATTCTTCTCTAAAGCCAGAGGATCACTATCTAATGTTAATATTTCTTTGTGGTGAAGAAGTACTGGGATTACTCATGAAATCTCTGCTCCTGCATATTCTGAAGAGTAAATAGTGGGATTTTCGAAGCCTATTTGGCATCGGCCTAAATCTGCCTTTCAAAACTCCTTCGTGACCAAACCCGTTGTCCAACACGCTTTTTGTTGTCTCGGCAGCTTCATAATGACAATCGCGCTGTCTCACTTGAAACAGATTGCTTCCAGCTCGAGGATTAATCCAGTGACGTACAGCGAAAGTCAGGGAATTCAGTTCCTCTTAAAACACTCCAAAAAAGAGCTTCAGAGTTGTTTGAAGGAAGCAGGACAGATGTCTCGAGTCAGACACTGAAGAATGAATCAGTCACCTGAGATTTCTTTCACAGTCAAAACGGAGAACTGAGCACTTTTAGCAGGCGGGTCTCCTCAAATGTCTGTTTTTAGTAAGATAAGTCATACACTGAGGTTGCCTGTTTCTCTCCATTGACTGAAAACCCCAAACCTAGGCGTATCCTCACAGGGAAGAGCTTCTTACTAATGTCTCAGTCTCCCCTCTGTCAGTTTAAAGCCATTCCCCCTTGTCCTGTCACTACAGGCCCTTCTAAAACCAGCATGTTATAATATTAATATATTGTTAATGTCTGATAAGATTTCCCCTAAAAGAAGGGATTTCCTGTAGGGAAGTGCCATGAGTCTGTGGCCGGTTCCTCCCTCCATCCTGCTGAAGGGATGTTGCTGATGATGCTCCTCACCCTGGCTCTGAAAGGGGAGCTCCCAGAGGAGGGAAGGCAACGGAAAAGTCCTTTGCATATCTGTATGTAGCGAGCACTGTTTGCCATTTAGGATATTTCAGGGGAGACCGGACTTTATAAAGCATTCATGAGCCTGGCCTCCCGGTATGCAGGGCTTTTTTCTCCCCTGGTTATTAGGAAATATTCAAATACTGCAAACAAATGTCAGTCTGTAGAATATTCATGAAGTCTCCTGTTTGAGTCGGTCCCCCAAGTAGCCGCTGGCTGGAATACATCAAGCCAATGCTGATTGCGTGTATTTAGGGTTTAATCAAGATATTCCACTAAATAAGTGTCCAAGTGCTTTTTCTAGCTTTGAGGTGAAGTCCTGGTGCCAGAGGGCTACTAATGGCTGTTGATTTAATATGTGGTTGACCATCTGATTTCAAGGGCAAAATCTACCTCCTCTAACTCTGGCCATCTTCAAATTCCTGTTGAAACACATTATCTGGGCTCCCTTCCCTAGTCAGGAACAGCAATTGTACCCCAAAATACACCAAAATGACAAGGCTTTGTAACATTCTGAAACACCGTGAACACATCATTTCAAACCAACCAGATCCCATCTAGACCAACCACTTCAGTTTGGTGACATTCTTCCATTTCAATATATGCAAACTATGCTAGAAGGATTCCTGCTTTGGAAATCACATTTAATTTCAAGTTGCTGATATAAAAATGCCAGAATAGGATGTGCCACAGCTTTGAAAGTGACTTTGTAAAGGCTTTCTGGGCTGGTCAAGCTGGAAATTGTTTTGCTTACAAATAAGTGCTTCAGACAAAATACTGCTATACTGTGGGAAAGCGTTTATACTAAAGGAGAAAAGGACAAGTTTAGTGCTTGGTCAACCCCCATTTTTCTTCCTGCTTCTGGGTTTGGATAATATAAAGCTGAAAGGTTAGGAAAAGGGACAACTTGATCCAAGGGGAGCGACTTAAAGAGGTAAATGTTTTGGTCTGGCCATCAGAGATGTGATAAACCCCAGTAGCTCAAAGATGAAGCTTCTTAACAAATTCAGGCTAGAAAACAAGCAATACCTTTAACAAGGAGGCTAATTAACACTTGGTGTAGCATGCCAGGGGTTATGGTAGCATGATTAGCGAGGTTTCAGTGGAAACCAGATGTTCGGGGAGCATCCAGATGTTGGAGTTCAGGTGGGCATCAACAAGGGGAAGCTCCTATGTGCTGCTGAGCCCAGAGGTCGAAACAGCTCATCACAGTGGTCCTGCCAACCTCGGAAACCTGTGGATCCGGTCTCAGATAGTTTGTGCTATGCACATTTATAGTAGGAGAGCTTTGCAGTATGTTTCTGCAGCAGCCCCTTGCTTTTTAGTACCCGTCTTCAACATGCAAGCCGCAGGGAGAAATAATTACATTTAATAGAGACGGTGGGTTCCCAATGAAGATGTACAATGCCTGTACACAGTGAGCTCCTAATGAACAGGAATGTCGGGCCACAGTAATAGATGAGGAGGATTATATTCTCTGAGGTGTATTGTATTATTACCCTGCCTTTTTGTTAGGTTGTCTGGAGATGCCGTGCTATAGCTGGAGGCAGGTGTTGGACAGGAAAGACCAATAAGTAGATCAGAAAGAAGGGAATCCCACAATGCTTCTAAGAGCTGCTAATTAAAGGCTTTAACTGAGGTTTGTTTGCCGAGCATCCAGAAGAGGGACTTGGAATGGTAGGGAGGGGAAGATGTCTTTGTTTGGCCACCACAATCCCTGAGGGCAAGCTCTCCTGGGGCTGATGTGAGACCTTGGGGTGGTGGGAGTGCAGAGCAGCTTTCCCTTATTATATAACCCACCTCCCCTTCTCATTGTTGTGGTGTCCCTGTGGCATGGGAGCTCTCTGTAGCCTACAGTGGGACTGGAGAAGCGCTGTGCTTCTGGCAAGGCAGCTCTTCCCAGTCCCCATGTTTCCTCGTCCTGTCCCACCATACCGAAGTACTTCATGCAATCTCACAGCCCTCTCTTCTTGTTTATCACAAGATGCTTTGCAAGCTGCTGTTCTTCAGCCAATTCACCTACTCAGAATAAAATGCCAGAGACCTTAAACCTTGCTCCTAATTTTTCACTCCCTGTTCCAACTGCTGCATAGGGATATTTGAAGAAGTCATTGCCCCCTGTGGTTATTATCACTCAATCTTTTTTCCTCTTAAAAAAAGCTAGGCTTGAAAGCTACCAGCTGAAAACAGCCACGTCCTGTGCTGCTGGGGTCTCCCAACAGTATTTTTTAAGATCATAGCTCATAACCACAGGGAGAGGTCTCTGTGGAGGGAGTGAGAAGTAACTTTCTGTTTATAGCCATTTACCTTCAGCTGTAATGTATTTAAGAAGGAAAATTGCCACTTACACTCGCAAAGCAAATTGGCTTGTGCTCAGTAATAGCTTTCTAGCGTCTGTCTAGGAAAGGTCATCGTGGAGACTCCTGCACTCTGCAGAGCTTAGTCTCAATGGCCAGGAGGAAAAATGCGCTGCCCCAAGCTGTGATTTCTTCTCTATGTGAAGACCTCAGCACCACTGTGCTTGGGTTTGCCAGGTTTCTCCATCATTGCTGCATCCCGGCTGGGGTGCACATTTGTTCTTGGTATCTTCTTTGTAGAGGAGGAGCCCCCCAGTATGAAAACCCCTGATTTGTGTCAGGCAGAAGGCTGAGTTCCTCCCTTCATCATCCCCCGCTTTGCCCATGCATCAGTCCTGCTGCAAAAAGGGCCCCTGTTCCATTTTAACGTTATTAGCTATTGCCTTGGCAACAAATACAGATGTTACGTTTGCAATAGCACCTTTTCACAGGTCCCACAGGAGGCTTTACCCCTGAGTGCATTTAGTTGGTAGCGAAACCAAAGCAAACACAAAACAAGCAGTCTGGAAAAGAGGCAGTGGCCTTTTTTGCTCCAGTCAGGCTCCCAAGTACGAATTATCAGGTCGGGTAATGTAGCTGGCTGTCATCCTCTGTGTAAATCTCACCCACTTACCTGTCCTCGCAACTGTAAAACAAGCAGCATCACTAGCTAGTAAAAGCCACTGTTGTGGCAAAGCTGGCACAGCAATTATTGTAATAACTTAATCAAATAGCAGCAGCAGCAATAATAGAACTATGGGTTTGTTTGTAAGCATTCTCACCTTTATTGCAGCAGCAGTTTTGGGGAGCAGCAGGAGGCAGGAGAACAGGTTTTGTTTTCAGCGCATGAAGTAAAACCAGCTCAGATAAAGGCGGTTTGGACTGTGGTTATCCAGCCTCTCAGTGCAAGCCGGAGTCCAGTGCAAGGGATGTTGAACACCTAGGAAAAGAAGCTGAAACACCCCTAAGAACCCTAAGGAGAGAACAAGATGCTCAAAAGGCAGCTCTGGCAGCTATAATCTTGAGAATGGGAACCAAATCACACCAGCAGCTTTGATTTAACAGGAGTGCTTTGTGTTACCATGTTAATTGGACAGGAGAAATTTGCTTCTAGTGAGCCAGCAATTCATCTCTGCCTTGGGAGAGAGCAGTCTGCTCATGTTTCTCCCTTGTCTTAATGCTGCTCTGCCTCTTTCAGTCCCTTGCTGAGTTTTCCACTTGTTCTGTGCCATCTGCTTAAAGCTGGTGAAACAAAAACCAGCATTACTTTTTATTTCCATAGTTTCCCTTACAGTGATGTCCGGATTTCATCTGTCCATCTCAGCCCAGTGTATGCAAACTGTGGGTTGACACCCCCCTTGAGATGCTTTCTTCCATCATTCCATCATTCGCAGCGCAATAGAATAATCTCCCATGCCCTTTGGAGCCCTTTGCATCGTTAAAGTACAAAAGCATGTAGTAAAAGGATAAGGGGGATAGGGTTTAAACTGAGGAGAGACTGAGATGAGCTCTTAGGCAGAAGCTCTTCCCTGTGAGGGTGCTGAGGCGCTGGTGCAGGGTGCCCAGAGGAGCTGTGGCTGCCCCATCCCTAGCACTGTTCAATTCCAGGTTGGATGAAAGGAAAGAAGAAATAAACTGTATTGCAATTGCCTTTTGTCTGTTTTGAGATTCTAGGCTCAGCAGGCACAGAGGGCAAGCTTCTCATAGGAGGCATGTTCCTGGTACTCCACTGCAGCTGAATCTTAATTGAGGTGATGTTTGTTCCCTGTGGCAGATGTTCCTTATCTGGATTATATTTGTCAAACAAGCATCCTAATGAAATGTTCCCATTTGTTTCAGTTAAACTTTGGGGTTTGCTGTCTTGTGGCCTGTGTTTTTGTGGTGAGAAGAGCACTCACTGCCTTCCCCTTTCCGACGGGCTGCAGGAATAAGAAACACGTGCCCAGATGGGAACAGTGGTGTATTTCTTTTTCTCTAGCTGCAGAAAGGGGTCATTTTCCTTCACCCAGCCTCTTCTTACATCTATCTGTGGTGTTATTGTTGAGTTTTTTCTCTTTTTCTCCCCTTAACAGCGAGACTCATCATCACTTGTCAGGTTTGGTTGAGATTCACCAAGAAATTCAAAAGTACTTAGGAGACACTGATTGATGGGCCAACAAGGCTGTCAAAACAGCTTAAGAAAATGAGGCTAAAACTAAAGATAATAATTAGTGAAATCAATAAGAAAGAAAGAGGCTGGAAGGCTTTCCAGCTGCCAGACCTCGTGGGGATCAGAAAGGCAATCTGCACCTGGAGTAAAGGCATGGAAAATGAGCTGGGAGGTCTTCTGCCGAAAACTTGGAGACAGGCAGAGTCTGACACTTTTTTCATCATATGCCAAATACTTTGGGGAGAAACAGAAAGCAGAATATTCCCCTAGAAAATGCTTTGATTGATGCAGCTTGAGAGCTGTTACTCAAGTGTACCGTACCTTGGTTTTCCTCTGTAAAGGGGTATTGGCTGCTGGGTTGTCTCCTCTGTCAGTACAGTAAATGTTACAGGAGCCCCAAGTCACCCAGGGAATTGCAGAGTGATGTGTGAGAGTGACAGGTATGTTCCTGAGGATGGTTAGAAGGAAAGGTGGGTTTATGTCAGGTTTTTTTCCTGACAACTGATTATGTTCTGATCAAGGGATGAAGGAATGTGGGGTAGCCAAAGGCAATACAGGTTGTTAACATCCCTGCAAGCTGATGGATCCGAGGTTTGTAGAGACCTGGGGAGCCTGCAGCAGGTCTGAGCAACGCCTCTGTCAGCGAATTGCTCAGCATCTCCTTCTCCATGAGGATGGATAGCAGAATAGCTCCATGAGGCTGCATCTGTCTTGTAGATCTTTGAAGTTAAAAGACACCCAGCATATGGTGCATGGCCCAGGGGGTGAGAAGTAAAGACTGTTGTAAGCAAAGAAAGATGTGAGCTGTCAGAGGTGTAGCAGTAAGGCTGGACAAGCTGGGAACAGCACAAGAAGGTACCATATCCAAGAGAACCCTGGTTTGGGATGCACAGGCTATTTTGGCATTGCTTTGCCCCTGCAACACTACTTAACCATTTTGGTTTCTGTGAGCACTGGATGCAAACACCAAATCCTTGGTGATGTTTTGCATGAGCTCCTTTCCCCCCATGGTGCTGTTGGTGGTGGGCACATTGAAGTAGGTCATGAGAGCGATGGAGTGCCTTTACACTTGACACCCGTGTTTATAAATATGTATCTGCATGCAGAGGAATTGTCTCAAGCTGGTCAAAACACAATTATTTCATTTTCCTCCCCATTCAGGATTGTTGTTGTTTAGGAATAAATTGCTGCTGCCGCTGCTGATTTACAAGGGCAGGGACGACGGCATGAAATGGGCTCAGTGAAGTGATTTTGAATTTCCACTACAATTACTCTTCTCTTCAACCATATGATTCCCTTTTTCTCGCATGCAGCAGCCAGGTCCTGGGTTTGTTTTGCTGGCTGCTGTGCACTGCTGCCCTGGGAGGTTTTCCTGCCCTTATCCTGCAGCAAGCCCTGGGGCCAAGCATGTGGAAACAAACCCAAGCGCTAAACTGCACTTCATTAAAGAAACCTGGCAGAGAAGGTGCGTCCCAAAATTCCACTGCATTGGCCTCAAGGGATGTTGATGTTCTGGCTTCACTGGTGAAGTCATAGAATCACTGGTTTGGATTAGAAGGGACCTTAAAGGTTATCTAGTTCCGCACCCCTGCCACGGGCAGGGGCACCTTCCACTAGAGCAGCTTGCTCCAACCCCCAACCTGGTCTATAATTAAGAGTGAAAGGGTAATTTACGTGAGCAGAGAAATAATTTGGATGAATTCAACTTTCTCTGCTCTTTCTTGGCTTAGTCTGGTGCTGGAAAAGAAGCGTGCAAACATATCTTTAGGCTGTGTGTGCCCCTTTGCATCACTTTACCCCCGCTTGTTTTCCCTTCTCCTTTATGAATGTCTGTAGGAGCTTTGTAGCCCAAAGCCACCCTCCTGAGTCTTCTAGAACACTGGGGTTTTGGGATGGCTTTACTAATTCAGGGCTGTTTTCCCCATTTTGTCTTGGTTTACGAGTAACTTTAGGGACACCAAAGTTATTAACGAAGACCTGAGCTATGCTGATGCAAAACCACGCCAGCTACGCTGAGCTCTAAATACCGTAATAAATGTGAACATCTTTGGTAATTTGATTTACTATTGGCAGTATGAATAGGAAAATAATAAACCAATATCATGATTCTGCAAGAAAAATGAGGGGCTTTATTATTATTCAGACTTAGAAGCTTGTTTACAAGGCAGGAATGAGGTCAGACTCTTAAACAGAGCCGCTGATGCTAGATCCTCAACTTTGTGCGTATCAGGAGATGTAATCCCCTTTCCTCAAGTTCATTTGTGTAGGGAATTAGGCTCCCCAGTTTCATTATCACTAATAGACCTTGCCTGGTTCTAAGTGGTGCGGTGTATTCAAGAGCAGAATTGATAACTGATAGTGGTTTTTCCACTCCCAGCAAATGGATGATGGTGTTTGGAAGTAGGATTTGTAGGGTTAGGTCAGCAGGGTAGAAGCTCCAGGCTAAGAGATGGGGTTTGGTGGGGCTGGAATGGAAAAGAGAGGTATCCAGAATGCTGTAGTGCTTGAAGTGATTGTGCTGAGAGGGAAACTGAGGCACAGACAGTTGATGCAGCCGGGGTAGGGCTGTCAGCAGGACCTTGGGCCCCATCCAGGGATGGTCCATCAGGAAGCACAGCCTGGCACAGGGGCTAGTGGGACAGTGCTTTTGACACTGGCATCCCTGACATCCCCTTCTCCTTCCCTACTAGTTATCCCTGCTGCTTTCCCAAGATCTTCCTGTTTTTCCAGGGATAAATGAGCCCATCACCTACCCTCTGTAGTGTGTGGTGCATCCTGCAACTACCTCTAAAAGGCTCTATCCATCTTTTTATCGTTTATTCCACTTCTCTGCCCCGCGCAGCAACATTTAACAGAGGCAGGGCTAAGCAACACTTATTTTCCTCTTTATCTTGTACGAGCCCAGCTGTACTCCAGACCAATTGGATTTTCCATTACTGTGGCAGGTTACAAGCCTCTGCTTCCTTTTCCTGTAATTTCAATGTTTGCCTTTTAATGTTTCTGATGAGATTGAAAGCTTCGGATAAGAGGTGGAAGCTTTTGCTCAGCGTGCTACGGAGGAGCTACCTGAATTTGAATAAGGTGTGAGAAGGGTTGAGAGATGCTGGCACTGGTGTCTGCTCCAGGGCTGTGCAGATGAAGGAGGTGATGGAGCTGAGCGTGGAAGGCTGTAGCCATGAAGCAGCACCTACGAGAAAGCAATTCTTTAAATCTTAGCACCTTTATAATGACAGCTTCTGCTACCATCAACAGCTCCTGTGGGTTTTGGTGAAGTAATTCTTTTAGGATTTTCATATATAGATAGATTTTTGTAGCTACAGATTTTTTTTTTATATATATATGATATCACACACATATATATAGTATGTTAACACATAACGTACATATATATATGTGTGTGTGTTATCAGCTGGTATTACAAAGAGTGTAAAGCGCAAATCTAGCTTCTTCAGGCTCAGCTTGGCTGGGAGCATGTAACAGCAATGACCCAAACCCTGTATCCCCTCCACGGGTGAAGAGGACCTGTAGGGCACCACTAGAGAGTGGTCTGGGTTGCAAAGGACCTTAAAGACCATCTAGTTCCAACCCCCTGCCGTCCCTTCCCTCCAGCGTGTCGGCCACACCACACAACTCATTGTCATCAGACTGGCTGAGGGTGCTCAGTCCCAATGTCCATGTGGCCAACAAAGGTGTTAAACAGCATCAGTCCCCAGCTGTAATGAAATGCTGCCGATGACATTCAGCTAAACCCAGCTCCTGTGGCCTTTTGCAGGCAGAGAACATTTTATTTGGCTAGAGACACCGAGCCAAGAGGGCTATAGTATCGGTCTGCAGGAAATCTCTGCCGTGGGACCCAGATATTGCATTTAGATGTAGTTGCTTTCATTAACTCCCTACTTTATAGCACTCATCAGTCTTTTTCCTCTGCCAGAAGGTCTCAAATGTGCTGAGGAATATTCAGGCCTCTTTTGGCAAGCATCAGAGATAAGTGGATAATAAAACACACCTTGAAAATATTCTCCATCCTATTATTAGCCACTTTCTTATTATACTTGCAAAGAAAAAGGATCCCAGTTATGAAGCCGTGCGCTTTTCTGTATTGTCAGTCCGTCGTGTCCAGATGCTTGCAAAGAAAGTCTTTCAATAATATTCTCACTATTGTTTGTTGATGGGCTCTATTAATCAGTTGCTCATAGCTTCAGCTCCATAGCACCAGGAGCATGTGCTCTTAAATCCCCCTCCCTCCTGCAGTCACCTTTTATGCTCCCATGAACCTTTGGAAGTGCCTGAACCACCAGAATGAGAGGAAACAGATCTGCAGAGATACCTGCTCTCCTTTTGGAGAGAACAAAAGCTCCCTGGAATAGCAACTGTTATTTACTCATCTCTCATCAGCAGATCTGACCTAATTTTAGCCTCCCCTAGCCTTTGTTTCAAACACCTGGATGCGGCATCACCAGCAGATCCAACTCCTTCATAGAGGCTGGTTCTATGTGATGGGGGAAGAGGGAGGAGAAGGGCAGCTCCTTCAAGAGCTGAGCTGCTGTGATTGCCATGAGGGTGCCTGAAGGAGCATTGCAGAACAGACCTCATCATTTAGCTTTTGGGAACCCTACAAGAGGCTCTCTTTAGCATGGTGGCATGCCTGCCTTGTACATCACATCAGGTATATGGCCATCTGGTTAATGGTGACAGCATCAGCTTTTGATACATCTCATCAAGCTCCATTTGTCTCTGGTGATGGCACCTGGCTGGCCGTTAGCTCCTAAAAACATTCCCAAACCACTTTCTCTAGTGAACCCAGCTAACACAGTGAGCTCAATGCCTGCTAACAGGCACGCAAGTCTCTTTTTGCCTCAGCTCACGTGTAGGAGCTATTTCTTTGCCTCGGAAGCTGCCCGGCTCTCTCCGGTGCTGCCCGTATGAATGCAGCCACAGATTTGTTACAGCTTTCCATTTAAAACAGCCTACAGCCCTGCTGTGCTTGCAGGAAGGGAGATGCATTGATGAGAAATGCAGGGCCCCTAAATTCATTTTTCAACCATGGCAAGCCAAGCCGGTGATTTATCTGCTGTCACTCCGGTCCAAGCAAACCTTCCCCACCAGGTGAGCGACGTCGCAAAGGTAGCTCACCAAACATGAAATACAGTGAAGTATTGTCAAGCTTCCTTACCTAGAGCTAACTTTCCTTTTGAGCCCTGAAAGTAATTAACAGCACAGACTTGAAGGGAGAAATGAACCTCTCTCCCACGTGGTCTCTCATGTCTGTGAGCTAACTTTCTTACCTGTAGACTTCCCTATGAGTTTCATGCTTCTGGCTCCCTCTGTATCTGCCTTTAGAGTGGGACCTTCATCCCTAGTGGTCAGCAGCTCTGAACTAGCTTTAGAGACCTTCGGTGTCATTGGGAAAGACCCACTGTCTGGCACAGCACTACAAGTTTTGGAAGTATGAGGTCCTGTTAGACTTCCTAGGGGCAGGCATCCATCCTTAAGGTACTCATGCATCCTTAAGGTACTCATCCATCCTTAAGGCCGTCTTCTCTGGAGGTTGCTGGTCTTAAATGTTTCTGGCAGAGGTTTCAGCTATTTTAGTAGAGTTGAGCACCATGGAAGCCTCCTGTCCCTTCATCTATTTGGGAACCATGTAATATTATAGCCAGCACAGCTGGGCAATAGCTGTGCTTCCCCTCCCGTTTACATGGGTCAATGAGCAGCCCTATGTGCTCTCAACCATGATAAGAGATCAACCTGGGAAAGCAGCACAGCCAGGGTGAGATCTGCAGCCTGTGCAGTGAGGAAGCACTTTCCTTTCAAAACAGAGGTGTTTGGGGCGGAGGGGGGGTTGTGAAGCAGGCAAACACCACACCATTTGTGAGGTTTAAACCAGGAGATTCACAGAAAGGACGGGGAATGGAGCAGAAGCAAAAGAATGTGTTGTTACGGTGTACCTATAGATTGGAGAGGGACTAGAAGCTCTACAGCGTATGTGTGTACACTGAAATGGTGCAGTGCAGGGAAGTCCAGCCTTAATTCTGTTTTAATCTTGTTAGATATGCAGAAGCTGTGCTAATGGCATGCACAGCACAGGGCACATCCTTCTCTCCCCACAGTCCCTTTTGCAGTGCTTATGGTTTTTGCAAGCCATCCTCGGGCATGGTGTGTAAGGGGGGTGAGGTGGGGCTTAGCACATTTAATCATAGAATCAATCACAGAATGGTTTGGGTTGAAAGGGACCTTAAAGCTCATCCAGTTCCAACCCACTGCCACAGGCAGGGACACCTTTCCCTTAAAGCTCCATCTGGACTTGGGGTCTTTGCTCCTGTAGTGTCACTGTTTTCTGCTAAGGATGCAGAGAAACTGTGCCACCTCCCATGTTAGTCTCTGTATATGGAGATGACTCTTTCTTCAGGCAGGTTGGGTGGGAGCTTGTGTGAGCCAGAGCTGCAGTTCTCACTGGGTCATCCCTGATCAATGGCTGGGGAATCTTTATACATACATAACCATACTTGGTTGCTTTGTTTTCACCTTCCAGAAGATCAAAGGTGGTGGCCATGGGCTGTGGTCACGTTTTAGATTATTTAACTGCATTGCCTTTCCCTAAATCCTCCCCCTTTTCTGGCAGTTTCAGATGCCGAGTTGTTCTTGACCCCCTGCCTTGGATTCTAGCATCTTGTTACTGCTCATCACTAAAGAGATGCTGTGTGCTGTACCAGAATCAATGCGGTTTGGAACTGGGGAAGTGAATCCTGTAGGCAGTTGATTATAAGCAGTTTGGGACCCTTCTGAGTATAAAAAAGTTATAGAAATACAAGGCAGAGGTGAGATGAATAGGCTATTTGCAAGTACCCAGTAGGTCTGGCTGGCTGTTTCCACTGAAAACCTTCCACCTGATGCTTGCTTTAATTCTCAGAATCATTCAGGAAGCAAGTTCCTGAAGACCACCTTCCCTCCTCCTCAGTGGCAGCACAACCAGGAACTGGATGTGCAGTTACAGCTGAACCCCAGAACTCTTGTGGCTCAGTATCATTACATCTGCTGAGAAGTGGCCTGCTGGTACCTATGGGAGGAAAAGCCACACGTACACCAAATTTAATAGAAACTGTGATGATAAGACCTGATTCTTTCTGCTTTCCCCTTTTCTTTTTGCTTTGGGTGCAAAGCCTGCACTGCAGTTTGGGTTTCCAAAGCTGGGTTTGGGTCTGTATTATCCCATTCAGTCAAACATCTTGAGGAACCCTGCCATTGCTCATTAACAGTGTGTGACGTCCTTGCTGATTTATTAACTTTCAGATCGCTTTTATTAACGCTCTTACTGTGCCAGCGATAGGATTTTGGGAGAGGGGATTGTTTCCAGGTAATAGAAAGGTGATATTTTACTCTGAAAAGAAACACAAACCACTAAGCGACTCGTGATAAATCAGATGCTGAACATCACCACAGCTGCGATTGAAATGAATGGGAGTTGCCAGGCAAAATTCACCACCACCACCTCGTGCAATTCTCAACCGGAGTTTGTGCTCTCAACCGCCAGCTTCTCGCGTTGCTGGCTTGAGCCCGTGCTCCTCTGCTCGTTCTTCATGTAAAAAGGGCCCTCCAGCAGGCTGTAAAGTTTGCAGCGTGATGGAACAAACCGGAGCTAAACTGTGAGCTTTTTGTCATCCCCAAATGCTGCCACTTCGGTGGCTTAGCATGGATGATCAGCTGCAAAAAAGGAAGGCAGGAAAAAGCTGTAAAGGCTTCAGTCATTCCCAAATATGCAGAGTGGCAAAGCTGGTTCAGAGAGAGGCAATAACCTCGGAGTTGCTCTCCTGACTCTTAATAACCCAAATGTTCAAGGCACTGGGTTGTAACTCATCACAGCGTGCTCACTGCTGTGCTGGTGCACTGGAGTCAGCGACTGCCCTTAATGAAGCATTATTTCGCACAGCCCTGCTTGTGAGTCTCCTGGCTGCATATGAGACAACATATGTACAAGGCAGGAAGGGATGGGACAAGGGGGAATGGCTTTAACCTGCCAGAGGGGAGACTGAGATGAGCTCTTAGGCAGAAGCTCTTCCCTGTGAGGGTGCTGAGGCGCTGGCACAGGGTGCCCAGAGAAGCTGTGGCTGCCCCATCCCTGGCAGTGTTCAAGGCCAGGTTGGACACAGGGGCTTGGAGCAAGCTGCTGTAGTGGAAGGTGTCCCTGCCAGTGGCAGGGGTTGGAACTGGATGAGCTTTAAGGTCCCTTCCATTCCAACCCACTCTGTGATTCTATGATGATCTCCTGTGGGCTCCTGAAGCCGTTCAAAGCCAGGTGGTACTGAGGGGAAGGGCAAGGTCAAGTAGAACTATAAATACAAGAAGTCATCAGTGGGAAAGGCCATAGGTCTCAGCACGTGGCTGCTCTGTTCAGTGTCTGTTACCAGAAGCAGTTGGAAGGGGAGATAGCTTTTTTCTCTTTGATTTTGTTTCCCATATCTCTTTAAGCACTCTCTGTCTACACATGCAATAGAGACGGCTGAGTAAACTGTGGCGTATGGGATTAGGATTTTTCCCCTTATACTAATGGTTGAGCTGGTGGCAGATTGTGTTCTCTTTTTCCCCTCTCCCACAAGAAAAATCAGTTGGTTATCTTTTTTAGCATGGGCTTTCAACAGGAACTGTCTGTTTTCAACCAAACATTCAAGTGTATCAAAGAACGAACAGATTGCTAATTCAGGCCAGTTTGATGGCTTGTATTTAAAGCAAGCATTCCTTGCTCTGGAGACCCAGCAGCTTGAGTGAAACACTTGCAGAAAATAATGTCTATGCAGTGAAATCCTCAGCACCTCTGTTGCTTTTTGCTGAGCTTTCTTATGGAAGCAAATCTCCCAGCCAGCTGTAAAGGTTCGCTCCTGTTCCCCGTTCATGAATTACCCAGTGCTACTCCGGTTCCTCGTGGCGGAGCTCAGGCAGTGAATAGGCACTGTCAGGAAGCACTCCAGCACTGTAATTAATAGCTCAACCTGCAGAAAGAGCTTAAATTTAGAGCTGTAAACCCTTGTGCACTCCTCTGATGTTCTGCCTGGAGCATGGATGTCGCCTCCTCCACCGTGTCGCTGGGTGACCTGTGCCATGCAGCTCTACTTTCCCTCCTGGGCAGGACACAGGTCACCATTTGTGCTGCCTTGCACAACTAGGAAGTAGTAAGGATTTCCAGTCATATTCAAGGAATACAAGAGGTTTGTGAGAAGAGAGCAGCCAGGGAATGTGACTGAAGTGCTTCCAGGGTAGAGGTTTAGGAGGATCAGGGAATAGGGTACAGTGTTTTGGCTCAGGTCTTTAGGGAAAATGAAGCCCTTTTCCTAAAAGCAGGGAAAGGGACAGACAGGGAAGTGCCTATAGGCTCATGGAACAGCAGCTGTTTATGAGGAGGGAGGGGTAGAGCAAGATTTCGGCATTTCTTAGAGCTAGCAGTTTCTCAACCCATGCAACATAGAGGCAAGACAACACTCTCCTCCTTCTCCTTCCCTCTCCTAGAGGATTTTTCCTGTCCCTCTTACCCTATGGCTCTTGTACCACCCTATCTGTGGTGTCTCAGCAGCGTGGTACCTCCTCCTGGATCCATCTTTTGCATCCTGATGGATTGGCTGATAGCACCAAGGAGATAAAAATCATAGAATCATGGAATGGCTTGGGTTGGAAAGGACCTTAAAGCTAAATCTTCTCTCTGGCAGGGTAAAGCCATTTCCCCTGGGCATGTCACTACCGGCCCTTGCCAAAAGCCCCTCTCCAGCTTCCTTGGCAGCCACTTTAGGTACTGGAAAGCTGCACATTGGTTTTTACCTAGGGGGTGGCACTTGGGGAGGAAACATAATAAATCCCGGTTCTAGGGAGTTTGCTATAGTACACCAGGCTTGCAGTCCCATCCTCATCCTTTGACCAGCTCTATCCCCATTACCTGCTCATCATCAGTTGCACAGAAAGCATACAGGTGAGGAAATATTCCTTTCAGCAGGCCAGGTGAGAAACCCAGCTATAATTGAACCCAGTAATGCACTGTGTTTGTAGCATTTGTCTTTATTCTCTGCTGAGGACCAGGCCAATTAATTTGTTACAGGTGGGAGCTCGGTGTAATATTGTGTTGGAAGCCCACCGGGTTGCTCGGCTTCTTTTTTCCACCGTCTGGTTTGGTCCTCCTGCCCTTTTGCCTTCATTAGTGTGAAACAGTGAAGGAAATTACAGTATAGCCCACTCGAGGCAGCTCTATGGGAAGGGTTTTGTGAAAGACAGAAGTAAATAACGGTGACCTGGCAATTACTGGAGCATTGTTTATTCCAGTGCTGAAAGCAGAAGCCACAAACCTGCTAAACTGTAGGAACATGGAAACCTATTATAAAGAAGATTAAAACCAGCTAGGCTTTGAAAGAGGAGTTTGGGGTTTTTTCAAGGTGATAAACACAGGGTAGTTTCTTCCTTACTGATGCTTTTAACTGTCCTCTCTCTAGTTTTACACAGAGGGAAGGGGATGATTGATGTGGGGAGGGAGATACCCAGACAATTAGCTTAAAACAACCTTCTCTTGCTGCAGCCTCAGGTTGGGACACGCTGAACTGAATAATATCAATCAGTTTTGCAAAGCAACTCATTACACAGGGTGATGGTGGCTGCTGAGGTGGACCGAGGAGCTGGTTGTGTAGCCTGTGGGAGTGGGTGGTGAATCTGGGAAAATAACGAAGCAGAATTTATTCAGTTTTAATACCTTTTTAATGCTTAAATGCATGAATTATCTGCCCGTTAATTGGGGGATTTGAAATACCAGTGAGCATATGTGCAGCTGCACCTCGGCTTCTCCCTGGGCAAGAGGCTCTTGCAGGGAGATCTGGGATGCAGGGATGGATGTGGCTGATACTGCGCAGGTCAACTGGAAATAGTGAGTGTTGGGTCCAGGAGGTGCAGGCACGGTGATGGGCAGCAGTGCTCCTCATCAGGATGCTCCTGAAAGATGAGGGAAAGCTGAGGCTGGAGGAGGGGAAAGAGCTGGTGGTTCTCAACCCTATCTCGTTCCAAGTCCTGTCCAACCTGGCCTTGAGCACTGCCAGGGATGGGGCAGCCACAGCTTCTCTGAGCACCCTGCACCAGCACCTCAGCACCCTCATAGTGAAGAATTAGCCCAGCTGAGAAGGGCACTGAAAAGCATGTCTGTTAGTTTATTGCAGAACCCATTTCTCCCTGCTTTCATGTGGATTAATAGCCGAGCACAAACCTTGCAAGGTTAAGCGCTTGCATCCTGGTTCATATTTTCTTGCTGTTTAAAACAAAACAAACCAAATTCATTCAAGCCTTGGCTTTTGCAGCAGCTAAAGCAGTTTCCCGGAAGAAGTCGTTACACAGGCTCATAGTTATGTAAATGTGATAGCTATTTCTGACACCAGTAAATAATAGTTCTGTATGCACTGACACTGTTTTCTTACCTTATCATGCCGGTCTCGAGCCTGATTTAGATGTCTGCAGCTTATTAGCATTTTTTGGACTGTGGCAAGCAATTTGTACGGTGCGTTTCAATCTTATTTTATGCACACAAAAGGGGAAAAAAAGTGATTAGTGCTCTTTGGAAGGAATGTCTGTTAAATTGCTCTTCTGATGGAGGTAAATCAAGCCACCCCATGTAACAATCTGGTGTCATCTGCGAGCCATTCGTACCCAAAGTTACTCCACATTCACAGGAAAATGAAGACCTTGTAGGCTCTGTTTGTTGGGTATGTATTTTCCTTCCTCATCTGCTAGGGGAAGAGCTTTACCCTGCAAAATACATTATCCTGAACGAGGGAAAATAGGATCTAGCCTCTTTGATCAGAAGATTTCAGTGCGTGTTATGGTGCTGAAATAAGGTTTGGGAGAAAAGAATCTTGTCTCTCCTGTGCTTGGATTAAATATAAACACATAAAGAGCTTTGCTCAGTGAGCCCCAGCATAGGTGAGGTGCAGGACTGAAGAGCCATGAAGCCTGTGCCCTGTACATGCTCTCTTTGCTGTGCTGCTTCCCGGTGGATGCTGTTTTGTGGCACATTTCCCACGGTTGTACATGGTGGTGGTTTGGGTGAGCAACAAGAGCATTGCCAAGTCCATCCGCCTGCACTTCTGCCACCCATGAAGTAGTTTGTCTCAGTTGTCCCTAACGGCCTTCAGTGGTGGAGACTGGGCAAAGCCTTTCTTGTTCCCCCAGGAAGTTTATTCTAATGTCTTCCCTAACTTTTCCTTGCTGCAGTTTAAGCTCATTATGTTTGATCCTGTCTGCTGTGGACACGGAGAACGGCTTTCCTTCCTCCTGCCACCGGCTGTTTATGTGTTTGAAGATTATTCCCGTGGCTCTCCTCTTCTGCAGACAAAACAGCCCCTGTCGGCTCACTGAGCCCTCCTCGGTGGTGTTCCCTCCTCCTCCGGGTGTTCTCACTACTCTCACCTGGACACGCATCCCCATCTCCTTTCATTCATGGTGTTGCAAACAGGGCTGTTGCTTTATCAGAGCTGAGCAGAGTGCAAGGATTTCTCCGAGTCTCTTACAGGTCCTACTTGGCTGCATGTAAAGAAAAAGCAAAGTCTTCATGGTAGGGGAAGATATGCTTAATCTATTTCCAGCTTGCACAGGGTAACATCATGTGCACAAGAGGCGGCTGTGGGATCGTGCAGGTGTAGTGCTGGGATAGATCTTTTGGTGCTCTCCTCTCCTAAGCAACCACGTCTCATGGCTGAGTTTTTATTCTACTGATGTTTGGACTGTAGCTAATGAAATTCTTTGCTAGCATCACCTGACAGTGCTCTCAAGATGCTTCTCCACCACTTCAACCTTGTCACCTTGTCACAGTTCAGATGCTGTTCAAACAGTTTCTAGCCAAAATCTGTACACGTGGCCAGATAAATCCAGTTGGGGCTAACTCATGAGCCCCATTGCTTTGCTGAAATTAAAGGGCAGTGAGATGGGAATTAAGAATGAAGACTTCTGTATCCTGTTTCTAATGAAGCTGCGAGCAGAGGAGAGTTCAGAACCCCCCAAATTACCTGTTCCCACACTCTACCACCCCAGCAGAAGGTGGCGTTTTGATACCAGTAAATCTCCCACCCCTGGCAGTGTTCAAGTCCAGGTTGAATGGGACTTGGAGCAACCCAGTCTAGTGGGTCCCTTCCAACTCAAACCATTCTATGGTTCTATGATCCTGTAGCTATATGATCATGCAGATAGATGAGAATATAAAACTGATTTCTGGCTCTGGCTCCTCTTTGGCTTTGTGAGGCTCCTCTCCAGCTGGAAAGGAGGAGTTTGGTGGCAGTTGTTTGAGATGAGAGTTATTCACTCAACCTGGCTGTCCCGTGGAGTTCAGTTCAGCTCCCACTCTCCGTGTCCCTTCAAAGCACCTGCAACAGCTTTATTGTTCATGTTTGGAGCCACCGTGCTCCGACCTGGAGGCGCTGCGCTCAGCTGGCAGCAGAGCTGCCTGTTGCAGTAGCTACCCTCGGGTGCTCGCATGCCCAGCACCCTCTTTGTAATTATCTGCAATCCGACTGCTCATTTCCACCAGAACTTTAAACATTGTTCCTTTTTATGTAGCACAGCCTTTTAATTTCCCTCCCTAACAGAAGCGATTGTTTATGTTGTAAATGCCACATTAGTCCCTGTGAAATGGAGATGGAATTGATTTTCATTTCAGAGATTTCACAGCTTGCCCCAGAACTTTTCTGCTTGATTGCCGGTGCTCGGAGAGGCACCGCGAGAGTCAGAAGCGGCGTGTGCAATGTGCTATGTACAAATATAAGAGCCTTACTTGAGACATACATCCCTCTGTTTTGCTTGCGTGTAATTTGACAGCCATCTCAAACAGTTTGCATCTTTATCTCTGCCTTTGCAAGCAGTGGCTCAATCCGGGGCTGTCATTGTGCTTTTAGGACTCGTTATCCCAGTTAAGGAGCTGCCTGATGATTGCTTTGATTTTGTGGGGGGATGCTTGGATTCACCTCTCCCTTCCCAATTGTGGAAATAAGGGTGAGGTGAGCCTGATCAACCTGTCTACATGACAGCCAGTTCTGGGTGACCAACCTGGCCTTGAACACTGCCAGGGATGGGTCGTGGGAGTTGTGTGAGGTGGTGTTTTCGGGTGACCTGGTTGCCCAGCTGTATGGAGGCTGCTGCCATAACTCTTTCTCCCAACAAAGCCCTCATGTTTAATCACTCTGAGCCCACGTATCAAAGGCAGACTCGTTTTGCCTATGCCCTCGGCGATATCACAGTGAATCATTTGCGAGCAACCCAAAGGCTGAAATATGTTTGCATCAGACATTCCTCAGAAAACTGCTACATGAAGAATCAGTTCATAAATAACCAGGCTTGAGCACGGAAAGTTCATAAACAGCAGAGCCTGTTGAGCAATTTGCTGCCAATAATTCATTATTGTGGGGTTTATAGAGGGCAGAGGGGGAAAGAATGCAGAGTTGTTTTCCATATCACCTTATAAATGAATTAAAAGAAGCTGGAGAATAATTTGTCCTCTTCCCAACCCGTATTTTTGGAGCAGACTCCCTCAATTGCTGTGCAAATCTGAGCTCCCCTCTAGGCAATGGAGCAGGACAGGGCTCTGGGTGTGCAGAGGAGAATTGCGAGTAAGTGGCATGAAGACAATTTGCTTGGACCCAGAGGAAGATGTGCTCTGACAAGGGTAGATGGAATGAGGTTGTTGCCAGAGAAAATCTCCAGGAACTGCGAGCCAAGTTGGGGGTGGGGGGGAGCCTTGGCTGGAGCGAGCATGCAAATCTCCTTGTGTTTTTTGGTTTTGAAGCCATAGAAAAGCAGGGAAAGGGCGGAGGAAAACCCAAAGCAGCTTTGTCAAGTCTGACATTCCTTTTGCATCCAAAAGTGGGCATTGATTTTCCACCCGTGACCGCTATAAATGAGAATTTCTGTGTCATGGCTCAAGCTTACGCTAGTTGTGTTTCTTATCTCTTTAAATATGATTACCTGCACTTCATGGTTTCATGGTTCAAATCGTAATAAACTTTGCCAGCCAGGTCAGTCCATCGGCTCGGGCGCGTTGGTGTGCGTGATCAAATGAATTCTCTCGCCGCTTCCTCACAGCTCTATCTCCAGGCTATAGGTTTATTGACTTCCCACTAATTTCCTTGTCAGGATAATTCTTCCAATCAAGATTTAAAACAAACTGGGAGCTTGCTGAGATTCGAGCCCTAATGTTTTTTGATTTGATTAAGATACTTCTGAGCGCAGGGTTTTATTTTAGGGGGCAGGAGAGGGAAAGTGGATTGGGTGCGTGCTTGATTGGGGTTTGAAGCAGAGCTGGTCTTGGAGGGACCGGGTTGTTTGTAGAGAGCAAATCCCTTCTTCCATGCCAACATCTGCTGCTCTGTGTTTGCTCGCAGGGGGAACTTTAAGGGGGAAAAAAAAGGGAGGAAAAGAAAGAAATAGATTATTCCCACTGCATCAACCTACAGGCGGCTGCTGGCTGCAATTTTCCTCAATTTCTTGCCGTGAAAAGCAGGAGCGTTCATTTTGTAAGTGCTGCTTTTGTGCCTGACCTATATTTTGAAAACTGATGGGGTCACCACCTCCCTCCTCCCAACCTGTTGAACCAAAGAGTGGCTGAGATCTGCCCCAGCTTGTATTTATCTCGAAGGTTATTTAAAAAGCAAGGTAGCTATTACTAATAAGATAGTGTTCTTCTGGTGGGGCTTGATTCCTGGTTTTATTTCCCCCTCCCCTTTACTCTTGCCTTTGGAAATGAAAATCCCAGCCTGGCTTCTCCTGACAAGGAAAGTGCTTTCCTTCCTGTCTCTGCCCTTCAAAGCCCATTTAGAAAGTGCATAATCTTTCCCCATTCATCATCTTCTGACCCTCTTTCCCCCTGTTGGTTGCTATTAGGCTGGCTGGCAAGTTTAAGACAATGTCGTAGCTTGTCAGGTACCTTTGAAGACATCATATTTGTGCATATGGTTACAGGCAATTGCAGCACTTGAGTTATTTAATGACATGTCTCATTCCCCTTTGATGGGACATTGAAATCGGAGCAGACTGAGCCAGGTGAGATAGAACAGCCCACATTTATCCATGCTCAGCACTTCTGATCTGTATCCAGTTTGGGGTCGTCTTTCCTCATCGCAACCTCCTTCTTTTTTTCCCTTCCCCTTTAATCTCCCTGTCTATTAAAAGTCTTCCCAAAGCTAATGTAATAAATTTAGATCCAAAGCCAGATGCATAGCAAAACTTTTGGCAGAGAATACTCTATCAGAAGACACTGCAAATGAAATATGCTTTCCCTTGGGGATTATTCTACAGTTTAATTTAATTTGATATTTCAAATTAAATTAATTCAAATGGTTATGCAGTTTCCAGGGAAAACAGACTTCATTTATGATGTTCTGCCACCAAATTGTTTTGCTTCTATCATATATCTTATATTGTTAACCAGGAATGATGAGTAGTGACAGTCTAGGATTTTTCCATGCCCTTTGTGTTGCAATTCCCATCCTAAAGGGAACGGAAACATTTCCTTGCGCAGGAGTTTCTCTCTATGGTTAGTCCAACATTTCCACTGAATCTTTTTGTTTTAGCTGAAAATGAGATTGTCATTAAAATGTGGTTTGAAATAAATAATGTGTTTGCTTTGAGAAGGTTTTGGTTTTATGGTACTCCTACTTCTTGCTGGTTTTCAATTTGCAGATGAAACGCCAGTGACACTTGGTTTGGGATTGAGATTTTGATGTGCCAGGCTTTATAGCAAGGGGAGGACAGGCACTGGGAAGTAAACACCTTCTGAGCTGATTTGCTGGCTGCTGCTTTTGGGTTGGGAGTCTCAGTTTTTCAACAAAAACTCATTTTGTTTTAATGTTATTTTGTTTTGCATGAGCAGAGTTGGGAAATTCCTGCACTTGCCAAGCACGTACAGCTTGAGCCATATGGAGAATGTAGATGGTTGTGTTGCATTTGGAGGGGGTCTTCCACCTTTCATCCTTAACCTGCAGGTGACGTCCAAACCCCAAACCTGAACAGTTCTGCTTCTGGTTATGTGGGATTACTGATGCAGTACCAGCTGCTTTCCAAGACCTGTGTGGACGCCCGTGGGATTTCTTTATCATCATCTTATACTGCTTTTGAAGTGGCTGATTTATTTAACATGGCTTTTTGCCACAGGCTCTTATTATCCAGAGTCATCAAGGAACTTGCACCAAATTCTGAAGTGCATTAAAACAAGGTAATTCAGGCAAGTGTTTGCATCTAGAAATATGTGTAAGCACTTTCCTATCTGCTGGCCTGTAGAAAAGCCATTATTTTTGACAGGGGAAAAAATACTGGTAATATCACAAAAGGCTTTGGAAGAGAACATAAACCTAGTTTCGTTTTCCAGTCAACTGAGATCTAATATTTCCTATACAAGATGTTTAGATGTTTTAGGAAAAGGAGCACTGTTTATTTGTCTAAATCAATGCACACACAGAAGTTCTATATTGTGCTTGTGGCTTTTTCCATTGTAAATGGGTTTGTAGGGAGAAATCTCTTTCTCATCCATCACAGCCAGTAGATTAGAGAAATATAGATATCATCTAAAGAGAAGGAGCTGAGTCTACTAACAAATGCACAGCAGAACAATGAGAAATAGAGTATCCCTCCTGACAGGGAAGGCTGAATGCTGAGTCAGAGGTAGCTTTGTTGTCTCCCCAGCTTCTGGGGATTTATTTGCTTGGGCTATCCTGGGACAGTGTGATATTTCTTCTCAGACATGTGTTTTGGGTCGCTCCAAACCCATTTAATTGAAGCAGTCCATCATCAGCAGAGGAAGATTGGTCAAAACATTTCTTTTACCCCCTTGGAAGTGCATTGGGCATTTTCAGAATGATTTTCAAGTCCACCAAGGATTTGTTCTGGAATAACACGTAGCCCAAAGCACTCTGGGGAGCGTTAGATTTAGATGCCCCTATGGTCTTATTCCCAGCCAGGAACCTGGCAGCCAGACTGGTGCTACACGCTCTTGCCTTTTGAGCCGTGGCCATTCTCTAACCAGTTTAAGGTGTGATGGGAGGAAAGTCTTTGTCCTGGGGAGCTCACAGATGGGCAGACTGCGTGTACAGTGGGGACAACAGAAGCAGTTATAAGCCAAGGGCTTAGAGTAAGGTTTGAACCTTCTCCATGCATTTTGCAGGCTCATCCCCATTGCTGGGAGTGTTTTAAGTGTCAGGATTTTCACTTTTGTCTTCCTTTTTTAACTTCTCATTTCTTCTTTCAGTATTATTTGAAAGCAATTTCCTCCTTGGCACTTCCCTAGCAGCGAGGAAGGCAGCCAGGAATTCTTAACCTTGAAGCTTCAGTGCTTTGGTTTGATCATGTACTGCCAGTGGTTTCAGTGCAGAAATGCTGCTAGAGCTAAAATGGCTCTTCGGACATAATCAGGGATGCAAACCCCAGTTGAAACAGTGCAAGGTTTAGTGGTGGTACGGAGCACGCCACCTGATGCTCCATTGCATCTCACCACTGCTGCTCCTCACACAGAGACCGGACCCACGTCTCAGAACATACCTTGTTTTTCTCATGTCAGTGATTCACCTTGCAATCCATCTTCATAGAATCACAGACAGGTTTGGGTTAGGAGAGCAGCAGGCAGCTGTGGACAGCCTTGCTGATGGGTGATGGTCACTGTCTTTTGGCTTGGTTTCTCCTTGCAAGCCTTTTCTCTGGCAGCAAGGTGCGGGGACCTGTGGTTTCATGTGCCATGTTTGAAGGGTCAAGCCTCAGGAAGGTAATTGCTGTACAAGGTCCCTGTTACCCAGCGCTCATGCTGAGAGCAGATGTGCCCATCATCTGTTCCAGAAAAACCAGGTGCTGGGAAAGAAGTGCAAGCAGTGCAGGAAGATGCCTTTCTTCAGCCAGCCTTCATCCCCTTCAAGTTCTTTTGCTCCTCTTCAGACAGTTTCTAAGGGCACAGTATGTTCTGCAGAACCCCTGGGTTTATTTCTTTACTTTTTCCTACAGCAGCTTTTTATCTCTCAGCAAAGTCATAGTGACAAAGGAAGAGATTGCTTGAGCCTCATTCTGCCTTGGGCTGGATGCCTGAGTGGCATCCATAAACAGTGAGCAGCAGTCTTGGAAGAGCTGGCGCTCATGAGCAAAGAGTCTTAGAATCCCAGCCTGGTTTGGGTTGGAAGGGACCTTAAAGCTCATCCAGTTCCAAGCTCCTGCCACTGGCAGGGACAACTTCCACTAGAGCAGTCTGCTCCAAGTCCCTGTTTCCAACCTGGCCTTGAACACTGCCAGGGATGGGGCAGCCACAGCTTCTCTGGGCAACAGCGAAGCAGATGAGGGAGCTCTGTTTAGGGGTTTATAGATGCGAAACTGAGTCATGGGATGCCAGAGGTTTTTCTCAAGGTCATACAGGCGTGCTGGGTGGACCTGGGGCAAAAGCAGACAGCTGCTGTCTGTAAACGCCTGCAGAAAACTGTATTATGGGGTGGATTTCCCAGCGATGCATATTTCTGCTCCAGGGGGTGAACTGGAGTAGGTGTCCCTCTGGAATAGCCAGTTGTATAAGGATATTGCTGCCTGATCCTGTGGTCCAAGCAGACCACAGTACATTTTTTCCCTGTCTTATTTGTAGTATGCACCCTCCCTCCTCACTCTTGGGGTGTTGTGTGTTACTGGGGGTATCTGCTTTCCTCCAGAACGAGCTCTTTGCTATTAGGGCTATCAACCACTGAAGCAAAAACCTTCAGTTCAGGGCGATGACGTGTGTTTCTCCTAAGCATCTCTGAGCAAGATGAAGCCAAGAGGAAAGGTGTTTGAGCACCCTCAAGTCCTCAGGGATGATTGAGCAGCTATGTGGGTTGGGGGGGGGGGGGCTGGTGTCATGTACCATGTGAAACCCTGCCCCAAGTGCAGTGCGATCCATTGTCGTGACCTCAGGAGCATCATCTCTTTTTGCTTAGATACAAAACCTGTGATCTAGGAGGCTGTTTCAGTGCAGCCCTTTGGGGCTGGGGCTGCTGGCCTTAAGATAGCTCAGGAGTTATTGATGGAACAACCTTTGGGGACCAAGTCTCGGCTTTGACAGAGGCAAAGGAGAAATTGTTGTTTAAAGAACCCCCTGGGGACTGGAACTGGTGGTGACCCAGAAACCGTTTATTCTTTTTATTGCATTCCATAACTTCTCAAGGCTAAAGTAGTCTCCAGTAAAGGAAAACCAGGTTGTTACTGGGGGAGAAAGCAAATTAGCAGGCGAGGGCAAAAGCTTAACAGAGGCGAGCATCCAGGAGGCTGGAGCTGCCACAGCCGAGCAGCACTTGCGCTTGTCTCTTGCTTTTAACGTCCCACTGCTCTGAAGCCCCTTTCCCAAATAATGCATTCCTTGTTTAATTTTTCATGCCATTGTTTCAGTAACTCAGGGTAGAACCAGATGTTGTCTCTTTACTGGATGGCAATTCCAGTCCAGCTGATGTGGTGCTCGGTCAAAGCCAACCTGTTCTCCTCATCCACTGAAGGATGTTATGAAGAGCTTTATTATTCCTTACTATTTTAGCCACTGTGTTGTTGCTCACTGGCCAGGCAGAAATCTCCCAGCCCAGACACCTGCTAATGCTGGGAAGTGATGGAGGTAAGAGTGAGAGGGGATAATACACTTATTTACTCCTCCCTTGACCTAAGTAGAGACCATCTCTGACTATAGAAGGCTTGAATTTGGAGTTGGCCATTAACCTCCATGCTGAGTCCTTCATGCTTGTTTTGTGCTAGCTGCTTATCACCCATGGGATGTATGAGCTCCCAGTGTGACCCTGCCAGCAGCTGTTCAGCTCAGTGGGGTTTGTGCACTCATTTTTCTCACAGGGTTTTGCACCCATGGGCTCTGATTCAGCTTCACACAACTGTCCCCCTGGCCAAAATCATCAGTATGGAGTCACCCCAGGCCATCAGTACTAAAAGCACAGGTCTTAGCTTGGCAGGCTTCAGGAGAAACCTTGTCATATCCAATCACTATGAGCCCTCACACTCTCCTGAGCACCAGCCATGAGCAGAAAACAGGACAAATGCAGTAGCAGCACATACGGAATAAACAAGCCTTAGCCTGCATTACTGGGTTGCTAATGAGGAGAGACCTCATCAACTGCTCAGCCACCTCATATCCCTTTGCTGTTGTTAACAGCCAGTCAGGGACTGCACAAGGCACACGTTCTGGTGCACAATAGTTGTAGAAAGGAGACATTTCCAGTGGGAAAATGGCCAATTCTACCTTTACACCAACTTTGATACTGTAAATCTCCTCTGGGCCATTACCTTACAATCCCGGCTGCTCATCTCTACTGAGCTCCCTAATTTCCTAGGACCTTGGAGCACTGGATGGGAAGGAGGACAAACTGAATCCTCACCCATCAGTCCTCATTTCAAGTGCTGTATGATCAAGCCCAGAACATTTTGGTTTGGCTTTTTTTGTGACCTCTCCATCTAAGCAAGAGTCGTTTGGAGTTCAGCCACGGAGCTCAATTTGCTGCTGCCCATTCCAAAACTCGAACAACAGCTCCATCCCCCTGCCAGAAGTCTTCCTCCTCCCTTCTCCACTTTACTAAAGCTTCATCTTTATCATAGGCCAGAGGGGTCCTGTCCTGCAGCCTGGCCGCAGACCCTGCAGCATCACACGTGCTCCCAACACTGGTCATGTCACGCTGCTCACCCAGCAGTGTCTTGACTCCCAAACTAATGAAAGTTCATGCCACACTGGGAAGATGCAAAATGCTCTCTGAGTGCTGGATGTTATTATTTTAAGCTCCTCTTCTTTTTCCTGAGGCACAGCAATTCCCTGAATCCCAGCTGGCACACCACATCCAGCCACAAAACATCCGTAATTCAGTGGTTCTCCTCTTGACCTCATTTCTCAAGCAGACTTTGGCTGGCTTTATTTCCATGGGGTTTCTGGTTTTGTGCCAAGAGGGCTCAGAAACTAGATAAGCAAAACCAAGGCAGGTGGTGAGTGTCATGGCCGCTCCTTGGTTACACCTATTCTCAAGACCCTGCCCTGTGTCATTCAGTTTACACATCCAAGGAAATGAGGGAGAGAGGAAGGAAGGGATAAAGGGTGGAGTGATGTATTTGGAAGATGTCTCCATTAGAATGTAGACTGTTGCTCCTTCCCATCAGCGGGGTGTTATCAAATCTGCTATCCTTAAGATGTTTCACTTCAACAAGATTTGGCCACCGAAGGGTGTCTTTTGTTGCCAAGTCCCCTTCAAAAGATGAGGTGACTTGTGCTATTAGTGCTGTAAAGCCCAGCCAGTCTCTTCTGGTACAACTCCTGCTGCCTGACAAATGCACTGAGTTCATTAGAGCTGGCTTTGTTCAAGTCTCCCCGACCTGCTTCACCTCCCAAGGATTCCAGTAGCGTCCCATTAATTCCTTAATTGCCTGGTGTTCTTGGGAAGGAGCCTCCTCCAGCAACACTCGGTGTCACCTTGGGGAAGTGGCAAGTGGCAACGTCTCTCCAGTGCTCCCGAGGTGGCTCCTTTTCTTCCTTTGCATTGGTGTTTATGAAAACATTTCATTCCAGGCCTGGGATTCTGCCCCATCGCCTTCCCTGGCATGAATCTATTGTGCTGCTTCCCCTGTACTGTTCATTACCTCCTTAAAAATGAATGCAGGGAGAAAACACAATTAGATGCTGCTTTGCTTAAATAATGCCTTGAAAGAACCCAGAACAATGGCTTTCAAAGCAGGGAGGGAGCGAAGATCGCACAGTTTGAACTAATGATGGAAATTACCTCAGGTTAAGTTGGATTTTAAATCAGAGGTTTGGGGGGATTTGAGTTTTTGCCTTGCCTTGCCTGTGAATTATGACAAATACAGAGGGCTGCTGGATGGATGATGAGATTTTTTTCCCCTCTCCCATCCACATTGAAAAATGAAATATTTCTGTAATATTAAATCCGTCAATTTGATCAAAGTGCGGTGTCAAAAAACCTTGTAAGAGCTTCTGCTCATCCAATCCCCTCAGCAACTGCGAGGCAGAGACCTGCTCACAGCCCTTTCGCAGGTGGCTGGAGGTTCCTTCTACCCAAAGAGCCTGTGCAAGAAATGAGTCTGCGTTTCCCCATCTCATTCCCATAGTGGGGACTTACAAAGGGCTGTTGATTTGACACATGGATCTAAACATGGGGTCCTCAGCTTTGTCTTGGTTCTTCCTGTGTCCATAGTCTTTTCCCTCCTGCCTGATGAGGGTGTGTATGGACAGAACAGTGGGTGATAAAAGGAAGGTTTTACTTCTCTGCTTCAGCTTTATCATTGAATCACAGGCAGGTTTGGGTTGGAAGGGACCTTAAAGCTCATCCGGTTCCAACCGCATGCCACAGGCAGGGACACCTTCACTAGAGCAGCTTGCTCGAAGCCCCTGTGTCCAACCTGGCCTTGAACACTGCCAGAGATGGGAGTATTGGTATTTTCCCTCCCCTTCTGTTTTTCTTTCCCCTTTTTGTTTTCACTGGAGCACAAGGGAATGAACCAGAAAGCCCACATATTTGGTGACTGTTTAAGGAAGCCAATGGAGCATAACCAACCATTTGGGTGGGTGCTGATCAGAGGCATTGCACAGCAGGATGAATGTAAAGCGTGTCCAGAAAAGAAAGATGTTTTGGAAAAGCTATCAATGGGAGGATCAGGGGTTGCTATGGCTGGAAAGTAAGGGATGGTGTTCTTCAGGGAAAGAGGTGGTTATAGATAAGATGCTGAACCTTATGAACATGCAAGCTCTGTGGCTGCATGTGCTCCGAGCCTCCATAATATGTGCAAAGAGCAAGTTTTGCTTCATCGCTCATGACCAGGCAGTGGTTTCTATGTGCAAAGCCAGGAATGAAAGGCTTCTCTTACCAAGCACTTTGTGCCTTGGTGTTCCCCAGCTTCTTCCCTGCATGCATTTGAGATCAAAAGATGAAAATCTCCGCTCTCCCAGACATTGATTACTTGGCTTTAGGAGCTCTTTGTGCTATCGACTAACCCTCTCACGGGAAAATAAGCATTTTCCTTAGTTATACAAATGGAGAAACAGGTGTAAAAGAGATGAAGTCATTTTTCACAAAGTCACCCACCGAAATGAGAGCGAGCTCAAGCTCTCCATCCCTGGCACAGCCCCTGGTGAGCCTCTGCATGCTCTGGTTAACCCAGATGAGCGTCTCAACCAACCCTGCAGAAACACAGCAAAAAGATGGATTGCTGCAACTCTGCTGCTTACCAAATTAGAAACAATTTAAGGATTAAGTACCATTAATTACTGCCCAACAAATGCTGAACTACAATGGAGCACTTGTGGAAATGGAGAGAGAAGTTCTGCGTGAATACTAAATGGCTTCATTAATGCTCGGTGCAATTTCAGTGAGTGATAAATTAATTAGCTTGATGCTGCAAGAATTACTGAGTGGGACCATGGGCACATGGGATGAGGGGAGAGTGAGAGCCTGGCTTACCCTTGCCTGCACAGAGCAAGTCACGGACGTGTGGGATGCTCCAGGACAAGGTGAGTAAAGAAAAAGTGAGGAAATGATTTATTGAGTGAAGGAAAAGCCTAAATGTGGCTCTGCTCGAGCTTGGAAAACATTGGAGGTTTTGGAGGTCAGGGTGAGAGCAGGGGAGAGACAGGAGCATCCTGCAAGGCTGGAGCATCCCAGGTGGACTGCCATGCTCTGAGGCCATGGAAAAGGACTTTGTGCTTCCAATACCTGGGGAAGCCATGTCTGCCGTGGCAGCCCAGCAAAGGAGCGACAGCTTGAACCTGGAGCCTGCTTCTCTGGCAGCAGTTTCCTCCAGGATACGTAGAGAAGGAGAAGGGAGAAGCCGGGATGTCTTGCAGTGGGTAATTTCAGTTTCTCCTCCGGCTGTCGTGGCATGACAGCTGCTTGCGCAGAGCCTCACTGCCTCCCTTTAGTGCCTGTTACCTGGAGTTCAGCATCGGTTTTCTGTCCCTCAAGACTTTTTAGCCTTCCGTGGTGTTGCAGCGTTATTGATTGCTCACCCAGCCATGGGCTGGAGCGTGTATTAGGTGTGAACACAGCGCTGGCCCCAACAGGCTCCCACGGCACAGGGAGAATGCTCCAAGGTTTGTTTCACCACCAGTCTTTTTATAGCTCTTATCTGCATTGCCCTCCTGTGCCTTGCTCTGCGTCTCCTGCTTCCCAAGCAAATGTGGTTGTAGAGGTTGGGTGGTTTTGTGGCTCACTGTGGGTTTCTTCTCACCCCATGGTTTAAGGTCCTTAAACTATGCTCTTAATGTCTCATGCAGTCTTAGTGCTGAAGGCAAGGAGTGGTAAATGGCATGGAGAGGTTAAATCTCTCCCTGCAAAGCGAGGGATGTGTTTCTGCCCCACCAGGTCTTTCTACCTCCCTTTGCATCTTTCCTCTCCCAGCCCCTACAAGGTAGCCCATCTTAAGGGCACCAGGGCTGGTCTCTAGCTCTTAGGAGACATTCAGACCCTTGTCTTGGTGCAGCCCAATCAGCCTTCAAGATAGAATCCAAATACGCCCTATCTGCTTTGGCCCAAATGGGTGTTCAGCATGGCTCTGTGGAGGCGTGGATGTGTGTGTGGACATGTCTCTGCTCTCCAAAAGAGGCAGATTTCCTTGGCCACATTAGCCTGGTGCTCTGTGTGAGCATCCATAATGGTCCTGCATGGCTCCTGGTACAGCCCTGGCTCACATCTGGGGAGCTTATAGGAGATGAGATATTCATATTTCCCCGTACCTGCGCATGAAGATGTGTCCTAGATTGGCCATTAAAGACCAGAGGAAGAATATCTAATTAACATCTCTAATGCCAGCAACGTGCAGAGCTCACACCAAAGTTTTCCTAGCGTAATGAGCTGATCTAAAAGCAGCCAGAGGGAGACATCGTCGACTTTACTGGGCTGGCAAACCCAGGCGTTAGAGCTGCGCATTCTTGAGTGCCATCTTCTGGCACCTTGTATGTGAACCCTGCGTGTCTCCATGGCTGGAGCAATGTGGTAACGCAGAGCTGCTGCCCTGCACAGGGAGCAATGACAATTCCCTGCGTTTTCCAATGCGCCCTTGAAAGATGCATGGGGAGCAGATGCTTTTTTTTTTGCACCCCACCATCCCTTTGGCTGTTGAGTACCAGCGTAAGCAGCCACACATCTGCCAGTCAGCCTCGGCACGTAGTTTGGGATCAATTCCCCGTGCCAGCTTGGGAAGCATCTGTTTACTGGTTTATTTATCCCTTCTGCAGTCACCACAGGAGGATAATCTCAGTGACATGCCACATCTCGTTTACAGGCGGCCCCTTAAAGTTAGACGTGGAAGTTGTGGGGTGGGAAGAGGCGGGGGGAGATGCGGAGTCGCACACGCTGGGGAGGGCAAGGGGAGTTAGGGAAATGTATGAAATATTAAGCGACATCATGGCAAGACACAGACAGGGGTAGAACAGTAATTAAAGTAAACAGCACATCAAAAGCCTGGCTAAAACTCGCATTTAAATTGCAAGTTGATGCAGAAACAGCTCATGTCGCCACGTAGGAATGTGTTTCCAGGAACCTTTTAAGAATATTAACGATGATGGAAGCAGAACAGCAGTGATTCAGAATTTATGGTATGTGACAAGCCAGGAGGCCACCAGCCTCGTGTGTGGCTGTTGGCATAAGGAAGCTGATGAGAGCCTGGATCTTGCCAGAAGAGCAGGTTTCTTTCCAGGGAGACTTCAGGAGGGAGAGCTCCTGAAGCGAGCAGAGATGGAGCCTCTTCTCTTTCCAAGGATGCATAGAGTCTTCCTTGAGCTTCACAGTGGGACTGCACCCCTATAAATTAGGTGGCAGGGGCTTCCATGGGTTTGTTCCCTACAGCAAATCCCAGTTGTATCCTGCTGTATCCTCCCCAGGCTTTGCCCTGATTAGTTTAAATGACCCAGAGCAGGTTCTCATGCATTCCTGCTTGGGTTCCTCCAGCACATCACCATCAGCGTCACTTCCTCACTCCATTGTCTGGAGCATGCTCGGTCCCCACGTGTCCTCACCATACCTGGTGCCTGAATACAGCAGAGGAACTGACTATAACATGATTGGAAAACGCAGGTCAGGACCGAGGCCGTGCAGAACAAGCTGAGCAGCAGCACTGTGGGTGACACAGCACCTTTCCTCCTGGCTCTGCTCACCGTCAGCACGACAGCACAGCTTGAATTAAGGGACAAATCAGTGTCAGATTTGTCTTGACTCCAGCACTGAACACCTTTGGGCTATAGAGCAAATCTCTTAATTATTCCCTCTGCCATTTGCCCTCGCCTGTACAAGGACTGCAATAGCTCTGTCCTTTGGGAGGACAAATTCTCCTTAGTCCTGATAATGCTGTGATTCATAGAGGCTTTCCCCTGACTAGCCTTCAGGGCACAGTGTTACCTAATGGAAGCAATTAAAAAGCTTTGGGAAGTGACCCCCTGAAAGTTCAGCTGCGGATGAAATGGGAATTCAGAGGGAGAACGTAGAGACATATGGGAGCCTTCACCCCGTGCCGCAGTGGGTGTGTGTGGTCGGAGTGGGGTAGGCTTTGGTAATGGGATACAGGATAAGGGGCTGGATAGGAAAGCTGCAGGTGTTTTTTTTCCATTTAACTCTGTACTTAATAAGAGGCCTTTTGGATGTTTCACATTCCTTCCTGGAGCCTGCAGCAAGGTGCAACTTTCCACAGGTTTCAGTTTCCCAGAAGCTGAAGTTTCCCGACTTCCCAGTTGGCAAACTCTTCTGTATCCTGTGCTGTAGCTCCTAAGCTGCTGCTTAAAGAAGAGCATTAACCCCTGCTTTATACATGGGGAAACTGAGGCACAGCATGGGGGACAACAAGCCTGAAGGGTATGATGCCCAAACCCAGGTTCTTCCAGGCTGGGCAAGGAGTCCTGCTACTTCCTTAACAGGCAAGAAACACGCTGAGCAGCAGCGCTGGCACCGGGCTGAGCCTCACATTGGCTTTACTATGGATTATCCATATTCCTGCTCCTTCCCGGGGCAGCTGAGAGCAGTCAGCAGTCAGAGACCTCTGCCTGCAGTGCTGGACAGACAGCACTAGCAATTTCATCGTGATTGCCTTCAAAATATTGCAGCCTTGGCAGCTCAGTGACGTTTTGGTTGTGTCTAAGCCAAGGCGGCTGCGCAGCCCTGAAATCTCACTGGTGTGGGCGCTTGGGGAGGGCGCTGCAGACCTTTCCCCTCTCTCTTTCTCAAAGCAACCATGGGTTAAGCAAGGGCAGGATTCCCCTTTCTTCCCCCTTGAAACCAGCGTGGCTGACAGCCTCCCATCAGGATTTTCCCAGCACTGTTTTGACCTCGATGCTTAAGCATTCATTTACTGCTGAAGTTTTACACTTAGAGGCCTTAAGAGTTTGTACTGTGGGCTGTCTGGAAAGTTCCGGGCCAAAATCGTGAGGGCAGCTCACGAGCTAAGCAGGAAAGTGGAGCTGACGTGATTATGCCTCTGTTTATTGGCAGCTCACAATGAGATGTAAAGAAATGTCAGAAACTCCCGTGTGCACATTGGTTTGGTTCAGGGAAGGAAACGCTGCTTGCCTCTGCCCGGAGGCTCCGAGTCGCTCTGCTAATGCAGAAGGCACTAAAATGACCCCTTTGTTTTCCTTATGATCACTTCTGATAGCGAGCTCTGCCAGAGATATCATATCTTTGATCTCTCAGTGCTGATGTTAAGTCTCTCTTGAGTTCAGTAGCATCTCCTTGAGATTAATACTTCGTGGCATTCTCAGCACCAAGCTGTCCTAACCCATACATCACAAGATGTCATGTTTTGTACTCGCCTCCTGCCTCAGTGGCTTCACGCTGGCACAATAAATAACCCTTGGCCAGCTACATTGTGTGCTGGGAGTTGAATGAGAAGCACAGAAACTCTGTGGAAGTGAGAAGGGAAAGGATGCTCCTGTGGCAGGAGTGGGTACAGGGACAGCCCAGCTTCCCTCTATGGATGGAGGAGGCTGATGAGATGCTGCAAGGGTTCCTCCTCTTCCCTCTCCCAGGGAGATGCAGGGCGGTTTGTCTGTGATGCTGTATAGGGAGCGACAAGCCAATTGTACCCCCAGGGTACCCATCTGCCAGACAGCTCGTTTCACATCTCGTCCGGTAGGGAAACGAGTTGGGAAAATCACTTTCTGCTTTGGCTTTTACTCCTGTTCCTTTGCTTGCTTGTTTTCCAAGGGTTGGGTCAGCCACCAGGCTCCTTTTGCAGGTGTAAAAACACCTTCCCTCTTCTTTTGGGGGTGAGTGAAGCAGGCTGTCTAACCATGGTGCTGCAACCCTGCGGGAGGACCACATAATTCAGATGGGCTGACTTTCAGAGCCCTCTGAAAGCCTTCTGACAAGGGCCTGTAGAGACAGGCCAAGGGGAATGGCTTTAATCTGTCAGGGGGGAGACTGAGATGAGCTCTTAGGCAGAAGCTCTTCCCTGTGAGGGTGCTGAGGCGCTGGCACAGGGTGCCCAGAGAAGCTGTGGCTGCCCCATCCCTGGCAGTGCTCAAGGCCAGGTTGGACACAGGGGCTTGGAGCAAGCTGCTCTAGTGGAAGGGGTCCCTGCCTATGCAGGGGGTTGGAACTGGATGAGCTTTAAGGTCCCTTGCAACCCAAACCAGTCTGGGATTCTATGATAAACCTGCTGCTAATGAGAGCATGATTCTAATCAGTTCCAGCAGGTTTGGCATGCGGGTACAGCCTATGCCTCCCGAGCTAGGGTCAGGTAAGAAGAGAGAATGATTTCAATAGAGAAACCCCCTTCTTCCCTTTATTTCCAGCAGCCCTTGTGAAAATGGGTGTCAGTTTTTTAAGTTCTGTCACAGCAGGTTTGAGTATTAGCAATCATGGTTCACTGCCATCTGTATTTGTTCCATTTGTGGCATTTATGATGGTTATCCACATTAATTATTTCGCTGCTAAAGTCCCTTCTAATTTCAGAGCACTGTTATTTCTAAGAAAGATGGATATTAAATATGCCACACATCAGCACGGGGTGGCATTACACCATGCTATTAAGTTCTGATGCGAAGGCTTGGCAAAAAATAACTTCGCTATTTGTAATCACCGTGAAGTGTTTTAGTGTTGCAGCTTGGAATAAGAAATAAAGATGATGACAGGAACTGATTCCTTATTAGGACGTGGTGCAGGAGTTTACATAAATCAGGAAGCAAATAAAAAGGTAACCCTTAGCTGGCCAATTCCCCTGGGTACCTGTTGGCTGTGGTCTGATGGGGAATGGGCTGGAGACAAAGGCTTTGAGGGCATCTCCACTCAGCACTGAGGTCCTTTTTCTGCCTGGGGAGGAGGTGGGACCCTGCGTGGTGGGAAGGATAGAAAGGCCCATTGATGCCAGGGAAGGAGCTGAAGTCCCTGGGTGTTTTGGGGTTGCTGTGTGATGATTCAGAGGCTTTTTATCTTGGGCAGAAGGAGCCTTGAACATGCACATGGGGCTGCATTTTGCGTGCCTTCTGCCTTTGCCATTCTTGCTTATAGATGTTAGGCTTTTTGGAAGAGGCTGTATTCCCATGGCTTGCAGGTGCTACCCCCATTTCTAACACAGGGTGAAGCTCTGCAGCTTGCATTAGACCAGCCTGCAAGGGTCCTGCCATAAAGGACAGCAAAGCCTTTCACCCATGGGGAGGAAATGAATCCCCCTCCCCATGACCCTGTGTCTCTTTAGGGATGCGGTATCTGCACTTAACCAGTGCTGGGATGCTGTTATCTGTGCTCAACAGATCAGACCCACAACTTCTCTGGGCAGCCTGTGTCAGTGCGTCACCACCCTCACAGGAAAGAATTCATTCTTAGTATCTAGTCTAAATCTAGTCTAACTCTGTCAGTTTAAACCCATTGCCCCACGTCCTATCACTTGATCAACAAATGGACCCGACCCTCTGTTACCCTGCCAGTGAGGGAGGAAGGAGGAGATGCACCAATGTTCTTAGCAGTGGTGTTGAACCCTGGGTGAATTTGGCTTCAGACAAATGAAGTGTTGAGTTAAAGGTGATTGTCAAGGGCAAGAGGGAAAAGGAATTGCTGAGTAACTGCTTTGCAGGTGCTCAGCGTCTTGCAGATCCCCGCCGTTGAATGCAATGTGTCTTTCCACTGCAGCCAGGTCTGTGTCGTGTCTCGGCTCCCAAGCAGCTCATACTCAGTGCAGAAGGATACACCAACCTTTCTCAGCTGTTATTGTCTATTAATTAAATGCTAATTAATTATTAAAAGGGTATTTATTGGGATTTAACAACTCCGCAGCTAAAAAAGAAGGAAAAACTCTCGCCGTGACAGGTGTTGCACTCCAGTAATGAGGTTCTTAATAATCAATTGGCATTTGTTTGACTTAGAATAACATTCTTATTAAATCTAAATCACCTCTTTACTTGAGACACTTAATTACATGTGGGTTATTTTTTTCCCTGCCACCTCTCCTTGGTGCTGTGGGAGTCCCCAGCCCACGTCTCTGGCATAGACGGAGGAGGCTGTGCCTTAATAAATATGAAAGGTGATGGTTATTCATTGAAAGTGCCACTTAAGGAGTGATTTCCCCAAGCTCCTACCCGTGTTAATGGAAGTTGGAGGGCTCATGTGCCTTTCCTGAGGAAAGCTGGCACACTAGAGAGCTGTTTGGCTGGTCCCAGCTCCAGGGCAACTACTGCCTCCGGGCACTCTCTTTCCCTGATGTAGGGAGTGAATTCCCACCTCACCTTTAGCTCGATTATTTATTAGGAATCACATTTAGCTTTGGGAAAAGTCACTAGAAACCCCTCCAAGGCTCTGCATGACTGTGGTAGCCTGTGGAGAACCAAAAGCTTCCCAGAAAGCCCCAACAATTGCTCTGGCTGAAGTTTTGTGTTGCTGATGCAAAGGCAAAAGATTCCCTATTCCATTACCCAGACAGTCTGGTTCCTCCAGGGTCAGCATTGTCTTTTAGAACGTCGTTGTTGGGTACCATTTTGCCTTGCCAGGAAATGGGAGGTCGGGAAGGGGAGCAATTGCTGGCTTTAATAGAAATTTAATTACTTCCCCTTTTAATGTGGCTTTTATAAAGGAAACAAGGATCCCAACTGGGTGCTCTTTTAGCACAAACAACAACGGGGGGGAAAGCAGAAAAAGTAAGCGACAGCAGCAAACAATCTGTGCTATTAGAGAATCATTATTGTGATATTATTTATTTCAGACTTTGTGATACTCTCCAATGCTTGACTTCCCAGACTCATTTTAGTTCCTTTCAGAAGCAAGGCAGTGCTGCAATTTGCCAGGAGAAAATGGGATAAACATTATCAAGGGGGGAAGGGAAAGTCCTGGAGACTGTAAGGGCAAATATATATATGTGGATGTGTGGAGAGTGTGATTTCCAACTGTAAAGCCACAGGATGGGGCACACCACCCAGGGCAGAGGATCCAGAGGTTCAAGCAATGGTTGTTTCATTGACAATCCTGCCTCTCCTTTTTCATTGAATCATAGAATCACAGGAAGGTTTGGGTTGGAAGGGACCCTACAGGCCTTTGTCCAAAGTCCCAGCTTTCCTGTAGCCCCTTTAGGCACTGGAGCTGCTCTAAGGTCTCCCCTTCAGGAGCCTTCTCTTCTCCAGGCTGACCCAGCCCAGCTCTCTCAGCCTGGCTCCAGAGCAGAGCTGCTCCACCCCTTGCAGCATCTCTGTGGCCTCCTCTGGACTCACTCCAACAGCTTCACATCCCTCTTGTTTTGATGCCCCCAGAGCTGGGTGGGGGTTTGGGGCACAGCCTGATTTCTAGTGAGATTTGCCTTTCCTGAGGTGTTTTTCCCCTTCCCTGCCCATAAACAGGCGAGTCTGGATGCCGGCGTGTTGCAACATGACATCTTGATGTTTAGGGTGGATGGACAGATAGCTTTTGACATGCCTCATCCCGAAATTCCTCTTGAAAGGAAGCCTAAAAAAAGAAAAGAGCCTACCACAAATCATGCAATTCATTTATCATCCAATGGACCGTGATATTGAAAAATGAGCCTTGATGTTGCAAAATGATTGAAATGCGTGGAGATAATTTAACTATAGCTACCTTGTTCAAACAGCCCTTTTATGCTCGCTGCAGTGTGCGTTTATAGAGATGTATGTATTTTTGAGACCTTTATTTTCCTCTGCAAAGAGACACCCTGACTCACGCTGCTGCTTTAAAGGGCTCTTTGGGGATGAATATGGCCTTTGGTGGGTTATCTGTAACAACAGTGGACTTGAACCCTCTCTGCTGGGGATTCATCTGAAGTTTGTGGCTTGCAAAGCTGTACTGAGCACCCTAATTTCCTACCCGACCTGGACTGGAGGTGACCCTATGATGCCAGTCATCCTCCATTAGAGCATCCTTATGTGTTGGTTGTTGAAAAGGGGAAGGATGCGGGAAGAAGATAAACCATGCCATACCTGCAGAATAACCCTCCTGGACTCTCTGCCCTACACCTGTAAAGTACCACTAGCACTCCCGTGTGTGTTTTTCTCTCAGCCCATGCAACACCCAGTGGTGTGCAGCTGTTGTAGAGCAGCCAGTTTTCCTGGGAATGAATTAAAAAGGGGAGGTTTTCCTAAAGAACAAAACAAACCAACCCTAAAGCAACAGCAAACTGCTGAAAACAAACCAGCCTCCTCCACCCCTCCTGCTTTGGCACTGTAACGCAGCTCATAGCCATTATACCACCCTTTAAAACAGAGCCTTGGCCAGCCTGCAAGAGGGATTTGCGTCCCCAGAGCCTTGTCTTTGGGACGTGTGTCAGAAGCATCCTTAAATCTTCCCCCCTCCCCAGCCCCAAACCCTCGTGTTGCTGCGAGGATGAGAGCCCGGCTGTAAAAACCTGCTGATAGACAGATGGAGCAGTATAATTATACCCGGGGAGGGAAGGAGGGGGGAAAGAGCTCGCTGAAATTATTAGTATGGGCAGACAATTAGAGGCTTTTCCAGAAGATTACCCTCTCCCTCCCATCTGCACTCCATGAAGGAGGTTTTACGCTGGCGATGCTGTTTCTCCCTTTTGCCGATGCCCAGTTTGCCCAAATGATGGCTCTGTGTTGGTTTGGGCTTCATGAGCATCTCTAAAACACCCCCAAGTTTTGAAGAGGAGGGGAAGATGTGGATGTGGCTTTGGAAAGGGTTTTGGTAGGGGTACAGAGCAGAATAGGTGGGATATCCAGGGTGCATCACCCTGGGAAATGAGCCCTCAGGAGGCTGATTTAGGTGAGGTTTGTTGATTTCTGGGTTTCTCCAGCTCACCAAGGGCAATTCCCATAGAATCATCATAGAATCCCAGACTGGTTTGTGTTGGAAGGGACCTTAAAGTTCATCCAGCTCCAACCCCCTGCCGTGGGCAGGGACACCTTCCACTAGAGCAGCTTGCTCCAAGCCCCTGTGTCCAACCTGGCTTTGAACGCTGCCAGGGATGAGGCAGCCACAGCTTCTCTGGGCGCCCTGTGCCAGCGCCTCAGCAACCTCACAGGGAAGAGCTTCTGCCTAAGAGCTCATTTCAACCTCCCCTCTGTTAGTTTAAGGCCATTTTTAAACATGTTTGCTAGGAGTGGGGAGGTCAGGCAGCCCCCAAGGCCAGCAGCAAAGAGAATGGCTCATCGCAGCCCAATTTCAACCCAAATTGTTATTTTCCCGCTGATTGGACTTATATTTTCAATATTTGATGTGCTGGGGAGTTAAACAGGACTTATTTTGGATGGCTCACACTGGTTTTGCCCTTTTTGGAAAGCAACCCCACATTAGTACATCACATTTCAGCACTGAGGGGTTATTTCCCAACAGTTTATTTTTCACATTACAGTCACTTCATTTTGAAAACATTGCCACTGGCCATTTGTTGAGTTTTCTGAATTAGGAAAAAGGGAATAAATCTGTATCTGAAAACAGAGAACTCTGCGGGTTCGCAAAGTCCTGCGTCAGCTTTTCTTTCCCTTAGAAAGAAGAAGATAAACTGGGGGGGGGGGGAACTTCCACCCAGCTCCTGCGATAACACTGGGAATGGTGCTCGTGGTGAGCACGGTCTGAACCCATAACCAAGTAGTTCCTAAGCTTGTGCAACCTCCTTTCTCTCTCCCTGGCTCATATCAAGGTGGGGTGGCAGCACCTTTTGAATGGAAACCACTTTTGACACTCAAGCCTGGCTTTAGGGGTTGCATGGTGTATGTATATATGTTGATTTCCCCTTTTGCCGTGTCTTAAAAGCCCTGTCAAAATCCTTTCTTCAGACCCAGCCAGACTTTAAGAGGTGACCCAAAGCCTCAGGATTGCTTTCTGTCCTGTATATACATATACATAAGTGCAGACATGAAATAAAAATTCATTAAGCCGATTTGACATCAAAATATGCAGGCTGCAAACAAAATATGGAAAGTGGGAGCAGTAAGAGGTGGGAAGGGAATTCATAGAATCACAGACTGGTTTGGGTGGGAGGGAACTTAAATCTCATCCAGTTCCAGGCGCCCGACGCGGACAGGACACTTTCCACTAGATCAGGTTGCTCCAAGCCATATCCAACCCTTTCCTTCCCTGGCCTGCTTTGATCAGGCACGCTGGCATCATTTTGAGGCCACAGTGACCATACACTGATGTGTCTGACATTCAGGGGCCAGCAGCACAGACACGGGCAGCTCTCAGGCCTCACAAAGCTGTTCGCATCTCCTTTCCTTGTGAAAGGCTCCCTCAAAGTGAGCCAGGAAGCGGCCATCCGGATCTGCCTTCGGATGAGGCGCGTTTTGGCACGGTTTACTCTGGCAGCGTGCATCTCCCTTCCGCATCCCAAGCGGCGCAGAGGGAACGTGGGAGGGTGTGTTGGTTTATTTGCTGTACGCACAGACTGCGGCGCCCGCTGCTGCGTGCCAGGAGGGAGATGCTGGCGCATCAACCCCGATGCTCTTTAAGCGGTCCTTTATGAAAACAGGCTCTGCGGGGGGATTTAGCGCACTTCCCGGCTCTCTTCTTTCTTCCTATTGCCAGTGCTGCCAGCAGCATCCCAGCATCGTCTCCCAGCCCTTGTCTCCCGCCAGCCGCCTGCATCTTCACTTTTATCTTTCAGGGCTGGATTACAACCTCTGTCTGCAACTTAATTGCGATTAGATGCATGAGTGGGGCTGCTAGATAAGGCTTGGAGAAGTTGTCAGGGATGTGTTCGTCCCACCGATCATTCCAGCCACAGCTTGTTTAGTACAGGAGGGTTTTTTTCCCCCTCTTTTATTTTTCCTCTCTTCCTTTCTGTTTTGTCCCCACCCTGGTTGGTTTGCTTGTTATCACTTCCCCCAACTCCACCATAAGCAAGCTGTTGGCAGTCGTGTCCCCACAAAATTGCTGCTTCCAGTCCCATAAATCCATGAGGTTCCTCCTTACTTTTCTACTGGTACTACATCCTCTTTTTTTCCCCATTTTCCTTACTCTATCCAAGCGTTGCCAGCCTTCAGCTGTCAATACCTTTTATGTCCCATCAGAAATGGGAAAAGGAGAACTTACTGGAAGTCTTTGCATAGGAAGAGGTGTTATCTCTGGGAAGGAAGAGAGCATCACTCACAGCCCAAGTTTGGGAGAAGGCCGCTCAGAAGGCGGAGAGAGGGGTATGAATCCATCTCTCCCCGCTCCTCTAATTTACAGCTCTGACAATACGATGCCATTAGTGAACATCTATCTTCATGTAAAAGGGGGAAAAAAAATCAAAATCATCATAATAAAAAATCACTACATGCCTTTCAGCAGGGAGCAGCCCAGGGAGACAGGAGTTATTGTTAAGAAAGTCATATATCTTCTTTACTTTGGCATCAACATAAATAAAATTATTTATCTCTCAAATTTAAATGCTCTGCACCTTTAGCAGGCAATAAATTCTTCTCTCCTGTCCCTTCGTGTATTTTTTTTTCTCCCTTCATCCTTCACCACTGCATATGAAAACGCAGCTTCCCTCCCCGCTCAGGGTACAGCGAGGACCATGAGGTTTTCCCCATTCTTCCACACCTTGGGGATGCTGGAGCAATGCCTGCTCCTTTCCGGCATCTGGCCTTGCTGTTCCCCACCGTGCCTGATGGGGCTGTTAACTTCCTCATGGGATAGGTCAGGCCTGACATGCATCATTCGGGTACTAGTTGGTCCTTGGGATGGCAGCTGATGGTGTGTGACGTCCAGGCTGGGAGGGGGGGACACCCTACTGGTGCTGTGAATGCTCCTCGTCTGCTGTCAGCAGTTTTCTCTTGCCTGACATCTCTAATCAAAAGGGTTGTTGGTGTACCAGGGTTGACAGCGGAGAGATCCGGGAAGCTGGGAACACACACACAAAAAGACAGCCCTCATAAACCGCATCCCATCTTGCTTTCTGCTTCCTTCTCTCCTTGGTGCTTTATGTGACGCGATCAACTTCTGCTTCCCTTTGCTTTCCCTCCTGGATTTAAAACAGAAATGAAATAGTAATAATAACCATCATCTTGTAAATCAGTGTGTATTCTTCCAATGGTGAAATCATAAAGATCTTAACAGCAACCTATATGTTACTGTCTCTGTTGCGTAGTGCTGTGAATTACAATGGCTCTTCTGTGCCTGGTGCCAGAGTGGGCTTATGGTCAGCGCTGGAGCTGGGAGGTGAGATGGCAGCATGGGCTCCCTGCTTGGCTCTGCAAGACCTTGGGCAATGCCAAGTGACTCTAGGGGGACATGCAACCTGGGGTCTTCTGAACATCATGGTAAGCAGCACAGGAATGGCTGAGATAGCCCCTAACTCAACATTGCTATGTGCAACATGGCTAGTTCTCCTTTGGACCCACTGAAGCCTAAAGGGGTTTGGGATGAGTGTTTTTATCTTTGGACCATGTATAGAAGAGCAAAAGGAGACAGTTCCCTCACCTGGAATGATTTTTTCTTCATTTAGAGGTCATGTCTTTCAAAGCCTTCTCTCTCTTCCTGCAACCCAAAATAACCTGGCAGCAGTGACATTTTAAAAGGAAATTAAAAGAAAACATTTGTTTTGAATTGACATTTTGACTTGAAATGTTGATTTGTTCTGGGTTTTTAAGCCAGAGAGCAGCAACTCTGATGTTGCAAATGAGATTGGCTTGAAAAAGCCAACCATGAACTCTCGGGACACCGGGGGACACAGAGAGGGGTCTTTGCTCCAAGCTCTCTCTACGGGGAGGGACATGGAACCAGCTACTCAGCTCCTTCAAATGCAGAATTATCTTTGCATCTTACTAAAAACAAGCCGTGAAAGGGGCATGTTTCTGTTTTCAGTGAGAAAGCTCTGCAAGGAGGGGAATGAGGGAATCAATTTTTGACATCAGTTGCTTTTCGCCACCGTTAAGGAGGAGGATGCTGTCGACGTGCTGAGGTTCCACCTTCTTTAAATATCACTGGTATTTATTTTCTTTACTTGCTCTTAATTGTTATGAAGCTGTAGTCTCCTCTGTGCCCTGGTGGGGAATTTATCCCAGAAAGCATCTAGAAACGGTCTGTTTCTTGGTCTGCAAACATCCTTTCATCTCTCCACCATCCCATCTGTCTGTCTAGCTGCTCCTCCACCGCTTCCTTCCTCTTCCCTGTGATCGCAGCCACCAAGAGCTGTTAAATGAACATTTTCGTAACATCTTCGTTTGCATTTCAAACGAGGGAAAGGCTCAGAAACCCAGAGGAAAGCAATAAAAAAAGAGACAAAACAAACAAAAAACTTTGCTTTCCCTGTTCCTCCCCATTTCTCACATCTGAAGAGATGCTGAAACTCATCTAAAGGTAAAAAATCTCAACCCTTCCCCACGTGCTTCCAATGGAAGTGATTTCCCTTGGATGTTCTTCCCCTGAAGGCTCTTTTGCTTTGGGTTGGGTGGGTATTTTGGTGTTACAAGGAATTTGTGTGATGTTGCCCTCTAATGGCTGATGATCGGGAAAGCTGTCCAGGAAATCCTCTTTGTTGTTGCCTGAGAGAAATAGGGTTTGGGGGGGATCAAGAGGCAGATGGGGTTTCTCCAGACCCACCAGAGAAATACACACTTAGCTCTTAGACTGTCGCCTTTCCCAGTCTCTTGTTCGTTCCTCTAAATAGGAATAACCAAAATGAAGCCTTTAGAAAGGCATTTTTTTTCCCCAAAAAAAGCCCTTTCTCAGCCCTTTTTCATTAAGGAGATGCTCAGCAGATGGCTCCCTCCCTGTTGCAGCCCCACAGACGGGCAGTCCTCCAGTCATTTCCTTTTGGAAGGAGAGCAAACGTTCTGACTTGAACTTTCCTACATAACGGTGAGGGTTTGTTACCCAAATGCACACACTTTCTGTAGTTGTTTTCATTTACTACTGGTTTAAATTATTTCACATCCTTGCAAATCTCCTCCTGACATCCGCAGCCCAGGCAGGGAAAGCAAGAGAGAGGGGGAAAAAAACCCCTCCGAAGTGTTCATTCTTCACGTAATGTATTCCAATCCTGTTAGGTCGTGCTGGTGAAGGTAATATGTCTGGCATTCATTTAATGCAATTGACAGTGATGAATGGTCAATTATACAAATTACATTCTTATTAAATCCCCTGGAATCGCTGCTTTAGAAAGCCTTAGCTATGGACTTCTTGTGCTATATACTTGTTTTTTTTCTAGGCACATCTTTACTGCTGGCTGCTGCAAACCCGCCTTCCAAAAAACCTTGGAAAGCATTAAAAATCCCTTAGTTAAGTCAATTACTGCAGATAAGTTAATCTTAATGGGATGCTTAAACCCCTGTCCTTGCATAAGTTTACTTTTCATCCCTCTCCCTTAGCTCTGGAGGCGCTGGGGAGAGAAGTTTTCCAGCAATTGTTGTGACAAATGGATTAAGAGCGAATAAGCAGCTCTGGATACAGAATTCCATGAGGACTGGTTTTAAGGAGAACTTTCCCTCTAAGCTTGTGCAGAAATTTCCTGGCTTGGGATGAGGGGCAGAAGGTTGTTCCCCCCCCCGTTTGGTTGCAGGATGGGGATGCAATGCCCATGGTTATATCATAGCACCAAACCCCCCCAGCAGCTTGAGGCTTCTGAAATAAGGTGAAAAAGCCAGGAATGGACACAATTCATTTGCAAGCGGTGCTGTTGGGAAGGGAATGTGCTTTCCACCTCTACTCATTCCCAGAGCATTAAACCATGCTGGTTCTCCTGTTTTGCGAACCCATGGCACTAGTTTTAATTGCCTGGCATAGGATGAACTGGCAGATATTAGCCAGGCCACGTCCGTTCAGGGAATACATGTAATAAATCGACTATTAAGTTAAGCGAGTTTTCAGCTTCAGCAGTGGAAGTGCCCATCTATCTTGTGTGGCTTTCTGCATGCTTCATTACCGCATGTAACCACAGTGAAAAAAATAGGCTTTATCCTTTATAATTAGATAATAAGTTCCCTGAGATACACGTTAGTGCTGCCAAGCACCTGATGCTCCGCCACGGCACGGAGTCACCCACTTCCAGCAGCTCCTAATGAAATTTATTGCCAAGCCTGGTATTAGACTAAGTTAACATCACTTCATCTTCTGCCTTGACAGAGTTATGCGTGAGGCACTCCAGGATACATCAGCTGGGATTTAAGGACTGTAAAGGGAGAGAGCAGTGCCACAGTGCATGAAAAGGGGGAAGAAGGCTGTGCAAGGTGATGCTGCCTTTATTTCCCCATCCCCTTATTAGTGTTGGTACCCAGAAGGGACTGAGTGTTTTGGTTTTTTTTAGCTAACCTTAGGCTGGTTTTGCCTTGCTTAATACAGATAACAGCAGTTAATAATTAAGAAATGAGCTGTGACCTGTTTGAAGAGGGAGTAGAGCATGCAGCATGATTGCAGGCATTGTGTCACTGCAAATCAAAACAGCTTCCCTCTAATGATGTAGGCTGCAGTAAAGTATCTACTGGGTCCAAGAATTGTCACAAATTGTCTATAAATCAACCACAATTTGTCACCACCTCACCATCCAGTCGTAGCATCTCTGTGCCATGATCCTGGTGTGCTCCTTCAGCCGAGAGGAAAAGGGGGTTTGTTCTCTTCCAAGTTTTCTCCAGGTTCTTGAGGGAGGCTGGAGACACATGGAGGTTGAAGGGAGTTCTTGCAAATGAACAACTGATCTGGCTTTGGATCTGGGGCTTCATCCATCTCTCCCTTCCCTTCTCCCTCGCTTCTTTGTCTCGATAACAAAACATTGAAGCCCCAGTGCCTGCCAGAGCCTTGAATAAGCCAAAGGCAGGAGAAATGATGGAGCTGCCACGACGTCTCCCTCTTTTTACTCAATAAGCTTCATAATCTCTGTATCGCACGCAGACAGGAGGAGCAGGGGGAACTTTATGAGCTGCTTAGAGCAGGGAACTCCATCACCAGCCGTGACTATTATTATAAAATATTCTGGAAGTTAACTCAATAAAAAAACTAATAATGAGAGGAACTATCTCTGCCTTTGTTTATAGCTTCTTTAAGTGTATAAATGAGCACAAGGTGATTAATGAGGGTGATCTGAGAGAGAAAGATTTGCATGCACGGTGCTTGAATTATTTCCTTATTGCATGTGCTTCCCGGTCCCTCTGTTTATTGTGCTGCTCGTCGCTTTTTAATACAGAATGACTAAAGTTATGAGATCCTATTTATTCCACCTGACATTGTCCCCTCTGCCAGCTCAGCCCCTGGGACAGATAGCGCATGCACAATGCATTCAGAAAATATATTAAAAAGCAATTATAAACTCCCTGCCTTCAGTGTTCTGGCCTTATTCTTCACAGAGAATTAGCATAATGTCTACAGGCTTGCATGGAGTTATCAAAACACGATGAGTCTCTATCTTATATTCAGGGGCTGATGGATTTAGGAGTTAAAGGTTGACGATGGTACATTCATATACTCCTCCTCCGGGCCCTGGTAAATGTTCCTGGTGCCGGTAGCACGTTTCCCCCAACACCAGCCACCCCAGGGGATGTGATTTTGCTGGCTCAGCACATGTTTCTCGCATTAAGCAATGTCCTTTGCTCTGCTCACCATGGTGGCTCCGATATTAGAGTTTCATTATGTTCCTGGGCTGCTTTCCCCACCGTTTTCTGGTTTATAGACTTACAAATGCCCCTCTGAGGGACAGGGAAGACATCAGAGCGAGCTATTCTGATATAATGGGTACTTTTCTTTGCCTTTCGCACGTTGTAGGGTAAGATCCCATTGACTGTGAGCTCTTCAACTAGATACTGGCTGTGCTCTCAGCCGGGAGGGTGATGCTGTGGTGATTCCACACCAAGGCATGGGTCTAACACCATTTAACCTGGTAAGTCCAGGCCATCAAATGGTTAAAAAACCCACCATTTAGGGGCTTTTTGAAATGGCAACAGCACCTCAGGTAGTGTAAGTGTAATGTGGGGTTAAAATGGCACTGAAACTGGTGTATTTCACTGCTTCAGAACTGGAGAAAACTGGCAAAGCCACCACAAAATCAGTGCAACTTCGCCAGGTTGCACTGGAATAAACCTTCTCACCTGGCTGTTGGGCTGGCTTGTTATTTATGGCTTCTCTTTTGCATAATATAACATAGATAGGTTGCAAATGCGAGGCAGTGTTGAACCAGCTGGCACCATGTGTCTCCATCTAATTATATACAATCTTTTGGGTTTCCTTCCAGCTCCACCATCATTCTCTCCCACAAACCTGGTGCAGGATTTTAACTCACTCCCGGCACAGAACGCTTCATCTCCATTAGAAGGGAGGGTGTGCTCAAATAAATGAGCATTTCAGGAAGTACTTGGAGGCTTTCATAGCCTCTCTGTACCCAGAAACTGTTTATCATCAAGCGTCTTAATACAGACCAATTTGTATACCTCAAAAATACATTTATTCTGCAAATTGTTTGTAGAAAGGCAACAGAAGGAAATGGGCTTTGCTGCTATTGAATTCATTAGGAGCAGACTCCCTGATCGCTTTTATTCTGCCTAAGCTCCTATTGTATATTTTGTTCATTTGGAATATTTTATAGACCTGTGTTGACCTGGGTGCATTCTGCCCTGGGGGTTTCAGGGGTATTTAGGGGAGCAAAATTAGCCCCCATTGGAGACAAATCAGATGCTGTCACTGCTTTTTACCCCACGTACTGGTTTTGGTTGAATGGGTAGAGAAGGCAGTGAGATGCAGACATCTTTTTCCTTCTAGACCCCCTTTTCTTCCCTCTTTGCATGCTGGGGGTGGGAGGGACAGAACGGATGGATCCACTCTGAAGCTGTGGACATGATTTATGGCAGGGAGAGCCCAAACTTTGTGCTGAGCTTGACTTCAAAGGCAAGCATTGAGCCCTAAGATATTCCTCTTAGTAATTCATGTACAGCTGCATTAGTTAGGGGCTTCACAGTGTTTTATCCACTTGTCACAATTAGACATTATTATTATTACTGAAAACAGAGATGGCTGGAAGATAATAATTCTTTATGAACCTCCCGTCACAATTAATGTAGGCTCCATACTTGCCCATTTGCTGAGTTTTAAGCTAATCATTCCTTATATGTGTTTCAAGCCTTTAGTGAAGTACAAATAATTTGAACTAATTAGCTTATTAAAAGAAGGGAATGAAAACAAATGGCACATGAATGAATTGTGGGATTTTGTGTGGAATTAATATCTCACTAATATATGTGGATTTGGTAAATTCATTATGCATTCATAATCAGACCTGATGAATCACCTAGCTAATTCAGGAGTAATTAGGCATGAACTACTGACACTTATTTTAAAGTATGACCGAAATAGTTGGCTTTATCCTAAGGACTCAGTTGTGGTCCCTGAGGCCTTGTAAAACTGGCCAGTGTTAAACACTGAGACCCGCTGTGATTTATGGCTGTGCTTAAGGAGCTCTGATGTGAGGGCCTCCAAGCTTCCAGTCCAGTGGGAATCTGATAGGCCATTGCACCCCAGCTTTGGGAATAGCAGCCTTCAAGGCTGGTCACACCAAGAGATCCCTCCTGGGGGGTATGTGCAGACCCCCCGGAATAAGCAAGTGCCTTGTGACTGGCTAGTTTTTCACTGCCTGGCAGCTGGAATGCATTAATAATGCTCATAATGATTTAGTTTCGCCTTGCCACAATGGCTTGAGCGGCACAGCATCCTCCTCAGCCAGCATCCCCCTGAACGAGGTGCTGATGCAGAAGGGAAGCAGCCCGCTGGCCCTAAGAGGGGGATGCACATGGGGAAACACAGGGATTGTGACAGAGGCTTATGGGGGAAATAGCAAGTTTTGGAGGTGTTGAGGGTGAACTGGAGGAGGCTTCTCTGGGCTCTACAGGTGGTGGGAGGGATGGAAGAAAGCACCAAGGTGTAACAGGAGGGTGATCAAAAGTGCGGCATAAGGAAGAGGGGGAACTGGGCACCATCACGAGGAGGGCAGCGCTGTGGTGATGTTTGCACTAGGATTCAGGCTGGACACAGGCAAGACGAGTTTGCATTTGCAAAGGTCAGAGGAAAGGATGTTGTGGTGACAAGGGAGGAAGGGCTCAGAGCCTGGATTAGGGCTTCAGCCAGGAAGTGGAGAAGGGCAAAGGATGGTGCAGGAAGGCTCTGCAGGGAGAGTACCGGGATGAAGATGATGCCTGGGTTGCAGTGAGGTAACACTGTGCATGTGGATGGTGAAATGGTCCAAATGAGCTCTGCAGCAGATGGGATGGGCTTGACCTGATGGTGAGGCATCTCTGAGGCTTCTGCTCAGTCAGATGGGAAGGTACTACTGCTCTCTCTGCACCAGGTATCTTCCCATCACTAAGCTGAACCTCTGCTGCAGATCTGAGACTCATCTGCCTCCAGGCACCAAATCTGTGTTTGCAGATAAGATTATCCAGGGATTAATTGTAGAGGGAGAAGAGAAATGTAGATTAGTCATCCCTTGAGAGCAGACATAGATCAACAGCATTTAGAATTACCTTTGGGGGTTTAACAGCCATGGATCACCAGAGTACCTGAATTTTACCTACCACGTAAAATCAACAGTCTGGTTAATTATGAAAAATAATTCATGTCACACCAGTCTAAACCTACTAAAATCTCTGCATTCATTCCAGAGACAGCTTTATAGCTCCTTTGCTCACCCCAGGGCTTGGGGGCCAGCAGAATTCTTCTTTCCAGTTCTTCGGGTCATAGAATCACAGAGTGGTTGGGGTTGAAAGGGACCTTAAAGCTCATTTAGTTCCAACCAGGGTTCTGCTGCCCTAAGGGGGGCCGGATTTGCCCCTGAAAATGGGTGTATGTAATGGGAAATGGATATATGTCCACAGGAAATAGGTGTTAGTTGATACTGAGCCCCTAAAAATGGACCAGGGCTCTGCACTGCCAACAATTCAATAAGGAAACTCAGCGACCAGGCTACACAAACGATGACCTCTGGTTACGCTTTCTGGTGCACAAGCATGACAATGCAATCTTTGCTTGCCGTGTAGCGACCAGCTGAAGGGAAGGCAAACAAAGTGAGAAATCACATTCCATGCACGCCAAGAGCTCGAGCTCACGTCCTGGATCCACGGAGCAGTGGATGGGACACGCTCTGCTCTTGGCTAGGTACTTGGGATGCTGCGTGCAGACCCAAAGTGCGGTGCAATCACAAAGAATAAACAGTAGCAATTACTTAATACTTCATGGTGATGGAGTATTGAAAATTAGCATCGAAGTTAAGCACTAATAAGAGACAGAACACGCTGTGAGCCTGCAGAATTTTATATAGTAGGATCCAGAGTAAATAAAAGTACGATTTACACAAAGGCAGATAATTGAATTACCTTGTAGGCACAGTCCTAAAGTTCAGAGTGATTGGCTAATCAATATGCTATTATAAGATGCTACAACGCAACCAGAGAATCTGTGACTGCCCCGTCCCTGGCAGTGTTCAAGGCCAGGTTGGATGGGGCTTGGAGCAAGCTGCTTTAGTGGAAGGTGTCTCTGCCTGTGGCAGGGTTTGGAGCTGGATGAGCTTTAAGGTCCCTTCCAACCCAAACCAGTCTGGGATTCTATGAAGTCATGTTTTCTGTTCTCCACCTCTGACATCTTCCAGGGATGACAGGGAAATGCTGCTATTCAAGGCCGTGGGAGCTCACAACCCTTTTACCTTTCGAAGCTCCGAAATACCCCTCTATATACAAGACAAACAGACAAGCAAGACAGTGTTGATCCTTTCCAGAGACACATTTTACCTGTTAGCAAGCTGAGTGCTTTGCTGGCCAGACCCTCAGCTGGCAGGAGCTAGACCCATCATGCTGGTGGTGGTGGGGGCTCATGCCAAATTACACCACCTGAGGCTTTGGCCGCTGCACGCAGCCAGCTGAGACTTGCAACGAGCAATAGAGTCTGCTGCATCCCAGCATGAAATGCCCTGCTTCGGTTCCACACCAATGCCAGTCTTCTAAAGGAAAGCAGATCTTCTTTCCAGCCCATTGTATTTCGCTAATTTAATTCCATTCTGTATGTCAAATCACATTATATATTCACACCAACGGAGGAGCTATTTTTTCCTTTATTAATATTAAGACATTTATTTGTCATTTTTTAACAAAAGTGAAAAGGAATCAAAAGCTCATTTTCTGGGAAAGCAGTGCACTTGGCGTGTGTGTGCCACTGCAGCTGTCTCTCTGTGTGCTGCCTTGGATTCTTCTGCAGTCTGTCCTCCAGTCTCCAATGGGTTTCTATGGGTTGTGCTCTTTTCCATCTCGCACTGACTCAAAGATGCTCAACTTGCACGTGATCCCAGAGGGCTTGTGCTTGGTGCCCAGGAGTGTCTCAGCTGATAAACCTTTGTGATCCCGGTTTGTTTCCCTCTTGCAAGCCAGTGAACTGCAGACATTCCCATCGGCCTCAACTGATTTGGGTTGGAAGGGACCTTAAAGCTCATCTGGTTCCATGGGCAGGGACACCTTCCACTAGAGCAGGTTGCTCCAAGCCCTGTCCATCCTGGCCTTGGACACTGCCAGGGATGGAAGATCTATCGGTATTTCCCCTCCCTTTGCGTTTTGTTTTCCCCTGTTTGCTTTCAGTGGAGGATGAGAAAACAAACCAGAAATCCCAGATATTTTTTTGAGGAAGCCAATGGAGGGTAACCACGCATTTGAGCAGGTGCTGATGTGGGGCATTGCACAGCAGGATAAGTGCAAAGCGTGTCCAGAAAGGAAAGATCTTTCAGAAGAGCCAGCAATAGGAGGGTTGGGGTTGCTGAGTGTGGAAATAAGGGATACCATGAAAATGAACCTTTTGGGGTTTGGTTAAACCGAATGATACTGCTGAAGCTGCACTGAAGTGGTTGGATTTTAAGGATTTTCTTGTGGTGCTGTCTGAAAAAAAAAAGCTTTCCATTAAATTTAGGTAAATTTCAAAACAAACCATTGTTTCAACCATGAAGAAAAGAAAATCCTAATGGTTTGCTTTGAGAAAGCAGAGAGAAAACCTTCCTAATTTTCCCATAGAAGGAGAGTGAGTGTTTCCAATTAGAAGTGTTTCAAGCTGGTTCACAACAATTTGGGGGCATTATCTGACTCTTCAGTTTTCAGCAAATGAGGTTTCTGATTGGAAGGAACTCGCCCATCTGTAAGAGAGTGTCCTATATACAGGACTAATAACGCTGGCATGAATAATTCATCGCTCTTTATTACACAGAAAGGTGTGTGTGGAGTGTGAGGCACATGCAGTTTCATCAAAGCAAAGCGTATTCAGTTAAAAAAGCATCACTTTTACTGAGTGCTTGCGTTGGACTCTGCCTTGTGGATTAACCCCCGCCCAGCAAACCAGCCTCCAAACTCGACTTCTGTTTGTCTCTACCTGACCTGAGGGGAGATTATTAATATCATGTAACATTCAGTTAATAGGTCAGATGTGAGACCTTATTACAGAGCTAGGATAAATTGCCTCTCCGGTAGCACGGAGCTTGACCTTCACAGACTTCAGAGCTCAATATTCAGCCTTCATACATCCAGCCTTAATTACTGTGTGCATGAGCATTAGCGCTACCATGAAAGGTCCGAGTTCATTTCGCTGGACCCTGCTTTGCATCGTCGCTTTGTACACTCCAACGCCAGGAAAGGACACAACAAAGTCTTTGGGGGGGGGGATTCGTTCATGCTTAGTCCCAGTTTTAGTTGTTTTTCACCCAGAAGTGGGGTCTGTGAGACTGAGGGAATACGGTTCCTTGCTGCCTTGTTGACCTGGATTTTGGAGGTGCTTTTGCAGGGTCTTCTCTTAGTGCTCCCTAGTTGCAAAACAGCGACTGCAGAAGGGAACTGCAAAGGCAGAGCTGGTTTTACTCCAAAAGCTGGGGGGACATCCAACTCTAGAATTTTATCAGTTGCACAGGAGGCTTTTTCTTCTCTTGGGAGCTGCTGGGATTATTCATTGTGGTATCCCTAATTGAGGACGGATGAGAGCAGGGGTGGTTGTTGGGTGAGAAATGCGGCTATGGAGGCAGATCTGATGCCCCTTCCCTAGTCCAGCAGTGCGCACAGAGGGTAGACAGGGCATCCTTTGAGAGCCCTTCCCTGGAAATGCCCCTTTACAGTTGTACTGAATGCCACTTGTTTTACTGGGGGAAGTCGATGGCCTTCATTAGAGTCAGAGCAAGTGACATAATTCTCCTTCTGCGCTTTCAAATCTATGAGCATGTGAGCTTAATATTAGCAACACAGATAAAACAGCATTTTAACGCAGTATTTATCACTGCGCTCTCCCAGGAGAAAATCTATCAGAGCTTTAAATCTCAAACTCTCCCATTCTTCTCGAGCAACAAGATCAATTCATTAATATTTGGAAAGCTTTCAGTGTTATTAATCATGTTATTATTCTATTTATGTACCTCTTAGTAAGAAAACGCAGGCAAACCAAGGCCAGTCTCGTGGGCTGAGTTTCTTTAACTCCTAGGGGGGAATGTAGAGGAGAAGAATGGGAACGGTTTTGCTGGGTGAAAAAAGGGTCTTTGTGCTCGCATTTTGTGTGGCAGATGTAAAAAGGTGTTGCAAGTCGACTAAAGGCTGTGAAAGGTTGCAGGCTAATTGTCTTGTCATTATGAATTCGCTTTGTATCCGTGGTCACAGCACAGATCCTAATTAATTTATTTAGTATTCATGCAGATATCACAGCACCTTCCTTCCATAGGCAGCGTGTTGTGATATAATCAGCACCTGCATCGCTGGGGAGGTGATCTGGGAGATGGGCTTAGCCCAGGCTGGAATAGATGGACCCTAAGAGTTATTAAAGCACACTGCTAATCAGCCAAGCAGAGAGGTCAATCCCCCTAAATGAGTTGAGCTCCTTCCCTGGGTCTATCTCATAAGAGCACCCACGGCTCGAAAATAAGTTTGTAATTGACTGATGCAGACAGATGAGTTTGGGAAGAGGTGATTGATGTCAGCAATAGATTTGAGCGCAATCAGCCTGCCCGAGAATACTAATTTCACAGCCTTTAGCAGCCCGGACCTGCTCTTCAAATACACTGTGGGTAAATAGATCAGGTTGCTGGTGTCCAACCCCAGCTATCACCCTGGGCTTCTACATTGCTGCGCCTTGTGGAGCAGTGAAGGATCAGGAGTTGCAAAGCCTGTTGTGTTGGCATTAAGCTGTGCTTTAGCTCTTAAGATCTAGATGCCCCTGTGCTTTTCAGCACGTACTTACCTTTAAGCTTGCGAGTAGCTAGGCTGATCTTGGGAGGTATAATCCGCCCTGAAATGTCAGGAACGTGTGAGGACTATGCTAAATCAGGCCAGATGAAGGACCTGGGAAGCTGGAGGCAGTGGGGCCTGCAAGCTTAAAGGGATTTAGTTAGACTTGTGCAGAATAACAGCCTTCTCTGCGCTTTGGTCATGGGAAGACTTTTACTAAGCTGCACACTCAAATGGCAGAGAGACAGACTCCAGGATTATCACTGAGGTTGTTATCAGTAGCAGGACATAAACTGTTGATGCTTTTTTCATGAAATCAGGCTGTGAGCAGCAACCTCCTGGTCATTGGAGCTTCAGGGGTTGAGCTTCTGGTCCTCAGGGGCTGCCATCTTCCCCAGGTCACAGCATCTTCACCAGGCTTGGGAAAGGTATGGAAAAACAAGGTGGGTCAACCAAAGCAAAGCCCTCTGCTCCCTGGGGACTGGAAAGGGCTGAATGGCAATGGCGGACAGAATAACATCTTTCATCGCTCTCACGCTTTCCATAACCACAGCGATAACTCAGACAGATTCACTGTTTTGTTGCTTCTCTGCAAGAGCAAAATTAAGTGCTGGTGATTCTTCATCTAGAGGAGTAATATAAAGGAGCCTTTTCCCTTTATATTTTCTAGATAATTAGATTAATGGTGCCCTCTGGGTGAGTTTTAATGTATAAAGACTGCATTAGATCACTGTAATTCATTGCTTTACCTGCTGAAGTGCTCAGAGCCTGGGATGCGTGTGGGTAAGTTCAGGGCTGTAGCCTGTTTTCATTGACTAAAGTGGCAAAGGTCTCTATATGGCAGTCACTAGAAGACGGAGAGTTGCCACAGGCAACGCCTACATAAGCTAAAACTTTGCCAAGAGGGTTTATTGCCCTGATGGTGTGGTGAAAACGCATTCAGGCGGCACCATTCAGGGTTCAGGGTCAACCTTGGGATGGGGACAGCACCGAAGCTCTTGGGTTTGCTTTTCTCCTTGTAAAAATCTGAGTAGTGAAGCCTCCAGCATGGAGTGGGGATTTCAGAGTTAACTGTTCACTTCCCATTCAGTCTGCTGCTTGCCCTCTTTGGGAAATCTCTGCCTCTGACTGCGGCTGATCTGAAGCCAAACAGTGCAGAGGCACCTCCTGATATCCGAGTTATCAGGAAGCTGGGGTGCAGAGAAGCCACATCTGAAGATGTACAGAACACCACTTTTTTCCACCTATAAGTACAGGAGGTTGATAATTTTCATTGACTGAAGCCAGGAGTCAGAACAGATTTGCTCTGTGCAGCGGGATGTTAATGGCAGGGTGTCTTTCCTGGTTGTTACCTGGGGTGGGAGCAAACTCCTTGGTGCCATTTAGGTCTCTAATTCAGCTCAAATCAGAGTTAATTTTTGGATCAATTCCCACTTATGGCCAATGGAAACATTCAGTGTTTCCCCCAAACCTTATGTTGTTTGGAAACGCCTCATTTCGCTGCCGGTGTGCAGAAAGGCAGGATGGCTCCACAGGGATAATTGCAAGGTTTGAGGTACAGGGCGACAGAGCTTCCCCTCCCTTCCCCAGCAGAGTTGCATCTTGCCTCTCCCTCACTCAAAGCCCTGGCTGATGTGCCTGAGCGATGAGCGGTGTCACACTGAGCTGCCTTCGTCTGTCCACAGTGTGAAAGCCCAGTTTATGGCTCTGTTGCCTGCGGTAATGGCCTCGCTGAGCAGCATCAGTTGGTGCTGTGGCTGTCAGGGGAGATGAGCATTTTTATTTCTCTATCAACTACTTCATGGCTAACCTTCGGCTGACACGGGATCTTGGAATCCTGCGTGTGGGAAATGCCTGTATTGCTGTTGACTTGTTTCTTCTCCTGTCTGTGTATCCTATCTTGGGGTTAGGGTTAAGGATGACCCTGACAACAGGCACAAGCTGTCAGGCATTGTTAGCAACGTGACAGGCTGTCCCATGCATTCGCTTTCCATGCATAATGCCCCATCCCTGGCAGTGCTCAAGGCCAGGCTGGATGGGGCTTTGAGCAAGCTGCTCTAGTGGAAGGTGTCCCTGCCCGTGGCAGGGGGTTGGAGCTGGCTGAGCTTTAAGGTCCCTTCCACACAAACCACCCTGTAACTCTATGATAACTGCTGTTCTAAATGCCAGCAGTATTTTCTATCCCCTACTCTCTTGTTCCTCTCCAGCTCGGCAGCAGGACAGACCCCTTCTGCCTGTTCTGCCCACTCCAAGCTCTCAAGTGATCTGCATTTCCTCCAAGCTTATCTCCATCTAAAGGGGATGGTTCTACCTTCATCTCTGCACCTCTTTAACTCATTGCTCTTTATGCCCTGTCTTCCTCTCTAGCAGGATACGAAAAAGCCACAGAAATCAAATCCCATTTAAAGGCATCCACCAAGAGAGGATTATTTTTTTTTTTAATCCTCCTTCCCCTCCTCTCCTCCTTGAAATGAAGTTTCTTACACTGCTCATTAGATGATAAGTGAATATAGAAAAACCTTTGAGCAAAGGTAATTCCTGGCGTGCAGAAGAGGGCTGTGGTGCTGGCTACACATTTATGAATGCAAACGAGTCCGGGCATCCTGTGGGGATGCTTTGTCAGTCCTTTTATCTCCCAAACCAAAGTTCAAACCGACTTCCTGAGTCAAGAACCATAAAATTATTCCACTGAAAGGATTCTCAAATGCCATCTGTAGAAAGAAGGGGGGAAACCTTCATTTATCAGCTTCTGAACTGGTCTGTGCATGCGCGGGAGAAATGAAAGAGCCCCTCATTATCAGGGTCCTATTCAGCTTCGTGCTGCTTCCCTGTAATTGATGGAATACATTATGCTCCAACAGGGAAGATCCTGGTGACTCAAATGGAAACCCATAATAATAATAATAACCCAGTGTACTTCTGTAGCCCGATTCATCTCTGGATTGCAAAGTAGTTTTGGGACAATTAACCAAGGGCCACAGAAATCCCTGTGAAATTGGGAAGCCTGTACCATAAAATAGGCAAATCAAATGTGAGTTGTTACTTGTGGGTTGTCCCTTCATCTGAGCACTGTGGGCACCCTGAATCCATGTAGTGTGGGAACATACATAGCTCCAATAGATGGGTCTGTTGGTGCATACAGGCTGACATTCAAGTGTGGGGTATGTGTGGGGTGCCAACACAACATGGACGTGGGTGAAGCTGCCCAAGTGCCTCGCTAAGCCTGCTGGGGGTATTTTGGGAAGTTTTTCCAGGATCTGCCATTAGAGAGTTGCAGCTGTGTAGGGCTGGGAAACCATGCCAGAGAAAGAGAAATACAGCTGGTGTGACTGCCAGCACATCTGTCCCAGTTACTTCCCACCAAGGAGAAACAGCACCACCACATTGCCAACACCATTCTTGTTACAAGCCTCTCTGCCAAGCATTCAGGATGTTTTGGAGGTTTGGATTTAATTACAGTACCAGTGAATAGTCTGGTTTATGGGCAGTTTGCTGGATTATTTGCAGTGGTGTTGGGGCTATAGCCCTGTGTGCTGTACTCCTGATGCCGTTTTAGTCGAGTACCAGACATCTTTGCTCACACCGTTCAGTTGTGATCTAAATCCCACTGGTGTCAATGCAACTCTCAAGCCCAGCTCCTGAATATGGGTTACCTGGAGCAGATGGGAACATTCTGAGGGTTGAGAGCTCAGAGTCTGCTCTGTTTTAATCCTTGGTTATTTGTACTGCCAAGCAGGATGCAGCCAGGGTTCTATCCAAAACAAAGCTTAGAGGTCCATGTGGCTTTGACAGTGAAGGGCCAGTGTGGAGCAGGAATCAGAGGATACTTCTTTTCTGTCCAGCTGGTCTCTTCCACTATCTCCCAGCACTGCCTAAAGGTGGAAGGACCCTATTTAATTAAGTAATGAGAATTAAATATGATAGCTACAAGCATCAGCTAATTAAAAGGAGGGAAACTGCAAATGAGAAGTGCCATGAATTCAGTAAAAATCAATCACATTAGAGCGGTTCATCATCCCCTCAAATGGGCCTCATCTCCCTTCTTCTCACAGCTTAACCCTTTGTACCATCAGATTCTGCTTGGTGTCAGGGGAGGAAGCTCAAGTGATACATGCACTTGGTGCTTCAAAGACATGTGGGCACCCTGGTGCTTGAATCTTCCATGAGCATGGCTGGCCCCATGCTTTCCTTTCTCCTCTGCAGGTGCTTGTCTGACTACAGGCAGGGCCCTTCCTCCTTTAAATCTTCACCAAAGAGTACCAAGGCAGCACCCACCAGAAGAGGGAGGAAGAAAAATCCCACTTAATCAAAGAGAATATTAAAGCTGAGCTTTTTGTACAGCAACGGGCCTCAGACTGAGAAATCCCCTTTGTCAGTGGGGGGATGAGCGAGGGAGAGGGAAAGAGATAAAAAGGCATCAGAGTTTTAATTAAAAACCTGCATCCTGCCTTTGGTTGCAGCTTGTTTCTGCCCCCCTTCGTTAGGCTTCACCCTTTAAGTGCCTGTTATCAAAGATGTGCGAATTCCACTGATGTGGTGCATGATTTTGCTTGAAGAAGCCCCATCTGTCTGCAGGTTGGGATGGTGGCTGCTTGATGGGCCAGGAGGAAGAAGCAGAAATGGTTATCTCAGAGGGAAAAGCATCCTAAACCTGGCTATTTTCCTGTTGGATTCAGTGTCAAACTGGCTGCTGGACTTTCAAACTAATTTGGCTACCTGAGGCTTACTAGGGTGTATCTGACCTGATGTGTTACCTACAGTGGAGCTTTAGGGTTGCTTCGGTTTACACAGAATCACAGGATGGTTTGGGTTGGAAGGGACCTTAATGCTCATCCAGTTCCAGCCCCTGCCACAGGCAGGGACACCTTCCACTAGAGCAGCTTGCTCCAGACGCAGTGCAACCTGGCCTTGAACACTGCCAGGAATGGGACATTTTGCTGAGCTCATGAGCATCTTGCCATGGTTATCCTTGTCCCTGCTCCTGGCATTGCAAGGGACAGATCCCTGCAAGCCACAGCAGAGTGCAGTTTGGCCAGTGCCACAGTCCCAAAACCCTCTTCATATGAGAAGTGCCACGGGACCTTTCACAGCCACCAGTCCATGCCTTAGTTTCAATTAAAGTGTTAATGATCCCTTCCAAATTGGGCTGCATAGAAATGTGCTGTTTTCACCCCGAGGAAAACAGATGCACTTTAGGATCCAAAATACAAGGAGATCCTACAATATAGTAAAAAAAAATGGTTCATTCCCTGCATATTCCCCCCTTTTTGGCTGCGTTTCTCAGGTTGTGAAGCTGGGCTGGGGAGGAGGCTGTGGCATCTTGAGCTGGGGGCCAGCAGCTGGGCTGTGTGCAACAATAGTCTCCAGCAGCATTAAATGTTTAATCCAAAGAAGACCTGAGGGGCTAGGACACCTGGGTTGGATGCTCATGCTTGCCAGGCTGTCCTGCCTAATAATTATCAGAGAGGCAGGAGTCAAGGTGCACGAGTTCAGTTCCTGGATGCATCAAGCCTGTTCCCTTCTGTACCTGATGCTGGGGACCAAAACTCCGAGCCTCTGAGATGATGGATGACCTTGAGCCATCCCATTGGAGAAGTTTTCCCTGTCCCTTGCACAGGGTTGCTCGGGGACCTACACTTATTCTGCTTGCAAAGCACTCAGCTGCCTCTGCTTTAAAATGAAGCTTCCAAACAAGCGCAGCATGCTCAGTGCAAGATGAGGATGAGATGGTAAAATTCACCTTCCTCTTCCCACCCAGCTCTTGTATTAGGAACTCAGGTGGCCGCTGGGGCAAAGCCACCACCACCTTGCAATCCTGAATGTAGGACCATGTCCTGTCCTATTTTCCTTAAGTAAAATCAGCAATATAGGAACTTGCTGCCTCACCAGGTGGCTCGGTCCCTTTGCGGGGTCCCTGTGACAGCTGCTGGAAGCATGTTACTGCAGCCAACTTCTGGACCTGACAAGATGCGTTAATTAGGATGTGATGTACCACGATATGACACATGGAATGCACAGCAGAATTGGCAGTGTCACTCACAGAGAAGGGGGGCACGCACACTGTTGTTCATTACAGGGAGGCAACGTGTTTTATAGGGTCTGGTTTGTTCAAGGTCTGTGCCTGTTATCCTCAGGCTGGTCCAGAGGGACCTTCCCTGCCTGGGAGATAACTCAGTCATCAGGTTTCTGCTTTCTGTCTTTCCCAAAGGAAGGATAAAGCCAGGACACAGGCTTATGGGGCGACTTTGCCATCACCCAAACATGGGTGTCTTGTTTAGGTCCAGTGTCTCTTGAGGTGGGAGCTTTTGGGTTATGGCATTGCCATCCGCATCCTCTGCTCTCTTTCGTTGCAGTTATAAACCCTGGGTCTGGTCCTGATGCAACGTTTGTCTCCATGACTCTGGGTAGCAATGTGCTTCTGAATTGATGGAAGTTATTTCCCAGTATGCCCCAGACTATACATGTGGGCCCAGTTAGGCAGGTGAATGGCACAGTTTGCACGTTGTTGTTGTACTGTAATTGTCATTGCTCTACAAGGAGCATCAGATGTATCTCAAGTGGAAATAATAACCTTAGTTTTATAGGAAAGTAGAAATACATACCCAGCCCTAATTCCATACAAGGGAAGAGCCACTTTCCCCACGTACCACAAGTGTGATTGCTCTTTCCAGCTCCAAGGGAGCTTTTCTTCAGCAGATGATACATATTCGCATTTCTGTGCAATGGGCTTCAGGGAAAAGGCAAAAGAAAGACCCAGGTTTTCATAAGTCATCAGCGGAATCTCTCCAGGGTGTAGTGCTTGGCATGTCTTCATGTGTCTAGTGTTAGCTCTTCAGAAGCAGGAGACCCTGGAAAGGGACCTAGTTCTCTATCTCATCTGTCTTTATATGGAAGACCCTCAAGGAAACCAGTGCAGTGCCTTGGGTTAGAAACTGTACATGTGCACATGAAAGCACAATTAATGATTGTGCTTATAGAAAGTGCTATAAGAAAGCACTGTCCCAAGCCATCTGGAGATGCTTTCCCAGTGAGAGTGCTGGATCCATGTTTGGAAGAGTCAAGGAGAGGGATTCTGTGATTTTCCCTGGCTTTGGTGTCATTTCTCTCCTTCATCCTCGTCCTTTTCTTAACCATGGTCTGTCTCTTCCACATCCTACACCATCCCCATTCCCCACCTCTCCACCCACCATGGACCATCTTCCTTCAGACATAAACAGAGGATGGTGGTGGCTTGGGTTTCCTTCTTTCATTGCCGATGGATTCTAAAGTAAAAAATGAAGGACCCTTGTGATTTGGGGTAGGAAATAAACTGTTGGGGGGGGGGGGGAGAGACAAAAAGTATTTCTCAACATAATGAAAACACAAATGGACAAGATAATTATCTTCATAAGGGCTTGGATCCATGACAATACATCTCATTTTATAAAGCCCATTAGAGTTGGAATTTTATGCAAAACGCTCCAAGAACTCTAAAAATATAAGGCAATAGAGTCAAAGCAACGGGGATTATTAAAGGGGGGGAGTGTTATATTGGAGGCAATAAACCCTGGAAGAACTAGGAAAACAATATTCTAGTAAAACCATAATAAATGACTGTGGTTTAATCACTTGGTAAAAAACGCAGATATTTCTGCAGGTTTTATAGTGTCACTAAAAAAGTAACAATAACCACAAAGTCTTGCACGTTAAGGATTCAGCCAAGATGCTTTTTCTGGCGACAGGATCACACAAAAGTGTCATTTTAGCAATTTCCTGTTTTAAATAATAGTATATTATTTTCTGCATGGATCCACTTCTTCAACCTCTGCCGTGCTTTTAAGATATCATTTGCCATTAGATGTTTTTTCCTCCCATTCCCTCCTCGACATACTCTTGAGCCTTTGAACACACAAAATGATATTATTCCGAGCAATCTTTCCCACCACAGCAAAAAACAGGGAAACTCCTGGAGGGTCTCAATTTTAATGATGATCTTTCATGTGCTTGGGCCCTAATTGCAAGGTATTATACGGGTGGTTTAGAAAACAGAAGCACATTCTTCAGGTCTTTCTCTTTACCTATTAAATGGTTGGAATCAAAAGAGTGGCTGTTCTTTCTCCTCCTCCCCAGCAAGTTCTGATGCATTATATGAAAATGAAGTGCTTTCATTTAATATCCTTTGCTTTCTTCTGAATCGCTCCTGTGCTGCTGAATGAAACCCAGCTCTCATTTCGTTTTTAAGTAGGCGGGTTAAGTGCAGGGAGGTGGTGCCCAAATCATGTGCCAGCCCCTGCATCAGCCAAAAACTGGGCAAAATCAGTGTGTCCATAGCAGCAAACTCCTCGGTCACCATCTCAGGAGCTTTTTCCAGCCCCTGCTGCAGGGCTGAACATGGGGATCAGATGTGGAACCCTGCCACATGACCCCTGTGGCGATGTGTGCATCCCAACACTGGGATGAATGAGGTGATGTGGAGCTTTTGCAGTTGAGTATCTTGTTTCCCTTTCCATGGGACTGGCAACTTTAGGGGCAAACCTTCATGGTGGAGTCTCTTTAATTCCCCTGTAATACATACTCAGCCTTCAGCGCTCGCGCCTTTGCAAGGAGAGCTGTGCTTAAAAGCCCCCCACTACAGTTTCTAAACAGCCTTTTAATGCTTAAAACAATGATGGGGCATCACGGTGAGAAACTCAAAGTTGTGTTCATAGGGAAAACCAGGCACGCATCCTCCTTCCTCTTACTCATTCAGTGTCTCACAATGAGCGACCCCTGTACCATGCATGGATTTAATCCTCCAGGTGACACTGGTGCTCTCAGGGGGTTTAACAGCTCCATCAATGTGAATAGGAGTTGCAGTGTGGGAGCTCTTGCAGTGGAGATTAATAACTCACCCAGCAGCTCAGCTCTAGTCCTGTTGCAAAGCAAATGGGGTATTTATTTGGTGTGAACCGGGCAGCTCTTTGCTGCAAACCTCTCTTCTTGTTTATTATTCATGTTTATTCTTCTGTGTGGAGAAGGAGTTGGGGGTGTTGGGTGATGAAGAGCTCACTAAGGCCCTGCCTTAGAGCCCAGAAACCACCCATGTCCACTTCCCTGCCACAGGGATACCTTCCACTAGACCAGGTTGCTCCAAGCCCTGTCAAACCTGGCCTGGGTCCCACCACCATGAGATGGGGTCAACCTGCATCTGCCCGTCAGTGGAAAGCCCCACCTTTCCCCATCAGGAAAAGCTACTTCACCCCATAGCTGCCATCACCTGAAAGTCCCCAGAGCTGCATAAAAAAGAAGGATGAGCATCATCTTCACAAGTTTCGGTCTCCTGCAATTGCAGAGGGAAGGCTTTAAAATACAACCCCTTAAAAGCTCAAGGCTCAGAAGGGAAATAGAAAGGAAACACTTAAATTTACTTGTTTTAAAACTGCCTGTGATCTATTTATTTTTTTCCTAAGCTGGTCCCATGAGGTGGGGCATAAATCATGGGTTTATTTGAACGCTCGGATTGGGAAATGCATCTTTCTCCTTGGAGCCAGAAAGCAATGGATGCTTAAGGCTTGTAAAATCCCTTAAAATGGACTTCTCCACGTAACAAAGTGCTGCTTGTAGAGTCCAGAGCTGACTCCAGCCATTGCAATTCCTAAAATCCAACCTATCAGGTTCCTTCCCTCCTTTAGCTGGTAGGGAAGGGAAATAAGTATATAAAGGCTTGAATTAAAATTCTAAGGAAGTCATCCACAATAAATATGCAATATTTTGCCACGAAAGACCATAATATTATTTTTACTTTTGGCTCCCAATATGATCAGACTACTTTACATTCTAATAAATGCATAGTTGGGAAGGGGAAAATAGCATTGCTTTGATACAGCAGAGATTATTTGATCAAATAACGTATTAGAACTTTTCAGGACTGCATAATGGAGGGAAAATGTTTGTTCTTTGCAGTATTTGTCTATCTAATAGGCAATGATTGCAAACAAATAATTATATGCTGGAACAAATGGGGAAAATTAAGGTTATCTGGCACAGAACAGCACCAAAAAAAGTCCTGTAAGATAACAATAAGGCAGTAATGTATAGCAGAGTGGTTTGGAGATAATTGCATATCAATGGACTGATTGCAGAGCAGGTTGAGAAATTAAGGCAGCTGATTGTGTGGCAGAGGAGGAGGTCTCTGTCCTTGCAGTCACACAATGAAAACATCGCTCAGTGATGAAAAGGGGTTGTGTGTGCTCTGTGGTTTATGTCATCAGCTGGCCTTGTGTTCCCAGGGATGCTCAGCCTCTATATAGCTTGTCAGTGACTATCCAGATAGACCTTGACAGGCTTGAGAGATGGGCACCTGTGAACTTTACAAGGTTCAACAAGGCCAAGTGCAAGGTTCTGCCCCTTGGTTGGGTCAGAAGCACAAACACAGGCTGGGCAGAGATTGGGTTAAGAGCAGCCCTGAGAAGGACTTGGGGGTGTTGGAGACGAGAACCAACCAAGGATGTATCACCTGGTACTGATGTGTGTTGAGGAGAAAGAGCCTGGGCAATCCCACAAGACATACCCAGCCACCTCTGCACCCCGTGTGAAATTCCAGGGAGTGAAACACATCCACACTGTACTGATTCTGCTCGTCTTTCCCACCATCCATCCCCCTTTTCCACATGCCGTTCCCTGCACGGCACAGAGCAATTCTGGCTCTGCCTTTGCAGCCTGCATTCCATAATCCACTTAGAATTTGAAGCTTTTTTCTTTTATGTAAGCCTGCCTTTAAACTCTTGATGTAGCTCTTTTTCCATCTGTTTCTGCCTGGGCATCTTTTCTGTGCCCAGCCTAATGACTTACTCTTGCTAGGAAGAGACTGTATATTAATATATTCATTATAATTCTTCTTTCCACCACTTCAGATCTTGTGAGGAATGTAATTGCTAAAGCAGATTTTAAGTTACATCATGATAACCGAGCAAGTTACGGGGGAGGTTAGACTATCACTTTGCTTGGTAGTTTCAATCTCTGAAATACCCCAATTGCACAGCAAAGGCTAATGCCACCCTTGCAGATTCACTATTAGCATTGTTGTTACTAACGTTATTAAGTTAGTGCCTGGCGGTCCCAATTATGGGCTGAGATCCTCTTGTGCTAGGGAGTTTATTTCCCATATAATTCCTTTTCCATTCGTTGCAGGTCCTTTATCTTCAGCTAATTCCACACCCCAGTATCTCTCTTTTGCATCAGTCACGTGTTCCCAAGGAGAGTATTTTCCTTTGCTTATCGCTCTTTCCCCAGAGGACAGTGTTCCCATGCAGATAATGTGCCCTGAGACATTTATTCCACTCCATTGCAGTGGAGTTATAGTCTCTGTGGGTTTAACACCTGCTTAAAATTAATCTTCATTTTGTGCTAGGGAGAGGAAACCGAGGGAAGTGGCTTCGCTTTCACCCTCGGAGCGGCTTCCTACAGGTTCGCAGTTAATGGGATATGAACAAGGGAGCACACCTGGTGCAGGGCTCTGCACCACCCCAGCGTTCACCAGGGCTTTCTCCTATGCTGATCATTTCCTACTCTTCCTGTGCCGCAGGGGCTGTGGTCACAGTGGGAACACACCTAAATATTACAGTAAATCCCACTGTCGGTGGTTACTCTGTGGAGTTAATTTGGAAGCGGATGGCAGGGAAGAATGCTCCTCTTGGGGTTTACCTCCAGGCTCTATGCATCCCCTTGACTGCCTTGGTGCAGCAAGCATCCCCAGTGCTGACAGGGTCAGCTCCACTGCAGAGCTGAGCCTGCCTGGTGCTGCTGAACCCCCACGTTAGTGGATTGATGGCTGAGGGTGCGTTGTACTTATTAAGTGGAACAGACTATTTTCATTAAGAGACACTGACATTATTAAAGCCAGTTAAATGCCTCCTGGAGATGCTGTGCCCAGTGTGTGCTCGGTACAGCGTGTTCTCCAGTTTGGCTGCGACACCCGAAATTCATCCATCAGCCCCAGACTCATTTCGGCCCGTTGTCCCTCTCAGCTGCCGAGTTCCATTTGGCCAGTCCTCCTCCCTCCCTCCTCTTACGCTGTTCCAGGGACTCAGGTGGATTGAGAGCTGGGGACTGAGAGACTTTCATTATTCACGTTGCGTGCACCTGAAAATTGCATTGCCTGCTGGCTTCCAAATTGAGGACATTAAACACAATGCATTAAACCTCCGAAATATGGAAATATCCACAGAGGGCCTCAGATTTAAGACATTACACAGCAGAGTCCCAGTTCTAGAGATAAGCGAGTTCAGTGAATAGATGGGCACGTTGTTGGTGCAGAGCCAGGGAGGAGAGGGGGAAGCTGGCTGCAGTGGGGTGGAAGGAGGCGAGCCAGATGGGGTCTTGCTCAAAGAGGAGATGCTGCATGGGATCCTGGCAAAGAGGAAGAGTTGGGCTGGATTAAAATGCGGCAAAAAACAGGCTTCATCCCCTGCCTGGATGTATGTTCTGTTGGGTTTTGTGTTGGGAGTTGCTATGAGGAGGGATGAGCTGTGCAAAGTCTTTGGCTCACCCTATGTATCAGAGCTGGGGGTGAGATGCTGGGCTGGGCATTCAAAAAGACCCGCTTTCCCCACCCCATTCTGCTTGTGCACCATGTACGTGTCTTCATATGGGGCTTACTCACCCCTTGTGAAAAGTGGAGCTTGTTGCTCTGGATGCAGCAGGGTTTCTTGGGCTGAGGAGCTCTAAACACTGTCCTTTTGGCCCTTCTTGGTGCCTAGGAAAGGGTTTCACTATCACTGAGCAATTAAGTGTTGACAATAGGAGGTTGATGCTGGTTTGTAAGTGGGGAAACTGAGGCAGAGCAAGGAAAACCACTCCTTGTCCAAGGTCAAGAGCAGCAGTAACAGAGCATGGAGCCAAACCCAGGCACATGGAAATCACATTGGGCTTTATACCCCCCACTCATCTGACCCAGTTATCTCAGCATTATTTACTGTTTTAATGGCATTCCAGCATCTCCCTGAAACACTTACTTTTTCATTAAAGACATCAAAAACGAAGCAGGATCCTGCCATAAAATGCTCAAACTGCCTTTGGATTTATGTAGCCTGTTTCACTGCCCACTTGTGGTGGATCTTCTCAAGCTTCCCGAATGGATTTCACAACCACCACACATGCAGAGTCATGGGCAGACCCTTGGGAACGTTTCCCACGCCATAGCTTTCTCCGGACCACATTGTACAACAGCGCAGGCATACAGGTTGGAAATGAATAAGGTGAAAATACTGACTTTCTACTGGGAATTTAATTAAGCAGTATTTGATTTAGATAATGGATTTCAACTTCTGTGATTAGAAAAAGCCCTGCGGTGACCAGTAGTGATCAAGACTTTGATTTAAGCTTTCCTCTTGAGAGAGGAGCCCTTGATAATTCAGCAGCCCTTAGCAAGAGGTACCTGTGGCTCAGAAGATGACAGCAGGTTTCAGTAGCACTGAGAGAGGCTCCCCTTGGAAAAATAATAGATAACCTCTGTCCTGTCAGCAAAATCTGCCTGCTTCTTGCTTGACCTCCTCCACAGGGCTCCTGAGCACAGCAGAAAGACACCTCTGCTTCTTAACAGACCCTTTTGGCCAAGGTAAAATCCTTCTGTCCCCATTGCTTCTGGTTTAAAGAGGCCAAATCCAGCTCCAGTTTTTATTCCTTGTATCCAGGTTGTTCCAGTCTTGGGTTTTGTTTTCACTCTGTCTCTGGCTGCCAAGTTTCACCTGCATTAAAGCCAGCCCCAGTCAGCGGGTTACTCATCTCCTGGTTGGAAGAGCATCCTGCCCCCTCACGCTGCCCTGGGCTCCCCCATTAATTGAATAGTATGTTTGAACGCCAGCCCAGGGGCCGTAAACAGGGAGCCGTACATAAAAGGAGAGACTGCAAACATGAAACTTTATGGTTAATACTAGCAATTAGAGAGGGACATGGGTGTAGTTTGGAGCAAAGGTTCCTGCTCCCTCTCTTCAGAGGGTTTTCTCTCTTTGCACGGTGTTTCTGGATGCAGATCTCTCCCTGCTCCTTACTTTGGAGGGTTATCTCTCTTTGCAATGCCTTTCCTCCCTGCCTTGCTGCATGCCCAGCCCTCATTCACAGGCTCACCTGGCTGTATGGGAGCCCGAGCAGGATTTTGGCAGGAGAAGGCAGTGGCAGCAGATGCCGACTGTCACAGGGAGCAGATGCCTCATTAGCCGGAGCGCCACACAGCAGCAGCCCAGTGGTGTGGAGGGGGCAGCCAGCATCCCTTCTTCAAGGAATGAAGCTGTTGAGTGCTCATTCTCACTTGCCTGTCTCCATCTGTCCTTATATCCTCCTCCTCCCTACCCTACACCACTGTCCTCGGCTTGTGTAATAGCTACTTGTAACCTGCTCACCTTCCTGGGTTTGAGATAGCTGATGTAAACTGAGGTAGGGCTTGTATATGCCTTAGAGGAGCTTTCAAGTACCTAAAAGGGAATGGCAAGAAAGCTGGAGAGGGGCTTTTGAGAAGGGACAGGACAAGGGAGAATGGCTTTAAGCTGCCAGAGGGGAGATTCAGATTAGATATTACGAAGAAATCCTTTATTATGAGGGTGCTGAGGTGCTGGTGCCCAGAGAAGCTGTGGCTGCCCCATCCCTGGCAGTGTTCAAGGCCAGGTTGGATGGGGTTTAGAGTAACCTGGTCTAGTGGAAGGTGTCCCTGCCTGTGGCAGGGGGTTGGAACTGGATGAGCTTCAAGGTCCCTTCCAACATAAACCACTCTGGTCTTCAATGATTCTAAGCCGATGAGAGAAGGTTGATTTATGTCAGCTGACACAACCCTCTTCAAACATGGGTTTGAAGAGCAGGACAAACTCATGTCTGTTTTCTTAAAGTGAGCCCATCCATAATCATCAACGCCTCCTGCCATTCCCATTGCATCCCTATTGCAACCATCCCAACTTACCTCTCAAGGATCACCCCTTGCTGCATAGAGAAGGAGATGAGAGAAGAGTGCTGGGAGCCAAATAGGGATAAATTTCTGCCAGCACCCAACAGAGTGGATCCCTACAGGAGGGGGAGAAGCTTTTTTGGGTGGCTGGGTGGGGGGATTTGGCACTGAGCATGTCATCTGTGGTGTTGTATTGCTGCAGGCTGGATACTCGAGTGTGAGCCATCTCTCATGGGCTTAAACAAAGTGTAGTCCAAGACAATTCAATTAGCTGCAAGTGGGAGTCAATAGCATGGCACAGCTCGCACCGTGCTTCCGAGCCGGGGGAAATCAGCCTGATGTGCTGGCACCTGTCAGCCAAGGGCTCATCCGGGTGTGGGAGACAGGGATGCTGGAGGCAAAACCTCCTCCTGGAGGTGAAGAGGTGATGCTGGAGCCTGGGTTTCTCCAGGTCATCTCTGAGGATAAAAGAGAGGAAAGGGGAAGATTAAAGGCCAAAACCGTGTCTGTGATGGAGATAGGAAGGATGGCAGCAGTGGGATTTTCCGGAGAAACAGTTCCTTGTTTCCAGAGAGCAGGCCTGGGACAGATCGTTGCTGGGCTGATATCCATTGGGATCTTGCAGTCTTGGCAGCTGGCGCTGCTCTCCATTCCTGCTCCTGAGCCAGCAGGCAGGCTGGAGCTCTCTACGTTGTCCACCTTGGTTCTGAGCACTGTCTGCTTTTTACAGACCCACTTCTCTTGTCAAAGCACTGGAAATACACAAAGATCATTTGACTCACATCAACATCCTTTGCTCATCCCTGTGTTCTCCCACATCTCCCCTGAGCATCACTAATGATTCCCCTCTGATGTACTTGTAATGCTATTCCCGTGCTTCCTGGGGTTTGCTTGTGTTTGACGAAAAGACCTCATCATTCCAGATTTGTCTTGCGTGAACTATCACAGGATTAGCGAACTGGAAATCTTTCCGAGTTTCCTTTCAGAAGCTGGTCCCTCGGGAGCAGCGCTTTAGAAAGTGATTTTTCTGTTCTAGCCCAAGGATTGGAGCCGCATCCAGTAGCCAAATTGAATTCATTCGGGCAGGGTTAAGAGCCATTTGATACAGCTTTAGATTAGGGGAAGGCAGCCATATATATTCCATGTTCTCCACTAACTGCTGCGCAGTTACCAGGGTGGGCCAGCATAGTGCTTATCGACTGCTCCCCAGTGATCCCACTGTTACAAACGGATGTTGCTAAACAAGGGAATGGATCCTAAATCTTTCCCCGCTGAAAGGTAATGGAATAAGACAGAACCATAGGCAACGGTTTGGCTCTTAATAAAAGGGTGGTGTGGCTCTTTGAGTGGTTGTGGGCAGCCAGTGAGAGCTTTCCACTCAGGTGAATGGGTCTGTTTGCATTTCTCCTGTTGGCTTGAGCTCTTCCCAACACAGGACTGAGCGGGACACTTATAGAACAGTGTTGCTGTAGTTGACAGTGTGGGACTGAGCACCACTGTTGTGCTGCTGCAGTAACAGGATGGTGTTTGGGATCCTTCCTATAATACACTCCCCTTCCTGGGCTTGCAGATAGCTGAGGTAAACTAACATAGGTTTGTGTATACCGGTGAGGGAAGGCTGCTTTGTGTCAGCCAAGGATACAGACATGGGTTTGAAGAGTAGGACAAATGAGTTTCCCTGTTTTGTTAAAGTGAGCCCATCCATAATCGTTGTGATGCCTGTAATGCTCATGTGCAATCACCATCTGCTCCCTGCTGGAATGATCTCAAGAGCGGTGTCCCCTGAGGCTGGAGCCCGTCTCCTGTGCCCTAGGCCACTTGTAGGGAAAAAAAGGAAAAGAAATTGCTCTGCAAAGGGCTATTGCTCAGGCTGGGAGACACATGTGGAGGTACAAGGGTCTGTGTGTCTTCAGGGGAGCACCCAATGCATCCGTTCAAAGCAAGAGGAGAAATCTCTCTCCTCAGAGCAGGAGAGCTTAAGTACAGCCCTGTGCCCAAGCCACAGTGAGCCTGGCTGATGAAATGGACTTTAGAAAAGAAGCAAGTTATATTCAGGATAATCGAAAGTCCCCTTTGAAAGGTCCTAAGGCAAAGGACAGTCAAGGCCCATAAAACTCTGTACTCATCCACAAACCTTGCCAGTACTCAAGAGCATCAGTCCTGTGGTCATAGAATGGTTTGTGTTAGTAGGGCCCTTAAAGATCATCTATTTCCAACCCCCTTGCCATGGGCAGGGGATGAATGATGTGCACTGCTTCCCACAGGCTCCTGGAGTCACAACATGAAACGCGGAGCTTTCCTTGCCTTTGACTGTTTGGTCTTTACTGTCGCAGGGAAAATTTGGAAAACATAACCTTTACATCCTGCAGAGCCAGGGAGGGAATAAAAAGGCCATAGAAGTAGCTTGCTATTTATTTCTATTTCTGGGAAATCTCATCATTCCTTTCCCTGAAAGCACCTCAGTCTCCCATGCCTTTTTAGACTGTTCGGATGGAGATGTGTAAAAATGACAGAGTTTAGACCTTGTGCACCCTCTGGGCTGCTTCTTACACTGCTAGAAACAAGACAAACAAGCACTGGGGGAAGAAAAAAAGGCCTTGAGATCTGGTAGATCACAAGATGAGGTCCTCACCTAGGAGAGAAAGGAACCAGCGCAGAGTGAGAATGCTCGAACCCAAGTTTTGTGTCACACAAAGAGAGCTCTTCAAAGGCAGAGGAGTCCCCTTCAGCTTATGGTGGCAGAAGTGGCTCTAGGAAGGATGTTCAGTGTCGATTCCCACTCCACGCTGGCTGTAGGATGTTTGTCAAGGCTACTTGGGGCAGTGTTGTTAGCGAGTCCACCCAACCTGTGGCAGGGTGAAGGCAGCAACAAGAGATGTCTCAACTTTGTCCCCAGACAAAAGGGGCAGGTGATCACCACAGGGGATGATGTGACATTTAGGCACTTCTTTACCTGTCTTCTGTCAGTAGAAGCCTTCCTCCTTCTCCTCTTCCTTATCTTCCTCCTCATCCACCCATGTTCAACTGCCACTGTGACATCTAGGGTTTCTTTGATGCTTTGTCTGTGACTGCCATCACCTTACAGGCTCTGAAGCCTCCTCCCAAGGGGCTTTGGCATCTGTTTCCCTGGCCATAAACCCGTTTCTCCCTATTTCCCCCTTGTGTTAAAATGGGCAGTCTTGTTCTCATTTGAATCAGGGAAAAAGCCTTCTCCCTATTCAGAACACCTCAGAAAATCCCTCTGTCATCACTGCTTAGTTTGTTTTTTTTAACAAAACAGCCCAAAACTACAAAGGGTTTGTATTTGTTTTGGTTAGAAATGAGTGCAATCCAGGTAGAAATGTTTTAGCTTGGGGGATCTTCCAGCCTTAAAAGAGAAAACAGAGGAGGAAGCACGGAGGAAACAAAGCTCAGCTAACACAGTGCTATGAATCCCGCTGAACTGGGAATTAAACACTGTTCCCTTTCAGTCATTTCCCCCAAGAAGAGCAGCCACTGTGAACAGTTTTGACAAATGTGTTTATGTTGTTTGATGGAAACCTTCTAGGCAGTACTGAAATATAATATTGAGGGGTAGGATGGGGAGAGGAAGCTGTGCATTTTTCTGTCCTGAGAGCAAATAGCACGCGTCAGGATTTACATGGATTCAGGGTGTATTGGACAGTAGCTGCAGGTCTTTAATTTAGGGTATTTGATGGCTGTGTACCCAGTAGTGTAAATGTGAGGGAGAGCATTTCCCTGTTGGCATCTGCATAGAGTGCAACTATAAATTCAGCATGAGACGTCGCAGCCATCACTGTGATACCCTAAAGGGATGGCTGGGCACAGAGATGGAGAGGGATGTCTCACCAGGCAGAGCCATGTGCTCCTCACTCACCCCTCCCAAAGCCAACCTGGGACAAAGACCCAGGAAAATAAACCCCATTTTTGCTCCTCTGCAGAATTCATCCTTTATTCCAGGGTCCCAATTTCACATCATTTGGAGAAGGAGGCAGGCTTTGGTGCTGACTCTGGATGTCTCCCTAGGCCGGCTTCAGAGGAGGCTGTGTCATCCTCAACCTTTCAAGGAACCCACAAGGGCTTAATTAAAAACTAAACTCGAGCACCGTTATTCAGATGAGGCTGTCGGCTCCTCTGCTGACGGCAGCTCAAACTTGTCACTTCACTCGTGCTGCAGCTCCATGCGGGAAAGTAGGGAATTCAGCTGAGAGACAAGCCCCGGGCTGGTGTGGGCTGAACCCTCCTGCCACAATCCTCACACTGGTGGGAGTGGGTTGGGGGTGACAGCAGCATCCCTGTCAGGGCAGGGAGCAATCAATCAATGAGGCTTCGTTAAAAGAGGCATTGAAGGCACTTGCTTAACAGAGCCTGTCTGCGGAGGTGATACAACCGGATTCCAATCACCAGGAGTACAGCGAGAAGGGAAGTCTGCATTTCTTAATCACATTGCTTTGGTCAGAAGTCTCCTGTTTGCCGCTTCATTCTGGGTATTTACATGCTTGGAAGGAAAAATGTAATATTAACTATTGCTTCCCATCACTGAGGAGTCAGCAGTGACATAAAAAGGAGCAACTACAGAGAGAGATGGTTTGGAGGGGATGTGAGAGACCCAGAGGAATGCGAAGCCAGAGAATGGCTTAAAAGCAGAATGGAAAATACAGAACATCAATGCAGAAATGTTTTGTGATTCCCAGCAAAAGCAGAAACCAGGCACTGAAAAAGGGGCTTATCTGTGAAATACGCTTACTCCTGCATGTTTGGCTCTAGCAGGGATGTGTGTAGAGGGTGGTAGGTGTGTTCATGGAGGTACCATGCCTGTGTGATACAGGCAATGTCATGTGTGCACATCCAGATAGATGGTAACCTGTTGGCAAGTGGGAGAAGCTTCCACCATGTGGAAAAGGTGGTCATTGCCTGTCTGCTAGGAGAGGGGAAGCAGTTTAGGGACCATGATCTCAATGGTAGCTATGAAATTCTGTGATTCTAAGAAAAGGGACATCTAGTACCATGTCCTGGTGAACAGGATGGACAGCTGGAGCAGGAACATCAGCAGTCCCCCCATGGTGGATCCTGCCCAGGGGATGCTGTGTGTGTACACACATTCTTGCCCCTTCAGCCTGCTGTTACTGCATCTCTTTCCAAGGTGCTCTCCACACTCCATCTGCAACCTTCAGTCACTGTGAGGGGAAAGGAGTTTGTGGGTTTTCATTTCATTCTCCCCCCATGGTGGTGTTACTCAGAGGGGAGTTTTGCCCCAGGGGAGCAAGGGGCTGGAAAGGTCTGGAAAGGTCTGGAAGCGTCCGGAAGCGTCCGGAAGGTGCCCAGTAGGTCTCAGGTGGTCGTTAGTCTCAGGTGCTATCACTCAGCTAATCAGAGCCTTGAAGTAGCTCCTCCTGCCCTTCCCTCCTCCTTTGTTGAGGGAGAAGCTGCTTGGGGTGTTTGTGGTGCTCTTGGACGCAAGGAGCTATGATAGGTACCATGGCAAGGAAACAGGAAGACTGCTGCGATGGGAAGTCCAGTGTCTGTGCAATGGAGGACAGGTACTGCTCTTCTGCACGATACTCTGTGGGGATAGTGAGTTTCTTTCCCTTAAAAGCTATTGAGCAAAGGTATTAATGTGTATTTTGCTGTACAAGCCATGTGGTCTCTGGTTTCCACAGTTCTGAGGAGTGGTGGCTGGTGTGATGCTGCCTTGTGGCTGTCCTTCCTCAGGGGGTGTTGCTTCATGCAGAGGCCTGACAGTGGCAATATCTCTCTTAACTAAGCATTTCTTCTTGTAGTTTGCTGCTGAAGCTGCCTGCAGTGGGAGTGTTTTAGGGCTGTTTGAGGTTGGTTTTGGAGCCTGGGAGTTTTCTTGCTGCTTGAAGGTGTTGCTTCTGGTTTTCCTGACCTTTTAGCAGGGTTTGCTTAGGAGCTTGGCCTCCTGAGATCTGATGTGCTCAAAGGGTGCCTACAAGAAAGCTGGAGAGAGACTTTTCACATGGGCATGTAGTGGCAAGACAAAGGGGAATGGCTTTAAGGTGACAGAGGGGAGACTGAGATGAGCTCTTAGGCAGAAGCTCTTCCCTATGAGGGTGCTGACTCGCTGACACAGGGTGCCCAGAGAAGCTGTGCCTCTGCCCCATCCCTGGCACTGCTGGAGCTCCTTTGTTTGCACAGAGGAGGGTTAAGGGTGCTGCATGTTCATGTGAGCACAGCTGAGAGCAGGCAGTGGATGCTGCTTTCCAAGGTCTCCCAAGCACAGGCTGATGGCGATAGCCTGGAAACCTTTCCCGGCACACAGTGGGAGCTGGCGAGGACTGTCTGATACCTCTCTTCCCCTCTCCTTGCACAGAGCTTGTATCTGAGTCTTCATTTTTCCTGGGCTAGGACATTTGCAACTTGTGAGCAGTCCTACAGCAGTAATTACACTCTCCATCGCTCTCACATCAAGAAATAAATGGAAGAAAATCACATCTCGAAGTACCAGCACTGACCTTCATTTCAGAAGGTTAGTCACAGTCAGCTGGGCTATAATCTAGCCCTAAATTTGCCCAAGACCTTGCTGTTCCCTCGAGATTATCACGTGCTTGAAGCATGGGGCAGCTGCTTGTGAGGCTGTCAGAGGAAGCACAAAGCCATCTACCACAGATCACCTGCCTCTGAGCTTCACTCTGGTAGTGGCTTAGAAAGCAGGAATCATAGAATGGGTTGGGTTGGAAGGGACCTTGAAGCTCATCCACTTCCAACCCCCTGCCATGGGCAAGGATAACTTAAACTAGGCTGCTCAAAGCCCTGTCCAACCTGGACTTGGATGGTATTGAGGTCCCTTTGAGGTCAGGCATTTAAGGGTGGTTCTGGGACTTCAGAAGTCCTGGATCATATCTTTATTCTTCCTCTAGGCTTGCACTATGCCTCCCACATGGTGTCTTGTGTTTGAAAGCGAGGGGACAGAATAGGTGGCAGTAAGAATTGCGTTCAGCTGTTTCATTTAAGTCCTAATCATTCCTAATCTAAATGTGCAGGGACCATATTACATAGCCTAATCAGTCACTTCTATTGTACTGTGTTTTCAGTTTAGTGAAAAGTAACAACCATTCGGGAGACAGAAATTTCTTAAATGAGCATCTCTGAGGCCATGAACCTTTCTTAATGGTTAGAAGAGCACCGGTATCTTAGGGTCAGGATGTATCCCTGGGACACAGACAGTGGAAGGAATAACTGGTCTCTGGAGAAATGACTTGCTCTAAGTCTAGATGGAGGACATGGGCAGCCTTCTGACCTTGATGTCGGCAGAGGTGGCATTATGGTCCCCTGTGGGGTACCACACAAACAGGATCCATTCATCAGCATGTGAAGTAAGGAAATTGGGTTATCCCAGCAGGTTTTCTGCTTGTGCCCTTCAGTGACTGCATGCTTGTCATCCTTTAATACAGGTTGTTGTCTGTTCTCACCCTGGGGGAGCTGAGTCCCCTCTACAAGGGCATTTGCATGCCCAAGGAGCATGCAGAGGGTGATGTGAGTGGCTTGATGTGCTGCAGGACTCTCCTGCGGGAAGTCCCTGAGCTGGCAAAAGGGAGCAATGCTATTAGGGAAGCTGGAATCCCTCCAGCTTCTCCAATAGCATCATGTTTGTTCCCTCCGTGTTTGCCAAAAGCACCCTTATTTATTTCATCAGCTAAATGCTGCAAACCAGATGCCTGCCTTCCATCAAGGCATTTAATGATGATGATCATTGCTTCCTCTAATGCAGTGTCTTCTAGTGAGGGATGATGCCAAAGCAGCTCGCAGCTGTTGACCAGTGGGTGCCTGTTGTCTCCAGTATTTCAGGGCACTTATCTATTTTTGTGCCAGGGCTCCTGTTTTGCTGAGTTGCAGGAAGTTCTGAGGTGGAATGTGGCAGATGTTTAATAGCGAGCTGGAGCCCGGTGAGGCAGATGAGCTCGGGGAGCAAGGAGAACCTCCTGCTCCTCTGTACTGCTTCACAACGCCTCTTGCATGCTAAAAGCGTGGTCCCTGCATCCTCTCGGAAGCAGGAAAAGGATGCTGCTGCTCTCTCCCAGCTAAGCTTTGAGTAAATAGCACAGACGAGGCTGCACAAGGAGTTCTTGGCAGAGCCAGGAGGAAGATGTTTGCCTTGGGAGTTTGTTTATGGCACAGAGGTGGGATTTTCTTCTTCTTGAAATGAAAGGATGAAGTTGAGCTTGAAAGGATGCTGGGTAGGACACAGACATTGGGAAAGGCATGGATGTTGGGCATGCTGGGCTAACCTGGCAGAGAAAAACTTCTCTACACTGGTTGTGTGCCTGAATGTTCACTGATGAAGAACATGCTCAAGAACTTGATTTGAACAAGTGAATTCATTTTGTCTGGTGGCTTCAGCTGGAAGGTTGGAGCAGGGTCACATCCTCACATCCCAAGGTGTGCCAGGATGAACATGCTGCTGTGGAGACAGGTAAAGGCGCTTTGTTCTGAGAGGTGTCAGAGACCTTTGTGCTGTTGCCATCCCATAGAAAAGATACTGGTTTGCTGGATTGGTGTCGCTTTCCTCCTGGGAATTGCTGTGTAACTTCTGGAGGTCTGTTAAGATCATTTAAGAGACAATTAAGGATTTCAGCATTGCTTTGCTATTTGTTGAACCAGCCGTTGACACAACACACCGTGCTCCTCGGTGGTGCTTTAGCTTGCAGTTTAGACTTCAAAAACAGAGGACTACAAAATGAATCAGCAAATTATTTCGATTGCTTTGTTCATTTTTCCAGCAAGACAGTTACCCACCTGGAAAATAGCGAGTGGCTGCAGGCAGGAGCGGAATTGATTACCTGAGATGAGTGGAGCTGGGATAAAAGTCCTCTTTAGTTTTTCATTTGAGCTGCAAAGGCTGCTGCGCTTCTGTTCTCCTCTTTGTGCTGAAGATCAAACAAGGAGCTTTGCATAGGTGTGCCCAGGACTTTGAAGGAAAAGTTTCTTCCCCCATCCCCGCCTTTGCCTCCTAGGAGCAGCACCTCGGACTTGAGATGAGAGCAATGTTTAGCGTTCCTTTCACAATCCTGCGGCGTGAATCTGAATCCCAGCACTGGTGTTCTTATCCTGCCTTCTGTTCCATGTGCACACTCTCTGATCTCTCTGCCTTAGCCTTGTTTGAGTCTTTTTTCCCCCCTTTCCTTTCCCTGCTTCTTCTGTGGAGTTGGCTTTGTGGATGAAGCATCATTTCATTCTCCTAAAGGTCCCGAGAGGGCAGCTGGCAGATCTCATATGCAGGGTGTCAGCTCCTTTAAATGAACACACTCAGATGGCTGTAAATCCCTATTTACACATAATAAACATGAGGCTATAGGCCATAGAGGGAATAATGTATTATTGATTACAGCAGTGGCGTGGAATGTCCTTTGAAAGGCAGGTGGTGCGTGTCCATCTGTCAGTGCTCCAAACACGGATCTTCCCACCCTTTGGAAGTGTGAGGCAAGCCTGGCTTGGTGTGGGGATAAGATGGGCAGACCCCACTGAATAGAGAAAGGTGAGTTACAGCCTGGTGTCACTAGAGAACAGCAGAGTGGGCTATCCCTCTGGGTGCCTTCAAGCCCTACCCATTGGGCATGCTTGGCTTTTTGTTAAGCAAGAAAATGCTTGAGAAAGATTCCCCTACAAGTGAATCCAGAGCATTCAAACGCCACTGGCTTCTCCTCTAGGAGCAGGTTGATCCCTCCTGTTGTGTTCAGGAGCATTTTGTATGCAGGATCCCTATGTTGCATCTAGACGTGAGCAAAACTAAAGCGTGGTGCAACATTTGGGATGGGTGAAGTCAGGATGATGTCTGTGTGAGTAGGTAGAGAAGAGGACCTGTAGCGAAGGAGGAGGATGGCTTACAAGCCCTGGCAGTATTCTTGTGGTTGTAAGTAGGGTGCATGCCAAACCAAAGTGCATGGTGGTTTATTGTGTGTGGGTTTTTGCTTGGTTTGTTTAATGCTTGCTATAAGCGTTGCCTTCTTGGCAACTCCGGCCTGGTACTTGCATTGCAGTGATGAAGAGCACTGTTTTGACAATTGCTGAACTTGTAGCTAATGATTTCAGGGCCCTTCCAACCCAAACCATTCTGTGGTTCCTTCTCTTCCTCAACAGCAGGCACTAGCCTTCATCTCCCATGCAAACAGGAAATCCACTCCCTTGTTTTAACACTGGCTGTGGCTGCAGGAAAGAGAGGTCCCTGAGGCTTGACAAGCGATTGGAGTAAGTTTTGCCTAGTTAAAATGAGAGTTCAGACCCAGAGAGGTAACGGAGGAGTCCCCCTTCCTTTGGGAACTTTTAGTGGAGTGCAGACTTTGCTGCTCCTCATGGTGTTGGCTTGCAGGCCATCTACCCAGGTCGTAAGGATCTCAGGGTACAGTAATGTTAACAGAACATCTCTGTGAGAAATGGGTAACCTGAATCAGCACATGGGGAAAACTGCCCCCTGCCACAAGCACCACCGACCTTGAATCTGAGCTGTTTGCTCACTCGTGCGAGCTCCGCAGCAAAAGCATATCAAAGTTCCCTTTTCCTGCAGCTTTCTTCCTCCAGGTATTTAATGTGAGTTTACAGATGAGATGTGCAGGGCAGGAGAAGATGCTAATAGCAAACTTGCTGCGCTCAGCTCAGCCACTGAAAAATTTATCACCATCTGTCCCGGATTGGACAAGGCTGTGAGCACTGAGACGTTCACATCTTTGAAGAGGCAGCAGGTAGACTCAGCATTGCAACAGGTCAAGCAGTGAGTCTGCAGAGAGCTCACAGGGGTTTGGCATAGGGGAGTTGGGCTTCGTAGTTTTCTCTTTTGCTGAGGTCAGAGGTAAGAAAATCCGTGTTGTGCTCAGAACTTCCATCATTTGGCTGTAAGTGTCAGCTCAGCAGCTTTCGGGGGGTTTATGGGGGAAGAATTCTTCTCTTTAACCATTTAACTAGTCAGCTCTTCCCACATTAACACCCCCAAGAGATGCAAGGTGAGTTCAAGAGGGTGCTCAAAGGGCCTGTAGTGACAGGACAAGGAGGAATGGCTTTAAGCTGCCAGAGGAGAGACTGAGATGAGCTCTTAGGCAGAAGCTCTTCCCTGTGAGGGTGCTGAGGTGCTGGCACAGGGTGCCCAGAGAAGCTGTGGCTGCCCCATCCCTGGCAGTGCTCAAGGCCAGGTTGGACACAGGGGCTTGGAGCAAGCTGCTCTAGTGGAAGCTGTCCTTGCCCATGGCAGGGGTTGGAACTGAATGAGCTTTAAGGTCCCTTCCAGCCCAAACCATTCTATAACTCTAGGCAGTGAGATGGCTGTGGCTACTTCAGTGTCCTGGATGCTTCATTATGTACATCCTTGATGGGTCTCTAACCTGGCTGTAAGCAGGACACGTGGCTCTATATGTTCAAGTTCTGCCAGGCTTTTATGGAAGCAGAGCAGAAGGTGAGGTCAGAAATCAGACCAGAAACAGGATTTCTCAAGCTCCCAAGGAAAGATGTTTGCCTGCAGAGCTTTCTCAGCAAGTTGTATGATCAACCTGTCTGGAAGCAAAGCGTTTTGATTTTTGGCCTGTCTCTATGCTCAACGTATTATTGGTCTTAAAGCTCAAAAGTACTCAAACTACAGCTCTTGTGATGCATCTTAAATATGATTTGCTCTTTGCAAGAGCTGTATCTCTCCCCCACTAGCTTTTCCTGTACCTCTCCTTTCCCTCCAGCACCAGCAAGACCAACACAACTGTTTCATAAAGCATCTGTCCCATGATTGCACTTGCATGTGTCTGCTTTTAAATGAAAAGAACTTGGACTCTACTTAAAACCTCACACCTTGAACAACCAAAACTTGCTGAGCAAGGAAATAACAGTCAGTGGTGCAAGGAGTGCTGCAACAATTAGCAAACCTAAATGCAGTCTGTGCTGGGCTCTCCTTCCAATTAAACCCTGGCAAGCTGCGATACACGATGTGGTAATGAAGGAGAGAGTTTTGGAGCTACTCTGCTTGCTTTTTGGAGGGTACGGGAGCTTCAGGCTGTCTAGCTGAAACTAAGCCATTGAAAGTAATGGGCTGGACATCCTCACCCCATTACTTTTAATGCGATTGAGCGAGGGCACGCTCGGGAGCGGTGCTCTGACTCTGGGAGAAGCAGGGGAGCTGTTTTCACATATTCAGGTTATGGCCAACACTGGGAAAATGCCCCCCTGGCAGTGGAAGCCAAGCTGCTTGCGATAAGTTATAAGGTTTGGCAGCAGACAGGAGGAGGAGTAGCAGGAGAGGTGCATTGGCATAATCTGTGAGCTGGGGTTTAGTCTGGTCAAGGGGAGCTGCAGTGTGTTCGAGATACTCACTGCTCGTGTGCACTTTGGGCTGTGCAAGGGCATGAGCAGGGTGCCAAGTCCTTCCTTTACACTGATCTTCCCTGATTTACCTTCCGACCTTTTGCATCCATAGAGGTGGAGGAAGTATTTAACGCGTGAAGTACTGGTCTCTTTTGCTGAAGCTGGCGAGTAGCACTAGTATCACCCAGCAGGACCAGTTGTAGAAATCATGAGTTTTCAGGTCTGTGGGAGCATTAATAGTGGCTTAAAGGGGAGCAGGGATGGTCATGAGACAAATACTGCAGGATTAAATATTCAGGCTGGATGCTGCAGCAGTGGTGTGGGTGCTCAGTGTCTTCTCTGGACCCTGTCAAGGCGATTGGTGCTGACTCAAGCAGAAACATTTGCAGCGGGATGCCTGCGTGTCCTAGCAGCCTGGGTGATGGATTTGTTTCTCATAATGGGACTGAGTCTCCTGCTGCTGGGATGTTGCAGGAATGTGGTCCAGAGAGGGCAGCAATCAGCCTCCCACAGCCTGACATTTGTCCGTTCACTTTCCTTTCTCCTGCTGCTGAGCGTGGCCAAAGCCCCCCCCCGCCAGCAAGCTATAAAGCTTCAATGCCTCAATCAAAGCAGCCTTCCTGCAGAAAGGGATGGAAATGTAACGATTAGATAATCCACTGAATCTTGTGGCTTTCCCTCTTATTGGCACCCTGTTCATTAGCAGAGGGCACAGACCTGTTTTCCTCCTGCCCATTCCATCTTTGCACCATGTACTCTCTGAGCAAGTTTTAACTGAAGGGGAAAAGCAGGGACTGCAGTAAATGTGCCTCCAAGTGGGATTAGTCTGGAATTGCTGCTCCTTTGGCCAAGTTACTCATGTGTGGTGGTCTGATTATACCACAAGTCGGATTCCCCAAGCTTTTTAGGTGCTTTGGTTCCCAAATTCTGGGGGGTTTTAAGAGGAGGAAACGGATAAACCTGTGTGTGGGTCTGACCCAAGATGACTTGTTCATGTCAGTGGTCTCCTTCAGCTCAGGACCCAAGAGGCGGTGGTATGGCAACAGGTTGATGCTGCACAGTAGGTTTCCTACCCTCTTCTTGCCTCTCAAGCAGGAAGGCAGCTTAAAGAGGCTTCTGGAATCGCTGAGAGTTGGTGAGGAGGGGAAAAATAAAATAGCAGCTGAAGACCATATATTTAAAATAAGAAAAAGAAGCCTTAGATGCAGAAGAATTGCAGCCGTGCTGTGAGGTAACCAGCACATACGATTTAATTATAACATGCACAGAACTAACAGCATTGGCGAGGCTGGAGCGTGATTTTCCTGTAATAGAAGGACCATGGGGTTCCCTGCCTCTGACTGTCTGTGTTGTCTTCGAGTGAGAGCACGACTGCTTCATGCTTCCCTGCCTTCAGAGGGGATTAAAGGGACATAGCTTGGAGGAGCTGTGTCAAGGATGTCCAGCATGGAGCAGTTGGACCATGACCTCTGTGGGGTTTGAGGTAGGAGGAGCTGATGGCCTTGAAGGCAGTGACTGTGGATTTCCTCGGTCAGGCAGAGGGTAGCTGTGTTTGGATGCTTCCAAGGGTAGAAGTGGCTTGTCCTCCTCCTCGACTCATAAAATGGATGGCTGAACCAGAAACCCGGTCAGGGTGGGCGGTGTGAGAAGCAGTTGTTGATCCAGAGCGCTGCCATAGATGTGACATTTACACTGCTGTGGTTTTATTGTGTTTCTCCCCGGTGTGACCACAATCTGTCAGAGCAGCACAGGGGCTTCCAGGGCTTATAGCAAAGTATTTCCACTGCCGCCTTCTCCTCCTGCTTGAGCAGGGGTGTTACAGCATGGGGTGTGATGCTGAGATGCTCGATCCACATCTCTAGACCTGCACGTAAATGTGGCTCTCTGTGTGCCAGGGGAGCACTAAATGTGTTATTTATCCCAACATGAGATGCTCCTTCCAGGCTTCAGGATAATGTCGTGCTGTGTGCGTGGCTAATGTTGCTTGGATTGCAATGGGATGTGCAGGGGTCCCACGGGAGGAGCAAGGACATTGCAGTGGTTTTCAATGAAATGAGAAACCAGAGTCTTTGGTGACAAAATCAGGTCTTTAGATAAAAAACTGTATTCTTAAGTAATCTAAACATGTGGATCTTATATCTCTGTCAGGTTTGTTCTGAGCTGCTTCATTCTGCTTTTAGATTAACAACCCCTCCTGTTGAAAGCCCTCTTGGTGTGTAGGACACCCTCCACTTGCAGCTCCTTTGTTTCACATGGATCCCGAAGTACAGTGGTGTCTGGGGCTTTTCCAGCCTCATAAAGGCATTTTGGCTCCCTGGAGAGCTTGTTTCTTCAACTGCAATGGAAGAAGGGCTGGAGAAAAGTGTGATGGGTTTCACAGGTGTCCTCCACCGTTGCCTCTCTGTTTGGGCAGTGTTACTTTTCTGCTCTATGCTGTGGAATATGCAGCTCCTGGGTTTTGGTGAGGTAGAAGAGGAAGGTGGCTGAAGGAACGAGTCATACAGCATCAGTGCCACTGCAGGCCTTGTCAGGCAGATCCCCAGGTGACTGCAAGTTCAGGTCTGAGCTGCCAAGTAGAGCATGGGGCTAAGTGACAGACAGCCCAGGGCCATCTGAGCCCTTGGCTTGCAAGAGGAAATGCCTGGGGGAGGCAGAGAGGGCGAGGGACAAGGCTTAAACTGCCTGTTAGCCTTTCCTGCCGTCACTCCTCATGCACTGGTGGAAGCAAGAAGCTCCACAGAGTACACATAGGCTGTTAGCTGGTGCAGCACAACCTCTGGAATGTGACCTAGGCAGATGTGCGCATCACTTGGTTGTCCTCCGATGGCCCTGGTTGACTCCTCAGCATCAGCAAATGTAGCCCCTCATCAGCACATGGTGCTGATGGTGATGTGTTGTGAACCTGGGGAAGGTTCAAAGAGAGAGAATGCACATGGAGGTACTCGTGTATTCCTTAAATGTCTCTTGAAGACTTGTTCCTGACCTTCATGCAGCGGCTTTGCTGCCTTGAAACAGGAGATGGGCTTTGTGGCTTGAATGGAGCAGCACGTACAATGGGCTGTAGTCAAAAGCAGATCAAATCCCTGGGAAGCCCTTGAAGTGCAGGGCAAATCCACCAGCAAGATGAATTGGCCGTAGCCCCACTGAACAATACAGCCATCTTCCAAGGGAGGGTCCAAACTCCAGGGCTGAGCAAGGCGAGGAGCTTCAGAGGGTCTGAGCGAAGTGAGATGAAAGTGGCGATTGGATAGAAGCTCTTGTGAAATACTGTAGAAATCATGTAAATTAGGGAGCAGTGCTTGAGCTATGCCTGTGTGCTGTGAGGCTGTGAAATGAACTGTTAGAACTTACATGATCTTTAAGGTCCTGCCCAACCCAAACCATCCTGTGACCCGATGGGGAGGAGAGGGCACAAAGGCATCGCTGTGGACAGTCAGCTGTGTGTCTCTTCTTGGTGAAGCCTTTGGAAGTAGACTGAGGAGGGAGAAAGTGGTAACCCAAAATTGCCTCATAGTGAAGAACTTCCTCCTAGTATCTCATCTAAATCCAACTTTTACAATAGGAAATACAGGGAAAATGCTTTTTCCTGCACATGACGTGTAGTTAGGCTTTGGAACCTGCTGCCACAAGACCTTAGGAAAGCATTTGGGATGGTTTGACTATATACCTGTGCACACAAAGGTGTGAAAGCTGTTTAGGCAAAAAGGTTCAGGTCCTGAGGGTCCCCTTACTCTGGGGTGAATTGTTTTTCCTACAGCAGCTCCTTCAGGGGAAGGAAACATCCTGAGAATGACTGGAATGAGGTTTCTGAGGGTTGTTCTTCACTTGCTGGGGAGCAGAGTGGGGAATACAGACAGGTCAGCATCCCGTGCTTTAGGGACCAAAGGCTCTGCATTGCCACTAGAGGAAAAAAAGACCTCTTCAAAACACTTCAGTGCTGAGTTACAACTTGGAAGAGCCTCTCTTCCCTTCATTAGGCAGGGAACCTGGGGAAACAATCCCCTGCTCAGCAGCACTCAGCCCTCTTCTTTCTTTCTTCAAGTTGTGTTTCCTGCCAAGAAACAACTTCTAATTGTCTGGTGTCAGGGCTCAGCTCTTGCTGCGGGGCTTCTCTATTCCTCTCCTTGAAGTTTTCGGTGCTGATGCCTTTCGAGGCATCTTGAAGAGCTCTGTTTTACACTGGATTGAAACAGGTTCAGTGAAAATAACCACATTCAAGTTTTCCCATCATTTTCCATTGTGGTTTTTAGCCCAAAGGATGTTTGGTAGAAGTTTTAAGGACCCTCTAGACCTTTACCTTTCAGAACCAGAAATTCCCATAGGGAAAACAGCACTGGGGCTGGTGATGCTGCCGTTTGCCCAGCTCTGCTCCATGTGCTTTCTCCCTTCAATGCAAACAGGACTTCCAATTCTGTGGTCCATCAGAGAATGGCCCTTGTGTGCAGCTGCGTTTTACATCTCGGAGCAACGAGCTGGCAAACACCTCTGCTCCATCTGTTTTCCTTCACTGATGGATTCTTTAAAGTCAGATTGTGGTCCCACAGGGGCATACTCAACTAATCCTCTGCTTTTAAGATTTTATTTGTGCAATAAATGGATGACAAGGTGGTTTGCAAGTACATAACGCAATAAATGGGTTTATAAATGCAACTTTTCTGCGGAGCACTATGGAATAAAATACAATATCACTGCAGCATTTAACACTGATCTCTGGTTCATTCATATTTCAAACAGTAATATGCCCATTTTCTCATCTGGGAAGCCTCTTAGGTTTTTTAATACATTTTTATAAATTAACCAGGCACAGATTTAATAATAACTTGCATTTGTATAGCTTTTTTTCATCTCTGAGGATCTTGGATTGCTCTGCAGACTTAATGGGTAATACAGAAATTACATGCCGAAGGATCCATTTGCTCTCTGCTGAGATGTGGTGTTTGGAATGCTCAGCAATGCTCACAGATGCAAACTGCATCGAGGGAAGAAGCTCAGAGTCAGTGTACATGGCAGAAGAGCTTGGAGGAGAAGGATGCAACTTGCTTTAAGGGTGCCCAGAGCACAGTCTCCTGAAGAAGAGGTCATAGGGATGCTGGGGATATCTGCATGAGAAAAGCTAGATGTGCCTGGAAATAAGGTTGCTGATCAACAGAATGCTCCTCCATGCACTTCTAACTTTTGGGATGCATTGTTGTTAGATGTGTTGAAGCCAAGAATGTGGAAACACTTGGGAGATTGGGCTTTTCTTTCTCTAATGTGCAAGAATACCCAACAGCACACAGCTTTATGAGGACAGGAAACATCTAAGCAGGAGCACAAGGTTTCTTAATCAAAGTGTTCAAGTGAGCAAACCCTCTTGGATTTAGTGGCAGGGCCTTCTCACATCACCCTTGCTGGCCACCTTTAAAGTTTTGAGCTCCTTAGCTTGGAGACTTTTAAGCTCTTTCAAGAGCTCCCACCCAAGTTCTTTGCTTCTGAGATCCCCAGGTGAAAAGAGGCTTTTCCAGCCCTCTGTCTTTCCCAGTCACTGTGTTTTGGTGTTGCTGGCACTGCGGTACCTGGCATGGAGGTTGCCCATTCCCCATCCTAGAAAGAATGAAGTTTAGATTGAAGTTCATGTATATAACATGCCATTGTGATAATTATTTACTGATAGCAAATCACTGTCTCTGTAGAAAGAAAAAGGTGAGAAAATGGAAATGTGATATTTATGTTAATACAAAGTTTTCAAAACTTCATTTAAGAGGCCAGCTGGTTGTGCTTCTCTTAGAAGAGCTTAATTGGTATATAACAGCATAGTTAATTAAATACAAATCAATAGCTTAAACCAGCTAATTGATATTTAATATGTATGGGAAAATAGAACAGTTGTAATATAATTAACTCAATATTAAATAAGCAATGGGATTGCAATTATGCTTTTGCAATGATTCTAAAGTTTATCGTTCTTTAATAAACTTGCAATTAGACAGGATGAGCTGAAAAATTATTAAACAGGTATTATTGGGCTATTAAACATTTATTACCATTCCTGGTGGGATACAGCTACACAATAATACACATTATGATTGTGTTAATAAAGCTTTATTACTGTTGTAGCCTTTACTGCAGTGGTTCATCAGAAACCGAGTTCCCTTCCTGAGTTGTGGGTGGAGGAACTGAGTAAGGAAATGGCAAGCGTTGGGAGAGATTAGGGAAGAGCAGGAGGATGCTGTAGTTTGGGCCAGAACTGGGAGATCTTTCCTCCAACACAAAAGTTCTCCTTTATTGCCCAGGTTGTGCGTAAAGATCCTTTCTTAGAAGACCCTGAGCTCTCATTACTTTAATTGGCTTTTGCTTCAGTTGTCAGTGGCTGCCCTTAACACTGCGTGGTGTGAACTTGCTTGTGATTTGAGTGGCTCTTGCGTAAGTTTGGAGGTGGATTAATGCAGGTCCTTTTGAGCAAGGTAAAACCACAGCTCTGCTGTGATTCTGCCAAACAAATCTTGCATTTCTTCACAGCTCCTGGAATAACCAACTTAAACTCTAACTGCTTAACCTCTGTTGGGAAAAATCACTTCCCATTGCAAAGAAGTGGCCGGAGTTTGGGGTTTGGGTGTTGGGGGGGATACATGGGTTCATATTCTGTTTTCAGTGGTGTCTTGGCAGCCCCTAAAGCCAAAACACTTAAAATGCTGGGTGTCTGCTTAACTATTTTAGCTTTAGGTAGCCACTAAAAGCCATGAAGTGGTGAGACATCCTCAGGCACCAAAGTCATCTTGAAGTATTTTACCTTTTAAAGGCACTCTCAAGTATTTAAAGGTGCCTTTAGCTATAAAGATTTTTGCATGTTCTCACAAATTTATGATATGAGTTATTAGAATGCAGTGCTCTTGTATAGCTCCTTTCATCATGGGATATCAAAGTGTTTTATAAGCATTAGTTATAACATCCCTCAGGGAGGCAAATGAAAGATGGACACCCATGCTGGTGTGTGCTGATCCAGGTTCCACAAGGGGATTTAACCCACAATTCCTTGGGATTCAGCCCATTTGGCTCAGCCTTGAGAATCCCTTCTTCCTCTCAGGATTAAGTTGGGACTGGGACCCTTTGGGTCACCTCCAAAGCAAGACAGCCTCCTTGGGAGCTTTTTTGCTCCTTGTGACTGGAAGACAAGCGGACACCTAAGTGGTGGGATGTTCATCCATCCCCCAAGAAGGCTTCAGCTATTGCTGCCTCTATTGCTGCTTTAGCTCAGGATGCTCTTGATGATGTTTGTGGTCCATGGAGAGCACGGCAGGCCCTGACATGCAAGTCTGTGTGTTCAGGAGAAAACCACCCAGCACCCACAAACGCCAGGATACTGGGTGCCCGAATGGGTTCAGTAGTAACGCCAGCTTGCTCAGCTTGCTGTAGGCTGCACTGCCTTGTGTGGTGCTAATCTAATTGTGTTGTTTTAATTACGCTTTGATACCTTGCTCGTTGGAGGCTCAGTAGGAATCAATGCAGTTTTGTTTTCCTGTCAATAAAGACAAAGGCCTCTTGCCTGCTTCATGGGCTATAGGCGAATGGTCGCAGAGGCTATTGGCAGGCTCAAAGCTCTCCAGCTGCATCCACCCAGAGCATCTGTGTTTGCCGTCAAAGTTCAGCAAGGTCTTATTGATTCTAGTTGCTAGTGCTAAGGGAGGCAACCTGTGCTGCATGTCCAGCTAAGCCAGCAGGCCCTTGACACCTTTCTCAGTCTATTTGTGGCTGTTGTGTACTCTCTGCCCATCGTGCTACATTGTGTTGCAAAGCAAGAGGCTGGTTTCCACCTTTGCATCAGCGATGGGAGATGGGTGCTGGGTACCTCTTCCTGTTAATTAGGGCTCTGATTCAGGAAGCCACTGAGGATGTGAATAGTTGGTTCATCTGCCCTGATTTCTCTAATCTTTAGACATCTACATCTGACTTAGTCACTGCCTTCATGGACAACAAGGAAGTTACAAGCACCCCCAAAGCCACGCCGGGTAGGTGAAATGAGTCACTTCTGGAGATGCTCTGGGGCATTTTTTAGGTAGCAACGTGGATTTAAGTGAGAAATTAGATTTTGGCTTACTCTGTGCATCTCAAGAGCCTTACTTTTGCCTGAGCATCGACTTCATTGTGATTAGTTTTGTTTAGATGATGATGCCCTCCATGGTGGGAGGGAGCCTCAGGACCGGGAGCTGTTGGTCCTCAGCCTCTTGCAGATGGAGCCTTATTTAATGCTAGAAAAAGTGCTTTAATTAGTCTTGTGTGTACCCTGAGTTTCCTGGTATCAAAACAAGACTGCTTTTGCTGCACTTAGCACATTATGAGGCAGAATCAGAGCCCATGAGGATGCTAACCCTCTGCCGGGATGCCATGGCAGCTATTAGCGTTAGGGAGGGATATACCCACATAAATCTGTGTGCTTTCCCCACATGTCACATTGAACGACTTTCTTCTCCCTCTGGGCACAGTCCAGAGCTCAGATTCAAACCCAAGTTTGCATCATGGCGCTGCAAGCCAAGGCTGGAGGCAGCTCCAGAGCTGTTGCTGTGCTCGCCCCCTCCTGCCTCACTGCCTTCCCCTCTTCATGCAGTGCAACTTCACACCGAGCCCAAGCTCTCCTTCCTCAGCAGAGCAGGACTCTTTAGAGTCCATGGCCACATTAAGTAAACATCAAAGGGGCTTTGATCAGCGGGCTCTGCCGAGCACAGAAGCCCCTGAGGAGCTCGGCAGGTCCGCAGGCAGCATCGGGGACACGGTACCTTAATTTTCTCCGCTGCGACACAGGAGAATTTGTTTGAAGAACTGGAGCTTTTTGCACGGGGAAAGCACGCGTGCACGCAGCCTACTTCTGGAGAAACCCTTGTTCAGATCTCTGTTTGTTACTGATACTCAGAAAGCGCCATTAAGAAATCAAGGCATCAAAGGCACGCGCCTCCTCAGGCTCCGGCGCTTTACTGTGTGTAGGGTCACTTGCTTGCCTCTGAAGAGTAAGATGCCTCAAGCCAGAGTTATCTTCACTTCTGAGGGCCGTTTCCCATTTTACTTTGTTGCCTGCTAAGGGAGAAAGTGATGAAAGAGTCCATATGGTGGCAACGTTCTGATGTGGAGGACAAAGCAGCTCATTCCATCTGCTTGGTAGATAGGAGTGCCTGAGACAGGGGCGAGGTAGGGGATAGTGTCCTCTCTCTACATGTCTGTGTCTAAGTGGAGCAGCGCAGTAGCAGTTGGTTTGGGATGCAAAGCTGAGCTCTGAGGCTGACCAAAGCCTTCAGTTATGTGCCCACCTCACTGATGCTTTATCAGAGCAGTGCATCCAGCAGGATTTGCTCCCTGCAGCATCCCCATGGGCTTGCTCTGGTCCCCAGCCTAGTCTAACATCGCTGTCTCTTCTCTTGCAGAACTGGGGCTCCCAGGACGAGGATGCTGCCTAGTACTTGGGTTCATGTACAAGGAGAAGTACCGCAGGATGACTGAAGGTGAGCGGGTCCCTCACCTTCTATTCTTCTGTCCTCTTTAGCCATCTCATTGCAAGGGATGTGGATGTGCTACTGCTAGGAATGGGTTAGGTTCTTGTGCACACCACTGACAAAATCCTGCTTCCCCTTTGATCTCTGAAACATCTTAGCAGGCACGGATAGGAGGAGCCCCCAGCCTGAAGCTGCAAGAGAACAGGAGTTTTAGTTCCATGCATCCATAATCCACTGTCCTTTCCTATGGAAAGCTCTTCTACAAGTTGTTTCATCTGCTCTTTTCATTCTAGCTGGGTCATAAAGCCTCACTTGTTCCCTTGTCAGTTTTCAGTGCCTCTGCACCTCTCAGAGGTGCCTTTGCATTATTCACCAAACCTTTGCTAAAGTTTCCCTGGTTTATATTCCACTCATTCCCCAAGTATTTCATGAGCATCGATTAATCCATAGAAATATCATAAATAATTATGAAGCATAATAACTAAACAAAAACTATTTATGCTCAGAAGAACTGGCCTCCTTGCTTCTGGTAGCTTCGTTGTTTGGCTCCTAGTGCAAACCTCAGTGCATCATCGTCTTGGACTTAAGAGGACGAGATCCCTTTGGGATGGGAAGGTCTTCAGAGTGTGCCAAGGGGAGTTTGGCTGCTGTGAGGTTCCTTCAGGGACTGCAAACCTGATCCAAATGCAGATTTAATCCATTCTGAGGGCTTTGATTGGGAATAATTTGGACAACGGATGGGATTGCTGGCACAGGATAGTGTATTGCAGGGGTTCGCCATGGCAGTGCCTTCTTTCACAGGAAGGTTCGCCTTCATGGAGTAAGAGGTGCATTAGCTTTCATAGGGTATAAAACTCATGTGGAGGCACGTTTATGGCTCAAATATCAGTTAGAAGATCAAAGGTTCCTTGGGTCTCCCAGGAGCCCTGATACTGAGCTGATAACATGGGGAAAGTACTTCACAAGACTTCACCTTGTGCTTGTTAATTACCACATGCTTTTTAAGCATTGATTAGAGTGTGTGCTTAATGGGAAGGGGCTGCCCCCTGGGACAGAGGATGGCAGCCTGGTCTGAGTGCTGTGAGAAGGTTCAGTAATATCCCTCTTAATTCCTTCCTGTCCCTTAAGCCTATGGGAGAAGCTGCCTGTGTTGTGCTGGGGTGGGAAAGAGCATCCTAGGGATGCTCAGAGGGTGTCTGAGAGCTGGCAGGACCCATTTTGGCATTCTGTCAATCCTTTGGGATCCTTCACAGAAGCTCCTGTCCCCCAGTGGATTCAAAGCCTGCATTGGCCTAGGAAGTGAAGCCCCTTTTTCAGGCTGAAAGTGGCTTTGTGTGGTGAGAACAAAGGAACATGAAAGGCCAACAGTAAAGCCTTTGTGTCGGAACAGGAACAAAGTGTGCCTGCCTGATGCTGTGCAGCCAGCGAGCTTCTGGCCCCCACCGGCTGCAGGACCATTATGTTTAAAGGTACAATCTGCCAAACCCAAAGGCAGGGGATTTCCATGGCTACAAAGACCACCTAGGATTTGTGTTTTCACTAGAGGCCATTCTGGATGGCAATTGCAAGCCTCCAACCTCCCAGGATTTTGGTGTATTTCAGTGCAGAAAACCACATGGAGGGGGGGTTCAAATGTCTGGTCATCAACAGAGGTGTAGTGAGGGCATCTCCTGCCCAAAGCACCAAAGCCAGGCTCTTTGGGCCAGTTACCTTGCAGGGATAAGGAGGAGAGAGACAGCTTCCCTTTTATACTTTAGCCAAGTGAGGGCTTTTCCTCTTTTTATTGCATCATGGTGCTAATGAATAGCCCTATTAATAATTGCAGGGTAGCTGAAGGAACTGAAAGCAGAGGTAGGCAGTGGGGCAATGGGCTAATTATGAAGCGTGGGGTCTCCATCGTAGTGGAAATAGGTAATTACAGGGCTCATTAGAACCTTGCTGTCACTTAGCGGAGACATCTACAGAATGCACTCATAGGCAGAGAAGCAAAGAGGCCTTTTCAGTGTGGAGTTACCACTCTGTGGTAGGAAAGCGCTTCTCCTGGCTGTTCCCATGGAGAAGGTCCAGGCTGGGCACTTGCAGACCAGTGCAGCAACCTCTCCCAGCGGGGTAAACTCAACGCTGTGGCTTGCAGATGCTCTGTGGCCATGCCCAGCAAGGGGTTTTGGTAGCGTTATGCTGTTTATTTACCAGCTGGCAAGGGATGGATGTCCATTAACACAACCGATTGCAGATGCAGGCTGAGCCACCCTCCAGTGTGAGAACCTGCCTCTGTCAGCGTTAGTTAGCACATATCAATATATCAACCTGTGCCATGAAAAACCAGGTCTGGGGAAGGTGTTGGTATCTCTCCAGGGCTGCTGCCAGCACCGCTGGGAATGTGCAGGGCAGGAATGATTTGGACGCGCTGCACCGTGTGCAATTCCTCCTTGTGAAACGTGCACTGGGAAAAGTGATTGATTGGGGCACAATTTGGGGCTGGGAAGCAGGAAGATGCCACTGCAGTGTGGCTGTTAAAGCTTATCCCCTTGCTGTGATTGACGACTGCCTCGTCTGCGTGCTGGGACCGCAGTTTGGTGTGCGGCTGTGAGTTGTAGGGTGAAATTAAGCTGGTGACAGTTGTAGACAGAGGGAGAGGTAGAGCTGTCTGTAATGATGGCCCTGCAATAAAGACACTTTAGAGTTAATCCTCCACCATCTGTCTTCATTCTGCTAATAACCCACTCAATCAGATGCTGCCGAGTGTTTGTTAACATTCAGAAACAGATACATAATCAGGAGGAGCGTGCTGTTTGCTCACCAGGGGCTGCATCCCTCCTTGGGAACAACTCTCCCTTGGCCACAGTGGTTCAGTGGGAGCCAATGCGACAAGGCACATGTTGTGCCATGGAGGTGATGCTGAGGCTGGCTATGAGCTATCTGTTCTCCCCATGGCTTGTGTTGCCCTGGCTCAAGGGGATTTTGGAGTAGAAGGGTGGTATCTATGGGGTGGTTCACCTCGGCCCCTCAACACCAACAGTCTTGAGCTAAATTTGGGCTTGTTTTCTATTCTCTTTTCCCCTTCACATTCAATTCTCCTCCCTTCCCAAGTTCCCAAGGGAAGGCCAGGGGTGTGCTGTAAAATCTCTCTCTGCTCTTGGTCCCTGCCTGTCCATAGGAGCAGGTCCCGAGATGGCCTTGCTCCTCCTCAGTGGTCCAAGGCAGGCATTCAAGCATCAGTCCCCCTTCTGCTATTTTTCTTCTCCTCTCCTGCCTCTGACTTCCTGCCAGATCTAACCGGAGTCATTAGCAAGCATCACTGCAGCAATTATGGCACTTTCTGGCTGCCATTCATGAAGCTACTAACGGGAACAACTAAGCACTGAGAGGTGTCAGCCTTCACCTCCACCAACTGTTCTCACCAGCCGCTGGCTGCCTGGAGGTGCTACAACCCAACGGTGAAGCTCCCTGCCTCCTCTTCCTCCCCTTCCAGGCACTTGGCTGGCTCCTATGTCCTCATGTGGACAGGTGGCATCTCAGTGGGATGTACCCTCTCCTTGGACGGGGTGGGTGGATTTCATCCTTGTGTCTGAGTGTTCAGTGTAGCATCCTCCTCCTGGACCAGCTAACAGTTACTGATTGGTGCTCAGTGAAGGCCAAACTCCCCCTCTGCAGCTCCTGCCTTGGCTTATAGCCCTGCTTCCCGCTTGGCTCATATCCATCAGTTAGGGACAGGCACAAGGCAGCAATCTGTACCTTGATCTGCATCACAGCTGGAAGCAGAGCCAAGCCTCCAGTTTTCTGCTTTCGAGGCATCTCTGTTCACTGTGCGAAGCACAGCAAAGCCAGCAGCCATTACTGCAGAGCTGCAGCTCCACGTAGCAACCAGCCCTGCTCTGTGTTTCATTGGGAGAGGATGTTGCTTAGTAAATCCTATCTGCTGGGTGATGGCTGGGCAAATGTGCTCAGATGGGGCTTTCTGAATCCAGGGTTTTCTCTAAAGGCCACGTGGGGCTCTTGGTCAGCGTAAGACCTCCCAACCTTGAGTATGGGGAGGATGGAGGGTGAGGACTTGAGTTTAGTAGTCTGAGCTGCAAATAAATCTTACCTTGACTCTTCTGTTCAGGTTTGGGACCTTATTTAAAGGTGCTGGGACTGATCTAAAGCTCTGAGTTCTCGGGGGGGGGAAGATGGAGATGCTAAAAGGATGAGGTTCAGCCACTTGCATCAAAGGTAGGACATGAGGTGAGGGTTAGCGGCCTGAATAGAAAGGACAGCTACCAACCTGCTCTCTCCATGGTGGTCCATGCAGCCCTTAAAGGCTAGTGTGGATGGTTCTGTTCAGCCCCTGCTTGGCAAAAGCATGCAGCTGCCTGTTTCTGGCCTCTGTTATCAGTTTCTTGTCTTCAGGTATCTCTATTCTATGAATCAGGTTTGGTTCTGCTGGCATGTGGGCACAGAACTCTGTATGCATGTGAGAGCTGGTTTTACTGCTTATAATTATCTTGTTCCCATCCCTTGAATAGCTATAGCTCCTCCATTATTAATAATTGGAATTCCAGTCCTTGTCGTAGATCACAAAATGGAGCCGAAGCTCAACCCAGGCTCTGCATAATGTACCTTGGTCTAAATTGAATAATTGGTGAAATGGTGCAAATCGTTAGTTTTCCCCCAGTTCCTTGGTCCTGGAATTAGTGAGATATTAGTGCAATTAGCCAGTGCTTCCATTTGAGGCTGCAATCATTTGGTTTGTAATTTAGAATAAATGTAAAAGCCCACTTGTGCTTCTGAACGAGTTATTTGTCCTGTTTAAAAGTATCTAATGGGGTGGCTGTCATCTAAGCAAGATACATTTGACCCATTTCAATTTGTTTCCCTTTTAATCTGCTATCTGTTTTCCTGGATCTTTTCCTTTTTTAATAAAAACATAAAGAAGAAGTGGGTGAGAGAGACCAAAGAGGGCAAGAATAGAAGCGTTACAGATCTGGAGTTTATCATAAGCCCAAGTAGTTTGAAGTCAAGGCTTTTACACTGCAGAAAGCAATAAAAAGAAAACACTATTCAGAGATCATTTAAAGGGCCAGGTGACTTGTCAATGAGATGCTGCTCTATTCGACTGCCTGCTAATAGCTTCTCAAAGGGAAGATGCAGCTCTTGCAAGATTGAAGGCTGTGCTGCAGGGAGGGAGCACTGGGGTCAGTGGGGTGCTGTGGCAGTGATGCTGAGATGGGTGAAATCCATTTCAAGGCCTCACCTTACTGCTCGGAGAGAAACCAGCTGGGCCTGTGGGATGGAGTTGGTGCTGTTCTGGGGCGAAAAGGCCTGTTGAGAGAAGCTGCTGTGCTTCTGCTCCAAATGCTTCCCTGCTTGAATGCCCCTGCTGCTGCCTGCCATTGTTCAGTGAACGCTTTGTCTTCTTAGAGCATGGCACTGAGATGCAGCGATGTGTTCATGCCATCCATCAGTGACCAGCAAGGAGTTGCTGCCTCTGACTTGCTTGGATTTATGGGGATACTTTGTCTGGATCTTGAAAGTCACTTTTACATCTGTAACAGTGCAGGCTGAGCATGAACATTCCTTGGCTTCAAGGATAAATCAGAGCCAGCCTCTCTTATCCCTCTAACAAGTGACCTTTCCCCTCTACAGATGTCAACAACCTCTGTGCTGCTGGGAAGCTCAAACTTCACTTTGTTCTCTGGCTTAACAGGGGAAAAGGTCTGTCCTTTGGGACCAGACCTGTAACATGTTACTTGATTTAGCTCAAGCAGCATTGAACATCCTCTTGAGCATCCCAACATCTTCTTACAGTTTGCCCTCTGAGGCTTTGCATCAGCCTGCAACCCGGGAATGGGATTTCTCCAAAGCTTTGCTCAAAGCTACAGCATTCCTGGCACAAAATCTACTGGGATCTGCAGTGGTGGGTCCCTTATTAGCTGATCTCTTCCAGCATGCAGTGAGGACTTGGACTGCTAACTGCTGTCATCACTGATGAAGGTGCTGTCCCCTCATGGCTTGGCAGCTTGGTGACAGGGAAGCTTGCCTTACCCCAAGCACTGTCACTCATGTCTCCCCATGAAGACACAATCACGATTGATTAGGGAAGGCATCTCCCATCTAACCTGCATTGATGCTGCTGTTCTTTATCTGATAAAAGCATTAGAGATGGAAGAGGCGAGTGGATGCAGTGAGCTCCGGAGAAGTTGTTAGAGATGCATTGTTATCAGCAGTGGTCTCATTGATATTTCTGTGGTGCTTTGTGTCTCTGTTAGCTAAACAAGGCAGGGATGCGAGCGAAACCTGAGGAAAAATCAGCATGCAGGCTGTCTTTTTGTCTAGTTTCAAGGGGAGACTTTGTCTGAGTTGGGTCAGCTGGAAAAGTGGGTAATGCAGGACCTTGCTGCTTCCCTTCACAAGGAAGAACTTCTGCCTAAGACCTCATCTCAATCTCCTCTCTGGCAGGTTAAAGCCATTCCCCCTCATCTTGTCCCTACGTACCCTTGTCCTAAGCCCCTCTCCAGCTTTCTTGTATCCCCTCTAGGCACTGGAAGCTGCTCTAAGGTCTCCCTGGAGACCTCACTTGTGAGTCCTAGATATTCACAAGGATGCTGCTGAAGGAAGGATCCCATGTGCCCTGCTTTCAGGCAGGATAGGAAACACCTCCTCAGCTTACTGCTTTACTCTGCCCCTTTGGATAGCGGGAGCAGAGTTTCATCCTTGTTGCTCTGGTTGTCTGTGATGCAGCTGAGCTACTCTACTGGTTGTAAATCTGACGCAAAGCTTGAGGGTTTTATAGTAACAGTGGTGTTGTAGCAGTTAATGGTCTAAGGGTATAATTTTACCTATTGATTGGAGTAGTGGTCCCCCATGGAAAGCTATTGCTGCGTGGTCTTCAGTAAATGAATACAATACTTCCTCACTCCCTTAGTGGCATGAGATAATTCAGGAGCTGCTTCTTGTGCTGTTCAGCCTGCAGGTGTGTGTGGGAGAATGAGGGATCACGTGGAATCTGTGTTCCCTCGCTTTGCAGGGACTTGAGGGCCTGCTAAAGATGCTTTGGGAATCTTAGGTTAATAAACACAGATCGATATCTGGGATGAGATTTAGAGTATCTTGGCTATTTGAATTCCATTGCCCTTGCACTCCCCTTAAGGTCCTGAATGGCATTTGAAATGGGATGTATATTAAAAGAACGTGCAAGCTGGTGGAGAAGAACTTGTCCTGTAAAATGCACCTGAAAAGGGGAGAGAGAACCTTATGTACTTCACCTTACCTTGGTGGTCACCTCCTGGTGTTGCTTTCTCCATTGGGTTAGGGCTGGTTTATTGTTGGAGGCAGGAGGAGCATGGCTTAAAGGAGACACATGGCTTCTCCCCCGGGAGGGTGACTCTGGCTTTCCCATCTCTGTGCTGCCTCCAGGCTGCCCTCTTAGTTTACATTGGAGCCTGTGGCTCTGTTGATAACTCTCCCCTCTCTGCAGAGCTGTTGCTGCAGCCCCGGGGTCTGTTGTTTAGTTTCCTCCCTCTGTGCCCATGGGACCCTGCCAGAGAGGTTGCTGGCAGGCAGTATTTCATCCACAGTCTAGGTCATGCTGTCAACGTGGTGTCCACCAGACCAGAACCTGGACATGCAGGTATGGCTGGGCCATCAAGTCAGGTTCTGATGATGCCATAAATCCTCCCAGCATAAACTGATAGCATGATTGTGAGGGAGCCTGCAGCTTGTTAAAGTAACTGGAAGCCATTGCTTCCAAGAAGGTGATCCAGTCTTCCACTTGGGAAAGAGGCAGGAGTGTGAAGAGTATATCCCCACTGAAGGCTGGAGAAACAAAGAGCGTCTCTTCTGTCATTATGAGGTCTGCTGCAAGGAAACACAGGGTCTGTTCCTTCCAGGTCTGGATCTCCAGCTGCCTTCCCCTGCAGGTAGACACACGTGCCTGCTTTCCACAAGCAGAGCCAGGTCGGAGCCTCACAGGCTGGAGCAATGAAGCAATACCAAGTTGCCACCGCTTAGAATATCAATTAAAACCACTGCATCTTGAAGTCCCGTGCTGAGACACACGCTCTGTATCGATAAACAGCCAGGCTTGCCATTAAAACAGACCTTAAGCCAGCAGAAACAAGTCAACTGTGCAGTTGTGAGCCAGAAACAAAACTGGTTAGAGGATTTCAAGCTAAAGCCATGCTGTGGGGTGGGAACTGATGTTGTGCTTGACAACAGAAGGGTTTCATCTTCACAAGAGAGCCTGTGGCTTTGGTATGATCTGAAAAGGCTGAAACAGTTCTGAAGCTCCATTCCCTGCTGGTTTCCCTGTGTGTCATTAGGTCGTGTAACATCACCTCTGCTCTGCAGTCCCAACCTGTATGATGAAGCTCCTTTCTTACAGGAGCAGTGTAAGACAGCTGTAGTTCACAGCCATAATGACAAACAGGAAGAAATTGTGTGTTTCAGGCCAACAAAATGAACTTATTCCTGTTTCTCAGTGAAGTGAGTTTTGGGTTTGCCTGAAAGATACTTATTTTGCATTATCATGCTCTGTTTGGGCTGGCATTTCTTCAACTCTTCTAAAAATCCATTCTTATCATAAGGAAATAGTGAAATATTGTTGTCAAGTATCAAGCTGAGTGCTGCAAGTCCTGATCTTTTTCTCCCCAAGCTGCTTGATGTACCTGGCCAAACCCTGCCATCTGTATTCACTAGATAAAACTGAAGTCTGTTGGCAGCCTTCAGGTTAAGGTTGATGAAGATAGAAGGAACAGGCATGGTCAAAGAGCTGAAGGATAGGTAGGGAGCTTGTGGGGTGGGGAGTGTGATTGCAATTCCCCTTGGCTGGGCAGCCAACATGACAGTTATTTAGTGCTCAGGGCTGCTAATCTGATCCTTCACAGAGCAGGGCAATCATGCTTCATTGCAGCAGCAATCTTGGGGCCTGTTTATACCCTTTTATGCCCACTATTTGCTCCCGTAAGTATTTACTCAATCTATAAATGCATTAATGGGACTAATACAGAGATATAACTTGAGATGGATTTTTTTTACAAAGATGAACCTTTTATATAGACAGGGGGAAAGAGAAGAGAAGCGAAATGTTCAGCGACTAATGATCCTCATCAATATTCATGAGGGATGGTATGCATCTCGAGACGTAAAATAAAGGAAGGAAGAAAGAGAGAAAGGCATTGACTTCTTTAGAAGCTAAATGAAATACTGAGGTTGACCTGGAGAGAAGTATGCCAGGTCCTTGCTGCCATCGGTTCTGACCAGGGTTCAGTTGAGGAGCGGATGTGCCGATATAGACAGTGTGGCCAGGAGCTATGAGGGTGTTTGCTGGCATGGTACCACAAGTCTTCAGCTGGGGATGAAGTCCACAGTGGGCTGAGTGCAGTACGAACAGGGAGAGAAGCGATCCCTGCCCCAGGAACCTCCATCCTAAGCCAGCTAAAGCTTGGGTATGGAACAGCAGCAAGGGTTGGGGCCAGTCTGGGCTGTCCCAGGTGAATCCTAGTTTGCATTGTCTCCAAAAGAGCTCTGGTCTCTGCCATTCCCTCCTCTGAAGTTGCTTGTTTGGGACTTTTAGAGGGTACAGTGGATTTTACTTGAAGCATGAGTGCCATAGGACTGAGTTACTGGGGAGAATTGTCCCTTGTGCAAGCAAATGGCTCATCTTACAAACATCTGTTTCTAGTGTTCATGTCTGTTTGTATAGGGGGAGTTGGTTTGTTCTTGAGGAAGACATACCTTTATCTACTGTGCTGTTCCTTCCTTTTTTTTTTGTGTTCTTTCTCTTCCTTCCTGTCCCTATTTCCCTCCCTGCCCTTCTCTTTGCTACAGCAGAAAATCTCCCCAAGCGTGCTGAACTTGAAGGTGAAATATTACCACCCCCAAATACTTGAAAGCAGAAGGGGGAACCTTGATCCTTCCCTGCTTCAGTCTTTTGTTAGCTGGAGGATAAGGAAAGCCTCTGCAGAGAAAACACCTGTGGTACGGGTTTGTCAGAAGGATGTAGCTGTAGACAGGCAGCAGTGACAGCAGAGGATGGAAAGAACCAGGGTCTGAATAACCAAATTTACCTGCTGAAAAGAGCACAGGAGGCCTCCCCTCATCCCCGTTCTTCTGCAAGTTGCCCTTGCCTCCCTCCGCTTCCAAGGCTGCTCCTTTTCATGTCGGTGACATCCCTTCCCTCCTCTGAGTGACAGCCGTCCCACCCCCACCAAGGTCGTCTGCCCTTGAGACCATCTTTGATCTGTGCCCTGATAGAAGGGCCGAGTATTGACTTTGGCTTCGGCTTCATTAAGAGGCAGCCTCATTTGTCAACTTGTTTGTTTCAATAGCTGCTTGGGAGACGGCGGTGCCCCGGCCCCTCCTTGCTCAGCCAAGGCGTTAACTCCCTTCTCAGGGGTGTGCAGGCAAGGTCGTTGCAGGTGGCCTTGCATAGTCCTCTCCCTCTCATTAATCCGTGTCACGGAGGGTTTAAGCAAGATTAGAGCCACTCGGCTCTTGGATAGAGTCTTGAGGCTCTGAGTGCTGCGAGAAGCTGTGTGTAGGTGAGTTCATATGCAGTGCTCCCGCATGGAAAGGCAGGTCCTGTCTGCTCGAGCTGGGGTCTCATAGTGCCATCCTTGCAGGAGCTTCGCTAGGGCTGGTTGTAATGATTGCAAGCAATGAAGATTCATTTCTCTCGTCAGTTGTCATCAGGTAATGTGTCTGCCAATAATAGCTTCTGGTTTTAATGCAGGTGCTCAGGTGAGGTTAATCAAGTTACCCAGGCCCTTTTGGTTTTGCCTTTTCTGTTGGTTAGTGAATAATGTATTGACAGGGGGTTTGCTTGTAGTGTTCGACCTCTCTAGGAATTACCTGCTGTGATGCAGGTCCCCAGGAGTTAGATGAGCTTTAAGGTCCCACCCAACCCAAAGCAGTCTGTGGTTCTGTGATCTTTCCCCAAAATCATGTGAAATTCCAGACGTTAGCGTTCCCAGGGTAATTTAAGGATTGGGAATGCGTTGGCATGACCGCCTCGTGAGGCAGAGAGGTTCCTAGCAATGCAATATCCCACCCTTTGCTTAGATTCAGACCAAAGGGCGAAAGCTGTGCTGCTAAGGACAGATACCTGCTGCTAAGGACAGATACCTGCAGCACCGGGTGCTTCCAGACCTATCTGACCTTGTGCAGGAGAAGCAGATGAAATGAAGAAGCCAGACTTCCCTGAGCTACCAACTGGGCTGCAGTTTGCTGCAGACCTCAAAGTCTCCCTGCCCTAGTGGGGATGGGGGTAGTGGTGCTGTTTCTTTACTCCTGAGAAATACAGCATGTGCTGAGCCTTTGAGGGAGCAGCAGCCCAGCCCATGGGAAGGGAAGCAGCTCAAAACCCAAGGCGCTGAAGCTGGGTTGTGCTGCAGGACTTAAAGCTGCTTCTGGTGCTGGCTCTCCTGAGTAACTCCTCATTGCTGACAGCAAGGAGGGAGCTTAGGGAAGATGTTCCTGGCTGTTGCCACAGGCGTTTCGCAGATCCCGAGGGAAAAAGGCATCGGTAATCGCGCAACTCCACGTGGGCTGCGATGTGACTGGCACCGGAGTGTGCTGTGGGTCCCTGCAGCCCTGGGAGCATGGGGTAAAGCCAGGGAGAATACTAACTGTGGTGGTGGAAATGGCCCTGGGATTAGAGAGCAGGTTGTAAAAGGAGAGACTGGAGGAGGTAAATTTATATAGTCTGGAGGAGGCTCAAGGGGAGACACGACCAGAGTCTATAAATACACGCAGCAATAGAAACCAAGGGAGGAAATTATTCAGAGGAAGGGAAGACAAGGAGCAGTGCCTGAAGCAAAGGCAAGAAAAGTTTATGCTGGGTCTTGAGTAGAAGGAGATGGGCCTTCAGCATCAGGCATCTGGCCAAGACGGGTACTGCTGCTGCCACCCTGTACTCCCCATCCACTCTGAAGCCTCACAAAGCCAGTTTCTCTATCTCCTACTGGGCTTTGCTTTGTTTTACAGCAGCCCCACCTCATTTCTTCCCTGCCAGCCGTCTCACACGGGTATCCTGCACTAAGCCATCCCAGCATGCCTTAGAAGGTTTAATAAAACAGATTGAGATGCATTGGGGCTTATGGCTTGACAACTAGCTCCCCTTGGACAAGAACATTTGCCTTCGCTGGGTGACAGTGCTTTGAGTCCGCAGCCTTAGGCGCTGTAGCTCATTGCTAGTCATCTCTCCAGTGAATAATACACAGGCCTGAATATTTGTCTGCATACATCTTCCTTTCCTATAGGGTAATTTAATGTTATCTTTGGGCCTTCTGCTCCTGAGATGAAGAGATTACTTCAAACCTGCAGCCCACAACCACAGCCATTGGTTTCAAACACCATTAAGTTTCATTATAACAAATAAACACTGCAATGACATTTATAAGTTACCAGAGAGCACAGAAACACAAATATGAAGCAGATAAACTGCATTTGATCCAAATAATTACTGCAGGCAATATTGAGCTCAGGCTGAGCTGGCAGCCGGGTGCCGAGTAATTTATAGGAGTCTGTAAGGCGCTGTGTTGCACATTGCTGCTTAAAAATTATGATGATGGTTATGTGTCTCTCTCTCTAAAGCCTTAAACAGGTTGTGTTCCTGCCTTGGGGGAGGCAGGAAGCTTTTCCTCAAGCCAGAAAGGAAGGTGGCCCTAAATGTGTGGCTGTTACTAGTTTGGGGACTTCTCTATCCCCGTTCCTCAGCATTTTAGCCCAAGCAGGGTCCTGCAGTTGAGGTTTGTGCTTGAAGCTGCAAAAGAGGCTTTTCTTTATGTACATATTATCATTTTGCCCTGTGGATTTCTATCCTCAACTGTGGACTCATCAGGTTTCAAGAGGGGGGAATCCTTTGAGAGAGGTTTTTGCTGTAAGACAGTGCAATACCATAAGAACTCCACTCCTTTCATGTTTGACTCCCAGCTTTACGCTACCTGCTCTTAACCCTGGTTGAGGAAACCCCATGAGGAACACCAGGTAGAAAAGCATCTGCTCCCAAAACCTGAATGAAAAGGGGGCTTGTGTGTGTGTAAATTCTCTCAAAGCTTTGCCTTTCTGCATAGGGCTGAGGGTTTGTCTGCTTCGGAGTGAGAGCACGTCATCTCCTAAGTGAGCCACGTGGAACTTGTCATGGGATGGAAAGCTTCCGATGTGCTGCAGGCATAGAGGCTCAACCCAGGAGGGGGCTCAGGAGCAGCTGGGTTTATTGATGAGCATCTCTCATTACCTGCTCATTAACTCAGCAGCCTGGAGTGTGCTAATCTTCTCCTGGACTGGGGTTTTGTACAAGCAGGCCATTGACTCTGCAGTGGGGACCATTGAGAAGGAGATAGTAACAGAACAAAGAGCAAAGTGTGGTGTTTAAGTACATCCGAGCCCCTTTCTGACATGTCCTTTCTCTTCAGCAATACAGTAAAGATGTCGCTGGGTCCATTAGCCCGGGGCTTCTACCAAGGGTGCACATGGACAGATAAAGCAGTTGCAGGGCAATAAATATTGACTGTATTCATGTTTTGTAGTACCACAGACTGGTTCAGGTTGGAAGGGACCTTAAACTCACCCGGTTCCAACCCCCTGCCACAGGCAGGGACAGCTTCCACTAGAGCAGCTTGCTCCAAGCCCCTGTGTCCAACCTGGCCTTGAGCACTGCCAGGGATGGGGCAGCCACAGCTTCTCTGGGCACCCTGTGCCAGCGCCTCACTGTGTTTGCTCTCATTTTTCATGGCTCTTGGCTTCATAGGGCAAAACCAAGTCAAAACCAGGAGCCAGTTGTTGTAGGCAATGGTGCAGGTCACGGGCTTCCTCTGTAATGCTTGAGCAGTGGAGAAATGCACTTTCTAGGCATTTTCCTGGGTCTGTGGATGCAGTACAGCAATGTTTGTCAGGGGATGGAGCTGTTATTAGGCTTTCATGTGTAGATAGTTGTTGAGCACCTTTCTCAGGTAAAAAAAGAGTGGCCATGACTGTGAACCATCTCCTGCTCAGATGATGATCTGCTCCCTTTCTGTTCATTTAACATCCCCTATCTCCTCCTGTCTTTCCCCTGCCACTTTTATTTGTGTATTGCACATGCTTAACTTTAGGCTGCTCTTCAGAATAATTTAACTCTAAATATGAATCTTGCATGTAAAAAGGGAAGTGCACATATTTACAATCATTTCTGCTTGGCAAAATCCAAACAAACAACAATTACAGCAGAAACCTGCTCATTCTCATTCCACTTCTTCTTCAGACCTGGTAATTCATGCAAGGCAACCTGAAGCAATCTCACCCTGCTTCTTAGCTCAGCTAAACAGGGAGGTGGAGCAAGTCTTCAGCCTTGGTGCATCACGGTTTGGGTTAGAAGGGACCTTGAAGATCTTCTAGTTCCAACTATGGATTCATAATGCCGTGTAGTTAGGAGCTACCCCAGAAGAAATGTGGTCAACGTTCAGTGCAGACAGTGGCCTCTCAATGTTTAGGGGCAGGAATAAGGTTTGTTCTTGTGTTTCCCTACCTCGATACATGCAGTTATTTTGAGAAGGAGCAAATCTTCCAGTAGGTTTAGGGTTAAATATCTGCATTTTGTCTTCTGAAACGGGTCTTTGTGTTTATTTTGGCCTAGAAAAGAAAAGGCTCTGGAGAGACCTTAGAGCAGCTTCCAGTGCCTAAAGGGGCTACAAGAAACCTGGAGAGGGGCTTTGGGCAAGGAACTGGATGAGCTTTAAGGTCCCTTCCAACCCAGACCAGTCTGGGATTCTGATTTCTCTCTGTGCCTCAAAGCAAATGATAACAGATCTGAAAACTAAGTGTGGAAGTGAAACATGGTGTGACCCAAGGTGAGCTCTTTGGTCTGACTTTTCCACCCTGTGGGCTGCACAGCTTCCAGTTGCTTGGGGGCAGAGCAAGACTTTGAAATCTCCAAATCTTTTGTGAAATGCATTATTCATCCTCGTTTTCCTGTGGATGAGTGTCCTGCTTGCCCTATCACTCAAAGATAAGCTGAGATTATTAGGGCTGTATTTCAAAAGAGCCTCCCTGATCTGGGAAGAAAGGGTGGGATAAGGCGATGCATCTGGATTCAATGTTATCCAGGGCTGTGGAGAGATTTCAGAAGGTCGCAAGGGTTAAAATCCTTAGGGATTTTATCCAGGAGACTGCTCAATAGCTTGAGCATCAGCTGTTATTTCAGGAGGAACTCTTCCTTTTCCTCCTTTGGGAGTTCGAGTGGGTGACTTTAGGTCCCAGGAGTGTCTGTGCAAGGCTCCTGCAGCTAAGGACACGCCGACCCTGTTCTGAACACCTTCTACCAGCTGCAGATAGTTCACATTGGAAATGCATCTGTAGTTGCCACGGCTGGAGTCACCGGAGCATCGCCTCCTCTTCTCTCCAGCCCATCAGCCTGGCCGTGGTGGAGCTGTGCCAGGACAGCTGCACCTTGACAGAGAGCAAATAGTAATTCATTATCCTGCGACAGGTTCCTGGGCAGTGCTGATAGCAAAGTGTTTCTTAGAGTCACTGGCAATTTTCAGGGGGAGCTGGAGCCTCCAGGAGGATCAATGTGAGGAAATCTATTCCCCTCTGCTCATGAGAGCAAAGCAGTGCATGTCTCAAGTGAGGGATGCTGATCGGTGCTGTGCCCGGGGGTTCCAAATAGCTTGTGGTGCTGTTGCCCTTGTTTCTAGGAAGAGCAGGCATCACCCCTGTACCCCACGCAGCCTCAGCCATTAGCTTTAGTAACACAAAGAGTTTTGCCTCCTGTCCCCCTCTGCAAAGCCTCATCTACCTCTGCTCCAAGAACAAAACTTCACGGTGCCAGCCCCTGGAGCTGAAAGCCACCTCATTCAGCTTGCTGCTCCTGTCTCCAACCAGGAATAGTCCTCTGCCTCCCAAAGCTCCTCTCACTGTTTTCCTCACTCTGTTAGTTTGTCTAAAACAAGATAATGCTTCAAGCTTGGCTTTCTCTGGGCAGCAGGTTCCCATGTGGTTGTTAAAACAGTTCGTTCAAATCCATTGAGTTGGAATATTCAGTGCAATTCAGTGTGTAAGTTCACTTGAACAGTGACCTTAGAGACTGACTTTTTGGACTTACTGACTTGAACTTTTGGGGGACAGCTTAGGTTTGCTTCCTTGTTGCAGTGCATTAGTTGGTTTCCTATCGGTGTAGCTAACAGGTTTTTAATCTCACTAGAGGCAATTCTCGAAGCTGGTGCAGGGAGGAGGTAGCTAATAAATAACCCACAGTAAGTATACTCTTACACCTTCTCCAATTGGTAGCTAATAACTGAGCAGACGATGACATTTAAGCCCTTTCTGCATGGCTGATCAAACTACTCACAGTGACTTTGAAAGCAGTGCTGGGATTTCATGTGGGTATCAAAGCGAGTGGAGCACTCGAGGGTTCAGATCTCTCTCTTGTGTGACTAATAGACAAAAAGATTTCTAAAAGGTCTAATATCTTATTCAGAATTTCCCTGTCTCCCATTTGAAGCTGCTTAGTGGACACAGTGGGATGCTGGTGTGTCTTGTCTATGTAGCATTAGGAAAACATCAGCCATTGCTGCGGGATGAGGCTTGCTCAGAGCTGGTGTATGTCCCAGAGGCCAAACTGAAGAGCAGAGCACCTTAAACTCAGCTCTGACTCTTGGCACTGTTTTTCCTGGGGTGGTCCCTGCATCCAGGATCATTTTGGCTTTGGTTTCATAGAAATTCAGCCCACTTTTTGCCCTCCATAGCTGTGCAGCTGGAGTTCATAGAATCCCAGACTGGTTTGGGTTGGAAGGCACCTTAAAGCTCATCCAGTTCGAACCCCCTGTCACAAGCACAAGAGGCACCTTCCACTAGAGCAGGTTGCTCCAAGCTCCATCCAGTCTGGCCTTGAGCATTGCCAGGGATGGGGAAGCTACAGCTTCTCTGGGCACCCTGTGCCAAATGAGTTGATGGGGACTGCCAGGCTTTGCTTGCTGGGATGCTTCCAGGGGAAGGTGAGTCCCATCTCCTACAGCTTTGCACTGGGAGAGGGGATGCACTCAATGCAACCTGGTCAGGAAGGACCAGGCTGCCACTTGCCTCTCCAATACAGCTGCTTCATTCCTTGACTGACGGGTGTTGTGCTTTTCTATTTCAAATGGAATAATTCAGCAGCATTGAGCACACAGAAGCCATGTGAGCTGGATTTACGTAGTCAAACTAAAAAAGGCCAAACTGACATTTTTGCTCAAATGGACTTTATTTTTTTTTCCCCCCAAGGAAACAAAATAAAATAACAGTAAGCTTATGCAAGGGCTGAACTCAAGCTACCTTTCATTTTAATTCCATGAAGCTGAAAGGATGTACATGACGTATCACCAACAAGTGACCTTCCCCTGGGGATGCTGCTCCATGTCTCCTAATGCAGACAGCATTGTTGGTTTGATTCATCTGCTCCTATTTGGGGAGACCCAAGCTTTTTTCTTCTCCTGAGGTGCAGGAAAAGCTTGCCCTCATCCTTGTCTATGCCCCTGGGGACACTTGGATGTCCCTTTCCTTTCAGTTCCATGGGCACACAACCTCAAGGCTGGTTTGGGTGGCATCTCTCAGTGGGGGGATAACTGGGAAGCAGGTAATGAGGGGCTGTGCTGCCTGCCTGCTCTTCCCTGTTTGCTCTGTGCTTCCCCAGTGACTGACAATTCCAGGGAGTGTTGTAAATAATGTAAAGCTTTTGTCTGCTTGCTTTTCCTCATCGTCTAAAAATCAATGCGGGTGCGGGGTTTCAAGCACAATGGGCCTTATGCAGGTAGCTGCTTGTCCTTAGCTTGGAGGAGAAGACCCTTTGAGCACTGAGCACCAGTCTATTTGTCACGGGATCAATAGCTGAAGGTGCATTGAGTGTGCAGAGACAAACCCTCATCTGTGGGGAAGGTGTACACATGCATCCATGCCCACCCTCCCTTCCCAGGCCTCTCTATGGACAAGAAACGACTATCTCCAGGCATCACATAGTGAGAAACCAGCCCTGGTTTGAGCTGGGCTTAACCCAGCCGTGACTTTACATGGGGACACTCAGCGGCACTTGGTCTGAAGGGGAGCCCTTCTAAGATGATGCGTAGTCTTTGGTTGTCACACAGCAGCCCCCTTGATCACCCTTCTATTGCACGTTGTGCCAGCTCTGAGCCAGAGGAAGGATTAGCTCTCTCCATCAAGGGCCAATGGAAATGTCCCACCACTCGTAATCACTGCGCCTTTCATTCCTGAACAGTAATATTTTTACGAGGAGCTTCATATCTTTTCCTCGACTAAAAGGAGTAATTCTTTTCAGAACACAATGGAAATTCAAAGCTCCACTTACATAAAAGGAGCCACAATGTCTCCATTTCTAATGAGTCATTGTTCCCTCTTTAAGTCCCTTGCTTCTTACTACAATGCTCACTTCTCCTGGGTAATGAAAATTTAACTATCTGCTGTTCCCGTTTGCCTCTTGTCTTCCTGCAGCAAGTTGTCTGCAGCCAGGCTGCTCTTTACACAGGAGGCTGCAAGCTGAAATCATTCAGACAGGAACTCGTGCAAACAGATTTCAGTCTTCAGAGAGCTTTGAAAAGCCAGTCACCAGCTCAGGCCTTGGCAATGGAAGGAGCTTCAAGGTGCCGCTGTGTCACAGATGCCCTGGGTGACCTTGGCAATGTCATTGTGGAGGTGCTTCCCACCGTTTTCTGGGTTGTAAAATGGGAATTTTGGTCCTTCTCACCATCCATGGGTGTCGGGGCTTCTCTGAAAAGGAATGCTGGTGGTGTGATTTCCCTTGGAAATCACAAACATAACAGAATCCCAACCTTTGTTTGGAAGAACAAGGCAACATTACAGAGAAACATTGAAACCCAGGGAGCCACAGGTGCAAAATCCATTAAGGAAACATAAAGAGTTCTAAAGGTGTTCTCTCTTTTCTTTTTTTCCTTCCTTTTTTTCCTTCCTCTTTCATGACATGTTTGTGACTTCATAAAGCTCCTGCCTGTGATGTTTGAAAGCAGGGTTAGCGTTATCACCTGTTCACCGTGCCTCCTTTGTTCTCCCAGTTTGTTCCTGCCATTTAGGATCCTAATAGCTGTGAGAAATGCCCCCCCCCCCCCCCTTTTTTTTGTTTTGGAGATACTTCCCCCAGGAAGACAGGGATTGCAGGGCCAGGGAACAGGTCACGCAGTCTGCTGGCAGTGTAAATAGCTCCTCAGGGAGCGAAGCAAAAGCAGCAACCAAGGGAAGATGAGGCTCTGAGATCAAGAGCCTCTCGCGCTTTCTCTGACATCAAAGCCCTCCTCTACAATCGCGGGTCAACCTGCAGCTGACAACCTGCCTTCAGCAGAAGGGCAGCTTGAGAGTGCAGATAGGACTTGGTCATCAGGCTGGAACATGGCCAGGAGGCATGGTTAGCATCTCATTTACATACCTATTTGCTTTTAAAAAGGAAAGAAATCCACAATGAATTCGGAGTAATAATATTTGCTTCTGTGTGGTGTATCTCCTCTCATCTGGATGAAGAGCATGGATGCACTGGGGGAGGCAGGGTTGGTGCTGAGTGACTCTCGACGATGCTTGCAGGAAGGGTCCATTGGTTTAATGGAAGGTGTCCTTGCCCATGGCAGAGGATTGGGGCCAGACGAGCTTTAAGGTCCTTTCCAACCCAAACCGTTCCATGATTGTACGATTTGGAAAGCCAGGTTATAGTTAAAACAGGATTTTTTTGGCTAATACCCTATTTGTTGGAAAGGGAGAGAATGGGAATCTTCCAGTTGTTCATGGGAAAAATACCCAATTGACTGTTGCAGCTCATTTTCTAGTAGCTGAAAGCACTCAACCTGCACTCGTAAATCACCTTCTCCCAATCTCCCCATTTCCAGTTATTTTCTGTCAAGTACCTTATCTCCCTCAAAACTTTTCTGCAAATGACTTGTTCCTTTGACATTAAGACATAAGACGGCTGAAAGCTGTAACGTGGATGGTCCTCTGATCTTCCAAACCCAGTTAAACCCAGTAATCAGGCTTTAAGCTGATTTGAGCTCTGCCTTCAATGCTTCCTAAATTTTCTTTGCTGCTTTTTTATCTGTGATTTAGGGAGCGATGATCCTGCTGTGGAGCAGGGACTGGGCCAGGTAATGCTCTTAAGGTCTTTCCCCCCATCTCTCCTCTTCCATAACTGAGCTTTTGTAGCTGAGATGGAGCCTTAAACCAAGAAAAGGGGATGGTTTCAAGTGACAGCTTTTCACACCGAGCAAAGAGAGGGAAGGAAAAGGCAGGAAGCATATGCCATGTTTTGCTCTGATTTTCCTCAGCCATCAGCTGCTCTCTAAAACAAATCAGGAAACAAGAAAAACCCCATCCCAAACCAGCCCTAAAAAGAGCTTCATTTCCAACAGCAATTACCAAATGGAGCCTCTGCTTAACGGCCGTTTTCAGAGGGCATGGACACTGCTTTCTGCTTCTGCTTTCTCCTGATGACTCTTGCAGCTCCCAGCTGACAACCTGATAATTCTCAGCGATGAAACAATCTCCCTGGGTTATTGCAGCATTCCGGCGCTGTCCTTGCTCGCCTTGAGAATTGTCAGGATTATGGAGTGAGCCGTGAAAACGCAGTTAGCGGGTGGAAAATAGGTAATGAAAGGAAAGAGAAACAAAACAACGAAGCAAAATGCTCTCTTTTTCCTGCTTCCTTCCCTAATTTTCACTCTTATCCCCACTTTTCCCTAATAGTGCTTGTCCTTTTTCAGTCCGAATAAAATACAGAGGTGATTGAATGTTCCCTTTGCCATCAAGTTTCTAAATCTCAGTTCAGCATAACCAGGGTTGTGAGGTCTTTCCCAGCAGAAAGAACTGGAATCTGCCTTGGAATAAACCTTCTGTGTGTGCAGCACCGCACTGACAGTAACCAGTGTGTTTCATTGGAGCGCTCGTGATGAAAATCAGATTTCCTTGCAAATATAGGGGTGCAGGAAGAGTTAGGACCTCGGAAATACCTAGGAATATTGTCCTCAGGGTATGTGAAAACCTTTGAGCAGGGTTTTCTAACCTGCTGTATGTAAACCAGTAGAAAGGATGGCTGTGCTCTTCCCCAGGCATCTTTAGGTGCCCAAGAGGAAGTTTAAGTTAAGCTGAGCTAAATTAAATAGAAGTGTTCACATGGGGGCATGTAATAGTTTAAGCTAGAAGATGATTGAGTGTTGTAGCTCTGTCCTGCAGGCAAGGCCTGGCAACTCATTTGGAAACAAGTTTAGTTGTGAGAACTTGTGTCACACTTAACCTTGGTTTGGGATTAATCATCAGTCAATGATTAAACTGAGTTAATGTAAATTAGGATTGAATTGATTTAGGGAGGTTCACAAGGAGACTTGTCCTGGTTTAACAAATGGATTTTAAAGAGAAACTTTTTCTTCAGCCCGGTATGATGCTGGGCATTGAACTGACATTCAGCTGAGCGGTGGGGGCTTTTGATGCTGTGCCTGGTGCGGGGTGATAATTCACACAGCAAGGCCCCTGAGCCTGAGAACCCCTCGGGTAACACAGCAAGCCACAATCCAGTCGTTCCGCCTTGCTCCCAGCTCCTCATTTTTCAGATCTCTCTTATATGTAGAAGGAGACCAAGATGCTAAAGTGCTGGCAAAAGGACGATGCTGTTTGGGTGCTTGGCACAAAGGACCCTGCTCACAAGGTGCCCAGGTATCAGCCAATCAGCCTGAAATGGCTTTGCATTTAGAACCTTTTACCATCTGACTGTGGCACTAAGCACAAGCTTGTAGCACAACAAGGTGTCTCCCTAAGATATATTTGGTTTAGGGGTGCTTTGGCAGCATTTTGTGTTGGTATTAAAATGTTCTCCATAGCAGAGGTGTTCCAGATTTTGGAGCATCACTGTGGCCTCATCTGGACTTGCTCCACATCCCTCTTGTGTTGTTGCTCCAGAGCTGGATGCAGGACTGCAGGGGAGGGGGATCTCAAAAGTAGGATTTAATCCTTTCAATGTTTTTCAACTGTGGCAAGGCCGAGGAATGATGATGTATTTCAAAACATGAATATAAAACATACTGCATTATGTGGCTGCCCCATCCCTGGCAGTGTTCAAGGTCAGGTTGGATGGGGTTTGGAGCAACCTGCTCTAGTGGAAGGTGTCCCTGCCCATGGGAAGGAGTTGGAATTGTATGAGCTTTAAGATCCCTTCCCACCCAAACCAGTCAGTGATTCTATAATTAGGTGCAGTCAAAATATGACTGCTGCCTTGAAGGCTGCTGTTGATCACGATGGCTGAAACACTAGCACCACAGTTCGGAATAAAATAGGTAGAGGAAATGCCTGGCACCTCTTCGCTGTGTCATTTGTCCCCAGGGAAGAAAAGCATTGCAAACAGTTGTCTGAGTGTATGAGGGGGCAGTAAGTAACCATGTAATTCAGAGCTGCAGAACACAGCTTCGGGCTCGTGCTGCGGCAGGAGCATCTTGTGCTGATGCATCCCAATGTATTACATGGAAAACCACCAGAGAACTGAATTCCTCTTCCTCCTGTGTTCCGCTTTTCAGGTCAAGCGTCCTCCTTCACACAGCAGCCCCAGGACCAAGTGGTGATCGCTGGTCAGCCCGTGACACTGCTGTGTGCCATCCCCGAGTACAATGGCATTGTGCTGTGGATTAAAGATGGGCTCGCCCTTGGTGTCGGACGGGACCTCTCCAGTAAGTCGGGGTAATACCCTACCTAAGCATGATAAATAGAGCTATCCCTGCTCAAAGGCACAGGTGCAGCCACAATATTTGGAGGCTGATGAGTGCTTCCATTTCAGTTACAAATCCCTCCACCTAGCTCAAACAGCAGCATTAAGAGTGGGACTGAACAAACCTCTTTTCACTCTCACTCAAACCCAAACTGCTGGTTTCCCTGCAGGTGTAACCTGACCCTTTGGAAAGCATCACTTTTGTTTGGGTTGGCTTTAGGAAAGGGATGTTGTGCTTCCAAAACACAGCCTGAAAGTGTTCCTAGATGTCAGAAGTGCTGGTTTTGACACTCTCAAGAAAGGAAACAAAGTCTCTGTTTGCACATAAATGTGTTTATTGCAGCCCAGCGGAGCTGACAAGGACTTGTGGCTTCCTTCAGCTGTGCTTCTGGCAATTATAGTCTGGTCACAAAATTCCCCAGACTTCCTGTTCCTTAATCCCACACATGCATTGGGATTGAGGGCTTGGTGCAACTCTGAAGGGGTTATACAGTTTATATATTTTGCTGGAAAATAGTAATCTTTTAGTGAAATATTTCACATCACCAATGGAGAGTGTTTGCTTGACTGCCAGAAACCTAGGAAGGCGCTGAACCCTCCAGCCTTGTCCCCTGAGCATGGCAGCAGTTGTACACGTGTGACATTGCCTCTGCTCAACTTCTGCATAGCACAGAGAGGGTTTTCCTTCCAGGCAAGCAGCAGTGTTCAGACACCAGGGGAGGATTGGTGTTTTGCAGCCTCCAGGCTAACGTGCAACGCTTGCTTTACCTTGTCCTCTTTTTTCTCTTTAATACATATGATTACTCATTTCTCAGACCTTCCTGGGCGAGCAGTCCCCTCTTGAGCTGGTTTTCAAAGCTCCATGCTGCAACTTTTACATACACTAGAGAGCTGAGCTTCCCATGCAAGACCTTGCAACACGAATGGCTAGCAACAGCTTCACTGCAGCACGTAGCTCGTGTGAATGACTTCCACAGTTAACAGAGCTGGGGCTGCTTTAAGGGAGAGGAGCTGCCAGCTCGCATGATACCAGCTCAGCCAGTGATCTCATTAGCTAAATACAAACAAACCCATCATTTGTATTTCTTGCGGTTCAGGAGAGCAAATCCTGCTGTTGATAGCTGGGGAAACAACAAAAACACAAGAGCGTGCCAAGCTGCCTGCGTTACGCAGCACATTAATCACCAGCGCCAAGAGGGATGGGGTGATGGCAGCTCTTCCTTCTGTGCTGCTTCAGATGTCTCAAAACACAGGGCAGGCTGGGAAGGGCTGTTGGTACCCCCTTACAGCCCTGCCCAACCATCACACAGATCTCATAGCGGATGTGCTTCAGGGTTTCACCACTAGCACGTGGGTAGCTGACTGAAGGAGTTAAGGCAATCCCTTGACAGGTCTCAGAGGAGTAGGAGGTGATGGGTGTCCTGGTGGGAAAGGCTCATCCCTTTTCCTAGGGATTTCAGTGATTACTCCTTCATCAGCTCTTTCTTTTTCAACTCTTAGTACAAAACCCACAGCCTGTTTTGGAATGGTTTGGGTTGGAAGGGACCTTAAAGCTCATCTGGTTGCATGGGCTTACACTACAAGACTAAACGTGTTTCCCAGATCTGGGGGGCTCCGGACCCATGCTCTATCCCCTTCAGCCTCGGGTTGATGGGTCCTGCTGCCTCCTGACTCGTGCCTTTTGTTCTGCAGGTTACCCACGCTACCTGGTTGTAGGAGACCACCTGTCTGGGCAGCATCACTTGAAAATCCTGAGAGCTGATCTCCAAGATGACGCTGTCTATGAATGTCAGGCCATCCAAGCAGCCATCCGATCCAGACCTGCCCGGCTGACTGTTCTCGGTGAGTCCCATCTCCTCATCATGTTGTAGGTTGTTTGCCTCTTGTTCTTTGTGCTCACGGTCACACCAAGTTGCTTTGGGAGAGAAAATGTTTTGTTGCTAAATCAAGAGGACTGGAAATCAATCCATCGTGCTGCGTCTTGATCCCGAGAAGGGTAGCAAAGGAAGCTGTTTAGGGAGTATGGCATTCGTGGAATGAGTAACAGAGGCACAGAATGTTTAGTACTTCCGCTCTGCAAATATACGTGCTGGTTGAAGAGTGTATGTGCATAAATTGAAGAGTGTTGGTGCCATCAGTGCGACGTGTGTTATCCTTGCTGCAGTGCCCTTTGGTGGTAGGATCAGGAGGACTTTACCACTCAAGGAAAGGCTGGTTTCCCTACATATATTTTCACTCCTAGGTTTTATTATCATGTGTTTCTCACTAATCAGTCTTATCCTTGAGCAACACAGGGGGATGTTATATGAGATTACAAACAGAAATTGTCTCCCAACATCTCCTAAAGACCCTTTGTGAGTGGCAGAAGGGAGAGTAGCACTGGCTAAGGTGAAGGGCTCTGTCTGGCAAAGTGATGTGGAGTGCTGGGAAAAGGCAGGCTGCATCAGTATGACTTCCCAGAATGGATGTGGCTTCAGGGAAGTGAATGGAAATGGTATCTTTCTTGAAAAGCTTGGACAAAAACCAGTATGCATTGCTGAATTGATATGTCCTGAACTTCTGCAAGCCATGTCACCTTTCCTTCCTTCACCTGGGCTCCCTCCTTGTGTCACAAAGGCAGAATACATTGCTGGAGCCAGACAAAAGAAATAATGTTATTTAATTAGAGCTAAAGATTTCAAACCTAATTTAGTCCCAGGGCGCAGGGGTGTACGTCAGCGCTCAGAGCTGCTGCACAGCGTTGATTGAGCAGAGCGAGGCTTTTATGGATCAAAAGGAAATCGTTATTATCTTTGGGGTTATGGAATGTGTTGAATAGATGGTAGTTAATGTTTATGTGAATATACATGGTAGTTGCTAATTGGTACATTTACCTAAGATGTTCAGCAACTTGTATATGCAGACTGTTTTCCTTTTAAGAAAATTAAAGTTACAGCACATTCAACTTAAGGCAAATCGATGAGAAAACGAGGCTTTGCAACCCATCCATAGCATGTCTTTCACTTCAGATGTATTTATGCAGGTGTTCAGGAGGGATTTAAGGCTGGTTGGGGAGGCAGGAGTGATAATCAACACCATTGGAATGGGGCTGAAGGGGCAGTAGCAGTCAGCATCTCGCACTTGGATACCTTTGTGGTAGGATGGCATGTCTGGATGCTCTAGTCTGTGGTCCATGTTTTAGGCAGCCCAGTGGAGGGGAATAGAATTGGCATGTTAAGAGTAGACACTTCCAGCCATGTGTCAAAAGCTGGCACTTGTGAATCTGACTCGATGAGCCTGCTTTAGTCATGAGCTAAGCAGCCATCACCAGTGGGACAAGGATTACCCAGTAGATGTTGGAGGAGTTCTGGGGAACCCCATCCTACTCTATCACACCCCAGCGTTGCGTCTAGAAAATACCTTCCCTGTTTCTTTTGTGTCTGTGGGTGCTTCCTTGTCCGTTCTTGCCAGCTTTTCCACTTCCTTGGTATCAAGAAATCCCTAATGCTCTTGAATTCAGTTTCCAACTGCTGTCATTCATGTCAGACAACAGCTTTATGGGGCTGATGCCTCCTACTTCCCTGCTCAGAGGCAGAGCTAACACTGTATTTTAATTAAATATTTAAGGTTTTGTCACATTGTTTTCAAATCTACATGGTTAAATGGAGTGGAACAGATCATTCCATAGCCTTGGAAGTCCAAACATTCAGACAGATGAGCCTATTAGTGTCGTCAGCATTAGGGAAAATCTTGTATTGGTGGTGTCTCGGGGATAACTATTGCTAGGGAGCTTGGCTCACCCATCCCAAAGCTGAAGGACCTCCCTCACTTTCCCTCCTACCATTGCCCTGTCCAGGGAAGGAGTCACTGCACTGATCAAGCTGATGAGATGAGATTTTGGACATACAGAGGCATCCATGTTTTCAGGGCAGCAGTTTGACAGGGGAGCCCAAGACAGGCAGGCTTTGGGAAGCCGCTGGAGGGCTGTTCGCTACCTGGTACATCTTTAACGGCAGGGCTTCTTAATTTATGATGTGTTTAACTAAGCCGGGGTATTAATTAACTGAAGTACGAGCCTGATTAGGACTTGGAGAGATTTGAAAATAAAATCAGACAGCGATGGAGAGAAATTGCAAAGCAAACACTTTGGCTGTAACCACTGGAGAGTTCCCTTCGGTCTTCCATCAAAGCTGGGAGCAGGGAGGGCAAATACAAGAGATTCTATAGCCACCAGATGTGTGTTGTTAAAATACGCCAGGCCGTGTCATTGAAGGAGCCAGAGGGCTGGCTTGTGGATCCTGTCGCACCCGGGGGAGCGGGAGGGAATGGGAAGCCCTGCAGCCGAGCTGGGAATTGCAGGCACGTTAATTAGTGTTGAGTTCCTGCATCTCAGAGGCAGCCAAGCGAGGAGGAACCTTGAAGAGAACATTGGCATCCCCGGGAGGGAAGGGAAGGGTTGGAAAAGGGAGCTTGGGCTCGCTGCACTGATCTGCTGGTGGCATCGCAGAGCCTCAGTGGTGATGGGAGTCCAGGTTGGGAAGAGCATATGGACAGGGAGGTGGTGAGGAAGCTTGCTGGCAGGAGCATCCCAAGCCTGTCCTGGTCTGTGGTCCTCCCCAGCAGGAGATGTGATGCTTCCAGCCCTGCCTTGTACCACAGCGAGCTCCTGTACCCCACTAGCTCTGCAGCTTGATGCAGGGAAAGGGTCAGTTCCAGAGGGATGCTGGTGGGAAATCAGTGACAACCAGGAAAAGGGGACCATGGGGGAGTGAGGATGAGGGCAGAAGAGCTGCTTCCAGAGACTTAAGGTGAATAATTGATAGCTAATTAACTTGTACATTCACCTTTTACAATCTAATTCCCTGTCTCTTCCCCCTCCACGGCCTCTTCTAATATTAACTCTGCCTTCACGTGTGTCCCATTAGAAATAAAGCTTTCTTTAATCAACATGAATTATTTAACGCTACAGATTAAGTTAATTTGAAGTGAGAAGTTCTGCCTTTTAAGATGGCACGAACCAGGGACAGGAGAAGAGGAAGGTCACCTTGGTGTCAAGTACATTCACATTCAGTCACAACCCTTTCCCTCGTTTTACTTTAATTCTGATCCTCTTTCTAGCCAAGTCTTCCCAGACCTCCCCTGCAGAGCAGAGTAAGCTATTTCCATTACCAAAATGATTGCTGGCAGCTTGAGACATCTGTGTTTCCCAGCTTTCCTGCTCTTTGGAGGGTTTGATAGGAAATAAAGAGGTTACGGCCTGTGAAAGGCTGGTTTTCAAGGTTTGTCTGTAAAATAGAGATTAGGTGATGCTTCAAATCCAGAAACAGTTCAGTTTGGGACCACCTTTTCCATACTTTTTAACTTCTGAATGCAAAATTCAACTTAAACCAGCAGGTAGAGTCAGGATATAAATTCAGAACAGGAAACGAAGTGATGAAAATGTCATTTTCTCCCACACCATCTCTTCTCATTAGGAAAGTTTGGGTCTTCACAAAGCTGCATCTTCTGCTGGGAATATTTTCAGTGGTAAAATAGCAACGGGGTCTATTGGGAACGAAACAGAAACATCAAACAGTGGAGCACAAATCCCAGATAACCTAAATATTTGATGTCATGTCTGAGCAGCTTAAGTTTACAGCGCACTGAGCCGGCTTCTTCTGATGGCACAGGGTGGGTGGGTTTCTTTGCTAGCATCCCTGCATCACTCCTCGGGTGGGAAGGTACCTCCACAGGCTTGACCATACCCAGCCAGGCAAACCCAGGGTCTAGGAGGTGCTTGATGCTGTACAAATGCAAAGTGAAATGAAGCTTCTGCCTTGGGCAGTCTGTAGCTAGATCAAAGAGAGGTACCACATGCTAAAAGCTCAGCTGTAGATGGGCCCTCCCAAGCTGGGTTTCGCTGGGAAGTGCTCCTCTTCCCCCATTTTGGAGGGATTGGCCTGGCCTGGAAGAGGAGGAAGGCAAAGCAGCATCCACATGAGCTCCGTTCGCCTTACTTCAGAGCAAAACTCTTTTGCTTACAACCCCCATTAAACACATCTTAGCTGGCTGTGTGGCACCGGGTTGAAATGCTGTGTGGGACACGTCCAGCACCCTCAGGCTCCTTAATGATGGAGAACAACTTCTCATTTATGTAAATAGTGGGGAAGGAAAGCTAAGAACAGGGTTTGTTTCACATTTCAGATACACCCACCATTCTGCTGCCTTTCTGTGCTGTTGTAGGGCTACTGAGACAGAGCTCAGTGTGCCCAGTAGTGAAAATGGGAGAAGCCCACTGTTCAATCAGGAAATGTAAATATATCCATATATATTCATCAGATGCATTAAGAATGATCAATATATTCCTTCCTGGCAGGACAGGGCTGTGTCTGAGCAGTGGTTGGTGATGAATCACGCAGAAGGAAGTTGACTACAGAGATTCTGCCTCGGCTCCCCCAACCCCTGGTCCCATGTTACCAGCTCACACCATCTCTGAGTGGTCTTGCATGATTCATGTTCTCTGAAAGCCCAGGGCCCCAGGGTTGGGTGATACCGGCAGGTTTTGCTTGTTCTGTCAGTAAATTAATGGTGAGCTGTCGGCACCTCAGAGCCAGGCTTGAATGCTGAAGGAAGATTTGTGTGCCTGGAAGCCTGTCTGTTTGCTTTGAGCTGAATCACTTGGTCTGCCACCTCTCCCGTCAGTCAGACTTCTCCGTGCTCCTGCTCTCAGAGTTGCAACAGCATTCCCAGCTGAATGCTGGGGGCTGAAGGACCACAGAGTAAATAGGAAGAAACACGGTTAGAAATGATGAATGCTGGGGTTATTGTGCCGATCTGTGATTTCTTGCCTCGACACAGGGAGGGCCTGACCTGTGTTTTTATCAAATACATTTGGCTTCTCTGTGTGGAGTCTGCTGCTCTGTTGCAAGCTGATGGATACAAAGCACACAGAGCTGATAAAAACCCTTCCCAATTCTCTGTCATCCCTTCAGTGCAGTGGTGGCTGCATCCCTTTACCCCTTCCTAGCCCCCCTTGCTGTTCTGCCCACCTGCCTGCCCCTCATACAGTGAGCAATTGCTCCCAGTTCAGATGGCTGTGAAGTTGCCTTGAGATCATAGAATAATTTGGGTTAGAAGGGACTTTCAAAGGTCATCTACTCCTGCAGTGAGCAGGGACATCTTCAACTAGATCGAGCTGCTCAGGACCACATCCAGCCTGGCCTTATATGTCTCTGGGACAGTGATTGGGGGGGGGGGGGGTGTTTGCTATGTGTCAAAATCCCTCCATCCTGCCATGCTCATTGCTGTATTGCACCACCTCCTGCTCCAGGCACAAACTCAACATCTCACCCCCAAATCCATCATCCACCGTCTAATAGCTGCTGCTCCATGTAGTGGACAGCGGAGATTATTCTGCTTTATGCCCTTTTGGGTAGCTAACACCTCACATGCTGCAAAATCTCTCTTTGCTTTGCACACCTGTGTGTGTTTCTCCCTCTTGTCAGTCAAGACAAACCTCCCCCATCCATATCCTACCCTGTACTGGCATCATACACGCGTGCAGCAGCTCCTTTTGTGCCTCTCCCGCGTGCATGCGCGGGTGCAGTATGGATTGCAGCGCTGTGCTCTGTGCCTGTTCAGCCAGGGATCCATCACTGCTGGGAACTTGGTGGGTTGTTAGTGACCTGACAACAGTATTGACTCCCCCTCCCCTTGTCTGCTGGCAGAGAAGAATGAGGCCCTCGAAGCGTGGCATCACCTGAGTGACAGCCCCTGCTTTCTTATCGATCCACCCTAATGAAGAATGAAGCCAGGGCTCAGCAGGGGCAGAGGAAATGCTTTTGGGAGGGGATGTGTAAAGCGGCTGTTGAGGAGGTGGAGGCTGCCCACCCACTCCAGCTCTGCTTGGGCCAGCCTGCAGGGATGTTTTCTTGGCTCTGAGCTTTGCCGCGTTGCTTTTTGCATGTCTTGCATTACCCCGTCACAGCCAGAGTTCAGGCTTGCTCACACCGCTCCCATCCACAACCGGCCTCCTCCCCATGGCACAGTGGAGAAAGGATTGCGAAAACCCTGTGATGAATCTCTCCTCTTGTTACAAATCCATTGCAGTGCTGTCTCTTCATGGCATTTTGGACTAGCATTTGATTTTGATGCATCTGTGGCATGATGGTATGACGGGGATGAGTTTGGGATCCCTTTTATAATAGAATCACAGGATTGTTTGCATTGAAAGAGACCTTAAAACTCATCTAGTTCCACAGACAGGGACACCTTCTGCTAGACAAGGTTGCTCTAAGCCACATCCAGCCTGGACTTGAGCAGTGCCAAGGATGGGGCATCAGTGCAGCCGGCTCTCTGGCAGGAGCAGTGACCCAAGAAACAATGGCTGTTTCCAAGGGGTGGGAAGCAGGAACCAGGGCAGAAGCATCGCACTTGGTGTCATGCACCTGGAGGTGAATTCCCATGGGGAGAAGCTGTTGGTAGCTGGTGACTTTGCTGGAGATACAGGAACACAGGTGGGTTTTAGCAATAAAATACAGGTTTAGCATGGGTAGGAGAACAAAGGAAGGGGCACGAACACATTGCCTGCTTGGCTTGTTCTCTTGGTGGAAAGGGAATCTAGTGATTGATAGCCTGGAGTCCTGGGTCCTGCCAAAGCTTCTATGCGTGACCTTGAGCAAGTCTTTCAGGCTCAAATCCCACTGCTAAAGAAAGGAAGGACTGGGGTGAAACAGAAATGGGAAATGTTGGGTTCTAAACCTCATCTGCCTTGTACCCTGCATTCATTGCCTTTATGGCTGTGACAAGAATGACATCCAGGAGGCTTTTGCAGTCAGTTATTAAAGGGGTTGGGCAGCGGCCAAGCAGAAATGCTGCAGAGTCATGGTTTTGGAGACAAGTGTCTGTAATCTCCTTTAAGTCGTAAATCATGTAGCAGCTGAACTCTTCTCCCTGTGACCAAGCAGCACACAAGGGATCTTCCTGTCCCTAACATGCCGACCAGCTCGGATAGTACAGGGAGCATCCATGCACCCAAGGTGGCTGTTTCTTATTCAGGTTGTTGCTAGGGAAGTTTGCAGAGATTTCTCATAGTGGGTGAGAAGTGACTTTCAAATGAGAGGCAGCATGAAAAATTGCAATGGGAAAATAAAGGCTTTCGGGGTGTCACATTTAATTGCTAACAAAGACAGCAATCGCACCCCTCGTGTCTGGTTCACCAGCGAAAGGCGGGTACCAGCTGCCCCGTATGTATTTGACTCCAACTGGTAGGTTTAAAAGATGCAGAAGGTATTTAATGGTAATGATAATGATTTACATTTATATAGTGCTTTGTATCCGCTGGGATCACAAAGTGCTTTATATATCCATGGATAAAAATATACTGGATAACAAGCGCTCTATCCATCACCAAATCACAGCCCCTTCCCCAGCAAGGCAACAAGCTGTTCAGGAAAGAGTTGCTGCATTTCCAAAGCTCTTCTCCCTCCTCACTGCCACAGCACTTGGGGTGCTCTAATCTTGCAGTAAAACCAGGTGATAAAACCACTTTAAAAACAACGTCATAAAGAGGAGAACCCTCACTGTCATAAAACTGCACACAGCAGAACAGGAGGAGAAACTTGAAAGGAAGAAGGTTGTAAATAGGGACTGTGACTGTCATAGAAATAACTCTGGAAGAGGGATGCCATACAGCTGCTCTGGGTTAGGAGGTGAAGAGCTTGGCTAACAGCAGCATCTCCAAAGGGCAGGTACCAACAGAGTAGAGAGGGGCCTCCCAAGCTTGGTTTGCAGGGAAAAATAGGCTTGAAAGATTCTTCTGCCTCCATGCCCTGCTTTGTCCTGCCATGGAGCAGCTCTCCCTTGGGTGAAATCCAGCCACTTTCCCCCTCCAGCTCCCTGAGCAAGCTCAACCAGTGGCATTGTGCTTTGCCAGCTGAATGCCAGTGTCTCTCCTAGGAGGCATCAAGCCTCAATAGCCCAACATCCACCCCCTGAAAGTGCAGAGCCACTCAGTTGAGACCCTTTGGTGGCAGCATCTTGCTCAGCTGGGTCTGGAGGCAGAGGAGGGAGGGAAGGAAGGAAGGGAGAGAGAAATTGAGGCTCTTAAAGATATTCATTCAAAATTCATAGGCACAAAATTGCAGTCTGCATGGATTTGTTTCCTTTTGGAAATTACAGGAAACTACAGGCACCAACAACTGTTATTCAAATAGCCACTTTAGATGATTAGGATGGCAGGAGGCTGTACTTACACATGCAGACCCAATATAATCAGACGTGAGGCAGGGTGGGAAGGCAAGGCCAGGCAGAGGGAAGCTGGAGGAGCTCATAAGCGTAAGCAGGCTCTGTGGGAACAGGCACAGGGTCGAATCCAGCCCCACTGGGGTGGGCTGAAGCAGGAGCATCTTGTTAGTGTGCAGTGGGTTGGAGAGACGGCAGGTTTGGGGTGCAAGGGGGAGCACAGAGCAGGGTAGCAATTCCTCACCCCTTTTGAGCCGGCAGGTTACAAGCAGGTGGTGTACGGGTCCAAGCACTCTTCTGCTTGTAAGCAAGAGCTTTTCCCTCCCTTGCTCATCCACCACATCCAGAAACGCACCCTCCTCATCCCCTACTGTCTTCTTACACAATCCTGCTCCCAAACCCATTGTAAATCAAGAAAGAGGGAAAGGTTTTGCCCACCCTGGATTTATTTTAAAGATTATAAAAAGCCACCCACACGCTCAAAACCCTGAGCAAATATTGCTTTACGGATTGGCCTGAGGGTCAGCAACGAAATGCAGGCAAAACATTGGAGCCACTGAAGGGTGGAAATTGTATAGCAAAAGCAGACTCTGTAGGTGAGAGGGAGAGACTCCAAGCTTATCTTTATAGTGTTCCTTTGGGGTATCTGCAGTGGTGTGCAGAGCACCCAAGAGCATCGCATCCTCTTCCTCGCCACTCGCAGCAGCATCTCCCGCCCCACCAGCCCCTCTCCCTATGGTGCTGTGGCTCCTTCCTGTGGCTGGACAGCTTCCAGGAACCTTCACGAGTCTCTCAAGGTGTTGGTAAATGTTTGCACACAGGCGAGCGTCCCATCTGCGGGTGTGTTGGGCGCGCGTTGGCAGCCGTGAACACGTGGCTTGGCAAGGCTGGAGCTGGAAGCGCCCGCAGCGAGAAGCAGGCACACGGCATCCAGCGCTGTGCTGCAGGGCTGGACCCGAACACGAAGCCTCCAGAGCTTGGCAGACCCACAGCCTCTGTGGTGCAAGAGCCTTGCTGGGTACCCAACTCCTTTCTCTGGTCATCAAGGACTTTATGTATCATAGCATCACAGAGTGGTTTGGGTTGGAAGGGACCTTAAAGCTCATCCAGTTCCAGCCCCCTGCCATGAGCAGGGACACCTTCCACTAGAGCAGCTTGCTCCAAGCGCTGTCCAACCTGGCCTTGAACAGAGCTTCTCTGGGCAACGTGTGCCAGCAGGGAAGAACGTCTTCCTAATATCTAATCCAAATCTCTCCTCTGTCAGTTTAAAGCTATTCCCCCTTGTCCTGTCACTCTTGTGCCTTTTGGGTTGACCTTGAGTATGTGCGTTGGCCCGACACGGATGTTGATGTGCTGCTTGGCAGGCTCCAGCTTCCCTTTCTTGTCTTTACAAGTGCTTTTCTCTTAGCCAGGAGTATTTTGCAAAACTTCATGAGCTTTTAGCGGCAAGTGGCTTTTGCTAAGAGGCTGTTGATAAATCAGACTCGATGGCAGGAGGCCTTTAGTACCGTACTCTCTTCCTTTCCATTGGAAAAAGTGGCTTATCTGCTTTGGCGAATAAAGGTTCTTCTTCCTTATCCATGCTGAAATCTTATCTAAGCTGGTTCAGGTGGCGGAGCTGAGAGAAGGAAATAATTAAGCAAGAGACAGGTGAAATGCTGACATTATTATTACTTAAATGGCCCAAACCTTTTACCTCGGGTATTTTTTTCTTTATTTTACTCTTTTTTGTATACTGCTGGTGAGCATATAACAAGGGAGAAATGGGTTGTTTCAGGTTATCTTCCCCATCCACACACATGCAGTTTACCCCCCCCCACCCCAATATAAATCTCTTTTAACTGCTTCTGTTGGCAAGACAGAGAAATAATTAAGGCGAAGGTGGCTGAAATGTTGATGTTATTACTGTAATGCAGCAGCCTGTTTAGTTTCTTTGCCGATGAAATGCAACCAGGGGAAAATCAGTTTTAAAGATTACCTCCCAGAGATACAAATAAAGGAGAGGAAACCGTGTAGTCAGGAAGAAATGGTCTCAAACTAGGAAACATTTCAAAGTCTGTGACAGTCTCTTAGGGGCTTTTAAGACCACAATTTACCTTTTGACTGCATTCTATTTTCTCTGAAATCCTTTATTTCCTTCTTATTTATTGACTGGAGAGACAGCACAAAAACGAGAAAGTGATTCTTGAGCCACTGGTCTTAAAAATCCATAGAAGAAAATTGTTCTCCAGAGGGTGGGGTTTTTGTTGTTGTTGGGCTCCTTTTATTCCCTCCCCCTTTTATTTTAGCAATCTCAGTGCACCAGGGCTTAATCGAATTGCTTTGCCATAGAGGGGCCTTGAACCAGAAGGTAGCAAGGTCAGCATGGAGTGAGAAGCCCTGATTAGGGAAATGGGAACTGTGGCAATAGCACAGTGGGATGTGGAGTGTGTCTCGCTCCGGGCCATGCATGTGATGGAGCTGCCAGGTCTCTTCATTCACATGCAAACACCATGTCAGGAGCTGGCAGTAAAATTGCAGCGATACGTTCTTCTGGGTGGGATTGCTCGTGTTTCAGGGATGGCATTTGGGATTAGTGATATGGACATGTCTGGTGCCTGGATTAGCATGTCATAGAATCACTGAATGGTTTGGGTTTGAAGGGACCCTAAATATACAGAGCTCCATTTTGGTAAGGGATGCTTTTCAGCAACCCTAGAAGCTACCAATGAACTGTCCCTTCCCAGGTCTCTCCAAGCCCTTAAACTTCATCTCCACCATCATCTACTTCCAGCTGGTTTTTAGCCTGGTCCCAGCATCACATCCCATTGGCCTTGGTGGCATCCCACTTGCTCCTCACATGATGCTTTCCCACCACCACACACGTGTGTTGCGCACACGTTGCTGTCTGTGGGTGCTCCCTGCTGGGAATGATACTGAGATGTGCTGGAAAAGGAATGATAATCTTAAAGCAGCCCTGCAGTGCTGGCCTAGTTAGACTGTCCCCAGCTGTGAGCTAACTGCTGCCCAACAAGCCCCCTGGAGATAGCTCTGTTTGAGAGGAAATAACTACATTAAAATATAGCACATCAGCATAGGCTAATATGGGTCAGAATTGGTGCAGCCCAGTAATTACAGTCTGGGCTGAAATCCTTTTAGGCCATCCAGGCTGTCTTTCAGCTAGCTGTGTTTAATTACCCCTAGCTTCTCTCGCCCTGCCTTCACAGAAAGGACCACGTTAAGACACCTCCTGCTCCTCCATCACTAAGGTTGTCCTCACTGGTACTTTTCTGCTTAGTTTCTGTGTGCACAGTATAAGGATCTGCTGCAGAGGCTGAGCTGCCCATCTTCTCCTTCCATCCTCCAAAGCAGTTCAGGTGGTACCAGGGCTTCAGTCCCCAACAGGCAGCACAAGGATGTCCGCAGTGGGGTGGGGAGGACAAGGAGCACCCACAACCCTGGGTGATGCCCCTAGGAAAGCTGGAAGAGGGGTTTCAGGCTCAGGAAGCCTGCTGGAACTGGAGCACAGATTTCATACACAGGCTTCTCTTTGTGGCTCTACAGCTTTCTGCTCCGCTCCCTAGGCAGGACTTGGAGGTACTTTGCTTCCTAGTGTTATTCAAATGTACCTTTGATGGGTGCAAAGGCACAAAGAAGAATGGAAGAGTAAAACTGCAGAGGTTTGGAAAGTTTCCCTTTTGGAATGAAGGATTTTGATGCAATTGAAGTGAAAAAAAGAGACAGATTTGGGCAAGACGTCCTCTGGAACAAAACTGTACCTTTCAAGACCACGTGTGCTGGTGCCAGTTGGCCTCCCTGGGCTTGGGCATCTGTGCTGCTGTGTGGCATCTACCATTATGTACTGTGTTGTATGTTAGTGGCCTGGAGCCCCAGGCTCTCTCCTGGTGACAGGAGCTGTATCACAGGACAGGGTTGGGAGGGTTGTGTCCATTAACATGGCAGAGAAATGAAATCAGAACCATTACCACCCATCTCCCAGCTGTCCATGTAATCTCTCTCCTATTCTTCCCATCTTCTGTAAACCTCGTCTGATTATTTATGCCACTCTGGGGAGGGAAAGCATCCCTGGGGATGTGGATCAAGGCAGCAGGACCCTCACCCTGCAATTCCCAGCAGCAGGACACCCCGCTTCCCTCCATGCCTCCATCACTGCAGCGAGAGCACCCTCTCCTGTCTCAGCTCTGCCTCACTGCGCTTTCTTTTCGCTGCTCCCTTCCCTCAGCTTGTGCTGAGGGCACATCGCATCCCGGGGTGAGGATGTGGGTCCGGGTGCCAGATGGACCCACACCTTGTCCCAGCACAGTGACGTGCAACCAGCAAAGTGTTTTTAGGAGCACTGGGGGAATATTTAAGTAAAAAGCAATTTCTAGGAGAGGTCTGTTATAATTACTAATTAGATCTGGTTATAATTATCTCTCTTTGCAATCCCATACCTGCTGCAGAATGGCTCCAGTTCCTCCTAACAATTAACAGAGAAAGTCTTTCATGATACACCGGGTGATTACATTGCAGTTGCAACCTCCGTGGCGAATGCTGACTTATTAAAGAAGGGCTGATATTTGCAGAGGACTATTGTGATCAAATTAGGCTAAAATTAACTGGAGTAAATTAAGAATACAGGGGTTTTTTTTCAGCTGCTTCCCTTTCTCTCCTGCCACAGAGCCGCCTCTGGGTTTGTTCCTAACGCTGTGTTGATTGAGGTACTTGACTGGGCAAAAAAGATATGGGAAGTGGCAACAACCCATTTCTCTGGTTTGCCTCTCTGTGAAATCTGCCTTCACATCTCCCTCTTGCTCATCAGCCTTCTCCCACTCGGATAATGGAGAAGAGAAGGCTCAGGGGAGATGTTAGAGCAGCTTCCAGTGCATAAAGCGGCTACAAGAAAGCTGTAGAGGGGCCTGTAGGGACAGGATATGGGGTTTAAACTGTCAGAGGGGAGATTAAGATTAGGTATTAGGAAGTTCTTTACTATGAGGGTGATGGGACACTGGCACAGGGTGCCGAGAGAAGCTGTGGCTGCCCCATCCCTGGTGGTGTTCAAGGCCAGGTTGGAGCTACCTGGGCTTTAATGCCCCTTCCAACCCAAACCTATGATTCTGTGATAATGGCAAGCCACAGAACTACAGGGCAATACCCAAACCTCCCCCCGAGCTTTAATAAGCTTGCTGAAGGTTCTGCTGCGCCGAGATCCAGCCCAAAGTGCTCATCACACGCTTCCTGTTCAGGGCATGAGTTCTCTCAGAGCAATAGCAAGAGGGATGGATTTCCCCCAGCGATGCTAAACCCAGCACTCACTCGCACTTAAGGCACGTCTTAATACGTCCAAAGTGACAGCTGGTGCTCGGCATTAGGAAGAATCACGCAAGGAGGAATTTGGAGGTTGGTTTAATAGCAGTGGGCCCCACAAAATAATCATCAGGTGAGCTGAGGGTTTGTTCTTTTCGGCACAAAGTGAATTATTGATGAGCTCAGTGTGATTTCTGGGAGGGTTGACTCTGTAGGTATCTAGGAGAGAGCTGATGCAGGCAGACGTGGCTGTGGCAGTGCGGGTGGGTTATGGGGACTGTTGCTTTGCTGCTCCTGAGCAGAAGGCTGAATCATCCTAAATAATAGAGTAGGGGAGGTCATGAATAATACTGTCTCTGCCCCAAACTTTGGATAAATTATCCTTCCAGTTCAAATTCATCAATTTGACAGGCTTTGCAAATAGCATCTTATTCACCAGCTTCTTCACCTTTAACTTGATCACCTCATCCTTAATTCCCTGCGTCAAAGTCGTGCTGAATGAGGGGTCCTGTATGGCATCTTCGCCAGCTCCTGGCTCTTCTCTTCATCCAGGATCTCCACTGTGGTTTAATGCCACCTAGGCAGTACCTGCCAATCCAACCTGTGATTCTATGTGCAAAACCAGGCCAAGTGCAGTGGCTGGTGGAACTTCTGCAGCAGCTAAGGATGCTGTTCATATCATCAGCATTTGAGAGAGGTGGACATAGGGCATCCTTCAGCTGGACTTCGGGAAGATGCTCACTAAAATTGCAGTGGTTGGGATGAAAGCTTTTGCAGTGGAAAGGTGAAGATACTCTCTTTTTCCTCCCGTTTCAGTGGAAGAAGCTCACATGACGTCTTTGAGAAGGTTTTAGGTTTTGTCCTATTTCTTCCACTTCTTTCCTTCAAAAAAGAAGTAGTAAGAGAAATGAGTGAGTTAAAATGAGGGGGGAAACCTTCCTTTTTTCAGGATGGTGATGGCACATGTGATCCCTCAGGGACAGGTACCAATATAGAGAGGTGGAAAAGGCAGAGCCACCCCCAAAGGATGTTTGTGCTGCTCCTACTCCTCCACTCCAAGTATGTCCTTTCCTCAGGCTCCAGCTCGTGGGAGATGAGGCTGGTGACGGTTGTATTACAGGGTTTTCCTCCTACAGGTCCTGCCCTGGGGAATCAGGAAGGGAAGTGAGTGTTCACTATTCACATCACACGTGAGCATTCACGAGAGCTGTGAATTAACCAGCGTGGCACCCAGACTAGGCTGTCCTTTTGGAGTCCCTAACAATACTTTGTGCTTTGGGGGTGATTCTTTCATGAAAATCACTCTTAGAAACTGGCAAGCATTGGGGAGGGGGGGTACTTGCAAGGAGAACAGGGGGTTGTTGGGGAGGGGAGGCCATCTCAAGCCAGATTTGATGTCAATTTGTACCATGCCAGGCACCATGGAGGATATAAAAGAGGAGAAATCAAAGCCCACCCCCCCAGAGTTAAGTTTTTCTCCCTCATCTCTGCCTGCCTTTGCGTTAGTGCAGCGCAACAAAGAGTTAATTGAATTGGTAAAAATACCAAGGCCAGGGCAGCAGCAGCATCCTCCTTTTCTCCACAGTAATGAGTCATGTTTACTTAATGTACCCCTGCTCCCCTGACCTCTCCGCCTTGCTGCACACCCCTTTCCTGGTTAGGATCCCCAGCCCTAATTGCTTGCTGCCTGGGACCGTAACACATATGCTTCAGGCTGCAAGAACAGAGCAAAGGAGGGTGGAGGAATCGGTGCATTAATCCCTGGTTTTACTACGATGCTCGCAGTGTTGGGCATCCCTGCGGAGTCCAGTGACGCTCATCCACCCCTCTGAACAAACAGGGACAAAAGGAGCAGGCAGGGTACACCTTTCTGTTTGGGTTGGAGATGAAATAGCTAGAGAAGTAGTTACAAAGCCAGCTATTGGTGGGGTGAGATTAGGATCGCAGTGTCCCACCATGGTCTGAATTAGGTCTTATGAGCCCCTTGAGAGGGATTGGCAGGACCAAGGATGAGTCCTGGACCCAGATGGCCAGAATGAGCCACAGCCTGGCCGATAGAACAGTTTGCTTAGAGCTGGGAAGCTCATGAAAAACTCCTCAGTGTTTTTCCCTTCCCAAGCAATCCCCAAACCAAGCCCTGATGCAAACAGGGCTGTGTGCAGATGTGCACGACCCCCTTTATTTGTGGCGAGGGTTTGTTTGTGAACCTGCTGCTTGGAGGCACCAGGATGAACGTTGTCACAGGGAGGCTTCGAAACAGCTGCCACGCACAAGAGGCACTCCAGAATCAGATGTCAGGTTCCTAAAGCCTTGGGACTGCGTGAAGAAGTGAGGGGATTTCTAGTGACAATTAAAATGCTTTGCCTCCATTACTGGTGGAGCATCCCAGGGTCATGTTCTGAGGCTTTGCAGTACTGAGGACTAGAAGCATGTCGGTTTTATTCTGATGGAAGGCTCCACTCCTCTTTTCAAATGGATTTAGGATCTGGGCTGTAAGAAGAGTGAGAAATGATGTGTCAAGCACAGCACAGATTTGGTGCTGCTGAGTTAGCTGGCAGAGGTTCTCTGCCCATCCCTTCCACCCTGTGGAAGCTGAGCAAGGCATTGCCTCTCTCAAAAGCAATCCATGCCCCATGGGATCTCCCTTGGCAATGCCACGGACCCCATTTCTGGGTGAGCAGCTGTACTCTGTGCTCACAGACCCCTCTCTGGGGTGGGAAGCAGAGCTCTCAGTGCAGGGACCTCCTTGTTTGAGGTCATTTTCATTCCCAGCCTTCCACTACATAAAGGGGCTGACCAGAGAGCTGGAGAGGGGCTTTGGATAAGGTCCTGCAGTGACAGGGCAAGTGGAATGGCCTTAACCTGCCAGAGGGGAGATTGAGACGAGCTCTTAGACAGAAGCTCTTCCCTGTGAGGGTGCTGAGGTGCTGGCACAGGATGCCCAGAGAAGCTGTAGCTGCCCCATCCGTAGCAGTGCTCAAAGCTGAACTGGATGAGCTCTAAGGTCCCTTAAAGGTTCAAAACCAGAGAGGCCACTCAGAGCGGGATGATGGAGGAAACAGACAGCAGGAGCCAAGTCCTACCTGCTGCAGGAGGGGAGACCCAAAGCCTGGCTTGTCTCTGCAGCAGCACACTTGGAGGCAGCATCCCCAAGCAGCCCCGCAGGTACAGGCTGCTGGGGCCCTCAGTCTCACCACTCAGAGCTGGCCGCTCGGCAAAGTTTTCTCCTTTGCTTTCAAAGCGTTGGAGGTGAGGACAGCACACGGGGGGAACTCCAGCCCCCAGGTACTTGCCAGTCATCCCTGAGACACTCCAGCTCATTATTTTTATCCTTCACGAATCGTGCGGCACAGAGGAGGTGCAGGAAGCAGGCCACTCTCAGCATCTCTCTTGTTTCTGGCGTAGGCTAATGGTGCCTGTAAATTGCTGCTCCGTGTCAGGGGATCACTGTTTGTAATGAGGCTGAGATTGCTGATGGGCTCTATGCCGTCCGCACTGCTTCCTCCTGAGACTGCTCTGTTGTGGCTGACCAGGGTTGTTCCTGCTTGAGCACAATAGGTGAGCAGGTAGTTGGTACGGTGGGAGTTGAGATGTAGTTAGCGCTGTCTCGGCCACGTGGCTTTGTGCAGGCAGTATCAGGGGATAAAAAATTGTGTCTATGGAGGAGACCAGGCTTAAGGGAGTTGCTGCTTTTCAGCCCATAATGTTTCAGGGATGTTAGATGGAGGCAGAATATCTGGAACTGCAAGGAAAAAAAAAAACAACCACAAAATCAGAAGGAAACACAACTCCTTCTGCTGCAGGAGCTCCTGGGAATCGTCACTCACACCCTATGCTTGCTCCCCTTCTCTTTCCTCGCCTCATTTCCCAGCTCAAATGCACCATCACCCTCCAAGAGGAACAAGAATCCCTGACCAAAATGTGTCCCTCGTTGACATGTTGTTGCCTTTTTTGCTATTGATTCCTTAATTAAAAAAGACTAAAATTCCACCAAGCAGACATGGCTCTGGAACACACCATCAGTCAAAGGGAGAAAAAAGGAAAGGGGGAAAAATCAATATCCTAGTTAGAAAAAAGACTTTTGGGAGCAGATTCTGGAGCAGCCTGAGGCGGTTCCTGCCTAAGAGTAACAGCAGTGGAAGGAAACACCATGTCCTGCAGCAAGAGGAGGGCTCTGGTACCTGATGAATTAAAGATCCCCAGTGAGCTTACGAGCACCTCCCATATCTCACTGTTCTACTACTGACACTCACCAAGCTGGAAACTGCTCGTAAAGCAAAGCATCTTTCAAAATCAATTCACCTGGGGTGGTAGGAAATCATAACACACCATTGCCTTCTGTGAGAGTCAGGGTCCGGCTGGCTGGATGGGCTGGGAGGAGATGCAAGGAAGATGCAGTTAGCTGAGCTCTGCTTCCATCTGCAGTTGCTCTAGCTCAGCTTGGCTTGTTCACTCTTTTCCCCACACTCCAGTCCCTTCTCTCTTCACTACCCATCTTTCATTAGATCTTTTCCCACAAAACCACCATTTCGAGTAAGGTTGTCACCAGGGAACCTGCCCATTGCCTTGCAAGGTGCCATACACAAGCACCCCCATCCCTACAGATGATACAGATCCCTGTATCTGTGTGCTCCTCTCAGAGACAAACCCAAACATAGCAAACCCAAAGGATTATAGAACAGATTAAAGAAAACTTCTTCCTATTATTTAATCTACATCTACCCTCTTGTGTATCCATCCAGGGTTCTACCTCTAAGCAGACACCAGGATGGTTTCCTGCCATTGCAGCCCGATTTTTCTCCTACTATACAGTTGTACTAATGGGTCTGGCTTGGTGGGGGTGCCTCAAAGAGGGGACCTAAGTGCAAACAGCAGCTCTGGGGGAATTCCCTCTGACCAGAACTTTAAAGACTTGTATAATTTATCACAGAAAAGGGGATCTTATGCAGGGATAAATGACCTCAGGAGTGTCTCAGTGGGACAGGAGGGCAGACAAGGGCATGCAGAGTTTGCATCTGCGAGGCTGAACCTTTTCCATAGGGCAATGGAGCTGTGCTGCTGTCTGATAACCAGAGTCGGGCTGAACCCAGACACATGTCAATGCTGGGAACGCTGTGATTGATCGTGCTCCATCCTGGAAGGGCTGGGTTTGGTTTTCTCTAACACATCTGTCCCCACCGCTGTTGTAGATAAGGCATCGCAGCTCATCGATCCAACCCCTCTGACAGTTGCTGGATTCATCCCTAATGATTTGCTCAGCCCTTATTGCTGCTGAAGGAACAGAGCAGTGACCTCTGCAATGTAGGCACATCGCTGGCATTTAGCAAGCCTCGCATGGGACATGTCGTCTAGAGAGCATCATCAGTGGGTCGTTCGCTTGATTTCTAAATGCTGTGCACAGCACTTAGAGCTGGAGGAGTTGTTCCTTGTTTGCTGGAACAGAGTATTGGGCTGCAATGACACTTTTGCACCAGGAAAGCTACAACAGGGATGACTTAGCAGCTGGTTGCATGGCATGCCACAGGAGTCCTGCTGTCCCATGATGGGAATGGGGTTAGGACCTTCTCCAGCACAACAGCAGTAGGATTTGGGGTGTGAGAGACTGTGTAAGAGGGTCAGGCCATTTATGTTGGGCAAGAAGTGTGTTCTAACCTGTGCTAGCCCCCATGCTGGATGCTACAGTAGGTTTGGGTCCAACTGCTCTGCACGAGTGCAGTACTGGGGAGACGGAAGTGAAGAACAGCACTGGCAGATCTAGGGCATGGCAGGGAATTAGTCTCCTCCTAAGGCATTCAGTTGTAATTTCTAATGTCATTTTCCACCCAGGAGGGTTTGGCTGGTACCCAGATCAAAGCTCCCACTCCCAGCTTACCCCTGTGTGCGCCGTCCTTGTCTCACAACAGCCAAGTGTTGTATTTCCATCTCCCTGGTGGGTCTCCCTGGCGTGAGCTGCCCTGGATTCCTCCACAGCTGCACAACCAGGGATCTGAGCAGGAATCTCCCCTGACAGGGGCTGGAAAAAACATCACTCCATACAACACACAGCTCATTGCCACCTAGGAAAGTGGGATCTCCAAGGACTTGCAATTGCTGACCTGTAAAGAGTTGGCTGGGTCTAGGTGCTGCAAAGGGATAGATCAGACACGGCTGTACTTTGTTACCAATGGCCACAGCATAGAGGTGAGCTTTAAGCAACACCCCACATCCTTACCTCATCCCACATTAGCCCATCTCCATCACAGACAGGTCCTGGAAGCCTCTCCATCTCTCCACACTCAATCTGTGCTGAAGCCCAGTGCTTGGGACCATGTCTCTGTGCCTAAGTGCAGGTGGTGGAATCAAGAGAGCTTCTTGCCACTGCTGAAAAGGCGAGATAGGAGCTTTCCCAGTGGCTGGTGGGTCTCACCCAAGGTGTCCATGGGGAGCAGCAGGGCCAGTGCTGCCTTCTCAAAGTCCTGCACACCATCTTCCCCATCACCGAGAGTTAACAAGGGTGAAACATCTTCATCCTTCCCCTGGGCTCGATTCACTTGCTGTGCAAACAGTGGAGACAGCAAAACCACAGCAACAGCTAACACACCTCTGAAATGGCAATTACATCTCACACCCTAGCACAGGCAATGATGGGTGGATTTTTCCCAGTCTGGCCTAAAGTCCTGTCTTTTTCTCACCCCATTCCTATTCCCAGCTTCCTCAGTGACAAATCTCAGCAGCCACATCCAGGTTTGTGTCTCCTTCTCCAGCAGTGGGCTGGAGCTAAGGAGAGCAATAATAACAGCCAAGTGCTTTGGGGGGCAGGCATGGCTGAAAAGGGAGCACATGAGAAAGCTGTGGCCTTTTAGGAAGAGAGGAGGAAAAAGCATGTAAAAGCGAAGAGTATTACAGCAATAGTGCTCAACATGAGGTGGGTTTGGTGGGGCAAGATCAGCCCCTCCTGGGCACAGTGGGAAAGTGGAGCAGAGCTGGCAAGTCCAGGCAAAGCTTTGCTGCAGTTAAATGAAGGCAAAGCTTTAGCTGTGCCTGATTAATCTGTGTTCTCCAGCAGGACACCATTCCACTGGAGAAACCCGCCTGCTGACCCAAAGCAATCTGAGAACATGTAGGACTTCCAGTGGCTGGAAATAGAGTAAATTGATAGGGGAGAAAAGAACAGGTTTGGGGAAGTATTAGCAGTTTATGAGGGTCTGTGCATCACAGCTGCAGATGGGCAGGAGGGAAGCAGGCTGCTTTGGGTGATGAGCTCTTACCCTTCCCTCCTGCCAGGGCAGCATCCCTGTGTGCGCTTAGGAAGCGGAGGAGCCAACATAGCTGCTACAGCTCAGACACACATACACCGAAGTGCCACAAGACAAATAGGCTCAGGGAAGAGATGCACTATTTAAACTTTCATCACTATTTTTCTCCCTGCTCCCCTTGGTTTCCTTTGATTTATTTTTCAGTGCGTTTTTCCCCAGGCTGCTCTGTTCGCATCCGCTTCCTCTCCTCCTTCACTCGCTGCACTCAGGCACCTCTCCCAGGGCACCCCCACATGCCCTGCATTTCTCAGGCTGTCCAGGCTCAGCTCCCTTGGGTCAGAGAGAGGAATGAGGCAGCAGAGGTCCAGCAGCAAGCTGGACGCAGGGGACAGAGGACCTGTAGACATAGAATCAGCCAGGGTGGAAAAGACCTTTAAGATCAAGTGCAGCCATTGCCAAGGCCACCACTAACCCGTGTCACTAATGGCCTTGTCTACACAGTTTTTGAGCATTTCCAGGAATAGTGATTCCTGATCCACCACTGCCCTGAGCAGTCTGTTTCAATACCTTTGCCCTTCTGAGGAAGGAATTATTCCTAATGTCCAGTCTAAACCTCCCCTGGTTCAGCTTGAGGCCGTTTCCTTTTGTCCCATCCCTTGTTCCTTGGGAGCAGACCTGGCTTCATCCTCCTGTCAGGCAGTTGTAGGGAGCAATCAGGTCCCCCCTGAGCCCTCTCTTCTCCAGACTGAACCCCCCAGGTCTCTCAGCCGTTCCCCATCACACTTGTGCTCCAGGGCCTGCACCAGCTCCATTGCCTTCTCTGGCCCCACTTCCAGCACCTCAATGTCTGTCCTGTAGTGAGGGGCCCAGGACTGAGCTCAGGATTTGAGGTGCAGCCTCACCAGTGCCCAGTGCAGGGGCACAATCACTGTCCTGGTCCTGCTGCCACACTGGTGCTGATACAGGCCAGGATGCCATTGGCTTTCTTGGCACAAGCTGCTCCTGTTCAGCTCCACTCATCAGCACCCCCAGCTCCTTTTCCACCAGGAAAAGGCATCCTCCTTTTTCTATCCACCCCTGAGCCGCCCAGGGCAGTTTGTTAAGACTCATCTGTATGGTACAGACCATGCAATTGCCTTCCCAGGGTGGGTGACCCTGCCAGGGCTTGGCATGGGAGAGGTTCAGGAAGGGCGCCAGTCATGCAGGCATCCTCCAACCAACCATCCTTCCATTCCATGCCAATCCCAGCAGGAGCAGAGGCTGGTGGCAGACGGGTAGGGGACTGTGTGCTTTGAAGCAGTGCCAGAGCTTACCCCATAGCCAGCATGGCCTCTGTAAGCTGACAGTGCACAGCATGAACTGAATGCTTTCCAGCCTGCCTTGTGTAGGGAAGGACACTGATTGTTTCCCTTGCAGAAGAGTTGAGTCTCACCCTGCTGAGCAGCCTGTGGGCAGGAATGGGCTCCAGGTTTAGATGTAGGATGCAAAGGAATACCTGGTCAGTCATGCTTGGAGGGGGGAATATTACAAGAGTCAGGACTCTCAACCCTGTCACTAACCCCATTTGTAAACTCAGATCACTTGCCCTGGGTTGTTGCTTTTGACTTACCTGCCAACGTTCCTCATCTGCAATCCTAAATGCACCAGGAAGGGGAGATGTAGAACAGATGCACACCAAGATGGTTGAGGGGAAGGTGTGATTGCAGTCCAGGATCAGGTTTCCCCAAGCCCCAAAGACTTGCCATGTCTCCAGTTAATGCTGCCTTGGAAAAACCTAACCCGTGACAGCACTCAGACACAGTGAAATCTCAGCCTTTAAAGTGCTGGACAAAACCTAAGAGCCTGTTTATATCCTTCCTAGCTCTGAAGAGCTGCTGGAAATCTGAATCCTAAATGTGTGAAGTCCTGATAAATGAAAAAGCTGAACACTCATGTAGCTGTAAGCTGCTCTGCAGTGCTTTAGGCCCTCACAATTTATAGCCTTCAGGCTTGATAATACAGTGAGACCCTAGGCAGTGTGCTGGAAAACTGCTGCCAGAAACACAATCCCTATAAGGGGATTCCCTTATCCGGTGCACCAAGCTGCATCCTGAAAGCAGTTCTGTTTTCTACCCCCTTTCCTTCCTCCTGTGAAGCTATCTTAGGTACGTGATGAAACAGAACCTTCTTTCTCCCCCAGTGTCCAAGTTTTCCTGCTTTTTCCCTTGTCTTCTCCCAACCTTTCCTTACTCTTTTGCATCAACCAGTCAGAGATTCCCAGCCTTCACTTTGCCAAATTAAACAAGCCCATCTCTTCTGATAGGAAAGCTGCTCTTTCCCTTTGACCTTTTGCCTATCCTAAACCAAGATCAACATCCACAAGTGTACCCAAACCCCAACCAGGATCTCAAGGGCATCATGTGGAGCAGCAGCTCTGCAGAACACCCCCAAGGCTGGTGGGGAAATCATACATGGATAGCAAAGGGGAGGCTATTCCCTGTAGGTATCAAGCACATACATTGCAGTTACTCCTAGCAGCAATCCAGCCTCAGCCAGAGCACGTGTACTGTGATGCCCTCACAAGCTTGACTTGTCTACTAGAGGCAAACATTCCTCTTTGACAAGGCCAGAATGCGATGTCTGAATACACAAACACCACAGTGCACCAGAGCAAAGCTTCCAGATCCACCCTCTCTGCATGAGAGGGTCAGCTGAATCCCTGCAAGCTGCCTCCCTGGGGTCCCCAGTGCTTGCTTACAGCAGGCACAAAATACAGGAGCAAACATAACCCTTGTTCAGCTTGGCTTCATCATCATCTCCATGGGGCCTTGTGTTCCCAGAGTGCCAGCTCACTGGAAGGCAGCCAGCCCAAGCACTGTTAGTAAACCACTGTGGCGTGCTGGGGATGCTTCTGGTCTACACTAGACTGTGAGCTTTGGGGCCAGGGAGCACCTTCCAATGGTTTGTAACATCTTGTGGTCACCAAAAGCATCTTCTGTTCACTGTTCTCTTCACACACGTGCAGGATGGACCCAGGGACTTGAATGGCACAGACCCTGTAGGAAAGATGAGCAGTGCACCAGCAATGCCTTACCCAAGGGATCTCATTCCTCATGCTGGGCTGAGCCGAATACCAACTGAATGTTACCTGCAGATACATGGCTGGGAGCAATCCCCAGGGCTGCTCACTATCTCCCTCTCCAGCCAAGCAGTGAGCATTTGGGGTTGAATCTCTCAACCCTGTCCCAAAAAGCTGGCTACACAAAGCCAGCAGCGAGGCACCAGTCACAGCAGCAAGAAGCCATTAGCTTTAATTAGGCAAGAAGTACTGGTGGCTGGAGGGCTTTTTGCTCTCTCCACTTCCAGGAGCTGGCTGCTGGAGGATCCTGTTGTCTCAAGCAGCCTGGATGCCAGGAGCATTTAGAGCCACCTGGGTTATTCCTCAGTGCCCCTTAGCCTGGGGTATTAGGCCAGCCCTGACTAATTCTGCATGGTCTCATTGATTAATCATACAATTCAGCATTGCAGGGTGGGTCTGTGTTCAAGCAAGCCTCTAACTAGCCAAGTCATTTAGGGAGTTGCTGAATGCACAGCCCCAGAGCACTGCTCATCGATTTGTATTTCTTTATGCTGATAGAAAGCATGCTTTTCCCAAAGCACTCTGGAAGGCAAGGAGCAGAGAGCACGGGCTGTCCTCACTCATCCACACAGCCCATAGCTACAGAGAGCAGGTTAATGCCTGGCTAAGGCTGGTTTAGAATGCTCAGCAAGCCTGGGGTTTGGCAGGAAACAGGAGGGTGATGGGGAGAAGCTGGTCTGTGTTTCTTTAGGGAGTTTCATCTGCAGTGACCAGCTCTTCAGTTGAGGTCCTGAGTGCACTGGGAGGAGCAGGAGACCTTCTGCTGGGGCCTCTCACCTTAATACTTCCCTATGAGGGTGGTGGGACACAAGCACAGGTTGCCCATCCCTGGCAGTGTTCAAGGCCAGGTTGGATAGGGCTTGGAGCAACCTGCTCTAAGTGCAAACCATTCTATGATGGTTCTGTGATAAGGTCTCAGTGCAGTGCCCCTTTGGGGATCATCTGTTTGGATCCTCACCCCAAATGTGTCCTGTCATCCATCTCTCTGGCTTGTTCCTACTCTTACAGGCTTGAGCCAGCATGTATCACTTCCCTTTCATTCTCTATGTAAGCTTCCAGGCATGTAAAGGTTAACTCTGTTTTCTCTGCCATCAGGAATAACCACACACAATCCCAAACAACTCTTCTATTTATGTCCCTGTATTAATCAGAAAGGCTGGTGCTTCTACATCTGTGTGATTAAAAATTAGGAGACCAGGTTCTGTAGTGATGCCTTATAATAATAACCAATCCTGGGAGCACAGGGGATGAATAATGGATCATGGTTCTATGCTACCAGCTTCTCACTTTCCCTTCTTCCTTCTTCTCCCCTCTTTATCTTCATTCTTCCCTTCCTCCTCTTCCTCTCCAAGCTGGAGTTAGAGGGGGGAAGGAATACACATCCACCCTTCACTTTGCAGGAGTTAGAGCTGTTGAGAGACATTGCTGATTCCTATTCATCAGCCCCTCTCCTCCCCAGCTAGGTCCCCTGGTTAGTGAGCCTGGAGACCATCAATAATTCATGGCTATACAAATAACTGGGGGATAATAACCACTTACTTGGGAAGATGTAATCAGGGCCCATTCTCTGTCCTCCTCGAACAGCTCCTCAAGTCTTGCTGCTAACCCAATAAGAGGAAACAGGAGCAAAACAGTAGGTTAGAAAACAAGGTTTTCTGACACAAGGCAAATAGCTCAATGTCCATCTGCATTAAATTGTCCCACGATGTCCCCTAGGCTCCATGTGCAGCTAAGGGACAGGCAGGACTGCTTTGAGGGTCTTCAGGTATCAGCCAATGACCAGCCACTTGCAGGGCATCTGTCAGGATTATTAAACTTCCCACTAAAGTTTTCCCTTCATCTAATTCCAGGCTGCTCTTCAGAGAGCAGCTCATGAGCTGCCTTTCCCCCTGCTCCACAAGATGAATTTCCAATAGTTTACAAGCTGAGGTCAAATTCAATTAATAGCTTCAGTGAGGTGAAAGAATATTGAAAAATACCAGTTTGTTATTTTTTATTTTTTTTACACAGTTTAAACTCATCCATTGAATTCTTAAAGTGAAAATAATAGTTAAATAGCAGCAGAATGAAGCAGATTTTGTCACATTTTCATATTTCAGGCCTGACACATTGCAGCCAACCCAGACCACAGATTTTCACTCTTTTTTTTTTTCCCCAATCTTGTACCCTGAAAAAGTACATTTTGGATCCGTGTAGAAAAGCTTTTCTGCCTCCAGTCCCTGGGTTCCACCCACTGAGCTGAGAAATCCCATTACTCACAGCGTTTGGCAGACGCGTGTGTGACCATCCTTGTGTGCATCCAGCACATCTGCCTTGCCTACAAATCCCGGGCTGATGAAGGCAGCCACCTCCAGTTGTCACACAACATAATCCCTTCCCAGCTCCCCGGTTCAGCTGGAAGAGCCAAAGAAGGGTTTCTTTGTAAGCAGTTCTCAACCAGCTAAAACACAGGGGCAGCTCAGGAGATGCTTTGGGGGGGGTTCACAGGGGTCTTTGGACAGCTTTGACACCATTTACATGGCTCAGGGAGGAGGCGGAGGTGCTGACTTGTAACCAAAGCACCTCTGCTTTGGTGGAAAACCAGCAGCTTTCCCCCAGTGAGGATGCTGAAGGGAAGGAGGCTTTGCCACTTCCTTCTGAGCTGGGTGTGAAGCAGCAGTTTCTTCCTACATCCTTCACTAGCATGAGCACTTCTGCTTAGGAAAGACTGGTTGCAACAGGGATGCCTTCCTACTGTCCCCTCTACGTTTCTGTTGGCTTCTCAGCACCACATGTGCCCCAAGAACTCCTAAAACAAGCCATAAGGTAGGTGGGCAACACATCTATCTGTAGTAAGGCTAGCATTTGGTTTCCCAAAGGATCTGGTTGTAAGCAGCTAGACTGACAGATACAGAGATGTATCATCCCTCTTCAGAGTAGGTCTTGGCTAGAGTAGACCCAACTGGGGTAATGGAGAAGACTTCTTTCCCCTCTCACCAGCTGAATTTCCCATCTCTTACCACCCCAGACTGCTTGGGGATGCCGGGCTTCAGGAGCTAGTCACACAAGAGGAGACATGCTTAGGTGCCCTTCATCCTTGCTTCCATCCCTCCTTGTCTCTGGCATGAAGTGCTTCCCAGCACAAGAAACAGATGCCCTGGGGCTGTGTGATATCAGCAAAGCCGTGTCCTGTAATGAGGATGCAGCCTCACACAGGCTGTCAGGCTGAGGTGGTTTGGAAGGAAGGATGAGATCTTAAGCACTTCCTTGACACCCCTGGCAAAACCAGCTTTCACAGGGGGAAGATGCTTAAAAGACACCATGGCAAGAGGGAACCTGTCTGAATGAGGAGTTTCACATCCTTTTGTGCAGTGAGACAGCGCAGACAATGAGGGAAAGCAACAGGGAAATCAAAGCAGAGCAAGGGAGTGCCCAGGGGTTCCTCCATCCCACTGTGACAGAGCGCTACCAACAGAGCCCTATTCAAAGGCAGCTGGAGACAACGCTCCTGATGCCTGTAGAAGCTGTTCCCCCCGAGTTCAATAGGGAACAGTCTAAATCCAGCTCCCTGCACCTCTCCCATGAATCACCCTTACCTAGCTCCCAGCTTTGCAGTCAGAGGAACAGGGGTCAGAGCACTTGTATCCAGCAGCAGCCAGTTACAGTTACCTGGGGGAGAATAGAAGAGCAGCATCAACAAGCACAGATATTTCCTTCAAATACTTCCCATCTGTTCACGTTCTGCAGCTCAGGGACATCCTGGGCCAGAGGTTTTGGGGTATTTTACAGCTCTTTGTGGGTTTCTCTACCACAGGCTTGACCCTTCATATTACTGCAAGGCTCAGGTAGCCAACCAGGCCATGGACCCTCTAAAACATCAGCCAGTTTGAGGCTTTAGTTCAGATCTGGGGCAGAGCTTTCACATGAGCAGCAAAAAGCAAGCCAGATATAACATGGTGAGATGGGTTGGAAGCTGCCACAACCACATCACAGGCAGCTGCAGAGGTCTGAGAGGTCACAGTCCAGTCCCAACAGCCCAGACCCCATAGGAAACTCCAGGAAGGTTGGTTTAATGCCACCAAATGAGTGTCTCCTCTGTCCTATTTCCTTGCAGTTCCTCCAGATGATCCCGTCATTATGGGGGGTCCCATCATCAGCCTGAGAGCAGGAGACCCCCTCAACCTGACCTGCCATGCAGATAACGCCAAGCCAGCAGCCTCCATCATCTGGATGCGGAAAGGAGAAGTCATCAATGGAGCCACCTACTCCAAGGTGAGGCAGGACAGGGCTGGGAACAAAGGCTGGGTTCTTCCCTTGCTTCAGAAAGGTGTAGCATAGCACTGCTCTTCACACAGCTCCAAAACATCTAAGGCAGCACCATCAACACTGCAGAGCTGAGATTCTCACTGTATACCACCTCATGCAGCCTTCCCAACGGAGAGGCTGGAAAGAAAACAGTGCATTTGAATCTGATGGGTTTTGTTGTACCTTCTAATAGCTTGCAATTGCCTGACATGCCCTTGTCTCCCCCCAAAATCCCACCTGGCTGCGGTGTCACTGCTGTGTCCAGCATCACGCAGCCAACACTGGCCTGGCCTTGGCTATAGCAGAACCTGTGATGGAAAGGCAGCTGCAGTGACATATGTCCCCTCCTCCAACTGCAATTTTCCATGACAAATTATCAGGGTTGTTGGCGCTTCTTAATTTAAATGGAAAGCCTTTATTGGGTCATAAAGGAAAACATCAAAGAGCAATCGACAGCACACTCAGAACGGGTACCCACATGTGCTCCTTTTTACAGGAGCCTGATGTCTGGTGAGTGCTAAAGATTCAGTAACACTTGACATCGCTAATGGAAGCTCCTAAAGAACAAAACTGGAGGCATAAAATGGGTCAGATTGCAGCCATTTGTAATGCAAGCAAACTTCAAAGGCAGGAGTCAAAGGCATTCCTCTCCAGCTCCTGAAGATCTGTTAATAAACATTTCACCCTCTGCTAGCACTGCAAAGCCTCCATCCAGCCTCATTCCAACATCACCCCTCTCTGCCTGGAGAAGCAGAGCAGCCAGAGCACCCTCCTCCTCCTCCTCCTCCCCATCACCCTGCAGAGCACACAGATGAAACTGAGTTGTTTCCTTAGAGCTGATGGGCACAAGCAGAGGGGCACTTGCCCCATCTCCCTGAGTGCAATGGAGAATGCAGCACTAATTAAAGCCACAGAGAACTGACCTCTCCCTCTCTCCAATCAAGTGGAATTAATTAAAACCCAGGCCATTGCAGTTGTTTATAATTCACTCTGCTCATCCCAAGCTTTCCTCTCCATTGCAGACTGCTCAGACCCTGGCCCTGGGGAGCCAGCATTGAAGCCCTTCCCCTTTCAGCCCCACAAGTGGTGGGTAGCAGGGAAGGAAGAACATCCCTCCTTTGTCTTTAATTTCCAAGAGAAAAACACCTCCTAAAGCAGAGCTTTTCAGGCTGCAGCTCCCTCTCATGCAGAACAGAGATTTCCATAGTATTTTAAGCAGCTTTCAAGCATGGGAGGGGAAGGGAGCCCTGTTCTGCATGGGGGATGCATCGCCCCCTCCTCCTGGCACCAGGAGGACCTCAGTTTCTGGGGCTGAATCTCAGTTGTTCATGATTCACCAGAGTTTTTTCCATGGGACCCATCCCACTGACTGCAAACCCACATACATACCCTGATCCCCACTGAAGGCATCAGGGGATGGTCCCTATAGCCATAGGGAGTATTACAGGATGCTGCAGGGTTTGGAGGCTCAGGGACACCATAAGGGGAAGGTTCTACACAAGGTTAGGGTCCACCACATCCTCAGAACCCAAAGTGGGGCTGTTCCATAAGGAAAGGGGACAGTAAAGCAAGCTCAGGGTAGCAGCCTTACCGTCAAGGGCACAGCACCAGAGCAGGTTTAGTGGCCATAGAGGAGTCATTTGGAGCGCAGCAATCCCCAGAATGTCTATAGTGATGAGGCAGCTCTGCAGTCAAGCCAGGAAATCCAGTCTACATCACCATCCCAAAAGCAGGATCCATGTTAGAGCTGGAACTTAAATACTGCTCTGGGGTTTATGGGTAAAGAGCTCTTGGGTAGAGTCTCCAGATGAGGCTTGTTAGGGAAATTAAGCACTGTTGGTGCACTCAGGCCCTGACAATCACCTGTGGATAGGTCTTGGTCCTGCTTCTCCGCAGCTTCATTGCAGTGACAGTTTCTCTCCATCATAGATCATGGAATGGTTTGGTTTGGCAGGGACCTCAAAGCTCATCCAGTTCCAGTTCCCTGCCACTAAACCAGATTGCTCAAAGCCTCATGCAACCTCACCTAATGTGCCTGAGGAGTGCAGACCTGTACACATGAACACAGTGTCAGGATGAACCCAGGCGGTGAAAGCTTTGGCCGTGCTGCCATATGTCTATAATTCAATAAAGCACTTGGCTTACATGGGGAGGAGGAAACTTGAAAGATACAGACTTAGGCTTAGAAAAACTGCCTGGAAGGTTCCAAAATACATAGTTATGGGATGGGTGTATCCATGGGCATTTACTCTGTTATTAACAGCTGGGAAAAGACATGTTTCTGGCATTTCTGGACCCCTGTGGATGTTGGTAAACCAGAGGAAAGCCCAGAGATTGATTAAAAGATTGGAACCAATGCAGCATCTCGAGCATCCAGGGGCTTGACTGGCTTAGTCTACCCAAGACAGGGCTACAGGGTGACATGACCATGGTCTGTAAGAGCTTGCAGGAGGATTAGGAGGACTCAGGGGTTCCTGATAAAGGCAGAAAGTGCAGGGAAGAAACAAAGAGCCAAGGGCGAGCAAATAGAACTGTTTAACCACTGCTGTACCAGTGGATCTCTGGCATCCTCAGATCTCCATCATGGTGATCCCCAGCACAAAGTGAGTAGTGATGATTTGCCATGGGCTGGACCGCCTCATGGCATCCAGGGATACATGGTCAGGATCAGTCCCATGCTGCTGGCAGCTGGCATCACTCCTCCTTGCTAACTAAACTGCCCCAGGAACTTTTTGCATTGCCCTGGCATAGAAGGTGGCAGCAGGTTCAAGAAGCTGGTTGTCCTGTCTGTCCCCTGTCTCCCTCTTTCCTGGGACAGTGGGTGACATGCATCTCATGGGAGCTGGCATTCCCAGGTTGAAGCACAGCAGGGCTGGAGGGAAGCAGATGGGAGATAAGTGCCCGATTCCCAGGGAAGTGCAGTGAAATTTGCCTGTGCTATTCCCCAAAGGCTTCTTGGCAGATTCCAGCCAGAGGAACTGTTATTGCAGGGAGCACTGCCTGGCTGTGGGCTGCCTCTGTGTGTGCAGAGGGGACCTCTCCTGGAGGAAACTGCCTCTTCTCACCCCTGTTTCTCCCCCCACAGACACTTCTCCGTGATGGCAAGAGGGAGAGCATCATGAGCACCCTGTTCATTGCCCCCTCTGACATTGAGAATGGGGAGAGCATTGTCTGCCGTGCCACCAACAAGGCCATTCCCAGTGGGAAGGAGACCTCTGTCACCATTGATATCCAGCGTGAGTACACGTCCGGCCGAGCTACCGCTGGGTGCTGTGTGATCCCTGCCTCCCTGCTCTCTCCACAGGGCTGCCTGCATGGATCTCACTCCAGCCAGGAGTAGGATGCTGGGATTTGGGGGTTTCCCTTTACTGGTGCCTTGATACAGGGCAGTCAGAGACAGATCTCATCCCTTGGGGTACCAGACAGACATGGACACCCCCAGGGATGGGCTGCTCCCGGCTTTTGTGCCTTGTGTCCATGGTTTGGAGCAAAAGCAGCACCAGCTGCTGTGCTCTGGGTATGCAGTGGTCATTGCATGTGGCCCAACTGATCCAGGCCCTCTGGTGTCTCTGGAGAATGGAATGGTTTTGGCTGTGCAAGCAGCATCTCTAGACATGGCCAGTAGCAGAAGTAAGGCCCATTAAGGTTTCTGGTACAAACCAGCATGTTTCCAGTGTTACAGGCTGTTCAACACGAAGTTCTTTGTGTTGTTCTCCACAAAGATAGCATGTTAGACACCTAATGGGTGAGAAGCCTCCCTCCTGTGAAATACAGCATCAGTCACCAACTGATGGGGACATGTGTGTGGTGAAAGCCGCATCATTTACCCTTTACTGTAAACCCACGAAGCAAAACCTTCCTTCTTCCAACCCCCCCAGATCTCTTCCCTCCTCCCCTGCAATAGCTGTTGCTCTGGGGCTCATCCTGCCCTCGCTCCAGCAGGGCTTCATTTGCACACGCAATCCCTGCAGCTGTATTTACCAACAATTTGCAAATGCAGGGTGTTCAATATTACCATGCCAGCTGCTTTCCAGGGCCCAATTAAAACTGGCTGAACAAACTCGAGCACAGCAGAAAATTCACTATTTAAGACTTCCAGCTTTGGCTGCCGGAAGATTAACAGGCTCTTGGGTCACTGGATAGCATGTCCTGACAGAGCTGGCCAGATCAAATGAGATAATAGCATGGGTTATTTCACAGCCTGCAAACAGTTACAATAGCCGGAGATGCACACGCATCCGCACAGACAACGCGAAGCCCAAGACATCATTACATTGTGCTGTACAGTGAAGGGCAGGAGACGTGAGCTGCATCCCTGAGCCTGGTGGAATCCGCTCTGAAAAGAGAAGCACCCAATAAAAAGCACCAATTTCCACTCCAAGCCATTAAATAATCCATGCTGTGAACGCAACAATAATAATATCCTATCCAGCTATTAAAAGGATGTTCTTAATGGGGTCTAATGAGGATAACTGCTTCCCAGTGCTGGATGGGTGATGGAGGGATAGAAAAATACCAAGATGGATTAACCAGCCTGCAGTGGGATAGTTTTCATCCTGGATGCAAGACACTGCCCCAGCTGCTGCTCAATCCATCAGGTTTCCTTCCCAACCTGGCTGCGATCACTTTGCAATAAGCTAAAGGTACTCTTCATAAGCAAAAATTATCTGGACCACTCATTTCTTGCCCTGGGCAAGGCTGAGGGCAAAGGTGAGGTACCCCTCTGCACCACCCGGGTGTTGAGAAGAGGTTTTTCTTCATATGGCTTGGTTTGGGTTGGAAAGACCTTAAAGCTCATTTAGTTCCAAGCCCCTGCTTCTCCTCCCCAGCAGCTCCCCCAGTGCCAACATTTCACCCTGGAACCTGCACATCTCCACCTCTGCTGTTCACACCATAGGTTTGAAAGTGGTGGCCTTGCAAAGTAATCCCAGGGAACCAAAAATAATCCCTCCCGGGAAGCAGCAACCTGGTAAATCACTGCTTCTCCTTTTGCTTTCTTTTGTGACCCAAAACAACATCAAAAATGCTCAGACAGCAAGGAAAGGCCAGGTGCGGGGTGTTGCCTACAGAGGGTGTACGTGGGAGAGAATAGCCCCTTTCAGTTTGGCTCCCATCAATCTCATGCAGGCATCTTGGAGCAGTGAAAGAGCTGAGTCATAAAAGCCTCCCTTTCCATAAAGAAAAGGGAAAAAAAGCAGCTGAAAACCCCCAACCCCAAGCAGGGTCTGTAATGGAAACACTAAGCGACTCCAGCTGGAACATCTGTTCAATGTGATTTCCGTTCCACCAGCCACATCAAAGTCAGCCTCCTGTGAGTTATGCGCCGAACATCACAAGTGGGATTAAAATCATGTTTAATAGTTTGATATGCCATAAACTATTTATAGTGCCAGGGCCCAGTGGCTCTGTGGAAATGCACACCCGGCGTGCTGGGCTGGGGAGGAGCGGGGTTACTGTTTATCCAGAGCCAGTTGCTCCAAGGCTCTGCACACACATGTGCAGTTCCTCATTTTTACACCTCTTTTTCTCCTGGCAAGAAGGGATTTGTCTGCATCTGTATGGTTTTGCAGGAGGTGGAAGCAGGAGAAGGGAATTAGACCAGGGTGATGAGCGAAGTAAAGGCAGCATCATTGTGTCCTGCTGTTTGTCCTTGTCACATTAGAGCATTCAAGTCCCTTTTGTCCTTCCCAATGGAAATTGTGAAAGCCTAGATCAAAAGAGACACCTCAATCTTCTTCCAGCTCCTCACTCCTCACTTGGCTGCTTTTTGATCCAGGGTACAGGTTTGGAAGGGCTTCTCTGGGCATCCATAGGGAAGAAGAGCATGATGCTCAGCCCATGATCCGAGCAACTGCTTCCCAGGGGCTAATTTAAACCAGTGGGAGCTGAGGGTTCGCTCTCGTTCCTCACTGGCTGCACATGAGGAGTGATGCTGGTCCCTGAGTGATGCTGGTCCCCGGGGGCGATGCTCATGTGGATACTGGTACCTGGGCATATCAGCATTTGCATGCATGCTCTCCTGTAGGCTGGCTTTGTCTGATTCCATCATTCAAATTAATTACAAGAAGCCAGGCAGGAATTATACTTGTAACCGAGTGGAATTACATTCTGATGAGTTACAATTTGTGTCTTTTTCTCCCTTTTAACTCTCCCAAAACACACTGGCACACACAAAACCACTGCACCCGCTGCCTCACGGGGAGCTACGGCAATATTAGAAAGCCCAATCCCATTTGTGAAAGGCAAGATCAAAGACTTTAATTCATTTCCTTTGCTGTGGTTTTTTTCTGCCTTTTAATCTTTATTTTTTGTTTAATTTTGAGTGCAGGAGGGAGCCGGGCTCATTTTAATACAAAGAAGCTCTGTAAATCCTAGGCACAGCTACTAAACCATCAAACAATAGGGAAGCTCCTAAAGAGAAGTGTGATTCATACTTAACAAAGGAAGGTGATTAGCTGTTGTTGTATAACAATAGGGAAGTGTCAGGATGCCTGCAAATGAATTAGGAGCCCACTATATATCTCTGGGCTGTTAGGTGAGGGAAGCTCATTTATATTCCCAACTGCGCCCATCTTTATTGTCATTTGAATTGCACATTTTAAAATGAAATTAGGGTAAATTGAAAATACCTATAATTTCCTCGTCATCATTTCCCAGCGAGAAGGCAGGTGGCTCTGCTCACAACAAAGCCTGGCTCTGGCTGGGTAAATACCATGGGGCCTAATGAGGTGGGGATGAGGTGGAGGAGGAGGAAGCGCTGCAGCACGATGGAGTCCTGTGGCATGGCACTGGCTGCCACCTTTCCCTTTCCCATCTCACTCAAGCTGAGGCCAGAGACTCCCCTTTGGTCCCCAGCCTTGCCACAAGAATGATCCCAAACCATCGCACACCTTGCAGGGATAACTGGAATAACAGGGTTGCTTTGGGTGCTGTTGTGCTTGCTTGGCACTTGATCAGACTTTCTGCTTTCCTCTCCCAGTGCCAACCCTTCCCATGCTTTGCAGGCAGCATCGCCTGTTCCTCCTCATCTTTCATTCACGTGAGGTTTCACCCAGTGCCATTACCTTTGTAAAGTGGTACCCAAGAGGTGGCAGTCCAACCACATCAGTATCATAAACTTACTCTTTCAGCTTGAAGCCATTCCCTCTCATCCTGTCCCTACATCCCTTGTCCCAAGCCCCTCTCCAGGTTTCCTGCAGCCCCTTTAGGCACTGGAGCTGCTCTGAGGTCTCCCCTTCAGGAGTCTTCTCTTCTCCAGGCTGACCCAGCCCAGCTCTCTCAGCCTGGCTCCAGAGCAGAGCTGCGACAGCCCTCGCAGCATCTCCATGGCCTCCTCTGGCCTCACTCCAACAGCTCCACGTCCCTCTTGTGTTGGGAGGGAGCTGGATCAGGACTGCAGGGGGAACCTTACAAGGCCATTTCTTTCTGCATTTTCCCCTCAAATGATGTGCTATCCTTAAAACCTGAAGCTGGAGGTCCAAAACCCCTCCCTGACATCATGAAAATTGAAAAAAAAACCTCTGAATATTCTTATTCCCCATCCAAACATTACACCCTTTTCACTTCTCACTTGCTTTCATCAATTCGCTCCTAAATTTTTCTGCTGCTGAAGCGTTTAGATGCTTATCATGTAAAAAGAGAAACCAGCACCAGCTGGAAGAACCGAGAGGCCTGTGACACCAATAAGGACTTGGCAGAGATGATTAGGCTGATGAAAGAGCAGAAATGCCACTTTCAAGTTAGCGGAGAGACAAAAGATCATCATTACACAGCGAGATATTAAATGGGAGCTTTTCAAAGCAGGCAAGTTTATTTCCTTAAACAGGAATCAGAGCCGGCGTTCACATTTTTGAAGTGAAATGCTACATCGAATGGTGTGTGTCTCTCCTCTTTCTGTCTTATTTACTGAAGCCCTCCAAGACAAGCATTGCGTGCGTGACACCAGCCTGTCTTACGCAGCCCTGAACATTATTGCACAGCATCAAGGAGTCTCGGTGCATTTAGCGTGTTTTCTCACAACCAAATCTTGCTTTCCGGACTTGGAAGCAGGGCAGGCAGCAGGCATGGGGATGCTGCACCATGTCTTTGTGTTGCTTATGGGCTTGTCTCTGTCTCTTTGCAGACCCACCCCTGGTGAACTTGTCTGTGGAGCCGCAGCCGGTGCTTGAGGATAACACCGTGAAGTTCCACTGCTCCGCCAAGGCCAACCCTGCTGTCACCCAGTACAGGTAAAGTGGCTGCTGGCTGTGGGTTTTGGTGGCTGTTCCACTCTCTCTCATGTTTATCGCTGCTTGGTGGTCATTCTAGCTCATCCCCATATCCTCTACTGTGGGACACGATGGCTGGAGCCAGACACAGCCCCTGCTCCCTGCAGAGCTGTGGTGGCACGGTCCTCTTCCCAGCATCCCTGCTCTGATAGCTCCCTGATGCTGCTTTTACCTTGATGATGTTGTTACACGTTGAGAGACTGCAATTGCCTCCGCGTTAGGCCGTCTGCTACGTTCTGCTGCATGCAGTCCTCAGGCAGAGATTCATTGGCGCTTTGGAGTGGATTAAGAGGCCTGGCACCGAGCTGGTGGAGCCATCTGTTTGGGGACGTAAAGAGCAAAGCACGCCGATTGAAAAATCTATTAAGGGAAAATTCCTTTTTTTCAGGGTTTTTTTTTTTGCATACTCTTTTATGATTTGAACAATACAACTCCATTGCTGTCTCTGTGTAACCCTTAAGCAACTGCTGTAAGCCTCTCTAACCCCAACAGCATGGAGCAGAGCTCAGAAAGGGTTAGAGCAGAGGTGCTTTGACTGGGGATACATAGGGTGCTGAGGCGGTAGCACAGGGTGCCCAGAGACACTGTGACTGCCCCATCCCTAGCAGTTTGGATGGGGCTTGGAGCAACCTGCTCTAGTGGAAGGTGTCCCTGCCCATGGCAGGGGGGTTGGAACCAGATGAGCTTTAAAGTCCCTTCCAAACCACACCATTCTCTGATGATTCTCTCTAACGTTTCTTGATCTAAGCAGACAAAAATATGGGTACGTGGCTGCAATCAGGTGCTCCTCACTCCTGCCTGGCAGTCAGGAGCACGCACACAGAGGCACACAATCAGGTCTGGCTTTGCAACAGCCTGGGTTGATAATAACAGAGGAGGCACCTCCGGGGACAGGTTACTATGACCCGCCTCCTGTTAGGCTCATACAGCTTAATTAGTACAATCAAGTTTGCTGGTAGGAACAGCTCCTTCCAGCTGGATATCTGCTATCAGCACAACAAAGCAGTAATTGCGTTCCTGGTTACACAGAAGAGTTATTAATTTGAGAAGTCAATTAATGTCAAAGATACAAAAGCCCTGTTTTTCTATTGACAGTTAGGAGCAGTACGAAGTGTGTGACAAGCTGGGGAGGTACCTGGGAGAAGGTCCCGTGTGGGTCTTGCCTTGATTGATTCTGGTGCAATCAAAGGCAAAACAACCACCTTTGGCTGAGGAGCCAGACAGTGGCAATATTTCTGCTCCAAAGACAGGGCATCAACCCTGATCCTCAGCAACAGGGGCTTTCACATCATCCTTGTGCACCGGAGCAGCCTTGAGGGCTCCAGTTTGCGTTTCCTCCTTCCTCTTGGCCGTTTCCAGCCTCTGTGTACATGGCAAAGCAATGCTGGGCCGCTTTTCCCCACCAAGCAGCATATGGACCCACCACACGTCTCCCCCCTTCAGTGCTGTCTCGTTAGCACTGGGTTTTGCTCTCTCTTGTAGCTTCAAATGCCACCCGTAGCCCTCTTCTGCCCTTCTCATCCATCCCAAGGCCACGTGTCTTGTCACCCTTCCTGTTGCCTGAGCACTGGGGTTATTTCTTTGCCATGATTGGTTTTTGGAGGGACTCCACTCTCAGAATTAATTGCAGGGGGTTTTCAGGTTATGCTTTCTCATAAAACGGCTTTCTTTTAGGGTGAAACCAAAAAAAAAAACAATAAATTCAAGCAGCTCTTTTGTTTTTTCCTTTGTGAAGTTCCCTTAACATTTTAACACCACACTTTTTCCCTACCACTGTGATGAGCAAATGGAATTCAGCAGCGCTCAGCAGGGCTTCCTTCCGCTTAATGACTCTGATTGATTGGGGGGGATTCATTTTCCTTCCTAAAGATCCCAAAGCTCTTCACTATGTAAAGATGGCAGATGTGCCAGCACTGAAGCTTGGAGTCCTTTGGAGTGGGATATCCAAGCAAGAAGCCCCCTGCGCCTGGGAAGGAGCCACTGACTGGGAAGGAATGTGGGTGCAGGGGTGTGGGATGTGCAAAGCCTCGGAACTGGGATATTGGAGGTGTGAAAAGGCAGAGCATGAGCTCAGTGTCACCCCCAGGGCCATGTGAGACCCCTCAGTGGTAAAAATGAGCTTATTCTGCCTTCAAACCAAACAATAGAAAGTGTGATTTCTTTTCCCACTCTAACGTATCTCCTGTGGCTTCCCTCATCCTCAGATAGAGACAGCACATCTTGGTCTTCAGATGACATTTACTTTTGATACCTCCCAATATGTTTGTCAGTAAACAGCGCTCTGAACACGGAGGGAAAAAAAAGGCCTAAACAACATAAATCCCCTTTTCTGGGCATAAATCCACAGCCAGGACCACAGGGCCATCCCCAGATACATGAGCAAGCTGTCACCTTGCTTGCGTTTGATATGGTGATGAGTTTTGCGTTGTGTTTGCACCCCACGTTCTTCTGGCTGGGTAAAGCAAGTGAAGTCGAGCATCTCACCCAAAGATGCTCAGCTGGGAAGCACCCATGAACCGTGTTCCTCATTATCAAGAAGCCTCTGGTCCTGCTGACGTATGGTTTTAAGCACAGACCCCTCACTGTTTTCATTAGGGAAAAGAAATCATATTCGAGTTTCTCAGAGGGCAAAAATCCCCACACATCCCCATAGACAAAGTAGGCTTGATTCAATCAAGGCATCTTCTCTTTTCTGAAGAGCTTTTCTTCTTGGTCTCTTATATAATACATCACATACATGGGGGATTCAATGCAAAACCTGGTTAGAAAGGAGACCTTGGAGCGATCTGCTCCCGGGGCCAGAGTGGAAAGTTACAGCCTGTACTGCATCTTCTCTTTGGGTGTTTAATGACATCTTGTCAAAACTGACAGCTTTCCACTACAGGTTTAGCCTCAGTGGCATTTTCTAAGGGGAGAAGAAGCCTGAACCCCTCTGCCTTAAAATTCAGTGATGCTGGGAGGCAGGCAGGGCGTGCTTTGCTGGAGACACAGCTCTTTCTCCTAGCTGAGGTTACCCCACAGCCGAAGCTGGAGCTGAAATCCCAGTCCCACACCGGCAGCAAGGATTTCTTGATGAGGAGCATCATTTCCCCAATGGGGTTTGTTCACCCACAGTGTCACCTGGGCTGTCACTCACTTTGGGATGTGAGACAGGCCAGTGTCACCAAAAGCAAAGGGAGGGAGGCGGGCGGAGGGCTGGCAAGGTGTGTGAGCAGGGGGTTTGCCATGGGAATGAACTAACCCTGGTAGTAGGGGTTTTGCTCAGTTACATGCTTTCCCAGTCATCACATAGACATATCCTTATGGCCTCTGCAGGGTCGTATACCCCATCTGGCTCTGATTTATCCCACCTCCAACTGAAAGCATGTTCCCTTTGCACCTAAAGAGCAGCTAAGCCCACTGCTCCGCAGCTCCTTGCTGCTGCCTGTGCAGCTCAAGACAGGCTTGAGGGACCTGGGCTATTTGGCATCACTTCCATGGATGTGTTCCATATACATTAGCACCATAGACATGGGGTTGAAAGCCCAAAGAGGCTCCCTGGTGTTCCTGGGAAAGATGCTCCCTCTTCTGCCTTCTCCTGGAGCCCCTGCCTGCCTCTGCCAGCTCATCTGCAGGCAGAGCATCATGCAGCCACCGTGCCAGGCTGGAGGAGCAGCGGCAGCAAACGGCTCCACCAGGCAGTGAGCATATGTGTGGGCAAACTGCAGCTGCCTCGTCTTCCTTTAACAGTGCATCTCAATGGGCAGTTCTGGGATGGGGAGGGGGGAATTGGGGAATTTACTGGCTTTCTTTTGCTGCAAGCAAACGGGCAAGAAAGGGAAAGAGAGTAATTAGCTGTCGCTGTTGTTCTGCCACCTGTGATGGCGGGTAGAATTAATGGAAAGCAGCAGAAGTCAGGGCGACGTGAACCGACTCACAACCAGGCCTCCTCTTTGCTCACTTCACATCTCTCTATTTGCCAATCTTCTCGTGGCTTTTGATGTCTCTTGTGTGACTGTGGGGTGTTTTTTTGCTGTTATTATTTATCACTTGCAGTAAGAAAGAGAATCTTTAAAGTGGCAGAAGAAAATGGGAAAGTTTAATATTGCACGAGGCAGAGTCCCTCAGCCTTTTGGGCTCCTCTGATGATGATTATATTTGCAGAGCGATGGGGAGTTGGTGCAGGCAGGGCAATAACACATATCTCACTCTGGCACATTGGTGCAGCGCTCTCGCCCCCAGGGCTAGAAGAGACCTTTGCAAATAACGTTTCCTTTACAGTCATGAAGGGGGGAGACACTTTAAGGCATCCTCCTGCATCAGCTGCCTAAACATTGGTGATCTTAGTGCATCCACCAGCTTGAGGAGCTGCAGATGCAGGTCAGAGCTTGAGCTGCAGCATCTTCGCACATCACAGGGTGCCTAGTCAGGTTGTGTGGAGCTCAGAGCCAGCCCCACCATCACTAGCCAGCCCCACCATCACTACCAACACTTCTGGCTTGCAGCAGGAGCATTGGGTGTTTGTTTGCTCAGTGGGCTCTGGTCTGTAGAAAAGACCTTCTTCTTTGTAAACACGGTGTTATCTTTGAACCAACAGCATGCTGTCACTCACCAAATATTAATCCAATCTCAACTGCTTCTTAAAGAGGTTTTCTTCATAGGCAGTGGGACTCAAAGGCACCTGAAGGGAGACAGTGTCCAAGCTTCCCTCTGCATGCTGGATGGGGCATTGAGCAGCACATGCCTTCGGTAGATCTGCTGTCTCACAAAAGTCATGCCCAAGTAGAGGTCTATGAGTGTTTTGGCTGCACAACGTCTCTGTGAAAGCCCAGGGAAGTTTAATGCTCTTCCATGACACCAGAGTTATCCCTGCCTCCTCCATCTAGCTGCAGAATGCATTCACAGCTCCATAGGCAGAAGGGATTATTGATTCTGTGATTCTGTGATTGCAGGAAGCTGATGCAGATATTCAGGGTGATGAATTTCATTGGCAGCTTCTGATCACTAAGGCCATACCTAGTTGGCCCATTTTTTGTCTCCCTAGCAATCTGTGCCAAGGAAGGGGATCTGCAATATTAAGCTCTTATTAAATTACAATCACATCTCCATTAATATTTCAAGGGCTTGAAACACACTGCAGAGCAGCCAGCGACTGCAGACAAGGTGTGAAGTCCATGGGCAGCATGGAGACTGTCCCCATGATGATGAGGCTCAGCATCACGCTTGCAGGCATAAAATAACCCAGACTACAAGGGCACCTGGGGTTGCAGAGAGATGAGGTGGGGAGCAGCTCACCAGATGTCTGGTCCAGGCAAGAGGCATCTCAGCATCTTCAGGTGGAACGCTCAATCTGATTATGCATTTCTTGGCAGGTTTAGGACCTTCTTCCCCATAAACCAGCTCCCTCCTTCATTCCAGCTTGGGGAAGATGCTCATACAAGCCAGTGCGTGGGCTCTCCTTGTGCTTGGTGCCTTCCTCCCCCGTACTCCCATCTGCTCCCTCCTCCTCCTCCGGCCGGGGCCGCCGTCTGTCCAGCGGCAGGACGCTGTGAGTCCATATGCCATCCCTCAGCAGGGCTGTCACCTCTCCTTCTGCCTCCCACAGCCAAACTCAGCAAGGGAAGCCAGAGAAGCTGGAGCAGGGAAGGGGCCTGAGGCGTTTCACAGCAGCAACAGAGTAAATCTAATTTATAGACATAGCAAAATGCAGCTAAAGAGGGGGGTGAAATGAATGCAAAGCACACAGAGGTCTCAAGTTATCGGCACTGTAACGTTTTTCCCTGACTATCTCTGTTTTCCTGCCCAGGTTTGTCTTTGTAGCTTCCTACCAGACAACTGGACCTTTGCTCTGAAGTGGAAATGAAAGCTGGGGAAAGGAAAAAGAAATAAGGGGAAATGAATTCTTCAGATCTTCTTTGTGATGCATCAGCCCCATCTGCCAGCTCCTTCTGACAGGGAGCGGAGTGCGCTGGGTGGCAGGCGGAGAGGGAAAAGCAGGCTTTAAAAAAGGGAAAATAGAGTGAAATAAAAGGCATATATATATATCCCTGCAGTGATGCTGGGCTGTTGGGGGGGCTCCAGCAAGGCACACGGCTCCCATTGAGAGCGGGAAGATGGGTTGGAAGAGCCTCCCTTCACTCACAGAGGTGTGGGGACGGGGAGATTTGTCTTCCCATTCCCTGGCTTGTCAGGGTAATGGGAACAAGCGGGTGGGAGATGTTTGGAGGCAGCTCGAACTAATTAGGAGAGAGCGTAGAGGAGAGAGTCTGACAGCTGGAAAGGGAGAAAGGAAGGGGAGGGGAGGAGGGAAAAGTGCTTTGTACTCTTGAGCACCACTCCCTGGTGTAGAAATGATTAAAGGTACCAGATGAAATGAGTGATGAAGCTCAAACCACTCTGTTGGATGGGGCCTTTCCAAAGGAGCCAGGTGGCAGAGGGGATTTGCTGTTGTGTTTCTGAAGGGTTTGCTAAAACAGGGTGCATCATGGTTGTGGCTATCTCCATCCCAGCCTGGACCACCAGCATCCCGTCATCCAGACTTTGCCCGTGCATTGCAGTTTCCTGAGGTTGGAGTGAACCTGTCTCTGAAGCATCTCATTTCAAGCAAACTTTGCACCCAAATCTCTGGGTGCTAAAGACGACTTTATGGTTGGCCATCAAGCAAAGCTGCTAACACTTCTTTTAAACACCCTTATGGTTCTGAGAGCTCTGAGGGCCTCCTTGGTCACCCCTTCAAGGCATTGACTCCTCCGGCCAGATCTCCCATCCCTGTGCAAGGAGAGGTGGCAGCTTTTCAAGCCTAATTTAGCAGTCTTTAATCTGAATTATTCCAAACCACACTTGCCACTTCCTTCATGTGTTCCCGCAGGATGATGGGCTGATTTCACAGAACGAAAAGCCTTAAGCAAATCTTGTCACACAAGAAAATTGATTTTTCAAAACTGACTTTTACAAGATTACTGGCGGGGTTCCCCCCACCCCATCTTTCTTCTGTATCGCTCCCTTCCAGTCTCCCGAGGTGGCTTCAGATCTAAGGAAATTAGAGATGCTGTGACTAAATTGAAAATGTAGAAAGAGGGAGAAGGAGGAAAGAAAAAGCACTCAGCACGTCCTGTCCCACTGCCTCTGTAGGAGCTGGCCTATGTGCTCACACTTATGAAGTAGCAGAGATGCCTCCTTTGCCTCTCCTACTGCCAGAACCCGCATGCACCATCAGGAAACCGTGTAGAAGGGTTATCTCACAGACAGCATCCCCTGAGGGGCATTCCTTGGTGATCCCAAGCCCCCAAAAGGGGGCTGTTCTCTTTCTCTCCCTCAATCCCTCCATTTTAGTTTCTCTTTGGGAAGAAGAAGAGTTTCCTCCTGCTGCTCGATTCAGAGCCGCCTCAATGTGTTTTGTTAGGAAAAAAAAGGAAGAAGAGAGAGGAAGAGTTGCCTTGAAGTGGTTTCAGACAGCTTAAAATATGCTAAGCTTTTGTGTTTCTGCAGTGTAAATAATGAATCCTCTTACAGCCTCTGAGTCGGGAAAGACGTTGATTTAAGAGGCCTTCAGCTCTGTATGAGGTTTTTCTGCTTTCATGCCAGAGGGTGGGGAACGTGGCAGGGAGCAGCCAGGTGTGAACCATAGAATCATAGAACAGTTTGGGTTGGAAAGCACCTTCAAAGGTCAGGTAGTCCAACGCCCATGCAATGAGCAGGGTCATCTTCAGCTCGGTCAGGTTGCTCAAACCCACATCCAGCCTGGCCTTGAATGAGGAGGCAGGATGCGCAAGAAGGACCCATGATGGGGACAGGGGCTGCACCTACCTCAGCACCAGCAAAGCGGGTGTTTTGCTAAAGGATTTCATTTTGTGATTCCTCTTTGCTCCTTTATTGCAGTTTTCAGGGGCAAGAAAGCGGTTTAAATGGAGAATGAAGTTGTTAGCATCTCCTTCTCTCCCTGTGCTCCAATAAACCAGAGCTGATTTGGTGATTGCATCGGTTATTGTTGATTTAACTAATTCCCCAAGCAGCATCCTAGGAAGCATCTCTGCTTAAAAGCAGGCCAAGCCACCCATGGGGTCCCTGGCCACCCTGCACGTCAGGCACACACAGAGGTCCATGCAGCATCAGCTACAAACCCCGGTCATGCCTCGTCCAGGGCTGCGTTTAGGGTCACCCCATTGATTGCACGGTTCAGCAGCAGCTTTAATGGTTGATCAGCCAAGTCACTGACAGCTTAACAGCTTTGTTTACTTCTTCCTTACCACTTCTGCGGCCAGTTTGTTCTGACTGTGCTTAGAAAAAGGCTGTTTTGATTGTTTTCTCACCAAAAATGAACCCAGCTTGTACAGACTGTGCCGGTGACAGGGCTTTAAGTGTGTTGTCTGGGAGAGAGAAACCTTCTCAGCCCAGTTCTTCCAGGTACCTACACCACAGGCAGCATAGACCTGGTCCTGGGGTATTCCTGCCCATCACTGCCCCACTGCTCTCCGAAGAGCTGGATTCCTGTTGCACGTCTTCAGGCATGATCTGGGGAGCCCCTCACTGCTGTTTCCCAACCATGGGTCCTGCTAATGGGAAGGAGGAGATGCACCTAAGACAGGCACCTCCCTTCAAGACTGCAGTTTGACGAGCAATCAGGCTCATCGCCAGCCCCCTTGTTTGTCAGGAGGGGAAACACCGAAGCTGAGATGAGATAGGAAATCAAGCCAGAGGTTTCCTGTGCACAGTGAAGTGTTATTATTATCATCAAAACCCCAGAGTGTTTAAAAACAATCAAACCCCAGCAGCAGCAACAGGTGTATCACAGCGAGTGCAATCACATCAGGTCTGAACTCTTGATATTTGGGAGAAGGTTGCAATCTTCCTCGCTGTTTATTTGTTTCTGAAGAAAAAACACATAGGGGAAAAGAAATAGGCACGGGGAGATTAGCAAAGTTGGCATCACCGCTCTGAGATGCAGCATCTCCACCATTAGGACCTGAGATTTGCTTTGTGGTGGAGCAGAGATGCTTGCACTGGGGACAAAGGGGTTTGGGAAGAGGCCATCATTGCTGCAGCTGTGCATGGATGGATGGAGATTTGTCAGGGAGGGAGCGGGAGGCTTGGAAACCTTTCCTTGGGTATGGTGAGTCCGTAGAGGACCAGCCAGCCATCAGCAAGGATGCTGAGTGCTTTGCTCAGGGCTCTTCTCCCCTTGAACTTGATTAAACCCCAAGCTGGAAGGCCCAGCCTTGTAATATAGATGGCAGAGAGATTACCTATTGCCTGCACCGGCTGATAAATGAACCTACTGCATCGGCATGAAGGGAGGATGGCAGATGTGCAGCTGAGGAGCTGTACAGGTCCCACACGTCTCCATTTAGGGAGGGAGCAAGCAGGAGAAGAGGAATAACCTCATAGATCACTATTATGGAAATCTGCTCTTAATAAGGAAATAATGTGCATGATGCATCACACTGGAGCCATGCAGGGGGGGTAGCGAGACACTGCTCAGGCCTTGTTGCTTGCTCTGTCACTTCTTACAAGGTTGTCACTCATGGGAGGTGCTCTGTAATTTGCCAGCACAAGCTACCTGCTGTCCTTACCCTTCTCAGACCTCCACTGTCCATGAAACACCATCGCTCTCCATCCCCATAGAGGATGCTGGGGTACAGGAACAGGAGAGGGATGCAGGGTGCAGCACCCAACGCAGGGGCAGCTCTTATTTGAGGATGAGAGGGGACTGCCACGTTGCAGCAGTAGGAGTTGAAGGTACTGCTGGCAATAAAGCAACAAACCCATTCTCTGAGCTATTTGTAGCAATTAATAGCCTTTCCCAGGAATGAAATGTTAATTAATTCATTCCCTCAGCCTGTGCATTTATTTAAGGTATTTGTGGGTGTTCTCTGTACTTTTATTAAGCAATTAACATGCGTCCAAGAAAATATTTGTCTGTTTTAAGTAGTTCTTAGTAAACACGATTTATATGGCAAGCAAGTGCTTTATTTTGCATTGTTAATTAAAAACGACAATCCACTCCACTGCCACAGGTTGTCTACACCACTAGAGCAGCCGCTCTGCCACGAGGTCTGGTTCAAGGGGCACGTGTGCCGCTGGCTACAGCAAAAACACCTCCTGAGGAGCCTGCAGCATGGGTTTGAGCAGTGCTTGGTGGGTGTTGTAAGGTTCAGAGAGCCCATGCTGCGGGGTGGGTGCTGTGATGCCCTCCTGTTGTTCCTGTGCTGCAGGGAGATGCTGGTGAGAGCTGTGGTGTGATGAGGAGCTTTATAAAGAGCACGTACGAGTCCTACAGCCTTCCCAGGGTTGTAAAGTAAATAGCTTGTTCACACATGCTGTTTGTTGAAGAATTACCAGTCCTTGTACAGCACACAGAGGAATTTATTTGTTATGGTGAGCCTGGGCAGCGCTAAGGCAGACGAATTGCTAGCGATGCTCTTTCATGTACCAACGCTCTGTCAGGGCTTTGTGGTTAGCTCCACAAGCCTGGAAACCCAGACAGAAATGGGATCCTTTGGGATAAGAAAGGGTAAAACCCCTTCGTGATGGATGAGTCCTGGCCGAGTATCCTCCACTGAGACCCCAGGTGCTTCATCCTGGCTTTCCTTTGGAAACCAGAGCAGGTCACTGAAGAAACACTGAGATATGAAGACTGAAAGCAAGCCACAGCACTGCTTTGAGCCAGCATATCCCAGAATGTGCTTTCCTATTTGCTTGCATGTACTCTTAGCTGGGAAGCAATTGATGTAGTCAGAAAATGCAATGTTTCCTTAGAAAAGTCCTGTCCCCTCCTTATCTTTAAGCATTAATGTTTCGGGTATTTTCCCATTCTTTAATCACTGGCTTTTCAGTGCTGTCTGTAACAACCACCCCTTTAAAACGTGGGTTCAAATATCTTGTTTCCTGGTTGAAATCTGTTTTCCTCCATCACCCAGGCTGATTCAATTTCCAGAATATACTGGGTTGAGAGGCACTGGGCCCAGAGAGGCCAAGGGAAAACACAAGCAGGTTATGTGCAAAGCCCAAGGGGATGAGGGACAGCAGCAGGTTGGTCTATGTTGGCCTTAGGGCATGGGATAGCGGGGAGAAGTGGTGGGTTTGGGTAATTGGGAATCACAGGAACAGGTCCTTTGGGCAGATCCCCATGGGCAGACCCTGGCCCATCTCTGCACAGAGCTGTTACTACAATCCCTGCAATACTCTTTGGCTTAGGAAGGAAACCAGCAGCAAAAAAAAACGACAGCTGAGTTAGCGGCTGAGTCATATGAGGAGAGACTAAAGCAGGTAAATTAATATAGTCTGGAAAAGACTCTGGGTGACATGTTTGCAATCTATAAATACCTTCAAGGCAGCAATATAAATGAAAGAATCCCCTGCTCTCAGCAGTGCTAGGATGAACTGGGGCCAGGCTCCACATAACAAGGCCAGCGCATGAAAAGCCAAAGCAGTGGAGGTGGTGAATGGGGCTGATAGAGCATCCTCTGCATCTCAGCTGTGTTTTATTCAGATTCTATTTATAAACAGTTACTGAAAGGTTAATAGGTGAGTAAGACATGTTGTGGGCTTGTAAAAGCATGAGTAACTTGCCTTCTGGCTGCCCACAAGCACATCATGGGAAGCTTTACAAGAAGGTTATCAGGCGTCGTTATTAAAAACCAATTTGACATTATAAAAGATCTATACTGCTTGTTCAGCCACATTGATTTAGCAGTGTTAAGCCTTGGAAAACTGGAGCAAGAAGCTTGATCTCTGCTGAAGCACAAAGAATTGCTGTTTGTGACACATCTCCACGCTCGGGAAATCCAGTTTTGCGGAAGCAATGGGGTTTGAACAAATCCATGGAGCACCATGCCATGGTTGTTGCTCTGTGTTTTCCCAAGATGCTGCAAAGCCAAATAGTTCTTGGAAACCTTGCTCTCTGTTTTGCTTCCCTTTGTAACATCCAGGAAATGGCTTCATAGAATCTGAGACTGGTTTGGGTTGGAAGGGACCTTAAAAGCCCATTCAAGTTCCAACCCCCTGCAGCATCATTCCTGTGGCAGGGAGGCAGCAGGGCAAAGGCAGGTGCCATCAGGAGGCAGGGAAGCGTGATGCTGAAACCAGCTGACCCCTTGGCTTGGGCTGCAATTCCCTCTGGAAGGAGAAAGGCATCACCAAAGCATCATGCAGCATTCCAGCCGTTGGGAGGTGTTGCTTGTGCTGGTTCTTCCATAGGAGGAAGCTCCCTCATTAACACATGAAGAGCAGCCCTAGAAATAGAAGTGACATCTCCTGATTAATTATTGAAGGGGGAGCATGGGGAGGGTGGGGAAGCTGGAGTGGCCCAGTCAGCATCTGTTAGAGGTGCAAAGATAAATGAAATGAGAGGGCAGATAAGTGCCTACAAATGGGCTGCATCTGTACTGCTAATACATCTCTCAAAACGCTTGTGTCATCAGATGGTGGGTGAAGCCTTGCAGGTCAGCTGTCCTCATTCTATTAGATTCACGCTCTCAGTCACAGAAGGGATTTGCTCTAGCAGCACAGTTAGAGTTTTTCCAGCCTTAACTCTCATTCCAGACCTATAGAGGCACTTTGGGAAGCCATCTGTGCCTGCAGACCCTCTCATGAGTTCCCTGTGGATCCAGTAGTCTTTGATTGCCTTTAGGGCAGCAAGGAGAGCCCATAGCAGAGCATTCGGGACAAGCAGAGCAGAACAGTAAAGGCAGGAGCAGGAGACCCATGGAAGGACCATGAGCAGTTGCTGTTCTATTTGAAGGGGACACCAAAACAACCTCACCAGCTCATCTCTCTGCAGCTGGATGGGACAAGCCCAGCTCCCAGTGCCGGCATCTTCCCCAGCCCACCCAGAGGAGGGCAGAGGTTCCTTAGGGAAATCCTCTTCCCTCTAATCTACCTGTCAGTTGCTTTGGGAGGGTGGTTATATGTGTTTTCCCTGGGCTGCCGCCTGTGCTGTGTTTCCCTTCCTCCACAGAGCTGCTGGAGTTTCACACGCCTGACAGCATCTCCTGTCTTTCCCACCCGCTCCAGAGTGGCAGGTTGCCAGATGGTGCCCCATTAGGTCACATTTGCTCATTGTTTGGCAAACAGCGGCTTAATTCAAGTGCTGAGTTGACAGCTTGTTCTCCAAGACAATTTGCAAGTTGCAGTGTTGCAAATGCCAGCTTGGCTTTTCAGGGTAATGTTATTTCAGCTGCCTTAAAGGGATAAAGTTCTCTTTGATTAGAAAAAAATAAAAGGAAGAAAAGGGTAAAAGTGAGAGGAAACTGAAACAGTTTTTAGCTGTTTGATGTGGAAGGACCACTGGTTGTTGAGTTGTTCAGAAAGAGACTTCTCTCCTGGCACTGCAGTTCCCCATTAGCAGGCTCTCCATGTCCCATCCCTCCTATCATTGAGGTCTTCCATCTGTGCCCCACACTCTTAGGGAATGAGGTGCATTTCCAGTGAAACAGGCTCTCACAGGGAAATGGCAATTTGGGTTTATTTTGGAAAGGTTTAGGTAGGGATCTATATACACATCAGTTTGTTGTAATCTCTCCAAAACCTCTGGCTATCCCTGCATCCCTGGAGAGGTGGATGATGCCGAGGACAAGCACGTCTGTCCTAAAGCCCAGGGCAGCAGCAGGCTGTGATGTGCTGCCCCCCAGCACTGCAACCCGCAGGTCTCCCGCACCACACACACGAATGACACAGAACAGCACCATCATGATGCTCTTTCTTCTTCAATAGGTGGGCAAAGAAGGGCCAGGTGATAAAAGAAGCATCCGGTGACTTCTACGAAACCATCGTGGATCACACCTTCTTCTTTGAGCCCGTCTCCTGCGAGGTCACCAATGCACTGGGGAGCACGAACATCAGCAGGACTGTGGATGTCTACTGTAAGTGATGGGTCAGCTTGAGGCTGAGGCTGAAAATTAATAGGAAGGGGACACGGCCAGGTCTGACCTGCCTGGGGTGACCAGGACTTGCTGGGTTTTATATGTCTGTGACCCATAGGTCCAGCAAGACCTACTGCCGCTTCCTCTGACACAGTGACCTCTTTGGTTTGAGGGTTTCTGGTCGATACAGCCCATCACTGGGAGGTAACTCCGGTCTCCTCTGTGCAGTTGGGCCCAGGATGGCGACAGAACCTCAGTCCCTGCTCGTTGACCTGGGCTCCGACGCCGTCTTCAACTGTGCCTGGACTGGGAACCCATCTCTCACCATCGTCTGGATGAAGCGAGGCTCAGGAGTGGTAAGAACTGCTGTTGGGGTGGTGGGGAATGGCATGTTCAGGGCATGAGGTTCTGCATGATGCTCCACGTGGAGCAAAGCCCATACCTATGGGCTGGGAGCTCCTAGCTGGACTTAGGATGGTCCTCCAAAAGGAGGGGACAACGTGGCATTGCAAGCCTACAGTGAATGTCCCCAGTTAGTCCAGAGAAATGTATTAAGCAGTAAAGGCCTTATTGCCTTTGTGGTATCTTGGATGGAAGCGTGAGTGCATCCGTGAGGCAGGATTTTGGATGGCAGGCTGGAAAATGAGCTGTGCACTAGCCTGGGATCCCATCTGGGAGAGGCTGATAATCAGTGCCATTGCTGCTGCAGAGGAACCCCCTCCTGTCTTCCAGGTCCTGAGCAATGAGAACAAGCTGACCCTGAAGTCCGTCCGCCAGGAAGACGCTGGGAAATACGTGTGCCGAGCCGTGGTGCCACGGGTGGGCGCAGGCGAGAGGGAGGTGACGCTCACTGTCAACGGTACCTCTTGCTTCCCTATGGCTGTTGTGTCTCATCACCTTATTGCTGTCTCATATACCACTCTCATTGCCAAATTGTCTCCTTGGATATCAGCTTTCAGAGCAAACCCCACCCACAGTTGGATGAGGGAATGGTTCTGCCCTGCAAGCAATGTGAATGGATTGGATTTTGTATTTGTTCTCCCGGAGAGGCATGGGTTAAAGCAAAAATCCCCAACATTATCTATGTTCCTTATTATCAACAGGGGTTTATTGAGTAGCTGGGAGCTGGCATCTTTAAATCTTTAATAGATTTATCTTGCAAAACCCTTGCAAGGTCAGAGAGCACTGTTGTCTCTGTTGTACAGCTGGAGAGCTGGGAATTGAGCCTGGATCCAACAGCAGCAGCCTAATCACTCTCCCAGGGCCCACGTGAGGGTGCCTATGAGAGTCAGCGGTGCTACATAGCTCCTCCACAGCTGCTTGAGGCTCAGGATGTGTCCTGGACCTGCACCTAAGCTCAGGAGTTAGTTGGGAAGCACTTCAGAGCTCTGGAGTTTAATGATGACCCTGCCAGGACCCCGCAGCAGCCGGTAACAAATTCCAACCTAAATATGGAAGGGAAAGAGCTAGGCAGGCTGTGAATGGTATAAATAGAGTATGAATTTCGCATTGTCTCTCACCTGCATGACAAACTGGCAGGTTTCAGTCCCCGCTCGCTGTCACAAAGAGAAGAAAATGAGCAGGCAAGCAGCACAGGCAGCAGCATTTTAAATGCAGATGATGCAGATAGGTGGATGCCCCATCCCTAGAAGCATCCAAGGTCAGGCTGGACAGGGCTCTGAGCAACCTGATCTAGCTGAAGATGTCCCTGCTTGCTGCAGGGAGGCTGGGCTGGCTGACCTTTGAAGATCCCTTCCAACCAGACTATGAGATTCTATAACACTAGAAAGGGAAGCCAAGGGCAGCACAGCAGGCGGGTGAAAACCAGCTACTCCCTTGACTATGACTCGGCTCCTCGGCGCCTGCATGCTCCTTCGCCGCCGGCTGCTGGGTTTTAATTACAATTAAGCTCGATCACAGAAAACAAAGCAACAAATTAGCACAAACATAGAACCTGCTCCTTTCCTGACACCTACCAGGCACGCGGATGCCTTCAACGCAGACAAGGCGCTCAGCAGGCTCGGGGCCATTTGGAGCGTGTGGCATAGGGAAGAGTTTTGCATCTTACACCACTGCTGAGCTTTTCACCTTGCAGAGCTGACGGGGGAGCAAATCAAACCTGTGCCATAAGGCTCACTGCTCTGCTTTGAGCATCTCCCAGGAGCAGCTTGCCTGCAGCATCCCATCCTGCTGGGATGTGTGTTTTACACTGGGGTCTGCTGCAACCCCAAGGGCACAATGCATTGAACCCCACACCAAGGGGTAACCAAGGAGAACCAAGGTGGACCAGCCTCAGAACTGCATCCCTATGCCCTACATCCACCAAGCACCAGGGTGCAGGTTGAGAGGAGATCTCCCGCTCCGGAGCACGGCACGGTGTGTCTAATCCTGCTAATGAATTCTGCTGAAAGCCTTTCCTGCTGTAATTTGAAAGGGAAGTTGAATGCCTCGTATTTTCAAGTGATTTTAAATCCGGAGGGTGATAGAATTGTCTCGGTATTACCAGGTGCCTTCCTCTGTGGGCTGGGATTCGTCACACTAAAATTAGCCATTTAGAAGTGTCTGTTCTGGACAAGCTCCACAGACTCTGATCAGTGCACATGGGCTTCAGAGGGGCTGATTCATGCCACTGAAAGCACAGAGACCCCAATTGAGGGTTCCTCATCCGAGCCTGCAATCCCTCTGCAGCGGCCCATATGCTCTCAGTGCTGTCAGGAACCACAGCAGCAGGATGCTGGGATGGGAGAGCATCCTCCTGCGCTCCCCACCGCAGCCTTCCAGCCAGCTCTGTGGCTGCAGAGAGCAGCTCATCCCTGTGCCAGGGTGTGAGGCCACCAGCCTGAAAGGAAGCAGATATGATTCAGAGGCTGGTTAATGGGAAGGAGGATTATGCAAACAAGCAGTGCTTGGCAGGGCAGGAGCAGCAGAGGTAAAAAGGAAGCGAGGAGCTGTCGGTGCCATCATAAATCAGTTGGATTTACAGCCCCCGTGCGAGCCAAAGCCTCTCGATGCTCCTGACTGCACGCAAGCCTGGTTGCAGCTCTCACCGTGGTAGGAGAAGCACCTCGAGATCACCTTCACAGCGGGATTGCCTGGAGTACAGGCTGTGGATGCATTATCCAGGCTGAGAAGGTTGAGGCTGGTCCTCCTGGAGAAAAGCAGCTGCATGGAGACCTCAGAGCAGCTTCTAGTGTCTGAAGGGGGCTACAAGGATGCTGGAGAGGGACTCTTCATCAGGGACCATAGCAATAGAACAAGGGGTAATGGGTTCAGACTGAAACGGGAAATTTAGGTTAGATATAAGGAAGAAATCCTTTGCTATGAGAGGCTGGCACAGGGTACCCAGAGAAGCTGTGGCTGTCCCATCCCTGGTAGTGTTCAAGGCCAGGTTGGACGGGGCTTGGAGCAACTTGCTCTAGTGGGAGGTGTCCCTGCCCATGGCAGGAAGCAAGGATTTAAACCAAACTCTGTTGCCAAACCGTTGCCAAGGTTGCAAGGTCTGGGAAGGAAAGGGTCAGATGGACTCAAGCAGGATGGAGAAGGCTCAACCACCCTTTCTTTGCTCCAAGGCTCCCGAGTCAGCAGCCGCCAGGACCACACAAATAAATAGGAACCAGCATGCTAAAAATAACCACAACCAATAGCTCCATCATTTATATCCATAGCAACATTGTTTAAAGCCTTTCCCCTGTCTCACACTTAGCACTGAATGCCAAGCCAGAGATTGGCAGCCTTCGTAAGGAGCCAGAGCCTGATGGAGAATCAAACACTGGCCCCAAATGTGAAGAGGCTGCAACTTCGTGCTATTATTTCTGGGCATGTTCATCTCACAAATGGTCTTTAGTCATACACTATTATCAGGATGATAAGCCTTCGTCTCTGAGCTCCTGAAGCAATAATAAAACCCAAAGCCATTGGCATTTGTGCCATTTAAAATCCACTCGCCTTGGGGAAAATGAGTCTTCTAATGATTATTAAGCCATTTTTCTCCAGCATCACCCAGTCTTGGAGTGCTTCCAGAAGTTATAAGTCACATACAACCATTAAAATACAGAGATGTTTTTATTATCATTATTTAGGCCTCGTGTACAGATCCCATCATTGCTCTTGAGTCTGTTGACATTGGGTTCATCAGTAATCAGGAGCATCACCTAGTATGTGTTTAGCTAGCCAAAAAGCTCCTCCTTCATGCCTTGTGCCACTCTTAGAGGATGATGGGACCCAAAGGGTTCCCATCGCATGTCACATCCAGGAGAAAAAAGCCCCAGCACATATTTAGGGCCATCTGTTTGTCCCACGTGGCTGTTGGCAGGGTCCTTGCACCAGGCATGGGGAGTGAAGGCCAAGGCGAGCTGACATTGCCAGCTTGGGCATAGAATCATAGAATCCTAGAGTGTTATGGGGTTTTCCTGCAGGAGCCCCTCCAGGGCATCAAGCAGGCTGGTTGCAGGTCATTGATGGTGGCTACTAGGTAGCATCTGCCTCTCAGTGCCTCCTTCTGCCCTCCTGCTGCTTCCCTAAGCCTTTGGGGAGCATCACAGGAGGCAAGGGAGCTGCTGCTCCCTGTATCACCTCAAAGGGGCATCCTGATGCCCCTCTGTGGCTCTGTTAACACACCTCCCCATCACCACCAGCACCTTGTATTGCAGCCACCCGTGCGAGATGCCAGCAGCTCTCTCCTGTCTCTCGCAGGGCCACCCATCATCTCCAGCACCCAGACGCAGCATGCCCTGCACGGCCAGAAAGGGCAGATCAAGTGCTTCATCCGCAGCACCCCACCACCCGACAGAATTGTGAGTAGCATCCCATGGGCACAGTGGGTGCCTCCAGCACCTTTAGGTGCCCTACAGTGGGCAGACCTGCCCTAGGCTGACCCTCCTCTTGCTTGACAGGCTTGGTCCTGGAAAGAGAATGTGCTGGAGTCTGGGACATCTGGACGCTATACGGTGGAGACGGTGAGCACGGATGAGGGCGTCATCTCCACGCTGACCATCAGCAACATTGTCCGGGCTGATTTCCAAACCATTTACAACTGCACTGCCTGGAACAGCTTTGGCTCTGACACGGAGATCATCCGGCTCAAAGAGCAAGGTGGGCACCGCTGGGGAGCCGGTGGGGCTGTTGGGCGTGGGAATTAGCCCCCGGATGGGCTGTAAGTGTGGGGAGATGCTGTGAGATGCAGGAGGAGCTCAGAAAGCTCTTGGGATATCAAAGAGGAAGTTAGAAAGGACGATGAGAATGCTCCAGCCGTGCTAGATATAGGTTGCATCCTTAGGGTTCCTGGTCCTGGCAGAGGTGAGGAGGTGGGACAAGCCCTGCAAAGTCTCTGCTTGATGCAGTATTACCTGATTTTACCCATGCTGCTAAAGCTGGAGTGCACGGGACAATCCTGCACCCCTCACTCCCTGCCCCACACCATAGGGTGATGCCACTGCACAGGCTGGAGGATAAATTATAGCCTTGGAGAAACAGGGATGGATGCTCCCTCCAGACCCCACTGCTGCACAGAGCACAGAGGAAGGTGTTTGGGCTGGTGGCATCCCTCCACCCCGGCCACCAGCCACCATGCCAGCATGTGTTCTGCAGGGCTGGGCTTACCCAACCAGCCTCGGAGGCACCTCCAGCAATCCCGAGGGGATGGCCAGGGGATTTCCACTCTCCATAGCAAGGGAGGGTGATGGCTTTTGTGATGAACGCTTAGCTCCTGGAGGAACTCCAGTCCTCTTCTATTATATTAAATGCCAGGGCAGGCAGGTGGATTGCTCTCATTAAGCCATGATTTATAAGCGAGGCTGCCGTCCAGATTAGATCAGAGCTAAATGAACCCCTTAAAATTAGCCTTGGGCTTCTTCCAATGCAAACAGAGCCAGTGGTTTTTCCAGGTTCTCTGCCAGTCAGCAGGAGCCTGGGTCCCGGCGGAGGGTGGCCAGGTCCAAGCCTGCTCCGCAACATCCAAGTCCACAGCCGGCTCCACACCGAGATCCCTGCTAGGGACACCCCTGCCCTGGGCAGGAGGACACCGTAGGGTGGCTGAGGCTGCTGTAGGGTGGCAGAGGACATCCCCTTCACGGGGACATCCCTGCGCTCGGAGCAGAAGGCGGAGCAGAGGGCTGAGCGCTCAGGACTGACGTGTGCGCTTGGGCCGTGCAAGGCTGTGGACACTTGCTTTATTTTCAAACAGGTACGGAAATGAAATCAGGAGCTGGTATTCAAGCAGGTATGGAAATCATGAGCTGACGGTGAACGTGGGTTGTCCCCAGCCATTACCACGCCTGAGGACCCAGTGTCCTCCTCCTGGCCCAGCAGCTTTCCGGCAGGGCAGGGCAGGAAGGGGTACAGGAAAGCTGCAGGGCAGTGACTGGGGCATGGATTGGGATGCTGTTGTGGTCCAGTCTCCGCTCTGCAAACCTTTCTGCGCCCCCAGCTCCCAAGCCACTAAAAAGGGAATAATATCAGGGACCACTGAAGTGCTCTTAAGTGATCTCAGGTCCAGGATTAAACGTGTGGTCATCACCAGCTCCACACCAGTGGAAAATGAGAAATGGTTTCTTCTTCACCTAGTCAAGTGGCAGCCATGAGGCTGCTGCATTTTGCTTCTCAGGTAGATCACCTCTGTCCCAGCAGCATTTGTGTCCCCATCTGTAGAGGGGAAGAGGAAGAAGGAGGATATCAACTCTTTGCGCTCATCTTTCCCCTAAATTCATCCCATTCATTTGCAAGGAGAAATCGCACATTGGAGGTGTCCAGGACAGCGGTGAGGATACGTTCACCTGGCTTAGCCAGCCATCCTGGAAAGGGTTACCCATCTTTTGGCCTCCTGTGTGTTCACAAGAGCCTATGGAGTGCTTAGAACAGGAAAGGGGACCTATAGATATCCGCTGCTTGTGGGGAGATCATCCCAGTCTATGACGGTGATCTGTGGTACCCAGCACTGGTGTTCTGCGAGCAGGAATGCTGCCTGGCAATAATCCAGAGAGCAGGCACCAACCCAGCACTCACCATCAAGTAGGAGCTGTGCTTTGAGGATCCGGAGGAACCGAGCAGGGAGATAACAAGGCTCTTGGGCTGCAGATCTGACCCTCTCTCCATAAATGTGATTTCATATTCCACCCTCCCCTCGCAAGCGGCTGCCTGGATCTGCACAAGTAAATCAGCTTTGCTGGCTGAAATCCCGGCTGGGAGCCCAGCTACAGAGTTACTGTAGGCAGAAGGATGCGAGCATGTAACCCCTGCTCAGCTGCCTGGCCTCTGCCCATCCCTGCTGTCCCAGTCCTTGTAGCACCCTCAGGGGTTCAGGGAAGGATGACAGAGCGGACTAGCCAAGGGGAAAGGCAGGAGATGGGGATATAAACCAGGCAGAGGGTGTGAATGATGGCTCTTGGGTTAATTCATCCATGTAGACTTAACAGCGTGGGCTAAGAGCTGAGCTACAGCTCCTGGCAGGGAGGCTCAGTGCCCGACTCCATCCCGGCTCTCTCCCAGCCTGCTCTAATCCTTAATAATATTAACACGCCGTCTTCTTTTGCACTTCTCATCCTTTAGAGCTACTCATTCATTCACCTGCAGGGTGCTATAGAGAGCAGTTGTTAACCTGCTCTTCAGGCTCCCTCCTCTTCTCTCCCTCCCAGGGGAAACTGAGGCACAGAGCGATCCCAAGTGTCCCACAGGCAGCCTGTGCCAGTGTCAGGACAAGGGAGCGGGGAAGGAGGTCCACTCGGCCCCAAAACCCTCCCCAGGCTCATCACTGAGCCTCTTTCCAGTAGCCAGGGGTGGGTCCCAGGGGTAAAAGCCACTTCTCCAGCCTTCAACCCAGCTTCATGCTCCCTCTCCTTCCTCTTGCAGAGTCGGTGCCTATGGCGGTGATCATCGGAGTGGCCGTGGGGGCCGGTGTGGCGTTCCTGGTGCTGATGGCCACCATCGTTGCCTTCTGCTGTGCCCGCTCCCAGAGGAGTAAGTGTCTCCCCCAGCCTCAGTGCATCCCTCTGAGGCTAAAACCTTGGGGTGAATAGAGTGGGTCACAAAGAAAACTGAGGCTGAATTTGCTAACATGGCACCAGCCCAATGTGCTCCTCATGCTGGTCATCCCTATGGGAGAAGGAAAGGGGTTTGGAGCACAGGGAAAAACACGACAGCTAACTGTTAATCCCTGTTAACAGCCCAAACAGCTCTGGCAGGGGTGTCCTAGGGGCAAAGGGATTGCAAAGGGACCTGTTGTTAATCCCTCTCTTGGGGAAATCCCGATGTCCAAGAGGGAGAAGCATCCTCACCATGGTGCTTAAAAACTCTCCTCAGTTTGTGCTCGCTGTTCTGATTCAATTTCATTTCTCTCAACATCAAATGTGTGTTTCCTAGAGGGGAATTACAGCCAGCTGAGGGGTTTTACATGGGACACATGGGTTTTGAAGGCTGGCTGTGCTGGGAATACAAGTTAAAGTTGCATTAGAGATGCAGGTAGAGGAAAGGGGGGGATAACCAGCATGGAATCGTGTTGCCTCATTAAAAAGACACCAGGAAATTAAAGCAGGATTGCTGGCTAAATGAAAAGGCATCAAACCAGGAGGGAGAAGAGTGGGACTGTGTGGAGCATCTCAGACTAAGGGAGAAGAGGATACACTCGATGGTGCTGCGGGCTCGGGAGATACATGGTACGGATGCCAGGATGCCAAGCTCTGTGTGTGTGTGTGTGTGTGTGTGTGCGCGCCAGAAACCCCACTTATTTCTCTTTTCATTCCCCCCCCTTGATCATTTACAAAGCAATCAAAGGCACCAGGCTCCTCCTGGATTTGGGTATGAAGGCAGGGCCTCCCACAGCAGAAATGTGTTTAATTTTGAGAGCGATAATGATGCCTCTCGCTGTCTCATCCCCTGGTTTTGTGAACTCTTGCAGCTCCCATTAGCAAGTGTTAATGAATTAAATCAATCCTGCTTTCTGGGGAAGGACTGGTGATGGGCAGGACCCAAGACCAGGCCAGTTCAATGCTGTGGTGAGCACCTGAAGAAGCAGAAGCAAAGCCATGTTATCATGTCAATGGTGGGACACAAGCATCCATGCTCCCCACATTCAGAGCAGGGGAAACCATGTGGTTCATTATCTTCTTCTTGTCTGATGTATCCAGATGGTGCAGGGTTCTTTATGGCACACAGTTTAACACTGATGCTGTGACAGCAGATCAAAGATGTGGTGCAAGCGCCAGGGTTGGGAGTCCCTCACAAGCTGAAAGCATGCAGAGGATGAGGGAAAAAGCAGGAATTGTCCTTCCAAGAGGAAGGACAACCCCATCCCAGCCAAATGTCTGCTGTGATTTACCCCTTGGATTCCCAGTGGTAAACCAGGAAGAAGAGGCATTTGCTTTGGCAGGGCTGGGAAGAGAGTACATGGTGGCATGGCAGTGATTGAAGTTCCTTCCCTCCACTGTTTTCAGTGATGTCCCACTTAGAAAGGACTTTTTGGCCTTCTTTATAAGCCCTCCGGGTCTGGGCATCTTCCTGGTGTGCTCACTGCACCGCTGCTGTTCTCCAGCTCCTCCTACACTGCTAAGTCCCTTGTTGCGTGCCCTGCGGCAAGGAGAAGGGATTTCAGCCCTATTTTGCAGGTGCTAATGCAGGCTGGATGCTGTGGCCAATATCTCCAGCAGCAGGTGAGCGTCAGGAAGCTAGAAGCACCAGGCTGAAAGGTGAGGAAAGGACTTTTCATCATGGTTAGTGTGGGAAATCAGCAGAGGGTTCACAGGGATGGGCTCAGGAGTGAGGGGACCAGCAGAGCACTTGGATATCAGGGCAGGGATTCATTTCTTACCAGGATGACTGCAGATTCCTCTCCCAAACACAGAGCCTGGAGACTCTGGAAAAGGGGAAAAGAAACCACTTTATTGCACATCTGTTGTTGTATCTACGGTGACTTAATGGCCCGGAGTTATTTAAGGGGGAACACTCCTGGGAGAGGACGTGCAAAACAGTAATTAGCTTCTCCTTGTGACTAAAGACAGTGGTTCCAGCACCAGGAACGTGGTCCCAGCAGGGAAAATAAGAACAAAAAGCAGTAGTAGCTTCCCAAGGAAACCCTTTGCCTTGCACCCGAGACTTGGAGGCATCTGTCGGCAACAGCAGGGCTGCAGATACCAAGGGCAAGGGATGCTGGGGCAGACTAATTCCAGGATGGAGCTTCAAGCCAGGCTTGGCTGCATGATTCAGTTTGGTTCACAGTCTCCTCCTTCATGGCCCGGCCTTTGCTGGGCTGAGTCCGTGCAGTCCCAGCTTGGTTCCTCTGGCTGGAGGCAGATCTGACAAGCCCAGCAGCTCAAGGCAGTTTTGGCTCCAGGAGGGTGGAAGCCAGCTCGCAGGCTGAAGCCCGGCTTCAAAGCTGGGAGCTGTTTAGATCTCGCTGCTCAGATTTGCATCCATCGCTGCTTTTCATCTCGGATCCACACGTGGCTCTTTCTGCTCCTGCTGCTCCGTGTCTGTGGTTTCACTTTGCTGAAATGACTTCTTCAAAGCATGCCTGACATCTTCAGGGGAGGCAGAGAGTTATCTCCAGTAACGCTCCTCACTGCTCTGCATGGAAACAGGAGCAGCAGCAGGGATAAGTTCGTCAGTCCCAAGGCCCCGTCTTTGTTCACTGCTTGGCCTTTCCCATACGTATCTGCACCTGGAGGAGGCTTTTCTCAGGGGCTTCCCAGTGCATTATATCCCTCAGGAGCAGCATTTCAGGTGCTTCCCAAGCAGCAGCAGTCTGGACAAAGAGCCCACTATCTGCTTGAGCCCCTGTTAACAGCACCGTGAGCATGGCAGGGTCTAACCAAGCCCCCAAAGGCATTAGAACAGATACCTGAGCTTCCCAGAGGTGATGGTTTCACATGCCCACACCTCACGGCAATGCAAATATTGCGCCCACAGTTCTCAGGTGGGTTTGCTGGGTTAATTGTCCTTGGTGCCATCAGTTGTTTCCCTGAGGATGCTCCGTGTTTGCCTTTGACTAACGCCCTTCTCCATCTCCCTCTTTGCCCAGATCTCAAAGGCGTGGTTTCTGCCAAGAACGATATCCGTGTGGAGATCGTACACAAGGAGCCAGCCTCGGGCAGGGAGACGGAGGAGCACCCCACCATCAAGCAGCTGATGGTAAGGATTAACTTCTCCTCCCCTTAAGCTATTACTCTGAGTAAGTGTTTGATGGTGATGAGCCCAGGCACATGTAGTTCAGCGCCGTAATCCCCACTCCAGGCAAAGATGCTTCTCCCAGTATCCTGCTCTTGACATACGTGTTCTCCTGCCATGAAAGGTCCTCGAGTGAAACTTTGCTAATGAAGAGGGAGAGATGGGGGAGGGTTGTTGTGAATTTGCCACCTTGCTTGGGGGAAGAGCTGCAGACAGCGAGTAGAGGCGGCATAGCCCAGGAAATTCAGCTTTAGCCCATGGAGTGGAATAAATCAAATAAACAGATAAAATAGCCATGAAAGGTGAGAGAAAAGAGCCGTGAGGAAAGGGAGAAGGGATTGAAGAGGCTGGAGGATGATTTCTAGGCTGCTGGGTGGGTTTTTTCCTGCTCTAACCCTCTGGTTTTCAGGCAGCACTTGCAAGCAAAAAGCTTTTTGATGAGTTACTGGTGGAAAGGCAAGGCTGAGCATCATAGGGTGGGCAGAGAAACCAGTAGGAGCCTTGAAATAAGAAGCAGGAGGAGGTGGAGGTCTGGCATGTCTCTGCCAGCACTGCTGAGGTGTCTGTGCAAGCCCCTTTATTCCCAGTTGGACTTTGCTCTGAGGAGTCTGCAGATCCATGTCATGATGTGCAGAAGAAGGACAGAGCTCCATGGAAGGACAGAGGAGGCCGGGACTTAAGTTTGGAGCAGTCTGCTGAGATGACAGGGAATGAGGAGCTTTCTTTTCACAGGACCCTCTATTACAGTGACGGACAGCATGCACCATGTCTAGCTTCCAAAAGAGGGGTTGAGAGCAGCCCAATTGCCGCTCGAGATCTTAACCACCAAGCTGGAAGCCTCAGCAAAGTGGGCATACAAGGAACATCTACCACTGATGAGTAAATGAAGAAGAAGATGGTTGTGGGATGCCAGGCATGGGATCTTGCCAGACACCATGGGGCAGAGCCAGGAGGCGATTTCACATCAGTGTGTGCCCTTGATGAGGCTGTGCAGCAGCAGTGCAGGGATGTGCACAGTGCAACAAGGATGCTGGCAGGCTGGAAATGGTACAGAAAAAAGTGACATTTATCTGATAGCAGGGAAATAAATGCCTATAGGGAGAGGTTTACAAAGCTCATGTGTTCTACCTTATCAGCAAGAGAGGTGGTTTGGTTACAGCATGATATAAAGGGGCTGTTTAAGTGCAAAGAGGGGAGGCAAAGTCAAGCACTTTAGGTACAAGATGAGGGAGTGTAACAGCCTGGCTGCTGGACTGGGAGAAGGTGAATTTCTCCCTCTCCTGGCCAAATGCAGGGGTTTTCCTGAAGATACATCAGTTGGATGTAACACTGTTGGATCAACACTGCTCAAGAGGTTGGAAGAGATGGTCCATAGTCCATGACCCCAGTGCTGGGCGGATTTGGACATCCTACCTGTCAGGAAGGAGACAACATAGCCTCCTGTAATGCGTTGACCAGGGCCTCCCCTTCCTCATCTGCTCTTAGCAAAAGCATTCCCACTAAATGCTTCCCAATTTCTTCTCTCTTCAGAGTCCTCAGGGAGCCCCCACTGCTCCTCATCCCCTTCCTTGCTCCTCGAGCATCCTCTTCTGGCCATTAGAGATCTAGGCTTCAGCTGCTAAACACATTCCTAACTAGATGCTCCAAGTTTGCCAACCAAATGATGGATCAAGTTAAAACAAATCCACCCTTTCTGAGGAGTGGTGATGAGCACTGCAGAGCACCCTTCACTTGCTCCATGCCCTCACCCCCAAGACCTTCCTTCTTTCCCTCCTCCCCATATATTATCTTCCCCACTGCTGCTTCATTTACCTTCCCTAAGCTTCCTGTGGCCTTTCAAGCCTGGGTTCAACCTCCACAGCATCCTTTGAAATGATCTCACCATGTCTCTGCTTTGCTGGAGCCTTTCTGGCTGCAAAGTGCCAGCGTGACTCTTCTTTCCCCCTGCTAAATGCCACTGTGTTTGTTATTCTCCAGCCATCTGTGACCTCTGCAGCTCTCCGTGCTTTTCACAAGTAATTATTCATGCATCTATAAGTTCATTAACACCTGAGGAGACACGTCATGCTGCCTGATTTGCATTTGTTCGCATTGTCTCAGCTCTGGCTCCCCAATCCCATTAGCTGCTCTGCCCACAGGCAGGGAAAAGGCTGCCAGCCTGCAGGGAAAGCAAACAGCAGCCAGGGGCTAGAGGCAAAAGAGCCCATTAAAGGGTCTGATCCCGGATAAATAAATCCCAGCAGTAGCTTTGCTCACTCCCACCATGGTACATGGCATGGGCACACCAATTCAGCTAAGCCCAGTCTGGGATTAGGGGGTTGAAGAGCAGCATCAGCTCCAACATGATGTAACCTCCTCTGGTATTGTGGCTGGGTGACCAGGCTTTATTCCTGGCTCATGGGACTCTGCACCCCAGTTTCCTCACCTGATGATTCTAAAGGAGTCATTGCCACTGCCAGGAGCAAGTGTGATAGAGGTGATCCCAACGTCCCTTCCAACCCAAACCATGCTGTGATTTCCTGTCTCCTTTTCCATGTCTTTCCCTCTCTCCCCCTCCCCTGCTGCCTCTGCACTTGTAATCCCCATTAATATTGGTAATAGAGTTCACTTTAGTTAGCCACTCCAGTTATCATTGCAAGAGATGACATAAAATGGCTTAAAATACCCATTTTGGAGGGTTTGCCATGAGCAGCACTGGCCCCTTGGTTCTCCCCTGCTCTTCACCCCTCTCCATGTCTGGCTGCATCCACCTGGGTCACCCACACCAAAACCAGCCATGTCCAAGCAGAAGTGCTCTCTCTTCTGAGAAGAGACCCTTGTGATGGGTGCAATACGAATGCATCCTAATCCCAAGCTTTTGCAGCAATGCTTTAGGGGATTTAGGGTGTTGCTGGGGCTGGCATGCAGCCTACAGAGCAATAAACCCCCTCCATGTACCATTTGAGCTGCACTGAATGCAATCCTTTGTATTTACTCTGGTAAATCAACGGCTGCTACAAGGCTTTTATTTTCCCTAGGATAACTCAGGTACTTTAATTTATTGCATTTAAAAGCCATATCAAAGGCTTGCAGGAGATGAACAGAAAGTGCTGCAGGGTGAATTTCCACAACCACTTACCAGCTTTACAAGAAAGAGAAGTTGGGCCATAAAAGGGGATTCTGGAGCTAATCTGGGGCTGGGAGCCCAGTGCTGGGGCAAAGAAACCTGAATGGAGGTGTGTGGTCCGGAAGAAGTTGGTTGAACTATTCTGATTCTATGAGTATTCTGCTTCTGCACAGCCCTACCATGGGCTAATTAATGTGGATCTTGCCCCCCCGGCTCATGGTTAGCCTTTGAAGGAAGAGAGATGGGTGAAGGCAGCACGTTGGGGCAGCAGCATCCACCAAGTAGCAGCAGGAGGATAAAATGCACTCAGATCAGATCAAAAGAAGCTTCTCCAGCCTGTCTATCCCCTCCTGACCCAGCTGGAGACAGGCAGGGGACTCAAATCTTTGAGAAGAGCCAATGTCAGAGTGTGTGGGGGTCAGATTAAGGCTTTCACATTAACTATGTGCCAGAACCTGTCTGGGATGTTGAGGGGTTAGTGGCCAAGTTCAGTTTAAGAGAAAAGGATGAAAAGAAAGAAAAACCAACAATAAAAAAGGAGATTTGGGGCTTTGTTTGCGCGCAGCCCCAACACTCACCATTGTATATGTCAATAATTCACTTCCTGCATCAGCTGAGCCTTTTTAGTCCTAAACAGAGGAGGAAAACCACAACTTGTAATGGGGATGCTGACACCCCTTCCATCCTTTCCCAGATGGACCGGGGGGAGTTCCAGCAGGACTCAGTGCTGAAGCAGCTCGAGGTGCTCAAGGAGGAGGAGAAGGAGTTTCAAAACCTGAAGGCGAGTATCCCCCCTCTTCCTCCCTAGCCCCATGACAGGATGTGGCTCAAAGCCCCCCCCCCCAGTCACCCCTGTGGCACATAGCCGAGATGGCTGCACCCCAAGGTGCTGGGTACCCATCTCCATGCCCACCACAGGGCAGGACCAGCTCATCCCTCACCCAGCAGTGCTGCTCCTGGGCTGTCTTTGGGCCATGTCCCCCATACTGAAGGGCTCTGGTACCCACAGTGCTGTTTGCTGGTCCCAGTGCCCTTTAGGGGATAAAACGGAGTGGGTGTTAGGCAAGGGGTCCCCATGCCTCCCTCTGCCCCAGTTCAGAGGAGGCCGAGCTGCATGGGATGCTCCATGTGGGCAGTGGGTAAGGGTGTCCTATCACAGGTGGAAGAGCCAGGTGGGTGCCCCGAATGCTGGCACACACGGGTAAGCTGGGCACCACCAACCTGCCCCCCTCTTTTCCCACTCCCCAGGACCCCACCAATGGCTACTACAGCGTGAACACCTTCAAGGAGCACCACTCCACCCCAACCATCTCGCTGTCGGGCTGCCCGGCCGACCTGCGCCCTGCCAACAAGCAGCGTGTGCCCACCGGCATGTCCTTCACCAACATCTACAGCACCTTGAGCGGGCAGAGCCGCCTCTACGACTACAGCCAGCGCTTCGTGCTGGGCATGGGCAGCAGCTCCATCGAGCTCTGCGAGCGCGAGTTCCAGCGCGGCTCCATGAGCGACAGCAGCTCCTTCCTCGACACCCAGTGCGACAGCAGCATCAGCAGCAGCGGCAAGCAGGACGGCTACGTGCAGTTCGACAAGGCCAGCAAGGCTTCCGCCTCCTCCTCCCACCATTCCCAATCTTCTTCCCAAAACTCGGACCCCAGCCGGCCCCTGCAGAGGCGGATGCAGACACACGTTTGAGCCCCCTCCGGGGATGCTCTGGACCATCCATGAGGGTGCCATGGCTTCGTGCCGGGACAGCTGCACCCGCCGGGAATGGCAGTGGGAAGAGGCTGGATCCAGCCCCCAGCGGAGTGGGGCTGTGGGGCTGGGGACCGGCCGAGCATCATCCCCCAGCCTGGTACATGCTAAAGCACAACCCCACCGAGGGGTCACTCCCAGCCCAACCACGCACCCCTGCGCCCACCTCAGCTTCCCACCGCCCTCTCCCACCCGGCTCCTTCCGTTCCTTCTTGGTGTTGTGTCCATACTTATAGCGTCCGTTTTTGGGGGGGGGATTAAAAGAGGGGTCCTGCTGCGTGGGACAGGATAATGGGGACATCAGTGGGATGGGGATCCCCTCCCCGGGAAGGGCCTCTCCACGCTGTATCGCCGGAGCGCAGTGCCGCGGTCAATACAAGAGGTGTTTCTCGTGGCTGATGCCCACCCCGCGAGGACGCCGGCTCTTTGGGTGATGCTCTGCGCCCCAGCATGGACCTGGCCTCGAGTTTGGGTGGGATACAGCATCATGGTGGGGTACCCAAGTTGGGTGTATGGGTGCAGGGGGGGCCTGTGGCAGGGGGAAACTGAGGCATGGCACAGAAGCCAGGAGATGGGGTGTCACACCAGGGACACAGCAGGTAAGGGGACATGGTGGTGCGGCCCCATCTCATACTCAGCCCCCCCGTGAGCAACAGACAAGCCCCAGGAGAAGCTCCACGATAAATAAGCATTTAAATTAATTAAATTAAACTCCCCCCACCCCACCCAGAAGGCCCCTGCGGACCCCAAGGCCAGGCACCTCGGGGTACCCCCACCCAAGGGGGGGGCTGCGGGGACGAGCCCCCGCGCCAGCGCTAAGGCACAGGATGGGGCCGCCGAGGAGAAAGGAAATAAAAAGAGGGGGAATTAAATATTCGGGGGGGGGAACCTGGGCAGGGAGGAGGTGACATGGACCCCCCTGAAGGCTCCTGCTCCCTGGGGGGATCCCAGGACCCCCAAATCGGCCCCTCAGTGGGGCCCTCGTCCGAATAGGAGGGAATTAAGTGTAAGAGCCCAGGGGAAAGGCTCCTGACCTCCCTTTGCCCCCCAGGCCCGCTGGGAGGGCAGACCCCACCCCAAAACCCCCCTTTAAGTCCTTGGTAGCATCAGTGCATCGGTAGGAAAAGGCTCCGGGTGGGATGCGGGGGCTCCCTGCGCCCCCCCACCTCCGCTGAGGGTACCCGCGGTCCAGCACAGGCTCCCCAGCAACAAGAGTCCCACGAGGGCAGGGTGAGGGGATGATGCTCTCGCCGGGTTCTGGCCGTGCTGGTGTTGGTGTCCCCCTCCAATGGGGGATGTGGTCCCTGCGCAGCCCCCGGGGCCTTCAGAAGTAGGTGAGGTTCCTGATGAGGCCCAGCTCCAGCATCCGTTTGATGGCTACTGCCTCGTGTGAGACGTTGTGCTCCGATGCCTACAGGACACGACATGGGTGAGACCCATATTCCTTCTGCGCCTTCCGCCTTACCCATCCCACCAGCACTGAGGGGAGCTGATGCCTTCACCTCAAGCGAGAAGCCCCCCAAAAGGAGGAATAAGACCCTCCCAGCCCCCTCACATCAGCCAAACCCAAATCTCCACCATGGCTTTAAAAATCATCTAATTTCTCCTCGCACATCAACACCCATCATGGAAGGGGAGTAAGGAGTCTCCATGGGGAAGAGTATCCCGCACTGCTTAGTGTCTTTCTTAGGGCAAAATCCCCATCCTAGGGGGGAAATAGGGGTTAACATGGGCAAAGTGGAGGGCTAACACATACCGCCATGGACTTGAGTGTGATCTGTTCATAGTAGTGAATGGTCTGCTTCTTGTTGGCCGAATCAGGGTAGCCAAAGCCCGCGATGTGCACCAGGTCACAGAAGTGCAGTGCCAAGGTGATGGCCAGCAAACCCGTGGTGGGCTTCTGGAGGGAGAGGGCAGAGGAAAAGGCTTGCAAAGAGTCGTAGCCTTCACCGAGTTGCACCATGGAGGCCATCACCCCTCAAGGGGGGTGTTTGAGGAACGGCCATGCCACCCCCTTACCTGTTTGACCTTCCGTGGCTGCTTCATGGGGAGGTTGAGCAGTTTAGCAGCAGTTACTTCCATGTAATAAGGGTTGAGGATGCGGACTTGCTCCGGGTTGGCATCCCAGATCAACGGGGGCTGTTTCCAAAACCCTTTCCGCACCTGCAAGAGGATAGAGATGTGTCCCAGTTAGAGAGGAAAGACTCCAAGGGTGGGCTGGGATGAAGGTTGGGCTTAGTTCCCCACCATGCTTACCCTCTTCTTGTCATTGAGAATGGCCTCCATCCACTGGAAGTCCATGGGCTTGAAGGGCACCAGCACCAGCAGTGTGTCAGGGTTGTTCTCTGTCCTGGGGTTGAAGTGGGCAGACTCCGGGTAGAAAAGGCGCATGGTGGTCTTGGAGCCCACATCCTGCTCGTAGCCATGGACCGGGGCATTGTTCAGCCTTGAGGGGGGACAGGGGGACATCAGAGGCATCAACCCCATCTGCTGGTGGCACCGGGGAGGGATCAGTGGGACGGACACAGGGCCGTACCTGATCACAACATCGTACGTGTTGATGGTCTCCCCCATGGAGCTGTTGCGGAGCCGGTGGCCGTTGCCCACCACCGCGCACCTCCGGCACTTCAGTCTGCAGGAGAAAAGCCCCTTCTCAACCAGACCTGCTCCAAAACCAAGGTGGGTTTAACCCCCAAGGGAGGGGGCTTTAACCCACAGAGCTTCCCATGCTCCATCCACCAGCCCTGGGTTGCCGAGGTTCACTTTGCCCCAGATCCATGATAGGCAAATTCCCGCCCCACAAGAGAGCGATGAGGAGACAGAAAAGGCCCTGAACCCACCCCAGTGTTACCTCTGGATGCTTTCGGGCAGGGAGTAATGGGTTATTGACAGCAAGCGCAGGAGGACTTCTTCTGCAAAGCAAGGGTGAGGAGAAGGTGAGGAAGGCAGCTCCTGCCTGCTACAATGGGTGCTGCCCCATCCCTGCCAGATACCTCCTGCCACTATCCCAGCTCTGGGCACATAATCCTTTCCTTAATAAAGCCTGGCCCACCCTAAACCATAGGAGAGGGACAAAGGCAAGTAGATAAGCGCTGTAACAACTAGAAATCAAGCAAGCTATTTGTCTGGGGGGTAAAGGGGAAGACAGCACTGCCCCAAAAATCAACCTGGTTTTGAGAAGAGGCAATGAAACCCCCAGGAAGCAGCAGCCGCACAACCAGAAACCCAATGCTGAGGCTCACCGCTTCCTTTAGTGCCGTAGGGCAGCTCATAGAGCGACGGAGTCTTCACCCAAAAGTAGTCCTTCAGCTGCAAGAAGAGCGGGTGGTCCCTCGTGTAACTGCCAAGGAGCAAAGGGATGGTGAGAGCGGGATGGGGAGGAAGGGCTCTGCTTTCCCCTCTAACCCAACACTCACTTCCCGATGAGCTGCGCCGCTTTCCTCTCCACCTCCCCGAGGGGACACATCGTCTTGTTTTCTTGCACAGGGAAATAAAAGCTGTAAAGGAAGAGGTTAAAACAAGACGTATAAATGCTGCCTGCTCCGCTGCATCCCTGTCCTGGCAATGGGGGCTTGAATTCAATGGGACTCAAGGGCAGATACTGCCCACCAGATTTAAGCTCTGCTTATTTGCTGGGCTTGCAGCTTTGCATCAGAAGAGGTCTCTCTTGCTCTGCTCACAGACCTCACGCTGTTTTCCCTACCTCCACCACGGGGCTGGGAACAGGGAAGGGTTTTCCCCTTCTTCCTGGGCTCAGAAGAACACTGGCACTTGCCAAAAACCCCCACAGCTCCTAATCCTAACACACACCAAGGGGGAACCTCATAACGTGTGTCCCCCCCCCGGCATCAGCCAGCCCCCCAGTCCCCTAGGATCCAGCAAGACAATGCTCCAGCATCCCTGCATGGGCTGGGCAGGAGGATGCTGCCTCCAGAGAGCGAAGGAAAGGGCAGGATGTCCTTTAAATTGGAATAAAAGCCACTCACAGCTGTATGTACCTGTCTTCCCGGTAGATAGAGTACCAAACCATCACCAGAAACAGCGCCAGCACCCCGAGTATCTTCCCTCCTGCATGTCAAGGGGTGGAGGGAGAGAGAAAAACACCATCAAGCTCGTACCCTGAGTTCTGGATGATGGGATATGGGGATGCCCTGGGAGATCCAGGATTGCACAGCTATCCCCAGGGAGCAGCAGGGCCCAGCTGGCACAGTCACCCCCATCCAGAACGGAGCCAGGGTGGTTTTGTCCTGGATCCGAAGGTTTCCCTGTCGCTTCCTCCTGCCCAGCGTGCGTCAAAGGCCACACAAGAGCATACCTTTCTTCAGGTGTCTCCACCCCCTTTTGTTACCACAAAGCCTGAGTGCTACCGTGTGCCCAAGCCCAGACTCCAAAAAGCCCACCACGATGCCCCAGTACTCCATCACCCAACTGGAGCTGCAGCAAAGCAGCATCCGACCCCCTCCAAAGCCAAATTTCCACATGCAAATCCCCCTGAAACCCTTCATTCCCAGTTGAAAAAGGGAGATGGGACCTTCCCCATGGAACTCACGGGACTTGTTGATCATTTTTATCAGCAGGAGAGGCATCAGGCGAGGGCCGGAGCTCTCATTGTGGCTGCCGCTGGTCACCTGGCAGAGGGAAAGAGAGGGATAGGCATTGGATGAGGTCCAAACCCATTGATGCCATCCCCAAACACCCTGTCCAAGAGGTCTCTGCAACCCCAGACAAGCGGGTATTAGGGCTTCCTGATGTATTTCTATTTAAACCCACATTTCTCTGCCCTGCAGAGGTGGTTTGATATATACAGTTTATATAAGCCAGGGTCCCAGGGAGCCTCAGCCATACAGGTTGAACACCGAAACAAGAGGAACAAAAGAGAAGAGAATCAAAGAGGAAAAACAAGCCCCCGTGGGGGTTTCAACCACAACACCCCAAAGCACCCAAGTCAATGACCTGGGGGCCAAGTTTTAAGCCCAGCCCTGGCTCAAGCGATCGACCAACACCAGCCACCACAAAAGCCAAACAAGCCACCACCGAGCCAGGCAGAAGGGACAGGATTGGGGTCAAAGCAAAGAGCAACACGTACTTGGGGAACCTCCAATGCCTTCGATTCAACCATCCTGGCCTGGGCAAAGGGGGATGCTGCAACCTTAATGTACACTCAAACGCCAGCCAGGGATGTGGGGTGATTTTTTCTTCCTCCAAAACCTCTCGCTCCTGGAATAAGGGAGCAAAGAGCCCAGCTCGGAGCCACCCTGGCACCCACCACAACACAGCAACGATAGAGAACAGACTTACCAGCTGGGAGGTAGTTTGGGGTACATGGGAGACTTTGCTCCTGATAAGCCGCACCCCTAGGATATATCCCAGGTCAGAACTGGGCTTGGCTTTGCCAGCCCATAACTGAGCTTCTCCAAGCTCACAACCAGCCACGTCTCAGAGGAGGAGAGGGCGAGGAGGTGGTAAATGCCCAGCCAAGAGGAAAGGAGCACGCCCAGGCCAGCCATGGAAATCCTGGTCTCCGAGGGATTAGTCACCTTGTTGGAGGGGGGGACATGACCCATCTCAGCACCTCACCCTGCCTAACGAAGCACTGCTAATGAACACGGTATATGCCACCCACAACGGCTACGGGTTCAGCCAAACAAGAATCAGTCAAGAGGAGTGGTTTGGGGGGGGCAAAGTGGATCAAGAACAAGGAGAAATGGGACCAAAGATGAGCCCACCAGAGCCAGGCTCCTTCAATCCTCATCCCGGGCTCCCGAAATGAAAAGGGCAGGAAGGTCAAATAGTTAAAAAGGGCAGGTAGGGCAATTAAAAGGGAATTAAGGACAATTAAGCCCTGTTACAGGCAACAGGACGGGATAGAGAGCAAAGAAAGCCGCGGCCATTTGGCAACAGGGGAGGGGAACAGGTGAGGTGGCACCCTTGGAACCCCCTTCTCCTCCATAAAACATAGATATTGAACCCCTTCCCGGTGAATCGTGCCCAGCTCAGTCCATCCATCACTTGGAAACCCCAGGAAAGGGAAACAAAATCCCACTGCCATCCCCAGCTCTCATCCTGCATTGGTATATCTGTCTCCCTCCCAGCTCGGGAAGGAAAGGGAGGATTAAATCCACAGGTTTAAGCAAGCAGGGATAAGGAGCTGGGGTGGTCTCACCCTTTTATACGTTAGATTTGATTGAAAACAACAAAATCAGGGGAAATTAAGAAGCACCTTGTGTTTTCCTGGGGTTATTTCCCAGCAAAACTGGCCACAAAAGTCCCCGAGGCAAAAATCAGCCACCACAGCCCAAGGCTGGTGATGCTCCTTGGGCAGCCTGGGCATCCCCATTCACCAAGCCAAGCATTCGGAGCCGAACTTAGCACCAAATTCACCCCCAGCTCTCTCCTCCAGCGCCAAATCACCCAACTGAGCTTCTCACCACCTTAAGACACTGGGAAAATCCATTCTCACCCCCGTGTTTGCCTTTATACACCGCCTGATGTATTCTTTTAAGGCTTTATGATCCCTTCAAAGGCTTGTGTGCACAGGCTGGGCCTGATGCAAAACTTATCTAAAGCAAACAGTTAATAACTCTCAAGGAAAACAAATACTGTTTAAGCAAGCGTTTGGGGAATGCAGAGCAAAACAGAGCACACCCAGGCTGCCCCCGAGCCCAGGCCAAGGCGGAGGTGCTTTTGGAATGAAGTCAAGCACCCCCCAGCCTTGTGCTACCAGATCTGCAGCCCAAACAAGAGTGGCTGCTGAGAAGCAGGAAGGTCTCAACACCCCAAGACAGCTCCCTCCATCCTTGAAGAGACAGTGGGGGAGCAATGCTAAAGGGTCCTGCTGGTCCCTGCAGCATCCCTGTCTCACTAGAGCATTCCTGGTCCCCTACATCATCCTCAGACCCCAACAGCATCCCTGTCCCACTACGGCGTCCCTGGTCCCTCACAGCATCTTAGAGCATCCCTGCCCCACTACAGCATCCCTGTCTCACTACAGCACCTCTGAGGCCCCCACAGCATCCTCAGACCCTGCAGCATCTCTGGTCCCATCCGGCAGGGCAAGATTCAGCACTCACCCTTCTCATGGAACAAGCAAACATGCCTCGACCACAGGTCCCCATGGGTTTGGTCCAGGGCATTGCCTCCCGTGCCATACTCCAGGGCTGGAAGGAGAATTCCAGGTGGATTCTGCTCCCCACGCTTGGAAGCAGCAACTGGAAAAGCCCCTCCCTTTGATGTCTAGGCAACGAACCGCCATAGAACCATGGGGTGGAATGTTAGTGCCGCCCAAAGGGCATGGAACCCCTGCTGCACCTCGTGTTCCCAGCCAGGCCTCCCTTTCCCCAGCCCAGCGTTTCAGGAAAGCCCCATCCCCAGCATGCTGTGGAGGCATCTCCTGGTGAAGCACTTCATGGGTTTCCCAATCTCCTTCAGGCCTAGAGCGGGGTTTTGCTTCCCACCCTCGGAAAGCCCCATGGGGACCACCTGCTGTGTGTGTGTGACCTCAGAGGAGCTCATCCCTGTATCTACAGCCATCCGCCCTCAACAGCTTCAGATTCATGGATTTCAGTCACATCAGCCCATGAAGTGGCAGCAGGCATCAGTTGAGTTGCTCCCAACCGTGTTTGGGGGAAAAGAAGTTAATGCCTTTAAACCCACGGAGTGGGCACAAATGTGGTGGGTGAATATAACCCCCCCACACCTCACCCTGGCACAGGAGGATGGTGATCTCAGCCAAGCATCCATGGACCAGCAGTGAAAGCTCTTGGTACTTTTACGTTTCCATGGTAACCCAAGGATGGAGGAGATGAAGCGTGACATAACAATGACACCTCTCCCATGCTCACATCATCCCATGTCTGTAGGGCATGGAGGTGCTGGTCCAGCTTCCCTGGAGTGAGCACCTCCAAAAGTTCATTCCAAAAAAAATCCTCAGGCACTTATTTTTAGCTGGATTTGGAGGGGATCACACCCAAGCAATGGATGTAGTCCCTAGGGATTCAAACACAGCAGCAAGAACCAAAGGGAGACAGACAGCACAGAGAGCAGAGATCCCTTTAACTTCCCCTTGGAGCAGCTCTGCTCTGGAGCCAGGCTGAGAGAGCTGGGCTGAGTCAGCCTGGAGAAGAGAAGGCTCCTGAAGGGAAGACCTTAGAGCAGCTCCAGTGCCTAAAGGGGCTGCAGGAAACCTGCCTTTGGGCAAGGGCCTGTAGGGACAGGCCAAGGGGAATGGCTTGAACCTGCCAGAGGGGAGGCTGAGATGAGCTCTTAGGCAGAAGCTCTTCCCTGTGAGGGTGCTGAGGCGCTGGCACAGGGTGCCCAGAGAAGCTGTGGCTGCCCCATCCCTGGCAGTGTTCAAGGCCAGGCTGGACACAGGGGCTTGGAACTGGATGAGCTTTAAGGTCCCTTTAACCCAAACCTGTTTGATTCTATGACTGCAGCCAGACCATCTCTTTCAAGCTTTCAAAGAGCCTTGCAGGGACCAGCAGGACAGATCCTACGCTCCATTTTGAGGACAACCACTGGGGATGCAGTTTGCAGCCCTGGGATAACGCAAGCCCCCATCTCATGGGTGCTTTCCCTGCGGTGGGGCTGGGATCGCCAGAGGAGCCTGGCAGATGCTGCTGTACCCCCCACGCTGCCTCAGCTGCATCCTGCCCTGGCAAAGCCATCACGTACTGAAGCCTGAACACAACGTGGGAGGCGGCCGGGGGGGATGCTCCAGGGAAAGGATCCAGCGAACTCAAGGTGCTGCTTGGGCTTGGCAGAGCATCAAAGGCACCCAAACCTCCGGCCTGGCATCCCAAAGCTGCTGCTAGCTCCAGGTGCTTGGGGATTATCTTTTGTCTAAGATGGGAGAAAAACCATGCGGGATTGCAAACAACCACCCGTGCAGCCTAGAAGTCAGTAGGGTCTGTATATGATCCCCCTCCAAGGGATGCTGTGGTGGTAGAGGGATGCTGACAGAGAGCAATTGCAGGAGCACAACCTGCAAGCACAGGGCTGGGGGGATGCAGAAGGTCATCCGGATGTGGCGCTGCAAAAATGAATCCCATTTGACACTGGACATGGTCACAGCAAACAGAGCACCAGCCCATTCTGCTGATACCCGTATTTATCCTGTTTTAAGAGCCCTGCAAGTCAGTTCAAAGGAATCTTAATTGCTCCTTAATAGGAGAAGCTGTTGCCTTAGCCCATGGTATCTCAGACACACAATAACCCAGCCAAAGGTTTATGACAGGACTGAAAACAAACCTTTTCAGCATGTCAGCTGGAACAAAAACATTTACCCGTGATGAGGGTGCTCGGGAGGAGGTGGCAACAGCAAATAAGGCAGGGCAAGTATTTCCATGGTGGCAGGTCCTCCGAATGAATCCGGGCTGCTCCTGCCTTTTCATAGCACTTGGTTTTAACATGCCCAGGAGTCAAAACCCAGTTCAGGTTTTCATTTAATCCTGGCAGCAGGAAGACACAGGGACAGGACAGATCCCTTCCTACAGCACTGCATGGGCACACCTGAGTATCTCATACCTCTGGGATAACCCCATGGCATGAAAGGAGCTACATGGCTACTCCTCAGTGTGTAAGGCTATGTTGTTATAGGTTAAGGCTGTAAGGCTGTAAGGCTGTAGGTTATTATAGGTGAAGGAAGCCTTTCTCCACTGCCTGCTTCCCCAGGAGCAGTGGGCAAAGCATCCATAGGGATGCAAACAATCAAGGGAAGTAAAAACTTAAACCAAAGTGCTCCAGCCACCTCCAACCCAAACTGAAGCAATGCCCAGATTCAACCTCAGCTCTCCAGGGAAAACAGGTGGGAAATTCAGGGACCTCAAGCCCCACGGGATGAGTTATCCCACAGGCAGAGGCTTTTGACTACAGGAGTCCCTTTTGGGGGTTCAAAAGCTGCCTGCCCAGTCACATTCCCCTTTGCAAGGCTCTAAGTGCCACCTTAACCCCCAACCGCAGCAGCCCTGCGGTTTCCACACCATTTCCTCCAACACCTCCTGTTTTTCACAAGAAAACCAGCTGATTTTGGGTAGTCCAATCCCCAGGGTAACCCCACCCTTGATCTCAAAACCTCTGTCCCCAAAACCTCTGGGGTGAACCAGATGGATTTAATGGGCTCCATCACTTTGTACCCCCTTGATGCTCCATTAACCCCAACAGCCACAACAGGAGGAGGATGCTCCTCCTGGGGAGACCTTTTCCAGCATCCCCATCCTTAATCCCATCAGGACAACAAAGGGTACTTACTGTCCGTTCTCTCAGTCCAAGCAGAGCAGGCAGCAGCTCGGTGGGATCTACGAGGCCGTCCTCTCTTCCCCTAGGAAAGGAAGAAGGGAGAACATCCTTAGGGCTACATCAACCCACCGCACCAGTGGGCAAGGGAGGCTTCGCTCAGCAGCCATCTGCATTCTGAGGACCCAGGGGATCCCGAGCGATCCCCACCCAGTGCAGCTCTATGCACTGGTGGGGAACCAGCAGAAGGGCTCCTTTGAGCCATCACGTGTGGCAGAGGATGTCTGTGCTCTCTGCAATACCACTCACCTCCTCCAGCACTGGCAGCAACCAGAGCCTGGCTTCAAGCTGGTTTTAAGGAGGAAGCAAGGCAGTTCAGAGCCAGCTTTCCCCAACACCTCTTGGCCTTTCCCATTGAAATCCCCTTCCTTGACTTACTCAGATCCTTACGAAGCTGGTGATGCACCCCCTGGGCTGCTTCACAGCTCTCCTGCCTTCCTGCATGGAAGATGATCCTTAATCCCTCATCTCCAGCATCTCTTCCCCCAAAAACCTTTCAAAATCACACCCCCTCACCTGGCACTGTAACATCCTTATGACTTGGAATATCCTTATGATTTGGGGAAGGAAAAGCCCCACTGAGAAGCTGCTACACACAGAAACTCTCTTGCCGTGCTGCCTCTGGGAGAAAAGCCCCTCTGCAGGGTCAGCTGCCCTGCATCCAGCTTGATTACCCCAGCTAATGAGAAACACCTGGAGTGAAGCAAGCCCATTGCTATCTCAGTTAACAGTCAGCTTTGCTCTTCCTCCTTGTGCCCGGGGGATGGATATGGGATGGTGGGATTCACGGCTCTCCCCCCTCAAAAAACACTAAAGGAACAATCTCAGCCCAGTTTAGTTCAAGGAAGAGTGATGGAGATGGAGAAGGGTGGTTTGGACAGGACCAGCAAGGTGCTCTCCACAGCTGGTGCTTGAGCCCTGCAGAGAAGATGCTTCCAAGGGGAAACTGAAGGACAGGAGGTTTCCTTAACTCTCTCCATCTCTTCCAGCTGGGAAAAGCAAAGATAAGGGATGCTGGTGGCTGCCAACACAGTACAAGCCCTCCCCAAGGCATGCTTCACTCTTAATGCTCCCTTTATTTTAACAAAGGGGTTACATCCTTGTGCAAGGGATGGGGAAGCACACTGAGCATCTCTGAGATGGTTCCTCCTATCATGGAGGCTAGGTGCTTTTCCCCAGGGACCAGGCTTTCCACAAATGCTCTGGACAACAAGGAACAGCTTCATCCCAGTGCCTTCCCTCCCCGGTTACAGCAGCTCTGCTTTGTCCTACCCCATCATCTGCAGTTAAACCAGCTGGGGCAATCAACAACCAAATCAGATGCACTTGGGGCCACTTTGCAAGTGCCCTAAAGGTTCACCTTTCTGCACCAGGGCCTTTCCAGAAGCCCTGGATCCACTGGAGCATCCAACACTGCTACCAGCAGGGAGCTGTTTCATTTAGACCCATGAATTATGGGATCCACTAATGAGGTTAAACTCTCCCTGCGGAGGTCCTGCTAAAGCATGTCATGGTACAGCCCCTGCCCATGTAGATGAGGATGCTCAGAGCTGTCTGAGGGGGGGCAAGGGGATGCCTCCTTCCCTGCAGCATCCTCCCAGCATGATGCTGTAGCCCAGGATGAGTCTATGATCCCTTAAAGGACATGGGCCCTGCTGGGAGGATCCGAGGTTTTGCCCAAAGCTGGTCTTTCCAGCTCGACTGGAAGATCCAGGATTGCTTCCCAGCCTCCTAAGTGGTGCTCCCAGCCCAAGGTCTAGGATAAACCCATCGCAGCTCAGGCAGCCGCCAGGTTAAGAACTGCGGTCCCCACCACTCGCCTCGGGCAGCTCAACCCATCTGGCAGCTGATCCCGGCAGGAAATGAACGTCTCATATCCCAAAGCCTTCAAAAAAAAAAAGCCCTGAACAAGCTGAATTTTGCTCTTTTCCCTCCCCAGGCTCCCAATAACACTGCTCAGTTTCCCCCCCTTCTATCAGGCTCCATTTAAATACTGATCCTCAAATCTGAGGGGGGAAAAGACGCCTTGTGCTCCCTCCTCAACATCTGCCATTCCACGATGCTTGTGGCTTCGGATGGAAGACAAAAACCCAAAAGGCTGTATCCCTTCCCCTGTTGATGATTAAAGCCAACCAGGATCAGTCCTTTGAAGGGCTCAGCCCCAGTGCACGAGCATCCCGGGGGGGCACAGGCAAGAGCAGACACACACAAGGCAGGGACAAGGCATCAAATCCCTCCCATCTGTCACAGAATAGTTAGGGTTGGAAAGGACCTTAAGATCATCTAGTTCCAACTGGACCCCCCATAGATTGTTAAGAGGAAGAGGAGGACACAGAGATGGAATTTCTCCCCCTTCCAATGGCCAGACCTGAAGCAAGGCAGCTGTCCATCCACCTGTCCATCGGCGCTCCATCACCAGTCGCCCTCAGTTAAAATGACCTCCCACCAGGGGAGAGAGCAAAAGCCAGGCTGGGAGGGGAGTAAAAGCCAGGTGAGCTCATCCTCCTCCTCCTCCTCTGGAGAGAATATCTCTACTTGGCATGAGCGAGGTGTTTCCAAGCCCGGCACATCCCTCACGTCATCCCAGTCCCTACTGCCCCAGGTCCTGGAGCTTATTCATTCATCAGGTATTTAGTGGGAGATAATCCAGCCACTTCCCAACCATCCAAAGGTGTAATGTCAGTGTGGGATGTGATTTTGGGTAGAGGCTGCCCTGCTGAGCCTCACCTCAGCGGATGCGCCCTGGCCAAAAGAGCATGTAATAGCAACCAGCAGAACCCCCGTCCTCCACCCCAACTGGTTTTATTTATTATCTTGGTCATTTATTACATTTATTAAAAGATTTCTTTAGAAATAATGTTTTATTTTAATATAAAATAATTTAATAAACCTACTTCTATTCAATCCCTGTGAATGGGAAGAAAAGCAAAGCTTCCCAGCCAAGCTGGATTATACTATTATACAACCTAAAAATAAATGAGTGCTATTTAAGGACGAGCCTCCCATCATAAACCACCCCAAAACAAATTCAAACAAGAAATAGACATGAGAAATCACTGCTATTTCCACGCTGGGGTGTTCAGCATCACCCTTCAGACCAAAAAAGAGCCTATTTTGGGTTGATTTCTTAGCAAAACTCTGTTCTTCCAAGAGCAGAGCGTCCTCAGGCTTGATGCCTGCACGCATTTAGGCGAGCCAGGCAAATAAATAATTAAGATTTAAATATGGGTTTGCATAATAGAGATAATCCGTCCATTTAACTTGTAAATGCAGGCGGAATTAAGAAGCAGCTTTGTTAATTAGGTAGCAAAGGGGCCTGGGAAGCCCCAGCTTCAGCAGATGCTGGAGGACCATAAGGATGCTAAAAGGGGGGATACAGGGGTTTGGCGGGGTGGCCGAGTAGTGGAGCAGGTTTTATCCCCCCTTGCACTAACATTGTGCTGTGCTAGGGGTGAACACCCCATATTTTAGGGTGAACCTTTGCGTTCACCCATATTTTTATTGCAATCCCCCCAGCTCCTCCGGCTCTTCAGCAGGAGCTGCCTGTACCAGGTGATACCCTGAAACAAAAAAGGCAGCAAAAAAAGAGCCTGAAGTAATATTTTTGGGGACAAATCACATAGTTTTAGGGACAAATCGCATATTTTTGAGGACAAATCACCTATTTGATGCATAACAAGCATGTATCAAAGCCGGGCTCCTGGTCACGCTCTGCTCCCCACATTCCAGACACCAGAACTACCAGACCCCACCTGGGAGCAAAACCTGTTGAGCCCGTACGTGCTCAAACAGACAGCTCTTTGTGGGGTTTTCTTTCTTTTCCCTTCTATTTTTTGTCCTGAAGTGGCACTGGTTATCACACAGGGATGGGCCCGAGGACTTCCTAGCACTTGGCAGTGTTCCTTACACCTTGTTCTCCTTATGCCTTGTTCTCCGCACTAAGAGGCGGCGGCACATTTAACCCCTAAAGCCCTCCATTCACCTTCATCTTTGACACCATCCCACACCCGGGTCCTCCTTCAGTCCTGCATACCTCAATCCACCTTCACCCTCTCTCTGTGTTTTTCCCCTTTATTTCTCACTTGTCACCCCATTTTCCCCCACAACACCCCATCACTCTCCTCCATTCCCAACCCAGGCGGGTCCAGATCCATCCTCATGCCCGAATCCCCCCCCACAAACCACACAACGGACATGGAGTGATGCCATGATGGCATTTTAACACCCAGAAAGAGCTGGTTTATTACCCACTATGGAGCTGCTTGGCTGGCAGCATGCACAGAGCATCAGCAAAGCCCCCCAACAGTGTTAAAGCATCCTCAATCACTGCTCAGTGTTTTCCTGCCTCAGTTTCCCCCCGTTTTGGGGCTCAGGGAAGCTCTGCAACATGCACAGGGGATGCAGCAGAGACCCCAAGTCCCAAACTCCATCCCAGCTCATACATATATATATATATACACACACACATATATATATACACACACATGTATGTATATATATTAAAAGAAACATAAAGAAAACACCCGATGGAAATGTCTCAAACACTTCAAAACCTGACACAGGACCCAGCCCCTTGTGCAAGGCCAATGAGTCAAGTCACAACCTCTCACCACCAGCATCCAGCTCTGGTTTACAGAGCCATGCGGCTCAGCTGATACCGGGATGCCGAATCCGGCCGGGAGAGCTTGGTCGAGGCTGGGGGAGACATTTTGCAAGGGGAAGAGCCGAAACAGGGCCGGCATCTGGAAGCGATTGGAGGCGAGGAGCCTCTCCCAGGCGCAGCGGGGAATTCCAACGGCGTGAGCTCAGGTTAAAGCCTCCTTCGTAGACCCGGGGTTAGAAAGAAAACCCAAGCTTCAGCACATATAGTTCTAAACCCCCAAATAGCGATGGAAAGGGAGCCAGCTCCCCGCTCAGTCCTACCTGGATGCAGCCTTGTGGTTTAGGTTGATTCTGATTTGCGAGAAACAAAACAGCTCTGAAGAAGAGGAAAAAACTCTCTGTAGATTTGTTGATATAACTTTACAGGCGTGGTGTTGGGAGGAGAGTCCTCCTCTGGCACTGCATCCTTTCAAACAGCCTTGCTTGCGTTACCATGCAGCCCTGCACCATCCATCCCGTGGGACTGCTGTATCCCACAGATGAGCATCCCTTGCCAGCACACGCTCCAACACACACTGGTCCTTGAATTGCAGTGGATCGGCAAACACAGGAGCATCCCAGCATCGAAGAGCTGATGGAGGATGCCACCCTAGCTTAGGCAGAGAGGTCCTTTGCAAGGAGCCTTTGTTACAGGGACAGGCAGCACCCATGGGTGGTCAGATCATAGCATCACAGAATGGTTTGGGTTGGAAGGGACCTTAAAGCTCCTTCCACTAGAGCAGGCTGCTCGAATCCCCTGTGTCCAACCTGGCCTTGAACACTGCCAGGGATGGGGCAGCCACAGCTTCTCTGGGCACCCTGTGCCAGCGCCTCAGCACCCTCACAGGGAAGAGCTTCTGCCTCAGAGCTCATCTCGGTCTCCCCTCTGGCAGGTTAAAGCAGGATCCGAAGGGAATGTGCAGAATCTGGAATCCAGCACCTACCAAATCCCACAGCCCCCAGACTGCTGCTTCAGCCACGCCATGCACTGAAGGCCCGCATCCTTCCCAGCTCCATCGCTCCCACACACCTTCCCAGGGTCTCAGCAGTCATCATCCCGTGCCAATGGGCAGCACGGCGGAGCCGGAGCATCCGTGAGCTGGCACTGCAGCTCATCGGCCTCCTGCAGACAACAGCACACATCCTGGAGAGGAGCCGCAGCCCACGCCGGCCCCAAAGCACCCTGAGCATCCGGCAGGCAGGAGCAAACCGGGATGGAGGCTGGCTCCTCCTCTGGTTTCACCAAATCCCTTTCTCCTTCCTCTGAGGAAACTTTCCAGCCCAACCCCGGTCACATGCAAGGGGTCAGCAGCAGGAAATGCGAGAGGTTAGCAGGAACTGGCTTGGGGTTCTCTCCCTCCCAAGAAGAGGCAGGGTTTTCCTAGGAAAAGGTCACTAAAGACCATGAGGATCGCAGCTGGAAGAGGGAGAAGCTGCTGGTGTCCAAGTGCAAGAGGAAGGGAAAGGGGGGTTACGAAGAAACCCCAGAAAAGAGAACGAGAAGTTGCAAAGGCAGAGGGAAAGAGTCAAATCATTTCCTTTTCTGGCTGCACAACCAAAACTGCTCGTGCAAGTGTCCCCTATCAGCGGGTTCCCTGCAGGGATGCAGGGGAAGGTGCTATCCTCTGCAGGAGGAAGGACCACAGCCCTGCTTCTTTACACACTGTGCCCAGAGAAAACAACCAAAAGGGAGGGAAATGCTGTAAGATAAATTATTCTGTTTTAAAAAGCACAATAGGAAAAGCTCTCGAGAAGAGGCTCGAGTGGGTTTTCATTCCATGGGTGGGCTCTGATCGCCGCTACGCTCCCAGCTCGATTTGACACTCTACTCCACAGTGGACGTCCCTTAAAATTAGTGTCAGCAGCCAGTTCCTCCTCTTATGTTTGCACTTGCAGAGCCTTTAATCCTCATGGGATTCGGTGCCTTGCTGTGGAAGTTGCTATTAAACCATTGCCTGGAGCTGGAGGAGCGAGCAGCCCTCTAATGATGGAGATAATGAAGCACTGGGGTTTGGGAGAGTCCAGCAAAGCACACTGATCCCATCCTATAGTTTGTAATGATGTCAGGAGCTCGTCATAGGTTAGACATGTTAGGAGCCAAGGTAGCAAGAGGAGACCTCACAGCTGCAGGCAGCATCTCCTAGGATGAATCCACCTCCGAGCTTTCTGCTCAAGATCCCGGCTCTTCCCAGGCTGGGATCCGGGATGTGCTACGGAGAACTGCTATGCAACACAATGGGAATCGCAGCACACCTTGAGGAGCTGAAATACAAGTGGACTCAAGCTACCAGTCCCAGCACAGCTGATCCCTGATCCCAAAGATCCTGCCCAAGAGCAGGGAACAGCACAGACCCCTTGCCTCCTCCAGCCCCTTTGCTAAGCAAAGGGATAAGGTTCTCTCCCTAACGCCTTCTATTCTCCAGGCTGAACAAGCTCAGCTCTCTCAGCCTGGCTCCATAGGAGAAAGGAAAGCCTCAGGCTCCACCACCAGCCCCTTCATCTCCGAGAGCGGTCAGAGGGAGATCCTGCCATAGAAGCCAGGCAAATTCCCAGCAGGAATCTCCCAGAAGCTATACCACAAAACTTTCATTAGCTCATTTTACTAAGAGGTGGAGACCAGACTGCACCAACCCACCAGGCATCGGGACAGCACCGGCATCACTCCATTAACCCGCTGGGAAATCACATCCCATGACCAATAGCCAAGCTGAGGAGCATGGAAAAGGTGCTGGAGGAAGAATTCCCTTTGTTCTTTGCTACCAGAACAGTAAAACCCCATTGGCAGAGATGTGACAGACCTGACATTGAAAGATCAATGGGGAAAGGTCCAGTTGGTCCTTTTTCTGCTGTCTTGGGGCAACCAACCTCATTATTCCCCCAGGAACATGGCTGTCCCATGGGAAAAGGGAGCTCCAAGCCACGTAATGGAGTGCAATGGGGGGGTTATCAATCTTCTGCACCAGGATGTCCAGATCCCACTCTGTCTACACCAGGATCAGTCCCTTCTACCCCTTTGGGATGACCAGGATTTGGAAGCGCCTTCATCAACAGCTCAGAGGATGCTCAGGGATGGAAATATAAAGCACAAGACCACCTAAATCAATCCCACAGCCCACAGCCTCATCCTGAGCATGGGGCACATCCTCCCCTCCCCGGGGCCTCCAGCAGGATTTTCCCATCCTTTCACTGGCACCCAGGCATTAAAATCGCACATACCCATCCCAATGAGCAGTTGGGAGGTGCCAGGATCAATCCTGCCTGGGGCCAGGGGGTGGGTACTCTCTCCTTACGGATAGCTGTGTGTAGGAATGATGCCCAAGGTTGGATTATCCCAGCAAGACGCTGGGGTTTTGTTTTGCCGGGGATGGAATCGTGAGAGCAATGGGGGGGCTTTCCCACCTGGAAGCTCGACCGTGCTTCAGGCACTAATTAATTACATTAATTAGATAAATAATAATAGCAAAACAGAGAAATAAAGCTGCTTTCCATCATGCCACACTCACTGCGACACCCACACCAACGGCACAGGATGCACCAGTGGGGGTCCAAGCGTTGGTTAATGGGGGGGTCCCCCCATATCCCCAATTTGCATCTCCCCCCACATGCAAAACCCATATGCAGGCAGCGCTGCCTGTTCTGCCGCCTCCCAGCACATCGCATATCCCAACCCCTCCAAGACCCCCCCAAAAATACCCAAAACGGGATTTTCCTCTCCTCCCCCCCCCCCCCCCCTTCCCAATCCCATTTTGCTCAATCCCAGCGGTTGGATTTGTAGCGGAGACCCGGACACGGAGCACGGGGGGGGTCAAGAAAAAGAGAAGGACCCCCGGCCATAGACAGGCTGCGGACTCACCATGGGGCGGGCGAGGGGGGCTGCGGGAGGCGGCGGGGATCGGGGCGGGATGCGGAGCCGGCCAGGAGCCGGGCGGGGAGCGGGCACGCTTGCGCACAGCGCCGGGAGGGAGGGATGGAGGGATGGAGGGAGGGAAGAGCATCCCGGGGGCTGGAAGCAGCCGGCCCCGCCATCGGGGAGGTGGGAGAGGACAATTCCCCCCTTCCATTCCCAGCTGGAAATCACAGCGCTGGGAGCAACCCCGTCATTGGCACAAATCTCAGCCCAAGTAAGAGCAGCTCACAGCAAATTAATGTGGTTTGGTTTCGTTTTAGTTTTTTTTTGCGGGGGGGGTCGCACCGTTCCCCCATCAAATCCACCGTAAAATGATGCTGTGCCTAAAATCACCGATTTAAGATTTAAGGGGGATTTTTGTTGCTTGTTTCCCTGCAGAGAAATTAATCCTCAGTATCCCACGGGATTTTCATTTCTATTCCCATCATCATCACTACACACGAACTCAGCAGCCAGCCCCCTCAAGGCATTCATTTCAACAGTCCAAACACCATCCCTCCTGTGCTCGGGTGAGTTTTGCCAATCTCAAAGACAATATTAACACTGATTTTTAATTAGGAAATAATGTGGAATATTGGCCCTGGAGCAGGCAGTGAATTTTATTCCTCTTTATTGGGCTGGAAAGCAAGAGATTGATGGAATGGGGAGGGAAGCAGCCCACTTTGAAGACCAAGGCTGGTGCCGATTGATAAAATACCTGCTGAGCTGATGGCTCTGGCCTTGCCAAGGCTCATTGAACAACTACATCAATATTTGAAGAGCATCCTCATCTCGAGGATGGGGCTTCCTTGCCCACAAGAAGTGAAGCAACAGGGCAGAGCTTTACCCGTGGTGACAGGCAAAGACCTTGTAATTAGGCTTTAATTGCCACTGGCTTGTCAATGATGCTGGGGTAATTAGTGGGGCCACAGCTCAGCAGGGGGGGAGCTGAGATGTGCTTGAGGGATGTTGAGCCCCTTTGGTCTCTTGTGTTCCCCCGCTCTGTTTATTGCATCTGAAAACAATAAGCGGCGTTCAATAAGCGCCAGCAATAATAATGCATCCCAAATGTCTATTTTTACCATGCCCCCAAGACACAGCATTAAAAGAGGCTGCAAAGCTTCCCTTCCCAGGATATTCTCACTCCCTCCCGGTAGGATGGGCTTGCTTTGGGGTGATGCCTTCATCCCCCTGCAGCTTGGGGCAGCATCAAGAGGACCCAGAGCAGAGATGCCAACCCACCATCAGAGAGCTGCTGTGCCTGACTCTCTGTATCCAAGAGGTCTCAATGGTGGAGCTTGAGCTCCACCAAGGCTTGAGTAAACCATGGTCCCATGCCAAGGGGCACACAACAGCCGCATCCACTCTAGTCAAGTCTTGGGTGGACCCAAAGGCCACCAAAGAGCTTCTTTCAGTGGCCACCATAGCTCCAAGAGACAAAGTGTCTTTGGGAAGCACATTTGCTGCCTTAGCAGAATGGCACAAGCTTCCACTGGGTAATTGCTAATGACTACACCCTGCCCTAATATTCCACTTACAAAGGATAAATTGCAGTTAGATTAATTCAGCATGAAGAGAGCCAGGTGATTTGTAGAGGAAAAGAAGGGGATAAAAGAAACTTCCCGGCTGTTTGAGCAGTGATTTGTAAGGAGCTCTGCCACCGCCCAGCCCAAAGCTGTTCGACAATTACACGGATACAAGGGTTTAGAAGACGCAGTGAGGAACAGAGCTGTTCTCTCACTGAGGTTTTGCCATCCCGGGGTTGGCCTCACGCCATCACCACAGCCAAAACCCTCCCAAAAGGGTGACAAGGACAAGGCAGGAGCCAGGCAGCCATGGTCTGTTCACAAAGGAGAAGGGGGTGCCCTCAGCCAGGCTCACAGCATCTGCTCCGGAAGGACAAGAATGGGGCAATTCATGGCCAGCACAAGCCACCTTTGTCCTGCAACCACCTCGGCCTCACCCTTCCTCAACCCATGGCCTGGAAGTGCTGGTCTGGCTCTGCAAACCCAGTCCCAGGACCTCAATAAGTGCTTTGAAGGCCCTAGCCATAGGGCCATCAATATGCATCCCCCTGACCTCTTCTCCTGGGGTCCTGGTCTCCATGGGTCCCATGTGCTCCAGAGGAGGTGGGTCACTGGCCAAGAAGCATCATTTCTTGTCTTCCAAAAGAAAGGATTCCTTCTGGTTGCAGATGTGTTGCTTGGTCGTCTGCCACAGCCCTTAAAGCATCTACTCTCAAGGCAGGTTTGCCTTTTGGTTTAATAGCTGGAGAGCATGGAAGCTTCCTGGTTGACAGGATGGTCCCATCTGCTGTTTATCCTGTAAAACTGATTTTGCTTCACCTAGGGAGACCAAGCTCCCTCTTAGCACAGAAAACACTCCCATATATAATAAATAATCATCCATTTCCCTTAGCAACTTAAATCCTAGGGATGCAGAGAGCCAGGGCATGGCCAACCACACTGATCATTTCCAGATTCACTTCTACAGCAGCTCCCAGATCAACTGCTAGGAGATGGGTAGAGTTGAAACAAGAAGGAAAGGCTCCCCAGCAGATTGCCCTGGCTTTCTTACCACATACTGCATTTCTGCAGAGAAGCAATAGTAAGAAAAGGTGGCTGCATCCAGATGCTCTGCCTCTCCCTGCTGCTAAAAGGTACCAGGGAACTGCCTGACCTGAATATCTATTAATCGGATGAGGCAAACAAAGCCCCAGGCATCTCTGATGATGCTGCTTGCAATGCAGCCAGCTCTGGGCTGCTCCATCACAGGGCAGTGCTCTGCAAACAGCAGATCACATCTGCAAACAGCAATTCTCTGCTGGTTTTCAACACACACCCCCCCCCCCCCATGAAAAATTCACCTTTGCAGAGCACAGGCTGGTGAAATGAGTAAAGAAGGGGGCAGCCAGCAAGATGATTCCTGCAATTACATCCCTGCTTCCTGGCTGAAACCAGAGCCCTTTCCGGCAGCAAGAACTCATCAAGCTTTCAGAGGTTGGTGTCCAGAGGACAAGATGCAGGGAACCAAAGGCTGCGGGCAGCAGACCAAACCTCTCTCTGCACCCTGAAATCAGGCTTTTCCTATCACAACAGGCAGCTCTCACCAGGTCTTAGAACCACAGAAGGGGTTGGAAGGGACCTTAAAGCCCATCTAGTTAAAACACCCTGCCACAGGCAGGGACACCTTCCAGTAGAAGGTGTCCAACTTTCTTGGACCCCTTCAGCTCTGTTTGGTGTCAAGGGTTGTCTTTTGGGTGGAGAACACGGATGCACACAGACCCTCTGCTTGCTGCATCCCAGCTCACTGCTACAACCCCAGTATAGACCAGCACACCAAAAGAAGTTAATCAATGTTTTAATTGACTTGAGCAGAAGACATGGTTTCTATACACTGGGCCATCAGCCCCAATTGGTACAAAAATTAGTTAACAAAAAAAACCTCTTTTAAAAACGAACCTAAAACGGGCATTTATTAAAACCAGAAAGATACAAAAGCACCTCTGCCTGCTCACACCCTTCCTGCCTCCTGGAATCTCTTGAACAGCGCTTTGTCTGCCTGAAGGGCGAAGGTCAAAGCCCGTTTCTGGTAGTACATGGAGTCCAGCACCAGGTTGTCAATCACATCTGTCAGGAGGTGGGCTCTCTCCACGGAGATGCCCGGAGCGTCGTAGCCCAGGGCGGTGAAATGCACGTGTAGATGGTAGTAGGAGGGATGGTAGTGCAGGTAGATGCGCAGCTGGGAGCCAGGCACACCAAAACGCTTCATTATAGCCTCCTAAGGAGAAAGGAGACCACCATAGGTCAGGACTGTAACACACAGTGAGGGCACGGGGGCAAGCAGTGCGTGGACAGGCTTGGAAGGAGCATCCCTGGGCGGTGGTGAGAAAGACGGAAGTGATTTCTGCTTCTCCATCCTCACAGCAAGGGAGAGCGGAGGGACAGAGCATTCCCCATCCTGTGTTTTGGCTTCCACAGGGCTGGAGGAATGCCTTCAGCTGCCCCACTTTCCTCCGCTGGTGCTCGTATTACTTTCCATTCCATCCTTATCACCCCAGCTCACCCGGTGAGTTACAGAGATCTGTTACCAGCTGGTGTAATTAAAGCTCTGAGCAGTGCTGGTGAGCCCTGGCACGCTAGCTGGGTGCACTGCAATCCCATGGCTAATCTCTTCATTAATCTCCACTTTCCCCAGTGCAATTACTTCCTGAGTTTCTAAGGCGGGGAAGGAAAGAGAAGCTATCATGCACCTATCTGCACCAAGCATGCCCCAGCACAGGGCTGGAAAACACTCGTCTGCCAGTGAAATCAGTCAAGGGCTTGGGAGGAATCATAGAATCAGCCAGGCTGGAAAAGACCTTTAAGATCATCAAGTCCAACCATTCCCCCAGCACTGCCAATTCCACCACTAAACCATGTTACTAAGGGTCTCATCTACATGTTGTTTGAACGCTTCCAGTGATTCCACCACTGCCCTTTTACCAGTGTGAATAAGACAGGGCTGGAATCCTGCAGCTCTCTGCTAACAGAGATGCACTGAGCACCCCTAAACCACTCTGAATGCCACACAGCTTTCCAGTGCCCCAGGGAAAGGTGCCCACAGCTTCGGTTCATCACCTACTGTCACCTCCCATTAGTGGTCCCCATGCAGGTGCTGTGGGTGGGTAGGTTGGTCACCAGTGACGCTGTGACAAGCAGGCTGGGCTCTCCCTCACCAGGAGAGCAGCATTGGACCAGCCATGCTCTTACCTTCCCTTCTTGCAAGATGTTCCTCAGCAGCGGGAGGTGCTCAGCGGTCAGGTCCCGAAGAGACTTGACTTCCCTACGGTGAACAAGGGCTATCAGGTAGAGGTCATCCAGCTGCAGAGAGACATGGAGGTGACTACAGAGCAGATAAAAGCACGAGCACTTTGGACCCAACACACCAACCCCAGCTTGTGCAATAAGGGGCTACCTCTGGCATGTTTAGCCCACACCCAAGCTGGGTTGAACCCAGCATAAGCTGCCTTCATCCACTGCATTTCTAAGCATCATTTCTGGGCAAATGAGGTTGGTCCAGCACTAACTAGGAGACAACAGCTTCACCCCAACCATACACAGTAGGACCACAAATATCTCCTCAGCTTTAAAGGCAGATCAATTGATCAATCTTTTGTACACAGCCCTGAACATCTCAAATACATTGTCCTGGTGCAGACTGAGGCTGGCACCCACCCTACTCCATGGAACCCGCCAGCAGCCCAAGCACAGCCTTTTTAGCTCAGGGGTTCATCTCCACACTCAGATGAGGATTTACAGTGAATCACAGCAGCCAGAATGGCAACTGTAGATGTTTCCAAGTGAAAACCTTCCCACACTTCCACCGTGCAAATAGCTCCACTTCCAGTCACACCAATCCTATAAATAACTATTTTCAAGCCCTAATCGGTCACTGGACAACACCAGGGCAGTAAAACACCCACTGAGCAGCTCTCAGGCAGACCTCTGGCATCTCCCAAAGCACTTCAATGTTTAACAAGACATAGAGATGTGGATCATTACACTTTAAAAGTAAATCAAAACAAATCCCTATCTCCTTCAGCTTTCCAATATGAACACTACAAATAAAAGGGTTTAGCTATCTGAGACCATCTGGCTCTTTGGAAAGAACTGCTCATGCCAAAAGATGCTCTGAGGACCCCGACTCGGGGCTCTCAAACACGAAGCTGTTGTTTGCACCCAGCCAGCACAGCGATGCTCATGGTTCCGTTGGATTCCCAAAGCAGCTTGTGCACAGCTCGTATCAGCTTGTCCTCTTTGGAGCAGGGCTGGCTGGCGGGAGGAAAAGCAAACAGCTCTTCTCCTTTAGAACAACATCTGCATGTTGCTGTTTGAAACAAATAAGGCTGTTGCTAAAAAGGCTCTGACTGATGTCATGCCGGGCATCGTTTCAGGCAACGCCTCGGGGCTCCTGCGGGTTTGAGAGAGGCTCAAAAGGAGTGGGAAGAAAGCACAAAACCACACAAAAAGGCTTCAAAACATGAAAAGAAAACACCAAACTAAAACCAAAAGAAACCAACTCAAAACCTCTACCAAGGCTGGGGAGAAGGAGATGATGCAGCACCCAGAAGGTTAAGGATGGCAGCAAGCACAATGGAAAGGAGAGATCTTCCTCATGTCCATCAGCCTGATACAATTCCAGGTGAATTCACACCATTCCATGGGCTAAGGCAGTGCTGTGGAATGGATTTCAGGGGAGCAATGCCTTGCTTCTCTAATTTAATTTAGTAGCCTTGCCTGTTTGATGGGAGGAGGCAGAAGGAACCTGTGCCTGTGGTAGCCCCAGGGCTGGCAGGGTAAGCTCTGGCTCAGCATCACCCACAGCCAAGAAGAAATTCCTTGGCTCAAAGGCAGAAGCCAACAGCCCTTGCTGGGATGCTGGCTCGCCTGCCTGGGAATGAGACAGGCAAAGGGCCTGCCTAGCCCCAGGGGTCTCTTGCTGCAGACAGCAGCCCAGCAGTGGGAAGAAAGCAAGAAGATCCTGTCCAGCATAACAAGAAGCTCTCCCAAGAACAAATCCCGCCACTTAAGCACTCCCTGACCATGCCACCTGCAAGATGTGGATACAACAGGTCCCTAAAGCACAACTTTCAGCCCATCCATCTGTAATCCTGATGCGAGTTGTGAAGCTTGGCTGCTGCGAGCGATGATTTACACTGAGGCTTTGCTCGAAGCATATTACCACCCTGAGAGTAAAAGGCACTGAACAAGGCACAGTCCAAACTCCCCAGGTATCAGTCTCTGCAGGAAGAAGGTTGTGCTTCCCAGTGAACAAGCAGAAATTCGGGTTTGGTTACCCCATCACTGCTTGACAAGGGATCTGTCACAAGCTGATGTGACCAGAGATTGCTCCGCAGTGACCCGTTCACCTGTGCTCACGCAGCACCAGGACGGAAACACAGAGCTGTGTTGTACATGAGTTACAGCCTGGTTAAAACCCTCTGTGTTTTAGTGAACGGCCACTCCCACGAGGGGTTAAGCAGCTGCTCCTAAGCTACAAACCATCTGTTTAACATTGCACGGAGGAGAGTTAATCACAGCAACCAAAGGACAACATCAGCCCCCTTTGTCCCTAAAGTTGAGGCTTGCAAAAAGAAACAAAGCCCCAACCAAGTTCCGAAGGAGCAAACACGCAGCTGGCTTTGGGTTCAAACACATCACAGCACCATTTGGGCTAATACAGGAAAGAGAAAGGGAACCTAATAAATAAATCACCACCAGCAGCAGTGGGAACAGCCTGAGTTTTGCAGTGGCCACAATTAGCATGTGATAAAAGGCCCTGGCAGTACCATCACTTAATGACAGCAGGAAGAGGAAGGACACATTCCCCTACTGAAACTTTCATTAGCATGCTATTAGCAGCATGAAAGTGGACATTTCCTCTGGATTACCTTCAGGCAAGCAGCATCCCTCCAAAGCTAAGAGGAGCAAACCAACCTGGTTTTGATTCCACTTAAAATCTGGAACTAGAACAAAGCCATCGCAAGGATCTGGGTTTTCATGGATGATTCGATCGGCCTCAGCTTTCTTCTCCAGGATATTGTACACCCACTGAAAGAGAAATATGTGATTTAGAAACCAGCAGAGAAAACAACCACCTCAGGCACAATTAGCCCAAGCTCACGGATTAGTGCCCATTCCCTGCAACTAGAACATAAAACCCAAACCAAACCAAACAACAACTTGATTTTAAGACGACCAAATCGTCTCACGGCTGGTAACATTTGTAGTTAATTATCCATAACACTCCAACAACAAACTCCAGGCTGCTATGAGCACTTCAGTGAAAAGATCCCCCCCGACCCTGCTGTGCAGCACTGCACTGATTTATTCAGGCAGTTTTGCTTTCTCTCAAGCACTAAGAACTGGCCACAGCAGGAGATGAGGCACTGAATACATTGGGGTTAGCCCAGTGCAGAAATAGCTGCATTTGCCCCTAGGAGGATGTGGGGATAATCCTCCCCAGTGGGGTCCAGCAATACTCCATCCAGAGATGGAGCTGCTACAAGCACTAAATACCCATGGCAACGGGTCTGAATGAGATGAGCTTTAAGGTCCCTTCCAACCCAAACCATTCTATGGTTCTTTACACCTCCAAAATGCACTTCGAGTCTATCACCAAACAAGGTTTTAAAGCATCATTTTCCCCATCAAATTTAGGTATGAAATGCTTTGGTTGGGCTGGGAAGGTGCAGCCAGTCTCACACACACTCACTGAGCTCGGTTAGTGGTTGCTGTGCACACTAAACACTCAAAAGAACCCTTCTGGGGAGCTCTGTCAAGACTTTAATTAATCAAATCAAAACTTAGGATCATTGTGAACTGACCTGAATATATCCCTTAGGGAAAAACCAACCTCTCCTCCCTTGATCTGGGTTTTTTGCTTAAATTCCTGGTCTTTTCTCCTAGCAACAACATCATAGAGAAGATTAGATTCTCCAAGTGATTTTGGAAAGCATGGCACAAGATCATGGTGCTCTGTGACCCTGGAAGGAAAGCAGGGCAGGAAATGGAAGTTTGCCCCTTGGTTTGGTGTTATGCCTGTCCTTGTCGCACATCCAAGTTATCAGTGCCCTGAATAAGCTCACTGATCAGATGAGCTGGATTTTAAACCCAAGTGCTGCCTCATGTGATGAGCAGCTCATCAGCTGCCTGCTCTTGCTGTTTCCAGCATAAGCCCAGTGAGGACAACACACGTCCAAAGACTGGCACCACAATAAGACTATTATACTGAAAGCATCCGGGCTTTGCATCCTCCAGCAGAACACAGAGAGGCCTCTGTAGTCCCCTGATATTTCAGTTACCCTTCATATTTCCCCTTTCTACTCGTCAAACCCAGTTAGATAAAGACAAGAAATGGCATTATCAATGGCTGGTTGTCTTTGGGGGGGCTTTATTTTTAATGGATAGCCTCAGCAGACCAAGGATTTGGTTTATTCCCCCTTCTGCACAGGCGGGCATGAATTGGTCCCTACACACTTGTGTTCCTTTGGTCTCTAAAGAAGAGGAGAGGAGTGATCAAAACGGATGTAAACCAGGAAAAACAAGCCATTGCTGCTGCCTGGGGTGAGAAGGACACTAAAAGCACAGCTTCACCACATGGACTATGGACTGAATGGCAAAGAAGCTGTAGGCAAAGTCCAAGGAGTGAGTTCTGATGCAGTAATCCAAGAACAATCTGTGCCTTTCCATTTCCACAACACCCAAGAGACTCCAGAACGACACCAACGCCCAGGCAGCCACCCTTGGAAAGGAGGAGGAATGTCCCAGCACAAAACATCTCCAGAAACCTTGGGAAAGGCCACACTGTCAGGGGAGGGGGTTCTCCCCCTCTGCTGCACTCTGGGGCAACCACACAAGAGGGACATGGAGCTGTTGGAGTGAGGCCAGAGGAGGCCACAGGGGTGCTCCAAGGGCTGGAGCAGCTCTGCTCTGGAGGCAGGCTGAGAGAGCTGGGCTGGGTCAGTCAAGGAGACCAAACCCACCTAACTCTGCAGCAGGGAAACAGTGGTATCCCTACCTGGATGCTGAAGCTCTGGGACTGGATGTAGGGCAGCGTTATGTTCTTGTAATCCTCCCAGGTTTCATGGACGAGGTGCACCTCCTGGCGCAGGTACTTCTGAAGGTGTTTCTCCGTGGCAGGGTACACCACCGTGGTCTTTATCTCTAGAAACAAACACGTTTGTGATAACTCAGTGCACAAAGCCCACACTACTTCCTGCAGTGCCCAAGAAATCTGTTTTCGTCCCCAATAAACACCCCACTAAAAGAGATACCATTCTTATCTTATGGTGGAGGAGAGCAGACGTGGAAAGCAAACAAGTGCTTTAACCTCCCAGGCTGCCACTGCTTTTGTTGAGGAAGGAGAAGCCGACAACACAGCCAGGGCCTGTCTTTCTAGTTCAGTGGAGGAGTTTGCTGTCTGAAAGGGCTTTTTCCCACACTCACTCTTTCAGGCATATCAGCAACATCAGGGCAGAGCTGGGGCTCCCATGCATGCATTCAACAACCAGGACAGAAACACCACCCCAGGGCAGAGATGTATCTTCCTCGTACTTAAATCTAAAGCTCCTAGCAAACACCCAGCAACTTTCTCCAGTCCCAGGAGCAGCCACGGTGTGAGCTGCAAGCAGCAGGGCCGGCACATGGAGTGGCTCCTTCCCAGAGCTCTTAGGCATCACGATGCTTGGCCTTGAGCCCTGAGCGCAGGAGGCAAAGAGGTCAAGGGCACGGGGATGGATCCAGAGCAAACAATGTGGGTTGATGGGTTAACAGAGCTTGGGATGAGCTGAGGGAAGAGCGGGTGATTCCCCTGCACCACCTGACAGTGAAGATTCAGCTGGTGAAAACAGTTTCTGTTTACCTGAAGATTAAAACTGCTGCGAAATTTGTGTGGCATTAAAGAGGACACAAGCACACACCTCATCAGCTCCTGCGGCAGTAAATCTTACCCACAGTGGTGAAACTCTTGGAAGGAGAAAAGCCCCATGAGGCCGGACAAACTGACAGCAGATCTGACCAAAGCAAGGGGTCAGGGCATTGGCAACGCTCAGCTTGTGCCCAGAATGGGCACAAACCCACAGGTCACACACTCACCATGGCACCAGACAGCCATGCTTCATGCATTATATATTTAAAGACACAGCCAGACACTGAATATAAATATAATATTAATATTAGACAGGCTGAGACTGGGCTTGTTCAGCCTGGAGAAGCCCAGAGAAGCTGTGGCTGCCCCATCCCTGGCAGTGCTCAAGGCCAGGCTGGATGGGGTTTAGAGAAACCTGCTCTAGTGGAAGGTGTCCCTGCCTGTGGCAGGGGGTTGGAACTGGATGAGCTTTAAGGTCCCTTCCAATCCAAACTATTCCATGATCTATTTGGTCCTAAAGCCAGGGTTTGGGTCTTTAGTTTTCTGCTGTCTCTTTTCAAGGCTGGCTCTGCACAAGCCGGGTGACTCTGCCTTTTCATTTCAGGCCAAACCCAGCTTAATGAAATCCACAGGAAAATGCTGGTAACATGAAATATGAAAATGCAAACCACAAGGGCAGCCTGGTCCGTTTCCCACCGTACACATGTTCAAACAAGGTTGTTTTCCAGGACTCCATTAGCACTTCGAGTGGGATGATGTAATAGCAAGAGAAAAAAAAGACATACATGGCTGTAGCTCCTCTGCTCCTCACTCAAGACCAGCAAAGCAACGGGGAGAAAAGAAAAAGGCAGAAGATAATGCCCAGCCTCAGGCTGAAACTTCCACAATTTCATTTTATAGCCCAAAATAAGAGCAGCGACTGCAGCAGAAACCCCCTCCATGGTGATGATAATGCAGTCCATGCACTGGCCAGGATGGGGTTGCAGAGGACCCTTCACAGGTTCCCCATCACCTCCCCAATTTGGGTGGTGGAAAGAGCCACTTTGGCTACTTTAAAGCCAAGTGCAAGATCAGAGGAGCCCTTAAACGTGCAGCTGCAGTCGAGCAGCAGATGTTTGCAGGAGGAGAGGGGGGGAGAGGCTGCGGTTCAATAATGATTCTTTCCCTTCTAGAGGTCTCATCAACCCTGGAACGCCCCAGCAATGCTCATTAACATGAATTACCACAGCCCAAGGAGCTGTTTGATAACGACAGTCAGGCTCTGAGCATTTCAGAGCCCATGCACAAGATGGAAAGTCCTGTCTAAGGTTGGCAGGAAACAGCCACGGCGAGACCAGGCTCGCCACGAAATCTTTCCATTGCTGGCAACGGGCCGTGTTCATGCTCCAGTTTAAAAGCCGCCGTGCTCCTGGCAGGCTCAACGTGCATTGAAGCATCACGTAGGCTGTGGGGCAGCTGAAACCTACCCTGGCCTGGAAATGAGGGTAAAGAACTGCTTTAGGACACATGATGTGGGGTTTTAAGCTCGCTGGGTCTGAGTCACACCAGCCACATGTTCCCATGGGCTGCCACGGAACGCCTGTGGTTTACTCTGGAAGTCAGGAGTGACCCTCAATTAACTGGGGGTTATAATAAAGGAGGTTTAATGGAAAGAACCTTTAATTGAAGGACCAGGAGGCAGAGGTGCTGCAATGGTAGAGAACAACAAACGGGACAGGTCACCCTATGAAGGGTGTTGGAGGGGATGCACCACACTCTTGTTTCCCTGCCCAGGAGAAAAGGAAACTCGGCTTCAAAACCACCAAGAAACAAAATCAAAACACTGGGGGATTTATGGGAAAAGGGGCTGAGGGCAGTTGTTGCCAGGAGGAGAGGATGAAACGTGTTTGTGCTCCCTATGGAGCAGGACAGATACACGGCACAGAGGAGAAGGCAGAGAGAGCTCACACACATAGGAAAGTGCCTTCTCCTCTTCCACGCCACACTCTCCCTAGGCTCTGCCAAAATCCCCTTCCAGCTTGGCCCATTGAGTTTCAAAGTGATTCAAACAGCAAGGAGAGCCCAGGGTGACCCGGTGAGAGCCCTGTGCTCACCTCTCCCATCTCACTCAGCAACACTGAAATGGAGGGCTCTAGTTCTGCTTTTAATAGATTTGAACACACAGGGCAGGAACAACCTGTTTCTATTTCCAGGCAGGGGTGCTTTTTGCCTCCCTTTGCTAGCAGGAAGCTGAGCTTTGGCTCTTCATCTGCCTGCCTTATCAACTCAACCATGGGGTGCAGGAAGGTGCAAGGCCAGGAAACAGCAGAGAAAGCCACACTGCACTTTTCTTCTGCAAGCCTCCTTCCTGCTGCTTACAGCTCTGCACTATCTTCCCAGCATCAACTATCTCCTTCCACGCAGCCTTAACTGTATTTTTGTTCAGTTTCATGATCACCACAGCACAGTGGTCACAGGGAAACACCTCATTTTAACCGCCTCTGCCATCTGGGGCTTCCTTTATTGAAAGAGATAAGAGCACATAAGGAAAAGGATAAAGCTTGCAAGAGGCCAGGGCAAGCCAAGCCGCTGGAGACATCTGGCAAAGGCTGGTTGGCCCCTGGTTCCCTTCCAAAGGGGATTCAGGGTGTGTGGGGAGGATGTCTAGCTCCATGTTACCAAGCCCCAGACCCCAGAGCAAAGCATGGCCATACCCCCTATCAACCCACCCCACACATCCCACTGCTGCAGCATCTACACTTCCATAAGGAGCTGTCTTTGCTGGGTAAGCCTCGCAGGCAGGCAGAGCATGGAACCACTGGGACACAACCAACCTCCCTTCGGCAGCTCCTGCAAGTCTCTCCAGCTCCACGCTGCCTGAAACCAGACCAGGGAAAGCAGGGATATGCATCACTTCCTGCATGACTGAATACCTTCCTTCCATGCTCTCCCATTTCTCCCAGCCCTGTGTCAGAGAGATGGAGCATCTCCTGTTGTGCTCGTTTTGAGATGGTTTTATCAGCTCCAGCCTGCAACACAGGGATGAGCTATGCCCAGCGAGTAAAGACTCCTTCAAGGATTGATAAGAGCCCTTAAATTATACTGGCACAGCTTTGGGGCTGTAAAACACACCATCCCTCAGCAACCAGGTAAGAGGAGGCTGCTTTTCATTGGATTTTCTTGCTGAATGGGTGTGAGCACCACCAGGAGCTGGATGTTACTGGGGAACACGTGGATTGAACCATCTGACTTCTGCAACCAAGCCTTTCGCAACAGCATCTTTCCCTTCTATGAAAGCAGCCCTTGCTCTCACTGCAAGGGAGAGTCCCAGAGCTGGGTTTCCTTCACCATCTCTCACACTTCTAGGAATAAGCTGCCTCTTAAACCTAGGCAACATCCAGCAACTGGCCTTCAAGTAAGCTACACACGCCTGCCTTTGCCAGTAGCAGAGCAGTTAGGATTAGCTCTGACACTGCTCCTCCTTGCAAACACACTCACATTTCCTTCTCTTTATTCAGGTAGCTTGCTGCCGTTCTGATGAGCTCTGACCATTACCAATCTGCTTTACAAATGTCTTTTATTCCCCCATTTTAGCCTTGACACATCTCTCCCAGGGGCCACTTAAACCAGAGACACAGCTGAGGTCCCTTCTCTGGCCGGCATCTCCACACCTGTGTGCTCCCAGCCCTAAAAACCTCATCTTTAAGCAGCAGCAGAGTGAAATTCCTCTTCCCAGGACAGAGGGGAGGTGCTTGCTGAGGTAATGTGCTGCTTTTGGCCTCCCTTCCTTTGCTTTCACCATGCAAACAAAGCGACTGGCCCAGACTCGCAATGGACCACCAAGACGAAACAAGCTTTCATCACATAGGGCCTGTGTTAGCTTGACTCTGCAGAGGGAACAGCAGCACTTCCATGGGAGAGGGTGAAGAAAACCTTCACCTTCAGCTATCAAGAAACTCCGGCTCAAAGAAGAGCTGCCCAAGGACTTGGGACAACAAAGGAGGCATTGAGAAACACACGTCTTAAAAGCAGAGGGGCTGGAGGCGACTCCTCACACCCAGTGCCATGAGTCACTTGAGGCAGTGATTTCCTCATGTGGTTTATCTTACCTCTAGAAAGCAAGAGACTGAGCAGAAGAGGGGTCCACCCATCTGGGGTGTGAAATCCCCAGGGGGAACTGTGTGACGCCACAATCCGGGGCTTTTCAGAGGAACTGCTTCATGCCATGAACCACTTGGCCTTTACTGCATTGTGCTAAGACACAGGAGAGAAAACCCTTTCTCTCTCCAACCCTGGGACCAAAAGGCTGCGAGAGACTCCATGCAAGGGTTCGCTGCATCTCAGCACGATCCCGGGATTCCTCACAAGCCTTGACGCCGTCTGCAGCCTTACAGGAAACTTTTCCTGTTTTAGGTTTATGAGTTGCATTCCTCACGTCAACTCCCTTCTTGGGCCGTGACTCAACTCAAAAGGGCGATTTCCTTCCCCTCCTGACACACACAACCGTTTCCGCCGGTGCCAGCCCAGCTGCCTGCCAGCAGCTTAAGCAACGTGCCCACAAAGACAGCTATTGAGCACTGAACTGCTTTAAGGAAGAAGCTTCCCCACTTATAGCAGGGAGCTGGGGAGCCTGGAGAGCAGCACCAGCATCTGCAGCCCCATCCTGGTCCCCTGCTTGGGGCTGCTCAACATCCAGAGCAAGCACAAGGAGAGGGGCGAGGAGGAAAGATTAACCACTGGGGAATGTATCTACAAAACCCTACCTTTTAAAGGCAATGGAAGAGTAATTAAAGAGATAAGCTTTAGCAGAAGGAAGCCAGAGGCTTTTTTCCCTATTCAAACAGAAGGAATGGCACAGGGACTCATCCAGAAGCACAGCAGGTTTGGTCCAGCTATACACGACACAAACACTGGGCAGCCACAGCACAGAGGGCACACCAAATAACCTGAATGAGATTTCAGTTTAACAAAGACCCAGAAATGGGATGTGAATAGACTCAGATTCACCTGGATTTGCCCCAGCCTCTCAGATAAAGCAGGACCAGGAATGGCACTGACAGAGGAGACATTTAACAGCGTTTTCACCCTAGTGAGAGGTTTCACACCAGCATAAACCTTAAATAAAGTAAGACTGAATCAGGGGACTACTGGAGTTAAAGAGCACTGCTCAAAGCGCTACAAGAAGTCAGATGCCAGCCCAGCTGCCAGGGCTGCAGCTGGAGAGAGGCCCAGGGGACTTTAGTCTTGCAATGCCACCTCGTGGAAATCACTGCATGTCACTGCAGCAGACGCCCAAGTAGGAAGGAGGCTGTGCACAGCTTTACCATCTTCTCCTGCCTTTGAAATGTGTCATTGTAACACCAAAACCTCTGATTTAAAGTCCTTCACAGGGCAAGAGGAGCTTAGCACAACTCACAAGCTCCCAAAGACAGACAGTGATTCCTCCTACTACATGGAAACAGCATTAAAATACAGGTGTATTTGGGAAGGCACATCAAACATCTAAAGAATTCAATTCAGGACTGCAACAACTTCTAATTTAAGCTATCACTCTGATGAATTTTGACTCTGTTAAGCCTGTCTGGTTGTCACTGTGCTTATAGAAGCATTCATGTGTAATTAATCGCTGCACCTTTGGAATTTAAGCACATCCCAGCATTAAATTGAAGTGCCCAACCTGCCAAGATGTGCTCTGCAGTGTTGTCAAAGTAAACATGATGGGGAGAGACAGTGCATTATACCAGATTAACCAACATCACTGAAGACAGACACACAAGGAAAGCTTCCAGACCCACAAGCCCTTGACCTTTAAATCAAGGCTTGGGCAAGGAATCAAGTGATATCTGTTTAGTGTCCAGCAACTTTATAGCTTGATGAGCATGAGGAAAAGGAGGTGAAGTGAGGTAGCACCCAAAACCTCAATTAAGATGTTGCCTTCAAAGCAGCAATGCTCTACTGCTCCCCCAGCTCTGCTGTTGCCAAACCACAACCAGAGCAGGTAGGAACACATGGAGCAGCATCACAGCCATGTCACCCTCCTGGGACCCCCGTGCTCACCGCTCAGCTCTGGAGGAGGGTAGAGGTGGTATGTCTTGTAAATGTCATTGTGCATCCGCAGCTCCAGCTTCGTGTGCTTCTTCAGCAGGTCCAACAGCTTCTCCTCCTGGAAAGGAGTCTTTTCCAGGATGACTAAAGCATCTGTACCCTCTCCAGAGGGGCCGGTCACCTGGAATAAGAACCAATATAGCTGCTGGTGACATGGATCCAGTTTGAGGCCAGGACCTGAGGCTCCAAAGCAGACACACTGCAGTCCCTCAATTCTTGTACACAAACCCCCTCCTGGACCAGCCAACCATCCAAAAATAAAGGCACGTGTGGCTTGAGGCACAGCAGGAATCTGCTGCCCATGAGGGAGGTTTCTGTTGGGGAGCACAGGATGCGGACAGTGTCTCAGCCCATCTGCACCTCCCCGGATGCTCCCAGCACCCGCAGCCACATTCCCACTGACCCACATCACTGATTTCATCTCAGATACTCTCAGGTCAACATGCGGCTGTCAGAGGGTCAGGATGAGAACACAGGCAAGGGGCTGGGGGACTGTAACACTGCAGCTTGTGTCCCTGCCCACGGCAGGGGGTTGTAACTGGATGAGCTTTAAGGCCCCTTCTAACCCAAACCAGTCTGGGATCCAATTGATTTCTCTTTTATGGCACCCTTTACCTTTTATAGGGACTGATATGCCTATCATATACACATCGCAGAGCTAGCATGATGCTTGCAGATCGATGCCGCTTCACTGCCAAGCACGACAAACCTGCTCTCGGGGCCAGAAGCAACACCGGTACTAATCCAAACGTACCCAGAGCTTTTGAATTAAGCCTTCCAGCGCAGGAAGCGGCCGCATCCTGCCACCCCCCAGCCCTCCCCTTTGCCCGGCTTGGGGCATCACCGGGCTGGAAAAGCGGGTAAATGGAGACAACGGAGGGGATAACGTGGGGATAACGGCGGGGAACAACAGCGCCTTCCGCCACGCTGGATCGGCGCGCCATGCGCTCGGGGTGGGGGCGTGGCCCCGCCGTGGGGGCGTGGCCCCGCCGTGGGGGCGTGGCCCCGCCGTGGGGGCGTGGCCCCGCCGTGGGGGCGTGGCGTGCCTTGACGTGCCTCGGCGGGAGGCGGGGCCACCGCTCAGCGCGGTTAACAGCGGCGCGGTACCCGGTCCTATCCCCCCCCCCCCCCAAACCCGGGGCCCCGCGGTACCTCCCCGTGCAGGAACACGGCCTTGTCCCGCGCCGACTCCCGCAGCACACGCCGCAGGCGCAGCTCCGCCAGCGGGAACGGGGCGGCGGCACCGCCATCGCCATCCTCCGCCTCCTCCCGCTTCCTCTTCACCGGCGGGGCCTCCGCCATGGCGCACACCGCCGCACTGCGCCTGCGCCGGCTCGCACGAAGGAGCGAGCCTCGGAGCCGCGAGTACAGCCTGCCCCCTGGCGGCTTGGGGGTAGACCTTCCTCAAGGGGGGGGGGGTCTAAGCTTAACCCCCCTACACTGAAACCCACAAGGAGGTGAAAAGAACATTAACTCAAAATGTCAAACTTCTGCATTTATATTGTCCCAGAGAACGCGTGCAAAGGCCGGGCAGGCGCTGTGTCAGTTTACTGAGGGTCTGAGCCCCATCAGGAGCCTTGAAGACACCCCCCCCCTCCCGGAGCCTCTGAACATCAGAGCTTAGTGTTTGCACAATAAGCAGTAGGGACCAGGATGTCCCTCTCCCCTCTGAGGGGGGTTTGGCCACACAGACGTGGGCATCTGTCCTCCAGGGATGCAGGCGAGTGTCCACGTTCAGTTCCCAGGTCTGCTCCAAGGTCCCTTGAGATGCGACTACATCCAGATCCATTGTGCACTACTCTGTTGCGCTCACGGAGCTCCGGCACAGGTCCTGGAGATCTGCAGAGGCAGAAGATAAGCCCCATAAGCAACCAGTTAAGCTTAAAGTAAGTAAACTGACATGGTCTTTACACCCTCAGAGTGATGTACTCACAGCGCACAACGGTGTCCCTGATCTGCCTGAAGCTGTTCTCCTTCATGTAGATGTAGTAGAGGTTTCGCAGCTCCTTGGGATAATCCTTCCGATCCACGTCCTTCAGCACAGGGATGGTGCGCCCGTTGGCCATCGGGGCTTCCGCCAGCGCCTGGTGCATCTGGTACTTGCACCACGGATCCTGCAGGAAGCCGGGGGTGATGAGCATGACCCAGCAGTGGCTGTTCTGCACAGCATCACACAGCTCCGTCACCACCGCGCCGCCTGGCGCTGCATCCCGCAGCTGGAGGAAGCAGCGGAAGCTTTCAGGTTGACCCTCCAGGTAGGACACCAGCTCCTCCACCACCTCCAGGTCCACCTCGCTGTGGCAGATGCAAACATCGTAGGTCTTAGCCCAGCGGGCGCTGCCCGAGGCGGTGATGTCTGACATCAACATGGGTGACGGGCGGGTGGACCGGGTCAGGCTCGTGCTGGGAGAAGAGCTGCAGCTCTCAGCAGAGGATGAGGAAGGTGATGAGGAAGCAGAACGGCTGGTGTTGAGGCTGTTCTCCCCTGACCTCGGCTTGGGCTTGTGCAGGAGCCGCTTAAACCAACCTGCAGAGCCAGGGAGACCATAGGGAGGTTTTAGGGGGGGGCTTCCAGTGGCTTCAGCAGGACACCTCCAGATAGGAAGATCCAGATGGGATCTCACCCCAACCCCCCAAAACCACCCCAGCCCCTAAAACATCTGCTACCATGACACGTGGGTGCACCCATGTGGGCACCCGCATGTTCTGGTGGGGAGGGGACAGACTCAGAGTGTTCACTCCCCAGCACTCACCAGCCATAACGGGCACCGCGCTGCTCAGCTGCCGATCGCCAGCCTGAACCCTCTCCTGCCAGCAGGAAGAAGAAGGGATAAAGGAAGAAATCAGGAGAGCAGGAACCAGCCTGCAGCAGGCCTCAGCCCCCAGAGCTCAGTGCGGTTTATCCCAGCCCCAAAACCACCCCCAGCAGGGTTTCTCTGCACCCACCTCCCCAATAGTTGCCAGGAAGAGGCAGCTCAAACCCTCCTGCTCTTTACCAGATGCATACCCGTGGCGAGCGAGGCTGAGAGCCAACGGGCAGGAGACAGCCTCATTCCCGACGGTGGGGAAAGGATCCTGTGGAGGGAGAAGTGGGATCACCATGGGTTGACCAGCTGAGGCAAACAGAAGAGGGCTTGGCTGAAGCCCAAGCAAGCCATTGCTTAGTAATAGTGAAAAGCTTTTGCTATTCAAGGATAGTGTATGGTGTGGGGGGGAAGTTTAGGGTGTGCCTACCTGGGATGCAGGAGATGGACACCGGAGCAAGGAAGGGGGATACATCAGCGCTTGAGTTCAGCAAGGAGGATCTTCAGGGATCACCTAGGTGGGAAAGGAGAGTTAGGACACAACATGTTCCCTCCGCAGCCTAACAGGATCCACGCTGAATGGCGATGCCGATCCACCCCTACAGCTTCCCCATCTGGGAACAGCTCCTAATGGGGCAGCCCCAGGTGGTGAGGGGAGGACAGAGGCACCCACCAGCTTCCCTATGGACAGTGTGGAAGAGCCGCCCCATCCCTGGGCTCCCCCCGAGATCCCCCCAGTTGGGGGCAGGACCGGGTTCCGCCGGGCATACGGAAGCACAGGCAGGGGAAGCAGCTCAGCCCTCCCTGGGGCCTCCCTCCCTCCCTCCCACATCCGTCACCACACCCAGCATGCACCAGCAACCCCAGCTGAGCTCAGAGATGGACACTGAAGCCTCTGCCCGCCACTGTGACACTGCCATAGCCAAGCTGGGTCAGTGTCCCCTTGACTGTTCACTCTGGAGCGGAATGATGGCTGTCACAGCACCAACTATGGGTCCCCACCTTGGAGGAGCCTGGCCCTCACCTCTACCCATCTCAATGCACTCATGAAGAGAACAGTCAGCGCTCATCACCCTGATTTCAGAGCTGCTTTTCTTTCCTCCCATCCCAAAACATGCCATGCTCCACGGGATTCACCAGCCCATATGTGGGTCAACCCCCAAGTCACCAGACCTTCATCCCTCTGCTTTACCAGAGGGTGAGCATCACCCCCCAAACCTTGAGTCCCCACTGGATGGCTCCCCATCCCTGCCTTCACTATAATATCATCATTATTAAAGGGAGCAGTGTAATTAAGGAGGCACAGCTTGATTCACAACATGCCTTGACCCACCAGCAGCACCTTGAAGTCCCCTAGCAGCACAAGCACAATTCAGCTACGGGCTGGTCATCACTGGGAAGCCCGTGTCCTAGCCAACTGCCTGCAAAGAGCATTAAGAAATAGGTTGAGAATAGGAAGAGTGCAATGCAGGGTCAAAGCCAACCCCCAAAAGGCGTTCAGGTGAGAGAACAGGGCTACTTTTACCTCTAAATACACCCATAACCAACACACTCCATTATGGTGCTAATACAGTGACACACAGCTCTAAACAACCCCAAACAGATGCATTCCAGCTGCTAGCGGTGGTCAAGCGCCGCTCGCATACCAGAGACACTATCACAGGCACAGAGGCACTGGCAGAAGGAGGTCGGAAGGCCCCCGGGGGGGGGTCAGACAGCACAATCACGCTCGTAACAACCCCTTATAACAGAGGGGAGCGGACCCCATCCCCTCACACCGCCCCCCGGCAGGCACCCCCATACCAACCTGCCCCTCCGCGCACACACCACGATGCACAAGCGCATGCGCCCCTAGCGCAGCCTAGAGCTCTTCTCCCCTTCCGTCGTGGGAACAGGAAGGTCCCGTCCGGTCCTCTGCCAGCCAATGGGAGGGCGCAGTGAGAGCGGGTTGACCAATCGCGTCTCGTCTAGTCGCCGGCTGTGATTGCTCTATTCGTAGCTTTGGGTATCAATGGGTACTTAAAAGCAGCTTCAGTGGTAGGTGTCTGTGATATCCACAGGGAATTGGTGCCCAGGCAGGTGATGAGTTATACCTGTGACACATGCTTCCTGGTTATGTTTGTGGAAGGCAGTGGGAAATCGCATTTCGTGCTATACCATGAAATACCATGGCTTTCTGAACAAGCGCACTTAAGTTCTGAGTAAACATTCATGAGTTTCAGAATGGTTTGGGTTGTTTTTTTCCCACAAACGCAAAGAATATCAATGAAAAGACCAATGTTTCTTTTCATGCTCTGTTGACAGCTCATTGGAAAGGAAAGAACAAATAAAAAGAGGAATGGTGCAACCACGGGTTTTGTTCTGCTTCTGAAGTACTTACTATTCATAGCTCTTTTTCTAGTGGTCTGTGGGATCCTCTGGAAGTCCACCGCTGCCTGGAGTGGCTGTGAAGGCTCCTCACATTTGGAAGGGTGCAATTTCCCTGGGACTGCTGATAAAAGCGATCAAGTGCAGGGTCACTTAAATTCAGGACTTGGAGAAGGATCACAGGGCTGTTGGTTTTCCTTTGATAGCTTTGACTTACACCTCTCTTAACAGGAAATGAAAAGGGCCTTTTCAACATTCAGTGTGAAGTTCAGCATCAAATGTTGCTATGGCTGTGAGAAGGAAGCTGTGGTTGAGCTCCGTGAAGAGGAACCTCTTTGGTTTATGGCTTTGCATGGCTCTGAGTTCTGAAATGAGCTGGGTGGTTTCTGCTGATTCTGTCTTCCAGCATGAGACTGTCATCAAGCCCCCAATCTCTTAACAAAGACACATAATGTTCCTGATGGTGTGCATTGCACTTACTGAGGCTGCCCCTGCCTGTGCTCACTTTCTGGTTAATCCTTGCCTCCTACAAAAACACAGTTCGATACAGTGCACCTATACATGAGCACATTGTGTTTCTACCACAGGTAAAAGGAATCATTCACCACAGGGCAACAAGAATAAAACTTGTTGGCTTCTCCTTCCAAATAAACTGGGAAACTCTGATAAAGGCGGATTGAAGGAGGTGTTTGGTATCGAGTTTTGGAGGCCACCTTTCTGCTTGTTGCTTTATTCCTTGATGAAACAATTTGATGGGTTGCTTCCAGCAGTCTGAAATAGCAAAAGCCTCATTTCTGTAAGAAGAGTCTCACTGAGCTAGTTCATCACTGAATCAGTCTGAAGCCAAGTATGTGCTTAGTAACTTTGCCAAGTGAAGCCTTGATCCTTGCAGACACTGGGTTGTGCAGTGAATCACAGGAACTGGCAGAAGGACAAGCTGCAGCCTCAGGTTGGTTCAGCTTTGACCCAGTAGGTTTATTTCTGGAATTCTTAAACAAGTCCTTAGTAGTTTTAGCTCAACTTTTACCTGACCAGCTTCTATAAATAACTTCAGAACTCCTCAGGTGGGTCATGTCCCCAGGGGATGGACCCTGTCCCATTTTTCCCATCCCACTGAATCAGCAGTCCTGCTGTTTTGCTGTGCTAAGTGCTTCTATACATGCAATGCAATGTCAAACATATTAAACCTGCATATAAAACCTTCAATAATCTTGCAAAAGCTGTAGATGGACCAATAAGGCTTCCTTTTTCAAGGCTCCTCTTAAAAACCAAGAGGGGCTGTAAAACCTAATCAGTGAGAAGGGGACTTTCCTCTATGCAACACCCAGTGGTACGTTGAGTTGGATAAACTCACAAACAACTTTATGCAACTCTTCTGTTGCTGAAAGCATTTCAAATCAAACATCAAGGTCTCCAAAGTGTATTTTTTAACAGCTGTTGATTGCAGTTGCAGAATGGAGCTGTAAAATGAGGTTGTGTAGCTGCTAGGGAAGTGCTAAATAGTATCTACTTTGGAGGAAATGAAAGTCAGATGGAGGGAGTAGTTACTTACCACTAGGAGAGGAAAGGAATAACCCTGAAAGAGTAGCAGATAGACAAGATGACTTTATAAATTAAGGAGGACAAAATCTTTTGTTAAAGTCAGTCAGGTATCCAGTCTGGTCATTAGAAGAACTGGAAGAAGCTTGAACTGAGAAAGAGGAGACTTGCTTTTGCTTGTTACCATTCACTGACCGGCAGTATCAGACCCTGAAAAAGAAAGACCTGGAGAATCCACTTGTATCTACCAAAAGCAATAGGCATTGATTCCCAATCTCCCCCTCACCCATCTGTTAGCCAGTGTAAGTTCTGACAAATCAAAGCCCAAAATAGCACAAAATATGCACTGTTCTCTGTGAGAAATCTGCTGCAGCCCATCACTCCTACACTTCTGAGCAACAGAGCAAAGAGTTCTGTATTTTGGAGTTCCAAAAGCACACCAAGTGTACACCTGTGGTAATCTTAGTGGCAGAAAAGCTGCTAATAAGCTTTTCTGGAAGCAAATTTGCCAAACCAAACATAGATAAAGTGAAGAACGTAGCATTAAAAAGGCTGGTGGTTTCCTGGTGCCCGGCTCTTAACTAAATTCTGCTGGAGAGCCGTTGTACGTAGGTCTGACAGGTTGGCCTTTGTCAATGGTGCCAGGGTTGATACTAGCTGATAACTGGGTTGTGGTCAACAGGGAAGTCAAGGGCCTCTTGTTACGCTGGGCGTTGAGGCCAGTTGCCCATGGCAGGGAGGTTGGAACTAGACGATCTTAAGGTCCTTTCCAACCCTAGCTATTCTATGATTCTAGGTGTAAGAAACTGTTTTCAAAAGCAGTTTGCCTCAAGCACCAAGCTCTTTAGCACCCACAGGCTGAGCTATGCTGCGGTATTAGAAGGCAGGAAGGGTGAATTACCGCAGTCCCACATGTAGATCCTGGGCTAACAGCTTTCTGGAGAAGGGCCAGATAATGAATATGCTCACAAATGATACCAGGGGAGAGATCAGAGGAAAAAGTGGATATTCGCTGTTTGGATTTACACTGTCACACTGCTTCAGAAGTTAGAAACTGTAACTGTAAAAAGACCTGGTCCTCTCTTGCGGTTGGATTTACTCCATTTCCATGAAATCAGTGAGGCCAGGACCGTGTTCTTGTCAGAGAAGCCAGGGTTAATGTTCTTCTCTTTTAGCACCAGAAGTGTTGTCCATTAGGTTAACAGTCCTTGAACTCTCTCCTGGAGAAATAAATCTGAATTTCAGATGTAAATTACATTACTTGATCCATGATAAGTCCATCAGCAAATGTCTCCCATCAATGATTTACTGCCCTGAGGAGCTTTCCCCCAGTGTATTTACCTGTTCCTTGTAGGTCAGCAGGAACTAAGAATGAGGAAGACTTCGTAGTGTTATAAACTCTTTGCTTACCTTGGCTTCTCCACCCTCTCTTAACAAACTGCAGCTCCAGAACGCTCAGCTGAGCTCGGAAGGGAGGTATTCACAGAGCAGAATCATTCCCCTTGGTTTTTATCCTTTCCTGGTGTTTTTTGTCCTTCCCATCACACTCACCTTCTGAACTGGGAGGAAATTTGAGACTGGGCTCTGTGTAGATCCTGCACTCAAGGAGAAACTCACCTTGTGCAGGAGTTTAATCTTGGCAGTGAGCAAGCTGGATCCAGCTGTGGTCTGAGCAGGAGGCCTACTTCCCCGTTGAGTTACTATTCAACTTCACTGGGTGGTGCTGAGAAGGAATGGGGGGCAGTTCCGTGCCCCAGTTGACCTGTCCTGTAATGAAAGCTCAGTTCTACCTGGCAGCTGGGAGGAGATTTGTCTTGGGAGCATTCTGTCTGTTCAGGGTATAATGAGTTTTCCTCCAAAGTAGGATTTGATTTAGTAGGGACGACGAAGATAATCAACGTGATCAAATTAGATCCAAGGGAAGTCGGGAACTAGCAGCTTGAGGCTGGAGTAATCTGAAAGAACATCTCTGCACTGTATTTTGGGCTTAATATTCTGTTGTTTAAAGTAGTAACTTTCCTGCTAGCACTCCTTGTGACCAGGGGAGTTTGCAAAAGCTTTTGCTGTGTCCAAGTTGTTCTATTGTGATCTCTGTGATCTGTGCCTAGCTCACCGTTGCTTTGGCTCTTGCCCTTGCTCAGGTCTGCATGGCCTTGTCCTCACACACTCTTTAGTTTGCAGACCACACAGCCTACCAGGCAAGTAACTGTGATCTTGATTTGGTGCCTGGATAACAGGCCCTGAGACTGGGTGAGATATGCCAGGAATTCTGCCACAAGTATGTTTACTCATATGATAAATGGCCCTCTTATGGGATTTTCATTAGCAGTGAACCCTTCAGGGAAGTTACAGAAGGATAACTCAGTTCTCCCCTTACTTTCTTTCATTACCTTCCATCTCCCTGCAGCTCATATCACTTGCCTTGTGCTCATGTCTCCTTCCTTTGGAGAAAGAAGAGCCTGGTGTAGGGGATAATGAAGCATTCTTACAGGGCTTCAGGGCTGACAAACTGTCAGCATAGGAATTTCTGCTTAAGATACTCGGTTTGTACAGAACAATGTGGTTTTTCCTGTCATTTCTCAGTTGCATAGCCCAAAAAGTTTTCTGTTTTCCAGTTTTACTGGCTGGAGAAGTATGGAGACTATGTAGGGCTGGTCCAGATCAGAGGTGCAGACTGACTGAAGAAGCCATAGGTTGGGAAAATAAATAGTGCAATCACTTCCAGTATTTTTATTGTCAGGATAGTTTCAGGTTCTTGCCTGCTGACTGTAGGTGACTGGTAGAAGTACCTTTTGCTTTTCCCACTGAGGTTGGAATGAGATTTGACCAAGTGGTTATTAATCTAACAGTGGGGATCCACTACAGTGTGACAGAGTAAAGCCAGCAGAAAGCATCTTTACTTTCCCTGGCTTCCAATCTCAGCTCAAGCATCCTTCCATCCCAGAATCCTGGGCTGCATCCCCAGCAGTGTGAGCAGCAGGACATGGAGGGGATTCTCCCCCTCTGCTGCGCTTTGGGGAGACCCCCTCTGCAGTCCTGATCCAGCTCTGGGGCAACAAAACAAGAGGGACATGGAGCTGCTGAAGCAAGTGCAGAGATGCTGCAAGGGCTGGAGCAACCTGCCCTAGTGGAAGGTGTCCCTGCCCATGGCAGGGGGTTGGAGCTGGATGAGCTTTAAGGTCCCTTACAACCCAAGCCAGTCTGGGATTTTATGGGTATAAAAGCCTATTTTCAGTTAAGAACCTGGACATTTTAGGAGCATAAATACTGAGATGTATCTGTTGCAAAGTGTATTTAGCAGAACAGGTTGCAGGAAGGTGACTTTGTTGGGGGGTGTGAGGGTGCACACAGGTGCCTCCCATCTGAGGCTGTTGGCATAACGAGACCCTCACATTATAGGCATTGGGCACAGCTGAGTGGGGTTTATGTCTGGGTACAGACTTGCCTCTGTGCTTCCTCGGAGCAAACAAAGGATTTTTGTACTGCTGAATTTGTGCTTTTATGGGCCATGGTTGTGGTAAGTTTTCAGGCGGCTTTTGGGAATTGGAGTGGGCACTTTGCTGTTCTTAAGCCTTTAGCAGTTATGCTTTTAAGTTCACTTCCATTGTGGTCTTGTTGGAGGTGTTGTTATTATTGTGGGTTTTATAGGGGTCTGCTAGAAAATTCATGTTTGTCCTTAAGTACAACATACCATGTAGCTCTGACTGGGCTAGTGGGCATTCCACTTAAAATACCTGGCTAAACTCTACAGGGTTTCAACTGCACCAAGCCAGCTGAAGTTGAGTCCAGTTGAGCTTTGTTTCCAAAATAGCATGCTTAGTAATGGGAGCATTTAAATGATGCCAAATGAGCTTTGAAGATAGCATCTCACAGGTAACAAATGGTAACTTGTGCTGCTGTAGTGACTGTGGTTAGTCCAGAGAATCTGCTGTAGCTAGACAAGTGCTGGTGTTAAATACCTGTTCATCTGGCGTTTCTGTTTATATGGGTTTCATTTACAGCCTTCAGTTTTGCACCTTTTCAGCTGAAAGATGAGATTTAATTCAGAACACTCATTTCATGATGTGGAGTTGAAGGAAACTCAGTTACCGTCTGAGCAAGAAATAGAGTGTCATAATGAATGCAAACTACGTTGTGCTGTTACCTGGAATTAGATGAAATGAGTGATTATGGGGTGTGCAGTGCTGCCAGAGAATATCTGCTCCCAGGGGGATTTCACTGGTGGGTCTGGACTAGTTTTCCAGTCGTTGCAAAATCCTGTTTTGGCAAAAGACCATGAAGTGACCTGGTTAACGCAGGTGTAGTAGGGCATGACCTCGGTGGAGGTGGTTTTCCCTCTGTGAAAGCCTCTAGTATCAGAAGGAATGAATGCAGCCAGCTTCACAGTGTCTGGGAGTTTGTGTCAGGGATAGGGCTGGAGGAAATTGTTGGGGTCTCTGTAAATCAGAGTGCCCTGCATTGTGTAATGGCACCATAATTTAGGCTTAGTATTGTCTCCTTATGGCTTATGTGTGTGTTTGTGTGGATTTACTTTGCTACATCACATCTGCAGAACTCATTGCCCTCGTGAGCCACCAGCCCAGAGTTCTTTGTGTGCAGAGCAGTAATCCCTGGAATTACAAGGATAAATGGCCTCTCAGTTAGGTTTGTCTTTCTAGCACTGTTGCAGTCATTTCTATTTTCAGTAAGTGTTGACACTGCAGTGAGAACAGCAGTTACCTGCAAGTGTTAGTAGGAGAAGATTAATTGCTGTGTTTTCCTTTCTCTTCTAGTGGAGAGAACACACAGGCCAGCAGTGTCATGGTGTCTGCATTGCCATTAGCTTTTCTAAGCTAATAACAATTTTCACTATATGATTTGGCTACGGGCTTCGTTTCAAAATGTGAACCCTGCTTATGAGTTTATGATGGTAAAGGCACTCTGCACCTCATAGGCATCCAGCTCTTCACTGTATCTCTCCAGTCTCAGCATCCATCACAAGCTCCCTCAAACAGTTCTTCAGCTCTTGCATCGTATTCTGTAATTAGAAAGGTAATACGGAGAATTCCTAGCTGTTATTTTGAGAGGGGATGAGTATCCTACATGAGGTCTGCAAAACTGATTTACAGGGAAAAGAATGTGCTGTACGTATAGTTGTCTCTGAAAGATGCATACTGCTGCCAGCGTATGTAGTAGTGTATGTAGATATCGAAGGGTAGTATGTCTGCATGCATACTACACTTAGATATTACATGTGTCTCTTCTGCTACCTCCAAAATAGCTTTGTATTTGAACACAGGGGAAAATTCAGACCTGCCAGCCTTACTCTCTGCTTTGCTGCAGAGTAGCCCCTTGCCTTAAGCCAGCTCTCCCTTTCCATCTTGCTGGTCTCTTGGCTGGAATGCAGGAATTGTCTAGTTACAGAGCAGGTGAGAGGGGAAAGGTGCTTGAGTTTTTGGGAGAGCTAGTTTAAACTAGAGACAGCTGTGCAAAGAAGTAAAAGGAGGTAAAGGAAAGCTGTGAAGTGCAGCATAATCAGTAGGGACATCTGACCTGTATAGTCCGGCTGGGGCTGGAGCAAGAAAGCACAGTTTTCTGTTGAAGAAAGATTTCTCAGTTTATGAGCTAGTAAATTAACTCTTGGAGTGCTTGCAGCAGAGTTGTAGGCTGAAAAGAAGCAGCCTGCTTGAAGGTATATTAACTTACAGTTCAAATCTGCTTCTTTCCATTGCATATCGAGTTATTGCTGCTTCCTTGACTGAGAGAGATCAATGCTTGTTCCTGTTGAGGCTGCAGCACTGACTAAAGGAATTTACAAGTACGACAGAGTGGAGGAATTGTATTTTCTTTCTGTTTTAGGCTTTAGCACACATGGTCCATGGCTGTGGTTCCTACATGATTTCTCATGCCTCATATAAGAATGGCATGCATGTAGTACTAAGAAAGCCACACAAGGTTGAAGGCTGCTTGTGATAGAGACCATGCAAGGCTAAATGGAAGAGATGTATGTACACCAGGAAAGTAAATTATTTTCTTTCTCAGCTATCACACAAAGAGCTTGCCAGCTCAGATTTTCCAGTTCTGGATCGCAGTGGGCATATTCTGCCCAGGTTTGGAATGTAACTGGATGTCTGTAACATTTTTGATTTGGGAGCCACTAGGATGAGAAGATGCCGTGCCATGGTGAATGTCTTTAACCTGCTCACAAATGGGATACAAAACAGATTAAATGGAGTAAATGCTGCAGCACTGAGTGTAAGGATTGATGTATGATACTGCCACTTGAAAGCCCCTCATGAGATTGAAGATGTCTGTGTGTGTTTGAGTTAGTTCAGTTTGCAGCTGGATTGTATTATTGTCTTTGCACTTTTCCTTGTGTATAAACTCAATGTTTGATGGGTACAGTGATGCTTTCTGACTTTATTGGGTTAAACGATGCCTGTGTTTGAGGACAGCTCCACATTCATTTGCATCAGATACCGTAATCATGCCTTAGTTGAGATGTTAACAGAGGATCATTACACTGGACTGGGAGGTCCTACCTGCTGTTTCCCACATGTGCTATTATGCAATGACCCGTCTTGTCCTGTGCAGTCCAGACTTAATAGTTCTAACGAATACCATGCATGCCAGTGAGAAAATGTAGGATTCTTTCTTTCCACACCTGTTTGTGCGTTTTGCCTTCATGGTTTTGAGATCTTTTGTAATACTGGAAAGTCTTAAATGTAGAAACAGTGAATCTGTTTCAAGGCGTTCATGGGCTTTGCCCTTCTTGGAAATGATGTTAATCTTCCCATTTCTTAGCTTTTCAGTTGCTTTGCAAACCTGATTTGAACTTTACTCAGGCATTGATAAAATGCAGCAGATTGCAAAGTACATCTTGTCCTCTCAAAGAAGATGTTGGTGTGGTGGAGTCACAGGCAGCCAAACTACGGTGCTGTTGGGGTGCATACTACTCTTAGCCCCCGGAGAGGGCTTTGAGCTAAAGCAGCATTTGAAATGCAGAGCATTTGACTTGGAGACGTAAGTTTGCTACTTTTCCAGATATTACTATGACAGAGTTCTTTTGCTCTTAGGAGCATATGTTGGTGCTAAAATGGATGCATTGCACCCATTCCTTCAAGTTTTCCTCTCAAAACTTCTTTGTTTCCTCCCAGTTCCTTTGTTTGCCTCTCCTTTGAGCCAAGGACACCCATGTGTTGAAGTTCGCTGATCCTGGGGAGGGTGCATTTGTCAGACAACAACTGAACGGTTTGTGATAGGCAAAAGAATGTTCCTAGGAAAATACTGAAGAAGGCAGATTCTTTTGGCCTTGAAATCCTGGGAAATTCCTCTTCCGTAGCTCTGCGGTTTTGTCAGTTTCTTGCTGTGTTGGTTGATCCCGAGGTTCTGTGTATACAGTTTCAATGTGTATACAATATACAGTGTGTTTTTCTTTTGTCTTGGCAGCAAAGTGATCTGTTGACTGAGTACCAAAGGGAAGCCAGAAACACAACTGCATCCAGCTGGCAGTGGCAGTAGGCTGCTGTCCTTCCAGAGTGATGCGTTTGAGGTGATAACTATCAGCAGTTAGAGCACAATAAAAGACATTTCTGCTGGTAAGAATTTGCTGTAGCTTGGGTCTTTCACCAGCAGGAGAAATCACTCTTTACTCTTTAGGTGTTTCTGCAGAGCAACCACTGCCTTTCTCAGTGTTCTTAGAGCTTTGTATATTCTGTGAGTGAAGAACCGGTCCAGTTGTCTTTGCCACGATTTTCCTTCTTTTGAGAAGATGTATTTTGGTTTTGAAGTAGACCAGGTTCTATATTCTGCTATATTCTATCCTGGTTCTGCTCAGTGACTGCCTCCATGCTGTGCAAAAACTTCTCCCCCTGTTTTCATTCCTCTTCCTGTCTATATTTGAACATGTCATTTTGGCTAAGGACTGCAGATCTATAGCTGGTGGAAAGTGGGCTATGTTGCTGGCCCATATAGCTTCTCATATTTTGCCTATCTTTTAAGCAGAAGACCAAACAAATCAGTCCTCACTATGACAAATGACAAGGTGGTGAAATGACTCGGCTTGGCACCCCACATACTGGTTGGTGAATTACCAAGTGATAAGCAGCACATATAGCTGCAATTTGGACTCACCCATTGTTTACATCCTTATTTTGTGTCACTCTTCCTTCTTCCTTTGTAATGATGTCTGTATGTGAAAAATGCTGGTAGCCAATATAATTGTACTCCTGTAATACTCACCCAGGTATTAAGGAGAGGAGCTTTGAGGAAGAGGCTCATGAAATGCAAAGTAGCTGCTATCACATAAAGGCGTGCACTTTTGGGAATAGGCTTTAAGCTGGGAAACACTCCTTTTTCCCCTCCCTCAATTCTTCCTTGGTTTTGTTTCTCATTGCTAATCCCTCTTGCTGTTTCTTATAACAGGAAATCTCTTTCCGCCTTTGTTTCTTCTCTAAAGCTTCTCTAGACTTGTATTTAAATGTTAAATATCAACACACGTTATTTATCATTCGCCTTTGTCTAAACAAGATATGGTACCTACTGGCTCTTGTTAAAATGACCGTATTAAAGACCTGGTTTCAAATAGCACTTTTAACTCGTAGAATCATAGCATAGTTAGGGCTGGGAAAGACCTTAAGATCATCCAGTTCCAACCCCCCTGCCGTGGGCAAGGACACCTCACACTAAACCATGTCACCCAAGGCTCTGTCCAACCTGGCCTTGAACATTGCCGGGGATGAAGCATTCACAGCTTCCTTGAGCAACCCATTCCAGTATGTATCTAATGAATACTAAGGTCTATTTTGCCATAAAGACTGGAAAGTGAAGTTGAATTTGATGTCTCAAAGTGTTCCAGTCAGCCAGTTGTGTCCTGGTATTCAAGATGTGCTTATCAAAACTGAACAAGGATTTGAAGTATGGTGGTCTGTTAATGGGGACAAAAAAGGACGTGGGCACCTCCTTCCTCTTTGCCCTGGCATAGGTTAGGTCCTTTCCTGTTCCACTCCATTTCTCATAGTCTTTATAAGAAGATAAAAAGGAGAGTTGTTTTCTGGAAAAAGTTTTATTATCAAATTACTCCTATACAGCATTTTTACCCTTGCTAAGGGAATACAGGTTTATGTATGCACTTGCTTGGAATTCGGTTCCACCAAAACAAGAAAATCATCAAACACCACCTTTAGTGCAAATTAATGCCTTGGATTATATGGCTTTTCTGTCCTCTTTTTCCCTTTACACTTGTTTTCCTCTTGGTTTTCTCCAAGTTTGAATGAGGGAAAATTGTGCTTGTCACATAAATAGGTAGCTTTCCAATTTCGAGACAAGAGTCAGCTTTACAGTACAGTGGGAGGTAATCCATCAACCTCTGAAGTCCTTATTTCTTCTTATATTCATGAAATTCCTTCACCCCATCATGGGGCAAACCCATGCTTGATATTGCACAGACAGGACATTCAAGCAGCAGAGGCTTTGTCAGGAGGGGGAGAAGAAGCTCTCCATAAGGAGGAAGAAGACCAGTGATGAGGACGTGTCTTAATAATACATGTTCTTGTCCCACCAGCCTGCAATGGGAGAGAGGAGATGGGGGAATTAGTTATATTTTCCTTGGAAAGGAAAATTGGGAGCAAATGGTTTGTTTTTAAGCAATTTAACCTGTCAGCAGCAGCTAAAGTGGGTGTATGAGTGAAAGAGTAGCAAAGAACACCTTATATTGAAATACTAGAGAGAACTCTACTTACTGCCTGGGTATCTTCTGATGAAGAGCTTGCGGACTTCATCATAGACCCATATCAAGATGGCAAATGGTACAGCCACAAACCAGTACTGAAACCTGGGAGTGGGAGAAAAATGAATGAACTGAATGAATCTACTGCAGACACTGTTGAGAAGGAAATGTTGCCTGATGGTGTTGCAGCCTCTGAAGATTGAAGAAAAAAGGGACATTTCTTATAGTGATATATTTAAAATAAAGGTTACTTGGGTAAAATAAAGTATCTAAATCTTGCCAAAATATTGGGAATCCTGGAAAAATATCACCTACACAAGTAGGTTTCTGAATCCTTGGTAGTAAATCTAATAGAAAAAGTAGTGCTGCTTTTTTTTTTTTGTGGAAGCTATGAAAATAATACCCTTTTTGGCCAAGAAATTGTCCACCCTGTTCTTCATAATGAATCACAGTGGTTTGGGTCGGAAAGGATACCAACGCTCATCTAGTTCTATGGAAGGGACACCTTCCATTAGACCAGGCTGCTCCAAGCCCTGTCCAACCTGAGCACTTTATTATTGCATATTTATTACTGAATATGTTGAAATCCTTAAATCATACTCCAGGGGCATCCTGCTCCTGTTTGTCAGCTACTGGCAGGATGTTAAGTCCATGTGTATTTGTCCCTGGAGGGCAAGGGAAGCATACTGGCATTGACACTCACCTCAGTGGTGTGAAGTTCAGGGCTGTAACGTGTCCCAGACCATAGGTAAGAATCAGAGCAATTCCTATCTGGGAAAATATACCCACCCAGATGACTTTGTTCCTGCAAGACAACCAAAGAAGAAGGGTTACATGCCTCTATCCATGCATAAAGCACTGATGCAAAGGCTGTGCCACATCCAGGGTTGTGGCTGTGCTCTGGAGCCAGCTGGAATGATCAGCACCAGATGATGAGCATGACACAAGTGGCAGCCTCTGGGGCACTGTCTTATACTACATATGCCTCTGTCTTTCCTGGTAGCATTCCTGACCTGCCTAGATTAAAGCTTTAGAAGTGCAGCGTGTGTTAGTGGCGTTTTCTGGCTGCACTGTGAATTTTCACGTGGTGGCTCACGTGTAAATGCAAGAAGGAAATGTACAGAGGTGTAGGCTCTGTGCCTGCAGATAAAGGAAAACAATCTGCTTTCCTGTCAGAAATACTCCAAGTGCCAACTGTTATGTGTGGTCTCTGTCCCACTAGATGCTTTTAACTCCCTGGCTTCCATGGGACTGAAGGTGCAGAGGGAAGCCAGCAGTACCTTAGAGGGTTTGTTCAGTAGCCTCTCCTCAGAGGCTCTGTTCACTTGGAGAAGTCTAAATAAAGGAAGTTAATAACCTGGAGAGGAAATTCCCTTTTCTGTAGTCAACAATTTAATGAATGGAGAGTTAGTTTTAAGCTGATGAATTTTCAGAGTAACCAGTATGATTTTCTTTAAAGAAAGCCTCTCTCATGAAGGAGGAAAGGGGGAGGTGTATAAAGGGCTTGTCTGAGATTTGCAATTGCTTGAAGCCAGATCTTGTCTTTGAACAAAGGCTGGATGTGAGTGGACTACGTCACTGATCTAGTGTAGAAGTGTAGTGCAGGTGCCTTCTACAATTAGTGGTGGGTTAACTTATCCCCTTATGCGTCAGGTAAAATGCCTGCAAAACTTACCTGAAAAGACCCTGCTGGAAAATGGAATTTCTTCGTGTTTTCCTGATGATCAAGTCAGCAACTTGCTGAATGGTGATGCTGACAAAAAAGGCAGTGTAGCCAGTCCACTGCAGGTACGTCCTCTGGTATTTAGTCTGCAAAGCAAAGGGAAAATCAAACTGTGTTCTGTCAGATACTTGTATCTTGTGTAGGTGACTGCCAACCTTTATAGTGGGATTTCAGTTACTAAGGTGTGAATGCAGAGTTAATTCTGATTCAGATTTGTAATGATCAGCTTTTGGCCAGTTGTCCTAGCCTGATGATGAATCATAAGGCTGAAGCACGAGCTTGGTACAAAGAGGTATTTATATTGATTTATTAATGGCTCCTGTGTCTTGTGAGTCCTGCAGAATGAGTGAGGGGGAGTAAGAGGCTGCAAAGTACTTCTCAGTAGTGCTGTTCAGAAGCAGGGCTGAGAGATTATGATGGGGCTAAACATGAAGTCCAGGGAAGAGGGTGCATCTCCAGAGGCTTTGAATTAGAAGGTGGCAAATTGTGGAAGAATCATGAAGGAATAGAGTGTGATGAAAGAGTTGGGTGGCAGGAAGCTCTAAAGAGTCCTGAAGGGCCATTAGATGAAATCTAATTCTTGTTGCATTTAAATCTCTCTCTGTCTTTCCCTAATCCTTCCTTTTTGAGGACAGAGGCAGTGCCAGGGATGTTTCAGCGCTGCTTTACCCATTCCTGTCCATATGAATCCTCAAAGTCATTGATGGCATTGTTCTCCCAGTTGACTCGCACTCCGAGCAGCGTGGAAGGGAGGAAGCCTTGTTCAGCATACACGGTAAAATAGGTTACAAAGGCTCCCACTGACTGCATGATACCTGCAAAAGCAAAGAGGGAGAAATGAGGAAGAAGCCAAATTTAGGAGCACAGGGGAATGTGCTGGATATCAGTGTTGATCTGTTTCCTATGGCATGAAACTCGCCATGTGTCTAAAGGTAGTTTTAGAGCTGTTGGTGCTCTAAGGTTCTTGATCTCTTGATAAAAACCTGTTATATTGTTGAATAATGAGCAACTGGAATGAGTTAGTCACTGTGCCTGGGGAAGGGGTTGAGTTTCAGTCCCCCTTTCCTAACAAATGAATCAGTTAAACTTGCTCTGCTGACACAAGAGTTGAGAGAACAGGCCAACGTACCAATCTGCAGATAGGAGTATATAGCGAGCTGCTCATTCACCAGCCTGTCTTTCCTTTTGTTACGAGGTCTCCTGTTCATGATGTCGCTCTCAGCTTTTTCGTAGGCTAATGCAACAGAGGGGATCTAGGACACAAATAAACCATCAGAGTCTTGGTGCCAATGTTTGCTGCTTAGATGCTTATCAGAAAGGTTTCTGTTCTTGGGTGGTTCTGCTGCTGTTCCCTGCCTTGTCACTATACACAGCACAAATGAAACGATCTGTGTAGCATCCCTCTGACATGTGTAAAGGATTTGAGGGAAGTCTGACACTGTTTCATGGGTCTGATGATCATAGGACAATACAAAGGCCTAGAGGAGCCTGGAAACATTAAAGGGTCTTTTCAGCTCCCCTGGGCTGGGCTTTAATGAGACGTCTGGTATTCCTCCCCTGCAGTAACTGCAGCAATCTCTATGATCTCCTGCTTGAAACACACTCCGTCTTGCACGCTAAGTTTGCTTGTCAGCATTGATAGAAATCTTTTCTTTCTACTCCCTCTCCACAGGTTTTCCTTTCTACTCTTCATCTCTGTACCTGGCTGCTTTAATCTACCCCTCTACTCTTTCATTAGCTTGTTACTCAGCCGCAGGGTAAGGCAACTAAATCTTCCTGTGTTCTACGTGTCCCTTTGCACCCAGCCCCTCAAAAGTGGCATGGTTTCAGCAGAAAATAGCTTACAAAGACCCCAACTTACAATGTCCGTGCCCAGGTCAATGAATAGGATGGTGATAGTGCCAATGGGCAGTGGGATGCTGGCAATAATATAGATGAGAAAGGGACAGAGCTCAGCAATATTCTTAGTCAGGGTGTAGGCAATTGTTTTCTTTAGGTTGTCAAAGATGAGGCGGCCTGGAGGAAAAAAGAAACACTTGTGTAAAAGCTAATTGTCATCAGTGCTTTCCAAAGGAAAAGGTCAGGTTTCAACTAAATGAAGTGAAAGCATTTACTGTTTCTGTTTTCCTCGTACATTTTGTCTGTGTTCTTTTAAATACCAACCCGCTTCCCATAGAGACTTCTGAAAACTGAAATGAAAACTTAAAAATCTCTTTCGGTCACAAAGATTGAGGGAAAAGTCCCTGTCCACAATACATTGTAGCTTAATGGACACCATAAGCTCTTCATGGTGGGAGAAGAGTGGAACGTGTTACTGTCGTAGGTGGAGCATGGTGAAGGTGATGTGTGAGCAAGTAATAGAGTGAAAGCATAGAGAAAGAAGCTTGTGTCTTTGTGAGGCTCAGAACTGCATAGGAACAAGAGGGGAAGTGCTTTTGTCTGGAGTGTGAACAAGCAGGGACAGCAGACCGATGCTGTCTGTGAGAGGGATGATTCACTCATTGTCTGATTGCCATGTTCTAAATGGATTCAATTCCCTTTTTTTTCCACATATCAAAATCCCATATCCAAAGCCAGAAAGAAAACGGGGGTGAACCAGGAGGGAAGGATCAGGAGGCCCCACCAGTGCTGTGCAGCTGTCAGCAGCTTTCAGCTGAGAAAGGGGATAGCAACATTATTTTTACCTTCCTCCACTCCTGTGACAATAGAAGCAAAGTTATCATCCAGCAGGACCATATCAGCTGCATTTTTAGCTGCGTCAGACCCAGCAATGCCCATAGCAATTCCAATATCTGCCTTTTTAAGAGCTGGGGAGTCATTGACTCCATCTCCAGTCACAGCAACGACTGCTCCCTGGAACACACAAAAGGATCCAGATGTGGGTTTTGTGAGGAGATGGTGCTGTCTTCCCCCAAGGATAGTCACATTCTACGTCTTTAAATCTCTGGAAGATCTATTCAGGAAATTCAGGGATATGATTTCCTACATCCTAGAGAGTAGACTTCTAATTGGATGCACATAAAACACAATCTGATCATTGCTTTCTATGGAATATGAAGCGGAACACCAAGGCGCATCTGTGGGGAATCAGGTGGGGAATCTGCTCTGTCCTTGTCTTCTTTTTTGTGAAGTTCTTATAGAAACAGTCAGTTTTCATCTCATTTGTAAGTCATATAACCATTCAGCTAGTGCCCGTTCTCATCCCAACAACTTCTAGACATTGCCTTTCTATGCTAGAATTGCACTAGTAATCCGAAAAATGGAAAAAAACTGATTATTCAACTTGGTTTCTTGGTTATCTTCCACTACAGATAACAAAAGTTGATGCAGAAGTTCCTGTCTTGCTAGCAATACAGAATGTTCTGAGTGAGGAAAAAAGCCTGACAGACTGATTAATACAAATACTGAATGTCCTGTCCCTGGGGGGATTTAGCACAGTGTCACTACCTATAAATATTGCCGTGTACAGAAGGGCTTATAAGCTCTAAGTACTAAACATAGCATGTAGACTGGCTGGCTTGAGTTGAGGGGGGAGGATGTTCCTTTTCATCAGTTAAAGAGGCAAATGTCCAAGGAGTGTTGGTGTCTGAGCGGTGCAGAACACGTTTGCCGCAGACCATTCAGAAAGGATGAAATGTGAAGACTTTATCCTTATTTTTTACACGTCCTGAAAGCAGGTCTTAAACCCAAAGAGCTGATAATGCTGACTTGGAAAGCTTAGCATAAAACAATGTCTTGTGCCATCTCTCCTCCTCCGCAGAGTTCGGGCACAGCAGTCATGTGGCTTTCAACTCACAGCATCTACTTGGAGATGGCATATCTGAGGGGAGAATCTTCTGATGACAGTTTGAATCTCTTTCAGAGCTCTACGCATGTCATTTCTTTCCCTTCTGCCTCTTGCGCTGGCTGCCCTCCGTGCTCCTGCATGTCCTATTGCCAATGGGCCAAACTCCTTAAATCATGCTTCCTGTGGGTTGTTCCACAGCTTTGAAAGGAACACAGATAAGGCTTGGTCCTACATTAATCATGCTGTGATGTTTTGAGGGATTCATACCTTAGAATCATGGAATCATTTGGGCTGGAAAAGGACCTTTAAGATCGAACCCACCACTCCCAAGTCCAGCACTAAACCATTTCACTTCTAAACATTCCTGTGGGCAGGATGTGCATAGGTCTAAATGGCCACAAGAGATTAAGGTGGGAGGATGTGGTAACATGTTGTTTTTATCTGGGTTTAAAGAATTCCTGAGGGAAGGCTCCTTCCCAAACAGTCTCTGCCCAGGAGCCTTTCTGTGCAGCGCAGCAGCTTCCCAGATTTATATGCAAAAGGCAGACCCTGGGTAGAGCTCCAAGCCAGTTGAACCTGGGGAAAGCTCGTTTTGTCAGTAGGAGTTTGGAGTCTGGAACAGGAATTTGAGTAGCTTGGACTCTGTCCAGCCAGTGTTCGTGGCACTCTTGTTAGATAATGCTCTTGCACAGCAGAAAGAGAATAAACAGAGCTTAGAGAGCACTGGAAATTGGCTTCCACCCTTTCACTTCGGGTATGATATCTGCCTCATGAATACCTTATAGACATATATGTGTCTACCCTTGTACACCTCTTACCTGCCTTTGGCAGCCTTCAACTATAATCAGTTTCTGTTGGGGCGATGTCCGAGCAAAGACTATCTCTGAGTGGTTACACAGGATTTCATCCAGCTGCTGCGAGCTCATGTCCTTCAGCTCCATCCCATTAACTACTGCTGCTGTAGCTTCTCTGTAAGAGCCACGGGAAAGCTGGGTAAATTCTCCAACCAAAGAGCTGAGATAAAAATAGTGCACTCATAGAAAGGATGCAGGTAGTAAAGAGAGCACAAATTGAGTTAATTTCAGAAGCATTAGTTGTTAATCAGCAGGTGCTGAATGAAAGCCCCTATTGAAATCCAGAGTGAATTACAGTTACCTGGATACGGAGGGGAGTCATTGAAGCTTCTTGAGCAGACAGAACAGCAGGAAAAGCATTTTAAAGAGGGCTCTCAGTGGGAGGGTGGACAGTGGAGGAGGACATCTTTTCTGTGAAGAGCTTTTATGGTTTGTGATGTTATTTTTGTCACATTTAATGGCTGAAAGAAGAATTGGGGCTGATGGTCCTTGGGTTGTGTGATTCTGCACTTTGCTTTTCACGTGTGTGTTTTGTCAAACGGGCAGTGACAGCAAAGTCCAGCGAGATCTGCAAAGTATAATTTGCTGAGTTTTGTCAGAGGAGAGAGCCACTGACCTAGACACGTGGTTATTTAGGTAGAGGTGACATGCTGGATGGATAGATAAAGAAACAGAAAAGCATTTTGGCTTTCAGGCGCTGAAAGTCTGTCTGCTCTTACCGCCAGTTGACTTGCTCAACAGGGATGTTGAGGCGCTTGGCAATATCTTCCACGGTCTCGCTGGTGGCTGAGATGATGCCGACACTCTTGGCAATGGCTTTGGCTGTGATGGGGTGGTCACCAGTAACCATGATAACCTGGGGAAGGGACAAGCGGATGCGTGTGCAGTGGCTGGAGCGAGGTAAGGGCAAATAGTTCGGTTGTTGTAGACCAGGAAGCAGTTTGGAGTCTGAACATGGAAATGTGTGCTATGTACATAGCAGTATCAGATTATGGCCAGTAATTGCTTAGCTCTATATTGACATCTGGTCTTTATCTCTTGTTATTGGTGATAGTTTATCAGGGCTGTAAAGGAAGAACTTGTGACAGGCAGCAGGGTTAGAATAATGCAGAATAAAGAACCCTTTATGTAAGGATTTCTAGTAAGCATACTCAAAGGTGAGGATTCATTAGAATATTGCATTGTAAAACAGATCCTTGTGACGGAGGTGTCCTCACAGGTAAAACACTTTTTTCTTGGTTTTGTTGAAGAAAAGTTGCTGGACCTGTCTTCAGACTATAGAAAATGTCCCCAGGATTGGCACTCATCTGAGATGGGTAATTCCTAATAGTGTTTTTCCTTTCTTTAGCAAGATTGCCTCTCTGCCTGGAGCTGAAATTTCACTTGTGGGTCCCCTGGGAGTGAATTAGAAGTACTGCTTCAGGTTATACTTGAACAGCTTGAGATTACTGATTCTTACGCATGGAAGTTCTTATCAGGTGTAGCCCTGTGTCCTAATGCCTTCTCAAGAACTGTTTCTGTAACTTTATTGTGTTTACAATGAGTAAGTCTAGCTGGCATGGGTTCTGTATTCTAGAAATGGGTCCGATGAGATGGTATCTGAGCCTTTCCCACTTTGGATTTCCAGTTTTGGGGTTCCATGCACTTCCCATCATCCAATTCCTACTGAAATTGTTTTGTCTCTCGTGGCCTTTAAGTTACAATTGTAGAATGGTATTAACAAGTATTTAGGGGTTTGGTAGCTGTTGCTAGAAAGACACACAATCACAATGTGGTGGAAGATCTTAAAAGCTTTCTTATCATGAATCTTTCTGTAGAATCACTGCATTTTTCACTGTAAAATCCCTACCTTGATCCCAGCACTGCGGCATTTTGAGACAGCATCTGGCACCGTGGAGCGAGGTGGGTCAATCATAGATAAGAGCCCAACAAAGCACAGGTTGGAGGTCGGGAAGTTCATGGAATCTGTGTCGAATGAGTAGGTGTCTGGGAACTCGTTTTCAGGCAGGTACAAATGGCAGAAACCTGAAAAGAAACTTGTGTTCATGTGGTGTACAAGGAGGAGTGGGAGAAAGGGAACTTGTTCTATAGCTTAAGGCTTTGCTCTTGTCCATAGAACCCTAGTGTCTTTAACCAATAGCTTTTTATGGAGGATTTCTTTTGACCTGCTATTGTAACCTTCACATCAAAGTTCATACAGAGTCGGTGTTCCATGTGCAAAGATAGGGATACTGCCAGCAGGGAAGAGTGGTTTCCTTTGTGAATTACTCATGGGGTTTTCTGGCTCTTCAGTGTGGCAGATCAACATCAGTCTAAGAGCAGTAAGGGCATCTCTGCCACAGAGATCTTGGAGTATGTCAGTGTGCTTTTAACACTCTACTTAGGAGGTTGTATGCTTTCCTTTCTCCCCTCTAGTGCAGGAGGAATGAATTCCAAACACTAGATTGCACCAAGGTTTAAAGCCCCATTTTACGCCGCAGCTCTCTGATAATCCCTTTGGTTGGACTCACCCAGCACTCTCTCTCCCATGCCTCCCAGCTCCATGTATGCTGTTTGGAAAGCTTCTGCCTTTTCACTGTCCAGTGGTTCTTCTTTGCCGTTGATCATGATGGTGCTGCATCTCTCCAAAATCCTCTCGGGGGCGCCTTTCATCACCAGCAGGAAGCGTTTGTCATTGGGATCATCGGTCTTGTGAATGGAAAGCTGTGTGCCAGAGAGAGGAAATGATTTGAAAGAGCATATGTGAGCCTCGTTTGGGTCACTTTGCACTGAAGTGATGTGAGGTTATCATACATTCCATCAAATAGAATGAACTTTAGTTATTATAGCTTAAATTTCCGCTGTCATTGAATTACCCCAGTAAGATTCCCAGGTCACAAATAGTTGCATTAGATGCAGTGATAGAAATGGTTTGAAGTTGGAAACAATCTGGCATAATCTCCAAAAATGAAACATACCTGGAATTTGTTGGTGGAGTTGAAAGGAATTTCAGCCACTTTCTTGTTCTGTGCTCTAATATTCATAACATCACCCAAAATGACTTCAGCAAATTTCAGCAGAGCTGTTTCAGAGGCATCACCTACCACAACTCTCTGTGTGCACAACAGAAGGAACTGGTTATAGCACACAGAATTCTGCCCTTCCATCAGGAGAGCTTGCATGGTTCTGTATCGGGTTCTATGCTTAAGCAGCAATGAATCTGCGCTGCTATATTCAAGTCCTCCTGGAAAAGTATTACAGTAGAAATGTGGAGCATCTTTGCTACAGCAAAAAGGTGAAATTACTGTTTGATACTGTGAAAGCTGATTTGTGATCACTTTCAGGTTATTATGGTGGCTGTATAATGCAGTTATAGCATAGCAGCAGGCATGTATGGGTGAACTGACTGATGCATGCAATCAGATGACTTTTAATAGTATAGTAATTACTAGCATGTTCTTTTTCCAATGTACAGTTACTCTTGGCTGTGTGGTTTTTCTTTCCCATCTTAAACTTCTCGTGAGTGTATAGCAGTGATACTACTATAAATAGTAACTTAGAAGGTTAATGCAATAAAATGGAAGTGATTACTAAAGCCAAACAGAACAACTTGATGTATTACTGTTTCAGAGGAGGAGAAATAAGCTGATGCATAGTAGGCAGTACCTTCATTATGGGGAGATTCTCCTGTCCTGGTCTGAATTCTGCCCGGTTGCAGAGCGTTACGATCTTTGATAATGCTGTCCATGATGGAGAACTCTGATCAAAAGGCTGGGCTGAGGGGAAGCAAAACACACATTGTGTCCTTTAGCATATTACATGATGGAGGTAGACACTTAAGTTTGAAACAACAGGATTGAATTATTTGCAGAAGAAAACTGTTCTTTTGATAGGTTCTGTTACAGAAAACCAATTTGATGCAGACCCTTACATCCATCAGTTAGTTCTGGGTTACAGAGAATCATAGGCATGACAAAACATGACAGTTCTTGGTTTATTTCCCAACTAAATTTACTGTCAGCAAAAGGATTTGGATCAGAACCTCCTCCAGACTTACTTTCTGTGAGTCAAATGCAGATATTAATTCAGTTTTCCACATCTCTGTGTGACTAAGTGACTTTGCTAATGCACACTACACTTACGCATGGAAGACAGGCATGTCTGGTCTATCTAGCTAAAGGCATTCCCATTGACACCAGTTTGACAGCTGGTACATCTGGAGCTTTTATCCAGGTAGTTGCCCCTTCCCAGATCCCCCCCCTTTGCCATATTTACTTGTTTGATCTTCACTGGTGTCAGCTGAGTAGATCTGATTGTCAAACCAAAGGTGAGCAACCGTCATCCTGTTTTGTGTGAGGGTCCCTGTCTTATCGGAACAGATGACGGAGGTAGAGCCAAGTGTTTCCACAGCTTCCAGGTTCTTCACCAAGCAGTTCTTCTTTGCCATCCGCTTGGCTGTCAGAGACAGACTCACCTGGCAGAAGTAAAGAAGTTCAGGTCACTATTGGTGAGGCACAGTTAGAGAGCGATGCACTAGGAGTACATACTTCTGCTGGGAGGGTTGTGTTTGTTTTGGGATGGGTTTTCTTTTAGGAAGAGAGCTTTTAAAAGAATTATCTTTTGTAATAGCGTCATTGAGATCAGAGGGTTGGCTGTAACCAGCACAAGTACATTTGCTGCTGAGAAAAACTCACTAATAGAAATAAGAATGTTATATCAGTCTAGAGGAGGTTTTAGATGGAAGAACCTGTATGGGGGGGGGGAGCTCCTAGTCAATAACTTAATGAATCCTGAAATGGTTCTTTTCTCAGCCAAGGATATTATTAGTGCTGCCTTATATGTGTTATTAAGAGGAATGTGACTTTTAGGGTACAAATAGGAACAGGTTGTAGGGAAATGAGTCACATTATTCTGCTGGTTAGCAATTGAGGGAGAACAGTACTTGAAGAATCTTGTTTCAAACCGGATGGTTCTGCTGCAGCTTCTAAGATTAATTATTATAAGATTAGTTATGCCAGAATTCCAGTTTCATGGAATAAACCACCGCTATTTCAAATTCAGTCACTTAACAGTCTGTTCTTCACTGGTTAGCGCTGTACTATAATGACTTAGGAGTGATGAACAGTGATGATGACTTAAGATAATTACAGAGGCAACCAGTGAATTCAAACAGACTTACTGTTACTGTGGCTAGCAGTCCCTCGGGCACATTTGCCACAATGATGCCAATTAGAAAGATGATGGAGTCCAGAATCTTATATCGCATAGAGACAGATATAATGAAGAAGAGAACACCGATGGAAATGGCTACTCCTGCCACCAGGTAGACGAAATGTTCTATCTCAATAGCAATGGGTGTTTTCTCATTTCCTACTCCTGAGGTGAGGGAGGCAATCCTTCCGATGATAGTGCGATCCCCTGTGTTGATTACAATGCCAGTAGCAGTGCCTGGAGAGATAAAGAGATAAAACGCTGTCATAAACCCCTGTCAATAAAATACTACAGAAATAAGACTCTCAACTCCAGGAGAGACTGCTCCTGCATTCTGAACCCAGACGGAGACCCTTCTCAGCCTTAGTGTGACTGAGACTTCACCCCAGAATTACATTCTTCCCCTTAGAAATCTTACATGTTGAAGAGAAAGGAAAATGTGAAGCATTTTTATTAATTAGAGTATTTAATTGCATTGCAGTAGGACTGTAGTGCTAGCCTGGGCACTGTACAGTCTTGTAGCAGATAGACTGCCAGGTATGACACACATACCTTTGAGTGTTGAGAATAGGAGTGACCCCTTTACTTATGCAAAGCCCTCACACATGAGTATCCATGAGTACTTAGAAACATCTGCAACTTGGCAGTTCTTAACATAATGATGCAATGAAACCACTATTAGGCCCTTTTCTCTGTACATACCTTCCACACAGGTGGTGGAGTAGAAGGCAATGTTCTTGGTCTCCAGGGGGTTCTCGTGGGTGAAGTCACAGGAGCGAGACTGTGGTTCTGATTCCCCTGTGAGTGAAGAATTGTCCACCTTTAATGAAACGGAGATATGCCTGGGTTAAAGTTAGTCATATGCAGTTATGTCTAGCCCAGAAGGCAAGGTGGTGACCCATGTAATAATGGGTGACAGGGCCATCATCTCTTGTTTCCTTTTCTGTGAGAGAGTTGCTGTTATCACTGAAAGATTCTATTTCTGTGGGATTTCAGCTCTGTCAATGATGTGTGTCTGTCACTGGCATTTCAGTAGCAGCCTGAAAGAACCCATGGTTTGAGGATCTGCCTGCAGGTCTGTGGAAACTCTTCATCTGTTGGTATTTCTGCCTCTGGCCTGGCAAAGGGCATTGCTAGAACATGGTGTGGACCTAATGGCTGTTCAGGGAGCAGAGATGTTAGTCCGAGATGAGCTGAGCATCACAGTATAGCTGCTGCAGTCTATGACTTAATTAGATTGTGACTTATTAAGGCTCTAATCACTCATATTGGGTGTGAAGACAATCTTTAGCTGTAATACCCCATGCTCTTCAAAGTACCTTACAACCCTGAGCAAAGATCAGACGAATGTCCGCCGGGATCCTATCTCCACCCTTGATTTCCACGACATCTCCAACCACCAGCTGGTCTGCTGGCAGTTCCTTCTTTTCTCCATCTCTGATGACCAGAGCTTGCTGAAAGACACAAGTGTGACAAAAATTAGCCATGTGCCATCATCTGAACCTTAAGGGGTATGTTCAGGTAAGGCTTGCTGTGCTTTTGTCACTTTGAGGTGTATTATCAGAATGAGCTCTTGTCTCAAATGAAATGCATCAGTTGCTCTCACCTGTGGAATCATTTTACTGAAGCTGGCCATGATGTTTGTGCTTTTAGCTTCTTGATAGTAAGCAAAGATGCCAGTGAGGATGACAACCAGTGCCAGGACTACTCCAAGGTATAGCTGATCAATGAAAGACACGATCTGGTTAATTTGAGACAAATACTCAACATTTCTTCTGCTAGAATACATTTGAGTTCTCTCATGTTTCATGAGACTTAAAATGAGGTATTGGTCAGGGTAAAAGACAGTTGAAGAAAAGACCATTCAAGGTTAATGATCAAATAAAGCTTTTTGAGTACAAAAAGAGCTTTTAATTGCAAGTTTCCCATCTCTCTCTAGACTATACCTGACACAAACCTGGACAAATTGTATTCCTAGCAGAGTGACTCGTAAGTGAATGGAGTCAAAGACTCCAGAGTCCTTTGTGGACTTTAGTTTTGCTGTTATAAGTACTCAAGTATTATGTGGTTATAAAACCTTTGGATAGGCACTCTTAGGCAGAAGCGGTATGTCAGGTATTTGAGCATTTATCAGAAACATTCAGTACTGGAAGGAGAGTCCTGAAAGAATAAAAGGCCTCCTTGTAGTTACTGAATAACACTGAAGTAGTATTTAAATTACTTAGATTGTCACAGGTTCCAATACTCTGCGGTTATTCAACTACTTACATTGTCAAAGGGTGACTCAGCTCCCTGGGCAAGCTGAATGCCAAATGAAATCCAGGAGAAGACAGCTCCTATCCATAAGAGAATGGAAAACCCCCCTATCATCTGCTTGAGGAACTTCACGATTTCAGGGGTGGCTTTGGGAGGAGTGAGTGCATTGGGACCATCCCGCACCAAAACCTGTGCTGCTTTTGCACTGGAGAGACCCTGCAAAAGTAAACGACATGTTTAGAAGGAAGTCACAATAAAACAGGTTCTGGTTTATCCTTAAATGTTGTTGGTCATTTCACAGATCAGCTGTAGCAACCTGCATCTTTGACTTCCAACCTTTCTGATTTCAGAGTAGCTACTATTGGTCATCTGCTAGGAAGAAATGGGTATTTCTTTACCGGAGCATTGGATCTGGGGCTGTGTCCATTCAGTATTCATTCTGTCAGTTATCTGTCAAGTACCCCTGTACCAAGTGCTAGGAAAGCTGGGGAAAACCAGACACTGGTTCTTCTGCTGCTGTTCCTGCATTTCCCCCAAGAAGTTTGTAGGTTTCCTGACATTCTTGTCTGTACTCTGACCACGTTGCTTTGATATCTGAATGTTTGGTGTCAAAGGGACTCGGGTGTATAGTTTCTCAATCTAGCTTTTCCTGCAAGATAAAATCATTTCCAGTGCACTCTTGCTATGAATTGTTACAGACACTGCCAGCGAGAAATGAATTGTAGTGAAATCTAAATACTGTATAAAACTACAGAAAAGCAGAGGTCCTGATGGGAACTTTGAGATCATGTTTTGTGCAGGGATTTTGATTTCAGAACAGTAGCTCAGGCTTGAGAGAAGCTCCAGTTTAAATCCAGGTCAGTGCTGCACGACGGCTGGCTTAGGCTTTATTGGGAGCATGAATGCATGCATTTCCACGTACACCTATGTATGAGTGTGTTAGTCTAAATGCTTTCCTACTGCTTCTAGAGAGCTTTAGGTAAGCCAGAGGCAAACTGATTCAGGCAGTTTCTTAGTGATGCCCTATGCACTTACTTCACTGATGCTGGTACCATACTTCTTCTCCAGTTCTGAAGTGCTGAGCCTGTGGTCATCCTGGATTCCAAAAAAAAAGAGAAAATGATAGTGAGCAGAATGGTGGCATTTTTATTTAGGCATCGGGGGAATGTTCAAACTGCCTGATCTGGGACCATGGATCCAGTTGATCCAGTTGCTAGTGTGATATCCCACTTTCATGAATAGACAAAATGCAACTTGCATATTGATAAGCAAAATATCTTCCACTGGAAGATGGAATTTTCTTTGGAGAGCACTTTTGTAAATAGCTCCCTCCTCCAGCAAATCTGTCACAAGAACAGAATGGTGATTTCATGTTAATACTGCTTGTTACAAATATCTGTGCTGCTTTTAGATAAATAGATCCTCTTTACATGCTCCAGGACTCAAGCATTTGCTACCTCAGGCAGTATGTTCACAGAAGAAAGAGTGTGGTGTCAGGGTATGCGTGACAGCAGCCTTTGCACTTGATTGACAGGCAGGGTGTGTGAAATGACTCGAACCACAGTTAAAAAGGGTGCGGGAGAGGGAAATCTCAAAGTTCCCCTTTCTCTGCAGTGACACTTCTGTATCATTGACCTAATTACATCTTGTGCCAAACTGAGATTTAGACGCCAAGAAGTGAGAGATCTCACAATTGTTTTCACAGAATGATTCATTGGTACTTGGATGAGTCAATTAACTTGTCTGTGCTTTGGTTTCTCTTTAGAAACATGGGAGTAATGTTACATCCCTGGTGGCAAAGATACATCAGGAATTATTTAGCTAGTACTGGGTAGACCTGGGAAACATGATGGGTAAACAGATGGTCCATTTTGGGGGTTCCTTGCCTTTGAAGTATCATCTGGCCCATAAGCAGAGTCTCCTTTGAGTTGCTCTCAGAGCTCTTCAGAAAAGAGGTCACTAGAATTACCTTCATTTTTCAGATTGGGAAACTGAAAAGTATAGAGAGGAAGCAACTTTCCCAAGATCAGCCAGCAGGTCAGCAGCAAGCCAGTAGTAAAACACAAGTTTCTTGAGCTTAATACGGTGTCCTTGAAGTACAGTGCGGTTAGTTTGAAGGGGGGAAAGCCTCTGTGCTTAAAGCTGAGGTGTGCTTTTAGATCTACTAGAAATCTCTGGATCAAAGCATCTCTGTTTCCTGGTTCACTGTGCAAGTTGCAGTTCCCAGGAAATACCGGTTACAGTTACTCCATTTGAGGAGATAACATTTTGTACCACTGGTGGCTTAATTAAGCTGGAATTATCAGTTCATTATAGGTATTAATCCTGCCCAACTTTCTTCTGGCATGAGGAAGTAATCCTGTGTTAGGATTTTGAGTTAAAATGACCATGCATCAGCACTTCCCTCCTCTTCACCAGACTTCATTCACACAGTGGGTAGAGGCTGTCTGTCCTGTCAGCTGTAATAGGAGCTTAGCAACACTCACCAGTTCCAGTTCTTTCTTAAGGTCTTCTGTCTTCTTTTGTTTCTTATTGCCTTTTAAGTCCTTGTACTTTGCCTCTTCCCCAAACTCTGTTTTTTCTACATCTCTTGTTCCATAGATCTCAACCGAGTAAATATCAGACTTTTTCTGTAAAAGAAATAAGGTTTTGGCATTGTTGGGAGCATCTGCTGGGACTTGAAGCAGGAAAAAATACCACAAACAAGTCAAACTCTGACAAATCTACTTTATTAGACAAGGCTACACGTTGCTGCTGTCTCTTACTCCTAGCAACTTCAAGTGTTAGTTCCTTTCTTATCCTGAGGTCTCTTCAGCGTGTGTTACAGTAATCATGGGCAGGTCTTCAGCAGATGTACATTGCACGATTCCTTTAGGGATGTGCAATACTTGTAGTACTTTATGGCCTAACACAAAGTGTAGGAATACTGCCCCAGGATCTCAAAGCCATTAAGTCATTTATCAGCTCCAAGAAGAAATCGGTGTAAAAGCAAAAGATTTTGGAAAGGAAAAGGGAGGGGAAAATGCTCATTGAGAACTTCGTGTGAGAAAGTTTTGCTTCAATTAATAACTTGGGATTGAGCTGTTTCCTAACTTTTAATACTGTAGTTTGAAGGGCAAACTTCCTGTGTTGCTAATTCAACCAGCTTCCCTAATCATAATGTTCCAGATCCTAATTATCTTGTAAACTACATGCCATGCCTTGGAAGAACTATTGGTTGACCCCATTTCAGAAGCTTCCTTACGGATTAAGCGTCAGAGCTTCATGACAGTCATACTGGATCTTATCTGATGGTGTGCTCTGCTAGTGGGACAGCAGAGCTCCTAGGCCACTGTCTGTGCGATGAGTGGAGGGCATTTGTCAGTGTTTGTACCCCTATAGAGATGGTATTTCAGATGAGTAGAGAGTAGATGTCTTAATTACATGCAGACTAAACCAGAGAGCTCAAGTAATGGAAGCAACAATTAAAGAACAAGAGGACTGGGAAGTGTTAATGTTGATCTGAACTCAAAAGTGGCGTCTTATCCTCAGATGCCCTTTAATGAGAGGAATGTTGAAGTCTTGGCATTGTTATCTCAAGGAAGGGAAAAGCTAAGAGCTGGCGAGTAGTTTAGGGAGTTAAAAGTCTGAAATGCTTTTCCTTAAAGCATTTGAATTTGCTTGGTGATACATATCCCAAATAAAGGGCATGTCTGTTAGGAGAAGCTCTATTTTTTCCTACCTCACTGAAGGTTCACAGTCTGGTTTCTCTATTGAGATTTTTCCTTCACCTTCCTCCTTCTCCTCCTCCTCTCTTTAACAATCCTAGCCAAAAATCTGTTCAGCTTTTCAAATCCCCTCAAAGTAGAGAGATGAGGAGAGGAAGAGAACAGATCTCTATTGTGAGAACTTAGCAGATAGAGGAGAATTACAAAGAAAATCAATGAAGTTAGTAAAATCTATTGATCATGCCTATGCAGGATCTATGTATAGCCTTTAACCTGCAAGTTTTCATAAAATCTCAGGTTTTGGCATTGCAAAAGGGATAGTGTTCATGAAACTGTTGATTGTGAAACCAGCCATTCCTAGAATTCTTCCCCATCCACTCTGATCTCTTTACTTTTTAGGACCACAGGTGCATATCCATCTACAGTGAACATTTTAGTCATTAAACAGTTCCATTTTTCACTTAGCTCACATTTCTAATATAGCTATCTATATTAAAACTTAATGCTTGTTCTTAAGGAGAAATACACATGTGGTAGCAGCAGTTCTGTGAACTCACCTTTACCATGTTGGAGAGTTTATTCCTTCCCTGATGGAGTGAAACAGGCAAGCCAAAGTCTCTGGATGAAAAGCAAAAGCTCCACTGGAGAATGAAGTGGCTCAGGGCAGTTTTGGCTGTTGGAGTGCACGAGCTCACAGAGGTTGTAGCTCCCTCTCCACTGCCCAGTAGATGTTAGCTGCAGTCCTGCTTGCACTTCAGCATCCTTTAGGCAGGACGGGTTCAGTGTCCAAAGCCTGTGGAGAAAGAACAGTGTTTGCCAGTGCTTTATAAATCAGCATCTTGTGCTGCCACTCCACCCCTCCCCTTCCAGGTCCAGCCCATCTTCTGTTTCACCCGTAGTAGGTGGAAAAATACCACAGTAATGGGCATGTGGGTTTCAGGTCAGATAGTTTCTAATTATTCCTTTGTAGTGTTTGCTCACAAGTAGGGAACCAGGTGTATTATTCATCTTGCTAGAAGCAAAGAGTTTCCTTCAGAGACTTTCCAGCACTGGAGTCCCCTTATTTCCAGCTGTGGTGGCAATGTACCTTCTGTCTTGCCTGTTCACATGACATTTGCTTGCCTGAAGTCCCTAAAAACCAGATTCCTACCCTGTTCAGGTGCTCGCAGTGATTTAGTGGAATGGTGCTCCCTTAAGCCTTTTAGCTTGGGCTTTGCTTTAAATTCTTGCATTTGCTCTGGTTTTAACCTTCATGCTTAGATGAAAAAGGCACTTCCTGGTGCATTTTCAGCGGGAGCACTTACCAGAACAGCTTGTTTAAATTATCTTGCACCAATTACCAGCTTCCATACAGGAGTGATAATGAGATTTATGACGCTTTGGTTACCTGGCGTGTCTCATCACTCGGAGGCAAAGTTAACTTCTTCACCTTTGCAGTGACAAACAGCTAAGACAAATGTGGTGGAATGTTTTATATATCTTAACATTATTTGGGGGCAGACTGTTTTCATCTGTTGACAGACCTGGTCTCGCTGAACAACACAACATTTCGGTATGCCTTCTACAGTGTAGCGTTCATGATCCTCAAATTGCATCACTTGAGATGCTGTGAGGTACCATAGCCACTAGCAGATGAGTCAAATTGTGGCGAGAGATACAACATGTTAATGAAGATAGCTAACATTGGCTGTTTCAAGCCACATGTATAAGCTGTTAGTGCAGGGAAGACAACCAAGAAACATCCTTTGGTACTTCAAGAGGAGCATGAATAAATCCATGTTCAAATCACGGTCAGGTTTGCAGTGATTCCAGGATCGTACCTCCTTGAGCGAGTCCTTAAATGACAGAAAGCGAAGCTGGTTCCACATCTCAAGTTGTGTGCGTTGGTCTTTTTCCATGGCATTACTTAACCTTGGAATGTGACACAGAATACAGAAGTGTATCTGGAAAGGTTTCGTGTTCTATTTCTGCTGTTTGTCATGTTAAGAACTGGATTGTGTCCTGGGGCTTGAATAGAAACCTCTTCATATGTATATAAGCAGTGGAGATTTCACAATATGGGCCATGTGCAAAAGCAGTAGTGTATTGAGTGTATCCAGTGAATCTGCCTGTGTCATGTTACCCGTTCCTGAGATAGTCCTTTCTATTGCTGGAGGAGGTACCAGGGCAAGATGATGGAGAGGAACAGGCAGTATATCTGACCCCAGACTAGAAGCTGGAAGTGGGGGGGTATGTGAAAGGAAATTGGGAAATGCCTTCCAGGCAAATAGGGAAATGCCTTCCAGGAATGCAGGTGCATTGCCCATCAGGTCTGTTGGTAAAGACAGTGGGCTGCAAACTATGGAAACAGGGCTAGCATACCTTATGTTGTTCATTTACAGATGAACTGAGATTTCTAATTCAATGGTGAGGAATAGCTTATAGATGGAAAACAAGAATGTGTATCATTACATCCTGCTGTCCACAGGCTTACAAAACCAAACTGTACCCTGTGCTTTTTAGTAATGGTTTGTGATTTAGAATGCTATCCAAGTCATTTGGGCAGTTTTTGCAGTCGTCTTCTATAAATCATGACTACTTTTGCCTAAGGGCAAGAGTTAGAATCCAAATTAGAGACATGTTTGGCAACGAAGTACCCCACAGACCCTGGTCCACATGCAGTATTTGCCCTGATGCCTTTAAGGGTAGGATGAATTGAAAAGGTACCAGAAACAGAGCCCACATGTGAACCTGGGTGGCAGTTCGGGACAAGTGCTTGTACACAGCTGAGTCTTGCCCGGTGAAGCACATGTGCCTTGGTTTGGCAAGACAGGGCAGGTATAGAGAGGAGTTTACTGGGGTCTGTGCCAGGGAGCTGTAATCGTCACGTGTGTTTCCAGTGTGTCTCAACATTCATAGCTGAGCTCTGTTTAGAAGGTAAAAGGAATGACTATTGTTCCGATTTCTAAATGCTACTCAAGAAAAATAACGTGTCCCTTCTGTCCCTTACGTCTCTTGCTCTTCTTCATCAGAATAAAGATCCATTTTGATCCTACTCTAAGCTCCTGTACGCAAGCCCTGTAAAAAGACAACCAGCATGCTTTGCTGTTACTTAACACACAGAGAGCACGTTACTCAACTTGTAGTGCTTGAGGACTGCAGGTTGCTACGCTCATGTTCTCAAATGCCTTCAGAGGGTGAAGCTAAAGGGTAAATGTTTGTAAGGGCTTTCGGAGTAAGGAGAATGTAATGCATTTGCCTGTTGAACTTTGCTGGGATACTTATATGCCTCCTATCTTGTGTGATAATACATATGTATGCACTAGCAAAAAATGGCAGCGTGCAGCTTTAGATGTATCTGAAGATGCAGGAGTGGGTGTTAGATCTGTACTTAAATTTGCTTTTAGAAGGCATGGAGCAGCTTTCCTAAGGGAGAGCCAGCAGAGGGAGCAGGGCAGCCTCTGTGCATGGTGCTTGTTCATTCATTGCTTCCACAGCAGCAAAAATAACATTTCAGGGAACACAGTGTGTGTCTGTCTTGGTGTCTTAGAACAGGGCTATCTCCAGTGGGAGAGAAATGTGGTGTTTGGGGTTTATTTTCCCTTTGTGGTCAAGGATAAAACAAAACCTGACCTTCAAGTGATAGTTTTGTGGTGCTGAAATCACCTTTCAGAGGTGGAACAGAACTGCAGATGGGCTAGACATGTATTGGCAGGTATACACATGAGCTGTGTGATTTCCTTGTCCTTTAAGCAGGCTTTGAAGCAAGGCTTTGCAGCCAGCTCTCTCCAGTAGCGGGCAGCCTGGTAGTGAAGGCAAGTAGAAGGGGCTGGGAATGTGTTCTGGGTCATTCCACTAGCAAAGGAGGGAAGTTGTGAGGATTCCTTGTTTCCTTAGTGGAGAGGAGGAAAGTCCCCTCTCAGCAGAGGGAAAGGCTACTGCTAAATCTTACCTGGTTTTCCTTCTTCAGTTAACCCCTGATGTTAAACCACAATTCACAGGCCACAAGTGATGAACCTGTATAGAGCTGTCAGGAGCCACATTAAAACAAAAGCCCAAGCAGTATTTTGACACTGGTAATTTAGGCATTGGTTGTAAACCACTCCTTGTCTGGGTGCCTACAGCATTTATCTCCTGGTGAGCAGGGAATGGCACGTTGTGTTTCACATAGCACTGTGCAGAGTTCATGGAAAGAAAGGAAGGAAATTAACTCTCTCCCAGCCAGAACCAGGACAGGTATATATCTGTGCTTCTTTATGATCTTCCTTTCTTGTTACTCTAAGGTGAGTAGAAAATTATGAGGGGAAATAGGCTAAATTCTTCTTGCCTTCCTGCTTCCTAGTGCCATTAATATGAACCATTACCAAATCCAAGGAAAATCGATCATCTTCCTCTTTGCAACTTCCTGAGGCTGTCCAAAGGTACAGTCAGGGCTGGAAGCTGGAGTGGGAACACAGTACAGCTTTCTTCTTTATATGTGGTGGTATTCCCAATGCTTTGTTTGCAATCACAAATGATTTCTAAGACTTGGTGAATTCTAGTCCTTCTTTCAAACAGCTGTTTCGTTGCTTTCATCATTCTCAGGCAAGTAAGCTTGTAAAATACATCATATGTGTGTTAAACGTTTTAACTACTGCTGCCTAGAAATACTGCTCTGCTGTCTGTGGTCAGCAAATGTTCCCATACGCAGCCTCTGGAAGGGTGTTCTCCATTATTTGCTAATTTCATGGGGAAGCAAAGCAAGTGTTATTTAGCAAAGATGCTCTTGTGCTTTGAAAACACTGGTCCTTTGGCTTTTGGGGGGATTTTAGGATGAAAAGCAGGTCATTGCACTAATGTGACTGCACAAGTTATTGACAACTGATAGAGCGAGGCTGGATGTTGACTAGCAAGATAGCTCTCTTTGGAAGGTGGCTGTGGTACCACAGCCAGATGTTTACTGCCGCATGACCTCTATTGGAAAGTGATTAAAAATGAGTCAGGTGGGTGAATGTGGGTCGTTCAAAGAGCTGATCCTCTTCACCCTGTGGTGCCATGTCACCCCGGAGCCCTGCTCACTGAACATGACAGCCTGTGAGCACAGAAGTGGTGAGCGTTGCAGCTGAGCGTGCCAAGATGCTGGCTCACAGCTTGCAACAGCTGCCAGCAGAGCAAGTCAGGATCTTTAGTCACAGCTTGCAAAGCCGAAGGCTGAGAGTGACGAAGTGATGGCTCATGGTTTACTGGAGCTGACAGCCAGCGACCAGTGCTCCTGCACAGATTGACCTCTGTATTTGGTGCTTCCATCTGGAACGGCGCGAGCAGATTTGCAGGCAGGAAGCAGAGTTTAAATGGCCTGAAATAGCTGGAATGGATGTTGGAAACTGTTGGCTCTGGTGCCGTAGTGCAAGCAAGAGTAAACCGTGTTTAAAAACGATGGGGTTTAAGCTATTTTTTCATCTTGCCTTCACATTTTTGCATTCCCAGACAAGTGGGTGGATTGTACAGAGTTGCTACCAGAGCAGGAAAGGTTGTAGGTACCTATTGAAGCATTTAATAGAGAATGCTGTCCTCCTTTCATTTTTCTTTTTGTCTTGAATTTACATGCGATGGCATTGCAGTGGAATTCTCTTGGCTGGTTTAAAAGTTGGGGTGGGAGAGGATTCTCAATTCATAGAACCATAGAATGATTTGGGTTGAAAAGGACCTTAAGATCTTTTTGTTCCAACCCCTCTTTCAGAGAATCTGTACACATATTCATTTCTCATTGCTATTTCCTTCTGAAGCATTCTCCTATAGCAATAATGGTCACATTTGAGTAAATTCACAGAAGGCTTTTGGGATGAGAGAAAATAGTCTTTGAATAGCTCCAGGTGTTTCACAACCGAGCTGTGATTTAAAGCTGCAAACAGCGTTTTACCTGTGGAATTCAAAAATCACATGTGCTTGCAGGCCGCCCAGTGTGAAATCTTCCCTACACAGCCCTCGCACTGGGCCTTGTTCAGAAAATACTTGAGGTCAAGAAAAACTTGTTTCGTATTTGTGAAAGCCACGTGAAGGGGCTTGGCCAAGCCTTCATGCCCTGCCTGCCAGTGCCTCTGCTTTGGTCCCACACCATCCTTCATGCTTGTAACCCAGTGCCTTGCTTCAGGGTCACACAGGCAGCCTGAGACATTGCAGGTAGATGAGCAATGTGGAAGGTAAAACACAGAACTAGGGGAGGTGCCGGTGCTGTGATACAGGGTCTTTGCACTGTGAGAAATTCAGTGTTTCAGTGTTCAGTTTTACTGGGAGAAAATCAGTCAAACTCACTAGTTTCAGGACCGCAGCCATGATATAGGAAAAGATGATGAAAAAGCTGCCCTGCTGCTTAGTTGCAGGTCCCTGTACATGGAGTGACGGCCTTGAAGGAAACAGTGTCCATAAAGAGAACTTTGCTTTGTCCTCAGAGCCTTCCAGGAAGCATGAATGACACTGCCTGCGCCGGGCTGTCACCTCCCTGTACACCAACGCCGAGCGTGTTCGGTACGTGGGCAGAATTGCGCTTGGTGCTTTGAGTCTTGGGGCAGCTCGTGCTGTAGTAAAATCCAGCCTTACCTTTCACCTACTTTCCTCCCGGGAAAATGCCCTTGACTTTGGATACTGTTCGACTGCTATGAGAAACCAGTCCAACTGCTCGTTCAATGCATGCTAGAATAAAGTCAGTAAGGAAGAAATACAGAAAGTTATAGAATTGGGGCTTGGCTAGCAATGAATTCACTAGTTTTCAGTCTGTTTGACTTTGGAAATGGCTCAGGATACCATGGTTAGTATTCTGAAAAGCTATTTAATCCACAAAGAATGCAAAGTTTTGTTAGCTGCAAGATGCACTTTGTAGTCTTGTTTTAGTGAAGCGTTTGTATTTAACAGTTCCAAATGTTATCTTAACATTTAATGGTAAGAAAATGTTAGCTGAGGTTTAGATTTTTCCCTGTATCTCCTGTCTTTGGCATCTGTTTTTACTGTGCTCAGCTTGAAGAAGGTTGCAGGACTGGGCCTTTTTAGTATCACACCTAAAGACATTTGTAAAAAGCCTCTAGTTAGTGAGTAGTAACACCTCTTTGTTAGGGTTGCGTCTTTTTCCTCAGCAGATCTAATAATAGGCAGAGGAGGTCAAGAGCATCGTCTCCTCTTTACAGATGGAGAAACTGAGTCACGGAGAGGCAGTGATTTGTACTAGATCAACCAGTAAAGCTGGGGTCCTTGCTGAGTGTCATGTCCACTTGGTATGGGCTAGGTTACAGTCTCTGACTGCCACCTCAAGCACTGCAGAACAGGGTCATCATTGTGTGAAGTGGTGCAGAAAGGACCACCGTTTGCTGGGGGCATCCCGTTGGTCCCCACAATCCGAGTGCCTCCACAGTAAAATGAATAGCAGCAATCAGGTCCCAGTGAAAGGATGAGACCTTGATTTGTGTGCGTCCCTTCCCCACTTAATTTCCTTGATGGCTGCAAAGCATAATGAAATCGCCTAGTACCAAATTGCTGAGGATGGGATACAGCTCATCTAATTTAACTCTAAGGCTGCACTAGTCACTCAGGTTTCCTTCATAGCCAAAAGGAAGGAACAAGCACCTCCAGACAGCAATTTGTCTCATTCCTGTTAGGCATATATGAGAGAGTAATTACCCTATAGAGCCAGCTCTGCTCTGCCTCAATAAAGGAGCAGCCTGGAATGAAGTATCTTGCTTTAGGAGAGATGAATCCTGTCCTTGGGAACAAATATAGATGAGTCCAGATGACATGATTTAAATGATTAGAACAAGTGTTTCCTAAGCTTGTACTGTTTGGATTTTGCTTTTGTGTCCATACGTGTCTGAACTTGTCACACATGTGAGCATGCGTTGGCCTTGGGCTTCCTTTTAACACCTTGGGCTTTGGTTGGTCACACTGGTTTGCCATGGAGAAATAGTTGCTCTTAAGGCTGATTTTTATGAAAGGACGATCTTGCAAGTCCCATCTAGAGTCAGTTAGTTTGAATGTGCTGGGTGAGCTGCTCTGTGAAGAAGCTGGCTATGAATGAAAGGCTCCAAATCCATGTTCCCTAGGCAAGGTTTTGTGGTGAATAAGTAGGTGGTGGCTGAGGTCTATCATGAGTTACATGCAGGTAAGCACAAGGTTAGTATAAGCAAGGAAATAAGCCAGAATAGCCAGGCAATAGCTACTTGTAGCTTTGACAAGAGGGAAAACAAATTGAGTCCTTTTGGTAGTGGATCTGATCAAAGTTCCCAGGATGCAGGAAGCTGTTCCTCTCCTGGGACAAATGCCATGTGCTCCATGTCTTTGTATGGAAGAGCAAGAGAAGGGAAAAAAGTGAACAGGGTTACAGGAGATGTTCTGAATTTAATAGGGCAAAGGGCTGCGAAGTGCAACCGATGCTCTTGATAACCCTGTGAAAAGGTGGACAGAGCAGGGGATAAGCGGGACATCCTGGTCAAATTGAGCTGGTTTACTTCTTCCTCGCTGCTGTGCTGTCCTTGGAGCACAAGTATCCGGGGGTACAAAAGCGTTGAACTGAGCATCCTGCTTGGAAGTCTATTCTGATGTCTTGTGATACTTATTCCAGGTGCTTTCCAGGATGGTGTGAGAGACATGGGGGTTTCGCAGTACGGATGTACCCTGCCGCAGAAGGCAGGCTGGGCAGAGGCCACAGGGCTGCTGGCACATGGACTAGCTCCACAGCTGGAAGCAGCATAAGCACATGAGCACTGTGCTTGTGCTAATAAACTCTGCTGCATTACGGTGGTAATTGATATTTGCATAGCACTCTGCAAATAGGAAAGCAGTGCTTCAATGCAAGTGATAAATAGGTTGGCTTCCAGCCTGCTTAGAGCTTGCCCTCTTAGCTGATTAGGCCGTTGGGCACTTGATTGAACGTGAAATAAGGGATTGAATCAAATACCTTCTGTACAGGTTGGTTCTGACTCAACAGGCCTATTCCTTTTCAATGGGGAGATGAGCTGGGAAACCATCTGAGTTTAGAAAGCTGTGAGAGGAATGTGCAGCATTTGGGATCTTGCTTTCATCCCTAAAATCCATTGAAACAGCCATGCTTCTGGTTTACTTCATGTGAGCCTCTGTGATAAGATTTACAATGCTTAGCATCATAATGAAAGGCAGGGACTATTTATTAGGGACTGTAGTGATGGGACAAGGGGTAATGGGCTCAAACTTAAATAGGGGAAGTTTAGATTGGATATAGGGAAGAAGTTCTTTACTGCAGGGGTGGTGAGGCACTGGAATGGGTTGGCCAGGGAAGTTGTGAACGCTCCATCCCTGGTGGTGTTCAAGGCCGGGTTGGACAGAGCCTTGGGTGGCATGGTTTAGAGTGAGGTGTCCCTGCCCATGGTAGGGGGGGTTGGAACTTGATGATCTTAAGGTCCTTTCCAACCCTGACTATTCTATGATTCTATAATTCTCACTGTACTCGAGTATTTCTCACCCTTTCATTCATTTGGGAATGTGTGCAGCTTGGGGTTTTATTGGACCCTTGCGTTTTAGCAATGGGAAACTCCATCTCTCCTCATGGAGTTGTTTTTGGCTGTAGCGCAATTTGGGGAGGCAGCATAGTATACACACATGTAATGCATTTGGGATGACTAGAAAAGGTCCAAAATGTGGTTTATTCCTCTCTCCTGTGGAAAACGCAATCATTGTAAATTAAAACACATGAGTTAATATTTTCTTCCTTGGAAATAAAGTCAGAAACTTTGATTTTTCACTTTCTTTTTAGCTATTTCAGATCCCTGAAAATTTACCCTGCTTGGCAAAATAAGGTTTTGTATTCATACTGTGTAGGAGCTCAGGCTACTGCATCCTTTGGAAACAGATTACTCTTTAACGTAATGTATTTTCAGATTAATAATTTCAGAGCATCCATTCAAGAGAACAGCTCCTTGGAAAAATGTCTATTTTTATCGGGTTATTGCACAGAATCAGCATTGCATTCAAGTACTACTCTTTTGCAGTATCATCCTAAAGGATATTATTCAGCTGCTGGAGTGGTACTACAAAATGAGCATCATCTTATCACAGAGTGAATGCATGTGAAATCAGACATCAGAAAGGAAGCATTAGATGCTATGCTAGGAAGAAACAGAGACTAAAATACAGTAGAGAAAGAGTTTTGCAGAGGCTGCCAAAGTTCAGAAGGGGAAAATAACATCCTAAAGAAATCAGTCTTAATAAATTACCAGTCCTAGAGGAACTGTTTTGTACTCTGAGTAGCAGTTCTGTGTTCTTCTTCACAGCAGCATGATTAATGGACTCGATTCCGCCCAAGGTAGTGTGTTTAAGCAAAAGGTAAGCACTAAAAATGAAAGCTTAGTATATCTGCAGCTGCCCATTGTGAAGCTGGATTCTCTAAGGAAGAGGCAAAAATTAGTCCAGCTTCCTTTGCAACTATTTGAGTGAAATAAAGCAGTTACACTATGATCCATCAGAGGAAACTGCAAGCCCAGCAGAAAGCTCTATTATCCCCAGGTAACTTCCTTGCTTATGCCCTCTCCCCATCACAACCATCTCAGCTACCTTAGTCACTTAACTGTGGAAGTCACAGTGAGAGCCTGCCACTGCAGGTTTTCCCTCTAAGCAGTGATTTGACCTCCTGGGTTCAGTCTCCTGCTCTGAATGGTCCCTTAAGGTTTTGTCTTTCTCCATAGGTTCTATGAAACCCAGTATAACAACAGGGTAAGTCTGTTTCTCATGGTGATTTGAAGGTGCTGATGGTCATTTCTCGTATCTCCTGACCAAAACACTATGTGCCTTCGGACACATCCCTGTTTGTTATTAGCTGCCTTATGTGCCTTTGTGATAACTTGTATGATCGTGCCCTTGCAAAAAAAGCTTTAATCTGGTAGGACATGTCCTTTGTCAGCCGGAAATAAAGTGTCTTACCCAGTATCTGGACATACTGTTGGCCAGCTAATTCTGAAGGCCAGTTCCCCTTTGGTGTATGTCGGAGCAGCACTACTAACATGTTCAGTGCATGAGAGAAGTGTCTGATCAGAGTTTCTGGGTGAATCAACCCAATTCCCATTTGCTTTAATGTAGGTAGTGCTTTTAAGTCCTACAGGTGCTGTTCAGCACTCCAGCTTCCTTCAGAACGTATCAGTGGTTTACACAAACCCCATTACCCAGGAAGAACAAACTATCAGTGCTTGATAAGTATGAAAATAATCCCTTAAGCAGGTGGCACATAAAGGTCTATCAGGTGCATTGCCCTGGATCAACATATGATTTACATATGCTTGTCTTCCTCATGGAGATGAGTCAGAGGCTAAAGAGTTTCAGTCCAGGGAGGAACTGAGTATCTATTTTAAGTTGCTATATGGTCTTGATTCCTCCTGAGAGGGAGATAGCAGGGACCCAATGACTTAGCTGACAGCGCTGATGTCTCAAATCATAACCTGTGGCATAGAGAGAATCAGGAGAGTAAAAATCACAAGCCTACACTGCAGCAAGCCCACCAGGTAGTGAACATTGCCCGCTTGCTGGAGGTAGATGGACTCCCCTTCCTCTATGGCTGGTGCTGCTCCCATCCTTCTGTGCTGTTCCGTGCACTGCTCCCCTGTAATTGTTTCTATTTCCATGTTTCTAGACTATTAAACACTTTAGCTGGAGGTTTTGCTTTGTACAGTGCTCTGTTGATGCTGTACAATACATACTGGCCTGTCAACAGTTATTTACAATCTGAAGGTGGGTTCTGAACCTTTGAAACCGTGTGATGTGATCACCAGTACCATGGCAGTGCTGCCTGTGTAAAACATGCTGCTTTGCTGTTGTCGATCTACCTTGGAGAGTGCTGTGACCATACAAAGTCTATGAGGGGGACACAGACTCTTGTGCAATCACCATAAGTGTGCATGTGGATCTTCTGATATTATATGCATTTGTCATGGCTTTTTCTTTTAGCAAGAAGCCTGGCTGTAATACTGTCATCTTGGGCAGGAGAAGGAGCTTTCACTAGTGCATGTCACATCATTGTTGCCGTTAATTCCTTTGGTTTTGTGAGAGTGAGGGCTGTTGCTGCATTAGAAAGCATGTTTATGGAGATAATCCACTTATCAGGCCAAGAACACATTCTCTCTCTTAACTAGACAACAGATTAGTTCTTTCCTTACTGAGGCAGATAATAAGGGGTATCCTAACCCAGGGGAACAGGGGAGGGCATGGCCTGAAGGTGACAAGATCAGAAACAAAAGTGGAAGCAGGAGATGAAAAATGAATTTATTGAAGAATGGCTGCAAAATACAAGTGATCTACTGCAGCAAGTCATTCATCAAGGGAATTTGGCCTTGCCTCACTCTAATCTAGATTGAATCTAATTTAGATTCCAAGCAAGGGATGGGAATCCTTTCCTGAACCAAAACAAGCCTTGCCACCTCCTACCTTTTCATTACTCATCCCTTAATTTGTTTGGGTTTCTTATGTAGGACACTCAGGAAGAATAGCTTAAAGCTGTGTGTGCCTGTGCTAAATCTGATGTTATAATCACTGCTTCGCTCTGTGTTGAGTTGATTTTTTGATGCAGTTACAGCACCTAAAGCTGGTAAAATGCCTCTGCCTGGGGCCCTCAGGAGGTTAGGTGTGAATATCTTTCTTGTCTGAGTGCTGAATTACTTGCACTGCTGCTTGGCTTAGTCTGGGGGAGCCTCCTTCAGCCTTGGGCTCTAGCAGTTTCTCTGGTTTTCATTCTCAAAATCAGCTCTGCGTATATGGCTCACATAGACCTACACACACGAACCAAAACCACCGTGGAAGAAGGGGCTGGGAGGTAGTTCTCTTCGTTTTTGAGATGCCATGCTTGCTGACCTACTTTCTGTTTCTGCATTATAAGCTGATAAACAGCAAAGCTTGGCCTCCCAGGCTGTGCGTGTCTGGGAAAGCTAAATGGCATCATTCCTTCCCCGAGGCTTATCAGGACTCCCAGCATCTGAACTGAGGTTGTGACTGTGCTCAGGGCTGTGGCAGCAAAGCCTTTACATAGGGCTCTGTTGCTGATTCCTTCCTAAAATGTGCTTTTTCTGAGACTATTTCCTGAGGAGCGAGATGAGATTTGGACATTGATTTCCAGTAGAGACTTCTGTAACACGGGGCATGTCAGGACACTGCCTTGGAGCACGTCCCAGACCATCATTCCACCTCATCGCTTTTTAACTCCCTGCTTGATTCTTTGCCACATGCTTCTCAGTGTCTCGCTATCCTTCCTCCTGGAAACCCGCTTCTGAGGTGTTTGCTGCCCTATGAGTAGTCTGCTGCCTTAGGGAAATCTCCTGTGTATGCATGCTCCACAGTCTGGTCACTGTCTCTGTGCTATAAATCTTGTCATACCTACATCTATAGTTCCTATACAACTAATTTGTCTCCTACTGATTCTGAACAACATGCCTAGATCTGAATAAAGTGGTGGGTTGAGCAGGTTGTTACAGGCCAAGGGTAAAGAGGTTAGCTGCAAGTTCAGGGCTTGGACAAAACCTGCCTGCAAGCAGCAAGACAGAGCACGGAATGGGAAAATCAGGTGGCTAAAGAGGGATGGTAAATGGGGCTTGGCAGAGCTTTAGAGGGAAAGAGAATCAAATGGTGGCATTGGGGGGATGCCCGTTGAGAATCTGCTGGAAGAAAAGGCAAGTTATTACTTTCCCTGCAGAACTGAAAGGATGAAAAGTGATGCCCATACATACTTTATACATCTGAATTCCTAACTGACAGAGTTTTCTGCCATCTCTATCTTAGTGCTCATCAGGACCACGTGCCCCATTTCAGCACTATTTGCCAGCTTGTACTTGCCAGCCTCCTTATGGAAAGTATTCTAAGCCATGTGAGAGAAGTGGGTGACAAAACACTTAGCAGCAACCAGCTGGTAATGGGACTGCTGCTTCCTTCCCACTTCCGAGAGCTCCACCAGAAAACAAGAACCTCTAGCACATGTGAACTACGCTCTAGACCGCTTCAGGCGAGGGCTGGGAAGCCTTGTTCTGGTTGCAGTAGGAAAGTCGAGTCGAAACCAAGGCTGGGTTGGCCTCATTAGAGCAGGACACAGGCAGCAAAACATCTCCTTTCCCAAGATTCCTTTCTTGTTGCTGAGGTGAGTATTGGGGTCTGCTGTTTAGTGCATCCAGCCACTTTCTGTGCTGTCGTGAACAACCTGCTTGGATAGATGGAGGTAGTGCTTTCCGCTGCCAAGCATGAGTTGTGCATGAGTAGACTGGGCCAGAAAAGGGATGCTGTCTGAGGCCTGTTTGCATTGCCTCCTCCAAGTGAGCTGTGAGCTCTTTTATTCCCTGTGGTAGTGTTTCCATGGGGCTAGGAAATGCTGTCACTCTTAGCATGAGTCGATCCCTTTGGTGGCAATGCCAATGCTCTGATCACAAGTAGAACAAGTCAAGGAGAAAGCTCCTTCTCACAGCAGGGAGTTTGCATTGTATTTTCTAAATGTAATCAGAAGACTTGAACCTTCCAAGCCAGCATTTTGGCTTTGAAACTAAAATAACACACAGGAAAATCTATATGCTGCTAGAAATACTCCTGAGTGCATTAGATCTTCCTTATCAATCTAAGCCTGCATTTGGAATTGTGCCATGGATTGCCAGACTTCTGTTAAGGGATGCTCCCATTTCATGCTTGTTTCTGAGCGTGAGGCATGAATGTCTCTCAAACCAGTAAATCAGCAGAACATGGAACCTGTTTATAGAGAACTGTAGCTCTTTCAATATTTAATAGCTTGCCAGTCATTAAATTCAAATGACAATACCCCAGGAAGGACAAATGTATGGGAAAGGGAGGGAAAAAACATGAAGTATTTAATTCTGAGCTATGACCGAGAGGAAAGCTGATTTTATGAGTGGATTTCAGTCAGTTGAAAACACAAGGGCAAAGGCTTTCAGTACTTAAGGAACTAAATGGTTCCTGTTTGGGTATTGGCACCTGAATGTTCCAAGAGTGTGAGACAAGATATGGAAAAGAACAGACTGTAAAGCTTTGCCTAGAAAGGGAAATGGGGTGAGAAGTTTTTGCTGAGCAAGATGCACAGGGAAGGAGAAGGGCTGCTATTGCCAGGCAAGGCCATGTGTCATCATGGGACAGCAATGAAGTTATGGGGGTCAGTGGTGGGGCGGAGGCTCTGTAACCTGGTCATTAAAACAGGAAGCAGGAAGTTAAGAGCCCTCACCTCAACCCCAGTTGTAATCTGTGGCCTTGAGCAAAGCACTTCACCTTGATCTACCCCTGTTTCTGCTCTTCCTCATGGCAGGGAGGATTTCACAGGAACTGGATGGTAAAAGACTTTGGTTTACGAATGCACATGTCTGCAGTACCCACTGAAATCAGAAGCGGGTGCAGAACTGACCCTACTGGTCTTTCTAATTCTACATTTCAATTCTGCAGTTATGGATCCCACAGTACTTAGGAAAAGAAAAAATCATACTTAATACTCTATTACAGCTTAGGAGCACATTTCTTCCTAAATTGAAACAAACTTCCGTCTTCTGTTGAGGTTGTGTGAAATATCTTCATGCTTTTGCCATCAGTGCATCTCACTGATGTGCTTTATTTCTTCCTTTCTTACAAGATCAACCAGTGTTGATATTTACTTGTGTTGCTGCTCCTAGATGCTGGGAAAGGGTGGTGATGTCTGTGGTGTACGAGAAGAAGCCTATTTATAGAACAAACATCTTTGTTTGGAAGTGTCATTCCTTGTGTGGTTTGCATCAGGATGGGTGTAGGAGGAGGAAAGACTACTGTCAGAGCACAGGGAGTTGCCCTCTGTAGTCAGCAATGCAAACCCCACTGAGCATCTTGCACCACGGCTGTCTGGGAGCAGGGAGAACAGTTATATGCAAGAGATGAGAACATAATCCTTGCCAGGCAAATGGAATATGTTTAAGTGAGAACGTCTGTCAGGGCTCTGTTATATAGTGCACAGCTTGGGGTTTAATACAGTGACATTTCTGGCATAAAGCTTATGGATTTTATAGAAGTTAATTTTGTCTCCTCCAAAGGCTTTGTTCATAGACAGCCTTGATGCTATATAATGTCTTGGGGTTTTAGAATGAAAATGGTACTTCCAAAGATGTTTTTACTCAAGGACTGTTTGCATTGCATCCCATTAACTAACTGCTGCGAGCATCCTGAGAGCATGAATGATCAGAATTTGATAACTCATGCACTCTTAGGGGCCGGTGACCATGTGTAGTACCATTGGAATGGAAATGATCGTGCCTCTGCTTAATGGGTCACAGAAGTAGCCTTTCACCTCTTTCTTACTGGGCATTTGTGGCCATGTAAGATTCCAACATAATCACTTTTATATAGAGGGATATATGTATGTCTTTTGAAGTGGAATAGATGTGCATGGTGTTCCTTTGCACAGTATCCGCTCTCATACTATCAGCACAATACCTTATCAAAAAGCAGTTGTTACCACTGGATAACTGCGGCTGGACAAAGTTCCTATGATGCTGAATCTGTAAAAGATATGAAAGAAAAAGAGATTATAGTCCAAGTGCTTCTCTGTGTTGATTATGCAAATGTGTTCATAAGAATAGCAATAAGGAAAATGTTCCACAAGTTGCAGATAAAACTTAATCCTCTTCAGAACAGCAAGCTTCTCTCACGTACGAGTAATAAAAAATGCCGGTTTTAATAGGAAGCAGTAGTTATAATAATGGCCTTCTGGAGACATTGTGCCAAGATTGTGTATTTCTGCATGTGTAAGAGGGACTGAGGAGTGAGCATCAACAGTGTCCCTTGTTCTAGAGTTGGACAGCCCCATCTCCAGTGCTAGAAGGAAACCGTTTCTATCCCCAGAGTAAGTCCCATCCAAAAAGAGTTTGGTTTTGCTTAGGTTTGAGGGTGGGCAGGTGATAATGACACCTGACCATTAGGACCAAGGATTCCTCTTCATTAATCCTCCATACACTGCTTGCAGTTTACCCAAATCTTTAGTCCTTGCCCGAACACAGACTTGAGCTGATGACCTGGTTTCAGCTGACCTTGAAATAAGCAGCCTCTGTGACCTTCAAGCAATTACGTGACTCAGACAGCTGGCTATACTGTCTGCTGGCTCGGGAGCTAAGGTTGCTTTAGTTATGCTCTGTTCTGCTGGTGCAATTGAGTTATTCCCTTTGCCTTCCAGCTTGTCTGATCTCATGGACTTTCTGATTTCTTGATTTATCTTAACTTGTTGATGTCTGGCAGGAACACACTGAAATCTGTACCTGTTATCAACAGTTATGGCTTCATCCTTCTCAGAGCATTGGGTGTTTTACTGATAGCCAGTGCTTTACATAGTCTGGAGTTTCTTGGGAAAAGCACTGACCCACTCTAAATGGTTACTGCGTGCAATAAATTCTATGACTGTGTAGTGTCCTCTCTGCTCAGTGTAAACCTGGAGAGGAATTTCTGCATCCCTCTGACTTTTGTTGTGTCACAGAAATCTACTTCTGAAGCCCATATTGAGCTGGTCCATCACTTAAGTCCTTTATGGCTGAATGCTTTGAGAATTCGACAGGCACCAACGAAAGAATTATCCTGTTTTTTCATGCTTTTGCTAAATGGGGAACTTTAGATCTTTGGGGTGGAAGGGGAGTATCTGCACTTGCACACAAAGTATTAAGTATTGCAGCTGGTCACCATGCGTGACCTTAATGTAGATTGGTACCCCTGTTCGCTAAGAGAAGTGATGTACTTCTGTAGAGTTTCACAGTAACAGGGAGAAAAGGTGTAAGCGATGCAGACACATCATCTATTTGTAGATAAATTAGAGGGAAATCACTTCAGTCACTGGCTGGGACACTGAAGCACTTCTGGCCACTAAATCATGGCACAGAAAGGCTACACTGAGCTCTTTGTCCATCATCTTGTCTGTGATGGTGAATAACAACGGTAATAACACAGATGACAAGTGGCTGCAGCTAGAAAGACGTGGGGAACGCCAACAGGGGCACCGTTTCTCTAGCTCTACGATCGGTGTTGCCTGAGCTGCTTATAGGAGCAGAGGAGCTCGGCAGTGTGTGCGCTGCAGAGGGGACAGCGCTATCTGCTGGCTTGGCAGGATTGGTGCCAGAGTGTTCTAGGGTTGCACAGCACCAGGCATGTTCCACCTCCTGCCTGCAACACACACATACATGCATAACATGTACGCACGCATACATGTGCATGCATAAGTGTTCTCTTTCCCTCATTGCCCCCACCCAGGGATCTCTCCTTTCCCACACACTATTTGGCCTCTGGATGGAAACCTACCATTGCCCTAAATTGGGTTGGGTTTATTCTGGTTGTTTCTTTGTTTAACGTTTATGAACCAACAACTAAAAGCCAGCAAACTGCTGCAGAGTACCCGACAGCAGAAGATGCCTGCTTAGATGCTAAAGTGCGATTGAGAAATAGTGGGCTCGAAGGAGAAAGTGATAGTTTACAGATTCAAAGCTCTGTGTAACTTCTGCTATTGCACACAGCACCTTTGAATCTGAGCAGGGAGGTGTTCCCCACTGTTGGAAGACAAAAGACCTTTTAATTCGGTTGTATAGCAGGTGGAAAAACTGCTTCTCCTTCCCTTGTTTTACATATATGCTTGTTGGTTTAGAGGAAAACTGATGTCAATTGTGCTACTATGAAGAGAAAGTTGAAACCCCACAAACAGCAGGTGCAGAACGTAGCCAAAGCCCAAATGAGTTTCCCTTCCACAAGGGGAGATTTGATTCTGCAAGACAAGAAGTATACCTGACCCAACATTTCCAGTACAAAAAGAGTCTCTCGGAATCCTTTGTATTTCCTGGATGCCAGTGAAAACAAACCACATTTGAGCAGCAGCCCAGAGCTGCCTTGTGGGGGATTTGGATATTAACTTAAAGGTGTCTGTCCATGCTTATTGACAGCTGGGAGGAGATTCAGCCTTGTCTGCTATTAAAGCAGCCAAGCAGAAGCTACCTCTTCAGCCAAGGTAAGACAGTACCACTTGCTGAACAAGCTTTTCTTTACTGAAATGCAATCACGGCATGGTGCTAAAATAATTGATGCCTTTATGTGTTTTACTAGCAGCAACAATTCAGAAATTAAATGAGCAAATGTGAATGAATATGCGTGGCAGTCCGACACGCTAATGGGTTTTCATCCCCTGCTAAAGTGAATGGGCTGAGGAGAGGCCTAAAAGCACGTCTGTGAAAGTGCCACCTCATTAGACTCCAGCTTGGTAAAACAGCACTTCAGTTACAGCACACAAAGGCTGGCCTGTGTGCACGTGTGCTGCTTGATTTCATTGGCATTGAAACAGGAAAACAATACTCCAAAAGTACCTGGACCAACACCAGGGCTTAATATTTCCAGGATGTACACAATAGCATGCCTCTGAACATGGCCTGTATTAATGGTCTGAAAAATGTGGGTGTTTAGTTACTGACCACAGAGCGTTAGCAGCGTGCAGGAATGTAGCTCAGTGTGTTTCTTGGGTGTAGAGGGGAGAACCTGCAGCCCAGACTCTGGAGCACATCAGCTGCGCAAAGGGATCCAGGACCCCAGCCCTCTGTGCATGTGCAGGCTTTGGCTTGGGCAGAACTCCTCTGTTTGAGGAAGCCTTTCTCTGACAGGGAGCATTGCTGTGGAAAGCAGGAAAGGCTCACAGGCAGCTCAGGCAGCCTGCTTGGCAAGGCAGCTCTTATTCACATATCCAATTCAATATCTTGTTCTAATATCCAGCCCTCAGTCCTGAAAGGAAAACGGTTCTCAGAGCCAAGAAGAGACAGAGGCACGTTGAACAGCCTGTGTTTTCTCTGGGAGGTAAGGATGGCAAAGGGCCCGTGCCTTGTGGGTCCTCAGTGAAAGCATACAGGGAGAGCAGCCAGTGTTAAAGGGTCTGTTGCCCATCAGAACAGAATCAGTTGGCCTCTTCCACAGGCACGAAGGAAGAAGCTAAGCCAAGCTTAGGTAGCAGCAGTAATCCAAGTGGTAAGAGGTCATGCAGCATGTCTGTGACAGAAAACAAGAGCTCAGTATGGAGCACAGCTTTCAGGAGCCATAGTGGGATGCATATGGAGACCCCCTCTCCACTGCACAGGGAAATAGATCTGGCTCAAAATGATGCAGCACAATTGCAGGCAGGCATTTGTGTGGTCACTCGGGGTACTTGCATCCTAAGAGCATCACTGGGGATCTGCTTTCTTGAGTATGGGGGGGACAGGGCATGCAACTGGGGGTAGGTGCACCTCAGGACTGGAGGTCTGGTCACAGCATTGGGAAATCAGCTGGAAAATGCCACCCTGCAGATGCGAAGATGTGAAGAGCATAGCTGGATTCTCTGTACTTTAGAGGACATTATGATGAGGATCCAGGTGACGGCAAGTACGTGGAGATGCATTTTAAAACTTGAGTGGGGAAAAAAGGAAAGCTGTGAATGAGCTTTTGTAACCTACAGGCACCCTGTAAAGGCAGCTAGGGAAGCCTTGCCTTGCTGAAGATTTCTGTGAGTGGGAAGGATGCCTACATCTATTAAATTAATCATTTTAACATTGGTATACATTATCCTGCAGGACTCCCCTGCAAATCGTTCCTGGTCCTGTACCAGGCAGAGGCTGCTCCGTGGGAACAGCAGTGTAAAGGGCGCTCACTTCATTTCCCTGCTTTTACATCTAGCACTTGTGCATCAGGGGCTTGCACCACTCTTCCTTGGCTGTTGCACAGCTCTGGTGGTCTTGATGTTGGGATGGATGTGTAGGAGCAGTTGACACAGGGCTGGGTATAAGTTGGCTCCTTGCTGTGCAAGGAACAAGCTTTGCTGGTGTTCAGCAGCACAGTAAAGAGGGTGTTTGCACAGACGTGAGCTGATACGACTGTGGATGGCAGAGGAAGCTGTCACAGGGAGGCTTTGTGGTCCCCTCCCATAGCCTGGCTCAGGGACCGTAAGAGTGAGGATTAGCAGGGGCAGGGTGCTGAAGTTATTTTTACCTCCTTGTCCTGTTGTGCCTGTACAAAAGTACCAGCCTTTTTTCTTTTCCTTTCCCTTTTTTCCTCCCAGTCTCTTCCCTGTGAGGCTTAACTGGGTGGGTTGCCATAGCAACCCCTGCATGATAACTTCGGCTGCTCCTTGCAGCGTTCAAGATTTCTCTCTCAGTGTTCAGTCCCCTGAGTGTCAAAATGGTTTCGCACTTCACGGTGTGCCAAGCATCCTGCACCCCGAGCATTGTGCCCATCCTCCAGCCTGGTCACTTGAGGCATGAGGGCTGTGCTGGAGCATGAAGGAGAACGTTGCACAGCCTTAGCTTGAAGGAATATGTTCTCTCCATCTCCTTCACAGCACACAAGGCTGAAAATTGACACAGGCTTCCCACGTGGCATCCCGTTTATTGCAAGTTTTCCTCAGGACGGCGGGGCAGTGTTTGCTGCCTGTTGAAAATGGGCACATGGAGACGTTGGAATGGTTCCCAGCTTAGCCCACGTTATAGCAAGAATGAAAGTATCTTATCCTTTCATTCCAAACCCATACAGTGCCCCTGAATAAGTCCAGAGAAGTTCTCATTAAAACCCAACACAGATTCTGGAGTGACTGCAAGTTAAATCACCTTTGGTTTGGTCTGTAGTACATGAAACATGCAGCATGAAGACTCAGCTTCTCCAGAGCTGAGAGAGAGGATGTGATTTCCGTTTGCTTCCTGACCTGTGGCTTTTGCTGTTACAGTCCACCTAAACCCAAACCCATTTTCTTCACCTCTGAGCCCGGTTTCCCTTCTTTAAACAGCAGCTCAAACACTGTTTCTAACGTGAAGTGCTTGAGGTCTGCACATGAGCGGTTCTGAGGGACAACTTCCTGCTGGTTTAGGATGATTGTCGCTGTGATTTGCATTGGTTGGCAGGTGAGTGCTGGAGTGCCTGGGATTAGAGGAGGAAAAGGCTTCTGCTTCCTTTTAATCCTCTCAGAGCCCCTCTCTCCCTGGCAGGATTCTCTGTAATAGATGTAATTAGAGCAGCTGTAGCACGAACAGCACAGCTCTGCTGATCCGGGCTCTGTTTTCTTGGCTTCCTGAGGACAGATGTGATTTCCATGTCCTGAAAGAGCTGGTTGTCAAGTGAGATAGCCGGGGACATTGTCCAGTAGCTCCTGTGTCTATATAAAACCCTCCAGCAGCTCTCATTCACCATGCATGGGCTGGATTGTTCCAGAAGAGTTGGGAGTAAATCCTGTGCCTCAGCCTTTGTGGTGAATATAGCAAGGGGCAGTGGGAGAAAAGGAAATGGCTTCAGGTAGGAGGCTACATCCTTCCCTTGTCTCTGGGTACCGCGGCTGCCAATTTGTCTTCCTGTGGAGGAAAGTCAGACTTAAAGACATGGATATTTGTGATGGATGGCTCCTAAGCTGAGAATTGGAAGAGCGTTGCTGGCATCTGCAAGCCACCAACTCTCAAGCTGTCACTGGAGACACATTAAATGGGTATTTCCTTTGAATAGCAGCAGAGCGGGCTGGGGTTGGACCTCAGAACAGGGCAGAGTAACCTGCCCAGTCAGTAAAATGAAGCAGAACAAGGACCTGGGAAGTTGCCCTTAGCTGGGAATTGCTTGGAGTTGTCACAGTAGGCTATACATGGCGAGGTGGAGGCAGTTGCTGTGTGTGTGGTTATTGGCAGATGATGAATGCAGCTTTGCTGCTACGAACATGATGTCTAGGAATAGCGTTGGCTGCCTTTGTTCTGTGCCTGCTGCACTTCAGCAGTGTTCGTCGGGACCAGCATGGCTGTGTGTGCCCTTAGCACCAAGGCAGAGCCCACCGCCCGCAGCCGTGCGGCCAGAGCTGATGGCTCCGAGTTCCTCTTGTTTGGGTGGGTCTCTCCATCTGCTCTCCGAGTTTTGGCACTGCCGCTTGCTCACGTGTCGCTCTCTGATGAGGCTGCTCAGGTTTAATTCAATAGATTGGGCTGTTTGTCAAGCTGCCATCAGAGCAGATGCTTTAGGAGGAGGGCGCGCTTTGTTTTCCCCTCTATGTCCACAGTGACCTTCAAAGTTGGAGCAGCACAGCGGCCCTATGCCAGGAAGAGAAAGCCCATCCTGGCGCTGGCATTAAACTCAGCCAGGAGCAAGAGGAGAGAGGATTTCCCGCTGTTGTGACCTTCAGCGCGGCGTTAAACCCACCCGAGCCCGAGGCTCGTCCGCGACCCCCGCTCCCAAGCCGGAGGATGCCCTCGGAGGGGCTGCTGGGCCGGGCGGAGGGAGGGAAGGAGGCGGCGGCCGCGCATGCCCGCGGCGGGCCGTGCCCCCCGCCCGGGCTCAGGGGCTCCGCGCAGCCGTCGCGGTGCGAAGGAGCCGCCGCCACCTGCTGCTGCCGCTGCCGCTGCTCCGCGGCTCCGCCCCGGGCCCGGCTGCGGCTCTGCCCGCGGCACGGCCCTGTCCGTGGTGCTGCCGCCGCCGCCCGCATCCTGTTGCGCCGGGGCCACGGCTGGGAGCGGAGGAGCCGCGGCTTCCGAGGGAGCCTCTGCCCTGATGGGAACAATGGCTGCGCTGCCCAGGCTGCTCCGTGCCTCCTCGGTCGTGTTGGTGGTCTGGGGTAGGTGCTTTCGTTCTGTGCTCTCTGGTAGGGTGCCGCTTCTCGTAACGCCAACCTTCTAAGTGGCTTTTTGTATTTACCGTAGGGATTCATGCGGAGTTGGCGTGAATGTAATGGAGTTAGTGCGAGCGGAGAAGATGCATTACTGCCTAGCAGACACAGGGCATGAAGCGTGTGCTTTAATATGCGTGCAAGTTCTTTCCCGTTGCCTTTCTGCTGCTGTTGTGAAATTTGCAATGTAATTTAATGTTTGGTTACCCCAGGGTGTGTAATCTGTGGGGCAGTGCTCGTTTTCCATGCAGTGTGAGCTGGAGTAAATCAGTTTATTGCGATCACAGTTGTTCTGCAAGCAGGAGAAGGTTGGTTTTGGCAGTACAGCCACATCTGATGAGCACGTAACCTACAGCTCCATGTGTGGGTGCTTAGCTCTGAGTGCAAAGCTAATTTAACCGGAGCAAAGCACGATCCAGGAGCTGCTTCCTTAGTTCTCCTAGAAAGCTGGTGCTACCCACGGAACTGGTAGTCCAGGAGAATTGGAATCCCGCTATGTCCTGAGATAATACGGTGCTTGAGACAGGGTTAATGGTATCTCAGAGCTGGGGAGGAGGGAGCAGGCAGCAAAGTCAGCACCTCAGTGAGCTTAACTCCGGGCTCCAGAGGCAGGATTGGACAGCAGAACCCAGTATTATTTAGCCTAGGGGACAACTGTCAGCAGGGATTTAGTCTGAGACATGGTGCTGAAGCATTTCTTTTCTTATCAAGTAGCTCCACAGACAACGATTTCTGTCTCAGTGTGAGCAGTATGTACAGTTGCCAGTGTGGGCACAGATCTCATTGGAAGCATTTGAGCAGGAATGTGTGTAAAACCAGTAACTCCTCCTGCTGCCACCTTTACTCAGGTCCGAGCCCCTCGATCCCCTGTGCTGCTTATGAAACCTAGAATGCTCCCACATTGCCAGATGAAAACATCCAGCCCGTTTCACTGAGCACAGTGAGCAAGCTGTCCCTCCACACTTCAATTCTGGGCTTTCTCTCCTACCAGACTGTAATTGCTGCTGGAGCAGGAGCATGCTCAGCATGCATGGAGAGAAGCAACAATGCCTCCAAAGTGGCATTAATTACTATGGGAAGGATTAAAGTTGTGGCAAAGCAGATGCTGGAGGGGTGAATCTGCATGAAGTGATCACCCTCTGTTAATTATTATGAATTATTTATATCTCAGAAAAGGAAGGTTGGTAAAAATTGACATTTGAGACTTACCCGTTGTCAGACACAGTTAGTAATGAATCCGTTTGCCACTGGGGATGATGCGATGCTGAGGTGTGGGTAACAGATGTCTCTTTAACTCCATCTTACACTTCTTCTCTTGCTGCTCCTTCTCCCTAGCCGGTTTTTGTTCTGCAGTATGTGTTGAAGTTCCATCAGAGACAGAGGCAGTCCAAGGAACACACATGAAGCTGCTCTGCATCTCCTGCATGAAGAGGGAAGAGGTCACAGCCAGCACGGTGGTGGAATGGTTCTACAGGCCGGAGGGTGGAAAGGATGAACCTGTATGTATGCCTGGTAGCTGAGCCCTTGTGTCGTAGGTCTTACTGTGAAACACAGCCCAGGGAACTCATGTGGGAGAAGCCAAAAGGTATTTATGAGAGTGTAAGTTTCTCCTGTGGCAAGATCCCTAGGGAAGGCTGTAAGGGGAAGGAGGGAGACCCAAATATGAGCAAAAGCTTTTACTCAAAGCCGATAGAAATGCCCAGCAAGGCTGCTTTCATATCATAGAGGAGAAATGAGCTTGTAAATCAGCTCTTAGCTGCAGATCTTCACTATTTCTGCAGCATTCTCAACCAGAAGTTCCACAGCACTGATTCTGAGCAGTAACTATAGTGTCCTTTTCTTGCTTAGCTGATTTCCGCTCTTGGGCACAGCACTGTGACACCAGAGGGTTCTATATGACAGGAAAAGCTAGAATCTGTGGTTGAGTTCAAACATTTGGGGTCATACATATATGAATGCAAATTTCCAGTTCTATCCCTTGAATAGATGAAGTCAAGCGTGTAAGGAAATCAATTAGGGAAATAGAAGTATGGAGTATACCCTTGGCTATATCTCCCTTCTTAGGATGCTTCTGAATCCTAAAGCTATTCTTTGGAGGTTAAATTGAACTCTGATAAATGTGCAGGACAGGATTCACTTTTTTGCTTCAGAAAGCAGTGGTATCCTCACCTGGGGAGGATCTGTGTGAGTTGGTTTGGTGGGTCCCTGTTAGGAAAAGGTAAAATCCGTTTTCAGAGGGAATCAAAGTGGGAACTGTAGAGACAAACAGCTGGAATGCAGGAAGGAATGGCAAATGGAGAGTAAGATAAAGGCTGAGTGCATGTTTCTTTCTAGCTATTTTACCTGAGTACGAAGCATTAGATCAAGGGTTGCATTTCATCACAGTTGAGCTGGGCCAGGCAAGAAGGCAGGTACCCTCCTACGGCCTGAGAGCTAAAGGGACCACACTGAGAAACGAGATCAGAATCCACTTTTAGTGACCTGGGTGATATATTTGCCAGTGGAAATACAAGGAATACCAATGAAAGTGAGCTAAGGTGGGCAGGGAAATGATGGGGCTGTGGTCAGTCCAAAACTTGGAAGGTATTAGAGCTACCAAAGCTCCATTCTTCTGATGCACCATTTCCGCGTTGTCATTTTCATCCTGCATCACTTCCATTTCAGCTGAATACCTCAGGGCTTACCAAAAATGTCTGTTTGTGTTCGCTGTATTTATTCCATGGTTCCTTCTTAAGATGATCTTAATGTGCAATGACTGACAGGCTGGCACAAAGACTGCTTTGGTTTTAGTTTCATTGCCGATCTTTTGCGTTGTCCACGTGACTTTTTCTCTGCCTTATTTTTAATACCTCTGTGATGGAGTTAATTCAGGTTTCTGTCTTCTGCAAAGGTTTTGAGGAAAAGGATGATGAAATATGAATAGCTGCTGTTACCAAGGAAGCCTTAGCCCAGAACGTACATGTGTGTAGCTCGAGGGTGGTGATGTTCCTTGCATATGCTGCGCTGTTGTCCGAGATACGAGTCAGTGATTAATCAGAAATACCCTTTCCCCACAGATCTACGAGTACAGGAAAACCAACCATGAGTTTCCAAGCCGCTTCAGTGGCCGGTTGCAGTGGAATGGGAGTAAAGACATGCAGGACGTCTCCATCACTGTGTTGAACGTGACCTTGAACGATTCGGGTATCTACACCTGTAACATCACCCGGGAGTTTGAGTTTGAGATTCACCGGCCTCTCTTCACAAGCTCCAGACTGATCCACCTCACTGTGGTGGAGGAGGGTACGAAGCGTTGTGCCTTAACTCATCAGGCTTACTTCTACCCAGGGATAGCGCTTTTCATTGTGTTGTAGGAGAGGGATGACTGAGAATTGTGCCTGTCTTTGCAGCAACAAACACTGCACAGGGTTCAGAAGGAGAGACCTGCGTTTGTTTGCCGCCTGCAGCCTCTTTGTAGGCTCAGGGTGGTTGTGTGTGAATGTGGGAAGTTACAAGGATGCCTTTGTGTGGGTGTTTGATTCCACTGGAAACAAGCAGCGGGATCACTGCTGGTGTGTTCTGATGGCAGGATCTTGCCTGTTCCCTCTCTTTTGCCCCCTCATAGTGTAGTGGCAGCTGGGTAGTTCTGTTAAGGTGGGTTGGGAAGGATGGCACGAGGGTGGGAATTGTCAGTGGAGCTGGCGTGCTCCAATCACTGCATGTAACTGATCAGAGATTATTTCATTTTCCTAACAGCTGGAGAAGACTTCACCTCGGTCATCTCTGAAATTATGATGTATATTCTGCTGGTCTTCCTGACCCTGTGGCTGCTGATAGAGATGGTCTATTGCTACAGGAAAGTCTCCAAGGCAGAGGAAGCTGCCCAAGAAAATGCGTAAGTGTGAGATCTATGTCTGCTCCTGACTGTACCAAAGAGTTTCTTACTGTGAGCATCTCCTGCAGGTGGCATTTGTTACCTTAGAAATACTTACAGGCATTCAGTAACTCTGTAAGGGTGGATGGACCCACACTGTGGTCTGCACTGCAGCACTGAGGTTGTGCTTTCCCCTTTCCCTCCAACTACAGGACAGACTATCTTGCGATCCCATCAGAAAACAAGGAAAACTGTGCTGTGCCTGTGGAGGAATAGCAGAGAGGAGTCAGCGGAATGAACGGCACCAAGGTAGGTGATGAGGAAGCAGTCTGCTTGTGTCTCAACCTTTCAGCCTTACTACAGCTGGTTACACATGTGTGGGGCTGGAGAAAAGGTGAATGGGAGACTCCTGCAGTCTGGTTGTGCTCCTTCCCTGGAGCTTCCCCAGTGACATTAGAAGCAATACAAGTATCTAGTTGGTGGGTGTACTAGTGTTACTTCAAACCCTGAACCAACATGTTTGCTTTCAGGCCATGGTGTAATTACTCCTCTTTTGCCCATTCCTGTTGAACGGGGAATAGTCACTATCCCCTGTGGATGCTGAGCTGTGCTCAAGAGACATGTAAAAGCACTATCTCCAATGGAAGCACCTGCTAGGAAGGACTTTGTGGGGAAAAGACCAAAAGCTAGATCTTTTAAAGTCGTGCTAGTTACCGTGCTAACTGTATCATGATCCTCACTTCTGGAAGGTCAAGTGACTCGTGGTCCAGGAGGAATTCTCTCCATTGCAGGGGCTCTGAAGACAGAAGGACCGCATCATGCCAGCCAGGTTTGAGAGGGAGCTCTGCGCCGTCAGGAGGAGATATGGGGAAGTGTAAATTCTCTTCCATTTGCCTTGGACTCTGTACAGCCTTGACTTTGGCCTCATGACTCCATTCTGAGCTGCCAGCCCATTTGCTAAAGGACTCTTCTTTTGAAGCATGCTGAGCAAAGGGCACAGGGGTGTGGGCAGCACGGCTCCTTCCCAAGTTTCTGTTCCATCATCACGTTAATGGCTTTGTAAATGTCAAGTGTCATTTCTTAGCTGCTGTCACCACCACCTTTATTTGCTGACTATGCTAGTTCTCCATTGCAGAGATAAAGGGTATGTATGTCATGATACTCTGACCTATGAGACTGGGAATGAGGTCATCTTAGGGTGATGTTCCACCATGTCTTACAGCCCAAGCAGTCTTATTGGTGTTAAAACAGGAAGAATTTAATTTAGTAGTTGTTGCTTGGCAAGTTGCTCTGGACTTTGGGCTGCCCTTGCACAGGCAGGGTAGGATGAGAACTGTGATGGTGTTAGAATGAGTCCCCCTGTGCCCTGTTCATGCTTGCTCTTGGAGGAGGGAACTGAGACTGTAGATCCTGAAGTACCCCTCCTTCAGGAAGCAGTACTACGTAAGTATAAGTATCCCCTGTGTCCCCCCTTTTCATTTAGCAAGCATAAAAAGTCTTAGTTCCTTCCTTTTGCCTTGCATAGCAGGTTTATTCCTCAAGTGCACAGAGACACAGGGATAGGAATAACCTGCAGAGCCACGTTCTGCGACAACAGGCAAGTAGGCAAAGCAAAGTCAATAGGATGCACAGGCCTCACAGGAAATGGTAGTAATTGATGCTCTCCTTAGTCTATAGTGCAGCACCACCTAGAGGAATAGGCACCACATGCTGATTTTTTTCCTAGTTAATGGTATTTCTTGCTTGTGACAGTCACTGGTTTGAGTAGTTGGCATTCATTGTGAGTGATCCACTGCTGCACGGGACTCCCACTGTATGGTCAATGTTTCCCATGCAACCCGACCTTTTCAGCTGTAGTGGCTGTTTCTGGCCTCAGATGTAATCAGTCAAGCTCAACAACTAGGATCACAAAGAGGGAATAAGGCAGAAACTGGCCAGGGTGGAATTGTACCTTAAGACCAAATGGGGAAGGTTTATTTTTGCATCTAGATGTTGTTACATCCCTGCTGCAATGGAGCCTCTACTGCTTGCAAGAGTTGACAAATTCTGCTACACTGACCGCTTCTAAATAGTTACCAAGTGCTTGTGAATCCAGGCATGCTTCCCACATATGGAATTTCCCCTGCTTTGTTCTGCTGCTTTTTGTGTGTTGCTGAAATCACAGAAATTACTCCGTTTGTAAGTCAGGCCCGGGCCAGATTTCCAACTGGCAGGCATTCAAAATTCCTTTTTTTGGAACGGGTGTTACCTTTAGTAAGCCACCACAGCACAGCCGCCGCTGTAGGATCGCTCTCGAGTCCAGAGCCGAGTCTGGCAACGTGAGCACGTTCTCCAGACACTTGCAGTCTGGCAGCACACTTGCTCCTTCGAACCGAGTAGCCTAAAGGAGGAAAAAGCAGCTCCTTGTTCAGCTGCATGTCTTCGTTTTGGGCATAATCCTAACTCAAAACCCACAGCACCAGAGGAGGGACTAGATGGTAACTCCGGATTATCTGTCACTGACCACAGCATTGACGCCCGCGGTGATTTTTAGGTAAGGCCATGTAACCTCTCTCCCACTTTAGCTCTGCTCCTCAGCCCCCTGAAGCATTGGTAACCCTCTGGTATAATATGAACTCGAAACAAGGGGTAAACTAAGAACTTGGTGAGAGCTACCTCAGGTGGTAAAGAAGGGCCATCCTCTAGTCTTGCACCTTCGGTATCTTACACGCATCTTAAGATGCTTTTTCTTGGACATATCTTTCACTTTTCCAGTTCCAGCAGACAGATATTGTCCTGTGTTGTTCTAGGCAGGAGGAAACGGTGTGTAAATATGGCAAAAAAGGAACAAAAGTGATTTTTTCAGGGGTGGTGGTGCTGGACGAGATGGTCCCGGTTGGCGTCTGAAAAGACTCCTTCTGTACTTGGAAATGACAGAAGAGACTTCAGAACAGGCAGGATAATAAAGAGAACAAAGCAGTCATGAGTCACACCGCTTGTTTGATAGACTTTGTTTTAATTTATACTGTACTTCCATTGTACTAGCTACTTTACATTAAGGTTTGGCTGCACAGCCTTTACAACTCCTAGGTTCTAGCAGGTAAGTTTCATTATCGTTTTACCGCGTTCTTGCGCACAGCGCAAAGTTTATGACAGTTAGACAACTCCTAAAACAAAACCACAGGGTTCCCCCCCCCACCCCAGAGTTCACCGTAGTGCTACAGGCCCTAGCCAACAGCCCCCCACCTCCTGGGCTCAGGGGGAACCCCATAAGGGGTGATTGTACCCCTCGTTCCGTGCCGATGGGATGCGATCCCCGTGAAGTCGCAGTTACACACAGTAGTTGGGTTGCGGTATCCAGCGCCTCAGGTGGGGAGAACGTGCTCCCAGGTTTATAGCAGCTTTACCCAGCCCCTGGAGCATGCGATGGGAGAAGGATGCCACCAGCACGGTCACAGTCCCCGAGGTGCCACAGCCCCGTGATGCCACTCCTTGTAACGCTGCAATGGCTCTGCTGCTCCTCCCTCTGCCCCGACCAAGAGCCAGGTTAGTGCTACTGTATCTGCTCCGTTAAGTGCTGTCACGATGGAGGTGGGCTTGTGAGGATGGGGAGCGAGGCGCGGGTGGCACAGGCTCCACCTCTTTGCAGGATAAAGATGCTGTTTCGTAACAGGCGCTCTCCCAAATCCCACATCCGGGGCAGACTGGGGCCGAAACTGAGACACAACCAAATGGCTCTAGGACCTGAGCTGCACATTAGTTTTATTCCCTAACTATTCTGGGAGTTTGGGTTGGGGAAGGTGGCCATTGAACATTAGCAATGGAATTGGCCTAAATGAGTGAGGTAACAGAAACGGCCAGAGGAGGTACCTCCCTGAGCCATGTGCAAATATAATTCCTTCAGCAGAAGGAAGTCCTTTTCCCTACTGAACAAAAATAAACCACATTCACTTAAAGAGCATACAGACTGTAGCAAGGGAAGGCGAGCAGGGACAGCACCAGGTCAGTCCATCTGTGACACAGGGAATGATTGTCCAGCAGCAAAGGTGTGAAGGGAGAGGGAAAAGCCATAGCAAGCACTGCAGAAGGTGTGTAGGAGAGGAGGGCATGGCACGTAACCATGCTGAGGAAAGCCCATGCTGTCTGGCTAGACGGGAAATAATCTCAGTCAAGACACGAGGAGATTATTTGGCCAGTGTGCACATCTAGAATAAGGTATTATGGCACAGAGAGACTCATGCTGCAGCGATCAGAGCATGCCAGGCAGCGGGAATGGATCCTCTCGGGAACTATAGGAACATGAATGTTCTGTGAGCCACTTACATCGGGTGCTTTGGTTTAAGAGTCTCTGTTTCAGTATTGTTCTAAGCAAGCCCCTGATGGGTGTTTAGTGCTGAGACTGAAAAGACTAAGCCAGAGCCCACCTGACTGTGCTATGATGAGTGGCAGCGAGCCTGGCAGTGATCCCAATGGAAAGATCTCAGGAGTCCAGCAGGAAGCACTGGCCTGTGGGATGGCAGCAGCGGCCTCGACAATCGTGATGGAATCACCTCCCCTGAGCCAGTCAAAGTGTGTGTTACTGACTGTGCTGTGGAAGTCCCACCTCTAAATTAGGAAGGGGTTCACTTCCATCCTCGCTGGGAGAAGCAGATGCTGACTGATAGAGCCCTACGCGGTTAAAATGGCCAGTTCAGCATAGAAACACTGCAAGAGAAGCCCTCTCAGGGTGTAGCAGCTCTGCACCGTGTTTGCTCTACTGTGCCTTAGGGTCCTCCTGCATAGGATGGCTGCACTAAGATGGGTACTGACCTTCAGAGAGGGGTTTTTCATGGGCATTAACGCACATCCTGGCTTTCTGTTCTTTCGATTCAAGGTCATGCTTCTACTAAAGGCATGTTGCATCTCTCTTTAGTTTCCCTTTATTAGATCTGAAGCAGACAGGCGGGGCCAGGCAGTCAGACAGGGAGCTGTAAGCTGTGTGTAAATGCATACTCTATGGCAGCAGTGTCATTAAGGTAAGTTAGGGGAGATCGAAGTTGTGTGACCCTTTTCTCTCCTCCCAGAGGACTTCAGGGAGCCAGAAGGGATTTATGCAGAAGTTAGTATCAGTTAATATCAATTAATACTGAGGTTTTCTGCCTTGGATTACTGGTTAGTTGTTGAGCACCAGGTCATTGGTGCATGGTTACCCATTTAACTCAAAGCTCACTCCTACTCTTACCACTGCAGGTACCTTTCTCTCTCAAGCTGAATGTGCAGACTCAGCACTGACCCTGTCTTGGGGACGCTATAGATGCAGTTTACTGTCTGGTTTATGAATGCATAGCAGTTATCCAGGTCTCAAATTCACTTTGAGTTCATCCCAGATGCCATAACCCAAACACCTCTTTTAAGGTAAGCACTGAAGGCATGTATTTAACAGAAGCAAGCTAGGATTAGCAGGTATATTCTTCTCCCAGATACACACAAACTGGCACATCAGAGCCTTGTGTCTCCTTACTCCCTCCTCCCAGTAGGTAGCATCTGACTCAGCCAGAATTAGGCTACGAGCTGTTGGCATCAGGATGCAGCTTTGGCTGGAGAAATGCTCTGCTAGAAATCCCTTCTATAGCTTTTCAGATGCTGCAAACCAAACCCCAGCTGCGCTCACCTGGCAGATTGGCAGCAGCAGAAGGGTCAGAGGGAGCACTCAGCAGGAAACACGGCTGCGAGGAGCTATTAAAAGCCCTGCCATTGACTTGGGATTTCTGGCACAGGTAAGCAAGTCAAGATGTGAAGCCCTGACAATGGAAACCCCTGGCTGTGACTGTAGGGAATGTGGAAGTAACACTATTAAGGTTGCTCTGCCTTGCTCCTAGAAAGCATTGCTGATTTTTCCAGGAAACAGCATCATAAACTGACTGGTCCAACATCTTCTATGGCTGCAAAAGGAATTAATCTGTCAACTGGGACTCAGCTGCCGTAGCAGGTGATTCCTGTCATAGCTCGAGGCAGGAAGGCATCTAGGTGAAAACATGCCAAGGTTTTCTTTAAGCTCTCACTTTTAGTGCCATTATGGGGTTAGCTTTAAGAAAAAGACCTTGTTTTTTTCTCCTTTATTACTCCTGTGATAAATTAAGAGGCAATAAAATGTTACGAATCCTGTCCAACTGCAAGCCTGACTTGGTGCCAGGTGGCAAAAAGACAGTAAGTAACTAGAAAGAGAAACCTTCCTTGGTCTAAAGGTCGCTGCATGTGCAAGATCTATTTGGCGACGGCCACCCTTGTGCTGTTTATTGAAGGATTTAACATAGCTTTGTGTCAGGATATGGGCCAAACGTGTTAAACTCGGTTTAAAGCAATGTGCAAGCAGAATGAGTGTTAGTGTTTGAGAATGCTATAGGAAGTGTGGGACTAAATGGGGAAACGGGACTTCTTGGCCAGTGTGTCAAGTCACAGTGGGGAACTGGGGCCCTCCTATCCCAAGATGAGCCACAGAACACACTAGCACCTCAGTTTCATTGTACAGTAGCCATTTCAGCAGCCTCCCTGGACCAAAGTCAGGGAGGAACAAAGTACAGTAGTCAGCAGCATTAAATTAAATAAATAGTCATAAATACACACTACTCTAGTTGCTGAGGCATGTTTTCCCCAACTGTACCTTGCTTTCACACTCGCAAATGTCTCTTTAATAACCCGTGTCCATCTGTGCTTCTTCAAATGTGAGTCTTCCGTGGGATACGTTGTGTTGTGTGGTGGGAGAAAGCAGTGGGTTACGTGTACGTGTATTGGAATGTGGGAGCTTGGGAGGGTTTTCCTTGGACTCCATGAGGGTAAAATACAAGGAGCAGTTACTCACCCTTTTGTCCCCTTGCTCTTGCAGCGCCCACTGGAGCTAGAGACAGCAGACAAGCTACAACTGCACTGTTTGCATACAGGGAATATGCAGCTGACTCCCTCCTGCCATTCAGAAGGTGGGAAAATCCTGGTGTTGAACAAGGTGGACACTGAGGACCTCGCGCATCACCTAATCTACGTGGCTGGGTAAGATGAAAAAGCACTGATTAAACATTGAGACAAGCATTCTGCATCCCAGGCAGTCGCAGTGGGTTTGGGTACAGTCTTGCTGCCCCTCTTCCTCATTTGCCTGCTAACAGGAGTCCAGAATTATCCCCCAGAACAAGTGAAAATCCGTATTTAATGGATTTTCGTGTCTTTTTAATGCAGCTCTATCACCTGACGTGCTTACAGAGGTAGAGCCTCACTATCCAGCTTACAAAGGATACCAGTCAGATACCTTGCACCACAGATACCATCCAGATCTATCCCTGCCACCCACTGATGGTCCCTTTTTCCTTTCCTTTTTTTGGTCCCCATGACCCTTCCTAACCTCTCCTGGACCTTCAGAGCCCTTGTTTCTATATAGATATAGGCATGCAAGATAAGAAGCTGTCCTTTCTCTCCCTACTGGTTTCCCATAGAGTTCGTAAGACAAGGTATGAGCAGAATTGTCTCTCAGACCAGGGGCAGGAGGGAAATTTGCTGAGCCAGGGGAGTGGGAGCAGTTGCAAAGCAATACTAGTTTTGGTTTGCTTTTCCAGTTGGAATACTCCCCCATCATGGGGAGTCACACAGGCAGTCACCCTTTCAAGCACCGACGTAGAACTTCAGCATAGGGATGGCTCAATGGCAGGGGCCCCAGCACATGGAAAGCAGAGAACTACAGGGGACACTGTCAAAAGGATGGAAGCGTGCTTCCTGCAGCACGGCTCTCCTCCATCCGTGCACCTTGTAGGCAGATACTCCCCTTCCCACCACCTCCTTGGCTATTAATGCAGTATCAATAACAGGAGGCATCAAACTAGTGTTTGGAGAAAGCATTTCAGCTCATTTATGTGCTGTGCTCTGCTCTCTGAACCAGGCTGGCTGGCACCACAGTAAATAGCATCTCTGCTCCAAGACATAGAGAAGCTGATTGCCAGCGAGAGATGTTCTTTGCAGACCTACAGCAGCTCTCGTTGCAGCCTCCTCTCCCAATGTGGAATAGTTTTGCAAGGCATTGACAGTGACTGCCAAAACCTCTCCGCCCCAAAGCCAGCAAGGTAAGAAAGTTGACAGTGTCCCCTTCGTGTGTATAGATAAATACAGTCACCCAGGGACCTTCATGCGCAGGGAGGGGTGGGGTGGGGGGGCACTCACGCTGATGCTTCCCTTTGAAACAACATAAGACAGACAGAGACAGGCAGGAATATTACACAAGGGTGGTGCACAGGCCCAGGGGAGCACGCTCCGAGGTGCCCCTAAGCGCACCTCAGTGCTGGGAGAGCACAGCCCTCCCCACACACACACAGCACACTGCCACCGAGACGCTCCATTTCAGCCAGTGTTGGAGGTCAATCCTTCCTCTCGATACGTAGGCTTTGTTTTGTTTTTTTTTTCTCTTAAAATCTGTATATAATATATATATTTATATTCTGTATATATATATATTTATATATATATATTTATATATCCTATTTACACATATTGCACACCGTCCTCTGGCCTCCTGCATTCCTGCCTGTTAGTGGAAACGTTTCCGTTTCTCCTCTGGATCTGACCCGAAGTCCCGGGACCCGATGCCATTCTGAAGATTTATTAGTGAATCCTTCATCTGCAAGACAAGAAAGTTCTCCACTATGATGCCACCCTAGAGGTGAGAACACATTGGGAATTCCTTCCCTGTTGGTCCCTCCTTCCTCCATGTAAAGTATTGATGCCATAATCTGTGAGCGGTGCATTGGGGATGGGATGTGCAAGCGGGGACTGGGAAGATGGGAACCCATAAGAGAGCATTTTCCCACCTAACAGAGATGGGGTGAGCTGAACTGAGGTGTGGGGTAAGCAGCCCTCTCCACAGGGACTAAGGTGGAAACAGGTATGGCTTAAGGAGGACACAGTGACCCTCTGATGTTACCTGATCTAGAAGCATCACCGAAGATTTGATGATCTCACGCCATTTCTGTAGCTCTGAGTCGTGATACTTCTGCTGAGATTCTAGTAACTGAGCCCATTCTGTCTGAGACTGGGGTAACCTGTCAGGCAGAACACAAGCAACAGTGAATCCAGGGAAACTGAGGCTGAGGGGGAGCAAAGTGGATTGGGGGAGCGTGTAGAGTCTATCAATCAGTTTGTGTCTTTCTACCCTAAAGGGTAAAATGTTTTCTTGAGCACAAGTGCGTTTACACATGCTTAGCATTTCCTAAATCAGATACAGTGCTTCTCTGTATGAATTAATAGCAAAGATGTGCCTTTTGCAGAAGCTGCTGAACTGTGGGAGGAACCAATGCGGTGAGCTCTCATTGCTGGGGAGATGTGCACATCCTGGGAGATGCAACTGTCTGGTTGCCTTTAACCCTAGACACAGTGGAGGACTCTATGCAGTAAATACTGCTCCCCACAATAAACTCAGCCTGGCTGTTGTCATGCTTTCTGCAAAGGAAACGGGGAAATGCTGCCATGCAGCATAGAGCTTTACACATCTCAGCACACTATACTGAAATAGGATGTCCAAAAGGCTTTGGACAAGGCCCTGTGCTACCAATTACTAAGGAAATGGAATTAATCTGCAATCACACTTCCCTGCTTCCCATCTGCTACTGCCAGGAACTGTGCTCTGTGCTCTCTTTGTGATCTTTCTCTTCCTCCCATGCTCCAACAACTTCCTGACATCTGGACCTGTACCTTTCACAGCACTTATCTAATAGCTGATTATGTGTCACAGGCCCAAATTCTCCTCCCCGGTACAAAGCAAACGACACAGATAGATAGTACCTCTCCTGCAGTCGCAAGCCCTGCCATGCCGTGAGTGTCTGTGTAGTATATTCTAACATCCAGAGCTTGTAGAACAGCATCATGTTGAGAATGACCAGCAGCACCAGACTGGGAATAAAGAGAACAGGTCATTAGGAGCACGGCATAGCCCACTGCTTGCCAGTCACACCTGAGGCTTTCAGAAGGTGTCAGGTCCACGCTGTATGTGAGTGGGAATTCAATCTAATTAAATTAGATTTTGATCTAATTTAAAAGCAAAAGGTGGTCAGAACCCAAAGCTTCACCTGGTGGGAGAAATGTGTGAGCAAGGAAGACAGGAGACAGAAAGACAGGGATGATGGATCAGACAGAACAGGGTGGGTGAGTGGATGAGCTGAATGCAGAGAAAGGGAGGGAAATGGAAGAGTAAAGAGGTAAAAAAAGAGAGAGACAGTACCTGAAACAGATCCTAATGGGAGCAGGGAAGAGAAAAGGGAGTAGCTGCAGGTTAGAAACAGACCAACACAGAACAGGAGAAACAGGGTTGAAGGGAGAGGGCTCAATAGTGCAGAAGATACATGGGGAGAGGAGGGAAGAAAGAAACAGTGGGAAGAGAAGCAAGAAGGACAGATACCTAACTGCGTGCCTGCAGCTAATGGTGAAAGATGCTCAGCAAAACATGAGCTGTGTAAGCAAAAGACAGCACAAGGCTGCCTTCTCATCCTTACATCACTTTACATTACCTTACCCATCATTACAGCAACCAGCTGGGCTGCTGCTGCAAACCTCTACAGTCTATCCCCACTGGGAAAAGGAAAGGCAGCAAGGAGCTCAAATTGAAAAGAAACCTCAGTCTATAGCTCAGCTTCTTCCCACCTCACTAAAAGGCAAGTGGAGCTTAAGACTGAGCCCAATTTCTGCTGTTCCTCGGGGTTTAACAACATGCTTCCATTTCTCTATGTGATGAAAAACCCCACTGTGCCTGCACTGCTCCTGTAGCACCTCACAGCGCCTGCCCAGCATCCACTGCAGCACTAACACATGAAAGCTACTTACCAAAAGGCAAAGAAACAGTAAATACACCTGGGGTTAGGTATAAAAACCAAGCACAGGGATACAAGGAGCCCATAGACAGCTCCCTTTGAGCACACATCCAGCCAAGTCCAAGACTAGCCACCGTGAAAGGTAGTGGCAGAAAAGGGACCCGAATCAAACACAGTTCCTGCTGCTGAACAATAAAACCATGCTGATCAATCTTGCTTCATGTATTTCTACCCTTATTTTACAGCAATCATCTCTAAATGGTCCAGCTTCTTTCTGAGATATTATCCTCATCAAAACCACTGCCCAGGACCAGTCCCAAACAGGTTTTGGCAGAGGAAAGAAGTCACAGCCAGACTCCTCACATACAGTGAGCGCTCTTAAGGTAGCACAGCACTCCCAGGGAGCCTGGCATGGTCATCTTTCATCGTAACAGCGAGTTTGGTGCCAGATTGCATTAAATGACTTAAATTAACTAAAACCAAAACCACAGTTTCTAGATGTCACTGAAAATCTCTAAACGGAGTCCCTGAAATAATAAATACTTTCTATTTGTTGGAATTCTTCTCTTTAGATATTGATTTAAGTGATTTATTTCAGTACTTCATTTACTTGAAGTATTTGATAAAATAAGATCCAGAACCTATAGAGCCAGATCTGTGGCCAGCTAAACACTGACAAAAGCTGGGATCAAGCCAAACAAAAGACCTGATGGGACACTTGGGGGAAATCTTAATTCATTCTTTTCTGCCTGTCATTGCTTTTCCTTCCTCTGTGTTGTGCAAAGCTTGGGACTAGAGAGGAACATGTGAGAGTAAAAACTGGCTCAGGGGAGCACAGAACACGAAAGGACCAAAGGTGCTAAGAAGCTGACAAGGAAAGCAAAGAAAAGCACTTACACAAAACTGATGACAAGGAGCAGCTTGGAGACACTCTGCAGGTGGAAGCCGCTGGGGCTCTCCTCAGGGATGTGCCGTGTCTGAGTGGAACCTGGGGAGATAGATGAGGTCAGGTTAGGAAATGCTGTCCGGTGGGGAGGGCATCCCTTTTCCCTCTACCCACCCCTCCATCTCCTCAAATCAAATCATAGATTCATAGAACAGTTAGGGTTGGAAAGGACCTTAAGATCATCCAGTTCCAACCCCCTTGCCATGGGCAGGGACATCTCACGCTAAACCATATCACCCAAGGCTCTGTCCAACCTGGTCTTGAACACTGCCAGGGATGGAGCATTCACAACCTCCCTGGGCAACCCATTCCAGTGCCTCACCACCCTAACAGGAAAGAATTTCCTCCTTATATCCAATCAAAACTCCCCCTGTTTACGTTTGAACCCGTTACCCCTTGTCCTATCACAGTCCTTAATGAAGAGTCTCTCCCCAATCCAATCCATCCTTCCTGCCCTGGAAAGCCCTGTCCCCTCTTCCCATTAACCCTGCACAGAGAAATGAGGGATCTTGCAGTCCCTTACCTGCCACATGCTTGATCCGATGAGCAACCTCCTCGTCGGTGGGGGTGGTGACGGGGCTCAGCACCTCCTCCAAGTGCGGCACCCGCAGGTGGGCATGGGCGCGTTTCCTCCGGCGCACGGTCGATTGCTTGCTCACCTTCTCTTTGGGGGATTGTCTGTGCACCTCAGCCAGGTACGTGCTCTCTGTCTTGGTCAGCTCACTCTCTGCAGAGGCAGCAAGGGGAAGTGTTTAATAGGGGTGGCCTTGGCTTTGCAGAGATACAGACTGAAGACCTCGAATGGCACAGCCAAGAGGCAGTGCCAGAGGATGTACCACACATCACAGAATCATAACCAATTAGGTTGGAAAAGACCTTTAAGATCATCAAGTCCAACCATTACCCCAGGACTGCCAAGACCACCATTAAACCGTATCACTGAGGGCCTCATCTACATGGGTTTTAAGCACTTCCATGTCTCAGAGTTCTTCCTCAAGAGCACCCTTACTTGGAAATCATGGCTTATCATGCAAAAAAGCATTTAAAAATGTGTTTTCCTATATAAATGAAAAAGCAAACCTAATACAGCCTTTTAAGCATAAGAAACATATGGCAGAAGAACCAGCAGTGCACTTTACTGTTTCACCCTCCAAGGTCTGATCCCCAGTAGGCTGGCAGCAAGTATGACAATGTCATGCTCCAGGGATGCATGCATAATCTATGGAAGGTGCTGCACTGTGCAGCTCCACTCATCACTGCTCTTACCCAAGTGACGGAAATAATCTTCTAGGCCACTCCAAAAGTTCTTCTCAATGAAGGATTTCACCAGCCCCCAAGGCTGCTTCCTGTAACGCAGCTCTGTGGAAACCCTACGGGAAGAAAGGAAAGTCGTTATCCCAGTTTTGCTCCCTGGAGGCGATGTCAATTCACACTCCTGTGTCAATAATAAATGAGAAATAACCCTGCACACTGTTGGTTCTGCAATGGTCTCAGCCCTTCATGTTTCTCCAGAAGCACTGCACGAAAAGGCCTTCCAAAGGCAGCGGCAGGAAGGCATCACGAGAGCATCCCCCAAGAGGACTCCCAAGACCTTCAGCCATGTAGCAGGCAGGCATTACATTGCTTAGTGGAGCCTATAGCTTTGCCTGGCATCAGATTCCTCCCCTTGTCCCCCCAAGCCCAGCCCCTGCAAGCATGTCACATGTTGATTGTGTGTGACCACCAGCCCTGCAAACCACTGCTTCCAAAGAGGGGGCAAGAGAAGCCTGTAAAGGCTCCCCCTGACCCAACTCCTCTGCATTGGGTCTATTGTCTGCCCCATGCCACCACTGTAGGCTATCACCCCTGTGGCAACTCTTCATGGTACGACAAAGAAATAAGGCTAAGTGCTCCCTAACCCCTTCTAACACACCAAACAGCAGAACTCCCACCCAGAGGTGCCTTTTGGTCATCAGTAAGGCTCTTTTCATCCCCCAAGAAGTGTACCTGAGTCGGCTTTTGTTTCTGGCAACACGAGTCAACGTGTAGCGGTTAATGGTGTAGAAATAATCGTGGTAGGGGACGTCGTGAGTTAGCACCTCTGCGTCTATGACATAGCACTCGCTTTCCTGGCTGGCTTTGTACATTGTCTGCAGAAAAGACAGCATGCAAGGCAACTATTAGTCTGGTTAGAACACGGCTTTGATAGACTGGCACCTTCACCAGCACTTTACCACAAACAGGAGCCCATGCCCGTACCCACGCTCCATCTCTGCAATTCCCCTGTGAACATCTCACCTTTAAGGGAAGGTCTGCTCAAGGAAACCAAGGGTTTCACTCAGATGTTACTCAAGGGCACCTTTCAAAAGGACCATTCAGTCCCAGCAGCTCAACCCCCAGCATTTTGTTCCAGAGATGTAGTTACACACACTACCACATGAGGACCCATTCCTTTGGACCTCATTAAACTCATGTCTGGCTTGTCAGGGAGCACCCTGATCTAAAATGGCCCTGCTTTAAGCAGAGGTCCTTTCTAACATAAATGATTCTGTGGTTCTAAACACGGCAGAAACATGTCAATTACTTCTTTCAAGTGCTTCTGATCTGATTCATACACAAATCACATCCTTTCTTACAGACTATTTCCATGTACCTCTGCAATGAGGACACAGCAAAGTGCATTTTGGTGCTTGCCCACAACACGGAATAAAATGGTCCTTGCCTGCCTGACAGTGTGCTGCTCCCTTTGCCCATCACTTTAAACAGGTCATCTAATTGTCCTCACCAGCCTGGACATCTCTATGTAGAACTGTGAGAAGCACTGGCAAGACAGTGTCTTTCTTGTGCCCTGCTCATGAATAACATGTGCTGGACTGACCACAGCTCAAAAAGCACCAGCCTGGGTAACACACACAATTGTTAGCATGTGCTGGCTTGTTCCCAAACAACTCTGCTTCTGCTGGAAAATGTATGGCCTTTTCCTTGCAATGCAATCCAGTGGAAGTCTCAGATTAGCTATTCATGTCTGCAGTGACACTGGATAGCAAGCTAATATAAGAAAAATGGGTAAAGGAAAATGGATAGGGAGAATGACAACATGCAAAGCAGCATGCCCAAGACAAGGAAATCAACCACAGATCTGTTTCTACAGAGCATTACACCCCTGCTCCCTCTTCCACATACCTGTGTCTCAGTGACAGTGGCAGTTTTGGGGGCCAAAGGGTTGGTGAGGGTAATGGTGTACAAGATCACTCTGGTCTGATTGCCATTTTCTTCTTTCTTCCAGGGATGAAAGATAATATCTGAGAAGGCAAAACAATAATCCCTTCAAGTAACTGGAGGGGGATCTCGGGTCAATTCCCTAGGGAAAGGCATGACCATATAACCATGCTCAGGACAAAATGCCTTCCCCTTGGCTGCAGAAGCACTAGAGCTCAACTGAGTGTGAAAGATATGTCCTCAGCCTCTCCCCCTTTCCCTGCACTTGGAAGAGGGGAAAATACCTACATTTTATATACAAGACCTATCTCCTTCAGCTTTAAAGCTCCAGTTACAGGGAAAGGAGGACCACAGCATGCCAAGGGATGCTCTCTTTGCATCATTAACTGTGCAGTCTGTGCCATTGTGTGTGGTATACAGCTAGAAAAGCTTTTTCCTCACACTCTTAAACCTTGAACACAGGACCAGGCTTTAGCTGATGTTCAGAATTAAGAGCTGTTTCCTCCATACAATTAGACATTAGACTCTTTACAATTAGAACATAAAGCCAGGTAGCTTACCGGAGAAGCGGCGCTGTTCCATGAAGTCCCTCTGGAACTGGGAGTCCGTGAAGAGCAAATCATACAGCTTGTCCACGCTGAAGTTGAACACCTCATTCACATACTGGCGCCCGTTCAGATCCTCGTAAAAGGCTTGGACTTCCCCTATAGGGAAACAGGCCCACAAAACTCAGCCCTGATCCATGCCAATATCAGAGGCTGTGCTTTCACAGCACCAGGACATCGGTATTAGTGAAGAAGGAACCCGAAGTTGGTACTTGCAACCCTTTCCCTCCACTGACTCAGGGCAACAGTTGGAAAGTCAGAAGGGGTCATTAACTACACAGGTTATTTTAGGGACATCCTTCCAAATACCCCACATCCCCAGGATGGGAATTCTTTGCATCTTCTGAACTCGCAGGGTCCAGAAAAGGAATTCAGTATTCAGTCCCTCACTGGAAAGGATGGGAGAAGGCTGAAAACAACACAGCCCGTCCCCACATACCCTCATCATGGGTCTCTGAGGAGTCACTGAGCTCAGTGGGAATGTCTTCGTTGTCATTGAAGTCTAGGGAAGGGGAGTTCACGGGGCTGATGATCTCTATCTTCTCTGCCATGATATTTGCAATGCCAATGTCTTTTTCCACAGGACTCTCTGCCACTGCCTCCTCCTCCTCTGGTAGCACTCCATCAAACTGCAGCAAGGAGAGAGCACAACAAAGGCAAGGTCAGCACTTGGAAATAGGGTGCTTTCTGAAATCTGCACATCCTTGAGCCAATCTTCATACCTTTGGCCTCAACATGTCTGGATATTAAATAATAGAGAGGGGAGGAAGGTCACCATACAGTGTTTGTAAAACACACGGACATAGGGGATCACCTCCTCTCCAAGAACCACATACAGCTCAAACTGGGGATGTACGCAGGGCTTTTTGTTTGTTCAGACAAGCACACCAACACTGGGTTTGCTACCAAACAAGCCCTGTACAGCTAGGAAAATCTGAGGTTATATGTAGGGTGTTGAAACTCGTCCTTTCTAACCCTAACTGCTCTACAATCTAAACAAGGTCTGCTCTGCTGTAATACTAGCGGGGTACAGGCTGTTTCCTAGGGAATAACTGAAGGCAGAGAAAAACTCATAAGCCTTTTATCTCCAACACTCCATTTCTTTACATCTAAAAGCCCTCAGTTCCCTGGATTTTAGGACTTCAGGCATGCTCTGGACATCTTTTCAAGGCCAAAGGCCATGCTCGCAGATAGCACTGATTCAAGTACCAAGGTTTGTTGCAGTGGAATCCGAGCACCAAGGATGATGAGCTGGCTGCCAGAGGAAAGGATTACTGCTCCCATTGCAACAGAGGAAGCACTTACCGAGGCTGGTGCTTCACTGCTTCCCGTGGATGTCAGTGTGCTGGCAGTGACAGATTTCTTTGGCAGCTGAGGGCTAGCTTCTGGCTTGGCCTCCATGCTGCTTTTGGAGGAGCTGTCGTTGACTTCATTCTCTTCCACGGGGATTTCTTCGCAGTAGCTGAGACGCCACAGAGAACACAGGTTTTTATGTTTACCCCTCTCAGTACAGCTACAACTGGACACACAGAGCAAGTAAGAATATTTCTATGAGGATTCCAGGCTGACCGGGAGCAGAAATGGCTCAGTACAGGGGATATCAGCACTTTCTGACCGTGTAACACACTGATTGGCCTTGTGATGGGATGCTTTGGCATTTACAGAGTTGCTCATCTAGCCCAGCAAGTAGAGAGGCAGGCATTTCATCCCTGCCAGCTTCCATGAGGAAATGTTGTGCCTTCAGCTTTACTGATATTACACATTTAAGGGCAAACATTTGGCCGGAACCCAGCATCTCTCATCAGGGACAATCAGCAGTTTGAGGGATGCAGTGTGTATCAGGACTCCTGCTCTCCTGAAGCCATCTTTTCTTCATCCCAGGCAGAGTTTACTCCTCCTCACTCACCCCATTGTGTTGAAGTCATCGTCAGGAGGCACGTAGTCTTCGTCATCACTGGTCAGACCCAGTTCGTTCCCGTAACACTGGTGGACAAAGTGCCAGAGCTCCTTTGGACAGAGAGGCTAAAGAGGGAACAGAGAACAGCGTACGTTTTCACCTGACAGCATCCTTCCCATAGTTACTGCATGGAATAAGGCAGGAATTTTTAATCTAGCTCCCAAAAGTAGCAATGAAAAACATGGGGGGGGGAACCCTATAATGAGAAAGTTTTATCCAGAAAAATGTGTTTCACCTTCCTCCCACATGCACTCTAATCCACATCAGGAGAAAAGGACCGGGTTCTTTCTCCCTCTCTTTTGCCAGACACGGATCCTACATTTGGAAACAGAGCTCTGGAAGTGGTTCCTGTCTTTATCTCCATTCCCATTTGCTTTGCCCTTGAAAGCAAGGACACTGAATTTTGTCAGGAACTCCAAAAGGCTGCTCAAATGACAGCATATGGCAGCAACACAAGCTGCCCAAAGCAAAGCGATCCTTTGGCATACCAACCACTACCCCCATGTTCAGGACAGGGTATTCTGGGTGCCTGATTACTTAAACCTTCCAGCATGGTAAGAACTCAGAAACATCCCAAAACGCTGGGGGCACCACAATGTCAGTTCATGAGTGTTGCTCCCGCAGGGAGGCCAGAAATACTCAATGGATTGTGGAACATATACTGGGATCAAATACAGGATAAGTGGGGCCCCTTCACAGCAGGTGCATATCCTGCCTTATTGTACAATCCAACCCACTGAGCCCTTAACCCTACCTAACACTGGCTGGTTTTGGGATGCCCTTTTCTGTCCTACCTTGAAGTCTACACACAGACTTAGTGAGAGCTTTGCTTGTGCAATGAGCTAATTCTGTTCCATTTTCAACTGTTTTCTTCTGGGCTGTTTCACTTCAATTATGGACCTCAAAAAAACCTCCTTCCTAAGACACATGCTTCCACACCTCAGCAGAGGCAAAGTGGGATCTACTGCATGTCTGTACATAGACAGAATTCCATGTTAAAAGAGAAAACTTCACCTGCAGTGATGTCCCTAAACACATGTGCTTACTGTCCCTATGTCTTCTTATGCATATACGTTAGTGGCATCTGCATATATTCATCACCTCCCTTCCACCCCACCCCAGCACTGAAGGGCTGGTGTCTGTACCTTGTCAAGGAGAGCATTCTGCCACAGTCTGAACATCATCATGTACGTCCTGTCTCGAGCCCCAAAGGAAGTAAAAAAGTGCTGAATGGGAAGAGAGAAAGCGAAAAATCAGTTCAGAAAAGGCCCAATGAAGGGAAGAAGAAGAAACAAGCCTGTTCAGTTCACTTCCCAGCTCACAGGGGTAAGCAAGCCACACAGCACAGCTGCTTGGTTCTTGGGTATAAAAACTGAAGGCCTCACAGGGACGCTGAGTGCTTCTCACCCAGAGATGCTTGAACTGGGAGAGAATCAGCTGCAAGTCCTCTCGCTTGCATCTGAGCACAGAAACAGCTCTGTTTGTGATGTGCTACTAAATAACCCAGATCTCCTACCTGTTCCCACACCCCACACAGGATCAACACGTGTTCCAGCCTCAGCCTGAGGTCTGCAGAAGCTCTACACCTTGGTGCCTCCTCCGAGGCTCCAGGCAGCAAACGCACTCAATCCCATGACATTCCCTGCCTCTGCCAGCCATAAAGGATGACCATAGGGGCGAAGGCTTCAAGGATGTACCTTTTCAGTGTCAGTGCAAACTTGGATGGCATTAGGAATGAGCCGTGCTGTTTTTTCCTTGGTCATCGAGCAGATATCCTTCAAGCGAACCGTCAGCTGCAGTCAGAGCCATGCAAGAGAAGGGAAGGCGGAGAAAGAACACAGGTAAAGATGAGGGAGACAACGGGAAGAGTGCTTTGAAAGCCATGTCAGCAGACCTGCTGGCACAGAACGCGTGCAGCAGTGTGACAGAGCCTTACCAGTGTCTCCCAGCGGAAGATGTTGCTGTAAAAGCAGATCCAGTTTTCAGAGAGGTAGAGGCGGCCCTGCAGGAGAATGTCTCTTTGTAGCGCGCATGAGTAATCTGTGGGTGGACAATAGATGGTCATTTAGGAGCATCAAAATCAGGAGACGGGACAGCCTAAAGGTGAGGATCAGCAGCAAGACAAGAAGCTACTCAGTGCAGTGCTGCAGAAAGCCAAAGGCAGAGCCAGAAGGAACTGAGCCACAGCTGCTGCTCTGTCCACTGGTTATGATTCCTCCTAAGGGCATGTCACAGACAAACCTCTCTTACTGATTCATGATCTTGCCTTATTATCATCCCATGTACTATAATGTGTCTTTTCCTTTTTGCCTTCTAGTTCACTTCTCGCCCATTTTAAGCATCCGAAACCATTTCTATTCCCCTGATAAGAATGTGCACTTTTCAACAGGATGAGACATGGTATGAGCTCATCAGTTACATAAAATGAAAGAACAGATGCAAGGCACTGGGCATTCACTAATCAGCTGCAAGGCCAAAGGCTAAATAGATATGGGAAGGGCAGTCATGTGTGAATAGGGGGCATCAGGGATGTTGGAAAACAGGGAAGCTCAGTGGCACGTATGTTGAGACATGCAACTCGGACCAAAGGAGGAAGGAGCTCCAAGGCTGACACACTGTCAGGTCTGGGGGAGCACTGTGGAGGGAAACATGCTCCTCGCATCACGAGGGAACAGAGCCACAGCTGATACAAATCAGTGTTGCTCTCTGAAGCAAAATGGATGAAACCCATTAGAAATGGTGAGGAGGGGTTCCATCTGGGCACAAGACAGACACAACGGGCTTGTTCCTTGGTAGCAACCTCTCCGAAGAGCAAGCCGCATGCGTGTGTGTGTTGGATTTCCTCCCCAAACCATAGGCTGCACCTTACCTACGATGAGGCGCTCCGTGTCAGGAAGCTGCTTGAAGAGTTTCCTGAAGTCTTCATTCCGCTGTTTGTAAGTTGGACTCAATACCTGCAAATAACAGAGTGCCTGTTAAAGAGAGGGGCAGGCACGAGAACAGAGAAACGGAGTGGGAAAACGGGAACACCTCGGTAAGGAGAAGGGGGATCGGATGCACTTACAAAGCGTGAGGCTAGGAGCTCCCACCACAGCAGACACAGAGATGGGAGGATTTGGGGTTTAGTGCATTAAGTGGGAAAAGGAGAAGAACCTGATTTGGAAGAGCAAGTACAGAGTAGAAGAGCTATACCCGCATCAGAGGTAGCAAAAAGGAATCGTATGGAAGCTGGGGCTGCAGGAGAAACCTCTTTTCCTGCAATCCTACACCGCACAAAGTATGACATATGTTTGCAGTGCATCAGTTTGCCACCAATCCCCAGCTCTCCCAGGAACAGCCGAGCAGCACAGGAAATAGGTGCTTTAGTAGACCTGCAGCCCTGCCAAAGGGACTTGAACAGTCACCGTCATCAAGAGCTCAGGAATACCGCAGTTATCCCATTCCTCTCCCCATCAAGTCAGTCAGGGAACCACAACTACCCACTGTACACCAAGAACACTCCTATGGGGCTCAGAAGATCCTCTCACAGGGACTCAACTGTGTTTCGCACTCATTCTGCAGACACTTGGCCTCACGGTGCTATTAACTGGAGGGAGCCCAGGAGCTGGCTTCTCTCTGGTGTTTACTACCCTCTAACGTGCCTCTGCCCATGTCAGATCCCCCTGCACACCGTGCCCATGCTGACAGCTGCTCAGAGCAGCCAGGGTATTTTCTGAAGGCAGAGCTGACCAAAATAGAGACACATCCAAATGCAGGGACACGTATCTCTCACCTGATCTATCATGCTCTTTCTCCCACATGTAGGGAAGCCAGAGTAACCTGGGGTACAACCTCTTCCCTCCCTATCTCCATTTCCATTCAACAACCCTCTCCTATCTCTTCCAGCTGTGCAGTACAAATCACCAAAGCAGAAAGGGAACTTCCCCAGAAATCAAAGTGATTATAGGACATAGCTTCTAGTCTGAACATCTGGAAAAGATCTTGGTTCAGAGATGGGCTCCAGCAAGAGCCCCAAGCCCAAGATTTCCTGGGACAAGCAGACAGGATGGAAAAAGAGCAGAGGGAACAGAGATTACAATCAGCTCTGAGCTTTGGGTTCAGTGCATTACAGCAACCCAGCTTAGCAGCACAGTTTCATGTGGCAGGGTGCTCCCCTCCCTTCCCTGCAGTAAGGGATGCTCTGACCTAAAGCCTGTACTACAGCAGACACCTCAGCTCAGCACCAGAGCTTCTGTTAGTGACAATCAGTTGGGTTTAGAGACACTCACAGCTGGAAATTCATCTGATCCATATTCTTGTGACCAGTCGACAAACCCATCCAGGTCCCTCTGCAGACAGGGCAGCTCGCGATCCAGCACCAGATCCCAGAGAGACCCGCACTCCAGCAAGGAATCCATAGCACTCCCACTGCACAGCTCCCAGTCAAACTTTTCCTGTTCCTGCTGTCACCGCTTCTTGTTTAGATTCAAAGTCAAAAGAGATGGAGCAGCTTGGCAGGGGTTTCTGTGCCCTCCCCTATGCTCCTGCTCACATTCAGGTCGCCTGCCCTAGCAGGCTCTGTACATCTGAGAGTCGGTTTGCCCTCCAGGTCTTTGCAGAAGCAGCTCATTGGGGTAAGCGTGCTGGCAGGCAATCTTGGTGCTCCAAAGCTCCAGCCTCACCACCTTCTTGCTGTGGGTATCCCCTGAAGCAGCACTGCAGGGGTGCTGGTAGCCTGAGCACTCCCAGGCAGGTCAGCACAAGGCACGTGCAGCTCCCAGCCAAGCTCCGATGCACAGGAGCTGGCAACTGATACAGCTCCAACCACCAGGACCAACAGCTCGGAGGCTTCAGCTTGGGTTTGTGCCCACCTTTTTCAACCAGAAAGCAGTTACCCCCCTTCCTTCAGTGCCTCCTCTATTCCCTCTCTGCTCTGAAAGGCAGCTCCCGGTCTTTGTTACAGCTTCTCATGGAAGGATCGGGTGGGGAAGGTCCCGAAACGCCTCGCACATGCTTTAAGTCACTGTAGCTGGGTAATGCTGTCGGCCAATGCCCTGCAGTAACCCGGGCTCAGCCCTGCCTCCCAGCAGATGTTTCCTGTAATGGAAAGTTGCTGGACAGAGTGCGCTGGGGGAGGCGCGAGGGGAGAAAGGAGAGACCGGCCTGAAGAGTACAGCGATGAGGAATCAGGCATGTGAGACACACACAGCTAGGGATCTTAAGGGCTCCGCTATTCCTGTATGTGTTTCTGAGCCCTCTCAAAAAGCACAGCTCTTTCTAGGTTTCCTCCATTATCAAGTCACTTTGGAAATGAAGGACTCCAGCAAAAGAACTCCCTACAGGTCCCAGGATGATTGCTTGAAGCAATGGAACTCCCTATACCCCTCTGCCCCTAGTCCCCAGCCTATCCATCTCTCTGCTCAAGTTTAGAAATGAAGAGGTAAACATCCACACTTTGGCACCAGTGCTGCTCAACCACGATGCTGAACCCATGGAAACGAGTATCCTGAAGTAAATCCTCATCCTTCCTAACAAACTGGGCACATAGACCTCAGAAACCGAAACACCAACCAACCAACCAAGCCTATGCAAAGCCACTGTGTCATTCCAGGGCCAAGGACTGCAGTTTGCTCCCTGACAAGAGCTCTGTCTGCTCAGACGCACCACAAAAGCATTGCTAGTGCTAGACAGCATGCAGGTCTCCCCATTTAACTCTGCCAGAAGGAAGCAGTGCATCCATCTGCCACCCAATGATGAGGGAACAACAAGCCTGGGAAGGACAAACAGCGAGGATTAGAGACATCTGTGAGGCACCTGCATTGCTTTACTGAATGGCCCTATTTGGTGGAAACTCTTCATGGGATTACTTCCAAAAAAGAACCCACCAGGATGCTTCTGTCTGCACATCCACCCACCTCTGTTGCAGGGATGAATGACACAACTGATGGGAAGAGCTAACCTGGAGGTGGAGACAGCAAACATTACTGCAGAGAGAGACAGGACAGGGTGGCACGGTGAGGGGGGAAACAGGGAGAAAAGGGTGCCTCCCAACGGCAAGAGCTCCCTGTTAGTACACAGACAGATCCTCCAACAGGAAATTTAGAGCAACTGCTGCTGGGGGGTGGGATCTGACAGCACAATAACAGGGATAGGTACAGCCTGGTTCAGCACAAGCCACAGAAAACAGGAGAGATGGAAGGGGCAGGGAGAAAAGGGGGAAGGAAAATCTCATCTGCTTTGCACAACTGAGGGACTTGCTGTTAACCCTTTAGGGAAGAAGATTTACATTGCTTCTGGACAACAGGAAAACCACTGGAAAAGGATAGCATACATTCCCCCTCTGACAGCAGTTCTGCTATGCTGATTAATGCAGTAAAGAAACTAGCCACCCGTCCCACAGCATTTGCTCCAAACCCAGTCCGCTCTAAGAATAACAGTTCTAAACCAGAGCCTCTGTGTCTGCAGCTCCTCACTGAAGGCTTCTTCCCACTGTTAGTGAACCTAGCCAGCCCAGTCATGGTGTCTGCTCTCCCACCATGAAGACACGGACACAGAGCAAAGCTTGAGCGTTTGCTCTCAAACTGATGCTCTTGTCTAAACCTCACACCTGGACCAGTTTGTGTCTGTCCTCCGGAAGGCAAAGCAGAGAAAGCACACCAAGACCAAGCCAGGGCTGGTCTGCCAAACCAGCCCTTGGTTCACCCCTTTTCTCCCACTCCTCAATCTGACAGGGATGTCAATCCCAAAAAGCAGTAGTAGGATCAAAAGAAGAACACACAAGGTGAGAGAAGTTGGTAGCACCTTAAGGAAAAAGTAGACAAAAAAGGCATCCAGGAAAGGGAAAAGGAAGGGTTCCAGCTGCCAAAGAGGACAAGGACCAATTGCCAATGCTACAAGGACAAGAAGAGCAGTTAAAAGCAGCAAAACCTAAAGTAACCTTAAGAAACTGGCATTCTCACCAGTGATGCTCTAAGGATCTTTAAGGACTGCGTGCTCTTTGAGGCAAGGACTGTATTTTGGTTTGTATTTATACAGTGGCAGTGCTGAACTGGCACAAAGACCAATGTGGAGAGTGTTTGCTCTGAGCATAGTGAAGTTTATGTAAAATCAAAGTGGTGCAAAGCGAATAAAGGAAATCATAAGGGGTAGCCTGCACAGATTCATTTCTAGAGCTGCTCTCAGTGGGGAAAGGAACAGAAGAACCAGAATGGTCCAAACACCAGAATAATCCTGCCTGGAAGGAGCTGGCAAAGAAGGGACACTGCATCAAGGAGATACATGAGCACATTTGTAATGGTAATAATACTGCCAAGTAGGATTGACTTTGACTGCCTTCCTGGAGTTTGTGGCCCATCTACATTGCTGCTTTTATCTGGCCAGAATGTCTCTACTAATAGAAAATGGCTTGGTTTTGTTGGCTAAAGGAAAATAATTGGGGGATGGGGGGGGGGGAACCACAAAAAAAATGCAGCCAGTGCTTACTCTCCGGATGTACTGTCTCTCATGCTGAAAATATATGGAGGAAAAACAAGAGAACAGAAAGATAAGATAGAGAGAACATGAAAACACAAGAGACCCACAGAAGCAGACCACAGCAAAGCATCATGCAGCAGGGTATGGATCTCAGCAGCTACAGTAAAAGCAGTAATAGCAAAAGTCACCTTTAGCCATGGCCACAGATTCACATTCTTGCCCAGTCTGCCTCACTCCACGTTCCCCTCTCTGCCACATCTCCACTGGTCTGACCTACCGTGGTTTATCCTGCATTCTTAATGCCATTGCCTCCATGCTTCAATCTGCTCCTGAGAGCATGGCCTTTCCTGTCCTCGCTACTATCCTGGTGCTGATTACATACAGCAAGTACCTAAGTCTGCCTCCCATGCCTCTGTCAAACCTGAGTCAGCCAAAATCACTGGTTCTGATGTCTATAGGAACATTCCATGCTGCTGGACATGGAATGCCTGCTGTATTTGCCAACTATCTACTTTAGAGCACTCGAGCCATGAGGGTTTAACTGTGCAGAACGACACCGACTGTGGGAATTAGCACACTGTGTACTGACAGCACTGCCACCCATGCTTGCAGAATGAAAACAAGAGCAAGGCAGAAGCAAAAGAGAGTTTTGCTATAGTTTGTTAGACAGAAAACAGCTCCTCTCTCGCCCCACACCACCCTGAGAGATGCAATGGGTTTGCAGGGGGGCAGCTCTGTCCATCACATCAGGACCAACGCTGCTGGGAAACAATAAGGTACAGGGTGTGGGTGACTGAAAAGACAAAGCTTGTGCTCTCTGTCTCTGGCATCCCCTCCCTCAGGATGCCAGTTCTGAGCCATTTCCACCTCTTCTTCTTGGAAATGGTCAGTATGCCCCAGTGCCATTGCAAAGCCCCTTTGCACCTTTCCCCCCGCCCAGGTACCCAGCCCATATTCACCCAGGGACAAGAGAAACTGGAGTACTTACATTATACCAACTCTGGCTTTTCTGTAAGGACAAAATAAAAAGAGAAGCATTAGTTAGCACAGAGATCTTAGGATCCAAAAGAAAGATGGACAGAGAAACTAGGTCCAATCTGGTTTGTATAAGTAGTGAAGTGAAAGTGGGGTTAAACAGAAGATTTCAATGGTGTGGTCTAACAGTTACTTCCAGTTACAGGAACAAAGAACAAATCCAGAAGCACGAGTCCATCATAGGAAGCAATTCAGGCTAACGTGTGCATGTCCCCATGCACGCACACACACAGACTGTACTCCCTTCTGCAGAACAGCAGCATCCACTAGCAACAGGGGAGCTCCTCATAGTCATCATCAGCCATGCCTTTGAGAGGCTTCATCCTTGCTGGCCAGGTAGCAAAAATCACATTGCACTGAAGGGACCCTGTGCAAACAAGCCCTTGAAGAACTACGAGGAGAGGCAGGGACACAGTTTGACTCACAAAAGCCATCCAGCAAACTTTCAATAGCATCTTAAGTTCTAAAAAGGAGCCAGGAAAACTGATGAAAAGAAGGGGAAAATCACTAGAAAAGCTAAGCATAACAAGAAAAGAGATGCTGGGATGTATTTTTCCCCTCCAGAATTTCAGTGCACAGTGTTTTGCATCATTTCACATGTGAATTTGTTTGTCTTTATCATGGCATTTCAGATGGTTTGAGAGGACAGGCCACACGGCACACTGGAGCATATGAAAAAGCCAGCTCAGCTTGGAAAGTCTCTCTTGGCAGTTCTCAGCTGGAGGTGAGATTTATCTGCACAGAGAGAGCTTCACACTCCCACTCCAGTCAGGCCGGCTTTCCAATGCCGGGACATAGAGCAGCACTGGCAATATAGGCATCCCCCATTTTAGGGTGGATTTACACAAGGGCAATGAAGCTTGGGAGCCCTGTAGCCTTTTACTACTACATGGCTGTGCCCATTCTTCTCCCCCAAGCAGCAATGCATGTCCACATTGCACATGGGAGAGTTGAGGCAATACCCAAGGATAGAAGCAATGTTTCACTGCATTTCTTTCTTTGAAGCCATCTTGCTTCTGACCCTTGGACTGGGAATGTTTCGTCACCCAGTTTGGAAGCTGAAGGGAAACAGACTGTTCCCCAGCTTGTAACAGAGCCTGAGGAAGCTTTGCTCAGAGTTAAGGTCACGTTCACAGAGACGCAGAACTACCTGCACTGGGATAGCCCACAACAGGACCAACGATGTACAGGATGTTCATTAGAGGAAAGTAAGTACCAAGTGTTAATGAGATCAGATTGGACCAGAGATTTCTATGTAGACATGGGGTTGCTCACACTGCTCTTTCTTTACACCCCCCTGCTTTCAGTTCCCCTATATGCCACTCCCGCAGACAACCCTACTGGCATCGGGATCTCATTCCTGAAGGAACCCTTGCAACCTTGGGCATTGCTGCCAGTTTCACTTGCTCTGGTTTCTAATGCAAACCCCCACAGTAACACAGTATATGCCACAGGCCAAAATACAGGAGTTTGATGTTAAAAAGAACATCCCTAAGACCTTTCCCCAGATCCTGGGGATAGGATATGAACTGAATACACAGTATGGCTCATTAACTAACCAGAGGAATTTCCTTCTACTTCCTACACTTTTCCATACTTGGCCATACCCTCCATTCATAAAGGGTCTGGTTGAAGTCATCCTTTGTAAGTAGGACATGGAAAAATGCCTTCTGGAATTCAGCCTGTCCTGAAAAGAATTGGGGGAATTAATCTTAAACCATATACACACCACCTTGTCTGAGATGGGAGTGGTTTTCCTGCAGATCTGTTCTGCCATCTGTTTGCCTTAATGAGCAAAAGGCATAACTCACAAATTCCTGGGGGAAAAGGATGCATAATCAAGCTATAATTGGCATAGACAAAACAGAGACACCGCTATCGCTCTGTCTCCTAAATCAGGGTGCACATGCTGCGGTGTCAGCACACTGCAAAAGGACTTCATCCCCCTCTGCTGCATTCACTGCAGTAACTCTTTTTGGCCCCTTGCATTTGAACGTCCCCAAACTTCAGCTCCTCTGTAAAGCAGCTCTGCAGCTCCTCCTTTCTTAAGCTCTTCCACACAATTATATTGACATCCAAGCCTCATCTTTTGCCTTCCCTCAACATGAGGAGATTCCTTCCCCCGACCTCTGTTGTGCAGGTAAAACAGTCCAAAGAGAAGGGAGACTGAATCCTTCTATCTATCTTCAATATTATTTACCTTCTTTTTTAACTCACTTAGAATCAGAACATAGGGGATGTGAATGATGAAAACCAAGAGACAGTGTAATGGGGGGGGGGGGGGGAAGAAAAAGGAAAAACATATTCTTACTTTGAGCAGGTTAAGTCTGTCATACTGGAAAAAGAAACCATAAGCATTAGAACTGAAAAGAGAAAAGAAATAAGTAACAGAGGAATGGAGTCGCACACAGAAGAGGAGAAGATGTAACTGAGTTGCAGAGACGATGCTACCGGCGCAGATACCAGAGTTCACAGTTACATGGTGGCTGTAACCAGGAAGAACTTGAGGAAGGCAAAATAAGGGGTATCTTCCATGAGCCTTTAATGAATATAGTGTTGCCTCTAAATCTTCATAGGTTAATGGTATTGCATATACTGCTATGGAAGATTACAGCTTTACAGTGCTAATAGGAAGCAGTGGATCACACATACAAAGTTCAGCCTGCTAACTTGATGCCAACACAAGTTGCCACCTTTCAGCATTACTGGGAGCAGGATCGCAACTCACTCCTACTACTTCCAGGGGGATGGAAACCTTTGCCAAGTGAATGATACGCCATAGAGCTCTCTCAGTATCCCTGAGTCCATTTTACAATTGGGAAAACAGAGGCACAGAACCAGGGTGAGGGTGGAGCTTGGAACAGATTCCAGAGCCCTTTCTCCTGACCTTCTTCCAAAATCTATGCTATTCACCTCACTTCTAAACCCCTATGGCCAGGTAACTGAAAGAAATTGAGGACATTTATTCCTAAATCCCTCACCCTGGTCCAAAATGACCAGTATTTCATCACCTACTACTTACAGGGGGATTATACCACCCAGTGGCAGGGGTAAATGAGAAGACACAGCCAAACTCTTCTCATCATCGCACACTGAAAGGACAAGGTGCAACGGTCATAAGCTGCAGTAAGGGAAATTCTACTCGGGTAGAAGGAAAAAGCCTGTTCCCAAGAGTGATTAAGCACTGGAGCAAGGGCTTGATGAGGTTAAGATACCTCCAGTCTCGGAGCTCTGCACAATGTAGCTGGCCAAGACTACAGACGAACCTGTTCTAACCACTTCAACCCTGCTTTGAAGACAAGAGACCTTTCTGAGCTGTTCTACAGGCTGCAGGGGCTACATCAAAACTCATGTTTTCCCCTAACCTGGTATTCATCCTCAGCGTTCATTATCAGTGATAGACAGTGGGAAGAATCTGAAGGATTTACAAGGGAAAGGAAATCACTTTTAACAGTGAGCAGGAGCAGAAGAGTTGAAAATACGTATTTCATTGCTGGCTGTTAGCAAAAAGGGGGGTTTTTTACTAAGTTCAGAAAGCAGCAGTGTTTGCCAGTAAAAGCCTAATGCTGACACAGGCCTGTCGGGGGTTTGGTCCATGCCACATCATGGATGCTATGGCAAAGCTCTTTTCTTTCTCCAGGACAGACTTCCTGGAGGTGTCATCCAGTGCTTAAAAACTCCTGGCGAAGCGCTCCCTCTGATGGCAACGCTGCAGCACGACAATTGACACAACAGACAAAAGAGACTTCAAGCAGATCTGTCAGCAATTGTATAAACACAGCATCAAACTCATGGGCTCAAGCTGGTTCGTTTCATTAGCGAGACAGGTTGGAAAACGAGACCATTCTTCTTGCTCAAGACGGGCGGGGAGAGGAGAAGAGGCTGAGAAAGGAGATGTTAACATCTTAGGCTCGGTTCCTAACCTCTCCCTGTCTTAACAATACCATCATCATCTGTGTGGGGAGAATCAGGGGGGTCACTACACCCGAGATTCCCCCCTTATACCAGAGAAAGCCACCTTGGGGAGCACACAGAAGAGACTGACCCTGCTTTAGGCTCACCTTGTGCACAGACCATGGTAAGCAAGGCAGCAGGCTCTGACAGAGGCTTGGGGAGGCGATGCCCAGGATCCCCTTCCCTCTGTGCTTTATCTTCCTTGCACTGGAACTCACCTTGAGGTCCACTTCCCTCTTGTTTCTCTAATTCTCTTAAAGTTGTTGGGGTTTTCCTCTCATCCTCATGTGCTGCTCATCACAGTACCACTATGCACACATCTGACATATACACCACTCCCTACCAGTGCTCTTCCCATCAGTCCCTCTCCTAACAAACTTCTTCATAACTTAGGCAAAGCACCTCCAGCTTACCACGACCTGTCCTGACCCACACACCTCTACTCACCAGCAATCCTTTCAGGACTCTTTGCTACTCCAGACCTGCATCTTCCATAGAGCTTCTTTCACACTGTTGTGGTTTAAGCTACAGTTACCAAGCACAAGACAATCTGTCTAATAAAAGACATAACAAAGCTTCCAGCAGACACCAGCAAACATGCAAGGTCAGGCTGGACACAGGAGGCACTACGACTAAGGAAAAACAGTAAGCCAGCACTGCAGACTTCACTGCTCTCTGAGAACTCGCCTAGAATGAAACCTAAGGCATCAACAGGGGAAAGGCCAAGGCATTGATTCCGTGGATTATGAAGCCATCCAAGCCATTCTGGTTTTAACTTGCCTTGTATACATGTGGAAATGCCAACAGCCTGGCACGGTATCCAGTACGCATCCCATCCGCATTTCTGGTTGGTACACTCTTCTGAGGGTAGCATAGAGATGCGAGGTCAATCTCAAATGATCTTATCTCCAATCCAAGCACCCACAGAGGGATCTTCTACTTATTACCTTTGAGAGCGAGCCCATGAATTCTCACAATTCATTTGGGACAGGTCTGTTCTAACAGGTTTAAGCTGGATTCATTTGAAATCACTGATCTTTAATATTTACATCACACGGGGAAGCGTGCGAGGGCAGTAAGCTGAGATCACTGGCCACAGAGCTACTATTCATCATAAAAAGCAAGCAAGAAGTTGTGGGGATCAACTCTTGTTTCTGGAAGGCATAAAGTGAGAAGAAAGGAAAGAGAAGGGATTACGGCACTGTCAGCCTACCAAAGCCAGCAGATTTCTCCCTGGCAAAGACAGCAGCTCGCTTCAAGGGGGAGGGAAAGCAAACCTTAAAACAAAGGCTAAAATTAGTCAGAAGTAATTGAAGGAATGTGATGAACAGGCCAGCTCTCACACCATGTGAGCAAATATTAATGAGATCCCAGTGATATAAGTGAAACCAGCTTCAGCTACAGGCACGGGGCTGAGCTCTTGCTGACATTCTCACAGCCGCACCAGGAGAATGCCTTACTGGGGTCACCGCTCAGTACCACGGGGAGGGTTTCTGAGTGATGAGACAATTCTACAGTGGGGGACAGGAGAGAAAAAAGAAGGCTTACTTTGGAGAGGCGCTTGTGTGACTTAATCGGAGAGAAAGCATGCAGGAATGAAAAGAGAGAAATTAAGGAAAGAAGAAAAATTACCTCGCAAATCACGAGAAGGAAAACCCACAAACCCAACAGAAAACATTATACCCCCTTCCCTTTTATAAAGCCAAGCTTTACAGTCACCACGGTGATGAGAATCACACTCCCATGGCCTTAAATCATAGCAACTCATTTCTGTAACTCCCCCTTAGTAAGGATGCCATTTCCCAGACAGTGTCCCCCAGCATGGCTATAACCACAGCATCCTGCCTGCCTCCCATCTGCACGGTTCTCCTTTGGGGACACACTGCTGGCACCGTAATGCCTGATGCTGTCATCCGGTCCCGCTGCCCTGCGGGGTGTTTGTAGGTTGCTGAGTACACAGGAAGCAAGTCTGACCTCAAGGGCAACCTCAGAGCTGACAGGTCTTAAATGATCCATCCTGAGAAAACTCTTTGCCCGCTCTTTTCAACTCCCATACTCTCCCCATAGCCGTGAGTGATCAGTTCAGCCCAGTGAACGCGGGCCAGTGAATCCCATTTCCTCTGCCGACAGCGACCACAAAGGGGAGTCGATGAACACTTCTCCTGTGCCATAGTGGATGAAGACTTCTTGTGTCCAGCACTAAATCGGGCAAAGATCTAACAACTCGTTTCACACAAGCCATCAGAGCTATACCTGTGCCACCATGAAGTTGTTCAGGCTGGAACATTTCACTTTAAACCACTGGAAATACACACGTAACTAGCTTATAATATGCCACTCACATGAGGGTTATAATCAAAGGTTATATTTGGCTCCCATGTGTGTTTCAAGGGCTCCCATTTGCTCACAGAAAATTGAGTCACCCAACCCTGCTCCTCAGAACAGCAAAGACAAGGCTGTTTCAAATATGGTCCAAAAGACACAGTATCTTTCTAGGGAAAACATCATCTGCCCTGCCAAGACAGTCAAATACTGCACTGATAGGATGTAATGCACAGAGGATTGGCCAACTGATTCTATGCATCTTGAGCCTCATCTCAACACAGGGCTTCGGACTGGAGAAATGCATGGGCCCTTTCTAGGCTGTCTGCACAGAGGAACCTATATTTGTTCCATGACCCTTCATGTTCCAGATTATAAAACCAGCTGATTTCCAAGGTCTTTCTCCAAACCACAGAGCCTCCCATAGAAACAGGGTCTTGACTGCAAAATCGTTAGCCTACGTAAACTGTTACGGAGCTGCGTACAAGCCATCGGCAACTCATGGATGCTGAAAGGATGCTAGAGCTGTGCCAAAATCTGACCTATACAAATAGCTCCCCGTTCGGAGAATCTCCAGAAGGATGATGGGGGAAGAAAGAGGAAAGTTAGCTACAGGGGAAAAGGCACAGAACAAAGCCAGTGTCCTGCATTAGAGGGTTTAGAGCTGGGGACACATGCACATCTTGCCCAAAGGCATTTGCTCGCTGCTCACCTTGGAGTTCTTGGCCCCGCTGCGGCCTGACTGAGAGGAACAGCTACGCTGTACACCCTGCTCCGGCGTGGAAGGGGATTTGTCTGACGAGTGGTCCGAGCCTTTCTCCACCATGGCGTCTCCTTGGGAGTCCTGCGGCGTCGGGGACCGGGAGCGTTTGCGCAGGATCGGGGAGCAGGCAGGCGTGCTGCGGTTGGAGTTACTGGCAGTACTACAGAGACAAAGGAAGAAAGAGCAGGGTTAATGATCTTCAGCTCAAACCCAATGCAACTGCATCCCTCCTTGACGTGGAGCATCGCTCACAGATATCTCCACCAGCCCAGCAGACAAATCTGGCTTCCCAAAGCGATGCGCCCAATGCCACGCGTAGGACTTATGTCCTCAGTGAAATTAGGCTGCAGGCAGTTACCATTTACCAGCGGCAAAGGGAACTACAACGGCTTGCCAGTGTCTTTCTCCACCTACTCTTCAGTTCATCTGACCACAGAGAATGAATTCATTCTCTCCTGTCAGCTCTGAGGGTTCAAAAGGAGGATCTGAGCTTAGGAAACCTAAACTTGCTCTCAAAAGCAAAAGAGATATCGGTGTATTCTCAATAGAGGCCACTCTTAATAGGGTCCCACTATGTCCCTCCTTTATTTTATTCCAGCAAGTCTAACTGGACTCAACAGGATGCACAAAAATGGAACCATGTCTCTTAGGAAACACTCCATTCAAGCTCATCAAAAACGATGGGGCACTGGGAGGGGAGTCACAATGACAGACACCACAGTCATGATTTCCTGTACCTAACCATCCTTTCCCACACCAGTTCGAATGGGGCATGGAAATGTTTTGCTATGACGTAAAAGCTTTCATGATTTAAAGAAAGAGAAGTTGCCCTTTCATACTGGGGAAAAGCAAGACCTGACAGAGGTTCACAGAAGATACAAAACATCGGGGGGAATGGAACTTCAGTAAATGCCCTGCACCTAAACCAGAAAGCCAGTTACATACGTATTTATACAGAACAGGAAAACTGAGATTTCCTCACTGTTCCTTCTCTTTTGATGCCTCTTCTTCCTGCCAGACACTTCAAAATACCACATGCTGCATCCATTTTTCCCCATGTAACTCATTTCCTTTAACAGCCAAAACTAGTTATGGCCAGACCAAACATCTTTGAGGCCTTCCCTGCTGGTATTGTTCAACTCTGCAAACTGCAGGTCACAGTGGAACCTGGGCTGATCCAAGGCTGACCTTCGTGCTAACTCTGCCATGCTGAGTTGCTACTGCACCCTGTTATCTTCTGAGCATTCGAAAGCAAAGCCACATCTGAGCAAGGCAGAGGAGCAGGCAATAGGAAAAGGGTGAGGGAACTGAACTGAAGAAGTGAATACAATTGAACTCTCGAGGGCTATAATTTAAGCCCAATTACATACCGCAAACTGAAGTTCGCTTCTCACAATGGGATGTGCAGTGGGGGAGTTAAAGCGGACTGTTTCCTTTCTGAAAACATGCCTGAGGTCTCCTTCATTCTCAGATAAAAATCACAGCCACCTCTTACCTCTGAAGATGCCAAAACCATTTTACACGTGTTAGTTTAGGTAACGTAATACACTCCTTTATTTGGGTCGGTTTAGTACTGGATGAACTGGTCTCATAAATTACCCTCTATTTGGTCACTGTGTGTTTTAACACACAAGTGATGATACTTTCCCTAAACAAGTGGCAGATGGAACACTACAAAGTTGCTTATGCAAACATCATCATCAATTTCACTCTCACACACACAATAAGCTGTAAGAGAAACACCAACAGCAAACTGTGTGCCCCTTTTCCTTGGTCAAGACACAGGAATACTGAATCCCAACTCCATGTACAGCACAAAAATACAAGGCAAGAATTTGAAGCCAACGTTCCTGAGTCACGTCCCACTGTGCTACATCTGTTTGAACAGACATACTCCTCTGCTGTGAAACTTGGGTTTAGCATGCACAAGCTCCTTCTCATTTTCAGTTCATGTGAGTTCACACTCACAAGTTTCACTCTTGAGTTTCAGCTTCACGCAACTCTTAACACAGACTAAGTCAAATTCAGCCCAGGTTCTGCTTGCTTTCAGGTTGCAGGTATGAAGGAGCACAGAGTTTTTACTGTTTCGAAAGTAAAACCCAATGGAACCAGTTACTGTACCAGCTGCACCGTGTGCATGTGAAACTCAGATGAGACCACTAAAAAGTTTGGTAGTCCTATTCAAACTGTAATCAAATGAGACAAATTCCACCTTCTGTGGACTGCAGTAAATACATTAATACTAGCTCCAATACACACACACGCAAGCATGGAAGATACAGTCTCAGTTTTTACACTCTGAACACATACGTGCTCCAAACCAGCCTTAGCATGCCTAGCACAGATGCAGCTATGGAGGCCAGTTCAAGCTGTATCACCCACGGTCTAACAGAGCTCCTCAGTCATGCCGAGTAACCCATAGCACCATCAGCACTAACTCCCTTAAAATTGGCACGTATACGTTTGTCCAGGCTCAGTTCACACTGCTGTAGCCGTAGGCTTTGATGCCAAGCACAATTTCAGGCACTCTCTGGTCTCCCAGCTTCATTTTCCAGTCACTGAGCATCTCCGGCATGCTTTAACAACCTCAATCCATCCGTACATATAGTGTTAGGTATGTATGAATTAGCACCTTTGCAGATAGGGAAAAACACACAGCTTCAAGGGTGCCTTCTTAGGCTTAAGGCAGGAGAGCTGATCAAATTCAGGTCTGAATGCACCTCACTACCTGATGATTGGGCAACACTGAGTCTTTGTTATTACATGGAGGGCTCCATGCGTAGAATACGAGGATGAGCACAAACCCCCCAAGCCTGCAGCGCCGTCCCACTCGCCTCCCCCTGCCCTGAGCCCCTAAAAACTCCCTGCTCAGTCCTTGAAGTTTGAATCTAACCCAAGGCACAGCCATGACGAACGCTTTCTGCAGTTGCCATAGTGACCAGGGCCTGCCATTGAACCAGGAATCAGCGCCTGAAATGCCAAAACGGCTTGACCCACTTTGAAATGAAATAATAGTAATAAATAATGCTTTACAGACTTAATTGACCACAGCGCATTCAGGGCCTCCCATACCCCCGCAGCGGAGCCTTTAGTAGATGCAACAGATTAAGTGAGGGACAGAACACAAACAAGCCCACCTAAGCAGCAGCCCTTTACTCCTAGGTGGAGGATATAGAGTGCACAGGCAGAGTGTGTCTTCTTGGTTTATGTTCATGCTGTGCCTAAGAGAAACAGCTCGTCTTATGATTGGAGCTGCAGTAAAAACAACATGAGAAAGCGTGATGCGGACAGGAAAAGGCCAAATTCTGTTCAGTCACGTGGAGGACAAGCCTCAATATCTGAGCTTTTCTTTGGGTAGTGGAAAAAGAACGAAGATTGGCAACGCGCAGACAAGCTACCTGATCATACCCTACCCTGAGCACCCCACAAAGCAAGGATGCAAGGCAAGACGAAGAATACAAACTTCCTCCTCCAATAGAGCATCTCCTGTAAAGATCTGAACCAGCCAGTGAACAGTGACTTCAGCAAGCAGAAGCTTTTGGGAATGGCTGCGGTCTGTATTCCACAAGCTATGCCTGGGATACTTACAGCTATAAAGGAAGCCTGAGGACTCTGCAATGCTTTAATGGAGAGCTCCACAAGAAACCTGACTTTTGGGTCTGTTACATGAATGACATTCAAGCATCCCTGCACTGACATGAAAGTCTGTCCGTCCTACCACATCTGCAATAATCACCCTGCCTGCCACTACAACAGAGCCTGTTCTCCTCTCAGGCAGTAACACACACAGTAAGAGGACACACAGCACATCCATTTGAATCTGCCAGTTGCAGGATGTGAACTAAAATAATCACTACATTGTGAAAAACCAAAGGATCTGTTACAAGGGCAGCTCATGCGAGCAAGTGGCAGCTTCTGGTACATGATGCTCCCACCTTCATCGTGTTCACCAGCATCTCAGGCAGCAGAAACACACAGATGACACCATTTCCTGCAGTGTCTTTCTAACCCCCTCTGACTTCCTCCGTTTGGAAAGCTAGTCAGCAGCCTCCAAGCCTGCCACAGGTCTCAAAAGAACTCAACTTTACAAGAGTAAATGTGCTCCAGTTGCTTGCATCTCCCTGAAGCCCACAGCACCTACCTGATAGTAAGCTCTTTAAGGCCCAGAATTGGGGTTACCAACAGCATTGCAAATGCTGGGCTTAATTCTATAGCCAGCTGAGCACTACATGCCTCCAAAGCAGCAAAGAACTTCAGCATGTATTGAACTCTGCTTGTCTGAAATCTGTGCAAATAAAGTCAAGCCTGTGCTTACACACTTTCCTAAACAAGAGCGAGGGAGATCCTCAAGCATAAAACAGAACTCTACTGATAAAGCCTTGTAAAGAGCAGGAAAAGCTGCAAGGTCAAGAAGGCACCTCAAGCCTGGATGTAGTACAAAAGGAGTTAATTCTTCTCAGAAACAGCTAGTAAAGGGGTTCATTAGACGCCTACAAAGATACTTTTCTGTGGTACAGTCTGACATCAGTGGAAAAAGATGAGATTCAGAAACTCATTATGCAGTCTACCAAACAGCAAGCAGATGGTAACAACTTTTGATCATCACCAACCTACACGCACTTCAAATTGATAATCCAAGAATGAAAACCTCCATATATCCTCCAGCAATTCCCTGGGCTTGGCATGGTTCTACAAGCAATAACAAAATGCTATACTTACATTACATCTCCCAGTAAAAAAAGACAGAAAAGCAAGCATTACATTAAAAAAGCAGTGATACCTGGAGGGCTGTAGAGAAACTTTGAGCAGTGTTTCATGGCAATTGCTTTAAAAAGGATAGTGGGGATAGCATCATTTCTGCTTGTTATTTAAACAACTGGTTTTTAACAGAAAAGTCCATCCTTGTCAAAGATTTACTGTGATTGTTCTGACGTTTCACAGAATGGTGCCCTCCTCCTATGACATTCAATAGCATCTTCACATATTCATGAGGCAAAATTAATGCAATTATTATGCTCAAGGGGATTAGCAAATCACTGCAAGCATTAGGAAGGCATTTGCCTTCTGCCCATACACAGCACTGCAAGGTTGGTCAAATGTATTATTAACAATGCCATTGTCTGTGTCTGAACCATCTGACACTGGTTACCACTAGAGACAGACTATCAACCCTGATGGACAAATAGCCTGCTATCTTACAGAAGCTCCCACTCTGCTGCACCTGAAACACTGCCTCCACCTCTCCCTTTTTACCTGGAGCTATTGCAAATCCCAATCAAAAGTTGGAAAATGCTGTCAAAATAGAACAAGACAGATCTTAATAATACTGTCCAATAATGCAACGGCCCTGATTTAGGGAGGATCATTAATGTGCAGAGAACCAACACGTGTTACAGATCATGCACCAAACCCCTCCAGCACCCCCGGATTAATATAGTTCGGTTTGCTCTGGTGGAAGGCAAACCACATGGAACAAAGTATGATGGATAATACAATGAAACCTGGGGAGAAACAAAGGGGAAATAATGCAAAAGGAGAATTTCACATCCCTCTGAGGCCGATGGCATGTCTCAGACGCGGCCCCAACACGGTCACTCCATCTATGGCTGTACTTCTAAAGAAGGAACAGATAGGGGCTTTGTTTCCTCTCCTTCCCACCACAGTGCCAATGGCTCCTGTAATTAACAGCAAGAAAGGCAATATCTGATGCTCTCTTGAAAATCTCAGAGCCCAGGATTTGGGATAAAACAGAGCTTGCAAGTTCTTGTCTATAATTAAACACGATAATGAAGGACAGTGTTAAACCATCCCTGATGTGAAGGGAAGTTTGAAAACTTGACAGCTCAAAGAATAAAAAGTGACGTTCAAATAAATCTGAGCGTGCTTATTTTAAACCTCATTATCTGCAAAATCCCTCAATGGTTTGGAGATGCATTGTTGCTGTTGTACCTCAGTCCATCTGCATTGTTCCCAGGGAGAATAATGCAATATAGCACTAAATAGGTAGTGATAAAGATCCATGGTCGTTTTGGATGAGGATGTATGTATGATACACCTTCTAGATTACCTCAACAGCAGCAAAAGCACTCTTCCCTTCTGCCTATCTCCTGCTGTAACATAGCAAGGCTATGAGCATCCCAGGACTTTGGCCCCAGCACAGGCAGCATCTCCCTCAACACATTCCAACCTTGTGGCAGGGTTTTTTTAAACCACAGATTAAACATCTAATGAAGCCTCACACCACATCTTATCAGTGACAGAGCGGGGGTGGACAGGGATATTGTGTATCTGGGGAGTAGAAGACAAAGCCAGAGCTGCACAGCTTCCCACTCACTCCTGCTGCTCATCAGCATCAGCTTTCATAAGTTAATGGAAGATGCTGTAATCGTCAAAGCTGGGACCAAATCGATTTCTTTTGTTCATCTCTTGATGCTTCATCCCTTTACCATTGTGAAAGCAACAATGCAACAGTTCCACAGCCCCGTGCCCTGATATCCTCCATGCAATCCCCCCACCTCTGTACTAACCATACAGTGTCCAGCAGACACCTAAAACCAGAGAGGGTCAAGGGATACTGAGAAGAGTCAGACACCCTCAGTGCTGGAGTCACACACAGCCCTTTGTCCTGAGGACCTGGTTTAGGCTTGTCCCCATACACAACATACTCTCTCTTGCTTCATCCAGCTTTCTGGTTTTCAGTGGCACAGACAGTTGGAGGCTTCCCTTAGCACAACGTTGGGCATCCAAAGTTATTGCACTGAAGTGAAATACATCTCTGAGATTCGGCTTGAAGTTTCCTTCCCGCTGAGCCAAAACCACAAGCTCCATCCTAAATACACCAGCTTCAAAAGGAGTTCTCCTGCATATGCATGTGATTTAATGAAGCAAGGGAATAGGAATATATTCTCTGTACTGAATCAGTGCTTTCCATGACAGACAGGACAATGCTAATCACCAGTAATCTGAATAACAGCAATGCTTTAGTGAATGGGGGTTCAGCAGATTTTCACTGCCTATAAGCACCCCCCATTTCCTACTGCCAAAAAACGAAAGCCACCTGTATAGGCACTGGAGGACCGCCTAAAACAAGCAGCACAAAACAAATCCCACCCCTCCCCATCACTTCAAACACACAAACAGAGCGAGGAATGCAGAGCAGAAGCAAGGCATCAGTGTGCATGCTCCGAGCCCTTTTGAGAGCAAGGGAGCACATGGGCAAACCAATACACCATCTTCCTGCAGCGGCTCCAGCTGCCCTCCCGTGACGCATCGCCTGTCCCTCCGGCATCAACCCCCTTCTGCCTCCCTCCATAGCCCCAGCTGCCATGAGAGCAGTAACTGCCCCTTTGGGGATGGGGGGGGAGATGGAGGAGACAGCAGGCATGAACGGGAAAGGAGGAGGGGTGAGGGGAATGGAAGCTGAAAATGCACACAATCAGATTTGCCCATCGGTGGTTTCAAACAATCAAAAAGGCTGCTTTAGCAATTCCACTGTGGGAGAGGTAGGGTGCGTGCTCGGGGGAGAACAAGGCGGGGGGGGAGGAAGGAATCAGCCTGGGGAAGGGAAAAGAAACGAAGCATCTCTGCAACATGATGTCACGCTGTCTGCTTTCAAGTCCCCCAAACAGAAAGGAGCAGCAGCGGCAACCAACATGGACTCCAGATTTAATCTGCCTTGGAAGCTCGTGTCTCCGGTGGTAGATTTGCTCGGCAGACCTGTGCCGAGCACAGCACGCACGCCCCTTCCACACACATCCATGCACACACGGCACGTACGGACGCGGAGGGGAGAGAGGAAGGGAGGCATCAGCAGAAGGAACAGGAGAGTAACACTAACCTGGTAGCCATTAGGGACCGTAGTGCGGCGCGGAGCGGCTAGGAATTCATTCATTCATGCACTCGTGCGTGGCGGGGGGCGAGCGAGGGTGGGCCAGCGGTGAGGTGGGAGGGTACTCACCTCCTGCACCATCTCAGAGCCCTTCCCGAAGGGAGCAGGGAGACGGGGGGTGCCAGGGGCTCCTCCCGGGGAGCCCCGTCTCTCAGCATAGTGCTGCGGCTCCTGCCATGGCTCAGCCTCCCTCCCTCCCCACTCTGTGTGCTGATGGTGGTGGTTCGTGTGGCTCGGCCCCTGCTGCTCTCCAGCCCCCCCCTCGTCGCTGCTGGCTCTTTCACACGCGCACAGCAGCACACACACGCGTGCGCACGCAGACAAGAGCCGCTGCTTTACATAATGCAGCCCCCTTCATGCCTTCGTTGTTCCCCTTCTCCAGACAGAGCAGTGTGTGTGGGGGGGGACATGCAGCATCTCCCCGGTGTCCCCCCTATTCTACCTGCCGCTTCCAGATGCCGCCCATCAAGCCCGGCAAAGCCGACAAGCGAGGATCCTACAGGTTGAGGCGACCGTCCTCATCCTCGCTGTGCGCACACCGGCCCATTCATGCACATGGGAGAAAGTTTGGAAACCCGGGAGCGTGTCGATGCAGGAACAGCAGGGGAAATTAAACCCTAATTAACTGGGGAAGTGGATTATCTAAACCGAGTTAAACACCGTGAGGACACACTCACTCGGAGTTAAGGTGACCTCAACTCTATTTAGCTTGCTTCATCTGGAAAGCGAGATGCTTCATTTTTCATGCCTAGCCGTGTGCAAACAGGCCTGGGATTTTAAAAGGCAGGTTATCAAGCCAAGTTTACCACCCTAGAGCAGCATTAGTATGTGGTGGTTCACTGAGGGACATACACCTCGCTTTAACACCACACACCCACTCGTGGACATCTTTATCCCAGAATAAGAAGGTTTCAGTCCCTCTCAAGGACTCTCATAGTACAATATAAACTCCATAGGCTGAAGGATGGAGGCCCTTTCCCTTCTTTTTTTGCATTTCATCCATTCCTTACACAGAGGTGACCGTTCTCTCTTCACTTTATAGAAGCAATCACAATTTTCATGCTAATGACACAAAAAAAAGCATCTTTCCAAAAGGCTGATTATCCATCATTTCATTATAATCAAAATCAGTGGGAGCAGGAGGTGCTCTGCACTTGAGAATCAGTGCTCAAGCAGACTGCTGCAATTCAAATGCTGCACATGATTTTAAATGGAAAACGCTATCACCATACATGCCTTTATCCAGGCAGTACAACAGTACCATCCTCTTCTTCATATTGCTCAAAGGACACACATAGATGCACATGGGTTCATTGTGTATATGCCACTATTCTCACAAATGCATTGCTCCATTAAGAGATCCATCAGCATCCTCTTTGTGCCATGAGGGACCATAGTGCTTTCTTTCTTCACCTTCTCCATTTACAGTGCTGCCAACTACAAGCATCTAAAATACATCAACTTTCACCCCGAACATAAACTTGGCACATAAAATGTAATTTCATCTAGGAAAGTCTGGTTTTCATACCTCTAATTCCATTGCACATTTGTTCAGGTCCTTTCTCAAGCTTTTCTCTTCAGTTCAACTTGTGTTATAATATTTCCCTTGTAGTTCCATGTTTACAGGCATTGGAGATTTACAAACAAAATGAATCTGTACCAAAATCACAAAAGCTGACAACGTATTTGTCACTTCATCCAGCAACATCTCACTTTAGGCTTTAAATCTGCAAGTCCCCATAAGGATGGAGCTTTCTGGGTGCATGGAAATGAACGGTCTCTAACTAAGTTGTAAAGCTAAGTAACTGGCAATGAAGTGGTTTTGTCCTCGCACACAATGACCTTCTGCCAACACAGAAATCTCTCTAAAGTTTGCAATGCCTTCTTCTCCAGACTCTAACCTTCAATTCATTGGACCAGATTCCCGTGTTTATAGGTAAACCTGGTGTGTTTTGCAACTGAGAAACCCACGTCTTGTGGTCCTCACTGGAAACACTGAAGCACTTCCCCAATACAAACCTAAGCACGAGCAAGAATGTCATTATCCAGTCAGAAAACCCAAGGTGAGCAGCAGAGCCACTAGAACTTGCACCTTGGCTTTTCATTTTCATACATGACTATCACAAGTTTCAAGAGCTTGTGAACTGGTGCATTTACAAACAGGTTTAAAGAAAATGGCATGGAACATACAAACTTTCCCATTCCCTGTGTCCAGTGCAATGGGACCTCCATACCCAGGGATGGTGTGACTCCCACTGGAAATGACTGTACCTGGTTTCAGGACGTGAACAATGTGGCTAAACTGGACAGGGTTCAGGTAAGAGCAACAAACAGTAAAGATAGTGCCACTGAATCCATCCAACACAGACTGGAGTGCAAGGAATGACGAGCTTTACATGATCACCTGGAACAGGAGTTTGATAAAAGCAGGTAACAGATGAAAGTGCAACAGTACCAAGAGCTGAAAGACAAGAGAGGCATTTTTGGATGTAAACAGAACTAACCACTGTAACTAATTCAAGGCTAGATTAGCCATCTGTGGCAAGCACTATTACACAAGGTTTTATGGTTTCCTAAATGCTGTTCTGTAGCTCAAGCAAAAATCAATTCAGGAGAGTCTTATACCTTGCATTCAACAGGGCTTTCACAGAGGTATCTGAATGGTCCCATTTTGGTTTAAAGCCTATGAGCCTTTCAGTGCTTTTTTTTCTTATGGCTTTCAAAGATGCTTGAAGATAGGTGGAAGTGTCTCAGCCTCTATGCATTTTGCCATGACCGACTGACTATCAAGGTCTGAACAAGATTCTACTTTCGTAAGTCGCATGAGAGCTATGCTGCCCTAAAGGCCATGAGGAAATTCAGTCTAATGGCTACTCTCAGATTTGGAGCCATAGAGAACACGGAGACCCAAAGCAGAAGCGGTAGGATAGACTCAATACAGGAGTTTAAGGCCTACCCATTCTTCAGACTTGTCGGGAAAGAAGATGAATAAAATGAGAGTTCTGCTTCCAAAAACACTGTGAGAGCAATGGCAGAAATGCAGGACTTAGAGAAAAGCTTCTTAGGTTTATCTGGGATAGCATGCAAGAGGCAGAGGTATGGGTAATTTGAAATATCATGCCACGTATCAAAAGCTTTACAAACTTCATCACATCCACAAGGCTCAACCCAGGGTTGCTTGCAGGTATGCCTCTCAGCCTTTGCCCTGGTACTAAAGAATCCAGCCAAGCACTAGGGCATTATTTCATGTGTGAAGGACAGCTGCAGGAGGAGTGAGTGGTGAGCTATCTGTGGCATGACACGGTCACACACCACAGCCTGAATACCAACCCCTACAGCAAGGTGGAAGGTCATACATCAGGAGCACTCCCTCCCAGGATGCTCTAATTCAGATCAGGCCTATCTGTGGCAGGTTCTTCAGCAGAAGCCATACCTTTACTGCCTGCTGGAGGGCTGGTTTCTGTTTTGCTGTCTCAGACCCAGCCGTAACACAAGCACACTCATGCATATTGCATCTCTCAGGTGAGAAGAAACAATGCATTGTCCGAGTCATTAAAGCCCAGGGCTGATGATAGATACACACAAGACAGTCCAGTGACTGAAGATCCAGGCCTACAGAGCAGCAGGTAGGTTTGACATAAACGCTATCTCAAACTGGTATGGCTTACCCTCCCTGTAAGCCTAACCAGTGATAGGGAAGCAAACTGCAGTCTTTCAAGGTCTCTCTGCAAAGTGTTTGGGACCATGGCTTTGATTTTTCAGTCCCCCTTCCCAATAATTCTTTGTTCAATTTTAATACGCTCTAGTTTGAGGGCTTAAAGGATTGAAACAGTTATTCCCCACCATCTTTACTTTCCAGCTGAGCTCAGAAGAGAATCAGGGACACTTACACTTCCATAGTACTTCTGGCCTTGTCTTCAAAGACATAGCAGAAATGTGCAAGAAAGCGTATCCTCGGGGAAAACTCACAGTGCTGCAGCCTCAAGATCTCCAAGTAGGATTAGCATTAGTGGTTAACTGATGCAGATGGCTGGTAATTACTACTTTGCACATGTTGGCTATTTCTGCTCATACCACTGTTGGAGCACAGAAGCTGCTCTCCTCCTTAACTATGAAGATACGGGCTCTGCTTCTGAATGCACAGCATTGTACAGGGTGAGTTCTCTGACTGGGATGTGTGGTCCTGTTTGCTGGCTTCTGCTCAGACCATGGAGCATCCCTCCAGCGTACAGAACGGGCGCTATTCTCCAAACCCCACAGTATTCTCACCCTATTAAGTAATAAGGAGCACTGCCAAAAGTCTCCCTTCTCTCTCCCATAGAATGAGCTCCCAGACAGGTACCAGATCAAGCAAAAAAGCATTTTAGAGAACTCTGAGCTGACAATGGCGTTTTCATGGAGCAGGATACAGTGGCTGCTAAGAGCACATGGATTCCTACAGTAGTGGGGGATGGAGGAGGCAGGCAATCATGTGCTCAAAGGCATGGAGAGGAAGAGGGGGAGGAGGAGAACAAGGAGAGAGAGAACAAAGTGTCAACGTCTTAACTGGGACACACAAAGAGCCAGTTCTTGGTAAGAACTTAATCCAGGATTAACAAGAGGTCAGCTACCTCTGCAAGGAGGCTGCACTAAAAGGAGCTAATTAGCTTTCCTTAATTGCACAAAAGGAACCACACAGAATTCAAGGCGTTCACAAGGAGCAGGTCCCACCTCACCTAGGAAACACAGCCCTACCTGTTGTCCGCAGCAGCACGCTCAAACAATGGGCATGTGGAAAGCCAAAAGCAGGCAAGGTGAAAGGATGCTAGCAAAGAGTGTGCGGGGAGTTAGGCTCAGCATCAACAAGTGAAATGGCTGAGCAAGAGCTACATCACACAGGACAAACACTTCTAGCATGGCCAGTGTATTTCCAGACAGCTTCTTCAGTGGCCACTGCCATAACATGTGGAACTGCCCAAGATCCCTATAGTAACTACAGCTATTGCTTTCATAAACATCCCAATTTAGGCAGGCATTACACCCTGGGCAGAATAAAAGGAGAGCACAAAACAAATGCATCATGGACCACAGGCAGGTAATAGCTCCCAGTCTGGAAACTGGGATGATGCAGTGGAAAAGGGTGGCTGAACTGGCCTTCCAGAAATTCTCAGACTTGAGTTTCTAATCATACATTACAAAGACACGTACATATCCCTAAATCCTCTGCCAGCTTCTATTCGATACTAAATCCATCTCTTGTTTTCCTCCAAAACCATGATATGTTCTATTCTAGCCCACTGATGATAAGCTGGTGCATATTTTACCCCAGAAACACTTGTGCTGCAGACAATCAGCATGCTTGAAAATGAAGAATAATAAGCACATCAGTAACTTTAACTGATTTCTCCAAGATCAAGCACTAATAAAACTAATTCCAGTACTTATTTGGTTTAGAGCACCGTGCTGAGGACTGGCCAGGTTGTAGGCAGACAGGGCCCTCCCCGTGAGAAGCTTACAGTGCAAGACTTCAACCGTGCATTGAAAGGCACAAAGACAAAGAGGCTGCACTGATTTCAAGCCCTGCTGCAATCAAGGGAGGCACCTTCAACTCCCAGGGACCGAGTGCATCCCAGCTCCATGCCCAGCTTGAGAGAGGATGAAGAGAAAAGCAAAACAACAGGTTGACCAGGGGACAAGTATCACACACACAAAGGAAAACAGCAACGGAAACAGGAGATCACCTATTAGTTACACGTCCCTGTGGAATCATTACAGTAGTGCCTCCATTAGCCATGTATCCTTCTTTTCTTATCCCTTCAGGATGGAGTTGAATATCATGCCATTGTACTTCCCGTTATATTGTGAAGGTAGCCACCAGGGGACAAGCAGCAGCAAAACTGCACCTCAAACCCAACCCAAACACATCACGTTCTTGGCATACCACTCCGAAGATGACAAAGCCACATCCCGCTCTGCTCCCTCAGATATGCTGTTCCTATGCAAGCTCAGCACAAAGAGAGAATTCCCTGACAGCTGGATAAAGCTTCAATAGCTGCCACTGGGGAGAGCAAAATGCACATCGGCTGCTCTGTGCCAGGGGCTGGCCTCTGGTCTCCTGGTACAGACATGCCCCACTCCAATCCCTCCATCACCCCTCTGGCTCCTTATTCCACACTGCACCCAGCTGAAACAGCTCAGACCTACGAGTAGATTTATGTAGAGAAGGAAGAGGAAAAGGGCCCTAAAAGGGCCTGATGTCTGTCTTTAGCACTGACTGGTGCAGTGTGCGCTTCTACGTCATGTCATTCAGTTCCGCCAGCTTCACCATTCCTCTGGACTGTTCCAACCTGTTTATCCCCACCAAAAGCAGCTTCCTAAAGCCTTCTTCCAAAGCACTACCCTAGTCCCTACCTACGGACTCCTGATGTCAATCCCAACACCCATTCACACACATTGGATTCTTCCCCACTCTCACCCACCTTCTTAACCTTGCCTGACACTCTTCCAGGATGGGTTCAGATTCCTATTACCTGCTGGGCTCACCCAGAGACTCACTAACACTAAAACAGCTAACTCAGTGCAGCCTTTACTCCCATGAAGACAGAGCACTGCTCCACCAGAGTCTTCCCTCCCCACACTCTCACCCCTTCCACCCGACCCTCTGTATCTCCATCCCAGCCCTGCACTGCATCAGGGAATCCTTTTTCCTGAGGAACTGCCTGACCTCAGCATGCACACACAGACACAAAGGAACCTGCATCCACAGGAAGGAGTCCTCCTGCCTGCCTGGGAGGCGAGAAACGAAGAGCTCAATGATGGCATCGCCACCTGTTAGCACATCGCATTGCCCGGGGTGAAGCTTCGTGTCTTCCCTGCTCCTCTGCTCTCTGGCTCCGAAACCACCATTTAAACTGCAGGCAGAAGCAGTTCTGCTGAGGGGAGAGAGACCATTAAAGCAGGCAAGAATCTCACTGCTCCGATGCATTTTATGCTCTCAAAAGTGGTTGACAAAAAGATTCCTCGCTCCGATAACGGCTTGGCATGGCTGAAACAAAGCCTTCTTTGCAACTGGCTACCCAGCTCTGGCATCTGAACTGGCTGCTGCCCACTGGAAAGAAAAGCTCCCACTGTCTCTTTAAGAATGCCCTGTAGCCCACATCGCTGGAGCTCGGTTAACCCTGGCTGCTCCTCGCTCCAGACACTGATGTCAGCTGTGAGATACCAGGACCTCTTCCTTTCTCCTGCTCTTACCTACCTGTTCGACTGCCCTGGTACAGCTTCTCCACGCTGTTGCACACGCCTGGTGCCCCAAGCATTTTTGCAGGGGCACTTTAGAAGAGCTTTATTAAATATCCCTCTAATCCCCATTATAAAAGCCACCAGGGAGTGCTTCTGTGATGACAAAGGAGCAGAGCAGTCAGCATGGACCGAAGCATCCCAATTACCTCTAAATTCAACTTCCTTACTCCCACAGATCACTCTATTTAGTCATTTCTACATTTTATCTTGTTGGGCTGGAGGGACTGTGCAGCCTTCTCTAAACCTTATCAGACACAACACATACCATCTCCTTCCCTAATACAACAGCAGGCAGCACAGCCAGCAAGAGGAGAATATTTGTCTTCAGCATAGGGGTGTTTCCAAACATAAACTCCTTGGAAGGCCAGCTTCTACAGAGGGGTTAGAAAGCGCAGAAGGTAGCAATGTGACTCATACTGACAGTGCATATAAACCACATACAAAAGCCTACCTCACAAGCAATACAAACAGAGACTGTGATTCTCTTCTGGGCAAAGCATAAAGAATGCTGCCCTACCACTGCCCTTGGTTTTGTACCTACTCCAAACAGGTATAAGGGGGGAAACACAACGTCAGGCCCAGCAATACATAGAAAGCAAGCAAGCAGCGCGGCTCCTCAGTGCGCAGGGTAAGAGCACAAAGCAAATTAGACGTGTTCTTGCAGCATGATATAGGGGCAGGAAGGACTAATGTGATTCAGAGCTGCGTAAATCCGATCAATCACTTCTCATGGAAGCTGGTGAAATACACGCTCTGTATGATCAGTTAATCTCTACCACTAACTTTATTATAAGGGCGCCGTCATAGAATCAGAAAGCTATTCTTGCAGAGAAACAAGTTCAAAGGATAGCAACAAAAACATCACAGTATTCATGAGGCTTATTTATTAAAGGAAACTCGAAGGGCAAACAAAGTGAAGTGGTCAACAAGTATTTGAAGAATGTAAACATCAAAGAGAAAGAGAAGCAGTAGTAGAAGGTTTTATAACAACAAGCAATGCCATTCTATTCCGTTGTGGGAAAAAACGAGGCTGAAGTCAGATCCTTGCAGCCAAGAGCATGAGAGAAGTGGTAGAAACTCATTCACTTGTCATGTTTATAAACAGCATTAGCTAACCATTAGTAAAGGCAAACAGTAGGGAACTGTCCTGCACTGGCAGGAGCATGGATTAATGCCTCAATTCCATCACCCTTTTTTCATGTCTCTAACTCTGCTTTCCGTAATTTTCCTAACAGGAGCAGCCCAGTCCAATGGAGCAAGGCCCTTCTTTTAAAAGCCTCTCCCACTGTCAAACAATACAATCTTAGATCCGTTTCCAAAATCATTTATACCCTCACCTGTCTTTAAAACAGAAACCTGGAAGAACCAATGGGAAGCCTGTCGGAAATGCTGGGGGAAAATAACATAACAGGCACCTGAAGCAATGATGTAGTTTTACTGCCTTCAGCCAGCCACTGAATATTGCTCAGCTTCTCTAAGCTCCAAGCCCTAGACACGTATCTGCTTTCACAGCCTGCAGTTAAGCAACAGTTCATCTCCCAAACCTCATTCCTAAAATGTACATCAGATTGAAGGCCACCGCACGAGAACTCTGCTTTTTAAACAGCTGACAGCTCTACAAAAACCTAAATTCCAGCCACAACCCCATCTCCTTCCTCATGAGCAGAGGGCACTGCTTTCAGAGCTCTATAGTTGCTTTATTTCTATTCCTAGAGGGTCAGAAATACACCAAAATTACAGCTCCAGCACGCTGCCAGCTTTCTAAAACTCCTCTGTCTCCAGTGCAAACCTTTTAATTCACAGCACTTCGTGTGTCATCACTGCACAAGGATGAGACCTTGCCAACGTGGAATCCTCAGACCTTGCCATCTCTTTCTCCTGTCATTTAAACAGGCTTGTTTGCTTAGTATTTCATTAAAGGAATGACTCTCGTTAAAGAGAACTGTTATTACACTAAAGATAAACCCCGTTAATTTGGTGCCTTCTATCATGTGCATATGTGGATGCTTTATTCTGTTACCAAATCTTTGCTGCTTCTGAATACATACCTCCTCCTTCCCTCCCCAAGTCTTTTTCATTCAATCCATTTTCTCCTCCATTTCCCTTCTTGCCGTTCCAAGGCCTGAAATTAGGTGTAGTCAAGCCACATTCTTCCAAACCTGGTATTCCAAGTGGTTTGAAAAGGATTCAAAATATATACCCTAAATACATATTCCCCCTCCCACCAACCTAAACCCAAATTCCTCCTTCTCTGCTCCTTTTCCATATGCATAGAGTGCCTGTGACAGTGTCAGATGAGAATGGCAGCATTTACATCTTATGTTAGTTGAAAATAAGCAGAGCATCTCCCCCCAGGGTCACTTGGCTGTGTCCACAGAGAGCATTCTGTCCAGGAAAAATGCTTATGGAGAATAAACCTCTGGAAATATAAAGTATAATCAACAGCATAGACCTAACATTGACCAAATGGAAAACTTTACTAAAAGAGAGGCCCAGGGAATGTGCCACCATCTTGTGTTCAGCTCTGCAAGAACATACTGAAGTTGCAGGAGGGGAAGAAAAGTTTATGTGCAGCACTTGTTTGGGTCGGTCTCCGTTCCCCTAACTTTGATACTGTATATTTGGATACTATTATTACTATTATATCTCAATTTATACAATTTCCTTTCACCAGAGTCAAAATACTGAAATTAGCACTTACCATTCATAATAAGTATTAATTATCACAATACTACTAATAGTGGCAGCCTGCCATTCAGATGCACTTTCTGACCAGGACTCAAATCAGAGGCACACAAGGGAAGATTCAACCACAAACACACTGCTTAATCAACCAAAGGAATACCACTAACTAGTTTAGAACAGAGAGCAAAGAAAAGTCTTGTTCCCAAGAGGAATTTCAGCTGACAAATGTGATTAAGCAAAAGACATCTCGACCAGGATGCAGTAATTCTTGCATAATGTGCCACAAGAGCTTCGATTGCAGTATTTGGCTCTTTCAGACCTTACCATACCCACTTGTTGAGCAGAATAGCCTTGATCAAGTAGAAACATTAAGTACCTGAGTGTTTCTGTTTAGTTCAGCAGAACTATTAACACATGCAGGGTGAATCACTGTTCAACATACCATTTCTAGCTCTTGTTACATGTAAATAGCAAGCTGTGCTTGTGAAAGGGAGCGCAAAGGATGAGTGGCATAGCAATATATATATTTGCAGATACTATATAGCATACTATATATAAGAACGGGGCATTTTGCAGACATAGAACCTGGGGCAGAGGCAAGATTGTGATACAAGTGGCTAGTGACAGATTAAGGTTTAAAACTGGCTTCTTGTGACTTCCAGTGCCAACAGGCAGGTCCTTGCTTCTCATTTGAAGGGAGCAAGGACTTAAACAGTTTGAAGAGTGGAAAAGAGAACCTGCAAAATGTTATCTAAAGCCTCCTCTCAACTCAATTTGCCTCTTTCCATGCTTTTTCCTCCTGCATAACTGAGGAAAATAATCTCTAGAGGAGCCTCACTGCAGCCTCATTCATCTCAGTTTAAGGCCCTGAACAAGCAATGGCTGCAGAATTCCAGACCAGTTCCCAAGCAGTTTGCCCTTCACTTGACATGTATGAGGCTGCTGAAGGACCAGAGAGAGCACAAGGTGATTTTACCCACTGATAAGCAGAAAAGGCCATTTTAGAGCAAAACAAATGATGAGGATTCAATTAGCCAAAATAATCTGCAGCTCAAGGAGAGATGCTGGGTGTTGACTCTGCAAAGCACAATGTCTTCATGGTGTAAGTCAAAGAGCTCTTCTGCCTCATTGCCCTCAGAGAGGTTTCAGTAAGCACACAGACACGTATTACAGAATAAAATTACACATGGTCATCCAATTTTAAATCAAAACCTGATGCCAAAACCATACCACATAACAAGCAGAAGACACGAAAGGGCTACTTTTGCATGTCTGTCATCACACAGAGCTTCAGCAAACCAAGCCTCAGAGCAAGGGCTTCAGACTGACTCGGGTTTTCTTCAAATAGCCTCCTTCCACTGTAATTTTATATATATATATATATATATATATATATATTTTACTAAAATAGTCACTTCACATGTCCTTTGTACCATATTACCACCGAAGGCATTAATTCAACATGGCAGTCCAGGACAAAAACTGGTCTGATCTTGGTTCTATTTCTGGCTCAGTGATTGCGAGCACAGTGAATTACATGCAAGGTTTTTCCTTGACATTTGTGCACTTGGATTAGGCTCCTAATTGCTTACTAGCACTTCCCACTACTGAAAAGCCCAGAGAAATTAGCACAAAACCTGCTGTGAACCACTTCATCAAGCTATGAAACCAGTTACAAAATAGATCTGTCAATACTCTTCAAAGCTGTTCTCTGGGTCACCTTACACAGCATCGTAACGTTTCCTTCTGTTGAGAGAGAAGGATAGAAACTGTACTTTATGGACAGAGGTTCAGCCAAAATGGTCAGAATATTCTGGATGCAGGGAGAGACAAGTGACCTATTAATACGGTTTCCTCTTCCTGCTGCATCGACAGCAAATGGGAACGTTCCGAGTCCTAAGATCCATTTGCAGAATTTATAAGGAGTGAAAGCCTCTCCTTTCCAAAATGCTAGCACTGTGTTGGGTGCACATGTGGGTCAGCTCCGATGGCTTCCAGCAGGATTATCATCACCTATTTCTTCCTTTTGAATAAAAAGCACAGAGAAGAAATAGGGAGACGCAGAAGAATCGATGAAGACGGGAGAGAAGAGCACTGAAATGTAACATTTCAACCTGTGGCATGAAGGTTGAACAGCACAAAAGGCACAACAGCACAGTTATGTAACTTCAATGGAACTATATCGCTAGTCTTCCCCAAAAAAATGGGAAAGAATAGATTTGGAAATCCATCTTTCATTTGCAATACAACAGAACAAAGTTTGTGCTCACTGCACACAGTAGCTCTTTGCAGTATCGATATGAAATTGAAAGTAATTTAAACAGCTTCATCATGTCACTATGCAACTAAGGAGGCAAGAATCCCAAATACCCACGCTGGTCACTTTTACGTATTATGCCAAGCAGTGATCCTCTACAATAGAGAACACATTCCTCCTGGCCCTTTTTTAACCAACCCTTTAGTTTAGATCCTGAAGTCATCACAGGACTACAGTGTAAAGACTGCGTACGTGATAGTGCACAAACGTCCTCCCTTCCCTTCCCTCTTAGACACTTGTGGCCCCAGGATGCTGACACACCAACTGAAAGAGCAGGTATCATTGCCTGCACTCCCGAAGTGGCAGCCTTACAGCACACACAACTGAAACTGCCTAACGCTAATCCTCACTGCTCCCTGACATCAAACAGCTTCTAATTTTAGCTCTGCTGTTCTGTAACCCTACCTAGTTCCCAGCCCACCCCCACAACTATATAATAGATCCTTCCTTCAGATAAGTAGGGTGTTGGAACATTCAGAGGGGTTTTTTTTTCTCACCCACAGGCGCTAGCAGAAAAATGAATTGCAGATTTATTTTAGGTAGAGCCTTTGGCCCTTATTTTCTCTGTAGGTTCCCTATAGCAAGTTCTGCGGCTTAGAAATAGTCCAACCAACAAATCAGCACAAGCCAGTGCAGAAGGAACCACAAAAGGAGGAAAAGCGGATGAGCAGACTTTTGTTCAGTATCCCATTTATGGGGTATCAAGTTCAGCCACCAGCTTGTTCTTATCCCTGCAAGACTCCTTAGTCATTTGATTGCCATTTTTTTCATAAAAGATCCAAATCAGTATCCATCTACGCTGGATTATGCACTCCCCTGAAGAGGAAGAAGGCTGATGGTGAGCAGCATTGCCTAAGATATATGGGGAGGGAAAGCTGCCCGCCCTGCTGTTGTAGTTTCTGCCTTTCTGAAGTGTAAAGCTCAGGGCCTGGCTTATTATAGCCCCTAGGGACCCATGAGATAACAGTGATGTAAGGCTGAAAGCCGAAGTTCTCTCTTGCAATCCCACATCACAACATAAAGCCATATGCAAGGGTATAAAAGCATTATGCTGTGACATGAAGGTAACCTATTAGACCAAGATACTAGGCCCTGACTAGACAGATGCATGTTGTCTTATGGCAATAACAGCATACTAAGGGACTGCAGTATCACTGCTGACACCAGGATGTTGTATAGAACAGCATGATGCTGCGCTGGTACATCAGGACCTTGCGTCACGTTTTGATGTCATGGAGTGGCGACGGTTACACGTCAGGGTTCTGCTGTACTGCAGCGTACTGTGACCACCTAATGACTCCATGGTATGCAGCTATGCTATGATATGACACCAGATGGTGATGAGATCATTTTGGGCAGAATTAGGTGGCGTACTGCAAAAACGCATGACATCGTATTAGGGATCAGCACATTACCTGGTGCCAAAACAAGCCTGTGGCGAGCCTCAGAGGTGGCCAGAGGTTCCCCCATAAGATGCACTATGTTATTTTGGGCAGTCTAACAGCATGAAATGGACGGGTGGTCTAAAAACAGGCAAGAGCAAGTCCTCTTCCTAACGGTCAGAGCAGGCTGCTCCTGCTGACAGCATTCTGTCCCTGTGCTACTGCCCTTCCTGGTACAGAGAGAAATCATGTGTCTGCCTGAGAACGACTCCATAAGGAAATCTGCATTAACCCCAGCAGTGCCATCTACAACTGGAATGAACACTTCTACAGCAAGGACCAAAAGGTCTGCTTGTATGCTGTGCGTTTGATGTGATTTTCTCTTTAGATAAATACTAAGCCTATAAAGCCATTTCACTGCAGATATTGGAGGCTGTACGACCCATGTTAAAGTACCTTAACCAAGTCTGACAAACAGCAAAGCGTATTCTATACTTAGATCTGTGCCTCTCTAGAACCATACGAATCAGTCCAGTAGTGACAAACACATATTAAACACAGGTGTTTAAGGACTTGAAATAACATCCTTAACTTACCCTTCTGTGCCTGGATACTGCAGCACAGTCAGATAAATAAAACTGCCTGCAAACATCCTAGAGGTGAAACACAGTAACTACTGCATAGTCCCAAAATGCTGTATCCTTCAATTAAATAAGGCAAGCAATCAGACCACTTGACTTGTTCCTCTTTGGGATTCAGAGGAGGATGAAGGGAGGATGCTGGAGTGATAGCCCAAGCAGGGCTTGGTTAGCACTCTCACAAGCATCTCCTGGGGAGTGGATGAGGACCTTCACTGCACTCCCCAGCAGAACACAGCCCCCAGGGCAGCGCAGTGCCCCCAGGACCCTGAGACAGAGAAAACTCAGAGGTAAGAGCGTCACCTACTGAATCACTGCGGCATTTCAGCTAGCACAGGAGTAATCTTCTTATGTCCCCCATGAGAACCGACCAGCCTCACTTGCTCAGCTCTGAATCTGACTAAATCAACTGGCTAGCTTCAACCTGGCGTGTTGTTAAGTGCTGTGATCGAACCGGGTATGCAAAAGCTCACCGGTGACACGCTTAAAGATGTCCAGCGTTGCTCATGGGTAGGTACGGAACCGAATGCAGTGGGGTGCCGTGCTATTGCAGATACACATGAGCACAGCATTCCTAACACATGGTTTGCTCTCCCGGTAGTACGCTAAGCTATTATGCAACTCGTCAGCCCAACTGCATACCACGTAAAGCAGCGAATCAGTGCACGAGTTGGGTTTTCTTTTTAATTAAAGGGATGAAAAGGGAAGATTTTCGAATGCTAACAGTTATATCACTTGTACAGCCTGTGTTACACATGGCCATGTATATATAGAAGAATTTCAAAGGCTCTCAGGGTAATTAAATTAAAGATAAAATGACAGAAATTAGAGACAGAGATGACCTATTGAGTCATCCCTGGCTCTGGTCCGTCCCCTGGGGCCCAGCACAAGATGCTGCCTAGTGCTGTGCTGTGCTGCTTTCATTCTTTACACCGAAAATAATAAATAAAACAACAGAGGGAAAATAACTTCACTTCTTTCTCACACTTCACAGGGAAGGATCTCAAAGCACTAAATTCAGGCTGATGCAAAACGGCACACTGGAGAGGGAGGCTGTTATTTCTATGATGACTTCCTTTTTCATTACAGAGAAAAAGGATTAAGGAATAGAAACAGGCCTTCACATTGCTCCTGTCATTCACTTTGCAACTGCAATCCCAATTACAAAGTCGCATTCCACTGTTAACTATGGAACCGTTCCCATCTGATAAAGTTCTGATTAAATCAATTTCATCACGCTAATTCAAAGGCGATTTATCCCAACTAAGCCATTTTGATATATCAGGGATTTAAAATAGTTTTGATATACTCAAGATTCTATGTAAACCTTTGTTGGCCTGATTTATGTTAGTTATATATATAGAGAATTGCATCTATGTATATTGCATGCATATATATTTACATGCCCATGGAAAATACAAACTTGACCAACAAGAACATTGACACCCAAAGGTTCTGTTCACTTTGCTGATCACTTTCACCAACACAGTGTTTCCTTCATTGCCCACTTATCCAAACCCAGAGACTTTCCCCCCAAAACACCCAGGAACCACCAAAGAATTAAATGAGCACTTTGGTACCTTCCAGGACACTGTTAGTTCCCTCGACTCCCAACTCTTACTATGTTATTAGAGCAACATAAGGTGCATCCCCAAAAGCAGCTATTTAAAGGACAAGCCGAGCAGGAGCCATTCCACGCACACCGGATTCGAAACGTTTTCTCCACCTTCCGTCAGGATAAACCTGCACAGATCTATTTAATCTGGGTGCAAACAGACACGGGCTCCAGGCGCTCAGGTGTGCGTGCGTGCAGAGATGCAAATTCATGCACAACCATAGCAAAAGCCGGGAAGAGGAGGGGAAGGGGTGGCGGCAGCAGGGAGGAAGATGCAGCCAGACCAGAGGGAAGCTCACGGCATCACGGTCCTGATGCGGAGATGCCCGGACAGGAACGGCCCGTCGTTCCATCGATCCCCACTCACTTCCCCGGCGGCTCCCCCCGAACCAGCAGCCCCACATTGATGCCCACCCCCCCACCCGGCGTTGCTGCAGTGGCTCCGAGCTTCACAGCGCAGGCACCGGCCAACTTAGCGGAGCGCATCCCTCTCCCCGCCGGCCCCCCCTTCGCCGCAGGGCTGGGAAGGAGGATTTGGGGAAGAGGGAAGGGAGGGGTGAGATCGCGCTCTGCTTACCAGGCGAGCTTGAACCCTTTCATTAGTACAGTCACGATAATCCGATGCCCGTGTCCTTGTCTGCCCACTGACAGCTCCAGAGGTCCCAGGACATATTGGAGCAGACCCTGCCGGCGAGCATCCCCCGGGGAGCGCCGAGCCGCATGCACACAGCCCCCCGCGGCGGGGCACGGCCGCCCCCCGGCCCCGGTACCCCCGCCGGAGCCCCGCCGGAGCCCCGCCGACAGGCACCGCGCTCCCGCACTAGCAGCGCCGGGGGCTGAGCCGCCCCGCTCTCTGCTGAGCATGTGCAGCGCCGGCAGGACAGCGCGCAGCACAGCATGCCATGGCAGCACAGCATTCCATAGCAGCACGGCCTGACACCCCCCCCCCCCCGCAGCGCTGGAGCCGGCACAAGGGGGATGTGGCTTCCTCCGCTGCCGACCCGTCCCTCCTGCCCCGGTTAGCGCAGGCAGAGTAGCCCCATCACCAACACGGGCGCCCTCTCGATGAATTAACCCATCGCTCCGGCCTCAGAACACTACTAAGAACTGCTACAGCGTAATTGAAAGTGTCTTACTCCCATAACACCCGGTGCTTGCACAGAAGGCTCAATTGTGTAGCTTTGCTTAGAAATACAGACTGGTTTGTGTTGGAAAGAAAGATGGATCCTCCAGTTCCAAGGACACCTTCCACTAGGGCATGTTGCTCCAAGCCCCATGCAACCTGGCCTTGAATGCTGCCAGGGATGGGGCAGCCACAGCTTCTCTAGGGAAGAAGGTTTATTTGCTTTATTTGACTTTGTTTAATGAAGGGACCAGAACTTTTTTCCCCGTTCTCCCCCATCCTCAAGAGACAGACAGAAGCCAAGTTCTAGATAGACATCCCAACTTCTGGATAGACATCCCAAGTTCTCGTTCCACTTCTGTAAGGCTTTGGACATCCCAACACAGGTAAATAGAAACAGGACCATGGCAGTGGGGCTGAAGTTTTAGAAACTGTTCAAGTAACACTGAAATGTGGTTCCAGGTAGTTGAGCCCCTCCAAATAGCTTCCCAAGCTCCCATTGAGCAGTGCTGCAGTCTTTGCTTCACTATTCCATACCATCATGCTGCAACAATTAGTGTGAAACTGCATCCTCTCTTCCACTGCATAAGTGAAGGGCAGTGATTGGCAGCACCCTAACAGGCGAGCCCTGTGACAGGCAGAGATTGAAACACCTGCTTTGAAAATTGTTCCCAACATGAACGTGGAAACACACCTTCTTATTTATTTCTAGACAAAAAGCATTAACTGAGCCATAAAGTTAGGCACATGCATTTCCACATGACAAACAGCATGGGAAAACCACAGATCTCACCCCATGTAATCCCACACTCAGCCCTCATTAGGTCCAACCTATATCGGATGCCTGGCTTGGACTCGGCTTTTCTCCACGAGATTCTTTGAATCTATGGCCTGCAGGTTGTCAAGGAGGGAAGCAAATCACAGTGCTGTAAAATGGGTCAGGAGACCTGCAAGCTTGGCAAATCTGGGACAGACTAATGCTGCAGAGTCACATGTTTAGAAACCAAAGCTCAGGCAAGAAAGGTATTAAGAGATAAGCAGTCACGTACATAACATGGGGGTTTGGAAATTATCAAAGCAGATAAGACCACTTAGAAGAAAGTGCCTGTTTAAGCATCCTTCGGGCAGCTGCAGCCACAATTCAGCTGGGATCCTTGCAGCAGGAGCCTTGGTGAAGGCGCTGTGGCTCACCACCACCAGTGAACCCCAAGTAGGTGACCCCACTCTTTATGGGTTGGATTCTGCATTCACTTGCCTGGTCCATCCATGTTAGATAACCCTGCCTGGGCAAACCCTTTCCTTTTCCTCCGTCCTTAGCAAAAACCACTCCAGGGAAGAGATATTACAATTTAAATAAGGGAACAAAAGAGCATATGTAGATATCGAGAGAGAGATAGGCTACGCACAGCCACCCTGTCCACCTCCGCAGTGCTAAGAATACTTAGCATTCACACGCACACTGAATTCCAGATAAATTATCTACCTACTCCATCCCGAGCACCCATCCCACAAAATGGAAAATGGGAAGACAGAAAAAAGCACATTCAGAACTATGGCTTGAGCACTCCAAACCCAGTTCTGGCTCTGTTTGCCCTGTAATCCATGTCTTTTCACTCATCTGTGGAACTACATGTTGTAAGGAGACATTGAGTACATGGTTGTAATAAGCAGCAATGATAGATTGCGTTGGATTGCGTAAGTGTCAACAGAAATGACAAATGATCCTTGATCATTATGTTTTGGATGCAGAAAAGCTTTCATAAGACTTTTTTTTAAGAATTCCTTTATTTTTCCATATGAATAGTCAAATAAATTAGTAAAAATAATAACAGAAGTGTCAGCACTGGTTTTCTTTATAGTTTGCTTTCACGTTTCATGAAAACAAGCCCAACAGTGAAACACCGACAGCAGGTATCTCTTTGGCCAACATTAGCCATCACACAATCCCAAAACCACCACAGTAACGCTGTCTCCTTTATGTCTCAGCTACCACGGCCTCTCCTCCCTTACCTAACCAAAACCTGAATTCAACAGCAGCTGTGAAACATACGGAGATGCCCTTCACTTCTGCTGAGGAAGGCAGGAGCCTCCAAAGCATAAATGCTTAACTAGAGCTCTAAGATCATCAGCTACGTTCTTCCCTACAGCTTCTATACCTCACCTCTCACAGCCACCTTCCTTCCCAACTCACCCCCCTACCTCCCTCCATACAGGATGCTGCAGTTGTGCCTCTCGTGGCCCTCTGTTGACTGCCACCTCTATGTCCATAGTAAAACTGCATCTTCTGCCTCTTCCTTAAAAAAATGCTGCTCTCTACGCCTTGTTACTTCCTTCTCTTCATTTTAGATCCCTCCATCAGCTATTTCATAACATCTCTTGATGTTACCTTTGCATCTTTCAGCGTTCTATTCTCCCTTTCCTACCTCAGTCATCAAATCACCTTTCCCTCTCCCACAACCCAAGATTTATTCTTGCCATAGCAATCCCCTTTCTTCTTTGTATTCATTTCTACTTCACCTATCCACAGAGCCAAATGTATATTTGCACCAATGACTACCCTTCATAAAGGATGTTAGCTCAGATGTTCATAGCCATAAAATCTGTAGGTCAAAGAATTTGCTTATTGCAGTAGAGATTTGAGTGTTTGGGAAAGAGATCTCCTTTTCTAATGGCAAAAAAGATGAGGTACATAATCTGCTAAGCCTAAACAATGAATAACAATCAGTTTACACGGTGTCCCTTCCCCCCAGGCCAAATTCTCATGAACTTCAAAAAGGATTTGAGAAGAGAATTTGGATCCTGGCCTCCTGCCCGTAATATTTTGAGTACTTCTGGTCCAGAGCAAGAACACCATGAATACAGCCTCCCCTGTGGCTTCTGGTGCTTCCACCAGCAGTCAGGATGAGGAAGTCAAACCAGCACACACAGAGACACTAAAAACAGCAACGGAGTAAAAGCCATGCAGGACTTTCTCAAACAGACTCAGATTCTGAGTCGCATTAAAATAGGAGTCGGAAAAAAAAGACGGATGTTTTCCTGACCTGTAACTATAAACTGCTATGGCCACATGAATTTTAAAGAGTTCGAGCTGTAATACACAAGCCCAGAGTTACTTACTCTTCCTGACCTCCAGCTTAGATGAAAGGAAGACTAAACGGTACCGTCCAGATAAAACAGTGCTTTACATGCCCTCTACACAGGCAACAACATCTGGACAAAGTGACAGGCTGTAATGGATTAGGGCTTGGTGTTCTGTTGTGGTCAGACTGCAAGGAACAGACCATTTGTACACAGCGTTTCGCCATCTCCCTCGTCAGGGTCCGGAGGAAGCACAGAGGCAACTATAGACATAAAAAGTCATACAACAGTAGTTAATATTTAGCATTATTTTATTCACATGCCAGCTATTTCACATTCCCTGTTGTCCTTCTCCCTTTACACACACTCCTCCAAGCAATCTCAGTCTGAGCAAGTGCTAGCTAATAAAAGCCAAGGAAACAATCTCTGTGGTACTGTAAATCAGCGTCTTTTCTGTCTTCACTCATCACTCCTGTTACAGCTTTTGAAGACAATGTGTTTCTCAAGATGGAACACGTAATTCAGGTACTTAAATATCTCCCCCTCACCCTGAAAGTTCTGAGAACTTTCCATGTATGTACTTGCAGCACAGAGAACCTTTCAGTGTGAGAGGAATGAAAGACAGCTCACTGATTTATGTTCCTCATCTCCACTAGTTGATTACCTGGAATATGATTCATGCTTTCCCAAGAAGAACTGGCCTGATTTTTGTCTCTCTAACAGATCAACTACTTTTCCCCCTGGCACTCAGCGGGAGCAGGGACAAAACAATCCAGGTTCCAACTTGCACCACATAAGCAAAGGTGACACGTCACCATGTCACCATCCCAAAGCAAGGTACCCCATAGCATACAAGGGACAAAGATTGCACCGTCAGTTCTCAAAAGCCTTAAGACAACTGCTTGAATGACTGATTACCCTGGGATTAAAACAACAGCCTACAAACCAGTAAAAGCTGCACTCCTCTCTATTTTTAATGCTCTAAATACAGGACTATTCTTTACCACTTCAGGAAATGACACTTCTTGAGATACCCTCAAAGGTGCCCCAGCAGAAAAGGAAGTGACAGTGCAACACAATGGAGAGCAGCCATGGAAGTAAGTAACATCCTGGAATTACGTCCCATGGCCACCTTCTGGCATCAGCTCAGCTGAGAAAATACGTCTGTTAAACCTTCTCACAAGTTCTTTGCTAGTGCAGGCTAACCCCAGCAGGAATCAAGCGACATGAATAGCATCCCTTGGAGGCTCCAAACCAAGCAGAACAGGGGGAACTGACCCAACCTTTTCAGAAAGTAAAACAGATTATGGAAAAATATTTGGCTTTCAAACAGGGGACTAAACAACAGCACTTGCCATGGTCTAAGTCCAAATAAACCTGTATGCATTCCAGCAATGTTTACATCATAACTGATTTTCAAGAGGTATCTGTTTTAGAAGGTTTAAACTAGACCTGCTTTTCACTCAAGATATATTTTCCTGGAAACGTAATGAGGATTTCAATACTTTCACACTAAGCCGGTGCTTTAACACCATAGATCATGTTTTCCTTCCATTACAAACAAGCAGATACTAGAAACAAGTGCAGCCAAAAGAGTTTTAAAGTGGGTTTGTTGGGTTTGGTTTTGAAAATGTCAGTTTTTCAACACGGAAAACCTGGAGCCCCCCCAAAGCATCACAACAGCTATAACTGAGGTGTCATTTCCAATTGGCTCCAATGCCATTGATCCTTCAAGCATCCTCCGTGGTAGCTTTTCTCAAGCACCACAGGTGGAAGAGGGTACAGCAACAAACAGTTGCAGCTTGAGCAAATGTGGTAGCGGGGATGATTTCACCTTTATAAAGCCATGTTTGTCCAGAGGGACTTCATACGCTATATTAACACTAAAACAACAAGCCTGCACTGACATGCAGCCCAGGGCAAAGCAGGGCAGCTGCTCACCAGTGTTATCCAGGCTAGCAGAAACGTGTGAAAAGGGAAATCTCCAATTCGACTTGAATTCTAACCGAGATATAAGACTAAGCCCTACAATACATTAACAGCACCACAGTGAGGGTTTTAAACCATGGATTTCAGTCCCCTAGGTAGAACGGTTAAGCTTCTGGAACACAGCATCCCTCCTCCTTATTGCCATACTAGAGCACCCAGTACAGCGCAAGCTTAAGAGCAGGAGGTTTATACCTACTAATGCCATTTCCCACTCTCTCAAAGCTACAGCTCTTTTTAGGCACGCTTAATGTCAGACCCTGCCGAGATAAAAGCACAGGATGCGTTTTGCAGGCACATCCCCTGCACTTTAACCTTGCTATGAGGGGAAGTCACATCTTCCTTGTGCTAGGAAACAAACCAAAGGCATTACCACACATAACATATCCCTGCCGTCAGATACAGCCCTTCAGTGGTGGCACAGCCTTGTGCTTCCCAGGTCTCACCGAGCCATGCTGAAGCCATCTGCCTCACAAGCCCATCTCAGTTCCAGTTCCATTCCCACAGCTTTCCATCCTGCCAGCCCGCAGGAAAGCAGAACCGACACCCTGGTAAAAGCCAGCAGCATAGGCAAACAGAGAAGCCTCACAGCAAAGGGCGGATGCATCCATAAGCTCGAGTTACTTTCTCACCCGGCGCTCCCCTGAGATCCTTTCCAAGGAATAAAGCTGCCAAAAGGCATTTCTGCTCAGAGCTAGCCCAGGGACTGGGAAACCTGCCCCTAAAGCACCCTCTAGTGTCACTTTCCCATAGAGCAGCATGCCAGCATCCCGGCTCCCTCCTCAGCTTCATAAACCACCGCTGACGGTGATGTGGACTCCCCCATTCCTCCCCACCTACCCCAGACCTTCACTAGAGCATCAGCATCTCAAGGCTGTCTCAAACCTTACAAGAAAGCAACACATAAAAGCCGCCAAGCCCAGAACCTGAGTCCCATCACCCCCAGCACGGGTACCACTGTAGGGAAAAGGGCGAATAGGAAGTAAATGGTTGAGTGACAAAGTAAGAAGTTGCCAAGCGAAACCACTTACGCACAGTGAGGCCGGCAGCATTTCCATCCTACCTTTGCTGTCGCCATATCAGACGTCTCCATGTTTTCTGCTTGGCCTATCCGTAAACAAGAGCATTGAAGGAGAAGGGAGGGGAGAGAAAGGGAAAGTCAAAAGATGGAGAAGACAACTTGACAGGAGGACGGCAACAACAAAAGTCACTTAAGAGCTAGTCCCAAGCTTTTCCTCCTGCACTCAGATGGGCAGAAGAAGCATCTCAGGCAGATAGCCCCAATATAAATACTTATGAGTCTGGCACAAGACCCAAGTCATTGCCACCTCCCCATACAAACTCCTCCCCCTTGCCACCACCCAAAGGTCTAGTAAGACACAAGGACCCTCCTCCCAGCTTCCCTTTGAAGTCTGAGCTTCTGCAGGGAGCAGGCAAGCAACCCACCTTTCTCCCTCTCACATTATAGAAGGGAGAGGGACACAATCACCCCCCCCCCCAACCACGGGTACTTTATGAATCGGGAGAAGGGAAGAAAGCGAGTGCATTCTGGGCAGTGCACAGGGAAAGGGGGAGAGATCAGACATAAGGAAATAGGGAAGGATGAGGCAGCTTTTGACAGGAAAGAGTGAAAGGCATCAGGCAGACAGGTAGAGAAGCAATGGTGCAGAATAAGCATGCCACAGACAGGCCGTTTAGAGAGATGTACACGTGCAGAGAGAAACGCAAGGTGGAGGCTGATCATCTGCACCCTGCTGGGAACACTCACCTCAGCAACCCTCAAATGATCTGGCCTAAACTAGGAGCCCTTTGGTGCACACTCTGAGCTCAGGCTGAAAATCCCCAATCATCTAAGGTAAGCTTTGTCCCAGCATCAAGAGGCATCCGTAGCTGCCTGGCTGAGCCTGGCCCTGATTGGCGCTGCAGAGTGACTTCACGCCGCCCCATTCATCACCCACAGCTTCTCCCTCCCGGTCCTGCAGGCTCCTCCTGGCCTACTTTACTCCAGTAAATCAGTCTGGAGCCTATTGGGCAGCCCAGGAACCGCTGTACGCAGCTCCTGCCCTGGCAAACCAGACAGACATGAGCAATCCTGGCTGGGAGGGAGGCAGAGCAAACACTGCAGAGCTCAGTCAAATTAAGAGCCTCTGAGGGCTGGAAACATCACTGCTTGAAAGTGCTTATTCATACAACACCGTGCTCAGGCACACGGCAGGCACCGCAGCACAGCGCACAAAGACCGGAGGCGCTGGCAAACCCTTTACAACGCACGGTTCGCACATTGAAGGACAGCTAATGCACCTCTGCAGAACCGCGGTGCTACTATTCCCTTGTGCAATGCGTACACATCACCCCCATAGAACAGATCCACTGGGGTTTACTAACCTGTTTTGCAGCCCGGCTGTTAGTATGCAAAGGAATATCTACATAAACCATCTTATCACCATCATGCTGATGTGCGGTGTAAACAGTAAAGATGGGCCATCGCTCAACGGACAACAGTACTTAGCACTCAAATCGCCTCTGAAAAGGACCATCAGTATAGAATACACACAGCAACACTCCTGCCAAGCCCTGTCTGGCATAGAGGAAATGTGTGTTTCTGGCGTTTATTTCTGCTGTATTTCATGCAGTTACCTGCTTATACAAATCAAGGCTGGCAAACCTCATCTTTTCACTCGGCATATTCATATTATACCAAGCGCATGCTTGTCAGGGATATAAAGCCCCCCTTATGAACACGTCTTTCAAACTCCACTCCAAGCATTGCTGTGGATGTAATGTAGCTTCAACATACCCAATCCAATGCCACATAGGAAAATTATGACCACACCACCTGAGCTACACTCAGTAGGATGAGTATCGCCATCCCTGCTGTGTGCTAGGACCTGTGCCACAAGTGCACACACTGTGGATAATCTACTCCCTAACCCCTCTTTTATAGAGCTGCTGAAGACCCATAGCAGCAGGGACTGCTGTTTAAGCTCCCTTGAGTCTGTAATTGCCCCCCAAAAATATCTTACAAAGAGGAAAACATGGTTTGTGTTAGAAGCGTTACCTGAATGTGTAGGACCCCTTCAAACAGTCACACAGACGCAACTCTCAGCCATTAGGGCATCCTCTGTACAGATACATCGTTGTGGCTTCACACTGAGTAGAGCAGACTCGCCTCAGATTCCTGGTTTTACTTACTCAAGTACCCACATAGTGCAAACAAGAGGCTTACAAGGCTCAGACAGATTAGTTCACCAGGAAATGTGCATGACCTGCAGGCACAGAATTCAACACTGCGTGTGCAGCACCACTTCAGCTAGTTTGATTGTCTTATGGCAAGAAAGAAAGGCCTACAGGAGTTGGGGGAGCAGTAAAAAACCCCTTGTTCGGCATGTATGCCTCAGAGAGGCACAAAACCCGTTAGTAACAGAGCTAGTGGGAGGGAAAACTAGAAGCAAGTTATGAAACATTATCAGGAGAGAAGGAATAGCTTCAAAGAATGCCAGAAACTAAGGCAGATGTAGTTATGCACCTTAGTGTATGGGCCAGATAGTTAAACTCCTGAACCCTTCCCAACGTCAGCATTCTGCAGGCTCTGCTCTCAGAGGAGGCCACATGCAATCACAGCCCCGGTGAGTTAGGGCACACCTCCATTCCCACAGGGAAAAATAAATCTCGGAAGGGACCCTCTCTTTGCTGCAGCAATTAGGAAGTCACATGAGACTGGTTTTCCAGAGGGAAAATACGCACTTCATGCTCTCAGCATCATGGGAGCTGTAGTCACACTGTACACAGAACAGAGTGCCTGTGAGCCATCTCTGAGCTATGTGAATACAGTGTTTGTCATGGCATGCGAGTTAGAAGTTAAGGTCTTGGAAGGGAGAGCAAGGTAGAACGGCATCACTGCAGGAAAGCAGTACTTTCAGCTGTCCTGGAAGAAGGGAATTGAGAGAAGCTCCCCTCCATCAAAAGGTGAAGAAAACCACTTCCCTATAGAGACTCTGGAGAAGGAATACTGTCATGTAAGGAGAGAGTCAGTATCAATAGGGTGGAGAAACAGGGATGATTCAGACTGCTGCTGCTGCTTCTGTTTTTGAGCAATATTATAACAAAAGAGGGCTGCTGCTTTCACGCAGTCTTTTGGCTCTTTTTTAACTCATTGTCTCACATGTTTGAGCTCTTAACCTTCCATTTGCTTGAGATGGTGAAATAACCTCTGCCACCCACAAAAGACTCATTCACTCTGAAAAGGGGTAGGGAAACAACAGAAAGCTTCATGATTCATGGCATGGTTCAGAGAAGTGACTCTGGTTTGAATGCATCACAAAATGAAAAGCCATCTTCTAACTTCTACCTTCCTTTGCGAAGAACTTGCAGCCACCAGTGAAAAGGCAATGAGATTTCATCACTTGCACAGAAATATCTCCTGATCATCTCCCACCCCATTTAGATCAAGATACTCCGAAATACCATGAAGTAGCAGGTCACATCGCACCATAGCCTCATACCTTAACAGAGCAAGATTTTCACTGAGGATAATGCTGAGCATCTGATCTCTCAAAATCAAAGTGAAGTGCCTAACAGCCAAGACCCTTTGGATCCTCATAACTTAGAAGTCTTTCAAATACATTCAGCTAAACCTTTACATGGAGTCCAACAGCCTTCAGTCTTCAGGCTGGCACTGCCTAAGGGATAACCCATAGAGATACACAGGTAGCACACCAGAGAAACAAAGCCTTCTGCACTCATCTGGACCCATGGGTGTCTAAATGCAGTCTCCAAACATATGTTTCAGATAAATGGGTGAAAACCCGATAGCGAGAACATAAACCACAAAATATTGGCTTCAGGAATACACATCCTAGAGGAATGACTGCAAATTCATATGGAAGAAAAAGGTCCCACATTCCTAAAACATGAGATAGAAGAAAGTAGCTAAAGCTGGGGCTCAAGACCCAGGTCCTAAACACAAGCTTCCAGTTTGCAGAGAGCTGTTTCAGATGAGCAGTGAAAGCCTCCCACAGTCACTACCTTTTGCATGTTTGAGGGTTCTTCCAGCAGCAGTGGCACTAGCAACAGGGTAGAACAAAGGGCAGCAGGCTGCAAAGAGGAATACAGTACAGAAGATGCCCCATAGGCACAAAGCAACAGCCTGCTCGAGCTCACATGAGGAAGTGAGCACTTACATGTCTAAGCCTGAAGCAAAGATTCTTTCCCGGAGAAATAACGCAGACTTACAATGCTGGAAACTTTATAGCTAGACCCATAGCCCTCAGGCAAACCCATATTACATGTGGCCTGCCATTTAAATAAGAGGCAGTGGTTTGGGAGGGTGGGAGCACATGGAGCATAGGGATAGAGTACTTAAGAGGGGAAACAAGCAGCAGAGAAGGCTGAAGGAAAAAGATTAGGTCAGACTTGCAATAGAACAGGAAAATAAAGCAGAGGCACTCAAGGACAGACCTTGGCTTGTACCATTGCAGTGCCTGACCTTGTTACGCTGCATGGCACGGTGGGGACACGCATGCTGCCATCTTATCACCGAAACGCACAACAGATACACGCTGCAAAGGCCAGGAAAGTAAAGGATGGGAAGACAAAGAAGGAAGGAGGGGAAGGAAAGGAAGAAACACAGAGGTCAGTGAGCACTCACACGGTTACAGTCATCTGCAGAAATGGGGAAGTCTGTCCAAGTGCCAACGTGTTCCTCAGCAACGTGAGGAAGCTTCACTCCAGCAGCAAGGGAGCAGGACAATGTTGGGTGGAATCCCAGCCTCTTTACGTACACACAGTAGTTTTGGGGAGAAAGCAGCCCAAAGCAGTGACCTCAGAATCCACTGTGGAAAATCATGATGCCACCACTGGCACAGCTCTTACTGATATTACTGGAGTCACTGCAGTTTGGCCCCAGAGAGGAGCAGTGACTAGGCTGATGAGAAGGCAGATCTATGGAGAGATCTCCAAAGAGCTTGATCTGCGCAAGAGGCACTGGTCTCCTTTCTATGCTCTCAGATTTCTTCCATCTCAGGCAATTCAATTTTAAAGGCACAGCTGCTTTTAAGTCCCTGCCAGATAATGCTGCTGCTATGGGATGAGATGCAAAAACCCAAGAAAATTAAGACTTCTCTATTGAAACAAAAAGAATTTGAGGCTGTTCTTTACCAGAGTGAAATTCTCAAGGCAAGAATTAACCAAGTACTATTGCTCTTGAACTAGGCTGTCCATTACAGGTGGAAGTTAACACAGCTTTTGTCCTGAAATGGGGAGGAAAACTGGCTTGAGCATCAGCACCACCACCAGTCTTCTTCTTTGTGGAAAGGAGGGGTGTTCGGATAGAGTCCATAGAAGGGTGCTCTAAGCCCAGCTGACCCATTGCAAGGAACTCATTCTGCTCCATGCTCTTTGTGCCAGGACTCTCTGATCCACTGGTGCACGGAGCAGCCTGAGCAGCTCGGTCTGAGCTATCAGGTCACCACAAGAGACCCTGTACACACTGCTCAATGATTAATGTGCCCCTTGCTTCTCCCACCAACAAACCAGCACTAACACCTTCCCAGGGCCACATGGCTGAGCTCCTCTTCCTGTGTCCAATGCTCCACTAAAAGGAGTTAGACTTTCAGGATGGAGAGGAGATCTGCAAGAAGCAGCAGGTAAAATACAGAGTTTCAGGCATCTCTTTGTAACGTAACATTTAACTTCCTCGTACGTCAAGCAGCTATTCTTCGTGCACTGCATTTCCAAACAGCATCTTATTTCCTATGGCCATGGAACGCAGCAAGACTTAAGTATGTACTTACCATCACCACATAATTCTCCTCCTCCCTGCCCCATGTTGTTTCTCCTTCTTTATTTTGTGCTACAACTCATTTTGAGTGCTTGGTATTTCCTCATTTAGACAGGCAACTATGAAGTGTAAAGATGCACATATTTTCCAGGGTAAGGATTGCAATCGCTTGCGTGCACCAAAAAATATATAGCACTAAAAGCATGGAAGAGGCATGATAAAATGTTTATGTGCTGACTGTGAAGTTAAGGAAAAGCTGATTTGTTCAGGGACTTGCATCAAGAGCAATCCGAACAATGGATAGCAGCTACCTCCAACGAGGCTCTGAGGATGTTTCACCACACAAATCCAGAGCAACTTGAATGCCCAGGTCAGACAAATGGCCTTAGATTTTGGGGGAACTTTTCCCTATAGAAAAGCAATGAGAAATATCTTGCAGCTGGGTTTCAGAAAGAGCTGATGACTGCACTGTAAATGAGGGCCTGGAAAGGTCTCTGTAAGGGCAGAAGCACATGGATTCAAGCTGAAAACCAAAGCTGTTCCCAGGTCCCCTTCCACCACCCATACAACCTGCCATGGTCTCGGGGAAGCTGAGGCAGCAGCATGGGTCAACAGCCCTTTGTCCTCCAGCTGCAGTCTGAAGCTTCAGCAGAACCATCTGTGCTTTCAGCTTCCCTAAGCAATTGGCTAGAAAGCCAGGCCTGTGAACAGTGATGCCAGCTCTGATTTAGATACTGTGGTCCCAGATTCCTAAGAATTGAAGTGGGAGAACTAAAAAAAATGCTGTAAAACATAAGCCTTCAGTTTCTGCCCTTCAACATATGCCAGTGCTGTCAATTTATTGGCTCAACAAGTGGGTTTTAACTTGCTTATCTCTGCCATGCAATGGATCCTAGGCAAAATTATTTCAGTAACACACAAACTAGATTTGCAGCTATTCTATCTTAGGGGGGGAAAGAGGAAGAGACCTAGTTAAAGACTGAGAAAGTAACACAGAACTCAAGGGATATTTTGAGATGTACTTTTTTGGTGTTTGCCCACCTGTTTCCCCAAATATCCCCTTCCCATCACAAGGAAAAGAGGGTAGAAAAAGGAGACCTGAAAAGCCATGCACCGTCCCATCACATTTTAATACCACCTTTGTTTCACTGCACGGCATCAATCTGTCACACTGCATCAGATGGAAGCAAGGAACAATGTACTTGGAGCGCTTTTCATTGCGGCGGGAGCACCAGGCTCAGTCACGACATGACTGACAGGTACCTCTTGGATTCTGATGATATCTCAAGTGAAAATGTTCCCAGCATGAAGCAAGGTGGGTTTCTGTGACAGGGAGACAAAGAGGTATTGCCTACACTGTGTTCTTTTTGAGGAAACCCTGCAGTGATTTCTAGCACTCATAGCAACGGAGCGATGCTATCAAGAAGAAGAGAGATCACCCGTACAGCTAAAACTCCCATACCCTTCACATTTAGGCATATGCAATGCAATAAGGACAGTTGCAGCCCCTAGACGCGTCCCAGGCTATATCCCAGCTTAAAAAGGCATCCCCATCAAAAGGGATGGGTTTTACAACTTGGGAAACTCCTGCCTAGATACTTGAAGCTTGCAATATAGGTACCTGTCACATTGCATAAGCCTGGCCACATGCTAAAAGAAATAAGCATCAGGCTCCCTAAAAGACCCCTCTGCATCCTTGAAACTCCCTAGCTCTGTGAGGCTGAAATCAGTTATGTTCTCCGAGACTAACATTATAGCAGAAGCCCACAGTGGCCTTGTCTGTCTTTATTGGTCTTGCTTTTTATTTAGTCAACAACTGGATGTTCTCTGCCACTTTTCCATATGCTTCAAGAGAGCTACCAGTGCTCCACAGAGCTGGTGGGGTGGCCATTAACTGAAGGGCAGTTACACAACTGAAACCTCTGCACTTGGAAGCAGGAAGGAAGTGTAAGGACTCTGCCCAGTGTCTCAGATAAGGGAAAAGTGGGACATTAAGACGCCTCTTCACCTCCTCCTCATGTTCCTGAGCATCACGAGCTAGTGATGCACCCCTGTGAGGTCAGACCTCCTCTGCATTCAGTGATATGCAAGGCAAATCACGGTTTCTCTGATCTTAACTGACACTAGTCCAATAGAGACGGTGTCCCCACTGTGACAGTGTCGGTCTGTGGACTGACTGATCACTGTCTACTGCTCTGGACAGTGATCCATTCTATTTTACTTTTCAGGACACCAATGAAGCTGTCTCATGAGTGGCAATCAGGTAACACCCAGAGGTATGATATTGGACTACATTACTATAGATAACACAAAATTACCCTGTTACCAAGTTTGCTCTGAACTCTTCAGAAGTTCCACGCTCTGATGCACTGAGCAACAGCTACCACCAGGTACAGGAAAAGAACAAGGAAGACAATCCTGCAAGGTCTCCTCTTTGTCTCTGGCCCCAGTAAGGCCAGAGGAGATGCATTTGTCCTCCCATACCCCTCACAGTCATGGAGAGGGGAACAAGAGGGACTATCCCCCTTGCTTCAAATCAAAGGGCTGTCCTTTTATCTTAAGGAGACTGAATTGAGAACAGAGGAGATCACAGGTACAGTACAACTTTGATGAATCAAACCCAATACAGCCTTACCTCCACTGACAGCAGAACACAGGCATACTCTGCAATTAGCAGCCCATCTTCAAAAGAAAAAACAATGTTGGCATATGAAAAATAGAGAGCAGGTGATGCTTCCATTCACTGCAACTCTGCTGACAGTAGCCTATCTAGGAATCCAGATGGAAGAGGACTGATCTTAAGCTGTTCTTCCCTACAGAAAAGGGTCAATGTTGGGGGCTTAGGGAGCAGCACCAACCAGAAGGTGAAAGAGGAAAAAGGATACTAGCTCTGAACCTAAATATTAACCACCTTTCCTGCGTGACAAAGGAGACTTGTGCCATTCTGATGTAGCTTTCTATTTAACATTACGTCAAACTGACTCAGTTTGGAGATAGATGCAAACCCAAACTCACCCCAAAGTTATTGCAAGGCCATCAGGGTTCTGATGTGGGGCCCTCTGAGAGCTCATTTGCCTCCAAGTCATCTCCACAACAAGGTCTTTAGCACCACATTTGAAAACCTCCCTAAAGATGATGCATCAGGCATCCATCCATGATAGATAAAAGCTACTCAGAGATTTGACTAGTACTAGGACCATTACTAACAAGGACTCAAAATGCACTCATCCCTTACAATGAGCATTGTTGGAAGAGAAGTCCCCATATTTCACATTTAACAGTAGGAAGCAGCAGCTGGCTTTTACTTCACCACCACCTTTACAACAGCATCCATTCCCTTTTAGCCCCATAAGGGTTTCTCCTTAATACTGCAGAAGGCCCACACCACGCTGCATGGTTTGTCCCTGGCAGAAACATCACATCCAGACACACAAACCAGGGTCCCTTGGTTAACCCCTGCCCTCCCCGGTCGAGAGCAGACCAAGCACGCACAGCCACGCTTTGCTCCCAGTTCTCACCTATCTTCAGCTGCTCCAAGCAATGGAAAAAAACCTTCTGCTCTCCGTGAAGCTGCAGAGGTAGCAAATCTCTGCTGTGCCTCCACTTGCAGGCAAGCAGGGGCACAGCGTGTTAGCACCTCTATCAAGGGGAAAGGGACACAGGCTAGGAAGATGCAGCATAAGCAAGCCCCTGGGTACGTAAATAAGACACAGACTTCACCCTGACCTCTTACACACACCCCAAGGATGTCATTTTGGCACACGTTCCAAGTGTGACCTCGGAATCCAGGCAGCCAACTATTTCTTAGTCTCTCTGTCTTCAGCTGTTCCCTAATCTCCTTGCAAGCAACTTCTGTGAATTCTGAGCCATTAAGAAACCCTCTTTAGCTTATGCAAAGGAAAATCAAGCCCTGCAGCCCTGGAACTAACAGAATAAGGTGCTGCACAGGTTAAGGGGGTAGTTAAGCTGCAGCCAAGATGTAGGACTTATCGAACTCTGACTTATAACTGCTCTTCCTTCCTTCCTCCCATTTGATAGGGTCTCTGATTCAAATATTACAAATTACATTTAATTGTTAATGTAATTTTTTATATGATCTCTTGTAAACTGCCACTCACTTCTCTCCATTTCCCCAATAGCCTATTGCTTTCCATCCTTGTACTTCTCATGCTCCCCTCTCTTCAACAGTTTCTCCCCTCCTTAGGCTGAATCTAAGAGTCTAAGGACTCTGATTCAGCAGCTTCACATTTACTCTTAACCGAAACATATTGTGCATCCTAAAACTGATGGGTGCCTCGTGTCATGACAAAGAACAAGTCCTTGGACCAAGCAGAAACAGGCTCATGAACTTGGACTTCATCTAGCTGAAAGCTCAAGGTAATTCATGCACATAACCTTGTCTCGTTACAGGGATTACAGAGTCTGTTGCATGCAGACATCTCACCCAAGTCCCCATCCCAACTTTACCCACCCTAGCAGCTGTAAATTGAGCTGCTATTGTGAGCACAATTGTGTGGACACTCAGTAACTCAGCTCTGCCTCTCTCTGTACTTGCTGTTTCAGCATGGGAGCAGCTCAAATTAACTTCACCCCCTCTTGTATTCCTGTGAGGTAAAAAAGGAATTCTCCTTATTTCATAAACAGCGACATGAAATGACTCAAACTCACCCAAGCAATCAAAGAGCCAGGGACTGAGCCCTAAGTTCATACAAAACCTGGCTCTTTCTTTCCAGCCTGTCCAACTAACTTCTCCCTTTACGGTTCTAAAATACCACCCATAAAGCTCGCAGTTAGAGCTGTACAGACTCCCCTTCAGCATAAACCAGCCACAATAGATAGACACAAGACAACTTACATGACTTTGGGGAAGGAAAGCTTTTTCCTCAGAGAAGATGCACACAGATGGCAGACCTGCTTCACTGTGCTGCAGGATGCCTTTTCAGGGGATGGGTTCTGGACCATGGCAGGACTTCACAATGCACAAGCCAACAGCAGCACTTGCTCTCAAGAGGAAGACTTGCACTGAATTCATCAGCAGGACAGAAGTCTCAGTATTCCCTGAGAAGACCTGAGGGTCGGAGCATGGTCCTTGGAAATCCATCACAGGGGAGTTAACTGCTAGCAGCACTCCTGGGTACGACTTTTATGGTAAGAAAAGACATGTCGTTGAGATCTTGCCTATGCCTAGTTCATATTCAGCCATTCTCAGCTATGTATTCCTCTCTTTTACCCCAGAATCAACTTTGCATCCCTTTACTTTTGGCTGTGGTAGCTTCTTTCAGCACTTTCCCAGCTGTACTGAGGTTGATGCAGATCCTCCCTGCTCTGATCCTTGAAGTGCAGCACTGGCTCCTTCTGCCTGTGATAGCAGAGGCAGCGTGCCAAGAAAAGGTGCACCTTTCAGTATATACCGCATGGTTTCTTATTCTCCCCTCTTCTGCCCAGCTTTTGTCACAACTTAAGGACTGCTGAAAGCCTGGGTGGTTGTGGTTAAATACATTAGCAAAGGAGGAAAACAACCAAGGCAGCAAAGGCACTTTACTAGTCCCTGTATGGATCATTTTAGGATCAGTATCCTCCATGAAAACAAACTTAGTTGTAATTAAATCTAGGCAGCAGGAATGCTGCAGGTCCCCAGTAAGCGAGGTCAGCAGCCTCAACATCACCCTGGCTCTGCATAAATAGAGCTGATTGTGCCGCACCTAAAACATGTCCCTTCCGGCCAGGAAGATATTCTTAGCACCAGTTCAAAGGCTTTAAAGTGCAGGCTTCCAATTCAAAATTCCCTTCTTGTTATGCTCCATCTGAGTATTAACAAGGCCTAACCCTGTTTAATCATGAAATCCAGGATCAAATGGTATAACAGCATGCATTACACAAAGAAAGGCCAGGTATGACAACCTAAGCACCCATCTGATTTGCTGTCACATTCTGGTTGCAAACACCACTCACTGCTCTGTTGTACCAGGCTCCACAGCATCTGAGATTGGTAACTGGAGTGAAACATATGGAGGAAAGGTTAGCTACAGCCACCAAGTGCTAATTCTGAGCCAAACCCTGTTGGGATATTAACTAGCTCTTCAGGGTCAGGATGTTCTCTCAAGTGAGTCAATTCCTCAGATGCCTACTCAGTTCTTATTCAATCCATTGGCCTTTGATACCAGAGCAGGGTATAGGAGGTTGGTAACCATCTGACTTACTACACAGTAAGAAAGAACTCTGACCTTGGCGACAGCTTATGTGGAATCACTGAGTAACAGACCTGAAACAACACTCTTGCGAGGGACCATGCCCGGATGCAAGCCGGCAGAATGGAAAATGCCATATTCAGATGCCTCGTGTAACCCACTGTGCGGCAGCACAAAGGAATCAGTTCCTAAATCCCAGCATATGCCCTTCTGTGGGCAGTCCCAAGTCAAATGAAATGAAGCATAATTCCACTGTGCAATGCAGTAACAAAATAATGGGAATTTCAGAAACCAAAGTCCAGTGTAACGCTGGACCCAAGAACATCAGTAGGGAAATAGGCCTGGTAGTAGCTTAGGGCTCATAGTTCACACACAGCAGAAGAAAATGAAGCAGATTGAGGCTCAAAAGATGAACTACACCATAGAGCTAAACTCAATCATCTGGCTGCAAGCAAAGCAACAACAGTAAGGCATGCACCAAAATAGGCATTTGGTTTTCAACAGCTTTTGTGCCAATGCTGCAGTTTGAAGTAGTCATTTATCAACCCAAAGTACAAGGAACTTGAGTTTCTTCTAGAACTTCACAGCAGTTCTCACCCAGCCGAGTTCTAGATACCTCGCACTGTCACAGCACATCAGAAGTGAAATACAAAGCCAGTCTTAATACTGCCTTTGCTGAGGACAAGAACCACATACAAAGATTCACCTGGCCATTTTTAAGGATCAGAGCTGCTAAGCATCAATACACATCTACAGTTCTAAGGAACAGGTCTCAAGAGAAAAAGCAGGTTACTGGAGGAGCTGGATGCATTTGTCCCACAAGTTCTACTACATATGTTTAGACATTGATAAGATCAATGTAAATCACATTTTTTATTGAACACCTGAGAAATACAGGGACAATAAGGAGTTCAACCAGCCCAGCCCATGTAATCTCACCGAGCGGTTCCAGGCTTTCCCCCCCATTCAGTCACAGTCTTACCTGTCGTCACGCATATAAGGGCTCAAGAACCGGGACGAGTCATCATCGTGGCTGCTTTGCTGGCTGCTCTGCTGACTGCTGCAATACAAGGGGGAAAACAGAAGCAATTAGATTTGAAACACTCCGGTTGCAATACAGAACAAGAAAAGGTTTGTACTTCATATCTGGGGGTGCAAAGAAAAAGTAAGTTCATATCTGACTGACAACAGGCATGAGTGGTTTGAAGCCTCTTAACCTTGCTTAGTGACACCTTCCTCAAAGCTTTCTACAACACAGAAGTGACCATGCCCATTGCCTATACACTGTTTCACCCTGCCATCCCTGTCTATTACAGCTTTACATTCAAATACCGCACTGCTGCATCCCCTCTTCTAGGCAGTGGCACAAAAACGTGCTTAAAACAAACTTGCCAAGGATGAGCAGCCGTTTATTCTGGTGGAGAGTTGCGGGCAGAGCCCACAAGATGTCACTCTCCACCCTTAAATAGGTGTTTTGGGGAGGTGTTTTTAATCCCTTCATTTCTATGGATGTTAGCCTTATTCCCTCCTAGCAGCTTCCACCTGCTCCTAGGACTCATCAGGGTTCCTGCTGCTCATTTCTACAGCTTCATTTCGTTGCAAGAGCTTCCCTTCTGAGCAGTAGATAGATCTGATTCTGCCTTCAGGTAACAGACTGCAGCACAAAGAGCAGATGTGCCCAGAGCTAGCTTCGATTTGATTTCTCTCAGTACCACTGGCTATAGAGTCATGGCAACACAGCACAAACTGCACAGTCCCACCTAGGACACTGTGCACACATCCCTGAGCACACAGGTTGTGCTAAAAAGGCTGTGGTTCCACTGTTGGAAAGACCTGGACTGTTCAAATAAAACTAGCTCAAGGTATGCGTACGCATGCTTGCAATCACAGCTTCCACTGCGCTGTACACTGATCTACATGTCGCGTTGCCCAACGGCACAGAAATATAAATACAGTCCCCAAAAGCACCAAACTGCATCTTTTCACTCTAAAGAGCAATAATTCTCAGCCAGCAACATGTAATCTTCGACAAAACATAGTACTAAAAGACTGCCTGCTTAGAACATGAGCCAGAAAACTGCACCTTACTCAAGACAGGAAAGAGAACAGGCTGAAGCTCTCAAAAGTAAGTAATGAGGGATCAGTATTTATAAAAATCATTGAAAAAGTGATACGAAAATTAGCCTTTGAAGTTGGACAGAGAAACCCACGAAAACCTCATGTAACATTTACCCCTTTCAGCTATAAAGTCCGTGCACCGCATGGGAGACGGAGGCATGCATCTTGCGTGGGCACATTCACACAACCCCACCGAGCATACTTGGCTTGCTTCCCTCCCCATTGCCCACTGTATAGTTTCAGCATGACAGCCAAGACACGTAAACGTTTTTGCTCCAGCCTCTCAGCAAGGGGACAGATCTAATTTTCTGCTCCTACACCCACATGCTTACTCATGCTTTTCTTCAAGTGTCTCACTGTAGAAAGGATAATCAGAGAATATTGGCTTCGAGCTAGAAACCAACAGCTGGGTAAGAGCAACGTGCCCCCAAAAGCAAAGAAGCATCTTGCCTGTACTTCTGAGCTTAATTACAGCCCAGTGAACTGGTTTGCAAAGAGCACAAAGGGAACCACACTTTCCCCTCCTAATTCAAAGGGATTCTCACCCTTTGGATATGAGAAAGGGACTGTTTCTGTAACTGTTTCTGCATAAAAGAAACCCTCCCACAAGAGTTTGCCATTTCCATTGAGATCAAACAAATACAACAAAACTTACCAAAGGAAAATTCTTGCTATCACAGCCCAACGACAGACAGCACCTTCAGTGCTGGTAATCCCACGTGAAAGTTTACTTATGGACACCTATACAAGATGAACCTTAGACCCTTTCCTGCTCACCCACCCATGAGTAAATTCCTCCTTCAGAAAGTCCTCTAAATGAAGGTTTAAAATTTAAACAAATCCTGTTATTGCAACACCTTGCAAGGCAAGACCTTACCCCTATGAAGACAAGCAATGAAACCAACTCGAACCAGGAGAAATCAGTTTTTACCCACCTATTTGCCACAATCAACATGGGAGCTTTGTGAGCTTTTCACAAAGAAGAGTATTTCAGCATTCTGGATATTAGACAGCAGAGGTGTTTAAATGCCATGAAGTGTAGAGAGCAGCTGAAATGCAGGGTCTATTGTTTTATTATGCTTTACAGTCCTTTTTAAGTCGACCTGCTTTTAAGGCAACAGTGTTCCTTTGAGATAAGTTATTGTTGCTATACTGGAAATAATACCAGATAACAAAGGTATGATTTGTGCTGAACAGTGCTATAGGGGAAGCTTTCAGGTACGCTTATGACAGTTCTGTATCTAAAGAGAAGGCCAAAAGCTGGTTCAAAACCACAGGAAATCAGCAAAACAATCTTATTCTAAAACTCAGCAATGATAAACCTGCATTTGGACAAGGCATAAACTTTTGGGTACACAGGCACAGGTTGCCCCTTTCTCTATTATGATTTCAAAGACACTAAACATCAAGGTTATACCATGTGCTTTTGACTCAATGCAACCATTCAGACTTACTACTATAGACATTAAGAGTTTTAAAGGCAAGGTTAATCTGTTCTTAACAATTAAAGCTCAGGACTCTACCTCCACCACTCTTCCATCTCACTGCTCCCAAACAATTTACCCAAGTAGCCAAAGTCCAGAGGAAACATTTTCCCTACTGACCGAAACAAGTGTTCTCATCACCCCCCACTGTTCAAATCACTTGTGCACTATTTGCAAGACTTCTGCATACTGAAGAACACTAAGAGTCAACTTTACAGTTGAAGGAACCCTATACTCTTTGAGCAAGTTTGCCCTTATAGGTGTATAAAGCAAAAGAGATCCTCAAGATCAAATTCGTATTTGGTGGTGTAATTCTTGTTCTCTCAACAGTATAATCTCAGTTGCCAGTTCATCTTCCCACATCAGAAGACCCATCACCACTGTTGTACCGACTACACTCCTATGAATGCTTGCTCTAATACCTTCCTTTTCCACAAGTTTTAAGTTGTTACAAGTCTTAGTTTTTCTTGACTTCATGACCCAAATACACACACATATACTTAGGTGAATGCTCATGAGACAGTAACACAGAAGAATGAGGTTTTCTAACTCTCACCAGAAGTGAACATGAACAGATCGAAGATACTAAAAACCCTGCAAAACTTGCTTTTGTGTCTTAAATATTTCCCTCTTGCACTTGGTCTTGGGAATCTATGAGCCAAAAGCCAGATTTTGTACTATTCTTATCTGCCTGCCTTTTTAATAAGCCTCATTTTATTCCGAGATCTCAGTCTCTGAATGATAAGGCAGAGTCAAGGGCTCTTATTTTATGCATGAATAGGCTTTTAAAGCTAAACAGGTTTTCTAGTAGAAGGTATTTGTGTGGATTTCACAGTTCAGACACCCAGGTCAGTGTTCACACAGTAGGAGTATTCTGGGACTTCTATAGCCTCCAGATGCGGATGAGAAGTCCACCACACTTTTATATCCTCACGTGTGGTTTATTCAGTGGAGATGTCTTTCAACAGTGATGGATGAATGGGGTGAGCAAACAAAGGGGAAAAAAAAATGGCTGTATCCTGGAAGATAGAATCAGTTAATGAATTTGGAGAATTACCCAAAAATCTGTGGCCTTCAGAAGGCTATTGTTACCCACAGCTATTAGCTACATTGCCAGGGCTGAACCCACATGAATATCTGGTATTCATTTTGCTTCATTAACCCCTGTATTCATAAGGCTTTGGCTTCAGTATTAAGCATTTCCAAAAGGAGAATAATAGACAGTTGACACATTCTTCAATGGCTTTCAGCAGCTGTGGCAACAGTTTTTGGAACTAAAAGCTACTATTATATGAAATACGATACATTAATATTTCCATTAACATGGGTTTGGGAACTAAAAGACATGCAGGTTATAATTAATGGAACACTGAACTTGCATCAAGGTTTCTGTTACAATTTACAAAGCTTTTTGGCTATTTGAGCACTTGGCTCTTTTCATCCTCATAGCTGTAAGCACAAAGGCTTGAATTTACCTGCCTTCAAGTATACCACAAAGTGACCAGGACTTTGGAAGAACTATCACCAGAAGCAGCACGGCAGTCCCAATATCTGGTGCAAGTTATGGTTACTTCCAAGCAGGCAAAGAAATCAAATACATTATGCCTGTTAAATGGTATTTAGTGTCAAAATCGACAGTATTTTAAGCCAAAACTCTTTCAATTAAGTCTAACTGATTCACTATGAAAAGGGAATCTTTTAGACAGCGAATCCCACGATATGCAAACAATTTTCATTTGAAAACTCTCCTGAGAGGTGTTTCTGCCCATCTTTCCTTGGCGACACAAACAGGGTAATAACACTAGATTGAACTTCAAGCCTCAGGTGTGCCAGAAGAAAAAGGTCCCTCAGTGTTTTCCCACAGGAGCTTGTCAAAGACAAAACAACTTTATCTTTCCATTTCACTCTCCTGCTCTGCTCGTCCTTTCCAGAACACATCCCTCCTTGTACTTCTCATGAAGCAGCAGAAATAGACCTCCCGCTCCCAGCTGCCTAACAGCACCTCTTTGTCCTAAGCAAATCAAATTCCTGTCATCAAAAGCACCACGTTACCATGGTTGCATGGATACGTAAATGTCGGTGCCATTACAGATGTCAAGAAACTGTCAGGTGAAGGGGAAGGAGGAAAAGATAAGGGACCCAACTGGAAATCACTGACCTAAGTTCCAAGGGGTAACAGTCTCCCTTAGCATAAAGGGCTGTCCTTTGACAGACCTAAAGCTTTCAGTCTGGATTAAAAGCCAATCACCTCCAGTGGTACAGCTTTCCCACAGGTGCTGCAAGTTCCCACTCTCAACATACAAAGTTCTCAGGGGAAACATACTCTTAACCACTGAAGACAGCAAGCTAACATCAGGCTTTACTAAAAAAGCTAAGGAGAACTCGTGTTCAAAGTGTGGTTGCTGAACGATAGCAAGCCCCATGGGAAGCGGGTACCACATTTCCAAGGATCACAGCATCCTTTGTTTACACAGCCTTGCTCTCCATCCAAGGACTGCCCTTCTTCATAGAAATAGGTGCAAGCACCCTGTTGCTGATCACTTTTCATTGCAGCTGAAATAGGAACCTAAGAGGAAAACTTGTACATAAGCTCATGCAGTGGCTCTGTGGGACAAATGGCAGGCAGAGCCAAAAGGTGAAATTTCAAGTGCCTGGTTTGAACCTTAAAGCATGCATTGCCTGGAACCAAACGTATTGCCAGCATTGCCAAGAACCAAAGGGACACTTCCTACTCCAGAGCTTCATATCTTTTTAATAACTCAGTTTCATTAATGGGGGATTTAAAGCACTGTTTAGTCTAGAACCAGTTGGAAAGCCAGAGTGTGACTCTGTAATAGAGTCACCTTTCCTTGCTGGAAAACACTACAGATGGGCAAGTTTTCTCCTCTCACTGCATTCATTTCACCAATGAAAACACCAGCATCAACCTTCACAGCTGTCAAGGCAAGCCCTTTCATCAACATCCTCTTCAACAATGAACAACAGACATCTCCAGTTTCAAAACACAGTCTGGTGGAAAACAACCGTGGTAATGAACATGATGATTAATTGTTAAATACCATTGACAGGCACAGCATTGTGTAGGGCATCACATTGAGACAGTCCAATGGTAAATATTTGCTGACTAGATAAGACCAATAGCAATGAAGTTCCAGGCTGTAAACCAATCAGTTTTGATACTCTTGTGTCACTGCGCATCCTAAAGCACACAGATACTGAAAGGGAAACCACAAATGACAGCACAAAGGCAGGAAGATTCAGAACTGGTGGAATTCACAGCCACTTGGCACACATTATTGTGGCCAAAAGTCTGCAATCACAGCAACCAGTACACCAGTACTCTTCATCAGAGATATGCATGCAGCAACCTAAAAGATCAGTTCAGCAGAAGCACAAATTAGGTCTCACTTGAACTCGCAGGCTCACAAAGGAACCAAGCTGCTATTAAGCCATCATTCATGCCCTCTGACTTTTTAGATTGGAAGAGATACCACAGAAATGGAAGTTTGTGCTTACAGACTTTCTGAAGCTACCAAAAGCAGAGAAGATGAGCTGCTTTACTGCAGAGAGCCATGTAAAAAATAACCCTTTTCCTGCTTTTGCTTCGAAGATGAACAAAAGTACCGATTCCAGTACTGACTATCCAACTATGTATTCAAGTCCCAAATGCAACCCATCAGATACACACTACATTTAAAGCTTTGATTTCTGGAGATGTGAGAATATGATTAACACTGAGAGATATTGTCCAAAAGCATGGGACGGTATTAAAACATGTCACAATTTGTGCCAACGTTTCAGAACACACCATGTCTGACATCTGTCCTCCCCAAAGCCCCAATTAACCGACTCTGGCCACAAGCAGAACGAAAGAATGCAACCCGTTTGCCTCTTCCATTATGAAACCCCCAGGAAACTGCCAGCTCCTCACACAAATGAGGTTCCAGGGAGGATTTTGTCACAGGTTCCAAAAGCAATCCCAGGACACACACATCTGTCACTTCCTGCAGCGGCCTGCTGGGTTTCTAATGAAGGAGAAGCCCCACTTCCTCTCCTCTGTCCTAAACCAGGAACATGAAAGCTCTTAAAAGCCAGAGAAATCGAGAACTACAAAATGTACAGTTACTCATTGTGCAGCTTCCTGGAATTGTATGGCACAAAGTGAACAGAGGTAGAGTCCACCAAGGTTTTGTCTATGAAACCTCTATGGCTGCGCGTCCAGCAGCCCAAGAAGCCTCCATCTCCCCAGCATGTAACTTTTCCTAAGGTAAGATGGAATACTCCTAATAATGTATTTCAGGTTTACATCTTAGAAGCATTTTAGGATAGGTCTTTCCCTTTAGCTCAACTTGTCATTTAGGACTTCAGTAAGTGTTTTGTGCAGGAGACCAAACTGAGGCTATTCTGAGGCAATCTATTCCCCATTGATCCAACAAAAACCACAGCCAGTTTTACGTTCTTTGGAGCACCAATGTTTTTAATGTCACCATTACCTAGTCTGGAGGCCATAACTGGCCAAACATTTATCTTTAGGACAAGCATTAACAGAAGACTAACTGGGTGATCTTGGAGCTCAAGGGAAAGGGAGGTCTAGCATTAGGACACAACAGGTTCCAGGACCTCCCATGAAAGCATGTTCAGCAAGGAATAACAAAAGCAAAACAGAATACAAACCATTTAGCATTCTTGGCATTCTAGCCTATTTCTCCCCTCCTAGGGAAGCACACCAGTAGAGTCTCTGCTCTGCATGAAATCTTCACAGGAAACTGTTCAAGAACCAAGTATTTACCATACCTCAACTATTATATATGTACTGTCGTTGAGATTTCATACAGGAGTCTAAGTCAGGCAACAGTGGCACAGGGCCCATCTGATTCCAATACTGATCTTAAGCCAAAAGGAGAGCACTCCTTTAAGCCCAAGTGATCTACCCTCTCAGCAGTTCTTGTCTTTAACATCGAGACCCAAATGCAGTTCCAGAGATTAGTAGCAAGGATGACTAAGTAGTAAATAATAAATTAAAGCAGATAGGCCTTCACATCCCCACATCAATACTGCATACTCATTACATACATATAAAATGCTAACAGATTGCATCTACTTACCTATGAGGAAAGAAACATCATCATGCCTTAATAAAAAAATCTGTGCACCTGTGAGAAGGTATCCTGCTTTATAAAGCTGTATGTGGGTAAATAACTTCTATCATTACCTGGGTAGCAAATGATGGATAAGGAGGATAGATAAGCTGTCTGCATCCCTTACAAAAATCGTATGGTATCGTCTATATAGACCCCTGGAGCACCCAACATGGTACGGATCATCATGCTTTTGTACAAGGGCAAAGTACAAGGAAACTCCTACCCCTGAGGAGGGGCTTCTTTCTGCTCTTTCACCTTGAACAAAACTGTATCATAGGCAAGCCAAGCTCTTAGAGGCCATCTCTGCTGTTTAAGGAAAAGAAACAGACTTTTTTCTGCTCTATCAGCCACCTAACAGCTTTTAGAGAACCAGCAGGTAAACAAGCCTTAACTTTATCCAGGCTGTTAAAAACTAGCCCCAGATATAGAACATTGTGTAGGCTGGAGTTTCCGGCCGAGAAAAGCATCCAGCCTTCATCAGACCTGGAGCTTTATGGACAGCATTGAGTCCTAAAAGCATTTGTTTATTCACTTGGATGCTTACTGTATGCTAATGGTCACAGAGCTATCGCTTTTTCTCAGGGGCATGTGAGCAACACATGCATCACTGAAACAAGTCAGCTGGTGCACAGTTTGCTCTCAACTACCAGCTTTCCCAGGAAAACCCTGCCATACAAACAGGCACAATCTGGCCACATCATGGGGTAAAGCTTATTGGACTCCAAAATACCTATCAAACTGCTACGTAACAATTTAACTAGAAAGAGGGAGTGACTGGAAGCAAACTGCATTCACCCCTCTAGGGAGAACCACATGCGATGCAGCCACCTTTTCCAGGTGGGTATTAGGAACCTGTGTACTTCATAGCGTGCCCTTGCTCCCAGTAGATGTATGGCACACTGACCACATTGGGGATCCCTGTTACAATAGTGCTGAATTGAATTCGAAGTTAATCAGCTGGACACTTTGAGCATCATCACTGTTGCTCAACCCTGAGACAGGGCTTGGAAAAAAAAACTGGACAAAACACTTGAGCCTTTTCTCTATTACAATAGCCCCTGCTGTCTTCAAACAAACTCAGTACAGTAAATAACATTACAAACAGCAACGTCATAATAAAACAACAGCAAGAAAGAGCCAGTGCTCTGGATGACCAAGTGTGAAGCAGAAGAAGGTAGACAGGCAGTATTTATCTGCCTTACATAAAGGCAGCTTCCTGCCCTGTATTTCAGAACAGGGTTCCACGTGCCTTGGGGCATAGTAAGGTTCACACCACAGTACCAGCTGCCAGTCTCCTTCACATTAATGCCACAGCATCCTTTAGGTTCATCACTCTGTGATTAACTCCCTACAGATTGTGCCCTCTCTGTCGTTTCCATGCCTGCTGAGTTTTGAGAGCCTGCTGATGATCTTTGCATTCTACAAGCCCAGAGGCTCAGCACAGTCACTGGCAAACTGTCTGGGTTTCCTCCTTTGGACTAGAAAGGGAAAAATTCTATTAGGAAACGTTGTGTTTCCCATTGCGAAAGATTAACAGCCTGCTACATACGAAGCAAGAGGTGCCATGCTGGCTCTGGTATGCTAATGCCACCTAATCCATCAACCTCTTCAGCTTTTTTTGCAGTCATGCTTCAAAACCATAACCAGGGTTAAGAGGGAAATGTCCCAGTGATGAATTAGCAGAAAGATGCCATAGCCATGGAGATACCATGTGCGCAAGAAGGGATGAAGTTTTCTTCTGCATTCATACTGAAACATGTCTTGGCCTCTGTCTCAAACACACTCACCACCAATGAATCCAAATTAAATCCTTCAGCTGAAAAGCCGTCCTTCAGGCTTGAGCTTTGTGATAGGGCATATGCATTATCTTCCCTGTTTGCTAAGCTATAACAGTCATTACCTGTATCATCACACTAAGTGAAAATAAGTAATAATCATCAACCAAAAGATGTCCTTCAATGGTAACTTCATAAAAGAAGGATTATCAAATCCTTCATGGCATGCATCTATTGATGATATTTCCCCAAAACTAATTGGGGTGGATTAGTATAATATTAGTTTCATAGATGCACTTAAGCAATACAGGCAGTGAGTCAGTGTAGCCTGTTGGGTGCAGAAACAGTAAGAGACAAGTTTCTGTTCTTATGGAAGTGAGTACATACTTTCAGGCATAAATCCACATACAGGCTGCATGGGGGTTCCAAAGCTAGTAAAGAATAATTGCCCTATGGGAAACACGCCTCAAGATTTATACAATGCACTCATGTCTCAGAGAAAACTTGAGGTGCCTGGTATACTGTGGGTCTTCAGGAAAGGCAGAGTATCCCGCTCTCCCATTAGAGGTCAACTATACTGCATACCCTGATGTACTGATACTTGTATACCCCGGTAGGACCTGCAGGGAGTTACATACAGTATAGCTTTGTCTTTGTATGGCCACACAATACCCCCCTTGGCATTAATTTCCCTGTGTTGACAAGCTCTTGGACTTCTTCATTAATTATGTGTCCCCTTTTGAGCCAAAGGACCGAGCGACTTTCAACTCTGGAAAGGAAGCAAGAGCTGACACCTTGACATGCAGACCCACCTACTAGGCACAAGGACTATTGTCCTCACAGTCTCCCAGTATCAGATGCAGAATGGATGTCAGAGAAGGTTGCACGTAAGGATTAGGCCATCACCAGCAAGTCCCATCAGCTACATTACCCATTCCAGCCAATAGGCGAGGACAAAGTGCCAGGGAGAAGCACTCCGAGATTTCTACGGGAACAACAGACCCTCCCTGTGTATTCTGGACATGCTCCTCTTGGAAGCAGGGAAGGGGAAGCGTCCAAAAACATACCTGCTCTCACTGTATTCCTTCTTCTCTCTCACACGCAGCCACTTCCGAAGGAGGAAGCGCTTGCGCCGTGGGGAAGCACTGGGTGTGGAGCAGTTGGACCAGGGTGTGTCCTCATCGCTGGAAGGGGTGATTTCAATGGATGGGAGCTGCAGGTATTCCTTGCTGGAGGATGGATCCTGATACCTGCAGGCCTCCAGGCTCTGCTCCTGCACATTCTTCATCCTCCTCATCTTGAAGCGCTTCCTGCGCAGGGTCGGGGTGGAGGAGCTGGACCAGGCAGAGCCCCCCTCCACCACCTGCTGCTCGGGGACTTGCAGTGCTGGGAGCTGCAGGGTTTCTGTCATGTTGGCAGCTGGCATCGGTTGCCCTTTCTCCTTCTGCTCCCACCCCCAAGCACTCTAGCTCTGATCCCGGTGTAAACCACACCACGACACTGCGGCTTGCCTTCCTCCTCCCTCACCCGGTCCAGCACTGCCCTCCCTCTCAAGCAGGAAGCCCCATGTTCTTCACGTGCTTTCATTTAACACACAGCGGGGTGGGGATGTTCAGGACAGACATGCCACAAGGGAAGCCAGTGTCAAGTTGTTCTCCTTCTCCTCTCTACAAAACAAAGTCCCTCCCCTGCCTGGTCTCTCTCATAGCAGGTTTAGCACCGAGACGAAGGTTGCCAGCAACGGCTTGGCTCACTTTCAGCTTCTTCCCCCCCAGTCCCCCTTTGCCTTCTGTCTTCTTTGCCTAATGTTGGCTCAGGAAAGCAAATCTCCTGGGGCTGCGCTAGGAAACTCAGCTTTGGTCTTCTCAAGAGACGAAGCAAGTATGGAGTGGAGCGGCGTGGAGCTGTGAGGAGGTCAGAGAGAGAAACAGAGGGAGGGAAGCAACAACACTAGATAAAAATCAGGAGAAAGAGGAGCAGGAGCAGCATGTTCTTTTCCTGTAGCCGGTAAAACATATGCAGGCAGCTGTTGCAAGTGGAACCGCACTCTTAATCCCAAGGGACAGGGTTTATATTACCAAATATGCTGCTGCTGCAAATCAACCGAATGAAAAAGGCTAAGACGGCAATAATAGCCCTCTGCAGCAGGCAATTGGACAGGCTTTCTCCTTGTCCCACCTTCCTGCTCAGCCAGCCCAGCCCAGGGAGGGAGGGAGCAAGCAAACTTGGACTTTCAGCCTTCTTTCACAACTAGGTGGGGGGTTTTTAGTCCCCATTGACTGTTCACAGAGAGGAAAAGGGATGGGGGAAAAGCCATAAAGCAGTAGCAGCATGTGGCACCAGGACGGGGAGGCTGGTCGGCTTTATAGCTCAGGTTCACATATGAGTGAAAGCTAGTTAAGTACTTGGAGAGCAATGCTGCTTCCAAAATGACAGTGGGTGATGGATGGCCTCAGGTCCAGGAACCAACAAAGACACCACATAAAGACAAGCAGACATGCAGAACAGATTTGAGACACACACTAAAACAGAAGACCCCCAGGCATTTAATATGCTAAGGAATCTCTACCAAGAGTCACGCACTGGGAGGAAAAGCAGCCTCAGGACAAGAACCAGTGTGACATTCTCCATCAAAACCCCCTGAATGAAGCTGTATGTTCAGGTGGAAAAGCGACATAACTTTTCTTCCCTAAGGAAGTGACTAGAATGGATTTCAAGTGTGCTCTCAGGAAAAACAAGCATCCCAAAATCCCAGCTTCAGTTTTCATTGTTCAATAGCCTGAGCCTTTAAAAAATATTAGTTTAAGGTTAGAAAATATTTGTCAACCCAAATCAAAACAGTTGTCCTTGTATGGGCTGCCTTGGTTGTGTTTGAAAATAAACTTCCCAAGGACTTTAAACATCAAAATCTACCATCTAGGACACAGATAACTAAGGACATCAGATAAAGACTTATAACAGCAGGACAAGGGGGAAGGAAGCATTTCAATAGTATGTTATATTGAGGCTTTTTAGTCCTTATTCTACTATAGTCTAGTTTGCTGTACTGTCCTTTTTGCTCTGCTCATCCTGTAAGTTAATAGCTTGAGCAGCTCTTCAAATCTATTTCTGGAGCTCCTGTCACCTTGGTGTCAATGCATCAGGTGCACACATATAAAAACATAGAAGTTTTTGATTGTAAGTGGGTGTTTGTAAAGTAACAACTTTTTCAATTCCAAGAAATTAATATCTACAGATTAGTCAAAATGCCAGCATTCCATAACTGAGACTTGCACAAGTACCTGTGCATCCTCTCTGCCTTTCCTCCTCTGCAACAAACCTGAGCATGGCAACAAGCGGCTGAAGGACTCAGGGTTTCTGTCATGTTAGCACACATCTAAAAGCCTGCACATAGCATTGTTGGCTAGCCGTTAACACAGGAATTTAACTGTCATCTTCTCATGGCATGTGGAAATCCAAACCCCACAATGTAATCCCTAAATCAGCGTGTGCAACTTCAGAAGGGTTTACTAGCCCTTTGGAGGCTGTCATAAGCAAGTCTGGCTTCATATATTAATGAGCCTGATCTCCTACAGAATCTTTTATCAGCTACATAAGATACTCAATTATAGATACAAGTGCAAATAAGAAGGGTCAAAGTTTGCCCTTTTGCATGATTTCTGCAGCAATAAATTGCAGAGCGGACATTGCAAAACCACAAATTCCCCACTGCTGTCATCTAATTAATCGGGAGACTCACACTACATTGCTCTGGGCAAAAGGAGCATTTGGTAATCACCTTCTTGAGCAAGGCAGAACTGGCCCTTTCACCAGTCTGCTTTTTGCTTGCATGGCCATGCCAGTAAGATTTCTTCACCCTGAGCCTCACCGAACGCTGGAATCAACTTCAGCGAGACCAGGGATCCTTTCCCGTTGCTTTTTCACACATACAAACCTGGGGCTGTGCCATGAGAATCCTTTCACTTGGGACAGTGTACACATGCATTGGGACTATCCCTTTAATTCCAAGTACTTCACTGGTTAGTAAGCAACACTTCTATGCACTCCAACATTCTCAGCACAGTTCTGTTTAGGAGAGAAGATGCTGACACCTGTCTGATGCTCTTAGGAAAGAGAGAAGCTATGTAACAAGAGAGACAGCTCAAACGCCTGACCCACAGAGTGAAAAATACCAGCCACGATCAAGCACTATTCCTGTACAAATCACAGCAGCACCATTTGACTGCCTCCATGAGAGCCTGCATGAGCTGCTGCATCCTTGTTTAATGACTACTCCTGTAGCTTAATGATCCGTCTAATGACGGATTCATTAGAGCAACAAATAGTTGTCAATGCTTCAGGTTGATGAACAATCTTTCTCCCACTCAAACATTCCGTCTTTTCCAGTGTCCAGAAGAAGATTTATGAATTAAACAAAAAAGAAAGAAAAATCCTCTGAAAAAACTAAAAATCCCTTCCCTGAATGAACACAAACTAATTCCAGCCCAGGTTCTTTGGCAATCCTTTCCGTAATAGCTTTCCCTTGTGTTTAAGGGACGGCAAAACGTCATCCCTAATAGATGAATATAGAATATGAGATAGCACCGAGAGTACGCTGTGACAGAACAACTTGCTAATTAAAAGCAGTTGTTTTTAAGCACAGGAGATACATCCAACTTGTTCAAAAGACTAACAAAGTAGCACTATCTGACTACAGCAGCTCTGTCAGGTCAGGCAGGGGGATCACTGTCAAGCTGTATCTTCCTATTCAAACTTGCCTTTTCCTACGGTTCAACAGCGTGTTTAACTCCTTGTGCTTTCTGTGCAGAAGTGGCGCAGAGAAACCTGCCATGCCCACAACACAGCAGCCCCTGCTAGGTCAAAAGCCCCATTTCCAAACTGGAGAGCTAATGCGCTTCTTTTTCCTGTGAAAATTCCAAAGTATTTTTGTGAGTTCAAATGAAAAACAAATATTTATCTGGGTTTACTTCTGCATTCCAGCAGTCTTCTGCAATAACAGTCATGTTATCTTTGGAACCAGAGCACTTCCTTACACCGGGGCTTCAGCCATCCTTTGCTCTTTGTATATTACCTTAGAATGAGGCCTATTACAGTTTGACATACGACTTGTTGATACATGCAAGTAGCATGGATTGGCTGATTATTCTTCCCTTCAGTTCTGTCCCTTTAAATCAGGCACTACCAACCAGCAGTTGCTATCACTTGAACACACAGAGTCCATTTTATTTTGGCTCTGTGATACTGGATACCTGCATGTGTTGTTCTCTGAAACCCAAGTGCTGTTACAAAACAGATGACAAGTTTCCCAGGCTGCAAGGCAACAAATACCAGCAACAGGCTGATAGCCCAGTATATCACAAAGCAAGATGGAGCCAGTCCTGTGGACCATATAATCCCCAGTTCTCCCCTGCTCAGTAAAACACTCTTTTCCATCACCTACTCCACAAGCAGCCCAGTTCAGAAAGCAGCCCTGAACTTCATTTAACAACCACGAGTCTCCATTACTCGTGTTAAACACTGCCTCCACATCTCCTCACCTCCCAGAAAACACACTGTGAAGGAAAACAAACACATTTTTACCCTGAAGGGCTGAGGATGTTCCTTCCATGCCACCTGAACAAAGAACAGAACCGTTTTCATTGTCCTTTGACCAATAACAACAGTACTGTCAATCACAACTCCAGTCACTGAGAAATCAGCTTTTGGATAAACTGGTATAAGATTATAAAGTATTTGTCACTTTGGTACTCAAAAAAGCAAAACCATACACAGCACGCTACAGAAGGATACCCGATCCGAAAATTAGAAGCAGTAACTCATACCAGAATCACATTCTTGTCACCAACACCATGGGTGACAAGAGAAAGGAGCTGCAATAGGCTTGGCCATGTTGTATCCAATCTCTTCTACCAAAACCAAACTACACTTGTGGAATCCATATGTTGTATTACATATTAGTTGCTGGCAATACTTGAAGAGGCTGAGAAAAAGGCTGTCTCCAACAGGGCTTTCTGCTTAGAGGTTAAGCTAAATCCCTTCCCTTCCAAAAGGGATACTTCTTATGTCAGCAATAACCATTACAGATGTCTGTCTGTGAATTGTTACCAAGCATCACACTTAACCAGGCATTTCAATTTTGACCTACACAGTAGCAGTCCCCCGATTCTTCAGATACCACCCAGAATTCCAGGAATTGTCAAACCCCATTCAAACAGCACAGCATAGCCTGTATTTTTTTCCGCATCAGGACAATGCTTTCGTGGTTGATTTCTTCAGGTACTGCTCTTCCTCCAAATTGAAGGGGACAGTGGAGCCAAAGATAGCAAGCCAAACAAATTAAATCAGTGTCATGACTTTGCAATAAGAATTCAGCAGAAGATAACAACAGGGCAAAGGTTTCAGGACCTTTTCCTCAGTTGGAGTTTTCTTTGCTATTTAGAACTCCAGTGAACTATTTGGCACTGCTCAAGATCTCTCACTTGAGTATCACAAAGGGAAGCTCATTTCTTCTCATAAATCTAAGGGAGGGGCTCTAGGGTAGGTCAATAAATAGCATCCCTCATAAAATATGGGGTGATCCTTTAGAATGAATTTCCATATGAGCTTGGCATTTGGTTTGTGCTATATATTGTACATGAAGGAAGCAAGGGGACTACCCAAATTCCTTTGAATTCCTCCTCCTGTAGAGCACTCACTAACAGGTCACAGCTCACGGCACACTCCATTAACCACAGGAGAACAAGCCTCTAAGTACAAAACGTCTCTGAACAGCACATTCTTCCCTATCCAACTAAAACACCTGCTTTGCTAGGTCAGGTCAGCAGAGTTTGCTTTATTTAACCCAGACCTGCGCACAGAAACATGCACACCAGCTCAAGGACCTTAATACACTAAAAACATCACTCAGCTGTTAAGGAAGATGAAAGATTGCCTACGCAAGTGTGACAAACTCACAGCTCTCATTAAAACCTTGAACATGTCCAAGTTTTATTTGCCTCAAGAGCAGCAAACTTACGATTAAACTAAATCCTTGCTTCCCCCCTGCTAAGTCACATGCAAGGAGCAGAGAGCTGGATTCCAAATCACACCCTAACAAATGCTCAGCACAGTAGTAATTAGACCTTGTAGCCTTTGCGAGCAACCAGGCTGATACTCAAGCCCAAGTAGCATAAGTTGGACTCTCAACTGAAAGCAGGGGTGCACAGATGTGCAGCTGAGCAGCACACTGCATTGCTCACCACAGGGGAACAGTAAATTAGTATAATAGAACATCCGCATGGATTATGCCGTGTGGACACCTAACCTGAACACCCCAAACATGTTGCTTGACTGGGATGTGTTTCAGTAAGAACTGAACTCTGAGCTCAGACACCTGAATCTCAAACTCCTACAATACATGCAGTGCCCTTCCTGTAAGTAGGGGTTGCGCAGATCTGCTTCCCACCCGAGCCTTTCTTCTAGCTCAGAAAGCAAAACAGTGAATACTGCAGCATGTACTGTACTGTCCTTTCTGGGATGGCCTCGCTCCAGTTAAAACTTGTATCTGGCTAAAATCAGTGCTTCCCAGCTCATAACTTGAGTGCTGTTTGCATGACTTGATATAGGAAATACAGGAACCTGAACCTGAGCCCAACAAGAAGAAATGACTGTGTTACCTGTAAACCATTACTTTGTACCAACAGCACGGTTGGAAGTGGAATAGCCTGAAGTGTTTCTGTCTTCTCTTTAGGACAACTAAAACCAATCCCAAACCAATGTTCTTCCTCCTTTTTTCTTATGGAATAGCAAGAGAAGAACATTTCTTTGTCTCACAAAGGGAAAGGAATGCCTGCCAGAAGAGCATTTTCTCTAGTCTTATCTGCACAATGCCAAATGGAAACCACCACAACTAGCTCTGTAGTCCCAAGAGCCACTAAACTGACAGTAGGACAGTGGTAAATTCATTTTATAATAAGCACATAGAAATTGCTTTATAAATACCATTCCTGTCCACCTCAATTATCCACAACTGCAGCAGCAAGGCTGAGGGAGCCCATTCCTTCCATAAGGCAAATGCCTGAGGACAACTGTCATTTTTCTTCATGATATCTGGAAAAGAGCTATTTAGAGAACACTTCATGGACAACTGAAAAATGCCTCTTCCAGCTGGCTTTGCCATTCACATTTATAATCCCGCACTTGCTGTTATGGAAATGAAGCCAGCATTTCTGGCTTTGTGGAATGAAATGCATTTGTTCCCCCCAGCACATAGTCAAGATACGCATATCACAAGACACAGATTTCTCTCCATCGATGTGCATTACATGCCATAAATGTGTTTGATGCGTTAAAAATTCACAGACTACAAAACTCACACCCACGTTTCTTGCTTGCATATACAGAACACATACAAGACAATATATGTACCACATCTACAGCATCAGTAGGTAGGGACTACGGTAAATAAGTATTGGAGAGTTCTATCCACTGAGATCACAAAGCACTGTCACACGCAGTGTCACAAAGTAGATGGAACACATTCAGTATGTCCCTCAGGCAGAGGTTTTACCGGAGAATGTATTTGCAGGTGTGAAACAGCTGATAAATGCCTCCACAAAACACTAAAGAATGCAGCAGATCTAGATGCTAGAGACATTAGAAGACAAACACCACCCTCCCAGTTACATCTCCCCAGCAGCAATCTGTTACTGCATTTCATGTGCCCAGGCTAGGGATGCCTTTGCTGCAGCAGCAGGTTACACTGCTAATATAGGTTGTAAATAAGCTAAATATACACACACAATTCCAAGTGGCAGAGGCTCTCACTGACCTAGGTCCAAAGAGTTGCTGAGGATCATCGGGCTAATGGTCACCTTTTCATGAAATAGCTTAGAACTGACAGGTTATGGTGCAATCAGAGGTCTGCTTCCTGCATTTTCCCTCTGAATTATCATTGTTGAGCTCTTGTGAGGCTCATGGGGAAAGTAAGGTCAAGCTCTGCAGAGGCACTCAATCAAGGTCAGAGTCAAGTGCTTTGAGAGGAAACCTACACTAAGGATGCCCTGACAGTGCTCTATTTCATCCATCCCTGGAGCTACAAGCACCAGTAATGACCACAAAACGAAGAACTTCTTTCCTTTGCTTTTCAATTAAAAAAGTAGCAGTAAAAGCAAACAAGCAACACTTCAGCTCTTTGGGGTTTTAAGTAATGCTGAACAAACATAATTCCTACTTTTATGCGTACACCAGGATTTTTACCCAGCAAGCATGTTAGATTCGAGTACCACCAAGAGGTTTTACATGTGATCAGAGTGGTTTGGACCGCACATCACCTTTTCTACCCTTTAAACAGTCTCTCAAACAGTCTCTCAAATTCTCACAGGACTGCAGCCAGTGTAACAGTTTCCCATAAGCACCATTATCCAAAAAGGCTTTATTTTGCCTTAAAGGCCATGTGATGAGACATGAGCATTAAATTTTTGCTGAGACTGGATATCAGGGTTTCTGCAACACACCCCCACTCTTCTTTTGTCCTTCAGAGAAAGCCATTTCATGTCTCAATATCCTTTCCGATAATATTGAGATTAAGAGAGCTGTCTGATGTTACAGCTGCTGAAGTTTAATTTAAGGAAGCACATCAGTCACATGGTGATCTTCAAAAGACAGTCAAAATGTCCAGGAGACTTCAGAGTTCATCTGAGCTACAAGAGCTGAAAACTCCATGTCCTGTCACCAGCAAGAGCAAGACAAAACAAGCATCCAATTCAAGGTGGTGAATAGAAAGGTAAATCTGCTATTGCTCCTTTCTGATCGCAGCTACAGCGTGCATTGGAATCCAACTGCTTGTGAACTAGAAAATCTGCTTAGCTGAAAATGAATAATGGCTGAGTATGACAATCTGTCTTTTCCCCCCACCCCCTTTATTAAATTTGGGCACTAATATTTGCTGAGCTTTAATTCTCAGCCATCATCTTGAGTTCTATTATGTGCGATGCCAATTTCTCTCCTTCCGTGACTGAACCACAACTTATAAGTGGTGAGCAACAGGAAAACAGTCTCTAATGTAATTCCGACTACTTTATAATTCACCCTCTGCTGTTTGTCTCTGCTTTTTGTTTACAGCTCCTACCACGTTTCATAACCACTGCCACATGCTTATTATAATCTGCAGGCACGGAGGAGTTCCAGAATGCAAGGGCACAAATATATCTTCAAATTCCTTCTTAAACCAAGGGCCGAGATGACTGCAATGTGATACTACTGCGTGCAGTGCTGTCTACATGAAGAAGGGAAACAGATAACCTAAAGAAAAAAGCTATACATAACACAAAAGATATAAGCAAGATAAGATAAAAGATATAAACAAGAAACATATCTACATGATTTCTCCTTCATCCAACTAAATTGGCTTTTATTTGTCAGTTAAATTTTGGAAAAGCAGCATCCTACATTCACATTACCAATCTGTGTCTTCCCATTTGAGCTGTGATTGAAGTGGAGCATCCCCGATGGATCAACCTGAGGTTTCTTGAATGTGTCTCTAAACCAAGATGCATTTTACACTTGGTCCGGGTTCCTATTCCTGCATTCCAAAGCACACAGCCCCGCAGATCCTCTGAACACCGAGTATGGCAGAAGGGACCCTTCGCCAGCAGACCCCTGCTGCTCTCTAGCGTTCGAGAAGCTACAGGCAGGATGACAGCCTGGCTTGTACTACACAGTCAGCATGAGTTTGCTTTTCAAATGGTTCCTTGCCTCTAACATAGTTAAGTACAGGAACAACTTTTAACACAACGTTGTATGTTGGGACTGTCACTAAATGTTGCCAGACACATTCACCCCAACAGTGGTTTTTCTAGGGGGAAGAGCCCATTTATTCATAAGCCATCTGCAAAAGCATCTCAAGAGGTTGTGAACTTATGTCAGATACACTGACAAAGGAAAACAGTTGATGAGCAGGCGCTAGCAGATCAAGGACCAAACTGGCATAGGATGAAGAGATACGATCAGCCTGAAAGGTCCCAAGCTGGGACCCTTCTCCTTCAGGTTCAGAGAGTTCTAAGCAATGTGGAAGGACCCAGCTAGCGACAGACAGGCTTCACTAGCCAGCGGTGCAAGATACGGTACATAGGATTTGCTGAGGAACAATTTAATCGCTGGTATAAATCAATCAAGTCAAAAATACATCAGAATGATTCAGTTCCAGGTTTAATCCTCTTCCCCCACTACCTTCTACAGAATCCAAACCATTTGATTCCCAAAAATCGAATTCTACAGAGATCAGACACTGAGCTGGTTATTGTTTGGTTCATTTTGATTGGGTTTTGTTTCGTTGGGTTTGATTTCTACATACGGTTAATGCAGTGCACTTCGAAGACTGAGTAATTTACAAGCAGAACAAGATGTTATTCCCAGGTTCAAATTCCAGCTGAGGTGAGGGTGGTGAGAAGCCAGTTCCCACAAACAATACCACTACCTTTGGAACAGAATTGGAAAGCAGAAAGAGATGAAATCTTTGAACCGTGAACTTAGCTTGCAAAGTTCTGCCTCTTTGTCACAAAATTATTCAGCCCAGACTCAGCATCTGAGTCAATAACCTCTGCAGGAATGAATACTTAGTTCCTTGCAGAATCTTTTCCTTAGTTATAAAAGTATCTGCCATTCATCCCTGCCTGCGCAATTTCACTCCCACTTCCTCCCAGCCAGCTAGTGTTGCGTACAAGCAACCAGTGATGCTTATTAATGTTTTAAATTGTGTTTCTGGGCCTCCCATCAGGCTGCTGAGGACTGAGCCACACAATGCCGCCTTTATCAAGTTGTAATAAAACAACCCAGACTAAATGGTGAGTAAAAAGCCCCTCTAAGTAGAAGCTCAGTGAGGCATGAGACAAACGTCTTTAATACACTGGAATATGGCAATTACCTACTTGGGGTGAATCAGTGTCCCTGATGTGAATAACATCTAGTAATTAAATCTAAGGCACAGAGCTTAAGTGGTTGATTTGGATCTAAAATAACCAATAGGCTCTATAATTAGACATAGTTAAAAGGTATTGATAGCAGTAGGACAACTGTCAACTGCCCATGCAATTCCTGAGGAGTTCTCAGAGTAGAGCATTTGATTTAAATACTAAGTGTGCACCAAGCAAGCAGCAAACCTCTTTCCATTTATCTAGGACAGAGCCTGGAGACTTGCAAACCTTCCTTCCCTTACTGTACAACTTAGTCTGCCTCCAAAGACAATGACTGCAAGTTTCATTTCAGACCTAAGATTGAACCTGTCGCACCGTCGGTCTTAATATAAAGGTGCGAAATGTTCACATCTCTGTGTTTAAGTCATCCCTTGATTTAAGCTTGTTGGAAAGGTCCCAAGCTGGGACCCTTGAAAGCTGGTAAGCTTTCAAGCATTTGCTTAGACCGCTATATAGTTACCATTAGAATCCCAGAGCAAGTTTGCAATAGCAAATTAAGCTTTCATCTCCTGTACAACGCAGGTAATTAATACTCCTACTTAACAAAACCAAGGCGTAGAGGGTGAAGTGATTTGTCTGTACTCACATACTTTGTTCCTGCAGTCACAGTTACACAGGATCTTCAGGTAGTCCTTGAATGTTATAAAACAGGCACCAAGTGTCAGTGAAATTTGTACTCTGCACCAAGCAGGCTTTTGGGATAAGAATAATTGTTCGTGCACCTTTTACAAGGTGTTGTGCTCAGTGCAATGAAGTGCTGCGTGAAAGCTGTTGCTCCTCTTTTCCAAACTTAGACCGTCAGACAAAGCAGGTATACAAATACCTACACAAAGAGCTGTGTGCCTGAGACATGAAAATACATCTCCTAACAGCTCAGATCAAAACGATCGGCCCACTTAGTCTAAACTATAGAGCACTTAATAATGAGGCAGAAGCCCAGACAGATGGATGAGCAGGCTGAGTTTTTCCCCCTCAAGAAGTGAGGATTCAATAGCATCTGCTCAAGACATCCAGAAGGTTTCTGTCACACAAATAAAAATAATCATCATCTGTCAGTCTCAAATCACTGCAGCAAACTCACATGGATGAAGAGCTGAGATTCTCAGCTCCAGGAAAATCAGCCCTTCTCCAGAGGAGCTGCACCAAACTTGCGAACCTACAAGTCAGCACTGCCCTAGGAGCAGGGAATCTACATCTCATGTCACTTCTGGCTGGTCTTTCCCGCATAAAACTCTAAGGCAGCTTCAGGGAGATCAGGTATTCGCTGAAGTGAGCGGTGAAAGCTATCAGCAATGTGTCGAGTGTCCCTTGTTGCACTACATGGAAGATTAGGGATTTCCTCTCCAAGTTTCATGCAAGCCTTGCATGCAGCATCCTCAACCATTAAGTGACAAATGTGACACATTCCAACCAAGGCTGATCAATTCACTTAGGTCAAAATGACAGCTGAAATCAATTCTCCAAAGATTGCCACACCAAGACCACTTCCTGTACTCGATGACAGATGCATCCTCCTATGATTTATGTGATCTGCTTATTAGGGGCCAGCAAGAACCCCTGAAAGCATAGGTTTTATGCACAGCTCTGTCTTTGTTTACAGTACATCCTTGATCAAATATTTGCCATAGGCCTCTAATGTAGAAAAGGATACTTCCCAGGGAAATAACTTCAGTAATCCAGAGCAAAACTAAACCTAAGCTAGCTGTACTACAAAGGAGACCCAGATCCCTTATTTCTGCTCAGACAGGCCACTGATGAGCTAAAAGCTGTTGTCGTGGTTTAAACCCAGTCAGGTAATTCGTTCGCTCACTTCCCCCCCTTTCTTTCCCTCCCCCTGCTCCCGGAGGGACGGAGAGGAGAATCGAAAAGAATGCAACCCCCACGGGTTGAGATAAGAACAGTTTAGTAACTAAGGTATAACACAGATCACTACTGCTACCACCAATGATAATAATGATAAAGGAAATAACAAGGGAACAGAATACAACACCTCAGCACCAGCTGACCGATAACTCGCCCCCCAAGCCCGACCAAGCACCGACCCATACCTCCTCCAACCCTGCAGTCTCCCAGCCCTTCCGGCTAACTCCCAGTTACATCCTGGGCATGACGTGCTGTGGTATGGAATACCTCTTTGGTCAGTTTGGGTCAGGTGTCCTGTCTCTGCTTCCTCCCAGCTTCCCCTCCTCCCTGGCAGAGCATGAGGCTCACAAAGTCCTTGGCCAAACCAAAACATCCTTGTTATCAGCTCTGTTCCCGAGCTGAAAGTCAAAACACTGCACTACACCAGCTACCAAGAAGGAGAAAAATGACTGCTACTGCTGAACCCAGGACATTATCCACCCCTTATTCCATACCATTCACGTCATGCTCAGATCCCACATTTTCAATATACCATCACTCTTATCTTAGTGCATGGACCAGTCCCTATAAAGCTGCTGAGTCCATCTGGTCCATGATGTCAGGCTCCATCTCTTGTACCAGTCAGAGCAGGAGAGATTGTGTGCAGTGTTCACACTCGTGAATAATCTGGGCAATAGTGTCCATTGCTAACTCCACCCCTCGATCATGAGTCCATCTCTACGTTGCATCTCTGCTCTGATGGCCTGAAGTGCCATGGGCCCACCAGGCTTAAAATAATTCACTGTCCCCTTCAGCAGTTTCTGCAGCTTGTTGCTGGGGACTCCACACAGCTGCCTTCCATCTCCGACACTTCCAAAGCACTGGAGGGGCCCAGTGGACTAGATACTTGCCCATACTGTCCCACACACCCTGCCACTCGTGACTGTCCAGCCTTGGGGAAAACCTCTTGGTCCCCCTATATTGTCGTCTAATCCCAGACAAGACCCAAACCTGACTCTGCTTAACTTTTGAGATCAGACAAAATGGTTGTGGGTAGAACACAGTCTGCGTGTGTGCCAACATGCTGATCCCTACCACAATCAGCAGGCAGGTCCCAAGGATACCCACAGGCCATTCAAAACCTTCAGAACTCTCAGTTGATGCTGCTGTGCTTGTCACTGGGGCTGGTGCAGCTGCTGTGCTTGCCGGCTCTCCCACCGCCAGCTTCTCTTTTCCTGAGTCCAGCCTCCTCTGCCTTGCTGGGAAGTGCTGCGTGGTCTCCTGCATCCTCCTGGGGCTCGGCGGGTGGCTGCCGGGGAATGCTCTCGGCCGTCGCGGGGCTCGGCTCGGCCACGGGGCTCGGCTCCTCCACGGGGCTCGGCTCGGCCGCGGGGCTCGGCTCGGCCGCGGGGCTCTCCCACTGCTCGGCAGCCGCCTCCTTCCTCTCCTCGACCGCCCCGGCCTCCTCCACCGGCAGCCGTCCCCTCGCGGCCTCCGGCCCCGCTCCCGCCGCCGCTTGGTGCCCGGGGCCGCTCTCCCGGGCCTGTTCGGCTGCCGCCGGCTCCCGGGGCCGCTCCCCCTCAGCTCCCCGCAGCCTCACGAAGATGGAGAGTAGGGTGAGGGCCAGGACGGTGAAGAGCAGCCGGACGGCCAGGTACAAGTCCACGGCCACGTCCGTCCCGCCCTGCTGCTGGAGCCCGCCCGTATTACAAGCCATTGCCGTAAAGCACAGTGAGACGAGAGCCTTAGCCCAGGCCCCACACTTGATAAACACTATCACAGCAAATACCGGCTCTACCTAAGTTACAACATTCTGAAGCTGTGAGATCAACAAGAACAACTCTGAGAGCCAATAAATCAGCATTCTGATGAGTGACTATTAATCCAGTCAGATCTGTCGTTATCTCAACCCTTCGTGCCCCACGTTGGGCGCCAAAAAGAACACCTCAGCACCAGCTGACCGATAACTCGCCCCCAAAGCTCGACCAAGCACCGACCCATACCTCCTCCAACCCTGCAGTCTCCCAGCCCTTCCGGCTAACTCCCAGTTCCATCCTGGGCATGACGTGCTGTGGTATGGAATACCTCTTTGGTCAGTTTGGGTCAGGTGTCCTGTCTCTGCTTCCTCCCGGCTTCCCCTCCTCCCTGGCAGAGCATGAGGCTCACAAAGTCCTTGGCCAAACCAAAACATCCTTGTTATCAGCTCTGTTCCCGAGCTGAAAGTCAAAACACTGCACTGCACCAGCTACCAAGAAGGAGAAAAAATGACTGCTACTGCTGAACCCAGGACAGCTGTGAATACCAATGTGAGTAACAACAAAAGGCTTGCATGAACTCACATCTTTGAGATCCCTCCACGCTTTTCTGACCAATTCCATATGTCTTAACTCCTCTCACCACCTACCTTATTTTTGAAGGTTAACAGCATCTAACACTCATAAATACAACTTACTACAGACTAATATTTATAGCATGCAGAACAGTACCCAAGTCATTTCACCTGTATATCATTGGTCAAATAACACTTCTACAAGACTGATCTATATAACATCATAAAGCTTTTCCTGTTGAGCACTTTGACACTCCAGTTCCACCAGCAAACTCCTCCACAGTCACAAATACACCAAGGAGGCTGCTATTGTTCCATATAAACTACAATCAACAAGGCTGTTCAATGCCCAATATTGCACATCCTCTACTCACACTTTCCTCCTTTCTGCTACTCTTTTCAGTTAAAACTGTCGAAGATTAAATAGTTGAACACTCAGATATACTTTTCCAACAGCCAGTACAAAATGCACATGGTAGTGCAGCACTTACGGCGTTAAACAAACAGCAGAGAGCATAGGCAGTCTTCTGTGGATAGCTTCATCAGGGAAGCCTCTGAAACACAGCCCTGGATTCATTTCATCACCATTGGGAGCTGCAGTGGTGTTGAAGGCAAACTCAAAAGTGATTTGTATGTAGACAGGGAGAAAGGCAGGGGAAGTGGAAGATCACCAGATCATAGGAAATCCAGCTGATTAAAGTATGAGAATCAGGCAGGATCTTCTGTGGCCACCTTCCCCTCCCTTCCCGCTGTTATCCTAAGAGCACTTTCAAAGCCAGAGGCAGCAGACGACTAACAAAGTTCGCATTTATAACACCAGTCCTCATCTGACCGAACCTGCAGTAAACGAACATCTTGCTCTGGCATTTCAGCAAGCAGAAAGCAACTGGAAGCAGCAACTGCTACCATAGCAGCTGCCACGAGGACCAGAAGGAAACCGAGCGGCTGCCGGTGGGTCTCAAGCCTGCAGGCACACACTGATGATTGATGATGAGATTGTCCCTCTAAGCAGCCGCTTTAACAAAGCATCAGACAAGAGATGACAGAGGGGATTGTCTTACATAGCGAACATTAAGGATATAACTTCTCAGAAGTAAGTAGTGATTCCACACATCCTTTCTCATTTTCTAAGGGGTCAGCAGTCTGACTGGATGGGTAAAAACTGGGATATGCCTGAAGGGGCTTCTTCCCCCCTCCCAGGAATTATCAGTTGGACTTCAGCAGTAATTTGGCTTATATACACATTTCTTCACTTGTAAGTGCTGTGTGTGAAAATACACACAAAGCACAGGAGCAAAAATTGAACTGAAGCTCACAACGTGAAACAACAGCTGTCAGTAACCCAAGTACCAAAGATGAACATGGCTGTGAAACCAATTCCTCATTAGGACATACTCCACATAAGTCACTTCATATTCAAAAGGCAAGTGACAAGAACACAAAGAGCTGTAGTCATACAAATATAGACTCAAGGCTCACGTTTTCCAAAGCTCCTATCATTTTCTTTAGGCATTTCTTTAATGCAGTTATAAGCCACCTCCAGACACTCACAGCACTACAGCCACACTCACAACACTTGCCCCAGTCTACCCTCTATTTGAACAGAGCCTTCCCATCTTCCTCTCAGTTAGTACCATTGAAATACAATTCCGACTCACTGAACTGACACACACACACACAGGGCTCAGGGTCTTTGGAGAGCTTCTGGCACCTTCTCCTTCTCTAGGATTCTTCAAAAGATCTTTTAAGATCAAAGTCACTGGATGCAATGCGGAAAGCACTGCAACACAAGCAACAAAACCTCTCATCAACTGGATCAGAACAGTGAAGCACCTCTAGAAGCGCAGTGGGACACAGGCATATGAAGGGCACACTCCTTGATTATTTGTCCTAAGTGACGAGTAAGAGATCAGCAGTTGCTGTTAAGCACACTGTGTTCTTCTCACTTCCAATCAGTTCAAACTGGGGAGCAGGGGTGCTGTAGGAGAGAATGGGGCAAAACTGTTTCAGGTAGATTAAGAACTGACTTCATGTTTCCCCCACAAAATGCCTAATAACTTGCTCAGACCAGCTCCAGACAAGACCTTTTTGTATCAACCCACCATACACAGAGCCTCAGATCAGACTCCACTACTTCAACTACAGCCGTTTCCTGAGCTCTGCTCTGCTTCCAACACAAATGAGCTCCGCTTCCTGATTCTCACAATGCTGCTGGTGTTGGCCTTCACATAATTTATAGTGAATATTTTACTTCCTTCCTCCCCAAATATTGGAGGTTTAAAGAAAAAATTTTTTTTAATCCAGATACAATCAGTTTATTTTAAAATGACTTATTTTAATATATTATTTTCAAACTTCCAGAAATACTAAAATACAAAATCTCATGGATTTACAGGATGTATTAGTGTGCTTCTAGAAGATTTGCTGACATTGAATCAAGTTACATGACATCATTCATTTTTGATCTTGGATGTCTTTACAGCTATTCACAGCATAACAGTTGAGTTTAACTGCTCCTAATGCCTTTCTTTTTAAACTGTAACTTTCAGAGTTTGAGCTTTATCAAGTCAGGCAGTCCCTTAGGCTTTCCCCCACCATATTTGATGTAAGCCAGAATAAAAGGGCAGTGAACACTCCCATCATGTGTTATGAACATACAATCATCCATGGGGCTTACCAAGAATCAGTTCTTACTTGCTTAAGATATCATGGGCCTTCCCTCCTCAGACGTTGCCATAGAAACCTCAAATTATGTCTATAGGGGAACAGGAAAAAAAGGTTTCCTAAGGTATGGATGAAACAGCTCCATGGAAACAAGCCCTGACTGTCAGAGGAGATGAAGGGGAGGGTTTGTGTGGGAAGACACCAAGATGATCATCATCTAAATATGTAAAACAAGAGCCAGGCAAGCTGTCATTCATGTATCTGCCTACTTCGTGACTGGCACTGAGACCTAATGGCACAAGAACGACTTCACATCAGGCTCTGGCCAGTGATTCCAGCATCCACACACACTAGAGGTGTACAAATACATCTATCTATATGGTAATAATGCACCACAGCACTACTAAACCTAGGAGCTAGTGCAACCTAGCATCATTAAATAGGAACCAAGCTAAGAAAGGTTAAGAGAAGCCCATAAGTTCACTCGTGCACACCCCACAAAGCCTCCCCCCAACGATTCTCAGCCTTACAAATCTGCCAGCCTTTTCTGAAAAAGAAGATGGAGAGATTTTGGGGAATTTTTAATCCCACAAATAGCACTGGATCAGCCTTTTTCTGGAAAAGATGGTACTGATTCTTTGAGGTGATGTTAGAATCACAGACTTTGGAACAAGCACCATCTACACAAGAAACAGCAAGAAACTTTACCCACTTTCTTCACAAGACAGAAAGCTCAACCATATCAATGCATATCATTGATGGATTGTGCTCTAGCCACCGAGGCCAGGAGTCAGCTATCCTAAACATCTACATCTGAAGCACTTACCTGAGCTCCCTCTGTAGTATATGAGGTAAACACATTCTTATCTCATGGTTAAAGGATTTAGATAGATCAGAAGCCTAAAGCAAAAGAGCCTCATCTGATCCTTGATCAGCAGATGCTAGTCCATAACCTCAGACAACTTACTTAATGCTCTTTATCTGAAACTACCCAGCAGCTGGTTATCTGCACCTCCATTCCCTTAGTTATCTCAGCCAATACCCGAATCATCATTAAGTGTTGATGAGATAGGTAAAGCAGAGGAAACATTCAAACAGATATATCAGTGTCTCAGATTCTTCCAGGAAAAAGGAGCTTTTGCAGCCTTTGTCACTGATTTGAGGTCCTGATTTAAAGGTACAGAGTTATAATCTCAGCCTTCTCGTTTCCCCCCCCCCATTCTGTTTGCCTTTTCCATTCTCAGCTTATATTTACCTGGAAAGAACTTTGTATTCAAACGCTGCTTTGGAAGCTCACATTAATCCATCCAGGTGTAGTTCACAACCCTGAACTTGTGAAATACTGTGAAACCACACACAAACACCCCTCAAGGCCAGGCAGGCTGCACACACACAGAGCACTCTCAGGAGCTATCCTTACTTTTCATTGAGTTAATGCGGGCTGGAATTCAAAGACACACACGACATCCTGCCCTGGCCCCAGCTTCCCAACCCTGCTATTTCATGTTTGTGCAACCTTACACCACAACTCTTCAACTTCTTCCTGCCCTGCTTGATTTCACATATCCCATTGCTTGCCAAAACCTAACTCACATAACACTCGCTTTATAAAACTCCCCTCTTGAAGGCTCAGGAATAGCCTTTACTTGTCTGTCTTCCAACGACTCCAGGTTTCTGCAATCCTTGCAACAGGGCTGCTGTTTACAGCTGGGAAACTCTGCTTTCTTTACTGTAGGATGTTAAAGCTATGGGGGGGAAAAGGCATCGTAGACTCAAAGGGCAAACGTCAGTTTGCTGGAGCAGCGCTGTTAAAACTCAAGCATTATGTGAACTGGGTCTCTTTGGAGCTTGGAATGTATTTCCAGCATATGCTTAGGAAAAGAACCAAAGCTGAGCGTTGGGCAGAAGGCTGGCATTCTTACAGCAAGAACTAGACTTTAAGTTTACAATTCCAAATGGTTTCATTCAGACAAAGAATTGGAATAAGAAGTTGGTGAAATGAACAAGAACAAATCCTTAAGTCAAGAAACTCAGTCTGAAGTAAATACCTTCCAAATAAAACTGTGCTGTGTACAGCTTTAATAAACACCTTTAATAAACACCTTTACTCCTCTAATAACCACCTTCTTGCATCTCAAAAGCGCAAACAAGTTTTGCTTATCTTGGCCTGCCAATCATACAGCTAACATGGAGTGTATAAATAGGCATCACAGATAGCAGTGTTGCACAGACTGAAGCAGAAAAACAGTCTCCATTCTTGGGCTATTGCGCTTCCCTCCTTGCCACAATTACAGAGGAACATTTTCTACAACTTGGAAGTTGTGAGCGTCTTCCCAATCCATCTCTTGTCAGAGAGTACTGCTTATTCTGCCCCAATCCTCAGCACAGAACGTGCCTCTCAAGTATTTATATCTCCCCAGTTCTGAATATTTAAGATACTAGAGGATGCTTGTCTTGACTAGCTAAACGTAGATCTTCCACAGGATGTTAATACCCCGTTTTCTTCCAAATTCATGATTTTGTTACTCATATCCTTTGCATTGCAATGCAAGTATTCCCTTAAAGGGAGAACCTGACTTTGTAGCATCTTGATTGCAGATTTATATGCCACCATTGCCATGAAGATGGCAGTTCAGAACTACAAACAGAGTGGACATTGGCCACAGGTTTGCAGTAACTAAATCAAACTTCAAACCAAAATAGCAGCCACCCTTGAGGGGTGCATTTCTAACAGATATGCTACTATCACTGACCAGAATTACCCCGACAGGCTACTTAACTATTGGTCCTACTCTTAAGCACCCTTCTCCAAAACACCTACATTATGTTCTGTCTTCCCTCAAATCACTTTGTTGCTTCCACTTCTGTCTGATACTTGTGTGTTAACTTGCATCCTCTCTTGCTCTGCATATAGAGGCTGTGCTCTCCCCCTTTACGAGGGCCTTTTGATTTTATGGCACCAGTCCTTAATCCAAAACACACGATTAGGTGTAGGAGTTCCTGACTTCATTCCCTCCTCAGAAGAGTTCCAGTAAAGCACAATCATCAGCTGAATTAAGCCCCTATGAAAAACACTCTCAGGAATTCTGCTTACGATCCAAGGGTGCTAAAGAAAGGAACAACATACAGTAACGATTAGCAAGTTATTCAGAGCTTTACTAGAAAACACACAGATGGCACACAGACAGTCAAATGCTACACATACATTTTATGACATTTTGGAAGCAGCACATTTGGATTGGAATACGCCAAGCTGTTACTCAGAGCGGCTTACTTGCCATCAACAAAACTATTCCCCATTGATTTTCATATTGAAACACATATGCAGCACATACCTTTGAGCATGCTCATAGTAAAACTATTAACATGGATTTGCTATGTTGCTGTGATTAGTTTCCTTCTCCCTCTTGAGTCTGGAGGGAGCCAGAAGCCAATGGAACAAGAAAACCATTATGTAAACCCATGAAAAGGACACCAAAAGATAGTCCCCCTCAGAAACTTCCCTTACTCATGGAAGTGATCATTGAAGTGACCTTTAACGTCTCAAACTTGTGAAAGTTCTTACAGAAAGAAGTCCAAAACCCTTGTATTTCCTCTACCCACCACATGAGATATTCTCTACCATTCTAATGCTTCCTAACCCATGCAGCAGATGAAGATGCCCAATGAAGAGACCAATAGGCCCTTTATTCATAAATTACATACTCCTATATGAAGTTTAACCACAGAGAGAGCAGGACGAAGTGCCCTCTTTCAGACACAGCTCACAGGTTTTGTGCTCAAGTAATTTCATCTCTCTTTCTGCTCACCCTTCAAGGATGAAGGGATGTCACCAGAGAGTGAAGGGCACTAGTAAGCAGATCATTTCAGCAATAATTACACTTGGCGTTTAAATTATAGCCCAGAATAAGTTCATTTAGAGCTTCACTTCATAACAGTAGAAAAAATAACCGATAAGCAGCATTAAGCTCCTTAGATAGCAACATTTGTAAAAGACTCGCGATTAAGGGGAAGGGAAACTACAAAACCAGCCTAAACCCCGTACCTGTCGAACTCAAATCTCCTCTTAAAACCAAGCAGATTAAAGCAGCCAGTGCCGGATCTGATCTTAACAAGTGTGTAAGAACTCAGCTGCACTCAGAAATAAACACAACAGCAATCACTAAGCCCCGTTTGGGTTAGGAGTGGCTTTCAAGGGCTGGAATTTGAGCCGCGGTACTTAATGACATCAGCTTTAGCGAAAGGGACTTCACAACATGTGTTAAGCATCTCAAAGGTTTCTTCTGTTGCCCATAGAGTGCTGACATCCACAGCCACTCTAAACCTTTCTTCTCCAGAGTGTTTAAACAGAGTACTCAATAGCGCTTCAACAGAGATCTTGAGCCATCTCCCTTTTCCAATCCAAATTCAAGCTTTGTTTGATATTGACATTTCAACAAGTCCAGTCAAAGGAGACAGCCAACTTGGGAACAGCACTAGACCTATTTAAAGAAGAATTTTGCCTTCAATAGCCATGCTTGCAGAAAGCAAACCAAAAGCACTTATTCTCCTGCTTTGGAAAGGCTCTCACATGCATTGTGTTCTGCACAGCCGATGAAATACTGTCAGTAATGCCACCTGGCCGACTCTTTTCAGTCTCAGTCTCTGCAATCCCCAGGCAAAGGAGACAATGAATAAAAAGATGTGGCCACAAAAGCACAGACTTGCATTGGCCCTGCAGGACCACATTAAAAAGCAAATCACTCCAGGCAAAAGTTCTTGGCTGGCATAAAGTGGAGCAGCTCCACTGATTTCAGAGCTGCAACAGATAGTATCGAGCAGTGGGGTGCTTGGCTTTATGTCCCTCAGCTGCAATCCATATTATCTGTGCTCTGGCACCAAGCATACTCCACTGGAAAAAGACAACAATTTGGCATAGAAAGCAGTAGTGAGATTAAAAAAGCTCATTTTTGCTTCCTGCTCCAGCTATATTTCCTGTTCCCAGAAAATTCCTTATGTCCATCTCATCCATATAGGAATAATAGCTACAGCAGAACAATGCTGCTATTTGTACAGTATTATAGCCAAGGAGCTTATGTAGATGCTAGGGAACCATGCCTTCAGATCTTAGCTACATATGAAAGAGAGGCCCTTCCTCAAAGACACATTAAGAGATAAAAGGCTTACCTGCACAAATAGTAAACACACAGCTGGCCTGATCTGCTTACTCCAGCAATAGGATTGCAAGGGCTTAGAAAGGGAGCACAAACCTCCTCGGGCTCTCTAAGGGCTTGCTAGCACAGGGGCAGCACTTGGTGCAGATGGAGATAGAGTATTTCCAGATCCGAGATGCCCATACAGCACAGCACAGACAGCACCAGAGATGCCAAACCCCACAAATACCAAGTGATCTCATAGCAGGGCAGAGGCTGAAGCATTTCCCAGTCCAAAGCAGCAGACTGCCTTGCAGATATTCAAAGTCAGATGCTCTAGAGACACTGCCCTATTTTGCTCTCTTCCAGCTTTGCTATATAACAGTTCAGATGCAGTCACCTTTGTACCCCAAGGTCTCATTAAAATCAAATGAGGAGCTTCTCAGGCTACCAAGATAGCCCAGAGCCTCTCTACACACTGGTCACATTTTTCTTTCACTCCCTTGCGAAACAAGGGGAAGTCTGGTCTAATACTAAGTAATTAGACTTTCCCCCTTCTATCTAGCCTAGATCCCCAAAGCTTCCCCTGGCAAAGGGAAGGAAGAGCAGATGGTCAGTTCAGATGAGCTTAAAGATAAACGTTATATATTGGTTTCCCCTTTCCTGTAAAGGAAAGGATAGAGATCGGAATGAAAACCAAAAGAAAAAGATCTCAGATTTGGTAACTGATGCTGCATTTAAAAATCACAACACAGGAAAGTGGCCAACTTTGCCACCAAGTGGAAAAAGTGGCAGAAACAAGTAATTTGGCTACAAAAACTCCCTTGGCCTGAAGGGACTGTTTCCAGACTATCGATTTGATCTTGTCAACCACTCCAGACTTGGAAACCAAAGCGTGAAATACTGATTAATTGGCTACCCCAGAGGCAGGAAAAGCTAAATATTGGAAGGGAAAACCAAAACTGGTGGAAGAAAAGAACTGGAAGAGTAAGGGAGAAATTGATAAATCAGGCTAGAATAACCAGTGTATATGTGTACACCTTGGCTGGATGACAGCTGCAGTGACTCACATGATGGAGCATCACACAGCCAACAGCATTGTTTAAAGAGGTCTCCAGAGTGTGAAGCAAGGCTTAACAGGATAAAAATGAACCAAGACAGTTCCTTCAGTCATAACACAGCTGAACTCGAGGGTGAAAAGGTGGGCAAGGAGGGTGGGTTGAGGCACAAATAAGGATTAAGGCAGTGTTGTATCCATATACAGTTTGTGATTTCCAGCCCACTGATCAGAAACAGATCATTCTGCAGCTATTTCCCAGCACAAAGGGTGGAACTGATTATGGAAAGAAGCCATCTTTCCCATGTGTATTGTAAAGGCTGCACTAGTCATAACCATGGAAGACATCACAGCTAACAACCACATTGGCATAATGAGCCAGCTGCTGATTTTCCTCAGCCTGCTGACCACTTTTTCAGGTATCCTGTTTCAAGAGGATTTCCTAGCACAGGGAAGTCTCTTAAGTCATAAGCACAGTCACTGACCTGGCATTGTCATGCAAACAAGCCTTAAAACCTTCTCTACAGCAAGGACTGTAAACCTGCCTGGCTTGGCTTGACGTTTTGAGCACACTACTGTTCACCAAGCTGTTCATCTCTACTAATCCAACTAACCTCTTGCTTTTGAGTCAAAAAGTGAGGCCCTTGAAGCATTTATGCTCTGAAGACTTACAGCAAGTCCAGATTCTGTTCCCACTTTAGTGAAATACCAGAGTTTGCACTAGCCACAAAGTTCTGTCAGCAAAAGGAGAAACCCCGTGATGGTTTTGTTACTTCAAACATGCCTGACATTACACAAGTTACTTGCTCTCCCTCCGCCAGTTTCCTCATTTGTAGGAGAGGGAAAGCATAAAAAGCATTGAGGCCGTAAAATATGGGTAACTCCCTTATAGTTGCATTCAGCAAAAGCTTTCAGAGCAGCCTAGGACTGATTGTTTCCCTGCTTGCAGTATTTACTGTGCAGAGCACTCCTACTTTTAGGATCACAGATACCCTGCGCATCTCATCATACCAACTACAGCACTTGATCTTATTCTGCCTAATCTCTATCAGAATCATGCCAGTTTCCTTTCAAGTCACCCAGACACTGCTCCGAGCCCACAGTCTCTGAAGCACATCATCATGTGTAGCTCAGACAGGCTGCATCACAAAATGCTCTCTGGATGCCAGACTCACCGTGTACAATGTGTCATGCAAACCTTGGTATTCAATGAGTTCATACAATTATATCCTTAACAGTATCATGCAGGCAAAAAAGAGGGTTGTGCTCTTTTGTATTTACGTGACAACATCAGACTTGATCAAGCTGCCGTCACAGCACTCTCCCTTGCACTACACTAGTTGTCATGTGGAGGTTTGTAGAAAGTGCAATCCAAGGTCACAGTTGGGTGCTTTGCATATAGATAATTGTGGCTATAGAAATAAGTGCTCCAAAGAGCTTCAGATGGAATAAGTATACTTCACACATCTCCCTTCCTTTCTAGAACTTATAAATACTCTACCAGCAAATCCTGCGAGCTGAAAGATCATGAATCATTTGGGTTAAAAAAAGAATATTAACCCAACAGTGCTCCCTCGTGGGACTCAAGCCTCAGCCAACTAGGAAGTCATTAGCTAGACTCTGCAGTTTCACCTCAATCATAGCAGTGCATCAGAGCTGCTTCTCAATTCATCTTTCATTTCAACACAGACTATCTGCTCATGTTTGTCCTCTTTCCCTGCGACAGAGTTAAAAGCATAAGAAAGTAATACAGTTCCAGGAATGAGTTTCTCCTGTGGTATCATCACATCACCTAATGTATATATTAGGACCTGCAAGCATGCCAATTCTGTTCTCCCTGACACCCCCTACTACAGATTTTTACATGAGAGCTGTTTAAAATAAATACCTTTTTCATTAAGTAAGAATTGGAATAGAGGAAACATGTGGCTGTACTGCAGTCATCAGGCCTGCCAGCAAGGCATGGTTACTGTAAATGACCTAGTTAGAAATGGAAATGTGAGAGAAAGCTGCAGAAATCTCACACTCAATCAGCACTACAGCCTACACTCACAGAGCCTTTCATTTCATTTCCTTGCCCAGCTGTGCTCTGCCCTACCAAAACCAAAGATCCCTCTGAATACCACAAACGCTTTCAGGTTCTGAGCCACCTGGTTAGTTTAGCATTAGATAAGCAAGACACAGGGGAAGACGCATCTTCCTTTCCTGTACATGCTCTGTTCCACGAGTTATACAATTAACTTGCAAACCAAGCCTGTCAGATCAGGTAAACTGTTCCTTTTTGGATGGGTTCCCTCCTTGCTTAAGGTGGCAAGAGGGCACCAAGGTTCTACAGCTTGCGGGTGTCTGCCCTTTCTGCTGTGTCATGTGTCACAGCGATGAGTGTCACGCTACAGGCTGAGACAACAGCTTGTTCTTTTACATTAGCTTCTCTTAGAAGACATAAGGGCTGAAGATGGTCATAATTAGCATTGCCGATCCCTATTCTTTCCAATGGAGTACACTTAGGAGACAAGAAATGCTACTGATCCATTTGTCTCACAAGGAAACGGCTGTCTGGGATTTGGGCGCACATCGCAGAAAAGCCCAACCCACTACAGCACAAAACATGGCAGCTACAAAGCTAGAACACAGCATGATCATTCTCATCCGTTACTCTTTCCTCATCTGTGAGTAGTGCAAGTTGTTCTACTGCTGGATCTGAAACACCTCCATCCCCACCCCCAAATTCTTCCTTGTCATCAGCAGGTACAGTCACAAGGCCAGAACATGCCATTTTCCAGCCCTTACAAAAGTCTTTCCATTTTAAGCTATTTTACATCGCCAATTGTCATCATCCTTCTAAAAGCCCAATTCCTTAATGTTCACCTTGCCAAACACCCAAAGGATGAGAGAAGGGTGAAACAGGGATGTAGAAAAATGGAGACATGGGAGAGAAGCACTGGAAATGGAATAAAAGCTGATAACAGAAATGAAACTGGATCAACAGGAACTAGGTAGGCTGCCAAACAGTACAGCTGAAGAGCATAACATGATTCTTATTTTACAGGCAGGAGGCACTACATAGGACACCACACGTTTTGTCAATCTTGTGGTAGTAGAACACTACATTTTTGTTATACAGCATACACCTTCAGTGGCTCAAGAGACCCCACAGCTACACTAATGTAGCACCCCACAGAAGAAGGGCAATATTCACATATCCACAGCACTGCTGTACAAGGCTGACAAGCAACAGGCAAACAATAGCTGTATCATTCTCTGACACGGGGTGACATCAGCAGGCACTGCCACAGGCAACAGGGCTACCATTTTCTTGCACATCAAGCCTTCAAGCTAAATCCCATACCCTGATATAGGAATGACACAGCAAGCAGGTGAAGCTAAAGGGTCCAAAATACGTGATGTCTTAGAAGGAGAAATTGATATAGCTACCACAAGCAAGAGAAGAGATTGACTCTGGAAGAATCAAATCTAAGCAGTCTAGAGGAAAGCAGAAGAAAGGAATAATTATAGTAATAGTCTAAAAGCAGTAACAACTCTAGCTATCAATTAATATGTTCATCTGGTTTCCATTACAACTACAGAGCATCTATTTCTTCTGCAGCTATTACTGCATCCTCTAGGATGATGCTGCTGTCCTCCTTGCCAGAGGCTAAGGGTCAGCACTGCTCAAACTCATTCAACAGTATTTAGCTACTCAGATACCACCAAAAAAATCAACACCAGCATATTCATAAAATGGCAGACCTTATACGACCTGCTTCTTGGCACTCCTGAAGTCTACAATGGAGCAGAGACAAAACCCGCTCAAGCCTCTGTGCCCTATTAGCTTCCAAACCGAACTGTCATTACATCTTTAAAAACACAGATCTTACAGTTAATCTGCCATCCAAGAATATCAGGCTTGATCCTGCCTTTCATGAATAGCTAGACTGTAGACAAAGCCAAGGCTTTCAAGATGAAGGACAGTTTCACACTGTTAATGTGTATATACGAAATGCCATGAAATACACTATGTGTACACCCAGTAAGCTGCTGACTTGATCCAGTTGAGCTTCCATGTTGTTTGATTACCTCTTTTAAGGAGGTAACATTTCAAACTCCAGGACTGACAATGCCTTTAGCTTTGCCCTGCATCTACCTTCCCAATAAACTTGCAAGAGCATGGAAGCACAAGGGAGTTACTGATTTGCATTTCATTACCATCAAAACTTACATGCAACTTCTGAGACCCGAGATCTATTTCTGGAGTAGATTACTAATAAACTTGTGTAGTACCTTTGCATTAAGTAGGTTACAACAGACATGAAGTACATAGGACAAGTGAGCATCGATACGTAGCATCAGGGGAATACAAACACAAGCCACAAGCTCATGGGCATTTTGCGCTGCCATACACAAGAGTCATGCGTATAGAAGCAGCATGATACACTGAAAGAAAAGGCTTATCACAGACACGCCAAACATGTTGTCAAATATACAGCTTTAAAATACTCAACTCCTTTTTGATCAAAACATGCCATAAAAGCTCATGAAGTTATGACTGCATTCTTTGTCAGGTGAGACTATGCTTTGTTTCTTCTCTTCTACAGTTCATAAGTCACTCACGTCATTCGAGAGCAACAGATGCTTTGGAAGTAGAAAGTGACAGCTCTCTACTTAAATTCATCTCTGGTCTAAGCAGCAAGCATAGCATTTTCCAGACAACAGTCTACTACAAATTCTTTGTCTTTTATGAATGGAACCTCCATTGAAGGTTTAGCCAAGCTTACAAGAAGATGATTTCCTGCCAGGTGCAGCTCTTGCTTCATTTTCTACCTGGGGATAACACTCCCCAAGATTCAACATTCTTTCAAGATGCAAAGTAATTGGAATGCGTTTTCTGCCCTTCAGCAGCATGCACAGCCTTGCCATAAATATCCTTCACTCTAGAAACCGCTTACTAGCTATACGTGGTACTGATCACCAATGTCAAAATACACTCCTGCTCAAGTGAAAAAGCAGAATCCTTTTTCCTTTGTGGAATTTAAATGAAAAAGACACTTTAAGCCAACATTAAGGCATGGTGCTTGATGGGGTGTGAGCCTTAGAGCCTGCACATGCCCAAAAAGTTGAGGGACCTCAACATCACACCTCCTTGGCACACACAGAACCTTCAGAGCATCATTAGGTGGTGCCATCTTTGTGCTCTCTCCTAACACTCTTTCGTCCCTAGACAGGGTCTTTGATTTTTGACTTATTAATAAGGCATTGATAAGTGAACAGATGAATTTCAATGATAAACGTTCACAAAAGAAAACCAATGCTATGAAGTATGAAGAGACCAAGTTGCCTCTAGGATAGGCTAAAGATTAAAGTATTTGCTCACTTATTTCCCTGTTAGGGGAGGAAAAAAGAAACAGGAGCTTCAAACCGTAACCTTTTGGTTTACCTGAGCTCCAGTTTTATAGTTTGCAAATAGAATAGAGTTTGCAAAAGGAAAGAAACAAGAACCATTCAGAGCTCATCTAATCCAGATAAAGCAAGATCCAAAGTCACTGTCACTCTTTAATACATGAAAATTCATCTAATTCTGTAGCAAACCTCTTCTTTAACATTTACCCAACTGTTCCAGGCTTCTTATATGGGAAAGGTCAAAAGCAGATGATGGGAACAGCACCTGATCTCTCCATATTGACATCAAATTTTCTTTTTCCCTATTTGCTCCAGTATGTTTTCATGAAATAGGCACGCAGGCACAATGGATCACAGAGCACATGATGCAACCTTTGCTTATTAGATAAATGAAAGACAAGCAGATCAGCTCTGGTCACAACTCTCAGTATTCTTTCATGTCAGTTTACATTACTTGCAATTGCTGCAAGCAGCAGGGCACTAAATGGCTGTGTAAAAGACTAAACAAAAAGGAGGAAATGCTTCCTAGGCCTTAAGTTAAGCTTTCACCTGCTTGTTTTCTTTCAGAGCTTGGCAATACTATGAGAATTCCAGTGGCTTATGAAGTTTGCAGTGTCTGCATTTACTCTACGCTCAACATACAGGGCTAATATTTTAAGCCTTCTTTGCCAACCCGCTCAAAACCAAGATTAACAGTGTCATCTTTTATTTAAGGCCTAATGCCTGCTTGTGAGGAGGATCACTCTTAATAACATGTATGCCCACCTAATCTTATGAGCCAGGAATAATCCATGGGTGGTCAAATCCTCACCTAGCTCAGCCCACACTCCAGCAACTCTGTTCCTTGAGTGTGCTATGTAATGCCTCCCATCATATATTTATGTGTATTTGTATGAGGTACACAATATATTCAGGAGCCTTAAGTTCATTCTAAAAGCACACAGACAGCTAGCTATGAAAAGCGTGGTCACACTGATACCCATTTGTTGCAATAGCTTTTCTGACAACTCAAACCAGAAGGCTAGGTTAACCTGCTGCATTCGGTAGCCTAACTCACATTTAGCATGCTATTTCCAGGGCAAGCACTTAGATGTGTAAGCTAGAAATATGTGTTGAAAGAGCTAAAAGCTCTGTAAAAAAGCCCACAACTAAATTAGAGGGGGGAAGAGCACAAAATCGAGATATGAGAACAGAATGAAAAGCTTGCATTTAAAATTGAAGCAGTATCTGCACGAGTGTTTTGCAATATCCAGGAGGTCCACAAAACACAATGTTATTATGCATACAGCTATATGAATATACCATCCTTCCTGTGTGCAAAGACACATACTTCCTATTCTTCCATGGTATGCACTATTGGAATACTGTGATTCTCAAAAGACCCCTCTCAAAGATATTTTCATCTTGTGAAATGAAACAAGTGAAAAGTAACAGAATTTCTTCTCCCTCCCAAAATATAAGCCCGTCTTTCCCATCACAGCCTTTTCAACAGTCCATGTTAATAGCTTTACTATTGACTTGCAGTAACTTCAGTGCTTCAAATAGAGAGCATAGCTGATCAGACCATGCAAGTCCCCTCATAGCCACCTCCAGGGGGGACAGTCAAACAGTATCCCCAGGACCTGTACTTTTTCATTCCATGCTAAGAGACCACTACCATCATATCTCTGCCTGGCTGCCCACAGACCATCACAACCCAGTGCCTACAGCACTGCCCCCGTCTGCCAGCTGGAATGGGAACAAGAGTAAGGCTGTCTTACCTGGCTCTGCTCGGAGCGGCACTCATTCATCAGCCAGCCAGCACCTCACAGCAGCATGCCCAGGTCAGACGCCACCATGCGAAGAGGGGAAGATCCCATTCCTGAGAGGCGGGATGCAGGCTTGGGAGGCGGGGACCCTTCAGTCAGAGCCAGACACCAGCTCCGGAGGTGCAGGATCAGTCTGAGAGCCGATGAAGGGAATAGAGCTGCTCCGCTCCTCTCCTCCTGTAGCACATCTCTCGCTGCCAAGTGCACACACACTGCCTGCACGGGAGCTGTGCGCCTGGTTAACCCTCTTCTGGCTGTACGGTGGGAAGCAGGAGCTCTCTTAAGGGATTTCCCTTCCCCTGTGCTTTCCAATCCATCCTCTCTTTGAGAAGCCCCTTTTCCACATCAGCTGGGATTTTGCAGTGTAATCTGAGAGATTTAAAGGAGTGACAAGAGGCTGACAAACCAACACCCCCCCCCCCCCAAAATAGAGCTGCAGATGTGAAAGGTACAAACAAAATCCATAATCAGCAGAACCAGGGTCTGCTATGGAAAGAGTGTGCCTAGACTAACCAAATCCCACAGTTTCCAAACACACCGGAATGAGGGTGGAAAGACTCTCACAGTGCAGTGGTCTGAATACTCCCTCCATTTACAGAGGGTTTTAGAGAGGGCGAGAGGTTTCGTGCATCTGTCCCCACCACCTGCAGGAAGACCACAGTTCTTTGGGGGTTTAAGTATTTATTTGCTCCTAGAATGAGAGGCTAATCACAGAATGACGTACAGAAGATACAGCTATAGCGCTAGAGCAGGTTAATGGGTAATCAGGTTTGTTCTAGCATTAAGCCGCTTTTGAGTGGAGCATACCAACCCTCTCTGCCAAAACAAGCTGTGATCCTCTTTCCCTGATTGTTATTTAGCTTTTTTTTTGCACATTGTCTTAATTTGGTGACCACAGACCAGACTTTGCCCTCCTTAAAAACATTCCTTAGGGACTTGGACACCAAGTTTTCATTAACTGCAATCAAGGCAAAATCCATTGTGTAGTCTGAGACTTGGATAGCTAAGCCTACTTTTATCCACCGTTCAGTACAGTACTCAAGAGCTCCAGTTCTGACAGCAACACTAGATCCCATCCTGTTGTTGACAAGACTCAGGGGACAAACTGACTTGTAGTGCAAGGAGTCTTGTAGAGAGCAACCTTAACTAGCATAAAGGAGTACTGCAGCAGGCTGTAGGCAAGGACTAAAGGCTTGTCTACATGCAGCACAGACATCCAGATTATGCTGGGTAGCAGATGCAATCTAAGCAGAGACAGAGCAGCAGGGTGCATTAGCCTGCTCAGCACAGAGTGCTCGACTCATGTATGCAGGAGCAGGCATAAACCAAGTAAAAGCTGACATCTCCCAATCCTTTCAAGCGGAAAGGACAGCCTTCCCCTTACACCCAGTGTGAAAGTGCCCCTTGACAGAGGGTACAACTTACACATTGTTCTGATCCAACACAGAATAGCAGCACTACCCATGCTAAGACGCGCCAACACTGTGATTACTGCTCGAGTTGCTGCCTGTGAACTGCTGCACTGTATATCTATGTTGCTACAAATGTGGCTGTGCTGCTTTTTCTCATTCTCTCCACGTTAAGCAAGAAAATTTGCTCAAATAACTTTTCCCTGTGATTTTGCCTTCTCCTCTTGGGAGCACAGCCAGCGTTTAAGCCCATCACAGCAGAAGGTACTAGTAGTTCTCAAAATACAGCCCCATCCTTTTATTGAGGAAACTGTTTTACCTCACCTCCTTACTACATACAATCAGAACCAGAGGCACTGCTCTCCAGCTAACTGGGTATATGCAAGGAAAACACTGTTCATGTTCTGCAGGCTAACAGCACCGGTCAATGCAAGAGACCACGGAGGCATACTGTGAACTGCACATTGTAATCACTGCCTTGAGTTAGTCTACCCATCCTTGAAGAATGAATTCTGTGTTCAGAAGCCAAAGTTTACCAGGGGTACAGCCAGTATTGAAACAGCCCTTACTGAAATGAGTTTGTATGGTAAGATTACCTTCATGTCTCATTTTGAGTGCTCATCTATAAAAAGCAAGACTGACCCTTCCCTGAAGCCTACTCCTTCATGCATCACCTGATGGCTCAGAAAAGCATCGCTGGAGACAGAGCTGTAAATGCACAGCTTAAAATACCCTTAGGATGACAAAGCCACAGGGATTTCCATAAGATAGTGACTTTTAAAAGTGAAAACATGCAGGAATAGCGCCAAACCCCATGTTTCCTCTACTTACAGTAATTATGCCATTGGACATCTAAATCTGTTCCCTTGGGAAAAGAAGAAATACTTGTACCCCTGCAACCAACTCTACCATTTCACCTCCCACAGGCTCTAATCTGCCTTCTGCAAGCAGGGAGTCAGCACAAAGCCAACCCAGTGCTTTCAAGAATGGAATTTGACCTCCAAGACTTATGTGGACATTGATAAGCTGCACAAGAAAAGCAGTTTTGCAAACAAGAAAGAAAACATTTCCAATTGCCTACCTAGACATGGGATTAAGTCCTGTTACACAACAGGCTCCTATTTATTCCCCTAAATATGAAGGTTTCTGCTAAGATTCAACTCGAGGGTAAAGCCAGTGTTTCATTTTTACCCAGCCTTCAGTTTCTGACACGAAATCATCAGTCAAATGATGCTTTATTACTATACAAATACAGTACTGCTTTTTCCTCTGAGCAGGTACAGACAGCACCTCTCTCTACCCTAGAGAAATAAAGCACAGAGCTAGACTTCACACTTAAATAGTCTTTCCTACTTCTAAAAGGCTGCAGCAGTATCTCTTCAAGGCAGGAATACATCATTGTGTACAAAGAAAGAAGGGACTGGCAGAGATAGGGTTAGAATTTAGGACCAAACCCCTATCCACACGAGAGAACTCTTTCAGTGATCCTATTGCTTCCCTTCTCAGACATCATTAGTTTAGGGCCACATGTTCCTTTCTGTCTCAAACCAAGCAGAGAAAGCAGCTGGAAGCTCAGCACTGCAAGTCCAGCTCCTAAATCACTCACAACTCCAATTGGCTCCATCCAGCGAGGAACTGCTGTGTCTAGCTTTTACTTTTTCAGCTGCCAGTTAGAAAGAAGAGCCAAAAAAGACCTCATTCTTCATCTGAAAGTCCTTAGGGGAGACCTGAAGGAAAGTGAAATCTGGCCCTTCCATTCCAACAGAAAACAGAGCTGTGGAATTTATCCCCCTCCCACCACCCGTAAATTTGAATGCAAACCAGTTACCAGTGAACTGGAGCAGGGAGAAAGGAAAGCAGCCTACTTAAAGACAGGAAATTCAAGAAGAAATTGAGTAGCTTCTGGTGTTGTATAAGGCAGCTGGAGCATGGGATCTGAGTGATTTCATATGATTTAAGAGGTCACTAGCCATCTATCCAGGCCCCTTGGGCATTCTGCAGGATTGCTCCCCACTGGAGATTGATAGAATGTGTAATCCAGTGTTCAGGAGAGCCTAATGGGAAATGACACAACCAAAGACAGATTTGCCTTCTCTATTGGGAAACAACAGTGCACTCAGACACCACTCTAAGGAAGTGTTTAAGCAAAACCTTACCATTTGCTAGTCCACAATAAGTATAAACTCTTAAAACACCCTTACCAGAAAAAACGTTGGCCACCAATCACAAGAATTTCAGTTTTCCAGCTAATAAATACTATACAAAACTTAAAAGGAGTTTGTTCAGGAAATGGCTTCTTTTTCTGGGGTACAGGGCTTCTATCAAAGCAGCAGGACCTGCTCCTTGGCCTGATTTCCTTCCGTATAACCAAATCTAGCTTCAAATGAAGGCATCAATCAAATCAGAAAACAAAAGCTATCTTAGTACCTGTGAGTGCTGAAGCAGAGAAATGAAAGCATATGTAGAACACCAAGAACTTGAAAACACAAATATTCAGTTACTCTGAACCATTTCCGTGAAGAGGTTTTGGTCTAGAGGCTATTTAGAGTAGACCTAGACATTCCTCAAGTTATGGAGGTCAGGCCAGATTGGAAAGATACTTGTAACAGATGCATCTTTTCTTCAGCTGAATACTCTTGGCAGCAATGCTCAGCTGTAGGTGCCGAGTTTCTTCAGTGAACCATTGCATCCTACTCTTAACTGGTGTTTACTTCAGACTACCCACTTAAAACAACAAAAGAGCGCAGCTAAGTAATTGGATGCAAAGAAGGTAGAGTCTCAAAAGCACTACAGCCCTAACAACAGGGGTGGGCAAACAGACCTGGCAGCAAAGAATGTGATAGCTTTGGGCTTCCTTCTCAGGAAATAAACCATTATTTAAGCCTTTCATGCTGTAAAATGAGTATGTATCTTCTATTTGGCAGCATTCTACCAGAACTACACATCAGCAAAACTTCTCCAACATCAGCTGCTGTTGCAATGACACTTTGATAAGGAGAACAAAGATATTAAGGCAATCAAGCCCTTAACAGGATGTCTGGCATGTTCCTTTCTGAAACTGATGCCTAACTTACCCACTTTCAGCCTCTGCTACCATTTGTGAACAGTGAAAAGCCTGAAATGGCATTTAAAAGTTTCATTTAGGTATGGCAATTCCATAAACTTTGGTATGCCTATGAGTAGTCTTAGCTCCCTGGAGTTAAAGGTAAACACCTTTCATCAACATTAACATGCCTCAAAAGGCTTTTCCTAGTTACATCTAGGATGTAACTTTAAGTTACAGATCTTTAAGATCTTTAAGTGAATTGACGCATTGCATCATACATTGCCAAGGAACCTTTTCTCTCTCCCATTTCTTGAGATGCTAGGCTATGTTAGGCTTAGCACTGCATGACATAGCCAGAGCTGTGCAACACCTACAGCAACGAAGAGCTTTCAACTACATCTCAGGGGAAGACCCTGTCTCCCAGAACCAGACAGTTAAGCTACCTGGAGCTATCCAAGCAGATGACAAAGGCCCATTCTCTAATAACACCGCTCTCAAATACATATCACTACATCAGCAGGTTTAGAACTACTATTTCAACTGTAAAAAGGCAAAGATGTACCAAATTGTCCATAAATAGAAGCCTTATGCAAGTTTATACCTGAACTTGGTGCTCAAAGCCTGTTCCTCTTCCAGCTCATTGTGCATTGTGGAGAGCATACATATACCAGCTGCTAACCTTAGGGCAGCGTTAGGAGTTGTGCCCCCTTGGGCTGGAATCCAAGTCATTTCCCAGAGTAACAGGCACAATTAGCAACTTCTGCTTTAAAGGGCAGAAGCCAGGCACAGAATGGAGTCGGGACATCTTCACTGTACTCCTTTTCCTCTCATCCAAGTGGTCATTGCCATCAAGGCCAAGACAAGCATGAAGCTGATAGATTAGAGACAGAGAGGCAGCAGTAAACAAATACCAGAGATCTAAAGGTTCATGAGGAACGCTGTGGCCTCGGGGCTTCTTTCAAGGACAGGGTGTTTAATAATAAATGCAAGATTAATACAGCTCTCAATCATGGGGGCAGGCCCTTGGGGAAGAGGACGGGGCTTGGGCCTGTTTTATTAGAGTCATTTAGCATATTCACAATGTTTGTTCCATAAACACTCCACACAGACAGATGCATTGTCCAAATTTAGCTCCTCAATTTCCCCTTCTTTGGAGCATTTCCACACAAAAAAAACCAACCCAAAACATTCTTCAAGAAGATCTTTACAGCAGCGAAGAGAACAACAAAGCGAGTGAAAAATCATCAGTATATCAAGGGCATAATTCCTGCTGAACAGTAAAACTGTTCCTTTTCAATACAAGCTAATGAAAAAGCTTCCAACATGATACCAGGAGAAAAACCTGCATTGAGCAGATGGGGAGAGCACTGAGCCATCAAAGCTCAAACTTTCCTAGTCTTTCTGGCACATAGCTACAGCAGAAATCCCCAGACTGACAGTGGGACTGCAAAATGCTATTGACTGAACTATCAGGTACCTGGAGCTTCAGGAGGACCACACTCCACACTGATTGTTACACCTGTGCAAACCAAGGCAGTTTGTTTAACTCTACACAGGAGGTTTCCATAGGAAACCCTCTGACTGCTCACATGAGGAGTGCTCTGTGGAAGCTCTCCAGCAGGTGCATTGATTACCATTGCTAATGCCTTTGCTCAGATGCTGATGGTACTTTTCAATAGCTAGGTTTCTTTCATCTGAATTCCCCGTTGCACCACATGAATATTTACCAGTCTTTGCTGCCACACTGCATCCTGAAATACTAAACTAACTTCAAGTGAGCACCAACCTAGCCCTACCCAATATATAAGTCAAGAAAGAAGGCTGTTTTATACCATTTCCCCTCCAGTTCCACAAATGTCTTTCCAAAGCCCTCGGAGAAGACTGGTAGCCTTGCAAGATTATTAAACACAAGTATTCCTATAGGCCTGTTCCTTATTTAAGTCTGAGCTGTTATTGCCGCTGAAAGGATCCCAAGAGGAGTTCTATTTAAGGAAAGGTTACTGTAAGCTAGATATAAGTTAGATGTTAGTGACAAAGCTCCCCAGGTGGCACAGAGTCAGAAACATAGCTTTAGCTGAATTCCTAATACCTTTCTAACTGCTTGATCACATTATGAGCTTTTAACTTCTTGTAATTCATCTAAGCACTACTAGAGCTATGCCCAGGCAGGGACTTAAATGGAGATAATATGCCACTATTTCTTTTTCTTTCCCTTTGCAAGAAGGGTAGGGAACTATTCCTGCTTTAAGAAAATGACAAAAATTCTGTCTTTGTGGCTGTCACCGATGCACAGTAACATCATAGAATCATGGACTTATCCAGACTTGTGTTCCTGCTGCAGTCTTTCCCTGCTGGGCTTTATTACACAATCACATCCAAGTGCACTCCCAGAAGCTGTTTCCCACTTATATAAAGCAGTGGCAGATACATTCCCCAGTTTGAAGGGGGGAAGAACCGCTATCACATCACGTGAAGTGAGAATATGCATTATCCCTTGCTAGCTTTCTGTCATAAGTTTCAGCCCTTGGAGCCCCCTTTAGTAAATCCATGCCTGACCAGAGTTCATTTATGTAGCCTGGAAAAGGAAGCAGCTTTGCTACACAAGCCACAGCGCTGCACTGTACAGAACTGGAAGGCAAGAGAGGCACTGCATTCAAAAGGTGAAGACCCGTCCTTAGCATACCAAGATCTTCACCCAAAAGCTGTAACTGAGCTGGAGACCTCCACCAGGACACAGACATAGCAAACAGGAGGTAGTTTGTGTTATGCCCCAGAGACACACAGCATTTCCCACCCTGAACTGCCACACTGCATTCAGAAGCTGCCACCCAGAGGTGGCTGCCACGGTGCTTACGTTTCAAGATGCTTCTACAAAGTATTTGAGGGTTGCAAAGTCAGTATAAATCCAAGTTTACCATCACTTCAACTGCAAATCCCTCCTTTGTTTTCAGACCACCTGGCTGCGTCAAGCCTTGCTCACTGCATTTTCCACCGTGGTCAATAAAAGCTTATGCATAAAGGACGCTTCTTCACTCATACCTCACTCCACACCTAAAGAGAGCTTGAATTCATCTCAGTTGTGTTCAAGTCCCTTGTTTTCCAGCCTGAAGAGTGGTTCCTCGTATGCCCTGGGCTGCAGAAATTTGTGTCTCTTTTCCTGCTAACTTTACAAACCACCTAATTTCACAGCAAGCCTTTGAATTCCTTATTTCCATCACAGATATCCTCTGCCTTCCATGTTCAATAAACATGTTCAAAGTACAGCTTGAGTCACTAACCACTTGAAAGGCACACTGAGTGCCACTGACAACACTGATCACTTTAAATCATCTGCTCTCTAGGGATGCCAGCAGGGCACCACTGCAACTGGGAAGTCAGATTACCAGAAGCTAGCAAAACAGCAAAGGGAACATTAAGGAACAGAAGCAGTACAGCACTTCAACACAAGAGCGTGATACTATAAATACAAGCTCACACCACTGAGTGGGCACGACTGCCTGAAGTATTTGCTTAATTTCTTAACTCATAATATAGAGATTATCTTCATAAAAGAATACCAGAGCTCAGCTGAGGATGTCAAAGCCCTGTACAAGTTTTGGCTTTACTTGACAAAGCTCCATCTTTCGCACCACTCCTTTATCTGTATGGAAGAAGAGGCCATCACTGCAAGCGCAGTCTCTTCACTAAGGAGTTATTCCAGCACACCAAGGTTTTCAAGTGGGCTGACCACCCTTCCCACAGGAAGCTCTCCTGGGAAGCATCATCGTAAAGGAGCAGAAATTTCCCCTTTGAGGAAAGAAATAAACCCTTGTCCTCAGAAAGAGGAACTCCAGCATTCCTTTCTTTAGCCTTCTGCATCTTCCAGCCTGGAGAAGCTGCTCAGATGTCAACCACAAAGCTCCAGTGAACAGGATGTGGTAGGGCCTTGCCCCTTTGCAGCACGCTAGCAATAGCTCAAGTTATTTTAAGCTTTCTGCAACTGACTTTATTTGCATTCAGAGTATACTCGGTAGGGCAGGAACTGTATTTTGTTCAGTGTTTATACAGCAAAACAGACTCCCTGTCCATGCTCAAGTCTCCTGCATGTTAAGCAATGATAGAAATACATTTCATGTACCCTACTGTTGAGCTGGGGATTAGCACAGTACCTCAGGAGAGTTAGAAGTGAGGCCTTTCAATGTGTTCTGAGTGACAACAGTCAAGCAGACACCATTCTCAAGCATTTATCCTTGAAAGGGCTTTCTTGAGGTCAAACGGACCATCAGGCAGGGCTTCTGTTCATCGCTTCCACTGATACAAACCCTTTGGCTGTCTACCACTTATGTGAAGCTGAAATTCTGGCAGTTACAATGGCGAGGAAAGTAGAGAAGCAATCTTGAACAATCCTATGTCATACAACCCCCCTGCCAATGCTTAAGTGTCACACTTCCCAGACACCCTCTGCCATCGGTGTACCCTCTACTCCATACCTCATGTTAGACATTGGCTCCAAGTTCTCAACTGTGCTTCTGTCATACGGGAAAATCCACAGTCCTTATAAGCCCTTTTACACCTTAATATGTAGTCTAGAGCACAAAAACTGTACCTCTTGAATCCTACTTACGGTCAGCAATTCAGAAGACATATTTGCATACATTTACTTGCATGAAATTCCTTTCCCCAGTCAAATGTCCTTTCCCCACAAGCAACGCAACGCATCAACCAGCAATTAGCATTGCCTAATGAGCACCTTCCAGCTTGAATTTGCTTTCCTCTTATGGTAAATAGCAGCCTTCCCAGCCAGCCTTATACAAAGGCCTTTTACCCAAGCAGCGTAGGACTGCATGAAATCTTGCTAATTGCACAAGTTCTGGCTCCTTATTTTGCCTTTAGGGGATTTTGTTAGGATCCAGAAACACATGAAAGCATCCACAGGTATTTGCTGTGACATCTGCAAGCAGCTGAAGCAGCCATCTGTTTTCTGTACAATCTGGTTTCCTCTGCTCCCGTTAGTGTCCACCAAGACATGGGTCTGTAGGAAACAGCCATTCTGTGAGCAGAAGAGCTGCAGACCCCATCCTGGTTTGCCAGTGTGCAGAACCCAGTTATTTGCTTTAGGGTGCAAAGCCTGACATTTGGCAGCAAAACGATGTTTGCTCCCTGGAGCATTTATAGTGCAATAAGGAGCACGCTGTACGTATATACCACTCCTAACAAGTCTTCTAAGCAGTAGTGCAAAGCAGCCACCAGTGCAGGTCACTGAAACACTGTAGTACTGTAAGAGCGATCAGGCAATATTTCCCTTTGATGGAACAACCAAGATGACAAGATGCTACCTGCTTTGAAATGAAGCCAAGAAGAACTTCAGATGCAAGTACCACATGCTATAATACCAATAAGCATATGCCATCAGGACCTCACTCTTTCACACCACAAATTCATCTCGTGCAGGACATTGTCCACCAAAGTAATGTGGAAGAAATCCAGCATAAATAACCTCTCCTCAGGATTTACGGGGTTGATTTCAAGCTCTTTATTCAAATGTTAACCTAGGCCAACCTTGCTTAACTTCCCCTGCCAGATAAAAATCATGACCTAGAAAAAATTTACTGTGGAAAGCAGCAAAAGAGCATGTTTGCAATTGGAGTGCAAGGAAGGAAAGATAAAAGCACCAGGGAAAGGAACTAAGTTTCTTTAGAGGCCTGAGGAGAAACATATTTTAAGCTTTAATGTGGTATGACATGAGGAGACTTAACAAACAGTTGTTAGATCATGATGCAACTTACTGGATCCTCTTCCCTAAATTCCTAGAGAGGAAGAACTAGGCTTTGGTCAGAACTGCCTCAGCTTTTTCAAGCTAAGTGCAATGGGTTCACCAGGGCAGCTTCTTTTATCTCTGCTTGTCCCAAGAACCAATTTCTTTATCTTCTGGATCAGCTCTTACAAAGAAATAAGCTTCAACTATCGCTCTTTCCCCCTTACCCCACTAACCCTGGCCTCAGAACCCTTTCCGGACTTCTTGCTTACCAGGGTGTGTGTAGCAGGCGCAGCGGCAAGGGAAGATGGAAAGGCTCAGCAAGGGCTCCATCTACTGGGACACAAGGCACGCCTCAGGGATACAACACAGGGATGAAGAGCTAGGTTGCAATACATCCCCAATACAGGGATGAAGAGCTAGGTTGCAATACATCCCCAACACAGGGATGAAGAGCTAGGTTGCAATACATCCCCAATACAGGGATGAAGAGCTAGGTTGCAATACATCCCCAATACAGGGATGAAGAGCTAGGTTGCAATACATCCCCAACACAGGGATGAAGAGCTAGGTTGCAATACATCCCCAATACAGGGATGAAGAGCTAGGGTACAATACATCCCCAATACAGGGATGAAGAGCTAGGGTACAATACACCCCCAATACAGGGATGAAGAGCTAGGGTACAATACACCCCCAATACAGGGATGAAGAGCTAGGGTACAATACATCCCCAATACAGGGATGAAGAGCTAGGGTACAATACACCCCCAATACAGGGATGAAGAGCTAGGGTACAATACACCCCCAATACAGGGATGAAGAGCTAGGGTACAATACACCCCCAATACAGGGATGAAGAGCTAGGAGGCAGCTATGGTGTCTCCCAAAGTTACACCATTGATGCATACATTCGGTATGTTCATACGGCTGCAAATCCCAGAGGCAAACACCTGGGTCAGACAAACTACATGTCCTGTACTTTCACATCCCCTTAGCATCTGTAGTTTCTGTGATAAGTATGGTTTCTGATGGGTCCAAATCCTTGTCAGGCACTGCTTATTCTGCGTATCGAGATAATCACAGCTAACACGTAAAAACTGTTGGCAGTCTCCCCCAGGAATGCTTGTTATGAAATGGAAGCAGAAGGGATGTTTCTGGTTTGCAGGCAACCCATGAGCTCATTTCACACACACTTGTTCCTTGTGACAGAGAAATCTTGTATTTCAATGGCAGCATGAACTAATAAGCAGGCATTTCTATTTTTACCTCCATCCCTCTACATTTAGGAGGATTCTTTGTGAGATTCTATGAGTGTTTAGCTAAAGATGCAATGGTTTAACATCTGTTTTCCCAGGTTCTTCCACAGCGAAGCAATGGAAAACCCACAGAATTCTACAGAAAATATCAAAACAGTGGTACATAGACAAGTTTTTCAAGCCACAAGCTCTTTTGGTTATCTTTTACAGCAAGAACATTAGTAGAGAAACACACAGGTTACTACTGACATTCTGCAGGAGTACCACATAGATCCAGCTTGCAAACTGTAGAAATATATCACATATCCAGCGTGAAAGATGTTTGTTCTTCCTTAGTGAGGCATAGATGGATTTCTAACAAACCAAAGATACAGAATAGAAGTGGGAAGCTGCAGTATTGACTATGCTATTGCCACAGTATTGAAGATGATCCAGTGCTAAGGGGCTGTGTTTAGATGACAAGTTACTTGGCTGCTGAAGCGTCAGCTAAGCGGTTGGAAACACAGAGCCCACTCCACTTGTTTACGTGGAACAAATCCATGTAACTGCCCTGTACTCTGCTATTAACAGCACTGTTTTCCTCTGTCCATCACTGTCACAAGGTATCACAGCATGTACTAACAACTATTCTTGTTGATGCTGCGGGCCAAAGAGTCCAAGTGTTCTCTCTACCACCCTTGCATCTGAAAACACAACAGATATTTTCATGTTGAGGAAGAAACTTGTATCCAATCCTTTCACAAATGGACTTATTATGGGGTGTTTTAGGATTTGAGGACAGCACAGAAAATTTGCACTATATTTCTTTGATGTATTCAATAGAGGTGTCCCGATGTTCCAATTTACTGCTTGCTGCTTTTACTACTACGAATTAGGATCAACCAGGTATCTTTCTCTTACTACAGCAGCAAGAAGTTGGAAGCAACCGGAGAGCAACCAAGTTGCTGCCCTCCTACCCGTCAAGCCCACTGGGTGGCATCGTTAGTAAAAGAATAAGAACTTAGAAATTCATTCTTTCATAATCCATTAACCAATGGTGAAATACAAAACTCCAAGCTTTTTACTCAAGTTGGAAACCTCATTTTCATGAAACACAGTGGCTTTTAAATGCCAGGTTTTCCCTTTATCAACACTGATGAAGAAACAAAGACAGAAGGTATCTGGTTTGCGTTTGTAGAACATCTACTATCAACTTGCACAGCTCTGAGTGAGCCTCTTCAATATACAGTAAGTCGCACAACATTGAACCACCCCCTCTGGAGGGGCAGGATGAGACATGGAGGCTTACTTTAGTATGATGTTCAGCCTGGATTCTAGTTTTAATAAACCTGGGTCTGTCAGGCTGTGGTGATGCATTTCTCCTTCCCAGGCCATTCTATGATCTCAGTAATTCCTATTAGGCTTCGTGTAATGAGTTGGGCAGTTAAGCATCCCCTGATCGTACCAAGAACTCTTGCATGGCTAAGGTGGGAGCGGCACTGGTGGCACCAGGTACTCCTGTTGCCTGGCCAAGCTGGGAGGTGAGAGGGGCAATCATCAGTCATCCCCAGACATCCCCCAGAACATTCCTCACCTTGGATGTAACCCCAGTGGAAAGGTACCACAGTTACTGGAATGTCAAGAATTCCAGCAATTCACCACACACAGCCAATGCTTTCAGCCTATTGTGCATCTCTTCCAGTCCTAATTTTCATAACAATAACACCACCAGAAGCACTCTGCTTCATTGGGTTTGACACATGCCTCAATATTTAACTACTAGAATAGACCACTGCCTTCCATCCGTGTCCCTTGTTCCATTCTAAGTTACAACACTGAGATTTTTTTTCCTATTCTACCTTCAGATGATAAATATGCCCCAATTTCCTGTTAAAGGGCTGTGGCCAGCAATTGCTGAGAAGTGTTGTATTTCCACTTAGCTCAATGATATATGTATACTTCTCCTTAGCAAAAAACCTAATAGCTTTTATCCTTTCTCATGGTAGCAGTTTAATGCATTCTAATAAGACAATGTTAATACTCACAAAATATACACAAAGCAAAGCTTGTAGCCACTATAAACCACTAGATAAGCATCAAAGTGAGAAGATTTCATTCTCAATGGAGGCTACAGAATGAAGGTGCACATCTGGTTATAGCGGAAGATCTACAGGTAGACACATGCCATGTTGCCCTGTGTTAACTCCAGAACAGTCTAGCCATAATGGTGCTACCTTTGAATCAATCCACATCTTCAAAACCTTCAGGTGATATAAAGCTGTTAAAAATCAGTCCTTGTCTTAACCCCCTTGCCTGAGCACAGGGTAAAACTGACATTGATTTCACTATCAGTATTACACTAAAGGCACAAACCAGCAGAAAAGCAGGGATCCCTAATCAAAATCAAAATAAGGAAATGTCTTATTTCCAACTCCATTGGATATTGATAGCCAGGCTGAACAATTTCTAGTGTTTCCTGCAGAGCATGAAAGCTGCAAGAATCATGGGTTTCTGCTGCTAAAGATCATTCTGCCCTTCTCTAGGATCCTGGTAATCAATGTGACAGAGGAGAATCTGAAACAAGGTGACATTTTCTACTTCACTGTGCAAAACACAAAGTAGGAGCAGGTTGCATTCCCAAGCTACCAGCAATGAGAAGCATCTTACCAACTGAAGGAAAAGAACTTAGACAAATACCACACACAGTGTTGTGTGTGTGCACATGCATGAATGGCAGAGGCCCTCTGAAAGAAGGTCCATGTGCCTTCCTGCCAGAGAAATGACAAATAACAGGCCCCAAATTTATCCTACCCAAGTCAAGTTTCTATGCTTCAAACACACTTAAATCTTCCCCCACCTCATGTCCTCCCTGCTGAAGGCAGGGCAGGCCATTAACACCTTCAGCTCTTTGTTCTTGTTCCTCCTCCCATTGTTTTCCAGTTTGGGACTGCCGATACATCCATTATGAACTGTCTGCTCTGTAAACGCTAATGGCGCAAGCAACATGAAATCACAGTTCTCCTTTCACACACGGGCAAGCTAGGTGTCCAGAGATGAAACAAATGGCTCCACGTTACCCACAACTTCTGTAGTAGAGTCAGGCTGATTGTAGGAGCTCTGGGACACCTGCCCTTCTCCCAAGGATTACCTGTCCTATCTCATCAGGCACCCAGAGGTACACTCATAGCAATAGTAAGCTAATGCCAAGACACAGATACACTTGGATAACAGCAGCTTCTAATTCTGCCTTCGTACCAAGCTGAGCAAATACAGGGCAGTAGAACCAAATGGGAGGCAGCCTTTCCCTCTGGCCTAAATTAGAAGATCAATATGTAAAAACTGGGAATTCTAAGACCAGGAACAGAACAGTGTTCTCGGGTGATTCTGGTCAGTATGGAATTTATGTCACATTAAAGGGTGGCTTTCACTGCAGCTCTCAAATTCATGATCAACAATGGAGTTTTGGAAGAAAATACAATTTCAGCTCTTTTACCTTACTCTGTGACAACCCAGCTCCTTTGGAAAATGAAGGCAGAGGTGTTAAAACGCTGCATCTTCACTGTTCTTGCAATTTGTTCCTCACTCTGACCCTATAGTGTATCAAATTAACATCCAGTAACCAAGATTCCAACAGAGGAAACCAGTAGTGTCGAGAGGCATCTGCCCCATTAGAGGCACTAATCCTGACAGAGTACATCTGTGAATTATTCAATAAGCAACATTTCTTTCATTTTGGGGGTTAGACACTATAAAAAACAACTTGCATATCTGCCTGGAGAACACTTTTCCTTTTAACAGGTTTCTAGTTATAGTCACCAAAGCAGGGAACTTCTGCATTCAGACATCAAGGGACACTTCCCAAAAGGTCCATGTAGCCATGTCAGAGCATGCAGGCCCAAAACACTTGGCAAGCATCGTGGAATCCAGTTGCTGAGGTGCACATCCAGCCTTAAGTTCACATTGCAACACTGACATAACACTTGATCAGCAGAAGTTAAATCTCCTGTCTTCGTTCTCTATTACATAAATGCTTCAACTCCCTTTCTTCCCTTGAGACATCCAATCATGCCACTGTAGCGAGGTCATGTCAGATCTGCTGCCAAATTTATTCCGAGGATTGGCTAAATTGAGGGCTGCAGAGCTGCCAATCTAGACCTTTGAATGAAGACCCACTTTCAGAGTATCAGTCAACAGAACAAGCGACAAATCTCTTGCCCTTGGTACTGCAGAGTCTACGTCTTGTAGTTAGTCTCTTTGTTTCTCAAAGAGGATGAATATTTGCTGCTCCACACCAGTTTCCCTCCCACTGCTGTCCCCCACAGTCTAAGGAGGAAACAGATTTTCACATCACAGTAACAGGACATGTGGGAATTAATAAGGGCTTCTTGCAAAGAGGATGAAAGGAAGAATCCAAACAGACTGCTGCCCTTGACACTGAGCTGATTCCATACACGCTGCGGGAAATAGCACCAATTTCAGCCACTAACTACTCAGCAATCCTACTTGAACTCATTGAAGCTGCAGTTCATGTGAGGCAAGGTAAGGGCCAACTCACAGCCAACACTGCAGCATCAGCAATGACTTCGCTTAGAAGTGACTGAACAAAACACAACAGAGAGGGGAAGAGTGACCTGCATAAACAGAAGATTCTACCATATGCATTACTGTCTGCAGAGGAGAAAGTCTTACCTAAAGCAAGATTTTCCCCCATTGCTTTTCAGAAACTCGGCAAAACCAAAGGATTACCAACTCCAGTTAGTGATCAAGTGAACTGATCAAAATCCTGCTAAACAAAAGCTGGTAGTGCAGGAAAAGCAAGGAGCCAAAACAGCCAACTATGTGGGATAGAAAAGTTCGTGCCCGAAACGAATGCCAACATCCTTTTGTCTGAAAGGCCAAAGTCACTCCTATTTGAACTCCTTCTAATGGCAGGCAAGGGTTAGAACATGGCCTGCTCCATTTGTTAGCAAACCCAGAAACACCCCTGTTCAGGTAACACCAGTGATCAAGTGTCCCCTTTTGCCAGGAAAGGGACTTCTCTGTGAAGTGGTTTTTCTCCCCTCTATGAATAACGGGATACAGCAGAAGAGGAAAGCTACGTCTGCATGCTTTACAATGCCAGAACTCGCTTCCTCCCAATGACAGACCACCCAGGATTCCCCTGCTCAGAGACAATAGGGCACAAGTTCCTACAGTTTATGTCCCAAAGAGCTTTTTCCTTTATCATCTCCCAGATATGTTATTTTGTCTTCGGTCCCAGACACTCAATGTACTTATGAAAGATATTTACATTTTGAAAGCATCTCCATTAACTAACAGGGTTTTTTCTCCTTGCTTTTTAAGGTCAGTCATAAATAATTCAGTGCTACATACTGAAAGAACATGCAAAGCTCAACTTTTTACATACACTAGAATTAAAGGACTAATTCCCTATTACTAGGGAGTCAGAGATGTGGTAATCTGTGTGCTATTACACACAGTCTCTAAAGCTATTTGAGCTTAGAAATAATGCAGAAGTACAAAAACACATGAGGTGCTTTAAGGAATTCAGTAGCAGTAACACACAGATATACTTTATCCTGTAACACAAGATGTTGATAGGCCATCTTGTCTAAATGCATAGTTATAAGCATAACTAAGCAGAGTGACTCACATTAAAGCCTTAGACTGTTTATGCTTTCTGAAACTTTGCAGAAGCAATGACATGGTATGTTAGATGAAACACTGAGCCATATATTGTATGAAACAGTACTGAGTCATGAATAGACCAGTGGAAAACAGTAGCTTTTTTCTTCCCATTTCCCCAGCTCCACTGAGTTAAAATAGTTTATTTTCTCAATCATCAAACATTGGGAGGCACTCACAGCCTCTGGCTCAAGGAACCTCCAAATCACTCCTTGTAAAACATCAGAATGATGCAAAAGAGAAGGTCATACTGTGCTTGCCTGCTTCTTATACTCATCCACTAAGCTTTTAGTACCAAGCAGCATCACAGGGAGAATACTGCCATTTCTGGACTTCGTGGCTCTGATCAAGTGAAGTTGTTCTATTATTTAGATTTTTATCTTCCAGTAGGCAGGGAGAATATTCTTATGACTAAGATAGGGCTCATAAGTAAGCTTGCAGTAGTGGAATAGGATATGATACAATGATGAAAGTGCTGCTGCATCAGAAATATCACCCTCACTAGGACACACCATCACAATCTGAGCTGCATCACCTTGCAATCATAGTAGCCTAAGCTTATGAATAACTATCACACAGAGTAACTGGTTAAAGCAAAATATCTTCATCGCATGCCTCAAGTCCTAAGACTGCATCTTATCCAAGTCGTATTCCACAGGGTTGATTAGCTCCGTGAAGTTTATTGCCATGACAAAAGACACAAGTGTTGCACAAGACAGATTCGTCATGTTTCAGTTAGGAGCAGGAAATGAGTCACCTAAATCTGGGATCCACTTTCTCGCAGCATCTGTTCCTCATCTGGCGGTAGACTACTAAATCTCATGATACTGAGAACTAGCTTACACACAGGATACACAATCTAATACACAAAAGAAGGTGCAGCTGGTAAACCAGGAGGGGTGAGCCAAAGGACCTGCCTGGTGAGCCCATCTCTCCATTTGCACTTGAATGACAAAGGGAAAACCCTGTTTGAGCTCCATGTTTCTGGCACAGACACAGCATTCTGAATGACTAAATCAGCACGCAAGTGAACATCTTCTGCTGACTAGCGGTGTACAAATGAGATTGCTCCCTCACACTGCTTCTCCAAGGTGAAGAATCCCCATTCCTACCTTTAACCTCTCCGTCCTTCCCCCTCCCTTCTCCCTTTTAAAAATATCCTTTATTTTAAGTTAGTTGCAAGAATTTCAATTGGAACTTTTCCAGGTTGGAGCCTTCCAGTCCCCATCAGCAAAAGCCTAGGAGTTAAGAGAAAGAAATATGCAAAAGTCTGACACCTGCCACTTTCCATTGAGCTTTGGGTGGAAAATGTCCCTGGCCTCTTCCATTTTTAATGTCAGACTCAGCCTGGTGGAAAAGATTACCTCCAGGTAAAGTCATTCAGAACAGGAGCTTGTCTGCCAAGCCCCTCCTTTTTCCCTACTGATGCACCACAACAGCCTGAGCATCACTTTGTCAGGGGCAACCTTCTGTAGGGGAGGTGCATGCACTCAGCACAGACAGGGTTCCTGCCTCTCAGATTGTATTTGCGAGGCTACAGCTCTAATGATGCCCTGATGAGATTCTCCCTCTGCAGTAATGGAGCAGACTGCAATTCGTTCACAGTAACAGCAGCTCATTTCAGGGCTGGAAAAGATGCCAGAAGTTAGCAATGTGGGACCCTCCATCTCCCCAGATATTTAGCAGCCCTCAAATGCCCTCATTAGTCTTCAAGCAGAGAATCTCAGATGGAATAGTTTTGTTCCAAAACCCACAGGATTATGCATTTTAGATCTTCCCAGCCTGGGCTAGATCTATACTAAGCGAACAGCCTCCTCCTGTGCTATATATCAGCCCTTACAAACATTTCTGTGCTGCAAACAGGAAAGCTATCAGGTATATTCAATATTTGTATGTACATTGGTCAGCTTCAGGTTTAAACGCATTCAGATTAGAAGCGAGTCACACTGAAACACTTGGATTCCCTGCCCCAATTCCCTCTCAGAGATCAGGTGTCATTTTGAGCTGAATATAACCTGAATGCTCTAAAATAGACGGAAATAAAAGCAAAAGGAGATGTCATTCTTTACTCACTAATGTCACAAGATACTGACGCTCTTTATTAATTGATAGAGCCCTCTCACTCCAGCCTCGCAATCTCAACGTCTTCATGAATATTTCTATGCAGACAGGAAGGAGATTCTTCTGCTTCTCTCCTTACTCCTGAGACCATCATAATTGCTTTCCTTAGAGATTCTAGGCTATTGTAATTTGGCTATCAGAAGCCTGAGCGAGCCCACCTTGTCTGGCTGCTCTCTTTGCCATCAATAGAAATCCAATTTCAGATAGCCAGAAATACCTTTGAGAAAGATTACTCATTTAATACCATGATTAATTCACAGCACAGTACATGTGTGGTAAGCCTTATCCAAATACTTAAACCCATGCCATCTCCCAAGAATAGTCAGAGTAGGTGGAAGAAAGCGAAGAATAGAACAGTAACTCTGAAGGGAAATTTATCAGACCCACATTCATTAAGAAGCAAAGAGAGAATAAGACTCCTCCAGAAACAGAAAATTCCAACATGAACTAGGCTGTAATACCTCAGAGGAGATTAAAAGAGAAATAGATAAAGCAGAATACATGTTCTTGTTAAATACCAGGAGACAAGGGCTTTGCTTCAGCAACCTAAGGCAGTGGTCAAGAGACAAGAACATGGGACCATAAGGAAAGAGTCAAGGGATGTTCCACAATAGCCTGCATCATTTACTGCCTTTATTTCACTGCTAGAGCTCTTCTGAAGAAGAGCGTGGACTTTACCTAGTCACAACTTGATAACAAAAGCAGAGCTGTAAAAGGAACTTTAAAGAACATTGCACACACACGTTCCTATGGTCTGTGCCCCTTGTTCAAGATTTCCTATCACTTCTCAAGAGAGTCCTTTGGGTCTTTTGGTTTAAATGGCTTTGATTGGCGCAAGTGGGACTGTCAGAAAAGGTTTAGCAACCGAGCAATAAACCTTCCCGAGTGTCTTTTAGCCATACCGAGTCAGTGTCACAGCCTCAGTGACCACGCTGGCATTTTAATAGGAGCTGAAAGAACAGGTCTTGGAACCTTCACTCCTTACAGCTCACATTAAATTAGTAACATACATTAAATGATTATCTTAGATGGCATTACTTAAACATAACCTCACAGGACATTTGCCTTGAGCAAACTGCAACAGAAAAGCCAAGAGATTACGTAGTTCAGATACACATGAGTGTACAACAGCATGTTTGCACATGTAAGTGTGCTCAGGGAAGTCCACAAGCTTCAACAGTTTCTTGAAGCATATGGATGTACAGGACAAAGGCAAACCCCTTAGGAGTCCATAGTGAAAAGCCAGTATTTTATCACTGAGAGTCATTTTTGAACAGGCTGCAGGCCTACCATCTTCAGTCCATCAGCACATTACTTCCCTTACAAATCAGAACAATCAGTTTTCCTGGGTCAGGCACCCAAAAGGCTCAGGGATTCCATGAAACCTTAAGAGAAAGGCCTAAGGTTACCCACACAGAGGCTTGCCCTGCTCTATTAGTGCAACTGTATGCCAAATCACAGTTTCCAGTAGTTAAATTTAACAGCTACATATAGTGTTAAGCAGCTTGATGCAATAGTGTCTACAGCAGTGACTTGCAAAAGTTCAACTACGTTAGCAACTGGTGCAATAAAGCTGTCATCAAGTAAAGCAATCTTGTCCACAGGATTGCATATAGAATTTAGTGACATACAGAGAAAGTACCTGTAATGTAGCCTCAGATACAACAAAACCAAGTCCTCTAAAAGAAGCCCCGAGAGAACATTCTACATAAAGGCAAATACAACTTGTCCTATCTCAGGGTAGGTAAAAGAAACAGAACAGAATCCACAACTACAGGTGCTCAAGTGCCACATAATCATCTCCATAGCAGTCCATCATGCCATTCCAGTTCATACTTTATACTAGCTAGCCTTTAATACGTAGGCTCTTTAGTTATTTCACATATTCCAAGTGAACTCTGCTTTGGTGAAGATTAAAACAAAACTCCAGGGACAGATGGTTTCTGCCTGGCCCCTGCTTGCAACAGGCTGGCTGCCATTCAAAAACCACACTCCCCCCATGTCATTTGCATTACACAGTATTTTTTAACCTAGACAAACAATGCTTAAGAATAAGGCCACAAGTCTCCACCTAATCATTTTAACCCCAGCCTTCCTCCTCCTCTTAGGCTAGGTCATTGTGACAGCGCATGGAGTTGGTACACCCACCAAGCAGTGGGGTGAAGTTTACAAAATCATTTCCTATGGCTCTATAAACAGCTGCTGCACAACAAATACATTTGTCTGCTTCCAAGTTGAACTGGGGAGCAGTCAACAGATCAGTTTTACGCATGCCATGGTGCCTAATGACAACGTTAATAGATGAGAAGGAAATATCCAAGATACAAGCAGCTGTTTCTTTGCATTCGCTGGTTCGATAAAAAAACTCATGAAGCATTTCTTCGTTTTCTTTTTTTCTTTAAGATACTTCTTTTCTAGGTCATCACTTCTAAATAATCTCTTCTAATACTGAAAGGGAACCCTAGTTTGCTGACCAAGATGTGCTGCTTTCTACTAGCCAAGCCAAAGGACTTACTTGCCTACAGGCAGCTAGCCACACTGCGTCATACTAACTGCGTCCTGTGATGGAAGTGGACAAGGCATCAGCCTCACTCTAGTTGTTTATTAGAAGAAAAGCTTAAAAGGGCAAAAGTACTTGGACAGAATTTACCTGAAAGCAGTTGAGGAGTACATTATGGCTTGATATTCTAGTGCATATAAGTTATTATTAACTACATTATAGAAACAGAAAAGCAATTTAAGGAGTTAAATCTAGCAAGCACAGTGCATTTGTCTTCCCTCTTTAAGAGCTTCAAGAGGGCAAAAGCTTCTCCAACAGAAAGCTACACCAACACAAAAAGCACTCTAAGGACTAAAGTATTAATGCCTAGAAACCACAAACACTCACAAGAAAAACACCACAGTTACCCCAACTGAGACTTAAGCAGAATAACTCTTAAACAACATCATTCACACCTTCTCCAGCATTTTCTGTTATCCTATATTACACTGATAACAAAATTAACTTAACATGCTGAAACCATTCCCCAACGTGTAGAAAATGCACTTACTCCCAACCAAACTTACACAACAGCACCAACCCCCCCCCAGTTCTCACATACCTTACAGCAAAAGCAGCAGGCAACTTTTCTCCTCCATTTTGTTAACCACTACTTTTGCACACATACTTCTTCTATAGTTGGCTTATCCAGCTTGTCCTGCAATGTTTTACCAGCACTACCTATTACATATACATTAAAATACCAAACCAAAAGATGAAATAAAAACCTTGAAACTTACATTCATTTTTGACCAGCATAACCCTCCATCGAAGAAACACCCATGCACCCCCCTCCTGCTTCCAAACATGCGCTCTAACCCTCTCTGCTTAATCTCATACGATCCACACCTGCATCCTGACCCACCCTCCTTATGTGAAGATTCATATGCTTCACACCTGTGAATCACAGATGAGCATTATTTCCAATCACACAGCTGGGAAATCAAACCTTAGGGTTCCATTCGCTAATGGAACAATAAAACCCAGCCTTTTTTGGTGGGCTCCTTTCTGTCCTTGCACTGTTAGAACAGTCCCTGAGGTCTGAAGGTAAAGAAAAGTTAGTGTTTGCTTGTGATGCTTCTATGTTTAGCTTTATTTGCTGCGATGTTTTGGTTGAGGGGATGCTTTCTTACTTAGGAAAGCTCCATTAGGGGATTTGTTTGGAAACAGAAGTCTTGTATTCCAGAAATATTTAAAGCTTTTGATGTTAATGAAAATGAAATCTTGTCTGTTCTGACCTGGCTTGCCTTTTAGTATAAAATTAATAGTGCTAAGTGTTTCATGTTGCGTTAAGTTCTTGGCTATTGTGGCAACAACACAGTAAAGATTAAAAATGTTGTTTCTGTGTGTAAAGAGCAATTTACTTTCTGTTTCTTGAAATATAAATGCATGATTATGTGTTTGTATAGAAAATAAGGTTGCTTAAAAAGCAGTCAGGGTGTTTTCCTGCAAAGCCAACAAAAATTGGTGTTGGAGTAATAAGCTGCATGGACTGATGCACTTTGAGTTAGCTACAGCCTTAAGGAGCTCTTTGGTGGTTTGTGTTTATTCCCAGCTGCTGACACTGTGAATGCATTGGCTTGTTGAAGTGAGACTTTTCACTAATACTAAATGACTAATAGTGCTTTTATGATCAATTATTGAAGTTATTTGAGAGCTGAGAGCTTCTTAAACAACATCTTGTTTATAACTCAGTGTCTGAGTCCTGATGTAGTGTGAAGCAGCTTTTCTACTAGTGTCTTATTGTGAAGAGAAATCAGTGTGAAGGGCTTTATTTTCTACCCTGCTATTCCTTGGTGTCTGCTTTGAGTTGTCTTTCTCAGAGACTGGCTTCTTTGTGTGGTTTGCCCTTCCTTTGTCTGAGCTTTTCTCATTGCAAAGCCAAAAGATGAACACACATGGTTTTGCTCAAGAGACTCAAAGTGCTCACCTGGCTTTCTTGGTTGAATGACCCCTGTTCTTCTGCTGACTGTATCAATAAGATGCTTAAATAATTCAAGCTGCGTGAGATAAGCTCATGATGGAAGTTTCAGAGAACAGACTATTTAAAGAATCAACCCAAGAAGGTACCCAAGTAGCTGCAGTCTGTGTAACTGCTGTCCTAACAGCTTTCGAAGAGGATACAGCTTCTGGATGCATTTTGGGTGATGGGGTAGTTGGAGCTGTTGTTGCTGGGCATATGCAACATCATTTAGTGTTGAGTAGATATTGGGAGGCAGCAAGGAGTGGTTTTCCTGGAGGAGGAAGGGCAAGGTGAAACAAATAACCTGACACAAAAAAAATAGAGCTTAGAGAAAAGCTCCCCCATATGCTTCTCATAATTGAGGTATAGGAAAAGTTACTGCAGGCTCTTGGGACATGCAGGTTTAAGAGAGCCTCTTTTCCTAGGAGGGTTGACTCATGCAGATGTGAAAGGGGCTGAAACCGAGGCAGCAGCAGGGAGGACCGCAAAAAAAACCCTGGAAAACCAGTGTGCTGCAGATAGGGCCTATTCCCCCAAACCCGGTCAGCAAAGGTCTTGAGAGGATGCGCTGGTGCGAGTGGCATGGTTGTCCTTATATGTACTTACACACCAGCCTTCCCAGCTCCTCGCTGGAACAGTTACGCAAACAAGTGAGATGTGCTTGCCATAATAGGTATGAACACCAGAGGGAGAATCCCCGCTGAACCCCAAAGCACAACTTGCTCTTGAGGGGCTGAATGTAATGTGAGAGCAGGCTGTGGAATGGCTTATCCGAGATGATGAAGGGGAGATTTTGCATGCGTGACCTCCTCTTTCATTCTCCGCATCCCCCTCCTCCTCTGTGGATCTCAGTGGAGGCAGGGCAGTGAGTGCAGGGTGACAGCACTTCTCTGTGTCTTGGTTTCTGATGCATTGATTCTATTAAAGCAAAGCAGCATGCTGGCTATTTACAGCATAGCTTGGGACATCTTCTGTCAGACTTGTAATGCAGAGAGACAAGCTCAGTGCCGCTTGGTTTCTGGACAGCGGGGGAAGGGATTAAATGCATTTTTCTCCTTTGATTTATGCCCTGCACTGAAAATCAATGGTGTTTTCTCAGATCCACTCAACTATTGGAAACCAGCAGCCTCTTTGGTCAAGTGTGCGGGGAACAGTTCTGAAGGATATGGGTGGATGGGACAGATATAGATGCTCTATGGGAAGCACTGTGTTCATTTGGCAGTGTTTGCTTTTGTATCATAAGCCTATATTACTTGAATATGCTGTTTAAAGCATTTTCTCTTTTACACAGAGCAGGAGCCTAATGCTGCTTTTACTTCCATTGGAGGCTGGAAGGGGCAAATGATCAGGGGAGTGCAGCATGCTACCCCTGATCTCACAAGGGCGCTATATAAAAACTGTGTATAGATGGTGTTAAGAGACAGCTTAAAACTGAAGTCTGAGACCTCAGACCACAGCCTGGTAGACTTGCACGTGGCCTGCTCTTTCTTTAAGGTCTTAGAAATACCTTCATAAGTGTTCTTAAGGGAAAGGGTTTTGTTTTGTCTTCTAAAGCTTTGCTTTGTCCCAGGTTCCACAATATGGGTAAATTTCATTTGCCATCTGCTGTGTTTCAGGTAGCCAGGGTTACTCTTCTGTTAACATCCAAGCAGCCTAGCTGGAAGTTCTTTGCTTATCTGAAAAGCACATGTATCCTAGGGCACATGGATATAAAGGTGTAAGCATGAACTGTGTATGCGTAAAATGTAATAGATCAGAATGGTTGTGTAAATGCACACACGTAAAATAGCACAGTTTCCATGGCCTTGCAAGATTTATATGTGTTTTAATAAGGAATAAGGGAGTTCTGGCTGGTCAAAGTCATCATCTGTGAACTTTACTTGCTATCACATTTGAATCTCCTTATAGAAACAGGTTTGTCTTCACTGCTGTCACAGCAGAAACAGAACGGAGCATCTTAGCTTCTAAAACTTGCTAACTGCACTAGGGTGAAGCTCAAGATGAGCTGTAAAGCTGTACTGGGCTGCTTTAAAAGGGCTTTTGGAGGCGAGTTATAAATTGCATCCCATAACAGTCATTAAATGTAGACAACACATTGCTGCTTCATTTGGCTTTTTCTCTCATCGTGGAATGCAGAGGTAAATCAATTTTTAGGAGTTTTTTCTCTCCTAAAAACTTAAAGAAAACCATGAAGCAAATAGAAGTATTCCAGCAAGGCTGAAAGCTTTAATTCTGCCATCTACTAGCTACAAAAGGGAATAAAGTTAATATATACATGTGTGTTTATCACTCTAAAGAGCATGTGTGCCTTTTTCCATGAGTCTGTCTCTAGCCCTTGAGTGACTAATCTGACTTTTTTCCATGCTGGATTTTTACTGCCTCCAAACTTAACTGTTTTGACACTAGAGAAATCCTCTTGTTTCTCCTTTAAAGGTAAATATGTATATATATATATACACACACTATCGCTAGAAATCAAGAGAAGCTCTACCTCACCCATGTCTGGTCTTCACTATTAATCCCAGCTGATGGTAGGGAGGGGCTCTTCTGGGAGGCAGCCATGTGGTGAACATTGAGCACAGTGTTTTCCCCTGCTTCTCTCCTTTTCAGACAAGCAAAATTGTTCTATGCTGCCGTTAGATGTGAACTCCTTCCTGCGCTGCCTCTGTCTCCTCTTCCCCAGAAACTCAAAGGCCTGAATTACCGGCTGCAGAGATCTAAAAGCTCTCCCTGAATCTGGGTTCAATATGGACAAGGAGATGAATAGCACAAGGGAAGAAAGAGTGAAGTTGGTTATTTTTCTGGCACTTGGATGCAGTTACGCTCGGTGCATTCCAGAGGCGTTCCTTTGAATCCTGTGCAGGTCTGCTTGCTGTTCCTGGGAGAAAGGAAGAAAAAGGGAAGAAAAGTCCCTCTAGCTTGGAGACGGAATGTCTGCACTTCCCATTCTCTTTTTAGGTAGGTTGGTGTTTTGCTTTTGCTTAGAGTTTTTAATCAAACTTCCATGCACCCTCTCTTTGCGCCCGAAATACATTTCTCATGTGTTAGAGGAAGGGGTTTGTAAAGAGAAAACTTTGATGGGGAACTCCGATTTCAGTGGTGCTTGGGTTCCGAGGATTTTCCTTGTTGCTTTATTAGCAGGTCGATTGCCAGGGATCTCTTAATATTTCATTTGTGGTGGTTAAGCAGACTTAGTCTGGAATGTGTTTCTTGTCTAAAGAGTGCAGTGCCTTTAAGCAGTGAACTCGCGAGGGGCTTGAACCTCTCTGGCAAAACAAGGTGAACAAAATGTCTTTGTTTCGTGCATAGTGTCAAATGTGTTTAACTCCGTGTTTTCATTTGCTTGGGCATTTAACATGCAGATTCTGAAAGAAAAAGGGGTTATTGTTTCCAATTGATGCCTAAGATTAGAAACAGATGTGTTGAAGTGCAAGAGGGAGGAGTTGGGGGGGGAAGGATGGGAGTAGGGAGATAAAGGGGGAAAGCAAGAAATGGGAACAATGAGGGCTGCTGAAAGAAGGGGAAGAAAAGAGGTAGAAGCTGACTGTTTAACAGGAGAGGAGCGGAGAACGGCCAAGGAGACATTAAAGGAGAGTAAAGGGTTGAAGAGAGCTGTTTGTTAAAGCTATAGCCTATGGAGAGAAGAGTTTGCAGCCCTGAGGTCTTTGAGGGGGTTTGCCTACAAGACTGACTCAGAAGCAGCCTGAGTTTCTGCACCTCCAGAGGCACTGTAATGTGATGAGTGAGCTCCTGTCTGCATTCTGCTCACCACATCATGCTGACAGCTTTGAAATCTGTTGTGGCTGGGTAAAGGCTGTGATTCCTGGCTCTTCCTGTGCCCCAGGAACACTGGTACAGGTGTGAAAAAGTGGGTTGGTCTTTGATTCCCTGGGAAGAGTTGAGCCCCACAGGATGGTGGACTGATGGGGTGGCTGGACACAGAGTTTCATGACTTCTCCCTTAAGTCTCAGAGGTGTGGAACATGGACTAACCCGATTTCTAGGTATCTGAATGACAGGCAGCACTTAGAGCTGCTGAATAAACTGGAGAAAGGGGTTTTGCTCTAGGAATGCTGTTAGCAAAGGTTTTATCCATAGGAATGTGGCAGGGGGCTTGGATGTGCTGCAGGATCCTGCAGGGGAGTGCAGGCAGCGGTTTCTCCCTCTGGACATCTCCTCTATGTGCCTCTATGGCATGACTAGGACTCCTTTCATCTATAAAACACAATGGGCATTATCATACCTTTGGCACCTAGGCAACTTGTTCTGCTCTGTGTCCAGCTTCATTCACCAATATTGGAAGCATCCAGGGAAAAGTAAGGAAGTGCTGTGATTCCCTATTGAAAACAAGGAGGCTGGGGAGTCTTGTTTGCTAGCTAGGGAAAGTCTAATTGCTTTTCTGCAGTGAAAAGGTATAGAAGTGCCAACGATGGCTTGTTTTTCTTGCTGATAACGTGAAAGCCTAGTGTGGAAAACAGGGGTTTTCGCAAAGACAAGCAAACTTGAAAGGAAAGTTGCCTGGTTTGGGTTTTCATTATTAAACATACTAATGGCATTTCTAATATATACAGTCCTTGCCTTTTAGTGTTTACTGCTCTGGGGCAAGTGAGCAGCTCTGTGAGGAGACAGGAAACAGGAGCCAATTAGTTTTAAACCAAGACAAGATAAAAGACCTTGCGCAGGGTGGGCAAAAGCATGACCATGCTTACTTCCCTGCTAAAGGCTAGGTAAATGAAGGGGGAAGGGGTGAGGAGTGGAAGGTGATGCTTGTGAATGTGTGTGCCTACATGTAAGTGTTTGCCATCTGATTCTCATCTCTGTCTGCAGCTGGTCAAAACGGTTTCAAACTCCTTGTGTAACACACTGCACTCTTAAGAAACAAAAGGCGTGTTTCCAAGAGAAATAGCTGATTCTTCGGTGTAAAAACTCAATGTTGCATTTCTCAGGCAGTAAAAAAGCCCCAACAAACTAGCGAATGCTTTCATTTAAAGATTTTACTGAATTAAAGTTTTCAGGTGCTGGAATTCTCCTTTGCTGCCTTTTTCCCCCTCTCCAAGTTAATTTTGAATGCTTTGAATGAGCCTTCCATTAAGGTAGAAAACTGATTTTTCTTTTTTTCTTGTCATCAAGTGTGTTCACCTGTGTAATGCTGGCTTTGACACTACTACATGATTTTTCTTCACTTACTGGCTAGTGCATCTGTTCTGCCTTTCAGAAACCAGTGCCTTCAAGATTCACAGCAATGATGCGAGAGGCCAAATCAGCCATCCAGCTTTCTGGTGTCCTATTAGCAGTGAACCTTTACATTAGTTGCTTAGCACAATGCTCATTGAGACTGACTTACTGTCTGACAAAGGTGTAATCCATGTGTGAGACTGGGGTGATGCTGCTGGAGTGGGTGCAGCTGTAACAGCACAAGTAGCTCTGTACTTGTGCTCTGCCCTTTAAGCTCAGAGGTCAATGACTCTCTTACAGCCCTGTCCCAGGGGTATGCAGTTGCTGCATTGAACACCAAGACTCCAATTGTCTCATTGCACCGGGGAAAAGGTTATGGTGCAAGCCTGTTGGCATGAGCAATTGGGTCTGACAGCATGCATTTGCCTAGGTATCCACCAGCCTTCTAGCTTGAAGATCCATGATGATATGGAAGCGGCTCCACAGCATTCAGCAGTGGTAGGTCAGCCTGCGGCTATGCTCTAGTACACTGACTCCGGCCTTCTCTCCTGCTCGAAGAGCACAGGCAACCTGCAGTGTGCCTTATCTCATCTCCTTGAGATCTGTCTCCTTAAACCCTTGCAATGCTGCACTCCAAAGCCAACCGCTGCAGTGTTTTGCTTTAAAAAAGCACTTCTCTCCGTGAGCTTACTGGGAAGCTTTACACTTCAATGGAATGCATCTGCCTGGAATTAGTAAAAAGCAAGGAGGCTGTTCTAAGCAACCGAAAAACTAAACTGATGGATTTCCTATTCCCGCTGATTTTCCCAGATTTCTTAGCAGTAACTAACAGCGTGTAATACACCTTCTATTTCCTACCTTTCTCATGCTTCCTTCTCTGTTGCTTTTGCTTGTTTGCTTCATGGTATACTTAAAAAGCTTGGGGAAAGGGTTTTTGCTCTATGTGTTCACAGAACTTACAAAGCCTTAGCTCAGGAGCGGAGTACAAAAAGGTCTGTAGCTGTGGAAAGGGGTTTTATGTGTGATTTTTGGGAGGAATTCACCTTTTTGTGCCTTTGGATTCCAAAGGAATTCGGGTAACTGAGTGTATTTAGCTTAAAAGACTCTTCTCCAAAGGACAATTGGCAACTCATGGAAACTCCAGAAGCAGACAACACAATAAGCTGTATGCAAGATGGAGCCTCTTTCAGTTTAGTTCTAGGGCAGGGCAAAGAGCTCTTGAATAGAACACTACTCAAGGAATAGTGAAGGCAAGGGAGCAAAGCAGTGTATGCATTTGGCGCTCCAGGAGGGAATTAAAAGGAGCTAGACATAATTGAATTGCTATATGGCAGGGTTTCAGGGGTAACACTCCTTGTGAGATACTAAAATTGTTGTAAAGCAGGGATGGTTTCCATCAAATACCTGCTGCCAGGAGGCTCGGTGAGAAGTTGCCTGTTTTCCTCTACCGGTGCTTTGTTTTAAATGCAATAGTTTCATTTTTAGCATTAAAAAAACCTCACGTTTATTTGGGGAGTTATTTTTATCCCTTGTTTTTTCCATTTTACCATGAGCACAAAAAGGAGAAGAAAGGTAATGTTCCAGAGTGAGAAAAAGCAGGATGCCAAAGAGCTGCAATTCCAATGATGAATTCATTTTATGGGAAATAAAGCTGGAGGGCAAGGCAACCCTTATGCATTTCCCATGGAAAACAACTGGTGTTTTGCCTTTGTGGCCACCCTGGACCTTGTCTCCAGCATGTAAATTAGTGGTCTGTTCCTGTGGGGTACTCTGGCCCACTTCAGAACGATGTTTTGTGTAAGAGCAGCACAAGCTTCCCAGAAATGTCATTGCACAACTGGCCTGGAGATATCCTGATCTTCATCCTGAGGATCACAACAAATGCCCCTGTTTTCCTCAAGGCAAATACAGGGTTTTATAGGGAACTTAGCAGGTTTGCAGCCTGGGATTTGAGCCTTCAGGAACCGCCTGGAAAGCAATGTAAACAGTCATTCAGACAAAGCCTTGTGTGTAAATGTGCTTTCTATGCACTATTAAAACCAATGCAGTCGTTGGTTGTGTATCTGAAATGCAAAGAAGGCTCTGCTCGTGTGCACACAGTACTGTGCACGTCTTGCATGCACTAACGTGGCTACTTTGGGTAGAGCGGGAACTTGGTGGTGCCCTGTCCAAAAGATGAATGGGTCTTTTCTTCCCCTCCTCTTTCCCCAGAGCTGTTTCTCCATCTGTTTTTAGAAGCGGTTGCTTTACAGAAGCAGCCCAACCAAAAGCCAAGGGTGAAGTCAGGTCACTGAGGTCTGTGAATAGATACTCAGATGACAGGATAGTGGAGGATGCAGGAAGCACAACAATGGAAAAATGTGTGAAGTGATGGAAAGTCAACAAGTGAGGGTGAATTTCTATCTTTATCTCTTGGACTCTATTTTCCCTTCAGTCTGCTTTAGCGCTGCTGAGTGAAGTAACAGCTCACCTTTGTCAGAACCCAAGGGGTTCAAGCCTTGCCTAAAACACTCTTTTCCCTGGGTAGAATACAGAGAAGGTGTATACAACAGTGACTAGAAAAAGCTATGGGACTATGTGAAGAGGACGGGTACTACCTTGCTTCAGCAAAGCATCATTGCTAGGCTTTTCTCAGTGGCACTTAGGTTTCTCCATGTGACTCCTTAGGTAGCTTTACAACAAGTTGCTAAGGGGACTGAGCAATTAAGATGTATTAGTGGTGGTGAATGTGACAGAAGGTCATGAAACAACTGCTGCCCTCCTCTGCATCTTCTCTAGGAAAGCATTTGGCAGTTTCAAAAGGCAAATGTTGTAAATCAGCATTTCTCTTAATGGGCCAGACCCAGACTGATGATGTCCTACACGAATCAATATGCATTCCAGTATCTTTTCAGCCTGTCTCTTATGTAGCTGACATCCTTTTTTGTGCCTGGAAAATGAGTATGAAGCCTTAGCGTATGTGACTTGCTCCCAGCCTCTAAGGTAGAAAGGTTGAAGTTCAGCTTAGTGCCTGCAGTTTAATTGCCTTTGGTAGGGAAAGGGCAGTGAAATTTGTGGTGTTTATAACATGCACTGGCAGAAGAAAGGCTGCTCTCCTGGAAACAGCCTTTTGAAATGGAGCGTGCACAGTTAGAGGCAACTGATGACCATAACTAGGCTGCATTTGGTCTACCATATCATTGTGCTGCTGCTGTTAAAGCATGCATTGTGGTGTCACACTTACGTAAAGCTTGGGGTAACTCCGTCCAGCATTAGGGAAAAGTGGCTTTCATTCCCTTTCCTTGTGTCTCAGTAGAAATAATGGAATTAGGTGGTTTTCCAGTATTTGGAATATGAGATGCATGCTGGCTGAGTCTCATAGCTACTGCTTAGGCTATTCCTTTGTTTCTCAAAGGCTTGATGAAATTTTAAAGGCCGTAGAGATGTTTAATAGATATGAACCTTTTTCCGTATGGGAAGACTGACACAGAGTGCTAGGCAATGGCAGGGTGGTTTCGTGTGTGCAGGGGGAAGTCTTCCATGTAACACATCAAGCTTTGAATATTGAACTCGGAGTCAGCCACTTCTTTTGCTTGAAAGAAATCAAATTGCAGGGTTTTCAACCTAGAAGGCAAATCACTTTATGACTTCATTGTTTAAATATAGGTTTTGTTTTGCGGGGGGATCGTTAGACTTGAAGCAAAAGCCTTGTAGCCCAGGGACTGTCACTTCTGATTACTTCCAGTGACACTTCCAATTATTTCCAATCACAATTCCAGGGACAAGAGGAAAAAGGAGCCACGTTCTCTAGCATCAGGGCTTGGGGTTTTTTTTCCCCCTGAACAAAGGGCCATTTATCAGACCTCTGCAGGAAAAGGTACAGAGCCAGATTGGGAGCTCTGTTGTGGTAGGGTAATTCCAGAGCAAATGTGAAGTGAAACTAGAGGCCGGTGTCTGGGAATCCTGCTGTGGATCCTGCCTTGTTGAGTAATATTAAGGAAATTGCTTCATTTTCCCCAGGCGTTAACTGGCACTAGCACTCATTTCAGTGCACAACACGCAGCTCCAGTGAACGTCTGCTAAATGCTCTGTGGCTCTTGTAAGACATGAGCATGCAGAAGTGCTGCTCATGGAGAGCAAACAGCTTAGTGTGCTCACAATGGGAACTGAGTCTGCTGAGGGAACTCGACTGACTTCTAGGTATGTAAAGTGAAGGACTTGGTGCAGTCTAGTGAGCCTTATAGCTATTGTGTCCTTCCAGCCAATGGAGGCTGGAGCACTACCTCATTTTCAGATGTCTCTGGTAGCATTACTTTGAACTGCTCAAGTGTAAAAGTAAGTCTAAAAATGGTGTCACAGCTTTCAATCACGGTTAGGGATTTAATTTCCTTCGTCATACCACACTAGGCAGTGAGTGAAGTTGGACCTGCTGAGCGTAGGGGTTATTATTAGCAACTGATTGCTTTATTTCCTTTATAGTTAAAGGCACCAGCTAAGATCAGGGCTCTACAAACACTAGGGAGACTGTTTTACATTGTACTAATAGATGATGAGTAACAGACCTGGTCTTATGTTAGGAGCCAGACAAGTTACAATGGGAATTGCATGCAGCTTCATGTGGTGACTGCTTTTAAAGTGGGGATGAGATGTATCAGTGGCCTGGTGGAATGAAGTACTGGTGTTTACTTCGTACTGCCATAAATCCCCTGTTGTTGCTCCTCAAGTGGTGCTGGTGGCCCTCACTTCTGTGTTTATTCTGGTCTGCCTAGGGTAGGATGCCACGGAGAGCTGCCTGTGCCAGCTTCATCTGTTTTCCTGTAAGGAAAGACTGGTGTGAGGTGCTGCTGTAATATGCAAACACCGGGCATTATTTGCCTCTAGAGCATAAAGCAGACCATGGACATCTGGTCAGCAAAGTTCAGAAATTCATTTCCAGATGAGCAATTTGGCATTATTCTTGTTCCAAGACCTTCAAAGCATTCCTGTTCATCAGCTCTGATCTTACTGCGACATTTTGATGCCTGGAGTAGCTCAATTCCATTGTAGGCTTCCATTAGTGTGACTGAGGTGGCACTTGCAGGGAGCTTGGTGCTAATCCTCTAGGAATCTCATCCTTTCACATAAGGAACTGTTTTCTGAGTCCTTCCTGTCTGGATGGATGGTTCCAAGCTTTGTCTTGTTCTGATGTGGTCTGTGCTGTGGGCAAAACCCCTCTTCATTTCCATTGTTTCAAGCTGTTGCTTGGAGACAAAGGGAATTTTAACCAGATAAAGTCCAGCTTTTGCAATGACAAATGCTGTGATTCTTTCAAGCCGCTTTTCCAAGTGGGAATTTGATGCAATTGTGAGCATTCAGGATGTCTAGATTCCATCCTTGGTTTGGCTAGTGACTCAGTGGTGTAGTAATTCAGGCTCCATTTTAAGTGGCTGTTAGTTTTGAGTGTCTCCATTTCAAGTGTCACAAAGGGCCAGTACTTGTAAAAACGCAAGCATACAGACACATGAGCTTGGTCACACCAACTAAGTGCTGTCAGATGTCAAGTTCTGGGGTGCAATTGAAAATGCCCTGTGCCTCAACTGCTCTTCTGCAGAATAAGTGTAAGAGCACTCAAACACAGCAACCTTTCCCTCATAGCTGTAAAGTGCATTGAAATCACTGTAGGAATGCAGCTGCAAAAGTCCAAAGTGACAGACTAAGACGTATCAGGCACTAGTTTAATGGGTGAAGAGTCTTCCCATCAGTGCCACTCGACGTGGCAAATGGATCCCAGTTTACCTGGTTTTGTCAGAGCTCCTTCCATTTAGCCCAAAGCTACCCCTGGAGCAAACAGAAGAGAGCTGTTAATCCAGGCCCAATATGACCTGGTACAAGGAAAGATCAAAACTGAGCTGCTGTGCTCTGGAGCTAATGATCCTGCATTGCTCAATACTTTTCCTTCTAATAACTACTTGAGCTTCCATCTTTCTCCTAGTCAGTAATACCATGGGCATGTTGCTTGCATTGTGGGACAGCAACGAATACATACCCATCAGTCAAAGGACTGGATGCAGTGGGGGCTGCAGTGTTTCTTTTTCTCTGGTTGTCATCAAGCATCTTCCCCTGCCCTGTATCCTTTTCTGTGAAAGCACCAGGAGTGAGGATGAAAGCCCCAATGAGAATGTGAATGGAACAAACTGGGTGTTATTGCTCCGGGTGGAACTATTTAAGATGATATTTCCTGGGTTCCCTGTGCCCTGAGACAGGGAGTACTCCTTTGCCTGTTTGCACCGTTGCCTTTAACACTGCAGACTTGAAAGCTGGTACAGCAATCCAGAATGTCTTAAACCCAGCTATCTTCCTGCTTGCTGTCTAAACAAGCCAGGCACCAGGTAACTCCAGACTATAAATTCATGCAGAGTAATAGGCACTGCTTTTCTATCCTTGCTGCTGATTAAAATGCTTCTTAATTTTTTATTGCAAGCTTGTATAAGCAGAATGGAGGGAAAAGCCATTAAAAAAGCAAATGAATTCTGGTTTTCTAAAGCATCTGCGTGGAGCAGATAGGAACTGAGCACACTCAGTGCTCCCCTCTAAAATGATGTCTTTTAGCACCCTTTCAGTCTGGATCTGCCTCACAGCCCTGGGTTTAGATTTGTGACATTCTTAGCTTTGACTGAGTGCTAACCTCTTCATCCCTTGCAAACCTCTTCATCCCTTCCTGCCTCGGTGTCCCAGCCTCAGTTAGCACAGTTGTGATGCTGGGCCACAAATGGTTTAGTTCACGAAGGTAAGGCTGTGTGAAGAGTATCTGATGGGCTGGAGGCTGTCAAAGGCTCTGATTTTTTCTCACACTGTGTAAGGTCCATAAGGAGCCAGATTTACACTGGGTCTGAGTTACAGGAGGAAAAGGCAGTAGTAGCTCTATATTCCTGCTCTTGAGGGAACAGCCCTGCTCATTGCTTTAAATCATTCTGGGGTTTTATTTTTCTGTGTCAGCACTGTCAGAGCCTATAATCCTCAACTAAAAGAGGCCATCCCGCCCTACCAAGAGAAGGACTTAAAGTGAGGAATCCCCTTCAGCAAGGATGTGGCAAGCAGACTGACAATGTAAAAGAAAGGAAAAAAATATCCTGAGCCAATATGGATAAAATTAGGGCCTGATAATGATGCAGAATTCCAGCCATGAAGAATTCCCCGAGCACAGGGAGCTGGTGGAGCCACACAATGGGCAGTGCTTACTGCCAACCATGCATACTAACAACAGTAATTGAGCAGGTAATGGTTATGCATGCTTTATAAACACCCATCACCGGTTATGCTCATACCGTGCAGACAGGGAAGACTTTATATAGCAGATTAATGTTATTCTACATATGTTTTACATAGCAGTTACTATTCATGTATTCTCTACATCCCCTCTAATCCATAATATAGGAACACTCAGGGCAGATGCCAGGGAAAACGTTCAAGGCAGCTGTGAGATTAAAGGTATTGGACTGTTAAGACTTGCCTCAGTCCTGAGCTGTGCTATCAGTGTTGAGACAGGTTACAGGCAGAGGAGCTTTGTTCATTATCTGGCCTTTGGGTCTCTAGGAAGACAGAGTAAGACGCTTCCCTTGTGCTTCAGGTGGAGGTAAATGCTTCCTGTACAAAGTACAGTGTGGCTAATGCATGGAAAATGGCATATGAAACTTGGTAGTTATCATTCTAGCAAGAGGGTCAGAATAGTTTGTAAGAAGAGATGGGAAGACCAGAGTCTGTGCTTTTGCTTCCAGCTCCAGGGGTGACTCTATCAGAATGAGAACCTTTCACTGGTAAGGTTCAGGTCTGTTGTTCATTAACTTGTCTCATCTCCAGTGTAATTCCAATAGGTGGGTTTACAAGTCCTTTTGGAGCCTTGGTGTCCCCATCCACAAAAAGGCAAAGGTCTCATTACATAACATGGTTTATGGTCCTCAGACAAAACAATGAGGAGTATTGGTAAATAGCTTGATTTTTATCAGCCTGCCCTTTCCAAAGAGCTTATAGCTGCTGTCTGCTTGCATTTGTATTTCATGCCACTGGGATGTAACTGTGTTCTGACAGAGCTGGCTCTTTCAGCATTTAGGGGGGAAGAGTTGGGACTCTTCAAGAGCCACATAAGTCCTTACTTCAGTTCTTTATAAATTTTGTAGGAAATACACTCAGCCATACTTCCTAAAAGAGGAAATGCTCGAGTCCTGTCTCCTGTGTTTAGACTAAACAGAATCCAGATAATTTAATCTAAAAGGGAAATGCTCTTTTGAGGATAAACAGCCTGAATAAAACATTTCTGAGCAAACCCATGGCAATGTCCCCCCCCTAAACAGCAGTTTCTATCCTGAATGATGCCAGAAGCAGCTTGGCTGATCAAGGGAATTGGCCTCACTGTAAATCTCACTCAGGATACCCTGTTAAGACTGCTCCCATCATGCTGGTACCAATAATCATTGAGGATCAAGTGGGCACTTTTTACTTGGCTTATTCTGCATATATGCTAACTAAGACCTGGCAGATAGACCCTTTGGGCTTGTTTGTAGATACTAATGAGGGCCAGATGCTGAGACTTGTGTGGTCTGGGGCTGTTGAACTGCTGTTATCTACAGCACGGAGCCGTTTGATTTCTTTTCTTTACAAGGCAAACAAACTATTTTCAGCATTATGAAGCTGTTGCAACTTTGCCATTTGCTGGGCTGAGGAATCACAAGAGGTGGAAGCTTGAAGTAGGGGTGTATATATCCTGTCACTCCAGATACAGCAACATGAAGAGCAAATAGGCATATCAATTGTCAGTGCAAGATTTGCACATTAGAACTGTGTCCAGGACAGAATGCCAGCATCTAATAAGCATGTGTTACGGAGTAAGAGGTGCAATAAGGGTTAGGATACCCACTTAGCCTGTTATCTTGTTTCTAGTTATTAATAGGAGCTGGTTTGAGGGAAGGAATACAGGAGCAGAGTAAAAAATGGATTATTCCTGATATTTATAGTCAGTAAATGGCTAATGTATTCACTTAGCCATACTTCCTCCTGTGGCCCATGGGTTTGCCACAGTTACTCATACCCTTTATTCAGTTGTGAGCTGTCACAACAGCATCTGACAGATGCCTAGGAAACCCTACAATAACCCCAATAAGTATTTCACTTTTCTTACATAGATTTAGCCAGTGAGTCAGACTCCTGCCTGAGAGCAAACATGGAAATAAGGAGTTAGGAAATACTGGATGAGGCTAACAGTTAATCTGCAGTGTTTCACTTCAAAATGGTCTAGTAGCAGATGGAGGTGGAAGAAAACCCACAAGTGACAGTGCATGAAATCCCATACTTGCATGGGAAAGTTACTGCTGAATATAAGGTAGATAAGGAAAATTATGCATGTATATACTTGAAGAAATAAATCTAGTGTGACTTGTGCTTAAGCCTTATAAATATCTAATATCTTCCTGAATAGAAACTGAGCACTTGGGATCTCTTTTCTAGTAGCCGGATGCCCCATTTCTTACTGTGAGGATGAGCTGAATCACTTCTCGGATTGATGGAGGAGTTCAAACAAAAATAGGCTGTGGGGACCCTGCTGAGGCCTTTCAGCTTTGGCTTTGTGTGGTTTCAGGTAGCCCCAGGTGTGTTCATGAAGAGCTGGACTTTCAGCTCTCCCTGCAGCCTTGCAGCCACCCTTTTCCCTTGGCTGCTTCAGGACAGAAGGCATGTAAGTAACTGTGGTGCTTGCAGAAGCTTGTGCCTGGAGAGCTGGCTTAGTCTGGGCCAGGGTAAAGGTCTTTGCAGTAAACCCTTGGCCCAAGGCTGCTTTTTAGCTTGTTGAAACAATGCAGCTGAGTGGGGTTTAGCTCAGGGAAGGAATGTGAACTGTTTAAGACTGAGAGATGATGCTGGGCTATGCTTGCTGTCAGATATGCACAAAGCTCTGTCAGAATGTGCTGTCTGGCATCTCTTGGCACCTCTCATGTTTTACCTGCTTACCTTTTATAGTAAATGTTTTGATGAGCAGCAATACGTCCAAGCAAACAGACACAAGGATGACATGACAGACACTTTGCCCAGATCAAGAGGCAGGGTGCTGTGATTGATTCCCTAAAAGAAGGAGAGAATAGAACTAGTCAAGTTCTGTAAATCCCACTCAGCTCTAAATGAGCCCTGGATTCTAACATCAACTGACAGCTAGGGCTGGTTGATGCTAAACCTCCCCCTTCCTGGATGAAGCCCAAGATCAGGACAGCCCCTGTTGTCTTTTAGATAACTGTTCTCAGAGGGCCCTGTAATCTAGAATGCAGGGGGGTTTAAGAGCTGATAGCTGGAAGTTGAACCTTGACAAATGCAGGATAGAAGCTAAGATGCAAGGAATTATTGGGAAGCTTAATGTACCACTGAACTAGTCTATCAGTGGGAGGAGATGCTAATAGAACTGCAGGCTGTTAAACTGTACAAACATCATGGTGATCTACGGTCTCTGTACTGCACACTTGGATGATCAAAACTCATACATTCTGGCTTTGAAAATCTATTGGTAAATGTTGCATTTCATTCTTACAATTGTATTTTGGATTGAGGCTTAATTTGGTTTCTCTGGAATTATGCTTTGGATGTTCCATTGTCTTGTTATGGGCTTAAAATATGCTTTCTGCAGTAGTTCCACAGAGCTGTGGAGCGCATTACCATTAAGTGAAGTGGTGAGTGCAAACGTGGGTGGACAAGTGTGTATCAAAGAGTGGACCAAGTCAGTTCTTAGACTCCTTTTTAGATCATGGAGGTGTCTGACTTCCTCTCCCATTCGTTTTCTTTGTCTGTTTAAATATTTTCTTTTCCATCTGAGTTTCGTACTGGGATAGAAGCTGCCTTGTCCTCAGCCTTCTAATTCATTCTAAAGATAAGTACAAAGCTGCTTTTGTTGGTTTGAGAGACCCCGTGGGGTTTGAGGCTTTGTCAGTCTCTCCAGCTAACACAAGTTCCTATCTATTTTTCCTGCTTATACCCACAAGTTGTTTTCAGCCTGCATCAAGTTTTCAAAAACAACTGACTTTATGTATATACGGCTTCCATTTGAACCTTGCATCAAGAGGAAGGTGCTTTAATTGCTTTCCAGACTAACAGACAACAAATGATGATGTAGATAAGAGGATGTTTGTTCCTTGTATGTTCTGTGCTGGTTCTTTTCCCATCTCTGCTGCTTCCCAGTCTCTGCCAAAGAGCATATAAAACCAAAGGAATTTGAATCTAAATTTGCACCATCTGAATGGGTTTGAAATGGTGAGGAGTCAACATCCTTGCTGCTTTTCTAGAAACCTTTGTATGCTCAGTTTTGCTTGAGCCACTTGATAGCCTAAAGATTCTAGGTCTCAGGTCCTATGAGTTCTCTCATCAGTCTCAACTTGCCTGTTGTCTCTTCTTTTAGACACCCATATATCACCAGTGTATTTGTTATTCTGTATGCAGCATCTAAACAAGACCTATTCTTGTCTCAGTGCTTAACCTAATGTAAAGAATATCAAGCCACATGTCGAACACCTTCAATCAGCTAAACTGTAGTCAGAACAATAGGAGTAGAAGCAGATTTTTACTAAGTAGTAATCTGTGTCTAACCATAAATGCTTCAGACGCTCTATTTCTCCACTGCCTTAGTGTTTGAAACAGTCAGATTCACCACATCAAGAGCCTCACAATAGCAGGGAGGCACCAGGCTACTGCTTGTGTTTGTGGCGTTTAGTCTTGATGGTTTATTTACTTGCTCCTAAAAGTTCTTTGGGGGGAATCTCTTATCGGCTCCAAAACGCGGCCGTGCTGCTGAACGAGAGGCTGTGACATTAAAAGTAATTGACATTAAGAAGTGGTGACATTAAAATTAATCATGTTTGATGGATGCTGGAGACGGAAGCCGCAAGGCTCCCGGGTGCACGTTTTAGCAAGTTCTGACATTCATTCTCCCCCTTCGGTTCCTGCAGCATTATGTAACTGCCTTCTGCACCCGCTGGTCCCGAAACCACGTGCGGGGAGGGAATGTGCTTCAGGAAGAAGGGGTTTTCTTGGAATCCACTGCTTCATAGCTTTGGGTGTGATGGCTGTTTCAGCCTCCACCCGGTGAACTAATCAGTCGCTAAATCAACGCGGTACTGGTGACACTGGCTTCCTAATCTAAAGGCTGGAGATGAAAGAGGCCACTGGGTGTTTGCAGCAGAGCTGATGGAGTTGTGGAGCATTTATTCCCTCTACTATAGGAATTCAGGCAGAAGTCTTGCAAGGAAACCTGGTTCTTGTAGTGTAAATAGGGATATTTGTGGTTTTGTTGCCATTTGTTGCGATAATGGGCAAATATTTCTGTTCTTGTCACAACTGCGTGGTTCAGACCTGGTCAGTTCCCACTTCTGCTGCTGTGGCACCAGCACTCAACGAAGAAGAAACTGACAGTGTTTTCCTTCAGGACCTGGAGTTTCTCAAAGACCTGGAGGGGATGTGCTATAACCTGATACCTGTAGTTTACAGCCAAGTCCTTTAGCAGCAGCCAGGAATGAGATGAGCATCAGGAATGGACGACTGGTCTCCATGTGCATGCTTACTCTGGGAAGAATCAGGTGAAATCACAGCAGCCTTCTCTTCCTTTTGGTGCCCAAAACCTACCTAGAAACGTTCCTTCCAGGCAGCAAGTGAGATGCAGCTTGGTTGAAAGGATGAAATCTTGGTTCCAGGATAGCATTTTCCAACTTCCTTTTTTAGCCATGTGAAGCTGGAGGGGCCTCAAAAATGAACCCATGTATTGGGCGAGAAGCCAGTTACCTCCTTGCAGCTCGAGCTCTGTGCTGGCTCCGCTTTCTGTCCTATTTGGAAACTAGAAGTAATAAGCTGATGTGAGCTGATCTTGTTTTTCCTTTCCCACTGTGGTCTGTTTAGGGTGTCAGCCTTTGAAAGCCAGCACAGTGAGCATACAGCCTTTTTTTTTGCATGGCCTCTTAGTACCGAGCGATAACTTGCATGAGATCCAATGTAACTTCACTTTTAAAAGCAAAAAAACCCACATTGTAAGGTACTTTAGCTGGAGTTAAAGCTTGGCGTGATGGTTAGGGGCACTAAGAACTGCCATCTGCAAACAGCTTGTCAAGAGATGTTCCCAGTGTGTAGTTTGATTTGGATTGACCCTGTGAACTGTAGATCTTATCCCCAGCTCTGCTCATTCCTTGTGACTCCAGTCAGTCTTGTTGTGTCCCTAGTTATCCATGGGCTTTCAGCATCGGCTTTTTCCTTAGCAAACTGGAAACAATGATACTTGGGTGCTTCACTATGTGCCTGTGAGGAGAACACTGAGATCTTGGTATAGGAGGGTCGATGAATCTTGTCCTTTTCACTGTACAATGTGCACAAGTCACACTGTTGGGCACCAAGGACAGGAAGGTGATGTTAAGGATGTTTTTGCTAATGCAATATGAAACTAGTTAATAGACTGTCACTGGATGAAGTCCATAAGAGACAGACTTGATTGAATATACTATTTCCTTTTCTTTGCACTCTTCTATTTTTCTTTGGCGATATCCGAGTCCCTGGGGAGCCACAGATAAGCTTGAGCATCCACAGTGTTTGGATATGCAAGATAAAGTACTAACAAGTTACAGTTGAGATGCTTTGGTGGCAGGTTTGCAGAGGTGCTGAAGACATGTAGCTGTGCATGCCCTCAGTGAAGGGTATGAGGGTGAAGAGCAGCCTGGGGAGGCAAAGGAAGACCAGAGATGCCCTGTGTATACAGTGGGGTTTATGTAGCCTTCCTTCTGACTGAAAATGCCTTCTTAAAGCATGGGTAAGAAGCTGTGTCAGCTCCTATTAAAGCAAATGGGTTTTCCTAGAGAAGCCAAACCCACGAGTACTGTAGGGAAGAGCCAAATATCTGGCAGCTTTTTGTGGTGTTTCTGGCTTAAGAACATGGGGAATTTTTGAAGACAAAATTAACCCCTTGGAACACTGAATTACAGGAATAGAAGTGGATTTCAACTTGCAGGAAAGCATGCTTTGTGGCTTTTGAAGGGATGGCACCTCCCTGCAAACCTGGGTTTATATGCATCTCCAGGATCATGAATAGGGTATGGGGACTAAGGAAGCCAGCTAGGGGGGTTGAGCCTCCAGGGTTTGGCTTCAGTTCCCCATATCTGAGCCTTGCTGGCTAATGGACAGTGCAAATATTGCCTTTGCCCCTTTTTGTGCCACTTTATGTGGTCAGGTAATGACTTAGTTATTGTCTGGCACTTAGAAATAAATGTCAGTGTTGTCTGAGTAAATAGGGGGGAAAACCCCAACGTTAAACAGATCCTTCCTTGTAAGTTCAGGCAATCAAAAACCAGTATCGGGTGATGTTTTCCTCCATTATATGAAGAGAAATAAAAGCTGGTACTGGAGACAGCTGTGACCTGCTCACAGATACTGTCAGCAAGAAAAGAGGTTGAATCCATCAAATAAATGCTGTGCTTGGTTATCCCCCCAGACCACACATGCTGGGCTTTAATGTAAATGTGGCTGCCAGATGGTTGCCAGACGTTACAATGGGCTTAATCACTGAAGACCCCACCACCCTGATCCAGCAGCTGTGTACACAGTTTGTGTTATGGTGGCTGAAACCAAGCTGGTGTTTAGGAGCATCTCTGTTCCCAAGGCAGTGCGAGAGGAGCATTGTATGCTTCTTTCTGCACGGCCTAATGCTGCAGTGAAGCAGGAAGGCTTTAGGGAGTGGGACTTGAGTCCCATGGGTCCTTCCTGCTCTAAGACTTCAAGCTTGTCACGGAACAGCACAAAGCAGAAGGCATTTCTGGAGGTTTGTGGCTCAAAAGCAGCGTCAGCTTGCATCAGGCTGCTCAGGATTTTAGCCAGTCCAGTTCTGAATAGCTCTAAGGATGCTGATTCAACAGTCTATGAGCCTCTGTTCCAGTGGATGACTGTTCTCATAGTGTGTTTTTTCCCTACTATCCCATTATTTTCCCCTTTTTAGGACTTGTCCTTTGTCTCATCCACTCGTTGTGTACCTCTGAGAAATCTGGCTTCTCTACAGTCTTCTTGTTCCCTATGTAAGTTTTACATATGCATCCCCGAGGCATGCAGGCTTTCTTACATAGATTGGAAAGGACAGAAACGAGGTGCGGAGAAGCTGCAGCTTGTCCAGGAAACCTTAGCTCTGCATCAGGGCTTGAGGTCCTTTTCTCCTTGAGCTTTCCTATTGGGAATTTCAGATGAATTCCCCGACAACTCCTCACTGCCCAGGTCTCCCAAATAATTCAGTAGAAATCTGTCCTCCATCACTTGTCAGACTGTACAGACCCACTGCGATGCTTGTTTCCACGCAATGCCTGTATCCCTGCACTAGTTCTGGAGTCCTTGTATCCTGTTCCTTCTATCCTTTCCCCTTTGCATTAAAAATGCATGAGGTTCTGCAGGACAAAAAGGCGAGTGTGAACTAGCAATGTGCCTTTGTAGCAAGGAAGGCTGAAGCAGTTCTGATAACTGAGGTATCGAGAATTAACGGTTGGTGCTACAGATGTTGCTTGCTGTCCTCAACAGCAGTTTCAGGAGTGGCTCTGAAAGACGATGCACACACATTGTGATCCCAATAAAGTCCAAGATACAGCTTTTCACAAGATCAGAATAAGTTGGTTGGACCTCTGGGATAAACTGAAAATGAGGGTGGAAGTCCTGAGTCCTGGAGCTGGTCATGTGCGCTCCCCATTCCTCCTAGGCTTACTTCTGTATACTTCACCTGACCTTTATGGTATGTTTCTTGAGAAGATGCCTGACCTTTTCACATCTCATTAGCAGATTGGTTCAACTGTTGCCTGAATCCCATCTTCACCCTGCTCCAAACCCCTCTTCCAGTTCAGCATCTTGGAAACACTGTGCTTGCTCACCAGAGCTCGGTGATGGACTGTAGCTCTCAGACAGGGCTCCTTGCTGTCGGAATGCTGGTACCCAGTGCCTGTTTTTACAAAGGGCTTGGCCTCTCTCGTCTTACTCCGGGCATCCTTACTTTAGGAAAGGGACGAGTGCCAGAGGAGAACTAGATTGCTCTTTTGAGCAAAGGTCACAGGCATCTTTGGCAGGCATGATGCTTGCGTGTTCCCATTCAGGGTTTCTCCTGGCAATGGCCCTAGGCTTTTGCAGACTTTGTTGCTTTTGCAGAGCCCTTGATATTTGCAAACATGCAAAATATATGTAAGGAGCATTGCAGCCCTGTGGTAAACAGGGAAGGAGCTGCCTCCCTGCTGAGCTCATTCCTATTGCAGAGACAGTTTGTGACCATTAGAAATGGAGTGGTTGACCCCTGATCAGTTCTGAGCTGTTTAACTCTGCTGTATTATCCCTCCATGTTGTCCCCCCAGCAACCTGCAGGTTTGATTTAGCTCAAGTAATACTGAAGCTTTGTTTTAGTCTTTCCACCTGTATGTTTGCAAAGCCAGTGTTTTGAGTGTGCTTCTATTTCTGAGGGAAGTGAAATGGATCTGCTTTCCATTTTAGTCCTTATGCCTCTTCCAAGCACCCTAGATGGTAACTTAATTGATGCTTTGAGCCTTTAAAACTAGGGTTTGGATATATCTACACTAAGATAGAAAAAGAAACAAACCAGTTTTATAAGTAGACAGTTGGAAAACTAATAAACATTTTTTTTCTATGGGGTTTTAAATGTTTTAGAACATTGACAGAAGCAAATATTTGAGTAATTCCTCATTTTCCTATGTTGTTTCTTGGGTTGCTACACTCGATTTAAGCTAAGTTGGTTAACTTTATTGTATAGCCTTGGCCTTTTTAGGATTGGAGGCTGTTGTCGAGTGGAATGGATCCAGAAGTTGGAATTGCTCACACACTGCAATCCTGCGGGTAGCAGAATCCTCCTCGGACTTTACCATCTCTGGCTACTATCAGTGCATGAGAATGCCTTAGGTTCAGCTGTGCTGAAGAAACATAAATGCAGGAATCTGTAATGCCTTATATTGTGTTAAACACCACTTCCTTATTTCCTGTGTCTGACTTTGCAGTCCCTTCCTTAACGTCAGACTCGCTCGCAGCAGCTGGGCAGTGTTGCTGTCAGTTGGAATAGCTGTTGTGCTCCACTTTGGGAAGCTGTGCCTCTGCAGGGAGAGTGCTTTCCAAAGCCTGCTTGTCTCACAGTCAATACAAGTTCTCAGGCGTATAGTGAGAGTCTAGTCTTTGGCTTGTAAATGTTACTGAGAAGCTCAGGATCGTTTCGAGCACCAAATGCAAGATCAGACCTTCTTGAGTACAATGTGAACTAAAATGCGATGTCTAGAGATTTGGTGGATTGTCAGTGTGATGCCAGCTTCCTAAAATGCAGCTGGGTGTCTCTTGCAGCATTTACAGTGGGGTTTGCATTCCTCAGTAATCCCCACTTGCTCCGTTTGTAGCTCTGATTCAGAAAGTGGGATTTACAGAGCTCCGCCTCTACTCATCCGAGACCTTAGTGTCCATGTCCAGATGCCACAACTCCTAGTAACAGTAGGGAAGCAAACAGAAGATGATGGATCTTTTCTCCGTTTTCTTGCAGCTGGTACGCTGTTGTGCCAAAACTCGAGGAAAGATGCAGGGAGGGATTTGAATCCTAGTGATAAGAACCTGGCCCTCCTCCTTTTTATTCCTTCTGGCTCATACTGAAGGCAGTGCAAAGGTTTCTTCAATTCTCTAACCTCTGGGTTCAGTAAACATGAAGTAATTGATTGTAACTACTATAGCATTGGTGAGAAACAGGCTGCAGGCAGCATCTGTAACCACAGCTCCTCCAGAGTTAAGCTGCTGTTGTTCCTGGTCTTGTGCTCACACCAAGGGATGCACCTTGTACTCATCCCAGAAGCGCTGCAGACTTGAACGTCTTCGCAAAGTCTTTCACAAGACTTAAAGGGGTGACGGGGAGGAGCTGCTGCTGCTGTTCTTTTCCTGCCCTAGGGAAGGCTCTAGCTGAGGCTTTGAGATTGAGTGAACATGAGAAGTGACAGAGTGCTAATACATTAGACATTCATTTTGTACCATATTAGTAGTGCTTGTAGTGGATAAGTGAGATGTCATACCGTGTTATGTGCAATTACGAGTACACAATTGAGCATCTCATCGAGGTAACATGGATGTGATGAACAGGGACTGAAGTCTGTACCTTAAAACTATATCAAACTGGGCTGAAAATTAAAGGAAGATGGAGAAAGGCATGAAGTTTACCTGTATCTTCTGAGCTTCCTGGTACCTCTTTCAGCAAGCTTAAACCAAACTGACTTTCTATAACAAAGAGTAGCAGAAAAGCACAATCAGTGCAGTGCTTTCTGGTTAACCTCTTATACTTTGATGCTAAGGGGGAAAAATCAGGGAGTCCTCAGTACAAGAATGGCTTTATTAAGCATTTTAATCAGCTTAAATCTCTTGTCTCCCCAATTTTCACAGCTGATGCAATCTGCTCCTTGGATTTTGAAATTGGTGAGGAAAGATCTAATGGAAAACACTGTTTTGATAACAGTTTTGTTGCTGTCTCTTCTGGTTTGTGTTCTGGATTCTGCTTGGTGTCTGCCTTGGGCACATAACTTCATTTCTGCGTGCTTTCATTTCTGTGTCCGTGAACTGACAGCAACAATAGGCTCACTGGAAGGCTGAGGCCGAAGCATGCTCCTCAGACAGAGGATGCCCTGGAAATTCTTACTGAAACCATCTTCTCATGCTTTCAATCCTCACCTGAAACCAGGCAAAGGAGTGAAATTGCTGACGTTTAGGGGTGGAATGTCTTGTTCTCTTGCTTTTCTCGGTTCAAAGCTGTGTAAGGTACACAAAGCAGCACAGGGATGCTTGCAGAGAAAGGGAGCATCTGACAGCCATAGGTGCTTCAGCCCCCAAGGAATCTGATATGTACTGACAAGGTCTCTGTGCAGATCTAATCCACACAGCTTGAAATCACCAGCTCATTACTGAGAGGCTTGGTTGAGCTGTTGCTGTAAACAGAAGGCACCTGGACCATTTTACTGATACAAATGCCTGGATTAAAGGCTAAGGAATTTCACACATCCCTCTGTACACACACTCTGTGAACCATTAAATAGGAAGATGCAGTTCTGATGCCTTGTCTTCTGTTTGCTGGTCTCCAGGGATGTAAACCCAGAATCTCCTACTTGCACCTGATTTGAAAACGCACTGAGAAAAAGGAGAGCAACAGTACATAGGCAAAGTTCCTAATGGTGTTTTCAGTGGCAGAATTTGGCTGCTTGATTCTAGGAATGTAGAGGTAAGACCCTTAGGTTGCATGTGGCTGCTGGGTACTGCAGGATCAGTCTTTCATCTATCTCTAATAGAGAAACACTGAGTTTTGCCCAGGGAATACTACATCATTGCTGCTGGGGCTGCTTGTGAGACACGGATCTGCACTGGATGGCATGTGTGCCTATGTGCAGTGTGAAGACATTGTGCATTTAAACACTCGTGTGCACTGCTGCTGTGCTGGTAACAGCTATCCCAGAGATCACTTCCCTGCTTCATCCTGGCCTGCCTGGGGAAGGATTGGTGCCCATGCTTCTGCAGCTGTTGATGTTTTTGTTGGTAGAAGCCTGTGTATCACCAGCCAAATTCTAGCCCTCTCCTGCACTCTTGCTTGCTTGCTGCAAATCTAAAACTCGGATGCTTTGCTTTGTGAAATGAGTTTTCTGCTCTCCTTGGGCCTTCCTAACTCATCTACAGCTGCAATTCCAAACGCCTCACGTCACCACTTGGAAACCCAGAAGCATGCAGGACTCTTCCCCTTTGCTTTCTGTTTCACCAGCCTCCTCAAACCTCAGCCCCACGCACATGTGGTTCCCATTAGAGAACCTCTGCAACGCTATGTGCGCACGGATGGGGATAGGCTGCCCTCTTGATTTGAGCACAGCCAGCCTGTTCCTGTGGGAGCTGACTGCTAGCTCACATGTTTCTTATTTGAGATGCTTTTGCTTCACAACCACATTCCTCAAATCAAAGGGAGGCGGAGGGGAGCGGGCTGCAGGCAGCGTGCGCTGGGGGCCAGGTCTTGGTCACTTGGAGCACTCAAGCTCTCGGGAGAAGGTGACATTTGGCCTTTCTGTCTCTGCCAGCCAAGGAACACAGAAAGCAGATGTCCCAGAGGGCAGGCCTGGCTGAGTTAATTATCCTTAGGAGACTCGAGCCACCCCCATTCCTCCTCCCTTGTGCAAAGAACGCAGAAGAGCTGTCTGTAAGGAGACACCATTTCATGTTTGTTTTGGCTTAAAATGCTGTCAGCATAAGGGCTAGCCGGGGCTCTTCAGGCTAGTGTGGTCTGGGGGTGGCGACCTCTTGGGTTCTCCTTACAGTTCTGGAATAAACCAACATAGCTAGCCGCTGTCTTTGTTTATCCGCATTGGAGACTGGGGAACAGAGTGAAAGGGGAGATAAAAGCCTTAATGTGCATGTGTCTGTCATCATTACTGAACAGTAATGATGGAGGGAATGTTTGGTTTCTTAATAGCTTAATTTTGAGGCCTACTGAGCTTTAAATATTTAACTGTAGAACTAGTGCCTTTAGTGTCTTTAGCTGACTTGAGCTTCCGAGTCATTGAAGCATCCCGAAGTTTCACTCAGTGTAATTCTCTGTCCACAAAAGTATGTCAACCTCCTATTTCAGCATGTTGAATTGCATATTTCCTCATTAAAAATGCTTATATTTTGCTTAGTATCACTGTAATAACCACTGGACAGTGTGCTTGGGGCAGGCTTTTGGTCTTCCATAAGGAAGCTCAGTAAACTTCCCTCAAGGCTGGAGCGCAATCAAACCCCAACAGATGTGAAATGTCTCAAATTCCTGGCAGGAAGGAGTGGTTCTAAGTTGCGACACCACAGAGTGTCCTGGGCTGCTTGGTTCTTAACTCTCCAACAGATTATTCTTGTCTCTATCTAATATAGACATGCTGTTTTCAAATACTTGAGGGGAATGAATGCTTTTTAGCACAAGATGAAGCAAGTCAAATGTGCAGTTAAAGGAACACTCCAAGCCTGAATAATTCTCTGAGTATTTACTCTCTTCGGGCTCATTTAAACTGTTTAAGCCCTTCTCAGAAGGACCCCATTTTCACATAGTGGAATCGCACTGATGTGAAAGTAATGTGTTAAAAGTATTCCAAGAAGGACTCAAAATGAGACCACAATGATGGTTACACTTGAGAACTTGTCTGTAGGGGACTGTTCTCCTTTCAGACAAGATATGATGTGTCTTGACAACAGCGGCCATTCACTGTTCCCATCACACCTGCACCCAGGGAACACTTTGATATTAATGAACAAAAGCAGATAGGGCACCTATCCCAGGTGACATGGAAATCATCCAGACAGTGCCATGAACTGTATGTGGGTGGATATCACTGAAATTCCTGCTTTTGCTGTTGTATGGAAGAAGGTTTTCCTCGGCAGCTGATTTCTTTCCCGAGTTGTTTCCCTCTGGTGCTAGTACAGGATGTCTCAAGCTGCAGGAAAATTACAGGTTGCATTTGTGTAATGCCTCTTCATTGGCCATCAGTGCTCGGAATAGCCTGTTGCAATTGTCATCTTTGATTAAAAAGCCAAAATAAGCTACAAAAAGTGTAGCTAAAGATTTCACTTCACAGATGTTCTTGAAACTGAAGTGTCTCAAGACCCATTTTGGATAGTCACATCTTTAAATGAAGTTAGTATAGTATCTTGTATCTTTGATTTTCTGAATCTTTTCTAGGCTGTTCCTAATTCCAGCAGTTAAGTGATAGAGCACCACTTATAACTTTTTAAACAGTATAATCTATATTTAGCATTGCTCCCTAATTCAAACCTTGTTCTGAACCTAAGGAAAGATTTAAATCTGGCAGCTCTTTAGCTTTTAGCACATGAATTTGCCTACAAATAAAGATGTCAGCAAAGCATTTATTTTCACTTTGATTCTGCTTGTATGCCTATGCATATTTCATGCTGGTATATATGTACATTTGTGCGTATACATATACTTATTGGATGGGCATGACAATAAACTGAGCTTCCCAATCTGGATGCGAAAGCATGGGTGATCACATTAAGGATTCAGACATTCATTCATACTACTTTGAATGGATGATAATATGTGGTAAGGCCAGATCCACAGTCCCAATCTGCTCAGCACTTGCTGCATTGCACAGGCGAGGGCTCCTTCCTTCTACATCCATTTCAAAAGGCTGACTCTTGCAATACACATCTGAAATCAGGAGGCTGTTAATGTTGAAATGGTTCTAGGAAGTACCTTGAGTGACACCTTTGCATGAGAAAGAGGCAGAGTATTCCACATTCTGTCGTCTAAAATCTGTATGGCCTGTTCTTGAGAGGGGCAAAAAATCCCTGGCTCAATCCTTGCCCTTCCTCTAGTATATCTGTGCTCATGCTGTTCGGGTACTGTCTGTTTTGGTGTACTAGCTGTTGGTATTGTTTGAAATGCTTGTTTTGCTGTTTCTTGGATACTTAAAACACCAGTGAGGGATGGAAAACAATAATCTCTGTCCCTTCTCTGCAGGGTGTTGGGTGAGTTATTGTCCTCTGAACAATAGAGCGAACACTTGAACATGTTACAATGGTCTCTTCGCCCCAAGTACAGAGCGGGGTTGGCTGTGGTGTGTCAGCGAGCCTGCTGCTGTGCACGTTTATTCCTCTCAGACCCAGGGCCAGTGCTTCCAAAATGCTGCAGTTGCAATAAGCTTAGTGTGCCTGCTCCGCTGGGAAAACAAAGCAGGCTCCCGAAGCCAGGAGCTGCAGGCTGAGGATGGCCTGAGTAAAGCTGAGCGAAGCAGTTCAAGTGCTGCTCTTTGCAGCATCAACTGCTGTGCACAGGATGTGGAAGGGAAAGAGGCGTTTTGGGGTAAAGAACTGTGGAGCCTGCATACATGTGGCATTAGTGAGCGAGGCTCTTGGATCCCACTTGTGGGAAAACCATCTATTGTCTGCTGGAGCCGGTCCGCAGGCATTCGTCTGGGTAGGATCTGCCCTCGTGTGGAAAGAGATGGAGCCGGTTGTGCACCCAGGAGCAAGCTTTGCCGGACCCGGCCCACACATGGAGGTGGTTGCTGCTGTCAGCGGCTGTCCATAAGCAGCCGAACTCCTTTAGTACTCATATGAATGAAACTGAAACTGAAGGGGGTAATAAACGGTAAAAACACTCTGAGAAAAATCTTATTTCTCATCTACACAAACACAAGAGAATTTCAAAGGGCTTTTATTCTTCAGTGAATAATAAAGCATTTAAATTAACCTAGGGGGGACTTGGATGTGCTTTCTGATTCTTTCTCTTTTCTGAGGCATATATTGTAAATTCCAGCACATCCCTAAAGCTAAAGTAGACAGAAGGTCCTGTTTAGAACCCTGCAGAACTTTGACTTCTGATTATGTGGCCTTTATTAAAGGTCTAATAAGGACAAAACGGGCATGTATGGGTTTTTATAGTCAGACATGTCTTGGGAAACTATGCAATGCGTGTGACAATCTGGTTACTGGTTCAAAGGGGAGCCAGCTCCTAATTATCTCTGATTGTATCTACCTTTGGAAAACCAATCCTTAGATGTCTCCCTCATCTTACTTCCATTGAGAAGGTTATTTTATAGGCAGAGGGCTCTTTCTCAAACCCAGAGCTTATTTGCTGGGGGTAACAAGAACCAGACCAAGGCGAGAGCTCTCCTAAAAACAGTCTGTCCATAAACCCAGTCTATCCAAGCCAGGCAGGAAAGAAAATGATGCTTGTTATACTCCCACAAGGTGATTCCTAATCATGATCAAAGCTTTTAATGTAAAATTACACTTTAAAATGTAGAACACCACAAAACCTCAGCGCTCTGCGGGCACAGGGCTTCGAAAGCGCTGCAAATGGGCTGGGAATGCTCACGTCTGAGGTGCTTAAATTAAACTTATTGATCAGCCATGTAGCGAGTGTCAGCATGTTAATGAAGGCAGCCTGCAGCAAAGTGGGCTGTAGAAGAAAGCAGGCGCTCATCCTAGGCAGAATGTATAATTGTATTTGGCAGATGGAGCTTTGAGACTAGTGAATCCAGGCCTAAACTGCATTAGTTTTCCCTTTACAGAAAGCAGCTAATGTGGCTGCAAAGCTTTCACTCTCACCAACTTGCGCAGTTGGAGTAGAGGACAACTAAATCCTTTGCAGAACTCCACCTAAGTGTTTTATATGCGTGTGTGCACATAGCAGTGATAACTTCCATAGAAGTGCTTCCAAGTATTGATTACATATTAGAAGCTTAGGAGCTGAAGGGTGGTCATGTTAACTCAGATCTGATTGGGAGCAGGAGCAGAGTGTACCTTCTATAACAAAGCTAGTCCTGAAGAAGCAGAAAAAGCTGAGGAACTGTTGTGTTAAATGTAATTGTTTATCCCCCCATGAACCTTCACTGTTTAAATACAAGTGTAGGAGCAAATCAGCCTATGTAAGCAGAGCTGCTTATGCTCCTGCTGGTAATCTTGCTATGTAATCACAGCATTGTGTGTTCAGTCACACATGTGACTCCCTAGTGCTGCCAGCTCTCCCAGTGTTCATCAGGTTCATAGTCCAAGAGCAAGATAGTTCATCTCACTTCATCCCATGGAGGGGGAAGTGGTTTTAGGCTTCCTTTTTGCACAGCGAAACTTAAGAACAACCCAACTGCGCTCTGAAGATTCATACACAGCAGACACGTGGCGTTTGTGCCCCAGAAATCCCTCTGGAAACCCGGTTGGAAAATGTATTTGGTGTTATAGCAGACCTGGGGGATCCCTGTCCTAAATGCCTTTAATTTCCCATACCTCTCGTCCTTTGGGTCAGTTTTAACTGAGTGTAAGTGTGTTCTCAAATTGGAGATGGGCAAAGCGAAGGGTCAGTCCCTGATTTTGGTCAGTTTTAGCAGGGATGCAGTACAGAAAGAAACCGAGTTTCACAATGACTAAAGCAGCGCTGGTTAACCAGCGTGCGCCCTGTCTTCTGGTTCAACATTTAGGGAGGAAACGTGCTTTTTGGGTGTTCGCGGCGAACATTTCAAAGGCTTTGCTTCCCTCTAGTGTTTCAGATTGGCAATTTCTCCCTTTTTTCCTCGCAATTTTAAACCCTGACAAACCGTTTTTGACAAGTTCCGGGTTGGTTTTTTGTTTTTTGGTTTTTTTTTTTGGTGATGCTATTCAAAGACACTTCACTGGCCTACTTGTATCGTGCTTTTCTTAATCTCACCACTCTTGTTCCCAGCCTGGGCTCTTATTTCCAGTGCTGAAATGCATGCAATGAGCAGCATCCTAGGGAAGCGAAAGGGGCTCCGAGCCTTATCAGATTGACCATGGGAATAAAACCATGGGCTCTGAAGGTCTTCTGGGTGGAAATACTGCTTATGAATTAAGGTAATAAAAGGTGAAGGCAAAACCAAGGAAGTTATGTGAAATTTTGAGTGCATGGAGGAGGTGGGTGCGACTTTTGCATTGACAGCTCTGGAGTGTGAAGCCATCTGTTCTTCATGCTTAAATATTAGTGTGAAACTGCCTGCCTGTGTATCTATAGATGTCCCCTTTAATCAGCTGCAATCTGTCCAGGAAGCTAGGCTGTTGGGTTTTCTACGAAGCAAATGAGGAAGGATCCAGCTAAACCTACGCTAGCAACGCTTGTCAGTGCAGAGCTGCATGGTTAATCCCGGCCTCTGACCACTGTCTTTCAGCTTCCTGCTCTGTTTGGCTGTCCAAGGCTCAGACTGAATTCAAGAGAGTGGCTGAAGAGAACGTGACTTTGCCCTGTCACCACCGCCTGGGGCTCCTGGAGCAAGGCAGCCTGGATATTGAGTGGCTGCTGCACATCTCCGAAACAGTACAGAAAGCGGTAGGTTCAGCATCCGCTGGGAAAACCATCTTCTTTCTGCATTGACATCAATAGCAGCCATCGATTTAAAGTGATTTCTGTGACGATCTTTGCAGGTTGCTCTGATGAAGTAGCATTAGGAAACACAGCAGGTTTGAGAGAGATTTATAGCGTGTAAAAGTTGTTTGATATTCACATATGCTGCATCGTGTCACAATCAAGTTTGTTTTAACACTGCTTTATAATCACTTATCGTTGGATAAACTTCAGGATCGCCCTTCAGGTTTTCATATATGACCTTGGAATTTAAGGCTCAGTTTTTTGAAACCCTGCTTCCAGGAAAAAAAACATAAGAGTTTAATACCTACAAAAATCAGGTCTGCAGTAACTAAAATTAGCTAGCCAAAACCAGCCAAGACTAAAGCCTGTTTTCATAGTTGTGACACGTGCTGATATCTATTTTGACACCAGTATAAATGCTCCAACATAAATCTCTAGCATAAATGCAGTTTATACATCAGTCTCAGACTTGAAATGCAGCTTTGCTTTTCCAGCCTGTCACAGGCTTCCTACATGACCCTTAGCAATGGTTCTTCACCATGCAGAACCTTAGTCTGCAGCTCATGGACACGCACTGATTTGTCGTCTGTGTGAATGTAAGATTACAACTGGTTGTATATGTGACACACAGACACAGCAGTGACTGTCTCTGTTCCTCAGGTGATCACTTACTCTGGGGGCCGCGTTTATGATGACCTGAATGAGGAACAGAAAGGGCGCGTTTCCTTCACATCCAACTTCCTCGCTGGAGATGCATCCTTGCAAATCATATCCCTGCAGTCCAGCGATGCGGGGAAGTACATTTGTAAGGTTAAGAATGCTGGGCAGTACGAATGGGCTCGCATCACCCTGAAGGTTGTAGGTAAGCACATTTCATTGCTCTGCCAAGGAAGAAAAATTGCTAGCCTCATTTCCTGGGCAGAGATTTATTTCAGCAGGGTATAAATACACAAAGATGTGTCATGATCAGGTTCCACGGTCCAGCTCCATGTCTGCCTTTGCATTTTTTGGCACGGGAAGAGCCTAAAGAACTGTTTTGAGCAAGTGTAATTGCCTTCAAAATCATATGAACTGTTCTTACCGAATTATCTCCATGACCTCATCTGCTGACCATCTATGATCAAGCTGATATTCTAGCTTAGCTGGTGATACAGATCTCCTGCTGAAGACTCTGGGTTCATGTCCCAGGACCCCAAACTGATCCAAGCCAGTGGAGGTGACAAATAAGCTGCTGGGGTTAGCGTTTCCTGTGGAAGAAGTGCTGTGGCCTGCCAAACGCTGTGGGGAGAAGGAAGAAATGGAGAAGTAGGGGGAGGGAAAGGATATTCTCTAAATAGTACCTAGAATAGGAGCACAATGATACAGCTCCACTGAGGCAAGTATCCATGAGGCAAACTACCCCAGAGTATTATAAGGAATACATGGAATATGTATGTCACTTCTATATCTGAGCCAGCCAGCTTTACTTCTTAGACTATGAAGTTGCACACAGTTGCAGCTGAAGTCCCCTAACAAACAGCAGCGATGTAATTCCTTAATGCATTCCAGAGAAGCTGCTTAAGTGACGTACTTTGCCAAAGAAAGGCTTTCCACTAAGGAAACAGCGTGACGCGTTTGCATGCCTTGTCTTCTGTCCCTTCTAGAAAAGCCTTCCAAGCCCAAGTGCTGGCTAGAAGGGGAGCTGTTGGAAGGCAAGGAACTGTCCTTGCAGTGCCGCTCTGCCTCTGGCACTGCACCCATCTCCTACCGATGGCAGCGCATAAATGAGGAAGACAGAGCTGAGCATCTCCCACCTACATCGAGAGTCAGTAAGTCAGATCACTTCCTCTTAGGGCTCTCGGTACATTCAAAGCCACCTAACCACCCACATGTACGTGCTCACGTACAGTCACATGCCTGCTTTTTAAATGGGGATCCCTTGGTGGCAGTGAGAGCAATGATATGGCAGGGATCTCGCTACTGCAGCTGGACAAGGAAGTGCATGTAGGAGTTTTAGTGTTCTGCTGAAGGCTGACAAATGATCATTTGTGAGGCATCACTGATTGTTCTTAAACTGATTTGAACTGGAAGCTCAATCTGTGCTTCTGTTAAGCTTTCCTAGTCGTTTTCTTTATTAATCCCAGTGTTGTTTTTCCTGTTTCAGACATTTCTAATCCTGGGCAAGTCCTACTGAAGAATCTTACACAGATGAGCACAGGGTTATACCAATGCATTGCCACCAATGAGGCTGGACAAGAAACCTGTGTTGTTCAGGTGACAGTGCAGCGTAAGTGTTGGCACATAACTAGTATTTGCATCACTGTATGAGCAGTGCTGCTTCACATCTGTCCCATCTTGCCTGGTGAACTTGCCACACCTTTGCCCTTTCACAGTTCAACCACATGAAGCTGTTCTCATTCATTGCATTTTTAGTTTGCAGACAGTCCTCTGTATAACCTAAAGTGGTAAATACATCATTTGGGCTCACATGGTTTGGTCTGTTAGAAATTTAGGGTTTCTGAATGACTAAGGAAATATGAAGGGAAAACCAGTGAGTGAGAGGTTCCAGAGCCCCTAGATTTTAAGGTACTTCTGGCTGGAGTGATTGCATGAGATTACTCTCCAGTATCCAGCCTCTGTGTGAATAGTCCATTGTTCCAATTCCAAACGACGTATCTGTTGCACTTAGGACAGTAAAGTGTCGAAAGGCTGACGTGAAGTAACGTGCAGAATAAAAAGCAACTTTGGACATAATCTGGTTTCAATCCAGATTTAATAAACTCTGTCCTGAACAACAGAGATTAAAATCACTGTTTTACCTGGTTAACCCCATCGAGGGTGTGCCCATGTCTAGGTAAGGAAAGGGTGGAGTTTAGCACCACACTGAGGACACATCCAAACAATAGTTCAGCAGGTTTTCATGTGCAGCCCTCAGGGGAGATCAGCAAGAGCTGGAACTGCTGTAACAAAAGCCTGCTAATAGAGAAGGCTCTTGGAGATTCCATAGCTTTGGAATCTTGCTGCCCAGCCAGGCCTGAAATAATTGGAATATGGTCATGTAGCAAAGAGAAAGCCCATCTGCCTCAGGCATCTGAAGTAAAAGCATCCAGGCAGCTTTTATGCCAATTGAACTGAATTGGCTTAAAACCTTGCTTTGGTTTGCTAAACCCTCCATAGGGACAAGCCTTAAGGAAACAATTTTAAACCAACCCAACCTAACTGCTCTTATCAAAAGAAGTTGTCATAAAGCATCAGCTAAGGGCCCATATAGCTAGGAAGCATTCCCTCCTTAACTCTGTTATGATGAATGAAAAACACCTTGCACAGTGTGGTTCTCCTTTCCTCCTTCCTCTCTACACCCTCAGTTCACTTTTTCCCCCGACTCAATAATTCATTCTTCCAGTGGATTGTAATAACTTCAGGGTGAGTTGGAGGAAAAGCAAAATCTCCATGGGGAAACATTTGCAGTTCAAACACTCTTTCTCTTGGGAACTGCTCGGTGCCTTGTTTCACATAAGAGTTGTGCTGCTTGTGGTTCTGTGCTCTCATGAGGGAATTATTCCTTGGAGAACTCTCTTTTTCTTTCCTTCCATTCTCACTCATAGCTAAAGGCAAAGCACTTGTGATCCCACCCTTCCAGAGGTGAATACCTTTACCAGTGTTAGCTCTGCTTTAGAAACAATGCCTGAAGATGAACTGGTTCAACCTCAGTGTGGAGACACACCTAAATAAATAGACTAATACGTTCTGCTCTGATTTATACCCAGCTGCGTTATGGACTAGAACCTGACCGTATGACCCTAGTGAGAGTTTACCAGCTAACACACTTGTTTCTGGACCGCAGATGCACAAAACATCGGCATGATCGCAGGAGCAGTTTGTGGTGTGGTGGTGGGTCTTTCCCTCCTCCTCCTGGCCGTGAGGCTGACGATAAGGAGGAAAGAAAAGAAGAGATATGAGGAAGAGGAGGCACCAAATGAAATCAGGTAATTTGATTTAATCCCCCATCTCCCACCCTCTCTTCTTTCGGTTTCACACATCTTTCCACTACAGTTTTAAGTAACCTGGGTGTTAAGTGCACTAAAAGGTTGGTCTAAAAAGCTTTTAAAGCCTCCCTAAAACATTAGTGACACATTTCTTGACTGTGAGAAACTTTGGGAAGAAATTCCAGAAAATTAGGTAGATGGAAATCTCTTTTTTCCCTTCTTCCCAGGACACATTAGCATAAAACTCAACAAAATATTCTGTCTCACACTTGCCATTTCATCAGTCTGAAAGCATTTGCATAATCCTCTCCAGTACTTAAATTCAACCGACTGGAATGTGGTTTTGAGAGGTGGTTGGTTTGTTTGCTTGCTTTTGCCTTTTCAATGGCAATTCCTGTAGGGAATGCTATGAGCAGGGAGGTCCTCCTTGAGTCTTCTGAACAACTGTGCTTCTGGATTTAGCTCCCCTGTGTGCAGAGCTGAGAAGCCTCACCCAGAGTGGGTGTACCAAGAATGCTGACGCATGTTCTTTGAATTCATCTGGTGCATGCGTGTGAGGTCTGCTGCTCACCTCCCCTGAGCAGAGACTGGTCACCAGCCAATTGAGCCTGAACTCCTCAGGAAAGCAAGCCCCGGATAAAGACACTTCCAGGAATGAGTTTTAGCTGTTCGTGCCCTGGAAGAACCCCTTTGCCTTGTTCCATTCTTCTATCTGTAAAAGTGCACGCTGTCATACAACATCTATGTACCGTTAGGCATCTGTAATCACTGAGTAGCTGATTACTCAGCCAGGTGTCAGACTGCTAGCAAGGAAGTAGTGTCTGCTGGTTTCTTCCCTTCCCTTCTTCCTGTTCTCTTTGCTTTCAAATCTCTGAGCTTCACCCTTTTATGTCCCCTTTCTGTGCACGGCTGTTACCTTCTCTGTCTCTCTGGGCCCAGCTCTTGCACTTCTCTTACTACCCACGTTTCTTTTTGTTTAACTAGAAGAACCGGTCTCATTCCCACCTCAGTCATTTGTCATTATGAGTAAGGATTACGGAGCGGACAGCTCCATCTGAACTGTTTGCACTGACACCTGGCATTCGTTCCACAGTCCTCAAAGCTGCACACAAAGAGCCAGGTGTGTGCAGCATCTATTCTAAATCCATATGATCAATAGTTCCACAGAGCAATAAGGAATTTAGTCCAAAAAGTTGCATAGCACAGAACTTGGAAACCCCTGTACCGTGCTTAAACTGCTGGACAAGCATGTCCTGGTGATGGGCAGCTTCAATAAGCAACTTATTGCAGCAGCAGTTCAGTCTGGTACAATGTCTTCAGTGTTCTCATGGTATCTGAGCCCTGTTGTCTGTTTGATTGCAGAGAAGATGCAGAGGCACCCAAGGCCCATCTGGTCAAGCCCAGCTCCTCCTCCTCTGGTTCCAGGAGCTCACGCTCAGGCTCCTCCTCAACCAGGTCGACAGCCAACAGTGCCTCCCGCAGCCAACGGACTTTGTCGACGGAAGCTACTCCCCATCTAACTCCTCCCCAGTACAGCCAGAGGGAGGCGGAAGGGAAAGAAACTGAGCCCAAGAAAGTCGACTACACCAACCTGATGAAGATGGGAGCCACGCTGGTCATGGTGCCAGCCCAAAGCCGAGCGTTCCAGACAGTGTGACCGCCCGCCAGCTGTCTGGAGACTCCTGCTGTCCAGAAACACTTCACCTACCACCAGCCACATAGGAATTGTTAGGTTAGCTAGTTATCCTCCTGGTCAGCTTAACTTTAATCACTTGTGATCATTCACACCACAGGGAGCCCTCACACTCCGCTCTTTCTTACATCTTCCAGCACTGAGGTTCTGATACAGAATTATTTTCTGAAGAAAGATACATTTGAGGGGAAAAGGAGCCTTCTTTTTAAGTTACCTCTGTTGGAAATACACCACCGAGCATTTAAAAACTACAACAGCGAAGCACTGTACAAAGGAAGTGAAGCCAAACCTCAGGGCTCTATAAAAGGGATCAACAGAGACATAAAGATGCAAAATATTCCAGAGAGGTTTTTGTGGGAAAGTCTCTTGTGGAGAACTTTCTCACCTGAAGATTTTGGGGCACCCTCTCAACCTCAAAGCAGACTGACAGGCATTCCACGTCTTCTGTACTCAGTCTTTTACTGAAGCACTTCTGGAGTGGAAATGAAAGGATCACTCAAAACAATCAAGAGATGCAGCGTTAAGGCATGTGTCTGAACTAACTTCTGCACTACAGTGAAAGGACCCTTTATGTCAAAGCAACAGAGGTGCTATAATTGCCAAATAAACGTACAATGCACCCAGAGAGATACGGCCAAGAGCCTGACTCTGCTTGTATGGTCAGCACTGCAAAGCCACAGTTAACTCCACTGCCACTGGAGTGGTACCTGTGACAAATGAGCCTTAGCGTGATGAGAATCAGGCACTGAATCCAGAATGAAGGTGGTACCTCCAAGTGAGGGCCACTAATCTACCGAAAAGCCTGGATGAAGCATTTGGAAGCTATCTTTGCTATTGCCAGGCTGTGAATTCACCAGTTTGGGGTTGAGCCACGCTGTAGAAGCCTTACAGAGAGCTCTTCCCAGGACTGAACAAACAACATACTTGAGCTGACCTTCAGGCATCCAGGTAAGACTGAAGGATGGAGTGACAGAGCACATCGTGAGGAAAACACACCAGGGACAAGTAAACGAGCACAATGCTGCTTCCATTAGAACATATTTATGTGCATTGTCCCATTTACACACCAAACGCCATTTACATACCAAGGAATACAAAGTCTTACAAGTCCAGTTGGAGGCCAATAGGTAATGATGGGAGATAGGCACAGGCTTCCCCTGGAGGCAGATGCATACTTCTGTCATATATATTTTCCTCTGAAGGACTTGGCTCTGGCCACTGCTACACACCAGCCACTGAGCTTGTAGGTTCTAGATTCTTGTATTCCTGGGCTGATGATTTGCTATTAAGAAAAGGTTTGGGGTCGTTTAATCTTCATTTAAGGGGGGGGGGGGGGGGAAGGTTTTCTCTAGTACGTGGAATGAGTCTCCCAGAGATGGCTCAGCACAGAAGAACCACACATGTGTAATTCTTTCACTCCAGGAAGTATAATTAACCTCCTTTCCAGACAGAGAGCCAGAATTCTATCTTTGCTTGAGCTCTTTAGACAATGTGATCAAAGCCAGGCCCTGCTTTGGCTATTTCTGTATGGGAAACAGTTTTCAAACCTGCTCTATACTATCTGAGAACTTCTTTTCCTGAGAGCAGCCACTCATTTCCATCACATGTACAAGAATTCCACTTGTTCTTCTACCCCAGAGTCAACCAGGACCAATCTCTGCAGTTGCTCTCTTCCTGGACCTTGAAGGTTTTAAGAACCCCAAGTGCTTATAAGGTACTCCAAAGCTGGGAAAATCCCAAAGACAACGAGCAGGACTGCTGAAGTAGTTTGTGGCTTCTTGTACAGTTGCTTTATGGTGCTTAATGTTACCTGAGTTGCATCTGAGGATACTTATTCTATGCATATAAAACCAGGAGTGCTTTCCTCAGTAACATGCCAGAGCAACCAGAAGCTTATTAGCCCAAAATAAGGGTAACACTTGAGCTGGTTACAGTTTGAATACCAAAATGCTGTAGGTTAGCTTTGAGTCACTTGCAATTAGTGACTGCAGCCTGAAGGCCACTTGCTGCCGGCTAGGATTTGCCCAGCCTGCTCCTGGCAGTCTCTTTCCTATGGGAACAGGCTGCAGGACAGATCAGCAGTGGCAGCCCTCTCCTGGTCACCATCTCTCCTGGAGCAGGGAAGTCACTCTTTGTTACATGAGCTATCTGTCTGATTGCATGAGATGGAATGTGTATGGACCACAGTGAAGAGGTAGTTGGAAGCAACCCCTGGTGTGTGGGATCATTCCCAGCTGTTCCTAGCCCTGCTGGGAAGCGGGCAATACATGTACCCACTATCCAGGCACGGACAGACTGCCCTGTATACAAACCACGTTGGGAAAAGTACCGTGGCCTTCTCCTGCTACAGAACAAAGGTGTGTGGCCCTGGTTAGAAAACACGGTTAGAAAATCACTGCGGTGCTTTCGAGACCACGCATCATTGATCTCACAGGTGAACACAGAGTCAATTCTGCACTTCAGGAGCTAGCATGAAGCCCAAGAGGAAATGTTCATCACTCAACGGGAATACAAGAACAAGAGCATTTCAAAGGTGTTTTATTATCAAAGGGACACTTTCTGAGCTCCGGATGATAGGATCAGGAGCTGCACAAGGGAAGCAAATGAACTGTAAGCCAAACTCCATTTTGTAAAATAGTGTACTTAAAGCATTTATTGCCATATACCAGTTATTACTAGTGTGATTAAATGCATACGATGCTATGTAGCTTGCTTTTGTTTCTCAGCAGCTAGACTAAGCTTACATCTCTTCTACCTGCTATGATTGGTGTACTTGTACTGTGTCCGAACAACTCGGAGGAAAGCAAATATTTATTATTGATTCCTTTGAATCAATTATTTCTTTTATTTTCTTTTTGTTCCGTTGGTTGTTTTATAAATAAAGGTGCTGCAGCTTAAGTGCTACAGCTCAACTAAACCTGTACTAATGCTCCATCTTCTGTGGTGTGTGGTACATGCTGTCAAGCTGGACCCAAGGATGAAAAGAATGGGGTCAAAAATACAGTTTCTAAGGGTAAAGTGTGGGAAGCTGGTCTCTTCCTGGGTATTTTTTCATTCTAAATTATATGACATGGTAAGAAATATGTAAAACCTTGGGTGTATTGAAATAAATGGTGGTTTGAGTTCTATTTCACACGAGGTATTTTGGCTGAGGACGAGGATGCTTCAAGCTAATAGGACAAATAGTGCCAGCTCAGACACAGCACACATACAAGTGGTGATACTGCCCTCCCATTCCCACACACTGCAGCCTTACTCTGAACCACAATGGAGCCCTGAACAGCTCAGAGCTGTGTTCAGGCAGTTCAGACCTTCTCCAAGCATTTTGAAGATAACCATTTTGAACAAGCCAACAGGAATCTCCGGTCAGGGAGGTGCAGGGGAACTAAATATGATTGTGGTTGGTTTCTCTCACCGTGGTTCAGCCTCCTTTCCCCCGGGGGTGTTTTACACAGAGGTCTCCCAACATCAGCAATCCTCTTTATTGAAACCTGGGAGGAAGAATGACAACATAATTACACAGCAGGTAGAACAAACCGCAGTGGTCTCATAGGTGTGTCCTCCTCTCTATCCCTGATTCATGAGGAAACACTCTTACTTGCTCTTGATGGCACCCAAAACCCTGTTGAGGCAATGAACGTTTTGAGAGGAGTTGTGCAATTGCATGCTGCTGTACAGCATCGGCAATCTTGGGTTATTTTAAACTTGGATCAGTCTGTACTGAGACACTGGAGGGGGAGAACATGGTGGGAAAGGGAAGGGATCTCCTTGGATATGTGCGATTTTCAAACTCCGACCGGGAAGTGCAGATTCAAGTGTGGTATAAATAACAAATGAATAGGAAGCATGTCTTTGGTAATCTCCACTCTTCCCAATTCTGCTTTAAACACTTAAAGGAGAAGCAGTGCTTCATCTCTGATAGATTAAACCAGCTTCAAAACACAATCATCATAGGATCACTATGGAAAAGCCTCCCCATAGAATACTTGACACTGTCCAGCACTTTCATTCTTCTGATGAAATGAACTACTTTTCTCTCAGTTAACAGCCTTTAGTTTCTAATGTAATGAGTCACTTGCCAAAGTGCCCTCCTCCCTGCACTGACTCACAGTTGTTTCAGGCTGCCTTCACTTGCTATCAGTCTGCCGGGTGAAGGATGGCTGCACATGTAAATTCACTATTTCATTTCAAGATGCAGGTAGTGCTGTTTTTAGATCCTGCTGAGACCCTGCCCATGACTTCAAATAACAGAACCAAAAAGCAATCCCTTGCTAACAGTGTGGCTCCCGTGGGACCTGGTGTGTGATGTATTGATGTATTAAGTACAAGTTAGCACTGCATCCCTGAAGCATCTCCCATGCAGCATGGGAGCCTTTACTCTGGACGGGGTGGAGCGTGCTCTGCACGCTGTACCTGGTTAGATATGGGTTCAGGGCTCCTATTGACTGCCCTTATCTATCAAGGCAAAAGAGAGCGACAGTTAGTGTTCTATGATAAGGAGCTTTTCCTTCTCCTGCTGTCTTTAACCTTGTCCCCCCAAGTTCCAGCTCCAAATGATACTTTCTGTTGCCATCCAAAGGTCCTGATTCAGGTTCCTGTGCATGGCAGAGCAAGAAGAGGAGTGACTCCCCATGGGTCAGAGCACCAACAGGAGCCTGGTGGCACTTCCCAGTGAGAATCTGCACATTAGTGGTCTGGTAACAGGCTTCCAGCTTGGGTAACTGCATCATGTTCACTATTAGAGGTCACTCAGTGTTGTTATGAAGGAGATATTGATGCCTATCTGTATCTGAGTGAAGGCTTGCACACAGCAAGGTATCACAGAGCATGGACAGTCACTTGTTTGGGATAAGCTGAAAGGAGAGATTCGTTGGTGTGGTGTCCCCCTTGCCTCTAATATTAGACTTGAAGCAGTCGTTAGTGTGTGTACCCCCAGTATTGGACTTGAAGCAGTTACCACGAGTGCTTTTGTCTAAGGCCAGCCCTGAGTGCATCGGAATTCCTTTTCTATGCAGTTCTTACCCCTGGTTATAGAAGTTCCTTTGCCCTTTTTCCCACTGCCTACTCTCCCATAGGCTGCCCAGGGCATGGTTTTATATAGACCTCCTCCCAGCGACTCCCTTTGACTTTTCCACCCAGCGTTTTACACTGTGTAAACACTTAATGCAAGCAACAGCACTCCTCTTGGAGCCTGACCTTATGGGATTTATGACCTCTGATCAGCTTTCAGCCTAAGGTGCTGAGACCAGCGCAATGTCTGCAGTGTCCTCCTGCTCACTTGATCCCCCCAGGACAAGGGAGAGTTTTCCACCGTGCAGAGCCTCCGTTTCCATTCTGATGGGAGTCACACATGGTGAGAGAGCATGCACTGACCATGTGTCACCTTGTCCCTTAGCTTGGTTCAGTGCCTTAGCGCCGATTATGGATAAGGAGACTTTAGGATGGATTAAAAAGTAGGGCTTGGAGGATGGATTCTGCTTTGTGGGGAAACTGATGCTGCCCTAAACCCACAAACGTGGTTTTCTGTGCCTATTAGAGAACAAGGCTGGGGGAGAAACGACAGAACGGTGCCTTTTGCCTTTTTAAAGAGAACAAGGAAGATCCATGCTGCCGCTATGGATTATTCAGGGATTACTGAAGCAGCGGCTGGAGGAAGCCTATGGGAAGCGACAGGCAATCAGTTGCTAGCATGGGAATGAGAAACGCCGTCACCCCTCTGGGGGCAGAGGGCGATCCCCAGTGCTGTGCCCCCGGATAAGCCCTTTGCACCTCCAGCTTTGCTCCGGCTCTTTTCCGCCTGGATTCGAGCTGCCTGTCCCTAATTGCGCTCAACCGGACATGGTTGCCCGGCGCTGCACCGGAACAACGCTGCCGACAGCAGCTCGGAGCGTCCGGGGGCACTGAGCCCACCCGCTCGGTGCAATAGGAAGAGGGATGGGGATGAGGATAACGATGGGAACGGGGATACCGCCACCATTTTTTGCCGCCCCGCTCCGCCTTCCCGCCCCCTCTATGCAAATGACCCCACCAGCCCCGCGACCCGATTGGCCAAACCCACCCCAAAGGCGCCTCCCCCCTCTCGCGCCAAATATGCAAACGAACCCCCGGCCGCCTACGCTCGCCGGTGTCGTCACCCCCTGGAAGGCTACCATTGGCTCCCGCGCTCGCGAAGCTCCGCCCCCCGCCCATTGCAGGCTGGTGGAGGGGGGAGGAAGAAGGGGAAAGCGCATGAAGGTTCGAGAATACCGGCCGGCCGGCGGGCACGCCCCCTTCCTGCTGCGTCACCGAGGGCGCGGGCTTCCATTGGCGGTAAGGGCAGCGGAATACGCGAGCGGATTGGCTGGAGCTCAGCGAGGGGGCAGTCCCTTCTGGAAGGTTCTCAGCTAGTATTAAAGGCTGCGGGGCGGGCGCGGAACGGTCTCATTGAGCTGCAGCGGTAACGGGGTTGTGTCTCTCCGTGGTGCCTGGGCCTGTGTGTGCCGCGCAGGTAACGGGGCCTGGAGGTGTGGGGAGGGCGGGTAGACCTGCGTAAGGCGTTCCTACAGCGGGGATGGGGCTGGGTTGGGGGTGAGCGCGTTTAAAGCGTTGCTGTGGTCGGGTTTGTCCTTTGCCGTACGGCGCGGCAGCGGTTTTGCAAAGCTTTCTGCGTTACCGGCCCTTTTTTTGCCGTAAATACCGCCCTAGTAGTGGCTTTTTTTCGGTTCTCGGTTCCATGATTTCCTAAAGAAGAGGGGTGGGGGGTTTAGGGAGATAGAGGTGACCCGGCGTCCATGTTCCCTCCCGCGGGGCACGCCCGGGGCTGTGCGGTCGGAAGGAGGGGAGAGATGGGGCTGTGTCAAGGAGCGGGTGAGCATGCTGGGGTTTGTAGTCCGGGAGCTGCGGGAGGGCGGATGGAGGAGGGAGAATGGCTGCAGCACCGCCATGTGTTGGCTGTGGGCTGGCGGAGTGGGGCGGGGGGGGGCGGCGCGGCGGGCCGGTGCCGCAGCGGTGCTGGGGCTGTGCCAGCGCACACGGACCGGCGCGGACGCCATGTAAGATGTCCGCGGGAGGCCGCGTGATCGCGCGGTGCATGATGGGAGTTGTAGTCCTGCGTGATGGGGTTGATCACGTGGTCGCGCTCGGGCAGTATGGCGGCCGGACGCCAAGCGGTGGAGCTATTAAATGCATTTACGTGTGGGATAACAGCACTAAATCGCTTCAGTTTGACTTACTCTAAGCTTTAATTCCCTCTCGCTTTATTATTTCAGACAAAATGTCGAAGGGGCCAGCTGTCGGAATCGATCTTGGCACCACCTACTCCTGTGTTGGTGTATTCCAACATGGGAAGGTGGAAATCATTGCCAACGATCAGGGTAACCGGACCACGCCAAGTTACGTGGCCTTCACAGACACAGAGAGGTTGATCGGCGATGCTGCAAAGAACCAAGTTGCAATGAACCCAACCAATACAGTGTTCGGTAAGGCTGTAGGATTTCTATACTTTACATACAGAAGCTTAATATGGTGATAGTAGATGATCCTTGGTTACAAGAAATACTGAGAGCACAGTTAGAGTGTTCCTGTAGGCAATTAAAATGTCTTCTAATCTGAATAATACAACTGCATTACTAATAGCATTTACTGAAAACATAACTAAAAGTATGTGCCTTCCAGTTAATCTGTTGGTACTGCAGGTTGTTCTTGGCATTCACTAAGTACCTTAGTCTGATTCTTAGGCTGCTCTGTGGTTTATGGTGCAGCACTTGTAGCATTTCTGTGGTGGGTGTGTGATGATGCTGACAAGCTTGTACATACCCAAGAGGGGAAACACGGCAGCTGGGTCTTGACAGGACAGTAACAATTACTGTTCTGGATGAACGTTTTTAATATGGTCAACTGTCCTTTTTCCAGATGCAAAACGGTTGATTGGACGTCGATTTGATGATTCTGTTGTCCAGTCTGATATGAAGCACTGGCCCTTCACTGTGGTGAATGATGCTGGCAGACCAAAAGTGCAGGTGGAATACAAAGGCGAGACAAAGAGCTTCTACCCAGAAGAAATTTCTTCCATGGTTTTAACCAAAATGAAGGAAATTGCAGAAGCCTACCTTGGGAAGGTGAGTTTAGGACATCACTGAAAGGTAATAATTGTGCACGTCTGAGTGGTAAAGCTACATAACTTCTTTGCTTGCTTCTTCTATAGACTGTCACCAATGCTGTAGTGACTGTCCCAGCCTATTTCAACGACTCTCAGCGTCAGGCTACAAAAGATGCTGGAACCATTGCAGGGCTCAATGTCCTGCGAATTATCAATGAGCCAACAGCTGCTGCAATAGCCTATGGTCTGGACAAGAAGGTATCGTAGTAGTGCAATGACTGTTTATGATGTACTAGCAAACTTGCTAAGCTAATGGTAGAAAATGGAATTGCATTGTGAAAATTGATCTCTTTCCAGGTTGGTGCTGAAAGGAATGTTCTCATCTTCGACCTTGGAGGTGGCACCTTTGATGTGTCCATTCTGACTATCGAAGATGGTATCTTCGAGGTGAAATCCACTGCAGGTGACACCCACTTGGGTGGAGAAGACTTTGACAACCGCATGGTGAACCACTTCATTGCCGAGTTCAAGCGCAAGCACAAGAAGGACATCAGTGAGAACAAGCGTGCAGTTCGTCGCCTCCGCACTGCGTGCGAGCGTGCCAAGCGTACTCTGTCCTCTAGCACGCAGGCCAGTATTGAAATAGACTCTCTCTATGAGGGCATTGACTTCTACACATCCATCACCAGAGCTCGCTTTGAAGAGCTGAATGCTGACCTGTTCCGTGGCACCCTGGATCCAGTGGAGAAGGCTCTGCGGGATGCCAAGCTCGACAAGTCCCAGATCCATGACATCGTGCTGGTTGGTGGCTCTACTCGTATCCCAAAGATTCAGAAACTCCTGCAGGATTTCTTCAATGGCAAAGAGCTGAACAAGAGCATCAACCCTGATGAAGCTGTGGCTTACGGTGCAGGTAATGACGAATGATCATGATCTGTGTGCTGAAACTGCTGGATGGTGGTGTTAAGCTCGGTACTACCTGAACTAAAGTATCTCAGCAGTACCGTTGTAGGCCATAGGTCTTCCTGAATTAGGAAGGCTTTTCAAAGCAGAAGCTTACATTGACTTGCAATGATGAATCAGGTTCCAAAGCCATTCGTAGTTTCCACCAGAAGTCTACTAATGATGGCCAAAACCTTCCTTGGATGTCTGAGCGAGCCATGGGCTTAACTGGGGTGGGCAGTGTATGTGTTGCAGGTCTCTTGATGGCTTGTTTTCTCTCCCCCCAGCTGTTCAGGCTGCTATTCTGTCTGGAGACAAGTCTGAGAATGTCCAGGATCTGCTGCTGTTGGATGTGACTCCCCTGTCTCTTGGTATTGAGACGGCTGGAGGTGTCATGACAGTCCTGATTAAACGGAACACCACCATCCCCACCAAGCAGACTCAGACATTCACCACTTATTCAGACAACCAGCCTGGTGTGCTGATCCAGGTAAGCAAGCAACACTGGGGCAAACTGGTAACATGCTCACATAATTATAAGCCTTTGTCAATGCCTCAAGAAGGTAAATTTTGGGCTGGAGGTGTTGTGTTGCAGTTTGTTTGCCAGTAAATAACCTGGTTGCTGTGATGAAAGTGTTTCCAAAGCCATTCGTAGTTTCCACCAGAAGTCGAAAGACTTGTGTTGGTCCAAGTACCTTCCTTGGATGTCTGAGCGACCATGTCACTTCAGGATAAAATTGTCATGAGAACACAGTATCATAATGATGTGTGGTTAAAACTTGCAACTTAATTTGCTGGTTTTTCTTGGTAGGTATATGAGGGAGAACGTGCCATGACTAAGGACAACAACTTGCTGGGCAAGTTTGAGCTGACTGGTATCCCCCCTGCTCCCAGAGGTGTACCTCAGATTGAAGTAACCTTTGATATTGATGCCAATGGCATCCTGAATGTGTCTGCTGTGGATAAGAGCACTGGCAAGGAGAACAAGATCACGATCACAAATGACAAGGGTAAGGATCCATCTGTTTCTGAGGGTGGGAAGCTGCTGTAATCAATCTCTTCCTCGCAGTGGTTGACTGTAAAACTGATCTCAAATGTCTCTGTGTTGTGCAGGCCGGCTGAGCAAGGAAGACATCGAGCGCATGGTTCAGGAAGCAGAGAAATACAAAGCAGAAGATGAGAAACAGCGTGACAAAGTGTCTTCTAAGAACTCCCTGGAGTCTTACGCATTCAATATGAAAGCTACTGTTGAAGATGAGAAGCTCCAGGGCAAGATCTCTGATGAGGACAAGCAGAAAATCCTGGACAAATGCAATGAAATCATCAACTGGCTGGACAAGAACCAGGTATGTTGTATTCCATGTTCGGTCAGTGTTTCCACTGGGCTACCAAGAAAACTTGGGAAGCTGGAGGAGAACTGGTTGCTGTGATGAAAGTGTTTCCAAAGCCATTCGTAGTTTCCACCAGAAGTCGAAAGACTTGTGTTGGTCCAAGTACCTTCCTTGGATGTCTGAGCGACCGCAGCTTGCAAACACACAGCTTTCAATTCCTCCTCATTCACACAGGCACAGCTGTAGCTTTAAAGTCTATACTTGCTTCACTTCAAGTGAGGTCCTGCTGCAAGGGCAGTGTAAGCTCCAGGAGTGATCTGAGGGAGTTGTAAGCAAGAAATGTTCTTGTGCCTAGGTTAGTGGGTCTCTTCAAATATGTAAGCCAGGTAGTGACGTTAACTTTCAGACTGGATCCAAGTAATGTGAGCAACAGATACTGAGCTTTTGTCCTTCTTCTGTAGACCGCTGAGAAGGAGGAGTTTGAGCACCAGCAGAAAGAGCTGGAGAAGGTCTGCAACCCCATCATCACCAAGCTGTACCAGAGTGCAGGAGGAATGCCTGGTGGGATGCCTGGTGGATTCCCTGGTGGTGGAGCTCCTCCATCTGGCGGAGCTTCTTCTGGACCAACCATCGAGGAGGTAGACTAAAGATGCTGGGAGCTGCATTCCACTAGCAGTTAGTATTGGAGGAATCCCCAGGTTGGGGGTTAGCTTGAAGGACCCAAACCTGTAGTCACATCTGGGTTTATTTTGCCAGACTAAAACTCCATAACTGAGCTGCTGTAAAAAATAAAATCTTAAAAGATGTTAAAATTTTCTGGGCATTTTAAATACTTGAACCATGTGCACAGGAGCGGAGATGAAGATCATTGCACTTTACTGTAAACAAGTGGAAATGCAATTCATGTCCTAAAGAATAAAAACTATTTAATGGGCATCACAATGTTTCTCTCCTCACTTTTTGTACATCCTGACCAGTGTGAAAAGAATAAATACACTTAATGGTAAATAAAGAATGTTGGAGGTGCAGCAGCTTTTCAGCCCCTTCCCTCTATCTCAAGGTAGGTAATTGTAACTGCCAGTGCAGAGCTGGTTTTGCTAGATAGCTCCTGCTGTAATGAAAGGTGCTTAGTAGTTTGCAACACGTTTATTCTTTGAAGTACACAGCCACCAACTGCACAGAAACACCTTTCCTGTAATAAAGGACATCACCTAAACAAGCCTGCATTAAATGCATTGGTAACTGCCACCTTTCCAGAGACCTTGCAGAGCTAATTACTCAATCTATAATAACCCACACTGTCCCTAACATTAGGTATAGGGCTACAGACTGGTTAGTCTTTTGGGCCTGGAATCGTTCATCAGCTCGAGGTTTCTCCCCTGAGGGAGGCCAAGTGCAGAGGTGGCCCTTCATTTAATGAAGTCTGCTGGGATGTGGTTTTGGGTAGCCTCGAGGGATAATAAGCAGCTATTCTGTTGCTTATTAGTTACAGTATAATTAGTACATGTATTGTGCTCTATATAATACCAGCACACAGTGGAGTGGCAATTTTCATAGTCCTGAGTCTAGACCATGATACCCAACACAATACATTGCATATTCTGCGTTCCTAGTACATTCTAGATTCAAAACAATCAGCAATTCAGTGTCTGTATTTCAGGTTGAAGTAGTCTGAGCAAATTCTTTCTCAGCACTGATGAATTTAGGGACTTACCATTGTTTTCATTAACAGTGCTTAACCAAAGGGAAGAAATGATTCTCCGGTAGCTTAGTGCTCATCTTACTGTGTCAAAAGTGCATTTTCCCTGGTTGGATGGCTTTAGAGGGCTGCTGAAATGCAGACAGGAGCAGTTGAGAGTATTAAAATGCTTTGTATATCATTTCAGCAAGGAGGGCTGTTTTCACATATGTAGGAGAATGACACTGCAAACTGCAGGAGCTTCTGTGCTGCCGTGCCTTTTACTTTCCAACCTCTTTGCCACAGCATCAGTGCTCCCACTGAAGACTTGTGTACTGGAGTGGCAATGTTCATTAAGTCATGACTGCAGGCCATAAAAATCATCACTGGAATAATAGAACATTTCAGCTGCAAAGGACTTAGATGTGATCATTAAGGGCATTGACAGGTGTGGGCCATCAGCCCCTCTTGAGGAAGCCTGTTCCAGGGTTTGAAATGCTTCCTTGTATCTAGTCTGCCCCTTTCCTGGTGCTGCCCTAAAGCTCTCATCGATCCTGTCACTATATCCTGGAGAAAAGAGATGAACGTTTCCCACGCCCCTGCAGTGGGATATTCCCGTTTTACTGGAGTGTTGTGGCACCTCCAGGTACAGCATCATCAGCACACTTAGAATCCAGCATCCAGGCAAGGATGAAAGCACTATACAGGATAGAGCCCTGAGGAAGGCTGCTGGTGGCTGATGCCCAGCCCTGCTGTTTGACTGGTCCTTCCCTTAGGGCACCGTGTAGTTGCTTTGCTGTCACTGCGTTGCCAGGTGCCTGTTCCGACGATAATGATGGAGCTGTGGAGCCTGCGGTGCTGGCAGTGTTAGGCCACCGGATGGCAGCACCTGATCACCGATTGGCGTAGCTACCTTCTGTTGGTTGCCCCTTTCCAGGAGCATTAAATCCCCTCCAAAATATTTATGGCATTTAACTCCATACATAGCTTGAATTACTTTTTCCTCCCATTTCTTTATTTGTTAGTAAACGAGGAAATTTTGAAAAAGATTTGTAAAGAAAACTTGTGATTTTCTGTTACAAGTTTTCATTAGTTAACACAGATTGGGCAGTAGGTCACCTGATGAGGACCGTTATAAAATGGGCCAGCAGCTGTGTAGCTCTCGTGATTCTCTGCTGTGGGCTGGTAATGCTGCTGCTCTGGGTGCAACAACAGGCAAAGACAGAAATGCAGGTAACATCTATACACCTTTATTCTGTGCACCTCTTGAGGGTCTTGTTTTCTTCCAAAGCAGCAGGATTTTAATGTGATAAGGAGGAACCCTTGCAGGTAACACAGATGCACTGCACAGCCTGTTCATAAGGTAGGGATTAGTTAAAGGTTTTGGTTTAGAAGCTCAGAAGCCTGCTTGGACACTGCTAACTCCTTTTGGGGTGTCTTCACCAAGGAGAATTAGATCTTTTTTCATGTGTTCTGGTGTCTGTTTTCAGAGGTAAAGAGCGCTGTGGCTGTTCAATAGAGCAGGCAAGGAATATGTTACTGGTTTGCCCCTGTAAAAGCTCCTGCTTTGGAGTATTACCAAATTCCTCTGTGTCTTTGTGTGTGAGAGAGATGCAGAATGCATTTAGGTTTTGATAACACAGGCATGGAGGTATGCAGCTTAAGTTTGGGCTTGAAGGAGATTGGTCCTGTGCTCAGTGACTGCTACTGAGGGAGGGCAACCTGTGTGTGCTCTTGGAGTCAGACTCTGTTTCCTACACATGCTGCAGAATGCAAAGGGAAAGAGCTTCGAAGATGCTCTCACAGTTTATTGAAGAATAAAGCATTACTGAGGAACGGTTTGTTGGGGTTAAACATTCATGTTTTGCAAGTAAACCCAGGGTTATAATCCACTATAGCCTTAAGGATCATTAACTAAGCTGTGCTTGCCTTTTCTCCCTTGGAGAAGAGGGAACTCCTTAACCCCCAACAGGTGCAAAGGTGCTGTTAACTCTCCCAAACAATCCTTGGAGACTCACACACACGAATAAAGAGTAAACAGACGTCAGGAAAAGCAAGAGCTGGGTGGTCAGTGCTGGCTATCAACAGCTGGTTGTAAGGCAAGGACATGAATCAGGGCTGTGATTTATAGGGCTTGCTGTAAAAGCCAAATGCGGGTAACCCAGGCGAGCACACAGCCTGCTCACACTGAGCCTCGGTGCTTGTCTCCTCTCTCTGGTCAAGTGCCTGTTTTTTCATCACACGATTGACTTTGTGGCTGCTTTTTTCAGGCTGAAAGACAGGAGCGCTTGCTGGAGGAGGCAGTCAATGCAGAGGTCCTGGGGCCTTGAGAAAGGAAGGATTAATAGGTTTGCTGCCTTTGAGCTGTGCACCCGATAAAGGCTTTCACTAGCAGCAGCAAGGCAGCCAGGCCCTCAACCTCAGATCAGCAATGCCTTCAAGGCTGTTTCCACTAGCTCTAAAGGATAATACAACCTGTGGTAGGGAGATGCACAGGCAGATGTGGTACAGACTGGTTTACGAGCTTTGGCAGAAGATGGGGCAAATCTTTGGCCGTATCTGCCTGTGTTTCATGTATCATGGGGAATTCTTTGCCATTTAGAAGCAGCAACAGCACCTAAGCCTGGTTACATCCAATCACTTCTGGATTGATTAGTAACACTGCTTTTAGTTAGCAGGCAAATAGGTCCTCAGCAGCCCTTTGCTCAGCCCTCCTCATGCTCCTTCTGCTCTTCTTCTACTATCCCACATCATCATCATCATCCCTTTTCTGTTGATGTTTCAGCAATGCCAAATCCTATTGTTGGGAATGATTTCCCACTGGGCGGTAGTTTATTTCTGTCATCAAATCTCTGCTGAAGTCTTTAGACATGAAATATTTAGCCCGATACCAGCAAACCGCACATAGTGTTAACGTGTCACAAGCTGCCTGGAGACAGCATTAGGCTGTAATTTGAAAGTGAGTGAAGTGATAATGCCATGCCCACCGCTTTTGTGAGCGTGCATTAATGCATCTTTTGCCAGGGCTGCTCATTGACAGCAAATCGACTCCCGCTAATAGTATACAGGAGGGTGGCAAAATTGGGGGTGATGCAGAAAATAAAGCATATTGACCAGCCAACTGCAGCGCCTCAGTAGCCTTTAATCTATTATTGCCCTTGATGGGGATGTTTTAATGCAACTTTACTGTCAATTGCATTTATAGTCCCGCACTCTGCCTGCTGGGGAGCACTGTGAAAATGGCAGAACTTGGATCATGCTGTTGCTTAGAGCTCATAGTTATTGATTATGGCCGGGCTCAGGAGTCTGGGTTATAATTGTTTCATTAAACCATTTAATGGTTATCAAATATGAACCCTTGTACCATTCCATTTAGGAAATGTAGCAAGCTTTAAGTTTGATTGCTAATCCATGTTGATCTTATTTTCCTTAAATTGGCCGATGCTCCCAAGTGGTCGCTGCTCCCGTGCCTAAGCTCTCTTGTGTATTGATCCCGGGAGAGCCGCTCTCTCGTGGCACAAGTAGATGGGTTTGTATGTGAGTGAATCTGCCTTAACGGGTCATCCCAAATGGTAACTGGGTGCCTGGTTCCCTTTCTGAGCTGTTTTTGCTATGGTGGAGTCACTCCCAGACTGCCATGGTGGAGAAGGCACTCAGTTTATAGCTGACCTTTTGTGCCTCAGTTTCCCATTTGATCAGTTTGGGGTTTAGGGATTAAAAGAACCAGTTACTATGACCAAAATCCTCCCCTTATTCAAAGTCAGGCTGTTAATGCCTGTAAAGGAGGCAAGAAATTCCTCTTCCAAAGTGTTCTTGATGGGTTTTTAAGAGAATGAGAATAATCACGTTGTTTTTTCTCACACAGCCACAGTATGACTGCATCCCACTTGGTCCCAAATGTTTGAGGCACGCTTAAAAGCATGATAGGCAAAACACAGTCTGTTGCTGCATCTTCTGACACAGAGCATTTGCCTCTCTTCCCTGGGTATGTTATCCTCGACATGGCAGCTTAGAGCATCTTGTGTTACAGGATAGCGCAGGGGCATGGTAGAAATGAGGTGGGCTTTGAGGGGGGGTTGCTCTTGGCTCCTGAGCCTTTAGAGGTGCAAGGGCTGTTCCTGGCTGTTCCTAAATTCCTCTTCATGTCACCTTTCCTCCTTGCGAGCAGCAGATGAAGTCAGGGTTCAAGACCCATAGGAACCAAATGAACTGCGGGACTCTCATCAGCTGCCCCAGGACCCCCTCCTGCCCTTTCTCACACCCTGGTGCCTTTCAAACATCACCCAGACCTCACGATTGATATGTGGATAAAACCGGATGAACCCCAGCCTAGGGAGGGAGGGGGAGGAAGTATCTCGGCATGCATTTGTATTCCGGCTCCATTGAAAGCCTCTAGTCATTGGCACCTTTTCATTAAAACCCTGGATGCCCTGGAAAAGCTATATCTTAATTTGAACAAACTGATTCCTTTCGTCCATGGGCAGGCGATGGAGTTTCTGCAGAGTCCGTTATCAGTATTCTGTGCTGCCTTCTGGCAGCTGCTCATTTTATGTTGCCTCAACCTGTGCTGACCTCATTTTCTAGCACAGAGCAGAGAAGGATTTGGTAAAAATTAGTTATATTAGTAGCTCCCGATACAGCCAGTTTATTTGTGATATGACAAATATTTCAGCCATTAGGATCTTTCCATCTCTTAGCAGCTTAAATGCACTCACTTATATTCCAAATCACTGCTTAATTTAAAAGCCTATTTGTCTAGATTGTTGCAGGCATGAAAAAAACTGCAGAACACTTACCCTTTCAAATAGGCCTGTAGCACAACTGGAGTTGTGCCTGTGATTGGATCTCTCGCTCCATAACTTTACACTCAGCAAAGCCACAGACTAATCACTTAGTGCACGGCAGAAGCACATCAATTCCACGGAGGAAGAGCGGGCGCGATGCTGAGGATGCGGAGGCTGGATTGCTGCATCCTCCCCTCCGTGCAGTGATTCACTGGCTGTGCCTCAGTTTCCCCACAGACGGCATTGCTGGCTTTTTGGAGCTGCTCCATCACCCGTCGGTTTGGGAATACTGTGTGTGTTAGTACCAGAAAATCACTGCAGGGGTAGGGAAGGGCAGGAGGGGTACAAAGCTACCCTGATAGTTGGTCAAGCAGGCAGCAGATAGGGGTTGGTTCAATGCTTACAGGAGCTTTCATGTTTCCTGTGACCTGAACACATAGACTCATGGCAATGCCTAATGTCTTCAACCTTGCTGGCCTCTTAATCCTACAGTTCAGGGAAGGATGGAGCCACAAGAGAGATGCTGGGATGCTCCATCCCTACTGTTGTGCCTCCTTGAACTCCTCCTCGTATCCAACCAGGCCATTTCTGTGGCCTTTTTCCACCCCCAGGAGGCCTGAATGTTTCTTTTAGAGACTGGCATGTTTTGATGGGTTGGAGATGAAACTCCAGGGTTGCTTTAAGGAGCACACACTGGCTCTTGCAGTAAGATCCCAGGAGCTGCTGAAACTCCTGCAGTGTGAAGGGGGCCAGGTCTGCTGGGCAGGCTGGGCTGCCCTTGCTCTCTCCCTCTGTGCATTCCTCTGGGGAATGCTCTTCTGCTGGAGCTCTAATGGACACGTTTCAATTCATGGGTAGTAGTTGTTTAATGCTAGCAAAAGGGAGCACTGTCAAAGACTTAGCGTCCCTTGTCGAAGGGATGAGCTCTGGTTTAAGTGGTAGCGAAGAATCTACAGGTAGGTTCTGTGATGCATTTGCTGCCTTTTCTGCCAGCCCTGTTTTAACCTCTTGGCAGGTCTGCAAACCTCCCTCCCCTTCCAGGAGCTCCTCATCTGCCCCTGGATCTCATCTAGCCTCGTTGGGATTAGATGCAGTAGACATTTCCCTTTGCCCCTTAGGTGATGATGGGTCTATTTGCAAGGAAGAAGGGATCCACATGTTAACCCAGCTAATATCTGCCTCCAGGGCTCCACACAGGGAACAGCTTCCACGCCTGTTATTCCTTCTTCTGGTTTTCCATAGCCTCCTCCCAAGTAGGTAGCTGTTGTTTCTGGATCACACCTTGCAGCTTTGCAGGGCAAACAGTGCTAGATTTGATGGAGTACAGAGCAATGAAAGCAAAGGAATTCACCAGCTCTAAAAGGCAACTGCTGAAAGTGTCGTTCGCTTTGGAGGGAAGGATTTTTGCTTGTGGTGTTAGTCCCTTGGGCTCACAGGCATTGCCTGCTGCTGGTAGTTTCGTACAGCGTCCTTCATGGTAATTCTGCATAGCATCCTTCATGGTAATTCTGCATAGCATCCTTTATGGTAATTCTGCATAGCATCCTTTATGGTTGTGAAGAAGTAAGAAAAGGAATTTAAAAGTAAGATGTTGCTCACATGTAATCTCTGGTTTTGACTGTGTGAGCTGGGATGTCTGACATCTCTAAAGGTAAGCTCTCTCAAAATGTCTACTTTAACAGAATGTTATGGCAGAGGACTCTGACTAAGAATAATTACCCCAAGGTAACTGGGTCTTGATAAACTCTCCTGCATCCTTCACAAGTAAGGAGTTATGATGGAGACATATTTAATTGCTTGTCGAGGCCAGAGGGAACTGTAATTCCTTGCTTAGTTTCACTATTCAACTTGCAAGACTCTAGGAGTTCCAATGCTGATGGAAGTGTATCGATTTTCCTCTATATTGAATGCTTCCAAAAAGAAAACCTCAACAAAAAGACCCAACCCACCTCCTGGGATGCAAGTCCCATGGTTCCAATTAAAATCACCTGTTAACTTAAAAAGGTCTCTTTTTAAAAAGGGTTTAAAAGATTTTCATTTAATTGATTCCATGTAAAATGCCCTTTACAATTACCACTATAAACTACTTGTTTCCCACTGAGTAAGACCCAATTTGAGATGTTTATCAAGACTTTGCACTCTTTCCACACTCCATACTGAGTTCTTAAATTCCTTATTGACAGCTTGCATCTGTCAGCAATGGATATTTTTAGTTTGTTGCAAGAAAGCTTTTAAAAGGCTGTAATGGCTTGATTTTGTCTCTGTGGTCTCAAGCGATAAATCAGCTCTGAATGGCCTCATAAGTGTGGGCAGCACTGGGTGCCCTTTATTTCAGAGCAGTAAAATGATGTGATTTAACACATTTCTTCTTTCCTTCCTCTGAGTATTCCCATAAAGGCAGTGTTGTTTGGTGCAAAGATCACATCCCCTCCTTTTCCTTCTCTTTTTTGTGTGTGTCTTACTATAAACTTCATGTTTCAAGGCCAGGTTGGATGGAGTCTTGGGTGGCATGGTTTAGTGTGAGGTGTCCCTGCCTATAGCAGGGGGGTTAGAACTAGATGATCTTAAGGTCCTTTCCAACCCTGCCTGTTCTATGATTCTTCACAACTGATAAACAGTGTGGCACTGATTTGGTTCTGCTGAAGCTTTGATTGTGGGGCTTATGTAGAACTTCATCCTTAAAAGGCTGACAACCCCCCTCCCCCAATTTGAGGCAAGCATGCTTTTATTAGGAGACAACAGTTTGTTATTGGAACACTGGTGATCTGAGATTAAACTCTGGCTCCTCTCTGCCCTCCAGAAAGACCCTGTTAGTGCTGCTCAGCAGTAATGCCACGATTTCTCTTCAATAAAAGACACTTAGATTCACCTCGCATGCTTAAACCCAGCCCATCTCTCTGACCCAGGTTTACTGCTAATCAAACAGCCTCATAAATTACCCCAATTACAGTTTCACAGACACAGAGTTTGTTTCCACGCTTGCAATCAAAACTCTATCTGGAGCAGTGGAGAGATGTTAGCTTACAGCCCCTGCCACAGACATCCTAATTACAAAGCACAACAGGTTAAAGTGGCCAGCACAAAGGTGATAAATAGAGGTGTAATTATGGGTTATTGTAGGAACTTAATTAGGATAGCTGCAATTAGCCTATTTTTCCCGATCTTCGTTTAGCAGCTAACAAAATCAAATGGAAAATATTCTAATTTGAAAGGCCTTCTCCACATAGAGTTACTAGAAGAGACTTAATTACTCATTGATAACTATGAGGTGGAGGAGAAATCACTTCTTTTGTGCCAGTAGTAATAAAAGCAAGGCTGCTAGCCAAAAAAAAACCATATCCAGCAGGTTTAACCCTGGAATTTAGGTTTCAATCCATGTACAAAGCCGGGAGTCACCTTCACTTTAGTGAAGCTTAAGCTGGAAAACAGCATCTAAACTTCCAGGGAAAGGTCTTGTTTCTCTTTTCAGAGCCTGGGGAAGGCTGAGCACCACTGAGGAGAGCATGGGGTCTTGGTGCTTTCCTGCCCAGCAGGTATCTCCATCTGCTTGGCGTTCAGAGGCAGCTTAGGGAGCATCTGAATAGGTTTAAACACCAGGGACTGAAGACACCAGGGTCTTACCAAGGAAAAGGGCAAGTTTTAAGAGGCATGTTTCTAGATGGATGTTTAGCAATAAAGGGGCATGGAGAAGAGCAGTTTTTAGTTCAGGTGCTCAGGCTCTAATTCATCTTTCTTCTGTTTGTATTGCAATATCTGTGCCCTCAGAGCCTCCTTAAAGCTCTGGAAGTGCCCTGGAGCTGGTGGTAGGCTGGTGTGGTAATGGCAGCACCAAAAGCCCACTTGTGTGGGATATCCAGCCTTCTGGACAAGGAAAAACTGCCAGGATGCTTAGTTTCCTTCAGGTTAAATAAAATACCCAACTCCCTGATCCCTGCTGGTGTGGTGGGAGCAGGCACAGCCCACACTGAACATAGTGGGTTTTGGGGTGTTTAAAGAGCCCCCTCCTGCTAACATCCCTGTGGATTAGGTTGCTCATTTACTGGGCTTGAAAACATTTCCCTGTTCACAAGCTAAACAGATGAGACTCTAAGATTCCTCTCTTTCTTGTTCATTTAGGGGTGAAAAATTGCCAGCAAGAATTCAATTAGCATCATATCTGCTTAACCCGGGCTGCGCTGAGCGCCTTCCTATACCCATACTTCCACTGCATCGTCTTCACAATAGCAGCATCTGCTTTATTATGAGCTGCCTAATTGATTCTGACATGCTCAGTTATTATATGTTAACAATGTCCTCCAGGGTGAATAGTTAGAGGGGAAGGGAGGGGCACTCACAAAGATGTTTTTCTTCTGTTTCTTGGGCCTCCTTTCAGCATTAAACGCTGCGGCTGACCTATTGCATTGCCTTATTCACAGAAAGGTCCCTAACTTCTGGACCTAACTTGCAAATGCTGGTGGCAAATTTCCCTCTGGAAGCTTGGTTTTCCTTTTCCATTAGCTTTAAATGGTGTGGAACGGGCTGACAGGTATGAAAATTAAAGCCACCTTTATCATTTTTCCTCACAGTGTATGTGGCAGGAAAAGGCAGTCTCCAGCTCAGCAAAGGCAGTTAGAAACCCCAGGCACCATCTGAAGCTCTCAAAGCACTCTATACAACATTCAAAGCTATCACTGCTTTGGAGAGGGTATGAGGCCAGCAGTTATTGCTATTCTGTGGGAATTGTAAACATATCCCGAGTTTTCCTTCTGCGAAAATAGGAGTTGCTGTGTGCTGAGGAATGAAACTTATGATTAGGATGGCATTGCTGATAGAGAGCATCTAAACATCGTGGTGATTATGGGAGCAGGAATTGGAGAGGAGTTCAGACCCATGCCTTTCCAGGTGGGAAGTTAGGGAGCAGGGAGATGGATGAGGAGAGCTCTTGAGCTGGCTGCCGGTCCTACTTAGTACAAAGCTATTTGCAAGGCAGTGTTGTTACCCTAATCCTTGCCAGTCTTATAATGTGGTTTGATTTACACTTGCGCTCTAACTTCTGTCTTCATTTATAACTGCTGCAGAGGCACCCTTGTAAATCATGTTAGACCCCTCCAGCCTTCAGAGGGCTCAGACCAAAGCTTATGCAGGGTTGGTTGCTCCAATGCCTAAGCCAGAAATGATGCTGAAGCCCAATGTTCATGAAGCTGCCTTGTTTGAGCACCTCCTTGTCCCCTGGGGATGTGACAACTGTCTACCCTCATGGGATGAAGATAGCAAGCTGCCACCATCCTCTTCAGCCTGTTCACTGCTAGGTAAGATCCATTAGTGGCTTTTAAAAGGTGCTAATTCTCTCCCACAGTTTAGGGTGGGAAGTGAAAGAAATGGAACTGGGCTTTGCTGCAGCCCTGCAGGATGTGCTAGAAGTGACTCTTGACTCTTGTTTGTTTCTCCATTGAGCAGGGAGCTGTGTTTGAATCCACTGCTCATTACAGGCACTGCCAATTGATGCTGCATATTGACCAGGCCCTTCACATCACGGCGATGGGAAGTGGCTTGAATTTTGTCAGAGTAACTTATTAGGGAGCATTAATAAGACTTGTTACCCTAATTGAAACAAATACTTCAATAAAAATCAAGGCTTCAGACATTAATGGATGTGCGTGTGGGAGAGGGAAGAGCACACGAGTAACCGGGCTTCCTGTCCTTTTAGGATTGGATAGCAATAACCCTACCACGATGACAGCTAAATTAGAGAAGATGGCTTTCCATAATTTCTCCAAACAATCACTTAATGGGAGCGGTATAATTCCGTGAAATAGGTGAATGGAGCACTGATCCATTTTATGGAACCATCAATAAACTAAACCTTGCCTGCTTTTAAGATTAAACTGAAAAAAAAAGGGTAAAAAAAAAAAGAGGGGGGAAAAAAGCCTACGAGCAGGGAAGGGAGAAAAAAAAAAAGAGTATTTATCTTTACACATAAAATTTGTGTGCTAGTAAAGTGCAGGCAGTGACAGGAATTTCAATTATTTAATCAAAAAGAAAATGAAAGTGGCTTTAAGTGTTGTGATTTGAGCCAGTGAAATCTAATGTGGGCTCACATTGAATATGAGGAAAATGGGAAGAAAATTAAAGCTGCTCCTACTTAAATCATGTGGTTACAAATGGTAAATTAGTTTCTCGATGTTTTCATTTAAGTGTTTAAGTGGAAGGTTTTATTCTTAATGTAGTGTTGTGACTCAGAATAAAAACCTTATCTGTCTCTATAGCTTTTTTTCTTCCCCCCTCCGTGCTGCTGCCTTAGAAGGCAAAAGGGGAAAAAGCTGCAGCAATATTAGACTGCTTTTGTTAAAATTGGGAGGCAATATGCTTTCACCACAAGCTCATTAAGGTAATAGATGAATAATGTCTATTAAAAATGCACTAGGCTAAATGAATTTAATGTGTGTTGGGAAGGAAATTGCATTTGCCCGAGGATGCAAACTGGAAAATTCTCCTTTTTGCACTTACTTGGAGACTCGAGGACTGATCTCGGTTGGAAATGCACAGCCGAGCCCACACGCAAGCGTGCGCACACGCGTCTCCTGTTGGGACCCTGTGAGAAAGATGCACAAGGTTATGATATTCTAAGGCATGATATGTTGTTTCTCGTAATTGTGCTGCTGTTTTCCTCCGTTCAAGCTTATGGCTCTTGACCTGTTGGACTTGTAGGTTTAATTTTCCATCTGTAATAACAAACAGCAAGTTAATTTGCAACGATGGCTGTAGGCTGTTGAATGCCAAGTCTTGATTCCCTCTCCCTAAAGTCAAAAGAAAACTAAAGCACGTTTTGGCATTGAACAAATCCTTTCTTTGCATTGGTGAGCCTAGTGATTCCATTGCGCTGATCATTTCTAACATCAGCTTTGGAAAGCAGATAATATATTTATGAACTAGGAAGCTCCACAACTCCTTATTAAGGTATTATCTAAAAGGAAGCTAAACCCAGAGCAAAATAGAATCAAACTTGTATGCCCCATAAGTAAAGAATCAGTCTGTGCAGTTTTCCATCATGCTTCTCCTAAAAGAAATGCCAGACTTTGTATGTAGTGATTTGTCTACTGGGGGGTGTGGGGAGGGGGAGCTGGTCCTTGGAAAACTCGACATACAGAAGTCTTTTTCTTATCCAGAATGCATTTATCCCGTATAGAAAACTCTTTAGCATGCACGCAAGATGCAAAACTGATGCCATAGTCCAGTTATGTCTGTCAGGAAGTTGCTGCTCCTCTTAGACGCACTGATAGACTCTAACAGTTAATTAAAGATGATCCTATAGTGCTGTCCTGTTGCTTGAATAGGCCCTGGCCATACATCCCCCGTCCCCCTGAGGAACCTCGCTTTCTCCAGTAACTGAAGAGGGAGCCTGTTAGCTGTGTTAGGTGCCAACACTTTGACAGCAGGGAATGGCTGGAAGGGGATCCCTGCTTTCTTTCAGCATGAAAAACCGTGGTCAGCTTTTCAGCTGCAGTTCTCTCCCCAGCTACTGCACCCTCCTGTGAGCTAACTCCTGTGCTTTTGCCACACCAGACCCTAAAGAAGCGATGGGGATTTGGGGGAGCGAGGGGTCAGTGTGGATCCTCCAGCCTCACACTGCAATAATGAAGTCCCTGCCTTCTGTTCAGTCACTTACTTGTGAAACGTTTTGGGAAAGCGCATGTTTGGAACTGCTGATCGTCCAGCCAGTGTGACTGAAAAGGGCTGCTCTGCTGCAACCTTACCATGGTAAGGGGAAAGAGGAGAGTTAGAAAGGGATGTGCAAGCCTCAGGGTCTTTTAGCACGAAATCATATTAAAATGGGATATCAGAAAGAGTGAGGAATAGCTGGACTGAACCAAATATTGCAGAACTAACTAAATTGAGTTTATCCTTTGAGGTTGCTCAGAGAAGCTGTGGCTGCCCCATCCCTGGCAGTGTTCAAGGCCAGGCTGGACCAACCTGCCCTAGTGGAAGGTGTCCCTGCCCATGGCAGGGGGTTGGAACTGGATGAGCTTTAAGGTCCCTTCCAACCCAAACCATTTTAGGATTCTATGATCATCCAAATATTAACTTACTAATTTATTATGAGGCATCTGCCTGAATTACTTGTTTCAGGTGACCAAGCACACTTTAACATTTCCATTTAAAAATAACATTGACAAACGTGACAAAGTATTTTTAACATTGGACTATATTCTCTTACATCAGATCGCCATTTGAATACCATTTCCAAATGTAATTTCCACTTTTAAGGCATTATTTGAAGATGCATTTGTGAGATGTTGACTGGATTCTATCCGTTTTCCCCCAGACCTGTCATCCACTTCTGGAGTGCTTAAAATAAAGTGCACAGATACAGAGTAAGCTGAAACAGTCAAGAAGCTATATAATATAAAAATGCTTCGAGTAAAGTGTGTTACTCAGATCTTTCTAAAGTACATTTCTCCCTTTATTCTGAAGGCCACAGCACAGACAACTCTGACTAATGCAAGTAATGGAACCAATCTCTTCCTTTGATCATCAAAAAGGTTATCTTTTAGTAAACTAGGTCCAACTAGTTTTGCAATCATGTTTGGAGCAAACATGAAAGGAAAAGGTTTAATTATCTTTCACTAAAGAATGATTCCTCTTCTTTTAACAAAATAATCAGCTAAGACAGCATCACTTTGTGACCGTCACTGTGCATGTGACACGCATGGAGTGAGAGATGAGTGTACACATTTGTGTACACCTTCAATCTCAGTGCAAGAGGATATAACAGTTTGCGTGTAAGGCAGGATGTTGAGACTTGTTCTGAGCGGTTTATAAAGCTACTCCAGTAGAAATTGACCTTTTAATTAAGGGCTGAATGATATTTACAACAGCTTAGTGTAGAGTTTGTAAATAATCACAGATCTTCAGTCATAATATACAGATGAATAGAGAAGCTTGGTAGAGATAGGAGGAAAGTGGCTCATTCACCTGATTTCTAAGCATTTATTTCTTACGTACATATTGTGATGTTCCAAATATAATATAAAGAGTTAGAAGACTGGTACTGTTATTGCACAGGCTCCCTGGGTTCAATGTCTTCTCTAAATTCAATACAGTAGTTACTGGCTGAAACTCTGATTTAGGTGATTCAGAGGGTGAGACTGGGTGTCATAGCAGCTTCCCCTGACCTTGGAATGCATCGTTTGTGTGGTTTTTACTTTTAAGGCCTCCAAATGAGACACTTTAAAGCCGGGAAGTAAAGAGAGGGATTGAAAAGCAGCAAAGTATTTGTGTCATTTAGATATGTATGAGCCATTGGCTTTTGTATAAGTTACTTCTGTTTTCTGCCAATACTATATTCAGAGTATTCCTCTAAGTAGAAAAGGCATATGGGGTTTTCAAGAGGAACGTGGAGCTACAGAAAGAGTATGAGAAATAATCAAAGGAAAAAGACAACGGTAGGAAAACAATGGGACTAAAATAAAGGTTGAATGGATGAGACAGGGGGATTATCCTGCCCCGAAGGTTAAAAACAAGGATGTACAAGGTTCATATGTCACGAAATTAGGGAAACAAGGGAGGTTCTGAGTCATTAAAGCAAAGAAGTGAATCAAACTGTCGAGTTGTGCAGATGATTGTAACACAGCTGGAATGAAAGGAAGCAAATAAGCATTAAAGTGCAGAAGGCAGCAGCAAAGCAGTGGCTACGGCAGCAAGAATGGATTTTTCTGAGAGCAAAGGATTAGCGGAGATCCCAAAGTACAGATGGTCTTGGGTGAAATAATCACCTTCGCCTCGAGGGAGTAAGCAAGGCCCATGGGCTGGTCGCACGATGAGGAGGAATTGATATGTAACCAAATGAAGAGAAGAGTAATTGAAAGCTGGTCCCAGGGAAACTTCTAAGCCTCCCTCCCCATTTCTGACTCACTGAAAAGGAAGCGAGCAGGAATAATCTCGCTGTGGTCTGGAGCAGCACAGATAACCCTGCTGAAGTTGGAAACGTATATTAGGTAACTAAAAAGATCCGAGGTCTTAAAAGAGTCGCTGTTTTAGGGGAAGCCTTTAGACCAAACCTATAGACATTAACACAGTCATTGTCTTTTTGCAAGCACCCTGCCTTCAGACATTCTCAGGATTATCAGATAACGAGGCAAAATTTCAGTACAGAGATAACATTCTGGGTTTAGGAATGCACTCTCTGAGCCCATGCATAGATAGCTGGGTTCGGGAGCCCTGTGAGGGATCTACAGTCTAAGCTCTTACTCTTTAGATATTGTTTTGCCGGTCATTGATGCCATATGTGGTTTTATCCCTGGCATTCTTGCTGTTATTGGTAATGATACAAGCCTCAAAATACTTTCCTGTGTCAATCACTTCTTAATGTGGTTCCCTTGCATCAGCAACACTCCCGTCTCCCCCTGTGCTTTTTACCTAGAACTGTAGCCCTGAAATTACAGTGATGTTTGTGGTAGATTCAGTGACTCTGTCAGAATAACACAGACCCAGCTTTTAACCACTGTCTTGGGGTACAACCAACAGGCTGATTGCTTCTCTGTTTCACATTCTGACTTCATCTCAGCTACACGTGATGGAGAATGCCAGTCCATAGGCTACCTTTCGTGGCAGCAAAAGCCAAGGGGTGGCAGAGTTATGAGCCTTGGAAGACCTGGATGGATCTTCTGGTGCTGCCATCAACCCTGGTTAGGAGGTAAACTCCTCTTTGACACTCTTTCTCCTCCCACCTTCTCTCAGCCCATCCTGAAACAGCCTACCAGGTGCTGTAATAGGCAGCCCATCCACTGAGTCTTCCTTGAAGTTGAGCTGGTGGCAAGGCATGCTTGCGAACACTGAAACGCCAGTAAAGGCTTCTAGTGCAGACCTCAGTCCCAAAGGGGCTTCCCACCACTGCCTTGATGTTATGTCAGTTAAGCTGGGGGTATAGAATCTGTCATCATGAACCCAGCATCCCTGCTCCCAGGAGCCATGATTTTCCATGAGGAGTTTGCAGGGTGCTGGGAGACCTGTGGAGAAATGGGAGATGTGGGCAAAGAAAGTTAGGAAGGGGCTGCAGTGAAAGACAGGAGTGTTTTTAGCTCTGGGCAAAGGCACCCTGTTCCTTCAGGATGGGAAGTGGTTTTGCCTGAAGCATCACGCATGGAACACTCTCCATTAAGCCATGCTTTGTGTTCAAAAGACCTCTCTCTATGTTATGTGTGTGGCTACTCCAACTGAGCTCTTCAGACCTCTTTCCTGCAGCCAGGCTCCCATTTTGATCATATTGAGGCTGTCTGGTTTTAATTTAACCCTTCCTTTTTGAGTGGATTCGTCTTGAAAGGCATGAAAAGGCTGGGCTCCCAAGCTACCTTACCTCTTCAAGAGCCACGGGAAGGTAAGTGCATGTATTTTTAAACCGCACCAAATTTATCCTTAATGCAACATGCTGAAATAAAGCCTTTAACATCAACAGAGCTGCACCAACCTTTTAAATGACCCCCTCGGTTTTAAGTCAAATAAATTTCTGGTTTCCTAGGCAAAATTCTCCTGTAATAGCTTCAAATGATCTTAAGTGTGCAAGTAATGACAACCAGTGGTTATGTAAGCAAAGCACACGTGTATTATTAAATCGTTAAAGGGGGTGCGTGTCTATACATACAGGGGGGTTATGTGTGCCTCTGTTATGCTACCAGCGAAGTGTATAAAGCTCTTTTAGCCATTAGAAATAGTGTGTATTATTGAAGGGACAACAAGCTAACTCCATTGTTGTGTGGCTACCTGGCTTCACAGACACGTGCCCCTGCAGGAGCCCTGTTCGGGGTTCCAGGCTGAGACGTTATGCAGTCCCACAATGTGTTGGAGGGAGGACGCGAGAGCGCAGCATCAATGGGTAATTCGGCTGCCCCCTCCATGGGAAGGGAAACACACGGTGAGTAAAGCAGCCAAACCTGCTGCTTCTCCCTGCCTTGCACTGAGCCCAGTCCATCCTGTTCTCCCACCCTTAGCTCATCTTCTACCCAGGTTTGGGGAAGTTTCTGCCAAATCTGGGTAAAAGCGGTGGCACTGCCTCAAAGGGGGACCCTGCTCCGTTGAAAGGAGGCTACAAAGGTTTTATTTGAAGACCTGACTCACCCGTGTGTTTGGCAGCAAATGGAACTGTTACATAGAAGTACCTATGTGTGCATGTGTTTGGCAGCCAGTAAAAAGGGCTAATCCTGGGGATGGATGCAGCCAGGGTTGAGAGCGTTTTAGGGTCTCGGGGTGGGATCCATACTGCTGGATCCCCATCACTACGCTTTTATGGCAGAAAAGACCAAAAAGGGGAAAGAGAGGTGAGAGGTTTGTTGGGCAAAGATGCTAACAATGCCTGCGGATGGTGGGAAGCACCCGGCACCCGCTTCCTGTCACAAAGTCGTGAAACGTGAAGTTGAAATAGTCCCTGGGTGTGAGGACTGCAGTGGGAGCCCCTCTGGATGTGGCTGTCAGCAGGTAAACGCTTGCCTGAGTCCTAAAGCCCAATCTGGCTGAAGTAATATGTCTTTAATCTTTCAGATCTCCTTTAAATACATACATACACACACCCCAGTGATGAGTAAAGCCTCAGACCCCCCCCCCCCCCGGAGAGGCAATCCCAGCTGATGAAATGGCCAGTCAAGCAGCTTACATGCCCCGGGCCGCTCTCCCTCCGTTAACAAGGTGGGCATTAGACCCATTTCATCACTGTTAATTCATTTGCTTTACTCATTTGCTCCTCAGAGAAAGTTGTTAGCCTGTTGTATTTTTAACACCACCCCACCCCCGTCCCGGGCCAAATTCCCGGCTGATGCTGCAATGGGCGTTTTGGGAGGGGATCCTGCAACAGGTTTGTTATTGGGTTTTAACTTTAGGGGGGTTTCCTGGAGAAAAATAGGGAATTTTGTGGCAACACAAGGGGAGGCAGCAAGCCCCGTCCCTCCCGGAGCGCTCCTGCCTCTGTGGCACCCGCTGATGTTTAGATATATACATATATATGTGTATATCCACGCGTGGAAGCGAAGCGGCTGTAACACGCACTGCCTTTATATAAAGGCTCCCGTGGCTTCTCCCGGTGAGGCATCGGGCACCGCTGGAAAAGCCGAGTTCCGCCTTCATTAAAGCCGGAGGATTGCCATTTCTATTCTTTTGAAGGTTTCCCCCCATCTATTTGCCATTTACCAGCTCATCCATATGGAAGACATGGCTTACACTTCCCTGAGAACTGTACTTTTAGGACTAATTGATTCTGGTAATTAATTTGTTCTACCTGCTGGATCAGATGGAAATGCTGTCCATGTGCCCAAGGATTAGCACTTGCCTTTCTAACATCTTTCTTAATTATCTAATAGCATGGGTTGCGCGAATTCTGCCTCTATTAGAACACTTTTACTATTAACGGTAGTGATTGGAATTGTGATGGCAACTCGATTTCAACAAATTAGAGCTTAAAATCGGGAGATGAAGGAGAAGCGCCTTCTTTTAATTTCCCTGAGTTTAACATCAATAATTAGAGCAATTTTCTCGGCTATGATGTGGCGTATCACCCTCATTTTAGCAAATTGACTCCGGGGAAATGAATGTTACAGATTACGGGGGGGGGAATAGAAGACAAACAGAAAAGGAGAGTTAGCACAACACTGAGTGGGGAATGGACGGGAACAAAACCCCAGCGGGGTTATAACTTGAGCGGAAGGGACAAACTGCAAGGGACAAGTTAGGAGCGGAGCGTGGGGGGCAGCTCAGCAAAGCGCAGTGATTTATCCCCCCCCCCCCCAAGTTTTTGCCTTTACAAAAGCAAGAGGATAAAACACTTGTGTTTGGGAAAAAGCTCCGACTCCACCGCTCGCACCGGGGCTGAGAGTGGGTTGCGCTGCGCTGCGGGGCTGAGGTGCGGTGCGCCGGGGGCAGACTGCGCGTCCCCCCCTCCCCGAACCCCAAGCGGCTCCGCGTCCCCTGCGCGGTTTGGGTGGCCCGGAGGGCCCGTTCCCCCCGCCCGGCCGATGGCGATTGGTTCGCCGGAGACCCCCCTTTCTCCCGCGCCTCAAAGGCGCGCATCTCCCCGCACAGCCCGAGCCCGCCCGCATCGCATCCCCCGGCTCTTCCCTTCATTTCTGGCTGGGGGGGCATATTTATTTTTAATTGTTATTATCGCTATTTATTTTTTCTCCCTTTTTAAAAAAATATAATTTATTCATTGTTATAATTATTTCTATTTATCACCCCCGGCCCCGCGGCTTCCTCGCCCCCTGCATCCCTCTTTCTCAGCGCGCCTCGCTCCCTTCCCTGCTGCCCAAGGGGACCACAACCGAAATGAACCTCAACTTCACCTCGCCAGTGCACCCCGTCTCCGCGCCTAGGCCCACATCCTTCTTCATCGAGGACATCCTGCTGCACAAGCCCAAGCCCTTGCGGGAGGTGGCTCCCGAGCACTTCCCCGGCTCCTTGGCCTCTCGCGTCCCCCTCTTGGACTATGGGTACCCCCTGATGCCAACCCCGACCCTCCTGGCGCCTCACCCGCACCCTGCTCTGCACAAGCCGGAGCATCACCATCACCCCTATTTCCTCACCACCTCGGGTAAGTGCAGCCCTTCGCGGGAAGGAACCTGCGGAGTTTGTGGCCAGGCGGACCCGGGTGGGGAAAAGAGGCCACAGCCCCGGACGGGACAAGCCCCTCCGGGCATCTTTCTGCATCCTTCACCTGGATCCGGGCTGCGGTTTCCCGCTTCGTTATCAGGGAAAGGAGCGCACGGAGCTGCAGGTTGCCATCCATCCAATTGCCCGATATCTCGAGGGTCTCCTTCTCTTTCCATTTATATTCCATTTATTACTTTTAATTACTTTTATTTTCTGACCGATAACATCTCTTTTTCCTTGCGTTATCCCTCCAGACAGTGCCCGGGCTTTGATTTTTCCACCTCCAGCAGCACCGCTAGGGCTGCTCTGGCTCCGCATCCAGGGGCCGGGAGAGAGGCTCCTCCTGCCCGGCTGGAACCCGGGGCTTTGCCATCCTTCCCCGGGCTCTGAAGGGAAAGAAGGAAGGAAGGAAACAAATCCTCCTCCAAAGTTCCTCACCGGGCATCCCAAGTGAGATGGGAAGTTGCGCAGCCGTGGAGCCGGGAGGATCGTTTTCCTCCCAGCCTTTTCCAGCGCTGTCCTCGGTTTTCCTACTTTCTTTTCGTTGTGGTTCGATTGCCAGGAGAGTGAAGGTTTTTCTGTCCGGGCTGACCGCTCCGGCTCTGCTTAAGAGAGCACTGCTCAGGCTGCCTTTGCGTTGCTTGGGAAGGGTTCAGCAGGGGCGAAAAGCTTTGTTTTTAGAGCAAGAAAATCCCCTAAATCGATAAAACGACCTTAAAAACGATGTAAACGAAAAAGTCATTAAAAGCTAAGGGAGGCAGGGGGAGAGCCCAGCTCCGGGAGCTGCAGCCCACCCGGGTCTCGGCCGTGTGTCCCTCCAGGAATGCCGGTGCCAGCCCTCTTCCAGCCCCACGCTCACGCCGAGCTGCCCGGGAAGCATTGCCGCCGCCGCAAAGCCCGCACCGTTTTCTCCGACTCGCAGCTCTCCGGCTTGGAGAAGAGGTTTGAGATCCAGCGGTACCTCTCCACGCCCGAGCGGGTGGAGCTGGCCACGGCGCTCAGCCTCTCCGAGACCCAGGTACCGGGCGGAGAGACCGGTGTCTGCCCCATTCCCGTATCCCATGTGGCATCCTCACCTTTTCCTTCTCGTTTCTCTTTACCGTTATTATTTTCCCCCTCCTGATGCTCTCCCCAGGTGAAAACGTGGTTCCAGAACCGGCGGATGAAGCACAAAAAACAGCTGCGGAAAACCCAGGAGGATCCCAAGCACCCCGGAAGCGAGGAGAACCGGGAGCAGAGCTCCCCCGAACCCGAGCTGCCAGAGGCGGCCGGCACCGACCCTCGCAAGGGCCCTCCAGGCCCATTCCTGCTCCAGGACCCCGAGGATGAGGTGGACATCCTGGAGGAGGGGGACCTCTGCGCCGGTCCCCATCGCCTCTAGTTGCGCAGGGGCCCGGGGCGGCTTTGGCCCGGCCCGGCAAACTGCCCCTATCTCCCAGCCCTGAGCAGTGCCAGAGGGGAGGGGATCACGTTTTGGGGAGGAGGTGGTGATGCGGGAGGAGGCAGTGATGCTCCGCGGTACCGTCGGCTGCCCCTCGGTATCAGCCCTAGAAGTCTAGTGAGGCAGAGCGGAATAAGGCGAGTTCCCTTTTAAGTTTCCCCTTTTCCCTACGAAATATGGGACTTCTCTCCGTTCCCCCAACTTTCCTCGGTTTTGAAATAAATGTGCACCCGTGGCAGCGTGTTGTGGTTACTGGGAGCGGCGGGCAGGTCGGGTTTATCCCGGATTTATCCCGGGCAGAGCTTCCAGGACACGCACATCCTCCAAAAAAAAAAAACAAACAACCCCAAGGAAAACAATTATGGAAACGCCTTCCAAAGAAACAGGTAAGACAAAAACTACCGTTTGTTTAATCCGATATAGGGAGGGGAAAGGGGGAGCACCACGAATAACTCGATCATTGCTCGGAGCAGACGCAATCCCAGCGAGCAAAAGAGAACCGCTTGGAGAGCCACCTGCACCGGTGATTTCAGCCTGATTCCTTCCCGGCCTCCAGGTGCGAATCACCATTCGGATACTCCTCTTTTCCTCCCAAAGATGCCCCAGAGCAGCGTTTGGCTCCTGTTTTCCCCTTGCCTGCGTTTGCTCCAAAGCCTCCCTGAGCTCCGTGTTGCAGCCGCCGCTTTGCCTTTATCTTCTTGCCAGGGAAATGCTTTTAATTTCCAGGTAAATTAAGATATTTTAAATGCTATTTATTCCCCCCCCCCCCCCCGGCGAGCTGCTGGTTTGGGAGCGAGGTGGAGGCCCCTTGTTTCCAATGGGAAAAACTGGGGTTTTCCTCGGGAAAATCCTGGAGGAGAGGCTGTGCTTGCTCAGACGTTGGCTGCGCAGCCCCTGCTGCACCAGCAACCGGATGCCGCGTCGGTGTCTCCTTCGGTTACTTAATCCTGTTTTCCTAGCTTTGTTTTTAATTTGGTGTCATGGGCACTTTTGGTGGGTTTTTTTTGGATTATGGGATATGCGGTTTTGCGAGGAAAAAATCTGCTTAATATATAAAATACAGATTATTGTCCTGTGTAAGTTTGCTTCCTTTTCGTGGGTTTCCCTTTATGCTTTTTACCCGTGGAATAATAAACATCACACTTTAGGGAGGGAAAAATACCAAATACCCAACTGTCTGCCCATCAAATGGCTGGTTATCTTTCACATTGTCTTTATAATTACTTCCTGAACAAGCATTTTAATCATAAAACTTTGTAAAACGCCAACCATCTCCCTAGAAATGATAATTCAGAAGGCAAAGCAACCAATTTCCCCCTAAAACCTCGGTGTGTTTTGGAGCATGGTAGAGAGCTAAGCACAGGTGCAGCAGGACATTTCACATTGCTCTCTGGAAATGCTTCTCCTGTCTCTCCCCTTCTCTCATCACCTACTCGGGAGCTGATGGAAACTGTCTGGAAACCCTTTCAGTTCCATGCCATCCTTCACTTGCATCTGTACTCAGTTATCCAACAAGTATTTGGTTCCTTTTGCTCTGTCAGCCTTCCCCTGATCTCATGTTTCATCAGGAACTATTAAAAGTGATATAAAAGAGAAGCTCTAACATAATATTTAGTTATGTTTTCTCTCTGACCATGTCTAAAGCTGCTGTTCATGGCGTGGTATCGATACCCATCTCAGGGCCGATAACGCTCTGCTGCTGGGGTCCTTTGGTAATAGGGTTGGGCAGCAAGGTATTTAGAGAAATCCCTTTATTTTAGCGAAAGGGAACATTAGGAGGACGTATAAAGATGTAATAATCTAAAACAATTGCACCTGAATGAAAAGGGAGATTAAAAATCCTGTCTCATTACATTGGTGTGTGTGATTTCTTTTTACTTGTGTAAGGAATTGCTTGTTCTCTCTATTATTAAAGGCAAAGGCGTGTAAAAATGCTCTGTGCTGGAAAGAACTCAAAGAAAAAAAAGGCAGGAGAAAGTAAAAAGTAGAAGATGAAGTGAGAGAATGGGGCAGAGATGTGCAAAAGCAACTTTTCCCTCCTCTGTCCATTTACACTGCTCTTTGGCAAGGCATCTAGTGGATGTAGAGAAAGTAGTGGTGTCAGCCTGTGGGCACTGCCAGGCTCTGCCCTCCCAACACTGCTCAAGGAGTGGGATCAAATGCTGTGTCACCAGGCAGGTCCCACCTCACCAACCACCCCAAAAGTCAGTGCTCATCTCCTCTGCAGTAGCAGGGCCTGGGGCATCTGCGCATTGACAATGGTTATAGTCTGATGGTGGTTCCCAAGGAGGGAAGGATCCTGGGATTCAGGTGTAGGCACATCCAGGAACAAGGTCTGCAGCACAGAGTGCCCCAATGCAGGCAGTGCTGCAGACGATAGTGAATGAGGTCAGGACAGGTAAACCCCACAGGTACCCTCACCTCAGTCCCCTGGGCAGGGCTGGGTTCATGGGACCCAGGTTTCTCTGAGACACAGAAGTGTGACAAAGATCCCATTCCCCTTTCTGCCACCAGCATTATCACACTCAGGATGTGCCAGGACTATGAAGAAGGGTCAGAATATGACTCAGATAACACTTAAGTCTGCTGCCTCTCCCCTGCCGCTACGGGAACTTTCTCCTTCACAAAGAATTTATGCTGGTCAACGAAATCAAATCAAATCCACCCTCTCTTCCCCTCTCTGTATGTCCAGGCACCTTGGCTAACATTTAAGATTCCAATTATGTTTGAAATGAAAGCCACTGATGGCTATCAACCTCAGCGACAAGTGCATACAGAATGTGAACCATGCAACCCGAGGAAAGGACACTGCCCTGGTATGCGCTGAGCCTTGCAGTTAATGGGAGAAGGCTTTGGGAACAGGCTGCTTATCCCATCAAGTTTGATGCAAACAAGGGCAAATGAGACGGGGAAGAAAACAGCCCCTACCTGAGACATCTCCTCCCTTTAGAATAAGTGAAATGTGGTTTTATTCATCCAGTGACGAGTGCTGACTTTCTCCTGCTTTCCCCAAGAAGCTTAAGGAGTAGGGGAGATTGTTTAGAGCTCTTTTATATTTATGTGTGGGGGGGAAATGCTGAGTAGAAGTAGCTTGCAGGAAATCTTGGTGGATTTCCTATTTTTCAAGAATTTTCATCAAAATCCTTCCTTTTTCTTTTTCCAAATGGAAGTGTTTCCTGTTAATTAATTTGAACAGCCGAGTGGTTAATGGTTGCTGTTGATTTCATTAAAGAAAATCACAAAACGCTGCATAAAATAATTCTATGAACCTTTGCTCTCTGTTTTGATTTTGAGCGTTTTCCTGTCTGCTGCCCTTAACATCACTGACTTTCATGGGACTTTAAAGCAGTGCTGACCACTCAATTGCTTTCCTAAAAAGACTCGCTGTTCTCTGGTGTGGTGTATCTTGTTGGATCTGCTTTGACTGCTGGAACAAACCCTTCAGTGCTCCTATGACACACAGAAAGCTAGCCCTATGGTGCTACCTGCAGCTGCCCGCTCTGCTCTCCTGATTATGCAAAGCTCTTGCTGAGCTGCTGGGTGCTTCTTTAGCATCTGCTCTATCCAGGTTTTGGGCTCAGCATCACTTCTGTTCAGAGCAGGCTCTTCTGTAAGGCAGGCTGCTGTAACTCACCCTCACCAGCTGTCACCAGTGGAGGTTCACTGCCTGTCTCCATCACTGTGGTTTTGTCCACCTAGAACTCTTTCTCACACCACACAGGCAGTCACCAGAGCTGGTCCTTTCTTCACATGCCTGCTTCTTCTCATGCAAAGGGCACTTAGGTTTGGACAACATGCAAAAATAATGATAATTAAAAAAGGCATATTCTTTCTGCTATTGTAATTTAATGCAGAACTGGTTCCTGGTGCTAATGATCAAATGCTTGGCTCATTGGCTGTTTGGACATTCCAGCTTGTTCATGCCTGTTTGAAGGATTCAATGACTGCAGGAGTTAGGCATCATTTTGTCTAGTTTACAGTCCTCATCTTTGCCAGTGTGTCTTTAGAGATGTAATGATGGAACATGGTTGATTTAATGTTTTTAACTGTTAAACTAATATGCTTCTGTCAGTCAGCAGCCTATAAGCCAGACTTTCATACCTTTTGTGAGATGATGGTGGGAAGCCAACGTCAGTTACCTTCGAAAGAAATGTGATGGTGGTTTCATTGCAGCAGCATTGCTCCTAAGTAGAAGTGAAGGTGGTTTCAGCTTCTATCCTTCCTGAACCTAAAATACCAAGAAGTGGCAGTAGAAAGAGCCTGCCAAGTAAATGTTGAGTTCTATTGGGTGGCTTACACAATTCCTGCCCCTGTGAAGGCAGCCTGTGCTCACGGTAACGCTGTGATAGCTGGAGCCGTGGGACTACATCAGGCAGGTTCTACTCCAGCTCAATCTCTCCCTGAATACTTAATGCAAAATTCAAGGCCTATTTCTTATTTAAATTCCTTGCCTTCCTAATTTGAAAGACATTAAGTTTTGGCCTTTGCTTTTAAGCAGATGGATGCTCATCATTTACTTGTATGGTCCCTTTTTGTGCCACCGTATCTGTTAGGTGCCGGGAAAATTTGCATTAGTATTGAGGCAGATCAAAAGATTTTCTTTCCACATATGCTGCAAATAATGTCCTTTTCTTTTTTTTTATCACAATCTGTGTTCATAGAAAAAACCTATAACACCCCCCCCCCCCGATATCATATACGTGGCTTCTAGTTAGCATGGGTTTAGTATGTGAATGTTTCCTAAAAGTTCATTGTCTATTAAAGCCCCCCAAATAGAACACACCACCCACCTGGAAAGATCACCCTCATTTCTGGGAGCTCTAAGAGGCAGTCGGATGACAGATAGGGAGGAAGGTGATCAATTAAGACATTAAGCATTTTGCACCACATGGACACATCTGCATGTCAGCCAAATAATAAGGCCATCAGCTCATTTTCAGAGGGCTGTTGCCTACTTCAACTCAATCCTCAGATCAAAGAGGAAATGTCTGCTTGCATTTTCTAATCAGAAAAGGGATGCTAATTTAGGTTCCTTAATGTGTGGTGATAAGAGACTTCTTCAATTAACTGAATTCTATAGCTCAGAAAATAAAAAAAAGGGGGATACAAAGGGAGTCAGGCTGGAAAGGCAGAAGTTCTCATTAAATCAAAGGTCCAATATTCATTACCTCCAGCATCTGGGGCTAAACACTAAACATGGAGATCATCAAAGGGGGTTTAATGGGTTAAATTGAGAATATAATCTAATTAAAATATTAGATACGAGTAAATAGCTCTTTGATATTCATCTGAAGGTTTCATTAAAATAGGTACTTGAGGTTTGTATTAAGGGGGGATTATCACTTTTAAGCAGAAACAACAAGTTGAGGTTCCCTAATAAGAAATGCTTCAAAGTGTAACCATTTGGTTTAAAATATAGAAGTAGAAAAGCAGCAACTGGCAGAGCATGGTACCATTTACCCAGCCTCGCTTGATGGATCAGACCACAGGCATGCACGGTCTACAGCAAGGGGGCAAGTGATGTTCCCAAAGGCGAGCAGAAAGCAGGCTGAGGCAGAGGACAGTTCTGTTCCAGAAGATGCAGGGGCCATTTGGAGGTGTCTGTTGCTGCACTTCCATATGCTTCTTCCACCAGATTTCCCCCCAAAGCTTATGTATGTGACAAACTTGTGCCTGCAAAGTCTAATGGTCCCTGGGGTGGGTCAGGCGGGCTTTAAGGAAAGGAACATGTCCTTTTCCCATCATGGAGAGACACAGTATATTGATCACTTTGACTGGAGATGCTAACACACTTTCAGGAGGGCTGAGGCATCCTGAGGACTATAGGATCTAGATGAATTCCCCCCAGGACTCTCTAAAATGAAAGATATATGTAAGACTTTTCCAGCAATATATTTCATACCTCCAATGCCTTGACTTCACTGTACAACTACCGTAAAATCATCTTTCTGGTGAGACATCCAGCCCCTGTTAACCCAGCAATGTGTTAAGTCTTAATGCATTTCTAGCTTTTACCTTTGACTAAAAGTACATCTAGAAAGAGAGAAAGCCATTTCATAGATATTCCCTCTTTTATTCCCCATCTTTCCTTTCCATTGTGAGCCTCCTTCAGGGAGACCCAAACCTTTTTTTCCCCTCAAAGACTAATTCTCTTTCCTCCCATTCAAGAGGGGACCTAATAAATTGGATAAAGCAATTACATGTAATCACGAGGTGGTTGGGTTTTTTTGTGTGTGTGTGTTTGCACTTTTTCTTTCCCTTTTAACTAGCCTATTTGCTAAGATTTTAGTGCTTTTTCTCCAAAATTCCCTTGCTGTGTGTTCTAATCACATTTCACATGTTGACTTAATTCATCATTTACTAAGTTAAAGAAATGGAAGCATCATAAGCAACCCATCTGTTTGTTGTTATTTTGATAGATTTTAATCTGTTAAAAGCCGTTTCCTCTCAAACATGTAGCTCTCAATTATCCTTAGTTACTCAGTGTATTTTCCAACTGCTTCTGGCTAATAACAGATTGTCTGCATCATCAGCCAGGGCTTGTTTTGAATTCTCTTGCCCCAGATGAAGCTTCAAAATCTGGGTCTTGCTGTGACAGCTATTCACTAACAGATAACAGAGTAACAGTTGAGTAATGAGTATTGTGCCATTACCCACTGCCATGTTTGGTGCACTTCAAGAACAGAAACATCGCTGGTAGTAAAATCATCAAGTGAAACTGATGTTTATTGGTAATGCTTTGTAGGTATGCCCATATGCTTGAAACGCCTAAAAATGCTCCGTCTGTGGCAAGCCAACAGGTGATTAGTCTGAAAGAACAGAATGGGAAATCATACGTGATGCTCAGAGCTCATAACTAAATGGTTAAGATAGCTTAGCCTTGAAGATGTCCCGAGTAATTTCAAAACACTTTTAAGATATGAAGGTTTTTGAAAGCAGCTACAACTTGCTTCTCCTTCTGGTGTCTGTCCTGCAAAGTTTCCAAGGATGCAATCTGAGGCAGAATGCCTCCTTTTAAAGTCTGTGGCAGAGCTCTTTCTTCCTTCACCTTTTCAGCTGATTGTTTTGTTGTGAAAGTCTTTGGTCTAGGAATCTTCTTAGCATATTCCAGTGCCTAAAACCAGGAAAATTGGGATAATTAATCAAGAGAAAACCTGACCAATACTTCCAAGAAAAGGTAGGTATTTCTGTATTGAGTTAAATCTAGTTCTCCTAATTCCCAATTGTCTTGTTTCTGACAGTGTTCAATACTAGATGTTTCAGTAGCTACTGCAAGAAACCTCTGGAGTGGGCAAATCACCACCTCAGGGTGATTTGCTTTCTGACACCACTGGAGAGCACCTTAAATACTGAAGCAGTATTTTTTCTTCCAAACAGATACCTGTAAGAGGGTCAAATAGCACAGAATGATGCATGGAACCGGAAGGCAGAGGGAATGGGAACAGTGCTACAAAAATCCTGAAACCGGGAGCACCCTGGTTTAACCTGGGACCCCCAAAACCCACATAAGTGGTTTATGTGAGGCTTGGAAATAAACACAAGTAACTTGGTGATTAAACTGATATTAAATGCCAAAACTTGTTTCCTGGAGCCTGCAGGTCTTCTTCATCACTGTGGAGGAATAGCTGTTAGCATGCAGACGAGCTCCTGCAGAACTGATGGATATATACTATTTCCAGAGCTTTATTATTTCCTGCAATATAGAAAAGGTGCTGCCTTTGCTTGTTTACGTGTGCCACTGTCATGTAGTCAGTCGTTGCTCATTTGGGCTATTTTTGAAGGCAGGTGAAGGCTAAAGCGATGTTGTAGGGGCTTGAAAAATAAGACCAATTACTGTAGCTATGCAACTGAAGTGAAAAGAGTTTGTGAGTGAGACTGACAGGCAGGTGGATAATAGACTAACAAGAGGATATCTGTGGTCCATTAGAAGAGTGCACTCTGCAGTAGTGAGGCCTCTAAGGCTGATGTGAAGCAGAGCATGTGCTGCACTGGGTAATGCTCCTAGGAGGGTCCCACTCGCCTTTGTTCCCACCCTTTCCCCAGGAAACCATCACTAGCTGTTTAAGCCACGTGGAGTGCTGGTAGCTGGATGGAGTACTGCTCTTTTGCCATTTGGTACACCCTCACGAAGAGCAAGGCAGATGCATGGACTGAAGGCTGCCGTTGGCAAAGAAATCAGCAACTACATCTACAGCCATAACAGAATAGATGAGCACTTACCAGGATCCCATAAGTCCTTAGAGTTGATAAAAGGAAGATCAAAATGGAGAAACCATGTTAGCCTACAGTGAGTTAAATTTATGCTTTTTCTTTATGCATAGGCCAGAATCTCTCCCTGCATGCATTTTAAAGGGACTCTGTTCTTACCTTCTGTCTTGACACTGAAGTTACGACCTGGGGTTTTGTAGGTAACCTCTGAACTGAAGCAATGCTTCTCATGTTGCGTTCCTTAATCTGCTTTGCATATTCCTTTTGTTGCTTCAACTTCTCTTTCTGACAAAGGCAAAAAGTGCATGGTTAATGAAGTATCTCCCTGGATCCATCAATGAGACACTTTCCCACTGGAGACTTCCATTTACACCTCTGTTGCTGTTTAACCTGGCTATGCTATTGATCATTTCTCAGCAGAACACAACAGGAAGCCCTGATAAATGGCACAGCTTTCTTAGTCACTTTTTGTTTTTAAGAGCTTTGCCTTGGACCATATTGAGGATAGAGCTCAAGAGAATTGTGACAGGTTTAAACATTCTTTATTTTGAATGTTTAAATCTATCTGTTCAGTTCTAAAATGGCTGTGCTAATTTCTGACAGCTTTTGCAATGACTTTTGCAAGGAAGAAGAAGAAAATACAGGGGCAATTACTCCAAAGGGATGATCATTTTACCATTGTTCCTTCCTACTGTACAATGTCTGTATAAAGAATGCCATATAAAGCACCTCTTGTTACATTAATAGCATCTCAAGGCATGCAGGATGGAGTTTGCAGCACCTTAGATGTACAGCTGCTACCAGACCCTCATTACCAGCAGAAAACAGGCCAAGAGATACCAATTGCTCAGGTACTTCTCCTGAACAATCTGTTTCCATTTCAACAGGGTAATGCACATCCAGCTATTTCATTCTTGTCTTAACTTCTTTTACTTCCACTTTGGAGGTTAGGCAAACCTTCTACATTGGGAATGAGACCGCAGTTAAGCCTCATGAGTGTATAACTTACTCGTGCAATTAGCCCTGGTGAATCTTGTCAACTACTCACTTTTTCTGGCACTACAAAATTAAAGGGTTAAAATGATCCACAACACAGTTGTCTTTCCTCCTACCCAATCTCCCTTCAGGATCTCAAGCTAGACCTACAGTCAAGGACATAAAGTCCTTCTCAGCAGAGATTTCTTTGCCGTTCTCCTCTCTTTGCACAACTGAAAAGCGGATCATACAATAGGGACTGCTTACTTTCTCTTTGATTGCCTCGTAGTCAGGTCCAAGGCCTCCAAGCTTCACATTCAGATTTATGTAGGCTTTTGTGGTACACGGCTAAAAAACAAAGAGCAGTGGTAGGTTTTCCATGATATGGTTTCACAGGGAGCACAATTCAAGCAAGGCTTGTAGTGGACATCCAAGATAAGAGCAGGATGCAACTTGTAGTCTCAGTCTTACCTCTGGCGTGTCTCATTTTAAGGATTGTAAATGACCACAATGATTGAGTTAATTGCACAAGTCAAATTACACTGTATTTCCTTTGAATCTAGGTGGGTAATTGCCAATTATCCAAATCAAAAAGCAATAGTTTCTCGGTCAAAAAGGTGATCTTTTATGAGCTTTATTTTTAAACAGCTTGAAGTGACTCATTTGACTGTTATTAGAATGAAACCGCCAAGAAACTGTTACAAAGAAAAGCAGATAAAAGTACCCAATTTGGGTAACAATAATTAGACAGCTGTTATTAGGGATAGTAACCTTGCTTTGCTCTCAAGACTGCAATGGGAAATCGTTCACTGGGAGTTGAAATATACATGCCTTGCACCACAGCAAAAGCTTTACAAGTGCATAGGGAAGACTGAAGGTGAGTGATGAGTGATGCCATTTCAGTACTTCATGACACTACTATAAGGATCCCAGTACTTCTATAATCTTTTTAGTCTCTTCCAAATATGCTAGACTAACCTTTAGAAGTGGACTGAAAACTTGTCAGTGGAAACCCATTGTGACAGCTCTGTAGTAACTTCAATCCCAGAGTAATGCAGAAACAGCAAGAAATCTATGTGCAAATAAAACATGCATTTCTTCGAAGGGCACTTTCAAGTTTAACTCAGCTGCAGAGATGCACTATTTGATGTTGTTTTTTGTATCTATTATCCCTATTCTTTTGTGATACATTTACACATAACTAAGTGTTAATGAATTAGCTGTCTACAAACAAATCAGGGTTTCCTCACTTCATGCAGTGAGCATGAATTCATTTGTTCATTAGGAAAAGCTGGATATTTCTGTGAGCAGAAACAGTCTTACTCTTGTAGCATTCCCCACATACAAAGCGTGAGAAAGCTACTGAAAATACAGGACAGAAACAATGGTTTGAAGTGGGGGGAACAGCAAGGGAAGGAAATCTGCCCTTCAGTTACTATCATAATCCAGCTAATTCTTCTCAAAAGCATTCAAGCAGCAATACACAAACTGCCTCCTAGATGAGACACATGAGTAATTATTCCAGCTTAGTTTGTCTGCCCTGAGACTTGGGGCTAACTTCTTAAACATTTAATTTGTCATGGACACAGGGGTATCTTTATGCTGTTCCACTGTGTCTGTGTTAACTGGCTGCTGAATGAAACTGGACACACAGAAAAGACAAAAGGAACCAAGTTTTAATAAGGACCAAAATGGAATCATCAGGAGACTTGTAATAATGTTTATGCTGTTAGCTTTACAAATCCTCTAAGTTTGTTGTTGTTCACTTTGATTCCCTTGGAAACCAGGAGATCTGAGTTGGATAGCAAATGAGCGTGACCAGGATAATGGTTCGCTCAGATCTGAGGGCTGGCTACCTGCTGCTTTATATAAATAGCTTTATTCTAAATCATTTTATCACTGGATAACTTAAAGGACAAACACTGCTCTGTGTGTTCTTAGAGCTAATCAAGACTGAAAGTGACATAGGGAGAGGTGGTGGTAAACTGCTTTGCTCTTTAGACTAAAATGATTGTAGTGTCTGTTTCCACCTTTGTTCCTTGGGTTTTAGTGTTCTGGGCAAGGCAGTGTCTGTCAGTGTGCTTTCTGTAACATGAACTATTTCTCAGTCCCCATTCCTTTTAAGGTTTTTGGATTATTAAGGAAACAAATCAATCAGAGGGGAAATAGAACTGTAAAGCCATCCAATCCACACCTATTTGCTTACCTTCTTTCTGACTTTGGGCTGGTTTTGCTTTTCCATCTGCATGAGATATTCTTCTGAGTAGCTCTGGGTTGTTTTCACTTGATTTCCTTTAACACTCTCTGGATCTGCCTCTGAAACACTTTCTAGCTGTGGGTTTATGGGTGGAAGTAGGCTGAAGAAGTGCCTGTCAGCTAAGCGGGCTTCTGTCAAAGGAGTCTCTTGGTGATATCGCTCCATCGTTGGTGCAAACTGGGAGGTTGTACAAGGGGCTGTTGGTGAACTGTGAATAGAAGGTTGAGGCAGCCTAAAAAATAAAGAAGGGGATGAATAAGTATCTTATATAGCAGGTAGCTCAACAAGCAATCTGTACAGGGAATGATCCTTGTATTCTGGGAACATGATGGTGGAAAGATGGGTATTCCATAACGACTGACGGTGCCTAATGGGATGACAAGACATCTTCTGACAAGCGCACGTAGGGATAGGACGAGGGGCAATGGCTTTAAACTGACATAAAGGAGATTTAAATTAGACATTAGGAAGAAGTTCTTCCCTGGGTGGATGGCACATGATTTTATACTTTGGCCTTTAAAACATTTACTTGTCCATTTCTATGTTTTCTGGACATCATAGTGTTATGATATTACTGTTTCAACACTTACATCCTTACCCTAAACTACTGATAACAGTTCTGATACCTTTTATCCACACAAATGTGTCTTTTGCAACCCTGAGGCGACTCTTGATCCTTCACCAGTTCTTGAAAATTGGCATTAAAAGTAGATGAAATATTCCTCTGATTTGGATGTCCTTGACAATTGGTACTGTTATCTCTTGCAAAGAGCTGCACAGTGGCATGGTTGTGTAGATGTTGCTGGCCTCGTGGAAATCCATTTGGACAATTAGGCTGATATTTCCAGTTCTCCTTGCTGGTATAGGCTGGAGATATAGCCTCTGCTGGGTGATATGTATGTGATTTTGAATGAAAAGGATAGCTAAAGGTGGTAAAATCCTGCTTGACAAGATGTCTTGAACTCAGGGAATTATTGAAGCAAGTATCTGAATTTGCTGCTGTATTAGCGTCAGGGCCAACAGAAGGACTTGGATGCAGCGTGCTGCTGTCGCCTTGCTCCACTGCCTGTGTGGGAGAGGTCTGAGATCCTGGTATTTGGCGGTGCCAAGGCCTCAGTTCTGCTGGTCTTCCTGGCTGTTGCTGGCTGTCATTCCTTGGGATAGCTCTCCCTTTGAGTCTCTGGTTGGATTTTGTGTTATTTCTCTGGTAGGACTTCAGTGGGTGAGTCTAAAACATGTTAACAGAAGCAGGGTGATTTTCAGTGGTTGCTATTTTATATGTTCATTAAGACCAACAATATACAAGCGTACTGGTAAATTTGCCTGTCACAATACCTTTCATGTAGCTGTATCTTAAACCTCATCAAAATTAACTGATTACATGCTGTTTTGACTGGATTATATCATGTTCTATGGTTTTCATTCAAGACAACATTCTTATTTATAACAGACTGATGTCAGTGATTGAAATGATTTCATTTCTAAACCAAAACCTCCCCCCTGCACTGTATCCTGCAAAACATTAGCCAAATGATAGGAAACAACACAAGAATTTAAATGCACCAGGACTACTGTTTAGAGCTAAACTGACATACTCTAAACCTGGAGTTTAAGATTTGTCATGTTCCAATTACAGCATCAGGTGTTGCTCATTTTGAGGAAAGACATGGCTTTCCTTCTAGGGAATATACAAATCCATTCTGAGTCCATTTAATCTTTGTCAGCTCTAAAATCCTCCGTTTCATCCTCCTGTCTCTCTCTAGGGTTCTTTTGTTAGCAGCACTTGCAATCACTCCATAGCATATGCACTCAGAGTAACTACTTAATGGTAGTATTAAATCTACATACAGACCACAGTGTTTTGGTGAAAGCCAAAAAAAGCACTGGGGAATCTTGACTCCTGGTGCCAGGATGATGATTTGTTATCTCGACCTCTGCTGTATCGATTAATGTTCTGGCATATTGTGCCCTAGTCAAAAGCATCAACTGCTGCCAAACTGGGACCAGGCCAATGTTTTCTCATTTAAACAGAATGAGCAGCCCTGTAAAATACCCTCCTCATTCTCAAATACCACATATAAAGCACATCTCTCTCAGTGGACAACAGCATAAAGTCATGTTTGTTCTTCATAGAATTGCAGCTTCCAGTCTTAGGGGAATTTAAGCAGTCTGCCTGATTCACTTCAAACACTTGTAATACAAAGACAGTAACTAGGTTTTCCAATAATAATCCCAGTTAGCTTGAAGTTCTGGTTCTGGGTTCTTGGTTTTTCATCAGTGATGATAACCTGGTCTCTTCTGTTGCTCCAAAAACTACTCCACTGCATTGGTTTGAAAGCATAAAGCATATCTATAGACCTATGCATACAGAGGAGGTCAGTACAACTTTGCCTACAGATAACATTTTCCATTTTATGGTAACTTCTTTATGGTCATGAGGATTTTAGGGGACAATTAATATAGCAGTAGTTAAGTTCTAGCTCAGAATCCTCATGAGCCATCACAGACAGGTACCAGTTTGTGTGTCTATATTATTATCAACCAAATAATGTTGTAAACAGGTAAGATTCTTTGGGCTCAGGATTTCTTGGAATTTGAGCTCTATTTTGACTTTAAATAATTCAATATATAAAGCAGCATATACATTAGATTTTGGTGATTGCCTACTGACACATATCTAAGGATTTATTGTCAATAATTGATACTTTGAATTTAATTATATTACAGCTTTAAATATTCAAACTTCAATGCTTCTATGTGTATATTATCATGTTATGTCAAAACTTAACCTTGAGATGCTGTGCTTTCAGGTACCATTTGTCTTCAGGCTCGATTTTCACAGTCTGGAATGGTAGGACCCTCTTAACTGGTTCCTCATCAACAACTTTAGGATCTGTAACCTGAAAAACCAAGAATGTTTATGGCCACAGCCCAACCAGTTGTAAGGATTTAAAAGTCTTGAGGAAAGAATGAGAAATAATTTGTCTCCTATTAAAGACAAAATGGTAAAGTTAGTCAGTATAGAATAGAAAAGAAGAAAATGAAAGGCAGAAAGGGAAAAAAGGAAGCAAAAACCCAATTAACAGTGATGTGGTAGTAGGAAATTTTCCTTCTACTTCTAAAAAGAAGAGAAAAATACGGTTGCAGGAAGTATGAGCACAGAAACCTACATGTAACTATCAAAATTCTGGGCTTCTCCATTTATAAGAGATGATGGAAAGATGGGTGGATGTTCCTAGTAACAGAAAAGCGACCAGACAATCATCATGGTCCAAGCAATCAAGATATTGATGGGCGGTATATGTCACAGCAAGGTCTTGAGCAATATTCATGCATAAAAAGATGACAAAACATAGTAATGTAGGAAGAAAAGTGCAAGGAGTAGCTGCACAAATGGAACATCTAATACACATAGCCTGGCAACGGTATCAAACAGCCTGTGCACAATAGCAAGCCTATAAACAAGAAGGATACCTTCACGTGGCCACAGTGGTGACAGTACAATGGCTGGAAATTAAATCTGAGCTATTTTGGAGGGTGGCTGCTGGCACTACAGATTTCAAAGGCAAGCAATACCCTTGTAAATATAGCCATAATGAAAGTTTTTGCTGAAAGCATCCAACATTTGACTCCAATCTATAAAATTTCAGGAAAAACAATTGTTTTTTTTTTCATTTATTATTTTTTTATTTATACCTGTGTTGTCTCAAACCATCCTGCTAACTACTATAGCAGGTATGACCTCAGTTTACTGTGCAATCTCATCATAAAGTGTCTACAGCTAACTATGTGCTGGACTCCTGCTTGTGGTAGGAGTACCTACGCATGGCTGTAGAGTGACACTTTCTAACACGGGAGAACTTGCACTGAGAACATATCTGTGGCCAAGAGACTTCTTAAGTGAAATCATAGTGGTGAAATCAGTGTGAAGGAAGCGGGGAGGCTGAGTCTCTCATCTTTGGGGGTGAGAGATTAGGACAACAAGGAGAAGGTATTTAGGGTTTATTGCTGAGTTTTCTTGTTGCTCCAAATGGCAATGTGGATTCTGTTAGTCGTGAGCAGAAAAGTTCACAAATTAAAAGTTACCACACCGCTTTCCTGAACCTGGGCATAGATACAGTAAGATGCAGGCAGTAAGATGTTTTTTGGTGGAACCGACTCACTGGACTGATAGTTTACTAGGCAGGTAAAGCATACTTCTACATTATCTCTTTGAAAGAGGAACAGGACACAACCTCTGCCAGCATTTTTTGTGAACTATTCTATTAATACCAATCAAATTGAGAAAATGATCAAATGAAATTGCATTTTGAGAATCATAAGCTGTGTAATGCCTATTCTGTTAAATTGAGGCCCATAATTGCTTCTCTACTGAAAAGATACAACAAAGACAGCAATCATGGCATGTCATTATCCCAGACTAGAAAACCAGCCTTTGCAGTGAGGACTTCAAAGGCTTGTGGTTCTCGAATTGCATTTGGCTGCTATTGTTGAAGCGCAGGCAATCTTGATTAGGTGTTTACACTGAGGTAAGGCGCAGTGCACAGAGAGTCTGAGTGCCTTGGTCTAGAGCCATTAAAAAATTGTACATTATGTTCCTTGCTTTGAAGTAAGGGGCTTGTAGGTAGGAAAGCAACTCATATTGAGTACAGCTGAGCTAGATTGGGCCACTGCTTCTCTCTCTTTCTCTCTTTCTCTCTCCCTCTTTCTCTCAAAGAAACTCATCATCAGGTTCTTAAAGAATCAGGCAACACTGCAAAGAACTTGATGCTTTATAAAATGCTGTATGAATTAGTAAATACACAGATCAACACACATTTATGGTATGTTTTGGTACATACAGCCTGCTGTCTGTACGCACAGGGATTACAGCTGTAATTCTAGCAAGAATGAGGGTGCAATGTTATGTCAGTTGAAGAAAGATGCATGCAAAGTACTTATTGCATTGTAAACGCTATTTTTGCTCTGGGCAACAAGATGCTTCCATTAGGCCTTTTTTCACCCCTTCCAACAGGATGGAGCAATGGTTGTCTCAGTTAAGAATGAGAAGTAAGTACTTTTTCCTATGCCTATCCACAGCAATTACAACAGTAGCTGACAGTAGGCGGTGATGCTGTTGTGGGTGTAAGAAGGAAAGAAACACATCTTTCTACATGCGTGCTGCCTGGCTCCTGCTGTGTCACAGCTCTGCTGACCCTGCGGCTACTTCACCAAGGTAATCTTAGAATAGAGCCCTGATTTTAACATACTTCTTTCTCCTATTCCATATCTTTGAACAGTGTCTACACAATCGAGCCCTGATCCCTGGCTCCGATACTTACATAGAAATCATTTTCAGAATTCCCCAAATAGTAAACATAATCATATCAACACAGCTTTAATCAGCATCAATCTGCACTAATTATTTTTACCATCCTCCAAATTATAACTGAAAAAAACCCAAGTGCTCTTAATAGCTCTGCTAGAAAAAAGCTTGTCCACCCTAACGCTCATTGTAATGTAGTCGGCAGATGCCCTCTAATGTTGTGTCAACTGTTCATTAGCCTTGGAAAGCAGCAGTGTCACTTGAAGCAGGAAGTCTCTGTAGTTTTGCAAGCTAAGATATGCTACAACTAACTCGTGGAGTGATTCAGTGACTCCCACCTTCCCATTATGCATAATAAGTAGCAAGTAAAAGCAACAAACTCATGTATAATCGTTCATTAGGAACTGTAATTACATTTCCACTTAATCCTTAATAGAAGTTGTCTGACATTTTGCAGTCAATCATAAGAAAGCTAGGCTCTTCAAGTCTAAGTACTGTACATGACTTGTACCTGCTGACTGATTTCAAATATAAGGCTTGGCTTGGCTGAGAAAGCAAGTAAGGGGTTGTCTGACCACCCAAATCCAACACATATTGAATATTCCTGCGTATGTGATCCTAAATGACAGTGATAAGCAAGAATGTGCATAGCCTTTGAAAGCAGTGTGACCAGAGAGTTTTCTGGTTCTTAAACTCATCTGTAACGTCACATACACTTCTTTGTTATGATCAATGTGGGTGGAAAGAGCTTCTTAAGCCAAATGGAGACATCAAGGTTTCCTACTGCAACCCTAACCATCCTATGATTCTGCTATTCTACGATTTCTCTAATATCAAGATTAAAAAGTAGTGACAGATCGCCTCTGCAACATGCTTCATGGTCAAGAATATATGTATCTTAAGCAGGCTTGTACCAAGGCCATCACTGGCGTCGTGAGTAACCGAGGATTTGTCAATTATTCCACTCAGGATAAGCAAGAGCCTCACTGGAAGTCGTAAGTTATGAGTTGCACGATAGGTTGTGAATCTACTTAATTCCCCTATAAACCTGATCATGCAGCTATTCTCCTTTACACTAGACAGTCCTCTGTTTATACCAATTATAAACCATGTAAAAGTTACCTACCTGCTTTTGAAGAACTTCTTGCCTTCTGGTGTGTAACTGAAGGTAGGAATCAATCTCTGAACGTAATCCTAAAGTCCGTTTGTTTCTTGCCACAAAGTCTTTTTTCGCTTTTTGTGGTCGATCTTCTTGAATCCGAGGAGGAAAAGCACCTCCATGTATCCTGGAACTACCTTCGCAATGATGGTTTTCTGCAGGTTCCTTCCCTTTGGCATGTAGCCTCAAGGGTTCGTTGCTGACCACAGCATTTGGCTCATGAAAGCTTAGTAGTTTTGTATCAAATTCTAACAACGAACCCTGTGACTTCACCTCCTGTTGATTCTTTTCTTCTGCAGACCCATTGGAATGGAGGTAAAATGGATCTTGTGTAAAGTCCATACTGATTCCTTCAACAATGTGACGTAGCTCAGAAAACTCTGCTACATCCTTTGTGTTCTTCCAATTAGAATTGGGCTGAAACATGTGTCCACATACTGCTGCTTCCTATGTAAAAAAGAAGCACAGATTTATTTATGTATAGATTGTTATCAATTCTATATTATTTCAGGGTGCAATTTGAGCCAACAAATGTCCTGCAAATATGGTCAGATGAATTCTGTCAGTGCATACAGCATGGTAGGTTCTGGGAGGAGGTTAGAACAGTTCTATCCAAAAATTCTTCAGCAGAAAACTAGGTAGGACCTCCTCTTCAGTTTGGATTTTCAGTGTCAGTGAATGATAAATTGGCCCAACATTCACATCACAGTAGAATACAATCTTTATCCTAAATTCAGCACAAATAAATTAGAGAATCAGCTAAAAGATGAAATGACATTGTGCTGCTTCTGATATTTCCTTTAAAATGATGTAGCCTTCAAAAGAATGAGTATCTGTTGCTCATTCTTCAAGGGCTCTGCTGTGTGAAATAAAAGTGATATTTATGATCTATTATTTATTACTTATAAGATTATTATTACTTATTATTTAGAAAAGTGATATATTCCTGATGAAATCCCTCTGTCCAATGTCAGTTTGAGACTTTCTAAGCAGCAACAGCCTCCAGCTCCAGGTTTTTATTCTATTCTGACTCCTATAAAACATCACTATGTTTCAATAAGAAAACTCCCTATGAAAGACTTAAAGTAACTTCTCATTTAAAAGCAGGCTGTAATTGAGATAAATATCCATACAAATTGGCTTCCAGAAGATGTGCAGGCAGTGGCAGGAGTAAGGAGCATGGGAGGAAAAGAGCTTCTAACACTGTTTTTTCCTTAACTGGACCTGCTGTGTAGCCCTGGTTTCTTGGGCACTGACGAATGGTGAGCCCTTCAGAGTGATGTTTATAGGCACTGAAACCTGGTTGACTCTTTTAGACCCTGTTAAAAGAAATGTCCTGACCTGCTGGATTTTCCAAACCGTGGCATAGTTAATGATGCTCACATTTCCATAAATCATTAATTCATCCTTTCTGAATTAGTTACATGCTTATGCCCATATTTCAAGTGGCTTCTAATAATACAACAATCTGTTTCTCTAGCAATGCTTTTCATTTCAGGCAAGCATTAGCGCTGTGGTATACTCTGAACTGGAGATTGGATGGTTTACACTGGTGAAAACATTCCTAGTTGTCATACACCACAGGTAAAGAGAAATAGGTGAGCATATTTTGAAATGAGTACAGAAGTATGTGATATAATTGCAATGATTCAAGTAACAGTATAATGCTAAAGAGTTCTATTGTGCCGAAATGTGTGCACAGCAGCTCAATTGTATTATGCAGGCCAGGTCACCGCACAGGAACAAAACGAGTGTGAAGAGCTCCTTCATCTCTAATCATCTGCACACAAAAAGTGCACCTTTTATTCCTCCCCTCAAGTTGATATAAAGGTTAGATGGACTCTGTACTCATGAACAAAAGTGTTGTATGTAGACAACAGATGCAGCGGTTCCTCTTCAAATTCCGAGGTTAGTAATGGATGTAGAGAGGGGGTTTCATATGTATATGCTGTGATATTTGCTCCAGTTAATGGACTGTATTTGAGTACTTACTAGGCTAAGTTCAAACAAAATAAAATCAAATTTCCATTTAATGAAGAGCCTCACATTCAGCATAGTATTCAGTCAAAAAAATTACTAAAAATTAGAGCATCTTTCTAGCACAATTAACATCATTTGCACTCACAATAAAATATTCAATAACTGGCCATTTTGCCTGTTGAGGAGGTGAATAAAAGCATGCTATTAATCATTTAGCCTTCATTTGTTTGCCATTTTATTTTAAGTAGACAATTAAATTGAAACTGCGCATCATTATTACTTCGGGTTTAATTTAACCCCTTTAAACTTGAGAATTATTCCCAATTTATTCAGTGTTAAACATTTTATGCATAGGACTGCAAATTGCATTTTATTTGATGTACCGAGTGAGCGTTTTCTAAACAATGTTTAAAGGTGACAGTAGCCCTGGAAATGTTCATTTTAGATTTACACAGCTATAAGGACAAAATGCACTTGTGCAACCCACCAATTTTTGCCTAAGAGGAAGTGGCTCAGTTTGCTCAGCACGGGTCTTTCTATATGGAAAGAAAAGAGGATGTGTTGGTGCTGGTTCTTGATTTCTTTCTTGGCAAAGTCTGACAAAGCCTGCTGGGTGCTCTGGAAGGCAGAAAGGAGACTCTTATTTGTTGCTCTAAGTTAATAACAAGGACCCTATACAGCAAATGCATCACCTCTTGCTATAAAATCTGCCTTAAACTATTAGTGGTAACAAAGCTAATTGAGTATAAATAGCTTATGAAAAAAGAAAGCAAAACAACACAATTTTAGTTGAAAAATAGAGGCAAAAGGCATTTTACATGTTCTTATTCGACTTTACACCATCTCTGACATGAAAGCTATCAGCAAGGAAGTGTGTGACAGCAAAACCGCATTTTCTTCTTAAATTAGGAAGATGGCTTCTTTTCATTTGGTTGCATTTAGATGTTCCCAAGTTGTCTGCCCCTCCTGACACTTAGAAGACACCGAGTGGGAACGCGTGTGTGACACTGCCCCAGTGAGTGGCAGTGATTTGAGAGGAAATATACACTAGTTGGTTTCAGTGAATACAGTGGGATGTACACGGATGGGACCCATCCCTTCAAAGCTACAGGGTGAGCTTTGCTTTAGTACATGGGCAACTGTTAAGATATGGAAATGCAGAATATGATTTCTAACTTTTCAGGGTGTTTATCACACCAGTTTACCCTCCGGAGGCCTTTTACATCTGGGTGGACACCCTGTACCCACTGCTCCCATCATGGATCACAGATGGGAGGTGGCACACACTCTGCAGCCCGAAGAGGAAAGCCCAGCACCAGCAAAGAACCTTCTGTTTGAACCACCTTTCAGCGAGCAGCATCCACAGCCTGTCCTGAGCCCTCCCCCTGGTGCTCTCTCCAGCCTGAAGGCAGGCCTGCAGCACCACCCCCCCCCCCCCCCCCCGAGGCCTTGTTCCCCCAAGTTCCCTCACCCTAATACCCATCTCCCCAGTCCCATTACCCTTATAGGGCTCAGCTCTGCCCGAGGGCGCTGTCCCTAAGCGCGGCCCGTTGCCGACCGCCCCGTCGCGTCTCGCCGTTGCCATGGCCACGCCGGAGGACGCGCAGCATCCACCAATAGCGAGGGCGGAGGAGGGGGGAGCTGCAGGACAAAGCCGCTTTAAAGTGATATGAGGTTTATTATATCAGATATAATAGCAGCCGCTTCAAGGGCATGTCCAAAACCAGTGTTCAGCTTCTTGCTTACAGTGAGGAACAATCATCTCTAGCGGGAAAAATAAACACAGCTGCCTGCTGTAATGTAAATTCTCTTTATTTTAGGAGTTCAGTTTTATCTTCCCCACATGGAAAAGGCTCCCGGTGATGGCATAGCGGGGCTGTGCGGATGTAAAGGCTCATTGATTCTCCTAGGTTGCCTGCTGGCAAGCGACTTTGTCCCTGGATCGAGGGAGTCCCATGTGTAATATCATCTCCACGTTTGAAAGCCCACGTTTGAAAGCTTCCATAGTCTCAGTGACACCCCTGGAAGTTTAGGTGATGTGGAGTACAAGTGTAGTACCCAGATGTTCTGGTTTCAGAGCCCCTTCCTTGCAGACTAGTGCTGATGCAGTCTGGCATGGCACAGAATGATGCTATCGTTGCACAAGTGAGAAACCAAAGCAGGAGTTCTGGCACAGGGGAACAATCTTGGTGTTTTTAACTCTTTGGACATCAGGATGCTTTCCTCCTTGGTTAAGTACAGGTTTGGGGTGAGAATAAGATAATACAAGTCCCAGTGGGTCTGCAGCTCCCAGGGTTTCCTGCTCAGTCCCATGCTTGCAGAATTACATGAATGTCTTCATACCCTACAGTCCTTGGAATACCTGCATGTTCCTTTGCCAAGACCCTCACTGCTGGTAGGATCTGAGAAAGGACTGAGGAGCTTCATTTCTGGCAGTGGTTATTTAAATCCTTTGAGGACTACAGATAAATCACTGTCTTCATTGCTAATAGGTTTCTAGGACCACCAGTCCTATCTACCTGCCCCACTGTTTAAAGGAAACCAATCCCAGGTAGCTTTTGGGTTGAGGGTAACTGTTTGTAGTTCTGCTCCTTGAAGTCATATTGGTACTTGAATGCTGTAATATGAAGATCAGGAAACACTGGTGTTTCTGCACATCGTACAGATTTACTATTGCTATACATTTGTTTCCTTTCCACATCCAAACAGTTTCTCACTTATTGCATTGGTTCTGTCTCTGGGATTCCTCTGCATTGTTTCCACATATCCTGCTGTTACATATTGCATGTTGGACTTCTGATTGACAGCTGAAAGATAAACACACATTTATTATTGATTTTGTAAAGAGGGGATGGTGTACCTGCTGGAAATACATATGACTTAGTGTTACAGAGCAATAAAAGATGACATGCATCTCTAGACATTGTTAGGGCATCCATCACAGTGAAGACTGGGAAGCATGAGGTGGTCTCCTGCAGGTTACACAATACTCAAGGCACTACTTTGTACTAGAAGTGGTTTAAATGTCTTGCATGTGTATTCTTATATATGCTCAGTAGCAATGCTCTAACAGGAATTAGTTTACATTGGTTAAAGCTCTTTACCATGTCCGTTCTTCTCATGGCCTGGACTGTCTTCATTAGATTTGGATTTATAACTCTCCAGAGTCTGGTCTGAAACATCATTTTCTGCACAGAAAACAGATGTAATTAAGATGGTGAGATTTTCCCATGACCATCGCTCGCTGTCTGCATTGAGCATAGAGAACCTGAGAGACTGGTTATAAAAATAGGGATTTTATCATGTTGACCACCTAAGAAACATACTGAAGGCAACAATTTCATAGGTTTTTTTGTGACACCTTACGTCAGTGGCCTGAGACCACCAGTTACAGGGACTCTTCAACAGTTGTTTGCAGTAAGTCATGGTCACTGTCTAATTTATGGCCACTGTCTATGGGAGAAGGACATCTAAGCAGCGGTTGGAGGAGCTGTGACAGTCTCCTCAGCTCTCCAGCCCTGCTGAATTAAGCAGCGTCAGCAGTTGCTTGAACAGGGCCATCACCCACCTCTCTTCCACACTCCATGAGCTTTCTTCAGCTTCCTTGCAAAAAGCAGGACAATGATGAGAAGCACAAAAATCAGAGCAGCCACCAAGATGGGCAGCAAGAGATTTTTCTCTTTCTTTTCCATGCCTTCAGATTTCACGTCTTTGTCTGTAGGAGAGGAAGGTATTTGTGTTGTTAAATAGCTTCCTGTGAGTCTCTGGTAATTAAGATAAGTTATATCCTGGACCAGGCCAGATGAACATGGTGCGAGAGCAGAAGTCCCCTTATTGGATTTAAGTTTTAGGATGTGAGACGAATTATTTCTTCTTGTATGAATAAGAAAACTTGATTGAAATAAGTGGGTTCACGCTTTTTCTAGCTGATAAAAATAGTTATGTTTCTGGGGTCTCTCCCCAGGATTGCAAGCCAGCATTACCCTAGTGTATTGACAAAAGGTTTGGTGGTACATAGTCAGAGAGAACCAGGTTGGTGTAAGACAGCTCATTGCATGTTTGGGAGCTATCATTAAGAGTTCATACCAGAGGGGATTGTGGAAATCACAGTTACATTTCCACTTGGTAGTGGGGTTTCTGTCCTGGAAACTTCCTCTTCTGTGACATTGCCACTGACTGCTGTTTCAGTGCCTGGGGGAATAGAAAGGAGAACAGTATTTCTCTGAAAGGCAAAGGGATGCTTAAGAAATACATATTTTCCTAAGAGCTTTGAAGCCCAGGGCATCTGGTACTGCGACAGAAAGGGACTTCTAGAGTCTCTGTCTCAAAGCTCTGTGCTCACTTCCTTACTACTGTGTTTTGTTTTCATCTGAAGACCACCTAAGCTTTATGAACAGAAAATCCTCAGTGTCTCACACATTGCTGAACTCAATGGTTTCCATTTACAGCCAAAGTAAAACAAAGCTGAGCTCTGACTGTGGTCATTTGTGGGGGTTTCCCTGCCCATCAGTTTGTTCTCTTGCTTGCAAAACCAGGAATGAGCTTGTATCCTTTGCCTTAAAGTAGATTTAAATTGGTTTTTGGTATTCATATCCCTGACTACTCTTTTACTGACTTCATAGCTCCCAGTGGTGCAGTCACCCCATCCTTTGCCACCACCACCCATGCCTGATGATGTGAAGTCATACCTCTGGGGACATGAAAACTCGATGAACCAGCCAATTCTTCCTTTCCTGCTGCAGATGGTGTAACCTCAGACCCTGCACAAACACAGAGGTGAGCTCTGCCTTCCTTACACACACGATGACAACACATCCTTGGGTAATTGAACTTGATTTGTAAACCTAAAGTGATAACGTGGGCTGTGTCTACCAAAACTTTACAATCATAAGAGATTTTCTTCCTTCTCAAGACCTGTTGAAGCATTCAACCTCCCTTTCTAAGCATGTTTATCAATAAGTATATGATCTGTTTATCAGATTGTAGCCATTCTCTAGTGCTTGTAATCACAGATGTAGCACTTTTAAACAGCTATGAGCAATTCTAACGCAACCAATTGATTTTCTCTGCAGGGCCTGTCACACAAGGTGCCCACCTTGGTGGGTTTTGGACAAGTTATTTGAGCAGTGGAGCTCTTAATTCTTCGGCTGGCAACAACTCAACAGTTCACTGACTGCAACCCGAACCGTTGCTGCACAGTGCCATCTAGTGCAGCCGTCCAGAGAAAGAGAAATCCCAGCCTGGCCTCACACCATGCTGCAAGAGTGGCCCATTTGGCTCCTGCCGCTGCTCTGCATCTAGCAGCAGAGATTTTGCTTTCATAAACCTCAGTTCTCCTCGCACAAGCAAGAAATGCTGCGGTTGATGTTATGTGCTTGCTTGTAATGATGAATGTAACGCTGTTCTTGGTAGCATTTCTGTCCTGCTTTGGTAACTTGACGTAACTAAGAGCAAACTTACAAGTAGATGTGATGTCTGGTTGGAGGGTTTGCTGGGTTGGTGTTGCTGCTGAGCTGGGAACTAGTGGATCCTCTGGTTCTGCAGAAGAGATGGTTGGTTGTTCGGCTCCTAAAGGAACTTACCCAAACACAAGACAAATCTCAGAAGACACACTTTGCCACTGAATGATGCTTGAAACCACGACAAATTGATGCTTAAACCGTGACAAAAATGAAACCTGCCCTGTATGCTCTGTGCTCTGGGCTGTTTGGGTTCTCCATTGGTTAGACTCCCAGTCCTACCCTTCCACCTTCAGCTTCCCTGTCCTCTGACTGTATTTAACACTATGAAATGATGGAAGACCTGGGCATGAATTAAGAAGAGGCCAGGCAGCCAAAGCCTACCTGTAGTTTGCTCATTCTCAGAGACACGTGTATCCACCTCTGGGTTAGATGGTGCAGGATTTGTTTTTGCCACTGAAAAAACCCAACGAAAGCACAACTTTCAGAGCACTTTATAAGTACTTGTGGAATGAAGCAATCTAAGGAAGAAGGGAGTAAGAATAATAAGATCCATCCTAAAGATGAGTAAACAGGCAGAAAGTAAACTCTAGTCTGAGAATTATTAGACAAGCAGCTTCAGTTACTGTTAATTTACATCATTTACCCTCTGTGGTAGTTAAAGCCCCCAGATCTTAGTTTGGAATTCTTTTGCTTCAATGTAAAAATAGATTCCACACATGGGCAGTAGACTATGGGCTTCAGCTTTGCATGTGAATCTGCATAACTTTCACCACCTCAGAGTGGGAAAATGGGATAAGGACTCCTGAAGGAGCCTGCAGTACCTGTCCTAGCAAGGTCCTCAAACTGGAAAGATGCCATCAGCTTCTCTTCTCTGAGTGCTTGGTGGTGAATGATGCAGCTGGCTGTTGAATTGGGCCCATAGGCAAGGACTCTCAGTGTGCCGGTTGTGGTCCATTTCTTCCCATCAGCTTCTAACTTGTGCTTAGTGTCACCTATATACCCATTGGAAGAAAACATTTAAGTGCTTTCTAGTCAAGAGTAATTGAAAGAAAAACCTTCCAGGCACAATCTGCATTACTTTGCTGTGCTAAAGCAGCACCTGATTACTGGGCACAAGTGGTTCACCGTGTAAATGGATTACATGGGAGCCCAAAGGCAGCAAGGTCACGGTTTTTGCCTCATCACTGTTTAAGTGCAGACCTCACTGCCTCTGCTGGGTTTCATAACTAATGTGGGGAAATTCACCTGCACTGCAATGTCCAGACACCAAACACCAACTTCTGGCCCTTCTTGGATGGGATGAATGGCTCTGCTGTGTGCCACAGCCATGGATGGCCTGTGAGGAGCCTCAGAGCAAGGACCTGTTGTTTTCCAGCATGACTCAGATCTAGCAAAGTTCTGGCTCTGCTAGCATTAAATATGTGTCTTAAGAGCTGTGCATTTGTCACCCCAAACATAAAAAGCAGTTGGGCAATATTTGTGCATATTGACCAACGCAAAGATAAATTGCCTGGGAGTTTTTCTGTACATAACACAGAGGATCTCTGGAAACAAACTGATGATTTCTCCTCATCTATTACCCTTGGTAATAGATAACTTTATTGGTAACCCTAACTTTATAAATGGAAGAAATTCCTTGTTTCCAACTTAGCCTTGACAGGTCATTTGCTGTATCACATAACCTGGTACTTCCCAACTCTTTTCCCCATCCCCAGCAGGGTCACGTAAGAGCTCAAAAGGATTCCAAAGTGGTTTTGTTAGGAAGGAAAGAATCTTTGAGAGCAACTGCTCAGTAATTACAGCTGGGTTGCCCCTGCTGTGCCCTGGTGGAACAGAGAAGCTGCCAGTAATTAAGGTGTATTAGCTATTTAGTGACTAATATAAATATTTGCAGTAAGTGATTAAAGCTGTGAAAGGGAAGGAAGGGGTGGTACTCAGTCATCCTCAAAAAGGAAAGGTACCCACAGAAAGTCTGAGAAGCAGTGATTTAGGATGGGTAGTTCCCACTGGTATGGTTTGCTGCAACAGTTGACTGGCTTAGTGTTACAAGGCAAGGCGAAGATAAAGGTAAGTGTAGGTTTTTGTTAATAGAAGTGGAGAAAAGCATGGTTGGCTTTATGTGTTCTGGGAGGTGTCTTGTGTCTGAGTTGTGGTCTTACAAATAACACACTTTGCCAGGCCAGAACTGAGGGGCTTTCAAGTCTAAGGAAACCTCCTGTTTTTAGAAGAACTCTGGCAAAAATGCATGTAAAAACCTTAGAGGTGACATATTGCTTCCCTGGGCTCTTCATAACTTCATAGCTGGTGTTCCCCCAAGACCTTAGTATCATGCAGCCCAGCTCTTCCCAAACACATGCAGGATTTTAGAACTTGCTTTTTCAAGCCCCATATACTGCTCCAGAGCATCTTTTCCCTGCCACCACAGATAGCTTTCTGCCCTGGCTTTTGTGTGGTTCACTTACCAGCTGCACTGCTTCCCCTTAATACAGTATCTTTAAGCATAGGGCTGCATATGGTTGCATTAATGCCTGTGCATCTGGAATTATTCCTTAGTCTTGATTTCTAGCTATATTGAAGCCAACACACTTCTCTGCTGTTTTCTAGAGTTCTTAGTTAAAACAAGCTGTCTGGGGGTGTGGGAGAATATAGGTTAAGCTTTGAATATGTTGCTTGATGATGCAAAATACCATTAAGAGCTGGTTACTATGTGAAAGAAAAGAGTTTGCATTTATGGGTATTTTCCTCGTGCTTTGATACAGATGTGCATTTCCTCTCTGCTCTGCTACAGGTAGCTAATAAGGTAGCTATTACTAGAACATGGCCTTTGGAGCAGCTATTTATATGGCACATGAGTTAATTTGAGCTACGTGGTGGCTTTGTACTTCCTCGCATGTGTCCACCCAGATGCGTGCAGACCTCTCACTGGGGCAGTGTTGCAGGGTGGTGTGGGCTCTTGTTTCCTGAGCTCTCTTCCTGTGCCTGCTAGTGGCTTGGAGCAGGTTAATGTGAGAGAGGCTGATGGGGTGTGTGTGTGAGCTGCTCAATGAAGTAGCTTACAACATGGAAAGCATGCTTACAGCGCGGAAACAGTTAAAATGGGTTTGTTAACTGACTTTATATCCGGGCTTTGGAAATTGTGCCTCCAGAGTTTGGGTTTCACTTTATTCCACTGGAATATGACTCCTGACCGTCAAGGGGTTTTGGTGCCAAGTGTTACTGCTCTGCACCGAGTGTGAGCAAAGCAGATGAGCCCTCTCCCTTGCACAAACTCTAGAATCCAGTGCTGGGTTTTCTCCCAGCCTGCATCGTGGGGCCAGGTTATACTCAGTTAGTGAGTGATGGTCCCAGAAGGTGTTCTACCCTCAAGCCCAAGACTGATAAGAAGGAGTTGTTAGTAATAAGCCCCTTGTCCTTTAATGCTTACCAGGGAGTTCTATCCCATTGTCCAACAGCCAGGTAATCTGGGCCTGTGGTTTACATCCTTGGGTATAGCAAGACAGTATAACGCTTCTTTCTGTGCCTCTGGATACTTCCAGTACTGGGTTAGAAGGAGCAGCTGCAACAATAAGATTTTGAGTCGGTTATAGAGCGTCTTTCTACTGGGTTTTATGACTGGCTGCACATAGCATTGCTGGGGGGGGGGACGGGACGGCATGGGACTGAGTTAAGACCAGGATTATGCTGTGTAAAGCATCATGCAATTGCATGCCAAAAAGCAGGTCTGGAGTTGAGAAGCTGAGACAAAGTGGGTGAAAGATCTTACCTAATACCTTAACAGTCTTGTTCTTGCTTTTGAAGGGGATGCCATAGTAGAAGCATTTATATACACCTTCATCACGCACTGTTACGTTAGTCAGTTGGATGGATAATTCATCTTTTGAATAATGGATAAGTTTGTGTCTCTGATCTCTTAAAGCTGTAAAGAAAATAAAAGCCAGCATGCTATGTGTGTATGAACAGAAGAGGAAGACAGATAATCAAAACATTAATGAAGGGGGACCATTTTCTGTTTGGCATTTTTTTAACCCATCGGCATTTGACATAGAGGAGCAGTTCCAGCATGGAGCACTCCTTGCTGGTGCTGCACTAGCACATAGGCAGCAGGAAACCGAAGAAAGGAGGGGGTGTGATGCCAGACAGGAATATGCCATCCTCTTTCTTGCTTTTATTTTCAGGGCGATCTTAATCCAAAGCAATTTGGGTAAATATAAGCAACCATTGTGGGGTGAGGACATGATGTGTGATCAGAAAACTAGTATGACCTTTGAATATATAGCATAGATACATGAACTGAGGAGCTTTCCCTTCCTCATTCTCCAAGCCTTTATTTGGCCTTGAAAAAAATCACTTCCCTCTTTGGGTGCATTTTGCGATGTATAAGTGAACACTGTGGTCAGCACACACCTCTTTATTAACTGCTTAATAATTGGCTGGTTTGCTTCCCTTATATTTGTCTGATTACCTTGATTTTAATAAGGGTGTTTGTACTCTGCTGTACAACCCCCTTTCTCTCAACTTCTAGTTTTGCTTCATGGATGTCCCATGGGAGTCCTCAGGCGTGAAGTCACATGGACTTTTCCCACAATCACAGCACAGAAAGTGTAACTTTCTGCCCTTAAATTGAACTGAAACTGGGGTTGTGCACCAACCCTTGGGGAGAAAAAGACCTCAAAAGCTCTCTTTTTACTCTAAAGCTGGGGTCTTGTAAAAATGTGGAGTCGGGAGAAAATCCCAACAGTGTTGTAATTTATGGAAGTGATTAAATATGAAAGGATTTTGATATCACCCTAAGGCTTGTAGGTAGCTGGTAATATTTTAGCTACAATAAGACTGAAGGGAACTGATTTGTGAAGTGGTTTATTGGAGAAGCAATGTGACCTGCATCCACGGTGGTAATTCAGAACAAAAACATCCATGCACAGTGTAAAGTCTGGCCACTCTCTAAATGAAGACTGTTTTCTTTTGTATTGCAAAAAGAATATATTCAAGTGTGTCTGACTTGGATCCATATGCTTTGCAAACTCTAGTCCTTGTGGATGTTATGTCATGTGTCTAATTGTGGACCATCAGGAGGAGAGATACAGACGGAGACATAAGGTGTAGGGAGTGGAAGGGAACACAGTAATTGTAACTGGCTTTATCTCAGAGAATTTTAGAAATCACTGCTTGTTTCCTAAACATTTCCTCTCGATGCACTACATCAAATTCCCTGATGAGCAGGAGAGTACCCAGGGCTTTCAGGCATGTCCATTCCGGTCTCTCTTCTAAGGTAAAAGTGTGTTTTTGTGCTAATGCCTTGGTGCTGGTGGTAACTACAGTTCATTACTAAAAGCTCTAGTGCCAGAGCACTCTTGTGAGGGTTTCCATTTCATCAGCTTCCTGCCAGAAAGGGGCTGAATGTAAAACCATCTAGAGTGTCGGGTAGGAGGTGAGTCAGACCGGCCATGGGTAGGAGCTGGAAAGCCCTATGAGTGACCCTCCAGCCCCATGTGGAAAGAGTTGCACTTGGTTTTCACACTTACCCTGCTGGGTGTTGAGAAAAATGGCAAACCCATGAGGGTTTAACCACTGCCGGGCAGACCCATCGTCACTGCTGAGGGTGCAGCGGAGGTTCAGGTCCTCTCCTTCCTTTAGGGTTATGGTTTCACCTCCAGCTTCTGGAAAATCCCCTGCCAGCGATGAGGCGGGGGGGGGGAACAAGTATTGAAATGTGATGTGAAGTAAAGCAGCAGTTTCACACACAGTATTGCATCAACTTGCCTTCTTTCAAGGGTGTAAAGGCTCTTCTTGCTGATACAATTGTATTGATATAAATATATCACAGTCATTAGGCAGGTCATCCCAGCCACTGGGTAAGACTTGTACCAAAGGTTTGTGATCTTTACCTGCTAGCACAGCCACGTTTAGTTATTAGATGTTATTCCATGAGCCAAGGAAGAATTGATAGCGGACCCATTTAATGCATGTTCTGCCTGTATGTTAACACAGACATTATTACTCATTATTCCATGCTCTGTTCTGGAGCTGTTAAACCCGATTTACGAGCATGTGCGACTGAGCAGTGCGAGGCATCCCTGCCCATGGTAGGGACTTGGGAACTAGGTGATCTTAAGGTGCTTTCCAACCCAAGCCATTCTATGATTCGATGGTCAGCACCTCTGAAAAACGAGGCTTTCATTGTGATGTTGCAACTGCTTTCAGCTGGTTTTGAAACTTCCTGAAGGCGGAATCCACAAACCTGGCCTGGCATAGCTTACTAAACCAAAATGCCCTTCTCTCTCCCAGTTCATTTTACAGATGGGCAGTAAAGTGGGTTTTTCCCTGTCAGCAGTCCAAGCCATATAATACACTTGGTGAAAATATTTGATGACCTGGAATAAATCACCTTCTCCAGGAAAAAAAAAGCCTGCCCTGGAGAAATGACCAAGAGCAATGCCTGGGTCAGGGATAAGTAAGTAGGCAGGAAGAGGGTTATATTTTTCATTCCTGTTTTGTGTGCTTTGGTTTTCTCTCCCAGGTAGGTGTTTGCTACAAGTGCTTACTGTGTCCATGAGCATTGCAGTTTGGGGAAATGAGCATTTCTGCTCTTCAGGGAAGCTTTTAATGTTCTTGAACCATTTAAAAATCAAACTATCGTAGGGTATTCTTGCTGGACCGAATTCTTTATCACTAAAATCAGAGGGAGGACTTGTCTCCCTGTAAGACAGTATTTCCCCATGAGGATCTGTTGCCATGCCTCAGCTGTTAGTTGTGCAAGCATGACAGGAACTGAAGAGTGGCTGTAACTGATTTACCATCACATATGGCTCATCAGTGCCTTTGCCTTCTATTTGTTCTTGTTTCCGCCTCCATTTCCTAGGGTTAGGGTCTCAGCTTGTTTCTCTGGGCTTGTCCTGTGTGGGGGTCATTTGCAGAGGAGCAGTAGAAAAGGCAAAGCTCCTTGCATGGGTTCTATTTGTGAAGACCTGTGCCAGGAGGTGCATGTTGGTAAGGCAGCAGAGGGCCTTGTCTGTGGTTTTCCATGGGGCCCTTCTATAGCGATGATTTCCTGTCACTAACAGCAGTGTGGGGTCTTTCAAGTCTCACCTTCTGAGGTGAGAGCAGCACGACTGAACAAGAAAAAGAGGGGGTGTTTCTTGCCTTTCTAAAACAGAGAAAAGCAGCCCCCAGAACCAGCATATATGTAGTTTCCATGGGAGACCATGGCTTCATTCAGACAGTGACTCATAGGTCAAATCCCCTTTTGTAGAGGACAGTTTGATGTGCCTTCAAGCCACTGTAACCCACTACAGTACAGTCACCAGGGTATGGGTGATGCTCCCATGCCAGCTACAAATGTTCTTGTGCTGTGTGGATCCCTGGAAAAATTAGTCTGGCATCGAGTCCTGTGCTGTACATCGAGTCCTGTGCTATACATCGAGTACTATGCTATATTCACCTTCTTGGCAAGAAGGGGCAGCAATTTCTTGCAAGGAATTGCAGGATGCAGCTGAGCAGAACGGTTCATGCCTCTGGCTGCTATTTTAGTCATCAGAAAGAGCATGGTGAACTTGGTGCAACTTACACCTCTAAGACCTGACTGCTGCTAAACACGTTCAATGGTGATAAAATATTCAAAGCATGTGGTATTACAAAATGCTTTCATAGAATCATAGAACAGTTTGGGCTGGAAGGGACCTTAAAGGTCCAGTTCCATTGCTGTTTAGACGCTGAAATTTGATGTGGCAAAATGTCAGGAGCGAAATCCTCAAGGATCCTGAGCTGTAGATACCCATCTTGCTGCTTTCCTTACTTAAATCTTTCCCTAGTTGACATGGTCAAATATTATCCTCTCACTCTCCTGTGTATGAAGGACAGGAGATTAGCAAAGGAGGTATAAGCTACCTCCTCTAGTAGGAGTAAGGAGTATTTAAAGGGCTTTCAGTTTTCCAAGTACTTTGCAAGTGCATTCTAAATTGCTCTAACGTCTTGTAGTAGCCTCTTTTTACACAGTACATGAGCAAAGGCAGACACAGATACCCACGCCACGGAAAGCAAGCAGTGCTCCACTGTCCAAACTTAAGGTCCTTGCCACATCAAGTATGCAGTAAGCTGCTAGGAGGCCAATCACTCTCATTGATACTGGGTTTAGGAGTCAGCTGGGATTCAGCACCAGTGTGCTTTGGAAATAAGGTGACAATCTGGCATTGTCAGCGAGAACACAGCAGCAGCAGCAAAGCTGCCTTGCACACGATGTGCTGGAACCCTGGAAATGGAGTTCTCCCAGCTGGACTGCTTGCAAAGGGGAGATGGGCTAAGACGATGCATATCGCTTACCTCGCATCAGGAACAGAGCTATGATGTGCAGCACGCTGGTGAAAGTCATGCTGTGGTGTGGGCTGACTTCCTCTCTCTGCCGGGGCTGCAGTGTGCAGCAGGTCCCTTTTCAGCATGGGGGGAGCAGATTTACCATGACTTCATCGCTGCTGGGGTCTCTGCCTCCTGTCCTTCTCTCTGCTGTTCCACTCTCCTCTCCCCCATCCCACGTTTCCTATGTGTTGGTGACTGCTGAGAACTTGGTGAGCTCACAGATCACTAAAATGAAACGGGTGGGTGACAGCACTGGGGGCACTTCACACTGCACCCCCTCCAGCTCTCCCTTGCTTAACACCCATACAGTGAACAGGGAGAGAGATGTACATGTAGGGGAAGCAGATAAAGGTTAAGAGAAACATGGGCCTATAGGTGCACTGTGTGCAGGGTTTAATTCTGAGGATGGCAGAGATTAATTGAAGGACACTGCTGTTGTGCAGTGATTGCTTGAAGACCTGCCTGTGCAGTTTAAATCCCTTGGAAAAGACTTGTGTGCTGCTCTGCACCTTGTACTGCCACATACAGGGGAGGTTTGCTTTGCTCTGATTGCAGGGACCCTGGCAAAACAGATAAGGAAGGGCAGATAATCATCTGTGTGTGGTTTGTGGCTCTCCATGGAATGAAGGGAAGAGGGATGACTGCATCAGGGAGGTCCCAGAGGACCTCGGCCAGAACCTGGTTTCCCGTGTCCCCTTGCAGGCCTGACTATAGGGACATAGCAAAGCTTTTTGTGTCTTTTGGTGTTTAATGTCCAGTAACATCACAGGGTTTATCCGAGTGTGCTGTGGGCAGAGCCTTGTTTCATGATGTAGCCATGTGTAGCTGATTTCCAAAAAGGTTTTGGCAGATCCTCTAATTCTATTAGCTATTGATAATAGCTATGGCTTTTATGTTAATGATAATATCATCAGTTTAATGGGAAAACAGAGCCGTAGGCCATAAAATTTAATGTGCACCCTTGGTTTGAAAGGGAAGTCTCCCTGGCTGATGAAACTCCTGCTGGATTTATAAAGCTCATACCGCAAAAGAAGATATGTGTTGTAAAGGTGAGCACTGCTTCGGTTTAAAAGCTGTGCTTCCAGTTCCACACATCTAAACCTGACAGCAAAGGGGAAAGCAGCCCTCAAGCAGCAGCAGCAGCGCTGAAGTCGCCCCTCCTAACCCAGAGGGAAAACCAGACTTGAGATGGTTTTGTGCCATCTGCCGACGAATAAATGAACTTCATCCTCAGGGGTGAGGAAGTGTAATCCAGCTCAAACTCCCCTTTCTCCTTGATGTTTCCGAGGCTTACACCCATGCAGGCGGGCATCCCGACGTGGCATGTGGTGAGGGCAGCATTGCAACCCAAACTGAGGAGCAGCCCTGGCTCTTGTTTTGTTGCTAAGTTCCAGTATAGCTGTTCTCTAGTTGTACACCCAGCACGGGTGTTTTTCCTACCCACGTCCTGCTGGAGCCGCTGAAAATAGGGCTCTGAGGTACCCTCCATTGAAGGAATATTCACTCTGCCAAAATCCAACAGGCTTGGGAGGCACATTCAAATAGAAGAGCAAGGTCGGCATCTTTGTTAAACCACCTATGAGACACTTGTGTCCGACTTCAGAGAAATCCATTTAATGTCATAAGCGAATCAAAATGCAGTGGTTGTTGTAACAGTTGTTAGCACTCGAAACTGAGATTTAAAAACAACCAACCCCTTCCCCCAAAATAAAAAAGTACGGATGTCACAGGTAATTCCAGCGGTTTTTGGCAATACAATTATTGTCTTTTGAAACAGCAAACATTATTTCTCAAATAAATACAATCTGCTCACACTTACAAAAACATAGGAAACAGAATGAGACATCAGGTTTAAAATGGAGGAAAAAAGAAGTATCCATTGATAACATCAAGTTTGAAGAGATGTCCACAGAGAGAAACGGCAGAAAATACGTCTGAATGGGAAGTAATTTTGTTATGAAGAATGCACGGGTCATGAATGTTCCCCAGGGAACAAGTGTGTGAGGAAGTGGTGAGAAGTAAGTAGAGTAATTTAGAGTGTATGCAGCCAATTACATCAACTGCTTTGGTGTTGTTCGGTCATTCACTGTTTCAAGCACGTCTGCTGCCACTATAATTTCATGTATAGCTTTGATGTTCAAATAATTCCCTCTATGCTTAGGCCTTTTAAAAAAACAAAGGACAAAATAAACATATTAAGGCTTCCTTTCTAAACCTTTCAGTCCATTTTAAGTTGTGAAGCAGTGCAAGCTAACTTCCAGCTCCGGGTTTAAATGGGGGTTAGTCAGCTACAGCTTAACTCGAGCATCTCTCTTTGAAATGAATATGAATATAACCAGGCACTAAATCTCACCTTGCTTATGCATGCATTTCTTAAATCAGAACTGGAAGGGCTCAACCCTGCCTATGAGCCTTCAAAGCCCTCATTCAGTCAGTGGCAGGGGAGCAGCCTTTGCACAGCTTCATCCCACGCTTGAGGGAATAGTGTGAAATCTTCCTCTTTGTTTCCCTGGGCTCTGGATCATGGATCAGGAGTCTGTAAGGACCCACGCGACCCAGAGGGAGAAGTTTACACCCCCTCGCATCCAGTGCAGTGCGCAGGAGCTAAGTGACGAGGCTCTTTGTCACAGTGCTGTACCCGACCACCTCCCCATCCTCTGACTGTGTATCCAAGAGATGCACATTAATGAAGACGATGGCACCCACATCCCTGAGCTATTGCTACCTGGGGGGCTCAGGCCTGCAGACTGAATTGAATATGCTTGGAAATAGTGCTTTAGCATCCCTTCTAACCTCTGGTTTGCACAGTTACAGCTTGCTTTGCCCTAATTCCTGCAGAATTCTGGTAAACAGCCACTTTCATAGTCAGGTTGGCACTGGAAGCTAACACCAAAGGAGAGGAGGAGGCTCCTACCATCAGCTGGCTTCTGACTGAGTGGAAAAGGAGCTATGGTTTTTATGAAGTTATGGCCTGGATCCTCAGTTTGTATAAAGCAGCAAAGCTCTGTTGATTTGAGTAGGCAGTGTCAATATACCCTCACAGACAGCCTGGCTCTTGGATACTTAAATCAGAGGATTTAAGTATTTGGCTGTCACTGCCACTGCACTAAGTGTAAGGGAAATACATGAAGCTTTAGCTGTGGCATCTGCATTAAGGTATCCCAGGGCAGAGCTCAAGCCTGGTGGGATCAAACCTGAACTATTTTAAACACTGGTTTTGACCTTCTGGTGCTGCGCATCATCCTGTCGCCTGCTCCTCTGCTACAATAGGATTCTGCACTTTGGTTCTTCTGTTTTTCTAGCCCAACCCTAAAGTTGCAGTTTATGAAAATACTGGATGAGCAATTTCAAGCTTTTTATTCCTTAATTGGGAAGAGAGGGGAAAATCTGGGAACTATTTGCCTCCTGTACCCTAATTAACCTACTGGGATCTGATGAAGCTCACAGTGAAGGCAAGGGAAAGACTTGCATGTGCTTTAGATAGATCAAGGTTAATACTCTTCTGGGACAAAACACTGAAGTGACATTAAATACACATTAATGAGCAGCAATGGAGTGAAGGTGAAGCAGCAATTGTTTTGTATTCTTAAAATCTTGATTAAAAATGAGAAAGGAACATCTTTTTCTTTCCCTGCAATGAGCCGTATCGACATGAGACTACTCAACACGCTACTCCTGTGAGAAATCAAAATGCTACAAGAAAATAAGGTTTCTTCTGAGATTCTTGACACCTGAAAAATCTAATTTGAGATAAGACTACAATTGTCAAAATACTTTCTCAAACATCCAAAAAAATATATATATATTTTAAGAGGAGAGTATTTTAACATCTACCTTCTCAAACAGAACACTCTTTCCTACGTTACTTGCTATATGCAAAGATCAGCTAGTACAATATTCAAATTGTGCATTCAGGTTATGTTCCCTCTCTGTTTCATGCTCCTGTCTAAATAAACCCCATGTAACGTTGCTTAAGTGCAGCAGGACCTGAGCAGCCTCTGCTGTTTCGTATAGGCAGTATTTGTTGCCTCAAATAACATCTTCCTGGCCCAAAGCGTGCAACAAAAAGCACTGCAGAGGATTACACATGCATCATTAGCCAAATTAGCTTTTGGTGTGATTGTCATCACTACTACTTAGTTTTACACCCTTTGCAAATTTGCAGTGAGTAAGCATGGAGGAAAGCAAGGCAGAAAAGGCTCCTCAGAACGCCTGTACACAGCCAAAAGTAGTTTAAATTACAGTTAAAAACTAAAGCGACAGCAGTGTAACTGCATGGGAGCAGTTTCTTCTGTCGTTTCCCAAGTTATCTCCCTGACTTTTCAGTATACATCCCTGGTATAATAATGCACTTACGAATGGCCTGCTGTGTGTTACATAGTCATAAATGTATAAATAATGGATTATTGTTACAGCTCATGGCAATGGACATATTGCACAGGATGAGCGCTCAGCTGACTCAATCTGGTGTCCTCTCCCTGGCAAACTCAATGAAACCAGAGACAAAGCTGAGCTAAGCCCTCTTCACCCCTGTTACATTGCAATTGCTGAGGGGTTTGCCTCACTGAAGAAGGAATTGCAGTTTATCACTTCCCATTGGTTCTGACTGCTGAAAGTGCAGCTCCGTCGTATCCTGGTGAAGCAACACAAAGCGAGCTTTCATTTTGCTATGAATAATAAGCCTTTGTCAGAGTTGACCATATAAACTTCCGTGCCACGCAAACCTTTCAAATGAGGAGCCTAATACTTTCTGCAATGGAAAAGCTGGACAGAAGAAAGGTACCTAGGATGCTGGCATTTCTTTCCTGGTACTTCTGAACTTGCCTTTGATGCTATTTATGGGAATACTCAGACTTATGGCCCAAATCAAGCAAGCAGGATGCCTAAACCTCTTTCATCCCATTTAAACACATTTCTAAGTACCTTCTGAAAGCAAATCTACACTGATAAGACCTGCAGAAAAGTCTGCAGGAACTTTTGGACCCAAAGCTGATGACTTCAGATAATATTAATCTAGAAGAAACCTGCTTTGAAGCCAGTTTATACTCATAGCTATCCATTGTGTTGGATTTTGCATTCTCCTGTGAAGCAGTTGGTATTGGCATCTTGTAGGCTGTTGTACTAAGAGGGCACCTCTTGTGATTGCAAGGATTTTAAGTACAGATGGAAACCCTTCTCTTCCCCTTCTCCCCAAATCCTACCCCTTGCTCTATGGATAAGCAGTGTCTCAATAGGCTAAAGCTCATTGCTCCTCTATTTAAGCATACTGTTTCTTCAGCTCTGCTTTGTCTTTATGACGGATGGCACTTAGGAATTAAGGAAAAGAAACCAAAGTATGCAGCAGAGGCTGAATTTCAGCATCTTTCTTATTTCATTGTTACTTCCTGAAGAAAGCTGCTTACTGCAGAACCTCACCAGCCCTGACAGAAAAGCCCACAAGGGACAGAAAGCCACTGCTGTGTAGATGACCAGCACAAAATCTCAGTATGAAAGGGAAAACCCTTTCCCAAGGTCTTCTGAAGGGAATTTAAATGACACAAACAACGAGGCTGGCTCTGTGCACAAGGGTGGATTTCAGTAACCTAAATAATAAGAGAAAAACCCCAATAGCAACTATCCAGATCCTTCAGGTTTGGTTGGAAAAGGCTTATTTCGTCTCCACTTAAATGAGACTGCTCCCAGTCTTGGTTCACAACTGTGCTGTCTTTTGATGTGCAAACTTCACCTGTAACTGATGTGGAATCCTGAATTGTCTTCTGACATGGATTCAGCATCAATCAGTCCTTGCATCCACAGTGCACCCAGCACTACACCTAACACAGTGCTCAAACGGAGGAGAGGAATAATGTGATGCTGCCTGCAGAGGCAATGCTGGACTCTCATTTCCAGCTGGTGGTGATACACTTCATGGAAGGTGCTGAGAATCTGGGGGCTAGGTTTAAGGGGGGTGTCAGCACATCATCCTGAACGTGCCTGCTAATGCTCTGCAAACATAGTAGTGAAAGAAACCCCCAGCATCCTGAATGCTCAACTCTTACATAGCGCTAGTTGTTTCTAACGTGGTGCAGAAGGCAGTGATAGTTACTGGTATTATTAGAGCTCCATTCAAAGTGGGAAAATCTACCTGAGCTACTGACTAAACAGAGACTCCCTGATGTGCAAGAGCTTCAATCTGCACTTTATTTTTTAACCTCAAATCACTCCCTTTTGTATACGCCTAGTTGTATGTGAGAATTCTTGCATGACTGTGGCTGTGTGAGATGTGTTATAACAGCTGCTTGTGTGATCCACTGAACAAATTATGACTGGTTTTTCCCCACTTTGTCAATAAACACAAGAAAGAAGAGCATTCTCCAACGCTTAGAAAGGTGATGGGTTTGCCTTGCTCATGTAGCTTTGCCTATTCTTGTAGTAAGGTTTCTCTCCAGTTAAAGCCTCCAGTTGGTCCGTGTGTGAGAGGGAGGATGGGGGGGTCCGTAAGCTGCCAAACACCTGTATCTCCCAGTTCTTCACAGGAACAAAACCCCAGGTATGGAATCTGTGTAAAGAGAGATGGAAATAAAGGCATTGAGCAGGGATCAATCTGGGCAAGGAGGGAGCTCCCCTAAATACCGATGTCCTGCTGTGCTCCTGAAGCATCTCACTGCCTTCTCTCTCTTTCCCTCTCCCCAAAGCCTGTTGTAAAAGATGACTGTAGGACCCAGGGGTGACAGCTAGACTTTGTGCACCATTCTATGTGTAAAACACTAGGAAAGACAGATTGTACCTTTGTAACACAGCTTAAATATGGGCCAGCTCAAACCAAAGATGCCCTGTTGGCTGACACGGTCCTAAACCCCGAAGGCCAGGACAGTTTATGGGGGAGAAATACGGATGTGCTTATGAGTATCCCCGAGAGCCTCTGCAAGGCTGGCAGTGAACAGTGCCATCTCCTTAGCCAGTGTGAAGTGAAGGAATGAAGGCAGAAGACCTCACTATAATTTTCAGTCGTTTTCTCTGATGGGTAACAGCTCTTTAGAGCACACCGAGGAGGGGAAGCGCCGTAGGGCAGAAGCGGCTTGCTAACTGCGGTTACCGCGTTTTCGGCACTGGAGGGCACTGTGGGAGCCTCTGTATAGCTCCTGGCGCCTACAAGCAGGAAGCGGAGTCACCGGAAGCTCCTTTGCAGGTGGGCATCTTATCCCGTGCTATCTGTTAGAAGGTATAGGTTCCGATAAGCCTTTTAAACCAATCTGCTTTACTCTCCTGACTTCCGAAATGGACGGGGCTCAGTACGGGGTGGAACAACCAGAGGAGGGGAAGGCAGTGTCCTCTGCCTGCTTAAGCAGATTGCAGATGCCTTTGCTCTTTGTGAAGCCAGCAAGCTTTGCTCCTGGGTGGTGATTACCTTTCGGACCATCTGTACAAAGTCCTTGGAGTTCTGTGGCGAGAGCCCTTGGAGCTGGCAGGTACAAGCCTCCAGGGAGGATGCATGTGCCACTATCAGGATGTTATTTCCTGAAATAGAGGGAGAAGCACAGGCTGAGGAGGGAGAAGGAGCCGGCTTTTCAGGGACCGGTGCCCAAGATCAAGCAGACCATTTCAGGTGTTTGAAAGTGGATCAGTTTATCACAATTAGACTATGTGTAACGGGAGGGAAAAAGCTTGATTTATTAACATCCTTGGAGCACTTCTCATTTTCAGGATAATGGTTACCTTGGTTTGAAATCTTAGTTTTCAAAAGGTTTTCTGAAGAAAACAGGAAATCCAGTGAGATTTCAGCTGTCTGGTGAAGCAAATGCTTTTCTCCTCCCCCAAAATGAAGCCTGATTAAAGCAAGCACTTTAATTTCAGTTGCTGGTTTTCCACAGTGACAGCTTTAGATTTCCAGTTCCAGGATCCTTTACGACCAATGCCACACTGTGTTATTAGGTCTGTGTGCAAGCTATTAGAAGCTTATAAGGTCGAGACAGATCAGTGACTTAGTGGAATCACCAGAACTTAGAAACTTCCTTTTCCTTATTATGAATGAAAAATAAAAGCTAGGGTTTTTTAATGCAAGAACTGCACTGTGGTATTAATGGGCAATGTATTTCAGAGCTCAGATAGGGGATGGAATATGCCCCATCTGATGCTGGTAATAGCAGAGTGCAAATGGCTTATTCATTGCCTTGAGAGATAGATAGCTTGCATTGGGTATGGATCCCACTTCTGCTACTGCCATAAAGTTTATGGACCTTTCTCATAAGCTGAGCATGTCTGGACTCATAGTTCTGGTGCATACAGGAGTTTCCAGTGTTTCTGGGAGAGAGGATGAGAGACACCAGTATGGGGATTCACCTGCTTGAAGAGGGAAGGACCAGTCAGGAATACTGGCATTCACATCCCAAAGAGTGTGTCTTGTTTTTCACCCCACTGGTAACACTCACCTTTGCCTTTACATTCACTGATGATTTCTTTAGTTACTTGGTAGCTTCTACTTATGTATGTATCATAAGATTCGGAAACCACTAACTTGCTGACGGGAATATGAGGTCTGTGAGCAGAAAAACAAGTATGGTAAATTGGAAGAAGTGATCGAGGTTGAAGTGCAAGCTATGATTCATCTGAAAATATGTTTCTTTAAATTCACCAAATCTCCTCATGTCAGACCACTGTGATGATTTTTATACTTCAAGATCAAGATGTTTGTTTTTCCTCTGCATAAAGAGATTTCAGTTAGCTGGGAACGATAACTGCCTCCTCTACTGTGGACCAGTTTGTGGTGGCAGCATAGGGCATGCTGATTATACTTGCATTACTTCTGCAATGGCTCTGCTTAGAGGGTGGGCTGACAACATCTGTGTCTGCTTGAAGAGACTGGGCAGGTACAGGGAGAAACACAGAGCATGGGGAAGGTAGATGCTGGCTCTCTTCACTGCTCATGCTCTGATGGTGAAGGGCAGAGGCAAACTGCTGCTTTGGCCATCTGGAAAGCTGCATTGCTGGGAAATGCCTGGAATTAGACAGCCTCCTCCCAGGCTAGGGAGGTTCAGTGAATTGCCTGGCAGTTGTATCAGCTGGAGTAGGTGATGTGCCTAGAGAAGCGAGGGATAGGAAGCAGAAGGCTGTATTTTCCTGCTGTGCTGGAAGGAAAAGGCCTAACTTCTCTCTCCATCCAGTGATCTGACATTGATCTACAGGAATTACCCTTGCTGAGAGGAGCAAGGGACTGGGCTGTCTCCCAGTCCCCCACCTAAGCAGCTGGCCACACAAGGGCTGGCTCTTTTCTTGTGCTGAGAGTAGTCATTATGGGCTTCCCAGAAGGCATGTATTTTCTGAAGCAGAGACTCCTGTGGTCCAGCTGCTCTGCTGAGTGTTAGCCACATGATACCCTTTCAGGGATAAATACAGTGTAAGGACTTCTATTTAGATACCCTCATAGCGCTGGAATTTTAGCTGCAGACACAATGCAAGTGGTTTATGCTATAACTAGTCATAAAAAGCCTGTAGTTTTTTTTCTTTACATTTTCCCTTGGTTTTCTTAATGTTTCGACTGCTTATCCCTAAAAAACTTTAGAGTTTATTCTAGGAGCCTCAGCTCCAGTCACTGCTTCAATTTAAAATCTCAGCGGAGCACTTCAAATACAAGCCCCAAAAGCAATGCAAGACCCTCTCCACCCCCTCCCCTTTCTGCTACCTGTAGGTTGTATCAACGCTTAGAGTTGCTGCAGCTAAATCCACAGGGGGTATCCAGGCAGGTAGCGTGTTCCCAGAGACCCACTTGGTCCATTCAAACAAGCCTGGCTCTATCCGGATTTTCAGGTTGTTCTCTTGTTGCATACCTGGAAAAGGGAGAAAGGAGACCAGGTATCAATGAAAGCAGCAAGACTTTGCACCTTTAATACTCTGGTTTGATTGTTAATTCATTTCTTTTCCTAAGTAGTCAGTTGATTAATAGTTCATGTGAAAGATGAAGTGTTTAATACAAGTACTTGGCATGTGATATGCCAGGGAGTTTAAATCTATGGCCAGCAGCTACATGCAATATATTGACTGTATTTTGGAGCTGGTTTTCAGCCATTTCCAGTGCCAGGGCGTCCCATAGGGAATCACTGTTTCCTTTCCCAGTTTCTGCAGTAAATTATTCTTACTGTGGGTAACAAGTTTCTTAGAGGTAGCAATTGTGAGAGCATGAAGCAATGAGCCCCTTCAGGAGCCTGAGCAGGCAAGGGCACAATAAACCCAACCCTGACCACTTGCTTAAGCACTTATCACATCGTGCAGTTAGAAAAGGGTTCCTTATGGGCAGTGTTGCTGTAGTGTAAGTTATACTCCCTTGGAAATAATCTTTACCCTGAATTACCATTGAGCCCTTGCCAGGCTCCCTTTTACATTTGGCATTGTTTTTCCCCAGAAAGTGAGGAGAATGCAGCCTTTCCTGCTCATTGGGTTCTTACCTTTCAGGATATTGTGTGCTGTCTGTACACACCGTAACGATGGGGAGCTGTAGATGTAGTCTACAATGGTATTAGTTTCTAGCAACGCTTCACCTGCAAGCAAGTTGCAACACCCATGAATAAAACCAGGCAAACGGCATTGTAACAGCAACAGCAGCACGCAGGGCGTGTGCCACAGCTTCCCAGCTGCACTGCTTGTGTTTTGGGAAATACGTGTACCCATCACGTTTTATTTCAGTGTAGGGCACTGTGATGTGCGCAGCTGTGGAGCCAGGATTCATTTTCCTATGTGTGTCATAACCAGTATGCAAAGAAATCACAGCAGCTCTTGCACAGTTTCTGCTTCTCTTGCATTTAGCCAAGAAGAAAATGGTGTGGTGAGAAACTGTAGAGCTTGAATTTAATTTCATTTCATTTATAAGCTGTAAATCAGAATGATTCAAATTAGCTCAAACCCAACTTAATTCAATTGGCTCGATTCTTTGCTAGTATAAATTACCATTTCATTACACAGGTGGAAGATCACTGAAAATGAGATAAAAATCAACTCCACTACTGGGGTTATTAATGTTCTTGCAATGGCTAAGGGAACCGAATGAGAACAGGAACCTGCTCAACATTGCTCAGACTTGTAGTAAGAAGGAGTTATATTCTTATTATATTAGAAGAGGCAGGACAAAGAAGTGGGAGCAAGAAGGGGTTGTTAACCTTGACTTCGTCTGTTTAACGATGGCTGTAACCATGTCAAACCAATCCATAAATCTCTTGAGAGAAGTGGGGTAATTTAGGAGGAGAGGCACCTCTAACAGCCCTCCGTTATGGGGAAGCTGCTCATTTGCTTTAGTCATCAGAGGAATTATGGCTCCAGCAAGCCTCAAGGTCGAGTCTGTGCCACTGCAGCAGTTGCCTGCAGATGGCTGGCATGCAGGTCGATGGTGCCTGGATCACGTATGCAGTTACGTACTCGGACCCATTTAATGATACCAGCAAAGTGTGCTGTGATTGCTCCCAGATCTGCCTTCTGTTATGTGCAGGCTGCGAACCCTGATGCCATGTGGCCGGGAGTCTGAACATCCTGCTGTGGTACAGTGATTTATTTCTGTTTAAAAAGCAAGTGTAATTTTAGCTGCCCTAGTTTCAATGTGACCAACACCAAGTACTATGAAGGATTTGAATCTGAGAAAATGCTAAGTACTGCTCAGTGAAGTTCATGTCTCCTTTAATCACAATGCTCAGTATGTGCTCTTTGACTACCAGATGCTTTTTTATCTGTACACAAACCAACAGGCTCAGAAATCAGGGACAAGGATGGTGGGGTGGGAGAACACTGGAAATAATTTAGACTGTGTTTTTGCCATATAATCATAAAGCCAGGCTGATAAAAGTACATAGGTGTAGCCAACTGCAGCTCAGAATTCAGGCTTTTCAAAGTCAAGGAAGAAGCATCTTTTGCATGAGGTGACCATCACACTGCTGCATTTCTCACCAGCATTAACAGCAATAACAGCATCTGCCACTGTGGCACGTTTACAGTGCTCTGCAACTGCACTGCTGATGGCTCTGATTTCATACCCTGTCCCAGATTTTGGGCTTTGTTTTTGCTTCAGCTGTAGCAGCTGCAGGAGACAAGGTTCCCTTTGATGAAAAAAGGGGGGTTGCTGCGGAAGGTGAAGGAAAATAGCAAAGGTTCTTGACACACCTAAACCCCATTAGCTCAGGGTATTCACTTTGTGGCTGCCTTGCACTTTCTGTATTCTATGGGTGCTTTTGTCTGCTGAGGACAACTTACCAACGAGCCTTGCCTGCGTACAGCCCAGCACGGTGATGGGTGCATCTTTCTCATAGTCCCTGAACCCGCCACTCCTTTGAGGTAAGCTGTGGGGCATGTTCAGGTTACTGCGCATGTACCTTCCTGTGCGGGAGACATCAGAGGTGGTTGCTGGAATTAACTTGATGAGAGAGAGGCAGAGAGCATCACGCGTGTTTCTACTCTTACCACAGCATCTGCACCTCGTAGGTGCTGCCTGGACCTGGCTATGAGCAGCTTTTCCCATGTAAAGCTACCAGGAATCTGACAAGGTGAAGTTAAGCAGCTGTATCAGTTCAAAGTCAAGCAGAGAATTTGGCTAGTGTTTGTAAAGTTATCTTTAGATTTCCCCGAAGGAAAATGATCTCTATCCCACAACAAAAGAAACCTCAAATGTTACACTTGTACAGGAGGCTAAAACGTCAGAGCTCTTCAAGCGTAATTTAGAAAGAGGGTAGCTCTAAATCATCCCTTTTTTCCATCAAAAAATAGAATAGATAAAAAGACTTCTTTGACAATTTTCCCATCAGCTCTAATGCCAACAGCGCCTGAAGTTACACTCTGTTAACTGCAGTCTGAAACTCAAGCATATAACTGGGTTGCAAACTCCAGTTTATGCCCCCAAAGGCACCCTGACCTGTACATGTGGTGCTGTAACTCTCACTTGGGACTGAGAGCCAGCTGTGCCAAACGTTTTCCTGCTGGTAGTAAATGTTTGCACTGGGTACTCACTGCAAACATGATTACTTCATTGCCAAACAAAAGCACTCTTTGATGATGTTACTTTATTGTAATCCTTCCACCACGCTCCTTCCCTCATCTAAACCTAGAGCTTGAGAGACCCATGAGAGCTGGCTCACCTTTGGCATCAAAGCACTGTGACAGCCAGTACTTCCCAAAGACGACATCCATCCTTTCCCCATGTCTGCAGACAAACAGGTAGCGTTTCTGAGGCCCAGGCTGGCTGGTTATTCTCAGCGGCTGGAAGAAAAATTACAGGATGCTTGATCTTCATCAAAGTGCAAGGGGTTTTCTGAGCTCTGATTTATTAACAGGAGTCTGGACCAGGCACCTCTTGCTTTACCTTAGTGCAAATGCACAGGAAACTCTCAAGTTGGTAAGTTTATGCTGGTATAAAACTGCTGAAGTGAGCAGAGGATGGGGCCCTGCTGCCCCACGCTAAAAGCAGGTGGGGACACTGATGTCTTCTGTGGTTATCGTGTTATCCAAAAGCCTGTAGAGAACTTTAACTTGTAACTCCTGATTCAGGCAATGAAAGGAGACCATGTTGGGGAATATCCTGTTGCTGGAAACTTGCCCCTAAAGCTGTGTGTGATCTATGTGTGTATGTGGGTCCCTACCTGCACGTTCTGGCAGATGATAGTGAGTGGCCCCGTATCCCCAGGTCCTTGGTCTTCCTGCTGTCTTCTTTCCAGAGCTCCATCAGTGAAGGCTTGAAGGCATGGGGAAGACGTAGTATTCAGAATTGAGTAGGACCTGCCAAAGATAGGAAGAAGTTGGCTTTGGGAATGCTTTGGACTTCAAGTCCTCAGGCTGCACTAAGTATGTTTCTGTAGTCTTCAGGAACTGCTGATCATTACTGTAGTCATGTTATTACATTATTACCTGTGTGTTAGTGCTGCCTAGAGGGCACCTTGCTAGGTGATACACACACATGAAGAGACAAATCCCATCTCAACAGCCTTTCTGTTTCCTTAGATTAAGGCCAAGATCTTCCCCACAGCCACAAGATGCTCACTAACATCATCTGGGGACCAGCTGCACTTTACTTACCATGGTTATAGGTACCAAAGTTTGGAAACTAATGGCTAGAGGGAGTTTTCACTCACCTTTCTAGCACAAGCTATTGCCTCGGTAGAGAGCTGGGGCACAGCCCTGCCTCTCATGATGGGCTCACAAAATAGCTTGTAATTCCCTGGTAGGGACATGGCACACTCAGTCTGGGTTGCTGTTTCTCTATTTTCAGCGCTGTCTGTTCTGTTTCCCATCTATGATGGGAATTTATGCTCACTAGTGCCTCCAGTTAAGTGTAGCCAAAGGGATATAATAGATCCCACTCTCCCTCAAGGGGCGTATGGTCCCTCTGGATAAAGCTCTCGTGTCCAGACATTCAAAGACTTAGACCGAGGCCCTGGGATTAAACTCTGACAGGCCATTACAGAAGCTGCATTGACCCTCAGCTGATTGTGTGGATTACATTTGCTTAGTCATTAAAAAGAACATTGTCAGGTAATGTATATGGTCATTTGCTCTGACAGAAATGGTTTCAGTGCCTTAAATATGTCACAAGTTGCTTCCTGACTAACACCTAGTTAGGATGAAATCTCGCAGGGTTTTCATTGCTGTTAAAATAACACCAAGTGCCTCTGCCAGTGGAACAAAAATGGGTCATCTGCCTTTTTGTGAAGGACTGATTTTCTGTGGCATCGTATGATTTGAACCAGTTTAAGGAAGGAAAAAAAGATACTACGATGTTTGTGGTCCCTTATCTGGTGGAATTAGGATGTGAGGATGAGACTGCGGTACCAGTTTATTTGGTCAGGTGAAGATACAGGTTTCCAACCTATAGCACTGATCAGAGATCAAGTGTTTCTCCTCACTGTTACTAGCAGGTCCAGTCCTTGGCATGAGAAGAAATCATGCAGGGTTGTGCCACTTATGCTAGCAAAGAAATGTAATTTAGGTGTATAGAAAATCCTTGGGGTCTGCAAAATAGAAGTGATACCATTCCTATTTTTAGTAGACACGGAAAGGATTCAGACCTGAAGTCTCTCAAGACACAACCTGGTTTCATGGGCAGTAGCTCTGCCTCGAAGGCAAAGCCTCTTCTGCCCTGTTAAATAGATCATCAAGCTTGCCTTAGTGTGGCAGCCTGTTGGTTTGCAGCTGTGGTACAGGCCTTCTTGTTGTATGTCTGTACAGTGCTGGCCAGAAGGTCTGTGTGCCTGGCAGAGCTCTTGAGACAATAGTTGGTCATAGAAACCACGTCCTGCAAAAGCCATGGTTCAGGTTTTGCCTCACTTGAGCAGTGCAACAGGGCGACCTTTTCACGGTGAAACCTGCAGAACCAGCCATCTGATTTTGCTGTATTAGGGATTTTACATCCTCAGAATAACATTTTGCAAGGTGCTGCAGCCCAGAGAGAGCTGTGTTCTTGTGAGGATCTCAATAGCGCATGATTTCCACTTGGAAGAACGCAGTCTCTCGTGACCAGGAGGGAAAGCTCCATGGCTGTTATTTATTTCTGTTTCATCCTCTGCAGGGCGGAAACGGGACATGGCTGTGTGCACAGAGGCAGCACAAACCGGCCCCCAGGATCACAGCATCGCTTACCAGCAGCAGCTCCAGTGCCAGCACTGTGAGTTGGGTGTATCTCCTGCAGCAAGGTGATTCTGCAGTCCTGGTGAGTCCTGCCATGCTTACTTTCATGTCTATGTGCCGTTCGTCTCTTACCACAAGGATCCTACTCTGACTATCATGAGAGCAGCATTGCTTAGGTTCTCCTTAGCTTGCTATATTGTTTTGACTACATGACATTCCGTAATCTAATATTCCCTGCAGGAAGTCGTTGTGTAAAATGAGGCTGTTTCCGGGTACGTAATGATGTTTTTGATAAATGCTTCATATTGCATGTTCCAGTTGGTGATTTATAGTCTTCAGCAGTTAATCAGGGAAGGGGCATTTCCTTGCTTTGATTGTCTGGAGGCAGAGGTGCTGGAGTTACAACACATTTGGCTTTCCTTGTAGTTGCTGCTGCAATAGTGATTCTTTCCCATGCTAACCCCTAGGCCTCAAAACTGTTCCAGGCACTGTAAGAAACAATGCACTAGAGCAGGCTGCTGCGGTATATGTGGTCCTGTGACCATTCTGGATGGCAAATGTTAGGGGAAGAAAGGATGCTCTTGCTGGATTTCATATTGGAGGGTCTCGATTAACTCCTGTCTTCATAAAAATACTCTGATTGACTTTGCTTATCCGTCTTGATTTTCATTTCTTTATGCCCTGGCTATTGGAGGCCTTTCCTTATTCAAAAGGTGAGGTCTGCATTCTCACTGCAGCCAATGGCAGGCTTCTCTAATCTTTCTAAGTATCTTAAGAAACATGGTTGACCCCAAGTCCTTTTCCCTAGGGAATTATACATAGGAGATCTTGCTTCTCAAATTAATGCTCAGATCTAAGCCTTCCTGATCCTAGTCCCACCACAGAGGTCTCTACACAGCAGTGGCTCTACCATGACCATCTGCTAACCAGCAGCAGCGATCCCATGAGTTGCTGTAATATCTTAGCTAAATAAATCACATTGTCCTCTAATCCCATGCACAGGGATAGCATCTGCTCTTCCTTTGCTTATGAGATGGGGCTTTGCGTGCCAGTTTGTTTCCCCAAGTGACCTCCTCAGCCTCTTCACTTACTCAGGTGAAATCACAGCTGCTGTGATTTCATTTTCATAGCAATGGAAACAGGACTGAGCAGCTTTACCTACCCATGAAACACCCAGGTCCCACATTCATCCGCCTTCGTGATGTAGTTTTCAGGCAGTAGCCCAGAGCAGCCAGTTGCAAGGGAAATGCCATAAATCCAGCCCTCACTTGTACTGGTTTGTTCCACTGGGGACATGAAAATAAAATCCCCTGGGACCAGCTCCAGTTCATCATCGTTCTGCGGGGTGTAAGGGTAGATCACTTGCAGAGTCTGGGGGAGAAACAGAAGCAGAAATGAATGAAAGGATTGTTAATGGAAGAGAACCTTTAGCTGAATGGGGCAGGAGCACTCCTAGACTGGATGCTTAACCTTAGCAAGGTGTGAAGAGTTCTCCTGGTAATGCATTGCTTTGTCCCTGGCCAAGCCTGACTTCTGCAACAGCCTCACTCTGAGAAAATCCATATCTGCTGAGCGCCTCTGATCTCCTGATGGTGTCAGCCCATTCGCCCACCAGTCCTCCCCTAGACTATTTGTGGCATCCTCAAAGGAGGATGGAAACTAGTCACTGTCACCTGATAGAGCAAGGCCAGAACTTCCACACATGGCTGCCTGAAGTTAGATATGCAGAGACACGAGCTGGTTTTCATCAGTAACTCCCTTTGCAATTAGTGATAGTGTTGACTACTTGCAGCTTCTAAAGGACAAGATGGCACTTCGGATAGGAAAGCAGGCTGTCAGGCATAGGAAGCACAGGCTGGGTCAGAGCACTGTTTATGAAAGACTTCAGCTCTCCAGAAGCTTTGGCATCTGCTTGTTTGTCTGATTGTGGACAATGTGCTTTGGTGGGATTAATCACCCCAACCTTAAGAGTCTGGTTAGCTGCCTGAACCTCAGCAGGCACCTTCTGGACGTTCCGTCCTCCAGAAGCTGATTCATCTCATCCTGAGATAGACACCTTAGATGGGTCAGATGATTCACTTTCTGGAGGTGCCTGTTTCTCTGCATAGAGCCTCAGTGCAAAGGGAGCCTCAGACTTAAAGGTCTGATGTGGGGATATTCACAGGGAGGGGAGATGAATCTCAGGTGTGGTTTCTCTATGCCTAAGATCCCAATTTACAAAATGGAAATAATGCATATTTTGTTGGAAAACATTATTAAGATAACTATATTAAGACACTTGGATGCTGCAGTTACAAAATACATCTGAGTAATTGAAGTATACGGCCATGAGGATAAAGGTGATGAAACTAAATGCTGTGATTAGTGATAATGTCAAGTCTGTACAGGAGAAACAGGTAGTGGTCAGTTTAAGATACCAGCCTGATTCTTGAGAGATCAGACCAGCTTACACTGAGCTCACAGGACAGCCGCTGTTAGAGTTTATTAATCCAGCAGGACATTGCTCCTGCAAGAAGCAGGAAAGGAGGTGGGTGAAACAGCAAGTCTAGACAGAATGGATAAACAGCAAAAGAAAAGGCAAGATGGTCTAAGATGACTAGTAGGATGTGGGAGATCTATGTCCTGGGTGTCCTTGTGGGACAGGCAACTCCTTAATGTCTATCTAGTCTGCGCTGCATACTTGTGCATGGGGGTCCTCATTCAGCCTGCAGCTTGTGAGCCCTTTTTGGCTGCGAACGCAGCTAAAAAAAGCCTCAACTCTGCCGGGTGCTTTTGTGGGGGGACTGAAACGAGCCCCAGTGATTTACCTCGTGGTTAACGAAGCGTATGTCTCGAGAGAATATCGCGGCGAGCCAGTCACAACCCAGCTTGACGTCGATGTTCTGCGCTAGCTTCTCCAACGTGGGCAGGTGGCTGGTCTGGAAGTGATAGGCCAGCGTCACGTGGAGCTGCTTCTTGTGGGGCTCCACATGGACGTCTGCAACAAGGAGATGCCAGTTAACAAGTGCTGTGGAGATGAGCAGCTTTTGGAAGGTGTAAGGGTGTCTATTGCCTCTGAACAAGGGCTGGGAGCCCAACTCTTAAAAGATAGCTCAAGTGGAACAAATTGTAGGGCTGCTGCTGAAAAGGTTTTGGGGAAGTCAAATGTGAGCTCCCCAGACGTGTTGCACCTTGGATCACATCATGAGACATTTGGGGGCTGATTCAGGCCTGAGTCACAGCTGGGTGGTAGAAGAGGCATTGTTGCCTAACTGTCATTTGCATTCAGAAAGCAAGGGCTTGGATGGTGTGATAACAGTTATTGTCATTTTGAACCCATGGGGGTCTTCTGCCAAGAAAAACGCTTTTCCAAGGAAAGGTGTCAGCTTTGCCATTAGCACCTTCCCAGAAGAAGCCTGATTTTTACTCTCCCTCCTTTTTTTTCTATGGTTACAATTATAAATCCATGGCATTTACAGTTGCAAGTTGATTACATCTTTTCCCTGGGCATTAACTGGATTGCCAGTTTACCCACTGAGGGTGAGGTATTCCAGAACTGTGGAAACAGACATTGATATGGTAATGATCCTGCAGAAAAAGAACCTGTATTAGGAAACGATTCTAGAAAGCAAAAAGGTGAAAGGATGTGAAACACTGGCACTCCTCCAGTCAGTGTGGAAATCATGGGATGCATTGTTTGCATGTAATTAATTCTTGCTTATTCAACCAAAAATTGCAATTAAATTTGACTGATTATTCAGTCAAAATTGCAGCTATTCAGAGGCTTGGCTCCAACTGCCAGCCAGGGGTAGCTGTGTGAGCTCATCCATCTCTTTTATTTTGATCAGCAGGAAAAAATATGCTCTGGATCTTTGAAAAAGCCCCGGAGACTTTAATGTGATAACCTGACCAAGCTGTGGACTGCAATGCAGCAATCGGCTTCCCCTATGAAAGAACCAATTTGGTCTGAATTGGAGCAATTGCAGGGGCAGACACATGATGGAAGCCACTGATGCTTCCTTCTCCTGGGTCAGTGTTGTTGTGGAAAGAACTACCTCTTCTGACTGTGCTGGTTTGGAGGGGAACACTTGTACCCCTCTCATACGGCTGCAGCAGTCCTTGGAGCCGCCTGATGTCTCTGTGCCTGTTGCTGCCTTTCCAAATGTGCATTTAGAATCATAGAATAGTTAGGGTTGGAAAGGACCTTAAGATCATCCAGTTCCAAGCCCCCCCTGCCATGGGCAGGGACACCTCACACTAAACCATCTCACCCAAGGCTTCATCCAACCTGGCCTTGAACACTGCCAGGGATGGAGCATCCCCAACCTCCCTGGGCAACCCATTCCAGTGCCTCACCACCCTCACAGGAAAGAACTTCCTCCTTATATCCAACCTAAACTTCCCCTGTTTAAGTTTTAACCTGTTACCCCTTGTCCTGTCACTACAGTCCCTAACGAAGAGTCCCTCCCCAGCATCCCTATAGGCCTCCTTCAGATACTGAAGGCTGCTAGGTAACAGCTCTTTTCTCCCTCTTCTAAAGGGAAAAATAACTTCTTGGTCACTGTCAGGTGAAAGCACTGCATTTCAGATGTGTGGTGAACCTATGACATGTCTGTTTCTCTTCCTCTGAACCAGAGGCAGGGACTTGCAGATGTTTGCATGGTGTTATGGGCTGCCTGTCGAGCATGGAAGCATGACAGGGACTCGGAAGTTGCCATATCTTGATGCACTTAAACTCCAGGATAAGCCTGTGGTAATGAAGGACTAAACTGGTTGTGTTGTGACTAGTCCAGGCTGAGCACTACAGCGATGGAAGGTGGGAGGATTAGTCAGGGAGCTCTTACAGTGCTTCAGTACAGTTGTGACTTCCAAGTCTGGAGGCAATCGGAGGACACCCAGAGAGCCTGTTCAGCAGTGGAGGCCATTAGAACACAGGGTGCTCTGGTTATTTCCCTCCTCCCAGCTCCTGATGGGTTCCCCCCTCTAGAAGTAGTAGAGGATGAGGTGATGGAGCCAGAGTTGTTACTATTGGGATTTGAAAAGGGCCACTGGGGTCTTCCCTTTACATCTCAGACACGCAGTGAACCAACAAACAGAGGCTTTACATGGCTGAGGAAAGTTCTGTGGCAGAGGCTTGAGGCTTGAGTGGTGCAGGAAATGCTCAGCCTTGCAGACAAAGCATCTATCTGAAAGGTTAAGGAACCACCAAATGTCAACTTCCCTTTCAGGAGATAACACTTGAGACTAAGTGTGAGGTGATCTTTCAACCGAAAAAGCACTGAAACCCAAAGCACGGGGTGGGGTGTTCCTCTGGGGCTCAGCCTTCAGGCCACTTGGAAACATCAGCTCAGGCTTCAGGAGCTTTGTTTCTTCACACCATCAAAACTGAAAATGCCCAGTCCTTGACCAAGCTGTGAGTGAGCTCTTTGTAGCCACCACGTAGTCACTCACCTGCTTTAGAAGCAGCCTCTGCAGCGAAGTCTGCAGCAAACTTCTTGAGCACCTCCGCGCTTTCTTCTTTGACAAAAAGCCCGATGAAGTTTGAGGATGTGTAGAGCTCCAAAGGCAGAGGGGCAGGGAATTTGCATTTCCATCGCATCACGGTGGCCTGCAGAGCTTCTGTGAGAGCATCGACCTTGCTGTCCTCACACTGCCAAAGGAAGCAGGACAAGCTCTGTAGTGCACTCAGGGGAGGGGAAAGGCTTGAGTGGGTGTGGATGGTCTACCCCTGCTGTAATGCAGCGAGGAAAAACCACAGGGTCATAGAAAAAGGCATGTTTAGAAATCCTTTGCCCCTCCCTTGTAATCAAAGCAGGATCAGCTCTCCCCAGATAACTTCCCTAACCTCACCGCATCTACTCGCACGTTAGCGATCACTGGAGATGATGAAAATCTGCTCTTCTGCTGCTGCTCTTCCCTGAAAACAACCCTTTTAAAAGCCAATTACCTCCCCAGCAAGCCCAGGCATCACCAGCTCTGGTAACAACCCCCCCAGCTCCTGAGCACAAACCCCTCTGACTGAATGCAGCCTGAGCCTGGCAAGGGCTGCTCATGAATGCATGCATAAAGGCAACGGAAAGAGGAGCTCTGGTTTACCATAAAGAACTGGCAAAGGGTGATATGTGGGAAAATGTTGTGAGCTTTGTTCTTCCCACAGATCTGCTTTGACTGCTGCCAGAACTCAGACAGCTTCTGAGCCAGGGGGCCGGTGGGGCGCAGGTAGAGGACGTACTCCCGGGGCAGGGTGTCGTCGAGGAATGGGTCACCCACATGGGAAAACAGCCTGAGAGGGAGAAAAGTGTTAGATTGATAGATAAAGACTCTTTTTTCCCCCAGCAAAACCAGCTTCCCATGTCCTCAATTCCATCTGTTCTCCCCTGATGGGATAAATCAGCTCCAGCAGGTCAGGCAGAGAGGTGCACTGCCTCACTTGCAGCCTATTACCACTGCTAAGTAATACAGAAAATAGGTTTTTACTTTCAGACTGAGGCTCTGAAGATCTAACCTGGGTCACTGCTTCTGCCTTTCAGTGTCTAAAACACAGGGAGGAGAGCACTAGAAATTGCTCAACATCTTTGAAAAGGCAGCTCTCAGTTTCCTATTTAGGTGCTAGAGTACAGAGAGTAGTGGTTCCTTTCCCTCACTTTTCTTGCTATTACTCGAGATCACACTCTCAAACAAGGCTTGTTTCTGGATTGCTTATTTATAGCACTTAATGTCTCACTCCTTTCTCTAGCGCCCCTGTTTAAACATTCCACATTCTTAGGGCTAAAACCTTAAACATGAAATTCACTGATTTCTTTGGCTCTCTTTAACGTTTACTACTTCATACCAACCAGTCGCAAGCTGCTTGAACGCTTCTTCCGCCTGTCGATGCCAGTGCTTTTTGTCTGGAGAGAGAGCAAAAGAAGAAGGGTGTTTCAGTGGGGCTGGGTTATACGGCTGTAGGCACATCTGCTGCTGGAACCCGGGTCCTTGCTGGGGAAGGATGTGTTTAGGAACCTGTGGCACATGCTTTCCAGGACTGATTCTCTCAGCCCTGGGGATAACAGATGTGCTATCTGTCAAGGGGCAAAGTCATGCAGCACGCTCAAAGGATGAGATAGAGACCTCTGGGTTTTCCCTCCTTGGCCCTGGTGTATTTCTGGGTGGCAAAGCACCGACTATTGGCGTTTAATGACCTCTTTGCTCAGCATGAAATTCAAATGTTTGGGTCTGAAGTGCAAACATTGCAGTAGAACTGAGGACAGCTAAAAATCAGCTGCCACCAGAGGGCACAAACCTGATTTCTTTCAGGTTAGAATAACCCACAGTAATTTCCTAGCTCCCTACACTGAAAGGGCTCTTTTGCTTATTTCCCTTTATTATGCCCATAAATCCCTTTTCACTCCAGCTGAGAAGACCCAAGTCTTCTGCTCAGCAAGTTTTCCAGTTGCAGAACAAACCTGCTCCGTGCTGTTTAACTTGTAGCTATGGAATAGTGTTTTCCAAAGGCTTGACATCAGCATTGAAATGCAGCTGTGGCTCAGCTCAGCTTTGTAACGCTAGAGATTGCCAAAATGGAATTCACCCAGAATCCAAATGGCATAAATATTTAGCACAACTTATGAATGAAGGAGGCAGAAAAGGATAGAAACATTAGGGTCATGGGGCAGAAGTCATGCCCTCGGTTGGGTGTCAGGAGGCAATTTCAGAGCTTCCTACTTAAGGGTTGAAGGGCAGGAGGGCTTTCAAGCAAGTGCTAGAATACAACCAGTTGTATTCTTCTGTTGCTAATTTGGCTGAAGAAGCTGCCTTCCTTTTGCTCTGTGGCTTATACACTGTGTCTCAGAGCTGCCTGATGTTAGCAACAGCAAATCTAACTGAGGACAGGAGAGCTGCCAGTTTACACCATCCGGCCTCAACTTGTAACCTAATCTTACTAAATATGGTATGTTACAGCTCGATAACAGTGTGGAAGACCTGCTGACATCTTTAAGTTAGGGTGAACATGTCTGACCAAAGGGATAAGATCGATGTTCTACGCACCCTGTGTTATTTGCTGCAAGATGATGCTGCTGGTTGGTTATAGGAAGTGTGTCCAAGTGAGGGAAAGGGGTCAGGACTCCAGGGTCCAACACATGGCCCTAGGATTAGGGCACCCAGGACCCTGCAGCATTGCCTATTTGTGCCCATAGTACTGTGTAGGATGTTCGTTGTGCTTGTGTCACCCTTTCTGTGTGCAGTGATGGCTTCGAAAGCACTCTGATAACCATGCAGGAATACTCAGTGTTACCCACCAGCTCGTAGACATATGTTGTTGACTCAGCTGTGTTTCAGCTCTGCCCTTGGCTTCCCCACCCCTTGAATATACATATTTTTGTTCATTTTGAGAGTAAGAGGAAGGCAGAAAGATAATGCTGCAAAAAAGGGCTGTGTTGCAAATGTGTGATTATGAAAATACTTCCTCCTGAAGCATTTTTCTGCCCTTATCTGCCAGCATTCATTTGAGCTCAGCAGTGTGCTTGTTCCAGCACCTGCCTTCTGGAAGGATGTATCTTGTGCGGTCAGCATCGTAGTTTGGCCTGTTCTATCTCGCTGACCTTTCCCTAGTCTGGCTTAGATGCATTATGCAAAACAGCCTCTGCTTTGCTTTGAAAAGTAGTGAAGAGCGAAGAGCAAAAAGCTCTCCCGTTGCACAGGCTGGGAACCTCTCACTGAGGCTGCTCCTTGAGCAGAGCAATGGCTGGCTGTGGATCTTCCCTACCCTGGTTTCATTGTCCACTCCTGTTACGTTGCCTTTGCTCATTCACATCCCCTTTTGCCTGGGTTGTTTATGCCCTTTAAAGTACAACTAAAACATGACTCTCCTGACCATCCTTCTTGAAGTACATCTGTCTGAGGCAGTGCGTTTAAAACACCCTCTCAGTAAAGCTCTGCCGTTGAAATGAGCAGTTTCTCCTGCTGCAACGTGAGGGCAGACAAGCTGCCTCTCTCCTTATTTACTGTCTCCAGACCCCAGAGCAGATCTCTGAAGGAGTCATGCACAATCGAATAGGACAGACGGTTCTGCCACCCACCCCGTTGACTTGTTTGCTTAATGAATTGATGTTTCCTTGGAACAAGCAGCACAATAGAGCTCTGCTGGAATCAACTGCAGCTCTTTCTCTGCAGCCTGTGTGCTCCTGGGACCCCAAAGGGTGTTAGGAAACATGAGGCTGGGCCCCACACACGTTTGCTTGATTTCAAAAGGTGCCTATCTCTTCCATGGGGACAATAAACTCCCTTTTCAATTTAGTTTTCAGTGCAAGGAGGAAATACTGCATTAAACAAACAAAAGCCGGAGTATATTTTTATCATGGGACCCGAAGCTGAGAGACTGTTATTTGTTTCTTATTAATTTAGTGCTGGGAATGGTGATGATGACTGATAGCCTCTGGTTAGTCATGGAACAGGGCATGTATTCCATCCCTCCCTAATGTCCTCCTCTGTAGCCACCAGGCAGAACATGGGGAGGACCCATCCTCAGATGCTCCAGCTCCTAGGCCCTGTCAAGAAGAACCCTGTGAATGTTGAGTGCTCAAAACTAATCACAGCTACGTTTGGCCACTTACAGAAGTGGCCTGATTTTCACAATTGCTGAGTGCAGTGGGAGCTGGAAGTCATATTCTGCCCCTGAGAAAATCAGGTCACTTAATTAGGTGACTAGCTATGGCTGAGGTGCTCAGATTTAATCGTGCTGGATAGCAAGCATTGGCTGTGGTATTGTAGCTGGTGGTAAGAAGTGGTTTTGGGATGCAGATGCACCAGGAAAGGGAAAAATAAACCAGAATCTAAGTTATTTTTCATAATCTATCAAACTGATGTTGTACAGCAACCATTTTTGGCTATGAAAAATTGCAGCTGGATTCAGATACGAGGTGAAGAGCTTTGTGCAGCATTACTTGTCCCTCTAACCACCCAGTTCCTCTGTCTCTTAAGTTCTGCTGCCTCTGAGATGAAGTACAGAGAAATCATTCAACAATGCACAGCAACACGTAATAGCAGTTTTGAACAGGCATCAAGGGAGACGCTGAGTCCATGTGCAGGTCTGGAGATGGAGAGTTTAGAGAAAGGGAAAGAAGATCCTAACACCGGTGTCTTCCAAAACCACTGCAGGTATTTTAGCCACCACAAAGAATCAGATGCTTTTGGTTCTTCAGCCTCAACCTTCCCATTCTTCAATGTCAATTCCCAAGGAAAGCCTTCCCCCCACTGAATCACTGGTTAAACAGTACCTATATACTGCCAGGAAGTGTCCCAGCTAAACGGTTGACCCCGTAGCCTGAAACATTACAGCGGAAAGGCACTGCTGCCCTGGCATACATATTAGTGTGTAAATGGTGCCCATTTTAACCCCAGCCTGCTTAATAGAAAAGCACACAGCTCTGTATGCTACAGAACTTAACTCATTACTGTCAAAGGATTTTGGGCTTCCTGCATTTTCAGGGTAGGAAAGAAAGAGCCAACAGGGTTATGTCAATTCAGCTAGGAAATAGGTATCAATAAACATAAAGTATAATGGCAAAATCCCATTTACTTCAGAGGAAATTACTGTAATGGGGAATGATGCATTGACCATAAAGAGAACCTTCAGTCTCAGAAGCACCACATAGAAAGCCTTCCTCTGCGAGTGCTCTGCTTTCTTATTCTAGTCCAGCTTAGGAAAGGAGGGGGTTTATGGCTGCCAGTGGTGCTGTAGTGCGTGGGTAATGAACTGCCATGTGGAAAGTTAATGCAAACAGCAAAAGAGTAAAGGACAGTGGTGAGCTATTCTGAGGTATTTCTTTATGTGCTCCTGCATTATACTTTCTCACTAAAAAGGTATGCAAAGTTTGGGGTGTTGATGCCCACAGGAGAGATGAGCTGTGTGGAAGGTGCTGTGGATGGGGAAGATGAGTGAGCTTGTGCAGTGTGGCTGTACAGGGTCCTGAGCCTCCATTACAGATGCAGGCATGGAGATGTTCAAGCCTGGAGCTGGCCCTTCAGGCACATACAGAACAGAGACCACTGCAGCAGCCTCCTCCTCACATGTTCAAATACACCAAGGCTGAGTCACAGCGCTGGTCTGTACCCTCGAGTGCAGACAGCTTGTTTGTTCTCCAGAAGCAATGTCTAATTCATATAAAATTGGCCCCTCTGGCTGCTGCTTAGGACTGAATTTCCCAGTTTCCACTGGCTCTCCCTTTGCTATAATAAGCAGAGATCCAAACCCTGCTGTAGGCAGAGCTGACCTGTCTCTGTTGTAAGGGAGCTTGCTCTGCTGCTTGTTGCTGCTCACAGAGGCAGTAGAAAACACTAACGGCAGCCTCCACCTCAGATCCACCTACGAGTTGTCTGCCTACAGAGGCACCGAGGGATTTGTGAATGAGCAATGGAAGGATGGAGGCAGCCTGTAGAAGAAAGGGAGTGACTAAATCTTCCCTTCACTATGTGCCCCAAGCTTAGGCAAACTTCTTATCCGTGAACAAAACCCCTCGGAGGGATGAATTCATCATTTCAAGTAACTCTGAATCTCTGGCCCATAAAATATTTAGCTGTGTAAATAAAGTTTTTTTTGGGGAACTGCATTAAACATGATGGAAGTATTTGGCTCCCCTCATCGCTGGGTTCAGTTCGAAGGGCTGCCTGACATGATAAGATAGGAATTATGGATCATATTTATGCCAAATGAGTTTGCAAGAAGAATGCTGCCAAATAGGACGTTTTTCTTAGGATTATAAGCTAGGCACCTTTATTTTTGCCTGTATGCATGTATAAAATATGTCTTTATGGAAACATATTAAAATAGAGATATGTATAGGGAAGCAGATAGAAATACTTTACAAACAATAAAAATCCCAGCTTTACGTGGGATGTGTTTCCAAATGTGTGGGATTCCAAATGTATGTGCTTCCAGTGGTCACTTGCCCATCAAATGACCTTTACAGATTCCTTAGTTTTTGCAGTTGATACCCTTTGCAGTACAATAGTGGAAAGGTGTCTATTTTGGGCTTTCAATAAACAATTGCACATTGAAGACCAATTTTGCAAGCAAAATTCCTGTTCATCTAATTTAATTATTTGATGTAGGAAAAGATACCCAAATTCCAGATAACTGACCTTGTGTCCCACAAATAGTGTGTTCTACGCGCGTAAATGGCCACAGTGAGGTGTTCTTTCCAACTGGTTTTTGATGCGGGTTATTCACTTGTGTTCCTCTGAACTCTAAACATGCCAAATTCAATTGGTCACCCAGAATCATATGATATCGTTTCTGTTCTTATTTGGGTGACCTTACTTCTATAAATAGGGGCAGGACAGGAAGATAGCACTACGGATCAAGTTCCTGTTTAGGGCAGGGGGTTGTGTAGGTTTCCTTTCTGCAGTTTGTTAATGAATAACAAAAGCAACCTGGGGTGTTTTTGCGAGACAGAAAAGACGCTGCCACAAGTGCATGGCTGAAGAATTACTTTTCCTTCCCTTCACTGAGCTTTGGCTCAATCCTTCAAGCATTACCTTAGCGTATGGTTGGTTCCTATGCTTGATGGCGGACATAAAGTCCTCCTCACGTTTAACTGAGTGACTCTAATTGCAGTCACATCCTCCACGCAACGCGAGTTCATTGCTATACACAGAGATCTCCTGAGGAACATGCCGTTCAGTACAACATCCCCAATTTAGGTCAGTGAATGCTATAAGCAGATCGCAGCTATGTTCAGACCCAGGTCTTGCTTGATATACAGGAACTTTCAGGGATATACAGGGAACTGCCTGGCTGCACAGTGGCTACGGAGACTGCAAGACTTCAAACTGTGCTATATCCTGTAGGTCACATAAATGTTTATAGAAGATGCCTGACTGAATGATAGGGGCTCGGAAGTTCTCTTCCTCCTCCTTCCCTCGGGGTGACTGCTTACTCTCAGCTACTGAATACCAAGCGCTGGTAATAGGAAAGAGAGAAATGGGAAGCACCATCAGCAGTAAGTTTGGGAGATGCGCTGCTATGTATTTCTGGTTTCCATAACTTAAAATGCTCGTTCTTTTTTGAGGCCGGTCCAACTGGCAAACTGCAGCCTGGCCACATGATGATGATTTTTAAGTGCAAAGAGTGAGGGTTTGGGCGTGTCTCTTTTATGTTTTGTTTTGGTTTAATAAAGTTATGTAAGATTCCGAAGGCAGATTTTCCCCCCCTTCTTTAGAACATGTGCACTAAGGCATTCACCTAATCCTCTGCATGTTAAAGCAAAAGAAGAGGGAAGTACAGACTCATAAAAGTCCAGGATAAAGGCAGGAATGCAGCAGCCATTTACCATTTTTAAAGAGATACAGAGTTTTTAAAGGAAACAGGATATTGTTTTCTCTAGAACAATAACAGTACAGCTTTTTATGAGGCATGGGCTTAGATGTCAAAGTCTTGAGCTTGCAGTTGCCAGCCACTCCGCCAGGTCCCCGTGTGATGGAGGAGGAACGAGGCGCAGGTATTCCGGCTGATTTGAATTGGTCACACACCATCAAAATTCCCCTCTCCTTTTATTCTGCCCTTCAGTTTCAGATGCAGAAACTTGCTATTAGTTATGCGTACTACTGACTTCCTACTTCCCTTCCTTAAGCTTTTCTCCTTATGTGTGAATCTAGAAGTGCTCAAACAAAAAAGCAGCAGTCTGGAAATAACACAAGTCCTGAAGCTGGAGATTGAAGAAAATGATGACTCACAATTCCCTAATAAAATCATTAAGAGCTGGCAGCACCTCAGCTGGCTGATTCACAAAGGTTCAAACTTTGAGGCACAGCAATCACTGGAAAAGGGTGGCAGGTAATTGCTGCTGTTAAAGGGTTTGCAGGATGCTGAATATTAGCAGAATAGTCAACTAGAGATAATCAAATTCAAATAGAAGGTGGTTATAACTGGAGCACATTCAACAGAGTCTTGTCCCCTTCAAATGCCTAATTTTAACATTAGCCAGAATGCTGCAGAATGACCAAGATTTCATTATTCAAATAGCGCAATGCAGGAGAGCAGGAGCTTTCATCCCAATACTATTAATACATGTTTAGCTAACCAGGAAGACAATGTCTTTGCAAAGAGCCAAGTTAGAGGTTGAAGTATGCTCAAATGTACCATCTGGAGTTTCAGTGATAGCCAGAAAAGGAAGCAGTTGTCATGCTGATTGGAAATAAATAAGTTCCCTTGCAGCTTTTGAGACAAATCCCATCCTTTCTTCTTCCTAATTGCTCTTCATCCTATACAGCAAGGAGCTGGGATAGAACAGAGATTTCCTGCTTCTCTGTTGTCTGTATGAAGGTCCTTGTATCACTGGGGCCTCTTTCCCCCATCATGATCTGCCCCACATCTTGCCAGAGCAGGAAGCTGGGCCAGGTGGCTGCTGATGGCACGTGGTGCCCGGTGAGTGCTGCTCGACACGTGAATCCCAGTTGTCTCGCTGCCACTTGATGAGCACCTGCCTCTCCATCTGCCACCTTGCCTCTTATGCCCAGTAGCACAGCTCGTCTTTGGCATCAGCAGGTACCTGCAGTGCCCAGCTTGGTAGCACCAGGACCTGCTGTTGAACACTTAGCGATAGGCACAGCGATGGAGCACACCCTAGTTCAGAGAGAGTGAGATGGGAGGTGGAGGGATAGGTCATGGAAGAGGGTTTGGGTTTGCTATGGATGCTCTGCCTGGCTTGGGGCATCCTGGAGAGATAAGCATGTGCTTTTCTGCCCCTGGTACCTTAAGGCAGCCTCAGTTTACCTCTGTATGTAGAATCTTTTAGTATCATGTAGATCTTTGGGAAGAAGGGCAGTAAAAAAAAAGCCACAACTGCACTTTAAAGTGCCGGTGTTAACATTTTCCAGCTTCTCAGGGTTTCAAAACAGGAAGTTTGGGGGTGGTGCAGTTGCACAATTTGCCAGAAAGCTGCTGTTCTGTGAAGTTGGTGACACTGGGCTCTACGAGAGACCTAAGCCCTGTAAGGCCCTCATTTTCTGGAACTAATTCTCAGTGCGATGCGAGGAGGTTTTGGTGCGTGGCTCCTATTAGTAGGAGTCGCGTGGTTTTACCTCCTTTTTTTGACTGCCAGTGGAGAGTTGACTTGTTCGCTGGAGACAGAGTAAACCTTAGAGCTAAGGGGAACTTTTCCCAGCCCGAAAGAGAGGAAGCTGGTAGAGGTAGACCAACGTCATCTAAAGACTGAAACCAAAGCACTGAGCTACTTGGTTTGGATCTTGTGATGAAACTTGTGATGCAAACTTTCTTCTAGGCTAGACCTAGGTCTTTATATCATGCACATCATCAGAGGGAGAGTGAATGTTGCCTGAACCTGCTCTGACTTGACAGCAATGAGATTGGGACTATACTGTCCACTTACATGCAGACCACAAGAAACCATGAAGTTCAAAGAGGGTGAAGCATCAGGTTAGGGCCTGCATAGCCAAACCCATTCATTGTTTCAGGCCCTTTCCCACTCCATAGGGAAGGGACTATATCACAGTCAAATCGCACTGTGGGCTCCAAGGCTTCATGGGCTTATCTGGCATTTAATATTAAAGTTGGTCAGTACATGAGAGGGAATAACTTTCTACCAAGAGGGGATGTGATGGTTAATATCAAAGCAGTGGTATTTTGTGGTTAGTCTGCGTATCTGTTTGCCAGAGATGGAAGCGTTAAGACACCCATGTCTTGACAGCTGGACTCTGCAAGTTTAATTTGGTATTCTCTGCACCTTATTTTCTTCTCAAGTAGTTATTTTCTCTTCTTTATGGGCAATGTCTGTTTAACATGAGGAATCTTACACGTTGTATGTACTAATGGACACAACTTTGCTGAAAAGGCAAACCCCAGAGCTGGAAAATGGGAAGTGGATGCCTAGTGAGAAGCTAACCATGATCTCACACTTAAAATAGACTCACACAAAGCAACAAGAAGGAAGTCTAAGAAATTAAGGAAGGTGGAAGGAAGAAGGGTGGGGTGCTGAGATAGTTGGGTTAAAGGCAACAAGCGATGCTCAAAATAGCCCTCTGCACTAGACAGCTCTGTTCAGGAAATTTGTTAAGCTTGCTGTTTTCAGTGACACAAGTATTTCAAAGAAGTATTCCTTGCTTATTGCTTCTTGCCATCTAGACAGGACCACGTTGTGTCAATATTTGTATGGGAGACCTGGGCGAGCGCTGCAGGAAAAGGAGGGTTAATGCAGCACATGATGAGGCACACTTGCCACTGACTCAAGGCTATTACACACCCCACACCCCCCCCCAGATAGTCTTGGGGTTGAGACTGCCATGGTGCTAGAAGCTCCATATTGGGGTGACAAGTCACACAAAGGTCTCAGCCTCTTGCCTCCAGGGTTCTGAAGTGTGTGGTTAAGCCAGCAAGCTAAAGCTAATGTCAAAGTTTCCATTGGGGTAAATAAGGAGTTAGCAACCTGTGGTCTGAATTTCAGCTTTGGGTAACTGTATTTGCTCTCCTTCAGATTGCTTTGTGGTCCTCAGCTGATGCATGTCTCTGTTAGCTGTGGTGAGCTGTTTAAAGTAATCCTGCAGAGCAGGACATCAGGAACACTGCAGTCAAATGGAGCTGTCACTGAAACTTTGGGGGAGAGGTTTTTAGGTTAGCTCAGCTTTTGCTCAGCATCTTCTACTTGTTGCAAAGCTGGATGCTTTCGAGAGTCCTGTACCCAAAGCAAGGTGGGATGTCCAAACCGGAACAAAGTATTGCTGCGTTATTATCTGCCCTTTACCAGCCTTAAGCAGCAGAAGCTACAAAAACACACAGTACAATTATTTCACTGTTATAACATGAATCAGAAGCCATAAACTCTTGGCCAGACTTTAAACTCTAATATCAGATTATGTACTAAAAATGCCCTTGTAGTGTCTGGTTAAGTAATCTGGAATTGGTGCATGAGGTCTAGCCGAGAGTCTCCAAAAGGTTTAAATACTAACCATAGAAGGGTTAAAAAAAGCCACATTAAAAACAAATATGTTTGAAGTCTAAAAGGGAACAGGAAATGAAGAATTGTGATAAACTGAGAAACGACGAGATAAAGAATGATCTAAGAATGTAATGAGAACTGGGAACATTTCCCTGCATACTTTCCTGATTTTCTTATGGCCTATCAGCTCGAACTATATAGTCCTTGCTCCTGTGTCTGATCATATTCTTGCAGAATACGTAAAGGAAATAGGAAGGCCTTAATGAGACCTGGTTTTAGTAATTATCCCTACACCAGAGAGTACTTATCCATATATTTAACTTCAAGCCTATACTTACAGATGTGCATGAAGATCAGAGGCACAACCTGGCTTTTCCTCTGCCTCCTCTATTCACGCACTTGGTCAATATGCCCAATGATGTTTTGTGATCACTTGAGTACCTATATATAGTGGGAGATTTGGGGCTTCCCTATAGTTCGAGTTTTGACCATAAGGATTCTCAGATAAGATGTATTTTCTGAGCATGAAATGTTTCTTCTCATGATTTATAATTTGCCAGTCACCAAAGGCAGCTAGCACCTCGCCTTAGCACTTTACCAGAAGCATCTCCCATGTGGAGGCATGCTTCATCCTATTGCCAGGGTTGTGTAGGAGGCCAACTCTTGGATGCTTGCCTTGAAGACCTTGTTATCCAGATTGATCTTTTCAGGCAGGTATTGTTAGACAGACAGACACACATACACATTAGCATCACCTCATTTCCATAGCGTAGCTCTCCCCCGCGCTGGAGTGTTAAGTACTGCCGTGGGGGTGTACTTCTAAAATTACTCATGATGCAAGTCTTTTACAACTGATGCCCATCTTACCCGCCTTGTATTGTGTGTCTGATTATCTTGCAGCATGCTAAGGAATGCATTTCTTGCCTTAAATGCAGAAGGAACGGTAATAATCTTTCCATCACGCTGACAAAGCAGTGTGTCCTATGCTGTGTGTCACTGATCCACTTCAGCTCTTGCTGTCACTAACAGCAGCATTAGCAAGTGCAGCACGTCAGTGGTGCTACCCACTTGCAGCACTGATACTGCGAAAGAATAGCTGTGCTTGCAGTAAGACCCCCTCCCTCTTACCCCATCAGCGTGGGCTCTGGGGAGATGAGATAAAAAAGAGCTATATATTAAATGACTGACATGTGTTTTTTGTGGATAAGGGGTGGTTATAGAGTCCTCTTGGTTTTTAAAGACTATTTTGGTATGGTAGAGGACCTAGATTGACATGAGCTTCTTTCTCGGTAAATATTTAAGAGCTGCCTTGTGAAAAGTGGGCAAGAAAGGAGAATGCTGGGTTTCAGTTAAGAATAAGTGTTTGCAGTAAATTTTAGAGACTAATAGCAAGGCACCTATGTAAATTGTGCATGTGAGTGTTCGGTACAAAGTGGGAGAGCCCTTCTGGAGTCCATAATCCCATTCTTCCAAAAGGCAAGCTCGTGCCAGTGCATTCAGAGAGTCACTGCCCATTTGAGCTGCTGCCCTACAGTCTGCAGCCAGAGTCAGTTGCAAGCTTGGCATCACCAAACCAGGAGACAGGTTTAGAGACCCTCAGATTAAGGCAAAAAATAGGAGTTGAGGGTATCCTGGGAACACATTTTCAAGCTCTTCTCTGCAGTCAGGCCCTTCTTTAATGTGGTTCTCAAAGGAGCTGAGGCTTACAGGACTATGCTGCATCCATGAGTGTGTCTGCAAGCCTCTCCAACTTCCTACAATAACTTCTGAACCTACTAGTATATCTAAACCCAGCGTGACAGAGAAGTAGAGCTATCAAGGGTATTTCATGTATTGCAGCTTCTGTAAAAATAGGCTCTTGGATAGCTATAAGTAACCTTAGGAGTGCACCAGCTGGAAAAGATTGGTGAGGTGAGCTTGTTTGCTGTTAGACATCAGAGGATCCTCACAGAAGCAAGCCCTAAGAACTGCTGCAGTCATGACAAAAGCATCAGCCATCAGAAGGACGTGATTTGTGAGTTCTGGCATTCCTGGAGCTGGTTGTTCAAAGACAATGAAGGTTCAAAGGCAGCTTACAGCATGGTCTACACGTTTTTTCTGCCGTAGATTCATTGTGGTAGGCAGGGCTTTTGTGCAGACAGTGAAAGCACGAGCACGATGAGGACTGTACAAGAGTTTAGATCTGAAAGTGCATAAGCTATTCCAATACCACTGCCACTGTTGCAGATATATTGGGAAAGCTTTGCAGAAATCACTATCCCGGGAAAGCCAAAAGAGCAGAATGTGTGTTCCAGCAAGACACACGTGTCTGGGGGAGCCCACAGCTACAGAGGCCTGGAGAAAGTCAAATACTGCAGGGTAATGGCCTCCCAGCTGCAGATCTGCAGTTCCTGTGCTCCCCATGCTGAAGGCTGCTGTTTCATGCATTTATGGGCACAGGAGATAATGAATCCTTTCCTCGGTCCTCCCCTGTTCTCTGATCAGGCTGCTCCTGCTGGCCTCGCACTGCTCCTCCTGGGAAGCAAGGGTAAGGAGGTTCCATGAAATGGGAATGTACATGCATTGGTCTTCTCTGCCTCCCCATGTCCCTCTCATCTGTGGCAACGCATGATATCAGGCCATAGCTGAAAACAGACCTTTCTTGGTGCTTTCCTTCTTGCCCCTTCTGCAGGTTAACATTTAATGCTTTATCTCTGCAATGCACGTTTGCAGACAGGTTTCTATATCGGGTGTGAATACACTGCACAAAGTGAGGCTGAAGCGAGTATCAGGGAAAACTATCTTGGTATAATATAGACCTCAGCAGCACCAGTTTTTGCTGCTCAACACTTACTCTGTCCTGCACTAAGGTTTTGGGACGCCTACGGATGCTAAGCCCATTGGTGCATAGATTCCTGTGTGGAGGCTAAACTGCATAGGAATTACTCCAACCTGCAAGACAGAGAAACGTGCAGGGTGCTAAACTGCATCGAGACCATGAGGTTTCCAGAAGAGCTCAGCATTAGCCTGATTTTGTTCCCAGCGGTATTGAGTGAGGCAGAATTAGGCTAGAGCTGAGCTTCTCAAAGCTGTATCCTATCTTGCTCCTGCCGTAGTTGTCTAAAAATAAGGAGTCCAATTAAATCAACAGCAGTACAAAGTATGAGGGAATGTATAATTAATTAAAGAAATCAAAGGCTGTCTTACAGCACTGATCAGCGTTTAGTAATCCTGCCACCAGCTCTCACTCTTCATTCTTCCTTTTTAATCAGTGATTATTGTTGTATCCCCATACATTACGATCACATATTCTGGTAGTATTTCAATACTGCATTCCCTGGGAGCAGCAAACCCGGTCACAGGAGGAAAATGAGAAACCCCATTAAAAAAGGAATGAGGAAAAGAGCTCCAGCCCTTGTCCTCACACTGAACTGGAGCCCTGATATTGGTGAAGGATTTGCTCACTGTGATAGTCGAGACCTTCTTTTGCAACACAACCCTGATGAGAAACTAAAGCCTGAGAGAAAATTGCATGCCCAAAGTAATCTCTCAGGCAGGGCTATTGCTCTCCCTATTACAGCTGTTCTGTATCTAGCACTCTCTAAACCAAAAATGGGGTGTTTTAATCTACCAAGAGAGCGTAAGGCAGCCACCTGTGCGCACAGGGCTTTATCACCTCCCAAACAAGTGTTTCACACTTACTCTTCCAGTGCAGTGTGAAGGGAGCTGGAGAGGATGTGTTCTTCTCAGTTACGTTGGCAGGAATCCCCAGAAACTGTGCTGTATTCACGGCAAATCTGCAGTTACTCCATCTGGGTCGCCAGGAGTGTAATCTGGTTTATATTGAGTGCCAGCTGTTAGTGGGAAACAGTAAGACAACGTGGAAGGAGAATCCATATAATCCCATTCCGGCGGCTCTTTATTGGTTTATACCTACATTTCTCCACCTTTCCTTTGTCTAGTTGAGTTTCAGGTTGAATCTCTTCATTTGTGGCAGTAAATGAGGACAGTTAAAAGATCTCCTGATATGGCAGGAGTGTAAGGATGGAATTTTACCTCAAGGAAAGGTTGATGGGGATTTGCTTCAGAAAACCAGCCATGGTGGCACCATTTGCTCACTTTGTGGGTTGTTCCAGTGAAGTGAATGAATCTTGTGGTGGTGGCATCCTTCACTTTAAATACAGTTATTCATACTGCAGGTACCTGCAATCTAGACTTGTCTTTACAGTCAGTGCAGGCACTAGTAGGGGATGTTTACTTTTGGCAAAGGTAGGCATGTAAAATAGGTCAGATGACTCACAGTCTATAAGTGCCTGTTTCTCCCCATTGCCTGGAAAAAGAGTGAGACAACTAGTCCAGACATGGGCATCACCTACTGACGTGTAAGGTTATATGAAAGTACTCCTGCCCTTTCTTTTCTCTGTCTCCTATTGATGTGCTCTACCCTTTTCTACTCTATGCTTAGATCACAAGTTCCCCTTGGCACCACAAGCTCCTGTGTGACATCAGTGTGATGGTATCTCAGCATCTTTCAGCAGTACCATCACAAAAATAACAGCACAACACTTTCCAGTTAGGACGTACTGGTAGACCAAAAAATCAAGCAAACTATTCGTAATGTGGTCTCTATGCTATTAAAAGAGTGGAGGGGTAAGATCTTTTACCTTAAGCCCTGCAAATGGCTTTTACATATGACTCACAGTTTCTTTATCCTCAGCTAAATAGCCCTTGTAAGAAGCCTGATAGAAATTACTAGTAAAAGGACACCCATCTCTAGGTTTCAGTGAAGTTTAGTAGGAACTGAGATCCCTGCCGCAGATTGGTGTAGAACAGCTCAAAGAGGACTAAAAGGGATAGCATTCTTGCAGGGATTTCAAAGTGATGGCTTTACTTCTTGTATGTGTACAGATGTCTGCCCTGGGCTATTATAGTGGTACGTCTGTTAAACAGAAGGGATTCTGTTCAGTTTGAAGTATAGCTTCAGATAGTTCCCGCATTGTTGATTTGCAACGTCCTCTTTGGATATCCAGTCACGTAGGAAGGAAGAGTTCAGTACTGCCAACCTGGCTGACTTGTCTATTTCTGTTTAGTGTATTTCTGAAGGATCACCCCATCAGATAAGTCTTTCAAATGGATTCAGGATTCCAGGATACAGCCCTACTGCCACTAGATTTAAATATAGAGATCTCTACCGGGGTTGGTTTCTTATACAGGGAAGAGTAATTTTGACTCCTTTGCTGTCTGGGCACTCATTTCCAGCTACAGGCTGCTGCTCTGAACTATGCATTTGAAGTTATTTTAGAAATGCATTCCTCCCCTGAAGTTGCATCTCTCCCTTTTTGATGCATAATTTAGCTTTTAGCCTCTTATAAATTACATGCCTAAAGAACTGCTGATGCTTCTGGGCAAAACCAACAATAATAAAACTGCACAAAGTATTCTTTGTGGAGCCTGTTCTGGATATAAATACATTTATGCTTCTCTGAGATTTCTCTATTTTTGTCTCTGGGATGTTTACATGAATACAGAACCTCTATTGTTTGGTAATTCACCAGTACCAAGGAGATGGCATGAATTCCTGCTGCTTATCATCCATGTCATGAAACCACAGTTCTTTGTGGTACCTTCATGGATGGATGGATGGACTACGGGTGGAACAGAGATTAGAAGCAGCTTTTTTTCCAAAAGGAGGACTTCTTCATTGCAGGAAAGTGAGGCCAAGGAAAACTCAGGGAGAAACATGACTATTAAAGTCGTGAGGGGGCTTGAGGAGCTAGATCGACTGCTGGATTTGGTTTTTTTGCTGCTTGATGTTGACAAATCTATTTATTTCTAGGTGCATTTTATACTGTGCCCAAAATAGAGGTAGTGAGGTCTCTGGCTGCTGCTGCTGCTCTAAGTTACCATAGATTTCTTCCAAAATCTGCTGAAGCCCACAGAAGAAAATCCCTTACAAAAGCCTTTGGGACATGTATCTGAATTGGCCTGACTCTTTCAGGGCTGGCAAAAGGATTGTTTTATGTGTGTGCTCCATTTCGACACAGCCACACAGAGGGGAGGGATCTGTTTCTCTGCATTTGGTTTTATCATCTGTAAGATGGAGGAGGGTTTTGCAAGCTGTGGGCTGCAGAAGGCAGTGTGAATTGGACAACACATTGCAAATGTGTTGTTGACTGAGGTCAGGCATCTCAATGGCTACCTGAACAAAATCACCTTGATTTTCAGAGACCTGGCTCTGAGGACATCAGGTACCCAGTATGTTTGTCAAACCAGGTTGCTTTTGTTTTTCTTTGTAAGGATCTTGCTTTTTAATTCAACAGATCCAAATCTGAATGTCTTTGGCATTAATATTTCTAATTAAAGGTGTAGGCATTTTGGATAAGAGCCCACAATATTTGAAATGCCACTGCTCCCTACTGAACTTGGCTTAAAATTAGTAATACCAAGTCCAAAGTTAATTAAAATCACAGAATACAAACCTTCTGTTAGAAAAACAACTAGAAGGACTAGAGAGAGAAGATGACTCTGCATTGTGTGCAATAGTATTGTAACTGAGTTCATCCATGCTGCTCTTGAGGTTAAAAGAAATAATATAAATTGCTTGAAAATATCTATCCAAATAAAATTGAGATACAGTGGGGGATGGGAAAAAAAGGTTAAAATGAGATGTTTTTCTAAGGATTGGAGTCAACATCAGCAGGTTTTTAAGGATGTAATTTATAGGGGAAGTGACTCAAATGAAATTATGCACTTAAAAAAATCAGCAAAGTGTTGAGGGCATAATAACCTTTGAATAATTTTCAAAGCCCTTTCATATTCATACTGTTCGAGTTCCTCAATCCCGTAATTTTACTTCCTTTTGTTTTTTAATGGCAGAGCTCCTAATATCAAGTCATTATTTCAGAATCAATGAGTTTCATTAGAAAAAGCAAAGTCAATCCATACCCTTCCTGGCTGGCAAGAAAAGCTTAAAAAAACAAGTTTTAATGTTCTGGTTACTAAATCTCGCTGTCTTTAAGTCCATTTCATGAGCTTCTGTCCAGTTTTGCAGTCCTCTATTGGAGTAGGTGCAAGATGGAGAGAAGAAGGGGTCAGAAGCTCGGTTCTTCCATCCCTCAAACTTTGTGGCAGTTCCCCACAGGAATTACTAATATATGGCTGTTGAAAAGAGCTGAAAATGTTCTGATTTCAAACTTGGATTTATTTTTAGGGAATGGATTTTCTGATGAAAATGGAAAATTCTGATGTTCTTCTACTGAATATTTCAGCCTTTCCTTGCCTTTGTAATAGGACTTATCTTTTGGTAGACGTTTCAACCTGGAGCCAGGTTGATTTTGTTATCCTCCAGACTATCTCTGGTGGAAGAAAGGTAACACCACTGGATAACCTCCCTTCTCCCTTTGACCCAAAGATTGCAAACACCCTTCACAAAGGGCCTGGAACTTGCTTCAGAAGGAGTCAAACAATAACCTTTCAATGGATTCCATCACTTCCGCAATAAACAAAACACGATTCCCTTTCAAGCTTATCTGTGTGCCAAGTTCTGTGGTTACAGCACAATGGCTGTATTGTTCTTGTATGCTGCAGGCTAAAATGTATTTTGGTAACTGCTGCTCTTTATAACACAATTGTCTGATGACACTTATTCTAGCAAACCATTAACTCCTTCAGTCGGAGAGGGTCTTCCAAGCAGGCTGGATAAGCCTCAAGAAGTCGATTTCTCCCACTGAGCACTGAATAGAACAGAAAGTAACATAAACTCGGGACTCTCGATATTAGATAACATGTAAATTATGGTGACTCATGCTGGAAAATCATAGACAAAAATTGCACAAAGACTTATTTAACCACCATCTTATGATTTATCTTCCCCCCCCCCCCATACACGAGTGTATGGATATACTCACATATACTTCAGAATAATGCTACTATTCGTCCATCCCCCCAGCCTGAAGCTGTCTTGGAAGATATGAGATATAATACATATATATAAATTATACTCATATTCATATGGGTATATACCTCGTATTCCCTACTGAGCACAAATGAGCCCTGAAACTGTTTCAATCACTGGTACATTTGTGACAAATAACGCTAATCCCCACGTGAAACTGTCATGAAAAAGCTTGCTGGTTTTAACTCAAGTACCTGTGTTGCTAATGGGATATTCCCATTTTACAGGCACAGGTTAAAAATAAGAAGTGGGTGATCCTAAGCAGTGTGAAGACCAGGGATACTTTCAAGGTGATGGTTTTCCAGGCTTCCCTCCTTGAACTAAACTACAAGAACCACACAAGCCTCCAAGAGCTGCTTGGAAAAAAGGCCAGAATAGGCAGAATATCTGCTCTTTATAGCAGGAAACACTGAGAACAAGGTGGTTTTTTTCAGTGTGTATGTGGTATTTTTGTAACTCGAGCTCAATCACAGTCGAATTCTGAAAACAAACCAAAAAGAAGAGCTAAATACGTTAACGTGAGTTGAAGACCAATTCCACCAGTAACTGAGAGTTTAAGCATAGGAGATATTCCTTTCTCCTGAATTAGTAAAGCCTGTGCTAACATCCTAAGGAGAATGCCAGTAAGGAGAGAGAAAATAGCTTGGTAAAAACAACAGAGAAGGGTTTTAACTTCTGAAGGACACAGGTTCATCAATAAGTGCTAGAAACCGTGTCTGGATTTCTAGAGAAAGGCTGAAAGGGCGCATTGCATTGTAGAGAAGGACTTTCCGTATTATTCATCCTGCCCATCTCCCAGACAGCACAGAATTGTTCCCGGTAGCATCGTCTCATTTGTTTTCTTCACTTCAGTATTCAGAGGCTTGAGGAACAAGGCCAGCCAGCCTCACAATTAGGAATGTTCTCCCTAATATTGCTGTAATTTGTCTTTGCTTATTTTCATGCATTAGCTTTTATGAACTTCATGAGGCAACCTTAATTGCATTCCCTTCTGGCTGCTTAAGGAAGGAGGGTTTTTTTCGCATGGATTGAAAGCAGGGTTTGAAGCCAGGGTCCTCAGAGCCAGAGCACAGAGCTTTGGCAGTCACATCAAGGGAGTGTGACCACTAACTGGGAATAGCACCGTCGGTCCTATGTACCAACCGCTTCCCCGGTGCATGATGCTCTAGCAAGGGCACAAGATTCATATCCCTATCACTCAGCCAACGTACATTTTATTCCCTCCATTCATTCACTACAGCTGCTCTCTGAATTTCCTTGCTCTGTCAATAGCTCACTGCTGTAGGTACTTCAGCAGAACAGTCTTTGATTTTTTACTTCCCATGCATTCCGAGCTGGGAATTTACAGGCAGTGTGGAGCTTCCTAAATCAACCTTCATTTTAAAATCACTTTGCTTTGTGAAGCTCTAAATTGCTTAACTTCTTTAGCCTCCTCTAAAAGCTGCCTGAAAGACTTCCTAAGTCAGAGCTATAATGTCCATCCTCTCCATGCTGAAAAGCAGCCCAGCGTGAGGTCAGTAACTTGCAGAGGGAAATAAACAGCGTTATACATACATGGTACATTACAAGGGTTAATGCTTCTGCCTTTCTAGGAAGCTGTGTGGGTGGACAGGGTGCAGTCCTGCACTCCCAAACCCATCTCTGTACAGGATGATGAAGCGGGCAGTTCTTCCCCATCTTTCCTTGCATTTTCCCTGCCTGCATGCACATGATGTTACCTCTCCGTTATTTAGGTGGAGCTGTTTGTAGTAAAAGGCATCGATACATGTATAAACAGTGCTTACTAGCCTGTGACCTTGATGTCAGAAGGAGGCTTTTTGGTTCTACCAGCATATGCATTATTAATGCAAATACCATAATGAGTTGTGAGGAACCAGAGTCTTCTTCCCTTGTACTATGGTATATAGAGGTCTGTGAAGAGAGATCGAGCAGCTTCACTTGTATTTGCTCTGTCTAAGCTAGAGTGCCTTAAAAATGCTGGCATATTCAAAACTTCAGTGGATTTTCCTATTAACTCCAGAAAAGGTTTTTAAAATGGTGAGCATTTTTTACACGCAGTCAACAAAACCTGATTGTGGTCATGCTGTGTGGGCGCTAGCAGGCTGTGGAGAAAGAAAGAGGATGCTATGCTCATCTTAGGTTTGAGGGAGGCGACTCCTAAACAAATACACATGAAGAGCCATGCACAGGAATATCTTCAGCTTTGAAGTGTATGTCAGTGATGTGCCTGTTCTCAGTGCATGAGGCTGGGTGGTTTCTTCTCTATTCAGGTCTCAGTCAGCTGAGATTTGGATCCCATAGGAACCTTCCTGATAAGGTTTTTCAGAGAATCATTGCTCTTTTCATCTTGTAGCATTGCTATTTTCCACATTCTCTCTGAAAGTAAATCCTGTTCGTACTAAATTCAGGCAAAGCCACATATGCTTTTTCTTTGCTTGTTTAAAAGACTTGTCAAATTGTCTGCTAAGAATTTTTCCTAACACTTTTAATTGCCAACAATAAGAGGAAATAGAAGGCGAAGAAGTGTGGCAAAATGGAGAAGGTCAGTATTGAGGTCTGTGTAATTTACTCCATCTCCTGCTACAGCAGTGTTTGTACCTGGGTACTGCAGTGATTAAATGTGTGATAGATGGGGGGAGAAATTGGCACTGATACTTGGGTTCATTAAGGAACATTATCAGGGCTGTAATTCAGGCTCAGGAATGATTTTTGAGCTTGGGTTGTAGACAGATGAAGTTTCATGAAAAAAGCCACTAGGATCCCATGGAAATGATACGTTTTAATGCTAAAATAAAAAGTATAGAAGCCAAGAGTCTGACAAGCCTCCTAAAGCATGGGGAATCCTTCCTGTCACCCAAGGGACAGTGAGAAGCTGCTCATGTATTGTTGCAAACTGACGTTATGAAGGTACATAAATAGGGCTGAGAAAACAGGAATTGGATTAAGCTGCCACAATCCCCCCCGAAAGTTTGGTCAAAGCCAGCTCAATTGTCTGTATCACATAGAGAAGCTGAAAAGACAAGAAAACCCCAAGCTTGTGCAAAAGCGGGGAGAAATGTAAAGGCTAAAGGCTGCTCTAACCACTAAGTATCAACTTCATTGCCCACCCACCTCCCACACAGAGCTAGAAATAACTTTAAATAATTAATTTAAGTGTGTCTCTGTTGCAGTTACATATTTAATGACTTAAAGGGACAGTGTTTCACTCGGGAATAGGTTTGAATTGTCCATAATTTGAAGGTAAGCATTATTCCTGCACCCTATTTTCTAAGAGTTTCAGGATGCTTTACAGCACAGTGGATCAAACTCTATGCTGCCATCGCAGGCTTTCATTACCCTTATTAACAGAGAGAGAACCACGGCACGAAGAGGTTTAGTAGCTAAACTTCAAACATGGTAATTCAGTGATAGAACAAGGAACAAGCTAATTCCCCTGTCCTGCTCGCTGAACGTTAGAAGAAAAAGAATATATCTCATCTTTCTTCTGTTCCCCATTGGTTTTCTGCCTCAAGAATTGTCTTTTCATACATAACATATTCAGGGACTTAAGGACAAAAAGTTGAGCAGGAATGTTAGTGGCAGAATGATGGGGACATAAAATATAAAGGAAGAAAAAAAGAAGCATATAGAGTAAAATTTCATGTTGGAATTATTTAATCTCACTGGAGATGAAAACATCTGACTTAGTATTATGAATTTTATTAATCATGTTGAATAGTTCATGTCTTTGGATCTCTATCCTTTTTGGTAAAAACTATTGCCTTGATAATGGTCACAGGTTGGTCCAGCTGCTTTCAGGGAGTTCTGGTTTTTATGTTGGGCATATCAGTACACTTCTAGAAATTAATTTGGCTTTATCAGCATAGGAATAATCCTATATGTGGCTTTTTTTATGGTCATTTTGACCTTGCAAAGGGCAGGAAAGCTGATGAACCCACGTTCTGGTGTGCTTGCTGTTTTACCATACCGTGTTGGATGATTCATATGAAAGAAAAAGAACCCAAACCCCCAACAAGCTGAGTTGGTCATTTCCGTGCTTACAGCTTTCTAGGGATAGCATGTGCCCAGAAAAGGGAGAAAACTTAAACTTACACTTCTAGCATCATTTTCCCCATCCCCCTGAAAGAGCTCAGTGCCCTCAGGGCAGGATGCTGCATTCCAGTGCGGTGAGGCACTACAGAGATTCCACAGCACAGATAACCTCCAAGTGCCACAGATGAGTCCTTCAGTCTCCAGCTGTGGCTGGAGTTTTGCCAACCTTTTATGGAAATACCAAAATACAAATTCATACAAAGTTCCTCAAGTCCTGTGAAATTCCTCTTTCCTTTATCCAAACACTTCCCCTGCTCTCACCAGTCCCTTTGCATGCCTTTACAGCATCCCAGGTGTCGCCTCTTTCTGCCAGCAGTGAATCCATCTGACTTGTAGAATACCATCTTCCTCCATGCTTAGATTAAGACAACTATGAAATAGGTGCTGCCCTTGTCTGTAGGCTGGGATATATAGTGGGTGTCCCCATATGAATATAATTGCCCTCAGCCTTGTGGTCTGGACCCATAGGGGAGTCTTGCCTTGGTGAGTACTTCCTTCTTACAGTTGTCTAGGAAATACTCAGAGAACCACTTCCTGTGCTATCGATGGCGTGAGATGAACAGTACTGCTAGTTTTGCATTCTTCTGGGCCTCAGCAAAGAGCAAAGAGCATGTGCTACAACCATTTTGTTAGCAGAGGGAAAATCATGATCTTTAAAGCACAGTTTTCCCCTATATAAATACATGGTGAAGAAAAGCTAATTATAGCCCCAGGGCTTGGCAATTATCCACGACAAACACAAGCCCCCAAACAAACCCAGCAGCTTCTCATTTCCAAGAAGTTATAGAAATGCTCTTTTACTGACACAACACCTGAACTACGTCAGTTGCTTTTCTGCTGATGCTTACCTACAACGAATCACTGCTTCGGAGGGAAAGCAGAAAGCGAGGAGGGAGTCAAGCCCTGGCAGCCGTCTGAATCTCAGGCATCTTGCTTTAATTTCCCTTTCTTAGTGGCAGATGGTAGCTTTGCAGGGGTGTTAAATCTGCTCATAACTAATAGGGTGTTGTTTCTTTGAATGCTCCATCTACTTCCACAGGAACAAACCATCAATTCTCACTATAACGTGGCACAACCCAATAGTCAAGAAACTATGATGTGACTGGAAAAAAGAAATAGAAACAAACCACCTACATCCCCCAAACCTCTCTCAAATAAATAGTAATAACCCAGAGTTGTTTACCATACGTTCTCCCATCTCGTGTATGCTGTCAGTCTCAGAGTTGAACCTGGTGTGCTGTTCCCCTGAGCTTTCACAGCCAGGCTCCTTGGGCATGCTAAAATACCCAGGCTGGGAGAGATGCTTGAACATCCTTCAGCCCCGAGCCGCTGTTTGTTCAAAGGATAAGACACAACCCCTGCCCTGAACTACTCACAGCTTAAACAGAGAGGACAGAGCATGGAGTAAACAGCATAGCATCCATGGTACCTCTTAGCATCAGAGAGGGAACGGGTCAGATGTATTGCACAGGGCTCCGCCCTTGTTTTACTAAGCTTTCCTTTCACAAAGGAGTGCAATTTCTGCAGCAGATTGTGGCGAGGGGGACCCAATATTTGGTCATTCGCATGACTTTCAGCTTCGCTCCAAAACTGAGAAGTGACCTGTTTGTGTGAAGCTTTTTCCATGCTGTCAGCAGCTGAACCTCCTCTCTACTACAACCACTGCACCTGCGAAGAGCAGAACCACCAGAGATCACAGCAAAGCAGCATTCAGATGCTGCTGAGCTTTGAAGTGGCCTGTATTTGGATTTTATTCTGCCTTCCTAGGACAGCAGGGAAAGGTTTCAGTTTTAATCCCAGCATCTGGTATGCATTTGGTCGTAGAATAAAGGTTCATTCATACTACACAGGCAGATTTGTCTTTGCTGGCCAAGTGCTTCTGCCCAAACTCATCTGGGTAGAGTCCTTATCTCAGTAGCCTGCAATTGTCCCTGAACCTTCTGGCCTCTCCTGTTTTGCCAAGGATCATCTTTTCCTTGTGAACTATACTCACAGAAAATCCTCTTGCTATTGAAGTTGTGAAGAAAGAGGGGTAAAAGTGCAGCTATCATCAAGTCACTGATGGTCATAGCATGATTTCATGACCCGGCTAAGGGTCCACACACTGCCTGCTCCTCGGGGAACAAACCACAGCTTTCAGAGCAAGCTCCACTCTCAAGTGCTTGGGATGAATGAATAGACAGAAGAGATACCAAATGAAAGTAAGGAGTTTTCCCACCCACATAGCAGATACAATGACACCTTCTTCTGCTACCAAAAGATAGCCCAGCTGTTTATTAGTCTTAGTCACTTTTAAAACATAGAGGCTGTGACCTTTCCACTCAGGTCGAGGGAAATCGAATGGCAGGGATCCCAGTGATTTCACAACTTGGCTCTGGTTCAGATTGCAGGCTATGTTAACTGCAGGACAAATCCTGAGGTCCTTCCAGTTTCTTGGTTGTGCAGATGTAAGCTCGCACGGGGGTACTTGCTTCTGGATTAGCTGCACAGACCAAAAGTGCACTTCGCTTCCAACTATTCCTGTATTGTTTCCCCCCACATTCAATTAACTGTTATCATCCATCCAATAATAACTCCAGCTAAGAATCAAAGGATTTGCATATATCACACTTCTACATGATTCTGTAAACTGGTTTATAATTGCTCATCCCAGAACACATGACTGCGCTGCCTGATAAGGGCTCGCTCCTCTTCTTGCTGACTAATTCCTGAGGTGTTCAACCTGGGCCGAGTTCAGAACGCTTTCATACTGAGAAAACAATCTCTGTTTGGCTGGATTCTTGCAGTAACTCGTGTCCTTCAAAAATCAGTGAGATTGGACTCTTCTAAAATGGCATTTGCTACGATTTATTACAAGTCAGAACTGTGCTCCCACTGATTTTCATGTGTCTTTGCAGTATCGCCTTTGAAATATGCTCGTGGCCTCAGTGTACTACTTGATGGGGTTACAGCAAGCAGATGCCCAGCCCAAATGAACTAAGGATTTAACACCCATTGAAGGCCAAGATTAAAATCTATCTGACCTAACGCTTTCTGTGCTGTCAAAACTTATACTAAGGTTAACAACCAAGGTTTGTCAAATGCATTTAAAAGAGCTAAGGGCATGCCATGCTTTTCCCCAGGTCTATTCATTTTATTATACAAGCAGTACCCGCACAGGTGGCTGAGGAATAAAGGGCTTAGGTGTCTTTGGGTGTCTGTGTGGGAAGGCAGATGTTTGCCTTCCCCCCCCCCCCCCCCAGTAAAATACAGTCCTCTCTCCTGAATGTTGTTTGCTAAACGCAGGTTTGGATGCTTCTCACATAACTAGGTGTGTTCAACTAAAATAAAAGCTTAGGAGCCTTGGGCATCCTCTGGAGTTGAGTTAGGTGGTTATTCGGGTATATGAGTTTAAAAGAGGCAAGGTTGTGCTTAAAAACATGAGCAAACCAACTCAAGTACTTTTCAGATAATGCATTAGTGAGTGGTGGAAATTACTGGCACATCGTGTTATGGTGGGCAAAGTATAAATGCATTAAGAAAAGGAAACTTAAATTAGGATCAGCTTAATGGTGGCTTTCAAGACTTTTGGGCCAAATGCAAAGTTTGGCTCAGGAAATTTCCAAGTTGCTGACTGGCACAGCCTAAGTACAGAAGAACGGCTTTAGTGGTGTATTAACCTGAATGAACCTTTCATCTAATGGGCTGTGCAAGTCTTGTACTTTTATGTGTGCACACTAGGGGAAGGGCAAGCTGTTATTCTTTATAGCCTGGACAAATGATTTCTGACATCCCTCACATCATAGCAGGCCAGGGCTGATGATTGAGTCCAGTGTGATAACTCTGGTAGAGCCCCACTGGCAGCAGGGGATTTGGACTGCTCATTTATCACTGTGCAAACGTGATCGGAATTAAGCCCATTCATTTCCTGAAACCACTGGCTCACATCCTGTATATGTTCAGCCATGCAATGGTGTGCATCTCTTAGATGGAAACCACAGAACATGAGGCCTTGCAAGGCAATATATACACACCACTTTCCCCAAACCACTGCTCATCTCAGTAAGGGTCTGAGGGTGACTTGCTGCGTGTCCTTTCCTTTTCAAGTCCTGTCCTATATATTGTTTGACAACAGCCTGCTGTTAATCCAGGCCACAAGTATTTCAGCCAAGCATGGCTGAAATGTAATATATTGTACAAATGTAAGATTTTGTTAATCAGGCATCAAATTCCTATGAGTGTGGTCAGAAAGACATACCCCATAGGAACAAATACGCTGTAGGACAGGTTTGTGTTTCTAGTGCCAGCACTTGCATGTACTTTGCTTGTGGTTTAACACTGCAGACCCTCGGCAATAGATCGCTGGCAGGTTGGGATGTGGTGTTCAGCTTTTGTAAGAGGAATTTATCCTCAGTCTCCACGTTCTTTTCCAACCTAAGAAGCTCTCGTGGCTTCTACTGCCAGGTCTGATGGTTTGGTTTGGTCTGTAGAGGGAAAACAAAACAAAAACAAACCCCCCCCACTGGCCACAGATTGCTGCCGACTTCAACTATACATACCCTGTATACTTCACTTGTATATACTGTAGGAACATATGCTTGTGTGTGCATATCTAAATGTGTGCATATGTCTGTATATATATAGTAAGTAGGTATAATACCGTGTATTTTTACAGCTACCAGCCCTAAGTAATTTTGGGGGTTTTCAGCACTATAGATATGTTGTATCTGAATAGATATGTGATTGCCTTAAGATATTTTTGTGAGCTAGATAGTTGCAGAGATGGAAGAAAGCCTTTCCTTTCCTTCCCAGATTCAACAATACACAAGAGACAAACTGCCCCTGTGTCATTCAATGACATGTTCCCCAGGATGGTAGGGGAGGCAAAGCAGGGAGCAAACCCCAGTACCAGTGTTAGGGCATCGGAAGGGGCCTCTGCTGTCTTCTAGATACTCTGTCCTTCTATTATGGCTTGTAAAGGTCATGGAAATGGGAAAAAGTCAAAAGTGCTCCTTGGCAAGACACCAGAAGAATATGACTTCACAGCAGCTTTAAAACTTCCAGAGTTCAGGGGGGCGAATTACTGTTTCTCTCCTGCATCATAGAGGAAGGGAGAGCAAGACACAGAAATCCTGTATTTCAACATTTCTTTTCACCTAAGGAGGGCCAGCAAACTCACCTGTCACCAGAGCATGTTTCTGTAACCGGAGCTAAAACCAGGAATAGCCACTGGTGGCAGATTTACAGCTCCAGATTTCTGACCTCTGTTTCCTGCCCAGAGCAAGGACAGTTGCGTGCTGCGCTCTGTCTGACATGCTCCTGGGAGTGGGATGGGATGGAAAGGAAAGGAAGCCAGGGACTGTGTTCCTGGGATGCATTCAATGTGCTGCGAGCTATTGCATCATGCGAATAAGAGATTCTGCAAAAGCAGAGATCCTGAGAAGGAAAAGAATAACGTGCAATAGCCCCAGCAAAAGCTGCTGTTGGAGCATGGCTGGAAAGTGTTAGCACGATGGGGAGGAAAGGTTTGCCATGTGTTTACACTAATGCTGAATGACCTGTGTGGGGAGGAAATGTGATGAAGGATAGGTTCTGCAGCTGGACAGGAGGTCAGGATGGATACAGCCCTTTCCACATCTGCTCTTCTTGTTTCCCCAAACGTGGCTCATAGAGACAAACCTCTGCAAACGTGTGAGCTGGCACTGAAAGCTCAGTGGAGCAACAGTGGCACAGAGCTGGATGCTCACAGTGGTTCAGAAACCTCCTAAAAGTCAAACTGGTCACTGGAGTGCTTGCTGAAAACTTTAACTGGTATCAGTGAAGCACACCGCTCCCCGATACCCAAGAGCTGGGTTTCCTATTGCCATTGGCTTTATGCAGCCGTTTTGAACACGTGCAAAGTTGGAAAACGACTGCTATTCTGACAGGCTGCCCATTGTGCTTAGCTTGCAGCGGGAGGGACAGAGCAAAATATTTGTCTACCTCAGTCCATCCCATTCACTGAAATCAATGGGACGTAAACATGTGTTTAGGGCTTTCTTGAATGCGAACCGAAATGTGTCTGTCTCTGAATGTCTTAATAGATCCCATTCAGGCATCAGCATAGAAGATTCGTTGTCACCAACTATTGCAAACATTTACACATTCTCTTCTCAGCCTTGTCTTCTCACCAGCTGAAGCCATGCCAATCTCACTGGCCAGGCTAATCACATTTCCCGGCTGAGGCTGGTTTATAGATGACTTGGATATCACTAGCACACAAGTGAGGGAAGAGAATCAATGCTTACAACCTGATTCAAAGGCTGCTGAATCCAAGGCTCTTCAAGCCAGCATGCTCTGAATGAGGCTAGGCAAAGATAAGCTTTGATAGTGATTGATTTTTTAGAGAAAGGAGCTGCATCTTTTGCTAGGTTTGAAAATGAGTTGTTTAAAAGCAAAGACAAAATCTATGCGGGCTTGGGGAAGGTAATTGTGGCCATTCGGAGGCTGCAGCGATGAGACGCAGGCAGGCTCCAGTCTCTAATGAAGAGAATTGAGAAGGGCTGTACTGAATATAGAGAAGTACTCTACTGTGAGAAATGAGACGGAGAGAACTGATAATGAAAATGAAGAACTTCCTTTGATTATTGCTTCTCATTTCCTACAATGCAGTCTACATCTTTAAAGAAAGCTCTTCTGTTAGATGTTGGATCCCCTCGCCTCCTTGTGGTTTGAAGATCTTAAGCAGTAGTAATGAAAAAGAAAGGTTAACCAGAATAAGGTAGAATATAAGCCTCTTTTTTTTCCTGACTTACATGTGACATTCATGCAACGTAACACCACATGTATGAGTGGCTTCCGTTTCAGTTGTGCACTGGGATGATGAGTATGATACATCTGGGATTGGGTGTGTGAGCGCTCACAAATGCCTGTTTTTACATGTTTAAAACTGAAAAACAGAAAGCTGATGTTGAAAACAGAAGCTTGACCCTCTTGTACTTGCAGTTTCCCTATCTGTGAAATGGGGATGATGCTAACACTCATCATCCTGCCTAGTGATGATGAAGAAAACTGCCGGAACTTTCTCTGCCTTCCTTACAGCGCAGTGGGTGGTAGAACATTCACAGTTATTACAGGGCAATGTCTGTGCTTGAAACCCTGCTCCTTCACAAGTAGCAGACCAGGGACCTAAGCAACAGCCTGGGCACTGGGTATAGCAATAACTAGAGCCAAATAATGGAATGGCACATTTCAGAGCAAACAGGATGCGCATACACGCGTAAGAGAAAAAACCTTCCTGATTAACACCCAAGAGGAAATGAAATTAGAGACACTAATCCAGATAACCAAATCGAGCAGTTCTAAAGCGGGATGGCAGTTAGCTACAGCAGCAAAGGACTATCAATCAGCAAAACTCCACCCTGCAGCACAGTATTTCAAACCAAAGTAGTTTCAAGGCCACGAGCTAGCCATGCCTTTACGCGCCTGAGTAATCTCAATTAAAACCAATGCAACTGTTCATGTGTTTGAACTTGAGCAACACGTTTGAATCCTTTGCCAGGCTGGCACCTAATTCCATCCTGGTTTTCCACCTTGAAAGCGGGGCCTGGCGGCAGAGCCTGTGGAAACTTGTGTGGTTCATCAAAGGATGACGTTCCCGCTGCCTAGCGTGCTGCTGCAAAGCTCAACCTTGCCTTAAACTTCAAAAGCCATGGGGATGTTTGTATGCTCTTAAACTGCTCTTCATCAGTGGAAACAACTCCGCCCTGACCTCGCAGGGTGTAGATGGGATGCTGATAGGATTTACCAGTTGCTTTCACACTGAGCACCGGTAACCAAAAAGCTGTAGTTTTCAGGAATTTTCCTTCCAACCGAAAACTTGTGTCTGCTTTGACAGGTACCTTGAAGCAAAGGGACAATTATCTAGTCACAACATTCAATCCCATTTGCATAAGCTCATCTAAATTGTTCAACTGCTTCTAATACTTTTGTGATTAGAAATATACTCCACAAATAAACTGACTGCACGTTCCTGACACTCAAGACTAATGTGTCGCAAGAGAGGGAAAGATAAAGCAGCATGGAAAAAGGATTCCTTCCTTGCCATTACGTACACCCAGCCTATGAAGCCACAATATTTCGTGTCTGTTGCTGAAATGAAAGTCACATCAAAGGTCCTCTAAGGCCTGGGGATACAGTGCAGCAAAACTGAAATAATATTTAGTAGGTGGAAAGTTGAGTTAGATGCCTGGAACAGTATCTAATTGCCACATAAGAGTACGTTCTTGTGTTATTTATGGCCTGATGGCAAATCCCAGTACTGCAAGAGTCTCTTTGTGTCCTCAGGCACATTCCTTATAATGCTTTCACGCTTGTTGGGAGGTGTTTAATTTGCAGAGACACTGAGCATCTGCGAGCAATGGTTTTCCAAAGTGGTGGCTGAGTTCAGGTAATCCGTTCTGGACCTCTGAAAAGGGCTTGGTTTCCAGACACAGCAGAGCACTCACATTTCATAGTTACTTTCTTTTGGTGTATTAACTATCATTTGAAAGGAAAAAAAGCCCAAAACCTTGTTCTTCTAGGTAATGTTTGTTCTCCTAAGCCAGCAGCTAAGCAGGCTGCTCTGCAGCAGCTCTTGCTGCATTGCTCACTTGAGCTTCCTGTTAGATCTGACAAGGTTTTCCACTGACCTTTAGATGTCAGAAAGGATAATAAACAGACCTTCATGACTGTGTTCTCCCCACTGCTCCCCATTCACATAGAAATAAGACAGGGTGGCTGGAGTTGCGTGCTCTGGCGTACACTGCCCTCATCACTTCCCATGTGTGCATAACCCCACTGGCCATCAGGAAGGACTGAAATGGTGTCTCTGCCATCCTTCTCCCCTAGAAAGAGCTGCTGACAGCAAGTATGTAAAATCCTTAAGCTGTCATCTAGGGAGACCCTATGACACCTCAGCAATCTCCTGCTGTTATGGCTGAAAAGAGGAATTTTATCCCCATTTGTCATGCAGCTGGTGGAGCACTGGTGGGGGCGAGCGGAAGAAGGGCATGGCAATCCTGTTCCCATGCTAAGGGATCTCTCAGCCTAACAGGTCCCAGTACTTTCAAATGTAGTTTACTTCCAATCTGGCCTCAGGCTCTCACAACCTGCGTTATCCTAAAAGACCTATTGATTTCTTCTTACCTGTCATCATGTTTTAGCTGGGCAACCTTGGCTCTACCCTTTCAAAGTTCACTTTGCAGCAGATGGGCCTATCTAAGCATGAAGTGCAAGCAAAGAAACCAGCAGCTGGTCTCAGGAGTTTCCTAGGAGAACATGAAAAGGATCACAGCAGGTTGCCCAGCACCCTTGGTTAGGCTGACTCACACAAGAAGCCTGGCAAGACACGTTTTTGGACACTTGAGTCATTAAGACACAGCCTAGGCTAAAATCACAGGGGGAATGCACTAACAGATGTTTCTCTCCGTGCAAGGCACCTTCAGAGGAGTTAAAGGCTGGGTATAAATGATGGCTAGCAAATATTGGTAGGCATATGGAAATCAAACAAAACCCCAGTCACACCATGCCCTCCTAACACGTCATTCTCCCCCTTAGAGTTCCCAAGGGCTTATAGTCCTTTGATCCTGATGGGGACCAGCAGTTCTGGGGGAGGAAGCAGAGGAAGATGGAAAAGATACATTGACCCCCAAAGTCAGGGTCTTTATAGGAAGTTAAATCCTCCCTCAGTGACAGCATCTAATGAGCTGTTCTGGGAAGCTGGAGGATGAAATGGAGAATTCTTGCAAAGCATGACCTTCCCATTTGCAAGTAGAAAGTTTTACGTTAGGGAGAAAAGAGGAAATACCATGGGTGAGTGGGTCATTTCCCCCAAAAACCTGTGTTATTTTTATCAAATCAAAGTGAGACTTAAAATACCCTCATACAGATGGTTCCAGGTTGGTGTAAGGGGCTCAAGTTGTGCAACTCGCCCTGCACAGGAGACCTCTTGCACACAGAGAGGTTGAAACAGGATGGATGATGGATGCTCCTGGAGCAGTGAGCCTGTAGTTGCTGTCATACTGGAAGGAAACAGCGTTAGTTGTCCTGCACCATCACAGCACAAACTCTTTGCGTGCATGATCTGGGTCTCTGTAGACCCATCCTGACTCATCCTTTCCCCAGCCTGCTGTGCTTGGCTGATGCGTTTCAGACCCAAACAATCAGGGTAGCAGGGGAGCCTCCTGCAGCCCCACTGCCCAGGAAACCTTATTACATGCACCAGCTCCGAAAAGCAATGTGAGGCCCTGGTGCTCCCCTGGCACACAGCAGCAGGGCAGCAAGCGCTGCAGCACAGACCTGGAGTCTACCAAAGACTCTGCTGCCCCACCATATAAATGCACTGTGAATAGGCGAGAAACACCTGAGGTTTGTATTTTCCCTCCCAGAGGCTTTGATACTGATTCTTATTTACACACAGGCTCTTTGCATTACCTTAATGGTGTGAAAAAAACCATTTCTCTAAAGGAAGCTTTCGTAGCAATGGAAATTGGGTTATTTCTGGGTATGATCCTCAGCTGGTGTGTATTAGTACGGCTCCAACAAAGTAAATGGTGCTGGGCAGGTTTATACCACCGGAAGGCTTTGCCCATTAGAACATGAATGCATTTATGATACAGCTACGCTATGGGAGTGTTGAAGAGACTGTGAAGGGAATATAAATGTGTATTGTAAGGTGCAGCTGTAAGTTAGGTTTGCTCCAAGGCTTGTTTCCGTTGCCCACAGACTGGTGTGAATGTGAGCCAGATCCAATTCTTGTTTAGTTTGAGATTTCTTTGAGCTGACTGCAATTTGTCCGTGGCTGATATATTGTGATTTGACACTCGCTGGGACTTGGCAGCTACTCTCAGGAAGAAATATTGATTGTGAAGAATAAATTCAATATAATAGTAGAGCAAGGGAGCAGGACATCATTGACACCATTTACAGCCTGCAATTCCGGAGCGCCCTTTGTCTCAAGTGGATGGCAAATGTTAATTAAGGTGCCCTCTCTGGCATCGAGCAACTTGATGTATTGTCTCATTTGAAATGTGTCTGTCTGTAGAAGGGGAATGACACTTGTTCCAAAGTAGCTGTTCACAGCAGTGCCGTTCTCATGCAGCTGTGAATTTCACCCATCAATCTAACTCGCTGTAACTACGGGTAACGACTGGGAGTACAGGATTTTGGAGGCAATGCTGAGATCACTGCCTGTCAGCAGGAGATGATACTGTCTGCTTCCTTATGTGGCCTCTCCCTATTCACTCTAGAGGCATTTGCTCTTGCTGGCTCCTGTTTACATTGCTGGCTCCTAGAAAGGGATGATGTTTTCTGTTTGCACAGCCCCCCAGCACAACAGGGTTGTGGTAGTTAGAAATCAGGCTTCTACTCACTGGTGCAAGGGGAAAATGGCACCAGTGTTTCATGGCAGCATAAACTCAGGGCTTGAAATTTGCATCATGAAACCTATTCAATCGCTGTGAATAAAATGAGGACCAGCTTAGAAGAAAAACAGTGTCATTTATCTTTTTGAGGTATTTCCAATGTCATTTAATGCAGCCCCCTTCATGCCTGGTAGAACTGTATGGAGCATCTTGATCTCAGTCATTCAAAAGAAGCACGTGCTCAAGGGCTTTGCTGAATCAGGCCATTAATGAGATTTGTGTCGTGTAGGAACTTGCTCTATTTCATTAGGTAGAGGAGAAAGAAAACAGTCATTTTTACAAATCAGGAGATGAGAAATCTCTCTGAAACACACACGCCTCTACACCGGCAAGTACTGCACAGTCACCAGCCATGAGCTATTCATTCTGCACTATCATGAACTGCAGAGCCTAGCTAATACTACATGAAAGGGGAAAAAGTGGCACTTACCTTGCATTAATAGCAGGGGGCTGATGGGTATGAGTGAAATACACTTACAGCCTCTTTGGATGTCAGGCTATGGGAGGTATTTATTGGAGTTACTGATCTTAGGATATGCCTCTGCATTCGTAGCACAGAAGACAGATATCCCAACATTTACACAGGGCTGCTGTTTGCTCAGCCACATGCATAACCTTTCTCTAGCATTTTCCTGCTAATCTCCTGCTGGCAAGGTATTGGTGCTGGCAATGAAAGCAGACTTCAGTCTCAAGGACCTGACTGTGGTGTCTGGGGAAAGCAAAGCCATCAGACTCCTCTCCTGTCACTCATTGCAGGTTCCGGTTTATGATTGCTTGCTTTCTGTCTAAATTCTACCTGCTGCATGGTGGGTGATAGAAACCACTCAGGACCTGACAATACCTGCCAGGGTACTGTCATATCTGCTCATGCAACTCTGCTCTCTGTGCCGATCTTTCCTCTTTTGGGAATCCCGGTAAAAAAAGGGGCTCTCCAGGGAATGGAGGAGCAAGGGCTCCTGCTGGCTTAGCTGTGTGAGATCGATATCTCTTGGCTCCATACCATGAGTTGTGGCTATTCAGGAGTACCTTAAAACTCGTCTTTTGTGAGTCCTGGGACTTGTCAAAGCTTCAGGAGATCTTAAACAGAGCCTACGCTGGCTGTCAGCTGCTTTGTTGCGGTGACTTTAGCAATTCCCTCAACCCATCCTTTATTTCTTGCTGTTGTTTTTCCCCCCTCCACTTTATGCTGCACTCAGTCTTTGTGCACGACCGGGCACTCAGGATATGGCAGGGACAGAAAAATGCCAAGCAAAGCCAAGGCCTATTCTTTCCAGGTCTGTTTATGTAGGGGGTGAGTAAGACACAGGCGCCGCGGTGCACCCCATTGTAATGCACAAAGCCTGCAGCGAGTCTTGGTGATGGAATCCAAAATGCTGTCAGCTGCTAAACTACAGCTCTTTTGATGACTCTGCTTGTTGAGGATAATTAGACTGGTGCAGTACAGACACACACACGGATGTCTCTATTCTTTTTGCAGTGGCAGAGCACATGCTGGGAATCCAGTATGAGCACCAGTTAAAACCTAGGGCAACGTTTTCGAGTGTGAGCAAGACTTGAGAGTCGATGATTTGATTTCAAAGGTGACTTAAAAACGCAGGTCCCATCAGGAGCTCAGCAGAGTTAGATCTTGACATTTAAAAGCACCAAATTACTACTTTTTGGGGTACACTTTAGCTCATGATCTGCCAAAAACCACAGTTCCCCCCTGACTTGAGCTGTAATCTAGGAGTAAGCTTCCAGAGGGCTTTATAAGGCAGAGTTCTGCAGAAACAGGCCAACATGCTGCCTCTGTCACCAAGCCTCCAAGGGGAAATAATACTCAGCACTTTATGCAAACAAAGCTCCATTCAAATAGTCCGTGCTGGGTATCTGGAATCATGAGTTTCTCCAGTGAGTCTTTGTCCTGAGAATCTCATCAGGAGATTTAAACTGGCTCCAGACAGTAGTATCAGGTCTCTGAATTGGGAGAGAAAAAGGGACTGAAAAGGAAAAGATAACACTGGTATCTCTATCACTGATACATAGCTTGAAAGGCAATTGCACGCGAAGGATCAAGTTACTAACTGGTTTTTGATACAGAAGGCACAAAGGCTCTGTCAGTGACATGTAGGGTCTGGGTTGTGCTTTCTGAAGCTCCTCTCCTTCCTAGTGTAAAGGGTAGGATCAAGTCTAGGACCTTTGCTCCAAGACACAAAACTCATCAGAGAGAAGCACAAGCAAATGTTTTCTTGTCACCGTGTCGTTTTTAATCCCAAACTGAGCTAAGTACCCAGGGACCAGGAAACTTTCTGACATCTCTTTGAGTGTTTGCCAAAGTTAAAACACATCTCAGAAATCCAGGGACTGCCGTCTTCTGGCTGACTTCCACTGAACGAGGAACTCGCTGCATATGGTGATGTTACTGAGACATTTCAATCTGAGATCCCAGTGAAGCATGGTGTGTGAAGCCAATATAACTGTGTGTTGGTTTGTTTCTCTCCTCTGAGCTTGCCTTCTGGGCAGCTAGCACTTCTGCAGCAAGTCTTGCAGTGCCTTGCTGACCTTGGCTCTGCTGTAAGCAATCTTTGTACAAGGATTTTCTGCCCCTAAATCATTTTCTCAATATTTTTGGCAGAAGCATCTTCTTTGTCGATATTGGACCTGAATATCTGATTGTTCCACTTCTCCCAACTGTCAGATATGATTAATGCCAGTTATGTATACAGATTCCAGAACTGCTGCGGAAGGATGGAGCGCTACTGCTGCCATTATAATTTTGAGTGTGATCTTATCATGGGAATGACTCCTTCAGCCTCGGATAAGACAGGGGCTCTCTCCATTTGAAAATGTTACACAATGGCATGGTAATGGATGTTCTACTTGGACCAGATAATCTAACTCTTGTGATTAAGCTAATAGACTGAAACGATAGATTTAGGTGCAAGTGCCAGCCTAACTACAGATTTGACATTGATATTAAGCTTCTCTGTGCCTCAGTTTCCAGACAATACAGTGGGAATAGAGAACCCTCTATGTTTTATCACTTTAGATCTTCAAAGTAAGGAAGTGTCTCATAAAGATCTCTCCCACACCAAACATGTTGGAACTGCTAGCACATAACAGTCTGAATACTGCAGTAACCATCTCTCTGTCCCACAGCAGAAATGTGCAATAAAGCCAATGGAAAAATATCCATATGCAGAGCAGGCACGGGTCTCAGTCCCTAATGTATGTTTGCTCCAGCCTTTCTCCAGTGCACCTTCCCCACAGCTGCTAACTCAATTGCAGTATCCATGTTCCACTGCGCAGTGCAGACCTGTTGGATCCCTTCCAGCACAGATGTACCGAATTGTTATGAGGCCTCAGTGCTGAACCTAGGGATTGCAGTACATGAACTAGACCAGTTAATTGCTCAGGCTGTTGCTTAAGTTACAATGTGGAATCTCATCCGTTAAGCCCCTGCATGGGCTAAGAGCTGCGCGTCTCAGAACTGAGCAAAGCTCCAACCAGCACACAGAAAGGGAAGGTCACAGTAGGGAAGGCAGGTCTTGTCTAAGTGATGTGCACCTCTAGTGAGTTCTTCCACCTTCCCCTTTGGTAGAGTGTAAACAGATCACAAATGCTCCCTACGAAGTTCCTAATCAAAAACGTCCATTGACCTGATTGATGGCTGGCGTGCAGTACTAGAAGTGGAAGTATTTTGGCTAGATGGTTTCTCTTTTGCACTGTCCAGTGTGGCTCTATCCAAGCCCAAAACTCACTGTCTTGAATCATGAGCAAAGACAGAGCGTTAGGGGAAGCTTTTGCCCAAGCTAAACACCTGCATTTTCTATTCAATAACTAAAGATTTCCTCCAGTGCTGTTACCAAACTTGGAAATCCACTTTTAATGCAGCCTTCTAAACTGTTGCTTCTAGAAACATTTGCATCCATTGACTTCATCACTCAGGATGGGGTTTCCCTCCACGCCCCAAGCCAGCACAAGTCTCTGTGAATCATGGAAACGCTTCTAAAGCTTGAGCTCAAGTGGGACTTGGGGGATGCCTATGTTTTAGGCTGCTCCTTTGTAGCAGGATGAATTTCAGCCAAGAGTATTTGCACAAAACTAATACCCTGCAGGCAAGGCCGTGAAGGAACAGAAACCACTTCAAAATCGGAAGATTATCTGCAGCACTTTTTTTCCATGCAGTATTTTCCCAAACCCAGCTCAAACCCTAGAGGGATGAGAGACTTCGCAGCCTTTCTGTGCTATGTTGCTAAGTCTGTAACTAGGCAAAACATGTTTAAGCAGCCTAGAAAACGTTTTCAAAACACAAGAGAAGATTTTACTGTTTGTAAACTGGATCTGAGCTTCTTTTCTTTGACAATAATGAACCTCTTAATACTCCTCAGTTCTCCTAGTTACTGAGAAAGCAAATCCAAATCAGACTGGCTTGGCTCTATTTGGGTCCAGGGGAAATGTTGTACAGCTTTGTGAATGAATTAACTCCTCTTCATGCCCATGAACACAGAGTTAAGCCCAGGTGGTCTTTTGTAGGTGGGAGGAAGGAGGAAATGTGTAGCATGGGTGAAGTTGATTCATGCTAAACTATACAATATTCTTGTCTATCCCATTTTTATGGCAGGGAAGTGTTTTCAATTATGTCTAGCATCAGCAGACCCACTACACACTGAACCGACGTTATGGACCTCTGTGTAGAAGGTGGTCCCCTCTTTTCAGGCTGAGATGATGGGAAGGAACGTCAGTTTAGTTTTAGAAAGCTTTTCTACCCGTGCCAAGTACAGTGCTCATCTCTTGGGCTTATCACACAGAGCATGGCAACCAAAAAAGCATGATGCCTCTAATTTAAGTGCTCTGTTTTATGGACAGTGATTTACCCAGTTTGAGTAATGACAGGGGCCAGAGAATTATCTTCATTTTTCTAGGCCTGGATCTCTTCGGAAACAGCACCTCAGGGCTGTGGCTTGAATTCAGAATTGCATGCAGAAACTCAAGTAACATTTGATGTTGTATGTATTTATCTATTCATGCACATATGTGCACCCAGAATTGAAACAAAACAAAGTAGGATTTTTTTCTCATCCTAGAATTTCATCTGTCTGTTTTGGGGTTTGTTTTGGAGCAGTTTCAATCCTGACATGAAGCTTTAAAACCTGTGAATCACTGAACTTGCTGATTCTGGAGCCACATTGATTTCTGCACCGTGCAGGCTACAGGTTTTCTACTGCTTAACGCTGTACCTGTTCCAATAACTTAATTTTGGTCAAAGGCCTTCTTCCATCCTGAAACAAACTGCAGCCCATCACTAAATTTCCCTGTGTTTAGCATTTTACAGCGATACATGTTACACATACATTCTTTTAATTGCTTGTACATGCATAAGAGTTTTAAGTGATTTCAGTTGAAACCCTGTGGTATCAATGGCCTGTAAACCACATTGTGCTCCCCTTTCTATTTAATAGGAATACTATCAACACCTATATAGGGATTATCACACAATAACGAGAGGCGCTGGCAGTCAGATTAGATTTGTGTCTGCAACCACTGACAGTAGATCCATTATTCTATGGTTCCGTGATTATGTGATGATGTACAACATTTTGGGAATAGTAGTTGTGTGAAATCTCTTTCTAGATGAAGCCTGTTCTTGTGTTAAGGGGGATCTGGTTAGACTTTTGTGTGACCCCAGGTGAAATAAAAGGCTGGTCTTGGTGCTTGAATTGCAAAATGGCAATCGTAACATCACCTTTGCCTTCCTTCCTTGGTTAAATCAGAAACTGCCTGGGATAGGGACAGCCGCCTCCTGTGCGACTAGACAGTACGTAATGTAATGGGATAATTACAAAATAAAGAGGTAATGATTGTGTGCTGATGAAGAAAGAGAAGTAGAACAGCTCTTCACTGTAACAGTCCAAAGCGATGACATACTACAGTGGTTTGAGCCATTGCTATCCACAGGTAAGTGCACCCAAAGGTGATTTATACCACCCTGCATCACCATGTAGAGTAGCCCAGCCGAATTGAAGCTGTTCCTGGGAAGGAGGAAAATATTCTGACAGACAGATGTGGACCTCTGAGTTCTTACTGCTGTCATAAACTGTAACAAGGGAGAATCGAATAATGATGATTTCAGCTTTGAAGAGACAAAAGCTGACCTGCCCATTGGTAGGGGTGTGAGGTATGTGAAGTTATCGAGCTGAATTAGAAGCTGAAAGTTAAGCAATGCGAGTACTCCCCAGGATCTCAGTACCGTCTCAATACTGCATCTAAACCCAGCATTATTGTCACCTCCAGGTAGCTCCTGTGTCTCTTACCCTGCCTTCAACTGTCCTCTCTGTCCCCTGCCCTGGTCAATCCCCCCAGCTCAAACAGGAAGCCAGGAGGCCACGGATGCCAGCAGCAGTGGCATTTTGTGACACGGCTGACAGACCAGTCTGACAACGTGGAGCTTTGTTTTGCATAAGCCATCCAAACAGATGGTCACCACTTCGAAGTATCAGCCTGGTTTGTATCTGTATGGAGCATCTACAAGCACAGATCTGAAATCCCCTGTTCTGTCGAATACTCTGCCTGCTGTTGTAGCTGTGGCTTTGATTTAGAAAACAGGGGTGGGAGAGTTTTGGGACAAGACTCAAAAGGGCTTTACTCTAAGGCTACTTCTGAGTACCAGTTTGGGGAGACACAGTGTTTTTACCTCCTTGGCAACCCGCTATTCTTACTCACTCACACTTGCAGAGTAATATGCTGTGAGTTAAAAAGCAGTACTGGGAAGCAGTGACCTTTAGGGAACGTCCTTTTGCCATGCAGCCCTCTCTCATGCTTCCAAACCCGTGTGCCATTCCGTAGTGTACCCTCGTTGGTGGTTTGTTGGGGTTTATTTCTGTCTTGCTTCTTATCTGATTTTCAGTGATGAATTGTGTGTAGTATTTCCAGTGGGCTGGAATAGCGGTGCTAATTGCTACTTCACATCAGGAGCGTGGTCCCCCTCCCCGCAGACAGCCGAGTTATCAAACAGGGTTCTATTGCAGTACCTTGCGTTTAATATCAAGACAGTTTTACCCGTCTGGCAGGTTATATTTGCAATAGCTACTCTTTGCAGTTGGGGATGTTTTATGCCTTTCCCTGGCTCGCTGTCTGTGTTTAACCCTTCCTATCCTGCACGATGAAGCTTTGGGTCCATTTTTGTTCAATGTTAGCATTTTCTTGGGCAAGAATATGAACCACAGACACAATTCCTCAGCTAACGTTTAGGTTAAGAGCAGGGCTGACTGTCAGCCTTGATGGCACTGTTGTACAGGTAAATAACCAGTTTCATTCATAGTATCAAGCTGGTTTTCCCTCTGCCTACACTGAAAGATGCACATCTGTTTTTCCAGGCGAGCAGAGCATGAAGTCACCCGTCTCCTGCTTATCTCCCCTTGCATTCATTGTATATAAATGCTGTATGTTGATTTCAGGAGATAACTGTATAGATCACTGACAGGCATAAGGAACATAAGTAGGACAATGGAAAACGTATGTTAGATTTTCTGTATGTGCTAGTGGACCCACACCAATCTCATGAATCCCCAAATGACATATGTCCTTAAAACTGCATGTGTGCATCTCTACGAGAAACCTGCACAAAGACACTGAAAAAACACTGAGTTCTGACTGGTATCAACAGCAAGGAAAACTTAAACAGATCAAGGAATCATCCAAATCCCCGTGGGTTTCATTTGCATCCTTAAAGCGCACAGTCCCAGTTTGGAAGTCACTATGTTTAAAACTGGAGAGCCATTAAGTTAGCGTTAGGTTGCTGCCTAATTAATTTAAAGCGCTAGCACACGCAGGGAGATTACACCAGGGCACTGCTAAATTGGGCAAGAAAAACCCACCACTTTGGACAAAAGACATTTCCTTCTATTGCTCTGTTCCTTTTTGGTTGACTCACAGGCGGATTGAAGGAAACCTCCCTGGTGACCGAGTTAGCCAAAGCAATTGCGCCTTTAGGACCCCCTGTTTTCAAAGCCTTTTGGAAGGGAGGGCTTTGATTTCAAACATTCGCCTCCCTGGCGCTGCCCAACTTTCCAGCGCTGAGGGGACTGGACCCGCTGCTCCCTGGGACGGCACCTGCCACCCCCCGTCGCCCGGTACCCCGGTTGCGGGACCGCGCTCCTGCCCGGGGCTGCGGCTGGAGATGCCTCCGGAGCATCCCTCTGCCCGCAGAGCATCCCCGCACCGCTCCGTGCGCGCATCCCCGAGCCCCCGGAGCTCCCTCCCGCAGGCTCCGGCTGTGGAAGCAGAAGCAGAACGGCACCCGCGGCTTGCCGTAAAAACGAAACGGGGCGGTTGAGTGGCGGTGGGGAGGAGAAAGAAACCGCGGGCAAGGGGCCGTGCGGCGACTTACGCCCGGGCTTTGGGGAAGCCCATTGACAGCAGGATCTCCAGCGACGAGCCATGTTTGATGGTCCCCGCGCGGTGCTGCCGGTTCCGCCGGGGGATGACTTTGCTGTACAGCTCCTCTTTGGCAGCCATGGCGTGCGGTGCGGGCTGCCCGCGCTGGGCCATCATCACGCAGCCATCGCCGCCCGCGCAGGGCCATGCACACCCGCAGCGCCCAGCGCCCCGCCGGGGGCCGGGGCAGGGCCCTCCTCCTCCTCCTCTTCCTCCTCCTCCTTTCTCTTCTTCCCCCTCCTCCTCCGCGCCCACCCGCCGCCACACGTGCGCGCCCCACGCCGCCACCGGGGACTTTGCAGCGGAGCGGAGAGAAGCCGCTCGTTCCCCCCCCTCCCCACCGCGGTCTTAAAGCCGCCTCCGGGTATGGGGTGTAGCCCTGGCCGCAGCCAGACCCACGGGGCTCCGGTGGGGGGGGGGGGAGTTCGGGGGACACGGAGCTATGGGGCTGACCTATGGGGCTGACCTATGGGGGATGCTATGAGCAGGATCACTGCTGGAGCAGATAGGAGGTGAAGGCTTGGTTTATAAAGCCAAAGCGCTTGCACAGACGATCGCTATTTCTATTTTTCTGGGTTTTAATCATTTTTGTTTCTTCTTATTTCGTGCAATATTGACCTAACTGCACAGGAGAGAGCAGGGTGCTCTAGGACTTCAGGGGTTCTGTGCGCCCCTCGCCGCCGCTTTGATGTGTTAGCACTAGTGGTTAAACTAGGTGTAGTTAGGCGAAAGAGTTGTGCTTCAGTATTTCTGCCTCAGTCTTAGGTTTCTGCATCCTTCCTGTCCCTCTCCAGGCTGTCACTTGGGATATACGGCCTCAGAGCCTGTCGCTTTCAGGGATTACCCTTCCCAGTGTAAGGTCCGCTGTGGCAGAGCTCGTCTCCCATGCAAAAGCTGCCTGTTCCTATGGCCTGAGTGGGACAACTGCCGCTTTCATCCTAGTTGTATTTCAGCCTTCAGTTTGGTGTGTTTGGGCTGTAAAGCAAGGGGTTCATCTGGCATCCTTCCCTCCTCTCCCTGCTTTCCCCTTCGCAGTTGCAGTCAAGCAGATACCACTGCCAATCTTCTCAGTGCAGGCCCAGCTCACAGAACATCATGAAATGACAAAGGTGCAAAGAAATAGGAACCATTAAGAGGCATTTTTTAACCGTACAATAGTTAATGTTGGGGAAGGAAAGCAATGTTGGCAATGACATATCTATTACTACAGATATTATTATTACCATTAGGGGAAACAAACAGCCCATTTCCAGTTTGTCATATCAACGAAACCAGAGAAAGGAAAAACTCCTCTCTGCAGGGACAAGGGGCCAGCAAGTCATCCTCGCACTGCCTGGCCTAAGGAGCACCATGAAAACTAAAGCTCCAGAAGGATGGCACACAAAGCACTGGTTGTTCATGGCTTCAAGTCACTTTTAACTCCTTTGATGTTGCTGAGGCACTGGTTCTTTCGTTTAGCCCCTCTATTAATTGGCAAGAACTTCGTTAAAGTCAGTGGGTGAAACCAAGAAGCGTTTAGTCATGGATTTCAGCTGTGTTAGACATTCTGCAACTGTGAAATCAGGATCAGGCACCCAATCTATTCCATTTTAACGGAGGAGGAGAGTTAAGGCTTATTAATAACAATATTTGCACTGAAACATATTGCCAGAGCCTCCAGAAGTGTTTGTCACAGACAAACTCATCCCCAGCCGTGCTTGTAGCAGCATAAGGATACAGCTAGTTCTGGCCCTGGGAAAGGGGAAGGTGAAAATCCCACATTAACACTCCCACCTCCCAGAGAGGCAATGCAGGTGATTCCCAGAGGAATCTGATCAATGTGCAGGGATTTGGGGCCAACAGAAATCTGTGTGGATTATTGTGGTCTGACTTCACTCGGTATGTTTTGCTCATGCATGTGGGGGGGGTGGTGGTGTTTGTGCTCCAGCTGTATTACTCAATCAGGAAATAACAATAAGAATGCAATTAGCTATGGAAGTAGCTTCCAGGGGCTTTGCCCAGATGAGAATCCCTTTCCTTTAGCCGTGACAGATTCAGAGCATCAATTACAAGAAAGCCCACATTATAGAAACGATCATGTTGAAGTTTTGGTGGTTGGATGAATTGCTGCAACTGACTGCACTGGAAGCATCAAAGATGTTGCAACAAGCGAGGAGGAACAGAAATAGGATGTTTACACATCTGCGTGTGTAACCCGTCGTCTGTCACTGAAACTGGCTGCATACCGGCTTGAAATGATTTTCCAAGCTACCTAAGAGACCGCCTCGTGTTCTCATACCTTCACTGAGTGCCTCTGCATTTGTTCTTTCTTTACATTAAAACCCCTTCACTGGGAAGCAGCCCTCTTCTTTTCCCCCCCAACGGTTAAATATAGGCCTTGAAATAATGCTCCCTCCCACCCATTTCTTTTTTGATTGAAAGCTGAAAATGAAGGCTTAGTGATGAAACAGGAGCAGGAAAGCAACAGGCTTGTCTGTGTTCCTGGGCTCTTCTGCTGTTTTCCTGAGTGAAACTCAAATATTATCCCTTTACCTATGGGAGAATGTGTTCTTAAGGGATTATTTATATCACTTCCTTCAATGTGACACAGAATTAACCGGGGATAGGGTTTAAAAATGCCACACTGGACAGCAAGTGGGAGCGTTGCTGTATACTTCAATAGGAAGAGGTCAGGCTCCTAAGGAATGTGAGCCACAGTTAGCTGTCTTCCCAGCTTGATGCTACCACCTCGCTTTTGCATGCAAAGGGTTTACTCTCTTAACAATGGAAGTGCTCTGAAATAAACAGCGCAACAGCAGGAAACGGAGCAGGGGTTTTGCTTTCCTCCTTCCTAACTTCCCTGCCTTTAGAAGGGAGTCAGATGCTTTCGGAAAATCCCTGTTCAAGGCTCTGCTTTTGAATTATTACCAATTGAATTGCGTGGTTGCCCCAGGGGGAGGGAGGGAGGGACAGGGACAGGATGTGGAGCTCCTCCTAGGCCAGCACCTCCTTTGTAGGAGCAGCAAGGGCAAGACTGTCCCTTCTCCCTTGGAACGAGAAGTCTGACATAAGGCTAACATTAAAGCTGAACAATGAAGGACACAGCAAGATCACTGTTCCTAAGACTTGGAGCCTGATCTTGTGATGATTTGCATGCTTAAGCCATTTGCCATACACAGACATGGCAACTTCAGGCCCATTGGCAGCTGGGGGCAAGCAGGGCTGCAGCCTCACCCCTTATCTTGCTCTGGCACATCCATCCTTTGGATTATTTTCCAAATAGTGCCTTTGGGGTATTAAAAATAAAACTGAGTCCACTCTCAGTGCTTTTTCCCCTCCTTTTTTTTTGTCTCACGAGTTTCCAAGTGTCAAGAAACAGTGATTTATCACAGAGAAAAATGAACAGCTGCCTCTCACTTGATTCAAAACAGCATGAAAATGGAGTCAAAGCTATTAGTGAGTTTTTACAAAGCTAAGACCAGAAACTTCAGCAAAGTTCAGCCCATTTCCCATATAGCTGGCGATTGCTCTGTGGGCAGTGTGTTGTGACTGATAACACCCATCTGAGCATGTTCGGAACAAGCGTGAAGCCTTGGTGGAAGTGGAAGAACAACATTCCTGAGAGCAGCTTCATTTTAAAGCCTAAACCACCTTTGTCCAGATATTTTACCTGTTTGGGCTTCCATAATTGAGCTGGAATGAGCATTTGTTTGTGGTTCCCACCCGTAGGGGTAGTTTCCTTCCTTTGCTAAGCATCCATCTGCCTAGGTACTTACAGGAGCTCCTCTTCTCTCATCACTGCAATATTTGAGTCCCTCCAGAGTATTTGAAAATAGAAAGAGCAGCTGGTTTATAGGAGAACAGTATTCTGTACTTTGTCCAGAAGGCTGTGGAAGGACTTTCTCACCCTTCACCCTATCTACCTTATCTCAAATCTCCATCATGAGACCTGGGCTCTGGGAGGATGCATTAGGGCTGCAGAGGACTCCCAGAGGAGCAGGGATATTTTATCCATTTCCATCTTTTATTGCCTTGAGGCTGGATCTCCAAACTCTGCTGCAGACGTGGAGGTGTGGGGCTGGATTCAGCCCAGGGCTGGTCACAGCACTGTTGGCTTCATTAGAGAGCAGCTGGGGCTTGGCCTGGAGGATGCGAGCTGGCCACAGGCATAGGAGAATTTGCTTTTCTAGCTCAGATTTCCTTCTAATTTGGAGCGTATTTTCCTCATTGCAAACAAAATCCACTTTAATTTCATCATAATCCCTTCATTTGTGCACAGAGCTGTGGGGCCAAGCAGGACTGTCAGGTGTGAGCTAAGAGGCAAAGCGTCCTTCAGATATTTCCCTTTGGAGAGCAGAGGGCAGCAGATGACATCTAGTGCAGCTTGCTTGTCAAGCCCAGTGTAAAAGAAGGATAAAATAACATATGTATTTTCAAATGGCTTGAGCTATTTTTGGTTAGAAGGCAACAAGGGATTCTGTGTGAGGAAGGAGTCCTGGCTGGATGTGCTAGGAAATGATTTACTGCACGCACTAACTCTTCTGCTCTGGAGTTCCTCTCAGTTTGGTGGCCCATAGAGGGTACTTGGGGTAAGTGACAGCACAATATGCCTGCTGGAAGGGATGGCAGCGTCACTTGGCAGTCTTAGCTGAATGGCCTGTCATGGGTCACTAAAAGCCAAGCAAACCACAGATGTGGGAGTAGTGAGTAGCTGGGGCTTTGCAAAGACAGCCTTCACCCTCTCCTAACCTGTGCAGCAGTGAGTTCTTTCATATACACAGCAAATAGTTGCACGCATCTTCCTTTTAGCTTCTCCTTGCAGACTTGCTGCATCAGCGCAGCTGACCAGGGTGAATGCATGTACAACGTGCTGTGGAAGCTGCAGGGTCTGCTCGGTAACACAGGTGGTTTCAAAGGGAGCTAAAGCCAGCCGGTAAATTAGCATGTCGGTATGAAACCCACTTAGGCTGGGCTTGAGAAGCACGGTGAGCTGGTTGCTGCCGTGGTCTGCTCTTTGTAATCCTGGTCTCCGTTAGTGGGAGAACAGTTGAGCAAACAGAAGATTAATAGGCTCCCAACTTGGAGCCCATGTGCAAGAAACATCTTGAGCATTGGCTATCTTATCTATTGGATTCCATGGCTGTTTCTGCTACACTTGTATGAATCTAGTTTATTACTGCCATTATTTATTTGCTTGGGAAGGAGCCAAGAAATAACAAGATACAATAGAAAGCTGCTGGGATTTCCCCCGCTCCCACACACAGTAAAACACGCTGAGCTGCAGGAGGTTGTACAAAGTCTGCAGCTTCCTGCAAAGGCCTTTCTTTTTGGCTTTTGCTCTTGTAATCGTGTCTTGGTGTGATCTCTTTGGCTGCGTTCCTCTGTCGTTAAAGGGGCTCTGGTCAGATTACTTCAAGAAAGATGCATTTCTTGGATATAGTATTGGAAAGGAAGGGAACGGGGTGTTTGTGGTCGCTTGAAATCTTCCTTTGTAGGACTGTTGGTATGAATAGTGGTGATTTGGTTTGGTCTCAGACAATAACGCACTAAAATCAGTGGAGTGACACCAAGCATTGCTTTGGTTCCTTTTCTTGTTTTTCTTTAGTTCTTCTTGCTTTTTAACTTTCCTCTCTTCAGATATGGGCACAGCTTTTGAATGGAGAAGAGTGAAAGTGTTTACAAGCAAAAGTGAAAACGATTAATCAAGTATCACTAAGCTCAGTGCAACAGAAATAACAAACCAGCACTAAAGCTGCAATAGCGGAGATAAGCAACACGTGTAAAAGAAGCTTCTAATGTAGTCATCAAACGTGTTTCAGAACATAAGTGAGCAATTTTTAATGTTTCTGGTAAGAAATGTATCTGGAAACCAGCACTTCAATAATGCACATGGTTTTTTTAGGGAAGAGGATTGTTTTACATGCACGTGTATGTCTGCTGCTCTGCTGCAGAGATATTTATGTAGCTTGAGAGGAACTTAAAGATGTAATTTCAATATGAATGAACATCATCCAACATCCTGCTTCAGCTGCAAGTGTTGGCAATTTATTTTATATTCAAATCTTCATTACATAAATGGCTAAGAGACAGCGGCTGTTCTCGGTAAATTAAATTCCACTGCATGTGGCTCCATGTGTAACTCTTTGCAATCATTTACTGCAATGTTACGTTCATACTTGGAGTGTAAATTTACATGCTGCTTTGATTTGAGCTGCTACTGTCTTTATGTGAGTGAAGGATGCAGGGAATTAAATATGCTCAGTCAAAACTCGTATCTTTACTAATAATACTTAGCATAAACCTTGCCCTTGTCATCCACAAAAAGGGTAATTAAGATTTACTCATTAAGGCCACAGTCCTATAAGCGTACACATATGTTTAACTCTACCCTCAGCATAGCCTCGTTGTACTCCCAGCAATGAAATTAAGTCCATGCATCAGGGTCAGGTTGGACCAGGGGCCCAAGGTAAGACTTGATGCTTTACTCAATACAGCACATAAACGTAAGTGTGTTGCTTTGTCAATGCTTGTTTTGTGTCTCCACCTCTGCTAGCATGAAGTAGCTTGCAGATGTATTATCCTACTTGTGTTTCTTGTTAGGATTTTGAGGGGTAAACAAAACAAGGCAAGCAAACAAGGAAAGAAAAGAGTTCCTGTTTGCAAATAGTTTTCCATCTGTTTCTCATTCTGTTTGACTCCGGGGAACATTTCCACACTGTATACATCTCATCTTAAAGAACACAAACTCTGGATGAATGCTTTGAGCTTCCTACTTCTGAACTGGATTCCTGTTTCACTCAGATCTGTGTAGATGGCCTGTGGCCCTGCAGGAATCCTTGCTGTTACTCTGAGCTAAAAGCAGCCCCAGAGTAACTACAACTGAGTTTATAGAGGAGATAGACCCTGGTGCAGGGGCTGACGCTTACTGTACACCTAGAAAAGCAAAGAGCTGCTCAGAAATAGGAAAGGGAAGGGAATGGAGGTGTGATGTCGGGTTTATCTGGAAATGCAAAGGCATCCTGCAGATTTTGTTTGACAAAGGGGTTTTGAATCATTCCGTGGCGTCATGAAGATGGGGAATTGTGGTGGTTGGCTCAAAGTGCAGTCCGAAAGCTTATTATCTCCAGTAAATCTGGTAGGACATACTGAAGACAAAGTCCTTAGTGGCTGGATTCAGATTCGTGCTCTAGGGTGCAGTACAGTTGCCTTTTTAGAGGCATCCTGCCAGAGCGGCTGATGAAGCAGTTGAGTTTAGATAAGCACGAATATGGATGATTACAAATGTGCCTTCGTGCAATCCAATTGAATTTACCCTTGGGTTTTAACGACAGCGTTTGTGTAGGTATTTGGAGGCTGTGACTACAACTCAGCCTGAGCTCCCAGTGGCTGGATTTTGGTGCTGCACTTCCCTCTTGCGTTTGCTGCTAATACTGTATTTCCTCCCTGCCTGCTTGCAAGGCATGCAGAGAGCCTCACATTCCGCAGTTGTCCCTCCCCAGCCCCTGGTGAATGGATGTTTAGCCTTCCTTGAGTCTCTTTTCCTCGATTTCCTCAGAATTGCTGGAATAATTGCCTAATTCCCCATGCCGTTTGTGATTTCCCCCCCCTGAGGCAGGAGCCCTGTTCTTGTGTGCTGAATACAGCACAAGATAATTCTGGCTACCTTGTACACCATGTAGCTGAGGCCACAAGTTGCCCTGGGACAAGTCCATGTAAGGGAATACACCAATACTCCACAGAGGTATTGCAGAGCAGGGAGCTACTATGGCGTACATGGAAATTCTGCTTTGTTTTGGAAAGATTTTACATCATTCTGGACAAGATTTGGGTACGTTTTTTGACAAAGCAAAGAACCTCAGCAAACCCAAACACATAGTTTGATAGCAGATGGGGCTCACAAGATCAGGCATCCTCACAGTATATACAGACAGATGCCTGTCTTCCTCCCTCAGCTCTGGATTTGACACCATAAGGAAAGCAGACATATGAGCTGGGATCAGCTTCCCTTAGCTATGCTGAGAGGGACTTCTAACACTGAATATTGTATAGAAATATTTTCCAGTCATGTCTTCGAAAGACTGGGAGTGAGATACAATTACCTGTCCAGCTAAAGTTCCTCTAGGGCATTTAAGTATGGACTTTCTTTCTATTCCTCCCATACAAAGTAGGTTTGCTTGATGCTGTTTAGTGTGCGCCATGCTGGTCTCAGCTATTGATTTGGAGCAGGGGTGAGGAGGAAGCTGCCAGCAGGTCAGGTAAGGAATGAGGAGAGCACTTGTTTTTAATGCAGGCCTCAAATGACTTGTTTCCATTTATCCTCCTCCTTGAAAGCCTGGCAATTATTTATTACAAAACAAGGAGGGGGAAAAGATGAATCGAGGTACAGTATCTATGTGATTGAAGATGAGGTTTTCAGACGTGATGTGAGACCTTTAATGGGACTGCATTAGTATATTCACCTGGAATGGGATTGTGAGCCACGTGCTGCCTCGAAGAGTACAAGGTGCTTTGGTAGCGGTGGAGGAAGGGATGTGTTGTCTTAGTGATGAATTGGAGGTGCATGAGAGCTTTCAGCGTAGAAGAAACCCAGACTGAATTAACTGGCTTCATTCATCTGTGCTCTGCTTCAGGCTGGGAGTTAGCATCCAGCCTCAGTCAGTCCCACTGAGTTAGGACTGAAGATTCTTATACCTTAAACTTTTCCCTGTTAAAACAGGAGTGTATTTGTGACCAGGAGCAGCTGCATTTCAGTAGTGAGACACACACGAGTACAGATTCATTCTGCTTTGTGCGCTGAATCAGGCTTTTCTACGTGAATGGGTCATTTTCAAGAGGTCTCTTGGAAGTGATGAGTGTCCTGGCTTAGGCTGGGATAGAGTTAATTTCCTTCCCAGTAGCTGGTACAGTGCTGTGGTTTGGATTTAGTGTGAGAATACCAGGACATGAGTCAATGCAGGAGGGGAGTTGAAAGAGACAAAGGGTTAACTTTTGGGCCAGGTTCTGCACAGGTATTCGGTATAACAAGTAATGAGCCATCAGGCACTCAGCAGAGCCCAGAGCTCTGCTATAAAGATGACTATAGAGGCACAGCCACTGTTTTGGTGAATCAGATCTTCCTGGCTTTGGAGAGTGGAAGCTTGTGGTAAGTCAAAGTGAGGTTTTGTTGGTGGAGGTTTGCCAGGTTTTATTTCATTTCTCATAGGCTTGTTAAAGCATGAAGAAGAAAATGAGCCTTTAGGAGTGGGAAAACTGCATTAGTCAGCTGTTAAATCTGGGTGTGGGTTAGTGGCTTTTCCATTGGAGAGGGGACTGTGGTGATTAGAAACCTCATTTGTAGTACGTGGGTATAGCAAGTACTGGCATTATTTTGTTACATACAGACTGGGGTCTAATGCCCACTCCATGCAGGAATTGCTAGGATGAGTGTTACTGGAAAGCACTGATTTCTAGGTGCTGAACAAGCTACAGGGATTTGGGATTGTGGTGTAATTGGTAACAGGATTTCAGCCTGCAAAACTTACCTGATAGCTGAACTTTATCCTCCCACGTGGAAGGTTTCCAGTAAGGACCCCTTTCACAGTGCCAGAAACGGAGTTTCTTCCGGGATGGTCCATGGAAGATTAGTGGAAGCTTCTCTGTAATTCTCACTTCTAATGGGCTTTGGATCAGGACTCTGTGTTCGTGGCCTCACCATGTCAATGTGTTGCTTGCTCACGTTGCTGTGTGTGAATTCCTGCATCCTAGAAGCATATAAACTGGAGGAGGTTGCTTGCTTTGGCAGCTCATTAGTGCAGTAGTAGTGAATGTATGTAATTAGTTCTTATTCTGCGTCTGAAATCGCTGTCTAGAATATCTTGTTCATCCTGTGAAAGGCAAATACAGTTGTGATGCTGAAGGGGGAGAAGTGCAGCTCTCAGAGCAATTGCTCATGAATGTCCTGGTGCATTAAGCTGTGTGATATGCTGGTGCAAGGGGGAAGTGTTTGGCACGGAAAGAGTTAAGATCCTTTTGTTTCCTCCAGCTACTTTCAGCTTCTTGAGAGCTGAAGGTTTATGTGGGGTTCATGGCACTTACCACACACTGAGCTGTCAGCTGGGGCAGCTCTGCATCATGGATGTGCACTTCTTCAAAGGATCATGTCCTTCCATCCTCCACAATGTCATGGAGCAGAGGAGCTCCTTGTCAGAGGATCCCATTCCTAAGGGACAGCTTTGACGTGCAGGCTGTGTTTGGCTGGGTAATTTCATTCCTGGCTGTAGAAATTGAGGCCTGGCAGGTCAGTGCATATATAGGGAGTATGGGAGCACGGCCAAGGTGCTGGGCTGCTCCAGCTTGGAGCAGTTTTGGAAGTGTTTTAATAACAGAATATAGCTTTTTGCCCCATCTAGTGGGTACACTATGTATTGAGCCTGGAGTTGTAATCCCAGCATTCAATTTACCTAATGCAGCTCTCAGTCCCCAGTTTTAGCTTTGCCTTCAGGCTGTTTGAGCAATGCTCGCACATGTTGAATGCACAGAGAGAGGCAGGTCTCACACAGAGCATCAGTTATTGGAAGGAAGCGGAGAGGACAAGTTGGTCACATCCCTGTTCCTGGGCTGCAGCTTTTGTATCAGTGCTGTGTGCTGTTCTCCTTCATGTGATGGGTTGGAGAGGTCTTTCCCCTTCTCATCCCTTTTCCAGAACAGCTATTTCTCACCTGGAGAAGGTCCTTCCTTTAAAAAGCTAATGCTAAGGGCTTTTCACTTATTGATGTTGAGGTTTTAAGCGGTGCAAGGGGACTCTTAGTGTGTGATGGGGCTTTTCTTGGCATTTATGAGAATAAATAAGAACAAAGTGGTTTTCTTAATTGTTAAGTAAATCACTTGGATCCAGGTTGAAGTATGAAAATGCTGGCACAAAATTAGCCTTGCTTTCTTGGGAATGCCATAACTATACTTAAGGCCTGAAATACCCTATCTGACCTCACCATTGCTTTGTATTTTGTAATACCATTACGGAACTGGCGTCTGAGACCTGAAGGCTCCTCTCCATCTTCCTCTGCATCACTGACCCATCTCCAGACTTCTCTGGACCATTATGGAGCTTGTAATGGTCCTGTGCTCCAGAAAACCCCTGGCAAGGCCAGCCTGTAGCGGTGCCAAGACGTGAATTGTATGGCAGCTCTGCCATCTGCCAGGAGGGAGAAACCATTTTCAGACCTCAAGTAGAGAGAAGGGTATTTCTTGCAAGGAATTCTATTAAGACATAAAGCTCCGGAGCCAAAAAGAGGTTGGTTTGTACTAAAGGACCATCTGGATCGAGGATTGGTAGAGGGTTTTAGAGGGAACAAACTGCGTAGTTAGTGAAGTGCAGGGGTTGAGGATAGTGACTGTCTTACAGGTGTGGATCTGGGGTACAGCTTCACCTTGAAAAGCATGTTAAGGACCCTGCTGTCACTGGAAAGTAACAGGAACTGTCTTGAGACACCTCCGAAAACAGAACCGGAGCTCCCAGTTCAGTTGTGCGCTTTCCAAAGCTTCCCTACCCTGCTAATGACTCACTAACACTTGCACATCAGGTGTCTTTCCTACCCAGCAGAGTGCATAGAGGCTGTGGTATTATGCACAGTTGCCGATTCTTTGTCTCTCGATTCCACCAAGGGGGAATATTTCCTGCCTTGCAGAGATTGAGTCTTAATTTAATACATGTAAAATATTATTACAGTTCTTGAATAAAAAGTCAGAGTAGTAAGGGAACAATTATTATTTCATTTACTCTAATATGCTAAAACAGATAGTCTTCTTTCAGGCATACTTTTAATCTGCTTAAGTGTTGGACACAATACACCGTAAGGGTAATAACAGTGTTTCAAATAGGAACGAGGACTTGCCGTTATAAAGTGCAGAAACTCTGGATTTGTTCTGGTTATGTTAATCTTCCCTTGCTGCTTAAGTCACCTCCTCCTCATCTTCAGAAAGCAGTAATTTGCTGACAATGACCTGTGCCAAGGGTGGTATTTCCAATTGTTGCCTGCAGGAACAGGGAACTGAAATAACAACATTAGGCTCTTATAATGAGATACATTTGTACAGCGACCCTGGACATGTCCTGCATTTCCCTTCTCAGATCCTGAGCTCAATTTCCAGTGGCCCAAAGGCTGACCTTTGGGAAGGTATGCTGGACATATAGCTGAACGTATGGGGTCAGGGTGTCCCCATTCATTGCAAAAGTGACATAAAACTTGCACAGCATCCTGCTCTCTAGTCCATAGAGTGGAGAGCAAGGTCGGGTGAGAGATGAGCAGCACAGAGGGAACTGTTGTGTTTTACAGGGACCTAAGGAACAGCCTTGCAAAGCTGTTCTCATGGATGCTAGAGCTTGGATCCTGTCCTGAGCTGCTCCAGCTTGGAGAAGGGGGACATGCACCTTCTGTTGTGCTGTTAGTCAACAGGGGAGTAAAGGGGAGAGAGGCTGTTCCCATTTAACTGGGTATGTAGCTTATTGCTTGGTGAGAGAGACTCTGTCACATTCGCTGTATGCTTCTTTGTGACTGTGCCATGTCTTTTCCATGCATATCCAGGCATGTAGAAAGTATTTTGCACTCTGGTTACCTGCATTGCAGGGGTTGGAGAGTAGTGATTAATAAGTGATTACAAAGTGCTTTGGGATCTTTGGCTGGAATGAGCTATAGAAATGCAAACTGTTATTGTATTTTCCAGGTCAGGGGAAGAAAGCAATTACTTGTAGATCAGTAATGTACATATCCTGTATTCTTCCCTAGCATCATGGTCATACAGCATACTTGGACTGGATGGGCTATTGATCTTAGTGCATAGTTTCCCCTCATGTGCACATTAGCACACATGCTTGCCTGCGCTGTGTATCTTGGGAGAGCCGGATGCAGCATCTGACTTGGGCTGCCTTCACATGAAACGGGCATAACTCTGGTGGGATATATTCCATGCAAACCTAGCTGTTTTGGAAGTTTGAGAGGCAGAAAACTTTGTCCTGTTTTAAGGCTGTTTAGCAGTTAGGATGTGTTAATAAACTCTTCACACATGGGTGGGACTGCGAACAGCCATCTATTGGAAAAGGTGATAAACATCTATGGTTGGCTGGGATTCAGGAATGACAGGTTGCTTAAATAAGCCTGAAGTTTTATCACTTCCTTCCATCCAGATGTGTGGCTGAAGAATGATTTTTAGAAAGCCTTCATAGGGAAATAAGACTCCTTGAACAAAGTAGCTGCTGCTGCCCAGTGGGGCAGGTTCTCACCTGGGATGTGAAGGGCTGAAGTCCAAGTCTGGGTCAGAAAACAGAACTAAACCTAAGCATGTTATTTTCCAAACAACAGACTCAGTCACAAGGGTATTTGGCTGGATAGGGGTCAGTGTGTCTTGAGACTTGTGGTTTGGTCCTAACGGAGAATATCTGACCCAGTATCCTCCACAACATCTTTGTGTTGTTCTGACAAACTAGTGTTTCTCAATGGAAGCTGTAATAAAGAATTCAGAGCAGCTGTGATAGCTACTGCCAACCACAAATTGCCTTGCTACTTTTGATGATGGGGACACAGCTGCTAACAGGAAAAGAAAAACCCACAAGGGAAGAGAGGCTTTGACAGTGGATTTGCATTTAGCTGGAGTCTGGAACACTCATTCTGGATTTGGACCAATTCTCATATGTTGGTGGACAATAGGTTCAGGTCACTAGCGAGGTCTGTTGGGATTTACGAGTATTTGGTGCCTCTCTTTTGTCCTTGGACATCCTTGTGAACGTGGGTCATTGCTTCCAGCAGTTGCAGGGGGCATGAAACCAGATAGCAAAGAAGGTTACAATAATAATAACAAAACCCTCTCTGTTTCATGGTCTGATAAAACATACAAGACTCAAGGGATCTCCTTGGTCAGAGTTCAGTTCCTCACACTTACCGTCAGTTCTAGGACAGGGGTGTAGTTTAGAGGGCTCCACAGAATATCTCATTCATTCCTTATCATTAACACAGTACTGGGATGGTGCGCCTTGTCTGTACAAGCAGCTACATGGAAAGCCTGCAAACCTGAAGGAAACAACAGAAACAGTGGAAAAGACATTAATTCTCTGCCTCAGAGCATGACAGATGGGTCACTGTGTTGTAGGTCATTTCTGCTATTTGTGGCCAGCGTGAAGCAGCCTTAGAAATCACAGTGTGAGAGAACTATAAAACTGTTGCATGTAACCACAAATTCTTCTGACACCAATGTTGCAGGTTGTCATTCTCCTTGTCATCTGAGATCCATTGTAACAGGCTTCCTTGCAGTGTATAACAAGAGATATTGTCTGTTCTTAAGAAGTTGGCTATAAATAGCTCAGAGAGTGGTAGGCACGGCAGAAGCAATAGCCTTCACTTACTGGTGGGTAGATGAGGAACACAGGGGTGGCTAAGGGTTGCCACTTGAAAGATGTAACTGTAGATACCTTTAAAGCGTGGTCCTCTGGGATGTATTCAAGGTCATGCAAGGAGTCTGTAGCAGAGCCAGGGCCTGCATCCAGATCTGCCGAGTCTCAGTGTGATGCCTTAAGAATAAAGGCTATCTTTCATCTAAATTAAAACCCCACAATTTTATAGAAGCTTCAGGGCCTCTGTCTAATCTATTCACATGGCATTCATCACCATGGCATCTAGGTGCCACTCTCCTCATCTCTTAACCTTGCCAGAGTCTATCATGAATATTCCGAGCATCTATATGGCTTTCCAAATGAGATGAACACGCTCTTCCACTCTCTGCCTCCACTCTCACTTTACACAGCCAGGCTGTATGGCTGATAAACAGCCCCATCCGTTACAGCATCCATAGACAAAACACCAAGAGGATGTCCAATTAGCAAATATCGCACTTAGCCATATTTTGGAGCGTCTCTTCTCCCTTCCCCATTAGAAGTTATGCACTATAACAACACGGCCTGTCACTGTGCAGCCTGCCAGCTGCATAAAATCAAGGCATCGGGCTTCTTTAATTGAATGCATAATGAGGTGACTGGCAGGTTTAATTAACAAAACTCATCCTGTGTGTGCACCTGGAGGTGAAAATAAGTTTAATCAAGAGGAGTTGGCAAGTGCCAACAGCTCTGTCATGTTTTTTTCTCCTTCCCCCCTTTCCCCCCCCCTCCCCTTATTTTGGTTTGTTTCAATGAGTCTTTGTATTTGCAAAAATGGCTCTGGGTGCTGATTAATTATCTTTTGCCCAAGATTGATGAGTTGTTGCTGCCTGCCTTGTAATGAGAACTACTGCTCCTGGAAAAGCTGCACTGGAAGCTTTAATAATCACTCTGCCTTAGATAGACTGCTATGGCAAATGTTCAAGGTGCCTGAATATGGTCCTGTCGCAGTAACCCTTGAGGACCTCATCCACGAAGAGAAAATGTGTTCTTAAAATGTGTTGGCTGATATATTATCACTAAGAGAAGGTGGGTTCCCGGTGAAGATGGTGGTGTGGAGCTTTCTTGGAAGTTAGAAGATTGAGGCAGAAACCATAAGAAATCTAGCTGCTTAGGTTGAATTATTTCTGACGTGAAATGGCAACTATAGCATCCTTGGTGGGTCCTCTGTGGTGGTTAACAGTCATAGCTTGAGGGTAAAAAATGCCTGCCTTCCTCCTGAAGACAAGGCTGGAGGATGTATCCTCATGCATAAGGTCAATCTGTGCTATCATTCCCTCTGTCTACAAGACAGGACATTCTAGTTCACTTTGGCCCTTGTGAACCCAAGCTAAAAGTGCAAAGCTGGAGGGTGGAGATGGAGAGATGGACCAGAGGTGATGATGGGTGAATGCATTCCCCCTTCCTACCAAAGCGGGTCTCTGGGTGTGCCTGTGATAGAGCTGCTGGAGTCCCTCGCTCCTTTGCATGTGGAAGGTATCTCCCAAGCCAAGTTCTAGCAAAGGTTGTGGGTGTTCTACAGCGAGGTTAATGCATTCAAGCTGTCAAAATATTCTTCCTGCTATTCACCCAGTTAACATGCCCTCTCTTTCTTTTGCCTGAAAAGGCATTTGCTATGGTATTCTAATACATGGTCTGTGTTCAAGATGTTAGTGACAGCTGTTGTATGACTACAGGAAGGAAATTATGACTCCCTAATGATAACATGTCACGGCATGTCTCTTTGCTTTTCTTTTCCTTTAGATGTACATTTCTTCTGCCAATGTCTCCGTCATTGCACGCATGCAGTTAATTGTGTATCAATGACATGTACACCATGTGTTGAGAGCAGAGCTTTAAAAAAGAATCCTCTGAATGCTTCTACCTTGTCTTGAAATAGTGCGGAGCTGGCAGAGAAGATGCCCCATGTGGTAACCTGATCTTTTGTACTTTGGGATGCTTCATATCCAAGCATCAGTGTTGCCATCCGGCTTTCCTTATGGGTGGTGGAGCTACAATATGCTCAGTTAAGGATCAAGCGTTCAGGGTAATGAATGTGTGCTCTCAGGTATACTGTCAGTTTCATCTCTTACATGACTTTTATGGCTTTACCCTGACAAATTCTGCAAGGCCTGACAGCTGTTGGAGAGCAATCCTGTTAAACACACAGAGGGATGGGCCACCATAAGCCCTTCTCTGCTGTGTTTCAGCTCTGACCGAACACCTCGAGCCTTTGCAGGGAGTCTTGTCACAAAACTCTAATGAGAAGTGACCAGAAAAAAAGTCTTTAGCATCTGCTTTAAGGAACTTACTGGAGTGACAAGGATGTTTAACCTAGTTTGTAATTCCCCCGATATGGGAAGGTTTCTGTGCCCAGGCAGAAGGCCCAGAAGGGTCATGCATCATTTACAACCCAATGTTCAAAGCGAGGGGCAGGCTGGGGGCAGATGGGAGTGAAAATGTAGGCTTATAATTCTCAGCTCAGCAGAAGCGACTGCTCTGCACAAGGGCAAAAGCCCACTGAGTAACAGCTTCTGGCAAGGGCAGTGGTTCTCGGCTCCCTTTTGCTTCCTGAACTGAACTTCCAAGCCATATCTACAGGACCTCGTCAGGCTTTGGGGTGACCCAGAGCAACCCAACAGGTATAATTCCTCACAGTGAGACACAGTGGTCCCTGCTGATTTCCAGTTGCATCTAGGAGGCAGCTTGCCTTTGAATGGGACGTTACTGCTGTTTAGTATTGAAGTCTTTTAATAGGGTGTATTAGGATATATATATATAGGATATAATAGGATCCTCTTTATAAAGAGGATCTTAAAGTATTTGAAGCAAGGCAGGAACAGCAACAGCAAAAGGTGTCTGGTGATACCTGGAGGCACTGCGGGGAATGTGTGCGACTCCTGTGAGCACGGGAGTCATGCAGTACAGGGCTGGGTGTTGCTGAGCATCCTAGAGGGTATCTGAGAGCGTGGCTTGTGTATAGGCAGGCTTACCATAGTCCTGAATGGAGAAATTCCCTGTGAGATCTGCTGTCATCTTCCTCCTGCAAGGTGATCCCAGAGCCCTCTTCCTTTTGAGCTCTTGGAGAATTGAGGCACGTGTCTTGGGGCTACCATATGGGGACATTAGCGTGCTACTGAGAGGCTCTCCCCACTCCCAATGTGCTCTGCAGTGATGCCAGCCAGAAGACAGAGCTCTTCAGGAAGCTTTTGAAACTAAAGCAGGTAGCACCGTGACTGCAGCCCGGCATCTTTTGAGCAGGGCATAGGTTTTGAAAGTCTTTGCCATGGTGACCTTCTAAAAGCACTTGGCTTTGCTTTGGGATTCCTTGCTTCTGTGAGCTCTGAGCTGTATATGGCAGGTCAGTGTGACGTCTCGGGTGGAAGCTTATGGAAATCTGCATTTGTCTCCCAGAAGGGATTTTCATATTGCCTGTGGTAGAGGAGCATCAGCTTGCAGGAAGGAAAAACACACTGTGGAAGTTGTTTCAACACCTGGTAGCTGTGACAACCATACAAACCTGAGCAAGCTGCTTCCCGCTCTATTGCTTAGGAGAGCAGTATCTATGGGAATGACTACATCCTGGCTTCCCTGAGACCCCCTTCTGACACTGGCAAGATGCCTTTTCTGTTTCAACTTAAGCAGTCATGAGAAAAACCAGAAATCACTTGAACAATGCCACTGAATTGGGGGTGGGATTGATCTGTTTGTAGATGCCTTCACAAGGGCTCTGCACAGCACAAGCTTTGTTTTGTAGGAATGCATCTCCGTCCCTCTGCCAGGTTCTAGCTTTATATCCCAAAGGTAGGTTTTCTTTGGGAACTGATGCCAGGAGCTGAGTAAAGGCAAGCTTTCCTTCATCCTCTCTGTGGTGGTAGGCGCATGGAAGATGCCACAAGTAGAGGGATGTGCACAGGGGATGTTTTCCAGCCTCTTTTGCCCATATAGTCTAAATAATCAGGTGCCTGGGGAAGGAAAGAACCTTCTTGCTGCTCTGGGTCGTGGCAGCCACAGGAGGTCAGTGTTGCACTGTGGATATGGTTGCAAAAAGCCAGCGTGGCCTTGGAGGAAAACTTGACCCCAAAGGCAGGGCTAATTCATCTTGGGCACTTTTGGGTAGTTTGCCCCCCTGGTTTACTTGTGTGCTCAGCAAAACCCCGTGCTAAGTGAGGAATGCGTTCCTGGAAGGGAAAGGGATTTGTCACAGATAAAGGAGAGCTGCGGGATGGTCTGGATTTCACACCTTTGCGGACGCAGGGTGGATTGGACACTAGATGTCTCAGCTCGGAAGTGGTCCTGCGAGCTGCAGGCTCTCTCCTCCAAATCCCTGCCTTGCCTTTTGGCCCTGCAGCCTCAGCCAGCTGCTTGGTGGAGGTGAAGTGGTCTGGCAGACGTGGTCCAGCTGGAGCGGAGGGTGTCCAACAGCCCGGCGTGCACATGTGGCTGCAGTGCAGGTGGCCTCCTTGTTGGCAGCTCCGCTTCAGTTATCAAGGCTGAAAAGCCCTCTATGCCTGATCTCAATTCCTCAGCCTGCAATTCATCCTTCCAGGGTGGTCTGGGGGCAGGTTGGTGCAGGAGCAGAGTGGGATGCTTGCATGGCTACTGTCAGGGTCAGGTACGGTTGCTGAAAGAAGATTTGCATTCCAGGAGCATCCAGCCACTGCCACCCCCCAGGGCTCAGTTTTGTTCATGTTTTAAGGCCCATTCCTAGGGAGCTCTGGCAGCTATTTGATGTGGTCGCAGTGCTTTTAGAGAATGGCTGGGACAATGACAGAAGTGAAACTCAAATATTCTCCAGTAGGCTCTGTGGTTCCTTCATTAGAAACAGACAGATAAACAAACAAATTGCAGCCCATTATGAGCATGTCCTTTAGTTCCTCTTCAAACAGCTTTTTGCTGTTTTAAAAAGCCTTAAATAAGGACACAGCCTCCTGAGCCTTGGCTGTAAACTGCTGGATTTAAGCTTTCCTTGTGCCTCTAGGTCCATTGCCTTTGGTGTCTTCTAACTGTCTGATGTGAGCTTTTAATTCGTTTGGCTTTTCCTGGTGAGAGGCTTCAGAATAAGATTCCTTGTGTGCAGTCTTTGATGTTACATCACAAAGAATCTCCCCTTTTTCCTAATGCTCTGCTGAACCCCATAAAAAACAATAAAGAAGTTTTCTGTAACTAGGTTGAGAGGAAGTGGGGTGACCCATGCAAATAGTTTTTGTGTCACTTACAAAGGCTCAGATGCTATGGTGATGGGTTCAGCAAAAAGATCTGAACTCATTTAGGCAGGGCTGAGCTGAGATGGCTTTGCATTGCACTGCCTGAAAGGCAGAGGACACACAGCTAAGGATATAAAGGTGTCCCTGCCAAGCTAGGTTAACACAGTCCATCCTTGCCAGAACAGTGTGCAGACCTGACCAGTTTGCTGTCTCTTCTTTGCACGCTCATGGGTATGTTCTGGTAACACTGATTTTAAGAATGCAAAGGACTTACAGCCCTTATGAAAACATAAAGTGAAAACCACTGTGGAAATTCAGCCGGAATTTTTCTTCCTTCAGTAGCAGATGAAGAGCTGGTTTGCTTCATTTGACACTCTGTGGCTTCTGCTTTATTGCTTTCTTGACAGCAGACTCCTGATACTAGGTCTTTACCCTTGTTCTCCATGTCTTGCATCTTCCGATGCCTTTGCATTTAGGCAGAAGGCATTAGAATTGGCATTCTTCCCATGCACGGGATTCTTAAAGCTGAGGGAGAGGGAAAACAATTGTCTTCATCAGAGGTGAAAATAAAGCTCTCAATTTTTATACCCCGTGTCTTTGCCTTTGCAATCTAGGTTGCTGGCTGGGGACATGGAGCTTCGGGAGTATTTTGTTTGGGGCCCTTGCTTGTAGTCCAAAACCAAAACAGGTGCCATCAGTGTACTTCGGCTCCAGGAAAAGGCTTTGTTACAAGGATGTTTTTGGAGAGGTGAAACCTATGCGCTGACCCTTTTGAGTATCATCTGATGCCTGCACCGTGATTAGAAAGAGCAGGGAAAATCAAAACTAACCTGTGGAGGAGGCATTCTAATGAGCAATTATTATTCCTTTCCATTGACTTTTGCAGCAAGACTCTCCATGCGTTTAGTCTTCTCCAAAGAGCATGCCAGATGTTAGAGCGACTTGTTAAGTCCCTGAACACTGTTCTCACTGGCGTTCTGAACCATTGTTGGGTTTCTTTTTTGTCACTATTAAAATAATTGGGCCCTGAACATTCTGACCCGATAACGCAAAGGAATCTTGGCTGGCTTTCCTAGGGGTCACGTTTGTGAATAGGCAACTTGGGGAGTGTATGCCAGAACAAAGAAATGCTTCTGCATGCAAAGATCTTCAATAACTTAATCTGAGGTGGAATCATGTGGCTTCAGAAATCGTGCCTCCTGGCAAAATCTGACTTTTGCATTTCAACATCCTGAACTTTAGTCTTCAAGGAAGCTTTTGTGCTGCTGGGGCTCTGCTGCTCTCCCAGAAGAGGGTTCTTTGGAAATGATTGACGACAAGGCCAATTCTACCTTTGCATGATTTTAATATGGGGAGAGCAATGAGGAAAGCAGACGTCTCTTTACAAAGTGACTGAAGCCCTTTGCCATCCCAGCTTGCACATAGGAATCTTAATTGGATTAAAATACAAATCAGTATATTGTGATTTTGGAGGCTATGGATCCCACCCTCCTGTTTTTAGGCACATTGGCCAAACTCAATGAAGTGCACGGTCAATGTTTTAGCTTTGCCTTTGGTGTCCCTCGGTTGGAGCTCATTAAGCATTCGGGGAATAATAATTCTGGGACTTGAACTTTGATCTGAGGAATCTGGGAAAGAAAGGGCCGGAAATTGCAGCAGCCTGATTAGCTACCCCAAGTTGATCAACTTTTCTGCCAGATGCAGGCAGAGCTCCTAGAGGCTGAAAGACAATAGCGCGAGCAAGGGAGAGCTGCCTTTGCCGTGTTGTGTCTGTGCTCCTATCACATCCCATTACTGTCTCTAATGCAGAGGGCACTTTGAATCGCTTCACACACACCCGCAGCCAACTGGAATCTTTGTCCAGAATCTCTGTTTGGCAGAAAAACAATAATAATTTAATTTTTTTTTTTAACCCTAAAGATTTGTGTGTTAATTTTCAGGCATTTGGGAGTTGTGTGGCTTCATCTAGGACTAGGAACACCAAAATCTCTTGAGAGAAGCTCAGGCAAAGCTCTGAGAGAAAGGGTATCTTGAGCCTCACTGAGTTAGTGGGGCTTTCAAAGGGACAATGTGAATTACAGTGCAGCAGGACCAGGATAGACTGCACCATGCCAGAGTTTTACGTGATGAGCGGTACTTAACTCCTCAGGAGGAAGTTTAGATTGGGGTATAAAACCTAAAGTGCTTGCATTCAGAGCAAGGCAGAGTGTGTCGTCTATTTTCATTTCCCCAAAAATACCATGAGAATTTCAACTCGCATTCAAATACATGTTGTGACAACCTAGATTCAGTGAGGAGCCAGCTTTAGCACTCTGCGGCGTCTGACTGGGAATCTTCTGACACTGGCGACTGAAGAATCCCAGCTGTAATCGAGTGAGGAGTGAAACAAAGTTGTTGCTTGCAAAGCAGTTTGAGACTCGTATACCTTTCTCCTCATAAAGTAGGAGGAACATGTACCTGCTGCCATCAAAACACCTTGAAAACACTGCAGTATTGAACCCTGCATCCTTGGCAAGCTTTCCTTATCGGTGTCACTGTTCCTGGAAACTTTCTACACTTTCAGTGTCTGTCAAGAGACGCATCAAACGTCTACCTCAATATCTAAGGGAAATAAATACCCACAAGCAACTGCTGCCTAGTGCCATGTTTCTGGATGCTTGGCCAGCTGGCAGAGGAGGCATTGGGATGTGGAGCTTTTCCAGAAGAGCTGCTGAGGAAGAAATCTTTTTTGTTCCCGCTACAAATCAAACACTAAATATTGTAGCTGAAAACCCAAATGATTTAGCTTCCAGAAATAAGACATCATGGTGTCTTATGGACTCTCTTTGCGATGCTTCTCGGTCCCTCTTTATATAGGAGACGCTTTGGTCCCTTTCCCACGATGCTCCCCACTTCCCATCTCAGGCGTGGAGTGATGCAGTGGTCTATCAAATTGAAATGTACTCGGGATGTTTTCCAGGAGGGAAATCACTGTCATTGCAAATAATGTTGTTTGAAAGAAAGTTTCCTTTCAAATGAAAAAAGGTAATACAATTTTGGCAAACTCCCATCTGCCTTTCGTTCCAGATACCCCACCCTCCAGCTGTGTGGAGTATCAGAAACTACCTTTAATATGATTTTGGAAATCCAATGTCAAGTGAATGGGTCTCAGTTTTCACGGTGGAGAGGCGTCCCATTGCCAAAGAGCCAAACGTTTTGTCAGGTTTAAGGTTTTCTGCCCCTCTCTAAAGCCAAGGTTCTGTTTCAGGCAGGAGGCTCAGTGACTTGAGGAAGCTGATGCTATTCCAACATGTTGCTCATATCCTGAAGTCTTTTAATTTCCCCTGGCTGCTGTTGGAATAGCACCATTTCACTGAATAAATTAATCAGAACATAAGATTTGTTGAATATGAAGACTCAAAAAACCAGGGTACGCTCGTGACTCTGACAAAGCTGCTGTAGTTGGTGGTTAGTCATTATTTTTCCCCCTCTATGGGTGAAACGGTTACAAGAACCTCTGCTATTGTTGCTAGAAAAAGAGGCTTCCTGTGATATAAAGTAATTTTTTTAAATAGGAAACATATGGCTGGTCCCTAACAACAAAGTAATATTCAGGTGCTGATGGCATATGCCTGCCGTCCTATTACAGGAAGCTATCTTGGAAATCTGGTGGCAGAGGCTTATACGCTAATGTTCAGGAAGTGGGGGGGGGGAAGGAATCTGAAACTGATATCAGAAATACATTTGCATGTTTAATTTCACTGGAAGGGCTTTGCTGTTTCTAGTTGTTGTGGTTCTTGCATGAATAGAGCCAGGCTTATGGGAAGAAACTTGGACTGAACCGTGGTTGGGGATGTTACTTTTATCCTCCACTGCTGGTATTTCTGCCTACCTGTTTGTAGTAGTTGATAATATTTACCTTTGTTGCCTTAGCACTGAAGTGGGAGCCAAACTACAACCATTTCCCCCCACCCAGGGCTTTGGCTTAACCCTTATGATGTGCTGTTCCATCAAAGCCCAAATATTCAGGTCCCTTTTCAGCTGGAGCCTGGGTTGGGCTCACAGCCCAAAGTAATGTTGGTCAGCAGAACATGATACAGATCTGTTTGTACTTCTAGAGATGTGGGAAACAAACGAGGGATGTATGGAACTGCACGTGCTGGTGGTGTAACTCCCCTTGTGCTCAGTGGGAACTGGTGCTTTTGGTGTGGGGCAGTGTCGAGCCACTGAAATTCATTGTGGTTTTATCTGCATTCACAGAAACTTGCACTTGTGATTGTTCAGTCTCCTTCACCCCCCCTTTCCACCAGCCCCTGTTCTTGCTTTCAGTATTGTTCAGTTATCCAATTAGTGCACTCACACCTGCAGCGTCCTCTTCATCTACAAATGTGCTATTGCTTTAACCCTTCGGAGGGCCACAGCTGGAGAAATGTCAATATGTGAGAAATAGATCCCTGGATTCGGAGCGATTTGTGCGTGAACAAGGGACGTTTGGATTTGGTTTATCCCTACTCTTCAGGAGCTGACACCTAAGCAAAAGTAGGGAGTGACTGTTGTTTGACAGCGAGCTCTTCTTAGGGGGCAAATAGCACTAGGAAACATTAACTCTCGGCATTAAAAAGCCTCAAGGTTCTCTAGTGAAGATTCTGCATTATGTAGGAATCATCTTCAGAGTTGCAGCAAGTTGCAAAGAGGCGTAGCAGCTCAGCAGGATTGATTAAGTGTCTACAACTATGCGTCTAAGATAGTGCTATAATAAAAGTGACAAATGGGGAGGAATATTGTGTCTGCTAGAAACTTAGCATGACTGAACGGAAGAAATGCACAGGGTAATTTATTGTCAATGAAGAACCATCAGCAGGAGAGAGTGAACCTAATTCATCCCAATTAATTAGGTAAGGGACTTAAACCTTGGGCTTCCACAGCTCTAGCCGCAGAGTCACTGGCTATCTCAGAGGACTTTGGGGTCTGCCTATGAAACTCTTCAGATGAGTTTTAATTGATCGGTTCATATGTCTGCGGTAAGAACCCTCCGAACGCCCCTCGTGTGGGGACATCACCATTGTCAGCACTTTACAGCGGCTTCACCCGGGCTTGTTTCTGCATGGCCAGAGCTGGTTTAGCACTGCAGTTTTAAGTGTGTTGAAAAGAGCCGTGCTCGCCCTTGCGGGCGGTCAGCCTGCGTAGCCCCGCATCCCCGCTGCTGCAGGCAGCGAGCGTTTGCCACAGGGCTCTCATTGGCACTCATAACAGAGGAGATGGCCAGCGGGGTGGCAACAGCCTTCTCCAGGCTGGGCAGAGCTTTGTGTCCCCCGTGGATTTGGCTGCGGTCCACCCAGACTGCCAGCACCGCCACCCCCCCCCAGACCTGCAGGTAGTTTAACAACGGTCCCCCCCTCCCCAGTGCGATAAACAGAGCGTCCTGCTGCTAACAAAGAAAACTGTAGTCATTCCCCAGGTACTTTTCTCGCCAGCCTTAGGAAGCACTAAGTCTGTGCGGGTACGGCAGGATGGGGAGGGGGAGAACAGCACCTTTTGCATGTGCGGCCAGAAACCCCCATTCTCAGGCATAAAGCACAAAAGAAGATGTTTTTATGAGGCGGGGTGAGGCTGCTGCACACTGAAGGGATCCCACCACGCCGCCCCACACTGATAAAAGGCTCCTTTTTAAGTGATGTAATTCCCAAAGCGGTCTGCAACCCGCTGAAGCTTCAGGCAACATCAGTGTGGTCAGCCTGAGACTGGAGTGGCTGGGGGAGAGCGCAGAGGAGGAGGAGGAGGAGGAGGGCAGCAGCTCAGACCAGGAATGCTTTTACAAAGAAAGGATCTAAACACATTCCACTAAGGCTGTTCCTCCCCTGACAGTTTGTCGGCAGTGCCTGGGTTATGGGTGTGCAATCTCCGCATGAGCCAGTCGCTTGTCCTACAAAAATGATTTGTTAGACAAGTATAGCCGGAGCTGAGAGCAGGGGGAGGTGGAAAGGAGTCAGGGTGGAGGGGGAACCTTGGAATGGATTCAGGAATGACTGATGGGCTTGAGTGGAATTTTTATCCCGCTACTACCTTATGGGGGGGGGGGGGGGGGGGGCTGAGAAGTGGAAGGGGGAGAAGTGAGAAAAGGCGAATGGAGGATGTCTGCTGTAGCATCATGAGGTTTTATTTTTTCACTGCAAAATGCAAAATTGCCTTTTTTTTAGATGCATAAAAAGAAAAAAAATAAAAAGAGCCTTATACCACTCTTATAATTCCCAGACAAAGGCAGCTGAAGCAGACACCCCAGACAATGGAGAGCCCTTTCTCCCTAAAGCATTTGCCTTTCTCAGCAGTTAAGGTTAAAAGAAGGGAAAGGAAAAAAAAAAAAAAAAGAACCAGGCAAACCTAATTGAAAGAATGAATTAAAAAGATGACCCCGGAAAACGTGGCAGCCTTTTTATTTGACGAGGAATCAAGTTCATAGCGTGTCAGCAGAGGTGCTGCAGTTTGGTCTTTCATTTGTTTCCTGGCAATAAGAACATTCCTTTCTTAGGCTGATATCATCCTCTCATCTTCTCCCTCCCTCTTTCTGCCCTTCTCTTCCTCTCCTCGCATCCTTTTTCCTTCCTCCCTTTTTTCTCCCTCACCCCCTGGCCCTTTTTTCTCGTTGCTTGCCAGTTCAGGCATTCTCACATACATTACCCCTTCCTTTCATCTCCAGAATGACCTGAAATGACCTTTTGCCTGGCACTAGACGTGACTTAACTGATAATAGCAGATACTTGGGGGCCTCAAGCGGTGGCTTGTCTCAGCATGTAGAGGGAAGGGGGGGGGAAATTCCCCCTTTTTCCTTTCCCCTCCATACGGAAAGCACGGGCTTCTCTTTGTAGCAGCGTTTCCTGCAAGGTAGCAATTAAGGACACTCCGTGCTTTCGATGAGCTCTCCTTCTATCCCAAAGCTGTTACAGGAGGGAGGGAGGGGAAGGGGAATCTGTCTGCAAGTGGTTAAAAAAGTGGTTTTAATGCCACTGGCTACTAGTGCTCTGCATTGCGTCTTGTGCTCCCGTCTCAAGGCAGAGACTTGTTGGAACGGCACAAATGTCCTTCTGTCTTCAATAATCCACACTTTTTAGGTGACTGATCTGGGCAGAAGGTTATTATTTTGCTTCTCAATGTCCCTCGAAGCCATCACGGTAAAGATTGCAGCCAGAGCCGCCGGGTTTCTGCTCTGAGTTTTGAATGTTAACTCTTTATTTGGCTCCTCGGTGAGGCTGGGCGAGTTGCCACAGCAACGACTCGAGTCTTGAACATGAAAGGGCTCTTATTGTGCCATGTGGTGCCTCAGAGATACAGAGAAAGAAGGAGGCGGGGAGGAGAATTCCTCTTTTAGAGAAACAATAGCGAGACATTATGTGAACTTTGGGGGCTTTATTATAAACTTGGGCCGGGGGGGGGCGAAAAGGGGCTACAAGAGTCTGCGGGGAAAAAATGTGCTGACTTACAGCACCGTGCAAAGAGAGGTGTGTGTGTTTATAGAAATATTAATTCACTGCCTGTTAAATAAAAGCTCAACGCATACCCGTGTATTTAGTTCTTTGGCAGGTCATTTAGCGAGTCGGGCTGCCCAAGCAGATCAGAGCGCAGGGTCAGACCCCAAGATACGGGGTTTATTTCGTTTTCTTTCTTGAACTTTGTTCTGCCCTTTCTTTCAAGAGAAAAGGAAAGGGGTGGGTGTTAAAATGGCAAGAAAAGGTACCATAGTGCAGGCTGTTTTCCATTGTCCAGAATAATGGGGCGACTGAAACTGCAGACAATGGGAAAACGCAGATAATAGGGTTACTAAAGGATGCAGAGCAGAAATACGTGAATGGCTGCATGCAGAAGCAAGTTAGGTGCAGGGGAGCTCATTAGTTCAGATTTTCCACTACCTTGACCAGATCCAGTCTGAGACTGAAGATGGTACCGCTCGCATGTCCCTGTATTCCAAGTGGGCTTATTTGCTCCAGATGACTGCTGAGCCCTGCGTTTGGCTTTACCCCACCAGACCTGTGCTGGAATGGGGGCCAGCTCAGGGTGTCTCTGTTCCATGACACACCTGGATGACCATCCTGTATAAAACTGGGAGTGTGACTGTGTGCAAATGTATCCCTATGTATAAAGGTATTAAGCTCTTGGGCCAAGAAGGAGTTTCTCTCCAAGAGCCCCTGCTCTTGTGTGTACAGCTGTACCTAGAAATGGATGCTGCTCTGAGGAACTTACCATCACCACACCTCTTGTCATTAACCCTTCTCATTTAATGATTTGTAGTCTTCCACTGAAGGGTCCTTGTAGTTGTAAACCCAGTAAACAGAGTGGCAGCACTTTGCTTGGGTTAATATACTCTGTTTTCTCTTCCCTGGCTGTTTTGAATATGTATTGCAGAACTCATAAGCGCTGGCACCTTGTCACCTACTGTAACTGAGAGATAATGGATTTCCTTTTCCAAGAGCCATTTGCAAGTCAATTCAGATTTTTCTCCCAAGTATTCGATTCATCCCCAAGCTGAGGTTGTCAGTATTTGGGGTGATGGCAGAGCGGTAGGAAGCTGCAGTGGCAGAGCAGGGATGGACCTGCTCAAGGTGCCATCTCAGCAGCTTCCTCCGCTGTTCCATCTTACAAGGCTTGTTCTGCTTGGCATGAGTTAGCAGTGAAACGTTAACCATTGGTACTGGACAAACCTCAGAACTCCATGTGAAACTCGTCCATATCTCTTACACTTTGATGTATCTGGAGTGATTGTGCAGCTTGCCCTGAAATTCACGTGGTTTCCACGTTTCAATCACTACAACTGAACAAGGTTCTTCGGGTTCCCCTGAAATTTCAGAGCAATATCGCCTTTTGACAAGGGAAAAAAGGGAGTCATGGACTTCACTGAAAGTTAGCATTACCTTAGCAATTGGAAATCAACCGTGTGTCGTTGGTACAATGCTTCCCATTCCTCTCTGCCTTGTGGGATGCAAATCTCGGTGTATTAATTGTCAGTAATGTTGGCATCAGCCATCAGAGGTATAAAAATATGGCTGAATTATTATTGTGAGAGGAGCCATTTCTTTCTGAAGTCTTTGACTGTGGAGTGCTTAATCTCATAATCTTGTTACACATTTGTATGTGTATTGGGTGTGCATGCAATGCTTACTGTCCAGGGATGCTTTTCTAACAGGATTGCTTTTCCCCCACCATTATAGTGCATGTAGTTTAGAAACTTTAGATTTTGGATAATGTTGTACACCTACTTAGGATTGCTTTCCCTCTTCAGTACAAGTTCAAACTCTATTCTTAATGAATTACCTGCGTTTCCAGCTCTTCTTTGTATAGGATCATCACTAAGTGGATTAAATTACTGTTGCAGGTGAAGGACAAGGCAAACCATGGTTTATTGCCTGAAAAGCATGACTGCCTGAAGTGGTGATGATTGTATATGCCTAAGGATGTTGAAGTGTCAGCTGTCTAAATGTCTCCAGCAGTGTTTTCTTTCATATATAGGATGCCTGGAATTCAGGCTGAGATCTGTCAGGATAATACTGGCACTAAACCTTTCTGTAATTCTCAAAATACATGGGAGTGTGAGATTAAGAATAAAAATTGGGTTAAATCTCTGATCTCTTTATCAATAAGGAAAAAACAATGCAGTGAAAATGTGAAGTGTATTTGCCTTTGATGGCTGGTCAGGTTAAGGAATAATGGCATATTATGTGTTAGCAGCCAATGGAGTTATGCCTGTAACTCAAGTGGCAGCAGCCTCTGCTGAGTGTTTCAGGTTAAAAGGCTTTTAATGGTGCGAGAAGGAAACACAACACATGAACACCTGTGCTTGCAGACTGTGGCAATGGCCCTGCACCGGAAAGGTCAGAGCCTGTGTTTCCCTATTGCCCACTACAAAGATAAGGTCTAGGCTCAGAAGCAGCATTTGACTGTTCCCTACACTTCTTACACTTCAAGTATGTCATCATCAATATCTTTGTCTTCCCTGCTCTTCTTCTTATGGTTAGACTAAAGGCCACATCTAGTCACCAAAGACCCTGAGGCTAGTGCCTTCTGTCAGCGCCGGCTCCTCTGAACACCTGGAGCCAGCCAGCCAAGAGGTAACGTTAAACAGAAAGAGGATATAAGGCTGTGTGAATACGACTGGTAGTCTTTGCTCCAAACACATCCAGTCTGTTTCTGATTCTGTATTTGCAGAGTATCCCTCACTGTAGGGTAACAGGCAGGACGCATTAGGAATAATAGCAGCATGCAGTGTATGTCAGAAATGGTTATAAGCAACAAAATGACCTGCTAAACTCTTTACTGCTTAATATTGAAATGCTTATGTGTTTAAGGATGGACCAATCAAGTATTAGCTGCTTGTATGTGGAGCTTTATAAATGGAGCTGTTCTCTAGCTGTAGAACGTAAAGGGAAAGGAGCGCAGCGTCCCAGAGAACTGAGAGGAGCCCGATACTCGGGAATTACCCTCCCTGTCTACCCAAGCCGTGGCCTCTTGGTGGAGACCACAGAAACCTGCCGCTCACTTCTGTTCTGATACAGACAGGAACTTGCTCAATACTTTGAGATCTGGAGGCTCGTTTCATATCAGACGCCAAACAGTTGTTTCCTCTTTAATCAAATGCTTAACTTCTGCAGGTTAACACCACCAATAAGTGATTTAGATAAGCTTGGGTTATTAGGAAATCTTTTCAGAGTACATGGAGCATGTGGAAATGGCTGTTAAAAGCATTTGTATTACCTAGTCATTTGAAAATAGAGAAACATAAAAAGGAAATGATGGCCACAGTGAGCTGGATGCTATTTGCACATCTCAGGAGACACGAGCTGGAAACTGGAGCATTACTTAAGAGTTTTGACCCCTGAAAGTTGTGTCTCCTTCCAACTGGCGAGTGAACAGTGCTAACCATGTAACAGCGTGGGTCTGCTGTGCTGAGTTCTCTAGCAATACTCTGCTTCCTGCTTCCTGCAGAGAAAGGAAGCTTTCCCCTCTACCTCTTCTCTTCTCATGTGTCTCATCTTGACTGTGAATGCTGTGGGCCTGACTGCTGTTGGAAGCTGGGACTCCTGATTTATGCTCTCATCTTTTCCATTGATTTCAATGCATAACCTTGGGTGCGTAACTGCAGACTCTCATTTGTGAGTGGGAGCAGAAGTATTTGGGATGTCTTGAAGTGAAGGCTCCCAGCTGTCTGTGTGCTCCTCTGCCCCAACCCTCTGGTATGCGTGAGCTCTGTGCTGAGCCACTTCAGTTAACAGCAAAAGGTGCTGGTGGTTCATTTAAGCCATGCTGCAAGCAGTGACATTCCAACACCTGATGCTCCACCAGCTCAGGTGAGGGGCAGGCAGACAGCCGGAGCATCCCCAGGAACTGGAGCATTCAATCTACACATGCTTTAATGAACCAGCTGGAGATGGTAAGCATTTAGGATAACACTTTCTTAACTGAGGTTTATGGAGCAGGCTGAGAGCAGGTACAATTTGTGTCGTACCTGAGAGGCCTGCATCACTGTGCTGTTTTAATTATATGGGTACTGATCTTGTGAAACAGATTCAGGTTGAAGGAGGCTCCTTTGGGAGACAGTTGTTTTCCCCTGGAAGCTTCAAACAGAAGGAAGATAAGCTGCTTATAAAGCAGGAAGGCAGAGATTTTTCCCCTCCCTGAAATCATTTTTCTTCTTTAAGAAGTTATTTGCGCTGAGAACTTCGGGTTTAAGCTGACTCCATGCTCTGCCTGCCTGCGGAAGGTGGTGTACTCTACAGAAGAGGTTTTAAAGGTCACTAATCCAGCAAGAGGAAATGTGATTCTTGAGCCAAGTGTAGTGACACTCCCCTGATGAGGGGGAGATGCTGGTGCCAGACCCCATTCCAAGCACTTTTCTTGGTGTTAAGCCATGGCTGCTTAATGCAAAGTAAAAAGAAGTATGGTTAAATTAAGCCTATTGCATTTTCAAATGCATATGGATGGTAAATATCTGCATTTTGAACGTGCATTCCCTCTTTATTGACAATTGTGCACGTCTCAAGTCTAAGATAGAAATCTGTTTTAAACCGCACCGGTATGTAATACTGTGTGCTTTGTAAGTTGTTCTTGGTTGCACGTGGTAACTACCTTTGTGGTACCAGACAGGTAAACAAGGAAGCATACTATAGCAGCGCTTTGTACCATGGAATTTGAATAGAAGAGCACCATCTATTGCTCTTGCTTTGTTATAATAAAATTGCATCTTGAGAAGCTGGGCTTACATTCGTAGGCGCGTTTCATTAATGGTTATAATTTAATTGCATAAATCTCTTGCATGCTGATAGAAGAATAAGCCCCCTGTGTAAGTATTGAAAGCATTCCGGAATGTTTTTTCCTCTCCTGCCCCGAATATTATGACTTGTTTCTCCAAACGAGGTTTTTATATTATTGTTTAAATGTCAAAAAGCTACAAATCCTCCAAACATTTACCACTAGGTGTAGCACTCAATACCAGCACTTTTAGTCCTGCTGACTCTTTTACAATCACCTATTTATGGCAGAAGTACATCTCAAAGTGGTTTCCAGGTAAACACAAGACAAAATTCTGCTTGCATGAAAGCTTTGCAGACGTCTGTGTATTCATTGCATTTACCTGGGTAACAGATGAAAGGCTTTCGCTGCCCTAGCAGGTACTGAGGTAGTTGCTTCAAGGTCTGGAGTGATGTGGAGATATGTGAATTCATTCAGACACGTTGAAAACTACTAAATCACTAAAGGGGCTGATCAGAAGAAAAAATGTTATGTGCAGTGGAGTAGTGCATGGTTAAAGCAGTGATGATAGCCACATAAACAGACAACAGCATTTGCAGGACAGAGTACTTCGGAATTCATGGGACATAAGGCAAACATACCACGACTCTCGCTTTGACCCTGCAAACTACCTAAGCAGGATAAGCTAAGACAAGCTGCCAACAGCCAAAGAAAGGCTAAGGGAGACATTAAGAAGAAAGGAGAGTTCTTGGAATAAATCAGCTCTCAAGCAGTGGCCTGAAAAGGGAGGGAATGGGTATTTGATGGCAAAAGAACCCAACAAAACAGCGGATGTCTTCAGGTGAAAAATAAAAACCAATTGGTGCAAGCTAAAGCTAGGAGGGAATTTCTGGATAAAGAAATTTGGATGGTAAAATGTCAACATATCCAAAATTAAAGTTAGCTTCAGTGATGTTTTCCATGAGCTCTTTCGGGTATGATGTGCTACTGTAGAGCTTACAAGACTTAGGGACCCCCTAAATCACTTCTTGGAGGCGTCTGCTGCCTTTTGCATTGTTCCATGCTTTTGCAAAGTGCTTGGGGAGCCCTTAGCAAAGCAGTGACATCCCCAGAGGCAAGCTGTTACAATCCCAGATATGTGGAAAACTGCAGCAAAGCCTCATTAAAAACAATCAAACATTGATATGGGTCTGTTCTTGCAAATCTCAAAAATGAAGTGAGAGAATGAACCTGTCACCTTTTCCCCCACTCTCTGCCACAGACTGTTCTGAGTCAAACACAATGATACATCAAGAAATGCAGTATAAAATCCAGAGGTAAAGCTTAGCAATTCTCTAGGTGCTGCAAGATGTGCTTTATAAATGACTTTCCACTCCTCTCGCCCCACTCTGATTCCAGAGCACTGTGCCTGCTGGCAGGGAAGACTTCTTCTGTTGGAGTGCCAAAGTTGAACTCATCAGCGACTTTGAAGTGGAAAATATGAAATGGATCCATTTGATTCATGGGGATGATGCGTATCCTGTGAAAAGCACTTGGAGCTGAAATTTAAGGCAGACTGTACAGGCTTTTAGCTGAGGGAGGTGATTAAGGAGATGGATATTATTGCCTTGTTTTTTAATGTCTTGGCTCTGTTGTCGTGCATATAGACAGTTGTCATTTTAATCTGAGATGTTTATGGACTCACTTTTACTGCTAGCTCCTGCAAAGTGCCTGGGAAGTGCTAAATCTGGAGGTTTGCATGTGGGAACTGGTAGACTGAGGTTCTAATTCTGGCTAACCACACGTGTTTAATTTACGTTGGAAGAGCCCGTCAGAGGAGTGGAGCAATTGCTTTCAAAGAAATCTTCCATCTTTGCTAAGGTTGTTTGATCAAGGGGACCAGAAAAACAAACACCTGACCTTGTCTAGGATTTGTAGGAGCTACAGTTAGATTTAGCATCCAGCCTCATTCCTATGCCTATTCCTATGACTGAAAAGTCCTGCTCTTTGTGGTGGTTATCTTAACTTTATGTTTAGATGCTGATATGCACTGCACTATGTTCTGCTCAAGTGAAGCATCTTTACCAGACCGATGCCTTTGCTGGGATTAGGTACCAGCAAACTCATTAATCCTGTAGGGATTGATACATGGCAAGTCTTTTTATGCTGGCAAGAACACATCCAACCCATCCGGTAAGATGCAATGGCTTTTAGTTATACTTGATTAGAAGCAAAACTCTAAACTTTTCTGCTTTACATCAGAAACCTCTAACAAATCTTTATTTTTTCCTTTTTTCCTCTCATTTTAAGCATCATGTCTTATTGAAGTTTAGCTGGTTTGAGGTTAGAGACATAGCACAAAGGATGTAGCTCAACTCCTTCAGAGCAACTGCACTTCAACATCTCTCTACAAGTATTTATCATATGTACCTACGCACACAAAGCATTTAGCCTTGAGACAGCTCTCTCCTGTGAGAGGGGAAACATTACATTCCCTGAGCTCAATGCTGTTGCTGGTGCAGTTTGTCTTTTCTCCTCCCTCAATCAACTTTATCTTGCCTGCAATATAAAACCATAGGTTGTCAGAGGAAATGCTTGCTGTTGTTTTTTATCTTACGGTAAGACTCTGAAAAATCATCATAAATCTAATTCATGGAAATGAAAAGTATCGTAGGCCAGGAGGACACAATCAGTCCGGATTCTTGGGAAATGCAAAGGAAAAGTCAGGAAGGGAACGTGAACCGCAGCTCCTGATTGCTGTGAAGTCCAAATGATGGACTGCTGACCAAGGCTGGCTCAGCTAGTGCAGCTGCAGCCACCCCCTTTGACCTTTGCAGAACTACACCCCCTTGTAGCAGGCTGAGCCGTGTGTGTGATGGGGTCATTTCTGGCAGGTAGTCTCCTGCTCTGTTGGGAGACAATTCACTGAGGTGGTCATTTCCCTTGCCCTTAGCTTGAATCGCTTGCTTGAGAATGCTTATGCTGCAAAAAAGGCCTGCAGTCAGTTCACCTGGAGCTGCAGAAGCAAAGGGTGAGTGGTATGAGAGCACGCAACTCAGATTAATGTTTCGTCAAAAAATAAATGCAATAACCCCTCACTTTTAGCACATTCTGAAGTTGGACAGGGTATTTAGACAGTTTGGTCACTCTTTGTATACAAACATACAGTTGATTTCATCCCTCTGAGTCCAGTCTCCTGATAGAAATCACATACCGGAGCAGGTTTATCCTTCAGGACTGCAGCCTCTGGGTGTCAACCCATGAGCTTTTTCATCTGACTTTTCTCCCTTTGTCCCTCGAAGAAGGAGTGAGAGGAGCAGCTGAGTGGTGTCTGGAAGCTGGCCAAGGTCCACCCTCTATGACAGGCTCTAAAAGTCACTCTTGAGTTATTCCCCATCTGCCAGACCTCCCCTGCATGCCCATAGCATCTCCTGGGGCTGTTAAATGGGGAGTGTCCGGTGGTTTTCCAGCTCACAGGCGGAATATGCTTTTCTGCAGTTCCAGCAGAACCTGGGAGCCCAACTCCCACTGAAACCCAATTGATTTGAGGCCTTTGAGTCACTTAAATCCTTTTGGAAAGCTGCTCTATAGCCAAAAGCTAATGTTACAGTTTAGGAGGACCAGAAATGGAACCCCACCCTTTACAGTCTTTCTTTCATTTGTACTTTCCCATTAAGAGTTGAAGAATGGATGCATCTGAACACCAAGAACAATGAAGATCAGAGCCAGCAGACAGCATCCCTTGGGAAATCCTCTTCTTTCTCACTGTAGTGCTTCAAATGGCCATGAGGAAGCATCGACAGGTAGGGCAGAATTTGCCATATAGTAGTGCTGGCACATGCAGTGGTGCCTGCTGCTTGCATATGGTGGAAAAATCATGATGTGTCTCCAATTCCTACGGGCAAAGAAGATGCTGTAAATAGCATGGCCAAGTTTCAAGCTCTCACAGTACAGTGGGAAGCAATCCAGCCTTTTCTGGTGTCAGGAAGGAGAGCAAAAACGCATTTTATGCATCCTACGGGGATAAGAGAAGCAAAGATGTCCCAGCTGGAGTTGTTAGCTCTGGGAGGGGCAGCCATTTGGCTCTCATTAAAAGTGGCAACATCTGAAGTACAATAGTTCTCTCTTGGATCTTGGTGAACGTGCACTGGTGGGCTCTGTCTTCCACCCTGGGAAGGACTGTTGCCACGCCAAAGTCTGTTTCAGGTCTGCGCCTTAGGGCACAGCTTACTGGTTAAACAGAATATGCGGGCAGCATCCCAAACCTCAAGTAGTTCCTCTGTCCAAAGCTTGTGCCATTCCCTATGGGCTTTTCACTTATCCAGGCTTCCCCCAGTCCTTGTCCTGACTCATGGACTGTGTTCTCCTCTCCCTGTTGCTGATGGTCCATCTGGGAGTCACCTAATAGCTTCTAGGCACAGGACATCTTTTCTGCTCCTTTGCCAAACTCTTTGCCCTTTCAAGGCCCTAATTGCGGAGCCTAAAGGGTGTTTAAGTGCCTCATTCCCACTTAATTCGATTTGGACTGTTACCTCGCATGTCATCCTGCAGCTGAAGTTACAGGTAGGACTGATCCCTGTTTCCCTCAAAGAAACCAGTAATCCTGTGTCAGGACAGCATATATACATATTTATATATATATATATAGCTGAGCTTGTCTGGAGGTACAGGCATTGCAGCTTTGGCATACATTGGTCCATACAGTTTTCCCTCACAGGAGGGAATAACTCTGTGGACTTGAATGCTCCGCATGGTTTTTCTTTTAGGAAGGAAACTGGAAGTAGAGTGTTTTCCATTTGGACACAGGGCTCGTCTGAAAGCTAGGCCAACGCTGTGCTAAATAAATCGGCGTGCCAACCGCTTATGGGTAATTAGGCATGAAGGGAATCGGCAGTCTGCTCCCTCCGGTGTGACTCACAGACGGCATATTTGCAATGTGCCTTTTGCTTCCAGGGCTTCAGCGCTGTGGTACTCGCAAGGAAAATGGATCCCGAGCTTACAGCAGCCTTGAGGTACTCAGTAGCTCTATCACTAGGAGTACAGGGAGGAGATGTGGGGTGACAGTGTGGGGTTACGGCTTCAGTATCTGTCCATACAGCCAGGGAGGCTGAAACACTTGTTTGCTTTGAGGGCAGCTGTGGTGTTCATGTCTTACTATTTCTCTAGCGAGTTACCATCCCAGAGCCATGCCAAGGTGATGACGCACACGCACATGCTCCTGAGGTGCACCAGTGCTGTGTCCTTTGGTTTGGCCCCTACTTCTGGTGGCAGTTCAAGCTTCTGGATGCCACGTCAAAGGATGCGCATCCCCTGCTCATCCAGCTGTGCTGCAGAAATGGTAATGAGCAACTGAGGGAGATACGGGCGTCTAAAATCACCACAACTGTTTGCTAAAGGAACATGGCTTCACCAGTTCAGAGCTTTAGGGTAATTCCGTTTAGTTATGAATAAGATGTACTACACACTTGCTTTCAATGTCTCAGGCTCAACGAACACCTAATAGGTTTAGCTCATGGCACAGCCAACAAAAGTGTCTGAAAGATGGTGCAGAGATGGCCCAGAGATAAAATTCCAGTTCATCTGCCTCTTAGGAGCATTCCTGACTAAAGGAAAGCTTTGGGATATGAAGTGGAAATGTACCAAAGTCTTTTGGTTAGTGCATTTGGGTTCAATTAGCCTAACATGGCTGCTTCTCCAAACTGCAAGAAACTTTCTCTGGGGATTTCCAAAATCTCTTCAAGTTCAGGATGCTGCAAATAACAGCACGGCTTGTTTTTGTCATGCACTTTTGAGGCTTTTCCTTTTATGATCTTGAATGAAACCAGGAAGAGCAGGGATGTGTGAGCAATAAACTACTGGAAAAAAAACCCAAACCAAAACCACACCAAAACCCCAAACCCACTTGGTTGCACTTCGGAGCAAAGGACCCACAGTGCTTCTGAAACCTATCCACGTGAATGCAGTCCCAATGTGCACTATTAAAGTTTGCAACCTAAACTGGGTATATATTCTAAAGGTCTGGGTCGTTTGGAATCCAGAGATTTAATCTCTGTCATGGTCTGTCCTGTTCAAATCGGGACTCACAGCCTTGTGAAGTCTGGAGTTACTCAGACGCAGAGGTCACGATCGAGTTGTAACCTATTTTACAATGCAGAGCAATATTCATTATCTTAGAGGTCTTAGAGCGATAATGGTCCATTCAGTTGTAATTCTGCTTAGTGCTCCTTCCTCTGACAACGTTATGGCTTTTGTTATTTCATTATGATTCTTACAACACTTGGTGTTTTTATGAAGGCAGTGACACAGCAGCCGGGGCCAGCATAGGCTTCATTACAAAAAGGCTAAATTTCTAAGTCCTATTACGGAGGAGAATTGAGATGTGAGAGCTAAGTGTAACCTCAAGGAAAAAATTGGAAAGCGGCTGAAAAGCTCGAAATATAATGGAAAGCTTTAAAAATAACACATGCAATTTTGTAGAATTGCTTTTCTTCAGCAGCTCCTGTGAAGTCTCGGGGGGGGGGGGGGGGGGTCTGCTGGAACACTCAGACACAGCAATAGAGTAAATTGCAAATTGAAGTGCCAAAACCAGTCCGTCCTGTACAGGTCACTGAAGTAGACACAGCTCTTGCCTGAAAGCATTTGTAATCTAAAACCCCAGCGCTATTCCCATTGAAGGTAATGACAAAACTCTCTGTGATTGCAAACGGAACAGGATTAGGCCCTAAGTAAATAAAAGGCACCTTTTTTTTTGGTCACCAGATACTCCTTACCTATGACAAATTCAAATCACTGTTGTTCAGGAATCTAGTGACCTAATTTTATCCGAAAAACTTCTTTCTGCAGCGTTCTTTCCTCACTTTCAAGCAGGTTTGGAAAGACAAGATTTGAAAGAGAATTCCCATCTGTTATTGAAGCATTTAATCATTCTTTAAAAGCCAGTGCAGTTTTATTTTCTCTGGGGAGTGAGCAGCATTAGCTGAAGCATAAAGCAAACTATACCAAGTGTAGAAAAAACTCACCCTGATGTCCTGTTTGACAAACTGACCTGCGGGTCACAACCTGAGTTTATTGATCTGTGGGGCCTTGTCTGGGTGTCGGGCATGTTTTCTGGACTTTGGTTACAGCCGCATTCCTGACTTCTGAAGAGTAGGGGGTGTGGATTTCTACTAGGAGTAACCACTGGGAAGGAAGTAATGTTCATTAAGTGTGCAGGCAGTGCAGGACTAAGCATGCTCAGTGAAAAAGCTTTTCTCCTTTGCCTGTCAAGCTCTACGTTTGAACTCATTCCAGAACGCCGGATTTACTTTTCATGAAGAAACAGTACCTGGCTGGAGTGCACTTTTCTTTCCCTCCTTAGTCACCGGAAGATTGGAAACACTGTTCTTTTGATGATCACTCTCAGTAATGCAGTGCGCCTGCATGCAAGTGCGAATCTTGCAGTGGAGAAGGAAGACAAACTTTGCTACCTGTGAAATGAAGACTTCTTAGGTCAGTAAAGGGGTGCAGAGAAACTAACTTTCCCAGCAGCTTTTGAGTTTGAACTAATGCTTTTGGTTCCTGCTCCCCTGTATCCCCTTCCCATCTTCAGCAGCGCTGAACTTTGCCAGAGTTTAGCAGCTTTCTGATTGTTCAGCCTCTCTGCTAAAGGTAAACTTGGTCGAAGTGAAAGCGTGATGAGGTTTGTGGGGAGCTGAGCTTAGTTTGTGAAAACCTGAGCTGCTGCTTAGCGGAGAGGCTCGTTCTCTTTCCTTTCCCTTTTCTTTCTTCTTTTTCAGTGGTTCCTATAAATGCAATCCTTTGCTTCCAGCGTGCGGGTATGTGCTTTAAAAGACTGCTCCCGCTTCTCTCCCCGCCCTCTCCCTTAGAGCTGAAAATGAGACTCGTTCTTGAATAATAAACTCTGTATGTTATCAAGCAAAATCTTGTGGCTTGTTCATGTGATCTTTTCCAGCCTCAGCAGAGATGGTTTGCCTTTTAATACATTCGCAGTTCTGTCTGGAAAATGAATTGCAAAACTGTGAGAGGGGTGAGAGAAAGCAATTTTTACTTGATAACAGCGTGGTTTAATGTAGCAGACTATTGCGCTTTTAACTTTGTAAGTGCTCTCTACTTTTTGGGTTTGAAAGGCGTATTTCGAACTCCTGTCTCTTGAGGCTTTGAAATATTCCCAGCCTTAGGAAGGGGGGGGGGGGGGGAGAATAACTTTTTCTTGTGACTTAGTGCTGCCTAAAGAAGATTTTTCTGAGCATAGGCCAAATGGTCAAGAAACAAAGTGACCACTGAATAAGAAGTGAAATGGACTCAAATCATTAGAAACTGTCTGTAGTTAATGATTATTTGAAGTAGGCCAGCGGCATTTGGCAGTTTCTGGTGTTGAATTTTGTCCTGTGCTCTTCAGAATGGTTCTCCTGCTTATCAAAAGTTAGCATTTAATCCTGTAAGTGTGAAGACTCTATACAGCTTTCAGTATTTGAATTCTATGTGTGTTATAAACTTGAGATAACCAAAGATAAAGCTATACATGCAGATGTATCAATTTGGTGTGTTGAAAAGCTCTGTATTTCTTATTTGGTTATTCTAAGCTGGAAGTTGATTTCCCATGCAAAGAATAAAGGGCATCAGGTTAGTTATGACGCATACTCCTCGTTTCAGGATTAGAAGTGCATATCTTCTCAGACTACAATAGGTTCTGCTGCTGCTGCTCACCGCTCTGCAAAAGAAAGCTCAGCATCTCTTTGCAAAGGGTGAGAACAGAGCAAAAGTGACTGGGTTACACTGGGTCTCTCGTCTGATTCCCACCGGGATTACCTGCGGCGCATACATGGAGGGACGGGGAGCAGCTAGGCCAAGCAGAAGGAATCTGCAAATGACCAAAGCTGAAGCTCTCTGATCTTTCCTTACGTTTATCCCCTGAGATCCAAGGAAGTTTTGGGTGAGAGGAGGCTGGGAAAATTTCTTTGCATTTTTCCTCTTTGATTTAGCAATCTGCAGGGGATTAAGGAGGCAGGCAGGGTTGTGCTGCAGATGGACAGAGTCTCTCCCCTCTTTGCATGCAGCACCTCCATTTCCTTAGCTGTGAAATGGGGAGGGTGACTGGGAGGGTCTTTTGTAAGGTACTTTGTGTATTTATGGAAGGAAAATGCCTTGTGCTTCCAGAGGAGTGATAAGCCCAGGCTGCAACTCTGCACATCCTGATTTGAGTTTTGAATGCTAACTTTTAGGCCCGCAGATTCAGCTGAGATCCTTTTAATGACATTAGCAAGGTAAAATATTGTCCTTATCCAGATGAGAACAACATGGCATTCCCTGTGCTATTGTTCATTTTCAGGTATACAAATCCAGCAGCTTTGCATGAATCCGCTTCACGTGCAAAATGTAATTAGGGACAGGAAATGTTTTTGGATTATTTCATTTCCCTTCCTAGGGTTGAGATTTTGCAGTTTCGACACTTGCAGAAGTTAGAAGTGGAAAACAACTCTTAAGCCATGGAGCCCAGATCGTAACAACCCTACCTGTGATGTATAAAATGGTCCATTAAATGAGTATTGGCCAGGTTTTGGCCACTAAGCTATTTAGCATCTCCCTGTCTTTGTTTTCATTCTTCACCTTCCCAGGTATTCCAGGGCAAGCCCAATACTGTTCCTTTGTTTCATTTACATCCTTCTTTATTCTTAAAACAGAGGAGGGGAATTCCATAGTTCCTGGAAATATCTGGGTCTGCCTAAGCTTTCATCTACCTCCAGAATGAAGCAAGCTGCTGCAAATGTGTGTAGCATGGTTTTCTCTTTCATTTGTGTGTTGAATCCTGGCTTTTTGAACAACTTAAATGGGGAAAAACTTCCAATGCATCTCCTCCAGGTCCCACGTGTGATCTTGCTCTCTGAAATGGAAACATATCTTCTGAAACCAGCGATAATCAACAGGCAGAGGTGAAATCTGAATAGAGAAAGCAGGAAGTGCAGGAATGGGATATGTTGTTGAGCACTAGGTTACCTTTGCTGCGAGTTTGTTCCTGTCTAGGACGTGCAGAGCAGAAGCACGATGGTCTTGGGTCTCTGGAGTGGTTAATCGTGGCAGCTTCCTTGTTTCAGTGCTTACACAGAGACACCCTGTCAAGGCCTCTTTTGAAGATGGTGGTTGCTCAGAGCGTTTTGAGTTATCAGGATGTCAAGACCCATCTGAAACACCCTGGCTAAGTCACTCAGCGAAGTAAGCCAGCTTGTGTCTGGCACTGCAATAGAATAACAGACCCCAAATGGGTTTATCTGTAATGGGTCATTCTTGACCTAGAGATGCTAAACGTGATCTGTTCAGATAATGTACCCTTGTGCTTACTGGAATGTTCTCCAAAACTGTATCACTACGGGCAGTGAAGTATAAAACAAATAGGGGATGATTTGTTTTAGAGAAAGCTACACTAGATGACATTGCTTCTCTTTTGAGGAATCACAGAGTTTGCACTACATGTGAGAAGGTGCAACTGTATTTTTTCATATCTAGCATAGAAGTGCAAGGCAGAAGCTAATAATGGTACCTCAGGCAGTAACCTGCCCTTGTGTCCTTGAGAAGAACCAAGGAACAGCAGGGCAAGTCACTGCAGGCTGTTCTGTCTAATGTTTGTTTTGAGGCAGATGATCTTGGGTCATTCTTGGGAAGATCTCGAATGTGCCTTTCTTTCCCTACTTTCCTTGACCCCAAGAGTACTGTGTGAAAGTAGCTGCAGGGAATGAGCCATGTGGGAGCTGAAAGCCCACTGTCTTTCTAAAAACATCTTTACACATTAACAGTAAAACTGATTCCCTCATCTATAAGTTCTGATGGAAGCTGCCTATCTACAAGTAACACCTTTCTACCAGTGGGGTTTTACAGATCCACTGCTCTGGAGGAATCGCATCTGGACCTGTCCCCTCGGTCACCACTTGCTGAGGTCTGTTCCTTAGCCAGTCACAGCCACAGGTGGAACTTCAGCACCCAGGGTTACTGTAGGGCCAGGGCTCTACTCTTACGAAGCGCTTAAGTAATGCGTCCTCTTCTCCACTGACCAAAGTGAAGCAAGCTCTTTCTTTTCTCTGTGTGCTGGTGGGTTCAGGTAGATGTCTGAAGATGCAAAGGTGTTCAGAGCAGAAGCAGCAAGACATGGATGATTTCTGAGGAGCACTTTTCCTCAAGCTGTTGATTTTAGTGTAATTTCTCCTAGATGTTGCAGGTACTGCCACATGCAACCATGCCTGGGATAGAGAAAAGGGACTGTAAGCAAAAGACAATCCTCCAGTGCAGCACTGGTATTAATGGTGAATTCCTCCATTTATTTTTGCAGGTAGCAGTGGAAATGAAAGCAATTCTATTTATCATATTGTTCACAGACTCCACAAATGTAAGTACAAACACGGCTGAACACTGCGCTCTGTTTCACCATAGGTGAAAGTGTGAGTCTAATGATCAAATAAGCATTCATGTTGCGAGTGGTTTAAAACCAACCGAACAAGGAGCCTAGAGGAGACTTACATGTGCAACACTTTGTTGCTGGCTTTGCACAACATCAGGGTTCATTTGGATTTAGATCCTGTTGCACTGGGGCCAAAGTTGTCTCTGGAGAAGTGTGGGAGGGACAGAAGAGGAGAAAAGCTTTTAGCTCTGTCTATTGAGAACCCCCTGGGTAGCAATGTCAGAAACTCCTGCAGGACTGAGGTGTTGAAGTCCTATTATTAGGAGTATTGTGAGAGATTAGATCAGGCTTTAAAGCTTTCAGGAACCTGAAAACACAGGTAGGAACCCCGTGGGATCCAGGAAGTGTCTGAACAGGTTGTGTGCCTCAATCTGAGAGTTAATACTTAACTTACCGTAGGGGCATTAACAAAACCCACTGGACTTCTGCATGGATCTCCCTATGTCCTATGTCTTGGTATCACCTCATTTCAGAGGAACTGTGATTCGTAGATACTGAAGCCTGAGTTTAAGGTTCTCAATGGGTAATTTTGAATATATTACCCGTTGCTTTAAAATCACAGAGAAAGTGATGAATACAGCGCACAGTATTAGCGTCTGTTGGTGCCTCCTGGACTCGTTTCTGTCTTCACCGAAGTTCAGGGATTCTTTGTCTGAGTTCAGTTTCAGCCACTTAAGAGACTGGAAAGTGCTGCAAACTTTAAGCTGAAGTTCAGTGCAGATTCTGCTCTCTGTAGTTGGGAGTTGCAACCTGGGCCAGAACTCAGCATTTGGATCCCCTTCCTTCCTTGGCAGACATGCAAAGAAATAGGATTTTCTGCATCACTATGCAAATTCCCCAGGGAAATGGGTGCCTTTCTGAATCGCCCCTGTGTTGCTGTTGGGGTTCAGGTGGTTGAAGAAATGAGCTTTGTGTTCACAAGGCAGCAGGGACTAGGGTTTCTCCAAAGTGCCTTTGTTTGGGTATATGTAAAGCTATCAATGCATCATTCTTTCTGCTTCAGCTGTTAGAGACTCCCATCTTCTCCATTGATTTTACCCAGAATGCTTACTGCCCTTGAAGGTGTGACCTGTACCTCAGGCTAATTTATTTCTGTCATGGCTGCAGCATATTTTAGAGGGCAGCGGGGGTAGGAGAGAGAACAATGAATTCAACATGGAATATAAATCCCAAGCCTGTAGCTTTCAGACATTCCACTGCATCCCCTGCTCCATGCTCTCATTTGGCATTCTGCATGGTCTTGGATTAAGAGGGGAAAAAGAAGGGGGGGGGAAGGCATTTGTATAACTAATCAGGTGAGCCATTCTGGGGTAATCCCTTTGGTCACACATACTGGCATGTGTATTACCATTTTGCTAGGCTTCTAAAGCATTTCCAATGACGTCCTAGTTTATGAGCCTGAATGAAAAGTCTCACCTTGATGGCCTAGAAGTGTTCTGGATCTGAGCACAGCTGCTTTAATCTGTTGAAATTTGTGTCGCGGAATGTGGATAGACAAAGACTTAGGGTTTGTGCTGAAAGCTCATTTTGGACCATAACGGTGGTGGGGCTGATGGATTCCCTTTTTTGCGTGTGTATTTTATTTTGCATCGTATTGCATGTTCTTTCCTCTTTGTTTTTTATAGACAATAACGTGAAACTGAAATGATGTGTAAGCACAAATACTAAGCTTCAGCACTGGGCCCTTTTCATTATTCTATTGAAATAAGTGGGGTGTATTCTCGTGACCTGCTTGTGTAGCTGAAGTCTTCCCTGCCCCATATGGTTCATCAGTAGCATAGGATTTCTTTAGGGCAAACATGTTGCTCCCAGTTCCCCCCCACAGAAAGGCTGAGCACTGTGTATTCAGTGGGTTGTGGGGAAATCTGTTGGAAAACCCTGGACTTAGCACCACGTCCTCGGGATGCATGCGAGCCCTGGGATACACTGTGCAGTGTTTTACAGACCCACCTCTTCCCACCTTGGATTTGTGAACGATAGCCAATGAGTCCCGTGAAACTGGAAGCACCAAGAGGCGAACCCTGGCTCTCCAATATGATGCTACTGAATGGTTTCATAGACTGACTGTTTGGACTCTGCAGTTCAGACCAAAGTTTGGTGTTCAGGTCTGAGTTGATTTTGTCCTCTTGCAGAGGAGAGGCAGCTTTAAGGAGCTATATCAGAACACGAGCTTCACATAAAGCACAGTTACTGCCTTCCTAGGAAATTTAGGGCTCATACTTCAGCGCTTTTGACGCAGGAGTACCTGGCCCGGGGTTGCTGCTGTGGGTCAGGGCAGTGAGGCCAGCTGGGTAGGTCAGGCTTCAGAGGAATGCAGAGGGCTCTGGAGTTGAAGTGTATGAGATTTCCAGGTGATTTGCTGGGAGCTGCTGCCACAGAAAGCTCTAAATTAGCCTGGGATGGCTGAATGCAGTGAAACTTACACCGGTCTGGCCCGAATTCGAAGCTTATAGTTAAGTCTTGTTACTTGCTGTGTGATTTGGGTTCTAAGTGGGTCCATGTCACACAGCCGTAAATGTTGTTCTTCCCCCAAATGTTTTCTGCACTGAATCACTCGGAAGCATTTCTGTAGCACCTACTGCTGTAGAGACAAGAAGAACTGGGACAGGAGGTATCAATTCAAAGGAGAGCTGTGAATATAAAGAAGGTTTATGATTTGTGCAGGGGGCAGAGGGATGCTGTGCCATAGGAAATGAAATGATCCTTTGGCATAAAGTGTATCTTTTCGCACCTCCGCTTCTTGCACTGTGGCAAACACGTATATATATGACCTCCGCCAACGTGCTGGTTATTACTCACGGAACAAAGCAGCCAGGGCTGGGCATTCAAGCATGGAGGCTCCTTGTATCTTGGCATCTTTGTGTTTATAGGTCTCACTCTTTTTACTTTGCCCCTAATAGCAATAAAATAAAACAAGATCCGGTCTTTTCATAGCATCGCCACTCTCCTAAAACAGAGGGAGGGAGGAAAAGAAAGCAGTTCCAGCACAGAAGAGACCCTGTGCTCCTATAAATGATTTTTTGGGCCTCCAAGATAAAACTGGGAGAGAAAGGGGAAAAATACAAGTGCTTAACTGCAGTATGGTGCAGCCATCCTGTGACTGAGCACAATACCTTGGGGTCTGATTTCTTAATAGCCCAGGGTGCCTGATCCATACTGGTTTGTCGCCAGTGGAATAAGGAAAGGAAAATCAGATGCTGGGTGGGAAGATGACTATGGTTTTTGGTTCACTATGAGCCTGTGATGTGCTGGCATCATTTTGGAGTCTGTCACCAGGCAGTGATGAAGCTCTGCTTGCTGTCTTCTCTGAGCCACTGGTGTTGGCAGTGCCTTCCTGAGTAGCTGCTTTGCAGTAGGAATTCTCCTCCTCTGGTTTTAGAAACCCCTCAGACCATCAGCACTGAAGCCATGTATGAATCCAGTTCATTTCCTTCATGTCTGCTTGCTGCTCTAGAGGTCTTGTGATGTTTCACCCTTTAATATCTGTCCTAAAAGGGTGTGTGCCCAGTTTAACCCCAGAGGCAGCCTCTTGTCAGAAATGAGTCCCAGGGCTAATGGCAGAAATAGAGAGGACAAGCATGTCAAAGAAATACTGCAGATAAGATGCATAAGGTGTAGTGGGAGATTTTAGGAGTGAAAAGCATCCCAGAAATGCAACTTGGTGGTTATTATTTAATATCTTATAAACCAAAAACATCAGTCAAATTTTCCAGCGTGCAAATGAAGGAAAAGTACCTAAAGCTGTGTCAGCGAGAGATGCTTTGCAACATAATTTTATATATGAGAAGACCTCTCATATGCTTCCCAGATGTACAATCCCATATGTCTGTTCTGTTAGGCTGATTACGGAATACATGCATTTATAGCTGAGAGCAATGGGAGAATTGATTTCTTTCTAGCGTGGTGTGGATATCACTGTGTTCAAGATAATTAAACATTAGAACTGCAATACTCACACACAGGTCCGCCCTGGTGTTTTGGTGTGGGAGACCACGGATGGAGCTATTGGTGTTAGTAGTGCATATGTGAGAATGTGTTGCTTGTGATGCTACGCAGCTTAAGGTTTTCATTTGTCATACCTGATGCTGCAGGTATGTGTGCGAATAACTTGACTCACAAGAGTAGTCCAAAGAGGATACTTACTGCTTACGTGCAGGAGCTGTATGGATCTGAATCCCAGCAGATCCCGGCCTAAGTGTAATATGACTTGTGTGTTTAATACAATTGCTCCGGAGAGCTCACTGTTTGAACTGACAAGACAAAGGGAGTATTATTACACATTTAGATGTAAAGAACTGTGGGCTTGTCTACCCTGGAACAGTCAGAAGTTAATTCGTCTTAAACTAATGATGCATACATAAAATGCATTAGTTAAACTGCACTGAACCCCTTTGTGGTCACTCTTGTTCCTGGTGAAAGTGTTTTCCTTTCATTTAAACTTGATTCGCTTCCAAACTAAATTTAGTGCAACCTCATTAAAGCCACTTTGGTTGTGAAGTAAAAAGCCTATACAGGGATTTAAATGGTGCTCAAGTAACTTACCTCAAAAATTGATATGATTTCAGGTTTTTTGAGTGCTCTGCTATATGTTACACGCTTTGTCCAAACTCCACTTTGGATACTATCACTTGCTTCTAGCAGTAGTTGGATTTTTTGTCTTTCAGACTAAGCTTCAAGATAAGGTGCTAATTTCAGCTTTCATAAAATAAAGGCATGATTTGGTGCAGAGAAGACCTTTGGGAATATTAACCCCAAGGGTGTCAATATCTGAATTCAAGTAATTTGAGACTAATTTTAAGAGTGTACTTGCTTTTGGATGTTGGTGTTTGTAAGTGCTGAAGATTGTTCAGTACCCCGGAGGGAGTGATGGATATTGGATTTTACTCAGTATCCTAACTGGAAATCTAATCTCTGTAAACTCGAGCTTGTGGCTTACCACTGAATTATTCCACACGTAGAGGGAAAATAGCTTGGCTGAGTGATGTTTGTGCTTATGATGAAATTCAGTTAGGCATTGGTTTGAACATGGCCAAGTCCAGCTGAATCTCCCAAAAGTGAGCACACGCAGGGAGCTGAGTCCAGAGCATGGGGAAGTTCAGGCTAAAAACAGGAAAAATGGAGCACATTCCATGGCTTAACATGTAAGCAAACTATTCCATGCAGTACAGAGGCTTTAGGCTGCCAAAAGTGGGTACCTGCAGCTTCTTTCTGTTAACACACATCTTGAGCTTTAGAGGCAGCACGGACCCCATGAATCTGAACTAGCAGGCAGCAGCAAAGAGTGAAGGCACACAGGACATGGTGATGAGTGTTCCTTGCAAGTCCGTGTAACGGATATCTAAAGTTTTGCTCCTACTACTGCATTTAGAAATGCAGGTATTTGACAGACCTGTGATGGGTAGAGTTATAACAATTTTATATAGATTGGGACCAAGAAAAACAGAACTCTGTTGGGTTTCATTTCCACTTGTGTTGCTGGCTTCCTCTAAGCTGGAGGGGCAAGTAATTGAAGAGCTCAGTGTGTCTCTGAGTTTCTTCACCTGTCAGTTGGGGGAATTACTTCACAGGGGGACTGGAAGTATCATTATAATGATAGTTGCAATATGCTTTCATATGCTAGGTAGAAGAGCGGGAGCGTTAACATGTACAAGAGAGAAAGAGAAAAGTAGGTTAGCCTGTCTGAGCTTGTCATGCTTCTACTGTGTCAGCAAACTCAGGGAGACAAGAGAAGGAGAGGAAGAGAGATCAAAAGAATAGATTAAATTAAAAGTAAACAGGCAAAGTTAAACTTAAAGTGGCAAGTAAGGAGTTGCACAGGACCTGTTCTGTGCCTAACTGCGTTGACTTGGTCCTTCATGTGCCAAGCTCTTTGTCATCAGCAGTTCACCACCAAAAATCACAAGGCAATCCCAGTGTCTGTGTGTGGTTTTGGGCTCCCCTCAGCTCTTAGCTGGCCATGCTGAGGCTGCTCTGTATGTGAACAAAGGCCTTTTGAGGAAAGGCAGGGATTACTCCCTGATGGTGGGGAAAGCCAGGATGCATCTCCCTGGACTGATGTGGGACCTGGATCTTGGAGACCTTCACTTTGAGTAGGACTGTTTTTTGTGGCACATTAGGATGTGATGTACAGCTGCTCTGTATTGCAGCGGTGATGGCAGCAATAAGCAACGTGGTTTGCAGCACCAAGTCCTTGCCTTGTAGCCTTGGCATTGGCAGTGGCAAGTGGCACGTGCTTAGGGAAAAACTGTGTAAAAGTGGGGTTTAAATCTCCTCTCGGCTCTTGGCTATCTGTACTTTAGGGACTGCCCAAAGCACGTGCTGCATCTGGTGTGATGTGCAAGGCTAATGTAGAACCTTATATATGGACATGAGAGAGTTAATTTACCTTGCTGTGCTTGCAGTGAAAGCTGCTAGTTGCACAAAGCAGCAGCACTGGGAACCTCTCAGAGCCTGCACTCTTTTCCTCCTTCTTTGGTGCAGGGGGAGTAAAAAGTCTCTATGTGGGATAGCTGTTTCCTCTGAGCTTTGTCAACACGTTCACACTAGGTTGGGCTTCTGCACAAACGTTTCCCTCTGCTTCAAAAGTCCATGTGTGAGGAAGGCAGCTCTGTAATGTGGTGCTGTTGTGCATCATGTTGCAGTAGCTCAAAACATGGTGCTGTCTCCTGTTGGAGGGCAGATCGGACTGACTGATTTGCAGCCTCCCCATTTGTGCTCTTACAATATGGATTCAGTTTTGGAAGTGGTGAATGTGTGGTGTTGCTGCTGTTTGGCATCTTTCAATGACACAGGCCACTTAAGTGCTCTCTCAGCTTTTTGGACACAAGGAAGAGACGTGATCTTTCCTTTTATGTCCTTTCCTCACCCTGTTTGTTTTCAAGGCACGCTCTCTTGGGTGGTTAAGATGACCAGGCATAGTTCTGAACTGTATCTCTATTCTATTTAGTACAATCTATTCTGTCTGATCGTGAAGTAGGCCAAGCAATCTTCATATGCAAATTTTCCTTATAAAGGAGACTTAAGAAAAACAGAAAGCATGTAGGGGAAAATTCTTGACAGTCAATATATGAAGGGGTTAGTTATATTTTTACAGCATTATAGGTCAAACGCTCAGCTGCTGAAAGCAGTCAACCCAGCTGTAATCTTCTTTAACTGTATCCAGTCAGAAAAGAGGAAAAATTGTTTTTCTGCCTTTGAAGAATGGAAGTATCTTTTTCCATATCCACTTCTACCTGTTCTACTGTAACAGACTCTGGACCCACTCAGCGAAATCATCACAAGCAAAGTTTGATGGAAACAAATTGCACCAGAAAGTTAATCCTAAAACTGCCTTTTGCATCTTCAGCAGCTGGGTAGGATTTGAAGGAAAAGTGCTCAATTTGCATCCTAAGCCTCCTCAGCCTGCCTTATCTGCGGCAGAGCTGGACTGCTTGGAACCATGGGCTATGAGCTATAATCTTATTTTTACACACGGTCAGACTGTTTTACTGTGTGTCATCTGAAATGCACCCTTCCTTTGTGAAAGCCACGAGTAACCACAAGCTTCCGCTCCAGTGCTGGAGAACAGTAAGTTTTCAAACGGACTGCTGAGTAAATAAGAGTGGAAGGAACATGGCAGGAACCTCTGGGAAAACAAAGGGGAAGATGGCATCTGTCAGAGACCTTATTAACGTAAGTGCCTATTCCCAGCCAAGTGAAGTGAAAAACACCTATGCTGGGATAACACAACCCAAATGCAGGAAAGCCAGCCACTTTAAGTGTGGAGGGCAGGACATGAAGCCCATACATCTCAAAGACATTAGGAACAGAGCATGGAAAGCGTCATTTGCTTTGTGATCTGCAGAATCCTGCAGTGTGGGGGAGAGGAAGAGGGCAGTGGTGCTTACAGCAGTTTGTGTGGCACTGGCAAAGAAATGGGGTATGGAAAGGTTTTAATGCAAAATCGAGCCACTTGGATGCATAGTAGCAAGAACATCTTGGTCATAATTTAGTAGACTTGTGTAGTGGTGGTGTTGAGGATCTGGATAAGTTCTGTAGAGAGATACAGTGATGAAGTAATGGGATGGTCTCCATCTTTCAAAACTTGCCATCTGCAGAAGGAGGTTATTTCACCCAAGAAAATGTTTTGGAAGGCATGGGGCTTCGAGTCATCCAAGTGCCTGAGGATTTTGATTACTAGTTCTCTACGTTAGAATCAAACGACCTGATGAAGCTGATCATCATCTTAGACGCCAGTGAAATAAGGAGATTACATTGCACAAATGCTCTCTTGCTGACATCTTCTTGCCCAGTATGGTGATACTTGTACTATAGCAGCATAAAGAGCTGAAGTGCTATTCTTGGTGGTACTGTACAGATACGTGGGGTGTTGTATAACAGATCTCGTGTTAGTCCCTTTTATTTTTGTCCTAGTCATCATAAATAACAATCTAAATCATGCAAAATGAAGGGGAACTTGAGAAGAAGGTTATCCTGAGAAAAGGGCTCGGGGGAGATAAAGGTGACACATCACTTGATACAAACCAGATGATTAATGGTGAGGTTTGTAACTCCTACTTTGAAATGTTAGCATTTAATGCAAATGTGAGCTACATCACAGAGGAGAATATTTTGGCTTCTAATTCAGAACTGTATATGGCAAGTCAGTAGTACCTATTGTATAGAAGAAAATTGGAGTTATTGAGACACCCTCCCAGCCTCTTTATTTCATGAAGGCATTCATTATAATGTGCTTAGTTGGTTGATTGTTAGTGATGCCATAAAATAGAGGCTATACTTGGTGTTTACAGACTTCTGCTAGTTTGGGTGATTCCCTGATTATGCTGTATGTCTGCTTCCCCTTTGTACCATCTTGTGAGGATGTCACACCATCATCAGTTGAACAGCCCGGTTCTTGTTCCTCTTCAAAGACTTTGTTCTCTTCTGTGCTTTTGTGCAAACCAAATGGCAGCCACTTTCCATTTTACTAGTGGTACCTAAACAGTAAGGAAGGCTGGCCACTAGCCAATTCATTTAAGTCTCTAGAATAATAGTTTGCTCTCTAATGAATAGTCTGGCTTTAAATCTCTCCATTCAATTGTGGTGGCACTCCTGAAGTTGACAGGTACTTATAAGACACTGAGGAAAGGTCATTTGTTGGGTGTTAGTTCCATTGATCTGTGCAGAGAACCTTCTAGTCATTCCTCTCTGCTCTTGGAAGGAAACAAACAAAAGGGACAAAAAAAATCAGGCAGAAAATTAATCGATTTTCTCATATTTGCTTCAGAAGTCACAAATAATCCATTCCTGGTAAGCAGTTTCCTTCTTTTCTGCCACTAAGCCTTGGTCTATCCAACATGAATGTATTGGTGGCCCATTACTTGTGTTGGTAGTGCAGCAGCTGAATCTGAGGCTCTGTCAGTTCAGTTTTGTAAGCATATCCAGAAGGAATCGCTTTCTGGCCCTATGAGCTTGTAATGCCGGTAGCCCTGAGACAACAAAGCAAATGGGGAAGGATGGATTGGTTTTCTGTTGTACAGATGGGGAAGGATTTGATGATTTGCCCAGCCTCACACAGGGAGTCTGTACCAGAACAAAATAACTCATGGGCTAAGGCAGCGTCGTAACTGTAGGACGACCTGAATGTCTCCACGTTGGTTCTTCTCTATGTATCCTAGAGACATATACAGGTGTGTTGCTTGATAACACTGTCTCCATGGACACTTGTGAGTAAATGATTTCCTATTTGTATGTCTGGCAAATGTAATGCAATTCAGCTTCACAGTTAGCATCGTCTTATTCTGAGCAGGGAAACTGAGGCAAGCAGCAAGGGAAGGTTTTGCCCCAGACATCAGGTATATGTGCTCATCTTGGACTGCAATCTAGGTGCTCCTTGGGACTAGCTTGCAGTGAGTTGGAGTAACTCTGCTGTTACTAGATTTATTGCTTACTTCATCCTTTTCCCCCTGTACCAATAAATCAAACGCTACCATTTTCTTCCTGAAGCTGGCACTTAATGAACTTAAAAGCAATCTGAGGAAGGAGTCCTGTAGTATAAAAACTGGCTGTGCTAATGCCCTGTTTCATTTACAAAAGAAAAGCAAGAGCAGTGGCAAAGTCATTTTTGCTCTAACTGATTTACTTTAGACTGCAGCCACACGCAGGAGCTGCCAGTCACATATTTCAAGACCTGGCTTCTTGATGCCCAGGAGAATAAAGCCTGGAATGACTTGGACATTCCTTTAACCATGCTGGCAGGGAGCTCCATGGATCAGGCTTTGCAGGGGCGAGAATGGTGGTACAGGAGAAGACGTGGGAAGGAGAAGGGGACAGTTTTGACGCTGTAGGGTGAAAGCTAAGCCTAAATTAAGAGGGAGGAGGAAGCAACTGGAATAAGGGCGTGCATGGGCTTGCAGGTGAGGCTGGGAAGTTTGAACCTGGAGAATAACGCAGGGGGAAAGTCAGTGAAGCAAGGAGTGCTGTGGTCAGAGTGGACCATGAAATGAATGGGAACATTTCCCACTGCAGATAAGAGCAGAGCATGCCCGAGGTGAAGAGTTCTCAGCCCAGGGAAGTTATTATGTGTCTGAATTCCTGGCAGCTGGCCTGAGGACATTGTTAAGAGAGGAATGAGGTAAAGTGTGGACCCCCACTATGACTTGACTGAGTGATATTTAATATTTAAGCCTTTTAAAGTGGAGAGAGCTGTTTAGGGAGCACCTTTTAAAGAGGAAGGAACACAATTCCTATTGATGAACTGTGTGCATTCTACATGATTTTTGTTCAAAATGATACTAACAAATTAGCTTAGTCTGAAAAGAAGCTTTGGAGAATTGATGCTTTCCAGTTGCTTCACAAGTCCTAATTACTCCTTCTCTCTCCCCTTTTTACCCAGTGTGTTTTCCCTTTTGCTTTGGTTTGGTTGCAGCCAGGGAATGGCAGAATGCACGGCTCTCAGGTGGTGCAGTGTGAAGCTGCTCAAAAGCAAACCAATACCTGCAGCAGTTTTAATTCCTAGAGGACAAAGCATTCGGTGTTATCCCTGTTTGACAGAGGGAAGTGAAGGACTGGGGAAAGGAAGTGACTTGTCACCCGGCAAAATGATAGTGTAACTGAAAATGCAATCAAGGTCTCTTGGTGGCGAGAAATTGGTCAGACGGCAGCATTTTCTCCAGGGAACAGAATGGAAAGTCTGCTTCAGAAATTGCTCATTTTAGACATCAGACAGTGCTGGGAACTGGAGGTTATTTTGTAAGGAAGCAAAGCCCTAGTCCAGAGATGACTGAAGCCGCTGAATTGTTTCCATTGCTTTCTGTGGGAGCAAATCTTTGTTTAACAGTGGTTGGTAACAGGCAAGATAACACCTGATGAACTGTTTCCCATCTCAGTCCTCAGGCTCTGCAGTAAATACTGCTCTTCACTTAGAGCATGGTCAGCTGCTGGATTTTCCATGGTCAAGTGAGTTCTGTCTGAAGGAGGAGGGAAGAAGAAATGGAGGCGAGTGCAAATTGCAGCAACAGGCAGCAAAGAAGTGGAAGAAAGAGGAAGCAGAGTGTATTTACTTCTCACCTGCTCCAAATTACCCTGCATCAGGATGTGGTGAGGAGGAGGAGGAGGAGTGGTGGGGACAGGAGGTTGTGCAGCCAGCACGCTGGGGAACAAAAGGCTTTTCTGGCTCAAAATGCCATGCACCAAGGTGGAAGCCCTGCTGCAGCTCTCTGTCTCGGGGCTTTGGTTACACCAGACACATGCGCACTATGGAAAGGTTCAGAAAAGGCTGGCCCACAAGGCTGGGAGATGTTTCTCTCCCTAACGACACTCAGGCTGCGTCCTGCCATTGCTGGTCAGCGTTTTGCTTGCAGGCTAATGTTACAGTTGTACCAGAACTCGTTCCATATTGGCTTTTGATCCTGGGAGAACGGGAAAAATCTGGTCAATGCGGTTCTCATTAGCCAAAAAAGCTGTAACATGCTGGAGTCATTAGTAGTTTGTTGATTGAGTTAACCATGCAAGGCGGGCTGCAATTGATCATCTGCATTCTCATTAAATATGCCATAGTCCAGGAGAGTTTGTTATGAAACTAGTTGGAGTACATGAGGAGTCTTGCTTGCAGCCAAGAGCGCCACTTTATATCTTTCGGTTTAAATCTCAACCTATGTAATTAATATCAGAGATGGGACTGAGGTGTAACATAAAAACAGCCTTTCACTAAAGTCTTACTACGCAGGGTCTTGTTTCAGCTCAACATGGAGAGAGAGAGATTGGGGCTGAAACTTGAATCCCAATCTAAACTTAGTGCTGCAAGAGGCAAGGGAAGTGGTGAGGGTCTGTGGCTAGAGGATTTCCATTTGGAACTAAGTAGGTATTTGAAGGAAGGAAGCATTGCTGTGCTTCATTTAAAGATAATGAGGCATAATAAACCCTAACCAAAAGTCAAATTCACTTTGTCTTTGCATTGTTCTTAAGACAGTCAATATGTTAGAAAGATAGATATAGAGAGAGGTGACAGAATTTCGTTTTCAATAAATGGGTGAACAGGAGTTGCTGAAGAGTGTTACCTTGAAAATATATCGTGATCACTTTAAACCTTGTCTATGTCTTTCAGCTTTTGAAATGCTGAAGATCACATCTTGAGGGAATTTGTTAGAGCCTTTGAAGTATTTTTATGTTAGGCCCCTATGGCAGAAGATTGTACAGATCAAGAAAGTCCCGAGTAGATTTATTCACAGAAAATGCATTTAAATTACCCAGTTATACGGGCACACATTCTTCATTTATAGCCTGGTGTCTGGTCTCTGAAATCCTCCCAAGAATTGAGGTCATGGAATCTGAAAACGAGCTTCTGTACACCATACTTCTGGCCTTTCAGATGTAATGTAGTCTGTACTGTGTGGTAAATTGGACACAATTCAGAGAAGAGCAACAAAAACAATTAAGGGAATAGAGGAACTGACTTACATGGGAAGATTAAAGGCATTACAAATTTGTGGCTTGGTGAAGTCAAGACTACTGCAAGTTATTGGAAGTTTCTGGAGAGAGGAATGCAGCTTCAAAATCCCCGTTCTTGTCTAAACCTGTTTTTGTTTGTGTGTTTGTTTTAAAGCAAAACCTTTTTAGAGCAATATCCTCCTCTGGTGTAACTTACCACAGTTCCAGTGAAAACAATGGGGCAAAGGGATCTGTGCCGAATGAGACTGTCTGAAAACGCAGCCCTTGTGCTTTTAAAAACAGGCAACAGCAGGAGTGGGATCAGTAGTTTGGTGGTGTAAATCCTGGAAGTTAATTCCTGGTATATTCAGAGTACAGAATGCATAAATGAAAAGGATATTTGGACATCTTCCTTCTGTAGAACCTCTGCCTTTGCTGATGCTGTTCTGGGGCAAGAGTGGTAAGGAGCGGAGCTGGTACTAGAAAGCTTAAAATTGAGTTTAATGCTTGAGCTCAATATTGGCAAAAAGATGGACTGACAGGACCCTCTGTTAAATTTTGATTCACATGCTCTCACAGAAATACAGGGAGCTTTTAAGTCAGTAAAGTCTAACATAGTCCCAGAAAATGGAGGGACATAGCCGCAGAGAATGGAGGGACAGAGAAGCTGCAGGTGTAATCCACCAGTGAATGTATACGACGTGCCTCCTTCTGTGCACCGTTTGCACAGAGGAGCAGTCTATAAATACCCCAATTAGTGAGTGCAGCTAGTTGAAGTAGAGTATAGCAGCTCATGTTTTCAGCCCTAGAAACCCTTAGTTCTGTCCTTGCTGAGTTGATCAAGATGGTGGCCACTTTGCAGACACAAGGAGCGGATTGTTCCCGATGGTCCATGGGGATTGAATTACAGTGAGACTGAGCAATTAAAACCGTGGGCTGACTCTTAGGAAAATTAAGTGTGAAGCTCATTGTGCTGTGAAATAGTCTCAGAAGGGAAGTGATGGAGGCCCCGTTGCTTGGGATGTGGTACTTTCCATAAGGATGGAGTGTTAATTGAAGCATTATGGCCAAATTTTAACAGTGAAGTTAATTTCTGGCTCCATTGCATGCTCCTTGTTCCAGCTGGGGAGGGAGTTGTTCTGTCCCAGGGCTTAAGTGCAGTGGGACTTGGCTGCACATGATGTTCAGGAGCTCACACCTTTCACATAAGTGATTGCTTTTATGAGATAGATGAAGTTGCCAGGAGCAGAAGACGGGAGTGTGGTAGCTTCTGGATGGAAGTTGTTACAGATATTAGTTTCCATTTTAACTTACGTGTGATCTTCACTGAGGATGAAAGTGGCCAAAGCTCTAAAACATAAATAGGACTAATTTGCAGTCTTTCCAGTTGCACCAAAAAAAAGCAAAAGCCCTAAAAAGGAGTCACCTGTGGAGACTGTGCTGCTCTGTTGCCTTCATCCTGATTTCTCTGGGTCAGGGGTGGGACACAGTGACCTGCCACATCCCTCATCATCCCTTTGATATCCAGATTGATGAATGAATAGGAAAAAGAGGAAAACACACCCTCCTGAAATGAATGTTTGGAAAATGGGGATTTTGAGTGTGTGAATGAGGCGAACAGACAGGAATACCGAATGTGGACCGAAGATGCCAGGGGAATTGTTTCCATAGAAACACAACCATGGAGGCTCACATGGTTCCCCCATCTCAGACTTACAAATTCACATGATTATCTTAATGGTCAACATAATGGATTGAAAAGAGGTAGGTGATTAGTAAAATTTGATCCAAGTTTGTTGCAGATGTGGGGAGCATTGTGCTGAAGTCTCTGTCTGAGTGCAACTTAGAATGGCTCATATGCTGGGCGCGTATCGCTCTGATTTGCTGCACTAAATCAGGATTAACTCCCCAGCAGTGAATAGTGTCCTACTGGTATCAAACAAAGGGAATCGGACCTGGTTTCTTTTAATTAACTTGAAGAAAAAAGGTCTACATTTGTTTCTTGATACATTGTTCGTTCACCTTTGTTGTCCAGGCCCTTTTGCATGGCTGCAGACATAATCTTTTGCATGTAAATCAATACCATTCAGAAATGCCTCAGGAAATATTGTTCTGAAATGTACTCAATGGAAGCACATGCCTTTCTGTGCCAGAATTTATGAGGGGCCCTGGGAGTCTGTTTTCTTCATTTGCCCATGGAAATATTTCTCCTCAGAAAATCCAAGATGTTTAGGACTCATTTATGTTGTTCCAGCCCCTTCAAAGCAGCTGGAAGTGGTGGTTTTGCATTGTATCGGTAGGCTTCTGAGTGTAATATGGATGATGGCATGTTTAAATGAATAAGCTTGAGTAACATTAAGAAAGGGCATTTATGAAATGAAGGTGTTCTAGGTTTTTATGTGTGGCACCTCAAGGATCTGTGCATGATCTGCCTTCTGGTGTGTATAGGGTTGCCAGCTGAGGTTCTTGTGTGGCACTGTCGACCAGTCCTGCACAAGCAGAGTGGGTTGCTGTGATTCTTTAGAAGCTGCTGTTAAGATGGTAGGTATTTCTGACATGCTGGAAAGCAGGAAGGATAAAGAAACATCCTGTGGGAATCCTAAATATTAGGGGTTTCTCACCCATTAACCAAAATGTAGCCTGGTAGCTCCCATAAACCCCCCGAAGCAACACCCATAGAGCAGTCAAATTCCATGTGGGAGAAGAGGCTTAACCACATAATCTAGGTGGGAGCAACCCCAAATGAAACAGTGAGGATTCAAACCGTAGTGCAGATGTGTGTGAAAGCCCATGGTGGCCTGGCCATCTCCTGTGGTTCCAGGGTTTAATTTGGGCTGAGCTGACTCGGTCTGTCTGATTTTTAAAGCAGCCAAAGCTTCACAAGCCACAAGCTTCATCTTTAATGTTAGTTATTTGTGCCCTTTTTAGAAGAGACTGTGTGGAGTGGAAGAGAGGAGCAGGAAGTGGAGACAGGACGATTTTGTACATGATTTCCAGTAACTGATGATGTTGGTAAGCAACAGTCCTATTATCCAAGCCAGTAACAGCTCTACAGCCAGAAGAAAGTGTGGTGTTATCTTTCTGGGTGCATGTGGGGAAGAAAGCACAATAAAAGCTAACATTATGGGGAAGATGGCTCCCATCTTTCCTCCTGGTTTCCCAGCTTCTCAAAGCCAGAAAGTTGCTAAAGACCCTCTAAACCTTAAAACTAGCCCAGCTCCAGGCTGCTCTCTTGATAAGCACACGTAATGCTCCCGCAGCTCCAAGAGGAAAACATCTGAGGTTTGGGAAGGGTCAGCCAGAAATGACATAGCTGCAAATACGAAAGGAAATCAAAGAACTGCAGGGTTCCACCCAGGAGAAGGGAGAGCAGGAGAGGTAGCTGGGCCAGCCAGCACTGAAACAAGACGAACAGGAAGAGACGCCCAGAGAGAAGCATTCTTCCTCTCCGACTTCATGTGTGTGAATTCACTGCTACCCTTGACCCGTGCTTTCAGTTACCTTGTTTTGACATGCCCTTCCTTGAACTAATTTGTGAGACTGCTCTTCCAGTGCTCCTCATTCACGTGGTTTTGTGGTGAATTGAGTAATGCTTGGTATTAAGAACCTGGATTGCAGAGCGAATGTGTCAGTAGCACTGAGGCACCCTATTTTAGTTGGAACCTCTGCATGACGCCACCATTTATAATGGAAAGTGGAAGTGTTTCTGCATTTCCATACATTAAACCTGCAAAGTGTTGCCATGCGGGCAGCACATTGATTCCCTGATGGGTTTCCTTCGTTTCTCCCATGCTGTTTCTTTTCCATGCTGTAGTCTTCTAGGACTTTGCTTGAGAGCAAGGTAGCATTTACAAGAGCATGTAAATGCCTTGGACTTCCTATTTTAAACAAAACAGTGCTGAAGGGTCAGAACTTGAAAGGTATTCAGTTGATAATGACAGGGATAGGTTAAAAATGAGGTGAAAGCAAACACAAAGGAAAGACTTCTGAAATGAACAGGAATTTAGTGTTTCAGTGTTGCAGAACATTCAGTGAGGTCCCTAGCATGATCTTTAGGACCCTAAATGCCTTTAAACTGCTGGTGACTTGAAAACCCATTGTGCTGGTTTTGGCTGGGAGAGAGTTAATTTTCTCCTTACTAGCTAGTATGGGGCCATGTTTTGGGTTTGTGCTGAAAGCACAAGGATGTCCTACCTCCGGTGCTGTCATTTTTGGGCACATCTCGCCACTCCTGATTTCCCAAAACAAGGAGAGAAGAGGTGCAGTCTCTTCAAGAACCCTATCTCTGAACTAACATCCACTCTGTCATCAACATTATTGGTAAGCTGAGGTTGTTAATTTACTCAAGGCTTTTTGTCCATCAATCAGTGAGGAGTGTAGCTTGGACCAACTTCGTCAAGCTTTTAATCTGAGGTGACTTCCTGTTACTGAGCTCCTCTGCGTACGAAATGTAATGGGTTGCCAGCTCACACTTCCCTGACCCATTTCCAAAGCTATTTCATTTGATTGTGTTGGGTGATCTTTCTGAAATTATGTCTTGATTTTTATCTGAAATCCATTGATAATGGTTATTTAAGCTCTTTCTGTGCTATCTGGTTGTTTTAATTTCAGGGAGTACATTGAGGAGTTTAAGTATGTATTAGTTATCATATTGATGGATCAGCCAAGCAAGGAACATTTGGAAATTCGCATATTCCTTTTCACTGACCTATGATATTTGAAAGATAAGCCTCTTGCATGCCATTAGCGGTTTGCACATCTATAAACATTTCTCAGTATGTTTAGATTTTATTTTGGAATAGTTTGAGGATGTACGTGTAGATTTTTCCTTTAATCCATCCAAGAATATTAATTGCCCATTTGGTTTGCTGTTTGCCATTTATTTAATACTTTTTCCTTTAAAGCAGTATTGGTTTAGTTTGTGCTGAATCAAATACACTGGAGAAAGCCAGTAAGGTCTAATGCACTGAGGACTTAATCTGAGCAGTTGAAACTGGCTAAAATTTGGTAACTTGATGGTGCGTGATCCAAGGAGATCTTGCCAATCTTTAGCATAGGTGACCCAGATGTAGAATCAAAAAGAACTGTATTTCCTTCCTCTCCAGGAGTGTTGTGAGGCTTAATTCACTGAAGTTTTGCAAATCACCTCATGATCCTTGGATAAAAAAAATGCAAGAACACAGAAAAACAGGCATAAGAACACAGAGCTGTAGGCATGTAAAGAATATTCTTCTCTTTAAAATTTCAAAAGCAAGTAAGGTCTCCGTACGCTACCTCTCTAGATTCCCAGTAACTGCATTAGGAGTTAGATCTGGTCCTTGGGCAGAGAATTAATCTGGATCCTTGTTACAAAACACATCTCTCAAGTGAAACTTTTGCCTATATTTTTCCCAGAAGATTCTTCTCTTTCAGTCCAGAATTTTATCAGCAATTCTTATGCTAACAGGGGTCAGGAGATGAGATGTTTCTCACGTTACACTTGAAGCTTCTCATGAATAATGGCCTGTATCACCTCTATTGTCTCTCCAAAACGTAAGCAACCAGACATAAGGCCAGAGGAGAAATTTAAAGAGTCCTGAATACGCCAGCAGGCCAGACCCAGAACCAAGATAGTCAAAGAGTGAAACAAATACAAGGTAGAGCAGATGGTTATTTGGGGAAATATCTGAGCAGATTAACTACTAGGCAGCTAGAGAATGAGTCAGTCTCTAGTTAAAAAGTATCCTGGAATCTTCAGAGTGAGATTAAGAGAAGCACAGATGAAGATCACTGTAGACAAAATAAATTAGAGGTCATTATTCCCTAGTGAATTTTCTACAGTGTTAAGTAGAGCACATCAGGCTTTTCACACGAATCTGAGGGGGGTCGCCATACTTAAGACTGTCACTTACTCCTGTGTAAGGGCAATCTGTCCATTTGGAAGCAATTTCCCCCATCAGGATTGTCCTTCTCTTCTTTCTCAAATGAATTTGTCTTTTTCATTCTCATATATATATATGTGTGTGTGTGTGTGTGTCTATATTGTGTATGGAATAAAACCAGCTGCAGTTTGAGAAGGATGGTAATGCCAAAATACATGGCATTGGCAATTGCCATCATGGAAATCTTAATTCCCCCCTAGCCTTCCAATCTTTTTGTTTTACTTCAGTAAGACTGCAGCTGCCATCTGATTTGTATTTATATATGCTCTTTATAGATATTAATGCAATAACAGATTAAACCTAAAGTAACTGTTACTACACACAGAAATCTCGGGGTCTGATCTTGCAAACACTAATGCCTCTGAATAACTATAATCTTGTGCATTGTATATTTGAATTTAATGGGGACTCTTGCATGCCAAAGTGTCTCACATATGTGAATGTTTGCTGCAACTTCAGACTTTCCCCATATGTTGATGTCAATTTGTTTTTGCAACCTCAATACGGTTTAGAAACCTAAGTCTCTGATCACGGTTTGTATATGTTTTATCAGTTCTGCAGGCTTCATTGTACCCGATTTTCAATTGAACCCTCACTACTGCTAGTGAAACCACCTACTTCTATCAGGCTAAATTTGGCTTGCAAGGGGTTCTTCAGGCACTTTCTTTGAGGTCTGAGCAAGCTCATAGGTAACAGGAGTTACAGAGCTGTGACGCTATTTAGGCAGTATCATCTTCTCACCATGCATTCTGAAGGTGGATTCCTAAAAGAAACTGGATTGTAAAACTTGGGAAATCAGATGAGAGGCCAGTAGCAATTTTGGTGCTTGTAAAACCAGCTGAAACAGTCCAGGAAACAGGCAGTGGAGTTGTATCAAACTTCTCTAGTGTAGCTGGCTTCTGGTCTCTGTGTAAGGGCTCAAGGTAAACTGAAGAGTTCAGACTCACTGTGTATGTTCTGTAGGGTCTTCTTTTCTGTCTCAGGAGGGGCTTAGATGCCAAAACCTGTGTAGAGAATATTAGTTTTCTCTGATTTCCACTACAATATAAAGCTTTGATAAATCCACTTCAAGACCGAATGTGGTTGGTCTCAGAATACTTTGGGGGAAGAAAAAAACCCTGTTTCTCTGGAGCAATAATACACAGGTATTTAAACTCATGCACATCCTACAGTGAGCTAAAGCAGCCTGTAATCCTTATATTCTGCTTTTGAAGGTATGAATAACACAGTGCATGGTCAGCCTGTCATACTCTGCCGCAGAAGGCTGCTGAGTCAAAACACCAGTGGTTAGTTTTGAGTTCAGTAATAATGGTAATTTTACAAGCTAATGTAAGGGTAATAAAGTCTTCCATAAGGCAACTACTGTGACCATCAGGAAAGTTTTATTTCCCCAGGTTCAACAGTTTACATGTGACTAATGTGCTCTCGGAGAAGAGGTGACTTCCATTTAAAACACGCAGCAGCTTATTTACAGGAACACTGATACGTCTGTGTTTGCAGTTAAGGCTCGCTAACCATTGGCATAAATCTGATCAGCATCTGATAGTACCTCAAATTATCCCACTTCTCAGCTTTTGCATGAATAACTTATTTCTTAGCTCACGGAAGTGTAAAGAGATTTCTTCTTTTCTGTATCCTGGCATTATTTAAGATTAAACTCCTTATAATAGTCATCTCCGTATCTTCCAAGACCAAATATACATATGAGTGTGTGTGTAGTAGAGGTAGAAGAACAATAAAAAGGTAAGAACAAAGGTAACAGACACAAGAAAATGATTAGGCACTTGACATAAAGAAGACATTTGCTTAAGTAGCATAAATAACATCGTCCATAACCTCTTTCTCACAAGTTTCCACTCCTGAGATATTAGAGTAATGCATGAGACGTTAGTCTGTATGTCAGAAAATTGTGTGGGACAGTTGAGATACTGCCAGTTGAGATGTTTTCTTTTCAAATTACATAGCATATGAAAGAGTTTTATTAGGTTTGGGTTGCTCCATCCCAGTGTTAGTCTTACTAGGGAGAGGATCACTCTTGTCTAATTTTATATGCCTAAAAATTAGTAGTTTAAGGCTATGCTGGTCAGTCCAATCTCTTTGTAACCAGTGGGGAGAAAGGGGCATGTCCAGAGCGTGAATGATGTTACCTCTTTTAGAGCTAGGAAGAAGTCAGTTGCCTGTCGGATATGTTGCTCTTTCTCTTCACCGTAGAGGGGGACTACCTGAAACATGTCAGCAAGTGGCTTTTTTGGTTAAGAGTTATATGAGATAGTGCAATGCTGCTGTTTTGAAAGTTGTTCAGCTGTTGAAAGATGCAGATAAAGGTCCAGTCTTGTTGCTGTTAATGAAATAACTGAGAAAACACCCCTGAGGAGGGAGCAAGAGCTAATTGCTTCTGTCTAGGTGATGATGGACTAGTGTCTGCTCCTTTCTGAGCTGGGTGGGACTGATGAGTGGGTAGGGTGGTGGTTATCGCTCTCTGCTATGGGGCAGCCTCTGTATTGCTGTGACCTGTAGAGCAGCTGGGAGTCCTGGTTCAGTCTGCTATACCTCCAGGAGGCGCAGTGGAAAACTAAATCCACTGGAGAGCTTTCACCAAGCCCCATGGCTTTGAGTAGAGATCCCAGCAGGGACATCAGGAGAGACCAATTAATAAACTCCTTTCTTTGCCTGCTCCCTCCGTGTGTGTTCTTCTCCTGTTTCAGATGGGCCTGAGGACCGGAGCTTGTCCTCAGAGCACCACGCGTACTGGAAGCTGCATTCTTGTATAAATTGGGAACAGAACTGGCCACCAGAGATTGGGAATCTGGCAGGCAGAGCTGATTAGACATGCTCAGAAGAGCTTGCAGTTTCCCTGCTGCCTGCCCTTTGGGCTTGCAATGAAAAACAAGGCTGAGCGCTGCCAATATTTGTATATGCGATTCTATTGTTTTATCTGAGGATGAGATCAGCCCAGAACAAAACTGAAGTGCTCTGGTTTTTTTTATTCCATGGCATCATGAGGAATGTGAAGCTGGGATCACCCCACTCCACCCTGATCTTTGACTCCTAAACCAGTGCTCCTCATCCTTTTTGCACTCCATTGAAACACACTGTCCTTTCAAAAGGATCCTGTGCCTCTGTCTCATTTAGGTGCCTGGGAAATGTACAATTGTCCCGATACACATCCCTGCCTCTTGGAAAACTCCACCCTTACTTGAGAACTTAAACCATGCCTGACCTCTTCCAGCCTTGTAATCCCATATGCATCCTCAGAGGATTTTATTACCTAGACGATCTTTAAAGGTCCCTTTCAACCCAAACCATGCTCTGATTCTATGATTTCACTTACCTTCATGTTTTCCTTTATCTACCTTTTAATAATACTGTGTTGTCAGATAATCATTTGTGAAATGCAGGCATGAAATATACCTGCTTTCATTTTGATGGAAAGGAGTGATTGCAGTGCTGCGGTTTGAATAAGGATTTGGAAACAGCTAAGGGTAGGATTCCTAGGTAAGGAGGCACAGGGGAGTTTTTATAGGTGGAGGCTGACTTGCAGCATCCTTGTTGAATTGATTGTTTTAATGCTGAAATGTAATTGTAGAATTAATCATGTGCCGGAGCACCAGGAGCGTTGTGGAGGTGTCTTTTTAGTTACTATTTCAGGAGAAAGAAGGAAATTGAATAATGACTATTTAAACGTTGTAATTAGTAGGGATTGGACCCCGGACCATGGTAGCTGAAGCTCTGTGTTTCTGTGGCTGACTTTTGCATCCCACCTCATGGGAGAAGGTCTGACTCCCAGAGCTCGGATTTGGTCACGACTTTGAGCAGCACAGGTGGAATTCTGTGTGCCTGCTTGTACATCAACAAGACAGGTAGCTGACTTTCTCTGGTGACAGGGGCTAACAGAGGCTCTGCAGCTTTTGTAGACAGATGCATTACCACAAGGCCAGATGCTGGCACTGAACAAGACAAACTATTATAGAAGCCTTCTCTTCATCAAATTCATTTGCAGTGGTCACTCCCAGAGCTCCTATGAGAGGGATGAGATAAAGAACCCTAAGGATACCTCCTGAAAGCTTGTACAGACCCATTCCAAAGAAGGAAAATACCAGTGTGTAAGTCTGTCTGCAGCTACAGCAGAGGGAAGCAGATGTAAGCAAGCCTGCCCGTGCCTTCTGAAGCTCTATTAGTTCCTGGAAGGCAGCCAGCACTGAAATAATGGCTCGAGGCGGCACCCCTTTCTCCTCTCTGCCTGACCTACTAGCAGACAAGACATTTGTATGTTATTAAGCTGTGGAGCACATACTGTGCTTTGCAGCTGGACAGTGCAGGGCACTGTTGAGAGCTGTAAATCTCCAGTCACGTATTTGCTGTGAGGCTCTTGTATAATGTCAGAAATGTTCCCCTCAACTCCCGCAACCTCCCTGGGCTTTAAGACACCTCCCTGGGCAGAGATGCTGACTTGTGCACAAAAGCTAGTTGGGATTGTTGTCGATGTAATGTGTCCTGCAAGGCGAGTGAGGTGACCTGGGCTGACTTCTAGCCTGAGTGCTGGTTGCACTCTGAAACCTGCTCCTCTGAAGTGTGGTGGGATCCCAAACACTGATGCCTGTGTGCTCTATAGAGGGAGGGTAGGATACAGCGACATACAGTATAAACGCTTTGCATTTAGCTTCAGTCAAAGCTTTGAGTTTTACAGTTTTCTCATCCTAGATTTCTTCTTTTCTTATTTCTTTACCATGCATTCAACTCCTACGTTTTAACTGTAAATGAATTGTCTTTGCTTCTACATGATTGAGTTATTTATTGTTCTTGTGGGCATCTCTCACTGTGCTTTAGCTGCAGCTGTTTTGCAGCTCAGCTCATGGGTATGGTCCCATTTCATTTTTTCATAGTGCTCTCAGTTGCCCTTCTAGGCCCACAAGCTTACAGCCTGTGTCTGACTGCATGTGTGGCATGGCTGGGTATGTTCAGATGCAGCATTAACAAGGCATCTGTTTATCAAGGTGCTGCTAAAATTCAGAACTGCTGAGACTTGATCATAGATGATGTTAAGAGGCGAAGTCAGAAATGATCCTTTACAAGCACTTTCTGATATTTGAAAGGTTTGATGAAGTGAACTTCAGAAAACTCCCTTGTTTTCTGTGGTTCCATTTCTTGTTTTCTGTCATACAGATTTCTTTTCATTTGCTGGAGACTTCCAAAATACACAACCTCCCTGAAGGTCTGCTGCTCCCAAAAGAAGGCCTTTTTGTAGGTTTTGACCTGGCTCCATCCCCTATCACAGCTGCAGCTTCTTTCCTTTGAGGTAAAGCCAAAGCTGCTAAGTGTCAGCGCTGGAGATTGAAGGCTTCATCTGATCCAAAGGAAAGCTTAACGTTGGTAGGGGCAGTTTATGGCCAGTTTCCTGTCCAAGGCAACACAAGAGGATCTTTCTGTAGGCAAGATGTGTGTTTCATCACTTGTGACCCACCCTTGTCTCCTGCAAGATCCTCCAAATCACTCCTTCCTTCTAAACTGCTCATCAGGCTCAAGGTGGTAAAGCCTTTTGCCTTGAACTCATTTCTCTGCATGACTCAGAAAGGGGAGACCTCGTAGCTTTTTAGGAAATGTGCGGCTGAGTAATATTCCAAGCCAGGGTATTCTGTAAGTGCAGCATTTTGAGGCCAAAATGCTACCTTTTGGGAGAAAAAGACAATTCCAAATGAAATCCTTTTAATAACTGCAATGTTCTGGTTAATTACAGTTTTCTCTTTCCTGTAGTGTTGGGCTTCCCCAAACAATACCCACAACGTTTGCAGCATAAGGGGATTGCAATGTGCTCAGCAGCTCCGTTCTGCAAAGCCTCGGTGATTTTTGTCATTGATCCAAGCTCTGATGCCAGTTCACTGGCGTGAGGTCACTCTAGTTTCATCCCATGGCTGCTGGTAGGCTCTTTTTGTCCCAGCTGCCCTCACCCCCTGCCCAGCTATATCCCCCACCTCGTTTTGTTGGAGGTTAATCACTGCGTGAGGTAACTCCATCCTTGGCATGTTCTGTGATCTGGAAATGTGGTCGCTAATTACAGGCTTCACACCAGAGGACCAGTCTGTGGAGTCCTGCCCTGTAAGTGACTGCTCTCCTCCATGGCTCGCATTGCAGACAGGACATTCTGGCTAACAGGAGCGTGGTGGCGGTTGACCAGCCTGAGCCTGGAAGAAAAATGGAGTCCTCTTAATAATCAAGAGTGTCTGATGAGAAATCACAGCAGAAATACCTGCCTGGGAGAGAGACTGTCCTGCTTTTAAACAATAAAGCCTATGTGCTTTTTGCTTTGTGCTCTCAGGACTTATGGTGAGAAGGGAATGTAGCACTGAGGCTCATCCAGAGTGGCTTAAACATCACCCAAAATCTTGCTAGGAGGATGAAATTTTCTTTTCTTTTCCCTTTCTGGTCACGTTTTACCACTGGAGTTACTCAGCGAATTAATAGGTATAGAAATGCAAAGCTCTTTTCTTATTACACGCCATCGATCTGATTGCAGTGTCATTAATTGAAAGACTCGGGAAATGTGATGGATGGTTCAGTTCAGGATTCCACATTCGTTTTGGCATAGCCCTGCAGGAGAAAAGCTGCATGAAGCTGATTGAAGGGCTCTTTTTGTCTGACATGAATTATTCTTTCATTGTCAAACCTTGTAACAGCATTCAGACATAGGGAGATTTACAATGTGAAATCCTAAATGGGGTCTATTCTTAAAATAAAATCAGAAAAAAAGAGGAGAGCTTTATCTTGCAACGTTGAAAATAGCTACGTTTAAAAAAAAAAAAACCCAACTATTTCTACAAATTAAATCTCTTTAGCAAAACCCAAGGGGCTGATGTTTCTCACTTAATTTTGAATTATTCCAATGGTAAGGCCTTAAATGAAGAAAACAATTGCTTTAATCACATAACTGTTGTCAACGTTTTTATTGCATTCAAATATATGTGTTTGTATGAGAGGGTTGGTTTGTTCTTTCCACTGTTGTCATTTACCTAAGCAGACTGACTTGTTTGTTAATCTGTGCCCTGTAAAATAAGAGGAGGTTTTCTTTTTCCAGGTAAATGTTGTTTAAATGCTTGGTTTTAAGGAGCTCATTCTGCATTTTAGAAAGCGTAAAAATGGATGAGTGTTGTGTGCGGACAAGGTTTCATCTATTCCTGCTTGTGCCTGGAAGCAGATCTTATCAAATAGCTTTGCGGGTTTCATTTTTCCCTGTTGATCCTGGGCAGTTCTGTTGTTAAATTCCTGTTGCTCTTTTGTCTGTCTCAAAATTTGTGCCACGCTCTGAGGCTTGCCTGCAACCTTATGAAATGCAGCAATTAAAAAGGAGCAGAAAGGTGCAGATCAGCTTAGCTTTAGACATGCTAGCGTGTGGAAAGTTGATGGCGAGTTTTGAATGCAAAGCAGCCACCCAACTTGTAGTCTCATTTAAGAATAAAATACTGAAATAACATTATACGAGATCTGAATCAATGTCATGCCTATTACAAATGCTGGAGCTAGTAGAATAGCTAGATTACACAGAGCAGACAGATTAGATGAAGAAGAGCATTCGATTACATTACATCTGATTAGTGCTGTCTATTCATCTGTGGTTTGGTTTTGTTAAAGAAAGCTGGCTTATTTTATCAGAATGTGCTATGTTTGAAGGAACAGCAGTATCAGGACTCAGCCTAGGAGAACTGGGCATAAAATACAGTGGTAAAAATACCCAGCTCTCTGGTTTAACCACCTTCCTCCCTTAGCTACCATCTGACGGACCTGCGTGCCCAAGCGCTGCTAGCAGATAGATAGCCACGGGAATGATTACAGCCTTTACTATCCAATTTAACTACTTCTCAACCCCAGATAAGTATCGAGCGATTAGTTTCTGTTTGAACTCCTAAACAAATGCCCCTTTTCACCTGGGATGTACATTTGCAGGCAACAGACTGGCCCGATAAAAGAGATGAGTAATTCACATTAAAGTGGGAAACAGCCCTTTCAGACACCAAGAAATAAAACGCATTGATGGGAAATGTTGTTCTCATTCCACCACCCCCCCCTCCCCCCCCCCGCCCCTCCCCCTGCCTATTCTGCATGTAATATCCTGGCGTACATATATTTTAAGGTCTCATTGTTCAGCGAAGGGTGAGATTATTTGGTAGTTTTTGTTATGCTTTTGTCTGCCTGATAGGACCTCTGGCAAAGGGACCGCGCGCGTTGGTTGTGTCTGGTGGGAGCTGCAAAGCCGGCCACTGCTCTCCGTGTTGTGCTAGTCCTCTATGCGGTGCCTGTCTTTGAGAGAGCAAAGAGCCTACGGTAAACTCAGCGCTTGGCACATTGGAAATCTTCTGTCTCCATAGCGCCTGCAATTCCCAACAGCTAAGTTTTGCAATGAAACTGCATGGCGGGTCAGCACAACACCCATTGAGCGCCGCTTCTTTTCAAGCCCGTTACTGCTTTATTTTACGGTGTACAGTCAGCTCTGGGACGCTTGCACTCAGGGCTTCTGTGGGCAAAGACGTTGTTTTGCTGCAGCTTTGCTTTAATCTGGCTTCATTGTGAGCACCTTCTATGTGGCTCGCAGTGGCCGGCTGTAATCTTGTAGCCACTAGCCTGTTCTTAAAAGGTGAGGGAGCTGGGGAGTGATTTCTTTAAGGAGGTATTTCTGTTGTATTAAACGTAAGATGGTTTTTTTCCTCTTTATGCTGTCTAAAGCTAAATAAACTTGACAGTTTCTTGGAGCCCAGTATTGGGAAGAACGTTTTTCCTTTGGTGTCACTAATTAGCCTCCCATGGAAGCTGATATAAGTAGAAAGGGAGCTAACGATAGAGGGTTATGCAGCAGGACTCTGAGCATATTGAACGTGGGGAAAAACTGCTTACTTCTCAGCTCCAAACTCTTTCTGTCAAACCGCTTGATTTTTGGCGTTCCCTGCACTTGGAAACAGGGGGTATAATTCCTGAGAATTGAATTGCAGTTCGGAGCCGTAGTCGCTCTCCTCAAATCTGTGTAAATAACATTGTCCATAGACCGTGTTGTCACCTTTGAAATGCTCTCTGCTCATGGACAGCAGCCTAGCTCTGTCTTTGCTTGTGGTGGAGTCAGGGTGGAGCTGGATTTTGGAGCTTATTTCTTTTTATTGCTTCTGATTTTGTTCAGGGCACTTTTTATCTTTTTAGTTCATTTTGATTCTGATGGTTTTTAAAGGCTCTTTTTTTTTTTTGGAGGTTAATAAAAAAGGAGGGAGTAAAAGGTACCGTATCTTGTTTCTTAATTGTTTGGTTTAAGTCTAAACCATCTGCAAATACACCCTTAAAATGATCTTAAAAGTAACAGTCGCTTAATTAAAACAAATAGGAACAGAATGAGCTTACCCTCTTTATGGACTTAACTTCAGGAAATTAGGCATCCACTCTGTCTGCTCTGGAATAATCAGTTTCTTATCTAATATATATGAAATGACCAAATACATCTACATCATTTGCATCTTTAACCCAGGAACAATTGATCAAAAAAAATGGAAGCACTGCTAGAGTGCTTTTATTTTAAAGCCTTTAAGTCACCATTTATTTCTATCTAGTTAAGCTTAATTTCCTTCTATTGTGGTGTTCAAATGAAAATATACAATGCCATGTCTAATTGTGTTAGTATTCACATTAATAACCTGTAACTTTACATAATAATGAGCAAGAAGCACCGAAAAGGCAGAAACAGATGCAATTATTTGTTGCGAGATAAGTTACTGTACGTGACCCAGGTGCTGTAGTACTATTTGCATGTGTTTCTCACCTTTGTTCACCCAGACACATGGGGATCTCAAGCTATTGCTGACTAATTGATAGTTGTAGTAACTGCTATAGGCTCCTTAGATTAGAAATGCATGCGGACGTGTGTCTTGATTCAAACATTAAGGAACACACACTCTCACTTACTTACATGGGCAGAAAGTCTTCATACTATTAGAGGTGTGTGATGGAGATAGCAGGACATAAAACAGAAGAGAGAGAGACACAGAGAGAGAGAGAGAGACAGAGACAGAGAGATGGCATGCAGCATATATACCCCTACAAATAGTTCTAAAATGCGTTTGCAAATGCAGAAGTCTTCAGAACCATCCAACAGTTCAGCACACCCTTTTTATCTCTTCTCTGCGGGACGTCTCCATCCAGATTACTCGAAAAAAAGCGGAAAAGGTGAGAGCTCTGCCATCTTAGCTCTGAATTCATCTGATTTCCTTCTTTCCTCTTTTTTTTATCCCCCCTCTCCCTTGTATTCCTCATGCCATTGTCCATTCTTATGATGGCAGCCGCCCTTGCTCTTGAATGCAAGTGTCACAGCGGGAGCAAAAAGGGTTCAGGGCTGCATTGTCAAAGCCATGGTTGCCTATTGTTTCTTAGCCTTTCACTGCTCTGCTTTTCCGAGCCTCTTTCCCTATCAGTGGCCCCTGTCAAGGGGAGGAGTAGGGAGAAAATTGCAAGAGTTAGTCGTCCTTTTTATTGCACACTGTTATGATAAACAGCCCAGCAATACATCCCACAAAATTAGGAATTATAACGACGGGACGGGGGGAAAAAATTCTTTGTAGGTTTGCGTTTGTCGCTGCCCTTATGTCAAAAGCTTGGTTTCTTAGGAAAGACTTTTGTATTGGTGTTTTTTGCCCAGCAAAAAATAGAGGCAGCTGCAAAGTGAACAGTGAGCTATTTAGCCACAAGGTAAAAATTTCCTGTTGCTATTTGGATACTGATGCTTTTCAATTTTAAGGCGGGGGGGTTGGGGTGGGGGGGTGTCGGGGGGAGGAAGCATGACTGAAAGCATTTCTCTAGCTGTCCATTCATTCATCCATCCATCTGTATTTTCTGTTTTAAAGCAATGGAAAATGATTTTTAAAAGGGCCAGAGACACTGTTTGCAACTTGGGTTTGTTCGAAAATCTCTCAGTGCAGACTGAGGTTTGTGTTTCAGATGATTGAATCTTGGACTGGGAAATGAAGGGGGGGATGACCGTCCTGCTCGTGCCAGGAAGTGCTGGTGTCAGGTCATCTAAAAGTAAAATCTTGTCACAATTTCTTCCTTTCATGGGGGGGAGAAATAGATATACAGGACATGACTTGATGCTTAGGTATGTGTTTGATTGTCTTGTGTGAACAGGCCAGCTTTTCCCGTGTTCAAAACTTTGGGGAGGTTACAAAGTCATGGCCTCAAAAGTTTTTTGTTTTACTGCATTTGATATTAAATTGTCTAGAGAAAGAACTGATTTCTAAGATATGGCTTCCAAGAAGAGTACAAACATAGTTACATATCCAAGGTGTAAATAATCGAGTAATTGCACTTCTAGGATTTTTTTGGTCTTAAAATATCTGTCAAATTTAAAGGGAAACAAATGTAATTTGGTTTATGCTTTTAGCTGCTTTTGTAAATAGGAGCATCTTTTCAACCCTTAAATTTATATTTACTTTAACTGTACAGTATATTTAGCAGGTTGGAATTTCATTTTAAAAACCTATTATTACATTATTTCCACTGAGTTATTGCATTATCAGAAATTATAAAAAGAAAACACTACAGACTGCTCAAATGTGTGCTTCTAGAGTCTGAATATCTAAGTCATTGCAAATGTCTAGTGCTATTTTCTCATCTCTAATAATAACAGGCAGAGTGCTTCCACAGATGTAAATATGGGTTAAGTCTCAAAGAAGCTAACAGTGAAATACTTCTTAAACTAACGAATAGTTAGGCTACTGTTCTGCTTATGTTTAAGAATATTTAGTTGTCTGAGCCTCCCAGCTTATAAGTGTTTGCTGTGAATTTACTTTGAAAGAAATGGGTAAAGATATTTCACCTGAATTCACTTTTAACTCTCAGAACACTGAAATAGAAGTGATTTGATGAACAAATTCTCTCAGTCCATCCTACAGGCAACTTGCTGTGCCTTTTATTATCCGTATTAGGCTTTTTTACACATATATGTTGTCTTGCATTGCCAAGTTCTAGGTCAAGTATGTGTCTGTTTGGAATATCTTTAAAATTGAAACTTTGAAGAAATGATGAAAGAACTCTGGCCTTGTTTTAAATCAAACTGAATGCAGCCGAGGCCACCCTGGGAGCACAATGTTTAATTTCCATTCGACATCTGCCTTATATTTGCCATTGCAGACCAGTGTCTGTGTGCAAGGAGCACTTATCGTTGATAAAAGTTTGGAATCTCTTTTGTCAGAGGTTGTCATTTCTGTGCTCTCAATCTGGACTGTCATTTTGTAAAATCTTTTGTCACTGAAGCTGAATGGAAAACCTGGAATGTGTAAGAGATTAAAGAAATGGGGAAGAGGATTCTAATGTGTAGAGCAGTTCTGGTCGCTTGACTCTCCGAGACAGATGGTGCCTAATCCTGATTTTCCTTACTCCAGTGTAAATATCGAGCTGCCCCACTGAAACCACTGCTGAATACTGATGCAGCATCAGAATCAGGCCTGGCTCATTTCTTTGCTTTTTGAGACTGTGGGCTTATCTTGCAGTGCTTTATGCATGCAAAGCTCTCATTTTACACTTCTGGTGAGAGATGCCCACTGAGTGACTTCGTGCTGATTGCAAACACACGGGTGTAAATCCTGAGTTTCAGTCATTGCTCCAGACTCACGCCTGTAGAAGTGATATCAGTCTGACCTCCCAGAATCTAGGGATAAATATTTGAATAACTTCATGTGCTTTCTTTAGGTAGGTCTGGGTTAGGGAAATACTATCCTCTCCAAAGAGCCGGGGTGGAATTTGGCATGTCTGGACATTCCACAGTGTCAGTGGGAATCCGATGGCTGAGATATTAGGTCTACCTGGGAGGAAAAAGTAGTTTACTCAGAGCAAAAGCAGACATGTTTGTCCCCACAGATGTATTCTGCTGTAGAAAGAGTGATTCAGGGGGACTGACTGGGGAGCTGTTACAGCCTTGGGACTGAGAGAGGAGTGTTTCAGGTAGCGAAGGGAAAACTTTGCTGTGTGTTTAATTGTTTTGAATGGATTTTATCTCCTTGCTTATGAACACAACTTGTGTTCATGTTGCTTTTAATGTTAGAAAATACAAAGGCTTTTCCCCTCCTGCGAGATCCATTCTGTGATCTGAGGTTGAAATGCTGTGTGTGTAGTGTCAGCTCAAGAGCCAGGCACCTATTTAACTTTTCCCTGTGGGATTTCAGTGAAGCTCAACCCTTCTATTCCTGCTCTACATAGGAATAAATTTCTCTCTATTTTTTTTTCTCCCCTCTTATAGGATTAACACGATGACTTCAGTGGGAATTGCTCTCAGAAAGAGAAAAATCATCTGGATTCTTCTGAAGGTAAGAGTCAAGGACAGAAGTCTTCATGAAAGACCTACCCATGACACAAGAAGAGGATCTCGCCTGCTGTTCTTCTTCAGAGACTCCATCCCACATTGAGGTTCAGGCAAGTATTGCTTTCTCCTGCTTGGAAGTTCACTGGTGAGTCCATAGAAGTGCTTGCTTCTTACATAAATAGTGTCAGTAAAGTTTTGTCATGAATCAGAGGGCAGGTTCTTGTAAACCAATGTGTTCTTTCACACCTTGCCACTGGTTTATGTGACTTTACAGGCTTATGAATCTGACAGGTTTATATAAAATGCAAGAAGAGCTATCCCTAGTGAATCAGGAAAAGATGAGCCATTGGATTATTAACATTTTATTAATTCCAAATCCATATCCTGTTATGACCTGAGGTGCACGTAGGTAGAGCATTGTCGCTATAAATCACTGATTAGGTAATCCACTGCATTTACTGGCCTTCTGAGTTTTACAAACCAACAGAACCAAGCCATTGCAATGATTTCTGTGTCCAGGTAGGCTTTGCATGTCATGGGCAGCATCTTCCCTGGGGATTGTCACTGTTTTCCATATGCTTGTTTATAGAATTAGGTATTATTGAATAGGGGTAAAGTGGTTTCAGCTTGACAGGTAGAAAACAGGATGGTCACAGCCCTGTTAAAAGTGAAGGCATCTGAAATAAGACACAGAAGAACACATTGTCTTCCACTGGGAAAAGCCTGTTTGGAGGGACTCATTTAGCCATAGGAAGCTGGGAGAGAAGTGTGGAGTGAAAGACTAGCCAGGCAATTACTCTGCTAATGGGTAAGATTATGTTGGTTTTCAGTAAATCAGTGCAAATGTGTGGTTAACTGTGTCTGTTGAAAAGATTCTGAATACAGAGAGTGTAAGGGGACAGACCCTTATCTGATGAAGCGTTCAACATCAGTTGGAGATGTGTTTCCACCGCAGGATGTGAGGCAGATTGAAGTTCTTGTGTAAAACCGGCAGGGACTCTGTCTTGCTTGGTCTGGTCTTCCCTGAGGTTAAGACAGTTTTGTGCTGGCAGATTTCATTCTTCCTGATTCAAAACATGTGACATAGTTTAGCAAAACCAGAACTCTGAATGCCATTGGGATGTTAGCACAACAGAAAACTTTCATGTGACAATATTGGCAAGAAAGAGCAAAGAATCTTTTAATAACTCTTCCTTTCTGTCTAACTCAGGGCAATTGCTATATTTTGATGTTGTGTCAGCAGTGCCTCATGTGCTGAAACATCAGCCTTAATTCAGATTTCGGAACATAATTTCAGCTTTGCAGGATATTACTTTGCCACAAAGTGATTTTGGTAGGACAATTATACGCGCTATAACTTCAGTTTTATTTAGAAGCTGAAAATCTACCCAACTGCTTTCTCCAATCTGTATGTGGAATTCCCACCTTTATTGATGTGAATACATTTTTCTATGGGAATACTGTGCACATGCCAAAAATTGTGGGCATTGTTTTGTTTCTTTACCTTGACTTTGACTGTGACGAAGAACTTAACCTGGGTATGAGTTAGAGCTTGAAAAAGGGCAATACACAGCTTGTGTTTCTGCCTGCCTTTTGTTCCTTTGGGTTTTCAACTTCTGTCTGTGGTTTGAGAAGAGACTGAAGTCTAATGGAAGGAACTTGTCGCCTTGTAGGTCCTGGTCTCCTTTTCCAGTTGCTGCAGAATGTGCAGTCATTTCTGTAGGGTTCAGGGGCCTGTTCAAGCTTTTATTGAAGCAAAAATCAAGCTCTGCACTGCTAATAGTCTTCCTGTCCTTCACAGGTTTTCATTGTCTTGTCCCGCTTCATCTTGTATTGGTGAAACAATAAGGGAATGAGATTAAGAGACTGTGTAATATGCTGTTGTAACAAGAGGGTATAATCAGCTGAGAGGACACTGTACGTGGGTGTGATTTGGTCTGAAGTGCCTAAAGAATGTGCCAATGTTAGGTTTAAATGCTGATCTGAGCAATAAACCAGTTGCAAGTCATGTTTGTCCTACAGAATGTACCTCAGACTGTTTCTGGTTACATCTCTCCCCGTAATACCTACTTTAATACCCACCTCTGGGTCCTATTCCTGCCTGTGCACAAAAAATCCTTCCAGTCTTTGCCAAGTCATCACCTTCTCAACATGCAAATCCCTCCTAAAGTTTCTTCAGTATTGACCACACGAAATGATTTATTCTTTGAACATATCAGCGAATTTGTCAAGGCTGTATATAGATGAGCTAGGCAGCAGGCACATATCTAAGCTGTGTGAGATTTTCACTGTAACCATGGTTCTTTCCCTCATTTATTTACCATCCTCATTTTGCTTGTTTTGTTGTGAAATAAGCTGCTAAACTGCTTGAGTTAGGACATCATGTCAAGTGATTTCATTTATTCTTGTTATACATTCTGAATTCTGTATAAATAATAGGCGAGTGGCAAAACAGCCCTAAATATTAATTCAGGTACAAGCTGCAGCTCAGAAAACCGCCTGGTTGGCATTAAGATTCAGCAACACACAGTGGGCGATGGAAATCAAACAGTGGTGATGATTACTAGTGTAAGATTATGTCTTGCTGAAAGCAACAGTGTGGTTGAGAGACAGGACTAAGCCCTGAGTAACTTGGTTTGATCTCAGAGCTGACATGTTGAATAGGAAGTCCCTTCCAGCCTGAATTATCCTATGATTTGGTGAATGTAGGTGACCCGATGCTCAAAAATCATGAACGTCCAAACCCATGAACTCAGGACAGTGGAAGGAGCAGATTTCTGACACAGAGCCTGTTAAAGAAGCAGATAGGTTTCACGTGTGAGCACTGAATTAGTGTATAGTGTCAGTCTAGTGTACTGAAGAAGCAGCCTCATCTTTTTGGTATGAGTGAGTGATCCAGGCTAATACCCACAACTGTAGCTGCACCTGCTGAGGTGAGGCTGAACTGTTGTGGAGGTCAACTGTTCATTAGGCTCCAGGTTGATGGATGCAGTAGATGGACAAGCAGCTGATGCTATTGTGGGTTCTGTTGTGGGAGGTTGAGGTCAAGCCAAAATCCAGTGAGATAAGCTGTAGATTCATTGTTCCTCCAGGAAGAAGCTTGCCCAATCTTTCCCTTGCATGATCTATATTAGCCAGACTTCTGGAAATAGGCCTAGATCATGGAACATTTCTTCACTGTAATAGTTTTGCAGGTTTTAGCAGTGGATTTGGTATAAGCCCATGATAAAAACTAAGACCTGAATTTAAAGCAGAAACTGATCAGGAGTTTTTCAGGAGTACCTTTTTCTTTCAGAAACTAATAGGTTAGTGAATTAATTCCTGGGAGAGATTTTACTATCTGCTTGCAAGGAAAGGAGGAAGAGTTCAGTTTTGATTAAGTTTGTAAAAAGCTGGGGAAAGCACACATAGTTACATGTCATTTACAAAAGATGGTTACATAGCTTTGTATATGTTCCAGGATGGACTTAACTATTGTAGGGAAAGTGGGCAAGATGCTGTAAAAGGAAGAATTAAATGGGGAGAGAGACAACTGAAGAAATGCCAGCATGAGTTTAAAGGCAGTAATTAATCCAGTTTACTTCAGCAGTTAATAAAATCATGTTGTGAGTGCTCAGCAATTATGTACAGTGATGTAGCGCACATATTCCTCTTGTTTGAGTGCTGATAAATGGGGATTCCTTAATGTTTGTGTTCCATATATTGAGCTGATAGTTTCAGTCTTTAAAGCAGTATTTGGTTTCTGAGGACACACATCCCTGTTTTGGAAGCTTCTGTCCAGAAGAGAAAACTAAACCTTGGTAAATGATCTTTTGGGCCATCTGCTTCTTACTTGTTTAGAAAGCTGCGTTCAGAATGAGTAGATCAGACAAGGGGCTCAGTGACAAACCTTCATTGTTCTGAGGTTTAAAATAAACTTGTTGTGGCTAAAGATGACAGCGTTAGTTTCCCAGAATGCATGTTGTCATTTCAGTGCAGTATGCTTTATCAGCCAAGCTGTGATTAATTGCAGCAGGGCTGCTCACGATTTGAAACAGACATCAAATGCTAATCTTTCCCTTAACGTACAGATCATATGGGGGCTGGCTAGGCACATAATTAGTCCATAATCCTACAGATACTTCTGCACACGTGTGACTGTGCTCATGTGAAGTCACTGAAACTCCATGTGAGCCAAGCTCTGCAAACACGTGTTTGTGTAACCCACTGGTATGCGTCTGATGTGTGTCCTGGTTTACTGGCAGCTTAATAAGTGCTGCTGACCTGTGCCTTGCCCTTTCACGCACTTAAGCAGGCACACAGAAATAGGAGTTTGTCTGGCCTGTTGATCAGCCAGCCCTCCCCAGGGACCACATTTTCTGCCTCGTGAACTGGATCTGGCCCCTGAACTCACCAGCTGGCTATTCCACTCTGTGGGTATCTGTAACAGAGAGAGAGCTAACTGCAGACAGGTTAGTTCGGATGTGTAGAGTAGGACCAGCCTGGCTAACACAGGGGCTAATTGTGCCAGCTTAATGTGGCATTGTACTTTTTAGGTCCTGAGCTGATCTCTCTCCCTGGAGCAGTGCTGAGGTATGTAGGCATAGTTATCTCAGTTATCTCAGATACGTGACGCAGAGTTGCTAATGGAGACTTACTCGAAGTCTCCTAACTCTAGGTCAAGTTATAATTCCTTGCGTGTTCTTGCCAACACTGTTGCCATCATAATTAGTGGAAGCTCAACAGAGCTTCCCGTGCCAATCTCTACTGATCAGAGAAGGCTATATAAATCTGTTGGTCAGTATGCATTTTGCATCCCTTGAGTGCCAATATCCCAGAGGAACTGAGTCTGTCTTGGCTCTTGGACTTTGGTTCCACAGCTCAGACTGTAAAGGATTACTGCTTTAACTCTGGAGGTCCTCGGTGCAGTCCCAAGTTAGCTGGACTAGGTAACTTGCAAGCTAAAAAGCCTGAGGCTGCACATTTGTAGATAAAAAGCTTATGAACTATTAATGTAATTTTGTTTCTGTGACATTATAGGCTGACTATAAGAGAAGAGGTGACTTTACATGTCTTCATGAACTAATCCTCCATAAAGATGGGCATTGATTATGATGTTAACTGGTTTTATTACAAGAGAAATAGAAACAATAATCCTAATTCTCGTCTCTCAATGCTTTGTTTCTCATTGTAACATCATTTCAATTCAGTGGGATTCTCCACTGCAGGCTATAAAACAAGAATATAAGAGCAGTTGCAAAGGAATGTATGATATTATGGAAAGTGGATCAGAGTGACACACAGCCCCCACAAAGGTTATGGGGAATTTGAAAATGGAGAAAGAGCTCAAGAGACAGGATGGTTGTGCAAGCTGGCATTTGCCTAAGTAGGTTTAAAGTCTCTGCTCTTACAGCAGACACTTCTATAAATGCATTATTCATTGTCCTGTTACTGAGTCCTTCAGTTAAAATGCAGTGCAGATTTTGCTCCTCAGTTTACGTGTTGAATAAAACACAAGATGCTCAAGTTAGGAAATTACTTTACGTTATGAATCTGTTCTTGATGTCTCCTGGATGGATTTCAGTGAAGTCCAAAGCTTGGTGTGTCTGCTGGGAACCGATTTTGGCTTTAGTGAAAGATAGACTGACACTTGCAAGAAGTGCAAACCAGAAGAATGGGAAATCTATGTCAAGATCTCTGTAAGGTACAAGTTGTTAAGCTGTGATGTTGCAGTAGGATGGCATGGTTTGTGGAGAAAGCTCAGCAGCATTACGCCGTAAGAGTGTTGGGCTGGATGCTCACCCATGATCTGATGGTTGAAATCAGCTGAACACAGCTGACTGTCTGGTGTATGAGGTTATTGAGGGGAATGACTCTACTTTCCATATGTGTCACTGCTGCCAATAGGATGGTTCTGAATAAAAGAACACGAGATTAAACATCATTTACGTCAGTCAAATCCAGGCAATCTTTGCTAAGAAATCTATTTCTCTCTTAAGGGTCTTAGCTGAGAAGGGTTTAACTTCATGGATGATGATTCAGCATCCAGCAAGCTAGTAGGAGTCTCTCGGGTAGCTCCAATGGATTTTGGATCAAACTCTTCCCAATACGTGGATTATCCTATATCTACTTATTTAGAGCGGGGTTTTCACCCCTCTAAAGAAGAAGCTGCTGGCTGAAATCAGCCACCAAATGGTACAGCAGACTAAAAGTGAGCTCCCTGTGATAATCTTGTTATTTTAGAACACACTGGACTCCTTGGAATACTTCTCAGTAAACTTATACTGCATTTTGCATCACTGTTACTCAGTGAGCCTATTTCAGCTATGCCAGGAAAGTCACTGTCAGGTCAACAGCATTCATTTCCTATTGAGTTTTCCTAGAGAGTTGAGCCACATTTCGATTTAGTCCGCAAAAGCATTCACAGGAAGAGACACAGGAATACCTCAGCCTGTTCCCTGAGTTAGTCTGGTCCAGACAGATGGTGGTTAATTCACTTAGCACTTAACTGAAATCATGGAGGGCTTTCTTATCATTTTATTTAGTTTACAGAATGATCTCAGTGTAGATAATCTCCTGAGCTCAGGGATGGGGCTGATTTCAGCAAACGGCCTTGAGTACTGAAATGTCCCTCCTTCCCTTTTAGTTTCTGCTAATGCTCTTCTGGTCCCCTTTGGCTCAATAGCTTCCATATTCTTCAGTATTAAGAACTAGCCTCGTTGATTTATTTCCCTGTTTCAGTGGCACTGGAGACAGATTAGAGCAACCTGTTTTAGAAGTCAGAGAAGAAGGAACCCAAAAGCAGATTTTGCTCTTCATCAGCTTGCATCTCTCTTCTTTTTTTTTCAGATAAGCTGTTTAGCTATAACCATAACAGAAGATACGGGTTCAACATAATATTCATAATATAACTTTTATTCTCATTATAGTCCTTATTAAAAAAAAATGAAGATTTTGACAAAAGGCTGTAAAGAATCAATAGTTATGAAATCATTTGATAGTTTGACACAGAATAGAAATGTGCTCATTATTCCTTGACCATGATGTCAGTCTTAGCCCAGGACCTTTGCTCTTGTTGCCAAGGCTCAGAGCTGAAGCTCTGGGTGTGGTAACACTGCAGTGGCTTTTCTCTGGGGCCACAGGCAAATCCCTGAAAGCCATAATTTGGGAAAGAGATTTAGGAATCTACTCTGTTCTTAACATATGTTTCAGCTTAGAAGATGGTAGTAATTCAAGGCAATTAATTCCCATAGCTTTCCGAGTTTTTTCCTCTTTATTGATACTGAGCTCAGTAAATGACCCAGTTGTGCTTGGCACCTTCTACGTGTGTAGTAATAGAAATAATAAGCCTTAGATATATATGGAATGGGCCACAGGGACTGTGTGATTATTTTGCAGGTCACACTCATTGCCTGTGCTATATTTGTTCAGGCAGAGATGGAGGTCTGAAGTCTTTGCTGTCATGAAATCCTGCTTCTCTGCTCAGCCCTGCTGCGCTGTTGCATGTGGTACCTGTGCTCACAGGTATCCAACCTTCTTTGGCTTTGCCCTGTTCGGTGGTGTAGCTGCTACTTCCAGGTATTCAATGTACTGCAGAGAGTTAATATTTTGTTCTGCATGACCAGATGTCAAGGAGACACCAGCTTGGGCTTGAAAACAGTATTGCTATTTTAGTGGAGAACTCTGAATTGCTAAATCCCATCTCTTTTCAGTGCTTTTTAATCTGGCTTGGAGCAACTCCTAATCAGCTCTTCTGCACCCACAGTGTACTGAGCTGGCAGTAGGCTGAAATTTAGCCTGGCCTCAGGTGCCCAGTGTGTGTAGGCTCAAAACCCTCATGGATACTGTCTCCAAATGGCACAATGAACTGCTGCCTCATGCAGTGACCACTGCACAGCATCCCAAAAGGTCATTGTGACTTCATTCCAAGAACAGAAGTATCAGTGGAGGTATTAAGGACACAAAAATTCCCCTCCACAAAGAGTCTAGCAAAAGGGAAAGACCTATATACCACTGGCACAGCTCACTTCCCATCTTGCTGGTCAGGGCTCAGATACCTTCAGCTGCAGAAGGTGGAAGGAGCTGAGAAGACCAAAAGTCTTGAAAAGATGTTTTCCTCTGTTTAAAAGGCAGAGAGAGAGGTTATTCATTCTGATATGCATCCAAGTTGTCTCTCTTTGCACATATTAAGTGGCTGCATTTGCTATGGCTGTTACTTTAGATCAGTACTGTCTTTGTATATGCATTGGTAATTAATATATATATGGAAGGCATAACAGTATCTGTGGGAATGATCAGATCCTGGTTCCTGCTGGGTGATAGCAGTCCAGCCATTTGTAGCCCTGACTCCTGCCACATGAAGTGCTCTTACCAGCACTCCTGTGTGCTGGTGTATTAGAGATGGTGGAATTGGGCCCACAATATTATGTCACAAAATAGAAAACACACGACCCTACACCAGCTGTAATAGCATAATAGGATAAGTGCGAGGGAGAAACAGCAGGATATAATAGGTACTCAGCTGCTTCAGAGATGGGGCCTCTATATTTACCTAGCTAGAAGAAAGCTGGAGAACTAGGGCAACAGAAGAACAGTGTAAGTGCTCCAGGAGGTGGTTGTGGGTGAATTGGAAATGCAGCAATATGAGATGTTATATAATAAATAATAACAATATCTGTGCTTAGTCCTGTTCATTCTGAAATACTTCTCCAAGCTGCTTTACAGAGTTCAAAGTAGTGTTGGGGCCTCTTTGGTATTAGCTTTCCTAATTCCTTCTCTTCTCCTGCTCTGTAAAAGCCTCTGTGTGGTGTTTTGTACCTTATTGTGTCTGGGGTGTAAAGAAGCCTTCACCTGCCTTTCCCTACCTGAACTTATGTTGCTCACGGGGTAGAAAAATGTGTTGGAGTGACCAAGGCCAGCCATGCTCTGTGATATTTGAGAGTGGAGCTGATGGGGGGGATGGGAAATCGGAAGGGGGAAATGCCAACCCTTCCTGCCTTGTCCTCTCCTGACAGCAATACTCCATCAGAATCATGCTGTTCTCCCACAGGAGGCTTTGTGCTGCAGGTTGCCGAGATCCACCTTTCTGGATTTGGTTGCTGTGATGGTAGGAGGCCTCTCTGTTGAACTGTAGACTCATTCAGGCCAAGACACGACTTTCTGGCACTCACTAACATATTTAAGGTGTGTTTTCCATGCCTTTGATGTATGCTTATCTTTGCTCGTGGCTTTGCAGCTTATCTAAGTTACTGATTTCGCTTTCAACTTATTTGCTGACTTGTGTTAAAATCCTCCTGCTTAAATGATGACTCATTTTTACTTGCATGGAAATTTGCATTTTCCTCCACAGAGGCACTTAGGAGCAGGTTAAATGAACCATTTAGATGGTTGAGAGGGAGAAGCCAGGGAAAGTGGTAACACGTGCTGTGATGCTATTTTGTTACTCTAATTCAGATCACTTCTGTTCACTTGCTTTCTTAGATGTGGATTGCTGGGCAGTGCCTCCCTCTGCATCGCCTCCCTTTCCTGTAGTCCTGGGTTGGAAATGATTAGAAGTCGTTTGTGTATTTTGGATTGTGATTTCACATTGTACTTCCATTGCCAAGGTGGATGGAACGGTTGAACACGAACAGAAAGATGCACATAGCAGGTTTACTGATAAAAGAAGAGGTATTAAAATGACAGTGAAAGCTTTTAAATGTTGTATTCTTTGCCAGCTTCCTCAACCGGAGCAAGTGATTTTAGAAGGAAAATGAAGTTTAAAGAACACATCCCAAAGTGTGAAACATACTTTGTCATCTTTCCACAGCTTTATGAGATTTAATAAGGGAAAACCAATGTTCATTTTTATCAATGCACAATGATGGAGTCATTGTGATGAATTACAGGTGGTCAGACAAGTTACTCAGTGAGGAGCTGAGCTTTCTTCCCTAAGGGGTATAATCTAAAGTAAGGAGGGGGTATTTGTTCTTAATGGTATCTTTGAGGACAAGAGTTAGGATATCACCTGCTGATTCCAAATCATTTTGTGTAATGATGATGCTAAATCATCTGTGCTAAGTGTGCCATGCAAAAAGACAAGGACCTGTTGAAACGTTGATACGAGTTTAATACTTTCTTGAATTGTAGTTAACTTTGAGTAGATGGTTTATTAATAATTGGGTTAAACCATATGATAATTCTTCTCACATAAATATAGGTTCTTACCTGGCCTATATTGCTGTAATATCAGGGTGTGCCCTATTTTGCTAATGTATTCTTCTCATAGCATCCCAAAGGTGGGATGCCGTGGTGGTGACCTGTCTTACAAATGGGAAACTGAGGCACAGAGGGGCTAAGTGACCTGACCCAAAGTTAAACAGAGCATAATGGCATTTCAGGGACTCAGACGAGGAGCCTTCCAAATTGCAGGCTCAGACCTTCCTCATGGCACAGTCATTTCTGCTTGCAACATCTGTATCATTGGCTGGTTATTGATGGGTGACGTGGGTAGGCATGTATTTCTTGTATGTGTAAGTATACACATACAAATAATGCACAGACAGCATTTAGAAGCTTATACTTTAATGGTGAGGGGGTGGTTTAGAAGTGGGGTTTGTTATTAAACAGCCTCTTTGCGTGGGCAATATGTATGCGCTCCTAAAAATCCAGTGCCTCCTTGCTCTCCTCCCATTTTAGGTATCTATAAAAAGATGGATGACAAGTATCCATATTCAAACCTGCCTTATGCATGTCTCAAGCTTGAAAAGACATCTTAGCGCAGCTGTGGGGACCTCAGACTGCCAATGCTGATGTGTCACATGATGGGCTTCAATCAGATTTCAGTCTGCAGCGTGCAGTTTTAACTGCATTTGCACTGATTTGCTTCATACAGAAGACACCAGGTTGTTTAGCATTATTGATTCCTCTTGACTTATTGGGTGCATTAGTTGCCGTTGACCCTGGCATCTTGCTGGAACAGACTGGCGCATCATGTGATACTGTCTGGCTTTGTCCTTGTTCCGAGTCAATTCCTGTTTTACTCAGCAGATGTCTTTTGTTCCTGACAAAGATTGCTCATCCGACTGTTCGCCGGTGTGCCCCTCCAGCCTGGGCTCCCCACTCCCAGCCCTGCCTGGGCCAGACTTGCCCCCCCCTCCCCTTGCTCCCAGTCTGTACTGCGGCTGCTGTGAGCACCAGAAGGAGCCTGGTTTGCTTTGCCTTTTTTCCTCCTTCTCCCCAGGGGTCCGGCTGGGTTATTTCTGGCTTCTTTCTTCTGTGAAAGTAAATGGGTGAAAATAGATTTCATTCTTCTGGTAGCTCTTTTTGGGCGACACCTGAGCCCCACCTTGACTAAATTGACATTCATCCCTCCTTGGGTTTGATTTGCACCAGTGGAGAATCTCTCCCAGAATGTCTAAAGAGGTTTTCTTCATTTGCTGCATGGCAGTGCATTGCAGCAACCTGCTAGAAGGGAAAATGCTACAGACTACGACAGGGATTTGCGTGACAGCCTACAGCATTTGGGTGCCTGATCCACTTCTCTCTCATGCCAGCATCTGCTAAATTAGGCAATCTTGCTCTTCAAATCAAAACCATAAATCACTGTAAACTAAAGTGAGAGTCCTCCCTGTCAATATGACTGCAGTTCTTCGAGTGCCTTTAGGGCGTTGGAGTACCTTGTGGGTATGCTGCTGCAGTGAGCATTTCAGGCTGTTTGGAGAAGCGGGGCTGTGTCCTGGCATGTCAGTTAGGAAGACAGGCATAGGGCCAGGTGATGGGCAGATGAGAGGGAATAAGAACTCATTTTAGCCAACACATTACTCCAAGGATGACTCATGAGACTGCAACCTGGGGCAGGGGGTGCTGATAAATTCTTCATTGTCTCCTGGAGGCTTTGGAGTTCAAGGCTCTGCCTTGAGTTCTAAGATTTCTCTTCAGCTCTGATGGTACGCCTTAAGACTTTCACTGCTTGTGTGGCCAGTCCAAGGGCTGAGTTCTTTCCCCCTTCAGTAGTACTCGTAAAGTGCCTGACAATTCCTTCTGTGTGCTGGCTTGCCTTTTCCCTCCAGGAAAAGATTGTCAATAGGTCTGATTTCTGCACCACCTTCCTGCAGCCAGGCTGTGTTGGCATTGTAGTACTTCATTGCAATGTTGTATATGGAACCTGAACCAGGTCCATAAAAGCTGCTCAGAAGCCTGTTATTTTCCATTAGTATTCCTTTTTGTTCCATTATTACTTTGTCTCAGAATTTAAACATTTATTTATATATTTATGTTATTTAGCGTGGTTTAACTTAAACCCCACACTTTTGCTACTAAAACCACAACAGATTTCTATGTTATCCCCTTACCTCACTGTCTGCAGCTTTGTTCACATGGGATTCTCGGAAAGGAGAGGCTTTTTTCCTTACTATTTTTTTTTGTCACCGTTGGGAATTGGAAAGGGGAAAGGGCAACATTAAATTAATAATAAAAAGAATCTGTTAAAGGAGAATTGATGGATTCTGGTGGTAAAACTCGCCTTTTGGTCAGCCCTGTATGTGATCCCCCTCTTCTGGTAGTCTGCGGAATTGGCCACGGAGGGAAGTGTTGCGGAGTAGCTCAGACAATAGGACTTTGGCAAGCGTGGTCGCAGGGGTATCATTTTCATTATCCTGGTGAAAGACCTTTGTGGAATTACATGGCAGAATGGGATTTCACTGTCTGTAGGAGTCACCCCGGTGTAACTCATTTGCTGGTGTTAATTTGCACTCTGCATAAGGGAGCTCGGTTGTACCTGTGTGCGCCTGACTGCAGCTCAGCTTTACTTGAGGCTGTATTTTTAGTGTGTCTTGCAGGACTGACAGGGGGGATGACTGGTTCTCCCCTGTCTGGCACCTGGTGTCATTGTTTGTGCCTATGAGAAGTCGAGGTGTGAAACGCTGCCATTCTGATTTGGTAGTGCTTTAAATGATATTTGTCTAGGTAAGAATCATAATGGGTTGAAGGCAGTTAAGAGCCAACCTGAAAGCATCCTCAGGAGGGGTTGTGTGAGGCATGAGTAGACAACAGGCGAAACAATTCACTGTCTGTCCGCCGTGGATGATAGCAAAGAGCAAATCCATCACTGTGTGGGGTGAGGAAATGAAATGAGGGATCAGGTTTGAAACTTCTGCACTGGAAGCACTGCAGTAGTTTTCTGGGTGTAGGTACCAAGAGTTGCTTGGCTCAGAGCAGAGATATAAAGCAGCCAGCTTTACATCCATATCCAAGCCTCATCTTCCAGAAACTGCATCTAATCATAAAGGTCATTGAGCTACAAACATGTTCCTGACTAATTGTCTAACATCTGCCATCTTGCTCTTCCTTTTTGCAGCAGTAATCACATTGGAGTTCATAACCTCTACGCAGGCATTTTAAAGGAGGCAAGAAAATATTCCAGAGAAGGTATTGAATTGCAAACTGGGTTTAATTCAAAGAGAGAACTAAAAGTGAAGAGAGATCACATCATGCCTCCCCCCAGCTTAAGGAAGTAGCATTCCCTTACTGTGCCCATCCTTTCCAGGCAGAGTGAGATGAACAGCCTTCTCTATTTTTCCATCCCTCCTGGGCTCAGTTTACTGTAATACCTGGTTACACGTGGCAAAAGAGATCAAACATGGATGTTGAACCTAGTGCTGCATATGAAATGAGCCCAGATTCTCCTTGAGTAAAAAATACCCTCCATTTCCTAGCAGCCTGGAAACCCTGACCCTGAAGTGGAGCCCTATCACAGAAGAAGGTTTCTTCTGGCTTTCTCTGTTGCTCCTGTCAGACACGGAAGTGTCATGCAGAAATTAGTTTCACAGTTGCGTCAACTGGGGGAGACATCTTTTCCTTCCTGCAGTGGGAGATGATTTCTGAGGCATGTAAATGCCTAAAGCTCCCAGATCATTGCAAGGTAACTTTGTCCCACAGGTCCAAGAAAAGGGTCTTCTTGGGTAGAAGGAATTGGTTATGGCCTGCAGATTGGCAAATGGGTCAGACTCAGATGTCTCGCGGCGATGCTATTAGTGTGTTTAAGTCACCTCTCCTCCCTGTTTTTCCTTCTCCTTTTCCTCTTGCTGTGTCTTGCAATCTACGTATTGAAATCTGTGTAGCTTAATGGGTCTCCCATACCAAATAGCACCTCTGGGAAATGCCATAACTCCAGTAACACTGGTGTGACCCTTGCTGTTGAACTTGCTTGGCTTCAATCAGGTGCCCTCTTACCTTCAGGGGAAGCACTGGGGAAAGGGATGAGTCAAAAGCTGCAGGGGGACTGCAGGAGATGTGTCTGACTCAAACCCTGGGCTCTGCCATAATGGATCCATCCCCCTTTCTGCTAGAAAGTTTCCGAGGAGTAATAAATTCACTGTAGGTCTGCACTGAATGCAGAATTGATCAGACTGCAGGAGCCACGGGGAATCAATGCTGGGTGGGTGTGTGCCGGCGCGTGAGCCCTCAGCAGCGCAGTCCGTGTGTGTGCTGCATATACATTTGCTCCCTTTCTCTGCTTCTTCCCGCATTGGCCTGCGGATGCCACAGCAAATTGATTCCTTATGGAATAGAAAGGTGAGCCGTGGCGTTAGGCAGCTCTGAGCCGTCTGTCTTGTCAGGGCGCTTGGTTGAGGGAAGGAAGGCACGCAGGGCGGTTATTCAGAATTATTCATTAATAAAGGGCCACAAAAATCGCAGCCTGAGATGTATCCTATGTGAGAGACAAGTTCTCTTTTGTTTTTCCCTATAAAATCAGTGAGCGCAGGTTCTCTTTCCCTTCTAGAAAAGCCGGCACACACAGCACATCTGGTTTCATTTGTGTTTTCTTGCCGCCCAAAGAGCCTGATCCTGCCAAGGTGCTGAATCATGCCAAGCACCTGCAACATCTCCCACTTACAGGGTGAATTGCAGCTTCCTCGAGCCACTGGGATGCAATCAGATACATCTTTTAGTCTCACCCAATACAATAATCTACTGAAAGAAAGCAACAGATGCTGAGTCATGACCCAGCGCTTCTGTACTACTCTGTTCACCCAGAGAAGCTGGTAATGGGTTGACTTTCCTTGGCTTGGGAAGTAGGAGAGGATAGGAGGGTATCTGAATATATGGGGGCAGAGCTAAGATGGTTTTGGTAGTCTCTGCAGGATTTGTATGTATTTTAGCACTGTTTTGTCTTTGAGAGTTTTTCCTTTGTCTTTTTCATTTTAAACTGTTTGGGTTTTGCTTTTCTTCTCTTTCTATATTTTGCTGCAATCCCCAGTCAGGCTCTCAGCTGCTGCCATGGTAGAGGGCATTTCAGAATCATACCCAGTGTATGAACTGGCTTGAAGTTAAAAGAAAAAGGGATTACGTTGTACTGCTCCTTTAGTTCACTCCCATTCCCTGTACCTCGAAGAAATCGCAAAGTTATGGGAAGGATTGGACTTCCAGCCTGTAAACTGTGCTGTCTGCCTTCCCGAGGCGCAAGCTGCATCTTCCTTTTATTCTTTCAATATTGTATCATGTTGAAGAGCCTCTGTTTTGAGATCGTGTCAGCGCTTACAAAGCCCCAGAACCCTCTTCTGCCCCCGAAGAATCAATCAACCTAAACTAATACTTTAATGACTCCTTTTCCTACCAAGGAAACAAATTCAGGCACACATACACACACACACACACGCATGAACACAAAAAAATGTCCTTTTTTTTTTCCCCTGTAAAAGAAGTGAGGGGCTGAGGAGGACCTCGTCTGGTCAATGAAAGAAAGAGACGGATGTCTGGTGCCATGGCAATGGAACAGGGATTACTTTGCACTGGAAAATAGGTTCTTTTTGTTGTGTTTTTTTTTGATTCCAGTGTTTTTTCTCAGGCAGCGAAGAGTTGTCACTGAGGCTGAGAGGCCCATTTAGAGGAAAACGAGCCGCTGAGTAGAATTGAATGCTTGCTTTCAGCGGCTGCTGCTTGAACAGTCTGCTTTGCTTTACGGGCAAGTCAGGATGCAAACACCCATATTTGTTTAGAGCGCTTGCACAATCACTGTGTGTGTGTGTGTGTATACATCCCTATATAAAATAAGAGTAACTGGTTGCACACCTGGGCTAGTAGGAACAGACATTAGTAACAAAACTATGTGCAAAGATGTCTCATATGGTCAGATATATTGTGTATGATTCTGTGCAAATATATCAATTTACTCCCCAGGGTTGGAACTGGATGGTGTTAGGGTTCTTTCCAACCCTAAGTGTTCTATGATTCTATATTGTGTCTGATTTGGGCACTGTTTAGCATTGTATTGCCCTGAGACTAGATTTTGACTGGGATGAATCAATTCCATTAAACGCAGGTCAAGACAAAAGGTGTTTCTGTGGGCAGTGCTGGTTTATGGAGTCTTTGGTGCTGTGCTGCTTCTTCCCTACTCCCAATCATAAATACTGTTGGAAGCAAGTTACACAGTTTCAAGCCGAAGGAAATATTTTGGTTGAGACAATGTTGTTTTGCAAACTCATCTTCTTACTGTAAACATTTCCCCAAGACATTGGCCAATGGAAACATGCCGAAGTGGCATTATTTAAAAAAAAAAACAAACTATGATTTTTTTTAACTGCATTTTGAAATTCTGAACTTTTCAGGGCTTTTTGGCTTTTTTTTCTCACCTCTTGGGGTGAAGGAAAGGCTTGCTTGCAAATGTGTACCAGGCAGGAGACTTCTGTGATCTGACTTGTTGAGCAGTGAATCCACCCACCAGCCTCCAGACAAGGAGGTGCTAAGTAGCCTATTTATGGCAGGTAAAACGAAATCAAAGACCTTTATGTGACTTTTCTAGACTGGCCAGGGATTCCCAGGTGATACCAGCTCAAAGCCCTGTGACACCCGGGGTTTCCTTAGTGGCTCTTGCCTCTCAGCTGAATTTCCTTCTATTTGCCATCCCAGAGGACAAGAGTGTTTCTTCCCATTGCAGATGGCAGAGAGAACTCAGAAGCCAGGGGCCGTGATTCTTCAGTGCTTTGATTTTTCACTCCTTCCCTAGCTACGGACATTGAGAGAACTGGGTTGATTTCTCCCATTTGAGGGACTAAGCAGTGTATTAACTTTGCAGCCTTAACTGCTGGGTCATTTAGACACACCTTTCACTGGCGTGAAGGATGGCACAAGTTCCTGCTGATATTGAGGTGTTGTTGCTTTTTACCATAGTAAAATTGCCTTAAAGCATGAGCCAAAATATGGTTTTAAGCCCCGTTAATCTTATTCTATTCATGCCGTGCTTTTTGCATAGCAGGGCCGCATTAAAGCCTTTGAAATCCTACTGTAATGTTTTGTGCTCTCTGCCCTTTCTGGGCTGAGTAGATGTTCTAAGCTGCGTTGTTGTAAATGGTATGTGTATCTCATCTCCCCTGTCTGGAATGAGAAATAGCTTTTCTCTTTGATCTTCCCTCATTTGCTAAAAAGTAACCAAAAATAAGCCCTTTTTTCTATCGGGGGGAGGTGGTGAAATGTGCCAGGATTCAAAAAACGTGACCTTCCTTTTCAGTGATTACTAACTGTGAAACAGAAGATCTCTGGCCAGGTAAAAAATTTGAGTTGTCATAGCAACAGCAGGATGGCTATTTATTTTTGGATTTCCATTTTCACTGATTTATTTAACACATTGACAATCCATTTATAATGAAGAGGAATTCAAGAGGGGTTTTGTTTCTTGCTGGGTTTATACTAAGCCAAGGTTGGGTTACTTTCCTTCATAGAAAATAAGCTAAGATAAAAGAGGTAAATAAAAATGAAACCTCGTGGCTTTCAGGGGCTTTTCTTGCAGGCAAATATGGGTGCTGAGTGGTGCACAGGAGAGTGAAAACATGACTTACTTGTTTATTTTATGCCTTTTAGAAGAACCTTAGTGTTGTGAAAGGGAACAAAGATTGGAGTTCAGTGCAGCTATTAGGCACAAGAGCCATAGATGCTTCCCTCCACCTGCCTTTGGTTACATGCACACACTTAATGTCAAGAAGAGGTCATCACAGCCATTGCAAGCGACTCCTACTGCTCCACCTCCTTGCAGAAGTCAGGGAGTGCCCCAAGGCCATGAACAAAGCCATCTTTCTCGTTTTGGTTGTGACCTCTGCAGTGATGCTCAGTACACTCTCAGGATCAGATTTACCTGCTTTTCGCAGTGTTTGTGTGCAAGCAAGAGCCTGGTGTGGAGCTTAGAAGGAGCCACGGAGCAGCCTGAAGTCTGGGGAGCCCACACATGCTCCATGCTGCAGCATAGGTTGGGTCCAAACATGGTAAAGATGGCCTTGTCTCATTTTGGGGGGTTTGTGTTAAAATGGGCTGTATTGATCACTTGCATTCCAGGTGAGGCCAGTAGCCCTTTGGATAGGGGATGCGTCTGAAAGGTTTTGTGTCTGATGTCTGCAGCCATCCCTGGATACAGTCAGCTTTGGATCTAAGCGAACAGGCACCTACAAAATCAGCAGGACCTGGGAATTTTCAGAGCTTACAGCAGTGGGAGTCAAAGCACATTGACAACAGTGAAACGTAACAAAAAGCCCAAGAAATTCCTATAACCTATGAATTCCCGTATAGCTTCTGCACTGGAAATTTCATTTCAGTGCACGTCTTTGAATGCCATTGAATTTAACTGCCACAGAAGCTGAACTGAGCTTCAATGTTTGGTGACTTCTGAAAGCATTGGAAAATGGGGATGTTTGAGGCAGATTTTGCAGAAGCCAGCAGTGAAATCAAGGAGGAATAACACAGCAAAAGCAATCCCAGCAGATTTCTGCCTGCAGAACGTGTCTGAGAGTGCATAGGCGAGGCAAATCTCTGCATGGGTTTGCTCACAGCCTGTCTTTCTGCAATTGCTCTGCAGATTGGTTTGTCTCTGGTATTTGTTTCCTGTGATAGATTTGGGTGACTAAGATTGATGGCTTTAAAAGGACTAGTATTGATGCCGCATTTGTAAGGCTCACTAAAAATGGTGAGCCTGGCAGATAGTGGGGAAGCCTTCAATCATTTTCTTCTATTATTGCTGTTTGTGGCATGAATCTGGACTGTTCTCAAGACAAGTGTGACAGGAGGCCAGCAGCTGACCAGGAAGTGTTACACTTTCAGCCCAAACCTGTTCATTTGTGAAGCATGGGCTTGGTTTTGGACCAGTCACTTTAAGAAAAGGTGAGCTTTGTCTTGTGTGTTAGAGAAAATCAAGCGCGATTTTTGGATGTAGTCTTGAGCAATGTAGAGAGGAGGATGCTGTCCATCAGTCACTGGTGCCCCCCCCCCATTTATCCCAGTGGAGGATTCAGCTTTGCAAATTGTCTTGGGGGCTGAGAGTGGGGGAAGGGTGGGAAAACCCAAGAAATCAACTTCCAGACATAACTACAATATGGACAAGTCATAAACATTATTAAAGCAAGTCTATCCCTGCAGGGCAGGTTTTTCTTCATAATGCTTTCCTGATTACGCTTCCGCAAAGCTGGGGAAGTGAATAGTGGGCTGATTATCCATGGACCATGATCTACATCAGTGTAAAACTGTTGCCATTGTATGTGAGAAGAGAACTTTGCATATTTACTGGAAGGGAATAGCCATCCTGCTTCTTATTCCGTCTTCAAATTCACAGTGGGCCTGATCCAAAACACGGCTATGTCAATGGGATTCTTTGTCTAGGCTCTTCATATGTCCCACATTACCATTGCAAAACCTGCCCTGTTTATCATCTTAAATATACATGCCAAAAATGGACCTCATATTGACATGGTATGTGATCAAACCCAGGCTGATTCCTCAAACACTGGAAAATAGGTAAATCAATGGATAAGCAACTGAAAAGGCTGGATATAAGGGGAGAAAAAACACAAACCGAAGTTACTGACTCTGTGACATATTAACAGAATTGTCTGTCATTGTTTTTCCTTTAAAAAAACAAAACCCTTGAGAGAGATCCAAGTCTTTTTACATAATGCTTTCTTGGAGCCAGATTCCAGTTGTCAGGCTCTTCTTAAGGACCACTGGCTTTGTTAAAGTTACGGCACTGCTGGCTGCGAGAGTCCAAATCTGACCTATGGTCACGAGTCAGAAAGAATTGGACTTCGTAGGAAGATTAGTCTTGGCAAGTATATCACATAAAAGGCCACTTATGCTTGATACAGACCAAGTAGCAGAGACCTTTTAAACACATGCACAAGGTGCATTAGTTTCATTATTCAATTAAGACAGCATTTTCCTCAGCATCTTAATTAACATTCATTTACTAAGAATTAAACCATTTTTTTTTCTGTTAAAGCAGAAAGATCAGTGCTAGGAGCTATACATTCTGCAAGATAATTGCACCATGTAATTCTGGTGCTTCTACAATTTATACTGAAATATTGATGGATATGTTCCAACATTCTTTTTTTTTCTCCCCATAACCATATTTCACAATCTTTTAAATATCTCTCTCCTGAAAACTTGAGTATAAAGTACAAATCCCCTTATGTAATAGCAGTTTAATGCATCTGGAAAGTACTAATCAAACAAAAGCATTTCAGAGCGATTTCTGCTTTCAGAAAACAAAGAAGTTGTTAAAGTGTTGTAAATATGAATTTAGGAGGAATGTGCAGTAACAGAAGGGCATGACTAAGGATTCTCAAAAAGTTAAGGGCTCCACTTTAATAGCAGAAGTAGCAAATATCTTTTCTGATTCTGGCTAACATAACTAAGAATAAACCCCTTTCATTTCCAATGCTAAGTGACACTTTGCATTATCTCCTTAGAAGAATCACTCTGTAGCCTTACTGGCCATGCTATGGTTCTAGAATTGACTGAAGACTTGTATAAGGAAATGCAGTGGGGTTATACAGAATAACAAAGGAGAACCTCAGAGAAGGAAGCCTCACTTATGAACAGCATTTGGAGCAATGGTTCAAGTGGTTTGCATGTTTGTCATGATAATAAAACTTTGATAAAGTGAATAATAGTCATTAATAAGTAGTCAGGATAAAGCATTTGGTTGCGAGTTTCTACAAACTGTGCAGAAAGCTCTTGGGTTTGCTGTTGAAGGAGACTGTTGGAAGGCTGCAGAGCCCTAAGAGCTTTGCCTCAGGCTGTTGGATTAATTGGCACAGAGACGTTGAGGGGTTTACCTTTAACACTGCTATTGGTTTCTAGGGTGGGAACAGAAAGTAAACTGCAGAGAAAGACCTGTTCATAAACGTTCATTGAATTTGCTACCCTGTCCTCTTTAGTTACGTATTTACAATGCACTTTCTGTTTCTCATGCTCTGGGTGTGTTATTCTGGTATTTCCATAGCATGTCATACCATACCATATCATATCAGCTTTCTGCTTATCTGCAGGGTTGTCTTTCCTACCTTTGACAGCATTCTCTCTCTTTTGGTGCATCTTTCCTACATCTCCTCTTTCTGCATCCTGTCCCATCTGCTGAAGTATTAAGTGGGGCTTGTACAGGCAACAATTCTGAACCCTGCTAGTTCGCCCCAGCTCTGTCCTGGGAAGTCCCCTCCACTGACAATGAGACATAGATCAGCCTTTCTTCCCATTCAGTCCTTGGCTTCTTTGGGAAGACCACTAAGATAGATGCTTACTGTGATAATGGTGCTGACATTTGCTCACCAGGAATTGGAGTGAGACCATCATTTCATGTCATATAGGTCTCCAGCAACAATCAAATGCTAATGAGTGCCAGGCCATCAGAGGCCTGGCATGCACTCCAGCTAGTGTCCTAAACTCACTGTCCTTAGCCCATTATCCATTGTATCTGCTAGGTATTGCTACAGCTTGCCCCGTCAGCAAAGATGTTGCACAACCAGCTACTGACCACCCAGAGCTATTCTGTTTAGGCTGGATGCCACCCTTTCTGGGCAAGCGTACAGATCATGTCTTGAACTGTGCCAGACACGCTGTTTGTGGTTCCTTTTCTGCTTATGAGCCTGGCTGAACAAAAAAGGCTGTATATATATGTATATATGTACCAGTAGTGTTCGTGTTACATACAATCTGACACCCGGTAGATACTCCCTGGGGATTGTAACGAGGCACCCACTGCTATACAGCATGTTTTGGCATCCGGGAGGGCTGGCGAATCCCATGCCTGTCTTTCTTCTTCAAGTCTTTTGAGTTTCTTTTTGGCATATACGTGCAACGAAGCACAAGATGCAAATACTGCCAAAGCTCCTTGTAGAATAGATGACATTTATATTGTTATGCAGTTTGCTGATCTAAACATACCATTGCCTTGCCTTGATAGCCCAGGGCAAGTGCTAATCAGCTTGTTTCGTGGGCACCATGCCATCTGAAAGGGTGAACACAAATAGAGACAGTATGTGCATCATCTAGGAGTGTTGCAAGAATACGATTCCCAGCTGAGAGTATCGAAATGTGTCTGTCTCCTGAGCTTGTATGTTGGCATGTAAAAGATAAGTGACAGCGTTAAATATAATGTATTTGGAATAAATCAAGGTTATATTCCTTAGCTGCTTCAAGCTAGTTTTTATTATATAGGTCACATCATCAACTGATGTAAGTTAGCATAGCTGCACTGAAAGTAGTGCATTTTTATCTGCTGAGCATCTGGCCCCATGTGCCTGTTCTCCATGAGAAGCTTTTCTTATTTGGCCCTCTAGGGCATCATCAAAGGCTGTTTAGGCTAAAGGTAACATGTAAGATGAGGAGTTTGGGTTCCTATATTGTCTTCAGAGCTGACACTTGATGCTGAGCAATTTGCCCTCTGAGTGTCTGTGTGCTTTGATTCACCTAGTGTATGTAGCAGTACTTTTATTTAATTAGTACCATAGCACTAAGGGCGTGAAGCAAGGTTTGCTGGAATGGCAGGCATGGTGGAACAGTTCCCTTAACTGCAGTGTTGCAATGGATAGATGGACACGGCTCTTTGACTATGACATACATGGAAAACAAGGGCTGTATTTTGTGCAGAGGAGTAGCAGTGGGTGTTGAGGAGTTTCTGGATCAGGAGCTGTGCAGAGGCCCACAAAGAGGGTGTCATGGTGGGCATCTCCTATGAACCACCTGATTGAGAGGAAGAGCTGAGTGAAGCAACTTGAAGAAAAATCTTCTGTCAATAGATTCAGTTTTGAGGTTTGCCTTGTTTTGAGTAGAAGGATGCCTGAGGTGACTTCCAACAGTCTTTTACAACCTCCACGTGAAACCCTGCTCTTCCACATATCTCTGTGACTCTCAGGGATTTGCTCTGGATTAGTGGACAGACGAAGTGTATCCTCTCCATCCGCACCATCAATAACATCTGAAGTACCCTCAGTGCCATCCCCTGCCTTCATTTGGCTGGTTTATGTTTTGTCCCTTCCTTCTTTGTGTGCTTTTCTTTGCACCCATTTCCCTATTTGCTTGCTTGTTTATTCCTCAGATTGGATTTTTCCTGCCATGTTTTCAGGAAAACACAGTCTGTGGGTATTACACATAAACAATTACATTTGAAAACCCCCAAAGATGCACTGAAAGCGGATACTTGCATGAAATAACAGGGGACTTTGGATGTGCAAGTAGAACTCTAATAGCTGGCTTGAATTTGTTTTGGTAATCTGGCCCTTATCCCAGCCTTTTTGAAAGGTAATCATCGTTCAAAGAGAGGTTTTCATTCACTGTAGCGTACACTTTATATTTCACTGTGTAATGTAACCTTCCATACACTCAAGGAAAACAATTTCCAGAGCTAATTGCTGAACTCTGCAGATCTAATACTTTAAATGGGTTATGTTAGATAAGAATTGAAAAAGAAGAAACATTCTGGGGGAAAATTATTGTTTAGGGAACATTGATTTGTGTGAATTAATGTTTTCACTTTAGCTGATAGTTAAAAATGGATACTTAAGCTAAGCCACATTTTTAGTGTAACATTAATGCTTCATTAGCTATAAACCTAGTCTGCAAGCTGACGTCCCTTGTTTGTTTGCTTTCTTAAGTCTTCAAACTCCAGTTGTCATTTTGTCAACCTGTGCCACAGGTTTTATATTGATTTTAATGCAAAACAACCCTATGGGGTTGTTGTTGTTTAATGGGCTCAGAGATGGGAGGATGCTTTGAAGTTCTCATTGTTACTTATTCACTTTAGACAATCCTCTCCACCTTTCTGTCTCAACCTTCTTATCATTAAAATTAGGGGCAGTGTTAATGATCCTACCCGACACAGAGATTGTAGAAATTAACTGATGGCTACTTGTGTAATACAGTATTTGTACAAAGGTGGTGTGTTACTTGTACTGCAGGAGCAGCCATCTGTCACACACATGCATTTAGGCTGCAATGACCATTTTGGGCTTGGGAAGTTAAGTAATTTTCCCACAACTGTTTATTTGTTTTTTTTTTCTTCTATTTTTGTTAACTGTTTGTTGTATTTTAATTCAGAATATAGCCCAGGTCTGTAACTGCTATCGGTTATGGTGGGTTTATTGGCCCTGTAGTTTGGGGTTGTAGCACAAAAGTGTCTATGTAAGGGGTCAGCACTGTTTAAAAGTTGTTAGTAATAAACTAGACACAACGTTTGAGTTTAATTTCAATTTGTTTTCTCCCATGTAGCCGCATGTTGGTGACAGACTGAGAGAGAAGGAATAAATCACAGCGCTGCGACTTAAAGCAGCCCAGTCAAATAAAGGGTATGTGTATTTGTTTTCCATAGTTCTCTTTAATTACCTTGTAATTCCTGTCATGCTTACCTTGGTTGTGTTTAAAGGAAGGTTGTATCTGAAGGAGAGACTAAGGATATGATATTTAGGTGAGGCCAGTCTTAGGCAGTGGAAGTAGAAATATGACTGTGGAGCTGTCCTTAGCCAGTGGAGCATTGAGAGAGTGGATTGGGACTTGTAGGAGCCTGGCTCCTCTCACAGTCAGCAGAGCCTCTTGCTAAGGCTCGCAGCTTCTGTGTTAGGAAGCTCTGCTTCTCTACAGGTAAGGCATATGCCTAAAGGTCAACAAGAACCTTGAGGTGCCTAGCTGTCCCTCTGCTGATTTCAGCAGACCAACACTGGAGAAGTAACGCAGCCCACCCTGATCTCAGTTGAGAGACACTGGCTCTTGATCAAGTTGTACTGAAAAGCATGTCCGCTGCTATCAGCTGGGCTCTCATGCACTTACCAATGTGCTGAAATACCTCAGTTCTCCAGGCCTAGGCTGACTCTCTATTTAGGCATGTATCAGGTTTTCAGCATGTGAATAGAGCTGGGCTATCCAGCAAGCAATGCCTCAGTAAAATGCGGACATCACATCTAATTCCACTACTGAGTGTGAATTTCCTTCTCTTTCAGGATCTACCAACACCGGTGAAGTCCCTTCTGTCAACCACACAGCAGAAACAGCCTAAGGAGGAGCTGTTTATAGGTGAGATGCTCAGCATCAACGGAAGCAATTAGCTTTTTGCTCCTTTCTGTTAGAAGGACCTTAAGAATTGTGAATTGAACTGATAATTAAGAGCTCAGAAGCTTTATAAACTGTTGCTATATTTGTACAGTATTTGTACCAAGGTACGATAAGGCTACACTGTATTATACAAGCCCATTGCGTTTGCATGGTTATCTTATTTCTCCTTTCTCTCTTTCTATTCTGTGACTTTTTATTCTTTGGGTTACCTCCTGCTACATCTTTTGATCTGTTGCAGCTAAAATTGATCTCACCTGTGCATTTAACACCGTAACTTTAAAGGCATTCCTGTGTTTCTAAATGAGTATCAGTATGGTACAGGCACTGTGTGGGGCACTGAAGGAGAATGAAGACCGGCGGGGTGGACTTAGTGTTGAATTATCATGTAGCATGGAGGTAATTCAAAGAACTAATCAGAGACAGACATAAAAAGCAGTTATCTTCTGGAATGCAGGAAGTCAGGTAGAATGAAAAGCAAACCTGAAAACAGTGAATCTGTTTTACATCAGTGAAGGCAGAGGAGTCCTACCCAGGATTAGTTCGGCCGTTGTCAGTGCTCAGTGCTGCAGATAACATGAATTCCATAGCAACGAGTTTTTAACTTGAAGTTCCTGGGTGCAAAGATGCATATTAATGAGCAAATGGACTTGAGTTTCATCGAGATCATTAAAAAGTATCTTTACTTTATTTTTCCACCCACCATCCTGCTCAGAAAATGGACTTATTTATGAAGTCCTTAATTAAGGATGAAAATTTCATGTTAGACAGATGCTGTCATTTTCTTCCTACCCTTCCAGCAAAAAGCCATGTGTAATGTGCTGCATTGGGCTCGGAGGCTGAAGAAGGGGTTGTTAGTGATAAGCATCTGCAAAACCTGTAACACATGCCCAGGAGCTTAGTCAGATGAGTCAGATGTTGCATGGGCCAAGTTTAAGCCCAGAGAGAATGTTACAACACAGGAAGAAACCCCTGAAAATAACAGGAATTGGTACAGTATTTGGGCTGTAAACACAGGTTAGAACAGTCTGGGTATTTGCTTTCATCCTCTCTTATTCTATTTTGAATTCCAATGTTCCTGCTTGCTAAACCACTTTCCATTTCTGCTCTGTTTTACCGTGACATAAGGAGAAGGGATATTTTGGAAGCTGGAAAACGGCCACTTGCACCAGAATGGCATGCCACTAATTTTTGCAGGTTTTTTGAACTGAGCATTGCCACTCTGAGAGCTCTGTCAGCCTCTTCTTCTAGGATTCCCCACAGAGATCCTCGCCCTCCTACAAGGCAGGACATGCCCCGGGTTACAGTCCCTTTCTCTGTAGGCTGTGCTGCCCCACTTGCTTCAAAATCAGGCTCTTTGAAATGAGGAACTGAATAGCCCAAAAGATCAGGCTTGCAAGTGCATCCTTAGGGTAGACAGGATGAAAAATGACTTTGCAGTGTGTACTGATGTAGTTTAGCATCATTGCAAGTAAAGGTCAAGCAGAAAAGTCCAACTTTCCATGAGGGTGGTCTCCATGATAGGTTTGGCTTTATGGCAGCAAGGTGGCAAGAAACCATGTGTGTAGCATGTGGCCTGGCCTGGAATAGAGGTATTTGTGGCAGTCCTAGCCAGGAACATGCTTGATGACGGGCCTTTCAGTGGCTGATGTTGCACAGCAGCTTGTGGTAAAGCAACCTCAATGGTGGGTATCATGAAATACTACAAGGGTCTTGATTTGCACCTTTGCCTACTTCTGCTCTGCCATATATTTGGGTAGAGTTTAGCAGGCAAGACGGTTAGCCACATTGAGGGAGAACCTCAAAATGTGCACAGTGATATAGCGAAGCCTCTTTTACAGAGGGACAAACAAATCTCACTTCTACTTCTTTATTTTGTCTCCTTTGAGCAGAAATTCGGGCAAGCCATTTAATGTCACCTAGTGAGTTTTAATGGAGGCTTGGAAGAGGAAGAAAAAAACCCCTCCTGTGTCCACTTGTTCCCTAGGTACGCCACATTACCCACAGCCGGTCTCACCACTCCCAGCAAAAGTTTGTGTAAGTCCTAAAATAATTTCATTCCACTGGCCCACAAATATTCCCATTTGGTCAGCCTTATATAGAGTAATTACTGTTTAACATGGCACCGCAGCCGGGTCAGGGCTTATTTTGGGTTATGGGTTATAAAAAGCTGCTTGAAAAAAAGGAATGTGTTTGTGGATCTGTCACTCTGAACAAATGAGTCCAGAAACTTGTTAGTTTACTCATTTTCTTTCACTTGTTTTGCTTTAAGAGTCAGCACTCATAAGAGCACTGGCGTTAGTACCAAAGGCATCCAGCCATCTCGTCCCGGCTTGCGTAGATATGCCCGCACTTCAATTACATAAAGTGTAATTGTTGGGTGGGCAGGTTTTGTGGTGATACTGAGTATTGTGGGGTGGCTCATGCTCAGGGACGGGGGTCAAGGTTTAACCAGTGGAGACATGGGAAGTTCATTTTTGTGAGCAGGTGATAGGTGCGATGGGTGGGAAACGTCTTGGCTCTGTGCTCTCCTCCACAGAGGTCTTTGCATTTTATGTGCCTCGAGTGCTGTGCAGAGCAGGCAGTTCATTCCCACAGCTGTGCTGGGGTGCAATTAGCATTTTTCCAGACCAGGGCAAGTCCCACATCAAAGATCCTTCTAATTTTAATAACTTTGATCTATACATATAGATGCATGTGTCTTATGTTTGTGCATATATGGATAGATATGTCTGTATAGCTAGAAAAAAAGGAACATATGGCTGCATATATATACGTGTGTCATTTCTTGTCTGCTACTAAAATACAGGTGTCTCTGTGGGAAACAAGTTGTTAAGCTGTTTATTGTACGAGAGTTCAGGAAGTTGAGAGTATTATATTCACTTATATGGTTTTCCATGCTGGGTTGGTCATTTCAGCTCAAAAATTAGTATCCCAGTCTATTTCACAGAAGACCCCAATATTTTTTGTAATCATAGGAAAGAATGCTGCCCACTGGGACAGAGCAAGAGGCTATGGATCAAGAACAAAGGGTTTGGTTGTCCTTTTCTACTTACTTTATGGCCTGGGACAATTCTTAGCACTCTTCTGTGCCTCTATTTAATAGCAAAATGGGACTAGTAACATTGAGTTACCTTGCACAGAGCTATTTAAAGATGAAATTGAAGTTTCGAGACCTTTTACTAGCCTTTGGCATCAGAGACATAGAGCAGCTATGAGAAGTGTTCCTGTGGCTTGGCTTTATTAATGATACGAACTTCTTGAGAAGTTATATTAGTGAAGTGGAACTGAGAAACAAACCAGAAGCAGATAGGCAGAAATCTAACCCTTTCATGGACAGTTACACAATATGCTAGTAAAGATGGCTGTATCATTGGGTTTTTTTCTTATGAAACAATGTGAAATGCATATGGAAACTAGCTTCATCTCTGTCACAAAAACCAAGCAGACAGTTGATATTTCTGTAGTTTTTAAGGCAAGACAAATCTAAAAAGAAACACATTAGGAATAATGAAAATCTTTCAAACTGGAAATCTGGGAACACAGGCTGTGGGCTCAGAAATAGCTCTCAGGTTTCTTGGCTCCTTATTCTTCATCAGCTATGCCAGGCAGGTGGTGAATGGCAGCCCTGAGGCCTAAGCCCTTGACCAGAAGCAGTTACCTCATGATAAGCAGAATCAGGATGGGGAAATAGAGCCATGGACACAGTTTTTCCTCTGCTTGGGTTTGGGCTTTCCTGTCAGGTCATCAATTATATTATTCCTTATATCCATGTATTTCTTCTTCCTCTTTTTCCAGGTTGTGCCTGCTGAGTGTTGGAGGTGATGAAGTGCACATGCTGTTTGCCTCTCCTGCCAAGGATAGGTACAACGTGGTCATTCAGGACTGAGCATATTGCCAGTACACGTTCCTCCCCAGGTGGTGAAGCGAGCAGTCGAGCACTGTGCTAGTCATAGCAGCACAAGTTATTACATACCAGCTCTGCCTTTCCGTTGGATATTTCCTACATGTTCATGGTAAGAATCTAATTATTTTTCCATCTCCAGCAAATCTAATAGGCCCAGAGAAATGTTTTCGTGTAGGCACTAAGAGTAAGGAGAAAACAGGTAAGATCCTAGGCCATCAGGGACTGAATCTTTTCCGTTGTGGGTTGCTTCTTGAATTCGTCTGAAAGAGCTTTCATTTTATTTAAAAAGCTTTTATTGATTAAAAAAGGCTTTGTTCATAGGCTCTATTTTCTTGAGTGGCTGAAGCAGGCTTAACTCATGACAGGAGTTCTTACTTGAGTTCATTTTCATCATCTTGGTTGGTGCTAAATTTCATGCTATGCTTCTCCATAAAGGTAACTGGAAAAGAAGCACCCGGTTTAGAGATAGAAAAGAAGTGTAGGTTTCCTTCCAGTCCATTAATTTTCTTTCATGGAGCTCTGTACCACTTTGAGCGCACAATTGGGAGGAATCAAAACACAGACATCCAGACCATTACGTAAGATCAAAAAGAGAACAGATTTATTTGGAAGCTGGGTCTAATGTATTTGTCCGAAGTCATGGACATTTTTGAGAGCTCAAAACATTCTTCCTGTTCTGCCTCAGGATGAAACTTAGATCATATGAACTGGAGAGAGATCCCAAAATATTTGAAGCTGTTTAAGTAACCGTAGACCTAATTCGGAGTCCTCACTGAGTGAGGCCAAGCAGGGATTTGAACCTGATTTTTATGCGTGCTCTTTTTTTCTCTTTCCTCCTTTTAATTTGAAGTTCCAGCTTATACTGAAGAAACTGTCCCCGTGGATTTCATAAAACTGGATTTATCCAGGTCAGACACTTAGGATTTTTTTTTCAAGTGACCCAGTGTTTTGTGTCCAACCACCCCCATTCCTGATATAAACAAATGATTCGGCTGTGGAAATTTCCATTTAAAAAATTCCCTACGTTTTGCCTCAGAATGGTATTATTTTACAACAGTTCAAGTTCAAACTCTTCCTAACTGAACCTCTGTATAACGTAAAAGACAGCGAGCAAGGGGACCGTCCAGGCTAGGAAGATCTAGTATTTAGGGAGAGCAAACATCCATGTATGCGCATCCAACCACAGTGGATGGCTTTGCTGGGTTCACTGACCTCTTGTAGTCTGGATACATGTCTATTAGGAACAGGCTAGAAACTGGACTGAGTTCCTTCTGCTGCCAGTCAGTTGCAGTCCTGAACAGAAAAGGAAACACCAGTTTTTCTTCCGTAGTCCGGATGCTGACTCACCTGTGTGGTGAAAGAAAATAGCCAAAGGGTTGCTATTTCACCAGTGTCCCAAGTGCCTGGGGTTATTTCATCAGCTGCTTTACTTGGGCAAGTTGAACTGCAAAGCTTTAAGGCCCGAGGCCAGTTCAGTAGTTACTCACACTTGGTCATGCGCTTGGTGCCTTGGTGTCTGAGGTCCCCACCACTGATAAGTGAGTTCTATTTCCCAGTTTGGTTTGAAGCTCTTGGCAACAGCTAGTTGTTTTGCATTGGTGTTTCACTGGTGCATGGTGTCAACACAAGCCCATTTTGCTCGTAGCTGGAAGCACATTCCAACTCATCTGCCTCTGCTTCGTCTGGCTCCCGGTCTTGACCTGGTCTGCGGTAGCGCCTGGGAGCCGTGCCACTGCTGCTCTATTTCACTGCCCAACAAAGGGGTTTTGGTGGGGTGGGAAGAGCCAGGCTGTCAGGGATGCACAAGACAAATGAACCACTATTCCTGAATGCCTGAAGGCTGGCAGTGACCAAGCAGCACTGTTATGGTAGCTGAATGGCATCGGCCATCCTGGTTCAAGCCAGGGAAACTTTCTCTGGCCTTGTGGAGTGTTTCCATGCTCGTTGCCTGCCCTAGAAGGCCCTCAGACCAAACAAGGTTCTTAAAGCTTGCTGGGAGAGGGCATCAGTTCAGGTACTGCAGGAAAGAAGATTCTTCCCCTGCTATATACCTTTTCTTTATGCCCTAATGAGTACCTGAGCTGGGGACACTGGTTCAGACAGGCTACCAGAAGGGAAGCTTGCTCTGTGCATCTAGATCAGTGCTCGCGCGGGACACCGATGGTCCTTGAGTCATGCTGGTTTGCCTGCGAGGTCAGGGTCTGAGCTTCTCATCAGGTAGAGACTGGTCTGAAGTTAAGGAGTAGAACGTGCAGCGTCTGCCTTTTGCCTAGAGCTCACTGCAGTGCTGCTTTGCTATCTGTCTGCCATCTATGCTCACCTCTGCAAGTGTGGCCAGGGCAGCTAATCCCTGCTTATCTGAATGCAGAGACATAGGCAGCAAGAGATTTAATGCAAATGTAGCATTGCGCAGCCCGTTCCTTCTCACAAACTATTGATTACGTGTCTGATTTGCTCTCCCCTGATAATAGGCCATAGGCAGAAGCCAATAGTGCGGGGAGGAGGAAAACCTGTCATGATCATTCGATGCAGCTGGTGAGCCAATGGGAGGAGAAAGCCCGTGGATTGGGCTGGGAGAGAGCAAGGGTGGGGGAACTGTCTTAGCAACAGCAGAAAGCAACTCTTTCCCCCTCCCACCCTGCAGCCATGCTGGAAAGTTCCTGGTGATGTTCCTTAATGTATTTGTCTCGCTCGTGCCAAGTCTGTACGTGATGTATGTGGCTTTGCCGCGTGTGCCAGCTCACCCTTTTCTCCATGGTCCTTTGAAAGGGAATCTTTCCTTTGTCCGTCCATCTAAAACCAACTAGTGAGCTCAAGGTAAAGGGCTCTGCTGCTGGATTCATTGCTGTGCAAGCCCTGAGAACAAAAGTGAGTTTTATACTGTCTTTTTGTGTTTGGTATCTTCCTCTTGACATCTTTCCAAGACAGTCTCGTGTTGAAACAGTCAGTTTCTTGCCAGTCTGTTGAGACAGTGGGAGCTGGACACCTTGATTGTATTTTCATCTCTGCTAAAGAGTCCTTATATGAAGCTGGGTGAATCCCTATCCTTCAAAATCCAGATCACTTTGTCGTGTTGCTGGTTTGGGAATTAGTAAGAAAAGATTCCTCAGTTAAGCCCTCCCTGTGATCTGTGGGCTGAGAAAAGGCAGTCCAAGGCACCATACTGCTTTGCCTCTTATCTTTCATCTGCCTTACAGCAGGAAATGTTCTTTCTGTCTCTCTGCCTCTCTCATGGTCAATCTCTCGTTGGTTTAACCAACCAAAAATGAAAATGACAGTTAAATTCATCCAAACCTTTTGAACATTTATTGGAGCCAAACACTGGCACTTTCAACACTTCCTTGAAAATGCCCTTCATTGTCCTCCTCTCACCTGCTGCCTCCTCCTGCTCATAAGCATGCACACGTTTATCTCGCTATTTGCATGCTGATAATAGACATAGATTTTGTTAGTCCTGCATCTGTCGAGACGGCGGGGACAATAATAGAAGCACCGTCGGGACCAATATATATTGGTCTTAGGAGTGTGTCCAATAATGTCTGGGTCAGGGAGCCTTTAACTGCAGTGTCAGGGAATTTAGTCAGCTGTCATCGCTTCTTAATTAAAAATAGCTGAGACTCACTTACATTCCATTGCTGTGTGTTAGCTCATTTGTCATCTTGTCCTCTGCTCAACAGCAAACCCCCTAAACACCTTCAAAACCAGACAATGGGCAGAAATGCTTGCAGCAGGTAAGAAAAGGGAGCACAGAGCAGATAACGCATGCCATAAGCTGCTCTTTGGGTCACGAGTTTGCAAGAGTTCAGCAGGATTCAAAGGGGATGGGGATGCATAACACTGCAGTATGAAATGTACTGTATGTGTATCTATTTTATATAAATAAAACTAGCCTCTACAGAGACATGTGTCAGGAAATAAATCCAACAGTAAATGTCGTGGGGTTACCACAAACTTTCCTCGTGGACAAACCAACTTCTGTTTTTCCATCTTGAGTTTCCAGCACCTTCCCCTGCTCCAGTACTCCCAATGACAGTGTTTCTTCAGGATGGTCCAGCCAGACCTTTCCTATGTACATAAGTGATTGGATTCCTAATTCCTCACTAAATGGAGTTTAGTGGTATTTGTGATTGCTATCACCTTCCAGTAGGTTCCACTAATTTATTCCTGAGGGGACAGGGAGATGGGAGGTTACACAGAGGTTCAGGAGCTGCAGAGGGAAATGAATAACATGCTGTAATATCATTACTGAAAGAAAATGCATCTCCCTCCCCCTGCCAAAAAGAAGAATTTATTGTGATTCTAGCTAATGCTTGGAGCCAAGGGACAGTTTTGGCATAGGGAGAATTATTCTGGCTTCCTTTTAACAAGTAAATCAGAGGTGGAAGGGCATTAGACCAACTAACTTCCTGAAGTGGAAGTTGTATCCGGATTACCATATTTAATTGTCTGTGATTGACCTATCTTCCATGAATTTTGCTAATCCATTTTTGAACCTGTTTATAATGTTTGGCCTCCACAGCATTGGGTGATGATGAATCCCACCATTAAATCACATATTGTTTGAAAGAGTTCATCCAGGATGTCCTGTACAATTCTGTTAATCTCTCCAGTGAGTAAATAGATGGCTGTTGCCAGGGTTTGAGATTCCCTCAGCCAAAATAGGTGATAATTCCCCTTGAGACTACATCCATCCCTTACACTCGAGAAGGGAAGCAGCACCAAACTTCCTGTGTTTCACTACCCGTCTTGAGCTGCAAGGGACCAGTGTTTGCTCCCACAGAGCAGCTTCTGCAGTCCCAGTATTAAATGGCGATTCTTCTGACCATGCATAGTTGTTTCCCTCAGCACCGCATCCCTGCTGACTTGACTGAAGATCCAGTGATAACTGTTGATGTTCTAAGAATGTTGTATTTCCTTCAGAGGGGAAATTCCCATGCAGCTTGTGGGATAGACCCACATTAAGATGCTCTGTTCAGTCCGGTCAATTATTTTGGATCCAGTACAATAAAGCTGTAGGGATAGACAGGGGTTTGACTCAATATTGTCTGGTGATTTTGAGGTGCGCTGGTACAGAAGCAACAGGTAGAACCTCATCTGAACCCCAAAGCATCAAGCTAAGGAGAAACCTTCCTGTTAGTAGAGACGTTTTCAGACTGCAGAATTCTTTATGAAAACTAATTAAGCTCTGATGACTTCAGCTGTATTTTCAGCCTCTGATTAAGGCCATGATACTAATTAAACTCTTGAATTATTAAAAATGCAAATAGTCAGACCTGTGTGCAATAGCAGAGTCACTTTTCCATGCTCCGGGACAGCAGTGGGAATATTTGGCAGGGTCCCTTGTGGTCACAAGTTTTTTCTTTTCTTCTTTTTTTCCTTGTCTCGTTATAAGTGGCTGCACTCCACTTGATGCAGAACTGAAAACTTCAGCTGCTGGGGTAAATGTCTCCACTGCCTTGCAGCTAGACAAGTAGGTTTGATTAAAACCCAGCAAAGTTTTGGAAGGAGCTCTGGGTTTCGTGACATCCTGACTGTGGCATTTTCACTGAATGGGCTGTTGGGATTGAAATACCATCTAGTCCTTAGAGAGCGAGCCCGCTTTCAGTAGCAAAACTCTTGCAGCTGTGTTTAAGCTGCCTACTTTGTAGTCATAGTTCAAAAGCATAATCAATTATTTAGACCTCTAGCTGTCCTCCCACATCCACTCTCCCTGCTATCCCCTACAACATGCATGCACCTCCAGTTGAGACATCTACATCAGGAGGTCTGATTGTGGCCTTTCCTTCAGTCCAGGTATGTTTTGGTTGTGGCACTACTCCACAGCAAGGTATCTGAAGAACGTTTTGATCTCTTCACTGTCGACATCCTAGCAGGCACGCAGCACCTCTTCTGAGTAACAGTCATCCTTGTGTACAAATACATCTTTTGAAGTAGGATTTCTGTAATCGTAAGAAGGGCTCATCTCCAGATGGATAGCCCTGCAGACGCACTATTAGCTGGTCATTGAGGTAAGATGGACTTCTGTAGGCTGGGAGCTGAGCGAGCAAATATTGCCTCTCACTGTCTCACCAGCATTGCTGTGTTAGATGCATCATGGAAATGTTTGTGTTTATTATATTGTATAAAGCCATGAGGTCCAGCAATAGCCTGAGTACCACTCCTGCATCAGTGCTTATACTCTAGTCAGTCTTCTGGATGCGCAGCCCTTCTAGTGGAGGCAGTGTCTGTGTCCCATCCTGTAGCCCTTTTGCCTTGCCATTATGGAGGCTCTGCTGGATTTGGCAGTGTTTGCCGCCAGTACCAGCTGGGATATTGGAGGGATATGCCAGTAGGCAGTCTAGTTATAACTTGCCCAGAGGGAGATTTCTTTCTAGAGCCTAGTTAGTTCATAATAAAGACGTAAATTAAAAGAAGGTGCACGAGATACTATTCAAACGCAGCAAGTGCATGTCACATGCAAGGAACTGAAATCCTTGCTGGTGTGAAGTGACAACAATTCACTAGAGTTACTTACCACAGAAATATACAACCCAGTGCCCACAGTTGAGTCCAGTCAATGGCAGGTGTGATGGTGAAGCTATGTAATTTCTTTTGCTTCCCTTCTTGATTGTCCCTCTTGTGTGTTAAAACAAAGAGCGAAGTGGTCATTACTTTACCTATGACAAGTGATGGTTTTTCATCCCCCTGCTCTAATGGGCTGCAGGTGTCTCCCAGCCAGCCCAGGCTAATAAGGACAGACATTCTGGCCACAGGCCAAAATTATACAACTGTCCATGGAGAGAAGAAAAGCAAAAGACAAGGGGTGGGGGTGAGGGGGTTGGAAGGAAAGCAAAAGAAAGCATGGGAGTCACTCCATGCTGAGATTTTGTACTTTTGTGTCTCCTGAAGTGAATACATCAGTCAGGAATCAAAGGTTTGCAAAGTCATTCAGCCCCTCCAAATTAGAAGGCGAACCATCTGCACGACAGGATGGAGCTCTCCTCAAAGGCTGCAGGCCAGGGCTGATCTCAGTGACACCAGGGTAAGCCTGGAGTATCTCACCAGAGTTACAACCAGCTCACCCGGGATCTCAGATTCTGGCCTGGTGCATGCATCTTCCTGCCAGAATAACGTTTTGGACCCAGCCCTTTAATGTTGTATCACCATAGTGACGGGCTCCTCTGTTCCAGAGCTGATGAGGAATCACTGTGGGGTTGTCCAGTGTTAATTAATCCCTTTTAGGCAAAATTCAAGCTCAGTGGAAACTGCAAAGACAAGGCAACCCATTCAGAGCCCTGCAGCCTCTCACCCTCTTTGATTTTAGCAATATGTCTTGCCCTTAAGTCCCGCATGCCAGAGCAAATCCCTTGTGTTTCCTAGAAGTTAGAGCAGTGATGGGAAGTCAGTGGGAAGGAAAGATGTGCTGTGTGGGGACTGAAGATATACGTGTGTCCTTACAGCTTTACAGACAGTGCTGTTTGGAAAGACTGGGTTGTCATGCAGGCTTCCCAAGGTGCTGCATTTTTGGGTGTGAGCCAGACAGCAGCCAGGATAACCAAGCACAAAGGAAGAGCTAGGTCTGAGGCACTGGCTGGCTTGAATTGCCCCAAAGCGTTGTAACTGATGGTGAGAGATGGAAATGTCCAAAGGTACCAGTCTCAATGCTGATTACCTGAATGTCTTGGGGATGTCCCTCACCTGAACTACCTCAGGCAGGTCCCTAAAGTTAGATGTGTCCAGGCCTAAGGGCACATCCATGGGGAGAAAGGGATCCCAAAGTTAGTCCTGACTTCAGTTAGCCACAGCACAAGGTCACAGAGATGCTCTGATCCTGATTGCTAGACTGCTAATCTAAAACCAACCAGACTGCATCTTCCTCTGTGCTGCTCAGGTTTCTGGCTCTGGAATAGCTCTCAAACACAACTGGAATGCAGATATACTCTTGAACTGCATCCTGAAAGATGCCAAAAGACGTTACCCAACCCACCAAAATGGTTTGGGGTCCACATATCATAGTAATGGACACATCTGAGGTAAATTTACTTCACTTGATTTAACATGACAGATCCCAACCACCGTTTTCTCCTCCAGATTTGTTTGGAGCTAGGATTTGGTTCAGGCCAAGTGTTTTGTTTTGTTTGTTTATCCAAGATATGGTTTTGGATGCTTAGCAGGAAGGAAAAGAAAAAGCCATAACTGATGGATGTTAATTATGTTCATTTCAGATCTCCTTTTGGCAGCTGGAGGAGAAGGGAATGCCACCACAAAGGAAGGATTACTGAGGCAAGGTTCACATTGTATTCAAAGGGAACACAAGTGTTGTGCAATACACATGTCACCACCACGACAGGTCAGTCCCTTTTCCCTCGAGTCACTGTCAGAGTTCTGTGAGTAGCATCCATGATAACTTAGCCCCTGCATACGGATTTAATGGTGATAAAAATGGTGCTAGATGGAATGTTTTATAGTATGCAAATGGTTGATGAAAAGGAGTTTCCAAAAGTGCTTTGTGATGAGGCAGACTGAGTCAGCTTTGACTTCTCTGCCTTTTTGGATGACCTTTGGGTTTTTGCCTCAACCTGACCGGGTAGGAAAAATCTGTGAATGCTTGTTGTGCTGAGCACACTGTGACATCTCTGAAAGTACAGATAATAACAGTGGCAATGAACAGCAGCTTGTCAAACTCTTTTGTGATGACTTGAATTCTTTTACTCTCTGCTTCACCCCTTGAAGTACCCAGTTCTTTGATTTCTGCCTTTGGATGCCAGTAATGTGTACCTAAGACTGGGGCAGTTCCTAGGAAATTGAATGCAATTTGATTTCTTTGGAAGAGTTTCAGATAGGGTCAGGTAGGGCTGGTTCAAACCTGTGTCTTGGATGAATTCAGAAGTTATTCCCTAATCTGGCAGTCAGGATTTGAATCTCCTCATTAGAAATTTAAGTTCTTTACAGTTCCTGTAACTAGGACTCAGTTTTTGGTGGCTTCCTGGTGCTTTGGTCATTCCTTCAACATGGTTTTATGTATACTCAGCTGCTGAGAAGCCAGTGTAAGCCATTAACACTGCATATTTGTGGCACTAAGACTGAAAACTCTTTAGGTGTGTAGTGTTTTATAGTGCAAGTGCACTAGAGCCATTCTCATCTCTTGTATGTGCAAAATCCTTGAATATCCTGTATTACTGTCCAGACCCCAAACCAGTTGAAGACTGGTTCTATCTAACATTGAGCATGTGGCTAGGCTGCCTGGGACACAGTCCTGGCTTCTCCGCATACCTTAGGGTGAGTGGAGAGGAATAAATGGGTGCAGAAGGCAGCTCAAGCTTCAGGCAGATTGAATACTGCTATGAGAGAGTCCATCTCTCTTGCTGATCATGTCAAGAGCTGAGAGCGTAGCAGAAAGGGGATGGGTTCAGGGCACTGCTGTGCAGGCTTTGAAACATGCTGCAGAGAATGATGCCATATCTCTGTATGGAGTGTCCTGGTTTGGGAGCTGTTGTGGAGATGGGATACAGAACTGCATGTATATTGGGTGGCAGGGGCATTACTTCATTTTCTTTTCTTCTTAAGCTTATCTGAGGGGAGGAAACCGTAGACCTTATCTTTTTCTGAGTGGAAAAACTAATCTCAAGTACATACGTTTGAAGCTAGCAACAGCATGAGCCAGGTTAACTTGACTAAATAGGCACATGAGGCCACAAAATCTGACTGAGCCTAATTAGAAACCAGGATGCCTCCCAGCACTTAAAGGTTTCTTTTAAGATTATGATGAGCTGACAAAACATATTAGTGAGAGGTGGAATTGGTATGAGCCATGTTTGGCATTTTACTACTTAATGACAGCAACAAGAAGCCCTGTATAGAGATCAGAGCCACACGTGCACAAGCCTGGATTAATTCATGCCACCTACTTTTTGGTGTTTAACACCAATACCTAAGTTAGTTGCACAAAGCTCTCAGAGTCCATGGGATGGACTGTGTCACCTTTGGAGATGCTGCTCATCTTCTGTGGAGCCCAAGAAGACTGTGCCATTAACCAGGCATCTCAATGAATTGCCTGCACTTGGTTGGCATGAATGCAAGCCAAGATGTGGTGTCCGCTCATCACAGTGAGACAACACAAAGCCCAAGTGCATTGAAAAGGAGAATAGCGGGTTCTCAGAATTGATTTGTAGGGGAGAGGGATTGCAGTGCGCTGGCTGTTGAATGCTGCTGGGTAGTTTGCAAGCACTGGTGAGGGTTTAGAGTTGAAGGAAAGTGCATGGCAGTAGTTTTATGTTTCTTTCCAAGGATGTATTTCGCTTTGGGGCAGCACTCTCATTACCACCACTAGCCTGGATTCCTCTGCCCATCGCATTAATACAGGCGGTGCACTGCCTCTGCTTGTGGGATCAAGCCATCAGTGCTGGAGCGGGGCCGTGAAACTGTTGTGTCTGAGCACAGCCAGGCTGCCAGCGAGAAGCAGGGCTGATTGATGCTGGCTGACGGTGGGACCTATTGCCTCCTAAATGCAGTCCTCTCCATCCCATGCCAGCAGGTGCTTTGCCTATCTGGGCACTGCCAAGTTTCCTCCCGCTGTTCTCCTGAGTTCCAGTATTTCATCTTTGCCCGTGCTGCTGTTTTCCATCCCTCCGCCTCGTTCCCAGCCCTTGGTGTCTGTTCAGAGACTCGGTCTCATTTGCTGTTGTCCTGGTGCCAGAATTTCAAGTCCAAGGCGATGGAGCTGCAATGGGAGGACTCATGCTCGCTGGCTCCACCGTCTGGACCTGGCCCCAGCACAGAGCTCAGCAACCCCTAACAGGTCCCCTTGCTTTCTCTCCAAGAATATGATTAGAGGTTTGAAACTGAGCAGACAGCTGGTATACTCTCCCAGGGCAGCCTCTGTGTCTGGGCCTCCATTGTTTTTGTCCAAATCATATCTGATTTCTTTCCAAAAACGTTTCAGTCCGTAAAAACCAGACCAGGTGCCTTTGGTTGTGCTCATTCCTGAAATACCAGCTACAAACAAAAGCATTTTGGGCTGGTCTTAAAATGGGTACGAAATCTGTTTTGAACTGGGATGGCTTTTATTTCCCAATTAAAGCATTTGAATCTTCCCTTATGATTTCCAGATAGGAAACTGCCCTTGTTCTTATACCTGATTTACTGCATCCTCTTTTACTGGATTACACAATTGCTTTGTGCCATGCTGCAGTCTCTGAAAGCTCACCCCTATACACATTCTTTGCACCCTGACATCTCAGGTATTTTACATAGAGTAAAACTACCAGATTTTTGGTTTTGCTGCAATAAGCTTTCCAATTTTGCTCGGCAATTTGCCAGAATAGAGGAAAAATTAGAAGAAACCTTACCAGCCAAAATTGGTGGAAGTGTTTAAAAGCTCGGGTGGCCTCTGAGCTGAGGTTTAGTTCTGCATCCCTGTTAACTGCCAAGCTAAGTGCTTTGTCCTCCAGACTGTCCTTCGTCTAAACAGCATGAGCAGTACCACTGGCACCAGGGCTACGGAAGGGCTCCTGATGCTGCCAAGAAGATGGGCCCTCGTTACGGAGCGGAGATCTGCCAACCTTCTGTGCTGGGGAGTTTGCAAACTTCCACAACGCATCTGTTTTATTTCAGACCATGGATTGCACTGAATAGTCCTTTTGTGTGCTCTGTCTCTGACTACTAAAACTGGCTCTGAAGACACCAGAGATAAATATGACAGCTACTGTTATAGAGTATCCCCTGGATACCGTGGCCTGACCTGTACCCACTGTCTATCTTAACGTTGTCAGTAATAATGTTTATATTGCTGTGTCAACTTCATTTCTTATCATGTAACCAGAGAGAGACCAAATGAACGTGGAAAGCTTTTCTGTACCTCTGCATTCAGGGTCATTTAGAGGTTCACAGATGGGACAGGCACTTTGCCACTGAGCTGTTTACCCTGACAAATGCCACGATGTTGTGTGTATCATTCAAGGGAGAAACAGCACTGTTTGAAATGCTAGGAGAGCATTGCAAGGGTAGACTGAACGGCACGACTGCAGATTGGCAGGTCTGCCTACCCACAGTATGTGGTGTTACAGCAGGTTTCGCAGAGGTAGGCTCTGTCCACGTTTCCTGTGGGACATTACCTTCCAAACTTGCACAGATTCTCTGCGTGGGTTCAGATAGATACACTAACACTAACCGTGGCTTTGTGCACTGTGCATGTTCATTGTTAAGTTGGCTTCATTTTGCATTGTAGAAATGAATACCCTTCAATGGCAGGGGAAATGGATTTGTGTATCTACCCCTGGATAAAGGTGTGTTTGCATACAACTATATCAACAGCCAGGGAATGCGAGCATTCCTGTACCTGGCATAGTGTTTGTCATTACCTGCCAGGGAGTGCCTGGCCCCAGCGAAGTGGTTGGAGTGAAAAGGAAGACTGTTGCATTACACCTCTGTGCAGCAGGTCTTTGATGTCTGAATAAGGGTTTCCATCAGTCGATCTTGTCTCCAGAGAGTGGGTACTTCGGAAAATGTGACCCATTTCATTTGTATTGAAGCATAGGCAGCAGAAAAAGGCATGCTTATGCCTCTAGTGCTAGCAGTTCAGTTGCTGGAGTGTCACCAGTTCAAGACATCACCCAGCCAGAGCCGCTGGGAGCCCAGCTCTCCCTGTGCTGTCTCTGGACAGTGTTTGACCAGACTGTTTTTATCTCTCTAGTCTGTCTGTGGGAGTTGAATCTTTGTACAGAGACTGCATTGCTTGGCATCTAATCTGCACTAGTTGACTCAGTCAGCCTCAGAAGGCAAGGGGGGGAGGGAGATAAGTGGGAGGAAGAAAGGTGGGAGTGGAAAATAACATATTTGAGGGGACAGCAGGAAGCCTGGGCTCATTCGCATCTTGGGAATTGCTCAGGACATGACCAAGTGAGTGTTTCCTGATCCCCTCTTTTTTTGGTTGTTTCTGTTCCACTGTGGGCCAGGAAGAAAGGATAAGCAGTAGGGCACAACTGGTGGAATGCCAGCATGGGTTATGCCCTTAGGAAGTGTCTCGAGAAAGCCAAGTGTCCCAGCTGGGTGGTAACCTTGACCCTCCAAAATAGCTTGGTTGCAAATGTTTCCTTTATATTCCTTTTTGCGCTACCTGGATTTCCACTGAGGACCACTTATTCAGTCCAGTCCTTCCTTACGCCTTGAGAGGAGTTCTCTGCACGGGGGACATTTTAATACACATTTGCTTGTTACTGTTTGCTTTTTCTGTGGAGAAATGGATCAAAATGGAGACTAGATGAGGTTCTTTGGTGAGGGAAAGGAAGTAAGAGAGAGCTCTAAAAAATACAAACCATTACTGCTTTGGGACAAAGGGATGGAGTTATTTCGACCTGCAGGTTATTCGAGAAGAGAGAGCATTGTGAAGGTGGAGCTGTAGAGCAGGACAGGAGGGAGATGTGTGTGGCTGTGGGTCTTTTCAAGTGCTTTGGGACCCTCCAACATAAAAGTTGCCATGTGAACATCAGATATTGTTATCCATTATTATGAAAGTTGGGGATCTGCTCACGCTTTGAAAGATCAATAATCCCACGTTCTCCAGAGAGGCAGAGCAGGGATCACAGGATGCTCATGGCATGTTCCAGGGACTTCAGGGATTGATTATGTCTTTTCTTTGTCTGCCCTAATTAAATCAATAAATGGCCTTTGTAGTCACCTGTGTAGCAGGTGATGAGTTGAGGTCACTGAAGAGGGCATCCTGGCAGCCTTTGAAATAGAAAAGGATTTTGATCCAGAATAGTCAGGGTGTCCCAGTTTCTTAGTCCCTTGGGCCAGCTTGTTCCTAGAACAGGGCTCTGAAGGCAAAGAAAAGAACAGAAGAGATTTGTCTTCTCTGAGGGATGATCTAAGAAATCTGGTATTTCTGTTGTCTCAAACCTTTCACTGTTTACTCCAGATGTCACCTGTTTTGTTTCTACTCTGCTTCTCCTATGAACATATTAGTAATGCGGTGATGATTAGGTGAGCAGGTTATGTGTCAATTTGCATTATGACTTAGCTTCTAGTAGTACTGTAGCAACTCCTGGGTGTACAGGCACTGATGGGAACTGTATTGTGTGCTGTATAAACTCAGTGCTGCTTTGTCAAGGTGAGATCATTTTAAGTGGAAGTGGGTAGAAAGAAATTTGGATTCAGATTCCTCTGGGTCCTGCGGTTGTTTGAAATCCAGATCAACTCTAAATGGATCTGAATTTTACATGCAATACATGTTTCACATCAATTCAGCCCCAGTGTAAGACTGACACAGCCTCATTCTCAGAGATGAAAACAAATGCAAATCCATGTGCTGTGGATTGTTCTGCTGGATTACCCTGTTTGGGTTTTTTTTTTTCCCTCCCAGATTGATGCAAAGGCGTTTGCAGGTGTTTTCTCTGTGGTAGCTGTTTAACGTTGAGTCCTGGCATGCAGATGTTTGGAAGAGTGGCCACTGTGTCTAGTGAGGCTGCTGCCATTAGCCAGCCTTCCCGGACAACGGGTGTAAGCAGAAACCCAACTTTGGAAGCACATGTCCTTCCTTCCCTGGGTCTCTCTGAGATGGTTCATTGCTCCCAGAACCTCACACCTTGAGGATCCCCAATCCAAACTAAAACAGCACGAGTAGGATGAGGGGATTTATTTTTTTTTCTCAGGGGTATAAAAATGGTATCTTTTAACCTGTCAGTATGCATTTAAAACACATCCGAGCTTTGAAAGAGGCTGTCCAAAAAGAAACCCAAGAGTAATAAGACTGTGTTAGTAGAGCCAGTACGCATTGAATAGTCTCTGTGGTGGTAGAAAAGCCTTAGGCTTCAAGCGATTGCTAATTATGTGGCTCTATTCCTTTTTAAGCAAATACCATGCAAGGGTTGTGAAGGAGGGAAAGTGTGTTAAGCTGTGGAGGGTTACCAGGTTTGGGCTCGGTGTTTTTCCTTCTTTTTTCCCATGCTTCACATTGGTATTACAGACTGGGCACTGGTTTTAAAATGAAGCCGCATTCCCAAGTCCTGCCATCCATCTCTTAGAGCCCCTGTGTAAAGGGCACAAGTTATTCCACCTTAAAAAGAAAAGAAAAAGGGGGGGGTTGGGGGGGAAGCAAAGCCCACGCTGTGCAGAGAGGGAGAGAGTTACAGAAAGTGGGCCCCCTGCTTTTCTCAGAGGGGGAATGTAAGCAGATCCGTGCTGAAACTGCTTCACTCAGCAGTTTTCGGCTTGTTTTAATTGGCCTGGCCTGAAAGAATTCTGAATGCTGTACCTGTGCCAATGAAAATGCAAATGTTTCCCCCAGACGAGGCACTCGGAGTGCCTGTGCCCCAGCTCTGATAGCAGCAGCAGGGGCATGGAGACATGTATGTGATGGGAAATGGGGAGGCCTTGATCTAACTCGGCTTAGAAAACAAAAGGGCTTTGGAAAATGAAGTGTGAATGAGGCAGAAAAGGGCGAAGCGTAGGGTACCTACAGGAACTCCTGCAAAACCAGGGGCTTTTCTGTAGTGAAGCCCATTACCCTCTCACCTTGCACTGGACCCATTGGATCCTTTACTAATTTCCAGGGGAACTTGCTATCTCTTCCTTTTGTTTAGTTGTTATTTAATGTAGAAGGTTTCCTGTCAGTAAGAAGGCTATTCTTTCAAGTGGAGAGATGCTGTCAGGGAGTGCATCTTTACGATGGTGCTGGGTACCACAGTGTGCCCTTGGAGACTGCCTCTCTGTAGGAGAACCAAGGCTATAAACTGATCCCAGACCCTTGCTCCCTGCAGGAATGAATAGGGTGGACTGGGAGGTACCAATTCCACAACACAGGTATTACAAATTATAGCCACACAAAAGTATGTTCTCATGCATCAATAAAACATGCCTCCTCATAAAGGACATGCACTAAAGTCCTTGAATGAATGACTGAGAAAAATTACCTGGCTCAGCTTATTTTTCTGCTTCATGTTAAATTTCAGCCCAGTTGTGAGTTGGGAAAAGAATTAATTTTCAATAAATGATTGATCAATTCTTTTCTGTCTTTCTGACTCCCTATCCAGTCATGAATATGCATTCTTTGCATTTTCCAGATAAATATCCAGCATCTTAGGGTATTTAAAATTAGATCTGTATACATTTACAGAGTAATGATTATTCTGAATTTCATCTGAGGCAATTAAAAAGCATCACGATGACATTTAAGGTGATATTTTTCTCCCTTATGTTAAATAATTATAAATAATAATAATGATTAAACAAATTATTCTGTTCCTCCCAGTCTGGATCAACCTTTAGGTTAATAATCTAAATCATTAAAATTCATCTGTCTCTCAAAGGATTGAGTAGTTAAAAAAATTGGAGGAACCTTTCTGCATAAGGGTGATTGATAATTACCAAAGCAAAGATGTTTTGTGGGTAGAAATTGTGAAGGCTCAGCAGATTCACTGGGTTAAGTACTGGTCTTGCTGATACTTCCAACAATGAAACACAGCACAGTTTTATCAGCTGATGTCCTCTTTGTAGGATGATGCTGAGGTCAAGTCCAAGCCTGCTTCTTCAGGGACCGGCGCTCAGGTGTTCACTGTTTGCAGCTACAAACTTATTTAGTGGTCTTGGGTCACTGACAGCCTTTTTTTGAGGTTACTATTTAATTACAGTGGGAGTTAGGCCCTTATATATGTGTGTGTGAGTCTATTTGTTGTTATTATTATCATTATTATTCCTTAAATTGCCCCTCTGTGATTTCTCTCGATTAAATTCAGTCATCTAAAATCTAGCTGTCTCTAGACCAAGCTACTACTCAAGGGAATAACTGGTAGTGTCTGTCATTTCCCTACTGGAAATGCTTGAGGGCTGGTTGATTTGCCCCTACAGGTGTCTGTTTCTCTTTCTTTGTGGTGTAAAGTACGTAGAAAACGAGAACTGAAACCCAGGTTTTAGATGGGTACAGCTTAAAGATGAACAGGACTCAAGCTGCCTCTCAGCTTCTGTAACCAGGAGCACTCTTTTCCCTTAGACATTGCAAAGACAATGTGGTAAAAACCCTGAAATCCTGTTTAGCTTCTCCATTGACAAGAGCAATCTAAGATGACTACCTGAAAGGTATATGGACTCTTTTGGACTTTACACTTCTCTGGATAATTAGACTTGCCTGGCCGCAAAGCACCAAGGAACAATGGATTTCCAGTGCGGGAAGGAAGGATACGGCTTTCCCTCAGGGGTTTATTGGATTGTGAATTGCTCCACCTATTTGCAGAGTTTCTCAGAAGTAATCTGCGTTCATCCATCTTTCCCCCCACCTCCCTCTGGGGTATTAAATCTCTTCCCACTCTACTAAAACCAAGCCTTTATGTTGCCTTAATAAATTGCTTTGCTTGTTGAACGTGACTCTGCTTTGCAGGAAAACACCCACTTCAGAGTAATCAGGACCAAATAGGTACCCTATATACAGGACACAGGCTGCGGAGACCCTCTTTTAAAATGCAGGGGGCTGTGGAATTACATCTGATTTCACTGAGCACAGACTCCAGCTGTTGATAATGCTCTCCTCTGTCTCTCTTTCTTTTTACATGCCTTTTTTCCTTAAGGACATTTTTATATTCCCATCTTGTTTTGCCCCTTATAGCTCCCTCTTTCCCTCCCTTCCACCTCCTTATCTTCCTAGGTGTCCCTAGCTAAGTATTAATGCTGGTGTTCCAGCTCAGATCTAAAGTCCTCTGAGACGCCGTAGTCCAGCCCTAGTATCCAGTCGTTGCTCGCTGCAGACGGACTGACATTCCCTGGAGAACGGCCTTGCTCAGGAAATGTAGCTATTTCCGGTCTCAGCTGCAGCCAGGAAATGAGGAGGCAGCAGTGGAGATATTTTCTGTGTTTGAAGGGATTTTTCCTTACTTTATAGCAAGGAATGGTCTTGCAGCGAGGGGCTGGTTGAAACCCTTGGCCCAGGGAGGTGGTGTCTGAACGTGGTGTTGTGTTAGACCGAGGTTCACACGAAGGCTTGGGATTTGAAAGCAGCGAAATGTCAGCAAATGATCCCAAGATTTGAAGCCAGAATAGTAAACATGACCTCATGAAGCCTTTCTGCTGCTCTCATTTGCTTGTTTGTTTGATTTTAGTTTGCTTGTTTGTTTTTTCCTTGGACACAAACAGTATAAAGTCTCTTCAGAACACGGAGCAGTGCCTTTCGGGTGCTGCACATGGACAGATTCCCATCTGCTTCCACTGCAATGAAAAGGGTTTCAGATCCACTCTAATACTGGCCCACTTCTATGTTCATTTTAAATAGAATTTCTTAAAAGGAATCTCAAGAGAGCATAAAGCAGTCAAGGGTATTTTAGTTTTAATGGAAGACGTGTGGCAAATCCCCTAGATTGTTTTAAAAGTCTCATTCTTATTAGCGGGAATATCCTGTAAATTTCTGCTGTGAGGTGTGGTTAAAACACTGAAAGTAAGTTTTATTCCGTGTAAAAATGTTGCTGCACCATTAGCCTGATTTTTCCCCCAGTGAAGCTTCGGTGATTGCGGATAAAGCATTAATGATGGCTGTCAGTGCATTGTGTTGCGTTAGCGCTTCGGAACCGGAGTCTCAAACCACAGCCAAAATCCTGCCATCACCTTACGAACACAAACAAGAGCTGGCCTCTGCCCTAAGTGTGCGTATTACAAGAGTGCCTACAGCAAATGTTTCCCAACAGAGGAATGCATGACACCAGCCATATATGTGCCCCAAAGGAGCCACGTATGTTATCTGCGCAGCCCCTGGTGTTTAGGATGTAGTGAGGTGTTTGAAAAGCCAACACAGGGGATACAAGCTGGAGTGGTGCCTTTTTGGGCTATGGGTGGCATAACTACTTAGTATTTTGCTTGCATCTCAGGACTTGCTGGGATGCCCTGGTATTGCCTGCTGAGTTGTGTTTTGCTTTCCACAGGTAGGGCTGTGTTTAGATTGGGTGTTTGGTGTATTCTTGGCACATATCTGTTGCTCGCAGAGCAGTGAAGCCTGCAGGCTGGAGGTCTGAAGAGACAAAAGGGAGAAAAGGGGGGAGTGACTTGCTTGTAGTCATCCAGAAGGAAAACATAAATCTTCTGACCTGCTATACAATGCTTGTTCCCTTAGCACCCACTGCTTCACAAGCAATGTCCCAGATCTTTACGTATGTGATAGTCCCACAGAGTTCAATTGTGGCTAAGGAAACACAAATATTGTTCCTCACATGTGGAGAGTTGCTCATGTAGTAATCAGATGAAGAACAGAGATATCCATCTCAGCCTTATTAACTTCATCACACAATTCATCACTGAGGTGGGTAACTGAAGGCCCAATTAGGCACTTGTGATTTTGGCTAGTGCCTGCAGAATAGTGTCCTATTGTATAATTTTGTTTGGTTTTGGTTTTATATAGTAAAGCACAAATAACATTTGCTCATGAGGCAGACAAGGGACACACTGCCAGAAATAGAGGCTCCCAACAATTATACAGGATGTTGCTGTGGTGTTATCATATGATTCATCCACTATGAGTATGAACAATTGTTAACCTCAAGACACTCTCACTTTCACGCCCTCTGACACACATACCACTGAGGACAAATATCCTCAAGATGAGTAAAACATTAGGACTGGGATTTCAACTCGTAAAGGTCAGTTCATTTTAGGTTCGTATGTTTAAGCCTTAATTTTGCTGTGTCCAGTCCTTGAGCATGGGGGTTATAAGGGGGATTTTCTGCAAGCGGTATGATGTTCTTGCTTAGTGAATCCTTTTTGGGTGGTGATTGACCATAGCAATGGCTGTGGATAGAGGCTGTCAAAATGGAAACCACTGAAATCAGTTACAGAGAGAGTAAATTTGGCCCAGATGATCTGATACTGAATGCAGTAGGGAGTTATACTGAGGAGCACATCCACTAAAGCTGGAAGAAACATAGCCAAAGGCATTGAAGCTCTTGCAGGTGTTGCTCTTGTGTCTGTGCAGGCTTTGCTTGAAGTAAGCCTGGCAGTTATAAATTGGTAGAGCAGTAGCAGCTTCTGTTACTGAGCAGATGGACTTTGAGACTTGTAGTTGCAAACTTGCGTGTTCTGATTGTCCCCTACCATGGATAACAGCCAGATAACGGATGAGCTTCTTCACAACCCCTTCTATTGTAAGCGTTTTGTTATCTTATGTAGCATAATGCTTCTCTTTGCCATAGATGGTTGAGGGCCACCACTGGGTGTTCCTTGTGCAATTATTTTTGTTTAATTGAGTTTAATTTAGCTTTGGACCATCCTCTCAGAACTTGACTCAGGCACTTGCTGGTGGTCAGCCATCTTTTGCTGGCTATTCTCCTTGCCAAGTCGCATCACTAGATGGCAGTGCAATGGCAAAAACCTGCCCTGCCTGCACTGCCGCCGAGAAAAGTGAAATTTCACCTAAAATTGGCTGAAATTTGAAATTTGAGTGCAAAACAACCACACCTTCAAATGCCTCTTCAACCTCCTTAAGTTCCTCTAATGGGCTTTGTAAAGACCTATGAAAGGTCTTCACTTATGGCCCAATGGCTTAGGAGCTACACCAGTTTATGCCACCCACAAATTGGGCCTCACAGGGATATATCACAGCCATACTTGTGGTTTGCATGTATATGAGGTTAAGTCAGGAAATCTGCGTAAGTTTTCAAGTGCACAAACAGTAAAGCAAGCAAACATGACATTTTCCTTCAAAATTAAGCTTTCCTCACTCTTCAGCTTTGGCTCACGCTCTCCCACAGGGTAATGGCTTGAGTTGCTTCGCAGCCCCAGACTTTGTGGTGCAATAAATTGAGCTACAGGTCATCTCATTTCAGTTTGCTTGAAATTAAAAGGCTCTGCAGCATTCAATCCTGTTTTGTGACCCAAAGGGGAATTTAAGTGGTGCGCAGGTATTGGTTTGGTTTTCTGCAGGGAGAATTCTATCCTGTGAGCCCAATGTAATTGAAGCGTATGGAGTAGGTGTGCTCATGTATGTTATTTTAGATCTGGATTAGCACCCTCATTTATGACCAAGACTTTAACAAGGAGGAAAATGTCACAGTATAGGAAAATAAACAGGGTGGAAATAAATGGCAGAAAGACAGTGTACACCATGCTAAACATCGTCCTTTTCGGACGTCATGAAGACAGCTGTTGGCTGAGAGTGAGATCTGAAGGTCTTTGTTGGGAAACGTTATTGCTGAGATTTTCACTGTTTGGATTTCCTGTTTTCCTCACTTCTGAACCCTTTAGCTTTTGTAATCTAAGCAGGGTCAGGTCTGGTCATCCGTGGGGAAACAGACTGGCTGAACAACAAGGCTATGTGCTGCAAGAACAGCGCTGGGGAGTCAGTAGGTAAACGGCTGGGGAGGTTATGGAGTCAGCCAGGATTCTCATCAGGGTCTGCTCTGACCTTCTGTGCCGTGCTGGCCATAAGGTTTCCCTGTCTGAACTGCATCTGTCTGGATAAAAAATATCTATCCTTGAGTTTAAAAGGCTGAGTGATGGCAAACCATCCACTGTCCTTCAGAAGCGCTTCCAGGGGTTAATTGCCTTTGGCTGTTAAAAATGAGTGTCTTATTTTTGGTCAGGTCTACTTAGCTTTCGTTTCCTTGTCACTGCGTTTGGTTATACATCTATTGTAGACAGAAGAGCTCTCATGAAAATTTGTTGTAGAAGTCTTTGATACCCAGATACGATATGCTCCAAAAGATGCTCCAAGAGCTGTCATCTCCCAGATGTGAAATTCAGATTGGAGCCATTTGATCTCCCTCAAGAAAACATAGTCTTTTAAAAGAATGTGCCAGAATCCATTCAGGTTTGACTCTAATGCTGTGTCATAAAGTGCTTTTAACAGTCCTGGTCTGAAGTGGTGATCTCCCTACATGCATGTGCATTTGTGTCTCCATTGGCTGAACATTGTGATACTTTTCCTGGCGATAGGTAGAGTGAAGTTAGCTCTAGAAAGGATGAAATTAGACTAGTGTAAAGGTGCATGACTGAAAATATATACAGAGAGGTTGAAAAGTCCCACCCACTCTGCCCACACTTGGTGGTGGGTCATATAACTACACCAGAACAATTGAAAGGACATAATCCTGTTGTGGTAGGTGCTATTAACGTTATTGTGTAGTATTATTTGTCACTGTGTGGTACTTCACAGTTACTCTACATAAATTGATTAAACACTGTACAATATGGGTGTGCAGCAGGTGAGCCTGTGGAGTAAATCAGTGCTGGCTGTCAGTCCAGTTCTTTGTGTAGAGCCTGAAAGAACAACTGACATGGGGTACTGAGCTCATTTTCTCTCCTGCACATGCATCTGGTGTAAGGTAGACTTGTTCCTGCCTCACCATCCCTGGATTATGAGCAGAAATTCTGTGTAGTACCAGCTCTGACAGCATCTCTCTCTACCATCATTCAGTTTCTTACTCCAAACACTGATTTTCACCAGTAGATAGGTTAGAGCTATTCTGGATCAGTCTTCACAAGGCTAATGTATTTTCTTCCTTTCCTAATTATGCATGGCCCATTTTCTCACAGTTATACATTGGCTTTTCTCAGGGTTATCATGGCACAGCTCATCCATGGGCTTGAGTTCTTTGGTGGTAGTGAAATTCTTCCAGCTGCAATTGTAATTAGTTCAGCTGTTTTGAAGGACAACTGGGAAGACTTTCACAGGGTGGTGTTTAATGGTTCTATTTGTCCCAGAACCTCTACCAAACATCTTGGGTTTCACCTTCAAATTCGTAGGTTTAGGGGATGCTATGTAGACATTCAGGACTTGATTCTCCTCTTCCTTTTTGTGCTGACTTGAAGAAAGGCAGAGAAATTACCTGGGTTATATCAGTGTCATTCGTTTGTAAGAGGATAACTGGGTTCTTGGATTGCTGGATGGATAAAGCTGTTAGGTATCTGAAGGCATTAGGGCTGTTCTGCAAGATGAAGAGCAAGGTGACCCTGGTTCCTGCTGCGATACGTGATGTGTACGCGTTTAAGTGGGGCAGTATGCCCCATCTCTTCTTCTCCAGAGCAGGTGGACCGGCCACTGGCTCCAGTTCTCCCACTCACTGACCCTCCCAGCATCGCTGCAACAGGACGTTGTGATTTACAAGGACGGGCCAGCAGGAAATTCCTACCTCCGCCCCCCCGCAGAAAGGAGGAAGCAGGAGAAGCGCCGTGACTCAGAGTCATGCCTGAGTCACTGCATACGCGGTTCCTGGGGTGGTGCTCGGCTCACACCAGCCCTTATCCTGACCCTGCACTCAGTCCTGGTCACCGTCCCCTCAAGTGCAGCTGGAATTAACTTGCCCTCCTGCACTGATGCCGGGAGTTATGTGAGGGGGAAATGAGAAGCTGCATATGGAAAAAGACCTGATTGAATTAATGCTATTCTATAATACGTGAATAAACAGCTTATAGCAGGTGCCTGGCATCTTACGATAATCAACAGGGTATTTATTTGGGATCAGAAAACATCCTTCTTTGAACAAATCTCTTATCTGTCTTTGGCTTGCCAAAGACTCGCTGAAATTGGATGGGGACATTTGCTGTCTAGTTGCAGATAATAAATCAAAGGGCTGAAGAAACTGCAGGAGAAAGGGCATGAACTGACCAAACATTCAGCTTATTGTAGTAGCCATCAGCACGGCCAAAGTGAAACTTTCCCAGCAAGTTTTCACTTCTCTCAAATCCAGTTATTCCCTGCAGACAGCTGAGTTGTCTAAGTAAATAGAGGTCACTTTACCTTGACTAAACAATGACTTTGCTATAGTCCGTGCCAGCTATGTAACAGTTACAAAATGTACTTTAAAGGCTTGTTGGAAGCAGGCTGCCAGGGTGAATGAACCAGTCAGTCTGGTCTACTTTGGGCAGGATTTAGGATGCTTAGTTAAATGAAGCTGTGGTCGGATCAGCTGATCCCGTTCTTTGAGTGGGGATATAGTATGCAAACGAACAGACGTGTCTAAGGAGGAAGCGGACAGGAGCTGGGGGAGTGGAGAAGGGATGACTTTCCTCTGATGTCAAAAATCCCATCATTCAGTGCTCGCAGGGAAAAAGACAAGAGGAGAAGAACGTGGAGAAAGAGAGAGGGAGAGAGAGAGAAGAAACGAAGGGAAAGGACACACTCATTTCCCTCCCTCATCATGTAGGCTAATATTGTCCACCCTAATAGGACGGAGAAATGAGCCTGATCCCGAGTGCCAAGTTCTGCACAGCCTTCCAAGCCCCAGGGATTGTTCACAACCCCATCCCGATCTGGACTTGGTTAGTACTGCCTTGGTATGAATAATCAAGTAGATAAAAATTGTCAAGAAAACTTACTGCAGCTTCCTCAGGGCTCTCTTTGTGTTATCTTTTTCTTTCTGGCAATTTTAATGGTCTGATCATTGTTCTGTGTTTCTCAGAGGCGTTAGATATCCAGCTCTGCTAGGATTGCCGCAGTGCTGTGAGAAAGGACCAAAGCTGGCTGTAAGTGAATTAGCTCGAGCCCCAGCCGCAGGAGAGCTGGAGTTGCCTGGAGCTCTGTCCAGGTTGCTAATTCTTCCTTCCGAAGGGGTTGGTTTCAAAAGGTGCCAGATTTGTCTTTTCGTGCATTTTGCTGTGTGCCGTTGCCTGTAATTAGTTTCTCAACTGGAAAAGCTTTCTCAAGTGGGAAAGACTAAAAAAAAAAAAAGGAAAGAAAAAGGAAAGAAAAGGCAGAAAACAACCCCACACATTTTTGGCAATGGGCTGTTTTTCTGAGCAATTAATTAAGCGCTGATTTTAAAAGAATTTGAATGAATCCTCCTTGCACTCGGTGTCAAGCCTGGATCTTGTATTAATCACTTCACTCCTCTCTGACTGAATAAGGACTGAAAGAGATGCAGAGAGTAAAAATTTCCTCAGGAAATGAATCAGACGAGGAACCTATGCCTCATCTCGCCTCCTACAAATGAAGAAAGAGAGGATTTTGTCAATGGTGGGTCAGTTTACAAATATGTCCTTTGCAGCGTGAGTCATAAGTAGTGATACATTTCACAGCAATGCAACCACAGATGCAGTCTAAGTCCAGGACCGAATGCCAGCTAAAGATAAATAGAAATGAATCTTCATGCCTGTAATAGTAATGAGAAGGAAAATGCAACCTGTCAGACCTGCTTGTGTGTCAGCCAGCTCTTGCTGCTTTTTAAACCTGTGGCAAATTCTTGCTCACTTTAATGGGAGCAGAATAATCCCTCGGGATATGGTCCTGTGATTTCCATTTGCTGATAAGCAAGGAAGAGATGTGGGTTTCTACAGAGGCGAGCTGGTAGAGTACCTGCCCTGCTGTGGGCACCTTTAGTTTGCATCACTGGAGCCCTAAGGAGAGGGGGCAGCATTACAGTACAGTCTCCAATCACATGTGAATGCTGCCAGGTGGGTATCGCCTCATTGCAGGGAGGTGATAAAGGAAGCAGGAGCAGGTTGGAAGCAGCACTGTCTCTGGAGCTGGCTGCAATGTGTTACTAAGGTTGAGGTTCCCAAAATGCTGGACAAATATTTAGGGTTTTCTTCCAAAAGCACCAGCCTTTGTTAGTGTTATAGCTGCTAAGAGATGTGTAAAAACTGTTGTCGTGTAGCTACCATCAAGATTTGTTGTTGTTTCAGTTGTGGGTGAGAGAATGAAACCTAGCAGAAAATCTGAGCTGAAATACAAAGATTTGAATAGCTTTCACTGGTGCCGCTTTCCCCCTAGTGTTTCCCAAAACTAACCCTTGTGAAGTGTGTTATTGCTCATGGTTTTCCTTACTGAGCTTCCCGTAGTCAACATTAGCTTGCTTTAAAAATGTTAGGCAAGAAATCAGATATGGGTCAGATATTTCACAGAATCCCAGATTGGTTTGGGTTGGAAGGGACCTTAAAGCTCATCCAGTTCCAACCCCCTGCCACAGGCAGAGACACCTTCCACGAGAGCAGCTTGCTCCAAGCCCCATCCAACCTGGCCTTGAACACTGCCAGGGATGGGGCAGCCACAGCTTCTCTGGGCACCCTGTGCCAGCGCCTCAGCACCCTCACAGGGAAGAGTATTTAGTGGGTGTGCCAAAGTCAGTGGTGCTATCACAATTAGTTACTGGCCAAATCCATCCATTGGTGTGTGATAAGAGAAAGAGCTGAGACGCTGCAGGTCTTTTTATTAAATATAATGGCCATCCTTGGAAAGATCTTTATATTAAACAGGTTCATAGACATTTATTACTGTATGTGCAGTCTTTCAGTCTTCAGGCTCAAAGGCCTCTGCAGTTCATAAATACCAATCAGCAGGTTCCTACCTAAAGGTGATAACACTGGGATAGCACCAAAAGGTTTGAAATGGAATGGAGAATGGCAGACCTGGAGTCAAATTGAAACTTTCTAAATCACTGGCCAGCACTTTAACCGTAACATCAGTCCTCTTCTCTTTAGGGTTAAGCATTTCCACTTACAAAAAGAGCCAGAGGCTCTTGATTATCCATGCAAAACAGGCCAGGGCTTTGATTTGTGAGGTTTTGTCTGACACACTTTTAAATGGATGAAGCTCAATTTAGATTCCAAAAGAAAATCTAAATTTGATGGTTGAGACATATACCCACTTCTCTTTCTTATCCTGAGGCACCATTCTCCACCCTTCCCTTTTCCTCCTCCAAAAAGTGATACCGCCTAACGCTTTGAACCAAGAAAGCATATTTCAAGATCAGTGTGGAACAATTAAACCAATGATCTGTACGCTTCAAGGAGAAAACTGAGCTGCAGTAGCTCTGCTTTGACAGGTCTTTGGAGGATTTCAAGGAAGTTACACCCACTTCATTCATGATAATCGGCTGTTTAACGCAGAGCAGCTCAGTGTTATGAATGAAAGGGAGCATGTTTTGGCTTGCAGAACAACTCGCAAATCTAATGCTTCACTCGTCAAATAACCAGCCACATTAACAAGAAAAAGAACAAGAAAGGCTGACTTCATTCTTGAAATGAAATTAATGAATGCAAGAGTCAATGGGAAAAAATCATCCCTTGCTTTAGAGATCCAGAAACATTTTACCTCTCCTCACTGTGAATGTGTGAGCCACTGTGGCTGGACAAGCTGGGGGAAAATGTAGCCTCTGAATGGACTTTGATGTGGCTAAGACCAGGCCTTGGTGGGTTTTGTGCATTTGATTAGAACTGAATTGCTGGATTTCTTATCATGTTGGTGGCAAAAGGGAAACAGAAGGGAAGAGAATATAAAGGGTAATAGATGGATCTACAGAAGTAGTAAGTTTTCAGTTGGGTTAGAAGCTGTGGGCTAAGTTGCCCTGCTGATTAGAAGTACATTGATTTTCATCTAGGAAGCTGGCTTTGTGGAATACCATGATTTCCCCAGGTGTCACACAGCTGTCGGAGCTGCCTTGGGTCAGGTGCCTTTATTCCTTCTGGCAACAGTGGGTTTATAGACTCAGGAGAGCAGGATTCCTGGGAGACTCTTGTAAGCAAATGGAGTTTAGGACATGTTGAATTAAAGGCAGGTGCAAAGATAGTTTAAGGATGTCTTTCTACTTTCCCATATTCACAGTTCATTTGGTAATAAAATAGCTTGCTGGAGGAGCAGTGCGCACATCCATCCTACTGTCTCCTTTACCAGGAGGTGATTTGCCTGTGCTTGGGCAGGAAGGAGCATGCTTACTTTGATCAAATAAACACCCACAGGTGGTTGCAAAATGTTTGACATGGAACTAACTGAATGTTTATGAATTGTATCTTTGCAAGAAATGTGTATAATCACTTCCCTTAATGGGTATAATCATTTCCCTTGCTGGTTCTCATCTGGCTTTGGGGTGAAAGTGACAGATGTGATATTTCTCTTTTAACAGCCTTTTACAAAACATTAATTGTTTTCACAATTTTTCTTCCGAGGGGACTGTATCATCAAGTTTAACTGAGAAATAGATGGTGATAGAGGTTGATTAAGTGATTTTACCAAGAATGGATCAATAGTAAAGACTAGGATTACCTATTTAATCCAGAAGCCATTAGAGCAGATCTGTCTTTTGAGCCCAAGAGCATCAAAGCATATCTCTCCATCTTAGTGCCTAGAAAACTTCTGGGTCTATAGTACTCAGGCACCCCACAGCACTAGAAGCTAGAGCAGTGCTTTCTGTCTTGCCTTAATGGATGAGGAACTGGGGTCCACAATCTCAGAGAATGTCTATAGCAGAGGTGGTTTGGCTTGGATGGGCTTTGGGTCTATTTTGACTTGAGTTTATGATCTGCTGTAATAGTAATAATTAATAGTAATTAATAATACTATAAAAATATAGTGTGTATATATTATAGAGTTCGGCTGTAGGTAGAGGTATCATGCACATCCCTTAATACTAAAATTGGTGCATACGTTGAGTATTACGCATGTGTATACGAAAGCGACCTCTCTCCGAGTGAGTTTTACTGAAAAGGAAGCTAAACAAAATCAATTGGAGAAGAGGCAGCTTATTATGAGGATCTTTCCTCTCCGTTCAGCAGCTGAGCGCCTCTGATGGAAGGTGGGAAAACAATCTTTCTCATCCTTTTCACACTAAAACAATTCTCAGGACAATACTCAGCCAAAGGCAGGATCTCAGTACAGCACTTGCTACTTGGAAGTATCAAAGAAAGGGCAGGTTGGCTACAATCCCCTGCCTAGTGCCTCACAGGGGGAAGCGGCTGAAGGCGAAGCAAGGTGAAGGTGGACTGGATGGTGCCTAGGAGGGGGTGTGCTGGATCAGTTCTTTGTTTGCTGCGTACAATAAACTAATGTCCTTCTTTCTTCTTCTACTCTATAGAACTCCTGTTTGGGGAAATCAAGAACTGAACAGATCCTTTTCTATTTCCACTCATTTTCAGGGTGAGTGAATTCTCTTGTCTTCACTAGTGCTGTCATGTTCGGTGCAGCTAAGAAGTGTGACTTAAGGTTCAGAGGAAAATCTCTCCTTTTTTAATCTTTGCACTGATAACACTGTGCTTAATTTAGCAGCAGTGAGGCAGAACATTTGGATTTTGTCATCCATTTACCAAACTATTGTTGGCTTCTAATTTCATTGTTCCCCCCTACTGCTCATTCTAGATTTACGTTTTATTGTAGGTGCCAAAAGATAAGTTAATGCCAACTTGATTATTAATTAACTAATACTTTTCTCTGCCCTAAGATGGAAAGCCTTTATCTACTTAACCTATTATTATTTTATATATTACGGCATGGGTACGTCTGAATGCATTTGAGTTCTGCCCCCCTGAGAAACTGGGGCAAGAAGTGATAGCAACAGGATGAAAGAAAGCCAAAAGAATCTTAAACTTGTTATCAAGAAGTATGCCTTAATGTCGGAAGCAGGGCACTCACTTATCTGTATTTTGCAAGCCCCAAGCAATATCACAGTCTCATTGTCAAAAGTCACTGGTAACACACGGTTCTGAGGCTTTGTGGCATGCTCAGCAATGCAAAAATCAATAGAAAACTGGATTTTCAAGAGGCTGTGGGAATTGCTTGGGCATTTTTAAGGTATCTCAGCCTAGTTTGCTCAAGCTTAGAAAGAAAAAGCACATCTGGGAGACTTCTAGCCTACCTGACTTATGCCATGAAGGTGCTTTTTGTAGCCAGATGTTACCAGGAACCTCTGCACTGCTAATAGTACATGTCCCTTCTTCATGAGCTGCCTGCAGACATCTCATCTCAAGTTAGTGTCTTTCCAGCAGGAGACTTGAATTCAAGATGGAGTTCAGAACTGCCTCCCACTGTGGGAATCATTATTCAAAGTGCCATAAATGCATAGCATTAATGCTAGACCATAGATGTGAATAGGTTTAATTGAATAAATGAAAAGAAAGGAGGAAAATTGGGCTGAACAATGATAATAAGTTTATTGGTGTTGAGATTGGTTACCTCATCCTCTTGAAATTATGATTAGACAGTAAGAATGAGGTAACTGCATACTTTGTGGCACTTGTGAGAATCTTGCCTATGGGCAAAAGTTAACGCTGTGGAAGAAGGAGGTATTATACACACCAGGTAAAGTTCCCACCATGAAGAAATGGTCAGATGCCACATAACAGACAATGCATAAGACTTACAGCAGCATTGTAGAAAACGGTGAATTGACCCAATCAATCCACTTATAAAGGGCTTCACCTTTAGAGATTTGAAATACCTCTCTTTGCATTAAGATTAATCCCTCTCTCCTTCTCTATTTAAGTATGCTCTAAAAGTATAGCACATCTAATTGATGTCCCCAAGTGCTATTGCAGATTAAATATTGAACACACATATGCCTATGGTGTAACATAGTGAATAACACATCTGGGTGTAGATAGCATGATAAGATGGCTTGTGAACTGATGAATAACTTGTGTTCATGCTTACAATAAGCATACCAGCTTTGTTCTGCTACTGTTGAATTCCGGGTCCAAATGCCTTTGACATTTATTAAACCCTGTGCATGAATATGTTGACACCTGTTAATCTGCTGAATTTATTGGCACCCAAATTAGAAGTGTACCAAGGTTTCAGAAATCTTATAACTACCCTTGGCTTCAGTGGGATTAATCTGTGTGAATAATGGGCTATTTTTAGGCAGGGGGAGTAAAGGAGATCAGTGACAGAATCGGGGAGTTATGGGGGAAAAAATCTACATTTCCTTCCCCAAAAAGGGGAGTCTTCTACCCCCACACCATTTTCCCCCCATGCTTAACAGAATATGTCTTTCTTGAGCTTTCACATAGCAAAATGCAGAGCTTTAAAGGCTGGATTTGACCAGGTGAAGGAAGAGTAGTAGGCAGCAGCAAAAGCAGCAGCAGTCTCAGGAGCACCTTCCTTTCATCAAGGAGTTCATGTGGTCACCTCAGATGTGGGACACCCCGGTTCAATTACCTCCCCCTACCTTAAGGAAATTTGAACCACATCCAGCGTGCAGGAACGTGTGCCAAGCTCCAGCCTCCAACGCTGTTCCAGTTTGCATGAATAACTAAGTATTGACAGAGGCTACGTCTTAAGGCGGGTATTCACCTTCCTACCTCCTCCAGTGATTGTACTAATGATTTGACTAGTGAATTGTTTTATGTCAGTGACTATTTATATTGAGATCACAGCTTGGAGGACTGTTTGTGCATTTTAATTGCTGACTGTTTAATGCAGAATGTATACATAGTCCTGGAAGCAGGGATGGGAGCCCAGGCTTCCCCTTTGCTAGGTGAGTGCCATAGGCAGCATAACAGGGAGCTGTGCTCCATCTTCCAGCACGCTGGGTCCTGCTGAGCTCTGTCCTAGGTTACATGCACTTCTAGGGACTTAACTCTCTTTCTTTAGGTCTGTGCTCTTTCCTAGGCACCTATCCTTTTTCCCTAAGCCTGTGCTCTTTTGCAGAGATCTATGCTCTTTCTCTAGGCATTGTTCTGCTGAGGATCAGCTGAGCAGGCTAAAGGAGTATTGAGCATCATTGTTATTAGTGTATTTACAACATCAGAGAAAGCAGAGTTCTGCGCTGCAGTAGCTATTGAGGCATACAATTATTAGCACATTTGCAGTATCTGAGAGAGGAGGCCTGTGGCTGTGATAGCTGGACAAGACTCACAATTATTAGCATCTTAATAGCATCAGAAAGGTTTAGAGACTGCAGTAGCTATGGAAGCTCATGATTACTAGCGCATTTGCAGTAGGAGTGAGGCAAGGCTCATGATGTTTATTATATTGCTCATCAGTCTGTGTCCTGATACTGCTCAGCCATGCATGCTAGGAACAGCTTATCCATAGTACTCAGAGAACGGTGTGCCAAAATCCTCTTGTAGTCCATCAGCAAGGCTGTCGAAGGACCTCACAAGGCTATAAAAGGAACAAAACTATATTTGTATCTGTCTCTCCTGTTTCCAACAGGCAGGGATATTCAGCATGATTAAAGTGTTGGGCTTTGTAGGAGGTTGAGAACCTAACAAAGGGACTTGGTGACACGAGATGGGCTCTCAGGAGAGATTGCCTAAAGGAGTTCTTCCTCTGAGATGTTCACATGCCTGCATTCTGGATGTCACGTGCCAAACACAGTCCGTCTAATAGACCAAGGGTCAGCATTTCAATGCTTTCAGCAAGTAGTATGTAGTTTTGGGTTGTTTTATCTCATTCCTTGCCTGTGTTTGTGGCAGAGGAAACAGGATAGAAGTGCCACACGTGCGTTTTACACTCTAGTTTTCTAGTGAAATAGTCTCTCTTGGCCATAGAACTGTCCTCATGAAGTGGTTGATGCGTTAAACTTTGTGCCTTTCTTGTTTCTTAGTGAGTATTCCAGTATCCTTAAGTGGAAGTAGGTATTGAGAGGATAAATGTATTTAATACAAAAGTTGTCAGGTATGGGTGTGGAACACCAGATACCTTCACTGATAAAGATCCTCCTATTCAGCTGTCTTTTAAATGAAACACAGATGTCCTGAGTTCCAGCCTATGCCTGAACCACAAGACCGAAGGGAGGAGAGAGTATATGTTTATTTGAGCCCCTTGTTATATTGCTGGCAATGTATCACTAGTTTCCATTCCTATTTTTTGTTCTCTTAGCAATCCATTCGCTATTGCCCTTTTCTTCCTCACTCAGCCAGTAATCAACACACTCCACAACACAATGGGTTCCTTTTTGCGGTGAATCCCCTACTTGATGCAAACATTTGCTGGCCTCATTTCTTTGGGATATGTTTCAATGGGAAGAAGAGGGGAAAGTATTCCTTGTTCCTAGAGAAAAATTGCACTGGCAGCCTGGGTTATTTTGTCGGACGTGTGGCTTTAAGTGACGCCTTTGCCATCTGTTCTGTCTGCTAATTATGAATGCAAAACAAACGTAGCTCACAATTGCTTCATTTAGAATAAGGGAGATGGCAGTGACCAAAATAGTTTTATTTTGGTGTCAGATGCTCTTTTTATTTCTCCTGTCTCTTCCTAATCTAAAGCAGGTCTGAAAGTACTTCTCCCTCTTTCAGTCTGCAGCAATAGACACTGCTATGACAAAGAAGACCATCTCCTACAGGTTCATCCATTAGGCCTTTTCATGGAGCAGTCCCACATGAGCGAGGAAAGGAAAAAGGCTCCATTTCTTGACCTGTGAGGCTTCAATTATGCTGGTCTTAGGTCTGCAAGTATCTCAGAGACATGAGGATACCTCCAGAAAGCTAGACAGCAGTGCATGAACAGCTTTCTCAGTCTGTTCCATCCCTGTTTCCTCTTACTGGAGGCAAATGTTTTGTTGCCATACTGGAATAGCATGGGGGTCACGAATGATGCAGTTTCCTGTTGCTGTGTCCAGCAGCTGAAGATCCGTTGGCTTTTGGTTGTGGGCCCTGAGGCTTTCCTCCTTGAGTGAGCCTACAAAGGTGGGTGATCCATCTCCTTCAGTAACTGTGCAGAAACTGGGTTATAACAATCAATCCTCCTCCATTTGCTAGATGCTGCTTGCCATTTAGCATTTCCTAAGTTGCTGATGAGTTCCTTCGAGCCAGGGCTGTGGCAAATCATAGACATATCACTAGCAGCACAGCCACGGATTGAGGTGACCTAGATTTAGAAAATGGAGATGAGATAAAATGCTCACTGCACTCTGTTCTAAGGGGACATGCAGCCAAAAAAGCTGAAGTGGTGGAACGATTTCTCTTTAAGTCAGTTAAGACTGAAAGAGGCAGGTTTTTTTTCCCTATTAGGTGGCTCTATGATAAGTGCTAAGCTGTGACCCCATTTGTTCCACTTGTCCCTTTTCTAGTCTCAGGCCAAAGAGGAGATGGACAAGAGGCCATCAGGGTCATGTTCACCCTTTCCAGTAAGACGGGCTCCTCTCAGATATACATCTACTTTGCTTCAAGTCTCCTTGCTTTGGTACTGAGCATGTAGACACATGTTTCTCATCCCTCCTTCTTTCCCTCCTAGCCATCACTCTTGCTATGATGATCAACATGTTTCCTTTTATTTTCTGGCTGGTTCTGTGTTGAAGGGAAATGGGGTTACAGTATTTTCATACTGAAAAGCAATATTTTACACAGTAGAAAACCTCCCTTCTTCCTCCCTGCAAATCTTCTCCAAGAAAACTTGTTTTGTGCTTAAATATTCTCTTTCCAAGTGATTTTACAATTTTACTCACTACTTTACGGTATCCCCAAAGCTCTGGTTGTTTCATTTCCCCCCCGTTTGAGGTTGTATAGGGAAGGGGTGGCAAGGGACACTCTCAGTAAGTTACTGTATCTGGAAAAATCTCCATTTTTGGATCCCAGCAAACTGTCATAGCACAGCTGGGGCAGAAATATGTGGAGTGCTATGTCACGTTGGGGGTGTGAAATGCCCAAATCAGATATTATAAAGTGTAGGCTCTCATCCAACAGACAGGTCCCAAACTCTGTCTCTCTTGGAGCCCTGGGCACTCAGATCAGTTCTTGTCCAAGGTTGGAGGCCACCTCTGCTGCAAAACAACTACTGAAAATGCTTCAGGATCTTCCAGTGCGAGAGTTAAAGATTCTGTTGGTGTCCTAGGCCTGAAGGATGATCTTGTGGTTTAAGCATTTGGACTGGAACCAAGAGATGTGAGATAAATTCCAGGCTCTGTTGTGCACTTCCTCTGTCGGCTTCTGAAAATCATTCCTTCCCTCCATGCTTCCATTCCCTGCCTGTATAATGTCAAGCTCCGCTCTCCCGATTGCAGTAGTGAAGTTACAACACTGAAAGCTCCTGATTGATGACACAGGTAATTTTCTGAAAGCCTTAACTTTAAAGTAGTGTTCTAGCCCCATGCGCCTACAAGTGGGGAGCTCTTTAGAATCTGGACGTAAGGGCACAAAAGCTCAGCCAAGTTTGAAGGGCACAATGATTAATGCTATTTACTCAGCCTGGTGGCAGTGAGAAACAGCCTGGTTCAGAGTGGTTGAGGAGGAGCAGCACTAGGAAATGAAATTAGGGTACATTCTTCTCTGGGTTCAGTTAGATGCCCAAGGAACGAATGTCCATGAGCAGCGCTAAAAGGCTGGCGAAAAAGAATAGATTTTGTATGCCCACATTTTTGTAAGTTATAAACACAGCACTTCTCCAAATAAGTGGATTCCAGTAATCAGAAGTGCTTCACAAATGACAGTCAAAATCTGATGGAAAAGACTGGGTTGAAGGTTTGTCTCCCTGATACCTGATTTGGACACTTGTCAGCTTCATGTTAGGAGGGAGGAAAGACAGTTACTGGAGACTTCCATTAGGTGTGTCAGCATCTATTTCATACTAAATTTATTTGTACCTGCTTGTAGGTTTGTGTGTCTAGAATAATGCACAGGCTCAGTTTTCCTCTTTTGGGGGGTAGTGTTTCTTGTTTGAAGTTTTGGAGTCATATAAAACATGACAGCAACGTACAACAAAATGTCCTTCTTGCACGATTTATACCTGACTTTCAAATAGGATAAGATGCCAGTCAAGCTTTTTGCCTTTGCACCGGCTTTCAGAGGGCTGCTTTGCTCGGAGCTCAGTGAATTAGTGGCCAAAGGAATGAGCCTTCCATGGAATAATGCAGAAGGAATGTGTAGGTGTGTGCACACGTTCTCCCGGGGGGCACACGGCAGGCAGTGGCAGCTCTGGGTAGGGCTGGGCAGCCTGGGTGAGCTGCGTGTGCACCCGCTGTGGTCTCAGTGCCCTGCAAGTCTCCCAGCGTTAGCCAGGGTGTGCTGATGCCTGATGAATATGTTCCATCCACTTTCTGAAGTGTTCCCTTGGCATGATGTGGCGCTTCCATAATGCAAACCTGCAGATCCTTGGGTGAGTTATTCAGCTTAGGACCCTGGAGTTGGTTTTGCCTTATTGAGCTTTCACGTGGCAGCTGCTTTTTGGATAAGCAGCTGTGAACTGGGTTTGGATAGTAGAATTTGTCCCCCGCTGTGTTTTGCTCACCTACAAACTGTGTAAAGCTGTTCTCACTCCCAGTGAACCACTATTGCTCTGTTTAAAAGTTGCCTTTGCTTGTCCTGGCTGGTCTCTTCGTTACAGCTTTGACTTCAGGGTGGAAGAAGGTAGGCTTTTTCTTCTTAGGATTCCTAGCAATATATATATATATATTTATACCTATATGTAGGGTGTATAAAGACAAAATTTCTTACTAGAAAACCTTGACAGGTGTGAAAAATGTAACCCAAACCATGTGACTGTTCACCACTTTGTGCACTTGACCCGCTCTTGGACAGCATAGCAGCTTTTGATCCTAGTACAGTATCAAGTCCAACACAGCCTTAGGTCACACTGGGGCCATTGCTTGTCAGGAACTGGAATTCTACATGTCTTGTTGCTGGTTGCATGACACATCTGATAGTTCCCTTTGAAATACAGCTTTAGACATCACTCCTGAAAGTGTCTGTGTCTCCGATTAGACCCAGAGGTCTCCTGGTGCTTTGCCAGTGTTGAGGCAGCATCCCACTGTTGGTGCCATACAGTCTCCCGGGGATGTACCTTGCCTGTCAGGTAACAAGAGTGTATCTTTTGTCTGCTATAAGACGAGATTGGAGTGGGTCTCATTTACTTGCCCATCACCTGGGGACAGCGGTGATGAGGCAATAAAAATCCCCATAGCCATCAGTAGCAGCAAAGTAGATCAGTTACAGAAACAGCAAAAAAAAAGTGGCCTCCTAAGTTAAATGACCTGAGTTGCATTTACATCACATTATACGAACCCTTAAGCGTCCCAAAACTGCTACTCTGACAGGTCTGTTGTAATTGTGACTCCATGTAGCTCGTTAAAAAAGACATACTGTCTTCTGTCCTAGAGTCCAACCCTGAAACAGTTGGATATATTCCCATCTCTTACTCCTTGGGAGAAATGGATCTTGCTGTGAATACAGTGTTTCCAGTGAAAGTAGATAATATTTGTACAGATTTTTCTGGATGGCTGTGTGTTGACCACAACCTAGGAATGAGTTGGGTATTCTTCTCTGCTGGGGATTTAGCCTGCCCTGTGGATGCTTCCGAACCATTTCTTTCTCTAGGTGCCTTTAAAGCATGACCTGTGAAATGACTGCTTCTCCTTTCACTGGGAATGCACTAGCTTGTACCAAATGGGAGGTATTATCCCAAAATATTTGCTCAAGGGGAAGTAACTCTCAGACCCCCTGCAAGGATTTTATCTCCTCATCTTCAAATTACACAGTTCAAATACACAGATAATGACACATGTAATGATGATAAAATGTAAGTGTGACTGCAAAGAGTAGCATTTAAAAATAATGATATACCTCTAACTAGGTCTTATAAAGGAAGTCTTAAACAGCTAGAGAGAAACAGATGCTTTGGGGGACTTGTGGATAAAAATAGTACCTTCAAATTTGCAACCAAAACAAAAATGTAGCCCCACTTAGTCAACCTCAATGCTAGAAATTCCTCTGAAAACCTTAGGGCCTAGAGCTGGAAAAGCATGTAAAGAACATGGTACTGCTCATGCAGTGGCTTTAGCCTATTTTTGCCTCTTCTATCTTGCCTTACTACTTCCCAATTTTCTATCCATTCTGATGCTTTGCGAATACCTTGTCTTACTGGGCTGGATGGTGTATTTAGTATCTGTCTAATGGTCTGAGACCTACAGATTCTCTTTTCCTTGGAAACGTGCTCAAGTTGTGTCCAGGCTAAGCACACATGACTGCTTGCTCTGTAGCCCATATGGATTTTGACAGCGGCGGTGCAGGTGCAGTCAGTACACTCGGATCTTTACCCAGTATTGAGCGTAATTCCTTTAGGCAGGGCTGCTTGGGGCTCAGTTGTCTACCTCGGTGATGGAAGACTAAATCAGTCTCAGCAGAGCTGGATGTGTCTGCAGTAGGAGGCTTTCAAAGGCAAACTACAGATGGCTTGCTACAGGCGAAGGCAAATATCCTCTTCCCAGCTCAACTGGACTGGTTGAAGGTCTGAATGTCTGCAGGCAGCTCTCCCCGCTGCAGCTCACCCTGGGGAAAGAAGTGTGTGAGCAGTTCCTAACCCAGCGCAGTGTCTGGTTAGGTCTGTACCATCTCCTTTGCTGGTTTGAAGTTAAAATCACCCATTTTTTCATTGACGCTTATGAGAAGCTGTGGCATGATCCCTTCTCCTGGCTGTGCTGTCAAAGCGATAACCTCCTTCAGAAGCAGTAAAGGTGCAACATCATCTTAAACCTCATTTCAGCCATTCCAGAGTGTGTGGGCCTGAGCTCTTGGTGTCCTGCGGGGCAGATGCTTTGGCTCCACGTTGTTGGGCTTGGAGCATCTCACTGTACAAAGGAACTGAGAAACCTAGGAAAAGGGAAATATTTCTCTCTTGTGCTTTCGTTTAACTTGGAAAACCACTAATATATGAGAAATATTTTTTTTATGATGATTTCCACTTTTTCCTTATCTGCTGGGGCAAAAGCCAAACCTTTCTTTTAAATGAATAGTTTTAACTTGTTCATTTGATATTTTTGTTTCAGGTGGTTCTTCTCAAACAAAGATAAGCAGTCAGGTGAGTCAAATGTTCACTTTCCAGCAGGTCTATGGAAGAGGAATGAGAAATGACAAGTGGAGGCAATGCTAGGCACCTCTGAATCTCAGGGCTCTATAACCACCTGAGCATTAACCCACTGAGAGGCACTTTAAGATGCATATTTCATTCTCTAACTTCTGTGCAGTGCCACAGATTCACTTGCTTTGGAGCCCGGATTTAGTGATTAAAACTTTCTAAATTTCTCCTCTGTTAGTAATGCCCTCATACTGTCATTTGGAGCTGAAAGGAAAGCACACTGCCAGAATTGGCCCCAATGGGTGCTGTGATAATAGTCTAAAGAGTGAGACTGTCATTAGATTAAGTGGAAGATACCAGTAGAGCTGCTCTTGATGGCCAGCCTCTCCTTTCTCCACATGATGCTCAGAGTCCAGCTATACTTTTTCTTTCAGATTTCCATATTGTCCCTCCTTTATGCCTTGTCAAGAGCATTAGTCACAGTTATCTGTTTGCATCTTATGCTGAAGCTGAGACAAAGCCCATGGGACTTTTGGCTGTTCAGCACCCTCACCCCTGCCATAGTGCAGGGTTCAAGTCCCTCACGTGAACAGCAAGTACCATGGCAGAGAATGAGCATCTCACCCTGTATGCCCAACACGTGATGATGCTTCTGGATGGGAGGCACCACGATGTGACATTGACTGTGCTGAAGTGACGCAGGGACCACTCTCAGCTCTGGCATAGAAACCCTCTTGAGGCTGAGCAAATGTATTCACCTCTGTGCCTTTGCTGACCCAGGTATAAAGTGAGGATGATGCTCATCATGGCATTTTGGGGTCCACTTCAAGAGTATGCTGCCTTCAGTATAAGCCCTCAGTTAGACCTGAAAGCCGACTAGTGCTCTAGGACTAGCTCCAAGGCACAGCCCATGAAATTGGCTTTTCCTGCATGTGCCACTGTTGAATTTGTAGATTACCGGATTCCTCATGTGAGGATTGAAATCCTTGTCTTGTGAAATGCAGTGTACAAAACGAGCAGAAGGCAGGTGCTGAATGAATTTTGTCCCAGCCAAAGGGAATGGATTGTGGAATGGATTGTGCTGTGCAGTGACATGAGTGGCCCAGGCTTTGATTTACTCCCAAAAGTAGAAGGCAAAAATATTATCCCTAAATGTATGATTTAGGAACATGCACATCAGGAACTGAAAGCAAAAAGAAATCGGGCGGGTTGTTTAATATGTATATACGACCCCACTGTGCTGAGAGAATGAGGTAGTCTGCAGCCCCAGTGTCTGGTGGCAGCGAGTGGGTCTGACATTGTTAGATCTGGCAGGGATTCAGACATCTGCCAGGGGATGGGGGATTTTGTGAGGAGAAGTGGGAGAGAGAGGAGCGGGAGAGACGCAAGGAAGCTCGGGGAGGCTTGCAGCTTTATATATACACGCCTGGATAACACTTCCTCTTTAAAATTCCCTTACTAAGCTCGGCTCCTATATTTTATATTCAGCACGAAGGTTCCCGCCCCCCCTCCAGCCCTCCCCACCCACCACCACCCTCTCTCCCTTTAACTTGTTAAGTTTGAAAGATGATATATACACACAGTTTGCTTTGCCAGTCAGCCCGTTTAAGGCCAAGATTAATGCAGTGCATTGGTGCAATCGTGCCGCAGTGGTGCGTGATCGGAATACAAGATGGAATATAGGGGGAAAGGCCAGAAATGTGCCTGTATTCTGAGTTTACACAAGTCTCCTTAGCAACTTGTCTGATTTTTTGGTGTCTTTTTTTTCATGTCAGGGAGGAGGGGGGGGGTGTCTGTGTGTGCACAGGGAGCGTTGTCCCAAATCACCAGTGAATAAAACATTCCCTGAGTTTTTAAATCGCTCCAATTGATGCTCTTGTTGTTGTTTTTCCTTCTCCTTTTCCTTTTGTTACATTAGTGGCTTATTTTTCCATCTCTTTTTTTTTTTATCCCTGGAAGGAGGAGGGTACAGGGGGGTGACTCCAAAAGGGATGGCAGAGGGGGCTGGGGGTGGGGGCACCGTACTAGTTTTCATTGTGACTTCTAGAGAGTTGGTTGCTTTCCAGTTGTTCCCATCTCAGCATGTGGAATTATTGTGCTTTCTCCCGATTTGCCACAGAGTTGGCAGCAGGCTGACATTGTTAGTCATTTGAATTGTATTTGGCTCTGGGCTCATTTTTTTTATTATCCCCCCCCCCCATCCCCTCCCCCAAATTTATTTATTTTAAAACTATTTATTTTGAAAATATGCACGATGTATATTTTATAGTCTGTAAAATGGAGGAAAAGAGAGGGGAAAAAAGAGGGTGAGAGGATTGTGGCAACACTGTCCCCCGAAACCGTCCCGTTATTCCCCTCCCCGTACAGTTCCTTTTTAGTTGCCTACTGAAGAACCCCCCTCCCTCCGCATAGGAGGGAGTGGCCTTTTAGTGATCAAGGTACGTTGGATTATTACTTCTTTTTCCCACTTTATGTGATACTTTATTAATAGCGTGGGGCAAGAGAGAAGGATGGGGAGAGCAGGGGAGGAGGTGACGGCGGGTGGAGAGAGAGGAAAGAGTTCTCCTCGAAGTACTGTACCTTGAAATAACTCAAGGGGAAATAGTTGCTGCCTCACTTGAGTCGCTTTCAGGATCTCGCTGTGCGCTTTTACTTTTTCTTTGACTTCTATTTTTTATTTTTATTTTTTTTTACAGTTTTCCGGGGGGAGGGGGGAAAAAAAAAGAAAAAGAATAAAGAAAAAAAAGTAGAAAAAAAAAGAAACTGAGCCAAAAAAATTTTGAAGGCTTGATCTTGGCTGCTATACAAACAGATGTTGCCTGTCATTCCGTTGTTAAGCAGGCAGCAGATTGGAGCAAGCAGCAGCAGTTTAGGGGAAACTGCAGCAGAACTGGAAAGTGGAAGATGTACATATATATATATATATTTCTTTTTATTCTACACACAAGTATTTTTCCCTGGAATTATTTAATTACAACACCGCTATTTTCAATATTTTTAATTCAGTTTTTTAATTTTTTTTTTTTTTTTTGAAATGGGCAAACCAAATCCAAACCAAACTGGAAAAGCACTAGGAACTTTCACCCAAATTTTACCAAAGCAGCTACCTTTTGGGTTGGGTTTGTGAGCTTTTCAGTTGGCTTTTTTTGTTCTTTTTCACATAGGCGAGCATGTGTAGGAAAGGGGGTTCTGTTGGAAATGCTTAAGGTATTCTCGGTAAGTGAATCTTTGCAATGAATCAGGTCAGGGATTCTGTTGTTTTCTTGCTGCTAGCCCTGTTTCGGTTGGGTTTGCCCCGGACTTCTCGCTGTACGTGGAATTGTGACGGTTGAAGGCCTTTCTGTCGCCTTTCCAAGTTTTAGCAATGTTGTAAGAACAAGAATCACGTTGTTTATACAGTAGAAGTTCTAACGAAGCCCCGATACGCTCCATATTGTGGCTCTTTTGTGTTCTGCATGTGCTTGTGGGTTTAATTCCCTGTTCTCTCTATGCTCTGGGTTCTTATTCCCCCCTTTATTTTTAATTTCTGCTTTCTGGTTTAGTTGCAGTGATTGGGAAGAGGGAGAAAAGAGCAAAACACAGGGAGCTTTGAGCCGAAAGAGTTAAAAGTTTCTTGGCACAAGAGCCGCAGTTTAGCAACAGATCAATTCATTTAAATGAAAGAAATCACAGACCAAGCCATCTGATTTTGAAATTTCACATCTTACGCTTCCACTTTAGAACAAAGCTTCTGTTTTTCCTTCCCCTTTATTAATTCACGCTGCTTTTGTTTAAGACCGTTGGTGTTCATAGAAACTATAAGTCTCTCTTTTTCTCCTAAAATATGAAATGGGGGGTGTGCATTCATCTTCTGTTAGTTAAAGTTAGCTCTGCTGTAAAGTCAGCCGTAAACCTCTGCACATGTAACAGCTGGTGTCAGGGCTGTTTTCACCCTCGATTATTGTATGTTTGAAACAGCTTCCATTTTCTGGCTTGCAGGCTGTATAAACAGTCACCTATGTACTGTGAAAACTAGTCGTCCCCAGCCATTCTGACTACCCTGGGTGCATTACAGATGCACGTAGGTCTGTCTGCACAGGGAGCTCAAGGAGCCATGCCCGAGTGGGAATTTTCTTTACACAAATAGGAAGTACATGTCCCTCCAACATCTGTATCAAGACGTAGTCGTTCAGACTGACTCTGTGTGTGTTTCAGTGGAGGAGTTATATCATTCTATAGATGTATACTGAGCGTAAGCCACCATAACGCTTTGAATAGCTAAAGTCTGAGAAGGATCACAAACAACTTTCTGTTGCCGTTCGTTCATTTAAATGCAGTTGAGCCTTGGTACCCATCCCAATAGTTTTGTTGCTACATCAAGTAAAACAAAATAAATCAACTCATATATAGAGAAGTTGGTGGTTTTTTGGTTTTTTTTTGGAAAAAATTAATCTACTCCCACCTTTTCCTTTTACACAATTTCAAAGCAAAAATGAAAATGAGTCGCTTACGATAAATGAACGTGTTTGATGAAAGGATTCGCAGCCGGGGACTGAATTTTGATGGAAGCTTTTGCGCCGTGATGCCGAGTCTCTTCACGGTGGCATTGCGTCAAAAGAAAGGCCGGGATATTTGGGCATGGGTGAACTCCTATCAGAGGGAAGCAGCGAAAGGGTGGGGTAGGAGTCCATGTGCGGGGGGGGGGGAATCCTTTTGTTAGGCTGCTCCCCAACCTCTGCTTCCCTGCACCCCCTGGAAGAAATCCTCAATGAGCAAGAATAGTTTTAAGCCGCAGAAAGTGGATTTAGAAAATAGGTGGTGGGGGGCAGAGGTATCAACCTCCACCTCTAACGTGACTACGGTTTATCGTAGGTCTGGATGGTTTTATTATTCCCTTCTCTTACACTAAGATCCCAACCGTGTTGTAGGCAAATGCCAGGATTCCGAGCGTGAGTCCGTCCCCCCCAATACTGGAAATATTTCTGTGGGTGTCGTTGTGGTTACATCACAGCGCGCTCCTTCCTCATCTCCATTCTTGTGCTAAATTCAAATAGTTCCCCCCCCTCCCCGATAGCAGCTGTGCATGGTTTTTTAAGTCGGTCTTTAACGTTGCGAAAGGAACAATAAAATGAAAGGCAAAACCGGCATCTTAAAACTTGGCAAGTGAAAGCAGCTTGGACTGGCAGCCAAGAATCCTGCTGTGGTGCAAAAAGAATAGCATCCACGAAGCCACCACAATCCGGGGTTTCTCTTCTTTTAACAATCGCATCGGCAGAGAGAAATAATTATTCCTTGTATCAGTGTTAAAAGAGTCAAAAAGCTTAAAATGCTTGCTTGGTGAACCTTCTCAAAAGCAGGTAACGATCCTCCTATTTGATTCTGTTTTATCAAACTTTAATTGGATACGGATCTATCTATGATAACTAATCAGTTTAAGAAGTTGATGCGTGTTACTAACTAGCAGGGAATGCATTTGCTGTTGCAACCTCCACGTTGCTTTCTTTTGCTTAATCGCTTTGGTGGTAATAGTATTGGCAAACTTCTTTAATGCTTGTGTTACAAAAAATGCTTTATTTCCACAGATTTAACTCACTGTGTGGGGGAGGGAGTGGGTTGTTCCAAGGTGTAACACAGAAAATAACCTTAAAAAAGACTTGAATTGGGATATCAGGAGAGGGGAGTAATGTCTGCCTTAGGACCTTGCCTGCTCCTTTTGCTTCTAAAGCTGAAGCCTCTGGGTATATTAAAGGTAGAATCCACTGCTTGAAAATATGCCATGAAAATGTCCCTGAATATTTTGTCTTCCAGAATACGTTCCTTGAAGAGTTGGGCCTAGCAATATGGCAGCGCACATTCGATAAGAAATCTTGTAAAATGCTCCTGAGGTAATTTGGTTTCTCGTGCCTTCTCCAGTCACTATCTTCCTTTGCCTTATAATTCCTTAAAATTGTTTGAAGTACAGAAATCTATTGATGCGGGTCTTTAAACTTAAGAGAGAGCATGTGTGTGTTACATACATATCTATCTATATATATCTATATATTTACAGGCCTAAATAGATTTGGGTTAAAAATGGGGGGAAGGACTGGGGGAAAAGAATGGGACTTATTTAGCAGTCGTGTTTCTTATTTGCCTTATTTTTGTGGCAGAAGTATGAAATGGCTGCAAACAGCTTTTTACTCAGGCACACAATGCATTCCATAATGATCAATTTTCCTGGACAGGGTATTTATGCTTTGTGGTTTGCAAGAATACCACCCACAGACCTAAACCAATGTTACGTCTTTAGAGACTTTATTTCTACATGTTTCCTTCTGTATTCCTTTGCCTATAAATCTATAAAACGCCAGTCTTAGACTGGGTTAATGCTAACAAAAGTGTATTACTTTTTGGCAGTCCCAGGTTCTAGTACCAAAGCCTTGTTGATCCTGTGATCATTGACATAAAATTAATAGTGAAGCAAAGTATGCAGAGTAGAAGGCTATCGTGATCCTTAATATAAATAATATGATCCTTAATGTGGAGGTTGAAACTTTTTGTTTGTAATCTTAATGTTCTAAACAAATCCAGTGTGAAGATGATTGATTTGTTTGTCTATCATGGATTTTCTGCCACTGTGTGTATGTTCATCAGGTTTTCAAAAGGTACAATAGCTGTATGATTAATCAATGTAGGGAAATGTTTCAGACCCCAGATCTTGTATAATCTATGGCTCTCGTTCAGTGTCCCTGAATATATCTGATCTAAGCAAAATTCATCTTTAAAAAAGCAGTGTTCATTAACAAAACTGTGTTCATTTGCTGCTGCCTTTATCAGTTCACTGTCTCAAAACCTGTCCATGAGTGTGTTTTCCAAAATGTATGAAAAGGAGTAGGCTGGTTCCTGGATATGTGTAATTTACAGCATACAGGTGCCACTAAATGCAATCTCTGTGCCACCGAGCTGCCTGGCTCCGGGGCTCACAGGAATGCAGAAGTGGTCGATCAGATTTATAGTGGGGACCTGCCTGAGTGATTTATTTGACATACATAGGTGCTTTTCTAGAGAGGGCTGTTGCCGTTTTCTCCTTTTCTCTCATTCCTTTTTTAACAAGTGGAGCTCTGGCGATGGATCCTAACACTAGTTCTTCCCTTTTGTTTTGTAAAAGCCAATCAGGTAGCAAGGGAGTAGGAGATGGTTGGCCAGATCCGCAGCAGAGATCAACCTTCATTTAGGCAACTAAATAGAGGGTGTATTTGCTGTGTGGGTCAACACCTAACAGCTGCCCTTAGGAGCATGTGGTGAGCTCTTGGAAGGTCAGGGTTGGTTCTGTCTCTGACAAGATCTGAGATAATTCAGTACTAAAGAGCAGTTGCTGAAGTACATTGGGTGCCTGCAGCTTCCATTCAGACCAGTCAGAATTGAGGACACGTGTCCTGTACCACAAGGAGGTATGTACAGGCCACCCAAATGTTACATCTTGGTTTCCTTCATGGACTTGAACTATCCCAGTGGTTAGAAAATGAGACTGTGAGCTATTAAGTGGGGGAAAGAAAGTTTTTGAACTAGGAAAACCTAGTAAAAATTTAACTTCCACATAGTACGTGTACTTAAGTGCAGTCATTATTTTTTTTTCCTGTCTTTTATGCGTAAAATAAAGTATTTCTTTGCCAGCAGAGACATGCAAATGAGCTTACCTTCATATACATACATTAATGTAAAGAATATTAGGATCAAAATGAATATACTCGTGAAGAAAATACTCTTATGCAGTATTGCATTCTAGCATGGGGGTGACATGCAAATGTCTGATGGTAAAATCGCTTGCCATTGTAAGAAGTACTGGTATATGCAGCAGCAATGTTACTGACTCCTAACACTGTGCCAATTAGGCCCTGTTAGACGAGTCAAAAGACAATCTGAATTTGAATCTTAGGTTCCCTGAAATAAATGAGCTTTGTAGTGGGAGGGCTTGGGTTATTTTTGGTAGGGTAACATTTGTTATATTCCATTTGCAGTTCGGTTCCAAAGCAGTGCACAATACGTGTATTTGTGCATGATGTGACTCTGTTCTGTCTGCAGGACCACGTGCTCCCTGACCCATTGCCTTGACCGCTGCACAATTATTGCAGGGCTAGAGCTTGCTGAATTCTGGGTGCTGCTAAATTGCATTTAGGCTCCAACATAAGAGTTGTCCTGATTTTTTCAAAGACCCCGAATCCCTGCAGCTCCCGTTCTTGGCACGAATTTTGAGTCCTGAAAACTTTGGAAAGCTGGACGCTTTTAAGGTAGGTATTGGAGTATAAGCGTAGGAATCTAAACTTAGATGATCAATTTAGATAACCTTTGGACAGATGGAAAAAGTTTAACATCTCTATTGCTGGATGGAACAGGAGTTTCTTGTAACCCAGCGCAAGCAGTAATTCCAATAAAGGAAAATTGTATTTTTTAATTGCAAGCTTACCAGGCTGGAAAGGTTGAAGTGATTTATTTTAAGAACCTCCACATGAAGTGGGAGAACTTTCTAAAAGCATCCACATAGCAAAATTATTTTCCAAGTGTTTCATTTTATAGCGAATAATATTAGCTCTCATGAATATAGTTTATCTTCTGGAGAAAGAGAAGAGGTAGAAAGTGGAACACTTTAAGCCACAATCTCTGCCTCTGATTTTGTTCACCGCTTCTATGCGGAGGCTTACAGCCAGCCTGCTTTTCATCCTAATTCCCCACCAGTTGCCCACCCAATAAGATTTCATTAATGGGAAATGTTAGTTACACAGGAAAGAAAACTTGGAAACTCTGGGGGAAGGAGGGGACGCTTCTTGCTCGCAGTGGCAAAACTTTGCTCCACAACTGCTTTTTAAGACTTAGTAGAAAAAGCCTGAGGGAGTTTTGCATTTGTCTCTCTCATTTTAGGGAGAAACGCAGTGAGAGAGCAGAGAGCTGGAGTGAGAGGAAAGTTTTGTATTGTTTAGCAGAGTGAAAGGGTTATTTTTCTTTTAAAACAGAATTAAAATAGAACCCCACACCAGCAATGACTTCTCTGGAAGTTAAAGCAACTCTTTGCAGTTGTTTTCTCCCGTCTGTTTTAACGGGGCTGCCAGAATGGAAACAAGATAACTTTTTGCAGGGTGAGGGTATGCCTGTCTATTGCAAATCTTTCTCCAAACAAAAAGCTTGGCTGTTTGATAGTTTGCTTCACTGTCAGCGCTGTACCTCCAATGTTGGCTGTTAATTCTCCATTGCTGTGCAATCATCGGTAACTCTCTCCAGCAAAGTACTTGCGAGACAGAAACACAGATTTGCTTTATTTTCTTTACTTGAAAATTTGCTTTATTTTGCTGATTTTTCTCAAAAAATAAACACATGGGAGTGATGGAAACTTTAGTAAAGTCAGTAAGAAACTCTTCCCCCCCCAATCCCTCCAAAGGAGGGGTTTTAAGGTGCTGAGGAGAATGAAGGCTCCTACTTGCTAACAGCTCTGAAATTTCATTTGCAGAAATGGTTTTCCTCTTTAAATACCAAACCAACCCCCCCAAACCTAGCAAATTGCAGAAGAGACCCCTGCCTGTTGCCGCAAACCCGTAGATCCGAACTTGTGGTCATATTCCACACAAGCTTGTATCTATAGGTATGTGTCTGTCTGGCAAGTGCACAAAGGGTTGTGTTTATGCATTTAAACTGACAACGATCAACTCTGCTGTTTGTACCTTTTGTCTAATGCCTTCTTCCCTCCTCCCTTCTCTTTTTTGTTTGTTTTTCTAAAGAAATATAAAATTAGAGCTGCAAATCTTGTTCTGCAATTGTCGTATCAGTTTTCAGCTTTGGTTGGTGTTAAAATACACTCAGCAAAACAGCAACTCATTTGTGCCCGAGTAAAATGGGACGGGGGAGTTATTTGACATCAGACTGAGGGAATTAAGTCTCAGCTCTGTTATGCATAGGTCTGGCTATGGGGATATGGCAGGAAGTGTTCTTATGCTGTCTAATTCCAAGGGTGTTGGGAAGCAGATAAAACTGGTTCATTTATAAAGTAACGTGGATCCATTCTTCCTTTGCATAGTGGTGGCAATTTGTTTGTGAGAGGAACAGACGCTTCTGTTCGCCTTTATATCAAGGAACTTTGAATCACTGCATATACTGCAGGCTTGCAGCCCTGTAACAGAGGAAGGCATTGGCCCTCCAACTCCTATTCTCCCTCAAAAAGTAGTTTACTTTACAATCCCATTCCTTCCAATTTCATGGTATTAATGTCTTTTTAAATAGTTTTGAAGGGAAAATAATCATGCTGTACACTCCAAAGAAGAGGTAGGGCAGGAAGAAAACTCGCCATGGAAGCAGGCAGTATAAAACCTCCTGTGTAAAACAAGCATTTTTAACTTGTGAAAGTGGAACAATTACTTTTGAAGTCTTTTTTTTTTTTCTTCCTTAAATCCAAATATACAGATTCTATATGAAAATAATTCAGCTGTAAACTCAAAATAAAGTCTGACTCTTTCTTTCCAGCAGCTTCCAGTGTTAATTCTACCCAAGATTTGGTCTGCATTTCCACTTTTCAATTTCTCTGTTTTTGAAGTTGGCTGGTTTGACGCACACTGCTGCAGGCCAAAAAAGTTGTTTTTCTTTCGTGCTGAATTTCCAGGGTTTTCTATGTGTTTTCTATTTACTATAGAAGCATAAAATGATGTCAAAAAAAAAAGCTTCTGCTAATAAAATTTTGGTCTAACTACTCCTCTTTCTCCCCTTTGAATTGAAACTTGCTTTTAAAAAGAAAACAAACCACACGGTTTGGCATGTCTGTGTGACCATGCATTCGGGTACGGGAACCGGTGGTCAATATTCCCCTCCTGCATGCATAGGAAATTAAGGTATAAAAGTAGATAGGCAGTTTCCAGAAGAACTTTTGCTTTTGGGCTCTCTTTATGTGCAAGGCTGCTGGTTTTGAGGTGTATGCTTACCTTTGCCACATCACAGAGAGAATGCTGGGCGTCCCCATTCTGGTCTCAGCTGCCTAAATGTACAAGGCCTCTGGTATGTGTCCACAAGTGATGTTTTGGATGTTCGAAACACAGACAGTTAAGAGGTGATGGAGAAGCGTAACAGATAAATCTCTTTCAGGCGAGAGTACTGCAAGGCCACGTTGAAGCATAGTTGTGGGATACTACCTATGAGCCTTGAGTCAAGATCTCCTTTGGGATGTGGTGTTGGTTCCTACCTCCCCTGTGGCTTTGCTGATGGCTGTTGTTTCATCCAGAGTGGAATGAGTAGGGTATCATTCTGCGCTGTGATAGAAGCAGGAGGAGATTGCATCTAGTTGTGACAGTAAAAGTTGTTTTTCCCAGAGGGGCTGTTAAGAATCTGTGTTGGTTTTCTGCTTTGGGTTTTTTTTAAATGCTGTAAATATTCACTGCATTAGATTCCCATGTTTATGGCTATAAAGGAAGTATTAGTTCTTTTAGTCTAATCTCCAAGGAGAAATGAGTTGGTCAAATCTAGTTCCCAACATAATACACGGTGGTCTCTTCTCTGTAAAGCCATTTGGAGACATCAGGATTCTGGCAGAGTATGCTGAGAAAAGCCTGGGATTTGTCACGGATGTTTCTAGAGGCTGGCACTTCAGGTGACATTGCTTTTAGAGTGCCAAAAGCCCATGGCAGGGGAATTGGGCAGATGTGCTGCAAAACGAGACACCACAGTTGGGTTGGAAAGCATATTTTTGGATTAGAAAATCAGTATTTGGATCAAAGAAGAGAAAAGAGGAAACAGATTATTTCAGTGTAGTTTCTCACTGGTTATGTTGGGACCTGCTAATCAATATCCTTGTTTTTCACCCCCTTTTGGTGAGAGACTTGATCAAAACATGACTGGATGCTTAGAAAGCAAACTTTAGAAACATGCCATCAGAAATGGGGCTAAGATGCTGCCCTGTGAGGAGAACCATTGCACTATATTCCGTGGCTAAGCATGTTTTCTGGTTGGTTCTGGTTTTCTGGTGCTTGGCAAAGAAATAGGGTAGCTGTGCCACTGCGTGGGCATGCGTCAGCTCAGCCTGACATGAGCTTGGAGATGCTGTGGCCCCTGCTTTATGGGAGAGGGTAAATGTGCCCAAGGAAACCTCCTGATTGCTGTCGTCTTCTGCAGCAAGAGGTACAGCAGTGTGGCTGCAGAGAGGATGCCAACATGGGCACAGGTAGAGCCAGCAGTACCAGCACAGCTTCTCTAAGCACAACATAGCCATGGTTTCTGCCAGGATGCTACGTGTACCGTGGGTCTTTGTCTTGAAGTGCTCTCCCACTGTACCTGCTCTCTTGATGCTGCTAAGGCTGAGCTTTCCGAGCAGTACTTGGGGTGGCCTGGCTCCAACTTCTGCCTTCCTGCTGCTACCTCATGTGCTTCCCTTTCCCTCCTCCTCTTACATTTTACTCATCTACTTCAGTTTGTTTCTTGTTAAACTACCCCGTGTTCTATTTAACTATAGCTCCAGTACTTGCACCCACCCCCTACTTTGTTTTTCAGCTCAGCCTTTTGAAAAGAACTGCTTTGTGTTTTCAGCATTAATTTGTATTTCTTTTCTGTTGGTCAGATTTCACTGCACTTCATTAAGTTTTAGAGTGAAACTGGAGTCTGGCAAAATGAAGGGAAGAGCCTTGAAATGTGTCTTCCCTTTAGGATGGAAAAAACCTAATTGGAGCTTTTACCTGTATGTTTCTTAGGAATCCTTTTCCTCGCTTTGTTGATAAGGAGCTTACATTTATGCAGGAGCTTTGATCCAAGTGCCATACAGAGTGCGCAGAGATCTCTTCATCTGTCACTGAGGCACAGCGACTGCGTAACAGTGCACAGACCCGCTGCAAAATTGCTCAGGGCAGGAAGCACTGAATGCTTCACCCGGTTTGATGTTGCAAGGGAACTTAAAGGAATAGAAGGCGGTTACTGTAGCTGGAGGCAAACCAGAGCACCTGCACGTAGAAAGTACCAGGAAGGCCTTGGGGACATGAAAAAGTCCCAATATCCTCTCCAAAAAATGGTAACTTAATTAATGCAGTCCTTTTCTCTAGCAACAGGCAGAGTTACTGCCTTAGTACCTCCCAAGAGGAAAAGAAATGCCTCCTGTGGCACTACGTGGCTGTATCTGCATCTGGGGAGGATTTACTACAGTTGAGTTTCGTTTGGCCAGTGTTATAGTTTAAACCAGAAGCAGTAGTTCATGTGTCAAGAAGCAAACCAAAGCTCTTCCAAAGCAGACTCCTCTTTTTCAGATTGGGTAAATCACATCTTTCTCCCTCAAGATAACAAGACCATTTCTCACTTCTGTTACTGAAAGCACCTGTAAGGTCCCTTGCAGACAAGCATGTTGCACAGTGTCCGCCGGGGTATGAAAATGATTACATTTGTGTGCTCCCCGTTTTCCCAGCCTCATCTGGTGTGGAGCACAGTCAGCCCTTGTCAGCAGAGGAGCACACAATAGCATTCGGGTAATTAGAATAACCATATGCAGTGGCAAATGGGATTCATGATAAGCAGAATGTAATTGTGTACCCTGGAATTTGAACTGTATCCAAATACTCTTATTCAGATAATCAAATCTGGGTAAACTCTTAAAAGGCAGATAAATTTCAGTATTCTGATTATTTCAGTAATCTGATTGTTTTCTTCTCGTTGTTTATTTGCTTTTAATCGGTAAGGGAGAAAATAAGGAGAGGATGTTCTTAGGGGAGGAATCCAAGACTGAGTAGGACACCTGCCCTTGAGCTAGGAAGTCTCCATAACTGTATTCTGTAAGAGGCATTAGCCACAGCAATCTAAAGGAGGAGAAGAGAGATGTGCTCCAGCTCGACTGCGGAGCCTTTGGTTGCAGGTACGCAGTATCATGTCATGATGAAATACAACCTCTCCATGCCACCCTGGAAGTGGCACCAAGTTTTGGTACAGCTTCCTGGCAGTCACCTATGAGTTCCTTTGCTTTTCAGCATGCATGTGAAACCAGTCTTGGCTCTGGATCCTCATCACGCTGTGCAGGATCTCAAGAGCATTCAACCTGGGCTCACTGAGCTTCGCACCAAAAGCATAAGGCACTGCTCAATAACAGAGCAAAAGGACCAAAGTTTTGGGGCCATTTAGAGTCATCAGCCTTGCCGCCCTTTCCAGCCTTTGCCACCTTGCCCATGAATGTCCCTGACTAGACCCTTAGAGCAAGCATCTGTGCCGTGTGTTGTCTTACCCAGAACTGATGCCGCACTCCAGCTGCTGACAAAAAGCTATATATGGGTCAGGAGTGACAGCATGGCTACCCTTTCCCTAGAAATTACCAGATATTGAAATGCAATATTGAGTAAATGGTAAAAGTTGAGGCAGAGAACATTTCTGTCATGTGTTGAAAACTTCTGGATGGCTTTCAAAACATATACTGGCTCTGCATTTCAGCTGAGCCCAAATGAGGGTTCTTCCCTTCTTTTGCAGTCTCCTGATGTTCCAGCCCTCTTCAGCCGATCTGCCAGACTTCTAGGAGAGCTCTCTGAGTTAGAGTAAACCTTTGAACCTCTCGAGGTTCCTCATCACAAACAAGTTCTAGTAACAAAGAATGGGTGAGATGACCAGTAGGAATCATATCAGCGTTTCCATTGTACAATCTCTTCTGTCTGAGGCTTGTGAGAGTCAGCTATAAAAAAGATCACTCCAGGCTGATATTTAGCAGGCAAGATTTTAGCCCTCACACTGGAACAATATCATTTGTGGGTTTGGTATTTACTTTCTTTCTCAATGACTTAAGGAAATACGTTTGCTTCAGGAGTATTTTCTGCTTTCTACCCCCTCCTTGGCTAGCCCTGCAATAGCCTGCCTGGGATCTGAAAGTGAAGGCGGGTTCTTCTTTCTACATCATTGGCATCCATAAAGATTCAAAGCCAAATCTCAGCTGATGATTTTCCTGATAATAATAAAAAAATATAATTCAGCTTTCTTGAACCCATCTTTCCATTGCTGGTGCTCTTGGTTCATGCCTGTGAAGTCAATAGGAGTGGTCTCTAAATGCACACAAAGTGTGGTATAGCTGCAAGGGATTAATATATGAAGCACTGTTCTCTGTATCATTATTTAGGCATATTGTGCTCTCTGAAATCCTGCTTTTCTGTGGATAGCGACTAGATTGCTGCTTTGCATTGAAGCAGATTTTGAAAGAAAGAACTATTCCAGCCTTTCAGTCCTCAGAAATCAGTTCTGGATTTGAATTCTTGGGGAAGTTACTGGTAAAATTCGGGCTCAGGTAGTATAAAGTAGGGGAGACACGTTTCTCAGTCCTTCTCTCACCTGAAGTTCATGGAAGGAACAGGCAGTCAAATGAGTGATACTTCTGCATACCTTCCTAGTCCAGACTAAAGCTTGCACCTTGATCTAATGCATTCTGAGGTCAGTGGCATGGGCTGTTGTTACCTTCAGAGATAGAAACCCTTGATCTGTTTGGGAAGAACTGCTACGATGACATTTCCTCTCCATCTGAGAATAAGCATTCGTTGCACATGCATTCTGTCTCCTCTGTGATAAGACAGCACTCTGTCGTGTTTCCTGGATCTCAGAAATCAGAGGGTTACACTAAGTAAAGGGACACCGTTTTTCGATTACACTGTTGCTTTAAAATACAACTTGCTGGGCTGGGACAGAGATTTCCTTTTGTCCACACAAGTGTGAAATCATTTCTGTGACTCTGAAAAAGCAAGAGGCCTAAAAGGGTTCCCAAACAATAGGCGCTGCGGTACATAAACTGATACAGGAATGCACAGCTCCACATGTAACGCAGTTCTCCCTGCCACAATATTTAATAGGAACTTCCATGACATCGATACGTATCGTAATTGAACATTGTCATTAGATTACATATTTACTGTAATTACATAATTAGGTATGATTGTGCTAATTGGATAAAGACATAATTGACAAAAATCACCAGAAAACAAACACGGAGATTCATGCCACCAAAAGAAAGTGTCTTAATAGCACTAGCGCTGTGAATCTCTTGCTCTCCTCCCAGAAGAAGGATGTTTATAGTACATAGGAAGTTACCAAGGAGCCAGGCATTGACAGATGTTGTGAAGGTGCAGAAGTAATGGCAATTAAATGACTTCTGTTTTAATATCTGATCTCCTTTCCTACACTCAATACTTCACATCGTAGTAGCAGCACATATTCTAACTGATGAAATGACTAGATGCATGACACTTTTTTTCTGCTTGAAATTACAGTTCCTCTGGGATGCAAATACACTTTCCTCTGTCCAAGCTTCATCTGAGCTTACCGTGGTGTGAACAAAGCACCAGTAATTCCGAAGCCAAGCTCTCATAAATGGGGAGAATTTGCCAGGATAATCTATGCAGCAGACTGCAGAGATGTCTAAAATTTGACCAGCGAGTGAAGTATCAGACCCTGGGACAGAAACTGCTTTAGTGTTTAGAAAATACTTTATCTTACAGTGTCTTTGTACTGCTCTGTAAAGCGAGCGTAGGTTAGATACAGGTTGACATAAAGACTTGGTTATTGCTATCACAATTGTGCAGAGAGGTCTTGGCATACGTGGGAACTTGGATGAGAATGTTTCCTCAGAGAGGACCTTCTCCCATCAGTTTGTGCTTGGACACAGCCACGGCACCATGGAACAGGTCATGGTACCTGCAGTGGAAGCCCATGTGCCAAGCGGGGCACAGCTCCCCAGCTCAATATAGTGACGAGGGAGGGAGCGAGAATGATCTTTGAATAAGATCCAGCACAGAGCTGACAGCTCAAGGATTTGTCAATGTGGTGATGAAGAGGAAGTTGAAGTTGCGATGGAAGAGCAGCAAGGAGAGGTGGCGAGTCAGGAACAAAACAGTCGCAGCGGCATTCGCCAACCTGAATTTGGGTTATTTAGGCACAAGTCGAGAGTAAGGGATTTTTTCATAAGGAGATCTGATTGTGTTAGTCTCAATGCACTGGTGATGTTAACAGTACTTTCCCTCGTTAAACTGATCAGGTAGAATAATAATTTTTGGTTTAGATTATGCAGTGTGTAACATTCATGACAAGATTGAGATACAGGAAAATACTTGCAAGGGTAAGTTGTAGAAAATGGTCCTAGCCATGAAATGGTCTAGTTTATATTCTGCAGTTTATAGCTGCAGAATAGGATGTTTTCACAAGTCTAAAAGGGAGTTACATCTCCTGTGTCATGTAGAAATTGGGTGGGATTTGAGATTTTCCATCACCCTAAATGAGAACTCAGGTTCATTGGCTTCCATAGAGGTACATGAGTTACGTCATTGGATTTCATGTCAGAGGACAGATGTTCAGTGCACAAAAGTGATGATGTTGCATCAAGGGATTGGGATGATTTCAGGATGCTTTTAGACAGCAATAAGGCTCCTGGTTAGAAAACCAGTACCAGAGAGGCATGGTTTCCTTATCCTGATTTGTGGTTGGATCACTGGTCTAATAAAATGGTTAACAGTGACTCTGCTGTTAGGGTACTGTACCATGCTGCTCACAGTGCGTGTCTGCAGAGCCTATCAGGTCATTTACTGCATCTGGAGTCATCAGAAATTCCACTGACACTGTCAACATTATGTACATTCAAACCACGCAGGAAGATTGGGTTTTCATCAAACATTCTGAAGAGTGGTATTATTTCTCCCCTTCCTCCTTTATTTCTGGTCAGGCTTTGAACGTAAAGGTAGGGCAGTAGCTTTATTTGTAATCAGCGATGCTACTTCATCCTAAGAAAAGAAAAACAATCATGATGCCGTCTATTCAGCACAGCCCAGCATTTTTTCACAGGGTTTGATTCCCTTGTAATCCCCTTCCAGCACAGGGCTGCTGTGCCTGAGGATGCATTCACCTGAGAGGCAGGATCTGAGGACCGATCCAGCTCCACTGTCTGCACTAGCATATTTTAAGACGCTAATCCCTGTTTGTAAGCCATAATAAATAGGCAGCATACTGCTTTAAGTAATACCTTGGTGGGTAATGGGAATGACTCACAATGATAACATCCTGGTTGTTTGACTGTGAACTAATACAAGTTAAAAATGTAATGTGTTCCTTGTTAAGGGAACACCGTCTTATTCTGACTGCTGAGAGAGGCTCAGTGTTGCATTTCTAACCTCACTAATCTTAAGAAGGCATCGGTGCAAGGGTAAAGTTTACTTAGAACTTTCTATCCTGTCTGCAGTTCTTCTCTTCATCCCACTTCTCCACTCATCCTTTATAAGCATTCAGGAGCCAAGGCGCATGTTCCAAGGTCAACGTTGTATGTATTCAAAAAGGAAAAGACATGTTAGGACAAATTTCATACTAAGCCTTCTTAAAGTGCTTTAAAACAATGTACATGTATGTTCTGTGCTGTAGTGCAGATGCCTCTGCTATGGAGGGGGAAAAGGACTTTTTTGGCCAGGGACAAAATTCCTTCTTGTGTGAAAAGACGTGACCATGTAACCACAGCTCATTGTGTCTTATCTGTTAACATATACAGTGTGGGGAGTTGCATTTGGGTTTGGTGTCTTTTCACCAGCAAAGCATTTATTGCTTCTAAATTAGTGCACTGAGAATTCTGAGGCCTTTTTTTAACTAGAAACCCTGACATTTATGTCGGCTGTGGAGTGGTGGGTAGCTTTCAGCATTTTTGACTGCATGCATCCAGGTTGAGGTAGTAGGTTGTATAGTTTAGAATTACACCAAGGGAGATAACTGTACAACCTCCTAGCTTTCCTTGGGTCTTGCACAGAACGGCGTGATGAGCGACCATAATTCCTCAGCAATCTTTGCTCTGGACACATGGAACAGGAAAGAGCAGGTAAGATGAGCTGGAAAACCTTTTCTTTTCTTCTGCCTCTCTAGAACTTCAGAAATGTTCATTCTCTCAGCGTTTTTTTTTTTACCTATGGGTGCTGTATCATTGAGTTTTTAGCACATTCAGTGGACTAGTAATGCTTGTCTTCCTTTATTAGCATTCAAGCAGCCTAATGTGTAACATTACTAAAAAGCACCATGGCAACTTATCAGTGTTATTGCCTTCACGGTCAGCAATCAGAAGTCTCCAAAGGTAACATGAAAAGCGTCCTGTATTGTATCTGCTATTGAGAAGTGCAAGCAGGTTTCCCTTTCCACTCGTCTTTGACTGGTTTGGTTAGTTCTACACCAGGAGTTAAACAGGGCTGTACCCTGTAGCAGTACGAGACCTGGCACACTCATTGTCTCTCAGGAAGCGTAGGAGGCTGGTGCTGATGCTTCCAGATAAACCCTGTAAAGGTTTCTCTGAAAGTACCTAAATCTACACAGTCCTCGGGAGAGCTGTTCTTAGGGAATATCCATTGGTGATTACAGTCAGCTAAAATGTTTCGTAAGGGTTTTATTTCTAGGCCTGTACAGTTCCATTAGGTGTTTCAAAGGCTGTAGCTCTGGACGCATCCAATAGAGGTGGTTTGCTTCTCCCTCACAGCAGTTTGCATTCAGGAGCAATGGAACCACCCCAAATTTTGTGGAGGAACTGTGTGGAGAATGGGTACACGGTGAGCCAGCAATTCTGGGCACAAGATCACATTTGTATTACATCTTACAAGTCTAAAATGCAGGGAATATACCTAGCTGCTATTGAAATCTACACTCTTATTTACCAAAGTATTCAGTGCCTAAAAACCCCTCTGAAACTCTGGCGTTTATCTAGTGAAGTCTGAACACAAGATTTAAGATCTTCATGTTAGCAGTGTTCAAGGTTCAGGTCCACTGGCTGCCTGGATGAAGATGGTGGCTGCAATGCTTGATCAGGGCCCAGAATATGAGATGTGTTACGTCTTTTGACTATATATATATACATGACTAATTCTGGCAAGAGTTTTTGAGTTCCCAGAAATAAGAAAGACTGTTTGCTAGTGGGTAAACTTTCTAAGTTAGTGAATAAAAGGAAAGGGTAGGCACAGGATTTCTTTCATTAGGCTAATCTAGAAGTGTGAAAACGATAACAATATTCCAAGGTGCCCAAGTAACCCAGAGTGATATTCTTCTAGTAAAATGGCACTTTAATATCTTCAAATCCTTGTTTACAGAATGCAAAGAGGAGCTGTTGGTTTCTCGAGCGTTACCCAGTGCTCAGTTATTAGTTATTCAAGGAGTGATTTAGTGGGACCTTATTTCATCTTGTTTTCAAAGAGGTTATAGATATCAATACCATGGTTTATAACTCTGCAGTTCCTTAGGACAAGGCAAGTATCCGGGCTAACACAACGCAGCTTCTGTGTTCCACAGAGGCACATGCACTAAACACATGCAGGTGGTTAAAAAAGAGGAATCTTTTTAGCACATTTTAGGCAGTACCTTATTTCCCCCCCATAAATCTCTTTGCAGATGGAAGTGCAAATTTTCAGCTGTAAATCCACAAGCTGCATTGATTCACATCCAATTTAGAGCTGTTCCATAAGGGCTGATTTATTATTTTTAACCTGTCTGGTTAGGAATAGCCTCATAAATGGGTGGTAGTTACTCCAAATAAGAACAGTCTCTCTTCGGTTTTGGTGGTAACATTTTGACTCTGCTTCACACAGTTATAAGGGAACTTCATAAGGTCCAAAAATAGCAGTTGTCTATATTAACGCACACATTTGTGGCTATCGACTTTAAGTATGTTAACTCAAATGGTCTATCTCGTTCCAAAGAACAAGGCATAATAATTAAAAAGGAGAATGGTCAGTGGCAAACGTAATTCAATGTGCATATTTTTCTTCTGAATAAAATAGCATTCCAGCTCTCCCCCTGATGAGAGGAATGTATTGTCAATTAATTAGACTTCCATCATATGTCCTCAGATGCCCTTCTATCGTATGCCTTCCATATGTCCTTATGTCATATGCCTTCCATATGCCCCCTATGTAATTAAGCTTCTATCATATGGCTTCTATCATATGCCATTTAAATAGATTTCCAGGAGAATGTGGCAGTGTTACAATTGTGGACCTTTTGCAATGAGTAAAGGAACAACTCATGAGCTGTAGCTTGAAAGAAGAGGAAGCAAAAGGGAGGTGGCGTGGCTCACCCTAAACAGTTTCTTTAATTGCCAGTTTTGTTTCTCTCAGCTTGGGCAATGAACAGACAAAAGTGGTCTATTTTCCTTGTTTTCCATTAGTCTTCCATTCCCAGTTTTTATTCAGCTAAGCCTGTGAATAGCTGGGGAGATAGAAACTGTTTTTCAGAGAACATTTCCATTGGAATGTAAAATGAAAAAGAAACCATCCACCTCCCAGAAAAACTGTGTCCTGTGATAACGAAATGTAAGCTTTCATCTTGCTTTTGTTCCTTTAAGTCTGTAACATAAAGTGAAGTACTAGAGATCTCATGGTGAGAGTATTAATGAAACTGAGATGGTACACTTAAGCGCACATCCCTGTTCTGCCTTGTGGACAATGTATTGTGCTTTTCTTGGCATGGTGATTGCTTCATAGATAGTGTCTTAATGTACAAGGATATGTAGTGAAATGGATCCCAAATTTACTGTGACTTAGTAAGGATAAAACCCAAAAATAAGCACTGATGCTTATATATGTAATGAAGAAAACTGCAAGCATCTGAGGAATGATGAGGTCTTGGAATGGCTTCCAATGAGAAGACAGCTAGCATGCTCGTTTGCCTTATGTACCCTTGTGTATCTGTGCTTTCTTTCTTCCCAACAACTTTTGAGACTGTTTTCTAATCTCAGCCATATTTGATAGGAGAACAGTGACTTCCAAGACTATTCTGCTCCAGCAGGCTTTACAGAAATGATAGAAATCACAGCCATATATCTAGCAGTCAGGGTTGAAAGGACAAAGAGAAGGTAAAATAGTCATACGTGCTGAGGTGTCCAAACTATAAAATGGAGAGTGCTTTGCAGCATATGCCAGTTTACCTGGATTAACTGGATTGAATGAAGTAATGAGAACAGTTCGAACAGATTCCCACTGGCTAGTAACCAGCATGTCCCTGAAGACTTTGTACTCCAGTTGCTAGAGCATGCTAAAACCCATTCCATCATGACTTCACTGCTATTTATATGTGCTCTGCCTAGATTAAGATAGAATTTACCAAACAATAGGCCCTATATTTTGCTGTGTTAGCCACTGTTTGTAATACAGATGCATTCCTGAAAAATAGGTGAAAGGTCTTAGTTTTGGCTTAATCTTTTTAGTTTCAACTCAGTTTTCATTTAAAACGTGCACACATCCAAAATATGACCAGTCCATCTGGAAGCTCTAGGAAGAGAAAGATTCATGTTGTGGTGCTGCACCATCATTAGTTACCTGGTGCCACAATCAGAAACTGCATACTAAGGGAAGCCTTTAAGCCTCTTTTAGCGTACCACTGTAATTCTCTGTCAAGAATAACTAGCAAAGTCTTGTGTTCAGGTTTGCTGGGCAGCAGGAAAATGCTTGCAGCACTGCAAATTATCTTTCACTTCTGTGTTTTCACCTGGCTATGAGGCAAGGGCTGTTCCTGGGACCTGAATGCTGTTCCTTTGGAAAGGAGACTGGAACTCAGAGACTTTCACCATTACAGGGATTTCCCCCCCCCCCCTTAAACAATGGCTTCCATTTCCACACCCAGTTGAAACTATGCTGCAACACTTCTGCTGCTAAATCAGATGCAGTAAGTACAGTCAAATTTGTACATGAAAGTTTTGTAAGAACTGGGACGAAATAGAATGTAATGCCAGAATGACTCATTGTTTAATGAATAAGGCCCTAAGTGTTCTATTGATGCCATTTATAAATTTGTATAAAATGTATAGAATTCATGTCATAACTGGAATTCCAAGCGCAGCAACCTTGTGAGCTAAATTATGATGATGATAGGGTACTGCACAAATTAATATGAATTCTAACAGGCTTCTGCTTGAAAAATGCTCAGACAGTTAAAAATAAGACAATTTCATTACACAGATTGAAAGCCCAGACCTCAGAAATGCTGCTACTCTCTCCTTTGGAAATGGTAAATTACTGAAGAAGGAAGTTCTTTTTTGTGTGTGTGTGTGTGTGTGTTAAGAGTCAAAAAGTATAACCTATACAGGAAAACAGATGTCCTTTAATTAGATGTAGATATCAATTACAACGCAGACCACAACTGGAAAATGAAAGAATTAGCTGGTAGAGACCAGCGTAATATCTGAAACTCTTGTATTGAAAATGAGTAGTCTGAGGGCAGAGCAGAGATCTGAACACACATCTTTGACTAACTTTTCCCTTCTTGTTCTTACTTTTCCTTTCTCATAGCTTGGTGGATTAGACAGGAAACCAGGTGAAGTTCAGCATTTCCAGCATGAGTTTTGGAGATAGGTTCTCTATCCAGTCAGACTTCAGCCAGAGACAAACTCGCATAGGAGTGGTGTTGGCTTTAACCTTGTGAGGAAAGGTTTCAGTCTAAACAGGAGCAGAAAGGAAATCTGACATCTGGAAATTTCCCATAGCAGAGGAAGATCCAAAAAGCTTTATTTGGGAACACCCACCCCCTTTCTTTCTTCCTTTCAACAAGACAAGACTTCTGCTTGCCCTGACTCTGCCGATGCTCCAGGCGGTCCCAGTTGCATATGCTTAGATTTATATATTCAAAATATAAAATGTATTCTCCCTGAGCAAATCATTTTTTTACATGCAATAGGGTGAAATTAGCCTCTTTGCGCAATGTCATGGCCCTGTTTCTTGGTTAAATAAGAATCAGGTTTCTGGGGCAGATATGGAAAGAAATTGAATTGCTGCATTCCATGTTACATGCAGAGACTTCTCTTTACCAGCACCTCTCCCTGCTTCCTTCTCGAACTTGTAGAAGACAGCTTCCTGCCCAGTTAGGTCATCCACAACTGTGAGGTCTACTGCAAATGAAATACCACTGGCTAGATATACTCCAGGCAATAACTTCCTTCAAAGATGGGAAGAAGCTGCTGCTGCTCCTAAGGCTGAAGCCACTTACTTATGGGGAAAGAGCTGTCATCCCGCAGGCAGGGGCTGCACCAGTGGCTGGAGCCATTCTCTGCCTCTTACCAGCCCCTTCTAATGTGCAAGCCCACCACACTCAAGACCCCATCCAAAGGTACTGTTCAAGAGCAGTATAGGTACAGCCACTATAGAGTCCTTGATTTCTGTTTTCTATCTACATTGTTGTAGGTTCCCACATTTAGGTAGCCAAACTCCTGCCCCAGAGAAGCGTATTTGTTGGTGCAGGGTTTTCCCTTGCCCCTCCTGGGTCTGCTTCACATGTGCTGCCATTTTTCCTCACACCCGTTGCCAAGGTCTGATGACAAGGCTGTGATTTCTCTAAGCTTCTCTTTGTTACAGGTGTGACACGCAGCTCGTAGGGTTTCATTAGGGCTTTCATAATGTATTAAGGAAATGTCAGGATCGAGTAATTTATAATTAACAGTGACATGTAAATGTCATGTCTAACAATTGTAGTGTAAGAGTATTGTTTTGTGAATGGGCCATTTTTTACACATGCAACTGTCAAGGTCCAAAAAAGCCATCCCCAGTCAGGCAAATGGTTGGTAAAGACAGATATTTTTTCCCCTTTTGTTTACTCCTCACTGAATTCTTGATAGGCATCTAGACCTTGCTGCCTGTTGTTCCTAGATCCAGTACATATACAAAGCTCAAGCCATGATTGGAAGCATTTATGAACATTTTAGAGCTTGATCCTAATATAAACGCATATGGATAAATCCCTGCGCAATGCTGATGTGGAATTCATATGAGCACTGTCTGTATGAATTTTCAGTATGAAGGTGGAGCTGGTCTCCACCATGCAAGAGCATGTCATGCATGATGCTCTAGCCATCAGTGGCTGCTCTGGGATGTGATGAGCTTAGGTATGGTGCTGCACTAGCAACATCCACATGGGTACTGACTGGAGATCTGTGGTTGCAGCAGCTCAGGTTGGTGCTGGTTTTGGGGTCACTACAGTCAATCCCCTGAAGAGCGTAGGCAGACCCCTCTTATTCCTTAGCTTGAGGTTTAAAGAATTGTAAATAGCAGGTCAAAACCATGCCCAGATTAATGCCACTGATGTGGGTTTATTTTCAAGTTTGTTTTTCTTGTGTTTGAAGTGGCCTCTCATCTCTTCTGACGAGGAACAGCAGTTGTGGCATGAGGGCGGTTTGCAGTAGCGCTGTTTGCAGTCTGTCAGATGCCACAGCTTCCCCTTGGCTTCTACTTCCTTTCATAAATGAGGTTGTTAGATTTGAAGGGCAGGATTTACAAAAAAAGGGGAAGAGAAGGAAAAGCAGGAAGGAAATGGGAAAGGAAGAAGGCGAGACTCGATTGCTCTCTGCTACACATCTTGTGGTTTGAGTTGGTTTTGGAAATTGCCCTTCCACAAGCTTTTGAAATGTGAAAGGGGAACTTCTTTTATAAGAGCCCTAAGATATTTCGATCACGTGTTTCCCTTCATTTGTATGTGAGAATAGTTCTTGAATGAGAAGTTAAACAGCGTGGGTCTTAGTGGAAAAACTAAAATCAGTGTCCACTACTTAGTATGTCAGCAATGATGTAGCTAGACTGCTGAATCATGTCATGAATCACGTAGGGTTCTAGGATGGAAGTCACTGGTCTGCAGTCTGTGACTTTAATGCTGTAATAAATCCACAAGTGTCCTTCTGCGGGTGGCTGCACTGCCTAAAGTGACTACTTGGGACTCTGTGGCTATGATTCTGTGACTAAAGAACTGTCATCTCCCCCTTCTTCGGTAGAAGAGGAGGATATCCATACTCTGCTGGTGGAATCACTAGTGAAAGGGGTTCTACAATGCTCTGCTTATATTCCAGTAGAGGGGCATTTTTTAATTGCCAATTCTCAGAGAATCATGTCATTTGGTCATCTTGGAATCTGTAAGTTAGCTTCCAGACAAGCTCCAGGCACTGGGATTCAAGCCTATCTGTAACAGCATTGCTCAAACAGTGCCTTGAGACCCATAGAAGCAGTGAATTCTGATACAGCTCTTCATGTTTTTGTTTGCTTCTTGTATGACACAGGCTGCCACCTCAACAGTCATTTGCTAATGATGAGGATAAAATGGATCTCTCCTTTGCCTGGATAGCAGAGGGAGGTTTAAAACCTCCACTTGGGAAGTTCAAGGTTTGTAAAGCAGCTCCCTTACTTCTTGTGAAGCCCTTGGTCTGCCTCATGCCACATTGCATTACAGATTAAGGCAGGCTTCGCATTATATATTAACACAGATTTGTCCTCAGATACCCTACTGTGGAGAAGGCCATTTTTAAATCTTTAATAGGGCATTGGAGCAATTTGCTTGTGATTTAGTTTTAAGTGGGCAAGAGGAGTGGTGACAAATGAAGCTGGGAGGCCCTAAAATTCTTTGAATAGTCCATGTTTTCCTGGAACTGTTGGGAAAAGGCTGCCAGAAAGGTCTTGGCAGGTTTTTTAGGTGGCTGGCCAAGTCTGAAGCAAATGCGGATAGTTAATAGGCTAAAGCAGCTCTGGTTCCAAGTCCATATATATATATAACATACGTTTTTATTTAAGAAATCCCACCACACGGAGGAGCAAATGTAGTGCTAATATATCTTCCTGAAGGAAAACAGCACGGGAAAAAACACTGTCATCTTGTAACGATCAAATCAAGATCCTACTTTTTAGGCACTTGAATTGTCAGCTGAAGAAGAGAAGAAATAGGAAATGAAATCAGTAGACAGGCAGTGGCTTTCCCATGAGGGCCCCATATTAATCAGGAATGGCTTATATAGCAATAGTTTGCATCTGAGAAAAAAGGCAGAAGTTGTTCAAAGAATGGATTTCCGTTCCTAGATCGACTTTGTGTTGTTGCCATGCAAGTAATTAAAAATAGTAATTAAGCAGGAAAGCGATCAAGTAATGACCTGGGACCTGCCGCTGCAGTTGCTTCCATGCGGACAGTCCATTCTGGCACGAAGCAGGAGTCTGCCTCTGCGGGTCTTAATTGTAAGAATTAAGTGCTGCTACTGAATTATCTCAGGTATAGGCTCATTCGGGAGGTGTTCCTCTGTGCACCAGGGTCAGAATCACGGTTCTCTGTGGCCTATGGAATAGGTGTTTACTGTGAGTTGTTCCGAGGATATGTGAGTCCAGATTTCACCGAGACACCAGGTGAATTACCTTTGTAATTATAAAGTTGTCTTCACTGCAAGGGATTCTTGTTTGAATTCAGTTCCTGGGGCCTGTGTTGTTTTATTATTAATGGGGTGAGGACTGTGCACAGCCTCCGCCGTTACAGTGGAACAATTACTCTATCTTTTATTAAGCCATTGGTGCAAATCCTGAAGTTCTGTTAACAGACTTCCTATGAGGTCTTGGCTAAGTCTTTGTGCTTATTCACTGTATCTAAAATAGAGGTCCTTGTTCCTCATAAAGACAGAGGAACTAATCCTATCTGAATTGTGCACAGGCAGTCATGTCGCATGTCATACTGGAACTGCAAGTGAGCATTCTGTGTATCTCTGTGAAGTCATGTTTCATATGGACAACTTCCATGCTGACATACGCATTCATTAGCTGTGCAGAGTTAAAGCTGACGATATTTACAGTCTAATACTCCTTTTACACAAAATCAACTTGAAAATGTTATTACACTTTAAAAGTCCTAATTAATGTCATTTGTTATAAGTGAAATATTCTGATATTCAGATCGTTCTGTTTGTTTTCTTCATTTTGTAGCTCATCAAAAGGTCTTATTGCATTATAAACCGAACTAAATCTAAGTTTAGTGTGTGCTAGAGCCTGCAGCGCAACGTTAATGATGCAGCAGTATGGACTGGCACCAGGAGTGGGGAGACTGGCTGCTGCGCTTGCGTCCCGCTGCTATTTCTGGCACGCAGAGGCTGCGCGGTGTGGGATGGGTCAAACGTAAGTCCTCAGAGGTTGCCGTGTCTTCCCCGCGCTCTGACATTCATTCTGTCTGTCACATGCCTCCTGATACGTGGCTTTCTAATTTCTAATACACCCTCATCACCAGTGGAGCAACTGAAAACAAGTTACTGTATGCTAAGACCTCTGTGTCTGGTTTCACAAGAGGGAAGGGTGACTAGACGTGCATTCAGGCTTCACCCGTGTTAAAGTGCCCAAGCCTGGTATTTCTTTGACAGCAACACCTAAACGGCTTGGCATCCTGTAGACACCCTCTGAGAAGAGACTCCCTGTCTGCAGGAGCTTGCAGTCTAAACAGATAAGGCAGACAGAAGGGGAAACACAAAGAGATGGAGAGAATTGCCCAAGCCACTTAGCATGTCTAGCAGCAGGACTGGGAATAGGGACAGGTCTTCTGGGTTCTCACCACTGTCATCACCGCTGATTTGGGATTCCTCCGGCTGGCTCTGCACCAGCTCCTGCCTGTCCCTGTGCAGGGATAGGTGGTTTGGGCCCACCAACTAGCTATAGAAAACATTTTGATGTCCTACCTTTTGGTTTAGTTCTCCAGCAGTGGCTGAAACAAGTATCTTCTTCTTGAGAGAGAGATGCCCTCATGTGCTGTTTGTGATTTATAATTGTGCCAACTGCAGGCTGGAGAATCAGAAAACCTGAAACCCCAAAACATTCCTTTATCTTCTGAATAATTCTGCCCTCTCTTTAAATAGAGTCAGTGCTGGTGAAAAGGGCTAAAGAGTAACAGGAGGTCGAGGGGATGACTGTTCTTTGAGGTTCTTCAGGTCCCTGTAGGCTCTCAAGGCTCTTTACCAACATTAATTAATACTCAGATTCACAATTCCTTTCTTGAGTGCAATAGTTCTGTTACCTGTTTTATGCAGAAAAGAACTGGAAATAGACTGCAGGAATAAGGTTCCACAGTGAACTCATGGAGGAGATGAGCACAGACCTGCAGACTGCAGGCAGCAGCTCTCCAGTCTCTGAATTACAATCTCTGTTTTACACAGTGACCCCACCACTTCTTTCCTATTGGAACAGAATTCATTCTAGCTCTTAGTTGCATGGATTTCTAGTTTTAATTTAAATTTCTACTTTTCCTGCCAGGCCAGGTTCCCAAATATCCCTATACTTTATGCATGTTTTGAGTCCAGGTTCAGCAGTTTAGATTCTAATTGAACAGCCTCAACACGTATTATTTATATTGGCTTTTTCAGAATAAGAAAAAAACCCTTGATTGAGACACACCATCTTTTTTCATACAATGATTCTATTGAAATTTCAAGTCCATTTAAAGAAAGCATTAAATGTTGACCAGCCAGAAAGTTTTTGTAGCAGCCTTGTAGGTTAACGTATTAATATAGCTCCAAGTAAGTGAAATGCTTCAAAGTTTGTCAGTATGAAGCCTCAGATCTTAAGAAATTATGTCACGAGCTAAAACCAGGTTAGATTTATCTGAAATTTTAGTGAGGTTCTTGGAGCTTTACTTATGTTTTAAGTGAATTGAGATTTGAAACTTCTGGTGAACCCAAACCCATGTGAAATATGAGGGTTTTCAGGTGCTTTATGTGATATGGAAATGGAAAATCATGCAAGAGTAAATGTAATACTTTTTTTTGCGTGACTTCACCCACATAACTTCGAGTTTCACCTTGAGTTTCTGAGTTCAGTTAAAGCCGGTTTGTATAGGAGAGCTCATGGATAAGGGCAGATTGTTAACTTCCCATAGGCAAAGCACACATAACTCTCGCTACTGCGTTCCCACTTCTCATATTCTTTCTTTGATATGGGATGAATTCATCTCTGTAACCTTTCTTTTCAAATCCCTCTGTTACATCAGCTGACCTTTTGTCAAACTCTTCCCATTTCCCTAAACTCGGTTGTCGGTAAGGGCACGGAATGGTGCAGTATTCCAGGGCTTTCCACCAGGCCCTGCTCACCAGGAGGTGAACAGCCCTGCCTCAGTTCGCTTTTTGCTGCCTTTACCCACCTTGGGATTGAATTGGTTTATGGCTTTCTCACCTTACTATTCGAAGTGTTCACCATTATCCAGGGATTGATATAGTTGGAGCTCAAAGATCTCTGAGGAACCCATTAACAGAACCGGGGGATGGAGAGAAAACACAACAGCCACTTTTTAAGCTGTGGTGCTGTCAGGGTAGTGCATGGGTGAGGTAATTTGCTAACGTATGCCCTGTTGGCTTGGGAGGTGAAAGTTGGTGGGTGAGGCAGGTTAAAAGGAATTGCTGGTGATGAAAGGGAATTTACGTGACCTTCAACCACATTCCATCCTCTCTGTTGACTAACAGGGTAGCAGATGTGGATAACAAAAGTAATATGGACATAGCAGCTTGCTTCTGAGGACCTCCAAACAGTCCAAGGACACGGTAAGCATTGTCATGATGGTTGAGTATTATGGGGAAGCAAGGCAGAATCATAGAATAGTTAGGGTTGGAAAGGACCTTAAGATCACCCAGTTCCAACCCTCCTGCCATGGGCAGGGTCACCTCGCACTAAACCATGCCACCCAAGGCTCCATCCAGCCTGGCCTTGAACACTGCCAGAGATGGAGCATTGCCCACTCCTTGGGCAACCCATTCCAGTTGCATCATCACCTTCACAATAAGGAACTTCTGCCTTATATCTAACTTAAACTACCCCTGTTTAAGTGTGACCCCATCTGTATAGTTTGTTTTGATACTGACTTGTCTCAAAAAGGCCTTAAGGTTTTATAGTCAATACTTAAGTCCCTAAAGCATCCTCTCTGTCTGAGGATCCCTTCACCTATGTGTCTTCTTCTTTGAACTGCTAATTCCAGCTGGTGTCAGTAAAAGCAGTGTGTCTTTACTCTGCTTTCTGCTATAACTGTGCACCTACCAAGGTCTCCTCTTCCTTCCAACCTCTCCCTCTGATTAAATTCACTCTTCCTTTCTGTTTTCCAGCTTCACCCCGCAAACTTCCTCTCACTCCATTTTTGCAAGAACCTTTCCTGCAAAACAGGTCCCTGATAAGGTTGGTGAAGGGGTTTCCAGTTTATTTATGCTCACCTTGGCATGGTAGCAGCCAAACATGATAACTTACTGGATTGTTAAACAGCTTCAGTCTTCTGGTGCAGTTCAGAGTAGACAAGTGGGTACCTCACAGCTGCTCTGGACTGATCCCCAATTCGGGTGGTGTTATTATTCCTTCTTAATCTCTCCGCACCGGTAATATGAACAGGCATGCTCAGGACTAAAAGGACTGCAGAGACTTGGCCCCTTTTTAGCTATGAGAACGATTTCCAGGCCTCTTTCAGTTGTGCTTATTTCAGTCCAAAAGACAAAAACCGGAACAAAAGAGAAATAGGAGGAGTTGCGGAAACCCCTCAAACTTTCTCTGCTGAGATTTCAGATTCCTGGTGGTGACAGTGCCTCGCCATGCTGCCATTGGTGTTTCCTTCTGCCGTGCCTGGCACGAACGATCCCAAAGCAGCGAGCTGAGTTAAAATACATGGCTGTGATCAAAAGAGGATGACACCTCTGTTTTTTTCGTGCCACCCTGGAGGCCCTTAGGTTTGGAATTTGAGTCTTTGAACAACAAGGTTACTGGACTCTAGTAAGTGAAGTGTCCGGATGTTAGTGGTGATTCATAAAAGCAATTAAAAAAGGAAAGTGCTTTTCCGCTGGGTGTAATGTCTTGGTTTGACGATGTTCTTAAAGTGTGTGTGTAATGCTGCACATGCTGGTCAGTGCATAGTGACCGCTGTGTTTAAGATTATGGATCTGTTTCCAGCCTAACGCTTCTTTTCACATGGTTCCCATGACCAAAACTGGTTTTTTAGTAGTTGAATCTCTCTCATTTATTTTCTATTTCAAAGTAATTCCCATCTCTTCCTTCTTAAATTTGGAGGGGGGAGAAATCTACTGAGGATGTAACATTTTCCATGGGAGAAATGTGGGGTTTGCAGCGTAAATATTGGAGATGGCAGATAACAGAAATTCATTCATTTCCCCCCCCAGTGCTACTCGCTTGCATTTCAGCCCTGGCCCTCCACAAGCACGAACCGCCTCATTTGTACAGCTTTCAAAGCGATTTTCAATGAGCAAGACTGAACTCGGTTAAAACATGATTAGGGTTATTGTTGTATATAAAGATCCATCAGCCCAGCCACATTACCTAAGCAAGAAGTAGACCCTGAGGCACACTCTACAAGCTTCTTCCTACATGGCTTTTCAAGTCGTCTCAACCAACCTGTTAGCATTTAGTGATGGCTCTTAGGCTCTGCTCTTGCAGAGCAGACACTTCCAGTCTTACTGCCTTCTCCAAGGGGATGCCTCTCACTTCTCTTGTGCATATTCCAGAGTTGGGGCTTCAATTTGCTTTGCCCTCACGTCCTGCCCTTGGTTATCCCATGCATGTATGCTACGGGAAGCAAAGTAGTTTACTGATTTATCATGGATCATTAGATGGAGTAACTATTCTTAAAACATCACCAGTATAGATACAATAATTAGAGATGTGCTTTTGTTAACATCACAAGCCTCTACCCTCTTGTACAGTACCCTTGGGTACTACATAATTACCCACTTTGTGTGGTTATCTAGCTCACTAATTACCCACAAAAATTGGGGTCAGGTGTTAACTGCTTGAAATAAGTATCCTCCACAGACTTGGTGGAATTGTGTAAAGAAATCATCTGTTTGCAACAAAACTTTATCAAAAAAATGAAATTCGGACATTTTTGGGAAGGAAGAGAAGGGAAGGCAAAAAAAAGACAACAGAGATACATTGGTCTGTGCAATGGCAAAATCTTGCATGCTGCTGTGATGATGGTGAGGGAGTGAAAGGATGCTTGGCAGATACAGTGTCTCTAATCCAGTCTACTTTTCCCAAAGATTAGATCCTTCACTACACAGGGTTTGACTCTTCCCCTATCTGGGTTGATGTCAGTCAGGATTATGTCGGTATAAATCAGAAAATTTGTATCCATGGACTGACTTCACCGCAGAATCCCGCCTCTTCCATCACCCAGGGACTTCTGCACTGCGCCCAGTAATTTGACTGCCTTGTGTATGTGTTTCCATACATTTCAGCTGTTCCATACTCCATGTGCATGCAGGACTCCATCCTAAGGCTGCTGCTCATAAAATGTAGCTTGCTTTGAGTAATAATTTAATTCCTGTGTTCAGGGAGTTACCCCAGTGAGTCAAAGCTTGCTAGATAGCCCCACCCTCCCCAACTTCCCGAACACTTCGGCTGCAGTCCCTTTCTCTTTGCCAGACCCACACAAGATGCCTAACTAGCCAGAATCCCAAGAGGCAGCTGCTCCTGCCTCCCCGTTTTAGCCCCCAAACCCAGGGAATAAAGCCCTAAAGCCCTTGAAATACCAGGCACGTGTAACAGAGGGATATTTAATAGACTTGTCTTCCTAACCTGCTTTCTTGCATAGGTGCTCTCTGCCTTCAATACAAAGGAAACAGATTTCAGTGGGAGCTGAGGTGTTTCTGCAAATCCCACTATGCACCCATCAGGGTATGTGGATACAAGGATACCTTTAAGCCCTAAGCATCTTTGCAGTGCCCAGCATAACAAAGAAACTGCCTTCTTTATTTATGTCTGTATTTTGCGCTAGGTGCTTCCTCCCTGCAGCGAGTACCACCTTCTGTTCCCACAAGCACCTTTTGAAACCTGTGTGGAGTCAGGTATTAGGCATCACCAACCCCACTGAGGGGGCAAGAATGGGTCTCAGGTAAGGCCCCGCATGGCGAGGTGGGTGCTGGGTCTTTAGGGGCCATACCTGCTCTCCGCATTGTGTAGCGCATCTCTGGAAAACGCAGGGATCAGCCTCATAAAGCACAATGCAGATTTAGTCGTCATCTTTGTGTCTCTTCCCCCCCCCCGCTCTGCTCCCCGCTGATGTTAACTGTCTGTATTATTATTTATTGTTATCAAGGGATTTGGCTTGATCAATGAAGTGTATATGCGTCTGACGGACATTCGGAGAGGAAATGCTTGGAGAATGAGTAACATGTCTGCAGTGGAGGGTGTGTGTGAGGGAGAGAGGGAGCATCGGTACTAGAAACATTGACTGATGAGTTCATTTTAAAATCCAAGGGCATATAGCTGGTAAATTAGCACATATTGCAAATATAGTCTGGTGTGAGAGGCAGCAGTGCTGCCATTGAGCAGAGGGGTGGGTGTGTGTGTAGGGAAAGGGGGGGGGTGTGGGGGTCGAGGAGAGGAGGTTGTCAGCTCTAAAGTCATCACGGGCATGAGCCAGGCAGTCTGCCTGCTTCAATGCAGACGTGGGGCGTGCGATTTCCACGGGCGGCTGCGGGCTGCAGTGTGGCGGGGGGGGGGGATACAGGGATGGGGGGGAACCGAGCTATAGCAGCGGTGGATTTTATTGTTTTAAAGCCCAGATCCAGCCAGAGGGATGCCAGGCGAAGGGCTGCAGCCCCAACACTTCCCCCTCCTTCCATCTCCTCCCCTCCCGGACGTCTTTAGGAAGGCGGGAGCGGGTGCCCGGCTGCCCGGGAAGATCCCGGGGCCGCAAGGACGGGAACCGGGATGCGGCCGCGGCGACGGGTTTCTCCCTGGAGCTTAAGAGATTATTGGGGAGGGGAGGCTGGGGCTGGTGTGTGTGTGTATGTGTGTGTGTATATGTGTGTGTGTGTGTGTGAGAGAGGCTGGCGGCGGCGGCGGGGGGAGCCGAGTCCTTATTCTGTTAAAGATTTAAGTAGGCATGCAAGGAATCTCTAGGATAGTTGGCAAAGGGCGAGGGTGGGGAGGGGGGGGGGGAAGGATCCAAAAGAGTCTGTAACCAGACACTGAAGCTTTCCAGGAGTGAGAGTGTGTGAGAGAGACGGAGACAGAGCGAGAGGAAGAGAGGGGGCAGTGTGGTCTAGTACATTTTCATCTGGTCGTTGATTTGAGCCTGATGCTTGCTGTCCCTCAACAGCCTCCCTTGCCTGTATTTTTTCTTTCCCCCCTTTCCTCTCCTTTCCCTTCTACTTCATCGAAGCCTAGGGGAGCCAGTAAAGATTAAATGTGCTTTCGAAAAGGCAGCCACTTCATGCAGCTATGTCTACACCCCCCCCCCCCCCCCCCCCAGCTCCCCCTTTTTGAAATAAAAAAATAGGAAGAAAAGAGGGGGGAGACAGCGAGGGGGAGAAGGAAGGAGGAGGAAGAGGAGGAGGAGGACTATAGTTTAATGATGTCGGGACTGGCTGATCCACAAGGAGGAAAGAGAAGGGGGCAAAAAAAAAATAAAAGGGAAAAAAAAAAAGGAAAAGATTTGAGCTCCTGGACGAGGAAGGACTTTGGTGAATGGGCTCAGACTCCCGAGGTGAGAAAAGGACGGAGTGAGTGATGATGATGATGGTTCCGTAATGGTGCCTGTTACCGCTGCTCCCCCGGCCGTGCGGTGGCGGGGAGCGTCGGGTGCGGGGCCGGGAATGGGGATGGGGGGGGGGACACGGGACGGGGCCGGGAGCGGGACCTGCTTTGGCAGCGCCGGGCGAGGAGCGGCGGATATTTTGCATTTTTCAACTCGGGCCCTCCGGAACGTTTCGGCTTCACCCTGCCGGTGCCGCTGGGCCTAAAGCGGTTCCAGAGATGGGTGGAGGGTGCGGATCCGTATTATTTATTTGGGCGGGGGGTAAGGGGGGGGGGGGGTGGAAAGAGGGAGGAAAGGGAGGGAGGGAGGGAAGGGGAGAGAAGAGCGGAGAAGGAGGTGGCAAGCTGGGGACGAAATCCTGCTCTCGGTTATGGCCGGCGTAAATTTCCATTGGCTGGGGTTGCACAAGGTGCTTTGGAGAGGAGCCGGTGCAGGATGGAGTCCCTTTTGTGTGTGTGTGTGTACGTGTGTGTGTGTGTGTGCACGGTGCTCGGGGACCCTCCTCTCCCGGGGAAGCGGGTTTTTCCTCCAGGTTTTCCTCGGCAGCCCCGGCCCGGCAGCGGCTGCCAGGAGCTGGTGACCGCGCTCCGCCACCGGCTCCGGGCTGCCCCCCGCTGCTACCGGAGCAGGAGCGGGCCAGGGCTCCAACACCTCCCCCCCCCCACGTCTCTTCATCATCATCATCATCATCATAATAATAATAACAGCAGCAGCAGCATTGGTGGGAGCGCGGAGGGAGGAGGCGAAGGGGCTGCGGAGGAATTTGGGTGCTTTTCCTTCCCCCCCCCCCTTTTTTTTTTTTCCTTGATATATTCCCTTAAAAAAAAAAAAAGGAAAAAAAAAAGGAAAAAAAAAAAAAAAGAAAGAAGATGTTTTAAAAATGCAAGCGGCTTGCCCAGCTGCACACACCCACCCTCGCCTCCCTCCCCCGGCTTGCGCACACCGCACGCTCGCACTCGCTCGCTCCACCGCGCTCGCTCGGGTGTCAAAACCCGGCGGGCACCCAGCCTGCTGCGGGCACTGCCCCTGCCCCTTCCCCTGCCCTGAGCCCGCCCGGGGGCCGCCGCTTCCCGCTACCAATACCCCCCCACACCCCCCCCCCCCGGTCCTTCTTCCGCCTCCCCACCGCCGCGCTTTTCCCCCTTGCTCTCGGCGCTGGAGATCGGAGCTTCCCCCGCTTCCAAATGGTGAGTTTCTACCTGATTTTCTTGCAACTCGGGGTTTTTTTTTCCTCCATCCCTGCCGGCCGCGGGGCTGGCGGAGGGGGCGGGGAGGCAGCGCCTTTATGCTGCTGCATGCTTTGTGCCAGGCGGCTGCAGGGAGAGCCTGCATATTCCTGCTCTTATTTCTGCATTCCTTTTCGTTGAAACAATGAAAATAATTCCGTCACTGCCCCAAACTTCCCTTTTCTTTCCCTTCCTCTTCGTTATCCCAATGCGGAGGCTTTTCATGTATTTGTCGCAAGCGACCTTGTCGGAAGCTGTAAGGAACCTGCCGCGCCTTGTCATTTTTTTTGTATAAACGATTAAAAATGGAATGCATTCTCTCAACAGAGGGTCCTTAGAGAAGCTCTTTCCTTCCACCTGTGTGTCCTGTTTTGTAATCTTGAGCCAGGAATTGAACTTGCCTGCTCTTCTTTCCCTCTTTCTCCTTTTTATCTTTTGATTTATTTTTTTTTTTGATCCCTGTGGGGTTTTTATTATTATGGTTATTATTATTTTGATTTTAATTTTAATTTATATATGTTTTTTTCTTTGCAAGGAATAGTTTGTTGCGCCCCTCTCAATCCCTGAGACCCTAACTTGTGATGTTTAGCTTTTAAATCCACGGGTTAGGCTCTTGGGAGCTGTGAGTTGTGCTTTGACATCTTCATTTTATAAGTATATCCTCTCTATATATATGTCTATGTGTGTGCGCGCGTGTGTGTATATATAGACCTATACACACACATATAATAGTGTTTAGTAGACCTTTTAAGGGAAAAAAAGAAGGGTATCTCTCCTCCTTAGGGCTGATCGGCTAATGGTAGGGCGGTGGTTGTGGCCATTTACTGTAAAAATCTCATCTCAAATTCAAGCTAGCGTTTGCATGACAGAGATTTTGTGTGTGTGTGTAGAGTCAAGCGATAATTTTACAGCTGATACCGATATGGGGGTGTATGTGTGTACACATATAGTGATTATTATATATGCGTGTGTAGATAAGATATACGCGATACGGACGCATGGAAATACAGCTATTGAGGTGTGTGTATAGCTACACATACGAATGATACGTGTGTATGAATATGTATGTAGGTAAATAAAACCCTGGATATGTATATCTATTTACATATGTAGGTATATTAATATACATGCCTCTGTTTTCATACGGAGAGAGATTTGCCTTGCCTGCAGGCCACTGCATAGAGCATCTCTCTCCTCTTTTTTTGCTTCTCCCCCCCCTCCTTCTTGAGAGCAACACAGAGTACCCTGAGAGCGTAACAGTAACAGCTCGGTACATTGGTGCTTGACCTCAGCTGAAATCCCAGCATGCCTCGTGCTTCCAAGTTTAAAACTGAACGATTAATCTTAGAAATGTGCTCTATGGACACACACATGCGAAAAAAATAAAGGGGAAAAATGGGGGAAAGGGAAAATGAAATAAAAGACAAAAAAGGCAGGAGCCGGGTTGGATTTTATGGACCGACAGGTCCAAAATAAACTGCAGAAATAAAATGGTTGCATGTACTAATGGTTGGAAACTGCTGAAAAGAAACGCTGAGTGAATGCTGAAGTTTTCAGTCCTCCTCTAGAGCTTCAACCTTTCCTGCTTTTCCACTCCACGTTCTATGTAAATGGCAAATCAGAAATGTTCAAACTGTTTTCCTGCTGCTGTGTTTCTTTATTAGATTTTTATATTGCTGTAAAATGAATTATGGTTGGAACTGTATTTCTTATCTCTGTTCTGCAAAGGCAATTTATAATGGAGTTACTGTACCTTGTTACGGCACTGAATTACTGTTTGATATTTGAATGCAAATGCTTGAACTTAAGACACAATGCACCAAAAACGGTGTAGCGTTTGGGGATCTAAGAGCTTAGGATGTGTTGGATGGTTCCCGTTAATAGTTATTGAACTGGAAAAGGTTGCTTGATTTTGATTTTAGCTTTTTTTATTGACACTGTAATTTCATTGACTATTTTACCTCCACGAAAAAAAGCCAGCAACGCCTTTTACTTCTGAATTTGTACATTATTCTGCACGCCCTCTAATTCCGAAGGGAGAAACTTAATTCTGCATTGCCTTTATTTTCTGTTACCTGTCTGGCATGAGAAATCAGAACACGGTACGGGAGAACCCAGCCACCTTTGTCCAGCCGCATCTCCACCTCGGAGACAGGCAAAAACTACTTCCCCCCCCCCCCCCCCCCTTTTTTTTTTCCCCTGCTTTTAATCGCTGCCCCCCCCCGCACTCCATGAAGGGAAGGGAACGGGGGAGCGCTTTGTCTGCAAGGGACTGGCTGCACCCCGCGATGCTTTTCCCTCTGCCCTTCCCGGAGGCAGAGCCCTGCGCGGCCCCGGCAGTGCCCGCACCCCCTTCCGCATCCGCGGAGCCTTCCCCCCCCCCCCCAGCTTCCCCCGACCTCTTTTCCTCCCTCCCTCCCTGCAGAGCCGCTATTGTGCGCTGCGCGGTGCGGTGCGGAGCGGTGCGGAGGAAAACGGAGGGGGGGGGGGGGGGGGGGTGCGCGGGGCTGCGGCAAAACAATGGGCGGGGGCAGGGCCCGCTCCGCGCCCCGCTCCGCTCCGGCGCAGTGAGGAGCATAATTGGGAGCTGGTTCAATCACTGCCAGTCTAGACTCGCCCAGACACATCAATTAGGGGGGCTGGCGGCTTAAAGGGACAGCGCGGCTGGAGGGAGCCGGGGCCTGGGGACACGCCGAGCGGATGGAATGGAATCGAATGGGGGGGGGGGGGGGGAACCCACCAAACCCAACAATTGGCAGGGATTAAAATAAGGAGGGAAAGCACAAACTGCACCCCCCCCATCCGCCTTTCCTAGCGGGGAAGGCGAGGTTCTCGCAAGAAGAAAAGGAGGGAAGAATAACTGGAATATCGCATTCCCCCCCCCCTCCTCGCTTCCCCAGCCTACCGCGAACTCAGAGCACAGGGCAGGCAGGTTCAGTGGGGCTCCTCTGCCAGATTTGTGCGTGTGATCTGAAGAAATGTCAGCGTTATTGAAACTTAATTGCATTATAAATATCCAGTTGGAATAATTTCTCTGTAAGCGAACGTAAATCAATCCAGAACTACCCCTGCAACGTTTTGTACCTCCTGGCACACAAAAGAAGGGGATATTGCGTTCTGGTTTTATTTTTTGCTTTTATTACATGTAGCGACGAGGCTTTCTTGTCTTAGCGTTTGTGCTCATTTCATCAGGCTCTGCAGCTGTACGTTTTCCTTGGCATAAAAAGAAGCTGCGGCCAGAAACACCTTTATTTTTATCTGAAGAGGAAAATGGGAGAGAAAATAAATATGAGGCGTTAATTTACTTAATAAATAGAATAAGCAAGTCAACCTCAGTGAGGATTGAAGGTCTTATTCTGCATGAAAAAGAATGACCAGCCTGAGACTAGTTTCAGTTAAAACTGTAGCTAAGATGCATTTAATATAACACATTCCCAAGCATTCCATGCCGTATTCCCGAGCATTCCGTGCAATACGTGCTGCAGATGATTAAAAAGGGGAAAACCAAGCAAAAAGTGCTTTTTTAAATATCGTTCTTTTTAAAAAATAACCCCGATTCTGCAAAACTCTGGCACCCAGGAGTTCTGTCTGAGCAGCAGCCGTGGCATTTAGCTCTGTGGCTTTGACCCCGTTGTACCTTAGCTGGAACTTGCTTTCCCAAGTTGAAAGGCAGGGGGTTTGGTGGCAGTAAAAGGTAAAAAAAGGTCCGAGGCATTCTGCAGTTTGCCATTGTTGCTCTTTTATTCCAGTGGGGTTTAGTAGCACCTAAAGTTGCATAGCACTGCAGCTCAAAAAATGGAGACTACTTTCACTGTCTCTTTTGCCTGAATCATTTCCAAAGCACTTAAAGATTTATTGGGCCAGATACCAAATTGCAGTTGAAATACTTCTGTAGTGGCTAGTGCTGATTAGAATATTGATTAATTTCTAGTCGATTTCTAAATCAAAACTTCATTCACATGATAAGTCCTTGATATTAAAATGTAGCTTGTGTTGATGCAGCCTCTTTACAAAGTCACATTAACCCAGTCAAAATGCTAGCTGGAAATGGCATAACCTCTGTATTTTCTGTTGAATTTGTTAACTCTTTGTCTGTCATGAAGGCTCTTTGGCCAGACTTCCATACTTTAAAGCAATGAGATGTTAATTCATAATAGGTCTGCGTATAACCCCAGTAATAACAGAAGACACTGCAGCACGCAGAGTTTAAGGTAAATGTTAATCTGCAGCTTGAACCATTGTCCAATGGTTCTGACTATTTTAAAGGCCGCTTTTCCTTTTGTGCTGCCCTGATTTTGGTCGCTTCTCTGAGAGGCGGAAACGCAGCCCTACAGTTAAGCAGTTCCCAACGTGCGCTTGCCAAAGGTGCAAGTTTCCCAGTGCCTCTGTGCAGCCCTGCACAAGGCTGCTGCTCGCCATGCTTGGAAGAGGAGCCTCTCTGCCAACTGCACCGCATTCTTGCTTGTTCCCAGGGCTCAGAAGGAAAGAGCATCCCAGTTCTTCTTCACTCTTGGGAACACACACATTGTTTCAATAATCCAGGCAATAAATGCTAATTAGTAATGCTTAAGGACCCTACCAGTCAGAGTAATTATCATAATTTACCTCTTCCTTGTTAAAAACATTCCTTGCTGATTTAGAGTTTTTTGAAGCCATACTTTCTTTCCTCTTCCTCTGGAAAGCATTCCTTGTTGCATTAGCAAGAAGGACGTGGGTCTGCTGTGGCATCGCAGCGTGTTTCACCTATTTCAGAGGGAACTGGAGCTAGAGAGAAACACATGTCAAGATTTTTCCCACCCATAAGAACTCATTTTAAACCTGGTATTTTTCCTTCTCTGCTTCCCCCCGCCCCGTCCCCAGCACCACCAAAACCCACTTGCAGAGGGAGAACAAAGGAAATCGCTAACTATAAAGGCATCATTAAGGCTGAACAGCAACAGCAAGATAGAGTGTGTGATATGACAACATATTTTATTGCACAAAAGTAGAGATAATTAAATAATTCAGTGGTATTCTTAGCTAATTAGCACAAAGATCTTTCAGAAGCCATCAAGGAAATGGATCTCATCAAATCTAATAATATGCTACATTTCCCAAAGATCCTGTATTTTCCAGTGTTGCTTCTGCCTCACCACCTGATACAGGAACACAAAAGGTTGCAGATAGTTGCACATTTAATTGCACTCTTTCTCAACATACTGTTTTCTGCATAAGGTGATGAGGTCTTCAGAGGAAGGGAGTATGTGTAGCTGGAAGTTTTAATCTTAGTCAGTAATAGAGGACAAGATCATAGCTTCGGGAAAGCCACATCTATTATAAGTGATCCATTACAAAGATTAAATTATGAGGTAGGAGCCATTCTTGGATTGATTGTGATGCGGCTGACTCATTTTGATTTGGAGTTGGTGAGTGAATGATGGAGTCCAAGATCTTTATTAGAGTTAATTGGGGACCTAGATTGCCTGTTTCCAGCTTTTCTCAACATTGAGAAATGCATGGCAGAGTCTAGGAGGGGTCTGGCACCTCTGATTTAGTGTGGGCTCTCATCTTAAGGCCAAAGCATCCTCTTCTTTTCCAGTGGTACAAATGGGAAGAGCTCCATTTTTGGGGTCTTCAGTAGGAATTTGAGGTCTTGTTTTAGGTCTTCAGTAGGATGACTATAACCATCATGCTGTGCAGACACTTTCTCCCCTACATCCATGAGGTTTTGAGCTGGAATCAATGACTGTATATGTTCATGAGGACAATGCAAGTTTGTCCATCCTATGCAGAGGAACATGGACAAGTACCTGCAGGGCATTGATGCTACTACTGGAAAACTCTGTTGGGCATGATCTCATTAATTAGGCTTATCAAATATTATTCAGAGTATCTCATTATGCTCCTTTGATCTAAATGTATCCACAAGCTCATGTGATACATTTACAAACTGTAATTTACTGCTTTCTTATTTGATAATATTTAGGGTTACTTTATCCTTTAGGTAAAATACCAGCATACAGCTCATCCTTTCAATAATGGAAGGGGATGTGTATCAGTCTTCTATATACAGCACTGGTTCTTGCTTTTACTCTGGGCCCAAACTGAGCTTTACTCCTGTGTTACAGTTACGGTGCATATTGACTCCATGGACTACCCAGACAAGTAATGCGGTGGGGTAAGATGCTAGGCTTTGTAAATATTTGTTATGCCCGTAAGGTGGAGCTTACAGGCTCACCCTGAATCTGCAGCCAGTGTCCTTAGTACATGGAAGGAGATTTTCCCTTGCTCAGAAGAGATGGAGACTGATTTATACAAAGTAGATTGAGGGAATATGAGGGGAAAAGGCACCTAAAAGTGATTTGCCCAGGGAAGTGCAGCACATCGTTTGCAAAGCAATAATTCATGTCTCCTGGTTTACAGGGCTGCTGTACTTAATAGTATACATTCTTCCTCTGTGGAACTTTCCAGGCTGTGAATAAGGTTACTGACATGCCAGGAGACCCTCTCATGTACCCCCAGATGTAAGCATGAAAGAACATGTTACTTCTGTAAGCTATTTTTACTCTTGTCTTCTTTGTCATTCACCCAGTGCTCTGGCAACTGTATTTGATATGCAGGGACATTATAATCAGCTAAAGAAAAGGGTATTTTTCAAGATGCTAAATGGGTCTCTGATATACGTGGTACTCAAAGTGACTGTGGAAGGCTAAGACTACTGAAATTGGGTTCATTTAACAGCTCTTCCTGCAGTGTAGTCAATGAATCTCTAATGTCCTAGACTGAAATGTCTGACACTTACAGAATCATTTATTTGCTGGCCTTTGTATCCGTGGTCGACTGTGTCGTGCTCACAGAGCTCCACCTACAGCAGTGGGCTGATGGTACAATGAATATATATTGTATGTTCTTTAAGGGGTGGGAGGCATAAACGGGTGAACATAGGTTTTGCTGTGCAATACGTGCTTCTCGTGATGCTATCCTTTAAGTTAGGGGTAGCCTCCAGCAGCAACTGTTGAAGGATGGCTTGGGCTTCTGAGACACAAGGGACGATTTGCTCCGGCACAGTTTGCTTCTTGCTGCTGACTCTCAGACCATGGTCAAACAGCCAGCACGCTGCCCGAAACTTGCTGCCGTTTGCTGCTGTATGCCTTTGGAAGACGGGACAGAAGGGGTGCCCTTTGGTGTCCTATATGGCAAAGAGGAGGATACGCTAAGTCAGCTCCCGGGAGAAGTCTCCAAACAGCTCCCTCTGGCTACTACTACAAGAAGCTGAACCTATGGCTCCCCTTCCCTGGAAGCTGTGTCTGATGATCACAGGCCATTATATGCTTCTCACTTGACTGCCCTGCTGGTAACTCCACTTTTAAGATGAATTATGCAAGAAATGCTGTGAAGCATCAGACATTCAGGATCACGAAGAGTCCTCTTTCAATGCATGAACTCATTTCTGGATAAAGTCTGAGACTCACCCAGATTCCGGCTTCTCCAGAAAGGACAAAAACCAGAAAGGATCAAAAAACAATCGGTGGACTTTGGTTTCCCTGTGCATGTGTGCTTGTATCATGTCTGAACTTGCAAAGAATATCCTTGGTTATTCACAAGGAATCCAGTAAATGGTGAATCTGTAAATCAGTTACTTCAAGTGTGTTTGTCTCATTTGCCCACCCCTTTCTCCCCTTTCCCCCAGGGTATCCCTTGCTTTTAGAGCACCTGGTTCCCTTGAGAAGAGGATGGAGTTGCCGGGTTCATCCTGGGGCTTGGATGGGGGGAGAGTGCCACCTTGGGAAGAGGGTTGGTGGGCTCATGGAGCACGTTGCACACTTAGATCAAAATTTGCCTTCAAACCTTTAGTTCAGTTGTGTTTTCACTTCAAGACTATCTGGCAGGGTAAGGTGATTTGAAAGATGTGTTGCATCTCACTGTTGAGAGCCCAAATGCACTAAAACCTCATGAAATCTCTGTTTCCCTCCTATGTTTCATAGGTGATTCAGTAGTAACAGCACAGCTTTGGCATAATTCCTGTTCTCCTTCAACCCCCTCTGATCTTTTTTCCTGTGACCTAACAGCCAGGTGTAGTTTTGGGGCATAATGTGGTTTCTGAACGATGCTGAAAATAATTGGAGGAGGAGGAAAGCCCTGGTTTTGAATTAATGGTATTCTGCTTGCTGTCTTTACGTCAGCATTCAGTTCCTCTTGGAATATATGAATAGAAGCGTTAAAAATAGTCATCAAAACCCAGTAAAAACATGACATTTTGGTACAATTGCCAAAAGTACTCAATAAGAAGCTAAAGTCCCCATATTCCTCAGGCAGCCAAATGCTTCATTTTCGTACCAGCATGGCATACAAACTGGCATGGTGAAGGCAAACAAAATTGGTCCAGTTTTTTTTCCCTCACTCCCTATTTTAGGAGGAACTTCCCCAAATTCCAGCCCCCAAAAGCACAAACCTCTTTCTGCCATGCTTGCATGGAGGACTCCGTGTTAGAGCACTTGTAGCTGCTATGAGTTCACTGCGAGCTGGAGGTAGGCAAAAGGAGACTCCAGTGGCAGAAGCAAAGCTTGAAGTAGTATTTCTCCTGAGGGATCTCTCCAAGTCCAAACATGAAACTGCAGCGGGGGAAGTGTATTTCCACATTTATCTTTTCAGCTGAGACGTAAGCTCCAAGGTCTCCCCTGTTGTTCCAAGGACACATGTCCAGGGGAAAGTTACGCTCCTTTGGCACATGCTGTGTAAAACCTTTCCTCCTTTTTCCCACTCCCCCTCTTAAATAAATCCCTGTTTTGGTTTCAGTAGGCAAAAAGAGACAACGATGTTGCTGGAACCATCTCCTCACCTCTGAAATAAAAAGACAAAATAACTCTGGGATGTGTTTGAACCTCTCCAGGTTGGAATGCATCTATTTGGAAAACAACACAGGGCTTAATGTTATAAAACACGTGGAGCGATGTATGAGTGCGTTTTGTTCGCATACGATTGTACATCATTAGTCAGTAATGCATCACCTCTACAGCAAGTTCCATCTGTGGATCTCGAGGCACTTTCTGCAGGGAGCTGAATTAACTCTCACAAGCCCCTTTGTGAGGTGGGTATGGAAATGTTCCTGGTCCTTATTCACATGAGGGAGAAAAAACACAGGCAGAGAATCGAATCCCTTATTTTCCAGGATTTTAACTTCTCTGTCCTCCTTCCTACAGTTTCTTTTTCCTGGTAACGTGGAGTAAAACTATTCATTCTCAACCCAACTATAGAAAAAATATATCAAGTACAGTAGACTCAAATACAGTCTGGTTTGTGTTGGTCTGTTCCTCTGCACAGCGCTTATGGGGTGGGGAGGGGCTTAGTGCCTCTGAAGATCATCCCAACCTAAAGGCACTGATGAGAAAGTTTGGCTTAAGCATTTTGCCTGAGACGGCAGAGCTGATAATTGGATTTCACTTTGCTGAGGTCCAGCCCTTTACCACAGCCATAAATCACAGTGCCTGCGATCCCTTGCCTAATGCACCCTTAGGTTTAAAATGTTTCCTTTACAGCCTTTTCCGTGAAGACCCCTCAGATATAGGTAACAGAGCAGCAGAGGGATAAAGCTGTGCCTCCAACAGCTCTTGGCACAGTGCACTGTAACTTGTTGCCTCCTACCCATAAAGCAGTTTCAGATGTTCAGTGTGCTACATTTGGCAGCTGCAATAGCTTTTACACCTGTAAGGATTTTACATCCTGGTCAGGGAAGCTACTTTCTTACAGTTATTGGGTCATGTTAGGCTGATTTCAACACAAACTTGAGTCTTGGCACAAAGAAATCAGCTCTCCACAAATTCTCCTATCCTAGGCATAGGATGGGGACCTGCAGCCTCTCAGACTACCTCTGCAGGCTCCATCCTCGTCACCTTCAGCATCTGAACTCGAGCTTGGGTTCAGGCAATGCCAATTAGCTCCCATTATAACAACAACAAGGTAAATCTGGGAGCAGTATGCAGCATCAGGAAACGCCCTAGCTAAGTGGTAGCTGAAAATGGGCTTTGCCATATGAAACAAGTAACTCAGATGGGATGCTAGGATGCCTGGCACTTCATAGCTCTGTCACTGTAACAGAGCAGTCAATGGAGTGACTGACTGCAGAGTTACATTAACTTGAATCTTACCATGTGGTCCAATACAGCCTAGCCCAGAGAGGTTTGGAGGCTGTGATTGGGGGATTAACTGGGAGGGGTATTCCATGAGTGACTATAACTTGGGATTTTGGAAGCAGCCTGCCCTTACTTTCTTCATTAACTCAGCCAGAATATCCCTTCATGTGGACTTCAGCTTTCCCTACTTGCTGCTAGAAGAGAAGGCAAAGGTAATACGCTTTCTAGTGACTTTCCCCTTGGCTGTCTCTAAGCAATTAGTTCTTGAAATCTTCAGTATTGTTGGTGCATCTCTGTTTCTTCTATAAAACCAAACATTATCACTGCTGGAAGAGATGCCAAAGTCGAGATGTTTTAAACAATGAACACTTTATCAGGTGTTTTTTCTTTCAATGAGTTTATTTGTGAGTTCTGTTTGGGTTTGGTTTTCCTCTCTAGCTGCTGCTTCAGAGCCTTGCCTCTTTCCTAAAAGCTGGGTTTCGGTTGATGCGAAAGCCACACATGCAATGGGAGAAATTCCTCCTTTAACTGACTCTAATGTAATTGTCAGAATTCCACCAGGCATTATTTTGACCTAGAGACAGCAAGATCAGATGTGAAAACACTGAACCAAGAGCTCATCAGCAGGAGGTCTCGTTCCTGCTGAGATTAGTCAAGCCCATTCTCCTAGACATTTTTTATCCATATCAAGAGGAAGCCTGGAACTAGATTTAATCTGTTTCCCAGAAGTTGCTGATGCTTTCATGTAAAGTGAGGAGTTTGTTGTTAAGACAGGAACAGATCTTTGGAGCCATCACAAAACTGAGTGTATATCAAAGAAATGAACTAATTTGATAGCTGATGGCCATGATAGTTATAACTGTGTTTCCAAACACACACATCAAATTCCTTTCCTACCTTCACACCCACAGCCTCTATTCCATGCTTAGGAACACAAGAAGCAGAGAATTAGGCCCCCACACCTGACTGCTCGCTATTCCTAAAGAGATCCAGCTGAATAAACCAAAGTGATTGGAAGTAGCCTTTCATCTCCTAACGATCTAATGGGATCCCTTTGTGTTGATTTTAGCACTTTCTCTTCTTGGCTGAATTCAGGAATCCGCTGCGGTGATGCCCAACCTTTTATTGTCGTGCCATGTTATGCATGAGCTCTTCCAGTTTCATGGTTATTTTTGCTTTGGCGGGTAGCCTCTTTCGAACCATTTGTAAAACAAAAGAGAGGAATGTAGGGTTTCCACTTCCTGTCTGTCTGTCTAGAGCTGTGGCTCCAAACAGCTTCCAGCTTCGAGAATCCAGCTGGTAATCTATGAGAGTACGGGATGGTGCAGACCAAGAACTTGGCATCTGTAGACTTCTAGGCAAGTTCTAGTCCTGTTCCTACTCTTCAGAAATACCTATACCTAGAAAACGTAGGAAAACCAGAAGCCATGTCCTGAAAGTCCTTAAGGTGCAGGAAAATCTGGACTTGGACTTCACTGGTCCAGTTGTTCCTTTAGAACAAGACCCAGCAATGGTCCCACCTTTGATGAATAAAACCCTACATCCAGGTCTACACAAAGCACTTAGAAAGGATAAAGCACACAGGTACCATAAAGCAGCCCCTATGTGATAAGGGAAATTCCCCTGCCCCTTTAGTAACAATGGACCAGCCCATCTAGTATTGCACAGACTGACATCTTTTCTAAACATAGATGTCTGAGCATCCAGTCGATTGCTTGAACATTCTGGGGTGCTTTATCATTGAAATTGTAATAAATCAGTATGCCACAAGCTGCATTGAGCTGCATCGAGTTACATTCCCGCCATTAACATACGGTAACCAGATGAAATCAGTGTGACTTGATGTAATTGAACTGGAAATTCCATGCATGCACTGTTTCGTCTTAAAAACTTGGCTTAAATAGGCCCCTTAAAAATTAGGGGGGGGGAGGTTTCTTACAATCACTGCCCATGTCACATTTTGACTGGCTATTTCTGCCCTTTATTTAACTTAAACACATGGGGCCTGCCCTTAAGTCCACTGAACTCTATTGAAAGGTTACTGTTGATTCCAGACTTTGGACCTGATTGGGAATTTTGCAGTAAGATGATACAGAAGAATCGCCGTCGTCCATTTTGTATGACAGACTAACACGCTAATGCTCCCATGAGTTCCTTAGGAATATGTTTCCACAAACTAATAACGTAGCAGTTCTTGGTAAGATTCCCTTATATTTAGTTTCCCCTTGCCTCTTTCCTTACGTAAAAGTAATGGGATAAAGTCATTTTGACTCTCATAAGCAGTCCCTTATTTCTCAGAGCAATATTCCCCTGGACCACCTCAATGAATTCCCTCCTCTCCTTGGTTTTATACATTTCAGATATTTATACAAGGAACATAAAAGGATTATTCATAACGTTGTTTGTGAAACAGGGGACTAAAGCTAAACCTAATCTGGTTCGTTCCCCAGTGGATATAAATCAATTCTGGCTCTCCTGGAAGCTGCTGATGAAATCTTTTTGTGCACCCAGTTAAAGATTGCTTTTTGCAGGGATGGGAGGAGGGAGAACGTGGAATAAAACTGATGGGAACAAACTCATGTCACCTATGATGATGTCTGAGGATGCCCAGTGTGCTGGAAGTTTGTCTCTGCTGCCAGAGGTGAAGGTGTGATGAGATTATGGCTTGGGCCACCAGAACCAATGTCAGTGCTAACAGGTAATGGTGGGGTGGAAAATGCAATGAATGGTGCAGACATCAGGCTGACCTGTTCACCTGATAACTGTGCAGAGCCTGAAGTGTTTTGGCTGAAATGCTACCAAGGTTAGATAGTTCAGACCTAGCTCCATGTCTTTTATTGCTGCAGGGTTGCAACGACAAAACTGAAAGCCCTCCTGAGGTGAGGTTGGTGCACACATGCAGTGGATAGAAGTGTAAGAAGGGGGAAATATTACATCCGACTCATTTTCCCCAAAGAGTGATATAACAGGAGATCAACAGAGGTAGTGATAAGAAAGATGGGAATGAAATGGGAAACCAGAGGAGAAGAATGTGGGAAAGGGGTAAAATAAACCAGCAAGGGGTATGTCTCCCATTAAAAACTCTGACCCCAGCTGTGAAAGGGGCAGCATCAGCTGTGTTCAGCTCCCTCTTCCAGTGCAGGGCCACTGATGAGGCACTTGAAGTGTCCCCACCATGAGGTGTTTGTCCATAGGGGTAGAAAAAGTCACCGTAGTGCATCTACAAGGGAGGGCAGATTTTGCCTTCCTCACCTCCAACTGATCAAGCCAGCAGCACTGGTGAAGACCGCAGTTATGCCTTCCCTTAACCTGCTCAAATGCTCTTCAACTACACTTTAGACTGTACTTTATAAACAGTGTTTAAAAACCCAGGGTAAGAAGTGATAGTGCATGCAACTGCTGCCATTTGTAGTGAGAGATACTTCATTTATTCCCCCTGCACTGAAAGCTGCAAAGAAAGCAGCAGCTGGAAACAGCCTTTGGGAGCAGCTCTGCTGCAATCACAGCCCAGGAGCATCCATGAGCAGAGCTCAATGTCCCACCATTCTTTCTTTGCATACTTTAGGAAAGTTAATCAAAGGAGGTTGGGATATGAAAAGCGAGAAGTACCGTTGCCAAACCGGCTCTTCGGTGTTCCCTTAATTGTTCCCTCTGACCCGAACATCAGCACAGACCTCATTCCTACTAGTTACATACCATATTTCCACAAATTTAATGGTTACGATGTGGTAATGAGCAATAGATTATGAGATGTTCAGATAAGATGGATCTAAAGGCTGTGTTGGGTAAAAACAATAATTATTAAACCCCCCATTTTATAGGCAGAGGAAAATTGAGTTATTTACTCCAATTTTCACACTAAATCATTCACAGAGTGAGGGGAATGGCTAAGGTAATAACATGGCTATATCGACAGCAGTGAAAAAACCTGCCAGGATTTCATCAGGCTCTGGCAGTCAGGCAGTGAGTGTGCAGTTACTGCAATAAAGAGAACATGAGATTTAGGCTGATGCACCTTGTTCTCCTGCACCGGATGAGAGCGCATAAATATCACGCTGTCTTAGAAGAGATTTCCAATACCTCTCACATCCTGCGAAGTCTAAGCCAGTTGTAATGTAGTGAAGCAGCAGAGATGAAATCTTTAACAAATGGGTCCAGGAAGGAAGCAGCTTTAATTCTTTGGCCAGAAAGACTCTCTGATGAGCAGCGGTTTACATGACTACAAACAGACAAGAGCCCTCTGGGCTTTTTTGAAAGCCTTGTGGTCTTCATATATATAGCAGAAAAATGCCAAGAAATATCAAAGCTGTATCTTGTCTCAGTTTGTTAGCATGACTCCCCAGCCTGCAAAGTTGGTTCTTTTCATTGGACACGAAGAAACCCCTCTTTCCCTGTCTGTTTCCAGTGAGGACTATCTAAGCTTGGCACACAGGCCCTCCAACAGCTTTCAATAAGGTCTTCAGCCTCTGGCCTTGAAGCTGAAAGCCACCATGGCCCTTTCATGCTGAAATTCCTGGTAGGAAGTTTGGTTTTCATGCTTTACTATGGTTTCCCTGCAAACTTTGATCTTCCCTCTTGGGAGTCTCATTTACACTCAGCTGCATCCGCATCTCTGGCCTTAATCTTTCATAACTGAGTGGCCTACTTATCAAAGTGTGACAGCTATCTTAGCCCCCCACCCACTTGCCAATGTAGATGTAGGAGACTCTCCAACTGCTATGAAAACAGATAAGTTAATTGACTGGCTGTTTCTTGTCATACTCCAAATATTTGGTCTCTTTTGTCACTACAACTAAGTCCTTCTATCAACATAGTCCCCATCTCCGTAGCATCCCAGTTATTCTTTCAGAGTAGCATCTTTCCACGAACAACTGGTTCACGTACGCTCACCACTTTGCTGGACACTTCTTTATTCCTGAAGGGCCACCTTGTCACATGCAAAGACCAACAATTACTTTATTCTTACCATGCGTACGTAGTACCAGCTCTCTCAGCATGAATCAGCAATGTCATCATATCGGGCTGTTGTGTACGTGTAATAAATGTACCCCTCTGCCTTGGGTATAGGGCGACGTCTTCTCTTGGGTTGTGCCTCAGTAGTGACATGAACCAATTGCTCAGTAGGAAAAAGAACAAAAGCAATTTGAGGTTCACATGAGTTGACTTTTCCGTGGGGGAAAAATCTGAGAGAACTGGGGGGTTTTATTCAAGAGAAAGCTGAAAGTGAAGTTTGCAAATTGCCCTCAAATACATAAAAGAAAGAAGCAGAGAAGGGAGCGCATTGTTCTCCACGTCCACTGCAGATGAGGCCCACAAGACAGTTCTGTGATTCTTCTCAAAGAAAATAAATATACTGTGCCAATACAGCCTGACAGAAAGAGGATCTGCTGGGCTGCGGGGTGTAATACATTTGCCTGCATTTGTTGGCCTACTGTGGATTGGTGACAGTTTCTTTTCCCTAGCTTCCTCCTTGTCAGTCCATTTGAAAGTGGCTCGTATTTTGTTATTACCTCTGCTGGTTAGCAAACAGCCGTAGCTACGAGTTAACTCTCATTTAGGATCTTCTCATAAAGTGGTTCTTTTAACGGTCCTATTGTTTGCCAAAAACCTATTATTGCAAAAGTCGAAAGCCATTTATTGGACAGCTGCAGTTGGTAAGAAGCGATAGGAAGGCTCTCATTTAATACCAGCATTTAAATGTACCCATAACCAGAGTATGCAGATGCCGTGTATGTAAGCGTAGCATCGTGTCTCTCCAAAAGAGCCATTATCCCCAGTTGTCTTTTATAAATGCTGCGTTTGCCCCTGAGATAGTGTTCAAGAAGGACTTCTGGAGACGCTTGATGAGGGCCTGCCTAGCCATCTTATCCACAAACAACAAGCAAAGGCAGGTGCAAAGAGACCAAAGCTTCTCTTGCCTGTGTCCGGAGCTGGCCAAAGTGAGCTGACTGTGGTCTGGAAGCCATGCAGCCATGTTAACATATATAAACTAGGGCTGGAGCTGGGTCACATCCACAGCATAGGAATGCAGGAACATCAATCTCCATAGAAATTAAAGGAAGCTGTGCACCTTGCCACAGGCAGATAGCTCTCAGAGAGGGTGTCCATGAGGTCAAACCATGCAGGGTGATCTTAAATTCATTAAGTATACTAAAAAGACTTTTTTTGTGTTGATTCAGAATACTTATAAGTCCTTCTCTGTCCTTTGATCATTCACAAAGGGGAAAGCCTTGCTAACCGAGTTATTTCCTTTTTTGAGCCTCTTATAGTAAGAATGAGTTGGGGTTTGGTTTTTGCTTTCTTTTTCCTTTTTAAATCACATGAATTCGGTGACTCACGAGGGCTGTAGGTGGTATTATTTGTTTTGGTGTCTGGAATTCCAGCATCAAACTTGTCTTTGTCAGGGGATTGATACAACATTGGTTTTGGCCAGAAGCATGGTAGGAGAAAGGACATCACTTAACAGATACTTAAAATGTGGTCAGGCTCTGAAAAGTGACTCTTAGAAATGACATTGTGGTTTTCCATATTTATTTTCTCTCAACAGCTTCCAGAAACTATCTGCTGAGTTCACAAATCCAAAGGTGATTTGTTGAGCTGTCACCTCTCTGTGCTCAACAAGGGTTTTGAATACCCCACCCTTTTCCATGTGTCTCTTCCATCATCGCTGCTAATAAGTGGAAGCTAGCTGACATGTTGCTGATGGATGCATGAGGCTGAGTAAACTCCAGCTTGCTCTTCTACAGCTTCCTGGGCTTATCAGGGATAAGAAGAGCCTTAATTCAGCTTCAGTTTGAATTAACACAGAGGTGCACAGAAGGAAGATGGTAAAGCAGTAGTGAGATGGTCTAGTGGTTAAGACATGGCTCTGAAACTAAGGAGGCCTTAATTCAATCTCATCCTTAGTATAACACAGTCATGATGGCTATACTCTTCATCCAGCTGTGGGCTTAGGCAGAGCTAGCAAAAGCAGTTTAGAAATAGTCAATCTGATTAATATGTAGATATTTTCTTTTAAAATGATTGCTTTTCCCTTTGGCCAAAGCACAGGTCTGAGGAGTGCCCAAGGCTTAAAGGAGCATTTCCCAAAGCCTGGTTTCATGGTTCTGACATTCAGCCATGGGATCTCGCATAAGGCAAAAGACACCTGTGATACATGATATGTGATAAGGGTCAAACAGAACTGACATGGAGTAGCTGGAGAAGTGCTGTATTTTACTGTGTTCTCCAAATCTCCTGACTTTGGGGAATTAGTGAGTCAGATAAAGCAGAACTTTTCTTCCTTTCTCACAGTACAAAACCAGGAGAATGCAGAAAGGCTGGAAAAAACAGGAAAACAATAAACATAAATACTGTTCTTTGCAATTAGGCAAATTGATTTGGCAGGGAGGGGATAACATTGCCAGCAGTAAGACCTTCACATTTTATAAACCCAGTTGGTAACAGACAAATTCTAATGAAGATTCCTGTTACCTCTTGAAAACTGAATGGAAAAGATGGGCAGAAGGAATAAGCCAGCTTTCAATGAAGGGTTTGGAATGCAGCTTCCAATAAACCAAGTTTGTCATTGCCCTAGTGACCTTGCTCAAATGGAGAGTGGCAAATGAAGTAGCCAGATCACTCTTTCAGCCTGAAAACATCACTGGCTTCCTGGTACCTGTGCGGGATGTCAGCTAAAGGTACATGTAACACGTAGATGATATTAACCTGGCTTCAAAACAGCGTAACTGTAGTTAATGCAAGATTCTTGCCTGAAAAGCAAGCTAATTAGTCTATGTGGAACGAAGCTGCTGATGCAACTAGACTGCTACTGATGCCAGAGCTAGCAGGGGTTCCTCTCCTCAATGCCATGTAGACACAGTCATAGAACAGTAGTCAAGCAAAAAAGAATAAATGAGGAGAACTGAAATGTCCTGGACTTGTCATGGCAAAAAAGTCAATCATGCAAGTGATGATATTAAGAAAAATAACTTCATTTTTCCATGGAAAATATTCAAAAGCAGTCAAGATGCCAAAAAATTAAGTCATTCTTCTCTAAGCCATTATATTGGGCGTCTATGGAGAAGCATTAGGGATGATCTCTTCCTTTAGATACCTTAAAAATCAGGTAACTGATTTCCCCATGTAAAGACATGCATAGGTTATGAATTTTTATTTCAAGAACATGTCATCTTTATGACTGACATGCTTAGAGTATAATTTTCCTGCGCAAAGGTGGAGTAATTTTGGTTAAGCAATATTTATTGCCTCGCGTTCTTATTTAATTGAATTACTACATTTTAAATCAATGTATGTTGAGAGAAAGCTTGTTGGGAAGAAATCTGGCTTATGGAAGTTGTGAGCAGGGAGCACTAGGTCCTATTTCCAGTGCCCTGAGAGGCTGGTCCAAACCCAGCTGAAGTACAATGAGAGTCCCACTGGCTCTTCAAAGGGCCTGACTCAGGCAGCTTTTCTCCATGTCGGTTTCCTCATCTCTAAAGTTGGCAGAAAAGCCTTCTTCTTGGGCACGGGAGCCTACTGATTCACCCACACTGTGCAAGGATCACAGGGAGTTCTCCCTGAGGGACAGCAGGGAAATGATAGGAGGCTTATTTTATCAACAGTTCTTCCACAGAATGGTAGGAGCAAGGTTTTATCTGATCACCCAAGAGGTTAGTAAAAGATGTCTGTAGGCTCTGTGAAGGCTGTGGAAGATGGTGGCTCTGAAACATGAATATTATGAGGTCTCAGGTTACGCTGCTGAGGAAATGTGCTACAGGTTTAGTTAATATGGCTTGAGCAGGCAGAGGGTTTTTTTCAGCTATGAATATTATGGTGTGTTTGTGAAAGCCAGTGGCTGCACTATGCTGTGCATCAACAGTCTGAGCTTTGCAGGTTAGGTATTTTTGTTAAAACCCACGACTTCTGGGTTTTGATTCTATTTTATTCAGATTTGGGGGTACAAAGAGGGAAATAACACTGCTGCAGTTTTAGCTCGCCTCCAAAAGGTCCAAGCCCAAACTAAGTCCAGATCCAGACATCCTGTTGATCACAGGTTAGAGTTAGCCTTTCTGCTTTCAACCTGCTGCTGAATGCCCCCTTAACTTTGCATCCAATCCAGTGCCTGTGGTTCACGGTGGCTGGGTCTGATCCAGGAGGACATCACAGAGACCGTAGCAGAGATTTTCCCAGCCCAAAGTGAAGGCAGTGGATGAATCCTTGTGTTGAGGGGGCATTATTCAGCCATGGATTGAACAATTGCATGCAAAGTAAGGTTCCATACCAGGTACTCAGCATAAACTATAGAAATGAGTACTGGTTCCCCACCATCAACTCCCAGGGGCTCTTAGGGGCTGAGTGGGACTGGGGGGAATTGGGTAGGGTGCTGCTGGAAGCAGGGTAGAGAGCAGCATTGCAAAGACACCTATTGTAAAGGTGGATGTGCCTGGAGAGGCCTCTCTGGAAGGTACTTTTTAAAGCTTTCTGTGTATTTCTGGAACAAAGAGAGTGGCAGCGAGAAGAAGGATAAAAGCCTATTGACAAATGGTATCTGAAATTGCAACACAGACACACGCAGATACACACATACCACATATTACAGTAATTTTAATTGCTTGTAATGTAGCCCCCTTTCCCCCCCCCTTGCTCTCTCCTTCCTCCTCCCGCACTCTCTCCCCCCGCCGGTCCCCCCCCCCCATGAGTTAATCTGTCGCTAGATTCTCAGCTTTTCTTTTGCTTCTGGTTTCATTTTCAGATGACAAAATTCAAGGCACACAGCTCTGCTGTCTGGTTGCCCTGGTAACGGCAGCCTATTATCGTACCTTGTCATTCATCAAGAAAGAATTGCACTTGACAGAGATAGACCAAAATGCCTGCAGTCTGCAGCATGGAGAGAAAAAAAAGAAAGGGAAAAAACTGTTTTCTTTTCTTCCAAGTATGTAAAAGGCCTTTAATGCCTATTTAGCTACATGTTTTATTTAACGTTGCTTATTATCCACTAAAGCGATTGTCGATACTCGTAGAAATAGATATTTCCCTCCTCCAAAATATATTGAAGTCAAATTTGGAATTCTGCCTTGCTTTCAAACCTTTCCACCCCGATGCACAATATAAAGGAAATGGTTAAATGATAAACGTTTTGCACGGTGAATTCGCCAAATGACCACACAAATGCTGCCTTTCTGCTTAAGTATGGCTTGTGTTGGATAACTTCCCTGCTCTCTTTATAGAGCTTCAAAAATAATTAGCAGGGTGTATAATAAATAATTGAATTTTATCTTTAATTAATCCTTCAAGTGCGGAGTGTTATGGAATACAGATAAGTGTATGGACATAGAAAGTATGTATGTAGTGTGCGGGTACACATGTATATGTTGTGTGTGTTAAAATAGGTAGAGGTTTGCCTGAGCATGAAAATCTGTAATCACTCTTCCTGAAGTTGGACCAGTCCCAAATTCATTGTTCTTCAAAGGCAGGAAAAAGTAATTGCTTGTTGTTTTGCCTACCTCATCTTTGCCATTTGAATTAACCCAAATTAATTCCTGAAATCTGTGGCCTCGTACCTTTTGGTTAGGGAGCACGTTTATGCAGTGAAGCACCCAGGACTGTGATTCCTTAAAACCCGAGTATTTTTTCTGCTGATCGTATGGCTGTTTCAATAGCTGTAATCGAGGGAGGGTTTTCTTTGGCAATTTCATAAAAGGATTTGGGGGTCAGTTTTTGCTTACATTGGTCAGTTTGCCTGTTAAAGGTGAGATACGTTGTAAAATAGGTTTTATTGGCCATGTGGTATTTTAAGTACATATCCTCCTTGCTTGGCGTTTGAATCTCTGATTGTTGAATCTTTTGTCCTGGAGATCAGAGAAAAAGGAAAGGGAGATAGCGGAGGAGAAAGATAGAGTGCACTTAGAAAAGGGGGGAAAAGAATTCCTCGCAGAGATCCTAATGCCAGCTCTGTTTATTTTCATTAAGTGTGTCATTGGCGTTATACCCAGCCTGCAGGGGTGAGGAGCTCTGAACTTTGGGAGTTCACTTTGCGCTCCCCCACCCGAAAATAGAAATCAGCATGTTGCTCTCTTTCCCCGCTCGAGCTTTCTGTCTACACAAACTCCCACATGGATAAGGGATACACGGGGAAAAGAGATGGTTGCGATGGCACCAAATCAAATGCAGATCTTTTCATTAGAGGGGTCCTTGGGAAAGGCTTCCAGGACGCAGCCTTTCCCGTTTCAGATTTACAAACCCAGGGTGCTTTGCCACGCGGATCTCGGGTTTATTTGGAGCAGCAACCCACCAACAAAAAGAGCAGGGAGAGAGAGGGAGATGGCACTCAAAGCGTGTATTAATACGCTGGTTCCTAGAGCCACTTCTGAACTTTTTACTTTAATAACGCCGCAACACCAGTGTTCATTTCCTGTTCAACCTCGGCCCTACCTTTTGATTTTTAAATCTCCCTTAGGCTAGTGGGTTTCAGCAGACAAAGAAATGAACAGGCAGAAACAATTAAACCAGCAGATACAGTGAAAGCCAATACCACAGCACTTTCGCAGAAATGGCAGTGGATGATCGGATTCTGTCGTGTATTTGATGTTTCAACAGTCGGTCTTATTCTTGCAGTTTCTTCCAGCCTCCCTCTTGGCTAAAGGAATTCTGCTATCCCTTAGGACCTCATAAATACATAGAGGCACTGGAAGTATTTTTTTCCCTCTATATTAATATTACATGATAATCTCGTCGAAGCAAAATAAAATGCTCGATCTAGATCTTCTTAACTGCAAAAATGGCTCTTTAAATCCCTTTTAAATGTTTGCATATGTCTTTATGAAAAATTGGAATTTGGAATGTTTATACAGCCCCGAATAGTGCAAGTGAATATCCTTAAATTAGCTTTTCAAGTTGATTTACAGCCTGAAAATTCTGTAACAAGACACGAGTGTTATCTGTGAAGAAAGGAATAGGTTTTGCTGTTATTGTCTGTCTCTGTGCCTTTGCTGCGAAACAAAATGGGAGCCAAAATGCCAGCTATAAAATGAACTTTCAGGAGGAGGAAAGGCTATGTGGGAATTAACAGAGAAGGAATTAACTTACTCAGGAATTAAAATGCTGATGATAGGAAAAAGAAAAAAATGTTAACCAAGATTTATTGATCAAATCTCACAATATAAGGAAAAAGCCAAGTCCTTGGGAGTTGCTATTTGTTTTCCTTGAGAAAGGACTAAACATCTATCAGATCTATCTAATTAATTGTTACTGTCTACTGATGTGTGTATCATTTATCTCACTGTCTTTCTTGGCTCTTATTTTGTGCTTATAATCCTGGTACCTGAGTATGTGATAGATTAGAAAATAAGGGCGGCAGGATAGGGCTTGATGTATTTCTGAGCATTTTTAACCCTGTGTTCTGATTCAGCCACAAAACAAACCCCAGTTGTTGACTGAAGTTTCAGCTGGGTGATGGAAATGTATTTGTAGATGGTAAGGCCATAAGAGACCCTCATAAACAGCTTGTCTGGCCCCCTCTGTAAACGAAGCCGGGGAACCTTGCTCAGTAAACTCTACACGCAGTGTTTCAACAACTACTTTAGCTTTATTTGTACTTTGGCACGTACGGAATAGTTGATTCTCTGAGGCCAAGTTTTTGAAGTACACTTGGCACATCCTCTGGGTTTGAAGTCACCCTCAATCTCCAAAGTAAGTATAAGTCAGAGAGATGCTTTCTATGGGTTTTACTCGGTAAAAAGCCCTGTCCTGCTGTGGCAGGAGGGAAACCCATGCAAAGGCTCACAAGCCTCCAAAAACTGACTGTGGAGGTGAGGAGGGCTGCTGCGAGGTCTTAGAAGAGGTTGCTCTGCGTGAGAGCCAGATGGAGACTTTATTGAATCCAGCCTTTGGGTATCGACACAGTAAAACACCTCCTGTAAAACAAACTCTTTCTTTCTCTTTTCCCCTTTTATTCTTTATTTTCTCTCTCTCTTTCTTTCTCTTTCTTTCTTTCTTTCTCTTTCTTTCCTTCTTTCTTTCTTTTTCTTTCTCTCCTTCTTTCTTTCTTTCTCTCCTTTCTTTCTGTCCTTCTTTCTTTCATCTCCGTCTTTCTTTCCTCCTACTACAGTGAAAATTCGAGGAATGCTGTGAGTAGACCAAAACCATGGCACAGTGTGTGCTTATCTAAAGTTCACTCAGAACAGAGTGACTCTCCTACCTTTGAATATGCCTCAAATGAAAATGTCATGGCTCAGATTCCCACTTTTGCTCATGATGAGTTATATCCTGTGCTACAAATCTTCACTTGTAGAGAATGATGCTATTCTCAAAGTGAGATGCAGTTGTGGGACAGCTAGAGGAAGGCTGATGCTGCACGCGTATATAAAGTGTATACATTTCTGTACTATTTTAATATGTAGAACTGGTGTTTCCAGTGGCTGCGCTGAAGGTTAAGTTCTAGATCTTAGGAAGAGATCCAGATGCCAGCTTTTCTAAGCCCTATATCTAGTAGGTGTAGCAGTTTTTAAGCTTAACTGCATTAATCCACCTAGGGAAACCTCATTTCTTACAGCAGGACAAACCAAGCAGCCCCACTCCTCAAATATCCACCTCTTTCTTTTTGAAATCTGCTTCACAATTTGGATCAAGATTAAGAAATTCTGAATGGGAAATTAGCTTGATCATTGGGTATATTGCCAGACTAGATATCTGCAGTGTTTTAGTGAGGAGGAGTGGGTTTTGCGGTCTCTTTTCTCTATTTGATCTGTGAAAAACTAAATGCTGCTTTGTTTCATTATCATTGAACTGTTTTGGCAAGGACTTCAGCCATATTTTACAGCCTTTCCACCTTTTCCCTTAAATTCCTGTGATCAGGCTGTTTTAAAAGCTAGCATCTGGTTATTCCTCTGTTAGTTTCCCTCAAAGCATATCTTTTCAGAAGCAAAAGGTGATTAGAACCACTAGTGCTGCTGGATTACCACCCCCAGTACAGTCGCCTTTAAAAAGCTCCTGTTTAGAGAGTGAGACAAAAGTCCACCATTGGATGAGGATTTCAATTGTGGAAATACCTGAGATGATAAAAACGCCTTCAATGTTCTCCTGTTCTTCCTGTTTGTTTCAACTAGACCATTTCAGACATGATAACATGGACGTGCGTAGGATAGATGTTTCACACCGCCAATAAATGGGATGCAGGAGCTTAAAGGAGTTAGAGCAGGCTTTTGCCACCCAGCTGCTGGCTGCTAAATATTTCTTCAATTTTGATTTAATGACCAATACGGATTTGCATTCAAAAAAGCAACAGAGGAAGGAAAAAAGATGAAAATGAATCCGCATGCACCACAAACAAAGGGCTGGGGTGGCTGTTTCGGTTGATATGTCACTATTACCTTTTAGTATCAGCCAGGCTGCTGGTTTTGATCCTCCTTTTTGTCCTTGCCAAGCACTTTCTTTTTACACTTTGCAGCAATGAGGTGTTGGTGTAGTATTGCTAACTGAAGCATTCAAGACCCAAGTGTCAGGTGCCTAACATCATGAGTTAAAGCGATGAGATTAGGAAAGCAGTATGTGGGATTTATTCTCACTGCCTTCTAGCTTTTGCAATTGTCGGTTCTCTTTGGGTTCCCTTTTACAACATCTTCCTCCTCAACCATGAGTGTTAAGGGCATCTTCTTTTTGTTTCTATCCCCTTTTTGAAGGAGAACTGGCATTGTCACAGGTTCCCATGATTTCAGGAACTGTATTTCATGGCAGACACCGTAAAAACACTGTTAAACTTGTGGTAAGAACGTGGTGGCAGGAAAACTCTGTTACCAGAGTGTTAGATTTCTCTGGGCTGTAAAATGCATTTATAGATTGTGGTCAAGGGACACAAAATATTGTGAGTCTTACCTCATCTCTGCTTAGCTGAGTCCCTACCAACTTCAGTGGGAGCTCAGCTGGAGCGAAGAGATGAAGATGTGTCCTACTTAGAAGTTGAGACCCTGTCTTGTTGGCAGGGGGTTGTTTTGTTTAGCTGTTTTGGTTTGGGAAGCGACAAGACAGAAACACTGCTCGGCGAAACAAAGGGAGCTATAACCAGGCCGTGCTTGTTACAACAGTGTGATGTTTAATGATAAGAATTAAACGGAGCAGAAAATACATTTTTTCCTAGTATTTCAGGTGCTTTTATCCCACTGCCTTTGCTGCACATGAGTGACAAACATTTAGATGTATTCAATTCAATCTGTGATTTTAGGGCAGGATAATTCCTCATCCAGTTTTGGAAAAGGAAGAAAAGCAATCTTGTGTGGCAGAAAGCGGGTTTAGCAAAGTGGGTTCTGATCTCAGTGTTGCAATGGATATGAGAACTTGTCTCAACCATTTCTGCCAGGACCCCTTGGGGAAAGTGGGGGAAGACAGGAAAACCAAAAAGATGCAAAGGCAATTTTTTGAAGATTGCATTTTAAAAATGCTTTTTAATGAACAACTCTGCTAAGAGCATCTGTTATTTACCTCTGAATAAGTTATCTTGAAGGCATGGGGAATGCTTTGCAATGATTATTTGTGGTAGACTTTATTATGTATTGTTCTGAGCACACAGTTTCCAACAGAAATCCTATTGAAACTCCTTGTGTAAATATAGGTACATCACAGGAGCAGTGGATTTGACCATCTACTCTGCACAGGTATAGATCATAGCATCCCAAACCTGCTCACTGTAGGGGCTGAACAAGGTCCTGCTTTGGCTCAGGCAGAGCTTTTTTAGCAGCAGACCCTTTGACCAGCCAGAAATCACGGTTGTCCACTTCCAAAAATCAGACCTTGCAGCTTCTTTTTTGGCCAGAGAAAGTGGTCACTTCCATGTGAAACAACAGGGAAAAAAATGGGCAGAATCCAATCTTCATTCTTTTGATGTAACTCTGGAGAAATTCCCCTAGCTGTAAATCTGCCATTATTCCCAGGACTGAAAGCATCAGGGAAGGTACATGGAATCTTTATTTCTCCAAGCAATTTGATGTATAGTGTAGGGAAGACTGCTGAATATGCAAAGAATTATTGCAAAGAGTTTTAGGAAACATTCCTCTCCTTCCCTGTCTCCTTCTCTAATAACCCCTTTTGGAGGTTACTGCACATGAATCTGCCATGAATATATCTATTCTGCCATGGAATAGATACATTCAGCTCAGAGAAGAAACTCAGAGGGTAGAGGGATTTTTGGTCTTGTTTGAGCATACCCAGGAAGAAAAAAAAAATGTTTTTTTAATGTCTTTTTAGCATCTTAATTTAAAATAAATTCCTCAAAACTATGATGCCGTAAAACAAAGTGAGGGGAAAAAAAAGCTCTTAAAGGAAATGCTCTTAAACATAAGGATATGAGATAATGAAATGGGCTACTGGGATAAGCATATTTATTGGGTTTGTTATGTATCAAATGTAACAAAAGTAAAGTGTCTGAAGAACTCCATGTGTGGTTCCTTCACACTCTTTGATCACACAATTCCCCCTTTAATTCAGATGCAGTAGAGCTTAAGTGGCTTCATTGATGTGTTAAGTGTGGAATGATTTTTGTATAAAATAAAAAAAAAAAAGAAAAAAGAAAAAAAAAAGAAAAAAAAAAAGACCCCATTATGTGTCCAGAAAAGCCTTGTGTGCACTTGTTTATTGAGACAGGAAGTCGGTTTCCCACACCGAACAACGGTGCCGAAACACTGCAAAATTGTGTAGGGGAAGAAAAGTAAAGGAAACTTAATTTTCTACCTGGCAGAAATCGGCCTCCGGAGGAAGAAGTAGACAATGAGATTGGGCTTAAACCGAAGAATAGAGCTTGATTGATTTTAGGAAAATGCCCCACACCATTTATACAGGGGGTTCATGTGCTGCTTTTGTTAGTAAAATGCGAGGCTTTGGTACAAGCGTCTTTGTAGTCAGCCTGCTGCTTAAGTATTGCTTCCACTATTGCATTGCCCAGAGGAGAAAACACCCAGAAGAACGGCTGTCAGGTAGAAACACAGCATTTAAATATATATTAAAACCAGGAGAACAGCGCACTGCTTTTAGGTCATTCCTTAGCAGTTTATCACTGACAGAAATCTATGTAAGGCTCTTTGGAACAAAGCTTTGGATGCTGCAGTGGTGGAAATCAGGAGAGTTTCTTTTATCTGAGACAAAGGAGCTCCTCGCCGCTCCCGCACCTGATGCTCTGGGCCAGCCTTCTCACACAGCAGCACAGCGAAAAATACCCTCTCCATGAGACCTGTGTGTTAATACTAAGAGCAAAGAGGGGAGAAAAGATCAGGTGAGGAGGTTTTTAGGCTGATAGCTCATATATTTACTCATACCTAGGCATTTTAACATGATTAATACCAGGCTCCAGTATTCAGATGTATGTCCGTCTCCTATTTGGTCAGAGAAGGTTATGGGCTGGAAGTGAAATATCGGGCATTTATTGGTGTTTTCAGCTCTAAGTCCCCAGAAAGGTCAGAAGTGTAGCAGGCCCAGTGCTGTAGGCTCAGAGCCCAGAGTTTTAATCGGGGGAAGCAAGCCCAGGGTCTGAGGAGCAAGACTGGCACAAAGACATCAAGTGACTCGCCAAAGGTCACGTAATTCATTGGTAGCAGAGACCAGAATAAAGAGCAGGTTTTGTAGGTTCTGTATTTTGCTGCAGTTTCGCCTTTCTTGACTTTTCTCTGGGTTTATTCAGCAAATACTGATGTTGTCCACCTCTGCCATAGCGGCGTGCTGTTGTGTTCGGCGCTAAGGTCTTTTTTTTGCCTTGGAAGCTTGTAAAAATGTGCGGTTTCCGAGGCTCTGATGCCAAACCCAAGGCAATTCAAAACAAACAAACACAAAAGCCCTCCAAAATGCAGAGTGGGCCTTTATAAATATTATCTTGAGGTGGATTTGTGCAAAACGCTCCCAGGGAAAAGACAGCCCTTTCCCTTTGCCCCGAGCTGGCCAGGTTTGCAGGACCTCAATGACAGCCACAGGCAGAGGTTCTCCCTTGGCTGTGTCCCTCCTGGGGTGAGCAGCACTGCAGAGCACTTGTTCCTATTACCTGAATGCCAAACCTCCCTCACAAATGTGTGTGCTTATACATAATCTAACATAAGTGTTTTTTACCAGCCTCTTTTTAATCCTTCTGAGGCAGAGCTTGGAGGGAAACAGCATTTCCCTAACTCTCGTGCACTTTCCCACTGCCACATGCAGCTCCCCCTTCCATAACCCTGCTCTCCCAGAGCCTTTTCCAGCCCATATAAAACTCTTCTTCCTTTCAGCACCATCTCCCCACACCCAGCCCATTCCTTTCATGTGCACAGACCGATGGCCTTATCTCTCACTCGCACCCTAATTATGAAATGTGTGGTATGTTGTTGTTCCATGAGAACAGAAAAAGCTGCAGCTGGGCAGAAGTTGAAGGATTCTTCTTGTTGCTTTTCAGGCAAGCCAGGTTCAGGGTAAATTGTCAATCCTTGGTGGTTTGGGGGGGGGTTATTCCTTGAGAATGGGAAAAAGAATGCTGAAATGATGGCTAAACCCATAAGCTGTATCTTGTTTATAAGGATGGCTTAAGGAAGGTTCTTTGCACTGAGCTGCCCTTTCCAGCACTGAATCCAGGTCGGAAGTGTTTGTCCATTTCTTTGTCACACCTGACAGACACTGAGACAGCACAGAGGGTTTGATGCTGAGCTCCTGAACTCCACCTGGGGCTCAGGTTGTTCTGGTTTTGCTGCGTCTCGCCATCAGCATAGGTCAGCACAGACATTTCTCACTGTTCTTGCGAGCTGCAGGACCTCGGTACGTAGCAGGAGGCTTTCTGTGTCTGGCAGGCATGTGGTCCTTAAAATGCAACTGTCAGACACTTTGCAGTGGGATGTTCAAAGCGGATGACTACTGGCTTATGTCTGCTTCTACTGAAATTGTCTGTAGCAGCAAGACGGCTAGGCCAAGATATGAATGCCTTTGAAAATCCCACCGTGAAATACTGTATCTGAGAGCTACATCTGAATAGTGCAGAACCCCCCTCTTCCCCAACATAAGCATTAACCTCATCATCCATTCCAGAAGAGGAGCATATTCGTGACCTGCCATCAATTCCTGCTCCTCCTGACCCTCCCCCTATCCCCACTTCGTCAGCCCTTAGTGAACCAAAAACTGGCTTTTCTGATTTGAATCATGATTCAGCCTGATGCGATTTGAAATGCCTGAATTCTTAACCCCCTGCATGATGGGATTGTACCTAATGGAAATGCCAGCAGCCTTTAAGTCAGGCGCGGCAGCGTCTTGCCAGCCGCTATACCCAGCATGCTAAATAAATGATAAATATTGTTGCACATATGTTACATCTGTCAGAAGTCTCAACATCACGCAATCATCGTGTGGCCTTTATAAGGTGATGAAAGGAGCAAAAACAACAACAAACCCCAATGCAAACATCGGATAGGAAATAGACGCTCTCTGCCAGTGCAAATAAAATACCCTGTTAGGGAAATACACTTGGAAGGCAAGGGAATATCTTTTATTAGGTAACATAAAGAACCGAAAAGAGTGGAAACTCTGTGGATTCAGAGTTTCTCCATCACCTCAAGTAGCTGCCCTCTGTCCTTGTTCTGCAGTGGGTATGGTGCTGTTATCGTTTGCATTTAGGAGGTCCCAGGTTCTGCTTTTAAGCACCAGGGTCAGGCGTGGGAGAAGGGAAGGTAATTAAAGAAAGCTCTTCAAGGTCTTAGGTACCAATGTTACTTCTAAATGCTAGCTGTGTAGCTCCACACCACACTGAATGGCTTCAGTCTCCTGAAGGTTGGCATATACTGTTCTATTTATCCCCAAGGCTGGAATTTTTAGTATCATCTCTTGCTCTAGAAGGAGCATGTGGCCAGTCACGGGGAACATGAAGGCAAGACTGCTGTCGGTCTTAATGGCACTGTTCAAGAACGTGCGGATTCCTTGCCTATCTGAGGTTTGTGAGGGTTACCTTGAAGGGCACCCCACTTCTGCAAAGGCCTTGTTCTGCCTGTGGGAAGGAGAAGGCAGGGAGAGGGTGAGCAGAGGGAGGAGAAGGCTGTCAGTATGCTGAGCTGTGGCTCTGCTCCTCTGCACCAGCTGGATGGCAGGGAGGAAGGATGCTGAAGTGCTAATGCATCTTCCTTCCCTCCAGCAGAAATGAGTCGCTGCAGAAGAGCAGATCCTCAGAGGAGTGTTTCAGAGGCAGGGTCCCTCCTGAGGGGAGGAGTGGAGGGGAGGTGGAGCTGCTCCACCTCTTGCCCAAGGCTCTGCCTAAGGGCAAAATCTCAGCCCACGGAACGTATTCCCTGTTTCTCCCTCCCTCCCTAAAAATAAGGGTCACAGTGGCATTTACCTTGAAGTCTATTAAAAAAGCACTGAACTCCCAGAGCGTGGCATGTGTGTTTCCTATTAAGAAAGCAGTTCCAGACTAATAACCATTTTTAATGGCTGCTGTTGTGCTTTGCACTAAATGATATCAGCTATTATTTCACGAGAAAGGCAAAGAAGCCTGGAAAATTAAATGAAATCCTTCTGTGGAAATTTCAAAGGGGATCAAAGATGCTCCCCAGCTTTTGCTTGAGTCCAGGTGTGGCATCTCCTAGTTCAAATGTAAGGTAGGGAACCCCTGCAAAAGCACTTCTGCAAAAATCAGGTATAATTTTCCTTTTCCTTCTTTGTCTTAAATCAAGGAACTGTTGGAAGTCAGAGAATTTACTTAAGAATAAAATCAGGTCAACCGAGGCTTAGGAAGGGCAGTGAGCTTGTGTGGACAGTGGCAGAGGGCAGGAAGAATGGTGTATAGTCAATCCCTCAAGCAGGAGTGCACATGTGAAAATCCCAGCCAACCTAACCAGCTTGAAGTATCCTTCTGACATTGGGTATGACACATTCATCATCCCTCATTGATAGATAATGGTGTCAGTTGCGACTTATGATCAGCATGCACTGGCATCTGATTTTCTCTGTGTTTGCTCCTCTATTCTCATGTGGATGCTTTCAGGAGTGAGTGGATGTGGCAGGTCTTGTAGCCCATGGCTCTGACACCTGCACACTGTCTAGACTCACTGATGCTCCATAGAGGAAATAGATGCTACCTGTAGGATGTGATTCATCTTATCGTTAAATACATGAGTCGTACCCTAACTGTGTCTCTTTTTCTCCTTTAGCTGTAGTAGGAACCAAGGGTGACTCGGTCTAAGAGTAAAGAACTTACCTTGAGAAACAAGACAAGAGGGAAAGCCAGGGACAGGGGTTTTTGACCCTCACAATGTGTTTCAAATTAGTTGTAGGCTATGACTTCAAGTTGAGAAAAATTCAAACCAGCCTGATGGTATTGAAACAAGTCAAATTTGGTTGAGGCCCAATGGTTTGTAATTTAGTTTCAGACCATGACTGTGAGTCTTAAAACCCCCAAACAGTGGGTCTTGCTGGCAAGTTGAGCATCTACTAATAATATGGCTGTGAAAGCAAAGGCTTTTATGCTCAGGGCTCAGTCCTACCAGGCTTTGAGCTGCCCAGATCTCCCACTAATTCTGTGGGAAGTAAAGATGCCCACCGCTTTGCAGGGTCTAACCCTATACATGGGCTGCACACTCAACAGGGGTCTTTGTCCCATTAACTTCAGTGGAGTTACCCCCATTTGGACTAGCTGCAGAAGGACTCCTGGTATTTATAGAGAAACTCTGCAAGTCAGGGTGATCCATTTAGATTATCCCATTAAAAGGATGCAGCCTGTTTTCCAAATGCACAGAAATCTAACTAACTTAGTTGTTCCAATTACTCCCTCCTGCCTTTTCCACCATGCTATTAAAATACGTTAAATGCAATGAAATGCTTGTAAATCAAGTGAGATTAAAAATCCCTTTGGCTGCAGAGATGTGTTTATCATAAAGACTTGAACATCCTGAATTTGAAGAAATGCACTACACTGCTGAGGGAGGCAGGGTTCATAGGGAGGAGCAGTCTCTTTTATTGCATCATCTCATGGAGCTGAAGAATAAAAGAACATAAAGAACAGATTTTCAGGCACACCACCCCTTTCTCTGGACCGAACACAGTTTGAGGACGAAATGAGACCAGTTGTCTATGTGATTTCGTTGCAGATGTTTGGATCTGGCTTCACTTGCATTGCACCCGGTACCACCTTCCTTTCAGAAACCTTCAGCTGTGAGAACCATGCCTGTGCACACTGTTTCGTTGTGACATCCCTGCAGATACTGCTATCATGCGCTCCTTTTTTTAGCACAAGATATGTGAAAGTTCAGTTGCTTAGACTGAAGGTGGGTGTTGCTCAGTGCGTGTTCAGAACCTCCTCTCTGGGTTTCATTTCCTGGTTCAGGGTTGGGTTTGAATGAGCCAAAACCTGAAAGGGAACTTCAGAAGATTATTAGCTGACTTGTAATGAAAGTGGTGTTAAATCTTAATGGTTAGAAACGAAGAAACCAGTACTTTCAAGTACTGTTAAGTTTACACTTAGCTAAGGAAGGGAGATGGACCCTCGTGTAATAAAAAGTACTTTAGGTCCTTTAAGGGTATTTCAGCAAGGGTGGGGTATGTCAAGTGAGAACCTAATCCTACGATTGATGCTGATCTTCACTTATCACTTATTAAGCTTAGATCTAGTTACTGAGTTCCCCTATTATTTTTTCTTTTTTTTTCAGGTATATTTGGTTAGATCCCTTTTGGGTCCCTCTCGCTAATACTCCCCATCTTCCTCCCCTTCTATGTAAAAGACATGGAGAAAATGGGCCCGATAATGTGAAATGCATGAGGAGGTGGTAAGATTTATTCCTGGTCCAGTTTCAGAGAGGTTAATTGCCTTGCTGAGAATCAGTAAGGGAAGCTTGTGACGAATCTTCAACCAAATCTCAGTTTCCCACAACACAGGAGAGCAAACTGGTTATTTAAAGTTGTTATTTACGTTTATTCCAGCCCAATTCTTGCATCCCTCCCCTCCAACTCTGCCATGGCGGCTGTGAGCATGGCCGTGTTGCTGACGATCCTTCCTCTTTCCAGCAGTTGTGCAGAAATCGCTGTCCTCTGTCGTTCCTTTTCGGCAGCAGCGATTTGTTATTTGCCAGAAATAGCTGCAGCTTAGCACCTGTTGTGCAGCCCGAGAGGCGCTACACAAACAGAACTTATGTTCGCAGGACTGGACCAGGATCCTCTTGGTTTTTCCGATAGAATTCTCCTTCTGTTTTACCAGACAAATAATCTGTTGCGATTCTTATTGCTTCTTATCTTTTGCAGCTTGGACCGGTTCCACGCACCATTTTGTTCTCAAAGATGCCTAAGCTGATTCTTCAGCGCTAGCCAAAACAAATGAGAGTCTTGGCTGCCGGCGTGGTAGCAGCAGCTGGTTTTACTATGGCTCCCTACACCTAACACTGGGGCAGCTCTGACTTAGATAAAGATCCCTTTCCCTCATTAGGAGACTGGGGAGCAGGCAGGAGGGAAATGGAGTCCTGTGAAGCTGTTCAGCTGATCTTGTTTTTAGAGGAGCAGGGGAGGTCTTTATTAGAGGTGTTTGTTTATTGTGCGTTCTCCCAAGGCATTCGTCACGAGAAAGGACGGGGTCGCATGGATAGGGTACAGGACTGGGAACTGAGACACCCAGGATCTGTCCCAGACACTCACCTGCTGTGTGACTTTGAGTTTTCCCTGTCTTGCCTTGCCGTCCCCATTCAGGCTGCCAGAACGTCACAGCTGGAGCTGACTTCTGTTGCGCGGCTGTACAAACTAACATAAAAGGCGCCTGGTCCCAGCTGGGCCCTATAAACATTGGTGCAATGCAAAGAGTAATATATATTGTCCAATTTATCAGTCCTGGTAGATACAGTAGATAGTACGGCATCCCTGGGAGGTTTTTAGTGCCTAAAATGACTACAGTTTGAATTAGAAAAACAAAGAGAAGGTGTAGAAGAAAGATGAATGAGGAGTGTAACGAAAGACATGGTCCAGCAAGTTTCTGAACTTGTGAAAAGTTCATATCTAGACTCAGTCTGGGTCTGAGCTTTCTGATTCGGTACTACCAGTCATTAATACGTAGGTGAGAAGCAACTATGGGAGTTCTTACCTTCTATTCTGCAGATTGAAAGCCTCTTTTCCTTGCTGTATGTGTCCCTTCACCTGGACTGGAACAGTTGAGAAAGAGGGAGCCATGTAATTGGGAAGCCCACAGTTAACCAAGCAGGTTTGGGGACTGCTTATGACCTTGGGCAAGTTCCCTGTGCCTTCGCTGATTCCCCTTACTGCCCCATGTGTAATAACAGCATTTTCCTGCAGCTTCTGTAGGGCTATTGTGGGATAAAGATAAGAAAATAGGTAAGGTTGTACAGGGACTGTGAAATCATGATAGACAGAAAGATAGGCAGGCAGGCAGAGAGAGATGGATAGATAAATGGATGGATGGATGGATGGATAGATAGATAGATAGATAGATAGATAGATAGATAGATAGATAGATAGATAGATAGATGTGTTTCCTTTGCAATATAGGAAGGTGAAGCTGGTCAAAATCTTCTTGATGCACTGTCTCTTTAGAGCCAAAGGAACATTATGTCACTGTGAAAATGCCACGCACTTTATTTTAAAAGGACATTATGGCAAGGCTATAATCAGATCTCTTAGTGCCTTAGCTTCAGAACCTGATTCAATAAAAACATGGCTGGACTCCAGTATTATGAGGAGAGGCAGGCTATCTGTGGGAACTTATCTCTGCCTGTAAAACCTCTGTTTCGGAGTGCTTTTGAGCACTTGAGACCAGGCTCCTCTTGTTTGCTTGCTATTGACCAGGGAGTTTGTGAGGGGGACATCAAAAAATACAGCAATGTGATATGATGTTTGGGTAGGGAAAGCTAATTGATTTGACAGTTAATCAAAAACTACTAAGGGAAAATCAATATAGAGTAAAACAATCTAGTCTTCTGTTCTATATCGTATTCCCAGTGGCATTGTTGATTGTATAGCATCAATGTCATCTATTTTAGATGGAAATGTTACCAACTATAATGCCACTGTTGATGTTTCAAAACGATTCTAATCTCATTTCAATAATAGCTTCTGTCTCTCTTAGTGACACACATGCCATAACATTCTTGGCTAAATTGACAGCACTAATAACACACTGGGTTTTTATGTTATTCGGACCACTGTCTGCATTTTTGAGCGTTCCCAATACAAAGGGCCTGCATCTCCCTCGAAAGCTTCAGGTAAATGAGTGCTGTTGGCACTCTCACAGCCCGCCCGGACATTGCCAGTGCTATGCTGGCACTTTGTGACCCAGTTAATAGGGATTTGGGTGCCAAATGGAGGCCCTTGAGCTCGAAAGTTCAAGAGGCGATCTGCTCAGGGTCACAGGGAGTAATGTGGGAAGGGTAAGATTAGGACTGAGATGGTGGCCAGTTCTGTGGTTTAACTGCTGGATTATGCACTTCCTCCTGAGGTCTTGGTTCTCTCAGAGTGGACTAAAAAAGTCCCACAGGGAAATTCCTTGCTGGTTTTCTGGAAACTCTTCCTTTGCATCAAAGCCTGACATCCCAAACTCAAAGCCTCTTGTGTGGTTTTATGGCACAGTTTGTATTCATCCTGCTCGCAATACAGAAGGGATGTGTCAACAGCCCACATGCTGCAATGATGGGCAAAGGGTGAGATGGATGCCTCATGATGAATCAAGCTCTTTAGACAAAGCAGGGAGTTTTCAGTTGCTGGATGTCTCATTCAGATGTATTTGGGTACAGCTCATAGTCCTTTCTTGGATGGACCTAGTGATAATTTGACTTCAAAATTTAAGGAGGTCTCTAAGACTTTTTGTGGGCAAAATTCTGGTCTCACAGCACGTTTACTGTCTTTCTTACCCAGCCTTCACTGAGCAGGCAAAGCACTTAAGCAGCTGCTTAGCTACACACTTAATTCCAACTCTGCCGAGCATGGCTTTTTGCAAATAGAAAAGTCTCATTGGAGTCAATGGACTTTAAGCCTGTGCTGAATTTTAAGCATGGACTTTGCCAGAGCCCTGCACTTGAACCTGTTTCTGGAATACACAGTACGTAATTGGGAACACAGAAACAAAACCTTTCAAATAGATCCTTCATTTAAAACAGCTTTCCTCTGCAATTATCAGCTGTACATTTACATAGGATGAAAATTCGCTCTTCTCTTTCCGACTTTATCTTTTCTCCTTTCTTTTGCAAGGGAATTTTCCTTATTTTAACTTTCTGAGCCTAAAAATGCAGAAAATAAATGAACAAACAAAACTTGGAGCAGTATGTGAGATCTTTAAGCTAATTCTGCAGTCATTATTACTGACATCAGGAGAAAGAAATGCAAGAATACAAGTCTATTGCTTTAAGCTGGGATTTTCAGAAGAGCCTGTTGGAGTTTGGCACTCAAATCCCATGAAATCCCCTTTATACTTTTCACTTCTTTTCTTTCAATTTACTTTTCTTTGACATGGGAAAGGCCTGGTGCATTTTGTTAGTGTGGTTTATTACATGATGTTTAGCATCTAGGATTAAAGCAAGTGCAGAGCCCTTGTAGTGCACAAAGTAATAGACAGTTCTTTCTCTGAGGATGTGGTGCCTGCAGATGGATGTGCAGTTGTGGAGACATGTTTACCAGTTAACACACCAGCTTGCCAAGCTGTTTATTAGCTCCTAATGGCTGATGATTCGTTTCAAAGCAGTATTTTTCTGCTATCCTGGCTGAATTTGCGTGGAAGTAGATCAGAAGTGTCCCCTCAAACAGACCTCTGCTCTGGGACGCAAGTGCTGAGGAAACAACAAACAGGATAGTTTCCCAGGCTTGCCTATGCCATTGCTAGATAGATAACAAGGAGGGAAGCAGGACACAGAAGTGTGATGCTTTGCAAAAGAAGGGCAAGAGGATGGAGTAAATGCAGCCATGGTGGGGTACAAGGCAGCTGTAATGAGGCACAGAGGATGAGAAAGGCATGAGTGTAATGTGGAATATAGCCACATTATAGACACACATCCAAGTGATACCAGTGTCTTTCAGCCCAGGGGCTTGCTTTTGTCAGGTTCTTTTCAGCTGATGCATCAGTCTTGAAGGTGCTGAACTGTGGACGACTGGTTCCCAGTGGCCACATTGGTATGTATTTCCTGGTATGCCTTTGAAGATGCATGTTTAAGTTATGAACTGGTTTGTGATGCTGCTTCCTTGTTGTGGGGTCCTGCAGATGCCACACTGCAGCTCATAATTAAAATGAACAGCCATATCCAATTTCTGTTTCCTAGCACACCTAGTACAATTTGCTCGGTTCTGCCTCTCATTTTATTACCTAGGAAGCACAACTTCAGAGCACAAAGCGGGGATATGAACTACATTCTCTGCCCTTGGGATCAAAGCTCCGAAAGATTTCAGGACTGTAGCATCTCTTGGATTTCTGGTTTCCTTCCTTCAGCCTGGCAACCACCGTGCTGATTTCTGACCTCATTAGAGCCTCTCTTAGGAAGATGAGGTACCAAAATGTAACGCCTGATGTAGCCCTCCGAAGTACGGTTGTATGCTATACTGGTCTGACCTTTTCATTATTCTGCAGTTTGACTGACTGGCTACCCCAGCCCTTTCCCACAGGTTGGGGAAGCTGTAACCATCAGAGGATGGAGCTGCTAGATAATCAGCATACCGAATGCCGAAAAGGTCAGGATAATCCAGTATAGATAACAGATGGATGCACAGATAGGTAATGCACAAGCAGAACTTGAGGACTCGATAATGTGTTTTCTAACCTTCAAAGGAAGTTGTATCCTTTCTCCTATTCCCTCTCTGCCCAAAGAAGCCCACAGACTTGTTATTTGTTGTTTCAAAATGCATATAGTCTTTCCAGTTTTCATGTACTGCAGACAAAATGCATTTCCTGCCTAGATGTCTGCAGGACACAAGGTTCAGGGGGAAATACTAAAAACATTTTAGCATTGTTTTCTTTCAAAAACCATTTCAAACACCTTATTTCTGCTGAGCATTTTCCTCAAAAAAAAAAAAGGGGGGAAAAAAAAGCATTAAAATGAATATTTCAAGAGGAAGCTTGTTAAAAATTGCAAATAGAGTAATCTCAATTCCTTTTCCCACTGGTGAAATAGTATCGACAAGAGATAAGGAATATGGGAGAGAATTTTAAAAGTAGTGTTTTGTTCTGTTCTCTGAAGGACTGGTTGAAACAATCACCAATTACTGCTTTTCTTGTGAACATTTCATGGCCAAGTATCTAATATTGCTTATTATTATGCCTTCTTCAGGATAGTACAAATTACTCATCTGCAAGGAGAAACTAAAGTCCAGTATCACTGTACCAAAGTCAAGATACCTGAATTTATCACAAGACTTGGACGTACTGGCTCAAATTCACATCCTAACGGCATCAGAGGGACGTAACTGAAGACTAAGATCAAAATAATATGTAGGAGAAAGCTCCATGTTATTACAAATCAATTTGGTCATCTTCCCTTAATCAGTCTAGAAATCAATCCTCTCCTTTCTCACACATTCCCTTCCCAAGGTTCAGTGTAACCCAAAGCATAGGAAATAATTACCCACAATTAAAGAATGTGCAGCACAAGCCAAGGCCAAGGTGAAGCTCTAGGGATCTTTCATTAGCCACTTTAAGGTAGGTTGAGAGTAGGCTAATAAAACACCTGACCTTTATTTTGTTGTTTGAAGAGAAACTGAACCTTGTACAGCAAAGAAGGACATAGTCCCACTGTCATTCCTTGCAAGGGTAAGAGTCACAGGGATGATTTTTAGTCACAGCAGAGTTTATTGAACTAAAACCCCTGCAGACTGTTCGCTTCAAATACCTGGTTGAGCAGGGTATAAAACCAGAAAGCAAGGTTCAGCAGCTGATGCTGATTCATTCACGGCTTGTTTGCCATGGTATTGGCTATCTCTGTCCCATTTCTGCTACTGGAAGCTGCCTTGGGCTCTGGCATTAGCGTTTCTTTTTATGACCTAAGAAATAATCCCTCCCTCCTCGTCCTGTCAACACCATTTGCCTTGCTCAGGTCTTCGTCATTTTCCTGTACCGATTGCTCCAGTTTGTTTTATGAGTTAGTCCTTCAGACGTTCTCTGCACGGCTCCTTTTTAAGAGCTGTGCAAGGTCAGATGCCCGTGTCCTATCCTGCTCAAGCGGTAGCAAGAAACACAAATATCTCTCCAGTTCCTGTGTGAAGAAGGAGGGAAAATAGGAACTTATATGTACCCAGACCCAGGTCAGCCCCTGTGCCCTTCAGTTTTCCTCTGGATTTCAGGACCCTCTACACCAGTTATCTCCCTGATGAAACATTTCTTGGGAAACACTGACGCGAGTGACAGGACTGAATCTGGATCTCTCCTGCTGACTGGAGGAGGTCTCTGCCCTCTGGAATAGCATACATTAAAGCAGAGCCTCTTTATGTCCTAGTTTAGGTGCCAAATGCCATCTCTGGTTTGAATCCAACCCTTTTTTCTCAGCCTGCAGGGTGTCTGAGACCAGATCCTCCGTTATCCGGTTTGATCCTTTTTTGGCTGCACCTTGCGATGAGCAGGTACTGGTTTACTAATTATCCCTACTGTAGTCTCAGGAGAGCAGGTGGAAGGGTCTGTGTTAATTGTGCCCTGAGGCTGTGATGTCCTGTCCCTAATCAGCTGCCCTCAACAGTGTTTTTGAAGCAGGTTGTAGGCACTTGCTACCCACTTGAGCACTGAAAAACACCAGGCTCTCCTTTGACTGGCATCTTAAAATGTTTTGCTTCAGGCCTGGACAGTTCGTGACAAAACAACCAAATACTTGGTATTTCCACTGTCGTTGTCCAGTGCTCGTGCTTTAACCCATCCTGTGCTATAATGGAACGTGGCTGTTGTTTATAGGCATTCCTGTGTGCCCAGTAATTGTATCTCAATGGATGGGACCAGTCTTTTTGCGATCACTTCAGGCTGGAACCATACTGCAGTCTTGCATCTGGCTAATGCTTATAAAGGCTGGCTGGCTTTGATTGGGAGTTTGCTAGCCAGCCACAGGTAACTGGTTTTATTCTTTTTACTATAGCTACAGCACTCTATATGGCTTTCCATACTGAATTGCTGTTTGAATGCAACTTGATCTTCCTTTCCCTGCAGAGTCATTTTTCCATGTGGGTCGCAAGGGTTGAAATATTCATGGTTTTGTCTCTTTCCCTACAGGCAGATCCACCATTACAGCTTCCTGCAGTAGGAGGGAAGATGTCACCTCCTAACACCTTTTTCATGAAGATTGATGCCTGTTCACTTCTTTCTTTCTGTGTAACTAAATATCCACTGAGCATTTAGCAGAAGTAAAGCTGTATAGTCTACCTGAAGAGGGTGAAGCTTCAGGCAGTGTTACCAGTGGACAACCTGACAATGTCGGGCAGAGTGGGATAAATCTCATAGAGTTTGGTCTATCCAATAGCTCTGGACCTTGTTTCAGTTAACCAGGTATTCAGAGATATGAGCGATTCCAGAGGATGATTTATCCTGCTCTAATAGGGATGCTTAAGAGCATTGGGATGAATTGCAGTTTAGTACCATCTTTTCTTTCGCTGTGTGACGACAGGAGATATAGGTACATATATATGTATTTTACAATCTCAGCTGGCCAGGTCGATGTCTGTGTGTGAGAGCACTGAGGAAAGAAAGGTTGATCTTGCTTTGTTTCATTTCTTTTCTGCTGCAGTTTCTTTCTCCTCTGACTTCAGGAGAAAATACAGGAGAGATTTACTGCTAAGAAAAAATGTCAAATTGCTGTGATTAGATCCAGGTTAAATCTATATGTTTCCTAAGCTCTACCGGCTCTTCCTATCTGTATTCTGAACACTAAGGGAAAACAGCTTATGAGCTCTAAAACTCAAAGGGAAACAAAGCAGCTTTAGGGAGCGAGAACTTTGTGAGATGGGACCTAAATTAATCCCTGCTGTAAATCCATTGTAGTCCTAGACAGATTGGGCTGAGGCAATGGACAGTAGGCAAAGGCATAGTACAGGCTGATTTATTTCTGTGCAAAACCTAACTTCAATCTTAGTCATTGCTGGTCATGTTATACAGCCCTTATATTTAACAACACTGGGATTGATAGCTGAAACTTCTTGGTTCTTACTCTTCAATGTAGTCCTTAAATCTTAGGGGCACTGCTCCATCTACCCAGCAACCAGTGCTCAGGTCAGATTGCTAAGCGAGTTGCCAGAGCTCTCTGCTGTCTCTGGTTGCCAGTGTCTTGTATTACTACATTTTATCCTGCAACATCCTGGTGGGAAGTATCAGCACAGAACTGCTCCATGAGTAAGGGGTGAGGGATGGGTGTAGTTAAATGGCACGATTTGGGAGACAGGGAATATCCTGCTCCCCCCTGACTCATTTTAGAGGTAAGAAAACTGGGAAGTGGAGCTCTAATGTTAATTCATATTGGGCAGGGAATCTGCAGCAGCTGTAAGGACAGACCTGTCTCCTGAGAGTCCTACTTCCCTCCCTCCTCCTGTGCCGTGCCTGTGGAGCTCCACCTCGGCTCACTCAGCAGCGAAAGAACAGCCACAAAACTTGGCTTCACATCAGTGCTCTGAATGGGAGCGCCCTAAAATCTGTACTTCTGCTGTGAGCTGGAGCTCTCGTCTGAAGAACACCCTGGCTGCCTGACACAGGATTTGCCTTGACATCTTCCTTTGAATGCTACACCATGACTGTTACTACTTTTTCCCCTCTTCCAAAGCAATAATCTAAGTAGAACAGGCATGGCACACTAGTTATTAATATGATAAAAATGGCAGCAAATTAAATAAACAGTTTGAATTTAGCCTCTATTGCCATTTAACTGTAATTGAAGTCAAAATATAGTCCTTAAAGCACCCAAAATGAAAATGCAAGTGTACTTTTTGTGACTGTTTCATTGTTTGAAAACAATTGAGTCTCAGAAAGCAATTACAATGAACTGAACTGCTTGTGTAACAGCCAGGTAAGAGAATATTTAGGTTATGATGAGATCCTTTCACATAATAAAGCACAGTATGTAAGAGGACGATGTTCCCTGTGGGAATTGGCCTTATGCTTTCCTTTTCCCAGACTTCCTTGAAAATGTAGCCTTCTTGCTCGTGTCTAATGTCCTTCCTGAACACATTGCTGGTTGTTGTCCTTCTTGGTGTCCCTGCCCATGGCAGCGGTGTTGGAACTAGATGATCTTAAGGTTCTTTCCAACCCTAACTAATGTACAAGTCTATGATTCTTCTCAGTTTACATGGCTACAGTACAATTAGAAGTAAATTAACATTTCTCCCACGTGCAGATGAATTCATCCTTGTTGCAAATCCCAGGCAATTTGTACCTTTTGGGGGCTTTGATTATTCCTTTTGGCATCCCTGCATGAATTCATCTTTGGGTTACCCATTCACATGATGAACTTGATATATAGTAGCGTGGATAATCGTGTTACTGAATCCAGGGGAGGACCATTAATAGCTGCCCATGCCGAGACAACATGGCTCCATCCCCTTGCCGTGAGTCATTCCAGCTGCTTGAAAATGCTATCTTTGTAGATTCCCCTTTGGTCAGGAAGAGGAGTATGGAGATTGCTCCAGTTCAGCAGAGAAAATATCTCCCCAATTTGTAGACAAGAGAGCTCTTTCAGAGACATTCTTCAACAAAATACCTAATAGTGCTGTGCATGGCACAAACACACTCCAGTTCCCGAGGCCGGTGGATAAAACGCACATATGCTGTCACAGATTAGATATGAAACAAGCACATGTTTCTGCACTGAATCAACTGCAGAATCAAGTTTGCTGGTGTATCTGGTCACAGGACAGGGCCCTGGCATATGTACAGGGAGGGGAGTGCATAGGTACGCAGAGTCAAAAGATTTACCCTGCTTTGGAGCACTGAATCACAGACAGGGCGGAATGACAGCAATTAGAGATGGAGATTAACGCTCCTGGGTCTGAGAACATAATTTCAGTGGAGTCATTTCTTATTTAGAAGAGAAAACGCAGGTTCAGCAGCTCCACAACCTTGCTGAGGTCTGCTTCATATTTTCTCTCCTGCCATAACTAAACAGTACAAGACACATATGTACATGCATTGCATACAAACATACGACTCCAGCACAGCATTTCAAAAAGAGGGTATGTTTTAAATTTCATCTAAATCCATGTAAAGCACCACCTTTTGTTTGCCTTGCAGAAGAAGTTAAACATTTTCTAAATACGTATTTATTTATTCATTTTTCAAATAAAAGGCTGAAACAAAGGGAGCTTTTTTTTTCCCCTCCCTTATATTGGTTGGTACTGGCAGTTTGCAGACTTGGGCTTTGGATTAGGTTATCCTCCCTCCCCATTTCCACTGCTGCTACTTGACTAACTCAGTTGCGAGATGCTGCCAATCTCATAGATAAAAGTCTCAGTGTTTCAGAGCCCGGTAACTGAAGGTAAGTGGCTGGACCAGCCCTGACCAGTTAATGACTTACTTTCTCTGCTCCAGTTGCTGCTAAGCAACTAAGGTACTTCTGACTGTCTACTCACGTAATCCTTTCATTTCTCCTTAATTTCAATGGACTGTTTGGAGTTAAACACAACTCAGCATTTGACTGTAAACTCATTAGAAACAAGAGAAAGACCAAGGGAAACGTTGTTCTCCTGTGCAGCGAAGGAAAAAGAGGTGATATTGTGTAAAGGTGAAAAACCCGCACGTAGTGCCTCTTTTTGTTTGTTTTTGGACGGTGTTGGATAGTTAGATGTCTGAAATGCAATTGGCATGATGAACTCCATCCTCTAATAGTTACAAACTGCTTGGTGTAATCTCTGTGCTGTTAACACCTATCTCCGAGAGCATGTGGAGGATGAGGGAAGAAACAACTATGAAAGGACACGTGTGATGCTTAGCTCCAAAAAAAGTTGTGAAGGGGAGGTGTGAACTCCAGGAAGTGGAGAATCACAGACTAGTCATTTCAGTGCCAGGCCATGGAAGAGTATTGGAAAAAAATAATTGAACCAGCTACTTGTTCACACCTAGAAACAAGTTGGAGAATAAGACAGCATTGATTTGTCAAGAGTATTGTGCCCTAGCACTGAGCTTCTGTTCTGGGACACCCAAAACTAAATCCAAGTGAAATTGGGTGTGAGAGACAAATTTACAGGCAAGTGATGTAGGATACTTTCTACTTCTTATGGCACAGAGCAAAGATGATAGTAATATCTGCCCCCAAAACCACACTGTCCTGTGCTTGATTCCTTTTCACTATCGGGACATTAGAAAGATCTGTTCTTCAAGGCCCGATGTGAGTTTGGGACAGGTACATCAAAAATCACTTCCCGAGTCACAGATCTCTGGGAGAGCACCACTTCTCCCAAGCAATATGTTTGACAGTACCCAGGAATAAGCACTCAAGAGCCAGAGATGTAAAAAACCCAACAAATACACCCCACCCCCCCCCAAAAAAAAAGAGATTGACTTAGATCAATGGGTTTATTCTGAAGTGTCTCCAAATGGCCACTGATCTTTGTTTCGGTGGTGAAAATCCCTTTTAAAAATGATTTTATTTGATCAATTAAATGCTACCAATTTCTGGATACACTAACCACAAATTTGCTAAATTCCTGAGCTAATGAAAGGCTGGCTTGCTTTGACATGAATGGGAGTTTTGTTTGAGTAACAATCGAATAAGGACTTGGCCCAAAGACAGCAAGGAAAATATTTAGATGTTAAATATGTATTCAGAAGACCTTTCTTCCAATCTTTTCTCTTACAGTAACAGGACAGTAATTGTGCTCTCTAGAAGGGACAGTTCAGGGAGACGTCCAGCACCTCTCAGGATTTAGCAGAGTGAGCAAGAAACTATGCAAATATTTTAGTTTAGAAATACTTGTAGCTCCTTTTCAAACAATGAAAGCCTCAATTAAAGCCAGATCTCTGTTATTTAAAAATTCCAGGCAGCAACTGAGAGAGAGTTTCATTTTTCCCCCCTCTCACTTGCAAACATAAAGTCCAATGTATTTGAGAATCAGAAAGACGGGGTCTAACGTTAAAACTCTGAGAGCTGAGAAGTCTGAAGCTGTGATTCTTATCTGCTAAGGAGTTTTGCAGTCATCAATACCTATAGAAAGCCAAAGTACAAGAAATAGGTGACCTTAATAGGTATAACTCTGTATGGGTTCATTGTAGCATGAAATTAAATTTTTAATCTGAATTGATGAACAAAAATGCTGGTTTGATCCTCCACACACACAACAGTTTAAGTAGTTTGGTAACTGTTTCACTTCCAGAACGTAGCTGCACAAACAAGATCAGCAACACAATAATCCACTTCATGGACCGTGGGCTGGGATGATCCAGAAACAAAAAGGTCTCTAAGGCTTTTAGTTAAATCAGTGCAAGCAAGATTCAGGATTGCTGAGGAGCTGTGTTCTTTAATCCCAAAGTTACTCAGTTAGTGAGTCTTTTGAGGGACTTCAATTGGCTTTGGATGTGGTTCCAGGTTTTGTGTATAATCACATTCAGCAACACCTTATCCTCAGAGCTCATCTCATTCCAGCAGGCTTCCCTCAAAATTGATGCACTTCCTCCAAGTGTACCTTTAAAATACTTCGTGCCAGGCTGAATACACAGCAGATATGTTGTCTAGAAGGGAATTGCTAACTATTTGGCTCCATCTCAAGAATGCTAATATAAGTTGTAGAAGTTGAAATGAACCTATTAATAGAGGATCTCCTGCCAAAACCAAAAGAGAAGACTTTATCTTCTTGATTTCATTTTCAAAAGCCAACTTCTTTCCCATTGTTTTGAAGTTCTCAGTATTAAAAATGCCCCTCAGTCCATGATCTTATTTAGGGCTTCTTTTTCCCCTAAAATTACTTACAGAGATTTGACAAATAAAAACAAACATGGGAAAGTAAAATCATCTTTTCACTAGTATAGAAACCTGAATTTGGATATGCTGGTCAGCTGAAGCTGTCAGAATGGCTGGAGGAATTATCTGCTATTATCTGCCGAGTAAACACCATCACAAAGTGAAAACTGATGCCATAGCATTTTTCATAATGCAATAGGCACGGCCCTCACTACTGAGTATTGGAGCCAAATGTTCTGCCATGGCCCTATACAATAGCGCTCTTTGACAATAGCTCAGTATTTAGTTTGTTATGAAATCCAGTCTATTTTGGGAGGGCCCTATTGTTTCCATTTTATATGTGCTGCAGACTTGAGTCTTGGAAAACACAGAACCAGTTGCAGAAGTTGTCACTTGCTGAAAAAGCTGAAGGTTTTGTCCCACTGAGAGTGGAGAAGCATCTTCCTGCCAGCCTGAGATGTGGAGACAGCTTGGCCCTGCAGGACTGCACGCCCGTTTGTCGACGCCTGAGGGAAGGATCAGCAGTGAGAGCTACCAAGCACTCTGTTCTGTAATCATTTCTTGAAGTACCAATGCCTGTCCTCAAGGTATCTCACCTTTGATGCTTCTCAGAGAAGTATCTCACCTTAGCACCAGTCCCTGAAGGAGGATATAACAGTAAATGTAAATATCCAACCCTGAGAACTCTTCATTTCCTGAAACAAAGTGGTGGTGTCCCCATGATGAAGCTGGCTCAGGAAGCGTTACTTTATCTGTTCTGCTCCCTAAAGGCCTGATCCTGCTCTCCTTTCTCTCACAAAAGACAAGGCCTTGCCATTAAAGTTAACAACATGATGCATACAGAAGTGAGAGGAACATGAGCTGATTGTGTCTTCACCCCTCTCATGTGCACTGGTTCACTGACTTTCACTGTGGAAAGTAGGATGCTTAGCAAGAAGCGAGAGCAATTCCAAATCGAATGCTGTTGCTAAAATAGCTTATTGGGCAGTTGCTGCAAGAGGCCCCTGTCCCTGAGCATGTTCATGCCCCTACTTATGCCCTAAAATGCCCGTGGCTCTTGTCCCTATGTAGACCCATTGCCTGAGTCTGCAGCTGCATCAACACAGATCACTTTTTAGCCTTTCCAAAATGCTGGTTCTCACTGTGGCATTGTAGCATGGCTTAACTCAATAATTCCACGTAAATCAATGACCTAACGATGCAGTCAGTTGTATGTAAGGTAATCCTCGCCCTGGCCTGTTATAGACAGAAAACAAAATCGACAAGAATTTTGTAGGGTTATGAGAAGTAGAGAATATCAGGAGAAAAAAAGGGGTATTTCCCCTGCCGGGTTTGATTAGTGAGCTGTGGTGTCCTGTGGTTGATGAAGGGGACTGCTGTTAATATTGCAGACATTCATTAATGTTCTGACTCATGATGAGGCACTGGACTAGCCATTTCTGCTGTTCTCTGCCTCTATTTCAAAGACTGTAAAAGAAGAGACTCTAATATTAAACCCCAGAAGATCATCATCAGAAGTTGAAGATTTATTTGAGCCTATGAACATCAATTAAAGAAAGAAGTCTAATAGACTCCTCTCTTTAGATTTCTTTTGATTTCCTTTCTTGGTTTCCATTATATTAGAGCTGGACTCCTTGCTTTTGTTCACTGTTCCAGAAGTTCACTGCAGAGCTGGGAGCAATCTGAGGCCCAAGGCTTTCTAGTCCTCACACAAATCCTACTCAAGTTACTGTAAATTTGACCAGTCAGCCTTTCTCTGCTGAGATTGATCTGAGTAAATTTACAGCTATCAAACCTCATTAAATATGTATTGATGTTTGTTGTATGTGTATTTTTTCCCTTTTTCCCCCTTAAAAACAATTCCAAGTTTGTGTACCGAACGCAAATCAGCAAATGAGAGCTGATGAGGAGGAGTTTGCAGACAAATAAAGTTGGTGCACTGATTCCTGGTACCTGTTTCATCCTTCCATTTTAGAAGACAGAATAAGCAACAGGTAGCACAGAACTGAAAGGAGGACTAGCAAACACATGGGAAGCACAATATGTTCCCACATGCAACCCAACACGATAGTAGCGAAACACAGGAGGAAACTTCCCCTGGCTCATCTGCTTATGTCCAGCATTGGTTATGGGGAATGATGCCTTTCAGGTTTTGTGTTTTAGTTTACCCATGAGCTCTGAGCATGACTGCTAAGTGATTTCAGGGATGACAGCAGTTTGATATGCCTGTGTTGACATGTGTGTGTTTGCACATATGGTCCACCTTTGCTCTCCAGTAATGTACTCCATCTTTCAAAGAAATAGTGCTCAGACTCATTACGGGCTTTCCTGGTATGAATCAGGGACTTGCTGCTGGAGTAAAACTGAGCTGCACTGGTTACTGTTAGCCGAGATTCAAGCCCAGATAAATATATGTATGTGTTTTATCTTTTTCATAAAACTGTATGAGAAATGGCTTGCTTTGGAAGCTCACCAACCTTCCCATTCTACATTTGGACTGCTTACATGTGCCAAAGCATTTCTAGATGAAGGACCATGAAGGCATCTTCCAGACAATATTCATATCCTCTGCTGGTTAGAATGTGTAGCCCCAATTACTTAAAATACAGCTGCAATCTGCAGCCTCAGAGCATTTCATGTCCAGTGTGAGTGCTTTACCCTGAAAGTAAAGTCTTTCTTTTTTAATCCCTTAGGCCCCTCAACACAGCATGTAAAACCCAAGAAGACACAGCCTGAAGGGCCCCTGCCTTATGTGTAATCATGGGAACTATCGCTTAGTATTGATATTGTCTTATTAAAGCAATTAGCCAAGCATTTCAGAAGCTTGTTAATGTTTCTAGAGTGACTTCTAATGAGGGATAATGATAACAAGCATGGAAGGTCTCTGGTGAACTTTAGATAATGATGTAAATCTGAGAAAGGTCAATGGTATTCGTGGATTCAATGATGGCCATTCCATTTCCATTCATTACCTGGTTCAGCTTTTATTTTCTCTTCCGAGGCCATTTACATCTGCAAGAACATGGTCCTTATCTAATCTAGAGCCCTACCTCTTGGTTCACAGATTGACTTAGCTATGAAGTAAATGATGCTGAGCCTTAGCACTCCTTGTAATGAGCTCAAGTCTAGACAACAACAAATCGATTAGCAGAATGAAAGCAGATACAACAGGAGGCACTACAACAATGACAATGTTTTACATTTACATAGCAAAACACTTCCCCAGAAGATCCCCAAACAGGGGCCTGGCCATCACAGGGAGCATTGTGTGGCTGTGGAAAGGCAATGTCAGAGGGAAGTGGGATCAAACAGAAAGACATAAAAGGGCCCTACAGGGAGGCAAGAAATGGAGCTTCTTTGCCAGAGCTGGGCTGCAAAGTTCAGGTATGACAGCAAGGTCTAGAGCTGTAGGAACTATTTGTACTGGTATTAAATAGGCATTCACTGGCATAGAAATATCAGTAATATATCTGTGCTGACAGACTTCTAGTTTATCCCTGTCCCTGGTCAGGGATTATGGCCCTAATCCACAGCCCACAGAAGCCTGTGCATCACTAACTTCAAGTAGGAGAGCAAAGCAGGCTTTCCAGAGGGGTACAGAATGCCAGAAGGGAGCCTGAGAAGGCTATGGGGTCAGACTGGACACTGCTTCACGGCAGGATGTCACATGAGGTTCTGGCTAAAGGTCTCATGCTGTCCTTTAAAGAGGCAAATGCGAAGGCACAGTGCAAGGAAGGGTATTTCCACCCTTACGCAGAGCCATTATAGGAATTGGCACTGTATAGAACTCTCGCTTTTATAAAGAGGTTCAGAAGTAGTTTGAGAGGTAAAGGAGGTGTCTCTCGGTGATAGACTGAAAGAGCTGTCTATTTAGGAAAAAGAATAGAGAGAGATGACCTGATTACTCCATGCTGGCTCTTTAGCAGTACATTCATGAGAAGAAAATGCTAGGTATCGAAAGGCCATTTAATCTACTAGAGATAAAAGCCAGTTACCAAGCCAGGCAAATACAAAATGGAAATCATGTATATGTGTTTATACACGGTTGGGTTTGGGTTCTTGTTTGGTTGAGGGGTTTGGGGGGGGGGGGTGCTTTACTTTTTAACGTGGAGGTGCTCAGCTGCAGAATTAAAACTCATTAGTAAGTCACAAAACTGCCTCTTGTCAGTGGGCATGGAGTTGAGAGCTCCAGCTGGTGTTAGTGGCCTCGCCTCTCCTCACCTGTGGCTCCCAAGTGAAACCATTTAAGCTCAGATGTGAGCTCCCCACCTTTGCCTAAGCTTTGCTGTGTGGAAGTGTTCTACGGTTCCTGACATGGAGACTGGTTTTCCTGGAGCTTCTGTAAGCCCTCACCTCCACTAGATGGATGATAGCTGGAGCATGAGATGTGTCCTTACTGGTAAGGCTGCCTATACTCCTCACTGTGCCTTAGTTTACCCATCTGTTCAGCAGGCCCAGTTATGCTTGTATGACTGACCTGACAGGTGCTGCTATGAGGATTAATGATTAACAATGGGATCTGTACATTGGGGCTGACTCTACAGAGCTCCGAGTGTTGTTGCAGGCTTGTAAAGAAACCAAAGGAGGCAGCAGGTAATTGTAAATCGGTTTCAGAATGTAGTTTTATGCCTTTGGTGGGAAGGTATCTAAGGGAAATACAGTAAGTAGAATTCTTTCCATTCACACATTCTTTGCTAATATTTTGAGTCTGTGGATCACCTTTTGATTATTAGCACAAATATTTGCTCTTTATTTATTATTCTGTGTCCTTCTAGGATTGAAAAAGAAGGGAGCAAGGAATGGCTGGTGAGAGGGGCAGATGGGAATTATTAAGTAAGTAAATAAAAGGTCAGTCATCACATTAATCACTCCAGTCTCCACTCTGTGCAGACCCTCATGCTGGTGATCCCCCTCTCCAAGCTCAAAGTCGCCAGAGCTGAGAGGGTCCACGCTTGGATATATTTGCCTTCTGCTGGGAGCTGCTGCAAGGCTGGGAGCAGGCTCTTCCTCAGCATCTTGCAGTCCTGCATCTGTCCCTGCTTTTTAGTCTCCAAATGTTTGTGTAGTGCTGAGCGCAGTAGCTGGCCTGACTTTGTTTCATAATAACTGATAACTGTAGTGAGAGAATGTTGTTTTGGGAAATAATCAGTGTTACTGTGTGCTCGAGCTGAGAGAAGCCAACCCATCCAGGCTTAATGTACAAAATAGGAGTGTTCATGCACTTGAGAGATGAAAGCTTGAAGGGGAGATGCAGAAATTAAGTGGCTTGCCCACGGTTACGTGTTTGGTCAAGATGGGATAAAGCACTTGTTCCTGCCCAGCCTGAGGGAGCCCTGCTCCCTGGGCTACTGTGCTTTTCCAGGTATATAATTTTCAATGATGAGCCTTCACCAGTCCTGCCTTCATTTGGTATTTCTTTCTTGGTCTATTAATTTGAGTTTATCGCAGCCAGGGCTTGTCTGAATATCTGTACTGATTGTTCTCTGCAACTTTTATATTTAAACGAACGCTCACACACCCCCGAAACAACATAAAATAGCCCACAGAAACACCCAGCGTTGCCATAGGGCATCCCTTGTCTTCTCCCCAAGTTTCTCTCTGAAGAATGTATGAAGAATAAGAGTTGCTTTATGGTTTGGAGGAAATTTTGTGTCTTTATTAGGATTCTCTTCTCAAGAAACAATTTATTAGACACAAGAATGTTATGTTATACTACCTCCCCCTTTTTGCCTGGGAATTTACAGTTCACACACTGCACCAGCACATAAATCCAGTTTTATTTCTCAATTTATTCACCTGGAACTAAGTGGATTAAATCTTTTTTTTGGTTTATTTTTTTTTTTTAAGGAGACCAGCACTGCAAATAATCACGATTGTTAGACAGACAAATTGGAGGTGGCTGTGGACATGCAGTTGCTTTCTATGCAAACTTTTATGCTTGCCGAGTTTAAATGGTGATTTTTCTCTTTTCTTAGTGCAAAATTTACCTTTAATGACCCTCTTTCCCCTTAATAAACCAGGATTGATTAGAATTTGGCTTTAAGAGATGAAAGGACTCTGCAATTATCTACTTGTATATGCCCTTCAGTAAACTACCTTGTCTCCCCCTTTCTACCTCCCCTTCTTAAGAAGACTTTCCCAGGTCGCTCTTGGCTGCGGTTGAACGATGTTGGCTCATGTCCATGCTGCAACAAAGACCTGGCATTCCAGCTGTCTGCTTCTAATCTCCAGTGTCAGCTCTTGTTAATGTTTCAGCATGAAATCAGAGGGGGCAAAGCTGCATGGAATATTAAAACCATGATCAGAATTCCACTGAAATGCTGATAGTCTGCAAGCACCATTAGGAGGGCCGTCAAATCACTGTCTCGCATTAAATAAAAAGAAAAGATTTCTATCGCTGGGGCGCACGGGAAGTACAATCAGTGAATCACTGCACTAAATTAGCATTTTTTCAATTGGAGATCGAAGTTGATTTATTGTTCTACACAACATTAATGTAACTATGTGCTTGACCTGTTAAGGCAGCTAATTTTTCATTTAAATGGCTTCTTTCTCTATGCAAAAAGGTTGTAATCATATTTCAACTTTGCAAAGTGATCAGGAAAGTACTGGACTGTTTCAAAATGGTCTTGAGTCTCTCTTCCTCCCTTCCCCCCAACTCTCTTATGCCTAGTGGTCAAGGGCAAGGAGTTTAAGGGAAAAAAAGCTGTCTCAAGTAATAAGCTTAATTGTCATTTGACTTGAGCTATTTTACACCACTCTGACCATGTAGAAAAGCATTTGAGTGGGTGTAAGTTTCACACCCCCAAGCCTTGCAAAGGGAGCTCAGAACATGGGGAGGATCTGGCCCTGAATAATTCCAGGTTGTGCAGAAAAAGGGGAGGGGAGGTTTGTTATTCTTCCACCTTTATTTTTCTCACTGCTCTGAGTAAACTGTTGCTGGATAAGACCATAAGCATTTGTATTTTTCACAGGTTAAACTATAGCTCTGAGTTCAGTGGCAGCAGACTGAATTAAAGACTGCGAAACACAGGCCGATACAGAGCTTAGCACAGAATGAGCAGTGCAGAAATCCCTGCTGGTTTTAATGGATGTTGCCAGGTACTGTACATGTAGAATAAGAGTTGTAGTTTTCCAGTGACGTTGGTTTTGCAAATGCAATCTATGACTTACTGGAAGTGAAGCTGCCTGTGAGAAAGTGTCGCTGATCGGTCTGAAAAAAGCATAGCTGTCCAAGAGGAAGTCTACTTGATGGTCTGAAAGGCCATTCCATTTGGCAAATGTAATTTATAGTTTGAGAAGAGGAATGGCTTTTTAAAAGGCAGAAATCCAATCTGTGTGCGCAACCTGCCGCGGTCGTCCCTTTCTTCTTGGTTCATGAGGGTGAGGAGGTGGAGGTTTGCAGTCTCCAGTGCTGGCAGGATGGGAACCCATTTCCCATCTGACTCCAGTATGTTTCCTGTTAAATGTGTCTACTTTACACCCGGTCACTTCCAACTGTTGCTGTCTCATAGTCCAACCTGGGAAAGCTGCTGTACAAATGGACAATGTCCAGATGACAATATAGAGCACCCTGGTGCCTCCTCCCTGACAAAGTGAAGATAATATACATTTCCAATTAGTGGTACACATTCTAGTCATGTTCTCTTTTTACTCCCTAACTATCTTTGTTTTGCTAAAAAGCTGTTCGGTCATTAATGAAATCCTGCAGTTCTGCTAATCCTAGATACAATGCAGCTTTTCTCTAGCAGGCTATCCCTGACATAAAACTACAGTTACCCAAGCTCCCCACCACATTAAGATTCGCTGTCATTTGCCTTTCATTACATACCTGATGTAGCACAGTAGCAGTCAAATGTCCTTGGCAGGCAAAGCAAAGTATTTAATTGTATTAGTTTCCGCTTGCTCCACCTTAGGAAAGTGGGGTTTTCTTTCCTTGGGAGGGGAGGAAGAAAATACTGTATCGTGGAAACTTATACTTTCTGCTTGGATGTAAATGTAATTATCTTTAAATTCTCAAAGCAATCTTGCAACACCACCCCCCCACCCCCCCCTTCCCAGCAACACTGTATTGCCAGTGCCATATGAAATGCCTCTCCGTAGAGGCGAACAATGAGGCATTCATCAAAGGGAACTAGTGATTAGATGTTTTTCATTTTCAGAACTTTAAGAGATAAATAGGGGCCCTGTTCCTTCATTTGATGTCCAGTGCTGTTGGGATTCAATTAATCTCTTCTGATAAGTACCAAATTTCTGCAATATTATTTGGGAAGAAAGAGTGTCACACAGAATGCTGACTTCAAGTCCTTGGAATATGGGTGCTGGTTTGCAATAAGGAAATATATTAAAGAAGGCTTGGATGATCATGGGGCCTGGAGCAGGGCCCTGAAGCTTTTCCACTGAACAGATGTGTTTTTTCCCAATATTTCCCTTCAAAAAAGGGATAGGGCGCAAAGCATTATAACCCTAGCTTATGCTTTAGGAGATCTGAATTCAGACCCTGCCTTTTCTGTGGGGTTATTGAGTCTCTTGTTGTGTTCATGCCCAATTCTGTTAAAGGAAGGGTTAATCATCATTTTCCTCATCGATATGTTGGAAATAGGTTTTTTAACTCTATTGAAATGCTCAAGAGCTGTGGGGTTAAGCAGTGCAGGGATCTCTCTAGGTGAATGCAGTTACTACATGTAATTTCTACAGTCTTCATTTGAATATGCAGAGTTGCTACCTAAGGGAGCTATCACCGGCTGCCTGCTCTATGGCCTATGAAAAATGAGTTGCTGCTTTCAGCCCTGGCAGCAGAGTCTAGGACGTGTGCCTGTTACAAAAGCTGTCTCTGCAATTGATAATAATTTACCCACCTATTCCCATTGACAATATTATTAATAAGATCAATGACTGAACAGGGCTCAAACACTGAACATGCATCTTGTCATTGCTGGAGCAAATGAGGGATATTGATGGAGCAGGCGGTGGAGGCTTGTGTTGCTGCTGCTGCTTGGTACGTTAATGGTGGGTGGACCAAGAAAATAGGTCAGGTTTGATCAATAGGCCTGTTTTCATGAGTACTGAATGTACTTATATAAATGGACCAGCTCAATTAAAAAGAAAAATAAATTAGGCAACTATCGGGCCCAATTTGAACTTAATCTAAAGAAGGAATAACTGTGCTCCTGGCAGCAATACTGTGAAGAAGCTCAGTGAAGGTGGTGCCTATCAGAGGTGTTCCTGACTGATGTCATGGGGTACTCGGGTGGATATTTCAAACTCTGTCTATATTGCTATGAGGAGGCAAGCTTGTGAAGCCCTATGGTTTGATTTAAGTGCCCAACCCAGCACTACTCCAAACTTGTACTCTCATGCATGTATTTTAATCAATCTGGCTTGAATTGCCACAGTGACTTTTTGGGTCCATTTGTAGTTTTTTTGTCCTGATCACATTTCACTGCTAGAATTTACAGTGTTTCTCCTTGTGATTATTCTGCACTAAAACTACTTTGTATGTTTTGCTATAGAATGAGCAGAACTTAGAATGGCACATGCTGCATTGCTAAGTCAAAAGGCTTAACAAATGGTGTTTTAGGGTTTGACTCTCCTTCCTTTTACCTCTTTGGCAAATCTGACTCTGGTTTTACTAGAGCAGAATCAGACACTGAGTTTAGCACTGAGAACAAGATAGAGGTTTATGGTCAAACGCTGCAATCAGTTTCCAGGACACCATGGAAATAGCAAGGGACAAGTGGCAGATGTACCTATGAAACGTTTTTGGCACACATCTTCATCTTTGTATTTTAAAGATGCAACAGCTCCTTTGTAGTCTTCGGGATTGATGTTAGGCTTGTTGATCTTTCAAATGATTTCAAGGGCTTTGGATCAAGTCTAAAGCCAAACTGCTCATAAAAAGTCAAGAAGGAGCCATAGACTTGGGGAGGGACAAGGGGGTCATTCGGTTACAAAAGTGGGTTTTGTGAACTTCTGTTGGTTTTATCAGGTGCTTTCTGAACGCAGCTCAGCTTGTATTATCTGCAAGATTTTATGTCACTGCAGTATCTCAAGCTGCACCGATAACAGGATCTCAGAATGTATTCTTAACACAAAACATGTAGAGAGTTTGGGAAGGTTTAGTCTCTGGATTAACTGAGTGGAAAATGTCTTTCATTGTAGCTACAGATGGCCCACAACACGGGAGGAATCTGGAGGAAAAAAATGGAGCCGCTTTGTCTTTGCGACTTCATTAGGGTTTTCCAAAACTCTGAGCATGATTGCTCATAAAATGAGGAGAAATGGAGAATTATTTTCATGCTTCCTCATTCTTTTTCAAAATATTACTATTTCCCTAACAGAAAACATTAAATTTGAAAGCAGAAAAGATTTTCAAGCCTTTTGTGTGTTTTATTCTGTAAGAGAAGTTAATACTTGAAGGAAATCTAGCAAGATTTCCAAGAAATCCACCTTGCAAATCATGCGGAAATGTTGTAAACCCAGCTCTGAATTTCAGGCAATGGAAAGTAGCTATTTGATATTTGATTTCTGATTTGTTTTGTTTTCCTCCATGAGGCTTCTCCCCATGAGGAATTTGATTCCTGATGTGCTGTAGTGAGATTGCTGAATGTCTGCTGTGATAGGAATCCGCACTCCCTTCTGACGAGTCATGCTTCGTTATGACTATCATCAAAATCAAAATAGCAGCCTCTTTTTTTGCTGACTGTATTGCTAATCCAATGGAGACTGGAGAGAGAGGTGGGTGGGCAGGCAGAGAGAAAGCACAGCAGTGATAATGTCACGTATTTGGGAACAGGATATTTTCCTGTATAAGATTAAATTATCAAATTGAAGCTTAGTGCTGTGATCGAGAAACTCAGTTCTCCATATGACAGAATTGCCAGTCTGGGCCAAATTTATCCTTGATAGAAAGCCATCTGTGTGTATAATTCTGTCCAGGTTGAAGTGGGACCCTTGATAGTAATGGGACCACCACCAGCAACAGGGACTGAGATATCTGTGTGTAAACACCATTCTTGGGTGTTGTGAATAATATTACTTATATCTAGGGTGATTTTCATTTAATTTCTCAAGCCCTTACAGTAAGAGTCATAGATAGATGATCGAATACTTACCAGTGAGAAGACTTGTCTTTGTGGGGAAAATGAAAGACTAGACCAGGTAGCAATTGCAAAGGAAATCTGTAGCCTATATTTGGAGCACATTAATAACATGACTAGTGACCTTTCTGCTGGCAAGGAACGGGTATAATTGATTGTCCTACCCAGGAGTTGTGCAGAACTATAGATAGGTTATTTCCAGACCAGTCTTTGTTGTGGTCACATCTTTGGCCAGTGCAAACTCTGTGTGGGTATAGTTTAGGCTGGTTAAACCCAAGTATAGCTGAGCAACTAGAACAATGCCTTGGTATGGCTGCCAAAGGTACAGATGCTGGTGACCATGCTTGAGCTTGTACATTGGACTTTCTCCTAAAGGAAAGTTAAGTTTGTTGCTTTTAAACCTTCAGTATCTCACTTTTCTAGGATGTATATACATATATATATACACACATATAGGCTTGATATTTATTATGATGTGGGAGGATGTGGATAATTCAGGTCCCCAGAAGTTCTGAGTGTTTTGATAACTTCATATTTTATTAGGGAATAAAAATTCCAGGGTCTACTGTCCTCCCTTAGCTGGAATTAATCCCAAGGGCAGGTCCATGGTTTACTGCTGTGACAACCCAGAGGTCCCAGATCTAAGGCACTCTGTTGGGTCAGCTTTAATGGTGGGTTTCTCCAGGCTGAAAGTCAGAGTTTTTAGCAGCTCCCCAGTGTTATACTTGGAAATCAAAGAGGATTCCCTGGGTCATGTCCCATCTGCAGAAAACCCAAACCCTTTCTGGAAAATACTTTGATTTTGGAAGCTTGCATTTTTGACAAGACTGTGATTTCTTGACAATGTCTGTCTTCTCTAGTAAATGCCTGCCTCTCCTGTGTTTTATTGCTCCCTGAAGACAAATGAGGCAAAGAAAAGGTACATGATTTGTTGCGGACCAAGGAAGAGATAGCGGATGTATAATAGTCCTGATCTTTCTCTCACAACTGCAGCAATGTCCTTCTGTAAATTCTAAGCTAGTGACAGATTCTCCAGACCCTTTCAGACCTGTCTGTGTGCTTAAAAAGTGTTGTGAAGCCCTCTCTTTTCTTGAGAATCCAACCAGATGATGCTGTCAGTGTGGCATGGGTTATTCCGAGCACCAGCTATTAGATAGTGTCACTTGCTCTATACTTCCCTTAAAATATTGCCTTATCTACCAGTACTATGAACTCCTATTGCAAGGGGATAACCCAGAAGGTTCATTTAGGGAGCAAACAACTGGCCTGAAAGCTAGTAGGTAATTTGCTATTTGGGTTTCCTTCATGAGGGCAGGTAAATGTCTGGTACCCAGGAGCGGGGTGGACGTCTGCTTCCTGCCTGTGTCCAGGAGTAATATACAGAATCCATTAGAGAGATGCCTAATCATCTTAACCTGTCAGATCCAAACCACCCTCTTTTAAGAGCCAATTTGTTTTCCTGCCAGATCGATGTTCTTATCTGTAATTGCACAAGCCATGAACGGCACCCAATAACCAGTTAATATTCAGTTCCATTCCATGGCAGGGTGGGGAGCAGGGAAATGTCTTAATTTAAACATTTATTGTACAACTGTGAAAATGTCCTAAGTGAAATTAATTGAAGCTCAGGGAGAATAACTTATAAATCACCTTGTCTGGCTTGCATAAAATGATATAAGGATATGCTGAAGCCTTATCGTGGTGCTCTGTAGAGCTGTAGAAAGCTTTAACCCCAAGGTTACTGCTGTTATTGTGGCTCCAAGATGGAAGAATCTGACTCCTACAGGTTATGTGCTAAAGGGAGGACCGATCTAATTAATACTAATCCACAAATTTTTACTGTTCTTTTGCACTTCTCCAACAGCTCCCTGCAATGGATCGTGCTAGACAATTTGAATGTAGTGTTAATACTGTCAGCCATTCATCCCTTAGACTTCGGCAGCACCTTAAAAAGGGGTAATAATCCCGTCAGACTGCGCTTTTCACAGTACAAATATCACCAGAAAATGGAAAAACAACCCCAGTGACGTTAGCAGAATAAGATATAAACAATACTGGCTAAAATACAAGATGGAAATTAGGAAGGCTTAATGGGGAATTTGAAGAGCACATAAAGACACAAACAACTTGCAGCGATTTTATTGATTTGTTCAAAACAGTGGGGACTGCAAAGGAAATACTTGCTATGCTTGGATGTTAGGAGAAACACTTAAGTAACAGTACTGCAGACAAATAAAAGCCTTAGCTACCTATTAACTCTTGTGACAGTGGATAGTAGGGGAAGGTGCAATGCAGTGACAGAGAAGGAAGCACTGAGGTTTGAGATGGACGATACCTTTTAGTTTGCTTTTGTGCAGCTTTCAACACTGTGGAGGCCTGGTTTATGGCTCCTCTCTGCTCCTGTAACAGCAGAAGAGCAAGAAGCTCCGAGGACTAAAAAGCACATACTTGTGATTTGTGAAAGATGTGACTGAGCTATTGGGGTGGAAAAAAAAAAGTGATAATCCTGCTCAAATCAGCTGCTCGATGGGAAGCCTGCAAAGGCTGCCTCTTTGGAAGTGTTCATCCTGCATATTGCAAATCAGCAAGGCTTAATTAAGCACTGGGCAGGCTGAATGAAGAGATTATTTAAAATAGAATTCAGTCAAAACTACTTGATACGATACCGATGAACAAGTGCAGCTCCTGTAAAGGAAATTCATGTCTCTATAACACATTTGGGAAGAGGTCAACAAACTAGTGAATAAAGGCGAACTGGTTGACATTAATTATATAGGCATGCAGAAAGTCTTTGGACAAAAACCCTAACAAGAGTCTACTAAGGAAGCCAAGTACCCAAGGGCTGACTGGTAAAACACTGCTGTGCATTTGATGTGAGTAAAAAGCTCCCCTCATACACACCCCTAAGACAGGAAGTAAATAGACTGGTTTTAACGTAGCAAGAAATCAGTGCTGTGCCTAGGGTTTGGTAATCGTTTAAATATATTTACTGTTGAGTTGGAAAAGTAAAAAGTAAGGCAGGAAAAGCTGATTCAGGCTAAGCTGGAGGTGGCTGAATGGTTTTAATGGAACCCCACACAGTAAAAGGGAAACGTGAGGGGCAGGGTGGAAATTCCTGGCTGACAACTCCAAGGGACTCTTCAAAAGAGTATTTGGACAGCCCATAGCTAAGTTATCACTGAAGGGAAAAAAAGAGGTCTGTGACTGCACAGTTCAATGGTATCACTGTTCAGTTTACAGTGGCTAAGAAAAACACCAGTGAAGTGGTAGGGGGAAAAAACCCAACTAGCATAGAACATGATATTGCAAATATAAAGATACTATATCGGTGTCCCATGATACTGGTCACTGCTATGCAAGCAGGGTACAGAATAAATAGAAACAGCTGGGAGATGGACAGCAGAAATAATTAGACGCCTGCAGAAGTTCTCAAAAGAATAATTTCTTGAAAGAGATTGTTCAGATGAGAGAACATAGAAGTAAATAATAAAAGGAGCAGAGAAGGTGAATGGTAGTACATTCAAAATGGTTAAAAAGAACTGGGTTTTGTACAGTTGACAAAAACCTGCGGAGTTCTTTGTCTCTTGACATGGTTGAGGCCAGGAATCTGGTGGGATTGAAAAATTCATTGACCATTTGTACAGTGAATGGAAACATCTGCAGGAAAATGGTGCGATGCTATTCTTAGAAAAGAACCGGCACCAACACTCCTACTTTGGGGCATAGCTCAATAGCGACTGAGGAAAGGATAGGGAAGAAATTTCCTCATTAAGGTTTTCTGTTATGATCCAGGAGGAGATATGTACTTCCTTCTGCAATTTGATTATCACTGTAATAAGTTAGTTATTTGGTTTAAGTAAATATGGCAACATACAGTTTTTATTATAGCATATTGTCCAAATTCTCGTGAAAGGGAGGGTGGTTTAAGAGTGAATTGAGATTTCCCATAATTGCAATATGGCATCATCAATGCACATCTGTACACGGATGCTTAAGGCGGTAATCGCACAAGTTTATAACACTCAGTTAAAATTCACTGCACAGGTATATTTAAGTGCTAGCAATAAATGACAGACTGAGGGAGATTATTTGAGGTTGTTCTTAATGGGGGGGATGAGGCTCCTGCACAATTCCCAAATTATTTGCCCAGTCGGGAAAGGACTGAAAATGATGATGAATTTTGATTTATTATTTTTAATGAAGCAGACAAGCAGCATTTGTCCAGTTTGGGAAGCCCATCCTCAGCTGAGATGGGAGGGCAGGATGAGTAGGTGCCCTGGGGATGTAGGGGATGCCTGGGGGGGGGGGGGGGGGGCAGTGCTGGGGGCTGCCTGTTGTGCGCCACTGGGTGCCTCCTCCCAGGGCAGATTTGCTTAGTGCCCCTGGATCCCTTCACAAAAGAAACCTGGGGAGTCCAAAATTCAAGAGGCAAAACTTGATTCCTAGGCAAGAAAAGAAACCAGAACAAAACAGCAAAGCCCCAACCCGGGATTTTCAGATGAGCCGAAACTTGGTGCTACAGGCAGTGAATCTGACAGCTTCTTGCCACCTCCTCCTGGTGTGGTTTACTTTGAACTTTTCAATATAAACAGTGCTAAAGCTGTACTCGGGTAGGGATTTTATGGCCAAAGTTTGCAGAACAGGACACTAACATTCCTGTCCTTTCTCGACTGCAAAACTGCTATTAACTCACTGGAAACCCACACGCAGGGAAGCAGAATCAGATCTCTAAAAAAGCAGAAACAAAACACACAAAAAAAAGCATCGTATTAGAGCATAAAATACATTGGGCAAAATAGTTTTGCTCTGTTGCTCAATGCAAGGAAAAAGGATTGGGGTAAAATGTGCGTGTGGGTATTTACACCCTTGCACAGGGAAATCTTTCTCTGGTTTGAAATCCGGATCGGTGCCACAGGAAAATAAAATGCTGAGCCTCCACACAAACCTCTTGTCTCTCTTCTGTGTCAGCTGGGACTTGCAGAGAATAGCATTTCATTTCCTACTGTTGAGGCAGCAGCAAGTAAAGCGAATGTTCATATGTGTGGTGAGGCATTTGTCCCTGGAAAAATAACATCTCTTCTTCTATTAATGTTTTAATTAATCCCTTTTAGTTATGAAATGTAACTTTACATTACATAAAAAAAAAAATTACATGCAGTCTCTTAATCTGCTAATCCTTTCTCCAGACAAGCTGGTTCTTTTTAAATCAACTGCCATTTTATCAACCCAATGGAGCAGAGATCCGGACTCAACTCTATTCAACAATACATTCTTTTCATGAGAGACTGGCCTAGCTAATATGACACCACAAAGGGCTTGAGGAATTCCAAATACCCAGCTCTTTGGATTAAAAGCATAATAATCCCATGCAGTTTTTTGTTCAGAATTGATAGAATGGTTGTATAGTGAGTCACACTTGTTTGAACTTATCAAAGTAACAATATATCAAGCATTTCGTAGGATGATATTTTATTTTCTCAGGTTGATTCAACTTCTTTCAAGTCTTTTTCTTTTTTAAGTGTGTATTTATGACTGCCAAATGCCCCTGCAGTTAAACAATTAAAACATGTAATTAAGCACAGAATCTGATAGCTGTTGTTTTATGACTAGATTTCTATACAGTTTTTATATAGACATAAGCAGTGTTGTCACAAAAACAGCAACAGTGGCACAGCACAGAACACAGTGTGTCCCGGTGTAAAAGTAATTTATACTGCTGTGACTCTTCCCCCAAGCCATCAGCGTGCCTGCACGCTATTTCCAGGCTATATTGCGGAGCCAAAGCAGGACAGCTTTTGTGTGTCAACAAGCCCGTTGGGAGACAGAAAACAAGGCTGTTAGGATTAGCAGCCCGGTAGCCTTAATAAACTCATGGGTGAATCTAAAGCTTTGGGAGGGAGGAGGAGATGGAGGTGTGGTGCAGAGCTGTTGCTATCTGCTGCCATCCCAGACCTCCTTCTGCTGCAGCAGACCCCTGAACCAATGGTACCCCGGCTACTGCATGGTTGTTTGCTGCCAGCACGGTGTCCTTTTCATCTCCTGATATTGTTATCCCAAATTAACCTGATGTGAGCCTAGCCCGTAAGCCTCGCTGTGTTCCCTCTCACTTTGCATTGGATGAAGTACGAGGAGACAGAACCAGTTTTCTTTCAGATGGGTTTTATAAGCTTATTAAAAAAGCTATCAGTTGCAATAACAAAAAGGATAGCCTCTTAGAAGTGAGCTGAGATATTCATTACCACATTGCAGTTCTTGTTGGAGGAGTGGGTGTTTTTATTACTAACGTGGTTTTCTCTTAGCGTCAGTAGGACTGTAAGCAAATTTCATGCCTACAAGCTAGGAGTTAATGGGCTGGAGCACTGTGCAAGGACCTGCACTTCAGCTAACATGGGAAGAGCACATTGCAACTGGGAATACTTGATGGGCTCCAACAGAGCAGCCTCAAAAAGGGGCTCCTTGCCTGTCACTGCCTCTGCAGCTTTCCAGGAGAGCAAGAAACGGGACTTCCCTTTACACTGAGCAGCACAGGATGCTCTGAGACAGCTTTTCACTCCAGTTATGGCCACAGGATCCCTGATTCAACATCTTCCCAAAGCAGGAGTGTGGGAGAACATCTTTTTCCTGTCACAGGGCAGCCACAATTCCCTCTTCTGAATAAAAACATACAGAACTTGTCTGGCCAGTGGGGCTGAGCTGGCAAAGTGCTGACTAGAGCATGGCAAATCCAGCCGGAGGGCCTCATTCACTTGCTGGCCTCCACGTTAGCTAGGGAAACTCAGGGCTGAAAGAACCCTCCAGTGCTGTTGCCATCTTAGCCCTGCGATGCTCAAGGGGCAGCAATGTCTTGTGGCGGGACTGGTGCGTCCTTAGTCATGTCCCTGCGGAGAACACAGAACTTCCTTTATTTTATTTGTGTTTTTGTTTTCATTGTCATAACTCTTCCCTTGAGTTCCCACCCCTCCTACTCCATATGGCATCTCACAAGGGAACAATAGGGATCTCTTCAGGGGTTTGTACTATAACTCTTCAGAAGCCCAGTATTCTCTGAGGAGACTGTTGGATTTTATTTTATTTTTTTTCTTTTTAATCCCAATTATTTCAATATTTCTCCCGAATTTCAAAACTGAAAACGTTCACAGAAGAATTGGCAGCATTTGAGTGAATAGTTCTCATTTTTACTTTCGACCAACTGCGGAGCTAACCAGAACGTTTTGCAATTTGACTCCTTTGCCAGTGCCTGCTGGAAAGAAGGGGAATTTGGGAAGGGTGGTGGCAGAAGTGGTTGCTAATTTCCCTTCTTTCTTCTTGCTTCAGTTTGGGGCCTGATCCCAAAACCAGCCGCCACCTCCTCAGGCTACAGGAATAAAAGTGTTAATGAGGAAGCAAATGCAGTATAAAACTTCAATTCTTACAGACACAGGCATAAAAGGCAAGAACAGCCACAATTTCTCCGGCTGGATTAGTACGCTTTTCTTTTGCCAAGTTAATATCGTTTGCATGCCTCCTTGAAGGAGGGCTAGGTCCTTCCATACTCCACCGGTGCCCCTTTAAACAAACACCTCGTAATACTATAGCTATAAATAGCACCGAGGTGGAAATGCCTCGATGTGTTTCTATACCCTCCTTTGTGTTCACGTTTTTCAGGCGTACAAACCTTCTCTCCTTTTCCCCCCACCCAGCTCCTCTAGGATGCGTTGTTATATGTAGAATATTTCTAATAGTCCCATTTCTAAGCAATTTTCACCACTGCCACACAGCAGGGAGAAATTGAGAAATTGCTGCTTGTTTATTTATTTCTCAGTGGAAACATGCACTTAATCCTGCACAATGTGGAAATACATACTGTATATATGGTATGTATTGAAACATACAGTGTATATATATAGATGGATGCATGTTTGTGTGTGCGTTTTAAATGCAGACCATATTGATTTCAATGTGGAACTTATAAAGATGGAAGATATTCTTATCTCTGCAGGAAATAAAGTGTTTTGGGTAATATTTATGGGCAAGATGGTGACCAGTTTATACACCCCATCATTCACAGAGCTTCTTATTTAAGTCAGGGGAGGTGCACAGGGGGCTAAGTGCTAGCAAGAAAGGAAATTACAGTCTAAGTACAAAGATCCCACCCCTGCCCCAAAGTCATTGCAGACCACTTGAAACCAGAGGAGCACGTTGTGGAAATAGCAGTGTACACTCAGCCTCCTCTCCCTCCCTTCAGTAAGCATCTGCTGTTGGCAACTATTAATGGGATATCAGGCTTAATGCCTAATTGCTGTGTAGCCCTATTAGTGGTGCCTCCTCCATGACACAGGAGAGGGAAGAGGTTTAAGGGGATGATGGCTGAAGCCAGCCTGACACTATCAGAGGCTGGCAGGGATTTCTGAGGTCTGGGTTTGATGGAGAGCCAGTCACCTCATGGAAGGCTTTAGGGTAGGAAGCAGGCATGGGTGATGCCATGTAATGTACCTGGGCTCCACATGGAGCGCTTGAAGGATGTGGCCTCTATGAAAAGGAAATGGAATTCTTATCACTGAGCTTGGCTTCTGTAGCACAAAGGTGCATTTACTTAAGGTTTGCTTCTCATTCGGGACCCACCCTAAAGAAGAGAGGGTTGAGATGATTCCATTTTTGGAATCAAGCCTGGTGGGGTAGGAAAAGGGGAAGGGCAAAGCTTCAGTCAGTATTTAAGGCAGTCCTGGCTGTTGGATTTATCCCATGCCCCCCGTCCTCCAAACCTTGACGAGAGCAGCGTGAAAAGCCTTGCAGGTTTTAGCACAGTATACTGTTTGTGTAGAGTTTGTCCATAGGGCAGCTGTGTTGTGCTCACTTCAAGGTCCTTCACAGCCAGCTTCTAGCCTCTAGTAGGGGCCAGTAGTTGATGCTCAGAGTTCAAGAACAATGCCAGTAATGCCTTTGCAGATACCCAGAATGAGGCGTTCGCTTCCAGCAACCTGCAGCTTTTGTGTTTGCTAGCTCAGGTGGGCTTTTCCTCTGTTTATTAGCCTACGTGCACTTAAAACCCCTTTTTATTAATGGTCTTTGTAACCTTCAGTGGCAGCGAGTTCACCAAATTCAGTGTGGGCTGTGTGAGAACCAGGTGTGGCTTTTATCAGGTTTTTCTAATTCGAAGTGGGAGTTCTTTAGGACTGGGACTTCCCTGCTACACGGGGAACATGAAATATGTAATAGAACAGTAGCAGGTTTTGAGCTATTTTTTCCTTGATTGCATTTGACAAGCCCTGTCTATCAGCTTAGGGAAATGAAAAAGAGCAAGCATCTATCTCAGCCTTTTTTTCATCAGTATCAGGCAGCATCTGAAGGAAAGCTCTATTATCTGAAAGGATTAGACCCTGAAGAATGTGCATGGGACATGAGAAGTATTGAAGCACAGTGGGTGATACCAAGAGCATCTGTGATCTAAGAAGCCCTCGGAAAGGCGAGGAAGAATGCGTGGCTGTTGCAATGGGTTCCCTGGAATGCCAAGCGAACATGTGGGTGCCACTGGGTGCTGCTGAGAATGCAGAACTGCCTAGGTGGGCGCCGAGATATGCACTACACAATATGAGCCATGCCACGCGGAGCTGCTGCGACAAAGGAGAGCGATGGGGGCAGGGAGCAGGGTGCTGGAATTAAAACATAGATTAAGCTCCCAGTATGTTTTGCTCTCACTTCTGAAGTATCTGTCTCATGCTGTTCTCCTCTTAATCTGTCAGTTACAGTTAATAGCTGATCAGAGCAGTACTTTAATGAGTCAGCCGGATTGTTTGCATAAACAGTTGCTAGGCTGATGTAACCAACAGCAGTTTGATGCTGAATTCTCCCTGTATGACTTACACCTGCACTCTCCCCTGGCTCCCACCCTCTGGGTTGTTTTCTGCCGGAGGGCACCTGAACAGGCATGCTTAAGCAGTAGGTTGTTTCTTAAAATGTGTTTACATCCTCGCAGCATCCTTTTCCCTATCCATTTCCTCCTCTGCCACCACCTAGATGAGATTTTGTGGCTGACGTGCACCAGGATGTGACTTCAGGTGTAATAATTCACAAGTAGAGCTTTGCCCAAGTACTGCCTTTTGCAACTGGGTGTGAATTATTAAGCTCTGTTTCTCACCTCAGAGTGCCTTTATCAGGATTATAATAATAAAAGCAGTACAAGAAGAGCTAAGTGCAGAGCACAACTGCAGAGATTTAATTCAAATGCTTTTCGGTGTGCTCTGACATATTTACAACTTAAATATTTTGCTTTGAAGTGATTTCAAGCATTTCATATCAAGGTAATAATTCCTGTCTGCAAAACAAATGTTTGCACTTTCATTCATTAATTACTATCATGAGAGATTCGAGCAACCCCAAGGCTCAGGGCTGCACAGGTTCTGATCCAAATCTGTTTTCCTTGGCCTCATCTCAGCAGTATTAAAAATGGGTTTCCGTTTATGCTGTGCCTTTTTCTGTGACATTCTGAAAGACCTTGATCAAAATTAATTGCCCCGTAATGCAAATCTGTCCAAGCAGGAAAAAGAACCCCTGACTCTTGAACTACAGCTTTGCTTGAGTATCTGAGCAGAATGACTCCCAGGATGGAACTTCTGATGATGCTACCGTGCTTGAAAATGTACCTTTTAAAACAGTTTTTGCTCAATGCTGTGTGGGCAAAGTGAGTATTTAATATTATTCTCTTCCACAGATGGGGAAAACAGTCACCAAGTGACTAAATAATGTGCTCGTAGTCACAGAGGAGAAGAATAGAGTGTTCTGCGTTCAAGCCATGTGCCTTTTCTATTCCTCTCCTGCATACTCAACATGGTACAGGGAATCTAAAGGTTTAGATACCTGTAATTGGCTAAAGGTAGAAGATAAAGACCTGGATCTCTTTTGAGAGCTCATGGTCCTGTGCACTGCTCTCTTTCACCGAGTTGTGCTTCTACCCTGGTTAAATTTCACATTCCACATCATTTTTGGTGCTCCTAGGCTTATGGTCTGGTTGCAGACTGGGTATTTCTTCCTGCTAGACTCAAGTTAATCTTAATATCATGTGCTTTAAAAGGCTATAGCATTCCATTGTTGGATTTCTTGCTTTGCAAAAGTTAAGATTCCCCTCTTAAATCACAAGTGAGAGAGACTTGGAGGACACGGAGCCATAGAAATGCCATCAAGTTACTGGTATTACTGAGCAAAGAGGATTTCTTGCAGCTTCTTTAAGGACATTTGGATATTGCTTAAGCAGACCTGAAGAATCAAAGCCTGGTGAGGTCCCTGTACATGGCTGCCTGCCCGAGAATATTGGCACAAAGAAATTGGCACTGTTTGGATAGAAAATGGACAGGGGTTCGCTTGTGCAGTGGGAGGGAGTGCGGTCAATGCCACGTGTGATTTATTTTCAGAGAAAGATGCAGAAAGAGTAAAACCAACCTATAAAACGGATTCTTTAAGTGTTGGGTTTTAAATAGAAAATCACACACCAGTTAACAGTGGCTTAATGTGACTCTAATTCACGTTCTTCCTGTATTTTGGATCCTGTGTCTTATTCAGCATGACGAAAATTGGAACTTTTGTGGCTGAAATGGCAGATATGTGTGGACATGCCTCCAAAAGTTGCCTCTGCAATGCTGCTTCTAGGCACAGTTTGTGATCTCCCAAGGCTAATTTCCCAGGACACTGTGGCTTTAAAGGGACATTTCAAGTATGTAAGTCATTACAGCTTCTACAGCCCACAGGTGATGGGTATTTTGGGTGTGGTAGTGCTCTAAGGATGAAAAAGAAGGAGATTTCATTAAAGAAAGGCATATTCAACAGAAGAACATTGCTGAAATTCCTGTTGTCTTTTTCTTTCAGGCAGTGTGTGTGTGTGTGTATATACATGTATGTATAAAAGCCAAACAAACAACACCTGGAAGCAAACCCATTTGATTGCAATTAGCTTTCAAATTGGGAACCCAAGGTGTGGAGAGCAGTGACTGTGGGATAAAGATGGCTGCTGCACCAGCCCAGCTCCAGCACCCTTCTGTAGAACTTGTTCTCCCTGCACCAAGGTAAGCTATTCTGTCTTTTTCAAAGGGACTTTTGATGGTGTTGGTTTTAAAATGTGTTTAACTGAATGTTCTGGAAGCTGATTTGTACCTGTGGATTTGTGTGTTTCTGTGATTTTTGAAGGCTAGGTTTTAATTTTCAGAGGCCAGACCTGCTTCATAGACAGATTTGGGGCCCTTGGGAACTGTTGAAATCAAACCAGGTGTTACTTGTTTCCGATATTTGTAAAGTCTGAATTGCATCAGTGCATCATTGAACGTGTTTATTAATCCTTACAGAGCTGCTTGGAAGGCATGTCCCATGCTGATGGGATGCGAACGTCTTCCTCTTGTTGCTCCCACTTTCTTCCTTATTTCAAAGTGAAGCTTTGGGAATGGTAGCTCTTCAGAACTATGGGAGCCTGACTTGCAACACCCTTTCTCTGTGGGGTTGCTAATGTTGATTGAAGAGTGAACTTAGCCTTTCTCTCAGTGGTGGCATTTATAGGATTGCTTGCTTTTATGTGGTCCTTGCTTTATTGAAATTTGCATGGAATTAAGGATTTTTCAGGCCTTTACTGGCTGTGCTTGGTTTGCTTGAAACAAGAAGGTTAAAACTTGTGAGGAGGTAGGAGAAACCCAAATTTATCTCTTCTTTGTTACTATTGTAGTATTAATATATCTTTTGCGGTTGCATATGTAATGGTATTTACCAATCTCTTTGCTGGTTGTGTCCATTTCCTAATTGAAATCCCAGTAAAACTCCAGTTACTTTTATAAATACATGAAGTTGTATTCTGCCTGTTTGTGAGTTTTGGTATAACAATACCTGGCCTATAGGTAGCACCTATGATCATTTCCCCACCCTCTCTGGCTGTATTCTTGATAACTACATGAGGGAAGATGGTGCCTGCTGGAGTACTTAATAGTCTGAATAAACAAAGCACAGAAGGGGAGACAGGCATTGGCAAAGCAAGGTAACACACACTATTAGTGGATGGGCTCAGAGGCCAATATGAACCTCCTTATACTTAAGGCAACGTTTCAACCTCTGGTCTAGGATGCCCTCCCCATAGGTAGGTCCTCACCTTCATCCATCCATAGTCACATGCCTGCTCTCTCCTTCACACACGTGCTTCTGCTAAAATATTCACTGGGAGTGTGAAAGCAGCTGCTCTTGCAAAGAAACAACCTTGTATATTACTGAGAAAGGGTTCCAAGTAGTTCAGGCTTCAGCACGGGGATGTGAGTAACCGCTGATATTTGCCCTAAGAAATGCCCAAAGGGAATTAGTTGTCCAGTCTTGTTCATAGCACTGTAGTGGGATGGAGTCAGTGTGCAAAGGGTTAAAGATTAAGGCGGCTGGATATGAGGGGCTGATGTGCTTTCCAGGTAATCGGGATAAACCGCAGCTCATCATGAAAGGGATGAGCTTGAGCTGTGTGTAAAATACAAGCACCTTAGAGGAGGGTGAGGCTGCTTTCTTGGAGAGCAGAGGCAGGAAGGAAAGCTGGAGGTTTTATTTCCCCCAGTCAATAGGGCTGAGGATGGCTGCTTGCTCATTTATTATTTCCTTAGCGAGGCTATAGTGGATAATCAATATGCTGCAGAGGAGGGTTTGATAGCGTCCCTGCATCCTGGGTGTGGTACATGGGCTGATCTGCAAGCACCGCACTGGAGCTGCGGTGGTTTTTTGCTCAGCTGCCAAAGCAGAGCCCTGCAAGCGGCTGGGGGGTTATATTTTCCCCTTCTTTTTCTTCTCCCCGAGGCAGGCAGTGGGAAATGGCTGCCTTGCTGAAAGAATCCCCCTGAAGCTTTGCGCTTTACATCTATCGTGGCTATTTTCTGCATCCAGCCTATTCAAAAGGATTTGATTCTAGAATCGGGCGTCGTCTCTGTGATGCAGAGAGGCTGAGCACGTCTGTCTATAGGAAGGCTGTGGACCTGTGCTGTATGTATCTGCCCTGCAAAGCACTGGGCTGCTCAGCCCTCCCCTTGATGTGTCAAATTTAAACCTTTGAAACACGTTATTTTCATGCTCGGCAGGGACTTTTACAAGAGGATTAAGATACTTCTCTGATGTATTATGGGGAAAGAAACATTATTCCCGTTAAAATAAAAGTATTGGAGGAAAAAAAGGTGCTTACAAGTGCACTACAACTAAGTATCATGTTTCTTAGCACAGCGTAAGTGCTCTTGCAAGCAGACTCCTGTTTATAGTGCTCTCGAATCTGTGCTAAGTCCTGCTGAATTCAGTCTGAATTGAATATTCGATTGAAGATAGGGTCCGACTGATCTCCCAGTAAGGCAGCAAACACTGCAAAATGGTTGAACTTCAGACTCCTTTGTCCATGCATCCTGTGAAAAACAAAATGGGGAATATCTGGGGAGTACAGCAGAGGTCACAGCATACTTCTTGTGGTGTATTGAGTTGCAGCCTTGTGATCACAACTGTAATGGTCCTTAGATGTCTTCTAAGCTCTCCTCTTACATAGATAATTTACCTAAAGCTGGTTTTCTTTTGTCTTTTCCATTACTTCTAGATACTTGCATGAAGAAAATGCAGTTTGGAACTCAAATGTTAGGAATGTCACACTTCTAAAAACATAGACAAAAATCCCTTCGACATTTCCTCTGAGTTTTTCCAACCTCTTGGCCACCTATCCTCTTTCTCCTTGCTTGACTTTGTCCTAGTTAATATTCCAACAGGTGTTTCCTTTTTCAGTGGAATTTTTTAGGCCAATGTCTCAAGAGGCCTTCTGCATAATAATGCTGTATTCATTATGTGGCAGTGTTACTGGGAGAGAACTTTATTTTCTTAACCCCACCATTTCCCCTTCATTCAGTGAGTGTGGGGGGCGGAGGAGGGAGGGAGTTGTGGTTTTCAGCATCTTTGCTACTTTCTCTCTTGATGAGACCACCGTGTGGTACCATTCCAGAGAAGCCCTGCCAGGAGGGTGACTAGGATTAGGAGGGGGAGAAGCGAGGCAGAAAGTCTCTTTTCTTCCGCAGTTTGCAAAGCATCTTAGCTTCTGATTCCTGCCTGGCTTTCCTCTTGAGAGACCATTGGAAATGACAGAGTTAAAAATGATGAAGTTAAAGCCCACAGGCAAAAGAGATTCCTCCCTTTGTGCCCCCTGGTGCATTCTGATACCGCTAGAAGCTTACTGCGGTGATAAGTTGGCTTGAGGGTTAACAGAAGCTGCTTGTTAATCCCTACAGTAGTTTGAAACACGTGTTGAGGTGACTTCTCTGCCTCTTGTGATATTCACAAGGCTTTTGGTGGTGCTGGTTTGGGTTTTTTGGGTAGTAGAGTTGCCAACAAATAAGTCCCGGTGTTCTGGGTGTTGGGCTTTGATTAGTGGGAAAAGGAGCTTTGGTAACCCTTCCAAACTGAGTCCCTAACTCAGGACTGTATGTGCCAATATTTTCTTGTATACCATAGATGTACAATATGGCATAATTATGTATTATGTATGGCAGAGAGTGTAAGGAAAGAAGGATGTGAGTGCTGAAGCAATATAGACTATGAATAGCCTAGGTTCTTCTGCTATAACTCCATTAAAAATTGAGTGCGCAGTAACGTTGTGCTATTCTTGGTACAGATAACTCTTACAAAGGTTAAGACCAATAAATGCACTCGCTGTTGCAGAGCTCCTGATTCGAGCATGGAATGGAGTAGGTGACCTCAATATGATGCTGCAAATTATTGGAAATAAGACAATTGCAGTTCTTGGAACCTTTAATATTGATTGCTTAAGTAAATCGTCTGTTAAATGGCAATCTAATTTGGAAGGTATGCATTGAACTGAATTAATAAACATCTGAATCTGATCAGTTCACTTATTAAGGACAAAAAACAACACTGCTCAGTTGGGTTGATTGGGTGCTTATAAACAAATGTGGAAGTGGAAGATGAGATTACCATATGTACTTAAGGGCTTTTTCTTATATACTGTGTTAGCCATACGTTGTAGACACGGTCCTCTGAGGGATTGTGGCTCTTATAATTGTGGCTATGATTTTTGCAATACAGTCAAAAGTATTTTCACAATAGAGCTTTCTTTCCCAGATTACTAATACATGAAATTGTTAAATCTAAATAATTAAACCAGATAAGATTCATTCTACTTATTTACTTGGGCATGTCATTCTGGTGTTTGGATCTCTGGCTCTTCAGAAAGATGCTTTTTGCTTGGTCATCCTTGTAAATATATATATGAAAATCTTGATACATGTGAATAGCTCTTTTGAGTTCAGTGGAACCAATGAAGTGCATATCAGGAGGATTTAAACTACAGACTGGGGTTCTTGGAATCCTTGTTGTGACATATCCTATTTCATTTGTATGAATGCTTCATATGTTTATATGGCTCATACACACAATAATACTAAATTAGTTGCAAGTATGGGTATTTTAATACTTAGTGACCAAGTAAAATGTCTCTGTATCACAAAATCCTCATTTGGAGAATAAGATGTTTCTATTTCTTTAAAGTGGACTTAGTGTTTTGCAGCTGTTATGAATGTTCTCCAATACTTAGAATTATGAATAAATACAATTATTTACTCATTCTATCCTTTATGTTTACATAGCATAATTACTAGCCACCCTTGATGTTTGATAATAAATGACTTGATATTGATAAATAGATTAGTTAATATGGTAAATGATTATTCCCCAGTAAATGAATCAGTATGCTTTTGACTTCAAGTGCCATTAACAATAAATGCATGGATTCAGGACAGCTTATGCATTTTACATTAAGCAGCCCCTGAATAAACACCCAGAAAGCAGGGACCAGTGCCCGGGGTTGCTCCTCCTTCCCTGTTGCATGCACTAACCGATTGTTCTGCTCTTCCTTGGTTCCTCAAACCACCGTCATGCCTATGGCATGGACAGGCTTTCCTGAAAAGCTCTGGAGTTGTTTAAACCCTCTGGTACCTCTCCGACAGCTGTTTTTTCCCCCTAAGAGAATAGTTATATCTGCTTTTCTCTTTGAGCAGCCTAACTAGTTACTGTAGGATTGGTACATTCTTAGCACATCCAGGGAAATTAGTATCAATGCATCTAAATACTGGATACTACAACACATCTTGAGTTTATTGGACCCATTTGAGTCCGCTCTGGACACTGGCTCTTTGCAGAACTGAAACACAGGAACTTTCAGATAGCAAAAAGGGGATTGAGGCTTCTCTCCTGGAATAGCTGGCTACTAATCAAGGCAATTTTGGATCCCTGTTAGAGACTTTGGTACTCGAAGACCCCCTAAGTCTTTTCTGGGTCTGACCCAATCTGCTGAAGGAGTTGACAGTCAAATTGATTTATGGGAGTAAATTCTAGACCGTATGTTGAGTGAAATCTTGGCTCCGCTGAAGTGAGTTGTGGGGGAGGCAGGGACACAGGATTTCATGGCATCGGGTTTACAGCTGCTGCTGCGTGTGGGAAGGGAGATGGGATATCAAACAAAACCCTTCTTGCTGGTAAGGAGAATGGAGAAAGCTCTGAGCCTTAGTTCCTCCATTAGGTCGAGAGTAAAATCACTGTTTTAAGGGGGCTAAGACTGAACCTAGTAATGACAATGTGATTTCCAGTGTCTGTTGCGTGATACGGGTTTTAAAGTACTGTCACTTCCTTTTCTTCCATCTTTTGCATTCACTTTATTAACTGTAATACTGTCTAGATGATGTATGGGACCTCAAACATCAGCATACATTATACAATACATAAACATGCTATTCCAGCCTCATTACAACACTGGGACTTGGGGGGGAGGGGAGAGGGGACGTGTGTGTGAGAGAGAGAGAAGCTAAAATTAATGCAACAAAATTGGAACCAGCCCTTAAATGGATAGGAATTGCAACGTGACATTACAGTTCTATAACATGGCATCCAATTTGCTGGGTATCTGCAGTTGCTTTATATTAGGGCCTCAAATCCTGGAAATGTTTTGGCATGCGCTTAACTTTAAGTGAGGTAAATCATTCCCATGGCTGCTCTTTCTGGCCCGTGACTCTGTTATGGTGAATTTGTAGCTGAACTCAGAATTCCCTAGACTTCTGCTGCTTTGCATTGCATTTCAACCCTTCCAGCTCCCTAAATTAGTATTGGGCGCATGTGTAAAGTTATAAAGATTCTTATTGGCGCTGTGGGGAAAGGTATCTGCTCAGCTTCAGAGGATGTAGAAACTTCTCATTGTTCTTTAAGGGGATAAGTTATTTCCTGGATCAGGTACATAGCTAGAGGATTGAATCTCAAGAGCTTTGACTGGCAACCATGGGGCCGGAAACATTTCCCTTTGCAGAAACATAGTATGTGTAAGTCAAGTAAACCTCCAAAGGCATCACAGAACTTAGATGCCAAGAAGGAATATAATTTGTTACTAACATTTAAGAATTAGCAGTAAAAAATGGTTTTGTGTTGCTACCCAGTGCAATCTTATGTATTTAACCAGGCTGATGGGTTGCTTTGTCTAAAGCAAAGAGCGTGTTCTGTTGTTCCCTTTTTCCTTGACACTTCCATTGCCCTTTTCTTCTTTAGTTTTTTATTTCCTTGCCATATTTGATTGTTTCAGTTTCTCCGTGCTTTAGATCAGCTCTCTCTTTCAATATTCAGTACTGATAAGTCAAAGAAATATGATGTCTTGGTTATGGCATCAGAATATTATAATTTAGCTATTGTCCTTGGTGATTTTTCTCTACATGCTTAAGTGAAAATGCAATAAAAGTTCATTCTGGGTATGAAAGATGAATGCAATTTGAATGCCAGGGAAGCAGACAGATGTTGATGACAAAGCAGGACTGGAAGGAGCACAACAGTCTATCATCTGCTTGGCAGCACAGCACTGGCTAACGGGACCTCAGTAAAATTATTGAGCTCATGTGTCTGTAGTAGCTTTATGAAGTTCACCTTGGTGATTAGATTTGAGAAATATATAAGTGTACCAGACCACAAGAGCCTGGTGGTTTATGTTGAGGTGAAGGAGGATTGTAGAAAGTAGGGTGGCTCCAGAAACTATTTGGATATTGGATAGAGAATTGGCCTGAATGGGCAGAACTAGGAACCCCTCTGTCCTCCAAAGGTAAAAGTACTGCATATGCTAATTTACCCCAGCTTTGTGTGAGATCTGTTTCAATGCACAGCATGAGAGAGTAAAGCAATCCAGGATGGGCAGATGGTTTGGAGAAAATAGTTGCCTACAGCTGCTGGGAGCAGCAAATAACAAAGAAATAGCAGCCAAAACATGCGAACATCCAGCTATGGGACAAGGAAAGCAGAGACCTGAGTCTGGGCAAGAGAGTGACAGGTGGGAACAAGTTCAGTTTCAACATTTGGTCTATCCATGAGCTGAAGTATCATCTTGTTGTTTTTTATTATCCCTCTGCACTGCATCTCATAGTAAACCAGTGGAAAGTTAGCAACTGTGAACTGTTAAGTTGTAAATTTTGATAGAGTAAGTTGGCTTAGACCTTATTCCTCTAACCAGCTAAACAAGATTGATCCCCAAGAAGTGTACCTGTGTCTCCAGGATTTAGTATGAGTGGTTGACTCTCATCCAGAGCAGAACAACTCTGTTCTTCACTATCAACAGAGCTGTTGTCAAGAAAGATTTAGAAACAAACGAGCTTGAACCTTAATCCCTCCATAGAGGTACAGTAGAAAGCATACTTGCTCACATCTCTCCAGTGCCCACCTATTGCATAGTCCTTGTGCACATTAACCTTTTAGAAAACAAAGCCTGCGGTTATGATATAATCAATGTTTTCTGGATGCAGAGACACATGAAATCAAGACCCCTATGGCATCATTCCATGAAATCTAATAATAATAAAGCCAGTAATGGAAGAATTTATTGGTGAACACAGAGTGCTTACTGGGCAATAAGGTTATTTCTTTCCTTGGATTGTTTTTAAAGCTATCTTCTAGCAATCTGTCGTAAGACTTTGGTTGTATTAAATCACATAAAATGTGTAGATCCTTAGACAACTGATCATTACCAATGAAGATGGGAACCTTGTTACACTTCTGGGGAAATGGGGAGATCTATAGAATTCCTGTTGCTTCATAGAAGCTGTTCCAAAGGTTTCTCCTTTGTGTTTGTAAAGCTATAAAGCTCACCATGTGGGCAAAGTCAATTCATGCAAGGGTCAGATATGATACATTTTTCATTACGGTGCTGCACTGAATTTTGACTTGGTCATTTGGAATTCATAATGCTTGAGTCTACAGAGCAGGTGTGGTTAAACTTGTTCATTGGTAACAACCCCCCCATCTGTTGTCTTTCTAAGGAAGCAGTGTCTTTTCTGCAAACTGAATCAAAATAGGTTAGGGCAGAGATTAGGCAATGAGCTGCACGTTTGAGCCAAAGCCTTGTAAAATGCAGCTTCCTCAGAACTTTCAGTGACTGGATCCCCTTCTTTTTTGCCTATGAAAAGAGTGATGGATATTTGCATCTTCTTATCTTGCTGTACGCTTTATATGGGAAGGAAGTTCCCTGTTTCTCCTCAAAAGCTGAGTGCTTTTGGGAAAGCAGTGGGCTTGTACAAGAATCCTTAGTTCCAGCAAACACAAGACAGCTCCACTGCAGATTTGCAAGGGTCACATTCTCTCATTTAGCTTGGGTGTTTGTGTGCCCTGTTTTTCTCTGGGAGGTTTTGGAGGTGTGCATTTGTTTTCTTCTAATTTTGGTGTACTTATGTGTTTGAGAGTGTCGAACATCCACTGTGATGGGTTTGTGAAGATGTCTTACTTCAGTTTTGTCAGAACATGAATGACTTGGACAGTGAAAACTTAAGAACTGAAATCATGTATGTTGGTTACTCTTTACAGCTGGGCAGCTGATAGAAGGGAATTGATGCGAGTTAGATGCCTATGACAGAAAATTCCATTTTCTAATGGCTTTATTCTATTATGTGGCTTTCTCTGTATCTTCAGTAATTCCAGATAACACTGTGGTCCCAAATGTGGTCTCGGGATAGTTCCCTATGTCATACAGGAAGTTTATGACTCAGCTTGAAGAGAAATATGTGATACTCTTAGATCAAAGAGAAGGGTTTTCACAACAGAATTATCCTTTCTTTGAGTCCTCTAAAAATTGTGTTTTGTAATCACTAAGAGGTGGATTTATGACGTGAGAGACTAAACAGTCTGTACCTCTCCTTTATCACTAACATCACACTTCCCTGCATTCCTCCTCTGCTTGTCTCGCTGATCATCTTTCCTGCTCTTAATCGCAGGGCATATGCAATATCATGGGGGCAGTGTGACCCATTAGGCAGTAGAGCTGGTAAACTGGATACACAATGCCTCTGGCTTTGCTCTCACTGTAAGTCCATAGCCTAATAAAAGACAAAACAACAATAAAATAACTAAAAAAGAAATTAAAAAAATCATTTGGTGTGTGGCAAAATTCAGGAAGAATTTGGAAAATCAAAGGGGTTTGGTTTGGATTTAGTTTGCTTGCATGTTTGTTTTCATAGCAAATAAGTAGTTCATTTAAAAACTCCTTTTATTTGAAGGCAACCAGTCTTCAAGGTAATGAACATCCTGCATCTAAAACATCCCTTTGCTTTACAAAGCAAAGTTCTGGAGGAAGGGCCCTCTGGTTCTATAAGAAACTGAGCCGAATGACAAATGTTGATGTATCTCTGCATGTGTTACTTGTAAGGTGTGTGGTTTTGTTACCTAATTTGACAGAGGAAATTGGTGTTCTATGTAGCGCTGACTGGTACTGGTCAGACTGCCAAAGAGTAAAAGGGATCTGCTCTCTTAAAACAGAAGTAGCACTCTTACAAGGATGGAATTTTTGGGAATCGCTCTCGCTGCTGCTATTCCTTTTTCTCTGCTCTGCAGTACCATAAACCACCTTTTGAAGGACTGCTTTTATGAGATCATTCTTGGACAACACAGCAACAGTCAGGTATCGCCACCTGTGTCCTTAGTTTCTAGGATATATTGGTGCCAGGTGGGAAAAGAGTGGGAGATTGAGTCCTTGCAACAACCTTTGCAACTGGATCTTTACAGCAAGCAAGAGAGACAGCGAAAAATAGTCAACATTATTTCAGCACAGTGGGGAAGAAGGGATGAAAGCTCTGCAAATGAATTCATTGTGACAACCTTTGTGGGGAATCTGAATGTTTGATCTTTTAAAAGATTTAATAACTCTTTTGATAGATTAAAGAATAAACTGGGTGGGAGAAGGAGAGGAAGTTAACTTTTGTTCCCTGATTCTGTCAAAATAATAAATAAGAAGAGCAAATCCCTAAACTTATTAAGCTTCTCCCTACACCACCTCTTTTTTGGTGTTGGATGTCACGTTATAGTTCAAACATTATATAAACACTTGAAATATGACCCTTTAGGTGAAGATTGTGGACAATGGTCTAATGTGCTTATATCCAACCGAAATAGATCTAAAAAGCAAAGTAATTGAACATTTGGAAATCAGTATTTCTATGGAGGGACTTGTCCTATGAGTCTCCAAAAAGCCAGACCTTCAATCACAGTATTGTTGATTCATTTTTGGTTTTATTTTCCCTGCTTTACCCATATATTCTATAACTTTCTGAGTCCTTTTTGTATCTGAGCAATACAGGATTTTCCTTGGCAAGCATCTTCAATCGGAGTCCAGCTGATTAAGCCAAGCTCTGAAAGTCTTTGCATTGACACTACTAAACTACATCTTAGGTGACCTTTTTGTTTCCTTTAGCTTGAAAAGCTCTGCAACTCAGCTCCTATTCTGAAAGCTAACTCAGATTCATGATGCTGTGATGCACAAAGTAAATTAGTGTTAAAAATTTCGGAGGTACTGCTTAAAGAATCCCAAACAACAAACCACAAACCCCCAGGAATTTAAAATGGGTCAATTTTTCTATTAAAGGGCCTGGTACTTTCTTTTTGAAATAAGGAAATTATCTCTGTTGCAGAAAAAGATGGTTTTGAGGGAATCAAACCTCCCTCCTTTGAAGAAGTACTGATTCCTAAAACTTAACAGGATTTTTGGTTTAGGCTAGCCATTAGGCTACTCTTAGCTAACAAACAAACAAAAGACAGTTTTGACTGGTAACAGCTGTCATGTGTGTGAGTAGAAAAGGGTAGAAAGACTGTATAATCATTTCCTCATCGAATGCTGAACAGCCTTTCGTATGATAAGACCCCAGGGTCCTACAAGCAAGCCAGAAACTCATCTGGACCAGAGCTGAACAGGAAGGGCACTCAATATAGGCATCTATTTCAAAAGACTCCACATAATGAAGATTAATTAGACCTTCCTTACCGATCAAAAGTTAAATACACATACCCAAGGCCTTGGGCCTCCTCATGCCACCAAAGAGTTTCCATGGAAAGCCAAGCAGAATAAAAAGTGGTAAACATAAGAAATAGGATCAACCTCCCTGTAAAGTGACTTTAAAAATGTACCCAGGTTGAGTTTGTGTATTCACATACAAGTATGAAATGCTGTAACATGTTCTTCCAGCATACAGCAATACAGGAATAAGATTATACATGTTTGCACTTACGCAGCTGGCTTCTCCAAGCACATTATGCATTACCTTTATTTCATGTTTACCATAATGAAATACGCACAATATTCTCTTTCCTAGGGAAAAAAAAAAGGCAAATTCAATTACTTACCTCTTCATTTTTTCAACTCAAGTCTATACTGTGAGCTAGGTTTTGATTGGAGTTTAGAGTTCTGCAAAAGTTGCTTTTCTTTCTGCTCTGTTTTCCTCCGAGGCATCGCTTGGTCTACAGCTCAAACGTAGTCTGCAGTTATCTTGTTCTTTGATTCTACTGTTTACTAAATCTCCCTTCAAGTGGCATTTATGGGGAGTAGGACACCAATGCAGCATGTACTCAAATGGAGGATGTTGGAAAGGGATGGGAATGACTTGCTTGTGTTTTTCCAGTGGAAGGATGCATTCAAGTAGTTGGCAAAATGAGTGGCTATGTCTAATACAATCAGTAGCATTGGCCATTACAAAGGCAGAGTTAGGGGGCTGACTTTATAAAACACTTATTTAGGTACAGGCTGTCCCCAGTTGCTGCTTTAGAAACAACAGGCAGTTGCTATCTGCTCAAAGAAAACATAGTTCATGAGTGGAAAAGGAGCCGAGTCCTGGCTCCTCATGGAGTGTCTCCAGCACCTTTGGCCATGCAAAATCCTTGTAGTGTCTTATTGTCAAAGCTGCTGACTGCTCTCATTAACTTCAAGTGGAATTGAGTGCTCAGCACAATGGAAAAACAAGTCCTTCACTTCTTTAAAGTGATTGTTGGGATTTCATCTTTATTTGCAAAACAGGGTAACGTATCCTGGAAAAAACATTTTTCTCCTTGCACAGACTTTTAGGTAGATGCATCTAGGAAATGCATGTTCTTCTAGCACAATAGCAACTTATGAATAAGATCATACTTGTATTTGCATTAACACGGCTGGCTTCTCCAACCAGTTTTACATAATCTCCTTTTCAACGGGTAAGGGTGTCATTTCCCCTTCATTTCATACAACTGTGCTTTGAAAATGTAGGGAGGAAGTATTTAAAGAAAGTCCGCATTTTATGAAAGGGAAAATTGCCGGCGTTCCTTTGTGTGTCTCAGTAGGATTTGGATAGATTACTCATACTTAAAAAGGAAGGGAGCTCTTGCTTTCTCTTCTCCTTTTAAAAAAACTTGCATTAACATGATGTATTGACATATTACAAAATCCAAGGAATGCTGGAGAGCAAACCAACCACGACTTTGTCCACAAGTTGCAACAAATCCTTAAAACACTGTCACCTTCAGAAATGGAACCGGCACATTTTGGGTACAGACAACTTTTATAAGGACTAAAGCGTCCCATATTAGATAGGGACATCAGCATGCGCTCTCTCACTCTCTCTGCTTAAAAATTATCTTTCTTCTTTTTCCCTTTTCTTCCTTTTGATCCAATAAGCTTGGTACGAATGCAGCACATTTTAGCAATTTTCATAAATCAAGCAACTGGAATAGATTTTAATACAGAATTGTATTACTGCAAGAATGCAAGGCATGCAGGCTCCAAGCACTAACATTTCTATTAGTTGAAAGGAAGCCAATGCTTTAGCTGTAAGCATGGTAAAGGAAAATAATTCTCTGCTGCATATGTGGGGTCTCTGATGTCGAAAATCCCCCCTGTAAGTAGTAACTTGCAACTCTTGCAAAGTTGTCCTTGTCTCGTGGGCCCTACGACTGGTCAGTCGCAGTGTGAAGAGTACGTTTTATGGTCAGATAGGAAATTCTGTTGTTCTTTCTTTGACAACCTTAGATTAAAAAAAGTCATGTAGGAGCAGAATATCAAGCTTCAGCACTGTAAGAAGCTATTATTTCAGTGGCACCTTTTCATAACTGTTTCCCATAATTTATAGGATGTATATTTATGTTTGCTGATGACTCTTTGTCAATTTGATGCTTGCTAATCAAGCATTGATGATAATTGTCACAAAGTGAAGGACGCTTCATCCTGTGAGGTCATAAAGACATTTTATACACCTAAATACACTGTGTGCATAGGTGTGTATGAATTTCTGTGCACATGGTTATATTTACAAAAGATGTTTATGCTAACACTGGATTTTGTATACTTCTGATATTTCTCTTCGTTCTCATTTATCAAATGCTTATTGTTAAATCACTGACAAAACTTTAAAGGTAGAGGTGGACTTGCTGCTTAAAAGTGAGGAAGAAAATGCAGTGAAGCTCTAAAGGTGCTTTTGTACAAAACTTGATAAAGTTTCTGGTTTTTTTTCCTTAAAAAGATAAGGGTTTTTGTGAAATCAGTTGATGACATTTTCATCAAAATCCATTTATTATCTCTTATTTGAAAAGCACTTAGCTCAATAGGGCCCTGTTACTTCGCTGAGATTTCAAGGTATCATTATATCAAGCATCCTAACTTAAGCATGGATAGAAAATAACACTATTTGTTATTCTTCCCTCAAAAAAGGAGGCAAATGAGTTAAGGCATCCAACACTAAAAGTGTTGGCCATTTAGCCAATTCAGAGGCCTTTAATTTCATATTTTATTATTTGTCTTGACATTCCACAGGCTTTTGATGTCTTAGACCAGCCATAGTCAACACTGAAAATCCGTCAGGTCTTGAATTGTCTTTCAGGGCATGATGTTTGTTAATGATGGCACTTAATCATGTGGGTTCCTGTAGCTTGGCTTCTCAATGTTAGGCATTCAACTTCAGAAACCAAAGGACTGGAAACACTGCATGTGCCATTCTTTGGAGAACAGAGCCTTCTTCTAAATATAGGAACATGTATCTGTTGTCACAGGGCAAAAAGATAGCTTGGGCATTGCAGGTTGCTTTTCTGCTGGAGGGCAATACTAGTATGTTGTCAGTTTAATTGCCCTATTTAGACTGGTGTGAGCCAGTCTTGGAGCAAGAGTGGTCAAATAAGATGCAGGATGATCCCTTCTTATAGGTATCTTGACCTAACCTCTGTGACTGGTACCCAGAGACTGATTCTGGTTTAAGAAGTGACCTCAATCAGAGAGCAGGGCAAATGCAGAAAGCAAATTATCTCACTGCTTCCACAGTTTGCTCCCGAAGGACTCCAGAACCTTGCATAAACAAAACTAATTATAACGCACACAAAAATTTCCTAAAACTAAACCTTTGCTTGCAGGCTAACACACAAAAAGAACCTGGGAGAGTGTATGTCACAGTGCCATCTACTGACGCCACTCACAACAGTACCCGAAGAATACCCAATTACAGTAATAACTAACTAAGGCTGGGAGTCTTGGAAGGATTATAGTCTTGTGTGTAAAGGAAGGAGATGACTGCCAATTAATCTGACAAAAGAGAAAGCCTCACCTACTGACAGGTTATTCATCCCACAAATGTTAGATTTCTCTTCAGTGCGGTATGTCGGTTCTTGTAATTCTCAGGAAGAGGCTGTTGCGCTGGAGGAATGGATGACCATAACCCTTAGTGCCAGCTCCAATATTGCTCTTTTGTCTTGATGAACGCTTTATACTGTAGGAGAATTACAGCCCTCTATGGAGAGCAATTTGAAAATATAAAGGAATGCAATTGTGGAATCAAACCTGTTCAGTCTACTGTGCGATAACTTTATCTGACGCAGAAAATGAGCGGTATCTTGGAGGCAGGTAGGAGCAACATGTAATCCAGTTGACATAAATGAAAAGATGATACCGGCACAAAATTAGGCTGCATGTGAACGTAAAGGCTGTTGAATAAGAGAGAATGGAAAATGACACGCTTAACAGCAGTAAGGTAGAGATGGAAGAAGTTCAGAAAACATTTGTATGGGAGAAGCCAAGTACAAGCCAATAAAGACTGAAATTCTTAGCTCCTAGAGGCAGAGTTGAATGCTGAAGCCTACAGTCCTAGCTGTGTTAAGGGTGGCCAAATGGTAAAGCATCAAAACAACTAGAGTTGATTTGCTGGTGGCTAATGTGCAAACTGAAGTGGTGGCTGAGATGTTCAGCAAAAACACTACTCCTAAGGCAGTGTAGCATCTTCTGTATCACTCTTGGTAATGCCAAGGTAAGAACGAAATGAAGGATGAGAAGAAGTGATTGTGAATTGAGAGGCAACCAAAAAAAAGTCAAGAGCTGAGGAGACTGTATCATTTGGATTGCAAAAAATGTTACGTATATTCTTAAGCCTTATGTCTAGTATAAGAATTCAGGAGGAAGGTGAAAGTGAGTACCTGAACTGTGCTTTCTGAGATTCACTTGGGATATGTTGTGGCAGATGGAGGTGACATCTTAAGAGAGACTAAGAGGTGAAAGTAATAGTGAACAATCTTTACAAAGTAAAAGTAGAAGAAATGTTAGAGCTGTTACAAGAGAGCAAGCTGGAGATGTTTAGATTTATGAGTTCTTTTGGATAGCAGCCATGGTTTGTCTTTATTTCCTAGTAACTGGTTCTTGGTTTGAGCTTCGTCAGGTCATCAGATTAGTGCCATCAGCTCTAAAAGGTTTTTAGTTCTTTCTTTGGATCATCTAGCAGGCAGGGAACTAACATGTGGAGTGCAAACATAATATGCTTGGGGGGGGTCTGTCTTGATAAGTAAAAGCAGTGGAAATAAGCAAGAATAGAGAGGGGATTTTATTATGGCACCATCTGTCTCCTTGCTGTTAATATTTTTCTCAACTTTTTGCAATGATTTTGAAAATCGGATTTAAGGATGGGTGTTGCTGTTCAGAACTTTGCTGCTGCTATCGAGGGATGGCTTCAGAGGGGAGACCTGAGCCATGATAAGAGCTGTCCATCTGCTCCATCAGAAAGCAGATGTTTCATTGAAGTCAACTGGATGACATTGATCTTTAAAGTAACACACAGAACTGAGTTTTTGCTTGGAGCAGGGCCAGGAATACCAATTTATTGCTCTTCCTGGGTCTCAGTGTAAGCCTCATGCAAATAATTTCTCCCGCTACTCCTATTTCTCATTCTCTTCTTCTTTGCATTAATTCATTTAAAGTCAGTTCATGACAGTCTTGAGCACTCTCCGTTTATACAGCACCTAGCACCATGGATCAGTTGGGACAGACACCTCCTGAATGTTAGTGAACTCTGGCAAGTGCTTTACTATCATGTTTTGATGTATTTTTCAGCTGATCCAGAAATTTCAAATACCAGTTCCATTGTTTTCCACGTGGAATTGAGTTGAAGAAAGTAAAGGAAGCCTCTAAGTTTTACTGGTGGGCCCTGATAAGAACTGAAGCAGTTTAAACTCCATTGACCTTAATCATGCAGGTCACCCTTCTAGAACTTTTGTTTACCTCCTGTTGAGCTGCTGAAGAGAGGACGGGGTGAAGAAAAGCAGCTTTCAGTTACTAAACCGCCTCGTGGTATTGAATTCTAACCAAGTACATACAACCCTGCCAGCCAGAAATGCCAAAAGGAGGAAAGCTGCTGAATCAAAAGCAAATCGGGATTGGGAGGATGGTAGGGAATATAAGAGTAGCACTAGGTGAGTTGATTTGATAGACTTATTGCTGTTTTGTATTTGCAGCTCATCTGGGAGTAGACTTTGGGGTTTTTTTTGGTTTTATTATTACTGGGTTTTGTTCTTAAATTATTTAGCAAGTGTTTTATAAGAGCAACTTGCAGCATATAGATTACTTAGCACCAGCTATTTGCTGTTCTTGAATAAGTTTTCCTCTTCTGAGCTGAGCTAGGAAGACTCCAAAAGCTTTTGAACACCCCGGCTGTGGTCTGAGTAAATGGGCGTTCATGGTGTGCTGTGCCTCTTGGGTTCAAATCCTATTTGCATGGTGTGGAGTGGCCACTTAAATCATGTGGTTTTCTTTCTGCTACCTAACTGAGTGACTCTCAAGGGCCTTTCAAATCATTCACGTGAATGCTCCTGCCACAAGTGCTCAGGCAAATAGAGTAGCCCTGGCAATTTCTCTCTCTGTCTGCAAACCCTGTTGCATGGCCTCGTGGGCTGGTAGCACGTGGTGTGGCAGTGGAAGGTGATGGACAAGAAGGTATAGCCTGTGGCCAGGTGCCAGCAGGTCACAACCTTTGGTCTCTCGCCCCTATGTGGACTGCAACACATTCTTCCTACGGGTCTGCTGTGCAGAACCTCTGTGCCACCCTGGTGCAGGCCATCCATCAGTCACTGGCCATGAACTTGGGAACAATATGTAAAGCAAGCACTGCCCTCAATACTAGTGCTCTGCTTCCCTGCCCAGGTAGAGAGGTCCTGGAAAGACAGAGTGGGGAAATGGCTCTACTCTTGCAGCCACCATACGCATCTCCTCACCATGGGGTGGTGGCAGAATCTCTTGCTAGGTTTAGCATGCAGTCAGCTGTCTCTGATTTTTCAAGCAGAGATGATCTTTGACCCGAGTGTAATCATTTCCTTGTGGGTGGTGGTGATGGGAACACCAGGCAGGTGTTCATTTCACTATTGTACCTATTGGGGTGCCAAGCCAAACCTAATCTAGCTCTGGGACAATGAGCAGCCTCCGTGGCATATTCTCTGCTTATTTAGGTTTTGGAAACCATTGCTCTGCTTCCTGAGAAATAGGGTGGCATTAGGAAACCAAGGAGATATGCCCCACCGGCCTTGTGCAGGAATGTGTCTTTGAGCATGGTTTGCTACAGTATGCTGTGTAGTCATGAGCTAATTAATGCTGATTAATTTAGAAATCTAGTCTGGCTATGGCTGCCTGCTATGCCAAAAGATCCTGTGCATGTCCTTTCTCTACCAGGCTCGATGGAGTGTGTTTGCTGAAGTTGCTGCTGCATACGCTTGAGAAATAACACATGTATAGCTATTTCGGAAACTGTTGCAGTAGGCAATTTTCCTCATTAATTTCACCATTATAGATGGGATTTCATGAGGTGTGAAGGCATGCAGGCATACCTTATACTGTCCCTGATCCTGCTTGTAACACCAGCCTTTCAAGGCAAAACACACTGGAATGGGGAAAGGGATGTTTTCGGGAAGATGGAGCAAGAAGTTTGATGCATAGTGAAAGTAGTGACTCTTGTGCAGCACCCAGTGATGTGGTGACTTCTGCTCTTGCTCTGCGTTGTTGCATTGGTTGGTTTGTATCAATCTATCAATTACTGAAGTGCAATCTGCCGGTCCACTTGGAGGTGATTCAAAGGGCATGTTACCATTAAAACACACTTTACTGCAGAATGAAGAGTTATGGCTTTGTAGGTGCTATAACTGCCATTGACACTATCATTGGAAGGGCCGTTCTTCCACTGAAAGGTGAAAACAAGCTCTTCTCTATCAATGCCTCTCTGAGTAAGTAAAAGTCAGTGTACTTGTCACCTAACAGTTTGGAAGATTGCTCAAATTTCGCTTTTCCAATTGCATTGACCTTTCTCCTTTGCTCTGTCATTCAAAACTGTGCTTCAGTGTGTATCCAGTGACCGTGTACTTTTACAAGGGTGCCAGCTTGCACTCAGTATGATATGCTAGGGCGTTCTTTGGTCCCTCCTACCCAAGAGACTTTAAAATACCTTTGGGACTCTACAGGAAGAAATGGGCTATAAAACTATAACAATAATGATTTCTTTCTGGCACCTTCAACTAAGGAATCTCGAAGCATGTTTCAAGTATCAAAGAGCAAAAAACCCACTGTGGTGCTGTCCCTTGAGTATAGATGGGAAATAGGGGCCCTAAGAGGTAGAAAGAATTGTACAATGCTAAATGTGAAGCTAGTAGCAGATCAGGAGATAGAGCCCATATCTGGCCCTCAAGTCTGACCCTTGTTGCAGTTGTTCCCATCTTGCCTTCTGTACTGGGGTAGGTTTCTAATAGAAATACATACACAAACACCTAATGTCTGATAATGCCTGATTCTCATATGTCTTTCTTGCAGAAAGAAACCTTCTCTTCCATTTTATAAATGCCTACATGCTTGCAAACTGGAATACAACTAACTATCATTATAACAAATCACAGAATGCTCTGCTGCATCTTATCAGTCATAGGGCTGTATCTCTGCTTGACTCTCCTGTAAATCTTAAGACACATAGTAGGTAGTGATAGGTCAAGGCAGAGATCTGGAATTATTCTTTCCATGTTCCAAAAGAACGAGCCTTTGTTATTTCTCACACTTCCATATTTGCCCCAATTTATGGGGTAGATAAGGCTTGAATTTTGAAGAGCAACATAATGATTTGCTTTTCTTATTGATCTAGCTTTTAATGTGCAAACAGTGAAAACAATAAAACTTGCATTTAAAAACAAACATTTCTAACACAGGAGCTACATTAAAATGACACAAATTGCTTCTGTGGGCTGAATTTAACAGAACACCCATGAGGTTCCACTTAAAAACAACAAGCCAACAAAAATCAAATTGCATTGTTTTACTAGCAAACAAAATGGTGAGCATGCCTTGGGCTACATTTTCAGCATGTTTTCTTGGAAGATCAAAGCTTAAATGCCATTAACCCTTCAAACGTCAGTCTAGCGAACTCATTTCTTTACCTCTGGGCTTCTAAGACTCTCTTTAACGTGAACCAAACTCTTTGCCTACATCTGATCCTTCTCCTCCTCCTCTGAACGCAGTCAGTGCTTCACTTGTCTCCCCCACTGGCATTTCTACGGAAGCACCACCTTGTAAGTGGGTAGAGTTCAAACAGACGGTTATCCATCCCACATTGGTTTCCCATTTTACTAACTTGGAGATCTGGATGGAAGCCAGAACTAAAATGATTTCATTTTTTTTTTTCCACTGTTCCCTGTGGCACTGCGTACCCCGCTGGCAAATGGCTGAATAAGACTCGCTTTGTTGGCCAGCAGAACCACGTTGAGAGCAAGTTTGGGTCTCATTTTTGACCCCTCTCTGTTAGCGATTTCCTTTACATCACGTACATTGGTACTTGAAAGTGTCTGATGGTTGCTTATAATGAAGGAAAGCTGATTTGTGTTAATGGTTGTCACAATTATTGTCACCTCTCTAGCAGCCGCTGGTCTTCTTGCGTGCCTCCTATTCATGAGTAAACGCACACAAGGTGCCTACTCCTGAGGGTTAGCTGCTTCCTTATGGACAAGCATGCCTGTTTTGACATGGCAGGCTGGATCCTAATCCAACTTTACCCTTATTTATTGCTCTGCTGGGACCCTGTTTTGTGTATAAATACAGAATCCTCCAAATAGTTATTAATTCCAAATATCTGTGCTTCCTTATACATTGTGTAATGTCAGGAGGATAGAGCAGATGCACCCTTCTGGTATTGGTTTGTCCCTACAGGGAAGTGTGGAAAGATTTAGATGCAGGGGAGAGCAGCAGCATTCTCCCCCTGAGCTTGGGGGCTGCAGGCTTATCCATCCCAGCCCGGGATGATACGGGCAGTCTAGTCAGATCCTTGGAGTGTTTGGGAGCTTGCCAGAAGGCAGGGGTCAAAAGGGGGAGGGTTTTCTTGCGTGTCCAGATTTCAGGTTCTAAAACATAAAGCCAGCAAAAAAAGAGAGAGGAAGGAACTGGAACAAAAACGCAGCTCTGCATGAGTTTAGTTCCAACAGCTCCACGTTGGTTAACTTGAGCTGTGCAAGAAGGTGACTGTGTCCCGGCTCATACAGAAGCAAACTGTACTTTCCGGCTGCGCTACCCTTTCTGGGGCCTCCTGTCGACATGCCAGAGTTCACTCTTAAAATGATTCAGTTACAGTACCAGCCCCACAGCTGTCTACAGCTGTATGCCTCCCAGCTCCACACAACTGGCTTTTCACACAGAAATGGCCCCTTTTAAAAGGGTTCACTCAAACAGATTGCTTCAGTCTAACAATGTGTAAAACATGGTACTTCAGACAGGCTTTCCTTTTTATTGTGTGGTCTTTTTTTGGAGTCTTTTATACCCCCAGATGAGAAGAGCTATTGCCAAATAGCTCAGCAGCCTGGTTTTTCTTTTTCACCTGAGTGCTTCACAAGGAGGGCTTCTGTCTCCCCCTTCCCCTTTACAAACGCCTCATCCTAGCCTCAGCTCTGTCTAAGGAAAACTGAAAACTAACCCCTCCATCCTTTCTTTCTTGAGCGATTGCAATGTAAAGCCCTGAAAGGTCAAGTATACAAATCAGACCATAGCCCCAAGGGCTGTCTCTTCTTAAGCACCTGCAGGGAAACTCTCCTGTGGGATGGAGGAGTGCTTGTTTGTCACTTTACAGCACTGGGTGCAGTCGTGACTATGCAGGGTCCCTAGATTTGTAGCACAAGCTATAAGCACAGAATAACTCTTCCCTTTTCACCCTTGATGTAGATAAGTTGCAATAAATGCCCTAAAGTGAGGAGGAATAATAACTGACAGCAGTTTGTTTTAGAGAATACCTGAAGTTTGCTCGATGATGCACAGATTAGGGTTGAGGGAGAGTCTTTTGCTCGAGAGCATTTGCAGTCAGAGCAGAAGGTGCAGAAGTTTGTCATCTTCCCTCCTACTTTCCCTCAGCTATAAATCTGTGAGGAAGAAACAGCATTTTATGATGGGCAGGCAAAAAGAAAAAAGCCTTTTCTAGCATCTTTATTTCTGGTGGTTTGGGGATATCTAGGAGTGGTGGGGATTGTTATTGCATGTAGGGAGGCTGTTATTGCTTCCACTTCAATACAGACCAGATCGTGCGTCTCCCCTTGGTTTGCCCTTTCTTACTGGGGTGAAGAAATGAGGGGAAAGGAGGGAAATAAGAACAAAAAGAAAGCACTTGTTTCCCTTTGTCTATCACTCAAAACTCGTACATGTGGTTTGGGGGAGAGGGGAAGTAGAAAGTTATCACAATACAGTTGATTATCCCTTATCAGGCATCACTTGAGAGGAGCTGTGAGACGAATTGCCTTTGCCACCTTCTCTCCCCAGTTCATCAAGTCTTGCAGAGACTTGTTCCGAAATGCACACATACCACAGCAATACCTGCCAGGAGGTTGCCTTTTCTGTCGTGCCGGGGATTTCATGGACGTGGGGAGTTAGAGTAATGCTGTGTTGGAAATCCGGATTCCAGGGAGAATTTCCCTACACAATGGGTTGCATTTAAAGAGGCTTGCTCCAAACAGAGTGAGGTGGTTGAGTCCAATTTCCAATGTGAAGCGAGGTGTGATTTTTAATTTAGTTTTTTATGAATTCTTTTTTCCTAATCCCATCATCATTATTCTGTTGTAAGGCCTTTGCCAAATGCTAGCGTTTGGTATTGATTTGAAATACAGCTAACTCTCTTGGTGCCAGCTTGCATGAAATAAAAGGCTGACCTGGGTACTGGGTAACTGGCCAGAGCTGGTAATACAATGACAAGGCTTTCACAGGTCCCTAGATGGTTTAAATCCCTCCTCTGAATCGGGCTGCTTTTCAATTAGCTGGAAATACACCCATTTTATGCTAGCTGTAGAGATGATGGATGTTGTTTCCACAGTGGAGAATTTGGATGAATTCAGTTTCCATCTGAGGGCCATGGGGTGGCAGCCTCCTCGGGTGTTGGCAGAGCTGTCAGGGAGGGGGACATGGGGCTCCCACCCCTCCAGTGCTCCCATGAGGTCAGGGCTGAAGCATGCCTGATCTCCTCTCTGCCATACAGCAGAAGCTGTGGTTGGTCAAGCTGAAGCTTCTCACCAGCCCTACATTCTCACAAGCAGTTTTTGTAGAGGAAAGCTAATCTCTTGGCTCTTTCCTTTGGGAAGTGTTGTGGGATACCCAGGAAGCGAAGGCATCGAATGAGCAGGACCTTCTGGGATCAGAAGACATCCTGGAAGCATTAGATATGGATGGTATTTGATACAAGAACTGAGGTTTTTCTGTTTTATTGATTTAACCTATTTGTGGTTGCACATGCACAATGGGCTACATTATGAGTGCCATGTGGATCTGTGCTCCTGCCAATAAACCCAGAAACCCCCCAGGAGTGAGCTGAAGGGCAGATGTTTCCCACCCAATCGCTCATTCCTCTAAGGGTGAGAGGGGAGAGGCTGCTCCCCAGGACAGAAGGCACAGAGGTGCACATTTCTGCTCTCTTGTTTGCATTTGGCTCTTTGGAGGCAGCAGAGAACTCCCTTCCTGTGCGGATTGCTCACTTTCCCAGCAGGAATAATGCTTGCAGGCTGAGAGATGTCAGAGCAGAACGGCTGCTCTCAGCTGGGCTGTGGAACCCGTAGCACGAACACACCTGTACTTCAGGGGCATGTTTCTTGCAGCATTATCAGAATAATTCACACATAGTTTGTGCTTGTGTTGGTGCGTCCTTGATAAAACCACTTTTGGATGAGATGAGGTCTTAATGCCTTAAGTTCTAAAAAGGCATATCTAGCTTTAGTTTGGTACCCTGAATGGGCACACGCTGCAAGGGTCAGGGAAAACCAAGCCCTCAATGCCTCAAGCTGAGCCCTTCGGAAGTGAAGCTCGATGACTGGGAGAGATTTAACCCAAAACCAGCAAGTGCCGCAGCAAAACATGCGGTTTGTCTTTCCATGAGTAGCTCTTTTCAACCTACATCTCGACTCACGTGTACCAGTCCAAGGCACACTTGAGGCACCACAAGTTGATCACTTGCGGCGTGAAAGAGGCGCAGCCTCAGGGTACCAGGGTGGTAATGGGTGTTTAACTCCGAAAAGCGTAACAATGGCAACACTAATAGTTGGGGTGTTTTTCGGTGTTGGAGGGAGACATCTTGGACAAAAGATAGCCTGGTATTTGCTGTGCTCAAATGGAGGCTTGTGCTCTGCTCAGGCAGCAGTGTAGGTGTGAGAAACGGGATCGTGTTCTCCTGCAAGATTGCAGCGAAGTGTCCTCCTTCACCCTGTGTGGAAGCAGGAGAAAGAACGCTTAGTTTCTAAACGTGGAGCTGCCGAAATGGCTATGATGGGACATTTTAAGCTGTTACCTTCCTGAGAAAAGCTTTCGTTTTGAAAATAAATAGTTATTTACTCTGTTTCAAATCAAGACGAAGCTTCCCATGCTGTTCAGAATTAAACGCTTCAGTTTTCCATTTGGAAGCGACTTTTCATTCCTATTTTTGTAGAAGACAAATAGGGAGTTGGGGGGAGTTTTGTTTGGTTTTTGGTTTTTTAAAGTCAAAATGGAAGCATTTTGGTGTTTATTAAAGTGAAACCGTTCTGAGCTGCGGAGGGAATATTTTGTGCTGGGATTCTTTAGGCATTCCCAGTGCTTGAGTCCTGATTTTTGTTAAGGAGCACCAACATCAACAAAACGTGCAAAAATCAGAGTAACCCACACAAGGGTTTCCAGATTACAGCCAGCCCTAATAAGCAGTTCAGTGTAAAGGTTAGCTGGGTATGCTCTTGCACAGCACGTCCCAGAATATTTTACAGTTGGGACTGAAAGTCTGTATTTAAGTAGCAATAATTTACTCCAAGAATTGACAGATTGGAATGCACCTGGTTCAAGCTGTTTGGTACTAATCTCATTCCAAGTTTTCTCTGGTGAAAGCCAGCAAGGATACTTTATGGGCACATACAGTCATAGCTAGGGCTGCTGTACTTAAATATGCCCTCAAATTAGAGTCATGCTGTGGGGTCCCGGGGATAAATCTCTGAGGGAGAGCTGAATTGAGGAGAGGAAGGGAGCTGCACGAAGCAGAGGGTGTCTCATGTGTGAGTGTAGGAATGCATGCCCCGAACTGGGGCCCTTTAAGGAGACTCCAAGCAGGACCCAGCAAATCAGAACCACCCCAAATCACTCGGTGCTTCTGAAAGCTGAGGCCAAGCTCCTTAGCTGCACTGCTGGCAATATTGTTTCAAAACAATGGGGCTCAATTAGATGCGAATTATTTTAACACTTCGGAAGGCTGCCAAGTCATTTCCTTCTCCTTTATTGATTTTTTCCGTTGCCAGTAAATATATATGCAGCAGCAGAATGAAAGAAGTAGCATGGGGGGGGGGGGGGGGGGGGAAGTTAAGTGTTAAAAAGGAGACTGTAACAAGATATGTCCCTTGAACCTCTGGGAAGAAGGAGGACATTTTAAGAGAGAAGGAAGCAAAGGGATTCATGGAGGCATTTCGCAGGGTTAGATGTAGTAGCAGACAGCCCAATATTATTTTCCTTCCAGTGCTTGCCTGATCCTTTACTTAGATTGGCTCCTGTTTCTTCCCCTTATTGTGTAGTCCCTGCGTGAGCTGGTCTCTATGTAAAGACATTCCACCTACATTCCTTTGCCACCGGGTGAGAGGAGGGGGGAGTGCAATTATGTGGGCTAGTGAGACACAAAAGGCTCTGCTCTGGAGCTAAAGCTTATAAACTTGAGTTAACTTTTTCCTTAAAAAATAAGGCAAAAATCAAGGGGGAAGGGAGGAGGTTGCCAGCAAGGGTCAGGTTTGTTCCCTCCTTTCCTATCAGCCTGCGAGTGAAGGCTGTTGAGCTGTAGCTATCCCACTTAGGAATATTTCTCTGCCCAGCGCTCTGTAGATCACCACAGAACACGTACTTATTGCCAATATCAGCATTTCTCTCTCGCTTGTGTATGTGCATCTTCTCTGTACTTTTAGGTGTGGAACAGCTCTTAAACGGTCCTTGGATAAAAGGTTATTAATTTGGGGGGTACTTGTGTCATACATCTACTGGTGTCTAACGGGGGCTATTACAGCATCTGTCCAACTAGCTTCCAGGCTTTGGCTGACCTTGCCTTTCTCTGTCTTCACTAGCATCATCAAGAGTCATGTCACTGTGCTGTCTGTAAGTGCTAGGCATATTCTGCTATAGACACCGCTGGAAGCAGACTTGCTCAAGAAGGAGACATGGCAGGAGTTGTCTTTAAAAGCACTGTGAGAGAGAGAAAGTTGTTGTCAATCATGTTCTCCAGCCGTGGAAGCTGGAGCCATGGAATAAATAGCTTAGAAGCTCACATAAACCTGGACCTTTTCCAGGTGAACATCTTCAAGCCTGTTACCAGTGCAGGATTTGTTATCGGTGTTATTACACTTCTCAGCAGCGAACTTCATTAGCTATGCTTTTTCCATGTGCAGTGCTTTCTAAATGTTAGTGTCCTGCTTACCATATTGATTTCTGTGCCCCTGCACTCTTTCTTCCCATTTTGTCTAATAAGCAAATTTCATTACCTGACTTGACAATTTTTCCTCTGGGCCATTAGAATTGCTTGACTGTATTCCTGGCAGAGCCCTTAATTAGAGATGGATCAGAACTGATGCCATTAAACTGATCCATTAACCACCTCTTCCTGGGACTCCAAATGCAGGTGGTTCAGAGAAAATGCAGCCTGGATCCAAATCACTACTGACTCATTCTGCAAAGCCCCAGACCTCCTCGAATTGCTAAAGGTGAAGAATAAAAGTTAAATGAAGCCAGTCATCCCCATGGACCTTTCACTGTGTCCCTGACACAGGAAACATCACAGAAATGCAACCAAAGCATTTCTGATGTAGAAATGGTTTTGTTTCTTCTTATTGCACTTTTTGGAAGGTCCTTACTTTGGCAAAATAAAGATGCTGTCATTTTCCTCTGTTTGCATAAAAACCTTCTGAGGCACAGACTTTCTTCTTTTAGCACAGACTTACTAAGAGTGAACACGCATCCCATGAGCTGTGTATTCTTCCCACATCTCCAGCTGTCTCTGAGTAAGGGTCAGTCACTGTGCATTCTCTGGCACACTGCTTAGAAGAAAACAGGGAAGCTGAGCCTGGCAGGACCAAGCAGTCCTGCTGTGTTCTGCTTCCAACCCGTGTCTCAGCCTGGATGTGTTAACCTTATCTGACTCCAGGGGCTCTGGTTTCTGAGATAGCAGAGCATGACACCAGGGAGCCAGGTTTGGTACATGGAATTTCCTAACTGTATTCACTTGGCTTTTAACAAAATACCTTTAAGAGCTCTCTGAAAGCTGGTCCAATTTTTAAATCTCCCTTAGGTTGAAATCCGTAGGTTGATAGACCTTGGAGCTTTCTGTCGTGTGCTGCCTTGCCCAGCACTGGCTTTAAGGAGTTGTTTTCTTTAAGATTCACTTTGGCCCATTTCTCTGTGTTTTTCATTCAGGTTTCAAATATCTCCATCAGCAAATGTGTGCTGAGACAGTCAGGGTGTGCTCCTGCCCATAGGAGCCTCCTGTATGGATGACCTGTGGTAGTTTGTTACATCTAGATGAAGCCAGAGGTGGACACAGAGGTGAAGATGATGAATTAAGCAGGAGGTTGCCATGCCATGAGTGCTGTACTGTAGCTAAAGTTGCAGTCTGGATGCAGAATGGGGTTTTCCAAGCAAAAGAGTCTACAAAGGCATACCCTTAGCTGGCTGTGGTTGTAAAAGCAGTCATGAAGGATTTCATCTCATAGCTTCCACGTTAACTTCCCATCAAGCACAACCATACGGCCTTCCTTCCCCAAAATGCTTGAGTATGAGGAATGAACTCTGTTTTCTTCTGGTGCTTGTATTTATTTACATAGATATCATAATAAAAGTAATATCTGATTCTCTCCTTTATTCCCTGGAATGGCTGTCCCAGCGATGGCTCGGCACATACCTCACCTCATCTGTCTTTCTGGACAGTTATTCCCACCTCTTCTCCAGCAGAAATGGGTTGATGTGGTCCTTCCCTGGTCCTAGAAGGGCAGCACCTGCTAGCAGGGTGGGGTGTTCCCTTGCGCAGCTTGTTAGAGGCAGATTATGATGATTATTAGTTAGTGAAATAACAGGTTTCTTTGTCTGTGTCCTACCCCGCAACCTTCAACAGAGCATCGCCGGTCTCAGCCCTCGCTGCCAATTTTGCTGCTCTCCCTGTTTGCAGAAACCTTAATGCTCTGTTTGAATTGGCCTGCAGAATAACCATTGAAAAGGGTGAGAGACAGAAGGAAAATGGAAGGCTTCCCCCGATCCCCCCAAAAAGAAGTGTAATTTGCCTTTAAAGTCCTTTAAACAGCAAACACATTCTGTCTGATCCTCCTTAATAAAGTATCCCAGCAGTGCTACAGTGCCTTATTTGAGGTCTGTGCAGTCTCATTAAATTTGATGTGTCACAGAGGGCTTGGACATATGAAAGGGAGGCTGCAGGAACCGGGATTGAAGTTTGCCAGATTTGTGAAGGAAAAATGATTCATTACAGCTTTCCAAAATGGACGCCCTTCAGGCTTCCCGCTCCATCGGCTGCGTGCATGGATAAGGAGAGACGGGCAGAGGGGCCACCGCAGCCTGCAGATTTAACCCTTATTAATAGCTGGTTCAATTAAGGATTCGGTTTGATCTCTTAAGATGTGCTGCTCGTCCTTCTATGCTCCGAGTGAAGGAAAGAAAGGTTATTAAAGATTTAAGGGCTGGATGTTTCGGCTGGAAACTCAGGGCTTGCTTCTGCTGCTGTGCTGCTGCAGGGCAGGGAGCAGGGCAGCAGCTCCAGGCTTTGTCTTCCTATGTTCAGGCCACGCAGAGTCCTCTGTGACCCACACCTGGTTCTTTGCACCACCATCCTGCTTTTGTTATACCTTGGGAAGGGGAGAGTTGGTGCTGAGAAGCACGTTTGGTTCATCCCTTTTTTGATGTAGCCTCAGTGCCATGGTTTGGGACCCAAATGCGCTTGAAACACCATTATCTTCTCCTCCTCTCCATGCACAGGGATCTAGCTTCAGGCTGCGTTGTTGTGGTAGGTAGCTCACAGATAAATAACTATCATGTGTGCTGCAGTCTGGTGCAAAAGAGACTGTTGGTTTGTTGGTTTCTGAGTGTTGGAGCTTAAACCCTGGTCAGTTCTTGCACTGATGATGCCGAGTGGCTCAGTCCTGAAAAAACCCTTAGGTGTGTGTCCTAAGCCAGTGTCCTGTCCGGTGTCTGTCAGGGGTTTCTCTTCTGCAATCACTTACTCTGTGCTGGTGGAAGGTGAGGAGAAGGAAGGTTGGCTTGGGAAGGTGTTGTAGGAATGGTACCAAAGCAGAGCAGTGCCATTTCCCTGGCAGGCTGCAGCTCCTTAGAAAATAAGGCAGAGGCAGGTTAAGCCAGACACCAAAAAGTGATGGGACTAGAGCTAGTGAGACAGTGTCCTGGTCCAGTGGCTCCAGGCAGCTGCAGGAGCTGGTGTAGTGAAAGATGTCTCAGCATTAGCCCTTGTGATGAGAGCAGTGATACAGGCAGGTTTATGGGTATGAAAAGGTGTTAAACCTAAGCAAGAGGCTGCAACAGTGAGCTGATGAGCAACAGGCTCACCTGGTGTATTTCCTTCCTCTGCCTTCTCTCTGTTCCTGAGCCTACAACATAAAGTTCACAGTGCAGCCAAATTTCAATCCAAGGCACAAGAAAATGACTGGGGGGGATCCATGTCCACTTCTTTTGGGCAGCAACAGAAAGGCTGGAGAAAACCAGCAAGGGGCATTTCCTGCTGCTGCAGAGATCTCGCCTGCTTTGTGGCATCTGATTTAGGGGGCCGAAAAGAAGAACATTTGTGCTTTTAAAGAGGTTGTAAATCATGCTCCGAATGCTCACCATTTCCATTTTAAGTGAGATCGGATGTCAAACCATTTTACTTTATGTTTATTTTCCAACACTGTGCTGCTTTACTGTCCGCTTTCTCTAGCGCCTGTGCCATTGAAATCATATTGTGTATAGCCGAAGATGCAGGGAATATAAATCTCACGTGGTGTATGTATATACCAGTTGTTCTTAGGAAATGCAGCCTGCCAGCTAGAATTTGCAGTACCTGAGAAACATGCATGCATGCTTTCTGTGAAGCTCTGGGCATGATTCCTAACCAGTCCAGATTTAAGAGTAAATCCCCCAAGTTCAGTAGTGTGACACAGGTATAAAATGCATGTAAATGAGATCTTTGAATTTTGGAGAGCAAATTTCAGCTGTAAAAGCATACAGATGCCGTGTGATAAATACAGTCTCTCAACTGCATATTTAAACAAAGCATTAAAGCATTCACACTTCCTGTTGGAGAAGTATTTTATTTCTTTGCCTTTATTTATACAGCATGGCAGACCAGGAATAAATTTCATCAGCTTCTTGCTGCCTCCTCACCGGCAGAGACACACAGGAACAAGATGAAACATTGCTCAAATCAAATGTAAATTTAACTTGCATGCCTTGTCCAGTAAAACACTGTGAGACTTGGCGAGGAACAACACAGCGCAATATGGAGAGCTAGACGGGGCCACAGGAGGGACGGACCTGGTTGTGGTCCAGAACTAAATGAACTGAAGTAGTGGGGGTATCAGTGTACAGGCTTTGGGCTCAGCTCCATCCCTAACGTCCATGCTGGAAGCATGCGCATCCCTTCCCTGAGTCCTGGCTCTGATGAAGTTGGGTTTCTGTTGGCAGTGCTGTTTGTGAAGTGCTCTCTGCTGTAGGTTCCCTGGCCTTTCACGAGATGTATCCTTTCAGATTTTCCACACACCAGAGCGTTTGCCTCCGCTCTGACCTGCGTACAGATGTGAATGTCATGGGGATGTAATTCCTCTGCCTTTGGTGGAAGAAAGTGCCTAGCAGGTGACAAAGCAGTTAGGGTTGGAGACGTGGTCAGCGTGACCGCCCCAGCCTCTGCTCTGCTGGAACCCGTGCCAAACTCAGCAATGCTGATGATGCAGATAGGGCCGGATCTGTGCCGAGTTTGTGCTTTCTGGGCAGAGGAACTCGGTGTGTTCTTGGGGAGAAAATTTCTCTACCAGCAGAGTAATGAGAGGTTTGGATTGCTTTGCCTTGAAAATGAAGAGGCTGTCTTCCTCTGCCTGTAAGTAGTGCTGCTTCCCTGGTCTAGTGAAACCACTCAGGTTTACATCACCCGAGCATTGAGCGCTAGGGAGTGCGAAGTGTGTGCCCTGTGCTCAGTGCACCCCATGGAAGATGGGGCACTGCCTGCACCTGCAAAGCTGCACCTGCACTAGGGTCATCCTAGCTACTGTATGAGCCCAGTTAAATCAGGGGAGAGGAATCCCAGTCACTGGGAATTCAATTTGCAACAACTGCTCTACCTTAATTTGAAGGTTTTTCTCACGACGAAGCTGGAAACTCTGCTAAGAGACAGTGCTGGATCTTCCCCGAGCCGCCCTCCTGCTTAATTAAAAGATATTCTCCCCTATAGCTTCTAGCACAAATCCCATTTACCAAGCTTTCTCATGGGCAAAGAAAAGCTGAAATTCAAGCTATAAGGCTAAATAGATCCACATTGTGCTGTGAAAAAGAAACACCACCACATCACAATTCAGCTAGCTGCTTAAAAAGCTGCCTTGCTTATTGCCATTGTTATAAAACCTAATAAATCATGAGATTACTTTCTCAGGGTCCTAGAAGCTATCCTGCGGGTAGAGAGATTTAGATAGCAGATGGAATCAGGATGTTGGCTCAGCACATGTTCAAATCCATGGGTGCTAATAAACCTCCCCTTGAGAGCCCTCGTCCCAAACCCCGAATGACATGGTCTGTACATGAGGGACGTGGGGGCTTCTGGTGGGAAGGAAGGCTTGTGAAGCCTCTGAAGCGTGTATGGAGCTTTCAGGGCTCTGCTGCTTGGTGTCTTCCATCTTCTGTTGCTGAAGAGGCTTTGATTTGTGCAAACTCCTGATTTAATCTGTAAGGTTCTGCATGTAGTTTGAGCCTATGTCCATGTTTTGTCTATGTAGAAAAGAAGCTGTATTAAAGTACAGCTCAGCCTGCCTGTACCTAGCAGTAAACCACCATTGTCAGAACGGGTTTCTACAGGGGGCAGCTCGGTGTGGTGAATGGGACACCGGTGTGACAGCCAGAGAGTGCAAAAGCAATTCCTGGCTCTGCCGTTGACCTGTTGGGTGGCTGGGGTGAGGCTTTTCATCTGTTTCTCTTCGCTTTCATCTATTTAAATCGCAAAGGCTTTGAGGATGAAACAGGCACGTACAGTTCTGAGCACAACAGGGTCCTGCTCCATGCTGAGACCAATGTACTGTGCCCCACTGTAGCAGAAACAAGCCCGGAATGAATTTAGGCAACTCTCTGTCAGTGGAGCCACAGCACCTGACACCAGACAAACACCTGGGCCTAAATTTAGCTGAAGACCTGATACAGTCTTCAAGTCAAACTGGGACAGTCCTGTTTCCTGGGCAAGCAGATAGGAGCAACTCGGAGAGATAACATATTCCAGGTCTCTCTCATTACAATTCTCCTCATGCAAGATTACCTTTGATTTTTTCCATAGCTCTTCCACGTTGGCAGCCAGAGGCTTTGTTTAAAACACATCCATCATTATCACTGTAATGTATTATTATTATTATAACTTATTCATATAGCATTTTCCCACAACAACCTAGGAATCAAAGTGTTTTACACTTTGCAGTTTGAAAGCAATCTGAGAGAAGAAATCAGGGGGAGGGGGAGGTTAGGAATACCTAAGTAAATCTATGAAACTGATTTGAAGTTCGCAGTGAAAACTCCAGGTCTAAGTAGAAAGCTAAATAATGGCGAGGAGCTGTGGGTATCTGAGAAGGAAACCGTTGTGTTGTATAATGTTAGATGAAAGGGAATTTGCAAGACTTTGCCTCTCTCTAGCTTAAAGGATGGTCTTCAGGTAGCACAGCGCTTCATCCCTAAAACAGGAACCCAGTTCTTGCTTTGGCATATGAACATGTGGGAGCTAAAGTATAGATTTAGCTAGACATGGTTAGTAAGGATCGAGGCTGAAGCTTTAGCAGAGTGCCAGTGACATTAGCAGTTGAATACTGTGGGTCTGGGCTTTTCTCTGCAGCTATCTAAGAAAAACCCCAACCAAACCAAACCCACAAGCTCAAAACAGGAACAAAGAGACACAAATGAACAAAAAGAAGGGAGTTGGAACTGTGTGAGATCAGTGTAACCGGTTGTTAAAGGAGGGAGGTGAAACCCTAATTGCACCCTGGTCCCTTCTCAAGGAGTGAGAATGTCTCACATTTGCATCACTCCAATCAAAGACAGCAAGAGACCTTGAAGGAAATTGTAATGACAACTTGATTTTAGATCTATCCAGACTAGAGAACCCTGAAGCCTTCAATAATTCATTGTTTTCTCCTCTTAATTTCCTTTCCTGCTATGAACATGAACCATGCAATGTATTTCATGCTCAAGGTTTTGCTGAAGGTGATTCTGTTTGCGCAGCTTTTAGATGCAGCCTCTTCCTTTTTAATTTTAATGCAGCATTTTGAGGATGTCTCCTGAAAACCTTGATGTCTACTTTGTGGAGCATTGGGAAGGCATGAAAAGGTCTGACTAAGGAAGATTATGATATCATTCTGGTTAAGTGCAAATGCATTTTATAAAATGCTTTGGGCTCTTACCAAGAGGAAGTGACAGATCATGTTTGGCAATTTAATTAATGCACCTTTTCTGTATTGTTCTATACATCCCCATTATTTTCTAGAGGTGGACAAGGACCAACATTGCTTTTCTGAATATTTCCCTTCTTACAAAGAATCTTGTATGGGTTTGGAAAAGTGTATCCCAGATCTCTTCCCTTTATGTGTGTATCATAAATCCTTATTTGAATATCTGCCCACTGGTTATTTTATATTATCATATAGTTGAACTTGAGCCCAATTCCTCTGTGAGATAAAATGTAACATCCAGCCTCTTGGCATGTATTAACGGGACTATTGCCTGTCTAGGAGTTCACCTCTGAGACACCTAGAAAATAAGGAAGAGAGCCACGGTGGCCAAGAATTTCCTGGACACCTTCCTAACCAGTGCTGATGAGAGCAGGGAACCAGCTTCTCTGTCACCACCGCAGGAATAGACATAGGGCTAATTACAGTATCAGGGAAATTCTGAGAGACTAGTCAAATACAAAATATTCAATTCATTAAATATTCCCGATGAATAGGCAAATTACTCTAATCACATTAGTTATTCTATTCATTTATTAGCTAAGAGTGATTAGTAGTGAATAGCTGTAAGAGGATCTTCCAGGTGCAAAAATTAGGCATCTATAGTTTCATGATGTTTATTTTCAGCTGAAGATAATTGTCTCTTTAGTTCATCTCAGACGTATATACACACTGACACACACAGATACATTCTCTTTTGTCCAGGCATGGGGTAGGGGAAAAAAGGTAGAAGAAAACAGGGCTGGCACACAGGTGTGGAGAGATAAGGACAATTCACTGCAGAATTTAACAGGATTTAGTTAAAAACAGTTGGGAAGAGATTTCTCAAAGATTATGCCAAGTGAATGCAGGGGATTTGGATCTCTGGTTCCCACAGTGCATGCTGATAATGCCATTTTAAACACCAGGCTCTGCTACAGTCATGCTTGATTTGATTGCACTAGCGAGTTGTAGCTTGGCTTTATCTGTAGCACAAACATCATACGGGTCCCTTGCGTGGCAGTGGCACTGCCATGCTGCTCCATTTTCACCCATCCTTTCTTGAGTTGTTCCTCATGGGCTAAAGGCACGTGCTGCCCATTGTGCCAACATTGAGGTGGCTGCTTTACAAATAACACGAACTATATCTGTGTGCATGGATGACTCCAGTGCATAAGGAAGGGAAACTAAACTGGCTGGACATCTGCTCAAAACCATTTCTGGAAATCCAACAAATATCCATAAGAAAACCCCATCACTGCGCTTACCCAGCTCTTTCTGGGGTGGATGGTTAAGTCCTAACAGATACATCCAACAGGGAGCACGATAACCTGAGGAAAACCCTGGGATTGGCTGCAGGTAGTGTTAGAGAGGTAGAAGGGAATTTCTGCATACTCAAACTTAGCCTCCTTGGGACTCATCTTTCAGTTCATACCTTGTGGCTTGATAGATTTCACTAGGGCTCCGCACCAGTTTGTCTCCAGGCATTAAAGTGCAAGATGGGAGTTTGGAGAGCAAGCAAGGCATTTTGCTTATTTCACCAAGTAGAAAATCAATGGGCAATAGTATTTGGGCTGTAAACTGACAATAGTATTTACTTCTCTACTGCAGCGAGTTGTGTTAATTTAATGTTCTCATGCACTTTCAGGATGTTATGCTAAGCAAAGGCTGAGCTGTCATTACATTTTTATGAAGTCAATGTGGTTTCCAACAGCTCAGAAAAAAAGAATTGGAAAAAACTGATCAAATATCTCATTTTTCTAAGAGAATTTGTTCCTCTGGATTTCCCTGAGCTGTCAGCTCTCATTGATATGATCTGATTGATGCTGTTTGCCACATTAAGACACGTCGGAAGCTAATCTGTTTTAATCCCATTCTCTGTTTTAAATATAATACTCTTGAAGGGAACTGAAGGTTATTACTTATTTTAAATAGCTTAAATATTTGTGTCAAAACATTGTCCTCAAAGGTTCAAATCCAGCCTTTGCCATAAGGCTTGGGGGGGGGGGGGGGGGGGGAGGAAGAAAACCCCGAACCACCAATGTTGAGACCATTTGGAATGATCTAATCCATTGCTTCAAATCCCTTTGTTCTCCTGTTCCCTTGCAGTGTTGGAGAGTTTGAGCTGAATGCTATTTATTAGGTTGTTAGAGGGTGTGCTGGCTGCTAAGTCTCGTTGCAAAGATTTTCTTCTGTAGGCTGTTTTGGGAGGCTGTGTTTTCAAACTCAGTTTGGATGAGAACTTGCCATATCACAAGTCATTTTCTATGGCAAGGGCTAAGCATCCATCACCATGCTGCAGGAACACTCTGTTATATTAAGCTGGTACCTTTATTTCTGGGTGAGAAAGCTGTGGTTTTCCAGGACTTTAAACCCAGTATTTGGGGGGTTGGAAAATAGGTCCTTGGGTAATGAGAGTTGTACATTATGTTGGAGGAATCATTTATCTCTATGCCCAGCTGTTTAGCCAGGTTTGCCAAGCTTGAAAATTTAGATTTATTGGTGCCAGAAATAGGAATGGAAGCATTTAATGGGCTTGTGCTCTACGGAGGTGATGATGAAAAGCAAAGGAAAGTCAGGAGGTGGCTGCAAGGGTGGCTTGAATTGCGCATCGGTGATTTTTCTTGCATTAAAGAATAAACTCTGACTGCTGAAAGTTGATATTCCTAAGAAGGAATATGCAAGACGTGTGATGCTGGATATGCTATAGGCACAACTGGTGAGGATCCCAGCGTTTCATCTGGGAATTGATGTAATAACTTCAGATTCCTGACCAAGCATTACACTGAACTGTAAAGTCGCACCTTTCCCTGTCTAACCTACATCATAGCAGTTTGCTGTGACCAGTCCGCCTGAATCACTGCTGTTCAGGTGCTGCCGTTCCACAAAGCACAGCTTTGGCTTTTCTTTAGTAAACGGCTCCATTTTGCTGCAGTGCATCCAGGGAATAACCAGAGTTGTTCTGCTGAGGAACTGACTGTGCAGGTACCAAAATGCTGCGTCCCCTCATTCAGAGAGCAGGGATGGACAATAGCCCTCCAAGTTGGAGGTGGGCAGTTGAGTGCTGCAGGGGGCTTTTTGGCAGAGAAGAGACACAGATCCAACCTGCATGTGCACGAGGGTTGTGTGCAGGCAGGGTCCCAACAACTGGTGCCTTTGTCAGGGCTCAGTTTGTTTCATCCCTTTGGTATACTTTCACCTGCAGAACATCTCTGCAGGAGACGCTTTCTCCTCCCCTGCTGTTGCCAGACCAGACACCTCTCCATTTCCAAAGGTGCTGGGCTCAAGATGGCCCCCATAGCATATGCACGTTTGCTTGTGCTTGTGTTTCACTAGTGATGCTGTTGTTTACACTACATGCTAAAACAGGGCTTGCACTGGCTTCGCAGGAGCAGATGTGAAGCATAATCTTGGACGCTTTCCCAGCCCTCGCTCCGAGCGTCCAAGTGCTCAGTATTTCCTGCACGAAGCAAGTCTAGTCTGACACAATGCCAGCTGCACTAAATGTGCTCTCGGAGTGAATGCTCAGTGTCTGGGTGGCTGATAGCTCTCACACAAAACCAGCGCTTTCCCCCGGTCCCATTTCTAGCTCATTTGCCTCCCGCACAGCCAAACCTTTAGCATCGTGGTGCTACTTTTGCCTCCTTGGTAAATGTCAGTGTTGCTCCTGCGTGGAGCATCTCCAAGTGGGATCATGATGGAGAAGGAGGCAGCATGGTGAAAACGCATTCGTTGTGCCTGATTCATTCCCTATGCACCTGCTGCCGCAAGTACCAAACCAGCTGCCATTGCGCTCCCTGGACCTGCAGTGGTCCAGCACTAGCTCTTCGGTTTCACATGGCTTTCTGGGGCATGCTGCCCTCATAGAGACACAAACTGGTCCAAGGAAAGGGGGTTTTACCTGCTTTTGATTATGTCTTTAGAATTAGAGCTAACAGATACACGTGCATTTCTAGTTTATGTAGATCAAGCAAAGCGGTGAACATTTAGTTCCTTCCTGCCAAGTTTTTCACTCACTATAGTACATAGTCCACTTAAGAGCTACAATCTGGTTGCTTCATTTGCTTTCAGATTTGCTTCCCATTTGTTCCTCCAAGACATTTGGGTAAGTGGCAGCATCTGTCTTATGTTTGTGTTATTCACACTGAATTTCCAAATGGACATTTCAAATGGGTGCAAGATGCTCCTCTGGCTGGAAAATCAGACTTCTCCAGGCTGTGCTTGACTTAATAGATGTTAAATAGGCTTGGTTTTGATGTGGGGCTGGGTGGAAGACCTCCAGAGCAGCACTGGAGCCGCTGTAAGGAGCGCTGCTCCTCCTTGAATCTCTGTCAGCCCTGCCGCAGTAAGGGGCAGGGTCATGCACCGATGGCAGAGCCGCTGCAAGGGCTGGGGCTCAACCCTGTGTCTTTATACTTGCCTAAAGGTCACCTGTCTGTCTCTGCAGAGAAATGAAGGGTGTTTAACCCCGATGCCATGGTCAGGTCCCAGAGCCCGCAGCAATCGCATTCTGCTGGCCCAGGGGCCCTCTAGTGGCTTTCCCGGCTGGATGTGCGCAGCGCTTCTGCTCCTCGGGTGCCGCAGTCGGGGCGATGTCCCTCGATGCGGGTAGCTAGAAGCCAGCCGCCCATCACCCAGAGAGCAGGGTGCCCTGGTGCTGCATCCTCCCCCGGTGCTCTCCTGAGCAACAAGGATGGTGTGGATAAGGCTGACATCACTGCGGGCATATCGGAAGCCCTCTCAGCGTGTTACTGGGTTTAGGGGAAGAGCAGCACCCCTCTTTGCACCCCTCTTTGCACCCCTCTTTGCACCCCTCTTTGCACCCCTCTTTGCACCCCTCTTTGCACCCCTCTTTGCACCCCTCTTTGCACCCCTCTTTGCACCCCTCTTTGCACCCCTCTTTGCACCCCTCTTTGCACCCCTCTTTGCACCCCTCTTTGCACCCCTCTTTGCACCCCTCTTTGCACCCCTCTTTGCACCCCTCTTTGCACCCCTCTTTGCACCCCTCTTTGCACCCCTCTTTGCACCCCTCTTTCTTAAAGGCATTTCCATCTCTGTGGCTGATGTATTGTAAAATGCCCACATCCCTGCTTTATGCTTCATGCTGCAACAACCTTTCCCGTGGCAGTATTACCTTTTCCTTTGAGGAAGTAGATGTGTCTGCACCTGTACTGCAGCTCAGCAGGGTTTCTGCTCTGGGGTGCAGGATTGAACCTTGGCACAATGTAGGGATGGGGCCTATAGAGAGCTGTGAGATGGCAACAGCTTTGCTTGCCTGCAAGGTGCTGGGATAGCCAGAGACTCCCCAGGTCTTTACATCCACCTTCCATGCTCCCTCGCTGTGTTGCTCACTGGAAAGAGGTCTTGAGGACACAGAGGTGGCTCTTTTCTATCTAGCTTTCCCCTGTCACTTCCAATATGACTTTTCTTGTCCAAGCTTTCTGGTGAGAACCCATGCAAGCAAAAGGAACATCTCTGCTGTTTCATAATACAGTAAACACGCTTTCTAGAGTTTTCCATGATCCAATGATTTCGATCTTCACGTTTTCTCCATCCACACTTTGTCCTTTTTTAGTGCCCCTTTTTCAGTCTGTTTGCAAATAACTTTGCCAGTGTCCATCCCCTTTTTTTCTCAGACAATAAATTCTCTGGAGCTGTTGAAGAAATGGTTCAGACATTCCCTCCAGCAAATAGAAGCTTTAAGTTGTTCCCTGACAGTTTTACTTCTTATCCCTTTCATTTACAGTGGGGGGGAAACGGAGATAATTGCAGGTCCTGTACATCTCAAACTGTTTGTGGTGGTAGTTACAATTATCTAAAATTATTTGCAGCAAGATCTGTGGATTTAATGTGCAGGGCTAAATTACTGCTTTAAATGCTGGCATTTTAACAGCCTGTGTTTGTGACATTGCCTGTGCCCCATCTTCTAAAACGGCCTAAATTGGCCACGCTGGACACAAGGAAGCATAAAAAGGTTTCTTATGTCATTTTAGATCGAGGTTCATCTGACCAACTATTAGGAAAGGCAGGGAGGAATATCATTTGCACCCACAGGAACCTACTCTCCCCTCAACATAACTGCACAGCCTTCGTGCATCAAAGACTTGAAATAGAGGCAAAACTGTCATCTGCGAGACTTATGCGCGGGTTGTCCAGCCTGTGCTGCCCTGGAAGTCAGCCTTCATCAGTGTTTCTCATCCAGTTTGCAAGTAAAAACCCTCTTCTGGGTTCCTGTCTCTGTGGGAGGCCACTGCTTCACATACAAGATGGCAGTAGCTCATTCCTGCTGATTTAAGGGAGAGGAAAACATCTGTAACCACTGGGGGTGCATTCCTCCTTGCCCTGCTGAATGAGGAACAGTGTCACTGGTCCCCAGCAATAAAAGATTTCTAGTTTGGGATCACATTTAGCTATGGCCAAGTAGTTGTGAAAATCTTACACTTTTAGGGGTGAGTTTGGCCATTCTCTGGATGGAGCCGGTCAGAGCCTCCAGTAAAGGGAGATAGGAGAGGGATGGGGGATGCAGACGGAGACGGTGCTTTGCCTACAGCCACGCAGGTGGCTCAGGAAACAGAACCATGGCTCCGGTTTGTGCCAGGAGACCTCACTCCCCCACCAGCCAGACTGTGGGGAGAAAGACATTGGGAGTGAAGGGCTGACAGAGACTGACAGAAGCTTAACACCCTGCTGGATCCAGCATTTCAAATCTGCGATGAAAGACACAATCCTCTGCGCCGCGATGGCAGCGAAGTCCCTGGTGCAGCCCTTTGTCTCGGAGATGCCAGTGAAGACGGTGCCAAGGTGCTTTTCCCTGACCATCTGCCTTATGAGCCCACATGCCAGGGTTGATGCAATCCAAAGCCTGATAGCACACAGGCCTGCTGGTTTATGAGAATCCATTTTGCAATTAAACCAAATATTTAGGATTTCTTCTAAACGAAGTGGCCAAGTCCTTGGAAGGACAGTCTGGCGGATCTGAAAGGGGTAAAGAGGCTTCCCTTGCTCTCATGACAGATGCAAGTAGCACTCAAGGAGTACAGAGGTCATATATGTCATTAAAACAATCACACCGGACCTAGATAGAGAATTAAAAGGATTATAGGAACTCTAAAAGTCCAGAGGGGAAGCATGCTGTCTGTGCTCCTGGGCAGAAGGCTCATCCTTTCCCTTCCGCTTGACTTAGAGCGCACAGAGATAGTCAAGGTGTAAAATGTAGAGGTTATGCAGTTACTAAGGATGCTGATTTTGACTTCACGTTTCTTTTACTATGCGCCACCCTGCTTCAAAACTCCATCCTGGCTCAGACTGGGTCATTTTCATACTTCTGCCTAAGCTTTTGGGGACAGTTTCTCTTGCAGCAAGGCTTGATGTTTCCTGAGCTTCCCTTTGCTGCTACCACCATGTTAAACAAATGCATATGCTTCCTGCAGTTCCTTGGCAGTCCTTTGAATGTCTCCTACATGGTAATGATGAGGTCTGGCATGCCACTGTGCAATCCAATGGTCTCACACCCCAGCAGAGCTCAGCTGCAGGTCATATGTTCCCCTCTGAACCATATTTTCTGATGAAAGCCTTTTTGGCTGCAGTCTCATAACCAGCTTGAGTTAAGTCAACAAGACAGAGGAGATGACTTGGCCAAGACAAAAATGGCAAGTTGGTAGCAGAGCTGAGGCTGCAGCGGGGTCTCTAGACTCAAGGTTCCTTATAGCTGTGGTTGATGAGCACAGTATGAATGCCAACCCATCCTATTAATGCCATGCACACCTGCATGTGTTTCTGATGTTTCATACACGCTCTTCATATATTTCATATGTTTCTGATGAGCAAAGAGAAAGAAGAAAACCCCCTTATGCATAATGCAGTGTTGCACATCACAGAGGTAATATCCTATGGAAGCATCTCTGGGGCGTTGGACTTTGCCAGCCATGCAGTCAGGTATCCATCCTGTATCTGAGAGCCGTAACTCTTGTTTCACCTAGATCGAGAGAGGGAGAGCAGGCTTTAAGCAGTGAATGTTCTTGTAGCTTAATGTGGTACGGTTTTGGCTGCAGTTGCCGAGTGTCATGTACTGGTGAACAGCGGACACGTGAATTGCTCTGTCTCCCTGTGCTGCTCTCCCTTCTTAAGCAGTGCTGTAAAAGGGAGTGTGGGACCTCCTTTTTTTGCTGCTGGCAGGGTTCTGGCTATCATTCTCTGTGCATGGTTTCTAGACACACATTCCTTTGTTTAGGAAGACCCTGTATTATGTTGACACAGCAGCATGTGGCACTGGAAAAGGAAATAGAAAAGGCTTTTGAACACAAACTGGACTAGCATTAGAAGAATGCAGGGGTTTGCGGACAGCCCTGCTCCCTTTCAGGAAGAAAGATGATTAAATATTAGGGAGCTGTTGAAGTCACAAACTCGGAGATCTGCATCTCTGCTTCCTGAAGAATGTGGGGCAGGAAGCCCCAGTGATTTATTCCATTTGTAGGGCAGTTACCAAAGTGGGTTCAGTATTAACACGGGTGAGGCTCCTCGGGTAGAGTCCAGCAGGGAACTGTGTGGATATTGTGGGTACCAAGAGCAAGGAAACGCTGTGGAAGGTCTTTTGGGTTCTTTGCCTTGTTCTTGCCTCGCGTCGCTTTGTGGTGCAGTAACTCCCACTCCCTAAGCCTCAGTTTCTCCTCTGGGAATATTAATGCTTATTGGTAAAGTGCTTTCAGGGCTTGTCCATGAATTTTTAAAACATGACAGAATTGCCAAAAAAATCTGTGGTTTGGTTCCAAGTCAATAATTTCCCATCCCCTAAGGACCATGTCCTCAATCAAAACACATCTGTTGCAGTCAGCGAGGCTCCATCAGTTTATAACACCTATGGCAGAAGTTTATCTCTGTTTCCCAACTCCTTTCCTAATGGATATGCCATGAAATATGCCTCTTGAATGGCCTGCATGTCCAGGGCTCTTTCCTGGGATTCCCAAACACAGATGTAATTTCTTATTTTGCTGCAAACTCCCCGTAGGTCTGTGCACAGAAAGAGCGTTTACCCTTTTACCTGGGACTCATGCATCATTTCCAGCTTAATTGTTGCTGCGACTCAGTTAAGGCACATGAAATAACCATACAGGAGTTCAGGCTGGTGTGATTATAGGGAGGTTAGGACTGAAAAGTCCTTTCAGTGCCATAGGGTAAAAGAGCCTTACAGTGAGTGAGAATTAGGTTTGATCTCTCTGTGCCTCAGCTCTGCAGCTGTAAAATGGGGATAACTGGTATTTCTCATATGGCTTTGCTGGTCCGGGTTATAAGGACTTTGAGGGTAGGCACCTAGCATCTCTCCTGATGGTTTTGGGTGCTTGGCAAGGCAGTGTACCAACTCCGTGTGCTGTGATTGCAGGACAGAGGAGGGGCACAGAATTTGCCCTGCAGCCCCCAGGTCTCACTGTCTGCTCTTTCCCCCTCACTCCTGATTTGTTTATCTCTTGGGGGCCTTTCTGTTTGTAATTCCATTGTTCCTCACCTGGGAATTCCAGGCTATTATTTAATTTCCTTCCAGACTTCAGCCCTTCCCCCTTTGCCCTCCCCACATCTCCCGCTCCATCGCCAGCCCTGTCGCCTCCGAGAAGGCGTTTTCACTTCTCTGCCCCTCTGCGCGAGTCGGTTTTCGTTGGCTCTCGCCGCATCTCCTCTTGTCAAGGCATTATCCGGTGGGGAGCCTGATTATTTGGATTCCTCCGGTTTCCCCCTTTTAATATATCTCCTCTGTGTCCCGCAGCCTGACCCCTGCCAAAGGACCTGCCACGAGGGTTGTTTCTCCCAGTCTGAAGCCCTCCCCCAGCTTCCCTTTCATCTGTGTTTTCTAAGAGGTCTGTGCTTCAGGCAGCAAAGTCAGCGAAGGGTTTGGGGCCTCCGGGTCCACGGCCGCATCCCTCCCCCATCACCTGGGAAAAGGCAAAGGCAAAAAAACCACTTCCAGGGCCAGTCCTGATGGGGGGGTGGGGGATAGCTGAGCCTGGAGAGGGAAAGGAAAGAAACCATTTAATCCTTTCTGTTGTAGTTTGTGGCATGGGTCCTAGCAGATTGAAGGCACTCTGGGCCAGGTCCTGTGCTGTTCTCTGTAGCTCCCAGACATGGGAGAAGTGAGAGGGGGGGACCTTACAAACCATAAAGCAGATGGTATTAATGCAGTGCTGGCCCAGCCTAGCTGCGAGCTGCTGTGCTGGAGGTCAGCACCTGGGAGTGCGGTCTGGGCTGGCCCTTGATGGTTTCAGTACACCCAGTGTCCCGAGGGACCACTCTGAAACCCCTCATGGCATCTCAAGGGGACCCCTCACTAGGTTCAACATGAGGGACAGATGTTGGTGTTGTGATTTGATTCACTGCTCTATGGAAGCTTTACTTAGCATTTCTCAGCCAGTGGTTTTGCATAGCAAGGCAGAAGTGGTACCAGCGTAGTGCCAAGGTGGCAGTGGAGGTCGGCTATCCATGATTGCTGCTGAGCGTGTGAACCCGGTGCTTGCAAGTTGCAGAGAACAAATTCACTCCAGTGAGATCCACCTTTTGAAGAGCTCAGGGAGGCTGATTTAACAGTGGGTGCACATCTGGACATCTTTCCTGTTTGAGGTGGTACAACTGCTGTGTCACTGAATCCATCACGTTGTCCCCTGCGTTGGAGCTCCCACAGGGAGCTGACGCCAACTGCAGTTGTTGAGATACTGGGAGCAAATCCTCCTGTGATCGGTGTGATGGAGAGCATGTGCACAGCCCAGGATCTGAAGGTGAAGGAAATCACCTCGCATATGAAGGGCATAAACATGTTTTCCTAGCTCTTTGCCAGGGTTTTATCTATAGTATTTCTAGAGAAGGAGGAGATCCCGGGAGGTATCCAAGCTCTAGACCCCAAATAACATATTTCCAGAATATATTTAGCAAAGATAATGTTGAACACAGAGAAATGCAGTGGGGATGGAGAGGGAATGATGGAAAGATGTATCTACTGCAAGCTATTGAGGGTTTCTAACCAGAAAGCAGAGGCATTGCCTGATGTCTATATAGGTGTTCCCTGCTCATGACTCGGGTAATGTGTAAGCTGCATGCAGTCCACTGATGCTAGTGTTTGTAATGCAGCTTGGCCCTAACTTAATGCCTAGGTATCACTCCATGAAGCAGAGATGATTGCAGTAACCTTGCTTCTCCCCAAGGTGCAGTTCTGTGTGCGTTGCACACCAAGACCCTCAGCTTGATGGCAGTGCTAAGAGCTACTGTTAACAACTCTGTCTTGGTTTAGTTTTCCTTAATCCAGCCTTGCAACAACACACAGCAAAACTCTGCTCTTAGAGAGCTGCCTCCTTTTAGAATCAGCCATCACTGATCTAATAATTGCCGTGAGTTGTCATTCCCCATCCCATCTATCACCCAGCACAACATGACACCTCAGCCAGGGAAATTCAGAAAGAAGCAGTTTTCTGTCGGCTTCAATTTACCAATAATGAGTTGAGAGAGGCTTTGAAACCACGGCTTTAAACGACTGTGTTCTCATTGAAAACCTCCCTTCTAAAACATAAGGGGACATTTCTCTTAGAGGAGTGTTTTTCCCCCTTTCTTTACCACCATCCACGCTTCCTCTGCCAGGCCAAATGGTGCCATCAGATTTTGGCTCTACTAAGGGCCAAGGCAGAGTCCTCAAACATTGCCCCTCACCTAAGGATGCGTAGCAGCATTCATTTAAGTCCAAGCATCTGAGCAGTCCTGCTGAAACTCCCCTTGCCCTTGACTAGATACGAAGGAAACCTTAGTATTGAGTAGCAGCTCTTCATTGATATTTTCAAGGGGATGGCCTAGGATCAGCTAACATCCATAGCTAGGACTGTTGCAGCTAAATTCATACAGACCCTTCTGAGTACTTCTTGTCCAGGTATTGCTTGGAATTGCTGATGTTAGTACACCTTGGCCCAAGTGGAGGTTTGGGCTGATAACGAATGTGTTGCAGCTATACTGGTTCCATGCCGCTGTTGAAATGCATCTGTACCATCTCTGATATGTTACGTTTTCAAACATTTGGTTCCAGAACTACAACAGCACTGTCATATGGTTTCAAGTAAGCCCATGCTTCTCCAGGCCAAAGACTGTAGGCAACCAATATTACAGGAAGCAGAGATTTGACATCTGGATTAAAACTGCAGTGCAGTTACCTTTGGGTTTCAAAACTCCCCTAGCATTAACCTCATCCTTGATAGTTACCAGCTTGCCTCTCTCCTACCTGTCTGAACAGGGCTGTAAATATAACTTCCTGGCTGTTTCTGTGCTCCAGAATGGGGGGGGGTGGGGGGAGAAGTCTTACATGGTGGGTGAGGGAGAAAAATCATTTGTCTCTGTTGTCCTGCAGTGTTCAAGGTGTCTAATTTCAGGTTTGCATTGTGGAATCTGTGGGGCTGTCTGCATCCTTTTTAATCTTTATTTGGTATATAGTGAGGTGGGGGGAGAGCCCCCAAGCAGGATGATTCAGCAAGAGCAGGAGTGAATAAGGAGGCAGGCTGAATGTAAAAGGAGCAAGGTATCCCTGCAATGGGGAGATTTCTCTCACGTTGGAGGATCTGGCTTGGTGAACAGCACAGCGGTGGTTATTTCCTGACGCACTGAACACATACTAACTCAGAGTTCAAAATACTTTATTTTCCTTGGCATAGCGAGAAATGAGATTTAAAGTGGTGATCATACATAATACATGAAACAAGAAAAAAGACAGAAAGCAAACAAAAATGCGATCGAATGCACAGGATACGCAGCAGTACAGGGCAACCCACCACTTGCGTACTGCTGCTAACAACAGTAACAGCAGCGTTTCTTTGTAGGATCCTTTCAACTTAGGATCCCCAGGTACACTGTAGAAAACAAAACTAACTCAGTTACCCTCCCAGTGCTCATTTGAAGGTGGAAGGGAGGGGAAAATGCTCTGTCACCTCTGCAAGGAGCAAAGCCACCATCCCTAGGGGCAAAGACAGATGCTGTGTAACCCCACACAGCAGGGCTGGATGGGTGTTAAAGCCAGGCATGGGAAGACTCTGTCCATGCTGCCTAATTCAGGCTCCTACAGTAGCTGTGAGGCACCTAGTTGGCTGCTGTAATATAAATAGAGAAATACTCTCTGTACAATACAGATATATTGTCTAAGATATACAGCATCTTATGCAATAAAGAGAGAAGTTGGGTTTAAGCCAGACTTGCCTTTGGTGTGGTTTGGATGAGGATCTCTTTTTACCTGACTACTGGGGGTCAGTTTACCAAGAAGCAGTGTGAGTGATGGAGACCTGGGAAGTTCAATGTGACCACCAGTGATACGGGCTCTGAGCATCCCCAGAGAGAAAGGTGGGTCTTCCTTAAACCATCCAGGTAAAAGAAGATGCCAAAGCTTCAGCTGTTAAAAGAACATTAGAGCTCCAATAGAGTCCCTACCAAATATTCTTGTCATTCTTGCATTGTGGGAAAGCACATGTGTGTTGGAAAACAAATTGGAGAAGAAATAAGAATCTTGAGAGGGCATTGAGCAAAATGAGGAAAGTCAAAGTAGTTCTTCTTTGTTTAATCAGTACAGGGTGATTTTCCCCCAGCAGCATGTGACACATCCACCATCCCCCTACACACACACATGCACACACACATCCACTCCGCACCAGGGCAACTGCTTGGAATTTTATTGGAAAAATATAAACCGGCTTTGCATTCTTACCTTTATTTCAAGACCTCCTACAAGAAACAGGAAGGGTAAACATGAAAGATCTGTTTCCTTTAAATTGTGAGTGTGGGGGAGTTTTCCTGTAGTGAAAGGACTGTTTTGAAAAGCCCTAAATGCTTTTGAATTGAATACATCGAAGTAATGTACACACGGTTTGAATTTACAGTTCTGGGTCTCCTATCCCCCTCCATATGAATCCTATAAGTCAGACGTGTTGCTACAGTGATTCCCACCGGGAAAGTCTGGACCTAGACTAGGAACAGCTGTAGATCTACAATCCACCAAAGTCGGCTTCTGAAACAGATATGAATTATTGGTTCAGTCAGATAAATATGGCTTTGCCTTTCCCCCACAGGCAACCACATATGGCACTTGGAAAGAATTAAAACCTTTACCCTTGGCCAGGTCTGGTTAAATAATGGCTCTTTCTTATACTTTCCCCCCTCTCTCCATTTCCTCTCATTCATTCTTCTTTTAATTTTCCTTTCATGATCTTTTTGGCACCAGTATCCGAAATGTCACCTCCTCAAAGTGACCCTGAATTTTACAGTGTCACCTACAGGGCTGCGGGAGCAGGGGCAGGCGAGCGTATGGGAAAATATGTAGTTGTTATTCAGCGGGGATGGAGCTCTGACAGGAGAAACAAAACCACCTTTCTGCCTCTCAGCATGGCCACGCTGAGTCCAGAAAAGCCTCCAAGGCTGCAGCTACTCCATCAAAGCCCAAATTCACCCACCATGCCTAGAGTGTAGATGCAGGAGGATGCTGCAATGCCCTTCTCGGGGGGCAGAGCTTACATCCTCTCTGATGCCAGCAGTGTCAATGTAGATATGTAGGCTTTTTAGTGTCTCTGTGTTATGGCTTGTGTTAAACAGCTCTAACAGTGAGGACCAGCGGTCTGAGGCTGAAGCATCACAGGGAGATGCAGGATGTGAGGGCTCGGATGCTGGCTCTGCCATGAACAGCATCACTCTGAGCCAGAGCTGTGCATGGCCAGGCACTGAGCCAGCCCTGCTTTTCTTTCCCAGGTCCCTGTGCTGCTGATTGTACGTGTGCCAGCATCTCTCCCTCCAAATCCAGGGCGTGCAGGTGCAGAATAGCATCCCTTAGAGGAGGATTCAACCTCATAGCTAAGAAATGCTCTTACCTGCATCTCTCGGGGTCTCTGATACTCCCTCTTCCCTCTCCTTGCTCCTCTTTTCTACCCTTAGTCATCCATTCATTCGGCCTCACGACCTAGAGGAGGCTGCCCTCTAGTCCAGCCTTGCACTCGATTTAACCCAGTTCTACTCTTAAAGCTAGTTCATGGGCTTAAAAAAATCTGGAATTAAGAAACCTGTAAACTTGCTGCTTTATCTCATTATCTCCTGTTTTGCATTTTAATGTGCCTGCTCTAAAAAAGACCTCATTGATATTCTGGTTCGGCATGTGTTTGTTTGTGTCTCTTGGGAAAATTGGCTACAGATATTACTAAGTCAAAAACACACAGAGGAGAGTTTGCTGCATATTTTCCTTTCCTTTTTTTTTCCTTCTTTGAAAGAAGATGTTATTTTCTTCATTCGGTTGAACGGCAAGCGAATTGAAATGGCAGAATTGTGAGACAGCTTGGGATGTAGGGTATAATCTGCTGATCTTGGAGATGGCTGTCTCCAGCTCTGTGGCTGTAGCTCCCAGATCCTTCCTCCCCCCCCCCCTCTGCAAAGAGACCCCAGGATCCTGCTATGAAATGCAGGTCACTGTGCCTGGCATCCTCCTACAGCTTCCTATTCATGTGGTGCCTCTTCCTGAAGTCCTAAAAGTCACAGTGTTAACAGGGACGATCCAAATGGTCAAAAGCAACCCTTGGGGACCCCAAAGGTGACCCCAAAGGCTGGTGTTTCTTGCTGTGCATGAGCCCATGTTGTCTTAATTATGGAGTAAACACAGCAGCCTTGACCAGACAGGATGGCCCCAGATCATCCCCGGGCATCACATTGCAGCATCACCCTGACTCCAAGGTTGTGTAACTTAGAGTGGTTGCTTCCAGAAAGGTACTGGTGACTTAATTTGGATATGTTTCTTTCCACTAGTCACTGCTCCAGCAAGATGCTGCCAGAGCTTTATTTCTCTTTCCCTTTTGAGGTGCAAAATTAGCTTTCTGCCCTTGTGCAACCATTAAAGATCCCTCTGGAGCTCCTCTCAAATGGTTGTTTAACTGCAATGGTCCTGACACGTTTCCACTGCGTAACTGTTTGCTGCTTCCTGCTATAATCCATGACTAGGAGGTCTTAGGATGGGAGAAATAACCCTCTGGAGGCAGTGATGCTTCTCCAACGGCTAGAGAGGGATTTTAAATAGCTACTTCAAACTAGATGCTGAATTTTTTAGGAGAATAAAAATGAGATGAGGTGAAGCCCAGGTTGGCTGCTTGGGAAATCAGTGTCAAGCAAATCTTTGAACTGATTTTAAAAATGCAGCTGTTTTCAACGTGTCCTCGAGAATCATGAATGTTAAAATGCCTTCTATCAGCCTGGGACTGCGTGTACAAGGGCTTCTTGATTGTATCTCCCTGGGTTTTGGCACTGCACTTGTATAGGTGGCATCTCTGTGGTGGGAGAGGAATATATATGTTAATAAAAGAGGAGGATCTAAGCATGTGTGAATCAGCCTCACAACTATAGTAGCTCTAGGCTTTACCTTGAGCAGGGGATCATCTAGTAAGCCCTGCAATCATCAGAGGCCTTAGGCTGGATAGCCCAGCTGTCTTCCCACGCAAAAGATGTTGTCACCTTTATTTAGTCTCTTCCTTGTGTTGCGATGCTCCAGGATAAGCAATGAATGCTGTTCCCATCACACAAGATGTCCATTCCATTGACAGCAGCAAGGCTCTGGGTGTTCCTTGCTGCTTCTGCTGTGCTTTTTTCAGCTTTGAGCAATGCCACAAGCTCTTTTGGCAGCTTTCCTATCCTCCCTGCGTTACCTGTGTATCAGCAGCAAATGAAAGTCTTTCTGAAGAGTTGATCTCTCATTTTCTAGAGTGTTTTGCCCTGTACAAATTGGAGCCGGGAGCAGCTCAGTAGCATTAATGGCAAAGACTGCAGTGAAGCATTTTTCATCTTCATTGCTCTTCAGGGGCCCAATGCAGGAGACTAAGCAGGGACTTTTCATACAGAGTTTGAACTCTAGGGCTGGACCACATGTACATGCTCTGTAGCACCGTGCGTTCAGATCCCCGAGTGGCAGATAAAAGTGCTTTCACCTGCATTACAGTGATTGTAGCACTGCAGCCACCACCCCAAACCTCTCCAAGGAGGTGATGGTGTTGAACAGAAGAGTGTCCCAGTGCTCAGGGTGCCTGCGTTTATCCCAGATCTCTGCACCAGCAGGAATCCTCTCTGACTTTGTGCTGTGTCACCTCTGAAAACTTCATGCCTCGATGGTTCCTTTTGCTGTCCTGCTTTCTGGACTCCCAAAGGTGAAGCATGAACGAGACCTGCTTTTTGAAGCAGACTCATCAGTTCCTCAAAATTAGGCTCCTTTATGGCATCTCAGTGTTTAAATGCAGGGCTCCCTCTCCCCATGGCAGTATATCCCTGTGGCAGTAACTTTCCTGGTATGGCAAACATGTGGTGTTCCGATGTGTCTGCATGGGGGTAGGTGGGATGTGGACCCACTGGGGGCAGGCAGTGAGCACCTTTAAGTCTCGGCAGCACCTCTGTCCCATAGCCCACACCTGGGTGGATGCTATGAGCCAGTCTCTGACAGCAGCCGACCCACAGCCACTGCAGCCCATCTCAGCACACCCTCCCCAGCAGTGTGGATCTATGCGAGGCACCATTGTGATCTAGAGTTTTATTGCCTGTATTTCTGCTTCTTAGATGTGCATTTATTTGTTGTGGATGCCTTTTTTTTTTATGATCTTTATATTTTCCTTAAGTTTTCTGATATTTCCAGTGGGACTATTGAGGCCAGCACCTTTCTTTTTCACCTTGCTCTGCTGACCACCCCTACACAGTAGCCCCTGTCAAAACTGCAGCGAGTAGGAGCAGCTTTCAGGGAAGGGAAGAAATGGCACTGTTGACAGATGCTCCAACAAGCAAACAGTTTTGGAGCGCTGTGATTTCCCACTGCTGTAGAGCAGAGGCTGCTGCTGCACAGAGGGCTCCCAACAGCACCATAGCCATGCACTTAACTGACTTTAAAAGGGACCGAGGTGAAGTAACCCTTCTTTCTTTATTTTTTTAAATACCCTGTGGTGCCGAGCTGAGATTGCAGCCAGCTTCTGTTTTCAGAGGCCTTGGTAAGAGAATGTTTTTATCTGGAGATACAATGACTGTCGCCCTGTAGCCTGCAGTTCCCATGCTGGTGCTGCCAGGACCCATGAATGCGTGCTTTATGAGCTGCTCTCGCAGGTGTTCGGGGGGCATGTAATCACTAATGAATAGTAGGGAGACATAGAAACTCAAGGCAGGCTCTGGCACAGGGAGCTAGGCCAGGCTTTTCTCACTCTGTGAGAAAGAGGGGAAAAAGTACAGTGCCTTTCCTCCGCTCCCCTTGCATACTTGACTGCAGAGAGCTCTCCCAACCTCTCTCGGGTTAGCTAGTTACCCGCTCCATTTGTACCGATGCAGATGTAAATCTGGCCATAGGAATCAACATGCTTTTTATTAATGCTTTACCTCCCTTGGGAAGCTACTGCCTGTGGAAATCCTGAGCTGCTGGAGCAGGCACTGCTCCCATAAATGTGGAGTTTGCAGGAGCTGGTCTTTAGGATTTGGCTTGCGATTCTGCACTTTGTGCTCCTTCCTCTCTTCGTGCCAGGGCTCATGCATAAAACAAGTCAGGAACAGGGACTGCAGGACGAGTGAAGTCCTCGCTATAATTTGGAATGTGTGTGTTGTGGATGGGGCCTATTATGATAATGATGATTAATTTGCCATTAAGCCTGTCTGATACTTCCCCTTCTACAACCCTAGGACGATCATAAGAGCTTGCGTGGTAATACATAGGCACAAAGGGAGGTGGATTAAGTTGCACAGGCAGTTTGAGTTTTGGCATGCTGGGCTTTCAAATGCTTGGCTTTGTAGCCAAGTAACGTGCTCTTCATGAAGTTCTGCATCACATGTGGGAAAAGAAAATAAAATCAAGCCAACCCCAAGCAGGGTATGCTTTATAAAGGGGAAAAATCTCTGTCGTTTTCTGAAGCTTCTACTTTAACTGATCTAACACAACAGCTCAGCAAAAGAGGGGGAAATCAGTCCAGTGTATTTTCTGACTCTCAGAGCCATGCTGTTTGGATCAAGTGATTGAAGCCCTCTTGACTTGTAGGCAGCACCAAGGTGACAGACACCCAGCACTAACACCTCGTGCTTGCTTAGGATCTCTTGCACTGCTGATAAGCTGCCTCTCGCTCGGGCTTTGGCCTGGGAGGGAACAACGGCTCTTCAAGTATGCCAACAGGATTGACCTTGAGTCTTCTGGCTTGGAGAACCTGAACTCCAACTCGGCTACGTCTACTGCAGGCAGGGTGTCACGGCTCCTGGTGGTAGAACTGCTGGGTCTCAGCATGCCTGGAAAATTCAGGTGCAGGACCTGCACGTGAAGCCAACTGCCTGCCAAAGAGGTAGCATCTCCCCTGGGAAAACTCTCCATGATTTGTATTCATTCTTAATGTTATTATCTAAACATCCTCTGGAAGAGAATAGCCCCCTAGTTATGATTACTTTTATCAGTCGGTGTCAGGTTAACAGTTATCTATAAAGCAGTATACCCTTAAGCTTGAAAGGAAGGTGCTATTTTGGAGAAACATTAATATTCAGGGTGTGCAGCCAAATCCAGTGTTTTTATTTGCGCTCATGTATTTCGTTGCCTTTCTTTTACACCTCAAGGACACATTTATGGTCTCCTCGTGGTATTTCACTTTTGAGGTGATGGTGACACCTTGAGAAAAAACAGATCTTGCATTAATTTGGCCCCCAAAGCCAGTAAAGTGCTTGTGGAACAGGGGAAAGTGAGTGCAGGTCTTGGATACTTGGCTGTGTTTGTCAGGAATTTGCCATTTTGTGCTTTATATCTGCAGTACCTCTGTATGCAAAGGCTTAATGTTAGCATTGGGCGTGTTTTCTTTAGAAATAAAGGGGGAGAGAAGCACTTTTTACCTCCTGGAAGCAGCATCCCTGGAGGACTTGTCCATTACATTAAAATCCAGGATACTGTCTGAACATGCCAGAGAAAATAAAACCTTCATCACACTGTCTCTGTTTGCAAAGTAGGGTTTTACCCTCCATAGGAGGAAGCAGAAATTCGGAGGTGATCTGCCAGTAAGTGAGTGTAATAACTGATGAAGAATGATAGCACTGTGATTGCAGAATACTTTTCACATTAGGCTCTTCTCGGTACTGGGCTGATGGTGTTGCGCCTCCTCTGTAGCTGGGACAAACGGGGGCGAGGGAGGTGCTCAGGATCATCTGTAGAGTTAGTGGCACAGTAGGAAAGAATATCATCACCTTTGAGTGCTGGAAGAGGGAGCTGAGGCACTGTCTGGAGGTGCCTCTGGAGCACGATGGGCTCCGGTGCTCACACACCAGATCTGATCATAACTAGTGTGGCCTAACCAAGGCCAGATGTGGGGACTGTAGGATGCACACAGGGATCTAAACTCAGGGTACTGAAGCTACAGTGAGGACACAACTACTAGACCCCTCTGTCTTGACATGGAAGCAGTATTACTCTGTAGTTTGTAACAGTCTTGGCTCTTCTGTACCTGAAAAATACTCTGGTTTTGCTTGTACATAATTTTCCCAGGATGTGAGCATCCTTTCTGAGCTCCTCTGGAGGTTCCCCACCTTTCTGCAAGCTCAGTGCCTTAAGCTAGATCTAGTGCTGTAGCTGAATCCTCACCAGTTAGGAGGAGGGCAGAAACACTCCTCCGTGTACCCACCAGGCTTGTCCCTCCCAACATGGTATTGACTCACATTCAGCTTGTTATCGCTCTGCCTGCTGGGTCCTTTTCTGCAGAACTCCTAATCAGCCTGGGGTTTATTTATGTGCTTGAATATTCCTGCCGATGTCCAGTGTCTTGTACTTGTATCCCTGTTGGATTGCATCCAGTTATTTCAGACGATTTCTCAATTTATCCAGATCATTTTGAAGCCTAATTCTGCCCTTAACATACTGGCAGTCTCTCCCAGCTCTGTGCTGTCCACAGATTTAATAAACATAGTCTCTGTCAAGGTCATTATGGAAAAAGTTGAATAGAAACAGGAGGAGGCCAAGAGCTGAAGTTTGACACCCACCATGCAAAAATATCCCCAAATAGTGCTGGTTTAGCATCAGGGCAATGTTAACTTCTGCCTGAAAAATCTCAAGCCCTAACAGCTCTCCCAAATACTGCCCATTCTGCTTTGTTGTCAGATCTGTGTTTCACCTTAAAGAAAGGAAAAGACCTCCCTCATACGAGTGAAGTATTTTGAGATGTTTAAATAGCACCTTTCCACTTCCCAGTAATGGGATTTCAGAAGTACTTAAGATGCCATTTTCATTCATAAAGGTTTCTGGCTCCACCACACCTCTCACTAGCATATTTTACTACCTCCAGAGTGGGGTGTAGCAGCCATTTTAATGATGTACAATTTAAATCTGCACATGATTCACTCCAGTTGTGGGTTTATAATTCCGTGGAGTTCCAAAGTTCTTGTTCTGTAATCAGTTGCTTCCTAACTTGAAGTCATCTCAAATTATAAATTGCTTCTCTAACCGATGCAAACTACAGCAGCTTAATATCATGATTGATGCTATAGAGAAAACTCTGGTACAGTTTGAATGCTATCAAATATAATCCTGGTGCAGGTGGGGGACTGAAGCATGGGGTAAATGCAGTTGATTACATATTTTGTCTCATTCAGGATCCTTTTCTGTGAGCACTATATGACTAAATGCATATTGCATGAGGGGCCTGTTGCAGAGCCCGTTGAAATGAACTGAAAGATTCCTGTTTCCCCTGGTGTGCTTTGGATCAGGGCAAAACCACTGTCAGGCAGACAACAGAGATGTTGCGTTTCGGCTCGCAGCGACTGTCTCTCCTAATGACAAAACCAAATGTTTTGTCCATGATGTATGGAGCTGTTAATGACAGTAATTCCTTGGAGAGCCTGATGATTTGCAAATATTGAATATATTTCCATTTTATAGGGGAGGGGTAGAAACTGGAGTAGGGAAGATTAAAGGAGATGGCTGGGTCCTTAGAGAAGAGCTGGAGCCTTGACATCTGCTGTAGCGTAAATACACAGGAATACTTAGCCTAGCAGGGTTGTAGGGAGAATGTGGCTCTGATTGTGTTCCTTGCTTCTAACACCATTCCTGCTAGGGTAATGGATGCTCTTTATGAATCCAGTGCCTGAGTCCAGCTTGGCTTGGTGCTAGTCCAGCAGAGGCCAAGACAGAAGAGGGATGGGCAGCCAGGAAGGAAGGGGAATTAGTCACATTTTGTGTGGATCTGAAGCCCATGAACGGGACAGACATTGGGGCACTCTTGCCAAGCTAAGAAGAGTCCTTACCCTCATGACCATTTTGCTTTAATACCTGCAGCCGAGGACCAAGGGAGGCAGCTGAATAGGGAAGGAAGGGATCCACTGATGGGACACAGGGGCCAGGGAAAGATGCTAGTGTTATGTGGGGACAGCCAGATCTGCAACCCACCTAGCCATCCCCTATGGCAAGCTGGATTTAGATGGGCTCCTGCCCTTGCTAAATGTTCATATTTATATGTGCAACATTTCTCCTTCTTGGGCCCCTTCTTCCTCCTCTCACCTTATATAGTCATGTGAGGCATGGCTTCAAGGAGCAGGGGCAGCTCGCCAGACCCTCCGACCTCCCCTGCTGATGCCGACTGCTCTCAAGAGCTGAAACTCAGTCAGAGCTGCTGCTCTCATGTAACTCTTTGCTGCATCATGAGGCATTGGTTGTGTAAATGCCCAGGAAAATAAATACATGAAGTGGTGGACACCTCGGGTATAATGTGAATCCGTGGCTGGAGGTGCAGCCACCCCCTTGCAGCCCTCACCAGTGAGCAATAAATGAAACTCTGCTCCCCCTGCAAGGCATGTGGGTTTTTTACCCATTTGTTGGTCTCTAGCGGTGCTTGAGACCTCCAAGAGGTCTGGGTGCGGATTGCAGTGACTTCCAGCCTCGCCTCCTGCTCTTTGTGCCAGTATGGCATTATCTGTGGCTTTTCTTCTCTTTCTTCTCCTGCTTTCTTTAAAAAGCCATAAAACAGCAAGTGCTATTCAGTGATCAAGATTATTTGGGTTCACTTCAGTCCTGGCATGGTGCTAATAGCAAAAAAAAAAGCACGTTACAGGGTTTGTTCTCTCATTTGCAGAAGAAACTGTCTCACTATGGGAATGAACAATTAACAACATTTAAATGAGCTGAACTTGGTCCTTTTCTTCCATTGTCTTTGTGCCTTTTGAATCATCTGGAATTGGATTTTCTCTGCTGTATATTTTCCGGTGCGCTAAAATGTTTTACATAGATCATAGACCAGTCCCGAGATGTAACCCCCTCATCCCCGTGCTCCACACCGCCTCCAACATTTACGACGTGCTGTGGTTAATCACCTGGATCTGTGGTACGATTACAATCTTTGCTGACCGCGAGTTTTTTCCCTGCCATTTTATTCCCCCTAAAGGAAACACAGTACAAAGATGGGGAGGGCGTTCTCTCCGATTCCATATCTGCAGGCATTTCTGCCTTCATTAATTAACAATGATAGCAAGGAAGGCAAGCAAAAGGTTTTGATCTTTACATCGAAAACCCAGTGTGCAGCCTCTGCTCAAACCTTTTAGCGACAGATTTCGGCGCTCCTTTCGCACGCTGCAACCTCAGTGGGCTGTTTGTATCTTAAAACGTTGCCTCCCTTCCCCAGCAGCACGGTGGGATGTGATGCAGTCAATCACATTCAGTGTAAACCCATAGTAAACCCTCACGGGGTTTTTGTAGGTGCTGCCTGAGGTATTCCCACTGGTTTATTTTACCTGGAGAGCAAAGAGAAGCAGTCCTTCCGTGCTTAAGCAGTCGCTTAAGGGGTGTGTTTTGGCTGGCTGAGCTTAGGTTTGCCTTTGGGTTTGCCCCTCAAAGGCAGCAAGCAGCGGGAAAAGCGATTCGGTGGCATTGCGCTTGGCTCAAGGGGGAAGCGCGCCGGGGAGAGGATTTCATCGTGTGGTCTGCAAACTATTAACCTACATATGGGGCTGGGGAGCAGGGGAAAGTGCTGCCGCTATTCGGCGTGGTGTGGCTTTAAGAACCGAGACTGAAACACCTTAAATGAACTCTGCAGCAGACAGCTGAAAAAAGCGCCCTGGCCCCGCTGCCGCCCTGCTTCTTCATGATGTCATTTTTCAGGTGTCAGTTTGCCGGAGCAAGATTGGAACAGGCCTTGTTGCTAGGACATGAATGGAAAAGTGGCTGCACATTGGTTGGCGAGGGTTTCCCGGCCAGCCTATCGTGCGGGAGCAGTCGGCATAGAAATGAGAAGCAGAAAAGCTGCTGGCTGGGACAATTAATGTGTTTGCAGTGTCAGAGCAAATTGTGGCGCGAAGTACAGTGCGGGTACAATTAAACCCCAAATCTTTCCCTGTGTAGGCTGGTGATGCTGCCCTAATGGACCAGCCTTGGGTCTGAGGCAATTAGCAGCCATGCTGCCTTCTGTTTGAGTTGGCAGCTCGGAGCAGCTAGCGTGGAAAGAGGACATTTATTACTTGTGCGGTGCAGAAGGCTCTATAGCGTTTGCATTACCTTTAGCCTGCAGAAATAGAATAAGTAGCATTAATTTCCTCTCGGTTTTGTAATTATTGTCATTTAAGTCCACCATGCAAAGAGGAAAAAAAGGCCGGTGTATGCTGCAGCAGCTCCATGTCAGAGGAAGGAGAGAGGGGAAAGCAGCTGGTGGGAAAGGTTGGTTTCCTACCCTGCGCAGTCCGGGTATAAACACTGCAGTGGCTACAGCAAAAAGCCTGCTCTCTGCAAAGGTCTTCGAGCAGAAAACATCGCTTTATAAAGTGTAATTGAGTATGATTCTGTTATTTCAGACCCTGGCTATAAAAAGCGTTCCTATTTAAGCTGTTAGTAGTGCCTGCCTGACAGAGGAATAGCCAACTAAGCAGATTTGCCTGCCTGTCATCCTTAACTGTTTGCTATCGCTGCGATGCTGCCGTAGCAGAGGTGGTTTTCTTACATAACCACCTGGCTTTTCCGCAGCCATCCCCTTTCCCATGGGAGTGAGGCACCTCTAGGGTCATGGGATCCAGTCCCTTGCTTGCCGGCAGCCACTGTGCAGCCTGTCCGTTTCAGAGAGGGATGAAGCACCCTCTCCAACCTCTGTGGGGCTGGTGCCTCTTCTTTTCTCACTGCTTGTTTTTTCCCAGAGAGTCATCCCAGCCTGTCCCTTCTCTGTTAGGTGTTCAGACCCACTACTAGGACATACCTATTGCCTCCCGTGGCTCTGCAGTGGCACTCAGCACCCCTCCATGGCCAATGCAGGGATGCTTTGTCAGAGCCTGTGTGCCTGTGGTGGACCACAGGGAGCTCAGTGGTCCCATTAACAATTCAAGTGTCATGTATGGGGTGAGCTGGTTGCAATGCTGTTGGGGGCTGAAGGTCAGTTGTTGATTTGGTGAATCCCTGTAGGGTGCAGGGTCAGAGGGCTTGCCCACTGAAATGGCAGCAGGTACCATGTGTGCTGGCACTGGCTTGTGTTAGAAACCTCTGCTTGCTGAGAAGGCCTTGGGGCAGTAGGATGGAAGGAGCGAGTGCCTCTGTTTCCAGTACTGCTCCTTGCTCTGCAGCCCAGGCAGAAACCCCACCAACCCTAGGACTGCCTGTAAACCCAGCCATTTTATTCATACCAGCCCAGAAGCTCCAGGTCTAACCTACACCAATTCTGGTTTCAGAGCATTTGCATTTGTATCCCATGTCCAAAACGTAAAAGAAATTTCCTCTGTGTAACCAGAGCCCATCCTTAAAGCACTTGGTTAACCATTTCAGTTCCTCTCTCTTCGCAGGAGCTATTTGAGATGGGTTTATATGGGTTTCCCCAGAGGGTGAGACATACTGAGTGTCCCATCCCTGCTGGTGTGCATGTGGATGTGTACGAGCAGCTTGCTCTGCCCCGTTCCCCTGCACGGTGCCAGTTGTGCGCGCATGCAGCGGTGCCACCTCGTCCCAGCCTATCCATCGCCCGCAGCCTGAGCCCGCAGAGCCTCTGGCTTGAGGAAACTTCGGTTTCACCACGTTCAAATCAAGTAAGAGGTTGGGGAGGGGTGAGAAGGGGGAGTGCAGACACACAGACCAGAGCCCTGCTGCAAAATTAGGGCAGAAGTCTGGCCTTGTTTATGCTGATGTAAATCAAGAGTAAACCCAGGCAGTTTTGTCATTCTCCACTCTGACGCATTACTGTAAATCCTACTTTCGTAACTTGGCCGTTATTTATGAGTATTACTGCAGTGCTATATGAGATCAGGGCAGAGTTATGCCTGGTCACGTGTGTGTGTGTGTTAAGGACTACAGCTTGTACGTTTAAGTAGAGGAGACAAAGGCAGTCGATCATCTTCATTTTACAAATAGGGGCGTAGGATTACACGATCTGCTGGAGAGCTTGCAGGAAGCCAGTGTCTGGTCTGGACAGGAAATGGTTTTCCTGTCCTGAAAACCTTTTCATGGTAGGGGAAAAAAAAGCCTTCTTTGACGTTTGGGTGAAGAGTTTCAAGGGCAGGAAAATGCAATCAGTAACTGCCCAATGTGAGCTCCAGATCTGAGCCCGGGGTCTGCAGGGAGCAGGCAAAGGATGTGCCCTTGCAAATTCCTCCTTACTCTCAATGTCTTTCTCCTGGTTGGGGGCTTATGGATCTTCCTGGCTGCCAGTGCAGACAGGGATTTCTGCTATCTGTGATCAGTGATGATTGCTTGAGCAGGATCAATCCATCCTCAGTACTTGTGGGTTTGTCTACTTCATCACATCCAGAGCATGGTGGAAAAGATTAAAACAATAACAATATTAGGTCAAAGGCATTTAAAAGCAAAAAGAGGTCTCCAGGTGAAAGTCTATATGCTATAAGTCTGCTGTATAGATGCTGTATGTGTACCATATCACCTATTTTTACCCTCTGCATAGGAAGATGGCTTAGTTGAATGTTCCCATTCCCTGCTGAGGCTCTGGCTGGCATTGCTCTTAGTCTTTGCTCACAAGCGTGGCTACTAGGAAGGATTGCCCTTATGGCTGTACCAGCTTTTCCATCTCCGAATTGCCAGTCTGTACTACCTGCTCCACAAAAAACAGAGGCTCGATTGGTTGTTGTGTGCTGAGATATCTGTTGCTTGTGTTCAAGGACTTCCTCCTGGTTTATTTTGCCATATTATTTTCCTATATTTAGCTGGAGGGCTTAAATCATAGAGGAGAAACGTAAATACCAAATAGTAGCCTGCCTCTCACCTACGAGGTCACGCACGCAGCCTGCACACAATCACTGCGTCTCAGTAATCTCATGTTTCTGCATAGCTCCACACCCCCATCTGACTTTCCCATCTCAAACGACAGTATCTGCTAAAACCAGATCAGGTAAATGTAACGCCTCGGTATTGACCTCGGAGGAGAAAATGACTTTCTAATCTGTTGAAGACTGTGTTTTCTTCTCAAATCAGCCCGTCCCCTCCTCCTACCATCATGCAGTGCAGTACTGAGGATAGATGAGGTCTCAGTCCATGTATTGCAGAGGAGCAGTCTTTGTTAGACACAATGTGTGGGTACTGCAAAATACTTGGGAGAGCTGAGCAGGTATGTTTTAAAGGGGGGGGGGAAGGCAATTAATTAGACTAAATAAACATACATTAGGGTTCAAAATATGCACAGCCAAAATGAAAGCCACATTCTGGTTCATTAAATCTGAAAAGACTTCACACATTTTAAGCCTGTAATCATATTCACAGATGCATACCCCCTTCCCAACCTCCCCCCCCCGCAGATTTCACACCTTGGTAATGGCTATTGTAAAAAGGAGCTGCGGATCCCAGGCAGGCAAAGGTTTGCAGTGCAGGCAGCCTGCTGCAGGGGACGGGCAGGGGGGAGTGGATGCACATGCGGCAGGGAAATCACTGTTTACTGTGGCATCTATGTCAGGTCCTCGCCGCGGAGTCTGTCATTACCAGGCTGCCGCGGTCCAGGTGCGTGGGGAGGAGGAGGAGGAGGCACAACACGGGCTCACACTGTGCTTCCCCACCCTGCTCCCGTGTCCTGTGTGAGCAACCCAGGGCCACTCGTTGAACCCCCTGATTCCAGGCTTCTCTCCTTCCCCTGAAGGGGGGTATGTTACCAGGGAGCTAAGCTAAAGAACATATGGAAACGTCATGCGTGTATATATAGAAGAGGAGCGAAAATGGATGCTCTTGGGGACAATAAACATCAGTGTATCTGTAAGGGGGGGGGGGGGGGGAATTTCAGCTATTTGTGCTGGTTTTGTAGGGTTTTGTCAGTGTTTTTTTTTGCTGCTGTTTATAAATATATATATACTTCATTTGAATTAGGAAGTCTGTGAAACCCAGGAGTAATTCTTCACAAGGAACTCCTGGTTAATTCCAAAATGGCACGGTCAGAAGGCAGGATGCTAGGACTGCATGCCAGCAGATATTTGAGAGGAAACATTTTGAAGATCTGAAGTGATCAGGGTGAACATTTTCAAGATGCCGGGGCTTGTTCTGGATTACCTGGGTGATTCCGTGCTTTCTCCTGCCTTTAGGTACAATGAGATTGGAATGAGACCGTTTCTAGTACTCACAACCTCACAAGCAGCTTTGTTTGACCATTTCTTTGTTTTAGTGTATTTTCCTGATTTATTTAAAGTCAAAAATGACCAGTGAAGCCTTCACCCTACCCCAGTGTTTGTATTATTCAGGCAGGAGCCAGCTCCCTGGTCTGCAGCTCACTACATTCGCTCTTTTCAAGGAAGCAATCCCAAGGAATTTGGTGCAATTACTCAGGAAAGTAAGAAAGCTCAGCATAAGGTGTCTTACACAGAAACCTGGATATCGTGGTTTCTGTGCCTGGATATCTTGATCAGTTTAAGCTGATTAGAAAAGCTTCTCGGTTCATTCTTGGGCAAGCTGGAAAATGATCCCTGCTTTGTATAATGAAGTATGTTATCTATCCTGCGCTATAATAAATCCAGAGTGAGCTTGGAGGGGGTTGTCATCTGGTCTGAATTAGCATTGCTCCACTGATGTTGATGGCGCCTTGACAGTGCTCACCAGGTGAGGATGTGGCCCATTTAGGGAGCTCCCATGGGGTTACAAAAGCAGCATTGAGGACCACAATTTCAGAGGAGGAAAGCAGCCAAGAAAGGAGCAGGACAGCTTGCAGGGAATCTTAAATGACATTAATTGAAATCTTATCACTTCCTTCATCTTAAGGTGAACCTGGGGCACAATAAAGAGCAATTATCTGCCATCTTCCCTCATCTGTCCCAAGTGCAGGCAGGGGAAGAGTATATCCATCACTCTTCCTGCTCTGCCTTTTTCTTCAGGAGACAATACGATATATTTACAGCCCTGTCACCCCTTCAAACCCCTCCTTCCACAGGAGAGCTGAACAAAAGCAGGTGAAAGCAATGGAGCTGGGAAAAGAGAGGGGAGCTGGAAACTGGAACCAAGAAATGGCTTCAGCTCGCCGAGAAGTTGTTAAAGGCACTTGAGTTGCCACACATCAGGGGAGCTGCTGCGGGATGGAGGTGTGTGCTGGCGATTCATTGAGCTGAGCAGAGGTCTAGGGCTCTCAGTCCTGTTTGGGTCCAGCACTTGCTGGAAGCTGAGTGGGGCAGGGAATGGTTAACATTATATAATGTTATAATGGTTATTATGTATTTTATATATGTATATTATGTATTATATGCATACATTATATAATGTATATAATGGTTAACATTAACACACAAGCTGCCACAGAATCCAGCATGGGAACTGGTGGCAAGTTTTTCCACCAGCTGCCCTCACTGGGAGGTTAGGAAGTGAAATGGAGCCCCTATTTGGAACATTAGCAGGACTGGCAATGATTACCCTCTTCTCTTGGACAGAAGAGACCCAAAAGCTGGATCACATCCTGGTGTAGACCATGAGAGACACAGGTTCAGAAGGGGAGCATTGCTCTGTCCTCACATGTATTACATCAGAGTGTTTGCAGAACAGAGGACTGCAGTCCTGGGGCTGCTAACCTAGCATCCTTCCCCTCTGCTAAAATCCCCATGGAAGGTTGCAAAAGCAACATGAGTATGAGGGGTTGTGCCTGGATTCTCTTTACTAGGGGGTTACGTGTCTGAAAGCAACCGCTTGGGTATCTGAAGCAATTGAGGAGAAATCAGCTCACTCTGCAAAAGGTAACCCATGCTTTTGTTTAGGCAGCAGGGAGGTAATTCTATCAAGTCATAATAGGAAAACATGACCGACTGCTTTGAGATGTCTCAGCCAGTAGAAGGAGGAGGAGAAGGATGTTCCCTTGTAGTTGCTCACTCTCTCGTGATTTATTGTGACCTTGGTCAGGGTGTTTAATCTCTCTCTGCCTCAGTTTCTCTGCCAGTGAGCAAACAGAGCCCTGCCTCCCAGGGCATCTCAGATACGTAGGGTTTTGTGAAGAGCTTCAAGGTCCAGAGGCAAATCTCATGTAGTTGAATGGCTTGGAAAGCTGGGGCTGTGCTAAGAAGAGCAGAGCTTACCAGCTCACTCCTGCATCAGACAATGTTTCGGGGTGTTAGGAATCTGACCTGGGGAGGAAGGAGGAGAGGATGTGCTTGCCTGCAGGGTACATAGCTCTATGGAGCAGCATTTCCCCTGCAGTGCTGTGGGAGTCTGAGGGGAGCAGGAAAGGGCACTGACACCTGAAGCACTGAGTGCAGCCCATCATGGAGAGTCGGGATGTGAGAGGGGCAGGTTCCACTCGGCTGGATTTTGACTGTGTGTACAGAAACTCCAAGGCCATGTTGCTTTCTGACAGCAAATCGATGCTGCTGTAAACACGAGAACAAAGGAGCTCGCAGAGGAGAGGGGGAAGGAACAAGGAAAAGGAGATCTGCTGTGCAGCCCAAGCTGAAACGATATTAGGAAAGCTGAAGCACCTCAGTACCTATTCATACCCTGGCCAAAGCTGGTTGCTCACCCGTTCCCAAGGCCATCGAGGAAGTCAGTGGCCTCGGGTGGATGAGGTGTGAGGGTGAAAGCCAGGAGCACAGGGGTGGCTTGGCTGCTTCTGTGCTCGGTAGCCCCGGGCCGCTCGCTGGGAGCAGGATTCGCTCCCGAGGTTTAGCAACTGTTTAATCCCCAAGCTGAGGGGCTGGAAGAGGCAGATGCTGTACATGTGCAGCTGGTTAGGGCTGAGCGTGCCCCTCCCCTGTAAAGAGTGGTGTCTCATGATGGATATCACTGGCAGGGTGAATTCCCATTCATTTGTCCTGTGGCTTCGACAGTGCGAGTGGTTGCCATACAGATCCCGCAAGAGAGAATACCGTGGAAAAATGGGGGTTTGGGAGCCAAGATGCTGGGATTTTCTTCTTCCCAGCTCTGCAGCGAAACAGCGGCTCTGGGGCCCAGCAGGTTTAAGTCTGGGACAGGGTCTGGCTCTTGACCTGATGTTGAGGTCATGTCGATACATAGGTCTAGGGTTTAACCCATTGCTGGTGAGAGGGTTATTCAAGAAAGCCCAGCTCGGAGCACCGTGCTGATCTGCATGACAGAAGCCCAGGTTTCCACCAGCACTGATGGAGTGGGAGCACAGTCAGAAGTTTTGCAGGTACCACATGTCATTGGAAGGCTCAGTGTTCCATGAAGGCAGGGTTTTCTTGGTTGGAGTTTGAAGCTCATCTGTTTTCTCTGGCTGTCACTGGGCAGGCCACATGGAAGAGCTTTAAGGACCGACCCTGAATTGGGAGAGGGGAGTTTGGCGCGCACAGCTCAGCCCCTGAGTCTCCCCATCTGTAAAGAATCAGCATAACAACACTTAATATACTTCCCCAACATGGCAGTTGTGGGGCTTAATTAAACTGTGCAGAGTGCTCGGGGAGCCTCAGATTAAAGGCTGTGTGTACAGTGAATTATAAAAGCAAACAACATGAAATTTTTCCATGTGTTGTGCTAGCGCTGTCTTCATTTACCAGAAACAAATCATTTCATGTACCTCTTCTATGTAACTTGTTTATATAGGATGTGCTTATTACTCCAGTGGGAGGGAAATCTGGTAGTTTTGGTTATTATTTCTGAATACATAATCCACATAAGGCACAAGATGTGAATATGATAATAGTACAAAGAGGGGTTTAAAAATATATATTTGTGTGTAATTAGCCATGAGAAACATCACCAGTTTTAATAGGCCTGAGAGATGGTGGGAGGTAAATTTAATATAGTATAAAAATAAAGGTAATCCCAGCAAAAGACAAGCGTGGAGCGGTTACTAGAGTCACCGCAGGCAGAGACAGTGCATGTTTTGTGTCCAACAATAGCAGCGTACGTGACTTGAAATGCTCTTTCCTTATAAAACAAAATACCCACTGGTTTGGCTTATTAGTGCTAATCTTCAAAGGGAGAAGCAGTCCTGAGGTTCCTGGTTCAATTCATAAGTTCAGCTCCGCTCTGGCAGTGCTCGCTTGACAAAGTGCCATTGTTGCCCGTGGCCGGGGCCGTGCATGTGTGTGTATGTGAGGTTTAACCTTCTGCGTTTCCCCTTTTTTGGCTGCACAAGGAATGCCCAAAGCCGTGCAGAAATATGTCTCTGATGTATAGTTTACATGTGAAAATGCTGCATTTGAACTTGCACTGACTCTGCTCAGAGTGGATCGGGTTAAATGGACTATTACAATGGCAGGAGCTCATCTGGAACTAATAATTTTTGAGGCCACCAAAAGTAAAAAGTGAAAAAAAAAAAAAAAGAGGATGGGGGGAGGAAGGATCCCAGTGAGTTTGGTGGCCGGTGACTAAAGCTTCTGCTGCCATCTACTGCACATGGATGGCAGCAGGGCCAGCTGGGAAAAGCTCGATTTGGACCGAATCGGCCACAAAACAGGTTAAAGGGTGAATCTGGGATGGATGGAGAGGGTTCACAGCTCCTCACACCCCACTCAACCTTTTACATGAGCATAGTGGGGTTTGGCTTGGGCTTCGCTCTAACCACCGCGGAGCATCTGGTTGGGTCTGTTACAGAGGGACTGGAGCACGGCGCTTTCATTGCCGCAGGTTTCGAGCCGCGCTCGGTTTGCGTTGTTGCCGCTCGCTTAAGGATTCACAGCCACAGAAGAAGCCCTTTTTGGCTCCGATTTGGGGGGCCCTTAACAAAGCCCCTCATCAATCGCACGCAAATCACGCGACAAAAACCGGCGCTCGGTTACCGACATCTGTTTTGTCTCAGCAAGCGCAGCACGAAAGCGCGGTGCTGCTCGGTCGCCCCACCCGCTGGAACCGGCTCAAGCATTACCGTGCTTGCCGGCCTGGCTAGACAATAAACGGAGTCTATTTATTTATGATGGCTGGACTCTAGCAGGTCGTTGGCATGGTCTCCAAGGGCGATGCATTCGAAGCCCTTTCTCTCTTCCATCTCTCCAGGCTGCTTTCTATTCTTTGTGCCTGTTCTCCCAGGAGATCTGGTCTTGAAACAAATAGCTCATCATCCTTGTGGCTCTCGGTTGCGAGGTTAAATAAGTTGAGGAGGAAAAGTACATTTGAAATGGTGCCGATCCAAGTGAATGAGCCAAACATGCTATTGTCTTTACCAGCTCTGAGTCCGCCATGGTAATTTCCTGGGTACAGAAACATGTTGGCCATGAGTTACGTATAGCTACTGCAAAGTGGAACTGGATAGAAAATGAAGCTGGTCTTGTGATGGAACATGCAACTGGGAATTGGCCCCTGGGCTTCTGTTTCTGGCTTTCTGAGGGATCTCAAGAAAGCCATGGCAGGGGGAAAGGAAAGCTGTGTAATTTCAGAAAGCCAGCCTAACCCCAATGCTGGGCCAGCAGCCCTCAAAGGGGGAGAATGGAGGGTGTTAGGAGAGGGCCTGCCAAGCTGCTCTCTGCTGGGAAGCTGCTTGGGAAGGGCTGCTAAAGAAGCAGAGATACTTGGTGAGGTCTCCTCTCCAGCCTCCAGGGCTCTGAAGGCAGCACGTGTGCTTCAGGAGCAGAAAGGGGCCGCATCCAGCCAAGGGATGCTCTAACCTCAATTTATGGGGTTTTGGATTCGTTTCACGTAGGCTGTAGTGTTTTACAATCATAAGCCTCAGTATGAGGTAGTCACCTTGAGTTCCCTTTATAGCAAAGAGTATCTGACCTATTTTTAAGGCGAGGGGAAGCACTCTCTGAACTGCTGTGTCTCATCACTGGCTACAGAAGAGACCCGGAGTGACCTTCTTACCTTGGGCAAGGCTGAATCCTGCTGATGCTACATAGAGCCCAGGCCAGGAGAAACCTCTGGCCTCTGCTCTGTCATCTTGCCATTACCCTTTAGGATCTTAGGAAAATACAAAGGGTTCAGGTTGCCATTCTTGCAGTGGGAAGGGAATGAGGAAGTGTAGAGAAAAGATGGAGAATGGCTTATCCAGGTTCTGAATCCCTCCTTGGAGGGCATCTGCTTCCCTCCACTGGCTACAGAAAGATCCAGGGAAAATCAGCCTTCTGGTTTGGCCAATCCACCCTGGAGGTGTGGGGCTTGGTAATGTGAATGCTGCACCTTGTCCATCTCTAACTCAGATCCTCCATCTCTAAAATACACTTCCCTCCTGTACAGTCAGTGTCAGGTTGTAACCAGCTACAGGATGTATTTCATTAACTCTGTTGAGCTCACATCCCCATTCACTGTCTTCCCAGGCTTCCTTCCCATGTATCTGTCTAGTTCCTTTTTCATCACCCTCCATCATTCCCCAAAGCCGTGGGATTTTTTTCCAGCCCAACCCCACACAGGTTCTCCTGCCCAATATGAGGTCTGGTCCTCACCCTGCTTTGCTCTGCAAGGCCCAGGGACAGCACATCTCCTGGGCATCATGTGAGCCTAGCTATGAGAATCTGGGGGATGTGGGCTTCTGGATGCCTATAATTTAGAGGGAAGAAATAAACCACACATCCTGGAAGAGCCCTGGACTACCATTTTTCTTGCATCCCACATTTGGCAGGTTCAGAGGTTTGTGGCAGGAGCCAAGATGTTGACGGTTAGCATGAATCTTTCCTTCCCACAGACCCTCTTTTCCCTCCTTCGAGCACGGGCTGGGCTATCTGAGAGCTCTTGGCTCCTCCATCCCAAATTCCAGCTCGAGTTCTGCTGTGAAATAGCCTCAGTTATTTCATCTTTCCTGCCGAGAAAGGCTAAACACTAACGTTCAGGAGTCTGGCACCAGAAACTCGGGTTGCTTACTCAAAAGAGGAGCAGTGAGCCAGAACTTCAGCTGCTCTCTCTCAAGATCAGAGCATTGAAATGCTTAACCCATGCTGGGAAGGGCTTTTGCAGTTTCAGCCTTGCTGTATTTCCAACCTGGCTTCCTCTCTCCTGCAGGCAGCTCCCTAAGTCCTAAATCAGCGTATCTGCATCCTCCCCCTCTTTGTGGTTGCAGGCTGTGCACTGGAAGCAGTCCCTGATGTTATTTGTGGGAAAGAGAGATGTAGTTTCAGGAGCAGCAGAGTGAAGGGAGCCTGGATCCGGGCCTCCAGGCTGGATTTGTGCCATGTGCTCCAACTGAAACTGCTCTGGCAGTTGGAATCTTCCTCCTCGATGGGTTCTTATGTGTATCATAGTGGGGAAAACGCCTTGCAGTGGGAATGCTCACTTGCATCTCTTGAGATGAGAACAGTTTAATAATTGAAATCAAGTAAAACATACTGATAATAGAAATAACACCAAAGCTGGATGCTTCCTGTGGCATGCTAGGGTTCAGTGGTAAACCAAGTGACAACTGGGGTCTCAAAGAGAGAACATGAAGTCACATAATGCACAAAGCTGGGAGGTTTCTTTGGGAACTGCCAACATGCTCAGTGATATTTAAGATACCATTATTTGCTAGGAGTCATTGCCTAATACGATGACCTAAAGTGTTTGAGAGCAGCGTGTACCTACTCGCACGGGTACTATGGAGACTCTACAAGAAACTCTCGCATCTTTCAAGAGCTTGTTCAGATGCTAGATAATAAGGAAAGGTCATAGAAACAACAAGAAGGGAGAAGATGCAAAGAAAAGAGCCAGGGAAAAAAATACCCCAGTGCAGACTTCCAGGGCAGGTGGGTTTAGTCTGCACCTGGAATTCCCTGCTGCTCTTCAGCGAGAGATCCAAAGGGTGAGGGCCAGTGGGGTCTTGGTGTCCATTGGCAGCCCAGGGAAAGGTTTAAGTGGTACTGTGGGCAGGTGAGGCTAGATGCTCGGGCTCTGAGGGCAGTGTTTCTTCAGTTCATTATGAAGTAACTTGATAAATGGTGAAGGCAGTAAAGGAATGGGGGGGGGAAGTCTTCCCTATCCATAAAAATCTGCAGGTTTTGTAAGGAGGTGAGGCATGAACAGATCTCTTCTCTCTTGAGCTTTTACTCTGTCAAGGTTTTCTCAGTGACACTTGGCAATGAAGCTTGAGTCACGCTAACTACTTGAAAATAGGTGCATGGGAATGAGGTGTAACTTCTTGTACCTCCTGGGGGGAAGCAATCTATTTCAGCAACAATAGGAAAAGTCAGCTTCATTCATGAAGAAGGGGGCAACGAGGAGGAAGGAATGTCTGTTTGTTAATGTTGCCCTAAGCTAAACATTAATGAAGTGCAACACTTCAGATGCTTGCATGCCTCAATTATGTCCACCAGCTCGCATGTTGCCTTTCCAATTATGCAGGCTAAAAAATGAGGTACGTGTGAAGAGACTGCTGCCTGCTCATTACCTCTCTCCACAGTAGTGATTCTGCTTGCTTTCAGATGCTTGCGTGTGTCAGGTGTAGTTACATACACAGGGTTTCAAAGAGCAACAACCAAACGGTGCAAACACACCACGTGGCCTTGTGGAAATGGATTTTAACCAGGGAAATTGTGTGGGATGTGGGCTTAGTGCTGGAGATGTTGTTCTGCAACCAAGGAGGTGAAGCTTGGAAAGGCTCAGATGTTGTCCAGTGTCTGAGGGTGTTGCTTACTGACTGGTGCTGACCTTGAGGGAAGGGACTGAGAACCAGCCAGATAGGTGATTGCATTATGAATGTTACTGGGACCTTCTTAGTGGGAGTCTGCTGTTCCTTCTGCAGACAGCTCCGTTTTCCTGTTTCAGCTCATCTTGTTAGGTTACACACCACGGCCTTTTTCTTGCACTAGACACACAGGGACTAGGTAATAATCTGGAAGGCAGAAACAGTTTCATTTACCCAGTCCATTTTTATTATTATCATTAAGTGGGGGGAAAAAAAACCTTGACAGACAAAACTTCCTTCAAAACTGTGCAATAACACATAGCAGAAATCAATGAATGGAGAAAGGACAAAAGACACAGAAGCAATTTAAATGGTATAGCATTAAACTTCACTTAAGGAACCAGATTAGAAGTTGACACTACCTCTAAAAAGCCTCATTAGAGACTGGCTGCTCGTAGACAGCTGCACGTTTTGAAGGATAAATTATAGATGTTACAGCTACTTCCAATAGTGAAGATGCTCTCTGGATCCAAGAGTAACTAAGTCAATTGCACCATTTCCCTTCTGAAGTCCATTTGAAGGAGACTCGAGTGTTGTTTTGGAAAACATTATTTCAGTCTTTCCTGAACACACTTTTGCTTTTCCACCAGCAAATCATTGAAGCTTGTCATTAAATACTACTCCTACAAAGAGATTTCAAGCACGCAGATCCCAATAGTGTGCTGCTCGGTGGGAGTCACAGGCTCAGGGGAGGTTTCTTCAGCGGCTAATGTGAATTTGAGGCTGCTTTTGGTGACTCTAGGAAGGCAGATCGCTCTCTACCCAGAGAGCTTTCCAGTCCCAGAGTCTCTAGAAACCAGCAGGAAGCAATGCCATTTTGAAACCACCAATGCCCTTTGGTCACAAAGCCAAAAGATGGTAGTAGGCATGGATGGTAGTAGCCTGCATTGCTCCCTCACACTCATATGCTCTCTCCTCCCCTTTCTGGCTGGGTATGCGCTCCTATACATCTATATATAACTTGATCTTTGTCCAAGGAAAATAGTGTTTTCCCTGGACTGAAGCTGTGTCAAGGTAGGAGCACACGGAACAAGTTATGGCAGGGTTAGCCAAGGTGTGAACTTGCAGCACGCCAGCTATTCTGCAGCTTGAGTATCTCTGCACACCCTTTTCCCCTGTGGTCAACACGACAGGCTTCACCCCCCTCTGAAACCCTCCAAGGGTCTACCTGGGGTACAGGCTGATGGCTGAGCAGCAGAGGAGCTGCTCCTGGGTGTGCTTGGAGTGGGTGCCCCATGGAGGTGGTGGCCTGGGGATGCACTGCTGCCGCTGGGGCTGTTTTACATAGCAGGAGGCAGATGACAGTCAAAGGAGGGATGTGATTTATTGAGGCTGATAAATCAGCTTTTTTGGCCTTGAATAGGTGTTCAGGTCTCGAGCATAGAAAATGGCACCTCCTCGACTTTCTTGTAAAAACCAAAATCTGCACCCCCCCCCCCCCAAAAAATGTTTACAAAACCTCTGCCGAAGCAAAATGCACCTCACAGTCCAAAACCCCACCAGATTTTAGTGTTCAACCTTAGTCTTTCATTTATAATGGACTTCAGAGTACCAGTGGGCAGCTGCAGTGAAATGGATGCAAACACAAATTAACTGGAATAAGTTACCAAGGTACTTCCCATACTCCTTTTTTTTTTTTTCCTCATGGATCCAAGCATTTCACTGGGTCCCTATGAAGTAAACCCAAATCGCTTCCCAAAAGTTAGGGTAACACGTTATGTCACTTTGCATAAGGCTACTGAAACAGAACCAGAACAAAATGTGCATCCACATCCATGTACTGTATTTACACCAGCACCCTCCCACCCCCTATATTGTCTCTGTGAACAAGATTCCGTGCTTCAAAAGTTCATAAAAATAAATTTACCCAGAACTGCATCTATCCAGCTCATTCCCCACCTGGGGCTCAGACTTCTCTATCTATCTATATATATAAAACACACTAGCCCTGTGAAGTTGCTTTGCTGAGAGCACAGCAGTGATTTTTGCACTGAAGGGAAAGTCTCGGAGGGTAGGGAATGCCTCTGCATTACAGTACTGTCTACGTAAGGTGAATCTGGCTTGACACAATGCCTGGCTGCTGCAGTGCCCCCCCCCCAACCCCTGTGTAACACAGGAACGTGAGGCACAGATCCTGCTTTTGAGTATTACATCAAAATGCTTTGCTGGCAATAGACTGAGCTCTGTACTGCGAGTGCTGCTGAACCACGGGTACAAAAGCCTTTCAGAGTGGCCAGAAGTGACCTGTCCCCCAGCTGATGCTTGAAAGCATCCAGCAACGGGATTTCTGTGGAATACAAAGTGGTTACAAGGGTTCCCCTTGGCATCTGCCTGCCAGATAGAGATGTGCTAAATTCTACTCCCCTTACTGGACTAGGATTTACCCTAGGGGAGTAAAGGAGCAGTAGTTAACCAATAGTAATTCTCACCAGAGACATACCAGCTTCTGGGATACTATATTGTAGTTACAGATACCTGTGCCAGATGCATTTGCTTTGCAAGGAAGGGGTTCTGTACTCCAGCTCTGCTTTTAGGCTTTATACTTCCCTGCATAAAATCTGGTTTATATCTTTAGAATCATTTAGTGTCTGGGTCAGATTCTGGTTTCTTTAGCTGTAATTCTAGGCAAACTGAGCTATACATGCTGGGTGGATTTACTCAGCACCTGACCCACTAACAAGGTAAAAATATTGTAACTCTGCAAGCTTGCTGTTACTTATAAAAATCCATTATCGTTTGGTCCCAGCTTTGGGGGAAAAAAACCCTGTCACTGGGAATGGTAATATGAGTAATTGAAAATAGAGTTAGTATTTCTATAGAGTATCAAACCATACAGAACTTTGACTTCTTACACATCTTCTGCATGTGAAATCAAATGGATAAGTCGCATATCAAAACATAGGTGGCCTCTCTCATTTCATCTGTAGGAAGACTGCAATTATAACTTAATCTACACAGCAAAAATACTTTGGATTTCAACAAAGAAAGCAGTGTGACACAACAGTGTGCTGTATTTCATGGGTGTGAAGTTTTGCATATATAGAGCGTGACCTGGGAACATCCGCTTGTGTCTATGCTCTTGGGTTGGCAATAGTTGGGATTCATGGGGAGGTTCACATTGTGCTGTCACAAAGAAAAGCTCGGTAGTGGAAACCAGATATTTCTACTGCTTAGCTCTGTAGCCAGTATTATGTCTACTGGAAACGTGAGATGACTAGCGATGGGAAAATAATACATATGCATCTGTATGTTATTTGTAAGGTACTCGAAGGTATAACCACAGCTGCTTTTAGGAAATGCTAATGGAGGAAGACCGAATCCCTGCTCCAAACCAAATGAATTCAGATGTTTAGTATTGGCTGCTCTGTGTGACTGTGGAAAATGTGTATGCGAGGCTGTTTCCTAGTTGTGTACAGTAGAGGCTCCCCCTTCTGTCCCACCAACATACTAGCATCTTGGAGAAGCTCCACAGAGGAGAGGTGTCCTGATTACCTGGGAAGGGTGGTTTAAGTTCAGGTCATGGCAAATCTTTTTCAGTGACGTTACTGATGTAAAGTATAGATGAATTAGGCCATGTGCAATGAGCAGTGGTTGGTAGGGATGCTTTTGGCTTATAGGTATGGCAGCAGGAAACTAAGCTCATACACAAAGTATGCGCCACAGAGTCTTGACTTGGGCTCTGAGATTGCTGAAAGACTGGGTCTTTCAGTAAGGGGGAGACATGTAAAATGGTGGGGGTGCCAGGATACAACTGCCTTGCAAGATAAAGTGGCACATGTTCTACACAATAACGTGTACAATGTCTTGACGACTTTGGAAATCTGTTCTCACGCAGATTTCCCAATAAATTAACACAACAAAAAATACTTCCATATAAAACAAAACCCAAGGATTTTCGTAAAGTAAAAGCAGAACCTTCAGGGACTATATTACTTCTCTCTCTCTACATATATAATCTCCTGAATTTTATGTTTAAATAAATTTATTCTTGTCTTAGAAAAATAAAAGGAGTAGCCAATTTAGTCAACGGAAAATATCTCACAGACTTAAAAGCATGCCCAGCAAGCATAGCCTTGTAAGACTAAATTAATGTTAAATCAAAGCAATTTGTTACTCAATTGACCTAGTCTGCAATTCACAGTTGATTACTACAAAGTGTATTTTTAAGTTTCTTTTCTCTTTTTTTGGCCCATATAAAAATAACGTATTGCAACTCAAAGTGCATTTTTAAAATAAACCATCGACTATTTTTATCAAATAAAATATTTACACCATTTGGTTTTTACAGTCAGAAATGCGCTTCATGCGATGACCATGGGGACATCATCTGAAAATCCAGTTATCATTGGGGCTTCGTCATCCTCATCTCCTGAAAAACAAACCCAGAGTGCTGTTATGCTGCTCGCAGCATGTCATAGGGCACATGACTAAAGAGGCTACTAAAACAGCCCTCAAAACCAGTAGATTGTGGCCTTATTCATGCTCCTACTTGGTTGTTATATCTGTTATATTCAGATTTGCATTAGAGGGAGTGGTTTAAGTGAAGTTGTTAAAAACATCCATCCTGGGCTTTGTACTCTTAGGACAAAATCAAATCTATAGAGATGTTTATGCCAAAGGTGTCCTAAAGCATGACAGAGAAGTCAGCTCTTGCACTGATTTCGCTGTATCCTGCAATGGCATTGCATGAAACCAAGGCCTTACGTACCTAAATCATCTCCCGAGGAGAATATGGCCGAGCCCAGGCGGGAGCTGTAGTGGCTGTTTGCAAAGGCAGTGAAGCTGTTCTGCAGCCGTCTGTGCCTCATGTACAGCACCACGAAGCCAATCCCCAGGGTCACCAGCAGCAGGAACAGCACCGGTACCACGATGGCAGCCACATCTGTGGATCTACCGGCTTTTGCTGCAGAGGAGTCCTCACCTATGATAAGGGAGGGAGAGAAGTGCTATTTGCAACTGATAGCGCATTTCTCTAGTGAGCTTGTGAGGCTTTCATTGCTCTTTGTTAAGGAGGATGGGGAAAATGACAGGGACTTACCAGTTCCTAGTTCATCATAGAGAAGCGTGGCTGGTTCACCACACATCTGCCCACCGTACAGGCACCTGGCCTGCACGGTGAAGGAATAGTTATGACCTATCTTCAGGTTGGAAACCTTGAAGAAGTTTTCCGTGGTGTTCCCGAGATAAGCTGTGATGTTCATCAAGCTGTCAAACATGTGGATCTCATAACCCTGAGAGTTGTGAAAACAAAGATACATACCCCATATTACTCAGCGGCAGAGGTCAGGTTTGCCTTTCCTATTAGGGCTTTGATGCTTGTTTTTCCTTCTGTACCTAGCTTTGCTGCAATGTGTTGGGCTATCAGCTGGGAAAGTCTCTGTCCGTGCCTGTCAGCGTGCATCGAGCTTGGCCGGCTAAGGGTGGAGAAAACACTTTGGTGTGTCTGGTTCACTCTGTTCTTGGCATCTACCCCAGACCACCCAAAAGACAGGGTCCAGTAAAGGTGATGTCTTGTTTGCTGACGGAGAATGTGCCGCAGATTTGCTATCAGACTCTCAATAATGACAATTCTCGGGTACTACTGATGTACTGGGCAGTGTCCTATTCCCAGTCCTTCCACACGTGTGACAGTTGACCTTTTCCAAGGGGATAATTATACCCTTAAAAGGTGACCGATTGGATCTATCAGCTTTAGTTCCTTAATTGTGGTAGGAATTGAAGCGAGCTCTATCTAGAGGGCTCATCAAAGACACTTAGAGGATCAGAGGGTGTTGGTGTATTATAAAGAGTCTGTGAAAGGAGCCTTGCAGGGACTCTGCTCTAGGTTTTTCTGAAACACTGCCTGTAGGACAAGAGATATATCACAACTTACCCGGCTTTCATTGAAATTACTTTCCTTTAATGCCAAACTCTTCCAAAAGAGCAAAATATGGTCCTTTTCTGTTATAATTTTTAAGGCATCAGGTGCAGACAGTGGAACTGCAGAGGAAAAATGGCAGGTCAGGTTTTAACAGTGGTGACACTCTGCTTTTGGCTGAGAAACAGCAACGGGGTCACTTCTAAAACGTAGTTATCTTTAAGGGCTCAGCGCAATACTCTGCTTAGAAAAGGGCTGTACTGGGAGAGAGGATGCTGTGGTGTGTAATCTGGAAGGCGGCTTTCAGTGGGTTTTATGGAAGGACTGTAATGGTACTTCATGCTGCCTCCACAGCCAGCCAAACAGGTGTCTTTCCCATCTCCATCCAGGCAGGAATATAATTCCCCATGCATTGTCTGAGAGGCTTCCTCTCTGCTCCTGCTGTTCAGGGGTTCAACTGCCTTCCCTGGGAGCTGCAGGGAGGCCTCTCAGAAGTGGGCTTTGGCTGTGGGAGAGGATTAAGCAATGCAGAAACACTCCTGCAGCCCCCAAACAGCACAGGGGTGGGATGGATGATGCGCAGGACAGGCTTTGTGTTCCCTCTAGGGACAGTGCTGCAAAGGACTCGCCCTGGCACCCACCCAGTAGTACTCTTTACCTGTGTTGATCTTCATGCTGGATTCCTTGCTCATGTTTCCCAGTTGAACAACCACATGGTATTTGCCTCCCGGTTCAAGTTTCTTAATGGTGTACTCCACTGTACTGTTCCGAGTTTTCACTTTGTAGATTTTATCTGTTTTTCTTACTAAGTCTTTAACTGCCACAGCATATAACTGGAGGGGGAGGAAAGGCACACAGTGAAAGGTCTTAATTTGCTACAGACTTGCTAGTAACCTCGTACAACGATAGGATGGCGGGGGGCAAAACATGCATTAAACCATGCCTGTGCTGCACAGAAAGCCTGGGAAGTAAGGTTTGACTCACTGCCCGAGATCAGTGTTCACAGACACAGAAAACGCAGTTACTGGAACAGACGAGGGCAGGAGGAAAACCTCGGGTTGTATTCCTTAATGAATGAAAGGACGCAACGCAACCTCCTGCCCTGCCAAAGTTTCCCGTTTTGTCAGGCAGATTTATACCCCTCAGCCTTTGCTGTTAAAGTCTCTGCACCAGAGTGGGAGTGGGAAGCTTGCTGAGAAAATGCCTCGCCTTCAGTGGAGCGAGACCTGACTGTACGCCAGCATGCCAGCAAACAGAACCAGGCTTTGTTGGGGCTGGAGCGGGAGGCAGAGCCCACGGCACGCCTGGCCCAACGCCTGACCGGTGTGCTGGGCTCCAGTCAGCTGATCGGAGCTAGCCCAGCTACAGCCGCAGCCGGCACGCTTCAGCGACCGCGAGGGTCAACGGAGATGAGGAAAATCAGAGGGGATAGCGCAGAGATATCGCGATTCCCGACATGTCCCGACCCCCGAAGCCCCAGCAGCCCTTGCGAGAGAGCGGCTGACGTGGCGGGGGGCGTTCCCATGGTGACGGTGACCACGCCCCTGCCGCTTGCCTTGAAAGAGCCTCGGAGGGGCAGCGATGTCGCTGCCCACCGGGCGCAGGGAGGAGCAAGCAGGTCCTGTTGCTGCCCCTGTTGCTGGTGTCCCGGACTGCGGACCAGTGTGGTCGCCTCCAGAAGGAGAGCTTGCAGTAAGAAGACTGCAGCAACTCAGACAGAGACCCCAACCAAACCGTGGTCTCTGGATGCAGGGAGTGCCAGAGCCTGCTGCTGCCGGGGGAGGGAGGACGGCATTCCACCTGCGGGAGGTGAGCAGGTAGAAGATCTGCTTAGCCTGGTGGCAAGACTTAAGGAGGAGGTTGAGACGCTGAGGACCATCAGGGAGTGTGAAAGGGAGATCGACTGGTGGAGTAACTCCCTGGCGGGCCAGTCGGAACGGTTCCAGGGAGATACCCCCCAAAAGGGGAAGGACCCCCTGCCTTCTCACACAGAGGGGGATGCCCGAGACAGCCCCTGCCCTGTAGCTGTTGCGCAGAGGTAGGGGACCAAAAAGACGACGAGGGTTGGAAGCGAGTTCCAGTTCAACGTCGTGGGAAACCCTCCCTCCTTCCTGCCCTGCTTCCCCAGGTGTCCCTCCGTAATAGGTTCGAGGCCCTGGATCTTGAAGGAGAGGTAGGTGAGGATGTGGTGCAAGGCCAGCCTACGAGGCCATATAGGAAAAGGCGGCCGACTTCACACCTCAAGACTGCCTCTGATAAGAAAGAAAGAAGGGTCATTGTAGTAGGAGATTCCCTTCTGAGAGGAACAGAGGGCCCGATATGCAGAGTTGACCCTCATCATAGGGAAGTGTGTAGCCTGCCTGGAGCCTGGATCAGGGATATCACCAGGGCGCTCCCCAACCCGGTGCACCTGACAGACTACTACCCGCTGCCGGTCTTCCAGACAGGAAGCCGGTCTTCCAGGGGGAAGCTGCTTCCCGCAGTCTGAGGGGGATGAAGACAGACTACAGGGCCTTGGGGCGGATGGTGAAAGAGTCTGGGGCTCAAGTGATCTTCTCCTCACTCCTTCCATCTTCCACTGATGGTGTGGGAAGGAATGGGAAGATTCAGTTCATAAACGATTGGCTTCGAGACTGGTGCTACAGGCAGGGCTTTGGATTCTTTGATAACGGCTGGTTTTATAGGGCACCAGTCTGGACAATGACAAGTGGGAAAGGTTTATCTCACAGAGGCAAAAGGATGCTGGGGCACGAATTAGCAGGGCTCATTTGGAGAGCTTTAAACTAGATTCAAAGGGGGATGGGGCTGTAGCTGGGCTTGCCCCAGTGGGGCAGCGCTCCAGAATTGATGAAGACTGGGAGGCCTCCTATAATCCTAGGGTGAAATCGGTGTGCTCAGCTCTCTCCCTGGAATGTCTGTACACCAATGCGCGCAGCATGGGAAATAAGCAGGAGGAGCTGGAAACCTGTGTTAAATCGGGAGACTATGATCTGGTGGCAATTCCAGAGACGTGGTGGGACAGCTCACATGACTGGAATATAGTCATGGAGGGCTATGTCCTTTTCAGGAAAGACAGGCCAGCCAGGCGGGGTGGTGGGGTTGCTCTTTATGTGTGGGAGCAGCTACAATGCACCGAGTTCTGTCCAGGGACAGGTGACGAGCAAGTTGAGAGTCTGTGGGTGAGAATTAAGGGGCAGGCTGGCAGAGGGGATACTGTTCTGGGTGTCTGTTACAGACCACCAGATCAGGGTGAGGAAGCTGATGAGGCCTTCTACAGGCAGCTGAGAGCGGCCTCACAGTCACAGGCCGTGGTCGTCGTGGGGGATTTTAACTTCCCTGATGTCTGCTGGAAGGACCACTCGGCAACCCAGCCGCAGTCCAGGAGGTTCCTCCAGTGTATGGATGATAACTTCCTCCTGCAAATGGTGGATGAGCCAACCAGGAGAGGAGTGCTGCTGGATCTCATCCTCACTAACAAGGAGGGTCTGGTCGAAGCAGTAGGGGTTGAGGGCTGCCTTGGTTGCAGCGACCACGAGATGGTGGAATTCAGGGTCTTGTGTGGTAGGACCAGTAGAATAGCAAGTAGAATTGCAACCCTGGACTTTAGCAGGGCAAACTTTGGCCTTTTCAAGCAATTGCTAGTGGAAATCCCATGGGCAGGGCTGCTTGAAGGTAAAGGGGCCCAAGATAGTTGGTTGACATTCAAGGATTGCTTTTTCCGAGCTCAAGATCGGAGCATCCCGACACATAGGAAGTCAAGGAAGAGGGCCAGGAGACCTGCGTGGCTAAATAGGGAATTGCTGGGTATGCTCAAGTGGAAGAGGAGAGTTTACAGGTCATGGAAGGAAGGGCTGGCCACTTGGGATGAATATAAGGCTGCTGCTAGAGGATGTAGGAAGGCAGCTAGGATGACTAAGGCCTCCTTAGAATTAAACCTGGTGAGAAGGGTCAAGGACAGCAAAAAGAGCTTTTTCAAATACATGGCAGACAAAACTAACACCAGAGGCAATGTAGGCCCACTGATGAACGGGATGGGTGCCCTGGTGACAGAAGATACAGAGATGGCAGAGTTACTGAATGCCTTCTTTGTCTCTGTCTACTCTGCTGCGGGCAGTCCTGAAGAGCCCTGTACCCCTGAGACCTTAGATGAAGTCAGGTCAACGGAGCGCTTTGCCTTAGTCCATGAGGAATGGGTTAGAGACCAGTTGAGCAATCTGGACATCCATAAATCCATGGGTCCAGATGGGATGCACCCGCGGGTGCTGAGGGAACTGGCGGAAGTCATTGCTAGACCACTCTCCATCATCTTTACCAAGTCTTGGGAAACGGGAGAGGTGCCTGAGGACTGGAGGAAAGCAAATGTCACTCCAGTCTTCAAAAAGGGCAAGAAGGAGGACCCGGGTAACTATAGACCGGTCAGCCTCACCTCCATCCCTAGGAAAGTGATGGAACACCTTATCCTTGGTACCATCTTAAGGCATATCAAGGATAAGAGGGTTATGAGGGGCAGTCAACATGGCTTCACCAAGGGGAAATCATGCTTGACCAATCTCTTAGCCTTTTATGAGGAAATAACACGGTGGATGGATGATGGCAGAGCGGTGGATGTGGTCTACCTTGACTTCAGCAAAGCATTTGACACAGTCTCCCACAGCATCCTTGCAGCTAAATTGAGGAAGTGTGGTCTGGATGATCAGGTAGTGAGGTGGACTGCGAACTGGCTGAAGGAGAGAAGCCAGAGAGTTGTAGTCTATGGGGCTGAGTCTAGTTGGAGGCCTGTAACTAGTGGAGTGCCTCAAGGGTCAGTACTGGGACTGGTATTATTTAATATATCCATCAATGATTTAGATGAGGGAATTGAGTGTACTATCACCAAGTTTGCTGATGACACTAAGCTGGGAGGAGTGGCTGACACGCCAGAAGGCTGTGCTGCCATCCAGCGAGACCTGGACAGGCTGGAGAGTTGGGCAGGGAATAACTTGATGAAATATAACAAGGGAAAGTGTAGAGTCCTGCATCTGGGCAGGAACAACCCCAGGTTCCAGTATAGGTTGGGGAACGACCTGTTCGAGAGCAGTGTAGGGGAGAGGGACCTGGGAGTCCTAGTGGACGACAGGATGACCATGAGCCAACACTGTGCCCTTGTGGCTAAGAAGGCCAATGGCATCCTGGGGTGTATTAGAAGGGGGGTGGTTAGTAGGTCGAGAGAGGTCCTCCTTCCCCTCTACTCTGCCCTGGTGAGACCGCATCTGGAATATTGTGTCCAGTTCTGGGCCCCTCAGTTCAAGAAGGACAGGGAGCTGCTGGAGAGAGTCCAGCGCAGGGCAACAAAGATGATTAAGGGAGTGGAGCGTCTCCCTTATGAGGAAAGACTGAGGGAGCTGGGTCTCTATAGTTTGGAGAAGAGGAGACTGGGGGGTGACCTTATTAGTGTATATAAATATATAAAGGGGGAGTGTCACGAGGATGGAGCCAGGCTCTGTTCAGTGGCAAACAATGATAGGACAAGGGGTAATGGGTACAAACTGGAACACAAGAGGTTCCACTTAAACTTGAGAAGAAACTTCTTCTCAGTGAGGGTGACGGAACACTGGAACAGGCTGCCCAGGGAGGTTGTGGAGTCTCCTTCCCTGGAGACATTCAAAACCCGCCTGGACACATTCCTGTGTAACATTATCTAGGTGTTCCTGCTCCGGCAGGGGGATTGGACTAGATGATCTTTTGAGGTCCCTTCCAATCTCTAGCATACTGTGATACTGGCCACAATGGAGTCCAGGGCAAAGCTGAAGGCCAGAAAGGTGTTTCAGCACATGCCCAAGTTTGCTTTCAGACTCAGTAACAGCTATCCCAGACCTGACTCCTTTTAAATGCAGCATGAATGTTATAGACCTGTAATGCAAACAGAGGAAATGCAGGTCTCTGAGGTGTCAGGATCTTGATGCTGACTATCTGAATGGAGTGTAAACCTATCTCACACTCACTTCCCCATTAGCAGCAGGGCAGGGATCTGTCTTTGAGCCAGGGTTTTGCACGCAAAGGGGCAGGAGAAGGTGCTGTGAGGTATTACCATGTCCTGGTCGGGTGAATCATAGGGAGATTCCCACTTAATGACCGCAAAAGTCTTTCCAGTGTGCACTGAGTGGAGGTGTCGAGGGGGAAGCCGGTTGTCAGGGATCATCTTCACCACAACGTAGTCAGAAGGTGGTCCTTGGTAAGGAGACATCACACGGACCTTGAAGGGATGATGCAGTGGTTAATAGTGTGCCTTTAAGCTTCAGGAGCAAGCTACAGCCCACAGCGCGGATAGGAGTGGGAACAGAAAAGGAGCCTACCAGAAACAGGTACTGCTCGTCCCGCTGCACGAGCACAGTGATGTTGTGGGAGGTCGTGGTGGTGTTGTGAGGGCTCCTGTACAGCTCTAGGAAAGATGTAGCATAGAAGATGCCGTAGACCTGTGAAGAAAGCAGCACAACAGGGACAATACAGTTTGGTATGGCCCAGAGCATCCACCCAAACTGGGTGTCACTTTCTAGGGACATGAAGAAAAGACCCTTTTTTTGTTTGGGCACTCTATTGCCCAAGTTCAGGTTGTCTGTCTGTGTGCTCCCCACCCTAAAATCTGGGGCTCATCTCCAATAACACAGCAGTTAATTGACAGACCACTGGAGCATCACGTTACCTGTCTTTCAGCCACTTCACTGCATCAGTGGCTGAACAAATAGACAACATGAAGCTTTCTGTGCTTCTGTTTAAGGGCATCAGGTGCTTTCCCTATTTTTTTAGGGCATAAGATTTTCAGGGCTTTGGAATTCTATCCCAACAAATAATCCTGACTTTAGATTTTGCTTGTGTTTTGAGGTTTTGAGCTAGACCTCCTCCTAGATGGGGGAGAAAAGAGCTGGTGCCTTACGACATTCCTCGGTCCAGTCCAGCTGCACTCCACCGCAGTCTGATTGATGGCCTTGGCCTTGAGACTTGGTGATGCAGGTCTTGTCCCACTGGTCACGACATGTACAAAAGACAGAGGGCTGTCACCCAGCTCCGTCTTAGCCCAAGCAGAAATTTCATAGGGGGTATGTGCTGTCAAATTTGCCACTGAGCAAGAAGAGAAACATGCACTATTAGGTGAGGCAAAGTACTGTGATGGCAGGGTGAGAGCACTAGGAAAGGGTCAGCATCACCAAACAGGCTTGGTCAGGAGCCTGCCTCCCTTGGTTAGTGTTTTCACTAATTTTGAGTCATTTCCTTTACACAGAAGCACATGGGACTCGGGTATCTAAGCTAGCCAGTGCTTTGCTTTCCAGTATCGGGATGCTTTCCTGTATTGGGATGCTTGCCTTGCATCTACGCTGTACACTCCAAACCAGCAATCTGATTAACAGGGGCATGTATACAAGCCCAAGAAATTGCTAACCTTTTGCAGAGCAGATAAAGAACCATAAACAAAATGTGTTGAGAAAAGGCTAGTGCAGCTCTGGGGGCTAAATCCCAAATCTGCTTGAAATCTCCAAGTCCTGGCAACAGAGGCCAGGGATTTGCTGGCTTGTCCTTTCCAGATGTACTTTATACTAAACAGAAGCTACTAGTTGCAAAAGTAGAACACATCCTTCTGTAAAACCTTCCATTTGCTGTTGACTAAAGCAGAATTTTATACTTAGCACAGAATTTACCTTTTTGGATGGACTTTTCTCCTTCTATGATCAGAGTCCTTTTTTCCTGCCTGTGTGTGTCAAACGTCCAGTAGATGTTCACAACGTAACCGCTGACCTGTCAAGCAGCAAGGGCACACAGAACAGGAACCCTCAGTTCAGCCAGTTTCCATACAGTGAAAGAGTCACTGCTGAAAGTCTCTGCATTGTATTTTCCATCCTAATTAAGAGCTGGGGCAGTTTATGAGTAGTAAGAAATGATTTAGCATGAAATAAGTTAATTCCAGCGCTTACATAGTGACAGCTTATCCCATCCAGTATTTACCACTTACTCAATGCATCCCTTTCTTTCAGTTTCAGAAGGTGAAAATGTTACCTTGATATTAGTAGTCATTTTTAGGCTGAAGCTTACGGAGTCTTCACTGTAGCTCTCAATGTGTATGACAGGAGGAGGAATGACTGGAAGCAAAGAGAAACACAAAGAAGTGCAAATACTTATTGAGAGGTAAAATACAGGCTTTCATTATGACAACCAGCTCTCAGACCAGGAATCCCCCATCCTTCCAGCCCCAGCCTTGCCTGTAAGCCATACATCCCTCAGACAAGACACTGACAGGCTGTACTTCCATCATTTTCTGTCAACCACCCACAGTCTGCCTTATCCGTGCCTTGCTCAGAACAGGCTGGAAGCAGAGAGGTTTGGGCTCAGGTATTTTACTTCTGAACTCAGCGGGACAAGCTCATATCACAGTTAATGGCCTTCTGAGGGAGGGGAGGAGGTCTTGGTGGGGACAGTTGCCAAACACTCTTGCAAAGCCAGAAGTGAAAATTGGTACAGTTCTTTCTACCTCTGTTTTTTTATCTGAATCCTGCAGTTTTAATAGCATGGTGTTTCCTTTCCTTCCTTTGTCAGCAGAGTGAGGATACACTTTTATCTAACAAATTAGCAGATGATTTTGACATCGGAATGCGGGTTTGGGAGATAAAGCTTGGCGTGAATACAAACGATTTCAAAAGGCTTTTCTAAAAACAGTTTGGGGGGAAAATTGACTGTGATTGAATTTATCTGCTGTCAGACTGTAATGTTGTGGTAGTTGCTGGGAGCTTTAGCGGCCTTTCAGTGGTCTAACCTACATGAGATGCAGAAACCTTCATAATCGTAACCTAAGAGGGAGAAGAACGAGCAAGCATCCTTTCAAAAGGAGTTGGTGGTAATGCGTCTTGCCTATCTGAAGGTAGGATATAGCCTACGTAAGCCAGAGGGAATCCATCTGCAGTCTAGGAGAGAGGGGCACCTTCGGCATAGGCTTCTTGCCCACTTCCAGGGCAGTACACCCATCCTACATGCCACAGAGTTCAGAGGGAGAGTCAGAGACCTGTTCAGTCTGGTATAGCAAAGTAATAAATAGTGTACAGCCTTCCATAGGGAAGAACAGAGGACAAAGGGGTGGTTATGCTGGTAGTGGTATGCTGATGCTAACACTTCAGGCTTAGCTTCTGCCTTTTTGTTATGTTATCCAAGTCGATTGAAACAACAACATTTACCTTTGCCTTTTATGGTGGTTATGGATTTGGAATCACTCCAGTTTCCCACTCCTCGACTAGTTACCGCAGCAACCTTTTCAAACAAGAGGGCTGGTTAATATGAACAAATGTATAATGCCAACATTGTATAATGCAAAAGGAGAATGAGGTTAAAGCAAGGTTATGGACATGGCAGAGCTCATGGGAAAAGGACTTTGAAGCAAACAATAGCTTAATTACTTGGCAATAAAATGGGTATTGCAGAGATAAAGCAGACTACTTTAAGTCAATTAAAGGAATCTAAGAGGAGGGAGGTGCATCCTCTTTGCAGATAACTGTTCTCTTATGAGATCTTTATGAGAAGTCCAGCAAGATAAGGAGCTTTGGACTCTATCGGTCCAAAGAATCATGCTGGTGAAGCCCATGCAAGCTCTGAATCTAGTTCCAAAGACTTATTTGGGAATAGATTAATATGGGAAGTAATACCGTGGAAGGAAAGACTTGCTCCAGCCTACTGTAAGAATAACACTGATTTATGGGAGTGGGGTCTCATTAATCCCACCTCCCCGTGAGCTATCCATGCTCATTCTGCACAGGGAGGGGTGGACAGTGGCAGAGCATGTTATTTCCCAGGGTTCAGCGTGCAGACTTTTGTTTCCTATTCTTATTACTTCTGTCTATAATTACCCAGCTTCTCCCATGTGCATATATTCCCCATGGGTCGATCTGCTGCTTTTCCTGGTGATATAGTAAGGACCAGATTTGTCTGTGACCCAGATCCAGTGCAATTACAGTGACATTGGAATGGACAATTAGTGCAGATTTCATAATACAGCCTGGCCACCTGGGATGGCCAAATGAAGGGCCTTAATTCAGGCCTTGAAACTATATACATTAGCAGTGCAAATGCCAAGTCCCCATTGTGGGTTGACGTTAAAGGGCAGGGTTTTAACAGCATACTATTTTAGCAAGTACTTGACTGTGCAGGACTTAGACCATGCAGTGAAAAGTAATGAGAGCATGCATAGACAGAGCCTTGAAAATACTCACTCTAACTGTGTACAATGTGTTGGCCTGTAAGTTCTTGATCTCAGTGTAGTTCTTCGTGGTCCTAAGAGATGACCACTCCTTGGATCCACTCCTGCTGTATTCCACCTAGAAGCACCAAAACAAAGGATGAGGGTTCCACTGCAGGGTGACTTGACCCTCTGTGTCAAAATGTTGATGAAAAGAAGTATGAAAGCTTAGAAAGGGAGCCAGAAATGAAGCTATGAACTTAGGGTGGCAGCGCTACCTACAGCTCTGCAGCATTTCTTCTCCCAACTTCCTATGATGCTCTCAGCAGATTGCCTCTACAAAATGCCCTATTCCTGGCCCCCCTCCTTTGCAGGGATAGCTGTGTTCAGACAGGCCAGCCCACGCTGCTGTGAGCCCCCAACAGCCTTCCCTATCCCTCCGTGGACTCACAATGAATTCCCGTATGAGGCCGTGGGCATTCACAGGGGGACTCCAGGAGCTCATCACCACACCCTCAGCTTCTTTATTCAGGGACAGCTGAAGGTTAAAGGGAGCATCTGGTACTAGGGAGAGAAACCAAGGTGTTAGTGACTGTTGCAGTTGTGTTTCCAGATCACACAGGGAAAGTCTAGGACAAAGAGGGGATGGCCAAGCAGGTCTGGCTCATGGGAGATGTCTTATTCCCACAGTTGTGTCCCAAATCCCTATCACCTCCCTCTGGAGCAATGAAGCCTTGCTTGTAACAGCAGTGAAGCTAGGATTTCACCAAGATCTTTGCTCTCTTTTGCATCCTTTCCTTCGTCTGATCTCCAATCTGCAGATAGAAGGCTCTTGCTCCTTGTGTGTGGTACTGAACAATCCCACAGGCTCAGCACTGTGAGAAGGGATGAACTTCCCAGGGATACTAAATCACTAAGCCATGGGGAAGAAAGAAGGCAGGCTAGTGACTCAGTGCAGGGCTGACTCTAGGCTGGGAACCCATGGCCCTTTTCCCAGTCCAGCACAATTCCCAGGCCTGTGGAAAGACTCCTTTTGTATGTAATAGGGATACCTCTGCAGTAAGTACTGCGTAAGCCAAAGCAGCATGCACCAGGTCACTGGTATGATCCGTGCAGGTTTACTTACATCCTTCTGGTGCCCGGAGGGTGATGAAGTCATTGGTGTTGTAGACTCGGCTGAGACACTGCACTTGGACTTTCACCTGATAGGTACAGTCAGGCTTGAGGACTTTCAAAACGCTGTTGGTTTTGTTGCTGTGGGTTTCCAAGATCTTCCAAATGCTTTCACCAACTGTCCTGCACGAGAGAGTCCCACCTCTCCAGTCAGGATGGTGTTTAGTAATACAGGGGACACAGCTTGTCCCAAAGAGTGAAGCCATCTATCTGTATGTTAAGAGCCTGCTGCTTAGTGTTCTTTTCAATCAAGCCACACCACCAACTTGAAAGATGCTCTTTGAGAGCCTGAACTAAACATAGCTTAGTGACTTATCAGCACTATCCTCTGAGGTTTTCTGTAACTTCTGTGCCCTCATTTCTTTACTTTGTTCTCAATGTTAGTGGTCCCACAAAAGCAAGACCCTCTCCACCTCCAAGAAAGCTACATTACACGAGTAGTGGAGAAAACAAACATAGCCTTGGTTTTCCAAGCAGAACTAGATTGCACAGCTCAGTCTTTCAGGCCTGATTCTGTACGGTACTTTGCTGTAAGCACGGGCATATTGATACCTTTGCTCATGCTTCTCCTACCCTATACTTGATATGAGTAGCACCGGGTCATGCAGTGCAGTGGGCGGTGTACCTGTAATAGATGTTGTAAACACAGGAGGTCGAGGACATTCTTTTTGGCCGAGCCCAGGTCAGAGTGATGTCGCCAGAGAAATCAGCCGTCCATTGGAGGTTCTGGACTTTGTACACGATTGTGTCATCTAAGCAGGCAATGGCAAACGTTAGCCTATCGCCGGGAAACAAGTCCTTTCCCACAACAGAAACAAGAGTTGTGTTTGTAGCCCAAACAGGTGGAGGCAGGAACAGCAGTATGACTGAAGGGAGTGTCTGCACCATTTGAATTAGATGTGTAATTTAGGTGGGTGTTATCAGTGGAGAAGAACATGCTTGTCAGGAGGCAGTTCAGAGCAGGAACGTACCCCTGGTGCTCTCAGCTCTCCCCACAACCTCTTGTCTGTCTGCATGAAATACTCAACATCATTTTGGAAGTGTATGAGTGCAAAAGGATCAGTGCAAGCTAAGTCGCTTTTCTACTTGTGCAATGGATCCGTGCTGTCACTGTAAGCTATCCAGGGCCTTTCTTGGTGTGATTTTCCTTATCGCATCTTGTGTTCAGAAGGACCCAAGCAAAGGCTGGTAATTAAAGGAGTAGTCTGGGGATTGCTTTGACGCAAGCTCTGCAGTTGAATCACCACCTGACCTTGGGAGAGGCATTTAGGGGGTAACAGGGCTGTGAAGTCCAGTGCTGGCAGAGGCAGAGACTGGTGGTGCTTGTCTGAAATGGCCCCAGTCTATGCCCTGCTCCCACTAGGCCATTCCCTGCTCTCTCCCTCCAGGGACTACGTATCAGAGCCCACATTCAAATGCCATGGCCTGGCGTGGCTTGGGTGCTCAGCTTCGTTCCTCATGCTGTAGAGAAACCAAGTGGAGCAGAGCCAAACTGCTGTTTCATTTTCCCTAACAATCTGGAAATGAAACCCAGCAGGGATGCAGGTCCGCAGACAGGCACGGCGAGATATCCAAGGGAAAAGAGATGGTTTCCCCTTGGTGTAGCAGCCAAGCCATGAATCTCAGCAGCTCCTTCCCCCTCTCCTGAATCTGCTAGCCTCCCCCAATCAATATATAATTAAAGAACTATAACCTGATTGATGCTCAAACCCCCAAGCAGGTCACTAGAAAAGCAGCTCAACCTCATGGCTGTCCAGAGGCAGCGATTGATCGCTGTTATCTGCCCAGGGCCGGCTGCTGCCTGCATCCCCTGTGCCTCCACAGGACCACCAAAGGCCAGTGTGGGAGGACCAGTGATGGCAGCAGGGGACTTGCCATTTTCCCAGGGTCACCCTGCAGAGGAGGACAGAGCTGGAGACCATTGCTTCACTATGTAAAATAGCTTTGCTCCCATCCTCAAGTTGTTTTTCTGTGCTTGAGGCTCAAAAGACAAATTGCTAGTGCAGAAGCTGGCTGGGAAGTTGAGTATAAATGGGTGAGGAGGCAGGCTGCACAGCTGAACGCAGGCAGATGTGTCTAGGATGTTATGAATGCAAGGTCATGTAATCAGGAGAGCTCCTCTGCGTGCTAACACAGAGCAGAGCATGGGAAATGGGAGAGGGCTGTTGCTTACCGGTACAGTTCTTCTCATCACTGCTGTCTGAGCAGTCCAGGAATCCATCACACCGCTCTGTCAACATAATGCAGGTCTCTCCATCCTCACATTTATAACCATTAGGGCATGACAGGGTGCTCTGAGTAGCTGAAAGAGGCAGAATGGTTTCAGGACTCAAGGCATTAAAGTTTCCTCACCAGCACTGGGCTGTTTCCAGTGCCAGTGCTGCTACAAAGCTGGCAGGGTGGTGGGGCAGCTGCATATCAAGCAGAGTGTGTCAGTCACAGGGCTATCTCATTGTGGCTGCATCTTCTGGCATGATGGCATCAGAAGAACCTGGAGTTTATCCCACAGAAAACAACCCCACTGGACTTCTAATGGGAATATCTCTGCTTGGTTGGGTCTTTTTTACTCTAATGCTGCATTTACTGCAAGGATTTCACCAGCAATAACATTCCTCAGTGGCTCCACTGTCCTCACAAAGAGGTTCCCAAGGGAAAGGGCCAGAGAGTCATTGTCCCCTCCTCACACTTACGGCAGTTCCTCTCATCCGTGCCATCCTGGCAGTCCCGCACGCCGTCGCACCGCTTCCAGTTGGGAATGCACTTGTGCAGCTGCTGGCACTCGAACTCGAACCTGCTGCAGCGTCCCTTCAGCGCCGGGGAGGTGGCCGTCACGTTGGGTCCTGCACACAGCAGCCAGTGAGGAAACCACCCAAGCCATGAGGCTGCCACAGGCACCAAAGACCAAAACCTGTCTCCAGGTCTCGACTCCACTAGATGGCAATCTCTTCCCATCTAGCAGGTAGGTGGCTGGTGCTGGGATGTCCAAAGCCATCCTCTCTTCTGACTGCAGAGGGCTGGAAAAGCAACTGGTTTGCAGGAGATGTGCTGCACCAGCTCGGAGCTCAGCAAGCGTTAGAAACGACCACGGTGAGAAAAACCCCTCTTTTAACCTTCAGCATAGGAGTGAGTTGGAAAACCCGCTCTGCAGCCCTGCTTCCCATGTCTCTACGCACTCTAAGACCTGTCATTTGAGCAGGGACCTGTTGTAATTCAACCCTGTTATCTGGTAAGGAGCTGAGACCAAAAGGCCAACAGTCCCTGTGGACACGATCCTACAGAGGAAGAGAAAAGCTTACGTGAGGTAGGACAAGCTTCCTCATCGGAGCCATCGGTGCAGTCCTTGTAGCCATCACAGACCCAACTGTTCATGATGCAGGTGCCGCTGTTGCAACGGAAGTGGTTCGGTAAACACGTCGGTGGGATGGATGTAGTGATGGGATGAACCGGAGAACCTGCAAATACACCGGGGAGAGCTGAGCTGAAGTCCTTGTTCCTGCATATGGGCTGTTCCCATCAGACTGAGGGCCACTGTCAGTGGAAGGCAGTGAGCAGCAGGCAAGATGTTACAAGCCCAGTTGTCATCTGCATCGTATCTACACAGCTGCTAATCGGCATTTCCAAAACCACAGAGTTAAAAGATGCACGAGTGTGCACACTTGGCCATTTATAGGGGATTTTTGGAGCCATGGGAGCTGGCACAGGCAGCCCTGTGGGAAGGCAGCTGATGCTACAACTAGTCCTTCAGCATGCCACAGCCCAGCCTCAGCCAGGGCTCCTGTGAGCAGAGTGCTGTGTTCCCTTACCCTCACAGTCCTTCTCATCAGACCAGTCCCCGCAGTCGTTCTCCTCGTCGCACTTCCATCGGTTGGGGATGCAGTGCCCGTTGCCACACTGGAACTGGTAGTACCGGGAGCAGTTTGGGGCTTCTGTTGGGTTTTCTGACAAGAGGAGAGCCCTGTGAGCTCCAGTGTTATCTCGCCACTCTTCATCAGAGTTGAGGCATGGGAGCATCTCAGGCTGGGCCACGGCTGATCCAGAGAGCATCACACTATCTATCTGCCTAAGCAGCATGGGCAGAGTCCTTCCTCTTCATCCCCAGCATCCCCATTCCTGTTGTCATCACTATTACATCTGCGTGCTTCATGGACAGACACCACCTATGGTCTCAGAACCAGCAAAATTCAGACAGAGCTTGGCAGAAAGGGAGAAGCAAGCCCTGCAACTCTGAAATGAAGAGGCAGCTGCTTCATCTGGCTGGGTACAGCTCCTACAGCTCCCCAGGGAACAGTGGTGTAAATATTGAGTCTGGCTGAAAACTGCCTGTCTGCTTTGGGCTGGGAATCTGTGGAGTAAATATGGTCACATATGACTTAGTCAGCCACAAGATGTGCCAGCCGCATCAGGTTATACACAAGTCCTTATCTAAAACATGAAGAATGCTCCTGATATTCAAAGGGGGCTGGAGCTACAGTGACAAGAGACCCTGAGGTACTGCTCACCACAGTTTGCCTCGTCAGAGTAATCGCCACAGTCATCCATCCCATCGCACTTCCATACCAGGCTGATGCACACACCATTCTGGCACTGGAAGCTGAACTGGTCGCAGGTCCGGTGGAACTCGGGGTCCTGGGCTGCATAGAGAAGCATGAGAGGTAAAGACCAAGGGCTTGAGGGAAGCTCATCATTGAGGAAGCAGTCAATCACTGATTTATAAACAGAGCATTACCAGAGACACCTCTTAGGAGATGTGGCAGCTTTCTGGTACCTTGGGGGATACATTTTCTTCTCCACGCATCTGGTTTCATTCTCTACCCAACCTCCTTTTGCAAAGATGCACAATATCACACTTACAGCAGCCAGCATAGTTGGCATCTTCATCTGATCCATCTCGACACTGGATGATGCCATCACACACCATGGAATGGAACAAGCACTGCTGCCGGTTCTTGCACACAAAATCCATGTAGCGGGTGCACAGGGGTTCTAGAGAGGTGAGGAGGAGAAGGGATGGCACCTCTGCTGTCCTTGGCAGAAGGAATGCCATCCACTGTGATCTGCAGACCTGAGTGCAGCAGCCAGATTTCAGCAAGTTACACAAAGTTTCCTCACCCGCTAACGCATTGGGGTGCAAGCAGGTTGGCACAGGCACCAGGAAGGGTTTGGTCACCTCCTTGAATACAGCTCCTGACAGCGCATCCTTCCTATGGGCAACAGCCCTGCCAGGGCCTTTTGCTGACACTCACAGACCAGCTGATTTCCCGAGGGGCTCCTGAATGCTAACTAAGGCTTTCCCATTATCTCACCGGGGCTTTTTTTCCCAGTGAGAGAGGCTTTGGCAGACCGTGAAGGGCTGTCAGCCCTCACTGGTAGAACCCCGCCAGCTCCCCGCAGCTCCGGTACTCACCACAGTGCTGCTCATCCGAGGCATCGGAGCAGTCGTTGATGCCATCACAGTGTTTGCTGGTTGGGATGCAAGTGCCGTTGGGGCACTGGAAGCCGTTGCACTTCTTTTCTGAAATGCAGAATTGGGTAGATGCTGGGGGTGGGGGGGGTGTCTAAGGCTGCCTTTAAGTAGCCACAGCAGAGCCCCAGTTGTCTTCTCCCTGCTTTTGGAGGGATGGGAATCATCCCCCTGCATTTGCTGCAGGTTTATCTCGGTGGGTTTGTAGCAATCCCTCCCTCCCCATTGCAGAACCCCATCCTCATGTTACCGCAGTTGGCAGGGTCCTCATCGGAGCCATCCTGGCAGTCAGCATCACCGTCACACGCCCAGCGCTGTGGGATGCAGTGTCCGTTGTGGCACTGGAAGCTGGAGGCCTCGCACGTGTGATATACTGCTGAAACCAGAGCCGGGGGGGGGGGGAGGTCTGAGTGTGGGGCACTGCCACGTCCCCACCAAGCTGCAATATGTGTCAGGCCCCTGGCAAGAGATTCCAGGATCTCCTGGGTCACACTGTGGTCTTTCCTTCTCCTGCTGTGCATGGGGGATGGCTTTTGGAGGCTAGCAAGCCCTCCCAAAGATCTCCCTTTGATCTCAGCCCTTTGAGTGAGTGGGAAAAGGTGGCAGCGGTGGCATCTTGCCAGAGATGGCAAGAAACATCACAGCATAAGCAAGGCTTGGCAGGGCGGCGCGGTCCCCCATGCAGGGCAGGACAGATCAGAGACAGCCTTTAATTAAGGCAGGCAAGGCTGTTCTGTGTTGCCAAACCAAATTAGAAATGCAATTCTCCTCGGGTTTCCAAGGGAGGAGGGCCCTGGCTTTCCTCAGGCTCCTGTCACAAGAGTATCTGCCTGTGGCGTATCTTGGTTGAAGCCTAGTCTATGTTGTCGCTTTAGAGACAAATACTGTTCTTCATCCAGGAGAGCGCTTGTCGTTATTGAGCAGAAAAGCAGTGTTCAACTTAATTAAATTGCACGATGGTGGATTTTAGGCTAGCGAGTGACATGCACTTGCAGATATTTCAAAATACTGCAATCTTGTGGCAGTAATATTCTATTAGATATTCAGTGTGAAATGTAATTATTTGAGATAAGAGCAATAATTGCCGCTGTTGAAGTCAGATGAAATGTTTCTCCAATAACTGTGATCCTCTTAGATAATTCCAACTTCAGGCTTTACAAACCTGATACACTTTTTGAAGTAGGTTCCTTTCCTGTAACAGTTCTCCCTGGAGAAACTCACATGAGAGATAAGTGATACCATTATAATTTAAACCTTATATAGCCACGCACTCGGAATACTAACAGTGAAGATCCCCTGCGCCATGCTATAAACCCAATAGGCTTGAGGCATGGTAAATGCCACAGGAGGTGAGCACGCAGGAGCTTGGAGGCCTGAAAGGGATCTTCTAGATCCACCCCAAACTGAGCTGCAGGCTGCCTGGCTGAGTGGTGCAGTTCACAAGCAGGGAAACTGAGGCACAAGATGTTAGCTGGTATTTATAGCATCTCAGGCTGCAAGTGTTTGCAAAGGAAGATTATTGGTCACATCAACGTGCTCACCAGTGCAGTTCGCTTCATCGGACCAGTCCCTGCAATCGTTATCACCATCACACATCCAGGAGAGACGAATGCACATCCCTGAGCTGCAGCTGAATTCATCACTTTTACACTGATGGGCCTCTGCGAACAAGCACACGCAGTTCAGATGATGTCAGGACCAGGGGAGAGGAGGAGGAGGAGCAGCCAGTACCCAGTAAACACGTAACACCCTGCCCCAAACCACTGTGCCCTTACACAGGGACAGGGAAGGAGGTTTGAGGGCACTCACCGCAGTGACTTTCATCGCTGTTGTCCCCGCAGTCATCCTCCAGGTCACATTTGTAGGACAGTGGGATGCACGTCCCTGAGCCCTGGCAGCGGAACTGGGTCTCGGCATCGCACACAGTGGTAGCTAACACAGCGAGGAAGGAGAGGAGGAGGAGCAGGAGGTTAAGGTGGTGGTTGGGAAACAGCTGCTGTTGCCCAAGTGCGTGTACTCAATGCATGGAAGTGAAGCGAGAGGGATGGCATCCTACAAGCTTCGCTCGATGCTGCTCCTGTCTTTAAACCCAGCCTTTTTTTCCATGGTGCACTATTCCAAACCCTGCAAGCTCTGCAAAGCTATGGAACATCTGCCCCTCCTGCATGCATTGGCAGTCCCTAATTTTACTCAAAATGAGACCTCCATCTTTAATGTGTGAACTTGATTTATTAGCTCAACAAGAAGCCTATGTCTGCACGATGCAGACAGAAAGTCGCTTTCTATCTGCACTCTTTTCCTCATCATTGGCTGTGTCCTCAATTAGGCTCAGAAGACAATTACTGCAAGGACAAACACACACCCTCCTGTGAGAGCTGGCATCAGTCTCGCTGCATTTTAGACGTTTACACCTGAATTGGTCAAGGGGGAAATACTGGCCCTTGCAGGACACAACTCATCTGACTGGCTTCAGATGCCTATCAAAGGAGCACCTCTTGCTCTCCATGACTGTCAAGGGAGCATACACCATAGGCTCAGGTGCACTGCCAACACAGCAGACATCTAAATTTGGACAGGCAAACACCACCTCAGGACACTTACGGCAGTTCTTCTCATCGCTCATGTCCCCACAGTCATTATCGTTGTCACACTGCCAAATGCTGTTGATGCAGTTCCCATTGAAGCATCTGTACTGATTCGGCAGACACGTGTTTTCTGGTGCAAAAGGGAAAACAAAACCGAGCTGGCACGAGGCATGACGCTGCGCTTTCAGAGGACAGGCCATACTCCTCCTTGGAAAGATCATGCTGACCTCTTGCAATGGCAGGAGCCACCCCTCAGTATAAAGCCACAGCAAGAACCAAGCATGGTTTTACCTTCCTTTATGCAGGTGTTGTTCTTCATGATGTAGCCACGAGGACAGTCGCACCTGACCTCCCCTGTGGGCAGCACGGTGCTGGACACCCCCTCGGGGCACTTGCAGCTCCTGCCGTTGTTTGACTTGGGCAGGCAGAGCAGGCTGCAGGGCTTGGTGATGCAGGCGTTCTCCCCTGGTGTGAGGGCAGAGAGGAAGGGGACGCTGTTAGGACAGAGGGCTGGAGATGCAGTGGGAAGCCCAATTTCACCTGATATCCCGGGTTTTGGGTTCATATTCCCATTGGGAGCTAGCTCTGCTAAATCACATCCCTAAGTATCATCTACGCACTCATGCCATTACCTGTTGTCTTTCCTCTGTAAAAGATTTTCATATCCATGATCCCATTCAATCGACCCACTAAGATCTCCATTCTTGAGCCACTGTTTTTGGATGCTCTGAAAATACTCAGCTGTGACCAGTCGTTCCAGTAGATTTCATTCTGAAACACAGGCTTTGCTCTTAGCATGCATGCTATGGAAATGTGTGCGGACGGGAAAGGAGCCGCCATATACATACCTTAAACACAGCAATAGCATAAGGGTGAGGGAGGCTGTCCAGGATCACAGACCTCTGCATCCCATTGAAATCCACCCTCTCAATCCTGTCCATATAGGCTTCGGTCCAGTAGATCCAGTGGTCATCCACAGAGATGCCATTTGGCCACCGCACGCCCTCCGAAACGATGCACCCAGCCGATGACCCATCCATGTCGCTGCGGTAAATGCCGGCTCTGGAATCTCCCCAGTCTGTCCAGAACATCAGCCTGGCAAGAGGCAGAGAGATTACTCGACATAGTAACAAACCAGCTCATCAAAAGGAAACGGGGCATGAGCAGAGGTTTGAATACTTTACATTCCGTATCTCTTGCAAGACATGCTTTGGAAAAAGGGAGCTCTTTGCAATTCAAATGAATGCTACCAACAGATCTACAAGCAGCACAGAGGCTTCCTTAGCTGCAGGCTCTGTGGTGTGAGTGCAGCTGTAGGTTACCTTGCACTGAACTGCTTTGCTTTAGCACATATGCCTAAATACAGCTCAGGTTTGTCAGGGCTCTATTTGCAGTGCACCAAAACTGTAGCTTCCATTTGGCTCTTGAATTTGAGTACAGCTCAGTTTCTCATGCATTACTGCAATGCTTTCCTCAGTGACCAGACCAGTTTTACTGGCAGGAAGAGTTATTTACTAGTAGATATGTACAGATAGGAAAAGCAGCAGTTAAACTGAAAGGAGAAACAGTTTGTGATCTCTGCTCCTGCTTTAGTTGGGTATGAAATGGCAGGAAGGGGCTGCATGGGGCAGGACTGCTGTGCTGCCTGCCATCACTCCTGTCCCCCCATCCCACCCTTTGGGACTGAGTCTTAAAAGCTTTCCATGCAGCACACTTCCTCATGTTTGCTTCTTATGAGGGTAGCAGTGAAGGACCAGAATGATTCCCCTGGTGAACACAAAGGCTACTTGCGATGCTTTCTTTCTTACCCATCTTGGGGAACTAGAGTGAGGGCTCTGGGTCGTTCAAGGATTGAGGAATTGAGGACGGTGAGTCGCAGGTCTCCGTCTGGATTGGCAACCTAGAATGGTAACCGAAAGCCAGGAGGGGCGCCTTTAGTGCGGGCAGTATGGGAGGCAGTTGTACTGGTTAAAGTTACATGCAATCTATGGTAGGTAATCACTGCTCCCTAATAAAACAGCTGCTGTGGGCACAGGGAGCAGTTCCTGAGGTAATAAAAGAGGGTAGATCCATGCATTTATTGATGTTTCTACATGGCAGAGTGAGCACTCTGTGTGCCCTGTGGTGGCTGTGCATACTGCACAAGGCTGTTGCTTTTTCTCCCGTTTCTGCTGTGTGATTCAGCCTCACAAAGTGACCTCGTTTAAGTACACAGGGCTGAGTGTTGTCATAGCCTGTTTGTGTTTAGATCCAATGAAGTGGCATGTGGGTCAGTGTTCAGTAATGTCCCATCAGCAATAAGATTTCAGGGCAGAAGCCAGCTTAGAGCTCAGGCACCTCAAAGATGCACTGTGACACATCAGTGTAGCCCGGTGAGCATAGCTGTACCTCAATTTTGGGAATCCCAGCATTGACCCAATACAGCAGTTGACTGAGAGGTTCAAAGGCCAACGCTTCCACTGTTTCCAGCCCGGTGCTTATGATTATTTCTTGCCCGGAGCTGCCGTTGAGACAAAGACGCTGCAAAGAAAGGAATAAATCAGAAAAGCAGATGAGGAACTTGCTCATGAGCACAGTCACTAACAGACAGCTCGGAGGGAGGAGTATCCAAGACAAACATTTGCACTGAGGGGTGTGTATGGTGCAAGGAGGCGATGCCACGGGTGGCCAGCACTCCCCACCTCACCTGTATAATGTCAAGAGTGACATCAGCCCAGTACAAGCAGTTGTGGTCGTAGTCAAAGTCCAGGGCGACCGCCCCTCGTAGCCCAGCCAGGGGCAGCTCCTCGCTGACACCAGAGGCAAGGTCGTAGCGATGGATGGAGTAGCGGGTGGCGTAGAGAATGAACTCGTTCTCCTCTGCAAGAACACAGGGTGCCTTATTCAGAGGCCATTTTAGGCTACTCAAGGGGCGAATAGGTATTTTGTCTTACTCCTGGTACTTGTTTTAGCACCTCAGCGTAAGGAAGGCAAAGGCCCTTTGTCTCAGTGGGCTTAGGTTAATGGGAACACACTAATAGCCTTGTGCAGGTCCCGTGTGTGCCCAGGAGCACACTGCAACCATTGTTTGTTCCAGGAGGAGCCGAGCACGGCAAAATGTGCCGTGACCCTTCCTTCCCACGTTAGTGCACTGCCAATTGGAAACTAAATACTGATCTCCTGCTCCTCAAAAACCTCATAAAAAGGTGGGAGTGATGGAAATCTGCAAGTCCTGGGGGACACGGGCCCTGCAGTTGATATCCCAGAGTGGGTTTTGTTTCTGTATCGCGCCGAATCCAGTGTAATGGGATCCTGGTCCGGGGCAAAGTCTCCCTGGCATTAGCACGCTACTGGTAAAGGCCAATAATGCTCTTAATGAGTAAAGCTAATGTCAGTAAGTAACTCTGGCTGTGCATCCCTAATGAGATAATAGGGAGATACGAAACAGATACGGTACATGAAAGTGTTACCATGGTGCGAGCCAACACGTATCTGAAGACGATCAGTAAATACTCTGGGAACACGGCACTTCAAAGCCCAGCCCGGTGGGGACTGCAGGTTTACTTTTCAGTCAGCAGGGCCCTTCTCAGCATGACTAACAGCTCTCCAAATAGCTCAAGAGGGCTCAGAGGGGTGAATAACGTGTCATGCTCTGCACGAGGAGCAAAACTAAGCATGGCATTGGCATGAATCCCAGCAGAGGGAATGCTTCCCCAGGCACCTGCTGCTCTGGTTTGCAGCTGGAATATCTTCTGCACCCTCAACCATCTTAGGATGACACAGGGAAACCTCACGCTGGTGGGTCTGTGAGCGCCTTACACAAGCCTCTTCCCCGTGTCAGGCTCGCTCTTGAGCTGCTGTGCTGCAGCATGCTAATCACGCAGCTCATGACGGCAGATTAAATTAGAGCTGTAATGAGCAGAATGCAAATAACACTGGCAGAACAGGGGCAGGAGGCTGTGTCAGTGCTTTGAGAGGAGAAAAGAGGGAGAGAGGTGAAGTTTGGTGGGCACAAAGCAGTCCTGTACGTACTCACCAGCTAAAGGGCACGGTACCAGCTCCCCTTCGAGCCGCGACTCGATGTCTCCACCTGTACAAGTGTCCCCAGAGATCTTTCGATAGCTGCAACATACACAGTCATGCAGTTTATCTTATGGAAGCTATTAACGTGTGCAGCTAGCATAAGCAGTGTTGCTTTGTTGCAATGTATGTCTAAACATGCAGTTTGTTTACTGCCACTTATGGGGTGTTTGTGTGGGGGTTTTGTGGTCATTTGGGGTTTTTTAATCACCACTAGGATAAATCCTCTCCCAAGTCAAATACATACCCTCGAGTCCTCTTGTAAGTTGAGCCAACAGGGCAAGGGACTGGTGGATCATATGGTTTGCCAGCAAATTCAGGGTCAGGGACACAAACTTCTAATGATAAGTCATCACTCAGTTTAAACCCAAAATCACTGCAAGAAGAAAGGTGTAAGGAAGGATGGATGGAAGGCAAAAACTCAGCTGTGTTACACTATTGCTCTGCTCTATTTCTGCATAGAAGTTTAAAGGACCCAAAGCATCTCAGAAGTCTGTTATTATCAGTATTTAGCTGCACAATAATATCGTACAGCTTCTCTCTCCAGGGAGCTTCAAGAGCGTTTTGGATATAAGCTTGCCCAAAGTAGGCAGGTGAGGCAGCAAGGCACAACTGAGCCAGTGTGCCCTGAAAGCCTGGCTGTAAGCCCCAGTTCTGCTAGTTGGCTTAGCTCACTGGTCTCTTGGCTTTTCCTGTTGGTAGAATGGGAGTTACAGTGCGATCTGTTCTTTGGAAAACACTGTGGAAGAGGTTGTGTCAATCTCATTTTACATGGAGTCCAGGGCTGTGATTCTGAGGCAGCAATTAGATCCTACAAGCCCTATTCTCAGTCTGCTCATGATGAGCTGGACTCAATCTCTGCCTCGGCATCGGACAAGCAGAGCTGGACCCCTGTCCTTAACTCTGTGTACTGGGCACTCAAGCAGTCAGACCCTGCACAGCAGTTCACTTTCTAACCCCAAACCTCTGCATCAGGTGGCCAGAGCATGGTTCCTAATCGTGAGAGCTGTGCAGGGTCAGTAATGTGCTAGTTGCAGATACAATGATAGAGCAGGTCCAGTTGCATCCCTGTTGCTAAATGGTCCCTAAGTTTTTTGGTGGAGGATCTCTCTATGTGATGGGAAATTGTCTGTCATCATTTGAAAGAAGGTGATGGGTTAACAATGCTTTCCACTTCTATGGAGCCTTTCAGAGGCTCCTGAAAGGTTCTAAAGACATTAATTAAGTCTTATGCCCTGTTGTTAATGAAAGGATGTTTTCAGTCTATTTAGTTTCCTCTGTGCTATAAAATCAAGCAACAATACACAGAGCTCAGTAAATTGGATGTTTGTTCACTTTGAGCGATTGGTCACAGGTATTTATCTCAAACTTCCAATCCAAACTAAAAGAAATTAATTGATATTTACCATTCAAAGTCTTCCCTTGTACAAGAGCAGTTGGAGACCATGACAGGCCTGTCAAAGTCTTCCCCATTGAAACAGGTCGCATGAGGAGTCCTCCTTTTGAAGACAGTCTTATGCCCCAGCAAGCATTCATTGCCTCGCTCATCGGAGGGTGACCACAGTTTGTAGTCATTCTCTGTGCAAGGGACCCCTAAGAGAAGCAGCAAGGGGAGGGGAAAGAGAGGAACAGTCCTTGTGGCACCCCAGAACAAGGGTTTAAAGGCAAGAGAGCAGCAGATGTCCCTCAGCACTGCTGCTGGTGTGTGCCCAGTGAGGATGCTGGAAGTGAGAGCAGGCACACTGGCACCCAGCCATGCACTGCAATAATGCCCGTTGTCCTTTCCCTCCCGCTGCCCTCCTCCGGCACAAAACGAGTGGCTCCCCCCTGGCTGCATGGCTCTAGCCCAAAAGAAAAGGCAAAGCAGGAAGCATTTCAGCTCAGGGCGTGCAGCGGCACTCAGTGACAGGAGGCAACAAGCAGCTCCGTCGCGGTGACAGTGAATCTGTGATGCCTCATTTAAATGGAGTCGTTCTGGTTACCAAACAGATCCATTTCTAACAAAACGTCAAGGGAATTGGTTATAAATTTTAGTCAGGGAAATTCCTCTGCTGGGTTTAACTGCTCTTTGATTAAAATGCTGCCTTGCAATCAAAGCTGAAATGGGTTATAAAACATTCATAGCTACAAGCCTTCAGAAGGATCCTTTCTCTTTTTTTTTCCCCTTTCCTCTTCAACAAAGTGCTCAGTGAGGATGGAAGTGATGGGGAAGAGCACAGGGGACATTGAATGCCTTCAGCAGTTGTGTCTGTGTGGACATGAGGTATGAGGGACAGGCACCTAAAAGCAGATGGCCTCCACAGGAGATGCCCTTTATCCCCTGCCTCCATGGGACAGCCAGCAAAGTGGGGTTGGTCTGCTGCTAACGGGACTTCAGGGCATTTCACTGGGGTTTTTTTTGGAAACCGGAATAGAGGGGAAGAGCAACAAAAGCGTTTCTGCACCCCATTTGCATTTAGGCACCCATCAGTGGGAATGTATGAGCCTTGGATGATGGAGTAGTTTGGCTCATAGCCTGAGGTCCCTTGGTTGCTTTGGACTTCTGAAAACCTTTCCTATGCCACCTCCTCGATCTCAGCCCCCCAGAAAGGGTATGTTAAGAGCTCTCTTGCACCCCCAGGGGTACTGGGCACAGGCTGTGCAGCGTGGGACTGGCTGGTTTCTGGTGTGAGGGCTTATTAGTGTGTGCAACCTGCAAAGCTACAGGGTGGGCACTGACAGAACCAGCGTCAGCGATGGCTCTGTCACTTGTCCCCTTACCCAGCACGTCAGTGGTGTTGATCTGCAGTATCAACCAGCTGTGGCCATTCTCTTTGTACGAGCCAAAGATGGTGAATATGGTGCTTTTCTCCCCAGGCTCAGTGAGCAGTCCGTACACAAACACCGGCTTCTCTGAGAAAGTGAACACTTTCCAGGTTTCCCCTTCATTTGTGCTGTACCTGGAGAAAGAGGATTGGGAATGCTGCTAGGAACAGGTTCTGCTGGGCACAGGGCACTGCCTCCCCCCTACTCACTTGAGCTGGTTGGTCTCGGTGCCTTGCGCGATGGCCACAAGAATGCCACCGTGGTCACCCCAGGTGTAATAGTGGGGTCCAGACAGCGCCTGGAAGAGAAACGCAGCCAAGGGGTGCATCAGAGCTGTGCTGAGTTAAGGGAGAAGCTTGGATGGAAAGCATGCTTTGACAGGAGTACTGCCTGACCCGAGCTGATGTTTGGGGTCGCCTGGGTTGAGCCAAGTACCTGGAGGCACCAGATCCAAGTGTTTATGGGCTGACATCTGTAGGCAAAAGCAGCCAGCCCCATTTCCCTAAATGTAGAGCTGTGTTTAGGAGCAGCACTGTGCCTCGTGCAGGGAAAGAAACACTGGAAAAAGTGCTATTACATCAAACCAGAGCCCACTGCTCCCCCCTTAGTCTGCAGGTCATGCCTGCCAGGCTTTCCTGACACTCAGCAAGGGCTTGCCACCTTCCTCGGGCTGCAGGTATGTGTAAGGTGTTTTGAATGCTCAAACTGGGGACATGGCATGCAGAAACAAGCTCTGGAGATAGCTTATACATCTGCTACACTACTACTGTAGTGACAGGACAAGAGGTAATGGGTTAAAGCTTAAACAGGGGAAGTTTAGATTGGCTATAAGGAGGAAATTATTTCCTGTGAGGGTGGTGAGGCACTGGAATGGGTTGCCCAGGGAGGCTGGGAATGCTCCATCCCTGGCGGTGTTCAAGGCCAGGTTGGATGAAGCCTTGGGTGAGATGGTTTAGTGTGAGGTGTCCCTGCCCATGGCAGGGGGGGTGGAACTGGATGATCTTAAGGTCCTTTCCAACCCTAACTATTCTATGATTCTACCCACCCTGCAGAAAAGAACCTGTATTTCATGCTCACTTACAGCTTTTAGTGACCACCAACACAAAAAAAATCACCTTTCCTTTCCTATCCCATCCCAGGAGCTCAGTGCAGTTGAGGGTGAAAATAGGAAGCATGTACGTGCCTGAATCTGCTCGCAGAACGCACTTGGGGACGTTCTTAGGCAGGGCACGGAATGTATTGTTTCTTTCTATGCTGTGCTGTGAGATCATAGCAGCGATCTGGAGAGCACTGAGCCTTCCAGCCTGCTGCTTGCCAAAGCCAACAGGGGGGAGCTGGGTTACTGCTTCTCAGCTCAGGGGTGACACTGCTGAGTGGCGTTCTGCACCTCTGCTCGTGATACAAAGGGCCTGAGGAACTCGGGAGCTGTTAACCGTGGGTCAGCGCTTCCTCGGCACGTTTAAATTGCACTCCAGCACAAACCTGCCTTGAAGCACCTCAAAGTCTCCGCTTCCTGATCCCCATCCCTAGCCATGAGGGCTCCTCAGGGCTCCCATAGGGATAAGCAACAGGTCCCCCTGCTTTCAGAGGTGCCCGCTCTCATCCAGGGCCAGCCTCTGACCCACGGTTGGCTTTGGCAGCAGTCAGGAGCTGTGGGGTGTCCCCACCGCTGCTTCCCAGTCCTCATCCCAGACCGCGCAGCACTTGGAAGAGGAAAAGGAGGCCGCTTAGTTCACAGATTTAAATGGCTTGCAGATGTTGGAATACCATGTTACACTGGCTGCAGAACGCACGGGCAGACCACAAGTACTGCCGCAGACCAGAACACCCACTTAGTAAACAGCAACCTCCCCATAAACCGAGAGCAACATCCCATTTTTCTGGAAGATGGCTCCAGACACTCTCCCATCCTAAGTCCTGGCTGTCAGCCCTGTCTAAAAGGGGCCAGATGACCTGTGCTGAGGGCAAATCCTGCCACTTGAAAAGAAGAAATATCTCTCTCCTGTGCTTGAACACACCACCTTCACCAAGAGCACTAAGAGGTTCACCTCCATGCCAACCCATGCCTGGTCCTTCACCTAAAGACCTTTATGCCTTGGTTTCAAGGGACATTCAGCACCTTCCAGCTACAGCTCTTGGACACGCAGGCGGAGGTCACCTTTAATGCCCAAGAGCTGCACATCACTTATCTATATTTCTGCCACCATCCTACCTGCTACACCACTGCCTTGGCTGGGCCAGCAAGCAAAAGAACATCCTTACCTCTCTCCACCTTGCTCCGGCACTGCTTGAGACATAGACATTGGTTTTCTTTGCCATGTTCTTGCCAATGGAACCTAGGATAATGGGAGAAATCATTCTTGAGGCATGCAAAGAGATTGCTTAAAATGAAGCCAGACACCTCTAAACTATTTTTATCTGACTGAAGAGCTGATTTTTCACACTATAAATTAATCCCTTCAAAAAGCAAATATTTTGAAGACTATTACAAGTTTCAAAAGCATCTGGGTAAAAAGCTATGGCTATAAATAACATCAAACAAAACGTTTAAGTGTCTTCTTCAGTAGCAGAGCGAGACAAACAGGAAGTTCTGTATGTTCGAGACACCCTTCATGTGGACAGTGGCAGGAAGGAGGATCAGAACGAAGCAGACAAGGTTTCTCACATCACTGTGCTGCAGTAAAATGTACATGCTGTAATTACTGTATGGGGACTGCAGCAGAGGAAGGATAGCAAAATGTACTTTGGTAACCTGCAGATACAAACTAGATGCTGCCAGGTTCCTCATGTCCTAACAACAACGTGCCCCAAGCCCCTGCATGGCCGCAGTACCGGTGGCGATGATCAGTCCTGGTGCCGACTCCTTGGACAGAATGGGCATCCTGCGCAGCTGGAAATTCAGCAGCTGGCTCAGGCGCTGGGCTAGGTGGAGGGAGCAGCCCTGGGAGAACTGGAAAGGTAAAACACAGTTCATTATCCCTCCATCGGGTGCCCTCGTCCCACCGAGTCTGGCTATCTCCACTTGGAGAGATGCTCTCCGAGCGGGATTGTGCTCCAGCCTCTTTTGGAGGATGCTTCTCCCTGCCCTGCACTACCTCACAGTCTATCCGCTCCCCATAGCGCGTCTGCGCTGGGGGCTGCAGCAGCTCCCAGGTCCCCCCTTTGTCAAAGGTGATGACGGAGCGCATGTTCTCCTCGCTGAAGGAGCCGTTGATCAGGGTGGCGATGTAGACACCCCGCACGCCTTCAACACGATGGAAGTCTGCAAAGGGCTCGTTGGCAAAATACCTGCGAGGGAATGCAAAGGTAGGATCAGTGAATCGCAGCCTCCCTGGTCTGGGGAGTGGGAGAATATCAAGCCTGGAGATCAGGGCAATGCTTTGATCAAACGCTACAATGATTATGTCTGATATTCCCCTTAGGCACATCCCGCGTTACCTGACTAAGGTGTCACTTCCAGCTCCTCCCGGGCTGTAGTAGAGCACGTTTTCTAAAGACAAGGAGAACTTCAGGCCTTCTGCCTCTGAGATGTAGAGGTTGGTACGGTTGTCATCATGGCTGACACACACAAACACCTGGTCCTCCGAGGCATCGGCAACATAATATTCCTTAGGAATGTAAATGACAGGTGAGCAGGCTTCATAGGTGTGGGCATACAAGCAGGGTTTACATACAGACTGGTTTAGTGTTTCCTTTTAGCTGGCTTAACGTTACCCTTCCCTACACCCATGTGTATTTCTGCTCAGCCCATCCCCTCCCCAAGCAGGATCATACGAGGTCCAGCTCCTGCAGTGTCTAGTGAAAGGCAGAGAATTGGTGTTGACATCTGAGGGTATCCTTGGCACAGGAGGGAGAGAGGAGGAGGTCCCCTTGGAAAGCATCACTTACCTTAATTGGATGCTTGGTTACGAACTGTGCCACACGCATCGGCTTGCGGTTGAAGGAAACCCAGAGCTGGACCGAAGGCGGCTGCGAGCCGCCTGGCAAACGCTGCGGCAGAGCAGAGGGATGTGTTAGGAGCAGCTCTCACCCCCCAGATCACCTTCATCTCCCGCGGCAGCCAAAAGGCAGCCTGGGGCAGACCCACACAGTGTGATGGGTCTCTATTTGTATGCAGGCAAAACATGGCCTGTGACTGATGGAGACCAGCACCCTGCTCAAGGTCTTCAGGTGGAGGTAAGGAGGCTGGATTTAGGGGTTTAATTCCTCCTCTTTCTGCAGAGCAGTTTGTCCTTTCCTCCCTATTTTTAGCAATTTGCACAAAACGAAAGGCGCCAGCAGGAAGCCGAAAAAGTAACAGGCTGGGGGCAACCTGTTTCGTATGGGATGCCAATGGTAAGAACCTAAACCCAGATTTAGGCTCCAAAAATAAGTGGCCTGGTTTTCCCAGGCTCCGTATTGCTAAGCAACCGCGACTCCCACGGGAAGGAGCACAAGTCAGAGTCCTGGGTGCCTCTAACACCCAGCCTGGCCTCTCCCCATTGCGCTGCTCCCGTTGCAGCCCAGCTTTGATGCAAGTGCCTGATTCCAGACCTGGGGATGTCATTTCCAAATCTGGGGTTTGCAGCCAGGCTGGCCTCCCTCCCAGAGCCTGTGTTTCCCATCAGTCTTTGCCTGAGCACGGAATACAAGGGATTTCAATGTTGTTTAATGCAACACCAGTGATTAGAGCTGTACAGAGAAGCGTGACAGTGACTCTGAGCCTTCCAGAAGCAGAAAGAACCCCCAGATTGAATTCATGCATGGAAAGGCCCCTATACAAACCTGCCTCGCACTCTCAGGATGTTGCCCTGTGAGCCTGGTGGCTTCTCCACAGACACAACCACCCCCCCGTGTCTCACCAAACGCCAACAGCAAGCCTAGATAACATCTCCTGCAAACCACAGCAGGCTTCAGAGCAGGCATAGTGCCAAGGGGATGGGACCCAAGAGTTGCAGGCTGTGCTACCTGCAAGAGAGACTTCTGAGAAACAGAAAGTGCTCTGCAAACACGTCCCCTGGCAACGTAGGAAACTCTACGTGGTTTTGCAAGGAGTCACCCCTAAATGGCAAAGGTTGCTCATTAAAGCAGGCTCAATGGCAGCAGCAGGAGAGGAAAGCAATGCTGGCTTTTCTGGAAGGAATAGGACTCTACCCCTCTGGTGTTGTGGCTCTGATTGTCTAGAAAGGACTTGCCCTCAGAGAAAGCACAGATGCCTTCTAGCTTGCTTTCAGGTTGGTCTGAAACTGTCCCACAGCTGCAGAAGGTATAGGGGGGCCCTGGCTGCAGGGGGACCAAAAGGCAGCTTTCACCTATCCTCTTTTCTTAGGAAAGGAGACTGAAAATCCAGCTTTCTTTCCAGGCTGGAGCACATTCGGCTACATGGACCTCGTCCATGTTTGACAGTAATCCTCTCTGACAAGCGGCCTCCTGACCACCAAGCTGCTGCACCACATCCCCCTTCTCCTCACCGGCTTTCCCAGGCATCCTGTGGCTTTTCCTGGATCCCAGCACTTCCCAAGCTGACCTAGTTCTGCCCAGCCTGCAGAAAAGCACCGAGCATCACCCTCGGTGGTGTTTCTCGCATGATACTCACCACAGATTTGGTTGCAAACATGTATTTGTCCCTGAGCTGGAAGTCTTCAACGTCCTCCAGGATTATCTCTTTATTTTCTCGGCTTTGAAAGAAATCAGTGCTGCGAATGACAGTGGAAGCCCCAGAAGGCTCGTGCCGCTCGATGTACACTGTATTTGGCTTGTCATAGGGCTCAACCCCCCTGGAAAGGACAACGAGAGAGGTGGTGGTGGTAGCTCTGCACCCAGAGCAATGCAGAAGGCAGCAAGTAACAAGGAGCAGGAATGCTTTTAAGAGATGGGGCTGGGGACAGGTAAGAAGCAGGGTAAATGTGGAGCACCCCTGGTTGTATGTGTTGTTGGCTGTCTCTTGTCCTCATGGTGCAGGGTCTCTGCTGGGTTTGGTACCCATGTCCTTGGTTTGCACAGGGCAGGAAGTGAGGAGTGAGAGAAGACAGGAGCTGGGCAGGTATCAGTACATACGCAGGTGTGATACATACCAAGAGAAAGACTTCACATGTTCCTGAATCATTATCCAGGTCTGGCCAAAATCATCTGATTTCCAGAGCTGCAATGACAAAAAGAAAGATGCCAGTGGGACTGGACAACCAAAAGAGACCCAATCCCTTAAGGAGACCCAGTCTGAGACAGCAAAAACAGGATGGACATGTGTCCATCACAAAACCATTAACTACTTTGATGACTTCTCTTTACATGGCAGCTCCCTGGAACAACAGCAATCTTTATAGCTTCAGGAGAGTAACCTAAACCCACAAAATTTGTCCCTACCCAAAGGATTTCCCACTGTCTGTTGCCCACCTGGTTTTACACTAACTCAGACATAACAATAACGTGGTGTGATGTACCGATGAAGGGCGACAGCAAGGGTAAATATCTGGGCAGAGCCTCCTCCCCCTTGGAGGCTGTTGCATCCCCAAGCACAGCGACAGGCTGTTGTTGTGAACATCAGTAAGGTAAAGGTCAGGAGGAGAGATAGCATCTTCCACTGCACCAATGAGAGCAGCAGCAACGAACACACCAGCCCGCAGGCACATCAGCTCCCCTGCGGATCCTGTCCCCCAAAGGTGTCCCTGAAACCAAGCACTGTGGTGGCACCCAAACTGTGACTTTTGCCTCTGTTTTGCAGGTACATGGATACAGGCAGCCAGACCCCAGCCTCAACAGCCAGGCCAGCAGGGAAGGTATTGCTCCTAGCCAGCTCCATCCCCCTTGGAAGGCATCAGTGGCACCCAGCACGCACCCGGTTACCACCAGACTGCAAACACTGCAGACTGTATGCATCCCCATTCACATGCTGGAGGATGCTTGTTTTGCTTAAGCTGCCTGGGTCTATCTGGAGATGTTGTAATTACTTACAATCTTTGCCCAATAGCTCCAGGGGAAAAAACAAAGTGTTTGTTTTCAAGAAGCAATTTGTTGTGCAAGACCCAAAGCCAAACCACATGCCCACATGAAATACTGCAGAGGTCAGTTCTGCCTCAGTGCCAGCACTCCGTGGCGAGTTACAGCTGCAGTAGCTGGGGAGATCAATACAGCCAGGAGAAGCCTGGAGGGACCAGAATATATGAAGGAAAAGGGAGAGGAAATCTTTAAGGAAGCCATGCTACAGGTACTACAAACTCGCTGCTGCAGAGGTCAGAAACCAGACTGACCTGTAGGAAATGGGTGTCTTGGCCAGTCTGGTACAGCTCTGCATGCAGTGGTCTGAGATCAGACACCCTGCACAGTCAAAGCGTGAACCCACATGGTGCTGGCATAGGGCAGGGTGTCTCTTGGCTCACTGTAAGGTCTATGGGGCCTGGGGGAATGCCACAGCAGAGGCAGGATGCTGGCCCTCCCATCTAAGCAGAAGTGCTCACCTGTTTCTTCGGATGAGACCTGTCGAAGCCCAAGAGGAGGTTGGGGTTCCTGCTGTGCAGGAGGAGATCTGCTGCTCTGAAGGGGATCGAGAAGCCCTGGATAGTGCTGCAGAAGTCGGTGGTGATCCAGAGGTACGGGACAAAGGCATCCACGAAGATATACTGGGAAGAGAGGGACCAGCAAGGAAGAAGGAGAGCAGGCAGTCAGGCTCCAGGAGGTCAGAGCAGAGCTCAGGCTAGCAATAACAAAGGCACGCATCCCGGGGGAGCCTTTGGGAGGGCAAACTCTGGAAGAAAGGAATTTGCCTGCCAGGAGAAAGGTGACCTTGGTGTAGATAGATAAAGCCTGAATTAACATTTGCGGCTGTAGCTCTGTAACAACACTAGTGATGGCAACACAGCTTGTCACTCTATAGGGACGAGTTGCTAAGGATGCAGTACCTTTACAGATACTCCTCCTGTACCAAGGAGCAGCTGTACTGCTATGGGCACTGCCACCATGGCACCGAGGACCACGCATGTTTGTGCTGTTGGTGGCAATGAAGTGGCCCTGCCCTGCAGCCTCCTCACCCTCTTGTTGTCAGCTGGGCTGTGGTAGAACTGAGCTATGGCCACCTCGCTGCTGTTCCCTGTGCTGAAGCCGAACCTCTCCGAAATCTTCTTAAAACTCTTCCCGTAGTCGTAAGATACGTAAACCTGCAAAGGAGAAGCCCCACAGTGACACCGTGCCTGGTACAGCAGCAGAGCAGGAGCCCCAGGGCAGCACCGGGCTGCATGACTTACATCGCTGTTTTTAGGACCCAGCAAAGACAGGCTGTCTCTGGCCAAGGCCACGATCACGTTGCTCTTCTCTCCAGCCCAGTGAACGACCATCTGATTGTGGGAATCGTTGAGGCTGACCTGGAACACCAAGGAAAAGGGCACCCTGAGGCCCAGCTCCACACCACACAGTGGTGGTCCAGCATGGCACCACGTAAAGCAGCATCTTTCATGAGCGCGTTGGCAATATGCGTGCTAGTTTTCCCTTTATAGAAATAGGATTTGGGAGATGTGAGAATGAAAACTAAAGCCAAGGACAGAGATGGGATCTCAAATCCAGGCTAACTAGGTGAAGGGCCACAGGGAAACAGGTCTGCAGCAAGTTCTTCTGTACCATGAAGGACGTGCTGGTTTCCAACACAAATGCAGCCATACACGATCCCGTTATCCCCTGTGTGTGCATTGGTACCTGGCAGCACTGTATCAGCACCAGTCATGAAGGACCACTTTTGATGGGGAAGCTATCTCAGCACCACTGTGGCTGGAGCTGAGGGTGCAAGAGCCTCTGGGCAAGCCTGTAGTAACCATGAGCAGCAAGCAGTGGCTGTAGCTCAGCCACGGATGTGCATGCCTGAGCCCCTGCACACCAGTATAGCTGCAGCTCAGCCGATGGCTGGTGACTCCTAAGCTCATGGGAAGCTGTAAAAATACAGGGCTAAGCCTTCCTTAGGCCTGGTACTCTGTGGCTCCTGCTGTGACCCCAGGATCAACGAGGTAAGAGGCTGATTTAACCTCCATCACTGACTGGCAAGTAAAATGCTTGGGAAAAACAAGGTCTTTATTCTGGAAGAGAGAGGGGTGCAAGTGAAGCAGAAGCCCTCAAATCCCTCTTATGCAATAGGTTCATATAAGCAGGGGGGAATTAATCAAACCTCCATGGCTCCAAGCTACACTGCCTGCCTCGCCAGAGGACCCCCCCCCCCCCCCACCATGCAAACTATGCTGTAGTACCCAGATAGCAAACACAGCAGAGATTTAGGTCAGGCAGCAGCAGCTACAAAGCAAGCCAGCAGTAGCCTTGTGTGCCCGCTGGAAAATAAAGCAGCGATGCTGTTTGAGGATGCAGGGGAAACAGGGCAGAGAAGGAATTGCTGATGCCCATAGAGACAGCTTTGGGTTTGAAATCCAGAGCAGCTCCCAGCTCCAATCACCCTCCTGTCCTTTAAAAGCAGAATAACCCCATCTGTTATCTCCTACATCTCTCTTTCAGTAGCACTTTGCATTTTTGCTCTCTACAGGAAATCCAGCACTAGGACAGCTTCAGAACCTGAAAACCACAGGAGACTCCTGCCTGCATCTTGCTTTGAGCACAGCAATAAAGCTCTACAGCTTTCCCCTCCATGGCCTAAAAGACATGGTAAGCCCCAGGTAGATGTATTCTCAGAGCAGGGACACTTGTGTCAGTCCCAAAGGCCAAGGACACCTGTCTGGGCTTTTTGGAGCCAGCTGAGCCTCCTTATTCATTAGGCATATGACTTTAGGCAGCATAATTAGGGCAGAGCCCCTGTATAAAGGCCAAACTGGGGTTGAACAAGGTTTGGTCCTCTTTTAGGAGGCAGGAACAAAAAGCAGCACTGAGTACATAGGGACTGTGTTCAGCTGAATGTTTAGGAGTAGCTGAAGACTGCTGGAGCGTGCCTTAGTAAAGAGAGAGAAGACAACAGAGGGATGCCTTATGCTGTAAGTCTCCCTTACTCCCCATGAAGGGGCTCATGCAGCAGCTTGTCAGGTTTAGGAGCCTCACCCATTAGTGTCTGCCTGTTCCTGGTGCAGGACACCACAGCCAGCAGCCCTGCTATGGCCCTTTGGAGCTTTGTGGGGACCCAAATGGCTCAGGGGAGCCACAAACAGGACCCCAGGTCTTTGCTGTCTGGCAAAGGACACGTGGGGCATTGTGGCCCAAGTGAAAAGCACTTGATGTCTCATTGTCCAGGATGCTTTTTTTGCCCTAGCTTTGCAATAAGGCTGTGGTTATCCCCAGCATGAATAACCCTGCCCTGCTTGCTGGGATAAGGTTTGTTTGGTAGGAGCTCACTGTTCCAGGCTTCCCTACCTCCCCTAACAGGGGAAACCTTCCTCAGGAACTGGTTTAACCTATGAAAGGGCAATGGCTGGTACCTAACAGAAACATCATTTAGCATAAACTCCTCTTAATGGGGAAGTGCTTTGGTCTTTGCCAAGTGATTAAGTGTATATGAAATATGCATGAAATTCTAACTTGTCCTCCTAATATGCAAGATGCTAAAGGAAGTCCAGGAGGGGAGAACTGGAGCCAAGGCATAGCAGAGGCTGTTTGTAGCTCTGGTTAATGTAGTTAATGCTGCTAGCTTTGCTCACACCAGATATTGATTTTTTCTGTTAACAGTATCTTCCAATGACTTAATCCCCTGCAAAAATGAGGAGAGAAAATAGCCCCTGGAGCTGCTGTCCCATGAAGCACACCCCAGGGCAGGTAAGAGCTCCCTTGTGGCTCAACCCACCCTGGGCTGGGAGGGGGAATGTTGTCTCGATGTGTGGTACTCCGCTGAGACAATAGTACTGCCTTGCCCTACTGAGGCAATGACAACGGGTAGGTGAGTGGACCTGGGTGCTAAGTGTGCAGTGCCAAGCTCCTTAAGCACCCAGTGCTGGGGGGAGTGCCCTGATCCTGTGTTCCTCAGCACCCGCAATTCCTAAGTGGCAGCTCCTCTTCCCCTCACATCATTTTCAGTTGGTTATGCCCAGATTTAGAGAGGTTAGTGCTCATCAGGGGTGGCTCACCCCTTGCACTGATGAATGCAGCGGTAGCAGGCCAGGGGACGAGAGACTGTGGCATGGGTATCTCACTATAGCTGATCTCATGGCTGCATCTCAAGCCTTTCCATCACTGAAGGACTCTAAATCTGAGCCTTTGAACCACCAGTGAGGTCGAGATGCTCTGCGTGGGAAGCATGAACATCCCCATGCAGAAATCACACCATTAGCTGTGATGAACTGCAAGCAGCTACACTAGTGACTTGTAACGGTGCCTCGCACCCGTGTGCAGCGACAAGTGTCAGGACAGCATTAGGGGCTATTCTAGGTGCTGAGTAAGCTTGGAAGCTAACTGTGTGTGTCGATGGGTTTGCTCTGTTGAGGATTAATGTTCTGGCTATAGGACTTGGACCGCAGCTCGACCCAGGCGCTTGCTATTAATCAGGAGGTGACGCAGTGCGACTGATAGGGACTGAAGCTCAATGCTGTAAAATCAGGGGTGTGCAGAAAAAAGAGACCTGAGGATCATTTATGTGTTTTCTTGTCCGGATTATGCAAGTGGAGATGGGATGCCTACAAATAATGCCTAGGAGATTTCTGAGTAGTTAATGGGTTATTACTATGGCTTGATAAGTGAGGGTATTGCAGAGCAATGCATCTGTGTAGTGATGAATGGCTGTTGGAACCCTCAAAGTTTAGCCAGCAACTCAAATCTTGACTTGAAGTCTGTCAGGAGATGCTTGTGGAAGGGGAATCAGCTAAACATTTGGTACCCAATAGCCAGGGGAGTGAGGATGGGGCTGAAGAAAGCTATTGCCGATAGGAGTAAGAAGTGAAGTCGCAGCTCTGTTAGCACAGGCTTTAAAAGGCACGGCGCTCTCACCAGGCTCCTCATCATTCCAGCTCGCTGGAAGCCGCAGTGGACAAGTGCCGGGCCTGTGCGTCCCGGTTTCCTCTGCTCCCCCCCGGCAAGGCTTACGCAATAGCCTGGCATCATGGAGAGTCGAGTGTCATGGGTGGCTGCTGCATTCCCGGCACGCCACGCTCCCACTAAAGCTTCATTACTGCACCTTCTGCTCTGCGCCCGAGCATCTGCTTCTAGCCCTGCCGTGGTATTTGAAAACACAGGCTGTGCCTGCCATAGCGCTGCTTGTGGCTTGGACTGAAAATGCCAGGGTCTGAAATCATTGATATGAAACACGGGTGACTCATTTCACAGAGTGCCAGGCCCATGTTAATTTTGTTAATACTGAAATCATCTGCTTTGCAAGGCTGTTTTCTCTCTGCTACCAGCAATAGAGCTCTCTGTTAGCTGTTGTTTCTAAGGAGGAAGGAGGGGGGAGATGAGGTTGAGGCATGAGTCCTGCTTACCCCAGAAATGAGCAGGTCCCTCAGTGAGAGGGTCCCATAGGTCGGGGGATGACAGAGAATTGAGGTTGCGCTGGTAAATTTGGGTAAGTGCTGCTGAAAATCACTCCTCCATAACTAAGGCACGGAGTAAAGCAGCAGAAAAGGTCTAAAGCGCTGCCGGTGAAGCGTGCCATGAGCTGGTTATTACAGCTACAGAAGCTTAAGCGATGCCTCTGGGACGCTGCAACGCTTGCTTAGTCCAACAGCAGGATCTGAGAGGAACCTGCTGAAGGGAAAACAATGAATAAACCCACAAATACCTTCCTGGCTGCTACCCTGCCAGGAGCAGGAATTGTGTAGCTTCCAAAGACCTGTCTCTCCTGGCAAGCTCAGGCACAAGAGTGAGTGCCAGGAGCTGGGAACCTTCGCAGGGCGGCTGGGAAAGGGGCAGATGCAGTGATGGGAAGGGCTATCTGCCAACATGAGGAAGGATGAAAAGGCTGAGGAGTTCTTCTCCTCAGCCCTTTGTTAGGACATGCCATCACCACCCAGTGCACCTCCATCATCTAAAGTCTGATCTGGGAAGGTCTCTGCCAGGCTGGCAAACTAGGTCAAAATTAAGTACGGTTCAGTTCCAACGCAGTGATTGATGTGTCCGTTCACATAGCTGGATGGCATTTGCCCTGCACTTCTCTCCTTCTCTGAAAGAAGAAAGGCTCTTTGACAGTTTGCAGGTTGGGAGGGAAGGGAGCTAAGGTGGGACTCCCTACCTGGGATGTCCTAATGGCCTCAGAAGAAGAGAAACTTCAGCTCTCTCTGCTCAGGCTCTATCCTGACCATAAACTCACAGTGTTTTAGGGTAGTTTGCCAACATGACCCAGGCCACTCTTGTCCTTTGCACTGAAGGCAGGTTTGGATGTCACCAGGAAACGAGAAGCTTGAGAGCAATGAAGTCGATTGCCCCAGAAGGGAAGGAGATGAGCTGGTTGTTAGGGCAGGCAGTAATGCTGGTTCAGCGGATGGGGAGGCACAGAGGTGATGGCCAGGCACAGAGTAGGAGGGGGGGGGGGGGAGTCTCAAGGCCTCAAAGAAGTAAAACGGAGGGTGATTTGGCTGCTGCAGGAGCAGCCAGTGGTTAGATATAAGATGCCTTTAGTCTCAGCATGGTTTAAGGCAAAGGTTTCTTGTGAGTTGCATGATTTTGGGGGAGGTTTCAGATAAGCCCTTTCCAAAGAAGGGAAGGGGCTGTCTGCAGACAAAGGTTCGACCTGTACGTGTGTATTTGCAGCCCAGCAGTGTAAATGCTCTCTGTAACTGTGATTCTCTCTCTTGCCCCTCAGGACTGGCAGACAGAGGCTGGCCTCCTGTTCTAGCTACGACATGACACTCACTGGACACCAGCCTTATGGGCACCGAAGATGCTTCAGCCCAGCACACAGGTAGGCAGCCAAAGTGGCTGCTTTTCTTTCCCTTCTCTGTTGCATTAAGTGAAGTCCTTGCAGGTGATGCGGTTTATGGCTGGTTTTCCCTAAGAGGGGACAGGATTTACAGGATGTGCCCCAGAAATATAAAACCCTGGAGCCAAGTACCCTTATCCAGGTCTGAGTAGGGATGTGTAGGCAAGAGCATGGAGGCTGTTAAAGGACTGGAAGGTGAGCTGCAGCCTTGGTATTCAGGGGCCTGTGACAGGAAAAGGAGGGCAGTGTGTGGTGCTGTGGTTGCTGGAAGGGGTTTGGGGAGTGCTGCTGAACCTGGGGGGTGTAGGCAGCATTTGTCTTGCCATGGGGATGCTCCTCTGCTGTCAGTGGCAGCCTAGAAAAGACCTGTCTCACGTGAGTGCTTTCTTTGTGCCGGTCTGTCCCCTGTAACGCTCGCCAAGAGTCCCGTAGAAGTGAGGGCTGTGCAAGGGAACAAAACCCACTCTGTCTCAAAGCTGATGGTATCTGGAATCGTGTGTTTGGTATCTTGGTTGCTGGTGCTTTTGGAGTGAGAAAAGCAGAGGTAAAGCTACAAAGGCACAGGGTTTTAGGCTGCTGGGCATCTTATTCATTGAGGTTCCAGAAAGTTTTGCCACACATGCAAGCTGCGGAAGCCTGCCCAGCAAGGATGTGATCTATGGTGAGGATCTGGACGAGGAATCTTATGTCTTTGGTGTCTATGGCAAGAGGGCTCTGAGCCTGTGTTTGTTACTGACTGTGTTTGGCTCCTGAGGAGCCACAAGGGTTAGGACTTTCTTCCTCGCTTCTGGCTTGTGTGAGGCATCCTTCCCTCTTGCTCTGGTCCCCCAGCATCATCACCCATGGTAGCAACAGGCAGCACTGACCTTCTGCACTGTGCTTTCCTTAACCTCAGAGCTAGGCTGGGCTCTAAGCTGTCCTACGAGGCTGTGTTCAGACCACAGTTGAGAGCTGGGGAAGGGCAGGGAATTTCAGGGCACAAGCCAGCACGAAGCATATGGCTAAACAACCTGCCAAATGCACAGGAGCAGGATGTGTCCCAGATAAGGGACTGCAGTAGCACAGCACTAGGATGCTCGGTCCAAGCATTGCTTCTTATGATGATGTCCCTGATACAGGACCACTTTTTGACTGCAGGATTTTCTGGTGCCAGTGCCCAGAGGACTTGGGGATCATTAGGTGCTTGTGACAAGTTGTGAGACCCCTCAGCATCACGTGCACAGCTTTCTGGCTTCCTAGGTGTTAGCATCTCCATGCGGTCAGATCTGTACAGGGGCTAGGACACACAGGCTCCCTCTTGTCCCTTTTTATTAAAGCAGACCCTGATTTAAAGCCCTGTGTAGTGCCAATAAACTCTTCCTGGTGACACGAAGGACCTGGGCTTTAAAACTCGTACATCCTGTTCTCCAGGCAAATCCCCTCTGAAAGCTCAAGGCAACAAGGAAAGACCAAACAGTGGCAAACTGTTGAACTGCTTCCTATTAGTTCTGTTGTGGATAGCACCAAGGTTACTGCACTGCCTTTTAGCTGCAGCTGTATGACCAAGCAATAGCGGCTGCTCCTACCAAAGCAGCTCTTTACCTGCCCCGGGCAGGTGGCTGAGATGAAAGCCATGGGGAGACAGAAGGGCAAGTGCCACAAATGTCTTGCTGTGGATGAGAACCAAGTGCCATGTTTGTTCTAAAATGGGGGAGCTGAGTTATGCTAAACCCAGCCAAATGTTGAGGAGGTAGAAGAGGAGGCGAAGCAGATTTTCAAGGCAAGGAGGAACAGCTTTTTCTGTCCTTTACATGGGGAAATGAGAGCAGGGCTTTAGGAGCAGCACCAGCCCCTTGTGTGCCCCTCGAGCAGCTCTGCAGCCAGCCCTGCCTCACGGCCGGCTCTTTCTCATCCTACAAGTAACAAAAAGGGGAAATCATAGGGCACCCAAAGTGAAAGTGTTATCTAAGGAGGTAAATGCAGATGTTCCTCTGCGGGCTGGTGTCCCCGTGTCCCCCCTCTAGCAGCCTTTCAGACACATGATAGGACACAGGCAGCATAAGCAAGGAGGGTTAAGTGGGGCAGAATCTTTAAGGCTGAAGCTTTCCATTGCAGGCACCCGGTCAGCTCGAGTATAATTCCTTATCACCCCTAAAGTGATGGTTGTGTGGAAAAGGGAGGGCAAGGGGGAGCCTTTAGGGTCCTGCCAGCAAAACTTGCCAATGAATCAAGCCCAAGAAGGGATACTTTCAGAAATAGCAGTTTCTATGGGTTTTTTTTCTGATGAGCAAGTCCTCTCCCCCTCTTTCTCAAGGAGCAGTAGAGGATGGATTAAAAATGCAGTGGAGGAGCCCTTCTTAAGGAGAAGGTCACGGTGCCTCTTCTATCAGCCACCTCCCTCTGCCCAGCTCCTGAGCATCGAGATGCTCACCACGAGCATCCCTGGGTGAGGAGCTGCTGCCCACCGCCCGCAGCAGGGAACTGCTTCCCATCCGGAGAACTAGCAGAGAGGGGACAACCTGGCCCATCTCCCTAGCGCATGCCCTTGGCCACCCGGCAGCTCCCGCTGGAAACGAACCCTGGAATATAACCCGCAAACCTGAGCAGTGCCACTACTTTGGGAAGGCTCTGGGAGAAACGGGAAGCGGGAGGGGGTCAGGGATCAGCAGCGCGCTTCGAACGGGGCAGCGACCCGTACCCAGGGCCCGCCGGGCATCCCTATGGGGGGACCCCCTCCATCCCCCCGCCGCCAGCCCCGTGGGTACCGCGCCCGGTGCCCCCATCCCCTTCGCGTCTCACCTGCCCGTACACCTGGATGGGCTGCGGCGCGGGGTCGGCGTGCGGCGGCAGCAGCGCGGGGTGCCCGCCCGCCGCCAGCAGCAGCAGCAGCAGCAGGAGGCGGCGGGGGAACGGCCCGGCCCGGCGCTCCCCGCCGCTGCTCCGCGTCGCCATGTTCGAGCCGCCGGGGGCCGCGGCCGGGGCCGGGCGGAGCGGAGCGGAGCCGCCGCGCCGCCGCCCGGAGAGAATGTGCAATGGGCAGCGGAGCCGCTCCCCACCACACCCCCCCAACCTTCCCCGCGGGGTCCCCTCCCCGGAACAAGGCGCTGCGCCCTCCTCGGGGGATGCTCGGGACCCGAGCGAGGTACAGGGAAAGGATGGGGTTGGAATGAAGCCAAGCGGAATGACGAGAGATGGAGGCAAATTGCACGAGAGTCAATGGGATAAACTCAAAACGCGTCAAAAGCATTGCAGCATCTTCCTGCTGCGGGGATGCGTGAGGTTTTCAACCCACCCTCCCCCAGAAGAGCAAAGCTGCACTTTTCCTCCCCAGCAGTGCGTGACCCTCAGCCATAGGCCTAAAGTACCCCCAGTATCAGTGGGAAGTGGCGTGATTGTTCGTACAAGCACCCAGGCTGAGGTTTAAGTGTTCAGGATCTGCTTGGCTTGTGGTTTGGAACCCTTTCCAGCCTCCTGGAAGCTCTCTGCTGCTCGCTCCCACAGGTCCTGCTCACAGCAGTGTACCTGGTCCCTCTGCTTTCTCCAGGTCAGCTTCTAATCAGCTTCTCTGGTCCTTTAATTTCTGTTCCCAGGAAGCCCCCTTTGGTTTTAAACACCCACCAGCCTTGCACAGCCATGCAACTGGGGCAGCAATGGTCTTCCATGCATTGGTTTGAGGCTCCTTGCTATGTCTTACGTGTCATGGGAAAGAAGAGCAGCCAGTAGAGATGTCTCTTTCCTATAGCCAAAGATGTGTGAAGTCTGTGTGGTATAAATGCATAAGGGAGATGATCCTGCTGCTGTCCTGGGATTTCTAACACTGTTGGGAAAGCTTCAAAGACAATGGATGTGACCCAGCAGTGAAGGAATGGGAGTTTCTAAATCCCATGGACAGCACCAAGGCAGTCTCGTTCCCCCTCCCTTCACTTACTTTAACAGCAGAAACATTGTCCAGTGCTTTCCCTGAGGTGCTTTCACCTAGAAACCTAGTTAATGTATTTCAATTACCAAGTCAATACAATTATAAGCCCTCCTAATAAAGCTTTTAGCGGTCTTCACTCAGTGTAATGTCCCTCCAGAGGACTGGAGGTCACCATGGGTAAGGGCAGAGGGAGTTTTATTGCATGGGAATCCCAGTTTCACTCTGGAGTGGGCAGCTGAGAGGCACCCAAAAAGGCCATGGCATCATTCCCAAAAGCACTGCCATGTCCGGAGGTCCATCCCATTGCACATGAAATGACTGTTCTTTGCCAAATCCTCCCAAAAATCAGGAATAGTGCGGGGATAGGATAAGAAATAGTAAGAAATTAGCAACTGGCTTTGTTAGCACTTTGTAAAGGGAGGAATTTGATGAGTGGTGGGTTCAGCATCCTCCTCCTGGCCTCTGTTGAGCACTCCAAGCAATGGTCCCTGCTCCTGCCTTGGAACTCCCTGTGCCAGGTCCCTGTGGTGAGTGCAAGGGTGGTATCAAGGACTGCTTGGGTGAATGCAGTGCTGGTAAATGCTAGCAGATGAATAGCTCTTTCTGTGTGCAGGGAAACACACGTTTCCTTTGCCAAGGTATTTTTTTGTTTCTTGAAAAGAAAAAGGCTCCTGCTGTAGAGGGGAGGGGCAGCAGAGCAGAGTTGATTTGAAGGTCCATCTGGATTTCATCAGCAGCAAATACTGTGAACTCCAAGAGCAAGGCGAGGAGCCCCTGGCCCCCCAGGTTTCCTTCCCCTCTCCCATTCACCTTTTCCTGGTGTAGCTCTAGAGGTTTTGGAGGGTTTAAAGGACCACGGGGGCCAGAACAGCAGCCCCCCCACAGAGCCTCAATGAGACTGTGGGTAGAGTTGTTTAAAGGATGCATTCATTCCATGTTGCTGGAATTGGGGAGTGTTTAAGCAGCCTGATCTGAGCCCCAACAAGTGGGGATGCTGGGGATGAGAGCCCGTGAGCAAACCAAGGTGTGTGTCCAATGAGCAGGTCTCTGAGCAGAGCTGGGAATTTGCTTTTGTTCTGGTTTATGTGGGAGGATGAGGGCACATCTCCCCTGGTAAAGTGGGCCCTTGATGATGCTGTAGTTTGCTAAAGCAATGGGGATGCCTGGGGCATTTGTGGATCTGTTCTGCAACTAAAGTACTTATTATGGTTTGTGTGACAGGTTTTCTCCTCAGCCCAGGGAATTATTGCCACAGAGGGGCCCTTCAGTGGCTGTCTGGCAGGTCTAACAGTCCCAGTGACCTTGGCACAAGGAGCTGCAATCTCAGAGCGCGCTCTCGCCCCAGTGCAGTTGATTTCCCTGTGCCTTCCCTTGTCTTTGTGCTTGACAAACATCCAAAGGCATTAGCATACGCTCGCCACTAACAGGCTATAAACCCTCAGTCCCAAGGAACCACACAGGATAAGACATTCAAAGCCAGTAGTGTGCTGTCTTGTGAGCCCAGGCCAGCCGTGCCTTAGGCAGCGTCTGGCAGCTCCGGGATGCCGCTCATGCATCCTGCAGCACAGCAAAACCTTTCCTGTCTCTGGGCCCCATGCTTCTGGGGCAGCAAGGAGGAGGAAGGCTGGCCATGCAGGTGCAGCTCCTGCTTGCTGGTGTGCAACATCTCCATCTTGTGGTAACAGCAGCACCAGGGTCCCAAATACATAACTGCGTTTGGCTGTTGACCGCTTCTCACTCCCCAAGTGTCTTTCCATGGATTTCCTGCTCCAAGGTATATGCCTGACCACCCCGGCAATGGTTTTGTGCACACTTTAGGGGTTGGCAAGCCCACTGCTGTGCATTAGGCTTACTGAAGGCAGAGAGACAGGCTGACGAGAGAGCCTAAGGCTTTTCCCAAGGGTCTAATGTCAGGAAATATTAGGGCAAGGTTACCGTGGTGGTTTGCTGTGATTTGACGTGGGCTTTGCCTTGACCCTTGGCACTTCTCCGGGCTCCAAGTTAATCAGCAAACAGGGGTCAGGGTTCCCTGTGCAGCTGGGGGAGAACAAGCTGTGCAGGGAGGTGAAAGCACAGCATGGCCCAGGAAGGTGACTGCACCAGCAGGAGAACAGGACCTCCCAGGGCAGGCTTTCCCTTGTGGCACAGGCATCTCTCATCCTGTTGGGTGCCACGTGGTGCAGTGATGTGACCTCCAGCTGTATCTTGCCTGTGGGATGGCTGAGATAGAGCATAGTTCCGCAGGGAACAGCAGAATCCTTTGCTCTAAGGGGTTTTGTGTCGCTGTAACCCTGGAGGGGGCTCACCAGGCATAGGAGCCTGGCTGTATCATGCCAGGGAAACATACGTGTGCCCTTTACTCCAGCACTCTCCACGTGCTGCATGTGAACAGCCTCTGGTGAAGTCCCAGCCCATCCTCACAGCTTTGCATCAGTCTGGATGCATGTTCTATTTTTCTATTTTAATTTCTATTCTAACAATAGAATATTATATGTTGTATTTTTCAGGTGACATGAATGGCTTCAGGAGCGAGAGCAAAGGGACCATCCAACAGCCAAGTTGGCAAGTAAGATTTATTGAATGCAGGTCAGACCCCAAAGTGGGATGACCGGGTTTCAGCAGGAAGCACATCGGGCATTAAGAGGAAAAACCAGCCACGAGCCCTCAAGAGCAGAGCAGCCCCCACCCCTTCCTCCTGTGCTCCTACTCCTTCCCCAAACGCAATGTCCTCAGGGAGCCCTAGGGACCCACAGGACTCAATGCCTCTCTTTGTCCTACAGGATGCTGCTTCCAGGATACACCCCTTCAGCACCCTGCAGGACATCCCTAAGAGAGAAGAAGGATGAGAGCATGTCGAGCACTGAGGAATCACGCTGCGTCCTGAGGCCGCACTGAGGAGCCATGGGGAGGATCCACATAATTCCAAAAGGTTGGTGTTTGCGGCTTTTTTTCGTGACACACAGCTCAAAAGAGACAGAAAACCAAAAAGCAGCATCTTCAGCATCTTGGCCGGACTTGACTGCACTCATCCCAATGGACTCTGTGTTGGCAGCGGCGGATCGGCGACAAAGGCATGGAGCACACACAAATGGAGACCCTGCTGCGAGCGTGTTATTGTTCTGCTTGTGCCATGTTATTGTTCTATCTGTGCCATTGTTCTTTTTGTAAAGCAGCAGCACAGTACTGAAGGGACCTTAGTAGAGATCCAAAGGCAGCTGAATTGGAACAGGGGGAGCAGGGCAGGTCTGTAATGTAGAGTGAGGCTGGACTCCGCCGTTTCGGGAGCAGGGAAGAAGGCTAGAGTTCTCACCACGAATCATCCTGTGTCATTCATGCCATCAAGGGACAGGGGCTCTTTGCCCGTAGGAAAGTAGTCTCAAGGCCAGGGAGGAACAGGATGAGATGCGGCCGGGGAACCTCATCCCAGAGAAGGAATAGGCTGGGAAAGCCTACTCAGTTTTGGAAGCCGGGACACCATTGGGTACCCCCGGCTCTTTCTCTCGGAGCTTGCGCAAGTAATCGTGGGGGCCTTTGCCCTCAAAGGCCGTGGGGCTCTTGTAGGAGCCACCGATCTTGTCCCAGAGGGTGAAGTACTGCCCATAGTTGTAGTCAAAGTACAAGTGGTGGTCGGTGTGGTGGGCCGAGCCGTTGATGATGTGCCGCAGGAGGCGAGGCACGCGGTAGTCGCCATCGTGAATGGAGATGGTCCAGACGTTGACGAAGATGTAGAGGCCCAAGTAGGTGACTTTGTGTAGGGGGAAGAGGAAGGGGTAGATGTGGTAGGGCAGGCTCTGCATGAAGCCATCGACAGGGTGGAAAGCATGGCTGGCGAAAGGCGTCGCAATCTTCCAGAGGTGGTGGGGCTTGTGGAAGCGCTGCAGGGAGAAGGTGCACTGTCAGTGCTCAAGGCTGATGGTGATGGTGCCCTCTTTTAGGGGGTTTTCTGGCCGGGGCAACTCATTGCCCAGGGGCTGTCACCACTCAAAGGGCAAGAGAAAGATGTACACCCTCATGGGCTTTTGGTTCCCACTGCGTTGTGGACTGAGGTGGCCTCCTACAGCCACACCAACCCCACTGTTCCACCCACATGCTCCCAGGGAGGAACATCTTAGTCATGGCCCTGGAATGGGATAAGGGCTCTTGTCTGGAACCCACCAGACCCATCTCGTACCTTATAGAACAGTTTGTGGTGGAGACCACGGTGTATCCAGTAGATGCCCATGTCAGTGAAGAATAGGAAGGACAGCATGCTGAGGAAGACACCGGACCAGCCTGGGGGAACAGGAGTGTTAGGGGTCCTAGAAGGCAGTGAGGATCTGGGGTCTGCAGGGGCCAGGGAGGCACATATGAGTCACACTGGGGTCTGTCCCACCAGGGAGATAGGGTCAGACAGTCTCCTGGGACTTGGAAAAAGTGAGCCAGGCACTGGTTTATTGGGAGCAGCACCCAGGGAAGTGAAGGCCTTATTTTGTGGTGTGGGACATGTGTCAATCAGTCTGTCCCCAAGCCAAGGGTGATGGTCACTTCCTCATGCTGTCCTTAGGGGAACTTGGGATTGTGACTATTAGGTGGGACCAGCTGGAGGCAGGAGGTACCAGGGGTGGACAGTTCTGGACTCGTACAAGGTGCATCATCATCAGGAGAAACAGGGGCATGCCACTAGCCAAAGCATTGGCCTGGCTGGGGACACAGGGGAGCAGCTCACCATACGGGGAGTCCTGGATGTTGTCATACAGCTTGCTGTAGCCCCGCACCTCGGCGAAGAACAGGGCGACAGTGGGCACGCTGATCCAGGGCAGGGAGCGCAGCGCGTAGGTGATCTCCCGCTGCACTTGGTTCTGTGAGGATGCAGCAGGAGAGAGTGGCTGGGGGGCGAGGGTACTGCAGGAGGTGGGCAAGAGCCCCCAGAGCCCCCATGTCCCAGCCTCTCATGATATGTGTGCTGTGGTGTGGGGCACAGTGTGATGCCTGTCTGTGGAAAGCCATGCCCGCAGCACGACAGGGTGCTGGGTCTAATGCACTGTGCAGATGGTACTTGTTTCTGGTCAGGAATGAATGAGGGCATGGATGGGGACCAGAGGGATGAGTGAGGCAGCCTGTGGCTGTTGATGGTGGAGAGTGGGATGTGATGAGTGTATCGGTAGGGCTGGGTGTTTACTGGGGCAGGGGGTGACCCACAACTGGAGTGTTCAGTCCCAGCCTTAGGAGGACAGGGCAGTCTGGCATCTCTGCCAGACTCATGTCAGGGGTGGTCTCTGAGCTTATCTCGGTGCCTGTAGGGGGCTTCTAGGGGCTCAGTTTGGAGGTTGAGGAGGGGATTAAGTCAGGCTTGTTGAGCCTGGAGAACAGAAGGCTCAGGGGAGACCTCGTAACTGTCTTCCAATACCTAAAGGGGGGCCTACAAGAAATCTGTAAGAAATATACAAGAAATGGTGGCACGCAGTGAGAGGACAGGGGGGAACAGTTGCAAACTGACAGAGGGAAGATTTAGATCAGATATTAGGAAGAAATTATTTACTATGGGGATGGTGAAATGCTGGAACAGGTTGGCAAGAGAAGCTCGTAGTGTTCAAGGCTAGGTTGGATGGGGCTTGGAGCAACCTGGTCTAGCGGAAGGTGTCCTTGCCCTTCCTGCCCCTGGCAGGGGCTTGGAACAAGATGAGTTTTAAGGTCCCTTCCAACCCAAACTATTCTGTGATTCTATGATCCCATGAGCAGGGGCTGATATATGGGAGAAAAGCTGGGGGGGTGGCCTGGGGTGCACCCACCTCTAGGAACTGAGGATGTTTCTTGAGTTCATGGTCAAAGATGAAGTAGTAGCTGAGGGTGCCAAAGAGGAGGTAGAGGGCGAGGGCCCCCAGGTTGGTGATGACGAAGAGGCTGAGGAGCTGGCGGAAGGGCTCGCCTTCGGGCCAGCCGGAGGGGTACACGTAGGGTGTGAGGATGTGCTGGTCGGCAGCAGCCAGGACCAGGTCCATGGTGGCTCCTGCGGGAAAGAGAAAGGGTCAGTGTGACTGGTTGCGGGAGGTGTCCCACCTCTGCAGCCCCTGCTCAACCATGGGGCTTATAGGGGTCGGGTCCAAGCACTGCATTAGATCATGGGGGCAGAGAAGCCCTTAGATGCCTCACGCATGGTGGCAGGGAGGTCCTGATATGCCTCATGTACCTTAGCCAGGTGTGTGAGGCATGTCAGGGAGATGGAGGTTGTGGGGTATAAAGCATCTTCCATGGTCTTTATGCCGTACAACAGGTACGGGCTCCCCTGTTTGTAGGACAGGGTCCCATCCGGGTGAAAGGGTGGCAGCGGTGTGTAGGCTTTGGGGAGCACAGGCTCCTGTTTAGGCCAGCATATGATGCACGGTGGGGGGGGGCATGGCAGCATCTGTCGCTCTCAGGGCGATCCCAGCAGCGCCTATCGGCGGTCCCGGTGGGAGCGGGGCGATACCGGCGCAGGGGGTCGGGATTGATGCGTTTGGATGCGGAAACGCGTCCGGGCGCGGTGTCAGTGCCAGCGGCCCCGCGCCGTGCGTACCCCCCCCCCCCCCCCGCGGTGCCCCCCTTCCCCTTCCCCGGTCCCCCCGTACCTGCTGTGGGTCCCGGAGCGGCGGCGGCTGCGGCCAACCGGCGGGGGGGGAAGGGACGGGGCGGGGCGGGGCGGAGCCTCCCGGTATCGCCATGCGACGTCACCGGCGGGAGCGGCTCTCGCCACTGGCGGGGGCGGTGACGTTGCGGAGGGGCGGGGCTACGGCGGTGACGCGTGTAGGGAAAGCTGTCGGTGTGTGCGAAGGGATGCAGGAGGTGGGATGTTGGGATGCTCTTCCCTAGGAGGGTGGCAGTGCTCAAGGCCGGCTTGGAGCAACGTGCTCCAGTGGAAGGCGTCCCTGCCCCGTGCAAGTAGATGAGCGTTAACATCCCTTCGAACCCAAACCATGCCATGATAACCGAAACAGGTGGTTGTGTACGCAGTATTTATTCCCAAAGGTCTGGAATGCACCTTGTTGTGTAAAGCAAAGCCCAGTTTGTCTGCTTTGGGTGAGCAGAGGAGGGGTTGCTGCGCCGCAGTGTGCTTCATGCTGCTGCTTCTCGTGTAGGGTCAATGGTGGTTTATTTCATGTTACTAAACACCTGTGTGCCCTGTGACCCATAGGGAGGCTGTGGGATGATGGGTTGTGTGCTAAGAAACCAGTCTGTCCTGATGGTAGGGATAAATACGGTGTAAGCTTTGCAGTGTGCGTTAAGCCATGTCAAAATGAAGGAATTTCCCAAGGCATGATTTGGAATGGGTAGGTCTATAGATGGTGAGCCAAAGTCTGTGCAGATGCTTAAAAACCACTGCATATTCCGAGTTTTTTTTCGCAGAGCAATGCTCTGTTCTCAATGTCCCCGTTCTGCTTTTGTGAGCAGGAATTAAGGCATAAGTATGTAAGTGAGATGGCGGTGATTTAAACTGAGGCACGCAGACCCTATAACCAAGAATTCGTAATCATTTCCATTGCTGTTTGTGGTGACAGGATAGCTGCAGTGGTGATTTCTCCTCCCTTTACCATAGAGGAGAAGCATGGGTGTGTTAATGCCTGTTTTCAGTCATGGGAGGATGGTACAGTAGCTTGATCTTTCACTTGCCTGCTCTCATATTGTCATATTTTAGTTTGTGATATTTTTCTATGGAGCTTAATTATCCTTTGATAAAAAAAAGATAGTGTTCACTGATAATGTAGGAAGAAGGGCAGGAATACTGTCAATTGTCTTACAGGAGCCCTTAGGGACAAAGTCTGCTTTGGTTCGTAAGGGGAACTTCACTTTCCCGAGTTAGTTTTTGTAGCGGTGTTGAACAGGACACATGGATTGGGCAGTACGTGGCCCATTGTAAGCTCCAAAGAATCTCTGTAAAGGGCTGTGAGTGCCACAATTACATGAGGTTTCTGTCATTAAGTGCTGCAGGTTGTTTTATTGTTGGATTATGAAGATCTTGGTGTGTGTAGACTCGGTGTTGCAGTGATCACAGGGGAAGAGGCAGGATTGTCAGGAAAGAAAAGGAGACAGTGATGCTGTGGATGGGGAATGGCTCATATGAGGGTTTCCTGATTCAAAGTGATGGATCTTGGAATCCATAGTAGCAAAGTCTGCAGTACAGACCAGGGCAGTCTGGGACAACTGGTGCCAGTGTGAGATAGTTCAGATTAACTAACTGGTGTTTTAGTTATCATTAAAAATGAAATCAAATGCTTCATAAACTAAAATGCATTGGTCGTAGCTTATCCTAAAGCATACTTGTTAACAGTGCAGGTAATAAGCCTGTTGTATTATTTGTCTACCACCTTTGTAAAAAATGATATGAAAGAGTTAGATAATAAAATTAACTGCCCGGATTGATAGTAGCTTATCCCTAAGAAGACTTGGGAATAGGGAGTGCAGGAAATAAGATTTTTAGGACACATCCTTTGATATTAAATTGTTGTTACATTAGGTAGTCTGGAGAAGACGAATTGAGGAAACCTGATGCTCTGGTAAAAATCTATCAAATAGTAAAAGTAAATGAATTTTCAATAGCTTATATAGGTAGATACTGGTGTGTGTGTATATATATATGCAGCTATATATATAGGGTACACAGTAACTTACATAGGTGTGTATATTTATGTATTATGGTATATATTCATTATATATGGGTATATATATGTATTTATATAGTTATATATAATATTTGTATTTATATTTATTTGTATGTATTTATAGATCCTTGAATAAAATATATTTGTATTAATACATAATAGGGTGTTTATTAATTTATTTGCATTTATTTACATATAATAGGGTATAGATTCATTTATATCATAGGGTCTATCTTCATTTATTTGTATTTATTCATACAGGGTATAGGTTCATGTATGTGCATTTGTATTTATGTACAACAGGGTATATATTCACTTGTTTATATGTAATGGGATCTATATTGATTTATTTGTATTTATATGTATTTATAATACACTGTATATTAGTATTTATAAATCTTTATATAAAATAGGGTGTCCATTTATTTGCATTTATATGTAATAGGGCATATATTCATTTAGTTTTATTTATTCATATATAGGAGGGTATAAATTGATATATAATAGAGTATAGATTCATTTAGTTGTATTTCTATACTGGGGTTTATATTCATGTATTTGTATGTAACAGGGTATATAGTCATTTATTTGTAATTATATATATTTATGTAAAACAGGGTTTATATATAATAGAGAATAGATTCAGTATTTATATATTATAGGGTTTCTATTGATATATATGTATTTATATGTAATACAGTGTATATTAATTCATTTGTATGTATTCATATGTAAATTCATTTATTTATATGTAATAGGGTATAGATTCAGTATTTATGTATTTATATGTTATCGGGTTTATGTTTATTTGTATTTATGTATAATAGGGTATAGATTCATTTATATAATAGGGAGTATAGTCATTTATTTGGATTCATATATTTATATAAAATAGGCTGTATATTCATTTACGTGTATTTATTCATGTATGACAGGGTATTGATTCATTTATTTGTATATATACATTTATATAAAAAGGCTGTATATTCATTTACGTGCATTTATTCATGTATGATAGGGTATAGATTCATTTTTATGTATTTATACATTTATAGAAAAAGGTTGCATATTCATTTATTGTATCCATTTACGTGTATTTATATATTATATGTGTATAGTCATTTATTTCCATTTTTTTAATATATATATAATAGGGTATAAATTCATTTATTTGTATTTATGTAAAATGGTGTGTATATTCATTTATTTGTATTGAATTATAAATTATAGGGTTTCTATTGATTTATTTGTATTTATATGTAATACAGTGTATATTCATTTATTTGTATGTATTCATATGTAAATTCATTTATTTATATGTAATAGGGTATCGATTCAGTATTTATGTATTTATATGTTATCGGGTTTATATTTATTTGTATTTACGTATAATAGGGTATAGATTTATTTATATAATAGGGAGTAAAGTAGTTTATTTGGATTTATATATTTATATGAAATAGGCTGTATATTCATTTACGTGTATTTATTCATGTATGATAGGGTATAGATTCATTTATTTGTATTTATACATTTATATGAAAAGGTTGCATACTCATTTACGTGTATTCGTTTACGTGTATTTCTATATTATATGTGTATAGTCATTTATTTCCATTTTTTTAAATATATATAAAATAGGATATAAATTCCTTTATTTGTATTTGTGTAAAATGGTGTGTATATTCATTTATTTGTATTCAATTATATATTATATTGATTTATCGTGATTTTTTTGTATTTATATGTAATACAGTGTATATTCATTTATTTGTATGTTTTCAAAAGTAAATTCATTTATATGTGTTTTGGATTTATATATTTATATAAAATAGGCTGTATATTCATTTACGTGTATTCATGTATGATCGGGTATAGATTTATTTATTTTTGTTTATACATTTATAGAAAAAGGTTGCATATTTATTTTATTGTATTCATTTACGTGTATTTCTATATTATATGTGTATAGTCATTTATTTCCATTTTTAAAAAATATATAAAATAGGGTATAAATTCATTTATTTGTAAAGGTGTAAAATGGTGTGTATATTCATTTATTTGTATTCAATTATATATTTTAATTGATTTATAGTGATTTTTTTGTATTTATATGTAATACAGAGGATATTCATTTTTTTGTATGTTTTCATATGTAAATTCATTTTTTATGTATTTTGGATTTATATCTTTATATAAAATAGGCTGTATATTCATTTACGTGTATTTATTCATGTATGATAGGGTATAGATTTATTTATTTGTGTTTATACATTTATAGAGAAAGGTTGCATATTTATTTCTTGTATTCATTTACGTGTATTTATATATTATATGTGTATAGTCATTTTTTTCCATTTTTAAAAAATATATAAAATAGGGTATAAATTCATTTATTTGTATTTGTGTAAAATGGTGTGTATATTCATTTATTTGTATTCAATTATATATTATATTGATTTATAGTGATTTTTTGGTATTTATATGTAATACAGTGTATATTCATTTTTTTGTATGTTTTCATATGCAAATTTATTTTTTATGTATTTTGGATTTATATATTTATATAAAATAGGCTGTATATTCATTTACGTGTATTTATTCATTTATGATAGGGTATAGATTCATTTATTTGTATTTATACATTTATAGAAAAAGGTTGCATATTCATTTTTTGTATTCATTTACGTGTATTTCTATATTATATGTGTATAGTCATTTATTTCCATGTTTTATATTTATATATAAAATAGGGTATAATTTCATTTATTTGTATTTGTGTAAAATGGCGTGTATATTCATTTATTTGTATTCAGTTATATATTATATTGATTTATAGTGATTTTTTTTTGTATTTATATGTAATACAGTGTATATTCATTTTTTTGTATGTTTTCATATGTAAATTCATTTATATGTGTTTTGGATTTATATATTTATATGAAATAGGCTGTATATTCATTTACGTGTGTTCATTCATGTATTATAGGGTATAGATTCATTTATTTGTATTTATACATTTATAGAAAAAGGTTGCATATTTATTTATTGTATTCATTTACGTGTATTTATATATTTTATGTGTATAGTCATTGATTTCCATTTTTTAAATATATGTAAAATAGGCTATAAATTCATTTATTTGTATTTGTGTAAAATGGTGTGTATATTCATTTATTTGTATTCAATTATATATTATATTGATTTATAGTGATTTTTTTTGTATTTATATGTAATACAGTGGATATTCATTTTTTTTGTATGTTTTCATATGTAAATTCATTTATATGTGTTTTGGATTTATATATTTATATAAAATAGGCTGTATATTCATGTACGTGTATTTATTGATGTATGATAGGGTATGGATTTATTTATTTGTGTTTATACATTTTAAAAAAAGGTTTCATATTCATTTTTTGTATTCATTTACGTGTATTTATATATTATATGCGTATAGTCATTTTTTCCATTTTTTAAAAATATATAAAATAGGCTATAAATTCATTTATTTGTATTTGTGTAAAATAGTGATTTTTCTGTATTTAGATGTAATACAGTGTATATTCATTTTTTTTGTATGTTTTCATATGTAAATTCATTTATATGTATTTTGGATTTATATATTTATATGAAATAGGCTGGATATTCATTTACGTGTATTTATATATTTTATGTGTATAGTCATTTATTTCCATTTTTTAAATATATGTAAAATAGGGTATAAATTCATTTATTTGTATTTGTGTAAAATGGTGTGTATATTCATTTATTTGTATTCAATTATATATTATATTGATTTATCGTGATTTTTTTGTATTTATATGTAATACAGTGTATATTCATTTTTTTGGTATGTTTTCATATGTAAATTCATATATATGTATTTTGGATTTATATATTTATATAAAATAGGCTGTATATTCATGTACGTTTATTTATTCATTTATGATAGGGTATAGATTCATTTATTTGTATTTATACATTTATTGAAAAAGGTTGCATATTCATTTATTGTATTCATTTACGTGTATTTCTATATTATATGTGTATAGTCATTTATTTCCATGTCTTATATTTATATATAAAATAGGGTATAATTTCATTTATTTGTATTTGTGTAAAATGGTGTGTATATTCATTTATTTGTATTCAATTATATATTTTATTGATTTATCGTGATTTTTTTGTATTTATATGTAATACAGTGGATATTCATTTTTTTGTATGTTTTCGTATGTAAATTCATTTATATGTGTTTTGGATTTATATATTTATATGAAATAGGCTGTATATTCATTTACGTGTATTTATTCATGTATGATAGGATATAGATTTATTTATTTGTATTAATACATTTATAGAAAAAGGTTGCATATTTATTTCTTGTATTCATTTACGTGTATTTATATATTATATGTGTATAGTCATTTTTTTCCATTTTTAAAAAATATATGTAAAATAGGGTATAATTTCATTTATTTGTATTTGTGTAAAATGGTGTGTATATTCATTTATTTGTATTCAATTATATATTATATATATTATATTGATTTATAGTGATATTTTTGTATTTATATGTATATACAGTGGATATTCATTTTTTGGTATGTTTTCATATGTAAATTCATTTATATGTATTTTGGATTTATATATTTATATAAAATAGGCTGTATATTCATGTACGTTTATTTATTCATGTATGATAGGGTATAGATTTATTTATTTGTGTTTATACATTTTAGAAAAAGGTTGCATATTCATTTTTTGTATTCATTTACGTGTATTTCTATATTATATGTGTATAGTCTTTTTTTTCCATTTTTTAAAAATATATAAAATAGCTTATAATTTCATTTATTTGTATTTGTGTAAAATGGTGTGTATATTCATTTATTTGTATTCAATTATATATTTTATTGATTTATCGTGATTTTTTTGTATTTATATGTAATACAGTGGATATTCATTTTTTTGTATGTTTTCGTATGTAAATTCATTTATTATGTATTTTGGATTTATATATTTATATGAAATAGGCTGTATATTCATTTACGTGTATTTATTCATGTATGATAGGTTATAGATTCATTTATTTGTATTTATACATTTATAGAACAAGGTTGCATATTCATTTTTTGTATTCATTTACGTGTATTTATATATTATATGTGTATAGTCATTTATTTCCATTTTTAAAAAATATATAAAATAGAGTATAAATTCATTTATTTGTAAAGGTGTAAAATAGTGATTTTTCTGTATTTAGATGTAATACAGTGTATATTCATTTTTTTTGTATGTTTTCATATGTAAATTCATTTATATGTATTTTGGATTTATATATTTATATGAAATAGGCTGGATATTCATTTATGTGTATTTATTCATGTATGATAGGGTATAGACTCAGTTATTTGTATTTATACATTTATAGAAAAAGGTTGCATATTTATTTTTTGTATTCATTTACGTGTATTTCTATATTATATGTGTATAGTCTTTTTTTTCCATTTTTTAAAAATATATAAAATAGCTTATAATTTCATTTATTTGTATTTGTGTAAAATGGTGTGTATATTCATTTATTTGTATTCAATTATATATTTTATTGATTTATCGTGATTTTTTTGTATTTATATGTAATACAGTGGATATTCATTTTTTTGTATGTTTTCGTATGTAAATTCATTTATTATGTATTTTGGATTTATATATTTATATGAAATAGGCTGTATATTCATTTACGTGTATTTATTCATGTATGATAGGATATTGATTTATTTATTTGTATTTATGCATTTATAGAAAAAGTTTGCATATTTATTTATTGTATTCATTTACGTGTATTTATATATTATATGTGTATAGTCATTTATTTCCATTTTTTAAATATATATAAAATAGGGTATAATTTCATTTATTTGTATTTGTGTAAAATGGTGTGTATATTCATTTATTTGTGTTCAATTATATATTATATTCATTTATAGTGATTTTTTTTTGTATTTATATGTAATACAGTGTATATTCGGTTTTTTTGTATGTTTTCATATGTAAATTCATTTATATGTGTTTTGGATTTATATATTTATATGAAATATGCTGTATATTCATTTACGTGTATTTATTCATGTATGATAGGGTATAGATTCATTTATTTGTATTTATACATTTATTGAAAAAGTTTGCATATTTATGTATTGTATTCATTTACGTGTATTTATATATTATATGTGTATAGTCATTTATTTCCATTTTTAAAATATATATAAAATAGGGTATAGATTCATTTATTTGTATTTGTGTAAAATGGTGTGTATATTCATTTATTTGTATTCAATTATATATTTTATTGATTTATAGTGATTTTTTTTGTATTTATATGTAATACAGTGGATATTCGTTTTTTTTGTATGTTTTCATATGTAAATTCATTTATATGTATTTTGGATTTATATATTTATATAAAATAGGCTGTATATTCATTTACGTGTATTTATTCATGTATGATAGGATATTGATTTATTTATTTGTATTTATGCATTTATAGAAAAAGTTTGCATATTTATTTATTGTATTCATTTACGTGTATTTATATATTATATGTGTATAGTCATTTATTTCCATTTAAAAAAAAATATATAAAATGGGGTATAAATTCATTTATTTGTATTTGTGTAAAATGGTGTGTATATTCATTTATTTGTATTCAATTATATATTATATTGATTTATAGTGATTTTTTTGTATTTATATGTATATACAGTGGATATTCATTTATTTGTATGTTTTCATATGTAAATTCATTTATATGTATTTTTGATTTATATATTTATATGAAATAGGCTGTATATTCATTTACATGTATTTATTCATGTATGATAGGGTATAGATTCATTTAATTGTATTTATACATTTATAGAAAAAGGTTGCATATGCATATCTTTTATTCTTTTACGTGTATTTATATATTATATGTGTATAGTCATTTATTTCCATTTTTTATATTTATATATAAAATAGGGTATAAATTCATTTATTTGTATTTGTGTAAAATGGTGTGTATATTCATTTATTTGTATTCAATTATATATTATATTGATTTATAGTAATTTTTTTGTTTTTATATGTAATACAGTGGATATTCATTTTTTGGTATGTTTTCATATGTAAATTCATTTATATGTGTTTTGGATTTATATATTTATATGAAATAGGCTGTATATTCATGTACGTGTATTTATTCATGTATGATAGGATATAGATTCATTTATTTGTATTTATACATTTATAGAAAAAGGTTGCATATTTATTTCTTGTATTCATTTACATGTATTTATATATTATATGTGTATAGTCATTTTTTTCCATTTTTAAAAAATATATAAAATAGGGTATAAATTCATTTATTTGTATTTGTGTAAAATGGTGTGTATATTCATTTATTTGTATTCAATTATATATTATATTGATTTATAGTGATTTTTTTGTATTTATATGTAATACAGTGGATATTCATTTTTTTGTATGTTTTCTTATGTAAATTCATTTATTTGTATTTTGGATTTATATATTTATATGAAATAGGCTGTATATTCATTTACGTGTATTTATTCATGTATGATAGGGTATAGATTTATTTATTTGTATTTATAGAAAAAGGTTGCATATTTATTTCCTGTATTCATTTACGTGTATTTCTATATTATATGTGTATAGTCATTTATTTCCATTTTTGAAATATATGTAAAATAGGGTATAAATTCATTTATTTGTATTTGTGTAAAATGGTGTGTATATTCATTTATTTGTATTCAATCATATATTTTATTGATTTATAGTGATTTTTTTTGTATTTATATGTAATACAGTGTATATTCATTTTTTGGTATGTTTTCATATGTAAATTCATTTATTATGTATTTTGGATTTATATATTTATATAAAATAGGCTGTATATTCATTTACGTGTATTTATTCATGTATGATAGGGTATAGATTCATTTATTTGTATTTATACATTTGTAGAAAAAGTTTGCATATTTATTTATTGTATTCATTTACGTGTATTTTTATATTATATGTGTATAGTCATTGATTTCTATTTTTTAAATATATATAAAATAGGGTATAAATTCATTTATTTGTGTTTGTGTAAAATGGTGTGTATATTCATTTATTTGTATTCAATTATATATTATCTTGATTTATAGTGATTTTTTTGTATTTATATGTAATACAGTGGATATTCATTTTTTTGGTATGTTTTCATATGTAAATTCATTTTTTATGTGTTTTGGCTTTATATATTTATAAAAAATAGGCTGTATATTCATTTCCGTGTATTTATTCATGTATGATCGGGTATAGATTTATTTATTTTTGTTTATACATTTATAGAAAAAGGTTGCATATTCATTTTTTGTATTCATTTACGTGTATTTATATATTTTATGTGTCTAGTCATTTATTTCCATTTTTAAAAAATATATAAAATAGGGTATAATTTCATTTATTTGTATTTGTGTAAAATGGTGTGTATATTCATTTATTTGTATTCAATTATATATTTTATTGATTTATCGTGATTTTTTTTGTATTTATATGTAATACAGTGGATATTCATTTTTTGGTATGTTTTCATATGTAAATTCATTGATATGTATTTTGGATTTATATATTTATATAAAATAGGCTGTATAGTCATTTACGTGTATTTATTCATGTATGATAGGATATACATTTGTTTATTTGTATTTATGCATTTATAGAAAAAGGTTGCATTTTTATTTCTTGTATTCATTTACGTGTATTTCTATATTATATGTGTATAGTCATTTATTTCCATTTTTAATATATATATAAAATAGGGTATAAATTCATTTATTTGTATTTGTGTAAAATGGTGTGTATATTCATTTATTTGTATTCAATTATATATTTTATTGATTTATCGTGATTTTTTTTGTATTTATATGTGTATACAGTGGATATTCATTTAATTTTTTTTTCGTATGTAAATTCATTTTTTATGTATTTTGGATTTATATATTTATATAAAATAGGTTGTATATTCATTTACGTGTATTTATTCATGTATGATAGGGTATAGATTCATTTATTTGTATTTATACCTTTACAGAAAAAGTTTGCATATTTATTTCCTGTATTCATTTACGTGTATTTATATATTTTATGTCTATAGTGATTTATTTCCATTTTTTAAATATATGTAAAATAGGGTATAAATTCATTTATTTTTATTTGTGTCAAATTGTGTGTATATTCATTTATTTGTATTCAATTATATATTATATTGATTTATAGTGATTTTTTTGTATTTATATGTATATACCGTGGATATTCATTTTTTGGTAAGTTTTCATATGTAAATTCATTTTTTATGTATTTTGGATTTATATATTTATATGAAATAGGCTATATATTCATTTACGTGTATTTATTCATGTATGATAGGGTATAGATTCATTTATTTGTATTTATACATTTATTGAAAAAGTTTGCATATTTATGTATTGTTTTCATTTCCATGTAGTTATATATTATATGTGTATAGTGATTTATTTCCATTTTTTAAATATATGTAAAATAGGGTATAAATTCATTTATTTATATTTGTGTAAAATGGTGTGTATATTCATTTATTTGTATTCAATTATATATAATATTGATTTATAGTGATTTTTTTGTACTTATATGTATATACAGTGGATATTCATTTTTTTTGTATGTTTTCATATGTAAATTCATTTTTTATGTGTGTTGGATTTATATATTTATATAAAATAGTCTGTATATTCATTTACGTGTATTTATTCATGTATGATAGGGTATAGATTCATTTATTTGTATTTATACATTTATTGAAAAAGTTTGCATATTTATGTATTGTTTTCATTTCCATGTAGTTATATATTATATGTGTATAGTGATTTATTTCCATTTTTAAAATATATGTAAAATAGGCTATAAATTCATTTATTTGTATTTGTGTAAAATGGTGTGTATATTCATTTATTTGTATTCAATTATATAGTATATTGATTTATAGTGATTTTTTTGTATTTATATGTATATACAGTGGATATTCATTTATTTGTATGTTTTCATATGTAAATTCATTTATATGTATTTTGGATTTATATATTTATATAAAATAGGTTGTATATTCATTTACGTGTATTTATTCATGTATGATAGGATATTGATTTATTTATTTGTATTTATACGTTTATAGAAAAAGGTTGCATATTTATTTATTGTATTCATTTACGTGTATTTCTATATTATATGTGTATAGTCATTTATTTCCATTTTTAAAATATATATAAAATAGGGTATAATTTCATTTATTTGTATTTGTGTAAAATGGCGTGTATATTCATTTATTTGTATTCAATTATATATTATATTCATTTATAGTGATTTTTTTTTGTATTTATATGTAATACAGTGTATATTCGTTTTTTTTGTATGTTTTCATATGTAAATTCATTTATATGTGTTTTGGATTTATATATTTATAAAAAATAGGCTGTATATTCATTTACGTGTATTTATTCATGTATGATAGGATATAGATTCATTTATTTGTATTTATACATTTATTGAAAAAGTTTTTATATTTATTTATTGTATTCATTTACGTGTATTTATATATTATATGTGTATAGTCATTTATTTCCATTTTTTTAAATATATATAAAATAGGGTATAATTTCATTTATTTGTATTTGTGTAAAATGGTGTGTATATTCATTTATTTGTATTCAATTATATAGTATATTGATTTATAGTGATTTTTTTGTATTTATATGTATATACAGTGGATATTCATTTATTTGTATGTTTTCATATGTAAATTCATTTATATGTATTTTGGATTTATATATTTATATGAAATAGGCTGTATATTCATTTACATGTGTTCATTCATGTATGATAGGGTATAGATTCATTTATTTGTATTTATACATTTATAGAAAAAGGTTGCATATTTATTTTTTGTATTCATTTACGTGTATTTATATATTATATGTGTATAGTCATTTATTTTCATTTTTAAAATATATATAAAGTAGGGTATAATATCATTTATTTGTATTTGTGTAAAATGGTGTGTATATTCATTTATTTGTATTCAATTATATATTATATTGATTTATAGTGATATTTTTGTATTTATATGTAATACAGTGTATATTCATTTTTGGTATGTTTTCATATGTAAATTCATTTATATGTATTTTGGATTTATATATTTATATGAAATAGGCTGTATATTCATTTACATGTATTTATTCATGTATGATAGGGTATAGATTCATTTATTTGTATTTATACATTTATAGAAAAAGGTTGCATATGCATATCTTTTATTCTTTTACGTGTATTTATATATTATATGTGTATAGTCATTTTTTTCCATTTTTAAAAAATATATAAAATAGGGTATAAATTCATTTATTTGTATTTGTGTAAAATGGTGTGTATATTCATTTATTTGTATTCAATTATGTATTATATTGATTTATAGTAATTTTTTTGTTTTTATATGTAATACAGTGTATATTCATTTTTTGGTATGTTTTCATATGTAAATTCATTTATATGTGTTTTGGATTTATATATTTATATGAAATAGGCTGTATATTCATTTACGTGTGTTCACTCATGTATTATAGGGTAGAGATTCATTTATTTGTGTTTATACATTTATAGAAAAAGGTTGCATATTCATTTTTTGTATTCATTTACGTGTATTTATATATTATATGTGTATAGTCATTTATTTCCATTTTTAAAAAATATATAAAATAGGGTATAATTTCATTTATTTGTATTTGTGTAAAATGGTGTGTATATTCATTTATTTGTATTCAATTATATATTATATTGATTTATCGTGATTTTTTTTGTATTTATATGTAATACAGTGGATATTCATTTATTTGTATGTTTTCATATGTAAATTCATTGATATGTATTTTGGATTTATATATTTATATGAAATAGGCTGTATAGTCATTTACGTGTATTTATTCATGTATGATAGGGTATAGATTCATTTATTTGTATTTATACATTTATAGAAAAAGGTTGCATATTTATTTTTTGTATTCATTTACGTGTATTTAAATATTATATGTGTATAGTCATTTATTTCCATTTTAAAAAAATATATAAAATAGGGTATAAATTCATTTATTTGTATCTGTGTAAAATGGTGTGTATATTCATTTATTTTTATTCAATTATATATTATATTGATTTATAGTGATTTTTATAGTGATTTTTTTGTATTTATATGTAATACAGTGGATATTCATTTTTTGGTATGTTTTCATATGTAAATTCATTTATATGTATTTTGGATTTATATATTTATATGAAATAGGCTGTATTTTCATTTACGTCTATTTATTCAAGTATGATAGGGTATAGATTCATTTATTTGTATTTATACATTTATAGAAAAAGGTTGCATATTTATTTATTGTATTCATTTACGTGTATTTATATATTATATGTGTATAGTCATTTATTTCCATTTTTTAAAAATATATAAAATAGGGTATAAATTCATTTATTTGTATTTGTGTAAAATGGTGTGTATATTCATTTATTTGTATTCAATTATATATTATATTGATTTATAGTGATATTTTTGTATTTATATGTATATACAGTGGATATTCATTTTTTTGGTATGTTTTCATATGTAAATTCATTTTTTATGTATTTTGGATTTATATATTTATATAAAATAGGCTGTATATTCATTTACGTGTATTTATTCATGTATGATAGGGTATAGATTAAATGTATAAATACAAAGAAATTATAGAAAAAGGTTGCATATTTATTTATTGTATTCATTTACGTGTATTTATCTATTATACGTGTATAGTGATTTATTTCCATTTTTTATATTTATATATAAAATAGGGTATAAATTCATTTATTTGTATTTGTGTAAAATGGTGTGTATATTCATTTATTTGTATTCAATTATGTATTATATTGATTTATAGTGATTTTTTTTGTATTTATATGTATATACAGTGGATATTCATTTTTTGGTATGTTTTCATAAGTAAATTCATTTTTTATGTATTTTGGATGTATATATTTATATAAAATAGTCTGTATAGTCATTTACATGTATTTATTCATGTATGTGATAGGGTATAGATTCATTTATTTGTATTTATACGTGTATAGAAAAAGGTTGCATATTTATTTATTGTATTCATTTACGTGTATTTCTATATTATATGTGTATAGTCATTTTTTTCCATTTTTAAAAAATATATAAAATAGGCTATAAATTCATTTATTTGTATTTGTGTAAAATGGTGTGTATATTCATTTATTTGTATTCAATTATATATTATATTGATTTATCGTGATTTTTTTTGTATTTATATGTAATACAGTGGATATTCATTTATTTGTATGTTTTCATATGTAAATTCATTTTTTATGTATTTTGGATTTATATATTTATATGAAATAGGCTGTATATTCATTTACGTGTATTTATTCATGTATAATAGGGTATAGATTTATTTATTTGTATTTATACATTTATAGAAAAAGGTTGCATATTTATTTCTTGTATTCATTTACGTGTATTTCTATATTATATGTGTATAGTCATTTATTTCCATTTTTAAAATATATATAAAATAGTGTATAAATTCATTTATTTGTATTTGTGTAAAATGGTGTGTATATTCATTTATTTGTATTCAATTATATATTATATTGATTTATAGTGATTTTTTTTGTATTTATTCTTTTTTTTGTATGTTTTCATATGTAAATTCATTTATATGTATTTTGGATTTATATATTTATATGAAATAGGCTGTATATTCATTTACGTGTATTTATTCATGTATGATAGGGTATAGATTCATTTATTTGTATTTATACATTTATAGAAAAAGTTTGCATATTTATTTATTGTATTCATTTACGTGTATTTATATATTTTCTGTGTATAGTGATTTATTTCCATTTTTTTAAATATATAAAATAGGGTATAAATTCATTTATTTGTATTTGTGTAAAATGGTGTGTATATTCATTTATTTGTATTCAATTAAATATTTTATTGATTTATAGTTATTTTTATAGTGTTTTTTTTGTATTTATATGTATATACAGTGGATATTCATTTTTTTGTATGTTTTCATATGTAAATTCATTTTTTATGTATTTTGGATTTATATATTTGTATGAAATAGGCTGTATATTCATTTACGTGTATTTATTCATGTATGATAGGGTATAGATTCATTTATTTGTATTTGTGTAAAATGGTGTGTATATTCATTTATTTGTATTCAATCATATATTTTATTGATTTATCGTGATTTTTTTTGTATTTATATGTAATACAGTGTATATTCATTTTTTGGTATGTTTTCATATGTAAATTCATTTATTATGTAGTTTGGATTTATATATTTATATAAAATAGGCTGTATATTCATTTACGTGTATTTATTCATGTATGATAGGGTATAGATTCATTTATTTGTATTTATACATTTGTAGAAAAAGTTTGCATATTTATTTATTGTATTCATTTACGTGTATTTTTATATTATATAAGTATATATATTTTATATTATATAAGTATATATATTATATAAGTTCTTTTATATGTATTTTGGATTTATATATTTATATGAAATAGTCTGTATAGTCATTTACGTGTATTTATTCATGTATGATAAGGTATAGATTCATTTATTTGTATTTATACATTTATAGAAAAAGGTTGCATATTTATTGTATTCATTTACGTGTATTTATATATTTTATGTGTATAGTCATTTATTTCCATTTTTTAAATATATGTAAAATAGGGTATAAATTCATTTATTTGTATTTGTGTAAAATGGTGTGTATATTCATTTATTTGTATTCAATTATATATTATATTGATTTATAGTGTTTTTTTTGTATTTATATGTAATACAGTGTATATTCATTTTTTGGTATGTTTTCATATGTAAATTCATTTTTATATGTATTTTGGATTTATATATTTATATGAAATAGGCTGTATATTCATTTACGTGTATTTATTCATGTATGATAGGGTATAGATTCTTTTATTTGTATTTATACAATTGTATAAAAAGGTTGCATATTCATTTCTTGTATCCATTTACATGTATTTATATGTTATAGTGTGTATAGTCATTTATTTCTATTTTTTATATATATATATAAATAAAATAGTGTATAAATTCATTTATTTGTATTTGTGTAAAATGGGGTATATATTCATTTATTTGATTCAATTATATATTATAGTGTGTATATTAAGCTATATATAAAATAGGGTATAGGTTCATTTAGTTGTACTTATTTATATGTTATTTCATGTATAGTCATGTATTTGTATTCATACATAAAAGAGTATAGATTCATTTAGTTGTATTTATATATATTTCTACATAAATATACATCTACATATAAATGTACAGTCATTTATTTACATATAATAGGATGTAGATTTATTTATTCCTATTTATTCATATATAGTACGGTGTAAATTCATTTATTGATAATGGTATAGATTCATTTAGTTGTATTAATTTACATAGAATATATTCATTTATAGAATAGGGTGTATATTCATTTTTTCTATTTATTTACATATCATAGGGTATAGATTCATTTATTTGTATTTATACATAATATGGATTCATTTATTTGTGTTTATATTTATTCATATATAATAGGTTATAGATTTATTAGTATTCATATATAATATGGTATAGATTCATTTGTAATTATTTATTTATATATAAAAGGGTGTATGTATATTTATACCCTATGATATATGAATAAATATAAATACAAATAAATTACTCTATATCCTATTCAAGTATACAGAAATAAATATACACCCTATTATATCTAAAGATATTTATTTATATATTTTAGGTTATAAATTATACATGCATATATAGGTATAGGGCATATACATATATACACACATATATATAGGATATACATGCGTATACCCTATTACATTATAAACCCTATTATATTATTATGTATAAATGAATATGTACCCTTTGATATATGTACATATATATAAATACAAATCAATGAATCTCTATCCTCTTATATTCAAGTACTTTTGTTATATATGTATTTATATATAATAGGTATTTATATATAGGTATTTACTGTTATATATAGATATTTTAGTATATTTGTGTATATTTAGTATATTTATATATATTGCAAGATCTCAGTATTTCAAGAAGCCTGATCCACTCTATCACCTCGTGAAAAATCATATCCAATACTTAATGAAATTAAGTGCATTGAGTGTATCTTATCCTTAAGAACATTTGTTCATAGTTAGTGCAAGAAATAAGCATTTTAGAGTCATAGAAGGACTTGTAAAATGAGGACTAAGTCCTGGGGAATACTTGCAAATACACCTTACCTTTCAGGACTGCCTTTTGTAATCAATAGAAATGGTTTCTGATATTGATCAATGCCTTTTCCTACCTACAAAGGTGGTAGAGCAGTAGTTTAAAATCTCATTAAAAGGAGTTATACATTGATTTGGGGATCCAGAAAGTATCTCTTACAATAATGGGATTAATTTTATTGTAGAAATAATACAAGTGTTGTCCAAGTTAAATGGGAAATTACATATCCAAAAGCGAAGTGGAAAGAATGAAAAAGCCTCACACTGCTAAACTCTGCCAAGAAACACACCTAAAGTGGACAGGAATTGCCCATAGGGCTTCTGCAAATTCAGATAGCATTCAAAGAGTTAGTAAGAGATCCTTTCCCACATTCAAATGGGCTAAGGGGGACCAAATGCATACAAAAGCACAGACTATAATTAAAGAACATTTGATGGCTATTTCACAGACTTTCTTCTCACTACACAGGTACCTAAAGCAACAGGCTTGGCTTGGACACACTGGCTCACCCATTCCAACCAGGAGACAGTCTTCTTTGTGTAAACATGGAAGGGTGACGCACTCAAAGAAGTAAAAAAGCCTCAACACTGAGCTGAAAACTTCTTAAACTGCAGCGAAGGTGGAAGGAATCAGCTCCTGGATCCACGACACACAAGTAAAGGCAGCACCTGTATCTGATGATGGCAAGATGCTTGGATTGGGGAGCTCAAACTCTGATTGACAGAAAGTCATTAACAAACAGACTGCTCTTGGGAAATAAATAGGACTTGCTTGTGTAGATGTATTGGGGCACCTATGATTGATTAACTGGTTTGCTGTGTTTAAACCGATTCAGTTTAATAAAAGAAATAATAGTGACATCTAAGAGACTCCTCAAATCATTGTCTCATAGGCTCAAAGGGGTGGGATGCGAATTTGCCATGGTGCAAATGGTGTCTGGTGAGATTAAAACCAGCACTTAGAAAAACAAGACTTTGTATATGCAGTACATTCCTCACTAACTAAACCTGGGAAAAAGAGCTAAAGGACTGATAGCAGCGCAACACCTGCACCAGAAGGTGCTGAAGACAAAACAGCACTAAGCTTATCCTTAAGATTTGTTTAGTAGTACTACAGAAGTACAAGTACTTCAGTAGTCTACAAGAAAAAGCAGTAACTGGGTCTAATGGAACGGTGGCAGGGATAGATTGTGACCACTGACTCAATTCAGAACCGAAAAAGCTTGCCCCCAGACACCATCATGGAGCACACACTCTAAGTTACACGGCAAGCAAGAGCAATTTACCCCATGTAAGATAGATAGCCAATATAATTAATTAGTAGTCTAACTTTTGACCAATTAAATGTAACTTCTTTGTCCCTGCATATACAAGCCATGGCTCTATAATCTTCCTGCCAAGCGTGACCTCACTTCCAGAGAGATGTTTGTTACAATCCCTTTTTCCTCTTGAGCCCCGCAAGGAATTCCCCCTTCAGCCCAGCTGCTATTTTACCCCATTCACTTGACTTAGAACACACTGCTCCCGTCATTCTCAAAGGTGGCTGTTAAAGACTGACCAATACCCTCAAATCGCTGCTCCCCACCCCCTCATGGGGATCCTCTCCCCATCAATCAATCACACAGGACCACACCATTTACGAAGGATTACAACACATTTTATTCCCACGCAGCCGTGTCACTGAGTACAAACATAAGACACAAACACCAACACAGACAGACAGCCCCCCCCCCCCAGGGCCATTCACAACTGTCCCACCAGGCAGCCCATGCCAGTGGACCCCAACCCTGCTCTCGCCCTCTATAAAACCTCTGCCACGGCACACCACGCAAACACAGTAGAGAATTCCATCCCTTATTCCTCTGGCTCTCACTCCTGCTCACCAGAAAAACACCTCTTTGCAAACACTGGGACTGGCTTTTCACCACTACAGCACAGTAACAAGCTTCCCAGTCCAGCAGGGACAAGCTCAGCTTTCCACTGCATACTCAACAGCAGCTCTGCTCTGGAGAGCCAAAGGGTGACATGCTCCCGAAGCATCATGACATCCAACAATGATGCCGTGCTTCTCCAGCCCATGACCCGTACTGCAACACCTACCTCTGGTTGAGTCCGTGCACTCACAAGGCACTGACAGCAGCTCCTGAGGATGATGAGTACCCCAAGCTGTATGTGCAAGGGGACAGCACACATTTCAGCCCACCCCACGCTACCAACAGGGGTGTGGGCCACCTACAGTGCATGCTATAGGTAGGGAAAGCCTGGAAATAAAACCCCCTCAAGTACCACTTTGTTACCAGACACCTGCAAAAAAAATCCCTCAAGCACCACACTGATGCCAGAAACCTGCAAAAAAAGCCCCCTAAGAAGTCCTACGTTGATGCTAGCAAACATAAAGCTTTGCCTTGCTGCTGTTGCTGCTCCTGCCACATGCCATCATCTTCATGTCCGTGGCCATACTCTCTCCAGGTCACGTCCCTCTGTTGCTTCCACGTAGCAGGATGGGTCGGCAGCAGTTGGCCGCTGTGGGGGTGCTGTCTCCTACCCTACAAAGACTCAGGCTGACGTGAGAACAGTCCTTGGCTGGGTGGCAGAGCCGTGCCTACGAGGTCAGGTCCCGCAGAGCTGCGCGTAGCCACAGCCAGAGCTGGGCTGCCACCAGAAGGGTTGCTTGAGCACGGTGCTCCTCTGAAGAGCTGGAGGCTGCCAACACAACAACACCCCCCACATGAGCTGGTGTCCCGGCACGCGCACAGCGGGCACCTGCATCCCTCAGGTACCACGCTTGTCCTGCAAACTGCGCCGGTTCTGCACTACCAAGCACCTCTTCTCCATGGGAATGGTGAGAATCCACATCACTGCCCTCTGCAGCCCTCCTATGTATGACACACTGGACATTCCAGACGCGTTTCCCACCCTACTGACCCCTACAGCCCCTCAGGAAAAGGGGTTACACTTGCCCAACTCCTTTGGCACCATCCCCAGTACTTGCCCCTGCAGCTCTTGCCGTCCCCTTGCAGTGTCCCCGTCACACAGCTACACAGGGGTCCGTCCGCTCGGCTTGTGCAGATCTGCTCACAGCCTCCATTGTCCTCACACCAGTCTGATCCTGGGCATAAAGAGCAAAGGCGAGCACCTGAGTGATGCTCCAAAACCCCAAGCCCCAATCCTTGGCTTCTTAAGACCCCACTCCCACACTTGCTCCTATAACAACGGGGCCCACAAGAACGTGCCCATTACCTGCTGGATACACCTTCACACTACACATGACATGGGAATGATGCTAGGATGGGGCTAGCCACTTGTCATCCCCCATGACCCCAAAACTGCATCTAATCTGATGCCAACAACCCTCAAAGGGGAATACATACACGAGCACCCACAGCATGGGGCCACACAGCCAAAAACAGAACTCTCCCTGCCTTACTACCTGCCCTGCTGTCATGCCATCTCCATGCCAACAAACATGTTCCCAAGCAATGCAGACCCCTAATGTGGCCCACACATACACTCATTTGACCAGCATCCTTCCCTTGCCCCAGTGCCCCAGAATCCTCGGGCATCCTGTGGCACACCACCAGGCTCTGCACGATGGCAGACAAACCCCTGCAGCCTTCCTTGGGGTTACACACACTTACGCTTCCTCCTGATAGGTCCCACCGAGAGGATCTGCTCCTTGGTCTCCTCAGCGAACGCGCTGGCCATCCTTGTGTGCTGAGGGCAGTTCTGTGTGGGGAATTTATTTATCCCCATAAATGCTCCTTCCGTCACTCTCTGCTCATGTCCAGCCCCTCTCTGCTCCCCGCCGGCCAGCCCAATGGGACCCTGGGACCAGGCTCAGAGAGCACTCTTTCTTCCCGGCGTCTAGAGGGACGCACGACCCTCCCGGTCCCAGCATCTCCAGGCACTGCAAAGCAAGCCACCCATCCCTTGGCCCTTGCCCCACTTACTATTTTGCAGGAGTACTTCTCCGAGTCGCAGAGCGAGACAGCGCAGTGGAGGTGAACTTCATCGTAATCCCCAATGAACTTGAAGACGGTGACGTGGAAGCGACACGTCAATGACACCCCGTTCTCCTCTATGCCAATGGTGTTGTCCTTCATGTTTTGGCACCTGTGCAAAAGCATCTATGCTCTTATCAGCCCTCCTACGACCAGGACCCTCTCTTGAGGGTTGTCCTTGTCCCCCACAAGGCCCATTTTCATGTGTCCTGCTGTGCCTGATTCCTCTGTGCGTTGTGCCCTGCCTCTGTAAGCATGTCCCCTCTCAAGCGCTTCTGACTTACTTCACTGTAGTCCTGCTTCCTCACAAGCCACATCCCCCTGTCACATAGAGATGCCCCAATGCCCATGGCATTGGTCCCACAAGGAAGCCTGCTTCTATCTGCAGCTGGGACTCCATCACACAACACTACCCCTTCAAGCACCCTCCCCAGTGAAAAAACACCACACCAAAAACCAACAGTGCATGCTGGGCAGCCTGGCCCACGGTCACTCACCCTCCCTCGATGATGAAGTAGCGCAGCTTGTCATTGCTGTCCCGTGACGGGGTCGCGTAGCACTTGTTCAGCATCAGGATCAAGTGGTTGGAATCAGCCCCGACAACAAAGACCCCCACGTAGAGCACATCCCGGGTGGTGAGAACCACCTCACCCTGCCGGTAAGGGTGTTTGTAGGACGAGTTCTTGTACAGGGCCATCTTGGTGGTGAAGCTCCCTTCTTGTGTCGGCACCGTCAGGTTAATTACACTAATGAGCAATAAAAAACATACCAGCTTGGATGGAGGAAAGGCTATGAACCGACTTTGGTGCCTTGCTTTGGACCCTCACCATGTCCTCCTCTGCCTATGTGCTTCTGTGCCTCTGCAACAAGAGAGGCTACGCAGCTCATCCCGGCTCCTACCTGAGCATTGGCCGCACGACTGAATCTAGGGAGATCTTGATGTCCAGCTCATAGGCACAGGAAAACTCCACGTTGATGGTCCTGTCCCGAGTGATGATGTTGCCTGTGTTGTTTGCACTCTCGATCCACACCGTGTTCTTGTACACTATATGCGTGCTGTTAGACTGCAGAAGGAATGCAGAGAGTCGTTTGAGATTGCCTGTCTTTGCTTCCCTGCTCCTAATGAACGCCTCAGCCCCTAAATGAGCTGTGTGACACCGAGGGCACCCTGCCCCACTGCTGCCTCTAGCCAGAAAGGGTACAGTATAGTAGAGCTAAGAACTACTAGGCTAGTCCTTACCCCTGACCCCCACCCCATCAAAGTGCCTCCTGAGCATCACACACTGATACACACCTCAATGCCCTAACCCTGGAATTAAGCTCCTTACGCCCACGTGCTCTGTGCCTGGCTCACCTGCACCAGATTGCCACAGTTGCCTTTGGTGTTGTTGATCTGGAAGGAGATGAAGTCCTCCCCTTCGATGCCGGGGCAGTGGCGGTCATTGACCCGCACGCCTTCACGCTCAAAGCCCAGCTGGAACAGCTTGCACTTCGAAATGGACACCTCCATTTGGGCAGCTTTGCAGGTCACCTCCGCATCAATGATGTCGTGGGTGGCTAGAGGAGAAGAAAAAACAGCTTTGCATCACCACATATGGCACCACAGGCCTGACTCTCCTCCCCACCACCAGAAACAGGCTAGGATCATCTCCTCCCCGTCTGACATCTGCTGCTCAAAGTGCTCCTGAACCAGAGATGCCCATAACACGCACTCCAGAAAACTTGCTCCTTGCTCCCATCCTGAATGGTCACAAACCCCATCTTAGCAGAGGTCCTGGTTCTCAGCATCCCCCTTCCCAAAGCCCCATCATTACAACAGCCAAATATGCACCCGCACTGCTCGGTGCCAACCCTGCAGCCGGGACCAAAGGACTCACTGTTTCCATAGGGTGGGGGCTCGATGCAGCCACACAGCTCCCCACCGTTGTCCAGCTCACAGCTGCGGTTGGGGCAGTCAGCTCCTACACAGGGATCTTCCACCACTCCTGCTAAACAGCACAAGACAGCACAAACACGATCTTTACTCTCAGACCGCAAGGTGGGTGCCTCCAACCATCACAGGACACCCCCCTCCCACCGGCTGCAGTCCCAATGGGACCCGTATCCCTCAACCCTGGCTCTCTTACAGCAATTCTCCTTCTCGATCCACTCGGTGCCCAGGATGCCGAAGGTGCGACACGCCTCGCCGTAAGCAGCCAGCGAACCGCATAGCTGGACCTTCTTGTGGTTGTAGCAGCCATCCAGAAAGCAGGACTCGTAAAAGGGCAACGGGTCCAGGAGGCCGTAGCAGGGCTGGAAGAAGCCTTTCATGTCGGTCAGCTTCAGGCAGTAGCTGTCGCTCTGCAGCTCCTGGATCTGGACGTTGTCGCAGGAGGCGGTGTACTGCGAGTACTGCAGCTCGTTGCAGCTGTGGGCACCGGACACATCGCGGAGGCTCCCGTCGCGGCCGCCCCGCTCCCGCTCCCGCCCAGCGGGGAAGGGCCGTCCGACCGCTCACCTCTTCTGCATGCCGTTGGTTTTCCAGCTCTGCGCCAGCACCACGCTGCTGACCGCCGGCTTCCCCCGCAGCGTCGCGTAGTCGTCCGTCCGGTCGCCGTTGAAGTTGCCGCAGAGGCCGCACACCTTGTTCTGCAGCCGCTCCCCGATGGTGATTTTGATGACGTTGAAGCCGTTGTAGCGGATCTGGATGTCGGGGCTGGAGTCGATGACCAGGAAGCCCTCCTGGCTGAAGATCTTGGTGGAAAGCCCCGTGACGAAAGGGATGCTCACTTGGCTGCCGTTCACCTGATGCGGGAGAGGAAACAGCACTGGTGACCCTGCCATCCTTTCTGCCCACAAACGTGAGTTGCCCCCAGATGGCTCCATGGCTACCTCCCACTATCCCAGCTGTGAAAACACACCATATTGCCTTTGGCAGGGGCTGGCGTATCCTCCTCCTCCTTCTTCCAAGCCTGATGGATCACTCTGATCACACTGCCTCCCTTAAATGGCCCCACAAGGCTGTGCCATAAAGGGAACCCTACTTATGTGCAGAAGATCTAGCCTGGGACTCATCTCTCACAAGAAAAGGCCACAGATGGTGCCCTTTGGAGACTGAGTGATGCTGCAGCATCTGTATCCTTTGCTCAAAAGGACAGCTTCATATGTGCCACCAAGAAGTGGACGGGCATACAACTACAAACCTCCACAGCTGCTTCAACAGGGCCTTCCAGTGCTCTCACAGATACCGTCGTGTGGCCCCATGTGCCATCCCACTCCCCACAGCCCACGTTCCTGCTCTGGAGGGGGCAGACGCCCCTGCCAACACCTTACCTTGACCGTATTCCTGTCACTGATGAGGATCTGCTCCTCGTTGATGTAGAAGTACACAGGGGAGATGATGGTGAGGTTGGGCGAGGACCACTTGTCAAAGTTGATGATGAGCTGGAAGGAGAAGTCGGGCAGCTTCTGGCAGATGGTGGAGAGGACGAAGGCGCAGTTGGCGGGGAAGCGCAGGAAGGCCCCATCGAAGGTGCGGAAGACACCGCCGCCTGCTGCCAGGCAGAAGGAGCTGCGGGTGCTGAAGCAGCCGCGCACGCCGTTGCGCAGCCCGCACTCTTCGTCAGACTTGCAGTGCCGCGGGTCGCACTGGATGAGGTTGCGTCGGAAGCAGCGGCACCGGCGGGTGCAGTCCCCGTTCCAGAAGAGCTGCTTGGGCTGAAAGAGGGACCCATCACAGGCCAGCAGGGCTGCGGACCTCTGCCCTACCCTCTGCGGACACTTGGGCAAGCAAGAGCTGGCAACGAGGACAGAGGAAAAGGTGCAAAGGACACGCTGGCAGCTTGCACCTACCCCTTGCAACATCTCCGAGACCCACAGGCATGAGGCAACTGCATGGCTCCCCTGCCACCGCAACTTCCCTCGCCTCTCGTACATGCACAAAACCACAGTGTGCTAAATAACTCTCCTTCCTGCACCCTGCTGCCTGCCAACCCATCTGCTAAGGTCCCCATATGACAGTACCCCAATATTGGCTCCTTATGGATGATTTTGCCAGACAGAAAGACTCGCTATGCAGCACACTGTGGAAGGACATCCCTCTCCTCTCTACCCCCTAGAGCTGTGAGAGCCTTGTGCTGCCACTGCATCATCCCCTCCCTCACCGACAACCTCAGTTTCTATCACCAGCATGGTACCAGGCTCTTGCCTTGTGGAGTTACCAACACCACTTTTCCCACTCCTCTAGGAAACATAATTCCCATAGGCCCTCAGATCAAGGCTTCCCACGCTGGCCCTCCTCACACCAGAGCTCGAAAAGAGTGGCCATGCAAGCCCAGCCTTGACACAGGGATTATGGTCTGCAGTTCAGAGAAGGACTTGGGACACTGCAGGACAGCTTGGCCTCAGCAAACATCCCACATGCCATTGCTGGGACTTCTCTATGGATCTCACTTCACCTATCTCTGGCTCCGGTCAATGCATATCTACCTGTTCTGCCCCTTATTCTCTGCCCACTCTTGCTCAGTGCAAAAGCACCAGACTTCAGAGTAATCCCCAAACATGGCCATGAGTACACGATGCTGGGGAAGGACAGGACCTGTCCCTCCAGAGCACTGAGGCTATGACCCTGGCAAAGACTCACTGTGACACTCAGCCTGGCCTGATCACCATCCCTGCTCAGGGCCCAGAAATATCATAATGAGGGAAGGAGAAAGCCTCAAGAAGAGGACACGAGCAGCGTACCTCATAGTATTTGCCATCGGAGTAGCAGCCGCAGTTGTGGGGAAGGATGCAGCTCTTGCCATTGAGGACGTACCCAGGGTCGCACTGGCATCCCTCCACACAGTAGTGGCTGCAGTCACTCTTCAGCCGGATGGCAGCGCATCGAGGCTGGCAAAGGGACACGCAGCTTTCGTAGTGGCTGTTGGGGGGGCAGCTGATGGCTGCAAAGGTACCAGAGGACAAAACAGATGATAGACCAGCTCCCTGGACAAGACCAACCGGGCAGCCAGCACCACATCGGGCTGTAATCCCTGCTGTCAGCATCCCTGGGGGTATAACTCCCCTGCCAACATGGCAACACTACCCAGAGAGGGATCTGAAACTCCTGGGCATGCAACTGAAGGCAGAAGGCAGCCTTCATGCCTCTGTCCTATGCCACTTGCCAGCTGCATAGTCCAAGTTGATGCAGTCCAACACTTCTCTGTACTCACCACTGTCTCTGAGGTCCTGCACCCTGGCTCCCTGCTCTCCCACAAACAAGCTCATTCTCTGACACCAGACTCCCTGCAGGAGGGATGCTCATGCTGGCCCTGGTGCCTTTCAGGCAGTGTACCAAGCCTCTGTGCTCTTCATACAGGAACATGTTTCAGGGCATGTTTTCACAGTGTGAAGCCTGCAAGGGGTGCTGCCCATGCCTGAGCAGGACACTTCTCCCTGTGCCCCATCAGGGATAATTCCTGGCATCCAGGGTGCTGGTCGGCAGCCTCAGCACCCTGCCCTGCAAGAGCAGCGCCTTCTGAGCCACAAGTTTAGCTTGTTAGAAGGCACAATGACATGAATGTAATTTTCAGTCTTGTTAGCAAAGACAATTGCTTCCCATCAGATTTGCCAGGCAGATCAGCTGCCAAGGAGGCTTGTGGTCCCCGTCCTCAGGAGCCTAATTGAGGATCACATTGTAATCTTATTGACAAGAGCTTATGGCTTCATAAGAGCAAACACATACTCCTGGCTTTGAAACAGACTAATCTCATTTAACAGTGGAGAGGAGAGGCTGATACCTTCTGAACCTGAGGCTTCTCCCTTTCCATCTCTGCTTCTCCTCCTATACCACATGCAGTTTGTAACAACTCCAAGAGAACATAGTGCTCCAGACATGATCCCATACCTCTGCCTCAGCTGGCAAGCATGGGAGGGAAAAGCTGCCAGCCCTACTGGTATAGCTTTAGCTCACCAATCTGTTGACTGGCCCCTTATCTGGCAGTAAAAGAGGATCCCCAAGGCCATCCCCAGGCAGTGGCCATGGGGACCCTGGACGTGTCTGGGTCAATGGCCTAGACTGCTGGTGCTCCATGTGGTGCTCTTCTAGCCCTCTACAGCCTCAGCTACAGTGGACAACCCCAGGAAGCACCTCTAGTGCAGGAGAACCCGGTCGCAGGGTGATACTTACAGCACGAGGTGAAGTTCCTCCAGCCTGTAATGGCAATGCCCTGCGTTTGGCACGTGCTGGCGTAATTCTGCAGCCAGCTGCAGGCTGTTTGCATGGCTCCCCCATCGACACAAGTGTCAAAGAGGCAGTTCTTGTAGAAGAAGCTGGGGCTGATCTTGCTGTGGCATTTGGCAAAGACACCGCTTTGGCTTGGGATGAGGCTGCAGAGCTGCTGGGGTTTCCAGAAGCCTTCCACCTTCCCGCAGGCAGGGCAGCGGTCACCACAGCCCACACGGCAGAATGCATCCCTCTTCACCCAGCTCTGGACAAAGTCGGTGATGCTGCCGGCTTGTGCACCGCCTGCAACCACCAGATCATCCTCTGGGTTGCCATTGTAGCGGCCACAGAGGCCGTAAGTGAGGTTCTGGAAGCCACGTGGGATGGTGACAGACAGGAAGGTCTTCCAGTCATACACCACCTTCAGCCCAAAGTCGGTCTCGACCACGATATGAAAACCAAAGGCAAAGATGTTTACTTTGCCCTGGCCCAGCTTCAGGGGCAGGTAGAGACGTTCATCATTGACCTGCGGGGGAGGAAACAAGATGCACCATGAGTGGGACTGATGGTCTGAGCTGCTGCAGGAGGACACAAATGAGGGCAGCTCAGCACTCCCAGAGCAAGGCCCCTGCTGGCCTTGCCTATACATCAAACAAGGCAGCCAAAAAGCCGTGCTGGGCAGCATCTTTGGGATGAGCCCAAGTGTATTCACTTCTATATCCTCAAGAAGCCCTCTCAAGCCATAAGTGTCTTGTACCTAGGGAATCGCTCCACAGTTTGGGAGCTGTGGCAGGGAGAAATAAGCATAGCCCTTGTGGCCTCATACTCACCAGCACAGTGTACTTGTAAGCACGGTGGATGACAATGTTGTAATTGAAGACCTCCACTTCGACTTGTTTCACCCACAGAGCCAGAGAAGTGTCCCGATCCTCATTCTTGGCTGTGACAGTGAATGCTGGGAAGGTATCTGAGCGTTCTGCCCTTGGCCAGGCAATGGTGGTGCACAGGACCAACGCACAGCTGCTCTGGAAGTCAAAGGAGTAGCCATCAAAAGTCAGGTAGTGTCCATAGCCGGAGATGATGCAGGAGGCGTCAGTGCGGACGTGGCAGTAGTAGAGGCCGTTCTCCTCCAGGCAGTACTCATCATCCTTGCAGGAGACGTTCTCGCAGTAGACGCTGTTGTCGGAGCCGTTGCAATAGCAGAGGAAGTGGCAGGCGATGTCCATCCAGAAGGTCTGGTTGGTGGCCAGCTGGCGCCCCTCGAAGTTGCAGCCACACTCACCACGGGGAACGCAGCGGTTGTTGCGCAGGGCAAAGCCCTCGTTGCACTGGCAGCCCTCTGCGCAGGTATCCGTGCACACGGGACCCGTGGCCAGGGTCTCACAGGTCTCCACGCAGCTCATGCACTCCTCGAAATGGCTGTTCTCCGGGCAGGTGAGAGCTGCAGGACCGACAAACATGGAATGTGAGCTCCCAGCTCCAGCAGAATGGGATGGAGGAACAGGCAGAAGATGGGAACAAATAAGCAGTGACCAATTGGGGGGGGGAAGCAAGAAGGGAAACAGCTCCTTCCCACCCCTTTTGCTTTCCATCCCCTTTGCAGCACCCTCCTAACATCACAGCCCTGTGCCACTATGAGCTGACCAACACCTCCTCTCTCTATTTCAAAGGGCTCCTGAACAGATACCTCCCTCAAACCTCCACAGTGGAGACAGGGGCTGCCTCCCCACCATGTAATTCCACACTGGGGATTTTTCACATTCACTTCTGAATTATGAATGTTTTCCCATCAACGGCAAGTTTATAGCAACAGCTGAAATCAAGCGTTATTCAAATGATCCTCTGGTGGTGGCGTTCAGCACTGTCAGACACCATCTGCAGCTCTGGAATGCTCCTACACCGCATCATAAAACTTGTGATGCCTCCCGAAATGCCACCCTGGAATAGTTTCACTGGGAAATCTGTCTCTGCCAGCACGAGCACAGCTTAGAAGCTATTGTTAGTACATGGGGCGGCACCGCCTTGCCTTCTGTAGAACTGCAGTTCTTCTCCATAGGCTACATGAGAACATGCTCTGTATGTGCCAGCCTCCCTGACAGCAGAAAGCTCTACTGGGCATAGCTCTTCCTATAGCAAAGCCAAGCTTTGGTTGACTGGTAGGGAAAAGAATAGGAAAATTGTCCCAGAGTGCCAGGTTTAGGCACTTGTGTCCCTACCCCTTCATATGACTTTGGATGTCTAATGCTGCTGCGAGTGCTGTCAGGGCCTACCCCCCAAATAGCCCTTCTCCTGTTGAGTGTCTGCCAACACAGCCACAGAGGAGCACGCTGTGGGTCCGGGGTACCCACCAGAAATGAGAGAGGAGGCAGGGGAGAGCCTGAACACCACAACATCCCATAAGGAAAGCAGCTCTACCTCTGTACACCTGCAAGCTCCTGCCAAAACCACTTCACCCAAGGTCGGTGGGGTCTACATCCCCTTCTCCCCACCCTGGATACTTAAAAGCTTTGTTGGACTCACGGCAAAAACTGTGGCTCCTCCACTGGCCAACGTCCACCTCTGCGTTCTTGCAGGCACTGGCGTAGCGTGCCACTGAGTCACACAGCTCAGACAGGTTGCCCCCGCTCTGGCACAGACGGAAGAGGCACGTCCTGTAGTAGGCCGAGACGTTGACCACACTGTGGCACTCCAGGAAGGAGCTGTTGGTGGGGTCGTTGATGATGCCGCAGTTGGAGCGGCTCCTGTAGAACTTCAGCAGCTCCGAGTCGTTGTTGCAAGCCTTGAGGAGGTCCCCGCACTCCCCATTGCAGATCTCATCAAACGTGGTCCAGCTCTCCAGGAAGAGCTCCAGGTTGTCCGTGCACTTGCCCTTGGGCAGGCAGAATTCATCACTGGCATTGCCATTGAAGAAGCCGCACAGGCCACCAGTGCAGTTGAAGTAGGTGGTGGAGAGGCGGATCTCCAGCAGGCCTGAATCATAGTAGCTAATGGCCAGGAGCCCCTCTGACTCCATCACGGTGCCGTTGTCACTACGGTAGATCTCCAGGCGGCCAGAGGGGTGGAAATAAGGCAGCTCCACGTCATAGCCATTCACCTACAATAACAAGCACATCAGGACACTTCAGAGAGAGTTATGGGACTTTGCATGGCTGCTCCTCTCTGCCGGCCACACCACACTGAAGACACACTTCATGACCTGGAGCCAGCCTCCAAGACCCAGAATCTCCTTTGAGTGAGGGCATACAGCTGCTTCCTTGCTTTTTGCCCCATCGAGAATGCTCTTCCAGGGAAAAAACAAGTTGCAGGAGTCAACAGCAATGCAGTAGTCTCCAGAGCTGACACAGCAAGCAAACAGAATAACAGTGCTGTGACAACTTTGCACCGTCTCATGGGCCCACACAGGGTTCCCTCCAAGTGCCACCATGGTGTCAACCGGCGGGAATGGTCCAGTGCCATAGACTCATAAGCCCTTCTCCAAAGGGACATGGATCACACTTGTGAGCCACTGCCTCCCGCCCCAGCCCTGGGAGGGACCACCTTGATGGCAACACCTTTACCTTGATCTCCGACAGACTGGTGCCTCCAATCTTCACTTCTTGACCAACCACTTGGATCCGCACAACACGTGGCCCATTGGGAGCAGATCCGGGCTTCTTCTGGCTGATGTCCACCTCGATGAAGTCTGGTTTCTCAGTGCAGGTTTTGAGCAGCGTGTAAGAGTTCTCCAGTGGGTAGAGGAAGGCAACACCATCAAACGTCTGCAGCACCTGGTTCTGCCCCACTAAACACAGAGTCTCCCGCTTCGGGTAGCAGCCCCGGTAGCCGTCCTCAATGGCACAGACCTCTCCTTCGGGACAGATCGTGTTAAAGCACTTGGCCTCGCCGCCTTCCTCGCATTGACACTTCACTGTGCAGTCTGCCACTGCCCAGAAAGACTCCCCGATGGCGTAGTACCGGCCGTCCACGTCGCAGCCGCACTTGTGTATGGGGACGCAGCGGTCGGTGCTGAGGACGTGGCCCTCATTGCACTCGCAGCCCTCGGCACACGGGGAGGTACAGGCCAGTGGGGCTGTGAGGTCTGAACACGTGGCAGGGCAGCTGCTGGCACACACTGAGTAGTGGCTGAGCTCTGGGCACTGCACAGCTGTCACTGTGGGTGCAGAGGGGAGACAAACAACAGGAGGACTACGTTACAGAATGGTTCAGGGCTACCCATCTCCTATTGATCCACAGCAGTGACAATGCAGAGTGACCCAGGAGCCCAGCTTGAATTGCCCCCTCCATTTCCCTACTGTGCCTCCCTGGCCATTCCTCTCACAAAACAGCCCCAGAGCCACTGAGTCACCCACAGCTATTTAATTACACAAGCGTCCTTGTTCTGGTCCAGCCTCCATCACTCATTATGCCTCATGTGTGCCAAGTTTCACTGGAGCAAGAGTCTGATGCCATGGAGAGAAGGGACCCATCTGACTCCCTTCACTCTGGACAACTCCCTCCTCTGGATTTCTCCCCCCTCATCTCACACACTGCTGGGTAGACCGCTCCAGAGGGGAAGACTCCTGGCCCGAGCACACAAACACTTACTGCATCCCGTCTGGGTGCGCCACTCTCCCACGGAGATTCCCAGGCCCTGGCACACCGCGGCATACGCTTGGATGGCTTGGCACAAGCCAGTGCCGTTATCCCGAGCGCCGCAGAGGTCATAGACGCAGCTGTGGACGAAGGCAGTGGGGTCCACTACAGCACTGCACTCCCACAGCGGCCCGTCACTCTTGTTGATGAAGCCACAGTATTCAGAGGTGAAATAGAGCGACTCGGTGGCAGCGTCGCAGAGGCTGCAGTTCTCCAAGCACCCGGATGAGCACTTCCGCTCGGGATGTGGCACTTGCCAGCTCTCGCCCAGCTCCGGCACGGATGTAGCCAACCTCCCGTCTGAGCGCAGGGCATCGTCCTCAGGGTCTTTATTGTAATTGCCACACAGACCGCACGTGGCGTTGATGTACGTGCCCGGAATGGAGACGGAGGCATAGTGTTGTCCATCATAGGTCACCAGCAAGCCAAAGTCAGTCTCCAGGGCTGTGGACAAGCCGCTTTGGTAGACTTTTATTGCACCCAGTTCCAAAGAGATGGGTAGGGACACCACCAAGTCATCCACCTGTGGGAACAACACCAAAACACTAAGCTAGCACATGAAATAGCAGAGCCCTCATACTGGGATACAGACGGGACACGTACAGCCCTGTTACGGGGTCTTAGTGTCAGGGACGTGTGCAGGAGGACAGCCATCAGTAAGCCAAAGGCATTTGCCACCACAGATGTCCCTTATGCCCAGTCCCTGAGGGATGCAGAGGGCTCAGAAGTGCTGTCCCATGCTCTCCAGGCTGCCACGCAGTCTCACCACCGCCTCAGAGGAGCTGACCCAGCAAGTTCTCCCCCTTTCAGTGGGGCTCTTACCTTTGCTTTCCCAAAGCTGCCCTTGGGGAGGACGATCTTGTGCGAGTAGACCTCTACAAAAATATCCCTGAGCCAGGAGACGGAGGAGCCGCCTCGGTTCTCGTTCTTGGCCTCCACGTTGAAGTAGGGCAGCTGGGAGCCTGGCCAGCACTGCCTGGTGAGGAGGTAGGAGCAGGAACCCTGGAAGTGAAAGAGGAAGCCGTCGAAGGTGTGGTAATGTGGATCTCCGAACACCACGCAGGTGCTGCTCTCCACCGGCACGCACTGGAAGAACTTGGTCTTCGGCTCGCATGCTTCAAAGGGGCCGCAAGCCATCTCCTGGCAGAAGATCTCATTGTTGAAGTCCAGGCAGCGGCACTTGGTGGTGCAGTTGGCATTGTCCCAGAAGATCTCCCCTTGACGGAGAAACTGCCCTAGAAAGACAAGAGATGGAGAAACCCATGCAAAAAAGAACAGACTTGAACTGCACCGTGTCAGTCTCAGAGGGGTCTGCCAGCCCTCCAAAGCATCCTGCTGTGGGCTTCTTGGCTGCTTTTGTTGGGCAGGCTCTCAGCAAGAGCCACTCGGCAAAGCACTGTGATCACAAGCTTCATTTTCAATGTACAGTGTGTCCCCTCTTTAAGTCCTGCCCATGCCGCAAGCCCATGGGATGATGTGAGTGCTCTACTGAGCAGGCTGGCTGACTTGAAGGCTATTCCTCCTGCTTTCAACACCTACCACCCTCTTTGTGCTTCAGTACTGCAGGACACAAGCCATTTGTGCTATTTCCTCTAAGGGAGAGCCCGCTGGTAAAGCTTGTGCCTTGTGGAAGCCATTTCCAGCACTGTTGCTGTACTCGTGTCATCCTTCCGCTTTGTTGCCAGCCCCACAATCCCTCCATTCACATAACTTTGCCAGTCGGAGTGCGAGTCTGCCATCAGCTGCCCAGAAGCAATTTATTCCCATTCAGAAAGTGCTCATAGTAGCTATGAAACCAAAGAGCTGTTGATAAGTAATTTCCACACCATACCCCAGTGACGACAGGAAATGATGAGTGATCACACAGCAATAGACTGAGCAGACTTGTTACACGGCGGCACTATAAAGGGAGGCAGGTTTGTCTGGTGAGAGACATGAGAGGCAGAGAGAAGACGAGAGAACAAGGGTGGCAAATACCCGTGAGAGTTTCCCTCTCTTCCATATGGCTGCCTTTCACACTTCTCATGTGCATGGCTTCCACCGTGCGCGTTGCCTGAATTTACCTCTCCTAAACTTTTTGTTCTCTTCCCAGCCTGCTACAAAAATAAGAGCTATTTTCTGCTTCCCTGCAACAAACAGCATCTTTCCTTAGCAAGACCCACTAGTGAGGGCTCCTGTGCCAACCTTCCTGGTGTGGGGTTGGGCACACAAGTGCTACTAGGCATGGTAGGCCTCCTCCCCTCCAATGCCACACACTGCATCACCTCTTGGAGAGGACTGTGAAACACAAATCCAGTGGTGGGTCTATCCATCTTCACCACCTCCATAGCTGAGACAGGCTTTCAGCCCCTTTACCTTTATTCCTGAGGTCAGTACCTGCAACAGTGGGACCCGAAACCTCCATGGGCTCCAAGACCCTTGAAGCCTCATGGACCTTCTTTAGTACAGTCCTTGACCATAAAGAGGCCAAATGTCTCACACTGGTGACATGTCCAGTGTCCTTTGGCAAGTGACAGTCCTCTCTTGCTAGAAGGACTCCTGGAGCAAAGTCGATGCTCCTGACACTTTATTTGTCGAATGGTAATGCAATAATCTCTCTGCAGCAGAGTCCCTGTGCAGTCACTGTGGGCATCTATAAATCCCTTTATATCCTCATGCTGTCAATATCACATTTCTTCTGCCCCCAAAATCTGATTTTCTTCTGCAGAAACAAGGGAAATGGGACTACACCATGAGCTTTCCTACTCTGGGGGCAAAGGAAATTGCTGTTCCCAGATCTTTCCCATTGCTGCCATCAGCATCACAGAGAAGAATCGACATGATGGCTCAGTGGCACTGCAACACACTCAGGCTCCATCTGCCCTTGACTTTGGGTTAGGGTCTTCTGGGCCCCACAAATGGAGGCTTACAGCAATACCATGTTACTAAAATCCCAGGAAGGAAAACAACCTAGCACCAAGGCTTGTTTTGCCAGGTGATCGTGTGCTGCATGCAGCAGCTCAGACCCTGCTCACGTGTTTCTGTCCCAGCAGCTCCAGCTTGAGGGGATGCCTTGGCAAAACCAAGCTGCACAGCAGCTCTGAGCGGTCAAGCACCTCTCCACCAGCACCCCAAGAGCATTACCTTTTGTTACAGAGCCCCCAAACATGAAAAAGGGCAATGTCATTTCCCCCTTACCTCTCAGGCTGCAGCCATTGGCTGGATCTATTTCTCTGCCATCTATTTTGAAAGCCCAGCGCCCGGGGACATTAACGTTGGTTGTTTCTTCAATATTGACTATGTCTGGGGTTCTGGAGCCGGGGATGCTAAAGAAGTTGGTGATATTCCCACCATTAAAGCCAGCCTAAAACAAGTAAGAGAGCAAACTTCATTACACATCTTTGCTATGGTAAAGTGATGCTGCATTTCCACAATCCTCTGTCCCCCCACAGTAACTCCGGACTTTTAAAGTCTCTTTTCAGACATTTCAGTTTTCAGGTAGATTGGATGAGAGTGAAAAGCTTAACAGGTACTACAAGCACTATGGGTGTATATTTACATATGCATATACACATGGAGCACTCATCACCTGTGCCCGACAGTGAGCTTGCAAGGCCAGTGCTGGAGATGTTGAGGGACTGAGTGAGCTCAAATACACTGGGAAAGCTACAGGCAGCCATCTGAGAGCTCAACAGAGATGTGGATATGAGAGTGTGAGCCTCACCTGGGCCATCACCCCACCGAGACCAGTTAGGGGGTCCCCTCCACTGGCTGTCCCCGTGGTCCAGCTGATCTCATGGTAGTTAAATATGGCAAAAGAGGACGCTCCATCTGTGATCAGGACCGCTTGGAAAGTGTTTACCTGTTGAAAAAGACGAGCACATTCACAAGGTGATGCTGCTCTGCTCACTCTGCTCACCTGCCCTGCTGACATTCATCTCTAGCACCATCTGGGTGAGACGGGGCAGGACAAGACTCACTTAAATCCAACTTAACGCCAATAGATGGCAGCATGAGAATAAACTGGCGGGGAGAAGCAGTCGGCAGGATTGGGGTTGTTACGGACTGTTATCTCCCATTACCCTATCTTAGCTTTATTCCTCGCCGCGTTATCTTACCCGCTTCCCTTCCACGTTCACATCCTACAACACTGTTAACGGTGCATTACATCCAAGGCAGCCATGTATATTATGAGCTGCTTTGCTTGGCTGACAGATGCCCTTGGTACCTGCTAAAGCTGCTGCTCATTCTTCCTTTCCCTTAAAATGACTCTGCATTTCCAGCCCCTCAAACTCCAGATACATTCAGATGACTGCCAGCCTGGGCCCCGGGCTGGGAGAATGTGCTTTGCCAGCCAACAAGGGTGACATAGCCCCAAGCTCAGAAGATAGCCCCAAGGACAGAAGATGCCTCTCCCCTTGAGATCTCCCCTCTATCCTTCCAGCAGGGATACTTCTCTCTGCTTTTTGCATCTCCCTGCCCTCCCCATCCCTGCCCAGCCTACACCAGTCTGCACTGGGACCATGCCATGATAAATAAGTGCTCCTTCTGCTTCTGAGTGAGCAGGATTTTAGCAGAGCAGAAAGCATGGGCTGTCCCCTTTCAATTACTCAAGAGCAACACTAGGAGCCTGGGCACAGCAAACTGTGAAGGAAATACAGCCACAGAAACACAGATGATATGGGAGAACACATTGATGGAACCATCTCATGCTAGAAAGTGTTGGGGCTTACCCTGTCAGCAACCCCCAAGCAGTGCAAGCAGAGAGAGCTTTAAAAGGTGAGCACAGGGACCTGCACTCACTATTTGCATGCCACAAGGGATGTCACTTCCAAGGCACATTAGGCTCTTGAAAAGGGAGGCAAAGCAGCCTGTAGGAGCTGTCAGAGAGAGTGAGAGGTGTGGGAAGAGCTGCTTCACAGAGCTGCAAACGGTGCAATTCACACCAGAGCAAGCAGAGCGCAAGCTAAGGGGAAGCCATCATTTCCGTTCCTGCATCCTTTCCCTGGGATTCTGCCTGCGTCTGGTTTCCCATTCACCACACTTGCTCGCCTTTCCCAAGCCTTTTCCCGTGGCCATGAGCTCAGAAGGTGCTTATCACAAAGCAAGATCGCTTTGCTAGTACAACAACAGCTCTTCAACGGAGCAAACGCTGCTCCACTCAGGTGCCTCTTCGGGGGTGGTGGAGCTGAGCAGGTACCAGGAGGTTTACAACGTGTGCTGCTCACGGTCAAACACATCCTGAGCACCTAACGGGACTCTCACAACTGAGCCCGTTGGCTCAGGCGTCATTGAGGGGCAGTAACTGCGGTGTCCCCCGAGGCCACATTCACACAATTGTTTTCCTGCAGCTTTTCTGCACTGCGATGAATTCCCTGCTTAAGCTGCATCGTGCTGCTCCACGTGCCAACCCGGAGCCCTGGCTGCTATTGAACGGGAAGGCTGCTCTATAACAAAATAAATTGCATTGTGTTGCAAATGTAATTCTTCAGGCAATACACGAATCTCTGTATTGCTTGCTGTCTGCAAATATATATATATGTATTATTTTCTTCCGCAAGCACTGCCAGGACTGGCAAAAAATATGCATTAAATCTCAGCCTCTCTAACAAATGGAAAAGAACTGAACTGATTATCAGAGCCAGCTCCTTGAGACAGAAGGCCACAGCTTTTGGCACCCACAGCACACAGGCTAATCCTAAACGACCCTGGCCCCAAACAACAGCAGTGATCCTTCGCTTCGCTATCTGTGCCCCAAGCTTCCACAGGGGCCCTACCAGCAACACATCAGTGGCCTGGCATGGACCTTTTGACATCAGCTGTGGTTGCAGCTCGCGTATTAGCTAGGTTTTTAAAAGCTGTTCATGCCCTCAAAAGCATCACACACTGCTGTCTCCAAACTCTTGAGATACATCTTGCACTTGTATGGAAATTGAGGAGCTACCACGACTGGGTTGCTAGTGTGACCCTCTGGTCAGTCTGGATCAGGCCGTCCGTGCAGGCAGACCAGTTGTCATCACAAAAACACCATCAGTATTCCCTTTGGCTTTTCCCTTTCTACCTCATGTCTGAATAGAACAGCCACTCAGCCCTTTTCTAGATGCCCTCACCACCCTCTTGGATTAGTGCTTTGGAGAGAGCACTGCAGCCTCTGCCACAGAGAAAGACATCGTGATTTGAAAGGAAAAGGTTGTTTTTTTTCCAAATAAATACATATTAAAGCTCTCATTTTCTCTTTCCTTTCTCCAGCTCCTTGGAAACTGTATTACTTCCAAAACTTAATTTACCACAGATTCCTGCTCCTTTTCTGTTGGAGCAGCCCTCCCTCCTCACACAGGCAAGGAGCAAAGCTTGTTTCAAAGCTCATTTCAAAGATGCTGGGGCCTTGCAAGGTGAGCTCAGGGTGCAAACCAGAGCAAACTCATGTTGGATCCTGGATAGAAGTGGGCAGTGGAGAGGAAAGGGCAGGTTACAAAACCCAGCCTCAAGAGGATGACCAAGGAGAAGAAGGGAGCACAGAGCAGAAGATTCTGACCAGTGAGAAAATGAAGGGCATCCACCTCTGCAGCCTGTTCTTCCCATCACCAGTTTATCCTGCACCCCTGTAGTGGACAGAACTGATCCAGCACAGGAGCAAGCGGGAGCCTCGAGTGGTTTATATCGTGACATAGCTACTGTTCAATGCCAAAAGTTTGGTTCCATTATAACTGACTTTTGCTTGAGGTCCCTGTAGCCTCCTGCAGAAATAGCTCTTTTCTATCACTGCAAAATGAAGGTGCCATATCACAGTACTGAGAAGAGGGAACTGAGGAGCAGGAGCACAAAGCAACTCAGTTCATGCAAAAAGGCCAAGACAGCTTTATCCAAGTATAGATAACCTCAACCATCAAACACCACCCGTCAAGAAGTACAGCTGGTGGCCCTTACCGGAGTCGTGCTGCTTCCCCCGTAGAAAGTGACTTCCTCCCAGGTGACGATGAAGATCCAGGTGGCAGAGAAGGAGGACATGTCCTTGAAGTGCTTGCGGATGTCCTTGGAGGCTCTCCTCAGCAGCTCGGGGTCCGTGCTCTCCCTGTAGTAGATCTCCCCCCGGATGCCATTGTGCACATCAGCCCAGAAGGGCGCGACGAAGGCCCGGCCGTCCGTCAAGGGGAAGGCTTCTGGTGTGAACTGGCTGACGAGCGCGTTGAAGGAGATCACCCCGTTGTTGTTGACCTGCACAGAGACCCACTTCTGTTTGAGCAAGCCTCTGCAGGGAGCAGAGAGCTGCTGCTTTATCAGGTGAGTGACCTGGGGCAGAAGGTGTCTTATGTAGTGAGAGCTCTGGGTTTACCCAGCTTTGGAGAGCAGCCCTGCAGCACTGAGAGACCCTGGCCTATGACACGGGTGGCTGCACGGCCGGGAAGAAGTCCCCTTTGCCAGGCTTTTGCTGTGCTTTCATCTAAGAACACAGCAGCCCATCCTTGTCTCAGGTATGGGTCCAAGCCATTGCAGTTGTGTTTTCCCCTACAGGTCTCTGCATGTGCTTATTTCTTGTCATGTAACAGGAATAATGTTCTTTGTGTCAAGGCCTTAGCTTTGCTGTATCATTTAATCACCTACAAAAAATTTATTGCCTTTTATATTCCTTCCTCATGAACATTAGCCCATTAAATATACCTTTGACATTCTTAATCATAAAACCTATCAGTTCATGAAATCTAAGAACTTGTCAGGTAGGTGCTAATAAATCTTCCAATTCCTGATGACAGGGAGAGAGTTTAAAATGCAGCTGCTAATGGCAAGAAAAAGAATAAAGGGACGGTCTGCTTCTTCACTTACATAAACGCTCCTGTACGGGGCTCCAAAGAAGACGAATGGGACGGAGATCTTGATCTCAGGAGAGCTTCCATCATCCACTTTGGGCGTTTTGGTGTCGTTCTGCCAGAACGGATACAGACTCTTCATGGCATGAGCTGGAAGGAGAGTGAGAAGAGAGGCCTTATGGCAGTGCCAGGAAGGTGCTGGGGTTGCCTATCCCCTAATGTTGACCTCCTGGGAAGAGCAAAAGTGCTGCCTTGCCCTCCCCTCCTTCCCCGGTGTGGATGTGCCACAACAGCTCCACAGTTTGCTGGCAAAATGAGGTTTCCTGCTAAAAAGCACTGTCAGGGAACGTAATTGCCTCTCCTAAAGGTATTTCAGAAGACGGTTTTGATGTGTTTCGGTACAAGCCTGACACTTCCTAGCAGGATAAAAGCCACTGATTGGCTTGAGTTGCAAGCGTCCACTTCTGGCCCTAGGGCATGTGTCCTTTGCCATTGCAGCCTCTACCAGATCTCTGCTGTCATCTCATGGCCTCCTTCTTCCAGTTAGCGACTGGAGTGGCTCATCACAGAGCAAATGGGGATTTTGCTGGGTTTTCCTCCTCCTCCTCCCCTCTTTGCTGTAGAAAATCACTACCCTGAACTCACGACATTCAATATTGGCTGACATGAGGCTCTGAACAATCCTGGCTCTCTTCACCTGGATTCAGGACATGCTTTGGTTCCCTAGCCCATGCCCTGCACTGTTCAGGGGCCTCCAGCTGAGGACAGCTTGCTCTATGCCCCATTATGGATGCAGGAGGAGCTCTCCTTGTTGCCCAAGCTATCTCCTAGTCACCCTGAGGATGCTCCCTGCCTGGGAGTAGGGAGTCTCCATCTAACCCTTCTTCACAGGTTCAACTGCTTCAGCTTCCTCTGGGAAAGGAGACAAAGTGAAGCCTGGCCTAACCCACTGGCATCCTGACTTCATAAGACACACATGTGCCCCACCAGACATAAAGGGAGGTGGTGTGTGATGGTGTCTGGGCTGCAAGCCTGGTTTCACAGGTATGTCCAGAGGACCACAGCAAAACTCCTGGCTGCTAGGTAGTAAAATCAGTCATTTCACAGCTGTAATGCACCTGACAAGTTATTGCAGCTGAGGCTTAGCTATGAGACAGGCATTTTACTCCTTCTTTAAACTGGAAACTCAGCAGAAGCTTCAGCACTACTAGTGTGACACTGCCACACTTTAATATGCATCACCTCCTGCAGCCAAACAGCCCAGCAGGCCCCCACTGGTTGTGATTTTTGCCCTGGAGGGCATTTCTCGAGCTAGCCCCCATGTCAGGCAGCACACATCTGCCACATTACCCACCCATATTGGTGGTCCCTCCCTCCCCATAGGAAACACTAGGTTCACCCTGCGTCTTGCCCTTGCACCAGCCAAGGGGCTGTGTGTGTTTTCCAAGCTCTCTGTACTTCCCAGCATAGCTAATCAGTGTTGGCCTCCCAGGCAGGAGATAACTCACCTTGCTGCCGTGCAGTTATCACCAAAAGGGCCACCCAGGCCCCGAGAAATGATCGCTTGTTCATCCTACGGGAAGGAAAGAAACCCGGACACGTATCACATCAATGGGAAAACGCATCCTCAAGGAAGCCCTGGGTGATGCTGAGTGCCATCACTTCCTGAAGCCACCGCCATGAGCATGCTTCAGAGACTGAGGTCCCTCACCCACCAGGCAGACCCTGGAGAAACGCGTGCTCTCTTCAGTGGTGTAATGAGATTTCCCTGGTGATACCAGCAAATAACCCTGCAGGTCCTGGCAAAGTAAGCCCATAGCTCCACGGAAGAACCCCTGCTCATTGCACGCAGTGTCTGCAAGTTGTAGATAGCCCCGGCTCTCCGTGGGCTGCCTGTTCTGACAGTTCAAAAGCAATTCCTTCCCGATGTACCTAGTGTGAGGACAGACACCTCAAGAGCAACAGCTTTGCACTGCTCCAAAGACAAGAGCCGATGCAGAGCTGAAGCGTGCTCCCCTGGGTAAGGGGCTTCAGGCACCACTTCAACTAACGCTTTGTGCTGGCTGCTAACACAACAATCACCATTTTTGACAAGTGTGAAAGAAGCACAAACATTTACACAGCTGGGCAACTCCTTGCTGTACAGGAATCAATGATAGAGAGAGAAACGGATACAGGGCTGGGAAAATGAAAGCGAAATCCTGTGCCAGCTCCAATTCCTTCTGTGCCTAATGCAATTTGTTACTCATTATTAATTCAATAGAAACTATTGCTAAAACACCTGCTTTGATTACTTCGCCTGTCGCTTTCCCTTCATTACACGCAGGCAGAGCTCACACAGAACTCCCAGGAAGGTATCGTGTGCTCCCAGCGTGTGCGCGCCCGCCAGATAAGTACGTGATCAGCTTCAACACAAACTCTGTCTATGCATCATGCACAGCCTTAGTTTCAATATCTTTGCCTTCCCCCTTTATACATCCCATGCATTTCAGTTGCGTGGACACGCTGCCTACAGAATCTAGCATCTCTTTGTGTTCTCCCTATAGGTCTGCCTCAGTAGCATATGGGGATCAACAGATCCAACTCCTTCCAAGTATACCTACATAATGCATAGAGCACAGGACTGCAACAGGGAACATGCCATCATCCGTCGCACATCCCTGCCACTTGTCTCCCCCTACCAGGAGCATAGAAAGCATGAAACACAGTGGAAGGAAGGTTCCTCCCTGCTTTGCTGCTCCTCAGCATGCCACTCGCATCAACACGGGCCCACAGCAACTGTTTTCTGCACTGAGAAAAATTCAATCCACCAAGGAAAAGTTTTACCCATCTTGGAAAGACAAAAGGAGAATGTCAGAATTTCACATAAATCATACATCTGAGTCACTGTGGATTCACTAGGAGAGACTGGGCACACAGTGACTACAGGAAGCTACGGCAGTCAAAGAACAAGAGCTTGGGAAGCATGACAGATGATGCAGAACGTGCTACTTAACATATCGCATTCAAAACTACAAAGTTTTAGGTATGGAAAAGAAAATTACCAACCTGTTTTGTAGATAGAGGAGCAACCTAAATCTGAAATTTCAGACAGATCTTGGTAGACCGGGGAAAAATCCTATGTCAATGGAGAATGCATCCCGGTCCTCCTTTGCCAATTATTGCCGATGACTGAAACAGTGTCTCAGTCCCCTTGCTCTTGCAATTGTAAAGTCTGTTTCCTTCAATGCTGTTCCAGGGCTGGAGGAGTGTTGAGTTGCAATCACAACTGTTGCCTCTATTGATAACCAGCAAGCTAATCTGCAGATCAGATTCTGGCCTGGAGAGGGAAAGAAGCCTCTTTCTTCCCCGAAAACTCACCCCCCTCAGGTGGATTCAGATGGAAATGCCAGCGAGCCGGAGCTGGGCTTGTGGCTGTGCTGCTCAGCATCACTTTTTGCCGAAGGGAAAAAAAGAAACCAACTCAAAAGAACTGAGCCCCTTCCTCCTTTGTGTCAGTGAAAAAGCACGCCCATCTATATAATGTTACAGGATTAGCATTAAAGAGTGCTAGGCTTAAAGCAGTGTTCAAAGGCAGTGCCCCAGAGTTCCAACCGAGTTACTTTTCCATCCAAGTCTTCTTTTACTTTCTGTAACTTACTTCTGATTTTACAGGTGGGAAAGGGAAAACTTACCCAGTGTTGCGTGCTCTCTCCACATCTGCCGGAGAGGGCTTCATTGCTGGTCCTGTTTCCACCCTCTCTGGAAGGATTCTGCTTGATCCCGTGGGAAGCTTCACTGGGGGGCTGCTGTGTTATTACCGTTTTCATTCTAGCAGCCTGCAGTTCCCCAGGGACATAATGGGCTGAGGGAGGATGCTTTCCATACCCGTGGTCACCTGAGCTGAGCAGCTACCAAGGATGCTTATTGTTTCTCAGGGCTTGGTGATGGCTGCTGCTCGGTGAACGTTTCAACCTGTGCTGACAGCCTGGGAAACACCATAAGCCCCAGAGAGTGGTACCTGCCAAAGGTCTGCAGGCCTTGAACTGTGTTACAGAGACCAAGGCTCTTCATGTGTAGCCTAAGATCCCGACTGCTTTCATTTGATTCCCATTGATGTCAATTGAGAGAGGCAGAACAGCAGCCGAGAGGTGATGGATTCCGCAGTCGGCAGAACCCTGCGCTACCCGTACACACACTCCCTGCCCTTCCATCAGGACAGGAGGGGACAGGAATGCCAGCAGCCAAACAGGAAGCACTTAGAAGCCCAGGAGCCTTGCCCAGGACCCTGGCTGCTCCTAGAACTGTGTCTAGCAAGTTCAGCCCCAAAGTGCTGCATCTTACCTCAGCAGTTTCTTTTAGTACATCAGGGCACCAGGCAGCACACTGCCTCCACAGCACATCCCAGAGCTTGCTGGCTCCGTACACCCCAGCGTGGCCTTGCTAGTAGGAAGCTTCCTTTTTTAATGTATTTTTCCCCACTTCTAAACCAACAACTACTTTAGGAGGGCCGGGGCACTGTAAAGCATTGACTGGTATTTCAGGGGCAGTTACTTTTCCAGCCTGCCATTCCATGCACCACGGCTTTTCCTTTCCATCCCATACAAAATGTGAATGTTACCGGCCACAGAAAAAATCAATTGACTCTTCTCAGCCTGTTTTGTAACACAGAGAAAACCAGGGAAAAGAGGTTTCCCTCTGCTCCTTTGTCAACTTAATATTCTGGTCCTGTTCATCCTGGACAAGTCTACACTGATGAATTTTGATTAGGTTTCACGGTCTCTTTGGGGAAGACTTTGTCTTCTAGGCTATTTTATTTTGGCAGGGGATGCTCCCATCACGCAATGCTGAGCAAACAACTGCTTTCCCTCTTCTTTTTATCCTTCTACCAGAAAATCTCCTTCCTGTGCCTGACCTCAAGGAAAACTCAGCATTGCAAGATGAGATAAGGGGATCTCCGGCTGCTTGACCTCAGCAAAACAACTGCAGGAAGAGCCGTATTGCATTCCCTTTCCAAGGAACCTGGCCCAGTCCGGGGAAGACTGCATCCCATTCAGAATCCTGAAGGTCATTTGGCGCAGGCCAGCATTGGCTTAGCTCATGACTCCTGCTTTAGTGGGGATGCTGCCCTCCCCATCACCACCTACAAACCTTTCCTTGAGGGTGAAACTTGTTTTAACCCCTAGGCCAGTCCCACTTAGGACATGGAGCAGGTAACGGAGAGTGAGCTGGAGCCTTCTTCAGCACCTGGAGTGGAGATGAGTAACCACCATGGAGGAATACAGTCCAGAAGAGGATTAGGTCTTCCAGCATCCTGACTTCTCCTTTCAACAAGCACATACCACACAATGAGGTGGCTCTGCCCGAGCTCCTCGGGCAGACAGGAGGCAGGAACAGTCAGCAGGACAAAGAAATCTCAGCAGCTTTCAGCCTGCCAAAGGTGTGTGTTAAACATAGAGGTGAGACGGAGGGAACACAAAAGTGCAAAACTTGGGACACTTTGTTTTGTGTAAAAACTTACATAAGTTTATTGAACTGATCCAAACCAATTACCTATTTGGCCTGAATTCCACTGCTAAGTCTGCGAGCAAACCAAAGGCAAACTGTGGGAGCAGGAAGTATATCCCCTGTGAGAGAAACCAGAGTAAAAAACAAGCTGGACTTAAGAGTTCTTCCTTTTTCTTTAAAATTACATATGGATGCATCATTAATAGGGAGCAAGAATAGACCTTCACATTGAAATTACAGCTCAAGTTTCCAGTAACTGCAGAAAAGCAATCACAGAGGCAAAGGCCCGAGATGGCTAAAGCCCTTCGAACGCTGCTCTGGGGAAGGCGTCTCTCTACCGCCTACAGAAGTGCCACATTCAAATGAGGGAGGCACAGCTGCCAGGAATACATATTTCAGCCTCTGGGCTGCTTTCAGCACCTCGTTTGCATTTTCAACTCCATACACGAACAGAACCTACAGAATCTCATTTACAAGCAAGAACAGCAACCGACGGAGGCAGAGCCGCCAAGTCGCCTTCATCAGATTACAGACCCGAGGAGGCGAGGGCAAACCAAGAGCCTATCCCCAGAAGCAACGAGCACCATTAGGCTCAGTTCCTCTGAGCCACCACGGGCCACACAATTATCTGCCACCGGAATGTGCGCAACTCCCAGTAATGGGGGTTACAAATCCCAGCGAGGAAGCAGAGGACAGTCGTCACGCCATGCATATTCATCACATCGCCGGTTAAGCGATCTGCATGAAACATCTGGTCAAAACATGGATAGTCAATAGGAATGTATCCAAAAAACACAACAGCACAGCATCTCATCTCAACACAAGGAGCCGTGCGACACTTTGGTATATAGCTGTCACCTAATTCCTTCCGAAGCAGGTGCTTTGCCCACCGCTATGCATGAACCAGCACAAACAACAAAACAGTTCTCGACAAAAGTAGCCCTCGGATAGAAGGAAACAAAAGCTAGAGAAGCCTGCAAATCTATTGTGTAATATAGATCCAGGGACCTCTTCCTAAAGCAGGGATACGCCAACACCACCAGGTCACAGCCCCTCAGGACATCGCACTGATTTAAATCAAGCCTCCTGCTAGCTCAGGACCCTCACAGATTCTTGGCACCCATCCTCAGCCCTAAATCTCCTCTCTCGCTCAGAGGCCTCCCTCTCTCCCACTGACACTGTCCCCTCTTTAGTGGTTACATGGCACACATACAAGACCTTTGCCCAGAAGGCATTACAAAAGGAAAGCAAGCCGACCTGGGGTATTTTGCCACATCAGCTGCATGCCATTTGGCCCTACTTTTCGAAGTCAACCATCTGGACACATAAACTGTCCCTGGATTTGGACACGACTCTTTGTCTGTGGGAAGCAAACCAGGATCGTTGGTTTCCAGCCCACAAGTGCTCTGCTAGCCACACAGAATGTGAACTGCTTCAGAACATCATCCCAAAACAACCTTCCCCTAACAAAGCAACAAGGCAGTGGTATTCATACTATGACTTACTGACCTGAACAAACCAGGGGAGCAGGTTTGGGTGCTAGCACCAAACCCCTGTCAGCTCCATGGCACTTGTCACCTTGTATACCTGTAGGTGTTCTCCTTTCCACCTTCCTCTCCCCACCGGGTCCACCGTAAATAAAAGCATGATGTACTGACTTTTCCAAGGTGGCACAGTGACAGCACTGTTCCCTCCACAGACTGGCTAAACTGTGGGTGAACAAAAGTCAAAGCACATACTTGGCACTTCTTTAACATCCCATTCCACTCTTTAATGGTGTTTACTTCCTTTTCTGAAACCGAGACATTTAATTGTGTTGAGGATGTTGGTCAACAGTACAGCATCTCATTAATACCAGTTACAATGCCATAAACATACCCATATAGGTAATTACTGCTCTATAGAACTAGGCCAGAGACACTTTTGCATCCTCATCGGTAGCTTACCTCTGACATTGCAGCGACTGAGAGATAACCTACTTAAACTGGAGGTCAAGGGGAGAAATAGGCTTCTAATATTAAACAACCATATCTTCATAAAACTTTGCTTTATAACAAAATATCTTATTAAACACAACTTTTCCTATGCCTATGTATGTATATATCATACAGAAGTGTTGGCTTAAGAGTTCTGCTATAAGGCAGCAAATGCCTTTCACTGCCCAAATGGAAAATACATCTTCAGTAAAGCTCTAGCTTATAAAAGCATCATCTTATGTTACACTGCCACCATCTCCCTGCTCTTTTGTTTTATGGGTACCACAGCTCCGCAGGTACGTGCCGCAGCCTCTACGCTACTAATGATGAGTCTTGCTCCATTTCCTATTGCTCATCTCAACAGGGCCAGGTAAATGACATTTTTGGCAGGGAGATGAGGCACAAATTAGTAACTTGTCTTAAATCCTCCCATTTTTAATCATTCCTCTGGACGCAGAACTACTCCGCTCTGGCTGGTCCCCACATCCCCGACCTGAAGACTATGAGATAATACTTGTTCCCCTCCCCATCCTACCCCACCCTACGATCTAGGTAAAATATGAAGAGAAATACACAACTCCAAGAATATAAAAGGAGCTTGGTGATATGGACAAAAGCATTATGGGAAAGAAAGTGCACATGGGGAGAAGGGAGTGTTTCAACATTCAGGTCAGAAGTTCACATGTAACTAGAGCCCTCACTGCACAGCTTCAAAAACTTGCATGTAGCTGTTTATGAGGAGGCCATCTAAAAGGTCTTCAACTTGTCAAGGGGGCAGAGGAACAAGGGGCATAAGAGAGATAAAGGAAGGAGGATCTCATTACACAATAAAGGGAATCTGCTCTGCAGTAGAAAATGGAGACTAATTTAAGCAGCAGCCTGCGATGCCTACGAGGTGCGTGTAGGGGGGAAGCCAACAGAGAGAGTGAAAACCTGCTTTACAATAAAGTTTTGCTACTCATCTTCTAGAAACTGATCTGAGCCAACACATTCTCCTAGTTCAGACCCTTAGCTGGGACCCCGCAGCTAGGAACCCCTGGGGGGAAAGTGCTAGGTTTCATTTCTGGTGCAACAGCAACAAACACAAACTTCAACTTTCCCCTAACTCTCTCCCAGGAGAGAAATCAATACTTCTTTTTTTCCCCACCAAAAAAATCAGGACAGTATGGATATAAAGCCTGCATTTTGAAAATAAATTGTTTCTTTCTAATAAGGGTCGCTTTCTTTCCCCCATTTCGTGCACTCATCTAACCCAAACCAGTGGAATTAAGTGGATGCACTAAGTACCTGAGCTCTGAATCAAGCGGAATACTGTTTTAGATCTTGTCACTGAACTCGAGCGTAACAAAAGGTTGAGACAGCACCTAGCTGCAAACAAATACTTGAGCAAGCTCGAGCCACAGTTGGATAGCTAGGCCATAGGGTGCTCTGGTGGAGCCCAAACCCTAACAATTTAGACAGAGAAGACAACAGGTCAAATTCTGCACCGAGCTGTCGTCTCCCTTATGGACCCTAGCACCCTTTAGCTTGAAGAAGTGACCATTCATGCCAAATCACGAGTATACCGGAGCATCAAAGGAAACATCAAGGTATTGCACACACTGAAACACACGCACTGAAGTCAACTGTCACCTCAAGGTCACCTGCAGTGGATGGCAGGCATGGTTTTCAGATCAGGGCACGTCCTCCGGGCTAAGAAATCACCTGCTAAAGAAACACAACCAAACCTCAACCAACCAACCGAAACAAAAACCTTGCCAAAACTCCTTAATGCATGTGTGTGGGTGTGGGGGGGCATGTGTGTGCACCCGAAAAGAGGCTATTTCATTCTGGGCTCCACGTAAATTTTATCTCCATCCCGAATGCCGTAGGAATGCAGTGCTCGCGAGCTGTATTTCATCTCCTCGGGACCAAAGGGAGCTTCCTGGTCCAAGTAGAAGAGCAGCATGTTGCTTGTTGACAACTGCACGACAGTTTTTAAGTGCTTCTTCAATTCTGCCACAGTCTGATCCAGACGGATGGACATCTCTTCCACCTTATCCTGGAAGTGAATCTCCACCTTCACGCTGCTCTGGGGCCGAAGATCCACCACTGCCAAGGGCTCCAGCTTCCCATACTTCGTGACCAGCTCGTGATACCTGTAAAATTAAACGTGTCCAGAGTTACAGCAGAGCTGCTCATAGTGTTTCACAAGTCAGTTTCTGTTTCACATTATGATTCTACCGCACTTGAGCTGCCACTTGATGCAAGGATGCTATTAGGTTGCAAAGCATAAGCAAACATTGGCAAGGAGAGTACAGTGACTGGATGACAAGAGGGTGAGCACAGGTCCCAGGGTGTGATTCATGTGAAGCCTGGAACTCTGATGGAGCTAAAACCAGAACCCAGACAGCAACGAGCTGTCCCCATCCTCCATAGCTGGCTCTTCTGAAACATCTTGCAGTTTAACTGGCACTTCAGTCAAGATGGGAAGGATGGATGAGGCTCTTATGTGTAAAGAATACTGCTGAGGTAGCATTCAAATTGCATGGAGCTTCTCTCCATACAAGGCTCCTTTTCCCTAAAACAACAGGGGAATTTTCCTAGCAGAGCCACACACTGCACCATCACTTTCTCTTTGGAGCCTTCAACTGTCCCTCACAAGGCCCATCCTCGGGAGCCATCTCCTGCAATGGAAAGCCCATCTCACCCTCCCACTCCCTTCAGCAGGTATCACTCCAAGTCTGCAACTCCCCTGCCTGGCTGGGAAAGAGGCGAAACGACCACACAAAACACAATGTGACTGAAATGACAAAGACCAAGAGCTGCTGGGAATGGTAACGTTTCAGAGGCCCTCCACTATGTGCTGTACAGAAAGCTCTTTTTGTTCCCAATACGAGCCCGAGCTGAATGCGATCGGTGCTGTGTCACGGCCCCTGTTGAGAGATGATGGGACCTGGCAGGCTGGGTGACCCCAGGGAGTCCTGCTCAGGACAGGAATGCTCCTGAAGAACAGCAGACCCTCTGTCTGCAGGGGAATGAGGTAAGGGCCACAACACACTAGGATTTCCCCAGTCTCACAGACAAAACGAGCTTTCACTAAGGCACAGCATCCAAAGGCAGGCTGGAGCCCTGCTCTCACACTCACCTGCAGAACGATAGGATCAGGCCTATTTCCTTGGAAAAACCATTAGTGCTCAAAGGAGACGGCACACTCCCCATATTTTACCCACTGGGCTACTGCCTGCAGTAAGAACAAGTGCTAGCCAACGTGTCGCCAGCAGAGAGGAGATCTTTGCAGCACAGTTTCCAACACCTCTGGAAGGATGTGGTCAGGAGAGGAATAGAGAGCAAACCTGCTCTTTGCTGCCCGCAGACCATTTTGGGATATCCCTTCAGCTCTCATCATCTCCACATGCTGCAACCCTTCTTATGTGCCAACTAGAAGCAGTTCATGCCTGGGGAAACTGCAGTGAACAGGGCTGATGGTGGGAAGAGTATGAAGAGGGGGGCAGATTTCAAGCCTGCTGAGAGAGAGAAGCACCAGGAGTGGGCTAAGATTACCCGAATGCATGCTGTAAGTATGCAGAGGGTCAGGCAATGCTGTCTTACATTTTCTCATGTTGAGGAAATGCAGAACAAGGTTTGAAGCCTGCTCCTTGTATACTAGCTGCAGCCTGCAAATAAAGTTTAGCCTGAATGACTGGCTTCCCTCAAATCAGTAAGAACGAAGGCACTCTCCTCATATGGTTCTTTTGTACCCCAATAACAGGCACCCTGGAGACTTTCATAATCACCCCTTGCAGCCTGGCAGGCGCTGGCTGCCAGAGCAGAGGATGCTGAAGAACTGAGCCCGGCTAAAAGTGTCTCTGATACTCTGCAGATAAACAGCAGACCAGGCAAGCGGAGGACTCATTAAAAACCCACAGACACAAAGACGTCAATCAAGAAGACAGCCAATATTGGACTGTAGGCTCAGCACTGCTTTCTAACCCACAACATCCAGGCAGAGATTACTCTTTCCATTTCCCTGCTTTCTGATCCCTTTGAGCTGCAGCCCATGAAGACATGCAATGCAAGCAGAGGGGTTTGCTGTGTGCTCTTCACTTATCACATGCTGCACCTCGACAGTCTTGCGGGGGGCTGCTTACACTCGTGAGGTTTCCATGCCCAAGCGTGTCTTCTTCCTCTGCTTGAGGCAGCACTGCAATGCAGATGCCATACCCCAGCAAGAACATGCATGTGTCCTGACTAGACTCTAATTATGAATCACCTTCAGAGAAACCACACCAGATTTGGAAGCAAATAAGATGAAGCTTTAGCAACAAATACACACGGAATCACTGCAGAGAATGCCAGCTTTCCCTTCCTACAAGGGCTGCTGCACACAGGTCCAGGAACTGAAAACCAGCCCTCAGCACTAGGGACACTCTCAGCCATCTGCAGCCTTGTTAGAAAATAGCTTGTAGTGGCACACAACTCCTCCAGAACAGAACAACCCTCTTTAGTAGCTGCTTAAGTCCCTTGGAAATGCTTCACAGATGAAGGGATTCAGACAAAGAACCCATTGAGCAAGAAAAGGGCAGTAACAGTGTTTAAAGGTTAAGAAATCAAAGGAGGAGGTAATTCTCCTGTACCTTAGTGAAATAGCATAAAGCTAGCATGCTGGTTATACCCAGCTTTTTTGGATGGGATGAGATACCAGTTACTTCTTACATGAGCTCCTGTCTGGAAACTGACCCTAGCTGCATTTGGTACTATATGCACACAGCCTGCTCCCAAAGTCCACATCCTAACAGTAGCATCAAGTTGTATCCCACTGTATCCTTCTAAACAACTGGACATACAAAAAACTTGTCACCACAATACCCAGAGACACAAGGAAAAGAAACAGAGTCTGACATCAACTCATTTAGTCATCCTCTTATGCACAAGCCCTGGCAAGCTCAGTACTGCACACACATTCCACCAGGATCAAAGGGCTACTCATACCTTAGTGTCCCTCTCAGTATGCAGCTGAATACATCGTTATTCTCCCCTTCTAGAGCCACAAACACAGGGAACAAAACAGTTTTGGTAGAAATAAAATGTTACGGAAAATAATCCATTTTGGGAGCAGCACCATGAGCTCACGGTCCCCAGCTCCCCATCCTCTCCCCTGCATCCTCCGCCTCTGCTGCAATTCCTGCCAATATTTCTTTCCATTTTTCTGCTTCAAGGACTTTTAAAATTACAAGCAGGGCTTGTCCTCAGAAAAAGGCACAAGAGGGATCACCAGCTGTCTTGCTTCCCTGACTACATTAGTACCCTTCGCCTCTGAACTGACCCCAGGATGCCTTTAACAAACACAGTAATTGCTGGACCTATTAGTAGTCACATGAAATGCCATGCCCTCATTCCCCATTCCAGCCTTTCCTTGCCCTTACTGTATCGCTAAGGCACATACACAGAAAGGAGACAGTTTACTTAGGAGGAAACACCAACCAGATTCCATTTGCACCTTTCTTACCCGTACCAGGCCATACCTTTGACCTTCTCTGCCTCAGTTTCTCCCTTCCTCTGTCTGGAAACACATACACACTCTTGTCCTACCCTCTTTCCATAAAGAGAGGGCTCCGAAGCTTTGCTGTCTGTAAAGCACATGGGGGTTCCAGGGCAAAAGGCATGCCAATGCAGTGGCTTGATGTTCCGTGATCCTTCCTCAGCCCATTAAGAAGCAGTAAGTAGATGCTGGCACAGAGAAGATACCAACTGAACAGCATCTGTCAAAGTTCATTAGTTTACCAAGATAAACGGATCATTGGGCATACTTTTTTGGCACAGAAAACCCATCAGATTTGTGATTTGTGGGCCTGAAAGTGAGGGGACAGCATCCCATCCACCAGTCACATTCCACACACCAGATGGTCAAGAGAATTAGACGCCCTGGCCTGGCACCAGAGAACACGTTTGTACTGGCTTGTGGGGACTCCCAAACACAGGTGGATTATGAAGCTAGCCATCAGGGAGGCCAGGAAGCAATGAACATCATGAATTGAACAGTCATGTGGTTTAATGGCACTTGACATGGACACTCTAAGACTAAACCTGACTCAGAAGTGATTCTACAAGTCATCAGACAATATTCTAATATAACAACATTAACTAAAACAGATTGAGGAAGGCAAGACATGGAACAGCTAGCCTGATATAACACAATCCGTTCTGTCACCTTTCCTTTTGCCTTGCTGCCCTTCTGCCCCTGCTCTCCATTCCATGACAAAGAGCATACCTGAACGGGACTTCCTCCTCTGGGAATTCCATGTAATACCGGATGAAGAATCGCTCCGAGTCCTCTCGCTCCCCATCGGCAACGATGCTTCCGTTGAGCTTGACGATAGACGGCAACCTGCATGCAGACACCAAGAAATACAGTCAGCAAGAAGAGAAACCCACAGGGTGACTGACAAGACAGTCACCGCCACATTCAAACCAAAGTATTTTCATCTCACGTGTGCATCATGTGCACAGGTACGTATCAGGCTCAAAATTCGATGAAAAGCAGAGAAATCAGGCTCAACATTGCCACTACTCCCATTTTCCAACACAACAATAAAGAAACCAAAGCTCACATCTTCTTGAGTGGTGAATTCGCACCAAACCCTGTCTCCTAACAGCCTCTTCCTCCAATTACCCACTCCCAGCCATTCATTGCCATGTAACTCTTCTGCTGAGCACAATGAACAAGGAACAGACCTGGCTATTAGCAGCTTCCTGCGCTCCTCAGTGGTGTAGGACTGCAGCAAAGGGATTCCTAGCAATTTCACTTCCTCGAGCTTGGGAAAAGAATTTAACTTGTCAATGTCTTCCCAGCAATGCAGACCTGCTCAGAAGAAAAGACTTGCTTAAACAAACACAGATAATACGTCGTGTATCCAAGATAACAAGACTATACATGACAGGCGAGCATCAGATCCTGTTTCTGGGAGAAGTCAGCCTTTTGATCACGATGTACTGCAAAAAGTCTCTTTCATTTGCTACAAGACAAAGCAGTTTAAATTCACTCATGATGGTTTGCATGTCTAGGAGGATGATCTCCACAGCTGATTAGGGAGCTCAGTTTTTTATGGACTCTTTGGCCTCACTGCTGACGACTGACTAGCATCAGTTATGACGGCTGCATCTATAGAGATGCTGCCTTAAGTAGTATTAAAGTTATCAGGACTTTGGCCATTCTAGACATCACTAAATAGCTATTAAATAGCTTTAGCTCGCACACATGACCACCTTGGGTCCCATTTCCACTCCTGACCCAAGGGTAAAACAGTCCCAGAAGCCATCCAGCCATTTAATGAAAAAGACTTTAACTCAATTTCAGCCCCCTGAAGACCTGACATCTGGGATAACAAAGCAGGCAGAGAGTGTAAAATAAAATAGGATTGAGCAGCAATACAGCCCTCATTATGTGCTGACATCAACACTTCTCATCTTCTCTTCCCCTTGCTGTGACTGCAGAAACATCTTCTGCGATGCTTTTCTGATGACTGCTCCAAAAGCTTACACTGGCAATGTGAGTTAGGAGACTGGTTTCTCTGAACAACACCCAACAGCTTCACCCACACAGTACAGAAAATGAGAAAAAAAACAGAAATAGTACTGGTTTAAATAAAATCAGGGGTCTCATTTGAGTCTCAGTTCAGAAGAAGGGGCTCTTTTGAGAGCAGAAAGAAAACTCCTAAGCATCACGGCAGGCAGGCAGAGTTTCCGTTCCCCATAGCACTCAAAACACATCTGCCAAGTGTTTAACATGCTCCTTGGGATTTCTGTTTGACTTCCAGCTCCCAAAACATCAAAATGCAATATAGAGTCCAGAGTTCTTGAATATCTGGCATCAAAATTGCAAAACTACTTACCACAGGAGCACTCGCTACACCGTGAGACAGTGCTTTCGAATCCAGCTTAACAGGCTTTTCTTCCTCTAGTTAGCTTTAAGCTTTTATTATAAGGATTCCTTGATGCTCACATTGCAGAGCATGTTAATAAATCACCTTCTACCTTGGCTAACACTTAACTATCACTTGCACAGCACATAAAGCTGTAAAGAACAGAAGATTATGATGCATTAAGTACTCCTGCAGAAGAACTTCTGGCATCTCACAAACACATCAGAGCCCTCACGAGCTGCCCTGCAGCTCCTGCTCCCCGAGCATGGGGTGCTCTTCCTGATATGCCAAATGCTGCTTCTCTTTCTGGAGCGTTGGCTGAAAATTCTCTGGGGCTGAAATGTAAAAGCAGCCTCAAGCATAACTTGTGAGCTTCTAATAACTGAGCACACATGACAGACAGCCCTCACATGCCACATACCTACACATACACTCATTTTCACTCAGAATAAAAGAGGGATTAAAGGCAAATGGGATTCTTCCATCCCCTCCACAGCCAGACATTTATCCTTCTCCAGCCAGAAGCATCTGAGGCTGGGATAGGAAACAGAGGGGAAACTACTAATGTAAAAAACCTGTGGAAGCTCCTTTTGAGTAGCTGCAGGTCCATGCTCCTCTGACTCATCCTTTAGACAACGACTAACCTCAAAAAGCAGCAGGTGAAGCCCACAGAGATGGGCAAGTTGATTTCTTGCCCATTTTCCTCTCCTAATGCTCCCTTCTTCAGGTCAGGACACTTGAGTGCATCTGCTTGCATAGCCCTGCATTAGCACCATTAGAAAACTGGATGTGCCAGGCCTGTTGGGACTACATTTATCAACAGCTTTTCGATTCTGCAGAGAAGCCAGGACAGACTGCTCAAAGGTCACTGGGCATTTCCAGCTCTGCTACAGCAACAGAACTATCCCAATGGTTTAGACTCTTGCTCAGCACTTCTGCCTTCACCTGTCCAGGAAGCAATGCTGACTGCAGGCTACTTAGTGCTAACGCAGCCTGAGAAGCAAGCACCTCAAGGCTGATGTTTCAAAGAGCACAAAGCAAGTGTGGGTTTTCACCTTCTCGAGAGGAGAGGCTCAATGCAGAGAACAAAAAGCATACTGCTTCCAGGCTCTCACCTGACTTGTGCAAATTGATGGATCGCAGGTTGGGGAACAGCCTTGCTAGGGAATCCTCTGACTCTTCAATGGTTGTGAGGTTGTTGTTAGCCAGGATAAGCGTGTCCAGTGATGGAAACATAATTCCCAGTTTTCGAATTTCAGTCCAGTCTTGAAGATTGTTATCAGTTATGTGGAGTAATTTGAGAGACTGACAGCAAACTGGAGAACAAGACACTGTTTCATAGTCATTAAGGCACAGAAAGAGCTCCTCCAAGCTGCACAGGGGAAGAAAGATCAGATCGCCATCTCAGCATACATTGAGATCTCAGGTACAGGGACACGCGCATGCGCTTTTAACATGACTTTCTACAACAGCTCTTATGTGATTTGAGAAGCTGGTGTAGAGAAGAGATTTGAGCATTCTGAATGGAGCATTTCAACTCCATCTCTGCTTCCATTTGTAAGCTTCCTCCACAGATGAAAAACACCTCCAAGTGTTCCCCTAGCCCCCAGTATTAATCGTGTAACAGATTGCTCTGGGTGGTGTCCCACATGTGTGCCCAACAAGCCCCCAACCCAGCCCCAGTGGTGGTTGGTAACTGCTCTCAATGCTCACAACTTATAGAGGTGTCTTTACATGACACTGATGATGCTTTTTTCCCCGACATCACTGGTTTTGTCAAATATCCCCATTAAAGAATAAACAGGTCCCACTAGGTTTTCAGCCAACTAAACTAGCTCTCCTAATCCCAAGGAAGTGAGCATTGGCCATGCAGGTTATACCATTATCATCATCTCTGCTCACAAAGCCACACAAAGAGGGATCCCTTATCAAATCGAAGCCACTGAGGACATCTGCAGAAGCAGAATGCCTTCGCCAAGGTGGACTGTGGCCAAGCCACAGAAATCAACACTTTTGCCCAGAAAATCATGATGAAATATTACTTGACAAGCAGCCAGACCCTCAGACTTGCATCTCATTCAAAAGCTATTAGCACACGTATGCATCGCACCATTCATTCTGCAGTGACTCAGAGGAAAGCACGTCACCTCCTGCATTGTTGGGGTCATTATCCGTCCCTCGTATGCAGATTTGGATGAGAAGCCCAAGGCTTTGCAACACCACTGATGCGCTTTTAAGACAATGTGAACTATTTACTTGGCCAGTTCCCCTCTCATCCCTCACCATGTGATTTGACCTGCATACAGCAAGCACCCCTTTCTATGCCCCACTTGCCATGCTTACTCTGGTAATTCCTGCAGGATTGTGTGGACTGTCTCCCAGGAAGCTTTGCTGTTGTTGAGCACAAGTTTGCGAACCCCAGCGAAAGAGCCAGCACACCTTCGCTCTAAAACGGACAAACTGAGAGGGTTGGAACTCAAGTTTAGAAACTCCAAGTGGGGAACGTTGGACACAATTTTACTGACCTAAGTGGGGAGGGAAAAAGAGAGAGAAAGAAAAGTGTATCAGGCAGTGATCTAACCTCATGCATTAACACCCTATCCCCTAAAAGGGGGGCCTTCGGAATCACCACGAGCCAAAGAAATTATACTGGGGGGGGGGGGGAAACAATGCTTCTGGATAACTACCCCCTATAAATCATACTCCTGCTATTCACTGATCTAGATCGATTGGTTAATTGCTCATTCACCTCAACAGTTCATTTAATTACACTCTCCAAGCAGCCTGATAAGAGAAAGCCTGTCTCTTGCGGGAGGTCGTAAAAACCTCAACACCAAGATTAAGCAGCAGCACGCTCCAGGAGCCAGCATACTGTACCTCTCTTTTAGCAGGAAGGGAATGGGCACATCTCTTGGGTTTATGGCCAACACTGATCACTTGCTCGGGTTTATGCTGCTCCACACTAGCCACAGACATCACAATTTTGCCCAACTTAAAAGCCAGAAGCTCACTGCACACATACAATGGATTCCTTACTCAATTCCATTACTCTGAAAACAGCAGCTTTCTTACATTCAATCCCAGTGTTGGATGGGAAGAGATGGGGCAGACCATGACATACACAGGGCCCAGCTGCTAGCAAAGGGCAGCTGTATCATGCAGCAGTTGAAATCAAGTGTGGAATGCATGATGCTGGAGACAGTCTCCCTCAGAATAAGACAAGCCAGGAGACAATCCCAGTTCATAGCAGATACACCCTCAGTACAAAACCATCTTCCCTGGCTCTAATCTCAACAGACAAGCCTAACATTTCTCTCCTACTCGCTGAGCTAACACCTTCTAGGCTAACATGGAAATAACAGGAACAGGGAAACCCATCCCGATTCTGGCTTTGTGACCCCCACGCCAGAGCTGGGACATTTCTGCAAACACTGAGCTAACAACTATTTAAAGATAAGAGTTTGATGCAACAGAAACACATAAACATGCTTATGTTGCAGCTCCTGTTCTTTTCCATATATTTCCAACAATAAACACTAACATAAAAGCAGAGCATAAGCCAGTGAGGAAATGTTAACAACTGAACACATTGCAATTGGTTTACTCATATTACATTGCATTTAGCTAGCATAAATGCACCCAAGCACTTCAGAGGATTTTACATTGCATTTAGCATTAATCAATGAGTCCTCAGAAATATCTTTTGAGGTAAAAGTTATTAAAACCTGTTTTGCAGATAGGGAAACAAAAGAGGAGAGAGAATAAATACAGAATTGGTAACAAAGCTGGGAATCAGCTGCCATCACTTGGACCTCTCAGTTCTTGCTCTGTTAAAAACTGCACTGTTCATTAACCTCTTGATGTTAGAAATGGCAGTTCAAGTGCTTTGCAGGATAAATATATATAAATATATACATATTTGTCATGCCCAGGCCAAGATCGTAAGTCATGAGGTAAATGGATTGAAGTGCCCAAATGGATTAAATTCATCATGTGTATTGCTCAGTTGTTGTCAGAGTAAATAAGCATCAGCTTCAAAGATGAGAAAGAAGTCACAAAAAATGGAAATCTCTCTCATTTAAATGAATAAAGCACTCTTCTAAGCTGCAATGCGTTTGCAGTCATGGCAATAGCCATCAAAGTTACTCAGAAAGATGCACATGTAGCCATTTTACCTCATGCCAGTCTTCCAGTTTATTGTCAGAAAGATCTAGCTCAGACACATGAGCACAGAAGGCAGCGATTTCATTCTCATCCCCTGCACAGGTTATGCCACAGCTGTTCAGTACCAGCACGCTCGGAAGGTTGAGGCGATCTGAAACAGGGAAAAAGAAACGATGCCCTCTGGTCAGCCTTGCGTTGCTTACTTACAGAAGGTAACAACAAGCACAAACATGACACCGAGCAACAGAAAAACTCTATCAGTAATTCCCCCATTTACACATATTGAGGGATCTCGGGATAAACATGGATTTTATAACAAGTGACCAACAACAATCAAGAAGTCTTCTCTTGCCTAAACAGGAAGTACCACTCGGTATCAGTGCTCTTCAGTTACCACATGTATTTCTGTTCACACGGCAGCAAGGATGGGGCAGTCTTTCATAGTTTGCAGTATGTCTCATATCAGCTCTTGCCAGAACTTCTGCTCTTCCCCAGGCATCTGCTACTGCAGATAGGATGCAGGACTAGGTGGACTGTTAGTTGCACAGTCAGACTCCCTTATGCTCTGGTACTTAGCCCACTTGTGGTTACTAACAGCAAAGATGTACTTTAACATTTCCATTCTAAGCTTTCCCTTTCCAACAATGTAAAACGTTCAGCATTCTTACAGCCTGCAAAAAGCTCATGTCTTTACTCTGCCTTTTAAATTCCTGTTTTGCTCTAGTCCCTGCTCAGGCAGGTAAAAGTTCTCCCAGCTATTTCACAGACAACGACTTGGATCTCAATGACAACCTCATTCGGTAAGGCCAAACCATGACAAAGTTACAAGCTATAGATTTGTAACAGGAAACCATTGCAACACAAGAAATGCACATTTAGTCAAGGCAAGCCATCAGTCTTACACTCTTCTGCATACAGTAGAGCTCTCCCACCTCTGTTGAGTATCTAAATCTAACAGCAAGCTTTTTCCTGAAAAGATGGCTCTTTTTCTCTCTCCTTAATACTTGATAGTTACACAACTAGAAAGCAATTCTAGCAGCAGACAATTATCTGGTGTGATCAGAGTTTACAAGTTTCTGGCAAGCTTGTTTATTAGCATCCAGCTTCTTTAAAGGGTAGTGTTGTACTTGGGGAATTAGTTATGATACGCTTGTAAGTCGCATCTCAATCGCATTTTAGACTTAAAAACATGCCCTTTTCCCAGCATCTAAATAGCTCAGTAAAGTGGGTGCTCACACACCAGAGAGAGGGCACTGACTGAATAGTCCATCAGGCCCATTTCCTGTTCATGCTAATTTTGAGCAACACGCTGTTCGGTTTATCCTCAGCTGAACTCAGGCCCTTTTTTTTCTCCTCTGTCACACTCAGTAACTGTGAACTTCATCCAGCTGACTTCCATGGCTCTTTTCCCCTTTGGGGCTGGTTATGATACAAATTGACTTGACGGGATTTAAACCACACTTACCAGTCAAGATGGGTAAGAGGTTACACAAAGAAGAGGCAGTTCCACTAGCACATGGCACCGACCTCAAATTCAGATCAAGTGTTATGTATTTGTTAAGCCATCTCTGCAAAATAGCCACAGTTGCAGCCAATAATGAAAGAGCTGGAGAAAATTAACTCCAGGGACTGCTGAATCCTCAAAAGTCAGCCTGTATAAGGCCTTATTTCTATCTTCCATTGACAGATTCTGACTCTGTTATGCTGTAGGGAAACTTACTTTTTCCAGCAACCAGTTCAGCCCCTAGATCAACTTTCTTTGTTAGACCGCAGTTTCTCAGCTCTTCACTAAGGAACACATTATAATACCCCATGATGTTTCTTTTTCTGGTTAATTCAGGGCAATTCTTTCAACATAAGAATGGCCAAGAAACTGATCCCACCCAGAACCCACAGATGCTCGGCAAGACCAGAAGCCTGGTTCACCTACCTTTCATAGGTGAACCCTGTGGAGTTGCTGGGACATGCACCCCCATACCAGGTCCACGACGATATGGGAAGTTCTCAGGGCTGTATTTCTCACAAAGAACTTGCATGAAACTCCTTCCACTGGGCTGGTCCATGCTCCCTTCTTGGACTTCTGGTTAGCACTGAAAAAACAGAGCACACAACCAGTCAGCAACCAATAATAATCTCCAGTACTGGTCCCTGAGAACACAGATCACAAAGTGTCTCGATGGGTTACGTCTAATAGGTCCTATTTCCAATTCAAAATTACAGTCAAATATTACCTGAGATGAAACCAAAACCAAGCAGAGGGTCCAAGCTACACAAATGTGCTTTCAATCATATCACAACAGGCTAAGTATGAGACCTCCTTGTCCCACATGCTCTTACAGGACAATTGCCAATGTGCCCCAGGCTGCAAAACATGATTTCTGTACCTGCCAAGAGGGCTGTGTGATACTCACAGATATCTTCAAGCACATTTCCAGGGCAGCAAGAAGGGGAAAGAGCAAGAAGCTGTTTCTGGGTAAAAGACTGCTCAAATAAGTGTTTTCACCCTTGTCTTTAACTCAGGACTTTCTGTCAGGATCAGCTTTTTGAATGGGGGAAAAAAAGAAAGGCAAAAAGGATCCACACTTCTCTAACTGCCCATAAAGAAACACTCTGCAAAGCAGGTTATGGTTTGCTTTTGTAATATCAGTACAACGGTGTAAAGAGCTTGGAGCCTAACGCTCTGATAGCAAGACTTCCATCAGCTGGCTCACTGGGTGTCATGGAACTACTTGAGTTTGATGGTAAGCTTACTCAGGGCTCTCACCCTCCTCGACAGCAGCGGCCCATTCAAAGCAAGCTTTGGCCTCATAAGAAGCATCATCATTTCTTCTCTGACACTGGCAATGAACTACAGCCCTCCCATCCTGCTTGCAAACCTGTTCTGATTAGAGCGCAACTGCTGTGTCACGAAACACTCTCGAGCACGTATGAGCACATCATTTGGCCAGTCCAAAAAGCCAGTTTTGCCAATTCAATTTTGCAGCTGCTTAATGTATCTGGAAGATAAACGTGCCCTTCATATCTGTGTCTGTCACAGAACAGCACAGGAAAAAGGACTCACCACACTGCAGGCTGCCCGGAAAGATACTGAGTGTCAGCTGGAAGTATATTTGGCACAAAGACACCGTGATGGTCGGCGTTCTGCTGTACCCTAGGTGGAACTAAGCTTATCTGTCCTACTTTCCTGCACATAGGCTGACCTTGACATTGTATAGTTGTCTGGATAATGAAGGAATTTAGCTTGATACATGCACCAAGAGAACCACATTGCTCCCAGGTTTCACACAGGCTGTGTAGTCCGAAGCAGTGCCTGCTACCAGCCATGGACACGGAGCAGAGATCCACATTCACGGGTTCTAATACAAGGCATGGATTCAACTGCAGGTTTCCTACAGGGTACCATTAGTCATGGAGCAGCATTTTTACTAAGAACTGCATCATTACATTTCCAGTATAGCAGCAAAACCCAGCTCACAAAGATACATATGTTATGCACATAAACCTGCACCTCCAGGTGGAAATCCTTACTTCTGAGTTCCTGTTGGGGCCACATGCATGTTGAAAGTGATGTTGCTAACCAACACTGCATTAAAGTTTGTGCCTGCTGCCATAAACTTTCCTTTAGCTTTATTACAGGAAAGGAGAGAGAGAAAATCCTGAGCAGAAGGGATTTAACTGAGGTTCAGGTTCCCTTTGCTGAGAATCGGCTGCTTAACAAACTGCTTCTTCATAAACAGACTAAGGTACTTCTGTCACAAAGGACTTCACTATAACAGGAAGCAAGCTGACTGAAGCCTGTTGTAATTGTTATATTATATAACAAGTTCACATGTCACAAATAGGGACTTAAAGGATTGGTCTTACTTAAAATACCCCAACAAAACAAACACACCTTTTGCAGCCCTCAACAACTTGGCTGATGTGTATCTCAAACTGAACCTCCTGTCACTAGATTATCTAGAATCAAGAAGGAAATCAAAGTTTGCATTAGGAACAAGGCATTTAGTTTCCTGCTACACCATTCTGCATGCTACAGGAACAATTTGCATTGACAGCCAAGGCTTTAGGCTGAAAGGCCTCATTCCAGAAGCAGGTCTGGAGCTCAGTGCTGCAGGACACACTGATACTGCTCCCTGAATGCACATTCACACATCCTGGTCTGGAAATTCTGGAACTCCCCATGCTTAAAGCTGTCTGTCCTTCACATTGCTTTTTTATCACCTCCATTCCCCTTTATCTGCTGAGCAAACATCAGCTGGAATCCCAAATGAGAAAATCACCTTAACATAACAAAAGAGGCAAAAAGCTGTGTTTTCAGCTACACTATGAGGGCAACCCAGAACTGAGAAAAAACATCCCTAATGCCATTTACATTCACCAGCTTTGAATCACAAACATTTTCTTTCTCAAGCTATACTTTTGCATGCCAAGGCCATTGCCGGATGCCAAAGATGTCAGGGAGCGGACAGCCACCTTTCCCACTTCCCTTCTCCTCCCCTTTCACATTCACTATAATCATCTGTCATGCACGTGGCTCCTCTGAATCACTACGATTGCTCGAGAGCAAGGACTAACAACATGCAAAGCAAGGATGACACATTTCAAGTGCACGTTGCCTGCACAAGGGCAGGGTGCTTTGCAAGGTGCCCATTTCCGAGTGCTTTTCTGCCGATGGCACAAGGCACAGCTCACGCCCTGCCATAACTCTGGGGTTTCTGAATGACAAATGTATGCTCCAAAAGATGCACTCAAGTCTTTGGAAGGTGTCAACGAGTCGTCTTTGTTGTCTATATTTAAATGCTCTGCCAGAAGGCTGTGGCTCCAGTGACACACAGCATGGCATGTGTCTACAGAGAGCACGAGCCTGACTCAAGATCCAAGGCAGTGAAGTGACAAGAGAACACCAGAAATGACATGAAAAACGTTTCTATCCCCATGCTATAAGCCTATGAGGAGAACAAGAGACCCTCCAGGAGAACTGCATCACTAATGCCATTCTAATGAAGCCCAGTGCCACTCGAATGCCTGCAGAGCAGGTCCTAACCAGCCACACACCGAACACACTTTGACATGTTTGGATACACGGAAAGCAAAGCGTAAGGAATAGATGCGACAGGACAAACATCTGTCTACGAGAAGCTGCTGTGTCCTTCTCCTGCGACACGATTCAGGCTTATTATACATGAAGCGATCTTGACAGCCAGAGATGAACAGCATCAGGGTAGACACGCTGACCCTGCCTCTGACAGGATGCTACCAGCACTCCCCTTGGGGGCTGCTGCAAAAACAAACTCCACCGCACAAGTGTGCAGCCCCCCTTGCCGGCCCCTGCCCTGTGCTGTGGGGCCCCACGGTGTGGGGCAGCCCCGGGGCCCCATTCCCCGAACGCTCGAGAGCCCCTGGGCCGGCCCGGCCGCCTCCAACACGGAGGTTGAACTGCCCCGACCCCCCTCAGACCCCCCGGGCAGGTCGGATGCGGGTGTCCGCGGGTGGCAGTGGCCTCCCCCGCCGGGGCAGCGCGGCAGGAGCCCGGTGACACCGGTGACAGCCCCGTTCCCCCCCCCCCGGCACCCCCGGCCCCGCTCACCCAGGCCCGGCGGCCGCGTCCCGCATCGACCCGGAAGCAGCTCGGCGGCAGCCAAATATCACGTGACTGAGCGCGGTCACATGGACAGGGGGCCGACCGGCGGAGGCGTCCCGGTTGCTATGGAGACGGAGACTCCATAGGGGCAACAACATCTGACGTCACCTAACCGCATCGTGACGTCAGGCAGGGATGCAGGAGGGTGACGACATGATGCCCGCACCCCCTATGGCTCCCAGCCCACCCAGTGCCCCATCACCACCCGCACGGCTGCACACTGGTACCCGAAGGATGCACAGGGGTAAATGATGCTAGCTCCCAATGTGATGACGGCCTGTGAGCATCCTTCTTAAGGCAGAGCTCGTTATTTATCTGCCCTATGCCCTCTGCGGTGGCACCTTTCCTGCAGTGGCTGGTCACGACTTTAGGAGGAGGGAGGATACCACGACCTCAGGAGGATAAATCATGCAGGGAATAAGGACCAATCTGCCTAGCAACAAGCCTGCCGGGTTCACCATCCCCATCCTTACATTAGAAGCATCAGAAACTGCCCAAAACGTGGCCTCTCCTTCCTGCAGTTTGGAGGAGAGCTGCATCAGTCATGGATGAATAGCTGCAGCACATCTGCACGCTCTCCCCAGCCTGTAACATCATCGGGACAACCTCATCCTGTTACTTACACACCCTGATTTATGCACAACCCATCCAGGCAGCAGCATACAATGGCAGCATTGTGGGTGCTACCCAGAAAAGTGCTCAGCACCAGCTCCATGGTGTGTATGTGAGAGACTGGTTTAGCTCCTGCTCTGCCATGCTGCCTCCCTTTGCACTGACTCACGCGCACAGATTTACAGCCAGGAGTCAGACAGCTCATGCTAGGTCAAGGAGGCAATTCTTCTGTGAACCCCACAGCTACAGCAGCAAAAAACCTCCATCCCATGAAGCAAAGCAAGCCTCAGGCAGACCACATTAGCCCCAGCTGCAAAGTTAAAAGCTGCATTAGGCTTAAAAGTGCCCCAATGTTACCACCCCTAAAATTCAGCAACTCTGTCTCCTATTCCTGCTTCTCCTTGGTGCTGGGACTTGGTTCACTCACAGTATATGTCTTCAAGACACTGGTAGGGAAAGTCTGAATTCCCAACATCGCCTGATGCAGGATTATGAAAGATTCACATTGCTGCTGCGCACCCCAGGGCAAACTCCACCATTGCCACTATGGGAAAGGGGTCAGGGTTTTCAGGTGGCACAGTCCAAATCACACCCACTCTCTCCTTGTAATTCTGCTGTGCGGCACCATATCATCCCCAGACTCCTTGCAGCAGAGCACTGGCAGCCCAAGCTGTCAAGTGCTGAAATATATGCATGGCTTTCACAGGCCTGACTTCCCTTAAGCAGAGAGAAAAACACTTTGGTGTTCTTTCTTATTACCCTGTTGACACAACATTGGTTTTATTTTGCTCCTATGCGGGCCAGCACAGATGAACACTGCCTTGCTAATGCTCCATAAAACCCCATCCACCTGCATGCTCTGAATGGCTTATTTGATTCTTTTAATACATTCCGGAGAGAGCTTTGTCTCCATTTGGTTTTCCTTCCCCCACTACTTCTCGTATCTGTTTCAGTGAGATAAAGAACTCCATCGCATTCAGAGGCTACACTCTTTTACTAACAATCCTCATGTTTTTTGCACAGCTTACGTATGCTATTCAGTTGCTAGAAGGCAGACAGAGCATACTTTAGCTGGTAACTGGCACCAGCAGGCTACGTTCTGGTTTGAAATACATTTCAATTGCTGCTTTCTATAGTTACAGATCAACTGGATAGAAGAGATGTCCGTGTTAACCTCCGTTGGGTCAGTGCTGCAAGTGTGAGAAAGTGACCGGTGTATCCCCTGGCCTGCTTTAAAGACCATTCCAGCAGGGACTGGACAAGCCAGGAATTGTTAACACAATATAGTCTTTCACCTCTAGGGGCCAGTTTGAATTCAGCCCAAGCTAGGGCTGATTGAATGTGCTTATCATCTGTTGGCTGTCTCATTGTCCAAGTGAACTAAGTCTGATGGGTCTCAAACTACATCCCCCCCCCCCCCCCCCCCCCCCAGCAGACAGGTATCCACTTGCTGAAGCTTTTTCTACCATTGGCCATCGTGGGTGACCCTTCCTTGGCAGACTCCACTCTTTCCCACCACCACCTCCCCCCAGGACTCAAGAGGCCACGGGAACCAGTTCCCTCTTTACTTGCTTCCTCCCTGTCTGGCTGTGCAGGAGATGCCAAAGGTGGTGTTCAGCAGTGCTGGAGCTGGTTCACACCCATGGAACCGGTGCCACTTAAGAAGCATTCACCCCATGGTGGGTGGCAGAGCACCCCAAATCCAAATCCATTGTTTTCAGGCTTTTAGAGAAGTAAAAAACATCCTCAATATCTGAAAAAGTCCCATCATAATCCTTCCCTCATCACTCATGCTTCTAATGTACCACGTCACCCGCTCTCAAGGGGGGGCACCTACCAGGGTCCAAGCAGCTTCATGGGTTCCTACATACTGAGGGCAGCAGGGAACCACTGTTAACATCCAGAACACAAGCCACAGACTCCCCTGATTTCATTCCCATCTGATCTGGAGCAGCTCTTTCAGGCACAACAATATGCAGGCACCCTTGAAAAATTACCTGAGACGGAGAATCAAACACAGGCCATGCAAAATCAGTTCGTTTCTCACTACCTTAATGAGGGAAAATAAATAACGATAATAAAAAGGCAGGATTCTAATCGGAATGGGGCACCTAAACCCAATTACTTCCTAACCCACACTAATAGCGTTCGACAGGTCTTGCTGTGCCCAGGGAAGCAGCATCACGTCACACATGGGGACGCAAACCCACTGAGATCACAGAATTCCTCCGGGGTGTACATGGTGATAATGGCAGCGGCAGAGGAAGGAGCATCTGCTGCTTATCTGTATAATTTTCCCTATATTTAGGTTTTAGGGGGAGGAGGAGGGAGAGGACTTGAAACATACGCAATTTTCTACTTCTTTTCTGTAGCTTTTTGATCCTTTCGCTTCTGGGTTTGGCAACTGCAACTTTCTTCATCCTTGGAGATTATTCTTCCATTCCTCAAAGAGACTTCAATTTCCTCACAAATCTCTTTTCCTTTCACTTAATTTAAACATTTATGGCCAATTTCATGATTTAATAATGAGAAATAAAATTGGAGATTTACTAAGTGTCGAGAGAAGACCTTTCATTTCATCTGGGGATTAAGAAGGGAGTTAAAGGTGTGAATCCTGTTAGCCATGCTGGCCTAACTTAAGCTCCAGCGTGCTAAAGAGCCCAATCCTGAGAGATACTGAGCGCTCTCTGCTCCCACTGAAGCCCTGTGGACTCAGAGCACGTTGCGGATTTGGGCCCCTTAAGACACAATGATGGTGCATAAATCTATGGCAGTGCTGTCTCATTGACGCTTTGCTAATAACTTTAAAGCCTGACATTCATTTTGCACTAGCGCCAGCAGATCAACTCCGAGCAGCTTCTCACCACACCATTAATTTAAGGTAACAATTCACCAAGATCTTTGGTTCCACATAAGCGCTTCCCAAATAATTTCTTCAGTGTCTTGTCAATTATCTGAGACTAATGCACCTTGAAGTTACCTTTTAGAGCAAACGTTACTCCATGGCCATAACTCTAAATTATTATCAGTAGCCAAAAAGGATAGGAACGATGCAGCTTTCAACTTGAGAACTTCAGGCTGCACGTTCAAACGCAGAAGGGAAATCAGTACATTGGTGCAGCCTGAAGACCTGCTGGATTTCCATAATTTGGCAATTGCTAGGCATGTCCATAGGACCAAATGGACCTTGAGCCTTTTATTCATTTGATTTCATTTTCTGGATGACTACTATTAGATAAAGGCAGCTTTCTCAGGTACCGCTGCAATGGCACTGGCCATCAAATTATGGCTGCAAATCAAATCTCACACACTCAGGGCTAGGCTCAGCTGGCTGCTGTCTCGTCCTCTCCATCGTGACGTGGATTCTCTCCCATCTCACACGTTGGGAAGTGCAGCACCATGGCAGGCTACTCCCTGACCCAGCCTGAGCAGCAAGAAGGACAAACCTGGGCATTGGTTATGCCCACCGCCCTTCTCCATTTGACTCTGGGTCTGTCCCATCTGCTGCACCATTCAGGGCACATCTCATTTTGGACCATGATTTCCATTCTGTCAGACAAAAAGGACACCAGCAGACAGAAATGAATCCAGACATGAGAATGGCTATGTCTTCCTCTGCCAAATGCTCTGGATTCATAACTAGTTGCTATGATCAGACAGAAGTGCCACTGCTGTCTGACTTTGGAATGGGACTTTGGCTGGGAGAACAGGACAAAACAGAGTGAGAAATGTCTCTTCCCGTCTTGTGTGTGCAACAGCTCCATTACAGGTCTGGATCTCACTCGGAGAATGATGATGCCTGAGCATGGAGGCTGCCAGCATTCATAATAATTAACTATTAATGCTAGCAAACACTTGGCAAATCTCCACCTGTTTTCATCCAGAGCTCTCAGAGCCCTTTGCAAACATGAACAGATTAAACTTTGCCAGACCCCCTCGAGTCCTACCCATTAATCCAAAGAATTTCCTCCGCTTCTATTCTCTGACAGGGTATTTAGTAAACATGGTGAGGCTGGGAAGCACTCAGCTCATCCCCATTTTACAATGCTCAGGGTGGTAAAGTGACATTCCTAAGCGCTGCCGGTGCAGCAGTAATGGGCAGCTGTGGCCTCCCACTCTGCAGGCAGCACCTCAAACCCTGCACCATCCTTCCTCCACTTGGCATGTCTTCATCCCTATCTCACTGTCAAGACAGAGCAAGCAGGAAAGGGATGCAGGCTAAGCCCAAAGCCTGACGTGGATCAGCAAGCTGGTAGAGCGATAACTCTACTGCTGTTCTTGCTGCCGGGATGCAACTACCGTCACAGACAGAAGTAACTGTGAGCAGAGTGGCCCAGCCAGAGCATAGCATCCTCTACGAGACCATCTCCCACTGTGCTTGCTATGGCTTGGTGGCACTTTTGCCACCCAGTTTTGCCATCCTTGCTACTGCTTTCTGACAGCTCTTTGTGGCCATGAACTGGTCCAAAAGTAAACTGAAAGAAAAGGGGCTTCATTCCAGCATAATGATGCTCACTTGAAACATAATGTGCACATTGGGGAGTTATAATGAAACAGCTTGGTCATCGTCACTAATTGTGTCTGCTAAACCAGCAGGCTTCCTCCACAAAGACACTCACCTTACAAACCTCTGTTTTTATGTTTGAAGTCTAGCTTCAAAAGGGAATACCCATCCATTTGACCCAGCCACATGGCCAGCAGGGTGCTGGGGCTATTTGAAACAGCCAGCAAACCAACATTCCTCACAGAAGAGAGCAACGTGGCCCACAGGACCTCAGAGCGCAGACACTTGGTATCCTCCTAATGTCTGGCTCCCTACCACGTCATGACCTCCATTTCAGCTGTCTAAGGGCTAAAGATATCGTGTCGGATCAATGGCTTGGGAATAAAACCAGAGGCTGTGTGTTCACCTCCTTGTCCCAGTTTAGTTCAGCAAGCAATAATCAGAGCGTTCTCTACAGCTAACACGCCAGGGTATTTACTATAGACTCTGGAAGAACAATCAGGTTTAGGTAGGCAGCTCAGACATCTTAGTGCTCACCTGGGAATAAGAGGTCTTTTTTCTTTTCCTCCCCTAGCTCTTTCTCCTCAGCTGCATTCACTGTTGGCTTCAAAATAAACAGCTTTAAATCTGAGCTCAGCAAGAGCTAAGCCTGAAAAGCCACAAGATGATATTCATGAGCATTTCCTGGGAGTTCAGGCAAAAGCCAAGCCAGGACCTTTTTGCTGAGCCTGAGCAGCATGAGGAGCAGTATTTGGAGGATGAACAGAGAAAGGTGTTTGGAAGGCAGAAACAGAGGGAAACACCAAAGAGAACAGGTTTCAAAATGCATGGGTCTCACCCATACTGCTCTAAATTGCCTTCTCCTCGCCAAGGTCAGTGAAATTCCCCCTTACCTCAGTTAACACTTTGTCCCAAACAAAGCAGCAAGTCCTCTCTGCTCTCCATGCTGCTCACCAATTGGGATTTCTAGCAGCGCCTTTGGACCAGCTCCAGAGCAGGCATAGCCCAGCACAGCTCCTTATTGGAGATAGGGATGCGATCCCATGGGATTCCTAACCAGCCATAAGAAGAACCTTTGTCTGCCTGGAGCAGCCCTTCTCACTGCATTTACACTCCAACAGATATTTTCTCTCCATTGTACCCTAAGGTCAATCCCTGAGACACCAAAACCACAAGCACCACAATAAATACAACAGAAAGGATTACTCTGTCCAAATTGACTAAAGCACAAAAAATACTGTTCCAAAACAGCCTAAGTCAAGAAACAAGAAATGTTAGGTCTTTCTGCTGTAATAGACCCCCATTTATCACACTGAGAAGGGTACTTTTTAAAGGCAAATGGCCAACTAGCCCCTTTGATACATGGAGATGCTTCAAGATAGGTATGACATAGAAACCCTAGGCAGAAGCTATGTACTGGCTAATCTGACAGTTATCTCCTTTACAGCCAACTACTGTCATTTCAGCCTCTGCAAACTGCCAGCTACATTGATAACTGCAGAGCTAAACAGCAGAGGAGAAAGTCTTTGTTAATTAAGCCAGCTCCCTTCATTTTCTTACTGATCTGGCCTCAGCAGAGCTTTCGGAGATCTGCTGTTGTGTGGCCCTTTGTGCTGGCGATGAACTGCAGCACACCCCCCCTTAAGGCATCTGCACATTGGTGGCAAGGCAGGCGATCCTCATCTGCTGGCTGGAATGCTTTCTGGGATGAAATGTTGCAGTCCTGCCACAAATCAGCCTATTAACTCGGCTGGAGCACAGCAGATTCCCCCTTGGAGGGGAAAAAACCCCTCCCTGAAGGATGCATAAACCTGCCCATTGTCCGATCCAGCTGATAACAAGGCTATTTTCCCAGTGTGGTATCAACTTCCAGAGGAGCCTATTTATACTGAATTCATCAGTGCTACTTTGTACCCAGAAGAGTTCAGCTCTGTGTTTTCAATCAGTTAGTGGCCATCAAACTCCTAATGGGGTTTCTGGAACTGTGGGTGCTTTATCCTCTGTTCAGCAGGCGTTTCAGGATGCTGAGCTGTTGCTCTAACTCCGTTCAAGCTGCAGCTCCTCATTTTTAGGCATATATATATATATATGTATGCATGTATGTATACCCTCATGGTTAGCTATTGAGCAAGGAGGGACAAAGCTCAGCACACTTGCAAGTGTCAAGTGTGAGCCCAGACTGACTTTTTACCATTTCTGATGGCACTTTGCAGTTCCTTTTGCAGGTCACTGGCCTGATTCTGCCTCCACTTACGCCTCTAAGCCATTGGGCTCTTTCATTTGGGTTGGAGAGGTGCCTCACTGGCAGGCTCTACTCAGAGCCATATAGTCAAAGCCACTACAGGAGGTATCATCACCTTCATTGGCTACACAAGTGATGTAGAAGAAAGAAATACGTACCTTGCAAGTACTTAATCTCACAGCTAAACGAAACTCACTGATCACTTTTCATAGCCAAATCGTGACAGCTTCACCCCAAGCCTAAACAAGGAGCAGTCCACCTTTGCTCCTTTACTCTTTGATAAGCTTAGAAACCAGTCACCATCCAGCCTTCACCAAGCAGATCTTGCCTACAGGTGCTTTCCTTTTCCCAGTGGATGTCTTTGTCATTCAGAGTTGTCACCCATCAAAACCAGTTAATCACACTGCTGTGTCTAAGCCCAGTTACCCTGTGCCCAGGGCTGCAGTTACCAGTGTTGAAGGTATCACCAGCAGCTTACATGACTGCTGGGATACAGAAAGCATCTGGAAGGGGGGTGTTAACTCAGGATCAGTGCAAGAAAAGCAAAGCAAAACAACATCACTTCCCTTTGCCTCCACCTTTTGGGTCACTTACCTGGTGAGGCACTTAGGGCTCAAGGAAAGAAGTGGACATGGCAGGGCAGAAGCAGAGAAGGTTTCTGTGGAATTGAAATGGTTAAAAAGATTCCTACCTCAGGACTACGAAGGTCCAAAGGGTTAAAGCTGTTTTATACAAAGGGTTAAATCTATTTTATACAAAGGGTTAAACCTATTCTATAGCTCACCATCTTTCTCTGCTAAGTCCTGCGGGCTCTCATAGTTCACAGAGCAACTCTTTCCTTTTTCATGTATGCCACTCAGTGCAGTGAGTGCCCTCAGTAACTAGCCCAAAACTTGTTAATACCTTCACCCATGCGACCTCCAGGGAGAAAATAGGTTTTTATCATTAGCTGCAAATGGAACTGCCTGGAGCACCATCACAAACATGGGGTTTAGCGCACAGGGAGAGATCTCAGGCCTTTTAGTTTGGAACCTGCCAAAGTGCTGTCGGCCCAGAATTGGCTGTCATTGCAGGGACAAACGTGAGGCCTCAGCCCCTGAAGAGAGGGGGAAGCAAGAGGATCAAAGAAAATGGTTACAGGGGATAAAGCGAAGTAGTGCATTTTAATTGATCTAATCTTTGGCTCCCGGGGGAATTTGCAGAGATATCTTACTAGAATTACTCGAGTTTTATCAGGAGATGACAATACTGGGAAAGTGCCTTTTGGACAGTGAACCACTCCAGATCTTGAACTGCATTAGCATTGGAACCGGCTGAGCAAAAGAGCTCCCACAATAGTTTCAAAGATGAGAGCAAGAACTGAAGAGGGAGAGAACATGGGAGATATAAACCCACCTGGGCACACAGAAGTATGTGAGCACAAACCCAGGCATATGTGTAATGCTGCCTGCTCTGGGTCCCTCCTGTCTAAAACCTGTAGGCATCGACCAGGGAGCAGGAATATACAGGACCAGGGAGAAAAGGCATCCAAATGACAGCACCTTCTATCCATCCACTCCTCTTCTGAGTGCAAACATTCTGAACATTAAAGAAGACAGAAGAGGGCAAGAGGGGCATGAAAAACATCTCCTTAAAATACAGGCCCAGATATAAAATACCATATGGGTGGCACAAACGAACAGGAGAGCTGAAAGGAAAAGACAGTGAGAAACCAGGTGGTCTCTCATAATCTCTTTCCTGACGTAATCTGTCTGAGCAGATGACTGCAAGATCTTTGGAGGAGCAGAGGAATAATGTCTGCCTCTGTCAAGATCCCGCTTTGTTCACTGCGGTGAAGGGGTGAGAAAACATCAGGTCTGATAAATGATTCATGGAGCCTTTTCTGCTGCTAATCTGTAAATGCATTTTAAAGAGAAGCTTCTTTTTGATGAAGGTATTCTGCTGCTCGTAAAAACATGTCAGCATTTAAAGACAACACAGGCACACTGTGATGCCTCTGCTGTTGCTGTCAGTGCTTTGAGAGCCCAAGTGCGGCTCCTTGCAGAGGGCAGGGATGGAGGGTTTGCTGACTTACCTCACCTGAGGATCTGCCCCCTCTCATCCCATGGCACTGGATCCTCGGGCTCTGGCAAAGCCTTACGTCATCTCATGCTTGCACCTTCACTGCAGATTTACAGATACTAAGGCCAGAAAGGACCTTTATGCACTTCTCTCATGACATCCTGCATAATAAGCTCTAATCCTCTCCTCCTGGTTACACGAGCACTCTCTGAGCATGCACATTTTACTGTCGCTGTGTGGCAGACACCTCTTTTCACATGCTCCTGGAAACAACAGAACAACTCTAACGCGCCCATCACCATGGCATCCTGTTCCCTGCACATCCTCTTCAGAAACATCTGCTGGAGTCAGGCTCCTGCCCGTGGTAACATGAGGGATTTGACTTGCTGTACCTAACCCTCAGACCCTGGTCAACTGGGATCCAACCGGCAGGTCTCAGAAGGCTGTAACTGATGTGGTCCACACTGCATGGAAACCTGGGCTCCCTGAGCAGACTGCACTGCTGTTAGTTGTGGGTTCTTTCACCCTTTACCACCGTATATCTTGAGCTTTCTTTCTGCCTTTTCTTTTTTGTTCTCCTGTTTCCATTCAGCTACAGATAACGGCAACACCACGGATGTGGACACACTCAGGCAGCAGAGACCTGCAACAGCCAAAGCACTGCTTCCCTTTCAGCTGGGTTTCTTCCTGAGCAGACGAGCCTCAAACTGCCTCATGACTTTTGTGAGTGTGGACAGGGGAGGAAAGAGAAAAAAAGGCATGATTATACAAGGACATCTTTTATTTCAGTACATTCAAGACAAAAAGAAAAGAAAACAATTCAAGAACAGGATGTACCTTCACTCAAGGCTTTATCTCCCCTGCCTCTCTCCATTGTCGTCTCTTTCCTTCTACAATCAGAAATTGCATAGAATTTGTTTTTCAATCAGAAAATTAAATTTGTCAATGTAAAACCCACGTCTGTACCAAGCAGAGGGTGAGCTGCTGCTGTTGCTAGGGAAGTAAATATTTTTCCTTACATCACATCCCAGGCTAATGGTTATCTCGAATGCTGTGAGGCATTGCTGCTGCTAGACATGGGCTGCAAGTCACCCCCAAGGCTGAGGGTGCTCCGTGGGTCACGGACAAGGGGAGCTCAGTCGCTTGTTTGGGGCTGTGGATGCTTTGAGGAGCGACAGTGGGCAGCAAATATCACCTCCCTTATGGCAGGAAGGTCCCTCCTCACCTTCCTCAAAAGGCTCCCCCCGCCCGATCCCAAAAGCAGGAAGGAAAAAGCGAAAGATAACCCCAGAACTAAACGAAAGACACAGAACCCCTGAAATTCCAGGCGTTTCAAGGCCTCTTTAAGTTCACTGTGTTGGTTGGTTGGTTTTTGGCATCTTAATATATATATATCTATGTATATATATATTTATATATATATTTATGCATTTTAAACAACTCCTCAGATGGACTCTCACTAAAAGCTGCTTCTCACGGGGGGCTTGTCCCATCCCATCCCATCCTTCCCTTCCTCCCTCAGTCCATCCGACAAACTCTGAAAAGGAAGATTTCAGCACCTGAAACCCGGTGCCTCGCAGACTAGGTCCTGACGTACCCAAAATAAACCGAACAAAAGAATAACTCCTCCCTTCCCATCCCTTACCCACATCAAATAAAAAGACACCCCCCTCCCTGCCCTTTGAGAACATCCCCTGGTAAGTCGATGTGATGGAGAGACAGCGCCAGCATCCTTTCTCCCGGCCTGGGGTGGAGAACATTAATGAACCACTCATGCCCCTGTATGGGCAACATCTGCTACACCAGTTACCCACCACGTCCATCCTTCCCATCTCGGGGCCGCACGGTGGCACGGAGACAACTGCTGGGGACAGGCCAGGCAGAGGACCTCGCTCCTGCTGCATCAGCCCTTTCAGCGGTACACGCGTCCTCTCGGACACCTAAACCAAAGCTGACCCTCTGGACAGGCCTGCGCATCAGCCCAAAGGTCCACCTTGCTCTGGAGAAGCTGGGTAACTGCTTTGAGTTTAAAAACGAGTTGACATTGTACAAGTCCATGTTCTGTAAAATGGAACAGGACCCCCTCGTCCCACCCCAACGCCCCCTGCCCCAGCGTTACTCAGGCTCGCTGCTGTTGGTGGTCTTCTCCCACTCCAAGCTCTCCTCGCTCTGTGCGGGCGAGCCCGCAGACGGCCGTGCCCGGAGACCCTGAAACCTGCGGCACTCGGGGCACACGCGGATGTGCGTGCACCCTCGGGCGACCAGGGCGGCTTCTTGAGCCAGTCTTTGTGCCAGGGGGTCTGGCTCTCCCCCACTGCACAGCTTCCCATTGCTGAGCGTGGTTGTGCTGCGGGCTCGGCGCTCCTCCGGGAGAATGGGGCGAGTCCGTACCATTCCCCCTCGCCTCCGACGAGGGTGGAAACTGTCCTTGCAGAGGATGATGTTGCGCAGCTCCGTCACCATTTCTTGGCACACCGACACCTGGAAGGCAGACCCGAGACATACTGCTCACATAAGTAAGCTGCAAGCCCCAGCAGTGCTGCGTCTGCTCTGGATTCGGATGCCAAAGCGCTACGGCCTCGGGCCTTAATCTGACCACTGGGCTTCCAACATCAGTGCTCAGACATTTATACTTGATTTAGCCCAATAGGTTCCACCTCTTGTCAGAGACGCTCCTGTGTTCTGGCTCCCCAAATCAACATGAGACCCAGACTTACTGCAGGTAGAAACTGTCAAGTGATCCCTTCTTTAGGAAAGGTGCTTGGACATTGTACGCATCCTTGTTCCCTTCAAAAGCCCTTGGAGCATCCCATAGCCTCAATCTTAGTAGGAATTACTGCATATTAGACCCTGGCCAACGGACCTAGCCTTACCCTGTGTTTGAAGTCTCATTAAACTAGGAACGCTTATCTCAGCCTTACTAGCTCCAGAGCACTGCGCTGCTGAGCACCCCGCAGGTAACAGTAAACATACACTATCCCATCAGAACACTTTCAGGCCCTACCTCTGATTGTTCAGAGTGGCGAAGGCTCCACAAAAATTCCAGCATTGCCATAAAAATTGCTACGATTAAGCCACAGATGAGCACCACAAAGATTCCACCGATGTTCTCCATTCCCAGGCCTAAAATAAAGCAGAAGGGACAATGCTGTGAGAGGCAGGTACAACATAAATTGCAGGCATCTTTGCTGGCATTGCATATCCCCAGCCAGGGATCAAAACCACATAGCCAGCACTGTCCTATTAATAGCTAACCGCATGACTCAGATGGCAACCTGAGTGACTTGCAATAAGTGCAGGATCGAAGATGCATTCTCAGAAATGATGATTTTGCAGATAAACAGCAAGTACATTGGTGGGAAGTACAAAGCAATTTGTGGACAAACCGAAAACAAGAGGAAAAATGAAAGATCAATCGGGCACAATTATTCACCCAGCTCTAGTTACTTTGAACTTCGCAAAGGAAGATGAGCCGTGCTAAAGAAGCAGAGATGAAGACAAGAAAGGGCTTTAAAGGAAGCTGGCATCAAGAAAAGCTCCTTTGATTGCACTACAAAGTGCTGGTGAAAAACGATTACAGCTGCTTCTGCTGCAGTAGCAAGGAGAGGTTCCAAACAAGACCAGGACCCAACACTGTTTCACACTATATGGTGACCAAATGGGGTCCCTGGCACCCAGTGGTACCTGGTTGTGCGGTTGGGTGCTCTCTGCTTAGCACTTTCTGGACCCTAAGGAGGAAACAGTCCCTTCCATGGGGCTGGGGTGACAGAGCCTCAGAGAAACAGCTCTTCTGTGCTTATTGGGTTTGGGTCTCAAGTGGTCTGGGCCCCTGATTCAACCGATCACTAAAAAGCGTGTGGTGCTTTGCAGCGAGGTGACTGTATGAGGCCATTACTCTACAAAAACATCTATGAAAGTCTGCATCTCCCCTCTGTAGCACTAAATCAAAGTGTAAGAATCAATGATTTATTGACTTCATCTCTGTGTGGCTTTTAGACATAGAATCTCGCCAAAATCCTTGTAAATCGCTGACCTGTTTTGTTCTAAAACTTAGGAGGCCACATTTCTCCCTCCTCCTCCGTCATCCTCCTGGCACTGCCTCCAGAGCAATCTGGCAGCTCTGTAAATCAGCCCTTTGCAGGGCTGTTCCCAATAGGACAGCAATTGCGGGGCAGAAAACACAACCCATATTCAGAGTTTAGACCCAAGATAAAGACCATCCTCCCCACCCAGCGGTACTCAACTTGAATTTAGGGCCAGTACCTCTCTCTATATCCTTCTATAATCCTAACCAGGTGCCACCACAGACACCCATTCACAAGCTCACTGAGAGGTACCTCCTTCTTCCATATACACCTAGCAGCAGGCTGCAGCCTTCCTCATTTCCCAGAGTGAGGAAGTGAGCTATAACACAAAACAGCAGGAAAACTTGCCCAAGGTCACAAAGTGTACTGGGCAATACCAGAAGCAGCCCAGGACCCTGCTTCCCAGTGACCCCCTTTCAACGCTACCTCAAAACAGAGCACACACTAGATTCCACTTCAGAGTTGGAACACCTCCACCTGCTGCAATGTCAAGCAAAGACAAGAGCTACCATGGACCAGGCTTGGCTCTCCATCTCTGCACTAGAGAGGTCAGAAGACTGCCCATTCAATGGGGGGGACCTGCTGGCCTCCCAGCAAACACTTGCTGTGGAAAGGGTGAGTGCCAACACTAAAACATGCAGCAACTGCATTAAGCTGGCAACTGCTCTCACGCTGGGACATCAGCCTAATGTGGTAGCTTTGATGCAAATTTGCATAGCATTGCAAAAGAATTTGCTCCTCAGTTTACAGATGTACTAATGAAGCCTTTGCGTCCCTTCCCTTGGCTGTTTAAAAGGCGCTTTCACTTGGAGCCATTAACCAGCGGGCCTGTGGTGGATATCCATCTCCCTTGAAGGAACCCAGGATTTTGGTCTGATCCCTTTAGCCATCCATTTTCCCAGACATTCATTAGAAACTAATTTCCCCTCCATATGCCTCCAATATTTGTCATTTGGTTGTTCTCGCTATCTCTGCCCCAGGCAAAAACACACAGCATGAGGCACAGCAGAGCTGTTTGGCTCTCTCCTTGAATTGTGACGGAATCTCAGGTCAGCACAAGGGGAAAAAGTACTTCTCAGGCAGAAAACCTGGCAGCACTCGTGTGCAGATGGACATTCAGCCTTACGCTGCTGGCAAGGATGCTTCGACTGCTTTGTCCTTCCAGCATGCATGTGGCTTACCTTTGGCTCTGTGGTCCTCCTCTTTGGGGCACTTGCCTCCTTCCCACCACTTCCTCTTGAGGATTTCCAACCGGTTGTTCTCTTGCAACTGGAGAATGGCCAGGTCAAACTCATCACGAAACACAGAGCCTGCAACACCAAGAAGTAGGTGGTAAGGCACCATCTCAGCCAGCCTTCCTCCCCACTCATCCCCGTCACGATGCCCTGCCAGTGTGCCCAGGTACAAAAGCTCATCTCTGGATGGTTTGGAAGGGACTTCAGTTCATGTAAGCCCTTGAAACTTGCAGCCAGCCTCTCTGCTGGGACTGTCATCTGGTTCATCCCTCATTCAGATGGCAAATTCACCTGCTCACCAAGACCCGTTTAAAGAGGTCCATTATAAGGGAGAGCTTTGGCTTCAGGGGCAGGGTCTGCAGTATCACACTGCTGCTCCTCCAGACCACCGAGGTCCCTTCTCCTGTCAGCCTGCCTCCAGCTTAACCTCGCTCTAACACCTCTTCCCTCAAACCGCTGCACTGCAACAGCAGCAGGTTCACCCTACAGTGCAAGCCCAAAGGTTCACGGTAGAGGAGGCTCACTTCTGTGCTCAGCACCGAGCTGTACTGCAGCCAGGATGATGATCCCAAAGAAGGGCCGTGGGAAAGACCCCAGTTCTCCCAGTAACTCTGCACTATTGTCCCAGCCAGCAGCTTTTCTGCCTTTCTTATCTGCTACAGTTTCACTGTTTAACAAGACAATGTGAGAACAAATTTAGTCCTGAAAGTAAGGATTTGTACTCAGGATCAGGTTACTGTGACTTTACAAGCTTATGCATGTTAGCTCAACTATAGCCATCGCTTGAGTGACAGTTCTGATGCAATTCACCTTAGCTTTGTATTGCTAAGTGCAGGTGCTTAAAGGTCAGGAACAAGGCTCCCCAAGCCTGTGAGTGGCTGAAACAACAACCCATCTCTTGGAATAACAACCACTGCATCCTTTCTTTGTGCTGCCCTGGGAGATGATGTTCTCTTGCTATCTCTCACATTTAAAAGACAAAACCCCTGCATTTGTTAAACCTGATTATTGAGACAGTCACTGAATCGCCCAATTCTCTGTCCTGGAGCTCAAAGAACCACCAGCTGAAAACAAGAGTTGCAGCAACACTACTTTTACAGCACTTAGATAAAACCAGGAGCACAGAATGAGTCAAAAATCACCGGTTCAAAGGGGAAGCAGTCAGAAAAGAGCATATACGCAGAAAATAAGCAGCAATTTTGACACATCTTTCACATTCATTATTTAAAGAGCCGCAGTCGCGTGTCACATGGCTCTGGATCAGAGCAGGGTCTCGCACATCTGTTGGGCAATCGCAATGTATTTCATTTTCCTCCCGAGGTAGAAAACGACCCTGGGCAGAGCTGTGAGACGTGACTTTGGCTTCAGAGCCGGTTCAGCCTTTCAAACGCTCCGGTCCTCTGCCGACAGCTGAGAAGGACTAGAATTTGTCTTCACTGCCTACCGACGGGCATGCCAATCCCGTAGCCCTTGGTGTCCAGAAGGCCCCCGACCTGCGTGAGGTTGCAATTGCGCTGACGATAATACTCGTTCATGGTGGACTCCAGCAGGAAGGCGTAATTGGAGTTCAGCACGCGCGCGATCCCTTCCTCCGTGCTCTTCACGAAGACGCTGGGCTGCTTGGAGTACATGTAGTTCCACATCCGCTGGTACGTCTGGTAGCGGGAGTTCTGCAGGAGAAAGGGAGCAGCTGAGGTAGGAGCATCTTGCTGCGACATAAACCCCACTGTAGAAAGGACAAAGATCTGGTGCCAGATTCCAGAAGGCTTTAGATGCCCAACCTCCGCTGATTTCAATGAAAGTTAGAGGCCCAAATATCTTGGTGGATTTGAGGCTTTGTTGCCAAAGCTGGGCATGAAATGCATACCTAATTCCAATGCGTTCCAGCAAAGCTCTCTGCATATTTCAGTCTTAGAAAAAGACATAGTTTCCATAACAGTCAAAAAAGCCAGAAGAAGAAATAGCTTGATTTAAACCACCAAATGCTCCCTGTACAGCTCTCATCCTATTGTCCGTCACTGGAACTTTGGGCTTAACATGTCACCAGCATCAGAGCCAGACACCATCACCTTGAGAAACGCTCTAAGGATGGGTGCAGCACCAAAGCAGTTTGTTGCTCCCTGAATCCAGATTTTGGCTCACCCCCTTGTGAGGCAAATCGAAGTACCTGCTTAAGAGAATTGGAGCCTTTTTACTGACTAGAGTAAACTCAAGCTCAACCAGTCCCGGATCCTCAGACTTTGCTGGTGGTTGATTGAGAGAAGAGCTAATGACTGTTAACCTCTCTTGCCTGTGCTGAACGAAGAGTGAAACTTGCTGGCACAGAAACTGAGGATAAACACACTCTGGTCTACATAAGGAGCTTCTGAATTTGCCCCTTTCCCCCTGCATTTCTGCAGCACACAGAACCTCTTACGCCACCTCCCCTCTCATCCAAGAGGGGTACATGACATTAGGGCACCTCCTGCCATTGCACTCATTTTCTGTGGCTGGTGAATGATGCTGGAGAGCCTCAGGGAATCTGCTGCTGACCGTTACCATCCTCATCCATCCAGCTCTGTCCCCCAGGTGCAGCCACTTGGGCAAGGGACAGGCAAACAGAGACTGTGTTCCCGGTTCACTGCACCTTTAAACCTTAATCCTGTGTGTTAGTGTCAGGGGAAACGGCTGCCAGGACAGGTTACAAGACAAGGTGCTCCAGCAGTGGATATACATCTCATGCAACCAGGAACTAAGGGCTGGTGAAGACAGCCTCAGCCATGCTGGCTTAATCCATCACTGTATTAGACCCACCGTTATTACACCAGAGGTAAATGGATCCCAACATAGTTTAAAGCACTGCGAATGGTACAAGAACACCTTTTGCTGATTCCTCCTCTGCTATCAGCAACTCCATCACCCTCAAGGCAGCACAGAGCCACAGACAGGATTTTAAACCAGAAAGCCTTCCTGAAAAGAGCTAAGCGAGTGCCTCGTACACAACCACCATGGTCACTTGGGCTCTGTTCAGCTCATTTCAGATATAATGTTCTGCTTAAAAGTAGCTTTTTGCCAAAGCCTTGGAGGGTGTAAAGCTGGGTTGAAAAGCTCAGGCTCACTTGAGAGATTTCTCAGGCTTCCAAATACAGTTCAGACTCAGAGAGGAGAAGAAAAAGCGAGAAAAGCTTTCTCTCCTCTTGGAATTTCAACAAGTAATAAATAAATAATCCTCAAGCAGCAATTTGTGCATTCAGAGCACAGCAGAGAGGATTCACTCCTTTATTTCCCTTCTGAACAGAGCAGGGAAGACAAAAATTACACTGGGCTAAATGGCTCGCTTTAGTTTGCATACACTTGCCTTTTCTCAGTGTCACTGACCACATGCAGACTTCCAGCACTCTGACACATACTGCCTGGGGCGTGCAAACATTGCTGCGCTTACCTAACCGGAGGTACTCTCATGCAAAAGCTAAGAGTACATCAAAAGCACATAAAGACCCATAGAAATTGGACTGCAAATGCTCATCTGCTGAAGACCCTGTTATAGCATACTGCGACACAGGGATGCGTACTGCTGTCTCACCCACTTGGTGACACTCCAAATGGTAAATTGCTTTCTATGCCCAAGCACCACGTCCAGGCATCAGCAGAGGTCCTGATCCTAGTCAACCAGCATCCCAAGAGCACACCAGGATGCTGTGTTACAGCATCCTGCATTCCCTATCCTCTGCCATGCATCCCCCACCATTCATCCCATCATCACCCACTGTGGCCAGGGGTCTCTCCAGAGGTCCCTCCTGTGCCAGAAGCAGGAATGACAACGTGGGGGCACATCCAAACGTGATTAAAGGGTGCCCTCTGCACCCCCTGCCCCAGTTAGCAAATGAACGGGGTTTACTTGGAAGAAGGTCATGCTGGACCCGCCGTGAATGGTGCCGTACTCGATGGCTGTCTGGTCAGCCAGGTCATCCACGGATTCGATGGGGACATCCATCCGCTGCACGGTGAGGAAGGCTGCCAGATTGGCTGTGTAGGAGGAGATGATGATCAAGGTGAACGCCCACCTAGGGAAAGCAGAAGCAAAGATGGTGAACGGAGATTCCCCGTGGACTGATCCCCATCCCCACCCTCCCACCACCCACACAGAGAAGCCTTCCTTAAGGGGAGGGCTGATCTTACCACACTCCACTGACGCAGCGGGTGGATAATGCTTGGGGGGCAATGGTGGAGCCTTGCTGCATGAATCCCCCGACTGGAAACCACAAGCTGTTGCCGAGAGAGTACTGATTCACGAGAAGATTGCATCTACCTTGTGAGCAGGGGTGGGGGCTGTACCACTCATACGGTGTCAACCTGAAAGGACAAGAAATGGGTAATTCCCTGGGAAATGGGGCACTTTGGAGAAAAGAAGCCAAAACAAGAAAGAAGAGCTGTGAAAAACCCTAACTCTCCCCGAGGCAGATATTTCTGAGGAGGAAACTCTTTGCTGTCAATGGATGCCCAAGGCTCAGCGCAGTGTGAAATGCTCGCTTTAAGATTCAGAAGCCAGAGGCTTTCTTGTTAAGATTTGCAAGAGTTTCTAAAGGCTCTGCTGAAAACCTGGGCATGGGCTGTGGGGAGGCTGGAGCCCTATGTGCAAACCCACAGCGCAGACATCCACAACCATCATTGCAGGTGCGCGCAGACCCGATGTGGAACTGAAATCAAACACCTTCGGCTGCGCTCCCGGCTGCAGAATGAGCATCGACGGGAAGTTCCAAAGGGAAGTGTGTGAGACCTGAATGCATGACACCATCAACACAAAGAACTGTATCGGTGCAGGTGGTTGCTCTGAGAAGGTCTGACTGCCCCAGCGAGGTCTAGGTCCCAGTTTGAAGCCAAGTGCTGGTGTTTCAAAGCATCACATGCTTTCAGTGCTCACAGGGACAGGACAGAGGTGGCAATCTGAAATAACTGACAGCCTGTCACTGAAGTGATGGCAGCCTAGCTCTCTTTTTGTGCTGTTTCCAATCCTCGGTTCCCCGGTTGCTAAGAAAGACTTCTAATTCCTATGCTGCATTTCATTATATTGCTAATGGTTAACAAAGCTGGTGCCTGGGAGGGTCATTTTGGGGATGCTGCCAATACAGCTGCGTGGCTCTGCCAGCTTATACACCATTTAACCAAATGTGATGTTCAGTTTCCTTTCTGCATCTCCTACCTCACTGTGAAGCCACGTTATGTCTCTAAGACTTTCTAGGGTTGGAGCAAGCACTGGCAGTAAAACCCACTGCTCTAGGAGAGTCTGCTGCAATTCAGAGGGTCACAAGCTCCTTACTACTGAGCAAGGCAAACAACAGCATCCAAACCTCCATCTCCAGCAGGAAGCTGTGTAAAAGCACCTTTTTGGAGGATCATGTTTAAACCAAATGGAGGGGGTTAAAGAGGCACCAAATCTCAGCCTGCAGAGAGTGCTGGACCGCATTATTTGATGGTTTCTTCAGAACTATGTTTCTGGGGCTGTAATGGCATTCGAAGAAACCATTAAAACCTTGTCAGGATGACAACTTTAGCCATGCTAAGGGACTGTGTGACAGCACAGTTCCAATTTCTGTAATGAGAATTGGGTATTAACTGTGTCCCGAAAGAGCCGTCAAGTCCTGAGCGTGTCTTTGGTACACATAGCCAGGACATAGCTCAGTTCTGCCTGGAAAGGGATCACCCATCTATGCCACCAACCACAAGCAGTTTGTTAGGAGGACAGGGAAAACAGCAGCGGAGCACAGACCCTGGCCTTGGTGGGAGACACGCTGCAGACAAGCACACAGTGATTTATTTTAAGGCTGATTTAAATTAGTCATAGAGAAGTGGAACTGAGAGCTGTCAAGTGAGGCTCTGCACATCAACCAAGAGGCTGCTGAAAGATATTAATGAACTTTCCTTTTCTGTACGCATGGGGTTTTACAGGGCCACAGGAACCAAGCATCACTACCGGCACCTGGACTAGTATCTCTGACTCCATTTGCTGCTACCTGCCAGCCTCCTTCAAGGCAAGTAGTTGGTTTAGGTGTCACAGATCAAGCATTTACAGGGAGCAGCACCGTTTGCACAGCATCAGCCTTGCTTCCAAACCTCCTCCCACCCTTCCCATACAGCTCTCAGCACCGGCACGCACTGCTGTGGCCAAGAACACTCCTGAACCACAGCACGATGCTCCTGTCACAGCCATACCAGCGGTCATCCCGGTGGCCTGGGGGGGGTCCCCATGTCCCCCTGACCATCCCCTCACTATGATTCCCCCCCCCTTCCCCCCCGGGTCTGGGAGCATGACGCTAGATGGCACCGCGAGGAAGGAAAAGACACCAGCAGGCACATTACCGAGCAACCAAGAATAGGACACAGCTGACGGCCAGGTAGGCGAGCAGCATGAAGAGCCAGACGCCAGGGGAAAAGGGATCCAGGAATGAGAAATAGCCGGGTTTGCGGCCCTGGAAGGGAAACAGAAAGGAGTTTGCATTGTATTTCTACAAATCCCATAGCCGATGCTGACGATGGATGGGAGCAACAGAAGGGAAATGAACAGGGCTTTGCAAACACAAACAGGTCACAGTGAATGCATCCAACAACCAAGTCCTGCAGCATCTCCCTGTTGGAATTCGTGTCCTGAGGCTATTTTTTTTCACCATCTCAACTACTTTAATTCCTCCAGGTGAACTGATAGCTAAATCAGGACAATCACAGCGCTTTGCCCTCCTCATGGCTCTGCTGGATGTGCTGGACCGCATCCAGAGCCTAAGCAGGCTGCGCTCCCTCCCCTGGTAGAGCACGACTGGGCTCGGAGGTGGGAGGGATCCTTTGCACGAAGCAGAGTGGGGAGAAAATATTTTTGGGCAGGAAAAAGAACATAAAAAGAAGCGCTTGCAACATTTCTGGTTCTCTTTTTTTTGGGCCTCGGAATGTTTCTTCGCCACAAAACTCAATAAAATTATTACTTTTATCTCAGAGAATGCGGTATTTTTATCTCTGGGATGCGTCAGTTTCCTGGTTGTTCTCAGCAAACCACCTTTCCTTGAAAAGTAAGGCTCCGGCGCCAGAAAAAGCAAGTTGATCTTCGCTCAAAGCACCTTAAATCTGCACGAGGATGCTGCCTGCCACTGCTGAAAACTCATCAAATACAGCAGAACTTGGGCAAAAGCAGGATTCATTTCTAGAAGTTTCTTAACGGCTGAACACTTCCCACGTGGGTGAATGTGCTTCTCCCATCACCACCAGCTCTGCACATACAACACAGCCTCCTGCAGGGTGCAAAGAGCAGCACCAACTTACCTCCAAAGACGCTCAACACCGCCACAGGGGACAAGGGGAGATGTAAAGGGAGCCGCAGGTCTAAAGCGGTGCTCTGTTGCTCTCAGTGCAATGCAATTTACACCATCTTTGTGGAGCACAAAGTGCTTTGTTTCACTGTGCACCCCTGGCATGGCTCTCCCACCCTCAACGTTGCAAATATTCGGGCAATGCCCATGTACCTCGAGCATCTTCTTCCCTTCCCATCTCCTCGGAAAGCAACAGCGTATAAATCCCTGCATAAGGCTAAATATCCCAGCAACAGCATGTAAATCACAGCAAAGGGCTAAAGGCTTGCATTAACCTTGGGAGATTATGAGCCCTCAATTCACAGGAGCCTCTATCTTCTGCCCCAAACCACAGAGTCAGTCCTGGCATCCCAGAACCTCAAGGTCTATGGTTTCCCCAAGCACTTTCAACCAGGGAGCTGCCCACGAGTCAGAGCTCTTGCAAAGGCTTTTACTGTAAAATCAGAGGGGAAACAGTCTTTTATCACATCTTGGCCCCTTTTTCCTTCCCCAGACTCCCCCCAGACCAGCACTTTAAATCCCATTCCCATTAAAACACAGTTTTACTACTGAAGCATTCCGAATCTTATGCAAAACCTAAATTTCACAAGGTCTTGGTAGTTCTTCTAAAGACCAAGTTGTTGCTAAAAAAAGGCAACAGTTGTTGCTCAAAAATCTTCCTTTACTAAAGAATATCTAGTGATATTCTCAGCTGCAGCCACCAGCTGGGACTGTAGCATCTCAGAAAGCTTCTACAGGAAAGACCGTACCAGAACATCCTCTCCCTGTATCCTTAAGGACAAGATGAGTTTGGGATCTATGTTAGCAGTTTTCCCGAATCTGGCTTATTAAGTCTTTTAACAAATAGATGAGTTAAGGCTGAGCTGCCTCTTCTCTTCCAGCGCTGTTTACACACTCAAGAATGAAACAAGGCAATGGGAACCTGCAAGGTGTCAAGGGCACCATCTGCCCTCAGATGAGCAAATGGGAGCTTCTCGAGCAGAAGATGATTCCAGGTGGCTTATCCCTCCCCAGCATCCCAGAGCTGGCAGGAAACTCCCCGGCCCTGGCAATGCCTTGGCTGAGGCTCCCCTGTGAGATGCTCCTGTAACGAAGTTCATTTCTGTAATGAAGGCCTCGATGTCTTCTCTATGTTTCTGGGGCAGTTTGTCAATAAATTACACTCATTAAGGAAATTGTGTTGGAAGCTTTAATTCTCAGGCTTGGCACTGACTCTCTCCCGCAACTGTACAGTAGTAGTAGCTCTGGTTCTCTTCAGCTACAGTCATTTTCAGGCTGCTGCTGCATATTCTTTTCATTCACAGTTGTGGATAAGAATAAAGATATTCTGTTCCCACGGAGGGCACAAACTCTCTCTTATCTGTCTGTTTTGAACAGGGGAATGACAATATCTGGAGTCTGACAGATATTTTTAGCTGGTCCCAGTACAGCTTTGTTAATTGGAAGAGCTATTTTTCTTGGAATAGAAATGTTCAAAATGCCCAATAATTGATGAAGGCCTCCTGCAAATCCTCAGATGAAAGCAGCAGAGATTTATTTACCACCCTTGGTCATTGGAGATCTTCGTTTTCAGCCAGAGAGAACCAGTTTTCTGGGCAGATACAGGTGACCGAAGAGCCTGAATGTGCAGAACATCCAGGAAGAGGAGGGAAGTGGAGCTATACGGCATGGTCCTGGATTTGTCTGGGTTCAGGCCTCTAAGACACTTCACGGACTCCCTGCCTGCCAGATGGTTCACAACCAACAGGCCAATGTGTACCATGGCCCAGGGCATGCCTGGGGCCAGCAGTTGCTCCCATCCCTGCTTCAGTGAGGCAGAAGCTTGTTGGCAGAGCAGTATGGGTTGTCAGGAGAGGTGCTCAGCTCCTCTGCCTTGGCTGTCAAGCCTCCCCTGGCTTAATGAAAGGAGCTATTCATCCAGTCCTTCCCATTTCGTGTCTTCCGCAGCAATCAAGTAGAAACACTTTAAGCATCAGTTCACTTGGCCTAAATTCACCTATTCCAGTGTACTCACCAAACCTAACATTTTTCATAAGGACTTCAAGGGGCTGATGAGCCAGCATCGTGCGTGAGCCAGCCCCTTGTTCCCTGCCAAAGAGGCAGGTATGTGAGTAAAAGCATGTGTATGCTACAAATAAACCTGACTTTCACATCCCTCTGTGCAGAAATGGGCACCTGATTTCAGCCCTCTGCCAAGCAGAGTAACTGCTCAGGACTCATCCATCTCCTGCTTTCCATAGGTCCCACCAGCTGGTCAGAAAGGGGGCATAATAAAAAGCAAGCAAACCTTTTCCTTTAGCAGCCTACAGGTCAGAAAGCCCATTAGAGTCCCCGTGTTTGAAATCCATACTTGATTATATCACAACAGGTGAAATTGAGAAAAATGACAGCCCCATTTAAAGCTGACATATTTGGTTATGTGTGATAAGAGACACAGGCACCCTGGTGACTGAGGAGGAGAAAGGGGGGACAAATCACTTGCCACTGGAGTAACAAGTAAATGTCATCACACTGGGAGGAGACCAGGGTGTGGAGACAAGAGATGTATTTGTGGTTATTCATTAGGCTACACTTGAGCTGCGCTGTGATTAACGTGTGTCAGCTACAATTTTAGACATTGAAGAGATGTTTGTTGGGCTGGGGAAGGGAAGGGAGGAGATAGGAGCAGATGAGGCTGTCTTGCGCTGCTCTCCAAACCACATCCTTAAAGGAAAACCAGAGCAATTGGCTATCTTGCCTCTCCTTGTTAAATAAGTATCGGTTTCACAAGTTAATAGCTACACAGCTCTCACTCTTCCTCAAGCAAAGGAGGAAAGGTCTGGACAAAGACCTGGGTGAAGTGCTGGAGAGAGAAGGGGAGATGTCCCTGCTGCCCCTGCCACCACTCCTCATGGCCTTGGTGCAGCAAAGAAGGGCTCATACGGGGTGACCTGACCTGGGAGATGCCCTGCATCCCCTTTAGAAGCCTGCCTGGGTCACTGGGCAGCAGCCATACTCCATGCCCTAACTGGGTCCTTCATCAGGCAGCTGAAGACCAAGTCCTGACCAACAGCAGGGAATTATTTGCCTACACTTCTGAAGAGTAATTATTGACCCTGTTCGGTTTGGTGAATGCCTGAAGGGCAAAATGGAACATGGCTCTGATGCTTTATTCTGGTACCAGCTTGAGCAGCAGATGGTCCCTGCCCCGAGGAACTTACACTCTGAGTAGATGCATGAGACACATTTATATTGGCCTTGCACAGAGGCAGCAGCAAATGCTTTGTACTTACAGAGCAGGTCACATGCAAACCCTGTGCCAACACTCCTGTGTTTCCTCCGGAGGGGGCAACATCAGCCTCATGCTGTTCAGGGAATGATGCCTTGTTAAGGGACATGCTGAAGGTTATGGTGTAAAGCAGAGGCAGAGCACGCAGGGTACTCAGTCCCCAAACTTTACTAATGTATATGAAAAAAGCAAGAAACTCGAGTATAATCGAGGCAAGAGACCTCCTGGATCCACAGGGAAGCTTGTGGTGTGAAAAGGCAAGTGTAGCAGGGAAAGGACAGATACATTTGATTCCCAGGAGGTTGAAGACTCTGACCCTTTTTGATCTATGAAATCATTGATGCTAAATTCTGCACATACCAAAGGAAACACCATTTGAACCAGCTTTTAATGCCGTGTTTATTCCTGGCAGGAGCCCGTCGGCACAGAGATGTATGTACAAGTTTGTTTATGCCTACATCCAACACTGCATCCTTAACAGCCTTCCGAATGGAGGGGGTGCCTGGAGAGCCAGCTTTAATTGTTTTACCCTTTTGGCTGCTATTATTGAGCTGATGGGCAACCAAGACTCTATTTCGCATCACACTCAGCACTGTGCAGAGCATGTTGGCAGACTGTGGATTGGGAACAGTAAGACATCCTGTTACAAAGGACCTGGCTGCCTGAGCTCACCTCCTGTGATACCAGGGAACCAGGGTCTTTGTGTGGTCCGTATGGGGGAAATCTGTCCTTTCCTGAGCTTCAGGAAGAAGCCAGAACAAACAGAAAACGGGAGTGCAAGAAAATCTATGAGAATTTAAGACAAGTGTTGCCTAAGCGAAGACAGGACACAACATCATGTATGTGCTTCCTCTGCTCTGAGCCACAGCCACCACAATGCCTGACCTGCCTTTCGGGTGGCAGCACCCAACCACACCACTGCTGCTACTGGATAGCAAGAGGTTATTGAATGCAGGGGAGCAACAACCAGAGCCAGTTGCTAAACAACGGCAAGCTCCCTTCTCACTCCTTCCTGGCCAGAAGCAAGGGGGCCTAAGAGCATCCGCGCAAAGCACAGAGCATCCTAATTGTAAGGAGCTTCCCCTGGGCAGAACCTACTGATCTTTAGCGTGAACAACTGAGAGGAGGCAAATAACAAGGGTTGAGGGCAGAGCAACAGAGCCAGTGCAGGGCAAGGAGCTAACTGTACATAGCAGAGTTCATCCCGCTGTGTGCCTTCTCCAGGGCAGTGCCCTGGGCCACTCAAGAAGTGCCTTTTTCCCTTTGCCTGCTTGTGATTAAGAAAGCAGAGCACCAATCTGTGTGTAGAGCATCCACAGGAGGTCACAGCTGAGAAAGCAATCCTAGATATCTTCCTGGCCTGATCTTATTCACAGATGAGAGAAGGCAGCAAGGCTGCACACCGTAGAGGCTGGGAACACAGCTGAGATTAGGACATTGGGGACCAGGGCTTTCCTCATGGCCCCCCCAGGAAGTGCTATATGGGAGGAGGAGGAAGCAGAGCCAGCAGGGGTGGAGGATTCAAACAACAGGGGTCGAATCCAGCAAGCCAACACAAGGCAGAAAGACAGAAGAAAGAAGGAAATAAAGGTCAAGCACATTTGCGCTTAATTAAGAAACCAAAGCATTTTTATGAGTCATTCATTTTTCTTCCATATCTCGGCACACTCGCATGCAAATAACGGCAGGACGTAAATGGATATAAAATAAACCTCTTACCATATGAACTCGGTAGAGAATGCTAATTCCCAAAGTCATGAATGGCTTCGAGAAATCAATCACCTTCTCCCGCTCTGCGGTTATGGTCAGCCCCGCCACGGCCAGGTCGGCTTTCTGGAGAGAAAGGAGAGCGGAGAGGATCAGGACCCTGAGCCTGGGAAAGCAGCAGAGCCCTGCTACACAGGACACCTGCTCCTGGAGGATGGATGTCCCATCCCTGCGGGGGTGTGTTTGTGGTAGGGCAAACCCGAGGCTCCACGGAAACAGCGCCTTGTTGCTGATGCCCACTAGTTCAGGCTGTGCTCCCACATCCCTCTCCCCGGGTGGGTTTCGCATAAGCCCTGATCAAACACACTCCAAAGTTTAACTCACCTTGTGCTCCAGACCATTCTCCTCATTTTCCCTTTCCTCACACGGGTGTTTTTATACGTGAAGGTTGGAAAAGCACCAAGCAACCAGTAGGGAGCCCGCTGTGCTTAAAGCAAACAGAATGGTAACCCCTGCCCCAGGTGCTCACAGCCTGATTGCCATTTCAGTTACTTAAATGTGTTAATACCTGGCAAAACAGGAGCCATCGAGACAAGCACTAGTGTACCCATCTGAACAAGATACAAGCTCCCCCTTCCAAAGCCCCTGTTGACCACAGCTGCCCCTTTCAGTTACTTGCAAGCACTATAGTTGGACAGCATAGCACAGCAGCATCATTACCCCCATAGCCTGAGTTTACAAGCCTGCTGGCCCCAGACTTCCATAATTGCAGATGAGCCTCCAAAAAAATCAGGGGACTGGCATAAAATTTTCCAGAATGACTTGCAAAGCAAATGAGATTAGGGGAAAAAATAGACAGAATTTCTTCCAATGTTAATACCCTTGTAATATAGATAAGGGATTTGAATTTTAAATATTATTTTTATTACTGTAGCTCTTTTAATGTCTGTAATTGCTTTCTGTCAAAATTTAACCTTCTCCATTCCCTTCGACATGTGTTTGCCTGCTTTGGAGGATGGTGGTTATACATGGGGAAAAAGAGAAGGGGAGGAAAAGAAAAACTATCTGCATTCGTTGTCCCTAAGTTTCATCAGGTCTGTGCAGAAGCCAAGACACCATCAGGACCAAAGACCTGGCAAAATAAGGGCCTTATCTCCCTGGATCCATGCACCACACAAAGGCGCATCTGCCGGTGCATCACTCTTACCGTGCTCTCTGACCCTACTGCTCTTGCATCACTTCACTTAGGAAGACTGATCACCTCCCAGCAGAGCTTTGCTTTCCCACCTCTGCCCCCACCAGCCTCAAAGGCAGGCAGGGAGGCAGGGCCGGTGAAAGGCTGGAGTTGCAAAAGGGAAGAGCAGCACTGCTGGAGCCTGCAGGATGAAGGGAAGGGAAGAGAAAAGAAAGGTCTTCTGCAAGCCTGCCCAGTGATGAGGGGGTCACGGGGAAGGTGATATTTCACCGTCCATGCAGGACGGCTTTATTGGACAAGCTCAGTGCCAGATCTCTGCAATTGTTTCCAAGAAGCTATTACAGATTCCTAGGAGGTTCAGGCTGCAATGAATTATGAGCTAGGGAGAATTTCTGCCTAGCCAGACATTTACCCACAGGGTTTTAAAAAGGCACCAATAATCGTAACGCGGTGTGTGAGCAGTTGAGCCTTGTGTAAACACCAGCAGGTTACTAAAATGGGATCAGTTCATCTGTGGACCATGGCACGCGAGGGAGTTTATCCACCAAGAGAGCCTAAAGCTTCCTAAACCACTCCTGTCTATACTTAAAAGGGTTTGCAGGTACTATTGTCCTGGGGAGATCTCCCCTAGGAAAGCCCCTGGAATACAGCTTTCTAACAGATTTCTTCCCGCAGTTCTCCAAACAGAACACAGTTCAACCAGCAAAGTTGTAGGCTAAATAGATGGTAAATATGCCACATCAAAAGCGTGTCATGCAAAAGCTCCAAGGACATTTCCATTCCCATCCAGAGGCCAACACAAAGGTGCTGCTGACAGGAGCAGCGTGGCCCTCAGGTCTACCCAGCTAAATCCATACCCCGCTCTCACAGGTGGGATGTGGTCAGGGAACTTTCTGCACCCTGGTTATTCCCCTGCTACTGCCCTTTGGGACCCTTCCAGACCATGTAGGCAGCAATATCTTGAAAGCTGCTCTTCCCTATGCAAAATAGAATGCAAAGCCATCCCAATCCCTCTACCTACGGAGCAGAAACAGCACAGAAGGGCTGCCTTCCCTGGTTGCACATGGGTTTTTTGCCCAGGCCCCTTGTCTTTCTTCCAGAGGGTCCTCCCATGCCATCAGAGCTGATTTCCTTATGCTCATTCCCTGCTTGATCAACTTCAGTCCCCTTCAGGACTTACGCCAGCATCAGAGCTTACAGCCTGCTTTAACTTGTGCACATGCATGTCTTCCTTCTCCTGTGCCCTGCGCCAGAAACCTGGCTCCTTGTGGCTTTAGCTGTGCTCTGTTACAGAATCACTCTCTCTGCAGGCTCAGAAGTCGTGCAAGTTAAGAGCCGATTTCTGACAGCCATAAACTTTGATCTGGGAATGGCAGGCAATGTATTCCCTGCCTGAACACCATCCATTTCATGCTTCTACTTTCCTTCCTGATGTTAAGCAAACTTCTTGTGATTCACTGAGGTCAGTGTATCTTAGTTACAGGAGCTCTGCCAACCTGAGTGCTCTCCAGCCCTCCCCACCTGAGCGCGGGTAGGAGTTGGCATTTTATAGACTGAACAATGCGTTGAGGAAGAAAAGGATTTTGCTTTGTGTTTCTGCATTCTGTCCACAGCTGAGCCCTGGGGGGAAAGCGAACAGGAGGAAAAGGATGGGGGGAAGAAGGGGCAAACCCTGCTTGATTTTCATCCTTCCAACACGGTTGCAGCTATAAATGTCAGTGTGAAATAGGCTTAGAAAAAAACCCAGAGCATTTTGGGACTAGAGACAGACACTTCCTTAACAAAACACAGCTTAAACAAGCCCAAACTCTCCATAGGTAAGAGGATGCCCCAGTGTGCTGTTAGTTTTAGATAAAAGCATGAGGTGCCACCACCACACCTGGCATTAACCATGGGATCAGGCTCACGCTGCCACTATGAAGGATGCTAAACCCAGAGGCCAAGCTGGACCCCTTAAAGGGGAACTACAATTAAGCAGCCTTAAGAAGCAAACTGCAGGGACTGCCACAGTCCAGAGGAGGCAGCTGCCTCCCCGCTGCAGGTGCTGCTGACAAGGCTCATCTCAGCACTAATGGTGATGAATGTGGCCTGATGTCAGCCTGGACAGAGAGCATCCCCAGAAGTCTCCCATGGCATGGGCTACCAGCCAGGAGACCAGCCCTGCTCCAGCCCCACAGTGATTCCCAACCTCCTGTCAACCTACGGACACAAAACACAGTGAGAGTCCCAGCAGCAAAAGGCTTTGGGCTGTCTCTGTGTCAGAAACACAGAAAATAAACCTGAAGGACAGCTCTGGGAGCATGAGGCTCTTCATGGAGCAGGAGTCCCTGACTTGAACAGCACACTGGATGCTACATCTCCTGGGTACCCATAAGAGCATCATTCTCACCAGCGCTGCCCATGAAAGCATGACCAAGGTTAGGGAAAGCGATTTCTTACACTGCTTCCATGTTTAAAGAGCCTTCTAGGAAGCCAAAATCAGTGTTCAGCCTTCAGGACCCACCTGAGCACAAGGCACAGCGGTTGGGCTGCAGCCTGCAGCAACGACAGAGCAGTCTCTCTGCATCTGCAGATCTGTCCCATGGCACAAGAAGTACAGCTCTGCCACCGGATCGATGTACTGATTGCTTCTGCTCCAACTGCCCATCTGATTTGACAGGAGCTATTTTGGGTAATGCAGCTCCTACTGATGGAGCCAGGTTGTGCACTCAGATGCATATTCTTGCATTTCAAAGCAGGGCCAGACGAGGGTCACTCAAAACCAGTGTTTGAATTTTCCTTAAGGACACGCATGATTTCTGACACATGACAAGTGACAGCCTGCAAACCCTGGAGGCTGCAGCCCTCCACTTCAGCCACAGCCAGCGATGAGAGTCAGCAATCAGTGCAGATGTCAGCCTCAGGTCTGCCTTTATCCACCTTTCCTCACTTGGCTGGGAGGAAAACATCTGTGCCAGGTATTCGCCATGCCCACGGCAAAAGCCAGTTAAGGTGAAGCACAAAGGAATGGGGAACAGCAGCAAGACCTAACCAGCTCCCACACCTCCCTGCTTCCCACCCTCTTAAGCCCCCCAGTGTCACATTTGCCAGCACAATAGTGTGCATACAGACTCCCCCTCCCTTCACCCACACATAGCTTTTCTCTCCGAACACCCACTGCCACGTGGAGAGCAGGACAGCCAACCGTGAACTATCTTCTCCTTCCTGCCCTTCCCCATCTTTGGAGCAGTTGAAGGGAGAGCGCCTCTGATTGTAAAACACCACCTTGTCACCAGCAAGGAAGCTGGGCAAACCATCATCCAAAAGCTTTAAGGTCCTTTCAGTTCTTGGTGTTGCTGCTCCCAAGGCAGGACCCTTCCATGAGATGGACAGCTTCATCTCCCTCACTCTAAAGTGATCTTGGATCAAGACTGCTCACTTAGACACAGAAGACTCTACAGCTCTTCCCCTAATCCCAGCCCCGCTCTGCCTTAGCTCTTAATTTGCTTTGTGAGCAGGTCGATAAGATATGTACTGGTAAATTTGGGTCAACAACAGATTTATGTTTATATAGCATCCTTCTCAATCATATCATAGCTCACAATTAGCTGTAATGCAATTTTCAGCACTTAAGAATAAATCAATAGCTGGTTAATTTAGAAACAATAAAATGAAACACTTTTCCCATATTGCCTACAGTTGCTCTGAAGAGATTCAGTGCCACTAGAAGGGATTACAGAGGAAAAAATAATAGTGGAAAGGTATTGCATGGAGCTGGATAATTGTCTGACCTTCCGGTCCTGCACACCATGTCAGACAAGCCTTCGTTTCTGATCGGTGCGCAGGAGGAATCGCTTCCCTGTAGTAATACAGCACTGCAGGGAGAGAGATGCAGAGCTTTTATTTTGCATAGGATTTGGGAAGTTTGTGTCCCAACTGATGTCCCCTCTCTGCGCTAAAGAATGCACGGAGAAAAGGGGCCAAGGGATAAATCCACTGTGTGTCCAGCATCAGATGTGCTGGCTCTTCTGCTTTGAGCGGTCCTCAAAGCAGGATGGGGGATGAACAAGGGGCTGGAACAAACCCCTTTGGGGGCAAACTGTCAAGGAAGGAGAGGAGCCCTTTGGGCTCAGAAATGGCTTCAGAAAGCAACATCCCAGGCAGCCCTGAATAAACACAACAGCACGCACATGGCCAGCTCTGCCCTCACTGACCTGATCCAAAGTGCCAGTCCCTGGGACTGATCAAAAACTTGCTGAAGCCATTATAAAGACTCTAAAGGGTCTGGGAAGAGCAAAGCAGAGAAGGCTTTGTCTGTTCTCCAGCTTTTGATTTAGCATCACACAGGCTTTGCTAGCTCCACACTGCTGAAGCAGAAATGAAAATCCTCCTAAATAAGGCTCGAGCTGCAGAAGAAACAAATGGTTTCCCAGCGAAGATGAAGTTAAAACACTTAGCACTAAAGAAAAACAACCCTCCAGAAGCTCCCATTTAATGGAGAGGCACTGCCAAGGTTAGTAGGCCAAAAATCTGATGGCTGTTCCCTTCCTTTGTTTGCACAGATCGCACGCTGCTCTCTGCGCCTTCCTTCTTGCCTCCCAGAAGAAGCATTGCAGAGCAGTAATTGTGTGTGTGTATATACACACAGAGAGACGTGTATAAAAACTATGCCAATAGCCCCCAGCACTTTCAAACAACCTTGCAGAAGGCTTTTTAGTAGCAGCAGATGGAGGTGGGATCTCGGCTGGCGTTGGGAACTATCATTCCACTGGGGAAAGGCAACCCAGGAGACAGTGTGCTAGTTCAGGAGGGCTCTCCAGTCCATACCATGCCCTCACTCTGGGCCTTAGAAAGTCTTTTAGGCATTGAGCTGTACCACCTGACTTCAGATGAAGCTCCTAAGGTAGGATAAGTGTCAGCCATGTCCCTCTGGCCATCTGGAAAGAAGCAGAGAGATGGTGGTGGGCATCTCCTAGAGATGCTCACTCATCATCTGCAGCAGGGAGGAAAGCAGGAGCCCCAGACCCCTGCCTGGAGCCACAAGGGGATGGATTGGGGCCCTTATTCCTCCGCTTTGCAGGAGGATGTGCCACTGTTGTGAGGATAACGATGGGGTGGCTCAGAGGCTCCTCTCACGCAGTGGATTATCATGGATACACCTCACTGTGGGTTGGCCACCAGCTGAGAAGCTACCACTGGGTTCTCACAGGTGCTTCGGTTGTAACAAGGCAGGGTAGAAATCGGTGAGCAAGGAAGTATTAGTTTAAATAACATCAATCTTAATGTTAGCTTTGGCTAAGCCTATTTTACTAAGGATCTTGGAGCATTTTGTGAGCTGTATTTAAGCTTCAGGATCCCTGGGGAAGGACTACCTTTAACAGTGGAGGAAAACAAAGAGCAGGGAGATGGGGACAGGCTGAGCACACATGAACTCGGAACTCTCGTCTAACCCAGCCAAAGCATTCAGGTTTCAGCCTAGCTGCTGTGTAGCAACACTGCAAAGCAGAGCTGTGAAAGGATCTCAATCCACACACTTAAGCAGACCAAAAACGTTCTCCAAAAACAATACTCAAAGTTAAGGGACTGAAATAAATCTGCCCAAACTTTTCTGCATAGAAAGGCACTTCTTATTTGCTTTCCTCCAACTACTTTACACGCTGTCACATCAACACCACAAACACATTTGCCATTGGGAGGACACATCAAATGGAGATCCTCTGGTCAAAGACTCACAAGTGGATTAAAACCCCCATCCATCCTTATCACCCTGGAGCACTTAATAGAGCACCAGGGCTTTTCATTGCCAAGTCCCACTAGAGCACGGTCACAAAGAGCAGCTAATTCACTTACCCGAGCAATGAGCTCCCCGACCATCCCTGTCCACGTGCCGTTTGCCTCAGGGACTCCATACACCCCATCGCCAACGAGGTGGATCTTATAGTTGAAACGCAGGATCTCTGCCAGCTCCTTCAGCATGTCCACGCAGAAGCCCTCGTAGCGGTCGTTGCCTTCCAGCTCTTGATGGTTCCACTTCAGCATTAAGTAAGGGTTTTCCTGCATTGAAACTGGGCAGCTGTCATTCCCATCTTAGCCGAGGTATCCCACCAGCACGGCGCCGAGCACAGGGCACAAAGAGCAGGGGCACCCAGGCCAACCTCCAATCCCAATGTATCCCTCTCAACCAGGGGATAAGAGGTGTGGAAAGCTGGTTTGATCACTTGGGAAGCCAAGGTGTAAAGCTAACAGAGCCGTTTCTACCCTGGTACTCACTGGTCCCTGCTGTGCCAGGGATATGCTGGAAGTGCATTGGATTTATCCCAGTTTAGGATATGAAACAGAGCTAAGGGATCATGCACTGGGGGCCGTTTCCAAATGGGATATGCCAAAGCAGCCCAGTGACTGCTCCGAGTTACAGCAGGACGGACAGATTCCAGCCTCGCTTGGCATACAGCCACTTCTTCAGATTGTCCCTCTTTTCAACAAACTTTTGGCACTACTTCCTCACATCCCACAGAGTTCTTCAGGATTCTGAGTATTTTTTATGATGGAGCACTGGGGAAAACCATAGGAACAAGCAGCACCTGCAACAAGGACAGTGGTGCCTGCAGGTGTGAACTCTTGGTTCATGAAAGTTGCACCCATCTTGGCCAATTTTATGGGTATAAGGGACAATTGTCCCTTCCAACTTACCAGCTGTACACAAAACAAGAACATCGTTCCGAGATGAATGTAAAATGGCAACTTATCCCCATCCTAGTCCTCTCCCCAGCTGCTTCTGAACTCATCAAATATCATTTCCATATGAAACATCAACTTGAGTTTAATTACACTGTCATGAATTGTCCTCAGTGCTGTAATTAGAGATTGGATCGTCTGTTCTTTATGAAATCAGTGTTCAACTCCGCATGCCGGGGGCCGACGGGGGTAGGAAGAGGGAATAACACCCTAGCTGATTGACACCTCTGAGCATGGGGATGGCGAAGAGCTAACGGGAACTGTAGGTGACCCCCTCACTTACCAGGATGGTGGTGACAATGAGCGTGGTGTTGAACAGACTGTCTGATATATTGGAGGAGAAGATCCTGTTGTCCATGCTGAGTCCTTCAGAAACGTGCCAGTGGCCGATCTGGAGAGATAAAACAGCACAATAAGGGAATTTACAGGGCAAATCACTGTACGTTCCTGCCATATGGCTCTGGTGATAGACAACCATCAAAGCTGGCCCTGGAAGAGGTGCTTATGAATGCTCCATTAGCTTTACAGTGCACCCCTTCAAAGGGCCAGCAGAAAGATTAACACACTGGTGCCTGGCCCCAGCACTCCCCCACCAAAATACAATGCCAAAACCCTGTCCCTGCTCACAGCCTTCTCACATGTCCTTGTGTAGCAGTGGAAAAGCCCTGCACAGGAAAAAGCCCTGTGATGGGCAGCTCATGGTAGCCAAGCAGCCTTCTGCATTGTCCCCAGATGCCACCAAGATGGGTCCATCTTACCCAGCAGTCCCGACACAGCCAAACCTGCAAGCTCATCCCTCCCAGTGAGGTGCAGCTGGTAGCCTCTGCCATCCCTCACACTCACACGTGCACTGTGTGTTACGGACACAGCTTGGAAGAACTTGAGGAAGTGCTGGAAGTCTGATTTTACAGTGAAGGCTCAAAACTGAGGGTTCCTGCCCCCAAATTCCTGTCCTGCCTTATGCTGTCTGTGTAACAAAGCTTTCACCTGCCTGAAAGCAAGCAAAACCTCTCGCTGTCCTCCTGTGGGTGTCACTGTCATTAGTGGGAGGCTGCTATAGGCACTGTTTGTTCCTTGGAGGAAAACATCACTTGACAGGGAGTATCACAGCATCACGGCTTCCCCTGCAATCCCAGAGCAGCAGCCAGTGCCAACACAGGGCAGATGCCTTCCAGCCCTGACCAGCAGCTCCACCTTGGTGGCAGTGGGTGAAATGAAGCCATGCTCTTAGTGGTGCTGCACCATGACTCATCTCCTCTATCTACTGCAACGGATGCCAACTACAATGATTAAGTACATCCAAACTCTTTGACTCAGGCTCATCACACCCGACAGCTCCACGGCCAGCCGAATTCACCAACCATGCATCAGCATCGCTGCAGCAAACCTAATTCCCAGCACCAGTGGCAGGGAGCGGTCCTCCCGTGCTCGGGAGGCCGTTGTGACTCAGCTGTGACGCAAGGCAACCAGCCGCTGCCTTCAGCCAGGGGGGAGGAATATTCTGTAAAACCTAATTTTAACTTCAAGAGCCCAATCTCCCTCCCTCCGAGCTCTGGGCAGGGAGATCAGCACCTCCAGCAGCTCGTTCTGAGCATGCAAATCAGGCTGTCTCTCTCTTATGCTCCCTAAAAGCCTCTGTTTTATCTCATGGATAGACTGGTGGCTGAAGGAGGCCAGCTCCCCCTGAGACCCATTCTCTCTCCTTATTCTCCTTGCAAAGCCTCTCTCCCTCAGTCATGTCCCAAAGTCCTCTGACACCACTCAAGCAAGCTGCTGCATCCCGAAGAGGGAGTGAGTGACCCCAATGCACAGGGGTGTCTTCACAGCTCCTCTAGAGCCACGGTGCCAAAGCAAATCCATTCCCACTTCCCTTGCACTGACAGGAGCTGTCTCGGGCACTGCTGGTCTCAGGCAGGTTATCCTTCCTCTGTGCCACGCTTGTCAGGGTGGTAGGAACAAATCGATTTCTCTTCCGTCAAAGAGTAATCTCATTATGTTCAAAGAGTTGGGTGGAAGGCGACAGCAGAGCCACCGGCCAGGCGGAGGCACTGCCATGGAAATGAACGGGAGGCACGCTGATTTACACCAGCCCCAGGATTGACTCCATGCACTCAGTCTCTTTTCTTGGCAGTGCTTTGCCTCTGGCATAACTGATGGCTCGAGGACTTCAGAAGTCACTTCCCAGCCAAACACAACCTGAAACTGCAGTGGCTCTGCTTGCGCTGTCAGCACACTGGATCGCTTTGGACACTGAGGAAAGGGCCAAGTCCTTTCTTCTCCTGGCTGTCAGGGCAAATCCAGCCCAAGCGACTGACAAGCCATTACAAAAGTGGCCATCTGTAAAGAATCCCAAATCCAGGCCCCTCAGCCCTAGGCACGAGGAGCGGTGGGAAAAGCAGTCAGGGCATCTTAGACTCAATAGCTTTGCAGAAGGAAAGCAGACAGGGAAAGCAAAGGACAGCCACGTGCATGTCCATGTCTGCTCTCCTCCCCGGCTGCAGTTGAGGCACTGGGATGCAGCAGTGCAGGCAGAGCTCCCAGGAGGGGCTTGTTTACTCTGCAAACAACACAACAGGGATTATTCCCCCCCTTCACCACCATCAATAATGCTCTGCTAAAAGCACCAGTCATGGCAAGGACCTCTGAATGCATCGGAAGCACCAATTCTCACAGCTCACCAGCACCAGGAGAGGCACTGAGGGTTATTAGCATCGCCTGACAGATGGAGACATGGAGGCACAGTGACAGTGTGTCTGGAAGCAGATCTTGAGCACCCTGCTCTCTTGACAGCTTGTTGTGACTTTACTACCACCAAGCTCATGGCATCACAGCAGTGCTGTAGCGCAGGACTCATCTCCAGGAGCAACTGTCCCAAACTGGGAGATTTACCATGCACCTCATGGCCAGGGAGTCCTTGAAGCACAGGTTTAACTAGCCTGTGCAGGGTCTGCATCAGCGAGAGGAGGAATTCATCCTGGCTGTATTCCTGGCAGAAAGGTGCTTTCCTCTTGCTGTGACTGCTAAACAACGGACCCGCTGCAGCAATCTCCTCTCTGAGTGATCAGTCATAAGCATTTGCCTAGATTCCTCAACCAGAGATTACTGACAGATTCACTAACGTTAACAGCCCTCCCTGCTCCCAAATTTGTCCCTCCCCTGCTGGCACACTGAGACTAATTGACTGCCTCCCCCCCCCCGACAGTGCGGCGGATTTGACCTCGCTCTTAATACAGCGCCAAAGCCAAACACTCCCAAGGTGCTGGGGTACTTCAAGCCCATCCTGGCTTGTTCCGGCTCACCACTGTCCCCCTCACAGTATGCTAAAGCCACTAATTGAGTCCTCATGCTGTTTGCTCCTTCTGAAGTGTAATGTGTCAGGATGTCTGGGATCATCAGATCTCTTCCTCTCTTGCAAGATGGATGTCAAGGTGATTTTAATCATCTCTATCTATGGGTAAAAAGCCTCTGAAAAAGACAAAACACATTCACCTGCAAAATGCATGAGGAAACAATCAAGTGCTCTACACGGCTGTGGATAAGATGATCCTGTTGTTAAGGCACTGGACTAGGACTTAAGAATTTTTAGGACTTGGGATTTTTTAGTAGCAGATATGATTGGTCTGTATAAATACAGCAGGTGGAGGAGGCCCATCGCAAAGAGGTAGAACAGCTTTTGTAGCTAAAATGATAGCGCTGGCACAAAAATAAACAGATATAAACCAGCCAGAAATAAACAGGCTGAAAACTGGAAGAGGGTTTCTAATGATCAGGGGAGCTTCAGTGATGGCATACCTTTCCCAGAAGAGCAACGAGGGCAACACAACCGCCTTGCTGCAAGCTGGGGCTCCATACATTTGTGAGAGGGATTATCCAACCTGGTGACAGACGACAGCTTGTGGCTGGGATGGAGAAAGTCCCCTCGATGTCCTTACAGGGCCAGAAGGAGAGCCAGCCCCCTCTGCCTGCCCTGCCTGGGATGCCTGCCAGCATCTCGAGTCTGACCTGTTATATGTCCTTACCACAGGCAGGGAGCTAACACACAGTTCCAGAGCAACCCAGCCCAAAAAGCCTTGAGCCTGGAATAAGCACGGAAGTGCCATTGCTCATGACACTGCCCCATCCCCACAGGCAGGAAAGGTGCCTCAATTTAGTTGCTCTGCAAAAGGTGTTATCATGATCAGTGACACTGAAAGGATTTCTCATCACCAGTGGCTAACAAGATGCAAGCGGGGTATTCCCGCCTCATTCCTTCAATCCTTCAGCTTCCCTGTTCAGACACCGCCACGTTAATGACGCCGGGCTTTCAAGTTCCTTGTGGCATGAGATGACAAAATACTGCTCAAACTAATGATTTTAATGAAGTCTTCAGCTCAGTGCCCCGCAGGCCTGAACGGCAGCTGATGGCAAGGAGTGATGACATAGCAAGAGCTTCAGAGGCACCACAGGTACTCACCATCCTCGCTCCCCAGCTAAAAGTTAAGGTAAAGCCAGCCCTGAATACAGACGTGTTCGAACAGGCAGGAGACCACCACTGCGACAAGCACAGATACCTTTAGGGCTCTGATTAGCAAGCACTGTCCCACAGCTTGCATTCCTCACCTTTCCCTTCTCATGTCCACAGGAAAAGGCAGCAGTGCAAAACGCTATCAGCTCTCATCAAATCTGTGTTTGGAGAACCTTGTCAACACTAACAGGAAAGCTACTGTGCCAGGAGAAGGTACAGTTAGGTAGGTACCTGGTGCATTTGTTGGCCTGAAGAGGGAGGAATTTGGGAGCTCTGCGGAGGGAAAAGGGAATAAAACAACTGCAAGAAAGCCTTCAGAGGACACTGCACAGGTCTACCGTGTGGTTGGCATTCCTGAAGGACACAACCAGGCAAAAGCTTCCCCCACAGGAGTTAGCATGGGACACAGAGAGCACCACGTGTACAACCACGAGACATGCACACAACCCACCAGTGACCACGCAGCAGTCCCCATGACGCTCAACCTCCCCAGACATCCCCTTCAGACAACATGATTGACACCTGACATAGCCCAGGCAGGACTGATGGTGCCACACTCCGAGTTCATCGGGTCCTGGGAGGGGGGGCAAAAGACACTTGACCCTTGGCAGGATCCGTCCCTGAACTCTTGCTGGGGGTTACAGCTAAAGAGAAACAAGTCCCATTGAGGCTGATTAGCCGCTTCTAAGTTAAAAAGGTTTGATGTGATGGGGACTGCTGAGGGCCTCAGAGCTATTGGCTGGTATCTCATCTGCATGCCACCACCATAGTGATTAGACGCCCTCATCACTCCCACTTCTCTGTCCTGGGACACCAGCAGAGCACTGCGCTAAAAGGTGACTAATTGGCTGCCCCAAGGACCAAGTGAGAGCCATGGGTCACAGGCAGAGCTGTGGACAACGTGTCCATGGTGGGGCTCCAGCCCTGTCAGCAGCTTTCCTTGCCTCCCCTCTGCACAGATGCCTTCCCTGGGGCCGTCTAAATGACAGCTCCTCTTCTTTCCCTTCTCCTGTGAAGCTGCCAAGCCTTAGCGCTCCTGGTTTACTGCACATCACTGCACTGAAACCGGAGGTTTCTGGGCTGCAGTGTTTCTTAAAGGGGCAAAGAAAGGCAGGAAATAAAAAGATGACATTTCCAAACTGAGACCTCCTCAGATCTACGGATCACCAGCACGTTAATGAGCCCGTGCTTTATTGCACATCCTATGAACAGAGAGCAGCTCTCATATGGCTGTGGAAAAATTTCCACTAGTTAAGCTAAATCAGGAAAAGGCACGTTTGGTGCGTTACATAAATGTATTAAAAATTGGATGTCAAAAAGCCCTGTCTCTCCTTGCCCAAAAGCAACAGCAAGTTAGAAAATCTAAGTGCTTCTAATTTGTTTGCTGGCTGGATCAGCTTCCAAATTCAGTGAATTCTCTATCAAAGCTGATGAGCTGGAAGTCCCTGTGGCTTCGATAGATGGAAGGAGAGAGAAAGAGAGAGATGGAAAGAGAGAAATGGGCAGAGAGCGTGAGCTTGATTAAAACTAAGGAGGGAATAGAAGTGTTTCAAACAAGACCCTGAGCAAATGAGTTAATATAATAACCCTTCGGAACAAAACTGTCTCCAGGATGTGCACGTCTGTTCCTTACCCTGCTCCCCTCATAGCGGGTTTAATTAAATGATTTCTTATGATTTATTTAGTTATTTTTCTTACAAGAAGCCAAGCTGGTGAGAAGAAAATAACCACCTATGGCACAGCAGAGCGGCATTTGGCTTCCCTTTGTGGGAACCAAGAGGGGAGCTCTGGCCAGGGATTCCTTTCCCAGTTGGGCACGTCACGATCAACTTGCAGCCTCTGAGGGGCCCCAACACCCCTCCTGGCACTGCTATCAGTCACACAAGCCCCCTGGGTACCTCTGAAACATACAGCTGCTTATTTACCGAGCTCTTGCAACAGGTCTAAATAGGTTTTCTCTTGTCAGACTGGGTTTGGGGAGCAGAGCTGAGACTCGTGTCTCAGGGTGGATTAGGCTGCACTCAGAGCTCTCTGTGCAGCTCTGGGGGAAGCACTGCTACAGGAGGACCTGTGTGTTGAATGTGAACACCCTGCCACATTTAAACACATCAAAACCATAGCTGTCATATGAATCCTACAGCATTTGCTTGCTTTGCTCTAGCCAAGCGCGTGCTCTTATTAATGCAGATGGGCTTGGATCTGTCACTTTTGCTCAGAGAACGATGGGTTGGGGAAATGATTAAAAGGGCACTGGTGCTATCTTACTGTGGGGAAAATGCCATCGTGGTCTCCTGCTCACTCAGCTAAAGGCAGCATCAAAGCTGGACTGTCACTTGACAGGTAAGAATTGGCAGGCAACATCCTTGCCAAGGCTACAGTTCATGGTTGCCAGACCAGGAGAGATTTCCTAATGCCAGAATGCTCTGTTGGTGCGGGATAAGATACAACAGCTTTTGTTCTCTGTCAGCATGTGGGAGAAGTGGCAATCTCTGAGAAAAGGGCAGGTGTGGAGCTGTCAGCGGGGAAATAAACCAGATGAAAACCCTTTTCCTGGGACTTCCATTTCTTTCCCTGAATGAGGTTTGCATTTACCAGTAAAACCTGAATTCCTTGGGCTTGTGTGATGCTATCTAACCAGTCTGATATCTATGGCTCCACAAGGTCATCCTTAACCTTAGCTGAAGCCAGAAAACATCCCTTGGACAGAAAGAAGGCAATAAGCAGAAAAAAAGGACCAATGCTTAAGGACTCCATGAGCACTGAGACAAGAAGCAAAGGAGAGCCTGAGCTAAGCAAACCCATTACAGAGGAACACGCACCATAAACCAAGAGGTAAATTATGTCACGCTTCCTCCTGCACGCTGGGGAGAGATGGTGGGGAGCTCCTGAGATGCGATTGCCCCCTTCGCCTTTCTTCCCAGAAGGAGCTGTTTGGAAAGGTTCATAGTACCCTTTATTGCCCATTTCATGGCAGATTCTCATTTTAACTCATTCAAATAATTCTGGGTACGCGTGTTTCCACAAACTAAAGAGTCTTGAGTGTGAGCTTGTACCTGGCACACCCCTGGTGCTGTGAATTATCTCCTGCACAGAAGGGTTACTGCGACAGGACAGACACTGGCTCTAAAATCACCACCTCAGGGGCCCGATAGATAAAGACAAATCTGAATCATCTCAAACCACGTTCTCGATGAAGTGAAACATGGATTGTTTGCCAACCCACTGCAACATGCACACCACGCTACACACAGACCATCCCCAGCGCAGCTCTCACCTGCCGGAAGCCGCTGCGTGTGTGCTGCAGGATCTTCAGGGCATAGTTGGACCTCTGGCCTTTGCTGTTGAATTCGATGTGGCCGGTGAGACCTTCCAATTCTACCTGTCCAAGAGAGAATGAGTTACAGCGCCCATCGAGGCCCATGCAGCAGAGCCAGAGGCCCCATGCACCAGCCATCCATCCTCCTAGCACCTACAGCAATGCAACCCTTGTGTCTCAATCCTAATGGCTTTTGGAGTCTGGCAAGGGTAGCGAAAAGATGGAGGGGAGCAGGAGCATCAGCAGCATGAGGTGCATGGCTCCCCAGATCTCACCACTGCAGCCCCTCACTGCCTCCCTCCCTCCATCCCAAGGCTAACACTGCAGCAGGCATGAGCTCTTCACTGTCTCACATTGAATCTCTGGCTGGGGATTCCTCCACAAACCATTATGTGCTGTTTCACAGGATCAGGATGGCATTTAACACAAGAGCGCATTGCAACAGAGCCAGGATGAGTGTCTAGCCTCACTGTGCAGATTAACCACCGCTTGCTTGCTGCTGGAGCACCTCTTCAGGAAGAAGAGCAAGCTACAGAGCCAAGGGAAGCTGGAGGATTTAGTTGCCTTGGACTAAAGGTGAGATCTAAAGCACAGTTGGCAGGCATGGACCAGAGTGGTGCAAGGTTCAATTTCAGCGGAGCTTTCCTTTGGAGGAAAGAAACGTCTCATTGAATTTCCCCATCTCACGACATTTCAGCTGCATCCCAAACAGACTCAGGAAACACGCTCCTTCTGCGTGGTCCAGCTCAGCTCCAAGGAACCGTATTGAGAAACTCCAACTACTGCAGAAGGCTGAAACTTCATTATCTGTTCTCATGACAGAACTAGGCTTGACCAGTTCCAGCAACCACGCTTTCGGGTTCAAAGGAGCCCAAACCCCATTATAGGCAAACTCACATCACGCCACTGAGCTCTAAGCAATTGTACCGCATGACCTTACATCAGTCCAAGTTCACTCAAAACAGAGCTCAAATAACTCAGAAACATTTGTGCTTTAAAAAACCCTTCACTGAATTCCGGCTTTTCTGCAGCAAAACCTGGAAAACGGCACGTTTCATGTTGTTCCAAGGCCGGTGACAAACCAGCCCTCAGATCTCTCTTTTCCTTCCCAGAGCTACCTTCAAACAAACCGGCACTCTGTGCTTGAGAACCGTGCCAACACCAGCATGTACACACACACACATCCATCCTTCCTTCTGGCAGCGACGAGCGCTAGCTCCCGAGCGTCAGTCCCTTCTCACCATTCTCAGGTAGTTCATCAGGCTGGTGCCGTGCTGCCAGATCTGGGCAGACCCACAGGACAGGGGCTTCACCCCGATCTCCTGGCTCCGGTTCAGCTCCTGCACGGCGGTCACCACAGCATACACAGCGTCGAACAGCAGGGCCGAGGAGAGCTGCGGGCAAAGAGAAGGAGCTGAGATGGGAAGACAAAAACTAAGCGTGTTCGGGACCTTGTGGCTCTATCCACAGCCTTCAATGGGATCAGAAAGGGGCAAAATGCTTGTCCTCCCCTGTGAGGACAGGAAGCCCTGCTTGCCCATCGTTATGTTCCAGCAACATCCTGCACCCATCCGAGGGCAGGGAGAACAAAAGCAATGGCATCCCTGAACTGCTGTGCCTCTGTGAGCATCGCTGGGGCAAGAGTAATCCCTTTGCCAGTCCCACTGCCAGTGTGTTTTATTTCTCCTTCTCTTCTTGCTCGATTCCTTACCCTTTCTATCCCTGCTTGCTTGTTCCTCAGGGTTTCTTTCATCACTATCACCTTTTGTCCCTATCGTTTCCCATTCTTTTCTACCTCACTTTCCTAAAGCAACTAAGCCTCCCAAATCAAGGTGTGTTTTCTGCTGCTTTGGTGGCCACTGATCAAACTGCTGGCCAAGGGGGAACACACTTGAGAGCATCAGGTTTATGAAGTTCATATGTAGGCAGCTGGACAGAATAAAGATCCTGCGCCTACACCTACAGAAGGAGAGATGACTGCTGCTCCAGCCTTCATTAGGCACCAAAGAATCCTCCTTTGAAAGGCAGATCCACAGGAAATGAGGTTTTGCTAGATTTACTTGTTAAGCAACAGCCTCCTGGCTTTCAGACCCTGTAGAGACCATCTAGGTCTTTGAAACAGCCTCCACTTCCCTGCTGGCTGTTACCTGCTCTGTAATGACTCTGCTGAAGCAATGTTCAGAATCACAGAGTTCATCCCCTCTCCTCCTCATTTGTGCTTTGTTTGCCTTCAGTCAGATTTCTTTGTCCATCAAGCCTCACAAGCTGTGTTGTTCGCCCATGCACAACCGTTTTGATGCTTTTTGATCTAGGTACTAATCAGCCATTTGCTCTCTCAAGTTCACTGTTGTGACGAAGATTTCGCTTCTAATTATTGTCACCTCCAGACTCTGCTGGAATTAAGTTGTTGCAGCTCATTATATCAAGGCTATGTTTTCCAAAAGCATCCTCTTACCATCCCAGCTCCTGGCAACAGGTTCAATCTCTAGCGTGGGGCTCCTTTCCCCCACCTTTCCCTGCTTGTGGCTTGCAGCACTTCAGTGGTATCTGTGTCCTCTATTCCTCCCAAAGCCTGATAAGGTTTATTCACTTCTGCCAGTGGCCCTGCAGGAACAATCTTGCCCAGTTCATTCACCCCAAGGAACCTTTGGCTTCGACTGCATTACTAATTGGAACGGAGTGAGCCAGACTTAACCCTGCTTGATCTTACTCAAGTAGTGGCAAGACCTCATTGACTACAATGGCCCGGGATTAGGCAGCTGACAAGGAGCACGATGCCTTGGAACGTGCAAGCTGCATGAGTTACAAGGCATGACTTCAGCCTAATGCTAGCAAAACCCCAAACGCCAGCTCTAACCTCTCACTCAATCAACCCCGGTACAGGCTCACATTTGCTCTATCGCATTCTTCCTACGTGCATCATTTTAGCCTGTTTTACACAAATAGCATTTAGGGAACTCTTCAGTGAGCACTGAACGACTTGGCTGGCATCTGTCAGTCTTGCATCTGACCTGCCTCCCACACAACAGGCAGCACCTTTGGTCATATATGTCAAGAACTTGCTGCTAACAATAAGAATTGACTGGCTGCAGAGCTATGAAGTTTTATCACAGCTATTTTGCAGGAGATAAACTGTAAATCAGAGGAGCTGAGCAGCCTGAGGACACACAGTGACTTAATGGTAGAGTGGGAACCCAATGCTCCAGTTTGAGCATCCTGTTTCCTATCCTCCCTCAGCTATGAGACACCACAGGTCCCTTTGCAATGGCAGCAAGCTACTCTCCTGCACTTCTTCCACAGGCAAGTCTGCTAAGGGTTTCTGCTTACTATTCCCATCTGCCCCAAACATTCCCCTCCTGGGAAGCATTTCCCTGAGCTTCTTAAAGGAGCTGATCCATTCTTCTCCCTACCTTTCGTTTTTTACCTTTAATACAGATTCTTTTTCTAATAGGACCTTTTCAGCCTGTCCTGTCCTCAGCCCCTGTTCCATGAAGCTCTCCAGCTTCATGTGGACTGAATCCCATTCAGGTTACAGACCCCATATACAATTAGCAATTGCTTTCCCTCAATCAGGAACCATGATAACACCGGCTCGCCAATCAAAACTGTTATGAGAGCAAATGCAATCCTTGTGACCCCAAGGTTTCATCATCTCATACCAAATGAGAACATTGGCCCAGCATTTTTAATTGTCTGCTGTTGGGTTTTCATTTCCATTTGCCATGAGCAGTTAATGATCTCTTATTAGCTGGTGAGCAAGAGGCTTGTATATCTTAGTGAAGCATTTGACATTATTGATTAGGATATTTTACTCCTAAGCCTCAATTTGTTAGGATTTCTGGCAGCCCCCTTATGATTTCAAACAATTTAGGGATTAGGGAGAGGGTTGGAATACACAGGATCAAGTCCTCTGTGTTGGGAATTGGAATTCCTCCCGCATCCTCAATATACCCCCGCATCCCTCTTTCCTTTCTTAAAGGAAAATCACAGCTTTCCTCAGAAGCACCACATTTCCATTCCTAATGCTGCTTATCATTTATGCCAGACATTCCCTGCCCCTTTCGGCTCAGAACCAGGTTCCTACATCAGCTTCCCAATTTTGTGGCCCTGAAGCAAGACACTTGGATGCATGGGAGCCTGGCAGCACAGCAACATGCAAGACAGACCCATGCACTTACCTTGATTCCCCCTTCAGTACCTCTTGAACAGCCACCAGGACTCAGACCTAGGGAAGAGGTTCATTCCCTCCTCTCTCCTCCAGTATCAAAATCCTCTAGGGCACTCCATATCTTCCCATGGTCACTGGTGTGGGATCATCCTGCTCCACTGCCACCTGCAGCCCCATCACAAGTGTGGCCTCTCTCCCATTAGTCTCTCATCTCAACCCAATGCAGCGTTTGCTGTGTTGCCCTGCACCACCCACCTAATGGCCATCTTCCTCTGCCACTATTCACTCAGTAGCTCGCATAGATCATATTCAACACAGCAAGGTAATTTGGGATGCAGGCTCTGTGGAGGAAACCATTCACAATTAGATAGCATTGGAGGGCAGCAGCTCAGAAGAGGCCTCTCTGGCTTCTGTAGGTCTTATCAGAAGGTTAACTGGTGTTAACAAGGTTAACACAAGCTCACTGCTTGAAGCCATCTCCTGCAGCCCTGAAGGTTCACATGAGGACTGGGGCATTTTAACCACATGGTCTCTCATGCTTTGGGACCATTACCTTCAGCGGAGGAGTGAAAAGAGGGATGGAGGCAGCACCTTTTGAACCGCTTCTGCGCAGACTCAGCAAATGGATCCGTCACTGCTCTTGTGTACATTGTTCTTCATGTCACCTATAAAATCTCTCACTACTTTTATGCTCTCATTTTAAACCACAGCTTTGTCACTCTGTCACAAAAAGCCAATTTGCCTGTTAACAAATTGATTCTCTTCCTTGCGTGCATCGTCTGATTTGCACAGGTCCCTGTTGGGTTTGTGCCATCTCTGCAATGTAAGAGCTCTGCGACAGGCTGCATGTGAAAGACTTGGTAAGCTCAGCAGTGGTCCTCCGCTCCAAGATTCATGGGTCTCGAGAGACTTCCCTCTATCCTTTAAGCCTATTTCTTGACAATGAAAGTTGCTGATAAAAATTGCCACCTGATGGATGCCTCATCACAACAAGGCTCCAGAAAAGGGAGCCTGGGGGCTGTACCCGAGAGCTAAGGTATACAGTGACACAAGGCCTTGGGAACAAGTCCCCAGCTAGAAAGGGTCAGGAAACCCATCTCCAGCCCTGCATGCATCAGCTGGCAGGACCATTCTGACCAGTGTCTGCAAGACATCCAACGCTATCGGATGCCCTGTGCCTCAGGAGCAGGGACCCTGCCTGAGCTCTCCCTGGGTAAACTACACCGGATCTACCCCTCTAAACTAACAGCAGGTAAGACACGGTTAACTGGAAGATCTCACTTTATATTGACAGAAATCTCCCACGTAAAGGCCATGCTTAAAGGTAAACTGATCTCCAGGGAAACAGGAACAGGCTTGGCCAGCCTGGGGTTTGCCACGTGGGGTTTTTGTCCCTTTCTTCCTGGAACGTTATCATCTGTATCTTTGCCCCCAAACGTAACAGAGAATTGAAACCATTTAAATCCTGTGAAATAGACTTTACAATCTGGATTTTATTCAGTGACATAAACACTTAATTACAAACATCTGTTTTAGCCTAAATCCTAATTACCTAATCTAGCCATCTGTAATTTGAATGATTTTCTCTGATTTCCTTTCTTTGCAGTGTGATTAATGAGAATAGCATTAGAGCAAGCAGCTCCCTCCTCCTTCTTCAGATGCTTCCTCAGCTCTAGCAAGAAAGCCCTGGGATTTTGCAGCTTACAGGAAACCTCCCTCCTGTCACTTCCAGCTGTTGAGCTCCCTTTTTATCCCTTTAGTATGAGTTATTCCACAAGATATCTGCTTCTCAGGACTAAAAGGGGAAGCTCTTATAGAGAGAGGTGCAACCTGCCAGATTTCCAACAGCAGAAACAATGCATGGGAAAATGGTACTGGGCTTCCCTTGAAGCACAGGGGAGGAAACACATTCCCTGCCAGGGAATATTTGACTTAACCTCCGACCTGCATCATCACCACTCACCCAGGGCCAGGCCCTTTTCCCATTACCTGGGACATGGCATATTGGTGATGGAGCTTTGCTACAAACAGAGAGCGAACCTTCACATCATCAGAAAGACATCACCTTTTGGTTAAGGCTCTGCACTAGGGCTGAGGAGAGCTGAACCCATTTTCCAATAGATTGCCTGGCTCTGAGATAATGGGAAAAGTCACTTCCATGCCTCACTTCCCCATTTGTACGACAAGGATTACAGTCCCTCCGGGGCAGCTGAGCACCAGTAGCACAAGGGGAGCTACCCATCACAGGCAAGAGCAGCCACAGAGCGAATGCTTGGGAAGCCACCACAGCCCTCAGGGCAGGTCCCATAATGACAGCAGGGCTGGAAGTGTTTAGATCAGGGCAATGCAGCGTGGCCAAGCCCCCTGCCTCGAGACATGTCCTCCCTGGCCCAGGAGGAAGCCTGCTGTATGCCTGATTACACTTTATGAATGACTGAAAGGAGCATGCAGCTGACTTAATATTACACTGACGGGTGATTTAGGCTCAGGCTCACAAACCAGACAGCTCCATTCAGCTCCAAACTCCTTCATTCCTTAAAGAAAGTGCTGCAATGGGGCACACTCCTGCATCCTTCCACCTCATTTTGCTGGTGGTTCAAGACAACACAGGGTAAGGAAGGCACAATGAGATGAGTTATTCCCCCATCGCTCCAGTTTCTACTGTCTTCTGTTTGTACTAATAAAAGGAAATTTATTTTTAATGACTCCAAACAGCCCCTGCAACTGTCATCCAAATAGGAAGCTTCCTGGTAGCAACCCTATAGAGATTTAGCAGGGCAGACAGCAAGCTCGCTGCAGTCATATCTGCACAGCAGGGCTGGGAGCAGGGAAAGCAGGATGGTCCCAGGCACGTATTAACTGTGACCTGAGCTCCATGGCAAGCCAACAATACAGAGACACAAAGGGCAGAAAGCTCCTTATTTTGCCTGTTTAATATCACTTCTGTGGTGATAAGGAGGTTTTCAGCTTCACACAGCTCCCTCAGCTTGTTAAGGAGACTATGAAGTCATTAAAAGCAATGCAAATGGTTCCACTGATGGCATTTTCTCTCTCCGCTCTCCCCCAGCTCCAACCATGACCCCCTGCATCCCAGAGTTAGCAAATCTGCTCTGCAACCTTCCCAGTTATAAAGAGTCCCTAGGGAAGATCTCGGTGCTGATCTGCACGCTCATCAGGGAGCATCTAACTTAACCCAGCCCCTTGGCATCTGCCTAAACCCAGCCCTTTTTATCCTATTTGCATCCAGACTCCCTCTTCCACAAGCCATTTTCCTAGAGATAAAATACACAGACAGGGACAGATTTCACAAGGGAAACACCGAAACAGGGCTGCATCACCCCCTGCACACACATTTAAATATAATCCAAATTAAGACGAGGCTTTAATTTAAAGCTGAACAGCCACTCAAGCACAGACAAGCCCTCTAAAGCTCTATACCCACACGTCTCCCCAGGGTCCCTTCTGGAAGGCTGCAGACTTTCAGGATCACTTTAGTATTCCCCAGATAAGGATGCTCAACACTTGAAGTCCTCTCCTACCTACTTAACTAAGCAGTTCTGTCCAGTTCATCCTTCCCAATCCTGGACCACCATCTCCCCAAGACCAACCACCACAAAGGCCAATCCAAGGTACAGCAGCATGACAGCAGCCTGGTGATGCGCCCCAGCTCTTTAGCACAGGGGTTGAATAAGTAGTTGAAACCATACATTTAAGACCAGAGTTTCTGTCTCTTCACATGGTCTTCACACTGCATTGCCTGCTCTGAACCAGCTCTTTTCCCAAGGTTTTCCTGTTGGCCTATGGCAACTTCCAGCTCAGGGAGGCAATGGGAATGAATTTTACTTACTGCTGGCCCAGTGAAAGGAGCGTGATCACAATTCTCCTGCCAGGACTGGTTGAGGCTCTGGACAAACTCTTGGAAGAAAGCATGAGACTGGTTGAAAATGGAAAACCCCAGGATGTTGACTCGGTCGTCGAGCAGGTTGTCCAGGCGCTGGAGGGAAAACTCCTACAACAACCCCAAACAGAAAACGGGATTAGGGAAGAAAACGGGCACGAAAAGCTTCAAAACCACTGCATACCGTGATGCCTGCTAACCATGCCTGACTGTGGGGCTATTCCTTATTAACCAGCTCTCCTGACAGGAGGTTCCCCGCTACACAGAGGTTGCAGCAGAGGCAGGGAGGAGGAGGAGATTTTGCAGGTGAAGCCAGTAACCTGCCATAACCAGTCAGAGGTGGTCAGGTTTATTGTGGCAGATCCAGAGCACAAAGCTCCTTTGTAGATTCATACTTCCCAAGCAACGCTTTCTCCAAGGCACTCCCAGAAAATAATCCATGCTGTGTTCACCATGAAAACACTGCTGTGCCTGACTATTGCTATGGCTGAGAACACCAGTGGGAAGACACAGGCCATGGCTCTTCACCCAAACCTAGGGCAGGAGGGATGCCCAGGCCACCAAGATGACCGGACTGTGGAGTTCCATGTCTGGAGAGAAACTAATGTCCTTTACTATTATCTATCTCCTCCAAGAGCCTGGGCAGCAATCATTAGTGCAGCAGTGAGCTCTCCCACCACCGTGTCCAATTCAGTGACACCAAGTTTAAGCTGCTAAATCAAAGCAGTTCCTCCCCACAAGGCAACACTGCACTGCTCCTTTCCGCCATCGGGTACCAGGAAGAGATGCCACTTGCGGAACATCCTAATGCCCTGTGGGAAGCTGCTTTGGCTGTGGGCTCTGGAATGCAGCTCATCCTCTTGCATTTCTGAAGAGCAATGTGGTAAGATGTATAGAAATGACTGTATAAAAGAGGCCAAAAACATCCCCAAACAAGCTCTATTTTGCTACTCGCATCAATGGAAGCAGTTACACGACAAAGCCAGTGTCCTGGAGGAAAGTCCAGCCTTTCTTGTCCTATTAGCAGGAAATAATGGTGCCTTCCTCGCTAACCTCTCTTTGGCTAACAGCTAAAACGGAGCGAGAAAGTGGGAGTGATAGTTTCAGAAGCTGCTGGATGCCCATTCTCTTCCATCACTAATACGAATGTCTTTTGGCTCTGTGGACTATGAAGTTTCAGCAAGTCAAGGCATTTTTTATCTTTCCTGCACACGGGTGCATGTAGGAATAATGCCTGTAAATCTTTCAAACATGGACTTACAAGACTATTCCAGCACAGCAATGTCCCATGAGGATGCGATCAGGCACAGGATTTAAGAGCGTTTTGGACACAACCGCATTAACGTTAGGTAACATGAAATTGCTTGCGAACTATTGATTCATTTGAATGATATTATGCTCCTGCCTTCCTGACAGGTTATCCATTCACCCACAGCATCCTGTCAACCCACGCAATGAGGGCAGATGGCTAATGAGAACCTGGGCTTGAGGAGATCCTGGATGCAAGCAGAGCAGCAGGAGGTATATTCAGCCCCACTTCCCCCCAGGCCAGAGCTGGGATGCAAATTGTGTGTGGGACAATGCAAGCAGCTGCCTGATTGCCCTCTTGGCTTCATCATATGCAGAAGGAAAGGAGATGTTGTGTATCGAAACAGCCACACAGTCCAAGGCTTCCACCTCAGGCCAGACCGCCCCAACCTCAAAGCAGCTGAAATCAGTGCCTTTATTTATTAGTGCCTTTTCTCCCTTCAAAGCATTTCTAAGCTTTTGACGTTGCTCAGTTACTGGCAGGTTTGTGACACTCTGCTCCTTATATTAGCAACTCCTGGGTGAGGGAATGAGCCCCACTTCATATGGGGGAAACTGAGGCAGAGGTGCGCTCTACCCCAGTCACACAGCATTGACAAAGCTGGACCCACAGCTCCACTCTACTCGAGCTCGCTGGGTCAGTCCCAACCCCTGGCTTGGATCACTCATTATTCCAGAGGGACCCACGCACACATAAGCTTCATTTCCCTGCGGTAATGCCTGTGCCCTGCCGAGGATGGAGGCAGCTGTCAGGGTCTGCCTGACAAGACAACCACAGGCAGATCTGGAGTCAACACTGCTCTGCTTCCAATGTTAACAGCAGCTTTTTCCCAGCTCCCATTGCTGGTCCTTGCAAGTTTTGGTTGTTCTCTACAGACAACAATCTCCTTATCTGTCTTTTTCTAGGCAAGCCTCCAGCTGCAGAAAACCCCATTTCTGTTGTTGTCATGCTCATAAAGCATTCACCTCTAACACATGGATGGTACACAACCCTTTCTCTTCATTACTCCCTATCCCTTCCCTCTGCCCTCGCTTCAACCCTCCATCTTTAAATGCTTTTTCATTGGACATGTACAAGAGCATTCTGCTGACCCAGGTCAGAAACAAGGAAACGAGCCATGAGCTGCCTATGCAGTGGAAGGGAGATAAACCATCCTTGAGGGACACGCTTCGTTTGCAATGGGATATAAGAGATTTGGTTAGGTCAGGCTTGCTATGGATGGCAAAGGGGTGAGAGCATGCAGATACTCCAGTATCTGCCGGCTCAGCTTCTGTCCCTATTTGTTTTTAGCTTTCTTACACAGCCATTCACCACACCTGACATTTCCAAACCCACATACTGCAAACAAACTCATTTACCATTCAAGGCTTGCACCATTCAGCTGATTTCCCATCCTCAGCCCTGGCCCAATCTCCCACCCTGCCCTCCCAATGGCAAGGGCTGGCTGAGCCTCTGATGCTGCCTGGCAAGAGATGAGCACAGCCAGGAAAAGGGGTGGAACCCTCTGCTCTGGAGATGATCCCAGATGGCTCCTCTCACCATGTATTTGTGTGCAAGCATTTACCTTGACAAAGGCCAGACTGAGGTAGGGAAATACTGCTCAGATTTGAGAAGACACTCGAATGGCTCTGTAGCAGGTACAGGGGGATTCAGTGTTAGATTCCTCTTTGACACTGAAGCTGACTTTTACCTAAGCTAGGCACAACTGTGGCATTCATACCCGACCTTGCCTTGACTGGTAGACAAAGCTGGTGAGCCTACTGCTTACACAGAGTAGTTTCACAACTGCCTTTCCTCTCTTCTCCTCAGCTCATGCAGTTACTCTTCCTTATCTGCACTGCTGGATGATGCTTTTGTAGCCTAGAAGATGGCTTTCCAGGGCAATACAAGCAAGCAGCCATTAGGAAAATAACTCGCACCTATCAGCAGGTTCTTTCTAGAGGAGGACTCCAAGCCCTGGTGCACCTTGTTACGGCCTCCTCTGCCTGCACATATACCTGGTGAACCCAAGAAGGAGTGAAGCACAGCGATGGGTGCAAGCAGCTTCTCCCTCATCACCTCCTATTCCACTGCCAATGCCTTTTCCCCCCTCCCATCATTGCAATGATTGACCAGCACTTTGCCTTCCATCTCAGCCCAGCTCCTTTATGCCAACCGGTCCAACTTGGGGCACAGAGAAGACCATCAAGCATCAAGCCAAGGTGAATTCCAGGTACACAAATCCTGGCTGTCTGAATTCTCACCCCTCTTTTCAGCCTGTTGTTTTAAAGCACCCACCAAAAGCCATCATTCTGTGGGAGGAGATCTCAGGGAAGGCAGGCCCAGAGGGTCTGCAGCCAAAATTAATCAATCAGGGAAGAGAAATCCCCAGGCTTTGCTCAAATCACAGCAAATTCTGCAGCAGCACCAGGCAATTACAGAGTAGATTTTCTGACTTCTATACAGGGCTGCAACCACTAAATATGTGCTGTTAAATAACAACACTTAGCAATTCTATAGTACTCTATATTTTCCAAGTGCTAGGCACACATTAGCTAATTGAATACAAAGGGGTTCCCTGGGAGACAGCAGTGGAGGAGCTATTAGAGGATGAAATCACTCTTGGGTTTCTGTGCTTCATGCAGCACTCGACCTGCACTCTCACTCTACAGCAGCACACAAAAGCTAGGGAGTGACCTGAACATTTAGACTATTTGGAGAAGCTGGCTAATAAAAGCCACACAACCAAGCCCTGTAATTCATGATTTTAAAGCCATGAGCTTGGATTTTCTGGCACCGCTAGCTGCGAGTTATGGATCAGGAGATTTACAGGCTATACGCTCTGTTCCATTAGGAACATAAACCCATAAGGTACAAGCATTTTACCCTCTTGACTTGCACATTCAGATCACAGGCCAGCTGATCCCAGCTGGGACTCGGCACCCACCAGTCCTCTCCCACCTCAGCTCCCACTGGAAATGGGGCTCCTGCAGTGTGCCGGTGGGTTTCTGATGGAGACCCCCTCCTGCCCCGTTTCCCTCCCTGTAACACAACAGCAGCACACTGCTCCTCACACTGCCACAGCACAGTGTGTGTCAGAGTACAAAATCAGCATCAGAGGGGGCTGCCTTGCCTCCTGGGGACTCCTGCCAGGGAGTTATTATGCCTTGAATACAGAGGAGGAAACTGAGGCGCAGAGCTAAAAACGGCAGGCAATTAAAAACCTGACAGCACAATTCAGCCTAGAAGAGACGTGGGTTAACAACGTGCCTTACAATGCAAAGCATCAAAGTCAGCAGTCATAGATAAGCATCTCATTAATCAAGTATCCTCCCAGATCTGCACCTAAGTGATCCACTCCCAAACTAAACTAGACCCCGCAAAGGACGGCCAAGGTCTTCCCTCACTACTGCCATCCATCACATCCTCCCTCCCAAATCTGGGAAGAGGATGGGGACGTCTGCATGGAAAGGGCCAGCCAAGAAGGGGATCATTTCAGGGACTGCAGTAATAGGACAAGGGGTAAATGGTTTAAAACAGGGAAAGTTCAGGTTAGATATAAGGAAGAAGCTCTTTGCTGTGAGGATGGTGAGGCACTGGAATGGGTTGCCCAGGGAGATTGTGAATGCTCCATCCCTGGCAGTGTTCAAGGCCAGGTTGGACAGAGCCCTGGGCAACATGGTTTAGTGTGAGGCATCCCTGCTCAAGGCAGGGGGTTGGAGCTGGATGATGTTAAGGTCCTTTCCAACCCAAACCAGTCTATGATTCTATGACCATTAGTGTCATAGCAGCCTGCCTCATAAGCAAATATTGCTTCATGTGCGGAGCTGTGAGCCCTCGAGACTCCCCTGCCCTGCCATGCTGTGGTCTCACTTCAGCGAGTGGCTCCCAGTAATTGCTCAGCCCACAGCAGCAGACTTCAGCTTTGCTATTCAGCACTCTGCATCAGCTATTGAGCTTCTTCCAGCTTTATTGATTTTGGTGGTGATATTGTTCTGCATCCCATTTGTGTGCGCAGAACCTTGCTCCCGACTCGATTCTTATCACATTTTTAATAACCTGGATCACCCGGGAAGCAGGGAGACAGCGAGCTCTTACCTGCACACCGGCAACAAGGATAAAGATGTAAAGATGGGCTCGTTTCATCTATAGTGACCCTGAGACCTTCCTCACACCCAGCTCGACCCTATCCCATCCCAAAGCCCTGGGAAGAACAGGACTCGTTCAATGACTCCAAGATGTCCATCTCCCTCCTCTCTCTTGCTCACACACACGGTTATTTCCTCTCTCAATCACTGCAAGGACTTTATTGGATTTTGGGATCTGCTGATTAACAGCATCTGAACCCCCCTCTGTCACTGTCATTGCTCACTGCTCAGCAGCAGAAACGCCTGGCGCTGTAAGCTCTCTATGCTGCACTGACCTCATTCCCCTCAGTCCCAGCCAAGGATCTGGCCCTCTGATGGCAGCAAAGGCTGATTTACACCAGGCTCAGCTCTCCGTGGGTCCAGAACGCACTGTTCCTTCTCCACTTTTACGTGGGATGGGAGGGAGAATACTGGGCCAAGGCTTCCATTTCTCTATTAAGCTCTCACTCTGGCAAAACTTCCATTTCAAGAGGATGTGGTGCTTAGAAAAGCTGTCATCCTCCAAACATAGCCTTCCAATTCCCATACTGAGATTGCCTGGCAGCTTTTAGACAAGAGCCAAACCTTCAGCCAGTGCCAAGTCAGCACAGCTCTACTGACTTCACTGCTGACATCACCGCGTGCCAGTGTGCATCATGAGTCACTGGTTTAGGGTTAAACAGAGGAGCTAAGGCACCTCAGCTCTTGGTTCCTTGGGCAAACAAAGCTCTGTCCAAGGACTCTTTCCCCAGGCCACGGGTGGCAGGACTAGTAAGCTCAGTCCCAAGGCGCAGGAAGTACCATCCTGGTATTATTTACATGGAACAGATGTGGTGCAACTGCTCTGCAGTTACTCCAGGTTTTTATAGTTCAGGCACGAACAACATCTTGACTCCAGAGCAAGCCTCGCTGACAGAAAGGGGAGCAGAAGGATTGCTCTTCCTCCAGGGACACCCAAACCATATGGTTTCCTCGCAAGGAGCTTGAAAAGACTTTAGGCTCCTGTGTCATTGAAGTCCCCTACACTGCTCTCCTACTGATGGAGATCATTAACAGCAGCAAGAGTACCAGTAGAGGACAAAGTGGGTATCAACAGAACACAGGTTAAAGTGAATGAGCTTCCCAGGGGCCAGGTGCTACCTCCCATTCTCCTCCATAAGAGGCATGCCAGGGACTGCCATCACTACCAATTTCTCCCCTGAGATCATCAAACTTCCTCTGTTAGATGTATCAGTGGAGAAAATACCTGTCTTCACCTCTCTGGACCCTCCTGCCCTCAGGGCTGAGCTGCTGAGTCTGTTAATCATTGCTAAGCTCCTGTAAGAACACATCTATTTCTTTGCTCAAGTGGACAACATTACGTTAAGGGCTTTATGGTTTTCCTGAACGGTTCAGTTTGTTTATAAACTATTAACAGAGTCAATAGGTTTAGAACGGGCCACATGTAAAAATCAATTCCTCTGGAAGAAGAAAGTCATCACAGCAACAAATTGTGGCCTTTTAGCAGGTAAGTGCATGTGGGAGACCTACCCAAGGCACTGTTATGGGGCCATTCATGTAGTTAGAGAGGAACTGCGATCTCAATGAACTCAGGGACAGTTTAGGGGAACCATCCATATATAATTGGATTGCTCTTAGGAAGTTGATGCATCACAACATCAATGTGCCCTATGCTGGTAATGATGGGTCTTTTACCTCCTCATGCAAGGAGAGCTATTAAGTTTTGGAGGCTGTTCTTCAAACGAGAGCACTTTAGGAAAATACATTGCCCACATCCTTCGTGAAAGCAATTTACTGCAACTTCTCTGCAGGGAGCCTGAGGCTTGAAGTGACAAATCCTCAAAGAGCAAAAGAGGTCAAGTGCTAAGGTTGGGACCTGAAAAGCACAGCTCTCAGAAAACAAGGGGTAGGGAGACTGAAAGGCAAATAGGACAAGACAGCATGGGGGCAGAGGATAAAAGAGAGGTTTGCTCACACATCTGTGGGTCTGGGCTCTATCTGAGACAATGATTTACTCAACAACCAGAAATCAAGCACAGGATGGACTCTGAACAACACATAAAGAAGACCCAGGCAGGTAAGGTAGCACAGGCAGCAAAACGCAGGGAGGTATAGTTATTGCTTCATCTAAATCTTCCTGTTCACATGCTAACTAGAATGAGGAGAAATTGCTTTGGCATCCTTGCAAAACCCTGATTTGTTTGCCCTGCTACCACATGCCATGGAAAATAGGAACCATAAATCCAGAGAACGATCCGGGCTCTACAAAAAGGTTTGCATCAGCTCCTAACAACAGGAAAGCTGGCCGGACTGCAAGGTAAAATCTGTCAAAGCCTAACAAGAGAGTCCACCCTCTCACTCACGTAAGGGGGTTTGCGGCCAGCAGACCTGATGCAGTGAGGCCAAACACTATAACCCAAGCTGGAGCTCACGCCATGAAAGCAGGCACAGAAAGAGGAGATCATTTCACCAAGAGAAGGTGATTTCACCAGGCAGGAGTGAAAACTTCAGTGTCACAACCCTGGTCAAATACTAAGCTGTAGTCCACTTTCCCTCTGCTTGATTTGACATCCTTCCCTCCTTCCAAAGGATGGTACCATAATGACAAGCTGCCACTGAAAAGTGTGATGTTGTCTGGATGATTTGGACACTCATTTCCCCTCCGGTTCCAACAGGTCATCCGGAGCAACAGTAGGGCTTTAATAACCTCGTCCTATATACAGACCGACCTCTTTGTAAGTCCCTAAACAAAGAAGGAAAAACAAGAAACAAAAACCCCAAACCACAACTGATTTAGCTGGCCTTTGGAAACGGAACATGGCAGCTTTTTTATCAGCCACACCACCTGGGCCCAATATTGTCAGGGAGCAAAAGTGCACCCCATGAACAGACCATCTGACTGAGGGCACTAGTAAAACTCCTTTATACCTTCCTTCTTACAGCAATAATTTTGACTGTTTCAATTAATTCCATCTAATCTCCTTGATGAACGTTTTGAAATTTAAAACCAGCCCGAGGTCCACAAGTTATAATGAAAAACAAGAGAGGAAAAAGAAGGCAACAATAACAAGCTACAACGGAATTAATAGGCTAAAAGAATTAACTGCAGCACAGGATTTTGGAGGCATCCAACACCCCTTCTGCTCTGCACTGGTGAATTCAAGGATTCCCAGCACTAACAGGAACACTTCTTTTTTCAATTCTCTACTTAAGCACTAGCATCATCATCTTTATTATTTATTATTACTATTATTATATTTCTACTACTTTTATTATGGACCTTTACATGGTCATAAGGTGCTGGGGAGTGGGGAAGGGAGGATGACCTGGGGCAGCATTTGCCTTTAGTTCAGGACATTTCAACCCCCCCAGAAGGGTAATTCCCAGGGCAAGGAAGTTTGTCACCATGTGGAGATGCCAGGAAGAAACCGAGAGACTGAGATTTCCTGCAAGGGGACTGAGGACAGGAGGGTGCTCAGTTGCCATGAGTACCACGTACACAGATGATGGACATGGGAAAGAAAAACGCACCAGACCTGTTCTGTTCTGTGCATATCATTAGGACTTCTGGAGCTTGTGTTAGTGACAGAAAGGGTCCCTTGAGCTGGCTGAAGGAGGCTGATAATGAATTTGCACGCTGTAAATTAGCCTCTGGATATTTTTACATCAGCCTGCTCGCCTCGGCTCCGATGGAAATGCATCGGGGGCCCAAGGACTTCCTCCTCATTTGCTCTCGCCATCTCCTGCCAAAGGCTGGCATCTGCTTTCCTGTGCTGCTCTGCCTCCCCATTGACTGCTCTCTGCTGGCTACGGAGGAGCTGTCGCCCCCAAATCGCTCTCCCATGGGTCCTCGCCATGGGAGCTGCAGCAACTTGCCTCCATCTAACGCTCCGCAGAGGGAAATGCTGAGACATACAACTAGCTGTCGGCTGGGATGTGCTTATTAGGTAAAATTAATGCTGGAAGATAGAAACAGAATTCCCCTCCAGAGCCGCAGGGCAGGTGTTTAATTCAGCATTTTATCCCCTTTTCTCTTCTTTTTTAACACCTCCAGATAGCTTAATGCTATCCAGACTGCCTATTCCCCTTCTGATAGGCTCTCCCTTCATTTAAAGCCATCTTTTTTCTTGCTCCCCTTGACAGCAGTTCACTATGATTTTATCTTTTCTATTAGGCAGCGACTGCAAAAAACCTCAGAGGGTTCATTAGGAGCTTGGTAATCCCTCCAGATTTATTAGGCTAAATTGCTCGTTCCCATCTCTCATCCCCATTTAAATATTACTAATTTCCTTAAACATCTCTTCCAGCTGCCCAGGTTTTGCCCGATGTCACCTTTAACAGTCCCTGCCAAAAATGCAGTTTTGCTGAGGGCTGGTCTTTTGGAAGAAGTGGTAAAATAACCTGGGTAAAGAGATTAATACCCTGTGCAGGGGAATGGCAACAGAACTCATTTCTTTCTCACCTGCCATAACTGCATTACACTAGATGAATGGGTTTCAAAGACAAATATCACCTTCTGACCTCAAGCAAAAGTTTAATCATACCTGTGCTAGAAACTAGCGTGGTGGCAGTGGTGGGGAACTTAGTTTTTATAGTTCTATTGTCTGAACACCATCTATAAACACAGACTCCACTTTGCTGGTGATGGGCAAATAGAATCCCTTACCACGTGCGTAGTCCCGGTCCATGGGGTGCACAGCAACACAGTTGTTGTGAGCAGAAAACAACATGAAAACTACTTGCTGGGACTGGGAAGTGACTGGAGCGGGTTAGTGTTGTGAGCAGGACCTGATGGGGACGGCTACTGTCCCTTACCAGCTCCACCAGCACAGCTACACTCCATCTCAGGGCCTGTACTGGGGGTGAGAAGTCACAAAGCAGCAGCCACTGCCTTGAAACAAGCAGCCTCCCAAGGGCACAGCTCTTCCTCCAGTCTGCCACTGGTTGATCCCCCCTTGGTTCATCCCTTCCTTTTGCTTTCCTGGCTAGTTCCATTTGCACGGGAATAAACAGGAGCAGTGAAGCTTGCTCTTGCTGGACTGATATTGAGCAACATTAGGACCTATGCATTGAGCACTAAGCAGGGATCAGAACGCTATTAGTTCAGGTAGGAAGCGTGTGGGGTTTTCTATTTTTTGCCTTTTTCTCTTTTTTTTGACAGCTCCTTTCCCTACCCCTTTTTTATTCTCCGTCCCAATTGCTCTCTTGGCTTTCAAACTCCCATTTCACTCCTTCCCCCTCCTCCTCTCCTGCCTACATGTTTGGCTCCATGCATTCCCGTCTGTCTCCCACCCAAACACAAAGCGTGATTCAGCTCCCGGCTTTCCTGGCACACGCACACCATGGCATAAATATTAATAGAAATTAGAGAAGATGAGTATCATTTGGGGTTGGAAGGCACCTCCACTTAATCATCCGCCCTACCCTGCCGCACTCAAGTCTCCAGCATCCCCACACCAGCATTAATAGGCAGGTATCTGCTTTCCCCAGTGGCAGCGTTCCCTCACACCACTTGGCAGCTGGTTCAAGAGCTTTGTAGCTGCTGCAGCAGGAGAAGTTTCTCTCATGTTTATTTTGGGTTTCCCCCTGCTGCTGCCTAAGCCCATTACTCCTTGTTTAGCACAGTACTCAGGGATTTAACCACACGATCCCCCCATTAATGTTATTAGTAGCTATAAAGCCAAATCACCAGGGGCCAGGCTGAATATATACCCTGCTCTGCCTCTCGATGTTTATGGTATCATCTTTCCTTTGTCTTACACAGCTGCTCTCAGAGGCAAAGCAAAAAAGCACAGGGTTGTGGTGCCCTCCACGTGCACACCCCAAGCAACCTACCCCATGGGTAAAGAGCTCAGGGGCTGACACCTCCAGCAAAACCCTCCTGAGCCCCTCAGATGGCTCAGGAGCCACCCATCAGCTGGGGCTTCCCAAGGACCCACACATCTCATTGCACCATCTCCATGCCTGCAAATCCTTTCACAGCTACATGGGATCAACCAGTGCTGGCGGGAGCCCATCAGCTTTCACCTCCTAAAGGCCAGGGCAAGACTTCCCCTGCCTGATAATTAGGTTTGCAAGGGGACACCTCTACTTGCTTCCATCCCCTTTCTGCTGCAAAACTCCAGCTCCGCAAGCACGTCGCTCTTCCCAACGCTCCCATGGGCCAGGGAGATCAGCTCCCATTAACATGACTCTACACGCACACGGGAGAAAAGCTGAGAGAAATGTCTTACCAGATTAGTGAAGATATACGTGTAATAGGCAGACGCCATTCCCAGTTCAGCTGCCTGTGAAGGAGAGGAAAGGAGATTAGACCAGAGCCTGACAATCTTCAATCTCCACTCCGGCAAGGCAGAGACTGGGCCCCATTTGCTTCTTCATCCTTATCGCTCCGTGCAAGCGCTGCTGTCTTCCTGCAGGAGGGAAAAGGTGGGACACAGCAACACGATTTGACCTGTGAAATTAAAGTCTGGGGAGCCAATCTTTCAGCCTACCCCTGAGGTCTCCTCTCTGCATCAGCACTGACAAAGCACGTGCACAGGGGCTGCCCGGCAGAGAGAAACCACCCAGTGATGGATGAGCAGCAGCTCTGGTCCCCTGTGACCATCTCTGCTCCCTCTGCAACATCACACATGGGGATTTCTGCACGTGGCCCCACTCCAGACAAGGACAACCTGGAAGGAAGATGCCCATTGGAAGCAAAAGCTTTTGCATCCCCACAGCAATGTACAGAGCCGGCAAGGTGAAGCGGAACACAGCAGCCCGAGGCCTCCAGAGCCCCTTGGAATGAGGAGTTCCTTGGGAATACTGCGTGTTTGGAGATTGCTGCTTTTCTGCTGTTCAACTGCTAACATCTTTTTGAACATAACGAGGGGATGCAGCAGTTGGGAGAGCTCAGGGTTTGTCTCCTTTCGCCACAAACACCGCGATGCTGAGAGCAAGGCGGAAAAAGCACTTCTGGAGGTAGAGAAAACGGACGGTCACCCCACTGGTGGTTTTCCCACATGTATCCGTCAGATTTGGGCTCCAGCCCTGTAAATTAACTAGCACAAATGAAATCTAGTAACAAAGCCTGTTCTCCAGAATTTAGACATGGATGCAGTGGCCACAGAAATAATCAACAAGGGTAAAAGCATACGGAGATGCAGAGTGAAGGACACAGATTTTTCCATGTGATCTCTTCTAGGGATCCCAGACTAGATCACTGAGGTCTTTTTCTAAACTTCGCAGGTCCCAGTAAACAAGAAGCTGTCTGTGGGAACAGATGCTCAGCAAAGTGGGGGATTAATCTGCAGATCCTCCTGAAAGCCTGTGTTTCACTGCCAAGCACAGCTGGTATCAAACGGTGCTTCTGGACCTTGGCAAAGAGGTTTTCCCATCACCCCAGATCACACAGGGGAGCTGGAGGCAGGGAGGGAAGGACCAAAGGCAGCCTGGGTTTAGTCACTTCCTGTCTCCCCCAGAAGCTGGAGGATGGTTACAACAGAAAGTGAATGCAGGAAAGATACAATGAGGTGGTTTAGATCGCATCCTTCCCTATTCCTCCCTGTTCCTCACCTATTTCTGTGAAAAAACAAGGCCACTACTATTTCAGTGGGAGTTGACATGGACAGCAGGGAGATATGGATACTGACTGATCATGGATTGGACTGGCTGTACCCAGCCTTAAGATTGCACACTGTCTCCCTGTCCTTTGCACAAGTGGCAAAACGGACCCAGCAAAATTATTTGCCCACGAGAGCACTGTGACTCCAGAGGAGGCTGCAGCCCGGCCTTTCAGTCACTGGCCTCATTTTAAAGCCCTACACAATAAACCCTGGCACCCAGTTCCCTTCCTTAGGACACTGATAACATCAGCTCCTCGTCTGACCCCCTTTGAAGTCAGTGCATTTGATTTCAAGGGCAGAAAATCAAAGCGAGCAACAAAGCGCTTCCTGCGAGCATCGCTCTCATCCATTTAACGTGCCCGCTGGCAGGTGGGCAGCCGGGAGAGGCTGGTAATCGAGGAAGCAACCGTGTGTCTCCAGACCATATGTGGAGGGTAAGAGATGAGAAACTGCAATTTCTCTCGTTGTGCAAGGCCAGGACTGGTCTCCTGAGGCACGTCCGACACAAGGCACTTTCAGAGCAATAACATGTTTTTTGTGCTGTTGGCGACCTGTGGGCAGAGGCCAATGATGTACCCATGTGCTCACCACAACCTCACTCCTTACTCTGCTTGCACCTCTATAAAGAAAACACTTTTCAGCCTCCAAGGGTGAAGGAAGTTACCAGATCAGAAGCTCATTATTTATTACCTTCTATTCCTGCAACCCTCTAGTTGGGAAGACTGCTTTAGGTTTTACTCAACTGCTGAAAAATCATGGCAATCTCTGACATCTTCACCAGTTGTGGCAGAAGGATGCTCAAGAAGGGAAGGGAGACGTCGGGTGCATGAAGAGCACTGCTGTGTGCTGGTGGGAAGTCACTATAGCAACAGAGGAGGGGGACAGCCCTCAGCAGCCAGGCAGCACGAAGGACCGGGAGGGAAGAGAGAAGTGAAGAAGCACAACACCTTCCCCCTGCATAAAAGGGACCCAAAAAACCCCAAACCTGCCTGTTTCGAAACACAAGCAGGGGAATAAAGATCTTGGGGAAGGTGGGAGGGAGTAACTAAAACAGCTCTAATGGTTTCTGCTGCTTGTCACCAGGAATAAATCTGGTAGAGCCAATGCCTTTGAATGACTGAGTCCCTGACATAGCAGCCAGGACACCATATGTAAAGCCTGACCCAGCAGGGAGGACTCCACTGCCTGGATCCTGCCTCCATTCAGGAAAGTCCTTCTTGTTCCTTCCAGGATGTGGGAAACTCTACACAACTTCATAGTTCCATCTGGAGCCACTGCTCAATTTTGAAGTAGTCTATCAAACCAAATGCTAAAAACTGCAGCAAGAGACCATTTAAAAATAAACATGATTAAACCAAAGTCTCGGTTAATAAGGCAATAGGAAAGGAAGCAAAAACTTATAAATGGAGTTGGAGATAAAAAGCAAAAACGATGGCACTGACTGACTGATTTCAGAGCGCCTATAGCAGTTCTCCACGGCTGTTTGATGGCATCAGAGCCACGAGCACAGACCACTTCTAGAGAGCAAACACATCAGCTCAGAGCAATTGAATCATTGCTTCTAAAGAGACAGTCCCGGAAAGAGAGAGCAAACTGTTTTCCCCAGAAACTCTATCAGTGGCAATTCCCCATTTCCAGTGTTGCTGCAGGAAGTTTTACGCTCCATTGTCATACAACCCCTGGCACGTGCATGCTTACACCCTGCACGCAGTGAAAGCAGCAGCCTTTACAACTGTGATGCTCAAGAGACCCTTACCTTCCGCAGAATGGTATGAGACATGGAAGCGTTGGCGTGTACGATGATGGTCGCTGTTTTGTCATCTCGGATCTCTTTTAGGAGAGGGGTGGGATCCCGGCTGTCATCCAGCATCCGGACCGAGAGAGTGTCCTTGGAAATGAGGAACTGCCGAAGCAACTTCTCTAGGTTTAAAAGGCCTTCAAATAAAAGGTAGGGGAAAAAAAAAACAAGCAGACACCTTTAATTTTCTGCTTGGTTCACAAAGCGTTTCTCCATAGCCCATAGTCATTCCCAGCAGGAAGCAGCCCTGCAGTTCTATGCAAAGGAAAGGATTTGGGGCTGCAGCACAGGCTCACTGCTTGGGCCTGTGTCCATTCCCAGGCAATGGGAAATGAGGGAGTTACCCCAGCTGCACTCGAGACAAAGCCTCTTGGGAAGAGAGAAGACTGCCTATGCAAATTTGGTCAGGACCCCAGGGTCCACACAATTTCTCCACTATTTTCCTGCATGCAGGATTGCTCTGGTTGTCACTGGTTGCTGAAGGATGATTCCCTCTCCTAAGCCTTCGCATTACTACCTCCCAAATGAAGTGCCCTGCAACGCATGACTCGGTTTGGAGATCTTAGAGCACTCTGATGGGAGCTGCTGTCTTCCAAGGGCATGCATCCCTGAGGATGGAGAGCTCTGCTGGGAGTCAGACAGAGCAGAGATCATTGCTAAAACACAACATGAGGTCTACATGCAAATATGTGACAGAAACTGGGAGTACGGTCCTGGCACAGTGCGGAATTACCTGCGGGCTGGGGATTCCTAGAGCAACACAGAAGCCAATAATAAAACAAACGGGCATGTTTGATGCCTTATAGAGGAATTAGAGATTGAAGTAGGACAGTCATCGCAGCCCAGTGGCTCCATCACTTTGCCTGCCTCCTTCTTTCTGCCTTGCCATCAGCATTTCTGCCTCCCTCATGCTCACACCGAGCTCTTTGAGTGCAGGACCAGGCTCTCCCTTCAAATAGGAGCTGAACAAAGCAAGTAATTAGTGAGCACCCACGTGGATGAGTCCCAGGTTGCCTGGACTTGTGCCCTATTGCCTTCAACACTTCTCATTCAAGCTTCTTCCTGCAGCTAGGTCACTGCAAGGGCTCCTTCCAACACAGCTTCCTTGATGTCTAGTAAGACATCAAAGCTCTTGCCGCAGCTTTCCTTAGTCAAGAAAGAATATTTGATAGTCTGTCTCTTCCATCCAGCTGCTGCGTTTCAGCAGGAAATTACCTCCTGTCAAGTTTGATTAACCAGAGTCCACCAGATGTAATCATCAGCAAGACACACGTCCCATCCCTACAGAAAGATGGTCCAAAAAGGAGGGGGAAAGCTGCATGAAGCAAACTGAAAACAACAGAACCATCAGCAGAATGATGTCCCAGAAGCAAATCGAATCCTCAAGTCAGACCTCTACTCTTAACCTAACCACACTTGGACTGTATGAAAGTGCTCATCCACCAGAAGGTGAGGGGAAAGCTGCACTACTCTGCACACCCAGATTTACACCACAACGTGACTTTCAAAGGGACATAAATCCATGGAAAGGCATGGGCATCTGGAGGGAAATCTTCAGCCATCCCCCTTGGAAATGCTCATTTTCCATTTAATTTCCTGCAGAAATAAAATCAGATCCTGTTCCTTAACACTGCAGCTTGTATTTCTCAGCTCTAAGTTAATCTTGCAAACTGGAGAGCATCCCTCTGCTAGCGGCTATGGGTTTGTGATTCACAACAGACCCTCAGCTTCCTCTTCATTTTTCTCTCTGCTGACTACATCGGCACCGCTGTTCCTGCCTTCTCCTCCAGCCCACAGCTCACTGGGGCACAAGTCCCAGGTACAAAAGCCACCCTGGCCTCTGTGGTGAGGAAGTGAGGAAGGCAGAGCCCAGCTGCAAGGTTTCTAAAGCACATCAGGCACAGAGAGGAGGAAATAGGACCAGGCTAAAAGGGAAGCATTTGATCTCCTCTGGTTCAAGGAAATGATCGTTTCCAGCATATCAGATCCTGCCTTGTAGCCACTTCAGAGCAGTTCACAAACTACCTAATCTATTTCACACTGCAGAGAAACTGAGTCACATAGCGCCATTCTGTTCACCATCCATTACACTTAGCCTGGCCCAAGTTCAATTGACTTCAAGGGTCATTTTCTGCTTCTGCCAGAAGAAACTAGTATCGGTCCCCAGGGAAAGGATGTGACTCCTTACAGTGATAGCATGAGCGTGACGGGATAGGACCCAGGAGTCCCATCACACAGCCTTGTACTTAAACCAAAACAGCTATGACTCTCCCTCTTGGGACCTAAATAACAACATCCCTCAAACCACCATTTTCTCACTGATGAGCAGATAGCTCATATGCTCCCCTATTTGCCTCCAGGGAACCTTCCAAAAACTCAAAGCGCCTTAAGTTACTTGTTTAAGGACTGTGATTAGGAGCACTACCTGTCTTAAGGGAAAATGAGGGCTTGCGCTCCTACGTGAAGCTGGGTTATACCTTTTCTGCACTCCATTATAGTGAGAGCATATTGTGCTTTAAGCCTAGCTCAGAAAAGGTCCTTACTGGGCACAAAGAGCAGGATGCATGAACAACACCCATCCCACTGCTTCCCTGGGTCTGGGAAGGACTCGGGTTGCTCAGCGCATCCTAAATACCGAGTTATCCAGCAATACCAGAGTGAAACTAATGGAAGTGATTCAATTAAAGGAGTGTTATTTTAATGTGAGCTATTTGGTTCCCAAGGCTTGGATCCCAGTTAAATGAAGAATCATGCTGTATTCCATGGGAGACGCCTGCATGTTTTGGCACGTACCTGAGGATTAGGGCAGGGGAGCACAGCAGTGTGCTGATGACTACGTGTGCTCTGTGCCCAGCAGCAGTGCAAGGACAGAGCTGTGAGCTCGCAGGTGAGAAAACCTCATTATCTCCTCTTCCTTTCTCTTTTTCTTCCCTTTTGCTTAAATTAAGCTTAGACAATGAAAAATTCCAGCACCAGAAGCAATGCAGGAGACCATTTACATGATTTTAATGGCATCATTTTGGGTCAGGTCCTCTGCTAGGGTAAATTTGAGCATGTTTCCTCAAGGCAGTTTAATGACTTACATCAGCTGAGGATGTGGTCTCCTCAGGGTACATAAAGCAAAGAGAAAAGGCAAAGACACTCTTACTCTGTCTGTTCTGTGCAGGAGTCTGCCACAACACTGCTGGTGGTGTGAAGTCTGCCCAGGGCTATCTGTAAAGGATCCTGGCCCCACTGTCAGACACTGCTAAGCTCTTGCCAGTATCCCAAAGCTCTCCCTGGATCCACGTGCCTTTTCAAAGCCCCTTTTCTAGGCTTGTTTGTATGATCAGCTCTAGCGCTGACAAACCTGGCTACAGGATAATAAAAGCACAACTGGTGCGGGTAATACGCAGCAGCCATCTACCTACACACTGACCTTAAAAAGCACAGGACACACTTTAACCACTGTGCTACAGACCCTGCTCCTGCCACCTTAGGGAAGTTATGCCAAGATGAATATGATCCTGCTGAGATGTGCATCCAGATGCACAATTACCAGCAGATGTATGGCTTGCGAGCCCGAGAGGGCGTGCAGTGTTTTGACTATTAATCAAGTCCTGCTTTTAGGCCACAAGTGGCACACGGGTTTGGGAAAGGCATATTTCAAAAAGCTTTACTTGCCTAAAATAATCTCCAGAAACAAGCCTAAGCCTTTTTTTTTTTTTCCTTCATATAAACCCATCTGTGCAAGCAAAACACCCTTCAGATTGTCAAACAGAAGGCAGGCAAGTCTCTCCCCATCCCCTTTTCCTCCTCTCACAAACACCTCCACGGGCCAACAGAGTGGGAAACCTGCCCCGCAGGGCACCGCTGGTTCAGGCTGTTCTGCCTGAGTGCTGACCTGCTGCAAACAGAAGAGACCCTGCCACCACAACCAGGCGAGATGCACACCCCGGGATGCTCACACGCACTGCCTGTGGGACCTTCTCCAGCAGGCACCAGACACGCAGAAGGAGGTAGAAGAGAAGGCGCTGGGTGCAGAGGGGCAGCCGAACCCAGCCTGGCAAGGACTTACATTCAGCTTTGGCACAGATGAGGCAGGCAGTGGTGCAGTTAAAGAAGTTCAGGATCCCTGCCACGGCCACGCTGATATCGGTGTTGCTGGGATGGAGGTTGAGGGTGGTGAACCGCTGGAGCTGCAGCTTCAGGAATTCCTCCGGTGCCACTTTGAAGTGAGGAACCTGAACGGGGAGGAGGGGAAAGAAAACACAATTAAAGAGGAAAAAAAGGCATAAAACCAAATAAATCTACCCAAAAAGGACCTTTGGTGCGAAACGCACAGCGGGCAGAAAGGGAAATATCCCAATAAAACTGCAGAAGCATCGCCAGAGTGAAGAGAGGAGGGTGGGATTTGTGCAATAGCAGAGGAAAATAATTATCAGAGCAACAAGAAGCCACGGGAAGGAGTGGATCAGGAAAAGTCTTGCTGAGCCACTCAGAGAAAGGCAATGGGGGCTGTGATTACAGCACAGGAAGCCATCCCGGATGAGTTCAACCTAATTAGCTTGGGTACTAATTGCAGCCGGGCCTCCACTTCATTTTGGGCTTGTTGCCTGGGTAAATTCAGAGGAAGCTTTGCAGGCAGGGAATCACAGAGCCCATGCTGGAACCCCCCAGCCCTTTGCTGTATGCTAGATGGATGGAGCGCTGCAAACCCACCTCTGCCTGCAGTACCCATGTGTCATCAGGTAATTAGGAGAGATGAAGGGAAGAACAAGATGACCCTGCACTGGCGAGGCCCAGGAGGGAGAGGAACAGATGCAGCAGCCAGAAGCTTTGGACTGTTTTGATCAGCAGAGAGGTAACTGGTGGCCATACGGTGGGCAAACTCCAGTGGGACACAACCACAAGTCCTAATAGTGCTGTGCGTGTCATTAACAGAGCAGAGCAGGAGGTGGGAGAGGAATATCCAGGGAATGTGGGGAAGGGGGAGTGGGGAACAGCCCGAGGGCTCCCTCCAAGGCAGCTCTGCTGCACACCTCATAGCTTTGCATAGAGGGAACAGACAAACCAAGCTCAGACACAGAGGGGTTCAGCTAAATAAGGACAAGGAATATTGTTTTCTTTTTGCTGAATGAATTCTTTGGAAGAAAGAGAAGACAGAGAAAGGGAAATGTCTGCTTTGGCTTCATTACAGGAGTGTCAAGTCCTCTTTTCCTCCATTATTAGTCCTTCCAGAAGCTATCGTCCTATGCTTCCCATCTCTCTCCTCGTGGGAAAGGTTATTAGTACTTTGCGATGGCTGCTTTATTGACAGCATAAGCTGTTTGGGTTAGCAATAGGAAAGTTAAGGAGCAATAAGCAGCTATCTGCCTTAATTTCAGCCCGCAGCCCTCATCCCAGGTTCTGGTAACAGGGAGAGAAGAAAACTGTAAGCAAAAGGTGAATTCCTTTAACCAGAGCAGACAAGGCAGTTCCAGCACAAGAACACGGATCGTTCTTGGGAGCCAGATGAAGCCTGAGACTTCCAGCAACAACCACGACCAGGGAAGAGAGCTGAAGGCAGACAGCACCTTGGCAATTCCTGCAAGCCCCCATGGCCATGGTTCAGACCTCACCATCAGCCCCCGAGCCCTCTTCTCCTTTCCAAGAGCTCTGTCCCAGTGCAACACCCCTTTTTCTGGACACAAGGAAAAGACATCTTTAGGCCAAAGGCACTAGAAAGCTAACACAGGAGACACAATTCATCCCCCCTGGTGAGCACCAGGCCAGTCGCTCCACCATTTGGTGGTAAAATGGGGACACTTTCCTTTACCTGGTGGATGGCTGCAAGTACAATGGCTTTGGCTGGGCTGCTATATCCCATTTAACACAGCGGCACCAACTGATGCTACTGTGATATAAATCACAGGGAGTTACTGCAGGTTTACATCACTAGGAGGGCAGCCGAAATCCAGCTTGAGAATCAAACACCTTAGAAGGGCACTAGCACTCATTTTCATTGCTGGCAAGCAAAACTAAACGAAGAGACTTAGATCAGAGACTCTGAATATGCATTTCAGGGGAAAAACACTTGCAATCTGTTACTGCAGAGTTCCCTTTACCTGGGATGGCTCACACAGCTGGGACGTTTAGCTGGAAAAAGCACTACAAAGTGCTCTCAAGAGACCCATCCTGCTGCAGCCAAAAGCACGAGGTCTAACAGATCTCTTCCTCCTCTTCAACACTTCTGATTCTCAAGGAACAAAGAAGAGCAGTCATTTGTGAATGCAAATTATTTACAGTGCTCAGTTCCAGGCACTCCCCTCCCGGGCTCCAGAGGGAGGCCACTGGAAGGCTGAGAGATGTTATCTGGCTTTAAAGGGATGGACTACGTGAAGAGAACTCCATTTCTTTTCCCTTGAGCAGAGCCAGATGAGTGCAGGATGGTTCAAGGCTTAGACAATATTAAATCAAGCACAAAGTCTGGGCACAGATAAAAGGGGTTTGCATTGATGGAATAGCAGCGAACAGAAAGGGGTGCAGCTTTCCAAGTATGTGCACAAAGTCAGGTCACATCCAGGGATTCTGGCCAGGATTTGCACCTGCCAGGGCAAGCTTTGGTTTTTGCACCCCATATGGTTTGCACGGGGTGGCACGTGAGGGAAGCTGAAGCAAACAGTGATACAGATGAAAACAAGGACAAGGGAAGCAGAGAAAAGAAATGCAACAGGAAGATGCTGCAAGAACATATGACTAGAGAAGGGGCGATGAACCAAGCTGTCAGCTTGGATCATTAGAAGCCATGGCAGATCATGGGAAGGAGAATATAGCAGATAAGACAATTACAGCAAGTCATCTTTGCCAAGGATGACCTGGAATACCATAGGGATGTACCTCACTTCCCCTATCTCATGGAGGCGATGTCCCTGCTCCGCCTTATAACTGGGACATGGAGACAGAACACCAGACTTGAACAAGAACTTCAAGAGGCAGACCCAGGCAAGGGAGAAGGCAGCGTAAGGCAGAGCTGGAAGCTGCAGCAAGCTGTGCAGCTCTGGCTGGGACTTGGCATAGACACAAGAACCTCAGATGAAACCCTTCAAGGCTGCAGAAAGCCCTTCTGCATGGGATCTGCGCAGACGGCATTGCTGCTCAGTATAGTGGTAAATTAAAAACCTCATCCATACTTAGTAAATCAGCAGCAAAAGGAGGTGTTCCCGGGGAATCTGGGCACCCGGCAGCAGGCAGCGGGAAGCGCTGCTGCGATCAGAGCCCACCAAGAGCACCTTCCATTTGAAGGGCAACACGAAGAACATGGGGCTGGGGAATGGGTCAGGATCTCTGCATGTCTCTTACCCATGGTGGGTGAACTCTGCTCTCACCCCAGGCTGCTGTGAAACACTGGGAGGAAGGAGCCAGGACTCCTGCATTACCTCTGCTGGGCACGAGGGTCAAGTCAGTCAGCACAACGGCACAGACTTACTCCAACACAGAACTCATTCACTTACCTCCTTCTCCCCACAGATATTGCTGATAATAGAGCTCGAGGCTGGGCTCGAGGAAGGTCCCAGGACACCCACCACTCCTTTGGGGAGAATCTGACACACTGTGGGCACCAGAGAGAGGAAACATGCATTAGATTTCATCCTCAGTGTCGAGCAGACAGACACGCTTACAGTACCTGCGGCACCTTACTAAGGATGCGGTATCATCTCCTCCACAAAACATATCCCTGCCATTTATGTCCCCCTAAAATTCCACTATTCCCTCTGAAGCACTGCCCCCCTGCCTGTGACACCCTCCTCTCCAGCTTTTCCCAGCCTTTCTAAATCCCACCTGAACTGTCCCCAAGGCCCCAGTATCTCTTCTCCAACTCAGAACTGGGGTTTGTTCTTATACTATCCCTTTCTGGCCCCAGTGCTATTCTCCAAGAGAAAACAGTAACTAAAGTTTATGGGAGATGCTAAGCACAGCAGTTGCCTGGCTTCAAAGCATCATCCAGCAGCAAACAAACTTGTACGAATTCCTTCCCTCACCCTCTGCAGAGCTCAGTGGTAATAACAAGGATCACATTACTGTTTTTCATTTGTGGTTTTTCCTCGGCAGTAGTTAAACTCTTGTCTCCATGCCACCCAGGTTAGCAGAACAATAAACCGACTCTGACAAAATGAAGAAGTTAAATCTCTTCCCCTCAAGTTTCCCCGGTTAAACTGCAACCTTTTGTCCCTTTAATTCACAGCACAAATTAAGCCAAATGGCACTCCAAGGACGTGCCCAGCTGGTGTCACCTCCCTGCTGCCATCCCAATCAACCACGACGCTCACAAGCATTCCTGCAGCAGCTTGTGCAGGCAAAGCCTCGAACAGAAGGCGAGAGCCCCTCCGCCTGAATCCCCGGACTCCAAAAGGCACATCTGGGCATGGGCTGGCCACAGCTCATTCTGAGATACCAGACCTGCCTCAGCATCCCCACGCACTCAGCTCCTTCCTCCCCAGACAGATAAAGCCACATTTGCTCAATCGGCATCAAGTGAAGAAAGGGGATGCCCCCGGGGTGAAAAGAGGCCCCACAAGTACTTATCGGTTCTGGCAAAAGGAAGCTCACAGCGTTTTCAGATGTAAAAACTAAACCACTGTATCATGAAGCTGAGATATTAAAGACAGTGCCTCTTCAGTATCAAATGGGCAGCCTGTTTCAGAGCACCATCCTCACCGCAGGTCCCTGGCTTACACGTCAGACAAGCTTTTGTGATGCTCATGAAAAGTTATCTAGATTCAGCGGCTGGAAAAAGGAGCTAGAACAAGTCAAACCAGGATGTATTTTCTGTAGTGAAGGGAATTCACCATCGGAACTGTCGTCCTACAGATCAGAGCAGGTTCTCTATCAACTTCAGGTCTTTAAATCAAGGTATGAAACGAGAGCCTATACTACGCTTAGGGCTATGGGGCTGAGTGCTGTGTTCAGCATGTGAACATCTACAGTCCATCTTCTGCAGAAGATCAGCTAACGAAGGTGCTCACCTCTGGCCTTAGCCTATGTAAGTCTCCACAGCCCCAGGACTGGAATACGATGCTATAGCTGAGGACGTAGTTCATCACTTTGGGGAAGCGGTTTTAGCTCTTTCCAAGCCTCTTGAAAGAAAAACTCCACCTACTGCTATGTATGGACCCTGTACATACCGATTGCTCTGCCTTCTTACAGAAGGCGCAAGTTCAAGCATCTTCTCTTGGGTTTTCCTTCCTTCCATGCCCCTCCACCACCTCTGTCTGCTACTGATGTATTTCTGCGGCATCTTCAAAGGAATCCAGTACTTGCTTTTCCTCTCTGCTTAAAAATTTACAGGCACTTATACCTCTTCAGAAGATCCTTTTAAATAAGAGCAGCAGCAATTTGAAAACCCTGCATACTCTCTCAGTGGTACTCATCAGTCCCTCTAAGCTGCACGTAGGCCCTTCGGGTGATCGGCAATTCAGCGTCTAGGAGGAAGAAGCTGTTCCAAGCCCTCTTATCCACAGGTCATTAGGGTGAAAGTCCCGAGGGGAATTTTGTTGTGCATGCAGGGAAAAGTTTGCCGAGTGTTTTTCTTCTCATCTCTGGTATTGAGAATAAAAAGCAAGTTAAGTAGTCATAGCAACAGAATCGTAACAACTGCAGAAGAAAAAGACCTGGCTTATCACTCCAAGGGTGAAACATCCAGCAAAATTAAGGGAAATGAATGGAAACAAAGTGGAGGTGCCCTAGGCAAAGGTTTTGGGCATGTCTGGAAAGCTTCTTTCGTAATCAAAGCACATTTCCTATTTTAAAACACTACCTGATGCTGTTCATCTCCACAGGGAGAAAAGGCTCAACCTAGCTACCACCATAGACAGCGTGGATTCAGACAAGCACTTGAGGGATGTAGAAATGTTTGCCCTGGACCACAAATTCATCCCCGATAACTACATGGATATAACCATAAGACACTGGTGTAGCCCCTACCACTCAGAAGTATTTGTACTTCAACACATATGCACATATACAGCACAGGATGCACTTTTGGTTGCTGCACACCCCTATACCTCTGCCCAAGACTGTGTCCAACTTTTATGGGTTTTAGAATTCAGCACTTCAGGAAATACTGGACATTGAAGTGACATCATATCTGAAACCTCCGATGGCACATGGAAATACGTGCTTATTTTGAACATAAAAAGGCACAACAAATGAGTTGTGCTCAATGCATATACATCCAAGTTGTTGTGGTCACATAGTGCCTTTCACCTCCTGTGGTCTCAGGGCACCTGGCAAGCATTTCCATTAACTCTGCCTATTTAAATCATGCTGAAAGCGCTCAGGTGAGAGCATCCACCCAGGGTGCAGAACACAGAATCTCTTTCACTGCCTACAGACACCTGATACAAGGGTTTCAAACAGCATGCAAAGAAGATTCCTGCCTCTAATGGAAAATAAATTATCAGGGAAGATATGCAATTACTTCAACGTTTCCAAGATTGCCAAACACATCTGAGGATCTTGAATGACAGGACTGGTCAGGACGGGATTCTCATACAGAAAACATCAAGTGCATAAACAGACGGTGCTATAGAGAGTGCATCCTGCACCTGGACTCCAAGACTGCTTCCTGCAGCACCCTCTATGCTTCTTACCAGCAAGCCACAACCACAGCAGGAGTAATCCAACAGGATCACAAAGATGGTGGACCAGTTAATAGCTCTGTTGAGTCAATGTCCCTGGAAAGGATGTATCGGGCACTTTGAAGTATTAGTATGAATAAATAAAAGTTTAAAATCCTCCAGTTGCTTGCTCACTCTGACTGGTGACCTGCCCCGAGATGTCTGGATTAACATCAAAAAGATGCTTAAAAGACTGATGAAATGATAGGGGACAGGGTGACAAGCAGAAAATCTGTCCCTCCCCGGACATCAAAAGGAATAAGGTGTTTCAGATATAGGCATGATTAAACAAGTCATTTTGGATCTCCATAAAAGGAGCTGAAACATCAAACACAGAGAACAGGCATCACTTGTAACAGCAAAAAAAAAGCTCTATCCATAACCTTTCACTGCAAAATCATTTCAAAACACAGGACTTCACAGGTGTTGCATACCAGAACAGTCAATGCTTGTCTCCATTCATCTATAAAGCAGAAACAGCAACCCATGCTTGGGTGTGATTCAGACTGACTCATGTTTTACCTGCTATCCAAACAGTGATTTTATGGCCTCCCTAACAGGAAGATGCCTGAGTCAGTCAGGAAGAAAACAGAAATATAACACCTCAAACTAGGAAACAAAACTAACTCTCAAAGACCCTTTCTCTTGGAGCACTAGCTGTACGTGAGTGTCACTGATGGGGGGGAATTGCAGTGCTCCTCCATCAGTCGGCTAACCATGCCAGCTGTGATATTTGAGGGTGATTCACAGGGTGTGAAATTTGAGATCAGGATTAAAAAGATGTATAACAGCTTTGCAGTCATAGGTTAAAACATCCCAACTGCTTTTATTAATATTACGTGCGATAACAAATACAAGCGCTTTATTAAAGCTGAGAAGGCAGACATTTGAAAGCTATGAAAGCCTTGAAATGTAAGTTAAAGGATCTGATTCTCCTCTACTACCAGTATAAATCAAGAATAACTCCAGTGACATTAATAGAGAAGCCATGCAGAACACGGATTTCTCCTTTTGTACAAAAGGCTTTAAGAGACTTTTCTCTCTGAAGAAAAGGCAAATAACACGTTGCAAAATTGTGTCAATATTTACTTGACCAAAACCACATCAGTTTGCTCCAATTTCTACCTTTTACACTCTGCGAGCTCAAGTAAAGGAAACAAAGAGAATCACCCTGAGGTGAAAACTCAAACCAGAAGATTGCCTCTTCCTCGCTTATCCCATTTCCACATTCTCCCTGAAGACCACATTTGCTGAAATCCACATTTTCTTGCATAATACTTCATTTCCCAGCAAATTAATATTCCCCTGCTTGAAAAATGGAAACCCAGGCAGTCCCCATCCCTTCTGCATGGTCTGGCCAGTAAGGCTGCATTCACCCTACGGCTCTGCCAAGCGAGGGGAAAGCAGGACGTATGCAAGCCTCAACAGATGGGAAAGCCCAAGAAGAAGTTAAAAGGGATGCGAGCTCCAAAAGGTGGAGAGCTGCTGTTTTGAACAGTCTCCGTGATGCTGCATGCGATGATCTTAATCTAGACTGCCTCTTGGGTGACAGGCTCTAAAAATAGCCATACAGGTACTTGCTGAAATGCACTTTTATTAACTGAATGCTTCTATAAATAATGCAAACACTAATTCAGGAAATGAAGGAGCAATCTGCTGATCTCACAGGCCTATCGAGCCCGTTCTGCCACATACCCACAGACCTGCTCCTGAGCAGCGCTGGGTCCGTGCTCCATGGGGCCTCCCAGACACAGGGATGCTCGGTGCTGTACAGAACACCAAAGCTGCGTAGAAAAACCAGGCTGCCACACCTTTTGGGGATACCCTGCAGATTACAAAGGCTTGCGACAGGGAACCACTAGGAAATGAGCCTAAAAATCCCTATTACTTAAAATTATTTCTCCAGCTTTTTCAAGCTAACTTGTAATAAAAAGTAATAGTCCTCCATTGAACTCTAAAGGTCATCTTAAAAATAGGTCTAAAGGGACCATAACCTGTTCCAAAGGATTTTCCCTCTTACAGGAAGAACCTCTCACAGATCTCTTTGGTTTCTTGCCCTCAGGCTCCTGAGAGGTCTGTGGCCACTAACCATCAACTTCTCCTTTTAGTCATCAGCATGGAGTTGGCACGATGGGCATCGAGAGGAGCAACTAGAGCAGAGACCCATCTGTGTTACGAGGACAGCAACATGGGAAGTATGCTGCCTTTCAAAACCAGCTCTTTTTAATCCACATGATTTCAAACATCCCTTGAAAACTTCCCCTTGTGTAAACGAACCCACTGCCAATCTGAAGCACTGAAAAAGCTATCGTGTTTGCTGACACGCAGCGTTCTGTGGGGTTTTAGAAAGAACTTAATTGCACTAAACTTGCCCATCATCTCTTATTTGCACACTATAAAGTACTTCACAAAGGAGCATCGCTTCCTGTACCATTACCTCTGTTTATTGACACACAGATTAAAGGAATAATTTGTCCCAAGCCACTGGGCTGCATGGTGGCAAAGCTTACTCCTGTTAATGTGCCACTGTAACCTGCGCTGGATGCAGCCAGGCAGAGCCAGCCCTTCCAAATGCATGGCTGGTGCTGAACTCAGCACGAGTGCTGCTAAAGATCCAATACAGCTCCCAAGGGAATGCTGCACCCGCGTCCAGAGTGTACCAAACCCCTGCACCAAACCTGACTGTGCTCAGGCAGCGAGGGCAGGTCTGGGTCTTTGCAGAGAGTGATGTGTTGATCAATCAATACATGTTGCTCTTTCCAGTGCTTATAGAGGAGCACAGAGGTGCTTTTTGCCCTCTGTACCTCCCTCGGCTATCACACACTTATCCTCTGCACAGTGTGCCAGGCACCTCCTGGGAGCCAGCAGAAAGCAGAAGTGGGGAAGGATCAGCTCCACGGAGGGGTACTTACTGGTTTCCGCTGTCTCATACTCGCTGTCTCGCAGCAGCTCAAAGATGTCCACCTCCACCTTGGCTTTCCCCACCCGCTCGGGAGCACGGTTGATGCGGTTCTTGGCCAGCGTGATGGAGAGCCTCTCCCCTCTGCTGCACTCCATGGGGTCATCCAGGATGGCAGCTGCGGAAGCAAAAGCGATGGCAAAGATTACGCTTGGCAGGGACCCGGCTCGGCTTTCCACTTTTCCATTCCCTTCCCTTTGGGATCTCCAGTGCCACGCAAGCAACCACCGCGTCAGCACTTGTGCTATTGTTAGAGCATCCTCCCTCCATCGTGCGGCCTTTCCTGCTGCTTCGCCCACCTGCCAGGTCTTGCCAGACATGTGGGTGTTCACATCTCTGCAGCAGTGGCTGTGTTAGCTGCTGCTGCACTGCAGCACGACACATCCACCCACGCTGCCTGGGGACCTGGTGGTGCCTAACACCCACCGCAGCACAGCCAGCCGCCCGCACCGGATGCTCTAAAGAGGGACGTCCACCCGTGCTGCCCCAAGCAGCCCAGATCCAGGCACTGCCTCGCATCCTAACAAAGGGAAAACGTCCCCAGATAGCCTCGGTTTGTTCGTTTGAGAGCGCGTTAGTACGGTGCTAATAGCTGGAATATTTCAGGAAGCACGTGGGCAGCCGTGGGTGGGAAGGGACAAATATTTGTCAAACAGAAAGCACTTGACTCTTGAACTCAGCTCCTGGGCCTGCCCACTCAAATCTGTGTTCGGCACAGGGAGATAGTGTGGGGTATTTTTATTTCCTTGACGGAAGGCAAAATGAGATTAGAATCGAGCATTCATCACAGTGTTTCATTATGAGCTGGCACATCTTCTGCACCCCCGTGGGTTTATCCTTGCTAATAGGAGGTCTCCTCCTACACAGCCTAGACAAAGAAACTTGTCTCAGGTTCAGGGTCCCATTACTTTGGCTTTCCTGCCCCTGAGCCTTGCTTTGAACCAACCCCAAACCTCAAAGCATAGCCCAATTTCTACAACCCATTTGCATCGCATTTCAGGGCTCTTTTCTCAGCTTTGCTATGCTCATCCCAACGGGATCCCTTCTCTCATAAAGCTGCAGAGCACCTCTGCTTCCTCATCCTGCCCTGACTCCCACAGTAGAAGGTAACTAGATACCAAATCCACTGGTGAAGCATATCCAAGCTAGTCCGAGTTACTTGCATCCTGATGATACCCACTCAAGAAACTCCTTCTTTTCCTACTTTATCCCAGTTTTATGGGAGCTAAGCTGAAGTACTGATAAAGAAACGCACAGCAATACTTCTTGTACGATATGCACAGATGTCTTGGTGAACATTCCCAGTCCTTCAGGTGCTCAGCTAACACACAAGCACCATCATTATCTGTAAAGCTAGGGCAGTTAATCTCATTATGCAAGAAAGAAGGTTGTGCTCTCCTCTAAGGCCAGGGACATGGATCACAGGTTTGCTAAGCATCGATATGGATCTTAATGACAAAGCAGCAGGGAAGCTAAAGTGCCCCAGCAAGCAGCTTGCCCAGCTCCGCAGCAGCAGCAGACAGAGAAGAAAGTCCTCATGCACAAAACTACCTGATGTGTGCAAGCTCCTCACTACAGCCCTGTTTCCAGGAAAGGGTAAAGCAATGTACTGGATCTGATGAACATTACCAAGTGCTGCTTACATTCGAGGTGCTGACATAGCGAAATTAAAGATCAGTGGTTGGGGAGTGTGTGTCAGCATTCTTTGATTCATTATTTTCTCATTTAAGGCTTCAAAATCACGACATTGGAAAACGTTTACAAGTAGATCCTTCAAGTGTCGGTTTCCAAACAAAATTGACTTTCGCTAATGTATAGTTAAATACACTTTAAATACAAAAGCGTCAAAACCCGAAGCATTTCAAGTCAATTCCTCAGGCCACCGAGGCAAAAAGGTTTGCACAAAGGTTTTCTGTCTCCATTCAGGACGGGATTTTCCATTCTTAATTCTGTAAATCTTGACGAGCTCCCTACAGCTGAGTAAAATGACCAACCTGAACCCCAACAAGTCCTCTTCTCTGCTCTGATTCAATGGGAACTTTGCCTTCCACCTTGGCAGCAAATACGAGGGGAAGGTGGAAGTGCTCCCAGCAAGTGGCAGGTTTAGGATGAGAAAGGACCCACACAGCCTAAATGCCAGGATGGAAGTGGTGATGGCACTCCTAGAGCTTAGGCACTCATCAAACCACATTACTGCTTCCTACCTCCCTGCAAGCCTTCGGATAGAAAACCACCACCATTTGTTCACTCGCACTTTGGGAGGCTAGTTAGTTTTACCAACCATTCAAAGAGCCCCCAGAACAGGAGTAGGTAATGAGGTTGAACTAATCTTTATTTATTAAGCTAGCAGATGAAAAAGGTCACTTAATGTTTAAAAAAGGTTGGGTTTAAAGCTTCACGTCTCGGGACACGGTGCCAAAGCTCGTCTAATAGTGGCATCGTTAAGTAGGAACGAAAATCTTTACAGAAATTCCCTTTCATCTATTCCTGTCTATTAAATATGGGAAGATGCATCAAGTAAATCTTTAATCCTGAAGGCTTACAGCAAAGTCTTTGAACTTTGTTGGCCTCAAAAATCACTTCTATCTTCCCCATCATAATAAATGTCTCCAATCTCGGCTGCCTTCTCTATGAATTATGAGAAGAGTATTTCAGAGGGAGCCAGGAACACCTGGGTCTGTGATGCCCGATTCAGGGCTGCATAGGATTTCCCAGGGAGTGAAAGTCAAACAGCTTCAAGTGAAGTCAGGGAGGACCGGCTGGAAACATCTTTTCCAGCCACAGATATGCACCCTGAATGCAGTAATAATTCTTCTTTAATTCTACATGCCCAGGTTTTCTTTACACTTAATACAAAACCCATAAAGCCAAGAGGCTACAAATCAGAGTTTATCGCTCTGAATATGCACTGAAAATAGCTGGGTTACACTTTCTTAACATCCAAGCAATAAGTGACTTGAGCTGAAAATCTCCATCAAAGACATATTTCAAATGCAACCCTCAGAGTTAATGATTCAACAGTAAGAACCACAAAAAGAGTATTACTGGCAGCCGAAGAAATGCAAGATGATGTGACAGTGCCCTCTGAGAAAAGCAGAGTTCAATAACTTTCCTATATGTCATCCTCCACTCAAGCTGAGCACAGCCACGGTAGCAAAGACAGATGCTCAAACTCTCCTGCCCTTTCGCCTCTTACCCTGGAGAAACTTCTCCAGGAGGAGAAGAACATTGATTTCTCACCTCAAACAATCCAGTCCTATTCCTTTTTACCTAAACCAGCAAACAGGCGGGCAGGCAGTGCTGTCAGCTGGTGTGTTTTCAGTGGTGGAGACAGCTGTCTTCCCAGAGCCGGGCTGAGATGCAGCAACTTCATCCTAATGATGAAGGCACCAGCCCCTTTCAGACAGCACGGAAATGTAATCCTTTCCCCCCTCAGCTGGGTTTCAACCAGGGCTAAATAAGCACAGAGCCTCTGCTCTCCCATTCCCACAAGCCATGCGGCTCCCCAGAGCGCTACCTGCCACCAGCCAGATTCACAACGTACGCGCTCTGACAAGCCTAATGCGACTGCAAGCTTTACTACATGGCACTGCTTAATGCCAGATCCAACCACGATCTAATGAAATAGCATTTTTCTAACAATAACAGGGAACAGATGCCACCGGGAGGTTTGTACATTGCTACAACAGCGTTCTGCTGACCCTTCCCTGTTAACTCCGTTAAGCATTGCTGTTTTCCCAGATGCTTATCATCCCATTAAGATGTAAAGCCACACTCGGAAACACAAGTGCCATCTCAAGTCATCGCTTGAAGATGTAGATTTAGCAAAACACTGGCTTAGTAAACATGATATTTCCCTGTTTGTGACCTGTTCCTCCAAGTTAAAAAGCTAGAGCTATACGCAATATATCTCAGGTGTCTCCTCTGACAGATTATGATCACACTTACAACCTCCTCTGATTTATACTGTAAACACAGTCCTCAAATCCTCTACATACCCGCTATGAATGGACTTTCAAATTAAGAGCTGTAACTTCAAGTTCAACCAGGTTTAGACACCTAGAAGATCCAATGCTTACCACTGAAGCATATCAGTGCCTCGGTCTCAAAAGCAGGAAGCCTTTGGATCCAAGGCACACCAGAAAACACTCTGTTCTTCAAGCACTGATGTCCTGCTCAGGAACACCAGCCTCAAGAGATGCGCTGGGACACGGGGGCATCACCCCAGACCTCCACATCTCTCCTTCCTGCTGCTCTCCAACCACCTGCACTATCTCTTATCACCAGAGACCCACCTCGAGCTGCTCCTGACTTCACGAACCAGAAACCAGCTCTGAAATCACGAGGCTTCAGATCATTTGAAGGTCAGTTGATTAAACATGGCTGCAGGATTGCCTTATTTTGCACATTTCCCCTCTGCTGAGCACGATATCAGCCCTTCAGGCTGCCAACACAGGAAAGGAGAAGAAATTTGGAGACTTCCTCATTACAGGGCTGTCAAGTACAGCTCCAGTGGAGAAACAGGTGGGATTGTGTTTCCATTCTAATCTCTGAAGTGCTGCTTAAAAATAAAGCAAGAAGTCATCAATATGCTATTGCTCTGAGAGGAAAGAGGATCTCATCAAGGAAAAACAAAATCTCCCAACATAAAATCTCCTTCACAAAGAGACTTGATAATGTTTGCCTGATCACTGTAGCAGAGGGCTATTTATTGCTTTTGGCCAACGTTTCAAATCTGCATTTAAATGGAGCTTTCCTTTCATTTCTGCTATCCAGAGAGAGTGAACTCAGGGGAGAAAAGGAGAAACATGATAAAAACTGCTGAGGGGTTTTGTTTCTATTGCTTGAAACACAACCTCTCTTTTCTCTTCTTTAATAATCACTTTGTGTACATAAAATCAGAGTAACACTCTCCAAGGTTTCAGGAAGATGGAGAATGCCATCACACTTCCCTGCTGCCTTCCCCGAGTCTGTCAGTTGTGCTGGACCTGTCACAGTGCTGGGATGCAAAGCCTCAGATGGGGCAGCTCACCCTTGTGCCCCAGCAAACCTTGTCCCTCTAGGCCAGGAAGGTAAAAGCACTGCTGGACCACTCTTCCCTCCTCTGCTCACATCTACATCAAACAGAGATAGCTGTTTGTAGCCCAGAAGGGTTGGAACTTCGGCAGCCATTCTGAAAGCAGGCATCCGCAGGACAGTTCTCATCTCGCCTCTCACTCCTCTGCGTCACATGTGGGGAGGATAACCCAGTAATGAGACAAGGTCCTGCTCTTCCGATAAGATCACCTGATGTTCTGAATACAAATCTCACTACCAGGCAGCCAGCAAACACCCTGAGCATGAAGACAGAAGCGAAAGAGCACAAAGGGATAAGAAAGGGGTCTGAAATGGAAGTGCCCTGTCCAGAAATGAAGTCTTTTAAAGCCAACAGGAAAACTCCTACAGGTATCCATGAACCTGAGGCACGCTGTAGCTATGGATAAAGTCCTGATCTGTGAATTCAAATAGAGTGTTTGCAACCAGACAAGTCCTGCTTAATCCCTGAAAAACCTCTCAAGAGGCTTCCCAAAAAAGAAGAGAAAAAAGCAGGGAGAAGGAGGAATAACTGACTTAACCTTCCTGAGGTGTACAGGCAGGGCTGCAGCAGGGAATTAAGGATTATGGCTCTGACAGAAGGGGATGTGCAAGCCCTTACGCAGGTCGGGCTGGAAGATAGCACAAGAAGGGCTCTCCATCTCATTAGGGCAGGGCTTGGCAGAGAGAAAGGGAAGGAGGTGAAGGTTTAATGCTAAAAATGGAACAACAGGAAGGCATGGTGGGACCCCTTTCACACCAAGGCATTCCATGAACCCTGGACACCACCCAGGGATGGTAATATCAAAGGCGCATGGAAGCAAATAGGGACCAGGAGGGAAGAGCCTCTTAGGAATGTCAGACATCTTCCATCAAGAAAGAAGACTATTCCAGCCACCACGATCCCGTTTCTGCATGTGTGTATGTGGGGCGGTGGGCTGCCTTCTCGTTTCCCTGAAGCTCTGCTCACAGCAGAACGTACTCATAACAGATGCTCCCTGCATCACTGAGAAGCCTATCTGTCAAACTGGCACTGGAGAGATGCTTACCCACATCCACACAAGGTCAGTCTGAGTTCCTAAATCTTATTTTCTTAAGAAACCAGCCTAAAAACCCTGGCTGGATTCAGGAACATCATTTCCCTGTCTATCTTTTGTTTCAATAATGTCAAGTTGAGTTTGGAAAGTAAGTTTTCATGGTCTCAGGTGACTGGCAGCAGCTGCGTTTTTGAGGAGGAGAGCACTGGGAAGCCCTGGGGGGGGACAATAAATTTGTCAGGACCAGGAAACAAGCAAGAACTTAATTAAGTCAGTGGAGAGTATGAATACAAGAAAAATAACCACACAAACCCCAAGTGCCACTTCCAGGCAAGCAAAAAGGATGAGGACGGAAGAAACAATGTGTAAAATCCTCAGTTAAGGAAAAAAACAAAAAGGCAAAAAACAAATGGGGAAGTCCACCAGGATTTATAGTTATAATCATAGATTTGAGAGATGGCAATGCACAGCGTAGCTGTGGGACTCTGCATTTGAGAGCAGGCAGCAGCCACTGGAGTGGGAAAGAGCCTGCCACAGGATGGGCAGGCAGGGAAGGAACCCACTGCAGAGTCCCAGATGACACGGGATGCTTTCCTTATCACACCCCGCAACAAGCATGTTCTATACCTAAACAAGACAGATGACCACAAAGCTCAGAGCTCCATCTCCAGAAGTGGCTGTATTTCAATGGCAGCCAAGGCTGTTCCAGCACACACGCAACCTTCTGCAATCCTTTGGGATTTACTGATTGACAGCGATGTAAGGAGAGCAACATTTCCAAAGCTGACACTTTGCCTTTTGCAGAGGGAGCCATTCCTTGAACCTCCAAGCGTCAGGATTAAAGGAATTTGGGGCCCCTTTAAAGCCAGTGGATTTCCACTTATTTATGTGGAGCCTTTAGTGACCGTTTTCCTCTTAACCCTTCCTGGAATCTTAGCATTTACAGCGCATTTGCTCTTCTTTCAGCATCTTATTTCAAGGATGCGATGGCTTTGGCACCATTTGCTGGCTCTTCCCAGGTTGGCAAACACCAGTGCATTGCAGAGGTTGCACAGCTCAGACCAAATGATAGAGTACATAAGAGCCAGGCCCCGGCTCCAGGCTTCCCTCAGCCAGCTGATTAATTGAATACCCAGAGATAGCAAATAGGATGTACCCCCAATGTCAAGGTGAGAAGGGGAAAAAAATCTGCTGTAGCAATGAGATGTAAGGTTTTGCATCCAGTGATATGGACAGCTTATAGGTTTTTTGCACCAGTTCTGTTCTTGTTACAAATCATTAGCCCTTGCTACTATTACAAACCTCTAAATGATGGATCCAAGGACAAGGACCTACCATGCTGGATGTAGATACCAGATATGACAATTCCTTTAAAGATACGAGACAGACAAATGATAGGTGGAATGACTTTCATTCTCTTATGATAGATGAAGAACGAAGGCAAAAAGAGATAAAGAGACTCCTCAAGGTTTTGCAAGACCACATGGCAAATATACAGAGTTACTATGCCAGAAGGCTTCAGAAATCCTTGTTTAGCACCTCAGCCTTTTTACTTACTGCCACTGAAATGTGACACTTCTGCTTCAATCTACAGGCATCCAAGTGCATCACTAAGTAAGCACTATTAAGAGAGCATCTCTAGAAAGAGCAGCATATTTAAAGAAACATGTATGAAGATAAAAGGCGGCCAGGGTCAATGCTACAAGGCTGAGCACAGCCTGAATGGAAGATTCAAACTACATTTGGGGGTTTTATAGCCAGTGGAAAGCATCAGGACCTACAGAGGGCAATTCAGAGCACCTAAATCAGGTAATAATTTGCCTCTATCAACCTGGCCTTTAGCATCTCTGCTCTCTATGCACCCTCTCCATAGAAAAATCTCACTACCTATAAACACCTCCCTAACCCCACACTGCCCAGATGTGGTGCACAGATGTGCAAGTACAGACAGTATGGCCTAAGAGTAGGCGGTGATCACAGAGAAGCTGAGTGATGAACAAGGGCCGGAAGAGGTGACACTGGGAACCTCACCCCTGTTGCAGAAGATCCAGATGTATTAAACTACATGGAAGAGTTTGATCCAATTATAAACCAATGACACCTGAGCCCTTCGCTGATGCGCCTGGGGACTGTTTGCATCTCTTTGCTTTCCTGTTAGAACAAACAACTTTTCCTGCTGAGTCACGCTGAAATGAGATGCTAAAGAGCTGCCACACCAGATGTGGCAGCCCTTCAGATCCAATATCCACCAATCTACGCAGCCTCTAGTTATTTATTTTTTGCCACTCAGCCTTCAGCAATCTAATAGGTTACTTTAATGTCTTCCTGCCTTTCCTCTGTAGCATGCTCTGCTCACTGCATTCCCCCCCCCCCCAGCCCCGATGACTTCTTCCCCTGGCTTTTGGATTGGGAAAATAAACCAGGTAGTTTCTTTTCCCTGGACTCTGACATGGTTTTCCCTCCTTTTCCATTCATTTCAGCAGCAAGCTGCAACTGCATCTAATCCCAGTTTATACACTTGATTGCTAAGAAAATGATGCTGTGTTGCCTGAAGAGAACTGCTTTTTCTTCCTTTGCTTGTGTACAGAGTGGCTCCTGTTCAACCCCAAATCAGCACCTGTGCCCACCTGCCTTGCACTGAATCCATGACCACAGAAGTTCAGTGCCTAAGCCAAATGATCACTTCTGAGACTTAGAACTGAACCAGCTCAGCCACATCACCAAGGTTTCCAGAGGCTCATCACCTGCCGCAAGCACTGAGCCCTCTGGCACCTCTTGCAGACTCTGTCTCTAATGCAGCCTGTGAGGTTCTCAGGTATCCATCCTCACAGTACCTCCATGGAGCAAATGGACCACCTGGTCCATTTTGAAGAGGTCAAGAAACATGCAGATACTCCAGAAAGCTGAAATGAATTAAGATCTGAAGGTAGCATGCAGCAGTTACAGTACATTAAACTTTCCTGGGCATGCTCTCCTTTGGAAAAAGAAGCAGCCACACTTTGTTGTCAGATAACTTTAAGAGAAGGGATCTACAGAGACCTAAGTGACTAAAGTGTTGCACAGTAACATCCCTGCTCAAGGCAATTTGTCTTAGCATCCCTTGCAGACCACCGCTGTGTGGGGCGATAAACGGTGCCTGAAGAGCCCTCGGCGCAACAGAAAACAATGACAAAATCCTTAAAAGTTATTGAAACTTCTCCCAAAGAATCTCTGAGGTTTCTCATACAACACTCTTCAATGTAGGTAAAGAACAACTCTTAGGCAAACAGCAAAAGCTTTCAGCTTGGGAGCTCATTACAGATCCCCCTATAGCTGTGCAATGTGGAAGAGTTTTAAACACGCTACACAAACAGGAACGGGCAAGTGAAAAGGAATAAAAAAAATAGCAAAAGGCAAGGATAAAGAAAAAGCTCCTCTGCCTAAGACTAGATTAAATCAGACACAAAAATTCTGAGTGAACAAGGTCAAAGAAACCCAAAGGAAAAGCTATTCCAGACGCTAGGCGTGATGGAAGAAGCAGCGCGCTAACACAGGAGCAGCTGGTGGGATCAGAGAGGAGTCAATGCCAGCACTGGGTCATGAATGAGGCATACCAGAAGCAGCCCCACTTGTAAAGCAGAGGATGAGCGGAGTGAATTACATCTCCTGTAGTTTGTTATGATGCTTCTTGGAGAGGTTACTGAATTAGTTACATTAATGCAGCAAGGAACTAGATCGGGATCACAATGATAAGCTTAATTAAATAAATAAGCAACATTTATGCTGATTAATTAAACTCATGGTTCATATCATTAAATCCTCCTACTTCCAACCACCTTAATGAGGATACCTGCAAGAGCTCAATCCAGCCACACTTACGAGCCCAAGCACGCACCGGAGGGGAGGGCAGGACGGGAGGGAACCTTGCCAAGGCACCCTCCCGCTGTGAGAAGGCTGAGACCAGCTTGCGTTTCAGTGGGTGGCCCAGGCTTCTCTGCTGGGGGTCTGCTCTTGCTGCTGTCACATCAAGAGTTAGGGTTGCCAGCCGCAGGCAGCACCACATTCCCTCTAGTTCTCAAAGTCTGTAAAAGGTGTCTTAACACAACACTGAAAACGTCTTGGAGACAGCGAGCTGTGTCAGCTGCCCTCGCGGATGCAATCCTTTCTCATTATCCCAGCTAGCAGAACTTGCCTGGAGAAACAGGGCTGCTTTCTCATCCTCCCCAGCCTCTTGCCATGTGAGAGATGTCCAGGCTCAGCAAACTGCTGTCTCACCATCAAACACCCAGACCTCCCCTTCTCATCACTCACTACTTGCCACTTTGTGCATCACAGTCCAAGTTTCCATGCTCACGCATGCAGGCTTCAAGAGGAAAACCTCTGGCCCTTATGAGGGAGTTCACTCTGCGAGGCTTGAGGTTTAAAGATAAAATTCCCACTCAAGCACTCCTTTGAACCAGGATGAATTGAAGCTCACGTCCAACAGTTATTCTAATCCAAGCGTTGTGAAAACAGAACAGATCCTTTCTCCCCTGTTTTTAACTTCCTGCTCCTTCTTCCCACAGCCCAACAAGTTACACACAGCTCCAGTATTTCAGAGAGTGGACTAGTTGCTCTGAAGTGAAAAGCCAGCTCGGGAGGCTATGGTTTGCTCAGGCTCATCCATCACACCTGCTCACAAACCCAGTGGTGATTAAAAATCAGGTATTATTGTTATATTTTGACCACATGGAGAATAGCATCATCATCACCCTTCCTGCTACCCCCAACCCCTCCTCGTGAATCATTCATCCCCATTCCTGCTAAAGAACTGGGCTCATGCTTTGTGCTAAACAGATTTTCTGCCTGTGGAGCACAGCCTGTTCACCTTCACTCTACCCAAGCACAGAAACAGCCTCTTGGCTTGAGCTGATGTGCCAGGACAATCCTTGTGGTACATGGCCCATTACCCTCTCGCTTGACCACACATGGACAGCTGTATGGGTGGAGTGACGACTCCTGCCAGAGGCCACTTGCACATCCCCAGATGGGAATGTGTGTGATTTATTTATATGATGTGCATGCAGCTAACATCAGGAGAGTCACTGAGCGCAGCCGTTATCCTCAGGGCTTGCCCTATTCATTCACCCTGTACTTGCAACAACACTGTAGTCACCTTCCACCACTGTGAATTGCAGGTAGAGAACAGGAGCACTTCTCCAAGGCTACAAGATCACGTCACCTATTTGCTCGCTGCTCTTTGTGGGATGTGAATCAACAAAGCTGTGACAGGACATTTGACATTGACTCTGGAGGGAGCCAAGATGAGGCCCTAAGTCACTACTAAGCCCATGAAATGGTCCCAACAAATTCTGCAGGGGTCATCAGCTCCATCTCTTCCAGTCTTTCCCTTTTTTTCTTAACACAGTCTTACCAGATTTGGAACTAACTAATAACAATAATAACAAAATAAACCTTGCTTACAATCAGTTGCAGGATTGGGACTATTTTCTCCATCTATTCACCACCACAGAAATTGCCTTTTAAATGGATGACAATGATTGCAATGATGCACATATTACCTTGGAACCTCACATTTTGATACATCCAAGGTTGTTCTCTTAGATAAGTAACAGTTATTACTGTAAAGTGATTTCCCCCCTTCTGTACTCCTGAAGACTTCCTGCAGGAGATGGCAAAGAAAATGGCTTCCATTAATACAGCATTTAGTCCCTGTTGCTTTCATACTTTGACTCCCATCATTAATCTTCTAATGTGTCTTTAAACAAACGTCATTTACTCCCCAGCTCTCTGGCAGCTATTCTTCCCCATCTTCTCCCCTCCCTTTCCCCAGTACCCTTCTTCCCCTGACTCATCAGTGGGTGTTGTGCTCCTGCCAGTCATGGAGAAGCATTTCAGCTCCTGTTCAAGCAGTTTGTGGGTAATTATAAGAAAAACAATCAGGAAACAATCAGGAAACACACATTAGAAGGAGCTGGGATGGGAGGATTTCTTTCCTCCCTGAAAGCTTGCACTAAGGAGCACAGGATGACTTTGCTGAAGAGGTTATTCTGAACTAATGCTAGGGTAGCAGTCACCTCAGCAGAGCTGGGTGCAGGCTGGGAAACTGCTACCTCTGGCACAGAGCATCCTCTTTTGAGCACACCACAAATGCAACTGCCAGATGCCACTTTCATCTGATTTGATGACGACAAACAAGAGTGTTCTTTCCAGGACGCAATCATGGGGCAACTGAGTCTGCACTATCAACTGTTTGCACAGGACTCTCTGAAACAGCCTGGATCCCTGCCTGCAGTGCTCCAGGCAAAGCCCCTCTGCTGCCATTTGTTAGTGCTCTCACCTCCATGTGACAGGAAGCAGAGGCAGAAAATGGATACAGCCCAACTCTGCAGTGGCATTTAGGTGCCAGTCCTGCCCCTTGAGAGGGTAAAATCCCACCTATTCAAGGAGCTTTGCAGGAGTTTTTGGCATAATGGGAGCCATGCACTTAATGAGCCAAAAGGGTCTAAAGGACTTGCCTGTCATCTGGGAGACCAATTCAACATGCACCTTTTAAATCCCAGAACCTCCCATGATGCTGCAGCACCACATGGTACACCCTGGACCAGCCAGCATGGCTCTGCTGGCATCACCGGGGTCCTGCTCACTCTGCCAAGCATCCATCCAGCAAGGGGAGGACACACGGACCTTCTAGCAAAGGGAAAAAGAACTGTTTCCCAGACTAATTACGCTGCTTAAGGCTAATTACACACTAGCCATGAGGCACATGGGCACAGGACCACAGTTGTAGGGAACAGTGCTACATTCTGCTTACAAGCCCTGCGCTTGAAAATGCAGCACCCCCAAAGCCATCCCCCTTTTCCCAGTCATTGGTTGCGTGCAGGTGCCTCCTCTGAGCTGTTTTACTCCCTCCAAACTCAATATGCCTTTCACAAAACACGCTTGCCCATGTTTCTAATTAAACAGCTAATGAAGGACCTGGATAGAGCAAAACCAACAGGAGGTTAAGGCATTAACATGAGCCTCTACATCCCTCCCGTTTTAAGCAAGAGAAAGCATAGGATCAAAATACCAGACATTTCCCCCAAGAAGAGTGGCAAAAAGCTACAGGAGAAGAGGTAAAGTGCTAAGGACGCTGCTTATCCTGGGGCTCACATCCTGCAGATGTTACACTACTACATATCCTTAACACAATGAAGCGCATTAATGATCAAGACTATTACCCAGTGCTAAGTAACAGTCTGAGGTCACCTGGGAATAGTTTCTAATACAAGTGGTTCTGACTATGCCAGTTCTGCAAGAGGTCACCTTTGGCTGTATCTTTAGGTGGATAACTTTGCTGCAAGGCTGGGGCTTTTCTCTTTTTGCTGTTATTTTTGTCCATTAACTAGCAGAAGGTCATATCAAGAAAAAGACTTGGATAATTTTTTTGGCATGAGAATGTCTTTTAGGCCAAACCTGGGGATTTTTGAAACGATGAAAAACATTAAGATTTCTTGGGAAAAGAAGCCAAATAAGCAGTTTTTCCAAAGGCACAGAGAGGGCTCTCGTTACACTGGAAGTCTCCGAATGCCTGTTTGCTTTTGTGCTACGCTATTTGCGCAGGACCTGGCACATGGCTCGTAACCAGAGTTGTGAGATGGCTACTAAAGTACAAGATAAAGGTTATTATTGCTTGACCAATTCATTTTTCATATAACCAAAATCTAACACGTGTACGTTTATGTATAAATAAACCATGGAAAGAGAACATCTGATTGAAATCAACAGACAAGCTAACACAACTCCAGCCCTACTAGGAGCAGCAAAGTTCTGTCCCTTTGCTTAAGGAAGCCTGTGCAAGTCCCATACTCCAGGGTCTCTGACCGACCTTCCTTTTGCAACTAGATCAAAAGCAGAGCACGCACCCCCTTATTTCTTTGCCTCAAACAGACATTAACGTCCATCACGTACCTACACTGAAAAGGTTGGCAATACCCACGGCTCAACATTGAGAGCTTCAATTAAATCAATTAGCATCCCCATACATGGCTAATATTGGAGACATAGGAGAGGTTTTAGCATCCAAATAGAAAATCAGTTTGTGTGTCCAGATGGTCACTGGAGGCGCTGTAATTGCCATACTACCACTGTAACTCCGTGTGTTTGGGCCGGTTTCAATGGCACCAGCCCTGTTTATCTGCTTGGAGGAGAGCCTGTGCCATCTGGGCCAGATGAGGTTCATTGTCTGCCTGGCATCCATGGGATAAACACAGCTCCCCCACTCACTCAACTGCCATTTATTAATATTGACTATGGAAAGGGGTGAGAGTGGCAGACTACTCACTGTAAAGCAGTTTATAAGGAAGCTCTTGGCACAGAAGGATGCCCCAGGGAAGTGCTGAACCAGGCTGTGCTGCACACCAGAGAGAGGCTCTGTGTTGCAGGGCCAGGTCCCCACACCTTGCTGCCCTCCTGGGGCAAGGCATGGAGGGGACCCTGGCCAAACCCTAGCCCCAGATGCTCCCATCATGAGCCCGCAAGTAGTGAGAAGCCAGGAGCGTTTCCTGCGCACACCACCACCATCTCTGCTCTGCTCTTCAGGCAAGTTCAAAACTCAAAGGCTTGAGGCAGGAGACAGGCTGCTGAGCTCCTGGCTGCCTGCCTGCAACACTATTCCCTCGAAAAGGGAGCAAGTGAATAGGAGCATCTAAGGGAGCTAAATTATGCTGCGCTTCCTGTGCTACAAAGGTGCTTAAAAACGATGGAGGTCCAGCCCCAGCCATCAAGTGAGCGGCACACAGGCTAGGACAGGCTCAGCCACAGCTTCTGAATGAACACCGGCTCCCTACCTCGGGTTATAATGACAGGAAGGGAATGCTCACAGCCCGTTAAGTCTCTAACTACTGTTAAAAACCTCCCATTAGTCTCCTCCTGTCATCTCCTTGTCTGAAAAAGCAGGGGATTAATCCTTCTGTTCTCCCACACTAGATCTAGTCCAACCTTCGAGCAGCAGAGATTTTCCCTCATTATGCATCTAGGCATTAAACACACATGGTTATGCAAAGGACAATTACTGCAACACAGCTACTGAAAGCAAAGGGAGTAACAACAGAGACGTGTTTGTCTGCGTATGAATGAGAAATATTATGAAGGGAGCTTATTATTAGAAAGACACCGGGCCCAATCTTGCAAGCCCCGTGTGGTTCTGCTAAGAGCGAAATAGGTTGTATCAAATGGCTGTATCATAGGACAAGGGGTAACGGGTTCAAACTTAAACAGGGGAAGTTTAGATTGGATCTAAGGAGGAAGTTCTTTACTGTGAGGGTGGTGAGGCACTGGAATGGGTTGCCCAGGGAAGCTGTGAATGCTCCATCCCTGGCGGTGTTCAATGCCAGGCTGGACAGAGCCTTGGGTGAGATGGTTTAGTGTGAGGTGTCCCTGCCCATGGCAAGGGGTTGGAATTGGATGATCTTAAGGTCCTTTCCAACCCAAACCATTCTATGATTCCATGATTCTCTCCTGACAAGACATTGCCTCAATTAAGTTTTCTGACTGAGGTAACCCAGCGGCAGCACAGTGAGGCAGCAGATGGGAAAGACTGCCGGTGAGGGTAAATGCCGGGTTTTCCTGTCTGGAGCTACATAAGGCAATTTATTGTTCTTCTTTCCTCTTGCATTCAGTGTTTCTGACGAGGTCAACAGGGAGGGAGCTGAGAAAGCCTGGATTCAGATTCAGCTTTCACACACGAGAGGCAAACAGTCAAATTGGAAAACTATGGGAGCAGTAACTGAGAAATTATATATATGTGTTTTCTCTCACCTCCAGCCTTTCTCCTTTATTTCGCTTTAAACTGTGACATTAACCTAGTTTTCAAGAAAAACATAAAGCAGTTCTGCATTCCCCACCTCTGTGCTCTGATGGTTTGCACCAATAAAGCAATCTTTCCACCCCCTCTCTATGAGATCAGGACATCTCCATGGCTCTCCATTGGGAGCAGGGGCTCCTGCAGGGCCCCAGGGTCCCATTTGGTGCACAGCTGAGCAATGAGCCCAGGGATCAGTCTTTAGGAGATGAGCAAAAGGAGGGGCTGAAGCAGCAACCCAACCAATGCCAAGAAAGCCTGCAGCTAGCAGGTGTTTTGGGGTCCTTCATTGCTTTTCCTCTCTCATATACCATCAGCTGCCTGAGGTGCTTTTTCAGTAGCTGGCCCCAAAACTGCCAGTTTTCCGCTCATATATAGACCTCACAGAGCTTGCTCATCTCCATGTTGCCTTTAGGCTATTGCAGTGGGCTTTCTTCAGAGACAATCCTGAAATTACTCCAGAATTCCCTTCCGTCCCCGCTTTTTGTGCTTCACATTAAATGAATCAACAGCAATAGGAATTTGAATCCCTGCCTTTAAGTCTCTGCGCTCACTCGCGCTCAGGATTGTCCTCTCCCAAAAAGCTTATTTAACCGGATGGTCTTAATTCCTTCCACCCCGAGAGATACAGTCAGAGATTTGCAGAGCTCTGGCACAGATCTCCCACGGCCTCAGCGGTCTGTTTGCCAGCAAACCCCACTGCTCTCCTGCGGAAAGGCTGGAGGATTCATAGCCTCTTTGGGATTTCACCTCTTTCCTCTGCGAGCTGGCCCGGGAGCTGAAGCACACTGACTCAGTATCAGGGTAAAGGCAGGGATATCCCTCTATTATGACAGGCTTTGGAGGAGGTTTATCCCCTGCTGCAGTTAATCCATTGGCCACACAGAGCCTTTGGCTGGGTGCTGGGGCTTCCTTTCCTCTGCAGTTCTCCTGGTAATAACCCTACATCCAGCGCTGGGCATGCGTTCAGCTGTTCCAGATGTTAGGAAAACCTTGCGGGGTGGAACACAGGCAATACACAAACACCTTCAGAGGCTTTCCCTGGCTTTGCTTACTTATCTTTTCTCCTCCCATTTTTGTGGCTGCTGCTAATTCTGTGCCCCCACCTCAGACCCAAGAGCAGGACTCCTTCTCTCCATTAGCAGGGATGGAAATCATTTCCCCACCAAGGAGAAGCAATGTGAGCAATTTCATTTCCTGAGCATCTTTAATTTTAGTCTTGAATATATATTGCTTACTTAAAGGGGAGAAGAAGAACAATCACATGCTCTACAATGCTTCAGCACAGCTTCAGCTCTGCACCAGGGACAGCCCTGAGGAGCAGACAGGGCAAAGGCACAGCCACCCACTATCAGCCAGTACCGACCTAGTCGGGTGCTCTGATTATAAGAGGGCAAAAATCTTCATGATGGTGGTGAAGACACTTTGCTCCCATGTATGAAAATGCACCAAGGTGGCCCAAAAATCCATCCATGGAAAAGGCAGCAGGCACAGCAGAGCGCTATCAGCTGCCACTACAGCTCTGCTCCCCCTACGAGGCTCAGGCAGCCTCCCACATAGCCCAGCATCCAGAACAATGCTTGCAATACTGGAGTCAATAAGGTTAATTTAGAAAAGCTGGAAGAAAAGAAAGAAAGAACACTGCATTGTTTGCTCCTCATGTAATCACAGTAAAGAGATCTATATAACAGAAAACACGAGGAGCAGAAATATGGATTTGTTATTACTATCATTTGCTGCAGGGGCAAGGGAAGACTAGAAATGTGCTTTCTCTCAAATACAGCCAAACAAAACTTCATTCCTGATTGATTTCAGGAGCAGGACTACAACTGACAAATGCAATTAGCCCAAAAATAATGAAATGAAAATGCTTTTCCTTATAGGCGCAGTTACAGACACTGCTCTGCACTTGGCCTGGACCAGATCTCCAGCTCCGAATCCCAACCAGGCAAAGCATGGTGCTGACCCTAGGGCTTCACTAGGGAAGTGGTTCCAGGCTTACACACACATTAGGACTTAGGTGGGACTAACAACCTAGCTGGAGGTGCTGTCACTAGAGGATTAATGCTGCCCTTATCCTCACAACCACTGCTGACACCACTGAAATCCTTTTCTCACTGTCAAAAGCCACCCTGGCTTCCGTAAAACACAACTCCTGAAAGCAGAAATGATGGTGAGGGCAGGCAGTGAATTTAAACTGATGGTTTTTTCCCTTAAAGCCACCCCTCTTTTTACAAATGCACCACTTTCATCCTAAGTCACCCCTTGCACTGAATCTGGACCAGCTGCTGATGCTGCCTCTAGTTTCCACTGGAGGCAGACCGAGATGCAGGAAGACTGGAGCAAAGCTTGACTCTCAGTCGACATCAACCAAACCATGCTTTTATGCAGGAACTTCATGTACAAAAGAACACTCCAAACAAGGAAATTATTTGCCATTTAAAATAAAGCCATAGCAACAGGTCTGCCAGTGGTCTACCGTAAAAAGTAGGAGTTCAACATGCACCTTAGAAATGGGTTAAAAGAAGAAGAGTATTAAAAAGCAAAAAGGTGCTGGGGAAATGCAGTCCCCTGAGGTGCTGCAAGAGCATGGTACCACTTATCAACCACTCAGAAAGATGCAGACAGGTTGCCCGTGCACCTGCATGACAGGAGTTTTGGGCAGCCCACCAGCAACAAACAGCAGGGGCTGGATGTTCTGATAGCTTGCCTTACCCTCAGACAGGGCAAACCTCAGCACAAACCAGAGCATCCCCCTGCATTACTGCCAGCTGAGCTAGAGGGCTAGCCCAGGCACCAGTGTGATGCCCCAACAGTGTCACCTCCCCATGTCCCATGCACTGCCAAGGCAGGGCAGCAGGGCTGGCACAGCCCTGAAGGTGCTGCTTTGGTACAGGAGATCAGGAAGCATCAGTACGGGCTTGGCTGTCCCTCACGCCAGAGCCATTGCTCCTTGACTGCATGCCACGTTTTTAATTTCCTCTGCTGTTTGACTGCTCCTCCATATGCTCTGGCTCTGGCACAGCAACAGCCCGTGTGCAGGCAGCTTTCTGATAGTGCTCATTGCTCCCTGACCTGCTGCAAAGCAGAGAGGGGAGGATGACTGGGGCTTCCAGCTCTCCCGTTTCACTGATGCCCTCATTGAAAACCTGCTCCTCCATCAGGCACGGCACACTCAGCCCAGCAAGCACCAGGGCAAGAGAGGCTGGGCAGCCGTGACCCTACCTCTTGGCATCACCACCTGAATGAATCCGCTTTGCAGATGTCAATGCTTAGCCCTGCCTCTAGCTCCCCTCCTCCTCCACACCTCGCCTGCTGCCTCTCGGTACAGCTCCAGCAGGTCTTTGCATCCTACAGGAACCAGACAGTGACCTAAGATGCTGAGTGAGAGCAATGTGATTTCGGGCACACAACTGTGGGGCACGGGATGAGCACAAGGACTTGTCCCAGCTGCTTCAAGGAGGGAGTCATCACTGCCATTTCCCCCATGCTCTGGAAGCCAGATGCATGGAGCAGGCTGTTTATCAATGGCTCCAAGTGTGCAGGGATGCAGCTCAGCTTGGAAGGGCAGAGGGGACTGTGACCTCTCAGTGGTCAGACAAGTTGTTTCAGCTGCATGGAGAAGGAGCAGTGGAAGAAGCAAAAGCATCAGCATTGCTACAGACCTGACAACCACAGCATCCCTCCCACATGCTCCCCCCCCCCCCCTTCTCAGCCAGGGTCAATTTAGTTATCGTTCATAAAACCCTTTTCTGCTTTGTTTCGAACTCTTTTTACACAAACTTTACTATCCCTTCAGCGAATCTCTGTACCAGGTTATATGTTGCAATAACCAAGACAAACGGCATTACTATAATTCAGACTCCAGGCATGGCTATCATTAATGTTCTTGTTTTCCCTGCAAGCTTACAGCATTCACGCAATGATTTTTAACAAGCCTGTTCTGTTGGCTGATGGAGCCTTCTTGACTCTTGTCCCTGAGAGGGAAAGAGGAGAAGAACAAAGAAAGAGGCTTTTCTAGCTCAGCTTTCTCCTTGTTCCACTACCTCAATTATATGTGGATTGATCACAAAACACCCAGAGAGAGTTTCTAGTCTCTTGAATCTAAGTTTGACTTTAATTTCCTCTATTGCTCAGTGGCATCACCTTGCAGGAGGAAGAAGAGGGAGGAAGCACAGAAGCCAGAGTAGCTGTCCCACCACTTTCCTAAGGCGAGGCAGAGCAGACCCCAGCCTTTGCAGCTGCTGGGCAGCACAGGGCACCCCAGTCGATGCCCACGATGTAGCGGGGCATCAATAGCTGAGCTCCAATAGAAAAGGCTGGGTAGATTAAACTCCTCAAAAGGTCAACTAAAGCACAAATAACTTGAGCCAGCTAACACCGAGTACACAGAAAGGTGATACCAGAGCTCTCAAGGGAGCCTAGAAATGTCAAAGACTTCTTCAGCTCTGTCCCTATACCTTCACTGCAATGGCCAGAGTCAAAACGAATAGCTCAAAGCCATGAGCTGGCATGAATGCTCAACCCCACCTGACTCTAACTGGGTCGGTGCCTCACAGTTTGACATTAAGAACTTGTGTTTCCCTTCCTGCCTGGATTTGTGCAGCACCTACCAGTAAATGGGGCTAATCACATGTTACCACAGTGGCTATAAAGAGCAGCAATTTACCAACAGATTCAAACAAGGGTGAAATGGACTTATAAAAATCCATCGTTAAACCAGTACAACATCTGTTGCCTATGTAGGATCTTGGCTGAAATACACTTCTGAAAGATTCACAGCCCTCTCCCTCTGACTCCACACTGCTGATCTCCCATCCCGATGTGCACACAATAGCTCCATCCATCTCCCAGCCACGCCACCAAAAAGCCATCTTGGAAGAAATAATGACAGCAAGTCTTGGTGTATTGAAAGCAAGCATTAGCCAAACACTTGGCTCCGTATATTTCTTCCCCTTTTAAGCTGTCTCATTGAAGAAAAGACAGGCAGCTTCATATTGTGCAGGAGGTGGTGGTTATGTGTCTCTCTGGGGTGGGGGGGAAGCACGTGTTCTACCAGGCAACCCCTAGATGCTTTTGCCAGCATCCCAGGGGAAATCAAGCCAGGTATTTAACTGCAGCCTTCATTCCCCACCACCCCCCAAAATATCCTTCAGGATTTCTTCAAGAAACTGCTGCAGCAATCTTAATTACCTTTAGAGTGCCACTGCCATAAATCACGCGAAGACAAACTCCATTCAAGGGTTCTAACCGGAAAAGATGAGAGGGGCTTGTACAATCACCAATTATCACAGAAGAGTGAATTAATAACACAAATAGAAGTGACAAGGGCCATTCTCTCCGTGTGCCATCCAGTTCTGTAAAACACTCATCTGTCTTCATCAGTTACAACATGGGGCTCCATGAGCTGTAATGGCACGCATGGAAATGAGCAGGAAGCTGCCAGGGAGCTCACGCAGGAAGGATGGTCGGACCATTGCCATACAGCCAGGGCCACAGCAATGCATGAACCTGGGGAGCTCACTGCCTCCCAGCTTTGTGTTACCATCACCTAACAACCAAGCTTTGTCCAAGTGGCTAAAGCTGTCCTCATTGAGGGCTGAGCATGCCAAGTGACTCAGTTATATACCGGCGACTAGCTCCATCAAACAGAAGATGAAATGCTGCTTTACTGAGCTGATTACTGAAGCTTTCCCAAAAAGGCTAGGCACACAGGGTAGAGATTCATCAATGCGAATTATCACCCATGTGTAAAGAAAGGGCTAGAAAGTACACTTCATATTCTGCGAAAACACTCAAAGCTACAGCCTTTGAGGACAGATAGTCACTTACGACAGAGTTCTGCAGGTTGATTAGCAAAGTGTTAATTATATACTTATTGTATAGGCTACCCAGGTAGGTAACTAGTACCATTGATCTATTCTCCACGAGGATGTACGGATTTTGCCTGGGCTTTAGCTAAGCAGCACAAGGACTGTGTGTAAAAAGATTGATTAAATCTTGAACTAGAAGACTCCGTATCTTCTCTTTACCATCTGTTAATGTTTGAAAAGGTCTGAATAAACACCACCCTCATATATTGAGCCTGGCCATGCTAAAACTCCAATGATTCAAGTATGTGTTTGTCCCTATGGTATTAAAAAAGAAGCTTAATACAAGTCTTGTACAAGGGGAGCAAATTTTGAAACAAAGATTTGTTTGCCTGATTTTTCTCTCAATATTAAAACCGGAGGTTCCCAATCCGATTTTCCTTGCTGCTGCATACGTTATTAAGAGGGGATTTTAAACCCCGCTGGTCAGCTTTTGGATGGCGGAGCAGTGCTCATTTTATTGCTCTTTCCATTCTGCAGCCATGAGATGGGTCTCGTTTCCTTTTACATTAGTTACTCTGATTGCCAACAGCTGGTCAGCTCCACGGTTCTGCTTCATTGGAGGTTCCCAAGTCCCCCAGTGAGATGATCACGTCATTGCCCAAGTGGTTTCCCCACACTTAGTGCTTCATCAGCTTATTTACAGAAGGAGCTAGAACAGAACTCTCCCTCCAACCTTGGTTCATCAACAAGAAGTTTCTAGACCTGCTTGTTCAAAGAAGCACCTTAAGCACTTTACAGACTGGCAGGTTGACCCAAAGGCTCGTGTGCATCTGATACCCTTACATATTCCAGGTCACAGTGGTCCTCCCTAAACGAAGCACAGCCAAAAGTGAACCCAAAGCCGTACAAAATGCCAAAACAGAGTTGCTTTCAGTGTGATACATCAACCAGCTACAGCCTCTCATCCCATCCCTTGGGAAGAAGAATTCATTACAAATTACAGTAGAAAAGTTGACATGACATGTTATAAATGATCGCACTTTGAATTCAGTCAATAATACTTTGCATTACTCAAATAGGGGTTTACAACCATTTCTCATCTGAAAGCTGTTTAATCTAAGTAGCAAACACAATGCTTGTTACTGATTCTCAGTTTACACTGGAAACATTTAGTTTCCAGCTCCTGGAATTGTGCTGACGGTCCAGTTATTATTATCACAAAAGCCTGAGGCATTTCCAGCATTAAACAGTAAGGTTTAAACATGCAAAACCCTGTCAGATTCGTGAACTACCACAAACATTCATTGGTCATAGATGCCCCATAGAGTGAACTGAACACCTACAGCTCCACCAACACAGCATTTCTTAGCACCAGCTGAGACCAGCCCACGGCAGGTCTCATCCTACCAAAGCATCCCTACCATCTCCAACAGCACCGGGCTGTCATGCCCCATGCTGATGCACTGAGACAATCCCACCTGGATAGTTTATAATGACCTGGCAAGATACAAGGCTAAAAAGAGCTGATTTCTGAAGGTAAGTTTTCAGCTATCTAGGAACTTGTAGAACAAACTCCTGAATAAAGCAGATGAACTGAAGCAGAATGAGAAAACACGATGTGCAGATGGCAGCCTCCAGGGAAGCTCAGACCAAGTATGAGCGTTAGTGCCAGGTTAAAGACCTTGCCACTTTGCAGCAGGGGCCTGATCATGGTTAGGAAGGTGTTTTCTACAGGGCAGAGCTGGGCAAACAGTCAGGAACTCTAAAGACAGGTAGAAATCCAGGGATTTAAACGCGGTACCAGCCTTTGGCCCATGTTCCCAAGCTGGCTGTAACATGAGTTTGTCAGAGTTAACAGCGATGCCCTCAGAATGAACAGTTTATAACTTGCTCTTATTTATCTGTGTCTCTATTGCTGCTATTAATGTTTAATGTCTCTGGAGTAAAGGCTCCTCTCCAGCAGAACAAGCCCTGCTGCAGTATTCATCATAGCATCAGCAGCCCGGAGCTCAGCTCCATGCTCATGGGTTCCCATGACACACTCCTAACCTGTGGGCTTCCAAAGGCAGAGGGGTACAGCTCCTCTGGGAATGCTGTCCTTCCCACTGCGGGCAGAGAGGGACAGAGGGTGCAAACAGAGCATCTGCTTCCCCTCTTGTCCTGCCAGCTTCTGCATACCCAACATACCCCTGAGCTCCTGGTATCAAGCCCCCAATGGCTCTGATCTTTGCATGGCTGGGAAGAGACAACCCTGTTCCCAGCCTGGTCCCAACACAAACGTGAGGCACAGCTGGAATCTGAACCTGTGAGTCCACTTCCAGACCTCTGTCCTCCACATCAAACTGCTTTCTTGATCCTCACCAGAGGAATCCAGGGAGAAACAAGGAAGAAAAGGGCGACCCTTCACACACCCTGGAAGCCACAAGCAGCTCCAGAGGCCATTATAAAAGCTCCAAACAGCAGCTTATTAGAACATGGCTTGCCTTTGCTCTGCTCCTATTAATGAACCCAGTCTTCTGCACCCATCCACACACATAATGGGTAAAACCCCCACAGAACAAGCATCAAAAGCTGATGCTTGATGGCATCCCATCTGCCCTGGTCTTAATTATCTTGAGGGTCACTAACTCAAATAACCAGAGCTTTGCACTTTGATTTAACCAAGTGGAAAAGGTACTCCTGAAGAAAAGAGCAGAAAGATCATGAGATGGATAGAGAGAAATAGGATCATTAGGGTACACAAACATGCTCTTCTGACAGCCTCAAATCCCAGTTACGGACTGCAATGAAGTCAGCCCATCACAAAGAGATTTCTAACTTGCCTTGGCTACCCAACATCCCTGAAGGAAATGAACTAATCCCAGACCCATAGAAGCATCCACTGCTCAGAAAAGCTGTGGCTGCTACCACCACATACACATCAAACTCCAGACAACCTTGCATAAGCAGTTTTGCACCAGCAAAAGTTACACCAGGGATTGCCCAAAGAGTGAATTCCTTAATGCTTGTAACAGCACAAAAAGAGGGACTGAAATTACACCTATATGGGATTACATGAGCAAGGTCCCCGTTTGCTCTACATGGGACAGTTTGATGGCCAGGTTGCCATAAGCAGCCTTGGTGAGGTGTTCTCTTAGTTCTATGGCATAAGTATTTCCAGTCCAGCCCTTCCTGTTGGTATTGAAGTGAAATGCAGCTTGAAAAACTGTTTTCTTTCCTTCAAGTACATAAACCAACACCCCCCCCCCCGTCTTTATTTCAATTTCAGCTGCTAAATCTTAGCCCTGAAGTTCAGGGCCAATTTCTCCTTTATTTACTGAAAGCTCACTTGTAAATCTTTTCATACCAGAAAAGCCAGTCCTTCAAACAATCACCCTGGCTGCAGCATTAATCATTTGCTACGTTTTCCATCAGTGTTACTCATTCAATGGCATATCATCTTTGCTGTAATGGGATCCCAGCCATCCCTTTTCTCTCTCATCCTCCTTGGTGCTTTTCTACCCACACCCTCTCAGATTTCATCTCCTGGCCAGGGGGCATCTGACATTGCATTTCTCCTTCGTGACCACCAGGAAAAATCAATCTGTGCCCTGCTCCGGTGCTGGTCTCCTGGAGGTATCAGGGGATTAACAGCACAAACACCAATCTACTTTGTAGCTTCTTGCACAAGACCAACAGCGCAAAAGGAATTTTGAAGGCTGGAAATGTTTTAATTAACATCCCAGGGACGAGGGGAAGTCCCTGTGAATCATTTAATAACCAACAGCAAGACTGGAGCCAGGAGGCAAAGGAACCACACTGGAGCTGAGCATCAGCTTTGAGCCTTCTCCCTAGAAGAGACAAGGCGGGTATACACAGCTCCAAAGGGGCAAGATCTGGTTCTTTCTCGCTGGCAAGGAGACCTCCAGCACTAGAGGAAACCGTCTTTACAACTCAGAATCCTTGTTCCAGGGTGGGCAAGGACTGGAGTTATCCCAGGGCATAGCCTCTATCTCCCTAAATCCTGAAACCTCAAAGACAGGAACATCAGATACTTGTCCTGCACATGCCACCAATGAAGGAGCTTCCACCAAGACTAAAACCCACAATGAAGAGTATTTGACTTGGGATACCCTATATGCACGAGCTTGTATATCCCTCATTGGTGGACTCACACTCCTTCAGCACCTCAAAGACCACTATACAGCTTATCCTTCCACAACTGGAGCTTGCAGGCTATACCTGGGGTTCACTGTGCAGGAGATGCCTGCACATAACTCAGGTCTCAGCTCAAGACCAGGTTTTGCAAACACACCCTGCTATAAACATCATGCTCAAGCACTTTTATCTGGAGTTATTTTTCCCTCCCTTGTGAAATTCTTTGCTAGAAAACTTCAGACTAAAAATGGAGTTTTCCATTTTTTGCTGCGCCAGGAAATACATAAACCAGTGCTCTCTTGCTGCACACATATGTTTGATGTCAAGAAGACAGAGCAGGTCATCCTTTAAAAAGGCACTTCAAATACCAGTGCTCCCTGTCATCTTAGCTTTCCATCAGAAAATGACAGTCTCCCACTTCAAAACAAGATCTAATGAAACCACATTTATCCCCATCTTGCAGTAATCACATTAGATAGTTCTACCAATTTAACTTCATTGGTTTCTTAACTGTCTGAAGAAACACATACAGACCAACCCTACGTGGTTTACTACATAGAAACAGCCACCTGCAGTATCCTTTGCAAAACAGCATCCGATGGTCAATAAAGAGCCTTCTGTTTGGTTTCAGACTTCCTGCTAAGACCTCATTTTCTTTAAGAGATTTGTGCAGCTTTTGAGTGCATCAGATTTCATTTAAGCCAAAATCTGCAACATGTGCTTGGCCATTAGAGGCACAACTGATGATATTCTTAGGCTTATCAGAGTATGAGCGCTTACCCCTAGGAGAATACAAACATGTATGAGACTGTTGTTGTAAACTGCTGCCTGGGCACCTAAATGATGTGCACACTTATCCCAACAGAGAGGGAGAGGCAGGAACGTGTGCACGCCTAGGGCAGAGCCTATTGCAACACCAGGGATTCAGTTTTGCAGTGTTTTTTCATCCCCCAAAAGCTGTTTTTCAGTAGCACATCAGCTGGATGCAATTAACCTTTACAAGATCCCACTGCTTACTACAACCACAAGCCAACCTTGTTCCCCAGGTCCCCTCCGAGATTTCCCTGGAGAAGCAATAGGTGTCTCCCAGAGCAAGCTGGCCTTATTCCAGGTACTGCCAATTTAGCAAAGAGAGCAGCAGGAGCAGCCAATTTATTTCTTGCCTGGGTGAAAACCTCAGCCAGACCCTGTTGAATTGCTGTGCCTTTCCCCCACGGCTGATGTCTGTGCTAGATGTGTGTGTAGACAGGACATGCATTGAGAGGGGCATCAGGAAGTGGGCATGAAACAACCCGTTGTTGGAGGGTAAACTCAGTGCTTGGAGGCCCCGTCTTATCCCTCTATCACGGAGCACAGAGAACATTTTCCGTCCTCAAGGAAACCAGCTCTTAGGAGCTTTGTCATCTCCTAAGAAAAACCGGTCCTCCTTTCTCCACAAGCAAGCCTCTAACAAAGTCCATTTTCAAAGGCAATTCAGTGCTGATGGAAAGGCACCACAGTGTCAGTCCTAGGCATGGAAGTGTTACTTGGATGCCCAGACCCGCAAGCCATACCCAGTGCCCTCTTTCAGCCCACGCTGCATCCACACATACACAAACCATTCAGGTCAATTCCATCTCTGTGCTGTAGACAACGCGCCCTGACAACTGTAAATGCAAATGCTGGGAGGGTCAGATGCAATGGCAGCACAGTTATGGCAACGCTTCCAGTGTGGTCCCCTCAAGTGCACAGCCTCATCTCCTGCAGATGCGGGATGCCATCATCCCCTCTGCCTACTGATTGGAAGTGGCAGTGACCCAGAGCTGCTGCGCGCCCGCTGCTCAGGCACAAGCCCTGGAGTCCTGCCATCCTCACTCTGTCCCTGCAGTCTCCTACCACCCACAGCGAGCTCCCCTCGGAGAACATTATCCTTCCTCCTCCAAAAGCCTCTCCAGTGTTGCCTGCAAACACAGGTTACCAAAACAAACACACGAGCAAGCCAAAAGAGAGCAGCAGACCAGGATGTTACCCCGCACGCTGCTGTTTGTGGGCTGTCGAAGACTGCAGAAGCCGTGAAAGACATGCTGCCTCTACAGCTGGAGATGGAGCATCCTATTTTCTGTTGGCTTGGCAATTAAGAACATCAACTCCTACCCTCCACAAACATATTAACCAAAATGTGCATACAGACACCTCCTGCTCTTGCTAGGGTGTTTGAGTGCACGCAACGCTGCACAGCGGGCAGAAGCTAGCAAGGGAAGTATATCTAATTAGCCAGAGCATGGATTGGAAAGCTCCAAGTGGCTGTGTTTTCATACCACCAAATTGGACTCATCAGGTTGCCCGCTATGGGCAGGGTGATTTTTGTAAGTACTCCTTTGAGGCAGATAAAAGGTAACAGAAATTATTTCAGCACAGAGCTTCGGGCTACGTGGCTTAAAGAAGCTTTTGCCTCCTTTGAACATGAGTCAAGATAAAAAGCAAGCTCCGAAACCCCTCTCTGCCCCCCCAGAGCCAGAGGGTTACAGCAGGACTCAGCCCTGTAGGGCTGGTCCCTGTCCATGATGGCTGCAATGGATCTTGCTGGCTCTTCTGAATGGGAATTCCAGCCAAGGTCAGCTCACTTCCCAGTCAGCAAGCGCATAAACCAGGGATTGTCAATAGGAGTCTCATCACCCAGGCAGACTAAAAGATGCTTGGGTTTAAAGAAGCTAACCAGTTTTGGCTGTCTGCTGAGGCTGGCACTAGATCTTTACTTCTGCTTCCTGAACTCAAGAGAGAAATGTCCTTGGGGATCATCAGGAAATGAGGACAGCAACTCTCTTCTTACACTCAGTTCTGCTTTTCATGGAAAACTACAGTGAGAACTGTGCTGCTGGCAGTATATCAATCTTACTTCTTCAACTGGAACACGTCAAACCATGAGTGTGCTACTGTAGGACAGACCCTAAAGTCACAATCCTGCTCTTTCTACTTTGCAAAGAGCCAAGCAGAAGACAAACAATATCAATCTTGCCATTCCTCCAAATCCATAAGCTCAGCCCCAGCGTCAAACTCAACTCCTACTCGACCGAGCTCCCTGGGGTACAGAATAGCCAAAGTTCAGAGCAGCAAAACTGCAGAAATCAGAAGTAATAAAATCAGTGGGTGGAAGAGAAACAAGAGCGAGACCACCAGCACAACAGCAACACACAAAACCAGCCTCACGCAATAAGGATTTGGAAAGCAAGAGACTCCAACGTATGCCACACAGCCCACATGATGTCTGGTCCCAATTCCTAGTCAAATCCACCTAATCCCGTTTTTTGTCTGCACACTCCTAAGCAAAGAAACCAACTCTGAAAATAGGTAGCTTGTTTTGCAACATTAAGTATCTTAATTTGCCTTTAATAAGAAGGTGCTGGCATTAATTAGGGGACAAAGCCATTAGACACAATTTGTTTATTCAAATCAGTGACAAGTCTGTGTCAAAACACCAGCCCTGATCTCGGATGAGGTTTTGATGCAGAATGATTGATTGAGCCGCCCACAGTCCTCTGTTGCCTTCAACAAGCTTTGGACTGGGTTGCTCAAGAAGCAATCTCAGCTTCCCAAGGCCCATCTGCTCTCGGAGCAGACATGCCTCCCTGCTGGTCCCCAGCCGTGTGACTATCCTCCAGCTGCTCCATGGCTGTGCCTGGTCACCCTGTACCTGGTTTAACTGAGCATCAGCCTCAATTACAGCCTGCCGCAACCTCCTACGGGCAGTAACATACTCCAACAGGCATTCCCTATGGATCTGCCCCACCTTTTAGTTCCTAAGAGCAGAGCAGACAGTTAAACAAAAAGCCGCCTGAGATATTTCATCCCACTAGGACCCCTTTGATCCCTACAGGGTTTCTGTAAGATCTGTGCTGGGTGTACCCACGCTAGTCAGCTACAAATCCAGCCTCCAGTCTGCTACAAAGGCAAGTGAACACTTAACTTGCTGTATGGCCAAAGTATCCCAGGCTATTTCAAAAGGATTTTCGTATGGACCTCCACTGCTCCTTTTCTATATCCATTTATGAAAGCCTCATGCACACATCACTGCACAGCAATACAGTGTCACGCTCCCGGCTCCCAGGGTTAATTGGCCCTTAGCATCTCCAGGGCCACTTCCTCCTTTAATAGCCAATTAGACCTTATTAGCTGCGTTGTCATTTACATCCAAGGCTCCCAGCAGCAGTCCGGAAGCTACAAATTCCCCTCAGTAACCCTGCTCACAAGGCTGCATTGCCTTTTACATTGCAAACTGACCCTTCTGCATAGCTTGGGGCCTCTTTGCTCCAATACACCTTCTGAGCAGCAGTGTGCTGACATGGCAAAGTCATCTGCAGAGAGCCCCAATGGAAGACCCAAGGAAGGTCTGACCCATCTGGAAAAGACCACTCTGTTCAGGGTGTCTTCTAATGGACCTCAGCAAAATGGCACACAGACATAAGACCACTCTCTGCTCATAGCCACCTGCCAGAACATGTCAACATACTGATCAATAGAAAGAGAGCTAGATAATGGTGATTGATTTTACACATGTAATGAAGATGTGGAGTCTCTGATTCAGCCGTAAGAAGTGTTCATTTTATTGACCTGAAGGGCAAGAGGACCGAGATGCTCTGCAAGCATCATTTGCTGATAAGATGACCTGGTTCCTTCCTCATTAGCTCTCCACGTCTCCTCTGCTTTGTCCAGCCATAGCTGAAGCCCACAGATGGCAGCTTGACCTGTTTTAGCCTGACATCACAACACTAGTGTCACACACTCAGACTGGAGAAGAGAAGGCTAAGTGGAGACCTCAGAGCAGCTTCCAATACCTGAGGGGGGCCTACAAGGATGCTGGAGAGGGACCGTTCATCAGAGACTGTAGCAATAGGACAAGGGGTGATGGGTTCAAACTGAAACAGGAGAAGTTCAGGTTAGGTATAAGGAAGACATTCTTAACTCTGAGGGTGCTGGCACAGGTTGCCCAAAGAAATGGTAAATGCCCCATTCCTGGCAGCGTTCAAGGCCAGGTTGGACAGAGCCTTGGGCAACATGGTCTGGTGTGAGGTGTCCCTGCCTGTGGCAGGGGACTGGAACTGAATAATCTTAAAGTGCTTCCCAACCCAAACCATTCTATGATTGACATAGATTCTCCTGCCACAGGAGGCTTCCTAATCCACTCGCAGCAGATCTCCCTCTCTGGACTAGATGGACTTGCCTCCCTGCAGAAGCCTGATGCAAAATCCTCCTTTGGAAAGGTGGAACTGTGCAAGCATCAGTTGTTTCCCCCTGCCCCACCTTTTGTTCCTTTAAGCACATGAGCAGTCACTCAGATCCACCTCATTTCAACAAGGCCAGAGACAGGCATTAGCCAGGATTTTTGCATGATGATGTATGAGAGACTGAATGAGAAAAGGACTTGCAGTAAGGAAAGATTCAAAGGCATATCATAGATAAGATTAGGCCAGGATATAAATCCTCCTAATGGAGTCTCAATGAGGTTGCGCTCACAGCTCTGTGTATATACAGGGAGAGAAAGCAAGAGGCACAAAGCTATAAACCCAAAGATGTTTAAATTAGGAGGGATCCAAGGGAGGCTAATAAAATGCTGGAAAGAATTATGGATCAACATCTACGCAGAGGTTGAAGGAACACAACATGCTTTTCCGAGAAAAGTGGCAACTAAAACTGATGCATGGAGAGGGCAGGAGAGATTGGGAGAGCAAGATAACTCCAAAGTGCAAGAGAGAATCACTTATTGATGAAGCAGATATTTAAAGATGGCATTAAAAGGAGGAAATGAACGCAGAGCTGTCCGAACAGGAGAAGGATGTTCTGTTTCATGCAAGATAAAATAAACCTGGGTTTAAACTAATTCTGCTTCCTCAAAACTAGGGAATAATTTCCAGCAGCAGTTTCCAGTGCTGGGCTTGTGCAAATACCTCCTCCAGCTTCCCAGAGCAGGCTGCAACAGCCCACATGACTTGCACACCTTTCAGTCTTGATGGACAGTCCACTAGCTCAGGACCTGGGAGATAGAGGTGCTAATTTGAGAGCTTGCTACAGGCAATTCTTCCCATTTTCTCTGTGCCTCTGCTTCAGATCTGGATCGCAAGAACAAATGTTACTGTCAAATGCGAAGTCCATCCAATAATTCCTACTAATGGCCTCCCAGCCTTCAGCTACTCTCAGGTTAGGAAACTTCTGAAACTGATGTTGTTTATATATTTAATAACTCTTAAGTGCCTTTCTCTGCCCTGCACTTGCCCAGTTTCCCCTTAAATCTATGAAAACTTTCTGTACCCACAGCATCCTTTGAGCTCAACACATCAATCACCTGTTGCTCTAAACCAGCATCCTGCTGCTTGTTCTCAACTTGGCTCCTGTGAGCATTCTCTGGTTCTCCTATCAGGAGAGTCACAAAGCAACTGATGCTCTCCACCTTCCCCACTCTGCTCATGATTTGCCCTTCAGCAAACCTTCCACTACCTCTTGGTATAAGTAATGCTGTACAGCAACCCTGGGCATCACCACAAGCCAAACAAGGTTACCTGCGTGCACTTGCACAACTGCCCCATGCAGACACACTCTCCTCCATGCACCCAGGGCTCACAGAGACTGCTCCAGGCACAGGCTCCCTTCTGCAACACAGCTGAATCCAGCCCTGCTTGAAACCTGCAGGCTCCATTAGGAGCTGATGAATTGTTTTCTACTCTCATGCTTGACTCTCTATTGGGTTATCTATGCGGAAACGCAATTTGTTCGCTGATATCAAAATGCTGCCACTCACCTGAGGGATTAACACCGTGACAAAATCATTAGGAATGTGATGGAGCACTGGAAGCCTTTTGAGTCTGTGGAAAATTCATTCTTCATTCTTCAGGCTAATGAACGCCTTTTTTCTGAACAACTGCAACAACGCTCCTGCTTCTCAGTTCTCACTAGACCAGCAAGAAACAGGCACACACTTGAGGGCTCGATTTACTCTTAGGCCAGCTGAAGGAACAAGCAATGCCTGAGGCTCATGTGAGGGAGAGAAGCCCAGCAGCAATGCCACAGCACAGGATTCACCTTCAAACACTGATGCGGCATGGGGAACAAGTCCCACCACTGTGTCTCAACCCCACTGCACGATAGGTGGGACATGCGCCCAGTGATGAGGAGTTGCATCTCGACTCCATTGCCACAGGAAGCCCCTGGATAAGCAGCGCTGTTGCTGAGCCTTTCCCTGACACTCTCTTCCACCTCTTCCTCTCATTCATGCATCCTGTTGCCCCCCAGGCACCCTTCACAAGAGACAAAACACTCCTCTTGTAAGTCTCCCCACGAGCTGCTACTCCTGCATGACTATGAACTGGCAATGAATCACTGTCACTCCTGGGGAAGGGAATGAAAACCACCTTCGTTTTGCTGATTCACTGCCAAATCTGCCACGTCAGACAAGCTGTCTGCTCCACGTTCAAACCTCCTTCCACGGCATGCTGCAGAGGGTTTTTCTATTGCCCTGCCACCAAGGTGACACCATCAAGCATTTTCTCCATACGCTGCCGTAAGCGACACAGTGAAATCTGCATTTCAATTTGAATCCATTCTTATGCTTCAAATGAAAGTCTGAAACACCTCCTTGCATGTGGTTAAGAAGCACGTTCTCTCGCTCTACTGATATACACACACGTCTGTATTTTTAGCCTTGATCCCTACATTAGAGAGAAGTCACCCTTGGAAAAGCGCGGGTTTATTGCCAAGCGATATTAGCACAATGGAGAAAATCACTCCTAATTCTTATAAATTATCTCATCATCTGCAACTAATTAGCAGCTGCCGAAAGCTGGGAAATCGCTCCTCACCCTGGAAAGACAAGCTCCGGGCTACATGGAATTCAAACATCCCGATGGCCAAGGATGTAATGACAAGCCTCCCGCCGGCTGTCCCACCAGGTGAGAAGTTGCGCACCTCCAGCATCTCCGCTGTGAGGAACACTTGTGATGCAGCTTAGCTGGGAACTTTATTAACATCCAATCTAATCGAGCTGCTGCGACTCTCCATTCTCCTTACCCTTGCTCCCAGGCGCTTGTGCCTCTGTCTGTGCTGCTGTAAATGTGTCTATAAAAGTAAAATGAGCAAGCAGCCAACGGCTAAATGGCACTTAATCAGAAGAAAATGTATACCCTCGTGGATAGCAAACTGCTATTAATTTGGGGCGGCTGGAGGGGGGAGACAGAAGAAAATAATAAGCTATAAATGGACAACCAAATAAATCTCCTGCTGTACCAAGTGAGAGCACATCTGGTTAGATGCCACCTCCAATGAGTTGTGAGCAAAACATTTACTTGCCGCCAACTACCTGGCAGCAGGACTGGGAAGGGATTACAACTCGGAGCGCAGCGCTGCTTCTATTGCCTCCCTGCCTGCCCTCCAAGGCAGGGGAACATCAGGTGCCTGCCCTCTCTGGCTGCTTCCAACCCCTGAAGCAGCAAGCTGGCAGGCTCAGGCATCGATGACCCGGCTGGTGGGTCAGCTCCAGCTCGCTCCCTCTGCCACAAGGACATGGGCGCATGCCAAAAGGCATCTCCTCTGCAATAGGAGAGCCCCTCACTCACCATCCCTAACAGGAGCCCTAATGGATGACACACCAGAGATTCCAAAGCTATAAATACCAGAGGACTTGCACACCTCTGATCCTTGAGAGTGCCTTAATTTAATATAGAGTACTTAAGCATTAGGAGAAAATATGATTTGGGACTTGAAAGTCCCTGAGGGAAGAGCTCCTCAGAGAGGGGCACCATTGCAAAGGGGATTATCGCCATAATCACAAGATTAGTTGGATAATCCCAGCCTAAAAGAGGTTTCCGATGTCTGCAAGATGCTCAGCACCCTCCTGCTTTCATGGAAATACAGTGCAAAGCAGGGTCAGATTGACTTTGGGGAACAATGTGGGGAAAGAAGAATGTGATTCAGCATATGCTGTGCCTTACAGTCCCATCCAAATCCATCCAGCCTCAAGTGGGGCTGGCCAGCTCCTGCCTCCCCATGCTACAGCACATTGACTGTGTTCCCTCACAACACCTCTCTGCTCCAGGCCAAGGGATTTTGTCATATTACAGATATAATGCAGTAATGGGGTTCAGGCCTCCTACAGACAGCAAACCCAAGAAATCCAGCCCTACACCAAATGGAAGACATGATAGAAAGAACAAAATGAACCTCTTCTAGTCACCTAGCCTGGCTCTTCTAAGGAAGCACTTGTGCAGTTGACTTGCATGAAGTAAACCAATGATCACTAGGTCAGAAAGCAGATTAGCCTGCTGAGATTGAAACCTAAAGCACGTGTGTGTTGAGCCCAGGCTTACAAAAAGGAGAAAAGCCAGAACCCTGTACCACGATCCCAGCTATCAGACCCTGCTGCTCTCCAGGAGACATCCTTTCCTGTGCTATAGGAAATCCACTTGGTCCCAGCCACTCACACATTGATATCCTGGCTCTAAAAATACACAAACCCAACGCTAACATTTTTACATTTCCAGAGTCTCAGCTTTTAACTGAACACATTCAGATTTACTACCGGGGAGAGATCTTCTGAGAAGGCAAAGCCAGAGGTTGGTATTGCTCCTGGAAATGGCTGTATTTTACAGACAACGCAGACGTCTCAGAAGCCAGGTATCTACTTGGCTTTTGAACGGGAAGGGAAAGAAGGGAGAGGTGCAGGAACCAATAATGCCTGTGCCTAATTTCACTGAGGTTTCCATTTCTGCACCTGAAAGCAAAACTCATCTCCTCAGCCTAAACCTGGAAAGGGTGTTCCTGGTGGTTAAGAAACTTCTTGTCAGGAAGCTAATGACGCTTCTCAGCATGGCAGTGCCGACTGTGCTCAATCGAGCTCCAGCAGAGATCTCGAAAACCAGCAGAGAAGCAATGATATTCCACGTGTCAAGAGTGAAGTACCATGAACTATCACGTTTCGCAGCGGAGCCTGCACTTTTAGCCCTGAAAGGTTGCACTGACCTGGGCGAGCAGGGAGGGGAGGATGCACATCCCACAGCATGCACTCATCTACACAGACTGCTCTGCTCTCCCTTCGAAAGGCAGCAAAAATAGCAAGCAGACAGTAACCTGTTGCACAGCTCCCTGCAGGTGCTGGCTGTAGCTCAGCACAGAGAGCCAGTTCTGCCTTTTCAAGCAGCAATAATGCTGGAATGTTTCTAGACGGGGTTGGGGAAAAGCAAAGAATAGCACCAGGACATCTAAAACAGAAGTGTAGAGCTATATATTCAACAAACGACTGTTTAAGGGCTCCGGGTGTTAGTCACACAGATGCTCTTTCTTGCATATCTGATGGAGTTTTGCTATGGATCTATTTTTGTTCTCTCTTCACCTTTCGGTGTTAGAAAGCATCCGTGCTTCACCCTAGAGGTGGCTTGTTTCAGTAGCAGGGAAGGAGACTCTCAAAGCCAGTGTTCTTCTAAATAAAGGCACCACATTTGTTCGAGGTTAATTGATTCCCCAAGCATCAGGGCACATCTTCCAAAAGCATGCTCAGTGGCATGAACTCCTGCTCAAACACTCTGTGCCGCTAGCCAATGCCTGGTAACGCTTCCCATTTTCATGCAATACATTCAGCAGTTCCAGCACAACAAACACCCACCGACCTCTTGCATTTGCCATCTGAAAGGGCAGGAGCTAGGCAATGAGGAGGAAGAGAAGTGAAGGCAGCAGAGGGACCACAACCAGCTCAAAGCCATTTCTAGCAATGCATGGCTGCCCCATGGAAAATGTCTTTCGCCTAAAAGGTCCCCATCATAGTGTAGAGCTTTGAAAGCATCTGCCAAAAGACCTCTGTGCAAGGAACTGACTGAGCCCTTCTTACTGCTGCACTTTGCAGAGGCATTTACTCTGATGCCAAAAAGCTCCTATGGACTATGAATGCTAGAGCTGATTGACGTGACCAAAAAGCTCTTGCTTGACAAATAGTGATTGCTCCTCCATATCAAATACAGGCTGTTAAGTAAATGCGGGGGGAACAACCAACCAACCAAAAAATGAAGAGCACAGAGGAGCCTGTAAGGACTCCATCCTCATGTCAGCTTCACACGCTTGACAAGACAGATGCAGGTGAACTTTTGAATCTCCTGCCTTCATTTTCTTTTCATAAAGCCAAGTATAATGACCATGGAGTCATCTTTCTCCCTTTTTCTTACAGTTTACAGCCCATTTTCTATCACCTGTGGAGAACTTGCAGAGTCCAGACATGACAGACAACCAGCCCTCCAGCTTACTATAGGTGCCAGCATGGAGAAGCAGAGACGATTGCTCCAAGATGACATACTGCTTTCCCAGTGGAAATTCAACCTCAAATATGCTGCACTGAAGCAGAAACAGAAGTTCGGCTTTCCACATCAATCTCTGGGTTCTGTGCACCACTTCCCATGGAAACAGCTGTGCCTGCATCCTGCTCAGGGCAACTCATGATGTGCTGCAGGCACCTTCCCCAGGCATGGCTGGCTGCATGTTCCTTACCCAGTCTCCTCCATCCTTTTTGTTCCCAGTGTTAATGATTTTACCAGCAGTATTTGCAGGGCTGTAGGGACTAAAACCACACAGAAATAGAAAACAGTAACCTAGAGACAGGGAAGAGAGGGAGTTCAAAGCATTTTACTGCTAAACAACAACCCAAGCTGCCTACAAATAAAACTCCGGAGCTCATCAAGTAACTCTGACCGCTGAGGGTGCTTAATAAAGATTACTTCTCTATAGCTCTATTTGCCTGAGGCATCATTTGTTCCTAATGAGATGCTTCATGGGATTTAAACGCATAAGAGAAGAACAGCCTTTTCAACCACAGCCATCACAATGAAAACAAGCTTTCTGCTCCAAAACCCAAGGCACTCAGCTCAGTCCCATCCTACCCTGCTAATGCTCCTCAGCCATGCCAAGCTGGACAACCACAGTGCTTGCTTTCTGCCAGACCTGGTAGGCAGCTATCCCATAGCATTACCTCTCAAAGACTGGTCCTGCTGGGGACTTGGAGGCAAGCTCTTATACAAGAGCTGCAGGGCACTGCTTGTTGCTTGGGAAAGCCACACACTGCAGTCTCATCCTGTCCCAAAAGCCCAACACCAGCTTCTGCACTGAAGTGGGGCTGGTGAGCTATCTGGCATGGCTATTGTATGGGATACCCAAGACTCTGCACAAGTCCTACAAGGCTTTTCAGTGCCAACTCAACCGTTCTTTGGCTTTGTCTTGTGTGACTGCTAATGATGGCATCTCTAAGCATGCCTGGAATAACAAAGCACTTCTTCCCTCTGTACCAGGGCCCCCAATGAAACAAGCATGCCAAAAACTCCACATGCCACTGAAATGGATAGAAACACAACAGATACTAAATGCTAAAGGTCTGCAAACTGCCTTGCAGTGCAAGGGATGGGGAACAAGATGTTCCAAAACCAAATGGCAGAAAGAACTTCAAAAAGGTCAAAAGGGAAGGTGTGTGGGGCAGCTGAACACGACCAGAAAACCATACGGCAGGGTAAATGAAGAACTGTGATGAGGCACATCCTGCCATGGTTCAATTAGGCACGTATGAATCAGATCTGGTACAAGGTGGAGGTTAAATGTGCTGTCAAACACTGTGACATGCACACATGTGCAGCCATAAGCACCGATTCTGCAAGATGCTGAGACTACAAAACCTTCTAGCAGTGAGCTGTGGTGCTGACGGGTACGGGTGAGCGGCTCCTTCTTGCCAAGCAGAACCACAACTCAGGGCTGGGAAGGGGGTGGAATCTGTAAGACACGTGAAGATCCCCAGACAAACCTAAGCTGACACCACATTATGACTTTTCAGACTTCATTATCCCTTGGGCTTGGCAAGAAGATCACAGAAGCCTTAAGATCATGTGGGATGAGCCTCAGGCTAGATCTTAGGCATTCATGCTGGCCTGCACCTCTGTGACAGCAACCCAGAGATAATTCCAGAGGACACGGCGCATCCAGCCCAGCTCCAGTGATTCCTCACTGTGCTACAACACAGGGCAGTGAACAGCAATCCCCCCCGCGAGAGAAAAACACATGCACAGATGTAGTCCCTTCCTTGCCTTTGTCCTGCTATCCCAGCTCTAACTTCTTCCTTGAGAACCACTTTAGCAGCATGAGACGCAACAAACTGCACTATCTATGGAGACCAGGTTGTCGGGACAGGCCCAGGAAACGAGGCACAATCCAGGATAGGATGGCTCTGGCAGGCGGTGGCTCAGCTCTGCCTGCTACCCAGTACTATTAGCTTCCCTGACAACAACGAGGGCTACCAAAGACATGGTATCTACAGAAGGCAGTCTCCTTTGAACAGACAGCAGCATAACGCAGACAGGTTACCCACACATTTCTACACTGGCTGGAGTCTGATCCCGGATCTGTTGCATCCCATCTGAGTCTCATAACCCACCAATGAGTTCGGAGTTGATTTCTCTCTCAAAACTGTCTGAAAACAGCCTGAAAAGTCTTGAATCTTCCACGTACAGGACATAAAGTTATTCTGAAACCTCAGAGGTACACAACTAAGAGGAAAATCAAGCCTCATCCCTCCTTGTGCATTAGCCTTCTTTACTCTGCATTCAGACCCTCTCCTCTAAGCCAGGCACCCTTCCCATATGCCCTAAGCTCCCAAAGTCATGATATGGCTCCAGCAGCCCAGAGCAGAGTCCTACAGTGCGGAAAGATGACTGCTCAACACTAAGAACAGGTCCTTCCCCTACAGACAGTTTCTGAAGCATCTGGAGCAGTTATGCCTTCATGACTGCCACTAAAGAGAGATGGGGCAGGAACACATGCAGGATGCCAGGTGACATCTGCATTAAGTCAGGTGGGCCAGCTAAAGTTAGCTACAAGTGCCTGGTGGCTCTTCTGCAACAGATCTGTTCTTGCAGAAGCAAATAATCAGTGCCCATTAATAATTACTAGGCTCTGTCTCCGCAATTAAATTGCAGCCCTCAAGATCCCAGCACTCTCTCTTTGCCTCCTAAATACAGCAAGAGTTCATTCCCTTCCTTGCACACCCCTTTCCAGTGCTAAAGGGGAGGTCTGACTACGTTTACCCCAGGAAGCAGTAAGTGCTGCATGGCCCTGTGCTAGAAATGCTCCCAAGGGGCACATGGTGTCCAGAACAGGTATCATGAACCAGAAGTGGCCTCCTATTCTGCCAACAAAAGAGAACTACCCAAGCAACTTGGTAGTAAATTAAAGGTTAGTAAATCAAACCATTTACAAAGCAGCAAATGAGATGCTTATGAAAGCACAAAGCACTCATGGACAAACTGTTACTTCCCCTTCACTCTTGTGGCTCCATTTCTGAAGGATGATGGCACAGCTGGTCCATCCCCTTCATCACACTCATGTACCCCCATAGGCTAAACTTTTCCTTCAGGAATCCCTGCAGCAGATTAAAACTCAGTTTATTAAATAAGGCAGTAGTCTAACAAGGGTAATCCACAGATAATTTCACTCATTTAAACCCTATTTTATCTCAACCAAGTAGACTTATTTCCATTTAACAACCTTAATTCTTTTAGCACTTTCCGGCTCCCAAATTGGCTTCGACAGCAGAATTGACATTCAGCCATCAGTTTCACATAAAGTTCCATTTAGTCTCTCCAAACCCCTACAGCGTCTGGAGGTGCAGGAGGAATTCATTAGTGGTGTCCTTGGGAAAATGAGGCATCCCTCCCTGCAGCCTCCTTACATCCACAGTCCTCATTTGGCAGGGGTCAAGTCAGAGCTGGCAACCACAGGGCTAAGCTGCCCCTGCACTGCAGATCTCCCTCTGTGGCTTCCTTTTCACTCTATGCTCAAGTCCATCTTTGTGCTAACACATCAGCATCTGCCACCTTTGCTTCTCTAGCAGCACCCTCTTGGATGGCTTTCCCAGCATCCAGGCTGAGGGCACCCATTTGTCCTGCCTGCTCACAGCTATGGATTAGGGCTTGGATGCTGCCCCCTTTCTCTCCCACATGCACACTGGTTCTTCCCCTGCCCATCAGCACAGACTGCAGCTCTGCTTGCCACAGCTGACATCCTACAGAAAAGCAAAATCCATTCTTTCACATTCTTCCACCCTTCCCTTTTCCCTCAGAATTTCCCCAGCAATCTCAGCCAGTAGCTCCAACCTCATGGCAATGAGGTCTCCGTGAGGGAGAAGAGAAGAACAAAGCCAGAAGCAAGGCTTTGCAGGAAGGAGAGGACCTGCTCCTTGCAGAGGCTGGAGCCCTGTGTAGGGCACAGCAGCAGCAGCACAGAAGGAGCTTTGTCAACAGGTTTGTTCTCTGCTCCAGGGACTGGGACTTCTTCAGATGCTATAGGTTCAAAACACCCGGAGCTTCTGAACACAAGCCAGGACAGCCTGGGCTTTTAGCTTTACAGGGGTATGGTTATCTTAAACTGAGCCATGAGCAATCAGCTGCAGAAGGGACTCCCGACATAAGGGCTCTGTCAGGTCAAAAGCACCTTTCCTGGGAAGGCTGCCCAACAGCCCTGCAGTGCCTAACGCTTGCAAGAGGTCTTTAACCCCTCACTGAGCTGAGCGCTGCACGCATTGCATCCAGGAGAGCAGGTCCCTGAGCTTGCAGTCCACCCACCTACAGAACAAGGACAAGTGAGCTTGCCAAGAGTTACACAGCAGGAGAATGAGGAATAAACATCTGAGCACAAGGCATGCTGCTCCAAACAGAGAGAAACCCTACCTTACATTCAGTGTGAGGCTCTCAGCTCTGCTCCAACAGACTGTTACAAGCTAAGAGTTGCCTTGCTGTCTTCCTCCTCCCATCTGCCATCCTTCAGCTTGCCTTCTCAGCTTTATCTCAACCCACCTTTAGACACTTGGGTCGCTACCTTAATCTGCAAGGCTATCCTTCACCTCACTTCACATCCCATTATGGTTACTAGAGATATGCACCTCCCAAAAAGCAGGAAACCATGTTCTTCAGCCCTGTATCCCCAGGTGCCCCATCCTCAGTAATCAGCCTTATAACTGCTCCCTGCCCTCCCACAGGTGCTGCCTGCATGGAGGGCTTGCTTCTCCCGTGTGCTTAATCACATTTTATAACTCAACCCGGCTCCTGTCCACATCCAAAGTCAATCTCCAGTTCAGATGGTTCTTTAAATGCAAGTTGATTGGTCCATGGGGAAGAACAAAACTGAAGCTCAAAGTACTGCTGATGCCATCACTAAGTTTTCAGGTGCTCTGAGCTGCCGAGACAGCTGCTCTCTATCAAGCGAGCATTGCTTTGCAGTGTGATGGCACTCACTCCAGCAAGGCACTGCTAAGGATATTGAATTCAGGCTTATTCCACAGCGAATTCAAGCTCAGCATGGGGTGTGTGAAATCCATCCTTCCTCAGCTGCCCACACAGACAGCCAAGGGCAAGGGGCTGGGCAGCAGTAATCTGTAATGCAGACGAAGGCACAACCCTCCCTCATGCTGCACTGGAGCTTGCTGCAGAAAATCCAGTTTAGCTGAATTTGGCTGGGAGTTGGAATTCGTTTTGGCAGCTGTTAGGCAGGGAACCAAGCATCTTTCATTCATGTAATTGACTTTTTTTTTATTCATATATACATATGAAAAAATAATGAAAGAAATTACAGAGTAGCTCCTGCTACTGGCTTTCACTCTCTGAAACAAAAAGATCTGTATTAAGAATGGCTCAGCAGCTACCTACACAAAGTGCTGCCCAAGGGCAGGAGCAGTATTTAGATATAAAACAAGTTATATGGCTTTCAGATCCTGATCCTTGGCTTTGGCAGAGTCAACATTCAGGAACAAAAGTAAAGAATCAGACCTCCGAAGCAAAACCTGTACATGCACCTACCCTCGTCCACCCTCTGTGTCTTGCCCCATGAGTACACAAGACTGTGCCTGTGAGACAGACATATATGGCCTTGGTAGTGACCAGCCCCTCTCTCCCTGGCTCCCCTCCTTATAGCACATTATCCTCATCCTGCTGTATCAGCACCTAGTTCGCACCCATTCACCTTCCAGATCTCTAAGGCAGTACAGCACAGGGCTGCTGTGCCCTGGCACATCACAGTTGTACCCGTGCTGGTGAGCAAATAGCTCTCATCAAACAAGCAAACGTTAAAACAGAGCTCTGTGCTGATTTGCTGCTTTAGCAACACGGCTCTTTCCTGAGCTACCAGCTGACTTGCCCATGCAGATGCTCTACAGAGATCCATACCTATATAGTATATGTGGGTATATAATGAATCCAAAGGTTAAGGTCTCTTGGGATGCACTGTGTCGCCTGCCTCTCAGGTATTAATGATCAGATCAGTAAAAATAACTCTGCCACAGGGGTGCAAAACATGCAAGAGATGGTGTGTCTGGCTGAATCCACACGCCTCCTTATTCCTTGCCCTGTAGCATTGAGCCAAGATGTAAATCTGCTTAATATTTATTATTCATATTATTATAGTGCCAGATTCCTTAGTACACCAGGAGCTTATTACGCTTTAAGTAGCAAGACCACAGCCTCCTACATAAGGTCTCCTACATAAGGCAAGGGGTGCTGCCTTATGGGCAATGCTCCCACAGACACCTTTGTCCTGCAGAGCCACCAACAGCAGGGCAGGTCACCCCACTTTGCACCAAACCCCTCTCTTTCCTGAAGGCTCCCTGCAGCATGCGGCTCAGTCCATTTTAAGCCAAATGCATTCAACCTTGATCAAAAGCAATCCGTGTAGCAACCTCTATGGTGGAGGAAACCATCAATCCCTCCCTCTTTGGTACCCAGTCCTCGGTCAGCACGCCAAACAGGCCCCTCGCTGTTCAAACTCCAAGCAAAATGAAGCCCAGATGCAGGACTCCCACATCCCTCAAGTACTCAACCGGATTCCCACTCTTTCTCCCATGGCTCCTCGCTGGGAAGCCCTCGCTTTCGTCCCGCAGTTTTCCCTTGCACTTCCACGGTGCTAATGAGCCTCCTTGTCTGCAGGCAGAGAAACCACCCAGCACGTCCCCAGGGAAACTCACGTTCTCAGAGCCAGAGGGAACAGCAGGCAAGCCCCTGCCTGCACGCAGTGACCACACCAACAGTCAGAACGCACTGCCTTAGCATCCGACATCAAGAGCATCCACGAAAACCCCTTTTCACTGGATCTCAGTAAAGAACGGGATAGATAAGAGACCGCAGCACCACCAGCAGCATGCAGTCCCTCTCTGAACAGCTTCAGCTCCCTTCATCTGAAAAAGCCAACCTCTTTCATCCTGCAAGCAGCTTCCATGGATGAGTTGCCTTTGCTCACTCAGGGCAGGGAAGCTATGACTAGGAGAGGCGCGCTGTTAGCCACTCTTCCTAGCGCTGCAGCACAGCGGTACCTGGGGAGAGCTGTGAAGAACCAAGCACAGGTCTAGACAAGGCATTGCTGAAAGGGCCTGCATCTATATGGGTAACTTGTGGAACTAAATATTTATGCACAGAACTCAGAACACATAAATAAAATATCACTCTCCTACAAGAATAATGAAAACAAAATTAAGAGGGCAAACAGTTAAATGGATACTGCAGTTTTCTCTACCTTTCATCACTCTTCAGCAGCAAGTGGAGAATAACTATGAATCTACTTTGCCTTAATGAACTCAACTGGGCCTTTTTATTACTGGGGAAAATGGATATTGTTTCAGCCAGACAAATATACTACATCATGCATCAACAAAGATGTGGATACCTCTCTTCCTCCTGCACAGTTCTCTATCTCTTTATAGTCTCAGAGCCTAGTAAAGTCCTGAACAAAACGGGAAAGCCTTTTAAAAACCATCAAATCAGTACAAGCCAAACCCTATGTCCAAGTGCTGAAATGAGCCCAGTCAGGTATGAATCAGGCAGAGGGCAGAACCAAAAGTCAGGCACCCAGTAGCACTTCCCAGCATCAAGGGCTGGGTGTAATGGTGAGCCACATCGCAGGGCAAGTCTCTACTATATGGGCTTGAGGGGACCTACAGGGCACCCCAGGCAAGCCTCCAGCTTAGGTCCCTAAGGACTAGGACCACAACATACCCATGGGAAGCATCTACCCATATTTAACATGAACCTAGCTGCAGCTCATACCTGCCTCTGTCACCACAGCCCTCTGTCCGTGCCTTACTTCTCCAGATGCGACTTGACAAACATAATGCAGTTCACTCATTCACTGTTCCTTGTGCCAAACGGGTACCCCTCAACCTGCCCCCCCCCCGAGCAACTGCACCCTCCTCTCTTCTCAAGCCAGGCTGATGTTATCACAGCCCAAACACAATGGGACTCGAAAGCATGTGTCACATATCCCACGAGTGCTGCTGCTGCCCCTCAGGTACAGTGTCGGGTACTGGCACCCTGTAGCTCACAATGGCTTATTTTTAAGGCTATTTAAGGATTATTTTTAATCCTCTAAAAGCAGTTAGGTCCACACACAGAGAAGCCAGCTAATCTCACATGTCTCAGTGAAATCCTTTGTTTCCTAGCCCAGCTCTTCCCCTCCAGCCTGCTGCCTTCTGGTAAGGAGTCATGAGCCGAGCCACATCCTGCGTAGACAGTACCTAATGCCTCTGCTCCCAGCGCTGGTGGGAGAGCTGGCCAGGGGCAGCATCACCTAACCCCTACCAGAAGCTTTGTTTTCTTTAACATTATCCATGATTACAAGAGGAAAGGTTTTCCAGCAACAGCACCACCATGTGAGACTTGGAGAGTGTTTCTTCGCTTTAAGCTGATCGCCGCAGCCTTGCTAGGTTCAAAGCCAGGGTAAGGCCATTTCTCTGCTGGGGAACAGCAAATTGCTGGACAGCAGTTTAATGCAGTTGCATTGATATCATCCACAAAGGCCTTGGGCATGCCAGAAAGCAACGCTGCATACTGAAAGGAGTTTATGCTTTGTCTAAGTTAATGCACTCCTCCACTTGCAGGCAGGTGAGAGAAGTGGAGTTTCAGGCCATGTCAGCTAGCTGCAACTGGGATACAGGGGCAGTAGGGCTGGCACAAAGCAACCTGCCACAAAGGCACAGCTCTGCCTGCCATAAAGAGCACAGTCATGTTTCTTCCTACCTCAGAATGGACCCGTTGGGTCTAACATCAACTCTTTTCTGTTACAGCATCCGGAGGACTGGCTGCACCCTCATCATCAGTGGCACCATCACCCTTCCAAATGTTAATGTTTAACAGCGTGCTGCTTTGTGGGATCTTCTCTGCAATGCCTTAGGAGAATTATGTATATCCTCTGGGAGCTGGGGGAGCTGAACTAAACAGTCCACAGTTCTCTTCATTGCCATTATCGCTCATTTTTGCCTTACACGTTTTTAAGGTTCAGTGTTTCTCCCCTGCTCCCAGCCCTCACACACCAGTGTACAAAGTGTGCTGGACAGGGCAGAAGCACACTGCAGCTACAGGCACTTCAGCTCACTAAACGCATAAGTGCCTCAGGAGAGTAATTATGCAGGGATGCAAGGCCACAGAAACGATGCTCTGCTACACCGCTCTGACAGGCAGGAAACAGAAGGGCACTATACAATCACAGCGATGCAGAAAAGCTGGATGCACGTCTCCAGTCTGTCTCTTGCACAAACTTCAGCATGCACAGCTAAATGCCAATCCTTTCCCATGACTCCACATGCTCTGGAGGCTCCCAAGAACATTTTCCTGCCATTATAGTTCCATGATCTGAATAGATGTAGGAGATCCAAAGCCCTTTAGTTACTCTAGATTTTTGGAAACATGCCTAGATACAAGGACAAACGTCCCAGGCTGGCACTTCTAGTCCCACCATCAGTTCAGACTCCAACCACATATTGCTCCTCTGATGGATGAAACCCTACCACAAGCCCTGGGACAGCAGTGCAGGTTGTTCAGCGAGTAAGGGATAGAAGAACACCGAGTTTCACCAAACAAAATACCCCTAGTGCTAGAGCTGTGTCTTGCCTTTTGTATGAAGTTTGCAGAGGTGGGGGAAAGAGGGAGGGAAGGGATTTGGAGACAGGGAATAACAGAAAAAAAGCACTTTAAAGAGCTGCAGGGCTGAAGGAGGCCTTGCAAGGAGTTTGGCAGTAGACTGTATATCAGTGCTACTGAATGTACTGCTAGTTAGGGCAATGCCATGTATAAACTACAACAGTGGCTTGCATATGAATTTTCAATGAGCTGTTAGTACACCCAATGAATCCAGCACAAGAATACCAATTTAGAGCAGTGTCAGCCTGCTCCACAAGATCAAGTAAATAACTCCGTAAATAACTCAAGCAAATTCCCTGGCACTTTATTGAGCATGAACGAACAACCAACCAAACAGAAAAACCTCAGAATCACTTCTACAGCCACTACAGGCTGCAGGAAACCAGAGCTAGGGGAGATGCTGGCCCGGAGCACGCTGCACCAGCCATCTCCTTGCCTGCCACTGGGATAAGCAGGAGGGAGCTATGTCTTTCCTGCTCTTGTTATGGTCGGATGCAAGGGCACACACTGGGAAAGGACCAACTATTGGGATTAGCTCCCAGGACATTTAGGTAGGATGTATATTGTCTTTACATTTTTTATATATACATATTTATATATATTTTATATGTATATACATTGTAGGACGTATATTATCTCAGGGCTACAGCATGTATTGAGGCAATTCATTACATACCTCCTGCAAACATGCCCATTCCTGCCTGCTTTTTCACACCCTGATCACAATCAGCTTTTGAGCATCTATGGAATAATATTTCACTGAGACAGGTAAACTGACTGATAAACAAAAGACACTCTTAAGAACACTATTTGGGATAAGACATGTGGGTTAGAGTTTCTCCCCACACACTGCGTCTTAGGGGACTTGCTCCAGGAGTGGATCAGAAGGGGAGGACAGGGAGTTTAAGGCTGAAAAAACCCAGAGGTTTTTACCAATGTTTTTCCCTAAAAAAGAGTATACAATAGTCTACAGATTGCTCCTGTGCATGCCAGCATCCCAGGGAAGGTCACCCTGCAGCCTGTATTCTGCTCTCTTTCTTGCAGAGATTGTGCCTCTAAAGCTCACCGCAATGCAACACTCGTTGTTGGTCCTGGCCAGGCTAGCAGCGTTTCCTGTCACTGTGTGCTCAAAGATTAAGCAATCTGCTGCCTAGAAACTCCACTGAGAAGTATCTGGGCGAAGATTCACCCCAAACCCCAAGAAAGCAGCAGCAGGGAAGCTCAGTGCTTACTGTAAAAGCCAAGTGCCCCTGACTCAGCACCAACATGCCTCCTCCTACCCTAGAAGCCAAGCGCAGCAGGCAATAATCTCTTCTAGCAACCTGAAGAACCCAAACACGACATGGCCTATGTTCACTTCACATTACTAATCATACAACTGTGCATTTGAGCAGTCCATTACCAGATGGGTTTCAGGATGATTTTAAATGTTAGCTTGCATTTTCTTTGAACATTTAAATGTTCATGCTGGCCTGTTTTCCTTTCTTATGCAGCGCATTGATTTATGTTGCTAGATACCGTATCTCCCTGCCTTGCCAAAAGCGTGCATTTGGGAATGATTTCAGAGCTGCTAGTAATATTTTTTCTGTCCTTTTATTCTGTACTTTATTTTTATTAACTTTTTTGCTGGAAAGATTGTTAAAATAAAAGCATCTCCTGAAGAAACAAAGATAAAACCCCAAACCCCCCCTCAGCCCTTTGCCCATCTGCTTCAGGCACCATTTTCAGAGCAGTTGGCTCTGGGGCCAAGAGCAGAACAAAAGCAGCAGATATGTACTGCCATACCTATCCAAGCTTCCCCTCCTTCAGGAAATCCATGTGTGGGAATCGGCCAGGTCCATGATCAGGACTCCAGATGTCCCATCCTACAGAGGCAGGAGGTGACTGGAGACACTTGACTGGCCACTCGTATTTAACACTCTCTGTCCCCCTTACCACACAGACACCATGGCTTGTTCTTGCCTGCCCTCAGAGATCCGCACTGACACAGATCACAGCAGCCACCATCAACTCCACTGGGGAGCCCTGAGCACGCACCAAGCTGAGACCTGGAAGGCAGCAGCTAATCCTGCCTGGTAGCTGCCCCCAGTGCAATGCAGCACAGATTTTCATTGCCAGCCCTCAACCAGGAACACAAACACACACATCCCCACCTCTCTCCAACACCTTCCCATTTGGGTTGCACAGCTCCCAGACTGGTTTGCATCCCCAGGCACACACGAAAGACGGTTGGGGCACAAGGTACAATGAAGGCTCTTTCACCCTCAGCATGCTGATAACACACTGTCCATCCCCAACCCCATCTGCTCGCTCAGGTAGGGGATCTGCCCATCAACATGAAATGCAGTCTGCGGAGCCGAGGCTATGCAGCGTTGAGTGCTCCACATGAATCACAGTTGCTGGGGGTATAAAGCACCAGCCACCCTTCTCAAACTCCTGCCAGCACAGACCCTCCTTGGCTGTATTTCTGAGCTGCTCCATGCTGCAGGAGCAGAAGGAAGAGGTAATTGTCCTTCAAGTGTCACCTCTGAAAGTTGCAAGTGGGGACAGGAATAGATTAGTTTATCTGCAACAAATAGTTAATACAGCCAGCTAGTAGCTCCAGAGAGAACAGTCAGGGTTCTAAACAACAAAGTAACGTGTCAATAATGTGAAGCAAGCTTCATTACAAGGTTCTGAATGCTCATCCGCACAGGCAGCAAGCAAAGATGATGGTGCCTCTTCTTGAACACTCTGATAAAGCCAGAAGGAGACCAATCGCATAGGGCTTTTTTACAAAGAAAGTGGCACTGCTTCACTAGGTTTGGTTAGGACTCAAACACTCCCTGCCCATCCATGTGGGGGCAAATAAACTTGTGACAGAAAACCAGTTCCTTTTGTGTGGAGCTTAGGAAAGCATCAAGCAGAGCCTGGGGAAAGTTTTACTCCTCAGTGCCTCTTGGAGGAGTGGCTTTCACTTCATATTATACAGAAAGATTCCCAGCAGGTAGAATTACCACCATAAAAATCAATGCAAATACGTACACCCACCAGAAACTGCATTTCATTTATAACACCTCATCCCCACCTGAACGGTGAGCACACCACCAAGGCAGGGAGCCCAGCCAACAAAGGCAAGGCTTGGCACCCTTGGTGCAAGCATTTCTACACAGAGCGGCTCAAACAATGAGTAGAAGGATGGTTAAGCACAGGTCAGAGCAAGCTTTGTACTCACCGATCCTCAGGGAATGGGGGCTGGCAGCGATCCTCATCAGCCACAGCAGAAGGAGCACCAGAGGCGCCAAGACACGGGGCATCTTCCATAAATCCTCATGGAGCCCTTTGGTGGTCTGGGCATGACATAACTCTCTGTAGAGAGAACACAAAGCACCATGAGCACCTCTGCTCTTGAACCAGAGACTCAGCAGGATGACACCGCTTCGAGCTTGCCAAGCACTTGGGACAAAGAGTCTATTCACCAAAGGAGGAGGAGGAGGAAGCTATTTACAGACTATGAATTATTCAGAAGAGCTTCCAACAAAAAAAAAAAGAAAAAATAATAAATGGAAGCAAAACAAGGAAAAGTCCAAATATTTCGTTTTGGCATTTTTAGCATTGCCACAAAACCAAGTGGAAATCAATACTGAGTCAGATCTTTAACTTCTCTTTCCACCTTCCTCCCTTTTTTTCCGCTCAAAGCAGCCTACACCTTAAACCAGAATACTGACTTCTGGTTTTAGGCTAGGACAAAGCAGTTGCATACCAAAAATATAACTGGGGCCACCAAACTACCAACCTATTATTTGCACTGCTCCTGCCCCAGTGACAGTCACCACCTCTTTCCCTCCCTTTCAGGTGCGAGAGGATTCAGGACAAGACTAAGAGCAGGACCACTTTTTGTTGCTCCTCTTACAGGGCGGATTTCACTTTACAGGAGAGATGGTTGTACCTCAAGTTGATCAAATTATCTCCAAGGCAGCAATGTCCTTAAATGCAAACTATTTAATCTGTTTCCTTATCTCTCCCCTTGTCCAATTATCTGGCAAACATTCTCATGCTATTCCATTTGTCTAATTCTTGGGCTAAATACTTCAGTCCTGACACAGGCAAAGTCTTTACCCTGCCTTGGAAGTCACCAGGAGTTTTGTTGGAGAAAGACAAAGCTTTTAACTTGGAATTTTTCCATTTGTCTCATTTTACATTACATTCCCATTTCCTCCATCTCATCTCAGCGCTCCTCAGAACAGCTCACCCCTTTTCACAAGGAAAGAAACACCGACATGTGCCCATAGAACCAAAGGAAATACAGGGGCTGAGCAGCATCTCCATTCCATGGGGCTTCATTTCTCTACGGATCAATGCCTCCCATTCATCCTGAGTCCCAGTTCTCTCAGGTAGAGAAAATCAAGGGACTCCATGCTCTAGTATCAGCTGGACATTTGAAGATGGCACAAGTTGTGAGTTCAATGCATTTTTAACAAGCAAAAGCTGCCAATACCCACCAGGAAACCATTAGCCCCCTCTGAGAAAGGCAATGACAATTTTGCCTTCTTTTTAGTGGGAGTTACAGGTTAATTCCTAGGGAGTCAAAACCCCTAACAGGTGAAGTGCACGGTAAATCGGTTATGTGGAAGCGTTGGCAGCAGCACAGATTGTGGAGCAACGTTATCATTTGAGCACTTTGAAGCAGCTCTTTCCAGACTTCCCAAGTTATTGACCGAACAGCAGGATCACATCAGATTTATTCCCACCCGTACCACCAGCACCAAAGTCGCACACAGGCACACACACACATCCCCTCTCAATCCTTCCCTGCAGAGCCACAGAAGGAGCCAGAGAACCTCAAAAGAAGCTTGAGTTCTGCAGCCCAAAGAGCTGCATCATGCTCAGGATCGGCTCCAAAGCCACTGCACAAGACCCACAGTCTTCTTCTCTTCCTTTATGTCCTGCGCTGCCGCCCTAGGCATGCTTTCCATGCAAACAATGTCCTGAGCAGCCAGCCGGTGGTGATTAACTACATGTCAACTAGCAAAGCATCTGATAAAGGACCTCAGATGTGGTTTGCCTTATTTCTCCTCTATTGTCGCCTCCTCCCTGGGCAAGGCAGTCTAGAGGAGACTACAAGAGCCATCAGCGACAGAGACACAGGAGAAAGGCTTCAAACACATCTTGACACACGACTACAAACCTGTCAAATGCTCATCCCTGCTGTTTCCTCACCACAGCATTGCCTCTTTGCTCAAAAGAACAACTCATCAAAAGGGTTTGTACCAAAAACTAGCAGAAACCTTCGGCTCTTTGCACCTTGCCATCGCCTTTAGCAGGGTACCTGCACCCTCCACAGCCCATTCCCACTTCTCACCCCTCCCTTTTGCACATCGGAGGGATGAACCACAAGGCCAATTCTCCTGTTTGCAGCCTGGTTTGGGGAAGAGGAGAATTACAAGATTCCCAGAGAAGCAGCTGCCTTTGCATCACCAGCTCAGTGCTAATAGCAAAGCTAAATAATAAATACAGGGCACCCGCTGTGCTATGCTACATGAGCGGCAGGGTTGTAATTACCTAGAACATGGAGCACAGAGGGATGCTGCGTTCACCTAACGCATTACCCACTGCTAAGAACGGCTTCCCAGTGCTTGGATTTTTGAGCGCAAACCCAAGGAGCATCTGTCAGCAGTAGAAATACACCTTGGGGTTCGCCAAAGAGCAGAACTACACAGGTTCCTGCAACCCATAGCCATCGACCATCTGGCTGATGGAGGTGCTGGCAAAACAGCCAAGGATTGCAACACATGGGCACTTTGGCATCATCGCACCTGTGCCACCGAGCAGTGGGAACAGACATGGGAATTCAAGACTTAGGATGAGAGGGAGGATTTTTCCTCCTTGCCTAACATCAATGTATCTACTCTCAGAAGAACAAAGAGGGATTTCAGTCCTCATGGCTCTTTAACGCCTGAAACCCCAAGGTGCTCCTGTCTCCTACTCTCTAAATTCAGGTGTGAAAGGGTGGCAAACACAGTTCAAACCCCTTCTTTGTAAGGTAATGTTTGCCCTGCCGAGCTAGCCATCCTCCCAAAAGCTTTTGCTTCTTTACAGCTGCAAGGTGCACCTTTCCCTCTCTCATCTCCCCATGTGCAGTAGCTATAAAACACGCTTTCTGCCCGAGAGCAGCAATGACTCGTAGGCATCAAGTCCAGTGCAGCCTCCGATTCCACACAGAGAGGGGAGGATGATAACCCTCTTTCGTGCAACACAAAGCAGAAAGCCTCAGAAGCCAAGAAAACACTTAAGAGATCAAGGGTATTTAGCAACTTGCTGCACTAATTCTTGTGCATGTGGAGATGGCTTATCCCAGGCTCATTTTCTCACCACAGTCTGCTGGAAATAAATCAAACCAAACTTCCTTTACTCAAGTTTGCACCAAGAACACGCCAGCCTGTTTATACATGCACAGCTCTTGCATCAATGGTTTCCCTTTTATTACACTGGCAGTGTGCTCTGACAGCAAGCAAGCCTGGTTGATGGACAGCTGTTTATAAAGCAGCCTGAATCTGCTACCTCCAAAAGGGGTAGGCTGGCTAGAAAAGACTTTCTTAGGTCCTTCAGGGTGGTACATGAGTTGCTCAATAGGCAGTGGACCATAAGGTGGCCCCTGGCTTCTCTCTGCACAGCTCAAGCCTGTAATTCTTTTCCTGCTAAGCCCTTCTTCATCTTTAGCTCTGAAAATTCAAGAGAATAAAATAAATCAAGACCACATTGAAGAGTTTTGAGCTCTCTCTGGAGATAAGTCTCTAAATACCAAGCAGAATTATGGACGATTTGCTCCTCAGAGGAAGCAACTTGCTTCTGAAACTACTTATACATTTTTAATGACTGTGAGGTAGCAATGAAGAAGAGCACCATTGCCACACCGTCCTGGGATTATGAGATCTTAGACAGTACGGCAACAGCCAAAAGGCAGAATAAAATGCTAAATCACAGAATAAACCCCTCCTGAAGCTGCCACACCAACGGTCAAGGTATGCCTGAACACCAGCCACCTCCTTCCTCTCCCTCTTGTTCCCTCTTACCAAGAACACGTGAGAAATCCAGGCTCATTGCTCTGTTTCTGTTCACGCTTGCAAAGCTATTACCACCCTGAAAACCTGCTTGCCACCTGCCCTGCCACCTTTGTCCCGTCACATCTGTCTCCAGCTGAGGAGCCCTGAAGATGGGCTGCACTCCATCAAGGTAAGGCACAGCATCTCCAGCTGCGCTTCGCTCCGTGGTCCTGGAAGGAGGCTGTCAGAAACCCCAATGTGTGCTTTATATCCTGATGTAACCTCCCTTTTCTTCTACTGCAAACCCCCTACACCATCGTCTGCAAGCTCGCTGAGAAACCACAAACACCCTTTAAAATTGGCAGCAACTTCAATCTTATCCAGGCAATCGGGAGGCAGACTTTTACTCAAACGCTACTTTGGAGGTGGCTTTGGTGTTGATGGATCTTTCCGTGCATCACCAGAAGCTTGATGAATGGTGAGAAAATGCAGCTCAAGCAAAGCTAGAGTAATCCTCGCAGCTGAGACAACAAATTTAACAGCTGCAGAGCAGCAAGGAACTCTGAAGAACTGTCAGGAAATATCAACAAACAACTTAACAGAGCCTTCTTCGTTCTTTCGACAAGCAGAGAAAGCTATTTCCTCTCGCAAAGCTTCATCTGCAGAGAGGCTCCGATGTAAATGGAACAGACAAGAGGGAAAGCAACTGGAAAACATTTCAACAAGTGACTGTTGCTGGGCTCGAAAACGTGCCTGTGTGTCTCAGGGGCAGGGGAGGAACTCAATTGCAAGCCTGCCCCAGGGATACAAAGAGGTAAGTTCAATTAAACTGAAAAATCACTCCATTTAAAGCTACCAACAGTATGTTTTCCTCTGCAAACTGCATAATTAGCATGGGTAAATCATTACCACCAGGTACGGTTGCAGTCAAAACCTCGGGAAGACTGAGAGACGGATCAGATGTGTATAAAGAGAACGAATAGCTGGAATTACAATAGTCAAGTTGGGGGGGGGGTTAAAGAGAAAATAAGGTTTTGGAAGGCATGTGAAACCCTTCATGCTGCAAGGCACTGGCTAACTCCCTGTGTCTGAGGGTTAGAAGAATCACCCCTCGGGGCAAGCCTCTATAAGCTGCTTCTGAAAGCAGCTAGCACTGAAAAAGCACACATAACAATACGAAGCACGGCTCTGTTCCAGTCTAGCAATTTCTATGTTCCTATAAAAACTATGTCTCCTTTGAGATTTCATCAGCATTAAAGAGCCTGCTTTCCTTTCAGCCACCAAGCCTCTCCCCTCCTCACATTGCCCTCACAATATTCACACTATGGCTCGCCAGGAATGAACTCATCTGAAGTGAGAGACAGAGCAGTGGTATCTCTTTTGCCCAGGTACTGGGCGGATAAAAAGACCTCTGACTCTCCATCACACCACAGTGACAGCACTGCTCCCAGAGGGTCATTCATTTAGCACCAGAGGAGGTGATATTCAAGGGAAGGTGATGCTGGTGATAAATGCCTGCTCAGCTGATACATAAAATGGGGTTTTTTTGAATTCTTCTAGCTGTGTTCTTTTATCTCTCTCTCCTTCTATTTTTTTCCCCTCCACCCTTCGTGACTTCCAGAAAAAGCAGCAAGAAACTTCAAGGAGAAAAGAATTCTGGAGGCAGTGAAGCAGAAGGACGAATGTATTCCTGACATTTCTCATTCCTTAGGATTATTTCCTTTAACTTCCTCTCCCCGCAATCCTGAGTTCTTTCTCATCTCGCCCTTCTCAATCCTCCCCAGCATTAGCAAAGCTTGATCAACTTCTCCTATCATTGCTTAGAGATAAAAGCTCTATGTACCCATCCTAATTCCTCATACAAGCTGCATATAGACTCAGCTATCTCGCAGGAAGATTTTTCCACAGCACTATCAAACACAGACCTGTGAACAGGAAGAGACTTCAGCAGTTGCAGTTTGAGGCTGAGTCACAGGATGTCTTTATTCAATTACCTGCTCCTCCACAGGCTTGTCACCAGACCCATCAGGCCCCTCAGGGTCGGTCAATACTTGAAAGCAGTATTGGCACAGCAAAGTGAATTACGAGTGTGAAAACCCCGCTTGCCCCCTCAGAGGGATGCTTACAGAAGTCCCATTACAGACATTGACTTGACAGCATTAAAACTCAGTTGTTGGGGCAGCTTATTTTATTCTAAGAGGTTTAAGCTGCTTCTCCGCTAGGAAATTCTGCCACTACAACAGTGCTTGCAAACCCTCTGGGAACACAAGAACGTTCAGTGTGTGTGCTGCTATCCCCTGCCTTTCTGCCCTGCTTCACAGGGCACTGTCAGGCACAGCAATGCTTTCCAGACGAAGGGATTACAAGACCCATACCCTTCCAAACCAGCCCAGCACGACCCTCCTGAGACCATCTACCAAAAGCATCCCTTTGCTGTGATAACTCATTTGTCACTGGGAAAAAATAACCAATGAAGAGGAAACTAAGACCAGGTGGGATTTTCTACCTCCCCAGTGTCCACCATTTCTATTTATTAACAAACAATAGCAGTCAAAAGCACTGTAGCCTCATACAGTGACGACATCTGCTCTACCCACTTCAGACATTCTTAATTCCCTTGAAGCTGTATCATAAAGGAAAAATCACCACAAGCCTAAAGGAAGAGGGGGGTGTCTGTAGGTGGAAGGAAAGAGGCAGCCTTCATCCGGATGGGGATCTCAAGCTGCCATTAAACAGGGGCCAGAGATGTCCACACCAGCATTGCTCCTCTAAGAGCTGTATGTCATGACAGACGCAGACACAGGCTTCATCTAGGAGATCTCTAGCAGCTGGGTATCAGAAAGGGCAAGCCAGGCACCTACATTTTCCCTGTGCTACGCTAGGAAAGGACACAGACTCACCACATCATTTTAAGCCATACTGCACCTTCCCCTGCGCGGTGTAAGACACAAGTACCCGGACGGCATTAAACCTGCAGCTCTTCCAACTTGCTTGACTTCATCTCACCAAGCTGTGATGCAAGTGCACACACTACAAGAAAAACATAGTCACCAGGATCCCAGCTTTAGAACGTGCCAAAGACTGTGCTCAGAACGAACTGCTTTAAAATACCCCTTCCATGAGTTAGGGTTATACTCTATAGTCTCTATATAGGGGTATACTCCTGACAGCGTATATACCCTTTCACCACAGAAAAGAGCTCTGCAGAAAACCATTTTCACCTCCTCAAAACTGATGATTTTTCCAGTCCTGCCACACTTTTCACAGCTCTGTTTCGATGAGCATGCACGCTTCTGGGAATCTGCTTTCAGCCATTCGCCTTGCAGCGATCCAACCCTCTTGAATGCAGCGTTGGAAAAGAGCAACTTTCCCCTTTGAAGGAGATCTTCAGGTTTTGGGCGGTTTCTCCCCTCCCCAAGACTGGTATTTTTTGCCAGAAAGCTTCCTTTTATCAAACACACTTGGATGGAGAATTTTCAGCTCTCTCAGAAGAAATGAAACCCAACCAGCACTCGCCCCTATTTGCTGTTAGTGAAGAATTACTGCTACCATGGAGCCTCTTTACACATGAAGGAAGTTCTAAAATATGAATCGGATCTGTGAACATATCAAGTCTAGGGGGAGAAAAAGCTCTTAAATACATCGCCCTGATCTCTGGGCTACAGCAAGAAGATTAATCTATTTATTTCACTTAGAGGCTCTGGCAGATTCAAGAGGGAAAAGAAAGAAAACAAAGAAGCCTCTACCAAATCAACCTGCAAGAAGTGGTTTATGGCCAAAAAGCTTGTTTTGCTGCTTCTGCTAGCTGCTCAGACTCTAAATGAAACAAATAGATTCCTCTCCCATCTATCACCATAAGAACGTTTTGATACACACAAGCTCAAAAAGCCGGTACTTTGAGGCTAGGAGGAGGCAATTTGTGAATGGCTGAGGATGATGCTTGTAAGGCTTTGGTTTGTGTATTTTAATGGAGTGAGAATTTTCGGGTGTGCGTTTGGAAGACAGTAAGCATATGCATTTGAAAGGAGGTGGGAAAGAGGACAGATGCCAAGCTAAAAATACGCATGAGAAAGCATAGGGGTGATAGGCTTGGGAGCAGACAGAGGAGGGGCAGAGGAGAAGAGTCTGCACCAGAGAGCAAGGAAACCTACAGAGCTAAAGGAAAACACAGGAGTCACGGGATGCATGTACATGCAACAGTAGAACTACACACAACAAGAGGGCTCCTGCAGTAATAGAGCAGCTATAGCAGTAAATAGCCTTGCACACGAAAGCAGAACCAAAGTCCAAACTAATAGGAGACGCTGCATTTAAAGGCGTTAATTTGCATGACAGAAGCTTTTAACCCTGCTTTGTAGGATAAGTGACCAAAAAAGAGATTTCAAACCAGAAACCCATGTGTTTGATCAACAGTTTAACAAGAACATCCAATTAGAGGTACAGTGCCACTGCGTTACCAAGATGAAACACCCAGGTCCCATAGGGATGGAGGATGGGCAGCTCTGGCATTTATCCCCAGCTGTTGCAACATCACGCCAAATCCCACATCAAGCAGCAGCAGGAAAGGGAGGGAAAATTCCCTCCTGGCCCCACGGGAAATACCCATACCAAGTGCAAGCATGCGATGCTTCGGGAGGGGGCAGAGTTTGCCAACCTCCTTCACTGGGAAATGAGCCCTCAACTTCTGCTGTATCCGCAGGAGGCGCATCCTTGCGGCAGTGACGGTGGAAGTGCAGAAATGAAGCAATGTTTGTCGACAAAAGGCCTTATTATTAGGCCCGTTGATGCATTACTGGGCAAAACAACCCCACAGAAATCACACGCACATATCCTTGGCAAAAAGCTGCTCAGCTTTTCCCCTCACGGCAGCACAGAGAATTCACTAAGAGACATGGCTTCCCTCTGCAGTCTTGGCTCTGGCATCTCTCAGTTTCTCACCATCCTCTTCTCTCCGTCTCATGGCCTTTAATGTATTTATTCTAAGGCTTGGAGAGCCTTTTGCGTAACAGGGAATATGGGCACAGAGCAGCTTGCCTGACGATGCAAGAAGTACTTCTAAACAAAGCACCACTCGAGTTTCATAAGCCTCGAGACAACTGCTCTTCGTCTGGTTTACCCTTTGTTTCTCAAATACCTGCGCACTTGGCTTCAGACAGATACTTCAGGCCATTACACACACAATTCCTGGACACCCCCAAACTTCCACACCATTTTGCCCAAGTTACTTGCCGTTTCCTCTTTCAGCAAGCCAAATGCCATCAGCCTGCTCGCTTGCAGAGACCTTGTCCAGACAGAGGCACTCCTGCAAGAGAGCTAAGCTCTTCTATGCTAGAGGAGAGCAGAGATCTCTAAAAGTGCTGATGGGACTTGCACTTGTGAACTGCCATGGACACTAACCTTAGGAAAGCCCCGAGTAAAACCCCACACCCAGCAAAGAATGTCACTACTGATTCAAATGGAGCCTGCATCTTACCATCACTGTGAAGAGTTGAGCATCGGATAAATCTCACAGGCACTTAATAGGCCCTTACTCCATTCTTACTTGAGCACATGAAGTCCCTGCCTATCTGCAGTATGATACAGGCAGAAGAATGACACCACAGCTGCAGACTTTATCCAGGGGTTCAACGTGCAGCAAGCAAAGATCACTTGACTTCATTAGCAAAGCATAACACGCAAGCCCACAAAGGCACAGCGCATCGCCTCAGTGTGAAAAACAAATTTGTTCACAAAACAAATGTGTTCTGACCACCTTGCCTTTCCCCTGCTCCAAGAGAGCTATAATCAGGCTGCCTGTGCTCCTGACTTAGCAGCATTCTCAAAACTGCTCCCAGAGCACTCATCCTCATCAGCAATATCCAATTTCCAAACTGAGCAAGGAACAACTCTTTCCAGAGTTGGCTTTTCAGTTGTTTTCATCACTGCCTTAACATCAATTCCAGCTAAATGAGGGAAGTACAAAGGGACTAAGTTATGCCCACACTGAGCACTCTGAAAACCCTGATCACATCATTCTCTTCAAGCTATAAGCATAATTTGTCCTCATTAACCAGCCTTAGCCCAAGTTTAATGCTTGCATCTTGACCTATAAGCCATCCAAAATCCAGCACCATATTCTAAGGCAGCTGTTACCCTTAAGCCTAAATTCACTGCCTGTCTGACCAGATGAGCCAACAGGACTCAGACATCTGACATCCTGAATTTGCTTGCTGATCCAGACACTTCTGGTTTGTTCTCAATACCAGGGGAAGCAAAGCTTGCACAGTTAGGCTTTTAATACCCATTGACGTGACCATCCCTAATCCACCTGGAATATGATGCCCAGTATCCAACCAAATTTCATGGGGATGCAGATGCACGAAACTTGGTTTATACGAGTTTAATGAAATAATCGTCTAGTAGAGAGATTTCCCCACAGAATAAAGGATTGCATGTTTAAGAGTCATAGAATCTGAGCTCAAATCCCACTAGGCACCCAGGAATCCACAAAGGGAAGTTGTTATACATGCTCCAAATATAGGGAAAAATCATCAATTAGAGTTGAACGAACTCAGCCATGAGGCATAAACTCTACACCAGACTGCCTCAACTCCCCAGCTCATGGCAACCACTTGGGTTTTCTCCCCCCACCCCCGACCCCCTGGGATTCACTTCAGCTCAGATACACTCCAAGCAGAGCAAGTTTTGAGTGCCTGTGATTCAGCGCAATGCATTTTGAACCAGTTTAGAGCCCAGCAGGCTTCCAACTACTCCAGCTGCCCAGTAACCATCAGCCCAGCTGATGGTTGCTAACTGCTGTCAAATGGCAGCCTGGCAGCCTCTGCATCTTCTCCTGCCCCCAAAAGAAGAGCTATTAATGCTGAACTCCACATGACTCCTTTCCAAAAGTAGCTTGGACGCTGCTGATGGGAGAGGGACAAAACACCCAGAGGGACAGATAACACCGAGTATTCTGAAGGTGAACAAAGGCAGTCACATCCAGCCTGGGCTCTTCCCCCAGCACCACGAGGAGCAGCCCTTGCTCCCTTCTACCTCTCAGCCTGCTTTGCCAAAAGTTAAATCACTAACACTGGGGGGCCATTTTCTCTCTGCCACCCCTAACAAACACTGTTGCTTAAACAATGAGTCCTCAAAGAGTGCCTCAAAGGGAGATGGGGACCCCAGCGTGCAGATGCCGTTACTAACAGAACAAGGACAGCCTGGTGTGTGCAAATAAACCCTTAAATTAAAAGCCAAACCAACTGCCATCACCTCAGTTGCTTCCTGCTATATGAACAGTCTCTGCCCTGAAGATATACCCGCTGAGGAAGCGGTCTGCTCTCAAAGAGCCGTTCTACGGAAGCGGCTCTTGTGCTGAGATGACACATCGATCTGGAAGGCTATTTCACACCTGGATTTCAGCCACCGATCCGAGCGTCGGCTGTGGGACCCACGGGGGTCAGGAGGGGCTCTGATTTCACCCGCTGACGCCAGCGCACGTCAGCACGAGTGCCTGCGGAGCGCAGGAGATGCGGTGTGGGAGGAAGGAGGTTAGATGCCGACCCCAGACAGAAAGGGTTAAACGCAGAGCTCAGACTTCTGCAGTGCCACAACACCAACCCCTTTGCCTTCAAGAGCAGCTTTAGGAAGGAAACGCAGCAAAGAACAACCGGTGCAGAAAGCCTCTGACACACCAAGGGGGAAAAACCCAAAAGGTTCTCAGTAGAAACAGGGCATCATTTCCTGTTACTGAAGTGCTGGGTTAAGTCTGGCCCCTGAACAGCCTCAGGTGCATCATCCCTACAGGGCTCCATCTGAGAGCACATCCAGGGAGCTGCTTATTACAGACTGAAGAAACACATTGCCCCTTTAGATCAAGCTTCTCTCTCTCCTCACTCTGCAGTCACTCAAGCCTCCAAAGAACAGAGCTGATTTCTCTGGATAGCTGGTGTGGATGTTTACCCCTACGGCTCCCTCTTTGGGACCGTTTCCCCCACAAGCCATGCCAGCTCAGTGGTTCCCGAAGCCTGGCAGTGATCGCTCAGGATTGCAGGCTGCTGGAAGGGGAGGCAGCTCACCTGCCTGGTGCAGCCCATTAGATGTGTGCCTACCCCTTTTGCCCTGGCTCCTACCTGCAATGGAGCATCCCCCTTCTCCCATCCCCATGGCTACCAACGCTGCCTTTTTTGCCAGCTATCAGCCAAACACCCATCCTCACAAGCAGGAGAAACGAGTGCCTGCCCCCATCCTTAGGAATGGATCCCACATCTCACCTATTTAGCTACATTGGGTCTGTTTTTCCCCACTCGCTTGCTATGAACATCCTCAGCCATGTTAATCCTCAGAGCATCCCTGCAGAGGAGATCCAGCACACCAGAGGAGACACACTAAGTCTCTAGTAAGGCACATGCAGCACCCCACAAAGCCCCACATGGTCAAATCAGCATCACACCCATTTTTGCACCATCAGAAAGCACGGTCCTGCCCTCCTGCTGCCTGCTACACCATCAGGCCACCTCCTAGAGAGGTGCATACGAGGTAGAAAGTGGGTTCTCAAACCAGCATGACTGGGGAAGAAAAGGAGTTGAAGACACTGAACATTCAGAGCGTGCAGAGGCCACATTTCTGCCTAAAAATGAGCAGGCTGGAGACAGGAGAAGAGCATCCAAGTCCCAGGGAAAGAATGGACGGTCTCCAGATACTTGAATTTATGTCAACCTGGAGACCAGACAAAGAGCCATCAATTCCTGGGCTGTCCAAGCAAGAATTGGATGAATGACAACTTTAGCATTATGGCTTTAATGGACCATCTCCCCTGGGTGCCAGGGAGAAGATGCTCTTTCTGGCTCTACCGTGCAAACGCCAAGAGAGATCCAAATCAACCACATCCTGCTGTCTTCATGTTAACGGCCAGGAGCCCTCTTCATCCTACCTGCCTTGGGAAGGCTGATAAAGAGAGCTGTTTGGCAGTACTCAAGGCTTTGCTCTTCCTTCACCCGCCTCCTCTTATGAGACTGACTGCCACTTATGCAGGAATCGGTCTCTGGGGAGGACGGGGGGCACAGGAATTTCAAATCCCTCTTTTGGAGCTGACAGCAGCAACAACAGCTCTAAAGGCTTGTGAAGAGAGATATCTTTATGAGAGCTCACCCCTCCAAATTCTTTCCAAGCTCCTTTTCTTAGGCACTTGGAAATAATTAAAGTCTTCCATCAAATTATACTGAAGATCTCTATGAAAAGCCTTTAATTTCCATTCGCTTAATGTAACTCCATCCACCAGATGAACTCTGTGGGGGGCTTTTTTTGGTTTGGGTTTTTCTTTATCCATCTCCCCCCAGCCCTTTCCCTAAAATATCATGCTGGGAAACTTTAATTTGATTTTAGCCTGACTAGAATTTTGGGCTGTGCCGCATCCTGTCAGCCCATCACAGCTGCAGGGGTAATCTCAAGCTCCCTTTAACTCCTCCGCGTCTCACTTCATCAGCTCATGGTCAGCAATCTCTGCTCGTACAGTAGGCATTGAGTAAAGCCTCCAAGTTAGCCAGAAACCTAAGGAGCCTCAGTCTCCTCGATCCATTACTCCCTGCCACAGGCATGCTGAAATACCAAGAAGTGGTCCAGGCTTCCAGCAGAGAAGGGAAGCATTCATATTTTATCTATACGGGGGAGATTGCCACATTGACCTTTAGCTCACAAAACAAGCGGCAGGGATTTTCCACAGGGCAGAAACAGCTCTTTCCACCCCAGTGACTTTTTAAGCTCCTTAATGACCAGGAAGCTTCCCAAAAGAGAGCCGGTATCCCCTTCCAAGCGACCGTCAGCAGACGCTGGACACATCGTGCCACAGTGCCACAGTTCAGAGCAAAACCGCAGGAGCTGTTGCAGTCAGAGGCAGCTCAGGATGCTACCGTAAAGTGCAAACATGCAGAAGGTTTCCTTGTGTGTGCCAAAGCCTGTAGCTGCAACGAAAGGAAGCAAGCCTAAGAACAAACCCCGCAGGAAGATCTGAATTCCCCCGTCACTATTGCTGTAGCAGTTTAGTCACTTCAAAGCCTATTTGCCTTTACACAAATGAAGAGAGTCTGCTCCCCAAACTGTTCAGGCCATCTGTGTGCTGCGCGGTAGCATCTCAGGAGGGAGAGCTCGACACAGAGCGCACAGGAGGGATGCGGAGACCGTGTTCTCCCACACACCTCCGGCTCTGTGCTCCAGGCAGAGGCAAGAGGCAGCCACCTACACAGCCCGGGCTCTCCGCACTGGTGGCAGACCCAACTCTTCCCCAGGGCGAGGAAGAAGCCGTGGGAGCTGAGCCAACACCAAGGGAAGCAAACCCAGCCTGGGGGAGGAGAACAATGCCCGCAGTTAACACATGTGCTTGAGTGAGGGTGGCACAGTTGTAGCTGCAGCCAAAGAGGAGGGAGAGAGCCAAGTATGTACCTGGGCTGGTGTGAAATGGCTTCATCCATGCTGGCGAAAGTGGGAATAATAATACAAGCTGCAAGAAACAGGCTTCAACTGCTAATAGTTAAGAGACACAGGGCAGGGAAAGGAGAAAGGCAGAGGGACTTCAAGCTGCTCTGCGTCCTAGGAGGGGAACTGGAGAGGGAGGAAGAAATATGGATGTATTTCAGGAGCAGCCAGTGTGTTGGACTCTGCCGCTGATATAATTCAGCCTTCACACTTGGTTTGACCATACTAATCTGAGGATTATATCCAGGTTACCCTAGAGCCAGGAATGAGAAAAGAGATGCCTGTGTGCCCGCAGTCACTTCCTAGCAAACAACAGGCCCAGGCTGCACTGCATGCAGAGATGCGAGCCTACAGGGACCATGGGGCCATGTCCCCAAACAGCCACAAGGCTCACTCTTTCCTATGGCTTTTACACCATGCCCAGAAAAAGCCCTAAAATGTTTTCAACACATCTGCCTAGGCTTTGTGGGCAATTTAGGAGAGTTAAAGCACTGGCATGTGCTATTCACAGCAGCTGCTCAGCAGAAGGAAGAAGATGATGATAAACTTGTGTTTGATTTTGTCATTGTGAGCACACAGCAGATGCTGGCAGATAGGGTTAAGAGCGCTTTATGGGGTCTCATGGAAGCTAACAGACAAGCAAGTATGCATGAACAAGAGGTATAAGCTTGCTGACCTCCTAGAACAGCAGGGCTTAACTTGGCAATCAAAGCACCAATGAAGTCCAAGAGCTGGAAAAGCTAATGGCTTCTATGAGGCAAAGCGTGGCACTGTTTCAGGACACCAAGATTTCATCCCCAGTTCTGCTCCTTGGCTAAACTACTTGCTCTCTGAACACATTAATTTTACCACCTGTACCTAGCGAGAGTAACGTTGCAAACCTCTTCAGTGAAGGGCTTTGAGGTGTCAGCATGAAGAGTGTTCTGCAAGACTCATATATCATCATTAGCTCCAGCTGGGAATAATCCAGAGGCTGGAAACCTGGAGCAGCATTCTTCCAGCTGCATTTGGAATGGGTTTCCCTCCCTCTTGCCCCAGTAAACCCACACTATGGTCCTTTGCCTAGCTGGACTTGGTCATTTGCTTGAACTACAGCAGCACTTCAAATGAAATCCTCAAGACTCCAGATGAAATTCTTGTCTCCAAATACTATGCTCCTGTCATCCAAACCAAGACAACTGCTGCTCCACACAGCAAATCCAAGCCAAGAGGGGAACCCGAAATAGAGCCCAGGCCTCACAGTGCAGTGATGTGCACACTAGAAGATGCTACCATTAACATTTCTCACCTTAAGTTTCTAGCCAGTACTCAAAGACTAATATTTAGTGAAAGGAGAAGACAGCATCTTTTAACAACACCCTTATCTCCATTGAATTCACTGGGGTTTTTCGTCCTGTGGCACAGTCAAGCTCAGCTATTCCTCTTCCCTTCCACAGTGGGACAGGACATACGAAAGTCACTCCAAGAGTTCATTGTAAACACAAACCAAATGGGCCATGCAAGGCAACTTTCTTCTATAGAGATGCTCTCTCTCACACCAAACAAAAGCAGTCGCCAGTGATTTACCAATTCAAGCGATTCTAATAACTCTCCCACTGACAGCTCAGGACAGGCAACACAGCGCTGGTATCCTCAGGTCACTGTTCTGCCTCAGAGCACTGTCCAGAACAGTGCTGGGATGAAGGTAATTAACGATGTGGTAACTAATCTGTTTAGTCATCCGCTGTGTCTACAATCCATCTCTGTCATGTGTAAATAGAGTATCAAAGCTTGGCAGTAATGGCTGTCAAGTAGCCTTCCATTCCACAGCGGATTTGCTGGGGTTTACAGAGGAGCCTAAATAGCCCTCTCTAAACAGCCTTGTCCAAATCAATCTGATCCTTGCCACCAGCAAGAGTCAGAAGGCAACAGATGCAAGGACCCCTTCTCAGCACAGCTCCGCATACTGCTTCTTCCCTTGGTACCGTTATCCAACCTCGCTTTGCGGAAGGCAAAACCAGGACCCAAAGACCAAATAATTTGTCCAGAATGTCACAGGGAGCTTATGGTTGACTCTGAAGGAGTCCAGCAGGTCCAAGAGGAAAAAAGAAAGCCCAATCAAAGCATTGTCAGTGCATTCAGACATCGCTTCAGTTGCGCAGTACCTGATCCGCTGGCCAACAAGGCAGGTTTGGACAAGTACAAAGAGGACCTAGCCTTTCCTGCATGCTCTCGATGCCCCACCAAAATGTGACCCAGATTTGTGCATGCTCACGGGGAGGAAGCACGGGTTTCATGGCTTCATTCCCACTGTCAGCCCTGGGTGGGACCGGAAGGGACAAAAATCACAGCTCAACAGTCTGGGGCAGGGAATCCACTTCCCAGGAAATCCACTGCTAGAAGTAACAGATGCTTCTCCAAGGGTTCCCAGCTCACTTTGGTAGACCCAAGGGGCAGACATTCTTAGACTAACAGCCAGGGAAATTTTGGCAATGCCTCTGCAACTGCCTTGTGGAGCTTTCTGGGTTCACCCATCAGCAATGTCTGACACACAAACTGAGATTATAACTGTGTGGGAGGGTACATGTTTGTGCCTGCTAGTGAGCCTGTAAAAGATAACACACACAGCGTGATAGTTTGGTCTATTGAATTGGGACTCCAGAAATCCATTTTTAGCTCTGCAACTGCCCTGTTCCTTATCCTGAAATAACTGTCTCTTCTTCCCACTGTTTCCCCCTCTACAAAACTGGAAATGTTCCCCACCAGGCTATCTTGCTTTGGTACTGCATGGATCTATCCAAATGAGCTTCAGATCTGCCATTCCAGTTACGCCATGTAACGTATTCCATAACTGGAGACTGCCATTTCCAGTTACACTTGCCTGGAAGTCCCACCATGGATTCAAAGGGTGTTTGTAATGACTCTTTACATGGAGAGATGATGCCTTCAACTCTTTCTCGGAGCACATAACAACATACGAATACGCTGACAAGGTCATGCCCCTCTTTGCAAGGGGATTTGTGAGCTAAAGCCAAGGAGCACCACAGGAAAATGAAGTATAAAAAAGCAACCTTCTCGTACATACACACACAGAGCTCAGCTTCAAGGTGAAAAACCTATCTGTTTGCAGAACATAAGCTTATAGAAGGCTGATATGACAAAAGGCCCTTCTGCATCAAAACATTCGGGCATGCGCTCACCATCAGAAAGCTCACTTCTCCACCTGGTATTTAGCCTTGGACAACCCTTATCTCAAAAGGTGGGAGGCATCCAAGCACTTGCCTGGGTGCTAATCACAGGGCTTGACACCAAAATACACCAACACCGCAACAACGGATTGAGTTCAGCCTGCACAGGCCTTTGTAGCACACAGGCAAAGACCTGAGAAGAGCCAAAAACGCCCTGGGAAGTTACTGGTCCCCTGAGACTCAATGTGGATGATCTCGTCTTCCCTGTCCATCTCCATTTCTACTACCACTGCACTGTGAACATTTGAGGTTTAATTTCTGCCTCTCCCCCACCTCTTCTGCTTTTCCAACCCCACTAAAACCTGGCAGGTTTTTCAATCCCTGCCTATCTTGATGAGAGGAGGGCTGGAAAGACTCCTCTGGGGACAATGGATTCAATTCTCCTGCAGCGTGCCTACAAAGTCAAAACCAAATCCTTCTTTTTTATAGGAATTCATTCAAAGCCTATTGATCAGAGCCTCCATCCCGGTCTGAAGAGTCTCCGAGGCTGAAGTTTCTTGATCAAGGCTTCTAAACAGATCTGTGCCCTTATCTGCTCAGTCAGCCCCTTCCCCTCTTCCTCACCACAGTGCTGTTTTCCAAACACCGCGCCCAACTCCATAACATAAGACACATTTCCCTACCTCCCCAACTGTTCCCCATCCCTAGATTTATACCTTTGCTCCCCACCAACAGCATGCACTCAGCTTTTCCACGAGGGACAAGATTGCTCATGATACAGATGCGGCTCCCCATAGACACTGCTATAGAAGGAGAGCATGGCTAGGAGGATATTGGAGGCTGAAATCACTCCCTGGGAGTCATTACAAGCTATTACGAAGCTGAACCTAGGGACTCCTTATTACCTGAGTTATTGTTCTGGAAGCAGCTCTTGCAGTCTGCTAAAGAGGCTGTACACAAGGACTTATGCTTATGGGCTATGACAGCTTGGATTTACTCTGCACCAAGGTGTAAAAGAGAATCTTCTGTACATGAGCAGTTGTAAGAACAGTCACTTATGGCTCCTGGCTGACCATTATAGCACACCTGAACTGCTGATGCGGTCATCAGATCAACCCATCTGATCTCAAGAGCACTGAACAATTCCATCAGCATTCCTTAGAGGCTTTTGAGCATGGGCAACCAGGCCAGCACAACTCAGATGCTTCCAGAGCAGAGCAGGATGAAACACCAATTGTGCCCAGAAAGAGAGGGCTGGAAATCTCTGAGCAGCTGAGCAATTCAGGACCTTACATCTCCACCTTTAAAAAGGTTCCCCTTATAAGAAATAATCATTAACTTCAAGGATAGAGATGGTACCTGAGCCTTGGCAGACCCTGTACCCATCTCCTTTTATCAGTTCACAGTAACCCAGCTCCAGCCAGTTACCCATTCAGGCCACATCAGGTTACACACCAGATATGCTGCCCAAACTGTGAAACGCAACCCTCCCCTCTGTGCCTCTCCACACTTTGCAAACTGCAGATAAGCAAGGACACAGCCCCGTGACCCCCCAAAAACTGGGGTCTGAGCACAAAGAGAGGCAGGCAGACAGATACGCAACAGCGAGCACAAGGCAGCAGTGAGATCACCAAGATGCCTGGGAGAAGCAATAGCCCCAGATTTATGTGCAGGTTCAAACGTCTGCTAGAGCAGAAGGTCAGGGGAATGACCCTGCCTGCCAGAGAGGAGCAGCAGTAAATCCTGCCTCCAACCACAGCTGGCCTGGGAATTACAGAAGGAGGATAAAATTGTTCTATTACACAATGCTGAAAAATGACGTTTTTCCTTGGTACCATCACTCTAAACTTCTGATCTTTCTATCTGGGACTACTGAAACCTGTAACTGTATCTTTTGGGCTCTGTTATTAATGGAAGATTAATTAGAGCCAAACAAGCAAGCCATTAAAGATACAGCCGAGCCACAGCAGGTTAAGATCATATAAACAGCCACAGGATACTGCTCCTAAGGCAGGGAGACAGAGCCAAGCAAATCAGGTAGAAGGTGCCACCAAAAAGCCTGAGGCCCTTCATTTGAGCCTAGCATCGTTTCAGGCAAAACAGAGAGACAAAGCTGGTTTAATGCTAACACATAGAAAACAGCAGGTAAAAAGCGTTAAGGGCAGCAAGAACAGGAAAAGTCAATTTCTGAAGGCATTTTGCTTGTTTTAATAGATAAAGCCCATTTCCATTCATTGCCCTTCTGAAAGTTTATAAACACCAGACTTGGAATGTAGGAACTGATCCTTTCCCCATTGAAAAACACATCAGAACTGGAATTCTTCCTCACCACACCAGTGGCAACAGCAGCGCCAGGTATCAGTAAGAGAAACGCAGCCGTTCTCGCCAGGACTTTCTACCCATTCTCAGGCTTCAGTTTTCATTCATCAAAAAATAACAGAGAAAGGTTTCAAACACGCAGAGTGGATTGATACAAACACACTCCCCTCCTCCCACCCCCCCACCTTCCCCTTTAATGACTTTGCCAAAGGAGGAAAACAATTCCCTTGTGGCCAAGAACGGCACTTTCAAAGTGTTTGTTGTTTTATAACCATTCACTGGGCTTAATTATAGACGTGTTGGAGCTCGCGTGATCATCTTTTCTTCCTGGAGTTGCATAATCAGCCACCACCACATGCTGCCACCTACGACAATATTACAGCTTAAGGGCCAGATCGTGCTAAACAGTCATTTCCCAGAGCTTTTCCCTGTGAGCAGGCTGAGGGATGCAGATCTGCAGATGCTCGTCACCTTTCGTGGTCCTCAGGAAGTCTGTGAGACCATGGGAAGAGGTAAACACCATGCCTGCTCATAGACAGTGGTGATCTGCATGAGCTGGGAGGCTCTGCTCCCCGTGCTAAGAGATTTCAGACACAGCTTCATCTCCCTGCTGGCACTAAGGTTTTTATCCATCACGTGCTTGCAGACCCACTGACTTCTCTTGCAATGCCTGATACTTCAGCTATGCAACACCAGTGTCCTGGCTTCACATCTAAAGGGCTTAAGATGCTTTCTCAGGTTAGAACTTCACTGTCCCTGCAGATATGAGAAGTTCCATCTAGGCACATACATACCAAACAGAAAATCACATGCCTTTCCATCATAAACAACCCTAGCCAAAATCTCAAGCAGAGGAAACTATTCCAGTGTCACTACACAAAAGTGACGCAGTAACAAAGCTCCAAACCCGTATTATCTCATATGAAGACCAACACATCTGGCAGTCTTCATTTCCTCCTGTTTTTTGTGTCTGAGGAGCTTGGCAACTATTGAGCAGGACAGTGCTGCTCACCTACAGCTCAGCCGAAACCTGCACCAAGGCTGCAAGCAGGTTCTAAGCAAGATGCTCAGCACCAGCTACACGGACACTGGTCATTACCAAAGACAGCTTACCTGGCCTGGAATCCTGGTTAAAGTCCTCTTGGAGGCAAAAGAGGTTTTGCAGTGTGGCACACTGGGACAGTCAGACCGTGGCAAGGCTGGGGCCACGACAGTGCCCAAGTCCCAGCCTAACTGGAAGCAGACATGCCTTTGAAGGTGCATGGGTGCTCCAGTAGTCACGGGTCACCACAGCCCAATTATGACAGCGCTTGTCGTTCCGGAACCAATCTCTGCTTGTCACATGGATGTATTCAGTGAACCCAACTGCCTTAGAGGTTAATCAAAAGCTTCAGCCTCCGGCTTTTCACAAGAGCAAATGATCACAGGAATTGTAAAAAGCATTATAAGGATTCTGGAGGTGGCCATCGGTCAAGGAGCAGAGGAGGGGAAAGAAATCTTTGCCTGGACTCTAACAGGTTATGCTTTGTTACCCTTCTCTCCCATAACTGATCATTTCCACCATCATCAAGAGGTGACAGCTTCAGGAACCTGCCACATCGCTGCCCTTTCACATCATCCTCCGAGCTTTTCTTTCCTCTTCCTCGCATCTCCACTCACCTTATGCATTGTTTCAGCTATCCAATCAAAAGGGGAAGGAGAAAAGGATTAAGACATAAAAGTTTATTGATTGATTTAAAATAACTCTCTGAAACAAAACCCCCTGGATTGGAAAGCCTGTATTTCAATGCGAAAAGGGATGGTGGAACACAGGAAACACCGTGAAATAAACAGTCTCGGCTCAGAGCATATATTTTGTCTTCATTATGCCCCTGAGAAGGTGTTAATATACAACGTACAATGTATTAATCACCCCTCTAACTTCCAAATGCGAAATGCATCATTAACATTCATGTTGTTTTCAATTAGTTTGCTGTATGGGAAGGAGGGGAACAAAGACAGGTTCTCTTACTAAATTTTGCTTCACTTGCAAAGCAGTGGGATCATAAAAGAACCAGCCTGGGTGAAACTCCTGCACTCCCTATCATACACAAGGGCCTGCTGACAGCCAGATGGGGAAAGGCTTTTTAATTAATGCGGCTGTTAGGAAAAGGCAACGTTATGGATAGTGTTTGCAGGCAACCAGGTAATTTGGAAGAGCAAGTTCCACTTTCAGGAGTGATTCAAATACTCTGGGACAGATCTTCAAAGGATATCAACAGCCAAAAGAGGCGGTTAAGCACCTAATGGGAGTTTTAAAAGCCCCTAAACTAATAAGGGCCCCGACTCCTATTGATACTTTTATTTAAAAAGAAGGGCTTTGAAGCCTTTTTGATCCAAAGTCTTAGAAGTTCTCCAGTACAGATTCAAGTGCCCTATGGAGAGAGAAAAGCTGTTTATCATTTGTGAAACTCTCATCGTCCACAGATCCCTTTGCTAATGGATACAAGGTTCAAACTCATCCGTTCAGGGAGCCATGCCTTGCCGATGACCTGTCTCTAAAGGCAGCCAAGATCCTGCCCATTAGGAGATGTTATCACTTCAACATGAAAGGATTCAGTTTCTGGGTGCTGATCACTTCTGAAAGGAGATGTGCACTCCTGGGAACAGAAGGGGCACCATCACCAATAGGTCAGCTCTGAAACCTTTCATCCAGCCAAACTCTCCCAAGTCTGGCTGCCACTCGCTTGGGAATTTGGCTTCTGTGACAAAGCTGAAGCAGTTCAAAAGAGCGTGTTGAGAAGTATCTGTGAACACTGAACTCTTTTGCTAAACCAGCTCCCGCTTAGAGATCAGCCAGGACCCCTGTGGTGGTCCAGGCCCCCTTCCAAAACAACCAGCCATGGGCCTTCTTGAGCTCGTTCCAACTTCAGCTAAAGCACATCTTTCAGGAAAAGCATCCAATGGCAATGTAAAGTTGCCATTCATGGATAATTGACCACAAGCCTTAGGGGAGATATTACAGGTTCTAATTACTCTCACTGTTCAAAACGTCTGTCTTGTATTTCAAGGCAAAGCTTCTTGAGCTCCAGTTACTTGCAAATGGCTCTTAATGCATTTTCTCAGGCAAAAAAGACTGGAGTCACCTTGCCACTAGGAAATAGAAACAGGAGCTTATAAAGAGAAGGCCAGACACCCTGAGCCCAGGAGGATGACTCACATCTATCACCTCCAGAGGGAACACAGTCCAATTCCTCTATGTTGGCTTAAGAAAGAGGTAGGACACCTTAGTGAAGCTAAGTGGAATGGACTCAGGGTGGAGAGAATTAAGCTCTCCCCCAGAAGCATACCCCCCCCCCCCCCAGTCAACACCACTCAGCTTCCACAGAGCCCAGCTGTTCACACAGTCCCATAAAAACTCCTTGGATTAACAGGGGAATTCAAAAGGATGCACCCATGGTCCAGTAACTTGAGATCGGATGGAGCCCACGTTCCAGCTCCAGAGATGCATCACTAGCTCTGACGCATCCCAAGTCGTCCCTACCTGCAGAAGCAGAGTCACTGTGTACTGGTAGCTCGACACAGAAGGCAACAGAATTCAGCTGTTGTTCCCCATGCGAGAAGCAATAATCAAAAAGCCTCCCACACAGATCAAGGCAAAGACAAATCCCGAGCCCTTCCTAACCAACAGGAGTTAACGTGCGTCTTCCTTTAACTGTGGCAGCAAATTCCACTTAATCCCCCTCATTATATCACGTGAGATGTTAAACAAAATAGCCTTTTGTTTAACAACGATGCTGCCAGCGACAGGAAGGGCTGCCTGCTTCAATGTATAATTCATCACAAATCCGTATCTTTCTCCCATTCCCTGCTAACCATGATCCTCTATAGATGGTTACTGCACAGCAGCCCGTCAGGGATAAGCCAAACCAAGAAGTTCCCACGTGCTGGAGACCTGAAACCACCCAGTGGAATAGGTTGCTATGGTTGCCAAGATTTAATCCAAATTGATACAGGTAAAAAAAGAGAAATGTAGTGATTAAAAATAAATAAATAGACAAATCTGGGCCTTGTGCCATGAAAAATGTGAAGTTGTCCTTGACTCCAGCAGCAAATGAGGCATGAAATGTATCAAAATGTGATATTGAATATAAGGATGTATTTAATATTTTACAACACTGGAAATCTTGTTACAAAAGAGTTGGATCATAAATCAAGCTGAGAAGGGCCAGTTCTTCCCTTCTCTCCCCTCTCTTTACCTCTAATTGTTCTTAGCAAAGTTTGAGCAGCTGAATCATTTACTGGGGAAAAAGCAAGCAGAACATCACTCACAAGAAAACCGGAGGTGCTTCATTTGTCCATCAAGAGCAATAAACTCTCATTAATCATCCATGCTGCTTCAAAGTCACGCTGATTTCTGGAGATGCCTGTCCTCCACAGCTATCCCCTGCATGCCTTCAGAGAGGGCACAAAGTCTTGAGGCAAACCTCTACATAAGAGATGTCTGCCATCAGTTAATTTAACCAATCACGGTAATTGCCTATCTGGGCTACCAGTTATCATCTTATCACTTGCTATTTGTCGTGAAAGATTTGTCACTCGGCTCTCCCATATTGATTTTGCCCCCTGATTCTTAGTTCTTCTTAGAGTTGGGGGAATTCATCTGGCAAACCATAGGTTCTGCAGACAGCAACTCATCTGCATGGCCCCTGGGCGAGAGATGAAATACGTATTTCACTCCTTTTCCTCCTCACTGCCTGGACTCACATACACTTTACATCACTGCTTTTGTTTAAGCACCCTCCTGAAAACGCCGAACGCTGAAAAGGTGAAGTGACTTCAGGAAGATTGCAGCTGCAGTAGTGAAATACATCATTATTTTAATATCTGCATGCCATTTAACTAACCGTGGATATGGTACTCACCAAACACAAGAACCAATGCGCTTAAATCCTATCGCTGGTCATGGTAAACTAACAGTTTTAATTTAAGTAGCACGCTCATCCACCCTGCATGCCAAGTCCTGTTTGTCACCGTGCTAATGGATGTGTTTATTCACACATTCCCAGAAGAAACCAACTCCTGAGGGGAAAAAAGTGCTCCTTCCTCCTCTCAGAGTCCAGAAACGGTGCCAACAAATCCATCAGGGTCACATCTTCCCCACTGTTCTTTGCCCACCTATACATCTAACCTGCTTTCCTATGGAAAGCAGGTGTCTGCCAGCCTCCCACAGCCATAAATGAACCCACTAGCCACCTGCAGCTACATCTGACAGAGGATAATTACTTCAACGTGCACAATAATAGCTGACAGACAATAGCTGGTCTCGCAGCATCCTCAGGGACAGCAAGTTTGCTTCTTATTAGAGAATTTACACTCAGTACAGCTTTTCTGAAGCTCTTTCTGTGGCCGGGGCATTCAGGCACAGCTCACGCTTATTTAGTTATCAAAGAATCCAACCATGACAAAGAAATCCATAAGAAACCAGGCTTCATTACTTCTGCTGCTGATGATGCTACCTCCAAGACCAGGGGAAAAAAGGAAAACGTTGGTACTTCAAGTGATGGAGTTTCCAACACTCACCTTGAAATTTATTGCCCAGAGTAATTGGATTGCTGGGCTGCAAAGCACCACCTGCTCAAGGCTTCAGAAGTACAGCAAATACAGTGTGGTGGTTTAAGCAAGAGAGAGGTTCTGCTCAAATCACTGCCACTGGACAACAACAAGCCTCTTGTGTGCCTTTTCCATCAGAGAGCAGCACAAGAAAGCTCCCTCCATCCTGCCCCTCCCAGAGCACTCGCTGGCTAATGGGGAAAACACAAAACTGATGGTTTCAGGTTGAATAAAACGCTTTGCTGCTATTTCAGCATCTATAAGCACAAAAAGATTAAATGCATTTCAAACCAGAATTATTTCTTCACGGAACACAATCAAAGCATGGTTGTTTTGTTTTGGTTTTTTTACAAGATGCCAAACAGATACATCTACTCTTTTCTAGGATTTTAGCTTTACCATTCCACTTTTCTAAGCACTTGTTTTGTGATGAATTCACATTCTGACAAGAAGTTGCTCTCTTCACCAGGTATCCAGCGGCGCTTGCAGAGCCCCTCTGTCTTGTAATCACTAAGCTGGAACCCCACAGTGGTTTACATAGTTAATTCCCACTGTAAGCAGTGACAATTAGGAAGGGAGGTATCTGGGCTTATTTCTATTTGCTTCCTTCCTCAGGAACAAGCCTTGGGCTAGACAGGAGGAGGCCAGGATCCGAGGCGAAGCAGCAAGCCCCTTCGCAGCACCCACCACGCAGGTTCTGGTGCCTTCGCTGTGATTCACCTTCCTCCCCTCCCACAGTGGCTGCTCTGCAGAATGGCTGCACCTTCCCTTCGCTGCCACCCACCACAGCCTGCAACAGGCTCCTCTCAGCAACGGTGTTAAACCTCCTCGCAGTTTCCTCATTTCAGTAACACCTCTGTAAACCTAAACCCAACCTGATGCGCAGACAGGTTCGACATCCTCAAACGCCTGTCCTGCATCCTTCCTTGATGGCAACAGGCTCCTCTGCCCAGCATCACTCGCTCCCCTCTAGCTGGACACAGCTATTTGCAATAACCAGTGCTGGTTTTCACTTAAATTATGGAGAGAAGCCACTGTGCAAGAGAGCTGTCACTTGCAGGGGACAGGGAACTGTTTGCTGTCTGGCTTTACAGCAGAGCCATTCAGCTGTCTGCAACCTCTCAATGTGATCTTTCCCAAGTACCAGTTCCTACAGATTTGTCCTCTCTAAGGAACAGCATCCTGTCCCCAGAGACCCAGAAGTTCCCACATACCAGCTCTACCAGCGCTTCTAATCCAGGGCTCATGCAGCTCTTGCCAGCAGAAACACAGCCCCCCTCTCCTCAAATTCAAAGTGCCATCTGACATCTTTATTTCATTCCCTTCTCTTCCTTCCCAGCTCCAGAAGATATTTCCACCCAACATTCTCTGCCTCAGCAACTCTAAATAAAACACATTTAACAGTGCCTTCATTCATTTCTCCAAGTAATTAGAAGCAAGAACAGGAGTCAAGAATGTAGACGTTACCCTTCCTAAAGGAAAGCAGATTTCTAATTAGTGAAGGAAGCAGCTTCTGTGGGATTCTTTCTCCAAACAGCTGTTGCTGAGGGATCATCTGTCTTTCTTCGTCTCCTCTTTTGCAGTAAAAAGTTCATTTATTTTAACATACATAACTGTTGCAGTACCCAATTAAGGCAGACGTAGCAAAACTAGAACCAAGGGACATGGTGGCAGCATAAAGACAACTTGATGAACCCTAAACCACTGCAGGAAGAAGGCAGCCAAGCGCTCCCAGCTCTGCAAGCAGCCGCATAAAGTCAAATGGCAGTTTCTGCTTCACCCCCCTCTCTGCACAACGTGGCTGCTGGTACCCCTGCTCAGCCCTCCACCAGCTGATCTCTATAGCTGGTCCTTCACCTCAGAGAAACATATGCCACTTAAACCATCCTATTTCTTCTTCCCATGTAAGAGATAGGGAATCGGCACAAGGATGGGCTCAGCTCGGAAGAAACCGAGGGACAAAAGTGCTCACAATTTAATTGTGGCAAGGACTTCTTTCACTCATTACTGAGCAAATGCCTGCACTTGCATTAACCAGACAGAGTTAAACTAGCTATATAAAAGTCCTCATACAACTATGCCATAAAACCCCCAAATCACCGGCATCATGCTGTCTCCATGCTCAGCATAGCACACCCAGGACTGGTGGTCTCTCTGGCCACCCTTTACCATGCCCTAAGGGCCTGACCATATGGTTGCTTGCTGACCATGTGTTATGAAAGCATCCAAATGAAATAAGATTCTCATATATCATGTACAGGAAGATGACATTTTTCCAGCCATCTTTATTCAGTCCTCAGGTGGATGAAGTACACCACTGTCTGTCTCCCCTCTAGCCCACTGAGAGCAGCTAGACAACTTCCACCCAGAGCAGCAGGCATTCCACTTTGTTCTACTAATATAGTCTCCTTTCCTCCCTTCTAGGACACGACAAAAGTTGATTGTTTTTAAATCATGCAAAAATCAAAGCTCTGGTATTACTTCACACACATACAAGCTTGTCACATCAAAAAAGACATTTTCCATTAAAGAACCTTTCCACAAGATGCCTCTTTCTTATCCACTGTTTTTGGGTTTCTTTGTTATCATTTTAACCTGGGAAAGTTTAGCATGTTCTTCGGAAGGGAGGCTCTGTGGAAATGTAAATCACTCCCTACAAAGCTGCAGTGACAAGGACACCTTTTTCCCTTCACGCTGAAAGGAAGTCTGAAGCAAAACCCAGTTAAAGTAAGCTTGCATCTATATGCTACTGTGATGTGCACAGTTATCAGCTAAGATTAGTTCAGTGGACAGCTCCTCTATATGACTATTTGTGTCCAAGGATAATAATGACACAAAAACTAATGGGGCTAAGCAAGTTCTGAGTTCATTTAGACTGGCATTCTGAAGGCGTTCCCATCCAGTAGAGCAGCAAGGATCTAGATCAGCCTTCCCAAACACTAACAAAGGAAAAACCCAATAGCAATTCTGAGATGGTGCTTGCTAAGTTCTACCAAGGCAGGTGATTGCAAGGCCTGCATGTCTCATAAGGTCCCAGTCCGGGCTTACATCCAATAATCCTTCAACACATCACACAGGGAGAACAGAGCAACGCGTACATATGTGCCACACACACAGTGTTTTCAGCCAAGCCCTCCACTTCTTCAAGATGAAGGTGGCTGTGGCATACACAGACATATTGTGCACCTAATATACCACATAAACAAACACACCTACAAAGACATTTTGTGCTGAACTGGTTTCTCTCCAATCTGTAGGCCATAGCTTCCTAAAGAAGCCCTGAAGAACTGGAACAACCAAGCCAGCCTCAAGTATTGCTATTTAAATGATCACTCAATAATCCAGTAAAAATCAATCTGCTTCACTTCTGTCTGGACAAACCACTTGTTCAGGCTCACATCCCTTCCTGGACTGCATCTCCTTACCTGGGAAGGCTGCTAAGGAAGTTTGCAAGTGTGAAACAGAGGGGAAACCCAGCCCCCTGAAGGGCCTTTGTTATCGCCAATGCAATGCAGGCCTGCCAAAATAAGCCCCTTTTTCCAGCCCAAAGTTAGGGATGGAGTCAGACACATCTCTAAGAGAGCTTTCATAGCTGACATATACAAACTCTGGTCAGTGGCTGACTTCAGAAAGTCCGTCCATGTCTAAAGGCATCTGAGCTCCATCACACACATGCTCCTGTTTGCAGAGAAATGCTCATGTGCCCATGTGGAGAAGGAGAAAAAAAGAAAAAAAAAAAAATGGAAACTCTATAAGAGTAAATGCAGTCAGAGATAATTCCCAAGCAGTCAGTTGCCAACAAGGTAGTACAAACACATCCAAACACAAGATCTGTATCAATGCTCTGGGACTGGCATAACGTGGGTACCACCTAGAAACTGATAACACCAAACAAGAGGGAGAGCAGAGAAAGCCACAAACATCATAAGATGACTTCTATGGCAAAGGCTAAGCTGTGTGCATCAGAGACACCCCTCCTCTTCACAGACATACCAGAGAGGTCTTCTGCCTTGGCCTCAGAGAAACACTGACACTAGACAATCATGCACTACCATCAGCAGGAAGGGTCAAAAGACAGATTCAGCTACAGATTTTCCAATAGCTGAAATGGTGTTTGGTCAAAGGAATGCCTTAGAAATCACTGGTGCTTTGCTGGGAGAGAGCACAGGAGCAGTAATTCTTTGCCCACATCACACATCTCCTACAAGAGGCCAGTACATGGCCTGCCTCCCTCCCTCCCTCCCTTCATGAGTTGCCTCGACTCCAGTCCTTGTTATTCAGCATATTTATATCAGGTTTCCTCTGCACTTCAGTTCACATTACACCACCTCAATCCAGCGTTATAAACCATTCCACCATAACCATCAGCTTCATTACAGAGACTGCTGCTTATAATGAATGTGTATAATGTATATGTAGGAAGCAAAAGACACCTCTATACTTTTGGTTTTGTAAAGACAAATAGCTTCAATTGTTTAATCAATAAAAATGCCTCTCCAACTCCTACTGTTATTACAAAGCTATTTCAGACAGAGTGAAAAAGAACCATTGCATCTATATTCCTGTCAAAGGAGACAGTGGCTGATTTGCCACTGAATAACCTATCTGGACACATCCGAACTAAGCAAGCTGCATCTCCACTGCATCCCAGTCTCTCCCTCGCGCCATGGCTTCATCCGCTTTAAAGCATCCCATTAACCTAAATGGTGATTCTTCCAAGAAAGGGTACTGTATTTAAGCTGAAAATACACAATCTGTAAATTATTCAGCAAATGGCAATTACAATGAAGGGGCCATATAGGTTGACATTAAGGGAAGAGCAGCTGATGGTCCCAGAGAGCTGGGAGATGGGGAGCTAAGGAGGCAGGAAGCAATACTGCACAGGCAAAAAGGTCTGGGAAGAGGGATGCTGGACCAGGTGCCATTCAAGCAGGGAGCACTGCTCCTGCAGCAGAGACCACAGACCCAGACTCCAGGAAGCCTTGGAGAAGCAGGCAGTGCTGGAGCAGTTGTTCATAATTGCCAGCAATGCTTTCCTGGTAGGAACAGCAGGGACCAGCTTGATGTGAGGTATGTCACCATATGCCTCACAACTTGCTCACTCCAGCAGCTCCAGCTTAGAGCTGTAGGGAGCTCTCAACCAAAAGGACAAAGAAATATCATGTCTTATAGCTTGTGCCCCCTTTCTCTTTGGCACATCTTTAGGCTTCTTGCTTCTGGGGATAGAGGCTGCCTTCAGGAAGGTTTTCTATCACTGGATGCACAAGATCCATTTTATGCCTCAAAACCTGAACTAAATGCAGAGATTAAAAGTAATCCTTAGCTCTAGTCAGCAATCACAACTCCCAGTGGTTCCTTGACGAACAGACCCTCTAGTGTATTAGGGCAAAGGCTCAGCAAATCCAGAAGCTCTGTTGCACAGGACTACAGTAGGAGAAAACGTACCAGGCAAAGCTTGGAGCCAGACCAGAGGGCAAAGTGATGTCCCTCTTGGGGGCAGCAGCAGACAAAGAAACAAGAATCATGGCCACATTTGATCTCAGGGGCCCGGTGCCTACTGGGGGGGAGGGGAAGGAAGACCCTGTTCAAATCCAACTTACAGCAAAAACAGATAACCCAAATCCCAGCTTCACACTAACTGCAAGCAGCCTCCTGCTTCGGCTCTTCTTCCATCATCTCTGTGTAACCTAGCACCTCTCCATGGTGGTAAGGAAGAGCTCCTGGACCAGGGTTTCCCTTGGATCCTCAGGAAGACGTAGTTTGCATTGACCAGGGCTCCTAGGACTACTGCAGTAGAAAGAGGAGGAAACCTGGGGTCAGGGAGATGCACGTATTTCCACAGCATCACTGACTCTCTTCTGTATCAGCTCTTCAAAACAAAGCTATTTTTTCCCCTTTTCTTTCCCCTTTCCTCCCCTGGAGACTGTATATTAACTATCAGTTCCCTGCTATCTCGAACACTGCTCTGTCTGGCTCTTTTCCACATCTCCAGGGTGCCATTCTTTATTTCTCCTCCTTGCTGCTCTCTTTACTTCACCTCACTCTCCCCTGAGCTGCTTTTATCCCCACAGACAATGGACTCATGACCACCAGTGCCCAGCAAGGCTCATCTCACCCACGCCCCTGTCGGGTCAGTGCCTCCTTCCCCTTGCTCTTTGCACTCCGGGCATGGAGCTCCGTTGCCCTTGCAGGTGGGAAGCTGACAGAGGAAAAGAGGGGGAAAGAGGGAAACGTCTCGACACAGCCCACAGTATCCCAAAGATCCCTTGTCAATCACAGCAAAACTGCTCTTCAGCCCTGCCCAAGTTGAGTTGTTGCTGGTTGGGGAAAAGAACTCATTTTACTTATCAGTGAGGGAAGAGAGATTAGAGATGTTCTGGAGTCTGAAGGGGAAAAAAACAGTGAGCTGAAAAAGAAAAGGTACCTGCAGAGCGGGAGGAGACACATTTGCTTGTCAGGTACAAGTAGAAGCTAAGGGGAGAAAATGGCTTGAGAAGTGAAGAAGGGACAGGAGAAGGGGGAAGCTGGACTACAAAGAGAAGGTACTGCCAACTCTTCTGCCCTGTGCTTCAAATCGATTTTGAGTGAAGAGAACGAACTGGTGCCACAAGCTTCTTCCTTCAAATGCAAATAAAAAGCACTTGAAGCACTCCAACATCAAAACTAGACGGAGAGGGGGAGAACTGTATTCTCGCTATCCTTTGTGCTCCCATTGCCATGCCTTCATCCCACAACACACATGAGCACACACTTTCTCCCTGGCTCCTGGAGCACAGTTTATACCCATGAGCTTTTGCAGCTTGCTGAGATGTTGTGAAAGTGTCAGGCCTGACAGGGACAGGTCTGCCCAAACCCACCCAACCCAGCTCTTGAACAGTCCCCTCTCCACGCCACCCTTCCCAAAGGCTCCCCCAAGTGTCCCTGCTATTGCTTTGCCCTTTTCTCTCACCTCCTAAGAAACCTGCAGGGACACACAGAGATTTCTACCCCTTCTTGACCACATTATCCCCTCCTCTTCAGCCACAGACTCACCTCCTGCTAGCTCCTACACTCCAAAAGGCAGCCAGACTCCTCCCCTAGCACAGGGGATGCTCGCTCACGCAGGTCAAGGTACCTGGAGGATGTCCCAGTTGCAGCCTCCAGGGCCAGGGCTTGCACACACTGCCCCATTGCCCATGGGCTCAGGCCCTGTCCAGGCACAGCTCCCCTTCACTGAGCTCCTGGCTATGCTGAGGCACAGGCAGCTACTCATGCCTGGCTACAAGCACAGCCAGAGTGAAGAGGTCTTGCCAGCAGGTGACATATAGCCCTGGGTTGAGTCAGGAGCAGGAAATCCAAACCACGCCAAAGAGAAGGGTATGGGGATGTAGGAGCCGGAGAGAGAGGGAAAGAAGGGCAGGAAGTCACGAAAGCCTCCATGATGATGCTGTGGATGGGCAAACAGCCCCAGCACCACTGCAGCCACACCAGCTGCTTCCCCTGGGGCACACCAGCCTATCCTGAGCCCTCCCCAGCTAAGATGGCCTTGCAAATCCCCACAAAGGAGTATTCAGAGAGCAAAGAAGCCTACCTCAAAACACCCCTAATCGACACAGAACACTCGTCTAGAAGGAGAGGAAAACAGAGACTTGGTAGCAGGCACTGGAAGGGAAGAAAGCGAGCAACGTGGTAGATTGCAGACACACTATTTCTGCAGGAGAGAGAAAAGAATAGTAACTTCTGCCTCTAAAAAGCAAGGAGTAGATAACACCTTATGAAGACTTCTCCCTCTGAAAAATTAATCCTGACAATACAAAGACATAGACAAGAAAGGAACAACTCTCTGCAGAGCACCCATGAAAGAGGAAGCCAAGTTCGGTCAGGAAAGATGATTACTTTAACATAATGATGTCCTCCCATGTATTCTGAGCAAACCTCTTCTGTGTTTTCTTCTACTGCGAGGCTGTAATAACCCCACAAATACTCCGTCAGCTACAATAGAAGCCACATCTCAACAAGAAGGCCATTATTTGAAACACATTTTCATTAAAATAAAATAAGAGGAAAACAATAAAAACAACATTTTCTGAGCAAAACCTCAATGCCTCCTGCCCAGCACTCACAACACACCTGCAAATTGCTTCAGTGCTTGAAGACTTCTCTGTTTCTCACTTCAGGAACCGTTTTCGGCGGGTCATTACCAGCTCAAAGGGAAACACGCTTTCCCACAAGGCTGTATTCCCAAGCACTGCATCTGGATGATGGCAGGAGACAGCAAGACCTTATTTTCTTGACCAACATTGTGACACGGATGCAAATCACCCTCAACCTGTACAGCAATGAGAACGGGGCATGTGATAGTCTTGGTTTCATCTCGTGGTACAAAGCCATCACAGCGGGATGCTTTTAAAGGCAGCACCTTCCAGGGTGGAGGGCCAGCAGATCATGAAGGTGAACATAACACAGCCTCCCTTGGGACACACTCTTGATCTCTTTGGTCTGGCTGTCAGGACCTGACAGCAGCCAGCACGGGGTACTTGAGAACAAAGTGCAAAGGCAGAGCAGACACAGCTTGCCCTGAGGTTAAGTGTCCACTCAACTCTCATTAAGCCTAAGTTAGGTCATATCCTGAAGCACAAGAATTTAGAGCTTTCTATTCATTTTTGCTTTTACATTTATAACCCTAAAAACTCTGATAAGCCACATAAATATCTACTCTCAACTTCAATTATATTGTGTGACAATGAACACCACGGGCTATTTTTTCACGATACATGGGAATTAACCCACATCAGCAACTCAAGTTTGACTTGAAATCGCCTTGTCTTTCCTAATGGTTTTGCCTGAATGATCCATCCACACACTTCTGTCTGCTTATCATAGAGAAAACCTTGCACATCAAATACAGCCAAAGGGATTGCCTTATAATGTAAGGTTTGGTCTCCAGATCCCGTTGGCAAACCTCCTCAGATGCAAACGCAATCACCCTGCACAAGAGCTACAACTGCTATGCCGCTGCATGCGGGGCAAACTGCAGATGAGATAGCAAACCCAGGGAGTTCACTCCACAGCAGGCAGGAGCCCCTGCACCAGCAACATCCACCACAGCATCACTCTCCCGCACTAGGATTCCTTGCCCAGAGCCCGATTCCTTACATCCACACAACCACGGGGCAGAGGGGAAACACAACAAAGTGAAGACGAGCACTGCACACCAGCAAGAGGTGCACACTGCTCCTCCCTCCATGCTTTAGGATTCCTCTCTCTCATGTCATTCCGATGGCAAGCTCTGCTCCAGCACCTCACTGCTGCTATTGCTATTCCAAACACAACTCATCATACGGCTGCAGAGTGGCAGAGCTGCTGTTTCTCTCCTACAGCATGTCCTCTTCTCTAGCAAGGCTAGAAACTTCACTGTAGACATCTCAGCTTCTAGGACAAGGAAGGGCAGCAGAGGAGGAAAGAGGGGATGGGAAGACTACAGCTCGAGTCTCTGCAGTGCTCCCAAGTGTCAGCAAAAGAATCCATTACTGCCTTTTATTCTTCCTTCACTTTTAAAGTCATTGTCACAAGTTCTTAAGACGCCCATAATGAAGAATCCCATTGTTCTCCTAATTAATTCGGCAATCTCAGTGAAATAATACAAGCTGCAATTGCAATTCCAAGCTCACCCCTCGACCACTGGAAACAACTAATTAAATAACAATCAGCACTACCGTTTGCGTTGAGAAGACGGACTGTGCCGTTTTATTGCTGCAATTAGGGAACGCACTCAATAATCGGAATGAAAAGCAAGTTTACCCAGGAGCCCACTAAATTATGACCGTTCACACTTTGTTTTCTTTTCATCCTAGCAAAAAAAGATGGCAATTCTCCCTCTTTCACGCTTCCTCAGTTAGAAAGGGGCACTGTGGCAATGCAAGGCAGGTTACCAGCTGCAGACAGCCCTGCTGTGCAGGCACTATCTTCTCTTCCTCCCAGTTGAGATAACCTCTTGTCTTTTTGATCAAGGTCCCTCCTAATCACCTGCATCCTTTATTGAATAAATCAGCATGGGGTTGCAGACACACTCACACAGAGGTACTGGTGTTACTGGTAGGATGCAGAACGTAAGTGCTAGCTGCCCTAGCTCAGCCCTCAGAAGAGACAAGGCCAGGCAGGGATGGAGACCACTAATGCAGTGACAGCAGGCTGGAAAGACAGCAGTTCTGGATGCATAACCAGGGTGACACTCTCCACCCCTGGAGGTGTCACCCTCTGTGCCTCAGCAGCACATTACAGACCCTTGCTGTCCTCTCCAGAATGGTATGTTCCAAGTGACGACTGGATGGTGACATTATTTCATGCAAGTGCTAACTATTACACTCACAGCAAAAACAATACTTGGAAATCTCTGGCTGAGCACCTCAAGGTTAATAACAAACAGGGTGCTCCTCACTAGATAAGGGACCTATTCCCTTTCAGTTTAGTGTCCACTGCCACGCTAGAGAGGATGCAGTACCTTGCGTAGGACTCTGCCTTGTCTCCGCACAAGGGGCTGTACGCCACCCACTGCCCTTTGGAGCCTTGCTATTCACACTCTGCCTTCCCAGCCCTGCATAAAAGGTAACTGCACTCTGAAAAATGGGATGGTTGAGCAAGCATCTCTGTTGGCACATCGGTGACTCTGATCAAATGAGCCTAGATTTCTCTGTTAAGAGCGTATCACTCTCTCTGTCTCCACTCTTCTTAACTGCCAATCATGTAAACTCATACGGGAGATGTAGATTCACGCTGGGTCCTTCCCTTTTTTGCCATTATGAGTCATAAAGATCACACAAGCCAAAGGCAGCCTATGAGGCCGCTGGGCCCAAGAGAATCCGGCTCTGGTTTTGGGGATGTACAAGTGCAATTGCCTGCCTCTTCAGCTGAGACTTCATTAGCACTGCTGGTGATGCCCGAGACAGAGCAGATGATGACTTCTCCAGCTGCTGCACTGTCTCTGCAGGGCTAGCCAGGGTAAGGAGGAGAATAAATACGAGAGGTCTGGCTAAAAGCCTTTGCAACAGCGCCTGCACACAACAGCAACCACCAGACAAGTCTGCAGAGGAGGAATGTGCCCTTCTCTCCGCTGTACTGGTATGGAGATAGCACACAGACAGCCAGACTGATGAAGGGACTTGTTTATACTGAAATCAACAGGACTTCAGCACAAATTTGAAGTTAACCGTAGTACTTGTGAGGATCTAAGGTGTTTCTCCCCTAGACAGAAGAAAGCCATACAGAGTCAGCTCTGGGATAAGACCTGCTGCGCTCATGGAAGCCAGGTTGGGATGGGATAGGAGCCTTCAAAGCTATAATAAAGAGACACCCATTGCATAAGCACAGAGATAACTGGCACGGACAGCAGCAGGAGAAGGAGGTGTGAAAATCAAATTGGATAAAAGGCAGGTGCTCAGGGAGGAGTGGAGGCTGAGGGGAGGGAGAAGGCAGGAGAGGTAGAGTAAGCAACTAAATAGAACAGTACTGGCATTGTGCTGCTGTCATTGGTACTTCACAACATTTGCAAAACGCTCGTGTCTACTTCAGGGAGAAGAATTAGAAGGAGCTTTAAAACTGCATCATCAACCCATCACCACGAGTCAAAGCATTCTCCCTCTGCTCTGGCCCTGCTGTGGAGGCAGAGGCCAGGTAAGCCGCACTCCCAGCCACGCAGAGGCACCTTCTGTCAGGTTTGGGGTGCTGGAGGATAAGTAAAGCACAGCGTGCTCCATTGAGCAGGGAGAGGGGAGCCATCCAGTCTCGCTAGCAGGGTCAGGAGGGGAGAGCAGGTCTCTGCTGCCACCTCACTGGGGCATCATCATTCTCACGTGAGGAATATTCCAGCTAAGGCAGCATCCGTGCTCCATAAATAATGAACTGTGATTACACAGGATGGTGGCCAAAATACATTAGAGCTGGAGCTGGGGAGAATTTCTCAGTTTTTTTTGTGTCAAAAGAATGGCCTTCTTCCAAAAATTCATCATTTTTGTAATTCAGCCCCCTCACCAAGAAGTTTCCAATTTTGCCCACAAGCCCCTCAAGTAGCACACTTAGTTTCTATTGCCTTTATTAGGTGCAATAGAAAACAAGCTCTTACAAAAAGGAAAAAGGAACAAGAAGAAAAAAAGCACAAAAGGGAAAAGAGGCCATGAGATGGGGGAACGTGACTTCATTTTTCATCTCCAAAGCTGCGATTATTAATCCCTGTTATTTATTTTTGCCATTTTGGAGCTTCCTCCAACTCTCATGGGTTTACTCAAGCCCACACAGAGCAGAAGGCAGATGGGATAATTCAGGTTGCCCTGTGTCACATGTGCTTTCCCACTGGGTCAGCCCCAGGCTGAGGCAAAAGATGCTCTCCTGCCCACAGGGACGAGGCTGCAGGGTGATGGGGATACGCACTGCCAGCATGGCAAGGCAAGAGAACCCAGCCTGAGGAAGATGCCAAACACGCTCACGGTCAGCAGCTATCCCTGCCCTATATTTGCACACCAATTGACAGAGCAGACAGAGAGGGCTGACAAGCAGTGGGGACATGACCCCATTTGCCTCCTCTCCCCAGTGTAATTGTTCCCATGACCTAGAAGGCAGGCGCCTCGATTCAGGCACACAGCAGTGCTTCCAGCCTGTGAGCTAATACTCCACTTGATTACACTATTCATATATTTTTACATATAAAAACGTACTGCTTTCCTTTCCACTCCAATGGCTTGAAGAAGTTAACTGTAATAACTGCTCAGAACCTCTCTCCCTGATGCTGATGCCCAGCCTGACCCTTCTTTGCTGTTGTGCTACACTCCCCCGCATTTTCACCCTGAAAAGGTGTCAGTGGACACTGTCACTGATGTGCTATGTCTTCCTTCGGATATTTCCTCTCCTTTATTATCTATTCACTACTGGTAAAAGTTGCAATAGCCATCAGAATAGCAAGAAAAAGGCCAGTGCTAAGCGAGAAGCAGCCAATCGAGGGTGCTACGTGTGTACACTCGTGTCTCTGACCACTGCTTCCCTCCTCTAACCCCCTGCTCACACTGCCCATCGCCCTCCCCCTGGTCCAGGTGCTCTGGAACAGATCCCAGGCAGACACGTACACTTCCTTCAGCTCCAGGAGCAGTTTCAACTCCTGCTGGCATCGCCAGGAGCCAGGCAGTGCCACAAGCACAGGCTGCCTCCTGATCAGCCATGCCTGCCCTCTGTATGAATATGGACAGGTTTTCTGCCTTGATTTGTGTCCTTTGTCACGCAGAAAGCCTCACAACCTACCCCTGCTCCCTGCCTGACAGCCCTGAGCTTCACTAGAGTTGAAAGTGTCTGCTAATTACACTCCCATAACGAACTAAAGCAGCTTGTAGCAGAGCTGTTATGTTGAAGTCAGGAGTCTTTTATCTTAGGAATCAGTGACCTGAACGTTTTGAGACAGAGCACAAAAATCCAAGGGATGCTACACTAGTACTGTGCTCCCAGCAGCCCCTCTGCCTACGAAAGAGCCTTCAGCTAAATGGGACTTCACCTGTTAACATCATCTTGCTTTTAACAGTAAAGCCACCCACAAATGGCTGGAGGCTTTTTTGCATGGAAGGAGAACAAGCAGTTTAGTCTAACTGGAGACAATTCATCCATAACACACAGTTTGTTGTAAAACTGGGTTTATAGGTACCAAAGCTGAAGAGGATTTCAAGTGTGCTTCCTTGGCCTGCTGCTTGTATGAAGCCTGGTGGCCCATGAATTTGCTGGATCTTAGTTTCTAGAAGCTAAAACATCACCATCAACATGTATAAATCTCTCAATGAGAGCAGAGCTCTGGCATCCACAGTCCTAGACCCGGTCTCCAACCAAACTAGATCTGGAATAAACTGCAAGGAAAACCAGATTAACCTGTCCTGAGGGAGAGGTATGCCTAACCCTTGGCTCTTCTTCGGCTTTGATTCGCCTGTTAGCCCTGAAAGTGCCCAATCTGGATGACTTTGAACTCAAGGATATCTTATAGCAAGCAGGTCTGCAGGCAGATGCTGCGTTACATGGAAGATGAACCCATTGCTCACATGGAGACTTGGCAACAGAGCAGAGGAGCCCAGCCAAAGCCCACTGATGGGACAAGAGGGGGATGCTAACACTACTCACCCTGCCCTGCTTCTGCAGAGAACGTGTAATCCCTGGCACAACAGCCCAACACATCTCCTCTTTTTCAAGGGAGAAAGACAGGACTTTTTTTTTCCCTATTAAAAAAAAACAACCTGAAAACCACCTATTTCAGTGCAACATCTTAAAAAGAAAAAAGAAATCCTTCCCAGGGGAAGGAAAACAAGGTACCGCTACAAGAAAAAGGAAACCAGAAGCACAAACCATAGGAAAGATGCTTCTGGCATCAATGTATTGAAAGCCCTAATCACAATCCCATAAAACAGTTAACTTGATTAGCCAAGCATGATTTAGACAAGGTTATCCTGCTGTTGTTCCTTGTTTCCCTGACAGGGTTTGATCTGTCGAATGCTTTACACTGCCTTTGCCAGGGAGAGGGTGTTTTCAGCTAGGCAAGGGTCATTACAAATTCAGGAGACACCGCACACCACTTGACTCATGTTTTACTTACCCTCTCTTCCTAATAAAGCTTGCCATGCTAATGCAACTCCAATTTTAAGCCATTTCCTTCCCCATATGCCCCCGCTTAGGCAGTTGGTACAATTTGTCCCAATTCCTGCCCGCTAATTAAAGGAAGAGCCTGTAGATGATGAGGGAGATGCTCTCTTTGGGTGCAGCATCAGAATCTTCGCAGTGACTTTGTGCTTACTGTGACACATAACCATAACACCCATGCCACAAAGCACACTGTTCCAGCCCTAGTGACATAACCGTAACACACTCAGGCTGCTAAAAGCAATAAAATAAGCAAACAACCCCCAAAACCAAACCATTCTTTTGGGGGCAAGGTGTCCCCAGTATTGGGATGCTCGCTCAGCACCACAGACATAGTCACAACCCTCCACGTGGAAATGCCAACAAGCCCGAAGACCTGTTTGCTGGCTGGAAGCACAGGAACACGTTAGCAGCAAGTTTCCTTCCCTGTGTCTACAATATTTCATCTGGAGGATAGATGTTCTGGTGATATACACTGAGCTGTCAGGGAAAATGGGCTTCTCGCCTAACTTCGAACACATCTCCTGGGATGCTGATGCTGGAGGACAACATCCTCCGAGTCTTGTTGGACAGACAGATGGCAACACAGAACGAAAAGCCTGTTATAAATCAACACTGGTACTTTGCTCTTGTTTAGGTCAGACTCCTTGCACAATGCAGCATGGTCCAGAGGCACCCAAGCAAGCTTTGCATGAGCTGCTTGCGTACAGCCATGCCCTCTACTTTGTATTTCATTTGCCTTCGGTATCACGTTGACAGGCCATCAACTGAAAGGCTACTGCTATAACAAGTGACCAGCATTTCTTCAACGCAAAGAACACCTCACACATAACTAAACCAGCAAGAATTGAAAAGCCTGATGCATTGCACAGGAAAGACCCAGCCATCTGAAAGGAGTGGTTAGCAAACGTGGGAGAAACGTGTGCCTTCCCTCTTGAACCAAACTCTACCAAACCCAGCATTTTTGATCACTCATTACAGGCTACTTGAAAGAGAGCTGACAGTCCCAGGCTATTGGTAACATCCCTGGGTGGGATTTGCTACTGCAACATAGTTTTTCAGTCCTTTCACGTGTTTGGTGAGAGACTACCCCTTCACGGTGCACAGAGGGGATGCTCTGCAGAGACAATGTGATGCGCACACCCCCGGCCCTTTCGCTTTCCCCTCCATCCTCTGGCCAGCCATCACCAAACACCTGCATCATCTGCAGCTACCAAGATGATTAGTTTTTAAGTCTCATTGATTTACCTGCTTTCCTGAAAGCTAACCCCAGCTTGGAGCCCTTCTGCTGAGAAAAGGCCTTCAAAGAACAAAACCAGTCTTATTGTTTACAGATTCTGCTGTATCCATCTGTCCAGTTAATTACTTTGTGCAGTAGCCTGTTAGTTTCTTAAAACCAATGAAAAAGGACCCAATTATCATTCTGGGCAGCTCCCTGGATCCCAGAGAAGCAGCACATCCCCAGTGCCGCAAGTGCCTTTGATACTGTTGTAAGCTGACAAATGGGCAGGGAGAGAAGTGCTTTGCAAGACTTCCTCAAGCGCCAGGGCCACGGCAGGGGGAGAGTGACTCGGTGGCCCCGATTAGGATGTGGCTGTGCCCACTGTTCCCCTCTGTGGGGCACCTCCTGCCCTGCTCCCCACCACACACACACTAACTGGTAAGTGCACGAATGGATGTCGGTGTCATTCAGCAGAATAAAGGCAGGAGGGTTTTGCTCCGGCTCGCCTTCAATGAGAGCATTTTCCCTGGAACAAGGGGCTGAATTCAGCTACTTGGTGCTGTCTGATTGCAGTTTGTTGCCAGAGTAACCGAGGCACTGGAGCTGCCAGGCCATGCTTCATGGGAAGGAAGGGACTGCTGCCTGGCATCCTGCTTGCCACCACCCTACGGAGGGCTGGAGACATGGGTAAGGGGTGCTCAGTCCCTCCATGGGGATAAGCTCAGCCCCCAGAGCTCCTGCTGAGCAGGAAAAGGAAAGAGGCACCAGGAGATGCAGAACCAGCTCCTGGCATCTGCTGCAGACGACCTCAAGTGACTCTGGACCGGCGACTCCATCCCCCTGTGAAATGGGGATAATACCATGCTGCCACTTTGCCACCCTGCTCTAAGTCACCCCTTAGGATCCAGCCAGAGCTTCATGTCTCAGATCAGAGTCTCTGACCTGATCAAATCATCTATTTACCCCTCGCTGCAGTCCCAGAGCTTATAACCCAGGTTTCCCAAAGGTTTTTCCCCATCTGAGGGCCTAGGCATACAACTGAACATGACGGCAAGAAGGATGCTTGACAGGTTAATGCATCAGCTATCTCTCCGAGAATGTACTTCAGTCTGAAATAAAACGCAATGATGTCTTCTGCTTTATATAGCAAAATCTGGCCTTAGGGATCCAGCAGACCAGCAAAGGCTGAACAGAGTGGTTTTCTTAGACAGGGAGGGCATAATTTGTGCTTTGTACATTGAGAGTGCTAACACAGCCTGCTAAGACAGAGAATGCAGTCTCTCCAGATCAAATAAAACACCCTGTGATTTTCCTTTTAAAGGGAGGCCAAGTCAGAAGTTACCCTGTCACACAAGATCTCAAGCTCTAAACTAGACTCCGGCACTCAGCAGATCACCAGGCGACCCATGCATTTCCCTCCTTTCCCTCTCCCCATGCTTATATATTTGTAAATTGGTTTTCCATCTGCAATCAGCTATTCAAGTCACTCCACAATTTATCTTGGTAGAGATTTCATAGATTAAAACAGACAGGGAAAGGGCACAAATACATGGGTGACTCCCCCCCCCCCCCTCAGTCTTCTCAGCACTCTCAAACCACAGGCAAAGGGAAAATACTCATAAGTGATAATAACTATAGACACAAGCAGGCTCAGCATTGTATACTAAGAGCTTGCCATTATCCTTACACACACAAACGAAACCACAGCCTTGCCATACCGGGGCTCAGACTTGTCTGAATACGCACGAGCTCTGTCTCTCTGCTGATTCCCTCGCCCCAGCCAACCCTGCCACGCACCCTGCCTTAGCTCCCTCGCTGCCTGCTCTGCAATTTCAATGCCACAGCTTCCTAAATAGCAAAAGATTTATCAGGCTTTCGGCAGAAATATTTCATTTTCCAAAGGTATTTTTCCTTCTTCCAGGGCCCTGCAAGTCTTGCGGTATAACGTTGTCATCTAACACCCATCCCGATCTCCATGAGAAACTGCTTGAAAGGAAAGAAGCAGAACCACCCGCAAGCATGCACAAGAAGGGGTGCAGAGGTGTTGAGACAGTGCAAAACCAATTAATTACTATAAAGCCTGGTCCTGCTTTTGCTCTCGGGAATCATGGGATACATGTCAAGATCTTTCCCACTTTCTCTCTGCTATTCGTGGACTGCAAAAGAACATAACTCATCACAAGTTCCTAGCACGGATGCCTCTATGTGTTGCTTCAAGTTTGACCCACGTTCAAGAGGTTAATATGACTTGCTCAGGGTTACACGGGAGGTCTCTGGCAGAGCTATGAATTAAACTGAAGTTTGTAGTAGCCCAGGGCTGCTGCCCATGTATTACTGTCAGTACTTGGCACGGACTTCTCGGTGCTCAGAGAGTTATGGTTCAGAAAGAGCAAAGTAACCCCAAATTCCCTGCCTCCAGGGGTCTGCAGACCCCAGAACCAGATGGTGCCAAGCCAAGGTTAAAGTTAAGCACAGCCTCAGCCAGGCACGGGGCAGTTCAGGCTGCCCTGACACTGATGGGAAACAGAGAGTAAATGAAGAGCTCTGATAGTCCCCCTGTCTACCCAATAAACTCAATCCTTCCAAGTCATTTGTCTAATCTGTTCTGCCAAACCTCCAGTGACAGGCGCTCTGCAAACTCCCTTAGCAATCTATTTTAGCGCCTCACTATTTTTACTGTTCAACAAGGTTTCCTCGTGTCCAGCCTCAATTTTTCTTGCCACGATTGATGCCGTTGAGAAGAGTTCATTGCCTTTCTTTGAGACTGTTTCTCTTTGATTCCTGTGGGCATGTGTTCTGGGCTGAGATGGCCGCAGGTTTCCATGCTTTAATAATTCAAACACTACAGAACGGAACTGATGGGCAGTCTCGTTTGAACTGCCCTCTGCAAGCCCGGCACAGAAATCTGCTGTCATTGTATCGCCATCCAAGCCTATGCATATGGCACAGCTAAGACAGAAGCACAAATAGGAGCTCTGCCTATTACAGTCTCAAACTGGCAACTAAAATTGAAACAGCCACTCTCTAAAAGCACCAACCTCATTTTCTCCTCATGCTCGGACCACAGAGAAGGCAGACCCCAGCACACAGACCTGGGTACCCAAAGCATCTGTCTCTGTTTCAGACAAGCCAATTACCTTCAGAGATGCAGCATTCAAAGGGTTATTTCTGCGCCTCAGTTGTGGATGCTGGAGTTCAGCCTTAAGCTCCCAACTTCGAAACGTTGGCTTGTAGTCTTGGGAAACCAGAAGGAGAGGAGAGCAGCGCTGTGCCAGATAGCTGGGACCTAGCAACCGCCAATCGGGACCAAGGCAACACAAGCTAGTTTTTAAACCAAGTAATAGATGGGGGAAAATGGGATCAGGGTGGGAAGCAAGTGAAAGAGAAGGGAAGCTGAGTAACCACAATGCACGTGAAACGGGCACGATCTCACACCTGTAACTGAAGCAGAATTGCTGAGCAGCCTCTCTGCTCCCAGCTGCTCCTTATGCATGGAGATCTTCCTTGTTTGTCACCTCCATGCCCCCTTCTTTCCATGCACTCAGCTCTGCCAACGTGAGCTGTACTCCAGCCCCATGGCCAGAGCCCACTTTGACAGTTCTGAGTGTGGTCCTGCACGGAACCCAGCTTCTTTCTACCATGTCTTGGCTGGCTCTGCCTCCAAGCAAGGACACGGGACTCAAAAGCTTATCACTTTCATAGACAGACAGCAAAAGACAACCAGGCAGCAAGCTGGCCTCCCCATTTTATGTGCCTAAGGCTTGCTTTCACACACAGCACCAAACACCTCGCCAATAACTGCTTGACTGCAAGTAGCTAGAATCCAGACAGATGCCTCCAATACTTCCCCCTTTCATTCTTCCAGACCACTTTATACTGCTGCTACACCCTTTGAGTGGCTTCTTTATCTCTCTTTAGTCCATGCAACCTTCTTTTTCCTTCTTGCAGGCACTTAGCCCAAGAAGGATGGGACAACAGACCCTAACGAATCACCTGAGATACTAAGGACTGCATATGCAATGATTTGCAAGCCCTGCTTCCCTGATCAATCCCATCCTGTGCCTTTGCATATGTCCCCATTTGTTCCCTGCTTTTTGCTCCCAGATCCCATAAAGAACTTTTCCCTGTCATCATTTGGCCTTTTTGGGTTCACTAAGGGCTCCCGGTGGCTCCGTGCCTTTTAAGATATTCCATGTTACTTCGTTCCGGTTGCAAACTAACAATACCCCAAATACAAACCAATTCGGAGCTCGCTTGGACAGCAGTGGCTACACACCATGAAAACACCTGCAGGCACACAAGCACACCTCATTCTGCCGGACCCCTCATTCAGACACACTAATCAAGCCACACTTACATGCTCCCTGTTGCTTAAATTAAGACACATTCACACCACACCTAGAAGGAAAACCAAGCCAACGCATACGCAGCAGCTGGCTTGATAATTCTCCTCCACTGCAAGCCATTTCTCCAGTAATTAGAGGGTTTAGATGCTGTAACAAGGCTAACACTAGTTCCACCCACAGGGCAAAGTTCAGGCAGAGAATCTGGAGAGCAGTGAACAATAAACGGGCAGTGAATTAGAAGCCAGTCATCTCAGTGGGAGCACCGAGTACACAAGCCAACAGCTTCATTTAATTACACAAAGGCATCTCAATCTGTTTCCCACTGCCTTGGTCTTTTAGGGATAGGAAGTGCATTTGCCAGTTTTAATCAGAATTAAGTAATGGCTGCCTGTCCAAAGCTACCTATTGCCACAGCCCAATTTATTCACACTTAAGGAAGGCGACAGAGGGCCATCCAGACCCAAAATCTCAGCATTATGAGGTTATGAATACCCATTGTTCTTTGAGGATGGAGTGAAGGACCACTCAAATAGCATTCACTTGCAGCACTCGCTGGTCCTAACACTCAAGATTCTAAACCACCATGACCCCAAAGCATACCACAAGTGGTACTGAACCCAGCTTGTTTACCGTGATAAAAATGAGCTCTGTAGATGTTTGTTGAAAACTGAATTCAGGTTTTCCCAACCATTTAATGCTTCATATTGGGATCCCAGGCAATCAGCATCCCTCTGAATTACAGGCAAGTTTAAATAGCCAGAATACAGCATGGATGCACACAGGGCCACCCGGGGGGGAGCATGCTACATGCAAAGCAGTAATCACAGCCCTCCAAGGCACTGTTTATCACCTGCTCTCGTGGGGTCCTCCTACACTCACCTGCACTACAGGAGGCTCTTAGAGATGAGATATGAGCCTGGTATCTTCCCTGTCCCTTTGCACACTCCCCTGCTTTGTCTCACCATGCCTCCTCTGTGCTTTTATGTTTGCATCATTAAGTGGCCTTTAAAAGTCTATTATGCAGTTCTCGTTAGACAGAGAGAAGGAAGTGCAGGGGGGAAAGAATGAAACAAAATTAGCCAAAGGCTGTCAGAAGTAACAAGCACAAAAGCTTAATTTCAGAGCGGTGACTACGTGTTTACAGCAGGGAGCTGGGAGTTAGCATTGCAGAGCTATGGGATGAGCAGGGCTAATTCTGACAGGTCAAGAGATAGGTGTTCAACGCAGGGGTCTGCCCCAGGCAGGTCACTCCGTATTGCTGCAACACCACTGTGGAGAAAAGGGGTAAGGACAATCCCCTCATCTAAAGGTGGTCCATGCGTTTGTGGCTCTGCACAGTGGCGAGGGATGCGGCACCAACCGCATTCCAAACCTCTGCATTTTCTGCTAGCTCATCTTCCCCAGCCCACGGGCATCAACGCTGAGCAGACAACAGTCCATCTTCCTCCTTCCCCAATGGAGATCCAATGTCTTCCGCTGGGAGAAAATGCCCACATTTTAGTCCAGAGCCAACTGCTCAAGGTACCTCTAGCACAAAATGTTCCACTCTGCCATCTGAATACAAAACCTCCAGCAAAACACCAGCTGCTGCTGCTTGCCGCTCAGCCAGCTCAATACATTGTGATTCTGGGTCACTGGGAAGCACCTTTACTCCAGTGCTCCCATCAGACCAAGAGGGGTTTCCTGCACAAACAATACCCCCGTGACAGGGAAGGCAAAGCTGTCCAGAGAAAGCAGCTGTGTTTTAGGAGCAGGGGAGAATGATTCCTATTTAAAGCACTGTTAATTTCCCTCCTCTTCTTTATCTCAGGGAGATAATGACCCTCACACTTTAAGCCAGGCCAATTGCTGACAGGTTCAGCTTCTCACTTGAACAGAAGTTCATCCCTTCACCGGGCTGATGTCTTTACCTGATTGGAGCTCTTCATTAAAGCACCAACACCCCAGTAATGGAAACAAAATGAACTAGAAACCTCATTGCCGCTGCTCCAGGAAAAAGGTAGCACATTTCCTGCCATCCATCATGAGACCTAACAGTTCCAGAGAACACGCTTCTCCCTCAGCCAGGGACTCGCAGGATATAACACGGGGACAGTACTTCACCAGGCATGCATTAATCTGTCTAGAAAGACCAGCCCATAGCATGCACATCCGAACCGGAGACACCACATTAGCACTCCTAAATCACCCCTTCCTGGGTTGTGTGTGTGTTGGCGGGGGAAAGGAGTCACAACTTCCCACTGATAGCACCAACTCTTCGGTATCAAATCCTGGGGGTGGGAAAGGAGAAGGAAAAAAGCCCCCTTAACCCAGGCTTGAGTCTCCACTCCATAGCAGCGCTGCAGCAAAACTCATTAGTCATGGCTGGCAAACTTGAAAGGAATAAAAGGAACCAATGAGTAATGCACCACTATAAAAACATAACAACCTCAATAATGGGAAAATCAAAACCCTGCACATAAACAAAGCCACCAAAACAGGAGCACTTGAGCCAAGGTATATAGTTCCCAAATTCCATCTGTATAACGGCATTTGGAGCACTCCATCTCAAGTGTTGCTATACACACCAGCTTGGAAATGGTGGGTTTCTAGCCCTGACATATGCACAAATGCATAGATACAACCATCATCTCCATCGTCTTGGGAATCCCTTCCAAACATTGCCATTCCAAGAAGAAGCAGGTGAGGGGTAGAGGCTCTATCTAGCATATGTGGCAGCCTTAAGAGCTGCATTTATGCAAGCAAATGGAGCGTATCAGCTGCACTGTATTAACACCATTGCCTGCGAATGGGACTCTCATTTTTGTTGCTGTGACTGGAAACTTGCTCAACATAGAGTCGAGGAGAAAACTGCTTTGAGTGGTATGGTCAGAACAGCATTTGCACCTCCTGTAGCACAAACCCGCTGTCATCTGCCACATTGCAGGAGCGCAGTCTTGTCCATGCTTTACACACAGAGAGAACCGAGGAAAGGCCTCCCAGTATGATGCCCCCGACCAAACCAGCAAGTCTACAGGGAGGAGAACAACTCAAACTGCTACAGTTCGCAGCAGGATGAACCCCACAAACCACTGCACAAATCCCATCAATTACCTCAGTTAAGGGCTATAAGGAGCTTCAAGACAAAGCTGATTCCATCATGCAACTCATGATTCCTGACACATTGCTTAAAGCCCTGGATCTGCACCTCAGGAGCCTGCAAAAGAACCTTCGCCTTCATCTTAACCTGACAAAAAGCCAGTTCCTGGTTCTGGTGGCCTTGAAGCTTAAAGGTTCAACACTGCCAAAAACCGATAGGCAAAATGAATGCTAAAATGGTTTTCTCTTTGTGGCTTTAACCTCCCTGCCACAGGTTTCTTCCCAAGCTCACTATGTACATACACTACCATATCCACCCAGGGTGGCATCACTGCTGTCATAGGGTGACATTCATAGTGCAATAATTAGTCAGCAGAGAGGCTGACCAGATAATCCCCCCGTCCCTCTAAGGTTTTGTCCGTGTGACTGTACACTGAAAAGCAGGCTATTTGAGGATGTTTGCTTCTCTATGACAGCTCTTTCCTAGAACCCAATGGGCTCTAACATTTATTTTAACATGACTCCTTTATTAAGTCATTTTCCTATTCCTGAATGCCACCTGCAGACATCAACTAGTGCTATTCACTCCAACTTTGTAACAAATGGAATAAAACCTGCAGGATTTTCTTCTTGACATGATGATAATCCCACAGACCTAAGGGCTATAGAGTGAATTCTTACACAATATGATAATTGACTCAGTCTCCAAAGGATAAGCATGTCAAGATACAGAAATCATTTTTTTCTTACCAGCGCAATGAAGATGTGATTGAGAATGTCATGTTCTGGGTGCATGAGCAATAGTCTCATAACTCATGATCTAAAATAAATTGTTCCATCATTTGTACAAGTTAGGAGATATTCCAAGTCAGACAAGCTGAAAGCAGAAGTTTAAACATACTCAGCATGGCAGAAGGAATATTAATTTCCCTCCCCCCTATATAAACGTTAAATCACAGCCTCTCACTTAGGGTTAATCAATCTTTCAATGGTGCTCAAGCCCACCAAACACAAACATTTTTTCCTGCAAAATCTGGCAGAAAAGGGCTTCACTGAAGCACTGGAAAAGGCTTTGACAAGTCCCCAGCGAAAAGCACTACATGAGAACACACATAACCTCACTGCTACATACCAGATACCCTGGACGGCTTGTCCATGATTACCTGACTAAGGAGCCATTTATGTGAAAGATGCCATAGGCAATGTAGGTTTCGGTTCCCCCTTCATTCCCATAAAACACTATTCACTTCCATAATTGAACCTTCAGCAACAAAGAACCTCTAACAAATGAAGCAATTTCTGGGGAAACTCAGACCCTAAATCCATGCAGACAACAGCTCCTGGGCAGAGTTCAAACACATCCCCTGCTTAAATTCTTTATCTCAGGCCACTTAAAACCCCTGAAGAATAGATGCATTAAACAGACTTGGGAGAGAACAAGAATGGCACTGCAGGCTGAGATCACTCCAAAAAGGAGGAGAGGATGCTAATTATACCACTGTTAAAATGGAATCACTGGGGGAATAACAACAAACAGTCAAGACAGTTAAGCAGTGCAAGAGCTGCTGTACTACTTCATCAGTGCTAGGCCACCCTCCTGAATGGAGAGTAACAGATGACATCAATGTGGTGACAGGCAATCAATGAACACTCAATTAACAGTTACAATATTACTAACTTAAGCAAAACGTGCTTTTGCTAATGGCAAGCTCCTTTGTACTGATACCACCCTAATTTAGTTTTCTTCAACGCACCAACATCAGACGTTGAAAGAGAGAAATTCAGATGCCACCATGGGAGAGGAAATACCCCTTTGATTCTGCAAAGGGCCAAGTCAAAGGGACAGAAGGAGACAAGACAAGGCTGCAGGATGATAGGCTGCTGGAAATGTCCAAGGCCAGGTTGGACGGGGCTTGGAGCAACACGTTTAAGGTGCAACACGTTTAAAGTGCAACATGCCACTGCGTTTTCTTGCCATTGCTCCTTCCCACTCCTACCTTGCTCTGCAGCTTTAAGTTTGGCAAGGAGCTGGGTATTAGGTGAAAGTAACCCTCCTAAGCATACCCTGTGCCCTAATTAACACACCAGCCACCACCTGAATGGTAATGATACCTCTTAATCTCTCTCCCTGAGTTTGCTGAACATGGCCCAGGTGGTGGCATAAGGGATTCGTAGTTGCAGCATCCTTTGTTTCCGTGCAACTCCACAGCCGGCAAGCTGACCTAAAAGAACTCTGCAAGATGCATCATTCCAATTTAGAAACAGCCAAAGTACCAAGTCCTGGGTAATTTGCTCCTCTCCTTAAATATAAAGCTGTACAAAAATAAAACATGCCTTTCTCTCATCTGAATTTATCTAGCTGGAGCATCCAGACGCAGACCCACATCCTGCCTCCGTACTTTTGGCTAGCAGAGGTCCCTTCGTCTGGTTAAGTACTTACAGACAGTAATCAAAACACCCCTTAACCTTATCTTAGTTAAAAAGAACAGATTGAGCTTCAGTTCTGTCTCCAGCATGTTTGAGACTTCACACCATCCCTGTGGCTCTTATCTCCCACCAGTTTGCCAACATCATTTTAAAGGTACAGATACCGCGGCTGCACACAATGATCTCCCTACCTGTATTCATTATTTCTTTGCTTAGACAGCCAAAGATAGCATTAGCACTCCTGAGAAGCCACACCACAAGACCAGCTAGCTATTGATAAGATAATGAAATTAAGCTTCAGCTTCTCAGCTTGGCATGGCAGCTCCCAGGGGTTCCTCTCCCAAAGTGTGGTTTTACTCCCTACTCTCCTTAATGTGGATTAGTAAATTATCACATGCCAGTGATGCTGCAAGAGCTGTCTGTACATTTACCAGTTCCCACCACAAAACAACCTGACTGCACTTCATGCTCTTTCTCAAACCCTCACGTTTGTCACAGCACCGGAACACGGCTTACCCTGGCTCAGATAACACAGGTCATGCTGCAGACACCTCAAAACCAGAGCTTGGTTCACCATCCCATACGTGAGCTTCCTGCTGTCAGGATCCCAGGCAGAACAGGCCATTCATTGCCCCGACACAGCTGCAGGTCCCAAACCTGCAGTAAAGCCAGCTCCCGGGAGCCAAACCAGCTCCATCAACCACAGCCAGGCAGTGCCAGGGTATCTGCACTCCAGGCTCCTGCCAGAAACCATCTACCACACAAGGACTACAGCATTTCACACCCCTTCCAACAGAACTACCCCTGCCACACAGTGCTGGTTCAGATGCAGCTCAAGACATAGCTGAGATCCTCCTCCTAGAGCCATCATCGTGCCTCTGACCCACACAGGACAAGGAGCCGGAGCCAGCCCCGAGGTGTGCTTTGGGCAATGCTTGCCAGCACATTGCAGATTCATGCCATATCTGATGCCAGATAGAAACTGCAAACTCATCCAGCATTTGAAGGGATCAGGACCCAGGGGTCTGCATTAAGAACCTTTCTCTCTCCCTATCCCCAGCCTTACCAGTCGGATGCTAACACCAACTGCTTTTGCACCAAGAAAGAAATTCGTCCCAGCAAATGTGCAAGCACTGACATCTTAAGACAAAAAAGGTGCAGATTTCTCAACTGTTCACTGTGTATTCTGGAAATACATTCTTAGGGACTATTAAATCTGGGGATTATGGACTCGATGAGCAGCAGCTCAATGGACTAGCTTGCAAATACGTCTTCAGACAATCCTTAAAATGCAGATTAATTATCTAAGAGACCAGAACATTTATTTTTCCTGCAGACTTTCTAATGATCTGTTGCATAAACAAACATCCAGACAGTTCTGTTTGCGTTTGTGTTGGCTGGGATGCTCTTCAATAACTAAAGAGTGACTGAGGAGACTTAAATCTTATTTAACACTCGGCAGGAACAGAACAAAAGGCATGTCAGTCTAAATCACAGGAAGATACGTCTCCTTTAAAGACCCTTGAGAAGTCCATAGTAATGGTACCTAAAGGCCCTGTTTCCCAAACACAAAACTTCAGATAGGCCACGCAGCATTGCATTCTTTCCATTAGGTTTCATTAAAGAAGTGACATCATTTAACAACTAGTATTCCCACCAACCCCTTTTTAAGTGAGCAAGGCATTTTGTACGACAGACATGGTGTTCAGGGCTCTCCCACATTCAGATTACCACCGCTGCCCGACTAGGAGTTGCATTTGGACGACCTGTACAGCAGAAGATTGACTTTGGGGGAACCATTACGTGATAGCTGCCATTATAATGGGCACAGGGTTCTGCTGCTGCCCTCACCTCCTACTTCCTGAGTGATAATTTGAACCCTTAAAGTTAGAACCTGAAAATCCCCTCTTGCTGTTTAAGTCTGCCATTGATAGAGGATTACATTGATAGAGGATCAATCACAGCGGTCATGTTCTCAGTAAGGGGAATGAATGTGTTCTTTGTAGACTGTTTTCAGCTTCCAACTGCTCCATTTCCTTGCCCCTTCTCTGATAGGCTAACATTGCTGCTGGATATCAAAACCAATGCAAAGCAAGTGTGAAACATTATTATTCCAGCTTCACACCCACTTTCCCTTGGTGTGAACAATAATGCAGAGCGCAAGACAGTGATGAATTGGACCTGGAGAGGACCAGATGCTCTGTGAACATTAGCACAGTCTCTGCCCCAAACATTTTTCAGCTTAAACAGAGATGTGATAGCCTGCTTTCAAAGCTGCCCATGCACACATACTATCTTTTAACACCAGGTGTTACCGGATCACACACAAGGTGGAGCAGAAACAGAAAACAAGCCGAGACCAAACAAGAAAACAACGGCAAATAGTGAGTGTGGGTAGAGCGAAATACCTTTTGATCAAGCTATTTTGGGGTGAAAAAAAGCAGGTTTGGCACATCTAACAGCTTGCAGATCAGTGGTTTCAGTGCACTAGTGTGTTTGCAGCCAGGCTCTGCCCGTGGCTCCGTTTCTTGCCTCTTCACCTGAGGTGAGCCACATTAAGAACGACTCTATCAGACACAACAATTTGCTGCTTCATCATATTCTATAAAGAGAAAGCACGGGGTTGATGCCCAACATGAATCCCACTACAGACTCAAACATCAGTGACAAGGAGCATTGCAACCACTCAGAGCAGGGCCAGAGAGGCATTAAAAACCTCACTTCATTCAGAGAAACATCAACTTCTGTCGCTGCACCCCAAAACCCTTGGTTTCCACAGAAAAGTTACAAGCAAACATGAAGGCAATAGAAAACATGGCAGTGATGTTTAACAACCCATCCCATACTAGCTTTGCTACCCGATTCAGATGTCCGTGCAGGAAGGGGAGCGAGGGTGAGGAGCCACTACCATGGAGAAAGAGCTGACTTTGTGCTGAATCAGCTGAGGTGCGATCACACAGTTCATCCATAGCCATGGGAAGCACCCACCGTGATGCTCCCAAGGGATGCAGGTGAACTGGCATTAGGATGCACAGAAAGAGCTGTTCCCCACCAGCCATCATCCTCCCCCCCCCCGACACACAATATATGATGATCCCAGAAAGGAAAAAACCTGCTTCTTAAATACAGCAAAACCTTTCAGGAGCTGAGCACATGCCAGAGTGGGTGGGAAATGAGTATTATTATTACCGTGTGCTCCCGGGGTCTAAGACCTCAGATGACTTGTTTGTGCCCAGAATGAATTCCTGCAGACTCATTACAAACCCTTGCAAAGCAGGGTTTATAAGGTCACAGAAGAATTTCCATTAACTGTAGCCCAGCTCGGGATTGCCACGATGATCTATCTCTCCCATTTATGCATACGCAATAAAGCCAAGACGAAGCTCCTTTGCTTTATTTCCACATCATTGTGCTGATGCTGAGCTAACCAAATAAACAAACTGAAAAGCGAGTGGGGAAGGAGGGGGGGGGGAGAGGAACAGAGAGAATAAGGGAAAAGAAATGTGTGCCAGGCTCTCTCGCTCATGAAGGATGCAAATAAATTCCACAAGCTTTGAAGCCGGGAGATCTCGGCAGAGATGAAAATCCCCCTCGTGCTGGATGGCTCACCGGGTGCTCAGTTAAGACACTGCTTGGGCATGTATTATGCAGCTGCTTCCATGTAAAGGATGGTCAGAATAGTTCCTCTGCCACCTGACCAAGACCTGGCTCAGGGCTTTGCAATCGAGCAGGAACAGGAACCCTCTGGGCTCTCTGATCCCCCTGCCACCACCGTGAGACAGCATCAAACAGTAACACTCCCCTTCCAACACTTCCCAAGTCTCTGGGTAAGAGGCACGGAGGATGTGTCCATCCACTCATGCAGATGGACAGCTTACATCTCAGCTCCCTTCTTCCTTCCTTGGAAAACCCGGGGGGGGCAGTCACCAGGACTCAGCACAGTTCCCCATAATCCACCATAAAGCCCAGCTGGATGCAGCACTATCTGGATGCCCACAGCTCCTGCTCCAGCAGCACTGAATCCCTAACCCAACACAAGAGGCTTTGGGAAGAGCTGACTGTCCCTGCTCCATCACTGCAAACACCCCTTCCACAGACCCCCTGGACCACACAGCCCACCTGCACCTCCCATGGCTCCCCTTTGCCCACACAACCACAAGTCCTCATCAGGGGCACACGGATCACACCCCTGCATGCTCTCCTATGGAATCCCACAGAAGCCCTTTGGCTACATCATTAGGAAAAGATGTGCTTGTGTTTTACCTTTTCATGTGCTTGTCATGCTCAGCTCTGAGTTATACCCTGACTACAGTGGCCGAACCACCGGCACGCTCAGATCCATCAGCCTTGTCTCTTAATCCTTCCAAATGTTCAGCAGCTAAAGCAAACCCTTTCTGTTCTCACTCCCTCTAACTCAGCTCTGATCTGCTTCCACCTCCAAATCATTAAAGAGAATAAATAAGCCTAGCCCCAGTGTGAGGAGCCTTCACATAACCACCTATCTATGCTCTGATCAGCACCCCTCCATTACACTTCTGTTTTCCACAGCTTAACTAGGAAAGCTGGCACTGAACTCTGCCCCTTACCCTATAGCTATTTATTTCCAAAAATAGTCCCTTTCAGGTGAGTCTAATGAAAAATCCAAATAAATGAGGTACATTTCCAGTGCCTATTTCATTACCCTGCCAAGCTGCAAGTAGCATTAGGAAGGCAGGCTTCCCTACTCATCTTCCCCATATAAGCTATGGTGATTTAACCCCCCAAGGTTAGACCCATCCATTCCAGACCCATTATCTGTGATAATTAGCACCCCCCCACCTAGCATAGAACAGAAGCAAAACTCACCTACCCTCAGATTTGGTTTCTGTAAAGGCATTGCATGGTAAAACTCCTGCTGTATCTGGCAGCTCCTTTTGACCGCTTCAGTTCCTCTGGGGTAACTTCCCAGCAAGGAGGAAGAGGAGGGACCATCCCTTCCATGTTAACAGCTGGTTCTATTTCACACTTTATTTACTTCAGGGCTCTCAGATGAACCATCCCCAGTCCCACTCATTTACAACACCCAGGTTTTTTTCCCTTTGGTCATTATTTGCTCTTTAAACAGTTCAATCACTGCTAATTTACTGCAAATGGGGGGAAGGATTTCCTCAACATGCTGGTACAAGGAAATCACTTTTCCTTCAGCCAGTGCTTCTCTCTGCCACAGCTTCTCCTACATGCTGGGGTTCAGGGAGCCTCCATTCACTACTGCTGCCCATTTCAGCATCCTGCAGTTGCCTGGCTGTGCCGGACACCACCTACACAACATTGCTGATGCTGCACTGCATCCAGGAGCACGGGGAGGCTTTCCCCAGCTCCAGCAAGGTCTCCCACAGAGGCAGAGCAACGAGCAGACACCGAGGTCCTGTGTCGAGCTCACCTCATTTGGCTTAGTCATAGAGAAGCTGGTGGCAGGAGAGCGGTGATAAATCACAGCTGAGCCTCCTTTCTCCCCTCTCTTGCACAGCACCTGCAGAAACGTGGCTGAAAAGCACCCAAGGAGGCCCAGGCTCAGTTCATTTACATTAGCTCCTATAGACACTAGGTGAGCATTTCAAGGTACAGGAAACATTCCTGGGTTTACTGCCCTGATAGCTTTTGAACTGGTTGAAGTTTGTGATCTCTGCTCTACCCATCTGCTACTCGCTGTCGACCAACATGGAAATGATCCTGTTTGAGCTGGTCCTCACTGTGTTTTGCTGCACCTTCGTTAAAACTGCCCCATCCACCCCCAGCAGCACACCAAGCCTTCCACAGGCACAGAACAAAGGCCACAAAAAGCACTGTTGGATTAACAGCACTGATTATCCTTCCAAGCCATGTCCCGTGCATCAGGCAAAAAGTTACTATGGGGAGTTATCAGGGTGTTCCTTCCTATTCACACACAGCAAGATGTTCCCTGTATTAAAAGATACTTCAGCCTTATGTATGCTGTCTTCGAAGCCTCTCGTTCAGGGCAGAAAAACAGTTCTGAGAAGGCTTGCAAAACTTTTGTCTCACCTTTTGCCACCTAAAGCATGAAAAATAAATCAAATCTGACCCTAGCAAGTCCTGGGCATGAAGATCTTCCCCCTCAAAGTCAGAAAGAATCAATATCCAAAACCCAGGCTCATCAGCAAGCCTTTAAAAAGGGCAAGACATCTGCAGATGCTTAGTGCAGGCTGAATACAGAATAGAGCTTAAGCAATTGTTAAAGAAATCAAAGTTTCTTAGGTGCTGCTCTGTATCTCTGTCCATACGGCCCAGTGATGTCTGAGTCTAAGCATGTACCTGCTCCTTCATCACTTCTCCTCCTCTCCCCTGCTTTTCCCCCTTTCTGCCATGGAAGCCCACCCTCCCGCATGGACAGGCTCTCGCTCCGCATGCACAGCCAGCAAAACCACACAGCTCCTCTCCCAGCAAAGGAGACCAAGGCCTCATCTCACGTGGAAAACCAGCTGCTGCTCCCAGAGAAAGCATTACCTAAGCCAGCGTGGTCAAAGCAGAGATCCTACACTGCAGACGGATGCTTGCCCATCAGAACTCATGCGATCAGTCAGCACCTGAGGATCTTCCCCAAGTCCCGGGTGAGCTGTAAGTTCACTCGCTTTGCAGCAAGCAAAGGAATCAGCGTGAGCACGCTCCCCTGCGCTGGAGATGGGATTTCCTGACCAAACGTAGCTTCCAGAATAGCCAGTTTGGAGGCAGCACCTCCTTGCTGTGCCTTTGATGAGCTCTCTGAGGACCAGCTCCCTCGAATCGTTTGCCATTCACCCACAGATTGCTGCATGCTCCTTGGCACCCGAGCAGTTAGGTCTTTGCCAGCCCACATGACTGCTTGGCTTCTCCTCCTTGCACAGCTTGCAAAAGAAATCTCCAGCAAGAAACTTGCAGACAGCATCAGCACCGTCTCCGTGGGTCTCTCACTCGCTGGCAGCTGCCCTAAACCCCCTTTCAGAGCCAACCTTTCACAGGTGACTCTTCTCAAGGAGATGCTGATGCCTCCATCAGCCTCTTCCCACTCTGGGAAACCCAGTGGCCTTCCCACAGCCCTTCATTTGGGGCTCACGCTGCTCCCATCACCAAGAGCACACACATCATCTCCGCAGGAGCCAGCCCTTAAGGGGTTAAAACAAACTGCCATTTAAAGAGCATTCCCATCAGCTCTATCACACTCTGAAGCCCCTTCCTGCTCAGCACAGGCTGTCAGCTCCCCCTTGCCCACAACCCAGGTACAGGTGTCTCACTTTAGGGTGTTAATTCACGGCAGGTGTGGGGAAAGCAGCACCTGCAAACCAGACAGAGCCACGCAGCAACTTCCCAACTTCTGACTCTGCTAATGAGACCCATCCCCGAAATGGAAACCAACGGGGAAAGGTTCAGCCGCTTACCATATATTTCTCTACCCAGATGGTTCCCTTCAAATACACATGCTAATATGCATAAACACTAAAGCAGACTTGCACCAAGGCACTTTTTAAATGCCTTGGCACGGTGGGAGCCTCTCTGCAGATTGCTTCCACAGAGCACACTTCTACCCCTATGCAAAACGCAGACTAAAGCAAGCCATGGCAGAAAAGCACCGTTAGAACATCATCTCCTACCTGCGAGCACACACGTCCTATGTAGAGCCCAGGAGCCTGTGGCAGGAGCTGCTGCCGGCAGCTCTACGGGAGCACCAGCGACTCCATGGGGATGCTTGCTTGCTCGCTCGCTCGCTCTCCGATGCTGTAGAGCCTCGGCTGCCTGTCCAGGGAAGCAGGGAACGCTGTGCTCCCGGCTAACTGCGGCGGTCACATCCAGCCGGGATGCGGCTCCTCGGAGGAAAGGCTTCACAGAGACAAAGGGACTGGGTCCTGCTGGGGGCGAGCAGAGGAACCTCCCGCTGCCGCGGCGTGGGACAGCCAGTGCCCAGCAGCGCTCGGGCAGGAACGGTGCCCAGGATGCGGTGGCAGAGTGAGCCATCCCCTCGGCATCTCCCGCTAGCGGAAGGCCCCCGGGGAAGCGGGGAGCAGCTCCGGCTCCTCCGGGAAGCAGCACCACGCTGCAAAGGCCACACGTGTGGGAGACGAAACAGCCCCCGTGCGGGCTGAATTAACTTCCCCAGGGTCACAACCTCGGGGTCTCACACCTGGGAAAGGAAAAAGCCTGATGGGGGATGAGAGCTGAGTAACGCTCACAGCATCTCTGCTGTACGCAGAGCTCCCAGAGCTGCAGGCTATGCCGGAGTTTAAGCATCAACAACACAGAATAAAGTTGGGCCTAGGAAGAGGCTGCTGCATGGAGTTTCCCCCCACTGCCCAGAATCGACACTGCTTGCTCATTAAAGGAGTCTCCGCCAGCATCAAACCTGCACGTCTGCGCATACAAGTACCTCATGTATCCCAAGACAAATTATTCACGAGCACAACTCCAGCGAAACGCATTCCAGAACAATGAACCTTTTCTTTCCAATCCGAAGCCTGAGAAAAATCTCACTTCAACACCATCTCCCCCCCTGCCTATGCCTGTCGCACGCAGGCTGAGAATACAGCAACACGCAAGTACCCGGGGAGCATCCATTCCAGCCAGCCCCGCTCCCGGTGTCCACCGCACGCTGGAGACATCCCGGGGACCGTTCCTAGGTAACCCAGAGGAGTTGCAGTCACACAGAGCCCCCCATTCCCCGCACTCCGTGAACTTCAGCTCTCCCGAAAGGGGGAACACGACATTTTGCAACTCTTCCTACGCTAAACACACTGCGGCCACCAACATCCCCCCCCTCTCCACACACACACACACACAAGGGCTGGTAACAAAGTCCTTCACCAAGTGCTGCCGTAACCGGGGCGAACGGGGCTGCTGCCGCCGGCAAGCATGGGCGCGTCCGGCTCCGCTTCGCCCCCCGCTCCGAGCCTTGCCCGGGGCTCCCAGCGCCTCCCGGCTCCGCAGCGGCGGGCGAGCGGCGCATCCCGGGCCCGGGCATCCCGCGAGGGGGGGGGGGGGGGAACGGGGGGACGGACGGGGACCGCGGCCGGCGCCTCCACAGCGGGGAGCGGTGCTCTGGGTCCCCGCCGCCCCTTCATCCCCCCCCCGTGCCCGGTCCTCCCTCCCCGCGGCGGCTCCTACCTGGGCTGGGCGGCGCGGCTCTGCCAGCGGCTGCTCCGGCCCCGTTCCGACCGCGGCGGCGGCGGCGTCGGGCCCCCAGCGGCGAGCGGGGGAACTGCAGGGGCGGCTGCCGGGGCACGGCGGCGCGGGAAGGGGGTGAGCGGAGCGGGGGCCCCCCCGCGGGCGTGCGGGGCAGCGTGGAGCGGGGCGGGATGGAGGGAGGTGGGAGGTGGGATGGGAGGGCAGGAGGTGGGATGGAGGTGGGATGGGAGGGCAGGAGGTGGGATGGAGGTGGGTTGGGAGGGCAGGAGGTGGGATGGAGGGTGGGATGGAGGGCAGGAAGTAGGGGCTGGAGAACGGAGATCGAAGGAGGGCAGAGTGAGGATGGCAGGAAACGGGGCAGAAACCAGGATGGAGGGAGCAGAGGGATGCAGGAAGGGGAGGGGACTGAGGAGGGGGTCAGGAGGGCAGGGAGCAGTGGGGTACTGGAACTGTTGCTTCCAAAGTGACCGGTTCTCCTAAGGCTGAGCACTGCCGAGAGGGAAAGGCTGTGCCTTCTCTCCCCACACATCCCAAATCCTGAGCTGCTTAGCACTCCCTGCTCTTAGCCACAGCCCTGACCTCTCCCTTTGCGTCCTCTCCTTCTTCACTGCTTGGAAAGGACACTTTTGCCCAGGGCTCCTAAAATCTTCATGTTCAACGTTAATCTCCTCCTTGTGCCCTGCACAGTAACACAATGCTGGCTAAGAGACATCAGCCAGCACTGGGAAACTGGGAGGAGTGGGACGAACAGGACCTGTCGTCTAGTGCAAGGCTGGGAAATGCAGCAGCAGGCGGCCAGCTTCCTAAGCCATGGTGTCCCTGTAGGCTGTAATGCTCCAGCCATCTCTGCTACGCTGCAGTTTTGTTTTCCTGTTTGTTTTCAAGAGCGAGCAAAGCAAAGCTTGTAAACCATCAATTAATTGGACTCTTGCATTAGGAGCAATGAACTACTCCTTGACAGGAATTCATCTTCCCCTCCTGCTGAGAAGAAATAAGCTGGAGGAAAAGAATCCGCCTCACAGCAGAAAAAAAGTGAAACGCCTCTGCTTCAGAGACAAATTACTCATAAGATACATAGGTAACAGGCACAGGGTGCTTTGAGCTCATCCCTTTCGCACATCATTTCCCATAGGACAACAGCTACAAGCCAATGGCTCTGCGAATGATCCCTGGGCCTTTGCACCAGTGACCGTGCCCGCCAGGCCATTCCAAGCATTTATTATCCTCAGGACAGAAGAGCATTTCCCTACGTCTGGGCTGCATTTGCTTGGAGATCCATGACTGTGGCCCTCAAGGTCCCGGTTCACAACTGCCTGGGCTGCAGCGCAGCGCTGCGTGGAACAGGGCTCCATGCTCACAGATGAGCATGGGCAGAGCAATGGGTTCTGAGAGACAGGAGCACACAGGTTTACCTGCCAGGGCTGGGATTGCTTCTGGACCAAAAGCAGCCCCTGTGCGAGCGCCAGCAGTGGGAGACTGACGGAATCTGCCTCTTACCTGAGCCAGGCAGGGCTCCCTCTGTGCATCCCTGGCAAGCATGGTCCCGATGGATGCTGCATCCTCCTCATGACCCTGCCATCTCCTGCCTTTGGAGAGGTTCCCTTTCCCCTCTCCTTCTGCTCTTGAAAAGCTCAAGCTGTCCTGCTGCAAGTCTCACCGCTAAGTCTGAGCAAGGATAGCTGGATTCCCATTATTTCCAGCTTCATTTGCCTTCCCCAGCTTCTGAGGCAGTTGTGTTTCGTTTAAAAGCTGTTGGCATCTTTGCGTTTGAGATAATTCAGGGAAAGAACAAACGGGATAGAAACTGTCTGCAGATAAATCCGGTTTGGAAATAAAAGGGATTCCAACCGTAAGAGGAGAGGTTTGAAACTGCCTTCTGCCACAAAGTGTTACGTGGGGAGACGGGGGAGAGGGAAGCCATCCAACTGGATTTCGAATAGAGTTTGGTCATTTTATGAATGAGGGTATCCGACCCGGTTGCCTGCAAAAGGAAGGGAGTCGGATGGCCTAGAAAATCCTGTTCGTGGAAGGAACTGTTGTTGTTGCAAGACTCTGCATGTAAAGATTAGAGGAGGTTTGGGATCCTGCTTACTCCCCAGGGCACAGAAGGACAGGGAAGGGACACTGATACATCAGAAAGCCAGAGAGGCAGCGCCTGTCCCTCCAGGGAGTTCAGGACTGCACCAGAAAGCTCATTCTCTGGTAGCCACTGTGAAGATGCTCTCTTAGGTCAGGCAAGGCCTTTCCTAAGGGAAAATGAGACGGTCCCAGAAAAGGACTTACCTGTCCAAAAGAGCAGCTCAAAACAGAGAGCTGCACTATTGCAGGTCCAGCTCACTGCAGACCAAACCCACGCTTTTCCCACCGGCCGCTTTGCTAGCTGTGCCCATGCAGAGTATAATAAAGCCTGCAGTGATGCATATGGATCAGGCTGCCCCCTTTTTCCCTAACAACAGACTGTTTGTTCCACGGAATAATGTAACGTCTCCAGATCCAAACATCTGGGGGAAATAGCCACCATCAGTAACCACAGCGCTTGCCTCGCGGCATTAGATATATCTGAGTAATTACATTATCTTTTCCCTCTCAGTTGCACTAAGAGGGGCTCTGATCTCAACCTGACGTGAAGTTGAGTCGTGAATCATTTAAACAACTGCTACATTTATCTTCATAGGTGGCCGTATTTCAGCAGAACAGTAAATAACAGTTACCACTGTAAGAAAGAGTCAGTCAAATGCATGGAGTACTAAGAGATTTCTGGGGAGAAAAGACACTGCACAAGGCAAGATTTCTCATTTGACTGAAATATAAAGAAATGAATCTATTCTGCGTGTGGCAGATTTTTCCTTCAAGGTTCATAACCACTTTCTGTTGGTAATAGAAGATGTCCAAATTAGATAATTTTATAGATAAGAACAGCTTTGAAGGAACCGGTTAGCGGAGTAACTGTCTTGTGGCAGTTACATAAAAAAGCCCATCTAATTATATATAGATATTTAGATGGCTCAAAGAAGTTAGTAGGATGACTTAGATAAATAAGGAACATTTTGTGGAACAGTTTGTTTGCTTTCTTTTTCATGCAAAAGAAAATGTGTGTGAATTGAAGACGAGCTCGAGTCAGAAATGGTATCTGCAATCCTGATGTAAGGCCATGGGTGGATGCTGGTAGCCCCATCTGAAGAGGATGCTCCACACACTGTGTTGTCTCACTCCCCCCCGCCCCGCTGCAGCAGGCACGTACGTGGTTGCAGGATACAGGCTATAATGAAGTCAGGAATGGCACTGCCTTGCTTGGTTCTGCAGCCAGGAATGCAGAGATGACTTGCCTTACAGGCCTGCTTCCCAGAGATGTGGGAGCCCTGCTACCACGCTGGCACTACAGACATTGAAACAGCGGCTGCCACAATCACAGCAATCCTTTTAACTTGAAATGCAGCGATATGCCCACATTCACCCAAATTCCTGGCTCAAACCAACAGTTGGGCACTCATTCGTTCCTTTCTAGGCCATATCCTGCCTCTCAGCAGCCTCCATCCTTACGCTTCTGCTTATTCCCACTTTTGAAAGCAACACATTCCCTTAGCTACTGCGTAATCTCATAAATAAATACATATATATGTGTGTGTAGTTAGTGCTTAACGCTTCCAAAAGAGATTGATTACACACTCTCTCAGGTGCTGTACACACAGAGACACAACCCTGGAAGATCAGAGCATTTAAATGAGTTCCAAACAAGTAGGTGCACTGCGTTGCCATTTTAGAGATGGGAAAGAGGGCTGGAGCAATGGCATGACTTCAGTAAGGTCAGGCAGGCTTGCTTAGCATATCTCAGAACTAAACCCAGAGCGTGTTTAGTCACAGCCCTGTCCTTTCACAAGGAGAAATACCCTCTCCAGGTGATATAAACATTGCACTGATTATTTGCAGTGTTTATCTGCGCTTGCACCTTCATTTTCCTGCTTTTTGGTGTTCTCTTCTTTGTAATCCCTGCCATCAAAGGATGTTTTCTCCGGTACGCATTCCATTCACACACCGAAGGGAAATAAAAGCGGTCATTGAAAAAGCAAGGCAAAAAACAAACCCCTCCAAGAACAACCACCACGAACCCACTAAACCAACCGCTCTGAGACATGGTGAAAGCAGAAGATGAAGAGACTTGCAGGTGAGAAACAGGAAAAGGGAGCAATGAAGAATGAATCTGACTTCAGAGATCTCATCAGGAGGTTGGTCCGAGGACAAGAGGGGGAGATGCTTTTGCGAGTCCAGCTCCAAGCATCCCATCCCAGTTTTTCCCATCAGCACAGTGTTTTCCAGCACTGGTACTTCTATGGAGAGTTAAGAAAGCAAAGCACAGAAGACAAAGGCTTAGCCTAGGATGGTGTGCATCAGCACGGTCAGCTGAACAGAAGGATATAGATCTGACAATCCAATCCCCAGGTCTTTTAAGCATACTCCAAGTACAGAGCAGAGCCCCAGAAGAGAAGCTGATGTATGCAGTCACCCCAGCACATGCTTCTGATGCAGGTGTTGGTGCAGAACATGTGCCATCCGGAGGGTAGGGTTTACTGAGAAGAGAAGCCAAAACTGGAGTCTTTCCCTGCTCCTTTACTAATACTGGCTAAGCTACTATGAGCTGTCCTATGTGTATGACTGGCAGGGGACAGCTACAACCACTGCAGCTGCAACAGCATTAGCAACATGGAAGAAATACTTCTGGGATCTGGTGGCCTGATACCGTCCTACCTCACATAAGCATTTTCTTTTTGCCAACTCCAGACCAGATGCAGAGCCCATCTTATAGAGGGAGACAGATGAGCAATAGCTCAGCAGTGACAGGGCTACTTTTATTATAGCAGAATAAAGAAATAGCAGAGGAGAAAAGATGAGCTCAATATAAGACACAATTGAGGCTATTTGACTTCTGCTGCACGCATCCACTAAAACGATGATGATGAATGGGTCCGGGTGGCTTGCAAAACACTGTGAACCTGTTTCTTAAAGGACAGAAGTTACCCAAAGCAAAATAAAGAGCTAAAAGAAGTCGGTATTTGGAGGTGAAACACTGGGTAAAGGACATGCACAGCAGAACATGGAACAGGCAGTTCTATAACCAAGTTCCTGTGTTGCATAGTGAACAAACACCAGAACTGCTGGAGGAAAAGGAGGGCAACTCTTCTGCTCACTGCTAATTAGACTTCAGACTTCTAAAAGGGAATGGTAAAAGGAGGAGGAGCAGCAACTTCCGCAGCAGGATTTAAACTGCAATGAGGGCCCACAGGGACGGGTTGAATCTCATCATCCTCATGGAGGTCAAAGGCAAACGGATGGAGTTGTATCAACTACACCTTGATAAAGCTAAAAGCGTTCTTTCAAGCTGGAGCTGGCAAGTGGGAAACACAAAGCTTTTTCCTCTCCATGATCACAACGGAGGTGTTGTCTTAGCACCGCGAGTGAGATGTGAATTGAAGCTTCGAGAGACACGAGGAAGATGCGCTCATTAATATCCTAGTTTAACGATAACCCCAGATAATGTGAATTATTGGGGAAGCTCCAGAGAGCTGACAGAGATGTAGATTTACTCTCCCATCCACGCAGCTCCACTTAATGCAGTTTATTCAGCAGCATTGAGTAAATACCAACAAGAAGGTTAAAATATTGATCAGGGAAAACACTTCACTGCCTGCAGCTGAAGAAGCTGCAGACATCTGGAAACAAACAAACTGGGGCAAGAAAGCAGCAAGAGATATTTTGGGCACTTTCCTCTGCCAAAAGCTCAACGGATGAGTTGCAGCTGCAAACTCCCATCTGGAGAGGGGAGGAATGGATGCTCCCCGCTTGTAGGAGGGAGGGATCTCACAGCCATCAAGCAAGGAGCACGCTTCCCCCAGCCCTATTAACCAAGCAGTGGTTACATCAGGGCATGGGGCTGGGAGCTTGATTTGCAACACTCCCAGCTCTGAAATCCCTCGCACAGCCACAGCTCTATCTTCCTGCTTTCGTGGCATCTCTCGCTCCAGCCCTTCCAGTGTAGAGCTGAAAGCAGCATTAAAACTTGTGGCTGGCTTCCGAAGCTACCCTTTAAAGAACAGGTATCTAAAATGGTGTTGAAAATCTATTAAGCCAGTATCTTACTCAAACAGAGGCACGTGTCAGGTACCAGTCCCATACTCGTGCTCACATGCATCACGCTTAAAACAAACACATCCAAGCTTTAGCTTAGTGTGAGCTGTGCCTGTCCAGCTGTTTCTCGTCATAAAATAACCCAGAAATGACCATCTGAAACCAGATTCTCTCAATCCTATTTTGTGTCTTCCTCCCCTACCTATGGTAGGCAGCAAGGAGAGATTAATTCCATGCTTGTGTATGTAAAAGAGCCCTTAAAAGACGCAGTACGATTCTCCCCCATCCCTAGCTGGGATTCAAGGGCACAGGCTGCAGGAGAAGACACAAAGCTCAGATTTTTCTGAGCTGTTTATTTGGAATCACTTATTTACAGCAGCACAGTAAAGAATGTATAAAATAACTTCCAAATTGGCAAAACACGAACAGCATCATTAGGAAAACATAATGGTGCTCAGATTAGCAATTATAATAATCTCTCAAGGAGCTTCACATCCATACTGCAGAAGGGGGGGGCGGAAGAGGACTCTCAACCTTCACAGACCTGATTTAGTTTGCTTTCTGGTTTGGTTTTTATCAGCTTGTCTATCAGCAATGTGACTGCAACATTACCCAGGGAAGTCAAAAGCTAAAGAAGGGAATAGCACTAAATGGTAGCGATTCAGGTAAAGCATCCTCTGCAGATGATATAACAAACAGAGGCCTTGGCATTAAACTCCCAGCAGAGACGCTCCCTATTGACTACATCTCTAAGTTCCTTCAACCATAAGTTTCCATTTCATTTCTCTTTCAAATTCCTATCTGATCCTAGTGGAGGGAAAACTATCCATCGAAAGAAGGGAAATGCAAAGACCCAAGCGCACCCATCCCGATACACAAATACCGTGGTGTGCCTATCCCCTGGCTCATATCTAGTGAAGAGGCAAGGGAGGCCAAGCACAAGGGTGAAGTTTCATCTTCTACAAACTCTTAACTTGGTAAAGCAGAGCAATCGAGAGGGGAAAACCAAGCGTCTCGTTCTGCTGCACACATCATTTCACGCTTAGGCCCCATCTCTGCGGACGCTCCAGTCTCCGAAAGAACTCGCTGGAAGAAACCCAACCAATCCAAGGCTATGAAGTTCAAAAACCCAAAGACGTGTATAAGGTGATTCACTTTACAGAACACAAGCAAACCATCGTTTAAACCCAATGGACTCTGTCTGGCATTTGATACAGAGCTGCAGCCTTTTAGTTGAACAGCCAATGCTTCAGGCGAAAAATACTCCAGCAAGACTTAAATGATAAACATTTGCAAGATATTCAGCTGCGTTATCATGTCAAAAAGGTACGTACTGACAGCTCCTACCCATCAAAAGAGATTCCCTTTTAAACATAACAATACACCTGTAAGTTAATAAAATCCACTTATTGAACGTCATCCGATAATGGTTTGGGTTGGATTTAACGAGACAGTGCGAGAAACCCAAAAGCCAGCCCTACAGCGGGTGAGGTGCTGGAGCACGGGAACAGGAACCTGTCAAAAGGGATGAGATGAGCCAAAGCATGAACGGTGACAGCTGTATTGGACTTTTTAGTGTTCATTACCTTGCTGCCAGCGACACAAACAGTGAAATACCTGTGGAGAGAAAGCGCTGCGGTGAATGAAACAGTGCCTGTTGTACCCGAGTAGGGAATTCACTACAAGGAGTAGAATTCCGCTTGCAAACCCAACCCAGCAACTGCAGGAACAACCAGAATGGCCACAGGTGCAGTGCGAGCTGTGCAAAGCACAACCAAGGCATCACTCACCGTGAAGGACATCAGTCTCGGCTCAGATCAAGTGGCAGATTTGTGTGTTTTCTTGTAGTGATGTTTTGTGCTAATTGCTCTTCACTGGTCACCGCTTAAGGGAAGGCGTGCGGACATTCTTCCTTGTACAATAAAGGCTGCATTTGGCAAGGAACCAAACACCAGCATCCGTTAAAAGGCAGTTTCCAAACCGACACACTTCGGCTATGGTCTTAGTTTGTGAGCTTCCTTTTGCCTTGGATTAGCATGATACTCGTGATATTATACCCCATATGCAGATCTCAGACGATAGCCTTTGTGCAAGACTGATGCTGATACCACCACTGAGAAGCCAAGAAGTACAAGTCCACAATCTTATGGGCGCAGAAGCATTGATTACTGACCTGGAACTTCAATTCTTTCAGGAGGCACTTCACATAGTAACTCATTGCGACCAGCAGAGATCTGGTCAAGGTGCCTAAGCGTCTGTGAACACCGGAACCGGGTGCCTTCAATGTCCCAATCTTTAACACTTGGTTAAAATCTCTTGAGGCTCCAGTTTCCCCCTTCCCCTGTTTTTTAAAGGATCATCTTGGGCATAAAGCTTTGGAGAAGGCACACAAAACAAGGCACGCTGCTAGAAGCAGCTCTTTAAGCAGGGTCTGTCTCTGGAAGGCACCCATTTCTTGCACTGTTTATTCCCAAGGTTAGGATGGGGAGGAACCACAGATGGTTAGAGAGGACTCATCAGCTAGAACCAGAGTGGCCCAGACATTTCCTCTGAAACCAGGAGGAGACAGCACAGCAGGGAGGGAACAGTCAGTGCTTGGAACTACAAAACCCCTCTACATGGACCACAGGATGCTTGCTTTGCCAGTCGTCTGGGACGGCTCAGCACAAGAGAGCATCTCCAGCACCATCAGCAGAAGGCTCTTGCTCCCTCCTCAAGGAAGAGCACCTGGTCAATAGGAATTGTGTTAGCTGGGAGAACTGGGGGTCCCGTATGTGCAACAGGAACAACAGCTTCGCCTCAACTGAAAGCTTCCTTTGCCCTGCAAAAGGCTCCAGGCAATTAAAGCAAAACCACCCCCAAAAAAGCCAGCAGACAGAACTCATTTCCTTTAAGCTTATTTAATGATATTTGAAACGCTTAAATTTTCTATTTCCCAGATCCTGAAAACAGATTCTTTTTTTAAGTGACCAATATTTAAGTCCAGAAACATACAACCTTATCAGCTAAGTCATAAAAGAGCTATTTTACAAACATACATCTGGATAATTAGAACAATAAAGTCTTTTTAGACATTCAAACATGATCAGTAAAAATACAGGATTATTAATAAAGATTTTTGTGTATTTTCTTTCTTTTTTAAAGAATACTTCCAGATTTTCTTTCTTCTCTTTAAAGTAAATCTCTGTTGCGAGTACATGATTGTATGTTGTACAAAGGAAATAAAAATATCCTAGTATGAAGAGAGCTCCACAAGACTTAATTCAAAAGAAAACAGCAGTGTTTTGGCTGCAGTATCCCTTTTGCAGTACATCTGCTTGTCAGTTGGCACCTTTTGGGGAGGGGAAGGAATTTCTTTGGGGAACAGAGGGAGAAAACACTGGATACCACCAAGCACTGAAATTATAGCCAAGGGTCATGTGCTGAAGCATCAGACCCATCTTCTAATAACAGGGACAGTATGTGTAAATCAGAGTATCTATGAGAACACTGGAAATAGGCATAATGCTGTCTGAAAGCTGACCAAAACCATCTGGACGACTTAGCTCTTCTGAGCTACATTCCTCATCCTTCTTTCTGATCCCACCTATAGGATGTTAAAGAAACCAGGGTGATCAAATACCAGCTTAGCACTCGCTCTCCTATCCTATGGGAGAAGGAAGTTCCCCATTGCAGAAAGTACCCATCTGACTTGTCCATCAACCTGTAACTGCAGAAATCGCTTCTTAGAAGGATATGCAAGGATGGCTGCTATACCACCTCTTTGTTCCCAAGATAAGAAACCCTTGCTCATCTTGTATCTGGGGGAGAGGAGTGGCTGGGGCAAACAAACCAGAGAACACTGTCCTGCTCTGCCACCCAGTTTGAATAAGGGAATGTACAATCATTCAATCAGCAACCAGGGGCAAAATAAAATGCTTCCTTACACTGGAAACTGGAATTTGAGAAAGGACAGTCTTATGGCTTAAAGGGGGGAAAAACTGAGAATCCTGAATAGTGCATTTGAGTTCCAGCTCCTTCCACACAGTGAGACATGGCCTGAGGTCTGCCATACAGTAGATGTGCTACAGAAGAGAAAGGAATCCCCCATTATTTCAGGTTACTGCTCCCAGATAATGGTTTCCTGACCCCACCAGCATTTGTCTAGAGGGGTAATGCCCCGTTTGCGAGGATGGTCAATGTAGCATAACAAGGCCAGCTGAAACAAAACCAAACAGGACAGAGCACAGCGTGTCATTTCTATCGCCCGTACAACTGGGTTCAAATGGGTTGGTCTTCTCTAACACTCCTTAAAGCTCTCCACAACCTCCTGCTCTGGAGGCTGTTCGCTTCATCTGGTACAGTGGCTTCCCTGCCATTGTCACCAGCCTGGCACAAAGTGTGGATGTTTCCCCCCGTACACCTCGAGAGGTGACAGAGACAGAACTGCACCCGACCTCCCACTGGATTATATCCAAAGAAGCATTAAGGGCTGGTGGGGAAAATTCCACTCCAGCAGCTCTGGAGACAGAAACGTAAGGCTGACATGGAAACATAAATACTCTGCATTCCCAGGTTTTTCACTGCTGCTGCATCTATAACAGATGAAACAAAGCAGTGGTGGATGATGCTACAAAATGCTCATGCAAAGGTGAAAAAGTCAGAGGCAGCACGGGCAGACTGCTCCCCCATGGCTCACCTATAGGCTATGTATATGCTAACAGCTATATGTTTCTTGTGCAGTATGTTGCTCACCACGAACCTTGAAATACCTGGAGAAAATCAGAGAAACAGGGATTTTGCCTTCAGTTACAAGTATTAAACAACCAGGCCTTTACAGGTCCCGTCTTTGCTGGTCTTCTAGCATACTAAGCTTTCTCTAATAGAGATCAAGGGTCATTTTCACTCAGCCATGGAAGCCTGCTGGAAAGCTTCTAGGCAGCGAAGGCCACAGTAACTTCTCCTGTTTCTGGAGTGTGTAGAGCCAGGCAAGCATCATCCAGCTAATGAAGGGGGGCTGGGGGAAGTGCCTTAGAAACCAAGTCTATAGCCCAGTTCTCTTTCTGGCCGGATCACATAAAAGATGCCACATCAGCATGAAGCAGTTTTGGGGGCTTACAGGGAGTTCAGATGATTATAACCAAAGGAACTGTATGGCTGAAGGTGAGGAGGGAGGATACCACCCGTGAAAGAATGGAAGTGCTTGGCTAATACTGACAGTATACTCGTAGAGGTGCAACAGGACAGGCCTTGGTGGGTCCCAAGGAAGAGGAAGCTCCTGCCAGCCTGGAAGAGAACACTTTGGCTTGTGTTGGCAGTGTAATGCTCTGCTGGTGAGAAACAATACTTTGTGCAATTGGCTCTTGAAACAAGAGAAACTCCCCCCTACTCTATAAGGGCTCATGGCTCCGGCTTCCACATCAGGCCCAAAATCATCTCCAGTCAACCTCTGTCAATCTTTAAATGAACTTATCCCTTGCATGTTTCTAATGGGACAAAAAAGAACTGTTTTTTTTCCTATGTGAGTAGACAAAGGACAGAACCCATTTCTAGCCAGTAGCTAAAGAGAAAGCGTGTGTTTCAAAGGAGCGGGGAGTATGATCTTTATGCTGACCAAAGACAGACTCTCAGCACTTCTTGATGCATGCAGTGATGCAACACTATGGCAGTTCTGATTTGTTAATGGGATTTACAGGTTTGGCATGCAGCTCAGTTTGGGTTCACTAAACAGTTTCACTTAGAAAGAGGGTGTAAAGAGACTGCCTTACACGATTTCCACTAGCAGTCCTATTCAGTGTCTGATAATGGGGACAGCTTGAACTACCCTATGCCAAGCAGGAACTGCCTGCCCTAAGACCAGCTCCAGAGCAGAGGCACAGGCAGCTTGTGCTGCCCAGTGTTAGCTCTGCTGGTAGCCTGATACCTGTATCTTAGTCCCAGACTGGGAAGGAATTCCAACAGCAAAACCCGTTAGAACAGGCCTGAGGAAGTGCCAGGGAGCTGCTTCAGCCTTCTTTGTTCTGAACATCTCTGTTTCAGTGAGAACACATTGGCACAAATCAGTTCAGGAAAGAAAAAAAACCAACCACAACCAAAATCAAACCCCCAACCCCACTCCCCCAGAAAGAAACCCCAACCCCACCCCAAGCCCTCAGCAAGACATACTTTCAGGTACTAAAACTTACTGGCCCTATAATCAGCAGTACCTGTGGCTAACTCAAATGGCAGCCCTTATTCATTCAGTAGTGAATCAGGGGCAGAGCTGCCCCATATCTTTGAAACACTTCTGGGTTTGCGTTTATTCTTTTTGATCCAGAGAAGAGTTACAAAAGTGCTGCAGGTCCAAGTATTTTTATCACTTTACAAAGGAGACAATGATCAAAGCCAACAAAGTCAAGGAAAAAATTAAACCTATCTTTCTCCTCTCCCAGTTTAATCTTGCATGTCAACAAAGGAGACCCCTAATGGGAGAGGGGGATAAAGAAAGTCTGCCCATCTGAAGTGCCTGGCTATTTAGCGCATGGAAAATTCTTGTTACACATTTGGTGACATGAGCAGTTCCCATGCAATTGGTGAATACAGATAGTTCCAGCCACAAGTCATCCTAACACCTTCATAAGTAGCTCTTCGCATGGCAGCTTGCTTGCCAGCAGAGAGTGCAGAGTCCAGTCCAGTGAAGATACACTTGCACATGAGCACACCCTCTCCCCTCAGACCTGACCTTTGGTTCAGGAGCAGTGGCAGGCAGGGTGTACTGTAGGCAGAGGGCTAGAACTGTCACTACCCAATTAAAATAGAACAAACAAAAAAAAAGCAGATTAAAAAATTAAAATGTGCTTTTGATACACGGAATGAAGTCAAATAAATACATTGATTCTTCTTCTTTTAATGTCTAAATACATTTTTATATCCTACACCCAAAGCTCTGTACATTTGGTTTGGTTTTTCTGTTCTGAAAAATGAATTTCTGCGAGCAAGGAGAGGAGCAGAATAGAATAGACTCCCTCACTGACAAGATAGTGCAGATGCCCCACAGGAAAAGCACCCCATGCCCACTTTGCTAGAGTATGGTTCACGTTTGGATGGTCCAAACCCTCTTGGCTCAGAGTCCACAGGGAAGACAGCGGGTGCTGCGTCCTGATGCTCTTCATCCAATCTTCAGCCATGCCTGAAAACATGACTAGCTTTTGTCTGAAGGAGGAAATAAAAAAGGAGGGAGAAAAAGGGTTGTGAGGGGGGGATGCAATGAGATGAATGCCTAGAACACCAGTACTAGCAGAGAATGTGTGTTATACGAGAGACAGCGCACCCATTTAACCTTAAGACCTTTGTCAGCAATTCCAGCAATTACCTCTCTAGGATGCCTAAAGCCAGTTTAAAGAGCCCCATGGCAACCGCTTCACGCAGCATCACAGAGACCCCAGAGAAAGAAGAAGACAGATTTTAATCATTTTACACATGCAGACATCTTCCTCTGGGACTTTACATCAATCCAGGCTTCTTTGAAAGAGAAGCTGTGCATCCCGAGATGTAGATCTTTGGCAGGCAGGGGTGGGACTGCTTGTACCAACCTTCTCAGAGGAAGGAACAAGCTCCTCTGCACATGAATCTCAACAGATTCAACCGACCTTTCCTGCAATCAGCATGGTGTCAGCCCTGTGAGAGCTGCTGAAGTAGGTGAAACCTTCTTCATGTGTGTGATAAACATTAACAATTGACCTTGTGCTCTTTGTTTAATGTCTGAAGCTAACGTGCTATACGCTACCAATTACAGACACTCTGGTTGCATACCTGAGTGCTCTCCTGTGGAGGCTGATCCAGCCAGCCCTTGGCGTCGGAGAATGGTGTAGTCTTCCTCAACCTCCTAGAAAACAAAAACCCCCAAAACTCAAGTGGCTTTTTCCTCTATTTACCAAGTGAACAAAGAGGACTTCAGATGGGAAAAGAGAAGTTTCACTGCAGGTGAGTGGACTGGAATCACCCATGTTGCACCATGACCCACAACAGATCCTTTGTCAACATCTTTACCAGGGCTTCTATTTGTATGCAATATTCCACTTTCTTCTCAGATTTCAGTTAAATTAAAGGCCAGCTACTGACTTAACACGTTGGTATGCTTCATACATCAGGATGCTATGAACCTTCTATAGCAATGGTTATTATGCATACAGAATCCCCATCACATACAAAAAATCATTAAAGCTGAAAACACTCTTATTGGTCTACTGCAACCTTCATTTGACATTGGCAGCAGCATGCGACAGATTTGATAAGTCTTTTCATGTCAGGAATTCATATTCCTTAGGCCAGTGGCCCCTTCAAAGCTCCACTGCTGCAGACTTGCATCAGTTTTGTCCCATCCCTCAGGAATCTCTCTAGGTTCAAATCAAAGCAATATATGTACCCGCTAGCTCTAGCGGAACTACTTGCCTCTTGTAACCCACAACTTAATGCAAACAAACCACCACCAAGATTCTGCTTTAACAGTCTCCAGAAATAAGAGCCAAAGACAAAAAAAAGGCATGGCTGCTTTTTTCCAAGCTCTTTACTGATACAAAACCCAAGGAATATGAAAACCCCAATACTGCAAAGAGAAAGGCAGCGTACCTTTAACTTTTCAAGGTCATCCTCTATCTTCTGAATATACTGCATCATCTGCACACGCGACTCTATAGAGAAGTGAGGGCTTGCTACAAATGAGCAGGACTCTTCCACTGCTCCCCAGCGTGAGGCCATCATCTCCTCAGCAAAGGGGGAGCTTCCTCCATCTGACTGGGTGTCCCGGGGGGAAAGTGGCTGCTGCTGTGCAGAGTCCAAAGAGGCATGGCCACCTGCGGTGCACTGGAGAACTAGAGATGAGACCTCCTCATCTGTGGAGCTCTCCTGCACTGTTCCGTATCCGTCGAGGATCAAATAATTTCCTGTTAAGAGAACAGCTTTTTACTAACACCTCCAGCTCAATAATCACCAAGAACCATGGAACTAGAGGAGACAGCTTAAGCAGGCTTTAAGAAAGATAAGTGGTGAGAGGCCCACCTCCAAGGACATTTCAAAACGGGTAAGCAAATGCATTTGTGAACACTAAGCAGAATAGTGATTATATCAGACCAGACTGGTTTGGTTCTGAATTGGGCTTCAGAGACTGTGGCAGGTTTCTGGACTGCAGCTTGAGAATTACATGGTAAGATGAGCTAATCATCCCCCTTCCTGTTTTTCCTAAATGGGTGTTTCTATTATGATGTCTGGAAAACCTGCACTTACACTAATGGCACCTGACAAATCAAGGCTGCTAGATTTCCACTTGCTAGCTAGGGCACTGAGGATGCTTTTAGACCGGTTAGCTTGAAAGCTCAGCTTGCTGATGACATGCTGAAAGACAAAGCAATTATAGATAGAAATGTTTTCACAACCTGCGCCTAACACCAAGATTATGTTAAATTTCTCTACAGTATTCCAGCAAAGCTACCATGTGGAGTCTGAATTAAACCCAGGCCTATCTAATTTTGATGTCCCTGCACAGTTAAGAAAGTAAACAGCATAAGAGACGACAAATAAATTAGATGCTTTGCGTTGCTAGCTCAGTTTTAATAATTTAAAACAGCTCGGTAATTCAGGGGAAGAAGAATTGTTTTCAATATGGAGTTGGAAGGCAGCATTCAGACAGTCACAGATTGGCTTATTCATGATGACAGAATCCAATTTGAAAACAAAAGCGTATTTATGATAAGAGAACTCAACACCAGGAGTTACACAGAATCTACCCACTAGCAGCTACTTCTACTACAACAGGCACAGGAGATAAACCTCAACTTGTGTCCTCAATTTAGTGCAGTGTCACCATGCTGGCTGATTAAAACTCACAGGGCTTTCTAAACTCAAAATAACAACGAGTTTTTAAGAGCTTCAGACCGGGGTGAGATCTCAAGACAATTACAGTGCAAAGCTAAACCCTAAGTTTCTTTTCTGAAGCTTGATCAGGAGAAGCCAACACAGTATCTACGAAACAGCATGAGTCATGAGGACTCTGTGTGTACAGACTAAGGAAGTACTTTGCCTTCAGGGAACACGTCTTCCATACAGATCCTAACAGACACTTGAGAGATAAAGTGGTCCAGTGGCAACTGCAGTCAAGAGCTTGCATTGTGCCCAGTGCCTCTGTAATTACAGTCTGTCACAGTGTATTAACCCCACAGTATTTCAGCCTCTGCTGTCATAAAATAGAGAATTAATTAGGTACATATTTGCACAGCTCTTTTCAGGGCTAAAATGACTGTCAAGGGCCAAGAGTTAACTTTAAGTGTCCTATACCACATAAGCAAGAGAGGAAGTCTCTAATACTGAAACCGGACACATTGTCACTCTACGAGTGAATTCAATATGCTCACCTGAGATCCGTATTTGCACGTCCTCTTCCTCCTTCCTTTCCATTAATTCACTTTCAGATGGATTTTCATCACTGTGAGCTTCTCGAGCATCAAAAAAATGCTCCCCGCTTTCATCAGCACCCACCCCTTCCAGCTCTGCAGCTGACATCTCCAGATTCATACTCATGCGGTCTAGTGCTAAGTTACTACTCGACCTGGGGTCTCTCTCTATCAGCTGCATGGCATCTCCTGAAGCTGGCGATTCAGCTGAAGTCCGGAGGCCATAACTAGCTGTAGACTCATTAGTTCCGGTTCTTGGAAGCTCCCTGTCTGCTCCAGGCTGGTGGAATTTGTTGCTCTCAGGGTCGTTTCCACTCTCTGTTTGGGCTTCTTGAGAAACGGTCCTAAACCTGGGAAAGCGCTGCCGGTCTTCGAGGGTCCCCTTCTCAGAGAAGCCAAGCTGCTGCACCAACAACTGTTTCAGCAAGCCCACTGCAAGTAAAGAGAACGTTCACAAGGCTTCACAGATCATAACCTCCCTAACGGTCATTAAACCAGGCTACCCTTCCGCAGAGGTGTATCTCGTAGCAGCCAGCCCTCTCATTGCTCTTGGCAGGAAAAACAGGGATAAAAATAGGTGTATCAGGTCTGAAGCCTTCCTGCACATTTTACAAGCGAGAGCAAACGTGTCAGTACAAGTTCCATCTTGCTTAGGGGAAAAAAAATCACCTACTGAGATTACCCAGCAACTGAGCTGGAGTGCAGGTGAGCGCACAGGTTTTTCCCAAGCCCCCCAACCGTGGCCATAATAGGGGATTCCCACCGGAGAAATGAACATATTGAAAATATTCCACTCAACTTTGAAATGACAGATCAAAAAAAAAGGATACTGAAGACACATTTTCCCCTAAAATTTCATGCAAATTTATGCTTGTTTGAACTTCAACCCACATTCCTTTAGTTCTCAAATTATCCCAACCCAACACTTCGTATTAAGGACACATTGTTGAAAACAAAAATGCGATGCTGTCAAGAGCACAAGTACACTCTTCACTCTCACCATATAACGCTCATGTAACACCCAGGAAAAGCTATGATGTCATACAGCATAACAGTCACTCATCTAAGTGGAAGGCTGTTGTCAAAATGTGAGTGACATTCTGCTGCTGTTGGAGGGCTGCTCTTTTAAGTCTGAATAGTCATGAGATGCTAGGGCACTGTCTTCGCATACCCCACAGACTAAGATTATCTTAGCACTGGTCTCTGAAAACAAGTACCAAGAACATTCATACAGCATTCAGAATTAGAAAAGCACTTTGAATCCTATAAGAAGGAGAAACATAAACGGATCAAAGGATCTGAGGGGAACTATCACATAGCAGAGAACTGTTCTTTAGCTGTACAGAGAGACAGAAAAAAGAATTTGGGCCAAGGAGATGAAGCCTCTGCATTTTGGTAAAAGCAAATAACAGAGAAGCAATACAGACTATTCCCTTCACATATAACTGAGGGACTTCGTGTCCTTTCAGAACTGCCAAGAGGAGATACATGGATTAATGAATTCATTCAAATTTTAGGAAGTTATATTTAGGGATTGCACTACTAGATCTGATCAAGTAGGTTGCATGGCTCTGCATCCTTCCTCTGAAAGGAGGTATGCCAGAGAACAGAGGAAGTGATTCAAAATCTATTACAGAATCTGTCCATCCGGAGAGTTTCTTTACAACACACACAAGTGTTGAGCTAATTATATCCAACCACATCCCATGTCCTCAGAAAATCTGAACCTAGGCTTTGTCAAGCTCAAGTATATCCCATATGTTTGCATGGTACAAAAACCCATGCAAAATCATGTTCTGCTACTCATGAAACCTCTCCTGTTAGGCTCCAGTGCTATGAAAATAAGCCCACAGGCTGACTGCATTGTCTTCTAACATCCAGCAATGGCACTGTAAAGCACTGCATAAAGTTGCAATATAATTTTGTCATCAAAGCACTTCATGGCCAGTAATTAACAACTCATTACTACCATCATTTTATACATGGGAAAACCACAGAAAAATGAGATGATTAAAGCCAAAGGAAAGGGCAGGATATGAACTCAGGACTTGGAATTCCCTGCTGTCAGATTCACTTTGGTTTGCTATGCTGTGATCTACAGCACAGAGAGAATCGATATTTAATAGAAATGGGCTTTATTTTAGCCCATTGATTCAGATGGGTGACCTAGCAATGCCCATCTCCACACCACGGCCCAACCAGACACTGCCCACAGATACTTACAGTTCCTTAATGCATCCAATGCCCACTGCCCTTCTGATACGGAAGATAAACTGGTGGTTGTGTGTTCATAGCATGCAGAAGAATCTTTAAGTGTCAGGTCTGCCTGCTGCACTTTATCAAACTGTCCTTCTGATGCAAGGAGACTTTCTACCTTGGACTTTTCAGACATGATGAGTGAAGAAGACTGAGCATTCAGTATTAAGGGAGATTCGAGGCCCAAATCTTTATCTAGGAAACAGAAAACATAGATTCGGGTTAAACAACTGTGTCAAATTCGACGATCAACTGCAGAAAATTCTGCTTCCCACAGAAATCTCTGAGAACACTGAGAAATACAGTCCTTGAGCATGGGCTTGGTAAAAGGCCAATTCTTTTGAGGGGGAAAAAAGAATCTTTACCAGTAATTTATAAACCAGATAGAAACAGTAAAAGATATGTTTTCCAAGAGGCTCGGTATCACTTCTCCACATGACTTGTAATGAAATCATTTATTTCCAGGAATGTCAAAGCTACCAAGAGATCCCAATCCACAAGGAGTACACCTTGGCGTATTTGCACTCCATACGTGAATCTACTGATATAATTCATCTGGACCAGAGCTTTACCTGGACTTTGTAGGCTACTGGCAGGAATGTCATGCTGCTCTTTGAGCTTCTGCTGTTCTTCTTCTTCACGCTCTTCTCTGCAGGGAGTAAAGAATGAACAGGTTCTTTTAGTCACACAGATCTGAATCGCTGCATGAGAATCCATGCTCTGGCTGGCAATCTTTGAGCAGGAGAACGGGTACCAGACAAAGAAAAACCAGCCTTTCCTCCTCCAGCTACTTTTACTTACTCGCCAGGTCCTGACTGTGGTAATGGAATCACTCTTCTGGTATTCCCCATTTTTACAGTCCCTGCCATCTGAGCTATAAGGTCCTGCCATCTGCAGCAGAAGCATCAAATAAAAACATGCAAAATGTGAAGCATAATGAATACTTGTCTGCTTAACACCTCTTAAATCCAGCTAACATTATTACTGCTCTTCTTACAACAGAAATAGATTTTTCCTTTCCTTCTCAATCCTGTTACATTCAATTCCTGCAATACCTTGCAGCCACCAGTGAAGCACCACAGTGTGATGCTCACCTCACCAGGATACAGATGCAGGATTATTTTAGTCACTTATCTCGCAGTCAGTCACATAAGACCACAATTGCAAAGGCAAGTAACAGGTTTTTTAAAGTCAAAAAAGGGTCAGGAGTGAGCCTCAAACAACAGCAAACAACAACAATAGAAGCACTAAGTGTATGTACGGGGTGGCTTTTTAAACACATACGTGTTTACACATACCCTCCCCCTGCTTCTTGTAAGCTGGGAGAGACTATCCTTGGATACTTCCTACATAGGCCAACACAGCTGCATTTCCAGCTATGCTGAGAGAAGGAACTCAGGTAATTCACAGACACCTGCACCGTTACTGCAGGCAAACAGATGTAAAAGATCTCTCAAGGACCACAAATCAAGGAGCAGATGGAAGGGAACCAATTACTTACACATTCTTTTCTGACACAGTCTGTGCCACCAGTTCATAAATATGAGCGCCATTTTCTGACATGGAGATGACGAAGAAAGCTTTGTTATCTGAAGCAACACAGGGAAGGAAGAATTAAGCTAGATGCCTTGCCCCACATAGCTTCCTAAAATTCCCAAAACTGGGAATACCCCCGTCCAGAAGCAATAGAAGAAGAGTCAATGAGATAACCCTCCAATGCGATAATATGCAAACATCAAATCTTGCCTAACCCAGGAAATTTGCCTATTAGTCCTGAAAGAAAACAGCCATTACAGCCCAAACCATTCTGAAACAGATTTAATTCTCCTCTTTTCCTTCTTAATAATTTCTAGAGCACCTTTCATCTACTACAATCAGAGTACTTTAATTTAGAAGTCTATTTAAAACTCAAGCCATGCCTATTACTGACGCAAAGAAGTCAAACAGCTCATACATACAAAGTAAGACGTTGGACAACCAAGAATTAAGCCTACACATTTTCTCATGTTCTACTCTGAAATTCTAGGTAAAACCACCTATCCTCAACTGATCTTCTCTTCATTTTTGGCTTCCTCTCGTGCTTTCTCAATTGGTTAGACTGACCTGTCGCCACCTGACGAACCAGAACAGTGTTCAGTTTGATGATAGGACTGAAGGTGTGTTTGCTGTCGGCTGTTGACGCCAAGATTTTACTGTGACACTTCAGTACCAGTTTATCATCTTGTTTCTGCAACAGCACCAGAATGTCCTCCAGGAGCAGGGTGTAGAGATCTGCATGGGGTGCAAAAGAACCCAGAATGAGTTAAGGAATTCATAGTTTCGTATCACACCCCTGCAGAAAGAAAAAGGCTGCATTTTTGATTACTCATGCAGAGGCAGTAATCAGCGCTATGCCATTCTAGGCAAAGCTTGCAAATTTTCCTCATGAAAACTACATCAGAAAGCTACAGATGGAATTGGATCATCTCATGACTGACTGCTGTGTCCCTGCATGGCCTTAATGACACTCCAGCACATTTCACAATTGACAAGAATAATTTAATCAGCTCTGAGCAACACACAGGCATTATTACAGGTGGCAGTAAGAACCATAACAGGAAACGGCAGAAATGCTTTCTCTTTCTCTCCTCGTCACCAAAACCACACAAACCCAAGTCAGTCACTTGATGGGACAGGACTCACCGATAGTTTTGTCACGATTAACCTTCCAAGTTAGAGGTCCTTCATGAAGCATTTTTCTCTTTGTGAGATCCAAGTTCTGTCACCAGGGAAAAGAAAAAAGAGTATCACTATGGAATTTCTGTGGAAGCACGCAATGGTAAAGCATGGAAACGTCAGAGGGAAGGCTAGGATAGGCACTCCAGCTTGGAGATGAGCAGCTAAACCCAGCCTGGAAAAAGAAATGGGCATCGGAAGAAGGGTATGCTTGTAAACCAAAATCTTGAGAGAGGCAGGCGTTATCACTGTTCCTCTTTCACTGCTCTTTTGCAGATGCTGGGAGTCACAGGGTAGAGAATTTTCCTACCAAAAATACTAAGGCATCAGGATGTTATCTGACTGCTAGGAGGAGTTTTTCCAATGAAGCTAGCAGTTCTAGTACTGCAACTGGTTAAGGCTTCAGCACTCGATTTGCAAGTCAAGTGTGCCTACAAATGATATACAAATCATCCCAATGATCTGGTGGACTTTATAATGTCAATGGATTCTTCAGTCATTTCAGTGCTTGTGACATTTAGATCTGCAGGCAAGTAGAAGTGACAATTTTCACAAGTCATTCCTTCCAAGTCTCAGAGTCTACAATCAATGACAGCAAGATTTCATAACTGACAGCAAGTTCTTCATTTCCTAACTAAAATGCCTGCAGGTTTATTTGTGGAAGGATCCATGACACAGTTTTACAGGAAAGTCTTCATATAAAATTTTTTTGGCTACCTACTGATTTTGGGGAAGAGAGACAAGTGATAAACAAACAACAGGGAATCTATGCAAGACACACAGTAAATCCTGCTCCAAGGATGTGGAGCATTCCATTTAACAGCAGCCGAGAGCAAGTAACCACTTCTTTAACGTAACTGCAAGAATTTAGAGGGGCCATCAAACACTGTGCTTTCAGCACTGGACTCAAAACTTCATTTGGATATACCTGTGGATCCTGCATACAAATCAGCCTGTGTACAAGCTCCTCTTATAAAGCTAACTGCATTGCAACACCTCATGACTCTCTGAGGCCTCCCTAGTTCCAACAGCACAACAAAGGCTTGCAATCATTTGAGAGATACATCCATAAGACAACTTATGGTCCATTGGATATCTTTTATGTGATAGAGTACATTAGGCTGAGAACCATTAAGGTTTGTTTCAGAGAGTTTACAAGCTTCATCAACACTGCTATATGCAGAACCAAGTTGTTATATTCACAGAGGTATTCAGGCAGGTAACAAAACTCAGATTTCTGAGACTAATTGTTTAGGTTTTGTACAGAAATATTCATCTCCAAAGACCATTTGATTGTACATCAGAAGACTACAGCAGAAAGTGCCACAAACAGAACAACAGGGCTGCAATCATGATTTACATAGAGATTGGTTTAGTGCTGTCACTCACCCTGAACTCATCCATCATGGGATCCTCAGACTGTTTCAAGGGGGACAAGTCGAGACGACGCTGGTAATCTTCCAAATGCTGCAGAAAATGCAGTGAAGATGGTCACTTTGGTTAGTCAAACTCACTGGCATCAGAATGCAGGCAGTCATTAATACTTCCACACACTCCCAAACGCCCAGGATTCCTCCTCTCACAAGAATACTTGCACCACAAAACATCTTAAGGCGCAATATAAAGTCACTAGTACAGAGACTCTAGGGGTCTTGAAGAGCTTGTTGCCCTTCAACTCTCTTCTCCCCAAGCCTTGATGCTCACTCCGTTCACCTCCTACCTGCTTGTTCTCAGCCTCTTTGACAGCCTGGTTCACGTGGTTAAGGATCTGACGACAATGATCTGCTGCTTTCTTCACCTTCTCTTTCTCTTCAGGCAGTTCTGCAAGGGAAAAAGGAAATGAAAGAATGCTTTTCAATAAAGGCTGAAATAGGCAGAAATCCAGTGCAGTCTGCTGACCTCAAATTTGAGAAAGAACTCAAATTCACAGAATAGCATACCAACAAAAGCACTGCAATTCAAAGCTGAAATGACATAAACAGATTTGTGACAGGAGGTAATACATTCTGCCCTGCACAAGGCACTGGCCTCTGCTTAGCACCATTGCACAAGCACAGGACTTGTCACTCTTCCCTTTTTGAGGGGCTTGTGGCAACTATTCACTCCACAAACATCAATTTGAGCAGTATTCGGGGGAATCTGAAAGGTCACCACTACTCCACCATGGTACAAAGAGAGTCTTGGGGTAGATAGTTAAGATCACACACAGCCAGGTAGCCAAAGTCCCACAATGTGGCAACTGACCACTGGCTTCTGCATTTCCCCCAGTCCTTCTTACTCATTTATTTTGGAAGAAAGAAAAAGAAATGTAAGGCAAAACATCCAAAAAATGTGTTACCCAGTAACATTTTCCAATTAAATTGGAATTAAATTCCAAAATAAATATATTTATTTTAACTTCTTTGGAAAAAGGTACCATTTACGCAGCCTGAAGATAAAAACCACTATTCCTTTACAGCAAGACCAAACGAGTTCTCTTTCCTACCAACATCACTTGATCATACACAGATAGACACAGGTGAACCCCATCCATTCTCACTACCATATGCCACATTAAGGATGGAGTTAACAGGCAAATAAACAAGTACATCAAGGATAATGGAGTATCACATGCTTTCCTAATTATGATTAGAGTCAACTTGTAAATGCACTATAGTTTTTATGAGTAATGAAATTACACTGCGGCAGGTATCTGCTAGTGAACCTGAAAAGCTATTTTGTGGTAGTATTAATCATATTTTCTCCTGTTATGGTTGAAACATCTTTCAGAGTAACACATCCTAGCTAGGCTTCACCTTCTGCAAGAACATTAAAACATTCTGCAGTGATTTAGAGATGCAGCAGATGAGGAAGGAGGGCTACGTTAACATCCTCTTGGTGTCTGTTGTGTAGGAAAGCACTGCTTTCCAAGTTCAGTCTGCTTCGAATTCTTAGTTGACATTATTGACCTTAAAGAAGAACAATCAATTTGTTCTGCCTTACCTGCTTTTATTCTCTCCTTAAAGAAATATGTTGATTTGCCATAAGCCTTAACAGTACAGGAGTTTTGCTTAGGTTCTATAATGCTTTTCTTTTCTTTAATTTCTTGCTCAGAAGTATGCCCTATGTCTAGTCAAGCTTGTTTAAGCAACGGAATAACTTGATAGGTTTTTATTAGATTCCTCATTTTTCACATTTTTATGTTTGTAATGGATGATTAAAGATTTACATTATTGAACATCTTATTCTTTTTCTCTCTCCAATGCACCTACATGGAAATTAGAATTCACTTCAATGTGTTTTCTCTTAATAGTTTGATTTAGCCATCTTAACGTCCCGAATTCAGGAAAAATGTTTATCAGAGCATATTTATTATTGAAAACCAATTTATTGAAACAAATACATTATCATCTGCAGTGATTGAATTCTTTCTAGTTATTTCCATTAAGACTCCTGAAATGAGTTAAATAGATCTAGAAAAGCACAGGAAGAACAGGCATGCTAATGACTATTCAAAACAATAGCACAAATGCAACTATGCCTCTCAGCTAGTTCCTAAAGATTTGGTTGCTACGAGCACGTAATAAGGAAGAGTTACATGATAACCGCTCTTTTTGTCCTCCATTTCTTTTTCTTCTGAATCTAATTCCAGCCACTGACATTGTCACATGCTCTTCTACAGCAGAGAAAATGTTTCTTCACTTTCATTTGGTTCTTGTAATCATTAAAAACCATTAACAGCCCTAATAGTGTAACACTAGAACAGGCTAGGAACTGGAGTGTGGAGAGGAGACAGTCGGAAACTCAGGGTTTCCTTCTTCAAAAATTAATAGCAAATCAAGTTGTTTTGCCAGTAACTTTCCTAGCAGAATGGTTTGGTTTCTCTTCAAACTTCAGCATTCCCCTCCTCTGACATTTTGAAACTACATTTCCATTACTGTATTGCAACCCTACCGGTTGGATGGGGTTTGGAGCAACCTGCTCTAGTGGAAGGCGTCTCTGCCTGTGGCAGGGGGTTGGAACTGGATGAGCTTTAAGATCCCTTCAACCCAAAGCAGTCTGGGATTCTATGATATTCTTTGAAATCATATTTGTCTAGAAAACCTGCTGAGATGCATGCACGAACCCTAGAGGAAAGGTTTTACCTGTGTACTTAGCAATGTTATCCAGCAGAAGGGGGTACTTAGTCAACCTCTGCATCTCTGTGGGAATAATATCCTTCAGCTGCAACCGTCGACACAGGGGATTACTCTCAGCATCCTAAATTTAAACAGCACAATATCTGCATTTGTCATTTTTATTAAGGCCGTAATTACCTGAACATGTAACATCCATTCATCACATAAACATCTATTACTTCACTTTCCAGTAATTAAATACAAGAAATGCCAAGATCTATCATTCAGACAACACATCCCCTCTCCATGTGCAATTACATATAAGAAAGGCTCATTACAAAAGCAGCAGCTTCCTTCCCTCATTACTTCACAGGGGCCTGGTACCATCTCCAATCAATCTCAATCACCACCATACAGGGAAGACATCAGTGTAGGCTTTCACACTATAGCAAAACTCCAGTACATTTTTCAATGTAACCTCAACCCTTGTATTACCAGTTTTCACAGCTTGTGGTAATGAAGATAACGTTCTCTCCTCCAAATGCCACATGTATTCAAGCCCCTTTCCTGGCAGGCAGAATAGGTGCATATCATCTGCCTTCTGCCCGTGACATGCATGAAAATTGCACTAAAATGAGCAGTTTTCCCACAGATTATACATCCTTAGGAAACAGCTACCTCAAGTGAGATGCCATCTCCTGCCTGGGACAGCATGTGCTTCCCTGCACCCTATCAGGACACTCTGTGTTCCCCAGAATGAAAGGCTCCTCCCTCCAGAAATGATTAGCAGAGATAAATACAGTACTGGAAATGATCCCAATCTGAAGACAATGTCAGACATGATGTCATTAATTATAACAACTTTATCTACAGCCATTCATTATGCTACGCTGGCCACCAGCCACATCCTCAGGCAACTCAAAACCCTTGCATTCAATTCACCTGCACAAAGGTCTGGAAGCGAGAGTCCTTCTTCTGGCGTGATTTGATGACCTCCAGAGCAAAGGGCTGGTTACTGCAGAAAGTGGCAGTTGCAAGTTTCAGCTTCTCCTCTGCTGGTCCACTAAACTGTGCCAGAAAGCAAAGAAAGCCAAATTTAGACAGACTCGAGTTCAGCATGTGCCGCATTCAACAGACATTTAGCCACGTAGCACAACTGGTCTTGCCAGGGAAGAAAGGAATTGCTGGCAAGCCATGAGAAGTAATTTCCATCCTGGTTCTAAGGCCTTGCCTTCCTAATGTATTGAGGAACCCCTTGACGCCTCGAACTCTACAGTTCTCCTGTCCCCAGCTCTAGCACATCCAAACCTTTCCACCAATGCACTGCTGAGTTAGAGGGAGAATACAGGGCCACGTCTCCACTGTAAGCCTTAAGGAGAGCAGCGAAAACGGCACTCAGATGAATGACAAGTATTTAACAGAGAATTGGGCACCAAAGGTCATCTTGTCTCTCTGGGCCACCTATGTTTAAAAACCAGAATATAACAAATCCTCTTATTTCCTAAACGAAAAGTATTACAAAACCATGGCTAGGGGAAGCGATAGCCATAAGCAGGACTGAGAAATGTGCTGCAGGTAACAGATGGTTCATCTGTTACTGAAACTGCAACTCTTCCCCTTCTGCTACCCAGACTGTGATGGAGAGTAGTAAGTCCTGAAAACTCTCTAGAGAATGTGGCTTTTTGTTTTATCCACTTGGCCAGAACATCATGCAAGGGCACATAACTATTAGCTTAAGGTCTAGCTTGCTCCAGCAAGTAGTTTCTTGCTTTTCCCTAACACGCAGAAGAACTGAAAGGGTTGGAGGCGTTTCTTTACCAGCCACATCTGATTTTCATTTTCTTCCCTTCTTTTTTTCTGGAATACTAGACAAACAGTGGGATATAAAAAACCACCACAAGAGACTTCGGCATGAAAAGCTCAAAAGAATAAGCAAATCAATCTTCAATCCTAAATTAAGTCGGCTTGAAAACAAACAGCAAACTGGGAGATTCCCAAGAGAGAATTTGCTTTTCCTAAACGGTCTACATCACTCCTGCTCCTGTCATTTGGAGCTCATAAAAGAAACCAGAAAAGGTTCAGCTATATGAATTCCAGGATTGGAAACAGGTATTTTTACCTATCCTTTAATTGCACCACAGGCAACACAAGACTTAAATCTCAGTGTTACAGAAATAAATTGTGTCATTACATTCTTCCAAATCCTACTCTCACCTTTATGTCTCCAAAATTACCTTTCTACTCTACCCACACAGCACAGGGAAATTATTTGTTCTTCCTTAAATTACCCTTGTCTCGAGTCAAATGACAACCCTGCAAGTTCTTCCTGCTTTTGTTCAACCCTCATTCTCTAGTCCAGTGATGGCTCCATAGAAATGACAGCTCTAAGGCCTTTAGTTCCTATTAATTGGGAATAACCTTCCCAGTTAATATATATATTACAACTAACCTCTGGCTCTGGTTGCCATTCTAGGAAACATTATTTTCAAGTAGAAAAAAAGCAATAAAGTATTTTACCCAGGAAAGCAAGTCTTCCCCAATTTGGCCAATAACAGATGTCTCGTTCCTTTTTCGGATGGCTTTCATCTGATCATTCAATGCAACTTAAAAACAAAAGAAGTCAATTTTATTAATACTGCTCCAATAGTTTGCTTGAGTTTCAGCAATTATTTTAAAATTGAAGCTATTCTAGGAAAAGAGTAGATTTGCAATGACTTCAATTAACTTTAAAAAAGAAAGTGTCCCACGACCTAATACATTTGGCAGAGTATCTAAGAAGGCACTGCCTAACTCCCTTGCACTTCTGCCTCCCCTGTCATCAAGTGGCCCCTAAGAACCTTCCCAATCTTATCTTTTCTGAGGATCTCTGCCTTCTAAAAACACAGGAATAACGTTGAATGCACTTCAATCCACCTGCATAAAATGATACAAGTGACTATTCAGTGGCAGAGCCAAACCTGATTCTGACTAGTCCTTCAGCTACCCAATTAGGAAGAGCTATCCTTCAAAACCACCTGCAAAACATCAATCTCTCCATGTTTGTTTTCATATCCTGTTCACCAACAGTTGTAACATTTTCAGTGTTGACCCATAAAGACCATTCATCAAAGCACTGCTCCTTTTATCAAAGCCTGAATCAGCACAAGAGAGTCTGTGCACACAGATAAGAAAAGGCAAGTATCTGAAACACTGGGCACATGCATTCTTTATCGAGATATCTTTGTAAATCAGAAACGGAAAAACAAACTGTGTGCAAAAGGAAGGGGAACAGCTGTAGCATTCTTTCTCAGCTGAAGTGTTTTATGAGGTTGCCTCTTGTTTGAGGGTCACTTGCTTAAATTTCTCAGGTATTTGCAGCCAGGATCCCAGCTGCTACTACAGAGCTGAAAGGCTCTGTACCACCTAGTTATCACCTCAGCCGCAATTACCATGAAGCCCAAGGATGTCCTCCAGGTTTGAAAAGATCTTCCGTTTGTCACTGGAGTTCAGGATCCCCTCCCGGGTGACACGCTGGTAGAAGACATTATGCAGAACCTTCAGCGTACGGACGTGAGCTCTCTCGGTGTAAAACAATTCTGGAGAGAGGAAAGCAGGAGTGTAAGCACCTGCTTAAGGAGGTGTGGAAACATGGGTCCAAACATGAAGCAAACAGCAGTCAGAAGTATGAACTTTGAAAACCTTCCCTCATGAATACTTGCTAGCCCATAATCCATCTTGCTCCAGAACAGAGCCACGCTCTGCTATACTTCCATGTTTGGAAGAACAGAGAAGACAACTGGTTCGTGCCTTATCATTCTCCCCAAACAGTGAGCTCTTAGCAGCTCATACAGCCACAAAGAGTGCTCTGCAGGACTGCAAGACCTGAATCAGATGAAGCTTTGAAGAGAAAGTTTGGTAGCAGCTTTCCATTTGCATCATGTGCTTTCCAACAGTCTACGCAGTGCCTCTTGCTTTCCTTTACAGAACATGATACTGCAAACTGGCCTTTCAGGGTCAAACCACTTAATATTGTTTATTTCTTCTCTAAGGACTGGATCAATCTCATCTCAGGATACTTTTCAGTCACATGTCCAAGTTTCACACACATGAACTCTTCCAGAAGTAACAGATGGCTACCACTTGGAGCAGGTCACTGAAGAAAGACCTAGTTTCAAAGGTTAAGAACTTCAGAGCCCCAAAGGACTGGTTTCAACTTTGTGCTTGGTGAGCTAGGAGAAAATCAAAAGCCATCTCACCATTAATTACTTCTTGGCGCTTGATTTCATAGGGTTTCAGCCCCATCAACACTTCCCGGCTCACGAGTTGCTGCCAGTTGGGGGGGTCCATGTCCACGTCAAAATCATACAGCTCGTCTTCACTTTGTACATCTGCGAAACCAACACTGTCCATCCTAACATGAAAAAATACGTCAGTACTTCCCACTTTAGGCACGGATGTAAGGAAGAAAGAAGAGGAAAACCTAAGTGTATATAACAGTTGTACAGCATTATGAATATGCCCTCCACGATAGCTGGAGGCTGTCAGATGTCTGAACCTATAGGCATATTTTCTAATTTTGCCCTTTACAGAACAACTAAGAGTGAATATCTGTTCTGGCAGTATTTTCGTAGCACTGGTTTCAGTGATACAGATAAAATAAGTCAATTATCGAGGTGGGGAAAGGATAGGATACGGTTTCTTTCATCCATCTAACTGCAGATACAGAGCTAACAGCAATACACAGGTTTAAAAAGAAAACATGGAAATCTCAGCTCCTTAATCCATCAATTCAAATCAGCAGATACAACAATCACAACAGTTCACTCATAGATCACGGGGCTTATCTGTGTATGATTCACTCCACCTGTCCTATATATGGATGTCAGTGTCTCATTTCATATATGCATTATTGAGGAAATGGAATGATCATGCAGAAAACTGCACTGGCTCAGAACAATGAACACTACTGCATTCTACCTTATAACCTATTACCATCTAAACAAACTCAGTGAAGTCTGAACATCTGTAAGCACACTCACTTGCGAAAAGGCTTTGGTGTTCCCATGTCAACCATTCTGCAAAGAACAAAAGACATTATTAGGGAAGCTTATGCAAGAATTGCACCCCACTCAGACGTTTCGTATCATTTCAGAGTAAAGGCATAACTTCCTAAGTAGAACACGCTGTCCATCTGTCAACTTCACCCTGATACATAGCTGTCTAGTACTACTGTAGTAGCAGACATAGACCACTATTGCCTACTTCTACCAGTGATGTTTAACACAAACGACTGGACTAAGCTTCAGCAGCCATTGTCACACCAACTCTCATCCAAGGCTCAAGCAACCAGAGTAGCACAGTTACCTCTCTGATTCTCCCTCCTCCTCCTGCAAGTTTTCCAAAGGAGATGGAAATTCAAAGGTATTATTAGGTGTGCGGGGTGTGCCTTCCATACAGTCAATAGCAGGTGGAGCTTCTCCAGTCTGCTTCAAACCTAAATAGAAAGCAAGTACAAAATGTCAAGAAAATAGAGCATATTGGAGAACTTCACGGCCTCTTCATAGCCTTTGGATTCCCAGCCTCATTTCAGGTTAGAGCTGGAAGAATTGAACTCCTGGGTGATTCCAGATGACACTGACTTGTGCTTATGAGAACAAGGCACCTCAGACTGTGTTCTTTTCCTGTTAGATGATCTGATGCCACAGTTAAGAGGATCCATCTGGCAACGATTTCTGGCCTTGATAACATTTCCTGATTTGAGCCAGAGAATATGCCAGAAAAGATGACTGAGGTAAAGAAGATCATTTTTAATGATATAAAATTGTTCCCTGATTTGCCAAGTTTGTTGCATCAGTCAAGGTCCTTTCCAACCCTACCCATTCTATGCTTCTGTGAGCAGAACTGTGCTTTGTATATCCTGTTCACAACACAATCTTGAATCACTCCTCTTTGCTAGTAACATCCTACCTGTTTCACTGTCCTTGCTTCCCTCTGGAGAGGAAAAGGGACCCATTGCCAAAGGAGACATTGGGTTGGCAGGTGGGTACGGCCCATCTGCTCCTTCACTGGAGGACCCACTCTGGCGCAGCTTGCTGGAATCTGGTGGCTCTGGGCTAACTGAAGATGCTGGAGGTACATGCTTTAGATGGCGGGGCTTTTGCATTTCCATGGCTCTGCCAACTGAACAAACACAGAGCCATTACACCACTGAAAGCTTTTACCTGTTTTCAGTGATGAGGAGAAGCAGCATTTCAGGACAAAATTAGCCTTCAAAAACATGTTTACAACCAAAATGTTTACTAAGTCCTCTTAGCATGGATTATTAAAACAGCAGAGACTTTATCTGGCTTTCAGATTAATATTTAGGAACATATATTTGCTTGTTTTACATACTTGCACTGCTATCATGTCGACTCGGTCTCCTTGGTGGGCCCAGAATATTAGGAAAGCCTCTTCTCTTTCCTTTTTCCTCTCCTTCTTTCTCTTTCTTGATACTTTGCTGCAGAAAAACAAAGCCAACAGTTCACTCATTTCTTCAAATGCAGTTATTTACTGAGATAGTGACTAATTCTTTAAAACAGCAGGAGTTTGGTACAAGAGAGTTTTATTTCTAGTAAGTTATTGCGAGGTCAACATCCTGCAGCATCAGAGGCAAAGACAGCCTATGGACACACTATGAATGGCTTAACATGGTTAGCAGCAGGGAGCCACAGTACCTGAAGAGATACATCTGTTATAAGCAAAAACATACACCCTGCTTTTAACTTAGCAGGACCCACTCTCCTCCCTAGGGTACGAGACTAATTCAGAGCGATCACTATCGCCTTGTTTCTCTAGGGCACAGCATCTTGTGGCTCCAAGCCTCTGTAAGCATACAGACTCCTATCTGGGAGACAGAAGTGCAACATATCTTACCAGTTCAGAAAGGTTGTGAATGCCTGAACTAACCTTTTAGCACTGTCAGTGCAGAACTGCTTGTGGCAATCTTAACATTACCAAAGAAGCTGGAATGCTGGTGAAAATAAGTAGCTACTGTGACCACAGACACCCCCATAATTGTGGGAGACAACTGAATACACCCACAGAGATGGAGTTTTAGTGGCAACATTCATTATATAACTGGAAAGCGTGGGTGGCAGGAAGAGCAGCTTTCCTGCATTGTGAAGCATGAGGTTTTGGGCAAGTTTCTTAAGAAGAAAACTAAAGCAGACAGGCCAACAGCCAGATTAGCGTTAATGAGATAGATACTCATCTGATTCAAGGTTGTATCAATTCTAAGAAACATTTCTCACCCCAAGTTTTAACAGGGCTAGGAATGTGAAAAACAAGCAGCTAGAATTTAGGCCTACAGGTAACCGAAGAAAGAAGACAACTCCTTTCTAATTCACGTGTCTGAAAACAGATGTAGCGCCCAATTTCAGCTCTTAGGTTTTCTGTGCAGCTCAGTAACCCCAGATCCTCTTGATGCTGCAATGAAGACTGTAAAATCATACCAACTTCCGATGTGTCATGCAGAAGTGGATCCTGAAATCCAACAAAGCACACAAGCTGGACAGCTTTAAACAAATGCACTCTGGTCACAACACTACTACCTTGATCTTTGGCAAGAAACCAATACGGCCACGCTTCTGCTCCAGGTTCCGAGGTTCTTTAACTTTGACTCCCAGGTGTTTCATGTACGTAAGAATCACATACTGCATTGTGGAACTGCCCAATACATAAAAAACAAAGAAGATGGAGAATAAGGAGAAATGTCAAATGCAAACTTTGTGTTGAGAAATTAACTATTTCTAGATTAAAAGAAGTTGCCAAGTTTTGGGGGTTTTAATATGAAACAAACTATTACAGACAATGGAAAAGACTCAGCTAATACCAGCATTTGTTCCTCTTGTAAGCAAAAGATGGAGTATATAAGCCTAGGAGGTAAATTAATTTTGAGCAGTACACAGAAGGTCTTAAAATGATATACCAAATACATACTTGCATTCATATTATAGTTTTGAGTTATTTTTCAAACTTAGTAACAGTAAAAGGTATGGCTGATGTAAAGAGTAGAGTAAAAGCTACCCAGTTTGTATACAAACTGAACAAGACAAGGCACATACACAGACCAGACTGAAACAGCTACAAGGCAAAACCAAAAGAAACACAAACTCTCAGTGACAGATCTGAAACAAAGGCGACAAACTTCAGAATCAGAAGAGTTTGAGAGCAAGAGGTTGATGCTCTGAGTTCCAGTGAATTATGCCAGGCGATTTAGAAAGAAGAGTTTGTGGCTATAGCCAGCAGAGGGCTGTCTTATGCTGCTCAGCAGAACACAGAGCCAGCAGTGGGGTGGGTTCTTATGCAAGCTCTATTACCTCTTGTCTTCTTCCAAAGGCTGAGATGTCATCCTAAAAACAAGAAAGACTTTAAAAACGAAACTCAAAAACCAATTAACACCCATTCACACCCACCCAAAGCATCAGCTGCTCTGTTCAAAGCATCCTTTCGAATGTCAACAAGTCCCAGGCGCTGGTATGGGGAAGGAAGGCTCATTCAGCTTACATTAGAAGTAAAACATGGGCTCTGAAAGGGACTCTGATCTAGTAATGCAGAAGGTCACAATGACAACATTACCTCTGCTATTTGAACAGCAGCGTCCTTGAAAACATACCTAATTTACCTAAATATTAGCTTACATTTGGCTATCATCACTCAAACATACATTGATAGCAAACAGGGGAAACAATATGAATGCAGTGACACCAAGTTGCTTCTATTACCTAATTCCTTTACTGTTTTTAGGTTCAGGGTAGAATCTTTTCTACCCCCACAATTAAACCTGCTGTTACTCACAAGACTTCCTCAATTTTAGCAATAATCTGTTCTGCACATGCTCTTTCCTTCTCCATTGCAATCCGGTCACGAACTCTCTCTGAATCCAGCTTGGTTAGCTCTCCTTCTGCCAGGGTCAATCCCATACTACGTTTCTGCCTGAAAAATGAGGAGAGGGAAGCACCACTTGAACTTGAGTACTGACCTGTAACAAGGAAAAGCAACCTCCTGACATTCTGAATGTCAAACAGGTTTCATTATTGGTTTCTGTACAAAAACGTTGAAGTCCTGACATTTCCTCGTAACATTTGTGCTCACTGTAAAACTTAGCTAAGATGGCCTTTGGAGAAACTATGTTGTATGGTATTTATCAAGAGAGGCAGCTACTGCACGGGTCAAGAAAAAGTAGTTACTCTTTTTGCAGCATCCCAGGTTGTGTATTTGAAGCATATGCTTGAAATGAGACATTTTTAGGTATAAATGAACACGTGTCTTGGTCTAATGTCTCATGTTGGCACTGAGCTCTTACAACTCCAGATGAAAGGGCATACTAATTATCAAATTCTACTATATGCCCATGACAACCTTCTGAAGTGAAGTCTTCTGTGCCCAAAGAGGAGAGAGAAGGGAAAAAGGAAAATAAAGGGGGAAAAATAATAAGGAAGATAAAAGCTGACAGCAAACAAAACTGGTACAAAGGATTTATATCATCTCACCTAGAGAAACAATGTTCTGAAATTGCCTCAAACAGCCTCAAGGAATGAAGAATCAAAGCTCTAAAACTGATCTTGCAATTACTTTGAACACAGTGTCAAAAACCATTCAAGAATTGGTCACAGGGTGACCCTGGAGGCCCTCTCCAGTGGCATCTTCCTATTTATTCAGTCCAAGATGAATTACTATGTCCCTTGAGTTTGGACTTGCCCTATACAGAACATGCTGACTGAAGGCAAGCATGAATTAAACGAAATCTACATGGATAACTGCTGTTACCTGAAATCTTCCAGATTCCTCTGAACTTCTGGACAGACTTTATCCTGCATAGTTTGTATAAACTGACGATGAAGCTCTTCAGGAAGGAGTTCTGGCCTTCTTCTGTCTGTAAATCAGAACAGATAATAGATTATTCTCTTGGACTGCCTCAGACAGAAGAAACACAGGAAGAGATAACCAAGGCAAGAGCACCCCTACCTAGTTCTAAGGAGATTTCATCTGGAACTGGAACTTTCAGGTTCTGCAAAGGAAAAGATCAGCTGGGAGAACAGACAGAGCAAACACCACCCCAATAAAACACACAGTACAAAACACACAAGAAAATCGCCTCACAAGCTCAAGTCACTCAACCTGAACACCTGATGGTATAAAGGGGGAAGACTCCCATTTTGAATATATATTATATTACAGAAGGATTATTTCACCTAAAGACATGGTTCTAGCCTCTGCTACACTATCTGGTAGACCAATTTAAGACAGCATAGAAGTTTCTCAGATTTTCCAACAGATACACAAGATTTCCCAATCCTTGTAATAGCTACATCAATATATGCAGCAATTATTAACTAAAAGACAATGTATAACAGCTAGAGCTTGCTTAGGTATTAAAAACCTGTTTCTTCTACCAGACAACACACTCCCTGTGATTTACTGAGTTACCAGGCACCTATGGCTGTAATTTGCCACATTCACTGGCAACATCTAAACAAGAAAACCTTCTTATTTTGGAGGACTTAAATAACTCCTTAGTTTTTTCCAGTTCAGGAGAGTGGAGAGGGGGAAAAGTCAACTTGCTAGATAAACTTGAAAGTGAAAGAAATGACTGGAACATACTGCAGCTCGGTCCAAGAAGAACTGGTAAAACTCAAGGAAGACACGCCGAGTCTCTTTGGAGTTGGTCTGCTTGTACAAGTCTGTGTAAAGGTAGCACAACTGCGGGTAACAGAAGGGAAGAAATTATTAAGCAATACCACGAGAACTCTTCTAACACCTCTAACTCTAGTTTTTGTTCAAGTATTTCAAGGAATTCAGTGCTGGTGGGTTGAAACTCTTCCTAACTATTTTGAGCCATCTGGGTGGCTCAGGTAACCCCAGCTTGGCTGCCCTGGTAATCAGCAGAGAAGGGAAGGGTGAGGGTGGGCAGGAAGAGAGAGGAAAAGGGATCAGACCTTCCCCATAGAAAACTGATCCCACCTCCTCAGGGTACAATTAAATGCTTTCAAGAGCTAAATCCTTATTTGTAAACAACTGAATGTAAGGGAGGCTCTTTTCATGCTTCTCTTCATTTATCTGAAATACTCTCAGGCCCGCACAGGATCTGCATTTCTCTCCTTGCCGATACAGCCATGTCACTGACAATGCTATATAAGAATAAGGAAATCCTGATAAACTGGTTGAGATTACCAATTTGGGCCAGGACAGCAATTCCAGATCATCTTACCAATGCTGCAGGGTCAAACTGGGACACCACATGATGCAGAAGAACAGCCAGGTGAGCTGGGCGAGATTTCAGGAGCTCAATGTTTTGGAAACAGCTGCACTGTCCATTAATCTGTAGAGAGGCATGGAAACTATTTCAATTATTCAAGAAAGCCATTGGTAGAAAACCCAAGAAGCTTTGTTCCAATAGCTCAGCTCCTCATTTAATTAAAACTGATCAATTCCAGACCCTTTGTGATGCCATTCTCACATCCCAGAAAGCGCTCCCAAGCACTGAGTACTGTATAATGAAATATAATCCAGAGCAAAGGACAGCTAAAATAACTCCACATAAGTATGTCAAAAGCCATGGCAGCTATATTGCTGTGACAGCAACAGAAGATATCAAAGATGGCATACTGTTGAATGAATAATTCTGGTCGAGGGAGGAAAGGGGTGGCTAAAAGTCATTCTCACCTGCTCCTGTTCAGTGTCAAAGTCATCATCCTCTGCTCCAATGATCTGAGGCACCACTCGTGATAAAGGACTTCCAACACTGGACTGGGAATCCTGTGGTGAGTCAGAATCAAGGGAAAAGAAGGGCAGGGAAGGGAAGGAAGAATGTACAGGGTGATTTCACTCTTGGCACAGTAAAACTTCTTTACCAAGTTAGAAATACTGATCCCAAAACCCAGTGGAAATCCATTTGTCTTTACTCAACCTTGCCCAATTTTGCAGTTACAAGATCCCCTTACAAATGCTTCTCCCAAGTTACAAGCACTCGGAACAGATTAAATCAGATGATTCAAAACCAACTGCATCATATACAGACATGAGCACATTAAGCATGTGGCATATGACAAATGCCATCTTAGTACAAATGGAGAAATATGACTTTCGAAAGTCAAGCAGATGAGGGGAAAAACATTTCAGAAGCCATCCTAAGGAAGATAATGCGTTCAGCTAGGTCTGCACTTTCTGCTATGTTTCACTTCTACCTAATCTTGAGCCCATAACTGACAATGCCAGCCTCATAATGACCAAATATCCTAAAGAAAAGACTTCATCATTTACTGCTGGACTCGAGGAATAAAGTATGTACAACGGCTCTACCTGTTCTAGGTCCAGCTGGTTTACTGCTGATGGTATGTTTCACAGCTCTAAATGTGCCTGCTCTTAAGCTCCATAAACATTTACTCAGCTAATTAACTTTCCCTGCACAATTTTAATTGCATTTTAATTTCTAAACCAAAGTTTATGCATGCTTCATCTAGACAGTGGAGAAACCCGGCAAGGTTTTAATGGGCCCATTACAGGAGATGCTGTTGTGACACTTTATGTTTTGTACTCACAGTATCTTGAACCTCAGCCTTTTCTGGGCTCTCATCTGGATAAACCCGCTCCTTCAAGCCACTGCGAGGACTCTGGACAAGAAGGAAGTTCAATTCTGGTTAAGTACCAGCAAATCCAGGAAAATGAGAGCTGCACAGTTATGTCTTTCACCCACAACAACCAAAACTTCTCCTTTCTGTCAGAGTGGACTGTTAGACATGCAAAAAGCATGTGCTGTTGGCTTATCTTCAGTGTGTCCACAGTAATATCCAGGCGTTTGACTGTCTGGTGTGCCAGTCACCTCCAGCGATCACATACCATCCACAATACTAACAGGATGAATTTGATTTGGAAGATAGCTGTGAATTTTGTTCTGCATTTACTATATACAAACATGGGGATATCTAGTCAGGTCTGGAGCTGGAACGTGGCAAAACAGTCCCGCATGTTCACGTTTTAGAGGTGTATCTGACCCACTTTCCTTTTACTTCCAAACACAAGTACAAATTTAGCTCCAACATCCTTAAGTTAAACCACAAATTTAGGCCAAAACCCAAGTACACAGTCTCAATTGCTCTGCACTAATCAGATAGTGACTTTTAATTAAGGATTAGGTGCTAAGGCACTCCAATGGGGAGACCATACAAGCACACAGATTGATAACTAATGAGTGAACAGATTAAGAGCCTTTACTGCTGGCAATAATTGAAGCTTATTTGGTACAAGTAAGGCTCTTCCCCAGTTTCATGGCAACTTGCCCACTGACTAGATCTGAATCACAGCTACCACAATTGGAACATTACCATACTCTTAGAAGATGCTCTAATTGGCACCTCTGAGTTCTGAGAAAGATGCTGGCATCCATCTTTCTTTGTCTGGTTTCAGGGATTGTGCCAGGAAAATCTAATCCTGCATAAAAACCCAAACCCCACACTATTTCTTCCCCAATCCTAAGAGAAGTCCAATATGGTATGTTTTCTTGTGAATTTATTTTGGTGTGTACTGAGAAGCCTGTTCTTGTAATACAGTGTTACTGAGTCAGAGTACATATGTATGATACACAAGACAACACAAGCACAAAGAATCTCTACTAGAAAGCTAAATCCAAGCCATATAAAAGCAAAGTCATGGAGCTATTGAAGACTCACATCAGTAATGTCACTGTTTGGTCGGGAGAGGCTGTCACCACTGTAATCTAGTTTGCTCACACAATCCCCACTCTCTGCCTCCACTTCACTGATCTGCAGCGAGTCCGTCACAGACCTGGAGGACAAGACTCCATCCTACAAAGATAAAGTGAGTTGGAAGACAGCACAGAGCAAGCAGAGCATTTCAAGAGTCAATCCTTAAACCCTGCACTTACTGTTTTAAAAGCACTTTTTCACTGTTGATTTGAAAGTCCATTTTAAAGCCTACTTCACATATTGACATTGCACACTGCATCGCTTGACAGCCTCTGCAAGCCTAACTACAAGTCTCAACTCTAGAGGGTGCCATTTGCCTGTACAAGCACACGGCAGGGAGCTCCTGCTTGCCCACAACATCATCATCCCCCAAGAATTTTCACCCGGAACACAGCACAGAGAAGCCTGACACATTCTGTTACCTGAGTACAGCCTGTGGCTTTGGACAACTGCTCTTGCAGCTGAGGAATGTGCTTCTTCGCTTCCTGTATCTCTTTGAAGAGCCGTGTGGCGGGTGATCGGTTATACTCTTCTTGCAGAGACTGAAAGACAATTTTAAGGGCTTTTGTTCAGTATCTGGTCGATAGCAAAGCTTAGAAATACAACCTGCTACTGCTTACAATCCCCACTGACACATTTAAACCAATAGACAGCACATCTGCACACCTACTAAGTGGATGCAACAGAAGGGCCATTTTATATAGCTCCCCTCTCTCTCCTGTGCCACACACAAAAATAACCACACTCTGGAGATTCCCTGGAATCCCTCAAAGATGCTTACTTGCCCATGGATTAGATCAGACTGAGGGATATGTACATTGCCACTTTGGAAAGTGACTAGATCTCTGGTGTTAGGCTGGGATAAAGAAAAGCTAAGCTGAAACACAAGCAATGCGTGGGAATGTTGAAGATGCTGCTAAGGAGTGATTCAACAACTGATCTTTGTTATTTGCATCACACTTTGCTCCACCCCTCTCCAGCTCTTGCAACTCCAGTACCTGCAGCCGTTCCTGCTCCTTCTGTAACATCTTTCTCAGAATCTCCACCTTCTGGTTATGGACAATATTATTCTCCTCCTAGAAGATACGGAGAGAGTAAGAGATGGGTTTTTTGGTGGGGCTGGGAAGCAGGACAAGGCAAATGGATATGCCCACTTTTCATCCACTTCCTGACTACAGGCTTTGAAAAGCCCTACAAGAAGCAAAACAATTCAGGAAAAAACATATCTACGACTACATTTCTCCCACTGCTACGCTGTTCTTCGGAAAAAGAGCTTTAAATCTTACCCCCACAAGCACTGGGCTAGTAATCCTTTCCGCATTTCCTGATGCGACAGGCGAATGGGGAGATGTCATGATGGGAGACATATGACCAAACGCTGCCAGATCCACTTCAGAATCAGCTAACGGAATCTGAGGCGACCCTGGTGGGCGCCCCTGGACAGTGAGAGCTACATAGGAACCCGCTGCAGGGAGAACAAGAACAAGACACGCTTGCAGATTTCTAGGGTTGCTGGTTCTCTGCTTGTCATTTTGCCCTAGAGACCAAACTCAGACCATTCTTCACCCATCTGTTCTTCAAACCAGAGATCCTGAGAGCACCGACAGCTCGGTTTTAGAGACCTCCGATTAAAGCTCAGGTAATCCAAAAACTTTCACGTTAATCATACTGCAGAAAAGCACACAATCCAATTTCTAGCCCAGCAGGTTACATCTACCAGGTTGCATTTACAGTATACATACGCTCATGCCACAAAATAAACTTTGCTAGGCTGGAAGGAACCACTACCCCCTTCTTCCTTGCACAAGAAAAGCAACCAAGAAGGTACTTCCCTTTAGAAACACCAGTACTCTGAAGGCATCATACAATAAGGGGTGTCGAATAGCTACGGTATTTAACATGGACTCAGAAGATGGGAAGACTCATAGGCAAGGTTTGATGGTAACTTCAAACACCAACCCAAGGAGAAGCTGCAGAAGCATGTAGAAGCTCAAGTTTGAGATGTCAAAATTACCCCAATTTCACTTCACTGTTTCACACACATCCTTTATCTCTCAGCATGGGGCATGGTTAGACCTTATCCTTCTCACTTGACAGCTGAATCAGTCATTTGCCCTTTATAATTATGCCTTTCGTGCTTTAAAGGAGCACAGGGACAGAAATAGTAATCTGCCATTACTTACACTTGATCAGCTTTACCACCTCCAAATGGTTTGAGTGTGTTACGAGAGTGCCATTCACCTGGGGCAGGGAGGAAGGGAAAGTTATCAGTGTTTAGCTATTCATTACCAACTTCTAACACTTTATCTCAGTGAGCAGAGCTCTGCGAGAAGAAAACCATACACACATCCCCCAAAGCAAACCAAGCAACACATAAAGAAATTAGCAACCCACCTCTGACCAGGAAGAAAATGTATTAGAGTAGCTAATGCATTAATTCAAATGCTTAGTTGAAATCACAGCTCTGTCTGAGGCAGCGACTGCAGCACAACCGTCATTTTGCAGCAATAGTTTAAATATCTTTTTAGTTACTGACTTAATTTCTTAGTTGTTTGGGAGGAAAAGAGAACAGGGAGAGATCATTTAAGACAAAGGACCCAGATTTCTTTGATGATTTGAATGCCCTTACCTTGATAATTCTATCCCCTGTTTGCACTCCAGCCCGCATGGCTGCTCCATCTAGAGAGGCAAGAAATCATTTAGTTCAATTTCAACAGAAGCATTCAAAACAAAGAAGGTTTAAGGACTTCTGTAGCTCCACGCAAAGCTATTTCCCACACTCACCCAAACTCCCCCTGCCTCTATCACATTAAGATCCCTTGAGTACCCAGACCAGAGCACTTCTGTTCTTATTTTACATCAAGCCACAATCCCATCGCACTTATTCCGCTCAGACACAAGAGGACAGTTTCCAAACGCATCAGTTCACTGCATCCCAATTTGTCCTTGAACATCTATTCCTCAAGCTACAGCCATCCCATTTTTGAGGAGGCCATTTGGAGTTTTCACCTCCAGTACATGCACATGTTTCTCCAGTTCACATGAGAACTCTCTAGGCTGTTCTCTGGCTACAACATCCAGCAAGTCTGCTTACCTTCTTTGACGGACTGCACGAAGACTGGATTGTCTCCACTGACTGTCAGCCCAAAACCGTTTTCATCCCGTTGGATAACAACACACCGTTGAACAAGACCTGCATAAGAAAGGTGGGGAAAGGGCAGAAGAAAGAGAAGGAGAGAGATACAAAGAGACACAAGCTAGGCATCAGTCCAAAACCTTATCCTCCTAGATAATCACAGAGTACTGGAAGAAACTGGTGTAATACAACAGAGGGGAAAATATATATGAGAGACAGAAACAGGGCATCAGTCCAGAAACAGATAGGAACATCAAGACAGGTCAAGCTTATTGCTTCAGTTACATGAAACAGAGATATACAACAGCAAAGATGCAGACAGCTCTGGCACGTCAGACACAACTTGAGGCAAAAGCAGCTTTTAAGGAAGAGCAACTATATGTATGAACCAAAGAGCATCACTTCCCTTTGTCTGGATAGGTCTCCGAAGTACAGCAGAGGGCTGTCATGGTCCAGTACACCATCCAAAACACCAAACATCTTTTACAAGCTGCTCTACTAAAGAACTCACAAATTGCTCAGACCAACAGCAGCAGCTTGGACTGAAACAGATTTAAACAGGAAAAGTTCTCCCAGTTCTCAGCAAAAAGCTCATCTTGGGGCATCTTCTGTCAGAGATGAGCTTATCGCTCACAACCAGAGCAGCAGCAGTAAACAAGTACAGGCCATGCTTACTACCCTGAACAGATCAAGACCATGTTCCCCACTGAGCCAAAATACAAGGAGATGCAAGTTTGATTCTGCTCCTCCTTTAACTTGCTGTGTGACATCAAAGGTAACTTGTTTTGTTTCCCTGTGTTAGGATTACTCCATATAATGGGAACATAAATACTGCTGCAGAGATAAATGTACCTAGCAGGTGCAGCATTTAGAAAAGGTGCAATGCTGTGTATGTCTACTGTTCACCTGAAAATGAACTGAACATCAGCCTTACTTTTATCAGCTTGCTTTGCTTCTTCAATTCAGACACCAGTGTCTGGAGAAAGAACTGGAGCTCTCCACAGATACCAAAAGCGCACCAGTTTCATTCAGGACAGAAGGAGCAAAGGGAATTGTGAAGATGCTGTCCCAGCAAGACTGTCTTTCCTGCAGTCATTTTTAAGGAATTCCTTGTAACTGAGTGTGGAGTCATACGCAGGTCTTAAATTACTCTCGCACCACTACAGCTCCTTTCATTTCTCTAGAGCAACTCCTAATGGAAATGAGAAGCCTTAAGTGAAAATACTGTCTGCCCAGTCAGCCCTGTACTCCTCCAGTGTAGCATATACCAAAATGGGTGTGGGAGTAGTGGAAAAGGTTGTATTCCAGGACTTCAGCACCAGCCTGATCATAGTATCAACTTCCCCTTCTGCCAATAAAGTAGAGGCAGATTATGCTATATACAGTTATCTGTAGTAAGCTGATGGAATGGATGCAGGGTGAAAGCAGAGGAAGAAAAAACCCCACCACCTTTCACACCCTCTTTATGTAGTTAAGTGAATTAAAATGCCTCTCCCTTTTGTACCTCCCATTCTTCTCTAGGACCAAGCTTCTTTAAGTCTCACTTCACAAGAATGATGCCCCAGGGTGGGGTGTGGGAAAGAGAACACATGCTATTCCATAAAAACAGCTCCTTCTAAATCCTGCTGCCAGACGTACAGGTTTTATGAGTAAGGCACTAACTAATCTTTTGACTCACAAGGACTGTCCCTGTTTAAAGGCACAGTATAGCCCTGCGTAGTGCCCTTCCACTGAGTTTCTTTCTTTTCCAGCACCAGTAACCCTTGAATCTACTGATAAGCTTCCTCCTCCAATGAACCTGATGCCAAAGTAGTGGCAATGCAGCAGGATGTGCAACACATACTGACCCTACAATTTAAGTTCCAAGAATACCCTTGGAATCAAATGAAGCTGTTTCACACCACACATCCCAATTTCACCCAAGACCACCTTTTCATTTTTGAATTGGGAGGCAAGAGAAACGAGGACGTGAACACAAATTAGTCCATAATTGTTTTTTTTCCCTTCATTTATTCCCTTTCAGACAGGAAACAGGCACTTAACCCTTCTCCTAATACAACAGCAAAGGCTGGAACAAGGTCCAGGCAGACCAGCTGGGAGATACCATGCTCTATAGTGATTTCAATGAAGTTACCTGAAAGTTTTCTGAAGATAACAGTATTACCTCCTGCAGAACTAGATCAGCTCTGATAGCATTCCCTGTCTGGACCACACAGACAAAAAAGAGCAGCCTTCAAATGCTCTCTTTTACTCTGCTGTGAGGCAAAACTAGCAGTGACCCTCTCCAATGTGTCATCTGCCCACTTTTGTTTTTTTAAGTAAAATACATTCAATGTGAAATCTGCTTATAGGAGTGGAATTTGAAGACTAGAGCAGCAATGTTTTCATAACCCACATCTTGTGCCTTGAACACCTCATTAGGCACTCTGGAATGAACTTAAAGGAAAGCCACAAACCACTGAGAGCTCAATGACACACAATGTATAGTTTCCAATAGCTGCTACCGTCACGCCTGGTATCACAAGTACATACAGGAATCCTCGTATTAAATTAGTAACTACACCAACTTCACGCACTTTAATTAAAGTCTATGAATTTGGGGCAGCAGCGAAGAGCCCATGTTACCAATCAGCTCTGCATTCCCCTTTTTTGCCTTCATGTTGCAATTCCTAGTGTTCTCTAGAGGGAATGAATGGAGTCATTCATTTTGAAGTATCTTACCATGATATTTCACTTTTTCCCCCGACAGTTAACATTACAAGGTCAACAGATTCCTCACTGCCAGTACTCAAATCAATAACCATCTTATTCCCACCTTCACTTTCACATGACAGTATCTGGCTGGCATAAAGCAAGGAGACATCCCTGTTAACTATGTTCTAAGTACACAGAATCAGACCACATGTCTGGTCTAGCTTCAAGCCAAGAGTACAGTAGATCTGCTGTGTGCTGCCATTCAAGAGGTTTCAGATTAAAAATGAAAGCAGTTAGAAATGCCCAGTCTCAGACAACAGGAACTGCAAGAAAAGCCAAGCGATAAGCTCTTCAATAGGTGGTACTCTTCCCTCTGCGACACCATGGCTCTCAGTTCTCCAGCCCCATTATAAGGGTGCCTTTTGGTTAGTGGGAAAGGTAAAGTCCAACCTTCTCAAGGTCACTGACACCACTGTAAAAAAGATTGTATCAGTCTTGACAGATACATTTTGACTGTCCAAGAGCTTCTCTAGTAGAGGGACCATTCACCTTCTTCACTTCTACACATCCTAAGTATCTGGAAGTCATTCACTAAAATAGGAAATTTCATTTCTCTAGCAGTGCACACCAACCAGAGCAGGGGTCCATTCTGAACCTGACTCACTAGAGTGAACAGAGACCTGAATTACATCTCCCATAAGACAATGAAGCTTTTCGTCTGATCAAACTGTGTGGGACATAGCATGGGAGGAGACTCGTGAACTATAACCTCCCTGGAGGCATGAGGCCACAATGGGAAAATGCAGTTTAATATAGTGATTTGACATGAATCATTCAATAAACAAAAACAAACTCCTCGGGGTTTTTGAGAGTGTCCAAATGGTTCATTTCATTTGGGAAGCTTTATTTCTATCAAATACTTTCAGAAACGCTGCTCCACAACGTACATAAAACTATCAGCTTATATTCAGAAAACATCTCATAGGATGAGATTCTGGATTTCACTTGGGTCTGCTGATTACAGTGGTCTTCAGACCAACTGCCATAATGGCAGCATTCCTCAGATTCTTCCACTAACCTGGTAACAGAGGACATGTAAAGTCAGTGCAAAACCGATATTGTTTGAAATCAGTGCAGTGCCTAGTTAAAACTGTTAATAACAATGGCACTGAACACTGTGCATAAAACAAGGCTTGGTAACCTTTCTCAGAGAGAGAACCATGTATTTTACCCATGATAAATAGGACTATCTGCTCCCATGGCAACGACACATTCAACCCCTGTGGTCGAGTGCCCCTTGCACTCCCAGCCCTTTCTGGCTATTATAAGGGTAGTGATGAGGGGCTCCCAAGAGTCCTTTTAATAGTCTGGCAAAAATGGTGGCCACAACATAAAGACACAGGGCTGACAAGAACTGCAAGAAATAAAACAGGAGAAGTAAATTCACTTTCAAAATATCTCAACAGGAGCAAAATCTGGGGTTTCAAACACAAAGACTTAAAAACTTATCCCCAAAGTTGTTAAGAATGTGTGAAAGAGTATGCATACAACCTAGTCTATTATTTGGACCAGAAACTGATTGTTACTATATATAAGGGAAGATATCCTTGCAGAGCAAACAAGGGAAAAGGGAAGACTAACTGTTATCCTTCAATTCTAAATTCACTTAAGAGACAGGAGTTCTACAGGTATCAAGTACTGTGGGAGGTTACGGGACTCATTAGTAAATCACAGCAGATCTGAAACTCTACTCACTCTCCTGATCATCTAAGCTTTGTTAAATACACAGACACGAGATGGTTGGGTGTATGGAAGAAGTAAGTTTCATGGCACTATAAATCAGCTTCTGTATATTGGAACAACTTCCCTACCTAACCACTCTGCCCTCCCGAAGCCACTCATACTTCAAGAAATTCAGGTCCCTTGCTCCTTAATTAAGAATTCCAAGAGGTAAGAACAAACACATAGACAAAAGCCACACCTCCTTTTGCTGCTGTCATTCAAGACTTCTCTATTATTCACTGTCCAATGGCTAGCCAAAGAAAGAGCCAGCTAACATCCAGTCACCAGCGAGAAACCTATCAGTACAGTATTTCTACTTGTAGGGTTTCAAATACTTTGGTCCCATCCAAAGCAAACAGCACACTTCTCTACACATACCACAGAACCTGGGGAAAGCAGAGGGTAGAGAAAAAAGGCAGGGCGAGTTCCAACACAGCAAAGGCCACTGGAAAGGAAGGATGAGTGGAAACTGCTCCCATAGATACTGGACACGGTAAAGCATCTGCAGGAAACTTTGGGGGAAGCAAAGGCTTACATTAGGAAGTCATGTTTCTTTCTGCCACACATGAAAAATCAGGACACTGTACAGACTGAGGGAGAAGTATAAACACAGATACATTCCATCAAGCATACCAAATGTTTCCTGTAATTAACCTACAATAGCTTGACAGCACCTCCAGTATATTATGGGTAAGCAGCGTTCGGCAAAAATTAGTCAAGCCCAAAACAGAGGGATCCAGTCAACCTGACTGTGCTGTCACTAACCAGGGCCTACCTGGCAAGGGGAAGAACTGGCCAAGGCTTCAATACAAGCTCATCAGAGGCATCATCTTAAAATGCTTTTCAAGCAGGCCACTTCCCTGTTCATTGTTTCTGAGCATGGGAGGAAGACGTACAAGCTGCAGCAAGCCAGGTCTCCCCAGGACAGGTTTCCAGCTCTACTGAAGCAAAGCAATGCACTCTCAAAACCTGTTTAGTTTCTGAAGGAATAGTCTCACCCCCCGAGGAACAAGACTGTCATATTTTCTTTTTCCCTTAAGAAAAGTATGTGGTTCAAAATTCCAGGGGAAGTTAAGAGATCTCATTTTCACAGACGGAACAGACTGCACCTCCCTAAACTGCACCAACCAAAAGGGGTTTGCAAACGTGCCTATGTTGGTTCAGAAGATGCTCTTCAGGGGTGGTCGGTTTTGGAATTAGGGTTTTGGGGTTGGTTTTGTTTGCTTTTAATTTTCCTTTCAACCAGAGCTACGACAGCATCACTGGGTATTACACAGGTGGTTTAAGAAGTTGCATCACAGCCATTAACACCTGGTAGCTTTATTCTGGTGGAATGATAAAGCTGATACTGGAAGAGTCATTGCATCTGTCCAAAAACCCACAGCAGGTTATGCAGCAAGTGATTTTCTCAGAGGAAAACCAGGAAGCATTACAGCCTGTTTTAAATATCAAGGAATTAAAACCCCAGGAAATGAAAAGGCAACTCATGGCTGGCGTCAAGACAGAGCTGGACATCTACACTTAGAAACGTGAAGTGTAGCAGTACCAGCCAGATTCAGACTAGGTCTAGGGGCCTTAAGAAGTTGGTAGGATCCAAAAGACCACCAAACAACAGGACTGTGAGGGAAGTTACTCCCTCTCCAGAGCAAAGAATGGTGAATGAAGTTCATATTCTTCCATTTTTTGAGATTTACACATGCATTTTTCCACTTCTGTGAAACATGACATGAGATCCTCTGCCCATACAGCAAGAAGAAGAATTGCTGGCTCATCCACATTAACCTCCACAGGCTTTTCTACAACCACAAACTCTTCTGGAGTCCGGCATGAGCTGTGTCTTCATACAATACCAAAAACACCCAGTGGCACAAGATCTCCAAAAAGAGCCGCCTCCGCAAGGCTTCCCAACTCTCAACAGGTAACAGAACCATGTACAGGTTAGTTTCCAGCCACTACAAAAACTACAAGCTGATACACCGAAGCAACATTTAAACCCAGTTTCCCACTCCCTGCTGCAGAGCCAACCATGCGGATCATGTAAAGGATAAAAGCCTTGGGTGCACAGACAGAAAGCATGGAGCAGACTGCAAAGGTGCAAGGCTGCAGCAGCTGCTTGAGCTTACCATACGTCTCGGATCTACTCTCCTCTGAACTAGACTTTGTCTTCTTGGAGGAGCTATCTGCACGAGAGCAGGAGAAAAGGAGAGAGAGATATAGAAAATATGGAGACCAAACATGAGAAAAAAAAAAAAACTTCATGAAAAACACAGACTGATTTATTAGGTTAAATCGTGCAAAACACAAATAAGATGGGCACAAAACATAGGTGAAACACTTGGAATGAGGGGTGAATAATACGAGCATGAAGACACAGGTAACACCACAAAGAATCTATCGCAGAATGTGAGACACAATAAAAGAAGTTCTCTGCAGTGACCTACAAAAGGTACTCTGGATAAAAACCAGTCTCAGGATAGAAACCCTGGAAATGTTTCTCTCCAGAGTAAGCGATTGACATATGCACTGTTGTTCAGCATTCTGAATTCCCCCCCTTATAAATAAGAGAGTTCATCTCTCAGACCAGCTCACAAGCACAGTTAACAGTGGCGCCAGGTAACAGCTCTCCAAATTGCAGTGTTTTCCATCAAATTAAGATTAGAGGATTCCTGAAGTTTGGTTTTGAAGAAAACAAATTCCTTCTACAAAACAGGTTCATAACCTGAGACCTCCCCCAGCTTTTCCCACCCTGAAATAGTCTCACATCACTTTTTCCCAAGGATAAAGCAAAAGACAAGCACTAATTCGGGGGCTCTCCCTTATGGGATTCTTTTTTTAACCAACATTAAAAGCCCATCCATTTTGTGCACGCTAGGTAGGAGTCATGCAGCTGGTGGCAGAAAGCATTAAGGAACAGGATGTTTTATAAACATGAGCTTCAAGTGTCTGGTGCAAAAAAACACATTCTACAAGTTCTACCACCCTTCCATTCAACTCTCGTGTCTTCCGCAAGCCCCAGGGAAAAGACTGGGCTGAAAGCACAATGCAGAGACATGAAAAACATGTATTGCATGGGGCCAGGAGACTCTGACAAGAGCCTGTCATGCATTTCATGAACACACACAGTAGTCACTGGGTTAGTGTTTCAGAGAGAGAATGAAGACTCCCTGCATGCATCCTAATTTCCAAGCCAGCACTGGACAGGCTGACTGAACTGGCCCTAATTAAACCTTTTGGAAGGTTAAAAAAGCCATAGGAGAGCATATCCATTAAAATTAGATGTTTTGTCTTCAACTGTATCATGTTGGGAAGTACAAAGTCACTGGACAAGTGACAGAGAAGGATCAAAATCCACTAAGGCTAAAAAAAAAACCCAAAACAACAAAACCTCAACAAGGAGTACCAGTCCTAGTTGAGCCTGTAACAGCTCCATGAACTAAATGAACTAAATGATCTAAATGAACTCAACTAAAATGGCCAAAAGAACTACCCACAACTAATGACAGTATTTGCCTACTGAAATTTCAGCCGGCCCTCTCTGAAACAGGAAGCAGTGACAATTTTTCACTGGTATCACTGATCTAGGTTTATTCTTGCACAGTTAACAGCTGCTGTGTAGATGTGCATGTTTAAAAGCAAGCCCATATGCATTTCAATGCCCACACGCTTCAAAAAGGCTTTGCAATCGCGGAACGACGCAAGTGGGGAAACCACATTTGTTGACACGATTTGGATTTAATCCCTATTCGCAGTTCAGATTTTCCCCTGTGAAGTTTTAGGACTTTACCTGTGGGATCAAAGTCGTGGGTACTACTGCAGCGCTCGACCTTCTGCTTCTTGTCAGCTGGAGACTCTCTGCTCAGAATGCTGCCATGTCTGTGTCAAACCAAAGCAGAGGATCCTGACTACCGGACCGCAGAAGCACTGCCTAACTGGTGAGGAAATAACCTCGTCTAGTTCTGTTTGCTAAGGAGGAATTCAGATGGGAACACATGCATTAAGTTCACTTAAAAAATTTATTCCCAGACTGAATTCAAGCGGCAAAATGATCTCCCTCACCATCCTTGGGGGCGTATCCAGGTAACAGTGTCATTAACCTTCCAAATTAGCAATAGTAAGCGCATTCTCTTTCCTATTCAACACCAGGCCATGTTTCATTTTCAAAGCAAAATAAATGCAAGCTCCATAGAACTGGGAAACCTCCTGAAATCTTCACTCCACCTCCTCTCCCAGCAAACCTCAATGAGCTTTGGATGCAGAAATTAAACACTTAGAATACCCCCTCAAAGGAAGCGTTGGTGCATCATTCAGTAACAGAGTGTCACTTTCTCTGACCATCTCAAATCTCAGGTAAGACAACCTGCCAGTGTCCATAACAGAAATGCAAGTGGTAACACTATGCCATGTACTTTAAGCGCACCACCAAGTATATTTTTGGCACCCTGTCCCAATCTGGATATTAATTTCCTACACACGTAATGGGTACTGCTATCTGTGTACATTTTAGGTTTTCTTTTTCTCTTAAAAGCATTCCTCCTTCAAAAATGCTGTATCATAACTTGCAATACAGATAAAAAAGTCAAACATCAGTAACTCACCTTGTAGGTTTTTTGAGAGGAAACCTGAAAAGAAAGAAAAGAACAGAAGTTTAGTGACCTTTTTTTGTTCCACAGGATTACATCTGGTATCAACACTAATGCTTAAATATACAAACAGTTATATTACACTTCTCTAATACCTTCACAAGAGAACAAGCCTCTTTTTGTTCTTCTACCTCAGCTAATTATTAGTCCATTTACAACTGATTCAACTGGGTAAAGAATTATTATCAGTATGCTTAAGGTTTCAAACAGAACTAAGAACAGAAATCTGTGAGCTCACATTCAGCATCTAGTAGCTTGCTCGCACTTTGTACATAAGTGCAGCTCATGGGTCACCTTTCCTCTCCTTACAACTAGTTCCATACACTAAAAATTAACATAGCTTCTTTGTCCTGCTGATGGAGTGAGTACCTGGTACCTATTGAAGGTCCAAACTCCAACTGAAAATCCTCCTATAGCTGAGACATTCCGGTTGTCTCCCTCCTATGTGGGTTCTGTGGTATATATAAAGGAGCTCATGATGCCATCTCCTCCTAATATCTTACTATTTACATGAAACTATGAATTTGCCATCTTTGAGACCAGCACAATAAAGTTAACTTGAAATTATATTAAGTATTCCAAATATTATTACCAGGACACAGAGATAACACAATAACACAAATCCAGTTACATGGAGAAGGAAGCATATATGCATTTAAATAAGGAAAAGATGTGAGACTTCTGAAACCAGGATTTTATTTCTCTTGAATTACCATATAAAAATGACAGAGCAAGGTGCATTCCACCCAGCTTAAGGCACCAACTTCTGCTTTCATAAAGCAGAAGTTGGTGCTTTCATAAAGCAGAAGTAGCTCTTTTTCCCAAAACTCTTAAGAAGTTTAGCTCCATTCCTCTTTGTTCCATGTTTTTAGATCCTTGGGTTGGAAAGCAATGTAAAAATTTAGAGCTGTGTAAAAGGACAGATAATTTAAGTCACTTTTTGTTCTAAACGAAGACATCCAAAGTTATTATAGCTAATAATTTCCTATTATACACATTCTAGTTCTCCTTGCTGCATTGCGTTTCTCCTATTTATACAGGTTCTCCAAGAAGCAATGGGGTGAGGGTGAGAGGAAGGCAGAGAAAAAATTGCAGCAAAAAGAAACCTATAATCTAATACTTTTTATTTTTTTAATTTAGCTTGGTTTAAGCAGACTTATTTGGTAAAAAACAACAGTCCCATGTTAAGCCTGTTAGAACGACACAACAATCAGTGCAGGATTGTCCCCCACACACCATCTCCATACTCAACTGAGCTTAAGCAATGACCCTGTCCAACAACTGGTCCAACACGCAGAACCAACCCATTCTCCAAGAGCATTTCAGAGCATTACAACAGCAGATTCCTCGAGCACCACCAAGATGACTGCCCCAAATGCACACCTCATGTTTTAAGCTCCTTTCTCCAAAGGAGGGGCACCTTGTTCACCTATTCACCTACTCCTTTTTCCTCGATAACTAGATAGCGAGTGGCACAGCCAGAAATAGCACAGTCTTAAAGCTACAGTAAGTCCCTTCCCATTACCTGAAAAACATAACTGGATACACAGCAGAAGTACTCAACTTAATCCCTTACTTTGAATAATAGGGAGTCCATGAAATGCGTGTACACCCAAAGCGCTGGCCAGCTCACACATGCCAATCCCCTATGCAAACATGCACTAGTACGGCAACTCTGACACGAACACCTGGTGACACATTAGGCAAGTGAAATTAAAATGTTGTCTGACTATTACTGAAAATAATTACACACATCAAGGCACTTGCCATCTTTTAGATAACAGCATCGAATTCAGGTGACGTTCAGTAACAGCTTCAAAATTAAGGGAATAAATAGGGCCTTTGATTACATGAGCCTTAGCAACCTATGGGTAAAGCTAAAGAAAGCTAAAGTATAGAGGTTAGTTAATTGAAGGAAAAGATTACATACAGACCCTATAAGAAGTAGTAGTCCTCTTTACTCCTCCCCATAAAAAGCACTATTTTAATCCTAGAAGCCTGGGAAATCCACTCTGATTCAAATTCAGGCCTCTCCTCATTCTGCTCTACCTGCAAAGCCAGATCCTTTTAGCATTCAGCCCTCCCATTTACAAGGTTTGGCCAGTAAAACACTGCTTTATGCAAGACAGACACCATGCATCCCAAAGCAAAGCAAGCAAGTCATCTCAGGCCAACCTTACCCATCTGAACACTGTACAGTGAACAGATGCAGTAGTAATCAAGTGTTTCATTGAAAAGCAAAAAAGAAGAAGGGATCCAGGAAAGACAATCTATCGTCCCTCACTGAGGCAGGAAAAGGTGCTTAAGATTAATTATACCCCTATTTTTATCTAATGCACTTGAACTTTTGAGCTGCATAGAGTCTTACCAATACTAACAAATGTTTTAATGAAGCATTTAAGTGAAAACCTTCATCCCATAGTGTTTCTTACTAGGCACCCGAACTCCAAGCTTATGCTCCTGCAGCAAAAGAAACCGTTGACAAGTAAAATCAGGTCGGTTCACTGGTGTACCATTTTGGCTGGTCCAGAGCTATTTGCTCAAGGATGAAGCGCAAACGTTCTATTTTAGATGTCTAGAAAGTTGTATAAAATCCTCCTACTTATAATGGACTTCTGACAATTATTTAGGAAGAAAACCCTGAAATTTATCATATGTAACGGCACTGGAATCATCATGAGTTTTTTCCGTGCTTCGACATTAATGTTGACCATAGAAGTCCCACTGTGTGAGTGCCAAACCCCCCCCAGCTTCCCAGTCTGAGGCTGTAACTGTGCTGTAACTGCACCTCAGCCCACACAGCCAGCACTAGCCAGGAGCCGGCTAGCTCTGAAGCATCCCCATTGCAGTGATGCTGAAAACCATTGGGAGGGACACCCCAGCACAGACCTGGGGTATCAGAAGCACAGTGCTCCATCCCCTCCAAACCCCTGGCCCGCTGCTGTGGAGCGCGGCACACTGGGAATGACTCCCGGAAGCCCTGGAGCCCCTTGGCCACCAGCCAGCTTCCTGTGTTTCTCTCTTCTGCGAGGCAGGGAGGGAGGGAGGGACGCAGTGGGGAAGCGGGGCAGGCAGCAGGTCACCACTGCAGCAAAGCCTCTCGGGCACACGCACTGTGTTGTCCGGAGGTGGTGAGGCTGAGGGAGCTCCACATGCTTTAGTTCAGCAGTATTCCATTAAGCCAGTGCTGCAGGAAGGGATGAGCTTTGGCCAGATAGGCTGGAGATGAAGCTCCCTAGATCGCCCAGAAAAACTCTCCTCCCAGACCTGAAATTATTCCAGGCCACTGAGTTATGAAATCACAGGAATGATGAAGATGGAAGAGTCAGCTGAGCTAAGACTACAACTGTGATGTAACATCCGTGGTTAGCCAGACAGCAGGGAGCACTCGGTGGAGAAGTTCCTTCCCGTTTTCCAGTCTCCTGCCTGAGGAGAACCCAGCATTTCTTGATTTGCTGAAGACATTCTTCAGTTCCCAAACACCGAATCACTTGTATGCTACAGCAGAAAGCAGAACAAAAGTGGATGGAGCGCAGTCAAAGAACACAGAAGAGCTCCCATGAGTTTACCCAGCAACTGTTTGCGTTTCAGTCTTCACTCTGAAACAGCATTAAGTTTGGAAGTAGCACTGAAAACCCCCCCGTTTTATAGTATTCGGCACTACATATAACATGCAAAACGTGTTTCACCTACTGTTGTAAACACCATGCAAGCTGAAGGCACAGCAGGGTGCGGTTAACAGCTGGAGACTTACTTCCAAATCTAGCTGGCAAGTTGAGGCTATACGATAAAACCCTGTAGACATTTTGCCTGATAACTGATGAACATCAGCACATTCCCAAACAAGTTGTTCCACTCTCCCAAATACCGGCACCAACAAAAAGCCAAGTCGCATTTTGTCTTTAAAATACTGGGTCAAATAATTTAAGTCATTTAAATGCATCAAATTACTGAAAGTATGTCTCGGTCGTCATGCTGCATGAGGGAAATCCATTTAGCGTAAGTAAAGCCAAGGGAGAGGAATACACCTACAGCATGGATTAAAAATCATACTTCTCCAAGTTAGCTCACACATGCATGCACCATTCAGGACGGGCCCAGTGCCTGCAGCCAAAAAGAGAGGTTTAAGACCTAATGTGTCAAAACACAGCAGAGCGAGGAAGGATTCCCAGCTTCCAACAGTACAAAGCATTCCATTCTAGCCCAGGAGGTTGAAAATATATCTGACCATAAATAGCACAGCGTTCAGATAACCATGTTGGGTTTTTGTCCTCCCGTACTAAAATATTGCCAGAACTCAAGTAGCTGCTATCTCAAAAACTGATCAAAGACAAAAATATTTAGATTCAGACGAGGGCCCCAACCTTGGAAATATTTATTCATGTGCCTAACTTTAGTCCCATTTACTTCAGCAGGACTACTCACATGCCTGAAATGAAGCCTGTGTGTGTCTGCACCGTGCAAGTAGAAATTACTCCAACTCGTGCCGAGATGAGTAAGAAATATTGTGAAACCCATACAAAAGACAACAGCCAAAAACTGCTTGCTTGACAGAACTAATCTTTAATTAGGAGATGAACAGTTGCAATAGAAGCTTCTTCGTTGCTTTATTAGCTTCATTTGAATAAGACGTTGCTTGTTACAGGCAAACCCTTTTCCAGAATCCTAAATCTGAAAGGAAAGCAGCAAACGCACCCCCCAGCCACCCCAAACACAGGAGAGATGAGAAACATCACAGCTTCACTCACTCCTCTTTCTGACACATTTAGAAAGACAAGAGGAAAACCAAAGGTTAAGTCAAAGTCTGATCTACCACCCCACCCCCCCCCCCAACAAGAACCCCAAACTATGTCTACCTAAAATGACATCACCCTGCTTCAGGAGGTTTCCACCAAGTAAATTAGTCAATGAGTAGCCTTTTGCCAGCACCGCCTCCATGGATTATGGGGAAAAAGCAAGTTGTGTAACGTGCAGGCACGCTTCTGGAAGGCTGAGCCGGATTGTACTCTCCTCTTGCTCATACATACCCAATCAGAGCCTATAACTCGAAGAACTGAAGTCTGTTCTTGGGTGACAGTTAAATTTCATGACTACTTCTATTGCATCTAGTGCTTAGAACTCCTTCAGCACCTATTAAGCTTCATTTTCAACACCCTGCACTGACAGTCGTCAGAAAAAAGGCTACATTTTCTGTCTAAATGTCTAAACCTAGCAGGTTTAACTAAGTGCCTTGAAAGCACAGCAAGCATGGATGCCTTAAATGCCATTCTGCAGATAATTCCCAGAATTTCATCTTGAAAGAGATGGGAAGAAAGGAAACAAAAGGTCTGGTTTCCCAGTTTGCAGATGCACATATCCACCAGAGCAGCTCTTTGCAGGGCTTAAAAGCCCTGAGAAAGGTATTATGGGAGAGTGCTGACATGACCTGAACAAAAGCAGTACCAACGTGACCTTAATATAGAGCTAAAGGCAGTCTTCTGTCACAACAAAAAGGGGTAGACATGTTCTGTATAGGACAGCGGCTGAGTAAAAGGAACTGATGAGATAGCAAATGACAGGCGGATAGAGAGAAACACAGATGCAGCAAGTGGGCAACTATTAGCAACCAAGAAAAAACGCAGACAGAAGTCTGCCATTTCACTGTACTGCCCACAAACAGCAGCTGGAACCACATCAGCTATTCTGTGGACAGCACTGATTCAACGCAGCAAGTCTATTTTCCTTCGCATTAACCCACTTAAAGAGCAGTTTTATGCAATGCCATCTTTTCCTCATATCAAAGTACATAAGGCTCGGCAAACCACAGAGTTTTCTTCCTCAAAAAAATCCCCACTGCATACCGATGGCAACAGACTGCAATGTGAGGTGTGGAGAAGCAGCGAGGCTGAAGATGAGAAGCAAACAGCGTGGATTCCTGGGAGCTGTCAGAGCCTACGGACAGATCCTATGAACTCATAGCAAGTGCACAAGGAGGCGAAACCGAGCTAGGCAATAAAAGGTTCCATGTTATTTTTGTAGGAGGCCAAGGCAGCAACCACAGCTGACGCAATGACTCATGGAACAATCCTTCGTGGCATTATTAGCCTTACATTACTGACAGCCTTGTGAACAGGCCTAGCTACTGCCTTCTGAGACGGAACATAGTGAAGTGACTGGAGAGCCCATAGAGATAACACCTTCTGTGTCAACTCCACACAGTTCTCCACCTTCTAAACATCCATAGTGACTCCAGAGTTGAATTTACCCTAATGAATACCTCCAACTTGGTCAATGTTGCACTGCTTTCCTGGCCCACCAATGCTTCTATCCATGACTAGAATATGCCATTCAATCCTCCTTTTAGGTTAGAAAATGCAGAGTAGTCAATACAGCCTGTCAACACACTTCCCGATGGATCAATATCATGATCAGCGCAAGGGACCAGCGCTATAGCAACCAACAGTGCTGAGTTAAGCACTTGGTGCAAACCAGGTTAAGATCAATTTGATAAAAATCAAGGGAGAAAACAATAAGGCCTTTCCACAAGCCTGGAAATCTAGCAGGTTTCTGATGGCCTCTAAGAAGACAAGGTCAGGACTGCAAGAGGAAGGTACTTCCACAGGGAAAGACCACGCCACCGGTGCTCGTGAGAACACCTTTCCATCACAGGGATGCTTCCTCTTTGAGCTTAAAATAAATATATAACTATATAAATATAGATGTATCTTTCATTCTTGCAGTTAACTGGAGAGCTATTCCAGGTGAGGGATTCATTGAGAGGGATGAAGAGAAGGCAGCAAGAAAAGAGAAGTCTTCTTCACAAATTAGATTACAAGAACACTGAGATTTTGCCTCCGAACGAGCGGTGCATGGAATTTCCTGATGATACAGGCAGTATCCAAATGAACACTGCTCTCTGTGGAAGACACTCCTTCACAGGTAGATGTGACCAGCACTAAAAGGAGCTTGCAACAGTGTCTGTTAAACAGATGAAATGAAAATCCATGAAGAAAACCGACAAGCAGGGTACTTTGAATACACTACACCCAACTGCAGTTCTTTCCTTAGCATCCTTTGGCTGTAAAACTTCCAGATGGAAAGGGTTTCTATTTCTCTATGAACAGTAATGTCTGGAAAGGGTAGAAGAAAAGCATCTCTCGAGAAGTTTCATCCACAGTTCAGTCATTCAGTCCCAGCCCAAGCAAGTGCCTCAGCTATTTTCCATGACACAAGCACTTGGATTTTTCCAAGAGCTGATGTCAGGGCTTTTCATGGAGAAAGAACTGCATTTACAGGGCAAGCAAGGAAGGAGGGCTTCCCCAGCAGCTATTCTCAATGTGGCCTTTGTGTTGCTCTGCTGCTGAAGCCAGGACCCTGCAAGAACTTTTAGTCCCCGCAGAAAACTCTACAAAGGGGAGGGGACAGAGACAGTTCCAGCAGCCAGTACTGTTCTTCCACTCCTGACTGACTTCCAAGGCTCAGAACCATCAGCTTTCCATCTACAGGGCCTGAAGTTACAGCCTTTTAAGACAAGGACACCTATTGTTTAGTATCTCTACAATGGGGAAGAAGCAAACTAAAACTGGGGAGGGGGGGACAGTGGCAGAGAACATAAATAAAACCAAGCTGCTCATTTCCCCAATGCTGCTTTGACATTCAGCCTAAAAGCAAGATTTAAGCAATAGGGATGCTGTTTGCCCACAGAATGGAGTTCAGAGCAGGAATAAACTCGGTTCAGAAACCGATGAAGAACAGAGGTTGTCAAATCACAGGTGATTTCCTCCTACTTTCCACACACGACTGGTTGCAAGTCACTAAATCTGTCCGTTTCCACCATGAGAAAAGAAAAACTGACGTGTTTGAAATGGAAAAAGATGAAATGAATTAAATACCAGAAAGACTGAAAAAGACCTGCAGAAACTGTTATAATAGCAAAAATTGCAGCATGCAGAAGAGAAACGCCCACTGTTTGTTCACTTGCTGCAAGCTCTCATTGCATGAGCCACTCAGCAGAACTGACCAGGTTCAGGCGAAAAGTGAAGCCTTGTGATTTCAAAGTCATAACCCAATTGTCCCACTTATTTAAGTGGGCGATAGATAAACATTCCCAAGCATAGCAAATGCAAGCAGCTGAAATACCCACAGTTTGGCCATACTAAAGGAGCTCCGAAATAGCCCTTTTCTCCACATTTTCACATCATCTTGGCAACCTTAGCTTCAGCTGTTCACGGAGGGGGAGGAGGGAAGCACAGAACACATGTGCTTCAATGCAGTTTTCCCTTCTGAAGCTCATTTTCATCACTCCCTTTGCCCCCAGACTGCTCCTCTATGGAAGGAATCAACCGAAGCAAGGAGGCTTCTTGCGCAGACAGGGTGCGGCAGTCCAAATGAACCTGCCTCCCTAAACTGGAGCTAATTACGGGGAAATGAAATGTTTGCTTTGCTTGCCAATAACTGCAACGCAGAACTGGCTCAATGGAAGCAGCCCTACCCCCCCCGCCTCCCCACCACCACTCCTCCTACACGGGCGTCTGGAAAAGCTTTCGAGTTCGAGGCACAAAAATCAAAGCAAGAGACAAAGGAAGGAGAGTGCTGCGCCGGAGAATCTGATTTCCCTACAGCAACCTACAGCCATCGAGTGCCACGGCATTTGCTTTCACCCGCCGCATGCACAAGGGCCTGGAGATCACTCGTGGTGCCCCAGCGTGTCAAGCAGTGTTTGCATGTCATTAGGCACACAGCCTAGTTTCCTTATTAATGCCATACCTAGCTTGTGGTTGTTATGAACCAGCAACGAGACTAGTGTGGAAACAGTTCTTAAAAACAGCAAAAGACAGCAATTAGAAAGGGAGGAGAAAAAAAAACAACCAACACACTGTGCACGTAATACAACTGGAAATGTAGCTTTCAAAGCACCCGAACACTAACTCCAATTACCCAGCTTTAAGTTTTGCAAATATATGTACAAGGTTCAGAGCCACATTTGAATATTTGGCCCAGAGTTCACATTTCTGGTAAGTAAGGAGTACAGCTGCCTGGCACAGGGGCACCCCACCTCTACAGCTTGTAACTAATACATGTAGCTGGGGTGCAGAAAGCACCCACATTAAGATGTATTTACTATTCCTCCAAGGTGTGTTTCAAAGACCCAAGAAGGCTGCGTTGTTCCTTCACTTCCCTTGTTTTCAGGGTCATATTCGCCTGTCTAGAAATCCAACGCCAACACTTCAAACCCAGGACCTGCCTGCTCATCAGAACTAGGGATTTATCAGTTCAAAGCTAAGGAGGCACTCACCCAAAAAAGCATTTTCAGCCCTGCCTTTCCTTCTCCCACCCAGCCATGGACCTTTGGTCAAACACCACCCATTCTGCATGGGATGTGCAGACAGCATTCACCCTCATGACCTCTGCAAAGCTTCTAAATATTTGCCAGCCGCAATAAACTAATTTACAGCTAATATGTCTTAAACTACCCAAAGGCAAAGTGCTCCCAGTGGCCTAATTTACACCAGGGAAAAACTGAATACACCATTTTACAGAGGAAAGCTGAGAGAGGACCAAGAAATCATTACCACATTGTTGCTTAACCTGTAGAGTGTATTATTAGCTCTTAATCCTTCGCAACTTCCAATCTAGCTAATTCTGCTGGTGAAGTTGCACTCATGTAGATGGAAACACCAAAGGCAACAGAAATCTGAGCTATTTAAGACAAAAAATATGCAGCTAATTGACTATTTCACCTTATTTGCTTCAACATCTCCCAAGAGGGTTTCTATCCCAGCACTGACTCATGTTTTAAAAGGAACCATGGAAAGTTTCTCAACCATGCATCTGAGTTTGTCAAAGTTTACAAAAAGGGAAATATGTGATGTAAACTGAATGACAAAGAGATTAGCAACACTTGGTACTAAAGTTAAAGCTGTCTTAGTTATTTATATGGTCGAAGAAAAATAAAGAGTCTTCTGTGATATGCAAACCTATTCTTTCTCCCCTGAAATGGAGGTCTCGCCTATAAAGCACAAGACAAAAGATGCACATAGCACACATTGCATGAGAAGGAGAAAAATCTACACAGGCATTCATGGCATGCTTTGCTCCTTCACATTTCGTCTTCCCCCTTCATCTAAATTACAGGATAAATCCAGCAAGACCAACTGCAAAGGACTGGAGCAGAACACAGGATTAGGATTTCACAGCAAATCTAGGCCCTCTTTCTTCTACTAGAAAATGGAAGAGAAAAAAGCCAGTAGCAAAGCTATGGTACTTGTAAAATGGCTCAAGATCCTGAGAACAGTATGTGAGTCAACTGCATTGCTATTAACAGACTTCTGAATATGTTTGTATTAGTATTTTCCTCTTGGGTCTCTTAAACTAAAAAATACAAGGAGAGAAAACCACATTTAAGCAGGAAACCTACCAGCTGCTATAAGGCCATGGCATCAGAATTCCTCAAGACATGTGGCTGCAGTATAGAGATAACCTAGCTATGAGAAATATCAATACCAGCTTTGATTTCCCCACCTGCTTCACTTCGAGCAGTTCTTGGTACCTCCTCCTCATATAGGCACAACGCTGAGAACTGCCCATTCTCACTGCCTTTGGTGAGAGCAGAGCTTGCAGTAACTTGTCACTCAGTATTTTAGACAGTTACCTCTTCATGTGAGAGCCATCTACAGCGCTGGAGAATGAGCATCTGTCCACTTTATAGCACATCCACTCAAAAAAAGGCTTTTTACACATACACTTTCTACATCCGCATGTATATGCAAAAACCAAATTCCCCAGCAGCAACCAGCATCTCGCAGCCCTTCTACATTTAATCCTCATACCCAACATTAGCAGAAACTACTGCAAATACAGAGAAGTCTCTCAATGGCTATCCCTAGGTTTACGCTGTCTCAGTTCTGCACCAACAGTACTGTGCAGACCATCATTATGACTACCCTCTACTGATACAATTTGCTTAATCTTTAGAATACTTTAGAATAAAATAAAGGGGGGGGGGGGAAGGAGGAGATTTGATCAGTGAAAAACATATTCAGGAAGAAAACACCACTGAAAACACTCCAAGATGGTTTCTTGAACACTAATGGGTAATTTAACATCAACACGCATAAAAATATCAGATCATTGAAAATCACATTCATTTAGACTGCAAAAGCTGGTGAGAAGGTTCTGCTAACATGCTGGTATGCAATTCAGCGTTGGGAAATGGAAAGAAGGTAGTGCTGCCAGCATCTACATCTGAGGCATCTTTCCTAGCTGTCAAAACCTTTGTTCTTGAGCTGAAATACCAAGGCACAGATTTCTGCAGCAAGCATATTTAATTGTCTGTTTTTACAATGAAAATATAGAAGAGTAACAAAGGTTCACATAGCAGCTATTAAAAGAGAAAAAAATAAGAATAACATTCCCCCCCACCCTTTTACCAACACATACTAAAGGAAAAACCTTTTTTCTCTTCCCTGCATTGAAGGAAGCTATTTTCTGATCTTTCAGTATATTTCTATGTCACAGAGTAGGAACAAAGACAGATATTACCTGTTTCACAAGACAAAGTCATCTGAACAGGGAGATGCCAAAGGCCCATTTCCAGGGGGAGTACACTGAGACCAAGTCCTCTCCAAGGAGTTCAAGCTACCCCTCTTGGAAGCTTTCTCTTTTTTTCACGCTTATCCGATGTCCTTGAGAGGCATCTGCCTGATTGTTTCACTGGCCACTTGAGGGAAGGGAAGAAACTCCACCTCTTTTCTCCCACCTCCTCCCAACCACCATCAGCTGTGGCCCAAAGCTGCGCTGCTAATGGACGCACAGATAACAGCATCCACGTACATCCCACATATGCATATATGGGAGACTACATACAACGAGAAATTAGAGGAGAGCTAGGATTTTAAAATCTAGCATTTCCAACTCTCCTGAGGGACAGAACAATATATGCCTATATATGTATTTATGCACACACAATACACAGATATCTACATTCTGTATGTACTATATGTATGTATATGTCTATATTACATATATGCATGTGCATGCATGTTATTAAATGGGATCACTGATCAAAGAAACTGCATCACACAAGACACACGAACAAAGGAGAGGCATAGGGCAGAGAGATTTTTCTCCTTCGATCCACTTCCAGCCTGTTACACTTTGCCACATAATGTATTTGTTTTCAGGCATCCTGAAAACACCCGACCACGGCGGCACCTGAAAAGCACACAGGCTCAGAGAAACAGAGCCTCTGAATTGTTTTAGGAGAGAAGAGGGCAGGAAAGAGGGTGAGAATGAAAGCATGCCTCTTTCTGTCAGCCGGGGAAAGAAAGTGGGAGGTCAAAACAGGGGGGCAAGGAGCTTACTGCTCTTCCAGCTTGTCTGACTGGTCAAGCCCTGGGGAAGAAGGATTGGAGGGTGAAGGGGCTGTTTTCTTTTTCTGCCCCAATAACCTAATTAAGTTGGTGAGCAGTGCTAGCGGGATAGAAATTTCTTCACGCTACACTGTCTGTTTGTGTTTGATTAATGTAAATCTTCCCAGGGCTCTAACCATGCCCCAGGCACTGCGATGCCTGACTCTCCATTAACAAGCATCCCAGCCTGCACATACAGCAGGAGGAGACAGAAAGTAAGATCTCTATTTTAGCCTTTGCCATAAAAGCTCTCCAACTCTGCCAATATAATTTTTGGTGATTTCAATTACCATTCTTCAGAAAATTACTCTTTCCCCCCCAAAAAAATCATGGGGCCTATCAAAGATAAAACTGCAGCAAATCACTTAATGTATTAATAGCAGTTACTTTCTTTTGCATTTCCTTAGTTCTCATGACCAAATATTTTAGACTTACACTCACCACAACTTCTGTGCTTCCCAGTCCAATGCGTGCTGGTACCAAATATAATCTCCAAGCCACAACTGCATCAAGGCTACAATTACACAGCAGACAGGAAGCCAAAGAAATCAGCTCCTACCCCTATATCTCTGCGCTCCATGGTTCTAAGCATGCCATAATTTCCCAGCTAGAGCTTGTATTTTCCATGCTTCTATCTTTTCCAGTGGCATGCATTATCATTTTCTAAATAGTGGGAAGCTGCATTTCATTGGTCTGTATTTTGAAAGGTTTGCCCAACTCCTCATTTTCTAGGAACTTCACAAATCCAAAAAGAAAATGTCAGCTCTCAAAAAGAAAATGGTAACCAGAGGAAAGCAAAAAGCCCAGTACATAGCCAGCTACTCCAATACTCACAGGCCAGCACAGCCCTTCCTTACAGAGTCCTGGTATACGACCCAAAGGACAGGAGGAAAACAAGAAATAAGACCAGTACTTTCCTTAAGCCAACATGGAATCACAAAGAGTTAAAGAAGCAAGGGAAAAGTCGTTGCAAATCCCAGAGCAGAGCTTCATACCCAGTTTATTCACGCCCGAGTGAGAATCACGTGCACCGAGCAGCCAGTGCTAAGGCATAAAGAGGGTGTCAAAACAGAGATATTTTTAAACCTGGATCACATTTTAAAACCAAGTATTTCCTAATGCTCCTCTATGAAGCGATACACAGTGTATTATGTGATAATACATGATGAGCAGGCCAATATCCTTACTTTACTAAACTACATTTTACTTAAAACACTGTTGTTTCCCATTTCCTTCATTGCACAGAGGAACTTTACCAACTTCAGCAGTCCAAACAGCACGTTCCAACAAGCAGTGCTTGGAAGGGATGGTCAGACCCAGATCTGCCCCTCTCCACAGAAATCCACGTTCCCTAGCTGTGTGCCTCAGTTTACCCTTCAATAACACTGCATATTGCCCTCGTGGAGGGAAATACCATGAGTTTACAATATCTAAGTTGCTCTCTAATCATAAGAGCAAACACTGTAGAAGATTCCTTATTATATCCCCGAAAAACTCAAAATCCTCTCTTGCAATTTGCATGTAAAATACTTCATTTGAAACCTCTGAGGTCAGCGAAGAAATGGAGGACAGCAACAGGAATACGCTTGAAGGCTGGGTTATGCTTTTACTCCACAAGGGACATTTTCAATCCCCCTTCAACAAAAAAAATCTCTTCCTGGCATCACCACTTGGAAAAAGAAATGCATTTGTACCATGAAACACTCTTAAAGCTCCAGAAATAGATATTGCAGCCTTCTCGTCATTATTCCAAAGTCAAAAACACTCTGAGGAATCCAAATGAAACTTCAGTCTATCGGGAAAAGCATCAAGTAGAAAAAGGGATTTAAGCACAGGGTACGGCAACAGCACTTATGGAAAAGTACAATGAGAATGAACTCTGGAGCCTGTTTCATTTGTTCATTTCTTGCTCTAAGATTTCTTTCACACTGCAAAAAAGCCATATGGAAGGCTCCAGCGTAAGTAAGCAGGGCCAGTCCTGATTGCTTCTTTCCTTACATACTGAACTGCTGAAAGACCATTGCTTGCTAAAACAGCAGCCACCTTTTGAAGCTTATTATGCCCAGACTCAAAATATCACAAAGGTGCTATGCATCACGACTTGAGGCAAAGCATTCTTACTTACGATGGGGAAGGGTATATAAATAACTGATTTTTAACAGGTTTATTATCCAGTGTGATCGCTGCAGGACTACACAGACCAGTCATGTAAGACCTGACTTCTGAAGGCAGGTTTTTTTTTTGCTTATGCACATAATAAAACTTACAGTTTTTAAGGAGTAATTTTTATTAACATTTTTTCTCCAGCTTTTGGGAAAAAAGCAGCACAATGCATTCCTTTCAAGTACAAACCAATGCAGCTGCCAGGAAACAGTGTAAAAACAAGAGAGATCCAGGAATGGAAGCTTATATCTTGCTTCCTACTCTGCTTTCCCAGATTTCCTTCCCTCGGTACTCGCTCAGCCACAGGACGTAAGAAGAAAACAATCTGGAGGAAAATAATAATAACACTAAATCTTTGACCAAAAAAAAGCAAGCCTGGTGCAACCAGGTTTTGAGAAGAAATTAGAGGTAGCAAAGATAGAAGTAGGACTGTAGTGTCGCTATGTTAAAAATGCACAGGGATTTCTGCAGTCCTGGACGATGGAAGGAAAGGAGCATTAGGGAAGAAAACACACAAAAGAGATTTCTTTTTTAATGATGTGGAAAGTGACATCTCTCCTAAGAGCACAGGAAAGATGGTAAAAAAGTCAGTAGATAACTGCTCCTTACGGAGCCAGATCTGTCCTTTTAGAAGTAGCATAAGAAAATGTGAGACAATTAAATCAAATCAGTGCTTCTGAATTACCACACCACAAGTTACAAGCCTGCGTATTTCAGGTTTCACTTTCCAGAATTTTCCAATCTCTCTGTTCCATCGTTCCTCCTCAAGTGCCCACAATCCTGGTCCCTGTTCCCTCCCTTGCACTCTACTGATTAAGGAACGCTTTGCTTCTTGCCCATATACAAACCACATGCCCTGCAAGCAACTTCTTGCTCAGTAACAGTACTAGCAGCTCTCAGCTGGTTAGGCTGGGATATGGTAAATATTTATGCAGAATTCACAGACCTTTACCCCAATAAGGAGCCAGGCATGGGAAAAGAACAGCTTCCCAGAGCTCCATAGAGCGGAAGCGAAGTGGTCCCCGAGGATAGGAGCCCACACCCCTGTGAAAAAAATACATGGAGCAGCAAGAAGAGTCCTGCATCTGATCACTACCGCTGCTGGTTGAATTTCTGCAACAAAACCTAAGGCTTTAACACACCAAACACTGAGCACCCCATTTGCAGCTCAACTGAAGAGGCAAATCTCACAATCTGGGGGAAGTTCGAAGTGGCAAGGATGAAGAAATCCAGTCTGAAATAGGATGTGGGATAGGGGGATACATGCATTTTTTGTCAATGAGTATCTAACATTATAACACGTTACATCAGTATACCAAAAGCTTACCAATGCACTTCCTCAGCCCCTAAAATCACAAACAAGAAGCAGAAAGGTTATTCCCCCATCAGAGTTCCTTAATACTTTATAGAGCCGTATGTTATAAGCAGTGACCCTCATTCTCTCCCTTTCATTCTATGAGCTCAGGATGTTAATTTCTCATATTTTACACAAAGCCACAAAATCCATCCCAAGCATCTTAAATAAGTGGGAACTAACAAGACTCCTATGCATTTTGAGAGAGAAAGTAAATATAACAGTACAGAGAAGAAGATAGGCAAGAAATCAGACATATTTCAACAAGCTACTGCAAGAACTCAGAGGTTCTTGCATCCTGCATCACCTAGGCTGACCTGCATCTTTCAGCCATCTGAGAAACATCCGGCTGTTTTCAAGTCCAAAAAGAGCAGGCCGCTATTTAGAATGCAGATACCTACTGAGAAGTCACAAGGATGTTGCAGGCACTGAACTTCTCTTTAGGAAAGTACAGTGAGTGTCCTCCCCCCTAAAAAAAGGTCAGAACTCTCTTGCTTCATTAGCATCAGCACTTCACCCTTATCACCAAGAGAGCTGTAAACTATACCTGTTCTTTTATCCCTATGCCTATGCTGCCTTATTTTCAAATCATGTACGTTTTTGCTTTAAGACACATCTTGGTCTTTGACCTTCTGTCTTTACAGAACTGATACTGATCCTCCAATGCAGCTTCTGACCGCAGCAGCACACAAACACTGCCCGACCTGCAGCTGTCACCCACACTTGCTCCACCGCCTGCAGACGATTCCTTTCTGCCATGCGCAGTGGGTAAGCTCACCCTCTCTGCCTTCACAGCACAGATTGCCTTCTTTCATAAACTTCTACTGGCCCGAAATGCCAGCGATCGCAAGCACCATACGACTATTAAATCTTCTGTTTGCCTGCTGGATGGGAAACAGAAGACAACTCGATGAATACACGAGTTAATATTTCATTTCACTATCTGAAGTATGGTGCATTACATAATGGGCAGAGGAAGTTAAAGATACAGAAGCTTCCTCTTAGGAATTTCTGCAAGTCACAGTAGATGATTTAAGGAGAGCTTACGTCAGATAAAGTAATAATTGTATTAAAACACTGCTCCAAATACACCAACTCTTCATTATTTTAGCTGCTTAGAAACGTGCCTTAAATTACTGGAACTTCGTTTGAAAACTAGGAAACAGAAACAGGAAATTATTCTTGCAGTGAAAAAGTAGCTCAACAACTGCTGAAATAGAAAGACTACCCAGATTATTTGAGCAGCATTCAGCCATTCAATCTTAAATCACCACCATAATTCCTTTTCAAAAGACTAATAAGAGAAGTCTGCGTGGCACTCTATGAGGTACAGATACTTGGCATATATAACATACTTGGGAAGGAAAGCTAAACTTGAGTGCTAGCAATGGACATGTAAGCCACAAGACCTGCAAGTTTTCTGGTTTCAGAGCATTATAACTACACGAGAGTAACCAAATGCTTTTAGGATCCTAGATACCAGACAAGGACCCCCTAAGAAATACCCCCACTGGGCACAGAGTCAGCAGTCACTATGTGAAACTCAAGGGACAGCATCTGCAGAATGCCGGGCAAAATATGAATTAAAAACTAACAGAGAAGAAATAAGAGGATACCAAATCAAATGTAGGACAAGCCTCAGAGAAGTACTATCCACAAGGGAAAAAGCAAGGATGATTTAGACATGAAAGTGATAAACTGAGCAGGGTGGGCAAACACAAACCATGGGGCAGAGGGTAAGAAAATGTAACAGCTCTCTACTGCTTGAGATAGAACCAGATTTCTTATACACCTCACTGAATGATTCACCACACAAAACCCCCAGCTTCCCTCAGAACAAAACCCACTTTCCGGGCTCCAGCCAGCTGGCTAAAAAGCACATATCAGCACAAGTTAGGATTAGACTGGCAACCCACATTACAGAGTCAATCATTACAAGACTGAACCCTATCTGTCTGCTTTTAATGCATGGCTGCATTAACCCTAAGCAAAACGCAGCGCTTAAAACAATCATCTTCAAAAGAAGAGAACCCTGAAGTCATTAAAACCTGAAGCTCAATTGTTAATTGTAAGCATTTACTGATAGTATGTATTACTGAAGTGAAGAATGTGCTCACCAAAGGGAAACGTCACAGAACGACCCACCATTTTCTGCTATCGGACAATTAGCTATAGGCAGTAATTAAAGCAAGCAAGTTCTAGGTACAAATATGGACACTCAGTAAAACCCAGCTGTGAAGTCTGCTCAGTCTGTGACACATCAAAACCAACCACCTATCCGTCACAGCAAGAAGTGAAAGAACCTTTTTGAAAGAGAACCCAAATGCTTTCAGTCTCTCATTGTCTGGGCTGACTTCTGGCATAGGAAAATAGGATATAAGGAGCTTCGTTTAAAAGGTCATACTGTTTCCTTCCTTCATCTTTTACCATGAACAATTTTAGAAGGCATTAAACGGTTCAGAACAGCCTATCTAAATAAATGTTTTGCTCATCCTGTCATTGAAGTAAGTTCAAGAGATTCCAGTAAGACTGCTACGGAAAAAAGAGGAAGAAAGCAAGAAGGAAAGAGGCAGCCCCCCAAACCAGCTCCAAAATACGGTATTTATGCCAATCACTAAATTCAAACTTGAGGCAGTGCCAAAGCAGCATACAAAAGAGAGACAAGTAATTACTGTATAGCTGACAATTTGTAAAGAGAGAAAAATGAGAGCAAGGATGCTCCATTTTCTAGGGCAAAATCTACTTCATTCATAACAAACTGCTGAACATCGTTGTTAAAATTGGGCCATAATTCAAAGACCAGGAACACTGTTTCAGCACTCAATACCTTGTTATGGTACACTCTAAAGCTGGACATTTTCAGCAATAAACTACTTTCAGGCTTAAAAAACCTCTACCCACGGCTCAGTAGGTATCGAGAACTGTGCGTGCAGGGACAGTTTTACTTAGCCTTTCCAGGGGATTCTGCAGGATGCTCTCAACTCACTGTATCCATCATCCCAGCCCAGCTTTACAGTACGTTAAACATAAAATAATTAAAGGACATGATGTGCATCAAATGTTGACCCCATAAGCAAATCAGTACCAGCTTTATCATTACTGCTATAGATACTGATCTGATGTGGAATACAGATGTATCCCGCATCTGTAGCCTTACATTCCCAAATTCTGAAAGCAGCAAGGTAGCAGTACCTGTAAGCATAGCCCCAGCCTCTGAAAATGCAGAAATCCATTCCTTTAATGCACTAGAACATACTTGCATCCCCTCATCGCTTCAGTGCAACAAGGAACATACGACCATTGGTATTGAGAGTTCCCAGTGTTTCCAGACATTGTCTACGAGTCAAACACCCGTTTGTGTTACCTCCCCTAGAATTAATTTCAGAGTCTGTACTATTGACATTTCTCCTTTGCCCTCAAGCCAATGCATAATCGACAATCTTTTCCAGGGCTCTCCATCTCCCCCTTCCCAGCAATCATGATGCTTTACAGCACACTAATATCAAAGCCATGTGAGAGGTCAGGAGGTGGGCAATGAGAAACTAAAGGTTTTAGCTAAAGCTTTAGCACTGCAGCTACACCAGCGCATCTGCCTCTTACTTCAACCGTCCAGAACAAGAGCATTCACACAGCTGGTTATACCTGTGTAATTATGATGGTGTATTTCCTCACAAGCTGAGCATGGCTGGAGCCCCAAAAGACAGTCCCTGCTTTAGCTTCTGGAGGGGCAATATTGCTAAAACCAGGCAAATTAGTACACAGTAATTGCAGCTGCTTTTCAGACAAGATTTGATGGTCAAGTATACAGAAATAAGTATTATCATCTCCATTTCAACAGAGAATGCATGCAGCTTACCTATAAAAACTTGAATTTACTTGTACTTCTCATCAGCTGGATCAGACAGTCCTCCACGCTCGGAAGAAGCCACAACTCCCTCAATGTTGTATCAAGGCATGCTCCAAATGCCAGTATACAGACCTCCCTCTCCAATTTCCACTACACTGTCTTAACTGAACACGTTCACTACCCATCAGCAGTTGTCCACAGTCAAACATCCTCGCAGGATTAAACAAAATGTGGTGTTATCACCACAACCAACAGCTGAGTTTAAGTAACAAATGATGTGTAAGAAACCTGCAAACGGAGATATTAAGTACTTGTCACTGTACTCAGTGCATTAAATCAGGAAGGGAAAGAGGGTCATCTTGATACTTGTGAACAGCACGCAGTAAGGCAATTTCTCCCAAGGTGTTTTCTGCCTTCTGGGGTTCTGAAATGGAATATGCGTAATCAGCATGGAAACCACCAGGATGCCAACCAACAGAAGTGCTTTAATCTAAAGCAAACATCTCCACGTGATGGAAAAGAGAGAGGAGGGGGAAGAGTACAGATGGCTTGCAATCTTACAAGACAAAATTCATTTGCTACTGGGCATTTCTTCCTACACATTATCACGCAACTGAATTGGGTTGACTGCCAATGAGAAACAGATCCTGGGGCCACGGTGACAACCGAAGTATTTGTCACTGACAAAGGGCTGCCCCACAGATCTGTTATTCCTGTGCCAGACTCATGCAGCCTGACATCTATACCCAGTGCACGCACAGCTGGAGAGGTACCAGAGACAAAGGGAGGATGCAGCGCTCGGAGCACGCGACCACCTTCAGGAATTCTGCTGGTTTTACCATGACTGAGCAAGCATTTCTTCAAATCCCACAGGAAACAAGCTTTCCATTTTGAGGTCCCAGATATTTGAGTAGGCTTCTCCTTGCCATACAGCTAATCGTTGTATTTCAAATTTACTACCCTGGCAAACTGATCCAAATACAACTTTGAGAAGAAGCTGAAGAGATTTCACGTGGGGATTTAAACAAACAAGGCCCCTGAACAGAACAGTCCTTGTTTGAAGCGTGTGCCCGTCCTCACAACCAATTACAAACCTCAGTGAGCTTCTGCAGCCGTTTTCTAATGCAAGAAATGATCAAACCCCATCAATATACCAAGAAGCATGTTACAGATCTGAAGGAGCCATTTTCTCTGTATGCGAGGAGCAACAGATGGAGCAAGATTTTCAGCATGCTCCAAGCTACTGTGGTGTTCTTGTCACTGCAGGCAGGCTCAGGGAAGCAGCCTCCCAGTACCTGCAGAGCCATGAGGATATAAAAGTTACCAGGAAAAAAAAAGGGAAGGGAAAAGGGGAAAGGGGCAGGTTCTCTCTATCTGGCTCAATTCAATCAAGACGACTTGGATTTGCAGGCTGCCCAAAACTCAAACCTGTTGGCAAGGCTATTTCCTTTCCCCCTTCCAGCTAAACTTCATTATCTGCTTCACGCGTGACCCAGGAATTCTCCTGCAGAAAAAAGCTTCCTCCAGGAAGGCTGGTGTTAACTGTCAAGACAAGCCACCATGAGACCGCAGGGACTCTTCCCCTCCGCCTGGCACCCACCAGGCAGCATCACTGCCTCTCACAACCAGGCAGGCACGTTTCACATTACCAGGAAAGAAGTGTTTTTCTGGCCTAAACCAGGGGACCATGTCACTGGCTTACAAGGGCCAGAACCCAGCCAGATACCCCATGGATGGAGTGGGAGTCAAAGGCGTGGGTGAGCAGGTGCAGACACCGAAAAATACAGTTAATGTCTCACTGACGAGTGTAAAACCTGATAAGTCGTCAACTAAAAGGAAAAGGGAGAGAAGGTCAAGGTTTGCTATGCAATACATACAGCTGAAGTTGCACTGGTTAACTTCCAAACTAAACAACCCTCTAGCATTTAAAGCTATCACCAACATTCCTGCATCTTCCACACTGGAAGAACAGAGGAATCTGCTTGCCTTTTGTTTGGGTTTTTTCCCCCCTTTTCCTTCTTCCCCCGAGTATTACAGGGTTTTATTCTGACCACGATTTCCATAATGTGAGTGGGCTGAATATTTTACATAACTTCATAGACCTGACATATCCGAGTGTAGAACTCGGGGCTTTCAGTATTGCTCAAAGGGCTGCAGTGCTTGGCAGCATTATACTTACCAACCATGAAGTATTCTCAAACCAAGACACTCGCTACTGAAGTGACTCCATGAGATTGTAACAGAGGAAAGTTCTTTTAGGTCATATACCCATTCCTGAACTCCTGCAAGACATTTTCATCTACTACTGATGGTTCTGTTATAATTCAAGGGTAGAGAAGACCGTGACAAAGGTATTTGTTTTACCAGTGCCCTGCAGACTTTGACGCATCCTCCCAACAAAGCAAATCCCACAACAATTCCAAACGGCTCTCTCTGCAGTATCCCCACACCACCTTCACCAGCCAAAATGATTGAGCTTGTCGGTTGGCTAAGATGAGATCTGCACCCACATGAACCACTTCCGCTACTGAAACCGCAGGGACTACGCAGGGCAAACCACAACCTATCATTTTGTGCCTCTCAACAGACAACAAGAACAAATTGCCAACTGCAGAGCTGCACTTCATCGCTGTGAGATCTCTCAGCTAAGAACTTACAGCCTTGACATGCAAGTATTTCTGATAAACCATCATTTCCCACCCTCCCTTACACTTGGGGAGTTCACTTCATCGAAATTCCCCTTCTCTCTACTACAGCTCCCCCTGAACATCCAAAGTTGTTAACTTGGTTGTTAGTTGTTTGCCTGAGTTGTTAACACTGCCTAAGCTAGGCGAGATGACTACAGAGCAGTCTGCAGCAGTGGGGAAAAAAATCACTGTTTTAAACCCAGAAACTATCTGAAAAGAACAGCTTATTTGGGACATCCCATCACATTTAGTCAAAAGGTGCAAAAAGCCATCTTACCAACACAGCTCACAAAACCACACTATTTTCTTACTTGCAAGCACCAACTTCGAAGGCCACCTAACACAAGACCAGGAATCACTATCATCGTGGCTCTAATACTGCTGTATGGGACTTGCTGTCACTCAAACCACAGTAAAATGTTAGAAGGCATTTCAACAGCTGAAAGAACTTCCTGGTCCCAAACAGTATCTGCACAGCCTCCTCAAGAAACAGCTACTCCCAGACACCAAATGGGTACCTTCAGTCCTCCACTGAAAGCTCAAGACAGTTGTAGCCCTGGCTTGTCAGGGTTTTAGTCCGTCACAGCTGACGTGTGCCTTCAGAGCGCGTTGGCAGACAGGAAACCTCTCTCCTATCTGGCAGTTGCCACCACCTCTCCCATTTCTCTCTCTCTCTCACTCATTTCCTATTGACTCTCTCATGTCTTACACTGCAGCTTTTTCCTACTTCCTTTTTTTCCCCCTCGCTCATTTAAGCTTCCCTCCTTCAATTCTCTTCTTTTCCTCTTTATCCAACACTTTTATGGTAGCTTTGATCTCAGCCTACTCATCAGAACCCTCTTTGCATCTGGGCACAAACAGGAGCATGCAATGGTGCCTCTGTGCCACGGGAGTACTGAGAGGAGACGCCTTGTCTGATGTGCTGCCAATAAGCTACACTAACAGCCACTATCGTAACAGCATAAAAAGACTTTCAAGCAGCCATCAGATACTTTAGGTAAGCCTGCAAGTTGAAGCTCGTATGTTTATGGGAGTGGTGGACTCAGAATCCTGTACCTGTCTCGGATCAGTCTAGTGCTTCATTAAATAGATGGGTCTTTTCCTCCACACTGGGAAATGCTTGCTCAGGTCAAGTCAGGTCCCACCTAGGCTTCCCAATCCCCTTCCAGCACTCCAGTTCACTCACGACTTCATATAAGAGTATCTAACTCTCCGTAGATTACTGCTTCCTCTTGGGAAGTCACCCAAGCTCTTGCTAAAATGATTGCTTGTGACACCATAAACCAGGATTCACAGCCTGCAAATAAATTCCAGATCAGCTTCTCACATCAACAGGAATAGTTGTGCTGCTGCTCATGGCTTCAAGGAGGAACGGCTCTTGGATAAAATTCAGATTTCCATCAGTCTCTCTCAAGACTTCCAGTATGTATTTCAAGTGCTCAGGAGCAGATGCAAACCAGTCTGAGTCTTGCCCTTGCATACACATTTCCTGCACCAACTGTGAGCTATGGAGAACTCCCATAATGTGGAGATTCTCTCTTAGGTTTCTAGCATCGACACTGCAACGCTTCTTTAGAGCCACTTCTGCTCAATTCACACAGTTCAATCCATAGCCCTGTTCCCAGATCATGACAGGTTTAGTGTTTCTGAGCCCATAGATGCACTGCAACCCCAGTGCCACTTCCAGGACAGCACAGACTGTTAGCATGCCGGTCCTGCAAGGGATGCTGCCTATCTTCAGCAGGACATTTGACAGAATCCAAGTGACTAATATGACAATGATCCAGACAGCTGACATTCAAATCACTTCAGGTACAGTAACTTGCATGCTATGGCTCAGGAAGGACAGCATCCATTTGCTTTTCCAGCGCCAGAGCAGTTTAATGAAGTACCTTACCAACTGAGAGCTCAGAGCCCAGAAGTTCCAGTGTTGTCAAAACAAAGCTTAAAATAGCCACAAAGATAATATTTAAGTGTTTGCCACAAATGTAAACAGCAATGCTTCTTATTTACCATCAGACTGGGGCAACTAGGCAAGAAAGGGTTCCTGCGCATTGGTCTCAGAAGTCAAACAGACACAATACTCAAGGAGAGGATGCAGAGGAATAACAAAGCATAAGTGATGTTTAGCAGACGATTAGTGAATGTCAGAGTCTGAGCACTGTTTGTTTTGGTTTGGCTATTTATACTCACGCTTACATCTGAAACATAAGGACACTGCTTTTTCCTGTCATTTTCAATGTATTTATTTTTACATGTTTTCTTTCAAAAGAGAAATGAGTAAACCTTGTTTTTTCCTGCCTTTTTCCAAGTGTGATGCTCCTATGCTCCTATTTTGTATGTATCCTGCCTTGTATTTTATCCCTTGTACATTCGTGATCAAACATTGCATGTTTTACATCTCTTTTCATTTTACCAATTACTTTGCTACTGTTTCCCCGGTCCTTATTTTGAGTCCTCTCTTCTGATGTTAAGGCATTATCTACATTCACACTCCTGACCCTTAGTTTAATCAAGCTGAGACATGAACTAACACTTCTGTTCCTTGAACCTAATAATCATCCAGAACAGGGCCACAAAACAGAACATCAGATCACCTACCAGAAAGCATGCATGCAAGTCCATTTTCTCTTGGTGTACTGACATCTCTTACACAAGGAAGATCTAGTTATCCCAAAGTAGATAAAATCCCGGGACTAAAGTGAAAGTAGGGAGAGTGCTTAGGCAGAGGAGTATTTGCAGAGCCTTAGGAATGCTGTAAGAACCATTTTATTAGCATCTCACATCATTCAGTCTAAAAACTCAAGGATAATACAAATGGGATTTGTTATTAAGTCTCCTACTGCTAATTTTCTGAGGGAAGGAAGAGGTATTCAATGAGAAACATGGAGGATAAAGCCTTGAAAGCAAGAGCCTAAGCTTATCTTTCAAGCAGCACAGCCAACATACTTCCCCAGTGACCCAGAAGGACCACCTAGAGGTTTAAGTGGAGAATTCAGTCTCCAGACCAAAGCAAACACTGCTCCTCTTTGAGGCACTTTGCATAACTACAAGCTATAGCATTGGGCTGGCCAGGGTGGGGGCTGATGATTGTAACGGAGGCAGGCATTGAAGCTACTCACTGCACAGGATCCACACAAAACACTTAAGGCATGAATTCAGCAGGCGACCTCACTTCTTGAAATAACCAAAAGATGCTGGGATACAGTCATCAAATCTGTAAAATAACTGGTCCAGGTGTCTGTACCGCTTTCCCTGGCAAATACACGAACACTCTACACTACCTTCACAAACAGGCTGACAAATAACCTTCAGTGCCCAAATCACTACTTTTATACGGTGAAGAATAGTTCTGAGGACAAACAGAAGACTACTCTGATTTCCATTAGAAAGACTGTGTTTAATGCTGTCCCCCTCAAGGACCAAGAAACTCTTCTTGTGTCATCAATACAGAAGCCAGCTTTATAAAGACTCGTCTGAGAAGATCACGACTGAACACCCACAAAGCTCACCAGTAACCTCAGCAACTCCTGCTCCAAGGGTAAGATGCATGGTTCTTCTCAGGCACCTCTAAACAGGACAGCAGCAGGCATTACCTAAACCGAGCAGTGACCTGAAAGCACTCCAATGTGCAAACAATCGTGCACAGGAGCAAAGGGGAGGGGTGGATGTGGCCAAGGTTTTTGCTAAGTCTAAAACTGAAGTAGCCTACATCCCAGTACTGTTCCTAATCTATCCATTCGAAACACTAATAAATGCCATAACAGGAGTTATGTGCAGAGGAAGAATTATACAATTGGGCTAACAGATGAAATATCACTCCTGCCTCCACCCAAATAATCATGACGCCCACAGCTCTATTCAAAACTAGAAAATCAAGCTCACCTCAACTTCTGTCTCCAGTAAAAGCCCTAATAAACTATGCAGCATGAACTGGGAGCATTTGCTTCCTAGCCAACAGTAAACATCACAGACAGTGCTCTCTTCTGACAGCTTCAATAAAAGCAAAACACAAAAGTGAATTTATGCACAGACTGCGTCAACTACTGATTTGCAAACACAGTAAAGGCACAGCACTGGAAAGCACAAGACTTGCCTCGACGACTCTAACGCTTTTTGGTCTCTTGAAACAGACATTGTGCTGCAGCCCACGTAAATATTAGACCTTACAAACTCTACTAATTAAATGAATGTGCGATAACAACATCTAGTTACTCAGTAACACTAAGGTGTGACTTTCTATGAAGTTCTTATCCTTACCCTGCTGGAAAAAATAAACCTTTTCTTCTCACCATATAGTTAAAGAAGCCCCAGTTAGTACAGGGACTTACAGCCAGCCAAAGACAGGGAAAGTGCATCTAAGCAGATAAGGAACAGTTAGGGTCTATTCTGGTACCAAGTCAGGAGCAAATGAGCAATTAAAACCTCTCAAGGGTAATTATGTGTAAATTCTACCTCTCCTGTTTTCCAGTCATAGCAACAGAAACTACAGCACTGTTATAAATAAAACTCATTTGCAAGCAACTGCATAGGAAGAGTCAGTTCCCCAACAAGGTACTGCAAAAGGCAGCAAGAGCCTCCATTCTTTTCTTGTGCTTTAATAAACAGAAAGCAGCATAAAGCTAGTCCTGTAGCCATGCAATTGCTCAACTCTGCAGCGTGTTTGGAATGGTTACAGGAAGAAAAATACAGTTAACTGGGAGACACACAAAAAATTACTCGCACACAAATATTTCTTTAGTGTCATAACAGGATACAGCAGAGTTCTGATCATCCCTTCGTGGCCAACCAGAGCCTGCAAATGGCCGAATTTCATCCCAGCTCCAGCATGTCCTTGCAAAGAATAAACCCCTTATCTCGTTCAGCCATGTGTCGCCTGCCACAAACGGCAGAGCAGAGCAACGCCCAAAGCCAGCAGCCTGCCCCAGCGCTCCGGGCCAGAACAGCTCTAAGGGGAGTCAATGTGGGCACTCGCATGCAGTCGCTCAGAAGGAACAGGAAAACACCTCCTCTGCCATACTAGCCACCCAGTGAGGTCCCGAAGCTCAGCTCAGATGCTCCCTGCAGTCCAACTTCCCCCTTGCAAAACCCCTCACACTGACAGCATCCAGCAACGTCTGTCCGATCCAGCAGTAGTAACTAGGCAGGAATCTGAGGCAGAACTACACTAGATATTTTCAGGCTAAAAGATAATGGCAAGTATCACCTAAATCCAGAGGTAAAGCCAAGCAGGCATTTTGTCATTCACTTCACTAACTTTAGATACCTACTTTAGAATAATAAATGGTCCCCCAGATGTGCCTATTTTCTTCCATTAAAACTACAAACGCATTCTAGACAAACAGCTCAGACAGAGATGTCTACCTCAAAGACTTAGTGAGTTAAGCAAGATAAATGCCACCTAAGGTGGCCCCTAAACAACTACAGCATAACTAAGAGAGGATTAAATTAAGAGGGTATAAATGTTTACAAACATAAAGTGGCAGAGTAATAAGGCTGAAGATGAATTGTTTGATAGGGTCCACTGGGCAGCAGGATTATGAAAAGCAGCAGCTGACAAAGTAAAAGAACATCCTGAAGGAAAGAAGGGGGAAATCAATCTCACTGCTTGGAGTTCCTAGTGTCCCATTCCATCAGAAGCTATGCAGGACACCATGGCTATCCTGGACCACTTTTTGCCTATGAATTTCTAAACCCCAAGTACTACAATGCAAGATAATCTTTCTTCTAGTTTCTCCTAGTGCTAAGTAGCTGATTGGGAATGGCACATGTCAGATGCTTCTTCAGTAACTCTGCTGAACATTCATTACACTCTTAGAAAACTGTTAAGAAGTCTTGACATCTGTTACACCTTTTTTTATTACCTGGTATTTCCTCATTCAGTCTTTGGAGGAAAAAGATGCAAGGAAATGATGTTGCTTCATGAGGCAGCCGGGTAACAGAATCCAACTCAGGGATGAAGCATAACCATTATCAAAATTAACTAATTAAGCTTTGGTCCATGGAGAAAATAATGCCAGACACACAAGATATGAACTGGCCATCATACTGGCTGCAGAACAGCACTAGGAATGGCCATTCATACACATCCTCTGATTTATATATGCTTCTATGCCGTACATGCTATCACCAACAAGAACATAAAAGACAAAACATGTAAAGGATGGGCCAAGTGCAACCTGGTCAAGGGAAATGTGAAACAGCTTTAAAAACACATGGTATGATTTCCATCTTAAACTGAAGGGACAGAAATGGAAATATTTGCTGTCTGTAACAGGGATTTAAGCACTTACACATACGTAGAATGCAAATATGTAAAGCTAATATGGAGAAAAATGCAGGCCTATGCTACCCTGTTATATTCCATAATACCATTTGGCAGAGATGCAAGCCAGGTTTTCTGCTTTAAAGCAGTTCCCAACTTGATCCCAGCAAAGAAAGTCACTGATAAATACAGACAGAACTGAACATGTCATGTGATTGATACCATGTAGATCTAATGACACTAGAAGCACCGACCTTATTTATATTGCACCTGCTTTACATTCCAGGCTCAAGAGCTGGATTTAAAGAGGCAATACAGAGGCTTCTTAGGCCTAATGGGAAAGGAAGCTTTGGACCAACATACTGCTAGGACAACAGGGACCGAAAGCCACTCCCTCCAGATCCTGCACAATGCTGTAGATAAAGAGGAGCGGCCTCGCTCCAGACACGAGTAAGCAGATGTCCGCAGGATGAGAACACACATCACCACCACATCCGGCGCTCTGCTGAAAGGTTCAGCCAGGGAATAAACGGGCCACAACAACTGAATTCCCTTCACGCCCCAAAGCTGGGGTTCCTTCTGGCCAGAGGTGAAGAGAAGTGGCAAGACCAGGCCCTGCTTCTCTGCATTCCCCCAACCATCACACACCCCTGAAAGCTCCAACTGAGGGCTGTGGAGACAGGTCTTTTGAACCAAACCCTCAGTGAACCGAAGAGAAACATCCTCCTGACATGACTAAAAGCAAAAGGAAATGAGACCTTTTTTTGTCGCTGCTACATTTTCAACTTGGCTGTTCCAATTCAATAATGGAAAGCATTTTGTATTACTAAGAAGCAAATTAAATTCCCTGTCCTCGTGTTTTTCCTTTCCATGCTTTGCCCAACTGCTTCTAGGTAGGAGATCCTGTCATTCCTTCCGATATCGTGCAACCTGCCATAAGACACAGACCCTTAAGCACAGGGCAAAATTCTCACAAAGCCACTGAAAAGCCACCTCCTTTTTACTGTCACCGTCTTGTCTGGTACAGAAGAACTGGATGGACATGCACTGCAAAAGAAGAAGTTAGGAGTTTTCTTCTGCTACTTCAATTACGCTATACAATTCATTGCAAAGACTTGGTACTCTATGAGCAGCACAGCCATAAATACAGACTACATGATTTTGAGCTGTGGTAGAGGCCTTTCACACCACTCAGGCACTGTACTGTCCGTCTGTTAATAACTGTAGAGTCATGAAAATGCCTAACTGCAAGAAAGGACCATACTTGTGCTCTTTCCTGCCCACACTCGGAGTCTACAAGGTGATTTCAGGCACCCAAAAGCATCACCTCTCTGTCCCTGCCCTGGCTTCTCTCCTGTGCCAGAACCACTTGTATCTGTCATGAAAGGCCAAAGCAGGGAGGCCTTTGTCACACACATTCACACCATAATCACCAAATACTCATAATAACAACATAATACATTAATAACATAATTCACAATAAACACAATAAAACATAAAAAAGAACATAATCAAAGACATTAATTTTGGGTGATGATTTAGCGTGAGGCGTCCCTGCCCATGGCAGGGGGGTTGGAACTAGATGATATCAAGGTCCTTTCCAACCCTAACGATTCTATGATTAATTCCGTCTTTCTGTCTCAAAAGCACATATAAGAGATTTCCTACTTGACTTGCTCAATCTCGCAAGAGAAAACACATTTTTCCTCCTGCCTCTGAAGCAGCCCCCCATAGAACCCCAGCCTGGTAATGAAATGCACATGGCAGCACCTGCAGAGAAGCCCAGAGGCCGGAGCAGGTTTATCTAAAGCAAGGAACAGGTTACTGCGAAGGTAGATACCAGCAGACATTCCTGCTCCTCAACTACCCCTCCTGCCCTCACCTGAAGTGACCTCTCTTTGGCAGGCCACCGTGCTTGACCTAACGAGAAGCAAAGGCTTCTTCTATAGCAGATTCAGGCTGTAGCCTAAACTCTTGTCAATCTTTAACTTCTCGCTTTTGGTGTTCCTCCCAGCACCAGCCCTTTCTGGAAGCTGAATTGCAACGTCTGGTTGTCACAAAGCCTAGTAGGCTTGAAAGCTGTTGGACTTGAAGTACTCCCGTTTCAAAGTTAACCTTGACACTCAGCTACCCTGGGTTATGTCCCGATTCACCGAAACTCTGATTTAATCCCTGCTTTTCGGATCCTATCTGTTATGCTGTCATTGCAGTCAGAAGGCAAAGTACAGGAGCTCTGGGAAGATGCTACATTTCATGAATGACAAGATTAAAGAAGAAAATTCATCTTATACTGACCTGTCCGTGATTGTGGACTGTGTGCCACTCATTGGAGCCTTTGGCAAGAAGTCGTATTATCCACTTTACATCTTACAGTTACCGCAGGAATATTAACGAGGCTTTGCCCCTCACATGCACTGAGGCTCAGGATCCAGCCTTGCTCCAGAAGAGGCATGCACAGAGGACAAACTCAGTTCAAGGACGGCAGGGAGGAGAAACAAAAAAAAGCAACAAACCAAAACAACCGCAAAACTCTTTCTTCTTGCAGTCCCTCAGAATATCCAGACCACGGAAGCGGGGCGTGGGGGATGTTCAAGAGGAAAAAGGCAAAGGCAAACAAGCAGCTCTTCCCTTCGATGCTCCCTGAAGCCCAACGAGAAGGCAAAAGTAACGCGTGCCCACAAAGTCTTCCGAAGCAGCCAATCCTCGCCGCTCCGGAGCCTCGACGCGGAGGGGAACTCCCGGGGTCCGCGCAGGGCGGTCCGGGGCCGGGCCGGCTGCTGCGGCGCTCCCCGGCTCGCTCTCGGCAGGACCGGGTGCCCGCTCCCCGCCGCTCTTCACGGCCTCTCGCCCGCGGGGGCCGGGCGGCGCGCCCCGCCGCTTGCCGGTGTCCTGAGTACGGCCGCGCAGGGGCCCATGTCCCGCTGCCGGCCCGCCCCGACCCCCCGCCCGCCTCGCCCGCAGGGGGGTCGGGAAGGGCGGCCCCCGCCTCCGCCGCCTTTAGGCCCGCAGGTCCATGCCCCGCCGCTCCTCCTGTCCCGTCTTCGGCCCGAGCTAGAGCGGAGCGCGGCGGCCCGGCCTGCCGGCAAGGCCCCGGGCGGGCTCGGTGCGCTCCGCCGCGGGGCTCGGGCTCAGCCCGGTTCGGGGCAAAGTTCCTCGGCGAGCGCTGGCGACGCGACCCGCTCCTGCCGCTGCTCCGCTTCGTTCCGCTCCTCCCAGCCCGGTTCCGGGCCAGCTGCGCTGCTGCGAGGCGGGAGCGGCGCTTCCCCCGGAGCCTGCGCCGAGCCGGGCCCAGCTTCAGCCCGCCCCGCCCGCCGTATCCTTCCGCCGGCAGCAGGCCGCCCTCCTCTTCATCCTGCCCCTTCCCCGCGCAGCCTCTTCCAGGCCAGCGGGATGTTTCCCTCGCTTCCCATCCCATAGGAGCAGCAACTCCTCCTCCGGCCTGCTGTAACCCAGCCGAACAGCCTCCCTCTCCGCTTCCCTTCCTTCCCGGAGCTCCATCTCCAGCCCTGTTTTGTCTTGTCACAAGCTCTTAGGGGCAGGGAGTGCCTGTGCCGTGTGGAAAGTCGGACACCGAAGGAACTTAGAACAGGAAGACACTGAACATCAAGTTAATACGTTAACTTCGAGTCTCGGGTAGCCACCGACTGTTCGCTCCCAGGCCTTTCCCAGCGCCGTCCCAAATCTCACGTTCCCGGCATTCCCACAACGCATCTCTGCGGGGAATTTTTCTCACCCGTGAAGGTCAGCAGGAATCCGGGATCAGAAAGAGGTGTTCCTGCTCCCTTAAACGTAAAATCCCCCCTCCGACAGGGAGGGATGAAACTGCACATTGCCATACCTGCTAGACAGCATCTAAACATGTCAGTGTCAATGTCTGGCTTTCCCTTGCTAGGAAGGTAAGTGACTGTGCTGTAACTCCCTGCTGTTCGTGCCATACACAACACAGCTCTGGACAGAAGCACCTATCCGGACCGTACATGTGTTTGAACAGCAGAGCCTGCTTCCTGCAGTGCACACAAGGCAGGAAGCGAATCTCAGCAGCTCAGAGGCCAAGTTCGAGGTGCATGACCTAATCCCAAAATCTCGTTGCCAACACAAGGGCATAAATAAGATTCCAGTCGGGCACTCCTGTTCTGAAACACTCAGGAGTAACAGCTATATACTGCAACTTCAGGAAGCTTCCATACTGAAGAGCTCACAAGTACTGAGGAGTGGAATGGAGAGCAGGATGGCTCTGCCGCCACAGAGGATGAGCATTAATACCCGGGCAGAGGAACTTGCGGAACATCAGCCTTTCCTACCAAATGCCAGCAGACCAAACTAATCTTATTAGCTAATCCCAATCACACAGAACACCACCCTCCTTCCCTGTAATTAATCTTACCTTGCTGTACTTCCTCAAAGACACGACACAGAGTCTGAAAAACAGGCTTCAGAAACCAGAACCAGACACATCACTGAGCACACAGGACCAATGTCTTGCTTGCAGCTATGCTCAGGACCCCGGTGCTCTCCAACATAAAGCGTTTTCCTCCTTGGAGTGGAGGGAGTGTGAATGAGGAAGCCAGGAGACTGACTGATAGCCTGAAGAATTTGTTGGTTTGCTGAACTCCAGTGCAAAGGGGGAAGCGTGGGATGGAATCATTTTCTACATGATGCTTGACATACATACACAGGATATGTGCACTCCCTCTTTTGGTTTCCTTTTGAGAAAGATAGAGGCTTGGGAGTGCACGACATGCAGCCATTACTGCCTCTCATTCTGACTTAATACTCCCATCTATTTATATGTATTATATATCTTTTTATTGCATCTTCTCTGCCATAAATCCCTCCCTGCTTTTAACTTGGGGAACATAAAGTACTGTGCCTTGAGAAAGGAAAGCTCCTGGAAGGCCTTCTGTTTTATGGGATGGTTTCACTTGCATATTAGGGCTGGATGCTTTTTTATTACTTTAATTATGTTTTATTGTGCATGACAACATAATGACAACAACAATTAGCTGGAGGAAGACCTAACAGAAAATGAAATATAGAAGCACGAAGGAAACTTGTGCCCTGCTGCAGTAAATTGATATCAAATTCAGTGCAGTGGCAGTGATTAACATTTGTCATTAATTTGCTCAGCACTGTCAAAAGAAGCATCACTCAAAACGACACCAGTGACAAAAAGGAAGCATTAAACCCCTATGCCATAATGGCCCAATAGGTTAACTATTGCTCCTAATGCACTGCACTCGCATTTCAACGTTTAATGCAACAATAAAAAGGCATTAATAAAACAATTCAAAAGTAGACTCTGGAATAACAACTGCTTCTCTTTTCTGCAAATGCTGTTAATATAGAGGCCTATTGATGATACTTCTGCTTGGGCAATTTTACAGTGTGAAGTCCCAGGTGGGGAAATCAATAAGCAATTACACCCTGCAATTAAAACTGGGGGGTGGGGATAGGCTCTAAAGTCATCACTTAGCCTGAATTGACATGTAGTACTGTCACACAGACATAGATCTCGAAGTGGAACCTGCGCATTAACCTCACCAGTCTGTGTCACCAAGGAAAGCCCCAGTGTCCCCACCAGTCTGGTTTTTACCACCCAAGCAGCTCAAGTAAGGAGGACCCTGAATCAAAGAAGGCTGCCTCCTGTGAAGTGCAGCTTCTTGGTTTTCCTTAAAAGATGGCACCAAAAGGGCAGATTCCCTGGAGGTGCCTTATATGGGACTCCTGTAAACGCAGGCTTAGAGGGAAAGGCTTCACTGAGGTTCTTCTTGCTGTTTTCCAGCTGTGCTCGCTGAGGAGCTGTTGCCATCTGCTGGCAAAGCCTTGTGCGGCACCTCTGAGGCACCCCGGCCCCTTCACATCGTTTCAGATAGGAGCCATTGGAGCAAGTTACCTGTGGGTGCAATAGATCTCCTGCAGACCTCCAGTAAAGAGCAGCTAGCTTTGTAGAACTGTGCGCTTAAAGTCAAGTATGATGTGCTATTAGCTGGGGTTCACTAATCATTATTTATGGATAATGTCTTTTAAGTTCTGCTACTGGCAAGTAATCAATGTAAAATCAGTGACAGAATGCACCACTATTTTTGGACTGTTATTCAAACTTACCATAAATTGCTGTGCCAACTCGGTTCTGGCAAAAAGAAGTCAGTTGCTTGCAGAAGGCAACAGCCAACCTTCATGCCTTGCACAGCTGGAGAGGAAAGGCTAACAGACAGCTCCTTTCCCAGATGTGCATATGAATTTGTGACTCCTGGAAAATGAACAGGACCCTGACCTTGTGTCAAGACTGGGGTAAACCTGGTTCTGCTCTCAAGCTAAGCACAACTTAAACCTTCCTGCCCTACTGACCTTTTGTAGTGCCCAGCAGTTCCAACCAATCAACCTCACTTAAGCACTAATGGCTGCCTCTTAGTTCAGCATCCTTTCATCCCTGGGAACTCAGAGAGCCGCTCTGGTATGAGATCTCTCTGAGCCAGCTGAGGATATCTGTGGGATTTCATTATTTGCTGAGATTCTACCTTTGAGGGAGCTGAAGTGAGTAATGATATTCTGAATCAAATCCAGACTATCTGCTTGGCTATCTACTACATTTTAGAGGTGCTGGGCTGATGCTAACCAGCTTCTCTATTATGTGGATGCAACCTGCTTCAGAAACCAATATGGCCAGTTCAATAGCCACCAATGGATGTCTGCCATCTCACACCTTAAAACAGGCACATGATTTTCTACATACAGACAGGTAGCTCATTCTCAGTTCACTGCCAATGCTGGAAACCCATACAGGGTTTGTTCTATGCTTTTAAGTCACCGGGACACAAATGCAATGCTTTGATGACTGTTAGGACACAGATAGCCTAATCTATCAGAGCTTCTACTGTGAGTGCTTATTACAGTTCCTAAACCTGGATAATCCACATTGCAGTGAGCAGTTTTATAGCACTAAGCTTTCTTTCCATATCAGCATAATTAATTAATAATTAATAATTAATAATTAATAATTATTTAATTATAATTAAATAATTGTAAAGAGAAATGAAGCTGCTGTACATTCTGCCATGAGTTTCCTTCTTGCTCTCTGCTAGAATCAATGTCCTCTGATTCAAGGTGGGCTTATAAAAAGAAAGGTCTGTGCTATGAGGGAAAGACCTAAAGAGATGGAGAATAACATTATTTCTCATCGCATCTGAGGATTATCAGTTACACTGAACAGATCTGAACCTTCTGACACAATACACAATTCAAACACCACCGCAACACAAGCATTGCTGAAAACCTCTACTTTGAGGCATTTGAGAAGCCACAGAAACCTTCTGCTTCCCATACAGAACTGGCTACCAACAAACAGCTTTTACTTTGCAAAAGCTTTTCCGTATCTATTCGGTTCAGTCTTAAAAGTTTTTTGCCAAAGACCCCTTATGCTTCCAAGTCACCAGCTGCCAAACTCCCCCTGGAACTGAGGGAAACAGGACAAAGGCAGTAAAAGCCAACACCTTCTTTTATGTGGATTTAGAAGAGCACGTATTGAACCTGTCTTGGGAAGGGAAAAGCGGAAAGACAGGAGAACCTTCTCCTTTAGCATACACAGCATGGAAAACAAAGGAAACTCCATGAGTTGCCTGAGGATAGGCACATGAAAAGCCTGGGAACAAACCTTAGTGAAGAAATGCACCCTGTTCAGCCAGTTAACAACCTGAAAGCACCCATTAGCAAACACCAAACTACCAAGTACCCTGAGACCACCTTGCAGGGTGGTTTCTCTGCCTGTTAACGCATCTAAGATGTCCCTAAAAAGCATCCACCAAGCATCACTTTGTTCATTTACACCGACAATGCCAACAATCCAGTAATGCACAGTACAACTTCGTAACCACATACAAGGAGAAAACCCAAATATCTCATATAATTAAATAATCTTTATTTTATAAAACATAATACAAAGCATCTACACCATTCACTGGTGGAACATTAGTTGCTATTACACAGTAATTCAAACACAAGTTATTATTTCACACTAGTTCCACAGTTTCCTTTTACAATTTGCTCTAGCCACTATGGACTAGCCCGAGGACAGGTCCCACCATGTGCTCCATAGCCTGAAAATTACACTTCTTCTGGGTCTGTGATTCTATGCTGGAGCCAACTACCTGACTATGAGGCCTTACTCTGAGACGTCCTTGCTAGCTCTACCTCATTAAGCCATTCCCAATTGCTCTTTTTGTTTTCTGGTGCCCTTGTTTAACTTCTAAGGCCTCAACACTGACCACAGTGCTCTACTTCTTCCAGCCAAGCTTCCCCCCAGTTCAAAGAAGGGGAGAAGTCAGCCATTAAGGGCCATTGTCTTTCAGAACATCTTCATACAAGCTGTTTCATAGATACCTGCAGTCGCTGACATCCTTATTCAGGTGGGCAGATATGGGCTGTACAGCCCCCACGGCAGGGAAGTAACGATGCAGTAAGCTGCACAGCAGAGGTTAGAGTCCTAATGGAGCTTTTGGCTCCATGTACTGTAATCCTTACTAGGGAAAACCCACTGGACATCCTGTCTTCAGCTTTGGAGTCCACCTGAACAAGCAGCTGCACGCCTGATCTTTATGCGGATGCCTAGCTTATTCCTTTAGACTCCTACCCATCAGAACCACTGCAGAACAGCTTGGAGTCCTGCTTTCGTGAGGCAAGCCAGATGCTGGGAAGTGCCATGTTCAGGTGACAAAGTGCTGATGATGGGTCACTGTTACAAGTGCTTTGCTCAAAGCAATTTTGCCTTTAGACAGCACAGCTTGACACAGACCACCAAGCCTTCATCAAAGGTGGCATAGTGTTAACAAATGAAAACACCCCACGAGGTAGGTAATGTTGTACCCACTTAATAGAGTGGGTAAGCTGAGGCTAAAAGGCTCCTTGACATGCCCAACAGCAGCAGCACTGCTGGGAAAGAACCAGCACACCCCAACTAGCCCTTCTTGTCTCCTTTCAAGGCCCAATAGTCCCATCACTGTGCTGTGTTAAATGAGTCAAGTTTCCTTTTCAGGACCAACTCACCCATCAGTTGGCTCTATTAAATCTGAAGCGGTTTGGGCTCTTCGGGTCTTTGGCTGCAGCAGGCAAGGCTCACAGCAGAACTGGCACCTGAGCTGTACTGCAGGCCTGGTGCTGAGGCTCAAAATAAATGATCGTAATGATGACAGCAGTAACAAAGGAACAGCACTTAAGAACACACAGTGAAATAAACACCAGAAGCTGCCAACCAGGGGACAGTTTTTCCCTGGAAATGGGACCAGATGAAAGTAACGCTGAGTTTTCCTCCCGGTCAGGTTCACTTTTTTGCTTAAAAAAAGGCCAGATTATGTACCTCTAGCTCCTTTAAGAATTGGCTGCAAATAAATGCCTATAAATGTAAATAAGTGGCTATAAATGCCCACTTTTATAAGGAGACACAGATCCAATCAGGGAGACAGAAGTGAATTCAAACACAAGAGGTCAAGGTGTCAATTCAGATAAGGATAGCCTTAGGTAAGTCTCTGTCTTGAGCAGGGCACAGGACAGATTTGAAGCCGAGTAGCTTTTCCATCTTAGCCACCGTGATTTGAAGATGTGCGTTGGCCACTCTTCAACCCGAAATCCCAATTTGGATCTGAGGAAACACGCTTGTTGAGCTTCTCATAACAGTGGTAGCCACTCAAGGAGCTAACAGCAGTATTTGGAAGGGGTGGGTGGAGTTTTAACAGTGAGGGATGAAGAGAGAAGGAGTCAGGAAAGCATTTTGCATTGGGGACTGTGTCTTTGGGTGTATTCACAGAGCACCTAGTCCTGCAAGGTGCCAGTGCTGATGAGAGCTCCTGGACACTACTGAATAAGTTACTGAAAGGAATCAGGGTAGGAAACAGCCACCTACCTAAAATTCTGTTCTCTCTAGAGCCACACTCTAGCTCAACCACCAAAATAAGTTTCTCCCAAAGGAAACACAGGGATAATGAATGAAGTGCAGATACCAACCCTCATTTTGCACTCACATAGCACCTCTCAAGTGAAAATCTGAAAGTGCATAACGCAGATGGATCAGCTCCATCACCCCCAATTCACAGATGGGGAAATGAGGCACAGAGTTAGAGTTACGTGACTTGCCCAAGGTCACGTAACAAGTTGGTGGAAGAGCCAGGAATCCCAACTCTGACAAAACACTAGAAGATGCTTCTTCCTAACACTATGAAGAGTCACTCTAACTGTCTAGACTGTACAGGACTCTGAACGTGAAGATCTAGTGTTATGTCCTCTCTTTGCCAAGATTCTACCAGTGCTGAAGGAGTTAGCTATGAAAATTACTATTTACACCTGACTGCTGGACTGGTTATGTTTAGTCAGTAAAATTAGCCCTTCTTTCACTCATATCATTTAGTGTATGCTTACGTAGACACTGAGCCAACCTCTGCCAGGCCAAACGCTGCAGATCCAATGAATCCATGGCATAGCTCCATGGATTTCAGTGGAGTTATGCCAGGGATAAATTTGGCTCCAGAATTGCTAACGTGTGTTGGCTCCTCTCCCAACAGTGGCATTTCAGGCACGATCCCCTCCTTGCCAGACTGCGAACTCGAGGAAGTCTTTACTCAGCATCCCGTCAGTGGGTTTTCAGGTGTCCATTAGCTCTCAAGTATAACTCCTCACTCCTCCGACTCCTCCAGGCATGGTACTTCTTCATGCTCTTCCTCCGAGCGAAGCGGCAGATGCTGACCATGAAAACCCAGGAGACAGCGTACATGATGACGCCGCCCAGCTTAATGTACCACCTGGGCTTGGGAGAAGCAAGCTCACAGTACATCAGCCAGGCCCCCACTCCAATCCGCACCCCAGTGAAGAGGACCACAAAGAAGAAATCCACCACGTCACCTGTGAAACTGTGGTAACACCCGATCTCCTTCAGGAACCAGCGAGCCTGCAGCAGCGGGTTAGTGATCTCGCTGCCAAAGATGACGGCATTGACCTCCGCAGCTGACTCCCCGAGTGCCAGCGATGCTGTGATACCCAAGATGCTCACCAGATGGTGGGCCAGCATCAGGGCACCCTCTGTCTGGAAGTACACACACCAACAGAGGTCGAAGAGGAAGTAGCCCAAGCTAAGGCACAGCACATGTACCTGGAGAGTTGTGTTTGGTGATCCTGAAACATAAAGACATCAGATAGAGCTTTAAAACATGGAGGCAACAAGCAGGCAGCATCTGAGACAAGGAAGGGGTATTCACCTTCAGTGTTGGCGGACTGGTGTTAGATTGTACTGATCACAGCTCAGATGGAGAAGTCAGAGAAATCACAATACTGTAGTTGTTAGTCTAACAGCTGCACACATGTAATAGCCACACAACGTGATCAAACACCCCGCCAGAATGCAGCTGGGGAAGACCATTACACTACCAAAATACAGTACCAGTCTCTCCATTTCTCCAGTACTTTCCATTACAAAGCAGCTCAGATACCACAATCATCATTCCTCAGGTGGGCTGGATACTGAGGTAGCAGGAGGACCCTCCTTTGTGCCATCACACACTGGGGGACTTGGGACCACAACTTTCATTACTTACCTGGGTGACTCATAGGCCAGGGACCATCAATAAAGCCAACGTAAGCAGAGAGGCAGGTAGCAAGGATGCCATGGGTCAGAGTGACCAGCCTGCAGCTCCATTCGTAATTCCGGTGCCTGTAGCGATGGCAGAACCAAGTGTAGAGAGAGAACCAGGCAAGCAGACTGCAGGCTACCCGCAGAGGCAGGGGGAACAGCATCCTGCCACAGGAACAGAAAGACAAAATGGATCAGAAGGTCTAGCAGTGTTAGCACAACCCAGTGCAGCATCTCATCCGTAACCACCCCAGCACTTTCCTGATGCTGTTGCTTGCTCCTGACATAGAGTTCCTGTGGGAAAAGGCCAACATCAAAGAAGCCTATCCTTGACAATCAGGGTAGATTCACCATAGAGCCTCCAGCAAACAGGCCCCCACCAGTGTCACCTCAGCTGTGGGAAGACGCACTGAAAGCAATGGCCTTGTGAGGCAGCGAGTTCCTACCTGGTTGAACAGAAAACACACCACAACTTGGTAGAGCACCTCGGAAGACTTCTCCAACCAGTCTACAGTGCAGGATGTGCTGGGATGTGTTAGTGCTCATCTGCACTGCCTGCGGGACAGGCTGAGGAGCGCCACATCCAGCAATAAAGCTTTGATCCAGAGCTACGCCTGCCTCTTCGTTTTAGCTCCCTGCCCATGTATCTGCATTTGACTGGTCTGCTTGTGCTGCCCCACCTGACCTACTCATTCTTGGCTCCTCCTCTCCTGAAACAACAAAATACCCCCATAAAACCCAAACACCACAGTCTCTTTCTATGTCCACTGCTAACGAATTTTGCCAGTGCAGCGACACCAGATGCTAATGAGAGAAACACAAAAGGCATTGCCATCTCCTCCTGCTACTGAACTTTAACTTTCCAGCCCCAGAACATTTCTGGGACAATTTGGGAAGAAAAACCACTGCAAAACTCCATTGTTCTCCCCAGGAAACTTCCAACAACAACACATAGTTCAAACTCAAACACATAGGTCAAAGCTCAGATTAGAATACAGCACCCCCCAGCAACCAGCGATCAGATAAAGCAGCCCACCACCTTCAGCAGCCAGTTGCTAAAAGCCCCCCAAATACACAATAATATCTACATCTCATTCATATTTGCAATACCTTTCCATGCAATGCAAGATGTGTCTCGTTATTCCTGAGCATTCAGGGAAGCGCATCAAAAGCGGTTGAGTCACGCTCTGGGATGCGCGAGTTTCCAGTTGAGTAATAGCAAAAGTGCCACTGGTCCTGCTGGTACCTGCTGACCAGCGCACTGGATTCACACCCAGGTCCTTCTGGAACACCAAAAGGACCACGCTTGATGAGGAGTCAGAGTTGCAACAGGCCAAACAGGAAGGTTGGGTACTGCAAGTCTGACCAGGAGTTACTTAGGAGGCTGGGTAAACAAAACCATTATGTTATAATGGGCCTTGGGAACATGGGGAGATGAAATAAGGATGTAATTAACTGCTCTGACCAAGCGTTCCATTGACATCCCTGGTACTTGAGGTCCGTATGCATTCAGAGTCAGGGCAGATAAGGCAGGAAGAATTCTGATGCGAGGAAAGGGAGGAAGAGGTGCAAAACCTGTTTCTCCATCCCCTGGAAAGAAAGGGGTCTATCTTCTAATTGCACATCAAAGCTCAACGTTGTCATTAGCACATGCAATTGCACGCATACATTACATATATACATTGCACCTGTGAGCTACGCCTGTCCCTGCACACCAGAAAGGGCAATATCCTTTAGTAATCATATTATCCTTCCTACCACCAGGAGCAACGGGGTCATGAGTGAAAGCAGGCCCTATAATAACTACAGGTGCCTAAAACCCTGGTATAGAACAGCCCTGCTCTCCCCACAAGCACCTAAAAACGAGGTGGGCGCCTCCAGCAAAGCACCGTTATTCCTCTACGGCTTTACGGGGCGCAGCTATAAACCAGAGGAGCCCAAAGAGCCTGCACAGCGTGCCCCAAAGCACGGACACTGCGCCCACCGCCCGAGCCCGCATCCCGTACCGCTCCCTGCATCACCTGCAACCGGCCTCCGCCGCTCGCCTCCGGCCCCGCTGTTCTCCAGCGGCCTCCGCGGCTTTGCGGGTGCCCGCGGATGCCGAGGCCGGGTCCCCGCAGGCCGCAATGGAGGCAGCGGGGACAGGCCCTTCCCCGAGCACCCACCGCACGGACGCGGCTGCTCGAGCCGCCTCCGCCGCCCGGGAAGAGGAAGCGGCGGCCGAGGGGCACCTGCTGGCGGGGAGGAGGGACGGCAGCGGCCGCGGGAGCGCAGGGAAGGGGCGCCCGGCATCAGCGGCTCCGTGAGCATCCCTCACGGATGGGGCTGGGGACCATCGGGGCTGGCCCCGAGAGCCCTAACGCGCAGGTCTCCAGGTGCCTCCGCGGTTCAGCGCCCGGTTGCTCACAGAGCAAGGTGCAGGTTATGTGTCCATTGGGCACATGTAAAGAGCATCGCTTTAGCCTGTGGGCACAGGAAGTTAGTCCCACGCACCCATGACCCGCTTCAGTCATCTCACGTGTCGCAGAGATAACACGGCAAATGTGGGCTTGCTTTCCTCCCAGCCAGCCAGCGCCTGGTGCGAAGCAACTCGCAACGCTGCATCACTATAGCACCGGCTTCGAGGTAACAAACATACCCCGTGGGGTTTATCACTGCGCAGCACGCAGCTTCAGCAGGCTGTGCAAGCACACAGCCCTGCCCTGGACATACCCTCTCATCCAATGCTTGTGCAACAGTTACAAAGCCTAGCAATTTCTTCTAGCTACCACATATTCTGTGCTAAACCACACCTTTTCTCTCTCCTGCCTTCATCTACATCCACGGAGTAGCAAAATCTAGGGCTTATGCAGCCTAAAGTATATCGCAAAAAAGTTCCTCCACAGCCAACACACTCATTTGTTACGTTGCAATCAAAGCACTCTCACTCCCAGCAACAGTTTGGGGTTTTTTTTATCTCATCCTGTCAAGTTCTACCCTTTGAAATACAGATGATGGGAGTATCTTGTCCTGCCTCTTACAGTACCTGTAATAAGGCTGTTTTCAACTGCGTATCTCTCTATCTTATTTTTCCAGTTCAGGCCAGGCACAGGTTCCTGTTGCCACAAGATGCTCATCCTTCAACTATTTCAGCACGACAGCCTCACTAGCATTAACAGCACGTTTGCTTCTCTAACAAATCTTAGGTTTCATCTTCTTTTCCTCCACTTTTGCTGGACCAGGCACCAGCCCCCTCCAACAGCATCAGTAAGAATCGAGATGGAGCTGTTCTTAGCTTAGGATAAAGACCAGGGTTGACAGACAGAAAGCTGTAGGGCTAACACTGACCCATAGCACAGAAACTCAGCAGTCAGGAAGAACAACGGAGATGGTTACAGATCGCTCTGAAAGCCCTATCAAGACCAGGACCATTTAATGTCTGAGGTAGAATGGGGGGGGGGGTATAGTTCTAGATTGTACAATGTGCAAAACATGCATCTAGTGAGATGCAAGGTAGCAAGTGGATTGTACCAGAAGTTAGGGGCAGCTTGCACACTCGTTTCCTTGTTTGCTTTGTGCAGTGTCAGCCATTTAAACAGGCAGGCTGGGTTGCACTGGCTCGTTTTGCCTGTAGATAAACAGCATTCAGCAAAAGAGCTCAGGCCAGGAACCTCTGCTAACAGTTATCTGCACACTGCTACGTGGTGTAGTACAGCTGCACCCTCCCTCAGCAGTACATTCCTTCTACTTGCTGTACTCACTCTAAGGAGAACTTATAACACTGAACCTATTGGCTTGCCAACAGTGGGAAACTTCTTGTCCCACAGGAAATACACAACAGCTGGAAACACACAAGAGCCCAACAGCTTTCTGTGACTGTAAAAGCCCTCAAGGATGTTTGACAGGTAAAAACCAGGCACCTGTATTAAAAATGACATTTCTCTGACATGTTAGCAAATAAGAAATCCAATGGGATAGCAAGGGTGGAACCAGATGCTTTTCTAGCGTCACATTAGAGGATTTCAGGCTAAAACTAAGTTTAGGTGAGACGTGGTGCATGACCACCTGAGGGCACTTGCCTTCGCATCTCACCGGGTAGCTTCCATCAGTTCGGGTTTGCATGCAAGCTGTGTGCGCTGATTTACTGTCTCCACAGGTGAAGGAAGAGAGTTTCCTTGTTGGAAGCCAAGCCCAGGCCCACTTCCACCCCAGACAGCCACTCAGCAGTGATTTAGGACATCTCATAACTCTATATTCTCCAAATACAGCACAGACAAACCACCTGCAATCCCAGCCTTCTGAACTGGCTATTCCTAAGATGAAGCACAGCAACAGAGAGGTTTTGGTGCTAACAAAGGGCAACCTGGCATGAAGGACATGATCAGAATTTAAGTCACCCTGTGACCCTGCATCCATCTAGAGCAAACACCTCGGTTTTATGGCTTATTCTCAAGTTCCCTGTGATATAATTCATTGCTGAGGCAAGTTATGGGTACATTAGTCACAAATCTAAGCTTTAGCTGACCTTCATTTATTCTTCACACCTTAAACCTGAGCTGTAGAGCACATGGCTCAGTCCTGTGCTTGTTTCCCCACCAGCTCACTCCTTCCTGAACTGCATTAAGGGCATGAGCCAGAGCTTGGTCAGTGACTACTAGCCTTAGCATGCTTAGGCTCCCCTCAAGCCTCTCTTCCTCAGGCTTCATTAACTTTTAAGACCCAGAACAAAAGAACATTACAGCAACCATTTCTTTTGAACAAGAGAGCACAGCTTTATTAGAAGTCTCATCACTCAAGAGGAGTTTTTGGAAGAGCATAGTGACTCTGGCAAGAGTTCACACCTCAAACGCAGGCCCCAAGAGCAAGGCTCCTGTTTTTCTATAGGCAATAGCCTGCTCAATTCCCTGCATTCACAGCTGCAGTGCATTCACAGGGCATGGCAAAGGTTGTTTCATGTCGTTTCTTAATCTCTCCACACACCTTCTTCTAACCCCCAGCCAAGGCAGATATCTGCCCTGAGCAGTGCCAAAGGCGGTGAGATAAGAGGCATGGAGGAGCTAGTAAGGCTGTGTCCCCATAGCAGCTGTATTCCCATTGCTCCCTTCCTTCCCCTCTGCAGCAGGGTTGACACCTAGCTTGAGCAAAAGCCACACACAGGCTGTTTCAGGGGCTCCTCTAAACAAGGTCTTTGAAATGAGGAAGGAAAGGCAACCAGCCTTCCTAAGCCTGAGGGCAACACAAAGCCATTTGTTTCTCAGCTGTAAGCGAGGCTTTTATGGGAGAGTAAATCTGAACTGCAGCCTTAAACAGAGGGAAATTCACATTAAAACCCCAGGGGAAATGTCAGAACACCACTCTGAGAGATAAAACAAGAGAACTGGTCCATACTCCAAGGCCTGCTGGTATGGAACAGATGTTGCATTGAGATCTGCCTAAACATTACTGTCAGCCCTGAAAATACAGTCACTTACTGCACTTGTTAGCCATGCATTCAGCTTACGTGGCTTGCAGCTGAGCCAACCCAGAACAGAAAGAGCATCCAAAGAGGGGCTCTTCTCTCTCTCTCTCACCCACAAAATGCCTGTTTGGTTTCTCTGAAGCAATCCAGGACTAGGTGAATACCTGCTTATGGAATTTATTGGCACTAGTCTAATTCTTGACTCTTGTTTGCAAGAGCTTGAGTCAATCCCAGTGAAGTCACAGCGCTCTAAGATCAGTATCTGCTTGAACACAAGTATTAAAAAAGGAAGAAATGTATCATTAAAAGCAATGAGGTAAAACATTACCTCACCTCAAGTACCATCACTCCACACAGGCAAAGGACAGCTCTACCATACCCTGCACGCACTTGAGTCTTGTTCAGAGGCTTTCATCCAAGTACTTAGTCAAGTGTGTTGGTCAGTAGACGTGCCAGATGTGCACTCAAACCCCTCTTCTGTCAGCTTCCCTGTGTTCCTAGTGCTGGTTCATCTCCTCCAGGCATAGCCAGTGCCAGAAAGTCAATTCCAGTCAGGTTTAGGAGTTCTTTTCACAGGGATAAGCCAGAACCCTATCCCAGGGGATTATCCACAACCCATTAATGAGCTGTCAAGTGCCCATTAGTTTTCACAGGTGCATTCGAACTGCTCCGCCTTGCCCAGGAAATATTCTTCTTCATCATTTTCCTCCTGACAAAGCGGCAGATTTCAACCATGAAGCCCAAAGATACAACGTACATGGCCAAGCCTCCAGCCTTGAGGAGCCAGCTGGGATCAGGGGATGTCACCATCGCATACATGATCAAAGCTCCTCCTCCAATTCGAAGCACCAGGAAGAGGGAAACGAAGAAGAAATCCACAATGTCTCCCAGGAGAGTGTGGTACCAGCCCATTTCCCGCAGGAACCAGCGGGTCTGGAGCAGAGGGTTGGTGATCTCGCTCACAAACACAACAGCATTGACTTCTGTAGCAGACTTCCCAAGCCCCAACACAATGATCATGCCGGAGATGCTCAGCGTGTGGTGGAGCAGCATGAGGTCCCCCTCTGTCTGGAAATACAGGCACCAGCCCAGGTCAAAGATAAAGTAACCCAAGGTCAGGGACAGCACGTGGATCTGAAGAGCTGTGTTTGGTGAACCTGAAATGAAAGATGTACATAAGCCTGGGGTCTGATTGAAGACATTCTTCTGTGATATGGAGGAATACAGATTGTGAGCATGCCTCTTTCCTCCTCAGTTTCCAGGCTTTCCTATGGGTCAGCAGCCAGGCTGGAAGCTTGGAGGCCTGGTTCTGCTCTCCCTTCACACTTCAGCCTGCCCAACAGACATAGGCAGGCCACCCATCCCTCCACACTTCTGGTTTGCTTTTTCTCTCTTAGAAAGGGGGGTTGGAAAGCCTGACCACCATCAGCAGAACCGTCTGAGTGTTAATTACAGGAAGCAGCAAACAAAACCCCACAGCCAAATGCTAGGAGCTATTATACCCTTAAAGATGTGAACAGCACTTGGTCTATTCTCAACACACTGTTAACGCCTAATGCTGCGATAAACTCAAGCTGCCAACGTGGAAGCTCTCAATATGTACATGGATAAAACAAGGAAAAGGTTAACGGTAAGAAGTGGGAGGAGAAGAAGCAGGGGGAGGTTAAACAAGATCCTGCCCCAAACACACTCCAAAAGCATACATATAGGAGGCAGCAAAAGCAATCTGCTCCCCACTCCACCTGTAGCAGAACCAGAGGTGTCCCCACTGCATGGCAACGACAGTCAGGGTAAGACTCCAAACATACCTGCATGGGTCAGAGGCCAGGGGCCATCCAAGAACACAGCGTAACCGGAGAGGCAGGTGACAATCACCCCATGCAGCAGGGTGACCAAGCGACAGCTCCACTCGTAGGAACGGCCCCTGTTCCAGGAGCAGCAGCCGGCATACAGAAACAGCCAAGCAACAAAGCTGCAGCTCACCTCGAGAGCGATGGAAACCATCCTGCTGAACGCAGAGCGAGGACACGATGAGCACTGCAGCTCTCTCAGCAAGGGGTGACCATCTGTATCCCCGCCCCATTCACGGAAAGCGCAGGGGTGGAAAACCAAACCAAAACCAAACAACCCCACCAAAACCCTTCCCATGAGCATGATGCTCTCTTCTAACACCATCCCCTGCAACCCCCCCCCCCCCCCCCCCCCCCCATTACCAAGCCTCTAACGGGCCACACCAAGACCGGAGCATCCCCGACCCAAAGCGCCGCTCGCCCTGGGGGCATCCGGACGCCCTCTCCCCGCACGCCCCGGGGCAGCGCTCGCTCCTCACCCCGGGTTACCGCTGCCCCGCTCCGGCTCCGCGCTGCCCGGGCAGGAGGCGGTACCAGCGCGCATCGGAAGGCTTTTACCTGCCCCTCCCCGCCCCGGCCGGGGCAGGGCTCCCCGCTCCCCATCGCCGTTCGCTGTGCCCCGCTTACCTGCCCCGGGAGGCAGAAAGGGGTCGGAGGGGCAGAGCTGCGTGCCCCGGGGCAGGGAAGGGAGAAGCGGGGTAGGAGAAGTTAAGGAGGAGAAGTTAAGACCCGTCCTGAGAGTGTCAGCGGGGCTGGTACCTCCACCCAACCTCAGCCCGCCCAGTTGTGAGCGTTCCGAAGAGTCCCCAGGCTTTAATTTGGGTGAATGTCCTTCTCCCTGATGAAGTGGACAATAAAGCTGAATCAAGCAAAGGAGGGAGATGTGTGCGTTTGTCCTTTTGCTGGTTTAAAAAGCGTCCTGCAGTCCTCAAATTTGCACCGATTTGGAGCAAGGAGGGTGGGAATGCGGTGACCACCTTTGCGTTATCCTGTGCCGACTGTGAGGAGGGGAGACTGAGGCAGTTTGGGACTGCTTGGGTCCGGAGCTGGGGAGTGGTGCGGGATGCACGGGGAGATGTGACACAGAACAAGCAGAACAGGATGAGTGAGCGTGGAGCTGAGCTGGGGCTGAGCAGCAGGGACAGGCAGGGGCAGGACTGAGTAACCAGGGAAGGGCTGTGCTGCCTCTAAACCCTTGCAGCAAGGTCGGGGTTGGCACCACATAACTTCTGTTGATTCAGTTTGTGTGTCCGAAACAACCCAAACCTTCTCTGCGGCTGAAGAGCTCCTAATGCTGGGAGTGAAACCAATAACTCATCTATGGTCACTTCAGACTGGTGTGTGTGTACTGCACTCCATAGGATGGGTCTCTGTGTTATAAAAATGCTTCTAGTTGGATTGTAGATTATAGCTTATGTTTGAGCTAAACTTCCCTATTTTTCTCTTCTTTGCCCGCATTTCAGCCCCACTCTGAAGCAAGTCCATGGGCTGTGCAGGCAGTGACCCCACTGCAGCACAGGCAATGGGTCCCTGCTGGCGTCTGTAACAGTGAGCCTGAATTCAAGCTTAGCTACCAAAGGCATTGTACTGGAGTGGTAGGTTCTATGCTAATTCTACCAGGATTGTAAGTCCCAAGGCTGTGAGCATCAGCAATGATGAGAGCACTTGATGGGATCACTTAAGACACTTAGAAATGCTCAAAGTCTCCCTTCAGGCCACAGAAAAAAGCCGGGAAGGGCAAGAAACAGAGCCCTGTTCTCCCAGCTTGCACTCATTTGCCTCACAGGGGGAAGACAGAGGAGGAAGAAAGGGGGAAAGAACAATAAAATACATTAAATACAACAGCAAATTGTTCATTTTCCAGCCCTTCCCAGTCTTGCTTGAACTTGGGCACTACCGAGCATCACAGATGTATTGGGTATCCCACCTCCTACCTCATCTGCATACACGCAGAAAAGCCACCCTTGCTGTGAGTTATTAATAGGAGTGCATCTCCTATATGCACTCCAGCATCTGTCAACAGGGAGGAAAGCCAGGAGCATTTATCTCTTTTATATTCTGAGGATGTCAGTTCTGTTGTCTCTGGCTGAGGAGAGCAGGAACTAGAGAGAGATCCACCTATAGCCAGCCTGTAGCTTCCCACCATGTCCTTGATTTGGTTTTGGAGCCGAGTGGGATCTGGCTCATTTCTCCAGCGAGCTTGTGAGTGACCAGACCACGGATAAAGATGAAAGACAAATGGGGTCACACCCCGTATACTCACAAGCAATTGGGATGGGACCCACAGAGATGTCTTTTAGACAGGGACTCAGCTGACACCTCTCTCTTCACGTGCTCCTGGGGTTCACGTCACTGATGCTTGAGTCCTAATGATGGAGGAGCTCTTCTCCTCAAGAGAAAAGCAGGGACAGAGAGCATGGAGACTGTTCAGGCACCAGGGCTGCTTTGGGAGCAAGTCAGGTTGGCCAGGAGATGATGTGAGTTCTTATAACCACTATGAGGCACATCTGCTGTGAGCAATTGTTCCCAGCATTGTTTCTCTATGGCTGTGGAGGGTGACTCTTGGCCTTGGAAAGCTGGAATTTCCTGCTCCGTGTGTTTTTATTCCCTTAGATGCTCCTGTGAGACTGGAAGTGTTCCTAGAAGCCAGGGGTACCCCTTCCAACTACAGCTTTTTGTCAAGCAAACAAGCTGCTAATGTTTGTTTCCCTCTTCAGGACCAGTTTATCAATCAATCTGAGCGCCTCATTATTGTGTTTATCAACTTTGGAGTGGAGATCGACTCTCGTGGTGTGTTTGCACAACACCTGGCACAGCTTGGCTTTGAGCTCAGCTGCGGTACTAATGTGCAGATACCGTTACTCAGCATTTAATGCGCTTGCAATTTCCCTCCCAGCTCTCAGAAATAATATCCCCAAATGTATGAAATGTTGCTTTGGTGGAAGCCAATTACTTAGAGGGATTTCTGAAGATTGCATTGATTAGTCCTTGTCTGGTAAGAGCCAGATGATCTTGATGCATCTTCTCTATGTTACAAGCGTGTATACACGTACAGCAACTATAATTGCAAAGAGCTGCCTTTATTTTTGGTCTCTTTTGACAAAGAGGCTCCGAAAGCAGGAGTTGAAGTAGACTGTGAACTGAATGTGAAATCAGTCGCCAAGTTGCAGCTCGGCTTTCAGGTATAGGATTAACGCAAGAATGCTAGGGCTATGAGGCTATAAGGATGGTGACTTTGGGCTTTTAAACTATCGCTTATACTTATGAAATAAGTTGTGATTTTTCACAAGAGAAATGAGCTGGCAACTAGAGCTTTACTAAGGGTCAGTGTAGGAAGGGTATTCTATTGTGGCTGGCAGCAGAATCAGCTGTAATGTTCATCATCCCTCAACTATGCTGTTTAGCACTGGGAGGAAGGATGGGTTATCAACACCATCATCTAATGGGGATTAAGTAATTTGCCCAAGATAATGCAGGAAGTAAAATAATATAGGGTGGTGCAAAGGTACAAATTGGTGGTTTAAATCTGTTCTTCCTGTCTGCTAATCTTTGAAGGAAAAGAGAAGAAAAGGGGGAGAAAGAAGAGGGAAAGGAAGTGTAACTGTCTTAGCAGTGTGCCATCCTGTGATGTACTTGTGTCCATTATGTAGAGCAGTAATTTGAAGATCTATATTTTAGGAGGAAGAGGCTGGAGCAAGATCCCTTCGTGTCTTTTTCATATGGTACTGGCTTTGAATAAGAATTCTAAAATCATTGCTTGAAAAGCTGGAAGCTTCTTAGGGGGTCTTTATAATTACAGAGCACCAGGCACCCCTCTTTTTCATCCCTGGCCAGGGCTGTTGTTTGGTCAAAATCCAAGTCCTCCTGACTTTATTCATAGCGTTGCAGCACGGTGAGCAGTCACACACAAATCACTTCCCAGCCTGGCATGAAAAGACATCATTCGTTTCATCCTCCATCCTCCTCTCACAGTGGTGGCCAGCCCTCACAGGAGCTCAAGAGAGGTGGTTCAATGAAAGGCCTGAGAGTAAAGGCAGCTCTTTGAGGCAGGGGTTATGAATTTGCCAGCTCTCACCTATACCTCCCCTGCAGGACTCACAGCATCTCTTCCCCAAGGGCCCATAGCAGTGGTCCCTGGCCAGGTTTAGCAGGGGAAGGCATGATTGAGTCGTCAATGTGCATTGGCTCACCTTAATCCGCTGTGGGTTTTATGCCATCCAGAGACAGGAGAATTCCCATTCCACCCCCTCTACCTGCACATGAGTACAGGTCATACCCCACCAGCCTCCAGGACAGTTCAATGCAGAGGCTCATATGAAATTAATCAGGGGAAATACTCAAGTGCAGTAGCAACCTCAGTTCTCTCTCCAGGAACAAAGATCCTGTGTGTGAATAAAGACTGGTTCCAATCCCTGGGTGTTTTGAAACAGCAAAGAGGTAGCTGAGCTTAAATGCAGTTGTCGCAGTGCTACAATCCTGTTGTAGGATCGTTCTCTTGGCTGGAGGAGAATGCGTTTTCACTTCCAGAACCCTGTCATTAAGGCACACCATAGAAGAATCTATCATGTTTAATTCCTGTCACTCTAGCTGTAGAAGACAGGGAAGTTCCCACAAGGAAGTCCCTGATAGAGACAGTAATAGGAACCTTAAGAACACTGCCAAGAAAATCCACCCATGTGGCTGTACTGAACCTGTCCCAGCTTCTCTTCACAATGATTATATTCCAATAGTTCATTACACACCTCTATATGTAGTGGGAAAGCAATGGAGAACAAGGCTTGAAATCAACCCTCCCAGCATGCAAGGAAAGGAAGGCAGAAAGAAGGGCCGTAGCAACCAGGAGAGTCGGACTAATACTTCCCATCTGCATGTCTTTTTTTTCCTTAGCATGTTTTTTAAATCACACCAGATTTTGTTGCCCCAAACCAGAAGTTTCCTTTAATTTTAATGTTTCCATTGAAAAAACAGATACGATGAAAGTGTGTTGAGTTAGAGGTGAAAGAGTGGTGATGGGGAAGGCAGGAAGCAGAAATACAGTTTTTCCCTTGTTTGTATTAGGGCATTTTGGAAAAAAACAAAACCAAAATAAACCCCAATTTTATTATTTAAAAAAAAGAGATTTTTTTCATTTCTATTTTCCCCAAAAATGCTACCCTATCTTCTCCAGTTGTCATTATCAGTGTCTGCTTCTGTAACAAAACCTTACTTAAAGCAACAGCTGCTGTTCTAGATCAACGTGCATATAGGGCTCAATACTTTGTGTGAAGGTAGCTGATAAACTCTTAAGGATCACAGACTCCCTATAGCAATGATTCATCATGATGAGTAGGATAAGAAACATCAGTATTTCACCCCCCCAGCAATGAAAAAGGATAATATTTACTTTAAAAAAAAGCTCACATTTTGCCTAAAAAAAGTCCTCAGAAAAAAAAGGCTCCTCAAAAATATCTATTTACAATACCAGGTACTCATTTACTCTAGTTCCACTGAATCCATTACTTGTACTCATAGACAACTTGACCAGGGATAGGTAGTACTCAAGTCTGCTTTAAATACCCACCTCTGTTCAAAGGGACAGTTGCAAAGTAACTGCATTTCCCTGGTAATGCACTGTGAAAGGTGACGTTTCCTACACTTTGGCATCCCATGAAGTTAAGAACCACTTGCACACACAGACCTCAAGATCAGCAATACAACTTCTCCCCCCAGGACCAGAAGAGCATGCTGCAGAGAACAGGCAAGCTCCATGACTTACAGTTCAGGAAAGGCCGGAACACAGGCACACCTCTGCTCCAGGTTGGTTTTGTTTGGTATCGGAGAGAAGCCAAAGGATGAATGAAAGCAAAAGGGAAGGTCAACACTAACCCTTGTCCCATCAAATCAATGCAAACTGCTTCTGTGTGCAATGGAGTCAGAAACCCAAGGTTTGCAAACAGTGACATCCTCCAGTGGGGCATTGAGGCCAGTTGTGAACAATAACAAGAGCTGGACACGGATTTTGCAAAAGACAACCATTTTTTTTTTTAAAGGAAAAAAATAAGAAGGCTCTAAAATATTAATTAAAAAAAAATAAAAAGGAGAAAGAAAACTGGGGAGGAAAAAAAGCCCCTTTAGAAAGAGAACAGAACGGCTCAAAGCGAAGCAAGTTTGGTAGTGGGTAAAGCACAGTGCCATCAACCTTGGGAGTCTATTGGAAACCAAGGCTCACAGCTAGACACAGGTCTCTGGTGAAATGAACTGGGTAACCTCGGCTCAGTTTGGGGGTTTATGGTATGTGTGCGTGATAGTAACAGCATGATAGACCCTTCTTATGGGAAGCTCTGAAATGAGCGAGAGGGGAAAATGAGGGTCCTGACATAGAAATCCTTCCAGATCAGAGATTGCCAGGCAATCCAGTGTGAATGCAGAGATTTGCAAGCAGAGGGCAGTGTTTCATGCTAATAGTGCTAAGCAAGGGCTCATTCTTGAAGTGAATGCCTGGAGGAGTATTACAATGTCACTGATGGCGTCGAGAATCCTTGGGGAAGGTCAGCTGCAGTTTGAGTCCCTGGAGAGTTCTGCTGCTATGGGCTCCCTTAAACAAGACCTTCATTTGGCAGCATTTTGAAGGCACTGGAACACCAGATGTTGCCCCAAGCATTGTTCCTAGAGAAGTTGGTCCATAGCTAGAAGTCAGAAGCTCCTTTTACACATGGTGGAGGAGGAGTCATCTCAGTGGAGGTAGGTAGGTTGATTCCATCGGTACCAAGATCTGTTTGCAACATAGGGAATCAGAGCTACAATTGCCATGTTGTTAAACAGCATCCCTTTGCAATAAAAGGCGTTATTATTCTGTAACCTTAGTTTAACTTGGCAGCCAGTGAACGATCCTTATAGAAAAACCTCTGCCTTTCGAAGGAACACCTTCAGTTGTGCCCAGGATTTCACATATTACCTGGCTGTTGGACTTCCTCCACGTAAGAGAAGGTCTGATTCACAGCACAGGATGATCTATGACTCAAAGCCCAGCAGCTATGGGTAAACGCCCTCTGCTCCCTGCTGCCTTCCTATTAACACAGCATTCTTTATGTGATGTAGCAGGAACTACAAGTGCAGAGAGGCCTGAGCAGCTCAGACTGCAGCAGAGGCATGTTCAGTGAAATAACCACAAGTGCTCTGAGCCTGTATGTGTGGCTTAAAGCTTTTGTAGCCTCTAAATGCAGGCTAGAGGAAAATCTTTGCTCTTATTTCATCTGCCACCGTGGAATAGTTATTCTGCAACAGTCCCAAGTTGTTCTACTGGGTGGCACTGCAGGAGAGGAAAGTGGCTGTGCAGGGGGTTATCCAGCAAAATAAGCTTTGCTCTGCTTCCTCCACACAAGGAGCTAGTTTAGGGCAGTCCTTAAGGACAGTGTTTCCATTCAGTCCATCCTTTTTTAACCAGCACGGGGTTTTGTTTAGGAAAAACTTGATTTACTATTTGTCTTCAAGCCGAAAAAGAGCCATATCCCAAGAAGCTTCAGGTTAGATATGAAGCTTTATGTAAGAGCATGCCACCATGTAGTTCCACATTGCTGGACTCTCTAAGGGCTTTCATATTCTTCTCTAAGATCCCTTTGCTTTTCTCCCAATCCCCCCCAATTCCTTTGCCAAGGGGCAAGCCGTCACCCCCCAGTGCCTTACCCTGAAGAGTTGAAACCAGTAGAGTTCATTGCAGCTTTGGAGTTGCTCTGGGCTGTGCCGGGGCTGCTGGCATGGAGTGCACTGCCAGGGGACGAGGGCCTGCTGGAGTTCCCTGGGGAACACGATGATGTTACTGCGTGGCAGAGAAAGCACAATAAAACCGGGATCTCCTTTTCCTGCCCCGCACAGCCCAAGCCCAAATGGTCCCATCATATCTTGTACCCATCGTGTTGCTCATCTCATTCACTGCCTGCCCTGCAGCAGCAAGGCAGGATCCGTGCCCCAGCCACAGAGAAACAGGGTGGGCTCCAGTACTGCTGTTTCTGTAGTACTTGATCGCTATTAGTGTGAATCACACTTCTCAAAGGAGATCTGACAATGTTCTGCTGAAGAAAGGCAGTAACCAGTAACCTACCCCCAAGCACTCCTCTTGTTTGGCTTCTAGGTGTGCCTGGCTCCCAAACCTAAACATCCCAATAAAATTTGCCTAGGATTATCCTGGGAATGTTATCATGCCTGGGAAACTTCCCATGTCTTTGTTCCAGCCAAGAGACAGACTCAGCTGGTTTTATCCCGTGTACACTAGTTATATGGGGGTACTTTCCCTGGCCAAACCCAAGGGTCTTAAGTGGCCTGCAAATGTGACCTAGAAACCAAGTAGTCAGAGAGCTGGAGCAGAGGAAGGAGGGAAGGAATGGTGAGTGAGGCAGGTTTCTCAAGGCTTACCAGTCCCAGGCATGGTGTTATGCACTGGATTGACGGAGAGGGGCCCCAAGGACCCTGAGGTAGAGACCTAGAGAGAAACAGAAGCAGAGAGTAAGCAGTTGGCATTGTGAGGGTACAGATCACAAAGCACCGCTCCTTTCTCATTCCCTCTAGGTGTGTGGGCTCCCAGGTAGACTTCTTAGCTACATCTGAAGCTTCCAGAGATATTTCTGTTCACACACTAGTGTAAAAGCACCATTCCCATATGCAGGGCCATGGAAAGAAACCAGAATGAGTATTAGTCTATATATATATGTTTAAATTTGTGGATCAGCTATGGAAAACACTGAAATTATCAAACACAACCCAAACTTCCTGGAAAACGCAAAATCCGGTTGCTAGGAGCTGCTGCCCTTTGGGTGTTTCACATTGGATGTTCCCAGTTGAAGCTTCCCAGCTCACCCGGGTCTCGAGCCCAAATCATCCCTTTTCCTTCAAGGAGTTCTTGATGGGTGAGAGCTCTCAGGTGACAATTAGTAATGTGGTGGCGGCAATCAAAGCGAGCCTGGGGCGTTCGTTGTTCAGCCGCGATACTCGAGCTCCGTGTTGCTCAGAGTGACTGATGAGCAAAAGGCACACTTTGCACAACGCATCCACAGGGAAATTATTCACCAAAGCTGCTGCTTCAGAAATTCATGGCTTGCAAGCAGCGTTTTGTGTCTGTGACTGTGAACCCAATGTGTTGCGCAACAGGTGACCAAGCTCCTTGTGATGTTTTCCTGCCTTCTGATGGAGAAGTCAAAACCCCAGATTTCAAGATAAAATACTGCTTGCAAATATGTATTCTGCCTCCCACTCGCATGTGCTTCAGCACTAAACACCGTAGGGAGGTTCCTGCTGCTTTTATATGTGGAAGCAACTATTAAGCAGCAGAAATACAATAGTAGCTTGTTATCCACAGTAGCCACTGACGTTAGGTCACAAGGATACGCTTTCACCATCTCTCAATAGTTTCTCCTTTTTTCCTCCTTCCTGACTTGCCGAAGTGTGAATGCACAGCAGGAGAGGACAGTTAGCACTATTTAAGTATATTCAGCATCTCTGCACAGATATAAACCAACAATCATGGTAAGTCACCATTATGTTTCAGAACTAAATTGAAATGAGTGGATGATATTCCATGGAATGCTGATTCCTTCTCCATTGGCATTGGAAAGCTTTTCTTCACCAATCTCAGGATTGAAAGTTTTGGGATAGCACCTCTATTCGGATAAATTACCTACAATTAAACTGACCTTCTAGGAAACTTGCATTTTCTTCCTATTGTTCACTAATAGAGTAAAGGTAAATGCTCTGTAAGTGTGGGCATGAGATTCCATTCAGGTTGTGACGTGGATTATATGTGCAATCCGTGGCTAGCCCACCTTTCTCTCTGCACATTCCTGGAGATACAGTCAGCCACTGCACTGTGAAGCGGCCTTGCCAGCCACTGAGGGACTTGTGTGTACAAGGAAATGTCCCGTTTCCTTTTCCAGCAAACCCTGCTGCATTTCCCCCCTCCCTTTTCCCTTCTTGTTTGAGCTGGAATGTAGAACTCCTTAATCCAAAGCCCCTCACCAGTCTGGAGTTGTAGATAGGTGATTTGATGGGGGATGGTATTGGGCAGCTGATGCGTTTTTCCTTCTGACGCCGGTTGCAGAACCAGACCCGAACCACCTCCTTCTCCATGGAGAGCTGCTCTGCTATCAAGGATATCTCCTCTGAACTGGGCTTGGGGTTCTGCTGAGAAAGGGGAAGAGGTTAAAGAAAGTCCCAAAGAGCTGTAATTTACAGCATCAATGAAGGGTGGAAAGGCAGAGGACAACAGGGTGGGGTTGGCTGTAAACTGGGGAGGGGACAAAATGTGCTTCTAAATCAAAGGGCAAATATTTGGGTGGGAGATTATGTCCTGTGAACCAGAAAGTGCCTCTGAATTGACATCAAGTCTCATGGAAGCAGTGGGGGGTGAGTCACAGTACCTGGACCTGTTATTGCATAAGGCACCACACTCTTTGATCTTAACAGCACCCTAAATCATTGCTTGGGGGGAAGCTTATGGCTGCTGGTGGTCTTATCACTACACAGGACACACAGGCTCCAAGTGCTGTTTGTACACCAACCTGCAGCATCTCAAGAAAGCCATTTCATTGAGTCATACAATAGTCAGGGTTGGAAAGGACCTTCAGATCATCCAGTTCCAACCCCCCTGCTATGGGCAAGGACACCATACACTAAACCATGTCACCCAAGGCTCCATCCATCCTGGCTTTGAACACTGCCAGGGATGGAGCATTCACAGCTTCCCTGAGCAAGCCATTCCAGTGCCTCACCACCTTCACAGTAAAGAACTTCTGCCTTAAATCTAACTTAAACATCCCCTCTTTAAGTTTGAACCTTGTCCTGTCACTACAGTCCCTAATGAAGAGTCCCTCCCCAGCATCCTTGTAGCCCCCTTCAGATACTGGAAGGCTGCTATGATGTCTCTATGCAGCCTTTTCTTCTCCAGGCTGAACAGTTCCAACTTTATTCTCTTTCTTCCTCCATCTCTCATTTATGAAGGGAAATAATAGTACTCATCCTTTCTTCTGAGTCACTTATTGTCTGCTGCATTTGACAGCATTTAGCTCTGTGGGTTTTGATCTGAGTTGGAGACTCGAGGGTCAAAAATACCTAGCATGGAGATGCCAAGACAGTTCTCCAATTACAAAGAATGGCTCATACTAGCTAAAAAAAAGAGGTACCGATAAAGATGTGACAATGAGTGTCTTTTGTTCTCATTAACAGTCTTAGAGGGAATTGTGATATGATCAGATATGAAGGAGAAACCAAGAAAAAACAAGGGCTGGTCAAACCCAGTTTTGATGAGCATTTTTCAATGCCCAGTTTAGTGCTGCTGATTTCAAGCTCTGTTTGCTCTCTGCAGTGATTTTTTTTCTTTTAAAATCTTGATGCCTCAAAACTAAAAGGCTCCACTTGTGAAGTGATTCAGCAGCAATTAATGGAGCAGCTACTTCTGGGTCTCAGAATACCTGCTTAATGGGGCATCCTTTCCATGCTACAACGTGGCTGCGCTGTTCCTGTGGTACAAGGTCACAACTCAGAGAGAGAAGGGTGCAGGAAATCAGCTTTGGTTATGGCACTGGTCAGTGAATGAGAATGGGGAGCTGGGGGGATGAAACTAATTCCTTTAAAACTCCATTTATCAAGGAAATAATGAGATCTGATTTCTTTGGTTTTGACACTTTTCCTGTTATCCCCTTTCTTCTAACCTGCTATCAAAGCAAGCAAACAAACGAGACCTCTCTTCTTGAGGATTCACAGTGCTACTATGACCTAGCAAATGCCAAACCCAAAGAGAGCCCACAACGCATGGAAAGATTTTCCCCTCACATCTTGAAATCTTTTCTCCAGTGTGGAGCGAATGTTGGTCTCAATGCTGGTTCGCTTCTTTCTTTTCCGTCCAAACATCTCATTCACTGAGGGGTAGGAGTTGGGAGTGCTCATGGAAGAATCTAAAGGAGCAGATTCTGGGGAAAGAAGGAGGTCATTGAGAAGACGATGAGTTATTTTCACTGCTTGAGCTTTTCTGTGAAATATAGCACCTCTCAAAGTAAGTAAAATGTTCCTACATTGTGTCCTTCCTCTGATGTTGATTTAAATGGCTCTAACAGTCCCAAATCCATCAATGATGGTGTCCAAATCAGGAAAGAAATAGGAATGCTAAAGTTTTAATTAACACACTATTTTTCCTTTTCCAGCTTGATTTCCAGCCTCCTCCGACAGGGACCAGGCATTTCCCAGTGCCTTAATTTCACACAGTTAAAGATGCTGACTTAAACCCCATGGATCAGGTCTCATGTAGCTGAGACACCTCCTGGCTTGATAAATTGGTCACCTCCCAAATGGCTGTGTGAAGCACATTAGACTAATGCCATTCCTAGACTGGTTTGCAGCCAGCAGAGGACATCAGCCTAATCCTGCTCCTACTGGGGATTCCCCTTGCAGTAATACCTTCCTTTTTTAATTGCTGCCTAAGGGCTGATCTCTGAGCACTTTCCTAGGAGTCCCTTCCTATTCTGGTAGTTTACATAGGGAGGGACTGAATGGACCAGCCCAGTGATTCACCCCAGGCCATGCAACAGAGCAAGAGGTGATGTGGGAAGTGACCGGCCCAAACACCAAATCACAATGTGAATCCCATATTGCCAGGGAGAAAAGACAGATGTGGTCTGATATCCAGGCAGCTGTGTGATCCACAAAGTAGTCTATTACCAGCTCAGCTATGGATATTGAGAGATCTTAGCTCCAGCTTTGATTTGCCTGGCTTTCATTGGAGGTTCTCGGGTGGATCCTCTCATCCTGGCCAAGGCTGATGGGACTGATACACGTGATGTCACCTACCTGCATCACTCAGCCACTTTTCGAGCAGCGGTTTGAGCTTGCACATATTCTTAAAGCTCAGGTTGAGAGCCTCGAAGCGGGAAATGGTGGTCTGGCTGAAGTCATTGCCATAAAGCTTCCCCATGGCAAGTCCAACATCGCCCTGCCAGGGAAGATGCAAATCACAACGTGAGCTCAAAAAACGTCTTCCCAGCTTCCTGCTGCCAGCCCTCCTCTCAGGTTGCTTCCAGAATAGAATCAGCCTGAGTTCCAAGGCCTGCCTTCCAAAGAAGTGTATTCTTTTCCCATGGGAATCTACCCTACACCCATGAGTCTTTCTATATTGAAGAAGGTGCAGTAATGAGATCACGGTAATGAAGCAGCTGGAAGGGTTTGTCTGTTATGTGCTTGGAAGGGGATTCTCCAAAGGAAGCCAAACTGTACCTAACCCAGCCCTCAGTCCACCCATGCCTCTGCCACAAGCTCCCCCAGCCCAACAAGTCCACATCACAAGAGACACCGCTCTTCCCACTGATGGGGCTGCTCACCTGCGTGAACCCCAATTTGATTCGCCTTTGTTTGAAAGTCTTTGCAAACTTTTCCAGCTCCTCCAAGTCACTGGGCTCCTCAGAAGCTCCTGATGGAGTTAGGTGCTTTGCCACTTGCAAATGCTGGGGTACATCCAGGTGGGGTTCAACGGATGAGCCAGGGAGGCCAGAACGCCCCACAGCCTGTTAGAATGAAGATGCATAAAGTCACGACGATGGAATAGTACATTTGTCCTTAATGAAACAGCACCTTTTGCGGATGGGTGCTTCTCATGGTGGGATTGTATGTTGGGGCAAGTTACCTGTGATGCCAGGCTGGGTCCTGGCTGGGAGAGGAGAAGGCTGCCCTGTTGCTGAGGGAAGGAGAGGATGTTTGGCTGCAAAGCTGAGGAGACAAAAAGAGGCAGATGTGATCAGATCAGCTCCTTCACCAGCATCTAGGCAGCTGAACGTCACCCGGCACCAGAGCGCCTCAGGAAGCTCTCAGTGGAAAACGTCAGTTAGCTCTTGTTCAGAATATGAGCATTTCAGCCATTACAAATGTGGATGGCTCCAAGTTGGATTATGAGAAAGAAAAGGTTCTTCCCATGGCTTCTTGGCCTGAAAGGGATTATTGCAATAATGATATAGGGAAAGTATCCATTGATCCCAGCATGGAGCTCGTTAATCTAAGGCTGAACTAAGGCGCAGACATTTTACATAGACACCTAACTTTGATTTCAGATGCCAAGCAGCACACCCCTAGTAGTGATCTCTCCCAGTGCTTAATCATTGCAGCTTTTAGAAGAGTGCATCTTCTTTCCAACATAAGCTTTTCTGACTCCAGCTTTCAGCACTGATCTTGTTAAAAGTTAATCTCATGAGCCTACCCCACTTTGCTTCCTACTCTACATTTCATTTTGAAGCATCATTTTGAAGCCATCTGACCCTTTCTTTTCTGCTCTACTGTATTTCAAATAAATTGAATTTCTGTTGGAATATATAAGCTGACAGAAAATGATGAAAAGGAAAAAGAAGGGGAATCTATAAAACTAACAAAACCCAGTATTATGGAGACTGCATAATTGTTTAGTTGACAAACTGCCTAGTACAAGCCTGTATCGCTTACAAGCAATGCCCTGAAGGATTAAGGAGTGACCAAAGCAGCGTAGTTCCCTAGAAATGCAGTCAGATTCTTCAAGTCTGTTGTGAGTGAAGCCTATAGAATTCAGCAAGGATTTATTACCTGTCTTGAAACAGTCAATATATTCTATTGATTGCAACTGACAGTCACAGGGAAGCTATACAAATTTATGGACTCCTGCTAAAAGAACTGGGAAAAATATCTCCCGAATCAATCACTCCCCCCTTTCTGACTTCCCTCTTTTAATTTAGATCTGAACGTGCAGGATCCCATTTATTTATTTAGATTGGAGCTTCAATAAGCCTTCTCTAATGCTGGAACAACTTTGAATTTCAAATGCAGGCTGGTAATGAGGTGCACATTTTGAACAGTGAAGGTAATTAATCACTGGAATGGCTTGCCTAGGGACATGGCAGATGCTCTGTCATTTGGAGTCTTTAAAATCATGATTGAACACCTTTGCAAAAGGAAAGCTCTAGCTCAAATGAAAATGATGGGCTGGAGTCAGGAATCACCGGTTTGACAGCTGATGGGACCAAGGCTGTGTTTTGCTAAGATGAAGACTTCAGCAGCGATATTTTGGCTGACAGTATTCCCAGCATCTACCTGGCTGCTTGCTTCCATCTTCACAGTACAGAGCTCTCACCTCCTTATTTAGGTGCACCAGCATTAGCTGCTTTAAGGGCTGCACAATAATCACATCAGAGCATAATGAATCAGATCTGGGGACAGATCTGGTTTAAAACCAGCATGAAAACACAAAAAACCAAACCAAGATCTGTGCCCACAGCCATTGGCCATGACACCCATGGACTGATGTACCCATCAGTCAGACCTCAGGAACATCAAGGGTTTTCCATGATGGCCTGAGGGACAACTTCAGGAATATTCCATGCATCTCTTTGGTATGAAGAATGCTCCACTGTATCTGTAGCAAACAACTAATTCCACAAGAAACAGTCTATGCCTTCACTTTCACTCCCCACTGGCTGTGATTGACCATGGCAAAGGATCATTAAAACTTGGCAATCATCTGTTCCAGTGGAAGTGCTTTTGCACAAAAAGCCAGAAAATCCAGTCTTTATCAAGTCTGGAACCAAAAAGGGTCATGGCCAAGCAAGCGTCCATGTGTTTCAGGGGTTATAGCTGTCAAAAGAAGTCACCTAACACAAAAAACTCACTCTATAAGCACATACAACAGTTTTGCAGCATGTTTCCTATTATACATGAATGAAAGCAAGCAGTGAGCAAAAGATTATCCTGACCCTGCCGTTCAAACTAACTAAATACTAGATTATTGGGAAATATATATCAAGTAGTTTCTTTATACAGCACTCAGCATCATTTGGCTGAGAATAGAGTTTTTATGCTGCCAAAGACAAATAGGTTTCCCACCTGCCTATAATTAACATTTTCTTTTGGGGCTTATGTATCAGTAGAGTCAAGCTGCAGAGATTTTAAGGTTTTAAATCTGAATTTTGGGTCACGTGGAGGGACCTCTGTGCTGGAATAAATCAAGAATGTGAGCAAAGGACCCACGTCCCCTTTCATCTGTCTGTCAGGTTATGGATCAAGGCCTATGTTTTTCCGTCTACAAGCAGCATAAAACTTTATCAATGGCATGCTTGTATCCCCGTTGTTGGAGAAACGCCATTAAAATTGCTAGTATAAACAGAAACACAGAGACTTTCTCTAGCAGTGAGTTTAGTCCTCAGTGCTTTCATCCCTTTCATGGGTCTGATTACACTGGGTTTCAGTAGTTCTGCCTCCTGTCCTCCTCCATGGCTTGGAGCAAGATTTGGGAACAACTGCTGGCAACTCCAAACCTCTGAGCTCTCATCCCCGGGTTTCTCCTGGCTAGGTTAGACCTATTTGTTCTAGTGCCAGCGCCATCCTTTCATCAGAGAAGCTCAGTTCCATCCACGGATTTACTCTCTCTAAGGTACCTGAGATCAACTCAACCTCTCATCAGTTTTCTGCATGAAACGAAGAGTGCTAACCCAGCGATGCTGGGAGCCCAGGCAGGCTGCAGCTGCTCCCCACGGAGCAGGCTCCTTGCCCTTTTCCTGAAAGCCAGCCGGAATTCCAGAGGTGCGATCCCTACCAAGTCTGCAAAGAGCGGCCCCAAGGTGGCACTCTTGGTGTACACAAGCCGGAGGTGCCAGGAGCATCTCTGGAATTGGACCCTTCCCGCAGCAACTACACACGTACGGGATCATCCCAGGCGTGGGAAACAGCATCTGGTAACGTACAGGGTAAAGACACCATCATGCTTGGGTAAAGTAACAGACCAGATTAAAAGCAACAGCAAAGAGAAGAGAGGTTTTCCCTAGATAAGCATCTGCTTATAACAACACCCCTTCAGCTTTTATTGCTCTTACCTTGTTGCCCGGCCTGTGATTGAGACAGAAGAAACTGGGGAACTGACTGCATATGACCAGGAAGCAATACAAGCTGCTGCAAGGTGTGGAGAGAGCTCATATCCTATAGGGGGAAAAACAAAGGGAAGAACAAATCTCAGATGTCTGCTCTTCATACAGCATACAGAAGTGCTGGCAATCAAACCCTGGTTGTCAGAAATCACAGGGAAACCTTTGGGATTCCAGTTTCTTCCAGGTGGTTTAGAGAGGGAACTCCCTAAAATTCCACAGGGAAGCACAACTGACTGTCCCATCTCACCGAGAGCCTGCTTTCCATGGAAGGCTGCTTTCCCAGGCAGTCGTGTGCTGGCATGGGAAAGAAGCAATGCCCAAGAGGGCCCGATTCACTGCACCTACAGCAAACACACTGTAATGAACACAGTGACCAGATCTAAAAGTGTTTCCTGATCTTTGCTAGAGGAAATGATATGCATCCATCACATCAGGCAATCCTGAGAGATTAGGATTACATGCTAACTTTCTGTCACATTAGTGGGGTCCCAGCCCCAGGACCTTTGCTGGGAGTAGGGGATATGAGTTTGCATTTGCTTGGGATAGACACAGGCACACACATGCAGATGCCCCAGTAAAACCAACTCTTTAGAAGTATATTTTTTAAGGAACTCATTGCTCAATCAGAGCTCCTTGAGCTTCCCAAGAACTGTTTTGAAGCTTTGGGGAAATTGAACAGTGCCAGATTTTGCAAGGGATCTGAATACCCTGCAAAAGAATAGGGAAGATAGATACTACTGATTGCTGAGCAGCTGTGTGGCCTTCTGGCATCTAACTCACACTAGCTTTTAACAAGAGTTAAGTGCTCAACTCCCATTTTTTACCTTAGGAAAACATCCCTCAAGGAATTTCTTCTCTGGGTGTAAATCAACTTGAGGCAATACACTCAAGGATGAATATACTGGTTCACATCAAGAGTTACTCTAGCTGAGCATCCTGTCTCCAGCAATGGCATTAACCAGATGTTCACGAAAGAGAAAGCAAGCATATCTAACACTTCCCCTTGGTGTTGTCTCAGCCTTCAATTACTTTCAGTTCAAGAGATTTCCTGAGTTTACCTATTTAGTAAGCCCTCAAAGGAAATCATTTTCAAGTACATGTGCGGTCTACCTTTGAACCCATGTGTAACCTTCTATGGAAAAGAAAGAGGCTGAGGAGGAAACTGACTTTTGCCAACAGACTCCTTTCCAGTTCAGTGTCCATCATACCCTGCAGCCTCCTCTTGTCAAAATACCAAGTACCTCAAAGTGCCATTTCAGACCTCGGAGTCTGTGAAGCACTGGAATCACTTACCCCTGCAATTTGGCTTCCGGGCATCATTGATGATCCCTGCACAAGGTGGCCTGACCTAGGGGGGATTGTAGATTGCAAGGAGTCACTGAGGTCTTCAGTTTTAATCTGAAAAAGAGCAATGGAATTGTAGCATTAGGGAGCAGAGGCAAGGGGATGCAGGAGGTGTGGGGTGCCTAGAAGGATGAGAGGCAGGAAAGGATTGGGAAGGGGCTCCTTTCAGGGAAAAGTTAAAGGTCAGGGCTCACCGCTTCCATCCCTGGCTTTGCAGTAAGACACGATTGTTCCCCCACTTTTGCTCTCCAGTTTATCACATGGACATAGTTTTCCTGCTCTACCAAGCCAAGGGAAGGCTCGCAGTTTGCTCTATCAAAATACATGAATTAAAACACTCCAAGAAGTAATCAAGTCCCAGTGGCTTAGCGAGGTTTAAAGCATGTGACCGCTTTCCTCAGATGGAACACTGAGTTATTTTGTGGAGTTATAAAGGAAGACACAAAGCTATTATCCTTTATAGATCACGACTCACAGCTCGATGGTGGGGCTGGCTATACATAGCCTCTCGTTTTGTTCTGTAGGTAGGAGAGAATGGTACGAGGTAATGGGAAAGGAAAGGTCATGAAGTAAAAGACCTCAAAAAGCAGCGTAATCTTCCAGACCTGAAAATGCAGCACCCCAGGCACCAAACATTTGTGCTCAGCTTCTATCAGAAAGTGACAAAACCTGTACTCATCTGGCAAAGGAAAAGCTGCTTTCTTAGCTAGAACAGGCTGTGGAGAAAGAACTGGAAAACTTCACTGATGGTCCAGTGGTCAAAGCTTGACCTATTTTAATGCTCAGGATAGATTCCGGTCCACAAGAAAATCACGACTTCTGAGTCCACATTCTGAAGAGAAGAATTTACCCAGGGACCAGGGCTGAAGGGAACACAGCTGGGGTGGTTCTAGAAGGTTTTAGGTTCATTCCTGAAAGCTGCATGAGGCGTTTCTATGCACAGCTACCACGCACAGGAGACGGAAAAGTCACATAGAGCTCTTGTAACACATCTTGTTTTAAAAGAGATCAAGCAAACAATTTCCAGACTTCAGCTCAATTTATTCCTAAGCATGGCACTGCATGGAACAACATCATGAATCCCATTCCTCATCTAAGCCCTTCTAGCGCAAGAGACAGCTTCGGTTTCCACAAGCTGGAAAGAGCAGGACATCATCGGGAAGGAGAAGGCTTGAAAACCCTGTCCATGGGCTCAGCAGCTTAGGCTCACTCTGATTACTATGGCTGAACCTCTCAGCACCTCGCATCAAATTACTCCAGAGCCCGCAATGAGGGTCACGTTTGCCGGGGTTTTGTGATGCTGTGGGCTTTAGGTCATGCAACCTCCTACCAGCAGAGGGGGACAAGAAATTCAGCTTGTAAAAGGAATGGCCCAAGCAAGTATTTTTGGTTGAGGGACGTTTTGTTTCAGTTTGACTCAAGCAGAAGAGCACGCAAATCACCACAGGAGCAAAGGAGAAAACACCATCGCAAGAGGCTCACGGCTGAGAGCTGGCCACATAACATCACCCTCTGCGCTTTGGAAGGCACTTTGCAAAGGGAAGAGACTTGCAACATCTCCCTTCGTTACAACTATAGCTCTGGACACTGCCGAAACTGGTTTTGCAATCCTACCAGCTCCTTGCAACAAGAGTTACCCATGCTACGAATTCCAGTTCTTTCCTACCTTTCAGGTTGGCATGATCATCCCTCTTAGCCTGGTGAAAAGAAAAAATCAGACGGAAAGATCTTCTTGATCACTATCGATGCCGATAGTGTCAAAGCTGCTAAATGTTAGACAAAAGGCTCAGGAGGATACACCGTTACCCCTGAGCCATCCAGTCATTGCAGGCAAATGGGTTTATGCACGTTTTCCGTTCTGAGGGCGCGTTAAAAAGGAGTCATCCGAGCCAAAAAAGTGAAAAAAATAAATTACCCTTCCTTGCAATTCATGTGTATCTGCCTCACACAACGCAGTCATCCGAGCCTGAACTGTCCCAAAAAGAAGAGTTATCCGCGTCTTAGACAACAAGGCACTTGATTCCGCCTAAGTTATGATCCCAATAGGAGTGGAGTGTTGAAGAAGCACAAGCCATTTCCAAACTGAAATCAATCTTTACAGCTGCCAAGCGGAATGATTTGGAAGGGTTCCAGGGTGAAAGGGGTGTGTAGCTGCATCCCAGCATCGCACAACACGAGAACGGGAGGTGGGTTTGGCAAAGGACCGGTTCCCGATTTAAAAACAACAACATCTCCCACTGCTCCTTCCCCCATCCCTGGAATTCTCTGGCTCCCTCCTGCGCAGTGGGCGGGAACCTGGGTGTTCTTGACAAATCCTTCTCCCCTGCACCTATTTTCATTGGGTTCGGGCTCAAATTTACCTCTCCCTCCTCTTCCTCTCCCCAACAGGTCTGCAGCTGGCTAATTGTTCATTAGCAAAAGTTCAGGGTATATCCAAAACTTTTGGGATGGTTTATGCAAATCCTGCACCTTCGTTTTTGTTGGTTTTTTTTTTTCCCCTGGCTAAACCGGCAGAATTACCAAGTGTACATTAAAAAAACCAAAACCCCAAACCCCAAAAAACCACACACATTGTGGGCGAGGCCTCTCAATATCATGAGACTCCCTTAAAATAATGTAAATTTCCAGTTAATAAAACAAGGAGAGGAGCTGCCTTCTCCTTTCCCAGTGCATCTGCCTCAGATTTGCAGGCATGTGCTACAAGCATGAGAAAAGTCTTCTTTAAGGATCCAAACCCAGTTGAAATTATCACAGAATCACCTCACGTAGGGATGTGATGAGAACCCTGCTGCAAGTGAGCAAGAGTGATTTGGATCCCACTGTGGGTCTTCAGGACCTTGGCTTTACGTGACGATAAATGGGGAACGAGAAGTCATTGAGAGCAAATCTGAGTTTCTTCCCATTGAATTCGATTTGGGGATGTAACACAATCTAAGGAGAAGCTTGGAGAGCAGCGGGACCAGGTAGCGCACCGCGAGCACATCCTGTTCACAGCTCACAGCTGAGGCGAGGTGCGGAGCCTGGGCTGCTGGCTGCGAATTCAGAGGCACCTTCTTCCCTTTGGGCTGCAGGGGAGTCTCCGGGCAGGGCCGGGAGCAGCTCCGAGCTCCTCCCGAGGAGGTAACGGCAGGTGGCGGCACCGGAACGCAGAGCTAAGGAGGGCTCTGGGGTAGGAAAGGAATCACGCTTGCAAATCTCAAGTGGATGTTTTCGCAGCCTTAAAATAGGGTCAGCAGCCCTCAAGCTATGGGAGTGAAAAACACAGGAAGGGTGACTGTGTGGAAAGAGAGTCCTTTCCTTAGTTGGCTAGCACATCTGCTGGGCCTGGGCAAGGATGGGTTGTTTCTTCCCTATCGCTGGCCTAAACACAGAAACAAAAAGCAAAACAAACTAAGAAACATATTGAGGGTGATGGAAAGTGATCAAAGCTCTTCAGCCTGCTTGCGTAACCGATTTGTGGAAGGTGTTTCATAAACATTTCATAAGAAGGAGAATTATGAAGAAAACATCTCCCAACCTGCCTGCAATTACTGCACAAACTCTTCCTTACCAGTAGGAAGAAGGGGAGAGGGAAAAAAAAAAAGTACATCTGTTTTGTAACTGATCTGTGAACTTTTGGCAAGCGTTGGGCTCATGAAAACATCCTGCAGACATATTGAAAGCCGTACAAAGCCAGCCTTACACAAGGAAGTTGCAAAGATTCACCTTAGCAGCTCTGATTTCACCACGTGGAAGGCCATACCCTTCCAACAGACTGACCCACATTCGATTCAATGAACAGACGGTCAGATCCCATTGGTTGGGCAGGACGCTGGTTGCAGCCCATCTCTTATAAACCCAGCTTAAACACTGCTCACTGGTAATCTGAATTGGTCTTCTTCACCTATTGGACACCAAAGCAGGCAGCTTGAACGCAGCTCCTTTGGATGAGCACTTCTGATGTAATGTAAGCATTGCTCCGTCATCCTGCTCACAAAGGTGGGACCCACTGACTGATTCAGCGCCCAGAGCTTCGGATGCGTGCCCCAGATCTAGGTAAGAGATCTCCATACCCTGCCAGAGTGGGGCCGTTAAAGCCATGTCAGCCTTCTCCAGCACCAGGTAGTAGGCAGCAACTGCGGTCATCAGTGTGAGATAGAAGACAATCGTATTTGTTGTGTAGTTTCTATTTAGACGGTAGCCTCTTTGAAACAGATATTTATCTGCCTTCATATCTGGCTTATTTCATAGTCAGCAACTCACATCTGTTTAAGAGGTTGACTTACTCATATCTGTCCCTCCTCCCCTCCTGCAGAGTGCTAAGCCTATTTCACTACATAGCAGAGGATCAGGTACACTCAGACTTTAGGTCTTGAACCAATTGTCCCTCACTGAAAACAAACAGCGCAGGGCTCAGTCACTCCCAAAGCACCATTCAATACAACAGAGCTGTCTGAAGCTGCCCAAATTGATTTGCCTGCAGTCAAGGGAGGAAGCGTTAAGACAGAAGCAGGTATGAAAACTGAATCCAAGGCTATTGCACTTAACTAAAGCCTTCCCACCTTCCAATGGCGTAAGTGTACTTCTCCGTGAATTACCCGCACACGTGGGCACCATAAAATAAAAAACACACTAACAATAAATTATAGCAATAATAATAATGGGCTTGCAATTACAATTTCCACATGTACTATCCTGCACATACAGCAAGGCTGAACAGACTCGCAGGGAGAAAGCGGCAAACCCTTATGTATTCACCCTATAACACTTGATGTGCTTTCACAGGGAAGGGGGGGGATTATTCAGGAGCAGGCAGCATGACAGAAGGGGAGTTAATCTCATGCTGCATGTCTAGCAGACTATACCCTCAAACTCAGCAATGACAGCACGCTGGAACATTAAAATGCAATCCCTAACCCTCAACACACCTGCACCGCAGCTATATGAGGCTTTTGAGTTCATTAATTGAGGCCTGATCTGATATGCTTTACCCTCTGAGCTTCAGCTCGGGACGTGAATACTTGTGCCTTAGCTGTAAGTAAAAGTGGGGGTGGGAAATGAAAACTAACAATAAGCAAGCCACATGCTTCCCAAAAGAAAATGAAGAGAACCACACTGAGCTCTGCATCCACAGGCTTTCTGATGCAGCATCCCTTTAGTGTTCCTGCAGTTAGAGAACAGGGAAAAGAAGTAAGCTGCCCCTCTCCCCTGTGCTGGCAATAAGCCTCAAAGTGACCACATGCAGCACAACAGGCTTCAAAAGCAGGTGCTGGGCAAGGGAGGGGAAGAACCAAAACCAGAGGTGGGAAGAGCACCTGCCCTGAATGGCCACGCTCGTATCAGCACCTGCTCAGTAGGTGCATCCTGACAAAGGGCTGCTCTCCACGTTAGAGACTGCAGCCTCCGCAGGAGCATCGGGAGCGCAGGAGCTAACTACTGCTTTTGGAAGGTGATCTGTGTCCAGGGAGCACAGAACTCGCAGAAAAACACTGAAAAGCAACCACGTGCAGCATCTTCACTCTTACTGTTTGTACTTGGGCACGGGGCACCTTCTCTGCAAAGGCCTGTGGGCATGCCAAACTGGACATACTGTTACGAAGGGGAGGAGGATATCCCGTTTTCTTGGTCAGAACGGTGAGAACCTCCAAACAAAAGCATGGAAAGCAATTTTACCACCATTAAGGCTGCCAGCTCGCTCATGTCTCCATTCCAGGACTCTCCCTGCCCTCTCCCTGCCGCTAGCCATCCTCAGGCCAGGGGTCCTGCCCTTCTGCCCCAACCTTCTCATGCGCTGCAGCACTGCTCCCTGCATTTCTCTCAATTTCACTTGCCCAACTCCCAAAGCTCTCCAGAGCTCCACCTCTGCCTACACCTTTGTGCTTATCTTCTTTGCTCCCACCCTGGGCTGCATCCCTGCCCCTTTCCTTATCAATCCGATTTCACACACACCAGCCTTCATGGCTTCTCCCATGCCCTCTTGCATGCTCACACAGGTTCCCCAGAGCCTAATCACGTTCCTGTTGAAGTCAGCAGCAAAGCTGCCTTATTGGGCTTCTCTGGGGCCAGACCCAGACCCTTCACCATTCTCCTGCATGAAAAATCTCCCCTTTCCACGGATCTCTTCTCTAGAGGGAGGAAACTGTGATTGTTCTGGATTCTCTGTGCCCTCTGGCTTCCAACCAGTCGCCAAACATCTAAATACTTGGCACTGCCTCCCTGCTGTACAGTACTGATGTGCCCAGCTCAGTCATCCACGAGGAGGGCAGTGCAATGTCCACCTAATGAGTCCTGGGGCAGGTAGCCCTCTCTAGCAAGGCTCTTTCCACCACATCCTGCACTTGAAAGGAATTAACTTGGAATCAGACGGCTCCCGTGACTGGGGCTGGCTCCATCCCAGCTCCGCAGGTTTCTCTGATTGGTTCCCAGTAGTTTTGGCACCAGTTGCTGCGCCCCAGGGAAGTGGGACACAAGAAATGAAGCTAGAGGGATTGCATTAAATACTCACAAGTAACATAATTAAAAAAGAAAGGGAGAGTGAGAAAGATCAACTTTGCTGGAGCATCACAGGTTTTCATTTTGGGTGGAGGGACTGAAGTCTAGATATTGAAGGGAAGAGGGAGCTCAGAGCCAGTTCTGGCACATCTTGTTAGCTATGGGCAACTTCCCTGTGTTGGGAAGCAAGGCAAGAGGGCTTCTTGCTAGGAGAAACCCAGTGTCTGACTCCTAAGGGGCTGAGCTGCCCCAGTTCAGCCCACTGGTTTCACATGGAGCGTGAGCAGATCAGCCCCTCTGGGAAGGGAGAAAGCGCGCTCTGATGTCAGGCTTCCAAAATTAGAGGCCTCTCTTGAAACCCCATCACCTTCACTTTCTTGTGCCATGACTTGCCCTTCTGCAAAATGGGTGTAGGGCCCCACCCTTGCTGGGTGGTGCAGGCTTGTGATTGAATTCTTGGGGCTCCCCAGATGAAAGGCCGTCAAGAACTCCGAGTCCTCTCCTTATTACCGATGAGCCATTCTCCAGCAAGCACAAGAGTCATCTCCATGCACAGTAGTTCGTGCAAGTCACCGCTTAAAAGGGTGCCGGGCAACCTCAGTAGTGGTTTGACAGCGACAACCATGCCTTGAGCTTAGTTTCTATTGTGGACACAATTGTTACATCCCCCTAGGCAGGTCCATCCTGGGCTTGTCCCCTGTGAGCCTAGAAAACATCTCCCAAAGGGTGATAGAAGCCCTGTTGGAGCAGGGAGTTTGCACAAAGAGATGTATCTGTCTCTCCCTCATCTCTAAGATAGCTTAGAAATGGCTGTACAGGATACATTGCCAGTGGACCAAGGCCACAAGTGTAGGAAATACCTTATAAACTCAGGTTGCTCTTAAGCCTGGAGCAGGAAAGCAGTTTATGAACTGACTGCAGCTGGATCTTAAGGACCCAGCCATGTCTGAAGCCAGTCTGGGTTGCTGTCAACTGTCACTGGCTAACATAACCAGCGGTCTCAGTCCAGCTCTTGAGAAGAGGTTTTAAAAGGCCAAATCCTCCTTCCTACTTCCATCCCCCTTTCCCTCATAAGCTTCCCCAGAGACTCAGTGGCCTGTTTTGGAGTTCATTCCCAGCCATCTCATCTGAGGGCCTCTGCAAGGCACCAGAACAAAACTAGCTTGAAGAAGGGGTTCTTTTACATATCTGTCCTAAGCAAAACAGTGCCATATATAGAAACAGAGGACTTTCCCTCAAGCCAGGGCTTTCTCTGATGCTTTCCCAAAGGGCTGCATTTCAATGAAGAACCAGAACACACATACAAATTTATGCAATCAGTCTGTCCCTAGGACAGAGCAAGGAGACTTCAAAAGGGAAAGGCCAAGGTAGTGTTCAGCTTAGCTGTAGTGTCAGTCAAGGCAGACATGGGGCAGCCGGGCTGATTTCCAGTTCATGAAGGCTCAAGAGATGAAAAACAGATGCAAGGCTTAGGCTGATACCCCGGGGCGATGCAGAGAAGAAGAGAGAGTGAAATCTGAATTGATCCCCAGAGGGGAGAAGGAAGCAGGATGTGAACCTCCCCTTGAGAGGAGGGCAAAACAGGACTGGGATGGAAATCTGGAGGGCAGACTGAAACCTGAACTACCCACAGGGAAAAGCCAAGCAGGAACAGAAATGACATCTAGGGAACAAATGAGATTAGGGGGAGGTGGGAACACAAAGTGGAATGAAAAGCTGAGAGAGATCCCTGGGGGAAGGGAAGCCCTGATTGAGCAAAATTAAATCTGCAGGGAGTTTTGCATCCCAGATATTAATAACAAACTACCTAGCAAGTTAGGCCCTTCTTTCCACCTTCAAAAGGATGGAGGGGAGGAAGAACTTGTCTGTGGTTGAGCACAAGACTATGAATCAGAGAATCAGAGTCCATGTCCCAGCACTGCTAGGGAGCAGGTCCCTGGATTACAATACACCTTAATGTCCACAGGCAACTCTCCTATAAAGCATCCATTGATTTCAACAGCAATCGCAGTACTCAGCATCTTTGGGAAAAGCCAGGTAGTCAGTGTGTGTCTGCTTCATCTGTAAGGCAGGGTTAGACACCTCCCTACCTTCAGAGGCACCGGGATTCTCAATTCACCAGCAAAGAACCTTCAGACGTGTGGGTGGAAAGTACCAAACAGGGTCAGAGTGTTAGTAATGGCACTGAAAAAGAGCCACCAGTGAGTTTACATCTCAGGTGCAGTTCGCCCACTCTGATTTCTCATATCATGCTTCTACAGGACATCAGCTATGAAGACCTGAGACAACTCACTACTACCCCATGTGCAAAACTAAGCGCTGAGCTAATGTGCGTAAGAAACACGAGGCCACTTCAATTGCATATCCTCTTTTCTTATTTTGTTCGGGATGCTTCTGTTTGCGTTCTGAAGACCCCTCCTGCCCCAGCAAGACATCTCCAAGCTACCTACTTCCCCCAGGTAAATCCATCCTAAGATCCTACTTCTAGGAAACCTGTGGGAAAGAGATGTACATCCCTCTTAAATCCCCTAACTGGTGCAAATTGAAGACAATAAACTAATAGGAGGAGAGAAACAACAGGAAGATTCAAGCTGTGCTAAGCCCAGCCCTGGACTAGCCAAGCACATTAACGCCTGCTTGTCTGTCTCAAATACGGTAAAGCCTCACACAGGATCACCTTCACATTGATACAAGTATCAAACCTGTCATTACCATTAAACAAATGATAGCCTGTCTGCAAGGGGTAGCCTTTTGCTGGAATGAAATTGCACGACATATTTGGATACAGAGCACATGCACATCCTGCTAAACCTTTCCTGCCCTGGCCACACATAACCTGTCAGCTTGATTTCAGGACAGGCATTCTCTTCCAACACAGTGTTTGAGAGCATGAAGGGGCTTGGAGAGCACCTCTCATTCCCTTCTTTGGAAGTAGGGGAGATCCAAGCCTTTGCTCCTCCCTAGCTCTCCTCCCGGAGACTGCATTGCTGCAAGGACCGACAGGTGACACGATCCTACACATCACTTCCTAGTGGAAAAGAAGTCAGTGATTCAGCATCTGTGTATTTTCCTCCTCCAGCTGCAGACCGATGCACAGCACCATGTGCTGGGCTACCGTGCACACAAGCCCTGTCGTCTCCCAAAACCATCATCCTTAGCTCCGTATGCGTATTCCAGAAGGCAATATGAACTGCAGGCACAAGATGAATTACCTGGGTCTCTAGAACAGCTCTCTTCAGAGCAGCCTACAAAAACAAACAATGCACTGTTTCCTTAAAGGCTCAACACTGCATATACCAATGGGGAGATAAACCAAACCAGACCGCAGCGGCATCACCACATTAGAGCAGGGAAAAGTTCTTGTTTCAACACTTTCAGTCCGACCTTCCCCTGGTCCCACACAATGTCCTTTCATGGCAAGACTCTGAGTAAATCTGCGAGTTCCTCAGCTCTGTTCCTGACATGCTCTGGACACGATCCCAAACCATCGAGAAGCAGATGGCCCTCTCCAGGTTGCCAGCACTGAAGGTGAAAGTTTATTACTATCTCTTTGCATTTCCCTTGATATAAACAGGAAACAAACAGCATTAGACTCGCTAAATGAAAAGCCAAACCAGATAGGCAAGGCAGAAGATGCTGCTTTTTTCACACACACCCTTTTCCCTCTCATTCACATACAAATTACTGTTGCATCCAGGTGGGAGGAGAGGTTGAAGAGTGGAGGGGTGGGGGAAAGAAACGTTTGCCAAATAGGTTGAGGGATCAGAAGGCAGCTTTCTCATAAAGCACAGGGCTGACCCACAAACTGCCTGAAAACCTCAAACTCCACAAGAGTTTCCCTCCTCCCCATTTTCAGGGTGAGAGCAGCCACAGCAGGGAATTGGTAGGCAAGTAAGGGGTCTAACCAGGTCACTCCACCCTTCTCTTCCCGCCTGGAGCGTAACATGGGAGGGAAACAGACCTGAAATGTAGGCCATCTACAAAGACTGGGGGAGAGGCTTAAACGATGTGAGATTTATGATCTTCAAAGGGATTAGCGCCCAGCACTCCAAATAAAGTCAAAGAGAGCTCAGCAGCTCTTGCATTCGGGTTGCAGTTGGGTTTCAAACCATACTTCTTGGGCTTCAGTTTGAGAACTTGAATTGCAAGGTAACAAAAAGAAGAAAGCCACCCAAAACCGACCTCAAACCCCAAACCAAAATTAAAACCCCACCAACCTCCACCCCCTAATCAAAGAGCTCAGCACCTGATCTCACACAAAAACACTCTGAGATTTCCATGTCTCCCCTCTTCCTCTTTCTCGGCACTTGAAATTTGCTTGGTGAATTGAAGATGAATTCACCAATAGCTGAGGTTAACCCGAAACGTGAGTGTATAACCCATGTGCATCTGGGCTCCTGCTCATTTCAAGTAGCTGTAATCATAATGGCTCAAGTCTACCCATGGCCTTGCTTGCTCATGCCTGCGTCCACTCGCATGGACTGTTACAACCCGAGCCCTGGCATGGCTGGAAGAACGCTTCATGTGGGGAATCAAACCAGATGAAAGAAAAACCCCAAACAACACAAGAACACAACATTAAAATAAGCTTTCTCACAGGCTTCTGCTTTTCAAACCTCAATAGGTCCCCAGTCAAGTTTGATGCTCAGTGACACAAACAGGCACAAATGAAAGGGAGTTTGTAGAACCCTTGTGGTGGAAGGGGAGAAGAAGAGGATGCTACAAAAGGCTGTCACAAAACCCCAATCTCTTTTTGGGAGGAGGACATTTCTATGAAGCTGAGTCTGGCCCAAACCCTACTGAAGCTGTCTGCCCCATCTGCTCACTCAGTGACATGCAGAGGACTAGGACCTCTAACAATGGGTCAGATCATCAGCGGTTGTAAATCAGCACTCCTTCACCACAGTCAATAACGTTTCCTTGATTAACCTCAGCCCAGCTTCCAGTTCTAACATCTTTGTGGTGCTGCCATAGGAAAAGTTTGCAGCATGCAGCGATCTTCTACTTTCATGGCTTATTTCTGTCTTGGGGGAATTTTCTTTTATCACTACTTATAAGCAGATTGGATTCCGCTCTTGGCGTGCAGAAAGCCTGTGCTCTGGGCTCTGCAATCCCCAGAGCTGGAGACACAAGTCTTTTTGTTTTCAGCTCGGTATTCCAAAAACCTGGAAGATGGCTGAACGTGTTAAGACACCTTTGATAGGAAGTTCCGACCCACCCAAAGCCAAGAGCAGCCAAACCAAACAAACAAACAGCAGCTTGCTGACATCTGTCAGACCAGAGCCACCAAGGCAAGCTGGAAGGACAGAGAAGTCACAGTGAGAAGCTTCAGCTGCCCATCTGCTGCGAGTAGGAAGCCTTTGCATTCAAGGAGACAGGGGTTGCTTCCAGCTGTATGAAACAGGAGGATAACAACGACCACAGCAAAGACAACGGTCCCTGACATGTTTGCTTGCAATTAGGGCTCGCTTGCCCTGCAAGAAACACTTCCTTTTATCTGCTGTCCCTTTCCCCACTGTCTTACATAGAGGAATCTGTCATTGGAGGCAGGCCTGGTCTTGACCTGTGCACTCCAAGACCTCAAACCACCTCCTCTTCAGTCCTTGCTGATACTCCTGTGAGTCAGCCCTGTGCTCTTAGGCTCGCATACCACAGCGCTTTCAGCGCCAGTGTCACAAACAGTGGAAACGCATGGGGTTTTGGGGTGGGATTTGCACGTTTGCCAGTGTAACTGAGGTCCCTTGGGTTTCTAAATGACAATGGGAAAAACTAAAAAGCCAGAAAAAGCCCAAAGCAAATGGTGATTTAAAGAAACTCTATAATTAACTGAACTTCTGTGAAATAGGAAGGCCTGGAAACCAGGAGTTTAATCTGTCATCCTATCCCACAAGGGGAATTGCGAAGAATTTATGCGGTCTCTTTAATGGTAGCTTCTGACCTAACAGTTTTATCTCTTAGCAGTAGCTGCCTGAGACTCAGCAAGATGAGCAATTAAAAAACAATAAGGCAAGAAAGCAGGAGAATACCAGGGAGCGTCTTACCTGCCTGTTAAAGTCCAGCCCATTCTGTTCACTCCCTACAAGAAACAAACAGATATCTCAGGATTAATGACAGCACTGATTTAAACTTTCCCCGACTTAGAACACACATAATCAAAGACACACGGCTGGCCCAGCTCAGTTTGTTGTAAGAGCAAGGAGAGGAGGAGGAGGAGGAAGGTGGAATCAACGCGAAGGCAGCAATGGAAATACAAAGGCAGCTTTTGCAACGTTTGGAGGTATCAGCCTTTGCTGAAGTTAAACAGAAGAGCTTCTGCCCTGGAGATACCTGGCCAAGCAGTGAGGGTGGGGGAAAGCTCACTGACTGCAAGGGAGATTCCAGCAGAGGTGAGCTGGAGGACGTTACAAATACCCAGGGAAATCCATGACCATGGCACTGTACATAAAAGAAGAATCGACTGTGGGAGAAGCTAGCAAACAGGTGGCCGAGGCTGTGAACAGGGATCTTCGGGAACCCATGTGGCACCGAGTAATTACGGGATATCTAAAGGAACAGAGGGTGCCGTGGGGTTGTGCTCAAGAGGCGTCTCCTTGATTCCAAGAGAGATTGGCAGGCACAGGGGGAAAAAATCAGACAGGTTTCAGCCTGAAGGTACCGCACAGGCCCTCACTCATTCCCCTTTGATGATAAACATTCCCCCCCCCCCTTCCATCACACCTGCCAAATTCATCAAGAATATCACAGAGGAAAAGCTGTATGCTCCATAGATATGAATGCTTTAAGGGATTCCACGAAGCCTCTTTAGTTGCAAAGGCAACCCCAAGAAACCCCTTCCCTTTGCAATCCATTCCCTAAGTCATTCTCTTCTAATCCAACTGAGCTGGTGGTAAACAGCCTGAAATTGCTCACATCCCACAGGCACAAGCCCCCAGGGCCTCTTCCTCCTGCTCTTTGGGTATAACGTTCCCCATAAAGCATAGCCCATGCCCTGTGATCTGATCAAGCTTCAACACATCATGTTTTTCGGGAGTTCATTTCTCGCTTGCATAAAGTTGGAAAGTGGTTAATAGAGGTTGTGAAGGCAGGGGTGCAAATCCAGCGCTCCCACTGACTTGCTTTCTTCAATGGAACAAGCCTCTGTCCTATATTAGCACACAGTTTTCCAGCTTGCACCATATACAATATTCCCAGGCAAGTCAGCGTGGTTCTTTTTGACCCTGAGGGGGAGCATGCTTGGTACAATTATTAGATGGCAAAACGTTTTAGAGTCAAACCATAACGATTTCATGGCACCCTGTTCTCTGCTATCTAGAAATAGCTCTGGAGATGTAATCTTCAACGTGTTAGCAGCGTTGACTGTGGAAGCTGAACTGCCTTTGTTGCTCTTGTGAGGCTGAGCTGTAGCTCTTCTGTTCCAAGCAGCACCACAGCACTATTTCATGGCAGAACAAGCTGTTTCCCCCCAGCTCTGAAATCTCCTCTATCTTCTCATCATCTGCAACTCAACCTAGATCCAGCTCTGCACCTTCTCCCCCAGCCTGCCTGCATTTCTGCTGTGCTAGAGCCTGCCCTCACTTCCTGGCTTCCTCCAGACCTTCTCAAAGCTTTTCCTCTTCCCAGTCTCAGGTCTTTATCTCCTTCCATGTAATTCCCTACTCTGCTACAGCCTCCAACTTGCCCCGTGCTTCCATGCCTCTCACCATAACCATCTGCTCCCTGACCACCCTTCTCCAGCTGCTCCTGCCCGGGGAATCGGTTCATTCATTGCGTTCCAGCTCTACGCCCCAAGAGCCAACAACTGCACACAGAACGATGGGAATGCTGATAGCGTTAATAGATGATCGCAATCAGTATCCACACACCTGAGCAGGACGGTGTGAGGATCTTCAAGGCCTGCAGTTTCTACCTTTGAAACCCTCGGCGGGTTGATGCAATCTAGAGGCTGTAGCTAAAGGGAAGAAAGGCAAGAAGAAGAGAAGGAGGAAATAAAGTTCCCAGGTGCTAAAGCAGAACAGGAAGGAAAAGGTTATCTTCTGGTTTCTCGGATACAAGAGTTTTGCTCGTGTTCAAATGCAGCGCGTTGATGAGGCAAGATCCAAAGACCTTGAGGTTAATCCCTAGGTGCCAGTGCTGATGGCTCTGAGTCACTATCGTACACCCCCAAAACTTGGAACTTGAGACACACAGCTGCAACAGAGATGCATTGCTCTGCACTGCTAACACCACGTCCAAGTTCTCCTGCGTATTGTTTCCTCCTCTTCCAGCCTTCCCATCTCTTACTTTTTCCTCCCATCACCAGCATGTGCAGCTGACAGGCTTCTGCCTTTCTTTTTCCCTTGTTCTCCTACAAGGCCAGACACAGCTTCCTGCAAGTCCTACCCTCTGCTCTCTTGCACATCCCACTGCAGATCACCAGGGGTGTTTGGGAGCGTCTCAGCCAGGTATTCGGTGACAGTGAAGCCTATGGCAAATATGCATGGAGAATGACATTAACTCAGTCGCAGCTTGGGCGTCTAAGTCTGAGATAACTGCCCCAGGCTGTCTTGGTAGACAGCAAGAAGAAATAGGCACCTCCAGAGGCCATTCATTTGACCTATCTTAGACGCCTATCTTAAGCTGAGATGAACGGCCCTCTGGAGATGACTATTTCTCTCCATTGACTACAAAGGGACCCAGGGGCAACTAGTTCAGCCTTAGATGTCCAATAGTGAGATACTTAAAACGGGGCGAGGTTATTTCTGTTCCCAGTGGTTATGTAAATAGCAGCTGGATACACAAATGTCTTCAATGTTTCAGCAGAAGTGTTTGTGCACAGATTTATTTGCAAACAAATCTTGTCTTCGTCTATTTCAGTAAAAGCTTGAGTTTAAGCAAAACTGAAGGGATCCCAGCTGCAAGCCAAGGTTTGGGTGCAGTGGGGACAACAATTCTGCTCTTTCTCTTAGATCAGTAAAATTTCTTACAAATATCATCAAATTAGACTCGTTTTCTCACAGTTTCCATCCACCTCAGGACTCGCACTGAAGCAGTCATTTCTCTCCTTAAAGGAGCAGGCTCTTCAAACAATGAGGATCTGCACTTAAGATTTAATCTTTTCTAGCTCCAGGAGATAAAAAGAAAGGAAAGTGTGTAAGCGGCAGCAGATTCTCTGCTGCTGTAAACTGCCAGGACTCCACTAATGTTAATGGAGCTTCACACCAGCCAGCAACTTGCCTCTTGCTACACCAGCCAGGCACAATGGATCCAAAATATCTGCTAGGTGCAGTCCTCGCTTCCTTAAATTCCATCAAGCAGGGGAAGCCCTGGCATTTAAATGGAGAAGGATCACTCCAAACCCCTTGCACTGTGGTTCCCAGGAGCATCCCCATCAAAGAAGCCTTCATTGCCCTCTTTACATGTGTTCTGGACAGGGGGGGGGGAAAGGCAGTGATAAGCTCAGCACAGCAGGCAAGGACTCTGCTGCTCTCCTTGGTTCACCTGGCAGCTGTTTTGCATAGCACTGGCATCAGATCTGGTGCGAGTTTGCCTGGGGAGGTTTCTCTGGGGATGGGAGCAGTAGAACAGTTCCGGACAGCTCCCCCCCCCACCTCACCCGCTGCCATTCCCCCCGCCTGGAATGCGGTGCTTGCTCTGAAAACCAAAGACAAGCAAGTGCTCTATCAGAACAGACACGATTCCCACTGGAAGCTGCTGAGCCAGTCCAGCGCTTGAGGATAAGAGCACCGGAACGGGAGCAAAGTAAAATCAGGATTGCAATGCGCCTTCATCTTTGCCAGGTAAACACATGCAGGAACATGCAGATGTCACCTATAGGGAGTGACAACCGCCCGTGGCTTCTCACCCCGTGACAAAAACAGGGCTGAAACCAGAAGGCTAACCTTATACCCCTTCCCACCCAACCCCACACTTAATTCACCCCACGGTTTGATCTCAGCTGCACAGAGGGACAGGGAATTAAAAGGTGATTTCAATCTTGAACAGGTGTTGGGGAATTCCCACAGGGAATCAGTTTTGTGCCGCATGCATCTGGGAGGGAAATTCGGAACAGCTGAACGGCGATGGAGGAACAGTGCCAGGCAGACACCAGGCAGGGGATGCAGCTGCCTGGGCTTAGATGTCTAACTTTTAGGTGTCTAATTCAGAGCCAATTGCTCTAGGCTCCCTTTACAGCCATGGAGAGGAAGCAGGCGCTTCCAGAGGGCAATTCGTCTTGCCCCCGAGATAGACGGCAGGGAGATGAATCACCTTCTGCAGATACCTATTTTCATCATTGACTGTACAAGGAGCCCAGGGTGAGCAGGTCAGACTTCAGCTTCAAAGTATTGAATATCTAAAATTAAGATGAATCTCACCTATCCTGAAGATTTTAGCACTCCAACTGATAAAGCACAACACCATCAGGGACTGGCAAAGCAGGCCAGATGCAGAGTGCCTTTCAATGTACGTTTTCTAGGAGCTGAGAAATTCAGCTGTTAAACTGAGACAAGAATCAAATCTCTCGCCTCAGACAACACGGGAAGATAAAAGATCACCCATGAGTGGGTAAAGAGCAGCCACAATTATTGCCACTATAAAAAATACTTGACCCACACACTGGAGATGGAGCAAAATGCTCACCTGCACTGAGAAGAATGTATTCTATTAAGCAAAAAAAGATCCTCAGCATCAAATACACTTAGAATTTCAATTCGCTTCAGAGACTCAAGCAAATCCCAAGTCATAGCCCTCATGCTACTCTTCCCAGCAGTCAGACCAGCTTCTCCTCCAGAACTAGCAGGGAAAGGAGCTCACTTTAATCACCTTCTCTCCATATTAGTGGCTGCATCCAGCTGCATCCAGTGGAAGCAGAAACTGCAGCTGAGCAGACACCAGTCAGTTCCCTGGATCCTGCTGGGATGCTGCTCCCAAGGCTTAAGTGCTTTTGAAAGGGAGCAGGGGAAAGTGTGAACAGGATGGGGAGTTTGAGGCAGGCGGATGGAGCTGCAGCTTTCATCTTAACCATTCTCTCTAAAGACAAAACCAGACCAAACCGGGGCATCAAGAGCATCGCCATGGGAAAGTTAAGGCTGGTTAGTGAGAAAAGTGAATCTGTGCTGACTCAGTCAGACAGCTACAGACTCCAGGGGAAGCTTTCACTGAAGACAAGTGTTTCATTTGGGTGGAAACCCCTGGGTTACAAAAACACCTTTCCTTTGTCAGCAGTGCTTCAAAGAAATCCCATCTTCTAGCCCCATTGCAGCTCCAAGTGCGACGTACCCTTCGTGTGGAGCAGGGGGGAGAAAGGAGGACAAGCAACTGTGGGAGACTGGGGCAGTTTCCAGAAGGAAACCCGAGGGCAGCAGTTGTTCCCACGGAAAACATTTCACCTGCAGGTGCTGGGAGAGGGCAAGTCTCTTCTCTTAGACCAGAGGCAAGAGGCAGATCAGACCAGCTCTTCCTTTGCCCCTCTAATTCAAGTCAAACCAGCCTTTTGTTCCCCTTTCCCCTCCCCATCGTTTTTTATCCTCTTCCATAATGGGATGTTTAAGGGGAAAAAAATAATAAAATATATAAAATATAAAATAACCCAACCTCAAACCCTAATCACCTTCATTTGAATTTCAAATACCCCCCCTCCTGGCCTCCCCCACGCCCCAACTGACTCGGAGCTGGGAATATGGAAATTTCTCCTGCTCGCCTTAAATGTGGCTGTGCTATGAAAATCATCAGCCTTATGCAAATCCTAAGCAGGCCCAATTGCCATAGCAACCAGCTGTTTCCAGCCCAACTGCTGCTGCTTTCATTTATCCGGGGCTTGTCCTGGGGCTGTGCATGGCTGCAGGGGGAAGAGACAAGAGAAATCCTGGAGGCTTTGAGGGAAGTTTCACCAGGGAGAGCAAAGGCGTAGCCAAGGACTGGGCTCAGTGTGGGGCCAGGGAAGGCCAAGTTTCCTCAAAAGGCTTAGGGCTGGCAACGTGTTCCCAGCCCCATATGAAGAGGTAACAAAAGGCAATAGAAAAGCTCAAGCTGTTGCAGCCTTTAAGCTTGCCTGCGACAAGGAGTGTCCCTGCGCACCAAGCAGCGCAGCCGGAGCGCCCACCAGCTCACCTCACACAAGCCATTGCATTGCTCAGGCTGACATCCCTCGCTTGTGCATGTTTCCTTTGGCCCGAGTTGGAAGTTGACTCGGACTTCAGAGCCACCATACCCTGTCCCAGCGTGAGCCATTGCATTTAGAGAGACCCTATCCCAACACCTGCAATTGGAATGCGATGAACAGCCTTCCCAGGGCAGAACAGGGCTCTGCTCTGCCCAGAGCTGTGCACCCATCCCTAGGAAGAGCAGCACCTGCATCACAGAGCTTACACCCAGGCAATGAGGTGGGAGAAAAGGTCAGGACGTTCACTTTGGAGCCGAGGAACAGACATAGACTTAATTAAGTTTGCGGCAGAGAGACAGACTGAGACATGGTCTCTGCTTTTCCATCTGCCCCGGTATGGATTTAATGCAAAAAGCAGGGACAAAGAAACCAGAGCACTGGGAGGAGGTTTGTTTGGAAGGAAGCTCTGGTGTCCAGTTTAAGAGCTGCCCTTGGGCTCTCTCCTCCACTGCCATGGGACCTTAGGTGTCTGGCAGCTGCAGAGGAATAAAGTATCTGATGCTGACACCCCTCTATAGGCACAAGGTAGTTGAAGTTGAGGATGCAGGGTGAGAAGAATGACATGCATAGTGTCCAAAAGGGGCACTTTGCAATACCATAGGAGCGGATGCATAGCTCCTTACCCTTTTCATTTTCCTGGGATCTAAAGGAAAGGGTCTTTCTTACTGTCAGAGAGAAGGCATCTGCTTTATTGCTTCCCAATGCACTCAGATAGGTTACCAGAGGTGTGAGGGCTATATAACCCTGCTACCATGGCCACCAGAGCCCATCTTTCTGGCTCCATGTGCCTTCCCCAGGAAACCCCACTCCTCTACCTGGCTGCTGCTCTTCAGGATCCCAGAGCTGAGCAAAGCCATGGGGTCAGCCAAGCACCACCAACCCGAGGAGTGATAGCGACTGCTCCCAAGGCAGAAATAGTGCTGTGGGGCTGCCCTATATTGCACCCACACATACACACCCCAAGTGCTGGGGTGCCCATCGCACCCCGCCCTGGGCTCCTGGCAGGCTGGCCAGTTCCCCGTGTTACAGGGTGGGGAGAGAAGATGTTCGGAGCGCCTGCAGCTATTCAGTTACCGATGGTTGTGTTTGAAGAGCTTCCCTATCGCCCTTTTGGCTTCCCCCCCATAGCCTCAACAGATGAAATCAAAGGGAAGTAGCTTTGCTTGGTGTAACCTGTTTTGATCAAGCAGATAAACGGGGAACAAGTGTCTGACACAAACAAACAGACAGACAGAGGCAAGTCCCACCTCAGCATTTTGTTGCATCAGATAGAGAGCGCTTAGATAAACCACAAGAAGGGGGAGATCTCTGCCTCTCGGCTGGAAGACCAGGGGCGACACTCTGCAGTGCCAAGCCCCCACAGTTCCCATAAAAAAAATCAACCCAGAACTTGCTGGCAGGGCTTTCATCAGTTTAAAAAGATGAAAAGAGCTCCGAGCCAAGCAGAAAACTCACGCTTGTCATTACCCCCCATGGAGTCAGCGGAACTGCCTGTGAGCCCAGCCACAGCCGAGCATTAAACTGGGTTGGCACCACACAGGACAGGGTGAAAAGGACCTTCAAACAGCAGAGATGACCCGGTGCTCCCATCGGGGCCGACCTACACAGCTCCTGGGCCATGGGGGAAGGCGGTTGAACCTACATCCCTCGCAGGAGGGGCTCATGCCTATCATGTACCTTGACAAAAAAGGCAGAATTAACACCAAAGAAGAGTTGATTTACAGGACTGTTTAGGGTATGTGATATGCCTTAGGTTTATATATCTATTTTTTCACTCTGTTTTCTGTGAAATGGCAAAATTTCACTATAACCAGAAGACATGGAGGGGTGGGTGAAATCAAGCAAAGACGGGGGTTTGGAGAGCATCTTATTAAATAGAACAACTTTGAAGCCTTTCCTGTGGAATTGGTGTGGATGGAAAGAAAAAAAAACCCTTAACTTTCCTAACCCCCTGTGAAAGATGAACCGTTTTGCCAATTTTCTCTAAAAAAGAACACCCCCCGCTATTATTTTAAACACTTTCAAAGTAAAACAATGCCCCAAATTACCCTTTCCCCCCCCCCTCCCCAAGCCTAGAACTGGCGGAGATATGAAAGGATGAGATTATGCTTTTGACTACTGACACTTCCCATCAGATCTTCAGGCATCAGGTTTAGATCAAGGGCTGGGTTTACAAAAGCATTTTGGCACCCAGCTCCCTTCAGTACTTTTTTAATTCTTCTTGGAGCCAGTCTGCATCTTTTAGTGATGAAAGGCCCTTGTAAATATGCACCTCGAAGGATTTCCATTCTTTATAAGCTCTGTTATTGTTAGGTTGGTAACTGCCCTCTCCTTTGGGGGTAACAAAGTCCCGGGGAAGCTGTGTGGATTGGGCCAGTGCATCAGGAAACGGGTCTTCAATTAAGGAGTCATCGGGAAAGAGATTTTCCCACATGAAGCTAGTAAACAAAGCACTGAACTAGGAGGTGTTGCAGTAAATATTCCTCTGCCGACGTGTATAAGGGCAAATAAAAACTTCCAGGGAAGTGCAGTACAAAGGGCTCTGTTGTTTATAAACAGAATGGTCGGGAAGAGGAGAGAAAAAAACCGGAGCCTGACGAAGATGCGCAGAGGCTTTAGGTAAAGCAGGAAGCCGACCCTCCGTGCGCTTGGCTGGTGGGCATTGCCAGTGGGGCTGATGTGCCAGGTTACAGCACATCGACAGCTGAGCAAGAGCTTGTGGTCCTGCCCCGAGCATCCCGTTCTCCGAGTTGCTGTGGGACAGGAGCGCTTGTGCTGGTCGCTAAAGACCCCTATAAGCAGCTCGTAACTGCCTGTAGAGTTTCTCATCATAGCCAAAGCTCTTGTGGTGATCTCCGGAGATCCCAAACGGATCAACCACTCACAGGCAAAGTAATTTAAGCAGGTTCCTTGCATCAGTCCGCAGGGAAGTGTGGCTCTTGTGCAAATGAAGGCGATTGACTTGCTCTGATTTCCCTGCTTGATTTGAAGGCTCCTGGAGCAGAGCGAATGCTGCTGCAAACGTTTTTGTTATTTTAAAACAAATTGACTTCAACTTCTCTGCTTTCTTTTCTCGGTTACCACCCGAAAGAGGTGCTACAGCTAACACTAATGGCTCTCTGGGAAGCTTAAGCTGAAAAACACGTTATCCAATCAACCAGGGTGCCAGCTTCTCACCTATTTAACACTATTGACTGCAACATCAGCAGCCAGAGTCTCCCACTGCATTGATGCCGATGCCAACCCCCAAACACCGTCTCTCGAGGAAGCTTTCCCTAATCTTAACTCGGCTTTGCTACCCATTAATTCTGCATGCCAAGACGCAGGAAAGACATCAACTTCAGGATTTGTTTTAAAGAGCTCGGGATGTTGGGGACATATTTGCTGCTAAGTGGCTCGGAAACAGCCTCCTTCAAGAGACGGTTTGGAGTCATTGAAAGCCCTGAACAAAAGCTGACCGGACCAGAGTCAGTCAGAGCTCATGGCCGTGAATAGAACCAGGTCCCATCTCTACCTTAGATTATGTCAAATAACAGCTTAATAGCTAAGAGCACAGAGGGTTTCTAGTCCTCAGTGTAAGGTGTAAATAAAGGGGCAGTTTTAGCCTCATTAAAACATTCCTGGAGCTCCCTGCCTTTATCGGGGTCTCTTTATTTATAAGTAATCTCAAATGACAGAAGAGAAACAGTAAAATCATTCCATGTTAATCTGCTGTTACACATCCCCCCCCCCCAGGTTTAGGGCTCTTCATTACTCAAAGAACAATGATCCTTCTATATTATCTCTACCAGCTTTGGTGTTGAAGGTGTTTATTTCCAAGCCTATAATAAACCACAAGGTTTCTAATAATCTTAATTTCTTACACCAAGTGGGTGCTAAAAATACTTCTTACTGCTGTTTATTTGCCTAAAAAGGAATCTGACCATGAGCCTCTGTGAAATTATATTCCTGTAATTTCACAGATTACAGGTGGAGGCAGTCAGAAGTGATGCCAGAAAAGACAGAACTGATTTTCCTGGTGTGTATCGCACCTTGTGGCAATGCAGAAGCTGGCTGGTAACCTGGCAGAAATCAGTGCTAACACCAGCACTATCATCTTCAAAGGATCACCCTGTTCCTCAGCTTTACATATGCAAGGAAAACTGGGGTTTCCAGCCTGGGAGCAGTGAGAGTCTGAGCAGCCATCGGGTGGGAGCAATGGAGATGAGAAACCCAATCATGCTTCAAGGTGAAGAGCAATAAATTTTTGCTGGAACTACCTGGCTGGATTTGAATATTCCCCAAATCCCTCCCATTTTTCTACATACATGTGGCCAAAAAAGGCTTAGTCCCCAGGGAGCTTTGTCTACAGAAGCATTCCTGATACGAACCCTGGGTAAGACGAAGAGGTGTTTCTGCCAAACAGAGTGGACCAAGACTATTTCAATAGCATTATTCCTTTGCCAAGCCATAAGCATATTTCCATGCTAAAATCACAGAGGACATTACTGAGGCACAAACTGATTCAGTGCTGCTACAGAAGGCTCTTGCATGCTGATCAAGATACAAACGCAATCCTAGTCCAGAGCACATTCTTGATCAACTCCCAGGCTGGTTGGAAGAGCTCAATGTACCAGCAACAGGAGTCAAGCAAAGCACAGGCAGAAACTTCCAGCACCCATGCCCCCCATTTCTTTGCTTTCCCCTCCCTCCTTGCTCGCTCCCCACATCCCAGACCCTCCTTACCTGGCTCCACCTGGTCAGGTTCATGCCGAGTATCTGTGGAATCTGCTGCATCACCGCTCATCTTGATCTCTGGAAAAGGAGGCACAACTGATTTTAATAACAGGTCACAGTCCCAGGCAACAGGCACATGTGGCTTCCACTAAACAGCACAAATGAATGTGTAATTATAATAAACCATCAGACTTTCAAATTTCTGATTCCTCAACATACAGTCACTAGAATATTCATCAGCTCCGAGGATGCACTTTCCCTCCTGTTGCTCTTCGTATCCCTCTCCCCCCTCCCCAATTTGCTGCTCTGCTCTCACTTCTTACATTCCTTCTTCTCCTCTTCTTCCACCTTCTTCTCCTGAACAAGGGATGAGGAGCCATTAAAACACTGAGAACACTCTCAACCCCACAGACCTCTCCCCTAAGCTTTATATAGACTTCCCAAGCCAGCTGGTGTGGCTCCCAGGTTAATGCTGCGCTCACACCTGTGGAGGCAGTGGATCCCTCTCAGCCTTCCCTTCTACATCCTTTCCTTGTCCCTCAAGATGGCTCAGCCAGGCCAGTGCTTGGTGCTATATGAAGCACATGCATGGAGGACCGGTCTCAGAAAGATGCTCTAGGGAGGGTAGTGAAGTCTCTCTTCTCCTCTCCTCCTTTGCAAACCCAGCTTGTTTCCCTCGGTACGTTTGATCCCTATGTGCACAATATTTACCCTGCTTTCTCCCACATACCTGTGCTCACAGCCCTCGCAAAGCACCAAGAAGCTGCCTCGCTCCAAAGCACTGTCCCCAGCCCAGGAGCAAGAAGAGTGCTCCTGCATGCTTCCCCCCATCCTTATCAGTGCCAATAGATTTGTCATTTACCCTTGAAGTGATGGCCGCCACCACACCCGGGGCCACTTTCTCCTTCGGGGACAGCTGAAAGAAAAGGTGGGAATAGTCAACTTCACACTGGCTTGCTCATCCCCTCTTTAAGAGTCAAAGTCCACACCAGGGAGAGAAGGAAGAATATCTATTCAAATTGAGAGGGACAGGACACCCCCCTCGCCTCTTCTACCCTTCCCATGGGGATTTTAACTCTTTCCCGGCTATCTGGGGAATAAAACCCCCAAAAGATAACATTTTGGTCTGAAGAGCTAACTGATTTGCATGTGCTTCCTGCAGCCAGTCCCTGCCACAGAGCTCACCCCATTTGCATCGGGTAATAACAACACTGTGGAAGCAGGACCGGTGTTTGCTGTGGTTTTGCCGGGGTAGAAAAGGCAGGTGGAAGCCTTCTTAAAGGCATCATGCAAACCTTTTCCTCTTTCCTAGATATGCTTGTCTGATTTCCTAGCAGCCAAAAGGGTGGGGAGAATCCTATAGGTTTTTATACCTATTTCCCTCTATTACTCACACTAAAGCAGGCAGGCCTTTCGGTTTTGTTTGCTCAGGTTTTCCTTTCCCCTAATCAAACTTCCCAGTGTGCCAATAGCTCCTTTTCGGCCAAAATGGAAAAAGTTTTGCTTTGGTTGAAGTTTGAAACTTTTTATTCAGCAAATGAAGAAAGGAAAAGACAAGATCTTATACCAGGGACCAAATGCAGAAGCACTCACGTACTGAACAAGCTTCTTTTCCTGCATTGAGGAACAAGGTGGAAAAGGAGAGAGAAGCGACTTGTGGGATTTTCCTCCTCCTCCCCCCCCTTCAAATAAACCCTCTGCAATTAAGACATGAAAATTTAGTGGGGCTTCTAAGCATTTCTACTGCAGGAAGAGTAATTATCATCAGCTATAAACATCTTCTGGTCTTGTCATACTGCCAAGGGACCCTAACTTAGGCAATCTACAAAGCGCAAAGTTATACTTGGTGCCAAAGAGTATCTTAAAAGAGAAAGCTTGATTCTCATAAAATAGAGGAAGAGAAATCTTAAGTCAGGCAGAAGTTCAGTGCCTGCTTTAGTGAGAAAGAACCAAACCAAGATATGCTCTGATTCTCCCATACGTAGAGCAGAAGTTTATTTTCACACAAATTCCTCCTAGGTACACAAGTTATTGCAGTTTAAATACCATGGGGAAGACAAATAACGACAGCAAGCAAAAGAAAACCCTTTTGATCAGAGCCTGATCTCAGTGGTGTGGGGCTGGCCACCTTTTGTACGCCTATGGACAGCAGTGAAGGCATCACCTTCCAAGGGATCCTTAAGAACAAGAAGCAGGCATACAGAAGAACCACTTTCCAATACAAGTGTAGCCAATATACGGGCAACACCTTATTTATTGACACCCAGTATATATATCTCATATATACACCCAACATATACAGTCCTCTACTATAAACAAGGACAGAGTGATGCACCTGGATTTGACTGTCCCTTCCATCTTGCCTCAAGACAAGAGACAGGCTGTGAGCCTTTGAGCCCACCCGAATGCAGGCTCCTTCCATGCAGCTTTGCAGGGCTGGCAACAAGCAGGGAATAAGCAGGCTTAGGAAAAAAATCTCTGGGAAAAATAAAGCAACTTAGGCCTGCCTAAGTCCTGACCACAGACCTATTAGGAGCCGCCACTGCGGCCTGGGCCATATTAAAAATGTGCTGCTCTACCTCAGCTAGCAAACATACCTGGAGTAGGGGTAGTCTGGTTTGTTCACCCAGACCAGTGCAGACACTTCTCTGGGGATGGATCTGCATCTCTATTTTTGCTGAAACAAACGCTGTCAGCAAATAAAGCTTTCCCAAGCCCTAGGAATATCCTAGTGGTTGTTCAGACACGGGCACTAGGGTAAACCAGCCTGATGACTTTAAAAGGGAAAAAGCAAGCTGCTGGTGGTGGGAGCTCAGCTTGGCTTCAGACCTGAAGCTGATTTGAATTTTCTGTGCTTTAAATGCCCAAGCCCCTCTGGAGGTGAAGTACCCAAATGCCTGGGGAGAAGGTGGTGGTAATGCTGCTGCAAGGAAACCTTCTGAGCAGGAAGCAGGGCATGCAACGCCCAAGCAGCCCACCTTCACCATGCACATTGCGTCTTCACAGGCAGGGAAGAAGCAGCACCTCTGCAAGCTCTTGCTGCTCAGGGACTCCAGGACTGAACATGGGAGTTGCCTTTGCAGAAGGGTGAAGAAACACACACACACACACACACACACCCCATCAGTGCTAGGGTCTGGCACATGAATTTGGACCCAACCTGGTGTCCCTCCATGCAAAAACACCGCTTAAAACTGATGCCCGTCTGGAAGGCAGCAGGGTGGGATGATGTGGGAGAATGGAAGATCAGCACGCACCCGGCTCTGCGCAGCTCCCAGCCAAATCCACCCTGGGAGTGATGCCACTGGCTTTGACAGCGGGCACAGTATCGATCTGGGGAATCTTCTCATGAAGAAAGAGTCGCCCACAAGCCAAGCAGATGGGTGGATAGGAGCCTGCGGGGGATGCGTCCCCGAGAGACAGCACACACAAGCACACCCAGCGCAGGTGCTCAGACTAGTCGGGCTCACACGCCGAGCCAAGACCACGAGCCTCACGCCTCCCGCAGCCTCTGCTCATGGCCGGCATTGGGGCTCCCCTGCTGCCTTCCCCATGGCTGGCACAGGGAGCCTGCCTGCACAGTGGGGTGCTGGTCGCCTCGGAGGGGCTGCTGGTACCCCAGAGCCAGGGGGAGGTTGCAACGCACCCATGGAGCAGGGGCTTTGGCCATCTCTGCAGGCTGACACGTTGTTAAGTGACGGCATTTCTGCAGCATCTCCCTTGCCCTGCAGGCCTGTCCACGAGCCCACCTTCAGGCAGAGCCTGTTGAGGGGCTGCAAGCATTGAGCATGGACCCCTGGGTCTCCCCTTCGCAGCAGGACCACCAAATACCCGAGTTTCACTGCAGCGTGCCAATAGGTACACAAAAGGAACGAGACTGATGGATGTATCCACCCTCTCCCTTCCAAACCTGGGGACAACACGCAGTGCTTTGTGCTGCACAAAGCACTGGGCATAGGTCAGTAGCAGGGTACATGGCTCCCAACACCCCACTGCCTGCCCCTGCCGCAGAAGGGGCTGTCAGTATCTGGCCTTCATTGCTTCCACTGCTCTGCTTCTGCCCCAGCATCATCCTCAGCCCTGGTATACCTGGAGATGCAGTCGTTCCCCTCGAGCACAGGGGCTTGAGCTGGGGCAGAAGTTAAGCTCACTCACTCTGTTTCTGCTCAATCTCCAAAGGATTTGGCAGTGATTGCTCTGGTTCCCCAGCTGATTGTATAGGGGAGGTCTGCTCACAGGAGATGTGAGGCTACCCAAGCCGTATCTCTGGATCAGACCCCCTAGAAGGAGTCTCTGTCCTCCCGAGTATCCCTGTTCATTCGTTCCTTGCTCAGCCCAGTCTCCGACAGCTCCCTCCTCATTCATTCCTCCCTCCTTTTCCCTCTTTGTCATTAACTTTTCCCCTTCCAACCCATGTCCTATCTCACTCTCATTCACACACACACACCCTCTCACTCCTCCCAGCTTTATCCCACAGGTCAGGCACTACACGCTCACTTTCCAGGTACCCGAGAGACTTCTGCGCTCTGCTCCCTGACCCACGTTAGGGCTGGCAGCGTGAGCGATGCGCCCACATCGTGGGCACGGCTTGGCAGCCCCCTAAGTAGGATCAGGGCAGCATCCATCCCCAGGTGGGAATGCGGGCACTTAGCCTGGCACTCCAGCGGGAGAGAAGAGGAGGGAAAGGAAGGGAGGGGAGGTCACAGGAATCACAGCAGCCCCATTTCCTGCCCAAGCCCACGGTCTCAGCCACACGGCGAGCTCCAAGCCCGCTCCTTCCTCAAGTGCTCTTTACCTGCGTGCACAGACTCCAGGTTCACCATCCTGCTGGCGGAGGGAAATCCGCGGTGCGCCCAGCCTCCTGCCGTCAGCCCCAGGTTGCCAGGGGCTGCCAGTTTGCCCTCCCTCCTCTGCCACCCGCTGCCTCTCAAACCGGGCGTGGGTCCGCTCCCGAAGGGACCTAGAGCTCCATTGCCTGTTGCCATGCAGGGCCAGGTGAGCATGCGGCTCCACGCCACGCCTCGCCCCACCTCCGGCTCCCTCGGGTGCCCTGACACCCAGCAGCCTGGCGCCTGGCCCATGCAAAAGCTCCCATTTGCATATTAGTAACTCGGGAATAGATGAGTCCCTGCAGCGCTACCAGGGCGTGGGGTGGGGTGGGAAGGAGGGGAGGGAGGAAGGAAGGTGGTTTTGCCCGCCCTCAGCTGCACAGATACACCCCGCAGCACCTGCCTGCTGGGCTGCGAGCGAGGGGCTGCATCCCAGTTGTGCCCTCGTGGATAAGCTTTGAGCTCTGCCCTTTGCAATGCATGGGTAAGAGAGGCCGAGGCATCCGGCCAGGATGGGCAGCACCAGCAAGGGAAGGTGTGCACGCTGTGGGAACAGTCCCCGTCCGTCCCCCCCAGTAAGCAGAATGTGACCACTGATAAACCCCAGGGTCTGCTCACAGTGAGCCTGTGTGGCTGAGTCTTTGCATCCCCTAAGTCTGGGCTGAACCTGAATGATGCTGTGTGAAACAAGCAGCACGAAGAGGAAAGGTGAGAGCAGGCAGGTAACCTGACTTGGCTAAAGACACGTGGCAGGGTTATGATCAGCACATGGAGACTCCCCCTTTCCTGCTTTGTGCTCCGTGTGGTACATCAGTATCCTTAGAGTAGGAGAGTAGCAGCCTCTTCCTCCTCCTCCTGCTCCATGCTGTTTAAGCTGCAGTATTTAAGAGACTTCCAGGGAAGCCAGGGGGGAAAATCCCCTAATGTTGGCTTCTTCTGGAGAAAGCCGCCAGGGGCCAGACCCAAATCCTATGCTCAGTGCTGGGATGGTGACCAGCAGCCACCCTGCCTAACCCAGGCACCGTCCCTGCTGTGCACTACCTTGAGGATCCCAAATCTTCCCAGGGGTAGCAGGACGCCTGCATTAAACACCTGAGCTCCGGCGCTGCTGAAAGCGTTAACACGCTCCATCGGTAGCTGCCAGGTACAAGCTATCACACATTCATCTCACCCCGGCTAATTCACGTTCCAGGGCTCTCGGCTTTCCCACATACTGCTCTCCCTCCCTGGAAAGACAGGTTTCTCCGAAGAGATGGGTGGGTGGGTGGGCGGGCAGGCTCTCCAGCCTCACCTCCAACCCAGTGTGACCCAGTTATGGGGCTGGAGTGCCTGCCCTCGGCTTGCCTGGTCAGACAGGACATCCTCAGGAGAGGGCAATGTGCCGTGTGGAAAGGGTGGCTGTGTTAAACAGAGCTCTAACGAGGAAAAGGTGGAGGGGAGGTGAAGGAAAGCAGGGAGGAAGGGAAGTTCTCAGGTCAGGCTAACATTTGCAGGACAGGGCGCAGGGCCGCTTTAGTGCTGCTCCAGGAAGCACAAAGGTGACACGGGGTGGTTTGTTATAAGCTGCTGGAAGGGCTGGACTCCTGCCACCAATCCCCAGCCTGTGGTGGAGCCCCAGCCATTCAGGCCCTGATCCTCGGGGCCTTCTAGTGTTTTCAGCATGCCCCCCACGTCTGGGTTTTCCCCATCTCCAAGACTGACGCGATCAAGCGTCTTCACTGCGTCAACCACGGATTTGCTGGTGGCTTCCAGCCAGCTTGAAGGGCTTCTAGGGCACAAGAGAAAGGCTTTGGAAAGGCTGGCGACCACGAGAGCTCTCTCCTTCCCCCCTGCATCAGAGCACCTTTTGTACAGCGAAGGGGAGTTACACTTTACTCCCATCTTTTCTCTCTGCTCCATAGTGTTTTTCCCTTGCTCCCGAGCGGAGCAGCCTGTCCCGGAGCCCCAGGATGTCCGGTGCTGCGCGGTGGCACTTTAAGCCGGACAGGAGTCCGGGTACCCTCCGGGTGGGGATGCTCGGCCAGGGCCGCAGTGCCCTCTCCTGGCCCCGCGGGGGGCAGCCAGGTACAAGCGGAACCTTCCGTCCCCTCGCTGTAGCTGATGCGATCTGGTTCTTCTCACTATTACCTTATGGTCAGTGAAACAATCAGTATTTAATCGCTTTTCACCACAAAAGCTGCGGGAGAAAAGCCCTTCACCTGCGTACTCTTGGCTTCAGTGACATGCTATGCAGGCAAGAGAGAATTCATCGTCCTTATCAATACCCAGAGAAAAAAAAGAGGATGGATCACAACATCCTCATTTCTGCTGTGGAAATAGGACCACCTTCTCCAGGCAAAGGCAGATTTGCTTTTACTCTTCCCTGAGATGGTCACTCCTAGATGCCAGCGGATGCACTGCTCCTTTTATTTTGCCATGGCCGTCAATGACTCATCTATCCTCTCATCCTCACCGTATGCTCCTGCTCTCCTGCTGCCAGTGTTTATTCCCCTCCTGGAGGAAGATAAGCTCTGCAGACAGCACTTGATTTACGGGGTACGGCCTTTGGACAGGCCCTGGAAGCGTGAACTGCAGAAAGACGTTACAAAATCCCCCACTTTCTCCCTAGCAGCAAGGATTTATACCAGCTCTCCCGGCCAACTGCGCCTTCTCTCCGTGCCAGGAAGATCTCCTGTCTCCGCTCGCAACAGCTGCTTTTCCGGGGTGTTATTTAAGCGCATCCAAAAGGGGGATTTCTCTTTGTAAGGGCACACGCAGTGCAGTGCGGTTCTCTTACAGCAAAGCAGGGGAGATAGGGAGACCTTGCAGCGCTGTGACTCGGGGCATGGACCACACGCACCCCTGCACCGGGGCGCTGCGGACCCGGCTCTGCCCGCCCTGGCCCGGGCAAGGCTCCGCCGGCAGCGCGCACCGCAGCGCCGTGCTCCGCCAGCGCCCACTTGTGGCGGAAGGGAAAATTGCACCGCCGGGCTCCCTATCCCAGGCAGCGCTCGGAGCACAGAACGCACTGCCCATCGTTAGTTGGAGTTCAGGTCCTTCACTTACCTGCTACTCCCAGAGCTCCCACGACACAGCACTGGTTTCTGCTGCACGGAAAAGCTCGAAACACCCTGCAACCTGCACTGCTGAATATGGGTCGAGCTCATAAAAGGCTCCTCCATCACCCCACAGAGCTGAGGTGATGGTCTGGTTCTGCTGTGCACCATGCTGCTTGACCAGGGTGTGCTGGAATACTTCAGCTCGGTGCTGCTAAAAGAACTAAGGAAGGACTGAGATGTTTCTACAGTCCAGGCTCCCCAGAGCCTTACTGCTATAAAATAAGCATATCCAAGCTCGCCAGGATATGACCCAATGCTCCCAGAGGGAGCTCGTATCCCCTCCCAGCAGCCCTGTATAGGAGGGAACAGCGGAAATGGGCTCCACAGGGCTCCCAGGGGAAAGGCGCACAGCCACCCTGCAATCCTCTCCCACTCTGACTGCAGCCCATCTGCCCCCACAGCTGGATTTAACTCCAGAAAGCAGGGACAAAGCCCCACGATGTCCCGCTGCAGCGGGACAGAGGCAGCAGAGAACACACCCTGTAAATGCTGGCCGTGAAAGTGATAAAGAAGCTACTTCAGCTTCCCCAGAAATCACAGTAAGGGGATCGGTTGCCTTGGTGGCTCAAGCAGAGAAGGGCTGAGGCTGCAGCAGGGCTTGTCCATCTCTGCATTCACCACACTAGGGGGAATCAGCACTCCACGTTTCACTGGCCCAGAACTGCCGCCCTCATCTCCCCTCAGCTATAGCTGCAGAGGAATAGACAGAGAATACTTTATGGAGCCTGCAGGACCCAGGCAAGCCTCCAGCCACCTCTGCATCATAGCCCCTCATGGGACCCCCTCCCACATCACTTGGAGAGAAGAGCAGGCACCAGACTGGGTGACCCCGGGACCTGCTTCTACTGCTGGTCTTTTACTCACCAGAGTTTGGGCTCAAAGCTGCATCAGTTGCTTGAGGTGAGTCAAAGCTGTCTCCCTTCTGTGGGGCTGACCCAGCAGGAGGCTCCCCCCAGTCCATGAGGCTTGAGACTGACCCATAAGGGAACTACTCTTGACCAAGAGCCCAAGCAACTGGAGCCCACACAGATTACAATGCACAGAGAAACTTTTACTACAGGGATCCTATTAAAAAAAAAAAATCAGTTTATTTAACCTTACAAATGATAAATAATTTGTTTAAAAAAAAAATCATTTCAAGTGTATTTTACTTCATGTTGCAATATTAAAATACCTTTCCCTTCTCCCCCCTTAAGTGATCAATACAAAAATAATTGTGACCAAATCTTTTCATCAAAAATGTCTGTGTTTTAGGCAAAAAGGCACATTGTGAAGGCTTTTCACCCGGAGGTACAGGGGAGCACAAGGACCCCAACAGCCTCCTTCCCCCCCACCATGCTTGTTCTAACTGGAATGGAAGGGGATACAGGAGCCAGGCAGCACTTCTGCAGTGCTTTTCGCCTGATGCCCTGTGGGTATATACCAGGGCCAAGGTCAGCTTCGGTGTCACCCCTGCTCTATGCATAAGGGAAACCAAGGCACAGCAAAGCAGTACAATTACCTAAGAGCTTCTTGTGAATAGCTGGCAGAATAGGACATGAAACTGGACGCAGGTTTAGAATGCTGCCTTCTTCAAAACAACAGCGTGAACCCACCTGGGACCATCCTCCCCCCTTGCAACCACAGCGTTGTGATGGTAGCCACAAGTCTCTCTAGATGCTTCTCTCTCAGCGGGAGAGTCGCAAGACCAACACAAAAAGTTGGGCCTTCACTAGTCTACAAAGGGATTAATTAAAGCCCTAATTACTAGCCCTTTAGGGCCAAATGTCATCGCTGGGATTATCCCTCCCATTACATCTTCTAGCCACGGGAAGGATTTAACAGCCAGTCGGGCACTAGAAAAAGCTACAGGCAGGCTCTTGCTTTGGGTAGGCTTTGTACCTTCCTTGTTCAGGGTATGTGGTCCCTTGGATCAGCTGTTTTCCCATTGGGAAACGCTGCTGTGTCACTAGGAGATGGTGAAGGGGCTTCTTCGGTGTCAGAGATGTTTGACAACCCAGGTCATCGAGACCATTTGTCTCCCTGCCCTGACCACTCATCAGGATGCTCGAAGCTGGTAACTGATCAGAGCTGCTCCCTTTCACATCGGCTAACTCCAGAGCAGGACAACACACACCCCTCCCGGTGCTTCACCCTAGAAACCTGCATCTCCTGCTTCTTCCAGGGAGCAGCATCTCCCAGCAGCTGGCAGGAGAGCATCAACACAGTGAGCTGAGCCCACTTGTCTCAGTATGAGGCAGCATCACGTGGGGAGGGATTCACAGAGGGCCAGAAGGAAAGGCACACATACAGAGCTCTCCTGGTACAAGGCACCGCTGTGAACTGTATTCCTTCTTTGGAGCAGCCAGCTCCAGGAGGCCCTTAGCATCACAAATGGTGGCTAAGGAGGGCAGATGAGCTGCCCCTTGGGAAGATCTGGCCTGGCTCTGCTAGGTCTCCTCATCCCAGAGACACAGCTGCTTCTGTGGCACATAGTAATCAAAGGTGTAGCCCTTCTGGCAGCTGCGGATGCCACATTTGTAAGAGGAAACCTTGCCCCCAGCATCACGACTCTTGCAGTACTTGAGCATGCACGGGTACCACTCGATGCTCAGCGTGTAGCTGCAAATGCAGGGCTTCCAGCGGTCTGCGCACAGCTTGCAGCGCTGCAGGTCAGGGAGATCTGATGTCTGGGGCAGGACCTCGAACATGGAGCCATCCACCCCTGCAGGAGAAAGCAGAGAGACATTGTTCAGGGCACTGCCAGAAGGTGGGAGCCACCAAAGCCAGTGCTGCTCCGTCTGCGCCGCAGAATAGAATGAGGTTATACAAGGGCTGCTTGGACACGAGTCTGAAGAGAAACCATGGGAGAACAAAGGGCCCTGGGGAAAGAAAGCCAAAAGATACACAAAATGCACTCAGAACATATTTCCTTTGGGTGGTGGACCAGGTGAAAGGTTACCTTGAAGATACCTGCCTAACTAGGTTCACTAGGAGAGCACCACCAAAACAAGTCAGACACACTAACATAAAGACTACTGCGATGGGACGTGCAAGTGATGTACACGCCTTATCCACTGTTAGAGTTAGAAAGAAGCCAAAGTGATCTGTGCTGATCACCAGAAACCTGGCAGGATTGATCCCAGCAGAGAGCCAATGAAACCGAAGGAAACTCACCTTTCTCCAGCCAAAATTTGACATCTTCTTCTCGGGTGTAAATCGCTTCTTTGGCTTCCGCACAGACATTGTGGATGTGAGAGCTCAGCTGGGCCCCCTTGCTGAAGTTGACAGCTACATCCATGCTGAGATGCTCCAGGCCACGCACCTCCTCAGCCTGCCGCACTGTCCTGGGATTCTTCTGCAGAGGATAAAACAAGGAAACTCGAATCTTGGTTGCAACAATTATTCCTTACAGCATGTTGTGATTTCATGCCAACACAAGATGGGCAAATGGATGTTGCTCTGCAAATGCACCGGCATCTTATCTGGATGGAAGGCACTTAAGCTTCTGTTGAAGCTGAAACTTATGCTAGTTTCTCTCTGCTTTGATTTGTTTCTCAATGAATCAGTACTTACTTCACTGGGCGGTGTGGGGCAGAGATTTTCATGCACCTATCCTTCGATGCAGACTAGGCTGAACTAAATCATGCCTCCTTCTAGTACATTAGTAGAACAGAATCAATACTGTTGGCAAACTTAGTTTAATACAGTCTCTCAAGCAGGAGGAGTGATCAAAGGTAGGTCTAATAGCCAAACAGTCAGGCAGCTGCCTGGGAAGGGTACCCAGAAACCCTGGATGCACTGGGATATGGAGCTGGGGTGCCTCTTACCTGCCGCAGCTTTGCCATAGACTCGCTGGGGATGATCTCGTTGCGGTGAAGCCGTGTGACGAAGCAGAGCGCTTGGAACTGGCTCTGCCCCCTCTCCAGCTCCCCTAGGATTAAGGCACGGAAGATCTTCACCTCCTGATAAAGAGATAAATAACGGGACTGAGAATCGCGGGTCTTTGGCATCACCAGGGTGAACCGAGAAGTCAGGGTCAAAGAGAAAGGCTCCAGCCCAAAGAACAAAGTCAAAGGGCTCATACTTCTGCTACCTGAGCACAGGGGTGTAGCTCCCAGGTTCAATCCCACCCAAAAGCCTGCAGCAGAAATAATCGGTGCCTATAAGGAATGAAGGGTTTTTGCAATCCCACTGTGGCAAGGACAAACCGCTGCTAGGTCTCATCCCACAAACAACAGCTGGGGGTTTCTGTCCTTTACCGAGAAGGGAGGCAAACCTCCAAGGAGTCTCGTTTTGTTAAACAAATATGAAATAGCGATTATCTCCATGTATTACTTAGGGCAAGCAGACCCAAAATTGCTCTGCAGCCTTCCCTCGTTTCTCCCGGCACAGTCCAGGCAGTGATAAGCTCCCTCCCAAGTTGGTTCAGGTCCCAAAGTGCCACTTACAGTACACAGAAGGATTCAGTGACACTTCAGTGATGAACTCAGACACAGGTTTTAATTATTTAAGTGCTTCTGAACACACACAGGAAAAAAATGTGCAAAAATCACTGCTGGATACGCTCATCGGTAGGGGATGGAAGGATGCTTCTTCCTGCATCTCCAGTCCTGCTGTCCCACTCCATGACACCTAAAGCAAGCCCTGCTTCACCCTTATGTTGCAAAGCCTTGTTTGGCTTTCCTTAGCTTCCCGGCTCTCCCTGCCCTGACTGTGCAACCTCAGGTGAAGCAAGACCCAAAGCCTGTCACATCCAAACCACGTCCCGCTTCTCACACGGAAAGAGCCACCGAGTTTTTCCTGCTCAGAGAGGGCACCATTCCCTCCCCACCAGCATGAGCGGGGTGAACCAGTGCCAAGGCAACAAACGACACCTTTAATTCTGGGTCTCTGCAAAACTTCCCAGCAGGGAACAAGCCCCAGCAGAACATTGCCTTTGCAATGCGGGGACTCTCCGGATGAGCTCATCATGGGGACGATGAGAGTCCTTGGCCCTGACCCGCGCTCATGTGGCGGGTACAGTTACAGCTATTGTGCAGCTTCGGATGACACACGCTTGGTGCGAGGGAGAACAACCAGTTCTGCAGCCCTGCTCTAAGCATGGCACTGGAGGTAACCGCAGCCTTGGCCTTCATAGCGAGCAGAGAGCAGCTCCTCTTTCCTTATAGCAGAAAGGAAATCAGTGCGCAGCTCAAGCTGCCTGCACCCACCAAAGGCACTTCCAGCAAAGACCAGCCTGCAAGGGGGAGCAGGGAACTCATTGAACTCCTTACCTCCTTTCCCTCCAGACAGTCACCTGGGGTGCGAGAACAATTCAACCTCCATTTCTAGTCCATTATCCAGTAGAGACTTACAAGCTTGTGTGGTCTAGATCTGAGCCCAGCATCTCGACTTCATGTTGAGTGGAGCAAACCAGTTCCCAGGGAAATAAATCATTTCAATGCCTTCCTCCCCGCAACCCATTCTGCTTTCCTGCCAAATTTCCCTCCCCAAGGACATCAGTGCTGCTGTGGGACCACTTTAGGCTTTGTTGTTGCATGCCTGCTCTGACTGGGGGATACACGCAAAGGGGATGTGCTGCTCAGGGAACCGGGTAGCACCGGCACTCCTGGGCTAATTCCTTGCCAGGTCAGCAGCGTTTGCTGTGGTCAGGGCCCTGCTGCACTGCCCCAGGGGAGCAGTTAGAGCTGGCCAGAATGTCCTTGTGCTTGTACAACACAGAGAATGTGTTACTGCATCCACGCTGGGGGGGGGGCAGCCAGCTGAGTTGCCCTGAACGGGTAGGGGTCACGGTTTTAACCCTTAGAACTGGCTAGAATGAAGAAACTTGGCTGTTTTGCCTCCTATATCACAGTGTGTACAAAGGTGAATTAAGGATGTGCTGGGAGGGGGGGGGGGGGGGAACCCACATTTTCAGGAGCAATAAGGTTTGGCCCTGATTCTTACAAGAACTGAGCAGCTGGAAACCCTCACGTTGCTCTGAGATGCTTGGAAAAACATCCTCTAGTTAAGCATCCTCACGCTCAGCACTCACAGCCTGAGTGATGACTACAAGTAACTGTCAGAGGCCGCTTATAACCCTCCTTTATACTTGTGGTATCCCTACAGAAAAGAGCCTGCTTTCCAAAGCACACAGATATAATCTTTGGACAGATGCTTTCCTATTTCATCTGGTCATTTAGCACCTAACATGACAGAACCCCCGGGCATAAAGAAGTTCTCAAAACAGCCCCCACCAGAATATCACATAACAGCAGCTTTCTTAACAAGGAAACTGAAAGGACTGGCAGCACAAGTGTTAAAATACCATTACCCATGCTTGCTCCCTTGTGTTTCCAACACAACTTTTCCAGCCAGCCATCAAGAGCAGAAAGGAAGGTTTCTATATCTCTGTGCTGACCTTGGACTATAACCACCCACTTAGCTCGCAGGCCACTGCAGAACAACTGGCAAGATCATGCTATTCAACTTAGACGCAACATTTAGGGGTGCTGTCTCCCTCACTCCAAAGCATTTCATGCCTGACAACACTACACAGGAAGAGAAGAAGCGCTTTCATCACATTCACTATGAGAAATGAAGTGATCTTCACCACTGCACTGCCCAGTTTGGGCTCCCACTGACCAGTCCGTGCTGCACTAGAGGACAAAACTGGGGTGCTCTGAGGACACGAACCCTTCAGGTTCAGCTCTGGAACAGAGCCGGGGTAGAAGAGCAATTAAAATCCCAGCCTCTGTGGGAGACTCAGCCACCGCTCAAGTCCCACCCAGCTCCCACCACTGTCAGAGCAGAGCAATGTGCTGTGATCTCATTCGAAGCCCTTTCTTCTCCGGTCTGGCAGCAACTCCTTGCCAGCAGAGGAGAAGGGAAGGTCTGCCTTTGGACTAACCCCTGCAGTTCTAAGCCAGAGAAGTGGAAAAATCATTTGTGCTAAACCCCAGCATCCTGGCCGCAGCATGACCACACAATCAAGCTTGGAAAGCCAGATCAACAACCCCAGCTGCTTTTACCCAGGCTAAGAGCCTCAAGACCTTCTCTCTGGAGAGCAGCACTTGTGTAATCTTAGAGGGATGAGCACCAGAGCAGGGAAATGCCTGCGTGCAGCCAGAACAGGTCAGCAGGGGAAGCCTGGCCAGGCAGCTGCCTGCTCACATCGTTACTCACTGCACCACAAACTCATCTCCTCAATCCTTTATGGGTTTTCTAGCTTTTTCCAGCTACTTTCCAGCAAAGCCAATGAACAGAGACAACCGGTACACAGTCGCTCTAAAACTGAGGATTAGCAGTGGACTCCTGCGAGCCTGATGCTTGCCAAGCCGCCCAGCGACCATCTCCTGTGTCCTGCCAGCAGGAGCTGAGGGGATGCATGGAGCTAAGGATTTAACACACTCAAGTCAAGAGATGTTCAGAGAAGCAGTATCTAGAATCAGCTCAACTATAATAAGAATGAGAGTGAGATAAGAGCCGACATACACTCTGTTGGGTCTGTAGATGAGACTTGAGAGCAAGCTCCCCTCAAGAAGAGCTCAAGGAAGTGAAATGATCAGCAGCTCAGGACACCAGAAGTCCCCGTCACATCCCACTGATCCCAGAGGCCCTACTTAGAAGAACTGTAATGAGTTTGAATTTCCCTTGGCCAAGTATACACTACAGTATGCAGGTTTTGCCTTAAAAGCCCTTCCTCCCTCCCTGAGCTTCCCTGATGTGCCATGTCTTGCCTTTTTTCAACAGGAATCATGGGACTGCTTTCCTGCATGCGTGCTGCAGTACACAGAGCACTGCCATCACCTCCAAAATCACCATAGCTTTTGCTAGCATCTCACAAAGAGGAGGGCTCGCCCCTGCATCCTCCACTTGGAAGAGGACCATCCAAGAGGCTTGCAAGGAGACTGGGACCAAAGAGTGTAGCTGGAAGCAGAAGAGGCACCAGAACCATCCCTGGCAAAAGGCTCCAAGGTTCACAACAGGTAGGGACACAGCGCCTTCCCATCTCATGGCTTTGAGCTTCCTCCTGCTGCAAGCCAAAGTCCACTGAGCAAACACTTTGAATGGAGGGTTGGAACAAGGTAACACCTCTGTGCCACCGGACATCCCTACCACCCACATGGTGGCAAACAGCTCTTCCCTAAGCAATATAAAGCTTGATGCACCCAGCCAGGCTTGGTGTGCTCTGAAGCATGCCAGGCTGGCCCAGAAGCTACCATTTACTGCTGAGAAGAATGGGATCTTGGGTTTCAGCTCAGCAGGTATCACTTCCCTGCAGGGAAGTTATCTCTTGCACGCTGGGCCAGAAGGAAAGGCTCCCTTATGGGGGGGGGGGGGGGCTGTTGTCAGTCCCACAGACAGCTCTCAGTTAAGCATCTCCCACACCACAAACACACACGTGCACCCAAAGGCAGTGGGAGTCCCCTTAAGGAACTAACTGTACCCCACGCACATCGTGGAGAGAGATGTCCTGGAGATAGATCAGAGCATAAAAACCCTATCCAGAAGGGTCTCCCCACCGCAGAGACTCTCCTGCCCAGGGTATAGGTGTAACAGCAGCCTGCTTAAAAGGCTTGGAGCTAAACATGCATGAACTGCTCTGCAAAGATTGCAAACAAAGACCCCAAACAGTGCTGGATGGACTTTTCCTTGCTCAAGCAAAGGGACCCTCCATCCCTCAGCCAGGGTCTTCCCAGGCTCCAAGTCAGTCCCAGCTCCGGAGGGACCTCGTGTACCGCTATCACCATCGCTCACTGCACAGAAAGCACACACTCCGCGGAACCCCGACCCGATCCTCTTGCCGACCCCCGAGGTGTGATGCGCCAGCATTCCCACACCGCAGCCTTTGATCTCCTCGGGGAACCACCGTGGGAGACGGGACCGGCGGACAGCGCTGCGGGTTTACCCCACCGCATCCCTCCTCGGGGCTGGGGGACCACGGATGGAGGCAGGCTCCCAGCGCACACATCCTCCTCGGGGAACCCTCCTCCCGGCACCTTCCCCTGCTCGCCGGGGAGGGATGCGGGGCCGGGCGCCCGAGCCCTACCTGTCTGAAGTCGGCGGTGAGGGTGACGAGGGCGCCGTCAGCCGTGCGCAGCTCCAGGCTGATGCAGTCGGAGCCGCTGTCGGCCTGCAGGCTCTCCTCCGTCACCTGCCCGCCGGGCAGCCGCACCCGCACCCGCAGCTCAGCCCTCGCCGCGGGGCCGGGCGCGCCGGGCAGCGGGGCCAGCGCCAGCCACAGCAGCGCGGGCAGCGCCGGCAGCCGGTGCCGCGGGCCGCGCATCCCCGCCCGCCCCGTCGGGGCACGGAGCCGGGGCCGGCCGCTGCGGGCTCACGGCAGCGCCGGCATGGGGCGGGCGGCGGCGTGCGAAGGAGCCCCGCCGCGGCCCCAGCCCCAGCCCCAGCCCCAGCCCCAGCCCCGGCCCCGCTGGGGTGGCTCGGCGCGGAGACCGCTCGCCCTTTTCATTCAAGCCCTCGGCGGGCTCTTCCCTCGCCCCCCGCCCGTCACTTCCTTCCCCAGGCCCAGGGACCTGCCCCACCGAGGCAGCGCGCCGCCCCGCCGTTAAAGGGCCAGCGCCGGCCCACGGCTGCGCCCGGACGGGGAAGGGAGAGCGGGCAGAGCCCGCAAAACGGCCGGGGTAGGCAGCTCCGGGCAGGGCAACGGCCCCGCTCCCTCCCGTCCGCTGGGTGCGGCGGGAGGATGGAGACAGACGTCCCCTCCGGGCAGCTTCGGGGCAGCCCTGAGCTTGCTTTGGGTGTTTTGCTACGCAACTATCCACAAACTGCAGTCGGGAAGGAGAAGAGAGGGCAGCGTTAACAACAAAGCCCGGCTCTCCCGCCTGTGCAAACGTGCGGTTGCAGTGAATCAAACGCCATTTACATGACTGCCCAGGCAGCGCACCGTTACAGGGCTGCCACGACCCGTGCTGGATGTGTTCCTGCCCCTGAGCATGTAACGTGGGCCACTTCAGGTAGTCTTTCCCAGGCGTGTGGACCTGGGTCGCTTCAGACTCTGCAGGTCACACTCGAAAGGCTCCCGATCTGCCCTTCACCACCATCACCCCCTCCCCGGTTCCGCAATCACTTCCAGATGGGCAGATGCTCGTGAAGGGCCCCTTTGATTTCAAAAGGTCTCTCTGCAAACACAAAGGTCACTTGTGGCAGGCAAGATCAGGCTCTCAGTGAAAGAGCTTTGCGAGGAGGAGCACAGAAATAAAGAGGAAACAACCGTTTAAATCCATGCTTCCAGGCAGAGATCACTCTTCTCCAAACAGTGCTTTTTGTGGGACCTCACGCAAGTTTTAACCCTAAATTTTCGCAGCCTCCTTCAAATTGTCTCCTTGAAAGGCCCTTCAGGACAACGGCAGTGCTAAGAATGAGAGATGGGGAGAGGAAAACGTTAAGGGGTACGCACAGGGGAGAAAAGAAATGGCTCAGCTTGGACGCAAGAGAGGGAGGGCCCACAAGGTAGAAACATACAAAGAAGGCCCCTCTCACAGCGTATTAATTCAGAGGAGATTAGGCATAAAGACAGGAGGACCCCAGCAGGGGCTGGAAGGAGGAGTGCCATGAGGTCAGTGGGCACAAATAACCCTTGGAAGACTTCCAGTCCGTAGGGCTGTACTTGCTTCTCAGCCCAAATCCGGAATCCACTTCCCTGTGGCACAAGGGCTACTTCAGGTCCATCAGCTTGCAGCTAAGCCCCAGGCACCAGAGCACAGCGCGGTCCCCTCTCTGTGCTGGATGTGATGTGATGAAGCACAAGGAGTGAGAAGCCTGTCCTCTCTGCAGCAATACACATTTGTAGGAATACACTCTTTCAGCAGTGCCCACTGGGTACCTGCATCCTGGGCTGCAAGAAATAGTTCAGGAGCGTTCCTCCCGTGTTGCCAAGCTAAGATTCCAAACACTGGCAGGCGAGCAGAACTGAAGAGCAAGTAGCTCTTTGGCACATAGCAGAGAACAGAAGAGTAATCAGGAAGGAGTGCTTTGCTGAGATTTGAAAGAGACCGAAAGCTGACAAGGGAAATGGACAGACACTGCTGGTCAGTATCCCAGCAAGAGACTCTGAACGGGTTAGTGGCGAGTGGAGGTGTACTGAATGGCAAGCACAGCTCAAAGACCCTGGGACAAAGTGAGTGGCCAAGCAGTACTTTACTGGTGTCGCTCAGCCTCTTTATCTTTGCCGTTTGCTAGCGTGGGACAGTTCTTCGTGCACACAACCTCTTCTCTGAACTGCAGGAAAGGTGAAACATGCCTTACAGTTTGATGTTCCCATTGCAGGTTGAGTTACTGAGTTACATTTAGTTTTACTGACTGTTAATGGTCTGGGCCAAGAGTTTCTGTTGCGTGTGCACACTGCAGTGTTTTTCCTGGGAGGAAAATTCCATTAAAATACCTCAGCCATGTTTGAGAGCAAGGTTAAGGGGGAAAAAATGCTGTTAAAACACTCTGTGCTGTGCTTTGTTGTGATGTTCCAGCAGGGCAGTGCGTGGGAGCAGGGATTACAATCTGACACAGGGCTTGCCTTGATGCCTTAGATGAATTCTTTGTCATCCCCAGGGAAAACCGCTGATGTTTGGCCAAGCTACAAACCTTCCTTCCCTCTTCCTCGAAACTTCATTTAGAGAAGCTCAGTGTCACATCAGCACCTTGGAAAAACAGGAAGGATCTTTACCTGGGCTTAAAGACAGCCCTTGCTTACAGCCCTCACAGGCAGGGGATAAACAGAAACGGAGAGCGTGAGAAGTCCGACAGCATCCCACACTGTGGGTAAGCTGCATGCAAGAGCCCTGCTTTTCCTGCATGCAAATACACCAGGCAAACAAAAATGCTTGTAGCCACCCTGTCTTCACCACTTACCACCCACTTGCTATTGCGTCCAGGCTGTCAAACTGGATGATGCATAAATACCTGCACCATCGTCTCCCTTCGTCCGTTCCAGGAATACATCTGTCCTGTTCCTCACCATCCCAAAGAAATCCACAATCAGACTGTTGCAACTCTCTCTTACGCAGCCTAGGATGCTTTCTGCCCAACCAACCCCCTGAATACAGGAGCATTTAAGACCAGAGAGAATGAAAGCCCTTTTCCCTTGCTGTTTCACCCCAATGTGAGTAATCAGTCAATACTCTAGAGGCCATTAGCATCTGAAGTTTACTCTCCCATGGAGGACAGTAATAATGACTGCTACTTTCTCATCAACTTACTGAAAGGCTTTGTGGGCAGTTGTCTTATTATGAGCATGAGACCAAGGTATTTAAAACACCACAACAACAGTACCACCAACACATCAAAGAGTGAGGATGTTTGTTCCGAAGGAGCTGCTTATTCTAAGAAACAATCCTGGTACCCGGGCAGTGGGGAAGAGCACCTGACCTCAGTCCCACACAACTGTGCTGTTGTGGAGACAAGCTTCGTCACTGCCGGCGTGGTTCCCCTCAGACAGCATGCTGAATCAACAACCACAGTGGTTCCCAAGAAGCTCTAGGGCCTCCAGGTTGTCTCTGCTTCTTCAGAAAGGCCTCCTGTTTGCCATTTCAAGCTGCCTTTGTCTTTGGAGGCATCACGCAATCTGTGGGACAGAAATGCAGGACAAGAAGCCACAAAGCAGCTAGGAAGCCCTGGCTCTCAGGAAAGGTGCACCAGTGGGGTTGCACTGGTGTTAATCTCAGCTGAAGCTGGTGCAACTGTGGTCAGGGATCAGACCCAAATGTTCTGCCTCCATCTCTTTAATCTTCCGCCCTTCGTTTTCATGCCAAACTCTACTTTTAAAGCTACATGAAAGAATCATCAGTGCTGTTTGAAGGATTCAGTCAGGGCAACTATTTTTGGGATCTGAACACACAAAACCCAGCTTTTTACTATTGGTCACAGCACTGCAGAGCCAACAGAGCTCTGGGAGAGTTAACTGGATGTTTTTTACTCTCAGTCCCCACCTTGTTGTCTAAATCCCAGCTATTATCAGGAGTATTACTACAGAGGACCTATGGCTTGATCTGAAGCTCTGGGAAAGTATTTGTGTTGTGGTGCTCAGTAAAGATCTTACTGTTACAGAAGGGAATGGGGCTTCAAGTCATTTTTCATTAATTAAAAACTATTCAGCATCCCTTTTGAGTCTTCCCTGCTGCCCCTCCTGAATGCCCTCCTTTTCTTGGCAATTACATAAACCAAGCTTCTGAATGGTGTTTAAAACAGCTTTACTCTCTAAACAATGCCTATCATCTTCTATTTCTGACCTGTTTACGACGCTGTTCTCTGTCTTGGGCAATTAAGAGGCTGAGAAGTACAGCAGCCTGGGTGTAATTAAATGAAGAGGCCCCAGTGGTGGGGCACTGGGAAGTTAACTGAGTGCTCAACCTCCACAGCCCATGCAGACTCTCTTCCAGAGATGCTCATGTCCTGATGAGATGCACACTAATTGAGATCCCATGCTCATTCGTTCAGAGGCTGGATGCAACTGCAGGGAGGATGAGAAAGGCAGAGGAAAGGGGGAGGAGAGCAGTTGGAGAGGTTCTTCGCCTGCACAGAAGGGGTTCTGCCCCTTTTCTTTTGGATATATTCACATGAAGGGGCTCAAAAGCATGAGCCTGCTCCTGCTGTGGTCTGTGTGATAGATAGGGTAGGATAGCGAAATGCCACAGAATATAACACCCGTGAAGGCACAGTACAGATAAGGATCCCATAAGAGACAAATCCTCAACTATGGGAGCTAATGGGGATTGTCCACTAACAGTAGTCAAGATCTGGGCTGCCCTTCCTTGGAAAGGCCACGAGAGCTGGAAGGATCGTGTGGAAAAGTCTGGTATGTCTGAAGGAGAGACTTCAGAGTTCAAGCTGATGGTGTACATCTGGGACCTACTAAGAAACGCTTGGGAAACTCTCCCTCATGATAGACACTCTTCTGTAGCTCCTTATGGGAGCAATAGCTGCTTTTGTGATGCATTGGCTGTGGATGCCTTCTCCTCTTGGATCAGGAGAGTAGAATTTAGTAGTTTTTGCAAGGTCAGTCTTTCTTTTGCACTGAAGATTTGGGCAGGCTTCCCTATTGGTGCAGCTTCTGGAGGCAGAATAGAAGTTGTACCTGAAGAGATGAATTCATACTCTTTTTGTGTTCAACTGGTGTAATGGGGAGCACAGGCTTGGTGCTCCTTACTTTCTCCTGCTCCAGCCTGTTTCTGTCCCGCTCTCACAACTCTGCTCCTTCCTTTAACATCTGGATTCAACTACCAAGCAACAGGCTTTCTGTAACACATTCCTGGCCTCCCTCACTGCTTCATGCCTCATAGGGTTTGTCCTGTTCACAGAGGGAATAAACAGAAAGAGGGGGAGGGCAGAGAGAGACAAAGAAGACGCAGCAGGATGAAGGCACTGGTAGGTGAAAAGCTGTTTTCCTTTCCTGAACCCAGCTCTTGGCCTGTTTGACATGGGCTCCGAAATCCCATATGAATACAGGAATCCTATTCAAACCCGCTGCAGAAGTCTTCTGAACCTGTCCCATGAAAGCTGCCCTGCAGTAATCACTGCCGTTTCCAGGGGTGGGGAGGATGCGATTATCTCACTCAGAGGTTGGCTTTCCCCCGAAGCACGTGGATTCAGATCCCTTCTAGCTGATTTCTTATGCCAATATGATCAGAGCTGGGCAGGAAATACAAAACCAGGTCCTCTGTGGCTGTTAAAAGTGGCTTTCCTCCGGGTGTGATCTTGGCCGGGATGCTGGGGGACAGGCTCTTGCACTGGAGCTTCATGTCCTGCAAGACCTTGGCTCAAAATGAGGACTGAAGGGGCATGGCTTCACCCTGGTGCCTGCTTCCCTTGCACAGATACCATCTCAGGGGTACCAGCAAGTAGAAATGCTGAGGAGGGGGATGCCACTATGGCTGGGGTTAGCAGCTCTGAGCATTCCTTGAGATATGAGTATTTTCCTGGAAAAAGTAAAGTGGAGAAGGGAATGCTTCCTCAACTCCCATTTGCTTCATGGTTAGGGCACTTGCTTGGACAAGAAGACTTGCTTGGAGCCTATGTCACCCAACTGGATGCTGATCCCAGAGTCTTGCATCCTGGGAGAGCACAGTTCTGGTTCCCTGTCATGCCAGGAAAGTGTGCTCAGCTTCCCTATGATGGTGTGATATTTAGTGTACAGGAAAGAAAGGAATAAAAATGGTATCTCACTAACTGGACTTCCACTGGGTATTCTGAGGAATCCAGTTAGCGAGATGGTCTCCATTACATTCCTGCTGGTGCTGACTTGGAAGAGGTTAACTTAAATCAGCACAGTTTGTGCTGGAATGATCCCAGTGGAAATTAGTGGGGGAAAAAGCAGGTGGTGAGTTCTTGCTTCATATATCTAATTGGGATGCTGACCAAAGTCTAGATAAAGCAACATCGGTGTTGAGTTAAGCAATATCCTTTAAAACAAAAAGGATGCAAATCTTCCATGCAAGACAAGCTTAGTAAAAGCGATACTATAAATCTAAGTGAAATCCTCAAACTCCAAAGGGATATAAATCTAATTAAAGTGATATACACTGTAAATTCAGCCAAAATGATATCCATCTAAAGAAAGCAATGCAAATGCACCAGAAGCACCATAAATAAAACCAAAGCAACACGTAAGATGTAACGGAAGCAAGCTGAAGCCTAAATCAAGCGATAGAAATAGAATGATATGAACCTAATTAAAGTGATTTATAAAATGGACATTTTGAGAAGAATACAGAAGATGAGAAGAGCTGAATAGAGGGCCCAGGATAGGTTCACGAGACACAAACACCTGCAGCTACAAAGACTAAACCAAGGTTAATTAGGTGCTGTGCTTCAGGGCAATCTCCAGTTGCAGAAGGGGTCAGGAAAGCTGCTCTTCTCTGAGTACAACACTCGAGTCGCTTCTGACCCACATTATGTGAATGGCATGAAAGGAAAATGGGGACGTTTTGCTTTGGGTAAACGTAACAGAGCGAAGATAATGCCAGCTCTGTTCACAGGAACCCCCGAGTCTTCCAGCCCAAGCTCCTGGGAGCTTTGGGGGGTAGTTAGTTAAGCAGGAGTTCATGGGAACAAGCATAATCCCCTTGCACAGTTGAATGCACTCATCTGACTCCATCAGACCTGACGCAGCAATGTGGGCTGGGAGAGGCAGCCCCATGTTGAGGGTCGGCTCTCGAAACAGTCAAGAGAGATCGGAATCAATTTAAGCCCGGAGCAAAATTGTTCAGTTATGAACAATAAGCCCCTCCTTCCCCCTTTCCCTCCCGTAATTAAAGGCCAAACTGTCCCAAACCTTCTGTGTTTGCACAGAGCCACTGGTTACTATTTTCCCTTTAAACTGCAAATATCTCCTTGGTAGTTTCCATTCCCATAAAGGATCTTTTGCTTTTCACGTACGTGATTTAATAATTGAGCTACTATGACCCCAATACAAATAATTAATAAGGCTGTTGCTTGACTGTGGAAAAAAAAAAAGATCACTTTCAGAGAACAGATCTGCTCAAAATTCTGTCTCCCTTTAGCTAAAAGAAAGCTCTGCCTTTTCATTCTGAATAACAAACCATCCTCGGTTCGGCTTTACAATTGAGCTCTTCCCTTCTAATCTTATTCCAAAGCAAAGCGCCATATGTTTTATGCTTACGATTTCAACATTTTCCCGTGCTTGAATGTAATTTGGCATTCGAGCATCTGCAGCGGCCTGAATTTCAAGTTTTCCAGAAGAAAGGAAAACATCCATTTTGTGCACACTTAGAGAAAAGCAGCAACCCCCAACCCCACCAGTTTGGGTTAGAAATCAGCCTGGAGGGAAATGCAAATATTTCTCTTGCAGATGTAGCTGGAAATGTTTCCTATGCTTTCCTGGAACATTAATGCAGAATCAGGCAGCCTGTTGGACTGATGTGCCCACTGAATCAAATAGCTTTATAAAAACCCCAAGTTAACCAAAATGCCTCTTCACTGTGTGCACGGACAGATGCACTGCATTCAGTGTCACCTAATCTTGCGTGCCTTAAAGCTCATTGGAAATAGCTTTGCAAGCTATTGTTATGTTATATTCTTCTCATCACAGCCATGGGTCTAACCATAAGTGAGGCTGGCGGCACTCACTCCCTGCTGTGGGCTCCAATGGGGGAGAAGAAGGGGTAGAGCTGGTTTGGGTCCAGGTTACAGTGCTAGAGTTGATCATAGCTCTGTCCTAACTTGTGCTGGGGGCTGCCAACAAGTCATCAAAAGAGATGATGGAAAGAATCCCCCCTGCCCTCCTTGTGCCAGCTCCTGCAGCTCCCAAACCCTGCTGCTGCTTTGGCTCCAGCTCCTGGGTGCTGCTATCCCTGCGCGTGGCTCCTGGAAACAATCCACCCTCCCTCATCTCTATCTTCCTTCCCCAAGGTCCTCCTGCCTGATGTCCCCGCAGGCAGCGAGATGGAGGCAGGCCAAGGGACAATCTGTTCCTCATTGAGGTCATCCTGCAGCTTGCTGCTGATGTGGCGTTTGGGGGATGGAGCTAAAGAACTGTGAAATAAAAGATCTCTGCCTCCGTTCCAGCACTGCTGGGGACTGCTAAAGTGCGAGAAGCACCAGGCCAGCAAAGGAAACCGAACTCTTCCAGGTGACCCTTTATACCCCCCATCCTGCTCTCAGACCAGTGGCATCCCACCAGCTGGGCACACTACCAGGACTTAGAGGAACGTTTGCTCTGTCTCTATTCAGTCTTTCCGAGGTCTGTTTCTGGTTTTGCCTCTCCCCCAGTTCCTTCAGAGATGGGGCTTCCCCCACCCCTGCTCCCAAAGGCCATGATGGGAAACTGCCCTTCCCCACAGCCCATTGGAATGAGCCAGCTCTGAGTGCAGCTGCAGAGCTCAGGCAGTTACCAGTGAAAAATCACAGTTGTCTGAGAGTTTCCTGTTGCTTTGCCTCCCCCCCATTAGGAGGTGGGGAAAGCAGGAATGCAAGAGCTTCAGAGCTGGGAAGTTTATTCTTCCCTCCGTTGCATCAAAGGCAAGATGCTTCAGCCTTCCGTTCTGTGGCATGCAGGAGAGATCAGCAGCACGAATTGGGAAACATCCTATACCAAAATCCCGGAGCTCCCAACTCTCCCTCATGAAAGGGCTGGGCTGTGGGTTTCAAATACCCCAGAGTGTGAGGAGGTTTGGCTCGAGCTGTTCCTCTGGAGCTCGGGATGCGTCTTTGCAGTCATGTGGTGGAATAAAACCAGAGCCTGCTATTACATAGCGATTCATGGGAGCAGAGGAGTGTGAAAGAGAACAGAAAGGGGGCACGAGAGCTGGAGGAAGACAGAACTACTGCTGGGAAGACTGGCAAGTCCCCTTTGTGTGCCCAGGGCGCTGCGGCATGGAGCTCAGTGCTTGGCTAAGGACAAAACAAGATGGTCCTGCTTGTAGCTGCCCTGCCAACCCCTTCCAGGCTGGGCAGCAGGCGAGTCCCCAGGAGCGCCAGGCCTGAGGGAATACATCCCACTGCTCATGGGGCGCTGCTGGAAGGGAGCCTGTAGCCCAGAATTAATTGAGCGACTCTCAGCACCGTAGGAGAAATCACATTATATTCCCTTCACAGCTCGTGGGGCAGGATCGCAAGAGAACAAGCATCCCTGACTGGGATGGAGCCACAAAAGGGTCATGGCACTCTTGTCTATATTGGCAAGGAAAGAGATACCTTTTGCTTGAGATAAAAGGCACTAACCCCAGCGGGAGGGAGGCAGAGCCTGGCACTTTGTGCTCTGCCCCTTCAGAGCAGAGGCAGGAGAGCACAGAAGCTCATGAAGAGCATGCTGTACCCTGCACAGAGGGGGTCCACTCCCTGCAAGCATGCTTTCGCAACCCAGGGCTGGATGAGGGAGGAAAGCTGCATCCCTGGTGATGCCAAGCAGGTTTGTGGAACCGTTGGCAGCAAAGCCTGGGTTGTGGAAAAGAAATCTCCTTTTCCTTCTCACTGACACTCCTGCCCTAGGGTCCTAAGGTCTGCCCCAGCTATCTGATGCTGGAGTGTTTCCTGGCCCTGACCAAAAGCTGCTCCCATGGGAAGAGGCCAGCCCAGCTGCACCAGGGGATGAGGAATGACCCCTGATCTCCAGCTCCAGGAAGCCATCCCACTGGTTTATGATTCACGGCTACAGGAGTGTGGAGGCTGGTACGTGCATGTAGGCTCTTGCGTGCTAATCGCAGCTGAGGATGGAGAGGCGGAGAGGTGGGAAGTGTAGGGGGATGAATTCCTGATCCCTGGCATGAAGAGATCCAGACAGCCCGCTGAGTCAGCGCAGGGTCAGCAGGGTAAGGCCAGACAGGCTTTTGAGTCCCCCAGCAACTGGCTTTCAGCTGGTGCCTCCCCACCACCCAGCTCAGCCCTTCGCACAGGAACCACGTGTACGAGGGGAGCTAGCTTACCCCTTCGCCTCCCTTTCTCACCCGTAACCTTAGCTGGAGCCTTTCCCCGCAATCACGTGGAGAGCATGGCTCCGTTTCAAGGGACAAAGTGCAGGAGTTTCTCATTAACAGGGAATGAAAACTGCCTGCTGTGATCCAGCTGCAGCGACTCCACCGAGGAGGGAGAAACAGCGCTGGGGGGGGGGGAGAAAGAGGTAGGGAAGGAAATCAAACAAGCAACTGCATTGCAAAGCCTGAGCCTTGTGGTGCTGCCCCTGCACTCCTTTCCTCGTGCACCCCACTGATGCTAGCATATCGCAATGGAGAAGACCTTGCTTTGCTCCCTGAGCCTCTCAGGGGACCAGAGTTGCAATGATCTCGACTTCTCTGGACACACAACATCTGTCTGGGGCTTCCCTGTCTTGCCCACGCACCTGCAGCCCATCCCATGATGTGGGGAGCAGGAAGAGCACTGCCTTCCCTGGGTATTTAGGAGCAGGGAACTGCCTGAAGAGGAGGAGCAGGAGAAAGGGAGCAGTTGCTGCAGTGTTTACGTCTCCCCCTGTTATGCCCCCCAAAAGAAGAAACTGAGATTTGATTTCCCTGAGGCAGCTTGTGAAGAATTTACCCGGCATTCAAAGGAAAAGGCCTCTTTATTTCCCACCTACAGACTTGGCTGCAGAACCAGCTTCTTGCTCTACAAGAGGAAAAAACCCCATATTGTTAGTGAGAGCCCACTACTGCCAAACAGACAGACCCACGTGGGCCGGGGCTGGGAGTAGGAGTGAGACAGGGAGGGAATGAAGTGGCCCTTTATCTGGTGCCTGCGTTGCCTGGGCTGGGGCTGATGCATAGCTAACATAACTGGAAAGGTCATGTTTTGTAACAGCCTGAAGAGGGGGATCTTCCCTCTGGGGGAGCTAGGGGAGGAATAAGGAGGAGCATCTGATAAGGAAACAGCCAGATGGTCATTGACTTACACGTGGCCTTTTCATACTGCAGGGGAGAAGAGGTACTATGGTAGGATGTGCTGTGTGCCTCACCTAACCTCGTGAAGGGATGGGAGAGTGTCCCAGCCAACCTCCTGCAGCAGCAGCAGATACCCAAACCATGGAGATGAAGGAGAGATGGAGTGGCTGCAGGAGAGATGGGGTGAGAGCGCGGGGCGGAAAGGAAAATGCTGGGTTTGAATAAAGAGGGAGCACTGTTTTCCTTCCACTGCACTGGCTCAGCATCAGGGAAACCCAGTCCCAGGGGGACTGTGCTTGTGATTGTTTATGGTGAAGTGAAAGGAGCTGCTTTCCTTTTACCCCCAACACACACATCCACTCACTGGCACTTTCTGTTAGCGAGCTCATCTAAAGGGAGCGAGGACCTGCCAGCATCTGCTGCAGCATCCCCAGTCCTCCCCTGCCCAAGGGAAGTTACAGACAGTAGAATCATCCTTGCATTGTCCTCCCAGCAAACGCCTCTGCTTTCCCCCAGGAAAAGGTGGTGGTGTTGGCCAGGGTGGCAATACCGTTCCCTTCCCACCTCCTGGTAGAACCTCTTGTTGAGGGTGAAAGGCAGGTTGCAAGAGACAAAGCCCTGATCCTATTGCCATGGAGATGTTAATTCAAGCTGAGTTCAAAGGAAATTTGTTCCAGCTAAAGCTAACAAGCCTGGCAGGAAAGCCCTGCTGTCAGTTGAAAGAGGCCAGCTTCTCGTAAAAGGGGAAAGGAGGTGGGGTCAGAAAGAGGGGCCCCATTCAAAACACAGGCTCCAGATAGATGCAGTCCTATTCCCTGCCTTGGAGCAAAACCTTCCCCCACCACCAAAGCCACCAGCGGGGCAGCGAGACAGCAGAAGATGCCGGGCAGCCTTCCCATGCTTGGAAGCAGCCAGGAGGATGGAGAAGCTCGCAGAGCTAGATCCCACCCAGGGCAGATGTGGCGAGCATGCACGCAGGCTGTATCGTTTTGGTCCCCCTGCTGTGGTCATGCTGATGGTGACAGCAAGCACAAGTCCCAGGCAAGGCTGGCTGCCTCCTGCCGTGCACCAGCAAGCAGCGGAAGCACAGAGGGAACCCCTGACACCAGTGGCAGAGGTTTTGGTGCCACGCAAGCATTAAATGCACCATGTGATAAGCAGGGCAGGACAGCGAAGGGCAGGAGAGCTCTTGCTTAGCGCGGCACTGAAGTCGGTCAGGTTTTCACGTTGCCGATGCAGTTTCAGGGTTAGTGGAAGCATTACATTTGGGGTAATGATTAATCCTGGTAGGTGAGACGTGTCAGCGGGGATCAGCTCGTGTGGTTGTACCGGGCTTTAGGGAATGCTTTGTCTCTGGGGGCTGGTGGTGAATATTCACAGCCCTTCTGAGGATGGGTCGGACTGACCTGGTCGTTGTTTGGCACTGCTGGAGAGCGTAGGGGTCCATACAGAGCATCCGGGGAGAAAGCAGGTGTGCTCTCCCCCTCAAAACACCTCCAAACTGAGGAAGTGACTCAGGGAGGTGCGGGGAAGGCAGAGGGCACCCTCTGGGGTGGACAGGAGAGCGCAGAGCTGCAAGGTCAATAAAGAGCTTTGCAAGAGATGATGAGGCAAAGAGCTGCCAACCCCCTCCCCTGCCCTGCAGGAGCACTTTGAACATCTCCTACCCTGAGTCAGAGCAGGAGCGGGCCTGCTTAGTGCAAGATTTGGAGGAGAATTATGAGCAGCCTAGCTTAGCATTAGAGACATTAACTGTGGTTAGAAATAAAAGAGCAAAACCCCAAATTCAGAACAGACTCTTCCAACTGAGCTCCAATATCTCCCCATCTGCTGCTCCAGTGCCAAGAGGCAAAGCAAGCACTGGAGTCAAACTGCTGCCTGCCAACCAGGACAGCAACAGGAAGAGAGGAAGCTTTTGTCTGTAGGAGAAAGGCAGCCCTGGAGAAACTCCTGGCTGGCAAAGAGAGGAATTAAGGGAGTCCTTTGCAGCTCCTGCCCACTGCTGGACCCCGAGATGCCTTCAGGGCTTGGAGGAAACTGCTAGCTCTATTTGCCATAGCATCCCCTCCCACTGGCCCCTAATCCCCATCTCCCTTCCCCTCCTTCCCATCTCCAGTGCCTTCCTTTGCTGCTTCTTTGCTTCCCCTTCCTTTCTCTTGTGAGCTCACCCCGCTGCCGGGCTCAGAACTACGTGGCAGGGAGCAGTAAGAAACTGCTGACAGCCGGTTAGTGCTACGGGTTTCACATCCCTCTGGTTTAGCAAGGCTTGGGCCCTCTCCCACCTCTTCCTTCTCTTTCATCTTCCCCTGCTTCCAGGCTGTAGCTTGAAGCAAATGCAGGAGGAATTTGCTAACGGACAGCACAGAGACTTCGCACAAATCAGAGCAAGGAGCGTTGTCTCTGGTTCTAAGCTTTTCCTCTCCTCCTCTCATCATCCCTTCCCCAACCCCAGGCTCCTCTCCTTGCCAGCTGGCTCCTCTCCTCCCGTGTCAATGCTGAGAGCACGAGGGGCTCCCTCCCGAAGCAGCGCTGACTTTTGGCCTGCTCAGCAACGTGCCTGAGCAAGAGAAGAGAAAGTAAGGAAAAGGGGAAGGACAGACTCGAGTTACTGCGAGCTCTTAGGGCAGTGAGAGTGCGTGCAGTGAGGCGGATGAGGAGACCTCAGTAACAGCACTGATAGTTGGCATCCCTCCAGCCTCGCTCGTCTTTGCACTCGGACGGGGTCACAGCATGCCCCTGGCTGCACAGCCCAGTGGGAGGAGAGCCAAGAGGAACCCCCGTAAACCAGAGCCTGAAGTGCCTCTTCACTGTGCAGTTAGGAAACCTCCAGACACTGAAGGGCACTGCTGCCTCTACTGAGTCCAACCTGCTCACCCTGCCTTGGACAAGGCACTGCTGAAGGTACGGGCAGCACAGTGATTCAACTGGGAGCCCAATGCAATTAAACCCCAGGGTAAAGCACCTCCGTGGCCACTGCTACCAGCACAGGCGTGCATGTAAGCTGATCAGCAGCAGTGCTTCTCAGGAGCCCTGTCTCCTCCTCCAGGAACAGGAAAGGATCTGCCCAGAGTCATAGGAGAAACTACATCACACACTTGCTTCCTTGAAATAGCTTGAGCTTCATGTTAGAGCAAGTCAGAGAGGCTGGTTATTTCCCCCTCCCCCCTTCCCCAGGCTCTATCTACAACTTGATTTATCTTAGGGAAGAAAAACAACTAGGTAGAAAAACAACTGTCCCTCCTAGGCAGCCATAACCCATTTCATTTTCCATTCACATGCAGCCTTAACTCTTCGAATGAGGAAAGAGGTGGCGTTTCTGTAATCCACTACACCAATCTCTCCCAACCCAGTCCCCCTTTTTACTTGTAGGTATTGAATGAGGTGCTTTGGTCCTGTGATAACTGCACCAAATGAGACGACACGGGGCTGTTAAAAACCCCCATGGAAGAGATGTGATTTCCTCTGCTTTTCTAGAACCAGGGAGGAGAAGGCATTCCCCCACAGAAAGTGAATTCTATTCCTACCAGGAACTTGTCATTTTCCCCTTGAATACCTTCACTTGCCCCTCATTCACCCCTTTCCTCCACTGATGATGAAGTCATCATGAACAAGGCAATATTTAAGACCCTCCTTAACCTCTACCCCATGCTGATTGCAGAGCATCACCATTTCTTCCTTCCTTCCTTGCTCTCTTTGTTCTGCACCTGAGGAACTTAGGGCTAGTTATTTTAACGCCCATTGCAAGGCTAGCCAGGTTGGCTTTTGACAGCTCTCATTGATTCCTCCACACGCCAACCTCCAAGCTGCTGCTTTCTCTGCTGATCTGGCTTGTTTCTACATCCCCTGCAGGCATTCTGGTGGCTGTTAGCATCCTTTTGAGGTGGTTATTCATTTAGCTGGAACTGGAAACCTCCCTTGGAAGGTGTCCCCACCCCCTGCATCTCAAACAGCTTAAACTTTGGGCTTTTTTGACTTAGGAATATTGCAAAAGTCTCCCCTGAGCTCCCGAGTCCAATTTTCATTCCTGTGGATTTCTTTTAGCCAACAATGATTTGCCTGTTTGAAATCCAGAACCTTATTTGCAAGCTTTGTTTATCTTTCCCTTTCAATCTAATTGAATCAGGAGTTAATCTCTGCATCCAAGGCTGAATTTCTCAGTACGGTGCCCTCATTGCTTATCAAAATCCAGGCCAGGGCAATACCTTTCCTCACTGGTTCAGTGAAGAGATTCACCCTCTATCACGTGCCAGAATATGTTCCTTACTGGTATTAACAACACTGATTGTTCATGCTAAATGAGAGACTTTCACTTCCTGAGGAAGAACACACTTTCACTCTGTATCAGGCAATAGACTCTCTGTCCATGTCCCAGTCTGACCCTGGAAATCTACACAATGCCAGGACCAGCCCATCTCTCTTCCCCCACTGATCTTCAGTCTAATAGATCCCTTTTATGGCATGTCAGGACATAGAACTCCTTGCCGTAAGGTTCTGTATTGCCCCTTCTACCACATATACCCCTAGGGAACTGTAATTATTTCAGATCCCATCTCAGAGCAAGGTTTCCAGCTAGCCTGCTGTTTCTGCACCTCATCAGACAGATACTGCAGGGCATGGTGCAATGTATCCGCTGCCTGGAAAGCAGGGCACACTGCAGACCGGGATCAAATGCAGTTCCCTGAAGTAGGGATCCACTGAAACTGGGATTCAGCACAGAATGGACAAGGCTTTTTCTCCTTTCTCATTTCTAATTCCTCCAGCTCCAAAAAAGCAGAGTTAAAAACCAAGGCTCTATGCTTAGAGCACTGTTTCTGTTCAGTCTTCCTCTCAGCTACCATAACAGCAACTACTACATGCATAAGTGTAAAGAAGCAATGCAGGCACAGGGCGATAGTACAAAGCATGCCACGCACCAGTACCTTGCTGTAATGTGTGGCAGGGCTCATGAAGCAACAAAGAAGTTTGCTCCAGTGTCCTTACATCACTGCAAGAAGCAAACAAAGATAACCGGTGCAGAACGCCAAAGGGATTTCCTTTCCTCCCTCTTTGATCTGTATTTGAGTTCCTTACTCAAAATCTTCTGTTTCACCTCCTGATGTTTCTGCCCCTTCCCTGCTCTTTAATGGATTACTTCAGCCTGCTAAGGTGGGCATCAGGCCAGGCTGCTGAACGATACTGTTTGCTTAGTTTAGCACTGGCTCCTGTCAGAAGCAGCCCCGCTGGCTGAACATACCGTTTGTGGCCATATGTGGTGTTATTTACATGGGGAAGGGAAGAAAAAAACCCCATCTCGGTGAAATATGGGCTGAGAGAGAAGAGAGACACAGCAGAGCAGGGTGGGAATGTGCCCGTCTGAGAAAGCCACCCCAAGCCAGACTGTGGGAAGAATTAGCACAGTGCTCATGGAATGGAATGCTGCTCCTGAAGCAAGCTGCGAGGGTCTGCAGCGAAGCCTGACAATGGGAGAAGGAATTGCACAGGCTTCTGGAATCACTGCACGGAAGCTCAGCTACCAGCTGGGAGACTAATTTAGTTTCTGCTTTTTTCCCTTGTCCCCATCCTCCCTCTTTCTCTCTTTGAATAGGAGAGCAATGCAGCCAAGGGCTCAGCTCCAGCCGGATTGTGCAGGCTCAGAGGGGGAAGACTGGGTCACTCAGTGAAGGAGTAAACATCATGGAAAGCTGAAGGGGCTTTCTTAGGCTGCGCTTGAGCTAAAATGCTGAAGAAGAGCACAGGAAGCACTTGAAATCCCCAACAGGTCCCAGCCTGTCTGCATCCAGCTGCGTTACCCGTTGAGAGGTAGAGCAGCCTGAGGACTGCTCTAAATCCCACAGCAGCCATGGCAGGTAATGAAAGCAGAGACAGGCAAGGGCTGAAGGTGGTGAGTGCTCTGTTGTCTTCCTGCTGCTTAGCACAGCAGTATTCTGCTCTTTGAGTGGTGCCCAGCTCCAGCGTTGCAATTGTGCCACCCCAAGCCCAACCAACCTCTTCCCAACACAGCCCGTGTCAGCATCCTGATGTGTTTGCCGAGAGATGCTGTGCCAGCGGAGGTGCCATCCTTTGGAATAAGATGTAAACCCAACTGTCTGACAGCCTGGACTGTAAAAGTTCCCTTGGCAGCTCCTGCCAGTGTTATCTTCCTCCCTCAGCCAAATTCCAGGTTAGAAACCGAACAAAGCAGCAGTGATGAGCTGCCAGTATTTTAATGAGCAGTTCCCACAGACACCTTCCTAGCCCTGCCTGTGATGAAACTCCACAAGAGCAGGTGCACGTGTGTGCTCCCAGAAAGGGAGCTGTATTTACTCCTCACTTGTTCAAACAGCAGCAGTTACAGAAACCCGCTCTCATAACCATCACTCAAGCGGGGAAGTGGCTTATTTGGCAAAGAAATTGCCATCAAGAGCAGTTTGCTGGAGATGTTTACATTGTGTTTCTGAGGGGATAATGAGTGTGCTGATAAGATAGTGTGGGGAACTAGCTGACTCGAAGGAGGGGGGAGTATGTAGATGGGGAAGCTGCAAGCTGTATTCAAGATGTTTGGGAAATACCCTGCTGACACCCTCCAGGGGCAATAGCGTTTGCTCTTGAGCACTGATTTCAGGCCGCTTAGGGAGAAGGTCTTCCCAGGACAGCAAAGCAGGACTGGGAAAGCTGGGATTCCCAGGATTATGTATTTCTCCCCCAGGAAGGAATCGGGGATGTTTTCTCTGCTGTAAACCCAGTCATCCCTTCCCTGCAGCTGGGGCATTCCAGCAGGGAGGAGGAGAGGAAGAGGCACTGGGCAACCCCCCAAGGAGCTGGGTACCTCCTGATGATTAATCATGGATGCACCCGCCCTGTCAGGGACCTTGGCAGGACAGGCATGGACCAGGGGAGCAGCACAAGGAGAGGCTGGCTCCAACACAGGCAGATCATTGCTCCTTCTGTGCTTCGGGACCTGCCTCAGCAGCTCTCTTGCTCCCGAGGGCTGGCTGCGTTTCAATGGCGGTGCATTTAACTCTCTAGCAAAGCACAGAAAAGCCTGGAAATGAGCTATAGTAAAGCTCGGGTCCTGTCCGGACCTTCCCCCTGGCCTCGGGGAAGGCTCTTCCTCCTCCTCCTCCAACCCATCCAGGACACGGAGCGGGTTCCCCCATGCCCGCACTCCGGAGGCTCCGCTCCCGATACCCGTGTGCGGGTTACGGGGGACACCTAGCGGCTGGCAGCCGTACCGAGCAGGGGGCCCCGAGGATGCTCACCCCATGGCACCCCCGGTGCGAGCTCCTCTCCCACCGTTCATCGCCCTGAGCTGCCCCTCTCCATCTTCAGTGCTCGCACACAAACCCCAGGACCACGGAAATCACGCAGGAGGAGGAAAGTGGGGCTCAGCATCTCTGCCATCCTCCCCAGACCACATCCTTGCACAAGCTGGCTGTGTAGGAGAGTATGGTGTAGGCATGTGGCTGCAGAAGGTGAGTGGGGAGGAATAAGCACCTCCCGTGCACATCTAAGCTGGACTTTCACATCTTCCCCAGTACGGTGCAGGGCATGGGGATGGGTCAGAGAGATGTGAACACTGAGTCTGGGAAAAGCTGTGCACTGAAGCCTGCCAAGCGAGCGACATGGGAACCTTCCACGGTGTCCAAGAGATGTTCAACCACCAGAAACACCCTTTTACAAGTCAGCAGCTCTTCAGGGTGCTGGGTGGCATGCACCCTCCTCAGCGAGAACCAACGTGTACTTCGTGTGTGTCCACACGTACACGCTGCCTCGCTCCCTGCTGCCACGGGACCAGGATCTCCAGGAGAGGTACAAGCAAGTGGGTGAGGTGGCCCTGGGTGGCACTGTGCCCCCCTGACATGGGAACTTACCCCAGAAAGCTGTGCCAGCCAGCCCAGAGGGCAGGATCATCGCTGCCAGGGTGCAGGGAGACAGGCAGGGAGTGTGAGGCAAGGGCAAGCATGCCCTTCCCTGTACCAGAAGAGAGCTGCAGCTCCCCCAGGCTTGCAGCTTTCTCACCCCATCTTCCTCCACCCCCTTGGCTTTCCTTCCTGGGTGCCAGCCAGCCCCATGACGCTACGTTAGGCTGCGTTTGGACTTGATGGAGCCTCAAACTTAAACGCAATTAATGTAACAAAGGCCAGCAGCTAGCGCATGCATGGAGCCAGCCGGAGCAGCAGGGACAGCTCCCCGAGTTGCCCAAGCTCCAGGTGTTCCCTGCCCATGCACAAGCAGCATCCTTTCTCCACTCCCTGGCATTCCTGCAGCCCGCAGTGCTGCAGTGCCAGCACATGGCTCAGAGCTGCCTGGGAATCTCCCCCATTAGTTTTCCCTCTTTCACAACTATACCACCAACGAGGAGGCCAAATCCTGCCTCTCTGCCAGTGCTCGATGCTGGAGAAGCAGGCTCTGCCAGGAGGTAGCGAGGTGGGGAGTCAGGAATGCAGGAGCTCTGGGCCCTCTGGGTGCTGGGCACCTTCCAATGCTCACATGCAGCTGCAAGAGCTCCCCAACCTGACTGCCCTTCCTGTTCCGCAGGGCCAGCAGCAGTGACAGTGCTGGCTGGCATGCAAGGCAGTGTGGCAGATGCCTGGCCTGAGGCTGTGCCCCTTGCTGCTACTGCCAATGTCCAGCCTGCTACCCTGCACCTTATTATGGGCACTTAACTGACCACACAGAGCTGCTACCGCAGTGACAGAGCTGCCACCAAGGCCAGAGGAGAGCTCCACATGCTAGCCACATAGAAAGCCCTGCCCTGGGGAGGTAGGCAAGAGGATGAGATGGACAAGCAGGTATCCATGGGCAAGGATGCAGCGGGTGGCCGTGCCCGGGCCACCAACAAGAGGATGATCTCCCCTGACTTTGAGTCAGGTCCAGGGTTCTGGAGCTAGAGAACCCTGCACAGGTTTGCTTTGTTGGGTAAAGATGGAGAGAGGAACAGCTTTTTCTGCCACCAGACCACATAGGAGCGAAGCAAAGAGGTCCCAGTTGGCAGGAAGATGGAGGCCGGTTAGAGGGTGGTTGTGAGGGGGGATTCAGGGTGAAGGGGACTCTTCTGGGCTGTTCAGAGCAGTGAGGATACATCTGGAGAGAGGCAGTAGCCAGAACAGAGAGCTGGGATGGCAGGATGAGAGGTGAGCCTGGAGCTCAGTGGGGCTTGGAGGAAGGTATAAACAGGTGCTGAAGGACTGTGAGCTCAGTGCCAGTGACGTGAGAGCTACCGTGATCAGCATGTCCCCAGCTCCTTTCCAAGGCAAACATCAGACATTTTCCATCAGACGCTGCTTTCTTTGCATGCCAAATTTCACTCCCATTTGTGCAAGCCAGGGCCAGTGTCCACATGCTCCTGTTGAATGGCACATCCCTTCCCAAGCCCCAGACACTGAGCGGCCGCTGACAGAAGCAGATAAGGGACCGAGGAAGACAAGCTGTGTCAAGGACTGCCTTCCCTCTACTCCCATCTCCATCTGAATGCCAGCAACCCAAATACAGTCTTTGTACTGCTACCGGGAACAAAAGCAGCCTTGCTTGCTTCCCTGCACCTTGCTGATCCTGTTGCTGTCCCCTGGAGATAGGGATGGCATGACAAAGTCATTTACCAGGCAGTTGCCACCACCCTAAAACCAGAGGGTGGGATTCAGCTACAGAGGGATAATGCTGACCAAGGGCAAGCAAGCCCAGGCAAGGCACGCAGCGCAGCACTGCTCCTGATGAGTAAGAGTGGTGGATGCTAACCCTCCTCGAGGTCTGGTCCTGACCCAGCTTCTGTCACGTTATCCTGTATTCATGGCAGTGAGCAAAGGAGGCTCAGGCCCCAAGTTTACTCTTATCTAGGTTTTATACTTCTCTCCCAGGGCTGTTCTGATATCTTTCTCATTCCTCCTTTTCCCAGTGTTTTCCCTCTTCTTTGTCTCTCCCCCTTCACTTCTGCCTCGTTTTTCTTTTGCTGTCATATTTTTTTCCTTCAGTATTTATAGGGGAAGAGGGGAGTAAATCAAGACACACACGCACTGGATGTTTGTCTTGCTCAGTCACAGAGTGAATAAGCGCCCTTGTTTCAACATGTTTTCCTAGTGAACTTCCCAGGGGCTTTTCAGAATGAGAATTCCTCTGAACAACCAGACGCAAGAGCTGAGCTCTCACTCATTTGCCCTGCGTGGTGGCCTCATTCCTCAGGCTTCCCCCTTGTCCTGCACTCCTGATTTCCAGGAACCCAGCAATGACACAGAGCGGGGCCCACCCACCGCCTGCCCTAAAGCCTCCCTGGCAGGTAGGGAAGCCCAGTGAGGTGAGGCTGCAGCTTCCCAAGTGCTGAGCTGTCTCCTGGTGTGATGGAGCAGCAGGTCTCACATGGGCAAAGCCTCCAATGGAGGTTTCTGTGCAGGGAAGAAGCTATGGGCAGCCAAGACCTTGCCTGCTGGGGCTTTTCCACATCTGCCCTGGGTGGGTGAGGGCTCCCCATCCCTCTAAGCAGCATCCCTCTAAGCAGAAGGGTCTCTGAGCCTTCAGCTGGGATCCGACTTGAGACACTGAAGCTCTTGCAAGAGGTGAAGGAACATTTGGGAGGGATGACACTTCCTCTTAGCAAGGAAGACACTGACCTAGAGCTGATCCAACAAGCACAGGGGCCCCTCAGCAGCGCCCGGACTGTGAAGAAGGACAGGGAAAGAAGCATCTACCCCTTCCTTCACCCCGTTCTCACTCCTGCTCTCCCATCATGCTGGGTTGCTCAGTGGCCACGCAGACCTGGAGACACCTCAGGAGGGACAGAGCCACAGTTTCTGTCTCCAGGGCAGGCCATGGCAAGGGGTGCTTCTCCGTGCACAGCTCTCCATGCTACCCTTGCTAGAAACAAGCACTGCCTGGAGGGAAGCTTGGCTTGATATTGCCAAAGACAGGTGATTTCAGAGTAGTTTGAGTGTTAGGGAGACTTGATTAATAGCTCTCTGTCCTTTTTTCTGCTCCTTTCAGCATTTCTTGCTGAGATGCAAACCTACAGAGACCTGCTGCTGTGGACAACAGCAAATGATGCTAAAAGTTACTGTTTCCAAGCATCAGAAACTAAAAAAGAGCATCCTCACAGAAGAGTACACTAAGAGATCCTGGGGGCTATGTGCTAACACCTATACCACAGGTCCCAATCTTTCCTGGAAGGAGTATAGTCTGTTGCATCTATTTGGGTATCAATAAATCCTGTTTTGCCAGCTGCTAAGCGTGGAATGTTTTATTACTTCTTCTCCAGTCCCAAAATCATGAGATGATACGAGCTGTCAATTTTACATACATAATATCTATCTCTTGTAGTAGGCTTTGTTCCTGGAGATCCCAGAGCACTTGAGAAGATTATGAACAGGTTGGAGCAGAACAGAGAACTGAATCACAGTCTCCCGAGTTTGCCTGTGGAACCATCCATGAAATCACAACCGTGTGGTTACTGAGGCTGACTGTGCCCAGGCTGCCAAGAAGCCAAAAAGGAATCTGCTGGCCTACAGCAGAAGGTAACACAGCTCCACACTGGCCATTGCCAATCCAACCAAGGAATATTCCTTCCCGATCCCAGATTTGGAGATGGGGTTTTTGTGCTGAGCAGACAGCTGAGAGGTGCACCCAGCTCCACCCAAGCTCCCCATCTCCGGTTGTGCCAATCTCCAGCGCATGAAAAGGAGGTGGAAAAGAAAACAAAAACTGAAAACCAACGACACAGAAACCAAGTTAATCATCAAAGAAGGGGGGTGGGAGCAGGAAATCCTTCCTGGCCTCTACAGGCAACCAGCAGAAGCCTTGAAACACAGGCTTAATTAATGAATTAAAACCAAAATGGACATGGCGCAACAAGCCTTGTAAGCACATTGAAGGCATGCAGTATCATCCATACAGTTAGGCAACGTGTTGATGACTGCAGCAAGCTGAATACAGTTCAGATCCTGGTGCCCAAGACTGTTTCAAAGGCCATGCCTGAGCTATGCCCCTGTGATGTCTAGAAATCTTCTTCTAATTTCTAGCCTATATTTTTACATGAACAGATTTACCCTGCTTGATCTTACATGAGAAGTGCCCTTTGATTCAAACAGATGTTCCTCCTTAGCTGGTATTCCCTTCCTTGTCCTCCCTCCGAATTTAATGCTGAGTAGTCATTTTCCCCTTCAGCCCTTTCAAAGTTGAAGACTCAGCATAACCACTAGAAAGGGGTCCTCCCCCAGGCAGCACATATCCTCCAGTTAATGCCTGTGTCCTGTTACACACCCTCTCACTCCTTCCGTGATTCACCCTCCTCCTGCACGCTCACTGAGTATCGTTGTTACACAACGGGCACTTACATCGTGCCTGTAACTTGTTCCAATAATTAAGATTCCCCGTGGTCCAGCTCATAGCCTGCAGGCCTGATATAAGCCCTGGGAAGCTTGTGATTGTCCTGTCATGGTACCCTGCAGGAGCTATTCAGAGGCTCATGCTACCCTAAGAATTCACACCCTCGTATCTGAAGCCAGGTCCTGACCATCTTCACTGAGCTCTCAATGCATGCTCCCTAGCATGAAAATGCATCCCCCTAACAACTTGGTTCTGTTTTCCTTCCCTTCATCGCCTACCCTGCAACACACAGCTGAGTATCACATGAAGGCGGTCAGCCCATGTTGTCACAAGTACCTGAATGTAATTTTATGCCATATAAATTGAGTCTATCTTCTATAAATCACCTGTATGAAGCTCTGAGAGTATCTGTAGATCTGCTTTAAGCACACCTGCAGCATTGTTTTTTAACCCTATATACCAGGGTAGCTCTGCTGATCTATCTGGATGCATTGCTGACTGAATGTGATACGTGTGAAAGCAACACGAAGCCTTGAACTTGTTTTGCCTGCTCTGCTCTTACCCTGGGAGCTGGTTAATGCATGGGCATTGCTCAACGGTGTCTACATGCTTGATGGGTTGATTTCCTGTGTTTTCTTGTAGCAGGAATAGCCAGCACACCATTTTCTGGGCTGTGGATTTGTGTTATATAAAGGTGCAAGAAATGAGAAAGGACTGAAAATATGTAGGATGTGAAAGGCAGTGTGGATTAGTGGGTAGAGCACAGAGAAGGCAATTAGTAGGCAGGTTCCCTGCTCCTAGTTTGGTTGGAGTTACTGTGAGAACCAGGGCCAGTGAATCACGGGCTGGTTGATCTAATTCTCTGTGACTCCCCATGACTTCATCAGTCACTGGCGTTTGAAACTCTGCTCCGGAGCCTGTCTAAAGGAGTGCCCCAGGCTTGGCTTAACTGTTTCTATTCTATTTAGTTTGAAATGGACCCAATATTTTCACTTTTTCCATCCTGGGGAAATTTTTTCTAGCCACGAAGATTTTTGTGAGCACATCACACAATGGAAACACTTGAGTACAAGCAATAAAGTACTTAAACTTACTGGTTAACAATGAAAAAAGAACCCAGGTTCAAAACAAGAACAAAAGCATCAGCAAAAACATACCGAGGATTTAAAGGGGTCACAAGCATGAGAAATAAGAGAATGAACCAACAAAAAGGCTGCATAGCAACTTCAGGCAAAAAAAAAAGTGTCACTTTTTCCCTGAACCGTTTCAGGCGGTTCCACAGTCCATGCCTCAGTTTCTCTAATTGCTCCATGGGGTTAGCAACCCAGACCTATTTTGTGAAGGTGTTGTCAAGTTTAATTTGTGAACCTTTGAAAAACGCTCCGATTTTTTCAGATGAAAGGCACTGCAGATGCCAAACGTGGGTGGATGCTCTGAGTCAGAGGCATAGACATGGGCATATTGTGTGATCGGCTTGACGCAGTGCACTAGATAGGAGACAGTTGTCTTCTGCGGGAAAAGTAGGGATAGCTAGCACAGAAATCACAGAAGATGCTTACACAAGTGTGAACTCATGCTACAGAAATCAGGAACCTCCCTCCGGGAGGCGGAAAGATAAAGCCTACAATAAAGGAACGTCCAGTCTGTACTTTGGCTTCTAAATTGCCTGAAATACACGTGTGTGCACAAGTCTTCTAAATAGGGTTGGGAACCGAAGCACAGGTTGTCTGAGAAACTACCCTTTAACTAACAAACTGCCCTTTAACTGCTGTAGTCCTCCTGTGATTCCCAGGCAGAGTTAGCCAGCAGTGGCAGTGGTTGCAAGCACCATGTGCTCCTCAAATCTCAGACAGGCGTGAACAGCAGATTTCCCAGGCCAGAAATAACAAGAGAGACATGAGCAAACAGTCCTTTGTCATGAAAAAAACCACCACGATAAGGTGTGATGAAGCGCAGAAAGAGGCTGGGGAAAAGGTGGGCTTGGCCTTTGGCTACAGATCAAAGTAGCAGGGTGAGTGGCAGCAGAGGTGATGCACTTAGCTCTTGCTGGTCACATGTGGGCCTGCCACGCTGTCACAGGTATTTGCAAGCAGGACATGCCCAAGGCACTAATTCCAGGCACGCGGGATGCTTGAGAGTGAGCTGAGGGTAAAAGGGGACCAGTGAAAGTGTCCCTGATACTGATAGGGGATGAGAGGACAACAGGGCTGGGAGGATGACAGGCGGAGGGAGGCTGACATGCCATGGGAGGCCAAAAGGGGGTGGGAGACCTTCAAGGAATCCAGTTCGCACTTGGCTGCATTAGTCTGCGTGTGTGATATGTACAACCTCCCTCTTTCTGTCTGACACAGCATTTAAGCTGAGGATACTCCAAAACTAAACAGCAAGGACAGATGCCACCCCTTCAAAAGCCAAAGAAGGACCTGCAACTTTATGGAACATACCAAATGTTTTAAAGGCAGACAACAGCCCATCTGATTCTGACTGGAGCAGCAGATGATAAACATTACAACATCTTACATCTCAAGCATGGCCATACTTCACCAGTACTGTGACAAATGGAGGAGCTAATACCGTGGCTGGCATCAGGGTAGGTCAGGCAAAGCACAGCCATAACCTGACTTACTGCAGGGTGCCAGGCTATATGTGCCTCTGCATGGACAGGAGAATCAATAATTAACCTCCTCCTGGGTCCAGATACTCCCAAGCCTGCCTCAAGTAACAGGATTAAACTCATTTACTCTGGATTTGCATCAGTAAAACCAAGATGAAAAAATTCGGTCCTTAATCTTTTGACTGCCTATTCCAAAATCTTCACAATCTTTCCTGCCAGGAAAACAAGAGAAATCAAGGCCACCTTCTTCCAAGTTAGACATTTTATAAGGTCTTAAGTTTTAGCTGTTTTTCTTCCTTAAGTATTAATGCTAGTTTGGAAAAGCTCTGCTGATTCTCTTCTGTACACATGAGAACAGGCAGCTCCACCCTCCAGGGTTTTTAATCACTTGGAGATCTACAGGACTGTTAATGCTATGAAGATCAGCTCAGCCCAGGAAGCTGGGGGAAAGAAATACGTGACTGTCAATCAATGCCTTCCTTGTATGAAATTTGTTTTGAAAAAGTAGCATTGCCCTTTGCTATGCCATAGAATGAGGAATGACTCACAAAAGACTATGGTCCTCTTAATAAAAAACCTCTCCATTCGAAATTACTGAAGAAGGTGTGGCCTTTTCCAACAACTATTATCCAAAAAAACCACTGTATACTCAATCATTTCTCATATATAGAGAGCTATAATGACATACAGCCTGTGAGAGGGACAGGATCTATGAGCCAGGGGCCCCAACCACATTTCTGTTGAAGAGGAGAATGTTTTCTCTTTCCTTATCTCTTTTTGCACAAAGCCCTTAGAAACTAGATCTGTTAGACAGGCGCTTCCTGGCTATCTCATTCTCATATCAGACCCAAAATGTATGCTGCTCTTGGTTGGGGTTGCACCTCTATTTCTTCCACACCTCAAAAAGTGGTGCTAAATGTAAACCTGGCTTTTTACCTCCAGTACTTCAGACACTTCCAGCCAGGCTTTTGTTACAGGTTTAAAAGGAGACATTATTAAAGCCGGAAAATCATATTCTCCAGCAACACCACCATTGCATTCTGTGACAATTAGATTAAGCATAAATCTTAGGCATGCTTAATTTACAGGCAGGGCATTAATCTCAGAGCAATCTCTCTGAAATTCAGAACATAATCTATGCTAAATTGATACGATACGAGTGGAAGATCAACCTCCTTCTTTTCAAGATGATGGCATTCACAGTGCTCGTAAGAAGCCTTTTCTTCTGAAATCTTCTGTGAGTCCAACAAGTTGAACATTTCCCAGGAATACAGCTACTGGAGACAAATCTATTTTTAAAACCCTTTCCCAGTTCTTTTTTCTTGCAAGAAATATTTTTTGCCTCTTTAGCTGTAAAATATTTCTCCTTCCAGGTACGTTACAGGTGTGTCTCAGTTCAGTAGACATTTATGGGAAGAGCTACATCAGATACACCTGAACCCTTCCCTCAGCGAGACCATACAGTGAAATAGGGAATGGGGGGTTTTATTCTACTCATCACATTAGTGGAGATTACATGGCCTGTGGGAAAAACAGCACTAGCCCATTTTAAGTTCAGGTCAGGCTGTGTTCTTCTCTGGTTGGGTTATTTCTAGGTCTGGATGGACGGACCTTGCACAAACCCAACATCAAAATAAATATAAAGGTAATAGGGTCTTTTAAACCCAGTATTATCCCTGTGTTTCCCCTCCCTGTCCTACTGAATGCAGTAAGCCCTCAGGGGAATCGAGTTTAAGAATGCTTTATTCTAGGCGTTCATTTTAATTACAGCCATAATTATTTCTGTGCATGGGTATGACCCAGTTAACAAACCCATCTTCTGCATCTCATGGTCTCTCCGACCCTGCCCATCTCTGCGAGGAGGTAACCTCAGCTCCTGGCAACAAGGAGCAAACTTATTTTTGAAACAAGCGGTCGAACTGGTTGCTGCATCTTAATGAAAACGATTTTTAAAGAACCCAACACATTTCTATGTATATAAACAGCCCTTCCTCCCAAACCTGGTTAGACAAGAATGTTCCTGGGTGTGGACTGCCTTGTATAATTAACTGCACAGCTGTAGCTTCTGATCCCTGGTAACTTCTTTCTTTCTCCCTGCGTCTCCCCAACATAATCCAGGCGTTCTCCTCCTCCCTGCTGGAGCTCCAGGTGCGTCACTTGGGCAGAAACTTTCCAGCATTCTATCGTCATTCCTTGCTGAGACAACGACTGGGCAGACATACCCACTTGGGGCTGAGAGGCAGGAACTGGAGGATAGATTAAGTGGTGAAGCTCATTTGCCCTGTTCAGACGATGGAAACGGGGAGCGCAGCAAGGACAAATGGTACCACTGGGAAGCCAGAGGATGTGAAGAGCCCATCTGCCCCCAAAAAGGAAGAAGAAGTGAAGAAGAACACAAACGCTAGTGGAGGCGAGAAGGAAGCTCTGAAGGGCACCGGCAGCGCATCTTTGGAGACAGGGCAAATCAAGAGCTCCCTTTTCTCCGGGAGTGACTGGAAGAGGCCCATCATTCAGTTTGTGGAGTCGTCTGACGAGAAGAGATCAACCTACTTCAGCATGGATTCGGCAGATTCAAAGAAGATGCAATATGCCAGTGGACAGATAGGGGAGATGAGGAGACCACCGCTCTCCTTTGCAGAGAAGGGCGATCTCAGGAAGTCCCTCTTCAATTTGGATTCCAAAAAGAGCTTCCTGCCTAGCGAAGGGGAAGGGAGGAAGTCATTGTTCTCTGGGGGGCAGATGGGGGACCTGAAGAAAACTTCCCTCCCTCTGGTAGAGACAGGCGACCTGAGAAGACCCCCCTTCAACAAGCCTGACAGAGCAGCCGGGTCACGGCCCAGGGTGAAGCTCGAGGATGTTCTGTGCGATTCCTGCATTGATAACAAGCAAAAGGCTGTGAAGTCCTGCTTGGTGTGCCAGGCTTCCTTCTGTGAGCTGCACCTCAAGCCCCATCTGGAGGGAGCAGCTTTCCGGGACCACCAGCTCCTGGACCCCATCAGGGACTTTGAAGCAAGAAAATGCCCTGTGCATGGGAAGACCATGGAGCTGTTCTGTCAGACGGACCAGATGTGCATCTGCTACCTCTGCATGTTCCAAGAGCACAAGAACCACAGCACAGTGACAGTGGAGATCGAGAAAGCAGGAAAAGAGGTAATGCTCTTTTTATTGCACGTTGCCATCAGTCTTTCCAATGCACCTCAATATTACACCACAGCTTTTGCTTTCCAGTCTCTCCTCAAATCATGTCTGCAATGTAATTCTGGGATGCAGGGGTGGTGGATGGGAAGTGTTTACTGGAGAATGGGTATTGCCTCGGTTCTGCTGCCATGGGGTCATTGTTCTAATGGCTGGTTACAGCAGCATAGCACTGGACTGACGGGGTGGAGAACCTGGCTTCCACCCCTGGTTGCAGCACTGACTTTCAGCAGAAGCTGAAGCAAAGCCCAACGTGCTAAGTTTTGCTTAGTGATCCGCACAGCCAGAAATGTGGGCACGGCTCAAGTTCGGGACCTCCAGAATGCAGGTAACTGGAGGGGTGGCTGCTAAAATTACTACTGGCTGCTAGGTTACTATTGGAAATCGCCATCTCAGCTACTTAGAATGAGATGATGGGTGTTTGTTTTTTCTCTTCTGTTCTGGATATAGTAGTGCCAAGAGCACCTATGGGAAGAGTATTTTGAAGCTTAGGTGCAAATACAAAACTCTGTAACTTCCTCTGACATGTTACTAAAATAGGTTTAGAAGATGGATATCAAAGGAGATGAGGCTGGTGTGGGGGGCAGTGCTCACTAATCAAGTCTTCCACCTTTGTTTGCTTCAAGTCTCATGCTGTTTGATTTCTGGGTGGACATATGATTAGTCCACTAGATGTAGTAAGGATCAGGGTCTCACCGTGTTTGGTGCTGTACATCCCCATAGTAAGAGCATGCTTAAAAACCTTCTAAGCAGACAGGACAAGAGAGATTACAGAAAGGAACCCCACGACATGCTAATGTAAACCAATTTGCCTAGAGTCACACAGCCAGTCCACGACAGAAACTGGAAGGGCACTGAGTAAGATCTGCTAAACCCTACTCTTAGGCACAGCGCTCTGATGTGGTGAGCAGGCAAATAAAAGTGCCCGCTACTAGAAATTCCAGAGTTATCCTTAACTTGGAAGAAGGGTTGAACTCTCTCTAAGGTGGTAGGAAGATGTATGTCATAAGGCTGAAATAACACCTTCTGCAGAGCTTCCCTCCGTCTTCCTGTGCACGTATTTTGTCTCTTCTTGCAATGTCATCTCCAACTTGCAGACTTACTGAAACCAGACAACATTTCTTCCATGTCTCAACCAGTCTTTCATAAAGAAATTCCTGCAGGGCTCGCTAGCCTGCTGTTTGTTTCATAATTGCTTATTCTTGTGTTTTTGATGTCGGCTCTCAACATAGCATATGCTGACTCTCATAAAGCTGAGTCTGGTGTCTGCCAGGTCGTCCAATTCCTCTTAGCTGTTTTACCGAAGTTAACAGCTGCTCCCTGAGGAACCAGAGCTAGTCACAGCCTTCTTCCTGTGGTTGGATGGACCTAGAACACCTTGCTCTTAAAGGAGCTGGGCTTTACCTAAGATTTAAATGATGTTTGATCTCTTTCTCAGAATCCTTTTGCCATTCTTGTTAGCTCCATGCTTCAGTTCCTGTGCTGCCCTTTGCTGTTTCTGCTGCTGCTAAGCCTAAAGGATTTAGGGCTTTATCAACATGAATCATACACATGTGCAAGTTTCTCCTGACAGCGAGTTTTGATCATGTTGTGACTTGAGTATTCACTCAGACAAAAACAATTAGCAGGATAGCTGCTGCTTGCAAATGTTTATTCCTAGCCCCGATTTATTCACCCTAGGTGGAGCCTTAGCAAGAACCAGAAAGAGGAATGAACATTTCCAAGTCCCTTTTTTCCCCCCACCTATTCTTTTCCAGTCTTGCAAATCAGCTGAACCGGGATGCGACCACAAATTGGAAGAGTGGCAAAGTATGGTTGGTGCTGCTGGCCTTTGTGAAAAGAACAAACGAAAACCCCACTCTAGGTCACCCCCGTCCTTGACCCATTTTACAGCTTGCATCCAAGCATCTCTAGGGTAGCTTTAGTACCTCCAAATTCGCTAACTGTACCCCTGGCTGGTGACCAAAACACAGCGTTATCTACAGAGGCCCTTTCACACAGTGTGGGTTGTCAAGGAACAATAGGTTTATCTGCAAAGGTTTCCCAGTCCTTGGCCGTGCTGCAACTCCAAACCTGGAGAGGATTCCAGCAGAACTTGGTGTGGGGGGACGTATGTGTGTGTGCTGCGATGCACCTAAGCCTAACCCTCAATCTGGGTGCTCAGCACAAAACTGTCACGTAATAAGGTGTAACAAGCTTGTTTTAGGCAGATCTATTCCTTTCATATGGCAGAATTAATGCAGGTTACAGTCTCTCTCATGAGTCTACCTTTGTTATAGGGCCTGTAGGGAAGAAAGGTGCTTCGGTTCAGGGTTGGGAAAGCAAGGGATAGTTTAAGATCCTTGTGTAAAATTAGGTAACTCTGCTTGCTCCACAGTGCAGACAGAGACAGTACAGCTTAAGAGAAAAGGAATGCAAACAAGCCAGTAAACAGACACCTACTAGTTAGAGCATTTAGGCAAGCAGTGGAAAGACTGATTTTTGTCTGTGAGACAGAGGGAGAATGCAGCAGCATATTCCACTTTTCAGGAGCCTGGGGTAAGAGGCACTCATCCCCCTTTTCCTGCTGTGCTGACAAGACAAGAGTGAAAGGCACAGGGGGTCAGAGACAGCTTGGCAGGGAATCCCAGTCTTTTTTTTCCTGATTTTCCACACAATGGTATTTGTGTTTTTTTTTACCCAGCAAACCCTTAATGCCTTCCCCAGAGCCACTTTGCATTAGTTTCCTGTTACAGATTTAGAAGCAAAGGAACACCCCCACCAGAATCAGCACAAGAGACAACCAAGAAAAAGGCTGTGAGGCTGGGTAATAACCACACACACAGCTGAAAAGTGGAAACTGTCAATAGCAGCTTGTACACCCAAATAAAACCCTCTGGCCAGCTTGATTTATCAGCAGAGCCAGAGCCCCCCTTTTGGACAGCATCCTTCATTTTGAAAGGGGATCCTTCATTCAAAACCTGTTTTACAGGCCTAAGCTCAAAATGAAACAACTTCACATATGCCTGCCAGTCACAGAGCTGTAAATAACCTGTCCTTACTATCCAGCACCAGCCTTAGTACTCAGCACGTCAGGTCAGTTCTAGTGAAAAGCACTTTGATTCTCTTCCTTAATTCTTTACCTTGAAAGCAAAGTTCACATTGCAGAGCAGGTTTAAAGAGGCAGCAGAGAACTGCTCTGCAGAAAAGGGACCTGGGTGTTCCTGCTTTCAACAAAGCCACTTTTAAAAGGGGAGAATTCACAACTTGGGCTTTGGAGTCAACCATCCACAGACATGCACCCAGAGGGATTTCCATCTGAGCCCTCTCTGTATTGCTTTCACTGTCTGAATAGAGAGCAAACACGAGTGTGTTGGCCCTTCTCACTGATGCAAGGTTAGGGGCACGATGTGGCCATGAGACCTTATCTACACAAGTTGTGGTTGCTGTGTGGACACAGCTTACAGTAGATGCTCTTTCCACAGTGATGGTGCAAGTTACCTGCAGGACGTTCTTCCTAGCTGGAAGGCTGGGGAAGCTGACCTGCTGCCAACTGATCTGCCTGTTTGCCTGCGTTCTGCATTAGTGCCACTGCAGATAGGGCAGAACACAGGGGAAACCCACCAGTTTGTCATTAAGGAATTCCCTTCAAACGGTGCAAAGCAGAGAGCCTTTCCTGGCCTCCGCTCATGTCGTGACTAGTGGCATTAATGCAGGATGCTGGCAGAGTCTACAGAGACTGTAGCCCCCTGACACCCACCTCTGCTTAACAAAAGCTTAGACAGAAAACTGCAATGGCAAAAGCAGCAGAAATAACGTCCCAAACAACTTGCTGACTTCTCAGCGTGCAATTTCTAATACAAGCCCTGTATTAGGGCAACTGGTTTAAACACTTCTCTAGCTTCATTATTGCATCTGGTTGTTGCTGTCAGGTAATTAGCATAGCTCTCCCAGGCTGGTGACACAGGGGTGTTCCCTGATTCAAGGCCTGGGTTCCCAGAGCATTAAGGCATGATGATGCTTGTATTGCTGCCTTGCAAAAATGAGTCACATCGTGATGCAAGACCCATAATCTCTAGGTCCTTTACAGCACAAGGGCTGGGTTCAGCTGTGGATGTACACTCTGAACTTTCACTTAGGCCTCTTGACTGTCCTAATTAACCTAGACTCTTACAGAGGATTCTCTCTTAGCTCAAAGACTCTCAGTGCCAGTTTGCTGTAGTCAAACCAAATGCTCTAAAACGGTATTTCCTACAGCTTCTTCACTGTTACTTCTACACTTACAGTGGGTGGAGGTGCTAGATCATCACCTGAACACCAGGTCTCACCCAATGGATTTGTTCTGGATGGTCCATCACATAAGGGGATCAGGAGTTCTTGACCCTGGAAAATCTGAGAAATATGAAGGAAACTGCGAGAGAAGTTTCTTGATAGGGAATAAAGTGGAGAAGTGGACAATACCTAGTACCTGTAGCCAGCCTATTGTAAATGTAACATAGGATGTGCATGGACAGCCAAAGCAATCTTTCAACCAGTGCCAGACTGATCAAGGCCTTAAAAACATCACTTTCGCTTAACCCCTTATATTGTGGTCCATTTCTAGAGCACCCCTACTGAATAAGCCTCCTTGTACCCACATCACCAGTTCCTGCACTATTCCACAGCCTCCCTGAGCCTCTTTTTAGCATCTTTTATGCTTAGGCTAGTTTAAATGTTTGTACTACAGTGCAATGGAACACCTCCCTTGCTGGTGTCTGTGCTAGTGTTTCCTTTTGCCCTCATTATGGGCGTTTTAACCCATGTTGAACCTGGGTGACTGTGGTGTTTGCATTCTGGGTATTGGAACTACCTCTGTAATTTCCACTTGCAAATCACAATTCTCACTCTAAATGGTAGTGTGGGTCTCTTAAATAGTTGTTACATCCCATCCCAGAGGCACCCAAACTGCCTTTCTGGGTGAAGGGATATTATAACTGCAAGTTAGGAGTTAGCATCACTTTTGAGCAAGTAATAGTTTACAAAACTCCTTTGATACCCATCTTAATTAAAAATTACTATAACAGCATAATATTGCTATCAACATCTTTCCATCCACCACCTGATTCTTTATCCTGTTACCTTTCTTTTCAAATCCCTGTGTTTGAGAGTGTCTCAGAAAAATTCCTCCACTCCTCCTCTGTATGATTTCACTCATATTCTTGTAGTAGGAATGCCCTGATATTTAGGGATGAGGAGGAAGGAAGACCTCCCATTGCCCAGGAGATGCGCTTTTTACTTTGCTAACAATTAATGCCATCTTCTCTGAACCCCTGTAGAATATGAGCTTCAGCTCATCATGGTATTTACTTGACTGTTGAAGGCTGTCAGGGTGTATGGAGAGTATTTCGAGGGCCAGTGCTCTCCACAAACAAGGACAATCACAACGGCAATGTGAGGATGCAGCTCTTCTGGCACTGAGATACCTTTGAGTACATTTGCCTTTTTTGTTCCCCCTTGCTTTTGTTTTATCAGGCAATACAACAACTATCAGATTGTTTTCCCTCTATAAATAGAGATTTTGCTAAATTGGAACAGCTAAAGTCAATGGCTCTCAGATGCAGCTGTGCATGATTCAAACTTAAGAGGATGTTCAGACACTATGGTGAATGGCACCAAGACAAGAGCCCTGATGGGCTGATTTCCTTGGTCTGAGCTGTTTGACAGCTTGTTGCATGCTTTTCTTCATCGTGTGGTGCTGTTTTCTACTCCTTGAATGGAGAACTGAAAACCTGAAAACTCCCACCCCAAGGGAAGCCTCAGGTTTTCATGCTGTGCTATCTTCTTGAATGGCAGCAAAGCGGTGGGAACTACCACTTGTGTTTTAACCGCAGGGAGACCTCACTGTGTCACTTGCTGCAGGAGTGGATTTATCCATCCCTATCTCCCTTGCCTCTAACTGTTGGCCTAAATGTAAGTGCTTTTGGGTAATACAACCATTTGCCAAAGGATCCCACATGAACAGCAGGTTTGCAGGACTTTCCCAATGCGACCCAGCTCGGTCGTGGAGCACAGGTAATTCCTGCAAACTGCATAGTTCCTAAACAGCTCTTGGGAGAAGTGCTCCACTGCCAGATTGCCTGTAGTTACAGCTGTGCTGTGACCAACCTGTACACACATGAAACACAGAAAGGTCTTGAAATGCGTAAACAAAGGCTTTGTCATGATCTGTTGGGCAGGGACGTGGTGAATGTGAACGACCGAGGGAGGGGTTGCCCAGAGTTAACGGCGCAAGGCATTACCAAACAGCCAGCTCCTGTTTAGTAATGTCCAGAGACATGGCATGCACACCACCCGGCATGTTACATCAGTGCATAGCTGCCCAGCCCTCCATGGGCTCCAGTTCTATGAACTGCCTTGCATGCAATTGTCTGGTCTGAGCTTCTCTGGGAAGCCGGTGCAAAACGAAATGCAAATGAATCCCGGTGAAGTTGCTGATCTAAGCCAAGCAATGGTTGACTACACCTCCTCCCTCCTCCTTCTCTGTTTTTTATTTTTTCCAAGCATTCCCCAGCTTCATCATAACATGAAAGCTCTCAATTCAGAGCAAATTAATCCACAATCCTGTCTAAACAGAATTCCTGCCGGAGGCATCGTCCTCTTGTTGCAACACCCGTCAAACGTCATTCCGTAATTACATGAAAACTGTTATTGCTGCAGAGGCACACCCTGGGATGGGCCCTTCACTGCATACACAGCTGAATTTTGAAACAGGCCTCTTCCCCCTCCAGCTAATGACTCTAATGTGATTAAAAGCGGCACCATGACGGTAGCCTAGTAGGTGGGTGCTTCTGCTGCTGTCTTTGCTGAGGGAGCTGAATGTCTTGACCCAGCGAGAAGCTCTGGGATGCTGTCCAGTGTCAGCACATGATCTCCATTTCAAGCAGTGCCAGGAACCTGTACCTCCCAGCTGTTGTTGTTCAGGGCCAAATGCATAAGTGGGAGCAGAGCATCTTTGAAGCAGGCCACCCTCAGCCCCAGTTCATGAGACTCTCCTCTCCTCACAGGCTGAGCTTTCACTGCAGAAAGAGCAACTGCAGCTGAAGATCATTGAGGTAGAAGATGAAATCGACAAGTGGCAGAAGGAGAGAGACCGCATCAAGGTGCGTATGGGATATTTGTTTCAGTTCACATCTCTCTTTCTGCTGTACTTGTCGCTTTCTTTTCCACTCTCTCACATCCCTCTCCTCCTTTCCCCAATTTCTCTGACATAGCCAGCTCTTATTCACTCCATCCCTTATCCTCACTCTCTCTCATCACTCTCCAAAATTCACTCATGCCAAGTCTTGGAAACAACAACTCCTACTAAATTACCATTGCAACATACCCTGCAGGAGATCAAGAAGAGGCAGCAGAGCCTTGTTACAAAACGATCCAAGGCACCTCCCTGCTTTCGGCCCCTTAGAGCTCTATCACTGGTAGCCAGGCTGATTCGGAAACAAAGGTGTGCTGCTAGACCACACACACAAACCAACTCCAGAGGGGTTCTGGATTGCCCAAACAGAGATAAGGCAACAAGAAAAGATGCAGTCACACCAGCAAACACCTGATTTATGGTGGAACAGCTCATTTCCATACAGATACAGGGCTCTATTATAATTCTTTCATCACGCTAAGGGTTGGACTATAGTCGTGGTGTTATTTTTGTCATTTATACCCTAACTGAATGGAGGAGTGAAAACACAATTTGAAGACACCCCAGAAAATCTGCATAACATTAATAAGCAAAGCCATTCTTCTCCCTTTTATGTGGTACACGTACATTGTCTTGCCAGTTCTGCTTTTCGTCTGCTTTATTACTATTATTACGATTATGACTATTATTACTATTATTACTGTTATTATTATTGGAAACCTGACCTAGAAATTTTAACTCTGAACAGAGTTACATTCACAGTCCTTCTGAGGGATGTTTCAGAGGGACCTAGAGGTGAGGTTTGTAAGAAGTGTTTTAGCACCTTTCACCCTTGGCAACGGTGGGAATTTGGTCCTCAAGTTCTTGAGGAGCCAGAACCATGATTTAGAAAGTTAAACAGTGGTTTTAAATATCACCAAGGAGTGCAATTCAGGAACTGAAATATATGCTCTGATTATAAATCAGGAAGACAGCGTGCCCTTTAGATTACATACACGCAATTATTGCAAGAACAAGTATTACTTCTCTGGTGCTGAGACTGACATACCCAGAGTCTCTGTAGTCACAGTCTAAATGGGAATGCTTGGACATATCTCCCCTACTCTGTTTCCCTCTGTCAGATGACTCCCTGAGAAGTTTAACACGTTATTTCTCCTGCCTCTTTCCTGCTGCCTCCTCTCTCTGACCCTTCCCTCTGCAGAACTACACCACCAATGAGAAAGCAACAGTGGACCAGCATTTCAAAGAGCTGATCCGTGACCTGGAGAGGCAGAGGGATGAAGTGAAGGCTGCCCTGGATCAGAGGGAGAAGACTGCATCAGAGAACGTGAAAGAAATCGTGGATGAGCTGGAAGAGAGGGCAAAGCTTCTGCGGGAAGACAAGGAGAACAGGGAGCAGATCCACCAGATCAGTGACTCCGTGCTCTTCCTGCAGGTAACCAAGATCTCAGTTTAGTTTTCTTTCTGTGAAGACAGTATTTGTCCCAAAGACAAATCCCAAGCTGGTGTAAGATGCATTAATCTCCACCAGTTCAATGCACATTTACAGCAGGAACCTACCCTGATATTCAAAGCTGTCTCTGCTCTGGTAGGTGAAGAATGAGCCTCTGCATGCCACCTCCTGGTGCTTTTGTAGGTGGCTGGAGCTCACAGGCAGAACATTTGTCTGCCCCCTCCATCTTCCCTGTTCTCCTTTGCACTTCATACTATTTGGAGACTAACCTTAGCCAGTTTCCTAGGATCTAGCCTCCAGCTCTTTATGTTCCTCAGTAACCTCTCTTCCCTTCTTTTTGGCAGGAGTTTGGTGCTTTGATGCGGAATTACGTCCCCCCTCCATCTCTTCCAACATACAGTGTGCTGCTCGAAGGGGAGAGCATGAGCCCATCTATGGGACTCCTCAGAGATGACCTCCTAAATGTCTGCATGAGGCACGTGGAGAAGATCTGCAAGGCAGACCTTGGCCGCAACTTCATAGAGAGGAACCACATGGAGAATGGTAGAGTATCTGAGATCTACCCCTTCCCTCCCTCCCTTGGCAAAGCCTAGCACAGAGTCAGAGGTAAAGTGTGATCAGCGTGCTCTCATAGAGCAGAAAGTAAGCAAAGACCTAGTGGGAGAAATACTACCAGTAATGGGTTAGTACCACAGCACTGCAAAGAGTCTTCTGAGTCTTGCTTTCCATGTCTCCCAACTAGTTCTGCAGAAAGAACTTGTCTTGCATCAAGCTTACACATAATTTTAGGGGGACAGGGAACTAGAATGGGATTCCACAGCCGAGTTTCACTTCCTAACTCTCCCACAAAAAGCTTCTGTAACCTTGGGCAGGTTAATTATTCCCAAAAGATGACCTCCTGAACTAAGAATAATAGGGATTGCAATTAATAGTTATCTCACCAGGCCGCTATAAGGATATAATCTATTAACAATTGTGGAACCTAGATACCAGAACAATAAAGGTCAAGAAGCTGGATAGGTAACATGAAGATAAATTGCACCCTGCTGTTCAGGAGGATGTGTGACTCAAAAAGATGCAGGGATAATCTCAAGTCCAGTTCATGCAATACAAGCAGCTGAGGAACTCTGCTGCAAACCTGCAAGACCACTGTTGTTTCATGCAAATTCACAGTACTAATTCCTGCCATATTAATACACCACCTTCTTCCTCGGCAAAAGCCATGTAAAGCACTCCAACTTCCTTCCAGAAAAGACAAATTCACATCAAAAGATGATATGATAAAGGAGGAAGGGAAGAAACAACCAAAAAAAATATCCTCTAAACCAAAAACCCAGACAAAAAGCAGCCTGTTGAAAAGATGCACAGCAGTCAGAACAACGTGGGTTCAGTTACTGGTCAACATGGCAATGCTTTTCAGAGCCTGGGTTTTGTGAATCAGCCTGCCTGCATTCACAATCTAGAGCAGTAAGACTGAAGGTGACAGGGGGCCAGAATACATTTAGATCTGTAATGAGAATCACTAGTATTCATCAAGTGACAGCCTGCTGCCTCCCTACATTAAGGAGAGAAAGAGTAAGCCCCTGGCCCCAAGGAGCCTGCACTGCAAACAGTTCATTAATGTTTATCTAGTGCTGTCAGTCTCCATTAGACATGAATTAGATGGAGCAGATTCTTCTGGTCAGGGGAACTGAACTTCTTAGTTCAAAGTGCTCATGATACATAGCTAGAGTTGGATTTTTTAGCTCTCCCTACCCTTCAAGTAGCACCAGAAACTGAACATTACTCGTCTTCCAACATTTAACACTGCCACGTACCTTGTTGGATTCTCAGTGCTCTCTTTGTGCCAGTCCTGAAGCAAATATATCTGACTTGGCTATTTGTACAACCCAACAAGCGTATGCTCAGTCCTAATGGCTCTGGATAAAAACTGACTACTTCTTGATCCTTTTTAATCGGGGCCCCTTCCATATTACTGATGTCAGAAGTCCTGTGGAATTCAAGTGGCAATCTGTGGGATTCAAGTGGCAAAATATGAGTGGGGCAACAATTAACTACTGCCAGAAAGGTGGGCACTTAGGGCAACTTTACCAGGGATTTAATGGACACAGCTTGGAGTCTGCCTAATGAGAACAACAATGGTATCCACTCAGCTGGGAAATGTTATTTAAGGTGAGTCTCAGAAGCTTCAGAGCTCTCCGTTTTTCAACCCACAGTTACACTTGAAAGAGGACAGCACTCTGCATCTAGTGACTGCAAGGAAATAACTCTGCAATTACTTAATGGATTTAATTAACTCAGACTCCCCCTGAGTCACTGCAACAAATTCATTTGCAACTGGCTTGATCTTCTAGTGTAAAAAACTTCCCAGGAAGAAATATTGTATTAATGGAATGAAACCAGCTTAATAGCAGACTCCAAAGGGAATCCACTTTCTTTTAGTTGTCATAACAGGTACCTACTTAGTAGTGTGGCAAGGAGGAAAATAATCAGAGAACATCCAGGGATTTTAAATAACACAAAGATAAATGGGAGAAATCATATAAAAGTTTGTTCAATCACTTAAGAAGCAAAGAATGGAACTATTGAAACACAGGAAACAAATTCACCCCCTTGCAGAGAATAATAGGTTTATAGAACACTTGAGGCCTTAAAAGAAAGTATTTTTGTGAGCATCTCTACTGATAGAGCACCAGATCCTGTGGGTCAGTGTCAGAAAACCAAAACCAGGCTGTGTAATACCTGGGAAAAGGGTAGGTTTCATCTACTTTGCATGAAGCCTGAAGCAAATATCCTTGTCCGAGAGCCCAGGAAGTCAGAGCTGTTTGCAGCTCAGGTTTAGCATTGTGCTTTAAAAACTGAAGAAAGCAACTGAGCTCTCCTGACACTGATTTTCTTGAGCTTTGTAGCACTTGCAGTTCAAGATCTGCTGGTTGGAAGCCAGCACTATGCGTAGGTTAAACACATAAAAGAAGCCAAACCACTGCTTTTGAAGTGGGATGCAGTTTTAGCCACACGGCAGTATTTTGGTAGGAAAATGCCTCACCCTCAAATCTCCCTATGGATTTTCAGGAGATAGTGTACCTACTGAATGGCCAAATGCTTCAGCTATGCTATGGCTCTGAGGGAGCTTTCTCCTTGCTCCCAGCTTGGACCTCTGGGCAGCTACAGCACTGCTTTACCTCCCAGCCAAATAGCCCCACAGAGGTATTAAGAAATAACAGATAAAGTTGTTTTCGAAGAGCAGAACCGTCTCTCCTGCAGCACTTGAAGAAGCAATTCCAATCTGTTATCCCCTTCCCCCTATTCCCGTTCCTATATCAAGATCACTCAAGAGCCGCCTCCAGCTCATGCCCTCCTCTGCTTCTCCAGGTGACCACCGGTACATGATGAATAACTATGAGTGGAACCAGCCTGACAACTTGAAGAGATTTTCCATGTTCCTGTCTCCCAAAGGTATGGCACCCTAATGGTGGCCTGGCTTCCTCCAGACTGGGAAGCAGTGAGTGCTCAAAGCCTAAGCAAGGCAATGCCTTTAGAAACACAAAACCAGGAAGGGTAGCACAAAATAAGTAACCAGATTTCCTCTGGGCTCTAGACCTGGATTTGCCAGGTGTTTACAGCTGCTGTTCTGCAAAGCTGGTGGGCAGTGTGAAGGGATATGCCAGCAGTTAGCCCTGGCACTCCCCTGAAGGCACATTTGGAGCGCAGCGTTGCCCGCCCTCTTGTTAGGGTTCCATGGGGATAACCCAGATCCCAACACTGAGCCCTTTGTCTGTATTTTCCGCTTTGCCCTTCTCCACTGTTCCCAGCCCATGCCTGGCAGCTCTCTGGCAGCCCTGCCTGGCGCCATGGGGATGAGGATGTCCTTTGGAGCGGAGGCAGCATTCCCAGTTGAGCATCAGCAAGACTTTAGCTGGACTGGTTCCTGCAGGCTCCCCAAGTTAGGAGACAGGCTCCTCATCAGAGACTGCAGGGGGGCATTTTGCCAGTGGTGGGTTTGTTTTGCATGGAGCCTGTCTCCAAACACTGCCCGGATGGTTATAGCTGCTGTGCTGCCCCAGCTGCTTCAGAGCTTTACAAGCCCCGTGCTGTCAGGAAAACACATGTTCTGCTAAGTGGAGCTGCAGATGCTCGGGAGAGACCACAGGCTCAGCCGTGCATCCAAAACCGTTTTCAACCTGAAGGGATTGGCGGTAAGTTAGATCTAAAATTGCATGGTCTGAACCCATCTCCACCCAACTTCAGGTTCAGGTGGAAACAGCCCATCGTGCATTAGAACAGTGTGGCAGGGTATGATGGGAGGAACACAGTAGACAATGCTATTTTGCCATCACTGCTCCCACGTGTGTGAAACCTGACATGGCAAAAGGAAAACCAATTTGTGACAGTGCCACTGCATGGCATAGCCTAGCTGCTCACTGCTCCAGATCAGAGCAGGGACTTCCTTCTTTTCCTCCCTGGATAATTAATTGCTAAGACCTAGGAGCAGGGGCTTACTGGCTCCCAGCTGGGATCCAGCATCCCAGCTTCCTGAAGGATGTGCCTAGAGAAAGGAGGGATGAACAGGAAGTGCTAGATAGAAGGTATCTTATTTAACGCTCTTTATTGGAGCCAGTGGGGACACTTGCTGGATGCAGTCAGCTAGAGCGTAGTGTACAGCAGCTTGCAGTCCAGTGGGCCACTGGTCCAGCAATGGGTTTTTGAGTATACACATAGTGGGGGAGCACTTCTGCCTATGCACATCTACCTTTTCCTCAGGGCACAGACAGGTTGCCTTCCAAAACTCCTCATTCTATGTTTTCTACCAACAAAGTCACTTCATCAAAAACAAAACCTAAGCACAATCTCTGCTGAAATGGGGTTTGAATAGCACAGGGTTCTCTTGCCAGGATGAGGACTCAGGCATGACAGAAAGGAGCCAGCTGCTGAAACCACACTGATGGGGTGCTTGGGAATGGACTGAATCAGTAGGCAAACAGGAGACATGATCCATTTAGCTTGCATGCTGCCTAGCAAAGGATTATCTGATGAATAATGTGATGTACCCATAATCATTTAACTCTCTGGAGATTTCTGTGCACTATGTGTCATGTAGAAGTCCAGCAATGCCTCCCATTGCATCTTTTCTGAGGAATTCCATAAAACGGGATTTTAAGAAACAGAGGACCACCCTTTGCATTGCACAGTACACAATATCCTTGAATATTTCATGATAGCTTTGTAACACACCCTTTTTCTCGCTAGGTTGGATCACTGCAAATCCTGCCTGAAGCCACAGTGGCAAGCGTGTTGGCTGCATTGAGGAAGGCTCCCCAAGCTGTGCTCTGTGCTAACCACAGATGCCCACACTAAGAAACTGCTTGGATTTGAGTTGAACCTATAGGGTTTTTTAAGCCCTGCTTAAATTCAAGGAGACTTTACTGTCCTAGTCATTAAAAACAGTATCACAGAGCATCCGCTTGCAGGGTGTCCTAATGAGGCAGAGGGGAGACATAAAAGATTTCAAATGCTGCCTAAAAGACAGAGGAACAATCTGTTCCATTGCTCGGCACTCCTTTCTGTCCTCTCCACTAAGCTTTCTTCTCCTGATGTGGCAAACAGCTCGGCCAGAGCCAGGAGGAGGTTGGAAAGATCACCTCGTGCCTTTGGAAGTCTTTGAATGAAGAGTGGAAGGGATTCGGGCCCACAGAGGGAGAGCCAACTGCTTAAACAGGAGCATTGCTTATATAGGAAACAGGCCACAGGATGGCAGCATAACAGCTCCGAGTACTCACCTCTTCCATCTCCTGGGAGTCCAGTGTCTCACTAAAGGGGTACAACAGCGCTAGTCTCCATCACAGGATGATGCGTTAGTGAAACCCTAGAGTGGCTGAGACAATGTGTGCTGGAGCAGGAAATGTTCCTCTCTTGTGTCTCTTTGAGCTCCAAACCCCAGCCTCTGCCTGCACGACTCTTTGCAGAAGAGTCATGTTGAGTAGACAAACCTGAGTTGGCAATCTAGTGCAGCTAAAGACAGTTCCGTGGTGGTTAGAGTGCTTTGTTCTCTAAATGAGAAGGCTGTCCATCATTCCCTAGAACCCAGAGAAAAAAAGACCAGGCTTTTCTCTCCTCCATGGACCCAGATTTCTGGTTTGGGGCTGCTTTCCAGACTGGTGGGGACTGTTCCATAGAGCAGTGCCAGGCACAGGCCTTTGAGAGCCAGCTCATCAGGAGCCAACTGCTGAACTGGATGCTCTTGTTTTACAGCCAGTTTCAACCCACGATCATGGGAATTTTCCTCCTTCCAAGCGACTGAGGAAACACTTGGTACGGGTAATTCCGACTTGAGTGTGAAAGGATCTAACCCCCCGTGCCACAGCTTTCTAGCTGCCTAACCAAACCTCTGCTTCCCCTCTCAGCTGTCCTGTCATCTGTCACTCACTGTCTCACAGATCCATCTCTTAGCTGGGTTATCAGCACTGTCTGCATAGACCCAAACTCAGGATCTCACTGCTCTAGATCCAACGTATACAGGAGGGAAAGGCATCCCTGTCCTCACTGTTCAGACAGTGAAAGAAGAAGATGGAAAATACAGATGCCAATCTGTAAAGATCCTGAGATTCCTCACCAAGTGCCATCAACAGGAGTGCCAGCATCATCCAAAGCAACCAGTGGAGGATGTGGTGGATTCCAAGCACCCACAGCCAGTCTCAGGAGCACAAGGCAGCTCTTCTCCATCAAACATACACCTTTTGCTTAGCTTATAAGAGCCTGCCCAAAGCTGACTGTACAGCATCCAGCACGATGAGGAGGGGATGCTTTGAGCTAGTGTATCAAGAACCCCAGCAGCTGCGAGTCATGCCTTTTCTTCCCAGATTCCCACCTTCCTTTTCCTTGCCTGTATTTTCTTTCTTTGCTTTGTTCATGCTCAGAGGGTCCTGCCTTGCCTTTCATTCAGAGGCAGCCCACAAGCATCCATGCCCGCTCTACCTGGGGTAGCTCTGGTGACTCACAACCACACCTAAGTTGTTCCTGCTTTTCACGCCACAGGCAGGGCTGTTTCCCTCTCATCATCCTTGCTCTCAGATTCATTCGGGCAGCCGGGGCCTGACCCCAACGAGGGGAAGCCTTGCTTTAATTTCTATGGGCTTTGAATAAAGCCTCAACTGCTTGGAGGCAAGGGAGCTTTGGCAGTTACACGGTTTTGCCTTGTTACTCCTGTCTCTGGAGATGCAGTTTGCCTGCCAGGGAGCTGCTGCTCTTCAGTCACACCTGCACTCTGGGTCTCTCAAGAGAAAGGCTCTTCCCTGCCTGTCTGGAGCACTGGGATCAATTCACACTTGCACACTGTGTACACTAGGACCCCACAACTGACTGCACTCATCTGCCTTTTCTTACCAAGAGAAAAGGGACAAAGCTGTTAGTTCCCATTTCCCCCAAGCCAGTTGAAGGTAGTTTTACAGGGTGTGTTTTGAATTGCTTAGGCTTCCCCAGTGCAGCGTGCAACACCATGGACTAACACAACCTCTTCTATCTTCCAGTCGGCAATGGTACTAAGCTGCCTTTTCAATTCTCCTCGGTGGGACAGAATCCGCCTGGTGACTTCAGCAAACAGTCTGATGGGAGCCTCTTCACTAAGACCGGTACTAGGCATTTGGTATTTTATCCCTTCCTTCTTGCCCTTTTTTAGGTGATAAGACATTTAATCCTCTTCTTGCTCCCCCAGAGAAGGCCTGGAGCAGTCCTGCACCTAGCCCATATCTCCTGTCCTGACTGTCAATCTCTTAGATACACACACATGTTCACACGAGCAACTTACTCTGCTGAGCCAGGGTAACAGGAGTTTGTTAAAGAGTGTTAAAAAACATTAAAAAGTTATATCTAGTGATATCTAGCTGAAGTGGTCTTAAATTTTGTGTGCAATGGGTAAAGATGAGAATTTTAGGTGATTTTAGAGGCACAGGGACCAGGGAAATACAATGGGAGGCGATGCTTGTGGGCATTTACCCCTTTTGCTTCATCAGGGTTTTAAAAGAGCTATCATCCTGAAAGAATAATAGCCACTAAGCACAACCTTTAAAACAATGTGCAGTATCTGCCCGTTCTCCTTCATCTGAACCAGAATCCCCCATTCACCATCCCATAATCCTCTTTTCACTACTCACTAGTTCAAGGGCACCAGAGGTGGAATCCAAGAGCATCAGCACCTGCCAAGCAGAGCCAGGTCTGATTAATCTCTGAATGGGAGATGGTGGGGAAAGGCCATTGTCTGATAGGGCTGGAACCGGTTGTGATTCAGCAGAGCTGGTGTTATTTTTGAATCAGAATGGAGCTGCTGTGGTAGAAGAGGGTTAGGACTTATCACACTGCCAGAGGGACTGTCATTAATTTCTGACATGAAACCCAAGCCTTGGATCCTTGCGGTAATTAAATAGCCTCTAGTGTTCTTTGCAAGAGTCAGAATGCTTAGCTCGGGACTTGGCCTAAATTTAACTGGACTGATTGCATTCCACCTCTCTGCACTCCTCAGACAGTTTAATTAGGCAGACCTTCTTTGCTTCCTCTTCCTAACTGATTGGGTGGTGGAATAGAGATCTGTCTGATGGCTGCTGCGTCCCACACCCCAGAAATGGCTGCATTTCAATGTTAAGCAATGCAATACTAATTACGTGGCACTTCCAGTCCTGCTACTCATCTTGACGCTCGCAAGGGGAGACGGGGATGGTGGCAGGGACTGATCTATAACAGGTTGTTTTGTGTTGTCACAGCTTATCCTTCAATAGTGAGACATCAGTCTGCAAAGGTGACACCACAGACATGGAAATCCTCTAAGCAGTCTGTCTTGGTAAGAAATATACCCTTGGTGTGAAAGCATGTGCGCAGCTTCAGCAAGACAACTATCTGCTTTAGGGATACCTGAGACTTAAGAGACCAGGGCTTGGGTTCTTTGGAGATGGGAATGTGAAAGCTCCAAGGCACAGCTTCTATTATTTTTCCCCTGTGGTTAACTGCATCCGCAGAGGGATGCAGGTTAACACCACTGCCACCACAGCTCTGGGTTGTAGGAATAACCTATACTTCAAAATGACGTATTGAAGGTATTTTGCCCTGGTCTAAAATCTGATCCAGGCTTGTAGAAGCTATAGAAATACTATAGCACACATGCTGCAATCTGTAGTACTTTTCCTCCCCGCAGGGATACCTTATACCCTTGGTCCATGACATCTAGAAAGCACAGATTGTGAAAGTGACACCATATAAGGGTATCTTGCTAGTTACATCCTACAGTGCACAGATGCGATATCAAAACTGAGGGGTCAGACTATGACCATAAATCACTAGAACATCTGTAAGTCACTCGTAACAGTGCATTATCAGGGGCAGAGAATAGTGGTATTTTAGGTCTTATAATCTCAAACATACAAGGTTAACAAGCAGTTAATGCATAGCCACAGAAACACAAAGTTCATCTATTTTTCTTAATGTCCATTCACACCGTGCTGCATTAAGATCTTGCATGACCTCAACTGAGATTTTCAAGCTTTTGCCCCCCGTCTCCACAGATGAAATCTGTGTTTTGAATTCTGATTCTACATTTGTGAAAGATTATTTACTGTTACTGTTCCCTGGAAATAAGGCTTGTAAGAAGCAGAGGGTCAAGAACTGAAAGCATTCCCACACTGAAGGAAGAAAGCAGAGGAAACACGTAACAGTTAGAAAGTGGCTGGACTGAGGTTTAGTCTGTACTAGCTTCTCAAGGCCCTACCAGGGGATGAATGCCTGTGAAAGGGATGTACCTGGGTAGACTGTTTCACAAAATCCAGCCTTGAGTCTCTGGATGTGCTACAGCAAAATGTATCTCCTAGGAACAGCAAGGTTTTGTAGTGTCTTCTGTCTTGTGTTTTGATCACTGCCTTTCTAAAACATCATCTGCTTCATCATGTGTGTGCTCAGGTGGAGGATCTTCCCAGTGATTTTAGATACCAACCTGCTTCCTAATGGTGGTGGTATACAGGGAAGTCTGGTCAGGAAAGTGAAGTCTCTATAGCACTGGTGGATGCGAGTAGGGTGGTCCTAGCGATAAGCATCCTGGTGCATGACAGGCAGCATGCTGTGCTTCATGAACACAACCCATGCTTTCCTTAATCCCCACAGAGACAGCCTGGATAACTTCTGCCACATCAAGTCATCAGGCTTTTTCTTTCTCCCTTTCTCTCTCATGCATACACTTGTGGTGGTTATTTTAGTTTTATAGTCTATATTCACCAGATAGCCCTGAACTTAACAATTGACTTGATAAATATAAGCATTAAAAAAAGTCCCAAAATAGAAATACATGCTCTGGACTGCAGGAGCTCTGCAGGAGCTTTTATGGTCTATTGGGCCAATAATCGACCTTTTAAAGAGTCTTAAATATGTATTTAAGTAATACACATTCGGAAAGTGTCTGTAAACATGAATTTTCACAAAGGACTATACTGTTTAAGGAGGAATGTCTTTTTAACCCACAGGGAGTCCTTTAAAATGAAGCCTCCCTCTTTCATATCTTAATTATATTGGAAATTAAAGCCATAAAATGAAAAGAGCTTCAACAAAAAGGAACATTGAGCACGAGGTACGGGGAGTCAGCACTGAGCAGGAAGATGGGTTGGGCTGGGTTTGCTCTGCCCTTGCTTCCAGCCTCCTGCCATGCCCGATATTAACTACAGCATTGCACAGAATGTTCCTGTGAGTTCTCTCCCACCTTCTGTAAGCAAGGTCTGGGCAGTGGGTCAAACCTAAGACAGATAAGACATTACAAAACCACAGCTGTTCCTGTTTACCGTGGGCACCATTTCACCAGTGTAAGCGTATTCTCATCCAGGCTAGAGATTTTGCCTGGAACAGTGCAACCAGGTACCACAATCAATTAATGGGCTTTTGTGTTTTGTGATCATCCCAAGCCAACACTAAGCTGTGCAGCACAACTTTGCTTATTAGTAATGGTGCAGATAAGAATGGAATTCCAGGGGTAGGTCCTGATGAGAAGAGATATTCGGGACTACAGTAAACAGAGCTAGAAAGACAGCAAATGGCAATTGCTTTAGGCTCTGCCGCTATCTCTCCCTTTACACAAGCGTTCTGTACTGGGCCCTGCAACATGTGCCGGTGTGAATACACAATACAGCATTGTGTGAGGGTTTCCATGCACAAGAGTTTGGGCACGAATAAATACCATGCGACTTAGTTGATTGCTCACATAACTGTGCATGGCTTTAAATGTGAAACCTCCCGAGAGTTCTCAGGTTAGTGAGCAATTAAAAGACACTGACAGAAGCATAAAAATAAAGGTGACATTCCTCTTCTCCGAGAAGCCTCTCATCAAGCCGTGAGTCACAGTCTGAGATTTTATACGATGCACAGACTCATTTGGCTCAGGAATGAGGTCCATGCAAAGCATGTGTATAAATCAAAAAGCAACATCACTTGCATTTGATCACTTCAGCACCTCCAGTAGTCAAATGAGGCAGTGATGCTCTGCAAGTGAAAAGACTGAAGGTGTTAAGCTATGTATGGTTGGGCTACTTAGGAGGGTGAAGAATAGGTGGTCAGAAAAAGAAGGTAGGTCAAACTCACATGCCCCAAATTCTCCATTACAGTCACATTACCGCCCCTTTTACGTCAACAAAGGCAATGGAGCCACTTCCAACGAGGCACCTTGAGTCCTGAAGATTTAGGGAAGAGCTGGCAGCACTTGGAGTGAAGACTCAGCTGCGGATTTTCATGGATGTACCTGCTACTATATTAACCTTACTGCTCTAATCTCTGCCAGGGAGAGGGAAGGTGCAGAAGGGAATAATAGCCTTTACTAGAGGAAACAAGGACTTTTTCCAAATCACCTAATCGCCTTGAAAGCTCCGCAGGCCTTAACAACGTAACCCCATCCTCTGCTGTCACCTCCTTATTCCGTCTCTGTCAATGCCCTTCCTTTTGCTTCTGCAGAGCAAGCTGCTCTGCTTCTCCTGGGAAGCATGCATGCTTGGGTAGCAACCCCTCCAACTCTATTGTACCAGTTGTCCCCTTGTCCTAAGCGTGTTTATATGACCATAGCCATTAAGTTCTGATGAAGGTCCTATGCTGGGGGGGCCCAAAGGTCTTCCTGGAATGAAGAGGCCCCAGCCAGCCACTGGGACAGGCTAAAGCTCTTCCCTTTCCCCCTTTAGCCTGTCACTCAGAAACAGGGAAACAGCTCTCACTGGCATCAGGTCCAGTGCTGCACCTCCCCAAGACCCCTGCAAACTCCCCCTCCAGCCCATGCCAATGGCAGCACACTTCCTCAGAGCCCTTCATCAGCTGAGCTCAGCTCTTGCTGCCTACAAAAAGCCATCCAGCAGGACCCAGTCAGAGCTGCTACAGCCCAAGGCCAGCTACTGGTGGAGGGCAGAGAGGCTCTCTATCCCATTAAAGTACCCCCCCAGCCACCTTTTCAAATTCAGGGATAAAAAAGAAAATCCATCCTACTAACATAAGATTGATTAGATGCCATAGGTGGTGGGTGCTTTTTCGTTTCGTGTTGGCTTTTTTTTTAATTCCCCTAAACCAAAATTGATTAATACATTGTGGTCCAGGGCTTGTTTTTGGATTTTTGTTTTTTTTTCTGCAATGGGCAATGAGAATTAGTACCACAGCTTTTTGCTCAGGATAGACAAACCACAGCAGCACCCAGCCTGCAAACCAGCCGGGGCTGGTTAAGCTTTCCATGATCTCACCGAGATTATTTTCCTTCCCCTTGGACAAAGCTGAGAGGTTCGGTCCATGCTGTGTAGAAACCTCCCTAGGCCAGGCACTGGGAGCAGATGGCCCATTGCAGGATCAGAGCCCTCACACAGTGATGAGCAGTTGCCAGAGAAACAAGCCCTAACAGCTACTTTTCATGGTTTGCTCTGTTCAAGCAGTTTTTGGAATGGCTTCCCCCCACCTTTCCTACCCCCAAATGCTTGCAATACCTTGCTGAGAGGTCACACCTATTCACTCTCTGAAGATGACTTTCTTGCTGGGCAAAGATAGTGCTTTTTAATGCAACACCTCAGAGAAAGCTGGTTGCTCCAGAATACCTGAAATGGCTCTCACCATTTTGTTCCTAAATGACAAGAGGGGAAGGGGATAGCATGGCAAGGAAGGATGTGAAGAAAAGGAAACTGTGATGGAGTTGCTAGGAAATACACTGAAGGGTTTGAGTATGTGTGTGAAAGGATAAAATAAGTCCTTCCCCAGATCTCACTGCTTGTTTTGCCCCTGAGCAGGCATCCAACAACCACTTGTGTCCCTTATGTCCCAGTGAAACCTTCTACCGCCTCCTTTCATTTCCCAAAACGTGGGTGTGATACTTCCCTCCTCTTCCAAAACCTGGATATTAAAGTCCACCCCTTCTTTCCTGCCCTATAGAAGGCTTTTTGCAGTGCCAGCTGGGAGCTGCACTGCTCCTCGCCCAGCACTCAAACGGAAGAGTGTCCCCTTGTCCCACTGCCCCATCCCTACAGCCTGTTTGCTCCCTGTCCTCTCCTCACTTCAAGGGCCTCACTCAGACCATACACACATGACTTTCCACACCGGCACATTCCAGCAACAGGAATGGAGCTGCTCCCTATTTGTGTAGCCTGGGAAGATGCCGGAACCCCCTTCCAGCCCCACTGTACCTCACTAGGGAACCAACAGCGTGGCTTCGAGGTGTATTGTGCATGAACTGTTTTTATCGTGTTTGTCTTGATCAGCAAAGCAAGAGGAATTCCACCTCCTCAGACAGGACACGACTGCGCTGATGTAAGTGAGGCCCTTCACGTGTGCAACATACTGCAGAAATAAAGGAGAAAGCTCCATGTCTGACCAAAACCAATGGGGATGAGGTCTGTCTTTGGTGTTTGTGTGCTTGCAAGAGCCTCAGTGAAGTTCAGCCCCTTCAAGAGCCTCTTTAGGCGAGTAAAGGGTTTGGAGAACCCGTTTTCCTAGAGGCTTTCTTTTCACAGCCTTATGGATGAGTCAAGGTCATGTCAAACCATCCCACATCCTTGAAGGTCAGACTGATGGATGCAATTGGAGTATAATCCTTTGAGACTACCCTGCAGATATTCCCAGCTAGGTCATTTCCCAAACAAGTCCTCTCCCCTGCCAGAGTTAAACCTCACCAGTTCACACTGAGGAAAGCTCTTGCTCATGCATGTGCTGGCCGAAATCAGCTTGGAAAAGACCAGGCTAAGAGGAGACAGGCTGAGGTGCTGTTTTGCCCCAGCCTGAACCTGAGTCTCCCTGAGAGGTTGGTTATGGGCACCACTGGGGCCCTATATCCCCTTGAATCCTTGTGGAGAACCAGACCTCCGTTTCTGCACACCTCACATTGCTTGCCTGTATCACGGCTTCTCTTGTCTCTGAAGAAAAGAATAAATCTCTTGCGGGATGCTCAAGATGTGGGTTCAGGGCCAGACATGCATAGATGTAGCCCTGACAGCCACTTAAAAGAGCAATTGCGCATGTGAATCTGTGGGGATAAGAACAGAGGCAGGCAAGGTTTATTCATATACCCTAGATACACATTCCAGAGGATGCCTGGCATATTTCTTCTCCCAGGTACCACATACCAGCACTTTCTCCCCAGACATTGCTGACAATCATTGACAAAGAGCAAGGATACTACCAATTCACTCGAGAAGCCAGTAAATCCTCCTTGTTTACCCCACATGGGAGTTACCAGGGAACAGAGCTCAGCTCTTTCCCATCAATTCCACTCACTGCCTCTGTTACTGTTATTACTGTGATTAAAAAGCAATCAAAGAGAAATCTTCTTCCTGTCCTGAAATTGCTGCAAACGTCTCAGTTCCACCATTTAAGCATGAGAAGAGCAAGTTACAAGCACGCTCTGCACTACTGGACTCTGCAACACTAGAACGGATAATGGAGCTCATCTCCTGAGCAGTCAGAGGCAGTGAGCAGGACTGGCTGTGCCGGTGGCATGGGGATGGAGTAATGAACCTCGCTGCTGCAGGGCTGGATGCCTGCTTAGGGAGTCTAGTCAGAGCAGCCCCAGACACACATAATGAACTTCAGAGCCTGGAAGTGTGGCCTGAGCTCAGCATTGCTGCACGCCCAGCTCGGGGGTCAGGCATGAGCTCTCCATCCCAATGAGATCTCTGGGAAAAGGGGTGGGAGTGATGGGTCCCTCTGGTCCAGGCAGAAGGATGGAGGATGCCTGGACACCTAAAGCTGGGCTCGGTGACAAAATGTACAGTCAGTGTGACTCAGAGGGAGAAGTGAGCAGCTGTGACACCTCTTTAGAGGGCCTGGATGCTGATGAAACCTCTTTAACCCTCAGCAATTTGTAGGGGCCAAGGCGGCCGGTCTCAGTGAGCCACAGTGCTTCAGAGCCTGGCTCTGCTGCCGTGCTGCCGAGATGCAGGGCATGGTCCTGTGCAATGGGCTACCTGCCTGTAATCACAGCCTTCTGGTAATCAAAAAGGACTGACACTGACTATCAAGCAGATAAGAGCAAGCTCATGCTGAATTTTACTAGGCTATCTGTAACTGCGGGCTTCTGAACTAGAACGATGTGTGATCTGTGCTAGTCCAAGGGAAACGTAGATAACACGGGGACAGACCCCCTTCTTGGATGTCAATTGGCTTCAGCAGTCAGTGAAGAAGCAAAGCAAGTAGCTCCAAAAGCTGATCCTCACTAATCACCCATTCAGCTCACTCAATCAGTTCTGTCACCACGGCAAGACAGGCAACTGTTTTATCTTTGTACATATCAACCATAAAGTTTTTAAACGAACAATTCTTCAGGGGCATAAACAATAATAATAAAATCTAATTGCTTGTGAACCTTTTAGGTTTTGCAGTATTTTAATGAGATAAATTTGCCACTCTCTTGCACAAAGATAACACAGAAATAAAGGTTTTGAATTTCCTAATTAGCAAGCGTAGAATACAGGGACATGTTCTTAATAAAACTATTGGGATGTTCAATCAAAGAGCACGATAGCGTTTGAATTCTCATTGCTAAGGATCTGATCTTTAGACTTGGAGCTTTTCAGGCTACAAACCTTGAAATGATGCAGCTTTACAAAGCATTTCCTCCAGACCGTGATGCACTGGACCAGCTCACCATAGCTCACAGGCTGACAGGTAGAAAACACTCTACTGCCCAGTACAAGCGAGGTCCATGTCTCGATACAGACACCCATCCATAAAACAACTATAAATACAAACCTGGTTCAATATGCTCCTTTTCATCCCAGCTAAAAATCCTCTAACTTGGATTTTGAAACAACTCTTAAATAACTCAATAGAAAGAATTTTTTAAGTAATTCTAAACAGGAAGAATTGCAAGGAAACCCCTTTTAGGTTAATGTTTTCCTTAAGCTGGGAAATAAAAACCTTTTAAGCCAGATAAAACATGCATGGATAGCTGTGGTAATTAATTTGCACATTTTACTGCACTTAAACTAGTAATCTTACATACTTCCATTAATCATATATTTAGTCCTGGCTGGCATAGTTGCTACGCACTGTCAGACAAGGCTTCCTGCATGTTGCAGTAATGAAGGATAAACGTTTTGCCCTTTCTATCACTCGTTATTACAAGATCTTCAGTGGCTTGGAAATATGAGGTTTCAACACTTTCTCCCTGGGAAAGTAAGCAAATATGGCCTCACCAGGAGACACAGGCACAGACCAAAGGGAGCAGCTTCTCCTGTGCTGCTGATGCTGAACTCTGTGTTTCAAGGGGGATTTAAGGCAGATTTCATCAAGCTCTGCCTCACCTATTGGCTGGCCTAATACAGATGCTTTACAACAGTCTTAGCCAGTCTCCCTTGGATCGCAGTGTTGGACAATCTTCCTATAGCTGGTACCCTAAACCTGGTTAGCCTGATTTTGATGAGCTTTAGGAAAACCTTGACAAGTCCTAGGTGGCCCCAGCCCCTGTTGAAGCTGGAGCTAAATAAGCCAACAGATCCCGAGTCTCTGGAAGTGTGTCTGCTTTGCTGCTGTCAGGAGCTGCTCATCAGCCCCTGCCTGCATCAGCAGCATCAATTTGCACTGGTTTTATTAAACAGCTCAGCTCAGTTCCTTGTGAGCTGCTTTTGAGTCCCTGCAACTCAGGCTCCTTAGGACAGCATGCACAGAAGGTCTTTTTGTGGGATCTTTGGGAGAGACCTGTCCCAAACCCCATGGCAAGGGCATTAGCACTCAGGAGTCCAGCCTTGCGTTTCCCTGCTCCAGCAGTTTGACAGACCCCATTACCTTTTCACATGCCATTTGGCTGCTGTCAGAAGGAAGAAAGCTTCTTAACGGGGAAACCTTTAAAGGCCACAGCCTGCATATGTGTGCTCTTTATGTGGAGCCTCCTTCAAAGGAAGGATTTACTTCACATTTTCTCTTTCCACTCAGGACCTCCAGGGGACGATAGCTCCATAGCCATGCTCTCCTGCCTGCTTAAGGATTCTGTGAGTACTTTCCCATTGCAAATCCTGGAGGATTTAATATCCACTCTGTAATCTACTGGCACCAACAGGCATTATCTAACTAAACCTTAAATTGAAAATGCTAGTCTTTCTATTTTCCCCAAGCAGTTGTGAAAAAGTCGGGTTCTCATAGTCCGATGTAATTTACTCTCACTCTAATTAAAATACACTACACAGCTCCTCCTGGCAAGATACTCAGCTGGCTGATGCTGGGAATGTCAAAGGCACATCAGGAGCTGGCGGGTGGGACAGCAGTGCCCTGGGTCTCCCAGCCTGACTCTGCTTTATCAGACCTGCCTCTATTCTGCTTCCCCACCGACAGCAGGAGCAGCATATGCTGAATTCTCCACTCTGTTTTGCTGAGGTTCTGGTCCGTCAAGTTTTGGCTCTACTTAGCCCAAGGATTTTCACTGAGAGCATCCAACTCCTTGTCCTAACCTATTACCAAACTTGGCAGCAGTGATCAGCAAGGAAACTCTTCGGTAAGTGGTGGGAACTGATCGGTGTCCACAAAAACACCCTCCAGCCAGCTCACTTCCAGGGTGTCTGATGGCAACAGAAGATGCTACCTGGCTAGGCTAGCAAATACACATGACTGGGCTTGCAGTGGTGACCTGGTGGGGAAGATAAGGCAAGAGGGACCGGACATACACATTTAATGCAGACAGACAAAGGGCAATGATACAGACTCGTGACCTTGACCCTTCTGTACTGCCGTGTGTTTCCAAGATAAAGAAACACGTTAACTGTAGCTCTTTCTCCCTCTCATTCATCATACTCCATTTTGGCTAAATCACCAAAGAACAAACTCCAAGTAGCAATATTCATTTACAAGTCCCAGTTTTATTAGGAAAAAAAGAAAGGTTCAGTCCCAATCAAGCTTTTTGTATGTATCGGGTTTCCACATGGATAGGGTATAGATTCTGCTCTGTAGTAATCAATCCCTATGGACACACAGCAAATGAAAAATGGAAACTCTGGGGGGGAAAGCAGTCAGGAGATGCAAGAACAAAGACAACGTTAGGCTGAATTGCAGAGCAAGTCCATCTGGTTCAGAAACCTGTCTGACAGTACCAGATGCTTCCATGAAGATTCCAGTAGACAGATGTGTGATAAACTGTGTTTAGGGAGAGCTATTTCCTCATGACCGCATCAGTTAATACTTAGCTTATGCCCTTAATTAATACCACTTTTAGTATTTTTAAATCCTATTAACTACATATCTGATGTGGCTTCCTATTACTATAATAGCTGAGCATCAGCATCAGGATTTCTGATGCATTTATTATCCCAACACAAGTGTGAATCCCCGTTTTATGACCACTGGGAACAGGAGCATAGAGAAGGTGAGATTTGCTTAAGGTCATAAAAGGAGTTTGTAGCAAGGCAGGAACTTGAGGTCTAATCTCCAGCCAGGAGAGGATTACTTTCCTCAAACATATCTAATCCCATTTTGAATCCACTTGTCCCTTAGCTCAGGAGTAATGTGGTAGCAAAGAGCTCTACAGTCTCATCTCATCAAAATGCTTCTCCGAGAACAACATCATAGCACATTTGAAAACCACTCGCCAGATTAAGGGTGTTAGTACTGCAAGGAACACAGGATTACAGCACAGCTCCAACTTCTACCTGAAGAGACTACTGGCACCACTGGGAACCTTGGTCTTGCCAAAGGAGAAAGAGGATGTGATGGATACAGGGATTTCCTCCACCTTTTTTGCTCTGGTGTAGTGCGTTTAGTGGGACAAGAATCACATAGGCTGAAATTGTGTGCAATGCTCAGGAGATGGTGGAAAGAAGGAATAACGCACACGATCAAAGAAGTAGAGGAACTTAAACAGAGTAACATGTTTTCTGAGGAAAATTAATAAGAGAAAAGAAAACTTTCCCATCTGACACATTAATTATTTGATACACTTTTAGGAAAAATAATTTCTGGGAGATGCAGTAACTGAATATTCCCAAATCCATGCACTTCTGCTAACAGAACAGCTGCACAGGAAGCAGAGGGAAATAATCAAGGTCAAAAAACCCACCCCAGCGTATTCTCGCATTCAGTAGGCATAAGGGACTTTTGCCCTTCATAACTAACATAACAACTTTGTGTTTGCATTACTCAGAGAGATGATTAATTCCTATCTGAACCTTTCTCGATGCTCTACTTCCATCACATCTAATGCACCGTTTCACTGGGATATGTAGAATTAAAAAGAGGTCTAGGCCAAAGGACTGACTTAGACTAATGAAATACATGAGCAAGGTCACAAACCTCTGAGCGCAAGCGAAAACGCAGAGCTCATCTCTCAGACCTGGGACAGCAGTTCTGGGCTCCCATCTCGGTTACCACAGTTTGCATTAAGACATGGCAAGGTGTTCCATACTGAACTAGCCAGGTAGGAGTTCAAACCTGCGTGCTATACTATGGTGCTTTATTATTATGGCTGTTAGGAACATAAGGCATCAGTTTTTATCATAAGCTGATAGAGTTATCACCAGTCAACCCAGTTATGCTAATTGTTAGGAGTTTTTCTAAGGGTAATATCTTCTCATTCCATAGATAAGACAGGCTAAGTGTGTGCAGAGTCACAGTGGCTTGGCTAATGAGCAGTAATCTGTTAAAGGAGCAATTAACTTCAGAAAGCAGTCCATGCTTTCCCTGGCAAAGGGAGGGAACGGAGTCCACACTCTTCAGTTCCTAAGATGCTCTTGTCACTTGTGGTGAGGAAGAATTTGCCTTTTTCTGTTCATTTCTAGCCCCTAAAGCACAACGTGGAGAAGTCACAACACCAGCCACGTGACAGCACGTAAACTGGCTTTTATCTAACAAAACTCAGTGGCCACACATCAGTGCCCTCTGGGTGACCAAGGCACTGGCCTTTTTCCCTCCTATTTCAGACAGTCTCAAGGCAGAGAGCAGCCTGCCCTCAGCAGCTCTTCCTTTTGACACCCAGACGAGTTTAAAAGAGCCCAGCCACAGCAAGGAGCAAGGCTGCAAAGTTCCTCTCCAAGACAACTGCATATCAAGTAGAAATCACACAAGCACTCTTGATAAACAGCAGGCAGCCCTGCTCCTGCCAGCTAACAGGATTAATCTAAATGCACACAGACACAGCTGGGCAAAATCAAAACACAGAGCAGAGACTAAATTACACCACTTAATGGCAAAATGTCTTTAAGGCTCCCACTCCACCTACTGCTTTTCGCCTTCTGCTGCAGCCATGGCAAGGAGGAGAAGCTGCATCCCTGCCCCTCCACAGCTCAAGTGGTGAAACCCAGCCACCCGGTTCTTATCAGAGCAACAGGTAGGAGAGAGCCAGGTCTTCATGGATGAGGAGTCACAGCTGCTGAAGGGTCAAGAGATTAGCTTTTGAAGCAGTAGTGATGGCAAGGTCTCTTCCAAAGGGAGAGGGCATGGCTCTGTGGTTAGCACCACAAGATACTGAGGTTCTTGTGGCTCTGCTGCCAACCAGTTAATGCCAGAGTTACCCAGTGCAGCACTGAGCCTGTGGTTCACCCAGACCACAGGAAGCAGGGCTTTAACACCAAGAGAAAAACCTCCCCATGTTGCAGCAACAGAGTAGAGGTGAAATAAAGAGAAGTGTGTGTTCAAAAGGCTAGAGTCATTTTTACATGGTTGAAATTAAAAGCCACTGAGGCAGTGTGACACAAGGGGTCTGTGGATTTCCTCATCCCCCTGACACAAACTAGGGGATCCTGAGATTGAAAAAGATGGAGAAGACCTGTCATAGTTTCCCCACATTGAGGTCCCTGCCTCTATGGTGGGAGGGATATAGGAAATGATACAGCTGCAATCACCACTGTGACTTGGAAATGAAACTCAGGCACAGGGATTGGCTTCCTGACTCCATACCTCAGTTTCATCCTGTGCACATCTTATTTATCTTGGCTCTCCCAAACCTCTGTATAGAGTTAAAGAAAAATGTAGCTGTCATGGCTGGTGCCCCAGCATCAGTTTCCCAGAGCTTATGGTGCTGTGGGCCGGGAGATGCAGAAAGTACTACAGCAGGCACCAGCTGGATGTAAGCTGACAACCTTGTGAACACTGGGAATGGTTTGGGTTAGCTCTGCCCCATAGCCACATCCCATTCAGAACCAGTAAGGAAGGCTTTGTGTGGGCTGGCTTCATCCCTATTGTGCTCACCAGAAACAAGACAAGCAGTCATCTAGGAGGTAATTGCCTGACTCACCTCACGTGAATTGTTGTAGCAAGCAGAAGCTGAATCTCCTCTCTGTGAGAGCAGAGAGACCTCAAGATGGCCAAGAAAAGGTCATATCAAGCTGTGGCAAGCTGCCCTCCTACCGGCTACTGATCCAGGACAGGTTATGAGCTCTGCTTCAACTCCAAACCTGAGTGAGCTAATTCCAAGTGTTTCCTCGTGATACCTGTGCACTGAAACAGACCATGATGATGTCTGGTATACCATGGGGCAAATCAAATTTCCAGCTCAAAGGATGTTATTTTCTTTAATCTTTTTCTTTTCAGAGCATTTATTATTTTGCTTTTTCAGCTGCTCAGCATTTTCCAGCCTGGAAGCAGGTCCCTGGAAAAGATAGAGCTGAAGCTCAAGCAATGCAGAAGCTCACTTCCATGCAAGTGGCTGTTTCCTCCCTATGGATAATTGTAAGTCTGTACTTCACAGCAAAAGGGAAAGATGCTTTCTATTTAAAGCAGAAGGATTAAGAGTTCAGGAAAGGAGGATGAAGAAAGAGGGAGGAAAGGCTCATTGGAGAGGTAGGGAGTTGAGAGTGGAGATAGGCTGGCATTTGGCAGACAAGAAATTACACAGGGCAATTTGTGCTAAGAACTATTCTGACCCATTTTAAATCAGTTCTTAGAGTCTCCCCTGAGGTACCACAGCAATTTCCTTCAGCTTTTACTCAAAGGCCAGACTCTCCTTTAGGCAACTTCTTTTTCATGGGTTGTTTGGGTTGATCTTAAATGGCAATTGCATTACCAGTAAGACCAGTTTCCTTTATTTCTGCCAATCAGCACGCTACAAACTCTGTTACCTGCCATAGAACACAAGGTTCCTGCCTGGGGCTTTTGTTTCAGCAGCTTTTAAACCCCCGAGTCCCATGTAAACTTGATGCAATGGCCAGATCCCCAGCTGGGCTGTCTACCACACCTCATAGCAGCCTTGTACAGCACTTCAAAGAAAAGCCTGTTTGGCCTCAGCTCAGGGCTACAGAGCAGGATGCTCTTTGTCCTGGGTCAATCTGAGCACTTCATTAAGGGGCCACTGTCCAAAACGTATCTTTGTAAGTCTTTCCAGGTGCCATTTCCACCAGAAAGCACTGCATTTCTATGGCATTCTGAGGATCTTGCCTATTTTTCCTTCCTCCATTATTTTAAGCATCACTTGTTCAACTGTTCTTGTCAGGCATTTCTAGTTCTAACCAAAAAACCATGTCTCATTGCTTGGGTTCATTGCAGCTGGGGGGCTGAAGCACCCTTGTTCCATGTATTTGCATTGTGTATCTTTCAGTCGCACCACATCTATGTCCATGTGCACCCTGTTCAGAGAGATCAGACTGCTGATCCCTTTTAAGACCTTCTTATTTCCCCTTTCCCTCATATTCCTCTTAACAGAGTGATGCTTACCTGCCCTTCCCCTTTGCAGCATGTTTGAAACAAACAATGGCTTGCTTTGCATGCGTTTTCTCTTCTTCCCTAAGAAACCACAGAGACAAACCCCACAGGCCCAGAGCAAACCAAGAAACCCTGCAGTACAAATAGCTAAAAATATTTCTTACAATAGTCATCTTGTTATTCACATATTTGTTCCCAGCCTCCCCATCTAATTAGACTCTGAATCCCATATTCACTTACGCTGGCAGATAGCTCCATTGTTTTCATGTTTTGGGTCTGTGACTATCTGCAGAGCTACAGTATAATCCCATTTACGCTTTCGGTAGGCAAAACCAAAGAGAAATGAATGCCCAAGTGAGGAGGAGCCTATTTGCAAAGACTGAGGATGGCCAAGGCAATTCTAATGCAGTTAATGCTATGGACTCAAATATGATGCAGGGCTCAAATATGGGGCAAAGACAGAAAACCTTATTCAGTCCATAGATGTGTTGGATCACATGAGGCAGGAGCTAGGCAATTACAATACAATCCAAAGAGAAGTTACTGGATACCAAAAGAAAGAATATCATTGGCAGAATCTGTACATTCAAGTGGAAACATCAGTAGGATGTGACAAATACAACAGAGGCAGGAGGAGTATCCAGCAGGTTGTACAGGGACTCGGATTACCCATGTTTTAAAAGCTTCAGTGAGCTGCTGTCTCCACATGCGGACAAAGCTGAGGGGAAGAGAATCAGATCGTACGTGAGCTGTCTCCTGTGCTTGTGCAACGTGAAGCAAGCAGCCCTGAAGCAAACCTGGAGCAAATGTGGCTGTTTCTTCACGGCTCAGATAAATTATGGGCTTGCAGAGAAGCCAAGACATGCTCAGGAGGAGCAGGCTTTGGGATGCAGCCACAGAATCGCCAGTTCGGTAATCGATGCAAGGCATTTGGCACGACAGCTTCTCAGCTGGATTTGTGAGCTGGGTGTTGGCCAACCACTATAGCTCCAAGCACATTAGTAGGGATGTGGTCATAAATCAGTAAGCTCCCGGCCCAGCAGCAGGTTCAGTAGCAAGGACCACACCAACTAACATGAACGCTCAGCAAAGAACGTTGGGGGATTACCCCCAAAGCATGATATAAGCATAACAAATGAGAGAAAAATGCCTGAACAAGCCTTTAGGGTAAACCTGAGTTGTCTTCTCCACACATTCGAGCAGCTACGTCTACCTTCCTGGCAGCTGAATTATCTGTCCCAGTATCAGGGTCGGGTTTATTGCTGCTGCATCTTCACAGATTCAAAAGTAAAACCAAATTCTATCAAATCAGATGACTTGATTTTGATTAAGGGCAAAGGGGAAGGGGAGAAGAGGAAGCTGTGAGAAGGCAGCACAAAAATTAAATGATCTGAAAAGAGATGAATTGAGAATATTTTCTTCTAACTCCTTGCCTGCTTCCCTGCCGTGTGGAAGGACGATAACATCTACATCTGAGGGATAGAAGGAAGCGTGCTTCAACAACGTGCGCAAAATCCATTTGCCATTCCGGCATGAAAGGGGCTATTGAGATGTGTGGTATTAACTGAGCTTTTATCTGATACCCTGCGAACTTTTGAAAGTCTCTTTTTACCCACAACAGGGTCAACAGCCACGAGTGGTGTGGCTGAGATTGGGCTGTGCTGCTGGCACCGAGATCGCATCCTGGCATCGTGTCTGGTACAGAAATAAACTTATAAGCTTAGGGTTTCTCTCCTGTTGCTTAATGCATTAGACAAAAAAGCAGCCAAGAAAGAACCCTGATGTGCCATGGACTAACACAAGAGGAGCTAATGGCTAGAAACTAAGGAAATTCTGGCTCCCTAGCCTTGCCCTATTTGTTTTTTAAAATGCAGCATGCAAATTACCTTGATTTTTACAAGATGTTTCAGGGAAATGCGCTGGCTCAAGGGGCTGATAAGAGACCACAAAACCTTTCCACCCCTAGGTTAGAAGCAAACCTGCCCTGCTTTGTTACCAGCAGGATGTCACAGGGGGCTGATAACCTTGTAATTGGCATGCAAGTTTTAGGCTGCACAGTACTAAACCTGTAATAGGGGAATTGTAAAGGAGGCAGCAACATCAATTATTGATCCCAAATAGAATTAATAAAGAATGAACATTTACTACAGCTGATAAAATGTTCCATGCAGGATCTTTATCCTCAGTACAGCAGCAGAAACAAGACGATAACATGCAGGGGTTGTTTAGCATCCCCTTCATGCCAAGCAAGACATGACGCCTTGTTTCTCACAAGGCAGAAGACTATGGAGCTGCCCAGGACACAGAGTTGGTTTCCATCACGCAATCAAACTTGAGCCGTGCAACTATCTGATTCAAGCGCCGGGTTTCAGTGCAGTTGCCCACCCTTATAGCTCATAGAGGGGGAAGCGACCTGCTGTTCTAACCCTTTGCAAGCCAGCTGCAGATTTGCAGACAGACCTTGAAGCAGGCTGCTCTGCACAAGCAGAACTGGCCAGATTCTCTCCTCGGGTAAGTAAACCCTCTGCTCAGAAGGCAGTGGTGAGGTTTAGGTGAGGGCAGAATAAGGCAGCTGAACCTGAAAGCACACGCAGGTTTGTTGTTAGTGGCAGAAGCATAACCATGTCCTATCGGAAGGGATGAGTGGCACTTGGGGTTTCGTGGTGTGCTTTACTGAGCTTTCAGGAGAAGCTGTCTTTCCCCTTGCCATAGAATTTCAATAGCAAACCTCTCTGGGTATTACTGTGTTTCAAGGCTGCTCTGTGTTCAGGCACGGGATTTCTCTCTTTTGAGGTTAAGATGATTTCTCATTTAGTTTGGATAGAGAGTTGCTTCCCCAGGCAAAGCCTCTCTGGAGACCACAGCCTCTGCTTGCTGTGGACATTTCCAATGATGATACTTTTCTTACCCCATCCTTTTGGTGTGCATGTGCTAGCACCTATGTACATATTGTCAGTGCACACAAATCTACATAAATTAAGCCCCATCCAGTAAAGCTCTGATAAGCAGCAGAGACCAGATTAAGGATAAAGGACTAGATTGCATCAAGACTGTGCAATTCTTTGAATTCTCTTGAAGTTACTCTGGTTTACACCACCTGATGGCGTAAAGCAAAGATTCTCCCATTGCCTTGAGTCAGGATGTTTTATGACCTAGTTCTATTTATTTGCACCCAAACTAAACTAACCTGCATTACGAATTATAGCTAAGGGAGGGGGTATTATTCTCCTTCTTCCAGAAAACTTTGCATTCATCAAAGTTAATTGTAATCGGCCGTGAGCTCCCATAAATAATCAGATGTATTGCTGAGACACAGAATAAATCCACCCAAATTATGGTAATGAGCAGGATTCTGAAAAAGTTTAATCAAAACTGTGATAGAGAATCACAATCAGCAGAAAACTGCCTCTTCTTAAAGCTCCCCTGTCTGCAGTCATCACAAAACCCCTAAACCCAGCAAAGAGTGGAGGCTTCAAGGGTTGGATGTTGGAAATTAAATCAGCAAGGCACTACTCTCCTCTATGCATCTTCAGGACTATATTTATGTTGTCATCAGCATCGTGACAGGAGTACCATATGTCTTGCTGCTGCTTAAACAGGACCCTAGGAATGATGGGATAAGCGCAGGATAACAAGGTTTTGGGCATCTATACTAGACAGGGTTTTATACTGCCCTCCTCCTAAAAACCTTCCTATTGCACAGTTAAAGAGCAGCAGTCATCACCTTGCTTGGGCTTTTCCCCTTTATCCTGTAGCTCCAAACAGCAGTTTCAATACATCACTCCTGCTAAAAGCTCTGTCTTTCAGATCAGCTCCCATTTTCTCTTACAAAAAATGGGTGCTCCACAGGGTGGTCTCCCCTCTACATATCAAGGGGCAGAAACTCCCCCAGTCCTCACTGCTTGGGTGATAAAAAAGCTACCATTGTATCCTCCTGCTGCAGCCCTAATAGCTGGGAACTGCCCATGTTCACAACTGATTGCTGTGAAGTAGCTGATGGGATTGTAATTTCATGTCTTATGTTGTCAGGGAGTAACTGTAAACTCAATTAAAAGCTGAGACCAGAAGAAAGAAAAGAAAGGAAAGAAAGAAGCAGGGGACGTGTGTATCCATATATATGTATGTCTGTGTGTGCCTGGGACAGAAATGCTGCTTGGTGTCCCTGTGCCCCACAATAGGAAGTATCTGCTTTTGATGAAAAAAGGGGGATTCAGAATGAGCTGAGGAAAACCAGGAGCATGACTGGGAAGGAATCCAGCTGACAAATTACATTGAGAACAGATCCTTCCAGGCGCAGGAGGCAGCGAGTTGCAGTTCTGATTGAATAGACTTGTTAATAAAAATACATTGAACAAAAAATGAAACGGCGAGCAAATCCTTTCAAATAACATTTCAGTCCTGACTTAAATCCGTGCCTTCGTTTCTGTGCTCCCCCTGTCCTTGCTCACTCAGCAGGACAATAGAAGAAAGTAAAAGAGGTGCAAACAGACTGAAGCCTGTCATGTGCCCCCCCCCTCCAAGGATATAGATGGGGAGCAGAGGTGTGGAAGGACATAAGCCACAGCAGTCTAAAACATCTTTTCCTTCCCATTGCTTTAAAGTTACAGCTTGTTTTCCTGGAAGGGGAGGCAGCAAATCTTGGTCGCTGTATTATATACCTAGCTCTGTCCCATAACAGGACAATATTGCACCTTTATAGCAGCAACACTTGTTCCTTCTGCTTGTTTTCTGCTACATCAGCACCCTAGAGGTCCACGGCAGGTCCCCACTGTCAAGTATAATGGCTAGAGAACTCTGTTAACCAGGAGCATGAGCTCCATCAACTCCTGTAAAGAGAGCTCTCTTTATGACGACTCTTCCTGAACAAGTTGCTGGGGACTCCATGAAGCACCAGCCTATCTGTGCTTGCTTCACGTTGCTGCTTGGACCACTGTTTTCCTCCCTTCTTTAGCGCAGAGACATGGTGAGCACCACTGGAGGGCCCACGTGTTGTTTGAAGGAGTCTATCCTATATTTGCCACCCCCTGGAGTTAAAATATAATGAGATTTATAAATAATAAATAAATCAGCAATTCTTTTTCATGTCTATAAAAGGCCGTTCTCTAAGGCTATGGAACCTTTAGAATTTCTAATGGAAGTGCAAGGGGAGAGCTAGAGAGTGTTTCTTCTTGATTTTCAAGCTACAGACATGATTTGCGGATGTAAAGCTATCAGAAAAGAGAAATCAAGGAAATTAAATGTGATGAAATCAACTCTTTCAGTCCAGTACAGAGGAAAGAAAGAAGGAGAAAAGTGAAGTTTTGCATGGAACCTCTTAAGAGAAACAGTTACATCCCCTAGACAAACAGATCAAGGTTTTTTAGTGCATCGATAGCATGGCAGTTTGAGCAACTCCTTCACATGCAACAGGGTGTTGAAAACATGAGCTCAGTGTCTGACAGATCAATAAAGAGGGAGACTAAATGGGGGAGAAGAAACTGAAAAGCACTTATTAACCTGGGTCTTGTGAGTCTTTCTGCGTTGGGGAAACAGGACAGACTGCCTTTAGGGTCATTTAGTTCAATGTGCAGGGCGTAGGGTACTAATAATACAAATCCTTCCATATCTGAAAGATTGAGATACTAGCAAATAGACTGATATTCAAGCAAAATATCATGGATGAAACTAGTGCATCTGAGTTGAGGAAGAGCAAAAGAAAAGCCAATATCACACCCCCAGGTTCTGTCTGAGCAAAGCCTGCTCTGCCTTCTTCCTTCCTAATGAGGCGTTTTACAATGCTGATGGGAAAACTCCCTGGTGGAATAGAAGCACCAAGGTGGGAGCTAGGGATACACTAAAATTTATATACAGCAAGATGAAGGCAGGCACACAGGAAGGGAAGCAAAGCAGAAATGAAAGGGAATCGGGTTGACTTGCTCTACTGCACAGACCTCGACATTTGCTGTGGCTGTTTACTTCCATCACCACTTTGCTCCCCCCTAGAGAACAAGCCAGACCAATACAGACCCATGTTTTTTATTTACTAGAACCTTCTACTCAGTTGCCCTTGGTCCAGCAGAGCTTTTTTTGCCTTTGTTTTCCCAAGCACCAGAACAACACTGCTAATCCTACACAATAATATTAATGTAATCAATATGATTATGCCCATGAGAGAACGTCAGCCACTGTAAAACAACACAGCCAAAGGGATCCAGTAACAGAACAAAAACAAGGACAGGAGCTTATTTTCGGATTTGGTTTGTTCTGCTGTCGTTTCCTATGCATTTTTTCTTAGCACTATGTAAAACAGGAATAGGTAGAGCAGAATTCTTGGGCACTGCCAAAGAAAGCCAGCCTTTTGATAAGGCTGAATACCAGAGGCTCGAGCTTAAGTATTTGCTCTTCAGGCAATTGGAAGAACATACCCAAAGCTGTGACTTCCCCATTGAAACCCAGGTAAGTGCTGCCCAAGCTGCCTGTCAGTCAATGTTTGGCTGTGTGATTCTCTGTCTAGTACCACTCTGACAGGGGAGATTGTCAAACTGAGCCTATTGCTGCTTGGCTGCACGGTGCAGGCGCAGCAGAATCTGAGTATTGCTGTCCCAAGACAGCCGTTCTACATGGACTGTGAATGATCAGCACAGGGCAGAGGCCTCGCTTAGAGATGACAAGCACTAGTATTTCTTTACACTTGAAAGGGCTTGGACCAAACACAGAACAAGCAGAGCATCTGCGATCTTGACAGCACTGCCCCGCAGAACTCCAAGTGATTTTCTAGTGCTCTCACAGCCATACCTGGATGCGAACTTGAATGCTGCACTCACACTCTGAGACTGCATTTGTGGAATGAGTCATTTCCTGCCAATCTGGGACAACCTGGGGTTTGCTTTTGAAGGCATGGAGTTTTCTTCCTTGAGCAGTGCAGAATGCAGGAGCTGGCAGGGGGGCTTGGCCGCACGTACAGTTGTGTCTGCGCCTCGTGTTGCTAGGCGGGTTCTTACAGCATGATCCTCACTCTGATGATAGCTACCAGCCACCCTGCACACAGTCACATTGCTGAGAAAACTTCTGTTTAAGTTCCCCTTTTGGGGGTCAGCATCTCCCGGTTGGCACAGCCAGTCCCTTCAGTCTTTGCCTTCACTTCATCTCTTTAAATCTCCCATTACTCCCTCTTCTAAAAGCTCTGAGATGGTCCCCAGAGGCCATACAAGAAATTGAATGAAGATTAAAATGCTGATCCAGCGCTGCTAATACCCCTCAGGAATTACACTAACATCCACTTGGAACGAGTCCCATCTGGATAACAGCAAGAAGTGCTCAAGAACAAGCCCTGAAGGTTAGTCGACATACTAGCTTTCTCTAGATCTCACGTCCTCTTCGACTTTCACCCCTTTTCCCTGGTGTTGAGGAATAGCCTCGAGACCGTATGCAGTTAAGCTCTGACAGGGATCACAGGGTTTTAGCCAGGTAAAAGCTGCCCCTGGTCTCAGGGCTGTATGAGCCATGGACTAAGAAATGCCTGGATGCACTTCCAGGATGTCACACAGGACGTGCAAGTGTCTCATGCACAACTGGCCAAGTCCCCTTGCCTCCCTGAGAGGAGGAAGGGTTACAGCACAGCTAGGAAATCAGTGCCATTTAAGAAGGGCTGGTCTCACACTGATCAGAAACAGAGGGAGCCACTCAGGTGAACAGGAGAATTTGGGTTGCCCCTTAAATAGTATTGTAAGCATAATAGGGCAAGGTTCAGCCCTTCCAGTGGAGATAACTCTGGCACAACCACCTTATCCAGTGACTGGAAACCAGCAGGGAGAAATGGACACGTCTTCAGTGTGGTTCATCTCCTCCTGAGATAAGCTCTTTGCCTGACTCACCCCCAGTTTCGCTTTGGACAAGGTACGGCGCTATACTCCCTGCTTCTCTTGTGCTTCTGCCCGCTTTCCTATCTGCAGGCAGTTCACTATTTGCTTCACCAGTTCACCACATTCTCTTTTAATGCCTTTGTTTTTGTCATAGATTTTGATGTGTGCGTGCACTTGTTAAATCTGGGCAGGAATGTGTTTGAACGCTTAGCCAGATTAGCCTGGGTTCTATTTCTTCTTGCTGAGACGCGCACTCCAGCCCTGGCTGACACTATATTAGTTGCTCCTGTTCCATTATCCATTTACAAGGAAGTGGGGGTGCGTGAAATGAAGAAAGCTTCATATGCCTTGCAAACACGTTTTATCTCCCCTTTGATTCCTCACCAGCCTGTTCCAGGATCAACATCCCCTTTGAGCTAGTAACCCTGATGCTTCTTGCCTCTCCCTGTTATCATCCCTGTCCAGGATGTTACTGATTTCCTGCTCTATCCTCCACCCCAGGCTCTCCTAATTTCTCCTTTCCTCCCTGGCTTGCCAAGGTCACCCCCTCAGTGTTCACATTATGAGCAAAGCACTTTTTGTCTCCTATCCTTCTCTTCCCTGTATACCCAGCCCTTGGTACCAGCCCAGCAATCTGCAGTCATGGGGTTCAGGTCTCCATCAGCCCACTAAATTCCTGCTAATCCCAATGCCCACAGATGAGACCTTTCACTCTGGCTCTGATAGCCTGCGTTCTCATCCACAACCAGCTATCTCCAGACTCTTAGTCTATACAGTAATACTCCAGTTTATGGGGTCAGGATGGGGTGAATCTGGGATGCAGCAGAGCTACCTATGGCAGTGGCCTGATTGCACCCACCTTTGTTTTGGAGTAATAAAAGTAGCAGGTACCAGGTGCCTCTTGCTGCCTTTCTGTGCTGGCAGGTTATTTATATGCAAATTTCTTGCCGGTGTTTGCTGCTTATACACAAGATAACAAAACCTTCCATGGAGATGGGGATGGGGGAGAGGCATGCAAGAGCCTTTTGATCCAGCCAGGAGAGTTAATACAGTATTATTCACAACCAATTAGACTTTTTCAGACAGGAAGGGATAACCGTACACTGAGACGCAGTTTGTTAAACTGAGATTGCAGCTGGGGCTTGGGGAAGGCAGAGGAGAAAAGCCCCTAGACAAGTATTCAGCTACAATTAGACCATATGAGGATCAAAGAAACACATTCTTTGTGATTTGTGTCTTTAGTTGCTGTGATGCTATGGGTATCCCCAGTTTCTGGACCCTGCTTGAGTTAGAGCATTATGTAGCCAAGTGCATTAGCAGTCAAGTTACCTGCAGACCTCTCCAGACTGGTAGTGTGTTGCTGAAGGTAACTCACAGCCATGTCCTCTCTCTGTGCCTTTGCAAAATAAGCTTTGATTAACTGAAATATAGATGCTTTAATATCCTTAGATAACAAGTATTAGTGTGGCTGTGAGAACAGTAGAATCACAGATCTGAAGAGGCCACACTTACCAATGAAAACCCACTTTCTACCCAGAATAGGCTGCAATTTCTCTGTATCATATTTAGAGCCCATAATAAAATCCAGAGAGGTCCTGGGTCTTTAAAAAAACCTCTTAGCTGCCCATTACTGCCGAGAGTAGCATCTGCATACCCTGCTCTCAAACTGGCATTAGCATTAAGTGTTGAAGGCTACAGGTTTTGTTGCCTGGGTTTTTTCCTGGGAAGGCAGGAACAGAGAAGATGGAATTTCCTGGGAGGCATAATTTATTTCTTCCGGTAGGGTAGAAAATGAGCAGTTCATGACTAACGCCATCAGCTCCCTGGAAATCAGGGCTGCTTTCCAAGGGTGCAAAAACCAGGAGCTTGTATCCCTCCGCTCTCAGGCCAGTGCACAACATGCAGGCACCACAGCTCCGTACGGGAGTGAACCGCTTGGCTTCACCACTAGCTCTCAAGCTTTACCTGTCGCCTTCACCAGTTGGGCAGCTGCTACCTCCAGATCTCACCTGGACACAGGGATGAGTGGGGCAGTGAATACGAGGACTTGTGTGCTTGCTGCCCTGTGTTAAGCAAGGAAAGCAGCCTGGCAGAGGCTTTGCTGCTGGCTCCTGCCTCCCTCCAACCCTCAAGGGGCCATTCCTGGTTTTCTGCCGCTCCTAAGAGGAGATGCTGATGGGTCAGGCACATCAGGCACTGTGTAAGCCTGCCAATCCCTCCTTCTGCTTTCCCAAAGAGGAGGACTAGAGGCACTGCCTGTCACAGTGGATGTACCTCACCATGACAGACCCTGTCAGCTCTCGCTTCCCCTCCCTTGACAACATCAGGAAGAGGCTTCACAGAGCCTCAGGCACTTCAACCTGTCTTCCTTTCCAGTGCCTGCCACTGCTGTCTAAGCAGGGAATGGTAGAAGGAAAGAAAGAGGATGAGAAAAACTACTCCAAGAGGGAGGGAAAGACCAGCAGAAGAATTCAGTGCAATAGAGCAGCACTGTTGACCAGCACATAGAAGCCAAGACTAAGCTCAGAAGCACACTCCTCCCTCTGACCACCATGTCTATACTAACAAGCCAAACAGGCAGCCCTGCTTCTTCCTCCACTGCATCCTCCTGCCAGCCTCATTTCCTGCTCTGCTCAGCAAATGCCTTTGCCATGGAATGGGACCTCAGCAGTGCTTAAATAAACTCTAGGCCTGATTTGACTCCAGCTTATGCCAGGCGAGGTCACCAGCCCTACCACAAAAGCTGTGTTGGCATTACCTCCACCTCCATCCTGCTCATCCAAGCACCTGCTCCTGTTTGGGCTCCATACTCTAATGGCCAGCCACACCACTGCTCGGCTTTGCCAGCTGGCCAAATCCCTGCCCTGGGGCTTTGGAACAAAGATGTTGGTTGTAGTTTTCTTTTTGCTCGTGAAGCACTGGCAGAGGCTGCGCACTGAGTCTGCTGCTTCCCAAGGGGATGTGATGATCCCTATGGGATCCACCCATCCTCAGGAAACCCTGTTTTCAATTGCAGTTTTAATTACAGATTAAATCAGGAGTGTTGGTGTGAAGTTAGTCCCCCAGCCAGGCTGACACAAGCAGCTGTTTTGGTTTACTCATTTCCTGTCCTCCCTTTACCTCTTGGCTGCTGAGTTATTGATGTGTCTTCCAAAGACATAGTGCTGCCAAGCCCTAAGACACTTATTATATCATTTGTTTGGCATTTTGGAGCTTTCTCATGGTCCAAAGCAGCAACCTGCAAACATGCACACAGCCAAATCCCTGTTCCCCTTCAGAGCTCCAGAAAAACATCCTTGCAAAGAAACCAGTGAAGCAGCAGCTTTACCTGGGGGCTGCATCTCTAGCCCGTCATGATAAAGTACACTTGCTCCTTGACTCATTTCTGTCTGTGTTCATTCTTTATCTCCAAGCATGTTTAATTTATGCTATCTGAGGAGAAGACCCCCTTCCTACTGAGCACTTATTCCTCTCTGATCACCATAGGGATTGAACTACCCCTAAAGCTCCTAACCAAAACCACTATACAAGTGAGATATTTAACTCACTACAGTAATCCCGTTATAACAACATCACCAACTCCAACAGTACTGAGATCTAACTTGGCCCAAAATCTCTGTATTCAGGTATTCCCTACCTCTTCTCTCTTTTAAATCCTTGCCTCATCAAAGCTAGGAGCGTACTTCGGGGACTACTCCAGATTTCAAGCCTGCTTTAACGCTTCAACTCCTTGTGACAAAGGACACATGAATAACTAAGGAAGTTCTGATTTCCCATGCATCTCTAAGTGAAGGAGAAGGGAATCTGGGTCCTGAGATCTTCATGATTCAGATCACCTCACCATCTCCAGCCCATGCTTTCTGGGGAGAGAAGAGCTTTAGCCTCACAGACAGTGTCCCAGGGACACCTTCTTTCTATGGAGTGATACTGAAGCAGAGAGCTTATGGCAGAATGGATGGTTTGTGGGGCAGAGGAGCCTCCTCTCCAGCCTCTGGTGCGAGTCAGACCTGCCCACCTTTGACACATGCAAGGAAAATGGATGAAGACCTCTCCCCAGACTCCCTCAGCAGATGCCAAGTGGACTGCAGCAGGGCATAAGCAGACAGAGGGAGCAGCAAATGAGTCTGACGAGCTCCATTTGCTATCCTGGTGAGTGACTTCCCCTGCAGAGATAGAGGCTGTGATCTCTGGAGGAAACTGTCAAATACTACTAGGAGCTGCACAGGGATTTATGCTGGCAGGGGCACGATATTTCACTTCGATGACGCTTGCTTTCTTAATATTTTAATCATACTGTTAACCTCCAGACTTGAGAGACACAGGCGGCTGCCACCCTTCCCACTGTGCCTTCCGCTGATGAAGCCAAGCCCTGCAGCACACACCACGCTGACAGCGTTCCATACAGCACGAGTTATCCCCGCTCGTGCATCACAGCGCACACCACACCAGAGACCAACTGGGTCCCATTTGTCTTCCACCAAATTCAGCGGTGCTCATGCCTCAGAAAAGGAGCACAGAAGAAATAGGAAAGAAAGCCCAGGTCAAGGCAGCCAGGGCTGCAGAACTCACTTCTGCATTCCTTAATAACCTAAATGCCACGACACACTTGCTTTCCAACCCGTTCCATGCTGCATTCTTATGAATGAATGGTAATCAAGGCAAGAAAAAGCAGAGTAAGGCAAGAACCCCCGAGCGTTCAACCCCACATAGGATCATTTATCGCCTAACAAATTCCCTTCGATTTCAGTGACTCAGGAAATTTATGTCCTTGATCTGTTTTGCTTTCTTCCCTCAGGTTGCTTTAGCTTGGGAGCTTTTGGGTTCGTTTTAACTGTATTATCCTAGCGTACTCATATCCTAGGGAAACGCTTCCAAGACTTGTGCATACAGAGATTTTCGCAATGCTTGTGGACACATTTGTCATGGGACTGCATACTTGCAGTATCTGATAAGGCGGATGATTTCCTCTAATCCAGGGTCCTGTGTCATATTAGTGTAAACTGAAAATCTGCATTGATCATATGCAGGTGGTGTGGTCGTCTGATGCTCGTTCTGTATGCAAGAGTAACCAGGCTCTCTCAGAGATGTACAATGGGGATGAAAGAGGAGCCCGTTCTATAGCAGAGAAAGGCAGAAAAGTACTAAATGCTTTCTTAACCCTGGAATTCAGACATGAACACTGTAATGAGTTTTCCAAATCTAAATAACAGTCTTTTCTAAGAGCAAGAAGCAAGCAAATGCAAGCCCCAAACAGGGGGAATTACAGAGCAAGTCAGAAGGCAATAACAAGACATCCCAGGCTGCTCCTCAGTCTGTCAAATGGGTTATTCCCTATGTTCTGCATGACACGAGATTGCAGGCAGGTGTCTGGCCGATCACAGGAGACAGGGTGATAAATCCTTCCTGCCACTGACTGCACTCCTGCTCTTCGCCACTGTATTTTGACAGGGAGAGAATTGAATAGTGTCACTAACAGACAGAGAAGGAATTATAAGGTTCGTTTAGAAGGCAGTAAAGAGGGAATTTTCAATTTCCTTTTAAAATCACAACATAATAATTCTTTCAGTGTTTCAACAGGGGAGCAGGAGCCAATGGGACCTCAAAGCATTTCAGTATTGGGATGGGTCCTTACACCATAGTTGAGAGCACAGCTTGGAGACCACAGCGAGCAGAGGAATTCAGGTAAATAGAAGGGTTGGCACACATTTGTAACACCTCCAAAGCTAAAACTATGGCCTCTTTATACTGAAGCATATTACAAATGGGTAAGGAAAAGACCCTTTTCCTTAAGGAGCATAAGGAAACAGGACTCTGTACTATCACTGGGGAGCAAAGCCCTGAACACACAAGATGACAGGACCAAGACCTTGTTGACAACCTGTGGCAGTACGAAGATCGGATTCCAGGTTGGGCCCAATTTTAGTGTGAACACAAAATCAGGCTTCTGTGCTGTGTGCATGTGCATATATATTGTATAAAAGTCTAGAGTGTGTACGTGCTCACCCATCAGTGCACTGTAGGGAGGGTACACGTGACAGCATTAAAGTCCAAGTTCTGCCATTAATTCCTGTTGGTTCCTTGTATGAAATGACTGTGATTTCAGGAGCATTCCTAGAAACCTGGAGCAGATATTAAGCACGTATGCAAGCATTGATTCATGTCTTTGAGTCAGTATAGATTGGTATGCATGAGCGAGGACAAGGTCTTGGAGAGGAAATGAATACATCCGCATGCCAGAATTATGGAGTCACCAATGGAACAGGCACATAAGCAAAGTATACCTTTGCAGCATGCTAAGCAAAATAATCACAGGCTTTCTCAGTTAACTGTTTTCCTATTCTTCTTTCTATCACCATGTGAATAGCTACAAACTGGCCTCAGCTGGATGCATAGCGAGATGATTGATGCAATCAGCTTGTATGTAATTAGTGACCAAAGTAATAAGGGCAGTCTCCTAATGTTTTGTTGGGATCTGATAACAATGCATATACATCACAGAGACATACACATGGCATTTTCACACACATATATTCATAGTTATGCCCACGGTTACATGAATAAGAGCCATGAATAGTCCTGAAGGCTCTAGTTTGCTGTTGTGTTAGGAGTTTTGGGGGTATGCCAAATGCTGATTGCTGCTACAATGCAACAGTTCCTGTTTGGATCAGAAAGGCCACACAAAAAAATGTATCAACTGTTACTTATATTCATTGTGCAATTTCTACTCTTTTCATTTATTCTATTTTATACCAGCATATTTTTCCATGATATGGACAAGAGTTTCATTTGCTAAAGCTAAGTGCGATGCCACAGAAATCAATAGCGTAATGATAAACTTTCTGTAGCTCGGGATCTGATTCCCAATCTTTTATCTGAATTACAGTATTGATTGGTGGAAAAAAATGGATTACACATAATACAGGACAATTAAATGCTATGCAATTAGCACTAAGCCTCAAAATGACTGAAAGACCAAGGAATAGACCTCAGTAATCAGGTTTTGTTCCTACTTTTTTAAAGGATGTAAATCCTTAAGTCTCAGCACTCAGGCCAGCCTCTAATTGGTGTATGTTAGGAACACACTTTCCCTATGAGCAAACAGTCCTAATTATCCACTGGTGAATTCCTCTCCAGCATCTGGAGCAATTTATTGTGGGAGGTAGATACTGTTCTGGTAGACCAATGGTTTGATCTTCTAAGGCTATTTGTCTGGGAAACTAGCCAGGCTTGAATACCAATTATCTCATTAGAAATCTGGACTAACTCCATTGACTTTATTGGGAATGGTTAAATTTGGAATAACTTTCATACAGTGGGTTCATCCAGACTAAAATGCAAATTGAGGACAATATATTTCAGTCTAAACTAGAAGGACCTCTAATACAAGACCACTGGGAATAGAATGAGAGAACAGGGAGTGCATCGAATGCTGTTCTGAGGTAGTGGGACAAGAACATTCCTGCCAGGAAAACAGGTCACAAATTAGGTCCATGAATCTCTGTATTTTGCTGCTATCATTAAGGATTTGTAGATGCAGAGGGGGAAAAGAAAAGGGCAATTTAATTTCTTACTTTGGAAATAACAGCGAGGCATTCACCAGAACAAGAAATGTTTTTGGATACATTAAGCTTGACCTTTAGGTTATGCTATGGTAAAGCACTTGGCTAATATTATTCTTCGAAAGCACTGGAGCAAAGTTGCATACAGGCCTTTATTTCTGGTACATAAGCACTATAAGTTTGATAGCTCCCTGTTAGCTGATCTGTGGCCATAGGTCACTCTCAAATCTTCATTTACGTCAGGTAATGCCATGCATCATTGATTTCAATTGAGGAGATGCTTATTAATAAGATTTAGTGTATTAGATTGTAAGACTAACAGAAAGACCATCTGTGGCATCATAGTGATCCAGAAAGCTGGAATAACTCCTTGCATCCCTATATAATTTTCATTAGATGCTTGCCATAGTTTTCAGTGTTAACAGCTTGTTTAGGGCATCAGCGTGTTTAGACCTATTGCAGGTCTGATGATCTAAGACCCATATGGAAAACTATGTGAAGACTGCAACAGCTTCTGTATTACAAGACATTAAAAATGTGAAAGCTAGATTAGTTTTGGAAGAGGATGAGTAAAAGGTAACACGACAGAGGCATGTAAAGTAACAAAGGGCACAAAGAAGGTCAGCTGGAGGCTCCTGGTTTTACTTTTCATAATACAGGAATCCAATTAGATTAAAAGGCTATTCATTTAAAACTGATAGGAGGAAATACTCTTTTCACATACAGCACTATTAGGCAGTGGAATTCATGAGCACGAGGTATTACAGAGAATTTAGGATTGTCCCAAAAGAGGGAGTGTTCACAGAGGCAGAACATACATCTTTAGAATAAAAGGTTTAAAGCGGATATAGACTCATACCTTAGGCTACACATTAAGCACAAGAGACTTGGTACAAGCTCAGAAAAGCCGGCCCAGATACTGACTTTCATTTCAGAGGGATTTGTTCCTATCCATGGCACCTTGTTGATGAAGGGAATGCCCTCATATAATTTCATTCCTGGCCATAATGGGAATGATTAGCTTTCTGTCCTCAGCTACTGCAGCAGTAGTTTTTGGTGTTGCAAGTCCCAGACTAAAGAAGCCATCAATCTGAGTGTGATGACAGTGACAGAGAAACAAATATCCCTAATTCCACTCTTGAATGAAAAAAATTCAGCCTTACATTTAACTGACAGAACCTTACATATCTTTCTGTCAGAAAGATGAATAATTATAATAAATTAAGAACAACTTCTTAAAGAAAACCTTTAGAAGGCACCTTCTTCAAGTTAAGTAACTGTAAGAAGACTCGGGCAATAAGACAGTGCCTCATCTTGGTGACTGCTCATCTGATATCCCAACACATCCGTTACGGTAATGATGCAATATTGTTTTAGCATTGTCATTATTTATTAGCACACCAAAAAACGTTATCCAGATTAGGCTCCTATTATGCTGGGAACTGTGTATACACATGGTAAGATAAGTGCTGCTAAAAAGCACTTGTGATCTCAATTTAAATTAAGCACAACAGGCATAAGTAACAAACAAATGTAGACCATGAGAGAAAATGGCTAAAAGCTCTAAAGATAAGTGCCCAGAGGCTCTTCATCTTTGCAGTTCTTTTTTAAGAATCATAGTAAATGAACTGTTGGGGAAAAAGTGTCTTAGGCACGGGGCTTGAAGTGGATACATCACTGAAAAACAAATTCTGAGAGTCATAATCATAAACATTTATACAGGAAATCTGATGCTGTGATTTATGCTTATCCAATCAGGGATTTAAAATATGCCGTGTAACCACAGACAAGAATCAAAGCTGCTCCAAACACACTTATAAAGAACTGACAAGCTTTAGACCAAGATTTATCAGTAGAAACTATTTCGGAATATCGTGTTGCCAATAAACATGTTTCAGAAAGTTGCAATCACAGAGTATTCACAGAAAGCAGAGTGGATCAAACTGCCACCAAAATCCATTCCGAATCGAATGAATGAGGACTCGAATGGAACTGTTTTCCCTTTGAAAATGTCATTCTTCCAAAATCAAAATATGTTGTGAAATTGTGTTAATCTTGGCCAGGAAGTGTAAAAGAATATCGACAATGATGACATGTCTTGGTTTGGAGTTTTAGAATAAGAATCTCGGCTGTTTCTTTGTGAGATGATTGAAATTCCCCTTTTTCACCCGATAAAATACAAATATCAGCACCAAAGCAAAACAATTCCGTTTTGAATGCTGGCCAAGTTCCACCTAAAACCAAAGGGTTTGGTTGGGTTTTTTTCATCCATTCCTGTTACATCACTGCTTATAAAAACCTGCTCATGTCTGAGCTAAATGTATTCATGAACCCATCTGTTAGGTCCTTTTATAGCTCGAACAAGACGACATGGGCTGAGACCTACAAAAAGTCATCCTCAGAACAAACAGTACCTCTCCAGAGCTGGCTGCAGGAGGGAATCCATCCTCTGATGGGTTTTGAAGCTGAATTTGCTTAGAAATGTCAAAGAGTTTGAAATACATCTCCCTTTCTCCACTCCATTTTGCAATGCTGAAACAAAACTAAAGCTGTGCTTTACCCTTCTGGGTTGCATGTTTGCCTTTACTTTTGCTGGACTGCTCCGGTTCAGAGCCTCATACCCAGTCATTGAGATATGCACTACCGAAATCTTATCTTTTCTCTGGCTGCATAGCACATGTGGCTGAAGTGTTTTGGTGCCTTTCAGTAAACCGGAGAGGAACTAATTTGGTTCAATCTCTAGAATTAAGTAGCCTTGGCTGGGAAATCCCATTCTCCCACCTTCTTTTTCCATCCCATTTCTGAGCTGCTCCCTCCATTCCTCCTGGCTATTCCCTGCCATTGCACATGATCTGCAGATGCGCAGTCCTCTCGAGACTAGGGAGGAAGGATTTGACAAAGGTCTCTCAGACAAGGCACTCTAAAAGTGACAAAAACCTAAAACCCTGCTGAGCTAAATGCAACGTGAAAAGGGCAAAGCTAAAGTCAGCTCAGCAGAACCAGTCCCTCCTTTTGCTCAGAAGACACTGGCTCAGCGGAGACCAGGGCTGGCCTGCTGTTACCTTTCAGGTTTGAACAACAGGACTTTTAATGTAGCACTCAGGTGGCAGAAGGAAAAAGTCCGTGCCTGGTGACATTTCTTGTCTCTGATCTCATCTGTGGCCACCGAAGGTTCATGTGGCATCTTTGAACATGGTGTCTGTCTGGAAGGTGTCACACTGCCAGCAAACATTCTTAAGTGGCTGAGCCATAGCATGAATTCAGAAGGGAAAACCTGTTATGCTTAGCCTGAATGTCTGAATTAAAAGGAAGAGCTGAAGGTGTTAAGAGCAGATGTCTCCCATACTGTATGTCCCTCTGTTTATTACACAAGCAACCTACTGCTTTAACCCATGCAGAAATAACAAAGGTGCGCAGCCAAAAAGAGAAGTCTCAAAGGGAGACAAAAGCTCCAGAGATTGACTGGGAGGTCTCTGAAGATGTGGCTTCAGTATTAGCATGTTGGGATCATGTCAAAACCCACAGGGGATTGACCAGCAGATTTGGGCTGACGGTTGATAGAAACAAGGGCATCCCTGCAAGGCCGGGCTGCATGTTTCAGCTCCTCCACTCCTGAAATAAGTAGGACAAGGCTCTATTGGGTTAAGCTTGTTGTGTGGAAAAGTAGTGTGGAAAGCAAACCAGCTGACCTGCATTCACACCAAAGCCTTTTTCACCGCTCTCCCATGGGGGTAAGGTGTTTCATCCCCTTCTGCCTCTGTTCTCCAACTCACAGCGCGCAGTGAGATTTGGAGAGCAACAAAACAATTTAGCTAAGTATTTCACACGTAAAGCAAAACTTTGGCATTCATCAAGCAAGGCATCCACTGAGAGGGGTTTGTGGGCATGTGTGCCCCTGAGTGGGAATTCTTAGGCTCAGTGAGGGATTGGGATGATTGGCAGGAGCCACTTAAAGGCTGCAAGCCAAGCACAGTAGAGACACTGCTGAAAAGATGGGCATTTGGCACTACATCACCTAAGGAAACAAAGATGACGGAGGTGTGGATTCAACTCACACAGCCCTGGAAAAGTCCTGCTCATTTCCTCACAAAATAGGCTCTAAATACTGTGAATCACCCAATTCCCAATTTAATTCTGAAAGCCATTCAAGAGAAGGGGAACAGCAGAGGAGCATCTGTGCTGGTAACGTATACTGGGACCCAGATACTGAGCATCATTTTGGTGCAAATTAAACTTTTTCCCCTTCCTCATTCTTGCAGTTGACAAGAATCTTCAAACAACTACAGGGAAGGAAACAGAAGCATTTGGCAACACCTCAGTGGTTGCTTTCTCCCAGACAGCTGCTTGAGCGAGGTTTTTATCTGCCCAGAGGTTACAGCTGACTGGCTGCACTAATATCATCAACAAATAACATAAGAGACAAACATCCATTTATCCCACTCCTGGTCTCTAATGGTGGTCACCGGCAGATGTCTGGGAAAGAGTATAACCACAAGACAAAGGCTGTGCTGCCATCCCAGCTTTCCAGACTCCTGGAATGTGACTGTAGGATGAGGTATCTCAAGGTGTTTTCTAATTTCTCCCTGTAGCTGCAGTCCAAGCACGCAGCGCCCACCTCCATGGGGTGGCAGGGATATAGGCTCCCTTTATTCCCTATGATCAGATCTTCATGGCAAATAAACTGCAGCGTGGGCCAGAGAAGAGCTGTAAAAGAGCAGCAGCTTGGATGCCGAGGGGCTGAGGATGCATGGCTGCATACTCACAACAAGGAAGGCTAGCTGCAGCTCTAGGGACTGCTCTCATACATCAGGATTTCAAATTACATTCTAGTGCCTCCTTCGGATCAGAATAATATCCCCTGCTTTGGTGACAGCGGAGGGACCATGAGGATCTCTATTGCTAACAAATGATTTTGTATCAACTGTGTCTTGAAAAACTCTCCAGCAAAAGAAAGAGAAGAACTCACATCTTATTACTGGATTTCTAGAGAGTTTCGTGGGACTTGACAAACAAAATGCTAGGAGGGCACTTTAACTTGCTACTTCTCTGCTTGAGCTCATTAATTAAGGGCTTGTATGAAAGAATCCCATAGCTCTCTCCAGGGGTGGCCAGGCTGCTCAGAGTGATGCTGCTGCTGTTCTTTCAGGGCTGTTACTGCAAAACACGCATGAACTCTGAACTAACAAGAGAGATGGGAGTAGCAGCAATAGGACAGCAGAGCACTTGCATCCACAATAAGATGTCTCACCTGAGAACATAGTTTTCCCCCATTTGCTTTTCCCTGCTCCACATTCCTTGCATGCAGGCTCAGAACACTGCCCATTGGATTCACACTGAAAGGACCAAGCAAGGAAGCACGGTGTGTGTATATGTATTTAAAAGAGTAAAAAAAAAAATCACAAATCATGCACAGATAGTAACTATGATCAAAATGCTAAATAATTGACAACAGGCATAGCTATATGTAAGGGGGAATGAGCACACATAAGGTTTCCATGAACATATTTAGGTTGAGAATTGGAAGGTTTCTATCCAGCAGAGCCATGAAGCTTTGAAAGAGGGAGGGCAGCAGGGAGGGCAACAAGCAGCCTACACAACCTGGCTCTTTTCAAGGCAGAGTCTGAACAAGACACCACCATTATATTTTCACAAGGAGCCCAGAAAATAAGAACTGCAGGGAGGACTAAAAGGAAGACAGAAAAATGACCTTTTAAAGATCATTTCAGATGAAAGAGCATCATCTTCCATATCATATTACACTTAAGATTATATACTAAGGTACAAAAATGTCCCTAAATATCAGGCTGGGGCATTTACAGTCCTAGTTTAGAGATATATAGATCCCAAGAGCAAGACAAATCTTCATCTGTCAGTGCTCCAAGCAGAGGGAAAGTCTAGACACTCCTGGAGCTTCAGTTTTGCTCTGTTTTTTCCCTCCTAAGCCTCTGAGTCAATGTCACAGAAATCAGACCTGGAAAGGGAACTTTTTGATGAAACTTTGGGATAACCACTGATCTTTTCCTTCCTTTCTGCAGTGGGGGGGGACAGGAAAAGGTATCTCCAAAATCCTATGGCTCATTTCAGTCCATTTGGGCTGCAGAAGCTGCCTGCAGCTTTCCCCACCCTATCTGCAGTTAAACTGGCTGCAAACTGAGAAGCAGCCCTGTCACCCTGATGGGAATATCTGCCATGAGGGACTTTGACATTGCTGTTTTCAACCTCTTTCCCTCCTGTCCTTAGCAAGCAGTTTCCAATCGTCCAGCATTTCTCTTCCTCTCCCCTTTAAACCTATCAGACAGATGTTGCTGGTAGTGAATTCCTTTTGGAAGAGGGAAAAAAAATCAGCTCCTTCCATTTTCTGAACCTCTAAGCTTAATTAGGCTCATCCTGCTCCTGTCTTGATGACACACAGGAAACTAATGGAATCTGCAGCCATTTCAGACTTCCACGTGCCCTTTGGGAGCCTACAATTACTTCCACTATTGGGCTATGTCAGGGATAAGAATAAAGGACTTTAATTATTGACCCTGCTGTGCTGGGGAATGGCAAGAAGATGGATATTTGGCTACATCACACGGTCAGCACAGGACCCTGACAGCAGCATTTGGAAGGGAATACTGCAGAGGTTGTCAGGAGCAAATAAATTCTGAGTGTGAAGCCTCCCAGCAGCCTACAGAAACCACAGGTCTACCTGTGCTGGCAAATGAGCCAGGGCAGCATGATGAACAGTGCGACTGATGCTCATGGGACAACTCGTGATGCATGTTTCTCAGCATCTGCACAACCCAGTCCTAAACAGGAGTATCTGAGCATCCACAGACACACCTCTCCATGTACAGCTCCTGACTTCACTCCCCTTTGCTTTAATCCTACGTAACGCCTCTGACTTGGTGAATGCAAGCTATTGCATGACCTTGAGGGTGAGAGAGAAGAGAGATTATGTACAAGAAGGAACATGGAAGTCGACAGGTTTTTCATCAAAGGTATTTTCCTGGAGTAAAATACTTGTACATCAACATAGAGAAAAGAGCAGAGATAAAAAATAAGGAAAAGAGGGTTCTTTTGGGGAGAATCAAGTAAAATACAGGAAAACATTCACAACAGAAATCATTTTTGACAGCAGGAAACATTAACCCCATGTTTTTTCATGTTCCAAAACTGGCTGTGAGCACACCTCATCCAGGTATGTACGTGCTTGTTTACAGAACAATTCCAACAAACCTATTTCTCATAGAAGCAGCAGGAAGCCGAACAAAAGCATACTCCAAAGCACTCCCTTCTGCCATTCACCACTATTCACTTTGCTGCTAATTCCAGCACAGAGTTCCCAACTTGTGGAGCTGCCAAGGTTCTTTACTGCTTTAGCTTGCATCAGCCCATGACCACAGCTGTACATTGGGCCCTATTCTAATATGTGGCACGAAACCGGCTCTTTCCTAATGCTGCTCTTTTCAAATGAAAACTCTGAAATGCTTAGGATGGGTGAGCTAAGTATGTCAAGAGGTTTTAAATAGACCCAGCTTTCAAGTCATTATTTCCAGTAAATAATTCACTATTTCATGTAAAAGAGGTGACATTTATTACCTATATTTTTATGGAATACCCAATGAACTTTTATGGAAAGTGTTTGTCTTCTGATAAATCAAACCCAAAGAAGAGAGGATTTGTCATATCTCTATTGATGCACATCTATATTCCTATCAAACATATTCGGTGTAGCTATTCCCCAGCAACGGCAGCGTTACATTCAGCTGCAAACCAACGGAACTGGGTCTTTATGGACCTGCATACCTGCCACTGTCGTGTTTCACATTCCCCAGCAATGCGTCACACCCAGTTAGCATAGAAAGTGTGTGGGCTGCACGCCATATGGAGTAACGCGAGCAATTGAGGGAGATACGAAACATCTATTTGGAGCTGGATTTAGCCAGGAGTCAAGTTCTGCTGTTTGGGTTTGGGGTTTGTTGATTGTGTGTTCTTTTCGAGGAAGGATTTTTAACTTCCATTGGGAGAAAGGTAAAGAAACCCCGCATCCTGCTTCCCCCTCCCTATGCTGGCTTATTTCCTTATGTCAGCTCATAATACTGTTCTCCACAGCTCTTGGAGTACAGGGCAGCTAAAACTAAGACCCACAATAAGGCTGTGTAGTTACGAACTATCTACAGCAAGAAGACAGCTTCATCTTCCCTATCCAGAGCTTCCCAGACCATAACCTTTTGTCTTTAATATATCATTACCCATCTCCAAATCTGGCCACCACCTTCTCTTAGAGCTCTTGTGATTCTCTCCCCCATCCTGCTGAGGGGTGAGTGAGTGAATGAGTGGCTGTGTGGGGCTGAACCACAACATGTTTTTAAGACACACAAAACCAACAAAGCCTGACACTATATGTAGGTGTATATGATGTATGAAGGACAACTTCACTCAATCCTCCAGCTGAATAATGGCTCTTTAGGTAATTAGTATCAGATATTTTTAAACAGATGGGTCCCTCTGGCTGAGGGCAACTATAAGATGAAATCAATCCTGAACAACGATTCTAATCGTTTCAGAGATCTTTGTCTCTGCGGACAAAAACCTGCTGTCTTCCTGTGAATGTTATAATGATGAGAACATTAATATTAGATAATTACGACTTTGAAAGATTAAATGAAAAAGGTGATGATGAGGAAAAAGGCATTATGTTAACTAAAACTCCTGCCCATGTAGGATGTTAACACTCATCTGTTGACAGATTCAGGCTGGAATAAGAAAAGCAAGAGGGAGGGAGAGATTGTTTCTGTCTCTGTCCAAAGTGGCAGAGGTGCAAGTGTGAGGCAGGGACTCCCAGGGAAACAGTTATTCGCACAGAAAAAGGCTCTTCATTGATCTATAGCAGAAATGCTTAGCCCCTGTTTACAATGCTTTCATCGTCAGAGCTTTTCATCTTTTTAGTGCATGTTCAGCACGATTATGTTCATAGCAAAAAACACAAAGCACTTTAAGAATCTCTCTTTGAGGGATCTCGGGATGCCAGGGAGAACGTCTGCCTAACCTGTGATATGGATGACTTGTCTCATCTAGCATCAGAGAGATGCCATTGTACAGGACCGGGGCGCAGGTGGGCAAGCCTTGAAGTTCGAGCCCAGCATCTGAAGTCAAGATCAAGACTGAGCATCTGAAACTACAAACAAGAATCAAGGTAGCCACCAAAGACGTGGGGATGAAGAAAGGATCAACGAGGGGAAGATCAGAAGATGGCAGTGGAGCAAGCTGAGAGGTAGAAAAGGAGCAGGCTATAGACATCAGATGCTCCAGCTGTCCTCCCATAAGGCAGCTCTTGCTCCTCCATTTTCTCAAAGCTACTGCTCTCACTAGTCCATTACCTACACAACAAGGAACAGGAGCAGCTTCACACATCCCTGACACTGCCAATCTTTCCTTACAATTCCAGATCTTGCCTCTTGCTCCTGGGATATGCCCAAACCAGAGAGAAGGACAGCTGAAGAGGTGGAGACCAACTTGTTCTCGCCTGTGTCATAGAATCACAGAATCCTTTGCTGAAGGCTAGCACAGGGCAGAATTTTAATTGCTTGCCCAGCCCCATTCCAGGGCAGGAAAGAGGCATGTTTGAGTCCTACCTCTTTTTATTTTGCTTGCTCTGAAGGAATTTTATGAATATAAAAACCTTACCACTGTGTAATAAGCACAATCCTCTTAGAGCAAATCTGACAGGCACCGAAGGTACCTTAATGGATGTATTATTTCAAATGTTCTCTTGTGTTTGATATCTGGCAAACAGAGGGAAATGTGATGAGAGGATGCTGGGGACACTGTATAGCTGACCTGCCTTCCCACCTCTCCTATTCAGATTATTTCCCCCCTGTTGGTGACCTTTGAATCTGGCTCTGATCTGGACCTGGACTAAAATTTATGACCCTTGGATGAGAACAGTGAAAGAGTTTGTGTGTGCTAAATTCCTTTTCTTCTCCTTTAAAAAACCCCCAGAAAGTTCTTAAGTAAGCCTCTGTTAAATCCTTTAAGCCAGTTGCTTTTATCTATTTTTATATGGAATTTGAGGATTTATGTCTTTTTTCCCCCACCTCCCTGTTGGTTCCTTTTTGATTGAATTACATCAGGAGCTGAGAGTCACAATGTTCATTCTAGCTATAGTAAAACTCCCGTTAAACTCTAAAATCACAGAAAATGCATCACACATCAGCACTGATTGCAGCAGTGATACCTCTGGGTAAGGATACCTGCAACCCATTCACCCTCATCATTGTTAAGGTTATAATGCAGATTCGGCTTGCAAGCTGGTGAGATGCTGCAGTTTTTCCAGCTGCAAGCAGACACTAATGTCCAGCCATACCAGGCTATCCATTAGGAGCCATGCTTTTACCTTTGCCTTGCCCTACTTGATATAGAGAACATTGTGTTTGTGGCAGACCACTATGGGAGTTCCATGGCTTGGGCAAACCTCCTCACTACTCTTCCTTGAGGAACATCAGGGCAACAAATCCTCACCATGATAATGACAGTACATAGGACAGGATGATCTAGGAGTACCTGCATTCAAGGAGCAGTCAAGTTCCTTATCCTCCATCACCCCTCACTACTCCCTAGTCATGTCTAAAGACAGACCTGACTCCCTCCTCTCCGCAGCAGGCTCACGGGATGCAGGCAGCCAGAGCGCTGTGATAAGCAAGGAGAGGGAAATTCCTGAGCTATCCCAGCTTCTGCTGTGGTTATTCAAAGTAAATTATGTGTCAGAGAAAATTTGGAAGCCACACTATGCAACAAAGGACTCCTGAACTTGGATACTTCAAAAACTTGATTGAATACGTTCCGGACTTCAAATTTCACGGCCCTGAAAAACTCCTATTGATTGTAACAGCATAGATCAGGTCCTGACGCACACTGATTTCCATTATCCTTCTCCCTCCTTCTGTTCTGCTGCTACCGCCCATTCTCTTGGGATGCGACAATCCTATTTTAGCATACTGCTTCCTCTGCAGGGGATATCGCTTCATTAGCAGTCTCAAAAGGTGGGAGGGAAGCGAGTTAGCTCTGGGACATATGGCTGAGACAGATCTATCCCTGGTGTAAATTCCAATAACTCAATGCATTCATGTGTTCTAGAAGCAAATCTGGATTTGACCTATTTCCACACAGGAGACATGCTCTCAAGTTCTTTGCTGGGTTCTGAGCAAGGCAGAGCACCATTATGGGTATGCCATTAGCCTGCGATGAGACTGATGACCAAGGATCAGTCATCTGCAGACAGAAATAGAGGGAGATGAAAGGACAGAACAAGAAACACATTCTCACCCTTATCCTCAAGATCTCGATAAGGACGAGGCAAGACAGGTAAAATTATGATAATTTGCCTTCTCCCCTTCAGTTCTTTCCTCCATCCCCCCCCCCCCCCCCCCCAAAAAAAAACCACCTTTCAAAGAAAGGAAAGAAAAAACTCCCAAAGCCCCCAGAAAGCACATTTTCTCCATTAAGCTTATTGATGGTCTCAGCAGACCACAGCAAGATCAAAGCAAAAGAGAGGAAATCAGCCTCTAATTAGAGAAATAACTGAGTACAAGACAAATCTCACAAAGCATGACATTGATGGGGATGAAGGCACAGCCAGACCACACCAGTGCGAAGCCATCAGCATTCAGGAGACTGCAGGGAGCAAACAGCTTTGCCACAACAGGGTGACAACAGACTAAGCTCAGTCTAAATGCCTGTTCCAAACAACATATGCCTGCAGTGTGGATCAAGCAGAGAATGTGACAAAATCCTGTATGGCTCCCATTTGCCAAATCTAAAGAGGCTGATCCAATGTTCACCAACGTCACTGGCTCAGCCTTCCTTTATCTCAGTGCTCTCATCAGCCACTGCTTCCTAGCTCAGTCATCAAGCTTTTAGGGAAGTTTGCATACCCAAGGCACTGGATATTCCAGCAGTATCCTCACTTTATGCCCATAGGTATGGTGCCAGGGGAATCTCATTGCAAGGAAGCTGTGCAACTATCTTGCTTATATGGTCACTGGAGCATTTGTTTAAGGCTTGATTTTCAGAGGTGCTAAGCAACCTGTGGAGCTTAACAGGAGCTGCTATCACATTGGAAAAATCAGGACAAGAAACATACTGTCACGCCAACAGGCTGTGGGCTGTACAAGTCAGTAGGAGGATCAACAGAATAAGATTAGTTCTGTTGATCTAATGATGGGGGGCATGGGTGTACCAACTTGTTCATCACTCCTGGCTGTTAGTAAACACTTGCACATCCCTCTCAAACTAAATACATCTCATGTGCAGATGCATTTACACATGGATAAACTTGCACAAATATTCATATAAATTCAAATTAGGGAAATATTGACATGACGGGCACTAGAAGCACTGCCAAAACATAAGAGGAGAAACCTGTCTGAGGGAGATACGATTAAGTAGCCAGGTTGAACACACACCGCTTCACCTGGCATGGGAAGTGGACAGATACAGCATAAAAAGTGGGGAAAGCAGTCCTGCATCACCGCTTATGCCAAGGCAATCTGAGGCAGAGTCTGGGTTTCCTCAGCCAATGCAGTCTCTCTCTGCAGCACATCCCTGGCACCCACTCCCTGCCTCAATGAATCTACTATGCCAAAAGCTCCTTGTATTGCCAGGATGCTTTCTGGAATGCTCTTTCTTCCACCCAACACAGGTTGTTCCTTCCCTTCCCTGAAGTATGTTTCCTTGTCAACTGTCATATAATCCTGTCTCCTCTCGTTGTCTCACACCTCTAAGCTTTTCGGACAGCAATGTATGGGAGCGAGCCAGAGTCCCTCAGCACCTTGGCAGGGCTGATGGAAACAAGGCTGCGCTGAAAGGTCCGCAACCGGTTCAGACCAACATCAGCAAGAATTAAGTTGCAAAGCTACAGGTTGTAAGAGACGTGGGTGGAAACAGCTGGGAAGGGTCCAGCACCTCAGAAATGAATCATGCAGAAATCTGTGCTTAGAATGGAATTTCCCTCCAGGTTATGAGGGTGCAGCTGACGGAGACAGTTGTGGTTGGGAAGGAATTTTCCCCAAGGGACCTTGGCAAGGGTTGAAGTTGAGGAAGGAGGGGAAAAGAGATAAATATTTTCCTCTTGAGCACAAAGCAAGAATTCAGTGGATGTGCTCTCACCTTCATGGAAACATTCCTCTCTAACAGTCCTCAAGTCCCTACAAACACCAGTTTTGAACGGCTGTCTCTTAGCCTTCTGAGCTCCAGGAGATCTAGCATTCAGCTCCACCTCTAACACAGTACCATGCAGGAGAACCCTGAGCCTTTCCTCAAGTGTATTTCAGCTGACCCCTCTACCAGTTCCACAACAACATGATTGGGTTGGGTCAGGCTGTGGGTCCATCTATGCAGCTCTTGCCCATCTCAAAAAGGGATGGTAGCAAATAGTGAAGAGCAGAAGGTGTAAACAATTATTCTATGGATTATGGAGAGCAGGGAGCGATGATGCCAAGAGACTTGATTTTATGCATCTCCAGATAAAAGCCAAAGTGTAGAAGATCAAAGCTAAATACTGCTGCCTGCTGCATGCACATTGACCTGTTGTTCTGTGCTGCTAAGTTATTTCTGCTTACAGGAAAATGAATGTTTAAAAAACCCCTGGTTTTGATGCACCATTAAAACAAAAGGCACTTGCTATTCCAAATGCTCACAGTAGCTGCCTCCACAGGTGACTAAGTAGACCTCTAGAAAGATATCACGTTTTGTTTGCATAAAATTATGAGGTCTCGAATAAAACTAGATATTTATGACTTCTCAGATTGCCTCTCCTCCCCAAGTTTGCTGTGAGCCTCCTCCAGCTACTGATTCAACAGTGAATCATGGCCTCAGTCCCTGGGTCAGGCAGGCAGTGTTTCTCACGTGGCTGCCTTTATGCTCCTTGATTTCTTCCATGAAGACAAGAGACCTTTCCAAGTAGCACCCCTGTGGCACAGAGACGTGAGCAGAGGGACTGCTGTAAAGGTAGCAGTGCTGACCATTCCTGCAGGGAGACATGGGCTGTCATGACAAAGGAGAGAAACCTATACTTTCATAGCAGTCATCAGTTCTTTGCATTCAACCCTCATGAACTTCTATCTAGCTGCTGTCTGTGGACAACAGCTGTGTTCCTCACCACTAAACCCACTCTTCAGGCAATATATAATCATATAGACACACGTAGCTCATATCTATGTGTGTCCAAGGGCAGAGCCTAGCAGCTGGTTAGAACAGCACACAAAGAGAAGGCAAAAGGGGTTAGGCCAGGAAGTAAAGGAGAATACAACATCTATATGAAAGCACAAGCATTTTAATTAGATGGCAGGACACAGTCACTCACATTGGAGTTTTGCCAGCTAATATCCATGCAAAATACCCACAGGTTTGAATGGACAAAAGGTTTTGGTGACCTCTGCTTTGTATCAGCAAGGACACAGCCATCTTGCTCAAGGACAAAGTACACCAATCTAGGTGGACTGCGGGGCAGCCAGGCAGGCTGACATCTGCCCCTGCAAAATGCAAGTCAGAGCAATAAAAGGACAAATGAAAGAGCAGCTCTCTGATGGAGCAAGCACAGGTGACCGTGGAGGAAAGAATCAAGGGACAGAACACAAAAAAAACCCCACTTTTCCCTCTCCAAACACAATATTAAAACACATTTTGGGCCAAATTCTAGACTTCAGCTTGCAGCAAACCTGGATCTTACTGAAAATCTTCTATCTGCCTCTGCTTCCTGACTTTAGCCCTAAACGACGGCAGATATTTGTGTGTTCCTCCACATGTTGCCTTACAGAGCATCAGAGCATTGGAAGAGCTTTCCTTAAGTGCAACATCCCACTCAGTCAGATCAGCACTGCAGTAGAGAAGAGTATGGTGTTGCAGGGAACAGCATATACCTTTATAGGGCAAACAGAAGTGGAAGTGAAATGAAATGTAGCGGGGGGGAAAGAACCCAGAATCCAGACAGGCAGCCCACCTCCTGCCCCATGGGAAGGTTTGAGTTAGAGGATCTTGCCTTGGCTGATTGCAATTACACCATCCGCTGTCTGGCTGGAAATAAAATGAAATTGCAATGGAGTTCCAGCTTTAATTGAAATTTCCTGGGATCTGTTATTACACAGCAGTGATTGTTCTGCAGCACTAATGAGCCTTTGCTCAGATGATTATCCAAGTGTCTCTCCAGTTGCTATTTCATTATTGTATTATTAATGATCAGATAGGATTGTCACAGCTGAGATGAAACCTGAACATCAGACAACAGAGCACTACGGCAGATCAGAGCACACAAACATGACTGCTTTGACACCTATCCCCCTGCTATGATGGCTGTAGCATCAGTGCTGATACACGAAACACAAAGCGCGTGTCGATTTTGTTGGGAGCAAGTGGGACCTTTTACATTTCCTTTTTGGTACACGGCACTATTAGCCTGTGTGAACCCTGCCATCCAGATAACCTTTCGTGTCCGGTTCTATGTGAACTGCTTTGAAAGCTGCTACTCTCCAGACTTTTCCTTCCAGGAAAGGCTTTTCTTCTTGTTATGCTCATTTTGTGATTCCCCGAGTGTCCATCTGGGTTGCAGGGCCTGAATTGATCACTGAAATAGCTTTAACATTTAGGAGTTGCTTATCCAAACTACATTCTGTTGCTTGGAAGTAATTCAAACCCCCCTTGCATTCAACAGATTGCCCTGTATTGAGTCCTGCATGAAATCAGGCGGGATCCTGCAAGCTATCCACTTGGCATAAGACTGGAAGCTGTTAATTTTGGCAGGAGGAGATCTGCAAGATTTGGCAGTGTAGAGAAAGACCTGGCTCACTGCAGCCTTAACTGCTTTGGGAAGCAGGTTTCCCATGTCTCCAGGAATGCAGTTGTACAGAGTAGTGATGCTGAAAGGACATAGCCACATCTATGTGCAGTTACGTGTATAAGACCTACCACTCTTCCGCTGCTGGTTCTCTGATGGAGAGATAAGCAAACACACGACCCATTTCCTCCATCATCTTTGGGTCTCAACACCACAAGTCAAAAAGCCACCATTTATAGAAAAGCTGCAACAGTGTAGAGAAGTTTATAACCTCAGGTTCACAAAGAAAAAAGGTACATTTTCAGACAACTGAAAGGCTTATTTCCTTTTCTAAATAAGAGTAATAATACACCCCACATTTATGCTTCACATACAACATATACAAGATCCACACAACATACCTAACGTACGTACAACATGAAGCACGCAACCTCACAATGTAGCCCACCACTACAAAAGACCATCCAAACCTCACTGCTCATTGTCAGCTCTTAACTGGCAGGAATACTTCGAACAGGCAGAAGCATTTCTCAAACAACTCCCAGCAACACTGCATGTATCCCTCTGCTAATGCAAATCCTTGAAATACATAAACCTTTTTTGCTTTTGACCAGAATCCAGGAGCTGGTTTTGGTTGGTTGGGATTTTGTTCCTAATTTCACACGTTCCTTCTGCTGCGATGTTGGGCAAACCACTTTTCTATTTCCGTTACTTCAGATGGAAAATGGGGCAAAAAGTTCAGCCTCAAAGCTGGATGGCATTTCAGTTTCCTTGTGAAACGTAGCCAGAAACAGGAAGGGAACAGTTTGAAAACAGCAGGAAATAACTGCAAAAACCCAGGGTGAGTTAAGGGAACGGTTTCAGTCAACAGAAGTATCTGTACTAGATTCAGAACTGCCAAAACCTTTATTTTTGTCACTACAATTATTTCCCCCCCAATTATTATTTCTTCTTGCTGTGTTCATAAGTTAAGCAAATGTATTGTTAACCCATGATAATGGCTCCCTTAGGGCTTGCTGAGTGCTTCAGCCTCTGTTAATTGTTTAATAGGGTTTTGTTGCCTAAGATCCTGAGCATGTGTTAGTAATTGGACAAAAAAAGTTCATTTCCTTGCCATTTGGTTTTACCATTAAATAAATACTCAACCTTTTTCAACCAGGATTACAAAAAGTTTTATGATCTTCCTGGGGGAAAACATACTGCATAAGCACTTGGTGTTGTTCTTAATGGTGGTGAAAGACAATCTACATGTCCAGGAATCACCGTCTTAAAATGCTATTCTTGCTCTTATTTTCTCCTTCTCGCTCAGAAACGCATCACACACGATTAGATCATTATGGTCTATCAATTTGTCATATTTCAGCAATTTTTTTTGCTTTAAGGATCCAAGATGAGAAATCACTAAAAAGGTCTAAAACTAGAGAAAAATCATTTTCCAAAAACAATTGCTCCATTTCGATGTCAAAACACACAATATTCCTCTCCTTTGAAAGAAGGTTAGAAAAATAAATCTCATCACCCTTAGCAGCAATCATTCCGCCTGCGAGTTTTGCACATTTAGTTGCAGATGCCTTTCTCAGGAATGATAGTGAAGCTTTAATTTACATGGCAGTTGCTTTCCTTTTGAGGCTCCACCTTAAAACAAACCCCCATTTCAGGATACAGCCATCTTGTCTATTTGTTTAATCTGCATTTGCACATACGTACACACATGTTACTGTGAGGGTGGCTGAAATTAGAGAGTAGGTGAGATTCAAGAAGTTCCTTGTTGGGAAGGGGATTGGCACAAGCAAGCGAGACCGTTGCTTTCCAACTTCTCAGGCAAGCCTGGATACCGCAAAGCGGTATCTGAGCCAGCTGACTCAAAGCTAGTCTAGATATGGCTATTCAAGCATCTCCCCTGTTCAGCTGCAAAGTAGACTGGTTGTGGTGTACAAGAGCTATGGGATTAGTTGGGGAAGAAATAAAGGTATGATGATAAGACAACACTGAATTCAATTGCTGGCCCAGACTGACTCCCAGGGAAAAAAAGCAGTCCCAAGCCGTGACTTCAGCTAAATGTGTTTCTGCAAGTTCTTCAGTGTTACTGGCTATTCCCTGCATCCCCAGACCATTAGCGTGCCACACTTGTAACTCGAGGCAGACAAAAAGGTCCCAGTAGCTCCCATCTGCCCCACTAGAAAGGATGAACTGATTATGTTCTACATTCAATCACAAGAAATAATCAATCTGTAATTAAGAGACTCCTCTCCCACCCCTCTATCAGGTCTTTGCCTCATCTACCCTTCCATCCCCCACCAAACCTTCCAGCATGAAGTCAATTTAATGAAATTTCTCTGTATCAAATGACCAGTTTGTAATAATTATATTTTCTTCTGCAATGGCTGTAAAAATGATTTAAAGCAGAGAAGGCTCCAATTTATTAAGCATCAAATTTTCTGTGGTGAACTTTTAACTATGAAAAGAGCCTTGAGACTGAGGGAGCTCTCCTCCCCCACTCTGGGCTTTGCCATTGCCCTGAAATATTGATGGTCTGTAGATGAAAACTCGACTCCTTTATGAAAATAAATGAAGCCTGTGGTGGGCAGAACCCAGCTGCGTTTTCTACTCTTTCATCAAGCCTTATGGCAGAATGGTAAGGGAAGTGGGGAAAGAAGACGTACAGAGGATAACAAAACCATGCTCAACCAGTTCAGTCCCATATTTCCCTAGCTAATATTAGCACAGGAAGGTCTAACTGCTGGGTATCTTCCAGCTATCAGGGAAAAGCCCAGAGTCAAAGGGAGTTCAGGTTCTCACTGTGGTGCATCTAAGCTTGGTGAGCTTACGGAGATGCTGAGAAGAGAACAGTCCTCCTGAACAACATAAAGCTTGTGGCTCCTAGCCCTTGAAGTACCAAAATCCCGGTTCAGCTGTGCTACCATGTGTTTGCAGCTCAGAAACTAACTTCAGGGAAAGCTTTGAACTTGGGGATTTACTTCTCTCAAGACGCAGCTCTCCTCTATGGGGTTAACTTCCACATTGACTACGTGCCCTGCCCACTGGTTTCTTGATCTCTGACACATTTGGATTTCCTTCAGGCCTTCTACCCTTCCATTAAAACTCTTCTATTGGAGTCACTCAGTTCCGCTCACGTTTGAACCCTTTTCACAGCAGAAGCCCACGTGACAGGCTAAAAACCACTCAAACTCCTCCACAACTTCCTTGGCTCTAACTAGGACCCTTTCCAGTTTAGCCTGGGACAAGCAGGCAGCCGCAACTCTCCAGTCAAGTTGGTCAATGGTTAAAAGCTACCAAGTCCCAGTCAGCTGCTGCTGTTCTCTGAATAATACCATAATCCTCTTGTTCAGGCTGTGAGCCTGAGCGCAGGCAGCCCAAAATAGAAGTGGTAGAAGAATGAGAGAATTGAGTCCATGCCATGCGATAAGCATATTTCTTCAGGGATAATTATGGTGAAACAGAAAAACGCAATATTGCTTCTTTTTTCCCCCCTCATTTTAGTCGCTCAGAGGAATGAAGGTGAATTCAAATCTGCCCTAACGCAATACCCAAGCAGCTCCCCAACACCCCCAAAGCAAAGGTTTGCCTGAAGTTTTTCCCTTTTGTCACTAGAAGTTTTTTGCAAAGTCCTTAATTTATTCTCTGGTTTTTCCCATATGCACCTCAGCAGCTCTGAGAACGAAAAAGGCAGTTTTCTGTAGCACAGTAGCAATTGCTGAAACAGCTCTCAGCATGGAGTTCATTGAAATGCAGACCAACTCGAGCACTTTCTTTTACCTTCAGCTGAACAGAAAGGGAAATGGCTTCTACTAGCTGATTGACCTTTCTGCTGAATAGGTTGTCTTGCTCCAAAGCTATGATCCGTGACCCCGAGGTGGAGTGGCATGGAAGGCCGTGGATAATTATAACCCAACAGAACCATCGTTGCTAAAACAAGAGGGTATTCAAATAGCTGGTGCTGGTTTCCTATTTAAAGCGGCAAGCAATATTCACAGTAACCGATCCTTCCCATCTTTCTCCTCCTTGTCGTCCAAGGAGGAGGGCATGGATGCAAATGGCAGATTTCTTTAATTAGAACAAGGGGTAAACTGGGGAGACAGAAGGAGACTGAACAAGCCTGGCTCTCAGGGGAAGAGATTATTTTAATGAGACCTAATTCTATTACATGAAAGATGATGAACAATCGATGTGCAATCATGCCAACAGGATGTGGTTCGAGATTTTAGACTTTGGTATGCATGAAAAACCAGAGTTTTCTACACCTAGTGGAGAGAGAGCAAATATGAAAGAAAAGATAAAAGGAGCTGGGTCCTTATATAGGGTAATTGGCACAATTTGACTGTTTTCTGATTAATACCAGTGAAAGACATGGCCAAGAGTGTTAACCTGCCTGTTGCTTACCAATGACTGTTGAAATCAAGCATCATGCTTCCAAACACATTTGTTACATGAACCTCCACCAGCACACCTACAAAAGGCTGTTAATTAAATTCATTGTCTCCGGTAAACGGAACCCTAAGGGCTCCCAGAGGTAACACACATCTTGGCACGGAAACAACACAACTGACAGGAGCATCTGCCTTGCAGAAAATTACAGCACCCACATAGTGACATTAAACAACAGAGAAGCAGCCAAGTCTCTTTGTTCCTTCCTAAACAGGGGCAAAGCATCAGTCACCAGCCCCTGGCTCATCTCTGGACCAGGCTAAGTTCTGGAGCAAGTTTTGCAGGCCCTGAGACTTAGGATCAGGTTTGCAGCCTGCACAGATAAATCTCGCTCTGGCTGTAGCTCCAGTGAACCTTACTGGCATTTTTTGTCATGATCTCCATTCCTTCTGCCACATGCTGGGTATTTCTAGTCAAGTCTTCCAGTATCTGAAGGGGGCCTATAGGGATGCTGGGGAGGGACTCTTCATTAGGGACCGTAGTGATAGGACAATGGGTAACAGGTTCAAACTTAAACAGGGGAAGTTTAGATTGGATATAAGGAGGAAATTCTTCCCTGTGAGGGTGGTGAGGCACTGGAATGGGTTGCCCAGGGAGGTTGGGAATGCTCCATCCCTGGCAGTGTTCAAGACCAGGGTGGACAAAGCCTTGGGTGAGATGGTTTAGTGTGAGGTGTCCCTGCCCATGGCAGGGGGTTGGAACTGGATGATCTTAAGGTCCTTTCCAACCCTAGCTATTCTATGATTCTAAGTGTACAATAGCATATAGCTGCATAGACTTATATTACATGCTTAGGCAACTACTTGTGAAAGCACATCCGCTATTTGTGCATGCCTGCTAGTTGTATGTACATTCATGTGGGTCATGCTCTCAAAAAGAAGGTTTTCATGTGCCTAGCTTGAAGATTTCTGCACACAACAGCCTCCTGTTCTGTCACATTAGTCCTCAGAATCAATTTTTGCTTTAGAAGCTAATGAGGCCATTTTTAACAAGATGAACTCAATCACACCCATGGAAAGGGACTTAACAGCCTGATGATTTCCACCAAATCAACTAAAGCAAGGCATAACTTTCTCCTCAGCTATTTACAACAATTGCTGGATGAGCTCTAACTGAATAAATCAGATGAACCCCAGCCTCTTCAGTGAAGCTTTGCCGATATTTGGAAGCTGAAGATCATGCTCAGAGACCTTGGGAAGGTCATTCTACAGACTTTCTGGAAGGATCCTGTCTCCTTTATCTTGCACAAGGTCTCGTATCCCAAGGGATGTATTAATGTTCTTTCTTACATGCTGCCCACAAGCTTCTCACAATTTGTTTCATTTTCTTTTTATCTACCTCTGACAAAAGCAGACATAAAATAGTACAAACCCATCTTACCAGCATTTTAACACTTAGTTGGTCTCAGTTACTGCATAAAGGCCAAAGAAGAAAGCTGCCCTGACCTCAAAGTTAATATCATTTGAGCTTTTTACATTGATCATTTCATATTTATTACTACATTCCTTTATGATACAGGCACACACAAACCTCCCTACAACTCCATTGCTGCAGTGGAAATTTCACTCTAATAATGAGATGCCCAAGTGCAAACAGCTGATTATTTTTAGCTTAAGAAGCAAGAGGACAAGCAATAAAAGAGCAGGAAAAGTGCATCATGAAATGTACTTTGTTCATTTGACAACTGCAGTTTAGTTATAATTAATTATGATAATACTTTATAGCATAGCAGTTAACATTCTGTAGTATAATTTGCTAAAGCCTCAGTAACATGAAGCATCCCCTCCAGCCGTATGCTGCTAAACCTTTACTATGTACTAGGGAAAAGGCTGACATTTCGGGGGTGAATATTATGGAAGAAGGGTAGAAATTACAAGTTTGCTTTGGGAGATCTGTCAGGGTTACATACACAGAGACAGGGGCTGTAGCAGCTTTGCATTTGATTTCTAAGAGAGATATAAGAGCTTGCAGAGATCACTGACACCATATAGAAAGAGCCTGCTGTTGTCATTTCTCTAACCTTGCAATACCCTCCTGACAGCATCCTTCCTCCGCTGATGTCATTTTAAGATGAAACCCTCATCTTTTCAGGTACCCAGGCCTACAGAGAAGGGGTAAGAAAGCTTCTCTGAAGCACTTCTATTTTGCCCTAATAGTTTTCTGGATGGCAGCTCAGCAGGGAGGCAAGGCACACAACAGGCCACAGTGGAACGAATCCTCTCCATCTTCCAGAGCACTGGTGATTAACCACTTCTTGGAAAGAAGCGACACAGAGACATGAATAAAGAGATGCTGGCTGTTAGACTAAAAGTGCAAGTGGAAATTACTCATAAGCCATGGGATTCAGAGAAATCCGTGATTGGTAACCGAGCATATAATAACTGTATCACCAGAGGAGCTCCCCGAGTGCCCATCTCTCCTTCTCCTCGCACCGCTGCAGGCACCCATGGTGCCTGTCAGCTGCTGCGCTGAAGCTGAGGGAAAGCGATCGGGATCCGGATGGAGACTGACATCTCCCCTTTTAGGCAGTGAGGTGGTCTCTTGCATGATATTATTTTTACCTTCTGCTAAATGCAACCACTGTTGCATTTTGTAAAGTCACCTAAAGTTGGAAAAGACCCCCAGACATCACCTAATCCATCCTATTGCTCAGAGCAGGACAACTACCACCAAAAGATCAGGCCAGCTATGGCTCTGTATCTCTCTAAACCTTCCCAACAGTGCACCTTGAAGTAGCAAACTTCAGTCTTGCACTGCCTTGATAGCAAAGTTTTCCCTAATGGATTTGGCTTGCCTGGAAAGCCTAGGAGAGATTCTTATGTAAAGAGACCTTTAAAAGTCCAAACTGAGCATGCTTACTGTATAGTGCTTAGTATGAAACACTAGCTGTTGTTTTCAGGACCATAGTAAGAAGCAGAGTCCCTTCAGACAGTGTAAGTTTGAGTGGCTTCATGTTCTTCCTCTGCAACACACTCCCTCGTGCCTTCCTTCTCTTGCCCAAAATCTCCTACTATGTAACCGCTGTAGTAGTCATTAAGGAGGACCCAACCTCCCTCTGATCCTTACACTGTTCCCATAGCATAGGTAATAATAAATATAGGCAGATTTCAGTATAGAAGAATTATCAGGTTTCAGTGGCTGTAACAATATCTGAATTATCAGGTGAAAGCCTTATGGAAAAGCAATTAGGTAATAACAGACTTGTATCAGAGTCATCTTTTCACACTGCACTGCAAAATCAGGAGCCAAAATGAATTTGATTGGATTAAATAAAAGAACCAATCTAGCCTCCTCATGATCTCCTACACAGAACTGAAGCTTTAGAGAGACCTGAAAAAGCAATCACAATGTTTTGTTTCAAGATTTCCTTCATTCCTTCCCAATCATAGGATAAGAAAATGAAATAGGAATCACCTCTGTCCACCTTCTCTCCCAGACACCTTCTGCTTTATTGCATTTTTCAGGAACTTATCAGAAGAATCCCCAGACCCAAAATCTCACCAATAAATGAACAAGGTGAAAAACTGACCTCGTTGCTGCCACTGATGTTTCAGGATGCAAGTGTGGAGGAGTTTGTGTTGCTTGTCCATTCCCAGACTGCCTGGAGCTTTACAGATGACACTGTTGATTCAGGGTGTATTCTGTATCCAGCAATCTGAATAAAGCAAAGGCAACCAGCAGCCCATGAGAGCCACCTGATTTAGCCTTTACCACAGCTGTAAAACAGACACCATCTACAGCAGTCCCATAACAGAGTAATGCTAAATTCTTCATTTTGCACCGTATTTTCTGCTCTTTTTCCTTTGTAGGATGCCTTTTATTCAGCTTCCTGTGTCTTCAAGAGGGGTGCTTCACCTCCTGGAAAACAAAGGAAGAAGAGCTGTTAGGAAAAGGCAGAAAGGTAGTACAGACAGACAGAGGAGTTTCCTACGTAGGCTAGGGAAAGATGAGAGAGCAAGGGTTAACAGGAGGTAAATTGCACAAGGTCTTCAAGTCAGCAACAAACCTACCAATACTCAGTGATTGTCCTGGGATCTGGAGAAAATTGCCATCATTTTAAGGAAGAACATTAAAAAAAAATAGAGAAAAAGAACGTTACCCCCTTTTTTTTCTGTCCCATCTGAATCTATCTTGATTCCTCCCCTTACATCAGCAATCTAATGACTGATTCTGGTTGAAACCAACCAAACAAAAAGGCATTCTCTGTTGGTTTTGGGGAAGGGATGCGACATGCAAACAGCCAGACTGGTCTTTAAGTGGCCAATGGGCAGACTGGGAGCTGAAAACACAACTGAAAGCAAAACAACTGAATTGTACAGACCCACCGCTAAATTTCCTAGCAAAGGCAGGAAAGCATGAAAGCAATGGGAAGGAGTGTAAGAGTTGCATGCAGATCACATGCAGGACAGCACTGGAGGTTCAATGTGATAAACTTAGGCAAGCCAAAAGGTTTGCCAACTTAGTTTACATTTTTACTCTGGTCCCTTTGCTCCTTTTATTTCCTATGCACCTGTGATGATTAATATCCAAAGGTATTATTGCACTCCCTATACTCAAACCAAGCAATTTCAGAACCTGGAGTAAGCGCTGACAAAAAGGAAGGGTAGGTGGTGAGGTCAAGCTCTCTCGCACATCCAAGCTCTTTTTCTATTTACATTAATACAGGGAAGAGCTGAACGCGCAGGGAACACACAGGAAATGTCATCTTTGTTCATAGACTTTTGTATTAAAGATAAGACCTGAATATTTATCTTCCCTTCCAGCCACTTAACTCCACCAGTCCATTAGCTCGGGGGCAGTCATGTTTGACTTTGGAGAGTAATGACAACCTCTATGCCTTCAGGATCCCAAACATCTACCAATCCTTTCAGGTGCCTCTTCTCCTTTCCTTCCTTAACTGAAGGTGTGAACATGCTGCAGAACTGAGAATCAAAGGGAAGAAAAAGAACCAATATTTTTTTTCTTTAAGCTTGAGGAAAAAAAACCCAACCAAATAGTTCAGCAAACATTATTTAAACTAAGGGTTTTATAAAGTGACTTCTGCCCCTTTTCTAAACTGTTTATTCTCTCCTCTCTCCTTACTTTTCTGCCACTGACTGACAGCTCCCTGATAATAGATTCTCTCAGTTGGCAGGCATGTTTTATGATGTTTCATTCATGGCACTGCGAACAAGAGGGTCCCTCTGTACCTCCTCCAGTTTCTCTCCCTTTCCAATTGCCTCTAAGAATGATAGCAGCAAAGAGTGCAGAAATCAAAGTGCCTTCACATGCACCGTGTTCGTGCAGTGGCAATAAAGTGCCTGTTTCCTAACCCGCAAACCTGCAATGAATGCTTCCACACAGGAAAAACAGAGCAGGAAACTCAGATTAATGCAGAGGACAAGTAATTATCTTGCTCTAAGTATGAGATGTGCTTCTCAACACACTCAGTGCGGCCATACTTGGCACCACCAGCCCTGTGGTACCCCACCATGGACCTGCAGCTCCAGAACAGTGGCACCTCTAGAGCAGAACAGCTCATGTTAAAAGCTTATTGTATTATTTCTTAGGCAACCCAAGGGATCTGACCACTCAAATGGCAGATGAATTCAAAACTGATGGGAGATGAGAAGATAACCATGGAGTCAAACCGCTTTTGAGTGAAAACAGCAATTCCTTTTCAGCCTTGATCTCAATAAAATACTTTCCCTTTGTTGTGCAATCAGAACCTAAGACGCAAATTCAAAAGAGGCTCAAAATAAGTCTGTATTTTCTGCAAGAGCATTTTGCACAAACACTGTTTTCCATGTTTACTTTGTTTGCCAAAATTAGACGTGAAAGCCAGAGCAGCAGGATGGGAGACACTCCCTTGGTTAGAATGACTTCCACTTTTCCTTGGGGTTTCTTACTGACAGTGTAAATTTGGGGCTTGTTAACACATTACAAGACATCAAGCATCACACAGCTTTTAGTTTTTCAATCTGCTTGTTTCTGTTGCTTAGTTGTGGTGATGGTTTAAATCGGAGGAGGAGGGGGAAGCCTTTGTAGTGGAAATGCTGGCTGCCTGTCTGTGCTGGTTTTGCTTTCAGTTTCTGAAAAGGGGAAAGAAAGGTCCTTTCTAAATAAGGGGAAGTCACCACCACCATCAGGCTTGGAAGCTGGCGCTGCAGAGGGGCTCATCATTTGATTCAGCAAAATCTCTAGTAACAAAGCAAAGAGGGAGGGTTGCGTTTACTCTGCTAATCCTAACTTCCAGGTTCAGCTCCCTGCTTCGATAAAGAACCCAATGAGGTATTTCAGGTAGCAACTTTGAACCACCTCTTTAAATAGATTAAGCTTCTAAATGTCTCAGTAGAAATTAGGCACCTAAATGTCTTCGAGGATCAGAGCCTGGTCTACAGCCAGATAAGATTTGCGGGGAGATTTCTGTGCCTTAGGCCGTGGATAGCGTCTGATGAGACTCACAACAGACACATTGCAAGCTGCCCAAACCCAGCTTGGCACTGTAGCTTCCCATCAGAAAAATTGGAGATAATAACACTCTCTTGTTTTACCAGGGTGGAGGGAGGAGAAAGACATTAAAGATGGTGTGATGCTCACCTAATACAGCCCTAGGGAGCAGTAAAGTGAGATTTTTCTCAAGTATTTTAACAGAACAGCTCTACTGACTTCACTGGTGAAATGGAGCCAATTTGCACAGCCCAAGGATCTAGCTCTTGATGCTTATCTAAAGCTTCTAGGACTACAAATGAAGGCTGCAGGTATCACAGGCACATCCTGCTGTTTGCTGCTACGTAGAGCGGCACATAAGCAGTTGTAATAGCAGTGTGAAGTTTCTGGTGACACTGCCCTCAAGGTAGGTAGCGTGTAATGTGCATTTCCTTGCTGGCAACGCATAACAATGAGTAATAATTCTTCTGCTCATGGTCCGGGTGGGAACTGCAAGGTGCAGAAGCCCTCGGCAGGGTGGAAGGAGTCACAGAGAACTTGCTCTGGAAGTAGGTTCAGCTCTAGCCTCACTTCTGTTGTTAGAGCAGTTTTTCCTCCACATGATCTGGCACATCACAGCATCAAGAGAGCTGTACAAGACCTTGGAGTTCGCAGTGCATCTCAAATGCAGTCAGATTCCTGACTCTTCTTGCCCTGCCCTTCAATCAGAATCTGCAGCCTCTCCGTGATCCCCAATCGAGTCAAACGTTCTCTTTTCAATGTCTCACAATAGGTTGACTCAATTTTCATCACCTTCCCCCTCTACAAAGCCCAAGGTTCCAGACTGTCAGGTTTCCCCCAGCTGTGTATTTGCCTCTATCTTGGTAAGCTGAACCAGTAGCCTGCATACCGATCTGTCTCTTCCCAGTGCTTCCTACTTTCAGATTCCACCAAGATCTCCACTGAAGATTTCCTAGTGCCTACAATAGATTCATTCCTGACGGACACACAACTGCCAGAGAAATCATGCCCATCCCTTAGTGCCAGCTCCATTCCCGGACTTGCAGCACTCCAATGTGACCTGTGGGTATGACCAACACTTCCCTCTGCACAAGAAATAATCTTTCTTGGCCATTTGCAGCAACACTCTTACTGCTCACCAAGCCTTTATACAATCAGCAGCTAGGCTTTTTTTAATGGTGGGTATAGTTAAACCTTCAAGAGGAGAAAGCAAGGACAACCCTCGAGTCTTGCAGTTAGAAACCAACATAAGAAATCTGACTTGCAGCTGTGTTCACATTCTGAAAGATCTGACGATAAATCCCACAGGTTATAATGAATAACTTTAATCCCTCTACAAGAGAAAAGAGAAGACGGGCAGATACAAATAGCATGAAATGCTGGACATCAGTTTGGACTGAACAGAGCATATCTGCAAAATGTTACTGCCAGTCGGCATACTTAGCCAACTGTGAGGCATTAAACTGATGCCTGATGCAGGACTGAACACAAATGGCATGCTCAAAGCTGGGACTAGCAGGGGACATATTCTCCAGGTGGCTAAGAGCAGGTTGCTCTGGCTAATTACTAGGTAATCAGGTCCACTATAGTAGTTTTCTGAGCAGTAACCAATTTACCCTGCATAGGTTTCCCCTGAGGTATCTCCTGCTCATATTGGATATTTCTTGATTGAGGGTTTTTCAGTTTGGTAAAGTAAAAGCACCTACTGTGTCAGCTTATAAAAAAAGAAGTCTGAAATAGCATCAAATGCCCAGCATGTGGTTGGTGGTTGCAGGGGAAAAAAGGAAGCCCATTCCAACGCAAGCATGGAATGGACTTCAGGAGGAATCATTGAAAGCCTAACTATGAAAAACCACTCTGACCCTTTTCTGGCAAAGCCCGTTGTGACAGCTGCAACTCCGGAGTAGTCTTCCATGCCCAGAGAGGTATGGCTTGGAATAATCCATCATAATTTTGCATTTAGACACAGAAAACTTGTTTAAAAATGCACAAAATCAACCAGTGCAAAAGTGACAGTTGGGGAAAAACCAGCTCATTTGATATATTTCCAGAGAGTGTTGGAAAGTTCTGCCCCAGCCAGAGGAACTTCATACCACTGTCTGAATAGGACAAGGGAGCAAGCCTGAAATAATATGCTTCCTGAAAGCTGTGCATCTGCAGGCTGTGAGTTACAGCTGAAATGCCGATGTCAGCTTCGTATCAAAGAGACTTAGAATAGTCATTTTTAGTGCCAAGCTGATATTCAAATGTGACAGGGCAGGTAGTCTTTCTTGAGAGGATCCCTGGAGGAACAGAAAGGAGCTGAACTCCAGGAACCCAGTAATTCCTCTGGGAAATGAGGGTAGATGGAGAACATGGGGTAAGGGACTGATCTCCATTCTGAAACTTCTCTGGACTTGACAGAAATATGAATGGGATTTAAGTATTGTGCAAATCTTGGAAGAGTTTAATACAGAGCTAGAATGAATTCAGTGAGTAAATATAGGAGATAATGGGAAGGACCAGTTGGTACATATGTTGTTTTACACGACATGTCTTGAATGAGATTCACTATATTTACTAACCCTTCTGCATCGAATGGTCAAGTGCCTCAATTCAGCTAAACTTAGCCTCTCTTTCAGCCTTAAGACATAGCTCTATAAAGCATATGAGAGGCACACCATGATAAATATATATGTTTTGTCTCTGCGGCAGCCTGGAGCTGCCCCAAGTCAATGCACATAGAAAACTGAGACAAATCAAATGGCTCAGCTCCAAGCTGGCACCATACAAGGTAGCAGAATTTCTCAGACAAGCACACAAGGGCTGGGGAATTTTAATATCTTCTTCCCCTACCAGTAATTTCCAGTGTTTATGCTCTGTGGAGCTCCTTAGGAGTGTCAGAGCAGAACAAATGTCATTTTTAATGGACTTGCTAAATCATAAAAACCATTTGCAAAATTGCATCTGATTAAAACAGGAAAACGTTCCATTATTCACCAAAGGATCCCAGGCAGCCTGCAACTGTGGGCTCCACCAAGAGAAATCTTGGCCATCAGGACTTGACTTAAGCAGCTAAAAGTAATCCTATAATGTACTCCAGCCAAATACAGAGGCCTTTTCCTGGAACAAAGCTTGGCATCCGTCATTACATCACTGATTCCTGTAGGAACGTATCAAAATGCACAACAATCTGCATTACAATGTACACGCATTGTCATTGCTCCTATTCAAATGCTTCCGAGATACAGATCACAGCTCCCTTTGGGAGAACAGGCCGGCTCTGGATCAAGCCAGAACATTTAATTTCTAGGGTGGTTGTCAATAAAGGAGCTTCCTATCATTTATCCCCATTCTACCCTGCTCGCGTTCCCCCCCAAAAATGCCTCTTGCTCCATATGGAAGGGGAGTAAAAATGGAAAGTTCTTTCCCATATGGACAAAGCAGATGTGATATTAGCGCATATATTATAAATAGGAGCTGCTTTAGAGTAAATAGCACTAAAACCAGAAAGGATTCCCATCAAAATTATAATGTTTTATCATTTACTGGTGAAAACAGAGAGGCTTAGCTCTAACTATGCTCTCTAGATGGTGATGCAGAATAATTATGCTTTAGTTTACCGAGCATGTCGCCTTTGGTAACAGTATATTCCGAGAAGTGACAGAAAATGATTTAGCCAACACACACGCCACATCTAGGTAGCTGCCTACATCCTAGATGTCAAACAATACATCAACCTTTTACTGTCAAGCTGTTATTTAATTTCCAGGGGGTTTTGGAAGCATATTCCTTCTGAAAAGCATGGGTTTTATTTTATTTAACTTAACAATGCAGCTTCAGGGGAAGAGGTAGGAAGGGAAACAACATTATTTTCAGAAAGGCAAAAACATACCACTGAAAAACATCCAAAGCCAACACATTTCATTTCAAAAGGATCCAGACTTTCCATTGTGCATGTCTCAAAATAGCAGATTAAGTTCTGGTTTCATGATGGCATTTCTATGACAGAACTGATATATGTATTGCTTTCCAAATGGGTAGAACACCACAAATAACTTCAGGATTGAAAGGTTTTGTTGTGAGGTTACCAAAGCTGATTGTGTCCCTTGTGGGTGCAGATAGACCCTAATCTGACCACCTTAGCATGTCTAGTTTCAGGATTGTGACAGGAAATGCAGGATTACTCACTGCACTGACTGATGCTGGCAAGAAGGCAAAGGGGATATTCCTTTTTTAGTGCCTCCAGATATTCCAGATATGTATGCTAGGAAACAGACTGATACAGCATCTATGTACATGCTGCAAGGGTCTACTGCAGACTTCACTATACAGAGAAATTCACCTGTCACGTGTCACCTGGTAAAGATTTGACCAGAGCCAAGAGCTCTGGATAAATGGATAAATTCATTATGGTAAAGGTGCTTTGAAATAGTTGAATGAAGCTGTCAAGTAAGAGTAAAAATCAGACCATCAGTGCTGCTGCTGTATTTTTCCCATATGCCAGCCAGTGTCAGAGAGATGCTGAAGTTCAGCTTAAGCAAATTTCCTGCCATTGCGCAGTACAGCTTTCATGCAAAGGTTAATAACTCCTGATACGTTCTGTGAACTCAGCATTTCTCCTGAATTTCAGCTTGATGTACTGCCCTTTTCACCATGAGCACATTTCTTCCTGCCTGCCTTCCTTTCGCTAATCAGTTTTATCAACACAGCCTCAGGTAAAGAACGGCTTTCAAGATATGTAGACTACTAGATAGAAATTCTTGTTTAATGCAAATGATAATGGTCAACAGAAGCCTATTAATAAGCTACAGAAAGCCAACCACGGCCCAAAATCACAGCTGATGTAAACAGAAACAACAGCATCAACGTGCACCAGAAGGAGTCTGCTTTTGCAAGTTTATAAATCTCCATGCTCTTTAATAAACAAAACACTAAATCATTTTGCCTGAGAGATGAGAATATCAATTATATTGCTCCGTATCCCTCACCATACCACTGATTTGTGCTTCCCTGTTTTAACCTAGGGTTTTCAAACACAACTGAAATCTTATGGCCCCATTCTACGGAAGGGAAAACTGAACACCTTCTGAAGAGCTAGTGGTCAGTAAGCTATGGGAATGCAACTTCTCATATTCACCCCAACAGGCTACAAATGCCACTCTTACCATCCTGAAAAAACTCATCTCTTCTAGCCTAAGAGAGCAGTCAGCAGTCTTGAAGATACTCATTTTCACAATCAAATGACTTGATAGTGTCTCAGCACGTCTATAAAGAGACCCTGTGTCTCCTGGTGAGTCTGGAAGATGGCAGCACAACGTCTAATCTTCTGGATTCCCTACAATGAATAACTCCAAGAGAATAAGATGCATTACATTATCGTATAATTCTGCAGGCACTATACTTAATCCTTTGCTCCTACCCAACGAACACCTTCTTTTGAGTTGTATGCAGTTTGGGACCGGGCTAGAGTAGAAGAAGCTGGGCAATTAATGCTCGCTGCAAGACCTTGCTTCTGCTAGACTGGGAAACAAGGACCCCGAATATTGTCAAGCTTCTTCTCCAAAAGGCCACTAAACTGGACAAGACCAGGGTGAGTCAACTGTGTCTTTACAGTGGTACACACCTTTTCCCAAGGAAGGATGGGCAGCCAATGCTCCCTTGTCCGCCAACACCTTCCCTGCAAGGTGCTGTTAGAGGTCACACTTCTCTTTCTGTGGTGAGGACAACCCAAAGTGATCCCTTGCTCCCCAGGTTCTCAACACAGCCAAAGCAGCACCTGACCAGTGAGGGGCTAAAGTCACATCACTTAAGCACCCTATTAAACAAAAAGCAAGGACAACAAGCAACAACCCTTCTCCTATTTTATCTGTTGCAGAGCTGCAGCTCTTTTAGCTTAACACTAAACTGGGGACAATGGGAGCTGGAAACACAAGCCTGAGATGAGCAATTACCTCTCAAACGATTGCAAACATTATTTACTAAATACCCATCTTTGGTTTACAAGCACCGAGATGGTTCATGAGCAAGTGGAAATGAATCACTGCATTAGTTTTGGTTTGCCCACAGGCTGCCTTCTCCCTGAGAGGTTTACTGCAACATTAATTCGAACTCTCCCCATTAAGATCAGTCACTGCCATGACTGGAGAGCAGAACTTTGTAAGGTACGTAGAATAATGTGTTGCACAAGGAAAAAGCACAACCCAGAAAGGCGATAAGAGCAAAAATTGCTTCACTCTTTAAGGTCTACAGAGATATGTAGCAAGATACGGAAAACCACTTTTGGTATGGAAACTTCTCAGCCCTAGATAGCAGGTAGCACCTAGTATTCTTGCTACAGGTTTAACTCGGAATTGAAAACCAGAAAGACAGCAAAAAAAGCAAAGCTGAGTTTTTTCCTGGTGATTCTCCTGGGTGTGATGACAGGAGATTCCCTGTGGAAGCCATAGGCTCTTTGTCACAGGATGACTCATCGCTGCTTTTGTAAATCCACTAATACCCGAAATCCCAGCACAAACATTGGAGGCAGGAATGTCTACACGCAGGAGATCTCTACTTCAGTGAACTGCAGAACTGTAGCCAGGTCATAGCTTAGGCACTGCATATGTCCTAGCTAATGACTGCATGGGATGTGCCAATAAACCTTCTGCAAAAGAAGTAAGGAAACCCCCATGAATATCTCAAGGATAACGTTCAGTCAAGGACATACCTACTGCAGCTTTGAAAGACTGCAGCCAGAGGCAACAACAGAACTGAGCCGATGATAATCAGAATTTCTCTTTTCAGTATTCATTCCGTAAGATTTACAAGCCAACTTTGACCAAAGTGGGGGAAAAAATTAAATGAAGGACTTCTAAAGATGCAAGGAATTAATTACGTGCCTAACTACACTGCAGAAGGCATCAGAAGTTTTCCTTTTAATTTCCTGCCCTCAGTTCCCCAGAACTTGAGTTAATTTTGAGCCAAAGTATTTCAAAGCTCAATTCTTCTTCAGAAAAGCCTGATGGAAAGTAATTGATGTAAGGAAAACTCGAGCGTGACACAGAAAATGCTTCTCTCCCAATCTCCTTCTCGACACTTCATGGTGGGAGAATGGCTGGTGGGAACTTGTAGTTCATCTTGTTAGCACAGATCCACCAGATCCTATTCTCAAGTGACACCTCTTTCCCCTAAATGTCCAGCAGCCACATGGGAACATGGGGAAGAAAGGACATAGAAAGTCTCAAATCTTTCTAGTTGTAACAGACCAAAAGGAATAGATTTGGAACTTACAGACAAGGAGAATCTTTCATCCAGCGGCCCAGCTACAAAATGCCTTCTCTGGAAATTGCCATCCAGGTTGATGGAGCAAGCTCATGGCATTGAAGGCTCTAACCTTTTCCTTCTCCACTGCTCAGTCAGTGTCATTGGGTGGGAGGAAGAGACGCTATGGAACAGAAGGAGAAATGCTGAGCAATAGCTCTGTGCCTTCTGCCAGGCGCTCCTGATCAGTCTGCCCATTTGCCTTCCTCCACATGAGGAAGCTTTGTTTTGCTTTTTCTCTTTAGATTACAGCATAAAAACAAGCCAAGAAAGCAGATATAAATGTCCACAACATGACAAGATTATGCTGCAGAGCTGAGATGTGGGAAAGTGAGAGAGGAGAAGAGGTACTGATAGCTCTTAATAGAAACCACAGCCGATAAACAGTAAAGAACAGGGAAATCTGTGCTTACTTCTCACAGCCCTGTTTATGCTAACAAAGGCTTGGTAATGAATTACTGGTAAGTGGCCTCCTTTTGTGGGGAATTATTCAAGCAAGCAGGTGCAGCTTAACAAACATTTATCTTCTTAGGGCTGCAAAGCACTGCAGGAGACGCACTAAAGGGACCATAAGGCAACAGCTACTTACACTGACATCCACAGTGCAGTGTTCAGAGGTGGCAGCATGCACAGGCAAGAGACTGTTGGGTGTATGTGGGCTGGGAAGATGGCATCTTCCCAGTCATCCATCCCACCTGATGCAAACACCAGCCCTAAATTCAGCATCCCAAACAATATAGCCCTTGAAATCTTGTTGGCCTCCATAAAGCTTATGTTATCACTGAGAAGCCCATTCCTAGATTGAAGAACATGAGGAAAAGAGTTTGAAACCCTAAGCTAGGATTCTGCAAGCTGAGCTCTGGGTACCATCAGCTTTGCTTGTAACTTCTGGCAAGGCACATCAGGCCTGACTGGGATAGTTTTGCATTCACATCTTCCCAGGGTTCTCACATCAGTTCCTCTGCTTTGTCTGTGCTGGAAGCAAAACCCCATTTTTGCTTGCAAAAGACTCAGGCCCTAATACACCACTCATCATTACAGTTCCTAGATGGATGACTACTCTCACTGCCACTTTAACCTGTCACAAGGATTTGTATCTGCCTTCATTACATCCCTTCCAGTCACAGTATAATTAAATCCAATGTTACTTTAAGTCTCAGTGAGCAAAGGGAAATTCAAGAGATTTATCAGAGTATTTTTCAGAAAGAGTTCTAAAAATATTCTAAATAGACCAGAAAACCAGATGAGTGGCATTCCCATTTATTACAGAGCCAAGCTCTGGATACGCAAACCAATTGAGTTGATAGATAACACAGATCATCTGCCTCTCCTATTTCATTCTAGAAGCTCTCATTCAGAGCCAGAGCAAGATGCAATTCGCTCCATTATTGTCTCACTCACTGGAGTTTATTTTTGGATGTGTGTTTTCAGCCTGCTCTCAAGGGGTGTGCTGTTGTCATGACTTTGAATTAGGTTTTTCCTTTCTCAATGTCCTCATCCTATGATATATTTTTTGGAGCACGTGTGTCCTAAGATACTCTTCAATTCTGCCCTTCCAGAAGCCTATGAGAATCCTGTCGCTGCTTTCATGCTGCAGTCATGGTGTAATCACAGACATGGAACAGAAATTTCCCATATGATTCTTAAAGCCTGGACCAGCTTTTCATTATGCATGATCTGACGTTTACAAAGCAGTTATTGCTGTTTAAGCCCCTCAGCTCTTTGCTTCTGGCCACTTCAGCCCCGATATAACAGCTCAGCTTTCTGCATCAAATACATTTGTCTATGCCTGCTTTAAGAGTAACTCCACAAGGTTTTTAGCAAGCTCATGTTCTGACTGTAACCTTGCATGCTTTGTCACAGTGGCATAGGTCTACTGACTGGGCAGAACTTAGAGCTGGTTTACATCAAGAGCACAAGAATGAAAGCGGACACTCGTCATTTGCAGCTGGGCCAACCAAGCCGTGCAAAGGGGATGGGAATATTCCCATCGGAGCATCCAGAGAGTTCTGGTCCAGGGACATCTCAGCATTAGATCAGCATCACTTTAGCTGCTACTGAGATTATTTATTATAAATAAGTGATGCAATAAAATAAGGCGCTTGCTTTCCATGGTGTAAATGACCTTGAAAAGGCACAAGAGGGTAGTGGAAGAGGGCGGTCAGTCTCTGAGCCTTGACTGTGGACTCCTGCTCTGATTCAAAAACACTGAGCTAGTGCCATTTACTGACCTTAGGGCAGCAGTTCCGCAGAGCCCAGGCTGCCAGAGCTGGTGCCACATCAGCACCCTCTCCACACGTGTTCATGCATTCCCAATCCACTTGGGTCTGACAAGCACCAGTAGCAGTCAGCTCACAACCAGAGAGGCATTCAAAGCTCCTGACATACCTGGACTGTTAACGGGGCTGGAACACAGCCCCCAGGAGAGGTAACTCATTCAGAAAGTAAGAAATATACAAACCAGTGTAAGCTCTGGAGGAACCCAGCTTGCAATAGATTGCCTGAATAAACTATGAGCAAAGGGAATGCGAAATGGGCAGTATGTCTGCAAGATGGAAATTACATAGGGAAGAGGTAGGTAGCACTGGTGGAAGGAAAGGATATTAAAAACAGAGCATCATGATTCAATGCCAAAATTATTAGGAAAGCAAAGGAAATACACTAGAAAGCAGCATAATCCATATCAGTCACTGGATGCTGTTCTACTGGGGAAGGCTGGAGGTGCCAAGGTTGAAAAGCCTGCCATTCATCATTTTTGATTTAGTGCTGTACAGACAAGAAGATGCATTGGTTGTATATGCTTCTATTGATCCCTCAGATTTAGTTTTCTAAACTTACTATCCATCACCCCCACCAGTCCTGCTCAAATTCCCCTTGAGAGGAGGCTGAAGAAAAGAAACTGTCCCATCTCTCAAGACCAAGGACCAAGGTTTATGAGAGCCAAGGACATATGAGAACTTGGGTTGATCCACTACCTTTATGATGGATTGGCAGCATTTACAGATACTGCTTTAGGATGGCTTTGCTGAAAGGCAAAAGAAGCCTTGAGGAAACTGTGCTCCCAATCCCACTTAGGTGAGACAAACTGTTCATGAGAGGGATTCATCCCCAGCTCATGCACCACTCACTCCACTAACACTTCATTCCACCTCCATGGAAACCAGCCCTGAAAGACCACCTCCTCCTCCAGTACAAACCTGAGCTTTCTTTCTAGCTTGGCCACAAGTCTTGACATCAGGATTTAAGGACACATAACTTTAACTCTTTTCCCTCTTCAGCCTATACTCAGTCATTTACCAGGGAGCAAGTATGTCCAAGCAGTGGTACACAAGGAACGTGTGAAACAAATGCAAACCTTGCTTGAATTAACACCAGGGAGAGGCTGCAGGTTAACCATACTGCTGCTGCCTGTGCCACAAGTCTTCCTCTGCCACTTAGCTCTCCCGAACCAGACCAACACAGCCATAAGTAGTACTTGCTGGCAAGGATAATACACAAGAAAGCAGATTAAGTAGGTACATGGGATCTCCTAGAGGAAACACAACAGGTCCCACAACTCAACTTTCATTACTGGGTTCTCATCTAGTCTATGGAAACAGAAAGGCTCTTTTAAGAGCATCACTGGCAAAACAGGGAGGTATGAATGTCTTCTATGTATCAAATAGTTATTCCTCTGTTGCCCCATCCCAAGCAAGAACACTCCCTGAAGTCAATACCAGACAAAACTCATGAAAAGCAGTGGCAGTTTTGCCCCTAGCAAGGACTAAGAAAACATCCAGTGAATTGTTTCAGTATTCATATCCCCCACGTCCAGCTATCCGTTTCTTTTGCTGTGCTCTGCAACACGTCTCGCAAAAGCGTTGATGGATCTGACAGTCTTGAATCCATCAGCTTAATTCTTACAGAAGCTCTGGAAGGATCTTGAAAACGAGGCTCACAAAGCTTCTTCCCCCCAAGCCCCTTTCTTGTAGAAGACGCAGATGTTAAGGACACAAAGGATTATTCATTTCCTCCCTTTCTGATGTCTCAAGTGCAAAGAAAAGGAAGCCAGGTACAAAGAGACCTGGAGTTGAAGAGCAATCTGTCTATGCTCAAGAAGAGATGGTAAAAAAGAGAAGTTGTGCATTACTAATCTTCTGTTGCCCTCCAAACTCAGAGCAGCAGCGTTAGGGGACAGGGAGAGTTTACCAACCTATAAATGGCTCCAAGGGAGAAGTACTCCCTGGGGGAGGGAGAAGTGTTTCTGCACAACAGGTTGCATGCCAGGAAATCTCAGCGTTTGGAAGAAAGCTGAAGGGTTTTCAGAGAAAGGTCTTCAGACAGCTATAGAAACTGGGCCCGAGTTCTGTTTCTGATAGCTAACTAACCCCCCTTGCCAACGTGCCATGAGCATGCGAAGAGTCCCAAACACATGCTTTGCAGTGAAGGCAAGCACCAAACAAGGAGAAAAGAAAGCAGAAGCTAACTGTGCCTTATGTTGCATTGGCCCAGGTACATGTCACAGGTTCAAGCTAGAAGTGCAGCCAGAACACAGCCAGAAATAACCTTGCCTGGAGGAACAGCCATGATATAAGCTTTCGGTTCAGCAAAAACCTACCTATATACCAAACAGCTCTACTATTAACCAATTACTGAGAGGTAGCTCTGAGCAGCAGTGCTTGCTGGCATGAGTATTATAGCTGAATATTGCAGGGCCTACTAATGGGAGATAAATTCACGTATGGGAAATTGGATGCAATTAGAGTAATTTTAGCAATAGCTCACCATGGAACTGACCTTTGCTTTCACACACAGAGGTCCAAAAGAAATACTGTGTTTAGTCATCATTTCATTTGTTGTGGTATAAAGCTTTTGTTTATACAAGAACCAGAACTTACCTAAGCAAACCATGATGTGAACTAGGGTTTAGAAAATGGTCTAGTACTTAAGGTCCCTAAATTCTATTCTAATCTTTGTCATCAACTCAGTGTTACAGTAATTTTGTCTTGCTAGGACTCATTTTGCCCATCTTTAAGGCTTGACTGACTCAACGCTCCCTTGTAGTTCTCAAATCTACCTTTCTTTTTATTTGACACTTCCCTTGTTTGGTGCTGACACCCTCACAGCACTTACAGGCTATTATCAGTTTCCATTGAGAATCCACCTTGCAGTCAGCTGAGCAGTCTGGTGGGAAATCAAATCATTCCAATGGGGAAATTCCTTTATTAGGATAAATATTAAGGGTCTTTTCCAAGCCTGCTTTCTACAGCTGATGCACAAAGCGGTCCCTTAGATGGTATCTGAAAGGCTTGAGCTAGTCTTAAATAGCACTACCATTTCAGAGGTGACTTTAACCAAACACAGACATAAGCAAATCTTGTTGTCTGCAGCCAGTCAGAAGTGAAGGGACATCAACCCCAACTCTCATTATGTTTCCAAGTCTTACACATCTTCTTTCCTTTTCCTCCGCTGTTTTGTGCGCCCAGCAGTGCCCCCTCATTGCTTGCCTAACCTCAGGGTCTGTAGCTACCAGTCAAAACTCTTGGATGTCTGGCATTGTGGGCTTAATACACAAAGTGCTTATTTTAAACACAGACTGATGGCTTTTCTCCTAGATAATGATGATTGATTCTGTTTTCCATCCTTTGTCAAGGCTCAGCACACGCCTAGAATTTTAACTAGTGCTTCTTCTGATAGGTCCACGCATCCATCTGTTCCTCTGGATCTCATTCTCCTGCTTTAAATAATGAACTTTGCTACATTCAGAACAATCTATTAATAAATAACAATCTCGGAGATTACACAAGCCAATTAATAGTAATGCAGCATCAGGAACAGAAGTGATAGATGCCGCTGAATGGGAGAGATGTGGGAGGGCGGTGAAGCTGCCAGTCCTTGTACACACAGGATGAGCAGAACTCTGCAATAGCTGGGGGGCAAAGTTGTGCAAACAGTGCCATAAACAAGCTCACAGTAATTAAGCATGCACGCACTCCTTTGCAAGTTAACCCTAAGCAACATGAAGCAGGGAGCAGAACTGCATTAGCCTCAATATTCTCTAACACACACAGTAAAAATGTTATTTGCAGCTGCAGTTCAGGCACATCAAAGAAAGTCCAGCTCAGTGAGCACTGGGAATAAAATACCATTGATGAATTTTTCTCCTTTAACTTATTGTTTGAACATAGCATGACTGACCTGGTAAAAGACATCAAGGATCTCCTAAATCTGCTCCTTCCTTTGTCCTACCAATTGCTGTGGTTTTGCTCCCACTTGCAGAGATACAGCAAAACCCAACTGGCATTGCATCATTCAAGATCCCAGGTAAGGCTTGTTCACTTTCTTTGCCTCGCAGCCCGGTGACATGCGAAGTAAAGGATGAGAAATAAGAGTAGCAAAAGATAAGACGACATATAGGATACAAGGCATCTCGCTTCAGCTAGTCAACTCAGTGGGAATACCCGAGTTACCCATTGCCAATGAAAAGGGACAGAAGCCTTCACAGAATGACCGAGCCCATCCGTGATCTGGAAGAGCTTACTCCTTTGGCATTACGAGGAGATGATGCATCACCCATAGACAGCTCTGTCAGATCAAAGGGTGGCTCTGCAAGGCTACCCAGTTGGACAATGCCACCTCAGTTTGCTGCTTCTATTTCTGCCTTCAGTTCTTCTGTCCTTTCCCCCTTATCCTTTCATTTCTCAGGCCAGCTCCTGTGGTTTTTTCCCCTCATTTCTTCTCCTCTCAGCCCTTCATAATGACTTAATCTGCCAGGCAGTGTGACAAGAAAATGAATCGAACACAGTTTTCCTGCACTCCAGATTCATTTGGAGATTTCTCCCAGATGCAGCTCTAAAGCCCCAGATTCTATTTCCCTTTGACATAATAACAGAATTAGTCTCATATTGTCATACATAAATTACTTGGAAGGCCAGTGCCAGGAGAGAAAGAAAGAGGGAAAAATAAAGAAGAATAGAACTCAAAGGAAGGTGTGACTGTGACAAGCAACAACAGAATAACAATAGGTGACCAGTGGGTGACATCTATCATATCTGACAAACAAGGAGAAAGCCATCTCTATATCAAACATAAGAATTATTTACCTCTTCCCTCAGCCCTTAAGCCATTAAACCTGATACTGAGGATTTCTGAGTCTCGCAAAGGACACACAAAGCCTAAATAACTCACAGATTGAAAAATATTACATCTGACTTCCTTTAGCAGGGTGCTTTTTTCTTCCTCACCAGACACCATTCATAGAAATAACCCCACTGCCCTTAGCTGGGAGAAAAAGACTGCTCCTGTGAAAGCCATTAGAGATGAGAGCTGGACAATGTCCTTCCCATCCCCTTAAACTGGTTTAAAGACTGCAGCTCCTCCAGGCTTCTTTTCCTGGGAGCTGGCTGGGACACTGCATGCAATCACTGCTCCTCAGTGCAAGCTCTGAGCCTCCTGCTCTCAAACCCTTACAGCTGCCTGTGGGTTTCAGAGCTCCGGAAAGGATGGCTCAGCCTGTGCTGTATTGGTTCAGCTCCTACCTGTCCACCACCAGCAGCTTGAGAAGAGACAAGCAGAGCAGAGTTAGCCAGCTCTGGAAATGACCCAATTCTCTCTGGGGTGAGAGGCAGTGTCAAACAGGCACGTGATACTGGTCTCTTCCTGCCTCACCCAATGCTGCCTTTTAAAGGACTCTCCCCAAAATCCAGACCTAATTTTGTGGGGTTTGGGGTTTTTTGGGCCAAGAGGTGGGGGAGACTTCAGGAAGAAAAAATTGGACATAAACATCAGCCACATTCTGAAGCTGGAATGAGCTTGAGCACTTGAAGGAAGTCAGGTAACATGACCTGGTGAGGCTCTCCTTGACAAAAGTACTTGCAAAGAATCCAGGTAAGTTTTGTCAGTTGAAATTCCAGGCTAGTTTTGAGGCCACGTACTAAAGGGAGCAAAAAGCCTAGGAAAAGGGGCAAACACGAATGGTTAAAGTAACTCCTTCCTAGAGAACTGCAAGCCAGACAACTCTTAAAGACCGTGCACAACACTTAAGGCACATACACTGTTTTCAGGGTTACTACAAGCACTTGCAGCTGAACACAACGCACTCAGTGTCTGTGATTGAACACTGTATTTCACCCTTTTTTTCTGCCTGCCTCATCACTGATGTATGATCATGCATCAGCGATGTATGTACATGTCACTGCTGATTGTCATTTGAGTGGCACTGTGCCATGGGAAGGCACGCTCAGTGGCAGAACCCTGAATTCTCTTGAACAGCCATCATTTGAAGCTTTACACTGCATCTCACTCTTCACCTACAGGAACCATTCCTAGTCATAAAACAAACTGACTTGAACAGAGACTGCTTTGAATTCCCAAGGAATCTTGACAACCTTATGTCCTTGATTAGGTGGCTTCTGCCCTTCCCTTTTGGTCATGCAGCAAACAGCAAATTGACAGTTAGGAATTGAATGTAAGCGATGAGATGTTGAAGATAGACGCCAGCAAAGGGCACTTGAGTGATGGATTCATAGCAAAGCTGTGAATACCTGTAGGCTGTGCCAGGTACTCTGTTATACTCCAGCTCTGCTTTGAAACCCTCAATTAACTTCACTTTCTAGGGATGAGCAACCGACAGGATGCTCACAAACCCCAGAAATTCCAACACTGGAGCATCAGTTCTCATAAGCGCTTTTAAGGGGAAGAAGAGAGTGAAAAAGGCCTGTTTTCCTCTGTTGACCCACCCTTTTGTTAGCTGTGTAAATACTGACTGCAGAATGACATTACTACGCCCCATAAGAAAAAAGGTACAAGGAGCCCCTGAGTTCACAAACACAGAGGGGAAGTCCAGACCACATTGCTCTGTAGGTGACTAAATACCAGCCTCGGGGATGCTGAACTTCAAACCAAAGCCAGGTTTTATTTGCCTGTTGACAGAGTGAATGGGTTTGTTGGTCTTTCTAACCCACCTCTGAGACAGTAAAGGTCTCCTGAATCTATCAAAGGCATAACAAAACCTAGTGCCTTATCGCTGAAGAGCTCCAGGCTGGAAGTAGGACATGCCTTATACTTTTCCAGCAGAAAATGGGGATTTGTGTGTGTGTCCCTCACCAAGACTGCCCATCTCCATCTTAAATACAGAAAAGAATAAAACCAAACCCAAAACTCTTAGTCAAGGAAACATTACAAGATTATCAAGGTATAACAAGGTATGTTTCCTGCCGTGGCTATATAGAAACCAGACTCCAAATGTCCTTTCTGCTTTCAAAAATCTGCAGAAAATCCAATTGATCTTAAGTTTACCCACTGTTACAGAAATAAGCACAGTCAAGAGCAGAAATGGAATCCATCAGGGAACCATTTTCCATGCAGTTTAGGCAATGAAGAGCGGTTCAGCATCACAGCCTGGAGACCCTTGCAAATGCAAGCACATGGGAAGCTGTTAGGAGTTTAGAAGATGCTCTGAAGAGCATCTTCAGATGCTTTTGCTGACTTTCAAATCCTGAGCCGCTGGCACTGCATGAAAACCTCACTCCCATTTCCTTCCAGGAGGTGCCAAAGCCCCTCAACAGAACTGAAGGAACTTTCCATAGCAAGAGGCTGGGAGATCTCTCTCCCTCCTCCTTTTCCCCCCATTCCATGAATAATGTCAGCCATTGACCTTTTCAAACACAGTGCTTGATGTAAAATATTACGTTACAGTTATCACCAGTACCAGTGGAGGAAGGGGCTGGAGAGAAGTCTCAAGCCTGCTAGCCTGCCACATAAAGGGCTCTATGGTTGTAACAACCTACAAAGGAATTTTATGACTATATCTCTGGCATTTAAAATTAATATAGTTATTAAGAGAGATTGTTTTACAGCATAATGGCTTTTTAACAAGGTGAATGCCATGAACCCCTGCCTCAGAGGAGAAAAAGAAGAAAGGAGGATGGAGGGTCTCCCCGTGCATTTGTGACCCTTGAACGAGATTGTAACAGAGGAGTTTTAAGGACCAGTTGCACCCCTCAGTTGAGACTGGATTTTAATCTATGCCACTTCCCTGTTATTAACCCTCTGACTGCACACGAGGTCCCCAAAGAGCAGAGGAACAGGACAGGTTTAGCCAAAAGACGCTTCTATCGGTGTGATGACAGGCTGATGATGGACTACTCCAGGGCCAATAAGCTCTAGTTTCACCTGTGCTTTCAGTCCTCCTCTTCTGCCCTTGTTTCCTCAGCTGTTCAGAAGGTATCTCAGTACAAAACTGTCTGAACAGTTTGTGCCTATGGTATCAAAAAGCACCCCTGGAGTGGGGCACAAAGATGAGGAGCCTGCACTGATTTTAAATCATTGACCTTTATTGCTGCATTTAACCAGATGTTTTGTTGGCTTTGGTGTTTTTATATAGAAACCAATGACTCAAGATGTGAGAGATGCATTTTGCCACTGGCTCAGTAATAAAAACATTGTTTGCAAAGCTGCCAGATTAAATTCTGCTAACCCAGGCATGGTCTATTCACAGCAATGTCCCTTTAAAATGCCACAGACTGTGCTGCTTCTTCCAGGGGCTGCAGAGGTGCCAACACTTTGAACTGATGCATTTTGAAGATGTTTTGTTCAGGAGGCTGGGTTCTCTCCTTGCTCACACCAATTAGCTTTGCTACAGGCAGGATGCTTTCAAACCAGGGTGCAATCACATTCCTCTGTATGGAGAGAGGATTTGACAGCAGAGTATTGTGCAACATGTACCTGGTAAAAGCAGTGCTGCAGATGAGCTAAAACATTGTCCAGCAGGGCAGGAAAGGTCTATCTCTGGCAAACTACTAAGTCCCAAACCCTAGAATTCTAGTTCCTAGATGCATTGGATGCTTTTACTTGCTACAGCTCAATTTGTTGGACTGCAAGCATTTAACCAGACAGTTTGCCTCACATTAAAACAATAACTACATTATTTACAAATCTTTGCATCATCTGCAATCTAGCCCAGAAAACCGCACGGATCATCAGCTAAACCATTCATAAAAGTATATTAATTAATTGCCTTGGACCAAAATAATCCATCCCTGGGGAACCTGCTTGAAGCAACCTTCTTCACTGATGCTGTCCCTCGAACAACTGCCTTTTGAGCTCTGTTGCTGAGCCACGCTTTCATCCATCGAGCATGAGGCTTATTAATTCCATCTCATGAAAGTTTTTCTTAATCAAACTATCAGGTGATACCAAGTGAAATGCCTTAGAGGAAACTAAGGATGTGCCACCACCACCGCTGCCCCTACCAGCCAGATCTGTGTACCTGCCAAAACAGACAACAGGTTTGTTTGATGGGGCCTCCCTCAGAGGACACTGTGCTGACTCACATCGGGTTTATTTTTATCCCTTGGTTTGTTCCTGCCAAAATACCAGATCAGCCATCCCTCTCTGTAAAGCAGGTTTGACCTCAGACTGCTGCTTCTCTCACCATCTGGCTTGCCTCTTTTCACCCTTATTTAGATCTCGCAAACACACAGGAGGATTTGGCAGAACATCTCAGAGACAGGACTGTGAAGGGTTTGCATCTTCAGCTGGGCTAGAAGCCGTATCGCCACACAGGCACGGGCCATGCTCAAACATACATCCCTTCTCTTTCAAAAGACCTTACTAGCTGATGTAACTACATGTTTTCCAGACACCAGAGCTGGCTTGCATCCAGCCAGATCAGATCAAGGGCAGAATGAGCTCATGTCTGTCTGTATCCATTCATGTACATGTTCCCGTAAAGGGAGAAGAATTTAAACTTCCACCTTGGTACATAAGTAGGCATCTGGGAGCCGAGTAGAGATGGGACATTGTATCCTACATTCAATGCAGCTAGATATCAGGTATGCCTTCAGATGGATAGGAAAGTCTTCCTTTTTGGGTCATTTAGGTACTCTGACAAAACAGTGTGCATAAAGGTCAGCACTGAGACAGTGTAAAGCTGGTGACACAAACTATCTTTCCATTATAAGAACCAGACGATTTTGATTCTTTATGTCCCTGCATAGCATACCCAGAGAATTTGTGGAAGCAGCCAAATCTCACCTCAGCTTAGCTGTTTAATAGGGGAGGAGGAAGATGCCTTTATTCCAGACTTCTGAAGTCTCCTGTGTTGCTCCTTCCTCCAATTGAAGGTTCTCCCCTAAACCTCACAGAAAAGCAGCCACCCAGACAAAAACAATCTGGAAAGGGATGTTATTTCCAGGCTATACTTGGGCAGGAGATAGCTTCCCTTCTGTGAGTGTCATCCAGCAGAGCAGGTAACCAAGCGGTTAAATTTCAACATCATCCTTTAGAAGAAAGAGGGACTACTATTCACCTCCATGAAGCTATCAGCATCTGAGATGTCAATGGTTCTCCATTTTCTTCACCCTGCCCTACCAGAGCAATGTCTCCCACAGCCTAAATGGTGCTGAGGCACTGAGGCACGCAAGACTGGCAGTGCAGCGTTAGCCCAGAAGAGCAATGTACCTCTCTGCTTTACAGGCAGCAGGCACTCCAAAAGTCTTTGCAAGGAGAGGGAATAAATAAGCTCTGAGTGACAGAGTTTTTAACAACAAAATCATTCTATGGACAGAGTGTGTAATGAGCTCCAGTCAGAGGAAGTTATGGAGAAATAATTTCCTAGTACCTGGAGCTAGCAACCACTTCATGGATGCTTTCTATTCCTAGGTTGTAAATTGATTTTATACATCATTTATCAATGGAGACCTGGCTGTATAATAGGTATATTTTAATATTTATGCCTCTTCACCTTCCTGCTCAGCAAACAAATGGGAACAATAGGATATGGTTGGTGTTACAAGTCACTGGGATATCTCCTCCTGCTCCTAGGTAAGGGTGATGAAGGTCTGCAAGTGACAGATAAACCCAGAGAAATTTGATTATGTTATGCAGAAAGAATGGCTCCTGTGTTACTGAAGAGGATTAAAGAAGTGCTCAGGGCCTAAGCTGTGTGCTACATTTCCATACATTGCCTTTACAAGCCAAAGGCACCAGCATCCAGAGGGACACACACCAGGCCCCCATGCCCATAGGGCTGCAGGTATGCAACACAGAATGTTTCCCCAGGACTGTGCTGCCTTGAGGCACTGAAAGGATGCGCTCAGGCTGTTGCATTGCAATGATCCCTCCAGATCATGCTAAACAAAAGGAGCTGAATGCAGACAGCAGCAAAGGTATATCCCTGCTTTGGGCAAAGGGCATGGCTTCTGTTCTGTGGCTATTCCGCAGGTGTGGAAGGATGGGTATCAAAGTGCCTTTGCACCTCCTCTAAACACTGACCTGTCCTGCTTTTAGGCATCTATAGCTTTCAATTTCAGTGGTTTACCTGCTGGGAAGCACCTATTCCAAACGTTTTCCAAAACATTTCATGCCTGTTTCTATTTTCATCAAAACTGTAAGTAAAACCTTTGACAAGTTTCTTCCTTCGTGCTTGGGCTATCAGCTGTGCTACAGTATACCCAAACAGGACTCCTGCAGAAAGATCTTGTGCTAAACCCCACTGCTCCAGGGATGAAGCATTAATATTCAGCAGAGAAAGTAGGAAAATACATTTACTCCCTACTCACAGCTAAAGCTGTTCTTCAGGCAGCTACTTAATCTGTGGACAGTGCGCTATTTTACTTCCAGAAAGGAGATGAATGCTCAGAGCTCTCCCACTGGGTCTGCTTCAGAAAGCCAGACATAATTCATGGTTGTTCAAGCCAGAACCACATTCACAGGCTGCTGACAAAGCCCGTGTTCTGTCCTATAGCATGGTGATATACCCCTCCAGAGCCATAAACTGAGGGAGTTACACTCCACAGCTTTCAATTGCGATAATTATCTCCCCATTATTGAAGTTGATTAGATGAGAGATACGCTCTGTGTTAAATACCATATTTGTTTATAAAGATAAGTACAATCAGGAAGTATCACAACCTCAGCCAACAATAGCAAGGCAGGAGCAGCTGAAATACACACCTCATTTTCCTTCCCACACACTCACAGTACCACAGTTAATAACAAGATATTGTCAACATCTTGCAGCCTCACTTAGCCGTGTACCTCAAAGCGCCTTCCTGGCTCCCAATGGCATTTTGCCTTGGGAAGATGAAGCAGGGGAGTGAGATGACTTGAACAACAGCTGTACAGCAAAGCACACCCATTGAACCCTTCTTGCCTCTGCTTTAGCCATGAGCCCAAGTGCTCTTTTTCAAGGGCATGGAGGCCTTGAAGGGCAAAACATGGAGCTGAACCTTGTAGTTGCATCTCTACAGCTTAATGCATTACTGTGTGTCAGTCATGCGTGCTCTTAGCTTGCAGGCAATGAGGCTTAACATCATAGGCATTCCTTAAAAGATTAGCCACCAATTTATCTGCCTTTACAACTAGTAATTGTGCTCAATATGGGGTGGAGAGTGGAGGACAGCAATGGTTAATCAGGCAAGCAAACAACCTCAGTTTGACAGCACACCTTAACTTCATTGTCTCTTGCCAATAAAGGAGAGCATTAGTGAAAATTCAATTGAGAGGACAAGGCATAATGTAGGTAATGTAATGTGCCCATCACAATCTCAGACTCCAGGTAATAAGTATCTGATGAATGCTCTGGAGAATGGGAGCCCTGATCACTGCAAGCAGGAGGCAGAAATAAACCCACTGAATAGTTCTGCTTTGAAGTAGTAGGAAGCCATAAGGATCCCAAGGATGCTCTTTCCCCCATTCTTATCTGGCACTCTGCCTCTGCTATTTGTCCAGATTTTAGTGAAAAATCCCAAGTTTCAATGAACTGGAAGGCCTTTGGATAGCAATGTGGCTTTGCCTATGTTCTGATCTTAATATCCCATCTCCTGATAGATGCTAGCTTAGCAATGACCAAGTAGATGAAACCTACTTTACAATGCAACAGATTTGAATACATTGGCTAATTAGACAAGAGAAATTCAACAGCGTTCACCTGCAACTATCAGTGGTATTAAACCAGTAAGAGGCCACTTTCCCCCCACAGGGGCTTCCAAGGTCACTCAACAGAGTTATTCAGCATCAGAGCCTCTGGATTTATTGGGCTTGACGTGCCAATTTGGTCCTACCAGGCCACAGGCCAATGCCTTGGAGGAGCCGCAGCCTGTGGCAGTGTTGAGAGACTAACCAGAAAAGGAGCTTTGGAATCACAGCTATGCCCTGAGCAACACTGGCCTGACAAACGTCATTGCAATGTAGCTAGGATGCTGCAAAGCCAGAAAAGGGGGTGAGCAGCCACAGCCCTGTCCCTCGCAGGAGCCCACAGAGTTTATTTAGAAGGATGCGTTTAACCATTCCACTTAAAGGAAAGCTACAGTGTCGGCAGAGGAAGCTGGGCTTGAAAACAGAGCCTTTTCCTACCATCCCCTTCAGCAGCAAGGCTGACATGTGAATCAAGGTCAAGTCTGTTTTCAAACACAGGGAGGAATTTGATGGGCTTGGTTTTGTGCTTGCACCAGCGCAGCTGCGTGATGGGACTCTGAGACTGATGTCTCACCAGGTCAGCTGTGCACTTGACTCATACTTCCTCAGACAGAGTGAGAGTTAGAGGTACCAGAGAGAAAGCAGGAGGTCTAAGCTTGCTTCCCAGCTCTACCATGAAGACCTGCAAGATCTCAGTTAAGTTACTTAATCCTCCTTAGCCTTTGTGCTACTTCTGTTTGGATACAATGCTAGCATGATGGAGAGCTAGTGCCCATAGGAGCCCGGGGCACTGGCACATAACTAACCATACTGATGGAGAGCATGCATAAAAGAGCATCCAAAAGGCTCCACTGCTGACTGCCCACCTGCCAGCTGTCTCATTCAGAGCCAGAGTCCCAAAAGCACCCCAGTGACCAGTGTCAGGGCCAGATATTAAACGATGCATGACTTAACCAGCAGTGGCGGCTGTCTCTTTCCTGCAGAGGTCCCCATCCCTCCTGCTTTGGTTTGTCACAGTACAGTAAGAAAGGGACAGGGAGATACAAACTTCATGGCCCCTTAGTCATCCTCTTCCTTCCTTATTACTCCCTCCCCATGACCCCAAGCAACACATCTTGCTTCTGGGACTAAACCCATGCCTCAACACCTCTGGCCACACACATACCCTCATATGACTGAAAGAAGCAGAGCCCAGCCTGGCACCACAACACTGGTGATTAAGATCTCCTCTCCCAGTCCCCACTATCCCTTTTTAACTCCTCAATTCCCACCAAGCTTCTCTTTGTCCTAAACCACAACTTTATCCCACTGTGGTTCCCTGGGAGCACTCGGGTTGCTCTTCTTGTGAAGGAACTCTTATTTGAAGACTAAGTCATTGAATCATTCTGTTAACATCCCAATGACAAAGAAATGTTCTGGTACATAAATAGATATTCATATATTTATATACCCTGGAGAAAGGAATATAGATAGATAGGTAGCAATCCCTGCACAGCCTTTCAGCCCCTCACACTTTCTAATGGCTCTGAGTCTTTTTTGTCACCACTTCCCTATTCTTATACTGGTGCTTGGAAGGATGCACAAAGCTAAATAGGCCCTGGTAACTCTCAGCTTGTAGGGCAGAAGGTCCTTCCTCTCTTTGCTGTGGCTGTCTCTTCTGATACACTGGTACATAGAAACAATTTTGCTCCTAGATGGGAAACATACCCTTACCTTGAAAGATCAACTCAGCTTCCCACCAATGCATTTGTAATCTGTCACTCCATTCTCCGAATATGTCAGTCATCAGTAAAAGTGCCACCTGCCTCCTGGTGCTTGGGAACAAGAAAGGTGGGAAAAGGAGAGGAGATCCCAGCACCCTTCGGCACAGATTAGATTCAAGGTGCTGTTATGAAGGAGAAAACTAAGACTAGAGAAGGGACTCTTCCCTCCAATGGCATACACAGCACCTTTGTTGCAGCCCTCAACTTGATTCTCTGACAGAGCAACCAAGAATAAATCCCTCCTGTCAGTAATTTGCTTGTTTTAGCCACCAAGATCCTTTGCAAAGTCCAGAGAACACAAGGATATAAAGTGGCTAAAGATGTCCACCTGACATCAACATTATGCATCTGCACCGTGTAGTTACACAGACGTACCTTGTACAGAGCACTGAAAAACAACCCCTGCTCCACAACACTGACAATCCAAGCAGGAGTTTTGTCTATCACCTGCTCCTCAACCTATTCCTAAGTAAAAAAGAGATTGGTATTAAAGCCACCCCTTTCTACCTTAGGTGGCCTTTGCTACCATTCCAGTAGGCTCATGGGTGGGTGGATATAGAAGCTGAATTAGAAACCTTGCCTCCATAGCAGGAATTGGCCTGTGGGGCAGTGCATTACAAAACCCTAAATACCTTTTAGCTGCTGATTGAAGAAACACCTCTTCCACCATAGGAGCACAACCATTTCTGGGGTAGAACCTAGGGAGTAGCTGGCAGCAAAGGGACGCTGTGATTTAGAGCCATGTCTCCCTTGGAGGCTATACCTAATGTCAGTCAGGAACTTTTAGCAAAGTTCTAAAGCTCACAGCATATGCCTGTATGGCTGTGGAGAAAGACTCCTGCGACTTCTTGATTGCAGAGCAGAACCTCTGTGCCTGCAAGCTCCAGGAGGAATCCCTGATAGCCTCATTCAACAAGCCCTCAGGAAAGAAATGAGCTTGAACTTGGTATTCATTGATTATGGTTTCTCCAGACCTTCCATAGCACCAAACGCCAGCTTTTCACCCAATCCCTTTATCTCTTTTCTTTTTGCCTTGAGCTGAACTGCCAGAAATCATTTTTCTCAGCTCATAAACACATTTCCATTTAGGAAAAGAAGTAACCTTTGTTGCAGAATTGCTTCACCTTCTTATCAGTGAGAGCTCCTATTCTTCAGTTTCTACAGATAAGGATTTCCCAAGGGAGATGGAAGCTGCAGGCAAGCAAAAGGGGTTTAGTGCAGATTTCTCCCCCTCCCCAAAATACACCCTGGCTTATCCCCCTGTTCAGCGTTAATAAAAGAACCTCAGTACAGTCTGAGTCCATTGGTTGAAAAACCATTACTGAGCAATGGTTGATGCTGGGAATGCATAGGGGACACCATCTTCTTTTCAATTACCATGCGTTGAGCAGTATTTCTATGTTGCAGATGGGGAGCAGCAGCACAAAAGGTTTAAGAAACTCCTCTGTGGTGAAACCAGAGAAGTCGTGTCAGAGCTATGCCTGCTTTCTCTCTCTGAACCTGCCTCCTCTGTACTCTCTAGCGCACATGTCTAGTAGTGTAATTTGTTATCAAGACAGTACTTTTTGGAGTATTTAGCTCTCTTGAAGTATTTCTTTACATATTTAGCATCCTCTATATTGCAGGAAAACATCAAAAGCAATTTTTCACGGCATCCCATTTTTGATGGATAACAATACATATTCTTCATCTTCAAAACTGGTTCGCTTTTACTGGATGGGGGATTAGGATTGCCACGTACATCTCATATAGCAGCCAGGCTGTGGGAATGGAATGTGCCTACCCCTATTCCAATGCTACTTCCCATCTATGAAAATCTAAAGCTTTAGATCCTTGATTCTTTATCTTCTCTTGGGAGACAGTGATAAAATGCATTCATTACCTCTACTTCAGTGGATGGAAAATGAGGGGAAAGTGGTTGTTTATTAGATGTTGAGAAATACCAAACCCTTTTAACTTGTACTCTAAAGAAAGGGAAAAAGGTAATTTTCCAGGAAGATCCTGTCACTATTTGAAAAGAGAGAGTAAAAAAGACTGCTTTTATTATCCCTTTTATTTATGGTTACTTCATAACGACACAGACAAGTACATTAGTTGCTCAGCCACTTCCCTGCTGCTGCCTTTGTAAAGACAAAGGAGCAATCAAATGTATGCCTGCTCGCTAAAAGCTGAACTCTACAGTCAACTAACGATGACTTTCATATGTCTGACTTGGGAAAAGAGGTGCAGTACGGAGAGTTAATGTAGATTTATATGATCCTGGACCTTAGGGCAGCAGACTGTAGGGAGAGGGGTCAACTCTCAAACGCTCAGCTTTGGGGCTGAGAAATGAAACTTGGAAGGGTTTGAGGGGACTGAATGTCCCAGTCTCTGATATTTGCTCTAATTGAAATTAGTATTGGTGTCAATATGAGCAAATGCTGGAAGACACAACTCAAAATAAGGGAACACAATGCTGTCTCTATAGCAAAGTCCTTCTTCAGTACTTTTCATACTTAAAACCAAAAGCAACACAGATGTTACACAGTGTGTGAGCTGGTGTCGGAAGAGCCTTCTAAGATGATGCTGCAGGGTATAACACGCATGGGAAGAGCAAACGATGGGGACAAGAGTGGAATAACATAGAAGGACAAGGCAATATTCCTTCCTGACCTCTCTGAGAAGCCTGAGCCATGGCATTTGACAGGAAGACTACATCTATTTAAATCCAGCAGGAATTTTTTGATGGTTGATATAGATTGTTTGGTCACCCTGTACATACTCTGATACAGCTCAAAGCTTTCTTGCTACCAGGCGCAGACAGCTCTTAATTAAGTGGCTTTACTGTGTAGTTATTTATACTGCACACAATGATCTCTGGATCCAGTTCTGCACCACTAGGGTACTGTTGACTTGAATAACAAGTACTTAAAGAGATGGAGGCCTTTTATACACTGCTGTTTAAGGTGAACGAACAATACATGCCATGAACATCACAGCAGCCAAGAGAAGTGATTCAGCTATTAAAATCTCTTTCTAATAATTCAGAATTGACTCAAAGCTATCCCAGACATCCTCCTATGAGGTAGTGTTAATATGCTATTAACCTATCACAGAGCAAGCTACAGCTATGAAAGGAACTGGAAGCAAAGCAATACATGTGGGCAAAGGAAATACAGGAGCATCAGGGCCTCTGACACTGGGGCAGGATCCTTTACAAGAAGGGAAGGGCCAAGATGTAAGTTACCACCACTGGTTTCTTCCCTTCAGCAATATCCTCAGGCATTCTCCAGCGAAGAGCCTGTAGCTGTCCTACACCTTTCTGCACCTACCTAAGGTTTGTGTAACAGGTATTGTATGCCCAGAGAAGTGCAACAGGTTGCCACTGTGTAGGTCACCTGGTTAATGCATCACTTCCCACCACAATCTGCTTGACACCTATTCACTCAAGCACAGTAAGAGCCAAGCTGTTTTCCCTTTGCCTGCGTTCCATCTGGCCTGACATAGCTTCAGACATGAGGCTTGGGAAAAGGAGAGAAGCATCCTCTAGCAGCGTGTGGGAAGACATAGGGCAGAGATCTTCCTTTGACTGGAGGAGTGGTTGCAGGGGAAGCTGGAAAAGCAGGAAATATACAGTGTAGAGGTGTGTATTTGCACAGTAGATTGGCTTTTTTTCTGTGCAAAGATGCCCGTTATGTTTAATAGCAGCTCTTGGATTCTCCAGCAGTTAAATAGGAAGGGTAAGGGGCTTTGGTCCGACTTCTGAATACACTTAATCCATTGTGCTCTTCATGAAGCAACTATCCCGACTATCCCCTAAGACAGAGCTGCTCTACCAACTCAGGCAGATTTGCAACAGCTAAGAGCATGATTTTATTAGCACCCTTCAGGACAAATACGTGGTCTTTGCATCCGTGCTCATACAGAGTCCAGCATGGCCAGGAACCAATAAGGAATGAAACACTGGGTACCAGCCTCTCAATTTCTGCTTCTCATTTTGTCCTGAAGAAAACTCCTTTCTCCATTTTGGCTTTCTATTGTTCTCACACTGTGCTCTTATTATGGTGTCTGAATGCAGTGCAGCGGAGTAGCATCCTGACCTCTGGTAGGGGCTGTCAGTGCTGCTATAATACATATGCACACAAACTGTAGCTGGACCACAGTTTTCCTATCTCCTGTGCATTACCCACAATGAGATGGCTGCCACAGCGAGAGCTTTTTAAGAGAGAAGATGCATTGAAGACAGGTTGCACAGGGAGGGAGACAATACTACCACCTACCAGATGTTATGGTCTTCCTCTGGTTCATGACAATGGCATTTGATACTTGAGACCATAGTGGCTGTTACACACGAAAGAATATACAGCTGAGAAATTGTGTCAGTACAGGAAGAATAAAAACACGGAGCCCCTCATCAAACAGAGCATGGTCTGGCTTAGAGAAGAGAAGCCAAGAGCAGGACAGGGAGAAAAGGCAGCCACCAAGCCTAAAAGCACCAAGCATGCTGCCTTGATCAGAAAAGCTCTGATACTGGATTTAGGGAAACAGAAGAGGAAAAAGATGCGCCCACAAACCACTGCAGCCTCATCTGTCTCTGACATGAGCAGGTACATTGGGCGCTAAGGAGTTTGCCGCTCGATGCTTTTCCCTCCGTGATTGATAGCATTTCCAGAGTGGTATAACTGCACTGGACTTCAATGCTTTGGGGTGATCTATGGAGCAGCAGCAGCTTTCAAGTGTTTGGCACTCCAGCCCTGGATTATAGGAAAGAGTAAAAATTGAAGCAGCTCCTCAGAGCATCGCCATCTGTCAAGGTGTGTGTGCACGCACAGGGCTTGTGTAATAGGAGGGAGCAGCTGAGGAAGGGCAGCTGGCTGGTGCAATGCATCACTTCTCTTAAAAATGAAGACACTTCAATTTGTTTCCAGAAGCCCCAGCTGCTCACAGGAGTGAGAAATTGGGTGACCACGCTCAGGAAACCAAAAGGGGAAGAAAGAGACAAGCGAGGGAAGAAGCAGCAGACATAGAGGATGTAAATGTCAAAGCAGGAGCCTGCTCAGGACACACCGTCTTGGAGACTGAAGGCAGATGAGAATGGTGGTTTCAAAGCAGGCAGTCCCCACTTCCCATGAGCCACATTGCAGCATACCCTCTCTCTTATGGAAGTTAAGCATCTGTGAAGCTTGAGCCATCTCACCCAGCAGGGTGAAGGCGTAGGGTAGCTTCCATACCCAGTAACCAAGCATTTCACTTGCTAAGACCTGGTACATGGAGAGCACCATGACTAGCTGGGGCAGACACTAGCACAATGAGATTGAAATACTTCCCAAGCAGCGCCTGACGCGGCACAGCTTTGTTCTGAAACCAGGGTATTGTGACCTGCAATCACGACAGTAGTTTTTAACCTGAATTTCATTCCCAGCAGTTCTCACTTCTGCATTGGGATCTACAATGCAGCTGCGTTTCCAAGACTCTCCTTTCCCGTGCCCTAGGTTTACTGTGACATAAAGGAACAGTCAGCCCCACAGCTACTGGGTACTGGTACTGCTTCCTTAGCTGCAAAGGCCTGGATCCACACACCATCAAATTCCCTGCCTCTCTTCCCCAGAGCAGAAACAATTTGCCAGCCTCAGCACTAACGTAGGAATCCTTTCAGTCCAGTTGAAACAGATATCCATAATATTCATTTGTTAAATACACATCCACTAAGCAACACTGCCCTGGTCCAGGTGCAGGGGCCTAAGTAAATCACGGCATGAACTAGGAAAAGCCATTTTTCTAGCAACACTGAGCTGACCTCAACTCATTTATTCACTGATAACCACCACATGGAAGCACTCAACACCCCTGAGGGAAAAGACGCTGCGCATCCCATTGATCCCAAGCTTTTTCCTTACTTCTCAAGCAGCTCTTATTTTTGTTGTATGACTGCATTCACAGAGCAGAAATCACTTGACCAGCTACAAAAACCCTCTCCCTCACCCACCTCTTCCAAGGAGCCGAAGCTGTAAGGAATCGCAAGCGTGGGCTCAGTCGTTACAGGAGACATGGGCAAGCAACGAAGCGCTGCAATGGGAGCCCAGTGTGCTGTTATGAAAGGTGACAGTTATTGCTGTTGGACAGCATTTGAAAATGTGAGTAATCATCAAGGTGTCGTTTGTATCCCTTCTCTGATCAAAGCAGCAAAGCGATGGACAGCAAAGCATCAGCTCCTGCAGGGGAAATACGCGGAGGTGCTGAGGAACCCACGGCACTGATTTTAGGCATCCAAAGCATTCCCCAGCTGTCAAGAGAAATTTAACTGTTTATGGCCTCCTGTTCCTGTGAGCCATTAGAAACCAAACAAACAACAGCTGCTTCCTTCTCCTCCTCAGCATCCAGCAGCACTGGGTTTGTTCATTATTAATTCTGGGTGGCATTTATAGCACAGGGGTACAAAATCCCCATCCCAAACCTTGTGTTAGATGCTTAAACGTTCCTAGAACAGACATGTGCTTGCTAACCCAGTGCGCTTCACAGCAGCTAGGAATGGCATGATGCAATTCACCTCGAAATCTTAACATATCCAAAAGGAATCACTACAGAAGAAATTCATCATCCCTGTCCAGGCAGACAAAGTGAGACACAGCAAAAGCCAGGCAAGGTTCCCATTCCCAGGTTCCCTGAGTCCTGGGATTCTCCATGAGACCACAGACAGCTAATAGCACAATGCTGTCTTTCCAAGCCATGCATTCTCATGGCATGGGACAATAGATCCCAAAAGCCCCTGTGATGGTTTGAGGGTTTAAAGATGGGGTAGAAGAGTGCTGAGATCAGGCCAGATGTTCGATGGTTGCAGTTATACATGGACCAATAACACATTAAAGTGTTATTTCTGAGCTGAGGTCCACCTCCCATTGCAATGTGGCCATCTGATTTCCATAGGCTGCTTTGGAAATGTCATCCTCAGCCACTGTGAAATGAAAAGGCCAAAGGAGAAAATCAGAAGCCTGCGGCTCAACATGCACAGAGGGAATGGTTGCTGCCTATGTTTGCAGAGGGTTTTACCCTAAGAGGAATAGTATAATCTGTCCAACAGGAGCAGCGAGCCTCTTATGGGGTTCTTCTGTTCAATCACCCATCTGTTCCTCCTTCAGAGGAAACTAGGAGGATTTCTGTGTTCTGTCTAAAGACACATGCACCCTGCTCCCCTCTGCTCTGCTCAGTCAGAAGCATGAAACCTTTAATCATCAGCTGAGGATGCTGCATCACCCCTGTCCCTAGGAAAGGTAACACTTGCAACACAGGAGTGATGAAGAAACTGGATGAATAATATGGCAGGCAAAGGACTTTAGAATTGAGCTTCTGCTGGTGTGAATGTCCATAGAGGGACAGGGGAAGGAAGAGAGCCACCTCTGCATTTCTATTCACGGGACAGCACTGCATCCTGCTGTGCAGCAGCACACACCAGCCATGGGCCAGATTTATGTCACCCTGGGATGCCCACAAGAATGACAGCTTCCAATTCATGCAACAAGCTGAAAAAGGCTTAACTGCAGGATACCAATTTTTGCCATTGTCAGGTAAAGGCTTTCAGAGCCAGCTCTTCCCAGTTAATTCCAGTTATCACACTGATAAGGGCTGGGAGAAGGAAGGTTCCGATTAATGGATAGCTACAGGTGTGGCCAAGGATGGCTCAGCAACACCTCTCCTTTAAAATCATGCTGCTTTGTGCCTAACACCAGCATCCCTACCAACATAACAAATGCCCTTTTGGAAGGAGGGGACAAAACCCCAGCTCTCCAGCGCAGCTCCATCTCTTTGGTGCTCTGCCACCCCACAATGAGTCTAAGTGTTCCTGCACTGGCTCTCCTCCTCCTTGACCCATGGCCATGCCCAGGGGAGCTTCTTCACTACTTTCTTTTGAGACAGTTCAAGTCTTGGGAATATTCATCACTCTGACATACCCCTTAGCTAGAGCTTCTCTATAAAGCCACCATCCATCTTCCTTGCTCTGAGCTGCATACTGGGGGGCCTGGACATACACCACTGTAGGGAGTACATTAAGGAAGAGAGGGGACATCTCCCCCCACCATCCATCTGTGATGGGTACAGAGACCTCCAGGGATTAGGCAAGTGGCTGGCTCTGCTTTCAGCCAATAGGTTCAGACCTTTGAGCCCTCGTAGGAGAGATTAATGTCTTCTTTTCCTCCCCTTGCCTTTTAAAGTGCACTCTATTACCTGTCCAGCCACACTGTTGCATTTATTGCCTCTCTCCTGCTCCACCTAATCCTTTGCCACCTGTGCTTTCACACCTCTTTGGAGATAAGGAGCTGTAAATGGCTTTCTTAGCCAAATGGGAGGCTATTATGGGATTAAGCACAGCAGATGCTAGAGGCCTTCACATTGCTCAGCAGATTTACCTGTGGAAGCAGAACTATTTGGAAGCATATGGATGTTAAAAACCACCACACACACTTATGCAAAGCTTTATTCCTTATACTGGGAGAAGTAGTTTTGGCATCTGGGTGCCCTTTCCTCACCTAGCTGTGAAACTCAGAGCACATCAAAACCACTCCTACTCAAAGAACCCACTCCTCGCTTCTCAGAGACAAAAGTGCCACCAACTGAGCAAAGTAACAGCCTCACTTCTGAGGGCTAGCTCACCTGGGCATGAGACTAACATAAGCTAAGCTAATTCCCCAAACCGGGCAACGTGGTTCCTTATGTTACAGAGGATGGAACACAAATGAAGCCGTGCAGAAAGCTACCCAGTGAAAGAAGAAGGTTTTTTTCTCCCCCTTTATCTAAGCCTTTATAGAGTTATGCAAGCTGACTTTATCTATTGCAAATCCTCCTTTCTGTTGTCAGCACTTGGAAAGTTAAAGTCCTTAATTCTCCTACACACACTATATGCTAGGTTGGGTAATATCAGTTTTATCCTTCCTATAATGAATCCTGTTTCCTCTGCCATGGCTATTGATTTCAGTCTAACACCTCAGCTTGTTTTCTGCCGGCTCTGACATCTGCCCCTCATCTAACCAGGCAGTTTTATCTGTGATTCTCTTTCTTGTTACTTTGGGATTCACTTTGTTTTGCCACATAACAGAATGACACTGGGGTTTGGCATCATGGTGGTGCTCCTTCCACAGCCTCTCCCTTACAGCATTCCACCTACTCCAGGATGACAGAGCAGACTCACTGGCAACAGCCAGCAATAGGATAATGCTGAGGAGGAGGAGGATGAAGGACATTGAACTATTCCCTTCTTTGTGTTTTTGTGGAGCGCAGTGAACATCTTTGCCCTGCAAACCTACCACAGCTGCAGATTCCCTTGGGCACTGTTCCTCGCCTGCCGTTTGTAGCGGGTACCATGCCAAGGTTCAGCTATGCTGCACAGCTCAGGCTCACTCCATTACCCAGTAGAAGGGCATATTTGCACAAGACTGAACTGTGGGCTTCCAGCTCGCAGCAGGAGAGTGCCTGCTGGTTTTAGGTGTTTCAGGAGCAGAGCTGAAGGGCACTGGTATAAGACCTCTGTCTAATGTGTGTGCAGTGCAGACTGGGAAAGGCTTATGCACCAGTATAGCAGAGCTCAGCTTTCCCACTGTTAGAACTGTCCCTTGCACGGGGTGATGCATTGCAAGGCATCAGCTCTCAGGGGGAGCACTTTCATTGCCAGCTGAATGCAGCAAGTCAGACTGACACAGCAGCATCCTCTATTTGAAGATAAGTACCTTCCCCAGGTAGTTCAACTTCACGTGGTGGGGCAGCTCACGACTCACTTCACTAGCAAGCTAATGCCTGAAAGACAAGGACAGCCCACATCAAAAGCGCTGAGAGCCTTCCAGAGCAACGTGGTCCCTTAGAAACATCTTCACATGGCTCTTGCCTGGAGCATCTGCATCAGTGATGGGGCACTTGAGGAGAGACAGCTGCACCCAGGCTCCTTCAGGTGCAAGGAGGAGGTGCTAAGAGGTAGAGGAGTCAGGCATAGGAATAAGGACAAGGAAGTGCCAGGATGAAAGCTGTCTGTGTGTGTGTGCATCTGTGGCTCTGTAACAGCCCAAGCACGGCTTAGAAGCTCCCTATGGCTGGCCCCAGAGGATAAGTTGTTGTGTTAACATCTGCAGGGCCTGCTTCCAGCTCACACCACAACAGAGCATGTTTTTAGCTCTGGAGGTCACAACGCTTCTTCTAGCAACTGAACTGGAAGTTTAGGTAAAGTTAGCCTGAGGACAAGAGCAGGAACAACAGCGTTACTGTTCTGAAGGTCCTACCATTACACTCAGCATGGTGCCCATCATGACTAGGAAACCAAGCTGACCACTGCCCTGATCACCCCACATGCTTGTGGAGGATTTCAGGGGATAAACAGCAGCCACTGGGAGAACTGCTAGGTCAGTGATTACCATTAAATCCAGGCCCATGGAGCTTATGAAGACACATACCCACTCTGAGAGTTCACAAAAGAACCATGCAAGAGGACTAGGCATAATGCAGGGAGCTCAATCTCATCCACAATGGATCCCTGGTTTAGAGGTAAAGCCTCAGCAGCCCTACATTAAACAACAGAATCTATCAGCCTTTCTGGGCCCTGAAAATCTCCTCTCCCAGTAACCCAAGCAGCAGCCTTTTCTCTGCTTCACTTGTTTAGTTGCCTTTCAAAGGTTTAGCTGCAGAAGGACCGAGTCCAATTTTGTTCTCAGTCACGCGGCGATGACTTGGTGGTCTGCTGCATCTGCTCGGATGCAGAATTGAAACTGGCAATAAATTTCAGACATTGCCCTCGGGAGCACTAACTCTACAGCTGAAGGAGGGAACAAACAGCAGCCATAAACAACACCCTGATGGCTAAACGGAAACAGCAGGATGGGAGCATCTCTTTGCAGGTGGTAAAGCCTCTCAGCAGAGAGGCCAGCATTCACTCCAGGCATTTTCCTCCATCAGCAGCTGTGACACTTGTGGGCCCCAATGCCTGAGCTCCCATGCACTGAGCACTGACTGGCATCAGGTCAGAACAAGTGGGACTGGTGCTCTTACAAACCACTTTTGCATCAGCTGCTCGTTCAGCACCCAGCCAGGTATCCAAGCAAGACATCCTCCAGGAAGGAGGAAGGAGCTTGCTCCTGATTCAGAGCACACAAAAATGAAAGCTAGCCTTACAGTGCAGGCACTGAGCCCAAAGAGCTTATTGCCTGCACTGGAAATGATCTCCAGCAAAATCACTTCCATCTCACTCAGCTGCATGTTTTACACCATCATCTGTTTGCAGTCAGAGGCAGCCACACGGCAAAGATCCCTTTCACCATCTCACAGGCAACAACCTTCACCTCAGAGACCTTGAGGACAGGACACAACTGGTGGAACTGGCCAACTCCCTCACTCTGCTCAACCACTGGCTCACCTTGCAGCTATTTATAGATGTGGTATTTGGAGTGGTAAGTCTCTAATAATACATTGCTTACTCCTGTGCTGCGAGAGGATGCGCGCTTAACCCTGCCAGCTTCTACCTTGTCCTCAAAACCCAGTATGGGCAACAGAGCCAGGTCAGGCTACAGCGACAGATGCTGCTCAGTGGGGCTAATGGTGCAGGGAGACCATTTTCTCCCACTTGAGAGGGGTCAGCACATTGCTCCTTTATCAATTTGTGCACAAAGCTGAGAATTGATAAGGGAGATCAGTGCCTCATGCTTCAGTTCCTACAGTCACTCCTGGAGTCACTTTACAGCTCATCTCCCTGGTTTTCCCTTAAGTTGCAATAGAAGGCTTAGAAGGTCAGCTCTTCCTTTGCAAGAATATATTAGATTCATTATCCTTTGAAAATCTGATTTGGAAAGAATACGTGATTTTGCCAGGAAAATGAAAAACATTGCGATCCAAGAGATAGTAACAAGGCTGGAAGCTAGAGAAAGGATGGGGAAGTGTTCAAGGTAACAGGACATCCCAATGCTACTTAGAGGGGAATAATGCTCACAGGTGGGATTTTCCTGAGGTTGGAGAACTGGGGGAGGATTAGGCCAATCCTTGTGTGGTGCAGCTGATTCACCAAAGTTACTATGGAGCAGTTTGATACAGTATGGCATGAGAGGGCTTCAAAGGGAGACGTGCTGCTATTTGGACCTGAAAAGGGAGGGCAGAATGCACAACTACGCCATGTTATTCCAGACCGACCTATATCGGGCCTGCTTTACTTCCCTGAGGCATTTCACATGCCTGGAGAGGCAGATTGATGACTTTGTCTCCTCTCATCAGGAGGGAAACATGCAAATCGACTGGAGCCGAGCGGGGAAAAACCAGACAACTCCTTTCCCAAAGTACATAGAAATTCCAGGCCCAGAAGGAACATTCCATGTTCTCCCAGCCCAAATTAATGCAGACATCCACCAGAATGCTGCCGAACCCCCCTGTTGTCACTGAGCACTGCCTCCACTGACTTACTCCCAAGAGCTGCATCAGAGCTGGAGATGGGCTCTCTTTTCCCTACCTGCCTCCCATACCCCCTCCCTCTCATCACCAGTAAATCTGAGTGGACTGCAGCATTAAACAAAGAAATGTTACTTTAAAACCTTGTATGATTAAAGGACAGGCAGTGTAATTCCATAGCTGTTTAAAGTGAAATACATAAAGGTTAAGTTTAATATCAGGGAGATGAGATTTCACCTCGCTGGGGCTGTCGTACAAACCTGGACCAGGGATGCTCTTACAAGAGCCCTTGCCCGGGCACACTCCACAGCCTGGCATACACATGGAGAAGAGCTGGTATTGATGGTAACCTGCTGGTAGAGGACCCCAATAAGTGGGCACAAACCCCCTTTGTTAGCTCAGGGATAGAAGATAGATGCATCTGCTTATTTCAGGTTGTTGGTTTGCATTGCCTTTGCTGGCTGCATTGAAAAAGCGCTTCATGTTTTGTAATCACAGCTTCCCTACTTGCTCATCCACCTCGCCTAGTGGCTTCTCTCTATCCCAAAGCCCTCCAACGTCTGTGTCCTTCCTGACCCTGTCCATTCCTTTGGAAATCACTCTGTACACAGCTATTCAGAAAGCCTGAATACACCTGCCTTTGAGTTCTGAATTGCTGCAGCCTCACTACTGCTGCATCACTGACAATGTGAATCTGCCCAAACTAAAAAACACCCAACAGGAGACACTGCTGCATCTGAAACTGTGCCCAATGACAGAGAACAAAAAGAAAGAGTAATGCTTACCCCCCAGAGACAACAGTACCAGCATCAAGCTGGCTGAAGCTGCTGCTGCTGGCTCTGGCCCTTGAAACCCATGATGGAGAGGGGAAGAAAGGGAGGGACATCAGTGGGTTGGGCAGAGGGTACGTGGAGGCCAGCTTCATGCTGGAGTCCTAAATGAACTGACAAATCCTAATGCAGAACTCGGGGCAGTTGTTGTTAGAGGAGAAACCAGCAGCTCCCATTAAAATTCCTTTTCAAGCTTCTGCCAGCCCCTAGCTCCACACAAGCTGCTCCTTAGTCAAGTTTCTGAAGGGTGAGTTTGGTTTGGGATTACTTCCAGGCAGCTGAAATAGCCCTTGATACACCCTATCCTTGGCACTGTAGGGGTAGAGGTCATGAGAGCAGCTTTTAGAAAGCTTGAGCTCCCTGGTTAGGAATCTGACTGAGGAAACCTTTATTTCCCTTGAGATTAGAAAGGGCAGGTTGAGGGAAGTCATCTGTCACCAGCTGCTAAAGAGTAACATTAGTTTTCCCTACTAACCAAAATGACCATAGGGCTAAAGCATCGCAAGGGGACACCAGAAATCTGTGCTCTTGTCTCTGGCTCCAATTCCCTCTGTGACCATGACAAGTCACTTCATTGTTCTGTAAAACAAGCCAAACAATCCTTCCTCTCCCACTCTGCCTGTCTCATTGCGATTTCTCAGCACAGAAAATGTCCATCTCCTGTCAATGTGCAGGATGGCACCTGAAATTAAGCTGTCAGGACCAAAGTGAGCACTGCCTTCAGACCCCTAGGAGCACAGTTGCTTAACCAAGGGTCTTAAGCTGCTGTGCAGTGCTCAGCCCAGCACCCTGTGCCCCAGATAGGAGTTAGGTGTTGCTATACCCCTTCTAAGACATGAGCAAAGTGAACATGGGGTTGCCTGCAAAGGGGCCAGCAACAGCAGCCTAGCTCAGCCCCTGTCCTTACCAAACCTATGCCAGCTGTCTTTATGCCATAACCCTCAGGCTCTACTGATGCCTGTCACCAAGCATAGGTAAGAAGCAGAGGCATCCATGAGGATGCAGGGTTTTATTCCCTGATCCTGCTTGCATCTGGGATGCTATTGTCAGGAAGCACAGGCTGAGACTGCAGTTAACCCAACTTCAGTAGTAAAAGTACTCAAGTGTCAGCCCTCACCCTCATTGGTGTAAAACTATGGCAGCCTTTAGCAGAGACTCCTTCAGAGCTTCACTAGCAAGTTTCTCTCCCAAAAGCTCATGTTGCCAAGAAGATCAGAGCTGATGCATTTGTAGTGAGTTCAGAACCAGCAGTGAAAGAAACAAATGTCCATGAGACGCTGGGATGCTTGTATATTCCCTCTGCCTAAAGCTGGTACCAGCAGCTCTTCTAGAAGGCTCAGAAAGCCTTGCAGCAGGTGGATAGAAAATAACCTTTCCCCAGGGAAATTTCCTTCCTGACCCTGTTTAATTTGAAGCTGCCTGATGCCCTGAAGCATGGAGATGAACACTACAGGGAGAAACGCAAGGTAGACAAAAGGGTGCCCAGGGGAAGCAGCAGCTACCTGCCAACTGACAAGCTACGACTTGAACCATAAACCAGTCTTCAAGGGAATCTAAAGACATTTAAAAGTGCATTTTCCTGCCATAAAAGCGAGATGCTTTCCTCCATGGGAACTAAAGGGGGGGGGTGAGGGGGGGTGTCTCCTGGGCTGAGTTTAATTTCCTCTGTAATGAAAATTAATAGCAGTGGTAAAGATTGAGGCAAGGAGAAACTATAGCTTCCACCCACTCCATGGCTATGTGCCTGCCAGTCTACTGCCAACCTGCTCCACACTCAGAAAACAGGCAGTCACTACATTTTAATTATGTCAGTAATACATTTGCAGCCAATATCCCCCTTGGAGGCCGCACAATAACCCTTTAAAGTCCTTTTGCTTGCTGTGACATAGGCCACAACACTCCATAATGTTTCCATAGTGTGGTCTCTTTCAGTACCTGGTACCTGCTCTTCTCGCTACTCTCACCCCTCTCCTGTAACAGGCTGGCAATGAACTAGAGCCAAAACAAGCTACAATAAAAAGCGAGCCGCGTGCTGGTTGTAGGAGGGAGGGAAGGGTCGTATTTGGATCAGGAATGCTGAATCACAACCAGATGCTTGCGTGTCGAGTCACATTCCTGGCAAAGGGCAAGCTGACCTAACCGATAGTGACCTTCAAATCCCAAATCATCTCGTCTTGCTAGAAATTACAGCAGAAGGGAATCTGGAAGTCGACACATTAAAGCCAATCTTGGGACAGGAGGAGCTGGATCTGCTCATTCAGCAGCGTAATAACCCATTCTATAGATGATTCTAGGTAACAAGGTCAATTAAGCACTTGGGAAACAATTCTATATTGAAGGCAGTAGAGCCCGTTTTATTGTTTCCAAAGAACTACTTCTGCTTGAAGTGAATTCAGTGCTGCTGGTAGAGGCTGATTTGCAAATGGCTGTCCTCCAAACAGAGGGAGGAAGATCTTCACCTCTCTTTGGCTGATGTGCCTCCAAGTCGTAAAGATGATTGCCAATCCTTTCCCCAGTGCCGCTCTCTGCTGCAATAGGGAGAGTCAGTCTAGGAGAATCCTATTCACATCTAGCCAATGCTTGAAAGATGCTTATGGGCGAGGGAGATTTCACTCTGGCAAAACGTACCAGCTCTTACCTTGCAAGGAACAGACACCAAAGGCACTGAAGGAAGGCTCCATTTGAAGTCTATTCATAAAGATCATGAAGAACTCAGGGAAGGACCAGTGGAAAATGGACAGCTAGTACAGGCTGACTCACAGCAAGTCTGTTTCCAATATCCATATCCCCATGACTGTGCACATACAGAATGGCCCATGCCACTTTTGCAACATGAAGAATGATCACATTTGGAGCACTTCTCAGTACTATGATTTGCAAAGCGACAGAGCTGAAGATGAGTCTGCCTTTGTTTCCTGTCTTCCCTCCCTAACCCACCAGTTCTCTGGTTTTCTCTGTTGACCCTGCAGTATGGCAATACTGCTTCTAACCTGGCCTAGCCTGACTCAAAGGCTTCCAGTAAAACACCTCCTTAAATTTCTCTATATCTCTATTTTGCCAAGCTTCTGCCTACTCTTGCTGCTTGCAGCCATTTCCCCTCCCTGGAGGAAAAATGCTGCATCAGTATCCTCATGAATGACTTTTTCCCCTTTTCCCCAGCTATGTTGGTGCTCACTGTGATCCTCTCAGTCCTAGGATAGGATGCTGGAAGGTCAGTGCAGTTTATAGCCACAGTGGGGAAGGAGCAGTGCTACCAAGATAAAGAGCTTCAGCTCTGCAGGTGATGCAGTGCTCTTCTTCTTGAATCAGGACTGGCCCACATGGACTGAACAAAGAAGGGGCTGCTATGTGCTGGGTTTACAGACAAATTAAACAAACACTGTTCCCTTGAAGGCTCCAAGATCCTTGTGCATTTCTATTAACAATCTAAAGGTAATTTCTCAAGAGATTAACTTTGATGCTATAGCCAGCTCCTAGAATGGGTAATTACATTCTGTCCCCACTATCACACTTCTGTTCTGAAGGTTGCTTGCCTCCCCTTCATTACCGAAGTCTAACACGCTTGAACAAGTGTATTCTGGATGTCAGGATGCATTATGAAGCTTTATTCAACACAAGAGGAATAAAGGCACAAAAAGATCAAGTGATGTAAGAGTTTATGAAGATCCAAGGGTCAGACCTAGAGCCTCCTACACTGCAGAGGCGGTTTTGGGGGAGAGGCAGCAAACTGAATCATGCAGAACCTGCAAACCCTGTTGTACTTGCTATTGCCTCTTTCTAGCTTCTAAAGGCTTTTCAAGCCAGGGATACATTCCCTTGCACTGCAGCCAGTGTCCCATCAAAACTGCACATAGCCATCTTGCTTTGTGGGAAAACACTCCATCTCTTTCCCACTTTTCTCTGTGTTTCAGGCCATTAATCTCTAACCACAGCTGGCCACTTCCTTTTGAGGAACACTCTCCCCTACCTCATAGGACCCACTCGGTGCTGCTGGTTCTTTCCACTGCCCCTTCTGCAGCCAGGATCAGGTTCCCACTTGGTCACCCAGCTTTCTGTGTCTATGGGGCTGCTCCCTCTCAGCCAGGCATGACAGGCCCCACCAGCACTGGGCATTATAAGAGTTAATCTTACCAATACCCGAGAAACAGATTAAGGGGACTGGTTTACAGGCATCAATCAGTGCCATTTACACAAGTGTCAAGCTACGTATAGAAAAAGAGGCAACGTGAAAACAATCCTGTCTGAAGGTTTTTAGCACTCTTTACAAATTGCCGTGGTGAATAACTTGTTGCCTGTATTTATCCCTTTTCTGATTGTCTCTTAGCTACAGTCATCCATCTTCATTCCTCTCTGCTTGCTCCAGACACTCTCAGCTGCTACCTCATTATTTTACATTTGTACTGTGCCACTTGGCTGTGCTTTGCTCAGATACACAGAGCAATCTCAAGAGGACAGATTCATCCCTGGGGCAATGCCACTGGCTTCAGCGTGAATCCAGCATGGCCTTTTACACATTTCTCCACATCTCTCCAGTTAAGACAGCATGTTTGCAAGAGATCAAAGCATTGGCACCAGGACATCTGGGTCCCAGCCAGGACAGCACTACCGACAGCCTTGGGAAGTAAAGCACCTGCTCTGTAAAGAGGTGGTTTTATAGGACATGCGGTGGGGCTCCACTGAAATACTTGTACAGTGATGGCCTCAAAGGTGTTTGAGTCGGGTAAGATCTTAGCAAGCCCAAGTTTGGCCTTGCACAAGAGAGCCAGCTCAGCATGTCATAGCAGTGTCAATTCCTTTGCTTGAAGCCCAGGTCTCCTTCACTTTACAAGTGCCAGCAGTGCAAGGCACATGGCTGTTATTCCAACCACCCCTCTTTGAGACACGAGTGGCAAACATAGTCCATTTTAGAAGGAAACTGCTTCCGATTTCTCTCCGTTTGCTCAAATGGATTCACTGGCCAACATCTCAAAAAGCACTGCTTCCTCCAATTTGTACTCTACTGCCTCATTTTATTTGCCTGCAAATAGCATTCAAGATAGCGCCTGTATGAAAGATGCTATACAAAATAAGCCTGTATTGTTATAAGTCTCTTCCAAAGTACAGCCAATATAAGTACATTATTACAGGCTACATGTAGGTGGTTTGAGAGTGCAAGCTTGCGTAGGAGAGAGGAATGATTCCCTTCACAGCAACCATCACTGGGGGGAAACTGCAGCTTGTATTCAAGTGGTCAGGCTATAGAGGGCTCATGTCCGAAAGTCCATAACTTAAAAGGTCAGGTTTTGTTAGAACATTGACAAGATCAAGTCCCCAAAGCCCTGGAGATTCTCTATATGTCTCTCCAGAGAGGACCCAGCCACTTAAGACAAAATAGCAGAGAAATGCTTTGGTCAGTGGCTGCATATAAGTCAGTGGTGAAAGCAGGGCAGATCCAGGGACTCTGAAATCCCTGTGCTGTGCCATGTAGACAAAAAGTGATGGAGAATTTGAAGCAGTTCCTGTTTAGGTGTCAATGGGATTAAGGCAACCACACAGAAGCAATGTTTTGCAAGGATGACTACTTTGAGGAAGAGCACTTATTTAAGGCTAAAGGAGAAAGGAACACTGAAAACCTTAAAGGCTTTGTTGTGCACTTCCCACTAAAGAGCTGTGTCAAGGGTGCACCTCGCAGTCTCCCCTGCAGCACATCTCACTTGGAGCTCCCCACAGCCTTCCTGGCTACTTTTCTTTGTGACTTTATGGAGGAGCAGAATCTAGTCAGGTATGGTTGTGAGGAGCAGTCCTCAGCTTCATGTCACACTCATTTGTTCTCACTGAAACAATCTTGACTTCCCAAATACAGTGACAAAGGGACCGGTACCCAGAGTGGCCCCATGATCTCCATGCTGCCAACACACTCAGGGACAACCTAAGAGCTCTTCTCTTCTCCAAACCAGGGCCTGTCCCTTGCGTTATGAAAGATCTCTCCACCCAGCATATTCCCCAAGCTGAGAAGCTGTTCTTATATTAGATGAATGCTCCGCCTGGGCACTTTGAGTTTTATTATGTTTAATTCACTTTATCCATCCCTAATTTCCCTTTTGCTGTGTGCCTGTCAGGAATCCACGTCTCAGCAATTCACTGAGCAAGAGCAGCCAAAGCATTTATCAGGCTTCATAAATAGTGCCCCAGTGGCTCAGGCTTGCTGACAGTACTGCCAAGCAACACTGATGTACTGTGATCTGCCTCGAGAGGCACAGTCCTCCAGGGTTAGACAGGGTAACCATCTTCCAGCTCTGCTTCCCTGTTTGCTCCTCACTGCCTCCCCACCACAAGCCTTTCTCCCCCATGCTCTCCTTCTGCTATTAATGGTTGTATACAGTAGCCACAACAGAACCCTAGCAATGATCTAAGTGCCGGGGAGGGATTTGCTCCCAAAGCCTTCAAACAGATGGCAACGGGGAAGGGTAAAAGGGGGTTGTGACCTGCAGCTTCACAAGAAGGCAGAGAAGCACAGAAAGATGAAAGGAATTGCCCATTGGGAATCCACAACCCAGTCACTGCCAGCTGATCCCCAGGTGCGGGCTTTAGGCACACAGCAATCCTGCTTGCCGGCAGGGGAAGCAGGAGCATCAGTATTACACATGCCTTCAGATGCAGGCAGGCAGCACCACCCCGAATAATCCCACAGGGGTTACACAGAAGGCCATGTTAAAGACTTCCTAACATGAGCCAAGGATGTGCAGAGCTCATCTGCCATCCTAATACCTAGGACTGTCAGTGCAAGCGCTGCTGTTCACCTCAGAGCTAGCTTAGAGTCTGAATTCCCCTAAACAGACAATAACCAGGTTATTACATGGAAGCAGAGAGGACTAGGATTTGAGCTCTGCCCATCCAAAAACCCATTCTATTCATGCCTATGGAAAACAAAGATTCATTGTTTCTCATGGAAATAATCTCCTCCCCCTCATGTTTTGACCCCTGTATATGTAATCCTATCATTTGTGACTGAGCAAAACATTTACCTCCCTGCTGTAAACAGAAGCACACCATTCAAAGGACCGTGTGCATTGCATTCTTATTGTCTTCCCATAATTATGTTCCTTTTAATAATGTTTCCCTTGAAATAAGGCAAGGATCCCCTGCCTCGCTGTTCCTGCTAAAAAGGAAATTCCAAGTCAATGAAGGGCAAAAAAAAACCCCAACAAGGACATCAAAATATGGAAGCGATTAAAATTTACAGCCATTAGATAAACAGTCACTATGTGCTGCTGATTTATTTTGCCTTTCCCAAATCAATTTCCAAGTGATCATAAACATGAACTCGCATCTGGCATTAATAGCTTCGGAGCTGCGCATCAGCCATTTGGCAATAAGCCTGCAAAGTCTGTTTTCCCCCATGCATCCACAACAACAACGCGCTCCCCGGTGAAGCTGAGCCATCTGAGAGGACAAAAATCCCACCAGGTAGGGGGATGGTTTTCAACACTGCCATACAGACAGCGTTTACAATTCAAATTTAACATCCTCTTTCCTTTTAAACCAACCATGACTGAGCTTTGGGATCACTGAACCTTTCTGCATCTACCAGAACCCTTAGGCAGGTGCATACAAAGCCTGACTTCTCAAATCTTCTGCTTTCAGAGCAGAGGACAGGCTGAGTTGTCCTCAGCTTTATTAACTATTTATTGTTGTCATCCCTACTGAAGCAGCACATTCAGGTCCCAGCTGGGATCAGTCGCTCTGTGCTCAGCTTGGCACACACACGTGACAAACCAGACTGCTCTTCGGGGTGCAGGCTCTGCCATGTAACACCCACAAAGGGGGTTATCAGCCGTCAAATACAGACCCATCTCCCCGTACCTGAGCACGGCTGTTGGCAAGAGACAGGTAGGAGACAGAGGAAGAGAAGTACTGCACATGTGGATGTCCCTTAGGAAGGTGTTTTGGGGGAAGCACGCTATAAGGGAATACCAGGAGCTGGTTTAGAGTTCCATTTTGTTTCTCTGTACAGTGGAGCTGAAGCATAACTGCTCTTATGGAGTTATCTCTTCCCCCTGGCAACACAGCATGTGCCCAAGTACACAGCATGGCATAGTGGAAGGTAAAGGTTTACTGACAGAAAACACAACTTCTTATGCAGAATCACGCTAGAAAATAACTGATTTCAGGACAACCACCAAACTTTAACCCCCAAGGAAATGAATTATTGAATTGTATTTTTAAAGCACAAACCATTTTTAGTTATATGTAAGAGAACACAGTATACTGGTGGTTGCATGGGGAAAAATAAGGTTAACTACTGAAGTTGTAAGACAAGAGATTGTCAGACACAAGTGTTTTCAGTCAATGACATGGTAACTGCTCCCTACACTCAGGTGCAGCTTTAGCTTCCCCTGTAGTTAAAAAGTTTATGTATAATATTATGGTGTATGTATAATATTATGGTCATTTCCTAAAGTGCTAGATCAAGGTGGTGTTATCTGCCCAGCACATTGCTGACACAGCAAAGAGCCCATCTCCAGCCAAGTGGCATAAGCAGACAGATGGGCAGAGGGGAAAGATGCTGCGCAAAAGCAAATCAAGAAGGAACAGTCTGGTCCTCACAGAATGCAAAGCTTGTGGTTTTGTTTGGTGTCTTTTTAAACTGTTAGCCTTGGAAGTAAGGAAGGGAAAGGAAAAAAGGGAAGCAGCAAAGCTTCCTGCTGGCGTACAGAGCTTCCACTTTCCACAGGGATGCACTTCCCCATGCTGGCGCTGCATTTTGCCACTGTTCTGTGTGGCTTCAGTCAACTGATGCAGGAAGCTGTACAGAGAGCAGAGCTGATGTGATCACATCATAGTTGTCTCAAGCAGTCAACATAACACTTGATAGTTATGCCCAATACAAGAGGTTTGCTGCCATATGACTTCTCGGGGAAAGACAAATTGCTCCCTGTCATCACCTATGCAGCCTTGAAGAAGTCTCACTCTGCACTTGAGAGAAAAAGCTTCTGAAAACAGGGTCATTTGATTAGCTGCCTTAATGCTGTCACTGAGCTCTTCCAAAAACTCAGTCCTAGGGAAGAGCAGGCAGTGAAACATCACAGCGACGTGCTTCCCTTCCTAACTATTACAACAGCAAACGTTGCCTGACACACTGGATCCTTCAATCCACATTCATAACAGGCTCATCTGGAGAAAACACCCCTTTAGGTAGCCTCTGTTGTTGTTTCATTTCTTAAGAGCAGGAAAAGATCTGACAGAAAGCAAGCCTTGATACTGAAATATTCGTATTTCTTCTTTATTTGCTGTTGGAGTAGAAGAGGATGTAAGTTTAGCATACTTCTACAAGGCCAGGACCAGACACAATTGCTATTACATGCGTCGCAAAAGCCTTGCTGCTGATTTAGTACTGTTATCTGTGAGCGCACTCTAACAGAAGCTGGAGCACGTGCACGCACACAGGAGCGCCTAAAAACAGTAAAGCAAAGCAATTCCCTGTTAGTAGCAATACAAGTCAGAGTCAATCTCCTTTCACCCTAAAGCCTCATTAGAAGAGAGGTTCTTCTGGGCTTGAACTAGGAGTTTGTATTAGCTTTCAATTACCTAGTGTACATTTTAAGGACATCCCCAATTACCTTTGCCAGCTCTCGCCCATTACAGTCCCACAATCGATATACGGGCTATATTCCTTTCCCAAACTCCAGTGGAATATAGAAAGCAATCAGCCTAGGGAAAAGGGGCATGCTGTCTCACCCTCTAATATAATGTCACCCCCTTCCCAAGCCAAGCTTTCTTTGCTCACTGGATTTCACTTCGGCTCACTAATGATTATTATCTCCTCTAACAATAAATAGAAAGACTCTGGCTTGATTCTGCAAGGATATTTATTACCCAGGGTGCCCTTTGATCCTGTTTAGTCTAATTGAGCCTGGCACACAGCTCCAGGTTGCTAATGTATTTCCACCATAAACTATATTTGCAGACAGATGGAAGTTACATGATTGCCTCCTTTCGCTGCTATTAGTGAAGCAGTCAGCGCCTTTCTTTTACTTACAATTTAATTACAAGGCATATGGAAATGTTGAGAGCACTGGAGCCAAGGCCCTTGCATGGATTTCAGGGCTCATTCTTTCACCTCCAAGGCACTCTTCTTTCCTTTTCCAAGACTCAACTACTAAAACAGCATCTACAGGGCAAGGAACAGAAGCTTTTCTGGTGACAGCTGATCCCCATCCCAAGCACTTCTCTAGCACTGCCTTGCTGAAACAAGCAGCTCAGATAGACATGCCTCAACTGTCATCAGACTAGTTAGTTTGGGCAATGATCTTAGCATAGCTGGAGGTACTTAGACCTCATCAGCTAATCACCCAAGCATTTATTCAACAACAGCTCTCTGAAATGTCAGAGACCTAGTAAAAATTGAGAGGCTTTAACTCCTGCCTGGTTTTAAATATCAAGATGCCATTAGCTGTGCTCATTGCCCTCTAGGAAGTAAATGGGAGGAACGATGGCTATTCCTGGGCTCTTTGCATCTGTCTCTCATCTTCCTCCTCTTCAGATGCCCATGGGGAGAAAGACTCTGCTCTCCAAGGACTCCACTCTAAAGCAGAAAGGCACAGGCTTCAAAGTACACAGGACCAGGAAAAGCTGGATGACTGATGCCTTTAGCCATTATATTTCTTAATGTGCCAAAGCACATTATCTATGGCCAAGATGCAAATACCTTCTGGATGTTTTAGGTGCTCCTAGTGCACTGAAAAGGCCTTTCCTGGTAGCGACAGCATCTTCTAGTGATCTTCCAGAAAGGGCTCAGGAAAGAATGACATGGCCCCAGTCTGAGGGCTCAGGGTACAGCTGTGACAGACAGCAGCAGCCCTTGCCAAAGGGAGTCCATTAGGGTAAGCTGTACTGCAGCTCAGCCTTCCCTGCTGTCTCATTATCTGAAGTTTCCTTGGTTTATTGTACTGTTTTCAGATTGAACCCACAATAAAACAAACCTGAGAGTGGAAGCAAACAAAAGAGAATGGAAGAGGGGGAAGGGGAGGATGGAAGCGTGACATTCATTCCCCCCCCCAAAATGACACCTGACATTTTCTGTTGTTGAGAACATGACAGTTGTATTCAGGAGGATAATTGAACCTCTGTCAATTAGAGAAAGAGCAGATGAAACCTACAATAAGATCCCTGTAACAATACATAAAAAAGGATAAGAGGAACAGACAATGAAAGCAAGTGTACTGTTGAGTGGTCTTGAGCACCCTGGGCCTGAGACTGAATTTTATCCTACTGCGTAAAAGGATAGCCATGAGCTTTTTGAATAACAATGGGAACACAGTCATCAGTTGCCTCTGACTTGGAATCATCTCCATTGTCCCAGAGACCTTATGTACCTCACACAGGGCCCTATAGCCGTCACCTGCCACCATGTCCCCTTAGTCCTTCTCTCGAATCAGCAAGTCAGTGCTCTGCGTCCATCCTGCTGCACTGGAAAATTCCACCTTAGAATCAATTCAAAAGCAAAACTGCTGTGTGCTAAACACAGACAGGGCACTTGTATTGCCCCCAGCATCATCATTGCTGTGCTGGATTCTCAATAGCTGTGAGTCACCATTAACATCCCTCCGCTTTTGGGGTTTTATTTTCTCTCCTTATTTTAACCTCTCCTTGCACACTTTCTCCTTCGCTTTCCTTCCCCTTGCCCAATGGCAGCCTACATTTCTTTTCCCGTTCCAAATTTCCATTCTCTGTTTCACCGAGTTCAATTCAATTTAAACAAAATTGCTTTATTGGTGCCACTGAAAGACAAGGATTGCAAAAGCCATTACAAACGTGCAGAATACACATTATGTGAAAAATATTTAAGGAAGGAATACTCCGGCAAATGGAATCAATATACTCCACAAAAAGCATTACCGGGAATGGAGAAAGGAAAACGAGGAGCGAAGTCAAACTCTTGTTAAGTGCACCACAAGCCTACTCAAAATTCAGAGCTGATAACATGTTAGCACATAATCAGCAGCATTCCAGCTCCCACTGCTGCGCTCACCCTGGCTCCCATGCCCTGACTCTAGCAGCAGCCTTTCTCAAATCAATGATCACTTACTATTTCAAGGATTCTGGGCTGAGAACAAGAGCAGTTTCCTTCGGATCTCTTTTCCCTGCACTGCTGCCAATAAAACCATAGATCTCCGTCTCTGTCACTTCTGAATCACATTTCAGATGTAGCAGGCAGGCGCTGGGGATGCGGAGAAGTCATTTGCATAGTAATTTTAGACCCAAAAAGAGAATAAGCCTATGGCCATTTTTAGAAGGAAGCCTTGTACCAGATCTGCCTCCAAACGTGTTGCCTTGTTTGCCTTGGTCTTCTCTATAAATCATTATTACATGCCTAGGCACACTGCTGGCAAGGAAGACTCACACCCAGAGTAGCAAGCAGACCCATGCTTACAGCCCGAGAACTGTGCAATTCCACCCTTCCTGGAGCAGTCATGCATATTTTCCCTCAAGCCCATTTTAGCAAACCCCTTCTTTTTACCTTATCACACAGCCAGCTACAAACCTCTGCCTGGAGCACTTCAGAGACGTTGAAGCAAACCGCATGCTGCGTGCGACATGGGGCCACTCAAGCAACAGCAAAGCTTAGAACCTAGTCTCCAGCAACCAAGGGTGAGGTTTCAAAAGCTAAAAGCATCTGAACTGTAAATGGACCTTTTCAGAAGCTACAAGAAATCTGGAGGCCAGATTAACACTTGGCACAGCAGCTTCTCTGGAATGGACCTAATCACTGGAGATTTCCACTTCTTCCTAATCTTTTCCCCCCACCCACTTTTCCCATTTCCCCACACCTGAGCACTCCAAGCAGCAATGCACACTGCAGTGCCAACGGCCCCTTCTTTTCCCATTACCCCACCATGCTGGAGAGCCTTGCTTTGAGATGCAAGACACTTCATTGACTTCTCCTTTGCTACTCTTGTTGGATTATCAGCTCATTTTTCTGACTACTCCTGGATGCCTCAAGAACCCCAACGCAGACAAAATTCTCTTGCCTCTAAGAAATTAAGCCTTACCTGAAGAAACAATCACTGTGTGTTCCACTTAACACAGAGATTAAGAGGCCCCTGCTAATAGTCCACTTCCTAGAAGAGAGTGTGTCAGTGCTACCTCCCCACCACTACACTGCCTTGCTCACCTTCACAGCACTTCTGGGGCTGCAAGGAAATTGCACAGCTTTTAAAGACAGCTTCAATTTCAGATCATGCAAAACACAAGAACATGTTTTTTTCTTCCTCTCCTCCTTCCCCCTGCATACCCTCTCTCAATGGTTTTGGGGACAAGTGATAATCCAAGTGAGGAGATGATGCTTGTAAATGGGAAGTTATTCTCTCAGCACTTTCCTTTATAAGTATTTTCTCACTCCATTCGCAACAAACAAGAGTGGATTTTAAGGATGATGTGCCCACTGCCTTCAGACATCAGTGAGTAGATAGATGAATCCTCTCATCTCCAAGCTGTGGATTTGATCCTGCCCATTTAACACATCTGTCTAGGTATGATGCGCTCAACTCACCACCACAGTCATTGACCAGTTAAACTCCGAATGGCCAGTGGTCCAGAAACAGGTTCCCATGAAAAGCCATCAGCTGTTTTTGACTTAAAGCACACACAGCCCCCTCTTACATGCCACCTCTCATGGGAATTCTTCAGAGTGATAAGAGAAGGAAAATTCTTGCCTAGTCTTGTGGAGGTTGCCAATGAAAAAAGGAAATCTTTCTATAGGAAAAGTCTCTCTTAGTATTCTTTGGGATACAGTAGTGCAACAGTGAGTAGACCATTTAAGTAACCGTCCAGATGCATTCAGTTCTAGCCCTGATGAACATCTTGCATTCTTTAGTTATTACTTGATAACTGTTTCCTGGGTTTTTTTCCATCTGCTAACTGAAAAGACACTTTCTCCCCTCTGTCCCCATTCACAGCTCTCTACATGTGCAATGTAATAAAGGGCAAGAAAGATAAAGCTGCAACAACCATCCACTCATCCAGCAGCCTGCTCACAAGAACAGCTCAAGCTCTGAACCAGAACCTTGAGCCCCAGCAAAGTTATAGCCTCTTGTTCACAAAGTCACCTGTCTGTAAAGGATCCCAACCAGAAATGATGCAGAAGCATCACGAGAGTGGGAAGAACACCAAAGACCATCACGTTTAGAGACTATTTGCCAAAACTCAATCTCTGGCATACCCTTGCCATTTGTTTTCAGCCAAACCTCCAAGTTCTATTATAAATTACCACTTTACAATTGCAATGACTTCAGGACTCAATTGTCTCCCTTGGGGAAACAAGCACTACAAACTATAATGCATTTTTCATGTTAAAGTGGACTAATCATTATTAATAGGGGTAGTTACCTCCTCCTCTGCTTATGTGCCCTTAACAGCAGATAAAATGCTTGTAAAATAGTTTCCCATTTATTATCTATTGATTGCTTTCTTCCAAAACATACTATATCAGGGCTATCACTACGGGGGACTCATTACCTAGAAGGTTTTGGTCATTGACAAATCTGGAAGACCTTGCACTGCCTTCAACAATGGTTTGTAATGTAGCTTTTGTCTCCACTTTTCTGTATTTGCTTCTTACTGCTCTCCCCCCTGCAAGCTTCCAAATAAAAACTAATTTCATAGCGTACTGCAAACAAAGCATGCCCTAGAAAGGCCTCAATTGAAGTTATGGATGATGCTCTTAAACAGCATCTTCATGGCTGCTTTTACCAGACTAATTTCTCAGCATCTGGCTGGGAGCAGAACACCACTCTAAAAGGGAGAGAGATCACAGACCAGCTGCCCCAGCACTAGGGCTCTCCATTAGTCTAAGCTTTCCCAATTATAACTGTCTACTGCTCCCCCCAAAATCCTCATATCTTACTCTCTGAGACAACAGACACCCACACCGATTAGGTGAGGGCAGAGAGATGCTCATTGAGATGCAGACAGATCCATTAAGAAGAAGAACACTGACCCCTGAGAAACAGGAGATCTGGACAAATTCTTGTGTTCATCCTTCCTCTGCTTCTCACTGTCACTGAGTCAAACCCAGCTCAAGGAGGTAAGGGCAGTACCTCCACAAGGTCTGTCTGAAGGACAGGGACACCTTGCCCTTGTGTTGGGCAGTCATGTATGCAGATAGGTCACCTGAGGGCTGCCAGCAAAGGAGCACATTGGGACCATGGGCCCCGAGCTGCATCAATGGCTGAAAGCAGCAATGATGCCCATATGCTATGTGACAAACCTCAGCGTGCTTTGTGTGTGTCATCCAAGACAGAGGCAAGGATGACTATGCAGGCAGGTTAACAGAGAGCAGGAGAACAAGGTGAGGAGCACCCTTCTTTCTTTACTGGTTAGAGTCCCATAGAGACCACATACTTGCAAAGAGAGCAGGGTACACCAGAACATGTTGCCCTGCCGAAGAACAAAAAGCCAGCTAGGTGCCCATTACTAACTTCCAGAAACAGATAACAACCAATAGCACATCAGTGCTTTTCCTTTCCATTTGTCAGGTTCCTGCGGTCTGAAATATACCCTCAACCCCATTCTCTCATGCAAATGTTTACTAGGGCCTATTCCATTATATTCTGGTTTGTGGCCCCAGAAGAGCCCTTCGTTCTTTATACTAAGAATACCTTATAGAGTACATTATACCTTTCATTCTATATACTAAGCTGACTCTAGGTCTCTCCTTCCTCCCACCAGCCTACAAGGCTGATAGCTCCTAAGACTACCTTGGCAGCAGGAGGTACCCACAATTTTCCAAGCACTGTCTGTCAAAAGCACTTAGATGAAAGGCCAAAGCAGCGAGTTCCCTCAGCTCCAGTGGAGAAACAGCTGCCTATTATACCATTCATGCCATGAGCTGAGATTTGTTTACTGTCTGGCTAGAGACAAGCAAATGGCTGGTACCAAAAGATGCACTGTGGTGCTCCAGCACAGAGCCCAGTAATTCAGCAGTGATGCTCATGCCTTGTTCCAGCAGGGAGAGACGAGACAAAGGTAACAGCTCCAGGGAACATGCTGAAAGCTAGTCTGAACTCATAACAATAAATGAGCTAGAAGGTGTTTTTCCCCTGTTCACCTACAGCATGAACTTCCTAGCAGACCCCTCCACTATTAAAAGCAGATTGAGGTAATTTGAGTCCCAGGAGAGAGGACAGGCGACAGTTCCGTGACACAGGATTTCTGTATCCCAAGTCAAACCCCACATTAACTTCTGCAGAGCTACTGGAGTCTAAGAACCATGCTAGAAGACAAGTCTAAGACGATAGTCTTGAAATGTGCAGGAAAACCCTTCCGAAATGAAAACATACCATAGTGTTTTCTGTCACCTGGGGGTGTGTGAAACGCAGCCTTTACAGAGATTAAAGTACTATATAATAACTAAAACAGGAATAAATTCTAGGCCTGATGCAGGTGAGAAATCACTAAGAATATTTCCACTAAAGCAGCCAATCCGGTCTCCAGCTCCTCACTGGAAATGTGCTTTAAGACAAATCTCTTGCTCTAAGACAAAGCTCCAGTCTTAGAAAACAAGAAGATATGCCCTCTGATGAATAACTACTACTCACTTGTATTTTCAGTTGGTTTCTAACATCTAGTACCCCACTAATTGAAGACCATTTTGAACCCTAAACGTTATCATTTAGCATTGCATTTATCACCTCTTTTCCTCCCTGGCCCCTGAAATCTCCAGACTGTTTAAGTAGCAGACCTATAGGAAGAACCAGTTACTTAAAGGTACTTGAGCAAGCAATTCCTACATGTCTCTGTTGAGATCAGAGGACCAGAGCACCTTTGCGAATCTGGCCTCAAACTTTACGCTTCAGAGACAGAAAACAGAAGTTATCTACCAAGGAAACTGCTGTAATACCCAAGAACCCCAAGCAAACTAGGTCCTTGCTATCCAAACAACCTAAGACTAAGCAACAGGATGAAGCAATTAGAGTAAGGAACCAGCATTTATCCTTTTCACTGAAGCTCACTGAAATGAGCAGCATTATGGTGAAGGTTTATTTAGGCTTTGGAGGGGCAGAGCATGAAAAGGATTGGATGGTTATTTCCCAGTTTTCTTTCACCCTAAGCATTGAAAGAAGTTTCTTGGTGGAAACACGTAATAAAGGACTTAGTGAAAGAAAAGCAGTGAATGAAAGCATTGTACATCCATCCTGTCTAGTCTGGATGCTTGGTCTCTCAAGATGCCTTTTGTTTTCTGCAGGTTCCAGCTCAGAGCAAATCCTACCACAAGAGGCATGGTAAGAGGCAATGTGGCCCTAAACAACATGAAAACACAAGTGTTGCCCTAGCCATACAACTGCTCCCAAGTCCCATGCGTGTGCTCAGCCACCCCACTGAGTCAGAGACCAGCTCAAGATAAAAACAAAATGAGGAGGCTACTAAGAATAACGGCAAATATCAAACCTCTCTGTAAATCCTAGGAACTAAACAGCATTACACAGAGGTGCTTTCAGCCCATGGATCCATAAGGTTTTGCTTTACTTCTGTTTAGAATTTGTACTTACCAGTATAACTTGTGGCAATCTGGAAGGAATAAGACTTCAAGGATATTTTGCAACTTCCACTTAAGCTCAGTCTGTCTTTATATTCACTGTCATCTAAACTGTGAATATATTTAATTCCCCCCCATCTTTCCAATTTTGTCATCTACCATCAGTGTGCCTATGTGCAATGCTGTCTAGATGGGCGCCTGGGATCTTTATTTCTGATTCAGGAGCTTCACCTTATTGTATTATAATACAATACATAACAACCATTACTGGGTTGGATAGCAAAGTTAATATTTCATTTGCTGTGGTTTATGTCCTGATGGTTTCCTGCTAACATCAGAGGTAATTCTCACACATTTCCCTGGGAAATGTAATGGGGTGGAAAGACATTCCCTAGCTCCACAATAACTATTCTAGCTGAGACACAGATGGAACAGGGACTTGCAGAAATGCATTGGTGGTGTCTATTCTGGACAGGCTTACAGCAATTTATATAAAATTCTAATATGTTTGTCAGGAAGACAGACATTTTTCTCTTTTTCCTTCTGTTTGTTCATAACGCAAATGAGAGAAAAGGAATGGATGCATTTACTGCGGTACAATCTTTAAGTTACTGGCGTGGAAAATTGCATTGATACTTCCCGAGTAAAATGATCAACTTTATTGAACAGCACCAAAAGCTGAACATTTGCATGAGGCTCCTGGAAATCTTCATCTCCTCTCTGTGAGAAGTAAGACAGGAAGTGGAGCAATTTCATCTGGATGCTCTCCAAAAACTTAAGAGCCCCATTTGAGACTGATTTATTCTGGGGGCAGAGGAAAACACATTGATTAAGGGCTACACTGAAATAAGATGTAAAATTGAAGACAAATAGAGCTGAACATGCCTTAAAGAAGGGGATTTGATGGGTTATCAGTCTGGAGTATATAATATGGTCCTTCTAGCTCCAAGTTGCCAGATTGAATCTGTTAGCATGAGGATTTTAATACAGGCTACAGGCTGCCTTTGCCCTTTATGAAGATTCCTAAACCACACCAGAAGAACACTTTTTCCCACAGTAGAGGTAGACCATCCTCAGCCCCAACAGAGTTCTCACCCATGTAATCCTGTCTCAACAAACCACCTGTCTCACCAAGGCCTGAGCCCCAAAGCTCCCTTGCCTTGTGTGAACATCACAGTCTCAAAGGCATTTCTTCTATGGATGCATGCATGTAAGTCTATCAACACTTCAAGAACAGTCTTGCTGTTGGGCACCTCAAGCTTGGCACACTCATTTCCAGAAGCCCTGGGACCATATGAACCTCACGCTCCCCATTTCCTCTCGTCTGCCTGGAACATTGTGGACTGACATAAGTCCTTTTTTATCTGAAGCAAAGAAGCAAAAGCAGGTAGTAAGCCACAGCGTTCTCAGGGCTTTCATTATGATTCAAAGGAAGAGCTGCCTGCAATGCCTGTCATTAGCGTGGCTGGCATCCTGAGCAAGCCTCTCGCACCCCTGAAAAGGAAGCTCAGCCAAAGGTGGGAGGCAACACAAATAACCCAGGGGTCACAACTGGCACCAATCAGCTGAAGTTTGCATCCCCACTCTCTTCCTCCAAGCAGAGAAAGCTAAAGCAGACCCTCCAACACGAAAGCTATGGTCCTTTTGAGCTTAATAGGCTTGGTCCCATGTCCCACTCCTTCTCCCTTCTCTACCCCTGCTTTTCACTCCAAGCCCTTCCCTTAAATCAAATTGATTTAATTATTCATCAGTGGAGCTCTAGTACTCTAGTTAATCTCTTGCATTCTTTTCTTCCCAGTTTAGGTGAGTGACAAAGCCATAGTGATGCTGATTAAAGTATTGATCAGCCTGCAGCATTTGCCATCTCAAACTGGAATAGTCACTGTTAGTCAGTCCCTATTATACCCCAGGGCATCCAAGCTGCAGAGATGCTTTGCTCTACCTGACAGCTTTGCTCTACCTGCAAGAGCAGAGGCACGACTCCACTCATTGCTAAGGCACATGCAGCAGAGTCCTGCAGCCTGGCTTTGACATCTTTCACAATATCAGCATACAAGAGGATAAGCCAAGTAACCTTTCCCTGTCTCCTCTCCACACTGCATGGCCAGACACACCATGTAGCTCTGCTGCCCCAGGACCTGGGATGCTCTCTGTGCAAGTCAGCATGAACAGACTTGTGCCTGTCTCTTTCAACACCCAAGTCTCTTTGCAAATCCAGCTTTTGGTTCAGGCTTTCTAAGGAGGGGACACAACGTGATCATGTTTGGGCAGAACTTGCCTTGAAGATTTCAAGAGGCATGCCAGAAGAGAAAGCAAAGGAGGGATGCACTCAGCCCTAGCCTAAAGGCAACAACAGCTGAGCTCTGAAACAGCCCAATGACTAAATAAAAGCAGGACTCATCTACAGCAGGAACTGGTTTTACCAGCCTCCTCTTTCCTCCATCAGCTGTGACCCCCATAGTCCCTCTTCCCCCACTGCATCCCTGATGTAACACAGCTTTTGACAGACACATGTGGCTGTGACTAATGAAGCCACTGGTTTCACACTCATTAAGGGGTTTTTCATTTGCCATTCCTGGACTCTGCAGCCTTGGCACTTGCTGCTTGTGATGTCTGACATGAGAGGAAGGGATTGGGCTCTGAAGCTAGCAAGGGTTGGGAGAAGCTGTGGAGGAAAGGGCACTGCATTGTACCATTAGAGGACAGCAACTTACGATCATCATTTAGCTTTAAGCAGCAGGAGAAAGAATTTCTCAGGCAGCTATTTTTGACACCAAGGATTTTGACAACGATGCCTTCTGCCCTTCTGTGCTGCCTTCGTGCCTGTTCTGCTCTCTAAGGAGAATTTAAAGGTGAGCTATAAAGCAGGGAGAAAGGGAGGGGGGAAAAAGTAGTATATGCTGGCCTAAAAAGCTCCTGTATCAGTGATAAGGGCAGGTTGAGAGCCTGCTTCCCACCTGGTGGATGGCCTGTATTTTGAAACCAGTGAATACTTTCGAGACAATATCTCACAAGGCACTTGCTGAGCATCTTGGATTCACATGCAGAGGGCAGCAAAGGGGTTGAGGTTGTAGCATCTCCAGCTGTGAGAAGACAATTCTAGCCTTCTGCTGCCCTGAAAAGCTTTGAGTCTCAGCAGCCACAAGCCCAGAACTCAGCACCTGTGTCTACCCCACATCCCCAGGCATTTTGGTCAGCTTGATGAGGTGTGTTCAACACCAGAAGAACCCACAAGTCCTGGCTCCCACTTTCAGGTTCCTCCCAGCTTACTCTTAATACTTGTCCAAAAGGAATACCCCCATTTTGTCAGATAGGGGAGCAGGAGCCCCTTTGCTTCTAAGCCACAGCACAACCATGTTCCCATAGAACCTGACCCTAAGGGGTCATTAACAATTGCAACACCTATTGACTCCAAATGAGAGGCAGAGGTTCATGGTACCCCTCCTTCCCGAGCAACTCATCATTTGAGAGCATAACTGGTTCCCTTTTGACAATACAAAAGGAGGGTTTCCTCAATAAGACCAGCTGGGCTGAACACGAAGCATGTGAAGGCTTCACTTTGCAGCTTCCAAACCTGGAGCCACAGGGCTCTTGGGAGAGGTATTCCTCCTGATACCATGAGATATCTACCAGCTTTCAGATGATACCACAGGGGACAAGAACACACGAACCTGCAGAGGCTTCTGCATGGCAAATCCCCTCTTTTGCTATATATATATATATTCTTGTCTTTAAAGTGATTTCAATATACTGCATTAAAAATTGTCATCAAGTACAGGAAAGCCCTCAAACCTGGAGGCACAGTGAATTCAGAGCATCAGTGACAATTTCCTACTTCTCCAGTCTCTCATGTCAGGCTGTGTTGCCTGCAGGGTTGAGATCAGGTCTCTGTGTGCACATATATATTTTCATCTAATCACTGCTGAAAACCAGCAAGGCTTTTCACACACTTTAATGAAACAACTCGGTGTGTGGCTGGGCCAACAGGGTATCTCTTTATCTCCCCTTGCCTTCAAGGGCAGGGGAATTCACTGACATGAGCTACAGCCAGAATTCCCGAGTACCTTTGAGCCAGTCACTTGCATGCTCTGCTTTCTCATCTATGAAAGGCTACCCAGGGCAAGCTGCCTCCATGTCCCAAGGGCATGCCCTCAAACTCAAAACCCATTGGAAAAGCTCATTGAGGCACAGCTGAGTACCTGCCATGCTGCCACAAAATGAGAGCTCATCTTCAGACATCCTTGCCAGGTGTATTTGTGCCTCAGGTCTCAGGACAGGGCAATCTCTGCACTTCCCAGCAGTTTTCCATAGCCTGACACCTGCTGAATTTTGCAAAGGAGATTGAAGGCAGGAGGCACGAGCTGAATATGCGACAAAGCCAGGGCTGACTCCCATTTCAGTTCTCCAGGAACCTACAAGTGAACATTGCATTCAACCATCCCATATTCTCCAAGGACCCTGCCTCTCCCTCCATTGTCAGAGGAGGGTTCCTGTGCATGCAAACACACTTTTAATAGGAAAACCATCTTCAGCAGAAGCACAGAGGTAAACATCTGCTAGAGCACGTCTGCTATCACAGACACTGCCATGCATGTACAGTGCAGAGCCCCATTTGCATCCTGAACAACCAGGTTCAAGGCATCCTGAACAAAAAGGAAACTCCCTAGGGCCCCATGTCAAGATAGCGATGACTTATGATCTTGCTGCACCATCTTCAATATCCTTACCCAAGGAGAGCATTCCACTGCACAAGGCTTGCAGGGAGCTTTCTGGGTACAAGAAAGCTGTGTACTAAGGCTCTGCTCTTTACCTTTCCCAAAGGAGTAGGGAGAAAGGGATATACACCCATGCCAGAGAAGAAACAACATGAAAAGTCTCAGTATCTGTCCTGGTGTAGCACCTCCATCACCTACTTCTAACTGAAGCCTGGTTGCACTGGATGGAGTACGTATCCAGATACACAGCTGCTCTCAAGTGTTTTGTTGCTAAGCAGACAGACAAGCAAGGATAACTGCATTTGTCCTCTGTATAGAAGGAAATAATACACATGTCATACACAAAGTTTTGTGTCAGGGATGGGATTTTTACCAACTCAGTGTGGGTGAAAGCCTTAACTGAGTGGCCTTTTTATCACCTCCTCTGCTCTAGTGGAGCGCTGGCATTTGGAAAGACAGGGTGGAGAGGTGTAGCTTTTAGGAAGTAGGATGTCATGTCAAACATTAATAGAAGTCAGCAATTCCTCTCTGGAAATGCAAGAAAGAAACGCTTAGATAACCAGACAACTGCATCTCACTACATTAGATAATCCTTCAAGGGCACAGTGAAGTTCCCTCAAGCAGGCAGGCTCCCAGCCACTGCTCAAAACTAATTCCTTAAGCTTCAACTGTCTGAAAACAAGCATGAAACAGGAACAAATATAGGTATTCACATCAGCCACTCAGAGACACTGCAAACTAATGGTTCTAGCCCCTCTTGGTGGTGGTCAAGGAAGAGAAGCTCTCTCCAAGGTGTGATTTACAAAACCTGTCGGATGAAGGACCAGAACTAAAAGTAAAGGAGATTGGGAACTGAAATTGAAGACCTTGAAAAGGGAAATGAAGGCCCTTGAGCCTGACAAGGATGAGGCTAAACCTATAAATTCAAGCTCCCAACAAAGGATTTGCCAGATGTGCAGCCGAGGGAATCTGGGAAGAGCAGGACGCCAATGACAGGCTGCCCTGGCCTTGCTGGAGTCACTCCCAGCCCTGCTTGGCCCCACAGGTCCTCGTGTCCCACTTCTCCCAGCTAGCACCAGTGAGGCCAAGAGAAGGAGCACCTGTACTGGTGTCAGTGCCACAACAGTTGATGGAGGCACATGGAGGTGTGGAAGATGCAAGAGATCACTGCAGTCCCAATTCCTGCTGGCACAGCCGCTAAAAATGAACCTTAAATCTTTCACTCCTGGAATACTACATCCGTCTCCTTCATAGAAGAGGCTGTGAAGCAGGGAATGTTTTTTCCTTCCTCCTCTTTCATCCATTTCAAATGTCAAGCCAATTGAAGCCAGTTCTGAAGGGCTAAAAAACCAGGCCTCTTGCAGCTCCACAGCCCTGCCTTGCACCATGTGGGGATCTTAACTCCTAGTTTTGTAAAGTTCAGGGCAGCTGGAATAATATACCTGTCAAACAACAGGGAGCTTCCAATTTCCCTTGACAGCATCAGCTCACATGGGCTGCCTGCCTTTCACAAGAGCCTGCCGGAAGGAATCAATCCTTTAAGCATTTGTTGATGTATAAACATGTACTCTGTTGCTTCGGTGTGTTCTAGCCATTGACCATGGACCTGAAAGAGACTTCACCTCCAGCCATCATTTCTCATTTTGGTTTCAGTCCAGACCTAGTTCCAGCCTTCCACTGTGAGGTTTACTATAGGCAATGCAGGTAGGTTGCCCACAACCTTGACTTCAGTTATGACTTTGTGATGTGCTAATCAGTTGAGTTAAAAGCAGCTTGTCTGCTAGACAAAATCTGACAGGGAGTTTCTTTTGGGGTAAGTCTGCTGCTTCCAAGAAGAAAGGCAGGGGTTTTCAGTGGGAAACCCGTGTACAATAACAAGAAACAAACACTATTTCGGTTGTATTTTTCAATGGTCTCCATACTGATGCATAGAGACTCATTAGAAAACTTGAGTCCATTGAAGCAAAATAGTTAAAGAATAGATATAGGGCTCTGCAAATAGAAATCCTTTCAAGTTTACAGAGCACTCAGTTTGACAGCTGTGTCATGGCAAAGCCCTGGTGGAAATCCAGTGTTGTAGCTGGCTGTTGCCTCAATGTCCTTCTCTCAGAGAAGCAAATATACCATTATACAGTTTGTATAATAATCTAACATTCATTGCTATTATATGCAATACATATATCTTACATATATATATTAAGTAATATAATAATATAATGTCAATTGCTACCCAGGCTCTCAAAACATGCTGTACACTTCAATGAATGAGGCTGAACCCTGTGCTCTGACAGGTATAGAGGGATCCACACATCCCATTCCAGGATGGAGAAACTGAAGCTCAGGGAAGTCAATGTTTGCTCAGGGTCAAAATATGTCTGTGTTACAAGTGGAAACAGAAGAGATGGCACAATTCAATACATGGGACCAGCCTTTGGTGCTACAAGCTGGAACAAGTCTCTGTACGTGTGTACGGCAAAGGCAGCAGGAGCTGGATTTCACGCACAGGATCAGCCCTTTGTCTTTGCAAACCAGCCTTTTTGCCTTGTTACCGACATATCACAAAGGTGCAAAGACAGCAGCAGAACATTTGACCCAAACCAAAGCCAGCAAAGCACCTGGGCAACAAAGTTCAAATGCCAACTGCAATCTGGTCACTGAGAGCTGCTGCTTAATACAGCGAGGAAGCACTCTGACCTCTCTCACAATGCTGGAAATAAAGGAGTTGAAATAAGCATAGTAGCAATGGTGGCAAGTCACAGCAAAGTAGGCTTGATTTACTCTAGTAAGGACAAAACATGAATCCAATAGGTGAGAGTGAATTCGGTGTCTTAATTGCAGGCTCACCAGGCTGTGACCCATGTTCCCTCTAATCCACCATCCTGTTTTATACAGTGGCCAGATGCAGGGACAAGAAAAGAACAGAGCAAACACATCCAAGTCTCCCCCGATCTCTTTGAACATTGATTTATCACACCATAATACTGAGTGTAATTGCATTAAAAATTACTAAGACTCAAAACTAGGACTTGGACCATTGAACATAAGCTGAGCCAAATGATTTTTGCTTCTCTTCAACTCAGTGCACTATCAGCTCATTTACTAGGCTAAATGATCAGAAATTCAGCAGCTCTGCAGAAGGGTTTTATAACAGTCCCTCTATCAAAGGCCAGCCCTTTGCTGCTTGAGCTAGCAAAACAGCTCCTGTCAGTAGAATCCTATTACCCCCCAGTAGAGTAGGGGCTGCAATAAGCATTTTACAACCTCATTAGGAGTCAGCGCCTGCAGATCTAAAGGACTAGAAAAGCCATGAGCATCACTGCAAGCCACACCGCAGCTGACTAACAGCACTAGCCAAAACACTGACCAAATGTCTCCACTTTGTGTCAGGAAACAAAACCAAGTGTTGACAAATAAACACACAGAAGCTGTGCTGGGCAAGAGATGCTCCAGTATTTCCCTGCGTCTGGCTTTTGCTTTCTGATGTTGAGACATGCAAAAAATCCCTGCTATGCCCAAATCTGGGAACACATCCCAGAGCGCATGGAAGGTGCCAGCCCTTCCAGCAGGCACTGGCTTGTCACCATTCGCCAGCAGAAGCCAGGGCACACAGAGAGGATGAGCAGCAGGCTCTGCAGAGTCACAAGCAGCTTCACTTTAAGCACCTGAAAGAGCCCTTTCCTATAGCCTGCCTGGAGCAAGACAGGGGCTGGAATGGGCCAAGGGGGTTCTCCTATCCCATTCTTGCTGGAGTCAGGGCTATGGAGCTGGAACACAGGCAAAATCAAGCCCTCCACTGACTTATTCTATAGCACAACTCAAGAGCAGAGCTGGTTTCCCACTCATCACAAGGGCAGGCACCTGATAACAGCTGACCTCATCCCTGCCTCCCATCCACAACCTCTCCCAGCAGTGCCTGAGCTGTGTTGATTTCTCATCACTGCTCAGATGATCTAAAGGAATACGATGGGACACAAACAGCAGCTCCTTTGTCCCAAAACCACTCCACTCTGGGTCCGCATGATGCAGAGAACCGGTCCCCATGCCTCAGCAGCTTATCAGCTTGTATCCTCCTTGCTGTATCCCTTAAATGGCTGTGACATTCTCCTAGCGTGGTCTCTTTCCCCATGTCATTCAGTGCTCCCTCATCTCATTCAGTTATTCTGCACAGTCACTGCATAAGGATCCATGTTCTGCTCAGAGATAACTCACTTGGAAGTCCCAGTGCTCACATTCCAACAACATATCTGCCTCCAGTCTGTCCCATTTGAGGGCTCCATCTGGAGACCATATTCACCCTCAGAAGATGCAGTTACAGGCATCTACCTAATGGGGTAGTTTTAAGCTGTTTTATAAGCTTCAAGCTGTCTTTATTTAAGTCCTAAAACTCCTCTTCCCAGCCCAAATCTTCCCTGGAGCATTCCACATCTTCTGCAGTTTATTCCCAGCTCCACTTACCCCAGGTAAGTTGCATTTTGATGGTGGTTGCTCCCTGTTGAAGTCACCTCACCATGCGGGGGAATCTAGTGTGGTTGAACAGGCTGCAGAAAGAGGGATCTATTTGTCTCAGTGTAGACACTGACCAGGAGAAGGTCTTCATTTGAGCTTCAGTTCCCCAAGAGAAATAGGCGTTCTAAAGAGCAATGGGTCCCATCCAGGTCCCAAAGTGGACTCCTAATATCAGGTAGAAGGCCTTATCTCATCTGTTCCTCTTTCTTTTCACTAAGACAATACAGATGCACAGATTGTAGGTGCTGCCTACTCAATGCTGTGGTGTAAAGAAAAACCATCTCAACCAAAATGCTTGCTTTGGCAATGGGAAGCAGGGCCCTGCAAACCAGGACTTCCTCCCCAGCCCTTCATACTATACTGCAGTTCTGCAGACCTGAAGGGGAAGGATTTAGATTACACTCTCTAGCAAGGCCTTGTAGTGAGATTGCCTTTGGCTGCAAGCAGACCAATGCATTTGCAAAACCACTACACCATCCTGAGATGCCATCTGATTCCATTTAGGGAGGTTTGCTGCAGAGTCCCCCTTTTGCAGATAGGCAAGAAAACAATCCAAAGCAGGAGGGGACTGCAAGGAAAGCCTTCTGGCTCTCACAGGCAGTCTGAATTGCGAGTCAGGCTGCGACAGCAGAATAGAAGAGGGAAGAGAAGATGGGCAACACCTCTTCCTCCATAGAGCTGGTTAGGTTACATTGCAGTATTGCAGAGAACAGTTTGGGAAGCTTAGGGAGCAGCTGAAGCTTTTAACCACCTAACATTAAGAATCAAAGTCTTTACAAACACAAGAAATTCGTCCCCTGGGTCTGGCATTGATGGGCTTTGCCATTTGGGAAGGTGTTAGCCTCTAGTGGAGAGCTTTCCCTCTGATGGGGAGAAGGTTTGGCCACTCCAGCATGCAGGTGCTGTGATGTTTTATCAGGACAGCAGTATGCTGCAGTGCAGATGCCATAGGGATCCTTTTAGCAAGGGAAAGCACATTAGCAAAGCTGGTGCTCATCATAAGTTGTTTGAATGAATTTAAGCTATTTTGACAGATCACCAGTTTAAGGGAATGATGGTTTGGGGTTTTTTTGTTAGTTTTGTAACTGCTGGCAGGAATGAGAGGAAAAAGGTCAAATTCTTGCTCTGCTCCTAAAGAAAAGGCAATGATTACACTCAGTTATGTTATTAGCTATCAGAGCATCCACAGGGAAGAGTGTTTTTATGAACTCTCCAACCATGCACAAAGCTTCAGAAGCTCACATTTTATGAGACACCAGAGACTCCGGCATAAATCACAGGTCTGAAGGAAAGCTGGCTGCGTTACTTCTGCAGCTCCTGGAGCTGCTTGTTTAACAACATAAAGGACATGAAAGGCAAGTAATACTTGTATACATAACTACGTGTAACCATAGGCAAAGCTCTGCACCCTGTTGCCCGGCTCATGGCGCAGAACAGTACCACTGATGCCAGTGATGCTCATGGGTTTACAGCAATACCAGAAGTGGGAGGGTATCTCTCAGTACGTACCAGACTCTAAACTGAAGAAGGCAGAAGGGTTAACTGAGACCAGAATGTCCTGGGATGATTCTGCTATGGGCTAGCGTGTACTTAAGCCTCCCCATCTATCTTTGGAGCTCCTTAGCATATTTGCTCAGCCTATTTGCATACACAAATATAAACTGTACTATCCAAAAATTGCCCAAGCAGAGTCTGGAGCAAATTAAACACTGAAGCTGAGGAGAGATAGAGGGGGAGAGAGTGAAAGATGTAGCTATTGCATGTTCTGGGCCTGTAGCAGACATGGCTCTAAGCAAAGTGACTTGCAAACATTAAGCACTAGGAGAAAACACGGAAAACATGACAGAAAAGTCATGCTAGTCTACAAAGATGCATGAGTGGTTTATTTCTGCATATTTTTTCAGCTAATATGGAAAGCTGAAGCTGTCAGCTTTCACTATAACCCCTGACAGGGATTATATCTAACTGCAGAAAGACTTGGGGACAGAGCAAGGCACAGGACCTGACCCAGCATTTCCTAGGATAAGGAATACTACTGATTTCCCTGGCCTCCAATCGAGCTTTGACTGGCAAGAGGACTCAACTGCATTGGTCCTGCAGGTGTCAGCTTCAGAGGGCCATGAGCTGGGCAGGCTGTGTGAGCAGATCCAACCCCACAGCTTGACTCCAACGGGGAAACACGTTTTGTGTCAAAAGCCAGATGGGGAAAAGGCTGCTTACACTGGTTGGCCCATTCCCCTGCCAAAGCAAGATGCTCCACAGCACAGCGAGTCACAGCTGTGTTTGTGGCTCAGTGACACAGGAATGGGCTACTGGGATTCTTAACTCAGGGCTGTAAATACTTGGGATTTCTACCATTCTGCCCCAATCTCTGATAACCCAGGAGAGGCAAAAAGCACCAATCCAGCAGTTAAAGATGGAATGAAAGGAGGCAGACTGTTGGTACACATTCTTCCTGCTGTCTGCAGACCAGTACCAGAAGCCCTGAAGAGAAGCTTCACCTAGTACAGGGCAAAAAGCAGCCAAATTCACTTTTAGCTTTTGCTTACCCACCCAGAAGATGCAAAGCCCCCTCTATCATTAGCACTGCAAAACATCTCCCCAGTTCTTCCATTCCTCAACAAAGCAGCTGAGAATAACCCAGTTCCTTTCCCCCATGACAGGCAAGGCTGTGAGCACCCAGACAATGCTGACTTGCAGTATGATGCTCCAGATGCATTACACCACAGAGGGACTGGAGAGGATATCATCGTGCAGGAGATGGAAGAGGAACTAATGGAAAGATGGAAGAAAAGAGGTTTCAGACTGCTTTCTAGCAGCAAGTCTGTTTTGGGAGCGATGGATTTATCTCATGGGGACGAGGAGGTGTTGGAGTTTATCCAGGCTGGCAGTGTATGCCGTGTCTCAAAGGGAAGGGTAAAAAAGACCAAGGAAGCTCTTCTTGTCATTCATTGTGCCCCTCTCAACCCCTGGCTGCTGGAAATCAGCTGGGGTAGACCAGGTAGAAAGAATTGCAAAGGGACCTACCATAATACCACATCAGTTACAACCATCAGCCCACAGTGGAACAACTTGATCAAGTTCTTCCCACTAGCCTCTGCAGATAAATCACATTGAGCTCAAAGCAGCTTTCAGAACACTGCAAAAAAACACATCTGCCCTTTACAAGGATGCAAGTTTTTGTGACCAAGCCCTCAGAGACACTTGTTTTGATCAAGCAGTCCCAAAACCATCTCTACAGACATCAAAACCATCTCTACAGACACAAAACCATCAAACAGACCCAGACCCAGCCTCTAATCGATGAGCATGGGTGATTTCAGCCTATATATCTATGGAAGCTTTGTCAATGAAAGCAGACCTGGCACTACCAGGACCTCCATGGCTCTATTTTGCCTTCACTTTGTAACTTTGCCTTAAACACGCTGCCCCATGGCTGGAGTGACATCCCCACCAGCCTCACACCATCCCTGCTGTCCCATCAGCAGGAAAACCATCTCCATCTGCTGAAGTGTGAACCGCAATCCAAGATTTTTTGCCCCTGGATTTACAGCTTCTGACTACATCTGAGTGGAGATGGTTGTGACCTCCAAATGCACTTGCAAGCATAACCAAACATGCCAGCATTTTGAATTAGATTAAAACATCACAGTGGTGGCAGATGCTCGTCCTATTTGAATCAGCAGAGGAGTTCCCCCCCCCCCCAACAGGGATTTTTCCTGAAGTTTTCAATCTTTACCATTCCCAAAGTTGCTTCTATTCTTATTACACAAGGAAAGAAACTTGGGAAAAAGAAAGGATTGTGCCTGGGGGAACTTGGGCACATTCAGTGACAAAGATGGGAAGAGATCCAAACAACTCACTGCTGCTTGCCTTTGATCTGCTGCATAATTCTTGTGAGGCCAAGGAGCATCTTGAGTACATTTCTAAAGGAATTACAGGGGAATCCTAGAGCTGAGGCTCCCAGTGAATAGCACAGCTACACACAAAGGGTTCTCAAACATTGCAGAGGAGCAGAGCGAGGAATCCTTTTTGTTCTGGGCATGTAACTTTAGAGAACCTGTCAGCTCTCGTTTCATTTGATGACTTGGGTAAATCTCCCTCTTTTTGTCTTTTCCCACTTTATTTCATTGTTTTGCCCGAGAAACAGTTGACATGAAAAATGAGAAACAAGAATTGCATTGTCAGTTAGAAATGCATACATGTAATGAATTGTAAGCTAGTTAACCCTCTTTGGGTATCGAGTCTGCTCTTTACCAAGGAGGGGAAGCACGGGCTGCTTTGCCAAAGCCTATAGAAGGGAAAAGAAACCTGCCGAATGAAAACTGAACCCAGGGTTTCCTTATTTTAAGCCCTCATCACAGGGCTGGCTGGAGCACTAGGATACAATGCAATTCTTTCACTGAGAAGAGGCTCCCTCAAAATGCCCCTTTTCTGCACATGAAAAACTTCCCTATCTTCATGGATCACCGTTTTTATCAGGAAGAGAACGTAAATAATCGAGACCACGAGCAAACGCAGCCTTCCCAAACAGACGGCTCCAAATGTTTGGCTTCCTGGGATCCCATCTCCCATCAAAGCCTTAAAGATGCTCGTGAAATATATTCACTCACTGGAGAAGCGTTTTTATGGAAAAAAAAAAACATATTTTCTGAAGGCAAATTTGCATTTTTCAAACAGCTGCAGTAAATCCTTATCTCACAGGGATGCACAGAGAGGAATACTAAGCTCGAAACAGTTTTAGAAACAGATCTTCAGCTGGCATAAATCAGCCCAGCTCCACTCAAACAACAGACTTTGAAGCCCAAACGTGCATAATGCAACTCCAGAGAAGCTATCCCAACTCAGAGCAGGTAATCATTTGGCTCTCTACCATCCCACACACACAAACAAGAGAAGACAATACAAGCGACGCATTCCCAACTCAAAGCAACAAACGTCTGTAATCATCCCAGCTGAACACCTGGGTAAACCTACACTGCTTACACTTCAGCTCTTCAGCATATTCATCAGCATCCCAGCTATTACGCATTAAATGCGTTTTAAATCTTCTCCACCAAAGACGTGAAACAATGAACCTTCAGTCTCAGCAACAAGCACCAGCAGAAAAGGGTAGGTAACAGCAAAGCGGGCTGCTTCAAGGTAGCTATTCAGCCTTCGCTTTTCATCGCTGTTGCCTCTGCCTCTTTCTTTGTAGACTGTGTAAGTAACTTTTATCAGTCTCCAATGAGCATAACCCAGGGTGTGCAGAGCCAAGAGACACTGGAGACTCTCTCTACAGCCCAAGGGAGCTCAAGTGGAGAAGCTGTGGCAACAACAGAGCAATCAGACAGAAATACCAAGCCTTACATAGGCAAATCACTCAAAAGGAGTTATCTGGAGAAGCAAAGGGCTACTCACCAACTCACATTTGCTCGGGAACAGAGCTGATAGCTAAGTGATGTTTACCCTGACCAAGGACTCTGTGAGCCTCATGCTCTGCCAGGGAGGAGGGGAGGCCGGGAGGAAGCAGAGACAGGACACCTGACCCAAACTGACCAAAGAGCTATTCCATACCACAGCACGTCATGCCCAGGATGGAACTGGGAGTTAGCCGGAAGGGCTGGGAGACTGCAGGGTTGGAGGAGGTATGGGTCGGTGCTTGGTCGGGCTTGGGGGGCGAGTTATCGGTCAGCGGGTGCTGAGGTGTTGTATTCTCTTCCCTTGTTATTTCCTTTATCATTATTATCATTGGTGGTAGCTGTTATACCTTAGTTACTAAACTGTTCTTATCTCAACCCGTGGGAGTTGCATTCTTTTGATTCTCCTCTCCGTCCCTCCGAGAGCAGGGGGAGGGCAAGAAATGGGGGGAAGTGAGCGAACGAATTACCTGACTGGGTTTAAACCACGACACTTCCAAAGCAGTCCCTTTACTAATCTTCTGCAGAATGTGACTGCAAATGGTCTTGCACCGAGATAAAGCTGCTGGTTTTAGTAAAACCATCCCGACTTCAGCAAAGTATGCGTGCTTTCACGGGACCAGGGCCGCTGCTGCTGCCCCACACAAACGTGATGGAAGCCACATAACACAGGGTGCTAATGCATCTCTCGGGTCCACTCAAGATAGAGGCCAGCAGATGTTAAAAGAGGACATCTTGAGTAATATATTAGGAACACCACAGGGTTAGGTAGACTGACTCAGAGAGAAACTTGGTGGTCTCAGCAACAACAGAGCTCCCCTTCCCTATTTTACATCCTAACAAAACCAGACTTCCTGCCTCATGCAGCCCTTCTATAGGAACATCTTGGCTGCTGCTTGCAGCACCTCCATTCTGCCTCAAAGGATACTGAGCCATACTCAGCGTAGCTGACCTTACTGAGCAGCAAAGAGGGAGGAACACAGGGACAGACTGGAAATGCAAAGCCAACAGATGGACATTATCTTGATACTCTGCATAGCCACCACAAGACCTCCTGAGGCACAGCCTTAGCAAACTCCCAATCACCCACCACTGCACACTAAGGAGGAAAGTCCGGGGAGAGATTTGGGGCTGGACTACACAGACAGCAGAGCTTTCTCTAGGTTTCTTTGTCCTCTCCTTGATACAGCCCCAGGATGCCCTGAAAGCAGTAATAAATAAATCAAGAAAAAAGAGGAGAAAAAAGTGCTGTGTTGACACTTCTGGGCAGATGAGGAGGCAGAGATGGAAATGAATTACTGTGCAGCTGCTGTCTCATTGACAGATATCACTGCTCTTTAAAACGCACTTATCGCGCTGACAGATCTACTGCATCCTTCCACTACCTCCCCCAGCACTCCAGGCTGGAGGAAGGGACACGAGGCCGAAAACCAGAAGTAATGGAAAGTTTTCCTACCTTATCATCCACGCAGCTCCAGGGTTCAGGGAGGCGCGCAGAGCAAGCAGGAAAATCACCTCGCACCTACAGCACAGTGAGGTGCGGCTACGAAAAGAAACAGCTAAAAGCTCAAGGAGAGCATAGGACAGGAAACAACTCTGCATCTGCAACACAAAAGGCAGGAAGAAGGCTGTGCTCCTCAATAAATACTTGCACCGCTAAGGCGGTGCCCCCAGGTGATGGTGCTGAGGGAGGCATCATGGCCTGATGAGAAACAGCTGGGGAAAGAGTGCCTGAAACGTGGTTTGTTTGCAATCACGACAGCTGACTCCGATGCCAGGCAGAGGTTGCAGGTGGAAGGTAGCGTCTATAGGTGATTTTTAATAGACTGAAGAAACTGATACGTGACTATGGGAGAAGATGTTTTCCCGAGGAGAAAACTTTATTGTCCCAATTACTGAATCAGCTGTGTTCCCAAGTGAGGCTTAGGACTGCTCCGATTACTTTTACCTGATGCTCTGTGAAATAATCATGCTGTTTCTGCTGGTTTCATGTTTATCCTACAGGACTCCTGAAATCCCAGTCCAGTTTCACTCTGTTTACAGGAGACAAGACACTGTCTGAGAGTGAGTTTCTGACACATCTCTACATCTCAGGTCTGGAGGGAGAAACTGTTTCTAGCACTGCTGAAGCATGAGACCATTAGACATTGAAGAAGCTATGCAAATGCACATCCCTTGGAACTGAGTCCATAGGTTCCCCGGAACAAGAACCTAATTAAGAATGTATTTAGGTTTGCAAAGTGGATAATGCTTTTTTGTTCCTGTTCCTTGCTTGGATGAGTGAAAAGATACTCCTGTGCCAAGCCAATTCTCAGTTGTCCCTAAGGAATAGCAGCAAGTACTACCAAAATTGCACCATGATGCAAATGCCGACTGTGTGTTTGAAACTTTCCATCTATTAATATTTATTGAAAAGACTTGAAATTCCTTAATTCCAACAAAAAATACCCGGGAAAAGAGTGGCTTGAGCAAAAAGTTTCTCTCATTGTGTTGCACTGGCTGAGTTCCACCTGCAAAACTGGCATCTAGACCCAAGCTTCAAATGAGCTCCAGCTGAAACCCATCTTTGATCAAGCTTTGGAGAGAAGGAAAGAAAGAAGAGCCGCAAGGTCTAAATAATATTCAGAGTAATAGTGGTAGCAAGGGAAATGCTTTATGCTGATCGCATGGAAAACAACATCAAAGCCTGAACAGTAAAGTGAATTTATTAAATTGGCCCCAAAAAGTTTATTTTAAAATCAATCCGTATTGAACCTCCATAACAAAGAAATCATAAACTCCTCGCAGTGTAATGAACTTAAATTGACCTCAGCCACTCATCCTGAAAGATGGGATGCCACTAGTCAACAGACAGCCCTCTCTCCTTAATCCATATCCTGCTCAATTCAGAAAAGCACTAGCTGTGTAATTTAGAACACAATCTCCCCAGTCTAGAAGTAAACTGCCCTCTAAGCAATCAAATTCAGAAAGCACTAAACCAGTCCATTCCCCGGTACATCACCGGTTTAGAACACAGTGACTGTTTTATCTATAAAGTAGTTAATGGCATAAATCTAATACCCTGTAAAACACTCTCTCTCAGAGAAAGGGTGCTGTGCTATCAAATTCCTGCAGTCTACCAATTAGCATCTAGAGACTCTCCAGCCTGGAGTTTATTATCTGTGGGCATTAGCACCAACAGATCTACACCGGATCCAAACTAAAATCACAACCCCCTCTAAAGCTTGATGTCTGTCTTAGATAACAGATTGGATCAGCCTTTGGTTGTTTTCTGAGGCTCAGGGCCACACAGACCTCCTCTAACAAATGTGCAGCAGGTTCTGACCGGAGTTTTTCTCAGGGCTGAGCAATCAGCGTGTCCCTGGCCTATGTGGATTCTCTGGTGCCTATTACTGCTGCTGTGCTCACACCACAGCTGTTCCTTTAGCTGGGGAAGTAATTTGGGGTTCATTCTCCCAGCTAGAAAAACCCATGAGAACTTCACCAGGGATCTGCTGAAATCAGGCAACAGTTCGAACTGATTAGGAACAGGATTGGCACATAGATAGAGATAGAGCTGGGCTAAAAAATGCTGCCAAGTTTGACTGTAGCAAAGAACAAATAGAACACTGAACAAATATCTGTATGCATGTCTATGAAAAGTGTTATTCCCCCCCCTGACACTCAAGGAAGTCTTTACTAAGCAGACCTCCCAGATTGAAACCCTATAACCGACCTATGTTTGGCTGTGGAGCACCCCAGGCCTGGGGAGTACCATGTCAATACCAATTAGAAGTGAAGGGACAGAGGTTTGCCCTCGTCAGCACTTTTACATGTGCAATTAGTCTCCCAAACTGCCTTGTGGATAGGTGAGGCAGCCTGCACTCGGTGATAGGAGAGGGATGCCATGTGCATTACAAAAAGGCTGGACCTTGCTCTGGGCTCCAGCCACTCACAGAGCCAAGCGGCTGCTCAAAATCACATTAGCTCCTTGCAAAAGTGCTATAGCAAGGGGAAAACAGCGAGAAGAAATTGGCATTGCTCTTCCCCTTGCCTCTGGGCTCCCGCAACAACTGCAATCACTCTTGGCTCTGTGAAGGCTTGCCTTGAGAGAGGGATATTGAAAAGGTACCACAGAAAGGAACAGACTGCCTCGCATCACCACTGTGTGAGAGTGTAGGTGAGCACTTGAGCACTGGGGTGCCTTGCAGGTGAGTTGAGCATAGCATGTCTATGGCCTATGGGGTCCATGGAACGCACAAGCAAAGCCATCAGCCAGCTGCTATGAATAAAAAGAAGAAAAATGTGGTGAGTGCAAAGAGAAGGACATCTTCATCCACCTGCTTCTAACACTGCATTCCAATAGGAAACAATAGGAGACTCGGATCCAGCTGGCTGCATCCCAGTTGTGTGACCCTTGTGAATGGCAGCAAACTGATGTCCTGAGTGAGGGGTTCGCAGCAATCCCTGGAGAAGGAGGGGTTTCTGTGAGGTTTCACCACATCACCAGCAAAGCCCAGTGTGCGGAAACATACTGGAAACAAAAATTCCACCCACATGCCCAGAACAAGTGTTTATGGCATGAGAGAGCTGTCTTTTCCCTAGGCACCTGCCAGACTTGGCTGGCTCTGCTGCTCCGGAAGTTGCTAAGAGTGGCATGAAAGTGGAATTTGAGGAAACAGCTTGAAATTAAGCGCTAGCTATTTCTGCTCCACCTTCCACCTGGGTAGCTGACATCCATCAGAACTGTTCCCTTCTCTGATCAGATCCTGGCCAGAACCCTTGGGAAGTGCTGCTCTGAGGACTGTGGCCACATGGTTGATAGCTGCGCATCACCAGGGCCAGCCTTATGAAGTTTGAGGTGCTGATTTATTGTGCTAAGTCTCAGATACTGGATCAAAACAGGACAGACAGGATTTTCGGAAGCTTATGGGAACTTCACACCTCAGAGGCATCTCTCTTTCTGTGACAGCCAGAGGGGCCAGTGACAACAGAAGTTATTAGTGGAGCCTACCAGACACACAGGCAGACAGCCAGCAGGTTGCATCCACCTTGCTTCCCTCGGGAGTCAGGCTTAACTTTCTAAAGAGAAGCAACCAGTAGCGCAATATTTTCCCTACAAGCCCCATCTTTATTTTTAGAGCTTAACCAGAAGAACATTTTGTCTCCCAATCGGATCAAAATGCCTGCAAATGCACAAGGGGCAGCTTTGCTCCTCTTTTCCTTTCTTCTTTTGTAAGTGGAAGAGTGGAAGCAGTGAGGAGAGTGGGAGGAACAAGGCACACGTACACCTCAGTGCTGCAATGGCCCAGCGAAGCGACCGCGCTGTTATCAGCGCTGCTGTGCACGGCGAAGAATGCAGAGGCAGAAGAAAAGCTTCATTTAGAAACGCATTTCATTTACATTTTTGCAACAAAACTTCAAGGTTCTGATGTATCATAAGGGCTTCCCTCAGTACAAAGAGCGGAATGATTAAAGCTCACACAAGCGGTGATTAAGAGCCATTCTCCCTTACTGATGGAGGAGCGTTTATCACGCAAAGATTGACCTTCCCCTAAGATAAGACTTTCACAGCACTCTGTATTTATGTTGAAGCCACAAGTGTGCGGGCAGGGGCTCCAAGACTAAGGAGACAAGATGCAGCCTCATTTCCAGCTGCGTGGTTAATAAACCACCCTGCAACCAGAAGCATAGATGAACCTGTGAAGGAAGAGTTCCCATACGTGCTAACAGATGGACATTATCCATGCTAAGAAACAAAGGCCAAAGCGTTGCCCATTGATGCTGTGCAGATTTATGCCTGCTGAAGACCTAACCCCTTATGTGACTGGGACAAGGAAAACCCTAAGGGCCCTGCACAGGGCTCTCAGCATGGAACAGGAGCGAAGCACTGGACAGCAGGACTATGGGTAGACCGCTTAATCCTGCTGCGCCTCAGAGCCCCCAGCTGTACAACAGGGGGAATAACACTCCTTTCTGCACATCTTTTGCCTCCCTCCTTGTGTGAGGTTCCCCAAGGCACCCCCCACCGTAAGGCCCAGGTTGCAATTTAGACAAAAACCCCAAAGCCGCCACATTCTGAGTTAGATCCAGCACACTGGTAGAGCCACCGAAATATCAGCATAGAGTTTACCATAGGCCAACACACAAATGTAATTTGAAGGGGTCGCCACCCAAACGCACAGGCTCTCTTGCTTGTAAATCTGGCCTCTTCAGCACCAAGAGAAAGTAGTATCAGACTGAAACCCATCTCGTAAGCCTTATGAGGAAAATGGATCAAGAACTGGGTAACAGCTCTCTTCAGACTCAGGAGTCAGATATTTTTGAGAACTAGGTTGGAAATGATCCAAATGGTATAATTAAGGAGTTAAGATCAAGTTAAACTAGACTTAAATAGCTCTGAAACAGTATCAGACACATTCAAGTACAAAATTGTTCTGCATTGCGGCACCATTTGGAGGTTCTGGCAAAGAGGTCCAGGTTCTGTCATGATGCTTATCTATATACTAAGATAGGGCTTAAATTCCCCAAACCTGATAGATCTCTATTATTATACACGCTGCCAATACCTCTATTGAGAAGCAGTTGCTGCCACAGTGTCTATGTAGCTTTCACCTTCCATTTCCACATTGCCCAATCCATATACTAACCTGGAATAATAAGGGGTAAAAGGACTGATATCACAGCAGTCAGGACCTTTGGCATGAAACTCTTGGCTTACACCCATGCTTGAATGTTTTAGGCTGCAAGAGGAGAGCAAGAGTTAAATCATCCCATAAAGATAAGATTTCATGTGTGGGAAACAGCTTAAATCTGTTCCAAAGCAATGAGCAATATTGACCCCCTTCACTGGCGTGACGCTGGAGTGTAAGAAAGCTGGGGACCACTCAGAATTTGAGGCTTTCCAAATTGGTTATCCCACTTACCAATCTTTGCTTGGTCCCAAAGCTTCTCCCTTAAACATCAGTTAAAGAACGAGCATTTGGAGACCTGAAGGATGTAAAAATAGCCCGGAATTTGTATCTTTGTGATTCCTGAACATAAGTCACAACTCGATTTGGAGCATATTAGATCTTGAATTACATATGTATTTTTTTCCTGATTAAGAATACATTTGTAGTGAAAGGAACACTGTGTATTTGATTTGCAATGCTGTGACTAGGTTTAAGATTGGCCAAATACAATGATCTATGTCTGCTTTGTTCTCCTCATAGCATTTTTCTGGCTCTTTAGTAGGAGGTTTATGGCTTTTTGTGCAATATGAATTCGGCAGCCTGTATTTTTTTTCTTCAATAATAAATACAATGTTTACAAGAATAAAACCTCAATTCCAGATAGAAATATGCACCCTCATATGTATGTCAGTGCCGGGGGCTCTGATCTCTTCCCATTGGTAAGCACCAGGAGTAAGCTCACAGATGCACATCGTCCTCAGAGGGTTTAAACAGCTGGTCTTGGCTCGCAGGGAGCTTCACAGACCTGTCCCTGCTATGGTACAGCTCATCCCAGCAGAGGAATGCTCCTGTGTGAGGAGCAGGGAGGCTCCTGCTTGCCCGAGGGACCTGTCAAGTCCAGGGCGCTCCATGGCACATGGGTCACACGCCTGGGAGGCCAACAGCTGCCGTGTGCCACTTGTCACAGTGCTCCTTGAAAGAAGGGTCTTTTGAGGTGATGCTCAGGCGAGCGGCAGCAGCATACAGCTGCTGGTCCCTGCTCGGAGACCCTGGCACCAGCACACATGAAGGCAGCAGTGCTGGAAACAGACAGGCCAACAGGCCCTAGAGGGATGCAAGCTGGAAGCAGACTGCTAGCACTAAACCAGCTCATTGGAGCTCAGCTGGAAGTTAGGTATCTCTTACAACGCGGCACAGAAAGAGTACGATGGCACAGAGGCGATGCTCCTGCAGCAGGATAGGTCCCGATTGCATAGATGCACCAACAACAGCCATAGCTCTACAGGCACAAAGTGATTTAGAGGAGGATTCAAATCCCCATGGCTTCACAGTCCAGCTGAAACATGGCAACCAGCTGGACACGTCCCAGATGTCAGGTTGGATGCATCAGAGCTTCCATTGACCTCTGAGCTAACACAGTTCTTTCACAATTGTGCTGCCAGTTAAAATTACAGCTACCAAACTAGAAAGGGGGTTGAAGGCATTGTATTGCCACTGTGAAGGACACAGCCTGCTTGTGTTTACCTCACCTGGTCAGCAAGTGACCCAGAACCAGGAAAGGACAGGTTTTAATACACTTGTTACTGCTAAGCACGGTTATAACCCAGCCATCGTATGATCACACTTAAACCAAAACTGCAGATGGACCCTTTTGCTGCCGCATCTCCTTAATAAATGTGTTTGCAATAGCAAAGACAAATACATGGTGCTGTAGAAAATGACACCAGAGAAGCTGTGGCCAATGATCAGAACTAATGGATCACTATTTAATGATAATACTTAGCACTTGAATAGGTTCGAAGCTTCCAAAGAGCTGTGCAAACAGTAGCTAATTAATCCACACAAAATCCCAGCCAGGTATTACTGGATTCTTTCCTTCCTTACACAATGTTCAGAAGATTACAGCTACTAATTGTCCCCAGGGTCACAGTAGGGGAGTGTGGAGATTGCTAAGGTAGGAGGAAGCACCTTCACGTGGATGCGAACACCTCCACACACAAAATGAGAGGTTCAGGCCCTTGGAAACATTAATTGAGCTAATGATTCATCCCTTTCCAGTGGTCCTAGGGGCTACTATTATTATTATTACCCTAATCTTCACAGGGAGCATGGAAAGGAGCATCAGAAGACGAAGAGCCCATGTAGGGACTTGGTAGAGGAGAGGGTTAGAAAGCAGACCTCAGGATGAGCAGCAGCAGTGTGAGGGTGGCTGAGGAGCAGACACTCCTTGAGCAGTGTTCCCCAACCACTCTGCTTCACTGCACATATTCAGCCACACTGGGCCCGAACACCAGCTGTCCAGGTAATAACAGAGCTAAATCCCTCCTCAAACACCCAGGCACCTCCTCCCTCCGGAAAGGCCATTTGGCTAATGCACTGCTTGCACATGTTAATCTGGAGCAGGCTGACGTTGAGCCACCCCCTCCGGGGCAAGGGCTGAGCAGATGGAGATGCGCAGGAGATGCGCTTGTGGGCTCTCTGAAGGAATAAAGGAGAAAGCAGGAGCACATCCCTCCATCCCCGGGGTACTGGCAACACGTGGAGACCCCAGGAGAGGTTCCAGCCCCTGGCACTGATGGTACTGATGCTCTGCTTGCAGAGCTCCGGGGCTCAGGGCAGACTCTGGGGCATGGGGCTCTCTGTGTGGTCAAAGGCAGGAGCCTGCCCCAGCCTGGCCATGGCTTCACCACTACACACCCTGGAAAGACCAGGGAGGAAGAAGCAAGGGATTTTCTGTTGCTCGGTGGGCAGTGTTTGAGTCTCTGGCTTGCCATAGAGCGACCGAGCAGAGTCTGTGTCCATTCTGCCACTGTCGCACTGAGGGACTGCTTCACCAGTTTGCTACTGTTCTCACTTGCTTTGCATTTACGGTATAAACTCTTCAAGGTTTCCTGTTAAGGCTCCATGAGGCACATTCACTGTGGTCTCTTACAGATGGGCTCACATCTCTCCCTCTTCACTGGTGTCATATGTGGCTGTGGAGTCATCATAAGGGACAGAGAGAGACGTACCAGCCAGATCTGTGGGCTTATGTGGCTTGTTCCTTGTGCTGCTAGCTCAGACTAGCTGCTGCAACCAGAAAACCTGCAATACTTCTGTTCCACAAGGAACCTTTCAGCTCATCCCCTTCCCTGCCTGCCCTCCAGGACCAGCTCAGACCACTTCCATCTTCATGAAATACCAGGTTTGATAGATCTGAGCCCTCCTGAGTCATCACGGATGTCTGCAGATCCCTCACTGTGCACTTCTACAGAGCAAACAAAAGGAGTTTGCCTTTCCCTTTTTGCATGTGGTTTGTGATCATTCAGCTGGGCATCACAGTACAACTAACTAATCTTCAGGCTTACAGGGCATTTTGCCATCAGCAATTCAGCACAGGGGAGGGAAATAAAACGATCTCTTTTCTTTGTCGCTGGCCGTCACACTAATACCACAGCACTGAATGGGATCAATGGGAAAGTGCTGCTACACTTCCTTAATGCTTTATTACAGGCACCAGGGTCCTGCTAAACAGCATAATAAAATATCAATAAATAGACTGTTTGCTGTGAAGGCTCCTTCTGCTTCTGCAATTTCTCCACCTCAAGCGCAATCTCTGCAGTTCAGTACATTCCAGCATAGCCAAAGGGTATTCTGGCTTGCAGGGAGAGATGGGAATGGAGAGATGGATGAATGAACGGATGCACTGGCAGCAGACACAGGGGCGCTGGGTTTCAGAAGCTGGGAAGAAATAAGCACATCACCAGAGAAACACTGATGCCCATTAAAATCGTTCTGCTTTCAGCTTCCTACAAAACCCCCAGTTGTTCATGTAATAGCAAGACCGATTCCCCTCCCTTATTAAACACCCTAGAGAAAAGGAAGCACAGCGATGTTTTTTAAGCCAAGATTTTGGGGATTTTGGTATGAAGGGATATTGCACTGGGAAGGTACTCAATACAGGTACAGGAGTAGGGAAAACCAAAAGATAAGAATGCCTACGTAAATCATTGTGATTAAACGCAGACAAAAATGGGTCTTTATGAGTGATGGCAAAAGCAGTCTTCGACCTTCCCACAGAGCAGGAAATCCTCTACCCAATCTGCTCTTCTAACTCGCTCCGTTTTGGATATAATCTTTTCTTTAGTGCCTCTGCCTAGAATATCTCAGCAAAGCTCCTCTGCTGAGAGACAGCTGGCTCTGCGATGCAGCGTGCTATAACACAGACCTCCTTTTTTATTACTAGCTGGTGGTCTACCCAAGCCTTTGGGTTAGCGAGGGCTCCACGCAGCCTGGCTCTGAATCAAAGCCAGCCTGTGCCTGAAAAATCTCTGCTGACCAAGGTCTGTCCTACAGCCTTCCCCCTGGGGGCTTTGGCAAAGCACCTGATAAAGATGTCTTCAGCGCGTCTGACATCAAGCTATTATGCTGTTTACAAGAGATCTGTCACAGACAAGTGCCTTCTGCATGGAAGCTGTTTCCTCTCCAGGCAGAGAGCAGAGGACATCCTAAATTAGCTCCTGAGAATGGAGTTATTCCAACACACCCAGACACAAACTGAGCCATGCACAGAGCTGCATCCCATTGAGTTTGGCTTACAACCTGTGAATTTTCTCTCCCTTTCCTTCTTTGCTTGGCTTCCTGACCTTGCAGTTTATCCAGAAGTTCAGTGGGAGAGAGGGAAAAATCTGGAGGGGGGGGGGGGGGGACAAGGAGGTGGCAAGGCTGAGAAATGCCTGCTGGGAATGCTTTGGAAACCACCCAAAAGTAGGAATGCATCGCTGTGAAGAGGACGGTTAACAAGAAACAAAGCAGTGAGGAGCCCTGCCTCACGGACTGCAACCCGTTCCTCCTCTCAGACACACATGCAAAACCCAGGAGCCCAGTGCATGAGGGTGGCTGCAGTTTATCCTCCGTAAACCAGGGTCTCCCATGGCCTCTCTTCCCCCGTTGCCACTGCGCTGCAGAGCAGAGCGAGGTGCTGCGCTCCCGCATGTGTGCGCGGAAGGGGGGGGCAGCATGGAGTGGTGGAGGGTTCATCTCTCTAATCATAAATTCAGCCTTCCATAAACTCAATTCCGTGATGCTGCGCCTGTGACGTCAGTAAATCACAACCATAAAGACGGGAAGGCAACAAGAGCATGCAAAGGGAATGTAAATGCAGCCGGGAAGCCCGGGCCATCACTCACATCAGGTTGCTGCTGAGCTCAGACAGGAGAGGCAGAGATAGCTGCACAAGCAGAGATGCTCCTGCTAGCTCCTACCCTCTGGCATTCCCACCAGCCACCCAGCAGAAGGGAATGGGAAGCATCTCCCTGGAAGCTGACTTAGCTGAATGGATATTTGGGTTCAGTGGAAGATACCTGGCAACTCCAGGTTTTTAACAGCCGGGTTTCATCATCTCTTATCTCTCTCCGTAAAAGCTGATATTCCTCTCGTTTTAATGACCAGATTTCCCCCAAAGGAACAGCATTTACTGCACATTTGACACCTGCTGTACAGAGCCGGGTACATAGCAGTACAAACGATGGTGGCTTGTTCCTCTTCATAACAGGTAACCCTCCGCACCCTTTCACTCCCACTGAAAGGGCTTCTGCCTTGTGCATTGCAACACACAAAACCTCCTCAGATCCCACGGAGAAGGGACTGCAGATATTCTCAGGGGTGAAGGATGAGGCATTTGTGGCCTGACATCTATGCAATAGAACATGCAGGAGAGCTCTGCCTCCCCTTGGGCACTGAAAACATCCTGCTCTGTGATCACGGCTGAACTCACCCTGCACGGGTCTGCCCAGATCCCTTGCTTCTTCAACAGCGGATCCCGACTGGGTTTCACATCCAGGTGACCTTCTTCCAGCTGGCCATCACATGTGTGGCTCTTGGCAGCACAACGTGACGCTGACCTGAGCTTCCCCCCCTGCACACACTGCAGAGCAGAGGCCAATCCAGCAGCGACTTGCTGGCAGCCCCGCGGGTAATCACGATGAGCAGGCAAAGCCTGCTATGCCCTCTGCGCATGCAGCGAGGAGCCTCCTGCACCCCCTTCCCGGTACCCCCTCTTTGAGCCCTGCCACACCAGCACAAACTACTTGGGGTCTGGCCCCCTCTGCTTTGCCCCCCTTGCAGAGTGGCTTTGTGAGCCCCTGAGCTGTCACAGCGTGAAGCTAATGCTGTGTGACACGGCGCTCCCAGCACATCACACGCTGAAGATGAGACCAGCTGAGGCTGCTCCTTGCTTCCTGTCCTGGAAACTTCCAGCACCAGACACACAAGTCTCCCCGCAAAGAGCTTTTCCAGGGTGATGGAGGGATTCTTTTAATGCATCTGAACTCAGCCTGTCACAGACTTCACCGCCTCTTTTCTCCCCGGAGCAGTGTGCCTAACTCAGCGGCAGCAGATTGGGTCACAGGCTGATTCCTGCTCTGATCCAACCAAACCAGGAGAGGCAACATTAGAGGAGTCTCAAAGGCTTCTCCATAGTAGAGGCTGGCTGTATCGCCCTTGGCTGTGCGTGGCAAAAGCCATCAATAAGGTCTGCTAGGAAGGAAGCTGGGTGAAAGATTCTGCTCTCCCTTCTGTAGAACAAAACCTCATCTCAGCCCTGCAGCCTTCTATTAATTGCCTCCATCCCTTCTCCGTGGAGAGGCTTTGTACAGGAGTCACAGATGGGCAAGGGCCCTTTCTATTTGCAGCCATCCCAGTGACTGTGCTTCATCCGCTTGCTGATAAAATGCCCCTCACCAGAGAAACAAAGAACAGCTTCTAAAATAATCCATCCGCCCTCTACCTCCAATCCACGCTCCACTTCTGATTGACAGCTTGGGAAAGTTCCTAATTATGTCCCCTGGATGCTTTGGAGGCCACCCACCCCTGAGCGTGATTTGATGGCTCAGCGAATGGATGGCCTCGTTTGCACTGATTTATATTACAGAGCCAGATCTAGCCTCATCAGCCTGGCTTGACCTAGTTTTTCACTTGCATAGGTCAATAAAAACACAGCAAATAGAGCTAATCAGACACTGAGGATGCACAGTTAATTTGGGCTGGTCCAAACTTACCGGAAGGCTGCAAACTCTGCTGTCGTGAGAAAAGAGAGAATAAATCTTTGCCTAAAGAGTCAAAGGGAATTGTACACAGAACAAAATGCCATTTCCAGGACAGATAATGCAAGAGGCTTTCTCTTTCTTTTTATGGTCTGTCTGCATGCGGCAGATGCTGCACAATCCTCCTTCCCCTGAAAGCAGAGAGGATTTGTCCCTCCTCTGAGCTGGGGTTATGAGGAATCACCAAAAGGGCACGAAGTCAGACAAAACCAAACAACCAAAAAATGTGTGCAGCTGGCTCTAGAGTGTCCAAATAAACCCTGGGTAAATGCCAGGCTGCCTTAGTCGCTGGCTGTAGCGGGACAAGGATGACCTCCTTTAAACTGCCTGGGTAGTGAGAGGAGCAGCCCTCACATCAGAGGGCTGGCTGCGTCGTGGCGCTGTGCCATTGCTGTGGGCACGGAGCCGGCGGGACCTCAGGCAGCAAACAGGCACCCGGGACACAGACACTGCAGGACGTGCCTTGCAGAGCACACACAGGCAGGGACATCCCAACCAAACGCCTGGGTTTCGTGCTGATTCACACGTGACATTAGAGAGCTCTGCAGACCAGGATGCGGGGAGATGTAATGCCTTACAGCCACACACATCCCGTCCCTCCTTAGCCCAACGCGCCACGTGGATGTGACGTCTGCAGTCAGACATCGGCATAAATATGTCCAAGGCAGGATGCTTACACGTATCACCCATGCATGGAGGTGGGCTTGAAGGGACCCAGCCGTTTTCTGTCCTCGTATGGACATTGTGTCCCTCTCTGATCCCACTGCAAACAGAGCACGGGAAAGGTGTGCTCTCTGCTGATGTATTTCCCCAGGTAGTCATACTGAAGCACCAGTCACAGTACACTTGCTGGTCTGTCACAGTAGGTATGCAACAACACTCTGTGTTAGACAGACCATACAGATGTATGCAGCACAAAATACACCCCATCACACAAAGACACAGGCTACAAACTACTTAACGGCTCTCACTTAGCAACCTGCATGCTTCCAGCACCTTTTCCTTCCAAAAGCAGCCCTGACAGCAGTGCTAACAAAGGACCATACCTGTTAAGGTGCTCCAGCCCTTTGCCTACTACCAACCTGTGCTCTTGGCCCTCCTTTCTCCTGCCTCTTTCCTCATGCGGATATCCTCATGGCTCAAGGGAACAAGCCCAGGCCTGTGATAACCTAACGAGGGTATCTCACATCCACCTGCTATTATCGCCACACACAGGGGATGACAAGCGGAGCCCACCAGAGCTCAGGGCTGGCTTGGTCTAGGGCTGAGGTCAAGAGTGTTCCTTTCCATAGGGAAACGAATGGAGACGTGCAAGCCTGCTTTGCAAATCAGGCAGGAGCCGATGTCTTCCCATGGAACACTTGCCCCAGGGGGCTATGGGGGAGCCTGCCTCCCTGTCTGCAGCCGCTGCTGCCACTTCCACTCAGGGACTGCGGCTTCAGCGCTGCAGGCACTTGGAAGCAGCCTCATAAGGGCAGGAAAAGGGGCCAAGGTCACCCATACCCACGCTTGCACTGCAGTAAAGGCAGTCAGGCAGAACCCCATGAGAATAAAAGCTGGCACCAACAGCGATGAGGTCTCTGCTTCTGAATGGAGCTGGGATGCTCAACCTGGACACAAAACACCCTGGGAAAGAGCATCAATCCCTGCAGGAACTGAGCAGCTGAATCCCTGCGAGGTAAATGGCAGGGCTGTCTGTATGGGGGAGAAGCAGGGAGAAAAGCAGGGTCGTGTGAGTGGATGGAGGCTGAACTGGCCCACTGCAGGGCAGTGTGGATGACTCCTCCGCTGAGCGAGTGTTTGCTGCAGGGTGTGCAAAGCCCACCCAAGCCTGACGTGTGGAGACCAGGCTCTGTTCACCACTGTGGGGAGAGGGTTTACCTGCCACCAGAACAGCACCAAACACTGCACCAAGCAGCAGGCTCCGGTTCTGCTTGCCCGTGTGCTGGCTGCTGTCTCAAGAGATGCTCCCATGTTTGCAGTGAGGGACAAACAGCAGCTGACAAAAGCTATTCCCCAGCAATTGGCCTCAAGAGGCCCGTGAAGGCTGCAATTGCTGTGCTGCACTGCATCCATGTTTGACTGTACTGTTGCCAGGGCCGGGGGAAGGAGCAGGAGCTGGATGCACAGGGATATGCTTGTGTACGTGTAGGAGCTCCCGCTGCTCTGGTTACAATTCATGAGGGTATTTCTGCATGGGGCCTCCTCCTGCTGCACAGGGAAAACGCAGCTCTGAGACCTGGTCCTTGGCTTCAGCTTTCTACGTCTTGGCCCGCTCTTTGCAGCAGTTTCAAAGAGCTGGGTGCTTTCAGGGACTCCTTCTTTAGGGAGGGAGTTGTGCAATCCCAGATGCTTGCATTGACGCAGCCTAGCTTTCTGTAAGGAACTGTTTATTCCAAAGATAAGAGCGTTTAGGTCATAGCTTGGTGAAGGGAGGTCTGTCAGCAAGGCTCTGCTCCGAGGCCAATGTCATCCCCCTTGCACAAAAGCAAGTGGGATACATCCATCCAGGAAAGAAAACAGACTCCAGTGTTTAAGTACATTGGGAATACCCGGATTGTATTTACCCCATTTCACCACCATACACCCTAACTCTACTGTCCCTTCAGGCAGGGCCAGGCCACCAGCTGACGCTAGCATCCGTGATGCTTGCCCTCCCCTGGCCTGAAGGAAAACCTTGCTCTGGTGTGCCACGCTGCCAGGACCCCAACAAAGACTCGGTGCTTGCAGAGCAAACTCATCTTACCGCCTCCTGGCCCCCACCACATCCCCCTCTGCAGCATCGCCCCTGTGTCTCTGGCGCCGGAGCATCAGTGTAATGTGATGTGACACCTTCCCCCACACTTTGTTATAAATATCGTGGCTCACTGTAACTGCGTCTGACACCCCCTTGGAGGCATCTCCTCCTGCTCCCAGCCAAGACGTGGGCACGTGCAGATCCCCCCAGTGTGCATTGTCTCTCTGACGACAGCCCTCCATACCCTGTCCTTCCCCACCAACAGCAGCAGAGCCAGCACTGATGGGGTTGTATAGGGTGAGCCGTCTGCAGGGATTCCTTTGTTTTCAGCCTGACTCTCCAAGAAGTAACACTCTACATCACAGCCTTTCCCTTTTGTTCTTCCATTAAGATGGATGCCAAAGCAAGCGACAGGGACTTGTATTTCCCCGTGACCAAAGCCCATTACTTATTTGGAGAGCAGAACCGTCTCCTTACCACCATACATACCCCACCACTTTCCCCGGCACCCCCTTCTTAGCTTGTAGTTATAGGAAAATGCCACTAGATGTCTGTCAGGGTCCTACACGCTGCCTGCTAGGGGTAGCCCTGGTAAACAAGGCTGGGGTGCAAGCTGTGCTGAAAGCTGTCTGCTTCTCACTTCATTATCCCAGTGAGGCTTTTGGATATTATTGGACCTGCGGAGAAATCTCAGTTTTCCATTTATTTCCTTCTAAGAAATGCGGGGAAGCTGAGTATTACCTCTGTGTACCATAAGCTCTTCTCCAGTTTCATTGCAGATGCTTTTTAGGCAAGTTTTAAAGCGCCTCCTTAGGACACAGCCTCGATGTAGCTACCTCCATTAGGGCTGCTTAGACAGGCTTTCACCTTTACCCTGCTGTAGATAACAGGAAGATGTTGTTCCAGTACCAGCCAAGAGCAAACCCAGCTGTGCAACCCTTGAACAAGCCCTTCCTAGGAGGACTGCTCACCCAAAATCAGTCCTACAAGGACAAAACATTCATGCAGCTCATGTTCTTTGAAGACCTGAGGATGTCTTGCAAAAGCTACATCACTTCATCATCATCCCGCTCTCAAATGAGTGTGTCCTTAACCGACCTCCTAAAGACATCCCCTCTCTTGCCTCTCCAGCCTTTTAATTCTGCCGTTATCACCTTCTTGCCCCGAGGAACCTGTTCTGCTCTGTTGGAGGCTGGGATGCCCATTGATGGGCTGTAACTGGAGCTGCCTCTGCTCCTGGAGCCACCCGTGGTGCTGGAGCACAGGTCAAGTCAAGGAGCCGCTGCCCAAGAGCCATCACTGAGGCTTCTTCTTCCAGCAAGAGGGCAGCTGCAGCGTTATGGTTTCACCTCTTGGGTAACTCTCTGCGGCAGATGCAATGCAATTACCGTCACTGATGTAAGCACAATTACTGCTCAAGCTGCTTGAGAGATGCCAGCTATTTTTCAGAGGAAATTTTGGGAAGGAAATCATCTCTTTTTGTGTTTTGAGGAATTTCAAATTTCCACTCTCTTCTTTTTCTCTCAAAAGCAAAGTACGAGAAACAGCCTTCTCTTAACACTGTTGATGTAAAAACATATTAAGGAAACATGAGGAAGAAAAAGAGGAATTTGTAAGAAAGAAGCTATCTTGGAATAGAAAAGACAGTATTTTACATATTTTACTTTCTTTCTTGATTATATTTTTCTCTTTCTTTTCCAAGGGTATTTATCTTTCTACGTAATAAAGTTAGCTTGAAAATAATGTGAACCAGCTTTACATGCAGGTCTATCCTGCAGAGGTCAGGATAGCACAGGAGCCTCTGCATCCAGAGCTGTGTCTCCCCATGGCTGCACAGCCCAATGCCAGGCCAAGGAGATTGTGACAGTCATGGAGATGAAAAGCAAATTTCCTTCCCTTTGGCCCAGTATGGCACCAAAGGAGACACGCTGTCAAAATCAACCAGAAAGGCACCCGGCTGATAGCTGGCTGGGAGAAAAAGGTAGCTAAGGAACACAATGGAGAGGACAGAAAAGAGAGACAGAGATAAGGTACATGGCTTCCAAGATGTGGGATGTAATGAGCACAAAGCATTTAGAACCTCTCAGAAGTTGCATCTGAAAAGCTCCCCTGGCTGATGTGTCAAGGAGTTTCCAATCGCCTTTCAAAAGCTTCTCTTCTCTCTGCTGCCTCTTGCTCCCTTTGTAATGGGTGGCTGTTTCTAATTATCTGTAAATGTTAAATGTTCCCTAATTCAATCAGAACAACTTGTTCACAGATGGCAAACCCTTCATCTGCTCAGCTTTCAGCAGAGTCTCTGACTCAAGAGCCATTGATCTCTTAGTTCCCAGAGAGGCTGGCTGGAGACATGCAAGGGATGAGGAGAGGAAAGGAATGTGTCGTGTACAGGAACACTTTCAGGTCTTCCTGTCTTCCCTTGACAGCTCTCACACCATCCTCTGCTCCCCCACAACCCAGTACTCCGTCCTGGGCAGGATACCACCATCCTTGATGCTGGTAGATGCATGGCTTGGGTTAAGTCTCTCCTCCTCTCCCCACAGCCACATTAATGCTCCTTGTCTCATCTGGATGAGCAGTCCTGCTCACTGCCACCTCACCCCACCTTGCAATAGGTACACAGTGTGGCATCTTGGACCCTGATGCAGTCACATCATGGACCTTGTGGTTCATCTCATCCTGCATCCCAGCTCCTGTCACCGCTATGCTAGCTCATGTCACACTCATGCTTAGCAGATGGTGATACCATTGGACTCTGCATTTCTTAGATCATTTCCTACTGGTGAATGGCACATGCCAACACTCTGGGTCCTTTCTCATTCCCTGCTCCTAGCACTTGTGCTCAGTCAGATTTATCCCCCCGGCTATAGCACTTTTCCCCATGCTGCCATCCAAACTTGTTGGCTGGGGCAGAAAACTACTGCCCAAAACCTAGGAAACAGGAATCCTAAATCAGGTAATCCCATTGATGTCACTGAGATCTTCCATTTACACAGGCATGGGGGACAAAGCAGGGGGGTGGTGAGGTTTTCTTGTTAAACCCAAGGAAACTCTCTTTACTGCTGGTTCCTAATGATTTATTGAAGCATCCAGTCTTCCGCTCAGGCCTCGAAAAGGGTCTCGCCTTTGATCAACCAGTGACTCACCATCTGCAGCCGAGGTGATTTACGACAAGCGCAAGCTATTTCTGCACATAGAAGGAGAGAAAAAATAGGCCTCATCATCACTGAGAGGGTGGGAGGGATGAAAAACAAGCCGCCCACAGGATAATGCTGGCTGGGCTGCTCCTCCCCGCTCCCCCAGCCCCGCCGCGCAGTGCGTGGCTCCCCACAGCCAACACGCTGCTGCGATGGCTTGTGTGGGGGAGACTCTTACGTCTCCGACAAAGGGATCCATGCCAGGATAGGAATAGGACAGCTTAAATTATACTCTTTGCGTTGCTTTGTGGGGCTGGGTGTGGGTCTCCATCAGCCGTGCTGACAGAGCGGAGCTGCGAGCACGTGGGGCCGAGAGGATTGGCAGCTACTGTCGAGCACATAGATGGATCATGCTCTTTTCAATGCCCATCTTTCCCTCCCTCATGGCATAGACAAAATGTAATCACTTCCAGATCAGGAAACTGTATTTCCTGAAGCCTCTTCTTTTATTTTCCCAAAAAGCTCCAGCCAAATCCTGCCAGAAAAATCCTTAAAGACCCCTACCCTCTTTCCATGACATGCCTAAAACCTGAAGCATCACCTCCAGCATCCTCCTAGCCTTCACTTTCTGACTCCGCAAAAAGATGCTTTTAGCTAAAAGCCTGTGATTCAAACCAGACTGTTTAGAGAAGGAAAACGTTTCATCGTGCAGGAGGTGAGCAGATTCACAGCTACCATCCAGCCACCCATGAGAGACTCCCAGCACAGCGAGCGGTGCAGAATCACTGCTCCATATCCTCCAACAACTGGCTACGGAGAAGCAAAGTCATTAGAGTGTGCATTACATTCACTGTAACAATCCTTGGGCAGAAGCTTCATGCAGAGCCCCACTGGGCAAAGTGCTCCACTGCTCAGGAGCAGTGATTAGGGCGAGTTTGTTAATGAAGCAGATTTTAGTGACTAAAGGCAAATGGAGAGAGAAGAGAGAGAGAAGACTTCATCAAATGGCATAACGTGGGCTCACTGCAGCTGATCTTCAGTGGACATAAATCAGTTTGGTGCTCCCAGCTTTTATCAGCCGAGGATCTGACCCACGGGATGTGCGAACCATTGAAGGGCATAGCACCAATCACATCATAATTAAACGGCTCCTCTTTGGCAACTGGCTGCTGCAGATCTCAAAGCAGTTTGCAGATGCCCAAAGCTGCTTTAGAGCCATAAAGGTTTTCCTCCCATTTCCAAGCTTGCCTTTTCCATACACTCCCTGAAGGCTCAGCTGCTCTAAACCAGGGCGATCCCCCCCGAAGCAGAGGAGCGGGGTGTAAAGGGACCCTGACTGCAAGCACAGTCAGCCCTGCTGTTGTGATCTCACTGGGCCATCCGCCTCTGCAATGAAAATCAGCATCACCCTGTGGATACCAGCAGAACGTGACCAATTTACTCTGTCTGAGGCTCTATTCCCAGCTCTCTGGTACATGTTTTGCCCTGTGTGAGAGATGAAAGGGCGGATCGGTGCTCTTAAAAGGCCCAACACGGTTTCACCAGTGCACAGATGGTGTGTACAGCACACACAGCATCCCCAAATGCAGAAAAATACGCTTCCTGTTCCCTCCTTACCTCTCTAAACTGTCATCCTCCTCCCCACATTCATATGTAAAGGGCACCCTAACGCCCTTTACACCATCCCCTCAACGATGTAACTCCACCACTGCTAATACCCTTGGAGTTGCAAGTCCCTGCTCACGTACAAGTTCAGCACAAGGCAGGGAACCCGTGTCCCTGTTGCAGTGCAGAAAGGCCATAGGGGAAAGGAATGAGCTAGAAGTGGAGAGGGCTAGCAAAGGGCAAAATAACTCCTGTTAGATGCAGGGAAGATGTCCAAATGACTCCAGAGCACTTCCCAGAGGACCCAGACACCAGGCTTTCCAATGGCCCTCTGGTAGTGCCAGCCTTTATCCTCTGTTATCCATAGTGTGAGCTCTTCCAGGAGCCTAGTCTCCCTCCCGATGCTGAATTACTTGTGACAGATCAGGTTTGATGGGAGCAGGGATGGATGGCTTTGGGGAGGCATCTCTCTTTCCTAGGGGAAACCTGGGAATGAAGGGAAAGAAGACCTCCTGTGGTGCTAGGTGGGGTACAAGCACAGAAGAGAGAAGTAGAGAGATTGCAATCAGATCTTACACAGGCTTTCCACATGTCCTTCAGGCACAAGTACCTCAGTTTGGCAAGCCCTCCGAATGAATTCCCTGCAGTTAGCAGTAAAAATGAGGCATTTTCCCAGCCACCATCTGATCCTCTTCATCAGTCACTGCTCTGCACTGCCCACCCACCCATCCCTATTCATCCTCAAGATAAAGCCACTCAGCCAAGCCCCTTCCCATACAGCCCTTCATCACTGAGAATCGATTTCCTATATTGACTGAGCAGGCCCCAGCCATTAACAAGTTCATTTTCCACCACTTAGATGCAGATGGATTCCCTCAGGAGCCCCAGGGTCACCAAAGTTTCATTAACAGACCCTGTAAAAGTATTTAAAGGCATTAAAGAAAAAAGAATCACTTGACAAATGGAGTGAGCCCATAGCCCTACCCCTCTCAGGTTATCTTAAAAGATGAAATCCTTGCTGCCTGCAGAAGGACAGAAAGCTCTTAACAGCTTGTCCCTGCTATTATCCATCTCACAACACATCACCTCCAAAGAGGGCCACATTCCCATAATGCACCAAACGGAAACCATTTATGCATTTACCTAAGCTCTGGATGAGCATGCTCCAGCCACTAAGGGCTTTTGGCCTCCAAACTCTCCTGTTAGCTGTGACCTGCTGTCTGGTGGCAAACTGAGGCACGAAATGATGAAGCCTCAGGCCCAGATTTGGGTGCTCAGGTACACTAGCAGGTGGTGGTGTTACAGACAGGCATCGGCAGCTCTGCTGCAAAGTGAATTCTAGTCCCAGTTGCTTGCATCAGGGCAAAATAGACACGACTGTGCCCTACCTGGCCTTGAACACCACACAGAATATTACATGGGAAAATGTGTGTCAGAAATACAGACTAACAGAGACTCCTATATCGGGAGCCTGTCTCTGCTGCTGGAAGATTTCTGTCTTCTTGCCATGGATAAGACATGCTGATCTCCACTACCATGAGACCCCATGTAGATGCTCTTTTAGCTGTCACCCTATGAGAGGGCAGCTTGGAACCCGGAACCATCACCAAAGCTCCGCCAAAAGCATGGAAAACTGAGCCCTGCAGACAGCTTCCACTGGGAGCTCATTTGTGTCGAGAGCTCAAGATACACATGTGAAGAATTTGCAAACAAGAATGCAATGTGACATTTTTCTCCCTGCTTGGAAAGGGATGACTCATGAAGTCAGCCTCCAACTCTTCCTGTGTGCCAGGGATGGCGAGGTCTTACAGCCTTTGGAAGCAGAGCCACATTACCCCCAAACACTAGGAGGTGGGGCAAATCAACCTCACTCCCCCAGGTCTCCCCATTGAGGAGGAATCCAGGAATTCCCATGGTTTCCCATGGGAAGACTGTAAAGTACCATAGATCTACCGTATTTTTCCTAGTATTTTCCATCCCCCAACCAATCAGCTAGTAGGAATTATCAGGCAGGGGCTGGCTATTTGGCTAGCTGCATGGCTATTTGGCTTAGTTGAGTGAAAGCCATGAGGACAAATGCTCCTCCAGCTCTCCCAGGGAGACGAGCAATCAATGCCTCCCTATCCAGCATCTCCAGAAAGGTCCCATAATCTCCTAGGAGCTCAGCATGAGGAAGGTGACCTCCTCCCTCCGACACCTGCAGAAAGAAAGCTCATGGATAGGGGAGAACAATTGCTCCCACTGTTGGACAGGAGGAGGGAATTGGCCCATGAGGAAAGGTCTGTCCTCTGAGAGAGAACAGCAACATCATTCCGCTGGCCCCTCTGCAGCGACTCCAGGCTGACAGAAACATTTCCCTTGGAGTCCCTCCAGATTCACATCTCCAGCTCCTGAGACCGCAGCAAAAACCCCCTCAGTAGACAAGAGCCAGGCCCAGTTGGCATTTCCAAAAGCAGGCTGCAAAGGGGATTGCTCCAGGTTCACAACAGCACTGTTTGCATTAAACCCCTTCACCTTCCCTGGGACGGTGGAGGAGCATGCACAGGAGACCTCCACTGCATGCACAGCCTGGCGACGGCCTCCCCCCGCTCTCCAACAGGAGATTCATTAATGCCGACAAGGTAAACTCAGCCTGTATTATTCATATCTGTATCTATCAAGTATTTATGCTGACAACCCAGAGGGCGATAAATCAGCATCACCGGGATGTGTTGATTCCTGTGGCTGATTCTGATGCTGACAAGGCTGATGCCTGCCTCGCCTGCTGGAGAGGGGCAAAGGGCTCTGCTCACAGAGGAACAGCTCGTTTGTGACAGCCAGAAATTAACAGCCTGGCTGGGAGCAGGAGGGGGGAGAGGGGACAGACTTTGCTGGATGTGCGTCACAAGCAGCCGGCACTGGATGGGGAAGGTGCTTGTGCAGCAGAAACGTGTCCCCACCTGGATGTGGATTTAAACAGAGCTCACATCTGCCTGGGAACTGCTGGGGCTGCCTTCTGTGTCCAGCCACAACAGCACGGACTGGGCTCCCGTGCTGCCCCACCAGTTGTGTTCAACTCAGTCCAGATTTACACCAGAAACTCCCACGTCTGCTCTGGGCTTGCTGTAGATTTGCATTGGAGTTGCTCCAGAGGCGCACCTTGACACGGGGGAGTTGATTCCAGCGGGGTGACAGTGGAATCGGTGCTCTGCTGATGGCAATGTCCCTCTCCAGACTCACTGTGGTGTCTGCAGGGGCACTGCTCCCCGTTCACAGCAGCAGCTCTGCTGCCACAGCATCAAATTTACACTCTGCTGCTATTGACTTGACAGCCTGAAAATGAGACAGGCCTGCGAACCTCTTGACTTCTCGCCCTCTGATCCAGAGATCAGGTTCCAGAAGAGCTTATGCAAGAAAAGGAGCGTATTTGTCCAGCTACTAAAAGCAAAGGGCTTATTTCCACTTGTAAATTTACAGCAGGTTCTGAGCCCGATTCAAATCCAAAGCAGAACATGTCAGTGAATTTCTAATTTGGAAGAAATCCTCTCTGTGGCTTTTCCCTCATGGATGACTGCACAGCAGCTTCTAAACCCCTCAGACAGAAGTCTATTTGGGGTATTGGGACTCTGTGTCCTGCCTTCCTTGCCACGCAAGGGCACTGCCAAGGCACTCAGGAAGGCAGGGCTACAACACTGTTCAATAATGCATACCATTTTCTGATACGATAACCTCTGAGGCTTGTGCATGCTCTGAATGAGCTGTGTCAGTGCCAGAGAGCGTACCAGTTCAGATGTTGGAGCTGAGAGACAAGTGTGGAGAGAAGAGGGAGAATTCCCCTTGCTGGTCCTCATTAGCAGTGCCAGGAACACATAGAATGGTTTGGGTCGGAGAGGACTTGAAGATCACCCAGTTCCAACGCCCTGCCATGGGCAGGGACGCCTCACACTGGACCAGGTCGTATTTCCACCCCTGTTTTCTTTCTCTAAGCCATCGTACCTCTGAACGCTCTGTCTAACCTTGACCACCGGACCCATGTGTACGCAGCCATCCCGCCGCGATACCGGTGATGCCCTGCCCGACGGAGCCGATCCTGCTGACACTAGGTGGTGCTCGGCCGTTGTGCTCGGTGCTGCGGCGCCCGGGGCTGGCGCTGGGGCTCCTAACGTGTTCCTTTGCATGGTGTTCGGCCCTTTGCTCCTCCGGACAGGCTCCCCTCGCCGTGGTCCCTGTGCCGGGCAGGATGGACACAGCCGCATCCTGCTGCTCCGGTGGGATGCTTGCACTGCCCCTGCTCCTGCAGCTGGAACGCGGGAGGTGCCCCCGCAGCACTCAAGCCGTTTGGAACCCTTTCCCCTGCCTATCAACAGATGGAGCCTCCACCCCTCTTCTGCCGAGCTCTGCTCCAAACTAAAACCATCTCCCAGCAGGAACTTGAGCGTTAATGGCTGAAGTGGAAGGTGCTCGTTGGCACAGAAAGCCGAGAAGAGTGGACCAAGCCGCACATGGATGCTGCTCGCAGCAGTTTTACCCATGCAGGAGCACTCCAGACCGAATTCACACTTGGTTTGTTGCTGCTTGGATTGAGAGGCACCCAGATCTGCTTCTGTTGGGCATTTCCAAACGCGGGTCCTTCCAAGCCCACCAGCTTTGCACTTAGAGGCCCTTTCCACTGAAAGCCCATAGTGGGATTCATATTGCTTCCTGCAAGGCTGGTATTCCTAATCTCCCTGGGCTTCTTTTCTCCATGTATAATGAGGATTATGGATTAATTCCTGTCTCACAAGGGGGTGCTGTGGGGATTGAGAGGGTTAAGGCGCTCAGATAGCATTGCAAGAAGGCTATTACAAACCCTTCAAGAGAGGGGGCCAGTAAAACCCCACTGCTGTTTGCAGACTGCTTACAACCGTACTTTACAATCAGCTTCCCTTAACTGGGAGGCAATTTTCTCACCAGTTCAGATTTAATATCCTCTCCAGCTGCTGGCCCTATCCAGAGAACAGCAGGACAGGAGTGACTATCAGCACTGAATTGCCTTTCAAAAGGATAGTCCTTTCAGATCTGAAGGAGTGTCCGCTGTCTGTACAGTGTCTACGTGTGCATACGTATGTGTGTTCATGTAAGCATGTAGGAGGTTGTATCAGGAGAGCTCAGAAGTGAAGCCAAGCAAAGAATCAGCTCAGGAAGCCCTTTGCTCCTCTGATCCCTCATTGTTGACTGCGCTGCAGACACATTTCATGTGTTTACAGATGAAAAGGCAAAAACAAAACCGATGCTGGCTTTAACACTGCCTTCAGCACAGCCTCCTGCACGGATTCAAAATGTTTATAAACACAGAACTCAATGCAATCAGCGCTGCAGCAAGTAACACACCAGGTACGCAGCGGAGACACAAGTGTCAACTGCACGCCCAGCTCAGAACGACAGGCCTCTGCTGGGGGCTCCTGATCAAGCAAAAGCAGCTGAAAAACCCCACAGAGGAATCTTTTCGAGAGCATTTCCTCCTCCCCTTCCTCCCCTCTGGTAATAATCAGTGTATGAAATTATATAAGATGTCCATTCAAGTCCAAGAGCCTTTCAAGTTGCAGAGCTCTGCCAGACAGTGCGTGTGCAGGGAGCCACTGGAGAGTGGCCACGGCTGCAGAAGGGGAGCAGAGGCACAGCCCCAGACATCAGGGAGGAACTGGAGTTCACCAGTGTGGGGGAATTCCTGGGTGACATTTCCTCCTCCGTGGCAGCCCCGAGGATGGAAGCGAAGTGGTCCCCTGAGGGCAATCCATCAGCTCAGCCCCATTGTTCCTGAGCATGTGCTGTGCTCACCCCAGAGCAGATAGGAGCTGCATTTCCAAAGATTTGGATGAGCCATTTGCCCTGATTCCAGCCCGGCCCCCGGGCGAAAGGATGTGAATCAGCTCGCCAGGAAAGACCCCATCCAAAGGCATTGTGTCACTGCAGAACCCTTACCAAACCCATTCCTGTGTCCTCCAGCACGCTGCCAGAAGACTGCGCTCAACCACGTTAGCCACTGGGGAGGGACACGCGAAATGTCCTAGTACAGCAGGTTGCTGCAGAGACGTTACCTCACATGTCAGCATCAGCAGAAAACTTGTGCTGGCTGCACAGCCAAAACGCTGGGCGGACAGAACAGTGCTCAGCTACAAGCAAGCCTTGTTTTTCTCCCAGCCAAATGTTGTTTCATGCTTTAATGGCAATTTTCAAGAACCGTATTAGCATGACAACTTATGTAAGTGTCAGCCAAGCAACTACACCGTTTCTAGTATCTGTGCCTAAGACAGATTTCACAGGGGTGTAAGAGGAAGGGGCTGGTGTAACTGTCGCATCTCCGTTCTGACTGCTCGTCGCTATCTGAAACGAGTCTTATGCCACCCCTGAACATCAAGAGTGGGTAAATATCCCTTCTGTACAGCATTAGGAATGATTTTCCCCATTTTCCCATTGTGGAAGGGGGATTCCTCACAGGCTGTCTGAAGCACCAGGTAGGTTGTTCTTGTCTCTCTTTGTTTCTTATTCATAGTGGAATATGTTTATAGAGTCATGAAAGGGATTTCTGAGCATCAGAGTGGTTCGCGTGTCCCCACACTGAGTGGAAAGGATGGGCAGCCTCTGAAACCCATGCCCTACTATTGCAGGTACTATGGTATATAAAGTAGATAGGGCTCCTCCATCACATCTCTGGCTGGGATGCACTTTAGAAACCTACTGCTGCGAGACAAGGCACAAAGCAATCGGCTAAACCAGCTGATACGGCAAAGCAGAAGGCAGCATCATCAGAGGACATGCACACAGAGACCTCCCTAAACCCAAAAAATCAGTGTGATGCAATTAAATATGTTACATATTATGCTCTTCCTCCCCTGGAAACGACAAAAACCTGCCAAACTGAAGTATTCTGGTCCTGCCTTTCCTGCTCATGCACAAGTCCCCTTGGGCTTCACGGAAATTTTGGACTCACAAAAAGCTGCAGAACAGGGGCCCCATGGCACTGTGTAATAAATCTTAGAAGTTAACAGCCAGAACTGTGCCAAATGTGATGGGTTTTGCTTTGCACAGGATCGGGAAAATAATACATTCTGGCTCAATCAGTTAGGCCTGATGCACCAGGGCTAATGTTCTACTGCTGCTGCTGCTAATGGAGTTATGTTTTTGTCTCAAATGCTTGAGGTCTGTGATTTGAAAGCCCGAGGCCCAACGCTCTATCAAATCTCCCCCTATTCTTGAAGGGAAATCTTAATCGTACCCCAGATGGAGCAGTGAAATGTCAGCTTGCTTAGATCAAGCTATGATCAATCCTGAGGTTTTCCTTTGGTGATTGATCTCAGTGTGCAACAAACCAAGAGGGAATTCCCTGCTTTGGCCATGTCTGTTCTGTGTCACCCCAAAACCCCCAGGAACAGCGTTCCCCTTCCTAGCAATCACAGTGAATGACTCGATGAATTCCAGTGTTTGCCAAACCATCGCTGCTCCCCTCGGCCAAGCAGCACCAAAGGGTTGCCAAGGGTGAGAAGAGACCTGCCTGGCGTACTGCATAATCACTGCTTTGGCTATTCTCTTCCTTTTCATACAGGAAAACCTCTAGATGCTGGCCCTCAATGTGTGAAGCAGATGCCTCTGCCTGGATTCACATAAAGTTTAGAACAATAGTGCTGAGGTCTGGCCTGCCCCATGCACCTCAGGTGCCAGTGGCAACACACTAAAAGGGAGATAGGAGAGTATAACACTGGGGAAAATGAAGTTGGAACATTGTGCGATGTAGGGGACTCGATTGCAACTTAGAGAGACCTGCCCAGGGGAGTAATGTCTCATTGGAGCATCTCTTTAATGGAGTCGGGAAAAGGAATAATGAGATTTTATGGTTTAAAGGTGAAACCAGATAGATAAACACTCCAAGGACAGGAAAATCAACCGCTGAAAAACCTGTTGCGAGGATGCCAGGAGCTCTCCGTATCTTGTCTTGCCACAAGGACAGGCTGCTCCTAGCTCTGGCCTTGGAGCTTTACACAAGAGGCAGAAGTCATCAGAGCAAGCTCAGCGTCCGCTTCATAAGCAGGATGTCCAGAGGAATCCCAGTGGCCTTAAAGTCTATGAATCTATTAACTAAACCCCATTACTACGTAATAACTTTTGTTATTTTGGAACAAACCTTGTATCTGGCTAATCCGCTTTGTTACAGAGCTGCCCATCCTTCCCTCGAACAGGAATTAACTTCTAAAGGAATTAAAAGAAGGAGGAGACTGCTGAAGGGGTCCTTAGAGATATCTTTTTATAGCTGCTGCCTGCCCCCCCTTTCCCTTTTCCACTATGTGTGGTATCCTTCCCCACTGATTCTGTCCTTTTCTGCTTGCCAGGCATTGATTTGTTCCCGTGTTGTTCTAATGGAGCTTGAAATCAACATGACTTTGTTGTTGGTTGTTGTCATTGTTGTTCACATCTTTGTTTGGGGTTCAGCATCCTTGTGGAGGCCAGGGCAGCTCAGGAGCTGGCATTAGCAGGCTAAATACCTCCTTAGCAAGAGATCCACAAAGGCTGCGTCTGTGTCCACATAATAAGGGCTGTTACAAAGCACAGCAAAGCAGTGCCTCCCTCCTCCAGTGCATCAGCCCCTTGTGCTGATTCTGAATCCCCTCGCTTATCAGCGCACACGCAACGTGTCCAGAACAAGGTCCTTCTTTCAGTAGGCCCCACGAAAACACTGTGTATTCTTTAGGGTCTGCACCCAAAGCATTTATGAGTGCAAACCTAGATGCTATCTGATAGCCGCGTCTATCTCCCCGGCGGTTTAGGTAAGGCATCTTTGCACGCCGGATCAATGCTGCTGCCCCCGCCAGCAGCCACGGCCCAGGCGTTCCACCATCCCTACGGGAATTCGGAAACCAAGCCTCGAGTCCACAACCCCTGGGTGCAGAGCACCTTATGAAACGCGACGGAGCGGCGCCCTGGGGCCCCCAGGTTGCCGCCTGCAAGTACGCCGGACACTCTCCGAACAAAGGCCAGCTGCCAACAGCAGCCGGCTGACGGGAGGGGGGCGGAAGGCGAGGAGAGGCAGGAAGGGGAGGAGAGGGGAGGGGAGGCCGGGGCACGCCGGTACCCCCGACCCCTCCGCAGGCCGAGGCGGGCAGCGGCCATCCCCGCGGCGGGGCGGCTGCCGGAGCGCGGCGCTCGCTAAGGGTTAACGCTGCGCCCTCCTTCCGCTGAGCGCTGACATCACGCGGGAGAGGGCGAGCGCTGCCGCCGCCCCCCCCCCTCCCTTGCCGCCCGGGACCGTGCGTGCGTGTGGAGCCGAGCGGAGCCGCCGGCCGTGCCTCGCAGCCCGGGCACCCCGCATCCCCCGCCCCGCGGCCGGCCCGGCCCCGCGCCCACCGCCCGGCCATGGAGCGCCGCACCCGGCCCGCCGCCGCCGTCGCCTGAGCAGCCCGGCAAGCGGAGGGCAGGCAGCGGGCGGGGGCTGCCGAGCCCCGCCGCTGGAGCCACGGGACCGCCGCGCTGCGAGCGGCGGCTGCAGCCCGCCGAGGGCTCTCCCTCGCTTTTCGCGATTCCTTTTTCCTGCCCCCCTTCCTCTTCGTTTTCCTTTTTTCCTTCCCTTTTTTATTCCCCCCCCCTCCCTTCCCTCCCCACCGCATTTTTCCGCCCGCCCGGCTCTGCGGCCGTGCTCGCTTCCCGGAGGAAGGCACCGCGCTTGCCCCGGCGCCCGAGGACAGGGGCCCCGCGTCCCGCCGAGCCCCAGGGCCCCTGCGGATGTGCGAAGCTCTCCTCCGGCCGCCGTCCTCCCGCCGGGCGCAGCACCTCTTTGTCCTCCCGCACCTACAGTTTTTCAATCCTGATTCCCCTTAAGCAGACCTGAACTTAAACCACCGGGGTCCGGGAGGGGTTTTGCGGGGGGTGGGCCCAGCGGCGCTGCCAGACCGACCCCTGCCCATTTCTCCTAAGGAACTCTCATGGCTTCACGGCTGCAGACAAGTTGCCGTGCATCTCGGTGGACTATCGGAGTTTGCATCCTGGCGGCCGCGCTCCTACCAGGTGAGCCGCTGCCGGCCGGTCCCCCCGGGAGGCGGTGGGCTCTGCCGGGGCGCTGCGGGGTGCCGGTGGTGGTGGGGGGGGGGGGAAACGGGGTGCGGGTAGGGGTGGGATCGGCTTTTGTGGGGTGCGCGCCCGGGTCTGGAGCAGGTGTGGAAGCATCTGCGTGAGGGCGGGAGGGAGTCGGGGCCGGTTTCATCGCTGGCTTGGAAAGGAACAACACGATCGTTTGTTTTGGAAGCAGCTGCAGGCAGTGGGCTCCGGAGTCCTGGGAGCTGAGGCCGTTTGTTTGCTTTTTGGATCGAGCAGCGTCTAGCGAGACATAACAGCCAGGGAGAGAGAGCCACCCGGCTGGGGAGTGAGCACAGATGTTTCGGAAGGAGAGAAAGGAAGGGTTTAGCTGTCCAGCATCCCCGAAACCCCCGTTCCCCTCAGCACACACACACACTTCCCACGGGCTCTTTTGTGGAGGGGATGGGCTGCTAACCGGGTTTTAGACCTTCCTTTCACTGCTTTTGCACTCGGGTGTCTTGGTGGTGTCTGAGCCATCCCTTTGGTTCTGATCCATCCCTGGGAAGGAGGAGGTGGGCAAAGGTTTGGATCGACTCTCCGCGGCTCATTTGACCCACCCGGGCGGTTGCAGAACAGCCCCTGTGTCCCCACCCCAGGGCTCGGTCCTGCCCCGTTTGTTCTGTCCTGCACACCTCTTTGAAGTGAAAGAGTGACCCACTTTGCAAAGTGCCCTGCGGGCGACTCTTCTGCTCCAGTGCAGAGTGGGTTAATGCCATCCTGGAGGGCTTTCCGGAATCGGCTGTAGGAGACATGGAAGGGGGACCCTCAGTCTGGGTTTACAGTGCTTGTGAATGAGCTGGGAAGTGCAAATAGGACCGATGTTTGCCTTGTTGAGGCTGAGCTCGTGGTGGCTGGGTCTGGAGTGCTGGTGGCTGACACATGTGCCACCCCTGGGTCGGTACACAGCCTTCTGCAGGGCTACGAGGCAGCCTGTGCCTGCAGAAGGAGTGGGATCTGCAGCTGGAGAGAAGCTGCAGCGAAAGCAGGGTGAAATTGCCTCCGCTCGCCCTCTCATTGGGCTGGGGCAGCATTCTAGAGAGGCAGCCAGGCTGGCTGGGCTGGGACTGAAACGTGGCTGCAGTTAACAAGGTCTGGGCCAAAGGACCGATCATCAGTGCCAGGGCCCATGGGTCTCTGGCGCTAGCAAAGACAGAGGTGATTACATCCAGTGCATGGGAGAGCAACAGAGCACAGTGACTCAATGGTCCAGCTAAAATGGATGAGGACAGAGGTGAAATGGCAGGGGATGGCAGTCGTGAAACCAGGGAGACTCTGAGATGAAAAAGGTTGAGTGATGAGAAAACAGGTCTGGGTATACCTCTGTATTCCTAGGACAAAGAGATCTGCCGTGCATTACAGAAAGAGGTGATGGAAGGGAGAGCCTCAGGCTCTCTGCACTCCTCTGCTTCCAGGCAGGTGCCTGGCTGCGCTCTGGTTCCTCACAAGGAGTCTCACAACTTTCCATGCCATTCTTCACCTGGTCTTCCCTCCTTCTCATCCCTCCACCAAGCAGCCTCCTGCAGGCAACCCTCCCCACAACCCTTATGAAGGGCATTAGAGCTGCAGTAATGCTGAAGTGACTGTGCTGGGTAAACCAAAAGGGGTTTTTGCTCCCTCAGTGCCTCTAGGAATAGCTTTCACCAAGGAGACACACAGACAGTGACCCTGGCACAGCCTGGTATCTCACCTTGTGCTGCCAAGAAAGGCTTTTTTCCCCCCCCCCATCCTATTTTTGGCTGTTCTCAAGGCTTTGCTGCCAGCAGTCAGGCAAACATCTCCTGCCACTCTGCAGTAGCCTGGTAGTTTGTCTTGCACTGTCCCGCTGACAGCTCTGCCAGGATAAGCCAGTGGTGCATCTAGTGGTGCCTTGCCAAGCGAAGGGTACAGCCAGCTCTGCAATGCTCCGGGAAGATAATCCTTCCCGACCCCAATCCATGCTCACCGAGTACCCCGCAGCCTGTGTGGGTGGGACGTGGCTGGACCAGTTTAGTGGTGGATGCACCACGTTTGCAGGAACGACTGATCCCATGGTGTATGTTTCCTCGTTCATTTGTGCTCTTAGTTGTGCTGTGGATGCATCCCAGAGCTGCAGGGAAGGACCAGCACAATGCTGTGCTAGCTGCTGCACAAAGCCACGGCAGCCTGACGGTCCTTACTAAAGCACAGGTCTGCCATACTGAGGTATGTAGTTCCTCAAGTTTGCAATGCATTGGGCCCAAATTGGCTGAGGATATATATATACACACATATATATACACACACGCATATATATATATATAACAAGCCATATGTAAGCTTTGAATCAGTGGCTGTGGACTTTGTTGGAAACTGTGATTTGGTACCAAGCAGCCAAGAAGGATGAGAGGAAGGCAGGAGACACTACCTGCTTTCTGGAAAACCCTTCATGCTCCCCTTCATCTTGTTCCAATCCACTTATGCCGCCTCCCTCCCCCTTCTGACAATGTTAGCTTTTTTTTCTGATAAGGAAATAAAAGTTCCTTGCTGTAAAAGCTATAAAGGAGCCCCTTATAAAAATCTGCTTTACAAATTGTCTTTAATGTGATCGGCTCAATCGTCCAGAACGGATTCAATTCAGTGCTCCTGCAGCCTTCCATGCAGATCTGCCTGCCTATCCGCTTGGAACCATTAACCAGGTATCAACTCAGGCTACAGCATTAGGGCTTCAGGATACTGATGTGAGATGCAAGGCAGATCTTTAGAGGTTAGGAACACTTGCGGTTGAATTTATGCTTTCCAAGTCTTAGCAATCTGTTTATCCCCGCCATGAAACTCAGTACAGCTTGAGATGCAACCAGGCAGAGAAGAGGCATTCATCTTGTGCTTGGTCCTGCATCTGCAGACCCGGGCCTCTGTTTCCAAGCTTTCCGCTCCGTCTGTGGGCAAATTCCTGTCTGCTGTCACTGGGCTACCTCTTGGGCTCTGAGAGGGGCCTGTGAGTCTCAGTTTGCAAAGTGCTTTGAGATCCCCAGCAGGGGAGAGCTGGAGAGGTGTCTGAGCCTTTGACACAGGGTTTTTCCATCACGGCACTTGAAAGCAGCATTGACTGAGCCCAAGTGACCCAGAGGCCTTGGGTCAAACTTGGCTGCAGCTGGATGGGGGGGGGGGAGCTCCTTTTTGGGGAGGTACGACAGCAATGTGGAGTGCTGGGAATAGTCACAGTGTGTCACTGCAGGATCTGGTCCATCTTGTACTCTTGAGCTGCTTTACTGTCCTAACGCAGCCAGAAAGCTGCCAGAGTTGTGTTCAGCCTTTGGTTTAAGTTCTTGGTTTGTGATTTTTCCTTCCTCCCAAAACTCAGAAGCGGCATCGGGCTATTTCAGGAAGCAGAGGTGCACCTTCTGCTGGCGTTTTCTCATTAAAGCTCGCTCGTTGCAGTGGAACCAACCCGCCGAGTTCTAACCTGGTGCGAATTGATGAGCTCATGTATGTGTCAGTGTGGGTGAGGCGGCAGGCTGTATTGAGAGCCAGCTCAGCCCACAAGCAGGAGGGTGTCTGCCCCATGGCCAGAGCCAGAGGACGGCTGTGGTTAATGCTATTTGCTCTCTGAACCGGCAGCGTTAATCAAGCAAGAGCTCCCAGGCCAGTGCACACGGATCCATTTGCAAATAGATGGAGAGAAGCAGGGGCATTAGCACATCCAGCAGCACTTCTAGCGTGAGGCAAATGCTCAACATTAGCCGGTGGCTGACAAGATGCCGGTGCTGGTGGAGCCTGGCACATCTCTCTCCTCGCATCACCCCTCCTCTGGGTTGCAGCTGCACCAGCCACAAAGCTAAGTTTAAAGGCAGGCAGCAGGAGGATGCTTTGGGCACCGCTCGCACCTCGGCTGAATCACGAAGGGAACCAGAAGAGCCGGTTGTCGTGACCTGCTTCCCAGGCCTGCGTTTCCACCGGCACCCCTTGCCCTCTGCTAGCGCTGCTAAGGGTAGGGACAGCCCATCATATGGTGCCTGTGAATGCCGCAGGGATGCGTTGGTAAGACCTCAGATAGAATGGCCGCAACCCTCTAAGAAAAGGCTTGCATCTTGCAGCATCATTGCTTGAGGTCATGATGGCTCTTGCTCAGTCCTTTTAACAGGCCATCAGCAAGGCATATCAGTGCAAAAAGCAGAAACAAATGAGGGAAGGACAAAGGTACTCCCGTCTGAGCGAGCCCTAGAGATCTTCTTGCTTTCTCAACTACGTCAGACTAAATCAGGGCTGCTCTGATGCAGGGTGAGCTCGAGCCGCCAGCCACTGGAGCTGGGACCCAGTTTGCATTTGAGACACCTCTTGTGTTAATTACCAGAGCTCAGCCATCCCAGCGCAGAGACTTCAGAGCTCTGCAGTGAGGGTTCCCTAACCCAGATTATTGTTCCAGGTGAAGTTTTTTTAACTAAGGAATGACAGCTCTCATGAGACGCACCTCTCTTTTCCTCCTGCCTGCTGTTGAGATGCAGTTATTCTCCTGGCCTTACAGTTTTCTTCACTTCTCCAGTAAAGGTTTAGTCCAGCCTAGGTTGATGCACTTCACCCTTTTTGAGCACAATAGGCACGTGCCCTCCCAGCTTGGTTTTCAAGGGGAACCCCTCAGCTCCATAGCAGAAGAGAAACTCTTGCCTGACCTGCTCAAATACAGAAGTATCATCCCTGGGAGGAAGGACAGTTTCCCCTCTGTGGCAGCCAGACAGGCACCTCTGTGTCCTTCCAGCGTGCCACCATGCGAGGTTTAAAGTCCTGCTTTTACAACCCTGTCTATATCACACATAGAAATGGGAAGTGAAATTTGCCCTTCGCAGCACTGTTACCTTACATGCCCTATGCTGTCATTTCTGTGTGTCCCTGTCTCCATGGGCACCCAAAGAAGCGTGGGGAGTTCAGTGCCTTGCTGTCCGCTGTTGCTCCCCGTCTCTGGGGCTGATGCAGCAGGCTGGCATCACGAAAGCTGCAGCAATTCTCAGCTCTGCAGCAATCCCAAAGCAGACAAACAGCAGCTCCTGGGCATGAGAGGGGGAGAGTGAGCTTCAGGCCCAGGCCAGGAGGACAGGGGGTTCCAGGCTAGGGAGGCTGTATGGTACAGGTCTGCAGCAACGGGGGATAGGGGAAATCCGGCCAGCAGCCCCTTGTCCCTTTGGCATCTTTGGGATGGATAGGAGGGACTGACCCAACTTGATGAACTGTCTCTTCATTCCTCCAAGATAAAGCTGTCCCTGCAGGAGGTTTATAATCCTCCTTTGACATTATTTGGTGTGATGCAGGAGGAAAGACTTTCTAAGCACCATTCATCTAACCTCTCCGAGCCAGCTGGAGATTGGTGCTTTCCATCTTCATTTGACCCACAGGTGGGGAGAGCAGCAAGATCCTTGTGACTCTCCTCCCTGAAAGAGAAAACACAAGGATGGGGGTTTCCATTCCCCATCCCAGCCTGTTTGCCTTTCTAACTGCAGGAAGTAGCAAAGTGCCTCCATCTGCTCCCAGCCATGCAGGGATGCTACAGAAGGACCTGCAAATCACATCACTGCCTTGAAGCAGCGGCAGGTACCAGATGGACCACCTGGCTATGTGACAGCAGGTGCTCCAAGCCTGGTTAGTCAAGAGGACTCTGCCTCCATCTCTCTTCTCAGCAGTTCTCCCTACCTGGGAAAACCCCGTAATCAGACCAAATTGGAGTCTATTTTCCCTTTCACATGGAAGATCCATTCCTCTCTCCCTGCTAGGTCAAGGCATCCGGTGGCATGGCCAGGACTGACAGAGGGTCCATGCAGCTCGCAGCCAGTGGCTAACATCCAGCGTTTCTGCTCTGGTGACAGGCGAGAGCAGTTCCCAGCACAAAGGCCCATCTGTGTGGGAGACGAGGGGGCTGGAGCAGAGAGCTCTGTGGCCACCTGAGAGCAAAACCAGCCTTGTTCTCTGTGTGAGGCTACAGACACGGAATCAGAACAGGCTGCTGCAAGTGGACGGTCTGTAGCCACATCATGGGGATGCTGGGGAGGACACTGGGTTTCACCTGCCCTTATAGGTATCTGCTTTTTGTAGTGAGCATCCCACAGGTGGCAAAACCAGGTTTCGTTTCTGATACCCTCTGGACTGAGGGGGAGAAGCCTTTCATTGACCATTTTCACTGTTCTAGGAAGGACAGCCCAAGGGAGCAGTCTGAGGGCAGAGTTCTGTCTATGGGCTCAGGGTCTAATGGAAAGTAGGCTGGTGGGACTCAAGCAGAGGTCTGTAATTAAAGGCTGTTGTGCTGAGCATCCTAGCAAAGCCAGGGGTCAAAAACAGTCTGTGATGGGCAGAAGTCATAGACCTAGGGGAGAGTTTTATGCGATGAACAAGGTTTACTGGGAGGCACAATCAGAGGGCTGGATAGTTTGAGGAGAAAGGTCAGGGTTTCTGTCACTATCTTCTTCAGGTTTCTGTGTAAAGCAGCTCGATACCCAATGGTTATACTGGCTTGTGAGAGACATTGTGGCACAGGGCAGAGGAGGGCAGCCAGGGATGATGAACCTTGCCCTGTCCTTGCAAAAGAACAAGCTGAGCCTACACTCTGGCTCTGTGTGAGTTATCAGCACAGTGTGGCTTCATAACTTAACCCCTCATCCAAACCCATGGCCCTGATGGAGCTTTCCGCTGCCTTCAGATGCCTCTTCATCCTCCCACTGTGCTGGGACCAGAAAGAAAGAGACTGTCCCAGTGTCTCAGTGTGCTGCAGCCTCAGCTTTCCTGCATCCACTGCACCAGAGGCTGATGAGTGCTATTGCCCATCAATGCGAATGCTGGCGGAGCAGGAGAAGGGTGTTCATTGCTGGCAGCACATTAAAATCCATACAAAGCCTGCAGTCAGGACTGCACTGTTTTCTCTGGACAACTAAGCTGCATCAAGCTATGGCTGCTTTTTTTCTTAGGGAAAGGCATCTAATGGGCTTTACTCTTTGACTTTTCTTGGCCTTCATAATCAGCACTGAGACCCCTTGTAGGCAAGCCCGGAGTCACATTCCCACCAGAGCAGTTGTGCTGATGGCCTTCCTAGCCTGGGGGTGCCAAAACTAGAGGAAGTGGATGGATAATCAAAGTCAGTTTAAGGGCTGGAAGTAGCACAAAGAGGAAGATCACCCCTGTTCCAGGGAGGCTGCAGCACACAGTGTTTCCTTGCTGCTCTTGCCTATGTCACTAAGCCATTTGAGAAGCGATGATGTTTTAAGGGCCGGAGCAGGGGCAGCAGGTAGTGATTTGGTGATGTAGAGTGGAGACAGCCTCACAAGCTGTTCATTACTGGGCCTGTTCATGCTCTTCCCTCATGAGCTGCACCATCGCAGTGGCTGGGGATCAAGCTGCAAGAAGGGGTATCTCCTGGCTGCAGAGGAGAACCAAAACTGTGCCCATGTATGGTCATTAGGATCAGGGATGTGTTGCATAGCAGCATCCTTGCCATGCTGTAATTTGTGTCAGCTGCCACAGTTTCCATGGGATACAGGACCCCTCTTGGCTCTGCAGGCAGTGCTGCTGTCTCTGCACTGCACCCCACAGCTGGAGGCACTGGAGCTCTTGTGTATTTCACTCGTGAGGATGAGTTCATTCATGTGTACCAAGGGGATGAGACCTTGGTGGTAGGTGCTGAAGAAAGGGGCAGCCCAGGATCCACAGCTACAGGACACCTATTGTCACAGTGTCAAAGCCAAGTGCTGTGCTTGTGTCATGTTGGTAAAGCACATGGTGTCTTACGAAAGGCTTTAGAAAAGGCTCCTTGCCTTTCTCTTTGAGGCCATGGTTATGAAAGATGCTCATGTGCACCAACACGTGAATCAACATGTATGTACCAGAGAGCCACTTCTGTCCTGGTGCTTGCCCTGCGCAGGCATTCCCACCCTGCTGCTAGTGCTCCCCTCTCCCTGGGCTGGCATTGCTTTCCCTCTGTCTCCTATAGGGAAGCAGGGAGAGGATGGTGAGGGTGAGGAGACCTGCTGCTATCGCTTGTGGCATCTGCAGCAGCCCCTCTTACCCAGGATGTGAGACGCAGAGCAGTAGCAGTGCCCTTCTGACTGCAGGGCACAAGGGCTGGGGCAGCCTCTGAGCATCATCTGTGTGCTGAAATGGAGGAGAGGGTTTGCAGGGAGGCCAGGAGCTCTGTGTGCAAGTTGAATGAAGAGGCTTTTACTAGTGCTGCAGCTGAGCTTAGCAAACCTGTCTCATGTGCTTGGGTTCAGAAAGAACCCAGAGAAAGTGGGGGAGGACTTATTGGGATCTCCTCGAAGAGGGAGTGATTACAGCGTGCTCTGATCTTTAGAGGCGGCTTGTTTGGGGATTTGCTTGATGCTCTGATTCCTAATGGGTGTGCTCATGCATCCCTTTGATACAAGCTGAATAGGATCCTTTTGGGAAGATAACAGCAGTCCTGGTAAGGGGTGGGAGGCTTGGGAGGGGGAGAGGCTTGCACAGAGCACAGCTTGTAAAAGGAGGAATGTTCTCAGTGCGTGAGGATCTGGGAGGGAGTTAGGAGCAGGACTGAGTTTAGCAGGAGGAAAGCTGCAGTGGTTGTAGGGGAAGGCAGTTTATCTTTGGGTCCTGTAGGACCCCTTAGAGAGCAAGGCTGAGAACTCTCACATCATTACACCTCCTATGGCAGGCTGTTGCCATGCAGCATCAGTCAGCCTGTGGTCAGTCAATCATCATCAATAGGTGACTGCCAAAAACAGAGCCCACCCCACTCCCCACCCTGCACAGGGAAGGAAGCACGAACCAGCTGCAGGGACAGTGGAGCATCAGGAAGGAAAACTATCCTGGTGCATGGACTTCCCTGCCCCAAAGCTCAGGTGCCCTTGCCATGCAGAACAGCTGGGACACACTGCTCCAGCGGGCTAAGCACCGAGTGGAGCTCTGCTCTGGCTCTAACTCCACGTCCTTCATTGACATCCTGTGCCCTGGTGTCCCATCCCTGCTGTATCTGGTTCCCAGCTCGGGCTCCTGGCCCAGCAAACCAGACTGCTGTTCCCATGGGGGTGCTGCTGCTGTCTCATCTCCTATGGGATGCTATCCCAGACACCAGGAAGCAGGGACAGTGCAGAAGTCACCCCTCAGGATTCAGAGGAGCTGCTTTGCATTCGCTGCTGATTCAGTTGGGAACTGAACTAGCAATTTGCCAGGGAAGGAACCTTTATCCCCTGTCTCCCCCCAGTCCTGGTGGGAGTTTGGTTTCCCAGCTTACACCAGAACGATGGTGGAACAGTGGATACGCTGAGGCTGATATTTCCAGCTCTCCCGCTATAGGAAGAAAACCCCTTCTTCTTTCTGGGCATGGCAGGAACAGTGCACCCTGGTTTTTAAATACCCTTTTCGCCTGTGGTGTGAATACTAAAACGTGGTTTCGCTCCCCCCCATCTCTCCTGGAGTTTAAAAATAGCGCTGGCCTGGGGAGGTGCATCTTTCAGTGAGATTTATACCGGCTGCTATCGAGTGATGTGGGAAACCAGCCTCCCTCTGCCCCATGCAGCCTGGCACCTTCCAACGATTTATATCCTTTATTTGCGCGAGCCCTGAGAATGCTCAGAGGCTGCGTTTCCACCCAAGCACTCTAATTATGGAAGTTTTGTTTATGGCCAGTGTCTGGGGAGCTGAGTGGGTCCAGGCTGCCGGTCCTTCTTCCGCCCGGCTAATTCAGCCCTGCGTTACTGCCTTGTGATAGTGCTCAACAAATCACCGAGCGCCCGCTCTGCATCACCCCGGCCCCGTAAACTGGCCCAGCCTTTGGGGCTGGTGTGAGCAAGGTGTGCACGGCCTCTTGCTTGGCAGAGCTGCTGCGAAGAGGCGGGGAGCAGCGAGGATGATGAGGGCAGGGGGTTGTGAGTCAGCGGGCTGGAGAGCTTGCTGGGGCAGGGAGCTGTGCACAGCACCTAGCGTGGCGGGGATCCTGACCAAGCTGAAGCCTTTAGATGCTATCTCAGCTTTGCTTGTGCTAGGGCTAAGCAAGAAGTAGGCAGCTTCCTGTGTGAGCACAAAGCTTTGGCCCGTTCCTGTCCAGACACCCAGCCGGTGCCCAGCTCTACAATCAGTCTGTGCTTGCCTCTGGTCTCTGCACCTCCTAACTGCGGGATGTGCTCTACCATCACCCCTCAGTCCCCATCTTTGTCTCCCTGCTGTGCCCAGCCAGGTCCCTACCCATGAACCTGCTTGGCAAAGGCCTCCTGGAGAGTTTTGGCAGTGGGGGTCTCTTTTTCCACCCTGTGGCAAAGCATCCCAGCCCCACTGTGATCTGCAGGAATCCGTAGTCTCTGCAGGCCACGTGGGTGCCATTGCCTCTACTGCCGTCACGCTCCATGATAAAGAGAGAGCGAGAGGGATTTTGATTACATTATGACAAGCAGCAGAGAGATGGAGAGAGAGCTGCAGTCTGCCTATTGTAATTCCAATTAGCAGGGGTAATGTGGCCAAAGCCTGACGGCTGTATTGAGCCAAACTTTGTATGGGGAGAACCTATAATGCAGCTTTCAAAGGTCCCTGGGGCATGGGGCTGAGCGCATGTACAGCAGTGGGGCAGGAGAGAAGAAAGGCCTGTTTATAATGGACCACATGGACAGGCAAACTGCATCTCACCATCTGAAATCCCAGAGCCTGCCTGGTAGCTAAGCTCTCTCTAAGGCTGGCTTTGCCTCAAAATCTGTGCTGCAAAATCCCAGTGAACCCGTTAGGACTTCTACCTGCGATGATGAAGCAGGTCTTCTTGGTGTGCACGTGGGATGAGCTTGGCAAGAGTCACTAGACAGAAGGTACCCAAGTGAAGTGAACCAGCGGTGTTTGGGGAACAAAAGGCCAGGGCTGCATGGAAGCAGGGAGGAAGGGGGAGTTTCCCCGTTGCACTTCAAGGCAGCTCCTCAAGGTCAGAGCTGAGGCAGGCTGGCAGAGGCTGTGGGCAGGCTGCTGGTGCAGATGCTGTCTCAGCTGTACCCTTTCCGTGGCTAAGGGGAGGACTCCAATTTGCAGGTTTGCTGCTATTGATCTGAGACCTTTCACCAGCCCTAAGCTCACTTGGGAAATGAAAGGCTTAAGTAATTTTTTGGTGTATATATGGTTTTGTATCCTTGACATCCCGACTGCTGCCGTGCCCGTGGAGTACCCTACAGCTCCTCGCTGGAAGTGGGAATATCTGCTGCCTCGCATTGACTTCTACCGGAGTGAATCAGCTTTTACTTAAAGGGAAAGAATGGCCTGGAGGTGATGGCAAAGGCAGGCTGAGCTCAGAAGGGCTGGCATCATTTCTTGGCTTTGCCACAAGCTCCCTGGAACATCCTTGGCCAGCTCGCTTCACCTCTGTGTGCCTTTCCTTGTCAAAAGCAGTCCCTCTCCTTCTCTGCTCATATTGCCCTGTGTCCGTGGGGCGCCTTGCACAACTGATCTTGCTGACGTTACTTTATACAGGCAGGAGCCCATTTGCAAAGCACAGGGAAAGGTGACTCCCCTTTATTTTGTCATTTTTCATAGCAGCCAGGAGCCAGCAGCTCCTTACCCGAGGAGTTTGGAAGACAGGGAATTGTTTTGCATAGATCGCCACACACATATTCTGTCAGTGCAGACACTGGGCCCAGTTTCTTACTGCTCCAGGTGTGTGATGGGAATAGGTGACGGTCCCCTGGCTTCCCTGCCTGGTTTAATTCGAAGGCAGGACAAGCGACAGGGGTTCACACTGTGCCCTGTCCTTGGTGGCTGTGCCCTGTCCTTGGTGGGTTCTCTGTAAATGCTTAGGCTGGAAGGATGGCAGCATGCTGGGGACAGGAATTGAAGTCTTTAGGTATCTGCAGGGTGTTTTGCTTTTGCCACTAATATCCTGTGAGCAGCTGTTGTAACACCGGAGTTGCCCCACTGTAGGATGCAGATTACAGACATACCCTGCCTGTTGCATGAACATGCGTTTCACAAACTCTGTGGTGCATCCATAAGAGGGGGCAGGTAGCAATGCAAACCCTATGAACCATGCAACTTGTTCCACGTGTGAGCCATCACATGGTATTGATTATAGTTGCCTCAGACAGCAGATGGATTTAAACAAGTGTCTTCATGCTGTAAAAGCTTTCTAGTCTATCTCCCGGGTAGATTACAATTTTAGCCATATGCAAGAGTCTATGGTATTCCAAGGGTGGGGGGGGAACCTTCCCTAGGAAGTTCCCACAAGAAGCCATTTCTTTTTGTGGCCAAAGGAGCTGCAAGATGCATTGAACGGGAGAAAGGATTTTCCTATCCAAGCTCTCTGGCAGCTTGGAGCTGGGACATGGCAACTCGGTGTAAAAGCAACTCAGCAACTGCCTGCGTTGGAGTCTGTCTGCGTCGCCCTCCTGCTCCATTGTGCCCCAGCAAACCGGGCTGGGAGTGTTTTAGACTGGATGAGTTATTACAAAATCCTGGTTAGAACAGAGTGAGAGATGGCGGTTTTAAAGTTCAATAATTGTTAATTATTACCCGAGCTTCCCATGGGAGTCGCTGGGAAAAAGACGTGCCTCGCTCTTGCAGAGGTGCTTCGTGGAACATTAGTCTCTGTCCTGGCCATGCTGAGTCCTTTCACTCTGCCTCCTTCCTGCCTCCGCTGGGATTAATAAAGAGCTGCTGGAGAGCTTCTTATCTAGCAGCTGAATAATGTTGGTAATACAGGGAGGGGAGGCAGCTTTGATCCGGGATAGAGAGCAGAGGGAAAGCAAGAGATGGGCTATTGGGGCAGGGGGAGGGTGTGGGCCAGGCTGCAGCGTGGGAAGCGGGCACGGCTCCGGCACCCAACCTGTTCTGCAGAGAAGAGATGTGGGTTTGCAGGGCTGGGGAGGAAAGGGCCGAACCCAGATGTGAGCAGAAAACATCTGTGAAACCCCCTCTGATGGAGAGGAAGCGCGGGCGCTGCGGACACCCCATCCTCACCCTTGACGCCGGGATGCTCAGCAGCTCCTGCCTCCCTCCCCTCACCAGCACAAGTGGCCGCATCCAAGCTGGCACCAGCGGGAGCCCGCAGGCGAAGGGCCACACCTGAGAGGCAGGATGGGCTCTTGCTCTTCTCACGGGTGTGGGCTGGGAGCCGGTTGGGCCGGGCTGGGCCCCCGAGGCCAGTATCTGTGAGCGTGCCAGGGCTGCGGGAAAGGGAGCAGCTTGGCTCCTTGGAGCAGGGAGAAGGATGGGGGTTTAGGGCCCCACGTGCTCAGTTCTCACCCTAGGACGACTGCGTCGTGTCCTCAGCTTCTTCTGGCCCCTGAGCCCTTGAAAAACACGTGGGATGAACCCTCCCATGGGCAAGAAGAGCGGCTGCAAGACTGGTCCAGAGAGCCTTAACTTGTCTGGAGCTAGAGCAAGTTGTGTTAATGGTGGTAACAGCTCCAAAACTGGCTCTGGAGAGTTTATAATGGACCATTGAGTCCAATACTCCGAAGAATATTTGGGGTTTTCAGGAGAGAATGGGCCTGAGCAGTTGAGACAGCCTGGGCTAGGAGCTGAGGTTCCCAAAGGAAAAGCTGCTTCTTTAGCGTTTAATTTCTTGCAGAGATGTTCCCTGGCATCTTTAACCGGTGTTTCCCCATAGAGAGTCCTTTGCCTTTACAGGTCCAGGCAGCTGTGTAGCCTTTGAAGTGTGGTTTCACACTTGCTGCTTTCCCCCATAGTGCACCCAGTGATGGGGCTGACCACACCGAGTTCACTCTGCAAACCCAATGGGAGAAGAGGTCTGTGCCCCTGAGAAATACCTTCTTCTCTCTGGGTCTTCCTCTCAAATACTCCAGAGTCATGGGTGCTTCCATCAGAGCTTAGATGTTGTTTGTTTCTGCTCCAAAGCCCCACACCATGGCCCCACGCGGACAGGCTTGAGAGTTAATCCACAAGGAGATTAGTGGCTGAGATTTATCTTCACCCACCCCGGTCCTCATCCCTGGTCTGCTCGGATGAATCCATCTGGGAGATGCGGCGAGGCTGTGGCAGTTGAGCCCTGTGTCTGCTCACTTCACAGATGGACAGGCCTGGACCCCACTCTTGCCTGTTGTGTGATCCCCCATCTTGGGATGTCAGGTTTGCTAAAGGCAGGCAGGGAGATGCTCCAGATGCCTGAGTAAACACAGCTATTCTCTTAGCTAGAGAAACCCATGGTGGGTCTTAGAGGGTTCATACCCCTTGGGACTGAGCATCCATGTGAGGCCACCCCAACGTGGCACCAATGTCCTACCATGGCTGGAGGACAAGGGATAGGAGCTCGATGGGGGTGACCCCCCCTGCCCCACAGGGCCCCTGTGCTGCTCCCCTCGAACTGGGATTTGGCTCGGCAGGACCATCTGTTCCTTTCGGCCCGTCGCCATGGCGATGGGGTGGCTTGAGATGGGGTTTCACCAGCGGCAGCTGGGGACGATGGGAAAAATATCCAGGCACGGAGAAGTCTTCCTTGTTTTTTTTCCTTCTTGGGCGGAAATGAAGGGGAGAGGGAGGGATCCTCCCCCTTCCTTCCTCCCTCCCTGCCAGCCTGTCCCCAGGCTCCTCCTGCTCGCCCCCCTTTCCCTTCCTGAGTCTCAGTGCATGTGTGCAGCAGCAGGATGGGCTGTGGCTGTGCAGGTGTGTGCTGGGAGGTGTCTTTTGTTCTTCAGCTTCTCCCCCAGCCCTGGTGCTATTCCCATCCATTGCCCATCACTAGGGCACGTTTCCTAACCCTGGGGAGACGCAGTTGTAGTCCCCTGCACACCGTGCCTGTGTCCCACTGCTTCCCAGGCTGAAGTCACCGGCGCGATGCTGAAGCACAAGGGCGTTCAGGATGTCTGCTGTGGGCGGTTTGGTTTGTGCTCGTGCTCAGCCCAGACAGTGGGAGCAAGATTTTGGGTTCCTCCTTGTTGGGCTGTGGTCGGGCCCCTCCTCTCCCGATGCAAAACTTGTGGTTGCATGGGAACACGTTGGCTGGTGGGCAAGTGCGGACTGGAAACGGGCTGGGATGTGCTGCTGGCGGTGTAGACACAGCCTGGCCTCCTGTTCTGCTTGTGCACCGTGCAGGGAAGCTGGGCAGATCCCCTCGCCCTGCCTGTGTGTGTGCAGCCCAGAGGAGGCTGCGGCGGTTTGGCTGTTGGTGTTAATGCAAAGAGTCACTTGTCAGACCAAGTTACTCCCAGTCTTTCTCACTAACCAAGCCTGGAACAAAGAGCAAGCCTGGTGCAAATGGTGCACTGCTGTTTGTGTGCGCCTCTGTGTGTGTGTCGGTTGTATTTCAAGTGGAGATGGGTTTAAGAAGGAAAGCAAAAGAGGAAACAATAAATAACTGTGCCTCATAGACAGGAAGACCTGGGCTAACGCGTGACAGACGAAGATGAAATGAATGCGAAGTGGCAGATTGACAGAAAGACAGACATGTTTTTGTGCTCGTTTAGCATCCCGATAGAAACAGTCGATAATTCAGGTTGCAGAGGACCTCGGGAGGTCATCCACCTACCTGCTGAAGCAGAGGGGTGTGCTAAACGCCCTCCCTCGAGAGCTCAGTCCCCCTTCACCTTGCAGCACGCTCACTAGAAGGCTGCTCTGGGTGGCAGGGGTTTGCAGGGCTATGGCAGACAGAAGCCTGGGGCGGTTCCTGAGCACTGATTGCGAACTAATAGTAATGGGCTATGAGCGGTGTGTGCCCTAAGAGAGGCAGGGGGTCAACAGGCAGCGAGTAAAACAGTAGCAAGTGGGGGAAGCCGAAGCACGGAGCTCCTTTGGGTATGATACTCGCTGGAAAGGCAGTCTGGGGTTTTCGATGATGAGGCTTTTTGTTTGTTCCTACTAAATGGAGGGAAGCGGGATCGATGGAGAGAGTTATCACTGCATACTTTTGTGTTGGAGTCCTGCTGTGCTGGCTGCAGTCCCAGCCGGGAGATGTTCCCATCTCCGGCTTTATCCCTGCGCCGGACATGTCTCTTAGATGTGTCTGCTACCAAGGCAAGAAGGAGGCATTTGGGGCCAGGGCTGAGTCTGCTGCTTTGGAGATCAATCTTGCACAGTGAGAGCTGTAGGAAATGGAATATCAGACCTGACCTGAGAGGAGAAACCAGGGGCTCACGCGGCCCTTGTGAGTGCAGAGCTGGTTTAAAGTCACCTTTCTCTTCCCCTTGTATCCCAGATCTGAGTGCAGCAGGGCTGAATGTCACCTGTTCCCTTGTGACTAGCGATTTACAAGTACTCATCCTGCCTCTTGTTTGCAGAGCAAATGCCCTTTTCCTGTTGGCTCTGCCCTCCCTGCAGTGGGGAATCAGCATATTCTGGTCTTGAAGCTTCTCCCAGATTTATGAGCTTGCTCTTCACCTTGAGAGTAAAGGCTCCCTTGCCCTGAGAAAGCTTTGAAACCCAAAACACCGATTGCTGACTTAAGCAAACACCGCTGATCCTCCAGCGAGTGAAATTTATGTCCTTTACCTTTTTAGAAGGTGGCTTGTTGTGATTGTGCTGTTGTCCTCCCTGCATTTCTCTTTTTTTCCCCTCCGGAGACGTGAATCCCAAAGGGTTCTGAGCAAAATCAATGCTGTTTGAAAAGAGCTCGTCGATAACACTTATGGGAGATACTGCGAGAGACCAACAAAAACCCCACCAAAAAACCCTCTCTCGGTTTCCTCTCCCCTTGAAAAGCAAGGTTCTCTAATTGGCTTTTAATCTGGAGGAGATGAGAGCTGTTTGCATTGAATTGGTAATAGGGGATAATATCTTACCCTGAGTGATGGGTTATTTGATCTCTGTGCGTCAGAAACCTGAGCATATGTCTGTGAAATCAGGCTGGGGGGGGGATACCAGGGCTGGCTGAGGGCCCAAATAGGAGCACAGCTGCTTTTTTATTTCTAATCATAATTAGAAAGAAGATGGGGAACAATCACCTTTTGTCCTGTTGCTCCAGGGCATCAAATGATACTGGGAACCCCGGGGGAAAGCCTTCAAAGACACATGCATGGGGCACACAGGTGGTGTTAGCACTACCTAGCCACTTCGTGGGGCAAAGCCCAGCCAGTGCTGCAGGCTGCCCCACCTCAGCCTGGCTTTAGTGAGACCTGCAGTCATGGAAGGCTGCAGATACCTGCCTCAGCATATGCACAGCAAAGGAGGGCAGCTCCACTGCCTGCAGCCCTTCAGCACTTGCTTAACTCCAAGCCCATGAGGAGCCCTATGGAGAAGCATCTGGGAGGAGGAGGAAGGTGAAGGCTGTACCATGCAGGAGATCCTTTTGTGAAACACAAATCTCTGCCATGGTGTGATCAGGTGTTTAACAGGGCTGCAAGAAATGAATGGGTTTGGTATGGGGACGCTGTTTTGACCTTGGCTCCTACCAGTGTCCCACACTTGTGCCCGAGGACCGGTGTGGCAACAGTGGCCTCGCTGACCTCCTCGGCTGCAGGCTCACAGGGCTGGCTGAGCACCTCCTTCTCTGTCTCTAAACGTCCTTGTTTGGCCTCTGCTGCTCCCAGACTGGGCTTTGAAAAGGGGATGAAAGGGGGTAAATGAGTTAGTCCCCAGTTTACCCTCCCAAAGGCATCACGGAGGGTTTTGCAGCGAGATCCAAAGCGAAGATCATTGACGTCATTAGCCGATGGATTGGGCTGTAGCCTGCTCACTCATGCGGTGCAGGGAGGAGCGGAGGGTGCTGGGAGGCATGTGGGACCTGGAGAGCCATGCACTGACAGCCCAGTGAAATGTGCTCTTAAATGCCTCCTGGCTTCAAGCTGACTCAAGCACACATGGGAAGCTTCTTGATGTGGATGACACCGTTCGTTGCTGCCTGGTTCTGTGTGCTTTGGTTTGTTGTGTCTTGCTGCAGCTGCCTTTGGAGGAAGGAATAGCTGTGGACGTTGCCTGTGGTCTGTGCAGGGTAGTTAATATTTAATCAGAGGTCTGGAGCTCCATTTGTTTGCTTGGCAAAACACAGAAACTGCTTTTCCTGTTGTTAGAGCTGGGCAGATAGGGGCAGGCTTTAGGGAAGGCTCAGGGTCAGCTTTGAATCAATCGATTACTTGAGGATTAGGGCTGACATCGGACAGTGACAGGTTTCCTAAACACTTCAGCTCCCAGCAAAGCACCCTGGTAAATGTCTGCAGCGACCGGCACCCAGCGTGCCCTTGGTGTGGATTATTGGGTATAGGAAAAGTCCTGCTGGCGCATGCTAACAAAGGCTTATCTTTTCATCCACTCCTCCTCCTCCTCCTGTTCTTTCTTGGGGTTTTCCTCCAGGTCTTTTCACATGGTTGGATTCTGCTCCTGAGGATGCAGGGAGGAGGCGAGAGGAATAGCCTTCCCGAAGCAGGATCTAGCTTTCTTAGGAAGCCTTCCCTCTGGCTTTGTTGGTATTAGGGATCCAGCCCCTTTACCGCTCTTAGTGTGCTGCAGACTCCGAGGGGAGAATGCCTGAGCTTTGATTCTCCATTAGCAATTCTTGCTGCCTTCAGAAATGTTTCTACAGTTGGACTCCATGGTCAGGCTGTCTGGAGCATTGCAGCACTTTTCTTCTTCCGATTCTTTCAAGTTGAGCTCAGAGAAGAGAAGAGAAGAGAAGAGAAGAGAAGAGAAGAGAAGAGAAGAGAAGAGAAGAGAAGAGAAGAGAAGAGATGCACAGGCTTTTAAGAGGGCTGTTGCCAACCTGGAAGATGGTGGCTGTAACATTTGTAGAGCAGTATCCAGGAATGCTCCTTGTCCCAAGCCCTGAACCTAGTGCAGCAGCAGAGGCTGGTCTGCAGCATCCTGCCTCTTCTGGTCCCTGTGGAGTTTTTATGGCCCCTTTTGTCCTTTCTTATGGGAAAGACACTGGCACACCAGCCTTAGGAATTTGCTGAGCCCCTCTTCACATCAAAGTACATGGTATCTTTCCAGAGAGATAGGAGTGAACCCTGCCTGTACGCAGAGCCAGCCAGATCACCAGCACTGTGTTAGCAGAGAGCTCGATCCCTGCTTGATGGATCCTCTCCTTCTGCAGAGCACAGCTCCCAAGTTGGAGCCCGATTGCTCCAACTGTTGGTTTGGGACTGCTGTAGGAACTTGGCAACCCGTGGGGTTCTCCGGTATATTTTGCAGTGCCTGGTGTCTGGATTATCCCTTGAGACTAAGGACTGGGATGGCCAAGACTTAGCCAGCTGGTGTTTTCATTGTGTAGGAGGGCACGGTTTATTTGTGAGGCGGACCAAGCACCAGCATGTCAGCTCTGTTGCCTGATGGCCAGAACACCACGTCTGCTAAAACACAGCGATTGTATTAGGTCATGGAGTCCATCGGTTCACCTCCAGGGGCCAGTGCCTTGTCAGGTCTTGTTTCTGAGGGTTTTGTGTGCTGGCCTCTCGGTGGACAGTTATGCAAAGGATGGAGACCTTGCTTCTGCCCCTGTTGATCAAAACACTCCCTGCTGGGGCTGGCTGAAGCATAGTTAGCTTTATGAGCTTTTCCAGCCTCACCTTGCGCCGCCACATCCATCAGTGTAGAGGGGATGCTCAGCACAGGATCCAGCCCGCAGCCCTTTCTGCACAAGCCCAAGGGGATGCAAGGGTTGCAGGATGGGGTTAATGCTCTGCCAAGGCATCCTTTGTTCTGGGCAGGCTGTTGAGGTTTGGAAATGGAGTGCTAAGAAGCAAACACCGCAAAGTAGATACGTCTGCACTTTCTGATGCTGATTTTCAGTTTCAACAGCTGTTCCCATTGGAACAGACGAACATGTACTCCGGCTTAGTAGGAGTCAATTAAAAATAAACCGAGGGAGAAGGACTGGTGCTGGAGCCCAGCGACGCTCGTCGGACATGAAAGTTGCATCCTTTCAAGCCTGGATTTTCACTCCAATTTGCCACAGGCAGCAGGATCTAACTCGGGGCTTTCATTAGCATAGAAATGCTGTCGGTTGCTCTGCATTCCTGGCCCCATCGCTTTGTTCGTGCTCATGGCAGGAGCAGTGATCAAACCACCTCCCCGCAGATCTCCCCTCCCCCTGCACACCCCGGGTCCAGTGCACATTCCAGGCTGGGAATGGCTGGTCCAGCACTCCCTTTCCCTTCCTTCCTTTCCTTTCCCTTCTCTTCCTTTCCTTTCCTTTCCTTTGTGATGGACAGGTCGTTGCATCATCACACTGTCAGTGCAACAAATACATCTGGGTTACCCCTGCCTCTGTCTCATAGCCTGGCTGTTCAGGAGGGCAGGAGGGGGTGGCAGAGAGAAGAGGTCAGGCATCATTTTACAAAGGCTGGATTGAGCGTTGGGCCAAAACACATCATCTTTAAGTGATGAGTCAGAAATGTGATCCCCAGGCAGCGTCAGTTTTCACAGAGGGGTGTTTTGCAAACAGAGAAGAAAAAAGACAAGTGCTTTGCTTAGAACTGTGGGCAAGAACTAAGCTCCTACTGCCAAGGAGGCTCTGGAGGAGGAGGTAGGTTCAGCCCATGTTCCCCTTGTAGCTTGTGATTTGGGCTGCCCGTGTTAAGACCTGTTAAGGAGGCCAGCACTTCCTAAGTCACTGTGGGAGGAACAGGCTCACCTGAAATTGGGTCTCCAGCTTGGAAGACCCGATTAGAAAACCTTTCTTTGCTCCCTTTAGCAAACCTAGGCCAAGGTCCCCTGAGCATGTGTTTTGAGCAGTTGGTGGTTAAGTTGCTGAATGATCAGCAGCAGGAGCTGTGTTTCCCATGAGGGGCTGCTCATGCAGGCAGGGTTTCTACTCCTCTCATCTTTCTGCCACTGCAACTGTAGGAGCCAGTTCAGTAGCTTGGCATCATGTTCTGGAGATGCTGGGCTGCTTCACAGAGTGGGAGATGGAGCCTCCTTCTGCCCTTCCCTGCTTCTCTCAATCCCTCCTTGTGCCTTCCAGCGTTTTTAGTAGTGTGTTTGTGTGATGGGAAGAGAGAACACGAGTGTGGGAAATGAAATACATGGAATCGGGCCATGCAGACGGGGCATAGCAGCATCCCGGCGTGGTGGCATCCCAGCACTCGGTCTGGTTGTGCACAGAAAGATGAGGATAAGAGCAGCAATGACTGTGCAGAAGCTAAGCCATCGCCTCCCTTTCAGCTGCTTGTGCTCTCTGGGGGTAATTCCCAGCAGTGTTTCCTCCGGGACAGAAGCAGAGGACAATCCAAGCCAAGTGACCTGGCTGGCGTCCGCACTGCAGGAGTTACTCTCCGTTCGTCTTTAGAGTGATGATTATGGGGTTGATTATGAAAGCTGAAGTCTCCTGAGTGCGTCTGGCAGCAGCTTATGTGGTACTTTCAGTCGCTGGGAGGCCTTGCACCCTGCTTGCACTTCTGCTCCTGTTAATGCGTTATTTAACATTGCTATGGGCAGCATCCCGCAGTCCCAAGGGATGCCAGAACATGCTGATGAATCCTCTGGCTTCATCCCCTGGCATTATCAATGAAAAAGCCATTTGTCCTCAATGTGTACACTGAAAACCTGTCAGCTCATCTTTTTTTTCTTCATCACCTTCAGTGCATGAAGGCCTGGGACTCTATTTGAAATCTATTTGAACAATGGCTCAGAGGTTTCACAGTGTCTTGGTGAGGTTTCGTAGCCTGTGTATTCAGTCAGCGACTTCACTGCCTCCCTCAAGATCTTTTGCTCTGTTTCTACCTCTTTGTGAAAAACAAAGGCAAAGGATCAAGCTCAGTTTTCAAACAAGCACACTGCATACTCGGGCCCAATCCTTCCTTGGCAGGCAGGGGCAAACAAGAGCAGCACGGGCTCTTTGCTGAGTTGTGGCAGGAAACTCCTATCGTGGTGCTTCCAGTTGCTGCGTGCCTTTGCATCCGTGTGCAAGTGCAGATGTTCCAAGGCAGGGAAGGTTTCTGCAGTGAGATGGGGTGAGGTGAACCCGCTCAGCTCTCCCCTTCCCACACACTTGGCTCCCTGTGCGCCGTTGCAGAGCTTTGCTGCTCTAAATTTGTCAGGATGCTCTGGCTGGCAGCAGAGAACAATGCTGCTGTGTGCAGAGGTGCCGGGAGGGCAGAGCAAGAGACGATGCCGTGGGTGGCAGGAAAGGAAAAGAGAGAGAAAGTGCAAGTCAGGTGCATTTGTGCATGGTCCTGAGCCTGACGCTCTGCTTCCCTTCCTCCTGGGAAGGCAAAGCTGAGAGACGGAGTGGGAGCTTCGCAGCCAGCTCTGTGCTGCTGCCCTTGACACGCGAGAGGGAAATCACTGTGCTGGCAGGGACCCCAAGGCAAGCAGTTCCAGCACAGCTTGCCTCCCCTGCATGCCATCCCCCGGGAGAAGGCACGGATGCTGCCAGCAGGCCCTGGCACCACGGCTATGCTGAGCGGTTCCAAAGAGAGCCCCGGGCTTTCCTTGGTGCAATATAGCCCTGGCTGGATGCGTGCTGGAGCTGGTTGTCAGTGGGGGCTGGTCACCAGGGCACCCTGCGCAGCATCTGCATCCCAACAGGGTAGTGTGGGCTTAATAATACAGTACTTAATAAAGCACGGATGAAGGTGCTGTGCCTTCTGCTGTGTTCCAGCCCACAGCAGCTCCTGCACGAATGAGGTCAGGCCAGGAAGCCCTATCCCTGCTCTCCTCCTGCTCTGCCCAGCTGCTCCGCGCTGAGCTGTGTCTCCAGGATTTCTCATTTATGGGCTGGGTTTCTCTTTTGGCTGCTTTGTTTGCTGGGGAATAAATGACACAATCAGCCGGGCTGATCTTATGTGTTGGGAGGGAGGAGAGGATTGATCCAGATCTTCATTGCTGCTGCAATCAGCTTTAGCCGTTCCCAGCATCGGGGTCTGTAGAGATCATCCTTGGTAGGGAGCCCGAGACCCTACTCTGCCTGCAGGGAGGGGAGTTTTAGTGGGAGCACGACCAACCCCAGTGTCATGGCGTTGCTTCCCCAGTCTTACAGCCCTCTCCTTTCTCCCCACTGCAGTGCACATCGCTGTGAGCAGGCACAAACCAGCCCGTGACTTCTTCCCTTCTTGTTCTCTTTGTGCTGGCTTGCTCCTCGTCCCATAGTTCTGGGGGACACTCCTTCCTCGCAGCTCCTGGCACCCTGCCTCTCCCCGTATCTCACACCTAGTGCTCCTATTTGCTCAGTTGTGCTATGGTTGGAGGGTAAAGTACAGGGAACAAGCACACTGCCTGCCCGCCTGTGCCTGCCATGCATGACAAGCTGCTGCGGTAGCCATAGCCCAATGTGGGATAGAGAAGGTGGGTAGGGAGCCAGCGTGGGAGAAAAGGGCCTGTGTATAAAATATTCCAAGTGGGGAAAATTGGCGTGTTTGCTAATGCTGCAAAGGAGGCAGCCTTTTCTCAAGCCCTAGGGCAGATAAGCAGGCAATAAAGGAGAGAAAAACCACTAGAAATGAGATCCGCCAAGCTGACGGCCCAAGCAAGCTGAAACTTGCCAGGTGAGGAGGCTTGTTCCAGAGTGGGAAGGGGCAGATTCCCAGTCAGGACTGGCTCTGTGCAGTCCCTTTCTCATGGTAATGGAGCCCAGGGTTTCCAGGAAAAGCTGGGCTCCCTGGAAGGGAATTCTGCCCCCAACCCTTAACCTGGACTTGAGGCTGCTCCAAGCTCGAGGACGGCGGTGAACCCCGTTTGAAATGCAAGCCCAACCCAACGTCTTTCTCTGCAAGTCACAGTTCACAGAGCTTATCTGGGTCCTGTCTGAAGCCACGCTGGGGCTAATTTACAGTGACAGTATAAAAGCAGGCTCAGTCTAGCAGCACGCCAGGACCTTTCACTTGTGCTCAACTATGGAGAGCCCACCAGAATAGGAATGAGAAAAGGAACCTTTCTGGTGGGTCCTGCTGTGACAGCTGGGTTTTGCCTCTGCAGAAGACTCATGCCAAGTAGCACCCCACTACCAGGCTCCACTGGTCCTTCCCCTGTATCATAAGCAGTATTTATAGATGTCCTCAATTCTCACACCAGAGCAGCTGTATTTAGCCTTCCACCCTTATTGAGGCTGGAACTGGGGAGGGCCATGGCTTTCCTGTGCTGAACCACCCCTGGAAGCCAGAGTACATTCCTCAACAAGCCAGCACAGACCCCCTCTGTCGACACGCACACCTCTCCCTGCTTTGCACATAGGTCCCAAGTGACAGGGACTGATTCCATGGCCCTTCTGCTTTCCCGCTGACGTTTCTAACTACAGCTGCATCTGCGGGGCAAGTCGGAGCAGGCAGCCCGGTTTCTTGTTGGACAGGCTTTGTGCTCTGGGAGAAACGGGGAGCTTGGCTGCAGGCTTCACCTGGGATGGGAGTTGCGTGGCTGTGGCCTAGGAGAGGGAGAAGGGGATGTGTTGTAACCTGCTGCCCATTGCTCCCCTTCTCCCCGGTTCCCTCGCAGGGTTTTGAACTTTGGAAATGTCCCTGCAAAAAAAGTAAGGCGTGAAATGGTGCCAAACGGAAGCAAAGGCGGAAAAAGGGGAATAGCAGGAGCAGGTGATTCTGTCTTATGGGAGTAAACTTGCTGGAGCGTGAGCACTCAGCACCTGTTGAGGCTGTATGGTTGGAGGCATAGGGATGCAGCCATCCCCCATGAGCTAGTGCTCCAGGCTCTGGAATGAAATAGCTTGTAGCCTCCTGTCCTCTTGGGTAGCTCAGGCAAGGCCTTAGGAATCCACTATCCTTTTGTCTTTCTCTGTTTCAGCCCCCTTCCTACATGCCTGCAGAATGCCTCTGCCCAGACACAACAGATGCTGAAGGGCAAGACTGGAACTACTCTAGATACAATCTCCATTTTGCTCAAGGGTCATTAGTTACCTTGATGATTAAATACAATTAAAGATCCGTAAGACCTTTCTGATATCAGAGCCTTTAGCAAGGGCAGCTTTTAGGAACCTTCCCCAACAGTAAAACAAAAGAAGGAGAGAGACCAGTAAATCAGGGAATCCCAATTAAAATCCATGCTTAGCTCATTAACCTAATTACACATTGTGTCGCGCTAGCATCAGCTCCACGGAGGGAGAAGAGAGGCAGCAATGGGGGCAGGCTAGTTCCCCCGTGCTAACTATACGAGGTTGTTTGCATTAGATCTCTATTGTTTCTCTGCCTGAGAAAATGGCCTTTGTGGGGGATTCGTAGCTGGGCTGCGGAAGTTGAAAAGCCTTTGTGCCAAGCCCTGAAAGGAGGAGTGCATCCATGGGAATAGAGCGTGGATTCCTCTTCCCAAAGCGTGCTTTCTGCACATGCACCGCTCTGTTGTCAGATGGCTCCCCCAGTGCTAGGCAGGAGCAACCCACACCCAATACACCTCATCCCCACCAGTGGAAGGAGGGGTGAACAGGGTGATAATGGAATTGAGGAGGAGAGGGGGTGGCTGAGGAAGGGGGAAAGGGAAGGGGTCGATGCTGAGCATGGATGCTTCAGCTGAGGCAGGCTCCTTTGCTGCAGTCGAGGCTGAAGCACATCAGCCCTCCGTGACTTGCGGCTTGCTCTGCAGGGAGCCGCCTGCTGTAGTTATCTGCTGTGGCACCAGACATCCCTGGCTCTTCCCTCCTCCCCCTTTTCCACAGCAGGACATCAGGTTGCATGAAAGCCTCCCTTTCACCCATCCTAAGGGCCAGGATCCTCCTCTCAAAGCAGTTTATATCCCCCCAAGGTGCTCCCACCCGTTACTGGGGAGGGAAGAGGGAGACGTGGTGTCTTGGCAGCACGTCTGTCCCACTGAGCAAGGGAAGGGGACGGGAACGTTTGCAGGCCCTGTCTCTGCAGGTGACTCATGGAGCTGTGGTTTTCCCACCCCAAAGTCGGAGGGCTGGATCCCGCAGCTGCGTTGAGCGTGTTTCGCTGCCTACGTGTCTGTGTTCAAAGGGATGGGGAGGAGGAGGCAGGCTCCGGCTTGTCCTACCCATAACCAGTCGAATTTGGGGAAGCAAGTCAGAGCTCGAAGAGGTCAGGGTGCGGCTTCCCACATGACAGGGCCATACTGGAGACCCCGAGTCCTGTGGGACCAAGCCGTGACTTCCCTAGTACGGAGGGAGAAGGGAAGGAGGCAAGGAGCCAAGAAGACATGCTGCCCTCAGCAAAGCAGCTTCATGTGGGGTCCGTGCAGCTGAGCCATTGCCAGCTGGGAGGGGACAGGTTTACCCTGGGGAGCATCACTGTATTCCATGGATCTGCAGGGATTAAGCAGCCCTCCTTGGGAAGGAGGCAAGGGAAGAGCAGGGGGGGGGGGGGGGTTAGGGATGTGCAGGAGTGCCATAGAGGCACAGCACAGCTTGCCAAGCAGTATGCCATGTATGGGCCGTTTGAGCCTCTGGTGAGTGACTTCACACAGGGACAGGGCAACCCAGCAGGGAAACAGCCATCCCTGCTTTGGGAAGAGCTGTTGTTCAGCACTGGCTCCCATCTTAGTCTCTTGGGAAAGAGCTGTTCCTTCCCTTCCCTCTGCCCACATATAAACACACCCAAACACCATTTTCTTCCACATGGGTATGCTGTGGGCATTGAGGAAGATGGCAGGGATACGAGGGGACCAGAAGCCATGGGTAACTACTGGGAATTGGGTAGGGCTAGGTAGGATTGGGACAGATGGACTCAGATAAGCAGATGGAGCCCAGAGGTGCAAGCATCCTGCTGGGTGGGCGAGATAGGATCATGACAGTGAGTCCCCTTGCACATCTCAGTCCTGCGTTCCTCCTATAAAGCCTGAGCCATAGTGAGAGTGGTAGACCTGGCACCACTTTGTTTGAGGACAGTGTGTGAGAACTGTTTCTGGGGATGACACATCCTGGACTATACGATGATCTCCTGAAGCTCTAGGGCTCAGAGAGTGGGATCTGCCTCTCTGCAATGGCAGGAATGGGAAAGCAACAGCTTCAAACCCTGCTGAAGTCATGGTTCCTGGGATTTTGCAGGGCGTGTTGTAATCCGGATGGGAGGTTTGCAGTTGCAGTGCTCTGGGATCACAGGCATTGCCCCAAACCAAACAACGGACTCGAGGGTGCAGGAAAGAAGTTATCCCCATTGCTATCAAACTGTAGGCCAGCGCTCACAGAAGAATTTAATCTAGCTAAAGATCAGCAGGCAGCCTTCCTGAGACATCCCAGCCCCACTGGGACAGCAGGGCTTGCTTTACACATTGACCATGCTTTGGCTGGTGCTCTGCTTACAGGTAATTAAAATGGCTTAACCCTGCAGCCCAAACAGCTGCCTGCAGATAACTTGTCTTTATGCCCAAGGGACCCTTACCTCATTGTCTGCTCCAGAGAACCCCTTAACTGCAAGACATGTTTGGAGGATACAAGGATTTCATTACACAGCGAGAGAGTGAAGGCAAAACTCAAAATACCTTTTCCCAGGATCAGGGCAATGGAAAGAAAAGGCACAAGAGAAGAGAAAAAACAGGTCCAAGGGATGTGAACGAGCAGAGGATTTGGAGATCCTACAGTAGGAGCATTCGCAGTCTGATTTCTCAGTTAGGCCAAGCATATCAGGAGTATTCCCAGAGCAAACAATGCAATTACTTTAGATTCACACTATGCCAGTCGGTTGTCAGGCCTGAGGTTCAGACTCCCAAAGGGTCCTGTGCAGACTTGCATGTAAGCTGTTGTGCTTTCCCAAGGGATACGGAAGCTCGGAGGGAGAATGCCACATGCACTTTTCTGAGGACAACTGTAAACTTCCTCTTCCTCTTGGGCTTCCTGTTGCTTCCCTGTCTGAGTCCTTCCCTTGAGGAGATCCACAGCAAAAACTCCCAGTCCTGTTCTTAGTGCTTGTATAGCCCAGAGGGATGAAAATAGCCCTGGGGATAAGATTGGGCTGCCCTTTCAGATCGCCTTCAGCTCTGCAAAGAGGCAGTTGTTTTCCATGTGAGGGGTGTTATTTGTTTCTGATGGGATCTCTGCTGAGGAAGGTGTGTCTCTCCCCTAAATGAAGTCTCTTCATTTCCCTTTGGGGCACGTCATTCTTATCCTCTTGCGCTGTTTCCTCCATCTCTGCCCATGTGTTTTGCTGGGTCTGAGCACAGGGTGACTTCGGGTGCAGAACCCATCACCCATTCTTGCTTAGGCAGTTCCAGTGTGGATCGATCTGCTCGCCACACTATCGATCTGTTGAGAGCTCAAGTCCAAAGACCTGTTTCTTCTGGCTGTTGGATGTGGTGCTGTGACAGCATCAGAAGCAGTCAGTTCTCAAGTTTGGTGCCTTTCCAGGACTGGGAAGAAACTTAGCTTTTGGTTTAATTAATGATTCTTTCATTTCATCCAACTGGTGGGTAACTGGCAAGGCACCAGTCTGTGCCTTGCAGCAGTATTCCCCTTGCTTAAACCAACTGTGCTGCTTAGCACAAGTGGAGTCTTTTACTTAGAATGACTGTGCCATTTTCCAGTCCCTGAGCTTACCTTTAATGAGCAAGTTAAGCTATTCCTGCGTGGCACTGTGCTGTGCCAGAGGACACGTCCTGCTCCGCTCTGTCTTCACACAAGGTGACAACATGCCTTAAAACCGATGTGTTTCTGCCCACCTTTGCCTCTTCTCAGAGTCTCTGCAGCCAAGCACAGCCCCTGAAACCTCTGCCCTTAACTGGATTGACCCTTTGAACCCTCTAACCCCCACACTAATAGGAGTTCATGACATCTATCTACTTACCTTTCTTTTCCCCCGCCCACACTGAAGTATCTGGGTACCTTGGGTACCTTACTGCCAGTATTGGTTTGTGGCATCCAGGTGACATCAACTCTTTTTGCAGGATGGGAGAATTAATGTTCAAACAAGTTAAGGAGCTTCTTTTAATCTCTTTTCCCTGGTTTCTTTTTTTTCTTGTTGCATTCATTTAATACCCATGTGGATATTTCTGGAAGTCTTTCTCCAGTTCTATTCTGGTCATTTTTTACCGAACTGGAGATGGGACTTTTTGTCCTCTTTTCTTTTGCTGTTAGCTATTTATATCCTTCCGTCCATCTTCTTACGTAGTCAAGCGTCCAGATGTGTTGTATCTGTCACCTTGGTGCCTAAGCAACAAGTAAAGATGTTTCTTAACAGATGTTAGCTCAAGCAATGCCTGCTCTAGAGCAGGGGTGACAAACAGGTGACAGCCTGTGAGCAATTCAAGCCCAGCTGCCATGCCCAGAGGTGGTGAAGCACCGAGGGGAGCCCTGGCCAGGCTTGTCCTATCCTTCTGTGGAGCATCAGTACACCAGGGGAGGTGTGGATTCATTCTGCGCAGCTCCTCCCTCCCTTGTGTGATGGTTATCAGTGTTTCTAGGACCACGCATGATAGGTCAGGAAACTCCATCACATCTGACCTACAAGTCTCCCTGCTTCTGCTTACAGTGCTTTGGCACCAGAGCCATTTTCCCCATCGTGATGGGGAGCAGGGCTGCTCTTGTGTGGTGCTGTGGTAATTGGGGAGCATCTGTCCTTGGTAAAGTTTGGCTTTAAAAAGGTACAGTGTTCCGCAGGAGCTGTGTCCGTATTGTCACGTCTGCTGAAAAACGCAGTAGTCTGGTTTGTGTTCTCTCTCCTGCTTCCCTCCCCACCCCAATCTGAAAAGAACACGAGTTCTCTTAAATAGCCTTCCATGTCGCTGTTAGCAAGTGGGAAGACACAAACAGCAGACGGAGGAGGAGGTGGGCACAGCAGGCAGGTGGAGGGTGGGAGCAAATCCGTCTGTCAGGAAGGAAGAAGGAATGGAGTCCAGAGGGACACGCATCGGAATGGGGCACCCTGTGGAGCGGGGCTGCGCGGTCCCATCCTGTGCTGTGTGGATTGTCCCAAGTCCCCAGTTGACTCCTAACCCAAGGACATGAATCCAGATGGATTGGAGCTGAGAGTGGGCTGTGGAAATGAAGGTGGGGAGATGCGCAGGCAGGCGGGAGGTGCTTTCTCTTGGGGTGTGAGAGCTGTTGGGAAGGTCGGTTGTGGAGATGGCTAACACACAGAATAGGCTTGCAAGTGGGGACGTTGGGTGTTTCAGAATGAGTTTTCCTTCTGCTTTTGAAACGAACTGAAAATGTCCATGGGAATGAAATTTCAAAGGGAAATTTTGGCCTGGCTTGCTCCAAAATGTGCCATTGCATTACAACCAAAGCATTTCATTCTGGTTGTGGTTCCGGTCAGTGTTTTACCATATTCCATTTGAAAGAGAGGAGAGTCCAAAAGGATAAGTTGTTCTACAATGAGTTTAATAAGACTTAAAACAAGAAAACCCTTTTTTTGACAATGGGAAAAGCTAAAACCACAAAAAAAGGAAACATTCAATCCCAAGGCTGGCCAATGCAACCTTATCAAAAGGCTTTTTATTTATTTAATTGCATTTTGCCAAAATCAGCACGTTCCAGAGGACAGCTTTGGCTTGGACTAAATGGCACTTTCCATCAGAAAAAACATGCCGTGTTGGAAGATTTTCCACTAGATCTAGTGCTTTTTTCCACATGCTCTCCATTTTTGTGGCCACTTCGTCAGCCCCTGGTTTCAGCTAGGATGAAGCACACAGGAGCCCCGAGAGAGCAGTTGACCTCTTGGTCTTCGAAGACCACGATGATTCACTGGAGCTCTCCACAGTGGCATAGAGGGAAATACATCTGCCCCTCCGAGCAGCCAGCCTTTGGAGCACAGCTTAATGCTCTGTAAGGAGACAGGGAGCCTAGTGCTGATGCAGTTTCAGCAGAAGTCAATAAAATAGCTATGAAAGTCAAAGAAATATGGCAATTAAGGCCAAGCGAGCTATTTAACCCTCGGTCTATGGGCCTAGTTTCTCCAGTGTGAGGCTGAAAATGGAATGTTGACTTTCGGCTTGCTCCATCCTGTCTACTGTTAATAGATGCTTGTGGGGAACTGATTGCTTTTTGGTTCTGGCTTGTTTCTCATGAATCTAGAGTTAGGGAACAGTTAGGTTTAGAGCCTACTATTGGGATTCAGACCTGCAGCTCCCATCACAGTTGTTGGTATCCCAGCCTTCCTACTCAGGCATCCCCAGATGGGGGAAAAAGCGGGACGTGCAGAGAGAGACCCCAAAACCCAGCCCAAACAGCAGAAACCCAATATAGATGCTGATGCATCCATCAGACTCTGGGTGCTGCATAGCAGAAATGTCTCACAGGATGTGTATGAAGGGACATCTCTATACCTGGGCATAGGAGGCCCAATGAGTCACTCAGCACAGCCTGTCGTTCCTCCTCCTGAGTGACATTTGTCATCGAATTCCCCTGAGTGTTACATCACAACCCACCTCCTCCCTGGGGCTACCTGGAAGCACAAAGCTGCCTTGTTTGAGGAGGGGATAATAAGGTGCCAAGAAGCCCTCATTAACTCAAAGTCTCCCATTACCCCTGCTTGTCCCACCAGAAAGACCAAGCCTTGCTCCCATTGAGGTACCCAAAGGGAAATGCAGTGTGGTCCCCATTTTGTAAGCTCTCTGCAGGACAAACCATCTTCTTCCTGCAGAAGTCCCTTTGAACTCCTCCTCCTCCCGACTTGCCCTCTGCTCTGGGCTAAGTGCTAAATGTCTTCACAGTGCAGTGAGCCCTTGCTGACTGCCCTCACCTTTCTGTGGGGGTAAGAGTGGATAACACCATGTCGGGCTCCCTTGCCATCCCCAGGAAAGCAAAGCCACTGCCCCATGTATCCCAGAGCTGTGTAGCAGGCAGGAGCGTGACCCCCTGTGGGAGGCCTCCTCGCTGCCTTCCTCCCCCACTTCTGATGCTCATCACTGGGGCCAGACCAGGCTGCCTTTAATGGGTGGTCTTGCCACTTGTTTACAGTTTTGAGCCTTACAAGCTCAGCAGGCTCCTAAGACCCCCCTGCGCAGGCGTTCTGAAGCTCAGCAATCATTCCCCAGACAGCCTGGATGGAGGCTGTGACCTTAATAGATAGAGTGATGCATCTCCATCCTGCACAGAGCCTGTGTCTCTGCCAGCCGCCCTCCACTCAACCCCACCATCTGCTGCGAGGTCTGGAGTCAACGGGACTCCCAGGCACCCAAATCTGGCCTGTTCACGTGTCTCTTCTCACTGATGTGGCATTGCTGCTGAGCTGTAGCGGGCTGTGCCAGGTCTAAACCTGGGCTAGGAGCATCAGCAGCCACTTTCAGCAGGCAAGAGGTGAGGCAAACCTGCAGTGCTCCTTGGGGCAGTGGGGAATGGGATTGTGGAGCTGGCTTTGCTCAGAGGTTGAACGGGACACTCACCATCAGCCTCAGTGGCTCTCATAGTTTCTGGCGTGTTCTTACACAAAATGACATAGATTTGGTTGCAGCCAGTTTGCTCCTTGAGAAAAACATGAGCTGCATTTTGGGAGCCTTTAGTCTAGCTGTTGATGTGGATAATGTTTTAGTTTTGCTCCCAGGCGCTGTCAAGAGAGTTAAGTTTTCCACTTCATCTCCCTTGGTTGGTTTCCTCAGCCATAAAAATGAGGGTGACCTCTTCTGTTTGCATGAGTGGTAGGTGGGGCTGTGAGGCCTCACCACAAATGCCTCCATACCTGCTTCCTTAGGTGAGAATTGTCACCATAATATGCAGATACCCACATCTAAACCGAGCCATTCAAGTGAGATTGCCAGTGCTTGCTTGGGTGGCCTTGGGCACATCTCTTTGTCATTCAGCACCTCTGATTTCCCCATCCCTGAAAGCAGGGGTAATGATACTTTCCTGCCTCTCAGGGTGCTGGAAGATTAATTAGTTACTGTTTGAAAAGCCTTTTGAAGATGCAAAGCTTTTCATAAAGATGAAGACTTATGCCTACAGGTGGGGCCCAGGTAGAACTAAAGGCTGGTGTCTGTCCCTCTGCAATGTGGAGATGGTAGATCCGGGAAGAGGTTAAATTAGTTCCCTGCACAAGGACTTGGTGATAAGAAAGCTGAGCAGCAGCAGGCTGGGAATAAGGCAGGGCACCGAGATAGGGTTTATATGTACACACTGTTCTTGACAGCCTGTTATTCATGGGCAGGAGGCCTTAAACAGGTCAAAGTCGGGAGGTCTGAGTCTCTTTCACTTTTCCTTGGACAAGATCATCATAGAAATACAGAATGCTTTGGAGTTCGAAGGGACCATAAAGATCATCTTGTTCCAGACCCCCTGCTATGGGCAGGGACACCTTCCACCCCTAAAGAGAGAGGCAGACGGCTGGCAAAGGGTGTCTGTCCATTGCATCTGTTTGGTGCCATGTTTGCACTTACGTTGTTTGCAAAGCTTTTGCCTAGTTGTCAGCTCTGATGGGTCATGAGCCGCCAGAACATGGATCACATTTTTCTGGTCACATAAAAATTGTGTTGTTTCTGTGCCCAAACAAATTATAGTAGAACAGAGCACGGCATTCCCACTTGCAGGAGTAGGAAACATTTTCCTTTAACTTAAGGAGATAGTGCAATATCAGCAATACATTATATACTAAAAGGATAATGGGAAGAAAGACAAGAGGAAAGCGAGACCACAGTCACAAAGCCGTGACCGGTTAGCATGCATTTAAACTGTAGAAAAGTGGGACTTTTGGTCTTCTTCACAGAAATTGCAGGTCTGGTCAACACCAGCATGGTTTGGCAGGCAGAGGTGCATTTTTCACCATGTCTTGGGCGGAAGACCAGAGGGTTTGTGTCCTTTGGTAATTTCCCATGACCTGGCATCTACCCCTCTGATAAAAGAGGCCTGATTTGAGTGAGGGCAGAGAGAACCAGGGGCTGGTGGGGGCAGCCAGCTTAGGGCTGCCAGCCATTAACCCTGGCGCTGAAGTCACGCCTGAGTCAGCAGAGTTTCGGCTTTGTCGCGTTCCCATTGTGGAGGCGAGTGAGTCACGACCGGCCGAGCCCTGAGAGCTCCCCGGCTTCCTGCTCTGAGCTGTCAGCCCAGGGAGGGAAGGAAGGATCTGCTATTCCCTCTTTCTGTGCCATCGAGTTTATTTTTGTTTGTGTTGAATCTCTTCAGTCTCCAGTTCCTCCCTTTCGGAAATGAGGCGCTCTATGGGTTACTATCTTGATCCCCTCTTCACAGCTCTTCATTAAATCCCTCCTCCTTAGCACCTGGAGAGCTCTAATAGCGAGAATATTTAGCCCTGGACCTGGACTCCTTGAACGACATCCAAGGCAACAAGAAGTCCAAGAAGGAGGCAGGGCAGAAAAAATACTCATGTACGTTTGGGGACTGAGCCCATCAAGATAAGGTCTCGGGACAGTCTCAGCTTAATTAGCTTACCCCTGCTTAATGCTTCAGCATTCCCCCCTCCTCCACACTTGATTTTCCAGCTGTGCTGTTTTTTTCTGCCTTTGCTTCCCCACCCAACCACCAAATAAGCATTGGCTCTGACTGTGGTCCTCTTTCCCAGTCTTCCCTCTTGTTTACAGCTCAGAGTTGGTAAGCGAGAAGACTCTGGCTTTTTCCTTGCTGGCAAGCAATAAGATGGCTCTTGAGAGAAGGGTCTTCGATTTCTTTGCTCTTTGCCCACCCTTGTATTTTCGTGGCCTGCTGCCTGCTTTCCCTAGTGGAGAATTATGATCCTGGGCGTATCACCGATGCCCCTCCAGAGGGAATAGTGGCTAGGGATGAGAAGGTGCAAGTGATGTTGGAGAGCCACAAAAGGGGTAGGAACTGTTGTAAAATGGAAGGAAGGCAAAGTCAAAGAAACAAGCCTTGTAGACCCAAGTTGAGAGGCAATCCTCTCCTGGCTTACTGAGACAGGTAGCAGGGGAAGAGGGAGCTGTGAGTTAGCTATAGTGAGTTGCACAAGGCCACAGGGGATAGGAGATGACGGTCTTGTGAAGCCAGGCACCAGATAGGTATGAGTAAGAGCTCGCAGTGGGAAAAGAGCTGAAGGGAAAGGCTGCGTGGATGGGAAAGTGGTCCCAGTGCCGGTACATGTCAGGTGGAGGCTGGGGGCAGCCGGGTTCGCTGCTCAGGTGTGTGGGAACTGGCAGCTCTTGCCCAAGGATTAGCCGACATGCTTGCGGGGCGGGGCGGGCAGCGGAGCCGGCTCCTCCGTGGTGACTGAGGAGCCTTTGTGCTTTGTTGCTGAGCATGGGGTTTCACAGCTTTATTGCAGGAAGGCCTTTCCCAGTGCTGTGTCAGCTCTTTCAGCTGCTCTGCCAGCCCTCCTGCGTTTGCCATGGGGCATGTTCCCCTCCTTGACTTGGGGGGGGGGGGGGGGAAGCAAAGCATCTGTGTGAAAGCCAGGAGAGGTACAGCACGGAGTGGAAGCCGGGAGCAAAGGCAGGAATCGTTGTTCCGTTCCCACTCCTCTGGTTGGCAGCCCTTTTCCTAGAGAACGAGAAGGTTGGCTACAACTGAGAGCGTTCACAAAGCAGAAGCACAGACAGCAAGAGCTAATGGTCCAGCCTGGTGTTCATCTCGGCTTTCCGCTGTCTGTTTGATCTGTGGCCAGGCTCACCCTGGCGTCTGCTTTTCTTTCATCTATTTCTGTGAAGAACGCCTGGGACAAACATGGCCTCGGTGTTATTTGGGGCCTTTGTGTGAATCCCAGTGGTGGCTCAATGAATAGACCTTCCACACCTTAACAGAGAGCAAGTGGAGCGTCAGTGGATCAGGCCCTTTGGGGACGATCTTTTATTGAAGAGGATCCTGAGGCTACTTTTAGCTTCATTTATCCTAAGAGGAAATAACTGCATAGGCAGAAGGCAACCCTGCTTTATCCCAAAGGCATCTCCACTGCCCTGTCCCAGCAGACAGCCAGTGAAGAGACCTCACTCAGTACAAGCCATTGACTGGACCTCAGACAATAACATCTCTGCTGTTGCTGCTGCCTGCTGGTTCTGAATATGAACCAGTGACCTAGAGTAAAAGACCTTGTGTTTCCCATTTGCAAGCCAAAGCCAAGCCCGTTGGTTCTTTTTTGAGAGGGATTTGGATGGAAGCCAGACGGGCCAGTGTGCACACTGCCATTTCCCATTCAGCTCCCATAAAGCTCCCAGCTCTCAGCTTGGGGAAGGGATGCTTGGGTGTGCCCCCACCCGATCACGGTGTTATCTCAGGCCTTTCATGTGCAGCCATGTCACCTGGAGCTATAATCTTGCCACATCTTTTGCATTCGTCTTCTTTCTGAGGCCCTTGTGTTGGAAACTCAGTCTTCCTCTTCTAACCCCTCTGGTGTACAAGCTCCACAGTGAGTGGGGCAGAACTGAATCAGTGCATGACAGTGAGACCTCCAGTGAAAGTCTGCTGCTGCAGGAAGTGCATGCTGGTGAATCACTGGAGACCACTCCTTCGTTGCAGTTGGCTGCAAGCATTGACTAAGCAGGGTGAGGCAAGCACTGTGCTCTTTTGGAAGAGCAGCAGAGTGCTGATTTGAATGCCTGGCAATCAATACAAAGTCTCTCTGGCAAGAGGACAGGTATTAACCCCAACATCTTGGCGCAGCACCAGCTCAAACCTTTGCTTCTTGCCACCTGAAATTCCCCTGCTGGGATTTAGGACCTTCTTTCCCATTTCCCACCCTGCCTAACACACCTGCAGCATTCCTCTGGGCTGTTGGAATCTGGTTGCGTTCTGCTCCACAAGGGCTGTGTTTCAGACCTTGGTTTCCATGTAAGAATAAGGGAGACTTGGAAGGTGAATTCAGAAATGCCAGCAAATGCTTTTTGTAAGGTCCAGCTGCTGTGACCTTCAGTTTAGTTATATAAGTGATGCAAAGACTATCAGTACTGATTCCTCTGACTTTTGCATCAGCCGTGATATTGCCACACTGAAGGGTGCCTCATCACGCTTGCTGCCAAGGGCTGTTTCAATGCCCTTGGGGTGAGATGAGTATCAGGGAACAGGAGGGAGAGAAATTGGTGAGAGGCTCAGCCGAGGCAAGGTTGTGCAAAGCAGCGTGGAGTTCACATGGTTCTTAACAAAGAGGCATTGATTGGAGGCTTGCTGTTGTGACAGAGCTCGCCAAGGCCTGGAGATCATTTCCAGAGCTTTCTATATGGGGGAGCAAGAACCAGATTTACAAGTGTGGGAGCCTTGATGTAATAACAGCACCTTGTGGGCTTTTAGGAGAAAGGGTTTTCAGGTTCAAGAGCCACAAGCTGCCACTTCATCTGCTCCCTCCCCAGCGCCCCTCACGCCCAAGGAGTCCAGACCTCCCTTCCCAGCCCATTCCCTGTGCCGCAGGGCACCTTGAGTTCTGCATGGTGCCCCCAAGGCCTTGGGTGACCTAGTAAATATCTGGGTTTGGGATCGTGGGGAAAGGCATCAGTGCAAACCACTTCAGAGGCCCAGGTGGAGGAGTAGGATCTCAGAGGTCTCCACTAATGAGGTCTTGGCACCAGCATGTCTTTGGCACTCATCTGGGCCTTTTTTATTGCTTTTGGTCCTGAACAAAAGCTAACACCAAGAAACTAACGAGTAAAACACACCTCGGCAAGCTTCAACCCATACACCTAACGCTTCCGTGTGTGCTGGCTGCCCCTTGGGAGGTATCAGAGTGGATTGGTGGGCACTGGGAGATCTGGCATAGGCACCCCAAATGGGAGGATGTATCCGAGCCTTTTCCCTGCCACACCGACCACACCGATCCTTGAGCAAAGAAGCAGCAAGGCGAGCCCCCAGCGCTGCACATCCACGCGCACCCTGCTTACCATGTTCAAGGCTCTCCAGAGGTTGATTAGGGATTTTATTTTCTCCTCCTCTCCCGGCCTTGCACGCTCATTACCATCAATTATCTATGCGTTTGCCCTGATGAATTATTGAGTGTGTAACGGGGCGAGGGAAGACCTGCCATCCCAGCTCAGTCACCTTGCAAGCAACTGCTCCCTAGAGCATGGTGGCCGCTAGTTTGCCCTCTGGCTTCTGCTTTAGGATGGGAGCATGGAAGGCTAATCCAGCAACTTGCAAAACCCCTTTACTCCATCTGTCCCCCTTCCTCATCGCTGCTGTTGAGGTGCGGGTGTTGTTGCCCCGGTATGGAGCAGAACAATGGGTGAGCTGTTTTCCTGACGAGAGCCTTCGAGGAGCACAACAGAAAGGGTTCACCCTCTCTTGCAAAAGAGCCATGGGTTATTCAGTCACCTGGAAAGGAAACACGATTTCCGCACGGTGTTTGGGGTTTTTTGGGGGTATTTTTTGTTTGATTTGTTTTGTTCTCGTGCTGTTTTTATTCTCCCCCGTTTTCCCCTGAAGCCTTTAGAAAGTTTGGAATGTGTTTTTGTTAAAGCTGCTGCGTGTAGGAGCCTGAATCCCAGCTTTGGCAGCGTGGTGTTGCTGGCAGGCAGTACCTGAACTGGCACCAGCTTTTTCCCTAGCCAAAAGTTTGCTACACCTGGGCAGAGGGCTCTGCAAGGGTCTGGTTTGTCAGCACCAAAGCCTGCTTTTTCTCCAGTTCCTGTCCAAGCAGTCTGCACTGATGCATGGGCCCCATGGCAGTGGTAGGGTAGAAGGGGGAGAGCAGGAGTGGGAATTGTTTCCACTGCTCAAAGTCAAGAAAAATCACTTGATTTTTAAAAGGATCATTCATTAATTTGCAGGGAAATCATAGCTTGAAGAAAGGACATAGCAATGATAAGTGAGGGACTGGATTGATCTCCCTCTTGTGATGTATGTCGCATTCTCCACCAGGCTGGCTGGCAATATCCTTATTTAAGAGGCATGTCTTAGGTACCCATCCTTGGGCAGCGGTAGCCTGCATCCCGGCATAGCCTTCTGCATGCAGTGCCTATCCACAGCCCTTGCTAGGGAGAGACCAGGCTGCTGCCCTGCATGGGAGCTCTGGGGAGATGCCGGTGGCTTTCCATCCGTCCTCTCTGGAGTTCGGCTCATCCCTCGCTTTGCTGGCAAGGGAGGAGGCGCCGGGCCACGACTTCCTCCTGTCGCGAACGGGGCCTCTTTTATTGGGATGTGGAAAGCTGGGTTCAAAGGGAAGCGCTGGGGCCTGTGGGGGGTCAGGCAGCTTGTGTGGGAGCGCAGCCAGCTGCGCCATCGCCCCAGCCGTGGGCAGGTCCTGCTCCAGGGCATGGGCCCTTCATGAAAGAGGTGGGGACCGGTGCTGATGAATCCGCTCTGCTCCAGCCTTGGGAGAAAGAGGGAGTGCTGAGCACACCTACAGCAGGAGATGGGCGGCAGGTTGTTCCCAGGGCCTTTGCTACGTGATTGCTTTTGCTCTCCGGCAAGCTCCCACACGCTTTGTGAAGCTCTGAAGGCTTCCGAGCCAGACTGCTTGGCAAATGGTGTTGCTCACCTCCACGGGTGTGGGCACTTCTGCAAGAGCCTCTCACCTGCAGGGTAGAAGGAGCAGCACATGCTGCGTGTTGGAGGCATCTCCCCTCTCGCCATCCGTCTTCCTCTCATCCCAGCATAGCGTTATCTACATCCAGTGCCCTCATTCCATCAGGAAGGCTGGTGTGTGTTGGGGTCCCACAGGTCACGGGCTGGTCCGGTGTCTAATAGTCTTCATGCATGCAGGCACATGAGGGCACCAGCGCTTTGCTGTGGCTGTGAGCGGCACTGAAAGGCATTCCTGAGCACCCAGCTGCGATGCTAGGGTGTGGGGCAAACCAGCACTTGACTCAGGGAAGGGGGCAAGTTCACACAAAGCTCTAGAGACTGAGTTTCGGTCTTAACTGCTGATGACTGTGGTCAACTGATGGCGTCTCATGGCCGGGATGGATTGTTGAGGCTTGTCCTCGGGGTCATAGGCGTGGCGTGGTGGGAAGGAGAAGGGGAGAAAGAAGAGGTTTAGAGATGAGATGTGGGGACTGAGATGAGGCGGAGTGCTGCAGGCATGGTGTGAGAGGACAACATGGGAGCATGCCGAGGGGATGGTAGAGGTGATGCTTGTGGGTGAGGCTTTATGTATGCCTGCACTTGGTGTGCGTGTGAAGGTGCAGGAGGGAGACCTTGCTCAGGTTCATGTGTACATCACGGGGTACATCCACCAGGAGCCTGGGGGCGTTAAGACTGAGGAATTCATCTTGAGCTTACATGAGGAACCTGTTTGTCCCCCGCAAGAACAGAGCATTCTGAAATGCTCTGTCCCCTCAGTTAGGAGATGTTTCTCTTGCCATAGGTTTTTTCTTTGCCCAGACTTTGTCTCTTTCATTACCCTTTCATGTTCCTCCCTCTTTGTACATCTTTCTTTTTTTATTACCCCTTTCTTTTCCTTTACTCTGTCTCCCAGAATACATCCAATTTCAGATTCTGCCAGAAGCAATGAGCAAAACCCGCTTTTCTTGTTCTTACCACCTTGCTTCTGTATTGCATTTATCACATAAATACTGGTTGTATAATTACCAGAGCATTATCTCTAAACATACAGATTAGGGAAAGACACAGTGGCAGTCAAAGATGAATTTCAGGGCCAGTCTGGTGGGAGCCCTTGTACTCCAGCTGTTAGGGGAGGGATCAGCTGAGACAGAATAGCAGTCAGGAACACCAGCCGCCACTTTGCCTGAGCACCTTTCATCTTTACTCCGCAGGATAAAGGTGGAAGGTTCCTAAATGCAGCCACTTCTGGGGTTAATAAAAGGCCACAGAAACAATCTAGATTAGGCAGGTAGATCATGCAAGGTGCATGGGCACTGCTGTAAGTCTGTTCTTAGATGGGAACTATTGCCACTCCAAAATTAGGGCTGAGTCTTAGCAGCTTGCTTAATTACTGATGCATTTGCAATAGGATTAAATGGATGTCTGAGTGTGTGTTAGCATATGTTAGGATATGCTGTGCTGATAAATATCAGTGCTTTCATGAGCCTCCAGATACGCATGCTCTGCATATTTACAGCAACTGATCAAGTGTCACCCAAATTTGAAGACAAAAGGAAGGAAAGTATTATTGATCCAACCTCACGCCTTTTGGTGACCGTGAACCCCAGCATTAGGGCTGGTTGTAGTGAAGTGTAAACACCGACTGTGGAAAGGAAGGTGTTTATGAACAGGAGTGAAGCTGCAGGAGGTGGAGGTGGATGCAGGTAGTCGCAGAAGATGATGGGTGCCTGTAGCCATAGATTGGCCTCATATCAGCCATGCCGAGAAGCAGACAAATGAATAAATGAAGGAATTCATGGGCGTGATGTCCAAGAACTGTTCTTTTGCTCACTTTCTCTGTCTGAGAAGCACGGGTATATTCATGTCTTTCTGTTTTATTGCAGGGCTGCAAGCTCAGACTGTCTTAGTCAATGACACAGTCTCGGGGTTTATCGGAACAGACGTGGTCCTGCACTGCAGCTTCACCAATCCGCTCCCCAATGTGAAGATCACGCAAGTGACGTGGCAGAAAGCCACCAATGGCACCAAGCAGAATGTGGCCATCTACAACCCTGCCATGGGGGTCTCCATCCTCTCGCCCTACAAAGAGCGGGTGACTTTCCGGAATCCATCCTTCAAAGATGGCACCATTCAGCTCTCCCGGCTAGAGCTGGAGGATGAGGGAGTTTACATCTGTGAGTTTGCTACCTTCCCAGCCGGCAACCGGGAAAGTCAGCTCAACCTCACTGTGCTGGGTAAGAGTCGTGTGAGCCATTGCCTCCAGTTAAACAGATCTGGAGGAGCCTGAGACTCATTTCCTGGCAGCTTAGGGCAGAGGTGAATCTTGGGTGTGAATTGCACCTATGGTGATCTTTCAGGTTGACTATAAAGAGGCGAAGAGCAGGGAGGTCAGGGTAGGTGGTTCACTGAGCTCTCACAGGAATGCCTCTTCCTCTTTCCAGGCCTCGGTTCCCCTGCCTCTTAAATGCAGGAGTGATAACAGTGACCTGGTCCCTAAGGGAGTGGTGAGCCGTAGTGAGCCGGTGGCTGTCAAGAGAACAGAGAAAAGACAACAGAAAGATCCTATGCACAAGTAGAGCTTGTCCGTGGAGCTTAGGTTGTGAGTGCATAGATGCCACCCACAGCGTGCGTGATTCATTTGCTCTCCAGTTTTGGTTTCTCATTCAAGCATAGCGCTGAAAACCTATGGCAGGAAAGGACTGACTTTCCATGGTGTATCTGTGCCTCTAAGGGACCTCCACCATTCTTTCTGCAGAGTAGGTTGCTGGTGGTTTTCAGCAGCAGGCTCAGTGGTGCTTGATGTCTCTTGGGCGGTAGCATTGCTTTCCTAACCCTTTTCTTCTCCTCCTTTTTGCAATTCCTTGCAGCCAAGCCCACAAATTGGATGGAGGGCACCAAGCGGCCACTTATTGCTAAGTCTGGCAGGACAGAAAAGATCTTGGTAGCTACCTGCACCTCCTCTAATGGGAAGCCTCCCAGCACTGTCACCTGGGACACCAAGCTCAAAGGGGAAGCGGAGTTCGAGGAGATCCGGAACAGCAATGGCACCATCACCGTGATCAGCCGGTACCGGCTGGTGCCGAGCCGGGAAGCCCACCGCCAGCAGCTCATGTGTGTGGTCAATTACCAGCTGGACCGCTTTACCGACAGCATGACCCTCAACGTGCAGTGTAAGTGAGCAGGGGCAGGGCTGGAGAGAACGCTCCATGGCCAGGCCCTGGGGTGGAGATAAACCTGGCTAAAAAGGGGGTTGTTCTGAATGCAAGATGCTGGCCTGGTGCAAGGGTTGAAGTAGGGGCTGCTCTCTCCTTCTGGAGAGTGAAAGCTGAAGTGACGCCTGGAATAATCATATGCTTTCTCTTTCTTCTTCCCCTCTCTGCCTCTGCCATGTCCCTTTCTTCCTCCTCTTCTCTCTCTCTCTCTTCTTCATTCATCCTCTCTCACATTCCTTGTCCCATCATCTTCCCCACCTTTCAATCTCTCTCCTTCTGGCACCTCTGCCCCCTCCTCTCTTCCTACTTAATTTTCTCCCTCTTCTTTTTCCATGATTCTTTCCTCTCCTTTTCCCTCCTGCCCTTCCATCTTTTTCATCCCCTTGCAGATGAGCCAGAAGTCACTATCGAGGGGTTTGATGGCAACTGGTTCCTCAATCGGAAGGATGTGAAGCTGATATGCAAATCTGATGCCAACCCCCCAGCTCACACCTATGAATGGAAGCTGTAAGTGTCTGCAGTGCTACTCCTCTGAGCAGCACATATGATCTTCAAACAGGGACAAGGAAACCTCAGTCACCCTCTGGTCAGTTAGGGCCTGGTCACATTACTGTCAGTGATGATGTCCAAGGTAAAACCTGTGTATGTGAGGGGAGAGCTGGTCAATTGCAGCCTCAATACCCTGGATAACTTCCTGTTCTCACCCCACTGGAATAACATCCTGCTGTGGTGATGTGAAGCAGCTGAGATATGACAAGGTGAATAATTTGCCCAGCACCAGTCAAGTGAGTCAGTAGGAGAGCTGAAAAAGAACCCAAGGGTTCCCTTCCTTAAAGGGGCACAAATAGCACCAAAATTATCTCCATGTCAAAAAGCCTTTCCCTGGGATCAGCCCCAGCAGTGAGCAGGAGCTCCCCCTTGGAACGCTCATCCTCCTGTGACTGACATTAAACAGAAGCAATTCCCGATCCTTCAGGGTTTCAGCTTTTGGTTTGAACGCACTAAAGGGATTGAAGAGTGAGTGAGGGGTGTCTGGGGAGTCGGATGGGAATTGATGCAACCAGGTGTGGTTCTCTCTCCCTCTTTCTTTCTAGAGGCACTCGTGTAGCTTTAAAAAAGAAAGATCAAATGGATCCTTTCTTCTTTTCAGCTGGCATTTGTCATCAGGAAAGAGGCTCTCAAAATGGCTTTGTAAGGAGCTAGGCATATTCACTCTTAACTCCGCTTCCCAGCTCAAACTGTTCACAGTGAAAGGCTGAAGAGGATTGTTTTTCTTGCCGTCTTTCTAGTTCTTGTTCCCCTTTCTCTTGCTCTCTTGGTTCTGCCAGTTCGACTTAAACTCCAAGGGACTCTCTGGGTTCCTCACAACGTTGCCAGGGAAGCGGTAGAGGCAAAGATGCTCCTTGTGGCACCAAGGCAGAAGAGATTCCAGTTTAGGCTATCTCTGTGCAGCAGGACCGATGAATTGAGCTGAAGCAAGCCCTGTGAGATGGAGCTGGGGACAGAAGGCAGGGTTTTGCTGTGCTTTTGGGCAAGTCATTTCATCCCTTTGTTCTGCTATTGCTCACATCTAGGCTGGAGGCTGAATGCTTGCTGGGCTCCTGGGCACCAGGCTTTCTGCAGCAGGGGCTCTGTCACTGACCCTGGTCTCTGTTGGAGCAGTCTGCTCCTGCTATGATAGTGATGCTGAAGTCAGGCTTAAAGCTGAAGCACGGGGTCACCAGGTGCCAAATGTCTCAGCCAGGTGATGTGTCTGCAGCCCTGGGCAAGAAAGTGGTTTAGTTACCAACTAGGTTCAACCACAACAGGGGATGCAGGTGTTAGGGTTGAGCATGGCACTGCATGACTATTATGTGTCATTGCACACCTGGTTTATACACTGTGTGGGTAATAAAGTCAGCTCTGGCAGAAATGGATTCTTGGGAACAGCATCTCTGTGAGCCAGGCACTGAGTTGGTCCCCATGTGCTTATCTGATTGATGCCTTTTTTGTCAACGCTGGAAAGAGTTCTTTTCCTACTGGATTCTCTGTGAGCTGGGCATATGTCCATTTGTCTGTCTTTAGCCTGCAAGGGTTTCTTGACGTACAGCTGGGAGCATCAATACTTTGCTTTGAGAAGGAACTGTGGGAAGAATAATGGAGAGAGAAAGCAAGGAGCTACAGAGTGTGGGTTTCAAAGCCTGACAGTGCTTCAGCCTGATTCCCCAGTCTCTCTGGCACACTTGATGGGTCAGTTAGGACAGTATATAGGATTATTGACCTGAGAGGATGGAAAGGAACGATGGAGCTCAGCTGAAGATAAGGACAATGGAGGTGGAAGAAGAGGAAAATAGAGAAAGCAAGTGAGACTGGGGGGAAAAAGAGGAAGAAAGGAAGGAGGATGGATGATGTTTGGTTCCTGGTTGAAATGTAAAAGCCAGCCATCCCTGAAGAGCAACAGTCAGGGTTGCTGTTAAAGGAAGCGATAGCCTTCTTTAGCATCACACACACAGATTTCAGATGTGCCCTTTAGTTCAGGGCCCTATAGGCAGAGGATCAACGTTAGGCTGTTGTATTCTAACATCTTTGGGATCATTGGCCTGATGTAGCTGAGAAAGGCTTAAAGTATTTGCTATACGTATGTGCCTATGTGTACACGTAGACATGCAAAATATGTGCATGTGCATTTAGGCACTTCTTTACAGACCTAATTATACCCCCATTATTCCCTTTTGTTTCTTACAAATTGCTGACAATATGTGCACATCTTTGGTGGGAGGAGGGGAAAGAATGACTTGAGTAATTTTTAATTGCCTAAGAGAAGTAATTACTTTACTTTGCTTCAGTAATTAAGAATAACCAGGCCATGTGTGTCTTTTCCTAACACACAGGGGGTTTGGTTTTATTTCTTGTCTGATTTTGTTCATTCATTGTGTGTATCTCCAGATCTCCTTCTGCCTTATGCCAGTTTCACACCTCTTCTGACGTGGGCAGGTCATAGGTGGCAGGGCTCTAAATCAGCACTGCTTTACTCGAGCTGAGTTGCAATTAACACTGGCTGATAAGCTGCCCAGGAGACTTCCATGGGCAGGAAACTGGAGTAAACCAGGGTCAGGTTGATGTCCCATTCCTGTGTATTCCATCAAATGCAAAGTCAGGCTTGGAGGTGACCCAGATATGTCCAATCTCCCTTGTAATCGCAGAGAAAGGGGGAAAAAAACACCCCAAACAATCCATATAAAGAACCTTGGTTCTCATCATTCAATGGATTTACCTTCTTTGTTTCCTCCAGGCCAAATGGGACTCTGCCAGGGAGCGTGGAAATCCAGAACAACACCATCTACTTTAAAGGGCCCGTCTCCTACAGCGTGGCTGGCACCTATGTCTGTGAGGCCTCCAACGCCATCGGTACCCGGTCGGGGTTGGTGGAAGTCAATGTCACAGGTAGGAAAACACTTGGTGTGCTTTGAGAGACGGAAGAGGAGGAGGAGGTGGGGAGAGAAGGGTACAGGTGGCTGACAGCTACCAGTTATGTCTCCTTAATGTCTGCTTTAATCACCAGTGTCCCCTCATAGGGGTGGAAGTTTCATGCTGGGAAGGGAGCAGTGAAGTTCTTTGCTTTGTCCTGGTTTTGGCTTGGAATTTTTCTCCTTTCTACTTGTTTTTTCCTTTCTTAAACCAAGATACATTCATTTTCCAACCCCCCTTGTCTTCTGCTTTGGATTCAGAGAGATTATTGGATAAGTCAGAAGCGAAGGCACAACAGGGAGACATCTGTTAGAAGGTAGAAGAAGGAGCAGGATGAGGATATGGACTACCACTGAGGCAGTAAAGCATGAGACGGATGAGGCAGTTGTTCAGGATGATGTCTGGTGTTCAGGATGATGTTTGGTGTTTGTGATGTTAGGCAGTGCTCCTTCCAAGGCCAGGTTGGTCTGTGCACTTGCTCGTCTGACCGCCACACGTTACCAAGCATCTGTGAGTAGCGCTTGAGCAGCATTGTCTGGGCTGCAGAAAGCAGTCACATCACGGGATGCAGACAAGGTGGGCAGGCAGCACAAAGCAGGGCACGTGGGCACTTTTCCAGCCAGGCTCACAGCAGGGACCGTTGGAGCAGCCTGTGTCCTGCAGGTACCACTGACAGCAGTGATGCCTGCAAACCGGATGGGGAATGAGGTGCACTGGGGTCTTCCCAAGGCATGGGAAATACAGGAAAGGTGCTGGGGTTGTTACCCCTACCTGCTGTCCAGCCTGAGGCAAATCGGACCTGGTAGCAGGCCACCTCCTTGAGCCACCCCGGTCCTGGAGGAGCTGTCTGACCTGGGAGTGATGAAATGGGCTTATCAGGGGAGGCAAGCTGCTGCTCTCTTCGCCCACTCTCTATAGTGGTAAGTGCTGGGCAAGCATAAAGAGGAGGCCTGGGCTGCTGACCTCCTGAAATTAGCAGTAACACTGTGTTTGGCACCCTCACCACCTCTTCTGCAACATGGGTAAATAAGGCTAATCTTTTCTATCCAAGTGCTTGGAGGTCAGTGGATGGGATGTGCTAATTAGATGCTAATTACCAAGTATTTATTTATGATCATTATCAACTGTAGCAAGCCTTTAATTCACACCTCCTGTCCTGGATCCTTGCCTGCTGGTGTATGCTTTTCTCTGGGGGATATTTCATTAGCCAGTGAAAGGCAGGAGAAGAGCACAGCTCTTTGTTGGGGACAGATGTGGCACAGCACCCTTTCCATCCCTGCCCAACCACCCGAAGCCAAGGGGAAGGTCAAAATCCATTCAGCCACGGGCCGTTTAATGGCAGTTGCCACCAAAGGCGCTGTGTTTCTGGGACAAGTGCCTGGTGCAAACTATCAGACGTGCTTCCCATCAGCAATAGAAAACAATCCCACACGGTAACAAGCACCTTGGGTCACATTGGAAGCAATAACTGGGGGGAACAAGCCTCCTACCTCGGTCCCCAGGCGCAGAGGAGGAGGTGGGATGGGTATTGCAGAAGACGTAGAGGAATGGGCTCTCTCCACCATGACTCGTTTTCCATTTCTGCATAGACTGTCTGTTTCTTGCTGTCGTTCTGTCTCTTGCAGTGTCAGGGCACACGTTCCGAAACACCAGATACAGCCTTGTCCTCGTATTTCCTTCTGCCACCTGCCAGCATCTTATCTGTCTCAGCACAATAGCATCACAGCCTGACTTGCCTGCATGGGCACAGGCTCCTTTAGGGACAAGAGCCTGTGGGTTCCTCCTCTGGGCTTTAGGAAATGTCTCCCTTCCTGGTGTTTCTTTAGGGGAATGGTAGAGCATCCTTCTCATGCTGTGCTGGCAAGGGAGATGGGGTTTGGGGGGAATGATGTTGGGTTGATGTCTGCCTGCCTGTAATCTCAGTTTATTCCCAAAGGAGTGGGTTATGGGGTTTGAGGTTAAATGAGAGGGAAGGAAGGGCACTCCCGCAGCTGCCTGGCTAGGAGGGATTACCAGGCAATCTGTCAGGCCAGGCCTCCACCACATAAAAAAACGCCTTTAATAATTCATGGGATCTGAATATGTTTATCCAGCTCTCCCTAAGGACCGATTAGGCCAGTGCTGGGGAGGGCTCAGCCATCCTCGCTGAGCTATTACAGGTACATTTGTTTGGGTCTTGCAGGCAATTTAGGGATTGTCAGTGGACCACGAAACCTCTTTCAAGAGCTGCATGCAATAAATGGAGTTCAATCTAGGGAGCAGCCAGCCTTGGGAGGAATAAAAACAGAAAGCTGATGCAGAGAAAACCCTGCAGCAGCTTTTCCCCCTCCTGTTTCCCTGGGTACAGACCCCCCCCCCCCATCCCCTCCTGCCACACAGCATCCTTCCTCCCAGCCCTGGGTCCAGGCATAGTTCAGCCCCTTCCTGGGGAGGGCGATTTGCTGGCAGGGAGAAGGCTGAGCACTTCTATTAGAGTTATAGCACATTGAAGAGATTGATAAGAGGAAATCTAATATTTTATTCCAGCAATCTGTTCCCATAATAGCTTCTCCTGCCTTGCAGGACCTTTGTCAGTTGCAGCCAAGCCATGTAGTGTGACATGTAGCTATTTATTGCAGGCGGTTAGGTGACTTCTAAAAGGCTGTGGTTATAACCTGCATGGGCATCCCTGCATGCCCGCACACACGTGCACATGTGTCATGTACATACACGTATGTGTGACCCCAGCCTGTATCCTGGCATGCAAACGGGCCTCCCAGACCTGCATGCCTGCAGTCACGCGTGCATGCAGGGTGGAAGAGCATCACATTGGCATGTATGAATATGCATGTGTTAATGAACATGCATGGGCTTGTGTGCAGGAGTGCACGTGTGTACATATACATCCGTGTGTCTGCAGGGGGACGTTCATGCACTTGTGTAGTGGCTTTAGCCAGAGGAAGCCCAAGGAGAAAGAGGTTAAGACAGGCTCCCACCTGCTTCCCAAGGCCAGGAAGGGGTTCTTTCTTCCAGGATACAGCAAGCTTATGAACTCTCTGTGCTGTTCCCTGCCCAGGGCCAAGCTTTGCAGCCCTGGCCTTGGATGTGCAACATGCAGGCAGGAGCTGATGCCCCCCCATTTGCTTGGCTTGCATCAGGGAGTTATTTGCACACCACCAGTGATCTCATCCCAGCAAGGTCACTGCAGACAGCCCGTGGGGCTCGCTGGAGCTCTCTGCCATGCAGCCCTGAAGAGGATGCTCGTTCTGGGGAGCGTTAAATGCAAGTGCACCCGAAGCCCAGATGCTGCACCAGCAAGTGCTTGCTCGTGGCTGCTTTAGATGGGAGGACGTAGGGCCAGGGGCTACAGAGGAGCAAGCCTGGGGGTCTGGCTGATGCTAATCTTCGGGATGCATGGATGGAGCGTCTGCTGCATCCTGTCTGATGGCGTCTGTGCCAGCAGGCCCCTGGGGGAGCAGCGCTTGAGTGACAAGCGATGGGTGACCTGACAGAGAGATTAGAACCTAAGACACGTTTGGCATCTGGCCTGAAAGCCGTCACACTCTGAAATGCCAGCGGCAGCTGCTGAACTTCTGGATTAGCTGCCAGTGGTTTTTCCATCCCCACTGCCTCCTCTCCCCATGACCCTGCTCCGCAGGAGAACAGAAATCCCTGGTAGGGAGAGGAAAAGCAGGATGCCTTGAAGCCAGCGAAGGGCGTGCATCGGTGCAAAGGGAAGAAGATAGTGCTACAGGTTTCTGGCATTGCAGCCCTGGGATAATTTGGCATGGACTGGAGTGGCAAGGGAAGCTTTGCCATCAGCAAGCTGTCTCTTAACAAACCCCACACACAAACCTCACCGCTGTGTTTGCTGAGACCAGCTAGGAACTGGGAAGCCCCATTGGAATTAAGGTTGCCGGAGCCGCTGTTCACCCTGGCTATGCCCCCTTCTGCCTCCCATTGCGGTGGGTGTTTGGTTTTGCAAGGCAAGAGGAAATCCAATCCAGAGTCTTCCTCTGGAAGAGCTTCACGCCAGGAGCAGCTTGAGCTGATGCATGTCAAGAAAGTGATTTCTTATGGAGTTTGACGTTGTCGTCAATGCCCATGGCTACAGCGAGAACCTTGGCTGGTGCTGGGTTTTTCCTTGGCGCTTCTGATTGAAGGAAGAAGGATGGAAAGGTAACTTCAAGAAGCAGTGTGTCCACAGGAAATGGTATCTTTTCAAATATCGAAGCAGTGTGATAAGCAGAAGGGCTTTTGAAAGCTGGTTTCCTGTGGATCTGCATATCCTAGAAGAATTACTTGATGTCTAAAAAAAAGCTTTTTCTGATCTGGGCCTTTCCTGCCCTTGAGAGCAGCCTCTTGTCCCCATGGGTTCTCTGATGTCTAATGAGGTTTAGCTCGCACCTCTACCAAGGATCCCACTCCAGCTCTCTCCAAGAGCTTTATGATAGGATAATTCGGGCTCATTCTGTCAGATAGCACTGAAATTGGCCAGCAGGTTCAAAAAGCAGTAGATAAGGCAGGATGATGGACAGGCAGGATGATTTGCATGCGTCTCATTCGCATTGGAAACCAGCCATTAGAAGAAAGACGTGGTTTTTAAACCCTGTATTTTGTGATGGGGAAGGCCTGGTTTGTCCCTGGGTGCTGATGGCAGCAGGCAGGAGCCGGGGCAGGGGGATGCTCGGAGCCTTGCATGGAGGGATGAGGAGAACCTGTGGGCTTGGCCCCATCTCCCTGCGCTCCCAGCTGCTGCCCCCGAGGTCCGGCTCCTGGCACGGGGACAGGAAGCAGGGCTGAATGCAACAGCTGGCAGAGCTGGGCAGCGGGCAGATACTGTTGCTGCTCTAATTCCTATTCACACAGCACTCCCTCTTTTATGAAGGGGGGGGGGAACGAGCAGGAGAGGGGGAGGCTTTTTATGCTGGCATTAAAGCCTGGCTTGTTCCCCCTCCCTCTGCTCTGCTGTCTCCTGTTTCTCCAGCCCGCTTTTCACAGCGGCTTTAATTCTCTGCAGGCTCTTCCTAATGGATTTCTCACATGGTGTCGTGTCCCCCCCCCCCGGCACGCTCAGGCTGCATGCTGCTTCCCAGAGATTTCACGCACCCCTCGGACACAAAAAGGGGGATCTTTTTCCCACACTTTGCCCCCTCTGCCTAGGCTCTCTTGTGCACCCCAGGCACGAAGGGGTAAATCCGCCTTTGTGGGGCTGACAGCGCAGTTACCTGGGTAGCCTGTAACTGATGAAGGAGCAGCCATCCATCAGTTCACGTTACCTGGGTGCCGAACCATAGCAGCAGGAGGCTGCACCTTGTTGCGAGGCGGAAACACTGCCCCAAGCCGGGGACACCCCCCCCCCCATTTCTTATCGGCTTAGCCCGGCCTGGCCGCTCGCTGCAGCCCAGTGGCCACGGCGATGGGCTGCGGAGGCAGCGCGGTCTGTACCGCCATCCAGCGGCGGTGTCGGGCCTGTGCCCTGCCCTGCTCCCCAGCAGCCGGTCGGTCCCCCCTCCTCTTCCTCTCTTGGTCCCCCTCCGCATCAGCATCCCCACTCGGTTTTCCAGGCTCCGGGGGGAATGCGGTGGGTGGACGAGCGGGGAGGGAGCTACGTGGGTAGGGAGGGGATGGTTTCGGCTGCTGGCTTGCGATCTTCCCGTCTTTCTTTCTCTTCCCACAGTTTGGTTTTGTTTTCTCTGGCATGGGAACTGGGCCACTGCGAGGAGGATGGGGATGGGATCCGAGCAGAAAATAGTTTGTTCCCTGCACAACGTGTGAAATCCAACACAGCAGCGTGTTAGTGTTCGTGTCCGCGGCGTTGGCAGTGGCAGGGGGGTGGCATGTAGGAGAGTGCTATCTTAGGGGTGGGCAGCACAAAGGGCAGGGGAAAAAATAGGTAGGAAAACATTCGTCCTTTTGCTTCCTGCGTCCAGCCTGGGCTGTTAATGAGGCTTTTAATAGAAAAGTGGGCCAAGCTCCTTTTGAAATCGTGCACAGATTTCTGCTCTCAGATGTGTCTGTGCTCCAGCGCTGCAGGCAGAGGGGATCAGTATGGCTTCAGGGACATGCACACCGTGTCTGGGGCCCATGTCTTGCTCGGGGTAGGAAGAAGCTTCAGACCGGAGCTGTGGGGTGGGTGAGGCTGTGATGGCAAAGAGCAGGCTGAGGAGGTGCTGTGGGTGAGGGCAGAAAGAGCCCTATGGGTGCTTGTGCGGTTGAAACTGAGCCCTCAGCAGCCAGGGTTACCAGGGGATGGACGTGACATTTCTTGCTGCCTCTGCAGAGGGGTTTTGTATGAACCAGCTGGCTATGACAAGCCATGTGTTCTTGATGCAACGTGGGGCTTTGGCTTTCCAGAAACCAGCCCCGTGCTGAAAGACATGCCCTCGCTCCTGCTCTGAAGGCTGTCTTTGGACAGGGATGCTGGCTCCTGCCTGCTGCTCCTCATTCTGACTACAGCAGGGAGCCCCTCCATCTGCCTGTCTTCCAGCTCTTTCTGCCCAGTGTGCTGCTCTGTGTGTGGTTTTGGGATCGTGAGGCTGTGCTCGAGGCAAGTCAGCGCTGCAGAAACCAAGAGGCTGTTGTCGGGATGATGTCTCAGGAAAGGCAGGCACGAAACAGCTCTCAGGCACAAGCAAAACGTTTCTGCCACAAGGATCAGGCCAGCAATTGCTCGAATTCAGTACCCTTGTCCAAACCCTGCAGCTGTTTCAGGAGCTGCCTCTACCCTGGGGATGCTCTGTTCTACCCTCTTCCTTCAGCAGCTGGGCTAAGCTGTGCTGCAGGGAAACCCTCTCCCTGCCCAGCTCCTGCTTGTTCTAACGCAGGAATGTGACTTCCAGCAGCAGGCAGACCCGCAGGTACAAGAAGAGGGAGCAAGAAGCAGGCTCTGCTTCATATCCCTTTTAAATGTGCTGCCTTTGAGCCCTTCCTTCCGCATCGCCCTATCCCGGCTGCTCTTTTGGGAGGGTGTGCTGAGATTGCTGGCTGTTCTGTGCCTCTCCTTGGCTGCCGGCTTAAAATGTGGGGGCCAGGAGGCTCCAGAGCAGCCAACAAGGACTGCAGACAGGCCTTGGGGGTGGAAGAAAGCAGTGTGAGGGTTCTGAGCATGGTGTGGGGGGGGCAAGGCTGCCAGGGGGCATGAACCAGGAGCCTGCTGTCTAAGTTCAGAGGCAGGCAAAGTACCAAGAGAGCCGTTTGGTTCTTAATGCCCCACAGACAGAGATGCTCAACAGGCAGTGTGTGAAAGCTGAGTTTGGCCAGGGGCTGTAACTGTGCCCGGGGAGCGTTAGGAAGATAGATGTAAGTCCTGGATCAAACTTTTATCTGTGCCCGAGTGTAGGTGTTGAACTGAAAGAGAGAAGAGTTTCTTTGTGATGTCTTTTCATTCTCTGAGTGATTTATGGCTTCTTTAAATAGGTCAGGGTAACTGCAAGAGCAAGATTAGCATGAGCAGTGGCATTCAGCTGGCCACAGCGGTAGCAGAAGGAAAAGGAACAGTGGGAGGGCTGTGCCCCTGTGCTGCAGGGTACAGCCAGGGCAGTAAGCGGGTCCAGGAGCCAGCCATGGCCTTGAGCACATCACTTGTGGGGCGGATGGGAGGGCAGATCACAAAGTGCTGCTGCCTTCTGGCCTGACCTGCACTGGTTGGGGTCAGCCAAGCTGGGATGCCAAGAAAAGGGGGCTGATCTAGCATGGCATCCTATAGGAGCAGCCATGGCAGCTCCCTGCCCACTGTGGAACGGGGTTTGGGTCTTGCTCCCCAGCAGGAGCACTCTGGGGCTGTCGGTGTGCTCTGGTAAACTGGACCTGAAATTCACCCAGTAAAATGGCAAGCGTCTGGACTCAAGGCACTGGGCTTGTGGGATCTGAGCTCGTCTGGAGAAACCAGGTGGGGTGGGAAGGGAAACACTGCTTCCAGCCTGTTCCTGCATGAGGCTTGGCGAGCTTGGCACAGCACGCTGCGTTCCCCTTGCTAAGCAGAGCTCCCGTGCGCTGTTCCCTCTGAGGATGCACCCTGTTCCCCTTTCCCTACTTTTTCCCTTCCCTGTTCCTTACCCTCATCTTCCCACCCCGTCACCCCACAAAAATGGCAATGAAAGCATGGAGGGAGGGCGCGTTTCCGCATGGTTTGACACTGTTCCCCCTTCCATCTGTCTTTTCCTACCCAGAATTTCCCTACACCCCGTCTCCAATCGATGATCGCAAATCCATGGTGCAGCCGAACATCCCCACACCGGTGATTGGGGGCATAGTGGGAGGAGTCTCGCTGGTCCTGGTGGTGGCCGTGGTGCTCTTTGTGGTACTCCGGCGCCGGCGTCACACCTTCAAGGGTGACTACAGCACAAAGAAGCACGTGTACGGCAATGGCTACAGCAAGGCCGGCATCCCGCAGCATCACCCCCCCATGGCCCAAAACCTCCAGTACCCCGACGACTCGGACGACGAGAAGAAGCCGGGCCCGCTGGGCGGCAGCACGTATGAAGATGAGGATGAGGATGCAGGAGGCGAGCGCAAGCTGGGTGGCCCCAACAAATACGAGGAGGATGCTAAGCGGCCTTACTTCACGGTAGACGAAGGGGAGGCGCACCCCGAACCTTACGACGAAAGGACACTCGGCTTCCAATACGACCCGGAGCAGCTCGACATCGCGGAGAACATGGTCTCACAGAACGACGGATCCTTTATTTCCAAAAAGGAGTGGTACGTGTAGCTCGGCACCGCATCGCTCCATACACACACACACACACACACACACACGCATCCACATCCATACACACGCACCACGAGCGATGCCCTCCCGCTCCCCTGCATCCCTGCCGAGCGGGGCCGGGCGTGCGCGGCCGCTCGCACCACGCACTGGCACGCACAGTGCTCACCCCCCCTGCACACGCACGCCTGCCCCAGGAGCTCAAGCAGAGACGTTGGATGCGAGCTGGGGGGGGGCAGCTTTGCTTACAGATCATTTTGGGGGAGGGGGAGGTGGGAGGTTGGGTAATTATTTTCTCCGTTTTTTTTTTTTGGTTTCGCTTTTTAATTTCCCTTGATGACTTTTCGTCCCCTTCTGTGGTGTTTGTATTGGTCGGTGGCTTAGGTGTTACTATTTGCTTTAACGACTGTTGCCCAGCCTGTATATTACACCCTTGTTTGTGTCTTCATGTCTCAAGAGTGCCCTTCGGCCCCGCTTCCCTCCCCGAGGTTCCTCCTCCCACTTCCGCACCCCTGAAACACTGGAATTTGTTTGTATGTTGTCTTCTTTGTTGCTTTTTAACCTTGGGAGGGGGTCAAGTGGGCTGTCCATAGGAGGACAGAGGCCAGGAAAGATTATGGCGATGGAAACGTAGGTGCCATTATAGGGTGAACCGATTGACTTTTTTTCCCCTAATCTCTTTGTTTTCAGTGGGGTCTGGGTATCCCATTGCCCACTGCATGCCTGGGGAGATCCACTCCCCAGTTTCTAATGACTCCGAAAGGAAACAGGAGAATTAGAAGCAAGGGGGGAGAAAAAGCCCTAGAACAAACCCCAGGTGCATGGGCTGATAGCAGGGCAGGGAAACAGCTGCCATTTTCCTCCTGCAATTTGTTATTTCCTGGCTTTTCATTTTCTGTCTTTGTTTGAGTGTTCTTTTAAAAGAAAGGAAAGGAGTATTTATTGCTGGCATTTTCCCCCCTGTGATGGCTCAGAGAAATACTGGCTCTTTTTGTTCTTGTTGCTGTTGTTGTTGCTCGTACCAGCCACAGAGGAGTTAACTCTGGCCCTATGGTCCTGCACACACCTCGCCTGGGGAAGGGGACCAACTGATACCACTTTGCTTCTTCCACAGCCCCACTGCCTGGCCCTGGCAGGGCAGATCTCCCAGTTGTACCATCCAGTGTCTTGGAGGGCTTCAGCACAGGATCAGGCCCCTAAGTTTTATTATACCACTAAGACTTAATTGTCATGTGTTTACACTTCTTTTTGAGGAGGGGGTGTCAGAGCATGGGGGTACTTCCCTTTAACTCTCCTAGCAACAACCCCAGCCTTTAGATCCATTGCTTAGTCTGCATTGATTGCCACTCCTTCAATATCACATCCCTCTTCTAAGCAGAGCCTTGGTAGACAGGGCAGGATTGAGTGAGCCTGGGGTATTGATCTTGTCCTCCTTCCCTTGAGCTACTGTGTTGTGATGGGGAGGCTTGGATTGCTGCTATCGCTGCTCTGTGGATAAGTGGGATTCCAGACTGCAGGGCCCCTCTGACACTGACCATATCCAGATCAGATTCACTGGGTCGGGGCTTATTTTCCTTCTTGGGGGTTGTTTTAATTTTTTTTTTAAGTTGATGTACAAATAAATGTTTTGTTTGAAAAGAAATCCCCAGTTTTCTGAGCTGTGTTATCATGCACATCTGAAAATAGCAGGACTGATTCTCCTCCTGCCTTACCCGCTGGGTTTTGTTCCGTAGCATCCAGTAGCTATCCTGCTGCAAAAGGGAGGGTGGAGAGTGAGACCCACGTGGATGAGTGAAGGTCAGATCTCTCGTCCAGGCAGCCCTCAGTGCTTTCCTTTGTGTGTGGTGCTTGGTCCAGACAACTGAGGCTCAGCCTGAGCCATCCCCACTTTGTAGCTTGCTCTTATTGTGTTAGCGGTGTGAGGGAATGGGAAATCCAATTGTTACCCTGTAATCTTTCTGCTGTTCCTGCCAGCCCTTCAGGCTTCCTGGCTTCTGGCAGAGCAGCCAAATGCCACAGGAAGGCTGCTTTATGTCCACTCAAAGCAGGGCAGACAGAGATTCCCTTGGGATCTCTTGGGATTGAACCTATAATCTGGATCAGGACAGAGCAGCATTGCTGAGCGCTGTACCTTAGCCACTGCTTACTTTAATGTAACAAGGGATGTGCTTCAGAGCGTGCGCCGTTTGTGGTTCAGAGATGATTCTCCACAAAGTCCGTTTCTCAAGTGAATCATCCTTTAGATCTGAATTTCACAACAAGGATCTAAAAAGGGTTGTGACAACACCGCCAACATCAAACTCCTCGTGGTCCATGACCAAGCGCAGAGTGGAAATCAGTGGCACAGCCCCTCCTCTGCACATTTCCCCCAGGACAGAGATGCTCCACGAGGAAATGGGTTTGGATGAAAACAACCCTTTATAAAGCCTGCAGGGTCCAGCAGTGATTCTTTCATGTTCTGCACCAGTCACAGGCAGGGACCACTGAGCTCATTGGCAAGTTCACGTTGCACTGACTCCGCATCCCCCCAGGGTGCAAGCCCACAGCGAAGCTGTCTCCTAAAGACCAAAGGTACAAAGCCTTGCAAATGAAGCAGACAAACCTGGGAGAGAAGGGGCCAGTGTGAGTGCTCCTGAGATAACGTATGGCTTGCAGGAAGTATGAGCAAGGAGCTCTATGAAATACGCTTTGGTAGCTGTTAGCCTTGCACTTAGAGGTGTCATTCTGTGATATGTAGCCTCCTTGGCTTCTTCATTGCCCATTCATACACAATCCACATAGTTAGCTCAGAAAAACAGTGGGACTGAGAGAAAGGAGAGGAGATAGCAAAGCAATATGGTGCTTCCAGGGGTTGTGTGGTGCTCAGTTGCCAGCTGAGGTTAAACCACGACAAGCCTATATCCAGCTCTCTTTCTGCCCCATCACACTTCTTGTTTCCCACCAGCACAAGCATAGCAAAGAGCTCAGCCATTTAGCTCATCAGAGTGGTTCAGAAAGGGGGTCAGATGGTTATTCCTCATCCAGAACCTGGGCAAGCCTGGAGTGGAAGTTCCTTAGACAGTATTGCACAGCAGTGAGGTACCCCGCAAGGTTCAGGTAGCTCAAGGCTCAGTAGTGCGTTCCCCTTCATCCTTCAGCGTTACTGCATGGGTGCAGTTATCCACACAGCCATAGAGAAATGCCACCTCTGTGCAGTGATTTGCTTCTTGCTGGCCCTTGCAAGGTCACCTAATTGGCCTAGAGCCTCTTGGGGTGGTAATTAGCCAAATGATTAGCCATTAAACTGAAGCAAGGTAGAAGAAAAAAGAAGCGTGCAGGGAAAAAGTCAGATTGATGTTGCATCCGAGAGCTGTTTTGATCCAGTAATAGCATCGCTCCCTTCTCTGGGTTGAATTGCTCTGAGGGGGTCATTGGAGGAAATCAGATCAGGTTTTCCAGCTGCGTCAGGAAGAAAGTGGTACCTGTTGCTACCCCAATGCAAGGGTGGGCTCAGTAGAGATGCCAAATCCGAGACCATGTGTATCCTGGGAGGTTCTACAGGGGAGCAGAGTGATGGAGACGGTGCCGTACTCATCCTGCAGGGACAATCTGCCTCCTGGTGGTCCCTAGGGCTGCGAGGGAAGGCAGAGGGGCAATCTTCTTACCCTGGGGGACGGTGTCACTTGTCCCTTTGTGCCTCAGTTTCTTGCTTTGGTCCAGATCCTGGCAGGCTGGAGTCAAGCTGCCGGTTTTAAGTGGTGATGCACTCCCCACAGGCTGGGCCAGCTGAGGCACCTCTCCCAGGGACCCTCAGGCTACCTCAAGTGAAAACTCCCCTGCTTCTCTACCCCCTTTTCATCAGAGGTGCTAAAGAGGTGTAAAATGTCCCTGTGGGACGCTGCAAAGAACAAGCAGAAGCTTCCATTTGGGAGACTTTGGAAGCTGCCTTGGAGGTATGGCCGGTTGCCCTACCTCCATTTGAAGGTATCATTGTCCACATTCCTTTGCTGGGTTCTTGCCAGTGAAGAGACTTATCAACATGGTGCTTTTCCCTTCCCAAGCCCTGATCCTGAATGGCAACTTGAGGCAAAACTTGTGGTACCTCAAGACGTAAGATGTGCCTATGGGAAAGCTGAACAGGCGGATGAGGGGAGGTCAGCCTGAGCCCTGTGGTACATCGCTCTGGGTCTCACCCACATCTCAACAAAGCAAATGCAGCTGAATTCGGGCCAAGCCCCTGTGTGTATGCAGGGAGTGGTATGATGCAGATGCATCGATGTCACAACCCAAAACAAGCCTGCAGTTTATGTACAAAGACACCCCAGCTGTTTTCCTGCTGGGGTTTAGCTCTGAGATTATTCACCCTGGTGATGTTATTTTCCCTTATTTAATTGCCAGATTCCCCCACCCCACCCCTGTTGTTAAAACATTTTCATTCAGCCAGGGGAAAAAAAAAAAGAAAAGGATTAAAAAAAAAAAAAAACAACAAAAACCCAAACCAACCCTGAAGATTTCTGAGTAAAGATACAAAAATCAAACCAAATGGTAGCACCAAATTGATTGCAAAGACATAAGGGACAAAGGGAGCCATTTTCCTGATGTTGAGTCAAAAAAGGAACACAACAACTGTTCAGCAGGAATCACTGAGGGTTAGAGAGAGGGATTCAAAAGATTGATCTTCAAGCAATTAGAGGAGGGAATGAAATTAGAACAGGAGCTGCTGCTCTCCTTTGCTGTTACTCTTTCCCATGCATAAGCACAAACGCACACACACACACACACACAGAGCTTTTTGTAGGTTCAGCTACCAGTCTTTATGCTCAAGAGCGGAGGGGAAACCCCATTGCCCAGCCCACTGAGGAGGCAAATGCGTTGTGCCTGCGGGCTGCACAGAGCTAGAGGGTTTCATACCATGGAAATGGGGGGGTATCCCAGGCCCATTGAAGTTTTGGGGTCTGTTTGCTCTGCTAGGACCCAGTGAGAAGTGATGCTCCCAGCATCGTGTGTACTGATGCCTGGTCTTCATTCTGCCAGGCTTATGATAGCAGAGCACAGCCAGGGCTGGGGTGCTGGAGCAGAGGGTGCTGCCTTCTGCAATGGGGCTAAGGGGAGGATTCAGTCCACCAGCAAGGGAAGGAAACCCAAGCCTTAGAGAAGGGGATGAGTTTGTACTTTGGATCAGTGTGACTTTCATATGGCATTTACCTGGGGGTGAATGTAAGAAGCCTATGGAGTCCGATCCTCCGCTAGCATAAGCTGGTATTGGTGGAGGTACTCTCATACTGAGGATCTGATTTTTCTTTTCTTTTGCCTTTCTGTTTTTTAAGCATAATTCCTTAACTGCAGTGATTTGACCCTCTTTCTTCCTCCTCTTGCTGTAATTAAATTGTGGAATAAAGACTAGAGACAGACAAACAACCCCAACCCCACTTCTTTCTTTTCTTTTTTTTTTTTTTTTTTTTTTGTAATCTGTGTTGTAAGTGCTTTTGTAAAAAATAAAAAATAAAAATAATAAGAATAATAATGTAATGGACTTTTATGATTTTTTGTTTGGGTTTTGTTTCGTTTCGTTTCGTTTTCCATCCTTTGTAATTTGTTTGTTTGGGGTCCAGGGAGGCATTTTCATGGTTCTAAGTTGTGTGGGCAGGGTGTTGCATCACCCTTCCTTTTACTTGTATAAAACCCAATAGTGGCTCAGCTGTGGAAAAAAAAAAAAAATGTACTTTTTTATAAATAAAGAATTTTAAAAGAAAAAGAGACATTTTCCTTTTCTTTGTGCCTCTGTGACTGCGTCGATCGCAACCTGGGAGTGAAGCTGCAAGGAGAGTCACAGGAGCAGAAATGGCATCTGCTTTCCAGTGACCTAGGGCTGTTCCCGTGATGTGCAGTACTGTGTAGTGGGAGTTGCTTGCAGATGAAGGCTCAAGGGTGGGGGTTAAGAGATGTGCCAAGCAATGAGTGGCCTGGAGAAGGTGGACAGCAAACGACTGGGTTGTATTAGGTGGAATTCTTCACAGCAGCCTCCAGATAGACAAAAGGAGGTGGGAGCGTTTCCCTTTATCAATGTAAACGGTGAAATCCCTTGTTAAAGGATGCTGCTGATGTCTAAAGGTAACCTGAGCTGAAAGAGTTCTTCCCTAGAAGAACCTGGGGAAGAAAAATCCATCGAAAGCTGTTAACAGTTATGACACTGCCTCTAGCTTAGGAAGTTCTTAAGTTGCTGTTAGCTATAGCAGATGGGACAGGCTATTGGCAATATGTCAATACACACTTGCTCTCTTCTTAGGTTTCCTCTAGGCACTGTTAATTAGGTGTGGGCAGGGCCAGGGTACTGGGACGGGCCAACCTTTGATTTGACACAGTAGGGTATTCTTATAGCACACTGAAAACATCTGAATGCTATAGGGATGCTAAAGGTCCATTGAGAGGCAAGATCAGTCAAACTGCATCCCTGCGTCTCCGTTACTGATCTCTGCGTTGGGAAGAGCAGTTTGTCTTTCCCCTGGCTTTTCAGACTCCTGACTGCGAATATACGCTACAAAGCAAGCCTTGTTCCCAAAGATCAAGGCAGACAACTCTGCAAGACTCAGGCTTTGGTGAGGGAGGGAGAGACAAAGCAAGCAAGAGATAAGAGAAAATGCCCATGCTCTTCCTTGCAGTGATATCAACAGGTGTTTTGCCATGGCTCTGGCCTAGGGAGCAGAATAGTCCCTGGGAAAGGAATTTTGCACCCAGCTTCAGCGCGTGAATGATGTGCTGGAGATCTGAGCCAAACCCCAGCACAGAGAGAGGGATCCTGACCCAGATCTGAACTGATCTGGTCTCCCTTGTGAAGAGGTGGGTTGAACAGAGCAGGAAGTGTTCAGGATTAGGCTGGAAAGGAGTGGTTTGGTGCAGACTCTTCGTTCCCAGTCAGCAGCAAAGCAGGCATGGAGCATGAGCCAGAGCAGCAGGAGGCTCTGATGCAAGGCTAGATGATCAGTGCATTGTGTGCTGCTTGGCAGACAGGCTCCCTCAAAACCCCTTGCCACTAAAGGGACTGGTGCTCAGCCATTCTGCTGATAAAGGACAGTGGGCACCTCTACTTTGGAAGGGGTTAAAGATAAAGCCTTGGGGAGCCTCTCCTCAGATGCAAAGAGAGCAAAAGCCAGGAGCACTCTTGTTATCAGGCTTCAACGCGGCCAAGGGAGTTCTGACCACTAGCTGGCCTGTGTCTATATGCCCACATATTTTACTCCTCTCCTTTTCCCCTGTCTGCAGCTCCTCTTAGTCGTGACAAGATGTTGGAGGTGTAGCTTTGCTTCAGCTGCAGCGGTTCAAGTCAGTAGCCCTAGGACCAGCCACGACAGAGATGCAGAGGGGCAGGAATCCATAGAACTGGATCCCCAGCAGCTGGCTCATCCACATCAGCCAAGTTTGGGGGTAGGGAAGTAAAGGAGAAAGAAAAGGGATCACCAGGGAGCTGGGATGGGGCTCTTGGATGGAAAGAAGGATAGGAGGGGCTGTCTTTGCCCATGGTCCTACTGCGATGAGCCCCTGGGAAATGCTGCGGTGGTTTCCCAGGCCATGTCTTACAGTTAAGCGATGATGGATAAAACCCATTGCACGGGGCCTCTTCTCAGCAGCTCAGGTTGCAGAGAGCTGAACACAGCGGGAAGCGAGTCCCATGCAGTGCCCCTAAGTATTGTGTTTCTCTGGAACAAAACAGAAACACGTTGGGGGCGGGAATGCCAGCAATGCATGTAGCCTATGGAAAAATGGCAGCGTGGCTTGGATCCCTTCTCAAAGCCACATCTCTGCAGGCGAGCGCTGCTGGCCCCAACAGCAACTTCAGAGCCCTGACGATCAGCAGAGGTGCCAGCAGAGTCAGGGTTGGAGCTGGATCAGGGCAGGAGGAGATGAACAAGAGGCTTATGTTTGCTCATAGGCTGTTTGCCCACTGCTGAGCATGGTCCGGCAGCAGAAAGCCAGTCTGAACCAGAGCAAATGCCATCCAATTTCCCTCCCTGGACCTGGGAGATGTACATGGAATTCAGGGCCGAAATGTCCGTGGTGGAGAGACAGAGCCAGGTTCCTCAATGGTGTGAGCATATTCAACTTTTCTGCCTATAAAGGAGTTATGCTTATTTCCACCCATAGCAATGAATGTGGCCTAAGTAGGATATATAGTGAGTGAGAGTGACATAGAGTCCAGTGTAATCAGGGAATTAGCAGGCAACCTGCCCAATACCCTTGGGCCCTGGCTCCTGGGAGGGTGTCCCTCCCATACTGGGGTTAACGTCTTGCACAACACTCAAAACCACATTCATGGCAGACTCAGAGCTGGAAGCACAAAGGGCTGCAACAGACAGAGAGAAAGGCAGTGTAACTGGGAGATGTGGACCCAGGCTGGATATGCAGGGGTGGGAGCACTGGAGACAGGTCAGGCCACAGGCCACCAGTCCAGAAATACATCACCATCAGTCTAAACTTCATCGTGAGGTAAGGGGCAATCTGTGCTTTAGTTCAAGGCAAAGCACTCAAGGTCACACATACCATTAAATCTCTTCGAGCTAGTGCTGGAAAAGTGGAACTGAGGGAAACTTGTCGGTTTAGAGCAGCGCTGGGTGAATCACTTGTAGTAACAAATATGTATGGTGAGGTTGTTTTCATGGTTTCAGAGCGTTTGCAATCCCGAGTTTGATTTGTATGAACGTATTTGTTAGAGGAAATTGCTTTATGCAAATGTATTCCAGCTGGGGGACCTGCGACACTGTTGATGCTCTCAGTGGTGCCTGGCAGAAGGCAAGGGGGGCTGCTTCTTTCCCCCTCCAAACAATGCATTTCACAGCCTTCCCCGATGCGTTTAGACGCAGGCTCTCTCGCTTGTATAGGATTTGCCAGATGATGAACAGAACGAGGATGAGCCTGTTTAAAACTCAGCCGGATCCGTGTTGCACAGGCATGGCCGTGTAGGCAAAGCAAGGGCACAGAGATAAACGTGTCTGCTATTAAAATGTAGGTTAAAAACGTTGTATCACCCCTCAGGGGCTGAGATACTGAAAGGCAGTGATTTATGGATACCAACCATTGGAGCTGCTCCCTTCACCTCATCTGACTAAGCCCAGCGCAAGGTGAGTTAGGGACAATCCCTCCCCTGTGGGTTTCACAACTGCTGAACCAAACCCAGGTCCTCGTAGGAAGCAGGCAGAGGTTTCTGTCTGAACCGGGAAGAAAATGCATGCAAAGAGGCACTAAATGCTCTTTGCTGAAAACGTTGTCCCGTAGTTCGCCGGGGAGATCAGGAGGAACAGTTCAGCGCTGGCTAAATCCCGGGAGATTAATAGGGATCAAATGTGACGAGATCAAAGGGAGCGCCCTTTGAGGAGCTGTGGGAGGACAGGGTTTCTCTCTTTCATTAGTGCCAAGCCTTTTCCTAGCCTTGCACCCAAGCCCCTGGTGTATCTGGACCTTTGCAAAGTGAACGCTTTCCTCCATCCCTCTGCCTGTGAGCCCCTGCTAGCCCCACGGGGAGAGGGCACCTGGATGTTTCCATTCCTCCCTTATCTCTCTGCTCCTGGCAGCCTGTTTATCTCACTGTTTTGAAAAGAAAATTGCCAACTTCACACCCGTCAGGTTTAACTGATTGCCTGTTGCTTGGAGGGAGGGAGTCCATCCATATGGCCTTGGCTGCAGGGCCTCGGCTCACCAGGGGAAATGTCTCCATCCCTCAAGGGACAAACCACTTCATTTCCCATCTCATCTTATTGTCCTGCTGTAGCTCCCAGCCCTTTCAATTACTGCCTTACAGTCATAATGAACAGTAGCTTTCTGCTGGCACACAGATTTGTCCGCCCAAGGAGCTGATCTGATCATGAAACACTCATCCCCTGAGGTCCATCATTTTTCCCCTTTCCCTTGGGGGTGGTGATACAGAGAAGTGAAATGAATTCAGTGAAGGTGTGCAGGGAACCAGAGGAGAAGGCTCAGGGGCAGACTTGGGAGAGCTAAATCCTTATCTTGCTCATGAGAGCTCACTTCTGCCTATGGGATGTGTACAAACATATGCTCCCTGTCACCATCCCCAGCAGATGCTTTTCCATGCATCTGGTGCATACCTCATCCTCTACCCCCTCTTAATCTACAGAACCTGGAGGACATTTAATACCGGCTGTGCCCTTCCTAATACCTTAGACAAGGACGAGGTAGGAGAAGGAGCAACAAGTAGGAGGGGCAGCCAGCCCAGCTGCTGCCAGCTGTGCGAGGACCATGGCTGTTGATATGAATGCCGCAGCTGTCTGGTATTATGAATGGATACCAGAGTGGGAATGCCAAGTCTGAATGGGTAGAGTAAACACTGCGGAGCAGTCGAGAAATAATGGCATGGGGGCTTTATAAAAGGAAGAAATCATAATTAAATAGAAATTAGTTACTTAAATGGTCACTTCCCGGGGTTTCCTTGATGTCCGATTAACTTAACTTTTAATTTGCATAAGCAATGAATGTCTAATTATGTTATTAATATATTTGAGTTGAGGAGCTTATGGGGTTTTATAATTGGCATTTAACTAGATAGTTCCAGCATATTAACTGATGTTTTATAGCTCCACACGAGGTTTCCCAATTATAACTGACCTAAAAATTTCCTTGGAGGACCTGCCTTGAAAGTGTTACCTGAGCAACAGAATAGGGGGAGCTGAAGAGGAGGATGTGTGAAGCCGGTCCCTGCACGGAGGGATGCGTGTAGGGAGCTCTGCACCATCCACAGAGCCTTTGAGACCCTTCTCCCCTCCCTAGGATGCTCTTTCCTCGAAGCCAATAACATTTCCTGCGTCGGAGAGGGGGTCACTGACTGCTGAGCCAAAAAGGCTGACACACAGCAGAGGATTAGGGTGGGGAGAAAGAAGTGCAGAGATGGGGAAGGTTTGTCTGCGGTTTACAGCATCACCTTGTGACTGATAGGTGCTGGCAGCCTCTGAGATTCCGTGTTCAGCTCTTGCTTGTTCCCCTGTTTCTCTGCTGCAGGTTGGCACTGGTTTCTTTCTTAAGCATCGCTTAAGGTCCAGTTTCAATACACTTACTGTAAAGCTATACTCCAGCATCTTCTGCATTCTTCCCTTCTCGGTCCTCTTCCCAGCGCGTTGCAGTGGCTGAATTACAATGTCCTGGGTGTATTAATGGTCTTCTGTACAAATCCACCAACCTCTGTCTCCTCCAGGGATTGCTAAGGCACTGAGGTGGTCATTATTTCCACCAGCCTTATGAAAGCATCGAGTGGCATCAGAACCACCACCCCTCCTTGCAGACTATGTGGAAATGTGCCCGCTGACAGTGATTTCCTCTTGACAACTCCTTCCGAGACCTGTCAGCTAGCCAGTCTTAATCTATCTTCCATTCCACCTCTGCGCTTACGTTGATGAGATGACTGGTTTAGGAGGCAAAAGATGACATTGTGTTTGACTGACAAGAGCTATTTCCCATGAACCAGGTAGATTGGCATTGATTCTATGCCTGCCTTTTATTAATTCTTTATTAACTGGAACCTGTGTTAGCTTTTTTCCTTGGATGCCAGCAATTCAAGACATTCTCTGTGTCCTCTTCCAGCCTGCTAGGATTTAACCTCCTAGAATTCAACTGTTTTAATGTACACTAAAACCTAACAGGACTCAGTTAGGGATCTCCTCAGCTAAGACTTTCAACCTATCTGTTTGCTTATACTAAGTGGAGTATCCAAGGAGATGGTGTCCAGCAAGCTCCTTGCTCTTGTCATCCTCAAACATGCGGCAATTGTTTTGTCATCTTAGAAGCAACAAACAAATGGCTGTTGGTCTCCAGAGAGAGATCATGAATAGTTATTCAAATCTCCTGCCTTTTTCTGGATCATTACTGCCCTCTTGACCATATCCATCTGGTAAAGTGACTATAGAGCACTGCAGAGATTTTGTTTGTTCTTGTTGTGTTCCCCAGGGTAACCCTCGCTTTTGTATCCATCGCCTGTCCTTCACAGCTTCTCTTGCATTCTGACTGATCGCTCTCTTTCCAGCTTTTGCATTTGATGTATATTGGACATGAGGGAAGCTCCCTATGTGCCAGCTAAGAAGTTCCCAGCTGAATTAAGTCTACATGGCTAAATATTGATTTAAATTCCACGCTAACGCAGGGACTGTCCTGTAGACATTTGAGAAGTTAGGAGGGAAGGTGTGTTAGGAGTTTCCTATTAACAGAAGGGAGAAAACAGGAGAAGGGTCAGAAGCATCACGTCTGAGTTGTTTTCTGCCCCATTGTCTCTCTTCTGGAGCAGGATTGAATAGAGGTAGCTGGGGATGTTATTGCTAAATCAGCGCAGGCACAGTTACAGCCCTGGCTTGGGAGAAGCAGATCTCACCCTCAGCACCACTGGTCAGGAGGATGCATGTGAGGAGCAGGAGAGGAGGCAGCAGTTAACCAGGGGAAGTAAGAGAACTGTAGCCCTGTCCACCTTTCCATTCGCACAACTGTTCATGCCCTTTTGGCCAGATGACACAGAAGCAGAGCAGTTCCTCCTTGCCCTGCAGCACATACCCTGTGTCTGCACCTCTCTCTGCACAGACGCAAACAGGGAACTGATCTCATCCTTTGGGAACATCCAAGATACAGCTGCCCTGTGCTGTAAGCATCCAGGAGGCAACAGGAGACAAATAGGACCCAGGGCATGTGGCCAAGCAGAGTGAGACATACCCAGGAGTGCTGCTGGAGATTGTTGAGCAAATTAACTCTATTAACGCAAATGATGAGAGTCTGAGCTGCAGTGCCTGTACCTTCTATCTGACACAATTCATCTGGTGGCTGCTTGTAATAGCATGACCTTAATGGACTCATCAAGGGAGCAAGGCTGCATCTCTGACCAAACATGGATTTGGGACCACTCTGTGCCCTGGGCGGCCTGCTTAGATCAAGAGAGACACACTACAGTGTAATGGGGTTCAGGATCTGGCCCCTTCCTCCTCCAGGAGAGGCAATTTAAAGTGTCATCACCTCCTTGAAACTGTACAGCAGAAGAAACAAACTGCTAAAGGGATTTGATTGTTCATTACTCTGCTGAGTTGCAAGGAAATGAAGCAGAACTAAAATTAAGGGCTGGGAGGCAGAAGAAATGTCAGATAACATTTTCCATCTTCTCCAGGGCCCATCTTCTCCTCCAAAACAGGTTTGGGCACTCTCCATATTGCTGCATTGAGCTGGGAAGCCCCCGGTTCTGGGAAGGCAGGGAGATTTGTGGAGATGGACAAGCAGGATGAAGAGAGGGCAGAGATTTGGATAGATGGGTTAGAGACTCTCTGCTAGAGCCACTGAGTGGCATGAAGAGACAGGGACAGCCTACAGTCTAGACCTAATGCAGACATTGTTTGGCTGAGTGGAAAGCACAGGGATGTGCACAAACAGAGCTCAGTTTCTAAGGGTGGACACTGCTGCAAATGGCTGCTTGCTGCCTCACCCTCAGCATCTGGCTTTTCTGTTGCACAGTGATGTCCTTGCCAAGCTCTGTCCTTTCACACAGATAACAGGCCCTCATTCCTAAGCTCCCAAACCATGTGTCCAGGTGCTGCTTAACACCTTTGCTCCAGGAGTGGAAGGAAAACCAACTCAGTAAGAGGTGTCTGCAGGGCAGCTGCAAGGGTCAAGTCCTCCTCTCTGCTGGATCCCATGGGGTTAACACACTGCTCCTGTTGCTGCTATCCAAACCCCAGCCTCTTTCATGGCCACTGGGAAGCACTGCAAGGGAAGGTCACCAGGGGTTAAAGCCACATTCCAGACATGCTTCTGCAGCCAGCAGCTACTTAACCAGATGCTACTTAACCAAGGATGACTCTGCTGCTTCTCCTGCAGGAGAGGAAAGGGGGAAAGCTGGTCATTAACTGGAGAGAGCCGAGATGCCTCCACCCTTGGTGAATGGCAAAGCAATTGTCTTTGCTGGAATGTGTGTGAAATCTCTACTAATATCAAGCAGATCCATGTGTCCACTTGCAGTTGGGCATGCTCTTCAAAGCAGGCACCCCAGGGAGGGCTGGATCCACACACCACACTGCCAAACTCTCCCAAAACCTCATCAGAGACGGGCAAAGTGGTTTGCAAAGTCTTTAAGTTGGGCTGGTAAAAATTACAGGGGAAAGCAAAGTGGGCAGGGATCTTAAAAGGATGCTGCTATTAGTACCTCGGCAGTGGGATACCCATGCTTCGAATGCACTTGGGACCCAGAGAATACCCATAACTTCAAGAGAGCGGAATTAGAGGGGGGATGTATCAGGTCACTCATAGAGGGCTTGGCAGTTGTGAGGGATTCCCGTTTGTGGGAGGGAGAGGAAGGACAACACAGAGAGAAGTCAGGAGCATTTGTTGTTTAACTGCCCCTGGGGACACTGAAGAACCAGAAGCACGTTGTTAGCAAGATCAGTCCTGAGCTCTTTTTGTAGCTGGAGGAGTCTCTGGGAGGCAGGGATGGGGAGGGCTGCTCCTGCCAAGTGAAGCCCAGGCACTCCTCCTGCTCAGAAAACCCTGCCAACCACCCTTGCTAACCAAATCACTCCTCTTGCCCGTCTTTCTAACTCCCCTTCTTCCTCTCTCGGCGTATGTCAGCAGATGAACAACACTTGATAGCAGAGCTGGTTCTGGATGAACACTGAGATGTCGTGGTCCCCTTCTCCACTCCATTTAAGGCCAGGACAAAAGGAAAGGGCATGGAGATTCGGGACCCAGCTCGGATGGGTGAAGGAAATGCTGCTGCTGGGTGGGGGTTGGATGGAACTTTAACCTCACGCTAATGGTGTACAGCATCTTTTCCGTCTTAATCCCTTTTATCCTCTGGATGCTTAGCTGTCCCTGCCAGGGATTCACTTAACATACACAGCGAAGGGAACTGCCCCCAGAGAAACCTACGCCACCTCTCCTCCCTCATACTTCAGATCCCTTTAAACCTCCAGTGACTCGCAAGCCCTGCTGTTCATCTTACCCTTTGGCCCATCAGCTCTACCAGCTCACATCTCCGCTCCCCTGAGAACAGCATTCCATTAACCCTTTACAAACACAAAGCATCACGAGGCTCTGAACCGGCTTGTGCCTGGGGATGTGTATGCTGTTGGAGCGTGCCTCACGTCAGCCAATCCCGCTCTTGTCTTTTAAACCAAACTGGGGATGTATTTGTTCTGCCAAGCTTTTCAACTCAGTTTAATTTAGCTCTGTGAACTTGCCGTGTCTCAGGCTCCCTGGAATGTGTCAGGTGGGGTGTATTATAAATATGCATCATCTGATCTCAGAGTCTTGCTCAAAGGTTTAGCAGCAGAAAGAGTCCAGCAAGTGCTAACCCCTTTCCACTGGAGCAGGGTGACAATCCAGGTCACAGACAGGCTTACTTTGAGCTGGCATTGTACCAGGACAGGCTGCTTTATATCTGCAAGCCGTATATGCCTGTGAACAGGGATGCAGTTGAGTACCGAGGTAACATTAACTCCAGCAAGGCTGGCAGTGAGAAGAGCTTCAAAGCTGCCAGCATAAAGAAAAGGATCACGATTCCTTCCTATTGATTTGCAACTTGTCTGCGAGCGAGGCAGCGCGTTGCTGAGTGCCTTGGCCAGCCAGCCTTGAAATAGATGGGGATTTGTTTTGTGTGGGGAGGTGATAAACAGAAAGGGAACCCTGCTTTGCAATTGGTTACAGATGCAGGCAGATCTTTGAGCAAATGTCCTATCAGAAGAGGTGTATGTTGTCATGCTGGTTTTCTGCGAAGCATTGAGGGATCAGGTTGAAGTTAGGAGGAGGCAAAGAAGAGTGTGCAGCTCTGTTTGAGGAAAGTGGTGCTCAAATAAACCACAGAGCTCAAAGAGCTGCAGTGAGCTGGGCCCGGAGACTGACTCGGCTTCCAGATTTACCTGGGAGATGCAGGTTAGTGCATCAGCAATTAGATGGGGCTTAGGCTCTCCCTGGGGCAGCTGACTACATGGCAGACAGGATAGAAAGAAGACATTAAAGGTGTGAAACCCAAACTGCAGCAAGCACAGAACTGTCTGGCCAATCCCAGCTTTACATAAAGTCAATCCCATACAGGCACAGGCCCTTGGTGGGGATGTAATGTATCCCGCTCGCATGCTTTGATCCCAGCAACAGCCAGGCTGCTTCATGATGCAAATGTCCCAGCCATACAAGTAGCTGTAAGGAAAGGCACCTTACTTTCAAAAGAGTGACAGACCCTCCTCTGTCTCTTCTTTCCTTTCCCTTTTAGAAAGTCCTTCACATCACCCTCCACCAAGAGCAACTGAGTCATTTCCTCCGCTCTGGAATACCCTCCTCTGGAAGCTTTCCAGTTTATCCATCTTTGCCTCACTTCACGTTCCCTTTGGGAACATCTCTCTTGCTCTCCTGCAAGCTGGTTCTCCAGAGCTTTCATTGTTCCTCTATTATTATTTACTACTGCGCTCTGCAGCTGCACTATTTCACCCCATGGGCATAGCACGTGTGGACAGCTCTGTCCCTTTGTCTCTGTGCTTTGAAACACTACCATGGCTGCGTGCAGTAAATGTGAGCCACGGCTCTGTCCATACAGACAGAGCCCTGTGGCTGTTTGGACGAGGCTTTTTCCACAGCTATGAAGCTATGCCTCAGTTAAGTGCTGTGATTGTGGCCAATGCATCTCTCCAGGATGGACATTCTTGTCTAGTGGACATTCTTCACTTGTTTGGGAAATGGGAACAACAGACAGCACTGAACTTCTGGGTGTGATTTAACTGAGCACGGGGAGTGAGGAATTGCAGTATCAGCACCTCACACCGTGTTTTAATTGACCTAGCTGGTAGGAAGGTCTTCGTCTGTTACCAGTTGCTTTTGGAAACCCGGACACACGCACAAACACCCCATTGGGTGAGTGGGCAGGATGCTTTACGGATAGATAACCGCTTTTCTTCCTTTCCTCTGTCTTCTATCTCCAGAATAGCCATGGGAGAACAAAGTAACGAAGGAAACTGCTCTGAAAGAGACTGGGGGTGGAGTGTCCTTCTTTTCTCCTTAATTGTAACACTGTGAATTAATTCAGTTTCCAGCAGGAGTGAGAAGTTCCCAGCAGCCCTTAGGCATCCAGATAAGGCTGAGCTCTTCATTCAACCCCTTTGGGCTCTCTGGTACCAAGCTCACTGCCAACTGCTTCTCACTAACTTTTTGGAGAGTTTAAATTATCCGAGCGTGACACAGAGCAAGGGGTTTTGCATTCTTAATTGCCAAAGCCTTTTCCCACTCCAGTCTGGAGGCCCCTGAGCTGCCCTGCCAATTTATTCTGATCCTGATTCGCAAGCCTTGCAAACACCTTCCCAGGGCTGCACGAAAGCCCTGTCAGTGTAACTGAATCCTCATCTCCCCATTCTTAGCTTCTCCTGAGGCTTTCCTCGCGTCCTCCTGCTTCACTTACAGCATCCTTTCTTGCAGCCCCCTTGCCCTCCAGACAAGCCCTGTTGGTGCCTCTGGCTTTGCCTGTTAAGGAGGCAGTGTCCACAGAGGAAGGAAGGGCATAGGCTGGGTTGCAGGTGCTATGCTAGCCATAGCTCTTCCCCAGGAAGGGGAGGTTGAGGAAATAGGTAGGGATGCTGATGGAAGAAGGTTTAAAACAGGAAAAAAACCCAAAGCAAAAAGGGGGGAGAGAGGGGAGAGCCAGCAGAAAGGAAGGTCTCTCTCTACCTTTTCCATTTCTTTTCCCCTCCTCTGCACTTTCATGATCTCTCATTTATCTCCCTCATCTCTCAGTGTTTCCTCCTATTGACAGCAATGATCCCATTGCCTTTCACAGCTTCCTAGCTGGATTCCTGTGGAGATGTCACCACCACTTCTGCAGGTGGGCTCAGCCTGTCCTCAGGAAAGAGACCTGCACGTGTAGGGCAGGGCTTGTTGCTGTAGGACTGTGTCATTGTTTGGTATTTGCCATTCTGTGGAAGCAACACAGCCCCATCTGAGGCAGCTGTAATGGGTACCTACACCAGAATGTTCATACCTTGGCTTGGCAAGAAGGACAAGGTGTTAGACACCCCAAAGCATTCACAGTGCTCCTTTGTCCTTTCCCTCTCCTCATCCCCTTACTTTCTTTACCCAGTGCCCTCTATTTCTCTTCTGCAAACTGATGGCTGCATTTTCCCCTCTTTAGGTTTTCCTAGCCCTTTTCCACTAGTGCACAGCCCTGTTCAAGTTCCTGGAGGTTCATTTTGGCTTTATTTACTTCCTTTTCCCTCTTCTTCCTTCCATCCCTTTCCCCCACACACATATACACACTGCTGATTTACAGCTGTAGCAGGAGGCTGATGTTCTCTGCTCACTACCTGCCATCCAGAGAGCCATTAGAGGCCAATTCATCATGGAAATGCCCCAGCCAAAGTGACTGGAAGATTCTTTACCGTCGCTGTCCCTGGGGTTTGGATTGCAACACGTCAGCCTGAGCATGGCTGTAAGTGAGCTGTCTCAAGGCAGAAATATGATTTACAAGATAATGTGGCTTATGGAGAAAGGAAGAGAAAGCAAAGTGACTGCCACTGCTGAGGATGGTGGGGAGCGGAGCCTCACATGCTGATGACTACAGCATCACTTGAAGACACACAGCTCTAAGCTCTTAATTAATGAACAGGGAAGGTGTGGGATGCTGACTGATGGAGGCAAGAGAAAACCAGGTTTGCATGGAAAGGGGTGTGAGGGATCTGTGTCAAGACACTTCCCAGGGAAAATGCTCTCAGCATGGTGCTGGGAGTTCGAGTGTTTTGTACCGATGCAGTAAACATGCCAGTTCTCTGCTGTGCAATTTGTCAGTATTGACCAGAGAAGGGTTTTTCCCTGGGAAAGGTTTAAGCATCTCAGTTCACTTCTGGATGACAGGAGTGAATCTGAAAGGTGAAGAGGTGAGATGTGGGAACAGGCTCTTAGCAGCACGGCTCTGCAATTGCACCTGGTGTAAGTGATTTCAGGGAGCCCAGCCTTCAAGCTAAGCAAGCGATGAATCCATGGATATGAGGTGGGAGTGCATGGCAGATTTTCACCCTGAAATGGCCTGTGTAAGTTGTCCTGTGTGATTTGGGAATGTGTACGGATGTTTTATAACCATGCACAAGTGTAAGATGTGCCTAATTTTGAGACCTTGGGTTTAGTGGAGATACAGGCTACCACTATGATACCCAAAGCCAACTGCTGCAGAACGAGGTCAGTATAGTCCAGTATTCAGCCTCTAACAGCAGCCAGGGCATTAAGTACGAGAATTAGACGTGACAGACAAGTTCTATGAAACACCTTGCTCCCTCATCTCTGTCTCGCTCCCCTCCCCTGAATTCCTTTTCCTTCTCCTCCTCCTCCTTCTTCCTCCATTCCAATTATCTCCTTCTTTCATCACTGCCGGAGCTGTAAGTACAAAGTACCAATTAGCTAGTTTTCAAGTTTAATTAGGTTGGAAGGTAGAGCAAATTAAATCCTTTTATCGTATGTTTCAAAGCGCTTTCCCGTCAGGCCCATGGGATAGATTTCCTTTGAATGAGGTCCATGTTAGCCACTGAGGAGCTGGCCCAAGTCACCGAGCTCTCTGGCCATGAGGCAAAGAGGAAATGAAATGCAGGACGTGATACATCATCCCCTCGCCCCTCAATCCTCCATGCAGGACTTCTTTCTGGGATGGTTTAGGGGTGTACATAGCTCTACTCCACATTGATAAACTGAGCTTCGGTCCTCAGGTCTTCTAAGGTCTACTTTAATAGCAAAGCTCTCCTTCATTTCAGCAGTGCCAGGACTTCACTGAAGACACTGTGATAAGGCCCTGCAGAAGGCTTTCAAGATAGTTATTGATACTATTATCTCAAGCAGCACGTCCATATGAGTCCCACTGCACCATATGGGGGGTCATCTTGGAAGCACCTTTAGTCCCTAAGCCCTTCTTTCTTTGAGGACAGAACAAAAGCAGAACAGCAGGCCCAGGAATAACCACCTAATTCAAGGGGGAATTGCAGAATGGATAAGGAAGCGGTTAGCACTTGGAAACACATGGTCTGCAATTGCAGCTACAGAGTTCTGTGCCTTTTGAGCTCTGAAAACTACGTTTCAGCATGACCTTTGCTCTTAGCGCCTTACCCTTGTGTTGTCTGGTACCCTGACCCTCTTTCCTGTGCTTCCCTGTGTGTTGCAGATAAGCCACTACCTCAGGGTGCCCCAGGAGGCATTATTGGGATCGTGGGAGGTGTCATCGCAGCAGTCCTCATCATTGGCGTGGCTGTCACCGTAATTATTGTCTACAGGAGGCAACAAAAGGACCGCACTGAAACAGACAACGACCTGTAAGTAGCCCCGTGCTTGAAGTAGAGGATGGATGGGGCTACAGAGAGCACCGCAGGTCCTTCACTACCTGCACAGAGAAAAGCTGGTCAGCAAACTGGCTTTCCTGTCTGCCACCCCCTGGCTCACTCCTTTGACTCAGAGAGGGGTCTCTGATAGAGCCTGAGCACCTTGGATATCCCAAGGAATCCAGTCACAGGCGCTCCACGTTCCAGCTTTGTTCATGCGGTGCCAGCCTGAAGACCTGAACTCTGGCAATACAAGGGCAGGGCAAGGGGATGCCCCGGGGGCTCCTCTTTGACAGGTACTTGCTTTGCTCTGCCCTAGGCTGTGCAGCACTGATCCCAGGCAGGGAATTCGGTGGTGTGGACTTCAGGCTATGCAGCAGGAACAGAGCCCTCTTCAGAACTGTTTATCCTGGCCTCTTCCTGAAAAGCTCTATCTTGTAACTGCCTTTTCACAAGAGCACCCACTCCCTTCCTCCCCACTTCATCGGGGAGGCACAGAAAGCCCAAAGGCCAGAAGTTGCTTTTATGTTCCACAACACCCATCCTCATTGTTGATACATCTTGGCCACATTTTGTGCTCCATTTAGTCCCGTTTGAGAGAGGGCATTGGAGGATAAGTGGAGATGGGGGGGGGGGGGGGAAGAGAACAGGGAAAGCAGGAGGAGGAACAGAAAGGCACACAAACAAAACTACAGCACCACAAGGTGAAATTGCATCAACAGCATCAGCGCTAAGCTAGAGATGCATTCAGACAATCCACTTCCCACAATGGCCCTCCACACAGGCACAGTGAAGAGCCACTTTAGCTGAGAATAGAAACACAATGGTGCCCTAGTCTGCAGAGGTGCTGCCTCTATTGCCGTCTGCTCCAAAGGCTCCAAAAGGTAACAGCATTTCTTTCCTTTAAAGCCATCATGTCAATGCTTTGCAGAGCCTTGGGGACCCATTTTACCTTCCCACTCACCCCTACGCTCCGATCCCAAGCTAGAATCCATTGGGTTGCCAAGGAAAGTCACCCATCTCTGTCAGAAGATGTGGTGAAGATTGTACAGAGAGAAGGGAGGGGGAGGCAGCCAATTAGCGGATCGGGTTTAATAAGTTTTGTAAAGGGATTAGGCACATCCATGCATGTGATCAGAATGCGCAGAGGCAGTCTCTAGGCTGGGATTATAATGGCTGCCAATCCTTATGCTCTGGGGCAAAAGTTGATCCCCTGACTGGGGTCAGGGATGAATCCGCCTGCGTGGCATAGCACGTCTACAAGGAAGACTCAAAGCCCTACTGGGAAGCCTGTGACAGGGGTTGCCAGTGCAGGCAAGCTCCGGAACTGGGGGTGACATTACCCTGTTGATTTGCAGACGCTGCCAGACACTTCCTGGTACCCTACAGCTATACATTGAATGAGCCTCCTCCCATGGGATGGTTTGGAGCCATCCCAAAGCAGTGCTGGGAGACAGGTACCCCAGCTGCAGCTCAGGATCTGCAATCCGACATGGGGATTTGCTTGGAGTTAGGAACAGAATGCTGATTTCTATTAACACTTCTAATTGGGGTGAGAAGGAGGGCACAGAGGGGTTACAGAGAATAATGTATATGGTTATATTGGCAGTTTGGTGCCAAACACAACCCACTCTTTGGCGCATGCAGGATGCGGCTTGTCACGTACACCAAAGCAAGCAGACCCCTTTCCTCTCTAATCACTTCTTTACCTGCAGAATCGACTTGCCTCCATCCCACAAACCTGCCCCTCCACCAAAGAGGAAACAGGAGATGAAAAGCCACCTGACTGCAGAAGACATCCAGGTATGGCTCCCTAACCCAGCTGCAAGCTCCTTCCTCTGGCAAGGAAAACCGACTTCAAGCAGTGTCCGCAGTGGGAACACTGGGTTTGCAAGAGGAAAATCGCCCATGGCCTAAGTTTGAGGGTCAGAAAGTGAGGACTTGTCTGCCCGGAACTCCCAAAGTTTGGCACTATCTGAAAGCTATAATTGGGATCCTGCTTACTTTGGTGGGGATTGAGTTTTAAATGAGGTGGTGTTCAGATGAGAGCACTTCCGAGCATGCCCACCATTCTGAATGTCATGGGTGGTAGTGAGGGGTATGGGAATGAAAGAAAGAGAATGGGAGGCAAATCATATGGTTGGAGGAAGGGAGAAGGTAAGATGCACTGCCTTCCATGGTGATACCTGGTGGTGGTGCAGATGTGGCCCTGAGCTGTGACAGAAGAACAGTACTTGCTCTTCTCATCCCTCTTCTCTCTCGTCTGTTATAGGTTGTTCACTTAGACAACATGAAACACGAGGAGGAAATCCAGAAACTCCCTCTGCAGACTCCATACTACGACATGGCAGCCACCGAGCCCTCTCCCTACACTGACAAACTGGTAAGGAGATCAGGGAGCTAATAGTGCTGCCTGGCCCCATCCTCACTGCCTTTCACCCTAAACAGCAAAAGAGCCCCACCACCCACGGGTGTGAACAAACAGCCTTCCCAATATAGGAGTATCCTCTCCTGGAGCAAGGCAACCTCCACACTCCGATCTGAGCCCACCTCTCAAATACCACTGATGCTAATTCAGCACTTGCCCCCTTTGCTGTTGGTTTCTATAGGTCCTAGAGCTGCGCCTTATGGGTCAATCCTCTATAAAATACCCTGTAATTATCCACGGGGCTGAGCATGCCCGTGTTTGGCTCTCAACTGACAACCAGCTCTTTAAACCCCCTTTGTGTGGATTTGCTCAGCCCCAGAGAGGGAGATGCTAATGTGAGGCAGCAGCAGCAGAGGGATACTAGCAGCCATGCAGGAAAGGCTGGTTTTCAATGACTGATGCTGAAGGAGGAAATAGTAGATTCAAAGGGCAAAGTCAAGGGAAGCAGAAGACAGGCAGAGTGAGAGTCCTCCCCGAGGAGAAAACATAAAACCTTCCTCCTCCAAGACCTTGGACTATATCCTTTCCCTCCCTCATTCCATGGCATGGGGCTGCTCCCCTCATCCTTCATGGGAGACATGGGGTCCCCATGTTGATGCTGCAGGTCTCTCTCAAATTCTTCCTCCAGGAGGGCTGATTCACAGTGCTCCACACCAAGAGCGGTGCTTCTCAGTCTCAGCAACGTGAATCCATTTGCCTGAGAATATCAAGTATAAATATCAGCCCATAGCGGAGTAATATTTTATGAACCTAACTAATTATAAACCCTCCCTCCAGTTCATCCTGGTGTGACCCTTTAATGCATATTCCTGTGCAGGTAATAGAAGGACAGGGCCCAGTGACCTTTAGCTAGAAGAGGTCTGCAGCAAGGCAGATCCTGAGGGTACTGGAAATACAAAGGTACAGCTCCGTACTGAGCCGTGTTGATGTGATCCTATTTACTTCACTCTAGCTGAACCTGACTGATGTCCCTAAAGAAAAGCTTCCCTTTGGAGTCCTCCCTCAGTCCCGGGGCTTGTCTCTAGCTCTTTCTAATCCTTGCTGAGTGGTAGCTGAGCTTTAAATGAGGTACAGGATGCTAGACTGAGATGGACGGCTTTGTGGGGAGCATCTGAGAGCCAAAATTCAGGCAAGCAGGAGGATGGAGGAGCTCATTTCAGGAAATAACGAGCAGTCAGTTAATTAAGTGGCAGAGTTAGTGATGTGAGATGGGGCCTGATGGGTAGCTGCTCTGTAACCATGGGAACAGAGTTTGCTGCTCTCAATTCTGGTCTGAGAAGATGCATTTCTCTGCCCCATGCTTGGCACTCGCTGCTCCTTACCCGTGGCTTTAGCCAAGAGGTGATGGACTGTGGAGCCCTCGTTTCATTTGGCCCATGAAGGAGCTCCCTGTGCAGTAGGGATGTGGTGTCTGGGTGACTCAACCACCGCTCTGCCCGCTCTTGGCACAAGACTAGCACAGCTGTGCATTGGACCTGTCCCCTGGTCAGCTTGGCTGGCAGTCCCTCCGAGTGGCATCAGGCTCCCCCATCGCGTCCACACACCACGCTTTGGCTTCTCGCCGCAGGAACAAGATGAGGCTCGCTCCCATTTCTTGCTAAATCACTGCATCCTTTGGGCAGACAGCAGGCTATTCAGGTTCGTGACTGGCAAGGGGAAGGAGGGTGTGGGTTTGCTGCCAAAGAGTGCTGGTTTTGCTGGATTCTGCCCAGATAACACAGGCAGTACGCGCTGCCACAGCCAGCACCAGGTGTGCATCACGTTGCCCATGTGCAAGGAGCCAGCGCTTGCCCTCCCCTCTGCAGGACCACTCGCAGGCATCACCCCTAAAGCATGGCAAAGGCTTCTTGTTCCTGTCACACACATTCTCTTCCCTGCAGAGGGGATGCTGAGGAGCGTCTGTCTGGGATAGCACTTGCATGGAAACCTCCAGGGATAGTGATGGTTACCAAAACCAATACCAGCACGCCTGGTTCAATCCCAGTAGTCACACTCCACCAGCATGCTAAGGGGCTGATCAATGCAAGCTAGACCTGCACATTCCTTTTTGCCTGAGAGCTGGGTCAGCTGGAGGATGAGGAGGGAAGCACATTTCCTTCAGCTTCACTGGTTCTCTGCCAACCTCACTTTGATACAGCCCCTCTCCCACTGTTTTCAGATGCAGATGTAGGCAGCTGCTCTGCTATATAGGAGGTTCTGGGATCCTTTAGAGGGGAAGGCACAAAAGAAAGGCAGGCTATTCTTGTTCTGCATGTACTTCATCAGGAGATTTGGCTTGGGAGGGTAGTGAAGAAGATGAGAGTTGAAGGGAATGGATTCTGCAGGAAAATGGGGCGGGTGCATTCAGCTTTCAACGAATTGTGCAAAACCTCGTAATTTGGGATAAACCAGATTCATCACAAGGCGGCATGAAAGCCACTGCCTGGGGTTGACTATTTCACAGCACTAGAATGGGAGTCAGAAAGTGATTAGAGGTGGCAAAGAGCGAGGGCAGGGGAAATGGCAGAGGTGCCAGGAGATACGAAGGCAAGTGGAGGAGGAATGCACAAAGAGGGTGTGCAGGTACATGTGGATGTGTGCAGATGCACGCTGGCAGGGGAGCAGGTGAAGGGGACAGGCTGGGGCAAGTCTGCAGGGACAAGATACCTGCACAAGGGAGCAGGGATGGGCCCCGTGTCAGAGGCTGTAAGTGAATATGTGTGTTGCAAACTGTAGGAAACAGCATGAGGCTAACAGCACAGAAATACACAAACATAGTGTAGGATAGCACAAGGGCGATGGGGTTGCTTGCAGCATTTGTCTCTGAGCTCTTGTAGGGTGAAAGCTGTGATGTATGCAAGGATATCTAAGCAGGAGTGAATGGGATGGAAAGGCAAGTGCGTGTTTCAGGTAACAGCTACAAAGGCCATGCATGCCAGAGTGCTGGTACCCATGTGTGTCAGTGCACAGAGTAACACGTGCGTGTGTACAAGTGTGCTGTGTGCCTGTGTGTCACGTAGATCCTGTGGGTATGCGTGTGAGAGGGAGCATGAGCAAGAGAGGTGGAAGCACACTTGCATGTAGGAGCAGAAGTATGATTGGTGTCCATGTCAGCGATACCCATTTGCACAGGTAGAAAGGAAAGTTCCATTGCTATAGACAGCAAAATAAGTCCTTTCGGTTTACAGGGCAATTACCAGGGTGCCGATGCTGGTGATTTACACAGAGCACTTGCATGTGGCGGTGCTAGGCCTTGTATACAAGTCACATTATTGATATTGTAATAATTTCTGCTCCAAACAAGCAGCACAGAGCAGGAGCAAGCCTAAGAGTGGCAGAAAGCAGGGGATGTCCATGGAGAAAACACCCCCAGTAGGAAAGAAGCACTATTTAGGAGAGAAGTGAGGCAAAGCAGACAGGATACAAATGTAGGAGGTAAAGACTTAGTCTGCCTTTCTCTGGGACTAGAAGAGGTACTGAGATACAAAGGTCATGGGGAAAGTTCTACAGGGCATAGGTTTAGGTTTAAGAATGGAGTTGGCATCACTTGCTTTTTCAAACATCCATAGACACGAAGCAGAAAGGCCATAGGACACACAGCTTTTGCACCAACAGCTCGGCACTGCTGTCTGGTCACCTCCCCAATGCTGGGACATAGGGAGGACCTCAAGCCTTGTGGTCCTCCAGCATGCAGCCTTGCTGAGCACCACAGGGGAACTGGATACTGGAAATACCACTGCAGCAGTGCTCCCCTTTCCCCTCATCCCTGTGGAACCAAACCCTGTCACAGAAGAGCACAGCAGAGAGAATCACTGACTGAGTAACCCCTTCCAGCAACAGGCACTGAAACAGCTCATTATAGGGCTATAAACTTCCGAGAATGGCTCTGCCACAGCTGGTATGTGGCTGAGGATGCTTCCAAACAAAGAGAAGAGAACCATTTTCAAATTAAACACCTTTTGCATAATTGCCAAGTGATGCAGCCATTTTGGAGAATGGAGGGAGAAACTGGGAAGTGATTTCATTTGGAAGAGACAACTCTTCTCAGAGAGGCTTAGCAGACACTTGGCTAAGGCTGGAAGAAGAAACCAGGCCCAAAAGCCAGCATTAAAGAAACTCCATAGGGCAAGTAGCCAGTGTATCCCCTCCCACCTTCAATACTGACACCAGGGCTCCTCCTGGTGACTAATTTTCCCCATTAAGCAGTGAAGTTTCCAGGGCATTCTGCCTTTCAGGGTTCTCCAACCATTACTATTTGTAAGGTATGAAAGATGTCTGATCAGTCCTGCTCAAATTGGATAATATTCCATTCATGCACTTCTTGCTGATAAGCCCGCTTAGTAAAGGGATACCCATAAATATTTTCATGGCAAAGAAGGATGCTTTTAGCACCTATTAGACATTATTACAATGACAATGTCATGCTGCATAGCAGTGTCATTTCCCTATAGTAATGCATCCGCTGCAAACCCACTCATGTCTTTGACCACTGCCTCTAGGAATCTCCTTCTTGACACCCAAAGTTCATGATTTTCACTCATGTCCCCAGTACTAATGCATTTGCATCCGGTGTGCTGCAACGAACCCCAGATTCCTGGGTCAAAACTGACAGCTCAGATATCAGATAAAGTTTGGATTCACTGAACCACCCCAGCTAAGGAAAACGTTGATCCTAGAAAGGCTCACGGGAGGACAAGAGCAGCGAGATGCTGCTTGGGGCAGATGCTACCAAGCTGGGCTGTGTCACTCAGCTCAGTGGTGGAGGGAGCAGTGCCATTGGGACCTTTTGATTTGGGATTTTACCTGACTGACTGTTCATCACCTCCCCACCTCCCTCTTTTTAACTGGGTTTTTTTTTCTTCCTCCCCCCTCTCACCCTTTTCTCCTTTCTCCCTCCACCCTTCACACACCCCCTCCTGTCTCCTTCACTCACTCCCCACCTTCTGCATGGTTCCTGTGTTCTCACTCCCGTGCCTCCCCACTTCAACCCCGACTCCTCCCTCTTGTGTCCCCACCACGTTGCTGCTCTCTTCTCTCCAGAACCCTGGCAACAAGGACTGTGATGTCCACTATGCAGAGCTGGACACTTCCGCTCTGGCCTCGTCACCCAGTCCTCGGACCTCCATCCATGCTGGCGGAGACCTAGTCGAGTATGCAACTATCCAGCCCAACTTACGCTAGCGCATGTCACTCTAGGCCCTTTCCCCTCAGATTCTGGCCTCCAGGTACATGATCACACTCTGCCTTCCTCACTGCTCCCCTTTGAAGTCAGTGCCTCCCCCCTGCATCTCCTTCCCTTCTGTGGAGTGGCTCATATGCATCAAATCCATCCTCATCCTCCTCCCTCCACCCTCCACCTCCTGCATGCTGCCCACAATGGCCGGTCCCTTTGGTACCCTTGTTCTGGGGGCACTGACAGCAATGCCTTTGCCTTGTCTTGCTTCCCATGCATGCTCTGCAGTGTTTTCCTTTGCTTTATACGGTGAGGCAAGGCACGTGGGAAGGGGAAAGGGTTAATGGCTTTGTTTCAGAGCAGGGGTCTGCTCCGTCTGTGGCTGGAGACACAGGGAGCAATGAGGTGGGTTTGAAGGGTACAGCTCTTGGGGTGGGATTTGGTCTCAGGGATTTCTATGAGGCTCAACAGTGTGAAGCAGAGCAGCAATACCAGGATGTGCAGAAACCTAAAACCTTGTGGGGATGTTAAGAGGGCCTTCCAAGATAGTCAAATACAAGAGGAGAGAAAGGAAAGGGGCCTTACTGAAAGGAAAAGCAAAACAAGGAGCTTTGTGTGAATGGAAGCAACTATAGATAAGATGGAGCATATGTGCATGTGTGAAAGAACAAGGTGGGAGAGGATGTGAGAGGATATGAGAACACATAAAGGTTCCTACATCTAAAAGAGTCAGTGAATAAGAGACAGACAGAGAGGAACCACGGATGTTAAAATAAAAGAGCTTGTATTGTGCGGGGTTGGTGCAGACAGTGCATTTCAATGTCTGAAAGAGGGAGAAAGATTGTTTTCTTTGGAGCTCTTCTCAAAATTGGATCCCAGACCTCACTGTTCCCTTCTCTTATGCTTTTCTGACCGCTTTAAGTGTCATCAAGCTCAGGTCTTGCAGCAGGGGCTGATTAGGACTCAGCTTGCATTTAAACCTTCAAGTGGTTGTTCTGGACTATCCCTAGCTACCAGTGACCCTTTGAAAGGGAACAGTGTTTGCAATGTCTTCAGCGCTTCTTATTGCCTTCCCCTATAATCATACCCTCTTCTTGGTTATTAAAGCCAGCAGGTCTCTTTCCTCTCCCACCCCCTGGGAGATATTTTCTGGGTGATACCAACAGCTGTTGGCCAAGGAAATTCCATTAGCAGCCCCCTCCTTGCCTATAACTCTCCCTTGCTCCTGGGTATTCGCAGAGTTTGGCAACTGCAGCTCCTTCCCTTTTATTTTACTCCCTTTTAAACTGGAGGAAGGGGCTGTAGATTTAATGGGGCTACAGCCACACAGGGGCACTCAGTGAAGAGACAGGGAGACAAGGAAGAAAGCAAAGGGAGAGATAAGGTGCTTTGCAGCTCATCGAATCCCTCCCGTGTCACTCAGAGCAGATCATAGGAGGCACAGAGTAGCTTGGGGATGGAGAAAGGTGATTTGGTAAAGAGCAAGGGAATTGTATCCTTGAGGAGGAATAGTTCTATGCAGGAAAAAAAACAGTGTCCCATTGGACATACATTGATTAGTGCCTCCTTGCAGGCTAGGAACATCCATGCTAAGAGGTGGGTGAAGGTGGAGCACAAAGACCAGGGTAGGTGATGTGCAGTGGGTTAGCTCAGTCTGCCTTTATCCCTGTGGTCCCTGGTGTTCCTGTGTCGGAAGCAGCCCTGTAGTTCCCTTGCTGTAGCAAAAGCCTTCCTAGGTAAGTGTCTGCAGCAGGCCTGGCCCGGACCAGAACGGTAACCTCTCTCTCTTGCGGTGTCTCACCCACCCCTGCTCCCAGAATGAGGATCAAGGTCTTCGTAGACGTAACGAGCGAGAGCGGACAGTAAGTGCTGACTTGGTTTGGTTTTTCTTTCTCCATCTGGTTGTGGGATCTGTTTGTCACTGGAGACAGGTGCTGACAGCTCCCAGGCAGCAGCACCACCAGCCTCTTGCATACAGGGAGAGGATGGAAAAGCCAGCCCAGAGCAAAATGCGGTCGGAAGCAGCACCTCCAATTCCCAGCAGTTTCTTGGACTGCACTGGAGGACCACTAGACAAGTGCTCCCTAATCCATCTTGGGAGGTCCTGCCTTGTCCTCCCTGGGGTGGGGGATTTTATTGTCAGCGAAAGGACAGTAATCCTCCAAATCCAAAGTGGGAAATCCTCCCACTTTCTCTGAAGTAAAAATAAAGCCAGTCATATGGTGCTTTGAAGGTGTAATCTCACCGCCACAAAACCTCCCTCCTCAGACACGCCGTAGAGCAGGGAGATGGTTTTGTGCTTTTCCAATGATGTCTTAACCACCTAATGTAGCAGACCTGACTCAATTCCCAGTTAATACACTTCCCTCCTAGCAACACCCGGGTCAGGAGCCCCCTTTTCAGTTTGCAGGAGAAATAAAGCAAAGAGCTCAGGTGGCTCCTTGCTAGTTTCCCATTTGTACATGAGGATGACAGCCCTGCTCTGACCCCAAAAGGGTGGGCAGAAGGACTCAGGAGAGAAACAGCAAGGAGGGATACGTTTAAGGTTATTGTTGGTCTAAGACCCTATAGGAATGCACAACAGGTACGTACTGTAGACAGCAAGAGAATGTTCAAAGCATGCTGTAAGAAGGAATGCAACTTTAAGAGCAAGTTTTCTGTGTAACACCTGCATGTGTCTGTGGGTGCATTGCTCATCGTAGGTCCTTGCCCTATATTGTGGGAATTTCAGCCTTCCTCACACTCACCTTTTCATTTTCTCTTCCCACTTGCTCTCTGTTTTGTCCTCACAAAAAGGAGGACACTCCTAAAAGCAAGCTCAGGGCTACTTGTTCCTGCTCATCCCCGATAGGTTGATGTTAATTCTTCACTCCAGACAATGATTATTCGAGGAGGATGTGAGGATCCCAGCACCACACTTAACTGCTGCTTATTTTCAGTTCCCATTATATTTTCCATCTTCCAACACCTACATCCTTTCCACAGGCTGGTCCACACTATGACAACTGTCTTCAGTTGCTGCCACTCAACAGAACTGCTTCTTTCTGTCCATCCCAAAATTCAAAACCAACTCATGGAGAGGGTCGGGACAGTGGCAGCCCAAAGTCTGAATAGTTTTGCACTGCAGGGATTTTTCCCACTCAGGGAACAAGCTGATACATCGGATCAGTGCATCAATGTGCAATGTGTTTGCCTTGTTTGGCCAAGCAGAGGAAAAACAGCCTACTTCTGTTTGTGAGCCGTGCTGCAAGACTAAAGACAAGTTTAAACTGCATGAGAGGTTATTAATTGGCTCTTGAGCTTTTGAGCAATAACAGAAACCCAGTTCCCTGTAGCGGTATCTTTCCAGCTCTCACATGTTACCAGAGTCTTCAGGTTTTCCTGAAACTATAGCAGAGGAATCCTCCAGACCCCAAGAAGGAGTTTTTCACTTTTGGAGCAGCAAGAACTCGTTATTTTGGGACGATTAAAGGTACAGGATATGGTCAGATCACAGGGAGAGCTGTCTGTAACACACCTAGTTTTACCAAAGAGATAGAGAAGAAAAGGCATATAGGGGATGGAGAAGTGTTGAGAGTAAGTCATGGCAGAAATGAAAGCTAATTCAATCAAATAAAGACTGTTTAAAGCTAATCTACCAGGCTGTCTGAAATGGATAGATTACTGACATCCCCTTTAATCAAGCTCTTGAAAATAAAACTGAGAGGGGAGGATGTAACCCAGATAATGAAGAATGGTATGGAATCACGCTGGAAACAAAGACAAGTGGGAGAAGTCAGGTGGGGGAAGGTGGCAGAATCATGTGCCAGTTCGATTTAATTAGTTCATTATCCCTAATTTAATTTCAAACTTTTGTTGAAGAAAAATTAGGTTTGGGAAAAGTCACAGTGGGAATGGGGAGGGAAGTCAAAGGGCACCAGCTGCTAAATATGTTAAAAAACATCAGGCTGGTCTCTCTCTCTTCACTTTTGCCAGTTAGAAATGAGATCAGGGAGCAAATGGAGCAATGTGGCTCCTGGCTTCACATGCTGCAGGAAGGTGAAAAGAGACAGGGAAGTCTCTTTCTTTGATCCCGATGCTGGTGTTCTCCAGCTGCCCTGCTCTGGCCACACTCCAACCCCTGCAGAGTGAAGAAAGAACTTGCTCCTACACTCACCTGGCCAAACTGAAGTACTGACAAAACGTTGCTTATTTGCTCTAGTCCTACTTCATAGATGCTTGTTTCATGCCCACATTAACTGACAGATAAAGAGAAAGAAATATGCTTTACTAACACAGTATATTGTCAATAGGCAGCCCATGAAACAGTGTCTCATGACCCCTTCTGCTTCTTTCAATGTTAGATGCTAATACCCAGTGCTCCATCCCTGGCAGCATTCAAGACCAGGTTGGATGAGGCCTTGGGTGATATGATTTAGTGTGAGGTGTCCCTGCCTATGGCAGGGGGTTTGGAACTAGGTGATCTTTAGGTCCTTTCCAACCCTAACTATTCTATGATTCTATAAGTTAACTTACGTTAACTCATCTTTCCTGTTAGACCTTTCTGTGTATTAGACATTTTGAGTGCACATACTAGGATGAAGCTGTATACTTTTCTGTTGCATGCTCAAAAATCATATAAAACCACCCTACCATTTAATTGATAAAAGATTGCTCGCCTTCCTAAAAGACCCTTCTTGCCTGCTACATCTAAGTTTCAATCATTAAGACAGCTTCCCTTTCAGGTTAGTTCTACCCAGGTAGTTGAGCAATCAGTTAATGATTTACCTCTATAATAATGCAGGAGAGCATGGCTAATAATTTTTCCCCCTTGCAGGCATGGAAAGAAGCTCTGTTGCATTTGAGACTCCTTAAGAGTAGATTAAGCATAGAAAAACCATTTACCCACTCTCTGCTAGCCAACACTCTCCAGAACCTGTTAACCTCTCTTTATCCCTTTTTAGCAGCTGGCTCAATCAGAAGAATAACAAAGAGCTGTTCTTTGTTCTCTGCTCCCCTTATGGTATGAATCCCTCTTAATGCTATAGAATTTGTATGAAGATAACTGTCTCCAGGCTTAAGTATGTGTTGCCATGGCCTACCTAGTTTTCTAGCCACAGGGTTGTATGTGTACAGAGTAAATCTGACTCTGTAGAGGCCTGAACTTCCTCTCTTAAGTTTAGCTGCCACTTGGAAGGGTGCCTTAAAGCTGCAGGAAGAGGTTGTAGAGGTTAAGGTGGAGTTAGTGAAGCTTCCTCATGTCCCCTGGCTTGGGTTCCTCCAGTTTAACAGCTATAATGCTGCACAGCACCTCTCCACGTGTTCACTTGGCATTTAAAAGCCAGAAGTGGATGAAACCCTCAGGAGGTAGCTGTGGGAATGGCCCACCTAAATTGCAGATACCCATGCAGCAATTCTAAATAGAAGGGGCCAAGAGCCTTTTGTCCTTCGTTATGTGGCCAGGTCAAGATCACTGACTTTTTAACAGCTGAAGCGATGGGATATAGAGTTTTGCCAAGGAAAGGGGAATGAACATCAGTTTGGCCTTGGCATTGATGCAGTTTTCCTGGTGCTTAGACAAACCTCCCATCCTTTAGCAGCTTTCATTGCTCTTAGTGAGGCTGTTCCTGACGCTGCACTAGCTGTGCAGCCCTCCGACTCGCTTGTAGCCTCTTCGAGCAGGCTGGACCATCAATAAATTATTGTCGACACTTCATTTTCTATCAGATTTTTTAAGCACCCTGGTGAAATATTTATCCAGGAGCTGGCAGCAGACGAGCAGAGTAGATTGTTCTGTTCCTTCAGGCGTTTTCTCCTGAGGGTCACATCCTTGTCCTTTCCACTAAACTGACTGTTTCTGGTGCTTTGAAAGGGAACAAGGAAGGACTCAAGGGCAAGTTACTTGCTTCAACCAGCCCCCGTCCAAACCACTGGCATAAGAGGTGATTGCTAATGCATTTGCTCTCTCTTAGAGGACAGATTAGCAACTGAATGTGGGTTGATTTTAAAGACCGAAAGCGCTGTCCTCGCTAGATGTCCCTCCTGCTTGGGTCATCCCGTAGGGCTCCAAAAGGGAGTGAAGGGTCTGGGAGCAGGGAGGAATCCTTCCCATCTGCTGCCACCCTCTGGGGAGCCGGAGTCCTGGGCTCTGCGCTCCTCTGAGCTTACACAGGCGCGGAGCAGAGGGGTCTGTGTCTCCTGGTGCTGCTGTTTGCATGGACAAAAAGGGTCTCTGCAATACTTGCACCTCAACAAGCAGCCTTTCTTCGGTATTGCCTCTGCAAAATTACCTCAATGGAAACCAAAGCATTTCGGACTCCGAGAGGGGTTCATTTCATTTGGCTTCATTTAAGAACGCATCCATAAGAATGCACTCCATCAGAGGGAAGATCGTGGGACCACAGAGCAGTCTTAGTCTTGAGAGCGCTTTGCATTGATTTGACTTACAAAACTGGCCCCAAGGCTTTTAGTGGGATTGCTCACACGGGTAAAGCTTAGCACATGCACTCCTGTCTACCAGGTAAACATTACACACATATTTTGCCTCTGAAGTCCCTGGTCAGATACATGTGCCCTTTAAGTAAAAGAACATGAGCCTGAGTCAGATTAATGATGCATACAAGCACTGCTTTTTCAAAGCTCAACTGTGAAAGAGTTAGGAAGCTTGAAAAGAAACTGTCCTTGCTTGGCCAAGTGCTTATTTTGTCCAGAGGCGTTTGTACATTTACAGACAAGGGGCAAACCGTGCAAAATCTATCCATGTTCACCAGCAGGATGGATATTTCAGGAAGGGAGACGATGAGTTTGGAATGTGAGGATTTATCACCTGGGTTTCTGTTTTTCTGAAGCAGGAAGCAGAACTGTTTAACTTTCCATCCTTCTTGTTCTACGCGTCTCAGCAAGGAACTGAAGGAGTTGTGTGCTTTATGGCCACTGATGCCAGAGTTCTCACCCATTGACTTTTGTCTCTGCTTCCAGAACTTTGGAAAGTGTCACTCAGAGGTATCGAATGCGAGTGATTACCTGACCCGCTGCTACTCACATGAAGATCGATATCTGGAGAAGATCCCTCACGTTTACACCCCTATGTCAGATCTTCCACAAGATCTTTATCCTCATCATCCGGACATCTCCTTCTGCTGCCCACCTCCTGGCTCCCGGGCTCCTTACATCTGTCCTAAGGAACAGTATGTTTAAACCATCAACACTGCAAAATGAAGAAGCTGATGTTTCTCACTTCTCCTGGGCCAGTCGCTCAACAACCAAGGCCTTTTAGATCCCTCCTTTGCCATCGCTTGTTTCATTTATGGCATTTGAAATTGGGGTGCGATTGTAACTGACATGGTTAGGTTAAGTATCTGCCTGGCTTGCTTATGCTCAAGGGAACACTCTGCCATCGCCCACATCACATTCAGTACTTGCATCTTCCTTTTCTCACCCTGGCCCTCCTGCATCAAGCTAGCTCTGTGCGTGCATGTGTGTGTGTGGGTGACAGCTGCCCTGTGTTGGATGGGATGTGCCCAACCTGATTCAATGCCCGTAGGTTCCCTTGTGCCAGTCTCTGCACTGTTTGCACCAGAGTAGCTGGGTGTGGATTCTTCACAGCCCTTGTTTCAGCTTGGGTGAAGTTTTACAGCACAGCCAGTGCTAAATCTGAGGCTGTAGCAGGGCTTTTCCCCCTCCTTTGCAGAAATTTTTTCCTCCTTGGCAATGGGGATAGGAAATCCCTGTTGTGAAGAGCTAAACAGCCAAGATTGCTGAACCAAATAGTAAGATGCTTATAATGAAAGATGCTCAAAACCGACCTAAGAATAGAGACAAGGTCTTGGTTTAGGGGTTTTGTTTCTCTCCCTTTTCCCTCCTGCTCCCACTCCCAATATCTTGGATTGGCTCTTTTAAATCCAGATGGCATGGGGATATATTTTGAAGCCAACACATTTGGAGAAAGCATCCTTTAAATAGCCATCTTATAACCCAAAACCCAAAGGGAAAAAAAATATAGGAAGGAAAACATTCTCTCTAATTTTCCTTTTCAAAGCCTAATGTGACCCCCCACTAGCATTTCCCCCTCTCTTCCTTGCATCTGTTGATTGGAATTTCAGAATGAACTCAGGCAGAATATAAAGAATAAATCACAATTTCAGGTAATCCTCTTGCTCTTAATGAAGGATCAAAGCCAAGAGCAGAATCTGGCCTTTTAACTTTTTTCTAAAGCATCTTGGTTCTTGGGACTACAAATCTTTTGATACTGGAATGTGTGTGAGTGTATAAACGCAAACGTGTATATTCCTGTGACCACAAAGTGTTTTAAAGAATGGAACTCATCTCCACCTCACATTTGTGTTCACTTGTATTAGAGTAAAAATAAATATAGATGCACACTTAAATGTGTATAAAAGCAAAGAAGAGGAGAAAAGGGCATTAACATCCTGTCTGAGAGCTTGGCTTCAAGGATAACTTTCATCTGTTTCACCCAGGTATGGCATAGAAGAGATGACGGCTGGGACAGTTCTGAACAAGGGATATGCCTTCTTGGCGAATGGGCATTTACTTCCCCTTGTCTCAGGTTGGGTATTTGGCAGTCTGCAGACATTGCACACTTAATATCACTCTGGAAACCATGAAGATGTTTGAGCAAAATGCATGTGGGAGGGAGAGCTGGGAACCACACCATTATCCTGTTGCCCATACACCGATAGAGTGTCAGTGCTACCTGCACAAATAAGAAGGGAGCTACCAAGAAGATGAAACCTTCCCCATAAGAGGAGGTATCACTACTGCATTGGATGCTTCCAGCCCAGCTCCTGCTGTGCCACATGGACTGAGGCACCATGTTATTTTTGTATCTCTAAATCTAAACAGCTATAGTTGTTCTATGCACTTTCTGTGTTCCCATCATCTAAAGCAGCCTCAAGACTCACCCTGCTTGACCCTCTTCCTCCACGGAGAAGCACATCTGTGTTCACACTACCTCAGGGATTCCCTGCAGGCTAATAAATAGATCTGTATATAAGAGAGATGTTCATACTTCAGTTAGGCAATACAGCACTGCATGAGGATGACGCCACGTGCATGGGTCCCTGCATGGCATAGAGCACACCCTCGGGGAACCAACCCTCCCTCTTCCCCTGCTTCCCTGGTGCACGTTGCCACTTTGTGCTTTGTGGAGACAGCATGGAAGCTGGTCGCAGGGACAAGGTTGTTGTCTCTGAGGTGGGAAATGGCAGGTAGTTTCCTGCTGGGACGTGGTTCTACGCTGGGTTGAGAGGCTGTTGTATCAGGTGGGTGACCTGGCTCTGCCTACCTGGGTGAGGCGTGGATGAAAGGGCACTGATGTGTTTCTTGGCCAAGATGAAATGGCCAGTACCTCTGACAGGCAGAGCGGCTTTCATACGTGCTAGTGCATGGAGCACTCTCATTCCCAGAGGATCAGGGCACTGTACAGACATAGCCTTCGAGCATTAAACACAACTTTTCCAATACCATCCTTTTGGTCTTGACCGATGAAACCCTTTTCAGAGTAATTTGGATTCACATTTCCTCTGCCAGTCTCTAGGGAATTCAGCCAGTCATTTCCTTACAGCAATGGACTCGAGTGCTACGTGTCTTGATTCAGATAATGTATTTCTCTCTCTTGTTTTCCTCTCACCATACCTTAAGGTACTTTCTGTTTACCACAGAGCTGGAAATTGGGTGTGCTCTGAACTGAACTGGAACCACAACCAACACACTCACCTTGGCAGGGGAAACATGGAGTGTGACAAACATGTCTTGGGTCACTCCGTTTGGAGAGGTGACGAGGTGCTGGAAAATCCAGGGGTCTCTGACATCCTAGAATCAACCCGGTGCCACTGACCATGGAGAAAAAGCAAGGAAAAGTCCATGAGACACTTCCCTACTGGCTTGCCTGTGATAGCAGGATGCTGCCTGCACAGCGGCAATTAAAGTAGATTTGACTGGGAGCCTTCACCTGGTGCACTTTCAGACTGATCTAAGAATATAAATGAGAAGTGAAATACAGTCAGATCTTCAAATACATAAGGGACCATTTTCCAGAGGAGGCAGGGAACACGATGCAGGTGGTTTTCTGTGCTGCCTGTGGCTGGAGACATGATGCTTTGATAAGGAAGTGGAAGGCAGAGATATGGACTGCAGCGTTACAGAGAAACCAGTTGCCTTGTGCAGCTTTGAATCACAGCCACAAAGGGGTTTACTGTGCTTTCCAGCAAAGGAAAAGGATTTCAACCCATAAAAGCATAAATTCAAGCAGTAGTTTGACTTGTGTCAGCACCTATATTAGGTTTAGGAATGTCTTGGTTCTCTTTGCCTCTCTTCTCCTTAAGACCACATTGGTCTCCAAAAAAAATGGCAAAAAAAGAGCCTCCACACACCACCAAATTCCTTTGTACCCTAGGAAAAGGAGGGGGAACCCCTGCAGAAAGCCCCTGCTGAAGGATACGGTGTGGTTCAAGTCCATTGTTTCAGTTTTATAAAGCTGCATTTAGAAATGGTTCAGAGTCAGGGCTCTTATTCCTCCCTCCATTTCCTTACAGTGTCTGCCTAATGGCTGTTCCCAGACTTCGCTGCACTTGTTGCCATGGGCTTAACACTACCTACCCATGTCTGGGGTGACCCTGCAGGCACAGAAATCCTAATTAGCAATGCTAATGAGAGGTGTTCTCCTCCTGCCATGGTGCAAGTAAGATCCCTTCTCCGGGAACAGAGCCATCCAGTAGCGTTGTTGGGTGTAGACTGCCAAACAAGTCGAACAGGAAACTGGTCCAGTGTGATCATGCACCCAGTGGGCTCGCAGTACATGGGAGAAATTGGTGTTCTATTCCCATGTCTGACTGGTGTGAGACATGAAGCCGTTCTGCCTGTTACTGGGGTGAAATGTCATCATTTCTGCTTCGTGTGTTGGCGGCACTGACACCCGAGCTCTTGCAGATGGAAAAGACTGATCACAGAACTCAAATAAAGATGAACTGAAGAGTTACAGCTTCTCTCGTAGCTGTGAAACTTGTGTGAGGTGCTTGATCTCTTCCTCTCGCCCGGTGCTGGCTTCCTCCTGAGCTGCTCACTACATCCATCATCCCTCGCACATTCGCAACCCCAAAACGTACACATGTGCACACACCCTCCTCCCTGGCTGAGTTCGGCAAAGGCTGTCCTCAGGACTAGATCAAGACACCTTTCATGTTGCATCCTTCACTGTCTGAAGCACTAGCAAGGACATGGGACTTCAAGGTAAGCAGAGGAGCAGCGTTCAGGTGACCTGCAAGGCAGTGCCTGGTGCTCATCACTACTAGAGCTCTGCCCTCGGAGCAATGCAAACATAATTATGCTGCCCAAGTGCTCTAGGAGAGATGCCCCTTTCACTTAGTTCATTTTACTTCCTACTCTTGTGGGAAGCCTCCTCCCTGTAGTGCAAGTGGGTGGAATAGCTTCAGCCACAACCAGTTCTCTGGGCCAGCAGCTATTTAGGGAAGGTGCAGGTAAAGGCATGCCTGGGGCCCCCTCCTCTTTAGCCCACTTCTCTTGTAAGTGCCCTGATTTCCTTCTGCAGGCAAGCACTGCCTATGCGTTCCATATGGTTCCATATGCAGGTAGGCATTGAACACTCTTTTATGACAACACATGCATTGCAGCTGCCTTTGCTGCAAGGGAGTGATCAAGAGCCTCTGTTGAACCCTGGTGTGCTGCATGGGAGCTGTCAGAGAGGGATGAGGAGCCCTCCTCTACCCCATCCATAGCACACGGAGAACAAGACTGCTCCATCTCTGTCCCTGCTTCATTACATGCTCCACTAGCACCCGTGAATCACAGTGCAGTGAGCAGCAAGTGCTGGTGTCCTGGATGCTTCCTTCCCAGCAGCACATGGCAATCATCTGGTGGGAAGTGCTCCCTGGTTAATCTGGGATTAGCAATAGCTGGATTCGCATGAGAAACAGGCAACAGAATAAATCCCTGTCTTTAAAGGGGGTCCTCTGGTTAAAAACAAGCTGTCTTGCAGGAGGGCAGGGACAAGAAGAGGAAAGCATTCCTGGGGGGGGGGGGGGGGAATTTCCACCACAGCCCCATGACTGCACAGCCCCAGCAGCCCCAGGGTAAAAACTCCTCTGCACAAGGATAGAGCCTCTGCATCTGGATAAAGATCTTTTGGAACGATTTAGCCCCTCTGCACAAAGACGAGTTTATCCTGTATTTCTGGATCCTGGCATCTCCCCCCAGGGCTGTATCTACTTTCTAAACAGGGGAAAGGAATATGGATTTATCTCATGTGTGGCAGTCATAACACATTTGGATGGAGACTCCCACCAATGCCCAGCTAGGGCTTTGCTCATCTAAGTCAAAAAGGCACACAAACACCCAGGCCAGTATCACAGACACTGCACAGACAAGGTGCAAAAGATGCCCATTCAGACAGAGATGCTGTGAAGCACATCCATTCATGCTTGTTTTCTATTTCCCCACTGATATCAGATATGCAAGCAGGGTTAGCACTTAAATGAGATTTGAAGTCTCTTTCTCCAGTGCTGAATGTACTATGATCAATGCTTCACTCAGAACACAGTACCTCCTGCAGCTTCACTTTGTGTGTACATAGAAGTCTGCATATGAATCTGTGCGTATAAAACTAAAAGGTTGGTATTACTACCTCTTAGAGTGCACTGCGTATATAGAATGCATTAAAACACTTGTGTAGGTTAAGAGCTGCTGTTTTACACTTGGAGCTGGTCACCTTTCTGAAGAGCTTTTCATATAGAAGCAATAAATAGGCGCTGTGGAGGGCAGACGATACACCACCAGTGTGGAGTGCAGTGGGGGAGCTGCAAATTAGAGGAGAGCCCAGGAAGGAGCTGCATTAAAGATTCCACATCTCTGCTGCAAACAGGGATGCCTGATCTCTTTTTCTGCTCTATTCTGTCATGCTCTATTTTCTTTCTCTTTCTGGTGGATGGGAGGTGAGGTTTTAAAGCCTGCCAAGAATGCATCCAGCCTGCTCCTCTGGGTGAACAGCACCGTAGAACGAAATGAACTTTCTCCAAGCTTCCTCCCACCCCCAGATCCACCCCTCCCCCTTGTAATCCAGGCTCAAGTACCATCATTTTCATATCAGGACTAATTACATTAATTATTCTCCTCAGTACAAAACTCATTAAGCTGGAATTTATGGTTCATTAACTCGGAGCCAGAGATCTGCCTCGGTGCAGTAGTGTGGGGCCAGGATTATTTCTGCCCTGGCTGGGGCCAGGTTCTAATCCGTGTCCCTTGGCCACACTCAGCATCCCCTGCTGAAGTGTGAACAAAGCTGTGTGAGCTCGCACAGGAGCATTGCACCGGGCAGGAAGGTGTTTCTGAACCACATGAGGATGGAAAGGTCAACACCCCTGCTGCAGACCTAGTGTGAAATGCGTTCGGTTACAGTTCAGGGAAGATCAGGTGTGACGAGCAGGGTGAGAGCAGCCAAAGGAGCCCTTGCAGGCAGGCTACGTGCCAGGACTGCAACGAACGTGTTCAGTGGTGTGGGAAAAGGTTTGTACCAGTGCTTGGGAGATCCAGCTCCAAGTCACAGAGTTACTGTGAGCATGCGGTAGCCACACATGGTGCAGGATAGAGAGGACTTGCACTGCCTGACCTAATGCAACCTGTTTAGGTGGCTGGACAATAGTCAGGAGTGAGATGCTTCTCCAGAAAGACATCGTACCTACCTTGAGAGCAAGCTCTAATCACTTCCTTAACATGCCATGGACTGGAAAGGCCATCCTGGCTTATGCACAGACTCCCTGTGACTCAGTGGTAAAGCTATGGTGAGCACTTGCACTCTTATTGGGGGTGATGGTCACTGTCACCATCTCTCCCAGGGAAACCTCACTAACTAACAAACACTATTTTGCCTGATGAAGAGTAGCCAGGAGGGGCCTTTCAATGGGCCTGGTCTTGGAGTGCAAAAGCAGTCCTGGGAATGGGAAGGAAGGAAGGAAGGAAGATGGGAAGTTGCATGTCCCCTGCCTCGGACACGGCATCCAGTCCAGTGTGTTTCAGACAGGCCTCCCAAGCTCCCAGACTTGAGCATCATCTGCTGCCAGAGATGGAAGTGACAAAGCAGGCTCAGCTCCTAATGGACCCGACTGACAGAGAATCCATTTCCTGAGTGCGGTGCCTCCTTCACAGTGCGCAGGTTCCTACCATGCTCCTTAATTACTGTAATTAAGCAGTCACGCTGAGTGATGTTAGACAGAGGGTTCAGAATCATTACAGGCCTGCAGAAAATTAAACCAGCCCTGGCTTCAGTGTCTGAGGTCTTCTTCGTGCTGGTGATAATGAATGCTGGAGTAGGAGACAGAGCTTTATGACACGGGGTCAGGCCATTTGTCACAGCTCTTAGGTCTGCCCTTGTCAAACATGGCCAGCACATGATGCGACACAGCAGTGGTATGCATCCCTTCATCTCCTAGAGCTGGACAACTGTCCTGAAGAGTAGTTTGGAAGCTCCGAAAGGGAAAGGTCATCGTGACTGGCCCAGAGATGTTAGTGGTGCTCGATGACATGTCTACTTTGCCATTTGTCAAGCAAGAGAATAAACATGCAGTTAGCTAGGAGGTGCAAGGGTAGTCTATAACCATGCACATCAACACCACAGTGATCATGGACTTTAAATCTGTTTCCCTATGGTTTTATAGAGCAGCCTGATCAGCTGAGAAATGGCTTTCCCTAAGGCACTTGCTGACAACAGGAGAGGACTAAACTGGAGACCTCACCTTTTCAATCCCTCTACTCCCTCCCTCCTCAACACTTTCTTTGCTTGAGGGTACGCTGTGTTTTGCAGACCTATTTCTATTCATACAGGGAGGGAGACACACTGTGTACAAGAGACAATGGCTCAGTTCATATACAATTGGCATCTAATTCATTTCTTTGTGAATGTGAAAATCAATACTGTTTACAGAATCCACAAAGGCTCTTCAATCGGTCAGTGTCCTTGTTAAGTTCATTTCTGGCTGCCAAAAGAGCCTTTCCGGAGGTGATTCTATGAGCTGAAGAAGGAAAATAATGATCCCATTTCTCTAACGAACCCGGAGAAGTCTCAGCTTCTCCTCCAGCCCCCGGTAGAGGGAAAGTGTTCCTTGGTAATCAGCTTTATGGGATGGACTGGCTTTTCTTGGAATTTTGCCTGGCTGGTCAAATTCTGGTGCTTGTTTTGCTCCAGCTAAGGTTCCAGTGTCGCACATGCAACAACACCTATTTCTTCAGCAGATGTTAGATAATTCCAGCTCCACTTGTGCTTGCAGGCTTCGTGGCACAACAATCAAAGCCCGGTTTGGTCTCTCCCAGCACCTCAGAGCTCCACTGGTTTTTGCAGTGTCCTCTGCCTCTAATGTGATGGGTAGCAAGTGTCTTCAAAAGAGTGTTAGATCTGTGTGTTCCTGCCTGTGCCAGGAACAATTCCAGCCCTGTGGTCATTGCATCCAGTGATAGCTTCTTTCCATCTGGGGATGTTGCAGGAGCCCGTACAGCTGTTGGCTGCTCTCCCATTTCCATCTCTTTATCCACTCCATGAGCCACCGGCTCAGTCCACTATTTCCAGTATGGGACTCAGGATGCAGTTACGTGGCAGCACCACCTGAAGCTGTTGGACGAGCGAGTTTAGCCGAGGTCTCCAGTTTGCAACTGCTCTTTTTCAGTGTTCACTTCCTAAAGCCTACAGAATTGTTACTAATAATCCATCCCTGCTTACTGATGGTGAGCCAGCTGGAGCGTGATTGCTTGTTATTGCTCAGGGTCTACTGACAAATGTCGCCGTTGAGCTGGCTGCTTTGCAGTTGTCAGGGCCACAAGACCAGAAAACCTTTAATTTCTTTTCCTTTAAATACAAAAAATGGAGCCTAAGACTCAAAAATTCAGATTAGTTTTGCCTTTTCCCCCTTAGTTTTACCTCTTTTATTAGTTTTACCTCTTTCCTTCACAGCCTAAAGAGATGGGTGTTGGGGTAGGGCAAATATAAGATACCTTTTACAACTGTTCTGTGATTCTGTTTTCTACCCCATGGCTTAAACTGATGTCTGGTGCACTCTTCTGGATTTACACCCATCCCAAATTGGCTCGTTATGTTCTGGGTGTGCATTCAGTTACACAGTGAGCTCAGCAGCAGCCTTGCTGGGTGTTTCAGGGATTTTAGGAATACTTTCTGTTCTTCCATAGCTGTGTGGAATAGAAACACTTCCTGGGTGTAAAACCGCTCCTTTCCTCTCTCAGAGGGTAACTGCATCCGGATTAGGCATAGCCCTGAGGCAAGGAGCCCCATTCCCTCTTCAGGACCAGAGGTGAAAAGAAGCAGCTGATCCTCCTCTGTAAAGATGGGACTCGTCTTTTCATCACTGGAATGACAGAGCCCCAGGACAAGTCCCTTTTCACCTGCTGATCCCCCGGGAAAAGCAAGGGCAGTCAGCATAAAGCATCAGCATTGCTCCAAGTCTAGCCCAAGGGTAGGGCAAACCAAAAGGAACAGGACTCTATCATCTGTGGTGTTTGATTTGAGTGTCTTACGGGGAGGAATTTATTTCTCTGCAGGGTATAACAACAGACAGCAAAGAAACCTCATGATAAATACAGAGTTCAAATTAATTCCTTTTTTTTTTTTCCTTCCTTTTAGGAAAGCAATTTTCCTTTTTATTTTTTCACAAAATGCTGCAAATACGGTCACAGAACTCCACAGAATTTGTAGATTTTTGTGAGCGCTGGATTCTCCTGCTCCCATTCGCTCTGCTAATTACCCTTTTAGCTTGCTTTTGCTCCCTTTCCACAGATCTCTTGGTTTATTTATATCTACCTATCCATAATGATTTCAGAACCATTACTCACAGCAGCACCAGGAAACATTACATTCCCCAATTTACAATTGCAATTATGATATCCGTCAGAAACAAATGCAGCTGCCTTTAATTTTAAGCAATATTTTGATCATCATAATTAAAAAAAGAACTTGTGGCATCGCACACATTAGAGGAATTAATGTAATTTCCTGGCTGCCTTAAAAGGCATGCAAAGTAGTGGTCGCTGGATAAGAGATGCAAGGGGGGAATTAACCCTTTACCACTCTTCAAGGCACATTGAAAGCCTTAATGATATGTTTCTTAAGAGTTAACTTCACTGTAGAGTTTAATGCATGAGTTCTTTGCCCTTCAACTCCTTTTTCCTCCTACTTTTCTCTTTCTGAAATTGCTAGCTATTAAAGTATTTGTGTGCAAACAAGAGCATTTTCCTGTCACTGTTCGTTTCAGCTCGCACGTTTGAATGTGCAGGGACAGATGAAATCCAGTTGGTAATATTATAATCATTTCCCCAATCGCATATTACAAACTCAATAACAAACCCTGGCAGATCCCGGGTCTTGTGTGTCTCATTGTGCTTTACAAGAAAGAGTATATGCAGGGCAAGTCTGGATTAATGACACAGCGGCATCTTCGAGGGGAGGAAGGATTCAGATGAACAGCCATAGAACATCCTTTTCATGAAAGCTGGGGCTCATTCAATTAATTTTAATGTGCTGTCTCAGCCATGAAAGGTGAAAGTTTGACTTCTTGTTGTCTTCGTGGCAGGAGATTCATCTGTGCATGATTTTTCTTACAGTATTATTTGCTTCTTACTTTGAACCTCCCTATCAGGACTCGTCTTGGGTACAGCACTGACATGCTATAGGCCTCGGAACCTTTGGACAATGCTGGTCAACTTGACTTCTTCCCTTGGAGTATTGGTCACCGCAGTAACCCTGGAGGCTCAAGCTGTATCCGTATCAGGATGGGCAGAGGAAAGGGCAGATTCGGACACCTTTGCTCCTTCTGCAGGTTCTATTCCCTCCTCCTGCTCAGCCACAGCTCTGTTGGTAGTGGACAGAATTTAGTTGTTGCGTTTGATCATTATTTGCACTGTGTCCCTGCAGGTCCTGCCCAGCTGGGTTCTGTACCAGGTAGGAAATGTCCCTGTCCTGAAACTCGTATGACCTAAATAGATGCAATACTGGGAGAAGGGAAGAGTTTTGAGGCTGGCCAAACGGGCTGATTGAGGATCCCATATGACATCACACTGGCACCAGGAGGACCTGCCTTTGCATCTGCCCTGCTCCAGCTTAAACCTCCAGTGCCAGGGTATTTGATCCCATGTCCTTTGTGAGTTGTGGTTGTAAGCACCAGCAGTACAAAGCCAAACAAAGCAAAGAGCATGAAGTGATGCCCAGGGGAAGGAGCTAACAACCAGAAGGGTGTAACAGAGCAGATGGCATTGAGCAGATGTCCATTGGTGTCTGCTGAGGTTTATATCCTGTCCAAAGGACCTATGTGGCTAAGCAAGACTGGCCAGAAGGATGAGCACTCCTTACACGTTCCTGACCAGTGGACAGGGTGCTCAGAGGCTCTGTGCCTTGCCTGCAATTGCATCCCCTGGCATACCCCTCTCCTCCCAAATCACTCATAGCAGCCTGCCTTTTGTTTTGTATGAGCAACTCTTCCCCTGCTTTGGCACACACCAACTCCAACTGCATGGGAGATGATGGGTGCTTGAGCATCACATCAGATAAACTGGGGTAGAGCAGATTGGTACTAAACTAAATTATCTCATCATAACTCCCTCCTCTCTGCTTCCCATTTCTGCCAGGGTCTGAAATCTGATAACTCATCTGACTACCGATTTCCATCAGGTGCAAGGTGATTTTGAGATAATTTGATTTCTCTCAGTATCAGGTCAGGAAGATGAGCCTTTTTATGTTTTCCTTTAAGCACAAGCACCCATAGCTACAATGTGGAAGGAGATGATCCTATGATTCTATGACTCTATTCCAAACAGAAAACAAAAGGATGAGAGAGGAAGGACTGACTTCTTGTACGAATTTCCCTTCAGGTTGGCACCTCATCTGACTGGCCGATGTGATTGCATTCTTAATTTGAGCCTCAGAAAATCAGTTCAGTTAAAGAAAAACCAAGCTGTAGTCAGTGCTTGGAGCACGGAGCAGTAATCACTGCCTGATCAGAAGTTGTTTGCCATTATCTGCCTGGTGTTGGTCTATGATGTATGAAGCAATTTTGGCTACGACAGTTCCGTGCGCATGCAGCTGCTTCCTGGTAAAAACTATACAGGATTGGGTGGGATTATTTTTCTTTGTGCCTTCTTTTTTCTTTATGAGGGAGCAATATTTTAAACTAAAAGGAGTTTTCAAACTGTAGTCACCATCATTCATCTTTACAGTCCTGGGGTATGAACAATCTCTTCATTAGACACTGAATTTTTCTCCATTACAGCACTATCTGAATGCATTTATTCAGCCATGTATTAGAAGTTACTTGATGTGGCGCAGGGAAGGAGAGAACTAAACTAAAGCAAAAGGGCCGGGTGTGTAGGTACACTGGTATACTCTAAGTGGAGAAGTCTATAAGGGTATCCAAGCTTAATAACAGCCATAACTCTGCAACTCAGACAAACACACAGTGGAAACATTCCACTTCACAGTGATGGGGAGGGAGGTAAAGAGAAAACAGGGGGGCTGTCATCAAACCTCCTCTGCCGGTGGACTGGAGCTGGGTCTGGGGAAGAGTGCTTCCTCTTTAAATGCTGGGATCAGCATGGAATGCTTTGTTCACAGGCAGCACCGGTGGCTGCTTTGTCTGTCTTGTTGGCTGTACTTTGTTTTGAAGGATGTGCAGGAAGATGGGATTGAAGTGTAATAGGGGCAGACGGGTTTGATCATGCTGAGCCTGTGCTTTTAGGGTTCCCTAGGCCTGTCCTGTGCTTTATGTTTTAGTAATGCCTCAGGCCCATCTGATCAGGGGCTGATTGTATAAATCCAGCATCCACCCATAGCACGCATCATGATTATATGCATATGTAATGGGCAAATTCGACACCTCAGCTGGCCTTTCCCCAAGTAATCATGCGTGTTCAGGTTAAATCCCCTCCTGAATCTAAGGCAGCAGAAGTGGCTCACTAATGCATGGAAATAAACCACAGGAGAGCCTGCGTGGAAATGTGACTATCAGGTTAATGCTGGGTGTTTCAGACTGGTCCTTTATGGACAGATCTCCTTTGTTTCTTCAGAAGCCAGCAGCAGAGCAATCCTCTTGGCTGGGTGAGCTCGCTTTACGAATCAGGATGTGATAAAGATGGAAAACAAACTCTTGCTGTCTCACAGCACAGGCACAGACAATACGCCACATACACATTCTCCCTTCTGTACCATATTAATCTCCTCTAAGCCTATTTTTCACCCACACTTGCTTCCCACCCCTTTTGCTTCTACCCCATTTCTGTGCATGTTACACCATCATTCCCAAGTTAGTTCTAGTGGGATGCCTGTAATTTCAGGGGATATATGGCTTGTTTCTGGGTTTATTTCTTTTCTCCCTTCTCACTGTTATTAAAAAAGACAAGTCTTTCCTGCCTGTTCCAGGAGAATGTTATGTTTCCTCAGAGATTTGTAAAAACTAAGCCAAAAAAAGGGACTATTTCCATCCGAATACTCTTAAAAATTTAACAAAGCAACACAACAGCGCATAGCTCAATAGGAGCATTTAGTCTTTTGTGCTTAATTTCCACTGTGAATCTCTCCCTCAGAAGTGTGCTCATGTAGCAATTGCACAGTGAAAATGCCAGACTGAAAACCAAACGCGTGTAGGCATTTGGCCTATCCAAAAGATAGCAGGACATAAAGCAGGATTATGATCACAGAATGCAGTAAAAAGAGGTAAAAAAAATTGCAGAAAAGATCAAAGTAATTTCAAAAGCAAGTGAAACATTTACGTGGGAAGCATACCTTAAAAATGGAAACACAGCAAATGGTATTAGCCTGTATTATTGACAAGTGGTCTAAGGCCAGATATGGATATGAAACTTATTTAGGTGTTAGGTGCCTCTTGAAAGCTAAAGAAGGGACAGGTAGAATAGGAAAACTGAGCTGTGCAGGTCACCTTAGGTCCCCAGTGGATTGTGAATGGGCCAATAGTTGGGATATAGCAGGTTGCAATTGAATCAGTGTGTGTAGTTACTTGCTCAGTTGTCCTTCTGGAGTCTTGCCTCTGTGTGGCAAGAGGAAAGGAAACCCAAATGAGCACAGGGGAAGGAAACCAGGCACCAAGTCAGAAGAAGGAAAAGTCCTTGGATGAACTCTACTGAGAGCAGCTCTGTGCTGTGTCACTGCCAGGCTAACAAGAGCAGAAGGGCTGAGGGCCAGCGGCTGGGGGTTTAAGAGGTCCCCAGCACGTTGCTCACTTTGGCCTGCAGTATCTATGCATAGAAAGGACCTGCTTAAAATTGATGGATGGGAGATCTATTGGTGGTTGGAGCTGAGCCTCTGAAACAAAGCCCTTTGAAGAGGATTTTAATTACATCCAGTGCCCTATCACCAGCGTGGCCTCTTGATATATTCTGCCCCTTGAGTTAGAATCAGTCCCAGACGCAAGACAAAGGGGAAAAATGAGATCCCAACCCCACACCGAGTGCAATCAATTCTCATTTGCCTGGGACATGATACGGTTTTGTCTCACCTGACACAGGCTCAGAGAAGCAATTTTTGAATGTCACAGCTCATGACCTCCATCTCTCCTGTCTGCTTTCAGGATTCTTCCCTGCCCAGGCCAGGAAATGAGGCTGCCGAGGAAGAAGGGGTAGCAGCCCTTGGGAGGCAGTTTCAGTTTAATGCCCAGCTTTGGCTATTCCATTGAAATAGAGGGAATTTGTTAAGCTGATGAGGGAAGGCTGCAGTAGAGAAACACAATAGCGGAGTGGGATTAGGCCTGGAGTAAGTGTCTGTGCTTTGGAGGATTAATGAGAAAACTGCAATGGATTTTACATGGTGAATAGGATTCACTGAACGCTTTAGGTGAAATGAAATTAGTCCCATTCACGCTCCCTGAGCCCTCAAGCAGGAGAAGAGACTGGCACCTACCCATCACATGTAATAACCAGATCCCCTCCAGCTGCTCTCTCCCTTATGGAAAATTCCAGTACAACACTGCTGGCCATGTATTTCCATTTACTATGGCAACCCATACTCTCTCTCTGGGCAGCATTTCTCCTAATGGGACACTGCCAGAAGGTAACTCTACTCCAGCTAGTTACTGGTATCTCTACTGACTGTGTCAGCTGGACTCCTCTTCTTTGCTCAAACCAGCAGGACTACTGTACCTCTTTAGGTAGGGCCCTGGAGCCACAAACAGAATGGCCTGATCCACACTAGAAGAAGAATCAGAGAGATAAAAGGTTCTCCCCATCTCTACTGCCTGGCTCATGGCCTGAGTTCCCTTGAGCAGCTTGGCTTTCCTACCAGCATGGGGCATGTCTAACGAAGCCAACTCTGTGTCCTCATAGGGGGTCAGGGACTCAGGGGTCTCCTGAGGGGGAGAGTGAAGAGAAATATTTGACTTAGAAGCTTCAGATGCTCAAAATGCCTGTGGGAGAAAAGGCTGGGGAGGGCAGACACTGGAATGAAGAAGGAAAGAGGAGAAGGAGCAAGAGTTCTTTAACGCATCGATTTTTCAGGGGAAAAGTAGATGGAACGAAGGAGCATGTGGATGGATGAAATCTCCCCAGGGTCACACTGACACACGAGAGGTACTAGAGAAGGGCTTCCCAGCTCCCTGGGTGAAGGGAAACATCAGAAAAAGGGGACTGATGCTAAAGCATTTACACTGCATACAGCTGATGCTCCTGGATAACACAGAAGCAGAAGAGACCCTTCAGAGCAGCTTGGGCTGGCTCGTGCCTCCTGTGTGTTGCCTTCCAGTCCATCATTCTTTCTAATTAGGCACCTCTGACACACAATTAATCCTATTTGCCTTCAGGCTTTTTTATCTTTCCTTCTGCTTTTATCAGACAGGGAATTAGACTCTGTTAGTATGTAAAGTGCATTGCATGGACCTGGCTTTTCATGGGGATTTGGAGACTTTTAAGAAGGCAGCGTCTAACCCATGATCTTAAAAGTTTCTTATGAGTAATTAATTTCTTTCTCTTCTCCTCTTTTCCTAATCACAGTGGTTATTTCACCAATGCTCAGTCAAGCAAAAAGGCAAGGGCATAAGAGTGGGACAGAACTCAATTCAATGTCCCTGGTGTGTGCCAGCAAAGGCAGCTCAGAGGAGCCACTTTGTGGACCTTCAGCTGTGTCTCGGGCTTGTCTTGCGCTCTCTCTAGCCCAAATGCATCATGATGGCTGCTGTCACTTGTCACTGGAAGGTTAATACAGTGATGTTAATGAATACCCACTCACTCCACGAGTTGTGAGTGTAAGCAGCAGTGACCACCACACCAACTATTCATCACTGTCAAGGTCCCCCGCAGCCTGAAACCAATTCTAGACCCAAATGAAGAAGGTTTGGCTCTACCCAGAGTGTAATCTGCCTGTCATTTCTAATATGCATTCCTTTGCGTTAAGTGATGAATTGCAGGGGCTGCCAAGGCTGAAGGGTTGTGAACCATTGAGAAAGGTAGTGCTTCATATCCTGCACAGCTCACTTCAGTCACTGATGGTCAACAGGACATCTAACTCCTCGTTTGACTCTTAGAGCCCACACAGAGCTGCACTTTCAGGCCACAGCTTCTCTACTGGGAAAGGAGGTGGGGGCTGAGACTTTCATTTGCCTCAGGCTTTTCTGCCCTTTTTCATGCCCTGAAAGGATTAGTCTCACCAGCCTCCAAGAAAAGGGAGGAGAAACCAGTGCTGTTCTTGAGCTCATGGCATGAGCATTTTGGCAGTGAGACGTGGTTAAATCTCGTTTCTTCCTGGGATTTCAAATCAAAGAGGTGCCTCTGTTATAAATGAGAAAGAAGGGAAGACTTCCTGCATGAAGGCAAGGCAAAGATGAACTACCAATAAGCTCTAGTGACTACTGAACTCAATACTTCCCTTTTCCATGGACTAGGACAGAGGCAGAATAAAGCCTCAACCTGGCCCAGCGCCCTTATTTGGGGAATAGGAGTATTTTCCTTTCTCTTAGACATTACATTCCCTCCTGAGCAAAGGCATCCTTCTTGGTTCTCCTCTTCAACAGCCTTAACATCTTCTAATACAGTTGCAGCCACACTTGCAGCCATGTTTTCTGTTGTTGGCATCAGGGGGTTAATGAGTGTTATATACTTGTTTAGGAAATGGAGAGACAGGAAAAGGCCACAGTTCTCATCCTCCTGTTACCGTTCAGTCTTCCCCAGTCATCCCCATTAGACCTGTTAGTCCCTGTTTGTACCTATGGTTGTTTGATCCCTGTAAACCAGTGATTAACAGGACTCCTGTGACTAGCAGGTACTGCACCTTCTTCACAAGCTTCTTATGCTACCTTTTATATCTCACACTGAAAAGTAATTATCTTTATGGTGCAGGGTGTAAATCAGAGTGTGTGTCAAGACGATTGCCTTCAGGGATTTATTTCATTGCACAATAATATCTGACACAGGGCTTAGAGGTGCTGTTACCTGCCTAATCGCATGAAACAATTCCATGTGCAAACAGCTGGCAAGGGTGGAAACGACCATAAACCAGCTCCAGGAAACGCTCTGCTTCCCTCCTCTAGAAATCCTTCCTGGAAAATACCCCCTGGCGCTGACGTTTGTACATCAGGCTGGGAGAACAGCTTTGCCCTCCTCATGCTCACACGCAGCCAGAAACCAGCCTGTGTTCACGTGGTGGGTGCCTGTGTGCTCCCTGCATTCCCCCCTTCTCCATCCACCCCTCCATCAGGGCCCCCATCTGTTAAGTCCCTCAGGCCAGCCCCATGGAAAACCTCTGGGTCCTGCAGAGCAGAGGCTCAGTTCTTATTTACAAACCCTACTCAGGCATATACTTCCCTGAATGGTAAAACACTTCTTCACTTAGGGATGCTCAGGAACACGGAGATGGATCAAACCCGTATGTGAAGCTAACATGTACGTTGGTAGCTGTTGTTATGCAAGGCTGGAGTGGGCAAAGACACACCAAGCTGAGCTCCCCTTTGCCTTTCACTGAAGGTTCGGAAGCAGGGGGAGCACAGCTTTGTGTCCCTGCTGCAGCAAAGCCAAAGCAAAGGGAATGCAGAGAGAAAAGAGCAGTCCTCTCCTTCTTCTCCTTATAGCACAAATGAGGGCCTCAGAATCTGCCTTTGGGAGAGGGTGAAGAAGCAAGAGGCAGAGATGGCTATCTTGGGACAATAGTGGTTATTTATAATGCTTTTTCTGTGCCCTGCAGATCACAGCCAAGAGGCATCTGCCTGAGGTCTGAATGAGTCAGAATGGGGCTGGGAGGGGAGGTGGGCAGCTGCTTGACATCACCAGTCTTCAAGTCACCATTTTTCCCTCCTCAGCATAGCTAGCATTGTCAGTGATGGTTTAACCTACTTACAATAATAATCCCTGTAATAAAGGCGTGTTTTAAAGTCTCATAGCCCAAATGACTGTATGGAGGGGTGTGGGAGCTGCTGTGCAGGAAGGCTTGCCAGTGAAGAGTGAGCCAGCTACCTGCTGTGATTTCTTTAATACACTCCCAGACCACAGCTCCCCACTAGGCAAGAGAATTCCTTTCCAGGAAGGGAATTGGCAAGGACTGTCCCTTCTCCCAAGACAGATCTCTTCCCTGTGGGTTAAGGCATTTCACATCTGGAGCGGCATTAGATCATCGACGCTTCTGATGCGTTCTGAAGAATCAAATGCTTCTAATCCTGCCCACCATCTGGCCCCAGCCCCTCGCCAGCTGGGAGGCTCCCGTTGGCACTCCCAGCAGCTCTGTGCCAAGATGCGTGCCCTGGTGTCGCAGGGACTGGAGCTGCACACGCAACCTGTCGGAGGCTGTTGCTTCAGGTGCCAGCGCAGGCAGATGCAATGGCAAAGGTGTTGGTGCAGGGGCCAGGTGCCCTGCAGGTCCATCAGCAGGTTCATCAGATGCCGAGGCAAGGCCCTGAGGTGGGCAGAGATTCCTGAGCAAGCAGAAAGCATTCTGACACTAGGACCAGGAGCAGTATCAACAGAGCAGCAGTGCTGAGTCCTCTGGGACGGCTATGCACTGCTTTCGGACCAAACTGTATGCACAGACAGGTTGCTGAGGTTTGTGCCAGTGCCATCCCGAGGAGAAGGAGCAAAGCAAGTCTGAATTGCACAGAGATCCCTTAGGGGCCATAGATAAAGCTGGTCTTGCTGTTTATCCGTGTTTTGTTTCTACTCCTCAATGCAAAGCCCTTCACTTCCCCCCTCCTTCTGCATTCAGGACCTTTCCTTCTGCAGAACATGAATGCCCAGCAGCCTGTAGCTCACCGTCACACTTCCTAACTCCACTTAATGAGGTGCAGACCTCACTTTTCCTCTGACTCCAGCTTTGATAGGGTCTTGGCTATATCCCTCCTTGCTCATCCACTGGAGAATACACGGATGCTGAACTCAGCTTGGTGCGGTGCCCAGGCGAGGAGGCATCAGAACAAGTGGGATGGAACCTGCTCTCGCGGGGCTTTTCCCCAGGCACTGGGTGATGTGGGGAGACAAGAGCTTCCTGTGTATTTACCAGCTATCTGCTTACTGAGCCACTGAGAACAGCATGACACGGGTTGTACTGGACGTGCACGGAACAGCAGGGTAGAAAGACAGGGGTGGCAGTGGATGGCAAGGAAAAACAGTGAAATCATGCATGGCTATAGGGGGAAGGACTGTGATGTGCATTATTTCCTCTATCTGCCTGCTTCCATGAGCAACCTGTGCCTCAGCACGACATTAACAAGGGTACTGACAGTGCTTCCTGGGTCTCATGTGTAGACTTCTCCTCACCCTAAACCACTAAGGTTGAGTTGCCATGCCCTGTAAGTTGAATGCATTTCCCCCCTTTGTCTGGGTACATGGTGCTGGGGAGCTTGCACACAGTGAGTTGGGAAGGACAGAGCTGGCACAGGAGCCAGGAGGGTGAGGGGAAAGTCTCCCTTTTCCACACAAAACCATCGTGAAGGAAACAGGCTTCATGCTTTGACACCAGACAGATGAGGTCCCCTCAGCCAAGAGACAACAATGGCACTCCAGGGGCACTGCCTGGTCTCCTCTCCAGTCAGATCATTTCCATACTGAGTAGTGTTATTCATGAGGGTGCCTGGGGGCCCCAGTGGTGCTCAGAGACTTTTATAGAGCTGCAAATCCCAGCTGCTCCAACCAGGGAATAAACAGCTGTGAGCAAGAGAGAGATTTACCAGTGCTGGGACTGTGGAGCAGCAGTTAGCAGAGCTTCCATGGGATTAATGGAGAGGAAGGTGACTGTATCGGCACGGATGAGTCCCGGGAGAGAATGAGAGCCTGCCTTTAGCATCCCTGTGGCTCGTCATGGTTATTTGTTCATCCCCCATGGAGAGAGGCAGGAAGGAGGGCGGAGGTGCAGGCTGGAAAAGACTCAGAGGTATAAGCAGTGATTTAGAGCACTGTGCTCGGCTGGAGGTGCTTTACCTGGTGGCATGCTTGGTCACAGAGCTAAGCTAGGTTCAACTGACAGCAAAGCAAGTCCCAGAGGGATGACTTGTCACAGACACTGCCCTGTCTGGGGAGGACAATCTGACAGGTAGCACAGGACCTGGCAGACAGGGTCGTGGTCTGTGGTACCCTTTTGGGATGGAGGATGACTTATCTGTCAGACCGGGAAGGAGGAGCCTTCATCTCCATCACTGGCGAGGCATGCTGAAGTACAAAGCCATGGTTTTCTTACTCTGGAGAGCACTGAAAAAGAGGTTTGTTTGCAGAGGTTTGTTTGTGAGCGCAAAACAGTAGCTCCGGGCCAGTCCAGCTAATGGTGTCACTCCTATGAGTAAGTGGAAGAGAGGGCAGAATGCAGTATGCATGCGTGATAAGCAGCAGCTTTGTGAACGCTAAGGAGCTGCTCAGGCTAATGCAGGGGGTTTTATTCTAAACCATCCATGAAACGTAGCTTGCAAATTGCACTTGCTATTGCTACCTCAGCCGCTACAATCAAAGCTGAAGACGTGCAGCTCAGAGAGCTGTGAGAAGCAGCTAAAAATAAGGCAGGTCAAAAGGGAGCACGAGGGAAAGCGAAGCTGAGCAGCACGGCGACTGCTTCGACAAACAGAGCAGGGCAGCATGGCCACGCTGCCAGGGACGGGGCTTGGAGGTGTAAAGTGGATGCCCAGGTCTGGGGAGCTGGGGAGGGCTAATCCCCTCCCTGCTGCATCATCTCAGCATCAAAGGGAAGGAAAGCTAGAATCAAGTTTTGCAAGAGCAAATATGCCTTTGTTTGCACGGTGAGAGAACAACGTTTGGGGTCCCGTTAATCCTGTGTAGATCACATTAACACCAATAGAACACACGCTTCTCTCTGTAAAAATGTCAACATTTATTAAGTGCTGTAGCACAAGCAGCTGCAGCTGGATCTCATCATTGCCTTTTTGCCTGGGATTTTGGAGGGGAGAGGAGCAGTGTTTGCTTTTAACATTACTTTGCAGAGACGCGATTGTGTTGAAACAGGGTGAGATACGGTGACCCTAGAGATGTCCAGAGCAGTAACAAGATCTTCCACATGCTGCTGTCACCTGGATTTCTTGCAGCCTGGAGTTTGTAGATCCAGGCTGTGCTCTCACTCCCTTTTGTTTCATCCCAGCCAGTACAGCCGCTGTGAGCCCTGGTTTTATGTCACAGACCACGTGGGCTGCCTTTCCATCCTTTGCATCCCCAGATTCCTTCTGTTTATACAACCTCATTGGCTGCTAGGCAGATCTGAGGTGTTAAAAGATAGTACCCTAAAGAAATCCAGCAAAGACTTCACTATCTCAGACTCACAGCAGAACAAGATATGAAGCTGGAGGAGCATCTATCACTGCATGCAGGACCCAAAGCACCCTCCTGAAGAGCAGTGCACTACTGAGCATCTGACAAGCAGCAGCCATGGTCATAGCCACCCTCTGCAGAGATTTACCTGAGGTGAAGTAAAACATCTCTGTCAAAGCAAGAACGTTGTGTGTCTTTCACTCACTTTCCACATGCTAGGCTACAGCTTTCTCTTTACAGGGTAAACTGTGAGGAGACAAGGTCCAACTAACAGCATGCAGCTATAAGGATTCCTGGAAAATACAGCTGGAGTGGATATGGTGGTCATATACCCTGGCACCTATGGGATGCAGGCATGATGGATATCATTGATCGTCCTGCGCAACACTGAAATGCCTGTTTAGAAGGGAGTTATCAATTTTGCTGCCATAGCAACCCCAAAAGTCACCTAAAGGACAGCCTGTCTGGGAGATCAGGGGTGGTTTATGCATAAGATTAGGGGGAGTCAGGGTTTCTGGGGGCTGGCTTTTAATGTCACAACCCAGCTGCTTCCCCAGCATCTTGCCTACATAACCTGCCTCTTGCATAAACCCGAGAACCCATAAGTTCAGCAAAACTACCTTTGTTCAATGGAAAGGGCTTCAATTTTGCTAAATTGATAGTTGCCAACCAAAGATTTCACTGAAAACTTTGCAGACAGCTGTATTCAGCAGCTCAGAGAAACCAGGGTTTCCTTCCTTCGTTCTAATGTTCATATTTCATCCTGTACCTCTTAGGCACGTTTTTGCCTGTCCCTAAGCTGATGTTGGCTTCTCATTCCTCCCGAGTGCTCTAAGTGCATTAATGTTATTGAAACATTGTCAAACCTACGTCTGTGTTTGCATCTAGGATGTAAGCTCTGAAAAGCGCATTTTCTTTTCAATCTGACCCACTGAACACTGATTGCAGGCAATGATTTCTTCTGCTTTCCCATCATCTCCGCAACGCCCTCCTTTTTGTTCGGAGTTTATGGTCACTGACTATGGATTGTGTCATTATTTGCCTTTGTTCCATGTTTTAACCTTTGTTAGAGACTCAGCCGTTGTGCAATTTCTGTTCAGTGACCTATAATACCCTAATTTAGTTGGCATTCTGATCTTGGATTCCTGGTGAACAATCCATCATACTCAATGTTTCCTTCCCTGTTTTCATCACTTCCCCGCTTCATTCCCTCCTACCTATAAAAAGGTCTCCTGTGTGTTTCCTTACCCTCTTTACACTCTGACCTCCCCCTCCTTAGGTTGTCTTTCACCCATCCTTCTCTCTCTTTCAGCTTCCCCTTTCACCCCTGCTTCTCTCTCAGTCCCTGCACCATGTCATGTCACCAAGAGAGGTCCTGCAATGAAAGAAGGCATCTGTTCATCCCCTCAGGATGAATCTGATCAGGAAACTGCTCTTCTGCTGAGGATGGAAATTTTGCCAGACCAAGAAATGTTGGTAGAAGAGACAAAATAGACTAAGCAGAGCTCTGAACAGCTCCTGGCACTGGGGCCTTTCCCTGGTAGCAGTAAAGGGAGGAACCTGTATAGTGCATCACATCTTTCCGACTACATTTCCGGACGCTCTCCCAGCAGAGCCTGGAGGGAGAAACTCATCCTTCCTGTGCTCAGCAAGTGCTCCATTACAGAGTGTCCGTAAGGACAAAGCCCTGGAGCTCTTCATTTCCTTGCCTGCCTTTCCCAGGATCCGCAGTAGCTGAACTCAGATGTGGGGACATGAATACTGCAAGGCTTGGGAGGCAGCAACCAAACCAGAAAGGCTGTCTATGATAATTTCCTCTGTAACACAATGCCGAGCAACTTGTCCTCAATGCAGGCAAGTCACCAGATGATGGTCTTGCTCAAGCAGCATGGAAAACACCTGAACCACAGGACAGCATCAGCCCAGATGGGGAGATGGCTGGAAACTCAGTGCCTTGCTTATGTCAGCCTTGCAAAAGTAAAAGGAACCAGGGTTCTTCACCCTCTGCAACGTGCACTGAGATCTGCTGGGCGGTTGCTCGAGCCAGTTAGTTTAGGGAGGAGGTAAACCAGGTAAATAATGAAGAAATGGGGGCATCATCTAATTATGATAGCACTCTGCTTGCCTTTGTATGGTTAGGACCATGTTCACCTACTCTAATGGGTCAGCACCCCTGTACATGCCCATGCAGAGTTTGCCATGTGTCAGTTTGTTGGGAGCAGTAAAATAGCTGGCGGCTCTTTTGGCAGCTCCTGAATCTCTCCTTTTCTATCGCCATGGTGGCATTGTAATGAGAACATGAAAGAGGATGATAACGCTGAAGGGAGGAAAATAAGGCCTGCATTTCTCTCTGCTGTTAGGAACGAAAGGCAAAGCGTGGCAAGCAGGCCTATCAGATCTGTCAGCACGACAACTGGCAATGGGAGGGAAGGGGGAGATGCTATTGTACGCACCATTCTGCTTGGCGGCCTCCTCTCGCTGGCTTGGGGAAGGAGAGAGAAAACAGAGGGAAAACAAGATGCAGGTGTTCAACGGGGAGCCAGAGACATTTGTTATCAAAATGGAAATGCGCTTCTTTGTTGATGAAGGTGTATCTGCTTCCCATTGTCTCTCGTGCCAGCCCAGTGAAAGGCTCCTTTGATGGCTCCGTGTTTGTGCACCGGCTATGAAATTGCTTTAGAAGACAAAGGGAGCGCGTGCTTATTGGTAATGAAAAGGAGGTGAGGGATACGTTTCTCTAACCCCGGCTCACCACACGAGTGCAATTTCCCTGGGAGCAGCTGTCAAAGGCTTGCAGAGAAAATTGGAAGGCAGAGACTGGATGGGTGGCCAGTGATGAGTACAGAGTTGCTGCTCTTCCGCAGGGCTAACGTGGCCATCTGCTCTGATTTAACAGGCCTGCTCCAGTCCAAGTGTTCTGAAGCCCTCTGGACCACTTGTTCTCTCCTCTCCAGTACATTGGCTTCCATCAGCAGTGAGGGTAGAGCAGGGGCCACATCACTGCCTGCCACATAGTGCCATGTTAGTCCACTGTCCAGGCACAGAGAACAGACCTTCCCTGGCTGGGGAAAGGAGTCAAGGAATCCAAGAGCCTGAGGGCTGTATATCTCTCCCCTTTGATCGCCCTACTGATCAGCAGTGTTCTTAGCTGGGGACTGCACCAGTGACAGAGATGTAAGTAAAGCAGCATCACAAGCGCAGGGATAACACCCTCAGGAAACGTGCCAGGCAGTGTAACACTACTCAGCAAAGCTGTTGAAGCTTCAGTACCCAAAATGCAGAACTCCAGAGCTGAGCTCAGGCAGCCAATCCATCAGGCAGCAACATGGTCCACTCCTCCAGCACCTCCTGTCCTCACAAACACTGCAAAACATGGTTTTGCTCCCTGTTTACCTGCTTCTCACACACATCTCCAAGCCCACCTGCATTGCACGGTGCTTGCACTGCCTCTACTCCCTTCTTCTCCCCATCCTGCCTTTCCTCCTTCATTCTGCTCCACTCACACACAACCTGGGACCAGGTGCGGGTGTGCAAACACTCTATCATCACGCACACACGCACACTTGCTCATTAACTAATAGCGGCCCTAATAGGAACGTGTTTCTTTCTTCACCTCTCCTTCCTGGGATGGGAAGTTTAATCGCGCAGTCATGCTCAGCCAGCCTCGCTCCTTTATCTGTGCAATAAAGAAATGGTGTATGGCAGATAGACGCCTCAGACCGAGCTGTCAATTTCACACAGGGCCTTATCAGCGCTCACACATGGTGTAAGGCCGCTGGAAATTGGACGTGGGATTCACATGTCTAACAAGCAGGGTTAAATGCCTTTTTCTTTTCCCCCTGCTTTTCCCCTCGGCTGCTCCTTCATCTCTCCTCCCTCCTCCTTCTCACTGCTTACAACGCTGACAATGGCTTTAAAAGGATAGCCTTGCCTGGCTCCTGGTAAAAGATGTTAATTTATTGTAGTCTGGTCTTTATTTGATTATCGGTTTATTAAAACTGCCCGAGGTGATAGCATTGCTTCTAGAACAAATCCGCTGTTCTCTCCTTTAATCTTTTACCAGCCTTATTGGCAAAAGGAAAGGCAAGTGGCTGTGGCTTGTTGGGGGGATCACACCCCCTTTCAGCAGCAGGAGATGGGAGCACCGGGTGTAGCCAAGCCCCAGTTCCATGCCCTCCAACACAGAGGAGGTGTCTGCCAGGAAGGGCTGTCTCTGAAAGAAGGTGCAGTCGTCAGATCCTCTTCTGTCTTGGACATTATTGATCTGTTGATCTCACCCACACTTCAAGAGCTCTTCTGTAGTGTGCACTGAGTGCCCAGGGATGCACTCTACTGCAGCCTGGACCCTCAGCCCTGCCTAGCAGGGATGCTCTGCTTTCTGCACAACAAAATGTACCCCATTAGAATCATAGAATCATAGAATGGTTTGTGTTGGAAAGGACCTTAAGATCATCCAGTTCCAACCCCCCTGCCATGGGCAGGGACACCTCACACTAAACCATGTCACCCAAGCCTCTGTCCAACCTGGCCTTGAACACTGCCAGGGATGGAGCATCCACAACTTCCCTGGGCAACCCATTCCAGCGCCTCAGCACCCTTACAGTAAAGACCTTCTTCCTTATAATATATTCCTCCTTCCATTGCATCCTCCTTTTTTCTAGCTCTTCCATGCCAATCTTGATGCACCCCCCGCACACCTGCCCTGAACTAACAGCCCTCTCCTGTCCCATGAGTATCCTCGAATGGGAGTCCTCAACTGCCCCATGGCAGGATTCCTTCAGTCCTCAAAATCAAGTGCCAAACACCCCATTACACTCCCTGATCCAGAATTTTCCTGGAAGTCACTACAGGCACGCTATTGCTGTCCAAACTGCAGGAAAAGAAGCGCCTGATCTTCCTCAGGCTGTCCCCACAGCCAAAAAAGTCCATTTGTATTCAGAGAGCCAACATCCTTGTGTTTGCACTCAGGGATGGAGTTACTGCAGCAAACTGTAACTCCTGCTGGAAGCACTGGTACAGCCGCAGCCCTACTGAAGCTGCTGCATCCAGCCTTGCCTCTTCCCTATACCTCTGCCAACCCCTGCGAGGCATCAACCCCTTTCATCCCTCTCAGCAGCTGCAAATGCTTGCTCCCTTTCTCCTGATTTGCCCTCCAGCTCAGCCACAAATGCACAGGGATATTTTTACAGTGACAGTAGCTTGTTACAGACTGCAGTGCCTGCCACATAAAAGTCAGCATCAACATAGAGGAGCGCTTAATGATAATGCTTAACGTTTTATACAGTGCCTTCCAGTCTAAGCAGTGCAGGGCACTTAGGAGGTTGCATCAAAATACAGAACCTTGTTTCCTCCAGAGCCAGAAAAACAGCCCCTTGGGCAATGCAATGTGAAAGCTGGGTTAATGGCATGTGGCAAGCATTGCCCAGGAACCTGGACGGGCAGCAGAGGGGGAGGTTGACTCCCTTTCTTCTGAACAGGGTACCCAAAGCTTCCAAACAGCTTTAAAAATCCACCTTCAGCACTGATGATGGTTGAAGCCCGATGGGTCTGTGTCTTGAATTAAGGCAGGTACCACCCATCCTGGGGAATCTGCATATTGCCAAGGCTCACGTTCTCCACGCTCAGTGATGTCTTTGAAACACCTTCATCGCAGCTGAAGCCTGCCTCAGCTGACCTGTAATTTCATTTCCTTCCTTTCTGCCTTAGACATGTACAGGTGGGAGGGACATCAGGAGAGCATCGCATCCCTCCCTCCTTCCCTGACACAGAATTGTTCGCATCCAACACGTCCTTGCCCACCTTTAAAAGTCTCTGAGGGAGGAGGTTCAGTGACTCTCCTGGATAACTTGTTCCCATGCCTTGCTCCTACCATAATCAGAAGGCTTTTCCTTATACCTCACCTGAATCGTCTCGTTGCGTTTTTCCCTCTCCCATTCATTACCAATAACTAATGAACCAAGCAGTTTTCATGCCTCAGTAAAAGCTTTTGGCATGAACCATAGGGAATGAGCCCCACCCAGAACTCAATTCTTTGTTCCCAAGTAGGAGGCAGATGAGACTAAGGCCTGAGACCTGGAGTAAATTGATTTGCACAAGTAAGATGCATTTATGCAGTATGTTGATGATAAACCAGCATTCCTGGATTCCTACTCCCACAGTGAACGCGGTGCCTCAGGGCATGAAGCTCCTGACTCACATGTCAGTGTTAACAGGCAGAGATGGCTGAATAATCCCACCAATTTGGTTTCCATTCGCATCTGTGAGCTCTCTGCATGAAGATGTCTCTCCCAGAATCTATTCATTAGGTGAGGTGACACACACAATGGCAGAGGGTGTGGAATCCCTGGTCCTAGTGGAAGTCCTGAGCTTGCTTTGCTTTGCATCAGGAGTTATTCAGGACTCAGAGTGAGAGCTGGTTTGGATTGGCTATGCTGCTCACACGGCGTTGTGTCTATCTCCCGAGTAGCTGAACTCAGCCCCTGGAATGGGTTTCCAGGATGAATAAGAATATCACATTTGATTTCCTTTAATGTTCTGTAACACCGCTTAAAATTCACTTCCCTCAGTCAGACTGATCTGTCTGTCTATCTGTCTAATTTTGTTTCTAGAGCACCCATCACTGCACCATCTAGTTATTAATTCGTCCACTAGAATGTTTGCTGCAAGCTCACATCAAAGGCATGTAGATACAACTGGAGTAAACCAGTTCAAAATGCAGACAGATATTGTCTGAAATCTGCTAGCCAGTTCTCTGTATCCAATACCAGTTTTCCAGGTTCTTTAAAACTGCTGCACAACGTTCACAAATCCGGGGAGAATGAAAAGTGTATGTTTGAACCTGCTCAGGTTCCAGTGGAAATGGAAAAATCTGATATAAGGAAGAAAAAGATGGTTATTATTTGTATCGCAGGAGAGTGGGTGCCCGGAGCCAAGTGTCAGGACACTGTGCCTACAAGCAGGCAGTGAAAAGACTAGAATGGCTCAGCAGCAGCTTTCCAGTAGGCAGGAGGCAGTGATAATAACTTGAGACAAGGCACAAAGAAAAGGATAGATCTCGTCTTGTGAAACACAAAAGAAACCAGTACAGATAAAGTATTACTGGGATCTTTTAGGGAGTGATAAACCTCAAAGAGAAGGGGCTGGCATTTTTGTCTAACAAAAGTGGAGGCTGAAAGAGCATCTGATGCCTGCAGCTATAAACAGCAAAGGAAAGAGGAGGGAACTTCAGTCCTCCAGCCAAACAATAACAAAGAAGGAGGGCAAACAGAGAAAAACATCTGTGACTACAGTTAGGCCAGAAAGAAGAAAGAGGTTCTTTGTCATCAGGGCCACCAGATGATGCTTTCTATACTGGAGAAGATGATGGCACACAGAGAGGACCACACTGGTCACATCAGCCACGGGCCAGTGCCACTGGGGCTGCCTGCATCCCTGGCCATTCATTTCCCAGATGTGCCAGAGCATTCCTCACCTCCTTTGGGCTGATGATGGCTGGGTAAGCTGTGTCTGCTCCGCACAACCTGCTTCACCTGAGGGGCAGCAACAGACAGACCCACAGCACCCAGTACCGGCCTCCTTGACCCCACCGGCACCTAACCACAGCCTGTGCTTTGCTGTGGCTTCCATGGAAGTGGAAGAAATAAGTGTGGATTTCACAGTCAGTTTTCCCATGGACCTTATACCTTCCCCAGCTCAAAGGGAGGGAAAATCAAAGCACATCACTGTCGGGAAACGTTGCATGGATGAGTCACTCTGCCTTCACCCTGGTTCCCCACTGTCTCCACCAGGTGACGGTTCAAGTGGGAGGATAAATATAAATAAAGAGAAGGCAGCTGAAGCATTTTGATGACTCATGTAATATTCATTTTGAATTAATTTGTACATGATTCTATAAAAAAAGATACATTCCATAAGATCATTTTTGTGAGCTCTAATTTGCTGCTGGCAAGGAGCAGCGCTTGGGTCTTTTATGGGTCCTAGTTCCAGAGCGTATAGCAGGAGGCAGAGGAAGTTTAATTATGATTCACTGAGCCGCATTGTGGGTATGTTTTAAAGCCACTTAATTAGTGTAGAAATATACAGCTGTAATTATCCTGAAATATGGCCTAATTAACCTATCGAAAACCCATACACGTGGCTCAGGAAACTTGGAAGCATTAACAGTCTATTAATATACCGGAGCTGACAGCCCATCATGCTCACATTTGGGAACAGGAAGGCAGAACCCCTTGAAGTGTGGTCTCCCATTGAGAATGGCTCCCTGTGAAAGGTATGGTCTGATCTTCCCCTATGCTGGGAAGGCCTGTGGCAGGTCTGGTGCACCTCCTGCCATAACCTGAAGTTGCTGTGTTGTCCTCTTCTGCAATCCTGAATTGCATCTCCCTATGTCACCTGTCACTCATCCTTCCCACTCACTGCAGCCCTCACTAGACATTGAGGCTCGGGAAACACACAGGGTGTCCTCAGCCACTTCAGCAGTGCTCTGTCATTTTCACCTCTCTGGAACTAGAGAGGATTAAATGCTGCAATGGACTGTTCTCTCATGGATGAATTCCCAGCCCTGGAGCGGAAAGCAGATGATCAGGGAGATAGCTAAAGCGTAGCTAAAGCAAAAAGGTGATGGCTAAAGGTCTTGTGTTTATTCCTGGGTGTTAAAGCTGATAAAACCAGGAAGAACCAATTATCACTTCAAAGACACCTTGATGTCATAGGGTTTCCCAAATCATCCTGCAGACCCAAGAAATCAGGCTTACAGTTTGTCCTCGCGACACTGCCTATAGGAGCCTTTCCAAAACAGAACAGCAAATGAATGCCCTGTTCTTCTGCCCCACCACTTTATGATGAGGAAACCAAGGGACACACCTGGAAATTAAATTCCCTGAGTATGCTTTTTTCCTTATGCCCTGCTGGAAAAATCAGATCACGCTGCCTTTGAGCTGGGAAAACATCCTGATTTAAATAGAGCTTCATCTTTCAGGAAGGGGCATTTACTTCCACTCGAGCTAAAGAAGCAGCAGAAAGACAATCTCCCAGTTGGTAGGGAGGGGTGATGGGGGCTGAAAAGGGAGAAGTGGAGAGAGAAGACAGGAAGGAAGCAGCTGGTGTGAGGTTCTTCTTTAGGCAGAGCGCACAGCCAAATATTCAAGTGGCGTCTTCGTCCTTTGGTGATCAAAGCAAGATAAATTGAATCCGGCTGTAATCATCCGCAGGGTAGTTTGCTTAAAATTCCCCTAATTATGGAAGTGCAGAAAATTACTGCTCCGTGGTGAACTGAATAGGAAATTGAAGGTTCCCACAACCCAACTCCTGCCACTGCAGCTTAAAGACAAAAGATACGGGAGGCTCAGAGAATAGGAGACACGAAGAGATACACGTGTGAAAGAGGCAGGATGTGCGAGCAAAGGGGCCAGGGGCACGCTTGACCCTGGACCACAAGAAACACATCACCGTCACTAACTCCAACAATAACATGAGAGGGTTGCCTGCCTTCCCAAAGCACACACAGAGCTGAGCCAGCTTGCCAGCCAGCCGTAGGCCTCAGGTCTGTCTTCTGCACACATCCTGGCTTCTGTTCGAATTGAGGTGTCTGCAGCTCCTGGTAATAACACAGGACATTAGTCTGCTGATGACTTTGCATAACAAGAGGATTGCAATTAACACGATGATCCTTTCTTGTGTGTGAGTACGTTGGCATGGGCCATGAAGTCGGTGAAGCAAAATGGTCCAAAGGGAGTTATTTATCTAGCTGTAAAGGGGCTGTGCTCCTGCAGAAGCAAGAACTCCACTGTAAGTTAGCTTCTCAAGTGTGTGTCTCATTGTAAAGCCACACGAATACAGGGCTTTAAAGACTCTTCCCACATGCTGTTGCACACTGTAATCATTCCATTTCTTTAGCCCTGGGTTCTCCCACCCCAAGCTGTGCATTTCATAGTCTGCTTCCAATAGAATTGGTACCTTGTTTTGCATAACCCTACATCATTTCATTAATGAGAAAAACGAAGCCATTCTGAAACAAATAAACGAAGGACCAACAAGTAATCTTTCCCTTATATTGCAAGGATTAACTAAACAGAAATATCAGCAGGAAGTATTCTGGACACGTTGGGCTGCCATAAAATTTAGTGGGTGAACTGTCAATTTCCCTATTCCCCAAATGCAACAGGGTGACACTTCTGAAATTAAAAACTGATGATACAAATGGCATTTAGAGTTCATTTGGTATTATTTGTTCAAATTCCACTGACAAATCTGTCATATGTAGAGCAAATCCTATTACTAGAAGAACAAAAACACCAAAAAGCAATTGAAATCAAAACCCACCCCGACACTGAAGGGTCTATTAAAGCAGAAGAGGAGAATTCGCATTATCAAATAATCCTAACAGGAAATCTTATAAATGGAAATGAAAGTGTAGAGGGTTTTAAATGTTAATTTATAGCAATAACTAGTTTCATAAACAGACTTAACTGTGTTTCTCCTAGGTACAGAAGGAAAATGTTTCCCTGGGGGATTGGGAGTATCCAAACAGCAGAATTGCATTTCTGAATAACAAATCTGCAACCACCTGGGATGAGGTTAAAGAGGTGCAGTCGAACGCATAGCACAGTGGGTCTGTCACTGGCCTTGCTTTTTGCTCCCTCTGTGACTCTGAGGATACCCATTCCCACCCATCTCTGACCTGTAGGTCTTGCTTCCCATAGGTCCATATGGCACCACTCAGAGGAAAAGCACAGCGTTTGGCTGTCTTGACCCTATAATAATACTCTGAAGTCTTCTGGCAAGCCATTTCTTGGCCTGAAGCTTCCCACTAACCCAGAAGACACAGAGACTTTCTGCATAAGGAGAAGCATCCTGATGCAAATGACAGATAGCTCATACACCATCTAAAAGAAGCTAGATGGGTTTCCTTTTGTTCGCTTATTTCCCCTTTCCATAAATATGGAAGGAAAGCACTGCAGGTGAAATGGTGCATGGAAATCAATCTGGTTCATAGTCCTCATAAATATTGAGAGGTTGGTAAATAGGTAACCTTGTGTCTTTTCCCTCATCCTGCATTGCTGTTTGTACTGCAGAACTTTCTATTGCATCTGTCTATAGCCATCTACTGCAGCAGTGACACCGGGGCTCTGCAAAGTCTTGTGATGCTGATGAGTGCTGTGGGACCAGCAACAGGATCTGAAGCAACAGGCTCAATTGCATCTTTTGTTCCCAATTCCTACAGGTCTGGTCCAGGCTTTGGGATGGAGTCATCCGCACTAGGCACCAGCAGGAACACATTTGTGGTTCATGAGCCAGAACAGAGAACAAGAGAGGCAGAGGGAGAGCTACATAGAGAGACACACACTGTTTAGGAGAGGACTGTTTCTGTAGTAATTAACACTTGTGTCCCGCTGGTTTTATTTCATAAGCCCGTATTTTCCCATCCAACAGTGCAAATGATGTAGTTTTCAAAGCAACCATGTTATTTTCTGTTAGCTGATCTTTTAATGTCTAGATTTCTGAAGGATAGCACCCTATATTTGTGTGTTTACATGGATCATTGCTGAATTGGAACCTATCCTGTTCTTATGAAAGGATTCCTCCTTTTTTCTTTTTGGCAGAGAAAACGGGTTTGTTTTCAAACCTAGCCTATGTGAAGGATCATGTGGCCATGAAGGGAATCTTGAATCAGCTCCAAATGGTGAGTATCACGAAGGCAGATTTGTACCAAAACCTCTAACACTTGCAGTTGCAGATATTTTCAGCAGGGAAAACCCTCTGCTGGGCGAAATCTCACAGAGAAGACATTTCACTGGCCTGAATTTTCCTGAAAGGCAAAATTGTGAATCATATACAAAAGAAGGGGGGAAAAAAAGGCTGCTGAGACTTTATGCAACATTGCCATATTTACATCCTTCAGCAGCCTCCCTGGAAAGCAGGCGTCACTGAAGAGAACCAGAGCAGAGAGCCAAAAGCCCGCAGAAATAGATCAGGTGAGGATGCAGATGGGGAATGGGTACTTGGAAAGTTATTCAGAGTGAGGGAAATAGAGGAGACAGATGATGGTGGTGGCAGAGCTGGAGTGTGGCCCTAGGTTTTGTCCAGGCTACCAGGAGTAATAAGATATTGGTGATAACATCTCCCTGAAACCAAGCTATTCATCTTCCTCAGTGGAGATGGATTCCACAACCTGGCAGCTGTCCTCTGCCCCTGCCAAGCAGCACATCTTCAATTCAGTCCCTTCATGCCCCCATATTCCCTTTAATCACTCCTGGGCAATCCATTCCCTGCCTGTGCTGAAGCCGTCAGGCCTCTTCAGCGAGTGTGGAGCTGGGGCAGTAATTGTATTGTCGTGGACTGACATCTCCAGAGAGGCAGCTCAGGTCTGAGCAACAGAAAATCCAGCGGCAAAGCTGGAAAGCTATTAATGTTTAACACAGAGGGAAGCTGCTGTCTGTCAGATGCTCCCATCACCCTGAGCTTGGCAGGCAGAACATGTTAGCATCTCTGAAGCTGCTGAAGGATTTTATCAGCCTGACAGGACAAGGCGGACCTATCTAGCATAGGCATACAGAAGGGGACCCTGTGGAACGGGCCCACATGTAGCCTTGACACATCAGATTGCAGGAGCCTCAGGGGATGACTCAGTTTGCATAGGAAGTTTGAGATCTTTTTGTCAGGTCCTGCTGGGGCTGTGGCATGTGTTGAACACAGCACAAATGCTCCTTGCTGGCCCCAATGATGATGTTCCCAGCAGAGACAGGCTGGGATCATTCCTGAAGAGAGAGCAGGGGATTGATTTATGGGACTTACCTATGAGACAGTGTCAGAATAAGGTTTCCCAACCTGAATTAATTCTATTTGCTTTGTTAGTGTGGGCAAAACTGGTTTTGAGCACGGGGCAAACTGCTCCTGCTTCTGAAACATCCAGGGATCAATAGGAGCACTCTGAGGGGGGTCCTGGTCCCTTTCTCAGGGCACAGTCAGGGCATCGTGAGCTGCAATGCAACCCTCTTCTCTTGAGGAGAACCCAGCCTGGAAGAAATACAAATACCTTTAAATTAAACAGACAAAAAGGTCCCCCTGTATTATCCTTGTATTTGAGTTCTTACCCTCAGCCACATAGCGAGCTTGCAGTCTTCTTTGTATGCCAGATCCTGTTAAGTTTCCCATGGAGGAATAGTTTTCCTGCCCGCTGAAGACCTCAGCTAAGCCTGCTGACAAGCTGGCTTTTCTTAGTCTCTTCTTGCAGCTCCTTAGGTACAATCTGTTGACCCCCAACAGTCTTCAAAGTGCAGGTTAGAAACCACTGATCTGTAGCATTTTGGTGCCTGCCACCTCAGCACATAGCTTAAAACTGCTTCCCGAGGCACCGGGGGACTGAAAGATGTGTTATGGATCCAGATGCCGGCCCAGCCATGTGTGAAAGTGATTCAGACCAAAAAATAGGGAATCAGGAGGCTGAGACCTGGAACTGGTGGTGCTGATGGCTCTCTGATGACTGGCTAAATGTCCCCATTTAGCTGTGCCTGTATCCGAGGGAGGTCATGCTGCTGTACCTTAGTAGAGTGTTTCATGAGCTCTGCTGGAAGATAGGCTAGTGCTAGGCTAGCGCAGAATGATATTGGTTTGACAGCACCCTGTCTTGATGGTTTTCCATGCAGGAGGAAATATTTCCTTCCTCTGCAGCCTTTGATCCTGGGTGCTTTCGATTTGCACATCTTCCTGCATCCCTTCTGCCTCCTCCCAGGACAGCCTGAAACCTTTGAATCCAAGTCAGATTGTTTCCAGCCAGCCTGCGTTTGAGTCCCCCTTACCTTGTGGAATAAGTATTGAAGCCTCAAATGAGCTCCTGGGAAAATTTCCCGCTGTTCAGGATCTAGCAGACCCATTCTGGAATGTTAACATCCATTGCCCTCCTCTCCCCCTTGAGCAATGCCTGGACCAGCAAGCTCTCCAATTCCTCACCCCTAAAGCAGCTTTTTTGATGCATCATCTGACAGAAGCATTAAGCAGTGTACAGCATGGCTAGGATCAGGTCTTTGCTTCAACCACTAATTCTTCTTTGTGAACTGGGGTGAATGTGCTTTTCCATCTCTGTAGCAGGCAAGGAGGGATTGTACTTTGTCACACCTGGCGCAGCTGGAAACATGCAGGGTTTAGTTGCTCTGATGATTGCTTTCAGGCATTGCTAACTCAGGAGAGAATCCAGGAGATGAAGTTAAAGGTTAAGACATCACTATGGAGACAGAGGCTGCCAATACTCTTGTTATCAGCTAAGGGACCCCTAGGAGTGCTGCAGAAATGGGCTGTAGGGTCCCGTGTTCAGCTCTGCCTCAATCCAAGCAACTTTGAGAAGAGGAGCTGGAATCTCTGCTTTATGTCAGTAAGAACTCTCTGGGGTATTCCCATTCTCACAGATTTACCAGCTTAATGCTTTGTTAGAATGATAAAAGCTGGTTAATTATCCCTTGTGAGACTCTGCCTCCCTCTCCCACCTTCCTCACACACGCATCCCCCCCACCCCAGCCTCCCCATGGCTATATATTTATCTTTGGTTCGTTCATTTGATTTGGAGCTGAATAAATTGGAAAAGCCGGAGTGATTCACATACTGTGGATTGCATATTGATCTGGCACACTTTCCCCCTTAAAGTCCCCATTAGTCATGCCGATCAATGGTTCCTTCTGGCTGGGTATCTGTGTTTGAAGAGCCAAGAGAGGAGGCGCAGTCTGCGCACTTCAGAGCCCCTGCCCAGCCCCTTCTATTTCGCATCCTCTCTTGCCAGAAATAGGGATGCTTAAAGCAGGATATCCCTGCTTCATTCCTGTTTCCCAGAATGGCCTGGCCCATTTTGTCTGTTAAAGCTATGCCACAGACATCTTGAAGGTCCTGAGAAGTCCTGGTTCTAAGTGAGATTTGAGCAGTATTTTCTAGGAGACAGCCTGCAAGGGGCTTGTGCAATGTGTAAGCCTTACATCCCCTCCAGAGTGCCACAGGACCTGAACCTCCCCTCTTTTTTCATCTCAGAGCAGGGAGACTAAAGCATGCTCCCCTTAAGTAGGGCCAATCTTCAGAAACTCAGCTGAAGACCCCTTGTCTCTCTGACCCATCTTCTCACTGCCTGCCACCAATGCAGACACCTCCTTTCCTCATAGCACCCCCCCGAGGCCTTCCCATCCTCTTGTGCTGTGGGGTTTCCCAGCAAAGAAATCTCTGGCTTTGCAAAAATGAATGCTGTTCCACTGTTCCAGCCTCCTGATTAATTACTTATCCAACAGGATTTGCTCTGCTTATTATCAACTTCATTAAGAGGATAGTGATGGGGAAAGGGAAGCCTTTGAGGAGAGGAGCCAGGCTTCTGGGAGCCAGCCCACACAAACAAATCTTATTTGTTTTAGCATGGAAATATTTGGACAAAGCTCATGTTAGCTTCTTTCAGGCTCTGAAGCAAGTCTTCCATTCCTTCCCCTCTATTCCCATTCTGGCTTCATGTATTCCCTTCCCTCACATGGCACTGCTTCATCTAGACCTGATGGTAACCCCACACCTTCTGGGGCTGAACCTTCATACCATGGCTCCCCCTCTGTCTTACACCTTCCATTCTTCCCTCATGCAATCTCAGCCTCTCTGCCACCGATCATGAGTTTCCTGCCACTGCTACATGCAGTTTTCACACTCCTGATCTGCTCAGGAACACAAGTGAATCCTGCAGAAGGGAGAAATGAGAAGAGGGGGAAGGGAAGAGAAAGAGCCAGAAAGGACCCCACAGGTTCTAAAAAATATTGGGTTTTGATTCCGAGCACTTTCTCTGCCCCAGGCCCATATATAGGCAGCAAAGTAAGTTTAATTAAAACTGCAATAATTCTTCTCATATTGAGCTGATGGGTCTCCTGGAGCCATCCGTCTCTGACAAAACCAGGTGTGCGATGCGGTGTTCTGCTGTTCCAACCAACAACCCACACTGCAGAGCTATGAAATGTGTTTTCCCATCACAAGGCAGCCCCGTCCCACAAAGCAGAGATGGTGCCCAGCATGAGGAGAGGGACTGCTCCTAGAGACATGTACTGGGCACAGAGGATGCAGGGTCCCGCATAGCCAAGTACAGCGGCCATACCCCTCGGTGTGCTCATGTCACACCATACAGAGAGAAAAAAGGATGGGGAGGGAAATGATGCTCTTTACTGACAGAAATCCACTTCAAATTGAGGTAAGAACTCAATGTATTGCCAATTTTCCCCAAGATGACCAGGAGAAATACAGCTTAGATTAGGTCACTCCACACTTTACTCCAATAACTTTAGATTGTTCCATTTTGATTTTGAGCTTTGGGGTATTTTAAAGCATACAAGTTTAAGCTTCAAGTGAAATGATAGATTTCAACCAAGACTTTCCCAGACTTTGTGCCTTGATTACCTGAGGTTCCTTGCTAATTTTCAGCTATGTTTTTCCAACCCAGAAAACTCCCAATCTTTAATAGTTCTATAGCAACAAAGCAGCACTTTTCAGTGAAGGACAAAATGCATCTCAGTGCAAAAATTGCCGCTGTGTCTGCCTGTCAGAGGCAATCTCATGCTCACTATTCTCCTTCCAGTCCCCTTATTCCCAAGTGTAGCACACGACAGCTCCTTGCCCTCTGCTGTACAAACACTCTTCACTTATGTGCCCAGCTAAAGAGTGTTCTTTGGAGAACTGCCATGGGGAGGGCAGAAAAGATGTTCATTGCTCAGCCTAAAGCTACAGGGACTTCAACTTCCCTGATGGCCTTGAGATCCAGCTGGTTTCCTATTGGATTCTACTGGTTTTCAACTCCCCTCCTGTACAGAAGGAGTTCCCCCCTTTCCTGCAGCCTAAAGGTGTCCCTCACTGCCATATCCCCTCTTGCTTGCTGTCCTCTTTACTATTCCTGCTGGGAACCTCATAGCAGCCTTCCAGTATCTGAAGGGGGTCTACAGGGATGCTGGGGAGGGACTCTTCATTAGGGACTGTAGTGACAGGACAAGGGGTAACGGGTTCAAACTGAAACAGGGGAAGTTTAGGTTGGATATAAGGAGGAAATTCTTTCCTGTTAGGGTGGTGAGGCACTGGAATGGGTTGCCCAGGGAGGTTGGGAATGCTCCATCCCTGGCAGTGTCCAAGGCCAGGTTGGATGAGGCCTTGGGTGATATGGTTTAGTGTGAAGTGTCCCTGCCCATGGCAGGGGGTTGGAACTTGATGATCTTAAGGTCCTTTCCAACCCTAACTACTCTATGATTCTAAGTTCTGTGCTGCCCAGCGATGTGCTGAGGAGGGGAGAGAGGCTTTGGTGCCATGTGGAGACTTTTAATTTCCCCGTGTGGCGATGGTATCATGGCCCTGACTGTGTACTAAGCGCATGTCTTATCTCGCTGCCCGTGGAAAAGCAATATCAATTTTGTGGCGTTAAGGGCTGGAGCAGGAACAATGTGCTGTGCATTGTTAAACAAGCCACCAGCCCTGTGCTGTACAAGCAGAACAAGTGTAATCAGTGATACAGACTTGCAGCATAATTACAGCTTACCAGTAAGCACAAAATCCTTCCCTGTCCTCCCTCCCTCCTCTTGAGCATCCTATATTGCAACAGCCCTTGAGATTAGCCTCATAACTTCTTGCTAGGGGGAGACTGCCCCTTTGCCACCTCTGCACGTCGGCTGATCTTGTTGAAGGAACCAAGGATGTTAGTAAGGAGAGCTTGGAAGAGTCCATAGGATTTATTCTACTATTTAACCCCTCTCTGACTGGTCTCACCATTGGAGATTGCCACTGCAAGCTCCCATCCCACTGAGCCACCCATAGAACCACATTTGTCACCCTCTCTTCAACTGGTTTGGAGCAGGGAAGAGTCATTGCCTGGATCCTCAATGACAGCACAAGACACTCTGTGTGTTCTCCAGAGCTCTCCCACCAACTGAGACAGAGAGGGAACTGCCCCCATCCTCCCACCTGTATGTGCCCTTTCTTTAGGCAGGCAGACCATAATGCTCTGAAGTCTAATTGCTGCTCTTAGCAGACAGATTCACATAATGACTACAGTGTTCTGAAACGCTGAATAGCAGCTGTGTATCGGCAATATCTGTGGAGCAAGGTCAACTGCTTTGCAGTAAAACTCTATCCTGCCTTTCACATCCCACCAGCACAATCAGCAAATTGGACTCTTCTCCAAATACTGAATGCAGCAGCAGACTCTAGAATAAGCTTCCCTTGAGTGTGACAGGCTCTGCTTTGAGCTCAGACCAGATGCATGTTCTGGATGCTGCATTGCTGCTGCTGTCTTCCCTGGTCCCTGCTCTAGGCTGTGTCCAGCCCCAGTTACAGCCAGGTCAGGCAATGGGCTTAATAGGAATACAACAAATAAAACTAAGAAGTATTTCATTATGCCCTAGCATAGAAGGGGATGTGGAAGCATCCTGAGAGCAGAAACACCCCTTTACCTGCTAAATCTTTACTTTGAAATAATGAAGGAAAGAGACGTGCTTCAAAAAGGTTGGGGACTGTCTCTTGGCATGGCTCTAGGAGCTGCAAGTCTGTCTCCTCAGGCCCTTGAGGACCTCTTCTGTGCTACCATCTGCACCAGACAGTGCAGATGTCTTTTCTCTACCTAAATCAGTGCTCTCCTTCATTTTTCCCCCCATACAGTGGTATCTTCTTTATTTGCAGGGCCATATCCTTGTTGGGTTGAGGACACAAGAAGATAATCTGGTTTCTCTCAGCTTGCTGTCTTAAAGTGCCCTGGGAGATTGCATGTGTGCATACTTGGGTTTACCCGCACATAGCTACACAAGAGAATACAGTACACACATACAGAGAAAGAGACCAGAAGAGAATGTGAATGCGTGGACAGCCTTCGAAGGGTTAAGAGCAACATCCCTGTTGGCAGAGGAAAGGAGAGATGAATTCACAGGCTCAAGAGCAATTTCAGAACCCACTCAAGCTTCATGCCACTCGGTGAAATCTCAGTGCACCTCAGCTAGATCAGAAATTGGTTTACATTCCCTTCTATGTGTTTATGAGTTTGTAAAAGCTGATTTATTTTACTCCTTTGCTACTCGAGGATATTATAGCAAAGGCATCTATTGGGAGAAGAACTAGGATTCATTATAAAGTTGCTTAAACAAAGTCACTGCTATCAGAAGTGCTGGATCAGATAGTATTTTGGTTTTATTGCACTTCAAGGAAATACCTTGGCAGCGCTGCTGATTATGGCCTAGCATCTGATGGGAGAGAGTGGAACTGTGGTGGATGCAGTCAGCAGAAAAATTACTTTCCACTTCTCAGAGGACACAATTTCACCTGGGGGCTTTCATTTCTTACTTGGTTCCATACTTGCTTGCACGATGGCTACGATTCCCTTTTTCTATCACTGTTGGAGGAGAAGATACCAGGTTAAATGGATTTTGGGCCTGTCCCAATCAACTCAACTGATTTTAACCACAGTGTGTGGGCCGATATTACAGGCACAAAGATATCGGCCTTCCTGTAGTACTTCACATCCTCTCTAACCATGTGCTAGGCTCTGCACAGCACAGGGCAGCAGCAACGCTTGTGAACACCAGGTGCTTCTCACTCTGAAAGGTTAAGGAACCCATCCCTTCTGCTGTGAGCCATGAGCTCCTGTTGAAAACAGCATCTTTCATCCCTCTTTTCATTTCTTCAGTCTCCCTAGTCTCAACCTCTTGGCCTCCTCTCTGCTCCCTCCTTCCCAAATGCTTTCCTCGTGTCATTTCTGCCTTGCTCAATGCAAAACCCGATTGTAAAACAACCTGAAAGCAATTTTGCAGCTGCCTCATGATAAGAGGCAGAGCTGGTATCAGGGATGTTCACTTTAGAACCACGATGCACAGAAATAATGATCTCAGCTCATGAAGAGGAAAAGAGAGAGGGAGGGAGAGAGAAAACATGAGCAGCACGTGCCCAGATCTGCCTGGATTTCAGAGTTGCTATCAAATAGTCTTGGCTTGTGTTTTCCCCAAGGCATCTGGGAAGGTTTTCCCTTAAGAAACAGATGCTGTGAACTACCCCATGCATAAGTTCATTGCACTGATTTGCCCATCGCACAGACGTGGCCCAGTAACTTCTTTGACACCAGGCCAGCTTCACTCAGCTGATCTAAGTGGTGTATTCACACCCTCAGATTGGAAGTGAATCGGAAAATAATGGTGTTACATACTTCCATCGTTGTGATTTATTACTCACTGGATAATTCCTCATTTATTCTTTATGTTTATTAGTATAACTGAGCTCTTCATGGTGCGACTCTGCTTGCTCCACGCAGTGCACAGCACAGCTAGTATCTGGTCTCAGCTAGCTTCACTTGAGACTGCAATTCCAGAAGTGAATCATTAAAAGCTGCAATGACTTATTGAAAACTCATCATCTTTCCTCCAAAACTAGAGTAAAAACAACACTCTGCTCCCCCAAAGCTAAACCCAAGTGCAGCCATTCCCAAAACTTTCACTATGACTTTCTGATCCAGATCTGAAAATTGCCTGTCAAATTAAGCCAACAAATCACAGCAAACTGCCCTTCCTCCTCTAATTCCGTGCCAAGATCAGTGTTCTGCCTGAGCTGCAGAAGGAGCTGAATGAATAAACAGCATTTGCCTTCAATCTCGGCACCTTTTCCTCCGAAGATGACAGCAGATAAGCACACACACTCTTGATGTAATAGCTGATTCTGGGGAAGATTAAAGCTGAAAGGCCACATACAAGGAATTTGTATCTATAGGTGGGAGGGATTTCTTAGGCAGCCTTACAAGGGCAGCCCCACCATTTGAAAGAGTGGACAGAGGGTTTCCTGTGGTTTCTTATAGGAGATATTTCCCAAAAACTTAGGGAATTAAACGAAGACATTCCCTGGACCAGAAGCCAGCAAAGGACCAAACCCTTTAAATCACCATAGCACAAGAGTCTCCAGCTGAAGGCATGCCCCAAACGCCTGGACACACAGCTCCAGAGGGGCCTTAACACATCCTACTTCAGAAGTAGTTGCAGATCAACTTTCAGATTAGCAACGTGGGTATTCCTGTCACCTCCCTGACCCTCTTGTTGGTGCAGATAGAATGTGCAGCTTTTGGAAGCTCCAAATCCCTAGAACCAAATCCTCTGGAAGAGGCAGAATATGCCTAAGCTCGCTATCCAAGTGCCTGTTCCAGGCCCTGAGCTGTAATACATAAAAGATAAACTGTGCACCTATTAGCACCGCATCAATATCATTTAAAGCCCCATTCTGAGGAGGGCCTGGCAACCCTGTTAATGCCCTTCATTTTCCCGTGTCTCTGAATGGACATAAATAATTGTGCAGAGCTGGCCCTTCCCGCTCCATCCTCTCCAGCCAGACGGATTATCTCTTGTTCTTTCCCTAGATTTGGCTTCAGGATGCAAACACCGTTTATGGTCCCTGATTGTTCAAAAGGCCAAGTGTATAATGTAGCATAAAATGAGATTTTAATACTCGGTGGGAAATTAGAGCAGCTAGTAAGCTTTATTATGTTAAAACAGCCTGTGTTCCCACAGTGCAATGATCCACAGCCCTTATAGCTTGTCACTGGGTTCAGGAGAACCTGGTGTGGGGAGAACACACATTGACCCAGAATGGACTTAGTTTAAATGATTCTGTCTTCTGCTATAGTTTTGACCACTTTGTCTTCAGATTTTTACCTTGCAAGGGCTGCTCTTGAGCCTAATGCTTTGGAGACGGAAGAGTTACAGGAGGGTGTGTGGTTAATGGGTGCAGTGCGGTGCTTTGGTGCCTGGAGCCTTGTTCTCCAAGCAACGCATGCAGACATGCCACTTGTCACAGTGGGCAAGAGGTGGCCCACTGACCTCCAACAAAGATGTGCCAACAGAGGCCATGTACTGGCCAGCCAGCTTCCTCCTGGCCATCACCACTGTCGGGCTCAGCACCTCTGAGCTCTGGAACATCCTTCCCATGAAACAAAGCTGAAGAATCACTGTTATTTGCCATGTAACCCAAAGAAAATCTATCATGAATTAATCACAATAGGGCACCTTTCCTCAGCCTTCTATAAAACTCCGGTGTGATAATTTAGTGGTGAGAATATCCTCTAACGAGCTTCGAGGAAACTGAAGTCGTCTTAATGGGCTTCTTAATGAAGAATCATTTAGGATTTTATTAACACTGAGGAAAAACACATGGTGTTTGGCAGCTATTCGGAGCTCGATGAACATGAATAATTGCTTCAAATGTTCAAACACAAGCGCCCTAACGGGCCCCTGGCTGGTGCTTGAAGGGGTATCACAATTTGGGTCTTGGAGAAGTGTATCCAGAAAGATGTTATTTTGGTTCCTAAACAGAATCTCCAGCACTTCAAGCTCGGTGGCAAGTGCCATCAGTACCATATGGCTCCCAAATGTTCTGACAACTAAAGACAGTTTGAAGATCCAGCGGAAAATACCAGTGGATCTCAGCTTTGAATCTTGTACTGGGTTTGCTGCAGGTTCAGCCATACCCACTGAGAGCAGTGTTTGCCAAGTCATTCCAATTTCTCTTTCTACTCCTGTTATTTTCTATTTTAATCCTTTTTAAGGCCGGACACAATGTCTAGGCAAGGGTCCCATTGGCTTCGAAAGAATGTGGCCCAGCCTCATAGTCAATGGAGAATGTGAAGTCTTTGTGATTTTGTCATTCCTGATGCAACCCTGGACTCGAAAACCTCATGTCTGATAAAGAAAGAAAAAAGCAAGACCATGACACACTAGTTGAAATGGACGGGGAGAGTGGGAGAAGAGGAGGGAACTTGTTTTCATTTCCTAGCATAATTAACCTAGCTAATGGACAATCTGTTCTGTGGGCATTACAAGTCTAGTATCAGTGAAGAAGTTTGAGTTAATAAAGCTAAGAGTTTCATGCTTTACAGGAGAAGTCAGAGCTGCTTTCTCCCACAACAGAAACAAGGATCCTCTCTGTCGTGTGGCCCTTGATGCTGCTGAGCCCTGTGTGGGGAGCTCCAGCTCCCTTCATTATAGCATTAATAGCTGGGTCAACAGGCATGTGCAGATGTTCTGTGTACACCAGTCTCCACCTGGCCTGAGTGAGATGCTTTGCCTAATCCTAACTTTTCCAAGGGATATCGCAATTTGTCCTGGAGACCCCAGCAGTTGGGAAAGAGAAATAACCATGAAATTACTGTCTTAGTCTGTCTGCTGCTGACTGTGGAATGAAAAGACCAGAGGTTACCATACAATTATGGAGTTAATTAAATGGGTATCTGCGCCCTTAAACATAAAACGTTACCAGGAGGTTGGATTTCAGAGAACTAAAAACAAAAGAAGGGGGAATGGAAACAAACTACTTTAGATTAAGGGCAAGGAAGGAAAGGGTGTTCATCATTTTCTCATCTGATGTTCCAGTTTGCTCAATGCCAGGAGCTGAACTCCTATTTAAACAAGATCTTGTGTTTTCAAGATCTGTGCCTCGGTGCAGAGGAAGCAGCAAGGGAGTGCTTTTGCCAAATTCAATAGAATTAGTCAATAATATTTCATTAATACAGAAGCAGTATCGCAAGCTTTTAAGTGTGGACACAGTAATCACAATTTATTTTGAAGCTAGGTTTATTTTCCCTGTTCAGCTGGCAGTAAAATAAACGGTAATAGTACCATTATAATTAATCTCTAACCTTGAGATTTTAGTAATGCCTGAGAAAAGAAAAGGAAGTTTTGAGGAGGAATATTCTGGGAGGTATTCTATGCAGGTGGGTTTATTCCACTTTCAATTAAAAGATTAATACTTCTGGTACTCTACCGGCTTTGATTTGCCAGCATCCTTCTCCAGTTTTACTGCAAGCAGAAATTAGGGTCCTCTGTTTCTAAAGGAGCCAACACCAGATTAAAAATGTATTTATCCAAATAGTTCACAAGTGCTTTGGGCTTCGTTTAAATGGCTCCTAATTTACTCCAATTTAAGGATAGCCTTCCCTGCCCTTTGTGTCTTCTTTGGGATGGGTCTCCCACCCCTTTGTGGTCTGATTTAAGTACAAATCACCTCAGGGCCATCAGTCAAAACTGTCCTTAAAAACAATGGACTTCCTGATCTGGGGTCCCAGAACCTGCCTGGAGCCTGAATAAGAGACTTGCAGCGTTCTGGTGGCCTCTGAGCAGTTTTGAACCGAGCTGTGCAGGTCTCAGCCCTGCAAGTGAGTGTCCGTACACTGGGATGTGCTACCTCCTGAGGGATGAATTGAGGGCTTTCTCAGCCAAAGGCTGAGCATATGAATTCCCCCTTACAAAACAAAGCTGCAGTGAAAAGGAAGAAGCTCCCTACCCTCATTGCCTGGTGTTTCTGCCTGTTTCTCTACTTCCACTTCTCTGGCACCTCCTCAGTGCGGTACCAGGCTCCTCCCAGCAGAGCTTCCTGTGATTCTTGTCAGTGCCTGCAGAAGTTATTCCCAAAGGGCAAGCAAATGACTTGCCATTTCTCTCCCTTCCTCTCATTTGCGATAAGAAGCCTACAAGCTAGCACCTCCAAACATACAACAAGCCAATATGCAAGTCTAAAGCTTGCAGATGCCTCCCACAGAGGAGCTGTGAACCCTGCATGGCCAATTTACCACCCTTTTTGCCTGCTCCAAGGGCCCTCCTCTACCTCCCTGGTTTCCCCTCGACTTAACAATTACCATTTAGCAAAGGTAAACTCAGGAGGCTTTCCAGCCACAGGAGATCCCTCTATTGCCTGGGGATAAACCACACACTGCAGTAAGCCTGTGTCTGCTACACAGAGGGCTCCAACAGGCTGGATTAGCATAGATTAAAGGAATTAAAGGGGAGAAAAGAATCATACCTCCATCATAGTCTCCTGTAAAGGCAGGGTCAAAAAATCATCAGCTATTCAGGGCACATAGAAGGTTTAGATCATGTTCTGTGCTAGAAAGAGAACATGGAGTCTTGAGAAGGATAGAGATGGGTTTTATATTAGGTAAACAGATACTATTCACACTTCCCCCCCCTCACTATTGCTAATCAATATGGACTCCCACTCCTGTAGTGAGATTCACTGTAGAATTTCTTCTCTGGCTGCTCCTGCTTGGGTTTCCAACAGAGATTCCCTCATCCATTGGGGTGTGATAGCTTGATTCATTTTTGGCTCACTTCCCTGTCATGCTTAAGTGATGGACAATGTGTCTGGAAGCCAGTACAGAATAATAACATTAACTCTGCGTCTAGCAAACAAACCAGACTTAAGAGAATACTGCCAAAGAAACCCTGAGGAAGGGAAAGTGATGAAAATATAAATGATTAGAAGGAGATAAGAGACAAAGAGCCTAAACCTGTCCAGGGAGAGAGGAAATGAAAGTGGGAAAGTGGTATTCAGTGGGTTTAAATCAACTCACTGATTATCACAGACTGACACCAGCTGAAGATCCGTCTCCCTGGCTGCTGCTGGGAGGAGCTCAGCCCTAACACTGTGCAGGCTGAACCCTGCAAGCTTTTTCCAGCATAAAGCTTGCAGAGCCTGAGTTTGTTGCGTTACCCATCAGTGTGTGTCGATGTCTAACGCAGCCCCTTTGTATCTTTCTCTTCAGATGCAGGCAAAAGAGGAAGGAAGAGAATATGGGAAGGGCCAGGTGATTTTTAGACCTCTGCTGTCTCAGTTGACAGGCTGTAGGGACAGTTTACCTCCAAGAGACAAACTCTTCCATCTTTCCCAAACGAACACACAGGGAACAGCACTGCCTGGGCAAGACCGGAGTACTAAGGCCGGTTTGCTTCACACTGGCATTTTCATGTCCTCTGTGCGAACTCTTCCGCAGTATAATCCAACTCACAGCTCTCATCCTGGGCTCACAGTATGGTCTCTTTGCTCAGTAAGGTCCGTTCATCCTCAAGCAGGGGTCAGGCATGAGTATGATCAGATTTGCAAACGTATGTGTGTGCTTGTGTGGTTAAGTGTCCCTTAGAAGCACGTTCCTAAGACACGGACAGGTTCTCCCACCCTGGAAGGAAGAATTGAGGGGAGTGGAGAAAGTTGCTTTACATTATTCAATATAAATGTAAATAGGAGAAAGGGTTCCTTGGAATACATTGTGTTATTTATGCTCAGCCCTGGAAAAATGGGCAGCAGGTTAGGATCTGCTCGCAAATCAGAGGCGTTTGTTTTCCTGGTAGGTGATGCAAATAACGTAAATATGCTTTACATTTTAGAAGGAAGCTTATGAAATATTAAAGGCAAATTCCCAGGTCCCATCTCCTGTTGAAATGGAGCACTCTTGAGGGAGACTCAAAGATACTGTGATGGTAAAGCACAGAAAGGGAGAGGTATGTGTGCAAGACAGAGAGAAAGCAATGTAAAGGGATGACTGGGAAGACACTTGTGTTTATACAGAGAAAGAGATGCCTAGAGGGAGGGATGAAAAGAGAAAGGAGTATGTGTAACGTCTCTGGGTCCCAGGAGAGACCCCGTTTCCTATTCCCTGTGTGTGTGCGTGGTGGGAGCTATGTGTGCATCTGTCAGTGCCACAGAACTCTTCCTGCTGTTAAAAACCCCATTGTAAGGAAAGCAGGATTACTACCTCATTGCTTTCAAGGCTGAGGCCTTCAAATGAAGGGGATTATTTCACACAGCAGATGCTTGCTGGGCTGTTTTAAGAGAACAACCCTTCCAGCCTTATATATTTCTGCTGTAAGATGAGGGCTCTTGCCTTACTGTCATGGCCAGCACCCCCTGCTGAACTATTGTAAGAAGACAGGATGGAAAAGGCAGAGTTTATTATCACAGGATGAATAATAATGTTGGTGGCTGGGTCCCAGCCATACAACACAGCCCGTTTCCTCCCCTCCTTTGCCTGAAGACGAAGAGGGCAGTGTCTGCCTTCTCCTAGCACTTAATCAGAGAGGCTGCATGAGCAGAGGTAATGGACCGCCTGTCACTTAAACATGTGGCTGGTGACCAATGGGTGGCAGTTGTCAGGGCTTGTTGCGAGGAAAGGAGGGTAATTATCGGCTGTAGTAGGGAGCAGAAGCAATTGCCTGGTTTGGTGAGGTCTGATTAGCAGGCAGCACCGCCTCTGGAGAGCAGGCCATGAAAAATGCAGGAGCGCGGATGCGTGCGTGACTCTATAAACATCATTACTGCAAGGGGAAAGGGGAAAGACCTGCGTGGGCAAGAGCCTGCAACTAGCAGCGGTACTCCAAGGAGCACAGGGGAAATGCTCAGGCAAGCAAGCAGCCCTGGCTGATTGAAGCATACCCTTGCATTGCTCCATCATGTTCCCATAATGGAGGGTTGGACTCTATGGGAGAAACACATGGGCATGGGGGAGATATAGCTATGTATGTACATTATACGTGTATGTGCTGACACCAGGGCATGCATAGACAGAAGCTAGCCAGTGGGTCTGTGAGTGAAATGGGTACAACACAGGTCTCTGGCTTAGGAGCCCCAGCCAGTACAAGATGGCTGGCCCCAAGAAGCATCTGAAACAAGGAATAGATATTAGCCATGGCAGCGCCCTGCAGCTGAAGCAGGAGGCTATGCAAACACTTCTTTAACATGCCTTAAGCAAACAACCCAGCTTCTATTTTGTCTGATTTATTTTCTTCCTTCCCTCTTGAGATAGGCAGCATGCCCACTTCAGATATTTCTGGGGCTAAATAAGGAATACAGCAAGAGGCAAGCAAAATCAGGGTTTAACCATCTGCAGTCCTCAGCTGGATAGGTCCAGGGAATCTGAAGAACTCCAGGCATTCCTCTGATCAATGCCATCACTGCAGTAAGGGCAGGATGTCCCTTAGCAGGGCACCTGTCTGCCAGGAGATCTGATTTCCAAGACGTTTTCTCTGTATAATTGAATGCACTTATCTATAGCACTGCCAGTGCCACCCCTGAAGACAGCAGAGAGGAAGGAAAGGAAAAAGGGCATTCTTTAACTTCAGATTAGAGAGTCTGTCAGTCTAAATAGGGACCTGCAAGTTGTACTGAACATTTTTATAACATACAGCTCTTCAGCAGCATTTTAAGTAGGACCCCCAAAAAAGACATCAGTTGAACTCCTTGACTTGATGACTGATTGGGTCATTGCCTGTGTCTGGAAGCTGTATTTGTATTTACCGACAGAGTTTGAGACTCCAGCAATGCAATCATTTGCTTGAGTTCCCCAGGCAATGGTGTATAATACGTGGCTGTAAACAGTAATGGATATAGAAGTATTAGTGCAGAGTCTAACCAGAAAACACACAACAACCAGCGGAGCTCTAGGAAGGACAGTGCATCCCAGCAGGATGCGGTGCTCATTGCAAAGGAGCTGGAAGGGGACAACTCACATGGAGCAGCTGGCTGCCCTGTGCCAGATCAGCATAGCTGGGCATGTACTTACTCACCTGTAGGCTCTCTGGCCAGTGCTAGCCTGGTGGCAGCTCAATGGGAGACAAGCAGCCTGAACCATGCTCCTTTCCTCCCCCATTGTAAGTCAACACAGGAGCAAAGAATTCACCCAGCACTCAGGCATGGGGTGCAAAAGAGCACGTCTTTTGCCATCCTCCATCCTAGCAGTGCACAGCCACACTTCTCTGACATGAGCACACTGCAAATGCAATGACATTGCAATTGCATCCTGCACCTTGCTCTGATAACAGGAAAGAACAGATTTCCACCCAGGCAAAAGAGCTTTTTCCGCCCCTCTCCCTGTTTCCTTTAGGGTGGAACAGCACCCTAAATCTTGCCTGCACTCCTGGGATGCGCTGCAACAGCCCCAGTGCATAGCTGGATGCTAGAAGTGGATCACGCGGGCTCCTCCTGCCAGCTGGATGCTGGTGTTGCCACCGGCTCAGCACCAATTATTTATGAAAGGAAATAGAAACAAAACTGCTTGACATTTGAAAAGAAATCATTACCACGCACTTGTGGCGAATCAGAGCTGGAGTGCTTTAAAGTTCCATCGTCCCAGTGCTTAATTAGAGACCAGGCTGCTTATGTTTAGCTCTCATGAAAAATTTAACCCCCGGATGCTTTGCCTGATTCCAGCCAAACTCTGCTTCTGGACCACATCCCAACAGGCTGCTGGGCTTGTCCCCTCCCTGCGCAGAGGCATCAACCCCAGCCTTAGGACTGCTCAGGGTGGGTGTCTCAGCAGAGCTCCCAAGGCCATTGGGATGGTTTGGGAATTGAATCTGTTAGGTTAGGACTTTGGTGCAGGCTCTGGGAATCTCAGTGAAGCCATCATAGCCTTTCTTCCTCCCAAGCAAAGACCTGGTGCATCAGCTCTGAGGGGTTTCCATCCTCCCCAGGGCAGGATCAGCTTTGGCCAAACCTGGCCAGTTTTCTTCCTTGCTTTTACAACACACACCCCTATGGATGGCTGAGCTGAAGAGGCTCACCCTCTCCACCCCAAAACCTTAATGGATACTGGGTTAGTTATTAGAACCTAGTCACCATTTTGGGGTCTAGTCTGAATTGCTCTGCTCTCGCTGGATGACACCGCTCGTCTCCATCCCTCTTCTATAAAATGGGTGTAGCAGGTGTAGTATGAAGATAAATAGACTGAGGAGCACAAACTGCTCAGATAATGGGATCTATATAAGCTTCCAGAGTAAATGATCATTGTAGCTACAGCTGAATTTTCCTAATCTAGACAAGCCCCTGTTCTCCTGTCCTTCAACTAGCAGTTTAATTTGCATTAAAGAAATCCATCCAAGATGATGTGAATTGCACTTCCCCCCCTCACCCTGCCCCATGCTTTACAAGGTATAAACATAGCATCTTCTCTCTTCAATGTAGCCTCTGGGTAGGGATTCCTGTGAAATGGAGAAGCAGGCCATTTTTCAGATAAATGATTTATACAGAAGATGCTGTGGATGACCTGACACTGACCTGGTTGAATTAATTCCAGCGTTTGAGCTTCCATTTCTATTAAAACTCCATTTACCAGGGAAGTGAAAAGGTAATTATCGTCCCCAGCTTTAAATCACTCTGCTGCTGAATTATTAAAGGGAAGAATTAAAAATAATCAGGCTTTTACATTATACTTCATAGAGAGGAAATTAAAGGTGTAAGAATGCAGGGTTTTTTTCCTTGAATTTAAGTATTCATTTCTGAGATTCATGTAGAAATTGAAATTATTCTCTCTGCATGCCCAGCTCGTTCTCTTTATGAAAGATGCACAGATACACACATGGGGGGAAGGAGAAAAGTAAAAACCCTCTTGTAGAATTAAAAGAACAGAAGGAAGAAGGGATTTAACATGAAAAAATATAGGAGAGTGTTTTGCATTTTAATACCTTTTTTTTTCTGCACAATTACACCTCTGAGTGATCCAGCATAGGGAGATTAAGCTGCTACTAATTTTTCCTCTGTATTTGCAGAGTGAAACTCAGATGCAAACAGTTGATCAGGTGGATGGGTGCACACAATACATATAATACACACGATGCCAGGAGTGTTTGCAGTGGGTACTTGGGTGTTTCCATTACACAGAAGCGGTGGGCTTCCTAACCAAAACAGGGCCAACCAGCATGGTCCTGCATTGGTTCCCACTTCAGTTCCCAGGAAACCACCTTCCCCATCATTTGTACAAAGTAGTTGCTATCTTTTCTCCCCCAGCCATATTCCCCTATACATTAGGGCTCAAGTGTACCCAGTTCCCTGGAAAAGGAAGGCAATCACAGAAGGAAAATGCGAACACGGTGCCTGCATTCACAACTGCCACAAGAGTGAACAAGGGAATCTAGGCCAGTTAACATCTGTCCCTGGCAAAGTAATCAGAAAAGTTGATATATGATTCAATTGATAAAGAATTAAAGGAGAGGAATATAATTAACATCAGGCAACACGGTTTCATGGAAAATAGGTCTTGTCAGACAAATCTGATTTCATTCTTTGATGAGATTACAAGTTTGGTTGATAAGGGTAACTGCAAAGACGTAATATATTTAGCTGTTGTAAGATGTTTGACTTTGTATCTCACAACCTTCTGATTAAAAAATTAGCGCTATACGATATCAGTAAAGCACATGTTAAATGGATTAAGAATCAGCTTTCTGACGGTTCCTTGGAAATGGGTTGTCAACGGAGAACTACCACTGAACAAGGGAGAGAGGCAGAAATGGGGCTTCTGACACATTTCTAGGCTTGCACTCAATTTTCCTTGATAATCTTGATACGAAGAATTAAATTAATACTAACGAAATCTGCTTAACAAATAAGCCCAAAGATCTAAGGAGAAGTATATGGCAATAAAGAGGGAAAATTGCTCAGGAAGAGCCCTGGATCACTCCGGAAGCTGGGCTCGTTCAAGCCTCAAAGGACATGGAACAGTGCGTCTGTAGTTCCACAGCGAGCAGAGGCAGGAGGCAGATGAGTAACTCAGCAGCTGGTGCACGAGCAGCAGTGAAGCAGAGGCAATTGCTCCACTGGATACAGCTGCAATGAGAGCAATCAAGCACTGCTTCCCACCCTGCTCTCCAAAGGATGCCACAAATCTGGAGCTTCACAAATTACCTGGCCAGGAAAACACGCCGGCTAGCAAGCATCCATATAGCAGGAATTCACTGAAGCGGGGCTGGTGTCTGGATAACTGCTTTCCCTGGTGGAGACCAAAGGCGGACGCAGAGCATGCTGATAGCACTGATGCATTGCTCCCTGGAGGGGGACATAAAGAGCTCAATCCTTTTAGTTTATCAAAGCAAAGTTTTGATATTGAGAAGTGCTTTGTCTGGAACAAGTTTAAAACCTTTGTGGGGAGGCAATAGCAGGTACTAAAGGCCTCATTAATCCGCCAAAAAAGACATTAGAGCAATCCAACAACTACAAGATGAAGCCAAAGAAATTCAAATGAGAGTTTAGGCCCAAATATCTGACTACATTGTGATTAAATAATAACAAATCAGAGGAATAGCACAAGCTCCAGACATGTAGTATTTTATGAAAGGCTGCCTTAACCAACAACAAATTGGTGCGCTCGTCTCTTTTGCTAGAAAGGAAACAGAACTCCTAGAATTAGAGAAAGCTTCTTCGAGTTCTCCCTTCCTCTGATGATTCCTAAGGAAGAACTGCTGAACGTAGCTCTGCTATCAACCAAGATGAGCGAGTGCCCCATGTTATCGCTCCCGGCTGTCCATGGGCCCACTTGTCTGCTTTCCAAGCTGCACAACCCTATTGGGGAGGGAATGGAGATTCGGACCCCAGGGCTAACACACAGCACAGATCATCCCGAAGAGGTGTGCACACACACACACACACGCTGATCCTTCTTACACCCTCCTTCAATCTCACTTTAACCCAGAACCAAGATAACCCTCAACTTGATAACACTGGCTACATTGCCTTTCTGCTCAGTATCGATGTTTAAAAGCTCCTGGTCTCCAGCAGTCTTACCTTCTTACCATATTCTGCACTGAACTATACTACCAGATCTCCTGGGCAATGAATTTATTATCCCTTTAACTGCCTGAAAAGAACTTACAGCCCTTATAATAATGCTTCACATCTCTCCCGGGTTTTCCCTTTAAGGATCTCAAAGAGTTGTGCAAATAACTATTATTCCTTATGTTCCCACACATGGTATTCCTTTCCATCACGCAGGTACGGAAGTAGACGCTGAGATGACATGAACTGTGGCATAGATGGTGCTTCAGGCATGGTCCCCCAAGCCTGAAGTCAGCTAATGCAAATACTCACACCGCAGCACCTTGTATTACTGATGTGACCAATGTACTGCCACTGCTGCCACCAACAAATTCTCTGCCAAGCCTTATCTCTCCTACCCTCTATGAAACCCAAAACATGCAGACATGCCACGTGCTCTCCCACATGGCACTTACCTGGAGCAGCATTTTAGTTTGGACACATCAGCATCCACACATAAATATATCCTTCATATCCAAGTGTAAACCTTAGCATTTTGATACTAGGCTGCATCATGCAGACGATGACATGGAGACATTTCCTATCTTGCTCTGCTGTTTTCAACTCCACCACCCATACACCAAGCAATTGGGAAGAAATTTTGATTAAAAACCCAGTAGAGATCCCTTTTGATAAAGCAGAAACAGCTTTGACACTGTTAGAAAGGAACACCTTCATTTCTCATTTTAAGACCTGCCATTTCAGAACACAGCTTTTATACTATTATCTTCTCAAGGCACAATTGAAAAGAAATATTGCAGTTGGCCCAAAACAATGTTGCTTGCAAAAAAATGTGTTCCACAGAAAGGAATAACATTGGATTCTAATTCAGAACAGAAAGCAGACACATTCACCCCATGTTTGGATGGATATTGCAGAAGGAGGACGAGACAGGCAAGTTAGCAAATAGGTGAGCAGGTAAAGAAGAGATGTATGGCTATTGTAAATGTATGAATAAATACGTAGCTAGAAGATACAGCAGTAAGCAGGTGGATGAGTTTGTGTGAAGGGATGTGAGTGGAATGCTGGACACGCCACTTGCAAGGTCAACAGCAGGTAGTTTCTTGGGGATGCTTCTTGGGCTTTAAGTCCCCGTGAGTAGCACTTGCTGTTGGTACCCACCACCCTTGTGGAACCAGCACAAGCAGCAGCTCCCTGTACCTCGGTGGTCTGTTATTTGCTGGTTTACATTTCCCTGCTGCATGCACCGGGTTGATGCACCTCTTCTCCCCCAGGGTGCAAGGAAATCATTGCCACTAGCATTTCTCCTTTGTGCTCCTGCTCTCCAGTCACTTCACACCGCAGCCTGATTAGCGTAAATATTGTCCCCAAACAGCAACCCCCTGAACAGATACCTTTCCATTTATCTGCTATCCCTTCCCACCGTGTGAGCCTGTAATGAATTAGCAGAAAACACTGCTGAGGTGACAGCACAATTGCTATTAAACATAATTTTCTAATGAAAAGGTTATAAGTGACTGTGTCAGAGCTAATCAAAACTCAATCCCCCAGCCACTGCACAACACAATCCTCTTCCAGCGAGTTGAACTTGGATGGCTGCAAGCCAAAGGGGGGGTCCCATGCCAGAGCTTGCTTTTGCAATGCCATCCTTTGCAGGAGTGAAGCACCTCCAGCTCTGGGGAGGGAGAAAAGGGTGAAACACTCGGGGGTTCCAGTAACTTGCAAACTGATCATTCCCTGGCTCTTCACCAGAGCACAGAGCCCTCTCCCCAGCCCAGGGAGCTGGAATAGTTTGCTCCTTGGCTAGCCAGCAAGCCAGCCTCTCTCAGGGTTGATTTTGCCCTTAATTTATCCCTCTCATTTCTTACTGTCCCTCCCATCCTTCCCCTCTTGTCTGCCTTCCCCAAACCACCAGAGAGGATTGGAGATAGGATTACTTATCGATAGCAACAGCCACCGTCCTAAATCCAGTCAGGGATGGTGCCTAATCCCTTTAATGAGTTGCTTTAGCTCTGGCAGCTGAGCTAAGCTGTATGCTAACTCGCCAGCTCTCCTCTCCTCCCATACAAGCTCACCTTCACCTCCTCCCAGTGCTGAGCTCCCCTCCGGGTGTCTCAGGGCCCAGTCTCAGATCTTACACAGCACAGAGGCTGTGTTCACGGGCAAGGCAACTTTGGCAAGCAGAATCTTCCCTGCAAACAGCAAGAGGAGTGGGATCACCCTGGGCTATTCAGGCACATTAGGCTGAACTGCTCTCTCTAAATTAGGCTTTGTGCAAGGGCTAAAACCTCCCATTGATTCACTCTCAGTCTTTCATTCCCAAGGCTCACTGGAGCTAATGACACTTCCTTCGCTACAACAAGCGCCTGCTGGGCTGGGAAAGGCTTCCAACCAGTGTAACAGAGCAGAGCTTCCCAAACTGCATCCCCAGGGAGGCAAGATACACACCTCTGCTGCCTCTAAAGGGTGCAGACCTCATGGCCAGAGTCCTCAACCACCTGCTGTTAATCACTGCTCACAGTCATTCAGTACTGCGCAAACAGAAAGCCCATCTATCCACCCCCAGCACTCACGTTGAGATAGGACAGGAGAGGTGGGAAGATCCACTTCGCTCTTCACTGAACACAGCTTGGGAAAAGCTGTTGCAGCATCTAAGGAGACAGTCTGGAAAGGTGCTGCCCGTTTCCCACCCAGGCAGCAAGGATGATAGGGATCCATTCTTGATTTGGTCCCAAGGCAAAATTCCTCTGCATGGATAATGCATGGCAGAACACATCACAGTGGCCTCATCCAGCCTTTACGGCTGCTCTTCGTTATTTTGCACTGGTGCTGCAATTTGCCCTGATGCAAAGAAACAGCGCAAATCAGGCATGAATGGGGGAGGATTACTGCTTCAGGAGCCTCTGACTGCCCCACATTGGCAGCTTTAATTGCTTTCCCAGGGACCAGGCCAAATCAGATTCACATGCTGAGAATGGAGGCATACAAGCAACCACACTCATTGAACATCCTCCCCTCCACAGGCTCTAGTCACAGCCCTGCTGCAGTGTCCATGGGTAGGAAGCCTACCTACAAGGTCTGATGCTTTGTTTCTCCTCCTCTGGATTTTAGAGGGAGATAGGCACCAGTCAAACTTAACCTAAAAGCCTCACAATGCAGCTCTACCCGCTTCCCTTTCGCTGCACAGGAACAGCCCTGTGGCTGTCAGGACATCCCTCTTGTCCTTCACTTACAGGTGCTTATGCTCCCAGCTACAGCTTGGAGTAACACTGCTGCCAGTGCTGCGCTTCCATTCCTTCTCTGCAGAACACATGCCACCTGGGTTTTTCCCCCCCTGTTTCCTTATTAAGATAAAGCTGTCATCAGCTTTCCCCATCCCACTGGTTTGTTGGGGCTTTCAAAGCCTGGAACTGTATTAAATATTCAGTTGACTCTTGGTTACATTTCCGAGCCTGTATCCCTCCCTTTAATTGCTCTGTCAAGAAGAGATGAAAGTTTGATACTGAGGCTTTGACTGGGACCAACTCAAACACTTTGGGCTCTGCTGATACATTTATTTAAAGAGAAATTAGCTGGATTATTCTGCTTAAATTAGGCCCTATGCCATTGTTGAAGACCTCTTTTTCATTTGTTCTTTCACTCATTCATGCACTCTTCCATTAATTCACTCTTTTCCCAGCTATCTTTGATTATGCTGAATTATATGCATGCACTTTCTTTTATCCCTTCCTTTCTGTCTCTCTTCTGTCACCAAATGTACATCTCCTCAAACACCTTTTCTAGCACAGCACTGTGCCCTATACTCTCATGGGAAGGCAGTTTGAGTTCTCCATCCAAGGAGATACCTCCCTGGGGCATTGCTCCACCAGCAAGGCAGCAGAAATCAGAACTCTGAGAGAAGTTGGCTGGCAAAGAAGAAACAACCACAGCATCCTCTGCATAGCTTCAAAGGCTGGCTCTGATTTATATGCACCCAACAGAAGCTCCTTAATCTGCGCCCCATCAATTGCCTACCCAGCCCACCTCACCTAACAGGCTGTGCTCTCAACCATGTCTCCAGGGCCCTTCTGCTCTCTCTTTGCTTCTCCTGAGCACCTTCATTTTTGCTGTGAATATTGCTTACTTCCCCACAGGCAGACAGAGGCAAGCTTTGCTCTCCAGGCACCTATTCAGATCCCTCTTCCTATTGGAAAGGAGCATCTGGAAGGAGACTTTTGTTTTGTTTGGGGCTTTTTTGCTTTCTTTGTCCCTATCTGCCCATAGCTGCACCTCAGTGGCTTTTGGAGTCTGTGGGTGAGCACACGTGCGCTGGGATCAGGGGGACAAGGTCAGCCCCAGTCACAGGGTGGCAAACAGCAGCCACTCCATCTGCACACCCCCCACCGGTTCCTTTGATGTAATTAACATCCCTTTGTTATTGTCTGAAATCCCTTCTGTCTCCGCTTTAATCATCTCCCAACAATGAGCATTCTTCCTCATTAGGGTCTTAAAACCCTCCATTATAAGCATGTAAATGGGATGCAGTGAGGAGGGAAATATTTTACTACTCCAATTTCCTGTTGTGCCACTGCCAGCAAGTCGTGATATTGTTACTAAGCATCTCCAATCGGCACCAACATCTACAGGACCAGACGTACATTGCGCTGGCAACCAGCATCTGACAATACACAAGTGCCCAGGGGTACCAAGGTTTCCAGCCCTGAATGGAGATTGTTCCTTTGAGGAAAGAGCAGAGATGAAACAGTAGGCTCTAAAAGCAAAGGAGAATCTTACCCACTCTCTTGAGATCCAGTTTTCAATTGGCAGCACACTGTCAAGGCAAAATGAGCCAACTGCCCCATCTTTATAGATAGAAAGTAAAGTCTGAGTCCCTCTGGAAGCATCATTTAAGGCCTTTAACTTCTTCAGGCTTTCCTACGTTCATACCAGCTGAGCTCTGGGCCAGCAGGACTCCTGACCTGCTGGTATCCCCACACTAACCACTGGCACTCATTGCATTGCACAGACCCGTTTGATTCTGTGAACTTCCTTCTCAGCTAACTACGAGGCTGCCTATGAGTCCCCTTCTCTCCTTCAGCAGCAACAGAAAACAAGTCTCCTAAGCATGAGCTTTGCAAGATGTCTAAGCATTTTGTCCCCTTCTTTCAGAAAGAGTCTTATATTGCAGAGGAATACTGACCTCTCCTTCTCTTCTCCACACGCTCCCATCCAGCGGGCAGGTCACACAAGAAAACCCCTGCTCTGCCCCATGGGTAACCTCTCTTACATCAAGACAGCAGTATGCTAGCCAGGTACTGCCAAGGTCTCTTTCAAATAGGAATGGCTCAACCCAATAACATTTACAATGCAAATACCAATTCTGTTTGCAAGTATAGCAGGCTTAGGGGGAAGCACACTGGATCATCCATCTCCAAAAAGACGTTGGGAAGCACATCAAGCCAGATGCTGTCCGTGGTGGTGAGAGGCTCTGCTCCCCTTTATGGCAGCTCTCACAAAAACAGATCTCCCCATGAACCTCTTGTCTTTACAAGAGGCCTTTGGCCAGACAGCCGCTGTTGGGCAATGTGTGGAGAACACAGCAGCTCTGACACCTCTTCCACCACTGTAACATCTAGGCAGTCCTGCCCTACTCAGAGGCCACAGCAGGAGTCCAGCTCTCTATCACTTGAGGCCCGGACACCATGGCCCGTTATATATGCCTTACATACTTTGCACATAGCTGTCTAGCTTTCTCCTCTACCGAAACTCCCATGCCAGGCACTCCCGATTCTAAGAGCATCATAAGCAGTTTAAGCCTTAGGATTCACCTGAAGCCCATGTTAGGTTTTTTCTCCTTTTCCCTATTCTGTTTTTGTTTGCAGTAGGGTATACAAGGGACACTCAATCTGATCTCTCCAGGCAGAGTTTTTCTACCTTATGCATGCTATGCCTCTGCAAGCAGAGCCCTCTGAATACATACAGAAATATTTCTCACCCAAGGTACCTAACAAACCCCTAGAGGCAGAACTTACAGCCAAGGTGCAGAGAAAAGATAGCAAATCAGTGCTTTCAACTCCAATCTCCTTGTCTACCTCCTGATGAAACGTTCCCAAAACCTTCCATCTCTCAGCTCCTCTCTAGCACATGGACCTGGCAGCCATGAGCTTTTCAATTTCATAAGCCACCGGTGCTTTTCCTTCCCTTTTGCACCCTGTGCCTTCTTGGAGCTCTCTGAGCCAGGTGCAACCACCTGATAAGTCCCTGTAATGTGATTACATCAGTTGGAGCAGGGCCTCTGTGCCAGAGCTGAACTGTAGCCCCAACCAAAGAGCACCATTGGCAATAAAAGAGCAGGACAGTCCCCTCAAGCTTGACCTGCACCACGCAAACCACCTCGTTTCACTGAGCCCCAACACTGCCCCTCGCATTAAGACCCACGGCATCCTCCTTTATGTCAAAGCTCAGCAATGCTACTTGCCTTCATTTCTTAAACCCCCTCACATCTCACCTCCATGAGTAAAAATACTAAAGCAAAACACCCTCAGCTCTCTGAGGAGTGGCTTATATCCTCTGTGTGCCTAAGGAAAGGGCACGTGCTATTGGTGCTTGGGCTAAAAAGAATCCCACACACCTTTTTGCACTCAAGTCATCAAGACAAGAGCAAGGCAATTGTGCTCACTCAGTTAAAGGGGTAAAGGCAGAGAAGTTAAAAGAGGTTAAACAGACATACGAGGACTTTCAGCCTTTTGTACAAGACGCTGTGCTTGCAGGCAATCCCCGTTAGATTTAAATCTCTTTAAGAAATGCACTGGCTTTGCTCCTGAACCTTTCTGTGTGTTCCCTTGGAGACAAGCCCTGAAAGCTTCTCTAACAGCCCTGAGTGGTTACATTTGCTGCCTTAGCTGACATCTACTGTGGCCAGGTCTTAGCTTTCTCTGAGCCAAACTGAGGATGGACAGGACAGGATAAAACAAAGCAATTGCCTTCTGCAACAGGAATGCTCCTATACTAGCAGTTCGCATCTGCAGATGCACAAACTGTGCTTCATGTGCTCAATCCCACTCATCCTTGTACCAAGCCACTGCCACAGCTGGTCAGAGCATCTATGTCAAAGGCAAAAGCATGACCAGAACCTGGACCTGCTTGCAGGGAATGGTTTGTAGTGAAGGGGGGCTTACAGGCAAACACATCCATCTGCCCAAAGACGTGCCACATAACTGCCTCATCCATCCCCTTCCAAACACCACTCAGCCAGAATTGAATACTTACAGATTCCTATTTATATCCCCATCCTGGTCTTAAAGTGTAACCAGCCTTTTCACAATGGGTTCCCACTGACTGCAGTGGAAAATCCATGCCTGCTTTTAAACACAGGAATGCCCTTCCCCAAAGAACTTCTTTTCTTCTCAATTAGAAGCTGCAGCTTTATGCAACATCTCCCTCCCCCTTGATGCTCATGGGTCTGCAAGAGGTTAGTTTAAAAGCAATAGAGGCCCAGTGTGTGCTGCTGGCAGAGTAGCAACTGTCTCTTCCTCTGAGTTCAGCTCAGGCTAGGGCAAGGGTTATGAGTTATGATGAGCATTAAGAATATTTAATAATGGGATAGAAGATTGAACCAGTTGTAGAGATAAGGCATGAAAGTTAGAGTGCTAATAAGGGCTTTAAGGGAGGCTTGCTCTTAAACAGTCATGAATGAACGGGGAGTGAATGAAGGCAGAGCGGATAGATGCGTATATGTGTGGGAATTAATAGTTGTAAAGATGAAATTTGGCTTTCTCTTGTGGTTAGAACTGGGATATAACAAGACTACCATCAAAGTCTGGATGATTTCAGCCTCTGATCTGTATGACAGGCCAATATTCTGAATTCCCCTTTGTTTCACTTATTTGGGAGAAGATACATCAACGGAGGCAGAGATGAAAATGCCTTTTTTCCTTAGAACTTTGGGTGCTGATTTTAATCAGGGTTTGGTTCTTGGTTTTTTCCTTCCCTTTCACAGCTACATTTCTAAAGTAAAAGTACAGCTCAGAGAGAAATTGGAGCTGCTCCCAGGACAAATGGGCCTGACTGGCAGTGCATAAAATTACCACTGTCTCTTCACCTTGCTTTCTGCAATCCCTTTATTAACTAACTGAATCCTCAGTCATTCTCTCTTTCCTAGTTCACTCATTCTCTTTCTTTCCCCCCCCCTCTCTAATCACAGACAAAATGTTAATTATCTCATGCTCGTGGACTAATAATGCACCCATATCATGGGGGAGTGCAATTACATGTCCTAGAAACATCACTAATTAAGCAGGAGGCCAGTCTGGCCTTCCAGGAGATGCTGGGTCTGGACTTTGGAGCTGTTTTCACTGGTATGGCAGAGATGTGCTGCATGGGGTTATGCATCTGGCTGCATCTAAGGGCACCTTATTGCTAGGATAAAGAGGAATCCTGCCTTCCTATGGCTCTGGCAATGGGAGGCAGGAAGAGGAAAGTAACACAAATATGACAAAGGGCTCAGCTAGCCCAGGATTTTGCCTCTAGCTGGGCCACAAGCCAATGAGAAAGCCTGCAAGCTGCTGGAAGAGCTTAGCAAGCTTCTTGCTCCTGTCTTTTCCAGCACCCAATGAAGCCACCTTCTGCGAACTGTTGTCTCACCCCCTTCTCAGAGCCCTTCTTAGAGCCCTGCCAATACCTGACCTCAGGACTGAAAGTGTCACAATTAACAGCCAAGCTCCATCGTTGTAAATGGGCCAATGTGGCTTTGGCCTTGGCACGTTGTTTCCTGGGGCAGGGCTGAGGCGTATCAGAAACCATGCTGGGGTGATTACACCCAGCAAGCTGTGGGACTCCGCTCCGCAGTGCTGTCAAGCCAGTTCTCACTTCAGCCCCTATAAAAAGGATTCAGATGCAATCTCCAGCTGTCAATCAGAGCACACATCCAGGTTTAAGTTCCAGGAGGGTAATTAATTTCCATCCAAAGACTGGAGGAGAAGTGTATTTGTTTAATGAACGCATTGGCAATTTGTTCTTCTGCTCAGTATGTGTGCTGGCATTTTATTAAGACTTGTGGGGCTTTTTTTCCTGGGGGTGGGGAACAAGGATTACTAAAATGTGTTAATGACAAATACCAACTGCCTGAAGAGAAGACATAAAAGGGACAAGATGATTTGTGGGCTGGATTGAAAGCGATTCTGTACACTCAGTCCACAAACTGGGATGAGGAAGAGCTGACATCATGCTCGCTTGAAAAAGGTGGTGGGTTTCTGGCACTTTTAAATCTTGCTTATTAGTGTCTATCTGTGGTGTGATTGTGCCTGAAGGAGGGCAGCCCTCTCCTTGCAGAGGCTGTCTGCCGCTTTACCTGCTCTGCAAGGCTTCTTCTTGCTTGCACTATGAACCTCACTGTAGTGACCATGCCCCTCAGGAGTGCCATCACCACATCTAGGGGCAGCTGGGACCCCCAGGTTACCAGCACTGGGACCCCCAGGCTACCAGCACTGCAGCTTCCCCCTTGGCACTGGGAATGATGGAGTACCGGGATGATGGAGGTACTTTGGTACCAGGATGATGGAGGCGAAGCTGCCCCAGGGGCTGTCAGGGTGCTGAGATGTGCCACCAGGCAGGCTCCATCAGACAGACCCTCCTACTGATCCTCATCCTCATCCTCCTGGAGCTCTTCCTGGCTCCCACACCCTCTTACTGCAAGGGAAAGGGCCCCTCACCTCTACCTACACCCAGTCACGCTGCTCTTTGACTATAAGGACCGATGCCAGAGGAGAATCCCACTTCTGGAAAGCTGCAGACAAATTGCTCTCTGCCTTCTTTTCATGGCTCCAGCTTGCGACTAAGCCATGATTTCCTGTCCTGATCATCTTGGTGGATGGGATCTAACACCAAGATCCCATCTTGGACATCTCATCTGATTGTTTCAAAGATACGACAAGAAGGGACTAAACTTGAACTAAAGCCCAACGAAGGTGGGAGGAAACGTTTCTGCCTCTTTGCAGCTCAACAGCCTCTTAACTGTGCTTTGAAAAGCCAAGTGAGCTATGCACAAATGGCATTGCTCCCTCTGGCTGTCTGCAGCACTACTCACAGCTTGCCTATTTGTCTGGTGTTGGGGGCTCTTGCATGGAATGCCCAGTGGCTCACTCAGCCTAGCAGTTTTCAGGATGGGCATGGCACATCACAACTGTCTTTCCCATCATCATTTTCTCAAGGTGATGCCAGCGCTTATGTGTTAACACAGAACACTGTTGTTATAACAAATATATCCATGCCTCTGTTGCAGCAAATACTGTTTTACAGGAGATGAGGGCAGATACAACCCTTGATATAGTGCCCTACATTGCAGTTATTTTCTCTTCTCTGTGTTTCGGGTTGGGGTTTTGCTTTGGTGCAGGTTTTTAGAACCATTTATAATTTTCCATATGTCACTTTAGAATCAGGAAGATCTTTAAAAGGAAAATTGCATTTTTCTCTCATGGCAGAGTCTTTTTCTTATGACTCTCCGCTTTGATTTTTCTTTCTCCCAGAGTAAATAAACACCAATATTGTGTTACAGCACTCTCAGGAGGTTATTTTCTGGTCATTTCTCATTTCTTTTTTTTTCAGTTTTCAGTGACAATTATCACAGAAAAAAAAAACCACACATTTTTTCCATCCAAAACCTAGAATGAGAACAGTCACGTAAACCAGAGCTCATAAAGGAGGAAGCAATGTGGCTGGATCCACCTGATCCATAAACTCTGAGAGCCCAAGTGACCTTGGGTGCACTAAGCACATTTGTGTTGTTTAACTTCTGCATCCCCTGACACCCCCAGCACTTTCTTACTTGTACCTGATACACATTGAAGCTACTAAGAGTGAGCACATAACAGCTATATTTTTATCACTTCTTCACTGTTTGGAGGTGTTACCAACTTCCCCAGTGTTTTTGCACCAGATGCTTGTCCATATCATCAGCAGGATGAGACCTAAAGGAGTAGCTCATCTTTCCTGTCTGGAGGCAGCCCAAAGCCCTGGCTAAGGGAAGGATTGTTCCTTTGGTATCTTCCCCTTGTCTCTCATTTCCTCTCAGTTTCTCCTTCCATCTGTTGACACATACAGGAGTTTTGTTGTAACTGGAAATTCCTCACCGTTAAAGGGGTCTGCCCCATGGTATATGCAGCACAGCCCAGGCAACACCTCTGCTTTGATGAATGTCTCCTGCAGGTTCCAAGTGTGTCTCCATCTGCTATCAGCTCCATCTCCTCACAAGGAAATAAATCACCAGTCTGCATTTAGTCACTCAGAACAAAAACAAGCCATGCAGAGCAGAAAGGCTATCAGGAGGCAAAGCACTGTTCTCTCACTGTGCTTTGTGCCTTAGGATTCACTAAGAAGATGGACAGAAGGGGTTCAAGGACAAAGTATTGTTCAATGTGCTCTTTTCTGCCTAATCTAAAGAATGCCAAGTGTGGAAAGCAAGGGGTAGAATATCAACATCTCTGGGCACAGCTTGCCCATTTTAAACCCACTTGGTTTTCAAAGGAAGAAGCAGCAAAACCTTTCTTGCTCACTTGGCAATATCAGTTCCCAAAGGAGCGGGAGAAAATGCCTTCTTAGATCTCTACAGGTGTCCATTCTGTGAACTCAGATTAAAAGTGTTGTGTAAAGGACAGTGGCTGTTCATGCGTGGACACTTCTGTCCTCTCCCGGTCCAAGAGGAAGGTGTTGCTTTCAAAGTGGGAGAAGATGGACAGCAAACCGGGGCTCCTGGTTCTGCGCTAAGGGATGGCCAGAGTTCACCAGGAGTTGCACTCTGTGGACAAGCTCTGAAGCCTTTCTCACCTTCTCCCCGTCTGGTCTGAGTTTCTAACAATCGCCCCGTTACTGCTGGTGACAAGCTTGTGATAACATTGCCATTTCATTAGCTGAGTATTGTTCGGGAGATTGATGGCTGGCAAGCTAAGAAAAATTGCATCTCCCTCTGCAGCTGCCTGTCTCATAGACAGCATTCATCACAGAGGGAAGGGGAGTGAAGAGAGTCGTACAGGAGCAGGAACCACGTATATTGGCATCCCACCGAAGTCAAATGTCTATCTGCAAGCATGAGTGAGGATCCTGATGTCCAGGCATTTTCCCTTCACTGCTCCATCCCCAGGAGAATGTCTCCCAAAGGAAGAGAAAAGAGGAGTGCCAGGACCACCTTCCCCAGTCTGAGCTCACACGGCTGGTCCTAGAGGCCTCACCTCTCCTCTGTTCTTAAGAGTTATTATTAAACAGAAAGAACCAAAGGAAAGCAAATATTGATATTAAATACGAAAGTAAATGCCACTTTGCTTCTGGGTGCTTGGAGGGAGTGAAAAGGAGAGACAATGTAGAACAGAAAGAAATGAGGCTCTGGAAAGTTTTAGAGAGACTTAGGTCTGCTCCCAGCCCCTCTCAGCATCTACACTGAGAGGTGTAGATGGGAGGAAGAGCGCCTTAGGCTTTCTGATGGAGACAGCAAATGCTGAGAAAGGTGGCAAAGGTAGAAAGCAGGCAGAGAAAAGGATAAAAGTGATGCCAAAATAAATGTTTCCATGGTTGTGTCTAACATTCCGTCTTTCTGGAATGGCTTCTTGCAAGTCTCTTCCAATATTGCTGACTGGTTCTCAGCATGGATGAAGCCAACTGTCCAGTTTCCAGAAGAAGTTCTCCCATGCTGAACACCTCCTTCCGTGCTTTCAACACCTCTGCTAAGCTGAGTTTCCTACCAGTACTTGCATGGTGGATGATCCTAGGAATCTTGCATTGCTTTGGCACTACTGCTGAGGACAAGTTGTCCTAAGCCACTTATTGCCCAGCAGTATGTTATGTGGGGCAATCAGGACATTACCTAGGTGCTAGGAGGGGCCCACTCTAGTGCCTCGTGTTTGTGACAAATAGCCCCAGCTGATATTAAAGCCGCAATCGCATCCTGCCACTTCTGGAATAGCATCCCAGTTTTGTCTGGCTCTTTCCATCCCTTTAGAGGCAGTTTCTGACGTGGGAGGCCTCCGAGAGCTCCTGATGCGATGAATAAAAACCACCTCGCAACTGTACACAAAAAATTAAAACCTCGTTTGTGTCTGCTGAGCGAACAAACCACAGCTAATTAAATCCCATAACAATAGGACATTATACAAATGAGTACCGCCTCCTTAAGAGCACAGCTGGGGACCAAGTACAGTTATTCGTGCTGTGCCCCTCCAGAGCCATGGGGTGACAAGGCTTTCACAGCGAGGCTGTGCAACAAAGGCAGGAGCTCCATCATGCCCTGCCAGATGAGCCAAGGTTTCTTTTCTGCCAGGGAAAACCCACACAGAGAGGCACAGAGACAAACAGCATGAACGCTCTCCTGCTGCCTCCCTGGGGAGTGCTGGAGCTCGCAGCAATCGCTCCTGCTGAGGGCTGGGGGAGTTTTCCCTTCGTGCTCACCACAGGCTGTTTGCAGCAGCTCACGCCATGGCAGCGCGGGCAGGATGGAGCCCGGGTACACAGGGAGGAGAGGCACGCTGCTGAGCAGAGCCGAGGGCTCTGGCCTGCCTGACGTGGAGAACGGATTACTGCCTAACATCTGTGCCAGTGAAAACATACCCATCTCCAAGGCTTGAATAACTTCTTTAGCTATTGTATAGGATCTCCTCACTAGTTTCACACATCTGAGGGAGAGAAGTCATGAGTTGCTTTTCTCCCTTTTTTCCAGACAGCCTCTGAGACGAGGTGCTCAGAGAAATCTAAATGACAAAACTAAGGCCAAGAAGCAAGTCTGCACCGGTACCTACATCTCATCCAAATGTGATGCTCCATGACTGCACTCCACACCATCAGCATGGCTGGGGTGGCATCCTGCATGGGATGCTCTGCCCCTACCCAAAGACATCCACAAAGGGAAAGGTCCCCACAGTGCTAGTAAGGTGTCTCACAACTAAGGCCCCACTTCCCATACTGTTTACTTTCAACCTATTACGTGGTGTAATGTGCAAAGTGTACAATGTGCCTGCTCACAGCACTGGCTTTGCAGTGAACGGTACTTAAAAGTATAAAGGTGGATTGGAAAAAGACCTGCTTTGTATTAAAAGGATGGAGTTCATTCAGCTGAGCTCTGTCTGAACTCCCTGGGCAGGAAGAAGACAAGGGCTCCTTCCCTATCTACACCCATACAAGCTCAGCCTTTGTGATCTTTTTTTTTGTAATATCAGTTAACTTTCATTTCTGAACAAAATGGTATCTTCTAACGTAAAGTGGAAGATTTTGCCGATTTTGGAAATGTTGAAATGGGATGATTCGTCTCTGTCTTTCATGTTTTCCCTTAGATTAATCTGTTATTGCGTTGCTTGGGAAAATTGACTTATTTATGAAAGCGCTTTCTGCAAAGAATTTCAGTTTCATTAAAGCAGCCTTCTGATGAGGAAACAGCTAATCAAAGAATACCTGACCTTCCTAAGTCATATCTCATCTTCCCCCATTAGTACTGAGGAGCTCTTCTGACACAGCCTGACAGTTGCAGCAGGGGAAGGGCTGGATTTCTGTGCTAACCATGATCCTGGACCGTGTCAGGGAGCCAAGGAGTAATCAGGGAGGCAGAACCCCAGCCTAGAACAGTCAGGAAGCAAAAGACAGCTCTTTTCACACCGACGCTCCTCTGCTGGCAGTGGTAGCAGCATCACTTCTCTCATCCCGCATTTTGATCCCTGGGGCCGCATTGAGCACTCAGGGAGAGCTGGTGGGGTTTTAAAGTGATGAGAATCCTGCTTTTACACCAGTTCTGCATTCTCCAGGCTGGCTCATTTGTGACAGAATTCCCAGTGGCCATGCAGAACTTCGTCTCCTTCCCCACCTTCTCTTGCTCCTGAGGGCAGCTTAACTAAGTCACCTGAAAGATTATTTATTTGGCAGTAAAAGCCACAAATAAAACACAGCTGCCTAATGAAGACAACTTGGTAAGTCTGGCCCATTTTTAATGTTAATGTTGCATGTAATCTCCATTCTGGTCTATGGATTTGTCAGTGGTTTTACAACTTCTGATTATATGAGTGCAGTAAGCAGAGACAGCTCAGTGGAGGAGCTGGGGAAGCAGCATTAACAACTGCCTCTGGGGAATCCAGCCAAAGGAGCAAGGATTTGTCTGCACCATCATTGCAATGACAGAAAGCAGAGCCTGAGTGGGCACTCTATGTGGTGTCCTTTTCACAAACTACCTTATTTAGCTCTGGGTCTTAAATACAAGAGGAGACTTCTGCTTCACCATCCATGGGGAGAGGGATGCCTCACTGTGTTTTACAGAAGGGCAACTGTTACAGAAGTAAAGCAAACACTAGGGATTTGCCCATGGCTACAGAGCAGGGGAGCAGTGGCAAACATTAGGGTCAAACCTATAGCCAAGTTTCCAGTCTTGGGCTAACCACCATTGCCTAACTCCCCATCGTCAAGGCTACCTCCACCAATGAAGGGTACCATCAATGACAAGTGAGCCAACCTCCCCTCCAGAGCACTGTCCTGCCAATAAAGCCTTCCCGACACATTTGCCTCCTTCCCTTAGACAGTCTTGCTGCCAAACAGCTTACAAATCAGAGAGTAAATCTATTCAGAGGCTAAGGATTTCCTGACAGAAAGACGGATACAGAGAAAGCAGTTGCGTTGCCAGCATGAACAGAGGCAAGCATGAAAGGGCATGTGCATAAAGGCTCAGCGCTGCTCCTGTTCAGAGGCCCGTAACCTCAGCCATCCTGCATGCCTCGCTCTTCTGCCTGCAGAAGCCCAAGGCTCACTGCTTCCATTGTGCCATGAAGGATGCTGTCCTCCACCGCCCACTGAGCTCACAGGCCTTTCTGCTGCCCTGCTGTGAGCATTACTCCATAGCAAGTTTTGACAACCCAGAATCGGGTTGAAACAGTGGGCAGAGCAGCACGTGGAACTCCATGACTCTCCTGGGTGTCGTGACTGTCAGCAGGAGCACTCTCAGACCTGAAAGGGCTGTATTCCTCATAGCCAAGGCAGGAGGTATCCCAGTTTTTATGGATAGGGGAATTGGGACTGGGAGGAATTATAATCTGACTTATAGGGAGGCTATAGCAGATCTCAGAGTTTTATCCCAGTCATCCATCACTTTGGCCCTGCCAGGACTCCTCCTAGGTTTAGTGAAAGCTGCATCCCTTCCCTTTACAATCATGCAAATCTGGAGCAGCTCCCCTGGAAGTACACTGTCCTTACCTGCCTAGCAACCTGCTATAAGGTGGTGAGCTGTGGGGCTGTTTCATAGCCTGGCCTCATAGGCAGGCATGAGTTAGGAAGAGAAGACACTTCAATCCCTTCACAGTCTCCCAGCCCTGAGCCCACAGGCTCTTTCCTGATGCTGGGCCCCTTTTCTTCCTGGGGAAACGGTACTGCAGTGCAAAGAGTGCTTGGATGAAGTCCACAGGCATCAACCCCCAGTGAGAAAGGAGTGGTCTCATTGCCTGGCTCCCCTCCAGGCACCAAGCATGTCAGCTACACAAGATGCTGCTTGCATGAAAGTGCAGAAACTGCCACCAGCTGTGGAGCTGGTGAAAACTAGCCCATCCATTGACAAATCTTTCTCTGGAGGCTGACTCAGATGCTTTTCTGCCTCCCAGTCATCTCCTGTCATTTAGGCCCCATCACTTCCACGTCTCATAATTAGCCAGGAGGGCTTCCTGCCATCTGAGTTTGACCTTCTAAGGATGTTCAGCATCTTTCAGCATCTGGCCCATTAGGGATGTGACATGCTACACAGATGTGCAGGACAGCAGGCACCGGCTTTGCAGAGCAATAGAGACCTCATTCCTCGTTCTTGCTTTCCAGGGACTGAAGACACACAGTCTGCCTGGCTCCTTCAGGTCCCAGAAGCAACACACAACAGCGTACCCAGGTCACCATGTTTCCTCTCCTGAAAGAATGAACACTGTCTCACCTTCCCCCTCTCCCAAATGAGGTGCTCTAATCTTCACGCTAATCACTATTCTGGTCCTATCCGAGGAGGGGAGGTGAGCAGGATGGCTTTTGCTCCTCTCCTGCTACATTACACATGTCCATTCACAGGGGAGATCCCTGTGCACTTCAGGGGCTCACCAACCTGGGCTGCAGTTTGGCTTTGTACCAATACCTGGAGCTACCCTGCTGGCTGTGCTTCCCAAGGGGCAAGGAAGAGGCTTGTCTGTCTTTATGGATAATTAAATCTGGATTAAAACAAGATCTTAATGGGATCCAGCCTGAGGGAAATTGTAAAGGGCTTCCTGGAGGAGAAAAGGCTTTGGTGGGTGAATCTTTTCCTGTGCCTCAGTTTCCTCAACTGCAAAATGAGGCATTAATGGGCAAACTGATCTGGGCCAATGCCCTGCTTGGCAAATTGCTTTGAAAAGCAAAAACAACAAGCGAACATCAGGGCTCGCTGGACACCCACAGCATTCCCCACCCCTGCGCTTCCTCCTGGCTGCTGCATCACAGGCCTGAAAACACAGACCCAATATGCAAATCTGACATTTAATTTGGACATGAGAGTTTAATAAGGCTGTGGAGATTCTGCCACTCGCAGCCTCCACATCCTGCAACCTCCAGTCACATTCCCTTGATTGAACACATCCCCGCTACACGTGTGTGAATGCACGTTCACGTGCACATGCGCTCCCGCACCGTCCACCCTTTGCACAACAGTTGCTCCCATCTCCATCCATGCCTCCTCCCCGGCTCCTGAGCCCATAGGGCAAACGTGGGGCTCGTGACTCTCCATTAACCAAAAACCTCAGCTTTTCACAGCCCACTTTTGGGACCTCCATTCAAACGGTGTTTTGGTGCGATGACTTTTACAGCACTTGGCTCTGCCGCAGGGCAGGCCCCCCCGTTCCGAGCCAGACAGCCGGGGGTTTACGTTGCAGTTGCGCTGCATCACTTAAAGCAGATTTGGGCAGGAAAGGGGCCAAACGGACAAGAGCCGGTTGGAGAAGGCGCTTTATGGGGTACCCACCGCAATGAATAGCTGCGCACACGGCAGCGACGGGGCTTATTGCGGGGGACACAGGAGGAGCAGCCAGGACCTGCGGGAGCTGTCCCCAGCACCACGGGATGCTCCCCGCGGTTCCGAAGAGCCGAGCCCGGCCGAAGGCGCTCGGAGATCACCGCCCCCCCCCCCCGCCCCGTTGACGGAAACAGCCGAACCCTCCCGAAGGCTGTTCCCGCCCGCGGGGCGGGGCGGGGCGCGAGGCCAGGCGCGTGCCGCTGCCCTCGAGGTTCCCGCCGGCGCCAATCGGGGGGGGGGGTGGGGGGGTGTGTGTGCACGCGCTGGGCTCGTGCCCGTCACCTCAGAGGTGGGCGGGAAGAGCGGGAGCGCGCATTTACCTCAGGGTGAGGGGCAGACGGGGGACGGGGAGGGAGGGAGCCGGTGCCCCCGGGGAAATGGCAGCGATCGCCTCGGGACGGGAGGGAATGGGTGCCATCGTCTTGGTGAGGAAGGGTCTGCAATGGCCTCGGGACGGGAGGGAATGGGTGCCGTCGTCTTGGTGGGGAAGGGTCTGTGACTGCCTCAGGACGGGGGGGGAGCCGGTGCCATCGCCTTGGTGGGGAAGGGTCCGTAATTGCCTCAGGATGGGGGGAACGGCTGCCGTCGCGTTGGTGGGGAAGGGTCTGTAATTGCCTCAGGACGGGGGGGGAGCCAGTGCCATTGCCTTGGTGGGGAAGGGTCCGTAATTGCCTCAGGATGGGGGGGAACCGGTGCCTTCACCTTGGTGGGGAAGGGTCCGTAATTGCCTCAGGATGGGGGGGAACCGGTGCCTTCACCTTGGTGGGGAAGGGTCCGTAATTGCCTCAGGATGGGAGGATGGGGGGGAACCGGTGCCATTGCCTTCGTGGGGAAGGGTCCGTAATTGCCTCAGGCCGGGAGGGAAACGGGGCCGTCGTCGTGAAGCGGGGGGCCTGCAATTGCCTCGGGTCAGTCACCGTCCGTCGGGGGTCTGCGAGCTCCGCGGGCCGGGCTGGGCTGTGCACCGTGCCGGGAGGCGCGGGCAGGCATCGCCGAAGGGATGCAGCAGGACCACGGAGGATCCAGCTTCGGCAGGGAGCTGGCCGGAGCAGCAGAGCGTCCTTCGCCTTCGTCCCTGCAGGGAGCCCCGGAGCACCCACCCAGTGAAGAGAAGCCGATGGGTGAGCTTTTACCGGGTGGGAGGGGGGTAGGTGCGGGAGGACGGCGGGGCCGCTGGTGCTGGGGACAGCTCCCGCGGGGACCAGGGGGGGTGTGGGGAGCTCCCGGTCTCTCTTCGCCCCTGACCGCGTCCTCCTGCCTTCGCACCGGCAGAAGAGGCATCGTCGTGTGGCACTGCGAGGCGAGAGAGAGACAGAAGAGGAGCAGAGCGCAGAGAGGGAAGCCCAGGAGGCTGAAAAGAGAAAGGCACTCTGGGAACAGGGACCTCCCTATCACCGGGGCTGTGGCCACACCAGGGCGACACTGGCACCTTTGGGCTGCCCTGGATGGCTTTGAGCTGGGTGCCTTCCCTGTAACCAGGGCTCAAGTCTTTGGCATTTTGCCATTTCGCCCCACGGTTTGGCTGCCCGGAGAGACAGGCAACCCTGTAAGCAGGGTGAAAGCCACCGTCTACACATTCCTGGGTGGTGGGAAGTGGAGCTCCTGAAGATGGGGCGTCATGCTGCAGCCAGGACGGCCAGCCCATAACCCAGGCTCTGTGGGGCTTGTTGGGAGCGCAGAGCCATGGGGGGGTGCCCTGTAAGGAGGGCTGTGCACGGCCCCTGTGCTGGGTGGGAGGTGCTGAGAGGGACCCCCTGTAATCAGATAGGTGTCTCTGGTGCAGGCCTTTCAGAGGCGTGGGGCTGAGATGTGTGGGGCTGGGCATGCCCTGCCCTAGGCTTCTTTCTCTCTGCTCTCAACCCTAGGAGTGGTTTAGAAGGGAGTGGACTACTGGGAAGGTGGGAGGATGGGGGGAACTGGACCTCCTGTGGGTATTGTGTTATTGTGTCGTGCCTGCAAGTGGGGTCCAGCTCATGCCTGGGCAGTCCTAGCCTTGAGCTGGGCTCATGCCGCAGAAGCAGGGCTGGGGCCTCTCTTGGCTGGTTTGCTTCCCTCTGGACCGCTGAGCATCACGGAGGTGAGAAAGGTTGGCCTAACGCAACTGATTGTGGGAGGTGTGGGTGGAAGGGGGACCAGGGGCCAGGGCGCGCTGTTTGGGGCCTTCTTCTGAGGCTGAATTCCCTCTCTCCTCTGGGTGGAGGACCTGGTTCTTGACTGTGCCCCCCCTTCCTTGGCAGCAGCTCCTGGACAAGAAGAACATTGTGTGGAATGGTGCCACTGAGCACCACGGGCGAGCTAGACAAGGGGCGGTGGGCTGAACACAAGAGCACTGCCAACACCTTTAACTGGTGGTGCACTGGGTGACCTTCCTGTAAACAGGGCTCTGGTCTTTGGCCTTTTGCCACGATGCCCCACAGTTTGGCTGCCCAGAGAGTGTGGCAACCCTGTAAGGAGGGTGAGAGCCACCGTCCCCGCACCCGAGGGGGAAATGGAGCTCTCTGGATCCCCCAGGCCACCCTGTAAGCAGGGGAGAGCCATTTTCCTGCCCCAGTCCTCTGCCCCAGCAGCTTTCTGCCTGCTGGTGGCCTGCCCAGCATGACCCCCTGTTGTCAGGGTGTGTGTCACAGTCCATGGAGCCCTCTGTCCCAAGGAGCATCCCCAGACTGCTTTAATCAGGGCTTGGGAGGCTGCTTTCGCCAGCCCTCAGGAAAGAGCCTTCCCTGGCCCTTTAGAGGGTGCAGGTTGAAGAAGTGCTGTGCAGAAGGGCACAGGCCCACCTTTGGCTGGGGTGACTTCCCCCTCGTTGGGGTTGAGGTCACTCACCGGGCTCCTGCAGAAGTACATGATGATGATGATGGTGGTGGTGGTGATGTGCTGCAGCCAGGGTGGGTGCAGGTTGGAGCTCTCTGCTTCTGGGGCACTGGTCCAGGCAGCGGCATTAAAAGGGGTGTCCCAGCAGGACTTGAACCCTGAACAGGCCCCATACCCCTCGCCCCCCACCTTCCCAAACGGTGGTTTTTCTCTGTCCAGACTCCTGGGTCTGAGAGCAGAGACCGAGCGGACCAGCGCACGGCGAGGCGGGTGGGATGGGAGCAGGTTGGGGGTGGCCAGCACAGCTTGCACGCTCCAAACACCATCCAGTTTGCAACCAGCTGCTCGGCGTTAAAGCGACAGCTTCTCCCGAGGGAGAGGGACCCACCTCAGGAAGTTCCTCTGCCCAAGCCCCCAAAATCTCCCGGGAAACGCCCTTATCAGAGGCTCTAGCGATTCCGCTGCCCCTAGGGCAGGAACTGCCCCGCATTCTACAGAGCGTGCAGCTGGCAGCCTGTGTGGGGTGACCGCCCCGCTAGCGGGGTGCGGGTCAAGGTGCCCCTGAATAGAAGAGAAGGAGCCTCCGAGGGCCTTGGGGACCAGGACCGCCCCCCTTCAGCTTTGCACGCCTAGCAGTGTGTGCCCAAGGAGCCCCGGAACCCCCCTCCGGTGAGAAAAGGCGAGTGCCGAGGTGTTTGCGGGAGGGGGTACGGGATGAACGGGCGGGGCCGGTGGCGCTGCTCAGCCCTCGCTCTGGGGCCGGCTCTGCGTCTCTCTGCCCGCCCGGCGGAGCGGTGGGGAGCACCGTGGGCTGCTCAGTCCTCACCGCGTCCTGCGGGCCCTGCAGCGGCTGCCGGCGGGGGAGAACGCGGAGGCGTCCCTCGGGTGTGGAAGGAGCTGCGAGGCGAGAGCGAGGACAGGAACGGAGCGGCAGCGCAGGAAGGAGGGGCGAGGGGAGGGCGCTCCTGGGCAGGGATCTCCCCGGCCGCGGGGCACCCTGGCCCTTTGGGGATGATGCCTGTGCCTCTGGAGCAGGTCCCTGGCTCCCGGTGGTTCCTGCTCCTCCTTTGTGCGCTGCAACAGCTTCTGGCGCTGCCCTTTTCCTAGCTATACAGCGCGGCTGGCACCCAGTAAAGTGCTTTTTCTTGCCCATTTGGCCACTTTCCTGCCCAAACTGCTTTAAACGAATCTCTGAGATACCCAGTGAGTTGGAGCAGCACTTCTACAGTTCGGGTGCTCTTTGGAGCAGACTGGTATAAGCTGCTCCCTGGCAGCTGGGGCAAAAGCTGGAAAGGTTTGTGTCAAGAAGTGCAAGTTGCTGCTGTCCACAAAAGCGTGAAGGATTTCAATGGAGAAAAGCCAATTGGCAAGATGGTTGGGGGGGATATGGAGAGGGGGGAGTAGGGGGTAAGGGTGGGTGGCAGCCGCTTGCTCTTGAAGAGATGGACAATGTACTAGCTGAGAGCTGGGGTGAGGAGGCAAGGGCAAAGATGACACCTTGTGAGCATTACCCTGCCAGCACAAGCCCTTGAGTCAGGGAGGGTGTATCCCATCCACTGCAAGGTGGGAAAGGAGGAAAAACACATCCCCCCTGATCCATAGACTCACTCTGATATGAAAGGCACCCCTGGAAACTAGAGCTGAGCCATAATTAATCTGCCTCCTCAACTGCAAAAGCCAGAGATCAGTGTGTTGTTGAGAGCCCCAAATACAATGTGCACAGGATACATTGCTCCTGAAGAGGGCAACCAGGAATAAGCTATGAGGCCTTCTGATACATCCTTAGCTCTCCCAGTGCAAAAGAAAACAAATAATCAAATCACAAAGCCCAGGCAAAACCCAGGCGCTCTTACAGCAAGGAGATCCTTCTTTGTGCAACCTGCCTGAATGCAAAGGCTTCCACCCGCTCCCGGCGCAGAAACTTCACAGTCTTTTTATTTGAAGAGGATTATGGAGCTGCCATTCAGTAAATGAAGTGCCACTCCAAACGGCTGTGCCGTGGCCTGTCTGTCTTCAGAGACAGAGCCTTGCTGGGGCTGCAGGCAAAGGCTGCTCCTGGCCTTAGAGCTCTGCAGAACGAAGTGATGCCTGTGAGTGCATGCACAGGAGCCAGGAGAGGGGTAAAGAAGCAGGAGAGCTAGCTCCTTTGCTGGTGCTCCTCTGCCAGGCATAGACAGGGGTTTCTTCTTCAGCCTTCTTTCCTTTCCAGGTTGCAGCCGCAGCACTGAACTGCTCCTCTGGCACCTCTGTTCCCTGGTTTCCTAGCACGGGGCAGCAGGATGGAAGAACACAGGTCAATCCCCTTCCTTACTGCCTTATACCAAGTAAGTTGCTCCCAGAACCTGTTATCGCCTCAGTAATCGAGGCACTCGGTGCACAGGGCTGGTTACCCAGCATCACACAAGACACAAAGTGAGCTGCAAGCTTCATCTCTTAAGTGTGCCACATTTAATAGCCAGAGAATATGAGCTCTTTACAGCCAGGGAAGAGACAGGGAGACCTGTCTGGAAGGGAGGAACATGAGCTGGCCCAGGGCAGGAGATCAGTGGGAAGAGGCAGGTACGTGGGACACGAACTCTCTTCAGCACGAGCAGGCTCCAGGATGAAATATTAATGCAAGCATCCTGAGAAGGCAGCAAGCAGTGGTGTCTGCACCACTTGGCTATGAATAAAAGATGGTCCTGAAAATGGGGAAGAGCAGCAAATTAATTGATCGAAGCAAAAGTCTCTCCGCTCCCATTAATGAACAAGCCTGGAATCTTCCCTCAGCTCAGCTTGGGGAACATCCAGGGCATAGAGGGGAGAAGGACAGCAAAGGCAGGGTCTTCTCCCAGTGTCCTGGGGTCTGCCACTACCCAGCAGTGCCCGTTAGCACAGGTCCTGGTGCAGCTCCCCATCGTGTTCAGCCTTTTGGCCTCCTCCCCTGTGTCACCCCAAGTAGGAACCAGCACAATGCACCAAGAGGGGCTGAAGGAATGCAGCACCTTCTTAATCCTACACTGAGAACTGAAACAGCCCCAAACCCCGGGGCCCAGCCGGCTGCTCCCAGGGCTCTCAATGGGGGGCATGTGCTGGGGAAGGGCTCTGAGTTGCTCCTGCCTGCAAGAGAAGACAATCTGGTTTCCCTTCATTCAGAGCTGGGAATTTTCTGGTGGCTGCCCTGCCCAAGGCTAATCCCTTATGCCTGCGCCAGTTGACTGGAAGCAGAGCAGTGGCGGCTGCTGCGAATGGAGAGCCACCCTCAGCACTGAGAGACGACTGATCTCCTCTTCTGAAGCTTTGCCCATAAATTATAGATTTTAAGCAGTGTTTGTTTAAAATATTCAGCTTGCCACTTAAAAAAGAATACTTGTACACATCAGGAATGGGGAGAAGGGTGGGGAGGGGGGGGCTGCATTCCCGCTTGGAGGAGGTGTTTCCTGGACTAATGAGCCAGCATCCCTCCCGCTGGATGTGCAGTCCGACACGTGAGCCACCTGCACTGCAGCTTTGCCCGCCTCTCCCTCCGGTACACATGCCAGGCCAGCGAAGGTCTGCAAGGAGCAACAGCCTCTGCTTTTCCCAGCCTGCATCCCATGTGTGGGTCATTCCCCTTCGAGCCTGCAGGGCAGCGTTGTGCTCGCAGAGATCAGGGGCTCTGAGGGCAGGAAGGGGGTGAAAAGGTAGGAAAACCTCCCCCTCTACACACACAAACATCCCCCTTATCTAAAAGCACAATCATTACTTTGATGAAAAATTCAGCCCTTCAGCCGACATGGCCATGGGGCAAGTGTGTAAAAGGTGAGACGCAGGGAGCAGGAGCTGAGGTATCCTCATCAATGAGAAATGCCCTTCTTCATCTCTGCTCTGGGCGCATCCCAGCCCTGCCAGTCGCCAGAGCCTGTAATGCCGCCTTATGGTGAAGAGGAGGTAGGGCTCTGCTGCAGTATAAAGGGATTTCTCCAATAGGTTGCAGCACTTCCTAGGCTAAGGCAGGCTCTCACCGTCTTCTGGGGTGGATTTCACGTGGAAGAGACTACACACAGCATTGGAGAAGAGACACAACCTCACAGGAGATGCCTAAAGGCACGCCTCAGCTTCTCCTGCCCCCAGAAGTTTACTCATAGACTCAGGTACATCTTGCAGCAGGGTACAGGTAGCAGCAGTCTGGTTGCAGAGAGATGCTCAGGAAGGCACAGATCTCCTCCCAGCAAACCCAGACACAGCAAAGGGCTGCTGCTGTGCACACAGGCTGCTCAGCTCTTTGTGTGCAAGCACTGGAGGAGCTCTCGGGAAGACAAAAGGCTGTGTGCTCGGTCCTCACTGTTTATCTGTTTCCTCTGACAGGAAACAAGGCGGTTGCAGGCAGGGTACCCAGAAACAACATCACCTGTCCTGCGCTGCAGCAGCACTATGGGGAGCCTGACCCACAGCCTTCACCTTGAGGATTGCTTTAAGAACACCCAGCCTCGCTGGGGTGAGTAGAAGGTGAGCAGGCATGCAGGGTCTGTACCTTGCCAAAGGAGAAAGACAAAGATCACCTTTAACAAAGGGAACACAGCCCAGGGGCAGACAGAGCTCATGGAAAGGGCTGCAGCTTCAGATCCTGGCTACCCCACATTACCTGTGATGTTATCAGGATCGCACCCAAGCTCTAGCAGGGAACAACTCAATGAAGCTCAGGCCCAGCAACGCAGCAACTGCAGAGACTGGGGGTCCCCTTCATCTTCCATACATCTCAGAGGCTTTCCCAGCTCACAGAGACTAGAATTTGGCTCTCTTCTTGCCAGTCCCCAGCCAGGCAGCATCATCCCATGGCCAGCCACAGCCCATTTCCCAGCAGAGGGCAAGGAGCCATGCTTGGTCTATGTCTCCCAGCTGGAAGCAGGGGTGTTCGGGCTGGAAAACTTTTGCCAGTAGCCAGCTCTGACCTGCTTAGCCCCAAAGCAGGGAGTGGGGACTCCTGCTTTCCCCATAAGCAATACAAAAGCACCAGTAAGGCCAGGGAAGGGTTGATGCTCAATGTGAATCTACTGAGCACCTTCAGAGAGAGATTCAGAGGAAAGGCATAAAGAAAGCCCAGAAGATGTGAGAGTCAACAGGCACCTGCTGATCATTGTTACTGGACTATGTGCTCCTTGCAGCAATGTTTGGGTACACCCAGCACCTAGGCAAGGGCTACTCGCATTGCCAGCACACGCTAGCACTGCTGCATCCCATGCATCCATAAGCTGAGTGGAGTCCCTTTAGCCCCTCCACACTCCCTGTCTCCACAAAGTGCCCAAAGACCTAACAGCCCCATGCCAAGCGTGAGCCCAGCTCCCCTCCATGACCCTGGCAGGGCCGTGTTTCCTGCTGTCCCTCTCAGGAGACACTGCCCATTCTGGCAAGCTCTGCACTCTATTTATAATAAATTAGCCCTGAGCTCCATTTGCATGGATAAATATAGCATCAACCCCTCTGCCAAGCCATTTTTCTCTTGGTTAACACATTCATCCAAGCTGCTCTATTTGTCTTTCCACCACAGACTTATATTCTTCCGGATTCATTTTGTCAAACAAATTGCATAAGCTGGAATACTACATTTACCCTGTGCTGTTTGATTACAGGCGTTATTTATGACACAGCAAGGCATATGGCATTAAGCTCCTTAAAAATAATAATAATAATGATGAGAGAAGGGAAGGGGGAAAGCTCTACAAGAGGGGAGGGGAAAAGTGGGGTTTATTGCAGGCAAAAGCTCCTGCCATGGGTGATAAATCCCAGGCACTTTCTGCAGCTGCTCTCGCGCTGCTGGCTTGATGGATGGCACAGGCACCAGCACACGGGTTGGCTGCAGGAGCGTGGAGCAAGGAAAGGAGGGAATAGCTGGAGCATACCCTGAGGTGTGCAGGGGGTGCTGGCCAGCAGTGATGTGGCACTTCACAGGAGGGCAGCGATACAGACAGCCCAGTTTGGTCTCTGACCCGTCCTCCTCTGTCCTGGCCATCCTGGCTCTAATTGCATATTGCAATTCAATCAGAATCTCTTTCAAAGGCAGGTGCTTGGTTAAGGGCCTGCAGGACCTTGAAAGTAGAGTCCCTCCTGCAAGAGGAAGGTAATTAATCAGTGGGCACTGATCTCAAGGTCTATAGAACAGAGTCAGCAGCAAACTCACTCCCACAGATACATAGTGGAGCGCTGCCACGTTACTGGAGAGCTCAGGGGAAGAGCTGGGGTTGGACGTGGTACCCACCAAGGGTGCTGTATCATCCCCCGTGGGAGCAGTTGGCGTTATTCCCCTGGGGCAGCTTGTGCTTTCCCTCCTCCTCACCTTTGAAGTGAGCAAAGTTCCTGGTCTTCCCTTCTCGCCCTGTCCCAGGAAAGGGGAGCACACCAAGCTTGTGGTCGGAGACAGCATCAGCCTCTGGATATAACTCCTTCATAGCCCAGACTCTTACAGGGGCAATGGGATGAACAAGCTCAAACACAGAGGCTAAAGGCTTTTTTTTCCCTGGCAGATGCAAATGGTTCTGCTGTACTAGCCCCAGCTTCTGCTTTCTTGTTTATGAGCTGGCACAGACCTGGGAATGCTGGGCAGGCAGAGTTAATCAGGCCTTGTTTGTGATTACAGTGAACTCTTGCATTTCATGGCCTGCATCCTAAACCTACTTTCTAATTCCCCAAGGGAGAGGGATTTACACTTTCAATTTTATGTCTAGTTAGTTAATGGTCCATTACTGTCAAAAGGATCAGTAGCTAGAAGTTAAATCCTACAGGATTTATGATGAGGAAGAACCAAAGGCTGCAGAGGAAAGCACATCAGACAGAGGGCACAGGGAACACAGAGGGATGTTTGAAGGTCCTGTGACACCACTGACTGGACACTGGTACCTGGCACAATGTGGAGTGGGGTGAACCTTGTCCAGAGATGTCACTGGGCCAGGATTGCTGAGTGACCTTGAAAGCTGCTTTATTTCCACAATATATACGTATTTGCCTCAAGTAGGAGGCAGACCAAGATGTTCACCACACTCCAGCATCACTTAGGTGAAGGTAGGCCATTGCATCCCATAAAAGGGCATGGGAAATCAGTGTCCCAACACTTCGTTAAGCTCTGGCTTACTTTTCATTAATGCTTCTTACTAATGAACCCAAGCTCTGCTGTAGGTAGACGATGATGCAGCTACCTCTGAAGCAGGACACTGTCACGACCCCATAGCACAGAGAAGCTCTGAGACTCTGGTTGCCTTTTATAGGTCAAGGTAGCTTGAGCTGCACACAGCACAGTGCACCTCTGAGCTCTGGAGTCATCAGGGCACCTTCAGAGTCCTTCCTCATCCTGGTGCATACCTGCAGGAGAAGGACACATTAGATCTGGAAAGACAATCCAGGAGAGCTCCCAGTGGGTTCCACAAGGCATCCAGAAGCTGTCCTGCTATTGCTTTTCATCATTTCAGCTGGTAAGCTTCTACAAGACCAGCATTGAAATCAGTGTTTCTCCACTAAAGCCCTGCCACGGTAACAGCATATACATGAAATAGAGCTGTACTCATGACTAGATAAGTCCATAAAGCTCACTTTCATCCCTGTTATTTCATCCCATAAACAAAAGATGGGACTTGAGGCTCTTACAATGTTCCTTTTCACATGTAAGCACAGACCACTGTAGGACCTTAGGATCCAGCCTGCTCCATCCCAACAATCCTCACACAGCAGCCCTACAGTAGTTGCCACAAGTGTACTCCAGCAAAAGGCAATGCTACCCTCTGGTGCTTCCTAGCAGAATAACCACTGCCCACTGTTCAAGAGCTAACACAGGACCTGCAAGGCAGGGATGCTATCATGCTGCTTCCTCACATCCCTCCAGACAGGCCAGCCTATGTGTATGGGGCAGCTTTGTCTCTGAGAGTGCCATAGCACCCCAGGTTCCCTCAAACACTGCACTGGAAAGAGATGTCCAACGATGCTGACTGCCTCACCCCAATAACACAGACCACCTTCACCATGGAAAGCCATTAAATGCACACAGCAAGGGGCAAGGGGCTGTGCTCACACTCATCTCTGCAGGCAATGGAGCTGTTTCCTTTTCCTCCCCCTGTTAAAGCTGTTGCTGACTCTTTTCAGTGTAAATTCCCTCCACAGGAGAAGCAATTAAAGGGAACGGAGGAAGAAGCTAACTGTTATCAAGTCATTGCTTTGCATGAGGAGGGCACATGGAGACTTCGTGGCAGTCTTTGTTGGCCCTTCACACTTGATTAACTCGCATTTGCAAGGCTTTTCTTCACTTGCATGGAGCTTTTTGTCATTCATTTCTAATACGTTCTCAGAAATGGAGCCCTGGCCTGCCAGCACAGGCAGGACTCGCATTAAAATAGGCTGTGGTTTGGTTCCTAGGGTTGATTTACCATTCCTGTGGTAAACAGCAGATTACATTGTTTGCGATGCTTCATAAATCCCCTTTTTGTTAAGTGTGTGTTTGTATTTAAGTGGAGCTTTCCCCTGTGCCTGTGTGCATGCGCGATCATAATAGCTACGTTTTCCTCTGACAGTACTTGTTTTTCATCTCGTTCTTTCCCTACCTTCCTCATTTTTTCCATCTCTTTGGCCCTGCCTCTGCTCTTCACCAACAAAACCTTCCTTTGGTTGCCAATAACTTGCTCTTTGAGGATTCTTTCGAGCTTACTAATGTGGCTTCAGAAACACCTCTAAGAACTTCCTGCAAGTTAAGAGATCACCAGAAAGAAAAGGGATCTTACTGAGGAAGATGCACAAAAAGATGCATGTTTCCCCTCAGTTACAGCTGCAGAGATTCCAATGATGTATATTGTGAGGGTTGTCTTCTCTACCATTTCCTAGCCTTAGCCTAGATTCTGGTTATATACTAGATATTGGGGTTTGGAGTATCTGTCCCAATGCACTTCTTGACTGAATCTCTTCAAAACAGAGATTCACGACATAAAAAGGCATCTATCCCATGGCAAGAGTGGAACAGATGTATAACACCTCATGTTACAGCTGACTCATCACAAACAGCCTCCGCTGCTTGCAATGTAAAGCACTGTGTCAATAAACGCAGTCTCTGCATATGTCAAGAAACACAGTGTGTAAATAAGAGATGTAAAAAGCCACAGCAAAGACCAGGGAGCATACTCATTCAAAGGGCTTCTAAGCCAACATATAAACTTAAGTAATGATTTCTAAGTTTGTTTAATAAGATCCATAATCTCATGGGGTTTGGGTCTTTGAATACCTCAGAGGGCTCAGGAGAACACTGTGATACTTGGACTGGCCAGTGCTTTGTACCCAGGCATTTCAAGGCAATGGCAAGTACAAATCCAGCTGCGGAGAGAGGAAGGATGCAGGCTTGAGACGCATCACTAGAGAGTGTAAATCTTCATTTCCACATCTGTTTCCTAGCATTGCACAGGAAAGATAGATAACAACTTCTTGATAGGCTGTTGTTTAAAAACACCGAGGAGACCACTGAAAACCAGCAATAACTTCCTGCTCATACACTATACAGTGACAGCATCTTTGCATGTAAAGGGCCTAAAATATCATGTTTAGACTTCAACTCATGAATGATGTAAATTCAGGGGTTAATGGGTTTGATGTTAACTGCCCCTCAGGTGCTGCCAATGAGAGCTCCTGCCTCCATCACCCTAGAAATGCAGTTGTGATGCCTATAAGTACCTTTCCCAGCAGCAGCTAGGAGCTGCTGTTTGTGCTGGTATGAGGTGCTGGAAGGGTTCTCTGTATGATCTGCATTAAAGCTTCAGAGGAACCCAGGCAGATACAGGTATTTGGCTGGAGATTGGGTATAAATGCTTGCAGAAACATTGATAATGCCTTGAAAAGCCTAGAAAAACAAGTGGAGGGGCTGCTGCTCTGCCAGGTCCAGAACTGTGTGTCAGTGCTGGCATCTGCTGTTCCCTGCCTTGAGACTGTTCTCTTTCCCTTCCAAATGTCTGGTCCCTTTTTAGAGCATAGCTGTCGCAGGCTGCTGTTTTGCATTGATTAGTACTGGATCCACATACCTGTGCATCACCTGGCAATGAAAACGGTGCCCAGACCGATGCACAGGCAGATTTTAGCCCCATTTGCTGGCACATGCAGAGCTGTTTGTGCTGGCTGTGTCATCTGCAGGAACACAGCTGATAGCCTATCTGCCATCAACCTGCTGGGACAAAGCTTCCTCCTTCAGAGTAACAGTGCTGGAACACCTGAATCAGCAGAGTGAATTTGCACTGATTCAGCATTCCGTGTTGGCACAGTATCTCCAATCTGGAAGTGGGTATTCAAGGCCTGGATGTGAGCTTCTAGTTCCAGTAAATGTAATTTCTTTGACTTGCAAGAGTGCCAAGACTGTCTAGAGAAGGTAATTGGCTTTGGGGGTCCTATTTTGCCTTACTTAGGGGCTCTTTTTGAGGCTCTTGAGGGTTGGAAGCTGAAGCTTGAAGCCCTACGGACACAGGGCTGCAATCTGACCCAGGATGTTGATGACATTTTCCTGCTAACCACAAGAACCTCTGTGCAGAGAGCGGCAGAAAAGCAACGCTTAAAAATGCGTAAGGAGCCAGCCTTATTGCCTTAGCTTTTATAGCTCTTTCTGACCACGCGTTCCAGTGCAAACTAGCGTGCTCCCTTTGGAACTGTTCCTGGCAGAGGAATGGAAACTGCTGAAGCGTTTGTTCTGGGAAAAGAGCAGCACAAATGCGGAGAAGATGAAACCAGATGTGTTTCTGTACAAAGCCACTTCAGGGGGTGCATGCGGTGGGGAACTTGGGGATGCCAAATCAGAGCACACAGGGCTGATCTCCAACTACCTATAATAAAGGAAATGAAAGGGCCTCTTGTCTTCAGCTGAGCTCTACAGCAGCCTGTGGGCTGCTGGAGCACCCTGGAGTCCCAGCTGCTTTGCAGCTCTCTTCAAGCAGGGCTGCTGCACCTTTGCACATCCAGCACCATTTGCCCCGGGTGAGTGGCTCCAGCACCATCCAGAACCCTGCCGTGCATCGCTTTGGTGAGACAAGCTGAAGTGAGAGGGGGGTTCTGTGATGGTGAGGATTGTCATCAGATACTCTAATGTAGGACCCGCTTAGAGCTTCCTACTGCAGTGTTTTGTCATGCAGCTGTGCGGAATGGGGTATCCTTGTATGATGGAGACTTTTCTTTGTTCTTTTAGGCTGCTTTGCTGTCCTCGACGTTGGAGATATATTGTGGTGGGTTCGTCTCGCTTAGTTTTGGGTTTCTTGCAGCATATTCATGTTGGAGACAGCTTTGGACCCCAACATCTGGAAAATCAATGTTCTTCCTGTGCAGGTACAGCATCTGTGATTGCCCTTTTTTCCTGTCCCATCACTCAGTGTTCTGGTTCCCCATAAAATGATTTTTCAATCCCTGTACTATACTGATAGCCATTTTCACTGCCTGTTTTCCTGTTTCTTATGCTCATACAATGGCACCTTTTCAGCAGCAGTTGCAGTTATCGCTGCCACAAGGTGGTTGTGTATTTGTTCTGGGTACTCCCAAGTGGAACCTCGGGTATCAGGAGGTGGTATCCAGGTAAGTGACATTGCTATACTACTGCAGACAACTTATGGGGGAGTGCTCCAGAGGTGCTTCGGTCCCTTCCCAAGTGGAGTGCAGGGCCAATGGGCACCCTGTCTGGCCTGGAAGTGGGATGCCCTTGAGGGACCAGTGTAGTTCTTCACTGGGTGTCTGGGTGACTCTTTCTTTCTCTTTCATTGCTAACTTTGGCCTATGGCTTTGGGTGTCTCTAGACGAAAGCGCAGGGATTCTTCCTGATGATGCTGTCTTCATCTACAATCTGTTTCCTAGAGACAAGTGTTTCAAATCAGAAGGTCGGCCTGGATGAAAAAGGAAGGAATTTCTTCAGGACATGGTTCTCTGTGGCAATACTGATGCACGGAGGTATGAAGTGACCCACTTCGTGTCCCTGAAGGAGACTGTAGAAGAGATGGAGACTCAGGCTTCCTAGCTCTGCTGCAAGAGCCTGGGGAAACACAAGGTTCTCCAGCCTCCTAAGCAATCAGAAGCAGACAACAGTGGGTAAAAAGCTGCCTGGGAAATGCTTGAAAATCCCCCTCTGCTCCAAACCATTTGTCACATGGGCTGGGAGGAACCAGTGAGTGACTCAGTACAGCGCAGGGCTGGCAGATGCGGCTCTGCACGGCCAGATGTGGCTGGGAGCATGATGCTGTTTGTGGCTTGGTGCAGAGGAGAAGGGTAAGGACCAGAGCCGGGGCTTGCCCAGTGCCTCCAGGGCGAGCTGACATCAGGCAGTGCTGTCTGCCCCTTTGCCCAGGCACCCAGTGCAGCACAGACTGGCTGGCTCCTATCAGCTGCAGGGAAGGCAGGGAGCAGGGGAAGCCCTTCTGCCCAGCCTGGGTACACGCTCCCATTGTCCCCACTAACAATGGGGGAGACAAGCGAGTGCTGGAGCTGATGACACAAACCCAAGTGCGGCGAGCAGCTGGCTGGATGCTAAAGGGAAGCTCTGTGCGTGCTGCAGGGACAGCCCCTGCCTGTCCAGCACTGCCAGGGTGAGGGCCAGGCCTCCCAACAGCAGAAACGAGCTCTGTTCTGTGCCTGTATTTAACCTGCCTGTATTTTACCTGCCTCTCTCCAGCCTGAGGAGCCTCCTCGCTGGCTGGGAATCATCCCCGGGAACCTGTGTGGTGAGAGCTGACCACCCTGCCCCAATGGTTCCTTCATAAATAAGGAATGCCAATAAACAGTTTCCATTCCTTAAGGCCCAGCAGGTAGGAGGAGAAAATTCAGGGAAGCTGTTTCCATTTTCTGTAGCTTGCATTATTCATGCCTCCTGAGACACAGAGGGGAAAGCTAGGCTGGTGATGGAGAGCAGCAGTGCTGTGCTCTATGCCTTTCTCTATCCGGCATCACCCTAGGAGGGCCCTAAGAGCTTCTCCTTTCCCACACAGGCAAATTTCCCCAAGACAAAGGGGTTTTAAGTTACTCTGGTAATCAATCAGTTGCATGCCTGGGGCTTCTAATGCTGCACAACCTGGCATCAGTGGGGTATTCCCATCGACTGCCGTCCCGATGCAGGACAGGGGGTGATGGTGTGTCACAGGGGAAGGTGTTCAGCAGGTTGAAGAGGGGGGTTTCACCATCTGACGTGCATCTTTTCCCAGATCCAGCTGTCCGTTCATGTCAGCTCCCATATGAAGAGCCCGTGGGATGTGGCACCGTTGCAAAGAGGCTGAAGGCAGGCCCTCTGGCCACTCACCCTGCAGGTAAGAGACCCAGACCTCCAGACTCTGAGCTAGGAACCAAGTTATCTGCCTGGCTTAGTTGGCAGGGATGCTTCTCCTTCTCCCAGGAATGAGTTTCCCCCTGAGCTCAGCAGAGGTCAGGTTTGCAGGGCATGGTCCAGAAACCAGCTTTCCTATCCCACCAGGACGCATTGCTGGTTGCAATGGGAGGCAGCGAGGAGTCTGAGCAGGCAGCCAAGCACCATTCCCACGCAGTCTGAGGAGCAGATGGAGCAAGCTGAGAGCTTTGTGCCTTAGTCAACCCCTCTTGCAGGCTGAGTTGGCTCCTCCTGTCCTGGCTGGCTCCCACCAGGATTTCCAAGTCTCTTACAGGAATAGTGTAGCAGCTCTGGGAATGAAGGGCTAGAAGCAGAGATGGTCACCCACCCTCCAGATGGATATCAGACTGCAAGGAATTGCTCTGCAACAGGCAGGAGAGCTGTGCTGCTGGGACCTTGCCTGGTGGCTCCCAGACACTGACAGCAACATCAGGTGAAGCAGGGGTTTACTATGGAGCATCCTACACTGCAGTGCATACTCACTGCTGGCAGCCTCCCAGCAGGGTCTCCCTTCAAGACAAGCCACCAGGACAAGCAGGAGGGTGCAGCATCCCCACTGGGCACTCTTGCATGACTGCGTGTCAGCATGGAGCCAGGACTTAGGTATCCAGACCCTGCAGGCAAACAGGGAGGCACAGAGGGAAGGGAGGGATGTTTCTGCTGTCAGGTGTGTCAGTGCAGGGACTGGAGCCGATTCCTCTAATAGCTGATCTCTGTTAGGTCTTCAAGTCTCTGGGGCTTCTCAGTACCCAGGATCCAGCCATAAGCAGGCAGAGGTACCATGGAGGAGCCCTTCGCACTGCAGGCAAGGCGCCCGGCAGTGCTGGGGTGTTGTGCCAGCCATCTCCTTTGCTGGGCTAATGTGGCTGCTCCAAGCACAGCAGAGGCCAAGGAGCTTGCTGCAGCAGCAGCCCTGCTTGCCCCTGTTTTCCATGGCTGTGTGCTGCGTGCAGGAAGGAGGGGAGCACAGTCTCCTCCACCCCTGCTCTGTGCAGTGGTGCCACAAAGCCCAAGGGCTTTGTATCTGGGCCATGCTACATATAGCATCCGTGGGGCCTCGCTGGGCTCCCAAGGGCCTTTCTGTCTCTCCAATCAAGGGCAAAGCTCTTCTGCAGCCTCAAAGACGGGGTGGGAAGGGCCTGGGTTTGGCTTCATGCAGTGACAAGCATAAAGACTTTGCCACCCTCCTGTCAGCTGGAGCTCTGGGGCCAGGCAGAGCAGGGACATGCAGGGGCAGGCACTGCGCTGTGAAGCTGGTGAGCGTATCCATCAGTCGAGCCTAGAGCTGCAATCTCTGCCAGATCAATAGCACTGATTCTCAGACGCCCTCCCTTACTCCTGTATCCCGTAACTCCTCAGCTCTAATGGCCTAGGAGAGGATGCCAGGGGTTTCTCCCCAGGAGTGCTGCCCCAGATCCCGTTGGCTAGGACCTAATGTCTCTCCTCCCTTGCAATTAGCAGTGGGGGAGCCAATGATTACTGGTAGGGACCGGCTGCTGCGTAGGCATCCTGCTGTCATGTTTTGAGCAGGACCCAGTGCGATGCTGTGCTGTGATTCATGAGCAGGAGGGAGAGACGCTCCCTTTCCTCTCGTCTTTGGGGGTAGGCTGAGGGCAGGGGGAAGATGTTCCTCTTGGGAAGGATGCGCACCTCTCTCCTGGAAGGGCATCCCCTGCAGCAGCATGTCCTTGGGACAAGGCCAGGTTTTAATTGCTGCAGCAGCACCAGGCACTCGAGTCACGGTCCTCAATCAGTGCCTCAGCTTCTAGCCTACCCCCTGCTGCTACTGGGGATGGTCCTAGGGCGACTCAGAGCAGTGATGCCCCTGACGCACTCCATCAGAGCAGAAGGACTCCCCACATGCCCTGGCTTTCCCTCCAGAGAGGAGATAGGGGAAGTTCAATTGATCTGAGCTCTTAGGAGAGCTGCGCCCTGCCTCTGCCTGTCTGTCCTGCCACATCACCTGTGCCTGCTGGTAACTGCACTGTCTGGCTCCCTCCTTGCCCCTGTTTATGCCTGTCTGTCTGTCTCTGCCTGTCCCCTGCCACTTCAAATGCTGCCTGCACCCTCTCCATTTCTCTGTCATGATTAGGTTTTCCCCTCCTCACCCACCCTTTTCTTTGCCTTGGAGCACGATCTGGAGGCCTCTGCATTAGGTGTGACTTGGGGACTGATTTTTCCCTGGTGTATGGATAGCAGCCAGCCTGCAATCTGCACTGAAGGGGCTACCCAGGGAGAGAACCTCTGCAAGGAGCCTCCTGCAAGTACCTAGGCAGGACGTTCGCTGCCAGCACTGCCCAGAAACTGCACAATCATGCCTGCCTCCACAGCACCATCAGGCAAGGATCTGAAGGGAGCTGAAGTCTCTTGCAGTGCAGTGGTGCTTGGGCAACCGCGTGCCTCCAAAAGCCAGTCCCTCAAGCCTGAATTCCCTGGTTGCCTACGCTTGCATAGCTAGGAGTGAGGGTAGGGATGCGGAGCTAGATACAAAAGGGACATGTGTGTGTGCATGGTTATACCACAGCTGTGTTTGGATGCAGCCCTCATGCTTGCATGGTTTTTGCACCCTAACAACGTGGCAACGCGCCTCTTGTTCTTGTCTGTTTGCGTTGCATCAATCTGCTTCCAGTCGTTAGTGATGGCTTTCTGTGTCAGTTTGCCATGCCTTGAATCCCATCCTCAGCCAGCACTGTCAGCTTTGTATACCCTGGGTTACCATCCTAGTTGTGTTGCTACGCACATGTGGCAGTGACCACAGCCTGGGTCCATTCAGTATGCAGATAGGGTCAGACCTTTGCCCTCCCCATGGCAGCACACTGGGAGTCCTTCCTGAGCATCATGGCCTGTTTCCAGCCCCATTTGGGGCAGCATAGCCAGAGCCAAGATTCTGTAGAATTAGCAAAACCCCCCTGCACAGCCAGCTCAGCACTTGGGTGTCACCAGGGATCAGGTTCTGCTGGAGCAGAATATGACTTCTCCTATCAACTTTCACAGTGCCAGCCCTTTTCTGCAGAGCCAAGGGCTGCGGGCAGAGGTGAGGACAGGGCAGGCCCTTCTGCATGTCTCTGCTCCTTGCTGGGATGCTTTGGAGCACAGACTCCTAGGAAGAGCAGCTCCATGATGCTGCCATCCTCTTCTGTCATCTCCACTTGGCCCTAGAGCAGAGAAGAGCTCCTTTGCCCGGCTGTTTACTGGGTTCAAAGACGTTTTGCACACAAGCAGCTCTCCTTAGCCCCTTCCCAACCATGCAGTGCTGGGAGCTTGTGGGGAGCAAGCCCTTGTTTGCATCCTCACCGCCACCAGCTCTGGGCTTAAAGCTTAAGGCTTGCGGCCAGTGGTGGTTCCTGCGTGGTGCATGGGTCTCCGGTGACTTGGTGTCCGCTGCTCATTGCACACCTGAACTATAGCCATTTGGGGAGGGCCAGTATGTCCCCTCTCCTCAGCAGAGCTCAAGCCACGCTCTTCTGTCCGCTTCCAAAGCTTTCCTTTCCCAGCAAAGCAACACCCGTATTGCCGGGAAGGACGAGGGCTGGCGGCTCTTCTGCAGAATGTGGTGTTCCCATGGCGATGGGGATGTGTCACCCTTCCCGCTTTGCGCTAAGAGGAACGGGGAGGGGATGAGGGGAAGGGGCCGAACAGGACCCTCCTGTGCCCCAATGAGGGGCCGCCGGGGGGCTTCCTCCCTCCCCGGGCACCCCCAATGCCCCGCACCCCCCCCCCCCTCCCGGGGCCGGTTCGGCCGCATCCCGGGGCGGGGCCGGTCCGCAGAGCCGATCCCCCCCCTCCGCACCGCTCCGCAGGGCCGGGGGCCGAGCCTCCGTGACGCCGCCCGGCACTGATTTGCTGGGGCCGCCCGCCCGGCCCGGCCCAAACTGCGGGGAGCGCCGAGCCGCCCACAGCCCCGCCGGGCAGCACCGGACAGCGCCGGCAGCCCCGCGGGCGGCAGCGCGGACAGCACCGGACAGCGCCGGCAGGTAAGGCACGGCCCGGCCCCGCCGCACCGAGCGCACCCGCCGCTGCGGTGCCCCTCTACGGGGCGGGGAAAGGGGAGGGTCGGGGCCCCAAAGCGGGAGCCGCTTGTCCTTGCCCGGGAGGGATGCGCTGCCCGCCGCGGGGACTGGGTACCGGGATGCTGCTGCAGGGCGGCGCTCCCCGTTCTTCCCTTCCCTTCTTCCCTCCGTCCCTCCCCTGCAAAGGCTCGGGACTGCGGCATTCCTCCACGGGCACGGCGGCGCGCATGCCCGCTGCCTGCGGGGTGGGCAGCTCGCACGGAGCCCTCCTGCCCCGCAAGGGCCCGGCAGAGGTGTTGCCCGCTTCGCTCTTCCTTGAGCATCCATCCACACGGCGTAAAGGGAGACCCCCGGTACCCTTGTTCCCAGGTCTGCAGCCAGGTTCCCGTGGTTTATCCCAGCCCACCAGCCTGGCTCTCTTCTGCCCCGATGGCTTTGTTTGTCGTGGGGGTGGGCACGGAGGTACCACCATCATAGCGTGGCCCCACGTAGGTGGTAGAGACCACGTTAGAAAGCTGTGCTCTGCAAGAGCTGGGGTTGCTCTAATGCTATCGTTCTTGGGAGATCTGTCCCTGCGCAAAGACCCTGGACTGTGCAGCAACAAGAGTTATCTGGCACCACTGTCGGGAGGAGAGGTACAAAGGATCCAAGGGGTCATGAATCCAGAGCCTGGAATATCTGAGTGCTTTTGCACATAGAGGGGAGGAAGCCCCCTTCTGTGGGAGCTTATTTGCACTGATTTTCCGGAAGAAAGCCTGGCTGTGACCTAGATAGTGTCCCAGGACATTCAAAGAGGAGTGGGTCAGAGCTGAGAAATAACAAAGGAAAGGACAGGGGCCAGTTTCTAGGCACCCAGAGGAGACCCGAGTAGTCTCCTCCATCATGCGTTTGCCCCCATTTGCACCCTCTTGTTTGTCAAGACCAAGCAGAAGGGAATTTTTCTTCCTGGCCAGGGTTTGGGGTTGCAGAGATCTTTCACAGCTCCACAGTGAGCAAATGGGTTTGGTATTTCCTCCTAGAACATTATATGAAAGACTGAAAATATGCTCAGAAGAATCATCCAGCTGGCTGCAGTGCAGAGCTCTTCCCTGGATGCTTAGTCAGGCTCAGAGGGAGCAAACCGGTGGCCTGCTGTGCCCTCTGCCAGCCCGGAGCCCCAAAGGGTGGTACTTCACCTCCTCCTCTTGACCTGGCTCCGCATCCCCAGCCTGGAGAACCGGCCGCAGGATGCGGTGTCCTTCAGCCCCGGTGTCTGCTTTGCTGCTCCCCCACCCTCTGCCTCCATTCCGCATGTCTGCGGCTGGATTCCCCATGCGGCTGCTTGGCTGGGCTGCAAACCTTTAATTGATTCCTTTCAGCCACATTGGAATCCCAGCAGCCCTGCGGCTTTGGCAGCACATCCACAGGCCTGAAGAGACATGGGCTGGGGACCCAGAGGGTGGACTCTGCCACCCCAAAGCCCTTCCACGCTGTAAGCTGGGCAGGCTGGGCTCAGCCCTTGGAGACTCGGTGCCATCCTTTGGCAGCCTTGGCTCCGTGTCCAGCTGCCGTGTCCCTTCTTCCCGCTGCTGTTGGCCCCTTTCCCTCGCTGCATCGCAGTGACTCATCCATGCTGAGCTCACCCGCTGGAGCTGCAGGAGGGCTGGTGGCCTGGCGCCCGCCGGCACCGACGGAGGGTCCCTCACCTGGCAGCCCTATGGACATCATGGGCAGGCACGGATTCCTCCTGCCTGGTCCCCATCCCAGGCACGGGGCAGCAGAAAGGGAAGGCAGCGCACGAAGGCCGTGCTGCAGGTCCGTGCCATGCTTATTTAATGTCTGGTGTGGGGATACAGACAGGGAAAAGAGTGTGGCTGGTGCTGGCTGGGGTTATGGGAAGGTGATGCTGGCCAGACACATAATCCCTCATTTCCTAGCTGGCTGCAGGGCCGGCCAGGCCCTGCACAGTCAATCCACCACCATGATGAGAAGCAAGCTATAGAGCACCATAGAGGAGAGCCAGACTGCCTACCTGTGCCATGTGTGCCCGTTTCTGTGTGCTGGGTTCAATGACTAACCTCCTCTCCTTCTCTCTGCCCAGGCTCCCCTTCCAGTGACAGCCACTGCTGGGCACCTCAGCGGAGAGATGAACCCCACCGTCGGCATCGCTGTCATCCTGACAGGTAGACACACATCCCCTCCCTTCTTTGCAATGAGCTCAGCCCAGCGCAGCCAGGCGAGAGCCAGGAGGCTATGTGGGCATCCCCAGTGCTTGTATCCCTTGTCCAACCCCTGCTTGCCTCTCCCAGTCCTCCAGGCTGCCCACTGCCAGATGATCAAGGACCTGAGTGCCTGCCTGCTGGGCCAGAGCCTCCGGGTGGACTGCCGCTATGAGAACAAAACCAGCAACCCCCTGACCTACGAGTTCAGCATCACCAAGGACAACAGGAAGCACGTCATCCACAGCACCATCAGCGTCTCGGAGAACATCTACCGCAACCGAGCCAACGTCACCATGCACAAGAACCTGGTGTGCCTCTACCTGCAGAGCTTCACCACCAGCGATGAGGGCGTCTACATGTGTGAGCTGAAGGCCACCAACGACTACACCGGGAACCAGATAAAGAACATCACCGTCATCAAAGGTGAGATGGGCAGCCTGGCTTCAATCCCTCTTTCCCACCTGCTCCTTGGCTTGGCAGGGCCAGCAGAGAGAACCAGAACCCCCGATGGTGTCCCCAAATCCTCCTTGAGCTGTTTCCCAGCCCTTACAAGCCCTTCATACCGCAGGCAGAGCCATCAGCCCCACTTGCTCTGCCTTGACTGCTTAACCCTGTCTCTCCTGGGCCTCACGTGTCTCAGGTGTCCTCCCATAGGGGATGCTTCAGAGTCCCAGCAGAGGGGACAAGTCTGCTGGGGAAGGACTGAAGAGGGATGTGGCTTTTCCACACTTAGGCTGTGCAGGAGCAGTCCTCCATCTGCAGAGCCCTTTATCTGCTCTGGTGCCCATCCCCTTGTCACCCCAGTCAGGCAAAAGCAGCGTTATGCTTCCCCGGGTCTCTGCATGGCCCCAAAAGCTTTGAAGGGCACAAGGTGGGAGGGGAAGCAGGCAAGGGGCCAGGATGAGACTTGGTGCTGTTCTGAGGCCAAGGTGAGAAGCTGAGTCCCAGCACCCCTTATAACACCTGATGCCTGCTCCTGAGGGATTTCACCGTGGCTCTTCTCTCCCTCCCCATCCCCTGCCCTCACAGACAAACTGGAGAAGTGCGCCGGCTTCAGCCTCTTGATCCAGAACACTTCGTGGCTCCTGCTCCTTCTCCTTTCCCTGCCTCTCCTGCAAGCCGTGGACTTCGTGTCCCTGTGAAAGGAAAAGCAGGCACACACACACACATACACACACACGCACATGCACGCACACACCGAGCACCCCAGCAAACCCGCCTCCCCTGCCAGAACGCAGCCCTTGGAAGGAGAAGCTGAACCATTTGGAACCAGTGAAACCTCTCTCTGTGTTATCTCTATATAGCCGTGTATAACGCTCCCCACCGTCCGGTGCCAAGGCCCGCCGTCACACGCACACATGCCCCGCTCCGAAGCATGGTGGCTCTGCTAGGCAGCATTGCTTCTCCCATCGCTCCTCCCCGCTCGGTAGGCCGGCTGGTTGGGAGCACTGGAGCCTCAGCCCCACACAGCCCGCTTCTCCCCATCCCTTTGGCTTTTGGGGTTTACCTGTTCTCAACTGGGGAAACACAGCAGGATCGGCAGGTAAGAGAAGGAGGTGATGCGAGAGCGTGCAGAGGGGTCCCCGTGCTGGGTGCTGTGCCCCTATTGGAGATGGGGCTGTGTGTCCCCAGCCTGGCCGGGCTGGGAGAAGAGAGGGGAGCAGGTTTAGGAGACACCATCAAATGACCCTGCCTCCTTAGGGCTCTTTCGGGGCCCTGGGGAGGGGGCTCACAGCAAACGTGCTTTGGCAACAAGTATTTCCTAATCTGTCTTTTACAGCCGAGCTGGAAGTGAGGCCTCCTCCAGGCATCATCTGGTACCTTTGGGCTGCCCAAGCCACAGACACCACTTGCTCTCACCCAAGACCAGCCCTTAGCTGTGACGAGAGAATTGCTGCCAGCACCAGTGGAGGCAAGCAGAGCCTCTCTGAGCTAGCCACAGCCCCGCATTGCCCCTACTCCTCTCCCTGTGGTCCCCAGAGCTAGATCCAGGCAGGCTGGTGGGGAGGGCACATCTCAATGCCTGGCCACAGCTAGGCTTATCAGTCTTCCTTCAGCCCCACCATGCCGCTGGGAGGACCCTGTGTACCCCTTCCCTTCTCCTTCTTCCCTCTCATCATTCCCTGTCTCCACTTAAGAACAGAATAGGATGTAAGGGCAGCCCAGCTGGCCATGGGGAGAGAGACCGAAGGGCTGGTCCTGCTGTACCCTCACCCAGGAGAGGGCACAGGAGCAGGCAGGAAGATGCAGGCAGGAGCATCCTGATCCATGGGGTGACCCCCAGCCCCGCTGAGCTGCCCGTGCAGCCTGAGCTGTGCCACCACGGCTGAGAGCAACCCACAGCAGCTGCTCCCCACGCCTTGTGAGCTGCCTCCTACCTACCCCCCTGCCCGTTCCCTGCCCGTCCCTGCCTGCTTGCTTGCTGTCTAGTGCTGCTGAGGCCGTGTATAGCTGAGGCCTGGCTGCGCCCAGCTCCCTGGGCTTGCTGGTGAGCGCTGGGGCAGGTGCAGAGCCCAGCCAGCAGAGCGCGGATGCATCTCGAGTCTCATTTTTGGGTGACCATTTGTAGTTGTTTTCCACAGCTTTGTCGTAAACCAAACTCTGTCAAAGGGGGGGGGGGGGGGGAAGAACCCTACGAAAAGCAACAACAACAGAAAAAAAAACACCTTACCCTGCAGGAGTGTTCCTCTGTCTGCACAATAAAACCCTAGGTTGTGTGTTGGAGCCGCGGCCACCCGTGTGTGCGGTGATGGGGAGAAGGGCCCGGATCCAGCCTGTGCTTTCAGCCCCCCATTTGGGGGGGGGGGGGGGAATGACACACCCTTCCTGGGCAACCCACATCCTGCTTCCAGCAGGAGGGATAGAAGCAGGCAGGGACAAGTCTTGCCTTCCTGGGGTGATCCCCTCCTATGAACCCAGAGCAAGGACCCCTGCACCAAGTCCCTTTGCCCCATCCCGTCATCCCACCCCGGTCCCTATGTCCCATACTCCGCTCTGGAACCCCAACCCTCCTGGCCCCATTGTGAGCTGAGGGCCAGGGCATTCCATCATGCCGGCAAGGAGGCAAAGCAGGGTAGGTACAGCTGGGTACCCCGGGATACATCCCGGTCCAACCATCCCCTGGGGAGGGAATTGTCAGAGCCGGGAGTGTGTGTGGGAGCAGGGCTGGGTGTGGATTCATGTGCTAGAGCCCCTGGTGCTGGGTCTGTCATGCCAGGGTCCTTCCTGCACACGCTGCCCATGGGGATGCCAAGGGCCCCTACGTCTCCTAGAGCAGCCACACACTGCTCCCTGCCCACGGTCACGATGCCACCCTGGGACCGGGGGCTATCCTCCCCCTCCCGTTTGGGAGTGGGGCCCGACATTACCCACTGACCCCACTGGTGACCCTATAGCAGCCTCCCAGAGTGACGCCCAGACGCATCCCTCCCTGTTTAAGGGCTGGAGGCAGGCAGGAGGGCCCCAAATGCCACCGTAATTACATCCCTGCTAATTACCCTCGGCAGGTGCTCATTGAGTCACGGCCGCTCCGGTGCCGGCACCGTGAGGCCACAGCGCCCTGGGCGGGTCAGGCGTCGGGGAGCGGTGCTGGGTGGGTGCCCCGGTGTCCCCACGGTGCTATGAGGAACGGGTGCTCCTGTGCATCACCGCCACATCACCCACCCCGTGCCTGCCTCTGATGCAGGCTTAGGGGACTCTTCTCCCTATGTTTTGCCCCAAGGGAGCGTCTCCTCCCCTCACCCGGATGCTCTACTCCAGTCCTCAGTGGGAGCCATGGGTTTTCTGCCTTCTTGACCCCCGCACCAAGCTCCCTGTCTTAATGCTCCATCCACCCTTTCCTGCCTGGACCTCCGTCTCCCTCCCCAGATCTCTCCCTTCCCCATACCTTCAGACATGCTTCTTCCTTCCCACAACAATTCCCCCTTACCTCTGTCGCCTTCCCCCCTCAGCATCCCCTTGCTGTGGGCCACCAGCGCTCTCAGGTTCACGTCCCCTTTAAGCCTCCCCGAAGCTGGAATGCGAGAGGAGCATTTCAGCGCCCTGTGAGGTCAGATAAAGGCTCTATATTTATCTACCCGGTAACCTGAGCTGTGAATTTCTGCCCTGGTGTTTTTATGCGGCCCCACAGCCCTCCGCCTCGGCCCCCTCTGTCCTCTCGGTGCGGGGTGGAGGAGCCAAGCCGTGGGGTGCCCGGTCCCCCGCTAAGGGCTCGGGGTGCTGCCGGCCCGCTCTGCATCGCTCACTCTCATCCCGCCCCAAGGGAGATGCCCCGAAGAGGCAGGATCGGGCCCCACTCGCTCAGCCCCATAACCAGCCGCCTGCCTCCCGCCGCGCCGGCCTCGTGCCCCTAAGCAGCCAGCAGCCGCCCGCACCGCTGCCCCGCACGCAGGTGAGTGGACGGGGTGCCATGGGGGCACCAGGGAGGGGGGCTGGCATCAAGGACTCAGCCCTTCGGCTGGGTGAAGCCGTGGGGGAGAGGTCTGCGGTCTCTGTGTCCCCATAGAGCCCAAGCACCAAACCTGGCAGCTCTCTGCCGAAACCATCACCCTGGCACCATCCTTGTGCCGCAGCAGGGGCAGAGCCTCCCTGGGGTCCATTCTTCCCCCTGCAGACCTCAGAGCAGTAACACACGCCCTGGGTCTTTAGGTCCAGGCTCCCTGCGAGGTTGGGGCTCTGCTGCCTGGAGGGAGGGTGATCTCCGCAGGCAGCTGGGTATGGGTCAGCAGCACGGAGCGGGCCCAGGGTGGTGACTGCTGCTCAGCGCTGTGCTGTGAGCCCCAGGGCTCTCAGGCTGGCCCGAGCTGCACGCATGACCTTGGGCACTGGTTTTCTATCACCCCCCCGGTGACTTGGGCTCAATGCAGGGAGCAAACATCCCCCTCCAGGGCTGCTTGGGGCCACCCTTCCTAGAGGGAAACGCAGATTCCCAGAGGGATCTGGGAGCTCTGGTGTCACCTCCAGGCTGGGACATTGCGTCTCGAGGGACAGGGGGTACAGCTCCAAGCCTGCGTAAGCGAGGAGCAGCTGTGCCGTAACACCTTGGATGGAGCCAGCGCTGTGTAAGCTGAGCCTGCTCTGGGGCTCCGAGGGGAACAGCTACGGCAGGGCCATGGGCAGAGGAACGGCTGGAGAGGGAGCCTCTGCCTCCCGGCTTCAGGTTAAACTTCCTATGGGAAGGCTCCCATAGGAGCCCCGTGGGTCCCTGGCGCTGGCCACGTGAAGGCAGACCGGACATTCCAGTGCATCAGCTTCCCCTGACACCCCACGAGGATGATGAGGGTGCAGGAGCCCTGACTCAGCCATGCCAGCCCCAGGGCTTCGCCAGGCAGCAGGAAAGCTCAGCACTATTATGGGCAGGGAGGGGCCAGGCAGGCCAGGAAGTGATGGGAGGGAGGAACCTGTGTGTTCTCACACCCCCTGAGCTCCTCCGGGTCCTGCCATGCTCCGCTGCCCCACGGCGCTGGGCTCTGCTCCGATGTGACACGGGGAGGACTCCGCGGCGCAGGCGGTCCTAGCAGATGCGGCGCTGCTCCGTGGTAAGAGCCCTCTTCCCTCAATGCCAATGGGTTAGCTGCTGTGTCTGGGGCAGGTTCCCCTTCCCGGGCCCCGCATCCCTCCATCAGCTCACACGTTGCCCTATGGAGACGTGTCCTGCTGCCTTGATGCCCTCCCATTCACAAGCCGGTGGCTGTCCTAAGAGCAAGGAAGAGGTGCTGCTGGTGCCAGCGGTGGCATGGCACACTAGGACAATGGCATGGGGCTGTCCTGGCACTGATTGTCGGTTCTGGCTTGGGGCTAGGGAGCAGGGGCAGCCCAGAGAGAGCCCCTGTGTTTCATTATGGCACACAGGCAAGCGTGTGCTCCCTGGCAGCCGAGGGGCTCTGACTCCAGCATTGATGCCAGTCCCTTGCCTGGGGTCCCCATTGGCCATGTCAAATCCCGGCTGGCAGAACCACTCCTGGGTCCTCCCAGTGCTGGTGAGAGTGGCTGCAGCCTGGCCTGGAAGAGCTGGGTGCTTGGTGGACTCCTTGCCTGCGAGCCGATTATTCAGCCCTCAGCCTCCATTCCCAAACAGGTCTGTTGGCTCCACCTCGCTCTTGCTTGTAAATAGTTCCCTCTCCGCTGTGGGACGGTTGTTCCCTGGGCAATGACAACAGTAGCCGGGATGCAGCTGGGCTCCTCTCCAGGAGGTGGCTGAATGCTGCCTCTGACACCACCTCCTAAAAGCAAAGCAGCCCTGGGGCATGTCCACACCAGGGTGAGATGGGCAGGGGTGGCCGTGGGAGCTGGTCCCCACCACCCCAGGTGGCTCCCATACCCCTCTATGCTGCTGGCTCCTCTGGGCAGGGGGTCCCACAATGGGTGGCATGCCTGGGGCTCTAAGCAGGAGCTGGGTCCCCCCAGGGTCAGGCAGGGGGTGATGCTGCTGCTTGCTGGGGATCCGGTGCCCATCCCCAAGCCCGGATGCGCCCTGTGTGCTGCCAGGGCTGTGCGAGGGCTGGGCCAGGCACCGTCTCCATCACCTCCTGGCTTGGAGCCGGGCCAGAGCCCGCCCTTGCTGGGCTGGGAAAAGCCTTTGAATCAGGGTCATCTCCTGGGTGACTGGAGACTCTGGGAGCCACATGAGCCACTGTCCTGCCAGGGAAGGGACACCGGGCTCCCCGGGAGCTGAGCACCAGCAACACAGGGACAGAAGAGCTCCGCTTGGGTCCTGCAACCCTGGACAGGTAGGGGACCAGCCCCATGTGGGTGCCATGGGGCAGAAGCCACCAGCTCCCTGTGGGGATCAAGTGCTGGGTGTCAGCCACCCCTATGGGCTGGATCTGCCTGGCTGGGGGGGGGGGGGGGCAGAGCAGCCGCCTCGCAGGAGGATCTGCATCAGCTTGAATTACTGCTGGGAGGCTAGCAGGGCACAGCGGCAGCAGGGAGATGGGGCAGGCTGGGCACTGCAATGAGGGGGTCCCAGGCTGTACCCACAGTCCCCCAAGGGACCATGTGGGGAGCAGGGATGGACGGCAAGGACTCCTGTGCTGACTTCCTGATCTTGCCTCAGTTTCCCCATCAGCCAAATGGGGAGTGTTTTAGTGAGCTGGAGACGCCAGCCCCCTGCCAAGCCCTGGTACTCACTCTGAATAACCAGGGGAGGTGGTGGATGGGCTGAATCAGTCCATCCCATCTGCCTGTCTCAGCATCATGAATGTGACCAGGCAACTGCCTCCCATGTGGAGGAGGCACTGGGGACACATCCGCAGCCCCATGAATGGAATAGCCACAGGATGGATGGATGCCAGGGCTGGGGCAGAGGTGACCACTGCAGTCCTTTGGCTTTGGTGACTGCGGGTACCAGGATGCTGGGTGCTTCTGGCTGTGCCCTGGGGCTCAGTGTGGTACGAGGTACCGGAAGGCACACGGGTGGCAGTGCCAGCTAGGTCTTGGTGTACCAGGCTCTCCAGAAGTCACAGCCCCCTCTGCACCCTTCATCCCCTGGCATCCCGCTGTTGCCTGTCCCAGGATCTCCAGGCAGGAGCCAGTGAGCTTCTGGGTGAGTGCTGACCCCTGGACTCTTCTCTTGCAGTCGATGACTCCAGGAGAGCCTGCAGAACCCCAGCCTCCATCATGTCTCAGCTCTCCTCCACCCTGAAGCGGTACGTTGACTCATCCCGCTATGCTGAGACCACCTACAGCAAGGTGCCCAGCGGCTACAGCTCCTACACCTCCTACGGATCCACCTTGTCCACATCCTATGCAAACAGTGACAAAATCGGCTTCAAAAGCAGCTACCTGCCCTCCCCTCGCTACCACCATACGGGGCTGTCCCCAACCAGCGCCTATGACAGCAGCCGCCTGCCCCTGTATCCCGACTCCAGCATCCGCTTGAGCTCCACGTACATCCGCAGCCAGCCCCGGCCGCCCGGCGGTGGGCTGAACGGGGGTGCCTGTTACAGCTTCGCAGGGCCCCCCAGCAGCCCCCCCGCCTACCTGCCCCCCACAGCATCCCTCAGCCGTCGCAAATCCATCAGCCACGCAGACCTGGCGCGGGAGTTCTCCGGGCTGCACGCCTCGGACAGCGCCTACGCAAGCACCGGCGCGCAGGGACAGCAAGAACTCGGCGCCCTGCAAGGTCTCTACCGGGCTGCTGCGCACTCCGACTACGTCCGCAGCTACGTGGAGAGCTACGGCAGGAAGAGCGGCCCCAGCCCCTCACAGGCCCTGCCACCCTCGGGCACCCGCGGCACCGCTCAGTCCTGCGAGAGGAGTGATGATGGGTGCTGCGACACGTCCGCACGGAACGCCGTGGTAAGGGGCTCCTGCTGGGATGTGCTGGGGTTTCTCATCCAGGCCTGCTTGCGCTGGGATAGGGAGCCTGGGACGCCTTGCGTGTCCTCAGCTGGGGATCTCGGGGCATCGCTCGGTGCCTCTGTTTCTGCTGCTGACCCTCTGAGCCGCCCTTGCTGGGCTAGAGCTGCTGGCACAGCCATGTGCGGGTGCCCTCTGAGGGGCTGTGCTCACAGGGCTCCCCATGGGCACCTTGCAGCTAAGGGTGCCCATGTTAGATATAAGGGTGTTCTTCCCTGTGAGGGTGCTGAGGCGCTGGCACAGGGTGCCCAGAGAGGCTGTGGCTGCCCCATCTCAAGGCCAGGTCGGATGCTGACACACAGAGCTGACTGTGCCCGCACCCCTTGCGTCTGCTCCATCCCAGCCCACATGGGTTTCCTGCTGCTTCACCCCAGCTAGAGAGGGTGACATGACCGGGCTGGGCACTCACCTTGCTGTGACACCCAGCTGGGGAGGCTGGTTTGGCTGGTGCTTTGGCACAATGACTTGGTACCCAGCTGCTGGTCACGTTTTCCACTGATACCCGGTGATGCCTGATCACTGGAATGGTCTATTGCTGCCATCCCGGGGCCCTGTGCCCCAGCTCCTAGCATAGGCCATGGCAGCCAGGGGAGCACCAGTTTCTCCATGGCAGCGGCCGCTCTGCTCAGCATCACACGTGGTGGCAGGCGCTCGGTGCCCCAGGTACCAGTCGGTGCTGCACCATCCCCAGGGCCTCAGCCCAGGCCAGGAGCCGGCATCACACGCACGGAGGGGAGCAGCCTGGTAATTTTCCACTTGGACGGTTTCCTTCCAAGCTCCTGTCAGGCTCTGTGTGCGCTGTCTCCCGCTCGCTTTCCAGTCAGCCTTCATTCACCCATGGTGGAGGGACCAGGCTGCCCTGGCGCTGGGTCTGACCTGTGGCTCACATGCAGTCAGTCCCCTGCCCTGGTGTGGGACCCCCTGTGCCCAACCTGCCTGGTCCCTGGTCCCCGGTCCCCAGCCCCGGGGCGCAGGAGCAGGTTGGAGGGCTGGGTGAGTGGAGGAATGATGCTGTGGAAGGGAATTCCTGCCTCCCACAACGGGCCCTGCTGGGGGGGACCGAGGGGGGACCCAGAAGCTGCTGCCCCCATGGCATTCACTGAAGCCCTCACCACCACTGCTTGGGCTGGGGTCCCCACCACTGTGATGTGGGTGCCCCCATGGGGCAGCTACTCCCAAAACACACCCTGTGGTTGTATGTGGACATAACCGGGGGCTTTCGAGCCATGGCTGATGGTGGTGCAGCTGGCACAGGGTGCTAGGGCAGGCGGGGAGGATGGATCAGTGACATTGGCTTAGGTTTCCTTGGTGCTTTGATGGGCTATTTTCCATTCCCGTGGGGTTTTTCCCTCCCTTTCCCAAGCCAGGAAGCAAATGTCCCCATCGTAAAACGACTGCGGTCGTGCCAGGCGCCGGAAACAAGCGCCATCGGTTCTGCCCCATTACCCAGCCCCATGGGCAGCGCCAGCAGCACCCGCCAGAGCCAGGGCACGGTGGGGCTGGCTCAGTGCCTCTTCCCATCCCTTCTTCCCCGTGCGCCTCCTGCCTCTGCACCACGTGAACCATGATCCAGAGCAGGAGGCGAGGATGCCCGCATTTGTGCCTACCCATCGCTCCGTGCCTCAGTTTACCACCCCGCAGGGTAAAGGGAGGTGTGTGCAGCTGCGGCTCCATACCGGACCAGCTCCCAGGAAGGGCAGGCAGGTGGGGGGGCAGGACCAGGGCTGTGCCGCCCCATTAACCACCCTGGGTGAACATAGGGTCAGAAGGCCAGAGCCACCCGCAGAAGCACCGGCAGCTCTCCGCAGCCCCATCCTGAGCAGCTGACGGCTCTGGCCTGAGGCCAGTGCTGGTCCAGTGCCTTTGCGGTGCCAACCAGGCCCGTGGCAACCTCTGCCCGTGGCAGAAGGTCACCGCTGCTGAGAGCAGGGAGCACCCTGCACAGAGCTTGGGGCAGGCTGTGCACTGAGGCAAATCCCATCCCCAAGCTACCCAGCGGGATGCAGGGCACGGCGGTGGGATGCTGGCTGGTGCGGGCAGCACTGATACAAGCAGCGGACACACTGGGGAGCTGTGCCACGGTCCTGGGGCCCAGGATGGGACATGGAGGGGCTGTGAGAGCCACGCAGCCTTCGTGATGCTGACGGGGTGCGCAGCCCCATGTGAACGTCGTGTCCCTGTGTGTGTACGGTGTACACACGGCGGGGTGTGTATATATATACACGCGCGCACACGCAAGCAGGGATTACGACAAGCATCCTGTTGTGATGCAAAAAGCCCTGGCCCTGCAGATGAATAACGCTGCAAGATGCCTCCTTGGATATTTTTGCTGATGCCAAAAATAGTCTCCCCCCCATCAGCCCCTCCACTGGCTGTGCCGAGCTTGCGCCGCGGACAAGGGGAAGCTGCATCTGCAGCAATTGGGATTCAGACAGCAGCCCCTGGCTCTGGCTGGGGTGTACTGGGAGGAAAGCAGGCTCTGCTCGGTGCCTCCAGCCTGGTCAGGGATGCTGAAGGCTCTGGATGTGCTCGGAGCAGCCAGGCTGCTCTCCCTGTCTCCACTGCCCATGGAAATTTCCCTGAGCAGGCAGGAAGGACACCTGGGCACACACAGCAGTCGCAAGCCTCTGTTGCTCACCCTGCTGTGGTCAGAGGGGAGACGCAGGACTGGGACACGGGATAGCTGGGCTTCCTGCCAGCCTCTTCATCTGCCCTTGCTGCAGGAGAAGACACTGAGCGCTGCCCGCTCCGTGCCTCAGTTTACCCAGTGCTCAGAGGGGAGGCACCAGAGGGGGTCTTTGCTTCACGCAGGATCTGGGGGGAGTTTTTCCCCATCAGATGAAGCAAGGCACTGAAACACCCTCTGAGCTCAGGGTCAACGCATCCTCCATAGAGGGGGGGCATGCACCGTCCACTGTTGCTCAGTTCCTCTGAAACGGGAGCCCAGCACAGCACTGCAGGGAAGGCACATGCCTGGAAGCCCCTCTCAGACATCCCCCCTCTGGGCACCCCGTGCAACCACAGTATCCCAGTTTGACCGAGCTCTGGTGAGCGTCTCCCGGCTGGGACAGCCCCGCTGTGCCCAGTGCCAGCCCCGCTCCCAGGCCAGCACCGTGCTGGCGATGATGGGAAGCCGGTCCCAGGAGCTGGGAGCACGGGGAAGCAGGCGCTCCTCCGGCTGCCTCCTCGCCCTTATTGCCCTTACGACGCTGGCTCGGCGCCGGTGTTGCAAGGCGGACACCGTTGTGCGTGGGGAGCAGCGCTGCGGCGGATGGAGGGGGGCACAGGGATGCAGCGGGGCGCTGCCACCCTCCGCAGAGCCCCCCAGGGTCCCACGGGCCCCGCCGCCCCTCGCGGGCCCCCTTGGCTGCGGGCTGGGCTCGGCTGTACCACGCGGTGCGACGGGGGCCGGCCGTCAGCGAGCCGCGGCCGCCTCTCCACCCATTTGATGTCAGAGCCGCTCAGGTGCCGTCACCCCCGGAGCCGGCACCGGCTCCGCTGCTGGAGCTCCGCTGGAGCCGGGCGCCTGACCCCGTAGGCAGGGCGATAGCTCGGCCGCAGGCAAGAGGTGGCCCCCCCCCCCCCCCCCGGCAACCCCCCGGCATCCCCCTGTAGCCGCCGCTGGTCCTCCCCCGTGCCGTGCCCGAGGGGGCCATCATGAGGGACTCGTACACGGTGACGCTGCCCGAGGAGCCCCCCGCGCTCCCCGACCTTCACAAGGACCTGCGGCCCCGCACCTCCATGCCAGGGTCGCTGCTGGTCTCTACCTTCGTCGGGCTCGTCCTCAACAAGACCAAGGTATGAGCTCTGCCTGCAAGCCCCCTGCCCTCCGGCTTGGGGGGGCACAGGACGGGGTGTGGGGCTGGCGTGGCCCCTGCCCTCACTGGGGAGCACGGGGGTACCCCACGGCATGCCCCTTGCTTGGAGGATGGGGTGCCTGGGGCTGGGTGCCCACCCTGGCCGGCCCTGGGGCCGGGGTGCCCCGGTGTCCTGCAGGAGGGACAAGGAGCAGGTGAAGGCACGTGTCAGGACGCCTGGGTCACAATCCCAGCCCTGCCCTTGTGGTGACCTTGGCCAGGTTCCCGTGCCCCAGCTTGCCCAGTGCAAGGAAGGGGCTGCTGGCCACGCTGGCCCCTTGGCTGTGTCCCTGTGCTGAGCCTGGCTGTCCCCAGGGCGGCAGTGCCCGGGGGGGGCAGATCTCCCCCATGCAGGGACAAGGGGCAGATCTGGGCACTTATGTAAGTCTGCCTGCTCCAGCTTTCCTGCTGCCCCAACGGGCCCTTGACATGTGGACCTGGATGGGGACAGCGCAGCCCAGGTCTTGTCCCTTGTCCCCATCCCCTGCCCCTTGTCCCCCCTCCTGCAGTGCAGCCTCAGGGACTCCCCAGCCGCCGCCGCGTGAGCCAGCTCTCCTTCGCTGCCTCGGAGCGGTGCCGTGTCCTAGATAAAGCCCTGGATGGGCGAGGGGGATTAGCTGGAGTTGAGTCACCCACAGGAGGGAAAACCAGGAGGGGGGGAGATAAGACCTGGCTGCACAAAGGGCTTGTGCCATGGTATGAGGGCACCTGGGCTTCTGGTGCTTCAGCCTCTGGCCTGGCCAGGCAGTGAGTGAATGCCGTGTCTATGGGGAGGTTTGCACCCACACTGGTGGGGTCGCTCTGGTCCCTCTGGGCACATGGAGGGGGCTGCCAGACCGGGGCAACCGGATGAGCAGCGTCCTCTCTGGGATGGCTGGGGCACATTGGGGCAGCTACTGGGAGATGCAGTTACCCCCCCCCACCCACCCCGAGGCTGTGACCTTGCCTCCAAGAGGCATGGGGATGCGAGCAGCGAGGGTCAGCCCCTTCAAGGGACGTAGGCTGTTAGGGCACAGACCCACTTCTGCTGCCTGCAGAGCCAGGCCAGCTCCTCGCGCCATGGTGTGTCACACTGACCCACCGCAGCCTGCCCCATGGCCTGTGGGTCCCTACACGGGGATAAGTGATGGGTCCGGCCGTGCCATGTGCACCCACACAGGGCGGCCGAGTGGCCGCTGGTGCTGCGGTGGGTGATGCCTGCGCCGTCGCTAAGGAGCACGTGTAAGTGGATCTGGGTTATTTTGGGCTGCTGTCAGGGCTGGGTGCTCAGCACCTCCCACACACGCACCAGATGCTGCTATTTCAGAGCTGCTGGGCCCCCTCCCCTCCTCTCCTCCCGCTCCTCACGCTGGGGTGGGCAGCTGGGGGGGTGCCTGAGGATCCTTAAAACCTGGTCATCCGAGGGAGCGGGATGAGCAGCCTGGCCCTGCAAGCCTCATTGTCCCAGCACCCCGCTCTGGGCACAGCTCCGGGGAGGTTCATGCCACCACTGCCCTCTGTGCAGGGCCCCTGCTCCATCCCACCAGCCCCATAGCCCTCCGTGCAACACAGGCAACCCTGGGGCTCCCAAAGCCCCTCTGCGCTCTCCGTCTCTCCAGCAAAGAGTGGCCATGCCTCCTGGCCCCATCACCCCACTGCCTGTGGCTGTCTCTGCTTGGCATGATCCTGCCTGGCTCAGGGAATACCGACGGCCCCCATAAGCATAGGCATAGCCCAGCCAGGCCAGCGAGTGGTTGGGAGGACGCTGGTGGACATGCAGCCCCATGCATGGGCTCAGTGCTGCAGGGCTGGGCTTGCACTTTCCCAGATGGACTTTATCCTGTGCCACAGTCTGGGTGTGCTTGTGCAGGGCGGGGGGACACCCAGCGTGGGCAAGGCAGGCAGCAGTGGGGCACAGTGCACCTCCTGCAGCCGTGGGGCAGGCACAGGGCGCTTCCACCCCACAGCTTCCCAGGGCACAGGGCTGGCAAGGGGAGGAAGAAAGGGTGTTTGGTCTGGCCTGCAGCCCAGGGCATGGGGCAGCAGTGGCACCAGGCAGGGAGAACTTTGAACACTGCGTGTTGTCCTGGGCCAGGGAGCCAAGCAGCAGCAGCCGGGCAGGCAGGATGGGGCAGGCCAGCCCCTCTGGGTCCTTGGCTACGGTCCTGTGTGCATCCAGAGCACAGAGCAACTGCGGGGCTGCCTGTGATGCCCATGGCAACTTGAGGGTCTGCTGCATGGCACCGTGGCCTCACTGTGCTGCCCACAGCACGGCCAGCCTGTGCTGGACACTGTCTCAGCCCTGTTCCTTCTCTCTGCAGAGCTCCAAGGTGGTGCAGGGGCTGACTGGCCTGCGAAACCTCGGCAACACGGTGAGTGCCAACCCTGGCACCCGGCTGGGGGTCCCAGCTCACACCATGCCTTCTGCTGCCACATCTATGGGGCAGAGGGAAGCCCGGTCCCTTCGCCTCGCCCCCCGGCACCCGCACTCTCACCCCGGTGTCTCCCTGCGCCCCAATCCCAATGGAACTAGCTGAGGAAGAGCTTCCCTGCTTCGTCCCTATCCTCTGCCCACCCGCCCCGCGTGTCCCCCTTCCACCGCCTGCCTCCCTCTGCCTCTCGTTGCCATGGTTTTCTCTTCTGCCTCCCCCAGTGCTTCATGAACTCCATCCTGCAGTGCCTGAGCAACACCAAGGAGCTGCGGGATTACTGCCTGCAGAACCAGTACCTGCGGGACCTCAACAACAACAGCCGCATGCGCACCGCGCTCATGTCAGGTAACCGGCGGGCACCGCACCCCACACCGTGTCCCCCGGCCTTGGCGCTGTGCTGTGGGTCCCATCACCGGGACCCGCGCTGAACACCTGCCTCTGTGCACACAGAGTTTGCAAAGCTGCTGCAGCTGCTCTGGACCTCGTCCCCCAATGAGAGCGTGAGCCCCTCCGAGTTCAAGATCCAGATCCAGAGATATGCCCCCCGCTTTGTCGGCTACAAGTAAGGGGGGGGGTCAGTGCAGCGGTGGTCCAGAGGGGGTGCTGAGCTCCCGCCGCTGCTCACTGGCCACGCGCTGTGTCTTGCAGCCAGCAGGACGCACAGGAGTTCCTGCGGTTCCTCCTGGATGGGCTGCACAGCGAGGTGAACCGCGTGCTGGTGCGGCCGCGGGCAAGCACGGACACCCTGGACCACCTCCCGTAAGTGCCGGCTGGGATGGAGGCAGGCTCAGCTCAGCCCGGGGAGGGTGATTACGTGGGTCCGCAGGGGCTGCTGCCCCTCAGCCACGCTTGGTACCACTGTGTCTGCCCGTCTCCTGCAGTGACGATGAGAAGAGCCGCCAGATGTGGAGGAGGTACCAGGAGAGGGAGGACAGCCGCATCAGCGGTGAGCAGGGCTGTGGGGAGAGGAGGGCAGGGCTGGAAACGTGGGGTCTCACCTGGCTTTGTCCCATCCTTGTCCCACCAGATCTCTTCGTTGGGCAGCTGAAGAGTTCACTGACGTGCAGTGAGTGCGGATACTGCTCCACAGCCTTCGATCCTTTCTGGGACCTGTCCCTGCCCATCCCCAAGGTATGCTCTCTCAGTCCCTGACCCCCAGCACCCTGCCCTGCACACCCTGTCCCTAATCCACACTATTCTCCCGCAGAAAAGCTATGGGGAGGTGACCCTCATGGACTGCCTACGGCTCTTCACCAAAGAGGATGTGCTGGATGGGGACGAGAAACCGGTATGGAGTGGGGGGCATGGGGCTTGCCTTGATGCGGGCTGGGCCCCTTTCCCTCCGTGCCTGTGTTGCCAGCACTGTGGGCTCACAGCCCCATGGGGCTGCCCCCTGCTCTCCCCCTCCTCATGCTGTTTGTCTCCCACAGACGTGTTGTCGCTGCAAAGCCAGGACAAGGTGCACAAAGAAATTCAGCATCCAGAAGTTCCCCAAGATCCTGGTGCTCCGTATCCTTCCGGCAGAGGGATGGGGCCAGGGGTGCTGGTGGGGGGGAGGGGGCAGGCAGTTCCTCACAGGCTCCCCGTTATCCCTTGCTTCCTTGACCTGATGCCCAGACCTGAAGCGCTTCTCAGAGGCTAGAATACGAACCAGCAAGCTCACAACCTTCATCAACTTCCAGCTGAAGGACCTGGACCTCCGGGAGTTCGCCTCGCAGAGCTGCAGTGAGTGCAGTGCTGGGGGGCAGAGCCATGGGTACTGGTCCCTCCCGGCCCCAGCTCCGTGCTGGCGCACTGGGGGACAGCAGGGCAGTATCCTGCATGGCTGAGCCCCCCTTTGCTCCCCACAGACCATGCCGTTTACAACCTCTATGCCGTCTCCAACCACTCGGGCACCACCATGGGGGGACACTACACTGCCTACTGCAAGAGCCCCATCTCCAGCGAGTGGCACAGTTTCAATGACTCACGGTGAGGCTGAGCGTGGGGTGCAGGGTCAGGGCAAGCAGGGACCCCCTGCGCAGAGCATCATCCCGGTGCCTTGTCCCCATCGCTCACAAGCGCATCTCCCCGTGTCCGCAGTGTTACCCCGATGTCATCCAGCCACGTCCGCAGCAGCGATGCCTACCTGCTCTTCTACGAACTGGCCAGCCCGTCCTCCCGCATGTAGCCAGCCCTGCCCGCCTGGGGATCCCCTGCGACACCCCTCACTACCAGCCCCACAAGTGCAGGAGGAGGTGAAGAGGAAGGACCCCGAGGTGACTGCAGCGGGAGGCTGAAGAGGAGCAGACCCCGAGCAAGGAACACCCCAGCTCCAAGCCGAGGAGGGCAGCGGCGAGCAGGGCAGGGCCCCGGCAGCTCAGGCACCTCCTGGTCGCTGGCGTTTGTTTTTTACCTTGGGGTACGTTTTGGTTTCTTTCTTCTTCTCTTTTTGGTTGGTGTGTAATAAAAGTACTGAGCAAGGGACATCGCGGGCATGGGGCTGCCGGCCCCATTGACTCGGCCAGGAGCTCTGCTCCCCCCGGGGGAGCACCCGCAGCTGGGGACCCAGGAGAGCCTCCCGCATCCCTCCTGGCCTCCGTTTGGCTCTCCCATTCTCCTTGGCCATCCCGGAGGATCTGTGAACTGCTCCCAGCCTCCTCCCAGCGCTTCCGAACCTCCTGGCAAAGGACCTGAGCCCTTCGGTCGCCTCCGTCCCATCTCAGGCAGCAGCTGCCCCACATGCGCTCCTCGAAGCGAGACTTACGGACAGGAAGGAGGAAACCCGTCTGTGGGATTTCTATGTGTTTATAGTGGACTTTGCTCAACCTGGAGCACCCCGCTGCTTCCTGGCTCTCCAGGGACTTGTGCCGGGGGATGCTTCAGGTAGGTTTTTACCTGCATCCTCATGCGACGGTGCCTTAAACCCTTTCGGGGGAGCGGGAGGCCATTGGGGTTGCACAGAAACATCCATCCTGTGGAGGAGAGGGAGGGAAGGGCAGTGGCTTTCCGGGACCATCTGCGACTGGGGCTTTCTTGTCCCTGCGATCAGGAGCCCCGCTGGGTGCCCGGGGGTGCGTTTCCCCCCCCCCCCCCCAGCCCTGCTGCTCTGTCCTCCAGCTAGCAAATGCCAGTGGCCTTTTAAGCCTTTAATTTATTCTCCTCCCCATCCTGCCTTGCCTGGGGTGCAGCTGGAGGAGAGATGGGCCCGACCCAGCCCAATCCCAGCCCCAGCCTGCAAGGCAGCTACATCCAACGCAGCAAACCCGTTCTCCTTTGCCCTCGCTGGCGCCGTGGGCACACAACGGAGCGCTCCGGTGCCATGAGCATCCCAGTGGGGCTCGGATGGAGGGGAGGGCAGGCAGGATGGAGGGGCTGCCCGCGGCGGGTACCGGACTGGGGCGGCGATGCTGCTTGGCAGGTGGCTTGTTTACTGTGTAAGCAAGATGGGTGGGAAGTGTCTCATACAAGGGAGACTCGTGCAGGAATAAAGTCGAGCTTGAACAGATTGCTGTGTGCCTGTGCTTGTGTCTGGGCGGGCACACGAAGGACTGTGGCTCCAGCAGCCGGAGGGAAACCACCTCCAGAGCCTGCCAGCGCTCAGCCCCAGGAGCATCCGTGCCCCAAGGCGTGCCTGGAGCGATGGATGCAGGCAGCAGCCCCTCTCCTCCAGCCACCTGCAGAGGCAGAGGGAGCCTTTCCCCCTGCGCCAGCCCTGTGGAGCTCCTCCGTGCCCATGCTCTTCCCTCAAAGCCCATGAACAATGGCCCCTTTCTCCCCTTCTTAGGAACGGGGACGGGCACCAGGGCATTAAGGAGCAGTGGGAATGCAGGTGGAAGGGCTCAAGCATTCAGTGCTGGGGAGGCACAAGGCAAGGAGGGATGTGTTCAATGTCCCCAGCACGGCCCCTTCAGTGCTGCCCTGCCCTGATGGGGACCTGGAAACAGCAGGCAAATCAATGCTGCCTCCATGCACCCAAAAGCAGGGTCCCTGGCTGGATGGGCTCCCAGCAGAGTGGGTGCAAGTACACATTCCCCTTTAAGACGCTGGTTCTCTGTGCCAGGGCCTGACCTCGGCATCCTCAGCTGAGCTGGATTAACAGGGCAAGGGGCCTGCCGAGGGGGCTGGGGCTGTCCTTCCCACACTCACTGCACAGTGGGAATGGCCTTTGGGGTTCCAAGGGGTCTGGTGCCGGGGCAGCACATGTAGGCACAGCCGGCACTGCCACCACCTCTGCCTTGGTGCATGGTGGAGAGGGGGTCCCACAGCATCCCAGGGCCAATGGGGGCAGCTGGGGAGGAGCAGGCAGTGGGACAGGAGGCTGTGCTGTGGGGCAGGGTGTGCTGGGGAGGCTTTTAGCCCAACTGCTGCCATGAAGGACTTCACTGAGATCGTGCTTTGCCCAGAGGCTCTGGACCACAGCAAGGTAGGGCTTGGGGGCACTGGGGGGTCCCTGCTGCGTGCTCCTCATGGTGCCACCCGTGCTCACTCTCCTGCAGACCGAGTTCTGCAACCCTGTCTTCGAGGGCGAGGAGCCCCGGGCGGCGCCAAGCACAGCAGATGAGGATGGGAGCAGCCCCACATCACAGCAGGACGGCCTCGGTACCAGCCTGGGGTTTGTGCACAGGCAGCATCTGGGGAGCAGGGTGATGGGCAAGCTCCCCCCACGGAGCATTTAGGGACCAGTTATCACCGTGGGGCTGTGCCCAGCTGTGGCAGCGTGGGGCTGCTCGCAGCGCTGCTGCTCTGCCCTCTTCCCTTGCCTCCCACAGGCCAGCAGCTCTGGGGGCAGGCAGGCTGGCGGTTCCGTGCTGACTTCAAGTTCACCTGGCTCTGCGTGGCTCTGATGAGCGCGGTCCTCATCTTCCTCCTCGCCCTTCTGCTGGGCATCGTTATCCACCGTGAGTCCATGAGCACACAGCCAGCTCGGAAGGGGGGAGAGGAGCACAGAGAGTGCATCCACTCTGTACAGCACCTCCGTGGGGAGAGTGCCACCACGCATAGGGGCAAGCGGGATCTCCACCTCCCTGGGATGGGGAAGGTCACTGTGGGACCTGCACACACGTAGGACCACAGGACACGGGGCTGGGTGGGCTTCCTAAGCCCCTTCCCTGCACTGCAGCCCCTTCTCCCTGCTGGGGCTGAGCTGCGCCTGCTCTTCCCTGGGCACAGAGCTGACATCCCCGCAGCCACCCGGTGCCCCAGCCGCAGCCCTGCCTGCCCATGGAGCCGCAGCACCCACCCGAAGGACCCCCCCTGCCCCCAGAACTGCTGCCACCCCAACCCAGAGCTGGCTGCCCACCACCGGCACCGCGGCACCGGGTGAGTCCCGTGTGGGGCAGCGTGCTGGGACAGTGGTGCCCTGCAGCACCATCTCATACCCACGCTACTGCCCCATGCAGCCTGCGGTGGGACCCTGCGGAGCCCCGAGGGCTCCTTCAGCTCCCCCAACTACCCCAGCCCGTACCCCCCCAATTCACTCTGCATCTGGCGCATCGAGGTGAGCCCCGGCCTCGCCATCCAGCTGAAGATGGAGACGTTCAGCGTGGAGGGCACTGCCTCCTGCCTCTTTGACCGTGTGGAGCTCTATGAAGAGCAGGGGGCTGGCAGCACAGACCCTGCAACACTTAGGGGGGGTCCGACCAGGTAGGGCCCCTCGCACCAGGGGAGCGTGGCACCTCTTGTGAGCGGGGTGAGCGGTGTCACCCCTTGTTGTGCCCCCAGGTTCTGTGGCAATGTGGTACCCCCGACCTTCAACACCAACTCCAACCACCTGCGTGTCACCTTCGTCTCCGACAGCAGCGTGGGTGCCCCAGGCTTCAGTGCCCACTACCGTGCTGTGGCCCCCAGTGACAGTGAGTACCCCCTCCCTGGGCATCACTCGGACTCCTCACTGCGGGCACTGGGGAGCACTGGGGTACCGGGGCACGGGAGGGTGCCCAGTGGGATGCCACCACCAGCCTGGCTGTCTCTGCCAGGGAGCTGTGCCTGGGATGAGCACTGGTGTGACCAGGGGCTGTGTCTCCACTTGGGCTTTGTCTGCGATGGCTTCCACGACTGCACGGACAAGAGCGATGAGGCCAACTGCAGCCTCAAACACAAAGGTCAGCGTTTACCCCTGCCCATAGCCGCTGCAGCGCCCGGCCGGAGGGCACGGTGATGGGCGGCAGGAGGCAGGGGAGTAATGAGACAGAGCAAAGGGAGAAGGGCAGGGGTAAAGCTGCATGTGTGTGTGTGTGTGTGTCCCTTCAGAGTGCGGGGGGCCACTAACCGCCTTGGAGGGGCACTTCTCCAGCCCAAACCATCCCCAGCCATACCCGCACCAGCAGGTGAGAGAAGGGATGCCGGCGGGATGGAGGCGGGAGCAGGGTGAGGATGAGCAGGGAGGAAGGCAACCTGCCATTGGGAAGAGCCTGGTTTCATGGGCGTCACGGTTCCCCCCAGCTGTGCCTCTGGCAGATCTCGGTGCCCTTGGGGCACGTCATCGACCTGCGCTTCCACAACTTCAGCTTGGAGATGCATGAGGACTGCAGCTTCGACTTCGTGGAGGTGCACGACAGCGCCGGCACGGGGGCTGCCAGCCTCATGGGCAGGTACAGGCCATGGTGTCCCTGGCCCTGCTGCGCCAGCCTCAGTGCTTCCATGCACAGGGCAGGCTGGTGAGGAGAAGGCACCGGAGGACAGGGCTGGGGAGGTGCTGCCCACCCTGACCCCATCTCTCACCCCCCCCACCTCGGCAGGTTCTGTGGGCACCATCTACCACCCGTGCTGACCTCGTCCCGCCACGTCATGACCGTCCTCTTCGTGGCAGATGAGGGGGTTGCAGATGATGGGTTCTTTGCCACCTACCAAGCCCGCAATGCCACAGAGAGTAAGTAGCCAAGCAAGGGCACAGGCTGCCCAGAGGGGCTATGCAGTCCTTGGGGGCCTTCAAATCCAGACTGGATAAGACCCTGGGAAAAGCTGCTCTCATCTCCTTGGAGCAGGAGTTTGGGCTACAGGATGACCCTATTGATGCCAGCCTTTGGAATGTGGATTGCTCACCTGCACACATCACGAGCCATCACCTGAGGGCTGGCCCCTAGATAACGCGGGGAATTCGGGATGCCCCTAAGCTGAGCCAGCAATGGTCACCTGCTGGCCAGTGACCAAGAAGAGTGAAGGCAGGGGTGGTCAGCATGGGACCAGGCTGAGCCCCAGCCATGCCCATGCCCATGCTGCTCTTACAGAGACCTGCAGCCCCGCAGAGTTCTCCTGTGGGAACGGCGAGTGCCGGGTGCTGGAGTCCGTATGCGATGGGTGGCACGACTGCCCCGACGGCACCGATGAGCTGAACTGCACCGGGGTCTCCTACCCAGCCTTTGGTGAGTGCCACCCCTCGTCGTGGCCCAGCACCGTAGCACTCGGTGGGCATCACTGCTGCTATAAGCAGTGAAGTGCCCTGGGGCAGGGTCTGTCTGTGAGCCTGTGCAAGTGGAGATGTGCCTGGGGCTGGGCTACAACGCCACCTCCTTTCCCAACATCTGGCTGGCCATCCCGGACCAGGAGGGAGCCGCCGAGGTGCTCCGGGACTATCAGGTGAGCTTCCCAAGGGCTGCCCGCGGGGCTGCCCGCACCACCCCGTGCACGGTGTGCACCATCACTGCCGCTCTCCCGCAGACGCTGATGGAGCTCGCCTGCTACCAGCACCTCCGACTCCTCATCTGCAGCCTCTTCGTGCCCAAGTGCACCCCGGACGGGGGGGTCCTGCAGCCCTGTCGAGCCGTGTGCCTGGCTGCCGAGCTGCGGTGCCAGCAGTCCCTCGGCCTCCTCGGCATCCTCTGGCCCATCAACTGCAACATCCTGCCTGATTCCAATGACCCCATAGAGTGCTTCCAGCCCTGACCCGCCAAGAGAAGATGAGCCAGGGCTGAAGCAGCCGCTGCCCTGCCCCAAATATCCCTCCCATCCTCCTCCTCCTGCAAATACCCAACTAACGGCGTGTCCCCCATCAGCAGCACCCCATTGCCCAGCTCCTCGCCTGCCCTGGGGTCAGCGCCTTCGCTCAGAGTCAGCTCAGTTCAAGGATGCCATGGAGAACAAGTGCCCCTTCCCAGCTTTGTTACAGGGAAAGGCTTGTGCTGGAGGGGCTGTGCCCACAGGTTGGAGCTGTGCTGGTGGCTCCATGCAAAGTCCCCTTGCTGAGCAGCAGGACGGTGGCAAGAGCTGGGTGCTGCTTCCCCATCCTCAGCCAGCCCCATGTTGGGGTTGTGCGTGGTTCCCAGCCCATTTCTCTCTTTCAGCATCTCCAGGCCTGTTTCCCACAGCCCTCAGGCAGCTGCTAGCCTTAAAGGGGAAGGGTTTAATGCTCCCCAAACGGAGCAGGCAGAAGAAGAGCCCAGGACTGCCCACATCTCGCAGCCCCAAAGCAAAGCAGAATAAACAGCATGAGCAGCTGATGAACCCAGTGGAGGAGGTGGCTCATTTGGGGTGGGTCTGCCTGCAGATCCTAGGGGAAAGAAGGGAAGCCAGGGCCGGGGTGGGGGGTCTGAGCAGGAATGGAGGGGCACAGGGGATGCTGCCTGTCTGCTGGCTGTGCCCTCGATGGGCTGAGAGCCTTGCAGGGCCCTGGGGAGATGGATGGGTCTCAGGTTGGTGGCCCCATGGTGCAGGGAGGGGATCCCTGCCCCAGCAAGGGCTGTGTCCCTGCTGTCTGAGCTGGTTGCACTGGCTCCAGGACGCCCTGATGGCCACAAGCCTGGCAACACCCGGTGGCCACAACCCAGCTCCACGCTGGCCAAAACCAACAACTCCTTCACACCTCGGGAGGGAGGAGCCGTGCGGCTCCCTGCCAGCACCAGCCTGGCGCTGGGCACGCAGGCAGGAAGGCTCTGCCTGCTGCAGGGCACAGGGACCCCCCCCCCCCCCCCCGCCATAGGACTTCCCCACCGCTGGAGCCCGGTGGTGTCCCTTGGATGCACTCAGTGCTGGAACGAGTTAAAGGCAAGCTGGGAATGTCCTCGAAAGCTTCGCCTCGTGCTCCGCGGTCCCCTAGGGCTAATCCTGCTTCCTGGCATGGCCACAGCGCTGCTCTGCCTGCGCTTCCAATGCTGCTGCTGCCTGGCACATCCCGGCCTGCTCAGCCCCACGCTCTGCCCCCTTGCCCCCCGGCTGGCTGCAGCTCCCATAGGTGCTCCCAGTGCTGCCTCTGCAGCCTGAGTGCATCCTGCCCTAAGACTGGGGGACTTGCATGCCCCAAGAGCTCAATCTTCCTTCTGCTGCTCCCTCCCTGCCTGCCTTTGCTGGGTTTCCCTCCCTTGGCCTTTCTCCTGTCCCACCCTCCTTCTGCTGCCTGTTTCCCTTCCCTCCATCCCGCTGCTCGGCCATGTCCAGCTGGGGTGGTTTGCAGCCCGTGCCTCTTCTCCCTTTGCCAGGCTCTTTGCCTCGCTCTCCCTTCCCCCTGCTTCCAGCACTTCTGACACCATGGGATTATTTTTCTTTTCCCCTTCTTTTGTAGCTTTTGGCTCCCAAGGCCCTTGATTTCCTTTGGAGTTTGGGAGGAGAGACGTGAGGAGGAGGAGGAGGAGGAGGTGGGGGGGGAGAGGCTGCCTTTCCCCGGGCCTTCGTCAGAGCGAAGCGGTCAGGAAGAGCCGCAGCCCGTCCGCACCGGAGAGCAGCGAGGCACCGGGGCAGGAGCCGTGGGATCGCAGTGAGTGGGGATGAGCGGCTCTGTCCGCTCCGCGCCGGGGGCAGCCGGGGCTCGCCGGGGTCCTGGCTCCAGCGCCGGGGCGGAGGACAGGCTCTTTCCTCCTCCTTTTCCTCTTTGTTGCACCCGTCGCGTCCAGGAGGGGGAAGAGAGCAGCGATCCCCGGGGAAGGCCACGGGGAAGGGGCCGTGGGGCTCCGCTCTCGCTGCGCTGGTGTGGGATGGGCTGGGGTGGTCCCGGCAGCGGGGTGGTCCGGCACGGCAGGGGATGCTGCAGCCCCAGCCGTGCCCCAGGGAGCCGGGCAGGCGTGGAGCGAGCCGCCGGCAGCAGGGATGCTGCCAAGGGCTGGGCCGGTGGAGAGCTGCCGTCCCGGATGCAACAACCGCACCCCGTGCACGGCGGCTCACCCGCCGCAGCCCTGCCGGTACCCCCATGTACACCCATAGCCGGGCGTGGGGCAGCTCCCACCCCGCAGAGCCCCAACCACACGCACGGAGCTACTGCCTCCCGCACATGCCTCCTGGTGCTTCCATGGTGGGATACACCAGTGCGTGAGGCAGGATGATGTGGTGGCACTGCTGATGGATGGGGATGTTGTGGCAGGTGCAGCCCCTGTGAAGAGCAGCCAGAAAGGCAAGGAGGAAAGAAGGGAGGAATAATCCCTCATCAACCTCCTGTACCCACTCCCTGCTGAGCACTGCAAGTCTGTTTCCCAGCCCTCTTCACTGAGGTCCCCAGCGCCGTTCCCCTTCTCTGCCCCTTCCAGCCCCTCCACAGCAGACGGGATGGAGCAGCTCTTCCTCCTCTTCTTCCTGGGGCTCATCACCAGCTCCTTGCAGATTGAAGACAACAAGATCCCTGGGCTGTGCTCAGGGCAGCCGGGCATCCCAGGGACCCCGGGCCTGCATGGGGGCCAGGGTCTGCCAGGCAGAGATGGACGAGACGGCCGGGACGGGATGATGGGGATGCCAGGGGAGAAGGGCGAGATGGGCCCTCCGGGTAAGAAAGGAGACTTGCTGGCTGGGGATGGGGACCTGCTCTGCACTGCCTCTGGGGAGTGCCTTAATGAAGGGGGGGGAGAGCCTCGCTTTACCAAACTGAGAGCAAATCCTGCCACCACTGCCCCTCTGGTCCTGCCTGTGGTGCCTGCAACAGGCAGCAGGTCCCTGGCACTAACAAAGATGCTTTTCTCCCCCATCCCCAACTGCCATCCCTCTCTTCCACTTATCCCTTTCCACTTGTGACGCACCACCCGCATCCTATGGGAGGCTTGAAACCTTGGTGGGGTTAGGGGGGGCTGGTGGCTTAGAGGTAACCCTGTTCTCCTCCTGACTGCCCCAGGAGTGCCCGGTCCCCGCGGGGACGTGGGCAGCCCTGGCAGGGATGGCATGCATGGTGAGAAGGGAGCACAGGGCGAGTGTGCAGTGGCCCCCCGCTCGGCCTTCAGCGCCAAGCGCTCCGAGTCCCGCAGCCCTCCCCTGGCTGACCAGCCCATCCGCTTCGACGTGGTGCTCATCAACGAGCAAGGCCACTACGACCCCGCCACGGGCAAATTCACCTGCGAGGTGCCCGGCCTCTACTACTTCGCCGTGCATGCCACGGTGTACCGCGCCAGCCTCCAGTTTGACATCATGAAGAACGGCCAGTCCATCGCCTCCTTCTTCCAGTACTATGGGAACTGGCCCAAGCCCACCTCACTCTCTGGGGGTGCCCTGGTCCGCCTGGAGCCTGAGGATGAGGTGTGGGTGCAGGTTGGGGTCGGGGACTACATCGGCTTCTACGCCAGCGTCAAGACGGACAGCACCTTCACCGGCTTCCTCGTCTACTCCTACTGGCAAAACTCCGCTGTCTTCGCCTAAGCCTGCCCTTGGCTGAGGCCAGGACCTGGGTACCTGCCCCTTCCCAGCCACTGGTGCCCTGGGGAGGGCAATGCCGGGGTCTGGCCATGGAGGAACCAGGACCCCTGCCCTGTTCTGCCGCAGCTGCGCAGCACAGGGCAGGGATACAGCCCCTCTGCCACCCCAGGTGTGGCGGGGAGCATCCCTTCAGCAGCGCTGTATAAGAGCTAAGTATTATCGCAGGCACCCGGCGCTGGGGCAGGACACCCGCGCCGGGGAGCCGCAGTAACCTGGCTGTTGTATGCAACTCGCCATTAGCCGCCTCGACATCACGGGCACGATGATGCCCTGGTGCTGCCAGCTTCTCCCCACACCACACACACCCAGCCAGCCCGCTCCATAGGGCCGGCACGGCGCGGTCCATAGGGCTGGCAGCTACCCTGCCCATCACCTCCTCCACCTCCAATAAAGGGCTCCTTGTCCACGCGTGTGCCGGGTCCTGCCGACGGGATGCCGCGACGGGAGACCGGAGGGAGCGGTCCTGGGCTGCCGGCCGCAGCGGCAGAGCCAGCGGGAGCCACTAGATGGAGGTACCGGCATCCCTGAGCGGGGGACCGGCCGCCCCAGAGCCGCGGGAGGTGTCCGGGACGGGGCCCCCCTTCCTGCCTGCTCCCCTGCCCGCCCCGCACTCCAGTGTGAACGCGGTGACCCGCCGCTGAGAAAGGTCCCTATTTTTAGCAGGGGAATGGAGAGCTTCCTCATTCCTGCCCAAAATGGGTCCCTGCGGGCTCCAGCCACGGAGGGGGCTTTTGGATAGCGGCCTGAGTCCTTAATGGGCCGTGCTGCTGGAGCAGGCTGGGGACGGCTTGCTCTGCCCGGCCGTCGGGTGGCAGCTGGGCTGGGCTCTTCTGCCGTGGCAGCAGGATCTACACAACGGGACAGCTCCGGGCCGGCTCCTCTCCTGCCCCTCAAGTGCACGGAGCCCCCCGGGGCTATGGCCATGCCCATCCGCGATGAACAAACCCTGCTGGGAGCTGGGGCTCCTGTGCCCCTGTGTGAGAGCCAGCACCACCTCCCAAAGGGGCTGCCCATAGCCCCACAGCTCCCCGCCATGGGACTGGGGACCAGTCTGTCAGGCTGCGTGCGACCAGGGCGGGGATGCACAGTCCAGCATCCCAAGGACCACCCTTAACCCATAGGGGGCTGTGGAGGCGCTGGGACCAAGGGTGAAGCTAACAGAGGGGCTCTGGAGCCCAGCGCCAGGATTGGGTTGCAGTGGAAGCGTCTGTTTGGGTTGAGGACGGCCTTTTCTGTAAGCAGAGCCGCCCAGGGGCACGCCGCGCCGCAGAGCGGATCGATGGCATGGGATCTATTCTGGGAGGAGGAAAATGACTTGAGAGCAGGCCAGGGGAAGGGGTGTGGGGGCTGGGAGCATCCTCTGGTCCCTATCACAATGTGGGGGAGCGCAGCTCACAGAGGCAGCCAGAGGCACAGCAGTGTCTGGGTTCTCCTTCCTTTGAGATGCTTTTGGTCTTCGGGACACTTTGGCTGGGATCACTGTGGGGCTGTTGGGAAGCCTCTGAGGAACACAGGGGTGCCTGCTGCTGCCCGAGGAGGAAGAGGGTAAGGGAAGGATAACAGGAAGGGGAGCTACAGGAGACCTTGACTTCTGGCATGTTCCTAGTATGGTTTAGCTGCTCCTAATGAGCTCTAGAAGCTGCACCTTAGTGCTTGAAGCCCCTGTCCCAGCTGAGCCCAGGTTAGGGAGGGGCCAGCATCCCTTAGCCAGTGCAGGGCAGAAGCCTATAAAAGAGGCAGGCTCAGCCCATAAAGTGCTGTAGGTGGAGGCAGCAGAGTGGGCAGAAAGGTGGGTTCTTTTGGGGTTATTTTTCCCCTTTTTGGTTGCTTTGTGTTTGGGGTTTTTAAAGTTCCAGCACACCAAGGTCACAGCCACTGGAGCAGCAATTCCTGCAACGCTGGAGGACACAGCCTGGCCATTCCCTAGCTGCTGAGGGTGCATCCTGCAAGAGGCGTGTGGTTTGTGCATCTTGGAGCCGTGCTGGCAAGTGGAGAAGGTCGGAGTGCTATATGGCGTCAAAGAGGGCATTAAGGAGGTCAGCTGTACCTCTCTGAGCCCAATCCTTTGACTACGGTAACAGAGCATCCTCCTGGCAGGTTTGAAAGTGGAAATGCCCTCGATGGTGAAGGTTGCCCTGGTGACCCCTGACAGTAGGATAGATGCTGCTCCACCCAAAAGCTTGTGGTTTATGGCATAGGTTCGGTGCCCTCATCACTGAGGAGATGCAGGGACCACCCTCAGTCATCTTCAGGTGACATCAGCCAGCTGAGGTGGCAAGGAGAGCTTTAAATGCGGATTGCCACAGCGTTTGGGGAGCTGGTGAGGCTCCCTGTGCTGGGCTGATAATGAAGGAGCAAAGCTGGGGCCCGGGAGCAGCCCAAAGGCCCCCCATGGTTCGGCTGCTGAGCATCACCTGCTCCCTCCCTGTTGGCCTGGGATCATGAGCTGTGCATCTGCAGCGAGCGTCTGTCGAGCCCGCTCCCTGCTGTCAGGCAGGCGCTGGCTCTGGTCCCCAGGCCGCAATAGGGATGGGCTGGTGCAGCTGGGCTAACAAAGGGATCCCAGGGATCTTCTCAGAGCCTGCGGGGCCCTGCTTTCAGCAAGCTGTCAGTCCCCCCCTCCCCGTGCTCCTGAACTGCAGTAACCCAGCAGCATCCTCCTCCTCGCTCCCTGGAGAGGGGTCTTAACGTTGTGATGGGCTAAGCTCTGGAGGAGGGAGGACCCTGGGGACTCCAGATCTCACGCCCTGGTCTGTGAGTGCTGTTGCTGCTGGGTACCCTCCCCGGGCAGTGCAGCTCTACACCAAAAGGCACAGTGCTGGAGAAGGCAGGCATAGCATCAGTCTCGGGGACCCTCTGCACTGCCCATCAGCTGGGAGGTGATTGCGTTTTCCTCCTGTAATTGCTTACTGCTTGGCCAGGGGCTGAGCCAAGTGCGTGCAGCACGGCTCCCAGGGGAAGGCACTGTCCTTCACATCCTGTCCTTGCTCGGCTGCACTGGCCTGAGGCGGCTGAGCACCCTCTGTGTCCCCCACTGGGGCTGCCTGGGGAGTGATGGGCTGGGATCACCCTGTTGAGGCAGGGGATGGCAGGCATAGCCCTGCTGGCTCCGTCCTCCTGCCCTGGGTTAGCTCTGCAGCCTCAGCCTCAGTTGTCACCCATCCACAGCCAGACCCCCATAGGGCTCAGTGGGCTCTTCCCTGCACCGGGCAGGGCTCTGTTCCTGCAGCCCTCCCTCTCCCTGCTATGGTTCCCATCCAGGTTCAGATTAGCTGGCTTGGCCCTGCCAAGGCAGGTGAGCTGAGGGCAGGGTGAGCCAGGGCTCCTGGCATCTCTGCCCATCAGGGTCCTGAAGCATTTTTCCAAGCAATTTACAAGGATGCTGGAGAAGCAGGGGGTGCTTAAAAGCACACAGCAACCTGCCAAGAGCTCAGACCGCAGCCAAGGAGTAACCCATCGTGCAGCAAATGTATCTGCTCACCGGTAGCACAGTGGCTGAGCCTGCCACAGCAAGGCCAGACGGAGCCCTGTGCTGCCTGCTGCTCCACGGCTCCTGATGCTTTGGGTGCTGCCTCCATCCCTGGGGCGGTCAGGCTTGCACCGCCCTCCATCACAAGCAGCAGGACATCAAGGACATGGAGAAGCAGGGATTTTATGCCCATGTCGTGCTCCTTTCCACCTGGGAATTAATAACCCCTCAGCTTTGGGCTGCTCAGGGCTCCATCCAGCTCTACCTTTAGAGATGCAAGTACCCCATAGCTTGCTGGTGGTGTCACCCCTCCAGCTGTGACCCTTGGGGAGCGCTAGGCTTGCTGGGGAGCCCAGGGCTGAGACCCCATCCCTCCAGAGGAAACCCTTTCCAAGAATGAGGCACCAAACAGCTTTTGGTAAAGGAGATTTTAATCTGCTCAGTGTCTAGTCCATAGTGCAAAGAGTTAAACTTAAGGCAAAGCTCTCTCTTTTTCCTTTATAAACAGGCAGCAAACAAACAGGCCCTAAACCAAAAAGCATAGGTATTATAATAGAAAAAGGGTTTAAGGGGAGAAACTGCAGTCCTGGGGAGGCGGCCTTTCCTCCCTGTAATTCACATAGGAAACATTGCACCATGAGGTGGTCCCTGACCAAACACCACAGCCTGCAGCATGGCCACATTCCTGCTCCTGGGTGTCTCCACAGGCACACCCGAAGGATGACCTCTGCAAGGCCTGTGGAATGCAGGAATGCAGTGGGGTTGCACTCGCTGCTCTGGCAAAGGCTTTGGCTACTCAACTGCAAAGCATGGCTGGCTGCAGCCACAGGGGAGGGGGTTGGAGTGAGCAAACATTAACGTGGGTGCTCTGTGTCTGGGGAGGCACAGGGACAAGAGGTTGAGCAACAAGGGCTTGGGCAGGGAGTTTTGTATCCCTGCAAAGTGAGGCGGAAGCAGCTGACAGCCCTGGGACCAGGCCCTGCTACTACTTGCTCTGGAGCCCAGGGAGCGCCTCCTGACCCCATGGCAGTGGGGCAAACCAGCCCCTGCAGTGCCTCCCAGAGCAAAGCCACTCTCCCAACAAGACAGCATCTTGCTGCAGCTCAGAGGTATCTCCCAGCATGGCCTGGCCTCTCTGCTGCCTGCTTTGGCTGAAATCACTCTCAAGGAGAGGAGAGAAGGAAGACCACGCCAGCCACCCTCGGGCTCTTGGCTTGCAGTGCAGGAGTCAAGGCTCTTGCCAGTGTGGCTCCAGCCAAAACTGGCTGTGGCGCGTGGCTGACCTCAGGCAAGCTGCTGGAAAAGGAAAAGCTTTCAAGTGCAAGGCCCTCCTGCAGCCCAGTAATTGGAATGGTGCTGGTTGACCAGGCTGGGATGAGCCATCTCAGGCTTCCCAGCTGGGATCTGATGCCTTCAGGAGACACTTCAATCAAACTAGCTACATTTTGGACAGACAAGGAAGACAGAACAGCAGTGTAACAGTGGAACCCTGCCCTCATCAATGAGATCCCATGGTCCTGGTACTGCTCCATGCACACGCCTGCAGATCCACAGAATGGACATGCAGAACTTCTGCCTGGAGCGGGAATGTCTCAATGGGCTCCCAGGAGCTTTGGGGTGTCCCAGTCTCCTCCCAGAACACGACTCCCTCTGTGCAGCCCAGCCTGGGAGGCAGCAAGCAAGCAAGCAAGCACTGGTGTGCACTACCCAGTCCCAAGAGCCTGAAGAAGATGTGTTATCCAGAGAAGACTCTCCAGCACTGGCTCAGATGTGCACTACCAGGGCCCTCAGGTTTCCCCAGCAGCAGCACCACCCCTGCAGAACAAGTAACTCCCTCTGGCCTCCCCACATGAGTAACCTGATGTGTGCTTGCTAGGCTTGCATAGGTGATGCACGGAAGCAGCAGCAACACTGGGCTCTGCAGTCAGCTATGGCCTGCAGGGAGTCTGCGATGGTCACAGCTCCTCATTGTCCTGGCTAGGGGAACAGGAAGCTCAAAAACCAAAGCCATGGTGGCTGGGATGCTAAAGAACCCCAGAAACCCTGCTCTTCTCTAGCTGAAAGCCAGGCTTAGCACACTTAACTTGAGTGTGCTCATTGCTCTCCTAGGGCCTTGCAACGGGAGCACACTTCTCCCTTCTCAGGGAGCTCCCATACTTAGATGGTGGGAGGAGGTAACAGAGACCTGAATGCAGTCTGCCAGGTGCTTTTCCTAGGCAGACCTTGAGAAAAACCCTCCCTTACCTTGCACCAGCTCCTCTGACTCCCAGGAGGGCGCAGCATTGAAACCTGCCACCACCTTTGGCTAGAAGGAACCAGAGCATCCTTCTTGCACTCTGCTTTTAATCTGAGACTGCTGCAGGCTCCAGGCAACAGGCCCACCAACAGCAGAAGTTGTCAACAAAAGATAACTGAGCCCGCTGCAGAGATCAGTTACGGTGCTTGCTAGCAGGAGCTACAGTCTAGTTACGTAGCAAACGTGGCTAGCAGACACCCCTAAAAGCCTTTTGCCCTTTCAGCACCATCCTTAGTTCTTTGGAAGCTGCTCAAGGCAGCCCTGGGAAGTTCTGCTCCCTGGCAAGAGGCAGGCAGGGGTGAGGTGCCCCAGTGACCCAAGCCACCCGCCCCTTAGGCTCACAAGTACACATTGAGCGTCTGGAGGATCATCTGGCGGCACAGTGGGCAGTTGCGCTGGTAGATGGCCTGCTGCAGGAGGACTTCTGTGCACTCCTGACACAGGCACAGGTGCCTGCAGGGCAGAAGCAGGACGGTCTTAGTTTGGTCTTGACAGATGACGCATTTCTTGCGTTCCTCTTGTTCTTTCAGGAGCATCCAGGGGTCGTTATCCGCAGCGCCCTCAGCATCCCTAGCCCCTGCGTTCAGCTGCTGCCTCCTCTGAGCTTTCCCCCAGGAGGTACCCGGCTGCTCCCTGTGCGGCTGCAGACGCTGTCCTGACACGCTTCGACCCAGAGCGGGGCGCGCTTGCGGTACCTGCTCAGCATCCTCCTCGTCCTCATGCTCTGCGGGCAGCTGGGCGACCCCTGCCAGCATCGGCCTGCCAGGAGCTGCGTATCTCAGCGTAGGCTCCGTTGCCCCTCGCTGGTTGCTCTCCCTGTTCGTCATTCTGCCTCCTTGGCTCCAGTTGGTCACCTGCAGGCTCCAGTCCACCAACCTGCGCCATGTCTGCGAGGTCATGGCCATACCCAGCGTCAGCACCGCCACCTGATAGAGCCGCCACACGTCCCGCTGCAGGCGGTGGTAGGAAGGCAGCGTGTTGAAGTAACCCAGCACGCAGTCCGTCAGCGTCCACAGCAGCCCTGGGTTGAAGACAACGGCGCCGACAGCAATAATGAGGACCAGCAAGCCCAGCCCGTAGATGTTCACGAAGAAGGTGGTGACGAAGAGCTGGGCGACGGAAGCCAGGAGCTCGAAGGCCATTTGGCACGGTGACCACAGCAGGATGGACACGGCGATGGCCCCGCTGGAGACGTGCGCAAGGAAAGCGGCCAGCAGGTCGGTGACCCTGAGCAAGGGGCTGGCGAGGGAATCCCACAGCGCCGCGGCCAGCGTGAAGAGGTTCTGCGTGCCGATGAGGCACACGTTCACCAGGCTGTTGACCAGGTAAGCCAGCAGGCTGGTGCCGATGGCCAGGCCCTCGCACACGTGCCTGGCCACGGCCTGCCCGCAGCCCAGCAGCCCGCAGAGCTCGCGGTGCAGCAGCTCCTTGCCCCGCAGCGCCAGATGCGACACGAGGTGCCCCAGCACCTTGAGCCCCTCCAGCCCGCAGCAGCAGCCGCGCACCGCGGCCGCCAGCCCCTGCAGGGCGCCCAGCGCCGCCCGCTCCACGGAGGCCAGCGACAGCAGCAGCCCGTCCCAGCAGGCCAGCGCGCCGGCCGTGGCGGCCGCGGGCAGGCTCCAGACGGCGGCGAGCAGCCAGAGCAGCGCGGAGACGAGCGAGGACACCAGGAAGAAGTTGAGGTCCAGCAGCAGGAGCAGCAGGTCCAGCGCCAGGCGCAGCCCGCGGAGCAGCACGAACAGCAGGTCCATGGCGGCGGGCGGCGCCGGGAGCCCCGCCGGGGCAGTTAACGGCGCTCCGCTCGGGGACCCCCGCCGATGGGCGCCGCCATCTTGGCTCGCACTGCCGCGCGGCGCCGGGCCAATCGGCGGCGAGGGTAGCGCCTCTCCCCGCTGCCCATTGGTCGGTTCGGAGGACGCGGTGGGGGGCGCGGTCAATAGGCCACGCCCATTGGTGAGCATTTAAAGGGCCAGCGGCCCTCATTTAACCGTGCGGGCGCAGCTGAGCTCGGCGCGGTGCCTGAGCGTTGGTGTCCGGGCACGCGGTGTCCGGGACACGATTGAGCCCCTCCCTCACCCTGGTTCCAAGCAGCGCGGGTGGGTACCACCACCCACGGGATGCCTATGGCGCACGTGTGATGAGGTTGTGACGGCCTCAGCCCCGGCACGGGGGAGGTTTGCCCTCGCTGTCGAGGTCCCAGGAGCGGGAGTGTGTGGGGCAGGGTCAGCCCGGGGCAGCGCTGCTCTCACACCACCAGGCAGTTTCCTGCAGGAGGTCTAAGAATAAACTCATGGCCGTGACCCGGCCCGAGGTTACGGCCCTAGAGCAGCTCCTGCCCTCCCCGCCGGCTCTCGGGAAGGGCGTGGGGCTGCCAGCGCTCCGAGGGCAATGACAAGCTCTGGGAAACCCAGCCCTGGAGCCCAAGGCTTTTTAAGGAAGGGGAGAGCGAGCAAAGACATCTGCAGCCCGGGGAGGCACCGGCTCTGTCCCCCTGGGCAGCAAGGCAGGAAGCCCCGAGGGAGCAGGACGCTGGGGTCCCCTTCCTGAAGCGTAGCCCTCAGGGATGGCAGCTCCGTGTCCGTCCGTCCCCTCCCGGCTGGGGTGTGTGTCCTGCCGGCTTGGCTCCCCTCCAGCCCCGTCCCCTCCCTGCCTGACCCCCCCCCCCCTCCCCGGTCCCCCGGCGGTGTGCGCGCCCGCGTCACCGAGCCAGGATGCTTTCGGCATTTATGGTAATGTTTGGCTTTCTCAGCGCTTCACCGAACGGGAGCAGGAAAGCGAAGAGCCGGGAGCTGGGCGCGGTCCGCTCCTTCCCTGCCGCTGGCAGCGCACCTGCATCCCTGCAGGCTCCCCGCTGCGGGACCGGGGAGATGTAGCGGCTGCAGGGTCGTGGCTCTGTAGCAGGGGGCTTCTCCATCATTGCTCCGGGGGGGGCAGAGGGGAGCCTGTGCTCCCCGGCTGTAGGGTGTGCGGCTCCGCGGCATCCAGACCTATCGGACAGAGGGCTCAGGCACCCCGGCGTGGGGTGAGGAGAGCTGCAGGGGCTGGGAGCACCGAGGGGATCGGTTCAGGTTGGAACACTGGAGCAGAGCAGGGCTCCCCGTGGAGGGGATGGGGTGCGAGGGATGGGGAACACCTTCCTGGGTCCCTGCTTTGGGGATAGAAGTCCCTGACAGGGTGTGTGGACGAGGAGGGTCCCCCCAGCTGTCCCTGCACTTGCTGGAGGTCCGGGCGTGATGCCACCAGCTCCCAGCTGTGCCCGTGGCAGCTGCCAGCAGCAGGACAGGCTTATGAGCCCCCTCTCCTCATCAGCTCCTCAGTGCTCATATACAGACAGGGCTCTACCATAAACTGGGCTGCACTGGTGCTAAGCAGGGCCACCGCAGCCCACCCTGGGGGTGAAGGAACCCAGGATGTGTTCACCCCTGCCTGCCCTGCGTGTACCCTGCCTGGCTGTGCTGGCACTGAGCCTGCCCACAAAGCTGCTGCTGCATCATGCCTCTGAGCTGCCTTCCCGGTGCTGAGCTCACTGCAGCCAGGCAGCTGATCCGCATTTCGGGAAACACAGAGCACCGGGAGGAAGCCAGCTACAGGGCTTTTAGCTGGACGCACAGGGAGCAGCCCCAGGGCTGGGTGTCACAGTGCTTGAGGAGCTTTCCGGAGCCTGAAGTGCTTGAAGGGGGATCAGGACCCTGTGCTCTGGTGTCCAGGCTGTGTGGAGCCTGGGGCCATGCTAGCAGCGCAGGGGCTGCCTTGTATCTTGGGAACAGGCTGTGGGTGGCAAAGGAATGGGAAGAATGAGGCAGACAAAGGGCTGGCAGCGCAGCCTGCAGCCACAGAGCTGGGAGATGGTGCTGGGGACCACAGTGGCTCCCTCCAGGCCTGCCTCCATAGGGGAGAAGTGCAGCTTCCCCAGCCCCAGCATCTTACCCAGCCTTCCTAGGCCCTTGCTGCATGGGCACCTCCTGCCCTGAGGCAGGAAGGGTGTTTCTGGGATGTGGATCCTGTTGGCATCACACCAGCGCTCCCAGCATGCTCACGAATGGCCAGGCAGCTGGCACCATCGCACACCCCTGGCCATGCAGCAGCCCCAGCGCCTGGGGGAAGGCAGCCAGCATGGTCCTCCTGCCAGCATCCTTACCTCAGCTCCCCTCAAGACACCCTTGCCAAGGGCTGGGCTCATGCCTTAGCGGGCGCCTGCAGCCCCACGCTCGCAGGCCAGCCTGGAACAATAGCTCATTCCGGTGCGTCTGCTCCAGGGAAGTCCCCGTCCCCACTTGGGCTCAGCTCCAGGATGATGTGGCTCACTCTTCCTCTGGCCTTCGCCTAGCCTTGGAGGCGCAGGTGATGGTGTCCCGCACTGCACGCATCCCTGCCGGCAGGGAATGGCAGCTGGCATCCGCCCTGCGTGCCGCATGGATGAGGCTGCCGGGGAGAGCCCCTAGGAGCTGGAGGTGCCCATCTCCCGCTGTGTTCCCAGCAGCAGGCACCTTCCCTGCCTTTGTTTGCCTTGCAGAGTGGTAGCACGAGGGCTGCCCGCAGTGTTTCTGGAGGGCTGTGCGGATCCCCACGGAGGGAGCTGGGATCTCTCTCTCCTCCTGGAGCCCGGCCAGACAGCCCTGGGAAAAGCAAGTCCTCTTCCATGGGAAAGTCCCGCAAGGAGAAGTCCCTGCTTGGCTGGGCCGGCCACACAGCTCCCCAGAGCCCTGGTTGCTCTGGCACGTCCCCAGTGCTGCGGGGCCGAGCAGGGTGCGGGGCCGGTGGCACATGGAGGTGCCATGGGGACTGTGCCCACCTCACTGCCTTCTCCCATCTGTCCTTGCCTCTACTCCATGCGTCCTTGCAGCAGCAGGGAGCCTTCCCTAAAGCCCTCCAAAGGGATCCTCCAGAGCCCTTGGGTATGAGAGGCGCTCCCCAAAGCTGGGGCTGCCCTCGGCACCTGCCTGGGGCTGATTTCTCATTATGCTTTCTGATAGTGACTCCTAATGAGCTGTCCTGGGGGAGCGCCAAACCTTACAGACAAAGCCAGGATGAAGACGTCAGTGCCTGGGGGCTGCAGGGTAAGCACAGGGAATGATGCTGGTCCCCTCTGCTGGCTTCTCCTCCCTTCTTTGGTAGCGGGAAGCACACTGCTCAGTGCAACGAGCACAGGGCACGGGTGTTCCTCCTCCGTGCTCCTCCAGGGAGCTGCGGCACAAGAGCAGTGCCATTCATTAGCAGGGTGAGGAATAAGCGTGTCCAGGCCCCTGCCTGCCCAGCCATGGGGCTGCTGCATGGGTGTTGATGGCAGCTGCTCCTCGCGGGCATCCCAGTGCCGGACTCCCACCATCCGGGTGCATAATCCACCCCATTGTGCGGGCGAGTGCCCAGCCCCGGCCCATCTGGCGCCAAGACAATGGGGCCTTTTTCCGGCCAAGGGGTGGGGGGGGAGATGAACTCGGAAGTCTTCCGAAGGAAAAGGCTGGTTTATAAATAGCCATCCCTATGCTTCCAGCTTCCCCCTGCTGCCCCATCGGCCCCCAGCCCCCAAGCAATGCACAGGGGCTGGGAGAGGAGCCACACGTGCGAGCGAGAGGGCACGGTGTGGATGTCTGCTCGCTGTCCCAGGGCTGCACCTGCTCCAGGCCATGGGCAGTCTGTACCCCTGGGGTGTGGAGTGACCCCTGGAAGGTGCAGGGTTCCTTCCCCCTGTGCTTTGGCAGTGGCCATCATGATTCAAAGAAATCACTTCACAGGACACACGCAGACCTTTATTGGCCCTGGGAGCATGTGGGGGTTCAAACCTCCACCCACATCTCCAAAGCACAGCAAATTTCAAGGGTTTTTATACTCTACGTTCTCACCTTGATATAATTTTATCTGAAGCATCCCCAACAACTGGATAAGATAGAACTGTAGTCCTCTTATCCTCCTGCACACTTGGGCTAAGGCTACAACGACAGTCTATCGGTGGCCTTTTAGCTTTCAACTGCTTATATCTGTGAGTTATGTTTAGTTCCTCGTTCAAATTGTTATCCTATCTTACCACGAGGGATGTCCCTGCTTAGAAGCAATTTACAGAAGCAGATGCAAGCCGTCTACAGGCCCGAATTCTAACACATGGTTTATCATGCCTAGCAGAAGGGCAGGTTCCCACCCTCAGAGCCTGCTGTTAAGCAGAGCAGTCCTGTTTGAGTGCTAAGTCATATTCATGCTAAAAAGTAGTTATTAAGTAAGGCCTAATGGCTTGGTCTCAGTCAGGGCTCACTCCCCAGCTGTCTTGGTCCTCCAGCCCGCACACAGCGAGGTTTGGGTCCTCAGCAGGGCACAAGAGGCTGCACGGCTCCGTAGCCTTCCCCACCACCCCTGCGATACAGCCAAGCCCCATCGCTTGCATGCCACGAGCCAGCCCTAGCAGCCCTGGGCTTACGGGTCTGTGCTGTGACCACGGCACCATCACCAGGGGGCTGTGCTTGGGACGGCGTGGGGCTGGGTGACCCAGCTTGGCTCCTCTTTGGGGCCGTCTCTGCACAGCTGCCCTGGGAGGCTGCGCTCCTCCAGCACAGAAATCCAGATGTCACCTTCCTTCCCCGCTTCCGCTCACGTCCTTCCTTCCTCTGCCCGCCCAGCCCCTTGCCCGGCTCCTGGCCCCTCCTAAACAAAGGCCCCGTAGCCATGGTTAATAATCCCTACATAAAGGCCCTGCACAAGAGGAGAGGAAGGAGAGGGGAGACACAAAGAAGCCGCTGGGAGCCCAGCCAAGGGGGTGGAAGAAGGCGCTTTCCTGAGCTGTAGGACAGGGGCATCAAACGGGGCTCCCAAAGGTGGACAGAGAGTGGAAGTGGCACATCTGATACCCAATCCCTCATGGTCTTCCAGGGAATGGTAAGCTGAATGTGGCTGGAGTGAAGGTGCCCCAGCGTAAAGAGCCTCAGCACTGCCGTGCCCCATCAGGGTGGTGTGGGAAAGCACAGCACTGGCCCGCATCCCGTCCCTTCCCTAGGGAATGGGGCCCCTCTCGGCCCTGCTGGTGTTGTGTGAAGAGGTGCAGGCCTGGGCGGACACGGCAGCTGGTTTCCGCCCGGCACGGCTGCCCTTCATCCAGCCTGGAGCAGCGCAGGGAGCCAGCGCCAGCCGCCAGCTCCGGGCTCACTGGCACCGTTGCTGGTGCACGGAGCATCCCACAGAGCTCTCCGGAGACACCCAGGCTGCTCTGGGCACCATCGGCGTGGTCAGATGGTGCAGGGTGCTGGGGAAGGTGTGGGGCCCCTCATCCCTACCTGAGCAGCGTGTAAGGACATGCACAAGGGCAGTGCAGCGCGCTGCCTGCCAGCACAGCCCGCACTGGGGCCAGCTCCCTTGGGCCAGCACGGGCAGGACCCAGCGGAGCCCCAGGGGGCTCGCAGGGAAGGCAAGGGAAGGCATAAGGGGCTGAGGTTATGTGCCTCTCATCCCGGTGGTGCCAGGAGGAGAGTGCTGGGAGGCCTGGATACCTGTATTCCCTATGCTGATGGAGAGCTCAGCTGGGGATGGACCCACGTGCCCTGCCCTCCCACCCCGGCTGTGTGCGTGGGACTGCGACACGGGAGCCTGATCCACACTGTTTATTTGCGTAGCAGTGAGTTGGAGCCCAAGCCAAATCCATTAAAGCAAGCAAATAAATCAGAAGGCATGTGATAAGGCGACAGGGAGGGAAGATGAAGGTGGCCAGCCTGCTGCGCTCCCCACGCAGAGCCACCCCGAGCCCGCTGGGTGCCACACACAGCGTGGCAATGAGGTTTCATGGCAAGACAGGAGGGTGGCTTTCAAACCCTGCCCGTCTTCCCCAGAACCATTACTTCGGTAGGGGAAAACCAAGTTAGCTTCCAAGTGAAGCAGTCCCAAAAGCAAAAGCCCAAGCAACTGGAGGCACGGGCACTGCGGTAACAGCGGGAGGCTGTTGGAGGGTGGCACGCTTCCTGCCGCAGCGGTTGGCCAGCCTGTTTTCCCCGGAGAGGGGCATTGTCCTTTCCAAGCGCTGGGAATTTTCTGTGGAGGTTTTATTAGCAACAGTTTGCTTTATTTTTAACGCGGGACAGAATGAACCAAACCAGTTCTCCCACTCGTTTGTTTGACTTGGAGGGTGCTTTCCCAAAGGCAAGTGGGACCCCTCGGGTCCTCTCCCCTTGTAGGGTGGCATTTGAGTGGTGCCAAATGGAACATCCTTTTCCCTCCTCTAAGGGGAGCAAAGCCTGAGGTCCCTATAGTGCTGCATGGAGGGAGAGAAAAGTGTGAGCGCGTTGTCAAGGGGTCCCCAAGGCATCCTCTTGAGGGGTGGCTGTACCCACCGCAGACAGAGAGCATCCCCACGCTGCAGTCACGGGGCTGGAGAGCACCTCGTGAGTAGCTTGCACGTGATGGCACAGCTCACTTGTGGTCCTTCCACTGCCCATCCCCTCCGCACTGGCAGCAGGAGGGCTCGGAGCCTTATCGGTGCCCAGCGCTGCCATTTGAAGCAGTTAATCTGGTGGGGAAAAACTTAATCATTTCCGATGAATCATCTCTGTGGCTGGCACAGTGTGCGGGGCTGGCCAGGCATGCAGAGGAGGCAGGAGGAGCCGCTGCATAGCACCGGTGGGGAGTGGGGCTGGGGGCCAGCACAGGGTTGCTGGGGCTGGAGGTATGAGAGGTGCTTGGGCATGCCTGGGAGGAATGCTGTAGGAAGCTGCAGCCTGGCCCCAGCGAGGCTCAGGGTCTGGAGCACAGATCGTGATGCAGGAAAAGCAAGTGGAGGAGAGAAAAGTATATGCAAAGGTTCAGAAACCTTGCGGCCGAGAGCTGGAGGAGGATGCTCTTGTTGTGCCTGGGAGATGCCGGGGCAGCCGTGGGCCTGTCCTCAGGGTGTGAACACAACTCGGAGTCCTTTGTGAACGGGGAGCAAGAGTGTGGGAGGCAGAAGAAGGGTGTTGAAGGACCTAAGAAACCCCCAGTGCTTCATCTTCCAACACAGCTCCTCTGGCTGTGATTGACCCCGGGGGAAGGAAGCTGAGGCTCAGAACCATGCTGTGATGGGGGGTAGAACACTGGACTTGTTGGCTGCGGTACCTGGGGAGGTTTGTTGTGCTCCTGCAGGGCTGTGTTTGGGCTGGGTGATTAGCCCTGGATAATAGCGGCCTTGTGCAGCGCTGATCGCCCCCGGGCTGGCCCCCGTCCAGGCGTGCTGCCCGGGCCACCGCAACCAACGGCTTTCTGCACAGCCGCCCTGTTCAACAGCTGCGTGGGGCTTGTGCCATGGCCGTGCGCTCCATGGAGCGGGGCCCGGGGCCCCCGGGACAAGGGGCTTTGAACAGAGCTTCCCCATGGGGCAGGGAGACCGAGGGGGAGCAGGGAGTGGGGAACAAACCCTGCAGACCTCAGTGACCCGCCTAGGATGGCCCCATCCTTGTGTCCCTGTTGCTGCTATCCTCAGGTGTCTCTTAAGAGGCCGGGCAATTGATGAAGAGTGGTTTGGTTTGGTCCCCCTGGTTTTGAGGTTTGTGTTGGTTGCTGTGGCTGGGCTTCGGGGCAGGGCTGAGCAGGGGAGCGGGTCGGGACGGATTCCCCTTTCCAGCATTCACTCCCCGAGCCCTTGTGCAAAACAACCCGACCTACACCTCTGCCCCCGCCGCAGGGTCTGCAGTGATTTACACCTCCAGCGCCCTGCAGTCTGCTGCGATCAGCCTGTGCACGCCTGGACAGGCAGGACCTGGCAGCCGGCGCGTCTGCAAGCAACGCTGGAACGAGCCCCTCCAGCCGAGCTGGGAATGCCTGAGAACGGCCCCGTACCGACACCAGGCTCGGGACTCAGAGCTAGAGCCCGCCTGGGGCAGCGGCGGCACCGGCTGACCCCCGAGCGATGCCTGCGGCCGATCGGGGCCGGGGCTCCGTACCCCCCCCTTCCCCGAGCCGTGCCGGGCGGTGCGGGGCTCGCTGTGCCGGCGCCCCGGCGGCTGCCGCTGGGGGGTGGTAAACGGCCGCGGGCGGTGGGCAGGCTCCGCGCCTTCCTCCTCCTCCTCCTCCTCCTCCTCCTCAGCCTGACGTCAGCCCGTGGTCCCGCTCAGTCGCGGGCGGCCGGCGGTGGCGGCGGGCATGGCTGGGGGGCGACGGGCGGCGGGGCTCGCCCTGCGCTGGGGGTGCTGCCTCCTGCTCTGCTGCGGTGAGTGCCCTTGGACGGAGGGACGGGACGGGACGGGACGGGGCGGTCGGGGACGCGGGGGGGGCGGGCGCACCTGCGGCACCGTCGGTCGGTGCAGCGGCCGCTTCGCTCCGTGCTGCCGCCGGCCCCGCCGCCCTGGTTGGAGGGGGGGGGGGGGGGGCTCCGTGCTGGGGTCTGCCCGCGGCCAAGGGGCTGCGGGGGCCTCCCCGCAGGCAGGCAGCGAGCGGAGCTGACGCCCTTCGGAAGCAGCCTGGCTTGGGGCCAGGACTGCTGGAACTGTGGTGCCGGGAGAGCCCAGGTGGGAGCAGGCGTCCTCGTCTGCACGGCCCCGGGGCGGGCCTGGGAGCGCCCATTCCGCTCTCGGGACCCCGCTTAATGCAGAGCAGGCGGCTCTGATTGCCCGGGGGGGGGGGGGGGGGGGCGCTGCCCGGCGTAAAGCGAGCTCCAAAGCCCGTGCTTCGTGGGGCAGGGTGCCGGAGGTTGCCCCCACGTGTGTACAGTAGCTTGAACTGGTCGAGTTACCAAGAAACATCCACCCCATTCCTTCTAAGGAGTTTTTCCCCGAGCTCTCTGTTTCTCTTGGCTTTTTTCACGCTTGCTTTTTTTATCCTCTTTCCAGTCCATTTTCACCCTCTGGGCGCGGGGGGGGTGGGAGGTTTTGTTTCCTGCCCTGCCCTCCTCCCTGCAGCATGCCCTCTCCTCCATGGGGACCAGGGAGTGGTCCCGGTGCGCTGGCTACTCCCTGCCGCCTTCTCGCCTTGTCCCTGCCCAGCCGAGCAGCGGAGGTGGCCCCAGGCGCTGGGGAAGCTGCTCTGGCCAAGGCGTTGGCTCCACAGGAGTGCAGGAGCCCCGAGCCAAAGCAGGCTGCTTCCACCCCCGGCCCATGCTCGCAGCCAGCGATCCCCTTCCCCACAGCACATGTGCCGAGCGAGGAGTTTATTGGTTGGCTGCGTTGGTGTGGTTGCAAGCCCAGCCGCTGTGGAAGCATTGATGCTTCCCAGAACCATTGGGGGGGCCGCAGCCAAGCCGTTCCTAGGCAGGACGGGGGTCTCGCTGTGCTGCGGGAGCGGGGAGCTGAGCCCACACTGGTGCCGGTGCCACGCTTGCCCCCCTTTGCATCGCAGTCTCCGTGTGTCAGATCTCTGTGCATGTTGTCACCTGCCTGCAGGACTGGGGTTATGAGCCTTTCCCCTCCCGGTGGGGCGCTGGGGTTGGTTCGGGGGTGCTGATCCCTGCTGCAGGAGAGCTTGGGCTCCATCCCCAGCACCGAAAGGGCTGGGGCGGAGGCTGTGGGGCGCTGGGGTGGTGCTGCTTGCTGCAGGGGGCCTGGCTCTGCACCCTGCGAGGATTAAAGGGGTTCAGGTGATGCTGCTCCGTTTGAACTGGGCCCCGTGGCTCAGGGGTCTTCGCTGTCCAGGCGCAGAGGGGAGCAGCGTGTGTGGCTGTGCCTGTGCAGGCAGGATCTGGCCGCAGCTGGTTTCCCTGCGCAGGGAACGGGATCCCGCGGCAACCTCAAGCATCCCATGTGCGGCTCCAGACCCCTGCGGCGCCCCACAAGAGCGCTCCCACCGGGGGCTCCGTGCCGGGGGCTCCGCCGTCTCCCCGCTCACCTCGTTCCGCAGGAGGCTCCGCTCCCTCCACCCCCTTTCCCCGGCTCTAAAAGCAGATCTTTGTTCTTGCGGAGCCCTGGCTGCCGGCCGGCTTTCCGCCGGCCAGATGGGACGGCACCGGGGGGCTCTCCTTGCCTTCCCCCCTTGCTTGCTTGCTGCAGACGGTGCTCTCCCCATCGCTGGAGCCGTGCCAGGCGCTTGGGGTGCGGTGTGAGGGATGGAGCTCAGCGCTGCCCATGACCCTGCACCAGCACTGCAGCCGCGCTGGGCGCAAAGAGAGGTTTGCCATGTCCTCAGAGCCAGGGTGCTCTCCAGCCTGCCCGTGCACAGAGCCAGCTGTGGGGTCTTGGAGCTGCAGGAGGAAGCCTTGTGTCCCCCGCCCCAGCACTTGTGTTGCTGGGGAAGGCGAGTATCCAGCCTGCCCTGGAGGAGGTGGGGAGCAATGAGCCCTTGTTCCAGGCGTGCGGGGGCTGCAGGACCATGTCCACCTCCTCAAGGGCAGCGGGTGGCTGGGAGGGCTGTGTGCCTCATGCCAGCCCTGGATGCCGCTCATTCCCCAGTCCTGAGCTCATGTTTCGGCTGCCAGGGCGAGGGCTCTCATGCCGAGCAGGTCAGTGGGGCTGGACACCAGCTCTCCCTCTCCCAGGGGCTGGCTCTTGCCTTGGGGCCGTGGAGAAGGTCTATAAGGATGCTGGGGGGACAAAGCCTGGCTGCAGCTCAGAAGCATGAGGGCACAGGGGCGCAGCAGGCAGCCAAGTCATGGCCATAGAGGTGCAGGTGCTTCCAGCACAAAGTTATCTTTTCCTATGTATGCTCGGTGTAGCTTCCTGGCCCCACTGCACGCCTGTCTCTGGGGTTTTCACCTGTTTTTCTAGCACCTCCTTTCCTGTTCAGTGCTTTGCTTCTCCCTCCGTGCTTAGCGGGATGGGTGAGGGATAAAAGCTGCCTTTTGGGATGTCCTGAGGTGCCGAATCCTGCGAGCCGGGGCCTTTGCTGTGCCAGAAGGGCTCCTGGCTGCACGTTGGCGTCGTGCCACCGCATACCCTGTCCAGACAAAGAGCGTTCTGTGAGCACGGCATCGCCCTTTGAAGTCCCCTCGCTTGCAGGGCTCGGTGGCTGTCACCGAGCAGCACTATCAAGGGAGCTGTTGACACAGCTGCCTTCTTTCAGCACCCTTGTCCCAGGTTCCCATACCTGGGTTGGGCTGCGGGTGCTGAGCCAGCTGGCCCTGTGTGCTGGGGCAGAGACCCCTCCGCAGGGCTGTGTGCCAGCCGGGGGCGTGCGGACCCCTCTTGTCCTGGCACCCGCAGTGCCAATGGCAACTCCCAGCCTCGTGACGCAGCCCCTTGGGAAGCTGTCCTGGATCGATAGCCATTACCTTCCCTGCCGCTCTGGAGCGTGGCCAGCAGCTCCATTACTGGTGTGGGCAAGCAGGGAATGCGTGGTGCAGGGACGGGCAGTCTCTGGTGCCACCCCTGTGCTATGGGTGGGCAGGAAGCAGAGGAGCAACAAGGGGCTCACCTTGGATGTGCTGGAGGGGGATGTGGGGAGTCCTGTTTGTGCCATGGCCATGGTGGCTGGGGCATGGAGGGCGAAAGGGAGCCGCAGGGTTGGAGCACCCCTCCTGGGTGCTGCCCTGCCTTGTGCACGCAGAAGGCAGTGTGGCAGCAGGAGTGATGCCATGCTCCTGGCTGGCACTTCCGCTGTGCTGGGCCGTGGTGCCTAGGGAACGCTGGCACAGGATGCAGCTCTGCCCCATGCCCTTAGTGGGATGGAGGTGGGGATGGGCTCAGACACGAGGGATTCCCCGGGCTCCCCGCCCCTGATGGACCTTGTCCCATAGCTGCAGCCAGCGGTCTGGAGGTCTCCATGCCGGCAGTGGTTGAAGTGGAGGCCGGGGGCACAGCCAGGATCGAGTGCAGCTTCTACACCCCTGAGAATGGTTCCTCCACCTCTGTCAGCTGGTTCTATGTGAGTGTGGCCTGGGAGAGGAGCAGTGGGGCTGGGGCAGCAGCAAGCCCGGGGTTCCCATCAGCACAGCCTTGGGCCCTCGCCTTGCAGATGGACCGCAACAACCGGGTGAGGCTGTGCCGCGTGGCGGGCAGCGAGCTCCTGGAGGAGAACGTGGACTACAAGGGGCGGCTGTCCGTGGGGGAGGACCGAGCCCTGGCCATCAGCAGGGTGACGGTGCAGGACGCCAGGACCTTTGTGTGCCAGGTCGGGGAAGGCAGCCACGTCCTGGGCGAGAACCACACCAGGCTCCATGTGTACAGTGAGTGATGGATGGGGCAGGAGGGCAGCGGGGCTGGGCTGCTGGGGGATCCCCTTCTGTGCGTTCCAACACGTGTGGGGTGGGTTCTCATTGCAGAGGTTCCCGAGGCCCCTGAGATCGTGGCCAGCTCAGGAGGTGCCTCCGTGCAGAGCAGTGAAATCCCAGAGGTGAGGAGATGCCCCGTACGGGGAAGGGGGAGGCTCCAAGCCATGCCGAGCTCCCCTCTCCCCATGGGGGCACGCCGTGTGCTCAGGGCTCCCTGTGCCCGCAGATTGCCCGCTGTGTGAGCAGGAACAGCTTCCCACCCCCCAATATTACCTGGCACAAGAACGGGGAGCAGCTGCAGCCGGAGGAGAACAGTGAGTTTGGGGATGGGGATGATGCCTGCCTGCCTATCCAGGCTGTGGCCGTCCAAAGGAGCCTTGTTGCTCCCAAGGGAGCCCTCCTCTCTCCCATGGCCGGGGTCTTTCCCCATGGGATGCGAGCAGCGCCTGTGTCCCGTGCAGCGGTGAAGATGCCGTCGACGCTGACGCGCGAGTCGAGCGGGCTGTACACGGTGAGCAGCACCCTCTTCGCCCACGTCACCCGCGAGGACCGGCACTCCCTGTACCACTGCTCCGTGCACTACCGGCTGCGGGGCCAGCGGCGCACGGCCGAGTCGCGGCGCGTCAACATCACCGTGTTCTGTGAGCCGGGGGCAGCGGCGGCGGGCGCGGGCGCTGCGGGGCAGGGATGCGCGGCGAGCGCTCCCGCTCCCTCCTCCTCCCCGCAGACCCCGCGGAGCACGTGAAGCTGCAGGTCCTGCCCTCCTCGGCGCTGGTGAAGGAAGGGGATGACGTGAAGCTGGTCTGCGAGGCGGACGGGAACCCGGCGCCCGTCTTCAGTTTCTTCAAGAGAGGGGTAAGGGCAGAGGGGACCTGGGCACCTCCTTGTGTTCTGGCTCCTTGTCCGCCTTCCATAGGGCCCTGGGGACGGGAGTGCAGCGGCTGCGGTGGAGGATGCTTGTGTGGGGCTAAAGGCTCTGCTTGCTTCCCGCTGCCTGCAGCTGGATGACGTCTGGCACGACCTGTCGTCGCTGACGGACACCAGCAGTGGGGTGCTGAATCTGCACGATGTGAATAAGAACAGCAGCGGCCTCTACAGATGCCAGACCCTGGACTTGGATGATATGAGACAGCTGGAGAAGGACGTGGAGCTTGTGGTGAACTGTAAGGCAGGGGGACGGGACCCTGGGGACCTCCTGCTCGGTGTCTCCTCCGTGCAGCTCACCTTGCCCTGGTCTCCATCCCTCTCCTAGACATTGAAGGGGTCCGTGTGAAGATGGAGCCATCCTCGCCCCTTCGGGAAGGGGATAGCGTGAGGCTGAGCTGCAATGCCCACAGCCCTTTGTCCCTGGATTACCAGTGGAGGGATGAGAAGGTGAGCAGGCATTCAGGCGCTGTTACCAAGCGAGCCTGGGCTATTCAGAGCCGGAAGCAGCAGGGCACGGTGCTTGGGGCTCAGCACTGGGGGACATCCCTTCCCAACAGGACAGGACGGTGGCGAAAGGGAACCAGCTCTTCCTGAGCAACCTCACCTTCGAAACCTCCCGGAACCTCAGCTGCAAGGTGATGGCACCGAGCGTGCCGGGGCTGGAGCAGAGCAAGCGGGTGGCTGTGGCTGTTGAGGGTAAGACCCAGCGCGCGTGCGGGCGCGGCGGTGCCGGCGTGAGCCTGTCCTGCCCCGTGTCAGCGCCGTGCCCCCGATGGCCTCCCCACAGGGAAGCCGCGGATCGTGTCCATCAGCTCCCCGCTGTACGTGCGGCAGGACGAGGTGGTGAACCTGACGTGCAAGGCCATCGCGTTCCCCAGGCCCTCTGTCCACTGGAGCGTCAATGGGACGGTGAGAGCTGCCTCAAACCCTGGTCTCTTGAGGGGCTGCGCGTTGCTCCGGGCACTGAATCCTTTGCTGTTCCCCCCCCGCCCCGGCACAGGCTCATGAGTACGTGGAAGACCAGCACATCGCCAGCAACCTGACAGTGCGGGTGAGCCACGACCTGCTGCGGGCAGGAGCCATGTGCAGGGTGTCCAACGCGCTGGGGGTCAGCGAGCAGCACATCCAGCTGCTGGGTGAGTCCCGGGCCCTGCCTCCCGAAGGGAACCCAAAGCAGGATTAGTGCTGCCGGCACGGGCACCGTGTGTGCTCTGCGGCCGTGGCGTGCCTGAGCTCTGTCTCTTTCCCTTTCTGCTCTACCAGTGGAGTCCATCAGGAAAGGTCAGTCCCTGGGCTGCGCTGGGTGCATGTGTCCATCAGCCCAGTGCTCGCCTCTGGGCTGAGGAGGGAACGCTGGCTGCTGGCTCCTGCACTGCATCTCTTACTGCTCCTCTCTTCCCTGCCAAGCCGAGAGGGAAGCAGAGGCTCTGTCTCCATCTATTCCTGCAGCGGTGGGGAAGCTGCCTGCTTGGCCTCTGCTTGTTGCCCAGTGGGGCCATCGAGCGCTGCTTCCTGCTGGAAGCGTAAGGGATGGCCTGATGGCTTGCAGGAAGGCCTGTAAGCCATTATCCCATGGCATGGCAGCCAGGAGCAGGATGCAAAGTGTATTTATACAGAAACTGCCCTGTCAGTGTATAAATACAGAATATATGGATGAAATAGAGTAGAATAGAAATACAAACCCTGCACTTTTGTACTGACATCTGCATCCTGCAGGGATCTGGAGAAGCACCGGGAACCGGGCTCCCCATGATGCTTTCTTAAGGGCACACCTTCTCTCCTTGCTCCCACAGGAGTGCAGCGATGCAGCAGGTGGAGAGCTTCGGGGTGGGACAAGCATTAACTTCTTCCTCTCCTGTTGTCTTTAGATCAAAAGATACCAGAGAGCAAAGGGGTGATCATTGTGGCCATCATCGTCTGCATCCTCGTGGTGGCTGTGCTGGGGTCTGTCATCTACTTCCTGCACAAGAAAGGCAAGATCCCGTGTGGCCGCGCTGGGAAACAGGACATGTAAGCACTGCTGCCTGCCCATCCAGGGAGCCCTTGGGGACAGGGGTGCTTGCCATCACTCATGCTTCCCATCTCATTGCACCGGCTGCTCCCTGCCCAGCGCAGAGAGGGGCAATAGTGCAGCCTCGGGGGGACACCATGCTGGGGTCTCGGCAGCGCTTCCAGCTTCCCACAGGCTCTGCTTGCCCCGTCCTTGCAGGGAGGCAATGAGGAGGAGAGCAGAGGGGTAGAGCAGCCAAGGGAGAGGGGATGGGCAGCCCAAAGCTTTCTGTGAGCCGGAGCCTCATTCACCCCAGCCCCGCTCCAGAGCATCCCTTGAGATGGAACCAAAGCACAAGCGGCCACGTTGCCCTCTTTGGTATCGCGAACCTGTCTCAGAGTTGTCACCTCCCTCCCCTAGCACAAGGCCAGAGACACGTAAAGACAAGATTGTAGTAGAAGTTAAGTCAGATAAAGTGTCCGAAGAGGCGGGGCTCCTGCAGGGCGCCAACGGCGAGAAGAGATCTGCCGCTGACCAGGTAGGACAGAGCATCATCGTGCGCTGCACCCGGGGCCAGGGCTTGGGCACAGAGGTGAGGAGTGTAACGGGGAGGGCATCGAGGTTGTGCTTCCCTCCCCTCCCTGCTCCCCACCCTGCATGGGCCTCCGTCATCCATCATCCGCGCTCAGAGGGGCCGTGGGAGGGAGGGGAGGTGATAACGGCCGGGATTCCCGCTCCGAGGATGCGGCACCAGCGCACGTGCTCTGCTCCGTGCCAGCCCCTGGCACCTCCTGCTTGGCTCTGCCTCCTCCTGCGCTCCCTGGAGCAGGAGCCGGGCTCCCTGAGGAGCAATGGGAGAAGGAGCTGCTTAAACACCTCTGGCCGAGAGTCAGAGGCTGCGGGAATGGGCTGTGCTCTGGCATCTTTCAGCCACAGCTCTCGGTGCAGGATGGGATGAGTCTCCTGGGCTCAACCCCATCACGTTGCTGTCTGTCACACAGACACCTGCAGTAGAGGATTATCCCTAATGGCCTTTCCCCCCCCCCCCCCTTCTTTCTGTTTTGGTGGCCTGAAGAGCGAGAAATACATCGATCTGAGAAACTAGAGAGGGCCTGAAGCTACCAAGTGCTTTCTTCCTTCAAACCTTTCCTGCTCTTGGATTGCCTTGTCCCACCCCTGCTCCAGTACCTGGGGAGCACGGCCAGAGACAATGACTGCGTCGCGGTGCTGAGCTCAGGACACCTCCCTGGCTCACCTCTCTGTTACCTCAACCGTGGGCTTGCAGGTTGTTGGCAAAGCTGCACTTGCTTACTACTGCAGAGAAGCCAACAGCAACAGGAGGCAGAAATAACCCCATTTAAGCTGCCTGATGGCAGGATTGGAGGCGTTTGCAGGGAATCTGTACCCATATGGGAAGGTTTTGATGTGTTTCACCCCAAACTCGCTCAGCAAAGCAGATGGAATTGTGCTTTCGGGATGCCCCGGGCACCTTGGGTGTAGCGGTGTGGAGGTTGGACGAGGTGAGGGATGCAAGTGGAGGGTTAGAGCAGTGGTTGTGAGAGCGGGGAGGTGTCGGTGCTTTGCTTTCCCATTGTCCTGTTCTTGTCTCGGTTCAGCCCAGTGTGTCCTGGTGGTGCCGGGCAGCTGCGATCCTATGGGAGGTGAGGATGCTGTGGAGCAAGGCCAGGGGTGCCCACCTCTCAGGCACATGCCAGACTAAGGGCTTAGGGTATCTGGTTTGCAGTGTAGCCTCGCTGACAGGAGTGGGAGGGCTTCCCTCTCCCTGTTGCCCAGGAATTGGATTGCTTTTAGAGGGGCTGGCAACAGCAGGTCCCAGATGCCCCCCCCCCATCCCCATCCCCAAATTTAAACCTTAAGGAATGTCTCAGGGTTTGTGTTTTTTGTGCTGAGCAGTTACCAGCCCCAGGTTAAACCAGTTTGTTTCTGTGCTTCGGTGGCACCAGGCAGCTTGAATGGTGGAGAGGGGAGATGGATGGGCAAGCAGCCTGCCTTCAGCTTCTGCTGCCGTGGCCCTTCCCAGCCCTCTGCCTGCACCATGGCTCTCTCCTGCCTTCCTCTAAGAGAGATCAGCGCCCTGCAGCCCCTTTCCTCTAAGCTATGTACTCAGTGCTATGTTGTTCACAAGCCCCAGGCCTTGGGGTAGCTCTCTGCAGGTGATGGGGAGCCGTGCAGCAGCCAGCACCCTGCCAAAGCAGCGAGCTCTACTCGCGAGCTACAAGTGTTGTCGAAGCCAGAGCTTTGGTTTATATATATTTTTGTTGGGTTGTGTGTACATTTCCAGGAGTTTTGTCTGTTTTTTTTTTATATATATGTGAAAATAAAAGTACCAAGTTCCAAGCCGGGGTCTGAGTGTGTTCCTGCTGGCGGCAGCTCCACTGGAGCGGTAAGGGCTGCCCATCACCTGCCCTGGCCCCCCTCAGCCACAGGGCTCCCTAACCCTACCGAGGGTGGTGGCACCATGAACACTGCTGGCTCAACCTGCCTTTGCACCGGGGCTGGGGCAGGAAAATGGGTTGTGTTCACTGGCCATAGGTGATGCTATTTACAGGTATAAGTCTGATACCCAACGGGCAGATGAGGTGCAGAGAGCTGATGATGTGCATATATCCCCTGTACCTGGTAACAGAGAAGCCTATAGGTTCTAATAGGTAATTGCATAGACATCTAATACAGACACAGCTAACTACCAATACTAATACTTCTATAGATATTCCAATAGATAATCTAGGTGTTCTAATAGATAACTGTAGTACTAGATGGTAATACTTAGTTTTATTACTAGTGATGGTAGATACTGAAAGATAATACTGTTAGTAGAATTTAATAGATCTCAGTGATAGAATCTATTAGGTGCATTCACTGCTAACTACTCATAGTTAAGTCTAGCACTGGATTCTAATGAATAACATTATGGTAGACAGTTGTTTTGATAGCTACTATAGACACTAATTGATAGTAATGCCTTTTTTCTCTTAAGGAGCTCTAATACAGTCTAGCTTATTCGTGCTCTAGCTACTCTAGATCCTAATTGATCATTCTTATTGATATATTCGAATACATTTTAATTTCTATTAATAGCTACTATAGATGCTAAACACAACTAGGGGATTTGTTAAATGGTTATTTAGTAATTATGTGTAATTAGTTATTATTTATTATTTTTATTATTTATTAATTATTACCATTGTTAAAATAGTGCAAATTGACAGTTGCAATAACACTAATACAGGTAAGAACAGATAATTCTGTTAGAAGATTCTCATAGTTTATGAGACAAAATTGTATGGCTAGCTGTTAAGCATAAGAAATACAGGAATCCCAGTAGTACTGATAGGTTATTGCATTAATAACTGCTATAGTTAATTGGATAAGCAGATTCTGCTATCGATTCTACTGTTTCTAGCTATTAGAGAGGCTAATATCTGTAATATGAATAACTGTTACTAGGTACTGGTAGGTCATACAAGCAAATCTCGTCACCAGCTACTGTAGGCACTAATAAAGCCCCAAGCCTACAAGTATATTCTGATCAGTTAGGAGTGTGATTCTGGATTATGAACTTTATTAATCGATTTGATTGGATTAACTCGATCGACAGAATTATTAGTATCAACTTGGTATAAATCAATTCTGCCCTCTGCCAGCATCCATGACGTGAATGTGAATTTAACAGGTAACTGTTACAATAGAGAGTTAATGTATTAAATAAAGTAGGTATAAAAATCAAGCTAATTACTGCTTAGGACCAGCTACTCTTCATAGAGAACTTGTTAGCTTCTAGTACCTACTGTATAGGATGAAGTAGTTATCATCTGTGTTACTCCCTACTGCAGGTACTAATACATAGGTCTATTATTAGGATTCATAAAAAAACCCCTTTCGCTACTCCCTGCTGTAGATGCTAATAGTTACACATAGACCATTGTTTTGAACAGAAGAAACTGGAAACTGGGATTGTTGGTTAGGATCTCCAGCAGCTTTTAGCTGATAGAGGGAATATTCCAGCCCAATGCAATGGATGAACAGAGGACTTCATCTCTTCCTTTCACCCCCATAGCCCCAGCTGAGCCCAGTTACCACCATCTGACCCAAGGTAACCTTTGGAGAGGTCCATTTGACCTGAAGTGACCCCTCTGGGACCTATTTGGCCTGTAGTAACCCCTCTGTGACCTCGTGTGAACCATTTGACCTGTAGTAACCCCTCTGTGACCCCTTTGACCTGTAGTAACCCCTCTGTGACCCCTTTGACCTGTAGTAACCCCTCCGTGACCTCACTTGACCTTGAATGACCTCAAGTTGACCTTTTGAGAGGTGAATTTGACCTAAAGTAACCCCTCCTGTGACCTAAAGTAACCCCTGGAGAAACTTGGAAGCGTCGTTTGACCTGAAGTAACCCCTGTGACCCCATTTGACCCCTATGACCCCATTTGACCTCAAATTGACCCCAAATTGACCCCAAATGACCTTGAGATGACCTTTTGAGAGGTTCCTTTGACCTCTATGATCTCTTTTGACAGCACCCCCCCTTGTGAGTATTGGAGTTTATTTGACCCCAGGTAACCCCTTATCTTCATCTGAGCCCAATGTGACTTGGTTTGGGGGCTCCTTCAACCCCCTGCCACTTGTGTGTCCTTATTTGCCCCCATGTACTCTTGGTTGCCCCCCAAATGCCCTGGACGGGGGGGGGGTGGGGGTGGGAGGGGTCAGCTGGACCAGTGTGCTTTCTCTTGGCTCCATTTCTTGGGGTGTTTCTGTGTTAACAGAGTCCAAAACATGCTCCTTTTTGGATGCTCAGGGCTCACTGGGCTTCACAGATCCAGCCTCTCAGTGTCCCAGGGCGCCAGATTCACACCTCAGCCTCTCACCGGCCCCAGCACCATACGCTGGGCTCCAACAGTGTTTAGCATTGTACAGCACCCACTAGAACACACGCTGTTAGAAGCGTGTAATGTCGCCTGTGTACATGTCATTTTGGAGTCATTAAATCTCCTTTATACTTCATATATAGCCATAGTGTGTACCTGTGCAATATATGGAGCGACAGAGATGCTGTGCAATAATTAGACAAGTTTTTAAGAGGCCATAGTAATGTATTAACCCACTCTCTGTGAGGCAAATGGAGCCTAACAGACTCCAGCAGCATGGGACGATGGCTTCAGGATCCACTGGACCGCAGCAGACACTGCATTGGGCTCCACCCAATTCCATGGACTCTCTTAGACCCTCCTCAGGGGAGGTACCAAATCTCTTCATGTCATTCTCAGACTCCAATAGGTCCTGCTGGATTATGGACTTTATTAATCAATTTGATTAGAATAGACTATCTATGATATCTATCTAGTTATCGATGACAGATAACTCTATCAATAGAATTATTAGTATCAATTAGAATTATTAGTATCTATTTCTATGTTATCTATGATATCTATCTAGTTATCTATCATAGATAACTCTATCAATAGAATTATTAGTATCAATTACTATGTTATCTATGATACCTGTCTAGTTATCTATGATAACTCTATCAATAGAATTACCAGTATCAATTACTGTGTCATCTATGATATCTGTCTAGTTATCTATGATAGATAACTCTATCAATAGAATTATTAGTATCAATTAGAATTATTAGTATCTATTTCTATGTTATCTATGATATCTGTCTAGTTATCTATGATAGATAACTCTATCAATAGAATTATTAGTATCTATTTCTATGTTATCTATGATATCTATCTAGTTATCAATGATAGGTAACTCTATCAATAGAATTATTAGTATCAATTAGAATTATTAGTATCTATTTCTATGTTATCTATGATATCTGTCTAGTTATCTATGATAGATAACTCTATCACTAGAATTATTAGTATCAACTTGGTACAAATCAATTCTGCCCTCTGTGAGCATCCATGACGTGAATGTGAACTTAACAGCTAAACCAGGTACAAAGTGGTGATGTGCAAGAGATGCAGGAGGCTACGTGAACACCTCCGACTTGGCTGTCCCTGTGGAGGTGACTGAGACCAGGCAGGAGCAGGAATACCCTTTCCTCCAGGAGAGAAGCGACACGACCCAGACCATGTGCTACAACAAAGGGGATTTTATTTAAAAATAAACCTTTTTGTTTTCTTTTTGTACTGACACAGGTGAAGGAAATCCCAAAGAAAGCAGCTCTTTAGTGGGCAGCAGACGAGAATGGAAACAATTAATAAATAACATTAGTATAACCTCTAAACATGAACAGTGCGCTCGCCAACAACACGAGGACTTTTAAACCGAGTGAACCTTAAAGCTCAGCTACTCTCTGTAAGAATATTTACCTTCTGTTTCTCCTTATTCTTTACAGATCTGAAAGGATTAAATACTGCTATCATAGTTTTATATTAACGACACTATTATAGCTTTCTTAAAATAGTTTGTGAAAATCTCAACATTTTTAACACTGATATTATACAAATTGGTACTTATTTGTCATTCAAGGGGAAGAACAACATGTCTCTCCCCCCCCCCCCCCCCGCCACGAATTCCAAGCACATTTCTCTTAGGAACTTTAAAACCAAGTGTCCTTATTCCCCCCTCCTTTTTAAAGGGGCACCTTTAAGGAAGGGCCCTGGGAGTTGCATTTTTTTTCTTGCTCAACTGAAATAAACCCATTTACAGCAATGACCCTGCCTCAGGATTAGCTAATGGAATCAGCCTAGTGCAGGAAGCAACGTGCTGCACTCCGAGCCTACCCAGCTCCCCCGAAGGAAGGGCTCAGGGAAGGGCATGCAGAAAAGCTGTTCATGGTGAAAGCAAGGCCGCTGGTTCCCAGCAGAGACCCTGCAGGCTTCAAGCTGCAGCACTTGCAGAGGCAGACACACAGGGGCAGCGCTGCAGACTGGCAGGATATGTCCCATTCCCGATTCCCATTCAGCTCCGGTGGCACTGGAAGTCAGTCAGAAACCCTGTTCAGAGCAGTCGATACTTGCCTGCTTTCCCCAGCCACCTGCTGCTCACTGGGCTGGGACTCGTACTGGTCTGTGCCCAGCTCTTACAGTGCTGTTCTCTGCTTGCTGTGTGTCCGTGGTTGACAGGAAGGGGGGAAACCAGCATCTTGAAGAGCAGAACTTATCCTGTGTTACAAGCAAAAGCAATCCTGACCTACAATTCTACTGTCTTCACAACCAAGCTTAGTACAGCACCAGTCCAGACAAGTCACTGTTAGTAACAGGTGAAGTAAGAAACCTCCATGGCTGAAAAGCTATCAAGCAGTGTCAGAGCTGAAGTGACAATTGCCCCTCTTTTTGTCCCTTCTTTTCACCCCTTTCCAAGCTCAAAGGTTGTCTTTACAGCTTGTCTGCTTTGGGCTCCTCATTTTCACAGAGGGGTGGATACTCAGGTCCAGCCTAGAGGTGCAGCATTCCCTTAAGAAAGGCACTAGACATGTGGGGGTTTTGTTTCTTTTTAAAGTAGCATCATAATGTTAACTTCTTAAGAATAAAGATCAAGAAGGTGAAAGGAAGAAAGAGAAATCCATCTTGGGCTTATTTTTGTGAAAGAACAAGAAAAATGCACTGTACAGTGCGTGGACTGACTTCACAGAGCACAGCCATAGGACATGGTCAGGACTCTGCTGCACTTCAGTGGTTCTAGCAAACGCTAACACGTCTAAGGACAAAAAGCCAAGATTTAAGTTTCTTTAATCAGGCTGGGACAAAAACAGTGCACAGAAAGGACACATGCAGAAAAATCAGTGACACATGCCACAAAGACTGTTCTCTCTAATCTCTAAAACCTGGAACAACAGCCATAGGAACACCTCTCGGCACATAAACCCCAAAGACAGGCCTGTAACAGCTCTGCTAAGCATGATTTAGTTTAACATTACGACAAGAAGCCTGTAATAAACGGCTTGTACGGGACAGGGCATCACTAGTCTGATCACACACACTGTGCAAGACGAGAATTAAGGCTTTCTAGCTGGCTGGACTTGGCTCTTATGCAGCCTTGGCAGTGGCAAGGGTCACACACCACACTTGAACACACTTGCACTGAGTTAACACAGCAAATCGGGAACAAAGTGGCTCCAAACCTAACAGGGACCAAGTGGCAGCACTGGAGAGGATACACAAAAAAGAGGGCTATAAAACTGTAGTGCTCCCTCACAAAAGGGTTTTTACCTGGTTCTCCAGTACAAAGCCAAGGAGGTGACTCTCATATGCTAGGACTAGCTGCTCACAAGCGTAACATGCAGGTCTACAGAGGGAACAACCAGAGCTGCCCCGTGCTCCTGCCTCAGCAGCACCAGTGCTGGGCTGAGATGCACTGAGCAAGGCTGCTGTGCACAACTGGCAGAGCAGGGCACACAGCAAGAGCAGGTCTGGTTCACAATGCTGCACGTATGGGCAGGGGAAAAAGAACAGCTCTTCCTCCCCGAGTGCCACGTGCACTGACATCACCTCTGCAACTCAGCTCAGCACCTGGGGAAGCGCTCAGGCCCCGCTCCTGCCCTCTCTGTTCACCACAGCAGAGCACCGTGCCCGCTGACGTGCATCTCCCCAGTGTGTTGCATTTCCAAGCTTCAGCCCTCACCCTGAAATAGCAACGGTGGTGACAGCCTGGAAGTGCTGCAGGAGATCTCCTTACAGCATGGGAGAAAATATTCCTTACTACAGAATGCAGAGCAGTAAAGAGAGACAGTTCCTGCTTTGAGACTGACTGGAACTCACTGCACCAGTTTATAAAGCTGTAGGCCTAGAGAGACACCTATACTCTACATAAACCACACATTTCATGCTTAGTTCCCTTTGCCAGTAGTTGGTCGGTCCTCTCTGCCAATTGCAAGCAGAGATCTGGGCCCAGCCACGAGGCTCTTAAAAAGGCTAACCTGCATCCAATAATCCCCCCCAACAGTATTTCAAGTAGCAGTCCTTTGCCTAGTGACTACTGCTGCCCTTTGGGAGATGCCAGTGATGTTAGCCATGCTTCGAAAGGCTAATGGCCTCTCAGTGTACACAGAGCACTTGCTCATCTGTCAGGCTGCGATGCGTGCGTGCCTGCTTGATTTAACTCTTCTCAGAAGGAACTGCACACTTCTCACACGTCAAGCACATATGAACAGAGTCAAGTAGCTGAGTAGGCAAGTCAGGTTTTTTCCAAAGTAACAGCTGAGTACTGACTTTTAAAGCCATGTGATCACTTTACAAATACAGAAGATTCCCAGATCTGTTTCAGCACAGGCTCTGGCAATACCTTAGAGTAATGGCAATGGAAAGAAGAACCCCCCCCCCATGTTGTTGTGACAGCCATGCAGAGAACTGCTGCACTTCTTATACTGCAAAGCAGGTAAGACACCAACAAACACATCAGCTGCACCTACCAATTCCACAACACAGCCTGGCACGAAGACAGCTGGCTCCTGCAAAAGCTCTCGGAAGGAGATGATGGAATGTGTGTGAAGGCCACTACTCTGCACAGTCACCATGCAAGTAAGATAAATAAAACATCATATTTACCAGGTGCACCATTCCCAGAGGAAGAGCGTGTGGGAGCGCCCAGTGGCGGCTGCTCCATCAAGTCTGAGCATCGAAGCTCAGAATGCTCAAGGCTAAAGAAGGAGAAGCAGCAGCCAGCTCTTGCCTCCAGCTCTTCCCACCCTCTCCCACCCCTCAAAAACATGCAAACCTTTTCAGCATGCTGAGCTGCCTGGGATCTGACAGTGCTGCCGACAAGAGGACACATAGGAGAGAAATCCCTGCCCTGTTGAGATCCAAATGCCTGACAGAAGCTCATCAAGCTATCTCCAGGCAAAAAGGGAGGACTTGACTCAAGAGCAAGAAATGCTATTGTTACAGGCAAGAGGGAAACGCCACGGCAAACGGGAAGCAATCTAAAGATTCTTCCGAGGTCTCCTATTTATTCCCAGCAGAAAGTGACCTCCCAGCTGGCCTAAAAAGCCTGAGCCAGACACACAGCAGCGAACAGATCCAAACCTAGTACCACAAACCACAGGACACACCACGCCGACCTCAAGACTTGGTTTCTCAGAGCATTCACTTAGAATTCACAGCACAAAACACTCCCCCCCACCCCAGCCTCCAGGGCATCAGCTTGGGAATCCCTTGTTGTGAGACCTTTCTCTATGAAACACCCTGGAAAGAAATCTGTTCTCTCAAACAAGAGGTAGGGGTAAAGGACTCCAAAACATACACTGTATAAAACACCATTCTGCTCCGTTTCATCCCACTGCTTTGAAATCTGGAACCACAAAAACCTGACAACTGATTCTCTTGAGAGGCAGGACCGACCTCAGCACGAAGTCTCTAAAGGAACCCCCTTCCCCTTTGGTGCGGAGCTGGGCTACAGCTGCCCAGGCAGTTGGTCCACAGAAGATGTAGGCGTGGAGGTAATGTGCTATGTGGCCACATGCGCGGGGGAGGAAATGGAAACAAACTCCCGGAGAATATTCTTGGCCATTTCAATATTGTTATGTGCAATGACCAGTGCTTTCTGAATGTCCTGATATGAATAGCCTTGGCTCATTAGGTTCTCGATCTCACTGGAGAGCTGCAGTGATGCACTGGTCCCACTGCTGGCTCCGCCTGGCTGGCAGCTCCCTGCTTTCCGCTCAGAGTTGATCCTCCGTGGTAGCGGCTTTGGCGGCCTTTCTGGAACTTGAGAGCCATCGGAGAAACCTGGAAGGAGAACCAAAGGCATTGCTTCAAGAAAGGAGACGTAACTCTTGCTTGGAACAACGCAGCAACGACATGAGACTGATAAATGGCACTGCAAAGAATGCCACTCAAAGCTACGCCACTTGCTCCAACCAGCCTAGCCTGTAAGGATATGCAACTTCACCAAACATCCCATTGCCTCCTAGAATCAGACAGCAACCCCCGGTTTAACTGATCTTGCCTCACACTGCTGGCCACATTGAAGCGTGCTGACGGAGTGGGTGCACAAAACCAGATCTATCAGTTCCAACTCATCCACCGTAAGTGCTCCAGCAAGTGAATTATGGTCTCTGAAAGGTCTCTTCCCTTCCTCTACAGGCCAGGGCCACCTACAAGAGCTCCTGCTGAAGCTCACCCTACCTAATGGCTGGCAGCTATGGCAGATCAATAAGCTCAGCCTGTTCTGCCTTTCCCCTTAGTCATTCAGATGTGTTACTTGCCAGTAGCCACATCGTGGGAAGGAAAAAGAATAGCCAATAAACCAAACGAGAGACATAACACTCCAAGGCCTTAGGGAAAACCAATGCTGCTTAATGCATTAATCCAACATCCGATAGATCTTTGAGCTCTAACCTCATCTAGCATGGCAGAGAGCATTCTTCCCTACTCTGCAAACCACAGGCAACTTTCCTGCATGAACATTTGACACCACCTTAAAGTTGTATTTGTCTCCTGGATAATGTCCTCAAGGCAATCAAGACAGAGCTTTCTAGCAGTACAACAGACAAATCCATAAGGCTAAGCATGCCCAAACAAGCCCTTTGTAAGAGTGGGCACTGCAGCACTGGTCAGAAGAGAAGCAGTCATTGCAGAGCCTTTCTGAAAACACACTGAAAACACTAAGAGGGAGAAGGCTCCTCAGGAAGCAAATTCATCCGCGCTTCCTCCCCAACCACAATGCAGTTCAGCTCCCTGCTCTTCAACCTCCAAGCTCCTGACACACAAACAGCTTTTTGTAGAGTGGAGAAAAGGGACTACCCACTTCTCTCCCCTAAAGTGCCTTTTGAATTGGCTCTTTCTGCTCGCACTGGATCAAATTTCAGAGCCCGTGGGTCAATCTGAAAGGACAACCACTAGCACAGCTCCTCTGGTAAATGATTAAGAAACCAAACTGTAGGGAGAACATAAATCTGCCCAAATGCATCCCAGGCTAGGCACGTGTGCTTCACACCAGACTACAGCAGGGGCCAATTCCCAGTGTTTCACAAAACTGCATATGCTCCCCAGAGCAGCAACAATCAGCATTCCTCATTAGCAGATCTCCTACCACTACACATCCAGACAATAGCATTGTTATTGCAGGGCTGTAAAAACAAAGAGGAGTCAATGTTTAAGGGGAGTGCTTCACGTGGGAGGAGGATGTGAGCTCTCTCTGCCCTTTCTAAGCCCTCTCAGCAACATTCTACAGCACAGTGAGACTTAAACAATGAGGCAGGGAGCAGGGAGGAGTGGCAAAAGCTCATAAACTTCTCTGCACTGCTAAACCCTTCCCTGTGCCAAAGAAGGGCAAGCCCAGGGAAGGGGAAGTGGTGAAGGAGGTGAACAAAACACTCACTGGAGCAAATGGTCCTCCATAAGGAACAAGAAACTCACTCCTCTTACTTGGCAAATCACCAGGGTGTTCAGATAATGCGGAAAGCCCCCCAACAGGAAACGTTTCAGAGCTTCCTTTAGAGCTGCTGGGCAGTTGTAGGGAATAAGTCGAGCATTATTCAGCTCTTGGAGAGATGAGGCTTTAGTCTTCCCTTCGGAGATGCGCTTACAGCCACAAGGACAAGATGTCCTCTACTCCCCAGGGACAAAAAGCTGACCTCGCTGAGCCACTAAGGTCCCTGCTCAAGGGAACTGACGGCCTCAAACAGCTCACTTGTGCCATCTGCTGGGAGCAACCGCAGGCGAGACCGAGCCAAGCTGTGCAAGGCCAGCACTGTCATCTACTTCTAACAGCTCTAAGTAACGTCCCGAAGATCTGCTGCGTGCCCCGGTACACCCTGGCACAAGACAGATGCCATGCCCTGTAGGAAACAGTGGCTTGAGGAATATCCTTGAAGCTGAGGAAAGGCTTTCCTAACAGTGATTTAAATGCTATTTGCAAGCTCAGTGATGAAATAAACACCTCTGCTTTATAAACCCTCACAGCTTACATACAAACCCTCGAGTGAGTGACAGTGCATAGCAAGCCATCGGTACCCACTACAGCATGAAGAATACCACGTTCTCTAACCTGTCACAGGGTCATTTTCCAAAGACATTCGGCTGAAGGCAGGTGTGGCATTGGAGATATCAGACAGGGTGCGACGAGCGATGGCAATTGGTAGTGGTGGTTTGGGGACATCATAGCCATCCTCTTCATTTTCTGACTCTTCAGGGCCGTTGCTGGCAGTGGCTGCTGCCAGATCCCCTTCGTCTAGAAGAAGAGGCACATTCTGATGAGCGCTGGCACTGAACAGAGCCTCTGTCTCTCGGGGCAGACGCTGGTCCCCTGTAGTCCACAAACATTGACAGGACACAGAACAAAGGTTTTGCTGCCAAAACCCCACGTTCAACAGAAGCTCTTTCCAGAAGGTAGCATTAGATTAAAAATCCTTATGATAAATGTGGGCTGACAACTGCTGCCCATAAAAAAAATAAGAACCTTCCAAACAGCAACTTTTAGAACAACTGTTATTTTTACAATGCATTCCAACCAGGCTCCTCAACAACATCCCCACACGCGATGCAGCCTGCAGTAGAGACCCAGATGTTTCCCCATGCACCCTGGCTGTTTTAACAGCAAAAGCACGTAACATTTAACTGAGCCCGAAACGCCTTTCCAACTGTGACTGGGACCAATCCATTGTCCTCCAGTTTCTCAGGGCTTTTTTTAGCACACCCACTCACCACAAGTGTTGACAGCCTCGAAAGCTGAGGATGCTGCTTGGGAGTGGATGTTGTACATTGCTTCATACGTACAGCCATCCGTCTGCTGGTCGCAGTCTAAAACTCTGAGGGAGAGAACAAGCATTTCTCTTCAGACAAGTGGCAGCAGTAAACCACCAATGCAGAGTCTCTGTGACTCTAGAAAATGCTCAGTAACGTCCATTGCAATAGAGCGTATTGGCTTAAAGGAGTTTGATACCACCAGAACACCACCTTTTAATAGAATTTAGAGTTTCAGTTGCTGCTGCTCTCCAAAGGTTACTATCAGAAAGACAGGGGAGTGCTTATCTGACTCCTTTAATACTGTATAGGGATTCTGCTATCAAGCAGAATGTATAGTTACTATGCCAGGCTAGATCCGGTGAGTATCACTGGGGGAATGCAGCAAACCCAGCAAGCAAAATCTCCCCCCTAGTAAACAAATAAGCAAAAGCTTTCCCAGAGCTGGGAGGAGAAAGCCCAAAACACACAAACAGAACCTCACCGTAAACTCTGAGCCATTTCCAAAGGCATTTTGAGCTCCGGTTTTTGTACAGCAGGACCTGGAGGCACTACAGGCAGAGAGGATGGTGACATGTATTCGGTGTCTTCATCACTTTCAGACTGTTCCCCAGGAGGCAGTTTTGGTACAGGCAGTGGTCTGGAGGCAGAAGAAACAATATATAAACATGAGAAACACATTTACACCAAATCTGATTAATACCAAAGTGGCCTTTAAAATCCACAGTGGATGGAACAAGCAGTCAGAGTGATTCTGACTACAGAAATAATCTGGCCTTCAGCATTCTTAGCAGCCCAGGTACACGGGCACACTGACACAAGCTCATAATGCAATCATACACATCACACACCACCCACTTCACATAAATACCAACTCAAAAGTGAATTCATACAAGAGCTAATAGCAACTGTAGCCTGTTTCCTATTGCCACAGCCAAGGGGAACGACCACCACTATCCACAGAGCTTTGGGATTCTGATTGAATCTGCTTCCTTTAGATTGGATATTTTGAATCTGTTAGGGGTTGAAATTAAGGCTGACAGAGTTGTGTCAGATTCTGTCCCAGGCACCAGCATGGAGAGAGCCCTACAGTTACCATTCTGTAAGGTATAAAAGCATGTGAGCTAGAAAACAACAGACCTGGCAGCTAAGGAGTAGATCGCATTGGCAGATGAGGAGGGTTTAATCTTGGGGTGCTCACCCTCTGAGGTTGTTGGGGGAGCACTGTTCAAGCTCTGCAAGACAAAATTCCAACCAGGAATCAGAACCACCACAGATACCAACAACACAGTTGCCAAGCTGTCAGCCAGTCATTCCCAACAGCCCGTGGGGGAACGAAACATCTTCATTTACGCCAAAGCATTCACTAATGCCTTAGAAATCCTGGAGTTCTGCGACAGTTTTCCCTCAGTGTGGGTACCAGCTGGGTTTTCCTCCTGTATCCAACTGCTTGTTTACACAAAACCTGCAGGAACTTCGTAACTTTTGAGATTCCAATGGCTTTGGCAAATTCAGCTGAAACAGCTCGAAGGCCAAAAGAGGGGACAAGAGGAAAAGGATGCAGACAAGCACACACATCCCAAGACAGAATGACAAATGTCCAAGTGTTATTTTCTTGGACAATCTGGCTCAAAATGTCCTGCCTCTCAATTGGAGAAAGCTGGAGGTTTAAAAAGGAAAAATTAGGGGAATGGAATGACAAAAAAACCAGGCAAATCTGCCTGGGATTTCTTTTAGAGAACAATATGTTGGACTATTAAGTTACACATCCTGACATTGGTAACAGATCCAGATTTAACTCAGATTTTACCGTGTTAAACTCATCACAGCTCCTGAGAAGAGTAAACTGCACTTTTGCAGCATTCCAGCTCCCAGCACAAAAGATTCCCAGTTTTTCAGAACTGAAAAGTGAGCTATGATCATGAAACTGTGCCTCATGACTGTTCAGACTGGGATTTCAGCCTAGCTCCCACGAGGCACCAATGCACCTCCCTAGGAAGTCCTCCCATTATTCTCCCTTGCCCAGGATTCACCAGTTCCTTTCCACCTCTTCCTTGGTGCACCCTATTCCAATGAATATTCTATCCCTTACGAGGACACCTTGGAAGACTTAATTCCTTACAGATTACCTTCACCTCCAATAGGCCTACTCACCCCTGGGTTGTCCAGGCTGAGCGTGCTCCCAAGCCGATGGCTGTCAGCCCTGGATTCTATCTGAGAGGGCAAGGAGAAGGGGAGGGAGTGCCTGTTTGACAGTTCTCTCCCAGCCCAAGGGTCACCGGGACTGAGAGCTACAGAGGGGGCTTTTGGAATGGGCCTGGATGGCCACAGATCTGCCTGGCGGGTGGAGGGCACAGGGGGTGGTTTGTCTCTCGAAGGGCAGTCTCCCGGTGTGCAGGGCAAGGGACGTCTCTGAGGTCGACCTTCGGTCCCAATGGAATGTGGCCTGTCCGGAGGCGGCGGCGGTGGGAGATCTCTGAGCGTGGGAGGGATTGGGAGAGGTTTATCCTTGTGAAGAGCACCAGGAGCAGCCTGCAGGGCAAGGGAATGCGAAATATTGCTTAACAAAGGTAGTTCAGCCACAAACCATCGAAAAGAGGGAGGCAGGCAGCAGAAGGGTGAGCTTTTATCTATTTTTACATGAAATTATCTCAAAGGGTGTGGAGATAACTCTCCACATCTCCACAAGCTAACCCTCCCGAGATACCTTCTCTACAGGCTTGAAGAGATAACAGGGTACCTACGTGCAGCTACAGCGAGACACTAAATACCCCAGATGATTTTTCTAGAAGGAAAAGAAGCTCACATCAGCACTAGATTGGATTCCAAAGCACACCCATCACTTACAGAACCGATGCAACTGTGGGTTAGTTATACAAGTTAACGTTCATCGGTCAGCCACGAACAGTCATAGAAATGGGTGTTTTCTTCTGCCTGAATTTTCAAGCATCATTTCATTACTTCATCCAAACTAGCTCAACTGCTGCTGTACCTCAAGAGCCAGTGATCAGATGCCACCAAGACCATACTGCTGCCTTCTGCTAGTCAATCAGACAAGCAGTTAATACGACACCTTCCCTGATAGCTAGAACGAAACACAAGCCCACAAATGCAGCTCCAAAGAGCACAGGCTAAAAACCAGTGAAGAGACTGGTAATCACAATAACTTGGTAGCTCAGCAGGAGGACACCAGTCACCCTAAAAGAGCAAGTACTTCACCTTAGGACTGGCTTCTTTCTAGCAATTGCATGGGCAAATGTGAAGAAAAGACAGGCCCTTTAAACAGCAAAAAGGGACTCTCCAGAAGGAAGCATTTGCTTTCAGGACAGATTGGACTGGAATGGAAGGGGGAATGGAAGGAAAATGGCCCAACAGGAAAAGGAAGAAGAAAAATGTCTTGTGTGAAAGCACTTGGGGATGTCACAGAGGTTCACCACAATGCTCTCCTCCCTGCCTGCCCCACCAAAATGACAGCTGAAAGGGAAAGCAGTGTGTTTGACCTTTGAAGTGGTCCCAGGACTGGAAGCCCCAGGCGGGTTGGCCACTCGCTGCTGCAAGAGATCCAGTCGTGGTGGCACGGGAGGAAGGGTGGCCTGGGGAGCTACTGAGAACGGAGAAGGAGGACGCTCGACCTGAGGAAGAAGAGAATGGGAAAATCAACAAATGGCAAACCCCAGCAGAGCTCCTTTCCTCTAGAGAGGCTTTCGAGCTCTGTGATCTGTACTGGCTTCAATACTGCTCCTGAATTAACAATAACTACCGTATCAGTAACCATCACACACCAGGGAATGAAGGCAATTTCCCAGCACTACAGCATTTGACTTTCAGCAAGCCCTGAAGATCACCAGTGGCTTTAGCTGTGGCACACAACTGAAAACGCACACTTAGTGGTGGTGCAGTAACAGAAAAGCTGTTTTGCTGCCTTACTGGGCCCTCCCTGAGCAGGAGCAAGCTTCTTTTCAACACAAGAGGGTATGATCTGCTGCAAAACTCACTGCAGGTGCCGCTGTGCTCACTAGCGCCAACAGAGCCTGCTGCAGACCATGACAGGATGTCACACTGCTTTGCTTTCTCAAAAACCACCTCCTGGAATAGGTTTTACTGTTTAATACACGACTTTACATGGTGGAAGCTAAACAGAAATACAGGTAAACCAGCGTAAAGGCTTCTTGCTGACCAGGAAAGGCAACTTAATTTCGTGCATTCAACTACTAAAAACTAGCCAAGTTCAAACCCACTTCCCTATGCAGTAAAACACTGCAAAGTGCAGGTGTGCAAGAGCAGCAACACGTTATTAGAAAGAAGTAAACCATGCAGGGATCCATACAGAATGCCAGTCTTGTGCCCATCTCCTGGAAGGACGCAGCACTAATGGCAGAGAATTATCACACCTTTATTATACAGATTTATCAGACACCATATAAAAAAATGACAGTCAAATTGACTTGCAGAGCAAAATAGCCTGCCCTCTACCCCATTAGTCATGAGGACCTTGGTAAGACTCTATCTAGTTGGCTGTATTAATCACTGGGGAAAATGGATGAATTCTTGCTGATATGAGTGAGTTATGGCTAATAAATCAAAAACAGCATTGCTGAGTATACAGAGAAGTGTTATAAACCTAGATCTTACATTCCAGCAGGTCAAGCCAGCCTTTTCACCCTTCTTTCAAGACAACACACAAAAGATCAAGGATTTCCAAGTGCAATTACCATTGCTTAATAGAACTGACAGTGTGAACTAAATGGACAAAACTGATCCTAAATCCATGTTTTCCATACTGTGTGATATCTTTTGTGCTATAAGGTCTGACAACCCTCACCACAGAAAACTGATGGACAACACGCAGTCTGCGTCCATCCTGCCACATCTACTAGCACACGCTCTGGTGACCTTACTTTGGTACCAGCGAGTTCTTTCATCATGAAGAGGGAATCATCAGCTCTGTCGTCGTCGTCATCATCATAATTGGGCGAGGGAGTTCCTTCTGCCCCTTGTCGTGACAATCCTCCTCCTCCTCTGGGGTCGAACGGGTCTACTACGATTGGCTCCGTGCCTTTGATTTCACAGCGGCAAAAAGGACATCCCTGGCCTTCTGATTCCTTCATGGAAGAGAAGAGAGCTGTTATACACCACTCCTGTCAAAGAGCAACTAGCCTTACTCACAGGGCTTAACAAGAGGCAACACCTCACCTGCCACGCAGTGAGACAGGACGTGCACATCAGGTGGCCGCACGGCTCAATCTTCACATCCTTGTCATTTTCAGCGCATATTTTACACAGCTGAAACGTGGAGCCCATCTCGCAGTACAGTTCATATTGTTCCTTGGGGCAAGACAGACATACGGGGTTAATGCTGTAAACCCAACACAAGAACACGGCGCAAAGGAGAACAGAGATCTGCAAGGATTTCACTATGGTTTTATGCACTAGATACACCTGTCAAGGTCTGAAAAGAATGGATTTCAAGCTAGGCCAGATTTTCATGTAGGTGTCCCAAAAGCAGGGCTCAAGACGTGCTGCATGGCACAAGAGCACGAATATGTGTCAGAAACATCCTAAACCCAAATAAACCTTACAACTGTCAGCCCCGCATAAAGCTTTACCTAACCTCTGCAATCTCCTCTGCTCATCCCTACCGTTCAAATCCCCACCTGTAAAATACATCATCCTTAAAAACAAAGTCTTGGGGATACCAAGTAAGCCAGAATCCTACAAACAGCTAAGGAGGCTAGGAATTAGGAAGAAAGTTAGCAAGTTTGATGGGACAGAATACCTTGCTCACCTGTGTAACTTTAATGTGGTCCTGAGGTGTGGGTTCACATAAGCCAGTCAAGTCAGGATTCTGATTCCGGCCATCGGGAAATAAATAACTGTAAGTAGTTGGGGGAAAAAACAGATCTTGTTCTCTGTGTGTGTATATACACACGTGCATACACACACATGAACGCACACATAAGGTTTCTTTTGGGGAGGGCGGAGGAAAGAGAAGAATGAGGGTGGGAATTCAAGATATTCTGAATTCAGAAGGAGATTTGGAAGGATTTTACTATGGGACAGAACCCCAAAATGTCATTCTTCGAAAGAAAAGTTTCTTTTCCTTCCTGACAGCAATTTTCCTTTCAAACAGGATGTTATGGTCCCAGGCTACTCTTCTTAAATCATCCTGTAGTGAAACTGTAATAGGCAGGGTAATAAACCTGATACCATAATAGAAGTCGCAGTGGCTCAAATTAGGCACTATTGGCAATTGAACTGTTTTGCTGAATCAACAACTAAATTAAAAGGAAGAGCCAAGAGATGTCCAAAAGGGTCTTAGTGATTGTTTGAGCTCTGCAATGTGCTGCCTCTCTCGTGATGAACCCAGAAGGTACATTTTACCACTCGACTGACTGACTTCAAGCCCTCATCACAGGATGAACATTCATAGAGCAAACAGCGAAAAAAGGGCAGAAAACTCGATTTTGTTAAAGTTACTTACAAGCCTTCCCTGAAGCCATCAATCAGTGCTTGAAAGAGAGGTTTGTTGTGGGGGATTGTCTGAAGAATGTTCCCATCTGCAGTGACATAGCCAATGGCCCACTGACCGAGCCGTGTACAGCTCAATCGGAAAATATAACTAAAAACACACAAAGGAAAGGAAACTTCAGTTTGGACTGGAGCAGACAGAGAAGACTGAGGGTCAAGTAGGCAGCCATTGCCTGGCTATCTCTAGACAGCAAACGAAAACCTAGTAGGGATAACTTGATTTATACCAGCTTTCCTTAATTATCCCCCAGGCAGATCAAAGGAGAACCTTGCAACCTGATACAAACTGAGGAAAGCATCCAAGCCCTGGCCTCCAGGTGAAATTAAAGCCAGAGTCCAGGGCAAGAAAAGTGTTAGCAGCCTTAAAATCATTTGTTTCAAATTAACTTCAAAAAACCCTCAGCAAACAACAAACCCAACAGATGACACAAGGTTTCCATTCTTAAAACCAGCACAGAATCAACCACATAGTAACAACCTCCAGAAATTAACACTTGGCCCTTCTGGCATAAAGGAAAGGCTGTTAGCCTTGCTGCATTGGGCCAAGTTCTATTCAGGACATTGGGCAGCTCAAAACTGTTGCCCCACAGAGCCTCTGAAGTGTGCCCAGCCTGCAGCATTACCTTGCTGCCTACTCTGCCCACCATCATGCTGCTTTGTCTGTCTAAAGCTGCCTTCAAAGGTACACACTGCTCTGAGGGCTGCAATCCACTCAGCTCTCCTGGTTTTATGTGTACACACCAGAAAGTTATGGGGCCTATAGATACACGCCCTTATTTATGGTCCTAAATGCCCCATTGTTTAGGCTCATTCAGGCAGGGTCTGCCTCTGTGTCCTGCTCAGGCCTGAGGGAGCTGCTGTGACAGCTGGGAGGGGTGGGCAGGAGGTAAGTCACCCCATGAAGGCAGGGCAAGCTAGGGTTTGTCATAGTCTAGGTTTCTGAGGAAGGAGGACAAAGACAAACCAAATCCAGTCTCAGTTGGTGCAGTAACCAGTGACGTTAGCAAGAACGATCCAAAAAAGCAACTGCTGCTGAGCACTAACCTGCCAGGTTTGTGAATGAACTTCTGAAGCCGGGCTTTCACCTCATCATACGTTAGGAATGCCATATAGCCAGGATGAGTCACCGCTAGACTGTTCCAGTTCCTGAGCAAAGAGGACCACGGCTATAGAAACAGCAAAGAGGTACATTAACCATCCACTTCTAAAAGGTATCACCACATACAATATTCCTTACTCAAAGGGATGAAGAGTTAAAGCAGCAGGTTTCTTATCCACTATAAATCCAGCAGAGGAACTAAACACTACACTCCCAGGCACCAGCCTTAGCGTTTGAGTTTCTTGTCGGTGATAAAAACATCACTTAAGACAGACCTTAATCAAAACTCCTTTAATAAATGCTAAGGGAGAAGCCACTGAGGTCACACCAAGCTCAACAATAGCGACCAATTTGTACTGCTTCTGCAGAGAAAATGACTCATTCCTGACACAGGGATAAAGATGGGAGTTTAATAAGATTATGCACAGGACCAGAAACCATGACTGGTCCAATCTCTAACACTGACTTCCTATACAGCCTCAGCAAAGTGCCCTCCCCTCTCTGTCTCAGTTTCACTATGTGTAAGATGCTTGTGACTATTCCTCAGCCACTTAACCTCACTTGGGTGTGGCAAGGATTACTGGCTACTCTAAGATCTGAATACATAAACCAGCACATCCATGTCAAATATTCCTTCAAATGATACAGAAAAAGCTGAAACAACCGTTTGGAAGCTTTCAATCCTGAGAAGGGTTTGGGTGTCTCAATCTCATCCAACTCTTCCGATTTTCTCAACTCATCTAAAAGAAGATGGGAGCTCTCCCTAACAACTTTGCACCTCTGAGGAACTGCAGCAGCTCTTAACTTGCTCTTGATGTACTGCAGCTGGAAAAAGTACTGAATGAGATCAGCTTCATTGCAACACTGCACATGGGCATTTTTCATCTAGACCTATCTTAATTACAACCCACCCTATCACATGGGAAAAGGCAAGTCAGAGCTAAAGAAATAAGTGTTTGTTCTTGTAAATACCCAATTGTGCCATCAGAAGCTGTGGTTTTGAGTCTAGCACTATTAAAGACTATGGGTTAGAATTTTAGCTACTAGCGATAAGGGTATTTCTCCTGCACAGAACACAGACATGTCCACAACATCCTGGCTGTGACAGTTCAAAAGCTGGGAAGCCCAAACTTCCATGCCTGTACTCCATCCTGAACAACCCCTCCGTGGAAAATAAATCTGACAAGAAAGCAAAGGACAAGGAAAGACAAAGTGATAAACTAAGCTTTACATTTCCTGGCTTACAGAACTTGGGTCAGAACTTGAGTCTTAAAGTGACCTTTGAAAGGGAAAAACTGATTTGTGGGAGGACAGTGAATGTGCCTTACAGTTGCAGTATATATTTGGACAATCTTTTCTTCTACAACCAGAAGTACCACCCACTTTTACTGCAATATAGGGTCCTAAGTAGTACTGCAGCTGTTTAGGGGATGAAGGGCAAGACGCCCAAATCCCTTACAGCATAAATCATTTCAGCGTGTAAAAGACAGTTTGTCCTGGGAAAGGGGTCTGACCTGAAGCACTGAGGCACATTTCAAGTGATTGCCAAGCCTCAACCCTTACCTGAAAAAGTCGTGTGAAGATATCAAATTCAAATACTGAAATGTAGTCATTGCACGTCAAGTCGATCGTTGACTTCAGGGCCATGGCTTCCAGCCCTGAACTGATGGGATGCACTTCATGCAAGGCCTGACGGAAGCTTTTCCAAGGAACAATGGTCCTGGGGAAAACCAAGCCCTCTGTAAATGTGTTGCATCTCAAGACCACCACTACATACGTACCTTATACACTTTTATTGTGAGCATGCACCTCATGATAACGAAAGTGAAGAAACTCAGAATCAGCCACAAGAGATCTGTTCGTGTTGTGCAAGCACAGATTCCTCGTTACTGCAGTAAATTAGCAGCCAAATGAACAATTTTCTCTGCACATGCAGAATGTTTGAACTCCTGCTTTCTCCCTTCCCTTTTTCTGCACTCTGATCATGTATGGACCTGTCTGTACCCCGGGCTGCATGGAACACTGTCACTTGATACGAGTTTCAGAATGTCGTGGCTGGTAGGGAAGGAGTTCACGGGCGGTCTTTTAGTAGAGGTCTATATAGTTCAAAAGCAGGGAAAGAAAAGCAGCTGCAAAAGGAGGGATTAACTGGAGAAGATAATCACAAGGCTCCTGTTCACAGGAATATTTTCCTCCTTTCAAAATATCAAGTGGAATACAAACATAGAAAGAACATGCCTACCTTCAGGCATGTTCCTCATGACTAAAGATATTATTGCTTTCTGTTCTGACAGCTACTAATTAAACTCTTTATGTGAAGCACCTGAAGTTACCTTAGTTAGAAAGCAGTAGCCAAATCCATTCCCTTTAATCCTCAAGCATTGCTTTGGACATTGTAGACTTTGGTCTACAGTCCATCCAGTCATCTTTCAATAGATACAAAAGTGAAAACTGAGATTTCAACCGTTTGCTCTTCACTTTCTCCTCCATTCTACCTTAACAAAGCCATTATGCAACGTGACAGAAGTTCAGAGAAGCCAAAAGAAAGGTGACTAAGTGATTAGACAAACTAATTGGAGGGAAGGTGAAATGGCTTAGCTAAAGGACAACTAATATTGAGGGCATGGTAACCTTTGGATGAAGAAAGCAGATTAGTTTGCATAGTTACTTACAAGTTACGGAATTAAATTAAGGAGGGGAAAATTGAAGCTGAATAATAGAGGGAAACTGTGACAGTACCAGAGTTTCCTAGGGAAAGTGAGGAAAGACCCATCACCTGACACATTTAAAACCAGACAGGACAATGAACTAGGGAATATAACGGGGGAACAATCCTGTATCTCACCCCAGACAGTGGACCGAATGACTGTAGGTCTCTCCCATTGTTCATGTGAACCTTAACAAAGACTCCTCTGAACAGCTTTGAAACCTACACGCTGCTGCGTGCGAGTCGTTCCCACAATTCGATCTTTAATCACAGTTAGAAACTTACTTTTCCCCAAAAGCCTTTCTCCAAAACTCGGCTGCATCCGCCTTGGTGATCCGGAACGTGTCCCCCTGGAAAAGGCCGCTTGGGAAAATACCTTTGAGCTCGGCCAGCATATGGCTGAATATCAGGGATAACTTTGTCAGGTTACGCCTACGAAGGAGCACAAAAAAACAAAGGTCTCTTGTAGAGAAGACAGATGTGGTTTAGCACTGAACAAAACAGAAACCGTACCTCCTGCTATTCGAGCATCCCAGCCTAGAAAACTCCTCTTGCTTGGGACCCTGTTTACCCAGCATTCAGAGCACATCCACCACAATGTACTTACCAGCAAGGTCGGTGTTTGTGAAGACATTTTCCACCAAGACTAACTTTGCATAATCTCTTTGAGATGGGCATGTTATTTCCATGGCAAAGCCTCCCAAGAAAACACAGGCACAGAAAATGTCCAAACCTGGCATTCAGACCTTACCTATCAACTCAATAACACTATAACCAAAACCTCATCAGACTCCTTCGCTCTTGGGTCTAAGAATTCCCTATGACAGCACATAAAACTACTACTGCCTTAGACCACGCAAGCTGAATGTCCTTTCAAGTCTCCAAGGGTCCCAACAGAGTAGATTTGCTCAGATAACATCTAAGTGATAACAACAGGTCCAGCTCTCAAGGGAAGGTCAAAACACCTGCATAATGGGAATAACTTACATACAAAAGCTTGATGGTTCTTCTTCAAAAGCTTGAGAGTCCTTCTCAACCACATTGCACTGAGTAATTATCCAATTTAATTACAAATTGGTACAGATCCCTTCTCTGCCTAAACACACTCATGTGTCTGAAGTGCTCTAGTCCATCAGGTTAGGACCTTTTCTAAACTGGAGAGGGAAAGCTGGAGGAGAGAATTAGTCAACATGCAAAGGATTTCCAGGAGTAGAAGACAGAAGGACTCCTGCCTAGCAGAGAGGACACAGCAGCATCGGGAGGTAAGCTCTATGCTGCAACTGTGCTAAGCAGAAATAGAGCTAGCTTGGGTACCTCAAAGCATCAGTGCCTATAGCAGTACAGGAATAACAGTCTTCCTATTTAGGACACAAACAACAGCACCATTACACACTAGAGAGGTAGTCTTCTATTCATAGACGGGGAAAAAAAAAAGTCACTAGTGGCATCTATTTGTATCACTCCTTTATCCTAATAAAGGACGATTCTCTTCTATTCTACTCCATTACATTATCCAGATGCTAGGAAAATGCAGTTTCTGAAAAGATTCAGGGCTATTTCTAGGCCAGTGGCTTTTTTTCACCCCCATGTCACATGCCTGAAGGTAAAAGAAGGAACTAGCATCATGTGGGAAAGGACAACTTCTACATTACACCCAACAGACCGGAGCTGGTCAGAAGACTGCACCACCACCAAGGCACTGCACGGAGTCAGTCAGGACATTGAGCAACAAGTTCTGCCGCAGACTGCAAACGACTGACCCACCCAGGGTAGAAGCATCTCCGGTCACACAGCATTTTCTTAATGCCTTGATTCCAAATTCTCTCCCTGCATACGTTACTATTGCAGTGTGCCACCGCCCCTAAGACAGCTGAGCTTGGCAGCACACTATGCTCCCCCCAGGTTCCAGCTCTTCAACAACTTTGCATTGGACTGGGTCCAATTTACTTCACCTTGGCCATTTTTCAGATAGCTCTTACTCCAGAGAGGCCATTCCTGCTTGAAGTACTGACCCTGTTACTCTGCCTGACTGCAGAACTGACCCCCAGGTAGAGACAGGGAACTGCCTGCAGACTTTCTGCAAAGAGGCTCTGGACATTTGGGCCTAGGTCTTCTGGCTCCATACCATGCTTTCATACAGTCTAAACTCAACTGGAAGTGGTCCATTTTGCTTGACATATATTCTGCTATTCACTCCATGGCAGTTCTTTCTCTGTGCTGGGATAGAGTGGGGGCAGACTAGGAGGTATACATGGCTCAACCTTGTAAATCTCCTCGGAGAGCAGCTCTCGCTCCTTACCCTCATTTATTCAACTACATTTTGTGTTTCAACAAGGATGTTTGCCCCAAGTGTTTACAGAAGGTGTCAGCTACACAGCCAGGGGCTCTGGTTTTTGTCATTTCATACATGCCCAATAACAACAGGTGCTCAAGATTAACAAAGTCAAAGCATGCAGATGCTCTTCCGTCAGCTGCTCCGCTCAGCACCTCTCTACTGGATGCATTACACATTCAAACTGGGTGTGTTTTAAAACAGCTATGTGATTTGCTTGTTTGAGTCTATAAACACAGACCAAAAAGCTTTGCTGTTTATCACTCTTTGTGAGTTAACTGCCCCCCACCCCCGAGAGGGGCTGGCAGAAAGTCCCCTTGCCTTATGAGTGCATCTCAATTGCAAGTCATCCGCTTATGCACTTTGTTTTATACCTTTGGAGTGCTACAGTAATTCCTCACCTTCTGTTTTTAGGAGGGTTTATACAGCATGTCTTAAACTATACAGGATGCATGTGTAGGGAAAACTAAGCTGTATCAGAACAGCAAAGTGATTCCTATGTGATCACAGTTGCATTTATGACGATCACAGGTTAGGATCTAGAATGTATAGATACACAAACCAGAGCAGCACAAAACCAGGCTGCTGCCTGTTTGTGCATCTCCCCGCCCTTGTGTAATGTGAAGTAGTTCAAGGCTGTGTATTCCTCTTCCCAGGAGCAGATAAGTGACAGTGCATTTAGCAGGAAGGCTCGGACTCCTAGGCACAGCCGCTGGCTAATTCTATAAAGACTCAGTGCAAACTCACAGCCCAGCTCTCTCCCTCCCTGTCGAGGGTAGGTTCCCACCATGTCCCTGCAGTGCCTCTGGCTGACAACCAGTACAAAAGCTGCAAATCAGAGGTTCCAGCTGCACAGCTTGCTCCCCAGGCTGGCGGCTGAAAGTCCTCACTTCCATAAACCAGCAGAATAGAGGACAGGTTACAGCAGTGCAAGGGAACAAAGCAAACGCAGAGGATTACGAATCACTCACAATTCAGGAAACAGAGAGATTGCTTTTTCCTAAGTTGATAAAAACGGAGGCGTTGTTACACTAACATGGAAGTCCTTGGTAAGAATCACGTTCCGACTAGCTCCTTGAAGGGCCAGCATGCAATATTTGTGCGCCATTTTAGCAGGTAACGTGGCATCTCGCAGCAACCCATTAAGGCCAAGTGACTACAAAGTCAGCAACCCTAAAGCTGCTTAGTTATCCAGCACTCTTAACATGCTTGAAACGAATGTATGCAACAGCTGGTAGGTGGAAGTGAAGTCATTTCAGGTATATACTCTTCCTATTGCTGCCCAGCAGAGTGTGAAAACCAAGCACCCTAACCCCTTTCTGACCCTCAAACAAGCTGCTAAGTGGACAAGGGCATGGTTTAAAGTAACAGCACTGCATGATGAAGAGGTATCTTCCTGTGTCAAGTTGCTTATGGCTTCTGCCTTAGAGCCTTCTCCCTTAGCTGAGTTTCAGGAAGTGCTTGCGCTCAGCTGAGCATGTCAGTTCAGCGAGAGAAGACTGAACTTGCACAGGCTGCAAGGGGGATAAACAAATCATTTTACACAGACACACAATGAGGGGCTCTGTTTCCAAGAAAGTTTCTATTAACTGAACATTTTCAGCCTCGTATTTTCATATTCAGCTGCATCTTAAATCAACAACAGCGAAAGCACAGAAAGTGAATGTTTAATGTCAGGAACCAGCTTTTACATCCAGCAACCAGTTACCAATCCTGTGCCAAAAGGACATTTCCTTTCAAGAATGCACTCCTTTATTTCAACCAGGCAAGTTACACAGTTGGAAGTTAATACAGACCAAGTAAGTGCTTGCAATGAAGTGAACATTTCCATTGGCATGTCGAAGTTCAGTGACTGTGTTTTAGTTTTAGCAACATCAGCACCGGTCCTCATCTCCTCTGCTTCAACTAAAGAGAAGGAAGTATTCTCCTACAAAAAGAGCGTACTATTTTCAATGAACGCTTCAGTGACTTACACCAGAGATTCCCAAATACTTTTGGCCACAGACAGAACTCCAGCAATTTGCCATGATGGCCCTCTTTTAGACTTTAGCTGAACACAGTAATGAACACAGATACTGTTACCAAGAGCCACATCCGAGGTATGGTAATCGCAGTTTGGGAATCACTGATTTAGGCCCCTAAATCCCACTGGATTTAAACACCCGTCATATAAGCACTCTTGAAAACATCACCCAGGGACCACAGGCCGTATCAGTTGGCTCTTCTCGCTGTTTGCAACTGAGCTGAAGGCAGCACCTGCACCAGCTTCAAACACAGAACTCCAGCATGTTTGTGTTCAGTGGTTAACATCCACACAGAGCAACTGCTTCAGTTTAGGTGGGATTTCACATCCTTGCCAGTGCTTTCACACATCCATGCAGGGTATTATTGTTAGACAGTGAAACAAGGAAGGACAGAAAAGGTGAAAGCTCTGAAAGCCAAATATTTTTCCACTCCATACAGTAGCCAAGTATCTTCCTATTAGACATCTGCAGTTCCTTCCACACACACAATGTGAACAGAACAGCTTCTTCAACAACCCAGAAGCATCACCAGAGCCTGTACAGCTGCAGTTACAGTCACCTGTAAAACTGCACTGCTTGACACCGACAGGGCTCCAAAGAGCGGCCGTTTTGGGGAACAAAAACCAGCATGAAGCAAGACTCTTCCTTCAGTTACCCCGTGGTTATCAATCAGCTGGCTCCCCAAGGCCAGGTCTGCAGGCTGAGCAGGCATGTTCCTTCCTGCTCCCTCCTCCGTGCCCCCTCTGCTGTGGTTGTGCTACTTCCTTCCTGTTTCAGGCCTGTGTTTGCTCCACGCATCTTAGCGGAAGTCCAAAGGTCGAGCAGGCTCTTCCATGTGCACCAGTTCTGCGCCGCAGGCTGGCCCCCAGCTGGGGGTTCTGGTGCTGCTGCCTCCCCCAGACCGAGAGCACGTTCTGCTTTTCCAGCTTCCTGGTGGCTGGACAAAAGCCTTTTTCCAGGCTCAGTCTCGCAAAGCCATTAAGGGCAGCGGACAGCTGAAATCAGTGCTGCCTCTTTGAGCTCTGTGGACACCATTAGTTAAATTAATTCATGTTACAAAGTCATACAGCACCTAATGCGCTTCATGACTAAAGCATCTTTCTCACCTCAAGGCAGTGCTAATGCAGTCCTCACACTTTTCCTCCACTAATTCTCAACTGCTTCCCAGCTAACACTGCGATGGTGCAATTCTGCTCCTCACACACAGCAGGGAGACTGCTCCACGGGATGATACAGTCACAATATTGTGCTCACATGCCATCGTTTGACATGCACACACTGTCATGTCTGTACAGCTTGTGCTGTTGAAAGCGTGCTACAAACGCTGTTGTGCAGAGGAATTCAGAGCTGGAACAAAACCGCTTCATTTCTCTTCAGTTAATGTGCCTATTTCGGATCTATGACCAGATTTTCATAGGGGTTTTCATATTTGTGCTGCCACTGACTTCAGTTACACTTGTGAGCACTGGATTTACACCAGTAATGTTCAGCTAAGAGCAGCCTGCACAGCCACACCTTCACCTTGGCCCCGGAATAAAACCAAGCTCAAACTGACTTCATTTCCACACACTTTAGAGAAAATGCTTTATTTTACCAAATCAGTGCCAAAGTGGCTAAGATTTCCCTCTTGAATCTTCACTGCTGATGTGTAAAGTGAATTGAAATCACAGGACCTCAGTTACTGTACAATCGTTCTGCTCGAAACTCAAGAGAAGGCTCTCTCTGCACATCAACTTGGCTGTTTCAAGAGGCATGACCCCAAAATGCAGCTCACAGTAAGAAATGCAATGTCTGTGCATTCTATGAACTTCTAATTCCTTATCACATGCTCATGATTGCAAAATATTATCCCCTTACTAAGTACTACTGCAAGAACCACAGGTCTTGGGTCCTGCAAGCAGCCAAATATTATTTTTTCCTGTAACTCTCTTACATCTTGCAACTGGATACTGTGAAGATTTAAGAGCTAAAAAACCAACCAACCCCCCCATAATCAGCTCTTTTCACAAGTCTCCAACAAGTAACATGTACCTTTTAGAAACCACAAAGGTGTGAGGTTATCCCACAACACAGCTGTTACCAAATATGCACCAGACGTGAGCATTTAGACCCAATTTCAGTAGACAGGTGATAGCCTGGTTCCAACAACTGCATCTTATGTGCTACTGCCACACCAGCAAGAAGTTTTCTGCATGCTCTTCGTGTTAACAGAAACAGCCTATGCATATAAGCCGTAAGTGGAAATGCTTGAAGTGATCCCAGGATGCCTTTTCTAACTCGGAGACAGCGTCAGTGCTCTCCACACACAGTAATCAGTGTTAAAAATAGAAGCAGCAGAACTACTTTCAGCACAACTTGCAGCACAGGAAGTGAATGCAATTCCATTTAACTATTACTGGCCCAACAGAAGTCACCTTACAAAGTTATGCTGGGCCACTGCTCCAACACTTCCAGTACTCGTGCAGGACCAGTACTAGAGCAGACTAACAGCAAACCCAACAATTCAGAATCAGCAGATTAACTGCTTGTACTGTAAAACTTGACAGCTAAAGCTACACTGATTTGGTGAACCAGCTCATCCCAGCACCCTTAGGAAAAAAGGAAACTAACATGCAACGTGTTTATCACCTCTTCTTCATACAAGGTTCAGCTCCAGAAACATTTCTCCATTTCAAGAACTAGGGGCTTCACCTGCAACTTCAAGACTTCGCTTACTGAAACAGCAAAAGGGGAATGGGCACACATAAACCACACGAGCAGATAGTTCTGTCATTGCTAGGTCTGATCCCAGCTCCACTACAGGGCTGGAATGACCTGAATGCACTGTTCATTGCCTCCTCTGCAATGGAGCTGGTCTGCATTAGGGGATGCCATGGATGCCAGTGTGCCTAGCTAAGGATGTCAGCTCATGCACAGAACGCCCATCTAACTGCACCTGGAAGCTAGACTTCGTAAGGCATTGGACCTAAGCTGGCGCCCCTGAATTGCAATAGCTGACTAGTATTATATACAGTATTCCTTCCCATTCTAAATATTTTTAATGGCACCAGTTGAAGCTTTAAAGAAGCAAGAAATACTATGGGCTAATTCCTTTATCAGTGCTTTAGATACTACAAGACAGAGCTATTACATGAAACATACGTTTCCTTATAGCCTTCCGAATCCTGGCACTTTTCAACTAACATATATATGTATTTAAACACCCTGAGTTCTGCAAGTAGAGAATGCCAATCAGTTTAAAGTGTCATGCAAAACACACCAGCAAACTTTGGTATACCTGTATGATGATGCACAAGGATGCGACCAATCTGAAGCAGAGAGGACAAGAGTGCAGTATGCCGAGCAGGCACACCAAACCCACTGACCCCTTAGAGGATGTGGATTGCTTATTCTAGGCACACATGCTAGTGTTGTATTTTTAACAAGCTAGATCTCTTTCAAAGTTAAGAGGCTAAAAATCCACTTACTTTTCTGGATTTAAACAGTATGGAAATACAACACATAGCATCTCAGCCCTTAACACACAAGCCAAGCACCCAAGAAACAGGTTGCGGTTGCCAAGTAGCAGCAACACAGTTTTGCCAGCATCAAGAAACCTAACCACACTTCAAATTGTAATTACTGCATCCTAAATAACATGCTTGCACTTCCATCCACATCATCGAGCCCTCAGAGTTAGTCTTCCATAAAACTCGATGGAGTTATAGGCTCCAAGGACAAAGAATAAAGCAATCTTCCTTCCTGATTATGCAATAGTTTGAAAGCTTACATTTGGCCATAAGTTGATTTTCAAGACTGTGATCAATTTTTGACAGAAAGAAAACTAAACTAAACGCAAGCTTATGCCAGCTATGCTTAGTGTTACTTAAGTTCCACAACTACCACCTAAACTAGCAATTTAAAGCCAAATTAGAAAGAAATAGCCCATTTCAACCTCCAACAACATTTAAATGATAATGGATTTCTTCTTGGGCAATAAGCAGTTAGTTAGTGTTCATATGCTGAAGCCTGGCAAGGAAACCTTTCTTGTGGGCTGCTTTGGAGCCTGTTCTTTTCTTTAAGATGTTCTAATTTAAATGCAGATGTAGACTTCTTCACACTAGTGGGTTTTGTTACCAAAAAAACCCCAGTCTTAGCTGTAGTAGAAGGAAGTGACAGAAAGAGGACTCGCACACTACACACCGCTCAAGTTCCACATTTTATACCATCTCTTTTCCACTGCACAGCAATATGTGCAAGCACCCTAAAATATGAGATTAGAGCGCTGACACCCTCCCCCCAAAGGGCTTTACTGGTTCATGGCTTAGCACAAGTGCTTTCCAACTTTTTCCTCTTTGAAATCCAACTTCTCCCCCCAGGTCATTCTTCATGCATTTCCTCTCCCTTTAGAGCACGGTCATTTCCAGGAGACATTAAATATTGGTAGCTTTTTCCTGTGTAAATTACTAAGTCTTCACTTTGGAGCTGGAGAAGAACATGAAATCCTGCTGAGCCAGCATCCCATAAGGCTCCTGTCACAAAGACAGTTAAATGCAGACTAGCTTCCCAAAGCTTTTTTTGCAACTTCATGTCCTATGGAGAGGGTTTATGATATTCCCCACAATCCCCACCTAATCCCATTCTCCTCTACAGACACGTTAGCTGTGTTAACCTCATTTTGTCAACAGTTTGTTTTCCACAGTAAGCAAGCTGAACTAGTACAATAACTTGTGCTATTTCTTAAACATCCAGTCCACATCCTGAGTAATTACTTCTTCTCAGCCTTTCCCCTAACCCCTACCCTCTGCCTTACAGAACTGCATTCTAATGTGGAACCAGCTGCAATGGTCTGATTCGATTGGGAAAAATCATTTTCCTTCATAACAGACTGGTTTCACATAATCAGTAGATTTGAGTCATTGGAGGAAAATGGGACTCTTCAGCCTAATTCACCCTTTTCTATGTAACAGACAATTCCTATCCCTGTTTAGTGATCAGCAAGCTATTCTGTCCCACCACGTGAAGCATATTTACACAAGTGCAAAAAAGCTGCTGCAATAAGTAATTTATGAAGTGGGGAAAGCTGACAAATGACAGCTCCTCTGTGCAAGTAAGAGGTCTGGAGAAGTAAAAGCTTTCTGCAATAGGAACGAGAACTATTCCAGCATAACCACTGTGCCTCTAAATTAAACTGTAATCAAGAGCTGAAGCAAGTTCAGCATGCTCAGAGCACTCGTGGCATTAGCATTAACGGCACGATCAATCAATGGAAGCATCACGTTGCAGGGAAAACAATATGTATGTTTAACCAGTTTTTGTCATCATGGGTTAAAAAGTAAACTCAAGAAATTCACCATATTTACAGGGTCAGAGAAGTCGCATATTTGCCACTGCAGCAGCACAGCAAGCTACTCAGTGCTAAACAGGTGTAGCTTTCTGCTCTGCATAGAGACCTGCTAAGGATCCTGGAGAGGATTTCTTTTATTGCAGTGTCTCAGCTATAAAAGGCTACAAACTTGACCTCTGGGTGGGTCTTTGTTTTGTTTTTAAAACTTAAGGTGATGAGTCTTAAAATACCTTTTGCATTAGAAAGCACTGTGGATCTGCTAAAGAACAGGAAACAACAGCTTTGGATAAGTGGATAGCCTCAATACCTGCTTATTACTGCAGCAAAGCCAACTAATTATTGACTAACTTAGCTGTACCTTACTGCAAGCATATGACAATATCCAGAATTATTAACTCTTCAAATACTATTTGATTCCAGTATCGAGGCCTGAAGATGTTATCACTGTGTTTTTCCAGATCCTCAAATATATAATTTGTTTTTATAGAACTACCTATAGGATAGGATATATCCTATCCTATATATCCTATAGGATAGGCAAGGATAACCCAAATAAGCTCCTAAAACTCAGAAAAACCAATATATATCTCCACTAAAAACCCCACACCCTACTCAGAAGTCACCAAGTTGAAGCTGATGTACTTGCCAAAACTCAGCCTGTAAACAGTAACTAGAAGTTATTGTGTGTACTTATGAGTCAGGAAGTGCATACACAGCTTTAAAAGCACACTCAACAGCATTAATTTTTAAACAGATATGGAAGTGACTTAGAGCAGAATTCAAACAGCATCTTTAAAGCTCTCCTAAGAAAATAAGCAAGTTCTCTTCACAAAAATTGCAGTATGAGCTCATGCAAGAGTAACAATTGCAGCTGAAAGTCTATATACATCAGTGCTACAGAGACAGAACAGCCGTTACAGCCCTAAGAAAAGGAAGCCATTGAGTGTTTGAGTGTTCATAGCATGGGGTATCACCTAACTGTGAGTTAGCCACAACAGAAGGATGCTTTCAGCACCCTGATGGTTCAGGTATGACGCTGGAGACCTACATTCACTTTTACCAGCTAGTTAAAAACTGAAGGAACAAACATTCACCCACATCCGTAAGCACAGTGAATGCTCACACAAGCTGTTTCTCACCCTGTTCACAGCACCTTTACTCCTCTACTGTATTTTGAAAGTCAGAGAATAAACTGCCTGCCTTACAGCAAACACCAAACAGCATCCAGATTATACTGCTACACATTCTGTACACACAGCCAACAATGTACCAAACCACTCAGTGCTAGATGACACATGTCTTGTGGCTATCAGAACTCTCAAAGCAGGACAAGCAGCTACAAGACATGGTGCTCCCAGCAGCTGTGCATCAGTCCACCTTGGATGGACACCCTGGAGAACCTCTAAAAAGTTTGAGAGGAAATACACAAAGAATAATATAGAAATAATAAATACAGAAAAAATATAATAGATATAGAAATAATATAGAAATATTGAATACAGAATAAGAAATACAATAAATCTAACTATAATAAATATAGAAGTAATAAATACAGAATTTGTCAAGTGAGCAAGACAATTCTGATCCTACAGTCTAAAAGAGACTTCAGTCATTTCTAATCACTGGTCTGTTTGTCATTTGCATAGCTAGTGTGAAAGCTGCGCAGGTGTTTGCTACTCGCAAAGTAGTGCATTTGCTCTACATCAGCAGACATCTGGGGGAGGAAAATAAGAGCACAGACAACAGGAAACAAAGTGAATGCTAAATGTGGAGGAAAGGAAGACAGAAGCTTCAGGGACAACAGGAAAAAAAGTCAGGAAAGGTCAAGACAAAGCGACACTTCAGTACACCAGGTTAGATTTTTAAAGGCATGGCTTCGTAACACTGCAGACTAACACTGGCCACCCCTTGCAGGAGATCAAGAGCAAACCAGATTGTTTTATATATACATACACTCCCATGAGTACATGTTCAGTGAATACCAGGTTTGGGTTACATTTGCTTTATAGGGTGCCCACAACCTTTGAGAAAGATTGTTTCTGTATCTGAAGTGTCTCACACCCTTGGAATATGTGAAGTCATTGATTCTTACAAAAGGAAAAAAGCCCGGTTTTTCTTCAGTTCCTGACAAGGTGAGAGGTTTTTCTAAATTTATTCACCTTAAATTATTATACATACTTTAAATCTAAAGGTGCCTTAAAGTGATCAGGCTCCAAAAGCTTATACAACCACAGAGTCTGATCCTGGAAGTGTGGCATTGAACAGAATCCCCAGCTGAAGCAAAAGGGCCATTCTTTGCGCAGGTATCTCTTGAACTGGTATTGGAATCATATGCAGTGACTGCTCCAACCACTTCCTTTTCTATTTGTCTATATGACAAAAATGAGGGAATTAAGAAAGTTAAGATGCTCGCTATCAGCACCCAGAAAAGGCTGCCTGGTATTTCCTCTTCGTGACAAACCAGTAACTGCTGCTTCCTGGGCTGAGCAGAAAGCAAATGAACATCTACTGAAACTAGCCAGAATGTGATTCTGCTTTTACTCTTCTGTTTACAAGTCTCACCACAGTTGCTTCCCCGTTAAGCTGTTTACTCATAAATGGTGCAATTAGCAATTCCCCAAAGACTCCCATCACTGCTGTGAGAAAGCAAGCCTCTATTGGAATTCTGTTTCTGAAGTTCATATCTATTGATTTGGATTTCACCCACCCCCTTTTATCAATTAGTTTGGCTACAAACTGGCTAGGACGATTAACTCTTTGGAACCCTTTCTCTTTGCTTCTCTCTGAAAAGAACAAGGGACTGGAGGCAAGATGCTGGACTTAAGATTGACACAGCTATCGCTTACATCCTCATCAGATGTTCACAACACACACACAGTTAATCAGAACAAATATCACAGATACATTCCAAAGGGTTTTATATACCATTTTAGCCTACTTTGGGAGGTAACAGTAAGTGTTCTGGAAAGTAACACCACTTCTATGGGAGCAACACACAACACCATTTTCAAGACAAAATAATTTAAGAGCAACCGGCTGCTCTGCAAAAATCATAACTATTGGAAATCATTTCTCGCCATTACCTAGGCTGAGAGTTCTCCTCATACATCCGCTCTTTCCCTTCCTTGAAAAGGCTGATGGTCTGCTTGGTTTTCTTCATCAAGTTCTCCATGAACACACGGAAATACTCGTTTTCTCCCAGGGTCTCCATCTTCCCCTCATAGCGCGACAGGATGGTTCGGAGATGCTGGTAGGTGTCAGGCAGCAGGTCTAGGATATAGGGTGGGCTGTTCTTCAGCGCCAGTTTTGGGTTCTGACACAAACGCACCACCTATGGTTGATGGAGAAAAACCCACTTTGAAAACTTAAGAATAGGAAGCAGTGATCAGATGCTGAAACACAATTCGGTGTTACAAACACAATGCACTGAAATGTTCACTCGCAATAAACTCTATTTGTTGTGGATAATAACAACCATCAAGAAAGACAGAACTAACTCAAAGGAATTTTGTCTGTGCTAGACTGAGAAATAAGGTGCAGCATAGCAGATGTGGCAAGAAAAGTCTGGGTAAAAGTTTAGCTTGCAAGAACTCATGTCCACAGTTATGCATCAATGTATGTTATGCTGTTAGAAGCATACTTAGAGCATCAGTTATTTAGAACATCAGAACAACTGTTAGAACATCCGTTACGCTTCTAACTTCTGTCAGATGAATTCTGGGGCAAATCCAGGTTCTTCACAGTGATTTCTGTGGGTTTGCTTGGTTTTATTTTTCTAATAACATATCCACAGTGATACTAAGAATTAAAGGGTTATTAAATGACCTCAACCTGTCTTCCACTTGGCATACAACTAAACATCTTATTTTCCCTCCTTCCAAGCCACATGTGCTCTATTTCTATTGTAGCAGCAAGATCACATATTCTCAAGGCTAAGAACTTGAATCTATTAACCCACATTTTGTGCATTCTACAGTGAATTTATGGGATCATTGACAAAATAATTCCAGGCACTTACTTTTGCATTACTTACTTAAGGCCCAAGTAACAAGTAGAATATTCCTGTTCAGGACTCACAAGCAATGCAATAGTTCTACCTGTACACACCCAAATCAGGATGCAAGCTGAACTGAATACAAGCCTTTATCACACAGGAACAGAGAGCTTACATGCCAGAAGCTCATGATAGCAAGTTTATGTCATAGGGGAGGACAAAGGAAGTCACTTTACCATCCACCATAGCCAAAATTTTCCATTATCTAGACTCAGAGAATGATAGAGATAACAGCAAAGTTAGTGGTGCACTTTCAGTTATAACAAGGGCTGAAACTCTGGAGCTGCAAGGCCAGTTTCAGATGGAGTTTACAAGCAGAGAACCAGCAGCTGGTATAGTCTTACTGCACACGAATGAGGTCTAAACTAACGACACTGCAAGGTACAAGGGCAATGAAGGTATCAAACACTGTGGGGCTGCAGAATGCAAAGCTTAAGGGAAGTGGATAACAAAAAGTGAAAGAACCACCTAATGTCCTTTCACAGTACATCATTTCCACAACACGTTGTGAAACCTTCAAGAGGCATCGACTAGTTCCCTACAACGCATATTAAATACCTACTTCCCTCAAACACTTACATGTTGACAGCAAACAAAGTAATTTATTCTGAAACAGTGCTTTAGCATTTCACTTTGCCATTCAGGGTATATGCAGAAAGCAACCTTGTCAAGTGACATCTCCAATTATATCTGACTTACAGTAGTGCTTCTAAGAAGAGCTCACTGAGAAAGATTCAGTCTCAGTGCAGAGAAAGTGGATCAAAAGTCAAAGAGAAAAATCTGACTGCCATTAAAAGAATGACGTGCCTAAAAAAGCCTCTGCAAGAACACATGGAAAACTCCTGCCACAACTTTCCTCCCATTTTGAAGAGGCTGCCACGGTCTAGATAAGGAGATGGATGGTCAGACGACTGACTTACACAGGTCATTCTGACGCCTGAACTCCTGTGAACACTGCACGACGAAGAACATCAACAGATTGAGGCAACACACTTGTCCCCTGAATAGAACCTGCTTCACCGTGCAGCATGAGTAAGTTCTAAATCTGCTCCTCAGACACAGCAGAGTTGTGCTGTGGGCAGCAAAACCTTGTTTTCAGACAGATTTCTCTTTTTTTTTCCCCAAGAGAAACTGGTTATTACACATTTTAAACCCTTAACAAAAACACAGTCAGCTCTGATGAAGCAGCCACATTAAGGATCACAGTATGTACTTCTCCCTGTTGTCTGTAATAGGAAACAGTTTGGCTGTTACCCCTTGAAAATGCCCAGCTACAGAAGCAGCAGACCCACTGTGCTGCTGTCATGTAACAAACCAGTAGCAATGAGGAAAAACTTCTCCACAGCAGGAGCAAGTTCCCCATTCCCATAGCCTCTATAGGAATGTTTCCCAAGAAGTGATTTGCAAAGATACCTCAAATAGTTAACAGAAAGGCCAAAACCGCTGGGATTTTATTATCAAACGAGCTGCTTTATTTACCATCTAAGCCAAAAACTGCTCAGAGAAGCATTTAAATAAAGCTATGGAAGTAGAAACTGCTGCCTCTTGAGCAGACTTGGTAACTTCCTAACAGGAGCAACAAAACCAGTTGCATTCTGCTTGTTTCTCAAAGTGTGCACTTGCAGCATGGTGACAACGGCAAAAGGAATGTTCCCAGCCCTGGGAACAGCTGCCCCTTAGCGAGCTCCCCTGCCTCACACAGGGACCAGCAACGTGGAAGGGAACTGAGCAAAGAGCAGCAAGCGTTTTCAGTTAGGTGGGCTGGCAACACGCGCAAGCAATCCGTGTTTTTAAGGTACCATCCCAACTCACCCTGGCTTATGCTTTATTTGCCCAGGAACAAGGCTTTTAGGGAGACATTTTCTGCTTTTTAGAAACACCAATAAAGCATTTAAAACTCGGCACAAAGAGTCTAAGAGACTGTGAAGAAGCCCAAAATTGCCTGATTTTCATTTTCCAGCCTCAAGAGAAGAAAATAATAGAAACAAACCGTTTCCTCCCTCAGTTTTGAGGCAAGAATCTGTTATCTCCTCACTCGAGGAAAAGAGTCTCAAGCAGACTTTCTAGGCCTGGAACTGAGTCTTTTCCCTGAAGACTCTTCAGCTTGCCTTGCCTTGTCTCTGGATGTAAAACATCCCCCTTCAGTACCGCTTCGTTAGGCTTGCAGAAATAAAGCCACTGGGTAACCAGTGTAGGGAACAGTGACACTAGATAAGAAAGCGCTGTCACAGGCACAACATATACATAACCTGAGAAAACACAGCAAGAACCAGTTTATCTGAACACTGCAGTCCAGTTATGCAGCTGGATCAGGTGCATGTTAGTAGAAGCAAGAAAGAAGCACTCGAGAAAAAACAAGATACCCAAGCAAATGCACTCATTTAACAATACCCAGTATTTGTTAGGAAGGGCAGAGAATGCAGCTTAACAAACCTATCCAAATTGCCACTCGCCAGCTGTCCTCCAACACACCCCAAATCCCCCTCTCTCAGCTTCCTGTCTGCCCATCCTAATCCTCTCTCCCCATTTTGCTCATCCCCAGCCTCACACATGAAAAGGCTGGTGCCAGCCTGCTTGCTGCAGCCATTGGTACAGCACCCTGCTTCTTGTTCAGGCAGAAAGCCTCCAGCACAGACACCACTTACCTGCTAGCCTCAGGCAGGGGACAGTGTTTAACTAACAGGCCCCCAATATGCTTCTGTGCCAGATGACCATTTTCCCCTTCCAGCTCAGACCTCTTCTCCAGCACAGTTCTGAAAGGCCATAGTCTTTTCCTTCCTTTAAGAACTAAATAAGCACCTTCTTGACTAAAATCACATCCCATTTCATCCTAAGCCAGCAGCAAAAAGAAAACCTACTCAAAGGTCCCTTATCTCCTGCTGAATTTGCATTTGGCCTCTCCTCTACTTACAATGAAGGTGACCTAGAGTGGCATTTCTCTATATCAGTTTTAGAAACTGAATGGTATCAGTACACTGTCTGGAGAAGCTTTATCTCAAAGCTTGTCTTCCTCCTCCATCTCTTGCTGCATGTACTCTTACCACTTTTCTGCTACATCCTTTATACCTCATCATGAGTGGCTCACAACTACACACCACCAATTCTTCCAATAGAAACCACAGCAATGAACTCAAGAGGTCTGCATTACCTGCTGCCCAGATCACATTCATAAGAACTGACTTGTAATTTCATCCTTTTGGGTAAAAAATAGGAATTGTTTCCACCAGCCAATACATTGTATGTTTCTTACACTAAACACTGTTTTATTTGCTAAACACAACGAGCAGATGAGTTTATTACAAGCAGAATAAAACCAAACTAACAGCAGTTCCTCCCACTGGCACTAATCTATACTCTTGACTAGGTTCAGGACACTGCAAGGAAATTGCTATCCTGCTATTCATCATTGCAGGCTAACAAGATACTGGACAATGCATTCAGCTTCCAAAGACACACTTAACCCCTATAAGCACAAAACCATCACTGAAAGTGAACAACCTGCTGCACAGGGATGAAAAGGGCTACTTGATGTCTATGCTCTCCATGTGTCCACAGGCAACTGTGGGAGGAAGAGTCAGGACTGACAGAGATTAGAAACTTGAAGCAAAAGGAATCCATGTCAGGCAGCTTATGGAGAACATTATGGGGAAAATATTTGGACAAGAATCAACTTGCATAGGAAATTCATCAGTCACATCTGAAAACAGAGAAGCACGAATGCTTTGACAGCACCAGCTGATTATGCAGACTTAACGAATCAGGTCATGAATGTAGCGTACGCACACAGATACAGCTCTGAAAGGCAAACACATCATCTATTAAACATGCTCACAAGCATTTCTTTGATTTGCACCTGTAATGTCATTTCTTGGCCCAGAAAACTAACCCATTTTCAACACTTCCCATGCGTTTAGCCTTTCTCACCACTGGTTTCACAAGGACTATGTCTGCCTGGCAAGTTGCTACACTACTAAAAAGATGTTTAATTCAGATGCGTGCATGAGTACAACCGAAGTCTAATTGAAATGTGGAAGGCTTTTCGCAGCCAAATCTTTCCTCTTGCACAAATCAGACTGAACAACTAACTCCTTAAGCCTTTAAAAATTAAACCTACACATCAATGTTTTCAGATGCTGCCCTGCCAGGGCACATTTAAGAGTTTTCTTTAACAGATACAACAGTAGCCTTGGCTTTTCTATCAGTGATATGGTGGAGAGGGTATACAGCCAAAGACTAGGTGTGCAGATCTAAAGCTGTGAAAGTACCCACCCCACACTAAACCATCCCACTGCAATTCCAAATGCCAAGGTAAGGACATTTTCCTTTGACCAGACCAGGTTATGAGGTCAAACCCGGGTTGACATTCACATCCAAATCGCATGCACAAGAAGGAAGATGTGCATTCTCACAAGTTGTACCTGCAAGTTAAACTTGAGGATCACGTTTCCAGGCTCAAACTACCTTTCCCACAGTAGCAGTTATGCTTGCCTTCAATGTTTGTAAGAGAGCCACTGGCACCTCTCAAAAGACTTTCTTCTTCATCCCAGTCTCCCTCTGTAGAAGGTGATCAAAGCTCATCACAAGCACAGCAAGGCACAGCTAGAAACCATGCCTTTGGTTGAGCCAGCCAACACAAAGTGATTTCTTGGCATGAACATGATTTAGTATGTCCTTAAAAACATCACCTGCTCTGCGTGCTTTGGGATTTACTGCAGGAGATTCAGACTCTGCATGGATAAGCAACGCAGGGAGAAGAGAAAGAAAACTTGAAATGCATAAGCCTGCCAGGCTCCGGGATGAAGGGTGCCCATCAGCCCTGCTTGCTGTGCTCGCAGAGGGGAAGAAGGCAGCAAGGTGACACTCCCCAAGGACTGGAGGCATCTTTGCCAATGCTTTTACCCTGCAGTACTTTTAGGGCCCTGAACCCAGCATTACAGAATGCACTGCATGTTTTAGCCTCAATTCTCAGGGCTGAACAGTAGTAACATGAAAGGATCAATCAAAATCCCAGGGAAAACATTGGAGGATGTTTATTTTAATGCCCACTTCTGGATGCCTGCGCTCACTTCCTGGGCCTCCTGTAAGTAATGGAGCATTCACTAACATCTCATCATCCTTGAAACAATGGATTTACCAACACACCCAGCCAGGCTAGTACATCACTTGCCTCACTCCATCACACCATGGGGCCAAAACGTCTGGTGTCCTGCCCCTGTCAGTAGCCATTCCCTGGCATTATAAGAGGTGGAGAAGGGGAGAGTCCTAATGACCCTAGAGTGTAGTGCCCTGCATAAAGGCATAGGGCTGTAAGATGGCCTTTCCAATCCTTGCACCACAGGTTCTCATTATTTAATGTCAGATTTCATACCCATTTATCTTTGCATAACTACACGCATTCACTGCACGTAGGGTTTTAGTCAGACTTTTATGGTTTTGTTTTTTATCAGGGTCCCAGGAAAAGGTTTTGTGCTGAGCTCGGTAACGTGGCCCCATTGATTCAGCATAACCTGAACTGCCACAAAGCAGATGCTCAGCTTTACCATGCAGTACCCACACAGCAGGCTCTGCCACAGGCCAAAGCTCGCCTTCAGACAAACAACTCCTAGATTCCTCCCTCGTGCAGTTATACCCAGGTAGGATTTCCTATTGCTGCCGCCACCAGGATGCACCTGCAGCTCCCTACCGCACCTCGCCCATACAAGAATACAGCGGTACAACCCCCTGATCCTCTTGAGGCAGGTCCGCATCCTCCATCCCAAACCTTCCCCTCTGTTTCCAGCCTGTTCCCTTTCACAGCCCTGCGTGCAGCTCATCCCTTACGGAGCTGCTCTTCCCTGTCCACACCTTCCGATCTCCACATCCCACTCCCATCCCGCTTCCGGCCTCTCTTCCACCGCATACCTGTCCACCAGCTTCCACACCCTCCCCTCCCCAAAGCACTGCTCCCATTCCTGCCCCCGTACAGCCCTCGCCCCACACAAACGCTTCACCCCGGCCCCACAGCTCTCTACCCCCCAATTCAACCCTGCAAACCCCTGCAGCTCCAGGCTTACCTCAGCCCCCACATCCAGCCCGACCCCGATCCCCAGCCCAAAGCCCTTCTCCTCGACCCTACCTCAACCGACAAGTCCCGCTTCCGCCCCAGCCCGCCCCCCCGGAGCCGCCCCACGGCCCGACCCCCCGCTCCGGGCCCACCTTGTCCATGAGCTTCCAGCACTTCTCCACCATCTTCTTGTCCACGGCGCCGGGCTGGTGCGGGCCGAGGTGGTGGTGGTGCGGCTGGAACGCGTCCTTCATGAGCCCGATCAGCCCCCCGGGGCCCTTCTTCAGCGGCGCCGACATGAGGACGGCGCGGGGGCGGGGGGCAGCCGCGAGCGGGCCCACACCCGCGCCCGGCCCGTCCCCCCCGTCCTGCACCGGGCCTCGGCCCTGCAGGACAACCGGACGTGCGGCCGCTCCCGGGGGCCGGGCAGGGCCGGGCCGGGCCGGGCCGGGCAGGGCAAGGCGGCGGCAGCGGGAGCCGCGGGCGGTGGCGGCGGTGGCGGCGGCAGCGGCGGGGGCGCCCGGCTCCAGCGTGGCCCCGCCCTCCGCTCCGGACACGCTGCGCGCTGATTGGCGGGACCGCCCCCTCCGCCTGGGAGGAGCCGGCGCTGATTGGCCGGTACCCGCGGCCGAGGGAGGGGGAGCGGGGAGAGGGGAGAGCCGCGGCCCGGCCGCCAGGCCCCGCCCGGCTGCCGTAGCACAGGCGAAGGGCGGCGGCGAGGGCGGCGCGGCCGCCATGTTTGATGAGGGCGGGCGGGGCGGGGCGCGGTCGCCATGGGAACGGCGAGGGCCGCGCCTGGGGCGGGCCCGGCTGAGGGGCCCGGTGGCGGTACCGTTCCGAAGGCTGCGGAACGGGATCGGTTCCCGTTTCCAGGAGCAGGTTCCCGTTTGTTCGAAGGGCCGAAAGGGGAACGGCACGGCCGTGTGCACACAGGGGGAGAGCCGGCAGAGAAACGGAACCTTTCCGAGCTGACAGCACCGAACCTGCGGAGATCATGGCGTGTGCTCAGTTCCGGGTCTTCGCTGCCTTCAGATCCTCTTTTCAGCCTCCTTCCTCCTGCCTGTTGGCTCCTGGTGAGGTCTCGCCCAGCGCACGGCGTGCTGAGGCATGGGATGAGCAGGACAGAGCAGCACCAGGTGTAGGGAAGGAGCCCTGCACACATCGCTTGTTAAACTGCCTCGATTTTACTGCCTTTGGTAAATACGGCTTTAAAGCCTCGTCTGGCTTTAATTACCTGGGCAAATTTTCCTCAGGATTATATCGACCTCAAATATGTCAGCGCTTATTGAGGCCGTGTTCCTGAGGCTTTTCCCATTAGGTGCTAATGGATCCTGGCGAATAGTCAAGCCGGCTTGACCACCGGAGGGTGCCCGAATACCACAGGTACCTGGCGAGAGGGCTGGGGAGGGGAACACCAGCTTTGTGGAGCAAAAATCGCCATGGCCCCAGTCCAAAGAGATCAGGGAACGTGCTTGAGCAATTGCATTCCCAACTGTCTGCTTCCCTGGGCAGGATTCACTCCACGTTACAGCTGTGTTTTTATACGGGGCTTCAAGCAAAGGGGGCTTCTGCCCGGGACGATGCCCTCCCTGCAGGAAGGAAGAGCCAAGCACCTCTTTGCTTCTATCCCTCAGGCCCATGATGGGGATGGGCACAGCTGCACTGGAAAGCCACGTCCTGCTGGTCGAGTGTGTCTCGGTGCCTCTGGCTCTCCGTGTGCATCTCATGCATGTATGGCTGCGGGCAAGAGCAGCCTTTAGGTCCCAAGGCAGGCTTCCCCTGGGCCAAGAGCTGCTCTTGGCTCTGCCCCTTCCTTCTTCCCTCTGGCTGCAGAAAGAGAAGCACTGGAAAATGGCACTGGAGGTTAACGTCCTGAAAGAGCCCCTGGGTAAGGTTGGAAGGAGCCAGGGGCCACGCCAAGCAAGGGATGCTGTGGTGGGGAACCCCCCTGGAAGTGCTTCCTTAGCACAGTGCTGGGCTGAGACAAAGAGGTTTCTTGCTATGGGATTAACTCTTGTTCAGGCAAGCCTTGGAGCCATGTGTAGGCTGAGGTGGTGTCCACATCCCCCTTGGCTTTGGGAGCAGACAGGCTAGGAACAAATCACTGCTGGTCTGATGCTCCAAGAAGGTACTGGGCAGGGAATAGCCACCCAGTATGGTTTGGATGGTGCCCTTTGCCTGCCTGTCCTCAGGCCAAGGTTGTGGTGTGGGTCACTTGGCAGGAAGCACATTGTCCCTAGGGCATCCCTGTGCATCTCAGGCTTGCTGTTCCTTGGAGGTACATGAGCTGGCAGGCAAAAGCTGACAATGAAGGGCTCAGGCAGAGGCTTTGGGACCTGAAGGAGGCACCTGAGCGAGACACTCATGAAGCTGAGGGCAGAAGTGGGAGGGAGGGGGCAGTGGCACAAAGCCAGACAAGTTTACCCCACCCTTCCTTTTGGCCTTGACCCCTCAGCCCCAAACCACCCTGCTGTTGGCTAGCCCTTCTGCCTCCTATGCCGTCAGCACACAAAGGCTGACTCATACAGATGCCTGTATTCAACGCAGGCAGATTCCCCTGCCTCCAAGAGGCATTCCCTTGCCATTTCCATTAGTGCTCAAGAAGGGGCTGCTTTCAGCAGAGGTAAAACCTCAGGCAGAGGTTTGCGGTCTTTGCCACATGCAAAACTCTGCTCATTTTCACTCTCCCACGCTCCACAGAGGCAAAACTTTCCCTCCAGGGCTTCCCCCTGCCCCCGGCATCGTCACAGCCCTGCCAGGCAGGGAGAGGATGCAGATAACTGCTTCTGCTGTGTCACCGAGGTGACACAAAAGGGTGTGTGATTAAGAAACGCTCTCACTGCTCCCTGTACACGCCAAGTCCTCTGTTGAGGACTGACAGAAGCCCTCACAGTGTTAAAAAAGGATGAAATTAGCTTCCTTTAATCATCCTTTCGCTGTAATTAACTAGGAACAATATTACACTGGTGCCTAGAATCCCTCCTGGCCAACTCTAAGGTGGCCTGTGCCATCTGTTAGTCCTCACTTCATCTGCCACGTGCCTTGCGTGCAAGCACCAAGCTGTTTCTCCTCGCACTGTCCCGCTAGGCAGGAATAAAGGGAGGCTCAAAACCCCAGGATGGTTTATTTGTGGGTATAGAGTATGCCACGGCCATAGGAGCAACTGCAGAGATGAGCAGGACTTAAGGTGTTTTGTGATGGCCTTGGAGGATGAACACAAAGTTACCTCGTTTTCTTTGGAGATGCCTCCTAAACATGGCTCTGAAGCAGTTTTTCCTATGCTTTAAGGATATACAATTAACAGATGAGGCAGAGGCAAAAAGAGACACAAACACAATGCAATAGTTTTTAACCTGGCTTGATTAATGCTGTCAAGTTGCACATCTGAGTGTGAGCTCAGTGGGACTGTTGCTTTTGTTTAATACCACAAGACACCTCAGTCTGGATTGTTGCATTACAGTACAAATAAAAACCAGAAACAAAACCACATCTGCATCATACAGGGTGAGAAGATGAGAATCCTAAATATTTACAGAGAAGGGCAAGGGGAGAAAACCACAAAAAATATTTACATAAAAATACAGGAGCTTGTCAGCATATACATTTTACACCAGTTCACAAAAAAAGACACTCTATAAATTAAAGTGAAGGGAACTCCAAAGGGAACCCAAGACTTTCTGCGAGGTTTTTCTCTCATGCGGCTCAGGGAAAGAAAAATCAAGTCTTTTACAGCAGGAAAAGGAACTGCAAAACAACCCTTTCCTCCTCCCTCCCCACAACCGGATGAGGCAAGGCTCCACACACACAGGTTTTATGTCTGTTGAGACCAGACCATGCCTTTCACCATCAGGGATCTGCAGCACGAGGCTCTGGGGAAACTGCTGCTCTCCTAAGCTGCCTCTAAGGGAAGCAAACCAGGTTTTCATCCATGTTTCCTAATGCTTCAGTCACTGTACTGATGACCAGAGTACACATGAGGGTCTGTCCCTCTCTGGAGGTAGAGAGGAACAGCAGGTTTTCAAGTTGGTTTTGGTTTGGTGCAGCAACTTACTACCACTGTGCAATCCTTACTGACACCCCCCCCCCCCCTTCAAACGATGAGCATAAAGCCAGGACCTCTGGAAAGACAATAGGCACAAAGTTGTGGGTGTTTTGTCTGGGCATATAGATTTCACCTGATAAAGACTCTTTAAAAGGGAGACATTAATACTTTACTTAAGACTTCATAGGGACTAGGTCCTCATTACCCAACATCTGCACTCCCCCTGGCTCTAAAGTCTCTGCTCTGAAGCAGAGGTGACAATCCAGTGTCACCTGCGTGCGTTAGGGAGAACCTTGGCTGGAAACCTGGGAAGTGGCAATTTCAGACGCAGACAGCTTGTGGCAACTTAGAAGGGTGTTACTTCAGAACATAGCCGCTTGTCGTATCACTGGAGATAGGGTTAGGCAAGGAATTACTACTCGGGGCAGAATGGGACTTGCAGTAAGTGTTTTTTGTGTTGCCCTCCCATTTCTCTGCTAGGACCCTAAGAACTGAACAACCAACTCACAGGTCCTACTCACACATCTGGTGTAACCCCCCCCTCCTCACCCTGATGCATGATGCCCTCTGTAAGCTCAGCTATGATTTGGGGATGTTTTGACTTGATGCTGACTCAGTTGATGAGGATAACCACAGTACAAAAGGACTGCATAGTTCACTGTATGGCTTTGTGCGGGGTGGATGCGGGACGCCTCCTGAATTGTACTCAATGTTTAAGCCATGGGCAGTAGCTACACTAAAAGAAAGGTGCTGGTGTACTATTCTCTGGGAAAAGCTGGTGCCTTAACCTTGCTTTCTGTTTGCCTTCTTGCCCTTGTGGCTCAACACTAACGTACAGCAGTTACTTTGGGCTCTCGGAGAGCTTGCAGCCCTTGAAGTACGCGCTCATGTGGCTGTGTGCAGAGGGACAGTAAGTTCCCTGATGCCTTTTTTAGATGGAGACCTTATTCTCAAGAGGAAGGCTGCGTGTAGCAGCCACCTCACTTCCAGAAGCCCTTTACAGCTTTTCCTTCCCATGGGTGACAGGGTACTTGGCACCTCACACAATGCACCGAGCAGCAGGGCCCAGGCTCAGGCAGGAGTAGTGATAAGCCCGTAAGGAACAGAAATTGTCCAAGGATGGCACTAGAGGGAGACAGTGGCTTTGAGCAGGAAAATCCAGGGAGGCATTGACAATTCCTGGGAGCTGGACTCAGCTCCCTCATAGTAGGATAGTCCTGGTTAACCTAAGGCCAAACTGGAGGTTAGGAGAGTTGCTGTGGGGCAGGAGTGGGGAGTTAAGGCTTCCACAGAGAGAGAAGGTTGACCTCCAGCTCTCATTACCTGAATCCCAAATAGCCTGAACCAAACACGTTGTCCCTGCTTTGACTGGAGATCTCAGCAGATAACTTGGCAGTTGTGGGGAGACTGTACTACAATGCCTGAAGACTGCTACTAGTCCTAATACAACATACACCTCTACTGAGAGAGCAGGTACTCAACAGTGGACTCACTTGGTGCGCTTGCACTGAGGAACCCGGACAGGTCAGCCCTTCCCTATGGAGTCAGCTAGCAATGCGCAACGTGGCTCACCTCGTGGCCCCTTTCTACCTATTCTTGTCACTTTTCCTCCAAAGAAAACATTACAAAACCCTGACCCCTCTAACCTGGTGATGACTCCCAAGGAGATGGTGGTAACCTGGCTCACACTGCTGCTTTTTCCTTTATCCCATTCCCCCCCACTGCTGCCAGATTCAGTTCTGTAACACCGCAGAACCACTCTTCTCAACATGATGTTTAAACCAACAGCACTGCACAATGAAACAGGACCAGGAGGTGGTGCCACTGCAACAGCCCCAGATGGGGCTACATGATGAAAAAGAAGTTAAAGGCTAGGTAGCAACTAGAAACAGGCTTTCCTTGCGATTTAAAACAGCCATGGAAGTTTTGTTCTATCATTGTGAGCTTTAACAGCTGTGTGCTGACTGCAGAACCTCCAGGGTTTTAATAAAACATTTAAGAGATTCAACACGGGTAGAAAAGCTCTTCCTTCAACCACACGGAACAGGAATGGCCTTGGAATTTCTTGGTGAACATGTAAAAAGTAATTCAGTCTCAAGTATTGCTTGCAAAGCCCTGCTTAATGAAATGGATGTGCTTTATAAGGTGAGGTTGTAAGGCATCCTGGGATGCCCATTTTTATTCTCTTTGACAATATGGAAAGCTTTTAAATACCTAGGACAACGTGGTTAGGGTATTAAAGAGCGCACTGACCTTCTGTCCCTACTGCTAACTGAACACTGGTATGAGCTTCGATTGCAATACGGGAGGCAATGCTATTTCACAGCACACAGACAGCACGTAACTAACTCTGTATGTGCCACAGCTTCACAGGGATCCCCCTGCCAACACAGAACTTAAAGGTTACAGAAAGCCATGTCCTGGAGACCTTCCTTGAGGTCAACAGGAGCATTCCCTGATCTAAGAGCTGCAGAATCTGGCCCGGGGCTAATAGCTGGTCATGCAGGTAACTCCACACTTACACAGTCATTCCCAGCTGGTATGTCTGGCTCCAATTTACAAGCTGGACAGAACGCTTAAGAGACTTTATAGTATTGTTTTGTAGAGATGATGCTGTCTGGCCAGCCACTACACAGCATCACATTGCCTGGACCGGAGACAGCCTAGCAGTAAAGAGGAATTGGCATGAAATGGGCGTGCTGTTCCCAAGGGGTGTGCATGGTTTGGTGTGGTTTTGTGTTGTTTCTTTTGGTATGCGAAATGCAAACTGCCCTACTTGGCTCCCATAGAAATTGCAAGTAATTGATTTCTTGTAGTCAGAAACAGCTTGGAAGTGAGCAATTTAGACTGTGTGCTGTATTCTGAGCTTGCTTCAGAGCCTATTCCACAGGCTTCAAGTGAAAACTGGCTCCCACCCACTTCAAAGCAATTGAAATGGATCCACGAGGCCTAAGCACTAATTTTCAGGGGAGACCTCAGCATTTATCAGGAAAATACTTGGGAATTCTTCCCCCCCCCATCCAGTTCTTGCTGTGCAACCTTGTGGGGGGGCAGAACATTGGTTTTCCAAGGCCTGTATGGAGCCCCTTGCTGAGAAGCTGGCAGTGGGAAGGGAAAAGAGCTGCATGCACAGTTCCTCATGCATGGGGGAGGACGTGGCGCTAACTGCCAATGGCAAAGGTGGGGAAGGACAAGCATTTCCTCCCCTCCCTGCCCCAACAGCATCTCTTTCAGCTCTGCCCGGCCTCTCTGGCAACGTCTGTGTGCCAAGAGCCTGCCCTATCATTCCAGTTGTCTCAAAACTACATGGAAAAGCTCTATCTCTACTACATAAAAACAGTGAGTGGCGGGGCTGGGGTGCTGCAGGGGGGTTTGCTTTGCTCATCGGGGCAGGATTGGTTTGTGTTTGTGGGGTTTTTTTCCATCACTGAAAAAATAAAACAGTCCACTGTCCAGCAGAGGCTGCTTAGACTCTATCCCACCTTCCCCCCCACCAACTCACTCGACGTGGACCTCTGTTTCAGGCCTCTGCAAACACAGCTCCGTCGGGAGGAAGGCTCCCTGGCCGAGCGCCGTGGCGTAAGTTCTACTGTGCACATGGGTAAAACTGGGGGGCACAAACCCCCCTCCTCCAACATAGCCCCCTCTTTGGTGCTGAGGCATGGTATGGTAATCCTCCAAATTATCATACTGGGACACCACAGTCATAGTGCTTTGGCGTTTCCCAAGGGTTTGGTACGGGTAGAGCAGGGCTGAGTCCCTCTCCATGGGGTCGGGGTGCTGCATTCTGAGGCTGTGGCTCCGTTCGGGCTTGGGCGGCGGTGCCATAGGGGAGGCAGCGTGTTCCTCTTCCTTATAGCAGTCTCTGGAGTGTTTCTCCATGGACGTGGTGGGTCTGCCTCGAGACCTCTCCAAGTCTGGCCTGTCCTCTGCCAACCTCACCTCCTTGTGGTTCAGTCTCAGGGTCTCCTGGTTCCCCGGGATGTACTTGCTGCCCGCATGCTGGTAACCGATGGGCTCAGAGGGCTCGGGGCCACCTTTGGGCCTGTAGTCAGGATAAGGGGGCCCGTTTTTGGGTTCAGAAGGCTGCCTATGGCTCGCTTCCTGCTGCAAGTGTGTCCTGTGTTCGTTTGTGCTGCAGCCTGGCTCATGAAGCTTCCTGTTCCGGATGCTGCTCTGCTTCTGGGGAAGGGATGGCTTCTCTGACTGCCCATTCCCGTAGGCCCCGTGGTAGTGGGCTCTCTCCAGCTCTGGCTCAGGGTGCTGCATGTAGTAACGCTCCTCGCCCTCGGGCGTAGCTGCTTTGGCCGGGTACCTCCCCTCCTTCCCTTCTGCCACGGTGAGGAGGCCAGTTTTCCCAGGATCTGACTTGCTGCGCAAGTGTATCACATCCAGTCCTCCCAGATCCTCCTGCAGCAGTGGGGCCACGTTGTCATACTGGGACATCACCGGCCCTTTCACCTTCTGGCGCGTGCGGCTCTCCCGGCGAATAGACTGCATGCGGTACTTCTCCATGTCCTCCAGGTCCCAGGACATGTACATGTGCTTGATGTCTGGGGCAGGTGGCACGTCTCTGCTGATGAAGCTGTGCTCTTTGCCTGCAAGGTGGCCGATGAGGCCACCCCGAGGGTAGGCTGACAAGCTGGGGTAGCGGTACAGGCCCTTGCTCTGCAGCCGTGAGGCATAGGAGGCAAAGTCTCGGCTGGGCAAGGGGTGGAAAGGCCGGACCCGCACGGTGCTGTAGGGATCCAGGTCGTAAAAGCTCCCATCAGCAGTGGTGTAGTAAGAGGATGCAGAAGAGCTGGAGTAAGGGCTGTACCGGTAATGCACCCTCCCGTTCTCAAAGTAAGGCTGCAGCTGAGTTACGTGGTAGTCGGAGTGGGGCTGATATGGCTTGTACTGATAGAGGGGCCGCGGGCAGTACACTGGCTCATCATCCGGAGGGACCTCGGTCCGTGAAATGGGAACAGAGCGGATAGCGGAAGCAGCAGGGGTGGGCACGTGCAGCGACTGGACCCTCCGGATTGTGGGGTAGGGGGGAGCATCCTCGGCATAGCCGGCGCTGCGCAGCCCCGTTGGGCTCACGGAGGACACAAACTCTCTGCGAGGCTTGGAGTGCAGGGCAGAGGTGCTCTTCCCTTGGGTGGTGTAGGTGTTGTAGCGAGTGCCCGCGGACGCAGGCGTCTCGGAGCGAGGAGGGTAGGCTTGGTGCTGGTCGGGCTTGCTGTGGTACATGTGCGGAGGAACGCTCTCGGGCCTGTACTGGTGGACGGAAGCTGGCTTGTGGTGCAGGTAACTGTCTGGACCAGAGGGCTCGGGGATGCTCTCTGGCTTGGGATGCGGCACGTACACGGTCTGCAGGGAAGCGTGCTTGGGAGGAGGGGGTGGTGGTGGCGGCGGCAGCAGGGCTTCCTCCATGGAGGAGGCCAGCATGGAGGAAGAGAGGAAAGCGTGGTAGTTGGAGTTGTTGATGGGGTCTGCGTTGTTCAAGTGCATGGCGGCAGCGATCTTGCTCTCCAGCGTTCTCACAGGTGGGACAGGGGGTGTGAAGCTGTAGGAGGGGTGAGTAGGGACGGACTCAGACCGCAGGTGCAGCGGGGGAGCCCTCGTCATCTCCCGAGGCTTTTCCACATGGCTCTGGTGACCCGTGGGCACAGAAGAGGAGGAGCAGCGGGTGGTGGAACTGCCTTCTGGGACAAAGCCAGGCGTGGGCTCCGGTGGCTTCTCAGGTGTGGCTGTGGCCCATGCCTACAGAGAAAGAACTGGTTAGACACAAGTCTTCCCCCTCCCGTTCTGTACTTAAAATCATAATGGATTAGTTCAGTTTAAGTTCTGGTTTGCTCTGGAGAGCTGGTGTGCCTCTGGAAAAGAGGAGATGTGGAAGCTCCCCCACTCTGCAAAAGCAAGGGGCTGGTGGTGCCTCTGGGAGGTGTTGGGACCCATCACAAGTGGCAATCTAGGGCAAGGGGAGAAGCTGTCTGTCTATAGCAACAGGTTGAAACTTCTCCACAGTGTTTTGCTTACAAATACACTTAGTCAAATGAAAATGCACCTGGAATTAAACTCCTCACACCCTGGTGAGCAGATCAAGGGATACAGCAGAAACCCCTCCTTTAAACGTGGCTATGGTGCTTCAGACAGGCTGCAGCAGCTTGGATTTCTGACTGGATGTCCAACCCTCATGCAAGGAATCTGAGGGCATAGTCAATCTCAGTGCAGAATCCTAGAATCCCAGGTTAGAAGGGACCTTAAGGATCATTTGGTCCAACCTTTCAAGGCAAAGCATGACCTAGACTAGATGTCCCAGCACCCTTATTTTGGAGTGCCCAGTGTTGGGGAATCCACCACAGGAGAGGATGCAGAAGTTCTCGCTTGGTTCTGAGCACTTCTGAACTAGCATTCCCTGTACCAGTTACCCCAGCAGATACCTTTATTAAAGCTCTTAAAGCCAAGGGGAGCAGTTCAGTTTGGATATAAGGAGGAAGTTCTTTACTGTGACGGTGCTGAGGCGCTGGCACAGGGTACCCAGAGAAGTGGTAAATGCCCCATCCCTGGCAGTGTTCAAGGCCAGGCTGGACAGAGCTCTGGGCAACCTGGTCTCGTGTGAGGCATCCCTGCCTGCGGCAAGAGGTTGGAACTGGATGAGCTTTAAGGTCCTTTCCAGCCCAAACCATTCCATGATTCCGTACTGGGGTGTTCCTGAGGAAATCCTGCACTGCCTTCCTCTAAGCCTGGCTCTGGTGGGATTCCCAGTATCCTGTGACTCCCCTGCCTTGTGCCATTTGGCCTCCCAGAGCTGAGCCTCCTACGATTACAAGCCCATGTGAGGCTGGGGCGGGGGGAACATGCACGTACCTGACTGGAAGCACTGGGTGCTTTAGTGGAGGCCACCGGCACTTGTCCCGTTGCTGCCTGGGGATCGTGGCGCTGTGCCGGGGCGGGCTGGCTGCTGCCCGGTGCTGTACGCGGCGCTGGCACCACCACCTCTGCCTGCATCGTGGTGGCACCCGCCGGTCCCCGCTGAGGCTCAGCTGCTGCTGTCTGGATGGGTGCTAAGTACGGCAGGGAGGCCGGGGTGCTTTTCTCCCCGGCACTTAGGACAGGAGGAGACTGAAGCTTGTCATCAGCTGTGCAGATGGGAATGTGGTGCTTGTCCCCAGCCCCACAGGTGCGGAGCTGGGGCTTATCTACAGGCAAGTCTGCTGCGGGTGGCTCCCAGTCAGGAGGGTGGGGGGGGGTGTGATCCCAGTCCCCAGCATGGGAGGAGGGGAAGTGGTCTTGGTCCCCCGGTTTACCAGGATGGAAGCTGGACTGCTCCTGCTCTGCATCTCTGCTGCCAGGCACGTCCCCGGGGGTGTGGAGAGGTGGAAGGGGGTCCTGGCTTCCAGGTGCACCCGGTGGGTGGTTCTGCTCCCCGGGTGTGCTGCTGCTACCTTGGAAATCCTGCTCTACTGGTGCACCCGTCTGGAAGTGAAGTCGGCTCTCGGGCAGACCAGTATAGAGGTGGAGCTTGTCTGGAGCACCGGCAGAGAGATGGAGCTTTTCTAGAGCTGTGCCAGCTTCAGCCTCTCCATAATTTGTGCTTTCAGCATGAGCATCTCCTGGCCTTTTCTGAGAGTGAGCGGACGCTTGCTGCGCAGACTCGGCTAACGCTAGGGCCAGCATGCGCGCCGCGTTTTTCGGAGGAGGAGGAGGGATAAGAGACACAGAACTGACGGGAACAGGATCCTGGGGGGAGTCGAGGGCAACTGCTCCTAATGGGGGGAAAATCGAGAGAGAGAGTTGATTTGACGTTACCCAATAAGGAGAGTGACCTAAGCGTAATGCCTACTATAGAAAAATAGATGCTTTCCACACTTATTCACAGTGGCCGTTCCTTCTGGGGTGAAACACGACTCAGAGCTCGTGTCTCACAATGCAAACGCTGCTCAACAGCACAGCAGTTCATCACAAAAAGGGGGGGGGGGGAAACCACAAGAGATTGTCTAAAGGCTCCTCTTGCATTTCTAGAGAGGTAGGAAGCAGAGAATGAGACACCCTTACACAATTTTGATCATAAGGTTTTAGGTGCGAAGGTCCCTTCTTCGAGTGTTGGCAGACTTAATTTAACAAAGAAAAGTCTTAGGTGGTCTATTGGCTGCAATGATTTAGAAGGACATGCTAGAGATTTTCATGTATGACAGGATGGGGGGGTGGGAAGCGGTATATGGAGTACTATGTGATTTGTGTGATGTAGGGAGAAGGCAGAGGTTAAGACCTTACTGATCTGCATAGCCCTGGCAAGACACTTGTGATCAGAACTGACGGGCAATCCCCTCTCCTAAAAGGCACGCAGAGAAGGACGTTTCTGAGAGCAGGTCCCCTTTGGAACTTAAAGAAAGAATGGAGGAAAATGCACTGTACCTGGCTGTGTGTGTCCAGTGGGTACAGTCTTATTCTGACTGCTTGACATTGGTCTCTCCCCTTCTTCTGGCAACTCTGCTTTGCCAGCAGCCACTAGCTGCGTGTGCTGTAGCTCTTGATGGGCTCCTTCCCCTGCTCCTGTTTCACTGTTTTTCAGGGGCAAGGACATCTGGGTTGGGGACCTGTTTGTGATTTCAGTCATGCCAATCCCTTTGCTCCAGCTGGAAGCAGAGGAGTTTCTGGATGTGACGGGCACTGCCCCAGTGGCTTCTGGCATGCGGCTGGGCAGCGCGAAGGAGACGGGTTCTGGTGTAGTCAGTGGTGGAGATATGATGGGTTTCCGGCCCATCTTGGGTGAGAACGTGGGGGGTTTGCAGCTCTTCTCTTCCGTGGGGCTCAGGTCCAGAGTGAAGAAGGGACTCATCTTCTCGTGGAAAGGGGAGACTGGCTCGGAGCTCGTGGCACTGCCTGGTGTCTGCGACTGGCTGCCTGATTCTACATCTTTCTTTAGTAGGCTTGGCTTCTCCTTATTTATGCCAACGGACTCCAGCAGGGACGTACTGCTATCCAGGCACTCGGACTCTGCTTGGGGTGGGCTGCACTGAAAAGACATCGGGTCAAAATCCAGGCTTGCGACTCCGATATCGGGTGGGCTCAGGTCAACATCTTCAGCAGACCGAGGAGAAATGAGGGCAGGAACGTGGATGAGCCCCTCATCCCCATCGCTGTCATCGTGGGGAAGGTTGTCATAAGAATTGCAGCGATTCATGTTTCCCAAGAGCTCTCCGTTGAAGGAAGCAGACAATGCATCGCTACTGGACCTAGGTCTTCTGGGCCTAAAGAGTTTAGATTCACCTAGAAAAGGATAGACAGAAACGGGTTTGTGTCAAACCTTATTGTCCACGAGGTGATGGTTTGGTGGTCTTTTTAGTCTTAAGGCGGTGTGCAAGATGCTCACCCGCTCAACTCTTACACTGTAGTTAGCAGTAGCTCTTTATTGTGCTTGCTCAAACACTCTGGTCTGATTTAGTCTGGAGCTAAGCTGTGTGCACAAGCAAAACTAGTTTAAGTGTGCTGTAGAACTAAGGCTTTCTCTGTGATACCCATCTGTGTTGGGCAGCAGTAAGCTGCTTCATTAGTTAGCAAGTCCAGCTTTTACTAGAGGGCTGGAAATGAAAATCAGCAGTCAGTAATGCCAAACTGCCTTTTTAAACGCACACAGGTTAAAAGGGCAGGTCCAACTCGTCTTACCATCCACAGCATGCAGGGAGGTGAGTGATTCTTCACTCTTAGCTGAGCGAAGAGTCCCGCTGTCTCCGCGTCCACCTGAGGGAATGCAGCAAGACAGGGAAAGGCTGAGTTAGGGAAGTGGTTTATATCTGGCCATGAAACCCACAAATGGGTTTCCAGCAACAGCAACAATAGTGCTTGTTTTAGAGACCCGGGAAAAGTAACCCACCTAAATAGTAACTGCTGCAGATGACAGGTTGGGAAACAACCCTGCTGTCACTCTGCTGCAGGCCCTGTCTGGATGTACCCATGGTAATGGGCTGGCTGCTGCCAGCAAACAAAACCCCTTAAAAATGGGGAAGAACGTAACATTTACACAACTTGTTTGATGAGCACTAAACAAGTGTGACTTCAGCACTCTGAGAGGACAGCCATAAGGGCATTCATAGCATGTGTTTGTTATACTACAACAGTCTCAATCTGGAAATGGCACCAGGTAAAAGATGGGATAAAAGTCCTCACTAGCCCGTGTTTAGGGATTTGTGGTGCGTTTTACCACAAGAATATCTTGTTGCTATTATAAATCGGGAAAGAGACAGTAAAGTATACACGGAAAGGGCTGAGAATTCACCCTATGTACGTTGGATGTGGCTATAAACAGTTGTTGGGTGCCGCCTCTAGTTACACTTTGGGGGTGAAGGTGTTTGTGGAGAAGTGACTTTACTTACTCTAACTGCTGTCTTGTGAGAGCAGCAAAGGGAGACAGAACTGATTATTTCATAGGAAGTGTCATAAGGAATTACTCAGACTCATTACAGTGGTGCCCACATATGGTCTTTCGCAAGCTACTCTGAGGAGAGCACTAAGAGGTGCGTGCTCTAGATGTGAGCTAACGTGAGATCCATTTAGGAAAGAGAGCGGTTAGCTGAAGGTGTCATGCACGACTCGAACGCTAGGAGGAGATAAAAGCACACTGCAAATCTGAAGCATGCCCTGCTCGAAAAGCCTGCGTTTTGGGAGCTGCATCTGCAGCCTCACCTGCCAGGGCTATGGCTTTCATTTCCGAGGGCTCGCTGGGATTGCGCTGCAGCTTGCGTTTGGACACGGAGGAGGATTTTCCCAGGTTGAAGAAGGAACGCCAGCTGCCAACTGGAGACTTCTTCATCTTGCTGGGAGGCCTCTTCCTGGAGTGAGGAAACAGGGCAAGCTGCTCTTAGCTCCCATTACCGGTCGGTTGCTATTAGCGCTGTCTGGTTTACTGAGCTTAGAAACTCGGTCTCTTTCCAATAGCTGAGGATGTTTTTTGTTCCTATAGCTCAGCCCAGAGGTGTTGCTGGGTAAATTTCTGGTGTGGTGCAGGTGAGCTAAGCCCCATTCTCCTACAGCACGGCAGGGAAGGAGTGGCTATGAACTGTGAAAGCATCCCTTGCTGATGCTGTAAAATCACATCTGCCTCCTCCCACTGCCATCGTACCCATTCAACTGCTCCATTTTGAGCAGAACCTGGATTTGTTCCAGGCACTCAGTCCTGAAACCTGGAAACTCCCCATGTTTCCAGGTGTTCACCCCACTTACATGTCAGTGTGTGTGACTAGTACAGGTATCTCTATGCATAACACACAACACGGCTTTATACATGTAATAACCTTGCTGAAGAAGTGGCAGTGGCACAGAAGTGACATGGCTAAACTGAGTGCAGCAGACAGCTGATCTGAGCTGAATCCTCACAGAGTCCAAAGCAGGTGGAAAAACTGGCTACATTCCTCCAGGTATGATTAGTGTAAGTCAATACTGGCACGTTTTTGCTGTGATAAAACCCCAAACCAGTTATAACACGTGCTGGAAAGGAAACTCGTCCCTACCTTTCGGATGGGAAGTCTATGACTGTGTGGAATTTCCCCTGTAAAGCTGCAGGGCCTTCTCCCACTTCGATGTATTTGCTGTCTGCCACGATGGGAGAGTTGATCTGGGCTTGTGTCCGTGCTTGGGCTTCCTCCAGTGTGAGCAGCTTGGTGGAAGGAGAGGACACCAACAGAGACTTGGGCCGTGATAAAGAGCTGTGCCCTACAAGGGAAAACCACAGGCAAGAGGAGAATGAGAACACAGCAGTACGGAGATCAAAGCTCTGCTCTGTGTGTCTAGGGAGGTGCTGTGTTTTCCTAAAGCTTTGTTATCGCAGCCACTGAAAGACGTGGTCAGAGTAACCCTTTTGTTAGGGGTATGGTTATGGCAAACACAAATACACATAACTGAGAGCAGCTCAGTTCCTTTTAAGAAGCAAGGAGGTTAGAAACCCACATGAACGTAAGCCTTCCTTAAGCTTCACCTGCATGCAAAAGCCTGTAAAGAAAGCTATGGGTTCATTCTTACACAGTTTTGGTCAGCCCCAGGTTCCACCTCCTGGTGCAACAGAAGTGCTGTGTGTGAGTTAAGGGGTCAGGGGGAAGGATGCCATTGCATCTACACCCTGCTTGGTTCCTTCCCTACAGCACCCCAGCTCTTGTGCAGTGTATGTGTTTGTCAGCTGTAGATGCTATCCCAGGTGAAGTTTGGGTTCCAGCTCTCTTTGTCTTACCTGGAGTGGCTTAAAGCAGGCTTGGGAATACCACTTTCACCTCTCAGGGGTGGAAGTGGGTAAGAAGCCATGCTCAAAGCCAGGCTCCTGGAAGCACTGAAGAGATGCTGCCTTGCCTGCTCTTGCCTCATCTGCTGTCAAAGAGCCTGAGCCATCTCCCTGCCAGTTTTGTGTCAGAGCACACACTGACTGTGAATGACCAAGTCACTGAACAATTAGCTGAATTTCCATGGTCCACTCTAAGCCTGGATAATTATTTGGCTCTGATTCTTAGTGTGCTTATCTTGCCCTGGCACTGCTCAGCTTGCTGTGGCCTATTCCTGTTCAGCCAAGTTAACCTCTGGCTCCTCTTGACTTGAAACTGCCTTCCAGTAGGAACAGAAGCCGCACTTGGAGCAACTCTGCTGTCTAAGAGGAGTTGTTTAAAAGGGGGAGCAGTAAATACACTGGAAACCCAACTATCTGTACCCCACAGCTGGTTGTACCTGCAAAGGATGGGTACGTTTCATAGGAAAGGCAGGTTATCAAAGCTGATGGTACAGGCTGACTGCTGCTTAGGAGTAGTAACAGCTCGTGGTACCCAAGTTTGCTGAGCTAACAGGGAGTAAACTTCCTTGATGCAACTCTGCTCCTTTTCAATGGAATGGGCATACTTACAGCAGAGGCCAAAGCACTCCCTGTTAAGTTCCTTACTTAATCTGTATTCCATTAGTGAATACAGAAAGCTTGCTTTAAATTGCTTGGTTTCTCTTTGGTGCTGGTGAGGCATGGTGTGGTACTGCAAGGCAGGTCGAATGGACGTGCAGGAGCATCCTTGAGGATGGTTTTCAAAAGAAAGGGAAGGGAGCAAGGGGTACACAGATTTAGGAGGTTACTTACAATTTCTCAGTGCTAGAACATAAAAGCAGCCGCCAACCATTAAAGATGCATGCTTATGTGGAGCATCCTTGGCTTCTAGGAAAGGTGCTAACAGCAGTTTCTAACACCAGGCTGCATTTGCCTGGAAATCTGTCCTTTACCTTATAGAACAAATGCATTTTCAATGTCCCAGATGCCCATTAAGTGCCTGCTACCTCTTTTGATCAAGGTGCAGCTCCTAGAGGAAGCCACTCACCTGCTCCATCCCGTATGACTGAGCTGAGCTTGGAACTGAAGAGGACATCCACGTGGTTCAAGATGAATTCCACAACCACTGACTGGATGCGCACCTCCATGAAGGCAGCGGTTCCACTGAAGCAGGCAGACTCTATCTGCTTTGATCTGAAGAGAAGGCAGAGGAAATGAAACACCAACAGCCAGAAGAACACTTGGAGATGTGCTCCTTGTGGGTAAGGCTTTGGCACGTTGTGCCTGGTTCCTCAGGCAGGACTTCAGGGGCAGGGATTGTCTCCCACTGACCCTGCCCAGCCAGTACCCCAATATTCACAGCAGCAAACTCAAACAAGACATCATTTGACTGCTTGGGGGTGAAGTGCCAGCAAGGAGAAAAGAGCTTACCCTAATTAAGTGTCCACAGGGGGAATCTATGACTCAGGTTTCTCACATTTCTCAGGCTGGACACAAAAGCAGTCCAGGAACCAGTACAACAGGGGCCAGGGTTGTGGCTGAACTACACTGCTGGGTCAGGAGCTCGCCTTGAGCTTGTGCTTTGTTCCCATTAGCAGGTTTCAGAGGAGGAAAAGAGCACACTGGATGGAGGAAAGGAAGCTCTTCCTCACCTGGTGAAAGCTGTGGGTTTGTGGAGAGCAGCTATCTGGTTTTATGGAAATGGAAAACCTCATCTTGTATTGAAATGGGGGAGAAAAGCCAAAGAGTACCTCAGGAGGTTTGGAGCCCAGACAATCGCTAAGTTCTTGGTGTGCATGTTTGTGATGGAGCAATAATCAGCAAGACGAGCCAAATGCCTCATTAGGAACTCCAGTGTTCTGGAAAAGAGGAGATAGGCCAATGTTCAGCACGGATGAGCAGAGCCATGCTGTGGCTTACAAAACAAACCCCACTTCATTCGTTTCTTTTGGTTTGACAGCTCCCAGAAAATAAAACATTGCACTATGTACCCTAAGAGTGATGGTGAAGTTGTCTTTAGCAAATAATTACACTGGGCTGGGGGTGTCTGTCCTCGTTTGTGTAGGCTCAAGGAAAAGCTACTCAGTCCAAGGGCTGGATCCAGAAGCAGAGTGCCCTGGAAATTCACTGCTTGGCTGCTTTACTGTAACACTGTGCCACAAAACTCCACTGTGTCTGAGTCTACCTACGAAATGACTGCCTCCAGGCCTCTTGTACATACATAGAAAGGTTAAACTTCACAGGGACAAGGCCTGGAGTGAGGATGGATGTTTCCAGCTGGCAAGAAAACGGAGAGCTCTAGCACTCCATGGAAATTCTCTGCATAGAGCAGCGCAACAATGAAGTCTCCCTCTTTGTACACTGGTTTGCATCCTGGTGTCTCCCATGTTCCCCCTCTGGCCTAAGGCTACACCACACACAGAGGACTCATGAGTTCCAAGTCTTTTAGTCACCCCCATAAAATGAAGAGGCATTTTAGGGAAAAGGTGGAATGCACTAGAGAAAAGGAGATCACTTGTGAGGTCCCCTCAAGGCCCTATCCCCTCGATTAACATATACAGAGCATCACCATTAGTCAACACAAAGTACCAGCTACCACACTAACACATTTATAGCTTATAACACATTAGTTAACAATGATTAGCTCAGATGAATGCCCCCAGAGTTAATTATTGATATTGAAGTAACAGGTAAGACAGTTATAGCACTCAGGAACAGCACTGCAATGGCCCAGCTAACCACCACACATTACAATGATTCAAATAGTCATAGTATCTAATCATAAACACATTAACATTTCCATAGCCCATTAAGCTGCACAGAACTCAAAAACAAGATCAACAGATCCCCTCATTTCAATATATTAGCATAAACTGGAATGCATTAACATAAACCCTCATACTACTCAATAGAGTCGGGCGGGACATGAGATTAGCTGGTCCCCTCATTTCAATTTTTAGCATAAATTATCATTCATTAACATACAATTTAATATTTCTGCCTAAATCTGCATAGAGTCAGAACATGGAATGTCCTCTTCATTTCAATCTATTAGCATAAATTAGTATCATTAACATAAATTTCAATGTACATGCATTAATCTGCAGAGAGCTAAAAACCAAGATCACCAGATCCCCTCATTTCAATGTATTAGCATAAATCTGCATAGGGCCCGATCACCAGATCCTCTCACCCAAGTACATTTGCATTTACTAGGCTAAATTAGCATACATTAACATAAATTAACACTGTTTTACTTTGCTTTATCTTGTTGCTTGCTTAGCATTCTTTACACAATAAGTAGTTATCGATATCCAAATCACTTTAGGAGTTGCACCCAGCCATTAGAATACATAGTTGAAGAGAACTTAGCACACCCCATTACAACACTTAGTTACTAAAAGACTCATTATCATACACTATTATATTAGTTATTAATACCAATCACCAGCTTTTTTGTGTCTCATGCCTTTTTACCATAACTTTTAATACTCAGGGCTACTAAACACAATTACTTACACTCCAATAACACAAATTAGTAACTAATCTGTGAGTTACACAATAACTCACAGATTAGTGAATAAAAAATTGGAATATATTACAGTTAGCTGGTGTTTTTTAAACCCCAGATTATAATCAGTTTACTCCAACACTGTATTTGCCTCCAAATGTAGTTTCCAAGGCAGGCAAACACCACTACGCAGAGGAGATGGTGTTTGCTAAAGGAGCAAACTTGAGCTAGAACCCATCGTGACACTGACCTGTAGTGAGGAGGGGGCAGCTGCTGGATGACATCGTGGATTTTCACCAACCGTTCCTCATCTGTAGCAGCAGAAACAGCATCCTGGAATGAGACAGGAAGGGATTTAGCTGCAAATAAGCCTCAATACCTGATGCATCGTCTGGATCCACGTGGCCTCTGCAGCAGTGAGGTGGATTGTGCTGGTCTTTACCTTGTGGGGACAGAGCAGCACACAGATAATGTGAGAAAGGCCAAGTACATTAAGATCTGGGCCACTTTCTAGCATCACAGAATCAAAGAGGTTAGAAAAGACCTTTAAGATCATCAAGTCCAACCGTTCAGGACAACTCATGCTGGCACCTCAGTACCTACAGTAAGAAAACTGAAATAAAGACTTTCAGAATCAGACCTAAAAATGGAGCCTTTCAGCCCAGATGTTCAAAAGGGAACCAGAGGTGGGGAAGGTGCCTTTGTGCTCTGAAATAGGGATGAAAAAAGGGGGGAAGAACTGAGGGATTGACTGGTTTTAAAGCTACCTTTATGACACGGGTGCAAAACAAGCAATTTTCGATGCACTGCCTGGGATTTGGGGCTTATTTTATCCGTGTATATAAATGGGGGCAAAACCACAGAGCTGGACATGAATCGATTTGTTCTGCTGTTGAATGTGGACACACACAGAGAAGCAGGAATGAGACAGCAATTATTCCTACAGGTGAGACCGGAAAGAGAAATCCGCATTCCCTCCTTCCAGCAAGGCTGTAAATCATCACCCTTGATACAACTGAGCCATTCCTTACAGAGGGTCTCCAGCTCCAAGCAGTGCTTGCTTTTAACCCCAGTCACGCTCAGGTAATCACTGGGGGATGGCAAACGATATAGGGGAATTCTTACTTATGTCCCAATAGCCTCAACCTGGGGCCCCACAACTGGAACTGAGATGGTGTGGCACAGGGGACAACAGCACATGGTAGTAAACCTAAAGGGGGTACAGATTTGATCTAAAAACCCCAACTTAAGCAGAAGTAAGGCAAAGAAAGGCGTGTATAAGACAGGTTCAGCTTCCTGCTGGATCCTCTGCAGTGTTTCTCCATGTGGATGAAGTGAAGCTTAAGTGGAAAGCCAAAGGTACTTACTGAGAACTTCTCATAGAGCTGGTAGGTCAGCAGAGGGTTCGGGAGCTCACGGAAGTACAGTTTGCAGAGGGAGCCCACGCAGTGGATGTCCTGGATGTAAATATCCTTTGTCAAGTCAGGGATCTGCTCGGAGTCAAACTCGTGGCTGGAGATGAGAACAGGACAATGGGCAAAGGGGGTTGGAAAGGAGGGATGAAAAGAAAAACCAGTGCAAATTACAGTCAAGGAGAGAGAGTAGATCCTGATCCACGGGAAAACATGAACCCTTAGTGCCCAAAGCCATGTGCCCCATGGCCGTGGTGCTGCTGGAGTGGAGCTTTCCAAAAAGAAGACCTTTTTGGTTTGATAAGGCAATTCCAGTTAGTTTTACAACCGACTGCCTGGCCTGCAAGCCCTATTGCTGCGACAGGGCTTTTCCCAAAGGCTGAGCATGTCTTCTACAAGCACAAAGGCAATGTGAAGGTTTAACCGTGACTGGGGGCTGCCTGCTGGAGCAGAGTGCCCAGGTCTGAGGGGAAGCTGCTGTCCCTTTGCATCGCAAAGGCTTGGAAATCAAGAAGAGGAAGCAATGCCCGCCAGCAGTGCTATCAGCACACGGAAACTGGTTTGAGAGCAGAAATTCCCTGGGGACACGCCTCTGCTAAAGCGGGAGGTGAGCCAGGAACCACATGAAGAAAATCCCTGAGCATTCCCTTGGTTTTCCAAGAGAGAGGAAAACCCAAATCACAACCGTTTATGAAACAAAAGCTGAGCTGCTGGAATATGTGCATGGAAAGTGCTGGTTTGAATCAGGAAGACAGACTGGCAGGGGCTGAGAGAACACGGCTGCTCCCGCTGAAGCTGTGCTTCCCTACGAGGGGCTTTAAGCTGCAAACCAAACCTGCCCATCAACTGTCTACACTGAAACCACAATGTCAGGGGCTTGGTGGCAACATCCCCGGCCTCTCCCCCTGTGCAAGCCAGGCAACTTGTAGCCAAGAGAAAGTGTGCCTTCAGCAGAGCTCATACACGGAGCTCACCTCTCCGCCGACACAATGGAGCCCATTTGTACCTGTGTCCAAGGCACCAGGTGCATTTGTAACTGCAGCCATCACCCCTACACCCCTTACAGGGTGAGGAAGCAGCTCCTGCCTTCCCCTACACACAATGATGCGTGATAGAAGCCAGACTGGGGGATAGAAAGGGTCTCTGCTGCTTCACACCAGAGGGTGAAGAGCCCATCCCAGTGGGTCAGATGTGGTGCCCTTACCGCAGTTTCTGGATGTTGGATGCAATCCCAGACAGACGATATATCCCATCCACAATGCCATGCTTCTCAATGAATTCAGTGCAGCTCTTGAGGACCTGTGGGACTAAGGAGCAAGTGTCGCTGGTTAGTTGAGCATGTGATTGAAGTCCTAGTGCAGGCTGCGGTCTTGTCAGGCGCCATACACTAAACCCAGCTGAGCTATTGCTTTAGTTCTTAGAGGAGAGAGCCTGTAAGGAATTTCACTTCAGGAGTTGGTGTGGAAAGTGATCAGAGGTTTCCTTTGCTCTAAAGAAATGCCAGGATGTGAATCAGGTTGAACAGAGTCAACTGTGGTCAAGCAGAGAGAGCGCAGGTCCCATCACACCTCCCACAAGAACCATGGACATGAAATTCCACGCCAGGAGAGCTACAATATTGAGTAAAGACACAATATTAGCCAAAGATTTCTTTTGTTTGCAAATCTACCCAGGATTAACCCTTACCCCTTGCCTTAAGCAAATGCAAACATTAAGGAGATGCTGCTTTCTGTACCAGAGCCAGGCCAGTTTTAGCTTTAACCACTGAGAGTTTCCCCCCCTAATGTCTACCAGAGCGTGACTGGATTTAGAAGCTACACAATGTGCCCCACTCACAGAAGCTGCAGACAAACCAGGCTATGGCAGAATGGAAAGAATAAGCCCAGAGGCTATAATTAGGTGTCAAGTTAATACACAAACCGCTTCACCAACCAATTCCTTCCAGCTGACTTCTCGGCCTCATGCAGCACCCACTGCTGGCGCTATCTGTGCACCCCTGGAAGCTGAAGAAGGAGCAAATCACTTAATAAAAGGGAGGTAAAACTGCCCTGAACACCGAAGGAAAATCAGGACTCGGCTCTTGTGAGCATCAGCAAGTCTGCATGGGAAAAGCTCAGATCCCAGTGGATCCCTCCATAAGCTCCTGTGCCGATCTACGTTTATCCTTACGTTAGATGACAGGTCTGATCACCTTGCCACGGAACAGATCCTGAACAGGTCCAGTTTCAAATCCCCTTCCATTAAGCAGCAAATGCCATCTGTGAGGCCATTCCCCTGCACTCAGATGCTCTGTGCTTCCCCCCTCTGCAGCCTGAGGAAAGAGCCATACTAATGGGTTCCCTAGCAATCAGCAGAGGAGTCCTGAGCACAGGGCACTGGTGCTGTGCACCCGGGCACAGGGCACAACAAAATGGCCCTAAATTCTAAATTCTAACCCTTTCTGCAAAGAGATTCAAGCCCTCCAGGTTTCCTGCAGCCCCTTTAGGCACTGGAGCTGCTCTAAGGTCTCCCCTTAAGGAGCCTTCTCTTCTCCAGGCTGACCCAAGCCCAATGCTCGAACAAGCTCCTAATGCTCAGCTCCACGATCCCAAAGACTTTAACAATCCACATTTGAATCTCGTTAGGGTTCCCCATTGAAAGAAATACATAAACAAATAAATACATAGCACATTCCTGCCCAATTCCTACCAGGAGGCCGATAATGCCCAAGGAAGGGTGATGCACACACTGCGTGTGGGACCTTCTAGAGCTATGCACTGCTCCAAGGCCTCACCCCCTGGGGTTTATGGAGCTGTGTCAACAAACAGCACGCTGAGAACAGTGTTTGCATGGTATTTATGGTATTTGAGCTGAGCAGCAACCTGTTGTGACAATGTGAACCGGGTCAAGGGACAACAGGGGGAAGGGTGAGGGATGCAGCACCTACAATACGCTTCCCAAAGTCCTTACTTGTCACGGACAGAGCCAGAATAACAACCAGACACTGAAAAAGCTCCAGCAGACTTGCTCTATGCATTCCTAATCTGGACAAGCTGTTCTTTAAGCTAAATATATCATGGCAGCAGCATGGATATTTTGGGGGAATTCTGCTGGGTTGGAGAAGTGGCTGCAATCCAAGGAGGGCTATAGCGATACCTGAAGCCCTTGGCTGGAATGGTGACTTCACTGTCCTGCCCTTTGAGTCCCAAGCCCTCCAGCTACATCCTTACCTACCTGTATAGACACACACCTGGAGGGGACCGTGTCATGTAACGACGGGATGACAGCACAGGCTGAGGTTGAGGTTACAACAGTGGCTTCTGTCACCATGTTGTGACTTTCTCAGGCCCCTCTCCCTGCCTGTGGCATAAATCCCTACGTCAACTTGCCAGTTCAGAGCCCGATTCCAGCTTCTGGATCCCAAACCAATCACAAACGTAACACTGGGGGTTTCTTGTCACAGGATGCAGGAGCATCTACACTAAAATTCCACTAATGTTAGTTAATAGTTCTGGTTTCCTGCAGTTCTGCCAACCAGACTCGATGACACATGTGGTCTGTATCAAGAGCCATCAAGGCCTGTCTTAGCTCAGCACCCAGCTCCTGATGGCCACCACAAACAAGCCGCTTCAGCACCGGGTAACACACAGGATACGCCTCCAGCCCCAGTCATCTCTGCTCAGGAAACCTCAGGGCCCACCAGAACTGGTGTCTGTGTCTGTTAAACCCAGCACAAAGCCCATTCCAATTCCATGTTCCCATGAGCAAAACTGTGCTCATGGAGTTGGCTTTACTCTTTCCCTGAGCAATATTCCTTCAGCTTTAAGGTTCCATCCAGCCCAAACCATTCCATGAGTCTGTACTAAAGCTTCAGGAGCTATTTCTCATGAAAGCACTTTCTGAAGCAAAAACCTTGGTGCAAAGCAATCCCCTTTGTGGTCCAGGCCATCACAAGCAGGGATTTAAACCCGTGCCTTCTTCGATTCCAGGACGTGCCTTGTGCTTACAATTCAATCTAGTGTTTGAAGAAAGGAAAAGGGGGAAAAGCAACAAACCTGTAAATATTTATAACTTTTTCCTTTCCAGCAAAGTTTGCTTCACTTCTGGTTTGTCCTGTTCTATTTCACTCTCTAGCAGCAAGAGGGACAGAGGGGAAAATGGTTGCGTTTACCCTCTGAAACATCCATATAAGCTAAATACTAAGACTCAGCTGTCCTGAACTCCAAATCGGGGGGGCAAAGACCCAAAGCCAGCCAGGGAGACATTTATTACCACGAAAACTCTTAGGAAATGGGACTCCTCACATTAAAAGTATGAACCAAAGTGACAACACAGACATGACCAACCTTACCCTTGAGCTAAGGGGAACCAGGTCTCTACAGATCCCTGCCAAGATGCTGCCCAAGATCTCATTCCTTATGTTCCTGTTCTGATCACAGCACTCTTCCCTAGCTCAAATCTGCAATAAATGAGCACCAAAGGCAACTGCATCACTCAGCTGTAGCCAGGGCATGGCTCGAAGGAACAGGTAACACTGGAGGGCCCCCAACAAGCCACATGGACACCGGGTGCTCGTTTTATTTCTTATGGACTCATAGAATCCCAGCCTGGTTTGGGTTGGAAGGGACCTTAAAGCTCCTCCAGCTCCAACCCCTGCCACGGGCAGGGCCACCTTCCACTAGAGAAGCTTGCTCCAAGTCCCTGTGTCCAACCTGGCCTTGAGCACTGCCAGGGATGGGGCAGCCCCAGCTTCTCTTGGGCACCCCTGAAGCCATAGAGCGCTCTGTTTCAACGTACTCAGAGGCACAAATGAGGACATGGCACAGATGCTGCAATGCAGCACTTCACCAGCTCCCACACTAACCAAACACAGCCTCTGCAAGCACAATGCTTTCTAATTGGGGTCAAGCTAAATTTAAGTTCGATTTGGTGAGAGGCAAAGAAAAATAGGGGAAAAAAAGTCTCTCTACCTCCAAAGGGAACAACGGCCTCCACCTGAGCCAGAGGTTACACTGAATGTGCTGCATAGAAGCAACAGAATCCCAGCCTGGTTTGGGTTGGGAGGGACTTTAAGATCACCCAGTTCCAACCCTTGCCACGGGCAGGGACACCTTCCACTGGAGCAGCTTGCTCCTGTGTCCAACCTGGCCTTGAACACTGCCAGGGATGGGGCAGCCACAGCTTCTCTGGGCACCCTGTGCCAGCGCCTCAGCACCCTCACAGGGAAGAGCTTCTGCCTTATCTCCAACCTGAACTGCCCCTGTTTCAGCTCAAACCCATCACCCCTTGTCCTGTCGCTACAGTCCCTGGTGAAGAGCCCCTCTTTAGGCTTTGGCAATGAACTGGATTCTGAACATAACTGCAGCCTGGTTCCACACTGCATTTCTGAGGAGCACGTGAACACCTTCCTGCTCATTTCAGACACTGTGCTCTCATAAAACTACCTGGTTATGTTCTGCTTATGAGGTGAGGAAGCCGAGCTCTTTGCTCTCTCCAATTCCACCCGGGGTCTGCTCTGGCATCTCCATCCCCTTTCAGCAGCTGCCTCCAAGACTGAGCAACATTAATGCTATGGGATGAGGGAATCTTGAAACGCTGCTCATGCACGGAGCCTGGCTCCCAGGAAAACAGCAACATCTCCACAAAACCAACCCCAGGATTACATCACTTGGAATACAGGTCAGAGAGCTGAATCACACCCAGAACCAGCCCTGCTGTGCGAAAAGGAGACATGCCCCTGTTAGCAGCATCCAAATTGGACCTGCTCCACTCCAGGCAGTTAGGAAAGAGTTAGTAACTCAAGGCTGAAAGCAACTGGCAGCTCCTCAGGTGAAGAGGCCTCATTAGCCTTGTGCAGCAGTCACTCAGGCACACGTGATGGGAGGTGACTGTCAAACAGGAGCCTCCGGTGGACTTAGAACAATCCAGTTGAGCTCAGGACGTGTCTTTTAATGCTAAACGCAACGCACGCCAAGCCAGGGATAGGCTTTAGTTATTGCTGACTTTTGCCTAGCTAAAATGGGCAGGGGGAGGGCTGGGGATAAAAGAGAACTCTCTCTTTCCTGTGAATGAGCTCACTCTGCTGGCGTGCCTCCTGCCCTCCCACATTGCTCCCACAGCATGAACATAAACCCAGCTCTCGCGCTAGCCGGTGGTGTGAATTACCTACCCCTAATGTAGTTCTTCCACGGCTTACTGTCTGTTTCTGTCTCCAAACCATCCTGTTTCTGGCTCTCTGATGCTTTTCAAGGCCCAGCAATAAAGACTGGCTCCAGTTAGCAAGCCAACGAGCCTTGCTACAGCCCTGGTTCCATAAGAACAAGCTCATGTTATTCACCAACCGGTAGTAAAACACTCTGTGTAAAGCCAGGGAGTGCATGTTGAAACCGTGCGAGCCATGAAAGAATCCCTGCCTTGGGTTTGCTCCACAGCAATGCAGGTACCTCCCCACCCCAAAGTGAGAGGGTAGGAAAGAGCACGTGAAAGCAAAGTTCATCCAAGGAGGAGCACTAACAACAGCGCAAGTTTTCCTTGGGAAGGGCAGAACTTCTCTGCTGCCTCCCTCAACTGCTGATGGGAAGTGAAAGGGACTGAGAAGAGCTACAGAAACCTCACCCTGACAAGCTGAGGGAAGAGGAAACTGTGATCAAACATTGTGCCCATTGAACTCCTGTGAGCTTTGTGAAACCAAGGGAGAAGGCAAAGGAAGGATTTACACTGTAAGGTCCCGAGTCAGAGAAACGTGTGGATTTAACACACCAGTTAATCATTCCTTGACACTGACACAGAAATAAAGTCTAATTTCTAAGTGAAGTCTAAAATAAAGTCTATTTCCCCGAAAAAAAAAGAATAAAAAACCCCTCATTCACTCTTTACTCAGAGACATTGTCAGCTCCAGCACTCCCACATCAACCACGTTTGCTTCCTATTAGAGTCCCAGCCTGGTTTGGGTTGAAGGGACCTTAAAGCTCATCCAGTTCCATGGGCAGGGACCCCTTCCACTAGAGCAGCTTGCTCCAAGCCCCTGGGTCCAACCTGGCCTTGAACACTGCCAGGGATGGGGCAGCCACAGCTTCTCTGGGCACCCTGTGCCAGCGCCTCAGCACCCTCACAGGGAAGAGCTTCTGCCTTAGATCTAGTCTAAATCTAACTCCTTCCATGACCCCTTATCCTATCCCTACCTTCTCTATAAAAAGCCCCTCTCCAGGTTTCTTGTAGCCCCTTTAGGCACTGGAAGCCGCTCTAAGGTCTCCCTGGAGCTTTCTCTTCCGTTACCCGTTTCTCTGCTAGCCCCAACTAGCCCTTTACTGGTCACCATCACCCTCAAGTAAGATCCCCAACAGAGGAAGAAGTCAAGAACGGAGTGTTTCTTACCGTCATGGCCAGAGTTGAGAAGATGCTCCCCCAGGTCACAGCCGAACACCCTTTCCTTCAGTATCCCCCGTTGCTTCAGCTTCTGCTTGGTTGGGCGCGACTTCATGAATGTCCTCAGGAAGGTGATGAGCTTGCCGTGCTTTTTGGACACTGCACAACAAAATACAGGCAAAACCACCTCGGTTTAGGTTTAGGTTGGTCTCAAGTCAGGCAAGGCCAAGCATAACACGTTCTACAGGGCGAGCAAGCACTGGAGTGACAGTAATTCCAATTACAGATATTCCAAGGTCCCATACTCAGCAGAGACTTGGCTTTGGTGCTAGTGCAGAAATAACAGGAGAACTGAACACAAAGACACATTCATCAGCGAAGCAGCTGCAGGTGGGAGCATCCCGAAGGATCTCACATGGAATACTGGACAGTGAGCAGCATCTGAGAGCTGGGCGAATGCAAAAGGCTAAAGCAACAAACCCGGTCAGCTCGTGTGCACGGACCAACGCGGGTTGCAATCCATGAGCACAAAGAAATGCGCTGGCAGTAACTTTACTCTCATTCTAGTGGTCTTAGTGGGCTCCAGAACAAAGGAGTGCCTAATCATATCTGAGCGTGGAGGACGTTTGGCTCCAAGTGCTCTTTCCAGCACACCTGCAGTGTGAATGGCCCTCGCTGCAGCTGCGGCCGCACGCTCCATTCCAGGGCTTTCCGAGCCTTCTCAAGCCATTGCAAGATGAAAACATTACTGTCTTTGTTGGATGTTAACAGCAAACTAAGGCAGCTGACTCGAAGGGATGCAGTTTATCCTCTCCAGAATAAATACAAGGAGCCTACAAAGGGAAGAGAGCTGTGCCTCCAAACCTCCTGTTCCGTTTCTCTCCGCAGTGCCACACGGGTGCAATCGGTCCCCGTTCGCACCAGCCAGTCCCTCCACAGTGGAAGGATGTGGGGAGTCACACAGGGCAGAAGTGGGTGACACAAATAACCCCGTGCAGATTGGAAGGAGAGGCTGAGCATTCCCATGGGACGCAGCACAATGCCCTTGGATGTCAACTTCTCTTCCTGAGGCCGAGAGGCCTCCCCCAACAAAAGTGCCATTGTGTAGGTGAGGTAAAACCAGAAGAGCTCTATTGAAAAGAACAAATCCCAGGGTAGAAAAGGCTGTGCTGCTTTGTGAGGAAGCCTTTACAGCTCTGCGAGGCTGTAAAGCCTCCGGCAGCACCAGCAATCCCTCTCCCCAGCTCCTGTCTCCGATCCCAGGGAGCAAAGACAACCCCAGAGCCCTGTCATCAGGGTCCAGCAGAGTGAGGCTGGTTCAAAGAAACCACAACAGCAATGAAGAGTCCTGGTGACATTGGGGTCACTGCGCCTCGCCAACACACACAGCTGGAAATGCAGTGAGCAGCTTTGGGAGTGGGACTCGGCAAACCCGGGATTTATGGGGTAAGGCTTCATAGCGGCAGGCAGGGTATTCCTCAAGCAGACAGCACGGAAAACCTTGTCCCAGGAACAAGATTATACCATAGGCTTCAAGTTGGTTTAATCCCTTCAAACAGCTGAGTATTTCCCCTTCTATTTTACCAGGTATTGATGCCGTCCCTCTGTTTATGACCTTAACATGCTTCCATCTATGTATGCAGAGTGTTGCTTTTTGGATGTGGCACCACCACAATCCGCAGCAGCCAAACGCATCTGAACACCTGAAAGCCTCAAATCTCCCACAAACCCCATGTCTGCATCAACTCCAAATCACTTAACAAAACACGAGCACTGAGCATCACAAACTGTGGCTATGGGGGCTTTAACTGATCACTGATCACCTCCTGTCGGTCCTCCTCAAGAATAAAACATGGAATCCCAGACTGGTTCAGATTGGAAGGGACCTTAAAGCTCATCCAGTTCCAACCCCTGCCACGGGCAGGGACACCTTCCAGTAGAGCAGCTTGCTCCAAGCCCCATCCAACCTGGCCTTGAACACTGCCACGGATGGAGCAGCCATCCCCCGAATGCGGGTCTCATCCTGACCTGGGGCAATGTCAAAGCTGGAGTTGATAGGTCTGAGACGGATGCTTTTACAGCAGTCAAATAAAGAGACAAATGAAGCAATGAGTAATACACAGGTGTTCAGTTACAGACTGCACACAGTTCTTCACGGAGGATCTTATTCCACATAATGAAAAACGAGTCCAATGGAGAAAAATGCAGTCCAGCACTGCAGAAATCCCACTAATGCTGGTGACCAGGACAGCAAGTGACTTTTGGGTGTCACCTTGGTTGGTCAATGCAGGAAAAGGTGCAAGGGATGCACCTCCGGGATGCACAGAGGGACTTTGCTTGGATCACGAACCAGAAAGGAGAGCTGAGTTCTAAACCACAATAAATCTGTTCTGCCTTTAAGCCACTCGGTGCAGGGTAAAATAATCCCCTTGTTTCCGCAGCAGTGTCCAGAACACTGCCATAGAGCAGGTTCCATAGCCAGAAATTCCCTGATCCACAGCCTGTGCACAAGTTTGCACTGTGCCTTGGTTAAACAGTTGCCTGCACTGCTCTCCTCTGAATCACTGCCTGCTCCGTAGGAGAGCTTCTCAGGCTAAAGCGACTCCAGAGCTTTATACCTACGCAGGAATGATTCACTGGTAGGAGTTCAGCCTCTCCTGGGTGGGGAAGAAAAGGAGAACATCAAGACAACCCAAGCAGTCATCTCTTTGCTGACAGGTTAATGAAAAGCAGATCAAAAAAGCCAGCAGGTGTCTGATAAAGGACAAGCTGCCCTGCCAACAAACAGCAAGCAAAGGGGAAATGCTTTCTGACCCCCAAGCTAGCAACACCAATGACGTGGGGATATGATACATCTGAACCATTCACAGCTTGTGTCTCCACGTGAGGGGCTCAGCAAAGGTCCTAGAAGTAAATTCAGATACAGCAGCATTCCTACAGGGCAGTTTTAAATGGTTGCTGTAGTCAGAGACACGAGCTACCAACTGCAAGGCAAACAAAACTCAACACAAATCCTAATGTTCATCCATACTACTTTCCACTTGGGATTTAACCACTGTAAGCCAAGAAACAGAGGCTTTCCTAGAAGAACCAAGGGCTGCTTTTCCTCAGGTCTGGATAAATCACAGGGCCTGAACCAGCAACAAGAAGTTCTCCATCTCCATAGTGAGACTGGCTGCAAAACACCCCTCACCTGAGGCTGGGCTCCTCGTGAAGCTTTGCTGGCACGACAATGTCTATTAGGAGTGAGAAGAAATCTCACACCCGGGGCTGACATAACTACACTGGACAACGTCTCTATGTGGTGGGAAGGGAAAGGAATGTTGATGCCAGGTAGTTTATTGTGGGTTTGGGCAGCTGCCATAGTCTGTACCCCCCTGAGGAGCACTGATCCATCAAACCATGCTGCATGTTACACCACCAAGCTTCTGTAGTAGAAGTGAGGCTTGAGATTCCCCTGGCTCTGATAAAACCCATCAAATAACAATTACTTCATTAAAAGCAGGGCAGTGCCCAGACTGAAAAGGCACTTTGGGATATGCTTTATGAAGCTTGCTCATGGAGAAATGTGCCAGCATCTGCTTCAAGGCACTTGCATGGCTCTTGCTGGCCATGATATGTCCTTCGTGGGTTAGGAATGTACCTAAAGGGGCTGACAAGAAACCTGGAGAGGGGCTTTGGACAAGGGCCTGTAGGGCCAGGCCAAGGGGAATGGCTTTAACCTGCCAGAGGGGAGACTGAGATGAGCTCTTAGGCAGAAGCTCTTCCCTGTGAGGGTGCTGAGGCACTGGCACAGGGTGCCCAGAGAAGCTGTGGCTGCCCCATCCCTGGCAGTGTTCAAGGCCAGGTTGGACCCAGGGGCTTGGAGCAAGCTGCTCTAGTGGAAGGGGTCCCTGCCCGTGGAACTGGATGAGCTTTAAGGTCCCTTCCAATCCAAATCATTCCACGATTCCCTGAAAAGAGCACTGTCTCCTCACTCCTTGGCTTTGAATCCTGGCAAACAAAGAGGAGAAGCCTTTTAATAACTGAAGCTTTCCTGTGCCCCCCCCAGCTCATCTTGTGCTTGCATTTTCCTCCCCTTTTCAGTATGAAAAACCCCATGAAACAAAGGCTCCCAGACCAAAACACATTTCAAGTCTTGCACACTGACAGTGCAAGGTAAGTGCTTGCTCGGTGCCCATCCAGCGCATGGTCCTGCATTTTGGACAGGATAATGGCACCTTCCCATAGCACACTTTGCCAAGGGAAACCAAACCCATGCTAAACAAACACAGAACACCTGCTTTATCTCCTGTTGCTATCACTAATAGGATGGATTGGAACCTGACAACAGAGCACTTTCTAACACAGGGTTAGTAAACTTTGACTTTGAAAGAACATCTTGGAGGGTGTGCGCTGCCCCAGCACACGGCCACCTTTATTTCTCTTATGCTGGGTTTCTCTTATTATCAGCAGTGATTTTACAGACCCCAGGTCCCAGCCGTGTGAGGAGAGCGTGGTGCTAAGGTCAGGCACATGAGCACATGTAGCTGCACAGCTGAAAAGGTACAAGCAACCTGTGATACCCAGTCACAACATCAAAGCTGGGAAAAGGCATGGGGATGGCATAGAAGAAGCTACAGGTAGGTATTACAGACCAAAAACCAAATCCCTCCTCTCTGAAGAGAGATGTGCAGCAAGTCAAGCTATCATCTTTCCAGGCTATTAGGCCTTCAGGATCCATCCTCCTCTAATATTAAACAGGGGGAGAAAGCAGCAACAGACTCTATTGAGGAAGAGGAACCAGGAGATGAGAAGCCAGGGTTGGTTTGCCACTATTTCCCCGTGCTCCTGATGCTGCAGACACTCAGAAGTACACTTGATTGTGAAAGTGGACTGAGTTCAACTGGCTCCCCACACAGCATCTTCTCAAAACCTCAGTAAATATCCATTGCTTCACACTCGGAGAGACAAGCTCTGTGGACCCACATCTTCCTGAAGAGAAGTTACATGAAGCCAAGAACTGAGTCACATCTCCCAGTTCTCTGTCATGTTCCTTAGCAACAAGACATTTTCCTCCCTTCCTCCTGCCACAGCACATTCTATTTTGGAAGCTTATTTATACAGCCCTAAAATCCCAACCAGAATCTGGAACCATGCACCACCGAGCACCATCCTTCAGTCCTCGAATAGGAGGCTGGGTCTGAAGAAGAACCGATCAACACCACATCCATAATTGCACTCCTCTTTGCACTAGACTCCCTCACTGGTCATAAAGGTTTTCAGGAGGAGAATCACAAATAACCTTCATAAATGTGTGCTTACTGATTTACTCGATAAAGAGAAGTAAAAATGCTCTTTGATGCTGCAGCGCTTACCTCGTGCCAGGCTGACATCAGTTAAAGCTGGCCTTTGTGTTGCAAGTAATCATGAAATAGGTTAAAGGGGATTGATATAAGTGCCATTAGGTAAAAACCATTCCAATTAACTATGATGGCAAGAAGCAGCACAGATTTCCAGCTATCACCATGCACATGGAGAGCAAAGCAGTAAGCGATGGTGCTGTTCTTACAAAGTCTAGTAGCAAAGAAGCCACGTTCATCCTTGCATCTGCTCAAGCTTCTGGAACCATGCTTTGGGCTGGAGCAATCATCTCCTCAGAAGAGCAGCACTCCCTCATCCCTGCCAACATCAGCCTTTGGCCCAAGCTGGAGAACTGGCTTATTTTGGTTAGCTGGAGACGGACCAGCTTTGGCAACTCACTCGGTGCTTTTTCATGCAGAGCCTCTGTCAGGTTCTGCTTCAGTTGGGTCTAATCAGTCCCCCTCCTCAACTGCTTCTCACCAGCAGCACCGATTCCTTTCAGCACCATTGATTTAACTCAAAGCACCCATCGGTAAGGATGCGCACAAGGAGCATCTACAGCCTGAAGTGAGTGGAGAAAGTTTCATGTCAACGCAGACAAAAAACAGGCACTATTTACCATGGCAAAACTTCTTTCCATGCTCCTCATTGCCAAATTTGCTGAGTATTTATAAGGGGATAAGAATGCTAACCACGAGGTGAGTTAGATATGTCATGTACATACAGCTAGGGAAGTCTGATACCAAGTAATACCATCAGATAACACAACCTGCCCTCCTAAACAAACAGACCATGGGACATCTCTGCACTAATTCCCTGCAGTGCACCTACCCTGATGGAAGCAGTCTATGGAGAGGAGATGGAAATCAGTCAGCCGAAGGCTAACTGGGAAAGGAAAGAGGTTCCAAAGGGACCTGACAAGTTCACTCTAGTAATTCTATGAACATGTTTGAATCCTATCTGGGACAAAAAAGCAGTGCTGACTGCAGTCCTGGTGATGCAGCAGGGATGGGCTTCAGGTAGGGGACACAAGGAGCTGAGGGGAAGTGAGGAATTTATACTAGATGGGGAAGAAGTTATCAGAGGCCAACACTGGGACAGAGAGTAGAGATGAGGGTGTGCAGCACACAAGGCAGCAGCATCAGCAGCTCAAATGACACGGTGGTCACAGAGCCAGCAGCAGGACTGGGAGACAAGGGAGCAAACTGGGAAATGCAGACCTAGGAGGAAATAGGCAAGACCCTTGGAATGTCTTTCTCACTCACACTGTGTACTGCAGTCGTGTATTAGGTACTCTACAGACACCTGTAAATAAGGAAGAGAGGAGAGAAAACCCAAGAACCACGTTGCCACCTAACCCATAAGGTGACTGCCTCAGCAGCTGCCAGTGATGAACATGCCACACGTTCTCTGTTGGTGATTACTTTGAGCTGCTGGATAGGATCCTATGATTCTAACTTCACAGGTGTAGTTTCTTGCTGCCTGACCCCAGCCTCCTTCTCATACAATCCACACCAAACATTCATTGTCCTGTCTACAGTGGCCATGGCTCTAGAGGAGTCCGAAACCTCAAAGCTAACTGCCTTTTTGCCCTGCCTTATTCAAACCCCATGCTGCGTGCAGTATCCTTCCCTGCTCAAAAGCTTTACAACAGCCTGAGTGACGCTGCTGAGCCTCACCCACACCATTTCCACTTCTGCTACCATCAGTATAGGAGAGTTTCCAAGAGGTTGACAGTAACCCAAGCCAACCCCGGATGACATCGAGTGCTTTGGACACACACACGCAGCCTGGAGCCTTCACTAGTCACTCAAACACAACGCTTCAGCCCCGTCCTGCCATCAGCTGAACCAGGATAACCAGAGTGACTGCGGCAGGCCAGTTACTCCAGTTTTGCATGGCAGCACGCTCCAGCTCGGGTGGTGGGAGGAGGCGAGTGATGAGAAGAGATCTGACATGAATCAACAGCCAACACAAGCTGAATAATGAGGAGTTTGGCAGATGGAGCCCGATCCTGGAGCGAGAGGGTGTCTGCTCTTACGCAAGGCTCCGGAAAGCCACTTTACATCCCACCAGGAAGGGAGATGAGCAATCCAGCTGGAATAAGGAGGAGGCTCGGGTCAAAGCACGCTACCTGCCTTCTCTTAAGCCACACGGCGCAGCCATTACCTCAACCCTCGGTATGGGCTCCTCTGAAGTATGTGGCACTCCCAGTAGGACAAGTAGCGCTGCTGCTGCTCCTCTCTCAATCCCTTCACTCCCAGATGATGCTGATCTCCATTTTCAGTAGCCAGAGGGCAGCTGTTTACAGCCCAGACCAGTTACTTGCAAATCACAGTGACCTCCTCTTCCAAGATTGGTATCGTTCTGGTTCTTTGCAGTCACAATCCTGACTTCCTGAGTGATTTATACGTTAGCTATTAACACCTGCACGAGACCATTCTGCCTCTGGAAGCACAACTGCATGCACCTGGAGTGGAAACTATTGAAGACAACAGGCGTGAGCCTCGTCCACACTGCAGTCACCTTAAGCAGCACCAGCAGGAATCAGTAGCTTTAAAGAGGATGAAAACGGCATCTTCCCGTACATCCTCCTTACGCAGCTAAAGAAGGATACAAAAGCTTTATGGGAAAAGAAAATTGGGCCCAATCTGTTTGGGGATTTGAAATCTGCTTTCTCAGACTTAGGAATGCAGATATTACGTTGCTTCGCCTGCTTTATTCTCTTCCTTTATCTCACCAGCAAGAGCTTTGATTCCAAATCAGGCTCTTTTACCATTGCTATGTGGTGCCCAGAACAAAGGAGGTCAGGGAAGAGTGGAAAGGGGAGGCCTCCTGCCTTCTCTGTCATAAAGAATGAGCTCCTGCCTTTCAAACCGTTCAGCCTTTCAAACAGACCCGAGCTTCTAGGAGGTTTTGTGATCCAATGGGAACAGACAAGGCATGGTGACAGGAAGCCCCCTTCTCCCAAACAACAGAAGGAGGAATAGGAACGCCTCGGAATGCATCCTCTGTCCTCCGAGTACCAGTGCGGGGCGGGGGATAAAGCGATATGCAAAAAGCCATTGCAATCGAGATTCCAGCCGTTCCCATCTGCCAGCTGGGTATAAACGGGAGCAGGGAGCCCTGCTCTCGCAGGGACATGCAAGCTGGAATCCCTTCTCCCTCGGCAGGGAATCCTCACACAACCCATCCCCTGCAGGAGGCTCCCTTTACCGGCTCCGGCTTGCCGCACACCCCGAAGCAAGTCCCATAAACCACTTTACAACTACGCACGGAGCGAGGAGAAAGGCGCAATCGAAACCGGGGTAAATCAGCATGGGGAGGGGAAGGGGGGAAGTACACGGCGTTTACTCCATCAGCCTTCGGTTGAAGGAGAACCCAATGCCCAGGGGGTCCCAAGGACCAAACCGCCTCTTCCCCCCCCCCCCCCCCAACCATGCACCCGCACATTCAATAGGCACGAAGCAACAAGTGGCCGCAGGAGCCCGAGCTCTCACCCGGTTGGGGGGGGGGGGGGATGGAGATCAGGAGGCCGCTCTTACCGTCAGCCGCTCGGCCGAGGGGGGACTGCGGTCCCTGCACCGAGGGCTGCAGCCGCGGACGGCTCGGTTCGGTTCGGTTCTGCCCGGCGGTGCGGAGCGGTGCGCTGGGCGCTCACCGCCTCTGCGGCTCTGCCAAGCTCCTCCCCGGCCGAGCCGGCCCCGCCGCCCGGCTCCACCTCCCGCAGGTGCCTCCCTCCACGCCGGCTCCAGAGCCGGGCCGCTTCTCGGCTTCCTCATGGGGCCGGGAGGGCAAACACGGCGCTGGTTCCCCTCAGCATCACCCCCGTCAGCCGCTGCTGTGGGCATGGATCACCCTCTTCCCTCACCCATCAACCAGCAGTCTGCGGCCGCACTGATCGGATCCAACAGAACCCCCCACCTCGGTCAGTTGAAAGCTCCAGGAGTTCAGCTGTTAAAACCAAAGGCAAAGGACACAGCTCACTGCACGGTGACCTGTTACAGCCCTGCTCCATCCCCGTCCCCATCCCCAGCACACCGTGCTCCGGGGCAGCAAGCAGACCCCGCCAAGCTGGTCACCGGGCTCAGGAAACCCTGCCTGCCTCACCCACGTGTATTCCATGCTTGAGGGCTAAATACAGCTGCTGCTGTGGAGGGTACGACGCCTTTCTTCTGCTGCCCAAAGCAAAGGGGTTATTCTCAGACTTGTTTGTTGTCCCAGATACTGCCCTTCTCCAGCTGCTCATTACACCGGGATTTATTACCGGTAGTGCTGTGCTTGGGCAACGAGCACGCTACTGCATCACTTCTCTCCTTAGCAGCCACACAAGACTCCTAAATGCAACCCCTTCTTCCTGCTACAAACACCCGTGCCAGGAACGTTCCTCCTCTCAACCCTATGGATAAAAGGTGGTGAATGAACAGCACAGATTGACGCGCGAAAGACCCACACAACAAATTCAGAGGTAGAAAAACCTTTGAGCACTGGTTGCATGATGATCAGCAGTGCTTGAGGAGCTACCCTACTATACCTGCTGGACAATGGCATACCTATCCCCACCTGCGCTTTGCTTCCTCTAAACACTTCATGCTTGTTTCCAAAACATCCTTCTTTAGGGAATGAAACCTGAGCAACCAGAGATGGGGCTCTTCCACACCTGGAAATGGCAGCTCTGCCTTTGGCGCAGCACTGCATCCCACTGAGGAGCGTGTGTACATCACCACAGGGACCCGACTCCTCTGCCTGGGGAGTTTGAAGCTATCCTGCAGCAGTTAGTTCAGTACTGGGAAGGCAGAGAGCCCAAACCTGTTATTAATATAGCCTGGTTTTGCAGATTCAACTGCTGCAGGAAGCTTCAACCCATTATTAGAAGTGAGGCAGCCGGTATTTTTCAGTGCTGAGCCTTACTCAGCTCGATCTGTCATCGAATCCCAGACTGGTTTGGGTTGGAAAGGACCTTAAGATCATCCACTTCCAAGCCCCTGCCATGGGCAGGGAGGCCTCACACTGGACCATGTCACCCATGGCTCTGTCCAACCTGGCATCCTGCACTCAAACCACACAAAAAGACCCCCCCCCCCCCTTTAAATAAAGGGGTTTGGGGAAGAAACCAGGATTATAGATGAAAGCAGGCTCAGAGATTGAAGAAACCCCAACAGAACAGCACACCATGCAATAGACCGCCCTAGGACACCATCAAAGTGATTTGATTCGATTCACAGAGCTCACAGAAGCCAGGCTGGACAGAAAGGAATCACCTTGTCACAGGGTACCTGGACAGTCGGGTGGTGACTTGTTCTTACGGTGGACGTAGCCATGGTTTGCCATGGCTGTCCAGGTCTACAAGTGCCAAACAGTGCATTTACAAAGGCAAAACCAGAGTCAGGACTGAGGTGATGCACAGCCAAGCAGGTAATAGAGGCCTTTTACTTGCCTTCCCTTAAGCAAAAGCAGTTCCCATGAGAACAAGACAAAGAATTAGCAGCAAGCTTCCCACTGCAGTCACAGGATTAAACGCTGAAGAAGAATGAGCACGGCACTGAGACCAGCTCCTGAATGAAATCCAGCAGATGAAACTTCAGATCACCAAAGCCTTGTGCATTAATCACAGAGCCAGGCTGACTCACGGGCTAGCAAAGCGAGTCCTAGAATCCACAGGAATGCCCTTTGCAGGTATTGAATCCACTACCAGGGAGAGGGGAAGAAAAGGAGGGAGGACAGAGAAGGATGGAGAGGCAGAGAGGGGCAGGGATGCTCTTGCCTTGCTGCTGGAGGAGATCCATTTCTACATGTCCCCAGTAGACACCGTAGCTGTGCCCAGTCCAAGACCCTCTGAGAAAGCCAAACACAGGGGTTTGCCAGTGTGGGCTTTTCACAAGGGCAGGTAGGGCCAGGCCTAGAGGAAATGGCTTTCAAGCTGTGGCTGCCCCATCCCTGGCAGTGCTCAAGGCCAGGTTGGACACAGAGGCTTGGAGCAAGCTGCTCTAGTGGAAGGTGTCCCTGCCCGTGGCAGAGGCTGGAGCTGGATGAGCTTTAAGGTCCCTTCCAACCCAACCCAGTTTGGGATTCCATGAGAATGCTTTTAAGCCACAGCCTGGCTCCCACACTGATTTGCAGGATTATTCAGGAGGAAAGCAGAGGGAAAACAGAGCAGAACAAACCACCTTTCCCCATGATTTCCAAGCTCTTAGCATAACTGTGGAGCTGTGCTCAAGCCAACTATTATTAGAGTTAGGTCCTGTTTCGACAGAGCTTGTGTGAAAGGGAAAAAACCCATCTAGTTTAAAAATACCAACCCCTCCAACCTGAATAAGTGAAGAGCAGGCAGAGTGAGAAAGCAGCGCAGAACATGTGAAAAGCAAGCTGGCCTTCATAGCACATCAGTGCCTCGAACACCCCTGTGCTCAGCCACGCTTTACCACTTTGCTTCCCATCCTGTGCTGGTGGACTCTCCCCCAAAACTCTGCAGAGAGGTGAGGCATGAAGGATTCCATAAGGGGAAGATGAATATAGCTCTTTCTTACCTCCACAATTCAGGGAGCTATGTAATTGTTTCTGAACTCATGCATACAGAGCCATACACCACGCTTTCTTTTCCAAGTATAATTCCTCCAGGAAGCATGGCCAAGATTTGCCATGCAATTACCTCTAAAAACACATGAAGCCTGAAGCCCATGGGTTCAGCTTCTTCAGAAAGCCTCAGTGGGGAGAGTGACCCTTGAGGAGCCTCCAAGTGGTTTCTGATGCTGTGGTTACACCAGTAGTGCCTCCCAGTGGAGATGCAGGATGTGCTGATGGAGATGCTTCCCAACCGGCAGAGCTCTGCCACAACCTAAGCTAGCAAAGGGACTCTTCTGGCTGTGCCTACACCGCAACTGGGTCCTTAGGGGGGGTATTTTTGGCTGTACCAGCTCTGGTGTGACGTTTTCCATAACCACAGCTGGGCGAGTGCAAACCTGGCCTGGGTGTTCACCACTTGGTCCTGTACAAAGCAGCCCACAATCGCCTTGTTCAGTTTGCGCTTGTGCAAGGCAATGCTCATGTGCAATAACTACTTTGCACACCTGAGCACTTCCTGAAATGAGGAATCTCCTCTTCATCACTGCAGATGCCCTTTAGGTTTAGTCCAGACTCTCTCCTGGTCTTCCCCAAACTATGGATCTCCTGCCCTGCCAAGCTTCCTCTGCCTCTGACCCTGGACCCATCAGTAATCCCCAAATCCAGGAAACTCCAGACTTTCCCATCCAAGCTTCTTGAAGAAAACATCAACCAATTTACTCTCAAACACCTGATAACCATCCAGACGTGTTTCCATAGCACCTAGGAAGTGTTCCAAAAATACCTCATCCGTTCACACTGCCAATGCTGCGTTGGCTGCAAACACCACCGACAGCTCCAGAGTCTGTGGGTAAGAACCACAACCATGGTGCTTAAAAGCCCTGCCAAAATGAAGGCTTGGTTCTCCCTCCTGCTGTCAGTGCAGAAAACATCTGCATTGGTAAAGGATTAAAGGATTAAGAAGGAGACAAAAAATACATTGACTTCCTAATGCTGTGTATCCTTAGGAACTGCTTTGAAATACTTCAAATTCCTGCTCGTCCCTCACTTATACCAAGATTTATTGGCTTTATTTAGGTGGTCAGGAAGAGTATTTCAGATATGCTGCTGAAGGCTGAATCCAAAAGCAAGCTGCACAGAAAAACATGTTCTTATAGTCAGAGGTTGCTCCAAGCCCCTCTGTCCAACCTGGCCTTGAACACTGCAAGGGATGGGGCAGCCAGAGCTTCTCTGGGCACCCTGATTTTGTAGGACCCAGGGCAGCACATACACTGCTGCAGTTGGGATGCTCACCATACCTACCCATGCCTCCGTGCCTGGTGAACACAGTATCTGTCATTTAGAGTTTCAATCACTTATGTGTTCCCAGCACACAGGCTCGAGGGAACTCATACTTCTCCAGCAGAATCACAGATCTGATGGTGTGACTTGCAGAGAGGACCAGATGCATCCTGTATATAGCAGCATTTCCACAGATCAGCCCACGGTCCTTGTCCCTTTCTAGCTCAGCCAAAAAATGGGAAGGAGGGAAAAAAGCAGGGGGAAGAATCACTTTAAAGAAAGGAGGGAGAGCAAAGAGAAAGGAAGACTCCAAGGAAATGAAGAACCAAGAGGAAAACGCTGCTGCTGTTCCGACTGGTACAATTCTGTGCATGAATTTGAGGACCTAAAAAGACTAAAACCACTGCAACGGAACATGTTAGAGTTGTGTTCAGTCACTGCAATAAATCCCCTTCTACAACCAGGTAATTACTGGAGCAATTCAGGTTAAATAAGCACTTTCTCAGCATTTCTTGCACCGAAAGCAAGAAGCAATGCAACGTAATTATGGAAGATGAAGGCTGGCATTCCTAATGTATCCAAGATGCGATGAAACGTAAACCCAGCATCGTGGACAGCAGGACCCGAGGGAGTGCTGGCTGGCTGGCTGCCTTTCTTGGCATCACTTCAGTACCAGCCAGCCACGAAGCAATCCATTTTACCCACAGAACAGACTGGGGTGATCTCTGTGACAGGTAGCTACCCTGCAAATGCACTGCCACCAAAGGACTGGATGAAGCAGTGGGACACGAGAGGACAACGCATTGCCTGAACACTACGCAAGAAACACTTTGCTTTACTGTAAAGCCCTGATCCAGACTTCTGCAAAACAAAACCTCCACAGTTTGCTGCTCAGCCTCTCTTAAAATTCCACTTACATCTTTTTCCAGAGCACTTTGATCCAGCAAAACTGAAGTCCAAATCGGATTTAACCAAACAATCTGTTGTCAAATAGCCCTCAACAACTAAGGCTCAAACTGGTTAAGTACATGGCATGTACTTAAGACATACCTGAGACATACCTCATTGCTCAGCTCCACTGGAGCACTTTGATTTTCCCTCATGCTAGCTCTGGAAAGCTCTAACGACGTCGTCATGACAAAGACAACACAACACAGTTGTTTTCTGCTATGAAGGTTGTTACATTGCCATCGAACTATAGGAGTTCACCACATTTCTCTCTTGTTCAAGCAAGCTCTTTCCTACAGAACATGGTCAAATGGGGCTTGGCACGCTCTTTGCAGACATCTTTCTGAGACACAAATTGAAAGCCTGGGAAGAGAAGAACACTCTGTATTTAGAAATCCAGCAGTTGCAGGGGGGAAGAAGGTAATTTAGGATACACAGACCAAGAGCCACACAGTCCTGATGCTGCTGAGCACTCGCAATACAAGCCCACTTCTGTGAAGCATACTCTTTAAGGTTTGGATTCATTGACTTGAACGAAATCCCTTGTGGAAAAGCTGCCTGTGAGAAGGTGGATTCTGAGAACCAGCCCTTGGCTCTTCCAGCCAACAGACAGGAACAGAAATAAAATGAACAATAAGCTATTTCAACTACATCTAGCTTCTGTAACCAAACCTAGGGTGTTAGTAAATGGTTATTGCTATCACACACAGCGTTAGACTTGGTTAGGACACCAATGGGCTCTACCTGAGCTCAGCTGGGAGTGGTTCAGAGCCTCTGTAACATACGCAGAGCCTGGCTTTACACTATCCATCTCCAAATCTGTACGTAAGTAAGGGTCAGGTGGGAAGAGGGACAAGGGACAGACAGAAGGCAAGAGAAAGGACAAAGTTAAAGTATCTCCTGGAACAGGAGCGTAACAATTCAATTTGCAGAGACAGCAGTTAGAGAGACAGTGCTAGAGAAACCACAGAACCCCAGTCTGGTTTGGCTTGGAAGGGACCTTAAGGCTCATCCAGTTGCATGGGCAGAGACCCCTTCCACTAGAGCAGCTTGCTCCAAGCCCCTGCGTCCAACCTGGCCTTGAACACTGCCAGGGATGGGGCAGCCACAGCTTCTCTGGGCACCCTGTGCCAGCGCCTCAGCACCCTCACAGGGAAGAACTTCTGCCTTAGAGCTCATCTCAGTCTCCCCTCTGGCAGGTTAAAGCCATTCCCCTTGGCCTGGCCCTACATCCCTTGTCCCAAGCCCCTCTCCAGCTTTCTCTCTGAAAGTAACTTCCCCCTAACACAGGTGAACTCTGAGCAGGACCCTGGACCTCCCACACTAAACAAACACATAAAATACCTCCCTAAATCGCTGCTGCAACCATGACCTTTGGTGGACTGAACGTTATAAACGGGAACCACGAGCACAGACCACAGAGAAGGGCTGGGGCACGGCCGGGATGCGGCACACGGCCCCTGCAGCAGGGCTCTGGGCACAGCCCCACTCAAGCTTCTGGTCCCTGGTGCAATTCCGTGACTCACAAAGGGACACGGCTGCCCAAACGAATTAATGTGACATGAAAAGCAAGCAGAAGCACTAATAAGCCTTATAGCTTTGAGCAGGAATGCTACAGCTGCTCCGGGGTTGAAGTCTCCCTTCTCGACTGGCTTAAGGAGGAGGGTGACTGAATGCTAAGCTGTCAAGCTGCTATAAATAACCAGGAATGGGGCTGTTCTTTGTTTTCATGTTAAAAAGGGCAAAAGCCCAACCCTGCCTTTATTATATGAAGATAACTGCTACTGATCCTTAACAGGAATTGCATCACTGATGGGTTCAAGGAGCATGACTACAAAGGAGGGAAAACCCCAAGAAATATCTGCCCTCTCTTCCTGTATCACAGAATCCCAGCCTGGTTTGGGTTGGAAGGGACCTTAAAGCTCATCCAGTTCCAACCCCTGCCACGGGCAGGGACACCTTCCACTGGAGCAGCTTGCTCCAAGCCCCTGTGTCCAACCTGGCCTTGAACACTGCAGGGATGGGGCAGCCACAGCTTCTCTGGGCACCCTGTGCCAGTGCCTCAGCACCCTCACAGGGAAGAGCTTCTGCCTAAGAGCTCATCTCAGTCTCCCCTCTGGCAGGTTAAAGCCATTCCCCTTGGCCTGGCCCTACATCCCTTGTCCAAAGCCCCTCTCCAGCTTTCTTGTCATCCCCTGTAGGTATTGGAAGCTACATCTGCAATACAGACCCCATTTCCCCCTTCCTCTCTGAATTCTTTACCTTTCAGTCTGATGAGCATTTGATAATGCTGGCACATGCAGAGGAAGGTGCTCCAAAACAAGGTGTTTGCCATCAAATAACATTCTTTTCCAGGAGTGAAGCATCAGGAATAGGAACCATGTTCCTGTTTCCCATGTCAGAAGGCTACCAGCACACTGTCTCTATGCCAACAGGCTGGACGTGCGCATGTGCATGGGGAAAGCACATATATATACATGTGTGTGTGTGTGTGTGTGTATATATATGCATGTTATATAATTTGGGTTTTAGATCTATCTCCCTCTCCAATATTTGCATATCCAGTTTTAAGGCTGATGTATGAAATCCCCACAACATCCCAGGGGGAATCGATAAGTGTAAATGAGACCTTTAGTGTCAAAACCCAAGGTACAGCTATGGAAACAGTCACTGCTTTTACTCACACCTGATCATTGCTATGAGGTTAGATGAGCACTAGCAGGACCTAAACAAGACCAGGGCAACATGAAGCAGGATTCTCTGCATCAGTAAGCCACGTAACCGCTTCACTTTGGGCACTGGGAGATGCTAAGCTCAAGTAGCATCTTCTGAGCTTAAGAAAAACTAAAGGGGAATCTTTGCTTCTAAGATTTTCAAGTTCTAACAAACTTTAGAATCATAGAATGATTTGGGTTGGAAAGGACCTGCAGATCGACCATCCAGTTCCAACCCCCTGCTGTGGGCAGGGACACCTCACACTAGGCCATGTCACCCATAGCTCTGTCCATCCTGGCCTTGAACACTGCCAGGGATGAAGCATCTACCACTCCTTTGGGCAACCCATTTCAGTGCCTCACCACCCTCGCAGGCCGTTTACAACAGTGAATTCCTCTCCTTCACCCATTTTTATCCCCTCTTTCTTTCAAACTGACATTTGGCTGCCTGGCACTTAATTTCCTTCACTCTTGGTTTTCTTCATTCCAAATGATTTTATCATCTCCTCCAGAAAGGAGTTAAAATATCTTTGTTTCCCTGCTCTATGTGCAAAGAGCTTTCAAAAAGGCATACAAGACCAAAGGTTTGGTTTGGTTTCCCTAAATACCCTTCAGAGCACCTGGACCTGCAAGTACAGAGGAAAACAGTAGTCTTTAAGGGCTACAAAAGAGAGAGAAAGGGAGAGAAAGAGTGAAAAGAAGGAAAAAGGAAATCAATGACAACGTACAAGGGGGGAAGTAGCTCCAGGACGCTGGACGGGCTCCGTGGGCAGGGGAGACTGGGAAGGAGTAAGCGAAAAAAGAGAGAAAGAAACAAAACAGTTGGTTAAAACACGCACCCGTTGAAATGGGCTCATTTCACACAACGCTCAGCCCCAGTCCTCCACGGTGGTTGGTGCTTTATTCCCTAAACGCCTTGGAAATTCCATAGGATCCAACAACTCCCCAGCCAGTGTGTCCCAGCTCAAAAAATACCCTCAGAGATGTTGCATGGCAGAACCTTTAGCACAAGGCCCATCCCTGCTGAGCAAGGGAGGGGAGCAGGGGATTCCTCTGTGTTACTTCCACCCCGTGCTGAGCATGTGTTCATGGTTAAACCCATGTTTAAGTACCTTGTGGGGTCAGGAACAGGGCTGGAAGATGTGACACTTCTTTGTCCAAATGGACAATGCCAAGCACTTCCACGAGAAGACAACACCCGGATTTGTAAATGTGTATTTTGTGTGGTTTGGTGCCTTACACATTCAGCTTTCCTCTATTTTAATATCTGTGTTACCTCTAATATGCTTTATCTTGCTGTGCATTCCATGCAAAAAGAGACTAATGGCACAGATCTGTGTCTTCCTATCGACTAAGGGTGTTCTTCCTGACAATCACTACTTGCAGAGGAGGCAGAGACTTAGCTCTGCCTCAGCCCCAAGGGTGAGCTTTGGTTTTAATGGAAGAGAGAACACACAAAGCCCAGGAGATAACCTGAAGGATTGGTCCTGAGCTCTGTCAATACTGAAAGCACATGTCCTGTCTTCCGCAGCGAGAGCTGTATTTAGGGACCTTGAGCATCTTTATTCCCTGTCTACTCTCACACTGGCAATGGAGACCTGACTTGGCTCAGTAAGAGCCTCAGTTCATTTAGCTTTAATGAGACAGTTGCATGTTGAACACCAAAGGAGTAGTTCATTGCTATAAGATTAAGGAGAACGGTACTAATTGCATATATCTCTTTATAAAACCACTGATTAAAACATTATGCACTCATCAGTGTCAACGACTGTTCAACCCAGGCCATTGGAGAACCTACCTTGTATCTGTACTTTACTCTTCGTGCCTTTTATTCTTATGTAAAAGAAAACCTACAACCTTTTATGCCCAGGGATTAGCAACTGGCCTGTCTCAACCCAGGCATGACCTTGTAAGGGTCTGTCATGGTTGCAATAGCACTAATACACTAGCTCTAATACTGTACAAGCTCTAATACTGTACAAGCACTAATACTGTAGCTCAGTTTGCATTCTCTGCAGTTCAAATGCATTCCTTCAGCACTGTACCAGAGCCTTCAGGAAGTCCGAACAGAGTCTGCTGCCTGGTCCAGACCCAGATTTCAATCCTCCTGAAGGTCAATGTGTGTGTTGACATGGATTAACTTGGAACACTAACAAGTACCCTTTAATATGTCCTTAGTTGCTTATCATAAGAGCACATTTACCTATTCAATCCAAACGTAACGAATGGATGAGACAGGAATTTGGCCAGAGCTGCTGGGGTTATTCATTCTTTTGTCCTAAGCAAGACTGAGAAGCTATGGATACCCAGGATTATGAGGAAGAACGGACCGAGACGTAGCTGAGACATGCTGCCTGGGACTGCGGGCTATGCCAAGATGATGAGTGGGGACAAGATGAGCACACACACGGACACATCGTTCCCAGAAAAGACCAACCAGAGACGGACAGAAGGGAATGAGCAGAGTGAACACAGCCACATGCTACAGACTGAGAAGGAAAAAAACAGGAGCTTCTTCTATTACTAAGGAATATTGAAGAGATCCACTTCTCACCAAAATCTGAAATTCAAATGCAACCTTTATCCTGGATCCCTTCAAAACCCATTAGAAACACGAGCTGCTTCCATCTATTCTAGTCCTGGAATTCACAGTAAATGGGATTAGCTCTGAACTATCAGCTACCAATTCAATATCATAATTTAGGCTATCATTAGAGTCCACAGGCAAAGAAAATACTGCTTCTAAGAAGCAGAGTTGGCACTCCAACCCAGCCTTCCCCTCCCATTCCCTGCGTTTCATTTCCATTTGCACTTCAGTCATTATTTGTCCTGTTACAGACCACTGCAGTAGTTTCTGGTTCTATTAAAATGCCGTCCCCATCGCTTCTGCAAATCAAACCCCCTCATTATAAATCATAATAAAAACACAGGGCAGGAAGTTCTTCGCTTTCCATCTGCTTTTCATTAGATTCCTCAACCCAGCCAAGCCTATGGACAACTAAACAGCACAAGGAGTTCTATGTTTGTAAATTCCTTCATGGCAAAGAGCTTTCTGCTGCAGATACAAAATGTCCTGCACATCTGGATGGAAGAAAATACAGCTTGCGTGTCGTAAGTACCTCTTATCAAGCCCAAATCACATTAATTCTAGATGAAATACTCTGCTAACGATGAGTAAGGACAAAACTTCCAAGTGGTTCCTTTTAGAGAAGTCTCATTCCTTGGGAAAAGCCAATCCGCTGTTTCAAATATAGTTAAAGAGAGAAAAAACAGGGATGTGGACATTTAAGTGTGTGAGAACTACCTTATATGTTTAAGCCATCGACTAGAATATACTAAATGCATGGAATATGGGTGAGGAAAACACAAGCTCTTCCGTGCTATCCCAGCAATGCAATTCCTAGCGAGCTCCGGAAAGATCCCACTTCCCAGCAGTGCTATTTAAGCTGCTCCAGATGCTCCAGCAGTTTGTATCTGACCCATGCCAAACTCTGTAGCACCCAAGGAAGACTCTTCTAAGACTTCTGCCTCCACCCTAGAAGCACTGTTACTTCCCAAGGTGGGAAGCATAATGCTACAAAGGAATGGTATCATCAACTCTGTGTGCAAAGGAAGAGCAGAGCAGGCCTGCAGAACCAGTGGTGACATTCCTTCCAGCAATCCTTACATCTGAAAGCTCATTTGTGGTCCTCTAGAGTGGACTTTTGCCTTGACTTGCATGCCCACGACAACTACCAGGGAAGGTCAGCAGGGACAGCCTCATGACTTGGTGATATCTTTCAACTTATTCCTTTTAATAGGAGCTGGGCTTTTGGTATCAACTCGTAACAGCCATTTCCGAGGGCTGAAAGAGGAAATCCACCACCACGTGTGCTGCTGAAGCCAAACAGGATCTGTTAACCCGTGCTGCTTCATTATCTCTCGTTAAAGCAGAGCAAGAAACTACTCACTAGGAGCTCATGACACTTCATTGCCTGAGCCATACTTTATAACAAACACTTTGCTTGTGGTTGTATTGATCAGCCTGGCCTGTATTTGGATCTGAAGCTGCCCTCGTTCCCGTGCTTTAGTGGAGCGAGCACAGAGAACTGGCTGATCGCAGAGAGATCAACTTCAAACAACAAAAGGCAGATAACTGGATTTGTGGAATGACCACCTGCTGCAGCGCTTTGGAGTGCTTTGAATTCTCCATGACACTGATTCCAACAAATCCATTTGCATGTTCCCAGCAATAACAAAGGCTTGCAATACCAAAGGCTGAGGACACGATTTCCCTAAGCTGTCAGCTCTTTGAAGCATGTAGATTCATGCAGTGCACTGATGGCTTTTTAGCACTGAACCACAAGTTCCAAGCTGTAACACAAGAGCTGATAAAACACGTTTCCCTTAGGAAAAACCAAACTTCTGAATCACATCCATTTGTTTCCAAATATCAAGTCAGCAGTCTGAGAAGATAAGGAACATCATTCAGATAGATGCAAAGAACCCCAGTCAACCAGCTTCCAGCCCAACTTGCCAGCTGCATAACAGCTGAAGAAAGATCAGCAATTTCAAACTGCTTCTGTTGATACAAAAGATATATAGATCTATCTTCATCCATATGATGATATAGATTTTCTTATTCTAACTTATAACAAAAGCTCCACCACCAGCATGCTCTGCAGAGATGGCAATTACGCCAGCACATTTACCTGCAATTACTTCCAGTGTATACTGGGGTGACAACAGAAAAGACCCAAGGTCTCATTTTCTATTTCTTTTCCCTTTCCTCAGCATTGCTGGGTAGTCATCTACCTGGTACAGAAGGCAGTAGGAAGTAGATGGAGTCATATCCCTGGAGCAGAAGCAGTCAGACTTCCAAGTTCTGTTAAATCCGACCCTCTCCATCAATCCTCAAACAGAAGGAAGCTTTCAGCACCTAATTAATCCATTCCATCTAAGTCAGCAGAAGCATTTTTGGGTCACCTGTCTGCTGTATGAAAATAACCTAACAGACAACACCTCCTGGGTACCAGGAAGCAGGATGTCGCATGGAATCGCTACTTACAGATTGCTGAGTGTACTGATGTCCTTACAAGCTTAAAATCTTTCAAACCATGCAGGAGAAGGAGCTTACAAAACACTGCAGATGAAAGACATTCCCCTGTGGGAGCTACTCAGAGAGAGGGAACGTGGGGATGATTGACACATAGAAAGGATAACATGGTACGCACAAAGAACGATCGACACACAGAGTGTAACGTGGTGTGCAGGTACAAAGGTGACGTGAAACACGGAACACCAAAAAGATCAGTTCACTCCTCATAAACCTGAACACACATACCTGGTTTTGGCACAGAGTTGGTCACGGACTGAGGAACTTTGTCGTTAATGAGCTCAACACACTCGCTAGGGAAAAATCCAACCTGTGGGAGAAACACAAAGAGAGGCACAATACTCAGTAGGGTGGGTTTCACACCTGACCTGTTAAACCAGCACCCATGAAACACTTGCCTTCATCTCTGATGCTCCGAACCATGCCCCACCATAAAATGAGCAGCCTGAGAGAAGTGATGCAGCTAAAATCCTACAAACCAAAGACTTAGTGCTCTAAACCACTGTTGTGAGTCTGTTTTCCAGGCCTGGTTCATAGGACAGATATTCCATTGCAACAGAGAGGGGACAGGATAAATGTGCTACACATCCCTAAGTGGAGCTCAAGACAGACAGAAAGACTTCTGCTGGGTTTCCTGCACTGCATGTATGTCCCATGAAATTTAAGGGAGAGCTCTTAGCAGCTCAATCGTGTGTGCTCAAATCACACCAACACCTCGCTGTTTTCACTGCTAAGATACCATATTCACAAGCACTTGAGCATTTTATTCCTTTAGAAAACTGAAATCCAGCATGGTTCAATGTATTTGCCTGTCTGTGTAGGTCCACTACAGAACAAAAGGCATATTCTCATGCATTAAGTTAGGAGACGACACACTGAATGCACACAGCTCTCTACCATGTCCTTGCCTGACTCATGTGCTTGGTCTGATGAGCTAATGGGGTGATTCGTGATACTACTGAAGCATCCCAAATAAGTGTGTTTCATAGAATCACAGATCACTTTGGGTTGGAAAGGACCTTAAGATCATCCAGTTCCAACCCCCTGCCATGGGCAGGGATGCCTCACATCAGCCCATGTCGCCCAAGGCCCTCTCTGACCTAGCCTTGAACACTGCCAGGGATATGGAGCATTTACCACTTGTGTTTAAGAGATGTGGTTTTAGTTCTATTGAATTCAATTCAGACTTAGAACTGAGAAGAGATGTAATAAAATACACAGTGAGTTCTACTTTTGTAAGTAAGAACCCAGAGATTTGACTAAAGGTACGTGGTTTTAAAGTGTGATGTAGCAAAACCACCTCTAACAAGAGCCAGAATTCTGGGTGAGCATCTGAACATGGACAAGCCAGTGCAACCCTCGTGCCTCAGTTTCCCTGTCACCAAAGGACAGGGGAGAAAAGTGCCACGTATCCATTGCTGAGCACTGACCTGAGGAACAGCTGATGAACACACCACAGGAGCTTCTTAACCATACCCACTCCTTCCAGATGTTCATTTGCAGTTTTCCCTGCATCCCTAACTCAGAAATGCCAGGGAGACTGTCAAAACCAGTGTAAAGACTGGAGTGTGGCAAGGATCTTAATGCTCTGATGAAACAGGATGTGCCAGCAGGAATTCACATGCCACTCAATAGTCTCCATATGTGGGAGAAATGATTTCATAGAATCATAGAATCCCAGAATGGTTTGGGTTGGAAAGGACCTTAAAGCTCATCCTGTTCCAACCCCTGCCATGGGCAGGGACACCTTCCACTAGAGCAGCTTGCTCCAAGCCCCTGTGTCCAGCCTGGCCTTGAACACTGCCAGGGATGGGGCAGCCACAGCTTCTCTAGTCTATGGTTTTTACCTACCCTACTTGGGCATCTCCTGCACAAGAGATGAAGGAGGCAATATTTATGCTAGGAAAAATATACATATCCAGTGGGAGTCTGAGCCCATCACACAAATGATACATTTGGGAGACTGTGAAAAACGGTGGATCTAAATCCAGCTCCGAATCCCATCCTGTAATCAAAAGCTCATTTGCCTTTGATTGGCAACCTAATGTTTTCCCTGTTAGCAATATAAAATGCTAAACATGAATTCAGGAAGGAAAGAAGACCCTTTTATGTCATTACTTCTGCATACCTCAGAACCATGCCCAAAGAAAACACTGCGCTGCTCTCATGGTGTCATTTCTGCCATGTTCCCAACTACTGGATTTTTTAGGGAAGGAGGATTTTCCCTCATGCTGCTGTTGACAAGCAATCCGATGTTAATTCCCTGGTGACAGTTCTCATGGCTTACATCTTCTGACTTATTTATTCCAACTCTTCTTTCAAGATCGTTTTTGGTCAATGAAACGATTGAAACGATGAAATGAAATGATCCCAAGAGATCATCTTCAGGGTCACAACCTGTTACTTGGGCCTCATTCCCACCCGTTTAAAAGATGCTGCTTTTCCTCCCCTGCAAAGCTTTCCCTGGTTTTGTATGAATAAAGGAGTTTAGGCCAGGAGTTGATCTCAACAGATGGAGTAAAGGCACTGGATTAAGAGATTTGGCAACATCCGAAAATGAACAGCAGCGTATTTAGATCAATACGAAGTCATCTAAAGGTTAAAAAATCACCACACACCTTAACCAAAGGAGGAAAGCACAACCTACTGCTTCACTGCTGACCAATCCAGGGCAGAACATGTCCCTTCCTGGGAAATCCATTCAGTCTTAAAGCCCGTGTTGAGGCTCAGCATGGACCACGGGTGTGAAAGCAAGGGCCACAACCAGTTCAAGCCCATGTGTCACCAAAGAGCCCAATCCACTTCTGGTTACCACAGTGCTTTGTGTCACCTCCAGCAGCAGTGCAACTAAAAGACAGAATCATCCAGCACATCCAAAGGCACTTGTGCATCAAAAAATGGGCCTCTCCCTCGTGATTCAGCTGCCTGAAACTGTGATTGAAAAGACAAAGCATAAAGAAAAAGGAGAACAAAGAGGGCTGGAAGGCTCTTAGTGTGGAGGTGGCTGCAATTTAGGTAACAATCTGACAAGGGAAGCAGTGACTCACTATGGGCATTTGAAAAGAGAAAGGCTTGAGGAGAAATGTCTTCAAAATCACTTTACTTGAAGCAGAGTAAATGATAAGAAGCCCAGGGAGCTGTTCTGCTCTGCATTGGCTTTAGTGCCTTGCAAGGCAGTCATTAGATCAGGTACTGGGAGAAAAGGACCTGCAGCTCTAACAGGGAATTGGAGAATAACAGGAATGGTGATTCATCCCTGCAGGATAGCTCTGCCTGGCACAGAATAAATTGACTTCCACGCGGAATCAAAGCTCCAGCTCACATTGAACACACTTGTAACCTATGGGATCTGCTTTTCTGATGGTATCAGTAGAGCTGCCTCTTGTTCATCTGCCCACTGCAGAGAAAGCCTTTATTCACTGCAGTAGCCAGGAGGACGTGCAGAAATGAACACAATTCTGGCCAGACATAAGCAAGTCACAGCTGCTTTAAATGCACACAACCACATAAGCTCTCTTCAGCCCCAAAGTCATGGTTTTCCCCATGGAGCAAAGCCTTGCTCACCTCGAGCAAGGTATGATTTACAGCGCAAGCTGTGGCCATTGCATAAAACCTTGCTCCTCTCTGAGCCCAGAGCAGAAACCTGAGAAGCAACACGGATAAACAGGCCATGCATCTGGTCTTTGGGCCTCATCCTCTTCTCTGCCCTCAGGATGACAACTCTCCGGGGCAAGCCAGTGCTGGTTGATTTATGTTATCCATTACAATGAGTGGATCAGCTGATTGCTATCACCTTATCACCTTCTGTTCCTACACGGGAACACAATTGTTTGCCTAGAACAAATGCTTCCAAGGCTGCACAGCTTCATCAGAACCCGTAACTATAACAACATTCTTCACCTATACACTCATCAAGACCAGTTTGGTACTGAACAGTAACACACCTCTAAGTCTGCTGTACCAGCACCAGAGATCATCTCCTTTCTCTGAATTCTCTTCTCCCTGCAGCAGTTAGCATGGCCAAAAATCCCCTGTTGTACCAGGAAAGCGTACTTCTCCCGCACACTCACAGCTTATGGGCCTCAAACTTACACTAAAACCCCCTCTCCCTCTTTGTACCCCACCGGAATTGGCATCTCTTGGTAGCTGATTTCATGGAAATGAAAAGCTCTGCCAAGTCCTGTTCGAAGAAATGACAAAACCTATCAACTCCTAGGAGAAATGCACCTCTCTGCAAATCAGAGCCACGGCGTGTGAAGAACTCTGTTGATGTAGTAATAACTGAGTTTGCATAGCTGATGAAATCACTGCCTGTCAGCCCAGATACAGCTGCTGGAAACCACCCCTGCTCCAAGCAGCTTTACTTGGCAGTCAGGGGGAGCAGAAAGCACCCAGATGGTTTGTTACCTGCCTCAGCTCACAGGCAGGAACTTCCCAAAGCACCCAACGCAAGCACAGCCTCAGAGCTACTGACACATGTACTACAGCTGCTGGGCTCCCAGTGGTGTGGTTCAGTGGCCATGATCGGACTGACATTGTGAAAGACTTGCTTGTAATGTAATTCAGGAGATTATTCCACCCCTAGTTTTCTGTGAAGCCAGAATATGGTGTTCTACCTCTGCAGCTGCTTGGGTCTGTTGTGTCGGTAGGCTGACTGTGCATGGATGCAGACAAACCCCTCTTCATATGGTTTGCTGATCAACATATCTTTATGCTGGGAAAGCACTCTAGGATTGCTCTGATCTGAGAGGCAGAAGGCAGTGAGGTTGCACAAGAGCTCCTTGCTCTTGTGTCTTTAATCACCAGTGGTCCTGGTTGTATCGAGTTGTGATTTCAGCCAGCCTGATGGCAAGCAGGCAGCTTGCACTGAAGAATGGAGGCCATGGAGATGCTGCGAGGGCTGGAGCAGCTCTGCTCTGGAGCCAGGCTGAGAGAGCTGGGCTGGGGCAGCCTGGAGAAGAGAAGACTCCTGAAGGGGAGACCTTAGAGCAGCTCCAGTGCCTGAAGGGGCTGCAGGAAACCTGGAGAGGGGCTTGGGACAAGGGATGTAGGGACAGGACAAGGGGAATGGCTTTAACCTGCCCGAGGGGAGACTGAGATGAGCTCTTAGGCAGAAGCTCTTCCCTGTGAGGGTGCTGAGGCGCTGGCACAGGGTGCCCAGAGAAGCTGTGGCTGCCCCATCCCTGGCAGTGTTCAAGGCCAGGTTGGACACAAGGGCTTGGAGCAAGCTGCTCCAGTGGAAGGTTTTGTTTTGTAAATAGAGACTTCTCTCTTTTAATGTCCTGATGAGAAAACCCAGGCTGGGAATAAAACTCTTTGGGCAGAGCGGTGCCACTTCGACACAAAAGGTTTGGTACCTCATTCCCAGGAACATTTAGGATCTCTTGAAAGTGGAGTTTAATTCTCTCTGCTGTAACACTTATAGAGACCAGTGATGCTAAGACTACACCATAAAAGCAGACATGAAAGCACAGGGTAGCTGGGTGGCTTGTCCAAGTCAGAGGCAGTGTCTCACCAACTGGCTGTCTCTGAACCCTCCATGTTCTGCCTGATCTAGTTTTAGAGAGTGGAAGGAATGGGATGATTTGAATAACATTGATTACAGAGATGATAACAGTGATAACAGGGATGATTTGAGTGTCAGCTGCCATGGAGGGGGTGCAGTATCAGCTTCCACTACCATCAACTGTCCAAAGGGTCACGGCTATCCCTAACTCAAACAGGCAGGAAGTCCACGGAGAAAGCAGTCCTCTTAGACCAACACAGGGGCACTGCTCACATCCTGTGCAGGCACAGCAGTCCCATAAACACACTGCTGAGTTTCCTGCCTTTCATCAAGTTGCACTATCGTGTCTGATGCTTGTGCCTACCTGAAATCCGTGTTTGCCTCTCCACCATGTGGTCAGCTCCTTTGGTGGCATATCAATAACAGACACGATGTCTCCCACCTGGAAAACAATGGCAACATCGATCACAGCCTGCAGTTCACAGCACAGTTCAAATAACTGCATTTTTCAACACTGCAAGGAACCTGTTCAACTCGTGAGCAACTGCAGAAATGCCAACCTTGGGGCATATTCCTTTGTGAAATCCAGATGTGAGGCAGAAGAGTTACTGCACTGGCAGCATCAGACCAGCACTATTCTCTCTCCTTCCTGTGCTGCATGCCAACAATGTGACCACAAACACTCCTCTGGGCATTACCTGTTTCCCTTGACACTTCTTTGTACACCACCACGAATGCTCCATTGATAGTACCACTGCACATGAACAATGAGAGCAGAAAATGCTGCTCTCTGGGTAGAACAGACAAGAGGTGGACACCCAAAGCCTTCCAGGGTCTGATCTCCCAGATCTTTGCTCCAACAGCAGCTCCTACTCTGCATCAAGCAAGATCTTCAGAGCAGCTTTAGAGGATCACATTGTTCAAGCATCAAATCCTTTGACAGTCTGGTTCTTCACTTTCCAGGGGAGCAGAAGCTTCTACAAACGGGGTTAGACATGGCCTTGCCAATAGGAGCACAGGATTGACCTTGGCATGTGTCCTCACACATGTATGGGGACAGGGACAACGTACTTCTAATACCCTGTGCAGTACGAGCTGCTGCTCAGAGCCCAAGCTGGAGCGCTTGGCAGCATCCATGTAATCAGGAGATACTAATGCCAAGTAAAGCTGTATTTTACAGATGACTGAACTCCTCCCTGTATCTGACCCATTGCAAATCGAGTATTTAACTGCATCTTCTAAGCTTCACCTCACAAAACATTCTGGAAGCGTCTGCATGTATTCCTGATGTGCACACACACCACAGACACTCATGTTGCACTCTGCTACATATGACAACGAGGAATAGAAGTTCTGTTATTTACCTCAAAGGACAGCTCATCTGCTGCTTGAGCAATATATCTCTTAATAACATGGGCAGCAGCAATAGCAGGAACATTAATGGATGATTCCTCGTGGACTAGCAGGTGATTCCCCTTGTTATCAATCTGAAATGAAGAGCACAGGAGACTGTGAGGCAGCTGGGGACAAGCGAGGAGGCATTTTAGTGATGCTCATCTACATGGCAGGGGCTTCAAGCTGACTCCCAGCAACAGCACAGCTTGAGGGCCCCCTGAGGAGAGCAGCAGACACAGAGCAGGGCACAGCACACAGCCAGGGCGAGGGAGAGCAGCCCAGGAAGAGTATTTCAGGGAGAGGAGGATATCAGCAGGGAAAATTGCAGGAAAATGCACTCAAAGTCCTTATTACAACCATTTAAACCTGAATTGCAACAGCCTAATAATAGGTGTTTCTATTTCTGGTGTGCAGCAATACCTTCAGGCAATGCAAAGACACACGTATCTCCACAAGACTAATCAGCAACAGCACTGCTGGCACAGACAAGGGGGGCTTCATCTCTTAGCCCCAGTCTTTCCTGCACTCCTGGCCCAATGAGGTCTGTTGTTTGAGGTGGCAGAAGAGCATTAACAGAGAAACAAAAGCTACAATTCACAATATGCAAACAGCACCAGTTTAGCCAGCAGTAAATGGGAGCTGATTTGACTGCTTCTGTAGCCATCACCAGGGAAATTAAAATCAAGAGGGCAGGCAAACCCCATAACTGAGACAGCCCCAATAGCTTTGCCACACTTGCACTATTGCCTTGCCAAAAAGGAGGGTAAGAACGTGTGTGCTTCCTGCAACCTATTCCTCAGGGACTTTTCCAGGCTGCCCAAGTTGCTGCTTCCCTGGAATTGCCACCTCCTTTTATTTGTATGAGCAGAATGGTATGTCCTTGGGTGACAAAATCCAAGCAAGAGGGGAGGGAAAAGCTCCTATATTAACACTGGATCTGATTCTATTTGTTCTATATTCTGCGGCCACTTACATGCTGATAACCAGAGAGTAAAGCTTTTAGGATAGCGTTTCAGTGACACCAATAGGTCTGGAAGGATTATGCCTCTTTCTGGAAAGGCCAAAGAGCACATTTGTGGCTTGCTAAGGTCAGGAAGCAAAGAACAACCTAAGCTTCATCCCATACCTCCATCCATGTGAGAGCAGGCCCACAGTTTATCTTGTTGCCTGCGATGGCAGAGAGACGTGACAGGTAAGCCATCAGCATCTGGGTGACAAGCTGGGATGGAAAGAAAGAGAGACAGAGTTTTTCTGTTAATGCACCAGTTTGGAGAGACTTCTTCAGACTTGAGAGACCATAAATTATCCATTGTAATAAAAGAGATATATTCCCTTTTGCAAGGAAATCTGTCATTGGAAGGAGGACAGCACACTACAGTGATTACACACCAGAAAAACGGGGTAAAGCAGCAGCTCCCTGTGAAAGTAATAGTTATTTCTCTAAGAGATGCAGATTTCATTAATCTCCCTTGTCAAGACACCTGAAACCTAAAGCCCTCTTCTCATCATGAATTTCATACCAACCAAATCATATATTATAGACATCAAACACAACTTGGAACCATTTAGCGCAGCAAACCCCACTATGTCCACCCCCTTGCAAACCCTTAGAAACGTGGCAGCTCAGCCTGACCCCTTGGTGAAAGAGGGAATATCTCAAACAGCAGAAGAGGGGGTTTAAAATACACTTGGGCAATGTCCTTTCTGTAACAGTAAACTTGCTTTTATTAAAGAGAAGCTGGGGAGGACTTCCCAAAGCTTCCCAGTGTTATAAAGCACTTCTACCAAGCAGCTCAGAGTTCGTAGGGGTGTTTAAATCACTGCTTTCTTCAAACACCTGTTCAAACGTGGTCCATTCAGAGTGAAAAACAGAGTGCAAGATGCCCCCCAGCTGCAGAATTCCATTCCAGAGCACCAGAGCTGCTCAGTGCCTTTACCTCTTCTGTGCTTAGAGAGAAATTTTCAGGCTCACGCTAGAAAGCGCGTATTAAATCAGTTGTACAAATAAAGATGTAAGAGATAGGAATGCCTAAAATAGAACTTAAAACAATAAACCCAGGAATTCATTCCCCTGAACAGTGCTGCTTCTGCTGAATTTGAAAGATTAGAAACTAAATTCTCCACAGGAACAGCCTGCGTTAAGCCAAAGCAACTAATAAATCAGCTGTCCTGATGAGCAATGGGACCACGTTACCAACTTCCCATATGCAACGGCCCTGCAGACTCTAGTGGGTACTGATTTTAGCCACTGCCTGTTGCTCAAAAGCAACCAATCCTCAGCAGCTCCGTGCTGAAAGAGCACACGTTCCGATTTACACGTCCTGGATGGATTCTTCTTTGAATGGCTTCAATTTCCCCATTTCCCTTTTCTGCTATGCACCTTGTGGGCAGGCAACATCAGCCTTCCCGCACAGCATGTCAGGATTGTCCCATACTTGTGTTTGATGGCAGGGGGCAAACACACAAGCACAGGTCCCTGAGCTAAGTGACCTGTGAAATGAAGCAAGGGGCACTGTCCATCACTGGCTAACAGCCTCCTCCTGCAGACAGACAGGCAGAATGGTTTTGTCCTGCTCCACTGGCTCAAGTAACCTCTGGGGCCATGCATTACATTGCCTCCCTCTCCACATCTTCTGACATGATGCAGTCAAGATGCACCTGTGACTTCCCAGAAGATCGTTATGGACGTGAGTGAATCTCTGAGTTATCAATAGGCTTATGAAGCCAAAGGAATTCCAGCTCACAATGAAAACTGCCTCTAATTCATTTAGGGAAAACCCCCACTTTTTAAGCTTTTAAAAGAGCATTTAAATAAGGCACTAATGCAAATGCTTCAGTCATTTTCAGTCCATAGATGTGAGTCTAGCACTGCAAATGGCAGTCCTCTTGCAGTGCCATAGCCCTGGCACAGCATGACTTCCTGGGAATGCCAAGCTGCTAACTCATGGACATCATTGAAGATGTTTCCAAAGATGTAACTACATTCTTAGCTAAGGTACGGACTGGACAGCTTCTTTCTTGACACTCTCAATAACCATTCCGTGTTTAGCAGCACATTAATCCTTATGAACTTGCAGGGCATTTCCCTTTAGCCCATTGAAATTCAGGGTGGAAAACACATACTTCTTACATCTTCTTACTCGCAAGCCATGTCCAAACCTAACCAGGGCCGCATTAAAACTACTTTGTACATGAGAAAGCAGTTTCGAGCTCTCTCTTCCAAGCCCTTGCTGGTGACTGTGCTTTAGGGAACTCACCTCTGGGTTGTCCTTCAGGGCATCAGAGCGGGGTAGCTCGGAGAGCTGGGAGAAGCGCCGGTCATAAATACACAGGTGAAGGTGCTTGTCCAGGACTCGGAAATCTTCATAACTGCGCTTCACGATCCAGCTCCTCCCCTGCAGAAAGACAAGAGAGAATCCCCCTGTTAGAGGCTCCTGGATGGAGAAAACGGAGGCGTGTGGAGAATCACAGGATCAGCCAAGGTGGAAAAGCCCTTTAAGCTCATCAAATCCAACCGTTCCCCAGCACTGCCAAGGCCACCACTAACCCACGGCACTGAGGGTGTGCGAACGCTTGCAGGGACGGTGACTGCAGCCCTGCCCTGGGCAGCCTCTGGGGAAGGAATTCCTGCAACCAATCTCTGATGAATAACACATTACTCCTGAGTGCATATCACTGCTCCACTTAAAATACTGACACACACACACTGCTTCAGGGGACAAGGAAGAGCCCAGGGCAGCATAATTTGCTTTGCGAAGCTATTACTATCTCAATGACCACTTCTAAATGCTGCATGGCCTATTATGATCAATAAAAGACTGTTGTGATAACGCAGCAGTTTACAGGTCAAAGCACTTTATGAACAGCCATTCATCCTCTCAGCCCCCTAAGTGAGGCTGTTTGTGTGGTACAGATGTGGATGCTGTGTGCCACTCAGTGACCGTGGACCTCCACAAAGCCCCGCACCTTCTCTTTCAAGTGCAAAGTGCTTGCTTCAGTCTTTCTTTCCCCAGCTCAACAGTGTGGCTGTTATTTATTCTTCCCTGTGAGGGTGGTGCTGAGGTGCTGGCACAGGGTGCCCAGAGAAGCTGTGGCTGCCCCATCCCTGGCAGTGTTCAAGGCCAGGTTGGACACAGGGGCTTGGAGCAAGCTGCTCTAGTGGAAGGGGTCCCTGCCCATGGCAGGGGTTGGAGCTGGATGAGCTTTAAGGTCCCTTCCAACACAAACCAGGCTGGGATTCCGTGATTTAACAAGAAGAGAACCTCCAGCAGCACTGCAGACTCTTGCCTCACTCCACAGGCAGCTGCTCTCCCTTGGGAAAGGAGGGGAAAACCAATGGAGCCTGCAAGAGATGTCAGCCATGCTGTCCAAGTCTGGGTGCTCTGGCAAGGACTCAGAAGATGCAGGAGGAAGGAATTAGACTGCTCCAGGATACACGGCCACTGTAAGGCAGGGCAAGGATTAAAAGCCTGGCAACCAGCACAAACAGGAGGGCAATGCATGGTATAAGAGGGGACACTTCACTAGGGAAAGGAGCTGTAAAGTCTGAACCAGATGTGCGGGACGTGGCTCTCAACCTCCACTGGATGCCCTCTTCACCTGATATACAAAAAGCATTACCTCGCATTCACCATTCTGCTTGATTCCTTTGCCAGGAGGCTTCTAAGCATCATTTTTATATCAATATCCAAAGCTTGCAAGGCAGCTGTAAATGCAAACCCTATACTTCAGCATACCAACTATTTAAGACAACTCCAGACTGTGTACTGTGCCCAGAAACACGGAATCACCCCTGTTTCACAACCCTACAAAGAGGGTATCTACACAGGACATAAATGCTTTGTAATTTCCAGTATGTTGTTTTACTTTTCACCTAAAGGAGAAAACCAAGACCAGGTGTGCAAGTCTATCTGCAGAAAGGTGACAGCCTTTCCAACCTCTCCACCTTTTGCAACTCTGTGGTTCTTGCTCCCTAGGTAAGTCACCTAAAGCAAGGTTTAGTCACCAACAGAAGAAACAACAGAGAAATCGCTGTAGTCCTTCATTTCCTTCTGCCTGCTGCACTTCAGGGGATATTTCAACACAATCTCACGCGTTACCCACATAAAACACAAGCAGATTTGTCAAATGATCATAAATCTGTCATTAAATCAATGACAGATTCCAATCCCCCCGTGGCAGGGGGTTGGAACTGGATGATCTTAAGGTCCTTTCCAACCCAAACCGTTCTGATTCTATATTTTCAAGTGTTGGACTGTAGATTTGCAGTCTCTTTTTACCTACAATCAAGACATTCGAGTTATATTTACAAGGTGGGAATAGCTGGGGTTAGCAAACAACCGGTCCATGGCATGGAACGAGCAGGATGCGCTGCAGAGAACAGACTCTATACAGTGTTCTCCTTGCCTCTGGATGAAAGCCATGCTACACCATCATGGTGACAAGGCCACTAGTAGCTAGCAAGGCAGCTGCTCGGTGAGCAGGGACAGCTTACCTCCCGACAGCAGCGGTGCTTCTGGCCCCAGCATCTCCCTGGGAGCTTCTTCACCACAACTCGTGGAGCAAGCACTGAGCCAGCACAGCCTGAGCGTGGTGCAGAGGTAGCCCTGACCCGTTCCTGTACCTTCCAATTGCTGCTAAGCAACCAGCTGAGCTATTCCTGAGCTGTCCCTGCGGAAGCAGCAGCAGCAACCTCCAGAAGCGGGGTGCTGCACAACCCGGGTGACCAGAACCCCTGTTGCATTCAGTCAGCCCGATGCCTGCAATCCCAGCCCTCGAGTTTAGGCTCTTATGTATATGGTATGTTAGTAGAGATCACAGTTGCAGGAGAAATAAGATGTATTACTCTTCATCATGATACCCTTCATCAGGGACTGTGGCTATAGGACAAGGAGTGATGGGTTTAAACTGAAGCAGGGAAGTTCAGGTTAGATATAAGGAAGACTGTGTTTCCAGCTGCATCTGCCTGCAGCTGAGCAGACAGGAGTCCTTTGTGTCTATCAATGCCCCTTCAAGCCAGGCAGGGTCCTACTGAATCCCTGCATGCAGAACTTGCCTGTCCCACGCTCCTTGTTTTCTCTGTAGCACCTCGGATTTATTTATTTAAAGGCAGGGGTAGACCTTTCTTTTCTGGTTCAAATGCTTATTTCCTGAGGGAAATCACGTGGATGCTCTCATGAACCTTACCAGATCAAGCCCAGAAAACGAGACTGAAGTATACGGCAAAAGTCACTTCAGTTTGACCCAAGAGTAAGAAAACACCATGGATTAAATAGCTGGAAACTGCCAGCATCCCCCAAGAGGGTTTAACCCTGCCATGGGGGTGACTTTTACAGCTGTCTGGGTCCTGGGTTCTGTATGTTATTCCAGCATGACCCTTCAGCCTCTTTCTATTTCAAGTCACACTGGAAAATGGCTTAGAAATTCAGTCAAAACAGAAAGCAAGCCTGATAAAATCCATCGCTTTGGGTTTCCCCAGGAAGTGTTCTTAGCTGGGGCCAGAGGTGGCTTTATCTAAGCTTCGGTTTACCAAAATGTCCTGCACGATCTCAGGACCTCTGGGGTATTATTATAGCTTTAGGGAAACTATAAATCAGTAAAACTTCGAGGGAGCTTGCACGAATGCAACTTCGTTTCTGAATGAGAGCATACGCTCAGCGCCGCGATGCTTTTGGGCTGCCAGGTCTCACCTTGCGGCCACGGATGGATGCTCACTTGCACTGCTCCTCACGGGTACGGAACACGCAATGTGGCTTTTCCTTAAGCTGCAAGACATTTCCGAGATATTGGAATGGATGAACACATTTTCCTTGGCACACATTAGTGCTTGCTCCCATTTCAGCCGATAGAGCTGGGCAGAGCCAAGCCAAAGGCATGGACAGCTACACCAAGGTGATGTCTGCTCACTTGACTGGCTTAGAAGAGAGCATCCACAGCTTGCAGTGTGATACCCATTCCACTGTCAGGCCCTTATTTATGACAAGAAGAAAATGAAATATGGGCACCGGGGAGGTGAAATAAGGTGAAAATAATGGGAATGCTGTAACTTCAGCACGACTGAAATCACACCAGAGACCAACTATCACAAGATGAAGGGAACACACAGACGGACCGCAAGGCGGAAGGCAGACGAGAAAGTTCAGTGTATTCATGTGCCGAATCCTTAATAGCCTTATTCCACAGAAGAAATTCATGTCTCTCAGCATTAATTATCATTTTATTATCAACTAATTGCAATCAGCAAAGAAAAGGGATTTTAATGGAAACCACTGAAGCTTTTCTCCCCTAAAAATGAATACTTCCTTGCTCACCCTGATTCCAATTACAGATTGGAACACTAAAACCACACATGGGAACTGTGTTTTAACCTGCCAGAGGGGAGACTGAGATGAGCTCTTAGGCAGAAGCTCTTCCCTGTGAGGGTGCTGAGGCACTGGCACAGGGTGCCCAGAGAAGCTGTGGCTGCCCCATCCCTGGTACAGAGAAACAAGAAGACCCACCACGTGTATTTGAAATCTGAGCATCCATTCCTGCTCCCACAGGAAAGCCTGTTTCTGAATGGCAGGCTGACAGGCACCTAATGAACTTGAAACAGGCTTTACAACTCTCACCACGTGCATGAAATCCCCTGCTCTCCCAGCACGCTGTAATTGAAACAATTCAGCATCAATCATCTCCTTAGTAAAATGATCCTGCAAGAGCAGCAGGTCGCAGAGGGACACAGAGGTGAAGCCGCAACACGGGGACTGCTGTCTTACACTGCAGAACATACAAGGAATAACCCAACAGGAGCTTACAGCCACAAAAGGAATACTTCAAAGGCACTAACACGACTGCTGAGTAACAGGGAGTAAGATTCTGCCATCTTCCAGGCAGCAAGGCAAGGACTGCATACAGATATACATTTACAAATGATGACACAGGCACTGCTCATATGAAACACATCGCCCTCTTCACCCCATGCTCTAAACATGCTATAATCTTAACCCCAGAGAAGCAGCAGCAGTTTCATTACAGTAAGGCCACAGCATCATCCTTTAAACCAGAGCAACAACAAAAAACCCCTTTGAAAATGACTGGCCTGAGGTCAGGGAAGGAAAATAAAACACAGCTTTCCCAATGACTCGCCTAAGGCAGACAGTGATCTCCATCTGCTTAAGTCTCGGTTCTTGGCCATGGAGAGACATTCAAAGCCATGGACGTGGCTCTGGCAACCTGATGTAGCTGAAGATGTCCCTGCTCATTGCAGGGGGGTTGGACTGGAGGACCTTTGAAGGTCCCTCCCAACCCAACCCATTCTAATGGTTCTATCATCACTGAAAACCAGGAACGTGCACCAAAATCCTCCTCTTAGCTTGGATGGGAGCTCTTGGAGAAGGTGTAAACCAAGTAAGACTGCAGACAAGCTGCTCCTCTGCAATGGGTTTGCACTTGCCTGGTTACGGGGCAGGATTCGATGTCTCTTCAGATGAAAAGCCAGCGCTACTCTTCAATCTGTGGCCGGGCCCAGCCTTGTCTACAAAGCACCACATGACAAGGGGAAGCCCTGCCAAAACCATCACTTACTGACAGAAACCATAATCATCAGCCTGGCTCTTGGACTGCAACAGTGATTTTCACATTGGCTTCAGAGCTAAGCAGAACACAACTTGGAGACAAGAGGATTGGTGCCTCTAATTCAAAGCTTGCTTTCTGAAAGCAAAATGCCCAAAGGACAAGACAATAACAAACTACCATGTAATTGTAAAAGCTTCTGTTGCTTAAAAAAAACCCTTTTGTGGCAGCACTTTTATGGGATATTGCATTTTATTCGGAGAGATCATTTTCCCTCTTGCTCACCATCCCTTCCTAGACCAGGGCTACACTGAGCATTCGCTTCAGCTTGCGGCTTCTCATCACAGCAAAGCATCTGAAGAGCACATGAAAGCAGGATTCTGCTATAGAGCACTCCACAATTGCACTGCAGCTCAGTCCAGCGCAGGTCTGATGAACTGGGAGGCTGGAATCTGCTTGGATGCCTTCTTTTCCCAGTAAAAACCACCTTTAAACAAATGCACCAGCCCATTTCAAGGGGACACCTTCTACTTGAGCAAGCTGCTCTAGTGGAAGGTGTCCCTGCCTGTAACAGGGGGTTGGAACTGGATGAGCTTTAAGGTCCCTTCCAACCCAAACCAGGCTGGGATTCTGTGATTTCTCTCCTAGAGTCTACAGTGGAAGCCTTTAGCACAGAGGACAGTAAAGCCTCTCTGTCTTTGGTACACTGAAGGGACAGCTTGAAATGCACTTCCAATTGCGTCTGCTGAAGGAACGGGCTTTAGCACAAACATGCCATGGTATTTATCCCTGTGGTGTCACTCAATAAGGAAATCATCCCACTCAAAATCCATGCAGCACAGCTAGAACCCTGGCACTGCAGCTCAAGCAGCCAGAGTCAGGAACAAGAAAGAACCATTCCCTCCCCAGTCCATATGTAAATAGAGGAAAAACCTCAGAGAGAGCCATGCATGGACAATCTGAATACTGAAGGTTAAGATTCCTGCTCAGTCGTCACCAGGGGATGGATTTACACTCAGGAATGCTGAGTCTACTCCACGGTTGGGAATGAAGGACAAGTCCCATCGAGTCACCTGTTTAAAGGCCTGTGGCTTTCAATAGGAGGTATGTCAGCAGCACCTACTCAGTAACTGTTCCCTAGGTGTCTGAACTCCAATCACACGAGATGAAACCAGAACAAGCCTTCAAGACAAAAACCACGCACACAAAAGGGCTTTTGAATCCTACTGCAAGCAATTTGTGGTTTCTAGCAGGGACCATGAGAGGCAGAGAGAACCATACTTTAGATGTCAGTAGTCTGAGTAAGACATTTGCTTCTGTGCAAACAGATCCCACTCTCCTCTCCCCACAAACCACTCAGGATAGGGAGTCCTGTCTGTTCTTCCTTGTTGGATCCCACTTTTTCCTGGCATTCTCTTTGCTGCCCTTGAAGCACTTATGATTGCAACCACGCTTCCAGCCATGGAACACTGGATGAGGGTGCCTTCAGAGGTTTGCAAATGCTGTTCTTCAGACAGAAGATACTGAGCTTGAATCTCCTGCAAGGCACAGCTGGGAGATACAAGTGGCACAGAGCTGCATAAAAGCCTTCATGTAGTGCATAGGAGACCTTATTCTATCAATCAAAATGAACACAGCACGGGCAGCAGTGGCTGCCTGGAACAAAAAGCAGGAACAGGGCATCCTGCACAACGAAGCCACGCAGCTCCTCTTGCTGCCAGTGGGGGGGTCTGCAAAGGGGAGCAGCAGAAGAGAGAAAACCCACCCTTGAGCCCAGGAGAACAGCCTCAGAATCCTCCCAGAGCTGCAGCAGGAGGGGGCTTCCTTTGGAGGACACCGATGTTATCTCCTGAACAGCAGGAAGCAGAGGAGGTGCTGTAGCTCGGTTCCCAGAGCACAACAGGCAGTCTGGGTTTAAAGGTCTGGCATGAGATCTAGCCCTAAGATTTAGACTAGATATCAGGAGGAAGCTCTTCACTATGAGGGTGATGGCACAGGGTGCCCAGAGAAGCTGTGGCTGCCCCATCCCTGGCAGTGTTCAAGGCCAGGTTGGACACAGGGGCTTGGAGCAAGCTGCTCTAGTGGAAAGTGTCCCTGCCCGTGGCAAGGGGTTGGAACTGGATGAGCTTTAAGATCCCTTCGAACCCAAACCTTTCTCTCATTGTGCTAAGCATCAGCCACGCTTGCAGTCTGTCACTCCTGTTCCAACAATCTACCTGTGATGCTGAAAATGAACAAGAAAACCCCCAGGAGATGACTGGAGTTTAAGGTCTCCCTTAGAACAGTTTCACAATCCATCTCTTGTTCTCTCCTTCCCATTCAAAACATCATCACAAAATGATGTCTGAAGTGTTCAAATGCATATTTTTCACAACAACAGCTCAGAACAGCCATTCTTATGTTGGGATATTCAAATATAGAATCATAGAATAGTTAGGGTTGGAAAGGACCTTAAGATCATCCAGTTCCGACCCCCCTGCCATGGGCAGGGACACCTCACACTAAACCATCTCACCCAAGGCTCTGTCCAACCTGGCCTTGAACACCGCCAGGGATGGAGCATTCCCAACCTCCCTGGGCAACCCATTCCAGTGCCTCACCACCCTAACAGGAAAGAATTTCCTCCTTAGATCCAATCTAAACTTCCCCTGTTTCAGTTTGAACCCGTTACCCCTTGTCCTGTCACTACAGTCCCTAATGAAGAGTCCCTCCCCAGCATCCCTACAGGCCCCCTTCAGATACTGGAAGGCTGCTATGAGATCTCCACGCAGCTTCTCTTCTCCAGGCTGAACACCCCCAACTTTCTCAGCCTGGCTCCATACAGGAGGTGCTCCAGCCCCTGATCATCCTTGTGGCCTCCTCTGGACTTGTTCCAACAGCTCCATGTTGAGGACACCAGAACTGCACACAATGCTCCAGGTGAGGTCTCATGAGAGCAGAGTAGAGGGGCAGGATCACCTCCATGACCTGCTGGTCACACTCCTTTTGATGCAGCCCAGGATAGGGTTGGCTTTCTGGGCTGCGAGCTGCTGTACTGCCACTCAAACAGGTCCAGAACCACTGAAAAGGTCTCTTTTCACAGCCTGCTTTAGGACTTGACAAAACTCCATGGCTTAGCCTAGTTCAACCGTTCTGCAGGCTTCATTTCTTCTCAAGGCACAGAATTACCCCTTTAAATGTCTTGCAGAGCTTGTAAATTCTTTGTGTATCCCTGTGGAACTCTGCAAGGACTGCAAACACTGCTCACGATCCTTCCCAGCCTGCAAGACAGCACAGGTTCACCAAGGTCTCAGCATTCCCTGGAGTCCTTTAAGGACCAGGGTTATTGTTAAGACTTGCAATTACTCACACCAAGAGGCCCATCCATCCATCCATCCATCCATCCATCCATCCATCCATCCATCCATCCATCCATCCATCCATCTTTTCCTCCCTTCCTCCCTCCATCTCTTCTTTTATCATAGAAAGGGATTTTGGTTAGATTTAGTTTAATAATATCAACCTCTCAATATTCCCACTTCTTCTTAACAGCTACTAAACTGGATTATTGTTTTGAGGTCTCTAAGCAGCAGAAAAGCTGAATAGAGACTTGACCCCCCCCTCTGAACCTCACACAAAGCTTGTATTTCACAAGCTGAGGGGCAGCAGGACTGTGTCACAAACATAATTCCCCTCAAGACTTGTTTCAACCCTTATCTGGGAGGGTTTTGCGAGACAATAATTCTCTTTACACCACTAAAATCATACTTACAGATGGGAAAGAGTGGGATTGAGTTTCCTTAGTGTAGTGTGCCAAACACAGCTAAGGCTGAACTGGAGGTTTTAAAGGTCTAATGTTCACAAGCTTTGGTTTGTTGCCTGCTACAGAGTGAGAGGATAAAATCAATGTCTTTTAATGGACCACACAACACACAGACTGGGGCTGCCCAGTCCAAACTGTGCAAGGCTCAGCAGGAGCATTAAGTTCAACCCCAAAACTAAGGGCTTTGGGGTATTTCTCTAAGGTCTGTAATCTAAAATGGCCAGGATGGCCAAATGCCCTTCCTCTTCCCTATGCTGTCTGTTTATGCAGCAAACCCCAAGTATCTTAAGGCTTTTAAATGTACATGGGCTTAGCCTTCATCAACAGAATTGGTTTTCTCTGAGTCCATCTGAGAAGTGACAAGGTTTCTGCCTGTGCTGCAGTACCAGTGGTAGCAGCACATCCAAAGGGTGAGCAAAGTAAACCTTGTTGTATAGGCCTTTTTGCTCCCTCCTGCAATACTTCTGGCGTTATCCAAATGCATCCTGCCAAAATCTCTCCCCCATTGCACTATCATTCCATGAGCTATTTCACACCTCCCATTCCATTCTAATGCAGAGCCAAACCCATCCAGACACCGGCAGTGTCCAATGTGTGATGGAATGGAATCTTTCCCTGGACATTAGGAGAGGCTGTGAGATGTCAGGGGTGAAGTATCGCCATGGTAGGAATGATGCTCAGCTGTGCAGTTCATTCCATGCCTTTCCACTCCTTGAATCCAGATGCCACAAGTTTCCCAGCTTTGTAAGTATCCGAGAGACAAGGGCATGGACTAACACACACAAGGTGAATCAATGGCTGGGGTAGGGAGGAATTCCAGTGAGCTGGGAGGATTACTTAAAAGAGAATAGAAAACAGGAAAACAGAAGGTACCAGAACTTGTCAGCAGCTGGACATGGAAGTGCTTCCATCCCTGGAATATTTAAGGCCAGGCTGAACATTCAGGGCTTGGAGCAAGCTGCTCTAGTGGAAGGTGTCCCTGCCTGTGGCATGGGGTTGGGACTTTAAGGTCTCTTCCAACCCAAACCATTCCATGATTCTGTTGTTCACAGCTTCTGGATCTATTGGACCATCTTCCTTAGCCAAGGCAGAGAATTCCCCACGCTGTCCCCACAGAAAATGCACTGTGCTCTCAGACACATCCCTGCAAAGCACCTGAGAGAGCAGGACAACAGAGAAGAACCATTCTGTGTGTTTCTATCACACCAACTACACTGCTGTAGTGCAGCTTTTGCCAAGCTCCACCTTCACAACGAAGCAGGATGCTTTGCTCCTCAGCTCTCCCCAAACACCCTACACCAGTGTGCACACAGAGTTAGAGGAGAGGAGCAAGTACACTGTGAACTCACTACCTGTCTCTGTGTGTGCTAATGTACAATCCAATATCCAACAGAACCATATTTCCTACCTCAGCAATTCACATGTAGGCAGCAGATGCGTGCCTTGTCTGTATACTTCCTTTTGGTACCTGAGAAATGCCAGCAGGATCACCTAAAGAGCTCTAAAACGACAGACACTGCAGTGATGTCCAGCATAAATTGCTAAGAGGGATGCTCAAGAAGGGCTGACATGAATCACAGAAAGAACTGCTACGCCAAGAGGAACAAAGACAGGCATTACACTTAGCTGAATCCATCCATGCAATGCCTCACTCAAACAACAATTTAATTCAACATATTAAAATCTGATCACTTGTTATGCAGCATTTGACAAAGTCACTATCTCCATCATAGCAGCCAGGGTCCAAAGCAGCAGATTTATCTGCCCAAAGCATTTGGGTATGAAAGGCAGTGAAAGAATTCCATGCCAGATGCCTAGAGACATAGGTGGAGAATCCCCATGTCCTGGCGGCCAGCAGCCAGTATCTCTAGCCTACTCAGTGGAGCAGCTCTGCATCTCTAGGCTGCTCATGAAGCACCTCTGCACGCACTGGAACAAGGATTCTTTGCTTACAGACTCCTTTTTCTCCCCTTGATGGTCCTTTGCTTACAATAAGCTCCCTGCAGTCCCACAGAGAGCATCCTTTGGAGGACCCAAAGTGAGAAGCAGAACCCCCCCCTCCCCGCCACCGAGAAGCGTCCCATCAAAACGTTGTGCTGCCAAACATACTGTAAAACAAAGTGGGGCTAGAAAACACAGCATTTACCTGACAAGAGATCTGTACAAGGTAGACCAGTTCCTTGGATTCACAGCCATTTCTTGTTACTTCATTCTGTTCCTCCGGGAGCGAAAGCTACACCAAGGGAGAAGGGATGGATGGGGTGGAGAAAGAGAGAAAGACCAGGTCAGTGAGCAGGGCTAAGCCAGGCATGTAATCATGCACGGAGCACAACGTTCACATCAACTTGCTCTGAGACATGCTGAGTAGGGAATCGGGATGTGTTTGTGTGTCTGGAGCTGTCAGAGAGAAACCATCGAGCCTTTATGGCTTGTGCTGGAATGCCATTGGATTTGGGCATCTCACCTGACAGCTTAAAACTGAAATGGTGGTTCAAGAATAAAACCAGCCTAGGAAGGCAAAAAAGCCAGGGATTAAAGCTCAGAAGTCTGCAAAATCAATTGTTCACTGACATATCTCCATAAATATTCATGTATCAGATAACAGTGATTTCCCCCCCAATTTTATTCATTTTCTATTCAATCTGTTCAGCAGACATTAGGTAACAAACCAGATCTCGTTTCAGCCTTGTCAAGCAATTTACCACAACAGAGAGCTTTATGGCACCATTCACCACATACAGAGTCATTAAATACAGCATCAGGATGTGCTTTCATTTCAGAGCAGGGAGGAGGGATTTAGCCACCTCGTTCCTTACAGGTACTCAATGTACCAAGTGCCTTGACTAGGGTACTGCTACTACTCCTGCTGCTCCTACCAGTTTAACATCCTATACATACAATTGCTTGTATTTCACCATCTTCTCTGAAAAGCCACCATTAAAAGCGATCAGAAGCAAATTAAGACTTTGCAAAGCCAATAATAAAAGGAAACGTCTTCCAAAAAGTTGTTTTATGAAAGAGATCATAACCCAGCACAGAGACCCAGGTACTAAAAACTATATATATATATATATGAAAACCTCCATTACACACAGAGCAGGATGAAGATCTCAACCTCTCAGCACTCACACAGCCATCACAGCCACCTTTATTCCTTGTGTGATAGACATTAAATTGCAGTGACAGCAGCTTGTTAAGCACAAGCGATGCCAGCTTAAAAGCAGAAAGCACTGAGGAAGAGTCTGGGCCTTTTTCCACAAAGGTCTTTTGGAACAAGAGACTTTTTGGAAAAGCTGAACTCTGGAAAATTGGCCAAGAGCAAAAAAATGGAAGCAGAAACGTGAGACAGCTGAAACAACCCGTGAATGGCATCTATGGCGACTGAGCAAAGGGTTAAACTGCATCCTTCAGATAGATGTGGCTTGATATAGAACCCAAAATGTTCATTTTTCACATGCAAAACATGTCGAACTTCTTGAGCACGACAGGATGCGTTAGGTTCGGGAGGTACATTTGTGACTGGAATGCTCTGCTCAGCTAGCACAGGCAGATAGGACTGACTCCATGAATCAGGTGTATGGTACCCTAAACTTTTCAGTGGAAGCATTTCCTGATACACCAAGAAAGCCCTACAGATGTTCCTGTGAGGTTTAACAGGTGCCTGAAGAGCACAGAGGGCTGGGAATGTTATGTGAAGCTATCGTTGTGAGTCCCCTCCTTTCTGCCTTCCTGCACACATCCACAAGGACCTGGTGAGTGCATTAAATCCTAGAGCAGACAGCCCATTTTCCCTCTACCAGCACATTCACACCATGCTGCTCTGTGCAGCTGGCTAGTAAGAGCTGTAGTCCCTACTACAACGATCTGCCAAAGGATGAGTAACTAGAACAAACCCAATAGAAACAAAGGCATTGAGAGCAGGAGGAAGCAGCAATCGGGACCTCCTGGTATCACCAGGAAGGGTGAAAAGCAAAACGTGCCTTGCTCATACACAATTTTGCCACACAGAGCAGAGCTCACCAGACTATTGGGCACACACAGAGGCAGGAGAAGGTTCCAAGTCTGAGAACAAGCAGCTCATCTCTGGTAAGCCAGCAGATAAAGACAGTGATTACAGGAGGCTCCCGCAGAGGATGATTTACTGCTTATTCCTCTTGTGGAGCTAAACAGCACCAGAGTGAACAGCAGGGTAAGTTACGATATTAGCACATTCAGAAGGCTTATTCCAAAGCAGTTTTACAAGGTGCAGTGATGCTGTGCATTTACCTTCCAGAACTGGGGCTAACAAGAACAAAACTCACTCTCATCCCTCCTCTCCACAGCGGCTTTGGAAGCTCCCTTCTGCTCGCCCTCCGAGAACACTCCTCGCATCAACCCTTGGTAGATCTGTGCTTGGAGCAAAGCAGCGTGTGTTTTAAAGACACATTTGTTTGTCTGGAGCCCCACGAGGCCACTGTGAACCTGTCTGGGAGCCACATGGGACCTGCCACGTTCCCCACACAGAGCCAGAAAGCAAGGGCTGGTGACTGGGGAGAGGGCTTTAATCTGAGCAGAGGCAGGTCCTTCACTTGTCAGGGTGACCACAGGCTTTAAACCAGAGTCACATCCTTGTGTGCTCCTCTTAGAAACTGCAGAAGCTCCGAAGAATCACTTCAAGGGAAAGCACTACAGAAATCCATTGCCAACACCAGGATTGCTGGCTACTAAATTGAAGTGCCAAATCCTTACCGAGTAAGAGCCGGCTCCGCATGGCAATGTCAGTGGGGCTGTGTCTGCTCCTCCTCGCTCTGCCTCTGATCCTAGATGCCAAATAAGTTCATTTAAATAGCTTTGGCTTTTGGTTCCTTGTTTGCTGAGTGATGTCAACTCCATCATCCAGTCCTCCTGATGACAGGACAATATGTGAAAGACTGGGGAGGGACAGATTTAATTCATCTCTGAACCTTACTTATTTCAGCTTCTGCTTCCAACAGTCAGGAACACATGGATTTCACTTGCACACACGTATCTGAGCAGTGCAAATGCATGTTCTCCTGTGAAACACGTATTCCATGGCAAATCAAAGTAATCAGGTACATAAAATGAATACAACTCCTCTTTACAGATGAAGAGAAACCTACAAGGATGAATCCTACAAGGAATCCTACGAGGATGACAGAGAAGGACTCTTCATCAGGACTGTAGTGATAGAACAAGGGGTGATGGGTTCAAACTGAAACAGGGGAGATCTAGGTTGGATATAAGGAAGAAGTTCTTCCCTGTGAGGGTGCTGAGGCGCTGGCACAGGGTGCCCAGAGAAGCTGTGGCTGCCCCATCCCTGGCAGCGTTCAAGGCCAGGTTGGATGGAGCTTGGAGCATGTTAGGGGGTTGGAAGTGGATGATCTTAAGGTCCTTTCCAACCCAAACCATTCTATGATTCTATGAAACTGTAATGCTTCCTAATATTAATATCATTAGAAGTTTGCTATAAAGCCAGCTAACACAGACCCACTCCTTTCACTTGAAGCCACAACCCACCCCGCTGTGACATCCCACAACTGGCAGCATCTGGCACAGCGTTCCAAGCGGGATGAAGAGCTCCTGGAGGGATGTGATGGGGCAGACGGCGATGACCCAGCCTCCTTGGCAAGCAGGAGCTTCAAGAGGTGTCATCTCAAACACAGCGCACATCGGTGGAGATCTCCGGGAGAGGAGAGGTGGCAAGAATGGTGAGGAAGGCTCCTGCCAGGAGCTTGAAGTCAGTGGAAAGGCTGATGCTTTTCCTGGCAAAGGATGTGTCATTGTTCCAAGGAAACCTGCTAATCCTTCCATGTTTTTCCGAGCTGGAATTTCAGGTTAAAAGCAGCCAGACACATGCGACCGAAAGCTCAAGCAGAGCAAAAGCTCATTACGTTTCCAAACCGCTATTACATCTGATGATTCTCCTGACAGAGTTAGGCCCAAACTTTGCCTTTCTTCTCTTTCTGAACCACCTCCTGCCTCCTCCGTGGGAACTGATGATGTTTGTGCAATTGAGCAAATCAGACGAGGCAAAAAAACCCCACAGGGCAAATGCCACCTTCATGCATCACTTTGGAATGGATGGATGGGGTGAAAAAGTACGTGTGGTGGCCAAGAGCAAGAAACATGAGGCTCATTTTCCTGTGAAATATTGCTAAGCTTTATTCTCAAAAAAGCCCAAATATCCTTGGGATAAACCCTGAAGAAATTAAAAGAGTTAACACTGATCACACTCAGAGATGCAGTTATTGTATGAAACAGCTTTTCTCCCCTCTCCAGCTCCAGTCCCTGATAGCCGGTACTTCCGCTACCTCCTGAATCACGCTGGTGACTCATAAACCACTTCATCTTCATTTAGCTGAGCCCATGACACACATTTGGCCTGCACTGAGGCACCTTCCTGACCTGGGTTTGGATGTATATGAGGATTTGATTTTATTGTGCTTGAAATCCTAGGCTGGCAAATCATTTCAAGCAGGGAAACGTATTCTAACTCATGGCTCTGACACCAGACATGTATTTATCTGGCCTCTTTTTCCTTGCTCCAGATTTTTCTAGCTAAATGTACTAATTATCCTCCCACTGGGTTCCCCATCTTTTGCTTTATCCTTTTCAAACTGAACTGTGGTTTCAGAGCAGGAAAAGAACATTTCTGACAGAGCAGCTTCTTTACCCAAGCATAAACATGCTGAATGATCCAAGTATCGCAAAATGCAGGTGATACATTTGCATAGAAGCATCATAAGGGGGCTGAGAAAAGGCTGGAGAGGGGCTTTGGACAAGGGATGCAGGGCCAGGCCAAGGGGAATGGCTTTAACCTGCCAGAGGGGAGACTGAGATGAGCTCTTAGGCAGAAGCTCTTCCCTGTGAGGGTGCTGAGGCGCTGGCACAGGGTGCCCAGAGAAGCTGTGGCTGCCCCATCCCTGGCAGTGTTCAAGGCCAGGTTGGACGCAGGGGCTTGGACCTGGATGAGCTTTAAGGTCCCTTCCAACCCAAACCAGCCTATAACATCACTAGAACACGCAAGGAGGATACTAGTGCCAGAGGTGAAATCAACTCCTGGCTTAGAGCCTCCTCCTCGGAGACACAAGTCCCAGCACACCGCAGGTGTATTGGGAAGGCTGGCTTTCCTGCAAGTACAAGCACTAAGTAAATAGCAAAGCTTGTGGGATGTGTATTTTGCCTGTAGTTACTTTCAGAACTATTTTAAGCTTGCAAATCACATGGGACAAGTTCTTCCGATGGAAGCATGATTATTCAGCAGGCAGCATCCCTTCGACTGAGCTTCACCTTCAAGACTAATAAATCCTGCCATAAATATGCACAGCTAGAGAAAAGGGCAGATACTGATCCTGCAGCAGGCTCCTCGAGGTGCTTCAACCACGCATAGTTCCCTATGTGCCTCACAGGCACAAGATCAGGTCTCCTTTGGGTTCTTTTATGCTGGTTTCAGTATGGGCTTACAAGGAGGTCACGGACATGCGCTATGCATCTCAGTATCTACTGGGGGGATTCAAGGCCAAGCAGAGGGATACCCCCAAGAGCCAGTGGAGAGAAAAATGCACAACTGGAACGACCATACTTTCAATCCCTGATTCCAGGGTGAGCTGGCAACACAGGCAGCTGATGTATATGCTGCTGGAGTCGGTTCTAATGCTTAAGCCAAGTACATTTGATGCCTGTTGAGACATAAGATCTCGGAGAGCTGTGTCACGGATACTTCTTCCCCAGATTTTCCTGTATTATGCTGCAAATGTTTTCTCATGTGGTCTCACCCTTTGATTTCCTCTCAATGTGCAAGAAGGTGAAGGTCAATCTTCCTAAGCAATGAAACAGTCATCAACACATCTCAGACGCAGCCATCAGGGACTCCGTGAGGCAAAACCGACTTCTTAGGGGCTGACAACAGAATGCTTTCACAAAGTTCAAGTATGTGATGCTATTAAAACCAAGCCCCTCCACGTGGCTGCATGCAGAGCACTGCTTGAGGCACTCCTTCATGGCTGACAACACCCTGGAACGCTCCATAAGCTGGAATTGTCACCTGGATGGAGTTTAGTGGCTTTGACTTTTGTCCTTAAAGCTCTGAGTGAACTGACTGCTAAGAAACTTGCTCATTCCATGTATTCCAGTCCACAGAAACAGCGGCCAAGAGATAAATTAGACCCAAAACATTGTCAGTGAGAGGATTTTGAGGCTGAAAACTGCTTTTCACCTTAGCTGGGTGAAACTTTTATTTCCCATCTTCCTGTGTGTCCTCTCTCGCTTGTAATGAAATTTGGGAAGACGTGGGAGAAATGCTACCAGCTTTGTTTCACAGATTTCATTCCTGCATGGTTTTAGCTTCCATGATGACCTCTTTCTTCTCCTTTTCTCATGGGGGAAACTACTTCCAGTCTCTGGGGTTTCGGAAGACAGCAATGGAACATGACACTAAGCAGAGGCAAACGCTTAGCGTGGACACGGGTGGCTGTGCTGCTGCCAGACATACAACGGGGTAATCAGTTACACATGGTGACAACGTGGAAAGTCCCTGCATCCAGTAACTGTGACCACAACTGGGGAATCACTGCCAGAGCAGCGTGAATGGGTGCAGGGAATCATATTCCTTCCTCAAACTCACCCTTGAGAGCTTATGAGGCGCTAGCCAACCCCACGTTAACCAGAGTCCAGGGCTCCAGGGCTACTCTGCCACTAGACATGTGCTTCAGGGATTAAGAACTAGAAGATAAATGAAGAGGATCTGTTACTGACTCCATCTATAACTCCTATTACCACCAAGAGCCATACAACAGAATCATACCAAAGAATCACAGACTAGTGTGGGTTGGAAGAGACCTTAAAGCTCTTCTGGTGCCATGGGGAGGGACACCTTCCAATTGCTCCAAGCCCCTGTGTCCAACCTGGCTTTGAACACTGCCAGGGATGGGGCAGCCACAGCTTCTCTGGGGACACTGTGCCAGTGCCTCAGCACCCGCACAGGGAAGGATATAAATATGTTATCTATATATCTATCCATTATAGTACATGCATGGGATAAAACAACAAGGAAAAAGCCCGTTCTGCTAGCACACCTACAGTGGGAATCAAACCCACAGCTCTTGCGAAGTTTAAGCCCAGCCTGAGAGACATGAATGCATCTGCTTTCAGTAAATACAGAGCCTCTATTATGGCATGTTGTTGATTAAAGGATTGCACTGAAGCAGTGACCAGCACATCGCCTGCAGCCCCACGTGTCTCCCCGTGTCACATGTCTTATTAAGCTGCACAGTTCTTGTGAGGAGTCTGTCCCCTTGAGCTCCAGAGCATAACAAGTTGATGCTGATGAATTCCTACCTTTGAAGACATGAAAGGTAACAAAGGAAGAAACAAGCAGAAAGCCTGGCTGCTCACTGAAGTGTGCTGGATGGAATGAGCATGAGAAAAAAGCCACAAGTCCAACAGATAGATTCCAAATAACAGAAGAGCTGCCGAAGTTGGTGTGTGAGAAGCAAACTGTGCAGTGCTCTGAAAGCAGCTGGTCCAGGGTACTCCACTCTGCTCAGCCAAACGCATCAGTACAGGACAAAAAAAGGTCTCAGTTTCTTTAGCTTATGGCAAATCTTAAGCTCAAATCTTAAGCCCAGCAGCATCACCCAAGAACTCAAATGTAACTCAATGAAGCCAACAGAGGGGAAGGAAAGGACGCAAAGAGATGCCCCTTGCTCACAAATGCACACCTAGGGGCAGGGGATAAAAGGCACTGTGGGCCATATGAAAAGCAATGAGCAGAGACAGGCAGGAAATGGGAAGTGGTTGAAAGTCCAACTCTCCTGCACAAAAGAGGCGGAGAGCTGAGCCAGCACAAAGGGAGAAGTTAGGACGCATCCTAAAAGCTGGCAGTGATTTACCATTCCCAAATGAAGGAGCAATGGCAACCCTCAGAAGGCTTTTGTAGGGCTCTCACAGATGCTTTGTACCGGTTTGCACTGCTAACCGAGGGCTTGGAGTGGCACTGAGCTGCCTGTGGCAGCAAATCCACAGGTAGGCAAGTGGACAAAGTCATTCCTAGAAAGCCCAGAAGCTGCTTTTGCATGGTTAATACCTCACTGGCTATGAATGGAAAAATCCTTGTCTGCCCTTGCATATTGTCCTATGGTTCCTGACAATACGGCATTGAAGATGAGTATTATGTGCCCCTGCACCTGAATAAAGATTTATTCCAATCTCTGAGTCACATACATACATACCTGCCTCAAAAAGAAATACAGAGTGAAGGTTTACAAAGTCCAATACACACTCCCCTTATCAATATTTCCCATTCCAGGGACGATTTTAAAAGGTAGATGCATGAAAGATCAAAGATAATGAAGTAAATTCTAAAATCTCCTTATTGCAAAAAGAAGCCTTTACTAATCCTACCCTTAGAACAAAGGGAGCGCTGCAGGCACTATCAGCAACAGTTTGGAACACATAGAATCATAGAGTAGTTAGGGTTGGAAAGGACCTTAAGATCATCAACTTCCAACCCCCCTGCCATGGGCAGGGACACCTCACACTAAACCATATCACCCAAAGCTTCATCCAACCTGGTCTTGAACACTGCCAGGGATGGAGCATCTAGCACCCTAAAATGGGATATAGTCCTTCCTTTACTGGCCCTCGTTAGTTAGTAGAAGACACACTGACAACACACAGAAAACTGTGTATCTGAAGAGCCAAAGAAGGAAATCATTCCTGGGATGTTTCCAGCCCCACTCCCACTTAATGCCGGGTACCTCAGAAACAGGGATCTTCCCAGAGGCCACAGCTTAACCTCGGGCAGGAGAGCCACAGTTTGCATTGTGCTGAGCTTTCAGATCTGTAACGGGAGACAGCCTGCACACCAATGCCATCAACTCCCCCTGAAAACTGCAGCGGATCGCTCTGCAAAGGAACTGCTGCCTGTAAAACCGCCATGGGAATCGCCCCTTCCTGCCACATTAGCACTCGGTACCATCCTTCCTGCTGCTTTTCTGCTAGCATCACGGTTACAGCGTGCCAGGGACAAAAAGGATCTTCTCTCAAAGGCTGCGCGCGCTACTTACCCCTGCTACAACGATCTATTCTTTCCATGGATGGATCCCTAGCCAAGGCCTAAGGGTTCCAGGTCCCTCCGTAGCTTCCCAGCAGCTAAGTGCAAAAACCTTCCAGGCATCAGCTCCGAAAGGCAGGAACTCCAGGCTGGAAGAATCAAATCAAACTCCCCACATTCGCTTCCCTCGCTCTCTTCTCTTCCCGGTGCTGCTGCTTCTTCAGTGCCTATGAATAGCATTTAAGACCTGCCTCCGCAGCCCTGGTCGCCGCTTCCACGCTGCCCGTTTCATGCTCAGTTTGCACCGGGGAGCAAGCTGCCGTGTTCCTTTCTCTCCCGTCCGCTCTCGCCTTGGAAAGGTCCCACAAGACAAGCCGTGGAGTTTTAACAAGAGCCAAGAGAAACAGAGAGGGAGGGAATGCAGGCAGGGGCTGTGTTGAGGCAGAGAAGTCTGCTGCTGCAGCTCAAAGGGAAAGAAAACAAATGACAGCAAGCTGCCATCACATGCCTGAAGCCCAGCACGGCTCCAGGCAAGCCGATTCCTCCTTGCTCGTCCTTTTCCTCTGGTATCATGGAGCTAAAGCTCCATGAAACTCCCCTCCAGTCCCCGGTGCAGATCGATGCAGGATGCCCTAGCGCCTAGGTACAAGGGTTCTCTGTTCACTGTGCATATTCCCTAAGGAAAACAAGCATTTCGATGGTGAAAACTCTGCTGTCAAATTGCTCCCCGTTCAGTTAAGAGCCTGAACACGTTTGCTTGTCCAGGGGTCCTGTACTATCACTATAGAACAAACGGTGCTGGGGCACGTGCAGTATCAAACCTGGCAGATCATTATTCCCTGGCAGTGCTTTCCCATTCAGCTCCTGAGCACGGTGACCACTAACAGGGCGATCATTCCTTACCTCCAGTCCCCAGAATTTAGGTTCAATTGAAAGCTTAACCATGCGATGAACTAAAGACCACCACGCTGTGGAATACTGCTGCTGCAGCTCCACAGCACTTTGGCTAGTCCAGAATATCAAGCTCTGGTCATTTCTATTCAGAAAGAGAGTTCCTCACCATGGAATTGGTCCTAGCTACAGCCAGCCTGGCCTCCCCAGGCAGTAATTTCACCCTGAAGGAAGGGACTGCAGTCAGCTCCCTCTTCTCCCATCTCTCTTCCTGAATTCAAAGGTTAAAATGGAAAGTTGCACCCTTCTCCTATTTGTTTCTCTAACAAATGGAGTGGAAGATGGGGCGAGGTGAGCGTTTTCAAGTCCATCACATAGGGCCATACACTTCTATCACACTGACAGAACTGATTTACTCATCAACTGATTTCTCCCCGCTTCAAAGCTTCTTTCCGTTCTTCCAGAAAACAGGAAAACACCCCAGAGAATTTGTAAGGCTCAACCCAAGCTGTTTCCAAAATGCAAACTAACACTGTTGTGAAGAAACTCAAGTTCTTTTCCCATCCAATACACTGCTTCTCCCAAACCTCAGAAAATTGCTTTCCATTAAAGCATCTTAGGCAGTGCCACCGGTTGCTGTATTTTCAGGGATGAGAAGTTGGGAAAGTTTATAAGATTGCTTCTCGTACACCAAAGTAAATGAGTCTACAGGGGGCTGTAATGGCACAGAGAAAACAATAGGGAATGAAGGAAGTCAGTGCCTTCAAATGACACAGCCTACGCCTCCGGAGCAGCCTTATTTTGTGCAAAAGAGGGTAGTAATCAGTGAGTAGTAGCTGCCACGTCCTGCTCTCTGTTAACCTCTCCTGTACCTGGTCTTGCCCATTAGAAAGCAACTCCTGATGCAGAATTGGTGCTGCTATGGATGCGCAGGCCGGCCTGTTGTTGGCACAAAGAGATGCCAGAAAGTGACAGTGAAGGAAATCACTTCTGAGGATGGAAGAATACTTCCTAGGGCAAACAGAACTCGGTTTGCCCTCAGTGCCATGGGTTAGTGGTGGTCTCAGCAGTGCTGGGGAATGGCTGGAACCAATGATCTTAAAGGTCTTTTGCAATGCAGTTGTTTCTGTGATTTCCAAATAACAAAGCAAGTAACTGAAGAAGTTCTTATTCCCTGAATTGACAAATCACATTTGAACCAGCTACAATTGTAACTCCTCTCTAAATTGATCTTATTGAATTAAATCATTGCTCACATCCTTACATCAGCAGCAGCAGCATTTCACATAGTGTGTTCTGAATGGCGAGTACTGCTGCTGAAACAAAACAGGCTCAACTACAGCTTAGGTTTAGAGACATCTCCGGAGGAGCTCTGATGTCAATACACCCTACAACCTACTTGGGATGCTGAAGATCTGCACCCAGGAGTATGCAGAGCCCTACGCCACGTAGCCACAACTCCCCTTGTCCCCTCTTAACCCTTTGAACACGTTACTGAGGGTGCTGACCACTTCTGCTCCCACCACAGATGGAGCTGGGGATCTAGGCAGTCCGCAGGGTTATAAACAGGGTTTCAAAAAGGACTTCAGGGCACCCGAAGAAGTGATGCTTCTAAGAAAATGACTTCTTTCTTGTTACTGCACCAACCTGCCTCAACTCTTCCCTAGAGGAATCATCTTCCTCGTTCCACCAGCCCTGATCCCCAAACAGCATCAAAACCCACACGTTTCCCAGGAACCCAAATCCAATCGCTCTGTTGAACAACAGAACTAGCCACAAGTGTGTTCTTCCAGAGACAAAACTCTTACTACCATCTGCAGCACAACCACCATGAGATACTGGTGCTCTCCCTCACTGGCTGCCAACCAAAGCTTGCTTCCAGGATAAATTCCCATAGAATTCCGATGCCTACCATTACAGAGCCAGCAGCCTGCCTCCAAAGGAAACCCCCTTCAGTCATTAGTAAATTGACCCTGGTGAATATAACAGCAGCCATTTGGACACAAGCATTTTGAGATACAAAGTACACAGAAGAACACACATAACACTGTGTGCTCGTTGTTACTCCACAGGCTATGCTCCAAAAGGGAGAAGTAAATACCTTCCACATTACTGTTCACAGCAAAGCTAATTCAATGTAATGATGGGTTGCAATAGCCACGTTGGGTGCTTCTGAAACGCTGTAACTGCAGGGGGGTCGGATGGGATGCTGGCACGTTGGCTCCATGCTCCTGACCTTCCAGCTCTCTCCCAAGTCATACATTTTACGTTTCAAACTGTCTGAATGGCTCCAGTTGAATCTGTTGTTATTGTTTGGGTCTGTGCTGATTAACACATGTAAATGGAGGCATCTGGTGTTACCTCTCACCTCTCACACCCCCGTTAGAGTCTGACTGCACAATTAACTGAAACCCAAATGAGAACATTCAGAAATGAATCCCCCTGGCAGCCTTTGCCAGGCTGGGGTCTAGTCACCACCTGCAGAGACACAGCCCTGCTCCTGGCAGCAGTGAGACACTGGGTACCACACAATGACACCAACCATCACTTTTCAGAACTAGAGAGGGAAGGATTGTTCTGTCCCATTGGCAGGGAAAACTACACCCTTCCATGAGGGGAACTGAGACCAGAGTGCAGACAGTGTGAGTGAGGAAGTACTGCTGCTCCTGCCCCAAATCTGTTAGACAACAGGTCTGAAGAACAGCAAGTCAACTCAAACGGCCTCTGACTTGATAAGGTGATTCCTAGCTGTGTTTCATACAGTAGCTCAACAGTAACAACAGACCAGATGTAAACACCTACCAGCCACTGGACATGATGCAAACCCCACAAGAGAAAAGCTGGAAGTTCACAGAATCCCAGACTGGTTTGGGATGGAAGGGAGCTTAAAGCTCATCCAATTCCAACCCCTGCCATGGGCAGGGACACCTTCCACTAGAGCAGCTTGCTCCAAGCCTGATCCAACCTGGCCTTGAACACTTACAACGTTATGAGAACCATCTCCGCTGAAAGATGCGGCTGTTTGATGCACAGGGAGTCGGATGCACAAGGAAGATCAGTGCTGGATGAATTTCCAGAGGTTTGGAAGCCCACTGCACACTAGATGGCATCGCACTACAAATTATCGCAGGGCTTAGGCACCCATTGGGCTTGCTGGGGAAACCACCACCAGAAATCCCTTCCTGGCCCTCCTGAAAGGCCAGGTGCTCAGCACCACTGCCTGAATACTTACAGTGTCAACACAATGGAGACGGCTCTGTAAGAGGAACCAGCCCCTCGGTGGCTTCAGGCACAAAGAGGCAGTTCAATTAAAGTGTTGTTTATTTATCCGTGTGCTTATTTCACAGCAAAGTGGCTTTGCCACCAAACAACGCCTCCTTTCTTCCACTGTCTGCCACGGGACACAACAGGATTCTTAGTCGGGCTGTTGCCAATAACGCCACCCAAGTGCAACATCCCTCCTCCTCAGCCTGCAGAAGGGACCTTTTCATTGCTGCCGCTGCTGCTCACCCAGAAAAGCCACTCCAAAGAGACTGCTTCAAGTTTTCAGCCATCATTTTTAACCAGGTTTGTTCTACAGCCTGAACCTATAATATATTTATAATTCCATCACGTAGGGTATTGTTTAAGCTTATTGAAAAATGCATTCAACCATACCAAAAAAAAAGGGGCCAAGCAAGTGAATATGAAGTATTTTATAGCTTTGTAAGATAAGAGGGATGTGGAGCTGTTGGAGTGAGGCCAGAGGAGGCCACGGAGATGCTGCGAGGGCTGGAGCCGCTCTGCTCTGGAGCCAGGCTGAGAGAGCTGGGCTGGGTCAGCCTGGAGAAGAGAAGGCTCCTGAAGGGGAGACCTTAGAGCAGCTCCAGAGCTTAAAGGAAACCTGGAGAGGGGCTTTGGACAAGGGATGTAGGGACAGGCCAAGGGGAATGGCTTTAACCTGCCAGAGGGGAGACTGAGATGAGCTCTTAGGCAGAAGCTCTTCCCTGTGAGGGTGCTGAGGCGCTGGCACAGGGTGCCCAGAGAAGCTGTGGCTGCCCCATCCCTGGCAGTGTTCAAGGCCAGGTTGGACACAGGGGCTTGGAGCAAGCTGCTCTAGCGGAAGGGGTCCCTGCCCATGGCAAGGATGAGCTTTAAGGTCCCTTCCAGCCCAAACCACGCTGGGATTCCATGATTCTCTACAGATACTTTTAACCTTCCCGCATACAGCATCTCATGGAACTGCTGACTTTCAAGGAAAGCACATTAAAATCACCACGTTAGTTACAACTGCCTTTTCTTCCCTGAGCTCCAAAATCCATTCATTTCTGTGGGAGGTCAGGGACAGTTTTAGTCACAATCTACTTTTCCATTTGCTTGAAACAAGCACATTATTCCTGTGAGAGAACTGAAAATTGACACTCCTGTCATTCCACGCTATTATTCCCTTACTCACTCACTGTTTCTTTCTTCTCCCCCACTAAATCAATATTATCTTTTTTGTCCACACTGAGAAGAATCAAAATCATTGGCAAAAAATGTCTTATATAGATCTGAAATAGCAGCAGGAGCTGCAAGAAGGAAGAAAGAACACCAAACTCCTCCCAGACACCATGCTTTTGATGGGGGGAAGAGTACTGTGGTGATGAGAAGCTTAATGTGCTTGAGGTAGTCATTGATCCTGTCTCACTGCCACGTTTTCAAAGCACCTTTCCTTACCCAGGAGTGCAGGTAGGTTTTTGCTGTGACTTCTCACCTTCATCTCACCTGAAGAGAGGTGTTCGCGTTACTCTGAATGCACAGGCCAAAGCAAGCACTGTGCTCAGTAACATTTCCTAGCCTGTAGTTATAGAGAACCAGGAACCAACATCCCCAGGGCAGAAAGGAAGCAAACAAACCTTACCAATGCCCACAAGGGAAAAGCAAATGTACCCTGAAGAGCCCTGAAGTCAGTAGCTTGGTTGTGCTGCAGCTGGAGGTGCAGGACATGAATAACTCTGGAATCCCATTAGGAAGTGCACCTCCTGGCTTTATCTTATGGGTGATGCACAACCTCCTGTCCACAGATCCATCTGCCCAGTAATTCCATAGGCTCTGGAGAGTACTCCAGTGGATCCTGATGTGCTGAATCCAGGTTGGTCATTGTTGCCTTCCTGGAGCACTGCAAGACCCAGCCTTCACCCCACGCTCCACGTTTTACCCGTCACCAAGTACAGAGGGATCCATACTCTTCAACCTACTGCAGGCATGCAGCACCCTTGCAGGCTCAGGTGGAGAGAATCAGCTCAACAAGACGACAGCGTCTCCCTTTGCGAATGATAAAGTAGACTCCATACATAAGAATACATAACACTAACCCAGCGTGCACAAGCACATACTTGCACTGCGAGGCTGCTCTGCAGAGTCCTCAGAAGCCTTACACAACAGGAGATAAGGGGCCACCATCAGAACTGCTGAAAAAGCCTTCGGAAAGGGACTGGAAGCAAAAGCAAACACGCGTTGCACACCGCAAATATGCAAAGCACATCTTCCCAAGCAAGGGCTTGCAGGGCTAAGCTCAAGAGAGAAACAAGGGGCCAGGGAAATCAGCATTCCTGAGAGCTCCTTCCCTAGGAAAAGCATGATTTGTTATCTGGCTAAACACCAGCTCCTCGGGCTGACAAGAGGAGCAGCGAATGAAGGAAAATAATCTCCCCTTCGCTGGCAGGAGGAAGTGATAAAAGCCGAGAGGAAGCGCAGTCCATTTCCTGCCATGACCCCAGAAGTGGGAAAGATCAACAACCACTCATCTTCCCAAAGCAGGCTCTGGGAAACCCTAAGTGCTGCATTCCACTCTGACACCCCCTGCTTTTCCATCAGGGTTAGGCTAGGACTAAACTGTCTGCTGCAAGCGTCTGAATATCACACAGGCACACGCAGAGCTACAGGACTCCCAGTGCTCTCCAGTCAAGCCTATGGCCTTTAGCTGCTTGCTCATTACCTTGCCCTGGGGGAAGGCAGAAGCATCACTTTGTGCATGCACAAGCACGTTTGTTTTGCAGCGTTCCTGCAGCCCCTTTAGGCACTGGAGCTGCTCTCAGGTCTCCCCTTCAGGAGCCTTCTCTTCTCCAGGCTGACCCAGCCCAGCTCTCTCAGCCTGGCTCCAGAGCAGAGCTGCTCCAGCCCTCGCAGCATCTCCATGGCCTCCTCTGGCCTCACTCCAACAGCTCCCAAAGCCAAGCCAGTCAGGAAGCCACATTTTGCAGGATCACATCTATAGGTTCTATCCTATCCATGCTTCCTCACCAGGAAATGAATGAAGACGCTCGTAACTGCAGGCCAAAGGTACACACACACACACCATGGGAAAGCCAAGACCATGAATGAACACCTTAAAACCCTGCAGCCTAACCTGCTCCCTCTGAGCTGCCAACTCTGCCATCAAACCTCACGTTTCTGGCACAGAAGCCCAAAGGAAATAAACTGCCCTATTTGCAAGCGGGTACGGTAAATCCAGAACGGGAATGCTGCCCGTGGCCGTTTGCTTTAACAGCTCATACATCCACTGGCACCACAAACCTCCCCTGCGGACTCAAAACACAGCCCTGCCTCGGGAAAGCTCAGGATCACAGCAACATGAAGTTTGCTGGTCATTAAAACCCCCCCGGCTTGGCACGCTGGCAGGTCTCTGAGCACAATCTTATGCTGCATTTTAACACCATTCGTGTTAACAACGTGCTTTACCAGACACAAAAACAGGGGGTTTCATCCCTTTTCAAAGTACAAAACACCAGTGAGGTAGGGATTATTATTTATTAATACACTTTAATTACACATGTCAGACATCTCCCTGCTTTTTCCAGGCCGTTAATCCTCAGGGAAGGCACATTTCCCAACACAAGTCACTAATGAAAACAACTTTAGCACATTTCTGTCACACGTTGCTAGAGATGATGGACGATGGTGGCAAACAGCAGGTCAATGCCAAAGTTAAAGCTGGGTTTACTGCACTCACTTTCATTCTTGCCATCAAACAGCCATCAAGACCCACAAACCAGTTTGCTGTGTGTTCAGAAGACTGAAAGCAGAAGTACTTGTTCAACGGAGTAGCAAGCAGCATCTCATTTGCTTCTAACGATGATTTGGGGGTTATAGCCTGCCCTTCCATTTATACACCTAGATGATGAACACACCTGGAATCACAGAGCTAGTCTAGAGCCTTTCCTCCCTGTGACAGGCAATTCAATAACCTTCCACCTGAGTAATGTCAGCAAATTACCTCTTACTTTATGAGATAAACATGGACCAGTTATTGATTTCACTGTCAGTCATAGAATCCCAGCCTGGTTTGGGTTGGAAGGGACCTTTAAGCTCATCCAGCTCCAACCCCCTGCCATGGACTGGGACACCTTCCACTAGAGCAGCTTGCTCCAAACCCCTGTGTCCAACTTGGCCTTCAACACAGCCCCGTTAAAGCTGGATCACTTGAAGGCTGCCACTGTTCTGTACAGCAAGCAACAAGAGTAAACAAGTAGTATACGTGTGAGAGGCAACCGTAAAGCTCCATGAGCGATCCTCCATCCACTTGAAGTTACCCTTCCACTGGAACATCCGTGCTGGATTTCTCCCCCACTTCCCAGGAAGAAAAGCAAGCAAGCTGGAATGGCACAGGTCTGATCTCGTTCCAGAGAAAGGGCAAAGCTGGATGCAAGAGCAGGAAACAGAAGAATCCACAAACTGAGGTGAACTTAACTCAAATATTTTCCTAACTCTTTTGGCATCAGGAAGTTTGGCCTAGAGACTAAATCTTGGCAGGAGACTGCGCCAGTTTTCAGGGAGTTGTGGCTGGAATTATTGATTTAATAGAAGCAGTTTCCACCTACACTGTGAACATAGTTGGGTTGATATACCCATGTCCTCAAAGCAGCCCTTGCAACATCTCCCATTGCCCCTGTAGAAGGCAATAGTAAAGAAACCATAGAGAAAAGACAAGCAACAGAAGGGAGGTATCCATCTAAAGAAGGGAGGTATCCATCTAAAGAAGGGGAACACAACGTAGCAGAATGCACCAAAGCTTGGTCTAGTGGAAGGTGGAACTGGATGAGCTTTAATGTCCCTTCCAATTGAAGCCACTCTGTGTTTCTATGATGTTTTCCTCTGAGAACACTTTGCAAAGGAGTTTACTGAAGACATGGAGCTGCTCATGACTGCCGAGACACTGAGAGCCACCGTGCCCACAGAAGAGCTGCGGAATGAAGAAACCCTCCTCCACTGAAGGCAGCGAGCAGCCTTGCTTTGAAACGACTGCTGGAAGGGGTTTGAGCTGAGCTGCCTGACTTCACACACAGACCAGCAGCACCCCTCTGCTCCTGCTCTTTCCGGTTGATCCGTGAAGAGAAACTGCTCTTAGCTGTGGCAGAAGCATCTTAAACTACCCCAGCTCGCTGCTGAGGAGGGCATCTGGTCAGGCTTTACCAGCTGTGCTTCCTTTGCAGTCCACCTCAGGGAAATGACTGTATAACTAACAGAGACACCTTCCCAAGCTCACGCTTCCCCTCTGCCCCCCCCTTCCCTGGAATGCTATTCAACAAAAAGGCAAACCAAAAGAAGACGACCCTGAAAAATCCCTTCTCAACAGGCTTTGCTGGCAGGAGGCACGAGAAGAACTGAGCTGCTCTTCACCCTGAAGATGCAAGAGGAAAACGCGGTGACAGGCAGGAACCACAGCCCCCACTGCAAGGCAAGAGCATCATCTTGGCTGGAAAGCTGCAGCTTGCCAAAGGCATTCAGCAGCAAACAATACTGCTGAGCTGGGAACAGGAATTCCTGGCAGCATTCCTGGCAGCCGATGCCTCCGCAGGCGGAAGTGATTCTGGATCAAATACTTCCTTTACGGCTGATAACACGCTCCTACCACTTGCAAGGCCAATGTTTAACAGATAAGGAGAGGCAAAGGATCTTCCATGCCCCGTAATCCAACTCTGTTCTGATGGGGTTATTTTTAGAAGGCAGCTACACGGAGAGAAGACAAGAGACCTGTTGTCTGAAGGGGCTGAACCCATGACCGATGGACACAGGGCTGGAATGCCTGACAGCACTTTGCCTTTAGCAATATGCTTTTCAGGCAGCAAGGAATATTACCTGGGAAGCAGGGAGCTGATCAGCTCCCCATATTCTATTACTCAACCCCACTCAATTAAAGATGAAGTCTTAATTCTGTCAAGGGTAGAACAAGGTATTGCTGGCAGGAAGTACAGATGTTACAGAATACCCAATCTCTGTTTTCTCCTGCTCATATGAATGGCACACAGCACTAAGGAGAACACAGTCACATTTGCACCATGCTGGAGGGACAATCACTCCACTCTAACTTAGCGACACGCGGAGGTGTTGAAATAGCTCCCTTCCTACATATTAACAAGGCCTAAAGCTCGCTGATGAAAGGCACTGAAACTACATGACACAGATGCTGCGCTGAGATCCCCAAATCCCATGGGAATGAGTTCACCTCAACAGCTCTACAGCACACAACCTGGCACGGGCCATCAGGCTGGCTGAGGGCTCATCTCCAACTCAAATCCTGCCAGGAAGATGCTATGCTGTACCTCAGCTTCATGCTGGAACGACTCAAGCCCCTAAGAAGGCAACTCTGAGACCCAAAAATCGTGCTTAATTTAATAAGCTGCCTTAGAAGCTGATTATGAACTTATTTTATATTAGGATGTCTTAGGCACTCCTGAAGTTAAACGCATCGGGAGCCTTTCTGCCTTAATGTAAGAGCTGGTAGAGATGTTGAGGACTTCAAAACTCAGTGCTTTGATGTACTAGAGAGGGAAAGGCATCACTGAGAGGTTTTAGCTAAGCCCTGTGTGAAGGCAGCAGAGCTTAGAGGGAAGGAAAGCAACAGAACTGACCTAACTGATGCCGAGTGATCCCAATCCAACCATGGCCTCACACAGAACTGACCAGGCTGGGAAAAGACCTTTAAGATCATCAAGGCACGATGTTTGGGAGACCCAGATCACAGCAGAGCTCAACCACAGTTCTGCTCCTGCTAATGGGATTCTTACACATTAATCCAATGTTAGATATGTTAAGAGAATGTTAAGAGGAATCTATTATGCAGACAGTGGCTTTTCATTGTAAGATTAAAAATCAATCATGTAGCCTTAAAAACTCAATGCAGTAAGAAATTGAAGGTATTTCAGCAAAACAGCAGTGGATTTCAGGCCCTGATGCAATCTGTAAAGCCTCTCCTATAACTACAGCTTAGGCACCAACTACCTGTGCATGGTAAGCCAGCAATTTCCTGCCTATGCAACGTGTGTCTCACTGGCCAGAAGCAGACAAGGTTAAAGCCCGTAGAAAGCAGGAGAGCAGCACATTTCTGTGACGAAAAAGCATCCCTAAAAGCACCCAGTTTTGTTAGCACGGTGCTAGGGTAAGAAGAGAACAAACCCTATTTCACCCATCTCAGAAAGTTAATTCAGAATGAGGTGAGGAGCCAGGATATTAATACCGATTGCGCCATGAGCCCATCTTCGAAGTGACATCAACAGTTACAAAACAAGCTGAAATCCAGCCAGGCTCTTAACAGGCAGCATTACACAATACCTGCTAATGCTGCACTGCAACTCTGCACATCTTGAACACTGAAGAGAGTTTGAAAGGAGTTTCCACCCACTACCCCTCAGATGCAACTTGGCAGCTCACTATTAGGTGCCAAGCTGTCACTTACAAGTCACTTCAGCCTACTGCTATTCTCTGGTTCCCTTCTTAGCACCGAGGAGCCACCAATGAATGCCTTCTGATTCACACATATGAGCCCTAGCTGAACCTATTTTGAAACCTGTAGACTAATAGTGCTGTTGTATTAATAGCTTGCATTTATTTTACCCTTAAACACTGCTCTGCTACTAAGGAAATACTGTAATGTCCTACACCTCTTGTATTTCAGGAGCAAAGCTCTCTTCTTAGGATATGTTTATGCACATCAAATGGTCATTACAGAAACCTTGCTTGAAGAAAGAAAGGGACAAGAGGCACAGAGCCAGTACTCAGAGCCTCATTCACCTTAGCTAAGCACATGCTTTCCTTTAGGTACCTAAATAGTGAAGTGTATATGATTTCTCAGAGGTAGGAGTGGTGGAAACAGAGCACAGATCGCCCCCCCAGCACACACAACCACACTTTGCCTTTAAGATGCTTCAAATCCTGGTGCCATGCAAGGGTTGTGATCTCTCTGTAGCTTGCTTGTATCTCTGAATGATGGAAAGCAAAACTGATGAAGCAAGAGAGAGCTGTATGGACACAGATACCTGCTTGACACCTACTCCAACAGCAAACTTCTTTCCAAGATGACTGAAAAAAGTAATGGTGCCAAATCAGTTAACTACCAGGAGACCAAACCCAGGCACACAGAGTAGCCAACCTATTCCCATACACTGCAAATAAAGAAACACAGCTTTGCTCCAGAAAACTGAGGACTGCTCCTGTTTGTGTCAGCAGCTGCCAGAGGCCTCCTGAGAACTGGTGCCATCTTATGCTGGTGCCACCTTCATTTAGCCTCAGTTGCTTTGCCTTTGTGTGCACGTGTCTGCCAACCTATGCTCAATAGAATGGACCTACTTAGAGCCACTAAATGTGAACAGTAGTAGACACAACCCCTGACTAGGACCCAAACTCCTTCTCAGTTGGAATTTCATAGAGGCAGAAAGATGTAGAACTGTTGAGTAAAGAAACATGAAAGGCCCTAAACAATTCACTCTCTAGTCTAGGAAATGTTTTACAAATGAGAAGGTTGTAACCTCTTTTTGGCTCCAAGGCTGGCAGATACTGGAGGCATCCCTGCTTCTCTAAGTGCAGAGCAAGATGTGCCCTGTTCAGGAGAAACCAGCTGTGATTCTTGGTACTCAGCCCTCCCCATTACTGCCCAGCAAAATACGCTTCTGATGGATGGATCCCACTTCCAGAAGTGCAACTCAGGCTGATAACAATTGCTTGGATTCTGCTGCACAATGCAGAGCCAAGACAACATGAAGAGAAGGGATAAAATGGAATGCTTTCTATTCACATAAATACATTCACACAATTGGTTAAAGACAGGCACACATAAAATCATGCATGCAGTTATCGAGGTGACTCCATCATGAGTGTTTGATGCAGTCTTCAGTGACCTCAGTCAAATCCAGTGGAAACAACACCACTCCAGCCTCAAAGGGGTGGCAACACGTGCAGATGCTGGCCCAGTACATGGAAGCAAGCCCACAGCAAGAGACCCTATTGCTTTCACTTCTCATCACTAAACAACAAGCTAAACCAACCTTAGTGAAGGTCCCTCCTCTGCCTTCCCCAGCAGGTTAGTTGGCAGCCAAACCCAGGGATGTTTTGTATATAAAAGAAGCCAGAAACTCACCTGGATGTTGCCGAAATCCACGTTTTCATAATGGAAATGTGCACATTCAGCCATCTTCGGGAAGTGACCCTTTGTAAAGGATAACCTGAAGCACATCAAAAGCACCCCATCAGATAGATGCAAATCAGCCAACCAAGCATCAAGTACCATTCCAAAATGCAGTTACTAATAGCAAATAACACTTCCCACTTTCTCATCCAAAAGCCAAGGGAACAGAGGGATTTGTTGATGTGATGCACCAAAAGAGTGGAGAAAGGAATCGAGTGAGAAAGGAAAACTAAAGTGCAAAGTGGCTTTTACCACGGCATCCTTAAAGCACTGTGTGGCAGCTCATCCACACCAAAACCCACATCTTGAAGGACAGGCACAGGGACAAGCTGCTCTATCTTTAACAAAAGCTTTTGTGCAGTGCAAATACACAGCCTTACACGAGACACATAGGAAAGTAGAGCTTTACCTGTGAAAGGCATCACAGCCCATCAGTCCCGGGTTGATGTATCTGAGGGTGCAGAACAAACGCTATTTATCCTTTGCCTCTTTCAAATTCCAAAGTGAGCCATAATTATTTCCAAGTGTCTCCATTTACAATGAGGGCTGACGGGGAGATCCTCTGGCTCTGCAACATGCTCTCGCTTCTGCTGAAGCTATTACAGACTCCTATAGATATTGCTGGTGGTGAGCCAATGAGATTGTCATTATCTAGCTCTCTCTTCCCACGGGAATAGAAGTGGGAAGTGAGATGCAGCAGCTGGCTGCTCAGCGCTAGAACAAAGAGCCATTTCCCTTACAGCACCAGAGAGGTGAGCTGAAGGCACAGAGCAATCGATGCTGGGGAGTTGTGGTCCTCCAGTCAGCATTCATAGCAAAGACATATTGATTGCTGCCGATCCCCTTTGCAGGTTAGAGGTTTGAAACCTTAGCTGCAAGCAGAATCAATTGCTTTATATTCTCTGGGGGAGAATGAGAGAGAAGGACAGTGCGAGACCATGGAAAAATAGATCTGGGAGATCAGAGGAGAAAAAATACCCCTGAAACTGTGCAAACCCCATTCAGATGAAGATGTACAGGGCAGAACGCAAAGAAAGGGAAAGAGAAAAAATGTATCTAGGCCACCCGTTTGTCCTGGTTTAGCTTCCCAGAGCATGGGAAGAGAGGGAAGATTCTCTCATTGACACATTGCCTGGGATCCTCTTTAGGTTCTTTTAATGTGTATTTTTAAGTTATTATTATTAATCAGTTCTAAGAAGAAAATGTGTAAGTTCAAAACTCTAAGAAGCTTCGTTTCTATGGCCACAAACAGGGCAGAGAGCCACCAAAGCCTCTCACATCCCCACTTTTAGACTCCATCAGCTCTAATTTACTTGGTTTCACACGGATCTCGGTGGCTCTGAGGAAGATACTACCCCAAATCGTTCCCGAATGCCCTCACTGGGATATCACAAAGAGAAGCCAAGCAAGGACAGGAAAATCAAAGGACACTGCTCTTACTTTTTCACATTCTTCACTTTCATACTGGCTGTGCTGCCGCAGGTCCGGAGCGCCAGCTCCCCTGGGATGTCGGGAATATCCGCGCCTCTTGCCTGCAGAACAGGAGGAAGAAAGAAGAAGGAGCTTCAGATCTGATTGCATGCTATGGCCTGCTGCCTGCTAAGCCCGTGTTTTTTCATACATCTACAAACACAGCTAAAACGTATCTGCTACAAGCTGTACTTCTGCCCTTTGAAAGAGGAAAAGGGAACCTCAGGATTGGAATTGAGGAGGAGATCATCTCTTCCTGCACCCTGCTGCAGAACCTTCCCAGTTCTTAGTACTAACTGCAAGGGCCAGGATTTCATTCACTGCCACTGCTGGTGTCTAAAGAGGTTTTCGGAGGTAGGAGTCAGACATCCATCCCTAAACTCCATCCTGAGACTCCTCACGAAGTACCTGCTTTTCCGAACACTTGGATTCAGGCAGAGGCACTGGAAGAAGCTGGAGAGCTCACACACTGGGGAATCAAGTTAATGACAGAGCTGCTTAGATGTGGGAGGTGAACATTTAAAGGAGGTGTTTGAAGCTATTGGTGTAAGTGCATATTAAAGTTCCTTAATCACTGAAATTGGTTGACTTTCAGGAGGACAGAACTGCAAACTCCCTCTTCTCAATTGTTCTTTCATGCTTCCCCATCCTCTCCCTCCTCCACCTGCATTCACCATCCCAGGGGCTCTGAAACACTCCTGCTGTGCTGTACCAGGCCCTGAGCTCTAGAGGAATCAAGGGGTTTAGGTGAGGCTCTTATGAAGAGAGCAGTGATCAAATGGGAGGAGAAAAACACAGTCCCTGATGTTGGCCAGAGGCACTCATTAGTGATGTGGGTGACACTGGTTGAAGGAGCTTTTTTCTGCTTTACGCAATCCATTATGGGAGACAGGCACCTCAGTATTTCTTCTCCTACAGGCCTGCAATGAAAAAGTATTACATCAAATCCCTTAGGAGCAGAGATGACCTCCCTGATCCACATCACTACCGATGCTTCTAACCCGGTCCGCCAAAGATCTCTGAACAGAGATGCTCAGTCCAAAAGCTGCTGCATGTAGCAGAATACATGTAAGATACGGGAACAACTTGGTCCTCACCCCAAAACTTCAGAGTCAGACAACTATAGTTCCAGGCAGCAGCCCACATATGGGATGAACAACGGGGGAATCTTTCTCATCCCTACCCTGAAGCTTTCCTCCTAGCTTGACACAGGTGCTTCAGCACATCAGAAAAAGCTGCAGCAAATGGCTCAAAATCATTCCCTGTGTCTATAGTCATTAATTGAATACTGTCTAGATTCATTAATTGAATATTGTCTAGATTCATTAATTCATTAACAGTAACAGGAAGGGATTCCTGTCTCTCAGCTCCCGGTGTGCACAGCTCCAACCGTGCTCTCCACCTGAGGATGCTTTTACAGCCATCAGAGATAAACCTTGGGTCCAGTTCACATACTCCAGCCAACAGATGAGGACAGAAGAAACCGTGTTGTGGCAGTATCTATTCCTCCCTTGACACAGGGAATATGGGTTGATCCTGGCTGCATTCATTCAACCATCATTGCGGCTTACACAGGCTGCGAGAAGAGCATCTTCTCTGCACCCAGAGAAATACCCGTTCTCTCCAGCGCTACAGCTCCCCCTTTTCAACACTCCTAGATACATCTGAAGCCACAACACTCACTCTCCCAGGTGTGCCATTCACAGCCCTTAAAGCTTCACTGTCCCACCACTGTACAGACCACGCACTGCAGGCGATACACCCTTAAAGAAGTATTTATACCCTACAGAAACCTTGCTGGGCTGACTGACACACGATTACTCCAGTATGGAACAGGACACTTGAGAGTCTCCTTGTGAATTGTAATGTTAAGGGGATCACCAATGTAATAAACCTGACAGGTCTTTTTACCTAAAGCAGATAACTAACGACAGTAATAACCGTGCCATCCCTGCAAGCTGCTCTCAGGCAAAGCTGGATGTGCTTGCCTTAGTTTTCTAAGGAACAGAATTTCTGTAGGACGAAGAAGAGTTTTTTCTCCTCCCTCAGCAGTAGAAGCTGGTGGGGTATAAAAATGGATAAACAACTCTGACAGAAAAATGTGGGCTTCAAGCCAGTTTGCAGCAGTGGGTAGAGACTCTCCTGGATCTGACTCAAAGCAGCGTAGGCAAAACTCACACCTCCAGCAGAGCGAAATGCCAGCATCTCTCTTTGAAGAACTTGTATTATCCTCTTCCTCCCAGTTCAGTTAGGTCCAAACCCTGCTGGAAGGAGCGATCTGTCTCCCATTACCACCAAGTATCCATTTCAATGCACTACAATGAGATGCAACACGGTAATTCGCTTGGGTTGCTTTTCCAAGTAGATCTGAGCTCTTTGACTCTGCTGCAGCATGACAATCTCTTCCAAGTCTCACAGCTGAGGGAAACGGGGCACAATGGTGATCTTGTGCAAGGTAACCTCATTAGTAGGAGGTATTAACCCCAGAAAAAACAGGGTGGATAGCCAGGTAAGCGAAAAAGAAACTCTTTGCCATCTAGAAGCCATGTTACTCCAAAGGAAACTGCAACTACTTTCTATTTAAGCCAAAGATACGAAGCTAGATAGAAGCACTTTATTCCCTGCTAGTCTGTACCTGTTCTGATCCAAAACCTGGCATGCAAACTGTCCCCTCCTCTCAAAATACAAACCTCTCCAAATGAGATTTGTCATCTTTTGTGCTCTGTGTCACAGTGGTTTCATGGTTTAAATCACTTTGAAACAGCTGGGTTATTCACATCTGAAAAGCAGCTCGCCAGCCTCAGCAATTGCTCCTCACTTCCCTGCTTTCCATGCAGCGCTGGCCTGTGGAAAGCCAGGAATTGCAGAGCATATCTGCTCAGAGAAATGAGTTAGCCCAGTTTTCACAGCTTAATGTCACTGCTGAGCCAAGCTGCTCTGTCCTGAGACTTGGTCAACACATTAGGACTTGACCCAGAATCCAACTGACTTCCATAGTATCCCAGATTGGTTTGGGCTGGAAGAGACCTTAAAGCTCACCCAGTTCCAACCCCTGCCATGGGCAGCGCTACCTTCCACTAGAGCAGGCTGCTCCAAGCCCCTGTGTCCAACCTGGCTTTGGCCCTTATGCACCTTCCTACCACCAGTCTCTCACTGAAACCAGCCTGGAGGGACCAGACTGCGCTGGATGCTTTCAGCACACAGCCTTGTTTCTAAGAAATGGCTGAGCTGGTTGGTCTCCACGACAGTCTTTCCTTTACATCCTCTTCATTTCCCCTCCATTTTCCTGGAGGAGAGATAAAAACCAAAAAAAGAGGGGAAAAAAACCCACCACCAGAAACCCTAAAGCTCTTTTAGAGCTTTACTTCTTCACTGGAGAAATGCTGGTTCAGTAGGACATGACTTTGTGGCAATAGCCTACTTAACCTGAGCAAGAGGGTGGACCGAACTACACAGTTGCCTATCTGAAGTGGGTGTTTATGCCCAAGGACACTGACAGCTACTCCAGACCTTGGGTACCAACCAGCTACACAAAGCTGGTTCAGCATCAACCTCTCTGCAGAGCTTGGCAACATCAAGAAGGAACCGTGCCCTCATCACAGGTCAGAGACGATGGCTTCATCAGCACCATCCTGCTTTGACCCTTACTGCTCAAGAGTTAGCCTGAAGCACAGTAAAAGGAGAGATGGTTCAGCTCAGCTTCATCCTCCACAGCCACTCACACACAGTGGAACAGGATGTCCCTGCAAGTGTTCACACACCGTGGAGATGAGGCCCTCAGTGCCATGGGTTAGTGGTGGCCTTGGCAGCGATGGGGAATGGTTGGACCCGATGATCTTAAAGGGCTTTTCCACCCCGGTTGATTCCCTAATTCTCTGAAAAGGACGAGAACATATCAAGCACACGAGGCTGCAACTGGGTCACTTGAGTGAACAGCAGAAAAGTTTGGTCATTGAAGAAGATGCAACTGTCACCCAAAACCATCTGAGATACAGAGGCAAGATGACAGAACTGCAAATGTTTGCCACATTCTCCATATTAGCGCTTCCCATCGATTTAGTGGTGCAAATGAATCTTCCGAAGCGTTTTCATTTCACATTTCAGCTACATTTTTCAGAGCTCCTTCAGATATTTGGACACATTTAAGATGAAGAAGCAATTGCATCTGGTTTATGGAACCACAGAATGGTTTGGGTTGGGAGGGGCCTTCAAAGCTCATCTAGTGCAGCCTCCCTGCAATGAGCAGGGACATCTTCAACTGCATCAGGTTGCTCAGAACCACATCCAGCCTGGTCTTGAATGTCTCCAGGTCCGTCACTCTCAGCAGAAACAGAGCTATCTGCTCATGGTACCACAGAAGCTGTACTGAAGAAGTCACAAAGAATAAATAACCACCCCCTTTTCCAAGGGCATTTCCTAATGGAGCATCTTAGGAATGAAGATCTGTGCCGTTCACGGCATGGGCAGCAGAGTGCAGCACTGGCACACTGAATAACCACCCAGAGCAGTACCAAAGCTGCACACCAAGGACAAGCTCCACTTCCCATGGGTACCCATCCATGTTTGCAAGAGCTGCAGCAAGGCATCACTTCGAGGGTCCAACATACTGTGATTACAGCAAGTAAAGAGCTTTGAGATCTACCAGAAGGCACAATGAGAAACAGTGGGACCTTTTACATTTTATAAAGGTATTCTTTAGTCAGTTTGAAGCCATCACTTAGCTCTTTATGCAGTGCAAATGGCTTGATCCCTGTTGCAAAAAAAGGCATCCTTTCTGATATGTAAGAAAGCAGTGGGACCATGGGCAGGGATAGCTCCAGGCCACAATGGCTGGAGTCATTCATGAGAGGCAGCACTGAGTTCTTCATTTAGCTCTCAGGGAAGCAGTTACCCAGCCAGAGATGCCTTTAAAAGCTCACGGTAAATGAGAAATGGGATAGAAGAAAGCCAATGAAAAACTGGCAAGTGCTTCCAGTAGGGAAACTCTGAATCCTGGCAGTGCACATCCTTAACCCTGGGCCTAAGAAATCTGCATTCAATAAAGAAGACACTTTCATGTGCATCATTTTCTGAGTGTAGGACTTTGAATGCTATTTTCCACATTCCCTGTCAATGCTGGGTTGTTGTAGGCAGTTCTCACTGCATGGCACGGTTAACAGGGAGCTCTACTCTTTCCAAAGACCACACAGGATGTACTTTCTCTATTCCCAGCTTTTCCCCTCCAAAAAGGAGGGAGGGGGGGGGGAATAAGAAGAAAAACATTTCTAAGTATTGCCATGAGCTGGCAAACGAAGAGAAACCTCTGATTCCTGAGCCTCAGCATTGTAAAGGAGTTAGACCAGGGCATCCATTTACCATAGTTTAAAGGATCAGACTGGAATGTCCAAAGAACAAATGCTTAACTATTCACCTCCAGCTCACATGTGAAACAACAGCTTTGGTTAAATGCAATCCCACAGTGGATGGTGCTTGGAGCAACCTGGTCTAGTGGAAGGTGTCCTGCCCATGGCTTCAGTAGAGCCTACAGAATAAAGGTGAGGCAATAGCCCCAGCAAATAGCACATCCAATGAGCACAACACTTGGATTTAAAAGAAGTAAACCAGGCTAAAGATTTATCAGTGCTTTCAGGGGGTAATTCATCACCTTATAATTAAGAAGGCTGAATTAGGGCCAAAAACTTCACGCCTACAACCTTAAGCAAGGCAATATATGACATGTCTGGCTTGTCTCTTGCAGTCAACTTGGGGAACAGAAGGGGATAGATGAGAAAACGACTGACAACCCTTCAAGAACGGTTCCATCCTTCCTTGCATTATGGTAACTAAGAATCAATGATTTCAAACCAAACCAAAACCCCCCAACAAAAGCAAGTACTTGATTTAGAAGAGACTCCTTTCCTTCCCCGGATGCTCCATCTTACTGTCAAGCAGCTGGGAGTAGGGAAAAGTGATTGACTGATAAATAAATGATGAGTCTTATCTCCCAAAGAAGTATACTGCACATAAATATGGCTTTTCTCCTATTAATACAATAAAACATTACTCAAAAGAGATCATCTTTGGAATAAGGTAGGAGGAAAAGAGGTGGAGGGTCATGACGACGTGCTCCTGTCTTCAGAGCTCATCTCATGGTGCCTCTCTGAGCTTCCAGCAGGGACTCATCACAACAGCATCACCATACTGGCACCAACAGGCAGATAATGGTAATAGATACCGGGATATGGAACTTCCTGACACTGAACCTCAAATTCTCCCATCTACACCCCAAGAAATGCGGACTGCTCACTCACTGCTCATACCTAGAGTATGCACACCACCGAGCCCAGTGGTTTACTCACAGTGTGCAAAGTGAAGCGCTCAGGCTCCCTAATGCCTTAGTAAACCTAGCCCTAAGTGCTTCGTGTTCATTAATACGTGATGACATCTACCTACACCTATGGAATTTGGCTGGGAGCATTCCAAACACGAGCCATTACACTCCAGTACCATCTTCATCTTTGTAACTGCCGTTATCCCCTATGACCATTGAAGGATTCCTAGTGGAGGTGTGTAAATCCATGCTCCAAACACTTCACTGAGCAAGACCTGAATTTAGTGATGTGCATCAGATTCCCTTTGAGATGGATAAATATGCAGAAGGGGGCGTAAAGTCATGATCATGGTGAACAACAACGTTACTGATCCAGCCTTCCCAAATTCCAACTCATTCCTTCTTGGCTAAATGCTGTGACCACACAGATTTAAACCAGAAACAGAGAAAACGTATTGCTTTTCTCCTGGATCAACGCTGTACAGTGTAAAGTGAGTAAATGCCACCAGAAACAATCCCTTCTATAGCATCGCCACTGAAAATTAAATGATTGCTATAAATTAATATTTACTGCCAAAAAGATGGGATCCATTCTGGTTTAATTGAACTCATTTAATGAGAGAGCCCAAATGGAAGCCAGTGTGCTTCCAATTCAGTGATTGTCCCAGTTTTCCGAGATTCTCAGGGACAAGCTTCATGCTGGGAGTTAGCCTGGGAAATAAAACAACTCTCGAACCAAGAGGGAGAGAAAGAACCACGCAGGACAACAGAACGCCTTGCCAAAAGCCTAACAAGGGGAAAAAAACACTTCATTTCTGCAGCAAGAACAAGGAAAACAAGTGATGGGACTTGAAAATGGAATATAGGTTACTGGTGCAATGCCAGACCAGAACTGCACGGAACAGTTTTAAGGGAATGTTTTCCATGACATTTAGGAAACGCAGAGATTTAGAGCCAGAAGCCAACTGCTGGAGCATCTCAGTGAAGATCTAAAATCCATCTCCACTGAATTGCCTGAACTGGATGAGCACTAAGGTCCCTTGCATTGGGCTAAGTGCCACAGGAAGAACAAGAAACGACCCCCGCACTAAGGAGAGTGAAATCTCTCTTTAAACCTTTGCAATTCACCCCTTTCCACACGCTTTTATAAATTGCATTTAAAAATAGTTTTCTCCTCACTCATGTCCCAGATTTAACAGTGATGTATTGAGGTCTCATTAAAACCTTTATTACCTTCTGGAGCCATGGTACCTTCCCTTATCTAGTATCAGTTGCTGCTGTCAGAACTCATCTCACCTGATACAGGAAGAAAGATTACTCCAGGGCCTTCCTAGGATATCATATAACCCCTGTGCCTTTCCAAAACACTTGTAGGTTTGTATTCTTCCACAGAAAACTCCACCAGCAGAAGCCAAAAAGGATGATGGGCACCAAGTGCCACCTGCCTGCCTTCTTGTTCACTTCTGCATTGGCCAAATACAAGGATTCATCACGGTTTCCTATTGGCAATGTAGAGGTTCCTCACCACACCTCTGCTGGCAGCCTGGCTATAAACCCCTAACACTTTGGATACCATGGCTGTCACCTCAATGTCCTGTCTAGATCCCAAAAGCGAGTGTTCAGAAGGGTGGGAAGTTTACTGAGCTCATACAGAGATGCTGAGATGGTCAATAACAGAAGGTAAATGTACTATTAAAAGTACAAGTATCAATTGAGAGAAAATCCATATCCTGCAATATCACTTGCCTCAAATATGGCTTTTCACTCCTAGAACTCACAAGTCTCCTCCAAAGAAAGTCAATATCACCAACTGCATTTTCCAAACTGGAGCAGAGAGAGAAAAAGACCTGTGTGAAGGTTACCCTGAGGCACAGAGGGACCAGGAGCTTCTAATATCCCCAACCTCCATAAGCACACAACAGGAGTTGGGAGGGGAATCTAAAACACAGGAGTCCTTGAGGACCATGCAGGCAGCTGGCTTCTTATCCAGCTGCTGCGACCTCTGTCAATGTAGTATTGCATCTTGTCCAGCTTGGTTCCCAAAATCCATTTAACTGCTTGGAGCAAGCTGTTCTAGTGGAATGTGGGTGAGCTTTAAGGAACTGGATGAGCTCTAAGGTCCTTTCCAACCCAAACTATTCCATGATCCTATGATAAAAGTAGCAGCACACTGCTACTGAAGGACTGAAGCTACTCAGGTGCCCAGAATAAACTGGCAAGCACAGAAACATTAGAAATAGAGCTTCTGCCCTACTTTACATTTACAGTAGAGGAGGACATTCAACCTCCATCCATTTCAAAGACCTTTATTTCTAGTTAAGAAAAAGCTCTGGAAACAAAGCACTTTTATACATTAATAATAAGCACTTCAAAATGGATCGTAGATAAAAGGGAGGAGGGAGAGTGGGGATGACCAGAGTCCATCTAACTGCGACTGCATAAATGGCCCTTTCCTAAAGTACAAAAACATAGAATCCCAGCATGTTTTGGGTTGGAAAGGACCTTAAGATCATCCAGTTCCAACGCCCTGCCATGGGCATGGACACCTTCCACTAAAGCAGCTTGCTCCAAGCCCCATCCAACCTGGCCTTGAACATTGCTAGGGATGGAGCATTTACAACTTCTCTGGGCACCCTGTGCCATGCACGAAGACAAAGTTCAAGGGACGGATGAATAAGGGTCTGTTGAGTATCCTGAGCTCTCCCTAGTGTTCCTACTCCCCCTATTTGCTCAAGACCGTGGAATTCAGCTCAATAACAAAGCCCTGTCCCTAGCTGGCTCTCCAGCTGCCTGCCACTGACCTGTAAATACCGACATTTTGTAGATCCTGCCTTTTGACAGGCCATAAGGCAGGGATTGGGAGAGGAAATGTGATTCTCTAGGCACAGTAAACATGAGGGTTTTCTACCCAGCTACAATGCATTCAGAGGAGCAGGAGGTCAAACCAACGCCATAAGCACAAATCCAAGCCATCAGAAACACAGGGTCGGTGCACGGAGCCCTGCGCTTCCATCATTCCAAATCCCTGGGCAGCACATCTGAGATGGGAATTTTCTTGTTTCTTGTTCTCTAAATCTCTTTTTTACAGCCACCTGCCCTGTTCAATCTTTACACTGCTGGCACAGAGCTGTTTAAGAAGTGATGTGATAGTGGAGTGAGAGCAACTTTATGCATACATGTAGGAGCTGAACGCTGAACCATGAGGAGTCCAGGTTGGCTTTACTTTTGGTTTACAAAAAGAGCTGTTTCCAGTGGCATAAAACACAAACCTGGTGTATGACACACTCCTTTCCCCACCTCTTCTAACCACACAATAATGTGAAGAACGTGTCTACTTGTGACATGCAATTTAGACCCCAAACACCTGAACAAGAAGTGAACCATGCAGGAAGTGACAGTGAGAACCTTCATCCTCCAAGGATGTTTTCTTGCATCATTAGCTAAAACCAAGGCATCTTTTTCCCCCTAAAGATCAACACGTAAGGAAAAAGAACAGCCTGAGCCATGAGCACAACAGCCTGGATGAGAACAAAGGAAGCACCAAGCCAGAAGAGGTGAACTTTTCCTTCCCTGTAAGGCAACAGTGGAACAGAACAGTAACAAATGAGGTATGCCAGCTACCTTGTGTTACAGGGGGAGATACTGCATTAGGGACTCCCAATCCTGAGACACACCATGAGGTTACAGCCAGCATGGAGAGGTGTCACGCCGTGACTGACACCAGCATGGCTCCAGGGGGGTAAGAAGCACCATGCACTGAGGCTGGGGAACGCTGATGAGAACAGACAGTGCTCTCAGACACCCAGCACCAGTGTGAGCTGCTGGCCAAGGAGAAGGAGGAGGAGAAAATAGCTGCAGAGGAGAAAAAACACAGTGCCAGCTGCAGAAAGCCAACATTAACGTTGGGTGGTGAGAGGTTGAGTGGAGGGACCAGCACAGAAAACAGCCACAGACAAAACCACTGGCGACTCCGAGGGTTTGGGTTGATTTTTTGTCTTGAACATAAAGTTTGGAAGAAAATGTGATCATTGTATTATATGGGGTTTGATGATGCTTTTCGGAGAGTAAAACAGAGTGCTTATCTTTGCTCCCCTGTTCAAAATCAACATAAACAGGGAGTTTATGACCTGTGCACTTTCTGAGCACTGTATAACCAATAGCTAACCCAAAACCAGGCGGCCAAGCTCTGTCACAGAAGGCAGGATCCTCTCCAATTTAGGATGCTAAGGAGGTACCATAAGAACAACTGAAAACACCAGACAAGTTCCAACCTCCAGACACTCCTGAACTGCCACAAAGCAGGTCAAGCTTCTGGGAGGTCAGGTAACCCCACAAAACCACCTCATCACGTTGCTGGTAATACATAACATCTGACCTTCCAATCTCAGCAGAGGGGGTTGGGAAAGTGGAACTGTAGGTATTTTAATCCCTCATTTAGAAAGAAAACAAAGATATTCTATGATTCTATTCTATGATTCTATTCTATAATTCTATATGAAGGTAACACAGTTGTCTGTGGCCCACTGCCATTTGCAGTGCCTTCTGTCAGCACGAGAACAGCACCTCTGTGGCTCTGTTTCTGCTCCCTCTGATGGTACATTAGCTTTCAGGCTGAGGTTTTATTTCTGTAGACTAAAGCAGCCTTTTGCTAAAACCTAATTCTTCCACAATGCTGCATGCTTCAAAGAGCATGTTTGTACATGCTTTGTGCTCATGAGCCTTGCTGAAAAAGAGGTTAGTGCAGATAAAATCCTTGTGACATTATGGACCTTTAATTGGTTACTCGACCTGCTTTGGGGCACGTATTAATAGGGCAGAAGCATTATGCACGTTCCTTGACAAACTGCCAGAGGAAGGGAAGTATTTTGGCCTTGAAAGTAGTGTGTATTTAGAAATCTGAAACTCAGGGCATGTAAATGAGTGTGTAAGTGGAAGAGCATTCAGCACTGGAAATAACGCAGACAGAAAACAGCACACAGCATCTCACCATAGCGCTGAGAGTCTCCTCCCAGTCTGGCCTCTCTCTGGGATGGATGCTCCTCTGAAGCTCTGGCACAAAGTCATCTTCTTCTGCGTGTACAGAGGACTTCATCATTCTGGAAAGGAGGACAGAGAGGTTTATACAGGTGACAAGGTTTAGGTAATCTTACTAGTGCTAGTGCTTGGGTTTGTGGCTTATATGACAACACAAATGCTTTTATAAACCCAGGACTCTCTAAGAGTTTCTCTTCATTTCTCATTATCCAAGCAGGACAAAGTGTCAATCTGGTGGAGAGAAAGCTGCACTCCCTAACCAACCCCAATGGATCATTCTGTTTAACCACTGCACAGTCTGCACGGCTTGAAACACACACAAATGCAGAGCAGTAATTTCCAGGCCATTCAAACCCAATTGCTTCTGCTGCTCAGGCAAGCAACATGAGAAGAAACACACAACTGAGTCCTTAGTTGCTCATTTGTGTTTTGCCTAAATGGAGAGAGCAGCTCCCATAGATCCATAGAATGGTTTGGGTTGGAAAGGACCTTAAGATCATCCAGTTCCAGCCTCAGAAAAGCACTGCATGACCACAGCTTGATTTAGAAGGCAGAGGTGTGATGCCAGCTCAGATGGGCACCTTTGACATGTATGTGGTCAAAAGAATGTGATTTTTGTGAACCTGAAACCTTCAGAGAGGTGACTCTTTCATTCCTCCTCCTTTGCATACCAAGAGTGAGAAGATGTGGCCTCTTCCTCCACCACATGAGGAGTTTGCCACTTATTTTCACTGATCTTACAAGGACAAACCGGGTTGTGTAACTCCAAAACAAGAGAGAAACTGAAACAAAAAGGGGGGGGGGAAAGTTCATAGTTCTTTAAATCAACCTCATGATATTGAATGAGGCCCAGTGAGGCTTTTCTCAGCATTTCAGAGTGTTGGGGCTTGGTTTACTGCAGCTGTAGACAAGGATTCTGCCCAAACCATCCCTCAGCAGCTCAGTCTAATGCTGTGGGACAGCATTCAGTCTAATTCCAGTGGGTGCTGGAACAAAAGGATGGGTAACATGGGCAAGACCCAGCTTCCAACCCCATGCTTAAAACAAGCAGCTTACCACAATGAACACTTTCTCATTATATGAAAGAACATGAGACTGAATTTACACCTTTATCAGCACTCTGGATTACAAACTCATTTACTACACAACTCCTCAGGCTTAGGGCAATTCCTCCTGGATTCCTTAGCAGAGATGTGGTTTCCTTTCAAGAAGTAAGCCTTCTGAATGGTTGTATCACACTCAGTCTATCCTTAGCCTTGTTACAGGGACCATTGCTCAGCTCCTCCTGGATGATGCTTCAGGCCCTGTGGCGTTCTGAGAACAGAGAATAACGTGTCCTGTGGTTCTTGGGTCTGCCCTCACAGTGGACAAACACAGATGTCAGCAGACCTTTTTAACAGACTCCCATCTATTTGCTCTCATTTAATCTGATTATGTCTATAGAGCTCCATGAGAAACTCCAACTCTCTGTGTGTCCAATTGCATATTGCAGTCAATTCTTAGGGCATTTCCCAGACTTATTTAGCACAATATTCTACTACTGATGAAACTGAAACCCTTAGTCACAGGACCATAAGAAAGGTGGAATCCTAAAGATTTTCTAACACAATTAAAACCACTTGAAAACCACCTCTGAACCCTTACTTATCTTTAATTGTAACTGCATCATTCCATGCCATCTGAGACAAGAGACGGAGGAAGGCTCAAGATGCTACAGGTTGTATTAGTCCCTTATACACTAAGTCCAGTGGCTTTTTCCTCCCTATCCATGATGGGGATGATGGAAAATGAACGCTGTGGATTGGCAGTAGCGAAATATGGGTCTGAGTAGGGTCAGAAAGGTGGAAGCTGCTCAAGATGCTCCTGTTTTTCACACTGCTCCAACAGCCTTTACTTCAACTCTGCGCTCTCGAGGATGACACAGACAAGGAAACCAAACCTCAGGGTCTGGCATCCACCAGCAACAACACTTCTAAGCATTATTTCTCCATCCATCCCTCATCTTGCTGCTGCCATGGATTCTCTTCCATGAGAGGGGAGAAGATCCAGGGTCCCACTGGCACTCACAAACACTGACACCCATATTCAATACACATTAAAGACTGTTGCAGGGAGCAGGTATTTGGCTGTTCCATGGGAGCTGTAAATGACTGAAAATCCACTGGGAAATTTAACAGGAGCCATAAGAATAGAACCCTGATTTTATATAAAATGCCACTTTTTCAAGTGCTGAGCAGCTCTGAATGCCCTTCAAATGCAGGCTGACACCATTACATTAATAAAGGCTCGGACTGCATAGAGGCCATTAAGCAATCCCTGTTCAGCTGAATGAATCCTTCTTCATTGTAAATTGAGAAGCAAATGTACTGGAACAAATGTTTGCAGGACATTTCACACAAGGCCCAGCCCCCATTCACACCCATTCTTTAAAGTTCTCTGGCAGGTCAAGCTGATGAATTTCAAGTCGGGGATGTACATTTGTCCATGAGCAAACTGTATCAAGAAACATCTTTTCCACGTGCTCAATCTGCTGGTCCCAGAAGTGGGTTTGTGGGAAGAGCTCCTTAAATCAAACAGGGAGGAGAATCATGGAATCCCAGAGTGGTTTGGGTTGGAAGGGACCTTAAAGCTCATCCAGTTCCAACCCCTGCCACAGGCAGGGACCCCTTCCACTAGAGCAGCTTGCTCCAAGCCCCTGTGTCCAACCTGGCCTTGAACACTGCCAGGGATGGGGCAGCCACAGCTTCTCTGGGCACCCTGTGCCAGCGCCTCAGCACCCGCACAGGGAAGAGCTTCCCTATCTCCATCCTGAACTTACCCTGTTTCAGTTTGAACCCATCACCCCTTGTCCTATCACTACAGTCCCTGATGCAGAGCCCCTCCCCAGCATCCTTGTAGAAGAAAGGACAGAAGCTCTTAAACCATTGTGGGATCCCCACAAGAACCCTTGTTCCCCTGCTTGAGGCACTTTGGCACATCCTGTGCCCCACAACAGACCCCAAAATACAACTGTCATGGGCTTTGCTGTCACCTCCATGCTGGTGATACACGGATGAACTGCTCTCCTTCGGAAGGACACGAGGCTGCTGACAAATGCCTTGCAGAGGTGGCTTAAAAGCCCTGTGCTGGCAGAAGCAGGAAGCATTTTGAATGCCAGGCTCCTCATAGCAGAGGGGGAACTGTCTGCTTGACAGAGCCTCGCTGGGGCCTGGCTATATGAGCTTTAAATGAAATGCCAAGCCTGATCTTGAGGTTGTGCTCCCCCATGGGGACATGAGGCATTTCAGCTTTCCTTGCTGCTTCTCCCACGAATGGCTCTTGTTTCTGACCTCAATATGAGAGGTGGGAGCTGATTTATTAGCATATTTATTATCTAACATGGTGATGCACCAATGTAAAAGCTTTGCCCTCCAGAACCAACGACACAAGAGGATTCAGAGCGCCACAGAAAGGGATGGTTTCTGTGCTATAAATGTTACCCCAAAAAGCCACACTGCGCTGACACAAACTTATCCTGAAAGCCAAGGAGCTCCAAAACACCAGCTGATGAAAACTGGTATTTATGCACTCAAGTAATTTGCACAAAAGGCCAAAATATCACACTAAAAAGAACTATGGCTTGAGCTTTGCACTGCTTGCAAATATCATGTGCAGGGACCTCTACATCTACTTGGCTCATCTCCCTTGCTCCTAGCAACCACGTTTGCCTTCAATAAGCACTCTTCAGTTTGCCAGACAGTGCTCAAGGACGAGGGGAACAGCAGAGACAGGTTACTTTCGGCTTCAGGATGTCACTATGGGTGAGCCACAGCACGTATCAACACTTCAAGGCCCTTCGGCTTAACAGCATCCCTGTCTCTTCCCATGGAATCAAGTAGTCTTGACAGGATTCAATCCCAAAGGTCTCAGTCGCTGCATGGACAGGTAAAAGCCAACAGTGAACGGACAGAGAGGTGCCTTGAAAGCTCAGCTTTAGTGGGGTTAAAAACCACCAAATCAGAATGGTTTCAAGTAAACTGTGTGTCCATGAAATTAAAACTAACGCAGTGGAAAGGAAGAAAAGAGTTGTGCCATATGGGAAGCAGAGATAGCTCAGGAGCCCCAGGAAAAATGAAACAAAAGATGGGAATTGAAGGCTGACAGTGCTGACCTGAGAGAGGGTTTCATTTCCCATGTTTCAAATCAGCTTTGTCAACACCTTCCTGATTCCATTATGTCCATCTGCACTATATAAAGGTTTCTGTCTCAAGGACCGTACAACGTGAAGACAGAAGAGACCAATAAGGTCAGCTTAAAACCTCCATCATAAATAAACAAACGGTAAATGGATTGTACTTAATCCTCGACCACAACATGAAGACCTGGCATAACTAAATGGTTTACTGTGATGGATTCAACCAAGCTGAAAGCTGCAATTGCTGCTTCTGATGGAAGCTCAGGGTCAGGCAGCCAAAATTCAATTGTTTGGGAAGCCACTCAACGAGAATAATTAATAGAGTAACAGTATATCACAAGCAGATATACCCATCATCCAGTGCCATGGGCAGGGGACCCCTTCCACTAGAGCAGCTTGCTCCAAGCCCCTGGGTCCAACTTGGCCTTGAGCACTGCCAGGGATGGGGCAGCCACAGCTTCTCTGGGCACCCTGTGCCTCAGCACCCTCCCAGGGAAGAAGGTGTAAAGTACCATCAAGGTGTCAAAGATGCACCCACTGAAGAGATGCTTTGCACATCCATGAAGGGGTAAGGAGGGAGGCAACAAAGAGCAGCTAACAGACCCCCCTTCCCTTTGCTCTGCTCTTCTGCCACAGCGTTGACAGCTTCTTTTACTACTTCCTATCTCACCTGATGGTGTCTTACGCCTCAACTCAGTATCACCATCTCCCTAAGTAAAATAGAGGGATATGGACTTCATGCTCTGGAAGGAATGGAACATGTACCTCCAGAGCTTTGTTGAACTGGGCTGCAACAATCGGCATCCAAGTTTTGCATAACTGGAATTCCTTTAAACTCTTTATGAAAAGAATAAGTCTGTGGGATATTCAGCTTTTACAAGCTCTGAGACATGTTCTTAGCTATTAAAAAGCTTTATAATCACAGAATCCTCATGCATATATTACCGAACAAACCTGCTCTGTTATCTGGCAACACATAAAAGAACAGTTTCAGTAGGTGCTTGGCATTTTCCTGCAGAAGAACACAGCGGCAGTCACTAAAACGGTTCTTCAGGAATAGGTTTTTCTTATCACTTTAAGAAAAGGAATTAGGAAATCACTGAACAATCAGAATCGTTGAGCCCTGCCTTGGATTTCTTTCATTAGATTCAGGAACAAATATGAAAGTATTAAAGGTATTTTCCTCCAGGGAGAAAGGGCACTAACCTCTCATTTACAATTAATAAACTACTAAAAGCGGCTCTAAACTTACAACACGGAAGAGAGATGGGAAAGGACTGTGTGCTCCTGCCTTCCTGCTGCACTGGGCAGCAATGTCCCTTTGCCACCTCCTTTGACTTGTTAAGATCACACCTTCTCCCAAACCAGCCTCATTCCTTCCCCTCTGCCCAGCAAAAGCAGTTCTGGAGTCTTCAACTATTCCAGTAACCCATAGCAGTAATGAACCCCATCTGCTTACAGCTCATCCAAACACAGCAGAGATCAAAGTATACCCCAAACTGTAAAGAATGACCCAAACCTACATCCAAGGACATTTATCTGATCTCTCGGCTGCAGCTGAGTGCCAGGGCAAAGCCAAATGTAATCTTTCCTCATAGAAGCACATGCTGGGAAACTGATGCTTTCAGCAATGCTCAAGGGCAATCAACTCATCAGTTACAATGAGCCTCGCATGCTGTTAAATGACAACTGCTCCTAACGTGAAACGGCACTGAGACCACAGGGACATCTTCCACTAGTCCAGGTTGTTCCAAGCTCTGTCCAACCTGCCCTTGAGCACTAAACAGAGAATAGAATAGCTACAGTTGTTCTGACTTTAAATCTAGGCTGAAAGGTGCGGTGCCCTCTTGCATCTTATTCACAACAGCGCTTTTCCTACCTGTGCTACTATCACTCCATTTGGAACGGCACCAACAGCAAACAAGAGGCTGCTCCATCCTTTCACGTCTAGAAACCACTACTTACATGTTTCACTCTTATTATTCCCACTGGACTGTTCTTGACCAGCTAAACAGAGGTCTACAGCTACAGTAAGTCATCAGGGTCAGATTTAACACATGGGGGTCACAGAGGCATGACATGAGCAAAGCCATACCGTGATTATTTCCCGACAGCAGAGATGTGTCTCATGAGCAAACGGGTCATCTTGAGGCTCACACAGAGCTGGAACAGCAAAGTGCTGACCAGGACAAACCTCCCAGGCCACACATCCTGATGGATGAGATGAGGAAAGGGAAGAGCCAGCAGCACAGGAAGATGTAGGGGTGACACGTGAAGCAGCACCTGAGAGCTGGACGTGGACCAGAAGATGAAGGTGCTGTACGGGTCGAATTGTCTCGCAGTGCTTCAGAGCACAATTCCATTCTTCCCTTGTGCACAGCACTGCAAACAGAGCCCAAACCACCTTCACTTGGCCCTTTCAGAGTAATTCCTTAAGCATCTTTTCCAGTGAATAAGCCTCAACATAGAGGAAAGAAGCCACTGCTCTCCCTTGTCTTGAGGTTTCAAGGATGCAGCTGCATCCACTACTGCCCCCAATCATTTTTACCTCCCTCTCCCAGACTTTAGGGACAGAAGTGTACCATGTCTGCTGGCAATGGAAACCCAGCTGCCAAAGGGATGACTAGAGAAAGAACAATTAGCCAAGCCAATTTAGATTGCTTTTTCTGCTTGGAGCAGAGGCTGAGAGGTGGAACATCCTAAAACAAACCCGTTAACTCTAAAGGCTACTCAAAGGAGCACAACACTGAAATACCAGGTGAAACCTGGGATTATAAGGATTTCTGACAACAAGCACTATTGCCTAGGGCCCAGTGACCCCAATTATGCTGCACTTGGGTACGTCAGGAGACTATAAAACATCAAGGTAAGGACTATCTGCATCAAAGCAGACAAGAGGTGAGCAAAGAGAATACCTCCATCCATTTCCCAAAGTAACTGACAGCTTGTCCTGTATTTCAGAGGAAGACTGGGCCTGAAGCAGGAAATCACTTGGGTTTCACAGTTCCTAACCACACACAGCTTCTATCCAAAGGCAGGTGAGCACCAAACTCCTTTATCAGGGCCCAGAGGGAAAACAATGAGACTCAGGGAAAAGAACTCAGAGGGAAAGCCATAAACTACGTACAGAAAGGCTGCCTAGGCCCACTAAACCCAGGAGGACTGGGCTGCAGAGATCAGCATCATTCAAGTGCTCGTGCAACACAGCTTCAAGATAGCACTTTCATCCAGCAAGGAGGTTTCTGTAACAGTAAGAAGCAATGTAAAGGGCTCTGCTGGTGCCAAAAGGGAAGCTCCCCACTTCTCCCCATGGAAGCAGATGTGCTGGCCCCTCTCTACAGACACTGAAGGATAAAGAAATACATCCCCAAAAGGACTGGCTTTCACTGGATCAGCAGCAAAGCCCCCACCACAGCAGCTCCTCTTGGCCTAATGGAGATGGCAGGGCTGGAAATGCCTCCTTCCGACACAACATAGAATCAGGGAATCCCAGATGGATTTGGGCTGGAAGGGGCCTTAAAGCTCATGCAGTTCCAACCCCTGCCACGGACAGGGACACCTTCCACTGGAGCAGCTTGCTCCAAGCCCCTGTGTCCAACCTGGCCTTGAACACTACCAGGGATGGGGCATTTACTGCTGTAGTTCACCTGCTCTAGAAGGTTGGTCCGCAAGAGGGGATGAGCAACATCTTCACTCTCCTCAGAGACCTTCTGACTTTGGCCACCTCCTGCCCTAACGGAGCCTCCTGTGGGCTTTTGCAGATCCCATCCTCACGTGTACGTGTGTCCCTTCATACTGAGTGAAGAGGATCTGGATATTTATCTTAGCTTTGCCAGGGCTAGAAGCTGAGGAGCGGAGGTTGCTGCAATGCTTCATCATGCAATGTCACTCAAATCATTTGGGAATGCCAGAGCTCAGGAAAAGGAATAGTTGTGTTGGTTGTGATTTCTGATTATATGGGGGGGGGAAGCATCTGAAACACAAACACTTGAAGAGGAAGAAAAAAGGTGAAGGTTCTGTTTCTGATTTGAAAAGCAAATTAAGAGCACTAACATCTGAACATCACAACCTGCAGCTACGAACCAACCTGCAGCTGAGAACAGCATTTTTACTACTGCTGAAACATCAGTCAGGAATTATGCCCCTTTTAAAACACACCTATTAATGAGGTTTAGGTAACCTCTTCAGTTTTACATCAGCCAGGCCAAGAGAGTGCTTGAAACACCAACCCACATCGAAAGGCAGAAGGAAAGGGGGGACAAAAAGAGGGGAGAAAAGAGAAATACATATTCATAGATGAGTCAGGATTGGCAAGATACTCAACAAACAACAAAACAAAGACCCCTCTCATGCATTATAGAGGATGAAAGAGATGAAAGGTGTTTAACTGCAGGAGCCAACAGTGGGATGCTGCATGAAAAAGCAAAAGCAAAGGAAGTTTTTTGCCCCTCAGTTATAAGGTAACACGTCTGCATTCCTTGGCTGCCTTGGTGTAAGGAAAATGAGTAATTCCCACATGTTAATGTTACCCCAGGAATAACAGCCTACTGATCTGCTCCCCAGGACAAATCCTGCCAATCCCCACTCACCCTGATCACAGAGAGGTACCGTGGCACCATCGGAGAGCAGTTCTGCTGTGCTGGAAGCCAGTGCAGTTGTATTGCACGTAAGAGGGAAGCAGAAAGGGCCGTGGCAAACCCATTCGAGACTCCAGGAAGCGAGCACAGAAATGACTGTTGAGTTGGGCAATGACTCAGCACGAAGAAAAAAATACAGAAGAAAACTATAGCTGCGGATAGGACAGGCTTTTCCATAAGGAATGACAGCTACCAGAGGGAAAATAAGTGAAACAAAGAGAAACGAGAAGAGTTCCCAGCCTGGAATTGTGCCTGGTCCCGCAAGCTCCGTGCACAAAGTTGTTTCTCCTGATCAGCCATTCTCTATTCCCCTTTTGCAGCACACCTGAGTAAGCAGAAGAGCAGGAAACCGAGCTCCTTTAACCCCTGCTTCACCACTGCTGCTGCCTGGGCAGGTTGGGAACCTGCTTCTCAATGTGATAGGAAGCTAAAGCCAGGCCCCAAGCACAGGGAAGGCAGAAAATGAACCCAGCCCTAGCCCAGGAAGCAAAGCAGGAGAGTTGCCCCCATCTCCTGGCCTGTAACGCCAACAAGAGCGGCGAGGACACGAAGGCGATGTGGTATTTGTGCACCTCCTCTGCTGTTCTCACATTCCTGAAGCTCCTGTTTTACCTGCATAACTCTACAGGACACCTCTCCCGTTGCTGTTGAGGCTCAGGAGCCCTCCCTGAAACGGGAAGGTGCAATGTAATCTGTTAAACACAGCTAACACAGTCCGAGCAGATGGAGAAGGAAAGCTGTGCAGCTTTCAGGGCTCACTTTGAACACATTCCCTCCGTTACAAACCTTCCTGCAGCAGCTTTTCAAGAACATTTAATCCTCTAAATTGCCACTGACACATCAGTTGCCCTTCAGCCTGGCACCAGCTGCAGGGGAAGCAGCAAGGGTGCAGGTAGCTGCTGCTTGAGCCACGCGATGAAGTGCTGTGACATTGAAGCAGATGCTGATGTGCTTTCCAAGGGGTAGAAAAGAGGGGTATCAGGTAACTGAAACTCCTTCCCATCACTCATGAGAAATACCATGTCTTATCACTTCCTCCTCCTCTGCCTTTAAAATCACTCCTGGCCTGCTTCCACCAGTATCGATGCTACGTGTTACCTCTGCAACCATTCTCCTTATGCAGAATAGAAGCTGAGAGGATGCCAACACCTTCTCTGGGCCATGGAATGTATCCGTGTAACTGGGCTGGCTAAAGCAGGGAACTATAAAGTCAGAAGGAATGGGGAGGAAAGGCCACAAAATCTGGCCAGAGCAGCTGAAGAGATAACAGTGCTTAAAATGACCTTCTAAATGCTGTCCTTTGTGGCCATACCACCTAACACAAGGCACTGCCCATTGCCACCACTGAGAAATGAAACCCTGCAAGGAGCTGGGGCTTTATACCTAGCTTGGAACAACCTTGTCTAAGTGGAAGGTGTCCCTGCAACGGCTTTAAGGAGCTAAATGAGCTTTAAAGTCCCTTCCAACCCAAACCACTCCATGACTCCATGTGTTAGTGCGGCCGGATGGATGCTAGGCTGCTGTGTCAAAGTAAGTTACTGTTAACCCCAGGAATTCATAGTGAGGAGAAGCACAGTATCTGCAACACCGTGTCAATATCCACCCTGCCTTGGGCAGAGCTCTTACAATCCAAGGAGAAGCCAACAGACAAGGGCAATCCTGTTGGAAATTTCACACAGCCACTAAAGCCACCACCAATCCTGTTTCAAAACCAATGGGAATAAGATAAGATTTTGCCCTGAAGTCATCTTTATACTTTATATATACAGCTCTCTGTATATGTATTTATACACAGCCCGTCAAATTCACTCACGACGTTCCCATAAAATAGCTATTTTTGTTACCCTTGCCTAAAACTGGTGTAAATAATGCACAAGAAGACTCAGCCCTGGAGTAAAACCCCAGAGTCCTGCCTGCCCTCCTTCCTTCCTAACAGCCTTCTCTCCATAAAACATGAGCATGGACAACTCCACGCTGGTTGCACACTAACACAGAACAATGATGCACGTCGGGGAGAAGCTACTGTGAAGAGAGACCTGGCAGCATTCTAACTCACGGGTACCACAGCATGTTAATAGAGGTTTCTTTTTACTGCATCTAAGGGAATATTTCATTCCACTGCCTACTGCATCACATCAGAAGCTGGAGTATTTCACTGCAACCTTTAACTGCCCTCGATCAGGCTGTCAGTAATAAAATGCCCTCTTGGGAAAATCAATAGATAGACAAAGAAAGCCTTAATGAGTGGTAAAGTACCTACCAGGGCAAGCACACCACTGAGGCATTAAAAAGGGATGCACATGCAATATGCTGACCTACAAGGAGAGGTGATGGGGAGATTTACTGACAGAACAAAGAAGAAAGCTTGGTTCCACTTCTGCAAGCAGTTGTCTCAAGCACCGAAGGGGTAGTGTGGCAAATGAAAGTGTTTCTATTACATTGGCTCTTGTGCAGAAAGGCAGGGTAAGGAAGTGACCAGGCTATTGGCCTTCCCAAAGGAATGAGATACTGGTGGTATCAGTGCACGTTCATTTCAAGCTTCCACACACACACCTTAGAAATCCTGATGATTTTAGGACAGACACCTGCAAAAGAGACCTTTTAGTGCCTAAGGAATAACTCAGCAAAACCAGAAAGCTGTGAGAGAATAGGTTAAGAAGTAAAAAAGGTAAGAACATAGTAAATTAGAGAGTAGAATTGTAAGATATAACACAACTTCCAGGGACCAGAGCAGCCTGGCGGCACTTCCAAATGATTCCTGTTGAGGTCTGGCCTTACAGAACAGCCAAAGGATATGTCCTGGAAAGATACTCATCCGTTCCTCACTCCTCACATCCCCTCCTCACCACTGTAATGCTTGGAAAAGAGAGTTCATCTTGTCATCAGGGCAGGGAAAACCCCAGAGCACCAAAACCCAGACTCACCAGCACTACATCTCCTTACCAAAAAGGAAAACACATAGAGGAAGAGGGGAAAAGAACATTACCTTCTGGTGCTTTATGAGCCAAAATGTATCCAAAATCTTCCTCTATAGAGGTACATCTTGGTTCAAAAAGAGGCCAGGTCCTAATGAAAAAGCCCACTGGGCATCAGCTGCTATTCAGCAACAGTTTTGCATCTCACTGGGTATCTGTTACCGTATCTTATGTCCATGGACTGCTAGCTGTAATCAGATAGGAGGTCTCATTTGCCAGGGGAGATCAACACCTTGTCCTCCCCTTGCTGCTGAGGAGCTGGAGCACAGACTCTGAAGAGAAAGCATTCAGGGTACTTCAATGTGATACACACAGGTAACTGAAAATACACATACGTGTGGCTGTCGCTTCCCTGGAGGAGACAAAGATCAGCCCCATGGGGCAAAGAGCATGAGGGTAGGGCCTTTTCCAGTACCTGCAACTCCACCTTTACCCAGTGCTAGTGTGTATTTATAAAGCCCTGCAGGGAGCAGGAGATGCTGCCGCAGTAGAACACAATTCTATATGAAGCTGGATCCAGATGCCCTTCAGAAAGAAGACAGAATGTGTTAACATTTCTACATGCCCATGAAGGAAAAAGAACCCTTTCTTGCTGTTTTTCAAGGAGCTGAGGAGCAATGGGGAGGTATTTTCATTGCCAGACCAACCACTAAGACTTCCATGAGCACAGATGTCGCTGGGACTGCCCATGACCTTCACAATACACCGTGCAAGGCTCACTGTTAGAATTCCTTGTCATTCCACTGCAAGACTCCCAGCATTTCGTATTCGCAAAGCTCCAGTCACGGAGCCAACGAGTGCAGAAACGCTCTCAGCTTTCCCTACAGTGATGAGCCCATGGTGCAGAGGGAAGCACCTGTCTTGCATTTAAAAGCTCAAACTGGATTCAAATGAAAACCCCATAAATAATGAAAGTGCACCTGAAAAGGCACTTCTGAAAAGCAATCTGGAGGGGTTTCAGTGACTTGACTGCTGGGTTTGAAACGCTGGAGGGGTCAAGAGAGAGATGAAATGCCACTGTAGTAGCTCAGCATTTCATTCCAATGAGCCTGTCAGTCTCTGAGTGACTGTGCAGACTCGGGCAAGGGATTCCCATAAGAAAACAATGAACAGCAAACCCCACAATCTCTGGTATAAGACAGCACTAGGAAAAAGTATTCTCATCTAATGGAAGAGATGAATGCCTGGAAGAAGCTGTAGTCCAGAATTAAATGGAGAAATCCTTTTGTGAACCCTGTTAGAATCACAGGAACAGTTTGGGTTGGAAGGGACCCTCAAAGCTCATCTTGTCCAACCCCCAGCAATGAGCAGGGACACCTAAAACTAGACCAGGCTGCCCAGAACTGCATCCATAGACTTGAATGTCTCCAGGGATGGCATAACCACCACCTCTCTGGTGCTTACCACCCTCATTGTACAGAAGCTCTTCCTCATGTCCAGGAGGAAGAAATGTTACTGTGACCCCTTCTAAATGAAGCGTGCTGCTCACTCTGCTCCAGCACAGGGCTGTGAGTCAGCACCGGACCTTTCCTCTCACACAGAGAAGTGCGTCAGCCACCTCTGAGCCCATCACAGCCTCACGCCCAGGCAGGAGAAACGTCACCGCGCCAGGCAGGGCAAAGTCAACCCCCAAGAAAGGGATGCACCCTACTGCCACTGACAAACTTACTTTCTATTCCCTGAAGAGAGACGAGGAAAGAAAAGCTACAACGTACACAAGTGCGTTATTACCTTCTTCACTCTACCGAAGCACAGTATGTGTATACTACCGAGTATGCACATAATTGTAATACCATTAGTGTCTCCCACTTGCTCCTAACAGCTGTGTGACAGATCTCAACACCTCACCCCCTTCCTTCAGCTCACGTCTGCTCAGACCTGCCCATAAAGCAGCTGTGAAGATAGGGAAACGGAGAACACATCGTAATTCAACTGACAATATCGCACGTACAGTCCCTTTCTCATTTTATCTCTGATGGATGTCTGCCTGTGCTGCTTGCCAGGAGAATAAAGGTATTAACCCCACTGCAGCACAGAGACTGAGCACAAAAGGAAGAGCATAACTGAAAAGCAACTGGAATTCTCTGCTGCTGTTTTCTCTCATAATCATTTACGAGGTACGGGAAGAGCCAAAGAAACCCCAGTAAAATCGCCTACCAAATCAGCTTTAACCTCCTTCCTGTTAGCAATGTTCATTTAACAGTGATGAAACTCAACATCACAGCTACGTTGTGTTAGCATCAAGTATTTTCAACAACTTCATTCCTCATCGAAGGAGCAAAAAGTACTGAAGAAGAAGGAGATTTTAGCCCCAGGAATCACAGAACTGGGCTGGAAGAGACCTCCGAAGGTCATCTATCCACCCCCCTGTACTTCGATAGGACTCCACATCAGGTGCCAGATTTAAGGGGCAGCTGCATTCCAGCTGGCACAGGGAATGCTCCTCCCTGTACAGTGAGCAGTCAAGAAGGTCCAAGCAATTCCAGCCCTGCTCTTTCTGGCTGCTGCCTGTGTAAATGCGGTCAGGTACATTCCCATTGTTAACCGAGTGCACGGGGACTCAGCTGAAAATGAGTCAGAGGGTTTGTAATGTGCTCTGACATTTCCTCACTGAAAAAGAGTGAAATAAGGCAAATCATAATCAAGAATCCAACATGAATATTTGGGGAGAGGAAACCTTTAGCTTCACCAAGTCCTGTGGCCAACAAGTTCAGCTCTTCTCTTGCCACATCAGCACTTCTGACCTACCTGGGTGTGTAATCAAACAACTGGTTCTCAGGGGGCTAAAGCCGTCTCCTCAAGTCTATAAGCAGCAAAGGCTTCACTGCTTGTGTACCAATGGCTCTGCAGCCCCCCAAATCCTCCAGCTCTTGTTAGGGGGGCAGTTCCAACAGCAGCAGAGCATCTTCAGTGTGCCACATGGCACAAAGAATGCAGCTCATGTGGGTGAATGCTGAGATTTTAAGGTATCTAGAGTCTGTATTTTTAAATGAGCAAAGAGGTAATCCTGAGCTTAAAGAGCAATAAAAGGGATTGGAAAAGGGCAGCATAAACAGGCCCAAAACAGAGCAGGACATTGTATTTGAGGTCTGTCTGCATCTGGAATTATTTGGGAGCAGCTGTTCCTGAGAAGTTCCATGTGCGGTCAAGCCCTCAAAAGGAAGAATGCATTCAAACGCAGAGACACGGGCTGGAGAAAAGGCTTTTGTGTGATTCGTGTCTCCGGTGGCTGTTCATGTACATTGAAGAGTGGAAAAAAAGAGGCATTATTCCAACGAGTCCCCAGCTCCATGCACAAGGCAAAAGGGAACATCTCCACCATCTCCATCAAGTACTGGACCGGGGGAAAAGACTTACACACCTTAGCCAGAAGGGGCTGTGAGCTATGGAGGTGTGGAGACTACAACATCTGTACTGCAGCTGTTAACACCTCACCAGTACTAAAGTGCTGGGTAAAGCAAGCACAGGAGCACACCACTGCTTCAGAATCATACTCAGTCGTGTTCTGTTTGCTTTCACAATAAAACTATGTAGAGTTCTCTCTCGGTTTGGTTTGAAGACAGAGCTTCTAGTTTTGCATGCATAATCAATGATGGATGCTTTTAAAAGCAGGGGGAAATATAATTAAGGGGTCAAACTGCATTCCCACTTGAAACAACTAAACCACCTCACTGCCTGGTAGCCTGGAGCAGGCAAAGAAAGCCATGGAAGGAGGTAAGCAGTGACAGCACTCTGCATATACACCCTGCCTAACTGGGTGAAAAAGGGAAGACATCGGTGTCTATGTAACAGGGCTTTTCCCCACAAGCACTCCCCTGCTGTCACAGCAGCTTTTCCAGTAGCAGAACTATCTCCCGAGGGAAGTGGCTTCCCCCATCAGAGGATCATGAGGGGATGTTTGGCTTTTCTTTCCAGTAACGAACCCCTCAGCATCTCTGCTCTGCTTCTGAAGTCCCTCCTGCTCCAAGGCAGGAGCTTTGCTGCTCCATCATCCCAGCAACCAACTGCACGTCTTCCATACAGAACAACTCCTGGCTTTTCCCCCCATACAAGAGCAGCAGAGCTCCAACACTTTCACACCTCCCCAGGGGCCTGAAGAATCTGATATAGAAGTGATCAGACTGTCAACCTCATTACATTGCTCCTGCAAAAAGTTATGATGGACTGTGGCAGTACTAAACACATTAGGCTGGAGACAAAAAAAAAACCAACATGGATTTGGTCAGCCTTCTGGGCCTGAAGTTAGAAGCTTTCTGCAACCACAAACAGTTGGATTTCAGAACAAGCATCCTCTGAAAATGCTGTTTCACTGGCCTCATTTCCCTCCGTCACTAATAGATGAGAATCTAAGTACTTTCATGTGTGCCCATAAGCAGCTCCCTTGGTAGCATAAGGGAAGTCCTCTGTTCCAAGGGAAGCTGTCAGCACTGTGCTGCAACTGAAACCATGCAAAATTGAGACATCCTTGTAATTTCCTCCTCTTACTTGTTGCAACCCATGTCCTGGCTCTGGGTAGGGAAGTAAGCCACTTTCTTTGCAGTGTACCAAGTGAGATGCTTGGTGTGCAACACAGGGTATCGACGTTCCAAACACACCAAGTGTTTCAAGACACATGAGGTTAAAACTCATTCCCAGTCCAAGCGTGTTTGATGCCAGCCTTACTCTGGTCTCACTGATGGAAAACATGGAAATAGTGTGTCACAGCCCCTCTTCCCATCATTCTGAATTAGGAGAAACCATCAAAAAGAGGTGGTAAAGAGTTGAGTGCTCTTTTTATTTGCCTTTTGGCTCTTGCTCTCGTGGTATACAGTGGTTTGGTTCCCAGAATTTCTCTCCCAGCACATCTTTATTTAAAGAGCAAGTAAGTTTTCACACAAATAGGTATTCTAACATGATTTTACATAATCCTTAAGGAAGCACAACATGCCTTGGTCCTTACACTTCCCCAGTGTAACTCAGCACAGTTCGAGACTGAACAAGCTGCAGAGAGATACAGACTATGGCACAAATCACATTTACCTAATACAGAGATTCTATTGTAATTGCATTAGATCATCAGCAAGAGAAAACACACAGAGAACAAGAGACTGGGAAGGCTTGGAAACTTGGTGTTTCAATAGTGCTGTTATCAGGAAAGGTGCTGTATAATACAGAATGAACACACACTGCCAGAGTTCACCCATGTGTCACATTGGGTTTACAACAGTGAGCTGCAGCCAGAGACTCAGACCAAGTGGAGAGTCATTACACCAGACCTGCCCCCTTCTAAGCAGGGTTAAATCCCACCAGGACCCCACACTGCACTGAATTCATGTGCTGAGAGAACACAAACCACTGCCACTGCCTGTGTAACAGCTCCACGGCCACAAAGCTGTCATCTTCTTTCAACAAGAGCAATAGGATGCTTGTGATCACCCAGCTAAAACTGCCCCCAGCTTGAACTGCCTGAATTAAAAAACAAAGAGCTGTGATGAAGTTCTAGCCCTTAACATCATGAGAAGTGTCAAAAAGCGTTACAAGGCCCTCCCCGAATTGGATTAACCAGAGATTTCACTCCTCAAGGAGGAGCTTGGAAACGAACCTAGAGTAACTGTAAATATGCAAGTCAACAAGCAGTAACGCACTGTCATCTTCTGGATGCTTCAGGAGTTCATTCAGCTGCGGAATTGCGCTGAAAGGGAACGCAAGGCTGGGCAACCCTTTAGAAACTAAAGCAGAGGCCATGAGGATGATCTAACACAGATGACCCAACACATCCACGCTGTTCCTGGCGTAGGAGGCTGAACAGAGAGAGGGTCATGCTGGGCTCTGCCACCTCCTCTTGGAACCGAGTGCAGTCTTTGCCACTACAAAGCACCCTGGTTGCTATCAGCTTTGAAACAAAACTGTGCCTTAGTAAGTATGCAATAAATGTTGCACTTCTGCTGTTTTACCCACAGGAAGAAAACCAGATTAGATTAGGGATTGCATAAGAAAAAGCAACTGACTGAAAAACAGGTATTGCATCACCCCGGGTGTCTGCAGGGGTGCTGGGATAACAAATTTCACACTCAGTTTCAGGAGGAATGAACTCAGGATGCAGAAGAACCAAGAATATAAATGGTGCTTCGAAGCAAGGGGGTACCAGTTCAAATCCCTCCTGCCATTCCCACTGTAAATCCCACTCTGGTCTCCAGCACAAAGAACAGGCTCGAGCATGAAATACACACCTTTGCTTTCTGGATATTCACCTCAAATATGTTTGCAGGCTCCAAGTATCTCTAGACTGAGAGTATGAAGTTAAAACCCCTTCTGTAACCCTATCAAAGTCTTGCTTCTATGAAACAATGCAAGTTTGTTATGTCTATGCTAAACAGGAGGACACTGAGGGGACGTGAGGAGAGGTCTCTCTTCAGGTACTCAACTGTCTTTAATAGGAAGTTCTGTCATGCTCTGGACTGCCTGCACAAGCAGTGCAACCACTGCCAGACCTGGAAGGGGCTGCAGATTCCATCTGAGCTACAAGACCTGCTTGGAAGAGAACCGCAGAGGTTGTACCAGAGCACTGCTAAACTGCAGCTGGCTTCAGCCACAGCGCTGGTGGTACCGGTCTTCACGCTGCCAGCTACTCACAAAGGTCACTTTCCACATTCCCAAGGGAATTCACACCAAACTCCCATGGCGTTCCTGCTCACAAAATCCTCTATGGCGTGTGTGTGTCCATACACACGGGTGGTGATACTTCAAGAGAGAAGGAAAAAGCAGCCAAATCCAGGGGAATGTTGCAGTGCTGGAGCTTCTCTCCTCCGGTTCCTGGCAGTGGGAGCTGTAGGAGGTGGGATTAGCATAAATTATCAGGACTTTGTTATCATCCCTTACCCAGTGAAACAGGAACCAGCTGCCAGCAGCTACGCTCAGAAATAACCTGGAGTTTGGGAGAAGCAGCCTGGATGCGTAACACAGGTAGGGGTAACGGCAAGTTTTCAATCACACTGGTTCACTGCTTCCCCAAGTCCCCCTTTTGCTTTCTTCCACCAGTAAATCCTTATGCACCCTCAGCCCTGAAGCAGAAAACCCCAAGTGAACTGCAGCAGCACCGGGCTTAGTTCCCATCAGTGCAAACCCAAGCCCAGGGTGAAGGGGATGATTCGCCATGAGGATAATCAGCACTGCTTCATTCCACAAGAATTCCACCTCCACCATAACCTGGCCCTCCAACCCCATTGCTCCTAAATCCCCACCAGATCAGCAGCACCCCGTTAGGAAAGGAAGCCCACTAAGCACGGAGCCCTTGTGACTATTGCTGTTTGCACACAACCTAAGTGCTCTACTCTGCTACAGACAGGATACAGGACGTTTTTGCTTTCTGAATGCATGTTTCAGTCATGCCAACAACCACATTCTACGCACTTCACCATAAAACGCCTCAAGGACTAGTGTCACATGAAGAATGGGATGCAAGATTATACTTGGTGTGCTTTCTGCATGCTACTGTAACCTACATACGCAACCTGATTGAAGGAGGCAATTAACCTTTCTCCATTCAAATAACTCAACCACTCAAAAGACAGTCATATACATATGCTTCAAAACACGCTGAGCATTAAACTGAAGGTGTATTTGCTACACGAAATGACAGCTCTGCCTGGTTAAGTCATGCTCCGCATCTCTTATCACACACTGTGACACCATCCCATTCCTCAGAGATACGGTATCGCTCTAATACTCCCTCTCGGAGAGCACAGGGTTAAGAAGGCACGGCAGGAGCAGCTCCAAGGAGCGTTTCTCAGCGGGTGATGCACGGCTAGCACTGACCTTTCCGATTCCTCAGCATCGCTTCCAGCTCCTCCTGTCCCTGCTGCTGCCGGAGACCCAGCGGGGAAGGCGGCAGCGGCAGCAGCTCCGGTACCTCCCCTCCGTGTTGCGTGTGTGCACTCACACTCACACTCACACTCTGGCTCTGCAGGAACAGGAGGCACAGAGAGGAGGAGGAAGGGATGATGCTGTCCCCCCCTAACCCCAGCACAAAGGCACCCGGTAACGACACCGTACAGGAGCTGCTCGAGCATCAGCTGTGCCCCGACCCTCGGAAACATGGGGTTTAACTAACACATCCCCCCCCCAAAAAAACGTCTATAGCAATGAAAAGCACAGACTAGGTCGCAATTCCGGGTTCCCATTCTGCCTTCTCTTGCTCGCACTGATTCATGTTTTCCCGAGGCTGTTGCAGGCATTTCAGTGTAACCCTTTCCCAGCTGGAGGAGGAGAGGCAGCGAAAGGGACTTCTTTGTTCTTCCCTGCTCTCTGCAGGGTTTTACCCAACGCAAAACTTCAGCAACTCTGACTGTGATCAGTAAGAGTCCCGAAAGCAGGAGTCTAAGCCCGGTTCTGCCGAGTGCACGACCTTGGATGGGTAGCATCAACACATCTGCTGTTCTGCTTCCTCCAGTTTGAAAACAGGGTGATAGTGATGGGGATCCCAGGAGCTCCCCATGACCTGGCTTCAGTGTGTGCTGGCCTGCACCCCCAGAGCGTGAGCAGGAGGTGGAGGAAGGGGATTCTCCCCTAGTTTTCACTGGCTGGGTCAATGGTGCTTGTTAAATGCTGTACACCAGAGACAATAACCTGATGCAGGAGGACAGAGCCATGCCAGCCCTTCCTTGAGCCAGTTACAGGGGAAGATGCAAGCTTGGCAAAGCCTGAGCAAACAGGTTAGACCTGTTCTGTGCCTAGAAAGCCTAATTATTCTTTCTAAACCCTTTTCTCCCAATGCCAATTTCCCTTTGCTTCGCTAAAACAGACACGTCTGAGTGGGACAAGTTAAAGATAGAAGAACTGAAGAGGAAACAACATGCCCATTTAGGAAATAACCACCCTGACTTTGCCTTGGTAAATACTGTAGAGCTCCGGGAGCTGTCACAACCCTCTTCCTTCCCCCTCCTGGTGACGGAGACCCAAGTACAGTGGATGGGGACTGCATCCCTCACCTGGTGGTTTGCCCTCTCTGACTTGAGTACAGGTAATTCAGCCGCAGGCAGGTTGTTTTCAAGACCAATGCTCTGGATTCCATGGCTGACCGGTAACAAGTGCTGTGTTTCCTAGCTAACAACCATTCCCTAGTTAAGAAACACACAGCAAGTGTCCCAGTTTAAACACTGTGCTTGTAAGGCACCTCTTCAAAGAGCAGGCTCAAAACCATGCTAAGGTTCGATGTGAACAAAGAGCCTCGCTGCACGGGAGCTGGAGGACTTCTGCTGGAGCCAAGTTTTGATAGCAAAGGATCAGTTCTCTAACACAGACACTTTATCCTTACTTAGGGCTTGAATGATCACAACAGCAGCAAAACCAACCTGGAATCTTGACCCAGACTGGAGCTGGTTTGGTGGTTGTGATGGAGAGGCCAGAGCAGAGCGCGTCACTAACTGCAAGCTCCAGTTTGCTGCTGAATTAGCAGTGGGTTGGAAAACTTCAATCTCTGAATCCATGGGGTAACAGAGGGGAGAGCAGAATCAAACATCACCACAAGTCTCCAATCTGGAAAGCTTCTTTATGACACAACCAAATTCCTCACTTACAGCTTGATACAGAAGGATAGCAAGAATGACCACTGGATTTACATCACGGTTCAGCTTTCTACTACCTAAATACACTCTGGGGACCTGCAGCACCAACTCCTGTTGCAGACTACTTTAACAGCAACTTCTGTCGAGCACTTACAGAATAAGATGATCCAACTTGTCACCTCTGCCAGCACATTCATTCCAACTTCCAGAGCTCCTCTGAGTTTAAGCACCATTCTCTTTAAAGGGATTAAAATGCCCAGCAACAGTGGGTTTTAAATGTAACCTCTGTCAATGCTTGAGATTATCTAATACCTCTGAATCAATGACTTGACAATATTGACAAGAAAAGCTTGCTGCTAGCCCCGACATGAGAACCATTTCATTGCTAAGTGATGACACGGGTCACAAACTGCTCTCTGCTGAAGCATATGGCAGGACATTTGCCTTCCCTGAGCCACAGAGCACATACTTCATAGCCTGTTTCAATGCTTTATGAGAGAATGGGGGTCTTTGGGTGTATCACAGCCCAAGAAAGAGAAACCAGACTACAGTTTCCAGCTGACAAAACACATGTAGAAGCCTTTCAACCCCTCACCACATCAGACACTCCTTTCACATGGCTCAGATCCAAAGACTCTCTCCAGGGCTGGTTTAAGCTGCGCCTTCCCCACAAAGGGAAGCCTGAGGAGGCTGCAGCAGCTTCCAATTCCAAGGAAGATTCCTTTGGGACACATTGCCTGGACCAGAACTAGGCTCCAGGCTCTACTCTTCTACAGCTACTGCCACTGCTGCACCCCTCCCAGGTAACCATCTTCCAAGGCCAGTTATACAGCTCTATATTATTACATCCCCATGACAGTTATGCCATGCTGGACTTCTTGGTGTAGGTGCTGTTCTTTTGATGCCCAACTGACCTACTGCAGGTATGTTACTGATGTCTCTATGAATGAGCTGCAGGGAGCATGTGGTATTGAGCAGAAGGAGAGGGCAACAAACCATTTAGGATCTCAGTGAAAACCCAGCCCTGCAAGCACCTCAGATCAGGACTGAAAGGGGGTGACTGAGGCGTAGAGAACCCCCTCCCACACTGGGTACATAACATGGAGTATCTTCAACTCCCAAAGCCTTTTTTTGCTTCAAAGGTGTCAAATACAAGTGCTGTGACCTCACATGGAACATTCAGCAGCAGTGCTATTGCTAGAGGTGCCAAAAAGCACACAGAATGTGCCCTATCTCCCCCCTCCTAAACATGAGACCAGGCTGAGCCTGGTGCAAAGAGCAGAAGCACCCGTGCAGCATGGCTTTAGGACACTCCTGCACACACTAATGCAGTAAAGACTGACACATCCACACTCAAACCCACACTTTCTCATCTGCATTTTGGTCTATAAAAGGTGTGAAACTACAAGAGGATGCTTCCACTTCAGCTTGACCAGGAACAACACCTGAAGAGGAAGCTAAGGAGCAGCTACCTAGCTTCAAATCCTGAATGGATGGGACACATGGTGTGAGGTTTTAAGTCATGAACCATGATCTGCATGGGTGGAATCCCTGCCAGGGGAAGAAACAGGTGCTCCTTGCAACTTACTGTGGGTGAAACCTTCTTCCAAAGCAGAGAGGAACCAGCCTCATGAGGCAGAGGCTGAACCAGATGATTCATTCCAGTATTCCCTGCACTGCTTTTCCTGCTCTGTCAAACAGCCTGAGCAAGTGCTGCTCCACACAAGTTCCTGCTTGCTGGGATGCTTTGCAATGCTGTGTCCCAGGTGTGTCTGTGCAATCCACCTGCCAGGATTCAGCACTGTCAGGACCGCAGCCGTGGTGGTTACCCCACAAAAGTTTTGGGTTCCATAGAGTCCCAGACTGGTTTGGGTTGGAAGGGACCTTAAAATCATCCAGTTCCAACCCCTTCCACGGGCATGGGACACCTTCCACTAGAGCAGCTTGCTCCAAGCCCCTGTGTCCAACCTGGCCTTGAACACTGCCAGGGATGGGGCAGCCACAGCTTCTCTGGGCACCCTGTGCCAGTGCCTCAGCACCCTCACAGGGAAGAGCTTCTGCCTTATCTCCAACCTGAACTTCCCCTGTTTCAGTTTGAACCCATCACCCCTTGTCCTATCCCTACAGTCCCTGATGCAGAGCCCCTCCCCAGCATCCTTGTAGCCCCCTTCAGACACTGGAAGCTGCTCTGAGGTCTCCACGCAGCTTCTCCAGCCTGAACAGCCCCAGTGTTCTCAGCCTGGCTCCATATGGGAGGGTCTCCTGCCCCTGCTCATCCTCATGGCCTCCTCTGGCCTTGCTCCAACAGCTCCATGTCCTTCTGGTGCTCAGGACACCAGACCTGCACCCAGTGCTGCAAGTGGGGTCTCACAGGAGCAGAGCAGAGGGGCAGCATCACCTCCAGACTTGGAGAAGACAGAAGCAGGTTCAGCAGCAGAGGCAGGCAACAGAGAAGGATGCTGGGCACTCGACACTGCTGTAAAGAACTCTGCCACCTTTCCATCTCCTGGGGAAGAGAGCAGCACTGCCTCTTCTTCATTGAACCGGGATGATGCAAGTGTCCTGCAGAGCCAGGGAAGGAGAGCCACAGCTTGAGACGTTCTGTGGTGGAAGGTGGCCAAATCCAGACTCCAAGTCTGAGTAACAGGGGAGCAGATCAATCGGCACAGGCACATTTACTGCAACCAGGTCAAAGTCCTCCAAGGTTAACAGCTTCTCAGCCCCCATAGGCCAGCACCTGAGGGAGTGACTTTTTCTCCAGTGCCAGAGGTTAGCAGGAAGAAGGAAACAGAAAGTGACTGGAGCATCTGCGTATCTAGAACCAGAAGAGACTCCATAGTAGCTGAAACGTTTCAGATGCTTCCCGCACCCGTCCATCCCTCTCATTTCTGAGCATCACTCCGCATCCCATAGAATCACAGAGCCCCAGGCTGGTTTGGGTTTGAAGGGACTTTAAAGCTCATCCGGTTCCATAAGCAGGGACACCTCCCATTAGAGCAGCCTGCTCCAAGCCCCTGTGTCCAGCCTGGCCTTGAACACTGCCAGGGATGGGGCAGCCACAGCTTCTCTGGGCACCCTGTGCCAGTGTCCCACCACCCTCACAGGGAAAAACTTCCTTACCTCTAACCTGAACTTCCCCTGTTTTAGTTTCCTCAAGTCCCTTTTCCAACCAGCTGCTCTTCACACACAACTGCCAACTGTTAAGACACTTCACCTAGAGGTTACATACAGGTATCTACTGGGACTGCACAGCCTGTCCTCTGCAGCAGGGGTGATCTAACTCCATGTGTGCACACCAGCTCCCAGAGGTGGGAATTCCATGAGGCCGCTAAAGAAGAATCAAATGGCTGTTTTGACCACAAAGAAGAGATCACACTTTCTTTCTTGTTCTCAAATGGAAAGAAAATGCAAAAGACATCTAATTTCTCCCATTAGAATCCACTGATGCACAGATTTCTGCTCATCGCTTGCCCCACTGGTATAATCTCAATGTTTTTAAGCATAATAAACCCACAAAGCGCCATCAAGAAAATAAAAGCAGATTTGAGGAAGAGCTTGGAGAATCTGTTGGTTAAGTTTGTCAGGAGTTCTGCATGGAGAACAACATCCAAGCAGCATGGTACAGCAGGAAAAACACACAAGTACTGTGGTCAGGGGGAAAGGCCATACAGAAGAGGGTGTTACTGCCCTGCTTTGCCCATCATCTAACACACAAGGGGAGTGGTTTGGTGGGAGAGTTGTTAAATGCATGTAATAGGAAAATGGGCTGCAAAAAAAATGCCCTTTTTGGTGTGGGGGGGAGATGGGGAAAGGAAACAAAGGGGGAAAAGTGCCTCTTGGAAGTAGTTCAATAGCGATTGATCCCAGAGTTCTGAGAGCACAGCCACTGATGCTTTGCACGTCAAGGCTTTAATGGCCTCTGAACCAGCCTCGCTGCAAACACAATAGTGCAGATTTAAACAGACAACTGGAAATTGGCCCCACAAGGCCAAGAAGCTGCTTCCTCATTGAGTTTCAAGCACGTAATGAGCACAAGAGGTGTAAAAGCAGCAGGTCAAAAGCAAACAGAGCCCGGTTCCCACCTCTGTGAGGGAATACCCATCATCACCTACAATGCCACAGGTAGCTAAATGAAACACCAACTGGAAAAGAGATTTAAAGCATTTCCTCAGTAATTGCAATGAAATGGGGATTTCATGGGGTTTTGTCTTCATGCTCAGGATTCTGCAGCAGGGCTGGGTTTAGTTTAAGTACAGCCCTTTGTAGGACACAGTTGGCCTTCTGAAGGGTCTAGAGCACATCTGATGGCTGAAAAGGCAGAGGAGAAATGAAGGGATGGGGAATGAAATGACTTTTCTGATCACAAACAGTGACAACAGCCCAGGTCTCCTGAGACCCAGCTCCATTTCCTCACCTCTCAGCCCATTTGGTTCACCTACCCAGATTTCTCTTTCTCATTAAAGCAGCAAGAAGACAACCCATCATCTGGGGCCAGAAAGGAAGGCAAACTGCATCTCCTGTTGGGTTAAGCCAGAATAAGCCCCTTGGAGCTCGCCTGTGAACACTGACCTACACCAACCAAGTCAATTGTTTCATGGACTGTGAGAGGACACAAGTGTCTAACTCACACCACCCAGAACATCACTTTAAACAGCCTAACAAGAGAGCACAGGCATCATTAGAGACACGGAGTCTTTCAGAGCGAACCACAGGGTATTGAGCAGACCTCCAACACCAGGTTCTTGTATCCACACCAACCACAGCTGCATGAAACACACTCAGACTGCCCCCAGTTCCATTTGGAATCCCAATTTCAAGAGGAACAATGCTGCAAATGGGACATCAACAGGGCACCAAGAACGTGGAGTCACTTTTTGTGCCTGCTTGTCCAGCCTCACAGGCGAACATCCAGACCCAACACCTTGGAAGTCTCACCGATCCCCATGTGGCTTTTTAGATGTCTTGGGACTCACAGGGAATGGAGGGAGGGAAAGAAAAGACATCAAAATCCCTGTGTTCGAGTCAAATGTATAAAAAGAAACCCGAGTGCCAGACGCCTGGGTGACAAGTGCTGTGCAGGAGGAGGTGAATCACGCCCTGGCACAGACAGGCTGCAATTTGGTGCTCTGAAGTTCTCATCATCAATATTTACAGAGGAGTATTTTTATACAAAGAGGGTACTTTTGCCACAACGAGGATCTGGAAACTGCTCTGGGAATACAAGGAGCAGATGCAAAATGTCATGTTCCTCCCTCAAACGGACCTTCAAACCTGAGCAAGCAGATTGACATTTACGGTATGAAATTGAGAGCAACAAGACCTCAGCAAGTGTCCCTTTTCTGTGTGTGCTAGGACAAAGAGAAGAGAGAGGCACTGTGAAGAACTCCTCAGGGATGAAGCTAGGGAACCACCAGGCAGGTTGCAAGCACACAGGTTGATTACTGGGATGCTCAGGACAGCTTCGAGCTTTCAGGGCTGTGATCCTAAACCAGAGTTAATGCCTCTGCAAAGGGTCTCAAAGCCTTTTTGCTGCACCCTGTGCTTTATCATCAGGGAAACACAGAATCATTTCCCAAATGATGATATATAAAAGACATGATTTGTATCTTAAATACTTAGATATAAATCAAGATATTCTAGAATAAAGCCAATTTAAGCTCTCCTGGTGCACTGCACCACCGTTACACATACAACTACTTTTCAAGCTTCAAGCTCACTGTAAGCTCTCCAGTTGCTAAGCTTTTGTCTGTGGATTTGCTCTGAAGTTACAACCAACGAGACCTGACACCTGCAAATGAAATCCAGACCATCCCCATCAGTTTCAATCACGACAGAAAAGCTCCAGACTTGGTTTTACAGACCAAATATAACTCACAGCTGATTCAATTCATATTCCAATAGGGCCAAACCCTCACCTAGTAAGCTGTGTATCACATCATCACTTGCATAGTACAAGGGACTGCATTTAAATGAAGATTATGAAAATGAAATGGCCTTGAAATGCCTTTTTGACTCAAAACATGAATGTTAAAGTGAGAATCGCCCAGGGAAAGAGCCTCTAAAGGTATTCAAGTTTTGCCAAAGATTTAAAGGATGTTATTGCAAAGAACAAACAACTCCAACACCAGCCCAATCTGTAGGGGTAGTTAGAGACATAAGCAAAAACTTACCTCTAAATGGGAGCAGGCTCTTCAGAAAGAGAAGTTTGGGCATGCTGAAACACTGTAATGTATGGAAAAATGCACCTGGGCAGGTTCACTGGGTGCAAAACCCCTACTGCCCTATGAACCAGTCCAGCCACATGCCTCTGCCTTCCCCATCACACCTCTCCCAGAGTCTGCATTGACCAACAAATCGACCTTTTGTCACAGCTACTGAATCGCTGCCTTTTATCCTGCAAACCTGCTGACACCTTCATGCTTCATCCTGCCAGAAGCCTCCTTTTGCTCTTCCTATCACATCTAACTGAATAAAGCCTTAAGAACTCTGTCAGAGCCTGAATGATTTCAGCACCCCTGAGTGAGCAGGCCTCTGCTCTCCTGCAGCACGGCACCAGATCTGATAATACCACGTCGATGCGACATGAACCATGTGCTGGCAAACTGAAATACCGTGTAGGAACAGAACTGACATCGCAAGCATCTGTACTGCAGCTCCCTCCACCCCGGGTGCTCTCCCCTGAAGCTTCAGTGGTCCTACAAATGCACTGAGCACCATTTCAAATGAAACCTGCACTGCAAGGAGGGGCCTGGCGAAGGGGAAAGCTGCTGTGGCAGGTCCCCTTGACAGCAGTCTCAAAGGACAGGCGTTTACAATGATGTGATCGTTTTAATAAGGCAGCTTTCCTTCTTCTGAAGCATTCTTGTCCTCTGCACGCTGCAGCTTACCTGGTGTGCTCAGCACTTCTATTTATATACAAGTGACTCACCTTGGAACTGCCTCAGACAATGCACCTTCTCTTCAAGGAACAAAACCAAAGGAAAAGAAGATCTCTTTGGAAAGCTCATCCCAAAACATTTAGGAAACAACGGGATATTTAAGCTTCAGAATGCTCAGAAACGATGTGGGGGAACTGCTAGACCAGAACCTGTCACCCTGATTCCACATGACACTGCCATATGCCTACCACAGCATCAGGAAGGAGAAGCTCCAAGCCCTCATCTGCATGCAGAACATCATTTCCAAGGTGTCTTCAATGGGCAGACAAGTGAAACAGTTATTTTCTCGCTGTGTAAGTGAATTGTTGATTTGCTTTTATTGTTACAGGGAGGATGTTCCAAATGAGGAAGACAGCAGTGAAGGCTGGCTGGGAAGTTTGGCAGACATGTCCCTAGGCATCTCCTGTCTGAACGCTGGGAAGAACAGGCTCTCATCTCCTCTGGTACTCCACAGACTGGAAAAGAGAAGTATTTTGCAGCTGGTGCTCCTGAGGGGGTGTGGGAGGCAGGGAAACAACTCATCCACATTCAGGCTTGCTACAGTGCCTAAAGGTAAAGAGGAATTGGATTTCTCCCACTTTACATTCCACCTCGCTCCTGGTTGCTTCCTTCTCTCAGTTCCCCAAACCCCAGCCTCACCTCATCCCCTTCAACAGCCTCAAGGCTGCAGCCACCTTCTCCAAGTCACCCAACCTTCTCTTTCCTCCTAAAAGCTCCTCACCAGCTGAACAAAGAGGGGATTTTACCTCTTTTCTCACCTGTGTGACAGGGTCAGGCAGACTCCCAGGCACCAAAACGGATGTTCCACTTAAAGGAACGGGTGTTTCTTGGTTCCATATCCTTTCTTCACCAGCTGATTGCATGTGGGCTCAGTTTCAAGGTCTTACCTTGAAACTGGGAGCCATAAAAAGTAATTCACTGGTCCATTACCAGTACCAGCAACAGGAGTGATGTGTTAACACCACTTGTCACTAGAAAGCAGTCTTGTCTGAAAAGCAGAAAACCCTTTAATCCTCTCCTCTACCATATCCCACCTATTTCATCTATGACAGATGATCTCCAGCAATGCCTTCTGTTTCAAATGATACCACGTTAACTCAAAGATCCCTCGTTCTAGTAAGAAAGAGATGGTTTGCTTTTTGTTCCTTATAAAGCTCAATACAAAAGGTCAATTCCTCCCTTTCTGCAGACCCAGTGCCCCAGTTGGCAAAGCTTTACTGGAATAATCTCTACTGAGAAAAGGCTCAGTTGTTCCTCCCAAATTCCTCAGCTGTAAGTAATCTTATGGGAACCACTGGGCAAGAAGTGAAATCCAGCTGGTCCTTATAGGCAAACATGAAGTGAAGTGTCAGCATTCCTCAGCGAGGTCCAAAGTCAGAGCAAGCTGCTCAGCACAGAACACACAGGTCTGTGTGCAGTTAAGTATGTGCTGAAGTGCTCTTATGAAGTGAAGGCCAAGCCAAACCTCCCAACAGAAGCTACTGCTCCTGGTCCTTGTGTGCTCTGTTGCAAACCACAGTTTTCTTGGATCCTGAGACTCCATCAACCTACCCTGGCACCCCAAAAGCTGTGCTCTCCTGCTTCAGGCCTGCCAGGAGCTGATGCTAAGCAGTTTGGGGGGCAAGGGAGGGTGTTAAAGGGTTCTCAGCCACAGATCCATGCAAAGCCAATCCAACACGGACCCCAAGGCAGCCCAAACTTGAAGGAATGGAAAGACTCTGCAGCAACTCTACTATGAGGGTGGTGAGACACTGGAACACCCAGAGAAGCTGTGGCTGCCCCATCCCTGGCAGTGTTCAAGGCCAGGCTGGACACAGGGGCTTGGAGCAAGCTGCTCTAGTGGAAGGGGTCCCTGATCATGGCAGAGAGTTGGAACTGGATGAGCTTTAAGGTCCCTTCCAACCCAAACCATTGGATTCCACGAACTCTTTCACTCCCATCATTTTCAGAAGGATAGAGTGGAATTAAAGCTTTCAAACCACTGGAGCTATTAAGAAACCAGGAGGTAAACCTGTAGCCTCACTCAGAACACAGGAAAACTCTTTGGGTATGGAAACTGCACAGGATTACCTTGCATTTCCTCCTCAGGTGCAAAACTCCTTTAAGGATGCCTCCCCTCACACTTGCTCTGACATTTCCAATGCTATCAAGATGTCCTTATTTCATTGGGTTTCAATGGGCAAGTCCTATGAATGGAAACTGAATCAGGGCAGAGTCGCTTAAACAGACTTTGCTGCTGCCTAATGAGCTGATGCTGACTAATCCTCTGCTTTACTTCCCAGTGAAAGGCACCCAGCAGGAGCATTAAGATGGGGTTTTAAAGAGCTAAAAGCCATGAATGATTTCATTTTACAGAGAGTATTGCTCCTGCACAAGTTGCTTCCATCAAGTGTTCTTTTCAAAGATCATATTCTCTACAAAACATCCCTGTAGCCTTCAGTGGTAAAAGCTCAAAGAACAGCAGAAGGAAACACAAAAGATGAAGAGAAGGAAAAGCTGGACACCATCTCCTATAAAATTTTCCATATAGAAGTGACTACAAACAGGAATGATTTGCAGGACCTGCCTCTTGACCTATATATAGGTAACCAGGGACTAGAAAACTTTACTCTCCTCTTGTAGAGATGCAGCTCACTGTAACCATAACGTAGCCCCACACTCACCAAGAGGTGCTCATGGCTTTACAGTGAGGCAACCCCTCACTTGTGCAGCCCTGTGGGACTGAGGGAACCTAAACACACGTAGAGCTGCTGCTAGAAATCCCCATTCCTTCTGTTTCCTCACAGCTCCTGCTAAACCCCAGCTCAAAATACAAGAGTTGGAAATAAGAAGCCCCCAGAGGGGATGGGAAATCATTACCCATCTTTTCTGAAGCTGTAACAGAAAGATACCACCAACTACCTCGTTCTGCGACTCCACAGTCACGCTGAGTACGGAAAGCTGCCTCCATTCCCCATTTTCAGTGATGTCAGCCAAGGGAAAACAAATCCACTCTGTACTTGGTGGGTTTTCCATCAAATCTGAGGTCAAACAACCTCAATGCTCCAACATTTTACCTTTCATGACGTAGATGTTCTAAAAAAAATCATTTAAAGGGAGACAGCACCTGCAGCCTAACCTCTTCTGTGATGGAGATGCAGATCTAGAACCGCTACACGCTGCTACCTGTGGATGTGCAAGCCTGAAGAACACTAACAACAGACTTACAGTGATGGGAACTGGGAGAAATCCAACCCTCTACAGTGAGGATGCTCAGGGCCTCATGCACCACATCAGATATGGGACTGCTGCACTGGTATCTTCCTGTGTGTGCATCCACAACTGTATTTTTGAGCCCCAGCTTTATCCTTAAAACTAACCCAGCATAAACAGCCTTTAGCTCAACAGGGTAGCTCCTGAAAGCTGCCCAAGGTCAGCCCTGCCTCCTTCCTTCAGTGACACCACCAGATGAACACAACTGCCTCCTCCCATTCCTTGCCAGCAGATAATCCACTGGGAGCAATGCAGGACACTGAGGACAGACTGGGAAGTCTCAGGCTTACCCAAACACGCAAGCTGGCTCCACCAGCAACGAGAAAGCAGAAACTGGGGTTAAGGATGGAGGAAAGAACAGGAGGAAAGGACAGTTGGATTTACCCATCTCCTCGTTTCTGCAAAGTTAAAGGAATCCCCCTTCTGCTTACACTGCAGAGACTCTGGATCAGGAATGCAAAACAAGAGTTGACGCAGAAAAGCTGAACCTGAGGAAGTGCAGACATGAAGTCAGTGCTTCAATACAGAAGCTCCGCTGCTGGAAATCCCTTCTGCTCAAGGTCACTGGTGAAGCTGCTTTAATGGCATTGATTCAACAGCATTTAGAAGAATTCAATTAAAAAAATGAGCTGGCACAAAGCAGAAATTCCCATGAAGCACAACCTATAAGCAGAAAAGCACTACAGCCCTAGAAGGGAGAGGGTTAACCAGATCCTGCTGACTCACCAAGGCAGCTCCATCCTTATCCCCTCTAAACAGGATAGGAAAGAAACTCCCTTGAAAGCCAGGACCTGAAATGCAACTCCAGAGGCAAAAGGAAAGGAATGATTAAGTTGAAGATTAGTTGTTTTCTATGACAGCAAACAGCCCATCTTCCCCCTGGGAACTCAGATAACCCTTAGGAAGAAGTTTAGTTGGTCTCAAATAGATAGGAGTGAAAGAAGGTTTCAGCCCCAGTGTTAAAGACAGAAAGCCCAACAGTTTCACAGCCTCTTTCTTTCCTTTAGAAGAGACATCCTCACTTGATCATCACCTGATGGTGCAGCCCTGGTAGATAAGAACAAACTGGAACAGCAGCAGCCAGGGGAGGATCAAACACCCCAGAAGGTATTTCAAGCCCAACAACACAGATTTAATAACTTCCAGTGTGTTTTATTCCAAACAGCATGTGACCTATTTCAGGCCTAACTCTGAGCTGACTATAATTAACTGCTATTTCTACAGACTTCAATTTACATGAAATAGCTTAGAAAAAGAAAAGAAATTAAAGCAGGGCAATTGCTAAAGTTAAAGTCAGAAACCCATTTTTTCAGTTAAAACATCAGCCAAAAATACATTGCACATCAGGTCTAGAGAACAGCCTTCGAACAAAACTCCAAGGGAAATGCTTTAAGGAGGTTTTTACGCTCTTAGCACAAGGATAAAATGGGATTTCATAGTCTGAAAACTCTACTTTCCCTACAAGAACAATGCATGAGCTTGGAGCTCCTGTCTCTGGGGCAGAAGCACAGAACCATACAATCAACCAGGGTGGGAAAGACCTCCAAGTCCAACCGTTCCCAGCACTGCCAAGGCCACCACTAACCCACGGCACTGAGGGTGTGTGAACACTTGCAGGGACGGTGACTGCAGCACTTCCAATGCCTGAGCACCCTTTGGGGCAGGAATTGTTCCTCAGCTCCATCTAAACCTGCCCTGGTGCAGCTTGAGGCCGTTTCCTCTTGTCCCATCCCTTGTTACTTGGGAGCAGACCTGGCTCCATCCTCCTGTCAGTCACTTGTAGGGAGCGATCAGGTCCCCATGAGCCTTCTCTTCTCCACACTGAACCCCCCAGGTCCCTCAGCCGTTCCCCATCACACCTGGGCTCCATTGCCCTTCTCTGGCCCCGCTCCAGCACCTCAATGTCTCTCTTGTAGTGAGGGGCCCAGAGCTAAACACAGGATTTGAGGTGCAGCCTCACCAGTGCCCAGTACAGGGGGACAATCAGTGCCCTGGTCCTGCTGGTTATGCTGTTTCTGATCCAGGCCAGGATGCTGTTGGCTTCTTGGCTGCCAGGGCACAAACTGCTGCCATTAAAGCCTGCCATGAAATTCAGATGCTGCTTTTTTAACCTCTGTCCCCATTTCATCTACAAAAAGGGGTAATTACAATTTCCTTAACTTTACTTGGATATCTCTGAGACTCCCAACCCTAGTGAGACATGTTCCATCTCCCATGACCTTGAACACCACCACGGACGGATTTCCTGCCTCCCCTTCCAGTGTCACCCCCAGTGTCATACAAAATCCCAGCAGTGAAGACAAACAGAAGACAGCTCTGTTTCAGAAACCCATGCAGACATTCCACAAGGATAACACCTTTATCTCCAGGCTTTCCTTTTTCTCTCCCTCCCAGACCCTCTTATCTCCGCTAGAAAACGTTCTCCCTCCATGCAGGTGAGCTATCACAAAATCCCTTTTTTAGTCAACCTGACAAAGAAAAACAGAAGGCACCTACAGGGGTTTTAATTAGAACTTGGCATGCTACACGTACCCAAATAGGGAAATCCTTCTGCCCCCCACCTCCAGTTTGCTGCTTAAATGACACCTCTGTGCTTGGAAGCCATCCTTTGAAATGCTTAATTCTCTGGTAACTTTTGAAGCAGCGGCAGAATAAACCCATGGAAATCTTTTGTAAGGGAGGAAAACAAAAAACCTCCCAGTGCCCTTATCTGCGCCAGCACCTGCAGAAAGCCACCCACTGCATTTCACCCCACCGCATCCCATTGCCGGAGAGAGCCACATCTGCTTCACAGCTCAGCCTCAGACTGCTTCTGCAAGACTGGGTGAAGAGGTGATTCAGAGCAGCCTGAGGAGAAGGACTTGGGGGTGTTGGGTGATGAGATGCTCCTCATGACCCAGCTTCAGTGTGCGCTTGAGACCAGACCCCCCCCCAAGTGCTGGGCTGCACCCCCAGAGAGTGAGCTGCACGTCAAAGCAGCTCTGCCCCTCCGCTCTCATGAGACCCCACTTGCAGCACTGAGTGCAGCTCTGGTGTCCTCAACATCAGAAGGACATGGAGCTGTTGGAGCGAGGGCAGAGGAGGCCACGAGGATGCTCAGGGGCTGGAGCACCTCCTGTATGGAGCCTGGCTGAGAGCACTGGGGCTGTTCAGGCTGGAGCAGAGAAGCTGCATGGAGACCTCAGAGCAGCTTCCAGTGTCTGAAGGGGGCTACAAGGATGCTGGAGAGGGGCTCTGCATGAGGGACTGTAGGGATAGGACAAGGGGTGATGGGTTCAAACTGAAACAGGGGAAGTTCAGGTTGGAGATAAGGCAGAAGTTATTTACTGTGAGGGTGCTGAGGCGCTGGCACAGGGTGCCCAGAGAAGCTGTGGCTGCCCCATCCCTGGCAGTGTTCAAGGCCAGGTTGGAAGAAGCCTTGGGTGACATTGTCTAGTTTGAGGCATCTCTGCCTGTGGCCGGGGGCTGGAACTGGACGATCTTAAGCTCCTCTCCAACCCAAACCAGTCTGATTCTATGATTCCTAGCACTGCAGTGATTGAATAAATACAGCAAAGGCACACACGGCTTCCAGCTTGCAGGGTGTTTAGAAGAAAGGCTTTGACTTCGTTTAAACAACAAAAGGCAACGTCCACTCAAGACAGTCATGAAGTTAAGGAGAACAGACAACACAGCCCAGTGAATCAGTGAATTATAACACACCCCCAGAACTGCAAGAGGTTTGGGCTCCAAAGCACGCACACCTACTTAGCTGGGGGCTGAACTCTGCGCCAGCAACACGAGAAGGATGTGCTGTAGAACACCAGGGGATGTGCACAAAAAGGCACAGAGCTTTCTTAATTTACACAAGGAGTTAACTTCTAACACCCTGCAAGTGCAGGCAAGCCCAAAGGGAAGATCCACGTGCGAGAACACAGGGCAGGAGCAGCTGTGTGACCCCAGATGTGCCCTACTTCTCAGCTGACAGCTTCTTTGCCCCCTTGCAGCAACTCGGGCTGCAGGCAGACTCTTGCAGCAGTTAGTTCACTGTCTTGGTCTCTTCCTCCTCTTTCTTTCCACGTCAGGCCACTCAGGCTCAGTAGTGATGCGGTCTGGCGGAACAGTGTCACCAAAACACCCACTTCCATCAAAAGCATCATCAGAGCATGCGGCCATGGAAGGAGCAGAAAGCAGTAACCCCAAAACAGCAAAGAAATACAGCACTGGGTCAAGAATAACCCAAAAGGACCCAAAAAAGGGAACAGACGGGAATTAAGGCTTTTAAAAGTTAATAACAGAAGGGTTGTTCCCTGTTTGCTCCCCACAAGAACAGTGCATCATCATGTACTCTGCATGCTTGCTTGCAGAAGGGCTCAGAGGTCATAATCAGCCTTTTGCTGGAAAATGCTCCTGATGGGGCTTTATCCCAACTGAATAGTGTTAATTGTGTACAGCAGCAGCAGCAATTGCTGTCAGCACCATTTTCTCTTCCTCCCCTTTGGTTTTCAATGCTAGCAGCAGCCAGTCCTTAGCATCCCGAAATGAAAAGTACGCCTCTTGTTCCCGTTTCCCAGCCTCCACCCCAAACACAGGGGGAATAATGACACTTGCAAAGGACGGCCACCGAGAATGGACTGGGGATTCTGGCCTCGTAGTAGCATCCACATCAGGATAAAGGCTTCTACTACAGATAGCAGCTATTAAAAAGCCTCTGTAGTGTTCAGAGGCCCAGCTTGAATCCCCACGCAGTCCTGCCTGTCAGTTGACCTGCTCTGAATTATAGCTGCCCCCCTCTCTCAACTGAGATAAGACTTTTTATCTTGCCAACCCTTAGAATCCTCTGCTGATAGGCACATGCCTGCCCTTTCACTGCAGTCAAATTAAGTTTTCAGCTCTTTTTCTATGCTATAGACATTTCCATATCACCCAGCAGTAGAGGCACTGCTCAGACAACAGACAAGCAAAGAGCAGGTGCCATTAAGTCTTAACATACAGAAGGGCACCAGAAAGGCCTCTTTTGGCAAATAGGATGTTCCTCCCCTGTGGGTTTCAACAAGCATCGTGCTTCGTACTTCTGCCCAAGCGAAAGGCAAGCCACACTGACCACAACTGAAACTGTGGCTTGAAAAGGGGAAAACATTCACCTTCATGAAAGTACCAGTAGCAACTAACTAACGCTCCATTAAACAGGGACATCAACACTGACACTGCACTGCTTGGAGCTGCTTTGACTCGTCTCAACTTAAAGGCTTTGTTTCTTAGGGAGATCTATCAGTTGAACCCTCAGTAACTCCACACATTCCCCATGGTTTTAGCAGCCTGGTAACTGAGATGAATGAAGCACCCCCATATCCTCAGTCCTTTGAGTAAAGAAAGCTGGTTAAGGGGTTGGAACCGGATGATCTTTAGGTCCCTTCCAACCCAAACCATTCTATGATCCTATGCTCAAACCCCAAACCCCACTGACACTAGACATGGAAAACTCATACCAAGTTCAATGCTCTGATTAATCCTTCTTACACTTCCCAGCACCAACCAGTGCACTGTAAGGCAGTTAGAAAGTCATCTTCACTGACCTTTGGCTCCTCAGATGAAGTAATACACATTAGGAACTACTGAACCCTCACCATTCACTAACTGCCTTTCATCTTCAGCTCGTTTCAAGGCAGAACAAGCTCTTGTCCCAACCTGCTCAGCACATTCAGCCAAACCTCCTCTGTATTTCTCTGTGATGCCTTCTTCCTCAGTATTTGGGATTCAGAGGAGTGCAAAGAGCCAAGCACAGTTATTCCAAAAAGCTTTGAATGTGTTTCAGGGAGAGAGAAGGGCAGCTCTGCTGCACTGCCTCCAGCACAGCAAACCCTGCTGACCTGCACCTCCTTCTGCTCTCCTCCATAGCAGCATCAGCCATGGATACATGGATGCTTGGAGATGCCAACTACCCTGCAGGGACACAACAGGGCTGTGGAAGGAGAGGAGAACAGCCTCTCTGCTTGCTACTTGGCTTTTGTTGCCATACTGCACCTATCAACACAACCTCAGTTTCCATGAGAGCAATCCCACCAACACGTGAAATCCCAGTCGCTGCAGTCTCACCAGTTCTTCTCAAGAAGGGCCAAAGAGACTTTCAGAGCTCACTTTAAGGTAAAAGATCAACTCTGAGAGATGGGTGAGAACATAGTCTACTGTGAATTATCCCTGCCCATGGCAGGGGGTTGGAACTGGATGATCTCAAGGTCCTTTCCAACCCAAATCAGCCTGGGATTCCATGATTAGCATTAAAATCCTGCAGCCCCTCCAGAACTCACAGGTTTTTTTTTGTGCATAGAACTTAAAATACTTATATTTCACCTACAAACAGCGTTTGGAGATACAGGGATGCTTTCCACCCCCGGAGGTGCTCACTTGTCTGCATGGGCTCCAGCAGAAGACAGTCACCTGTCTTCAACTGCACAAGCTGGGGTAGACGTGTCCTACCAGGGGAGGTGGTTTCTAACTCTGCTCATCTGCTCCAGTGAGTGGAACATCATTAGGAGAAACTTCAGGACTCTACAGAAGAAACAAGGTCGCTTAAGTTCCTTGGCTCAAATGAAGACAGCATTTGGAGGGGGAGCAGAAACCAACCCACCAGTCCTAATTTTAAACAGAACCATCAGGTCACAATCATCTCTAACCTACATTTGGGTTGGGGAAGCTGTTTTGGGTTGGCTTTATAAAACCAGTCTGAAAAGCTTCGCATTTAGGGTCTGAACAGCTGAATCGGGTGCATTCCAAACACAGTAGCCTTAGAGATAAGCAAAGCTTTGCAGAACTTGTGTGCATGAAGTTATTGCCAACACAGCTGCTACGCTGTCAAATGCGGTTATCGGGGGACACAAACCAGCTCATTCTTTGCCTTGAATCCTGTCCTTCATCCTCACTGTGAAATCCAAGTGCTGTCTACTCCTCACAGTGATGTGTTCTGCTGTTCAATAGTCTGTTTGCACTTACAAGGCAGGTTAGTCAAATGCCCCCACCGTTTGCAGCAAAGAACCAATAATTGCCATCATTTGTGTCTCTTCTTTACTCTGTATTCCCATATTTACTGCCAGGCTAAAAACATGGGTCAGTTTTGCTCCCATCTCACTGAAAGGCAAATAATGGATGTACAGGAAGGCTTGTTACTCCTGCACTTTCCTCAAGAGCCCAACCAGAATGCTGCTTTCCTTTAGACACATCTCTGGCTGCTGTCAGATGCTCCATGAGCCCCATTTATACACGGGCCTCCTCATGAATTTGAGTCAAAATACAGCCCCAGAACACAATGAGGACTCTAAAAGACCTAAAATGACATCCCTGCCATTGGTGACAGGGCAGCTACAAGGCAGCAGCTTCACCACGCGGGGTAGGAAGCACAGCAGGGAGTTGTTTAGCAGCAACAGAGATGCCTTTGAGGAAGCATTACCTCATTCGCCTCCTCCACATCCATTCCCAATTGGAATGAGGATATAAAAGCCACACTATTCAGAAAAGACGAGAGGCAAATGAAGGCGCACAGCACAGGGAAAGCAGGGAGACAGAAGGACCTGCTTTCCCCAGCCAGCTCTGTCCCCCTATTGAAAAGCTAGAGCCTAGTATTAAGAAAATCTACAACAATAACCACCAAAATTGCCCCACTAATTTAAGAGAGGGTAGAAAAACCCCACACAGAACAACTCATAGCAGAGAGAAGGCATTTTAGGGCACCTTAGAAACAGAGAGATGCTTTTTAAAGCACACAAGGGCCACAGAGGCTTCCTCTTCCCCTCTCCCCCACACCTAATGTCTCTCAGTTGTGCATGCTGGAAACATCTAAGCCTCAGAATCTAATGAAACAATTGTCTTAAAGAACAAATTTGTTCCTTTGCTTTATTAAAATCAGAAGGCAGAAGGGGGAGGGTTTGAAACAGATTCTGAAATGGGAAAGCAAACCAATATTGGCTCCCAACCAGTCCTCCTGGTAGCACACTTTTCCTGCACTACATAAGCAGGTTCTAGCTCCTCCACAGGTAGAACCATGGAGTGGTTTGTGTTGGAAGGGACCTTCAAAGCTCACCTAGTCCAACCCCCTGCAATGAGCAGGGACATCCTCAACTGGACCAGGTTGTGCAGAACCACAGCCTTGAATGTCTCCAGGGACATCCCCAGCACCACTGAGTGGAAGACAGACCCATCCTGAATCTTCTGCCCCGCCGAACCCACGAGGTCTCCATCGTTCTGGGACTCCAAGAGCATTATCACACTCACAGCAGCACCAAAACCCCTGGTACATACTTGCATGGGATACACCACCTCAGCAGCAACTCACTCAAAAGCCCGTGGACTAACAAATGCACACCATCACAGAATCATAGATTAGATCATCCAGTTCCAACCCCCTGCCATGGCCAGGGACACCTCACACTAAACCATGGCACCCAAGGCTCCATCCAACCTGGCCTTGAACACCACCAGGGATGGAGCATTCACAACTTCCTTGGGCAACCCATCCCAGTGCCTCAGCACCTTCACAGTGAACTTCTTCCTTATATCTAACCTAAACTTCCCCTGTTTTAAGAGGTCCACATAGATGTGAGCTTGTAACAGTCCTGACAGAAGGCAAACCCACAGCTCTAAAATGGACTTTTCTGGATCTCAGGTAAAAGACCTGCAGAGACAAGCATAGCCCACGAAAACAAAAATCACCTAAGCCACAAAGAAGAGGAAGAAATGGAAGGAAAGAGCATCTTGCATATTACTCGCAATAACTGAAAAGCAATCGTTACTAACACATGGCACTCAAATGTGTAAACCCTGTTAAACTACTTCACTGTAGTCTCCAATTACTGACAGGAATGATTCCTTGTTAACTGATATTAATTGTGCAGCTCTGGTGTCCTCAACATCAGAAGGACATGGAGCTGTTGGAGCAAGGCCAGGAGGCCACGAGGATGAGCAGGGGCTGGAGCACCTCCTGTATGGAGCCAGGCTGAGAACATTGGGGCTGTTCAGCCTGGAGAAGAGAAGCTGCGTGGAGACCTCAGAGCAGCTTCCAGTGTCTGAAGGGGGCTACAAGGATGCTGGAGAGGGGCTCTGCATCAGGGACTGTAGTGATAGGACAAGGGGTGATGGGTTCAAACTGGAACAGGGGAAGTTCAGGATGGAGATAAGGAAGAAGTTATTTACTGTGAGAGTGCTGAGGTGCTGGCACAGGGTGCCCAGAGAAGCTGTGGCTGCCCCATCCCTGGCAGTGTTCAAGGCCAGGTTGGACAGGGCTTGGAGCAAGCTGCTGTAGTGTGAGGTGTCCCTGCCTGCGGCCAGGAGCTAGAACTGGATGATCTTAAGGCCCTTTCCAACGCAAACCAGTCTGGGATTCTCTGATTCCATGACAAGGTGCCCTAACTCAAAGACAGCATGAGAAACTCTCAGCAACAGGAGGATGCTGAAAGCACGTGTACCCATAACACAGCCCTGCTGTTCACATCTCCACTTGTGCCTGTGTGTGTGCTGCAATTACCTTGTTTCTATGTATAAATATAAACAAAACGTAGGATTCACTGTGGGCACAACCAACATTTATAGAAGTTGAGCTTGCATTTAGCAACCCTGATCTGCAATTAGCGCATCCTGGTGGCCTACACAGAAACCACATTCACACATTCCAGACACAAACCTGCTCTCAAAGCAGCCCATAATGACAACAAATTGCTAGATCACAAAATCCCAGCTTCCACCTCTCATACTTCGTGAATTTAAAGCTGAGCTATAATGAAAAGAAGGAACAAGTTAGTATTCACCTCACAGAGCTGTATTTACTCATCTAAGCAGTTGAGGTGTAGTTAGCATCCTTCCTACCATTTAAAATGGTACAAATGAAGGAGACGGGGGGAAGAAAGATGCTCTAAAACACCTCCTAGGGGGAAAACAGTCAATATATACAAACACAAATTCCTCCTTCATTGATTCACCTGAGAATCAGAGTTTACTTCATTTCCAGACACCCACATCCAAGCCATGAATCAGTGTGTTTTCTGGCTGAAAGCCAGCGCTGCAGTTCTAGTTTCTGTGACAATATTGATGCCTCAGCGCTCCATAGGCTTACATATAAAGGGATTCATTCAAAAAGAAACAAGCAATTTGGAGGGGTTGGGAAGTGGAAGTCTGGGCAAGGCCATTATAGAAGAGACTGCTCAAAAAACACTCCTGTAGAAGCCAGCTTGCTGAAAACACAACCAGGAAACAGGGAATCCATCACAGGAGCTATTTCTGCCACAGGACACGGCGCAACTTCCCGAGTGCCTCTCTCGGTTGCAGAACTTCATTTCTGGAGGCTTCCCCTTCCATCTCTTCTAATGGCAGCTAATGCAAAGGAAAAGGTCATTTTCTGTTTGATTATTTTTGCTTGAACATCTGTTTGCTTCTCTCTGAAAGAATGCACTGTTGTCCATATCCATCCTGACCCAGATTTGCTCCAGTTTCAACTGTTTCCAAGCTGAAAATCCTCACCATCGCTTGAAGCAAAGGGAGCGCTCTTGGCCATGGGCAAACACTTCTGTCTCCTTTGGCATGTTCTCAATGGGCCACTAAACAACAGCACAAAGACTAATGGATCAGAATTTCCTGTTAACATGGCACCTAAGCGACAGGAACACTCGTTCCCCTGAGAACACACTGAGCTGGGACCCGCAGGAGCAGGAACACCTCCTTGTGTTATGCACTGCTCAGCTCCAGTGTATTCCTTTGGCAATTCATTTCCATGATGACAATAACCACCACTTAGATGCCAGAAGATTGCTTGTTTGCCATCTAATTGGGTTCAGACGGTTGCACTGTCATTTGTGCTCCTTAGAAAGGACTCTGCACTTACTTCATTGGGACTGCACGAATCAGCGCTACCCACGATCCCTCAGCAAGCCCCAAACGTATTCCCCCTCCCAAACCATTCATAATAGAAGTCAATACCTTACCCTCAACACATTCGCTTTTCTCTCTGGGGAAGGCACTTGTGCTGCTAAGGACTTCACTGCAGAGTGCCTCTTTGCATTACGGCCTCAGTTTTGGAGCAGAGAAACATCTGGCCCTCAGCAGAAGCCTAATAAAGGACTTGTGAGTGGGCTTTTCCTCTCAAACCCAAAAGAGACATAAAATGTACACTAACTGATGCAATTGCCGTTCATTCAGTGAAATGCTGGTTCATTTAGTCAGGCTGAAAACCTGCCCAAAACCATTAAATAGCTTCCTGTAAGCTTCTGGAGTCCTGTTACCATCTCCAGAATCTGTCCTCAACACCCACAGCAACCGCACTGCAGGAAAACCATGCTTTAAGAACCCTAACAATGAGCACTAATCTCCACCTTTTCTGTTTTAAAGCTTCAGAGCTTGAAAAGTACTTCTTCCTACCAAAACCAGTCAATGATACCAGAGACACCCTTGAAGGCCTGGTAACAGAAAGCACCGGATCTAAGTGCGAGTACATGCCTCCAGAAAAGCCTCATAATCCCAAGCTTTTTAGTATCTCTGCTAGATTTAAAGATTAATGCTTTACATAATTCAATAGATGGTATTTTGGGGCTCCAGCAATGGATTCGCAGAGCTAAAATTACATAGAAATAACGGGGCAAAGCGGTTACTATAATAATCTTATAACCTTGTGTCCTAGGACTGGTAAAAGCTACAAATCCATTGCTTGGCTGGTCCAAGGCCTTTCAGGATTTACAGGGGCTTCCCTTGGATACTGGATCTTTGTGTCTTTTCTTCCTTTTAAAAGGATATGGCTCCGGAAAGTGGTAGAATCGCCATCCCTGGAAGGGTTCACAAACTGCATACATGAGGCCCTCATCTATGGTGGTCTTAGCAGCCCTGGGGAAATGGTTGGACTTGATGATCCTAAAGGTCTTTTCCAAGCTGGTTAGTTCTATGTTCTAAACCTATATTCAGGAAGAAAGAGGTCTGTCTCCTGTACCGCCTTATTTGATGGCACACTGAGATAGTGAATGACCCTGGAAGCCTCTGTAATTGCCGAGAGTAACATCAAACCTTGAGGGCATCATAGAATAGTTAGGGTTGGAAAGGACCTTAAGATCATCCAGTTCCAACCCCCCTGCCATGGGCAGGGACACCTCACAATAAACCATGTCACCCAAGGCTCATCCAACCTGGCCTTGGACACTGCCAGGGATGGAGCATTCACAACCTCCCTGGGCAACCCATTCCAGTGCCTCACCACCCTCACAGGGAAGAATTTCCTCCTTAGATCCAACCTAAACTTCCCCTGTTTCAGTTTTAACCTGTTACCCCTTGTCCTATCACTACAGTCCCTAATGAAGAGTCCCTCCCCGGCATCCCTATAGGCCCACTGGAACCACACAAATACACTTGACAGGCGAACACACCGTTTGCTGTGCCAACCACAGGAACCTCGTGCCCCGTGTGTCACAACCTGACAGCATCACAACCTGCGGACACTGACAATACATGGAACAAAGATAACGCGTTCTTACTGCTAAGAGAGTATTCCTGACAGCATCCACAGCAACGCCCTGACGGAGGCTGTTAAAGGCCTCGGGAACAGCTACAGCTTCTTCAGAGCAGCACACGCCTTCTCTTTAACATGAGAAACATGTTCAGGCAAAATGGCTTTTGCCATGTCTCGTCTTGCCCGCCCTTTGAAGGCCTTCCAGGTGTACCTATGTACTGAGCAATCACCAGGCAAGAAGGAATCTTCTTTGTACTTACCCTATGGCGTTCAAAATCAGGGTCTCTGTCCCTCATAGCATTAAAGGCCAATGACAGAACGGAGACAAAAACGGCTGTTCCCCTTCCATAGGCAACAAATGGCTCTAAAAGGCACATGAGTTGTTTGATCGTGCTGATCTTGTCACGAAACAACACTCGTGTCTTGTCTCTGAGGCCTCCAGTGAGAACCAGCAGGGTTCTGCCATACACTGCCTCTTTTCGCTCCCCGAGCTGCATTTCCTCCTAACCATGAGGACAACCACTCTGCAGGCAGAATAAATGTACCCACCCAGCTTCAAATGTCTGATTCATTCCACTCGTCTCTGTCTCTCCTGATCCTACCCACACCCATCTCCTCCGCTCTGACCAGACTTCACCCCCCAAACGCTGCCTTTCAGCCTCAAGAGAGCTGACAGATGTGAACCCCACTGGAAATACAGGCTGATCAACAGCAACCACCCAAGCAGGAGGACTACAAGAGAGCCAAGCACGAGCAAAGCCGAAGCTGAAGGTCTGCATGGTCAGAAGGGTTTTAAAGGAGCTGAGAAAACGAGCAAAACCCAAACCAGGCTCCAATGCACTGTCCCTTCGCTGCACTTGTGGAATAACAACAAACCCCAACCCAAACCGACGCAGCCAGACCCCAAAATCCTCAAGAGCTGTACGAAGGGTCAAAAGCTGAACCTCCCAGCTGAAAACAAAAGCACCACCCCAGCATGTGTTGGTTGGAGCAGTTACTCAGACCTGAGAAAGCTCTGTGGAAATCACTGCAAAGCAGGAAATGAACATCTGCTGGTTCAATTTATTACCAACACCATAGTGACACCGAGACTCTTGCTAGGAAATGAGAGTAGCTTCACAGCAGAGCAGTGGGCAAGCCAGGCAGCCCTGTTCTATTTCAAGCTCTAGACTCATGGGTTGCTTGACACAGGAAAGGCTTTGCTGAGCATCCTTATTTCCCAATGTCTTCAAACACTTACAGTTTCTGTCCTCCATGCTTTTCCCTTTCTGTGCCCCAAATGGAAACAGCTCCCTTACTTCAGAGCACTGCCAGCAGTAATTGTACAACACAGAGCTCACCAAACAAAACATATACACAAGTAACTGTGCTGATCTCCCTGTAACACTTCAGTTCTCTCAATGCACGCTTTTACTCCTTCCCCTGGCAGCCAAAACCAGCACGTGACTGTGGTGCGTCAAGAGAACAGAGGCAATTCAGTGCATCCTGCATCCATGGCACACAAAGGCCAAGTACTCATCGGCTGTAATAGAAGTAGGTGATGAAAAGAAGATTCCATTTTAAATCCCTATCTGCAGCTTGCTTCGGTTTAAGTGAATTCCAAAGTAAAAACCCAAACTTTTCAGAAATCATTTTGCTTTACAGTTATGAGGGAATAAAGCCAGCTTTAGCAGGAACCACGGAATCCCAGCCTGGTTTGGGTTGAAAGGGACCTTAAAGCTCATCCAGTTCCAACCCCTGCCATGGGCAGGGACCCCTTCCACTAGAGCAGCTTGCTCCAAGCCCCTGTGTCCAACCTGGCCTTGAACACTGCCAGGGATGGGGCAGCCACAGCTTCTCTGGGCACCCTGTGCCAGCGCCTCAGCACCCTCACAGGGAAGAGCTTCTGCCTAAGAGCTCATCTCAGTCTCCCCTCTGGCAGGTTAAAGCCATTCCCCTTGGCCTGTCCCTACATCCCTTGTCCCAAGCCCCTCTCCAGGTTTCCCCTTTAGGCACTGGAGCTGCTCTCAGGTCTCCCCTTAAGGAGCCTCCTCTTCTGCAGGCTCACCCAGCCCAGCTCTCTCAGCCTGTCACCTGAATGGTGCCACACTCTCCAGAAAAGGAACAACATTGTCAGAGGCAAGGAAATGACCCAACTTTACCTTTTACAAGGGGCTTCTTGCTACATCAGCTCTTCAGCACTATGCTGGTTTATGGAGCAGAAAATGAAGAAGTGTCTAGGGATGAAATATCCTTCATTCGAGTGAAACTGGGAAAGGAAACAGGAAGCCAGGAATAATCTGAGCCGGTACAATTAATCACCTGCACTGTTGGAAATACATCATGTAATGGCACTTCTCTTTAAATAATGACAAATAAAAGTGTATTTCCAGGACTAACGAAGGTGTTGCGAGGCGATGGCTTGCCTTCCTCAGCTCAGACAGGACAATCCCACACTGCAGTCCTTCACTGTCCTTCAGGGCACATCTCAAACCACAGAAGCTTGCAAAATGAGGCTGTTCCTGCAACCAGAATTAGGCTGTAAAGGACCCCAGAGTATTTCCTCCCCTGCAAGACCTGTCCTGAATCGGCACTCAGCAGTCCTTGCTGACCTGCTCCATCTCTCCCCAGAGGCTGGGGCAATCAAACAGGACACAGAAGGTCCCACAAAGCCTCTTGCCTTGCAAAAGCAGGCTTTTTCCACAAACTCCTGAGGATGGCAAGGACACAGCAGTGACAGAGCTCTCACTGTAACAAGCTCACAGCGCATACGAGAGGCCCAAATTTAACTTCCCGCTATTTATAGCTCGGCATAGAAATTGGGGTTTCATCTCGGTTAATTCATCTCCCACCCTGTCCCAACCACCATCCGTTTCTACCCTCATGAAGCAACCTTGGGTACTCTGCTTCCTGTTACAGGCAGAAAGAGGAAGACCAAGGCCCACAGCAACGCAGAATACCCCGTACCCATCTCTGCCAAGCGTCGTGCCATGATGTTCAGCCTTATGTAATGAAACTGAGATCTGATGCTAAACATCCTCCCTTCCCTTTGCCCCTCCTGTTATGTCCCATTCCCTCCCTCCAGCTCTGCCGAAGACCTGGCATTGCTCTTTCTTCCCAGCTGTGGGATTGACACTATCTGGCACTGCTAACTGACAGTTCAGAATGTGTTTACTCCCTTCTGGAACCACCTCCATGACATGACATCCACAGTGCTAAAGCTTCGGATGAAGCTGCTGCAGGAAAGATCCCATGCTCTGGAACTCTGCGCTTAAACACTCCCACTGAAGCAGTAATGATAATCCTCTCTTGATACTTCACCAAGAAGAACTCAAGATGCCAAGTACCCTCCCCAGGAGCTCAAAGAAATCACTCTATCATTCAGCAGCACAGAAGTCATATGAAATACATGGAAGGGGGAAAATCCCACCCCTCAGCAGAAGTTTAAGAGAAACTGGAGGCCCAGGGATGTGGGACTTGATGCGCTTTAAGTTCCCTTCCAATCCAAACCATTCTAAGAACCTATGAAACTGCCCACTGCCTTGCCTTGGCAAGGTCCAGAGTCGAGAAAGTCATTCGGGATGATTCAGAAGCCATCCCCACAGCAATGCCACCTTGACAAGCCACGCAAAGGAGCTGAGTCAAGGAGGGGGGGGGAACCCACAGAATCAGCTGAAAAAGCCACAGTCCCACCTACTGCCGTGAGGGCTGATGGTGGGAGGAGATACAGGGTGGTCATGAAGGGTAGGGACAGCAGTGTGGTTCACTATGGGGGCAGATGAGGGGTGGTCATGAAGGGTAGGGACAGCAGTGTGGTTCACTATGGGGGAAGATGAGGGGTGGTCATGAAGGGTAGGGACAGCAGTGTGGTTCACTATGGGGGAAGATGAGGGGTGGTCATGAAGGGTAGGGACAGCAGTGTGGTTCACTATGGGGGAAGATGAGGGGTGGTCATGAAGGGTAGGGACAGCAGTGTGGTTCACTATGGGGGAAGATGAGGGGTGGGCATGAAGGGTAGGGACAGCAGTGTGGTTCACTATGGGGGAAGATGAGGGGTGGTCATGAGGGGTAGGGACAGCAGTGTGGTTCACTATGGGGGAAGATGTGGGGTGGTCATGTGGGGTAGGGACAGCAGTGTGGTTCACTATGGGGGAAGATGAGGGGTGGGCATGAGGGGTAGGGACAGCAGTGTGGTTCACTATGGGGGCAGATGAGGGGTGGCTGTGAGTTGGGATCATGGGCGGCAGCCACGAAGACAGATCACTTTGCCCTCAGTGCCATGGGTTAGTAGTGGCCTTGGCAGCTGTGGGGAATGGGTGGACTCGGTCTTAAAAGGTCTTTTCCAACGCAGTTCATTCTCTGATTGCTAAAGGATTTGTGCTCTCTTCCCTTCTTGCTCCCGCTTTGCCATGAGGCTTTACCATGCAAGCCCTGTCTCTCTCTCATCTGTTACCATAGCAGCCTAAGAGAATGCAACGTTAACAAAAGATTACTTCCCCCCCTTTAATTTATTTATATGCAAGTAACCCACCGAGACCTGACAATAGCACTGCCTGCACGTTCACACGACACGAAAGGGGATATTTTTTTCCACACTCATGATACAAGAATAATTAAAATTCCTCTGGAGAGAGAGAAAAAAAAAAAATATCCTGAACTTCTGAGGATTAAGAGAATGCAGCAGAAGATCTGGATAGGCTGCTGGTCTGGAATTAGAGCTGGGGGGGGGGGGGGGGGGAAGCAAGAGGCTTAACAGATCCACAGCTCGAGTATCACTCTCCAGAAAGCTTTCCACTGTTTTCAACAGAACTGTAAGAACCAGCAAGAGGCTGAAGTGGGGGGAAAAAAACCCCTAATTCCAAGCATTTACATTTAATTAAAACTAAAAAAGGGAAAATGGAAAGCAAGCTGACTAGAAACAGATTGAGACATACCTGCTCCCGATACGCTGGGTACGCACAAAGCCGAATTCAGCTGCGAGAACTACTCGTGTACAATAAGCTTGCTTACAGAGTCTGAGAGGCAAGCAGTGAGCATCAATCAAACCCCAGCTGGGGTGCCTCTGGTGCTGTCACATCTCCCTGGCAGGGCCCAGCTCCAGCAAGGCAAGCACGACTGACCCAGGAACGGCAGCAGCTCCAGCCCAGAGTCCAGCTCATAACATGGTACCCTGGTGTTGAGGCAGGGCTGAGGTCAAGCTGGGAAGCCAATCCTTAGGTCAGGGTTAGGCTCAGGTCCATAGCAACTGGAGAGAGCTAAGAGGCCAGCCTGTGGGTTGAGGTCCAGACCAAGACACTCCTGGGGCAGACACTTGCGGCCAAGCAGAAGACCACACTCCTCCAGCACAGCCCAGGGACACACTGAGCCTTGAGCCTGGGCTCAAGGATGTGGGTGCAGGCCCCAGATGAGGTTGCTCAGGGCCACTGGGGTTTATTAGTGCCCTGAGGAATTTACAAACAGGTGTATCACCTTCCTAGGCCAAAGAAAATTCTGCTGTTTGCATCCCTCCCATGCCATTAAATTAACAGACTTGGTCCAGTAGCACTCACCATGTAAAAAGCAAGTTTGATCTCTCTCTCAGGAAGCTGCAAAGATGAATATGTATTATAATCTGTGAGTTCTATTCCTTTGGCTACGGCCCTACTGAGCTAAACACAGGTTTCAGAACAGAGTTCTGGTCAACATATGTTCCAGGTAACTTCCAGTTCACCCTCTCCCAAATCATCCGACAAACAGCTCCCAAGCACCTGCAGTATTTTCCAAAGGTTGGAATTTAATCCCAAAACAAGAAATCCTGGTACATTCAAGACATAACAGCCGCTCTCCTCACTAGAAAGATCTTATGGTGCCTTTAATTCAGGCATTTCTAGAGCTTGATATATTCAACAACTTATAAATTCAGCAGCAGCGTAAAAATCACTGCGGAACGCTGAACAATGCTCTATGTAAATGTATTCATAACATGAGGTTTGTGGTTCCTCACTGGTTACTGTGCATACAGAAACAGACAACTCTGTCGTGACACTGTTTTTCCAGCTATACCAAGGACTAAATCCTCAACTGGTTTTAGCGCCACTAAAATCCATATAGATAAAGCAGTTGAAGCTGACTGCCCTCTGAAATTCACTGGTTCCATCATCTTTATAGACCAGGAGGAGGACCAGAGCTATCTGACACTGGGGAGCAATTCCCTACCCTTTCTTTGGCAAAATGCCACTGAAACAGGTCTATGGGATTTTGAGTGCTTGACTTTGGTGCAAGAGTTACATTTCAGATAAAAGTCAATGCCAAGACAAATTGACTCCTGGACAGCACTCAGCAAACAAGGCCTCAAGACAAGGGGGATGCTGCAGAGCTGAAGACATTTTAAATATCAATCCAGAATCCAAAGAGCACCATCTTGCCAGCCCAGAATTTTCAGGGGGGAATTTCCTCCCCTTTGTTGATGCTTCCCTTTGGAACAGTCTGCAGTTACTACTCTCCCCATTATTTAATTCCAAGTATCAAATACCCAACATAGACATTAAAAACACTCCCCAAAGAAAAGAGCTTTTATTATTTCCTGTTGCATGCCTTCTGGGTAAGCAATTTCTTTAACAGCTCAATTAGAGAATGCCTTTGAAAGGCCAAATACAATTGGCATGATTCGTTTGCCAATAGTGACAGCTTCCTATTTGCTTTGATAAATGGTAAGTGCGCCATACAGGAACCATAGAAGATGGGCTGCTGAGCTGCTCTGACTTTGAGGTAAAGCAGAGAAACACTTCACTACCAAGCTTCCATGCCCCACTTACCAAGACACTTTGAGGAGCAGACGAGTGTGTAGACTTTGGTGTATTACCAATTCAACCCAACCCAGAGAAGGGCTTTCACACACGTGTGCGCCCGGAAAAGGTGAAGTGGAAGGTGTGAAGACCTTGTTTGTAGCAAGTGCTGGAGATCAAGGAGGGAAAAGAAAATTCATGCAATGAACGAAAACCATAGAATGGGTTGGGTTGGAAAAGGACCTTAAGATCACCCAGTTCCGACTCCCTGCCACGGGCAGGGACACCTTCCACTAGAGCAGCTTGCTCAAAGCCCCGTCCAACCTGGCCTTTAACACTGCCAGGGATAGAGGATTTACCATTTCCCTGGGAAGCCTGCTCCAGCGCCTCAGCACCCTCACAATAAAGAGCTTCTTCCTTATATCTAACCTGAACTTCCCCTGTTTCAGTTTCTCCTGTTGCTACAGTCCCTGATGCAGAGCCCCTCTCCAGCATCCTTGCAGAGCCCCTCTCCAGCATCCTTGCAGCCCCCTTCAGACACTGGAAGCTGCTCTGAGGTCTCCACGCAGCTTCTCTTCTCCAGGCTGAACAGCCCCAATGTTCTCAGCCTGTCTTCATAGGGGAGGTGCTCCAGCCCCTGAGCATCCTCGTGGCCTCCTCTGGACTTGCTCCAACAGCTCCATGTCCTTCTGATGTTGAGGGCACAACTGCATACAGTATGATTGCAAGTCCCAGAACTGCAGCTGGAATAAGCATGGGATCAAACTCACAATCCCCATTTTATGTCACCACCAGCAGCTGGAGGATAGCCAGCAAAGGAAGGGAACGTAGATTTTCTCTTCCCAAGCAATAATGTGAAATTAGTTTCTCTTCGTTTTGTGTGCCCAGTGCTGCTTTGTGCTCTTTGAACCTAAGTTTTCCTACAGCTTTCAGTGGAAGCAGAAATGAATGCTGAAGTTTATAACAAGACTGAGAATTCTCTCCTCAATAAACATCCTTCTTCTATTGTTTTCTGTAGCTGGTGACATCACCTTGCTCTTGCATAGCATAAACTGTCACCACTGTTTTGGTCTAACATCCCCACCGCAGCATTTATGGAACGTGGATCACATTAACAACACACTAAACAAAGACAGGTCTCCAAAGTTCCTATTTCTAACGTCTTTGCTTCAGGACATACATTATTCTACGTTACAAGCAGCATTTTAATGCCATGATTTATTCAATGCAAATGCACAGGGAAAAACTCAAGCACTGAAATCAAATGGACTATTAAAATCTGCTTCCAACACATACAAACACCCACGTGACTGATTTATTGATATGGTAACTTCACTGAAACCTAAAGACACACCAACCTTCAGGATCTAGCACTAAAAGGAACAAGTACAATACTCTGGCTCTACTACCCACTTCCATTTGTGCTTGCCAAATGCATGGGGCCAATTCCAAACAGCAATACACATAATGTAGGGCTTTTCTCAAAGGAATTCAAAGAGACAAGTATGCTCTTTTGCAACTCAATAAACTCCTTTTTTCTCACGCTCAAGTGGTGACCTCCTCTTCTTAAATACCCAAGTTGCTGAAGAGAAGGTGCAGCCAACATCCAGGCGCTGTCAGATAAAATCTACATTTCCAGAGGCATGACCAGACAACATGAGCCTCAAAAACGTTGTCCCTAAAAGAGACGGGGGGGGGGGGGAATGGAACTAGTGCTCTGGCCTAAACTTTGCTGCAATTGAAGAACAAGGGCAAACCAATGGCTGAGGCTCAGTCAAGAGAAACTCGGATTCGCAACATCTACTGGTGAATGCACTCATGTACGTAACACAGCAACATCTGAGGCTGGTGGCCATTCCTACTCCCAGTTGCATTCCTGAGCACCTAGAATAGGGTCTCAGATCAACAGTACTTCCCCAGGTTAACAATGAGCAGATGTGATTTTACAACAAATGGTCTGCCTACCTGCAAAATGGGACTAACCGTGTTTTTCACCTGAGCAAAGAGCTTCACAGCATGTCTGAGCAGCAGCAATATGAGATTCAAGCACTGTCCACTGCAGGGGTCATCACATGAGACAATCATAGAACCCCAGACTGGTTTAGGTTGAAAGGGACCTTAAAGCTCACCCAGTTCCAACCCCTTGCCAGGGGCAGGGACACCTTCTGCTAGAGCAGCTTGCTCCAAGCCCCTGTGTCCAACCTGGCCTTGAATGCTGCCAGGGATGGGGCAGGCACAGCTTCTCTGGGCACCCTGTGCCAGCGCCTCAGCACCCTCACAGGGATGAGCTTCTTCCTTACATCTAACCTGAACTTCCCCTGTTTCAGCTTAAACCCTTGTCCTGTCACTACAGTCCCTGATGAAGAGGGACAATGCAGATCATGGCTTTGCTGGGGAGGAAGGGATGAGCTAATTCCACCTGATTATGAAAGGGCAAGTTTGCAGGTGAGAGAATAAAGCCCAAGAACCTGGGTGGTAGGAGGGGATAACCTTGAGTGCCTGCTGCTTCAAAAGACACAAGGAGAAAGTCATGTCCAGCTTGCAAGCAAAGAGCAAATGTCAGCACAATGCAGTCACGCAGACATGGCATGGTTCTAACCCAAACTGGCTCTCAACTTTGCACACTACGTACAGATGTTCAAGAGATTGCTTGCCTGCTTCACAGAAATGGCTTTATGAAGACAAACCTATGGAGTTCAACTGTAAATGGAGATGGGGAAGAGCTACCCTAAATCTTAAAAGGCTATTCAAGTGGAATAACCACGCTGCAAAACAAGCATGGAGAAAGTGCCATTTTACCCCCCACAAGCACAGAAGAATGGGTTAGACTTCAGACCTGTTTAGGAAACAGAATCCACTATTATTCCAGTTTACACTGCAGCTCTGCATATGCTTTAAGTTAAATACATCAGCTCCCTCGACATCCATGGGGCTGCTTGTGTTGCAGGCTCAGCAGCCGCTGGGAACACTGGCCTCAATCAAGCGCATCTGCAACTTGAATGAGCAGTGGTTATGAAGCAAATTGCTGCTGAAATGTTGTTTTTTGTGCCCCCCCCCCGAAGCGTGAAGCCTTGTAAATAAAACTGCAGTGAAATGTGCCACTCTTGAGAGCATTCCCTTTCCCATGGAGTCATTGTGGCTCAGCAGAACCCAGCCTCACAGCTGGCAACTGCAAGGCTCTGAGCCTGTCAGCACACACAGAGGCTGCAGACCTGCGTTTCCACTGCGGAGACACTACACAAAGGGGCTTTTGCAATCTATTTCATACACAAGATGCTCAAATCATTTGACGGGGACACAAACTGGTTCATTAGCAAAGACAACAGAACCAATAAAACCCCTCTTTAAACAAAACCACCTCAGCTCTAAAGTCCTGTTGGACTCAAATACAGGATTCCAATGATACTATTTTTTCTCAAATGCTGTTAAATGTGCTGTTCCCTCCCAGAGATGCCTATTAAAGTCACTGAATGTACGTATGATCTGAAAGAGCTCGAGAAAAGGATTGCTTATTGAAGGAATTCTAACTAACCTGTAGCAAAACCCAAGTGAATCACCAATAGCCCTGCAAGAAACACGCACGTTGGGTTCAGGAGGCTGCATGCTGCTCGCTCATCCTCACAGCCACAGAATGAGTCATTCAGCCTGGGCACTGAAAGCAGCAGCAACAAAACCTCCGTCACTGGGTCAGGTTCAGCACCTCCAACAATCTTCTACAACAGGTAGCAGAAGCCTCCTGGCATCTTGTTATTTACTTACATTGCATTGTTATTTACTTACATTGCATTGTTATTTACTTACATTGCATTGTTATTTACTTACATTGCATTGTTATTTACTTACATTGCATTGTTATTTACTTACACAGGAGCCATGAAAACTATCCCTCTGGTGACTAGAGGAGTTCATGCTGACCACTGATTGATTCTGCTCTCTTACTCTTGGCTTTTTAGAAGCAAAAAGGATCTTATTTAGGAGTTATTTAGTGCAGCTCCAACTGAAGGCACTGTGCTTCTAAGCCTCGGGGTGGCTGGTAGCTCCTTTAAGCTTTCAAGAGACTAAGTAAAAGAGTAAAACTAAAGCAAAGCACCACATGACCATCAGTAAGAGGCAGAGAAAATTAATTCATTTGGGTTTAAAACTACCTTGAGCCAGAGGTCCCCGTCCCCCCCCCCCACCGCATCACTGCAAGCCTTGTCATATTCCTGACATGAACTTCTGCAAACCTCACATCACGAACCATAAAATGACTGCTTTTGGCTTAAAGGATAAAAAAAGCTTTGGAAGCAGTGTGCAAGAGCAGTGCTGAAAAGAAACACCATCAAGTATCAACAACCCCCATGAAGAAGGAAAATTTCCTTTCAAGCACGACCTCCAAAGGTAGGTAACTATAAATTGAACACAAGATCCAAACACTGGCGGAGGAGTTTGGTACATGACAACAGAGCTGAGCATCAGCTAGGCCAGAGCATCACTGCCATTGTGCATTGTGTCAAACCCACTGCAGGACAGTTACAAATTCCCTCTGCTACACGAGTCAAATACTCTACATGTCTGACAAACGCTCCATGTGCCTGTCAACCAAAAGCCTTATTGTCACCAGTTGCTTCCCGATTGAACTTCATGGAGCGTATCAGTACGATGGCATTAAGTAATGAATTCACAACAGGCTTTTTCAAACCAACAAGCCAAATACAACTACTAATCATCTACTACAGGCTTGAAAAACAAGGGTAAGTTTACCCAGAGGAAAAAAAAGGAAAAACCAGAACAGTTTTCACAGCTGCAGAAGAAAGGAAACAGATGGGATCTCTTCCAGAAGAGTGTATTTGTGCTGAACAAACATAGATATGTTTTGGGGCAAGAACATTTCAACTGTCATGGATAAATGCATAAATATGACAGAGATTCAGTTCTCTCCCCTAGCCCTAAAATGATGTATCTCAAAGACTATTGACAAGATTAAGATGCAGGTACCAAATCACATGTGAAGTTGAACTCACCTTGGTAAGTGACTGCTGAGCAGCATCCTTTACCACATTTGGTACTTTAACAAGTGGATTCTGTAGCACACAGATGTCATGCTACAGACCAGGCTCCAGGTGTGCCAGGCAACATACAGGACTGCTGCACTCCCAGTTACACACTGGGCAGCTTTTCAAAGGACTGAAGCCACAACACTACTCAAAGGCAGTTTATCCAAAGGAGCTTTCAAGCCTTCCACAGTTTTTAGATTGGAGTTACTTTGCTTCTGGCATTTAGATGTCAATTACAGCAGAGTCAAAGGAAGCAGGTGACGAGTTCTGCTCACTGGGCTTGGAATCATAAAATCAAAGAACAGTTTGGGTTGGAAAGAACATTAGGATCATCCAGTTCCAACCCCTGCCACAGGCAGGGGCACCTTCCACTAGAGCAGCTTGCTCCTGTGTCCAACCTGGCCTTGAACACTGCCAGGGATGGGGCAGCCACAGCTTCTCTGGGCACCCTGTGCCAGTGCATCACCACCCTCACAGAGAAGAACTGCCTTACATCTAACCTGAACTTCCCCTGTTTCAGTTTGAACCCATCACCCCTTGTCCTATCACTACAGTCCCTGATGCAGAGCCCCTCCCCAGCATCCTTGTAGCCCCCTCCAGACACTGGAAGCTGCTCTGAGGTCTCCACACAGGCTGAACAGCCCCAGTTATCTCAGCCTGGCTCCATACAGGAGGTGCTCCAGCCCCTGAGCATCCTCGTGGCCTCCTCTGAACTTGTTCCAACAGCTCCATGTCCTTCTGATGTTGAGAACACCAGAACTGCACTCAGTGCTGCAAGTGGGGTCGCAAGAGAGCAGAGGGGCAGGATCACCTCCTTTGACCTGCTGGTCACACCGCTTTTGATGCGGCCCAGGATACGGTTGGTTTCTGGGCTGCAAGAGCATGCTGAAGCAGCTCATGCTCAGCTTCTCATTGACCAACACCCCCCCAAGTCCTTCTCCACGGGGCTGCTCAGGATCACTTCTCCAAAGTAATTCTGTAAAGCTCAGCTGGATTCTAGATACTCCACGTTTTTTCCTTACAAACTTGTGCTCACAGGCACAAAAAGAATTATAACTCCAATGTTTTCTTAGCATTAGGGTCCTTTCCCCACTCAGAGGGTCTGGCAATTCAGGAAAGAAGTCAGTGACCCACAAAACCCTCTGGAAGAACACAAGGCACATACTCAAAGCAAAAAAAACCCGCAGAACACAGCCACAGGACTGATCTGATCTGAAGATGTGCACAGAAACACTTAATGTGGCTCTCGGCTTGATCAGTCTTACTCTAAATTGGGAATTTAGATGAAAACCAGTTTGATCTCTTGCCTAAATGGGAAGTTCTTAAGCAAATTGGTCTCATCAGTCATTCGCTTTTCCTGCTCATCTTCCTTCAAAGTAAGATTTGGGCCTATTTAAAGAAATGGTGATTTTGAAGAGCTGTCAAACCCTCATACATCAAAGGAGGCAAAAACCTTAACTGCTCTGTCAACACTTCCTCCAAAGGATGGACACAGACTATGCAGCAACGTTTATTCAAGCCACTTCAGAGAGATTTAGCCCCATTTCCAGAACACAGCCATTTAATCTGCCCTTTTTTATGCAGGGAAGTTTGACAAAGAAGTACCTGGAGTGAAATTCAGGAGCCACCTCTGCCACCCATCAGGAAAACACACAGACTGGATAAATACTCCTAAGAACTGTAGTAGCAATGAACAAGAGCCAGGGACAGAGAGCTTCACTGCATTATCAAGTGCCCACTTGGAATACCACTGTCCCACTGCAGAACCAGAGAAGCACCAAGCCTGCAAGCAAATTTGGGTTTGCAAGGAAGTACCAACTGGAGCTGGATCTGATGAAGCTCAGATCCATTTCCTTTCTGCTGCTCTTCCGCTTCACATTGGTTTGAAGGTGCCTGGAGCCTTGGTGGAATCACCTCCCCTACTGAAGCCATGGGGGTTTTAAGCAATTCCAGACCTGGACCTTGGTGTTTTATCTCTGGACCTCCAGAGAAAGCATTCCATGGGCAGAACTCTCTGCCAAGGGTTAGCAAAGTCCAAGTAACATTTACATCACAAAGAAGTTGTTTTCCCAAACTTCCAGGCACATTCCCTGCGGACCTTATGGCCACTGACAGATGGCTCCGTTCTGCTTCCTGTGCTATTCCCCTTTCAGAGTGCTGAGCTGTGATCACAGCACTCCCATGAAGTCTCTCTCCCCCTTGGTGTGTAGTTTGCCACCTCCACTATATTCTAAGATCCTGTAAAGAACATTCTCTAGCCTACCACACATAGGAAGACTCTACCGAACCGATGAGCTTGTCACAGTCCTGCAGGCAGTAAATGCTTTGCTGCCACACACGGTTTATCTTCCTATGTCACCAGGTTTTTAACATTCATCATGCATGGATACACACAAGAAAATGAATGTTGGTTCTCCTGAGTACCATCAAAGAAGTGTCATTTGGCAAACCCAAAGTCCTAATGGGAAAGTAAGGGGGGGAGAAAGTGTGTTTCATGTCCCCCCAGAAGCCATACAGCTGTATTTAAGCTTATTTAAATGTATGGTCTCTGTAAGCAAAACCAGCCCTCACTGAAGCACTTTGACAAGGGCATTTCAGAGAGGTAAGAAAGCCTCTTAAAGTTGTCCTGTCTGGTTTAAGCATCACACTGATGACCTGGATTGCCTCCCCATCCTGCATTACCCCGCACTTCTGACATACTGAAAGAACCACTTCTCCACGTTCTAAAAACTAGTTTTAAGAAACACATACCTGACAAATCCAGGTAGATTTTTCCCATTGGAATCTCTTAATCTTCACAAAGCTTCACGGAAGTAGAGAGCACTTTTTCTCTGTTATGTGCACCTCACACCATGAAGAACTTAGTAATCTGCAGTAAAAGGCCTTTCCTTTACATGCTTCTTACTATTTGCATTAAACACATGACAAAAGGATCAGTATTTAGCATCCTACAATGACATTATCAAGCCATAGATCTGGGATAGAGTAGAAAGACAGGAAACTGGTAGAGGCTGGACCTTTACTTCCAATTTTTCTACCACCTATCAATTTAAGCAGCAAACATTGTAGTTTCCACAAGTTTCTTGCTTAAACCTTTCACTACCATTTCTTAGTGACTAGGGGGAAAAAAAGGGAAGAAACAAGGAGGAGGAACATTTGTTGCTTGCTCTCTACATGAATGTTCACGAGGTGAGTGATTACTCAGAGAGCAGTGGAACACATTCTGACCCGCTGTTTTCATGGGGATGTACAGCCACATTTCAGTCAGGCTGTTCCCAATGAGACCGGAGAAGACAAAAGTGGAATCAGAGCACAAGGAAGAGTCTCAAGCTATTTGTACACACATAATGTTTCCTTCTGCAAAACTGCAGCATCTGCTAAAGAAATGAGACTAATGTAAGCTAGAAAGACGCAAACAAGCTTAGCATATGCAGGCCATTCTGCACACACCCTCCCCTGTATATTTCAAGTCTTTTATCACTTCTCTTTTCTATAAGGGGAATACCTCAAGTATTTGTTGAAAAAGCAGTAACAGAATCATAGAATAGTTAGGGTTGGAAAGGACCTTAAGATCATCCAGTTCCGACCCCCCTGACATGGGCAGGGACACCTCACACTAAACCATCTCACCCAAGGCTTTGTCCAGCCTGACCTTGAACACTGCCAGGGATGGAGCATTCAAAACCTCCCTGGACAGCCCATTCCAGTGCCTCACCACCCTAACAGGAAAGAATTTCCTCCTTAGATCCAATCTAAACTTCCCCTGTTTCAGTTTGAACCCGTTACCCCTTGTCCTGTCACTACAGTCCCTAATGAAGAGTCCCTCCCCAGCATCCCTACAGGCCCCCTTCAGATACTGGAAGGCTGCTATGAGGTCTCCACGCAGCTTCTCTTCTTCAGGCTGAACAGCCCCAACTTTCTCAGCCTGGCTCCATACAGGAGGTGCTCCAGCCCCTGATCATCCTCGTGGCCCTTCTCTGGACTTGTTCCAACAGTTCCATGTCCTTTTGATGTTGAGGACACCAGAACTGCACACAATATTCCAATATAAAACCAAACCAATAATACCATCAATGCAACCCCTACAGAGGGCCAGCTGGAAGGCAGCAAACCTCACAGCAGAACCCATGCTATCAAGAGTCACGCTTGGAAAAGTCCAGTGCATTTCTTCTCCCTGGAAAGCCTTTTTGTTTCAACATCTCCCACCAGCGCCCAAAGGCATGATGTATCTCGCAGAAGCTTCGCTGCCCTCAAGCTTCTTTTGCGCAGGTTTTAAGGCAACAGTTTGCTCCATGTTATTTTTGCCATTCTTCCATTACAAACCAGCTCTTCAACGAAAAAAATGTCACCTCTGATGTCATTTCTCCATCCTCAGCCATTACTCGCTTTCCAACACTTGCGATTCCTGAGGAGAACTAAGACGACTTGGCAAGATGTTCCACTAGACCTTGCAGAGAGCAATTTTTCCAGCCTAGTAGCTGGCCTGGCATGCGTTTCCATCCTCTAGGAAGGTGAAAGAAACCTAACACCTTGAGGGCTGTAGCTAAGAGTGCTGGTTGCCACTGAGAACCTCAGCCCTTGGAACGCTACAGTCCATTTAGAACAGAAAAAACCAACAAACAATCACAACCAGATGGGACAAGCAGAAGCAAAGGAAAGTGTAAATGGGTTTGGCTAGGACAAGGAAGATTTCTACAAGTGCTTAATAGAGTTAAATGTTTCAAAAAGAGAAACTCACTTCCCTGGAAGTTCAGCCCCCGAGGTGGTAAATAGCACCGTATGTCACTCCATATGTCAGTCAGCAAACAACCTTCCCAATCAGCTTTCAGAAAGCACTCGCCAGAGCTACATGTTACCCACGTTTCCCCACACAAAGAGGAACTACCTTACTTGAAGCAGTAATACAAGCAAAGCCGCACACTGTTCAAAGGTTCATGGTTTCAAAGGTCAAGCAGAGGAGCTCACAGCGCCCGAGTTCAGGGGCTAGAAGGTGTCAGTGTGTTCTGCAGAGAGTTTTCTCTGCCATTTCCACATGCCCAATATTCTGTGATTCTATTGCCCCTTGAGTCAGCCTAAATCACTGCATTTCTAACAAATTAAACACAGGCATTTAAATCACTTCACAGATCCTTCCTCTGAATGCATGTACCGAGCAATGAGGAGCTCCTGAACCACAGCAGGGAAGGCTGAGAAGACCTTCACCCAAACAAAGCTGGCAGCATCATGCTGGCAGCAAGCTCTTGTGAGCTGACAAGGTCACCAGGTTAAGTGTAACAGGGTTTGCTGGCACTGCTTACAGCATTCTGCTGACTTAGCTGTTGGTACTGAAGAATTCTTCAAACCTGTTTAACAGGTTCTCAGCTTTCTCCTTCACAAACTAGACCCACATTCATTCCTCATGCAAACTGGAGCAACCGCCAGCAGGAATTACAGTGCCTTATGCCAAAGCCGGAGCTCATTATAAAAACACTCATTAGTTTGAGGCATCCCGGTTTATGGCAAACTCTTTGGAGTTTAGAAAGTGTTAAACATTGCTTATTTCAGAATCTAAGACAACTGTATATGTGTTCGAGATGTACATCTGCATTCCCTGTGATGGTTTGCATTTTGAGCCCCTTACCTTCAGTTACGCTGATTCACAAACACTCCATCCTCTTGTTCGTGAGGAAAACACACGTTCAACAAAGCTTTGCTGGTCTCCAGACTCTGGCCACACAGGGTTATATAGAGAGATCACCGCCTTTAGATGATCATTTCCTCTGAACCACGTCTCCAGAGGAGCTGAACAGTCTCGGGTTTTGCCATTCTTACTTCATTCTCCAAGCCCAGGCTTTCAGGCAGGAACGCGCTCTCTAAATCTGGTTTAGAACTCAAATCACCAATTACCTAGGAAAAAACCTTGAAAATCAACACTAATTCCTCCTCTTCTCCTTATTTTAAACTTTATAAATAATTAGGAAGATTAGAGAAGGCAGACGGAGAGACGCTATCTCTTTATTATGTGTCCTACAGCCTCTGACAGCATCCTTTTACTTGCCTCTCCTGCAGCACCAAAGCTGTGCCCCAGGTTTTGCACACTGCCATTCTGCATACCTGCTCCCACACACTGTGCACAGCACACACACACACACACACAAACCTTCAGCACTTGGCGCCTACAGGAGTATTCAAAAGGGAAATTCCAACATGCATATGCATAAGTTAACACTCAGATGGAAATCCAAAACGACACAAGGAATTTAGAACTCCAGCCCTTTATGTATTCAAATTTGGGGGAATTTGAACACCTAAAAGAGAAGCAACGCAGCCTCCTGAACCAGCCACAGCAGGGATTTCTGAGCCACTGTCCCAGCAGGCACTGACAATATGGCCTTCAGCAAACCCTCCAACATCTCCATGTTAAGGAGTTCCTTCCCCAAAAGAGCAGGGAGTATTTGTGAGTCTCCCAAAGGACTGTTATGAAGATTAATTAAGGTCTGAGCGCTGCTTTGAAGATCAAAAGTGCTGTGCTGTTATTTATTATTAAAGAACAACAAAGTGCATTCTTGTTGTCTATAATTCGACTTCATAGAGAAACCAGTGAAGAGGCACATGTGCTCCCTGCCACGACAAGCTCTCATTTGCATAACAGCATTTTTAGTCACCAAAACCCCATCAGTAAATCTATACTCATCCCTTTGATATATTTTAAGGCCTTAAGGAATATACCCAATATAATTTCTCCTCTGATTCTTTTCCAAGATAAGCTTTTCCTATCAGATATATCTGACTCCGTTCTGCAATGCCTTTTATCCTATACAGAGCCCTTGGGTTACTAACAGTAGACCTATTTTAAAGTGCTTCGCTAAATGTGAAATTCAATACCTATTTTGGATATTTCCAGACAAAAAGAGGAGAGGGACAGCATGGAATAGGAAGTAATGTTGGAGGGGAGGAGGAAATCACAATTATTTTAGAGCTCAGGCGTTTCCCAGTCAGAAAATGGCTCATCTACATGACAAAGTATTTCACAAAGCTGCCCAATACTGAAATCACATAGAAATACTATCTTGCACAGTGTTGAAAGAGATGAAGTTCCCCAGCATCCCAGGGCTGAGATGTAACAGTGCAACTACGGAAGGAAAACAAGAATACGAGCTGTTGGACCTACAGGGTAGTGCGCACCAACAACGGATGTAACCTCAACAGCTACTACCACTCTTACACCTTAAAGGCATTGCTAAAGGGTCCAGTATCTGCGAGCTGCTGAGCACCTCTCCAGCGTGTCAGCCAGTGTCACCTCTGCACAGGAAATACTTATGTGTTACTGGGTAACTTTTTGGCTCTGTTCCCATCACCTTAGTTTGCACTCATGGAATTCTTAAACTCTGCAGCGCACTCTTCTTAAAAACACAGATACCAGATTGTGAACTTCTGTACTTTTCAGACTGCTTTCAGGAGAAAGTTAGGTTATATTTAGCAGCCATATGGCAGCCCTCCTCCACACACGTTTGCTGGAGATAAGAACTGACAAATTAAGTTTTCTCAAACACGGATCTCTACGGTTTAATTCCCAATTTTAATCTTCGAAATCAACTGTGGTTGGATTTTTCAACCTGGCATTTGGCGAACAGGAAATGCAAAGGGTACCTATAGCAAATGATGCAAGCAAGGGAAAGTTTTCTTGGCATCTCGGTGGAAACACTCAGGAAGCTCCTACGCTGTACTCCAGACAGCTAAATTCTCCCTAAATCAATACAATATGGATATATTAACTAAATAGCCAAGGGTGTATCAGCTTCCTTGTATTGCTTTGTGTATGGATGACTGGAAGTATTAGGTAATGAATACTCCCTATAGTGAAATCCTTAAAACACGATAGGTTACTGGTGGAGCTCAAGTTGCTGCGCAACCTTCCAAAGGAGGAAGCAAAAAGCACGGAGCCAACCAACCAGGACACTGTAAAGAACTTCTAAGATACAAGGACAACCACCATGGAGTTTTACCATGCTCCCGGGAGCCAGGTTCATATGCTGCCTGGAAGACAGGAAGCTGATTTTCCCTACAGCCCAGCCTCATGTCAGAGAATCTGCAGCCAGAGGTTAGGAAGAGGACAAGTGGGAAGAAGCAAGAGAAGACATTTGAGAAATGCTGTCATTTGGAGAGCTGAAAAGGCAGGCTGAACACACAACCTTCACTGACTGCACGGACCCCTTAGGAAAAAGGGCCAAAACGGGTACTGAAGGCCCATAAACAATTTAACGTTCCAAGAAAAAACTGTTTTCCTTTCTAGCAGCAAGAAGAATCACGCTTGAAATACTAATCTCTCAACTAAACCGTGCCCAGTTGCTACTCCCCTTGCTGGCACCTAGAGCCTTTCCAATCCTCTCTGCGCTTCTGGGGATGAGGAACCCACAGGACACCCCAAGCGATGCTCAAGGTGGCTGCAGCCCCTCCAAACTGCCAGGGCTAGTCCTCTCTCCACAGAGGCAGAACCAAGCCAGGCAGAAGAACACCAGATGCCAGTTCAGTCCCTGAGAGTCCATGTGGGGCAAGTCCTGCCTTTCCCTTCCACCCAACCAGTTCCAGAGCTGTGCAGAGTATTTCTTCAGCAACAGAAAGAAGGACAGGCATGAACACTACATGCATGCCTGAGCACACTTATGAGCTGTATGTACAGGCTGAGAAAGATAAATGAACAACCCTGTTGTTTCCTGCTGGTGGGTGATGTTCATTACTCAAAGAAAAACACTCACTGCTGCGGTTTCTCTCCCTCAGCACGAAGCAATTTTGAGAGCACGTTCTTTGAGTACAGCCCATCCTATATTTAAGCCTTGTAAAATTCAGGTTAGATCTAAGGCACAAGTTCTTCCCTGGGAGGGTGCTGAGGCGCTGGCACAGGGTGCCCAGAGAAGCTGTGCCTGCCCCATCCCTGGCAGTGCTCAAGGGGCTTGGAGCAAGCTGCTCTAGTGGAAGGTGTCCCTGCCCATGGCAGGGGTTGGAACTGGATGAGCTTTAAGGCGTCTTCAACTCAAACCAGTCTGAGTCTATGATTCCACGATATGGCACAAATCACTGCCTGAAGCAGAACCTTCCAGCTGGACAGCCCACTGGAGATGGAACCCTCAACAAGCCAGCCATCACATCTTGCAGAGAATAACCATTTCTTCAGCACACTGATTATTCCCTCCCATCTCTCCTGGGTGAGATAGCTAGCACAGACTGACAAAGTCAGACCACCACCAGGAAGCACGGAAACAAATTGCTCCAGAGGCCTGAATTATTTGCACAGAACATTGCAGAGAAAACAAAACGTTGAAGGATGCAATCAACCATTAAGATTTCTCTCCCCTCCTCCAACCCCCCCCCCCCCAAAAAAAAGCAGACACAAAAGCACACACCCTCATTTGTTCCAAGCTTGCCTCAGTGAAAAATAACTGATAGAATAAACACTCCTGCACGTACCTGATTATCAAGTTGGGGAAGAATAAGAAAGAAACTCTTCCAATTAACTAACTACTTTCTGCTTTACTTGCAGTAGTTGAACACTGCTGTAGAAAGACATAGGGAAAAGCAGATCTCTGGTCTTCTGCCAGTTTTTCCCATCCCTGAACAATTCCTCCTTCAGCTGCACAGCCAGAGAGGTTCAAAGGTCCCCCACAGCCTTTGTTCTCCATCCCAGAGTACTTACAAACCAACTTTTGTTCCTGTTTCTTCAATGAAATAAGCTGCAGCAGTTACCAATGAGTGAACTTGCTGTCTAAAGCTTGCCTTGTGCATCATTCAGCTCAAGGGCTATGGAATCCCATTTACGCTTTCAAGAAGAAATGATCAGAACTTGTTCTGACATCAAAATCACCTACTGCTTATTATATCAACCTCCACAGCATATACAGAATCTCAAACTCCTGTATAATATACAGTATTTCACACTCCTGCACATACAGAGAAGTGAGGAACAATCAATAGACTTTAGTTTACAGGTTTTATCAAAGACATCTTTTTGGTTTACCTGAAAATAAACTTACAACTATTGCTCCTTCATTTGGTCATTCAAGTCCAGCGGAGGCCATAAGGATGCTCAGGGGCTGGAGCACCTCCCATATAAAGATAGGCTGAGAAAGCTGGGGCTGTTCAGCCTGGAGAAGAGAAGCTGCGTGGAGGCCTTGGCGCAGCCGCCACTGTCTGAAGGGGGCTACAAGGATGCTGGAGAGGGGCTCTGCATCAGGGACTGTAGGGATAGGACAAGGGGTGATGGGTTCAAACTGAAACAGGGGAAGTTCAGGTTAGATATAAGGAAATATAAGACAATAGATATAAGGGTTGGAACCAGGATGAGCTTTAAGATCCCTTCCAACACAAACCATTTTATGATTCTATGATTTGGGAGTTTGTAAGAAAATTCTATATTGTAGTGTAAAAGTGGTATCTGTCAGCAATGTTTTAAGTAACACACACACATACATAATGCACTTGAGGCAAACAGTGAAACCCAAAGAGGGATTTTTTTTCCTGTTTATATCCCACCTGGAGTGTACAGAAAGCAGCTATAAAACATATTCACATTCCATGAAAGGATGATCTGGAAACTGCTGGTAAAGTTCGTAAAGATTCTATCAGCTGCTATGTAAATTTTGGGAGGAAAACAAGCAAGGTGCATTACTGAGCAGGAGAAGTGGCTTTTTGAATGAAGCTTTAATTTAGCCTTTTAAATTAAAACTTACATTTTCATTTATCCTTTTAAAAGATTGGCTGCTCCTCACAGGTGGGAACTGACCCTTTAGAGATGCTTCTTGTCAAACACACAACACTAAAGATATCAGCTAATCCGAAATCTAATGAAAACATTCACGGATCATAACAAGGAATAAAGGTGAATGATCCCAGTGAATACCCTTAAGGCTCCTGCAACAGTTAAAATTAGGCTTAAACAGAGGTTGTCCAGCTACGTCCTTCTTCGTAACAGCCCCACTTACGACCTTAGTGAAGTCAGTTAGAATATGGCCAAACCAAAGCCTTTTTATTTGGAAAGCTTTCAGGTTTTACACTAGCACAAAGCAAACTGTCCTGGGTTCAGCAGCAGCAGTCATTTTTCTCCTTCTTAGTAGCTGGCGTAGTGTTGTGGTTTCGACTTTAGCCTGAGAGCAACACTGATAACACCCGATGGTTTTAGTTGTTGCTCAGTCATGTTTACTCCGATCAAGGACTTTCAGTCTCATGCTCTGCCAGCGAGGAGGAGCACAAGAAGCTGGGAGGAGACAGTGTCAGGACACCTGACCCAAACTAGCCAAAGGGGTATTCCATACCACAGCATGTCATGGCCAGTATATAAACTGAGGGCAGTTACCTGGAAGGAACAGATTGCTGCTTGGGTCGGGCTGAGCAATTGTATTCTCTTCCCTTGTTATCTCCCTTATCATTATTGGTGGCAGCTGGAGGGGTTTGTGTTATACCTTAGTTACTGGGCTGTTCTTATCTCAATCCCTGGAAGCTGCATTCTTTCAATTCTCTTCCCCATCCCTCTGGGAGCTGGGGGGGAAAGGGGGAAAGTGAGCAAAGGCTGCGTGGTTCCGAGTTACCGGCTGGGCTTAAACCATGACAGTTCGTTTTGGTGCCCAGAGTGGGGCATGAAGTGTTGAGATAACGACAGATCTGACCAGCATGTGGCTAATCTGCTTTCAAAACACTGAGCACCATTCTTTCCTTTTCACACACACCTTGAGCATTACGAAGATTGAGAGCAAAAAGTTCACCTCCCAAGTGGCAGGAAACACTGGTACTGAAATTAAAAACCAAACAGCTTAACATATCAGGAGATACTTGTTTAGTCTTCAGGTGATAAATATTGCTCAGGTAACAAAACACACAGGGGATTTAACGTGGTTTTCTCTGAGAAACAAGAGTTTTGGAGCCACTTTTAAGAACCTCACACCTTGCCATCAGTTATTTTTAGCAAAACTGATTATCTCAATCTGACAAAGCTGTTAGAACACCCCCTTTCATCCTTGTGTCTTAAGAGCAACTTACAAGAGTAAGTAGATCTGTCATCCTTTCCTACAACTGGAACCCGGGGCCATGGCTGGGGGGACCACTACCATCTCTACGTACTGCTGAACTACAGCTTTGAATCGCACATGTGATGCCACACCAGCAAACACATTTTTCCACCTCCTTTATAACTTTATGCTTACTAGAAAAGATGAAGCAAAACCATATCAGAAGTAACACAGGACCACTATGGAAACCTAAGGCTGCAGCTAAGTAAGTGTTCTTCCATCCAACAGACAACCTCAGGAACAGTTAAGCATTTAATTTTCCCCTGAAATCCATAGGAAGCCTGGCTCCAACCTCCTTTGGTCACAGTTTAATGCACTGATGGCAGAAATGAGCAAAACTCTCCGTTCTCTGATTCTTGGAGAGTTATAATGGATATGCTAAATCAATGCTTTTCACCTGCAACCAGCAAGGGACGAGATGTCGACAGGCAAAGCACTCAGGCACATCAGGAAGGGAATGGAGGGGCAGCAACTGCAGCTTCTTCATCAGCAAAAGAAACTGACGTGACAAGAGGATGAATGATTCATTGATCAGTAGTTTGCGCTGAACTATTGATTCAAGTAGTGACTTCAAGCCAAAGAAACCGACGTGACAAGAGCATGAATGAGTCATTGATCAGTAGTTTGCGCTGAACTACTGCTACAGCTGGTGACTTCAAGCCACATCAACAGGATGTGCTCAGAGCTTTAGCCTCGAAACCACAGGTTAAAAGATAGGAGCTGCTGCGCCATATTCTCAGCTATAACTCAGAAATAACACTATGAACTCCAGAATTACACATGTGTAACCAAGACAGAGCCAAAGTGCACCCAGTGGATAGTAACAGTTAAATGTCATAACCATCACTTGACAATAGCATCTAAATAGATTCTAACTGTAAGTCTGATGGTAGTTAATACTGTGTTTAACAAAAAGCAAGATGATAACATAGGGAAACATATACACATTTACCAAAGCGATTGCAGTAAACATGGTAGCATTGGTTTATCAGCTTAAACAATCAGCACTTCATTAACTGCATTTAACAACTGGGTAGTAAAGTTTCTTGCCAGGTAAAATCAGATTGGGAAAGTCACCATCAGCTTAAACACGATTAACTTTCTGTGCCACTGCTGGTCAAAGCAAATCCAATTTACTAAATAGTTTAAAGGGCAGCTTTTAATTATTTTTGCACACTTCCAAAGCATGTAACACGAGAGAGACAAAAAATGTGCTACGCTGATCTACTCTGGACTCCAGCAACACAAAAAAAACACTTAAAACACAGAAAGGCTTCTTAACACATGAATATCAACCCCACCCTAATAACATTGCAGAAGCCCCCATGGTGTTAGCTGGGATCTTTAAAAGGAGGAAAACCACATACAGCTGCATCACGTATAATATGCAACCAAAGACTAACCTGGAGCATTCCTTTCTCTTTGCCATTACTCCAGTACTTCCTATTCCTAAAACAACCTCTAGGGAACAAATACACAGCAAACAAATAAACTCTGCTGAGTAAGACTTACACATTTTACCTGGTTTTACACATTTATGAACCCTCCCACAGAGGCTGTGCAACGGTCTGAAGTGTTTTACACAGCCTAAACTGAGGCAACGCAGAAAGGCAGCGAGTCCCCATCAGAAGTAGAGGCAGGATCCGACTGAGCAGCTCATAGCTGTGTCAATGGAGTGCCAACTTTGCTGCCTTCCTACACTTTTTACCCAACACAAGGCTTAAAAATGAAAACTTCCAGTTTCCCAACTCTGATTGTAAAGCACCAATTTGTTTTCATGGATTGAAAAACAAACCAACAAACCCAAATCAAACAAAAAGCCCCCAAATTCATGCTGAAAAGAAACAGTTTCAACCAAACTGGAGCTGACCCCCAGCACTATAACCTCAGGTTACGTGATTCTCCAAATGCTGGTTGGCTGGAAGACTCCATCTGCATAACAATAACTAAACCAAATGGCTTCCCTTGAGCGTCCTCAGTATGCATATCCCCTTTCCCGCATTGGCTAACAGCGCACAGCCAGCCTGTGCAAGGGATTAGCATCACAATAGAAATCACTCTAGAAATCCACAGGCTCCCACTGACCAGACTCAGTGACCCAGACACCAAACTGACTTTTTTTCCCAAGGAAAACAGCTGTGGGCTTTAAAAGTTGATAGACCTTTCAGTTGATTTATTTCATATTAAGGTAACAGACATCCTGAGGAAAGCTACCAGACCCAAGCAGTGAAACTAACAACTTTCACTGTGACAGGCACAGACATCGCATGTGCTCATCTTCAAGTTCAAATCCTTGCAGGAAATCTGGTGGAGGAGAATGGGTCTGTCAGGGGTCTGGAGGTGGAGAATGGGTCTCTCAGGCCCCTTATTGGCTCAGCCTTACCATGGGTGGAGGAGAATGGGTCTGGATGTGGAGAAGAATGGGTCTCTCAGGCCCGTTATTGGCTCAGCCTTACCATGGGTGGAGGAGAATGGGTCTGTCAGGCTGCCTTATGGGCTCAGACTTACCATAGCTGGAAGAGAATGGGTCTGGATGTGGAGGAGAATGGGTCTCTCAGGCTGCTTTATTGGCTCAGCCTTACCACGTTCATCATCAAATCACGAAGCTCAAAGGCTCTGCTTGTAGGGGATGCTGCTGCAGCCCACTGAAACCCAGCGTGAAACCACACTGAACCCAGATCCTGGAACTGGGGAGGGAACTGGCCCTGCATGAGCACACGCTATCTGACAGAAGCCACCCACATTTACAGTGCCACGAGAGCAATTAGTCCAGGGCTTTGCAAGTAAAATGTACTCATTTTCCTGCAGCTCTTTACGGCTTCTTCCCTTTCTGCCCTAACCCTGTAATCAGCCAAAATGGTATCGAGCCAAGAGCTATGAGACAACAGCTCCAGCCTTGGTCCCAACCGCTGGAATCACACAGAACTACACAGATAAGAATACTGTGAGAGGAAGTGCAAATGAACATAATCCTGAAGAAGCCAACATCTTCCTGGTACTTGTGGAGAGGAGGATGCAAAGGCCAAGGGAAACCATTCCATTTTTTGCCTCCTATACAAACACTTCCAGCCATAACAATGAAAAACATCACCTATTTTTGGAAATATGTAGAACGGGTTCCTGCAAAACACACCGAATTCTTGTATAAACATATGACAGTAGTTGACGTGTTTGGTTTGAAACGGGGGAAGTTGACTGGAATCACCCCCATAGCGTGGTCTGACACTTCAGGCACAACAATGCACTCAAACAGCAAAATGACATTTCCTTTTCAGACGTCCACAAAAGAAACAGAAGGCCAAGGGAAAATGGCCAAAGTAGCACTATTCCCCATGTTGTATTCAACAACATCATCTTTTCCCTCACTTTCCATCACAGAAAAACAGACTCTTCAAAACTGGGATGCTGATAGCTCACAACCCATCAGCGAAGGGCACAAAAGCACTGCAACATCCCAGCTACAAACCATAGGGAAAGTCCACAAGGCAAAACAATTCCCCACTGATATTTCTGCTGACCTGCCTCTGATGCTCTTTGTCTCTTGGCAAACTTGACCTATATACTTGAAACAAACCCCAGGTTATGACCACAAGATGAAAAGGCTGACTACTAATTTGCTTCTGGCAATGGAGTACCATTTCTGTATGTTATGCACGGTATCGATACCACGTTAACCCTTTCAGGTCTGTTCTTTCCCCCAATAGTTTCATGAAAATAAATCAGTGCAAGCAGAAGAACTATCTGCTTGCTCTTTTACCATGAGGAATACGTAACAATTTACTTACCAGCCAAAATAAATTGCTCACTCAAGGCTAACCTAATTTTGCAAAGCTGGAATGAAAAGACATCTGTGCAGCAGGGAAGATACCGCACAGCTCTGAACAAGCACGTGCACCGGATTTGTCTCTCTCACGTACAAAAAGGTATCTAAACCCATGCTCCAACCTCAAAACAAATACACTTTAAAGAGTCTTGGAAGCTTACTCTGTTCCATGTCAAAGAGGACTGCCTGGTCACCTACGGATAATGCACTTGAGGTTTATAGCATGTTTTAAGCTGCTGTCCTCTTCCCTTTCCATCCATTCCTCTAAATTCCAGTCTTACCAAAGCCAGCATCAACCAACCCCACAAATTGGACACCCAAGTCCAAGCCTCTGTCCAAAGTGCTGTTTTCTGTGCGATCTTGTGCGCAAAGTACAGAGGCGCAACATAAAATGACTCGTTCCCATCACCTTAACATCCCTCACAGCCATCGGTCCGGTCCAGATGGAGGTACGAGACACGTTCTCGCAGGAGAAGCAGCGTGAGGAAGGGAAACAGCAATACACACGGAACTGAGGTTAATTCAGCTTCTCCTCCAGTTGAAGCCATTGCTCGCCCAGAGCCCAGACGCGTTACGGATCTCTCCTCGCTACGACCCTTCCATCACCTCCCCACCGCGATGTGGTGGGAGAGATAACCAACATCTCGCACGCAAACCCGTCTCCACACGTGTGTGCACACACACACACACGTCTGTGCCACGCCTGTTGGGCGCTCCTCCCTTCGCACCGCGCTTCCAAGCACCCATGTCACCCGCACAGCACCCTCGCTGACCCACCGCCCTCCACTGCACCTCTAAAGCTCTAACACGGCGTTAAAGGAGCCCTGTTGCAAGCACCACAAAGGACAATGGAGAAGGAGGCCGAGCACAAAGCCGGGCGGCAGCTGCACGCTAGCCGGGGCGCGCAGCGCCGTTTTCCTCACGCCTCAGAGGCACGGCAGGCTGGAATGCCGATTATCCCTTCTTTCCTACAACGTTATCCCGTGGCCAGAAGGGAACTGATCCACCTCAGAGCCCTTCCCTGCAGGATGGGCACTGAAGGCGTGCGGGGAAAAAGGGAAAACGGGGGGGGGGGGGGCAGCCAAACCACAAATAAATAAATAATGATGATGATAATAATTATAACAATTAAAACCAGCACGACGGTTTAGGTCATTTATCGCCGTGAGAACGGCCCCGAGGTACCGGCCCATCCCTCGGCTCCAATGGTCCAAACCGCTGGCGAGGCGGCGGCGCGCATCCCCTCTTCAGCTCACCCATCCCTCAGGGCCGCCCCTCGCGATACTGAGGCCGCTATCGCGACACAGAGCCCTTATCCCCACGCTCACCTCGCTCCACCGCACCGAGGGGCCCGAGCCCCGGCGCTCCAACCACCGCCTACCAGCCGCGTCCCGCCGCCATGGCCGCCGCAGGTGAGCCGACGACGGGGAAAGGCCCCGCAGGAGGGTGAGGGGAAACCGCGTCCGGCTCACTCCCCCTCCACACACACACACGCTGCCCGGCTCAGAGAAAGGGCCGCCGGGCCCATGCGCGCTGCCGCCGCTCGTTGGCTCCACCCCGGCGCCGGGGAAGGAGGGGCTGGACCGGGTGGGAGGGCGCAGCTCCGGCCGGCAGCGGAGGGGGGTAACGGTGTGGTGCGAGGGGATGTAGAGGGGGGGTGTGGGTTAGGGGATGCTTGTTTAGTCTTCAGGTGATAAATATTGCTCAGGTAACAAAACACACAGGGGATTTAACGTGGTTTTCTCTGAGAAACAAGAGTTTTGGAGCCGCTTTTAAGAGCCCCACGCCTTGCCATCGGTTACTTTTAGCAGAACTGATTATCCCCGTTCGTCCTTGTGTCTTAAGAGCGACTTGTGGGAGTAAGAAAATCTCTGTCGTCCTTTCCTACAACTGGATCCCGGGGCCATGGCTGGGGGACCACTACCGTGTCCATGGACTGCTGAACTACAGCTTTGAATCGCACATGTGATGCCACACCAGCAAACACATTTTTCCACCTCCTTTATGACTTCATGCTTACTAGAAAAGACGAAGCAAAACCGTATCAGAAGTAACGCAGGACCACTATGGAAACCTAAGGCTGCAGCTGAATCAGTGTCCTTCCATCCAACAGACAACCTCAGGGATAGTTAAGCATTTAATTTTCCCCCGAAATCCATAGGAAGCCTGGTTCCAACCTCCTTTGGTCACAGTTTAATGCACTGATGGCAGAAATGAGCAAAACTCTCCGTTCTCTGATTCTTGGAGAGTTATAATGGATATGCTAAATCAATAGAGGGGTTGTTTGGGGCCAAGCAAGGGGCTTGGTGGGGCATGCAACGGCCTCGGTGTGTGCTGGTGTTGGCGATGGGGCTGTGTGAAGCTTTTGAGGCATTCCTGTCGGGGGAGAGCACTCAAAATCTTGTCAAAGAGGCCCTGGAGTTTGCTTGGTGCTGTAACTGATTTACTACAACCATTAATTGGTTTGCTACACTGTGCCTCCACTGTGTCAGTGCCAGCTCGAGAAGGATGCTTTACCTCTATCACAGGCCATGCATATGCGTGGACACGCTATTTACACACCCCGTTCACAATACAAAGCCTTCTGTTCTGGTTAAGCTTCGGCTGTTTTAAACCCGGGCTTGAGATGGTGTTGGTTTATCAGCAAAAAAAGTCCATCCAAACTTTTATAAGTGTTAGCCACAAAGTCCCTTGTTGAATGAAGGGACCTGCAATGCTGTAGCGTAGGAGCTTCTTGATAGAGAGTTTACCCCCGTGTTGTGTTTCAGTTGTTGACCCGATGTGCTTTATAGAATCATAGAATAGTTAGGGATTTGATGCTTTTTGGTTGTCACTTCCACCTGTGAGACACTGTAAGTGTAGTATGTGATCTACATGAAGACTCTGGTGACACCAGCTATGCAGAGTGGTTAAATAGCACTGTTTGCTAATGCATTGGGTGACTAAAGCAAGCTGGAAGCATGCAGAAGTTTGAGGTGTGAGCTTTAGAAGATTTGAAGACTTTTTGGTTGTGGCAATGAACATTTTCAGAGCCTGTTGGGAGTAACTCATGGTAACTGTAAATGTGCAGAGTCTGGAACAATAGCTCTGAGACATGTGCACTGCTTTGTGTCAGCATATGCGGTGCCAGATGCCAACAAACAGAACCGGAGTTGAGGACGTCGGTGGGGTTGGGGCTCCACATGTCCGGAGACAGTAAATCATAGAATCATAGAACAGTTCGGGCTGGAAAGGACCTTAAGATCACCCAGGTCCGACCCCCCTGACATGGGCAGGGACACCTCACACTAAACCATCTCACCCAAGGCTCTGTCTAACCTGGCCTTGAACACTGTCAGGGATGGAGCATTCCCAACCTCCCTGGGCAACCCATTCCAGTGCCTCACCACCCTAACAGGAAAGAATTTCCTCCTTAGATCCAATCTAAACTTCCCCTGTTTCAGTTTGAACCCGTTACCCCTTGTCCTGTCACTACAGTCCCTAATGAAGAGTCCCTTCCCAGCATCCCTATAGGCCCCCTTCAGATACTGGAAGGCTGCTCTGAGGTCTCCACGCAGCTTCTCTTCTCCAGGCTGAACAGCCCCAACTTTCTCAGCCTATCTTCATACAGGAGGTGCTCCAGCCCCTGATCATCCTCGTGGCCTCCTCTGGACTTGTTCCAACAGTTCCATGTCCTTTTTATGCTGAGGACACCAGAACTGCACACAGTGCTCCAGGTGGGGTCTCAGAAGAGCAGAGTAGGGGGGCAGGATCACCTCTTTCGACCATCATGAAGATGTTGTACCATGTCCCCTAAAATGAGGAAGAGTGTAGTTGTGTGGACTAAGAGGATGCAGAAAATACATCGATTACAGTGCTGACAGGGCAAAATCATGGCATTTACTGTGCTGGTGCGTGGTACAACCTACTGCTCTGATCCTGTCAAACCTGTCAACTTCATTAAGGATGCGCCAGGACCACACTCACTGCTGATAAAACCTTGGGGCACCAGCTTGCTGGCTCCATGTAGTAATGGGTGAGGAGGTGATCCCTATCTACCCATCACTGATTTGAGCGACTTTGAAATTCCTGGATGAAAGATACCCAGAGCATCCCCAAGTATGAGCCTTGCCCTCTTCATTAGATGCCATCAGCTCTTTTGAGATTTGAATTCTTCCTTATTTTGGCTGTGTGTCACTGTGTGATTTGTTTGCTCTTCCCAAACAGAGGAGTTTTCATTCTGCCTGTCTAACTGAAAACAAATGGTGGGCTGCCGATGGGAATGCAGCTTGGGAAAACTGGAGATCAAAGAAAGGTCTTGACTCGGTGCTGCATTTCCCCTTTAACTGCCTCCCACCAAGCTTGTGGCTTGTGATTTGAAGCTGCTGCTTTTGCTTTCTGTCTCAACAGCTTTGCTTAGGAAAGGAAAGAATAAAAGGAGAACGTTTTCCCTGTTCAGACTTTCCCTGTTTCTTGTTCCTCCCTCCTTGCTCTTGTTGATTTTCTGGAAAACTCTAATGGCTCTTCAGGAAACGCTTCAACCCGAAGGAAAAATACTAAGCCCCTGTATCCAGTTCACCCAAACAGGAAAGGACTGATGTGAATTGCTTCAGCCTTTGCCAGTTTGAGGTTGCTGCTGTGTGCCGCAGGGCTTGTCTGCCCTTTCCATGTGGGATCTGAAGGTCACTCGGCCCTGATCACCTCAGCAGCCAGTGCTTTCAGGAAAAGAAAACTTCCCCTAAGGATGAGAGGGAGGAATTGCGGCCATTATGGCAATGGTGGAAGTGTCAGTTCCTCCAGACCCGAGTTTTTGGTTTCAAACTGGTGCAATATGTATTTATTATCAAGAGCAGGGTTGTTTTTCTGCCGAGTGAAGACCTTTTGATCCACGGGGCTTGTTCCATGTGTTCTTTTGCTTCTCTACTCTGTTTTTTCCACTAAGGAAAAGTGAAGAAGGGGATTTTGCCTGGCTTAGAACAGTTGGAGGCCCTTTTTGGTCCAGGAACGCTAACAGAGAGATGCCTCAGATGCTGAGAGTAGCTGTAGAGAGCAGCTATGTTGATCGCTAGTTATATCAGCTGTGCTTTGAGAAGATGCTCATGGGAGATAACACTGTATCTTTCCTTCATGTTCTGCTTCTGGTAAATATTTTTCTTGGAGTGAAATGATAAATATCTAAGACAATCAGCTGCATTTGGAGATTTCTGGTGAGCTTTAGATGTTTGCTTTGAGAGGATGCTGATGCCGTTGCCAGACAGTACAAGACTGTTCACAGAGTAAGCCGGGACCACAACAAAGAAGTGTGAAAGGAAACAAACAAGATGGGGAAAAGGAAGAGTGAGAGACAATGTATTTCTGTTCCTGAAAGCTGCTTTGCATTCCTATAGAACCTTTCCTCCCAGTATTGCAGGGCACATCACAAGCATTAGTCATGCCTCATGCCAGATTTGGGACACGACTGAGGCAATTCCTGCCACCATTTAGAGATTAAGTTTCCTGGATAGATACAACCCAGGGAGAAAGGTGAACCCTTTCTGGTGCAGGGGTGTGGGAGCCACACTATTGTGTAGTTTCTTATATAGGGGTGTTGAATTTGGACTGGTGCTTCAGGGGGTTGCAGCAGAGAAAGATTATCTCATTTATCAGTCTTTACAAAGCAAGTGTTTGACATCCAGAAAAAAAGCATCATAAAAATGCAATCAGTTTCATTAATTTCAGCTTTAGTATCATAGAATCATGGAACGGTTTGGGTTGGAAAGGACTTTAAGATCATCCAGTTCCAACCCCCTGCCACAGGCACATCACACTAGACCATGTCACCCAAGGCCCCATCCAACCTGGCCTTGAACACCACCAGGGATGGGGCATTTACCACTTCTCTGGGCACCCTGTGCCAGCGCCTCAGCACCCTCACAGTAAAGAACTTCTCCCTTATATCCAACCTGAATTTCCCCTGTTTCAGTTTGACCCCATCACCCCTTATCCTATTGCTACAGTCTCTGATGAACTGTCCCTCTCCAGCATCGTTATAGCCCCCTTCAGATACCGGAAGGCTGCTCTGAGGTCTTAGCTGCTCAGAGGTTTTAGCTTAATCTTCATTTCAGTTGCTTGCTGCAGTAATTCAGTTAGGATTGAGATGCCAAGTGTGGTATCTTGCCTCTGTTAAAGCTGATGGCAGCATTGCTATTGACAACTGAAGCCGGGCTTTTTATCCCCAAGGTAGATGTTAGTGGTAAGAGCCTTCATCCAAGTAACTTCAGTAGCAAACCTGGCATGTTTGAGAGGGCTCTGGGGGAGGAAAGAGAAAGCCTCTGTCTCTACCAATATTCCTGCTCATGTTTTCAGGAAATAAATGTATCTTTTCCTGGCAATGGATATACAGGCTCAGTGGGGCTGATGGCTCAGCTGGTCACTCTGTGACCGTTTCCATATGCATGTTTTGTGTTCAGACATCTCCTTTTCAGCACAGATAGGAGATTGGTTTTGTCCCTACTGTATTTTATGGCTTGAGTTTTTCATCTATTTTTGGGTTTTAGCATCTTTAGGTATGAGAATCCTCCTGACTCATATAGGATAAACCCAACATTTCTGTATATGTGCACAACACTGTAAATCCACGTGAATTCTACACTCACAAAGATATACTGAGGTCAGGTTTTAAAGGAACCAGCCATTTAGACTGCTTAGCAGAAAACCTGCCCTCCTCTGAAATGATTTGGCTGAAGTAGCCATTGAAAACTCAAAATGCTTGCAAACACCAGTGTGAATTCCAATATTCTGTAGCCTTTATCCAAAGAATTGGATGGTTTTCCACCCTTTTCAAATTCTTCCTGTTCTGGCACCTCTGTGGAAAACCTTGTGTTTGGTTATATGAGGAATGAGGAGGATGAGAAGTGTTAACTGAATAAATTCATTTCTAAAGCCCTGAATGGTACCAAACCAGTGTACACAAATAGTCTCTGGGCCTGTGTAAAGTTCAGCTATATCTAAATACAAACAGAGCAGAATAGAACTTTCTATCCCAGCCTGTCTCTTTGATGGTCACATCCGCTCAGATGAGTGCAAATGGAATTCTGCCAGGGACTGGGCTGATTTCTCCTTGCGTGCAAATGTGGTGCTGTGCTTGGGATAGAGCAAAATTGCTCTTTTGACTGCTTGCTCTTTAACCCCTCCTTTCTAGTCTCATAAATGTTCCTGGAGCTATAGTGCCATGAAGCATCTGTGAAGTCAAGTGACTAGTTAGGTCAATCACATGCCTGTTTCTCCCAGGAGAGCCAGCTCCTAGCTGCTGGGACCTTGGTGGGAAGGGAGGTGGGACTGTATTGCAGTTCTCTCCCTATAGTTTATATACAGTTTCTCTCTGTAGAAAGTGATTGAGATGAATTCATGCAAGCAGGGGTCCTGCAAGACTGAGGAGACTTAGCACATGCTGAGCACTTCTGTGACTTGCTAAGATCATAGCACACCACTGAGAGGGTAAAGGTACAGGGCTGAGGGTAATAGAGCAACGTCCTGGAGCCCAGCACTATTCCTCAGCTGGGGGACAGTATCGGAGGCACGCTGTGATGGAAAGGAAACACGCAGGGTACACCAGCCCCTGCCTCCCTTTCACAGTGACCGCTTTGGTGCTGCACCCCATCCTTCTTCATGCAAATTAGGTTGTGTAATAATTTGCATATTTATGACTCTGTGTGGCCAGAGCTGCCTGTTTCTATTCATGTCTCTCCATTGCCTGAAGTGAGTGCACAGAGCAGACTGGATCAAGCCTGAGGTTTAGCTGCCACAAGCTGGACAACTGCCTTGTAAGAAGTGCACAGTGTCTTGCATTTTCGGTCTTAGATTCTCCATCTCTGTTAGAGAGTGGCTTAACCCCCAACACGGGAGGTATAACATAGAATCACAGCCTGGTTTGGCTTGGAAGAGACCTTGAAGCTTATCTAGTTCCAACCCCATGCCACAGGCAGGGATACCTTCCACTAGAGCAGCTTGCTCCAAGCCTGATCCAACCTGGCCCTGAGCACTGCCAGCTTCTCTGGGCACCCTCTGCCAGCACCTCACCACCCTCCAGCTGTTGTAATGAATCCAGCTGTTGTAATGATGAGAACTGTGGCAGTTCCTTCATCAAGAGCAGATGTGAGATGCTACGGGGTGTAGCAATAACGGGATGAGTAAAGTTCTCTTGTAGAAAATGGCTGCAGGAGATGATGCTGTGAACCAGAGCTGCACTGCAACCAGCAGGAAGGGGAAGGTTGAGGGTGGCTTCAGGCAATGGGGAGGAAAGACAAAGAAGGAGAAATGAGCAGGGAATTTAGCTAAAAGGTTCCTTCATTGATTGATTTAACTGACACTGGAGAGAAATTGGCCTTAGATCAAGTCTGCAATGCTTTTATGGGATTGCTCTGCCTCTGAGCATCCTAGAATGAGAGTAGGGCCAAGCATCGTGGCCCGAAGACAAGTAAACAAGGGATAAGAAATGTCCCTTACAAGGACAGTTCCCTAATATATACTTTACATGTCAATTCAGAGCTGTAGGTCTGTTTCACCTGCTGGGCTCTTCTATCAGGAGGTGGACAGGGAGAGCACCTCCTTCCATCTGGAAACCTGTTTAAAAGTGCTGCATCATCGGTGCTGTGTTGTGATTTTGAGACCTCTTGTGCTCTGGAAGCCCTCAGGCTGTCTTTGGAGCAGGGCCATGTGCTATCAACACCTTGAAAACACAAGCTGATTAAATGTGCCCATCAGGAAACGGAAAGCGCATCCCAACGTATTTAATAAATGAGAGTTTTGCTGCCTAATGTTCTGTTACTGGAGCTGCTGAACGCTTTTGAAGGTAACAGCATAACAGCTTTGTTCTCAGCTCAGAGGTGAAGGAGGGGCACCAGGTATTGCTGCAGGGTTTGCAGTGGCATTAATAAATAGAAATACGACAGGGAATAAGGTTATGTGTCTGTGATGGAAGAACCGATCCCTGTTCCATAAATGGGCTGAAAACGTGCATTTAGAAACCAAGAATGAAGGCAGGAATCCTCCTGGCAGTTATTCCCCCTGAGCCTTCATTATGGAACTGGCCAGGATGCTCCTGGCTGGGCTGTGGCTGCCCATTTTGCACTGGTTGCCCCCCCCCCCCATTTACCTTTCTGTAGCATCCTCACAGAAGCCTGAGCAGTTTTGCAGCTGAAATGAAAAGGTGCCTGGGTCTGCCTGAGTCATTCTTCATTCTCTCAGCAGGCAGCAGATTCAGGAGCTGGATTTGCAATGAACATTTATTATTGTGTGTCTTCTGGGGATACCTGATTTTTGTTAGCATCAGGTTCCATGACTTCGCATCATCAGTAGCTATTAGATGTATATACTCCAGTCAAAAGCTGCTTTTTCTTTTAAGCCTGCTTATTCTAGGATATGTTTTCTTCTCATTTCTAGGGGAGTTCTCTGCAGCTCTTCTGACAAGTGCAAGATAGGCAGTGGGAATGAGACCTGTAATGAATTCACTGGAGGCACAGTGCAAGCAGAAGCGCTGCTCTTGGATGAAGCTCTTCAGTCTCTGTGAGGTGTCTGAGAAGACAGCATACACTGTTCATTAGAATGGTGGGGTTTGTGAATGGCCCCCAGTACCTTCATTTCATGTGTGGTATGGAGAACAGGAGGGAGAAAACGATGTCTTTCAGCATTCCTCTGGATTCTGCACATCCCATCTGCAGGATTCCGCACGTTGGAATCAAGAGATGATTCACTGGAATTTTAGTCAAGAAAATCAGGGCAGCTTGAGCCCAGTTTCCCACCCCTTCTTGGAAGTGTGCATGTGCTGAGGGGGGTGTTGGCATTGAAAGGGAGGGATTCTTTACTATCAGGGTGCTGAGGCGCTGGCACAGGGTGCCCAGAGAAGCTGGGGCTGCCCCATCCCTGGCAGTGTTCAAGGCCAGGTTGGACACAGGGGCTTGGAGCAAGCTGCTCCAGTGGAAGATGTCCCTGCCCGTGGCAGGGGTTGGAACTGGATGAGCTTTAAGGTCCTTTCCAACACAAACTAGTTGGGATTCTGTGATTGCGAGCACTGACCTGAACTGTGGGAGGTCCAGATTCAGCTCTTGCGTTGCCAGAGACAGACTGAATCTGGCCATGTATCCTCATTGTACTTCGGCTTGGCATCCAGAAAAACCCCCTCAGGGATTTGGGGGTAAAGCTGCACTATCAGGGTGTCTTGCTGGTTTGTCACGGAAGCGTTAGAAGCAGCGGAAAGGACACAGAGAGGATGGTTGTCCCTTTAAATTAAGTTCTTCTTTTATGTAATGCTGCTTGCAGAGGAAATCTGGTTTTCAGCTCTCCGACTACCACAGTACCTGCCACTTACTGCAATTTACTCGTGAAACTCTAACTGCCCCTGCGTTCTTGGATCAGATGCAGCACCCTTTGATTCCTCTTGTCCTTTTGTCTTTGCTTGCTTGGCTCTAAACATTTTGTTCCCTGAACACGAGCCCGGGTTCTGCTCTCCCCTGTGCTGCAGGAAATGGGGAATACTGTTTCTGAAGCAGCGAGTTAAGAAGCATTGGCACACACAAGAGGAATTAGGACTGTTGGGGGGGTGTGTGTCAAGCTTTGTCAAGGATTCTGTCCTGCTCTTCCCAAATCTTCCAGTATTTTTAAGAGCAGGTAGTGCCAGGACAAGGGGGAATGGGTTTACACTGACAGGGGAGATATAGAAGTGAAGTCTGGTACAGAATGGTGCAAAGTCTGCAGTACTGGCTCTCAAATATGAATCTGGAGGCAAGATGCCTGCTACTGGTTTCCAAGTGGAGAATGCCAGAAATGAGGAAAGAGATTATTAACCCTAACCCATCACACCTTGCTACGGTCCCTGATGAAGAGTCCCTCCCCAGCATCCTTTTAGACCCCTATTTATTGCTCCTATTACGCTAGTATCTCCAACTCAGATTAAAGTCCTAAAAATGGAGGTAGCTACAATAGAAAATAAGGTGACTGCTGAGCTTGAGGTGTAAAAAGGCTCCTCCCTCCTGGATTGTACCAGAGTTGAAGTGTCGTGGCTCTCAAGTTTAAATGCTCACCCACGTTAAGTGCTCAAGATTCCACCCCAGTATGATTTCTTTTAGCCCTATGTACCTAGCCTTAAGAGCCTGACAATATTCAATGTTTCTGGTGTTTTAATATTGCTGAGGGAGGAGGAAAATTGTTAACCCCATAGTGGGCAGGCACTGTAATCCCTAAGTCTAAATTCTCCATGAAAACCCTCATGCCTGAGCTATCAGACAGAATTCAGGATGCTTGGTGTACTGTTCACCTGAATTGATGCCCTTGCCACTACTCAAAGCTATTTTCCTTCTGTCCCTGAATCAAAGTTGGTTTATTACTCTTTTATTTATTTTAATTGTCAAATTCCTTTTTTTGCTGATTAAACAAAAGGAATTGCTTTCATTTCGTAGGTCTCTTGTGGTTCAAACTCTTCACCAAATCCTATGTAGCCTAACAGTATCTTGGGACTGCTAAAGGTTATTGCTTGGGCTGGTTAAAGGGGAAGAATCCCTGCATGTGGTTTCCAGCATTCACTAGGTGGTGAGAATCAAAACATCTCTTTTGCCCGAGGATCTTAATTTTCTGGGAAGAAATTGGATGGAAAAGGCAATGGGGTGGGAGGGAGAATGAAGATACTTCACAGAGAATGTAGATAGAAGAGAACAGCAGGGCAGGGAGAGTGTGCAAGTAGGTCAGATGCACTGCAGACAAAAAAAAATCATTATTACGATTAGGAGAGATTAAGGAAGAACAAGCAGCAGCAAAGGAATCCAATTTCTCAAGCCACTTAAACAAGAACATTCCTTGCAAGGCAAGTTTTCCATACCGTGCACCAATCTGGAGCAAAATGGGAGGAGAGTGTCCCATGTGATGTATTTAATATCTAGTCTTCTGTATATTAATCCATGAATTCCTGAATAAAGCTCTTTTCCTCATTGCCATGAGGAACAAATGCTGCAGAACCTGCTGCCCACCCGTCCTTGCTGGAGTTCTGTTAAATTGGGAACTTGTAAGGCTATATTTATGTGGTTAGGTCTCCAGGTGAAGAATGCACCCGGTGTGACAGCAGCGCTTGCTGGCAGCAGGCAGTCAAGGACTTCTTCAGCACATGAGGTACCCGTTCCATCCTCCCAGTACATAACTTCTTCCTTAGATCTAACCTGAACTGCCCCTGTTTCAGTTTGAACCCATCACCCCTTGTCCTATTGCTGCAGTCCCTGATGCAGAGCCCCTCTCCAGCATCCTTGTATCCCCCTTCAGACACTGGAAGCTGCTCTGAGGTCTCCACGCAGCTTCTCTTCTCCAGGCTGAACAGCCCCAGTGTTCTCAGCCTATCTTCATATGGGAGATGCTCCAGCCCCTGAGCATCCTTGTGGCTTCCTCTGGACTTGCTCCAACAGCTCCATGTCCTTCTGATGTTGGGGACACATCTGAGGATGTTGAGAAGCTTTGCAATGGCAAGGAGATTCTGTGGGTTTTTTAGCTTTGGGGCAACTAGAAGTCTAGGAGACGTGCCCAGTGTGCTGTGCCTTACTCTCCTCATCCCTTTTCCCTTCTAGTTTGACTCGCTGCTTTGTCCCACATGCCACAACAGCCAGGAAATAGAGTTTGATCTGAATGGGGTATTCTTTGCTTCGCTTGTATCAAGGCAAAACCCAATACTGAGAGCTTTAGCCCTGTAAAACAGAACAACATTCTCCTCCTCCAGCGTGATCACTTCTTTTTGATGTACCAAACAATAGACCTGAATAGTAAACATAGGAAATGCCTCTTCATTTGCAAGAGGCACACATCCTTTGTAGGACAGACACACTGTGCTCTGTGAATTCCGTTATGAGCTGGGAAGTCGGGGCCTGTTTCAGTAGGCAGCTTTAGTTCAGGTAGATCAGCAGCATCTTTGACTTCACAGTGTGCTGTATGCTCCTTCTATGTTTTCAACATTGGCTTGGGTGCCCTTGACAGCAGCCACGACCTCTGAGCTGTTTGACAGAGCTCTGCCCTGTCAAATGTTTCTTAGCAGGAGCAGGCTGTTGGATAAATGTAAACAAGATGTGGATGGCTCTTACAAGGGCTTTAATACTGGCTAAACATCTTTCATAGCTGAGCACTGCTGCGGGCTGGTCCGCAGCCTAACCCAGCCCTGCAGAGCTGCTGACTGTGAGCCCAAGTGTGGAGAAGGTTTGGCTTTTCGTTAACAGCACGTTTGATGCCACTCATTAGTTTCCTATTCAGAAGGAACCGGTGGATGAAGCATGCTAGAACTTCACAGCAGTGGTTGCCCATGCAGCTGAAGTTACAACTGGTGCCTTCTCAGCCATCCAACCCGAGAGGTCACCCCTCTTTTCTGCTGCCTTTGTGGCAATGCAAACCCAGACTTGGGTTAACGCTTTCATTACCGATTCTCTGTCACATTGTCCCTCTAACAGTGTTGCCTTTCAGGTCCAAGCACTGCCACAACTCACTCTGCTCTTCCTACAGCACAGGGCAGAGCTTGGATAGAAATAACCTGGCTCTCCTTTGTTTAGGCAGTAGAGTGAGTGTGTGGGGGGCAAATCTCACCCCCAGTGTGTTTTGGACCTTCTCCAAAGATTGGCTTAAATGTTGAAGCAAGATGCTTATCTTTCTATTATGATGAAACCCCAGATCTTGATGGTTTTATCCATGTTAAGTAGAATCATAGAATGGTTTGGGTTGGAAAGGGCCTAAAGCTCATCCAGTTCCAACCCCCTGCCATGGGCAGGGACAACTTCCACTAGAGCAGCTTGCTCCAAGCTCTGGGCACCCTGTGCCAGCACCTCACCACCCTCACAGGGAAGAACTTCTGCCTTAGATCTAACCTGAACTCAGTTTAAACCCATCACGCCCTGTCCTATCACTGCAGTCCCTGATGAATACTTCCTTTGAGTCTTGCTATCCCAGCTTTGACGGGTCTAAGTTGGTCTATGGTTTCTGGGTTCAATAAAAACTATGCTAAATTATACCTGCTAAGATTTCGGCCTCTTACTGCTGTGTGGGTTTTGCCTGACAATAGAAAGTAACTCGGTATCAATAATCTTCCATTGCTGGGAAAATCTTGGGTAGGACATCCCAAAGTTTAGCATTTCAAGCACTGCTGTGGCATGTCCTTCCTGTGCTGGGTACAGACCCAGCCTGATGGTCTATGGGCTTGGAAAGAGAAGAGCAAGCAGGAAGGTGGGAAGTACAGCCACTTCTTACACACTAGCACATTAGAAATGCACTTTAATGCACACGTAAAGGAAAGAAAAGAGGAAGAATTAGGCCTTACCAATACTGTCTGGCTACGGGGCTCTATGCCTGTGTTTCTGAGCTCCGTGATGCCCTGCAAGTCCTTTTAACCCAGTGCCTGCTGAAGACTTCCCATTTACATGTTGCTGAAGAGTACTGCATTGCTTTGGGAGCTGCTGGAGAACAGGGCAAGTCTTGCAGTGATGGTTCTTGTTGTTCCATCTTTAAGCTGGCAGATTATAGAAACCTAGGCAGATGCCTTAAAGCATTGTGTGACGAGCAAAGCTCTCTAAAGGAACAAATCCCCTTTTCCATCCTCCGGGAACAGAATGTCACAAGTGTATGGGAAGATGGGACAGCTGTTACTGGAAAGGAGGTATCAAAGGGTAGGAAAGAAGCTAGTGCCACACAAGGAAGAGATGGGAGGCAGCTCTTCATCCAAACTGAGAATGAAACATGAAGTATCCCCAAACCTGCTTGGTGAGGGTGCCTGAGAAACACTTTGACATGAAGGGCCCCTTTGTGCCTGTGAGAGAGTGGCTGTTGTTCACTTAATGCCCTGGGCTCTGGAATGCAAACGCAATGTAATAAATACCTGAGCTCTTAGCACTTTACATGCTCCTTGGAGCTATTTCTTTGTGAACCTGAAAGCCTGGAGGGTATTTTAAAGACATCCCAAGCCATCATTAGGCCTTCTCGGTGGCCTAACTGCTCCATAAACTTTGTGCTTGGAAGTTGAAACCCTTGACTTGCCTCTTGCTACGGGAATTGTGTGGATCAAGGCTTCCATGGGGTGCTTTTAACCTAACGTGAATGTGATGGACAAAATCATCCTGGTGATTAATATATCTATTCTAGATAAGCATTAATCTATTCTAGATGAGCAGAAATCCTGTAACACCCGTGATGAATTCCCTACATGCATTCTCCCTCCCTGAATCCCTCACCGGAGCCTCATCCAGAGCTTTTTAGGATCTTTCTAAGGCTGCTGCTGTTTGTTGCACTGCACTACAGGCTGCTGGGGCTGATCTGCTGCAGGTTGGTGAAGGTACTGGAACCAGAGCCACTGATGGTGCAATTAGTCCTTATAGAGATGCTGTAAGTACAGCAGTGGGATGTTACAGGGTTAATGAACTGCTTCTTCCTAAGTGCATTGAGACTCTCGAGTGTACGTGCAAGGGATTCTAAGTTATTAACAGTGATGCTCCCAGCTATTTGCAGGGTAAAACCAGTTGAGTTGCATTGGAAATACTACATTTCACGTGGGATCCATGGCATATTTCAGATTGCAAGCCAAGATCCAAGGGTATGTTAGGTAGGGATGCGCAGCACCAAATGTGGCTTGTGGGAGTGCCCCATCAGTCCCTGTTGGAACAGAAAAGAGCTGGAAATGCAGCAGGGTGTAGAAACCGAAGGAGGTTCCTCAGCTTTCAGTGAAGACAGGAGCAAATGGAAAGAGCTTCAGTTCCATGATTCTTAAGCCCTGGTCACACACGCCATCAGCATGCGTGCAGCCATTGTGGTGCTGTTACATTCAGAGCCACCTGCCTTTTTAGCCTAAGCATTCTCTCCACCAGCAGCACTGTAGGCTTCATGGCCACGTATCTGTGTTAAAATGAGGCTGCCTAAGCTCTGCTGTTTATCCTGGCGCTGGGGAAGCGGTGCTATGTCTAGAGAGATTTCATCAGTGCTCAAACTTTAATAACTCAATGTGTCAAAATATGAGCTGTTCAATTACTGGTATTTCCTTACTCATGTCAGGGGGATCCCTGTTCCCATTGCTGCTCCTTGCCATGGTTCTTTAATCCTCAGTACAAGAATTTATTTCCTGATGAGAGAGGAGGAATGGAGAGACCTCTGTCCTCTTGGTGCTTCCCATGAATAAGCACAAAGTGCTTTATAAAGGCTTTTTTGCTGTACCTGGATGTATTTATCTCAGAGCTGAGCCCACTTACTGTGGGAGTTTGTGTGAAGGCTCTGCAATGCCTGAAAGTGGAAGGAGAGAAACACTAAGAAAGCTCTCTGAGGCCTGTGCCAAGCAAAGATGACTAACACAGAACCAGAGAATCATGGATTCAGAGAATCCCAGGCTGGTTTGGGTTGGAAAGGACCTTAACATCATCCAGTTCCAACCCCCTGCCACGGGCAGGGACACCTTCCACTAGGGCAGGTTGCTGGCACGGGCAGTGTATGATGCTCTGCACAGTGGTGAGTGCCCACAGCAGGAGGCTGCTGGATCTAGGAGGGAACCAGAGCAGCTGCTATAGAGTAAACTGGAACCAATGCAGCATGTTTTAAACTGCTGTTTGATGTCCCAGCATCAAACAATACAGAAGCATAGAGTGGTTTGGGTTGGAAGGGACCTGAAAGATCACCAATCCCCACCCTCTAGAAAAGCTGAAGGATCCCAGCCTTAGAATGACATGTCTGTGAGCTGCTGCACAGCTAAAACGTGCTTGATTTCTGCATGTATAGTCTTCCATCAAGCTCATTGTCACAGTGACAGTGTTTGTCTTGCTGGAGAGGTGTGGGACTGCATGTTTCTGTTCAGGCACTCTATGTAGTACCCCATGGAGTCACTTTGCATGTGCAGATTGACTGTGAGCTGCATGCTTGATAGCTCCCAAATTTCTTGGGGTTTGGAGTTTTGCTGTGCAGGTGCTGGAGCGAAGAGCTTTCCCTATCCAAAGGAGGCGTTCAGGAGTCCTGGGCACAGAGTTACCTGAGCAAAGCTGCTGCTGGCCATCCAGAAACCCAGGGGAAAAAAAGGGTATGTGTTCTTCAGATCTGCTTGGATAAAATTTCCTGGAAGGAGCAAGAGAATAAAAGGGAATCCCATGTATCTGAGAGCCTGAGACGAACTAATGAACGTTAGCAAGCTGCTCTGGGGTGTTTTGGGTTGGGGTTTTGGGTCGGTTTGGTTTTGCATCGCTGCATCCAGTTTAGACTGAAGTGTAACATCCGAACGCCACCATTATGAGAAGCGTGAAAGAGCATCTGGAAAGTTCCTCCCAATGAACTGCCCTTAACCCTTGGGAAGTTTCCACCACTTGTCATGGTCCTAAACCTTTCCCTGTTTGCCATGAGAAAAGATGTAGGCCTGATTTCCAGCAGGATGCTTTCTGGGAGCTTAATCTTGTATGAAGTGGCTTCATCTCAAGAGGATGAAGATGTAAGCAGATGTATGAAGGAAGGCACTAGCTGTGTATGGGTCACAAGGAGGGTTCAGCAAGTCTGAGCAGATAAACTTCCTTGAGGAAAGTCTGTTCCCATTTCCCTGAGCTCATACAGCAGCTGGTACTGCAGGGCTGCCACTGGGAGTGCTGGATGCTTCTGCAAAGCAGACGGTGGCAATAAAAATACTCTGCACCTCATTAGACAAGTCAAGGACAGCCCCAACCAAGATGTAGGTCAAACCTTTTAGACTCTGATGAGGCAGGGAGGGATTTCTGGCTTCAGAAGCAGGACTGGGGAGGAAGTTGAGGCAAATTCCATTGAGCAGCCTGTATACCGTGAGCTGTCGTAGAGTATGGAATACTCCAAATGCTGTGGCAGATACAAGTGCGTTTGCCTCAGTTACTGCTGCAGCCCAGCAAACGTTTTGTGTGCTGCTTTGACTCAGGAGAATGCTTCTCCTTTCGGTGATGTGGCTTTTTTGGCCTCTGCTCACCCATCAGCCAAAGCATGCTGCTACAGAGGCAAAGTGACACTGGCCTGGTGCCCATCTTCCTGGCTGAAAGACTACTTTATTAAAGCTATTGCTCTGGGGGCTCTGGAAGCTGAGCCAGTCACTACAACAGGCCTCCTGCTCTTAGAGGTGCCTGTCTGCTGAGTGGGAATGATACAGGGATCACAAATATAAAGGCTTGGGTTCCAGGATTCAGCCCACACCACTGACTTTCCCACTGTGGTGGTGTTCAGAGGCGCAGCAGTCCCACTGGGTAGATGCTCTGTGGGTCATGAGAGACACCAAAAGAGCATCCAGAAAGGCAAGACAGAAAAGCAAATTGGTTTTCTACAGGTGAGTTATCACACAGGGACTTACTAAAGACAGGGTGCAAAATCTGCAGTACCTGCTTTACTATTTTATCCATGAAACTGTGTATTCCTCCTCTTAGTATTCAGCTTCTGCTCGTGGGATTGGAGTGATGGTAAAACCATCTGCAACACCAGTCCCTGGTGAACCTTCATCAGGGCCTGTAGTGACAGGGCAAGGGGTGGTGGGTTCAAACTGAAACAGGGGAAGTTCAGGTTAGATGTAAGGAAGAAGCTCGTCCCTGTGAGCTTTAAGGTCCCTTCCAACCCAAACCAGGCTGGGATTCTATGATTGTGTGATTATTAGCAGTCTCGGTATAAAGAAACCCTCAAACAAGGTGTTACAGCAATCTCTTGTCCTCCTCCTGCTCCAGTCTATTCTCCCTGCTTAGGCAGCAGGTTCTAAACCAGATTCATAGCAAGGACAGAAGCAAACAACCCTAAAAATGCTGACTTCTCCAAGCACTGCACCCTGCCATTCAGCCACCCAGCGACAGAAGTACTACCAGCATCTCCCTACCAGCAGGCTTCCATCCCCTTCTAAAGGCAGATGTGTGGAAAAGGGAAAATAAAGTACAAATAGTGATGCTAAAAAGCTGAGAAGAAAGAATACCTTATTCAACGTAAAGAAGGCACAGAACAACAGGAAAAAAGGAAAACCAGACCTTTATTCCCTTTCCTGAATATATATATATGTGTGTGGTTTAAGGACTGGATAAATCAACCTGATATATTAACCTCTCAGGGTGGTGGAGGGACAATACAACCTACATCTTGTGCCTCCCTCTGCTAGACAGCTCACAGCTAACATCTCCTATGTTTCTGTGTTCCTTTTGTGTCAGCCCTTTACAGCCCCACTGGGAATATGGCCTGAGTAATGGCTTCTGGTACGGGTTTTCCCAGCAATGCCCTTGGCTTTACAAAGGGAAAAGACTCACTCAGTGTTGATTTAATGAGCAAAGTTTTAGATAGCCACTTTCTATATAACACAGCTCCCCCATTTCCCATTGGTATTTGAGGACTCAGTGCCTGCACAGGTAATAGAATAGTATTCCATGGAAAGGGGCTTATCAGAGCCTAAAAAGCCCAGTAAAAACCCAACCAACAACAGCAAAACCCTCCTGCTTTGAAATTCATTTCTTACAGCTTCCCCTTTGCTTGACCATGACCTTGAGAAGGAGCCCCAAAAGAGGAAAGGATGTGAGACCGTGATACACGGCTCAGGGTGCTATAACCCACTCCTTGCCCTGGGCCTCTGAAAACAGAACGGAGAGAGGGAGGAAAAGAGGGGGCTGGAATAGTGGGGGAGAAGGAGAAGGGAAGAGGGCAAGAAAAACATGGGAGCACACGAGGTTCAAACCCATTCTTTGGCTGCTTCTGCCTCCTGTGCCTGCGCTGGGGCCGTGAAGCCCTCGCTTAATGTACGTTTCCTTTTCCTCTTTCCCTGGGAATGGCAGAGTCGTGTGTAAGTGACCCTGCTATCCCTCTCTTTCCCTCTCCATTTCCTTTCCCAGCAGCATCTCTCTGGGATACGCAGCCATCTGGCTGTTTCTTGCAGCATGAGCCGAGCCCGTAGATGTCTCCTCTGGAATCTGGTCCTGCTTTAATGATTTCTCTGGCATTCCTTTACATTTCCTCTACGGCTCATTTGTGCCCCTGGAGCACTCTGCCCTTTTGTATCCCACGTACATTCGTGTTCCCTCCTTCCCCCAGAACTTTCCAACATTATGATTGGGTTTCTGTTATTTTTTAGTGCATTTTTCCTCACGTTTCCCTGCTTCCTGTTAGCGCAGGGAGCACCATCCCGCTCCTAACAGGCATCAGTTTTAATCCCATCCATCCTGGGTCAAGACACTGACCTCCGAGGCATTGCTGGAGGCGGAAAGGGAAGATGCAAACGATTGCAGAGGAAGTTCAGCCCTGGGATAAAGAGCAAGAATCCTTAGCTTCTCCCCCTTTGTGCTAGGAGTAAAATGCAGCCTGCTTAACTCCTTCGCTTCCAGGAGCAAGCAAAGATGCTGGGAAAGAGAGAGGGGAACAAAAAGGATCACCTTGCATGAAAAGACCATCTCTTCTACGTTGCTAAGAGAGCATGAGGTATACTGACAGTGTAACAGTAAAGTGGCAGTGTGTCCTGGGCATCGTCCTGCCCCTTTCCTCTTCTAGGGTATCTCATCGTGTTACCTTAGAGCTGCTGTGAAGAGATTTATTGATGGACTTCTCAGGAAAGAATGGATTGAAGCTGTAGAATGAGAGCTGCATTTCTGCCTGGTGCTGAGATAATCTATGAAGATTACAGGGCTATTGTTCTAGGCTCTCTATTTGAGACATTTTCCTTCGTATTTCATTCCTCTTGACGCAACAGCAAACTTTCCAGAGCTGTTTTCTTGTGCTTGATGCCATCAGGCCAGGGCTGAAGATAAAGCTGGTGCTTCCTGAACCACTGCAAGTGTTACGTGTGACAAGCAGCGTGCAGGGATGATGTGCAGAGAGGAGGTTGGATGGCCACTGACAGCTTCACAGTGGCGAAGGATATGGACCCACAATAATTAAACAACTGGGTCTCATTGGAGCTCATGACAACTTCCAGAGGCTGCTGGAAGCGATTCCAGATGTGTTCTTCAGAACCTCTGGTTGTTGAGAGCATCCGTGCACTGGGAGGGCTGCGTGTGGCATCACTCTTTCTCCTTCAGAACTGAGTGATGGCGATGAGATCAGCAGCATTCAGGACACCCAAAAGCCAAAGCCTTTTACATGTTCCTCCAGTAACTGTGTCCTTTCGAGGGCTCACAGATGTGCACAGCTGTGCACTTGACCAGGACACAAAGGCTTCTCTCTGTATATCGCCTGGAAAACCACTTCCTTCTTCATGCACAGCTACTCCGAGGGCATATCCACAGTGGAATTTGGGAGCGGGAGCCCCAAAGGAACCTGAGACTGTACAGAGCAAGGAATTTCGCCTGCTTATCCTCATGGCTGGCCTGATACCTCCCCCTGCCGTTCCCTGGCTGCTTGGCACTCAGCATCCACCTCCAGCTCTGGGTCCCTCCTGTAGGAATGCTGTATAACCCATTCTCTGTTTCCCCGTGGTTGGGATAACGCCAGTTCTCCCTCTGCCTCCTCGGGCTGGGGTTTAAGACATTGATTTGCTAAGGTTTGCACGGGGTTATTTTATGTATTATAGTACTGAATCCTGGAATGGTTTAAGTTGGAAAGAACCTTAAAGCTCATCTGGTCCTAACCTTGCACTAGAGCAGGTTGCTCCAAGCCCCATCCAGCCTGGCCTTGAACACTGCCAGGGATGACAACGTATGCCCTCAGCACCATTAGAGGCCTTCCTTTGTCCTTCGCAGCATGAACACTTCTAGGCTGAGATTGGTTTCTTTTTCAGTGGTTTTCAAGTAAAAGATGTAAGGATACAATTATGGGAGAAAAGAGGGAGGAAGAAGATTAACTCAGGCCCATCCAAGACCCTTCACTGTTCTATGCAAACCATGTGGTGTGAAGCAGGCAGGCAGTGTTACCAAGGTGTGTGCAGGCTAACCTCGGTGCTGCTGGGGTAGGAAAAGTGCTACCCTGTCTGCAGAGACAGAATAACATTAGACTGGAAAACATTGGTTAAAGGGGTGGGTTTTATTCAGCAACCAGCTCAAGGGGTGCTCATCCTATTAAAAGTGACTATTGCTCTCCAAAGGAAAAGCAGCTCCAATGGTAAGAGCAGAGTGAGGCAGACAAATGAGAGGCAGAAGGGGGTACATGCACCCACGATTTTGCCCATTATGGTACAGAAGTTCAGGCTGAATGCTTCAGCAAAGCTTTGGGATGTTTTGCTCCCTCATTTCCTCGGTTTGAGCTGCTGTGCAGCAGGAAGAGGGGATGCTCGTGTGCTGGGCTGAGGCTCTGCTCTCATCCGATGGGCTTCTCTAGGAAAGGCAGGGCTGCAGGACTTGGGGGGGACACTGATGGTTTGCAACCCTGCTTTTACCTTGCACCTTGGGTGCCCTCAGCAGAGCAGAAGGACCTTTGCTAAAGGCCAGCCAGAATAGGGGTCGAAGCTGGACGCCTTAAAATAGCTTTCTAGTGATGAGCATACTGATTTTAGAGGTGATAAATCCTGCTCTGTGCGAGAGCTTACAGAATTATAACACTTCATTAAAACCACTTTCAAAAAATCATTAGAAGTTTTAACATTGGAACTCAAGTCTTTCTAAATCAGCACCGAGATGCTACAGCTGAACGCACCCAGCTTAGATGTAAAACCGCTCTTTTGCAGAGGCACGTCTCAGCAGATGGATCAGTTCTCTGTTTCAGGATGCCACCAAATGAAGGCTTTATGGGCGCCTTTCTGAAGCTGCTGTTTCTCCCTCAAATGACTAACCAGAGCAGTTCAAGGACCTCCGCATTGAGGTGCCTGGATAGCTTTATGGTACGTGCTTTAACTCCCTGAATGTGCTGCTACTGCCCAGAGAAGCTGTGGCTGCCCCATCCCTGGCAGTGTTCAAGGCCAGGTTGGACACAGGGGCTTGGAGCAAGCTGCTCTAGTGGAAGGGGTCCCTGCCCGTGGCAGGGGTTGGAGCTGGAGGAGCTTTAAGGTCCCTTCCAACCCAAACCAGGCTGGGATTCTGTGATTCTCTTGCTTGGTAGGGAGCATGACTTGAATAATGGGAAGAGAAGGCTGGGGTTCAGATTATGCAGGTTATACTTCTGCCCATGGGAGAAAGTGGATGGCAGTTATTAAGATGAGATAATATACCCATTTGTCTAAAACCAGTTATAGCAGTGGAACAGGAGACATTTCAGTTACAATACAGTTGGCTCCAATGGCGTAGCTTTTAGCTGCAAATGTACCACTACAAACTGACCCAGTCCACACAAACTGGAAGTCAGCCCCTGCCCACCCACAGTTTCACAGTGGGCTTAGGAAAACTCAGTCTGATGGAAATGAGACTGAGCTGAGGAGCTCTGTGGAGTGACTTGGAGCAAGGGCTGTCTTTCTGGGACACATGGGGGTGATGCATGAGCCTGGTCCTGCCTGTGATGAAGAGTTATCTGGGAATAAGGATATGCAAAACGGAGCATAAGGCTGGTAGTGACTTGGGAACAGAAGAGAGACCCAGAATTGGGCAAGCTGGTTTCTATAACAAAGCTAAAATACTCATCCCAAGCATATTCCTTCATCTTCTGTTTCCCTGTTTATATGGTGGGCAACAAAGTCTATATCTAACACCACTACCATGAGAGTTTTAACACCTTTAAGCAGAAGGATGCAGACATTGGCTATGATTTCATGTGGTCCAGCTGCTGAACCTGTCCTTGGCTTGCCAGGAGACAGGGGAACATAGTCTAGATGGAGACCCTGCAGAGAAGGACCACGACACAGGACATCTGGTTGCATTTGGAGCACTGCCCTGAAAAATCACTCTTATTTCCCTAGACAAATCTCAGCCTTCGTTATGCCTCCTATTCCCCACATGGAAAGAAAATGCCGTGTGACCTGTGGATGCTGCGAGAGCGATTCCACTGCTACTCGTAAGGCACTCGCATTCTCTGCTAACACACTCAAAGCCAACCAATGAAGCAAGTGATGAATTACACAGGCCAACGTAAGCCGCTTCTTGGACATAGTTCAGCACAGTTTTAATGACTCACGGTCTCGTGCGGTGTAAACCAACCCCATCATTGCTGACAGAACAATGGTTCTGTATTGCATCATGCCTCAAGCGCTCGCAGCCAAGCGCAAGAAAGCTTCATCTTTCAGGTGCTTCTCAGCCTCCTGCTTCATGAGGCTGGAAGGGGAGGTTATTCCAACTCCTGGAGATTAGTAACCAGATCCTGTGGCAGCACTTAGCTATTTTGATGATGGGTCCTTTAAAAGCATCTCCGAGTAGAGGGGCAGACAGGAATGCATGATAATAAAGGGAGCAGACAGGGCCGTGTGCCGAGTTACTTGCTGGCACTGGGATCCATGTGGAGCTGTGTGAACACACCGGCTCCGAGAAGGGAAAAAAGTCAAGTGGCCTTCTGAAAAAGAAGGCTATTTTTTGCTCTCCATAATTGCTGGCCTGCTACATGTTACTGCAGAGCAGCTCAGAAGAGAGGACAAGGAAGAGGTCCTTTTAGCCTTGCCTTTTGCTGGCTTCCTTTAAAAACGCACCTGTGAGGAGCTACACTTGGAAAACCCCATGAAGCTATTAAAGAAGCTCAATGTCTATTAAAAACTTAACTAATGGTCCCCCAGTGAAAGGGCAGGCTGTGCTGCTTGGACCTCTGCTGCCTCCACACACAGGACTGGGCCTTTCTAGAGGGGAACCTGATCCCAGAAAGGCGCTGCGGGATGCCATTCACAGTTATGATTAGAAATGGCCCAGGAATGCATGGGGAAGGATGGGGGTTCAGGCTGCCTCAGCCAGTGCCAGCAAAGGTCTGCAGCTCGCTCGGGAGCAGCCAGATGGGATGGGCTGGTTTTCCCAGTGATTTTTGATTCGATAAGGTCGCCTTTTCCATGTGCTCAACGGGAACAGCTCAGTCACTGTCTGGCTGCAGAGGGAAGAGGGGGGAACATCTGATTCATGTCTTAGCTGAGGGATTCCTTCAGGCTTTGCTGCTGAGCCCATTCCAGGCAGGCAAGAGCTCCCAGTGAGCAGGGAATAACACAGGGACACAACACAGTAACCCTTCAGCCCGAGATCCAAATGTCCAATCCCATCTCTTTCCAGGCTCTGGCAACTAAAAAGAGTCCCTACAAGAGGCTTCCCTTCCTCTTGCCCCTGTAGTAAAGCTTTGAGGTCATGGTACAAGGTCATTAAATCACTGCAGCACTAAGAGCATCATAGGGGTTGCCCAGAGAAGCTGTGGCTGCCCCATCCCTGGCAGTGCTCAAGGCCAGGTCGGACACAGGGGCTTGGAGCAAGCTGCCCTAGTGGAAGGGGTCCCTGCCTGTGCCAGGGGTTGAAGCTGGAGGAGCTTTAAGGTCCCTTCCACCACTCCGGGATTCTATGATTCCATGACTCCTTGTGTCAAGTTGGCCATCCAGTTTAATTCCTTCAGCTATATTTTATCTCTATAAAGGCTTTATTGCCCCCCCCCCGACTTTGTGGTTTGTGTGGCATCCTTAGCTTTGAGCTTTATTCACATGGAGCCCTAACCCAGGCCTGGATTAAATGAATGTATGATTTAAATACCCTTAAATCCCGTTTCTGAAAGGACCTGCAGCTGCAGGTTTTGCCAGAAGAGGGAACTGTGGCTCCATCTCCCAGCAGCTGCTCCAGCACAACTGGCACTTCCTAAAGGCTTTGGATTCGGTTTGTCCTTTCCCTCTTGCTCTTGAGCAGCTGCTGCAAAGAGCTCTTGGTAACACGCAGAGCAGATTTCATATTCCATTAGATCCGTTTTACCAAAGCCCAATGATCTAACAATCACATCTCTGAAGAGACACCAGGTCCTCATTTAAAGTCATGATGTTCCTATTATTACAGCTGCTGCTTGCAAGAAGCATCTTGGGCTTTCCCTTGCCCGGTCTTTTGGTGCCTTAGTTTGCCAGCATTCAGAGTTCATCTGACAAAAGTGGTTCTATTTCTAGTAGCTGGTACTTTAAGTGTCAGCAGAGACCTTGCAATGAAGCCAGAAACACCTCAGCTCTCGGTGTTGCCCACCTTAATAGGCTGCTGGGTGAGGGTACGTTTCAGAGGCACTCATCAAGATGCAGGCCCTGCACATCAGGTGGCTTCTCTTCAGCTGCACATGCAGCTCTCCAGAGCACTAAGAAGGGAACAGCAACAACAAAGGTAGGGATCACAGGGCTGAGAAGTGCCAGAGCAGGAATCACATCCATCTCCTGCCACAGAGCTGCTTGTAGATAGTACCGTGGCTTCCCAGGGCACAGCAAGGCTTGAATTGTTCACGTTGGCAACGGATCCATCTCCAGGTTTACTTCTCCATCCCCTGCCTTCACCCCAAACCTCAAACCACAACAAATTCTGTACCTCTTTTTGGGGGAGGACAAGCCTTCAGAGAGCCTCACAGCCTTAAATGTAATGGAAACATTTGCTAATGAGTGAGCCCTCGTTATACACGTTGCAAGGAAACAGTGGCCACCGGATCACAGGGTTTCATTAATAAATCCCTGTGGCGTCGTGTCCCCCACAGGAAGGGATTACAGGGGTTAACGTGGCTGTCTGCTGGACTTTTATGGAAGAGCTCTGGTGCTTGGCTTTTAACACTAATATCCCACGTGTCTGTGACCCAGCGCTTGCAGCGGGGAGAGGCAATTGGGTCGGAGAACAGAGCATCCCTGTCTGGATGTTTGACCATGGGCTGGATGGCCTCTGAGGCTGGAGCAGACCTAAGGGGCAGTTGTTCTCCTGTCTCTTTACCACTCTCTGGGGTTTATGGCGCTATCTATTGTAACCACACACAGCACCCTGTGTCTGACAGCCTTCTCAAACGTAGCCTTTTAATGGCCAGTTCATTGGCACCTCAGACTGTCAGCACCCAACACCACAGTATTAGGAAGATTCAGCAGCAGGATATCCAGAACAGGGGTTCTCCCCTGGTGGAGATTGGTAAGGCCATTGAAAAGCTAGCTGTGCTGCCATACCTCTACCTATCCCTGCCACAGAGGTAGGTATCTCTACCTACCTCTAATACAGTGCCTCTGTATCCAGTGGGAAGCAAGGCTCTGGAAATCCCATAGAAGACAGAGTGCTGTTCCTCTGACCTGCCATTCAAGTTCTGTAAGGTCAGGATGAGTCCAGGATTTCTGATCAGCCTGCCTTTTGATAACACTGTGATCCTCTTCCATTTAGAACAGTTCTAAGTGCTCATTTGTGAGCTGAGAGCATGCACTGGTTTGTAAAGCGCAATGGGGCAACATCCATGAACACCACCAGCCCAGGAACACTCCACCTTTACCCACTCTTAGTCACCAGGACCTCCAAATCCCCTGCAGAGGAGGCAAAGCACCAGCTGACAACATGCACCTTTGCCCAAGAGACCTGTACCTAATGTGAGTTGTCTAAAGCAAGCAGAACCAGCCTGGTTTATCCCAGCTTGTGATCCAGGCTGCATGCATACAAAGCAAGAACTGGGCACTGGAAGCAGTGCCTCATAGCAGTAGAGCCCTGTGGAACACAGCAGGGTTGTTTGTACACAGGAGCATCTCATAGCAATGTGGCCATACCAGTTCTGCTTAAAAATAATTAGGACCAGAAAACTCTAATCTGCTCTTTGCCTTTCTCAACAATCACTTGTGGCTTATCACAGCATCTTAAGTCACTGTCCTTTGCCTGACTGGTGTTGCCATTGTTGTGCCTTGGCTATATATAGAAAAATACATCGGAAGTTTAAAGGAGCAACTTTTCACTGCTCTAAGCTCAGAGCAGGTCTTGATTTTGAACCAGTAACTTATCATGATTCAACCAAGAGAGCAGGTGGACCAAAGACCTGATTACCTGGTAATTACTAAGCTTTGCCTCACCTGGGTCACAAGACAGATCTTTATCTAGTATCAGTAGTCCCATTGCATGCAATGGAACAGGGTTCATCTGTTAAAGTGGATCCTGTTCACAATCCCTGGGAAACCCTGGGAGCTTTCCCACTTAAATCCACAGAAGCATGGCAGCTAACAGGAAGTGTTAAGTGGAAGACTGAAGTGAAGGTAGCATGCCACAGATGACTTGGATTGGCCAATGCAGGTCAAAGCAGCAGCACACAACCAGAACACAGACCAGCTCCTGAAGGCAGCCATCTGCCCCCTCTTCCCCAGCCAGCCCTCTGTGGACAGTGGCATTCCAATCTCCCTTCCTTCTCAGAGTTCCATGTGCTTCTTAGCTCTCACACCTCCTTTTATGCTTCTAATGCCCAAGCGCCCTTAGCTCCCTAACCTTGCTGCATTACAGCATCCACAAGCTGCTGTGCTTACAGGCAAAGCTGATAGGAGAGGGTCACACCAGAATGGTCCAAACCCTATTACAAGCTGGTTCATGCACATGATAACTTGCTTTCCTCTTCCCAGATCAACAAGGCTAGCTCTGCTTATTGGGGGTGGTGTCCCATTGAGTTTGGAGTTAGCTACACAGCAAATGGCCACGTTCAGGCATTACACCACAACAGGAACATCTGCTAGTTCACCATCAAGCTACCCGGCCAGCAGTGTTAGTACCATGTATTGTCAGCCCCAATGGTTGTAAGAAGGTAAAAAGGAGCCTTTTATACTATGAGAAATTTCAGATCTTGATTTATTCCCCAGCTACAGCTGAATACTTTCTTTCTGTTACCTGAACAGCAGATTTTCTATAAGCCTTAACACTTCTTCCATTTGCTAATATATATATCTACTTTAATGCTTCTGTTTTCTTAGGCATTTCATGTTCTTCTAGACTTTAGAGCTCCAACTATGGAAAACAATCATTTCCTTTGATATAAAAAGCATGAAAGAGGATGCACAGAAGAGCAAAGACTAAGGAGTCTCAGAGTGCTCCTGACCTATGCCCATAAACAGCTTGCTTACCTACAGTGAAGATCTGCAGCTGATGATGAAAGGGAATTTCCATGTAGGAGAGTGAGGCTTTAGAAGTCCTGGATTGCTCTTCTAGCAAGATGCCTTTACTGTCCAATCTGATTTGCTTATAGCATCACCATAGGCTAATATTATACAATTATAAACTATCAGCTATATAGATTATTAATCTAATATTGATTATACAAACATATTTAACTTCAGCCTCACTTATTTTAGCAACAGAACATTTTACTTTCAATTTCTGAGCTTAACACTGACCTAACACCACACCATAACCACCAACCACACCAAGACTTCCTGAGGTTATCCTGTCCCCTTTTTATAGTGCAGAAGCACTTAGGCCAATGAGCCCTCATTAGTGCTTGCAGGTGGAAATGCAGGGGTGTGGGCACCCTTCCTTTCTGATAAAAGGGAGAAAATGAGCTTCCAGAGTAAACTATGGGATCTTCAAACAGGAAAGAAGACAGCGTCTCTGCTCTGGTAAGCTAATAAGGAAAGAACCTATAACAGAGGGGTAATATGGGGTTAAGCTCTGAGGAATTCTGAACATAGTAAGCAGGGATGTCTTTGGAGTAGGTAAAAGTGTTAAGATGGATTGGGGGCAAGATAGTTGAGGTGTAGTAGGAGCAAGCTTTCATATTGTGTCTAGAGTTTTCTTTCCTGTGTTAAAGGCCTTTTTCAATGGTTGTTCTTGCTGCCTACAGTATGCTGGACAGTGCAACTTTATTTCTCTTAGGACGCCTTTAAGATAGGTGCAAGCAAATGAAGCTCATGATCTGTGCAGCCTGAGCTAAGCCCTGAGTGAAAGGCACTGCACGTATGGTCAGGTAGCAGGTAATGTTAGGCTTGAGGTTCCCAGAAGTGGTGAGAGCCCTGGCTGTAGGGATGAAGTGTTTTGGAATGCTGTTGGAAAAGCACTGTTAAGAGCTTTCTTGAGAGAGAAGGCAAGGGAATGGGTCATGGGGAGAAGACAAAGAGCTCAGGGTCAAGCATAAAGCTGAGGTCACATGCAGGAGAGAAGGATGTCTGAGTCAAGGTGCTCCTTAAATGCAATGGGATTGGCCATATGTACTGGGGTTTTGATGTCCTATTCCTCCTCTTACATTGCTAACACAGCGAAAGCTCTGTGGCTTAACCATTGGCACCAGGGGCTTAGCAGCTATGTGTGTTTTAATGCCCTGATGATACTGAATGGCAATTGAATGACAACTGCCCCCCTATGGAGCTGGGATCATCCAAGAAGCTGGGTCTGAAGGCATGTTGCAGCAACCAGAAGGGCAGTGAGGCAGAGCCAGTTCTTGTGGAGGTGGGCAGTGGCATAGCCTGATTGATAGCAGGATCCTGTGCGTGCTTTGGCTGTTGTTAAGCAATCCTAAGGGTGATAGATTTGCTTCCAGAATGGCACTTGTACAGACAGGTCATTCTTCAGGGCCAGATCTTTCACTCCAAGGCTTCTCTTGAGGGATTTGGTGGCAGAAATAGCTTTGACTGAGCTGGAGCTGATGGATGTGAGTGTCCTGCAGGCAGTCCAGTGCTCCCGCATCCTACGAGCTGTGTGCTGGTTCCTAGCTGATGTTGATAATGCCTGACTGCTGCAACACAACCTTCTGGGAATGGCATTGTTGTTCAGCTCTGACCATGAAATCCATTCCTGAGCTATTCCACAGGTAGAAACTTGGTGCAGATGTTGTAGAACTTCATGCAGAAGGACACTGTGCATCATGAGTGCAGTGCAGTGATTAGTAGCAGGATTAAGAGCTTGGAATAGGCTCTCCTCTGTGTTTGAAGCACCAAACCCTGCCTTGGCTGGCTTCATGCATGCAGCAAGCCCTTTGCAGCCTGCTTCAGAAGAGTCATTTTGGCCAGGGCCTCTGGAAGGGGGTTTTCATTGTAGCTGAGGCTTTGCTCTTTTCTTGTTTAGCAGGAGTGAATCTATAGGCACGATCAGGCTTTGCTTCTTGGCAATAACTCTGCTTTTCCCTTAGTGTTAGGCAGTGGGAGTCCTGTGAACTCCTGAGGACCCAGGAGTGCTCCAGTTAAGCGAAGTGAAGGGGAAGACTTGGGCTCTTGGGGTATATTGTGATAACACTGGGCTTGGTGCAGGCAATTCCTGACTCTCTGCAGCCTGCTTGGGAGGGGAAGCATAAGCAGTTTATGTAGGACATCTGGGCTGTCCCTGGGGATGGGGGTCATGGTTTCCTTTGAATGGCTGTGCTCAGATCCATCTGGAGCTTTGGGTTTGGGAGCTCAGCCTGCTGAAGGGCCATCTAGAAACCATGTCTAAAACTCAGTACTGGATGGCATCGAGAACTCCCTCTGGGCTTCTTGCAGGCTGAGATAGTGGCAGATTGTCAAGATGACTTCATGTCCTGGAACACCACCCATTCCAGTATGAATAGGCTGCTTGTGTGCAGCTCACATGATCATGGTGTTTTGCTGGTGTCTCTATGGAGACTGCTCTATTGGTCTGGGAGCTTTTCCCTGCTCTCAGGTAAGCTTTCTTGTAGGAAAAGAAGAAGCCAAACAGATATAATCCTTGTGAATGGCGAATAAAGCATCACTCACAGAGCCCAAAGCATCCTGTCCTCTTTGATGGGAGCTGGGAATAGTGTGAGTTTTTTCCTTCTCTAATATGCTACCATCCAGCCTGGCAGAGATTTAGCAAGCCTGGTGTGAAATATAACTGGCTTTAGGCAAAGCTGAATGCAGCAGTGAGGAGCCACACATTGATCCTCATCCAGATGAGGCTGGGGTGTGGATTAGAGAGAAGCGGTGTCAGCTTTGGAAATGGCAAAAAAAAGCCCAAATTAGAGAGACCTTTAAGATGCTTCAGTCCCAGATGCTCTTGTTCTCATGAGAACAGGTATTTCCCTTTCCTGTTGGTTCCAGTCCCTCTAGGAAAGTGGGTTAAATGAGAGTTTTGGTACCTTGGCCGTATTACAGTAGCTAACTTGGTGTCTGTTAGCATCCTGGAGAGGACAGCAGTGTGGACAGGATGAAGAAGAGATGGTTGTGCAGTGTGGAATTCCCTGGAGAAATGGATGCATGGGGAAAACACTCGTATCCCATTAGTATTTGGGATGCACAGCAGGGGACCAGGCACATCTTGTCTTGCCCACACTGTGCCTTCATTTGTAGTGCTTAGGAGAGCAGCAGATCAGTTGCCTTCTGTGATGTTGTCCTGTATCTTCTCATCTTCCTTTCTCATTGCTGCTCCCAAACTCCTTCTCCCTAGTTCACAAGTCCACGTTCTAGCCTCTGAGCTATAGCATGAAGAAACAGATCCCCACTTGCTGAGAGATGCCATATGTTCCTTGGCATCAGCTCAGGTGTACGTGGTAGCTTTCCACCACCCAGAAAATCAGAGCCACCCCATAAATATCACTCTGAATGCCTCCAGTTCTGCCGGTGAGTCTGTCTCAGAATGCATAATGATTTATTCCATCTGGGCTCTTTGGTGCTCTCCATAACGGTGAGGCAATGCTCATGGAAACCACCCCAACCAGCAGTGCCAATGGTGCATCTGGGTTGGGTTCGGTAGCAACAGAGCCTAGGACAGAAGGTGTTGAGGTGCTGTGTGCCCTGCAAAGGGGTAACTGGGAATACACCAAGGTGCTTTTGCATCCCCCAGTGCTGCTGGGGGAGAGGGGAAATGAGGTGGATACTGGGATTTAGATCATGCAGTCTGCCTGGAGAGGGTGCATGGTGCTCAGGGACATCTGCCCTCTGTCGTGAGGGTTAACAGAGGGAGAGTCTGCCTCAGTTTCTCTTTATGTATATCTGAAACCTTCCCTTTATCTTTTTGAAGGGCTTTCCTATCTCTGTGATGAGCTTTCTGGCATTTGGAGCCTGCTATCAGCATGGATGAGCTCTGCTAGTGCTTTAAAGCAGAGCATCTGAACTAATTCAAAGCTGGCTCTAAGCAAAGAAGGTCATGTTTAGGGCTTGTGGCAGAGCAAGGAACGAAACAAAGGCGTCCCAGTTGATAGTTCAGCTTTCAGTATAGTTTTATTGGAGTAACTGAAGCCTCTGTTTCTTCTCACCATGCCAAGGGCCACTTAGTGCTGTGGCTGCCATTGAGCCCAGCTCTGCCCATTGAGGGACAAAGCCAGGGTGGGCTTGGACCACACAATGTGCAGCATCCTAGTGGCGTAGGGGGAATAGTGGGAGCCTCCCTGAGGCCGGTGGGGTGTGTGAGCATGAGCACTTCCCTCTCTGCTCCGCCATTCCCGTTGCATCACACACTTTGGTGCCAGTGGTATCATCTTCCCGTCTGCAAAGGTCCTGAGAGGACAAGGAATGTTGGTTTTGAACTAAAAGAGGGAGATTCAGGCTGGATGTGAGGAAGAAATTCAGTATAATGATGGAGAGGTGGTGGATGCAACATTCAAGGCCAGGCTGGATGTGGGTCTGGGCAACCTGGTCTATTTGAGCATGTCTCTGCCCATTGCAGGGGGTTGGAGTAGAACAGCTTTGAAGGCCCCTTCCAACCCAAACCATTCTATGATGCAGGGGTGTCTGTCTGCCTCCAAGAGCTTTTCTGTCAGGGGCTCATGGGCTTATGTGTGGGGAGATTTTACACCTTTCCTGGTCTTTAAAACCAACCCAAACCCGTTTTCTCTGGCATCAAGCAGATACTAGAAACATCTTTACTTATGTGAGATGGATGGGGAGCTCTTTCACTCGGAGGGACTTTGATGCCGAGACGACAGAGCCTCTGGATTACTTAAACACTGCCCCAAACTGTGCCTCCCTATGTGCAGTCGTACATTGGGCTTTTCTGTTGTGGATCAGGTATCAAGCGTGAGATCCTGCTGAAAAAAGGGGTACACTTAGGATCAGTGTTGCTGTTTAGCAGGATCTATGGGTCTGTTTTCAAAGGTGGTTGGATTTCACTGGAAAAGGGGCTTTTCTAGTGATTAAGCATTGTAATGGCAAGGGCTTGCAAAAGGAATTAAGAACCAGAACCCATGCACTTTAAGGCTATGACACTCTTTGATTACAGAATGGGCAGGAAAGCCTCATTCTTTTGCATTTTAGTGTTTGGATGTGGAATTAGAGAGCTGCAATCCCACTGGGCAGAGCTGCTCTCCTTAGGCACAGGGTGCCAGTGTGCCAGGCAATGCACAAATACAGGAGCAAGTAATCACAACCTGAGCAGAGCCAGCTACTTAGGTTCTACCTAAATAACAAATGTAGTAATGCAGCAGCAGCTTAATTGCTCTGGCCTTAATCACCGTCTCATGCTAATGACTGTGGTGGGACTAAACAAGTCTACTTGAAGGAGAGGTGCTCAGCACCAGTAGGGCTCCATTACAGCACAAGCAGTGCCTGGTAGCACAGATCCTCTCTGAATTAAAGCTAATTGTCTTCCCAAACCCAAGTTCAAGTCTCCTGCTGTTCTCTTTCCCAATGGGGTATGGTTTCCCTCCTGGAGGATCTCCTTTCAGTGCTCTGGTGGAGGGTTGAACTCCCTCTACATCATGAACAACTCGCTGCTGACCGACCAGCTCAGCGCTTTCCTTTTGGTGTTTTCCTCCTCAATTCTGCCCGTGCTTTTACCCACACAAGAACTGGGATTGTTGGATCCCGTCCTTGGCTTAATTCCCCTTTGGAAAAGGGCTTGTGGAGTGCTTTGCTGTCGCCTGTGCAGTGCTGGTGCTGGGCTCACGCATGCGACCTGCGTCACTCCTCCTGCCCTCCAGACCTTCCCAAACATGCCTTTTGCTTCCCACCCTCCTGTCCGGCCCCGTTTCCCAACCGCAGGAGAAACCTTAGGGAGAAGCCCTACACGGGGGGCTCCAGCAGCTGCTCAGGGTTTGAGTCCCCTTGGCAGATGTTTGCTCTTCCAGCCACCTCATTAATTTTGGAAACAAAACCCCTGATTATTCCTGACCAAAGCCCCCCTCTTTTGATTGACAGCCAGCGTGTGTTGCATACAACACTGTATTGCTCGGGTCACACTTTGACTTCTCTACTTTTAGCTAATACAAGAAATCGAGTTCCTAGAGCCACGTCACGGGGTGCTCATCCCACCCCATGGTTCGCCAATGGGGCCCGGGGGTGTTCATCCCACCTCATGGCTCGTGGATGGGGTCTAGCAAGGGCATTGGTGTTTCTAGAGCACGAGCAGAGGGTGCCAGCCCCACATCTCTGCATATCCAGCCCTTCAGACGTGGCAAAGGAATGTTTAAAGCTAAACAGAGGTTTCTCTCTTGCGCTCAGTTGTAGGCGAGCCGATGCTTTTCTTCCCCCCTTGATTTCAGGGCTGGATCTTATCGGGCTCATGGAAGGCTTTGATTTCCAGCACTCTCCATATAGGAAACGTTCCTCTGCTGAGTCTTGTCAGTGAATGCAGGATGAATCTGGTGTGGGGAGAGAGGGGGCTGCAGCTCCCCAGGCATCGAGGAGCCACGGTGGAGCAAAATGCCTCTTGCTGCTGCGTTGGGATATAAATCAGTGCCGTGCTCAGGACGGCGCTTCAGAAAGCTGCTTTGGCCTGATGATCTTCAAGGGCTAATTGCTGGAGTTAATGGTGTTAGGAATTAGTTTAGCTCCTTAAAGGAAACAAATCTTGGGAAAAGAGGCAAAGAAGGTGGGCTCCTGGAGTGTTTCATGTCTGAATTGAGTCTTCATAAAGCCGCGTTCATAATGAAGTCAGCAAACCTGTTAAATGGCTGTTTAGGAATTACAGCAACACTTTAGTTTAAAAGAGTTCTATCACATGGGGGGGAAAAGTCTCTGAGCTCCTTCATTGTTCTTCTCATTCGGGTTTAATTCCTGTCTGTCCGATCACGTTACTTTCTCGATGGAAAAAGACAAACCCATTTCCCAGCCATTTGTTTTAAATGAGAATGCCCTTCCAATGGTTTAAAGGAACAAAACGCTTTGGTTTACCTTTGGTTTAATATCTAATGTATTTTAAAGCCATATAACAAGGTTTTAAGGAAATAAGATCAAAGGGAAGGGTATTTCTTTGCGTCTGCGTTGCAGTTGTGAGAGCGTGTGGCCCCTGTGTGTTTGCCTTCTGGGTTTTCAGGCTCAAATTTGCCCAAATCAGCAAATAAATCTCTGAATTTCAAGCCGACTGATTCTTGCAATTGAAAAAGAAATAGTGAAATAGTAAAACAGGAGATTACAGGTGTAGGTTTATGTGGTTTTAAAGGGCTTTTAGAAAAGATACTGATCAACAAAATGAAAGTAAATCTTTAATGTGCTTGAGATGGTCGCTTCCTTCTGTATAAGCAGGGTTTTCTAATAGGAAGATAAGTGTGCTGCCATTGGGATCACCAAAGCATGAAAACTAAAGGGTTTCTGGGAGCATTTTGTACTGAAATCCCTGCGGGAAGGCTGCAAATGGTTGGTTTGAGGGGTGGCACAGCTCTGTAACGAGCCTCTATGCACCCGCAAGTCACTGCAAGCCGGCTGTGGCTTGTGGCAAACCCCGCAGCTCCGGTTCATCCCCATCTGCCTTCCCCCTGTAGTGTGTCCTGGTGATTCCTGCCCTAAACCACTCCGAATTCTCCGCATCGGTGGGGGGAATAGCTGCAGGGAAATGGCACTTGTGGCTCGGCCTCGGTGGAGTGGGGACCGGTGGGGTCCATCCTCAGCTCTTACCCTGCAAAAATCCGGCTCAGATGAGCAGCGATGCACCAGGAAATCATTTTATCCCGGGACCCCGTTCCGAAGAAAGCAGCCTCTGCTTCAGCAAGGCCCCTATAAATAGGGTTTTATTTATTCCTCTGCCTCTCCGCAGCATGCTGTGACTGGGGAATAGGTTTGATGCCGATGGGGGGGGGGAAGCTGGGATGAGGCGCTCTGGATTTCATGCGGGATGTGCACTTTTAATCCCTTAAATGAACAGGCCTGGGGGTGGGGAGAAGAAAGGAGGGGAAAAAAGGGAAAAGCCAGCCCCAATCTGGAGCAATTCCAGAGGGAGAAAAAGACGGGAGCGAGAACCGCGCACACGCACCCCGGTGTCTTAAAATAGAGCGCAGGGAGGGAGCGGCCCGGCGGATCCTCCCCGCCCGGCGCAGGGTAACAATGGTGCTGGCCGGGGAGCCGCGGGCGCCGTGATTGACGCTCGGGGAGTCGTGATTGACAGCCGGGGCGTCCTAAAAAGGGCCGCGGAGAGATGCTTATCGCAGGGTTTATATAGCGGGGGAGCCGAGCGGAGCGGAGCCCAGCGAGGAGGAGGAGGAGGGAGGAGGAAGAAGAAGAAGAAGAAGGAGAAGGCGGCCGATGCGCCGGCGGCCGCGAGTCCCGCAGCGCCCCGCAGCCCCGGGGCCGGCCCCGCCATGCACTGCCAGCCGCAGCCCCGGCTCGCCGCTCCCGGCCGGCATAGGGCAGGCAGGAGGCGCTACAAGACCTTCATGATCGACGAGATCCTCTCCAAGGAGACCTGCGACTACTTCGAGAAACTTTCCCTCTACTCCGTCTGCCCGTCCCTCCTCGTCCGGCCCAAGCCGCTGCACTCCTGCGCCGGTAAGACCGCTGCCCTGTGCCCAGGCTGCGGAGGTCTCTATCTACCAGCCAAACCCATCCTCTTCCTCTGCGCTGAAGGGGCTCCCCCAAACCAACCCCTGCCCAGGTTTCCATCCCCGGAGGGGTTTCCTCCTATTGTAGGGAAGAGGGAGAGTCTTGCGGGCTCATCGCAGCATGCGCTGGTGGGCTTCACGAGGGAGTCAGTGCGAATGGGAGGGGGTTGAGAGGAGCTCGGGTCGCTTCGGAAGCGGCAGTGACCTTGTGCTGCTTTTTCACTGCCGCTCGGACAAAGCAATGAATAGTAAAATCGGACAAAGGAGAGCAAATCCCTCTTGGGACAGGTTTTTGTACCCTAAACCCTCTTTTTCTACCCTAAATCCTTGCTTCCGTTGAAAGAAGTTAGGCTATTTCTAGTGGTAAAGATGTGGAAATACTCGTCATGATGTTGCAGACACAGGCACCGCAACTAAACACACGCAGATAGCTCCGTCCTGTGCAGATAAAGCACACCAAAATGAGTATCCTTGTTCTAATGCGCTCCAGATCTTAAACCGGCAACAAATCCCTCTTTTTGGTGAAGGAGGCAGTTTCCCAGGTTTATATGCTTCCCATACTTCCAGTGGTGCCACCTGATGTCTTCAGAGAATCCGGTGATGAAATTGCAGTATAAAATACACTCTCCAACAAAAATCTTACCTCCTGAAAATAATACTTGGGATAATTCCTGGGAATAATAAAGGGATAATTCCTGGGAAAATAGTCTCTATTTCAAGGCCATAAAATCCTGTTTTCCTCTTTCCCTTTCCTGGGAAAGTTCATTTTGCATTTGTGTTAAGCTGTGCTTCAAATTCAAGGCCTGTGTTTCAGCTTAGGGTTGGGGTTTTTATGGCTGAATATAAAGAAAAAGTAACTTTTGGGGTCTTAGTGGAGCTGTGCTAATAAAGAGCTCACTGTTGGGGTATCCTAAGAGTTGGGCAAGTTGAGTAAACCCTCGGCCTTAAGTCTTCCTCCAAACTCAATATAAATACTAACGATTAAAGATCTGGAAGGGATTAGGAGGCCGGATCAGAATTAAGAGCCCTGATGGGAAGAAATGACCCCAGTGGTGTGATCCTCCTTCAACATGGCTTTCTTCCGATCGCCATTCCTCGCCTCCTCTGCCTAATGGCTGGCATGGGTTTATACAAGAAGATCTGGCTGTTAACTAAGGTATTGCTGACAAGGGAAGTTTTCAGAGCATAGAGGGGGAAATTCTGTGCTTGGCCAAAATGGGCTTGAAGGTCCCAGATGGGTTCAGTCTGGAGATAGGCACGGAGGGCCCGATTCTGCTTGCGCTGGAGTCGGTGCCGTGGCTTCCACCTGCCGAGGAGATGAGGTTTCCATCTCCTCCTATATACAGAAAAAGAAAACATTAGAGGGAATATTCCCCTTCGCACCCAAAAGGAATATTAGCCCGAATATTTCCCACCATCCAGAAACACATGGGACTAACTTGGCATCAAAACCTGCCTTTTGAGTGTCACCTTTAGGCTAATATTTAATACTTCTGATTGCTGGGGTAGCTCCCAGCAGCTGCTTTGCCTCTCACCACCCCTTTGGGGGGGGGGGGGGGGGGGGGGGAAGAATTGTTTTTAATATATACTTCTGTGTCAAGTATAGCAAGTATATATATAGCAAGTACAGCAAATATAGCATTGTCTTTGCAAGAGTCATCTAGATACTCATTAAATAACCATTAATAATCCTTCAGTGATTCAGCAGCAGTTTCTGAGTGATGCTAGCGAGACTTTTGTGATCACTGTTCAATTGCAGCCTTATTTCTCTTTGTGCCTGGGATCTTTAATGGATTTGCCCTCAAGGTTGTGTTTCTAGCCCAAGCTCCGGCCTGTCCTGGTGATGGGGTGGATTGGGAATATCTGCTTCTAATGGAATAAGCTGTATAAGCTTGCGAAGTGAAGTATGAAGAGAGGTTTGCTTTGTGGGATTAAAACCGTAGAAGAAGCTGCCACAAAAGGCTTCCAAATTGTAAGCTTTCTGAGGTGTAGGGGTGCAGTTAAAGTGCTGTATGTATTAGGTCGTGGGATTTATTTTATTATAACAGAGGAAATTCTGTTGTTCTCTACAGAATGGACACTGCCACAAAAGAGAACTGAATGTGTGAGAATTTGAACCATCATAGAATCGTACCCAATACGAATCTGTTTAAATAAAGCAACCCCCCAAAACCCAACCCAACCCCCCCGAAGGACTGAAGGCTGCAGAATCCCAGCACTGTAGCCTGTAACTTGCCAGCGTTCCCTTTGTCTCTTGAGTTCATCGGGAAGCGAGTGAGCGCTTAAGAGTCTGTTTGCAGTCTGCAAAACTAAGTCTAAACCTAAATCTTCACCTAAATCACAGATATTTGCCTCGTCGGGGTGGTTGTAGCTGGGACTTGGGGGGTGTTTGGAAGAGGGATGAGTAAGTGGTTGTTTCAGCTGAGCTCCTCTGCGGCAGCCGGTTGGGAGGCAAACTTTGTCGGCGCTTTCACGGGCTGCAGAGTTAATAGGTCTTTCATCTGGGGTGAAGTCGGAGAAGCCTGATATGCCTTCATTTGGAGCTGAAAGATGGGAGATGTTGTAGCTGTGCAGCGTGTGTGTGTGTGTGTTTGACAACATCCTTTGTTAAGTGAGCTGGAAACCACGGCTGACCAAATGGAAAACGTTTCTTCTTTTGGCCATGATCATTTAAGTGTGTGCAGCTGAGCTGGGGCGAAAGGGATTTGTCAGGTAGAGGGGAGAGGGGCTGCAAGGAGCATTTGGGACTTTCCCTGGGCATCGTGAGGGCTAAGGCTGATGTTTTAGTGCTCGGGAGCATTTGGAGGCCTAATGTAAAGCTTGCCTGTCTCACTGCAGGGATTGCCATTGTGAACAGCTTAGAACCTGCCCCAACCGAAACAGAGTGTGTTTGTTCTGGAAGTTCAAATGCAATTCCATATAAAAAGGATCCCTCGTTAGCTTAAAATTTGGATTGAGGATTAAGATTGAGGATCTGTTGTGGCATTTCTCGAGCCAAATAAACAAGGAGCTCAGACCGAACCTGTAACGAAATGCAGAGCCAGTGCGACTGAAAAAATCCACCTATGAAACCAGAAATTTCTTCAGATGATGTTTAATAACTCCCTGACTTTCTGAATGGGATGGCTTAGTGAAACCATCGTTTGCTTGGTTTCATGATGTTTATATTTTCATTGGGCTCTCAGCTGATGCGAGAGGTAAATGACTGCAGTGTTAGTTTATCCTCTGCTTGATTTGTTACAGTGGTTTCCGAAGGTTGCTTTCGACTGAGCAGAGCCCTGTAGAAATCATTTCTCAAATTGTCTTTATATAAGACAGTATATGACTCTTATAGCAGATAATATACAGACAACATATATATATATATATATATAAGCCTTTTATATAAGACAATATGTAGAGAAAACAGATGTCTTTTCAATTTTACCTGTACCAACATGGGTGGGTGAGTCTATACCCATTCTGCTTTGTTTCCTGGCTTTAAATCCCGGCTTAGCAATACGTTCCAAATGCAATTGCCGTATTTGTAGTTCTGGGCAGGAGAAAGAAGCACTTGTCATGGTACGATGTTCCGAGGTCGAACTAGAAATGCTCCATAGTATCAAAATAACTCCAATTGCTTGCAAAGGAAAAGCTGGGGGGGGGAAGTTGTGCTCCATCCCCAGCAGTAGTGCAGTGTGTGATGTTGTCTATTAATGATTAACACTATTGGTCATGGACGTCCTTTCGGAACTATCCAAATGACTTGAGCTGGCTGGATTAAAACGAATTGCGTTGCCTCTTCCAAGAGCGAGCTGCCAGAGTTCGGTTTATTTTAGCAAAGCAGGGCAGGTTATTCAGTGTCTATGCAGTGTGTTCATTTCTACCAGGAATTACTCCAGAGCTCATAAAAAACCCACTTAAACTGAAAAGTATCCGAGGGATTTCTCATATAAATCCCAATGAGGACCGGTTAATTTCTGCTCTACACCAAGGTTTTTACTAGCGTGTATCTGCAGTTGGACTCTGCTTTCTCTTTCACCTGCCGCAGTCGCGGTACTAGAAGAAGGCCTTGCATGAAAGTAGTTTTGGAGGTGGAAAGTTGCCTTAAATCCACTATTCTCAGAGATGAGCTGTTTGAATTCCCTCTCTTGTGAGGGAAGTTGTGTTAAAGGGGATTGCACTGCTCTGGGTGTATTTACAAGCGCCACGCGTTCTGGAAGTGGACATCGCCTTCGTTTTCTCAGCTTGTTTGAACATTGACTACTATTGCTCTGTCTGGGGAACAGTTAAAGCACACTAATAATAATGATTTGCTTCCTTGAAATGATTATTGGGGTTGTTGGTTGTGGGGTTTTATTGTTTGGGGGTTGTTTTAATGTAGGCAGGTATCTCGTATAAAATGGGTCAGAACTTGCCCCTCTGCTGTTGTTTTATCTGAAGATGAAATTGGGAGCTGCTTATCCCAAAGTTGTTTTATCTAGCTGGTGTTTTCCAGGTATCTTTGCTATTGTCTGGATTACACTAAGCAATTGTTGCAACCAGTGGGACCCGCTGGGAATCCTTGTTTGTGTGCTCAAGTGGGAGCTTTGATAGCCTGGTCCCTGCTCAGTCTTACCAGCCTTCCTAGGCAGCACATGGTGAGAAGGTACATTTATTGTGTCTTAAACCAGCTCCGTCTTCAGGTGTGACCCCACCACGAGTTTCCTTCTGGTTCTCTTCACCAAGCCTTGATCCAGGCAAGGGTAGGATTTGCTCTAGGACATTATTTCTTCTGCTCAAATGCTTGCTGAACCTTTCTCCTTTAAATTGAATGGATCCTGTTACAGAGTTCCTGGGGGAAAGCAGGGCACTGTGGGAAAGGAAAAGGGAATCCATGTAGCGTATGTCCCCAGCGTGGGGAAAAATGAGATGCCATCCATTCAAAGTGTGTTATCCGAAACATAACAGCTGGGTTAATCCCATGAAATAAAGCTAATGCTAAGTTATGGGTAGACCTTCTGCCAAGCTAACTTGGACCTGAGTGTGCCATAGCCCTGCATCTTCAGCTGGGGAGGAACTGCCAACCCCTAATTCACTGCAGATGTAAGGATGACATTCCAGCCAAAATTCCAAGGTGCTGGAAAGAGTTTTGCTCTTGTGGTGCATGAAGTTGGGTGCTCAGGACCCCCAAATGACTTAAACGTGTGCCTGAAATGGCAGGAGCTGGATCTTGATGGCTCATGAGGTATCACCTGGGACCTGTGTCCCAAGTTGGATTTATTGAGGGAAGTGGGCCCAGGAATGATGGGTGCTAACTTCAATTGCAAAGCTGAACGCGTCTGTGTGGAAATCCACATTGTTGCAATGCTGGTTGGGGTTTTTCTGGCTATTTGTGCAAATATAGGAAGAGAAGAAATATCTTTTGGAAGCTGCCTGCATTTATTGGGTTTAGCTTCCAAAGAACAGAGTAATTCTAGTGTCTAATAGCAAAAACTAAAAGCAAAATGGCAAAGGATATATATCTATTAATCCTTAAAAAATATGAGGTGTTGCATCTGTAGATGTCCCTGCTGCAATATTTGGGGAGCTATCAGGTATTCTTGGTAAGCATAAGATAATGCAGAGATGGTGTTGCTGCATACACATCCTGGAAGATGCAGTCATATTTACACTGGTGTCTCGGCGTGCTCCTCTGGGAACCTGGAAAAGTCAGGCTTTGCTATCCCTACTTTCTCCCTACTCCTGTAGCTGCGACCTCAGGGAATTCTGGAGTTTTCTCAAAGCTCTAACTCCAAAACCCAACCATTTTAGCCCTACAAGTAACAGTCTTCCCATAACAATCATGCTGAAGACGAGTTTATCAACTGAGGCAAACTGACCCAATGCTATAGGCTTTGAAAATGGGTTCATTGAATCATGGAATTCATCTGTAACTGCTGAAGATTAGGCATTTTTCTGGACATCTGCCTTGGTTTTTACATGTTTTGATGTCTTTAGCAGAAAACATAGTTCAGAAATGCCAAAAAAGTGGCATATGAGAGATAATAATAGGCTGGGGAATAATAACTAGATACTCAGGAAGCGTCTGTCATTTCTCCCTGTCAGATTATATTCAGTGTTAGAGGTGGTATTTCAGAAGCAAAAGCAGCTCGGAATCTGCATTTGAAACCAGGTCTCGCTTAGACTGAGCAGGGAAATCTGGCTTTGAAATGGTTTCGGTGCTAGATGGCAAAACATTTGGAATCCAGACTGAATTTTGCTGTCTGGATCTCGGTACAGTTCATAGTGCCTAAAAGAAACGAATGAAAGGGACAAATGAAACCTGAGAAAAGGGAAAATCACACCAAAACCTGCTGAGGGAAGTAATCAGCATTGTGGTTGTGGGTAGGTGTGAATAAGCGTTGTGGAGGAATGCTCTCATAGGAGGTATTAATGAATTTGGGATTCCACTGGGAAAACCAGCACCTCCACCTGATTTCCTCAAGCCTCACGGCTCGCACTGAAGCTCAGGTGGATCCATCTCCACACCGGTTTAGGTTTAAAGGCTGTGGATGTATAAAAGGTATCCTCGTGGAGGTGATTGCACAATGCCACAGCTTTCAGGGTGTTGGGATTACTGATTTTATGCCTTTTATTCAGCTTGCTGCTGCAAAACGCAGGAAAAGACAGACATCAAAAGGTGAATAAATGTCCCCCAGCATTGCTGCCTTCAGCATGAGCTGGGTATGAGCAAGGGCAAGAGTCTCCATTGGGGGGGAAAAGAAGTGAAGCAGGGAATGGAGCAGTAGCTAAGGAGCCTTTTTGTTTTGTCTTGTTTACCCACTTTGAGCATTTCGATTCTTTCCCAGTGGAGGAGCATGGTGAAGGACAGCTCAGTGTATCACGTTCTGGCAGCGCGGCGGTCGGAGCGGAGATCCACCTTCAGAAAGGATTTAATGCTGATAGGAGTGTTGTAAGCAGCAGGAGGGAAAGAAATACCTGACTTTAAGTCACTTCGATGCCCTCAGTGCCAGCCTGTGTGGAAGGAAGGTTTACATGCAACTGCACATAATAGACAGCAGAGCTGATCAAGAATCGATCTTGACATCGGGTACCGATCTCTGTAGATGGCTTCCTCTATGCACTGGTTAGAGGTGGTCCTTACTTCACTGCTAGCACTGACTTGGGTGGGAGAGAGGCTGTGCTGTTGCTCAGATCATCTGGATTTCTTGATTCTCATCATTGATTTCTTATGCTCATTCCCTTGATACCTTGATACCCCATCCCTGGCAGTGTTCAAGGCCACGTTGGACATAGGGGCATGGAGCAAGCTGCTCTAATGGAAGGTGTCCCTGCCCATGGCAGGGGGTTGGAACTGGGTGAGCTTTAAGGTCCCTTCACACCCAAACCAGTCTGGGATTCCATGATTCTCCAGTTTGAGGTGACTGCGCAGTCCAGGTTGGAAGAACTGGAAAGTGGGGCTTTGCATTTGCACACCAAGTTTCATCAGACTGAAGTGAAAATACCGGGGGTAGTCAGGAAAATGGGTGTTTGAGGGTAGCTATTAAAAATAACAATCCCTTGTCCTTTTCAGTTCAGAGTGGAGCAAAATGGTTAAGATATATCTTGGTAAGCTGACAGCTTAAAATGTTGCGGGGGGGAATCAGATCAGAGAAAATACTTGATCTAGAATAAAACATTGAAAACATCTCTAGGCTGAACCAAAACTTGCACCACTTCCCTTCTTCTGAGACATTTGCAAAGCAGTGAAGTTACTTTGTATTGCAAAATTTCCCTCTTTTTGCCTTGTTTTTGATGAGAGGATGTTACAAGCGAGCACTTCCATCAGTTCTATTTCAGACTTGCTCCAGCTGGCCTGCAAAAGCTAGAACACGTTGCCATGAGCTTCATTTGGTGGGAAATAAGGTCCTGGAAAGCTTAGGACCTGCTTTGTGGTCTCGGCTGTGTTTGTGTAAGTCAAGACAGAGCCCATAACAGAACAGGATCACAAGAACAAGCTAATGGGAGCTGAGCAGTAGATGTCCTTTTACTTGTGGACACTTGGAGCACAGTGTAGCCTTGCCCAGATGAGACAGACCACGTTATGTCTCGTGCTGGTGGGTGCAACAGGGTCCACTCACACTGATTGCAGTATCTCCTCTTTGCATTGCTCATGGTTTTGTGCCATCCTGTGGCTGGTGGATCGTGTGGGTGAGGCAAAGGCAAGAGTTAGAGTAGCTTAGCAGCAGTACGTCATGAGGTCGTGTCAATACTACCATCCAGGCAAGGGCTGGAGATGGGTTTCTCCTCCCCAGGTTATCTGTTGTTTCTTGTGTTCCTAGCACTCTGGGAGAATCTAGCTGAGAGGCTTATAGCCCTTTTTGAGTGATGTGGAATTCCTGAAGCTATAATCTAATGATGTCTTTAAAAATATAGAGAAAATCGGTGTTAGGACCTGGCTACCACTCTAAATACCTAATATTTTCTATTTTCCTCTCAGCAGCCTTAAATTTTGAGTTATTCTTGATATCTTCTCCCTCATTTCTCTTGGCCAGAACACCAAGTTGCCAGTTGCAAATATTTTGGACAGGGGTTTGGGTACTTGGCACTGAGATCCATTGAAACAACTCAAGGGAAGGGTGAAGAACTCTAAGATTCCCCCCTTGGTTGGTATTCAAACCTCCTCCAACTGCACATAGCGCATCCTGGTGTTGCAGATGAAGTTCTATACTTGCTGCTTCTCTGGACATATCCTGACCCCAGAGGGGACAAGTCCAGCGGGGTCTGGGTGATGGTGATAGAACCTGTGCCATAAGAATGCTAAAGGCTTGATTCTGCTCTTGGCCTCCTGATGAGAGTTTGTGAGGTGGACGAGGCTTGGAGCAAGCTGCTCTAGTGGCAGGGGATTGGAACTGGATGAGCTTTAAGTTCCCTTCCAGTTCAAACCAGTCTGATTCTATGCACTACTGCAGAGCATAAATGTATAGTTCAGTAAGAAGAAATAACTTTGAGTAAAACCAAGACATTTTCTACAAGAGCAGCCTCGCATATATGATGAGTGGGAAAATGCAGTCTTTTCCCTATACAGGACTTTTATAAAAGTATGGGTTTGGCAGTACTTATTTCCCGAATATTTGAGGTCTATCTAAAACACAGCACCTGAAAGAGCACCCTCCTTAACAGCGCCTCTGCTTTGGTTTTCATTTTCTGTAAAAAGAAAATCACACTTTTTTTTTTTTTTAAGGAAGGACAAAACCAGTTTTCCAGAGCATCCTCTATAAGAAAAATAAAATTCCTTTGCAAATGTGACGACAGAAAATTTGCAAATTGGGTTTTTATTTTCTGTGAGATTCAGAGCAACAACCTTACTATGACCTTAAAATGTGTTTGGATGGGCGTATTCAGGTCTTATCTTGTACATTCTTTAGCGTGCCAGGGGGTTTGATTCATGTCGCTAGTTGGCTAACTTCAACAGGACTACTCATGCAAAGAAGGATTTGGATTGGAAGCTTTTGTATTTGCCCTGTAACTCGGATAATCTTGCTACTCATTTTGTGGCTTTTCTTCAAAATGAGAGTTTTCTACATAGTCATCAAGCGCTTGGCTCAGCACTTGGCTTTGGGTATTTCTACTAGTGATTCTTTCGCACGTTAGAGATCAGTTAATGGCTACTTTTAACTGGGATTTAAATCCAAAACCGAATTAAATTTTAATAGGCATCTTTAGGACTAATGTTGGAGCAAGAACAGGTCCCTGTAGCTTTGAGTTTACAGGTACCTATTGCCACATCTAGTGTACAGCTGCCTACGTCTGTACATTCAAAACCAAAACACTCTTGTGTAAGCACAAGGAAGGGGTAAAGCCTTAATAAAAGCATCTCCTTTCTTTCAGAAGACAGAGAAACGTGTGTGATACGCTTGTGGTTACTTAAATAGGGTGTTCTGTGTCAGATTAACCTTTTATCTTAGAAGCAAAATCAGCAGTGGTGGTACTTTCTGATGGAAAACATCTACTTGCATGGCGTACATAACACGTATGTGTAAGTGCATAACATCCTATACCTTTAGGAAGGCCTGTTTCCCTGCCTTGCATTGATTCAGACACCTCAAAAAGGGAAGAGCATGAAAAGTCCCCCTGAAATAGAAACGGGGAACGTAATCATTGAAACAATATAATGGTGACAAGTCTGAAGCAAATGGGCTGGGGTGGGTTTTTTTTTTGCCCACAAAACATTTGCGTGAGTTTGTGCATACATTTTGCTTCACCCTTCTGTCTGTTTTGTTCCAAACCTCCTCTTGACAGCTTTGCTAACAGTTCATTTTGTTCCTGCGGTAACTAAAGAGTGGAGGAGCTGATATTTGAAGTTCCCTGTGACAGCAGAGGCCCGTGCTCGGCAGTTTGGATCTCTGCCGCCTGCTCTTCGTTGTGCTCTTTAGCTTTCTGCTTACATTTTAGGTTGCTGGAGAGTAGTAAAAGTCCCCACTGAGGGACAGGAGGCCGTGCCAGAAGTTAGAAGGGTTGGTTTCACCTTGTTGCAATAAATTACAGGGCAATCATAAGTGATGGGAAGGAGTTTGATGAAGTGGGTGAGGAACAATTGATGGATTATTTGAGTTAAAATTACTTAGAGCCCAATCCAACTCCCACTGAAGTCAATTAAATCGTAGCTGGATCAGGGCCAGAATGAGTCAAATTCAATTATTCCTTAACTGTAAACATTTAAAAGCACATTATTATAAGGTAGTTTAGCACTTAAATTACATTAAACCAAAAGCATTTACGAAATCCCAGATGGAGAGTGTTTTATTTGTGCAGCTCTATTGAAAACCCCTTTTCCTTGTGGCCGGGAGCCGGAGACCTCTTAGTGTGGTGCCTAAATCCTCCAGCACCTGTCTGTTGTGAAGAGATGTCGCAGCAATTGATACCATAGATGTATTTCTGTCTATCAGAGCCTAGCTGGCCAGAAATTGCATGAGAAAGATGACTGAGAAGAGATTGTAGAAATCCCGGTGCTGTTTCATCTAATTGTGAGGATTTAGAGAGCTTATATATGTAAGTACCAGCTCAAAAAACACTCCAACTTTTGCATCAGCTCATCTCAAAACTCTAATGGTTATGGATATTCATCTTTGTCTCAGCTGAGCAATGGGCAGCACCCAAAATATTAGCTGAAAAGAAATAACCTCTGTGATAAAAAGAGGGATTTATGGCTACGTTCAAGGTTAACAATATATAGTGGTGTTTTCAGAACCTCGGGGAGATCAGCTTTTAAATTGGGATTCACAAGCCTGATTTAAGACAATTTATGTCTTTATTTTTTTTGTTAGAAATTCAAGATTGAGCCTTTTCATTCTGTCCTCAGAGTTTCTCCTTGCCGTCCCTTTCAAAGGCATCTCCTGCCCCTGGGAGCAGTTTGGGATTGGCGGGTCTAGGGTTTCCTGGCTTGCGTTTGTAGGCTGTCTCAGGAGGTTTTAGCACCACATCCCATCCCTAGTGCTATCCCTAAAGATGTGTCAGAAGCCTGGGGCATGGTGAGCTGTGCACGCAGCAGGGAATAGCTGTTAACTGGGGTCATTCCCGTCCCCCTCTCGGAGGGAACTAAATTCGTCCCCGCAGACAGACGATCTCCCGGTCAACGCCAGGCGTTGAAAGGACTTGTGCAAGGCTTGGAATTGGTCTGGTTTCTTTTCTGCCTTCATAAGCAGCTGTGTTTAAAATGAAAGATGGGGCCTGATCCTCGTTTCAACTGAGGGCACGGCACAGCTCTGGCACTGTGAAAGGTCTTTGTGGTGGATAGAAATGTTGGGTATCAGCAGAGCACCGAAGGGACAGAAAACGGGATCCATTCGACTGCGTGCACAGTTATCACGGGAGTGTTGGAGTGTCTCCAGAGCTGGTTAGCTGCCTAAGCGGGCTTCCTTTTCAGCCTGGCAAACTCTGTTTGGCAAATTGTTTCCTTTTCTCTTGTGCTGTCACAGTTTTCATGGTGGTTTTGCCTTTTTTTTTTTTTTTTTGCTATCATTTTCTGTTTTCCACGTGTCTCTATGAATAGCAGGATCAATTCATAGCTTCCACTAACACTTTCTAAAGAGATTGCAGCAATGAAATAGAACTATCTGTCCTTCAGAGAAGGGTAAAAGTGGTACCCATCAGTGTGAATCGGGAGAAAGGGATACAACCATGATAAATATTGGTATAGGACTTCTGTGTCACAAACCCTGCCTGCTTTCTTCCCCATCAGGAAGCAAAGGCGCTGCCATGAAAGCAATGCAGACAACGTGATAGCAATAGATGACTGTCTGTGGCTTGAATGTGTTTGAAAAAACTAATTTCTGTGATGCTTTATTTCTCCCTTCTTAATATTAGCACGAACAGTCATGTTGCAACTTGTGAAAATGCATTAAAACCAGTTGACAGCTATTTAAAACCTGAGCATTACTCTTGCCTCCTCAGAGATACCGACTGCTGAGGCCAGCCTAGGCGTGATGTGTTTGACTCACATTAACTCACCAGTGATCTTAACTTCGGTGTTACCTTTCAGAAAGCAAACCCAGTGATAATGGTTTTACCTGGTGATTGTATTTATTTGTGAGCAAACGCCAGTGCAATAAGAATGCTATTTTCCTGCAGTAAATTACAGGATAGCAAATCATTTTGGACAGTGAAAGATACTGAAAATGCTTTCATTCATCCCAGGGCCTTGATGGCATTTTTGCTTGAAGAAAAAACATTTCCTTTAGGAAAATGTGGTAGACTCTTAAGGTAGCTTTAAAATGTGGTGGACTCTTAATTTGTCTTCTCAAAATGTTTGTTCTCCCCAAAGCCAGTCGTGGGTCATGTGCCTCCAGTAATCGATGCCGATGCTGGAAACGCTTGTCCAGTTGATGACAAAGTGAATTTAAGTGTTTGCAAAGTTATTGCCTCTGGTTAAACTGGGGGCAGTTTGCACACTGAGAAAATCCAAATACTCCTTTCCTTCCCTCCACAAGAATTTCCTTCGTTCAGGTGGCTCGCTTACTACAACACACAGTAAATAGTGAGGCTCGTGTGGTTTTGCCTGCTGCAGGTTATGTCCAACTACTGCTTTTCTCAATACCTCTTGATTTACCCCCCTGTCTCCAGTTCTTATTTACTCCTTAAAGTCAATAGAAGTTTTGGGTGTGTAGGAAAAGAAAAGGAATTGCATCAGACTGCATATATCTGAACGTTTTCTGCTGAGCATTCATTTAGCTGGCAGCTTGGGACACGCCGCTGGTGGGAAGCAGGATAGCTGAACGGAGCTTATGCTTCTGCAGAGCCCTTGGAAGAGCTGAGAGCTTTGCAGTGGCCACTCGGTGCTTTGGCTTTGCCCTTGACTCACTGTGTGATGTGGGGCCAGTTACATGCTTGTCTTTCCCATTATTTAAAGGGAAACAGTGGTTCATCGCACACCTGTGTGAAGTGGTGTAAAATCCTTTGCTAAGAAAGGCAAGAGAGACCCAAAGTAATATGGTCAGTGGGGATGGTGTCTGTTTAACTGTGGAGGTTTAATGAAACACAAATCAAATGTGTATGTTTTTCCCCACCAGAGAGGTCTGTAGGAGGGAAGAGACTTCCCAACATTAAGCATTAAGATAGGTGTTAAGATAAAGCTGTGTTTATTACTTCATAGGGGTTTCAGCTCCTTCACTAGCAATTTTTATCCATCCTTTGACTCTTTACTGGGCTTCTTTCATTCCGCCCTTGCCTGCTGGGGTTTTTAAGGTGCTCCTTCACTGTCTTCCTTCCCTTTTCTCCCCACCTGAGCTGCCTCCCATGGGCACAAGCTGCATCTGATAAGGTTTGAGTTCAAGTCGAACTTTCGAACCCATGACGTCGAGTTGGTTTGGAATTAGGCAAAACCAGTTTGCCCATCCCTTGTTGTAAAAGGGTTAATCCCCTAAACTATTGAGAGGCAAGGGCAGGGAATTATGAAAGGAGCCCCTGTTTTATAAGCATTTGTATTGCCAGTGCTTGAATACCTGTAATAAGTAGGTTGCTGCTGTGATTAATGACTGTGTTTTACATGCTGAAGATGGATGATGTGTCGTCTTGGAGAGGCCATTTCTTTTTATGTGGGCTCCTTACCCAAGCAGTACTGGAAATGAGATGTTATTGTCTTGGTGGGAGGATGGTTCATTCTCAACAGTTGAATGAAAGGTGACCTGCAGAGAGGAGAAAAGACTTAAAACGATGCCTTTTTTTTTGCCACTCTGAAATGTGTGCAGAGACAACTAACTTGGATTAATTTGTTTAATTCTTCTTACTTAAGTACATGATGTTTCTTTTTTCTTTAGATTCTTATTTTGTTCCCTCCCGCTTGGACAGGAGTCAGAATGTGTTGTCAGTCGGAAACCTGATAAATTTGGAAGGGGCAAGCTATTCAAATGCCTTAAACTCGCTCTGTCTTTAGTTGATGACTTTAGTAAAGGAGTAAAATAATTTGAAATCTCTAGTTATTTTGAAGCAATTTTTGTATTACAAGTTCCTGATGTTGCTTTAGTTTCAGTTGTACTTTTTTCCTCATTTATGTCATGTTATATGTGGAAAGAAGGTGGTGGGGTAGTGTTTGTGCTGGTCTGAATACAAGAACTAGATGTAGAAGTCATCTTTTTGTTAAACCAGCTCTCTATCTGTATGTGTTCAGCATTGCATCCATCTAACTTCAAGGTTTTCATTTCTATAGAATAGCTTTATTAAGGAAAGAGGAAAAAGCACTCTGGTATGAATTGGAGAAAATCTATTTCAAGACAGTGAAGTGGGTTGCAGTGTCCAAGTCTTTCTAAAGCTCTGCATGAACTGAAAGACTTTGGATCTGGCTTCCCAGGAGATCTTCTGGGGTGGAAACAGAGACAGCTGTAGGCATGGCATTGACCATAGAACTATAGAATGGTTTGGATTGGAAAGGACCTTTAGATCATCCACTTCCAATCCCTTGCCACGGGCAGGCCACCTCACCTTAGATCGTGTCACCCAAGGGAGAGCAAAAACAAGCAGGATTTGTTAAATAACGTTTGAATTGAAATGCTTTCTGTACGTGGTTTGATCACCCTGATGTAAAAAGTGGCAGCCACAGCTGATCTTTGGCAGAGACTCTTGGTTTGGAACTTTAAAACACACGAACAAACCCCTCAAACAACCAAACAGGAAGGCTGAAAGGAGTTATTTTGGTCTGAAAAGCCACATGCTGCATACGTGCCTATTACCAGAGGAGTTCCTGTGGCAACACTGCCAGTTACACAACAACAGGATACACACGCGGCTTCAATATTAACATATATATTAATGGCACCTTAAGGAATTTCGTAATCCAGTGACACAAAGGAGAGCTCTCAATGCAGAGCTCGTGCAGTCTGTTAATAGGAAATGTCTTCAGCCACCTGTGAGATGGTCACACCTCTGTCTCCCTTTATGGCTTCGCTTTGAGTACCTCCCAGGCCATACAACCACCTCGTGTGGTCAGTATTACCATCCTCACCTTGCCCTTGGGGAAAGCAGAAGGACAATGAGATTCAAGAATGTGGCTGAGATCCTATGTTCAAGCAGTGACAGGGTTGGAAACACTATGCCTAATTTCCTCTCCCCCCTCCAGGTCTATATCTAAGTGAAGAGAACATTCTTCTCTTGGTCCTTGATGGAGCGAGTGAGGATAAATAAAGGTGGTGGGAATGAGACAACATTCCCATCAGCCTGGAGTTGTGTCTAACTGCACACCCACACCTGTGTGGAGGGAAGAAAGGGCTGCATTGTGTTTTGCTTATTGACTTTCCTGACTGGTATTTAAATGAGATGCTTAAGCCCGAGAGGTACTTGTGGAACATGGCAATGCTGCATTCCTCAGTGACGGGTGCGCAAGGAGAATCGGAGGTAAATAGGTATGCTGATGGGAGCCAGAGATGAGGGATCACCCAAGCTTTGCCTCAAAGCTCTCCAAACCTCAGGGTGAGGGAGAGTCTCCCATCTGGATCCCTAAATCATTTGTAGGGGCATGTTTATGGCTCTGGCTTGGAGCTGTTGGAAACATGTCCTTCCATTTCTGCCCATAATGGAATTCATTCACAATTTGAGCACTGTGGAAACCTAATTCAGTCCCTTGTGATGATTAATTAGATTAATTAGAGCCTATTTCCACCCTAAGTCTAATCTCTATTTGTCTGGAGATGTGCAAATAGTGTCTCCTTGGCTGACTTCCTATCAGGAACAAAAAAAACCCAGCACACCAATGTCTGATGTGAGCGAGGGCTCGTATTCATCGGAGACTGGGACAGCTAGAGCTCACCAACTGGAATTTCTGGCTCATCCTTCTACCAGTGCCCTAGAAGGCAGCCTGGCAGCTGGGGAACCCTTGTCACCCCTTTCCTGACCCAGAAGTGGTTGCATGCCCCTGAAGTGCTTTGCAGCTCGAAGGTTTTTCTCATGGAGCTGCTTATTCAGGGTGTGCCCAGTTTGAGAGTGCCCATCCTTGAGACATTTTTGAGCTTGCTCTTTGAGGCGAGATGAGTTTCAATAGGAGTGAAACTTGTTTTATGCTTCAGCTGAAAAGGAACCAACCACCACCCACCCTGAAACGAATGGGCTGGGTCTCAGCTACTGTACATCAGACTGGTTTTGATGCTGGGGGCTCTGCAGGTTTGGGTGTAGGGGGGGTTTGGCTATTGTTTGGAGTCCTCTAGATCCTTCTCCAGCTGTTGGCTGTTCTGCTTGTTGCTTACTGCACACCAACCCCATATCTGCCTTATCTGCTCTGCTTGTATCTTCACCCACCGGCTGTACTCTGCGATATAGTGCTGTCATCCGACATGATCTTTCCATGATGTCTGTGGCAGTGAATGCAGCTTTCCTTGTCCTCATTAGCTTGGCTAATGAAGTGTAGATGCTGAAGTGAGTGGAATATCAGTTTGCCTGGAGACTGGTGGGAGCATCCCGCCTCCCCGTGTCCATCCTGGATAGTCACAGCTGCAGGTAGAGGCAGTGATGAAGCCATATGACTGGGGGTTCTTGCAACATCTTCAGCTCGTGACTAACTTTGTATGTCTACATTATATGACGTCAAGGAAGCTGATTTGGGAATGATGTGGCCAGCAGTGATTTTTTGCAATGTTACAGAACAGTTTGCAATGAAAGCTGTCTATAAACTGGAAATTCAGCTGTGTTTTTGCTGTAGTGCCCAGAGAAGCTGTGGCTGCCCCATCCCTTGCACTGTTGGATGGGGCTTGGAGCAACCTGCTCTAGTTAAAGGCCTCCCTGCCTGTAGCAGGGGCATGAACTGGATGATCTTTAAGGTCCTTTCCAACCCAAACCAGTCTGGGATTCTATGACTTCTTTTTTCTTTTCCCCATCCAAAAAGTGAAAGCTTGGCTCTCCTTGATTCATTCTGTTTGGGTTAAGATTCAGTCCATGGGGTGACATGGGTGTGCTGTTATTTGATGTGGAGGGATTCAAAATAGCCATGCCCTGTGCCGGTGGAAGCTGTGACATAGTCTTTGTCAGCTTATTCAACCAAAAAGGTCAGGTTTGGAGGAAATCCTTATTCCTAGGTGCTATAGACTATGATAATAGGGTTTCACCTGCCTGTGGTGTGCATTATGCTTAGCTTTATTCCCTGGCTGTGTGTCTCCTCCTCAGCCCAGCCACAAGAGCTGGGTGACGATCACCAATCTAATTGGCAAACAAAAAGGGGAGACAGGCTGTGAACAAAACCCGCTCGTGTCTCATTTGCATCCTTCTAAATGGCATTGTTTGTGCAGCTGTTCAGCCAAACCATCCCCAGAGTTTATTTTCGTCCATAGAGGAAACAGAGATGAGTTTTCTCTCTGTTAGGGCAGATGCAAGATCAAAGAGTCACATAGAGCAGCTCAGAGAGACCAACCTCTCTGCTAAACGTGTCCTGATGGGGGCAAGGTTATTAATAAAGCAACCCTTGAGATGATAAGCCACAGTTAGAGGAGTCAAAGGCTTGGCAAAGATGTGACAGGTCTCTTTGAGGTTAACGCTGGTGCTTGGTGAAGTCCCCCTTTCATTTGTGTGGAGGAGAAGAGGGGGATGTCTGTGTGTTTTAAACACTGATCCACTATTCTCCCCAGAGGAAAAAAAAGCACTTTCCAAAAGATCCATCAGGCCAAATTTACACAGTCTGCTGTTCAGCAACAATTGAACTCTCTTTCTTCCCATGGGTCACTCACCAGAGTGTTTTAGAGGCTGGGAGCAGGAAGAGGTAGTGATATTTATGGGAAGCTTTTTGCTGGAGCTCACACAAGGGTGGGCTTGAGAAACCTGAAGAGTGCTTTTGTGTGCAGAGCCAGTCAGCTGTCCAAGGCTAGTGTTTGCTTATGGCTGTTGTGACAATAATTAATGGAGCAGGAAGTAAAGGGCCGATTGGTTTATGCACACATGGCATTGTACATTTGAACTTGCACAGAAACGCTGAAAGCCTGAGAGAAGGCAGATTTATCCACCAAATGTCCAAAGTCCATATAGGCTCGTATCCTGACAAGCAAGAGATAGGGAGCAGTGTAAAGAACAGAATGTGACTTATCCTTCCATTAAAACTATACCCTCTCAGCTCTGTTTCTTTATCCAAGTCCAAATCCTGGTCCTTGACCGGTGATACCATCTGGACAGAGGATTGGATTTGGACTCCTACGTTTCTTCCCCATGTCCCACGATGTCTGGTCATCTGGCCATCATTAGGAAAGACATCTTAAGCTTCAACACCCTAAAAGCTGTGTCATCTTGGTGCAGCGTTTTTCCTCCACCCCAATAGAGATGACCAGAGACTCCCTGTAAATCTATTCTAGCTGTTTGATTCTGTAATCTTTTGGCTACTTTGCTTGCTAAACCTGGATCCAGTGAGTAATGAGCTCTAGAGTTGAGTCTTATCCTTGGTAATGAAGGAAACACTTGGCTGAAGTATTTAACACGGCTTAGTTCAAAAGCAAGAGCCTCAAGTTGAAGTTGGCTTAGTGGAGCCAGAGCATCCCTTGATACAGATACTGTAAATGAGCTGGTGGCTTGTATCCCAACAACTTTCATGCACCATCTGGGCACTGTCCTTTATGGAGATCAGAAAGGACATCAGATATCCTTTATGGAGCTCATCTTTATTTCTCTAAGACTCATGTGGCCTGGTCTTAGAGCTCCCTCAGAGTTCATACTGTAAGGGGCTTGACTGGAGATTCATGTCCAAAACCACCAATCCATTTGGATCTGTTTCCTGTCATGATGGCCTTGGGTCCAGATATCCTAATAGACGATATTAGGACAGATCTACTTGGGTTCAGAGCACTTGCTTCCCCACTGAGTAGGACTGAAAGGGATCATCTGCTCAAGATGAGGAGTGCCAGGCAGAATCCTTTTCCTCTGTCCTCAAGGACCAGTGATTCTCAGAGCCATGCTCAATGTGGATTTGAGTCAAAACCTTCAAAAGGCAGGTTGCTGTTTGAATACGTGAAGCAGAATAAATCAGAATAGAGCAGTGGTGCGTGTTGTTCTGGTTCATCCTCCGCTGATGAAGCCGGAGTGCTATTACGTTTGCCCCAAAGGATTCCTTGAGTGCTGGCCAAATCGATGCTTGAAATGCTTCTCTAAAAAAAAAGTAATAATCTTCTTTATATATAAATTTTCTTCCTCACTGAGGATCTGACAAGGTCCTGGCACACTCCGCTGTTTGACAGGCAGCCTGGAAGAAAGGGAAGGAGAACACGGCATAGCACCAAGGAGGTGCTTGCTTCCACCTTTCCAGCAGTTCAGGAGAAGCTCAGCAGTGCTATCCTGTGATAACAGGAAGCAGAGGGATTCGCCCCAGGGTAGCGGCACCACCAGGACTCCCAGTTCAACATGAATTCCTGTCTCCTGCCCCACCAGTACAGCCCTCAACAACCCCAGTTCATTAGAGTGGTTATCGCCAGCCCTGCCAGAAGAACCCTGGTGTCATGCTTTGGGGATCTGGCATCCCTGGAGCCACTGGCGCTGTAGGTGAGTGTTTGGGTTGTGGTTATAAGGTTATAATCGCACCACATCCACATCCTGCCTGTGGAGCAGGGAGTGAGGCAAGTTCTCCTTCGGGCTCAGCTCCTGTTCAGGGCCAATTACTGACTGCGTGTACAGTGCCTTAAACATGTAAGAAAGCACAACATAAATATCAAATGCCATTATTAAGTGAGGATTAATTATCTTTCTGGTTGGTTTTTGTGCAGGCCTGCGGCACGCATGCCTCACATGCATTCACACTTATTCATTACTGTTATTATGGAGAAGTTAGACTGAAACATTACATTGATGAATCGCTAACGGGGACAGGCTTGAAAGGGAAAACCTGGATCTCACTGAGGAAACTGGGCTCAGTTGCATGGTAAGAGATGCTCTGAGGAGGAGCGTTTGGCTGTAATACATTGCATTCGATTGAAATTAGCATTTATGGACACCAGTGGGTTTGTTTGCAACTGATATAGCTGGAAACCCACTCAAAACCAATACAGAGACTGTTCTCTAATGTGCCTGGGGAAGGTGAAATAGGACACATGGATGAGCCCTACTTTCCCCCCCCCACTTCCACTTGGCTCATCACAGAAGGTGGGACTCCCGAGGAACTGGCCTTCAGCTCCAAAAAAGGATCATTTTAGCTGTGCTAAAATTAGCTGCACTGATTTTTCCTTTCTTCTCTGTTTTCCTTCTGTGGACACATGCGGGTGAAATCCTGGCTCCACTGGAGCCGATGGGCATTTTGCCATGGACATGGGTTGGGCTTGGATTCTTCCAGAAGGGAGAGAAGCCATTTGCTACCAAGGGGTCTTTTGGCTGTGTAGCTGGGCTGCGTTTAGTTTAGCAAGTCTCATAGCCTTTGTCAGGCTAATACAGTTCATTCAGTTGAAGTGGAAATAGGATGCATTGTGAACTGCACCTGCAGTCTTTGTTTGAGGAGCACTTAGACTTCACTCCAGGGAACCTCCCTGCGTGCCATTTTGGAGCACCACCGGTGTCGCCTCATGCTTCAGCTCTGCACTTAGATTTCAGGGGGAAAAAAGCTCTGCTTTCCTGTAGCCACTGAGGCACTCCTGATTCCCATGGGAATATTGGCCCTGTGCATTCGGGCTTAGTCTTGAGTTCTTTTTGGAAGCCTTCAAACCCTTCACCTCTGCTCATACGCAGAGCCTTTAGCTTAGCTACGGAAGGTTTCCACATGCAGCCAAAGAAAAAGAGAGCTAGCAGGAAAAGAAACAACAAAACCAAAGACAAATCTCCTCTCCCAAAACAGCACTAACTCTCAGTTAGGTGACCGAGCTCTTGGATGCTGAGATGCTGGAGAGGAGGAATGGCACCCAAGATAACTCTCAAGCATTCCCAGTTCCAGCTTTCCTATTTAATACACAATAGCCACAGAAAGATCAGGTTATAGAGCTGAAGAATGGCACTTTTAAAGGGTCTGAGGATCACATGCAGGTTTTCCAGTTATTTCAGTTCTCAAAGAGGGGTAGGGTCTGTAGGGTTGTTTTACAGTACAAGTGGAAAGGATGAGAAGAGAATCAATGTCTGCACTGCTGATAGGAAGGATCCCTGATGAATTATCTGTCACCCCCTCTCTGGCCAAGCTTTGTTTGATAGGGATGCTAAAAGCATTGATGTCCATAATTGGGTATCACCTCTGGGCTTGAGACTCTGTTGACTTGTGCAGGGGAAGGAAGACTGTGGCCATGCCTGGACTTGCAGCCCATTACAAGAGGACACAAAGAGGGGTAGCTAGCTCTGAAAGCCCATCTGCATCAGCGTGTTGCAAGGACTGCACTGTGCAAATACACCAACTCATGTCTTGGAAACTGTCAGGCTGTCAACACATTGTTCACAACCTAATTAGCCCACCTCTCCTCAGGCCATAATTAGCTCAGGTGCAATCATAGCCTGGCAGGGCTGTGCTGCTTCCCATTCTGGAGACAGCATCCTGGATCTGTGCAGAGCACCATGCTGCAGAGCATAAATGGCACCCAGGTCACGTTGAAACTTAGGATCTAAGTGTTTGTTAATGACAGCACTCCAGTGGGCATCTAGGAAGGGGCTATTTGCCCTTCCTGGAGTGCTGGTTATTTCCCTTGAACCTTTTCCTAAGCACTTGTTCCCAAGGGGAAATGAATTTGCCTGGTATATGCACAGCCCATTGCTGTTCTTCTTCCTTTTGCCTTTATGTCCTTATCAAGGCACTTGGTGGAGCACAGCAGTGGTCTTGGAAGAACCTGATGCAGGCTGCCTTCCCATAGTTAATCATAATGTGGAGCTTAGGGAAAGCATCACGAGTAAATGAGTGCGGGTTTTTACTTACACAGTGGGTTAAGGGGAGGGTTTTGTGTGTTACTGGGTAATACAACACATGGGGTAAGGTCTACCCTGAGAGCAGGAATTGCTTTACTACCCTCAGTGGGGTTTCTGATGGGCAGGTCCATGCGGCGGTGGCTGAGGAAGCTGAGCAGAAGGAGCACAGCCCTTGCTGAGGGTCATGTTAGGTCTCTGGTGCATTGAGATAGCTCTAGCAACCATAAGGCAAAGGAGCCCACACTGACCTGAGAGGACATCCTGTGTCCTGGGGCGCACAGTGGGTATTTGGCTGGTGTCTTTAACCAGTGGGGTCCTGAGTTTCTTGACTGTACTGGGTTGCTGGGAATGGCCTGGCTGGCAGATGTCTACTTTTGGGGATCTGTGGTGGATGAAGTAGAGGCAATGCCCTCTCCCCTAAACCAGCTGTATGGTTCAACTCATTCTCGATGTTTCCTTGCTGCTTTTGCCTCCTTTGCTTTGCTCAGGGCTTGCTTCCTCCTTCCAGTAGGCTGCCCGCTCCTTCAGCAAAATGAAGTTCTTTCCCAAATGAACTCAACTCCTTGGTTTGCTTTTGTTTTGACACTCAGGAGACGACAGATTTATAGACCTTCCTGAGTCGTAAGTTCATTTTCTTTCATTATTTACCTTTCACTGCAGCCCATTCTGAGTGAGATTCCATTCTGCCTCTGAGCAGGGCTGCCCTGCCAAGAGGAGCTTACCCATAAATCATTCCTTCCTCTTTCTTCCTTTCCAAAACAGCATTAGCTGAATTTGCCTAGAAGGAAAATTGTTCTGCCATTGCCGGCAGTCAAACAGTGCAATTAATTAGTGCTTTCCCTTTTCTCTTCCCTCCTGTCTGTTGTCTGATGGGCTTGAAAGTCAGCCAGGGAGGAGGGGAAAGGGGAAAAAGGAGGGGAAAAGCTGTGTTTGAAGTATTTCTTTTTAATTAAAGGTGATCGGGTGTCGTGGTGGTACCGACTGCATCATGTCTAGTGCTCAGAGGCACCTTAGGAGATACGTCCCAGTGTAGAATGGTTTGGGTTGGAAGGGACCTTAAAGCTCATCCAGTTCCAACCCCTTGCCATGGGTAGGGATGCCTTCCACTAGAGCAGCTTGCTCCAAGCCCCTGTGTCCAACCTGGCCTTGAACACTGCCAGGGATGGGGCAGCCACAGCTTCTCTGGGCACCCTGTGTCAGCGCCTCAGCACCCTCACAGGGAAGAGCTTCTGCCTAAGAGCTCATCTCAGTCTAACATTTGACTGTGCTGCCTCTTGATTGTTTTAGGTGGAAACAGTAAAGTGCTTGGTGCATGTTGCTGCGTTCATTCCTCGTTTTCTGTCTTTTGGGGGCTTCGTTTTGGTTTTCAAGCGCAAAGGAGCAGTGGGTCAGGATTGGAATAGGTGCTCAGGCACAATGCAGGAAAAGGTTGGGTTCAGCTGAAGCTCCATTTCCATTCCTTCCCATTTTGGGAGACGGGGCGTGTCACAACAGTGCTGAGCCGACAAGAGCTGCTTGCCAGCATTTAATTTGTTGAAGATTAAGAAATTATTCCATTCTTACAATACCGCTTGAATTCTGGGGGATGTGGAACTTAGATCTAGCCTCAGATTTCATAGTGTTTGGAAGCAAAGGCTTTATCAGTGTAAGCACTGCATGGATGGTTTAAGGGGAGACCTGTTAATAGTGTACCTAGAGACAATGGGCTGGCTCAACTTCAGCTACCTCTGAACTTTGGGATAACTATAGCCAGAAGAGCACATTGAATTTAGGCTTGTTTCTTTGTGGTCTAGAAGCTAGCTAGGGCGCCATGGAAGCTGTTTCTGGTTTTCTCTACCTGCAAGGAGAACTGACTGCTGAAGCATTGCCCCTTTTCTGGCCAGCAACAACCTCAACCTTTTTCTCTTTCTCTAAAAGCTGTCCTTATCCTGTGCCCTACCCATCGTGTGTCCTCATCAGGCTGAGGGCAGAAAGCTGAGAAGTCTTGTACACGGTGGGGCTGAACATCAGCAGATGCCTTCATTATTTACAGTGGTTTCTAAAAGCACCATCGCAACTGTTAGGGTCAAACCATAAGCAAAGGCTTCTCTTTCAAGCACAAATGATAAACAAATCCAAGACACTTGGTGTCAGCAGCCTCACCAATCTGTTCACCACCTGGAGCTCAAGGCAACCCAGCCGTTGCAAGCCACTAGTAGCGCAGGAGTAGGACAGCCGTAAGGAAATCGGTGTCCTGACGTGGGCACCAAAAATAAGCCCGTGCTGAGCTTTTTTGAGCGCTTGGCCAGCTCACAGCTGCTGGCTGCTGAATGTTTGGGAAATGTATCCCCCCATTCAGGTGCTCAGCACTTGGAAGCGTGGACCTGAACAACTCCAATGTCATCTGCTTCTCTAAAACCCAGCCAGTTCTGCTCTGCTGGACCAGCCACGTTCTCGCTGCCCATCGTGGAAGGAGGGAAGCAGTTCTTTTATTCCTCATCCTACCTAATTGTTAGGAAAATAGCCTGAAGAGAATTCCCTCTGTTTGATTGTGGCAGATCTTAACCTCTGGGACCATTATAGCAAGCATCCCCCTACTCCAGGCAGACCCACATGCCGCTTCTATGTCATACAGGAAAGTAAATATCCCTGATATTGGAGCAACCTGGTCTAGTGGAAGGTGTCCCTGCCTGTGGCAGAAGGTTGGAACTGGATGAGCTTTAAGATCCCTTTCAATCCAAACCATTCTCTGGTTCTATGATTCTGATTGCTCTGATATCAAATACCTTTTGCTGACCTGCCTTGAAGAGAGTTCCTTGTAAGAATGCCTTTGATTTTGGTCACTTAGAGTGTTGCAGGGGCTTCTGAGCTGTGCTGATTTATTACTCCTTAGTAATCTTGTGGTTTATGGAGAGCTGTACAGGGGTACAAGGGTAAAAGCATCAACTAACCAGTGATCTGATGCCAAAAGCCACCCGTAAGCAAGGACAGGTTTCAGGCTGTGAGATAAGGCTCAGAGAATGAACCTGCAGAGGAGCAGGAGCTCTCTGATGGCATGGTTTGAATCAGGACCTCCTAACAGGAGGATAAGGGGATACAGGAAGATTGGATCCCCTCCTTTAAGGTGTATAAAGCTTGGGCATCAGTTTTCAGTCTCCTTATTCAGAGCAGGTTGGAACTGGGGTCTCTTCTCATTTAGCCTCTGTGAACAAGAGCAGAATAGCCAAGTCCCATTGATGAACCTCCTTGCTCCCCTAGGAACATCTCTTATGGTAAAGGTGGCTTCAGGTTCCTGCAAAAGACGTTTTGATATAGGCTATGGGAGCTGCATCTGTTTTACCTTTTGTGTAGCTGGGTACATGAATATCAGCGAGGGCAGCATTAGTAGTGTAAGGCAAAAGACAGGGCACTCTATCCCAATTCATGGTCTTGGAGCAGCCACTGAGGTTTTAAATCAAGGCAGAATTCCTGCCAGGTTTCTTGGTGATGCTGCAGGACAGCTGCAAAAGAGCTGCAGAAAGAGAAGGTCGATTATGCACAAGCTGAAGGTTGCCTGCAAATTCTGATCTCTCTCAAGAACTTCTTTGGTGCTTTGTTTTAAAATCAATGGAGACAGCTTGATATTTGACATTGCAGAGATGTGGAGGAGAAAGCAAGGCTTAAGCCCCAGTCTGCCTAAACCCCACTTTGTAGTCCCAGTCTTGTTTAAATCCCAGTCTGTTGAGATTTGAAGTGTTTTGGCAGTAGTTTTCCAAGCTTGCTTTGTAGGTGGTTGGATTTTGCACAGCTTGCAATGGTTGTGGAGGGAAGTGACAATCAACAAGCTGTGCGATTCCTTGATGTACTCAGTGCCTGGGACCTGATTTGTGCCATCGCAACCCTTCACTCAGGGGAAGAGGGTAAGAATACCCTCATATAGGTATATATATGCTGATATATATATATAAGGTCATCAACAGGCCAAGCTGACAGCTCCTTACTTCCACTACTCACCAAAATAGACTCATGGAGGCCTACAGAGCATTTTCATTCACATGAAGAGTTGCCCAATCAGGCCTGCTTGTGCAAGGTGTTCCTTTCCACAGCACCATTTATCTAAAGATCTCGGAATCCTTTATGTACATTCAACTTTAATCCACGTTTTACCTCCAGTGGAGTAGGTAAGGAGGGCTGCTTCCATTCTGCAAACAAGGCAAACGGAGGTACAGAGCAAGAGAGTGACTTACCCAAGACAGTTTGGTTGCGGAGTTGTAGGGAGTACTCTTATGCACTGAGCAGAAATCTGTCTAGAGCTGTAAATTGAGGTCTGATGTGAATCAGAACTCCCTGTAGTGTTAGGGAACATTCAGATTTGTCACCCCAGAATGGCCCTCACCTTCAGGGATTAGAGGAGGATGGCTGGTTTGGCTTTAGGGCTGCTATCAACTGGTTGGATGTGGAGTTAAGAGTCAGTGAAGAGCTTTGCTTCTGATCTGTTTCTCATCTGCCTGTATGGTCAGTGGAGACAGCGGAGTGTGCTTCATCTATCTGGTTAGTGGGTAACCCAGTTACCTACTGAAGGATGAGATGAACTGTGACTCGACCCCCACTGTCTGTTGCCTGTAAGGGGAGAATAGGTGATTATATCAAGTGAACCCAGTGCTAGCATTCAGAAAGAAGCAGGCTTGCAGGAGCAGGGGTAGATGTCATCGTTTGCTTGGAGTTTACTCTCTTGTGGTAATCAGATGACTTCAAAGGCGAGTGTTAAAATAGCTCCTAAAAAACCAGCCATCAATGGAAACACAGGCCTTCCTTTCCCTGTACTAGAGATATGCACATGAAGATTCCCAGCCCGAGGAGACCTATGAAGTCTGGGAGAGGGAACAGATCCAGAGCAGGGAATTGATTTGCTTGTGGTCATTAGGACAGAGGCAGGAAAGGTCTTCCTCTCTCCAGTGCTCCCATTACCACACTGCCACTGAACTGGCCTTCATCCCCCTCTGCTTCCTCCCCTGCCAGGCTCCCCTTCTCTGCGGGCGTACCCTCTCATCTCCGTCATCACCCGGCAGCCCTCCGTGGTCCCTCACCTCGTCCCTGCTGCCACCAGCTCCCGCGTGCTGCCAGCCCAGACCCCATCAGGCACTGCCAGCTCCGAGGCACCGGCCAGCGAGACCCATGGCAGCAGCGAGTCGGAGGCAGAGCAGCCCACACCTCGGCTGAAGAAGCCACGCCGGAGCAGGACCATCTTTACCGAGCTCCAGCTGATGGGCTTGGAGAAGAAGTTCCAGAAGCAGAAGTATCTCTCTACCCCTGACAGGTAGGTCAGACTCTTCCACTAGGAAAAGGAATGTGCTAAAGGGCTGCTCTGGACCTGCTCAGTTCTTCCCATACTGACTCTAGTGTTCTGCCTTCTGATTCCATAGACATGCCTCTGTCATTGACCAGTGGGTAGATGACCAGCTTCAATTCCAAGGCTTAACTTTTCCTGGGATAGGTAACTTTTCCACAGATAGATTAGCTCAATGGAAAGGCCACATGGTGATAAATGTGCTTGCTAGCAGGCAGCCAGGCTCAGGGACAAGTAAAGTACTGAACAGAAGGATCTTGGTCTTTCCCATTCCTGCTGCTCATGACGAAAAGGTGAAGCCTGTCTACCACACTTGGGTAGCAATTCAGTGAGAAGGTGGTGGCTTTTCCAGCAGCTTGGAAAACACATCCAAGGTTGCAGAGAGTTGAAAGCTGCCTTGCCCTTGTGAAGGCAAATACCTTGTCTTTTTGAAGGAAAAGGAAAGCTCTTGGGGACCACTTGGTACCATGTGGAGAAACCAAGCTGAGGAGAGGCTTTAGCTTTTTAAAAAGGCTTTGGATCCTATTCTGCAAATTGAAATGACGGGAGAAAGACCTGTCTGTAAACCTAGAGAGGGTTGGGAGGCCTTGAACTCCACAGATGGCAGTGCCCCAGTACTTAAATCGAAGATGGCATTCTCTGCTCATTCTGCCTGTCACCGAATTTCACCGGCTTGGCCAGGCAGTATCACAGAGTGTCAGAGCTCCTAATGCTCCTGTGCTGACTCCTCACAGCTTCACATAACCAGGTGGTTGACACTGTTGATGAAGCACTTGAGGCTGTTAGTTAATGTTATCATATGACTGTTCCTTGGCTTTGGACATGTTTGAGGCTGATGAGCAATTCCTGTCCATGTACCACTTCCCCTCTGTTTGTTTCCTCGGGTTTCTAGGCAATGCTGGTTACCCTAATGTGTGTGGCAAGAGCTGGTAACAGGTCACAAAGTATGATCAGACATGTGCATTGAGGCAAGAAGAGTTAGTCAAGCAGGGCTTCTCTCTGTCAACTCATGGCTGGAAACGTGATGGCAAAGCAATGGGTTGTGACTCAGGTACAAGATTGTACCTGTGGCAGAGCAATTGAAGCACCTGGTTCAGTAGCAGAAAGGGAATGCAGCACAACAGGGTAATGCCTTTGCTAGATTCTCCTTCTCACTTAAGTGTCTTGAAGTCGATGGGGTATCTCTCAGATGTTATGTAGTGGCATAGGCAGTGGGCAGACCAAGCCTGTAGGTCTGGAGTGAATCCACAGTGGGGGAGAGCCATGGATCCATGAGTTTGACAGCAAGCTGCTGCAGGTATGTAGGTGTTTGTGGATAGGAGGGCGAGTCTGTTGCCCCAAGAGCCCACCTGAAACTGAAGTTTGATTCTGAAAAACTTGGCCTTGACGTTTTGTTTTACCCTATCCAAAGGCCAGGAATGACTTGCCAGGAAGCTCACGCAGTCCAGAACACATTGGAACGTGGCTCTGGGTTGGAGCTGTCCCACCTGCAGGACTTGCGTGACTCTATGGGGCCCTTACCCAGCGTGGTTGAGGATTTCCAGCTCCATCCGTTGTGCAACTCCGTGGCAAAACTGCCAGATGCACGGAGCTATCACCTGTGGGGAAGGATAAAGAGTTATTTTGAGCTGCATTTGCTTCATATCCTGGGTTTTAATATAGAAATAATGAATGGTCTCAGAGGAGCTTGCATAGGTTGGAGATTTGTGGAGGATGAATCAGGATTATGGGCTGTCTGCCACATATAGCCTTAAGCTAAGCACGCAAATAATTCATTTATAAGCCTGAATTGCCTATAATAGCAGAATGCAGAAGGAATTAATAGATTTAGATGTACTACTACTCCGTGAGAAATGAGAAAGTATTAATACCCCTATTATGTGGGTAGTGAAGAAGAAATAGGATGCAAAGAGCAGACTGATGCTGGGTGTCTTGGTTCTTAGGTAGCTGCTTCAGACACTGTAGACCAGTTTACCAGCAGCTGTCCCAGAGCATCTGAGAGCTCTTCTTGTCCTCTGTCAACTCATTTCAGTGTTTCTTTTGTCTCCAAGGTTGGACTTAGCCCAGTCGCTGGGGCTGACGCAGCTGCAGGTGAAGACGTGGTACCAGAACCGTAGGATGAAGTGGAAGAAAATGGTAAGTGGTTCATTCCCCCATCCTCAAGAACAGATCTGGAAGCTGAGCACGGTGTCAGTGACCTGTGTCTGTTGAGATCCAGTTTTGGTTTATTCTTGATCACTTTTCTTAGAGACGCTCTTTGTTCTTCAGATATGCATCCAGCAGCCTGGTGGGTTAGAGGGCCCTTAGGCAGTAGGAAGGATACAAAGCAAAGAGATGAAAGAAATGAAGACAGAACAGAGGGAAGAACCAAAATATCTCCCTCTGCACTTTTGGCATTCCTGGGATCTTAATGCTTGTGGGATAGGTTATGTGTACAGACAAAAAAGATTGTGCTGTTCCATGGAAACCAGTGCAGTTTTGAGAGCTAATATCATTAGTTCTTGCTTTTCATATCTTCATGCCTTTCACTTCTTCACAGCTTCGTGGCCCTTTTCCAGTTAAAATGCTTTTAGAAAGGACAAGTGTCCAATAAATCCTGGTGGAAACCATGATGCTGTGACATTCTCAAGTGGAGATGTTTATGTATTCCGATCTGGCAGAGGAGGTGCAGTTCTAGACCGTATCTCTGAATGCGTGTGACAGCTGCAGAAGTTACTGCCACTTAAATCCGGGATTAGCTTGGATACAGATCTTTGGAAGTGTCTTATTGCTGCGGTGGTGGTGTGAAGGGAGAGGGAATTAAACATGGGATCAGACCTAGCTTGCTGACTCCCACCTCTTGCTCAGATGAGAGGGGTCTCCTTCCAAGACTTGGGCTTGGAATAAAGCAAACACTCAGGAAAGGAACTAAATTCCACATAAAATCTTCTGTCCGTAGTGATGAGGACTGCATGCCTGGGTTGCTCTTGGGCTTCCTGTAGGAACTCACTTAAAGACCTCCAGAGTTCTGGGTGTCCTTGCTGATAACGTTTGCATTTCATTCTGTTTCCATGAGAAAATGGGTGAACTCGCCCCATGAATGCAGGCTGAAGTGGTGACCATGGATTCACTTTTGAGGTCAAAGCCGAGTTTCATCCTTCCCTGAAGGATGTCTCACAGCAGCAGAGTTCACATTGATCCTGATGGTTCATCTCATTGCTCCAGGTGCTGAAGGGTGGACAGGAAGCTCCAACAAAGCCCAAAGGCCGTCCAAAGAAAAACTCCATTCCCACGTCGGAAGAGATAGAAGCAGAAGAGAAAATGAACAGTCAGGCTCAGAGTCAGGAGCTGGAGGGATCTCAAGCCCCCGAGGAGCCTAAACTGACAGAGGAGAAGCCAGAAGTCTCTTTGGAGACGGAGGAGTATCCAGAACATATACCAGAGCCCTCCTCAGAGGAGACTACACCATCAAGTTAAAAGGGGAAGAAAGGAGGGGAAAAGAAAAGCAAAAAGAAATATTAAAGAGAAAAACCAAAACCAAATATATATATATGTATATATATATTTAAATATGTATGTAATTGTGTGTGTGTACATATATATATAAATATATATATATATGTAGACCTTGTGTATAAGTCTAAAGATTGGTCACTTTGTGCCTTTGGGAATCAGCCATCATGGGCCATGGTGGGAGAAAGACTGTGCTGGGACTGTGTTGGAGGGGTCGGCGTGATAGCTTAGCTTTATCCTTGCCTTTTAAAGTAGTGCAAATGGACAGAGCGCTTGGTCTGGTCTCAGATCAGGGGCAGTGAAGAAATGGGGAGCTCTGACAGCACCATTTCCTTGTGTAACCAGCACTTATTTGTGTTTGGGATGGGCCCTGCTCCAAACCATTTCAGGAAGGAGCTCAGTCCCATCGCTTTGCTTTGGCCCAGTGTAAAGATCAAAGCTTCTGAAGCGAGATCCACACCGGGTTCAGCATCCAGGTTTCATCTCTCGTGGTCGGTTGGGTGCCGTGTCTGTGGATTTGCAGTGATCCAGGATAAAAACTTCGAATGAGAGGATGGGTTTGGATTTGAGTCTGCTCCAAAAGCTTTGGGATGCTTGGAGCTGGGATTGTTGCTTCGGGCCCACTTCTAATTCTTGTCAGGTTTATTTTCTAAAGAACACTTAAATGTTGCCAGGGCTTTGGGAGAAGGATGGATTGAAGAAGTTGCTGCAGAAAGTTCACATTTGTCTAAGATGTGTGCCAAGAATAGACGTGCATCGTGTTTCATAAAGTCTTGTTAAGGGTGCATTTTGCCCAAAGGCTGCAAGAGATGTATTCAGATAACCTTTATTTTTTAATTAAAAATGAAATATCTAAATAAACCAGTTGTTGTTGTTTCTCTTTCAGTGCTAGACAGAGACTTTTTGTGGGCTAGGCTTGCCTGTTCTAACAAACCCTGGAGAAAATGGGAGTCATCAGACTTTCCGTAACACTCCTGTGTAGCAAGCACTGAGCAGACTTCTTGTAGCACCTTGCTGAGGTAGGTGAGGGGTGTTGATAATGCCACTTTGTCACTGGGTGCAGATGAACGTGTCAGAATGAGAGCACTGGTGTTCTGGCTGTGGGCACCCCATTCGTGGGTCTTGGTGCCTCTGCGAAGATGATTTAATATCCCTTTTTTGGGGTGGTGGTAACAGTTCACACACATAGATCTCAAGTGACTTATCCAAAGAGTGGGGAGAAGGGATCTCTTCTCACCCCACAAACACCCCCCCCCCCCCTCAATTTCTTGCTCAATGGGGTTTGGAAGACTTTAATTCCACCTCTGGATTAGCTCTGCTGTGGCACATGCATCTGCATCAGGTAATACTGACATGGCAACACTCCAGCTGACTTCAGCAGAGCCAGGGTGGGATGTTGCTCCACTCACTGTGTATTTCATGCATAGTAATCAACTTTGAAGAGGCATCTACAGATTTAAGTGCAATCCACAGGTTTACACCTAAACCTAAAACAAATGCACCAGAATTGGGCAATGCTCGTTTGGAAGAGCCTTGGGAAATCCCAGGCATTTGGTGCCATTTAGATCCTTTTTACTGGCATAGAAGAATGGAAGCAGAATAGTTTCCCTCTTGCCTGTTGTGTTGAAGATGCGGGCTGTGAGCTACAAAATCTTTCCTCTGCCATCAAAATGCTTCCAACTCTGTCTTTGAACCCGGCAGGATTTGGTGATAGGCACAGGGAGAGGCAAGGGTGGCTTGTCTGGGGTTCCCATACAGGATGCTGTTGCACATTCCTTTATCTGTGGCAGTCTTTTCTCATTGTCTTGTCTTTCTTTTCCTTTCCAGAACTGTGATTTAGTTCAACTGTATCTATTGGACTTGAAATGGCATTGAATTGAGACAAGGCCTACAGCCTGTTTGTACAGGAATTAGATGAGGTGGTCTGTGAAACCCACAGTCGTCCTCTGTTGTTCTTGGATAGCAGCATCAGCACTGTTATCTCAAAGTAGAATGCTTCCACAAGTCTTAAGTGCTGTAGCACTCAGTGAGGGTGAAGAGAGCAATTCCAATTCTGGTGAATTAACCAAATACATCCAGAGGTGTATTTGAAATGTGGGAGATGTCAGCATACAGCCTTTCTGTCAGCCAAAGCCTGCTCCATACAATGGGTGATGCATGTGGGGCTTGCGTTTCCTTTTCTGCAGTGGGTTTGTCTGCTTTGATGGATTTATGGAGCAGCAGGAAAAGTAGAAATGGGAGCAAAGGAGTTATTTTCTTGCTCTGCAATGGGCAGTGCTGGGTCTGTGCTGCCCACTGAAATGGGTAAATAAGAAAACAGAAAATGTGAAATCCTTTTCAAGCTACATGCTTAAGGCACCAGCAAGGCAAAGTTGGTGAGCTTCCAGCAAAGAGTAAAGCAAGTGTTACAAAACGACATTTCCCACTTCCCAGAGGAAAATAATTGTTCCTGACTCAGCCCCATTTTATGGTGGGAACAGTTCCAGGGATTTGACTTTGTTTTCTTTCCTTAATCCCATTCTAATCACTTATGAGTCAATCTGGGTACAAATGCAATACTCAAGCTGCCTGGGCTAGTTTTGAATGAGCCCGTAAGACACTGAGGATGATTTTGTTCCTCTTCTGGATGAGTAGCAATCTTAGCGTCTTCTTTTTCAATGCAGTTCTTTGGGTGCAAAATTAGCCCTTGAGATGCTGATACTTGCTTCCACTGAGTTCCTTTTGCTGACTTGCCTGATCATCTCTTGAGTGTTCATGGAAAGCACATGCGGAATGCGTCTGTTTGGATGGAAACCCATTGAATTATTTCTTGGCTAAATCTTTTCATACTTTTTTGTTTGTGCTGGGTTATATCTGCAGCTGGAGAAAAACCATCTACAGATTCTGGTGGAATTGAACATAGCGATCCCAGCCGTTGTTGGTAGGCAAACACTCCTTTTCATGGAATCACTGGTTTGAGCTGTATGGGACCGTAAAGCTCATCCAGTTCCATGGGCAGGGACCCCTTCCACTAGAGCAGCTTGCTCCAAGCCCCTGGGTCCAACCTGGCCTTGAGCACTGCCAGGGATGGGGCAGCCACAGCTCCTCTGGGTGAGATTTCTCTTGTTCTAAGATTTTCCTCCACTGGAATTCAAAGGATTGAGGAGTGATTCCCCTTTGCTTTGGGCTGAGCTGAGCTAAGAGGTGCTGGAGAAAGCCTGGCTGGTTGAGTTTAGCTTTTAAAGGGGATTGTGGTGATGCCCGGCTCTCAGGGCTGTGAGTTGCGTTTGCTTCATGCTTCTGATACCCAGAAAGAACGTTGCAAGGCTCATCCCCATCTTTACTGAGAGAATGACAGCAAAGGGCTTTCCAAGTGCCTGGTCCTGCAGGTAGTTTTACTCCTTTAAAAGGCTGTTGACTGTTCTGTCTCCCAGGCATCTCCTGTCCTAGGACTGTTTGTCACTTATCCGAGCAGCCTCATCGTGTGCCCTTGGGGTTGAACCTTGCTGGTGTTCAGGGGTGTTTGGCTTCCAGTTCTGACAGCGAGGAACAAGCCCCGATGTCGAAATCCGAACTTCCCTACAGGGATTGAAAGTGCTCATATCCGGAGTTCTGGCTGGGACCCACCTTTTATTGTACCCACTGTTTAGGTAATCTCGCAAAGCACTGAGCTCATCCTGCAGGATGGTTAAGTTCCCCCAGGTCCCAGCAGGGATGAATGGGCTTTGGTCTTGTTTTGCAAGAGAAAAAGGATGTGTTCGTTTAACTTCAGGCCAGTACAAAGGAATTTGGTGCTTGGGTGGGCTTTCAGTTCCATCACCTCTCTTCAGGAGCAAAATGGAAAAGGACAGTGAGAAGAGAATGAGTGAAACAAAGAGGAGGAGGTGAGAGGAAAAGCAAAGGTGAAAATCTTACCTGGGTCAAACTACATGAAAATGAAACCTAGGGAGAAAAATAATGTTGCAAAATCAACTTTTGGTATATTTTGACAGGTAAAGCCCTCATTCTGTAAAGAGAGATGTATCTGGGGCTTAGCTATACATGCAGGATGGTGAATGGCAGGTTTTTTCTGTTTCCTTTCAGCCTGTGTAAGTTAAAACGTAGCTGAATAAAGAGCAGCTGGGTTAGACTTGAGCTACAATACAGGATTCGAGCCTAAATCTGTGTCTTGGCAAAGGCAGAAGTTTGGTGACGCCTAGATCCTGTGGAATCATAGATGCTGGGCATGAGCATCCTGTAAGGATGCTCCTCTTTCTTCCCTAGGTGTTGCTGTAAAATGAAGACGAGGGATTTTAGGGGCTTAAGTCTTTGCAGCACAGTGGTTTTCCTGTTTTAAAGAGAGTGGCACATTGCAAGCATAGGAGTTGTAATTCCAATCTCTGAACTTTCAGACTCTGAAGTCCTGGAGTGGAAGTTTATGAGAGAGCATAGGGATTTGAGCTCTAATATCTATATCCCTGTCAGAAACAGATCTATTTTTATCCCTCATAGCCAGGTAAGCTGTGATTTCTAGGCTTTCCCCTCAATTCTAGTCCCTTCTCATATTGTTAATCTCCCCAAACCTACTGTCCCAGCACAATGGAATCATTCCACCTTAGCACAGCAGTCACTGCTAGGAAGGAAGCTGCTTATTGCTCCCATAGGTGCCAAAAGGGAGAGATGTAGTGCTAGGAGGTTGCCAATGGAGAGTGTTAACCCCTCCAGGCTGTTCCGAGGTGTCAGCTAACGGCTGGAAACACCAAAGCTCTTGTTCTGTCAGACAATTGAGAGTAATAGAGAGGTTTCTGAAATCATCCTGGTCCTGGAGCTTCCTGCAGGCAGCTGGGAGGAAGGTTCCTTCCCCCTTCTAGAGCATCCTAGGGCCCAGCAAAAGCAGAGGAAGCAATGGGAACACTCGGGCTTCTGGTGTTTGCATAGAACCAAAGGAACCAAATCCTTGTAGGTAAAACAATTATTCTATGCTTCCCATACAAGGGCCATTCATGTCTTTCCCTTAGCTTAAACTTCCCTATTCTCACCACACGCAAAACCCAGCATGGAATCCCAGAGTGGTTTGGGTTGGAAGGGACCTTAAAGCTCATCCAGTTCCATGGGCAGGGACCCCTTCCACTAGAGCAGCTTGCTCCAAGCCCCTGTGTCCAACCTGGCCTTGAACACTGCCAGGGATGGGGCAGCCACAGCTTCTCTGGGCAACCTGCATCTTCTCTGGGTAACCTGTAACCTCTGGGCAACCAAGCCAAGACCTCCTCCTATGTCAAGGTGAGTCTGGAGGGTGCCGGGGGTTAATTTTTCTGTCATTGGTTGTAGCAGCATCATGCCATTAATTCCTGTGTAGATGCTCAGAAGCAATGGGCTCCAAACTTGCCTTCCCTCAGTTTGAAGCAGGGACCACAGGCTCTTCTCTTCTAAGGAGCAAACTTACACAAATAAGGCTCCTAATGCCCTCCCCTGAGCAGCAGGGCACTGAGCTACATGGCTGAGAAAGGGTTTCCAGAGTGCAGCAGGGAAAGGGTAGCAAGCACTTCAGTGCTAAAGCAAAACCTTTCTTATACCAGAGCTGTGGTACCCCACTCTGATGCTATGCCTCTAGTGAGGTAGGGTGGGTTTGACTGGGGTACATCTGTGGACAAGAGATGCTGCAAGGTGCTGGGGATGCTCTTGCAGCCAGAGAATTAAGGTTAAAGCAGGTCTGAGAGCTGCTTGAAGTCAGGCAGGTTCTGGTATTGATGGAAGAAGGAAAGTGCTGGGAGAAAGATTTCAGTAGCATCCTTCTCCTATCAGGGCTTGGGTGGTTGTTGCAGCAGCATCAGCTCATCATTATGATGTTATAGTAGGAGTAATGGGGGAAGAGAGGTGTAAAATGTCATGAAAACAGCAGGGCATCTTCCTTGGCACTGCTGGATACAGATATTTGTGGCTCTTGAGTACCTTTTAGCAAGGTGGAAGATGATTTTTAAGTCCAAATCACACAGCTGCTCTCAGTGGAGCTTTCCTGGTGGGAATATGGACCCTTTAAGACATCTCCCAGCTAAATAAGAAGCCAAAGAGCTGAAAAGTGGTGGATTAAAAGCAATAAATCCCCATGCCACAGGGCTCCTGCTCCCAGCTGATGGCACCAGCTCAGTGAGAAGAGACTTCTCCATCATCCATCCCTGTCCTTAGCATGTATGCACACATACAAGCCTGGGTGCTCTGGGCATCCAAAGTCCTGCCAGAAGAGGTGGGAACTGCCCTCTTCCTTATGGAACCTCGGCTTGCCTCTAATTCCAGCTCCTTTTCCAAACCTTTCTGCCTCTGCCCCTTCCCAGTCAGCTTTGCTCCTGCAAGGAATTGCATCTGCCAGGATTCCCAGAGCTGGGATCCACCCGTGCTGCCATGTCTTAAGCAGTAGTGCCTGGGTCTGCTCCCAGACTACAGGCTGCTGGATGGGTATGGGATGATCCATGTGGGAACATGGCTTCAGTCAGAGGAGCCTGATCCCTTGGAAAGGGATATAGAGCATCAACACTCAGGGAGCAAATAGCTGGAGTTTAGGCCACCTAAGCAGGGAGCCGGCTTTTCCAAGCTGGGATTTGCACACAGGAACTTTTCCATGAGGAAAATGAAGTGCAGCTAATCCATAACATCATCTGCTGCTCCACATGGAGCTGTGTCTATTATTTGGGTGGGGAGCATGACTCAGAGAACAAGATTTCCTCTTGTGTCCATGCTGCTCATTACTGCAATACAATGGGGTATTTTTCCCCTCTGTGTTTCATTTGGTGTTATTTAGGATAATGATGCTGAGGAGGTGTCTGATAATGGGATTGGGAGCCCAGACTGGGAGTTTCGTGCCTTATTCTCCAAGTGCCTGAGTGAATATTTACCCCTGAGGTCATAATTAGACGCGTTTGTGCAGTGTAAATTCACCCATCGTGAGCAGTGAGATGAAGATGTCAAAGAGCAGAGGATGGTTCAACGTTTGTTCTCACCTCTTGCCAGGAGAAATGGGATAACTCCTTTGGGAAGCATCAGCCAGATGTTTCCCTGCTAACTCCAAGGTTGGTTATTCCCCTTCCCAAGGACCTGCCTCTCTCCTCGTGCCATGTTGTCCAACAGGGATAAGCAGAAGCCCATGAACTTGATCCTCCCCTTCGTGGAAGCTGTTTGGAAGCTGTGGAGCCCTTCCTGAGGAATACTCAGCTCCCTGGCTCCCAGCCCTGCTCTGGATTAGGCCAATCATGTTGACCTTTTGGACACAGTACAGAGCCCATCTGCTCCAGCAGCAGATCTATCTATATATATGTATGTATCTATCTATCTATCTACCTACCTATATCCATCTATCTATCTACCTACCTACATATATCTATCTCTATTTCTACCTCTATCTCTATCTACTTCTATCTCTATCTATCTATCTATCTATCTATCTGTCTGTCTGTCTGTCTGTCTGTCTATCCATCCCATTTCACTGTTTTTTTTTGGGGTTTCCTTGGTTTGTTTTCTTTTTACTAGCATTGTCCACTGCCTCAAGCAGCTCTTCTCCTTCTCTGCTGCTTCTCTCACTGGGTATTTATAGCCAGGGATCATATCTCCATGCAGCCTTCATCCTGCCAGGCTCTTGGAGGCTTGTCTCATGAGATAAACTCCTTCCCCCATCACTCCGGTGTCCTTCTGCTGCTCCTGTTCCAGGCTGAATTTATCTCTCTTGAGCACAGGCAATGAGACCTAGACCCATTGAGCAGAGAAAGTCTCACAGCAGTGCTGTTTTCAGCACAAACTCCTCATCTGGTTCATTTTGGAGTACACAAATGCATTGTTTTTAACATGGGTGACTTGATTTTGGTAGCCACAAACCTTGTTTAAGGGGTCACTGATTACCATGCTCCCAGTTTGCTCCTCCCTGCCTCATTCCTCCTCTTCACTCCTCCATCTCCTGGGTTTGTACAGTCCTGTTTGCTTATGGCAATCTGAGTCAGCTTCCTGCCATCAGCAGGCTTCCAGGGCTTAACTCGACTTTTCTGCCCATTCAAGACTTGCACAGAGTGAGTCTGAATCCTGACCAACTCCGTTAACAAACTCCCTCGAGCCCGCTTGTGTCCCTCTGAACACATTCTCCTGTGGTCTCTGGCCACCTCGAATGGAAAACCCCACTTTTGCCTGTGAGGTTGTTAATTCCTGCTACAGAATGATACAGTCCATACCAGTGACTGGTGCTCTGCATTTCCTTGGGCTAGAAACCCCATTACCTTATTGAAGAGTGCAACTAGGCAGAGCAAACTTCCTTCCACATTATCCCGTTTCCCTGTATCTCCTTTCTCCCTCAAGTTGCTTTTCCCCCCCTAAGCTATAAATCGATCTGCTTATTCCAAATCTTATTCCTAGTTCTTAGATACATGGGACATTCCTTCAGTGCCACCTTCAGCCAGATTCACTCAAATCAATTCATTTCAATCAATTCAAATCCATGATTGATTCATTAAAATCAATCTCTTCGATTGGATTTCATCTGATTGATTACAATCCGTATTTTGCTCTGGCAGTCTGTGCTTCTGAGACTTGTTTTGTACCAGCTTGTCACGGTTCCAGCATTCCTGCCCTGACTTCCTTTCCCAACCTGACTCCTGCTTTCAGCAACTGGAGTATTTGAGCTCATGTTTTCCTATATGGAATCATAAAATGGGGGATAAACGCAGGTTTTGCTTTCCACGAGAGTGGAGATGCCCTTTGACTAACTCAGGAGGTCGCAGTGGAAGTGGATAAATACACAGAGAGGTGGATCTGCATTACCACGGGGAATTCACCTGACCAAAGGCTGAGCTCCCACATACCACCCAAGTGCGTTTCCTTCTGAGGATCCAAAGGTCAGCCAAGCAGGGGTGGGAAATGGGAGCCATCCTGCACAGCACCGTTTCCAATGGTTATAACGGCAGCATCCTTTCAGACCTGCCAGTGCTGCTGCTGCTGCTCCTGTGGGGTTCTCTTTGCCGTTGTTAATCTTCATTATCCTCATCCCCTCTGTTTGTTTTCGTTGCAGATTTATTAGGTGCACAGTTAAGGGCTGTTTAGCTTTGCACGACTGTCATCGCCAGCGCGTTATGAATGGGATCATTCACTGACAGACTATTTAAACACTGGAAGGGGGGAAAATTTACTGCTCCAGGTCAGTGAGGAAGCCAAGAGCAACTGAAACTCGGCTGCGTTTCTCCTTCCATGTAGGAATGTGACGAAGGTGCTCGGAGGTTCCTTTCGTGTATTTTCATCCTTAATTTATCCCCTCGCGTCAAACTGAATGACACTTGGGTTTGCAGTGGTATTTTACCTAAAATAAAGCCTTTCGTTCTGACAGCTTGCGAGAGCCTGGAGAGCTAAAAATGTGGCTAAACAGGCAGTCACACACCTGCTGATTAAGGCTATGAATAAGCTGTGACCAGTCTTGCAGCCCCTGACAGCACAGCCAGGCAGGGGGATGCTTTAAGGGAAAAAGGGAGGAGAGTCCTGTGGATCAAATAGAATCCTGGTTATGGGACCTGGGAGCGGTTCTGACTTTATTCTCATGAGAACCTTGGAAAAAAAACCTTGCCAGCTTTTAATATTCCTAGCGAAGTGGCACATCACTTGTTCTGCTGGATTCATGGACCCATAGACTGGTGTGGGTTGGAAGGGTCCTTAAAGCCACAAGCAGGGACCCCTTCCACTAGAGCAGCTTGCTCCAAGCCCCTGTGTCCAACCTGGCCTTGAACACTGCCAGGGATGGGGCAGCCACGGCTTCTCTGGGCAACCCCTATGATGCTCTTAGTGCTGCAGTGATTTATTGACCGTGTACCATCATCTCAAAGCTTTAGAGGGGCAAGAGAAAGGAAAGCCTCTTGTAGCCTCTTTAGGCACTGGGGCTGCTCTAAGGTCTCCCCTTCAGGACTCTTCTCTTCTCCAGGCTGGCTCCATGGAGTTAAAAGCATTTTAGGCCAGAATTCAGAGCTGGATCTTTTCTTTGGTCGCTTCTTCCATTCATGTAGCTTGGTGGTACCTTCTACAGGGCAGGGCATAGAGCAGTAAGGTTCTCATAAGTGGTCATCTCCTCTCTCCTTCAGCTGAAGGGAGCACGGGAAGTGCTGTAGGAAACTGCTTTCTCCATTTTAAATGTCCTTCTTGAAAGGGAATTGTCTCCCTTTTTATTTGTTTAGTGCTGAAAGTTGCTATTTCTTAGTCTTAGATGTACTCTCCAATCAAGGTTGTTTGCCCACGTATATTCGATCACGTCCTTGCCATCCTGGTCTTTCATAGTTGTCTTTAGTTACTCAGGAGCATGTAAGTCTATATTATGACATGGATGTGTGTGTGACTGTAGACGTGCAGGACTGGCTGAGCTCCAGGAAGGCAGCCGGTGGGGACTGCTGGGTGTTGAGTGAGGGACGTAGGTGGCCTCAGGTTTCCCGTCTCTGATGCTCTGACCCTGTGAATTCCACTGTTTTTTTCCCAAGTGAAAGTTTTCCCTTCACCTGATCCTGGGATATCGCCAGGCTTCCAGCCCATTAAACACGGGGGATCGAGTTGTGTTGTAAAGTTGACCAAAATGACCATTTCATCTCTTTTTCCCCAGCAGCTCCGTGCTGCTGTGCAAGTCTTCTTGCCTAATCCACTTGGATTCAGAGTTAATCCTCGTGCACTTGGTATATTTGCGTGTAGGTATTTGAGAGATTTAAATGGACACTGCTAACCCCCATGGGGTCTCATTTCTGAACATACCTTCGAAACTTAAGCTGAGGGAGGAAGATGAGACACAAAGGCTTCTTTTCTGTAGCAATTGGCTTTAATTTAACTCTCCTTGCAGGTTGAAATGAAGAAAACAGGAACTCCATGGGGATGATTTTAAATGCTTTCATAGCATTAGTTGATGGAAAGCTTCTAAGTGAGGGGAAGTGCCCATTTTACACATATGGAAGCTGAAGGCACAAAGCAGTTCTCAAAAGCAGAAAGACAAGCATGGCAAGAGAGCAAACCCCAGGGATCCTGCCTGATGGCAAGAAGAGCATGGACCAGAGCTTAGCTGCTCATAAGAAATGCATTGTAATTCCTTAGAAAAGCTTTGTCTTGTTGTAAATCTTAACAGAGTTTCTCATAAATGCTGTCTACTTTGGAGTCCAAGCCACTTCAGGTCTCTTGGGTCCTATTTCTGTCTCCTGCAATGAACTCCCATATCCAGATTGCAATATTCGTTCATGTTCTGAAACTAGTGCTCTCTGGCAGTGTTCAAGGCCAGGTTGGACACTCTTGGTTGACATGGGCTAATTTGAGGCATCCCTGCCCATGGCAGGGGGGTGGAACTGGATGATCTTAAGGTCCTTTCTAACCCAAACCATTCCATGATTCTATGAACTTCACCTGGATTTAATAGGAATGCTGCATACTTCCTCAGTGGGAGTCGCTGTGATTTACACTCTTCTGCTGGCTCTTCCTCCAACATGTTCCTCCAGTATTGGTGGTAGTTGCATTGCTTTATCGAGTCCTTGTTGTTTTAATGGTATGCAAAAAAATGAGCCCTTTCAGGAGTGACAGTTAAGAGGTGAGGAAACAGACTTCACCTTTGCTTTCTTATTCTCATCGTGAGAATCCGCCAGCCAACATTGCTCAAAACACTTCTCCCTTTGGGTGGGCTTCATCTCTTTGGCCATCTAAAAGCTTGCTGTTTAGGCTGAGATGACCATCTTCTTCATAGAATGTATGGCCACTACAGGGAAAGACATCTCCTTACTTTATACTTTTGCTGCCTAAATAACATCTGAAGCCACCAGACCTTGATTGGCATAGAAATTAATGATCCCCTGCTACCTTTGGCAAAAACAGATGTTAGAGTTTGACCACTTTGTTCTTAGCTGAACACTACCCATAGCACAGAGTAAATGTGGAGAATACAGAGGAACTTAGGCAAATAGGTGCCTAAACAGTAGACTTGGATTTGTCCAGCCTCTCTGGTTGCCAAGGGCTTGGAGAGAAATACAAGGAGCAGTAGCAGACAGATGCAGAGCAATCTTTCCTCCACAAGGGCCCTTTTCCTAACCTCTAACAGCTGGCTTAACCCTGGTACATGACATCGTATCCGCCTTCCAACTGCGGCTTACTCCTGGCTCTAATGACCCTAGGTATCTTTATCCACGCAAATTACACTCTGGCTCTTGGGTTTCAGAAGCATTGTGTGGCAGCGAGTCCAGCAGCCTCATTAAGCTATCAGCTGAGCTCTTCCTCCTCGCTTCTGTGCCAGTCTGCATGTTCATCAAGGATGGGTGCCTTGCTATGCCCTCTGCAACCCCTCACGTGGCTTTGGGTTCGCTGACCTGCCTCACCCGGCGTTTGTGCCCTTCTGGGGTGTGTAGGTGAGAGCAGAATGGGGCCCATCATCTTGGTAATTGCTGGTGATTATAACTCACAAAGTCCTATTTTTATCCAGCTTTTTTGTTATTTCCCAGGAGCTGTGGGCATAAGAACAGATGCCGCATTAAAAATAGGTGATCTTGCTAACCAGGCTGTGAGTAGCTGTGTTCTGTTCAGCCTTGGCTTTTTAACTTGGGGAAAGAGCAGAGAAATATCTGCACTTGCTGAACAGAGTAATAATAACCCGCTGTTATGGTTCTTCCATTTGGAATACAAATAACGTGGAAACATTCCCCCATGCTCAGGCACAATGTTTTTGAATGGAGACAGCATTAACGTGGCTGAGGCTGTAGGAAACCTTCTATTCATAGGGCTCAGCTCCTGGCTGTGCCAAGTCCCTTTCCTTGCATGTAGTTGTATTGTCAATGAGTTCATTAGCTCTTGGTGCAGAGGCAGAAGCAAAAGAGCCTTAATTGCAGCTTCTGGAAAACAATACCTTTTGGGGGAGGTTTGACTTTTAATTAGCATCATACTATAAGTTTTTTGCATCAAAATATGAGATGGATGTTGGAATGACACGCGGCTCAATTTTAAATCTACTGGATTTTCCCTAATGGACAGGATGGACGATGGAGACGGCGGGAGAGATGCTTTAACAGCAAAGCTAATTGAGCATGGAGCAGCGTGCCTGGGTTATGGTGGGTTTTCCATTACTGGAAATAGCGATATCCAGGGAAAATTTCTCTTCTTAAGAAACTTCCTCTAATTAGATTTAATTCTGTGCTGTAAGAGAGATGAAAAGAGGGGATCACACTGGTCCCCCCCTCACCGCGTCTGGTGCTGTCAGCATCACCATGACTTTCTGGAACCAGGACTGAACCAGCTCTTGGGAGCTGAATGGATGCTCTCTGCTGTGCCTGTGGGTCAGTTGTGGGGGGCACCACAATGGCTGTTCCATGCAGAAGGGCAGTGCCTGGAATTGCTGCAATGCAGTTAGGCTTAATCCTGCCTTGGCACCGCGTGCTCCCTCGGCGTGCCTTGCCTGGCAATGCTGCTTTATAAATAGAGGGAGCAGAATGCAGAAATCACAGCGAGGAGCATTCAGGGGCCGGGACATGGTGTCACTGTACATGAATCTATAGGGCATGTGGAATGGGTGGCACTGAGCTGCAGGCTCTGCCTTGCCAGAAGCCCAGCACTGGGATTTCTCCTCTCAGCTTCAGCTTCCCATCCTGGTCAGCAGGCGAAGAGGCTTTGGGGAAGCAGATGGATGACAGGAGGAAAAGAAAGGAGGGACAGACATCTATAGGTAGGGTAGGCTGGAATGACAGCAAATGGGGAGGAGAGGACATCTGTTATTGCATAAGTTTTTATATCTCACCCAGTCTATTTATACAGATGTTTCCTGAAAAGAACACATTCCTGATTACTTGCAACACCCAGTTTCCAGCATTCCCAGCTATCCAGGGCCTGGAGCTGGCAACTAAAACACCAAAGGCTTTTTGAAGTTTCTCCAAGCAAACAGTGTCTAAGTGTAAGCCTCTTCTTTCCAGTGCAAAGACATCTCTGTGTGATGAACTGCACAGGTGCTGCACCCCAGGCACTGCATCCTGCTCTCCTCTACACACATGTTATCCATCCAACACATCCTGTCTGCTGGCTGAGCATGGAAAAGCATAATAGAGTATAAAATGCTTCAGGAACTTGCATAAATAGCTGGTGGGAATTTCTTTCTGGGTTTCTTTCTGTTGTTTCCTGCTCTTTTTGTGTTCAATAAGGTGGTCGTATGCATTCTGTTGAGGCAGGAGAGGAGAAGGCTCCTCATTTCTTTCACCTGTTGCAGTAGCTTGGAATTCTTGCTTAGCTAAAATTACTGGCTTGAAGCGCAGCACAGTGCAATGCTATACAGAAACCTAGAGACGTAGTCGAGTCGTATTTTCAGCTGACATAAATCAGTGCGGAGCCATTTATACCCTCCGAGCATCTGGCTGGGGATTAGCTATTTCATCTTCTGTCCTCCCTACCAGAGCCTCATCCCATGGGCAAGGAATAGCATTGACCCTAAGGACTTAGAAAGAAAAGTCAGGGTTATGCACACCAGCTCCCAGTGTCTGCTCTGCATGCCACATCCATGGGATGTTCTTTACCTTCCTCTTTTAGAGAGGAAGGAGGAGAAGCGTGTGCTCCAGTGATGGAGGCAGCAATGCCAATTGCTTCCCAGGCTTTGGCTATGGGATTGGGATGAGGAATGTCATATGGGGAATACAACCTGCAAGAAAAGGGCACTGGGGAGCAATGGGAGCTTTAGTTGCAGATCAATACTGGGAAAGCCACATGAATCCTGAGCCCATGCATTACATTGCTATACATGGGGTTTGGAGACTGGAAAGAAGAGCAGTGGAGCCTGGCCTTGGCAGGGGAAGCTGTTCCCACTATAATCCACTGAGGCAGACAAAGGGTGAAGAAAAAGGGAAGAGAAGGCAGAAACCACATATAAACAGTAATTAATGCTCTCCAGGCTGCTGCTCCTTGGTCATGTTAAACCTCTAATCCCAGGGATTTAAGGATGTGGATTTCTATTGGTCTCCAGATAAGAAGTGTGGAAAGGGAGTGCTGTGTGAAAGCCTTTGCATCCAACTCCTCACCCATTGGCAAGGCACCCTTCCTGTGCATCCCACATCCTGCAGGAAAGCTGATCCTGTTGGATACTGCTCTCAGGGTGCCTGGGATGTGTCCCTGCCATCGGGGCTAGGTGGCTGCTGGAATGGATTCCTTCTCCAGCGATTACTGCTGCTCCTTGGCAAGGGGAAATGCTCCCTCTCTTGAACTCTCCAGGTTAAGCCACATCATTCCTGAGCGTCATTCATCCTTAAAGGTGCTGTCAAGAAGATGACACAAGAATTTGTTAAGAAACTGATGTTTCCCCTCATCCCCTGCTCTCCCTTAGGGCTTGCAGGCACCCTGGCTAAGGAAACAGTAATGAAAGGGAAGGAATTAAATCACATTGCAGCAGCCAACACGAGGGCTGGCTCCAGCCTGTACCTGGCCTCTGTGTCCTTCAGAGGCAAACTAAGCTCTGGACCCTTTTTCTGGCTGTATCAATGAGTTTAACCCCAATCACCATCATTTCTGGGCCTCCAGTGGTCTGTGATGTTAATTCCAAGCGAGCTGATCTAACTCCGTTTTGCAGATGAGCGACTGAGCATCATTTCCCAACCTGACTCACTCTTTCAAGCAACAGATAGTATCAAGATACTATCAGGTTTTGAGAAATAGAAACCAGCATGTTTCCATGGCTGTTTTGGAAAGGGTAATATGCAGGAATTGCTCATCCCACCAACAAGTAGGAGCGAGCCCAACACAGCCCAGCTCAGGAGGGGTCTCCTCTTTCAGAAGCTGTGCAAAGCCATTCATTTTCTCCGGCAAATAATGATAGTTTAGGGTTAAGATTTATGGCACGGCTGTTAGTGTCTTGATGGTAGATACGCAGGGTTATTTAGCTGTTGCCGAAGGTGGAAATCCATAAAGATGATGGAAGAGTCTCTTCCCAGACAGCACAAAAGGTCATTTGTTTTTTAACCCAAGAGCTGGTGATGCTCCTGATCCATTTGTGAGTTTCCCACTGGGAAAACACAGGGAGGCAAAAGCAAAATCCCAACGTGTTTATTGCTGCTATTTCAGTGCAAGATAATTGTACTAGTAGTAATGATGATGATGATAATAATGGTGTGACAGTTGCTGGTGCTGCACAGGAAACCAAGTCCCCTGTCAAAACACGGTTTGGGTTGGCTTTTCCCCACCTTTTTGGGTCCTGCATATCCAGACCCTTCTCCTGCACCCCGCACCTCCCCGCTGGCAATGCCCATCTCCAACTGCTCAGGAGCAGAGACAATGGTGACAAACAACAAAAGTGGCAAAAGCCCTGCTAGAGGTTTTTGGTTTGGAAAGAAGTGGGTGCTGCCTGTGGCTTTCCATGAAATACTTGGAATTGCTTCATGGATAGGCAAGAGAAAGCAAATTGGGCTGGTTCCTTTTTACCTTTTCCACGTGTTGGGTGTGATGTTGATTTAGCTGGGGAGAAACCACATCAGCCTGGGAGGACTGGAAAACCCAATAGCAACCCCTGGTGAGGCCCTTTCTTATTTCAGGTTCTGGCCCCAGTGCTCCAAGTCTCAGTTTAGAGCGATCCTCAAAGAAAAAGGGAAAAAAATATGCACTTCATGGGGGAAAAAAAGGGGATGAGGAAAATCTCATTTTCCATCAGATCCACGAGCAGTTAATTTGAGCTCCTGCAGAGTATAATCCATACATAGTGTATAATCCATAGACCTCCACGTGCAGTGCCTGTGACAGAAGATGGCACTGACTATTGTACCAGCAAGTGATGGGGAACTTGCAGCCTCAAGGGGCAAAGTAGGAGAATGTGGGGGTGAAGCAAGGAAAAATGACCCAGGCAAAGGAAGGGTCTGAGACATGGGTTTAGCTTGGGTGACTGAAGCACTTGTGCAAGAGGAGGCGACACAGCTCTTTGCTGCGTGCGTGGTCATTGAGTGGACAGGGAACAAGGTAACAGCACTAATAGCCCATTGTACATCCTTCTTGATCATGGCCCTCCAACCAGGAGCAGGATGGGAAGAAGCTCCCATCTCACCACTTACCTCTCTTATTTGATGGACGTTCATTTTCCCACCAACCTTTTGGGATAACGACAGCGTTCTGTCTTCCCAAGCCTGCATACCAAACCTCTGCTCATCAGAGGCCAGGCGAGAGCCAGGAAGATCTTTGCTCTCCCTGAGGCATGGAAAGCCTGAGTGGAGCGCTAGCCCTGCCCGTTCCTGGATGCTTTCTGATAAGGATGTTTTAATAACAGATCCGTCACTCAGATATTTCCAAATCGTGAAGGAAAAAAGGGATGAAAAGGAACAATCGGACCCCTGAGCCCAAAGGGGTGATGTGAGAAAACCCCCGCAACCCAACCACAGAGTGGTTGAGAGACCCTGACCTTGAAGCTAAGCCTCAGAATTCCTCTGGGAGTTATGTTCTTGTCCAAAATCCAGAGGGGTCTGTGATTCATAGCCCAATCCTGCCCTGCAACAGCAGCTGCAGAGGAGAGGAGGTGTATTCAGGTCCTCCACTGCCAGGCTGGAGCTGGGATTGGAGCAGTGGGAGGAGAGGCAGGAAGGAGTGAAGCATCTCGAGGTGAGGCTGAACATGGGCAGTGCTCCCACCAACATGAGGACTTCACCAGCTCCGGTGGTTGGTTGGGGGTTTTTGCTTGCTGTAGGTCACGGATAGGTGGTGCTTGTCCAAAAAATGGGAATCATGGGATCTCCTGAGAGCCACTGCTCCCGGGAGAGGTGGGAATAAATCAGGACGCTTCCACCTCTTGCAGTAGGTGGGAAAAGTGCCTTGTACAAGTGAAGAAGGAGACGACCTTTATTGTATTCACCATCCCAAAGCTGATCTCATCGTGCATGGGGATGAGTCAGGGGTTCCTGCAGTTGTGTGGGTGCCCGTGTAAAACTCTCCTCTGAGTAAGGAGAGCGGGGTTTGGCGAGTGGGTGCTCGGTGCTTTCTCCTCTCCTCCCACAAGGAGACGGTGTCACTTGGAAAGGTGATGGAGTGAATCATTTCTCCTGTTGATGGCAGCTCTGACTGAGCTCAGTTGTCGCTCACAAGGCTTTTAACAGGGCCCCTCTCTTTGCAAAGGGGTTTGGAGGCTGGGAATGGGGGCTTTTTGTCAACCACTGAGCTGAGGTTAAATCAGTGGTGGCTGGAGAGAGATATAAAACCAGAGCGGGGTAATTAATCAGAGCTCAGGGTTCTGCAGGGCCTCGGGCTTGTTTCGCTGTCTCTTGACAATGCGCCTCTTATCCTCTGGAACACAACCTTGGGTGGAGCTTCCCTTTTCACCCCTTTGATTGTTCATCTGGGACTGGGAATGAAACGCATTGACTGAAGTGATGTTCCTCACATCAGCAACTGGATCCTGGGAGGATCCCCCGGGGCGGTTTTCCACCAGGTGGGAAGAGGGATGTGTCTTGCTGCTGCGCTGACCCCTGCTAAGGCAAGCACATGCTTGAGTCCCTTATTGTTTGTATTTGGGTAATTCAGCACAATAAATCATGCTCCTCTTTCCCAGGCTGCCCCGTGCAGCAGCCCAGACACTTCCCTGTCCTCTTTTAAAGCACCACACTGGTCTCTCCATCACCCTGCACTGCACAGGGACTCATTTTACCTGTTGATAGTCATTGGCAGGGGAAGGTTGCACCTTCCCTTTTCCAAGAGGAAATGACTTGTCCCTTGAGGAGAACATGGACTCTACTCAGCTTCTTGAAAAGCAATTGAGAAATGGAAACATTAAAGCAGGGAAGTTATTCCTTGCAAAAAAAAAAGTCAATAATTTGGGTTAAAATCCTAGTTTTTGTTGGAAGGTTTTTGTCTTATCTTTCCAGCCCATTTTTCTGTGGATGAGAACTCAACCACTTCCAGCTTATCCTCACAGATATGATTCATATATCTGCCTGGCCCAGGTAGATGGAAGCCCACCATTTTAGGCAAAACAGCCAAAAACATGCCTAGAAATAATCCCTTGAAATTATGAAACTCCATTCTTCCACTACATAGAAGTCAGCTGCTTGTAGCTATTTATCAGATTAACTATTCTGGAACAACTGTTTTGGTAGGAACATTTGCATTCCAGAATAAGAGTGTCTTTTCCCCCTTCACCTCAATGCAACTTGGAAGCTAATTTCTCCATATCCAGCATTAGGCAACTTCACCCCAAGATGGTTACACACTGTCATGCATAATGATATTTCCTTCTCGCTCTGGATTAGGATTTCCAGGTCTTTGACAGTTCACCTTCAGCGAGGTGATTAAGTGTTGTTTAATCTCCTTCTTACAGATAGGCAGGAACTGGGGAAGCATCTCAGGGTCTTGCTCCAAAAGGACCCGAAATCCTCCTGTTGGATTTGCTTTGTTCAGCCCAATGGGCTCCATTCCCCAGCACAGCCTTGTGGGTTCCTATGGATGTGTCCTTGGTCCTTTGCGGATGTGAGGGCAGGAGGGTCAGTGAGGAGCAGTGATTTCTCCACCCTTCTCCAGCACCTACGTGCTTTACCGTGTGCTCTCTCGCACCATGCCACATGCAAATAGGAGCACATAAACAGACGGAGGAGGCTGCTTGATCTGCCTGGCCTAAATGGAAGCACAGAGGTCTGTTGTGGTGCCTGTTGCTATAAACACGCTGGCAATTTGCACAAGTATGTGACATTGTAAAAGTTCCTGAAAGATGTTTATCTGGTTGGTTTTGGCTGAAAGCCCTTTATTCACATAGAAATGCCAGGTAGAAAGACAATAAGTGTGTATCCATGTGTATGTTTTCAGCTTCCTAAAGGCCATCAAGTTGGAAAGGGAGTGGGTTTACTCAAACATTTCCCGAGTTGAAGACAAGGTAACCCAGGCAAAGCACAGATTGTCTGGGTGATCCTCGGCAATCTCCTGTACTTCTGAGCTATTTTGACTTTTAAGTATTAGTTCATCACAAATCTTAAGCTGTCAAAACGAAAGGATTGTACAAAATAGCTTCAAGGTTACATAAACAGAGCAGCTAGGAAACGATTCCGTAAGGCGTATTGGTCTCACGAGTAGGAGATGTTTACATTTAAAGACATTTCCCACCTGAATACTGGCCCTCTTTGTCTTGGGAAATGTTGATTTGATGGGATTGAAATACTCCATGAGAAGAGAAGGTGGGAAAATGGCAGAAGGCAAACTGGACAGAAGAGGAGAAAAGAGGGGAGAAGGGGAGCTGGGGATGCAATTGCTAGAAGCATCTTTGATGAGAAGCAGCTGGGGGTGGGTGGGAGCTAGGAAGTGTAAGTGGTATGAATTAGGGCCTGGTTGGGTCAATGGGGTAAATAATGGTGGGGGGGGAATCAAGGGGAGGAGGTAAATGGGAGCCTGAGAGCAGCTTAAGGTAGAGGGAAGTGAGGAACTGCTGGAAAAGTCACTGGTGTAGGGAAAACTGGGTGAGATTTGGGTCTGAAGAAAGGAAAATGAGACATGAGATGTTTTGTGGGGTTTGTGCTGGAGGAAACAACAGAGCAGTGCAGAACAAGGGGGTCCTTTGGAGATGAGAGCTGGAGCAGTGACAAAGAGAGGAGATGTACCTGCAACGGTAAGGGGAGCCCAATACTTTTGTCCTGGCTGGATTTAGGGCACAGCATATCTGAAAGAGAAAAGGAGCCAGGGTATTCCTGCAGCTGGAGGTGCAAAGGAGAGAATTATGGAGCTGGCTGTGACCCCTTTGCTCCAAGATGCTCCTGAGGCTTCCAGGGAAGGAAAGAGGTGGGTCTGAATAAGGAGAAAATTACAAATCAGATGTGAGATGGAGAAGGATGGACTGGAAAGAGCGGCTGGGGTTTGAGGTGGGAAAGAGAGCTCTGCACTTCAAATTGCCATGGTGGGAGAGGAGGGCTGGGCTGGATGTGGTAAGAGGAGCTGGCAGCAGTGATGGGGACACGAAGTGACTGGCAGAGCATGCAGCCTGCAGTGGGGGCATGGTGAGAAAGGGCAAGGAGGGGGACAAGGAGGATGCTATGGTGTAGGAGAAGCGTATGAAGCTGAAATTCCCTATCCTTGAGGGCCCTTTGCTGTGGCCTTTCCTCCCTGGAGCAGGAAACCTTTCTGCACCGGGGTAGAGCATCAGAACAAGCCGCCCCTCAACACAAACGTGCCTATTATCCTGCTAAAGTAAATAGGAGCAACAAGAGGAGGGGCCTGTTGCAGTGCTCCATCTCTTTCCTTCCCTCCTCTTACTGGGCCTTGTTATTCTTCTGGGTACTTTTCCCACCAGTTGCAAGTCTCCATGAACCACCAAGTCCTGCTGCTTACAAGCAGGAGATGTGTATTTATATTGACCCTCATTCAGCAAAGCACTCAAGCACGTGTCTGACTCGCAGAAAATGAATGGGCCGACAGGGCTACTGTGTAATGAAAGCTGAACATAACTGAGTGTCTCATTTATTGAGGGCCTGCTCAACTAATTAGTTCCATCTTCCACTGAAAGGCACCAGGATCCTTAGTAAAGCAGCTCTCTCCAAGCAGCTGTTGCATGGCTCTGCCCAGGTCACATTATCTTGTTTGCAGTTTAGATGCCTGAAATATCTGGCTTCTCTTTTCCTCCCTCTTGGGGTGCGTGTCTGGGGTTTGATTGTGCGTGAGAAACTCTCCCTCCTTCCCCACTAAAGCCACCAGACATGAATTGATTTAAATACACATGGCACCCACCAGGTAGATGTGATAAATCACAGCTGTCAGGTAATTAAAAGCAACCTGTAAATCACACTGGAGCATGTGAACTAAGCATTCGGTGTCGATGCTTTTAATTAACGTTGTAAACCAATAGTTCGGGCTTGGATTGAGTGCATGAGGCAGATACCATATCAAATTATGGCTAATAAAATACCAGCAGTGGATATGGCACTAATAACCGGTAGCCACTGTGATCTTAAATGCCTCACTTGCACCCCAACAGGTGGCCTGCTTTGTAATGCAGTATGCAATGTTATTGCAGGGGGATTACGAGTGGTCATTAGACTCTCATTGCTCTTGTAACGCCGGATTAATCAACCAGCAAGCAGAGTTCCCTGTCCCCAGATCCATCACCTGCTAAAATGAACCAGTGGGTCATGAAGGATTAGCCCTGGGGGGGGGGGGGGGGGCTCCTGATTCTGCCCTTTGGTGCCTGTGCTTATTGAGGGTCTGCCCTGGTTTTGTTTGTACTCAGCAGCAGGAGGAGCAGGCTGTGGGTGAGGAACAGTGATTTATAAGGCATAAGGGAAAGGTGGGATTTTAAAGCGGTGTTAAGGAGCGTGATGCTGTGTTCAAACAGGGTGTTTTGGCAAATCCTGTGTTTATTTCCCTACCAATCTCAAATGGGTAGATGTCAATGGCTTTGAGCAGCTGCAGAAAGATGGGGTGACCAACCTAGCTGATACAAGGTGTTGGCAGCGTTCAAGGTTTCGGACGCAGGGAGCCAGGCAAAGCCCTCACGGGACCAGACTGGATGCTAAGTCCAGCGTTGAGTGGCACATCCTAAATCCTGCAAACTCCTTTGTGTTGTCCTGTCCAGGTTACAGTAAATCCCCGCTGTGCAGAGGGACTTTGGGGTGGATTAATGAGTGGAAAACCTTTGCTGGGGCCCATGGTCATTTACACTCTAGACATCCCGCTTGGTGCACGAAGGCTGAGAGTCTGGGATAACTGAAATATGTTGCATGTGAGAACTATTGAGCAATTTAACTAAAAGAAAAAGAGATAAAATATTTTTTTCTGTAAAAATTTGCTCAATGATAACAGCACTTTTGGTTTTAACCAAAAGATCCCTTTTCCAAGCAGAAATCCTTGCTGATAAATCAATGCTTTGCTGATCAAGCCACAAGCTGTAACTTTCGGAAAGCCATTGGGGTAGGAAAAGCCTCCAAGGATCAATCTGAGAGCTTCAAAATGCTCAGATTGTGCATTATGATCTTTTTTCTTCCCCACACAAGGAAAAAAACCTCCATCCCTAAGCGTGTTCCTTGTTTCCTTCCGTCCACCTCCAAACTCTCCCGTGCCTTAAAAACTGTCCTCTTCCCACAGAGCATTTCAATTCCATCAGGCCAGCAGTTCCCAAAATAAAACCAGCATTTCTAGGGGTTGCTAAGCTGGTCTCCTATTTAGATATGTATCTAATTGCTCTCCCCATCTCTTCTTTCCTCTTCTCTCTCGACCATCCAGTTACTGAAAGCATCCAGATAACCCTTTTACATACAAATGATCTGTAATTTGCTAAGGATTAAGACTTGTCTAAAAAGCACTGGTTTAGCCACAGATCTATTTCACCCCTGTGATTATGTGCTTTTTGGCTCACAGAGCTCCCCGTGGGAGGAAGTTGAAGTTCAGACCAGATTTATCATGTCCTAAATGCACGGTTGCAAGGAGCCACCCCTTGTCACTCAAGGTTTCCTTCAGCTCTTTGCAATTTAATAGGGCCTAAAGCCCAGCATTAAAAATACCCAGGGATTTGTTTGGCAACTGGAATCCTGTCCTGAAGCTGTTTGTAGCCAGGTTTGGTGGCTCAGGAGTGGGGTTTGAGTGTGATAAGGGTCCTTTTGGGTAAGGAGGGATGCTGCGTTGTACCCAATTATAGGGAAGTGGCATGCAGCTGAGCATCAGCTTCTTGCCCAAAGGCAGGATTAGAGCCATTCCTGGCAGGCAGGTGTCTAGCTGGTTCCAGGATGGAAACTCCCTGCCTTCCCAAAGAGAGGGAGAAACTGCCCATAAATCCCATTCCCAGGTCACAGACTCAGGGCTCTTCTCCTAATTCCTGGCTTTGAAACTCAGCTCGGGGATTTGCCCCCTCTGCCCTGCTCCGTGTTGCTTTTCCTCTCCCCCTGTTTAAACAGTGGAGCTGGGACAGTTGTTTTCAGCCTCATTCCTCAATGCTGCTCCACCGCTCCCTCTGCCTGGGAGGCGAATGGGAACAAACAGACTTTGTGTGCTTTCTAGATGGCTGTCAAAGCCCCACGGGATAAATGGGATTTGGCTGAAAGGTGAAAGGACTCCATGCAAAAGAGAAGAGGCAAACACATGTGTTTCTCCCTCCTCTGTTACACCCTTGTTTTGGTTGTTGGTATGTTGGGCTGTACAAAGCCTGGTGCTTGCTTACTGCTTGTCATGCCAAGGGGACTCAAACCACTTCCCTCTTCCCTTGAGTTTCTTATTTGCTTATCCTTTTCGTATGCTTGGGTGGGGAAAAGGTGAAGAACCCTTCAGCTTTTGAGATGCTCGGGGCGGGGGGAGGATGACCATGAGCATCTGATGTGTGAATAGAGCTTCTCTCATGGGTTCACTGCCCCCCTTGAGTTATGATGCTGGAGCTGGATGCTGTGATTGCCACTCAATAGGTGCAGAGAAATAAGTTTCAGGTCCTTCCCTGGATTCCTGCTGCTCCCTTTGCAATTCCAGACAAATTCCTCACATTCTGTTTTCCATGGGCACAAAGGACTGGGGAATAACTGTGAGCAATAGCTGCCTGTCTCCTTTCATTTACTTGCCCATGCGAAGGCAGGCTGCCCCGTACATGCTGGCTCTCTGAAGAGAGGTTTGCTTGCTCGGGTCTCTGTTTCCTCAGTGCTTGGCACAAGGGGGTCTATGAGCAAAACCTCCTACACCCTGGCAGCTCTGCCCAAAGGTGGCAGGAGATGGGGTGTCACACATCACCCCCTGAACAGTTAATAACGTGCTCAACAACAGGTTGCAATAAGCCAGTCCTCGGGATGTTCTCTATTGCAACAGAGGCTTTTGTCCCTTGAGCCAAAGTATTAACTTGGGGGTGTTGGATGCAGCAGGCTGAGGTCCCCTCTGGGTCGGGCACGCCGTGTCCCCTGTGCATGTGTCACACCTCGCCTCTGCTTCCCAACTTCAGTCTCTAGGGCTGGATGAAACAGCTCACAGAGCTTAATTGTTCTTCCACAGCGCTAAGTAATTTACACCCCAGGGCTTAATTGTTCCTTTGCTCTGATTCCCCGGTTGCACTCCAGGGCTTCCTGTGGATTTTGCTCATGGAAACGGAGGAGCAGGGACAGATAGGGCAGGAGTGAGTGACGTCCCCCCCCTCCCTTCCCACTTCCCAAGCCCTTCTCTCTCCAGGCACGCATGTTGAGACAGTTCGCAGTGATCTGGGTGAGAAGCTGGCAGGGCAGAAGCTTAAATCTCAATTACCTTCCTCCTTGTCCGTTTGCACAGGATCCTTATCTCCCTCTGTGTAACTCTCCTTATTTAATTATACGCAGTGATAATCCTTCACACACTAAGCGCCTTATTAAGCAATTCCCAAGATAAGTAGTTTTCTGGATCCCCGATTATGATTAGATATTGGCAATCGAGCTGTCTTCTATTCCCCCTCCTGGGGCCAGCCTGCCAGAAACTGTCTTGTTTGGGTAGGTGAGCGATGAGACCCGTGTGGGAAGCCACCTTGTGAGGAGAAATTTAGGCAAGAAACTGGGTCAAAGAGACCTATGGCCATGCAGGTCTCCATGAAGCTGGTTCAGATGTTGACTTGGAGGGCTGCTTTGCTGTCCCGGCTGGCCAGATGCAGCAGTTCCACATCCTAATCCATCCCTGGAGTCATGGAGACCACAGAGATGCTGCAGCTCTGAGATATTTGTGGTTCCCTTTCCAATCTTCACCATGCAGGGATGTCTTGTTGCAGCCCACAGGTCCATGGCTGCACGGACACCGTTGCTTCACTACAAAGGCCAAGGCATTAAGGGGATCCCTCCTAATTCTGTACAGGGTGATGCTGTTTGTAAGTGTCATTGAGAGGATGGCTTTGGAATCGGGGACTCAAAGCTGCTGTTGTAGCTGGATCCCATTGCACCTCTTTCAAAGGTTTAGGAGCTTCCCAGAAAAACAAATGTCATTGCTCAAGCTGTGAAGTGTCTCTAAAGCAACCTGGTGTCTCGGGTCCTTCCCTCCCAGGTACAGCAGAAACAGATTCATTTCACTTCTCAGACCCTCCAAAGGTCGCAATTTTCCCCTCCTTCAGTGTTGATGCATATCAAAGGTAAAGGTTGGACTTGATGATCTTAAAGGTTTTTCAGCCTAGCTGCTTCTATGGTTCTATGTGTGCATTTGTGTACATGTGCCTGTGCATTGCTAAGGGTGCTTTCATCCACACTCCGAGTATTCCTGCTGAAAGTCATGGATGTAGTTCCTGGGAAATCTTTGCTCTTTGCAAGGTTTGTGCTCCTATCAATTGCACAAGAACAGATTCTCTGGTGGTGTAAAGGAGAACGTAGATGCTCAGTGCAGCTGAACATCACTTTGTCCAGTGTATGGATATTCAGCCAGGATTAGCTGAATCCTCATTATTCCCACTATAACTTGTGAGTCTTCCGCCCTGGATGGAACTGGATGAGCATTGAGGTCCCTTCCAACCCAAACCAGGCTGGGATGCTGTGATTTATCCTGCAGCCAAGGCCAGACCCTGCCACACATCTGAGCTTGCAGCTCTCCCCTCTTGCGCACCCAACACGACGTGTGAGCTCCATGCCCCAGCACCACCCTCCCTCAGTGCCCTCATGCAGCTCCGTCATTACCTCCCTTAATGAAAGAGCAGTTTGCTGGCATGCAAATCACCAGGTTAAGCACCCCGCTTCCCTTCAGGAGGAATAACAGTTGTGAAACAGCACGGAAGGTAGGCAGATAGCAAGCAAAGAGCTTTGCTAATGCTCCCCGCTGTGCCAACAATAATACCTTTTCTGCAGCAATACCTCGTGCTCTGCTCGCACATTCCATCGTGCCCCTCATGGCGCTCTGCAAGCGTTCATTAATTGCACTCATTACATCCCTGTTAGATCCATTTATTTATTTATGAAGAGCTTTCCATCCCCGAGCACTCTGGAATCTGTTCCTCACCTAAAGGCAAACAGCGTGCCCAGAGAGACGAGATCCGCTGTGAAAACGCTGGGGATAAGCACAAAGAAGCTCTTGTGAGCAAGGCTCCGGGTTGCGATTCCAATCGGGATTTGATTCCTGCTTCTGTCACATGTTGCTGCAAACCAGGTCACTGGGATCTGGTGGTGCTGTAAGCGGGCACGGGTTTTTAGGAGCGAGGTGTAGAGGATGAAGATGCTCTGTCCTGATCTGGAGGATGCTCTTCTAATCTGCTTTGCTTTAATAACCAGGCTGGTTTAAACCACAGCAGGGAGAGTGACCGCCTGAGCACCTGCCTCTGGCTTAGACCTGGTGTGACAGTTGGTGTAAAAACATCCCTTTCTTCCTCCTTCTCTTTCCTATTTGCACCGCAAGACCTTTGGGATGGGAAATGAGCCGTTTCCTATTCTGTGCTTGCACAACTTGGAAAATAGGTTTGGTTTTTGTTTCTCATTGGAGCCATTGGCAGCTTTAATCTGCCAGCTTTGAGCACTGGAGCTGGGGAACACCAGAGGGAGAAACTGTGGCTGACAGCGAGCAACAAGCCAAGCAGAAATAACAGCAGGTATTATGGCATCTCCTCGCCATGGGGGTTTTAATACCCGTGTCAGCAGGCAGGAGCAGGGTTTGGTGAGCTGCACCCTGTAGCTACAACTCCAGACTACAAAATACCCCCTGACTGTCGGTCTGAGCATCACTCCTGCTTCGGGTATATGGTTAGCATCCTGCTCGTATCCACTTGAATCAGGAAGTAGCCAACCTGGTGCTGCCTTCAGACCTTTTCTGCCCACTGCCCGAGAGATCGGATCATTAGCTGCCCAAATTCCTCTGCTCCAGGATCCCTGGATTGAAGAACGAGCTGGAGATGCTGGGATAAAGCCAGCTTCACACCTGGAAGTGTGTTTCCAGCTGGGGCAGGTACCGAGGGCTGCCCCTAGGCTTTGGCAGAGCAAAGGGTCCATCCATGCCCATCACCAGCTCTCACCTCCAGGCCTGGTTCTCTTCCAGCACTAACAGGTCCATACGCTAAGAGGCACCACGCAGGAGCAATTAGCTCCCATGAAACTTTCCACCATTAGGAACAATGGCTGGCTCCGTTCTCCTCTGATGGAATTAACGATATTCCAACAAGCAACGGTTTTTCCCTTTTGAGTTTTCTCATTTGGAAGGAATTGCTCCTCATAAATTACACTTATAAAAATTAGGCCGGTGTTTCGTATTGTTTACAACAAGCACTTCAGGGTTATGGATGTTACTCATTGATTTATAATGTTTAATTCTTCTCTCCCCACCTCGGCTCCCCCCGTCCAAGCTCTTCATAAATCAAGCAGAGATGTCAACCCTGTGTCAACATTTCACTTAGCCGGCAAGTTGCAGGCAAGTCGGGACAGCAGATCTGATGGAGAAGGTTGACTCTTCTCCTTCACTGTCTTTCCCATTTTGATGAAACAATAAGAAGGTGAGGCTGGCACTTGTCAGCTATTTCTGAGTCACATTTCATTAGGCTTTTTTCAAGCACTCCCAAGAACAATGTTGGAGGCAAGAGATCCAAACAGCTCATGTTCCCGCTTGTGCACTTGTGGGTTTAGGGCAGAAGCTGCTGTGGAATTACACTGGGAGGCTCAGCAGGTGTCTGATGGTCCTGGACCGCATCCGGATGATGTCAAGCAGCTCTCATCCTGCCAAGCTCCTCTTCCCCCTGATCCCAGCGAGCTCCTGGGGTCATCATCTCGAAAGCCTCAAGAAGTTGTTGGGTTTGGTTGGTTTCTTTCTAAAGGGCTCCCCCAAGAAGTGATGGGGTTTCCAGGAGTGTCTGAAGCAAGCTGGATGCAGCTGGGTGGAGTCTGTGGGTGACCTGGACTTGGTACTTGGATAAAGCCTAAATAAGGAGGGTTTAAGGGCTTTTGGTGAACAGCACTGCACACGTTTGCAGACTAAGGGGCCGAGTTTTCAGTGAAATCAGTGGGAATTGGGGACTGAATGATGAGGCCTTTGTTAGCAGCTTGCTTAGTCCCAGGGTAAACCAGCTCCTTTGGAAAACTGGGAAGAAAAACTTCCTTTCCCGAAGATTTTGTGAAGAAACACCATAGCTCTGGCAAAGAATATCCAAAGATGTGGGTGGATTGTAAGGTTTCAGCTCAAAACTGAGCATTTTTGGCCTTTTATTGCTGCTGAACCCTCAGCATCACTCTGCCATCACAGGGATGCCCAGCACCTGACCTCCAGCAGTCACAAGACGGGTGATGACGCCCATGAAATCCATCCTATAGGACTGAATATACATGATGTTGGAAATGAAGTCTTAGATTTTGCTTGGGTTGAACTTAAAACGAGCAGGTAAGTCACTAGGGGTAGGAGTCCTCCATTTCTCCCACCCATCTCCTCCATACCAACATCATCATTAGGCACTTTAGGAGGAGCCAAGCTTCACGTTCGAACCAAAGTGCCTGGTGGATGCAGGTATGTGTGTGTGGGGGGCTATCTGGTGTAATTCCTGCCTACACCATGCCCACACTAGGCGGTTTTCTCAGCCTGCCCCTTTCCTAAGCACTGGGGCTCGCCCTGCTGTAATAGCAAAGGTAAATAAACACATTTTAATGAGCCCATGCTGGTAATGAACAACGCTGAAAACCAGATGTCTCCCTGAAGAGCTCAGGAGGCAGGCGGTTGCATAAGCTGGCTCATGATGTGGATGTGAGTCGATTATTAAAAGAAAACATTTAGCAAATGCAGAACAGGATATTCATCTGCTATTACATAAGGGTAATAAGCAATTGGATTTAAGCTGCGATACGGTCTTCCAGCCCTTACTGAATACCTTATGGCCTCCGATGTGAAATAGCCCTCCTTGTTTTTCCAAGACGAGGAGAGATCTTTCAAGAGATAATAAATAAAACAGACTCCGGTTGCTTTAACATGAAGCAAGATGAGTCCTCTGGATTAGTTTGGATTAGTCTGTTGCTAGTGGCACGGAGGCTTGGCACCCGGCCACGTATTCACCTAGAATACGTACAGCTAATTGGAAAAGCACCTGCGATGAGATGTAGCTCACCACCTGCACTTAGCTGAAATAAAATAAGCCTACATAATTGACTACATTACCTATTAGTGTTATGAAATCACCCCCAGGCACTTTTATTATTATTATTATTACTATCATCATCTCCCCCCCCCCCCCCTCCCCAATTCCTTCCCCAAGCTTTTATGAATCAAACTTTTGTCTCCTGCGTTTTCCTTGGAAGCCCCAGGATTGTGCCATTGTATCAAGACCAGGGCTGCTCCGACTGACTCGCTGCTCTCCCTGGAGGGGAAACCCAGGAAATTAATCCTTCTTGGTAAGAGGAAGAAATAGTCTGACATTTACCACCTTGTTCTCATGCAACACAACCTCTTCTCAGTATCTCCCCTTTCCTACCTAAAGTCCAGTGGGAGTCTTCTGACTGCCCTATGTGGCTGTTGGGGTAACCTGGAGCAGCCTTATGATGATAAAGCCTCTTCTTGCTGGCTTTTGCTGTTGGCCATGGCAAACTGCATAGGGTGGACTCTGCCCAGACATCATTAGCAGAAGACGTTTGGAGCTTGGCATGGTCGGTTTGGAGATGTGACACCTTTGACAGTACATTGGTCACGTCATTCCTTGCTGGAAGACTTTGTGCTATGAATTGCAAGCATTAGGTTCAATGGATGGTGACAGGCGGGTGGCCTCAGGGACTTGTGTGCTCGAAAAACCTCACATGAAAACCTCTGTTGCTGCATCATTGCTAGGGAAATGAAGACAAATGTAGGAAAGCTCATGGAGAAGAGCCATAGGAAATTCCTCCTGTTTTATCTTCTCCCACCCCACCCCTCCTGGCAACTTTGCCACTAACTTGAACCAAGCTCAAACCAAACCATCTCTGTGTGGCTCCAGAAACACACATTAAGAGTTTCAGGGCATTTCTTTGGCTTTTGCACATCCTGATTGGAGAGGAAAGAAACCCTAAGCTCCTGTGGTCAGAGGCACCATGCCAAAATGTGGGGCTGGTTTCCAAAGGGAGAGGCAGGATGAGGCATCAAATTCAGGAGTCAGGTTTGTTCCCAAAGTGCTTAGCTTTACCCCAAACCTTCATCCTCAGCATCGGCAACTGGAGATGCTGTGTGCTCGAACAAGCAAACCCGGTTGTTCTTCACCACTTCAAATCACAAGGGGAAAGTGCATAATTATTGTGCCTGGGTTTATAATTGCTGATGTTGTGTATCGATAATGAGTGACGTGGCTGCACAAGTGATTGCGTGGCTTTTGGATTAAATGGCCCTGTTAAAACCACTGATGTGCCAAAAATAATTGGGGTCAATGGAAGAATCAGTTAAGCCCTTTTAGGCAGTAAAAGAGCAGTAGGCCCCACGGCAAGGGGGGTGGGCAGGGCTGAGGACGGGGAGGTTGACAAGTGAGGGAGGATGCAGAGGTTGGGGTTTGGGGCTGAAAATCTATTAAATGGGTCTCAGCTAAGACCTGAGGTCTTTTGAGCACTGAGCTTGCTCAAGTGGCCCCATTGGGTGCCCAGACAAGTAAACGTGGAAGTTTTCCTGTCTTGCAGTAGAAAAAAAGTTCTCTGCTATTCAATTATTTACCTATGAGCAGGTCAGCCTTGGATATTGAACTTGGCCAATGGACTGTTCTCTAGTGGGATGCAACCATGCGAAGTCCCACTCATTGACTCGCAGTTTGAGCCAAGGTGGTAACCTTAGTCTGACCATTGGAGGCTGAGTAAGCAACACACTGGTGCTCAGCAACCATTCCAGGCCAGGCTGTGCTCCAAGAGCATCCTAAACCAAGGAGGAACTTGCAGCCAGAAGCAATGGAGCCTGGCCCCGAGGGCTGGGGGTAAAGCCAGAGCTGTGCCGGCCATGCAATGCCGGAGGGCGCTGGGATTCAGGAATCTAGTTGAGTGACGGATGGAGCCAGCTCTGGAATACCATTGCCAGTCAAACTCCTGGGCTGCACATGTTGCAGGACATCATTTTTCACTTCCCAAGGTGTTTAGACCCATTTAGGCCCAGCTCTAAGTGATGGAGCTGCGATTTCCCATTGGGGCATCACTTCCATCCCAGTGGGGAAAAGCCTCCAAATCCACCAGCCACCTGCATAACAGAAATCTTGCCACATCCCCTGAGAGGCCCCAATGGGTGAGGGCCCCTCTGCAGATGAAATGTGCTTGGGTGCGCTTGCTGGAGGCCTGTATGGGCTTGCTGTTCGCTCCTGTCTTGTTCTAGTCACTGCCGTGACAGCCCCAACTTGGCTCTGCTGCTCTGCCTCCTCTGGACAGGGCTGCTCATGGGAAATGCTCCACCACTGATGGAGCTCGGAGGTCACCTTGTCCCCTGGGCACGCATGCATTTGAAGCTGCATCAAAGCATGTTCTGCTTCTCATGTCCTTCCGAATTTGCTTTTGGAGGGTTGCACCTCGATATCCCAGGGGCAAGGACACCAACCAAACCCCAAAGGACCAACTAATCCTGACCCAGATGCTTACGCAGGATTCATCCGATGACGCTGGACCTTAACCCTTGTGGGATGAGAGACAAGTGCTGTAAGCTCAGGATTTGCAAAGCATCACACAGGGGAGCAGGAGGTCCCTCTGCTCCCACAGCAAGAGCCTTGGTGTCCTCCACAGCTCCAGCTAAAGCCTCATGCAGTTGCAGCACTCGGTTCCCAGCCTCTCTGCCTGCTCAGATTTGTTCATTGGGGTTTTTTCTCTGCTTTCCAGGCAAAACAGGAAGCATTTGTTTTGTTTGAGTGTCCTTGTTTTGAGTGCCAGTGCAGTGTGCGTGCATGCATGAGTTCATGGGAGGGAGATGAGGTGCACCTCAAGGACGTTGAAGCTAAATACAAATCTCCCACAATAAAAGCGCATGAGAAATGCAAGTTCTTGCCCAGTGGTGAGACCTTGTGTGTGTCACAAATCACAGCACAGGTCTGCAGGAGACCCCAGCAGTATCTCCAGGTACATCCAGACGTGATCAGGTCTTTGCAGGGCTGAATAATGGTGCTTTAGGGCATCACCATCTGACTGGTGGTGGCTTGCTAAGCTGCTGTAGCTTTTCCCCATCACTGATGCTTGGAGCTCGCCTGCATCCCAGTTCCATGGCAAAAATCAATGCACTTTACAAACACAATGATGGCAACGCTGGGGTGACTGGAACCAGGGGGCTAAGTGTTCAGTAACTCAAATCCCTGACGTTACTGCAATGGTTTCCTTCTTCCTGAAGTATTTTCCCTCTTATTCTTTTAATTGACCCCTGAGAAAAGAGCAGTGTCAAAACAGGAGCTCAGATTACCAGAGTTAGTTATTACCCCGTTGTGTACAATGAGTGATTCTTTTATAGCTATAGATATGTGTAAAATCTTCTTCTTTTTTTCCCCGTGAAGGCAGCAGTTCAATAAATAATTAATGTTTCTTAATCCTGTAGCTATTTCTCTTGCTGTAAAAAATTAATTGGTTTTCCATCATCTGTTTCCCTCTGACCTGGAGGTATCTGGCACGGCATCCGTGCCCCTGCTTAAACACGCTCCCTGTAAGCTTTGTCATGCCCATGGTACAGAATCTGAGGGATAAACAAACTCATCAGAGATAGTAGAGGCACCTCCAGGAAGATTTAGTCATCGCAGCACTTTGCGCTTATGCAGCATCCATCCGTCTGGGAATAATTAAGCCTCTCAACCCCTGATGAGGTAAATGCTGCACTCGTTGGTGTGTACACTGGTAAAGAGAGTCACAGAGAGGTTACACACTTGCCCCCAGACCACACAGTGAGACAGTGGCACTGCCAGAAAGGGGGAATGTCCCCATTTTCTCTGTGGCAGCATCACCTCCGCGACACGATGAACGCAGGAGGGGCTGCAGTTTGCTCACCAGTTCCAAGGACCTGGACAAGCCTGTGAGGAATTAAGGACTTGCTTCTGCTCTGTTGTCATGTACCAGTGACCGAGCCTACAGCGTGTCAGTGGGGACACAACTAGGGACACACGGGCTCAGCTGGGATAGCATGACCAGACCAAACCTCCCTGGGGTTATCAGGGCTAATCCATACACGTAACACAACCTAAACCCCCTCACAAGCCCCAGCAGCCTATTTGGGCTTCACACTTGCAGCTAATTGCTGCTTAATTCACGCACTCTCAACCCTAGTCTACACTACAGCAGCCCTATGTATGCCCTGATGGTACCAGATCCATCACCAGTGAGGAACACTGGCAAGAAGGTAAAATTAGCTCAATAATAAGCACCTTCCAGATAAATATTAGGGAAAAGGGTGTTTTAGGAGGAAAAAGAGCTGCCAACTTATTCAAAGCCCCAGGGCTATGCTGGTTCCTGCTCTTCTTTTATACATGCTGTAGTCTTATTGACCTTCTGTATCATAGACTCATAGAATAGAAGGGGTTGGAAAGAACCTTAAGATCCTCCAGTTCCAACCCCCCTCCACCTTTCACTCTTTTTGCCCCACACTTTGCAGGTTGGTGAGGGAAATGGGAGGCCCTTAAAGCTTCTCTGACACCCCTCAAGTGTTGGCTGCAGGGTGGCTTTGAGACACGGTGTTTCCTCTCAGCCATGTGCGGATGCTGAGCATCCCATCCGCCAGCAGAGCACATGGCATTCAGAAACCACCCCCCAGTGCTCCTTTCTCCCTCACAGCAGTGATGCTTTGCCTGAAGCTTGTGCTTTCCCCCTTGAGAACGTGCTTGCAGGTCCCAAGGACTGCAGCTTGCTGGAGCAATGAGCTACTGCTCCCATTTAATGGGGGGGGAAGTGGAAAACTGCAGAGAGAAACTAACTGGAAGCTGGAAAACGTGACTTTTGCACCTAATAGTTCATGTCCTGGCTGATCTCCATGGACTACAGAGAGACAGGCTTTTGGCATTGAGTGTCTCCTATGTTTTAGCCATCGGTGGTGGCTGAAATGGCCGTTGCTGCTGTTGCTTTCCCAGTGTCCCAGAGCTGGAAGTGGCCTGAAAGCTGCTATTTCAGGCTCCTGTGGGCTTGCATTAACTGGTGTTGCTCTCATTTTGCTTGCTTGGGTTTGCTGGGCTGGGGTGGAGGGGGGATTCAGTGGGTGTTTGTGCACAGATTGTGCCTGAATGAGTTAACTGATGGGGAAAGAAGAGCCAGTTCAGCCTAGGGGAGCTAGCAAGTACAAGCACTTTCCCAATATGAAGCTTTGTTTAATTATGTCTGATGAAGGCTTCAGTGGGAGCCATCGCTGCCACTGCATTTTCTGGAGCAAATTCCTTCCCTTTTGATTCCTAATCTGCTATAACACCCCCACCAGGCAACCTTGTACAAACAGCCCCACAGGCTCCGCAGTCCAATGGAAAATGTGGGCTCACATGGCACAGGCTGAGCACCAAGGGTGTGACGGGGGAGTCCGGGAGGTTACAAGGTAAAGATTCATGCTCCAAACTATCTCTGCACGTGTCCAGACCGAGCTCTCACGGATGTCTGGAGATCAGGTCCCAAAACCCAGCACCACCAAGAGGCTTGTGCTTAGTTCAGATGGACAGCCCCAACGGCCCCATGGGAATTGGTCTTGTTGCATCCTCTTGTTGCCATTCCCCTTGTCCTATCCCTACAGCCCTTGTCCAAAGCCCCTCTCCAGGTTTCCTGTAGCCCCTTTGGGAGCTGCTCTGAGGTCTCCCCTTCATGTAGTAAAGAGGGAGCATCCCCTCCCTGAGCTGCTGCTCATGCTCTGGGGGTGCAGCCACATGGGGGGGGGTGGTTCTGGGCTCAAGCACACATTGAAGCCAGGTCATGGGGAGTTTCTCATCACCCCCAAGTCCTTCTCCTCAGGGATGCTCTCAACATCTATCACAGAGGATGAATTCAAGTCCTCACCCTGCAGCAGGGATATGTTAGGAGATGCATGCCCTTTTCCAGGGCAGAAAGGGTGAAAGCAGTCACAGGAAACTTGTCTGGAGAGCTGGTAAAATACCTTGCACTAAGTGAACTCTTGATCCAGCAATTCAAGATAATTACTGTATCTCTTACCACTTACATCTTACTGCTAATCCTGCTTCTTTCTGTGTCCTCAAGAGGCTCGGGTTGTGATCCTGCACCACATAGAGCACAGAGATGGCAGCATTTCCCGGTAGGAGCCGAGAGATCACAGCATCATTCCCCATGGGAAAGCAGGTCTAGGAAACATCTGTGAGACACAGACTTCATAACATCACCGTGGGTATATTTATGTATTGAAACATAGAAGAAATGACACATGCTAGCATAAATAACTGCATTTACTCTTGCTTTGCCTTTGGAATTTTTCTTCTGTTATACAATAGGAGCAACAGGAGTTAGAGTTGTAGCAGTAAAAGCATAGAGCATCCATCTAACTACATCTCAATGTAACTACCGCCCTTCTTCCTGCCTCCATCCCAATGAGGTCCTCAGGTTGCTACAGCTGATGAAGAACTGGCTGTAGAGCTGTCATCTGCTCTTGCCCTGATCAAGAGCCCCTCAAGGCAGAGACCAGAGAGGGCCCTTGCAAGCGCCCAGCCTCGCTCTTTCTGCCTCGCACACAAAACTCTCTGGATTGTGAAACGCCTCTTGGAAAGGCAGAGACAGAAATGAAACAGCCACGGGGCACTGGGCTTGGTGGATGGGTTCCAGCACCATTAGCTCATAGCTAATCTTTTCTTTTCCACCAAAAATACACTCGGGCACTTTGCCAGCGATTACCAAAAGTCACTTTTTATAGCGAGGGTGTCTTCTGCAGCAGAGCTCTCCAGATTTTCCTCCGTTGGCTTCGTTCTCACCCAATTTCAAAGCTTTTCCTCCTTTTACATTAAGGTGGAATGGCTCCAGAGGCAGGGGCTCCTCTTTGCCTCCAAATCACCCCAGCGTAAACCAAACCGAACACCCCTAAGGTCAGGTTATTTCTACCAGAGCAATCTGTCCTGCCTGGAATAGAGCAGAGACCTTGCTATGTTTGCCTGGCTTGTGCCACTTGGGGCTTGTTTTCTGTTGACATCCTAGAGGCTCCACTGCTCCCTCTCCTATAAGGAATTATTCCCTGGAAGAACACAGACCCCATTAACAGCCACTGCAAAGAAAACATGGAATTCACCCATGGTGCATTACCACACTGTGCAAAAATCTATTGCAAATGCAGAGCTATGACATTACTTTGAGCCCAGATAGTGTTGCTAAAGGGCTGCCTGGCCCAAGAGCTGGCTGTGCTATGCTTTATAACGCACCCCTAACCTGGAGAGGGGGCAAAGTGAAGTGGCTTTACAAGGGCCATAGGAATCAGTGGCAGAATGTGGGGGAACCCACCAACAACAGAGTCGTTGACAACCTCAGAGAGCCTTTGTGTGGCACCATAGACTCAATGATCTTGTCTTGGTGTGTGGGAGCAGCAATCTCATCTTCTGGCTGCTCGCAAAGCATCCCATCCCTAATGGGTGCGATGCAAATGGCAGGGTGAGCTCATTCGTCTCGAATAAGAGCTCAGGTTTACAGGCCAAACACATCACTGCGTGTCTGCTATTTAGGTCATTCGGTTTCAGAACTTCTTCTAAAGTCAAGTAAAGATTTGGGGCCAGAGCCAATGTAACCAAGTCTTAATCCTAGATCTTACTCCTAAGCAGCACTCCTACCACGTTATCCTGATTTAATGACTGCTTAAAAGACTGAGGAGGCTGCTCTTATACTATTTGCCAGTGACTTCACGTTGTGAGATCAGCAGGCCAGTTGAGTACATGTCTGGCTATAAACATCCGCCTCGGCCCCAGTATTGACTGTGTTGTGCCCAAATACTTATTAGCAGGTCTAGAAAGCAGGGATGGAGAGCAGCCTTGGAACACCATCTAACCTACCTGTCCCCACAAGGGGAAAAGGCAGAGACAGCTCTGCCTAATCCATGTTGGACACTTGTCTATCCTGCCCTTAAAACCCACCAATGACTCCAATTCCGTATTTCCATAAGGAATCTCTGCTGGGTTTTCATTATATTTAGATGTTTCCTAAAGGTCAGCCTGAACCCCTTTGTTCCCCTTCATTCCTTACTCATCCTATTGAGAGTGAGCAGAGGCTATTTCACTACCTCACTTAAATATGTTTGCATGGCTTTAATTACTCTGCCCTCCCCTGTGATCGTCCTCAATCCACAAACTGAAATTCCTTTACATCTAAGCACATAATTGAAGCTTATTGGATCAATATCAGGTGATGATCTAATATATTGACTAGAGATCTCTGTCTGAGTAGTAATGGGTTAGTCATCAGTACGTGCATAAGTGACAGAGCATCTGTGGCCAGATTCAACCTGGATTTACAACATCCACATCCAGGTCATCTTCATATGCAATTTGGGCTCCCTCTGAGTCTGCAAGCACTTGCCCAGTGACCAGAACCTGACAAAACCCCTTGAATCTCCATGGTTTGAAGTAGAGATCCAGTCATGGAGCAATGTCATCCATCATGGGAGACCGTCATAGGGGATGAGCAGTAAAAGTTGTGGATTCTCCCATGGCTTATACAGGTCTCAGCCTTTAAAAGCTATTCTTTTGCAGCCACCAAAGACAGACTGCTGTTGCCAAACATGATCAGGGTAGTTTGAGTTACCTCCTCTCTGTCTTATGCCTATAAAGACAGCCTAAGCCGTGAGGTCAAGCAGGATGACTCTGGGTACCGGTGCATCTTATAGGAATATGGGAATGCTTTCATACCCAGCAAAAATCTTCCCCAAAACCCCTGCTACTTCCATCCCTAGTCCAGGCTGAGTTAAATTTATTGAGCACCAAGGAAAGTTGTGTTGCATGCCTAGAGCATCCAATCCAGGAACTCAGAAGCCACAAGGTATCTTCTGCCCCCTTAAGTACATGGGGAGCCATGGGAATCTGAACACAACCCAAATAGCCTGATAGACCTATCCATGACGTGGATTTAAAAGAAGAAGGAAGGGGGGGAAGATATTAGCACACAAAATATTAAGTCATTCATATTTTCTGCAATTAATTTATCTGTCATCAATAGGCTCATAAACTATTTGACTCTATGACAGCTTGGAAAGAGAAGATGCCAACTTTTCCTGCAGGTGTGCATCTGGTTGGGATGACACCAGCAATTGTACGTGCAGGGAGGGAGGATGATAGGAGGGAGACAGAGGGGTTGTGAAATAGGATGGGAATGAAAGGGCTGGCAAAAGTGCTGGCTAGCTGCATTTGTCCTCCTTAGAGGTGGGAAGAAAGGTTTGCAGAGCCCTGGCTTCAAGCAGCACTCCCCAAAGTAGGCAGAGAGCTCTTTACTGCACGCTTTTATTGAGCTGCCTTCAGGCAATGGACCTATAAAAAGAGCCCAGGGCACTATAGAAATGGTTCAGCACATTTCCTATATTCAGTTGTGATACTTAAAAGCATGCATTCAGGGCCAGCTATCAGGTGCTTACATGCCTGTGTGATCATAAATCCCACTGACTTCACTAGGATGTAGTTTCCTTTATGGTTTTTGCATATTTGCTCTTTAGAGCTTCAGCCTTGGCACTTGTGTGGTGTTTCCATGCTGAGCCTGTGCAATGGCCAGGCCTTTGGGGCTTAGGAGGTTTGGAATGGCAATGGAATCTTAGTCAAGACGGATCTGGTGGGTCCTGGCACAGGTAGCATCATGAGTGAACCCCTGTCTCCTATCAGGCTGGGCACTTAGGAGCTAATCCCAGGAGACTGGCTGGTTTAGCAGATCTCCAAGGTTTTCCTTGATCCAGAGTAGTGTGGCTTCATGGGGATGGGAATACGTGACTTGAGAGCTGGTAGGCATCTATCTGTGTCCCTGCCCTGGGTGAAAAGAGCACAGTGAGGGGATGGAGAAGACCTCTGGGGAGGCAGGGGCTAGAAAAGGAGCCCCACTTTGCAAGGATGCAGCCCCTTTCCCCACCCCTGTGCCTGTGCTTGCTTGGAGTTCGTGTTTTCCATGTCTCAGTAAGCTGAAAGCGCTTGGAAAGGGAACACAGAGGCTCTGCAACAACTTTGTGGGGTCTCCCATGGGAAATGCTTCACAACCTCCTCTTTTCCTTATGTTAAAGTGAATGAATTGGAATCATCAGAAAGGTTCTGGTGTCTTCACTGGGTTCCTCCAGCTCCCTCATCCCTAGTAGGCAAATTGTGGGGTTGTGGCACTTTTACACCATAAAGTTCCAGATAAATGGATTTCTATGGGCTTTTCTCATGAAACTGGTGCTTGGATGAAGCTGATGCCCACAAGACTGAGGTGTGTTTGCATTCAAATGGTAGAAAGCTGTTCTGTGCTCACTTTGAGCAAAAAAGGGGGAAAGCAAATCCAGTACAGCTGCAGGAGCAAGTAACTGATGTGGAATGTGGAAAAGTCCTGATTTGAAAGCTCAGACAAGAGGAAATGCAGGTAATAAGTCTGAAAGGACTAAGGGAAAATGAGTCATGAGTAGAGTCCTGGCTACCTTTTTGCCTGTCTTTAGGCAGAAAACAAAGGGGAAAGGCAAAAGCAAGGGGCACCACTGTGGTTTGGGTACCAGAATGAGAAGGCAGGAAAAATCTGCTGTGAGAAACAAGGAAAATAAGATTTGGGGTTGCTAAAGAGTGAGGATGCTGCATTTCTATTGAGGCCAACGCAAAGATGAGGATGCTTCAAACTGAGCCATAGAAGCACGGACTGGTTTGGGTTGGATGGGAGCTCTCCTGCAGCACGCAGAGACATCTAATGGCCCCATCCTATACTGCAGACGGTGCTATTGCAATGCAAGACATGATGCCAGCGTGCCTGAGTGGTGGCCTGGAGGAGCCACCTTTGCAGAGGAGCACCAGCAATCGCAGCCTACAGCCGGTGTGTCCTGGGAATTGCAGCCTGGCGATGCAAACAAGGTGTGAGCCTCCGTGCCAGCACCAGTGATAACTCCTCGGTGACTGATAACATGTTTGTCATTGGTATACCCACCTCGAAACTCGGGAGGCAAACAGCTCTGGGGTTGCAGAGGCTCCAGATCAAACCCCTGTAGATGCTGCCTCTCCGTTGTGATTTGAAGTCTTGTCTAAATCCAGCTCATGCGATGCGTGGTAGGTGAGAGGGGAGATGTAGAGATGCCCACAGAGGGTCTAGAGGTAAATCCTCAATGCTGTAGGCAAGAAAAAAACATGTGGGATGTGCTGCCAGAATAGAGATTGAGATGAGCTCTTAGGCAGAAGCTCTTCCCTGTGAGGGTGCTCACTGGGTGCCCAGAGAAGCTGTGGCTGCCATATCCCCAGCAGTGTTCAAGGCCAGATTGGACACAGGGGCTTGGAGCAAGCTGCTCTAGTGGAAGGTGTCCCTGCCCGTTGTTGGGACTGGATGAGCTTTAAGGTCCCTTCCAACCCAAACCAGTCTGGGGTTCTATGTTTCTCCATGTGAGCATTTCCCCTCGACCACAGGAACCCTCAGCAAACCTCAGCTTCATTCGGTCCACTCAGCTCCAGCATCACATCCCCCCCCTGAAAAGGGATTAAATAAAATCTGGGAGAAAGGGGAAAAGTGAAGGACCAACACAAGGAATTTCTCTCCACAAATAGGGAAACGATTTGAACGTGCCACTGGCGTGTTGCTGCAGACAGCTTAAGCCGAGAGAGAATTCTTTGGCAGTGACATCAATTCGGCGCTAAGCAATGCATTTTCTAGGGCTGAGATTCAAGTTAAGGTCTCTCCAGTGAGTGGAATGATTGAATGGTACTTAGAGAAACAAATCGACCCCCCGACAAATGAGACTCCTTTCGTTAAGCTCTTGTCAGCCCATCCTTTAAAATGGGCTTTTTCACCCTGTTTTCCCCTCAAACTGCGGTTTATGTCCTGAATTCTGCTCGAACTGCCTTGAACTTGGCTTTCTCCAGACATCACCCCCCCATCCACCAAAGGGAGAAGCTGGCAATGGTGCTTTAAGATGCTCATCCAAGGCTTTGGGGATCTTTAGTCCCTTCACCTCTTCTATGTACAAGCTGGGATGAAGCCGAAACCACGGATTCACTCAACACCAGGGATGGAGACCAAGAAAAGGACCATTTTGAGCTGTTCATCCTGGAAAAATACAGCACAGAACAATCTTTCCTTTTGGGGTAAATTGTGCAGCTTTCAGCCTTCAGTGTTTTATAACCTCCCTAGGCAGAAACCTGCCTGCAAGCCACTGCCTTTAATAACCCCCAGCAAATCTCTCCTCCAGAAATTGTTCCTACCATAAAAACTGGTCGAAATTGCTGTAATTTTACAAGGAGCTCTCATTGCCCGTGAATTTAAACCTAGCCTGGATAATGCTCTGCTGAAAAGGCAATAAAGAACAGTTTTGTACCAGCAAAAGAAGGGCTTAAACGTTTATTTTCTTGCTGAGTGACTGGAGTTAGGCAAAGCCCATCCCCAAAGGTTTCATTGCTGGTGATGCAGCTGCAGGGATTGCCAAATACATACTCAACAGAGGACGAGTTTGCTAAAAATAGGGGTTAGATCCTTTACTCTTGCTCCCTCTTGATCCAAATTAAGTCTAAGGGCAGACCTGGAGCTGGTGTGAAGGGAAGGAAGGGAGCTTAGTGCTTTCTACCAGCTCTGTCCTCTCATCTGCTTATTTCCTAGGAGGAAATGTGGTGAGCGGTGTGTTGGTACCACCAGGCCTTTAAATACAGTATGGTTTTGGCTAAGGCACTGTTCCACACTGGGGGGAAAATGGGACAGCCTCAAACATGGGATAATTGGGGGTGAAAACATGTCTATGGGTTTGATGATGGGTTTGCTGTGCTTGGCCATGTGGTGACCAGAGTTTGCCTCTTGCTGGAAAAGGGGTTTTATCTCATATGGCCATTTGAAAATGAGATGTTAAATCAAAGCTGGTTGCCTTGACTCCGCAGCAAGGGGAGGGAGAGGGAGGCCAAAAGCAACTCAACCTGGCTCTTACAGACATCTCTCTGGCCAGGGCGAGCTCATCCCTAGTGATGCTCATTGGGTTTCACTCCTCTGTGTCTGCAGGTGCCTTGAGGTGGTTTGGAGGTGGTCTGTGGGTGCATTGAGGTGTTTTGGAGGTGGTCTGTGGGTGCACTGAGGTGGTTTGGAGGTGGTCTGTGGGTGCATTGAGGTGGTTTTGAGGTGGTCTGTGGGTGCATTGAGGTGGCTTGGAGGTGGTCTGTGGGTGCATTGAGGTGGTTTGGAGGTGGTCTGTGGGTGCACTGAGGTGGTTTGGAGGTGGTCTGTGGGTGCATTGAGGTGGTTTTGAGGTGGTCTGTGGGTGCATTGAGGTGGCTTGGAGGTGGTCTGTGGGTGCATTGAGATGGTTTGGAGGTGGTTTGTGGGTGCATCCCATACCATGGCACTTTATCTTCATCTCTAACTGTACCTATTCACATGCAGTCAAAAGCCCAGGGGTTGGGATCAGATCTGCTTTGATGTTTCCCAGGGCAAAAGAGCAGCTGGGTATAGAGTGTTTGTTTTGGGTGTTTGGGCCATGGCAGAAGCAGAAGAGGCTGGTTTCAAGGTAGAGCACAGCCCAGCTTCAGGATGCGGCTCAGCTTCGCTTGACAAGACGTCTCTGTTGCTTCATTGCCTTGCTGGTGGCTGTTAGGAGCTTAAAACCTAATCCATGGAAATGATGGGAAATTCATGATACTGATCAGATTGACAGAAAACAGCAAAACCTCAATTCATCTCTCCCACAAACCCCATCATTCCCTGTGCTTCAGCAACTTGAACTGTTTTGTCTGTGGCACAATTTGGGTAGAAAGGGGGGAAGGAGGGGAGGGAGAAAAACTGCTTAAAAAGTAAGGCAAAGGCTCCAACATGTGTTCTTGGCCGGCTGGATTCAAGAGGAAGGTTTTAGGCTTCCCGTGGGAGCTCCCTTTCACAGCTCTCCCCTAATCCTCTGGAAATCGCCTGTTCCCTACAGCTGTTGGCTCCCCAGATGAACTATGTGTTCATCATTCCTGGCCGCGCTGATGGGGCTGCCTCAAAGGCTCCGGCTCCATCCCTCGGTCCACTTCAATCGCCTTCGGAGGAGCCCCAGCCTGTTTGAAGCCCACCAGCCTCCTCCTAAGACGCTCTCCGCTCCATCCCTTTTCATCTCTCCAATGCCACGGGTCTGGGAGGCTCCGGTGTCGGGCAAGAAAGCGATTACAAATGAAAGCGAGATTAAGCAGGAGCCCTTGTGACAAATGCTGCCCGAAATGGTTTCGGGAGCAACCAGCTGCAGCTGCCAGCCCTATGGCGATGGGGAGAACCACGGGGCCCGGTGGGACCTCGGCTTGAAAGCCGGAGCCGCGCGGCACGGGGGGGGGGGGGGGATGAGATGATGGACCGGGGCAGCTTTGTGTCACACGGATGGCTCGTAATTAACACAATTTGGGGGGTTTCCCACATTTGTCTGCCTCCATCCCCCCTGGCTCGGCTTGTGCTGGAGTGTTCCAACCTGTCTCATAGATGGCTGGCAGCTGCTGAAAGACGGCTCTTGCCTGGCGCTGGGAATCGCTCCGGGTTCACCTTGCTCCGGCCATGCAATTCCTAAATGGTTTGCACTGGCACCGTTTCAATTTTGCCAGCTCAACCAAAACACGTCACTGTGGTATAGGACACCTGAAAACCCCTTGGTGGTCCTTACATGGGGCGTTAAATAGTTGATTATTCATGGAAGGAGGAGAGATGGGTTTTGGGAAGTCATTCCCGCTGCATGCAGAGCTGAAAGATTCCTATGTATCTGCCCATCTTGGCCCCTCTGGGTGGGTATTGCTGGTGGAGCTGAGGTGGGAGATGGATGGTGCCTGCACAGCAAGAGGGTGTGATGACATTCCACGTTCCTAATCACACCCTTCCTTCATCACGTCGCTACGGAGGAGCAGGCTCATCCTTGTGTGTCTTGCGCACGCATCAGGTGAGCCATGAGTGAGAGCTGTAAGCAACGGCAGCGCCCAGCTCATCAGCATCCTGAGTATGGGTTTTCCCCCAGATAAATCCAAGTTCAGGTGTAACTGGTGCCCTGGGAAAGGGAGGGGAGGAACAAGCACGTGGACAAGTGGGCCTGTTGTATATGGGGCTGTTCATCTCCTGGGGTGCTTGACTTTGGGGATAGATTCACCCTGATGGCCAAGGCAGGGGGACATAGGCATGGGAGGTCACTGGGGTGGATATGCTGCTGGGAATCTCTGGCAAGCTAAATGTGGGAAGTGTGCAAGGCCATGGGCTTTAGTGGCTCGCAGAGAAATGAAGCAAAACAAAGCAGATGCTGAGTCTGGAAGAGGGAAGCATCCCCTTGTCAGCAGGCTCAGCAATAGGTGACCATCAGGAAGGGAGGCCAATCCTGCTTGCATGCTGGCAGAGAAAGAGTGCAAGCAAGAGGCCAAGATGAAGGCAGCGTCCTTGTCTTCTCTCAGACATCCAGCCTCATGCGAAGGGAATAACACGTTGGGTTCTGCTTAGGGCTGGCGTCAGCTCTTACCTTACAGGCAGCATAAAAAGCATTGGCTTTTGGCCTGCAGCTATGGGGAAGCTCTGCCTTCATGACCAAGGCATGGCCAAAGCTTGGTAGTCCTGCGGGGTTATCATAGAACCATGGAATGGTTTGGGTTGGAATGGAGCTTAAACCTCATCCAGTTCCAACCCCTTCTATGGGCAGGGACCTCTTCCACTAGAGCAGCTTGCTCCAAGCCCCTGTGTCCAACCTGGCCTTGAGCACTGCCAAGGATGGGGCATTACTCGTTATATTACACGCATTATGAGATGTTAGTGCTTCCCTTTTCCTTCAGACTGCAGGTTTGGTCCCGGTGGGAGCAGACACCAGCCACATCGCTGTCAGAAGTGGTAGAAGACAAGAAGAAATGATGTGGTGAGATGTGCTTCCCCTCTCTGTGCCTGGGGCTTGTAGCATCCCTCTGCTTTAGCTCCCCCCCCCCCCAAGCCAAAGGGATGTGCAACCTTGCCACATCTGCATCCCTCTCCCCACCTCCCTTTCCCCCCCCTCCCATCCTCCTTCCATCACCCCCAGCTCCCTCCCAGCTGCTCCCTCCATCTCCCCTCTCGAAGCATCACGTCAAAACACCATTAGCTCGTCCCCGGGCAGCCTGGCTCCCTTTCCCAGCCAAGGCATCCTGCCTGGGACTTTGAAGCACCCGCGGGGACAGCTGGGCCCTGCCACAATCCCCTCGGCCCTTTGGGCTAAGCTGAGTGTTTTAAAATAGCCCCCCCTTCCCCTGCCCAACGGTGACAACTGCTCCATTATTTTAGATGCTGCTCATGGACCCGCCGTGTAACCAGAGCCCGGGGAGGAATGGGAAGTGATGGGCAAAGGGGGCTGGGGATGGGGGCAGCCCTGTGGTGCGTTCACCCTCATTTCTCCCAAGGAAAACTCCCCTTTGGATGTGAACGCCGCAGCACCAGGGGGATGCGAGGCTGGGAAGCAGGCACTTTGCTGCAGTCCTGGTTTAAGGGTGGGTTTGGAGCCCTTCAAGGAGTGTTCAAGGCCAGGCTGGACACAGGGGCTTGGAGCAAGCTGCTCTAGTGGAAGGGGTCCCTGCCTGTGGCAGGGGTTGGAGCTGGATGAGCTTTAAGGTCCCTTCCACCCAAACCAATCCCAGATTCGATGGTTTAGGCAATGGTGCCTCCTCATGGGATGATGCCAGGTGGGTCGGGACAGCGGGTGAGGATGGAACAGCTCACGTTGTGCCTCAGTTTCCCCATTTGCAAAACAGGGATGTGATGGGCGGTGCAACCTTAGGAAAGGATGGGGAGGGACCAGGTTAGAGCTGGCCTTGCTAAAACCAGTGCCTTTAGCAAGGAGAGGGCTGTGGCAGAGCAACACAAGGAGCTTCTCACCAGCAGCATGGGGCTTGGTCCTCCTAGGCCTGCATCCCTGAGCATCCCTCGGTGGCAGCCTCAGAGCCTTTCTGCGAGCCCTCAGCACCACCTAGTGTTCCCGAATTACCCAAGGCTCCATTTCTGCACGCCCGAGACGTGTCCAGCCACCCCGTGTGGTAGCTGGTACCCAAGCACTGCATCCCTTGCCCCTGCACCCATAAGGACCCCGACCCCAATTCCTACCTCTTCTCCCGTTTAACCACATAAATCCCTTGTGCAAGCTCTCTGGTGTGAAGGCTGCTCCCCAAAAACACAGCACCCACTTCCCACAGCCCTCCCAAAGCTTTCTTCTTCACGGGCATGGATTTACAGGGCAGGCTGAAATGCTTCAGCAGCCCCCAGCTTGGGGAGATGCTGGTTTGTTGCACATCGGGGCTGTATTTCCTTTGCTAAAGGTGAGTAAATACCAGGGTTTGAACTGGCTCCTCTCCCCATTGCCTTTTGATGGATTTGGGGATTGACTGGGATGCTGAAAAGTAGAGGAAATGATAAATGTTTGCTTAGGAAAGAGGGTTGGAGCTGGAGTGCTGGGGAGGAGGAGAACAGGCCCAAACTGTAAGGGTGATAAATAGGGGAAGGAGGAAAAACAACCATCAGTATTAACAACAACACTTCCCAAACCCAATTTAAATAACAAAGATCTCAGTGTTAACATGTCAAGATGATGAGCTTATTTTCCCTCTTTTCAGATGGATCTGCCATCCGTGTCTGATGCTGCTGCTCCTCTCAATTCCATGTCCCAGATAACCTCAGCACCATCTACAGGCATTTCTTCCAGCTCCAGCTCCTGAAGATCGATGAATAATTGTTCTTTATCCCAAATAAACCCCACTGGTTTCAATGGGAGACATGGGTATGGACAGCAGGAGCAAGCCCAGATGGAGGGAGGTGATTCCTCCCTCTGCCACCGAGATGTGCCCTTGCTCCACTGATTGCTCGATGGCAAAGCCATGCAGGATGGAGCTGCTTTCACTGCGTTTCCTACCTGCTTTTCTTGCTCTTGCATCAGCTGTAAGCTCTGTTTTCACCCTGCTTGCCCCCGTTACAATTTCCATGGAATTTTGCCCACTTTGTGCTCATTTTTGGGTGCAATCACTTCAACCTTTACCCTCCATCACCTCTCCCTCTAGCTCCCTTTGTGTTGCTTTTCGCTGTTTTCTTGCTCTCTGCTTTTCTTGTCTCTTACCTTGCCTTTATCTGGCTACACTATTTCCTTTCTAGTGATCTTCTGTCCCTTATTAATGCTATTCCCTTGTCCAAGCACGCTGCAGGGCTGGCATCCAGCTGGGACTGATGCAGTTTCCATCACATCGTGGCCAAGCTCTCCCTGCTTTCATTTAATTCCAATCCCTTTCGCCTGTTTCCACCCAGACAAGGTCTCAATCTGTTCAGGGGGGTCTGTAATAGAAACCTTTGGGGTGGTTTCTTCACTTGTGCCGCCTATCTTTGCCAAGCTCTGCCCCAGGGTGATCCCTTTTTGGTCCAGCTGTGCACGGATGCTGTTTGCTCTGTGCAGCTGCAGATGTGCTGTAGCAGATTGATTCACCTCCCCATTTTGCCATCTGGAAACCTCATTCCTAGACGTCTTTGTGAAGGAACAGGGTGTTTGCAAGGAGAAGGCCACATTTTGAGCAGAGTTCAATGAGTCCTTCTCCATCTCCTTTGCTAATTCCCAGTTTGTGCCTCCTCGGGGCTCTTTTCACCCCTCATCGTGCCCTGTCTGGGGACTAAAGCTGCCCAAAAGGAGCAGTAAATGGTGCTGGTGATAGCTTGGAGGTAGCTGCAGATCTCTGTCTCTTCCCCTGCTTCAAGGTACTTCATCATCCCTGCAAATCTGGGTTGCATATGACAGGTAAGGGCTCAGCCGATGGGAGGATGCTTTGAAGGGATCTTTCCCTGGGTACCAGGAAGGATGATGGGGCAGAGCTGCTGCATCTATGGGAGGATGAGGCATGCAACCGTATTCCCACAGATATATTGCCTGTGGTGGGTGCTACATTGAGCACCCACTTATCTGGGCAGGTTTCATATGCCCCCATGCATGGGTGCAGGATGGGGGGAAAGGAAACGAGGTGTAATTCATCATCTTGGATGGAAAGCACATTGATATCCCAGTGAGGGTCCATATAAATCTCTGTGTCTGGGTGAGTGTGCCAGGCAGCTCTCCAGTTGCAGGCAACCTGTGCAACTCACGGCTCTTTCACCCATCCTCCCTGCCAGCACAGGAAAACAAGGGAACTGATGTCCTGCCTCTGACATTCCATCATTCCTCCCATTTCTCTGAGCGAATACAGTGGAGCAATTCCCAATCATAATCATGCATCGCTCCATCCATCCTCCTGCATCCTCCAGCCTGTATCTAATGCTGCATCCTTGGAGACTGCAGGTACCAAAGAACATACTCTCTTTCCAGAGGGCATCCTGAGATGTTTCCCAGAACAGCAAACTCCTGTTTTCCTGCTCACTGCATTGGCATGTCGGCGTGAGGACGCTGCAGGCTGCTGTTTGCTGTCAGGGGTCCTATGGGCAGCTTTAGGGGCTGCAATTCCACATGGGATAGGCAGGGAGAGTGGGAAAGAGAGATGGGCTGGACACAAAACAGCTTTTTGAGGCCTCAAAATGCCTAGAAACAGGAATTGTGGGTGTTTTCCAGGGCTGATTTGATGCAATGAGTCATAGAAAAGGTGATGAGCAGGACCTGAGCCCCACGTTGGCTGTTTTGGCTGGGTATGCAGTGCAGCGTGGTGACCCATCTCCAATGGTAGCCCAGTGCCCGTGGCTGGTGCGTTATAGGCTTTACATCTGATTTCCAGGCTGTTTAAGCAGTTGCAAGGGCTTAAGGTGAAGATGTAGCTATAAATTAGAGACTGCTTTGGTTACTGGTGTGTTATTCCCAATAAGGGACATGGTCCTCTGGAGCATGGGAAGCGAGACATTTTGCTGAGGCTGGATTCTGTTAACCCTCAGCTTAGGATGGGCTTTACTACAATGAATAGATGTGGAGAGCTGGTTTGCTTCCTTATAGTAAGATCCTTGCCCCCACACACACACACCCTGTGGTTTGGTTCTGCAAATATTTGATGGTGCACATTTCCTGGTACGCCACGAGCAGAGCACTCGGTGGCAGCAAACTCCCGTTTCAAGGTCAGGTTTAGCCAAAAAAGAGCAGCTTTTAGCCCAAACCTCAACCTTTGCAGGCGAGAGGAGCTGTGGGGTTTGTGTACCAGGTCCCGCAAGTAACGGCTGAGATTTTGGGATGGTGGTTTTGGTGTTTCTTTGGCGTTTGTGTTTTTCCATGGGCTTGCACAGAGAGGCAGCAACTCCCCCGTTAAATAAATCCTCGTTTCCCTTCATCTCACCACTTGTTTTCCTTCCATTTATCTCTCAACCTCAGCTTCAGCTCTAGTGTGTTTCGTGGGTAAAGCCTCTGATGTAAGCACCTTTATCCCAACGCATTCCAGGGCTTATGGGACACGGGTTAAAACGGCAGCCAACTGAATGGAGGAACTGCCTAACTAGAGAAATGGAATGCCTGCAGCTTGGCTTTTGCCTCTGGAATGCTTGAATCACCCCACCTGAATAAACACGCCTGGTTTGGGCATCCAACCCCACCACCGATAGCATCAGCGGCGAGAGGATGCCGTTGGGATGCTTCTTCCTTTCCACCTCTCAGAATACATATATTAATGGATAACTGTTTTTACAAGAAGCCACCTGTTTAAACAGGACAAAGCTTTGCTTTTAATACATCAAAACACTAATAGCAAGGAAAGATTGCCAAACAGGGCTTCTGCCCATGGGGTCATTTATAAACCAGGGTGGATACACGTGGAACATCTAAATGCAGCTTCCTCGCTACCATTCCCTGCTGCAGGTGTATTTGTTCTAAGGGGTGTAAGTAGCTGCTCTGTGAAAGTGAGTTAAACCCAGGGCTATTGCACAGAGGGCTCTGCCTTACAAAGAGAGATAATAACCCTTACCTCTGGCCCAAGGGGACAATTAGGGGTTAATTATTTAACATCATAAAGCACTCGCAGGGCTGGGGATGAAAGTGGGAAGTCTTCTTAGGAATAAACTACATTTTATAAGAGGCCTGGTCCTAGAATTCCTGGTTGGAATATGGGGGATGAGCAGGGGATCCCCCGAGGAGCATCCATCGCATCCATCGTGACCTAGGGGGCACAGAAAAAGAAGTGCTTTGGGGAAATGAATCTGTTTTGCAGTGTTTCATGGCTGGGGATGTGCTGAGGGATATGGGGACCTGGGGTGGGGAGGATGCCCGATACAGCCTGCAGGAGGTGGGTGATGGGGCAGTCGATAGAAAGGGATTGAATCATTGCAATGAAATGGGAGAAAATAATGATTTGGGGTGTGGGGAAGCCAGTTCTTCAAGTCAGGGATGAGTTTTGGGGCAGAAAACTGCAAATCAAAGCACCTGGTGTGCCCAGGGGTGGGGGTTACTGATGTGTCCGGGGTGACCCTTCCCATCCGTGTGGGGTTTGTGAGGCTGCCAGCACCCAGGGCGGGCAGGGAGGAGGCAGGTCTTGCAGGCAGGGGAGGAGCACAGCCTACCTGGGCGCAGGTGCTGCAGTGGGATCACCGGAGCAGGTAAGGCTCCATTGGCCAGGACCGCTGTGGGGAGGGGGTTTCATGTTGGGAAGGGCTGGGGAAGGGGGAAGAAAGTCACCTCAAGCCATGGCAATCACCCCCTATAGCTGGGAAAGGAGGGGACCCCCCTCGCCTGCCCTTTGGATGGGTAAGGATGGGGAATCCCAAAAGCTGGCATCCTGTCCCCATAGAGAAGGAGGAGAGGGGTTGGGGTGGGTGAGCCTGCACCCATCCCCATGGGAAAGCGAACTGTGGGCGTCATGGGGGAGTGCGCTCTGTTCTCCTGGACCCACCACAATGGGGCGTCCCAGTGCCCTGGGGTCCCCATAGGATGGGGCACAGGGGGATTTGGTGCTGTCCCCTGCGGTGATGGGACGGGACGGAGCAGCCCCATGAGCGTGCAGCAGCACTGCCAAGGAGGAAGTGGAAAAACAAACACCGTGGGGCTTAAAGGCAGGCCGAGGGGAGCGTGGGTCAGGAGGGGGCCAAGCAGTGGCCTCCAAACCCTCCCAGCCCTTGGCACTCGCAACCAAATCACATGCAAAAGCTGTGCCTGAAAGCTAAACTCAAATCACTGCTGCGGGCACCCAACCAGCAGCTCCCTCCCTGCAGAGCTGCCCAGAAAGGTCTCTTTTAATGCCCCAGAATGAAGAGTCCCAGGGTGCTGTAGGGAAAGGCTTTTTCCTCTTTCCTACCTCCTAGTTGTTGTTACAACAAGTAAGAACATCTCACTTGTGCGGCACACGACGCACGCACCGAGGCACGCAACGCATGCAGAGGTTTATGTCTGGCAGCCACAGCGACCTATTAAAGGCAGTGGTAGCTGCAGCACTCCACAGGCTTAGCCTGATGTGTTGAAGGTGAACAACTGGATCTATCTGGGGTACGGTGCAATGGAAACGGGTACTTTGGTCCCTTGTCATGGGCAGTTTTCCTTGAGGGATGGCGAAGGCGGTTGGGAGGAGCGCGTTGTATTGCAAATACAGTCTTAGGCTGAGACCTCAAACAATACCCATTTTTGCTGCGTTGCTGGTGGTGGCAATGCCAGTTTTGAGTCACTGCTTCATGTCGGGACTTGTGAGGCTATAGGGGTTGGAGGAGTCAGGGCTATTCCATCGCCGCACATCGCGGCTTGCTGCGTCCCATGGCACCCAGCACCTCTAGAAAGCCCTTTATTCTCTCAGGCACCACACAGAGGCAAAGAAAAATGGCTCATTTCCCAAACCAGATCAGTTTCAGTCAGACCTCATTGCCTTAAAGCCACAACTAAACAAATGCAGGTCATAAAGAGAAGCCAAAGGGTGACCAAGTGCCCGCTCCGAGCTCCTGTAATCGAGATGGCTTTGGGCAGTTTGTTTTATTTCTCAGCTTTCCCTGCTGGGCTGTAACTCAGAGCTGCTTTTTGCTGCTTCCCTGATGGGGAGGCTCAGCACAGGGGTAAGGATGGAGACTTATAAAGCAGGGACTTATAAAACAGAGGGATAAAAGAGAAGAGCGGTAGCAGGCAGAGAGCAATATAACCTTTCCATCACCAGCTTTTCAGTCTCTTTTCCGGTGGGTCCATTGCGTCTGTTGAATAGACCTCAGGTCCAACATCCCAAATGTGAGGCTTTAGTCCCAGGTTGAACTTGCAGGTTGATTTCATCCCATGGCCTTTGGTTTTGGGTTAGCTCGGTCTATCTCAGGTGTCGGGACATGATGGTCCTTCAGCTATTCCCCAGCAATTGAGCCTAACGGGCTCCAATGGTGATGATTGATAGTTTTAAACCCAGGTCTAAAGCCCCTGCTGACCCTTTAGAGGCAGAAAAGCTGCTTTCCTGCTTTTGCAGACGTGGTTGGGCTCATGAGCGTTAGCAATGAGGACCATGATTGCTCAGTGTCACCGTGAGCGCTCCCCGGTGCAGATGGGGGCAGTGATAGAAGGAAAACCGATGATAATGGGATGAAATGGTTCAGAGAGGGGTTTTAGCCTGACATTAATGCATTAGGGATCCAGCTCCCAAGGGAGATAATGGAAGTGCTGCTATGATTACGAGTGCCTCTGCAGACAAGGAAGACAGTGCTGGTAATGGAGTGCAGCAGCGGAAACAGGAGGCAATGCCTCTCCTGACACCTCCTGGGTGTCTCCCCTGCCATCGTTCTGCCCACAGAGACGTGGTTATCTCCCCTCTATGTTGTCTTCTCCATTCAGCCCCCCAGGTAGAGTATTGAGGCTGTGGGGTTATGAGCAGACCCAAACCACATCTACAAGGTTGGAAATCGCTTCCTTATTTCCAGCTCCACGCCTCAGCAGCATTCCCCAGCTCAGCCTTTGTCTTTATTGCAAGCCAAGGCACTTCCCTTCTCCACTGAGTCAGCACTTCCCTGGGGAGCACCTTTGTCACCCCAGAGCCAGGGAGCAGCAGGTCCCACTGTGAGCAAACCAGCTCTGATGAGTCCGAGCTGCCTCATCTGCAGGGGTTGAAGGGTTGAAGGTTAACAGCAGGAGCTGTTTCCAATGGTGAACTTTAAACTGTGATTTCCAGGCTGGGGAGAATAGAAGTGATGCCCCGACGTTATCGCTGCTCTAATAAAACCTTTCCAAAAAGCCCTTATTAAAGCCAGTGTGACCTTTGAAAAACATAAAGGGTCCAGGGTTTAGGTGGAAACAGATTATACGTGGCTGCCACAGTAGGGGAAAAGGAGGTGAAAGCCTAACTGGGCTCCTCTCCATCCTCCCCACTGCTCCAAACACTTCCCTGGGTGGTTGGGTGCGTGAGCTATAAACCAAGAAGAAACCAGCTCCTCTGGGAGGTGATAAGAGCAGATGAAAGAGTAAATCATTAAGCAAGTGCAGTGCACAGCATTGTAATAACCAGGGGGCAAAGTGCACTAATTACAAGCCAGCAGGGACGTGGGCATATTATTAAACACAGGTTGGATGAGGAGGGAAGGGAAAAGTCAGGCTGCGCAGGGATGCTCTGCAATGGTGGCTGCTGCTCCCAAGCCACAGCATCAGCTGAACCTCCAGCTTTTTCCTTTCCCCAGTGTGACTGATGGCAGCCAAAGTCTCGTTGCATTTGGAGCAGGAGGGATTGGATTGGAAGGGGCCTTAAAGCTCATTCAGCTCCATGCAGCAAGGACCCCTTCCACTAGAGCCAGGTGATCCAAGCCCCTGTGTCCAACCTGGCCTTGAACACTGCCAGGGATGGGGCAGCCACAGCCTCTCTGGGCACCCTGTGCCAGCGCCTCAGCACCCTCCCAGGGAAGAGCTTCTGCCTAAGAGCTCATCTCAGTCTCCCCTCGGGCAGTTAAAGCCATTCCCCTTGGCCTGTCTCTGCATCCCTTGTCCAAAGCCCCTCTCCAGGTTTCCCCTTTAGGCACTGGAGCTGCTCTAAGGTCTCCCCTTAAGGAGCCTCCTCCAAACAAGAGCTGTTTGCTCCAGGGCACTCGTTGAAAACAGAACAGTTTTGCTTGGGTTTTCCCCCTGTGCTCACCTCTTGCATGTTTCCAGAGGAGGAAGAGAAGCAGGAGGAATAGTTTTGCTGGTCACGCGTCCCAGATAAGCCTCCCTGCTTCCTGCTGCTGAGCTATCGGGCAGGACAGAAGGCAGCAACCCCAAACCAGGCCCTGCTGTTGCACCGGGCTCACCTCATCTCACATCAGCCAGGGTATTCCTTCTCCATGTAAGTGACCATAAAGTTTCTCTGCTTTGATTGATCAGTGTACCATAGAACGGCTGGGGTTGGAAAGGACTTTATCCTTTAGATCATCCTATTCTGACTGCATCAATCTCACGTGGGAAACTACCAGGTCCCATCCAATATAGCTTACAAATAAAACTGCAGGAGCTAGATCATGGAGCTACATATATTACTAAGTGTTGTTGTGGTAGTGTTGGAATTATGGCATTAATATGGCTTGATATGGCTGCAGTGTTCCTTTCGTACTCTGGGATGGGTTTAGTTGTGCTTTCAGTCTCCGTCCTGATGTTATACCAGTGTGTATGTGATGGGATTCTCTGCTCACCCAGAAATGTCCCAGCCATCTCCCTGGCTCACTTATGCTGCTCCCTTCACCACAGGGATACAGGTGGATGCTTTGATTCCCCGCTTGTTTCTTTCCAAGTCCTAAACAACCTATTGTGTTAATGCACTGGACTGTGCTGGCAGTGCTGGTGACCGGAGTCTTGCTTTGATTCTGTGTTTAATTACCCAGTGTCAATAAATCTCTCCCTTTAAATCATGCCTGCAAAGCTGCTAGAAAGAAAACAGCATTTCCATGCACAGCTTTTTCACTCCTGCATTAAATCCCCTCCTAAATGCATTGGCATGAACCCCACCGTGACAGCTCATAGGTGTCCTGGGACCGGCCCCGTGTGAGCCGCAAGGACATCAGCCCTGTCTGCGTGTCGCTGCATGCACCGGGGTGGTGTTTGCATGGGGAGGCAATGTTTGCTCACCGTGAGCTGTTGGATGAGGTGGCTTGGTTAAACCAGTTCGATTCGGGCAGGTTGGCTCCAAGGGCTTTAGCAAGTCTGATCTAACCCAGCACATTTGCAGGCCCAGGGACAGCTTCCTATGGGAGATGGTATCTGCACACAGGAGAGCTCCGGGGCTTCAAAGGTGTCCCTGGGACAACCTGACCTCAAATCAAAGCCTCTCAAAGGCCGGCAGCACAAGCCAGTTGTCCTTTATGAAGGAGGGAGGCAGCAGCAGAATAAGTGGTGGAGAGGCACTGGCAAAGAGAAGCTGTGGCATTGCTAAATGGAGAGGGAAGTCCTAGGCACTGGCAACAGAGCCTTTGCTATCAATTAAAACATCCTAATTGACCAGCCTGACACAACTGACCTGTGAGGGCACCAAGGCAGGGCCCCAGAGGTACACTGGAGCCCACAGGACAGAGTTAATAGTTAATAGTTTCTCTTCCTAATGAAGCAAAGCAACAAATGGCAAACGGGAGCTGGCTGGGTTAGGATTGCACTAATTCCCCTAGGAAACGGGTCCCTGGCTCTACTGCCTAGCTTGGGCTCTGCATGGGGCAAATCCCAGCTCAGTGATGCTCCATGGAGAGAAGAAGGGATGGGAGGAGGTGCTAAAAAGCCCACCCTGAAAGGGAACCCCCATTCTTCCCACTGCTATGTCAAAGAACTGGTGTAAGCTGTATCATGACATGGCTTTTCCTTTGCCTTGCAGACAGAGGAGGTTGTCAGGATGGCAAACTTCAAGGGCCACGCGCTTCCAGGCAGTTTCTTCCTGCTCTTTGGGCTCTGGTGGTCAGTGAAATACCCGCTGCAGTATCTCAGCCAGAAAGTGACTAAGAAATCCCACAGGATTTATTGCTTCCAGCGTGTGGACGCCATCGAAGGGGGACTCAAAATCATCTTTGCTCTCATAGGTAAGGGTTATATTTCAGTGGTTATGCTGGTAACTTCCCAGCCAGGAGTGATGCCTGAACTGGAGCCCTTACTCATAGAAAGTACATGTGGAAGGACGAGCCTTGGATGTTCATCTTGATCTCTAGTAGGGATTGATGTGAAAAGGCCAAGTCTCGTGTCCCTCTTCAAACTGAGCTACCACTAATAAAGCCAGCCCTGATTTTGACATCCAGTCCTTTCTCCTTCATGCAAAACCACCCCTTCTTGCTTCAGAGCCACCCCAACAGCAATGAGTCAGGTCAACCATCACTGCAAATGAGGCATGAGGACCGTGGGCTCTCATGTGTCCATGCAGGGATGCTGGCAGAGCAGTTCGTCCCGGATGGTCCTCACCTGTACCTCTACAGCGGGGAGAACCGTGACTGGGTGAAGCTGATGAACTGGCAGCACACCACCATGTACCTCTTCTATGGCCTCTCTGGGGTGGTGGACGTCTTCACCTACCTCTCCCCAGTGGTGCCACGGGGTCTGGATCGCCTCATGCTGTCTGTGGCGGTGTTTGTTGAAGGTTGGTACAAGGAGACGCTTCATTTGGGGAGGGATGCTGAAGGGTGAGTCAGAAAGGGACCAGAATTTGCCAGGATGAGATATTGCCCTGAAGATAGGACGTACTGTAGGTGATGTATTATGAGAGCAAGATGTGAAATACAGGCATCAAGAGGTCCTGGCTTTGCTCTGTTTGGGGTTTCTGGGGTGGCAGCGGCACAAAGCAGCAGGCTGAGTTTCCTCACCATGATAAATAGCTGGAGGATGCTGCCTTTATCTTCCATCTACAGAGCTGTTTGCGTGCCTCTCTTCTCCCTCGAGAGCCATTAATTGCACTGCTGGCATTGTCATCCTCATCTGCTTGCATTGCACGTGGCAAACTCAAGTGACTTATTCCATCATGGATCTCATTTTGTCTTCAGGCTGTCTTGCAAGTCACGAGTCAGGATTTCAGGCCCCTCTTGGAGCACGCAGGCAAAAGGCACTGGGAAATGAAGGTCTTGCTTATGTAGAAAACCCATTAAGGAAGGCGCTGCTCCTGTTATTTTCCCTTCCCTCATCCCAGTGGTTTTCCAAGCAGCTCAACAGGCACCATTTGGTACATGAGAAAAGGAAATCTGTGTCTACAGCTCTCAAGAACATGGTGAGGTTTCAGCAGTAGAAAAGCAGGACACAGCAGGACCCTGACCAGGAGGAAAGGGTGATCTGAAGAGGTGAAGAAAACCACCTCTGTTCTCCACATGTTGCTCAGATCCTCCTGCCCCAAGGTTGGGCATCGCATCCCTCTGGGATGGTGGGGTGCCAGGAGACCCGAAGGGATGGTGCTATGTGGAGTGCCTTGTTTTCATGGTGGCCTGCCTCAGTTTGCCAGCCAGGCAGGTGATTCTCCCTGTTAGGGCTCTGTGGTCATGGTTGGAGTCACTAACTCTAACCTGGTATTTTGCAGGGTGTCTCTTTTATTACCACGTCCTTCACCGCCCTATGCTGGACCAGCACATCCACTCCCTGCTCCTCATCGCCATCTTCGCAGGGGCCTGCAGCACCATGTTGGAGGTCTTCCTGCGTGACAACATCGTCCTGGAGATGTTCAGAGCCGGTGCCACCATCGTCCAGGGCACGTGGTTCTGGCAGGTGGGTTCTCTGATGGAGCAGGGCAGCGAGGTAGGAGAGCAGCAGGCAAAGAGGAGCAGAAGCCGCACATCACACATCAATCGCATGTCTCTGAAGGATGGGTTATGCCAGGCTCGCTTCATAAATAGATCATAACCCCCAATGCAAATGTGCTTATCACTGGTCATCCCTGCTGGCTGCTGCTGCTGAAGTTGCTGTTTGTCTTGGCTTATGGCTTCTCAGGGTGGGGAAGAGCCCATGCGAGCGCTCCCAGGGAGCAAACAGGATCTAACAACCAAGTCCTAATTGCTTAATGTGCCTAATGCACCCTGCAGCACTCCCTCTGGTTTGCTGGAAAGATGCAAACCCCACCGAGCAATGAAATACAGGCAACTGCTTGCTCTGGTAGAAGGTGGAGAGGCAAAGAGATCAGGGGGAGAGAAGCACTCCCAACACTAAGGTGCCAAAGAGAAATGTGAGCTCCCTCCTCTTTCTCAGCTGCCCTAACTCAAACCAGGCTTTATTCAGAGGTTAAAGACTGGGCTGAGCTTGTAAAGTGCTAAAGTGGGAGGTTTTAAAGGAGTCTGCAATGCAGTGGGACAATAGTGGTGTGGGTATTGCACAGAATAAGAGAGACCACAGGCGCAGACTTGCTTTGTGTGGTCTCTCACTGCAAGGTTGGACTTCCACTGTCCACTTCCACAGTCACCACATGGGTCATGGTGATGACAGAGATGGACACAGAGCACATACACTGGTTTCCTTTCCCCCCCCACAAGGTAATGCGTTGCTTGTTCCACCCAGATCGGTGTCGTGCTGTTCCGGCCATGGGGAGGCCCAATGTGGGATGAGAATGAACACAGCAACATCATGTTCCTCACCATGTGCTTCTTCTGGCACTGGGCAGCCGCCGTGGCCATCCTGGCTATAAACTACACCCTCACTTACTGGTATGGCTGGGGCAGGGATTTGGGCTGGAGTGGGATGCGGATGTACTCCAGCCCATCCTGGAGGACAATGAGCTGAATAAGCAGCTCCTCACTACAGCAAGTTCCAGGGCAGAGTCCCAAGGGTGCATGTGATGTGTTGAGCGTACAGAATGCGAACCAGTGCCAGCAAGAGGCACAGGCATTAAATGGGAAGTCAAATGACAGGGACCCCGAAAGCTGGGCCTGGAAATCACACTGTGTTTTTGCTATGCTGGAAGTCAAACTCTGATTCAACAGAGCAATCAAAGCGTTACCAGGACTCCCTGACACTTTGTCCTGTCCTTTGCAAGGGTTTGAAAGCTGGTGACAGTCACCGAGCTACAACAGCACTGTTTGATGGCTAAAATAGCACCAGCCCCCAGCATGGCTTTTCCAACGGATGGGAAGGGGGCATTATCCCACTTTCAGGGGTGCTCCTATGGCCAATGGACCTCTAAGGGATGCTGCATGGCTTGCTGAGACATGGTTGGACTCGATCCCCAAGGTCTTGCCCAACTTAGTTATGGCTGCCCCATCCCTGGCAGTGTTCAAGGCCAGGTTGGATGGGGCTTGGAGCAAGCTGCCCTAGTGGAAGGTGTCCCTGCCCGTGGCCATGGAACTGGATGAGCTTTAAGGTCCCTTCCAACCCAAAGCACTCCATGATTCCATGGCTGACAGATGGGGTAGTCTAGGCAAGCAAATAGACATTAAACAGAATAAAATCCCCTCAATTCCCACCCAAACAGCATCTTGGGAGCTCTATCATAGTTTCTTCTCTTCTGTATTCGGTACAAGTGCATTGGGCTCCCTTGAGCATTCCGGTGAGTGGCAGCGGCTGGGGGTTCTGCTAACAGTGATTTACTGCTCGTGTGTTCCAGCTGCATCCAGAGGCGCAGGGCAGGCAGCGGGGAGCCCTACATCAGCCTCGGGGTCCGGCAGCAGAAGTGTGACCCCAGCTCCCAAGCCACCTTCTTGAGTGCATCCGATGAAGAGTGAAGAGGGAGCAATCGCCTGCTCCAGAGACGTGAGGAATCTGCTTCCTAGAAGACAAAACCCCAACGCCAATGGGAGATTCCTGCTTTGGGAGAGCAAGGGGAGGTGGCACCGTTCTGCTGCTGGGAAGCACGCAGCGGGGAGCTGCCCTCCATCCATACCCCAATATTGGCCCTTTCTAAGCCAGCACTGGGTTTTAGCCACACAATTAGGCATGGGAATTGGACGTGACGAGATCGCTTCACCCCACGGGTTCCCATGTGTGCTCCTGTGGTGATGGAGGGCACCCTTTCACCTGACTTTTCCAAGGGCATGGAGGCTCTGACCTGCTGTCCTTGGCGTCAGGGACACCCCCAGGCTGAGACCACGTACCTCTGGAGCAAGGCATCACCCCAAGGAGGAAGAGGAAGAGCGTTGAGTGTGAGCTGATGTCAGGTTTGCACCACCACTGCGGCTCGGTTGTGCACAAAGCAGGTTTCATTACGGAAGCACTGAGCTATTGAACACTGAGCTGTTTGTAGTTTCCCTGTCCACTTACAGGCTGAAAGAGTGAATAAATGGGAAATAAAAATCCCCCCTGAGCTGACATCCTTACATTTAAGACTGATGAATTATAGAGTGCGTGATAACAGCTTCGGCAAGCCCATCTCTCAGACCTGCAGAGCCTGAAGGACTGTAAGACAGGCGGCTAAGCAGCAGGCATTCACAAACCATCCTGGTTTTCCATTGGGAATAACACAATGTGAGAGGAAACAGGCACACATTTTGCTTTGAGCCTTCCTTTGCCAGCTAATTCCTTGCAAGGGAAGGGACTGGAAATGTCCTCAGTAGGAGGAAAAGATGCATATAGATATATATATATGGATGGATGGATGGATGGATGGATGGATGGATGGATGGATGGATGGATGGATGGATATGATAACCACCAGCCCAAGGTGAGCTGCATCTGTCCACGTCTCAGACCCTGGGGCCGGAAGGATGCTCTGCGCAGAAGCCTCCTCCCTGATGTCTCCCAGAGGAGGGATGGATGGCAGCTGGGCTTGTGCTTGCTCATGACTGTAAGAGGAAAGCAGCTTTTGTTCACACGCAGGGAAAGCAAAGCTCCTCTTTGAGCATCCTTGTGCAAAGCCTCTTGCAGAATAAGGGGGCTCTAACCTGGGTTTTATTGCTTATTCACAGTGCTATGAAGCCTAACCGGCTCTCCTTGGACCCCAGCTTCCCTCTGTTGTCCCCACTGAGATGGTTTCCTTTGGCAGGCCTGGATCCCCGCGTTATTTTCCCCTTGGGAAAACACTCCCGGCATCCCTATTCCCGTCCAATAGCCACATGAGGGCAGCACCAGGCAAGGCTCCTTCAGCGTGCTCCAGGCTGGCTGAGGCTGCAGTCAGTCCCCATGCAGCCACCCTCGCTGAAAGCAGAGGTTATTCCCACCGCAGGGAGCACAGAGGAAGGCTGACCTTGCTATTCCCTGCTTGTGAAGGTGGGAGAAGGTTTATCCAACCCTCCCCTGCTCTTTTGGCTGCTACTAATGGAGCTGCTGCCCCCTTTCACCCCGAGGTTTTCTTTGTCTCTTGTCGCTGCGGGGCCACAAGAAGCTTTTTCCCTGTGTCTGGAATAGCCTCATGCATCCCTGCTCCTGCAAACACCCCAGCACCATCAGCATAGCGCTTCCTGATTTGTTTTCCAGCTCTGGGGCACATTCTTTCCCAAGGTATGAAGGTCAGCCAAGGAGCAGGGATGCAGCCTGTGGTTAAGTGGGAGAATACAGGTGATGATCACTTCTGGAGCAGGAATAAGCATGTTCCTCTTAGCTAGGAGAAAACCATGTTTGTAAAGAGCTCAGCTTTTGGGGCCGGTTGTCCTGCATCCTGATTTTCACCATATAAACTGAGTTATTACCTAGTGTCTTTGCACTGGACCCACCGGAGGGGAATGGGGTATATGTGTAGTCAAAGGCAGCTCTGGTTTCAAAAGGCCTCATGAAGGTTGCTGGGTGCATGGTGAGTGGTCCAGAGATGCTTTGTTATATAGCGAGGTGCCCCCACCAGCTGCTGTCGCACTGATTATATATGTTATGGTATAGATGCTAAAGGGAGCATTGCTTTGAGCCAGGACGGTACTAAAGGGAGTAGTGCTTTTAACACAGCCTTAGCATCACCCAGTCGTCCTGGACCATCAGCTGAGTTACCAGTCAGCCTTTGTACTGGACCCATTGGGTTGAATAGGGGGTATATTCATAGCCAGATCCAAAGCTGGTTTTAAAAGGCCTCATTTCCCTGGCAGAGATAGGATCTGCTGCTGCCACCCTTCCTGGCCACCTTTATGTAAGCTGAAACGATGGTGTAGGCAGCAGAACAAGCCCTGCCTGTGCTGTTAACCGCCTGCTTCACCTCCTCTGGTGCCTGTTTATGAAAGGCAGCGCTCGCATTCGTCATAACAATAATAACACTCTGCACTTCCCAAACACCCATCCATCTGCAGCGCCGGGGCTGCTGGCGAGCCTGTAATTACACCGTGCCTCCCCCCACCCCCAGGGAGGCAGGCAAACATTATCACATCTTCCCCATTAGCTGGATGGGGAACCTGCAGGGAGAGGATGCTGCGCTCCCAGCTGAGGAGAAGGGAAAAGAGGAGGGCAGTAATGAAATGCGCTTTGGGGTTTAGCTTGAGATCATTAGAGGGGCTGGAATGAGATCATTAGAGGGGTAAGAGCAAGTCAGATGCAGATCTGCATCCCTCCGTGTCTCCCTGGGAGGAAGAGGACATCAGGCTCGTATATAGAATGGTTTGGGTTGGAAAGGACCTGAAGATCATCCAGTTCCAACCCCCTGCCATGGATACCTCTCATATCCTTAGGGATACTCCACATCCCTAAGGAGCTGTGATGGAGCTGCATCCATTGGCACCTGCAGTGGTGTGTGAGTGACCTGCTCTGTGATTCGGAGGGAACATTGTCATCCTTTCTCTGGGTACCCCATGGTGTTCCCATCCAGGTGTCATAGTTTTATGCTTGTTTCCGTCATGGGGATGGTTTAACAGGCTAGAAACCCCTTTTCCTCACGCCACTTCATCCAGCTATGACTTCTTTCCCTGTCTGACTGCAGGGGCTTTAACATAAGCTACCTTTTCCATAGACACCTTCCTCTATACGCTTTCCTCTTTCCTGGCCCTTTAAACTCCATGGAAAATGGCATCATCAGCCTTTGAGCAGATCCCTTTCAGCTGAGCATCGTTTCCTCCCCTCTCCCTGCACCTGCTGCATTCCCAGCTTCCATTGCCCCACTTCCTGCAAGGATCTCGCTCATCCTGCTTGGGAAATGCCTTCGTGCTGAGGCTTTGTTGAGTTGGGTGGTTGGGGAAGGGAAAACTGAGCTGCAAAGAGCTCCTTGATGCTGCTGCCCTTTTGCCATCAAGAAAGGTGCGTTTCTGTCGTGTGTTATAGGGTAGGTCTGTAAGGAATTGCTCCTTTGAGGGGTGAATTTCTCTCTCCGCTTAGGTTTAACGTGGTAGCAAGCTCATGAAGTGAACCCAATGCTGCTCTGGGTTCCCCCATGGCACAGGCACCCTGTGTGTGTGTGTGTGTGCTGAGCCCTGTGCACCGTGCCTTGCTCCCTGAGCAGGATTGGAGGTGAGCAGTGATGTGTGCACAGCACAGCTCCTTGTTTTCCTTCCTGCCTCCTACTGCTGATTGTGGAGATAAAGGGCATAAAGCAGCTCCTGGCTACAGCTTGGTGGCTTTTATGGCTGTGCTGGCGAGCAGCCCTGCATTGTTCTCCACCCCTGGGCCTTTCCTGCCTCACGTGTGGGGCTCGTGGCTGGTCCTGCAGCCTTCTTTGGGGTTATTGTGGGTTGCACGAGGAGCTGTGCATAGAAACACTGGGTTGGGGATGCTCTGCGTGATGGTTAGCGCCCACATTTTACAGTGACCAAGGGCAGGTTGGACGGGGCTTGGAGCAACCTGGTCTAGTGGAAGGTGTCCCCGAGCTTGAAAGTCCCTTCCAACACAAACCATTCCATAGCTGGAGATCTGGGCAGTGCTGACTGTTTCTGCACCATTAACCTGGTGTTTCAGAGGGAAGTGGGGATGCTGGAGGGGTCTGTGCTGTCTATTTCCCTCGAGGCACTTGCGTTGCTCATCTACACAGCCATCGAGGTGCTAAACCTGGGCCAATGCTCCCCTCCCCTTGGCTGCTGTGAGATGGAGCTCACAAGGGCTCTGATTTGTGAGCTCCTGGCCCCAAATCTCCTGCTTCCAGGTGCTTATTATAACCCCGGACCCCCCTAACAGGGTTATTGTGTACCTGGCACCCCAGGTTAGAGCCGTTCCATGCCAGGCGATGCCACAGCCTTGCCCCCCTAAAACCTCTCAGCATAAGAACCAAACCTGGTTTCCATGGGGATGGGAACTGGCTGCTCGCCCTGATTCTTGTGGCGAATTCCAGGAGGCTGGAATTTGGTTGTTAATGGCAGACACGAGGTGTTCCGGGTTGGGCAAGGCGGGTTGACTCAGCGTGCTTTGAACTGCCCCGCAGGATGCTCAGCTCCAAACATCCTGTGTGAGGGCCACCTCCCCCGGGGTGGCTTCCCCTTTATCTGCCTCCTGTGAGTAATAACAGCTCCTCGCTGGCACATCTGGAGCGGGAGGAGGACGGGCAGGAGCCACAGGTAAAGTCTCCTACACGTAGAGAGGTGAAAGGCTCTGCAATGGGATGGATGTGGCTGCTTGAGCTTGGGAAGAAGGGATGCGTGGGAGAGTCCACCTTCTGCAAGGCAAAGGTTCAGCGTGGTGCTGGCGGAGATCTGACAGCAAGCTGTGTCTTTAGCCCTGTTTTGGGGGGATTATCAGGTTTTGGAGGAGAGGGAGCTCGTGCCTCTTGGGTGGGTGCTGTTGGCACAAGAGAGATGTGCCTGGGTAGCAAAGTGGAGGAGGATGCACAAAGAGAAGCCCCTCCAAGCATCTATGGCCAGGCAATGAACTTGCCCTCTGCTTATAGGCTGGTTGCCCTGTGCTTGCACCCATGGGGATGCTCATACATCCACATGGGAAGGCATCACCCCAGCAGCATTGATCCGCCTGCATCAGCTGGAGCAAGGCCCCATAGGAGGCCGTAGATGGTGATGGACACAGAAAGCCTGGAAATCAGGCAGGAATGCTGTTATTCCCGAGGCTGGGAATGCTGTGAGTGCTCAGCAGGAGGCACAGTGAGGAGAGCAGGCAGCTCCAGTATGGCTGTTAACTAAAAGCATCACAGGCTGGGAGCCCAGGTAATAACTTCTGACTGCAGCCATATTTCAGGTCCTGGGACAGACAGAGCAGCTCACAGGAAGCATAAACACCCAGGAGCTCTCTTGGGGCTTTAATCAGCTTCTGTGTGAGCATGGACTCAAAGGGAGGGGATGGAGAAGCCAGCGGGTGAAGGGGTACCAGGTTTGGGTGTCTGGGGATGCTGTTCTGCACCTCCAATGTGTGAGCTGAGAGAGGGCACTGCTGCTTGGAAATGAACCTGGTTCCAAAAGAGTGGTGGTCAAAAAAGGCCCTTTTCAGGCTCTTCTGAGTGGGTTTCTGCTTGGTTTGGGACAGCTCTGCCAAGCCAGAGATGCATCAGGGTGTGCGGTGGCTGCTCGAGCACTGGGTCTGGGTGGTGGGAAGCAAAGGGGACTCCTGACAGGGACCAAAAGCATTGCCAAGAGGTTGCAAAGTAAAAGGGTCCTTGGCACTGTGAAGAGTGAGGTTATCGGGGAGGGGAGCGGGATGCTGGGGTAGGAGATCCCAAGGAGAGCTCTGGAACGGAGTGGTTTGGGTCTGCTGGTACCTAAAGCCAAAGGGGGGATGCCTGGAGGATGTGGGGTGAGCGATCCCATTCAAGCTGGGAGCAGCCTCTGGAGCTTGGTTGTGTTATTCCAATGTCTGAGCGCTGGGATGTCTCTGTTCTCCTCCTCTCCTCCAGTTAAGCATGCCAAATGACAGCTCCTGATGTCTATCTCTGTCAAGGCGTGCTCCTGACTGCAGCTTCATTGTCCTCAGTCCCTGGAGGACAATGGTAGAATTTGGATATAGATGGTGCAATTGTGTGCTGCTTAAATGTGCTGTAATGGCATTTGTCCTCAGTCACTTCAGCATGGAGATGTCTGTGCAGGGAAGATTTGTGCCCTGGACTCAGGATCTGGGCTATAATCAGGCTGGAGTATGAGCTAATCCTAGCGCAGGCATCCAAAACAGAGCAGGAACCATCCCCAGTGCCTGAACAAGCTCCTGGGATGGGGCGTTTCTCATCTCCCTGGAAGGCTGCTCAGTAACTTCCATCCCGGAGGGAAACCTTGACGTGGTGTGAACAGGTCTGGGCCTTCCCCACGTTCCCTGTGGAGATGGAATGGGCGATGCTACCTTCCGCATCCAAACACCGCGCATCGCCCATGCGCGCTCCCACCTGAGCTGGGCCAGCTCTGCAGAGCCCTCCCTCACCTGCAGCATTGCCACACCACATCCTACCCTCGTTTTGCAGTGCCTAATTACTTTCTAGTGTGGGAGGACCTGGAGAACGTGCTGGAGTTGTTCATCCAGCCTCTGCAATTCCCTTTGGTATTTATAAACACGGCGCGGATGCGATTGGTGATGCAAGGGCAAGGCGGTGCGATAGCTTCAGGGTGAGGAACGCCTCCTCCTGTGCACATCTGAGCTGTAGGAAAGGAGCAGGAAGCTTTGAGAGAGGCCAAATACAGTGCTAGCACCTCTGGTGTTCCCCATTCGCAGCTGATCTCCCTCAGGATGCGGCTCCGTGGGGATGCTTTGGCTCAGCCCCAGGCACCGTCTGTCCTTGCAGGTCCAGCAAGCGAGCCCGATGCCAACGAGTTTCCTCGGCAGTGCCCTCCGGGGCACCTTCTTCCTCCTTTTTGGTCTCTGGTGGTCGGTGCGGTACCCACTGAGGTACCTCAGGAGGAAAGGCAACGCCGGGAGCCAGCCGAGCCACGGGACCCAGCGCGTGGAAGCCTTCGAAGGGGCGGTCAAAGCTCTCTTTGCTCTAGCAGGTAAGATGTGGTGATGCACCCCAATATCTCCTGCCGCTGCATCCCTTCTCCCATGAGGCTGGGGATGTTTGGGGTGGGTTGGCATGGGAGGGCTTGCAGCCATTCCTATGAAGGAAGGTTTCCTTCCTCCCCTCTCCGCGCAGGGATGCTGGTGGAGCAGTTTGTTCCCACTGGGCCCCATCTGCAGCTGTACAGCCCCGAGGCGCGGGGCTGGACCGACCTCACGCGCTGGCACTACACCACCATCTACCTCTTCTTCCTCCTCTCCGGCATCGTGGACGTCGTCTCCCACTCCCGGCTCAAGCTGCCGCTCGGCTTGGACCGGCTCTCGCTGTCCGTGGCTCTGCTCGTCGAAGGTCAGAGCGTGGTGCATGGGAGAGGGGGCAGGATGGGGGTAGGAGAAAGGGCCACCAGTGGACAACAGCTCCAAAGCCCTGTTCTGAAGGCAAAAAGCACTGGTTGCGTGTCCCAGTGTCCCCCTCTCCATGTATGGATCCATCTAGGGCTGGGTTCGTATTTGAGGGGGATGCACAAGGACCTGTGGATGTGAGCATCTCCTGACAAGCTCTGGCAAGGCACTCTTTGGGGTAAATAGGGGTTGGCCTCCCACCTCGGTTGGATGCACAGAGGGAACAGAGCCTGATGCAAAGGCCCCTATCGTTGTGCTGCTCCTGATGGCCCTATAGCCCACCATAGGGTGCTCCGAGGGCAGAGCAGACCCTGTGCTAAGGGCTGCGTGGTCCTTGCAGAGTGAAGGTGACGTGCTGTCACGCCCATGTTGTGCTCTTCCCACCAGGCAGGTCATAGCAAGGCCTGGAGCACAGCCTCAGTTGTCAGGGTTCAGTTTAACACCAAAGCCCAGAGCATCCATTCCTCATGGAGGTTTCTTCTCTTGGCAGGTTTGCTCTTCTGCTTCTGTGACTACAGCGATGCAGCGCTGGACCATCACCTCTATTCCCTGCTGGCCACGGCTACCTTTGCTGGAGCCCTCTGTGCCCTCCTAGAGGTGTTTATCCGAGACCACATCATCCTGGAGATCTTCAGGACCAGCTCCTTCCTTCTCCAGGGCTCTTGGTTTTGGCAGGTCAGTGCTGTCCGCCGAGCTTCATACCTGGTCATTACCTGTTGGGGTTAAACTTGAAGGCTAGTCGGGATATCTTAGTAAATAAGAGGATGAAACGAGGTTTAACACCAAAGCTGTCATCATGGAGACGTGCACGTGGAACGCATGTAGGGACAGGACAAGGGGTGATGGGTTTAAACTGGAACAGGGGAAGTTCAGGTTGAATACAAGGAAGAAGTTCTTTACCATGATGGTGCTGAGGTGCTGTGCCCCATCCCTGGCAGTGTTCAAGGCCAGGTTGAACACAGGGGCTTGGAGCAAGCTGCTCTAGTGGAAGGGGTCCCTGCCCGTGGCAGGGGTTGGAGCTGGAGGAGCTTTAAGGTCCCTTTCAGCCTAAACCATTCCATGATTCTATGGACAAACCTGCATGCTAAATGGAAATTAGACCCCACAAGGGTGGAAAACCTCAATCATGAGGTTTTGTTCCTGTTATTATGTCCAATTTATTCCTCTCTTTGCTCCAAGTGACTGGAAATAATTGGGGATCTCCCACATAACCACCCAGCTTTGGGTCTAGGGAGGAATGCACAGCCTGGCAATGTAGCCTTTGGGTTGCCATCCTTCCCTGGGGCTGCACTGTGGGTCCTAAAGCTACCTGCAGAGCATCTCTGTCCTCCTGAAACACATTCCTGTGGGGAGACAAGGATGCTTGGGGGATGCTGAGGACAGTGGCCAAGATGTCCCTTGGTTTATTGTGCATCTAGCCCACAGACAGCCACTTGGCTAAAACAGAGGGGGAAAGTGATGAGGGATGCGCTTAACAGCCTGATGTGTGCTGATGCTCAACACCTCTTCTGTCTGTGACCAGATTGGGTTTGTGCTGTCCCCTCCATGGGGAGGAGCAGGCTGGGATCTGACCGACCGCACCAACTTCACGGTCCTCACCATGTGCTTCTGCTGGCACTACGCAGGGGCTCTTGCAGTCTTGGCAGCAAACGCTGCTGCATCCCGCTGGTACGTGGGGGTAAAGGGGAGTGCTGGGGGGGTCCCGGTGCTCTGCATGGACTGGGATGGCCAAGAGCATCACCTAGACCCATTATTGCTATGGAAATCCAGTGTGCCGTGGGTAAGACAATTGGGTGTCCATGGAAAGGACGGGCTCACTGACCAGTGTCTCTGTCCCCCCTGCAGCTGTAATGAGTCCTGCCAGCTGAGATTTGGGGACATCGACGTGGAGCTGGACTGCGGCATGTGCATCCGCAAAGGCAACAAGAGCTCCGGCGGTGCCCTGCTGCCCGAGAGCCCCTCGGATGACAAATGAGGCTGTGTTGGGCATGGAACCCTCTTCAACACTGGTTTAGAGCTCTCAGATGAGGTTTTGGATTAGCGGCACTCGATGGCAGAGCATCACAAGTGGGAGGCAGGACCCTAAAGGCGGAGTGTGGCAGGAGATGGGAAGCCTTCCCTTGCGCATCCCTTTGGTGGTTGCAAGAGCAAACCATGCTCATCCAGGAGGGAATACTTTGTGTCGTGTGTTGTGAACTGCAGGACTGGTTTGCTGGTGGAGTCCAAGCAATGCAGCCAATTTGGCTGGTTTGGTTTAACGTGATCCTTACTTCTTCCAGCCAAACCAGCATCCAATGCTCCTGGTGGCTGTCGCTCGCTCTGGTGTTAATGGAAGGGGTTTTGTACAGAGGTTACCGTGCACAGGGTATACGTGGTTGCCAATAAAGTGCTTTAAAGAACCACCTCAATGGGTCTCTTGAATATGAAGGGCATGGTTAAGGTGATGTTTGGCTTTGCAGTGATGTGGGGGGGTGGATGCTATGTCAGAGGGATGGGATTTACTGCGGCCAAATCTGCTTGGAGAAAGGGGTGGGTGGCCAGGGGATGGAAAGGATGGAGGCTTCTGTTGGCACTGCCATGTAGCCTCTCTCATGGCATGGTTTGGGTTGGAAGGAACCTTAATGGTATCTGAGAGCAGCAACCTCTTCAGTCGCCTCCAAACAAAACCTTTCAATTCTGGGTCTCTGCCTTGCACTTGGTGCCTGCGGGTACGTGGGGGTTGCTCCTCTCAGGTCCCTATTTGGTTGGTAGCAGAAGAGCAGGGGGAGATGCTTCCTGCTGTCGAGGTCAAAACCACCTTTAAAAGACTTCATTAAGCAGGATTAGAGGAAGGTCACCAGTGCTTGGTGCTGCTGTCCAGAAAAGGACCTTGAGGAGCAAAGGAACCACGGTGGGTGCAACTTCTTGGGCTCTCACCTTTGGTACCCACAGGCAAAGGGCTGTTAACTAGGGGCTGTGAAGCAGGGTGGCATTCAGGAGGGATGGTTTCTCCAGGATCTGCTGATGTGGATCTCCTGCACTGCTCCAGATGTGCTCCATGGAGGTGATGTGCTCTGGTTATTAATAATCCTCATGGGACTAGAGGCAGGGTTACTTGTTCTAGAGTATCTGCCATTAACAGGATGCTTAGTGCATGGGTGATAACCCTGGTTTATCACCCTCTCGGTGAGGTTTTTGCTACTTAAAACACAGGTCTCTAGTGGGGATGTTCCTTCTTTGCTTGAAGAAATACAAGAGCAAATATTCAGGGCTCATCCAGGTGTGTGTTTTAGCAAGCTGGTGCCCAAAGGGAAGGCACAAGGGTTTCCTTGAGCACGGTGTGCAAAATTACCTCTCCCCACACTGGGGGATGGAGGTGCCCCATATGTGAGAGATGACAAACAGTTGCTGGGTCAACAGGGTAGAGAGAAGCAATGAGATTGTCGTGGCTGTAATTGCATTTGTAGAGCAGTTCCTAGCCAGGTTGGGTGTGGAATGGGTAACTTCTGTAACAAGCCTTTAACCCAAAGTGCTTTTTCCCATTGGAGCTGCAGGGCAATGGAACTGATGGAATAAGTATGTGTGAATGTTATTGACAAGGAAAGCCTGCTCTGTCCACCTAGAAGTGTTGCTGTCACACTGGTATGGACACACATGGGTGAAATAAGGTGGGAGCATAGAGCTGAGCATCACAGACTCCCAGCCTGGTTTGGGTTGGAAGGGACCTTGAAGCTCACCCAGTTCCAGCCCCCTGCCATGGCCAGGGACACCTTACACTAGAGCAGCTTGCTCCCACTGCATTGCCATCCCTGTGTCTCTGTGGTGGGCTATGGTGTGGGCCTGGGTGGGTTTAACTACAGGGGACCTTGTTATGGAGATTGAAGTGGCACAAAGAGCTGGAGGGTAGAGCTTGGCTCCTGGAGCCTCAGCTGCAGCACTTTACTTCATTAACTGATGGATTAATGATCATTGGAGGCTTTTGTGAGCTCTTCTATGGCTCCATTCATCTTGTGCTGGGGACTACAGTCTCTTGTACAGCAATGGATGTACAAAGTGACTGGTGTGCTAGCAGGGAGCAACCCATGTTTAACAGAAAGCATGTATTCTCTGTGTTATGTCACAGTCTAAGTGCTCCGTGCTTTCTCTTGTTGCTGTGATTCAACAGGTACAAGAGGAGAAGCTTCACGCTAAGCCATGACTGATCCTAATTGCACCGTGTCTTTAATGGGTACAAGCGAGGTAACGGATGATGGATGGATGCAGCTGAAGCCATGCACCTCCCTGCAAGCAGTCAGCTCTGGCTCCGAGGCTGATCAAACAAAACACCCTTTAATAATAAAGTAACATTTAATAAAAATAAAGGCAAAATCAAAGAAATAAGGAAAAAATAAAACCCCACAGACCCCTCCCCCATAAACAGCCCCCTAACCCCAAAATGCACGAGTTATTTTCTACCATAATAAATGTCAAGGCAGAACCTATACTGCAGTCCCAAAAACCAAAGCCCACCCCCCCATTACCTTGCAAGCAGGGCCCTGAGCTTTCTTTACCAGTAACACCAACTCTTGCCCTAGAGCCTAAGCCCTTTGTTGGGGAACACAAAGGCAATCCCCATTTCAGTGCTGAAGCTTCTCTGTGGCTTCGTGAAGCTATTTCAAACACATCAAGTGTTGCATTGCTGGATGCGCTCAAACCCAGTCCCACCTCCCTTACTGACATTATATACATGGAGAAAGAACACTTGGAACCATCTCAAAAGCAAGCAATATCAAGTGCAAATAGGCCTGAATGTAAAGTACAAGGACTTTTCTCATCAGTGGCTGGGTAGCTCTTGATGCATCATCCTGACAAATGAAGGCTGCAGTGTGGTACCATCCTCTGGGGTGCTCTTGATGCTTGCCCTTCGAAACAAAGGGACAGCAGTAAGCAAAAAGAATCCCCACAATTATGAGCAGAGGCAGGCACAAAAGACACATCATCTGTACAAAATTGGTTATTAGATTAAGGGGCTTGGTCCAGCTATCACTGTGGGGGCATTAGTCCCAGTCTGACTCTTGATTCTAAGTACCTGGACTAGCCACACTCAGCTCTGGTGCTGTGTGTCACCAGTAAGTGGTTAATACACACTTCAGCCCAGAAAATAACCTAACCATCAATGCATCCCAATAGAGAAGAGCTGGACCAGTGCTTTGCTTGCAGTTGAGCTCTCCACTCACATAGCAATGAGCCCTTCCCCAAAGATGCTCTGCGAGGATGGGTGCCTTTGGGCCTGCTGAACACTCACATCACAGGGTAGCACAAAAGAAGAGGTACTTGTCTTCTAAAGAGAAAAAAGGTGACAGCAGGACCCTTCCCTCCACCCACAGCACACTTTAGCAGCATAAATTCTGCATCCCAAGTAAAAGCTGCACATAACAAATGTGTCCATTTGCCCAGTGAAGTTAAAAAGGATGCAGGTTTCCTGTGAGGATAAAGTAGGAATTCACCTTTAGACTTTACTGACCTCATAGACTAAAACATTGGGTTTTTGTGCCCCAAAACCCATGGATTGTTAAGAGGACTCACTGCACAAAAAGGCAGTGTTATCTCCAACCACACAATGACCTGATGGGACCTGGGAGGTGAGATGCCCTCCGGGAGTCCCTCCCAACCTCAGCCTGCCCCAGTGGCAGGATTATCTCCTCCAAAGCCAACCCACCAGGCTGGAGGCAAGGATTATACTTCACCTTGTGTTTGATGACCGTGCCAGCCCCGAGAGCATCCGCTCTGCTCTGTTCTTGTGCCAGTCACTGCTGCAGCAGCCCTGGTAAACATGGAAAACAACTCCCCCTTCCCAGCCTAAAAGCCCCACCATGGAACACCTCTGCTCAGCTAGATCGCTTTGAAGACCACCTCTCTTTGCTCTGTGTTCAAAGGCACATCCTAGAGGCACCAAGCCCTTACCCCTGGGGTGCTGGTGGGTGCTGGCTGGCCTGGTTTGGGTTAGAAGGGACCTTAAAGCTCATCCTGTCCACCTTCCACTAGAGCAGGTTGCTCCGAGCCCTGGCCCTTCATTTGCACAGCAGAGCCCAGTAACATCTGGCACCATCTTCAAGCGACTGCTTTTAAACATCCCTTGTCCAAAGCTGCAGTCAAAATGCATCATAAAGAATCCATCCTGAGTGCCTGGCAACCTGTGCCAAAGCACGGACCCGACAGACTCCGCTTCCAGCCTGATGTAGTCATTGTGTAGGACAAATGGGATTTAGCGAAGGAAAAATCCAATTCCCACATTCAAGTCTGGAATTCAATCCCCAGCCTCTGTCCTTGGTTTCTCTTCCAGGTTGTCCTACCTGAGGGTGCAGGTCCCAGCAGCAGCTCTGGATGGAAGATTAACGCTCTGGCATCCTTTGCTTTCAATTTCCTGTTTAGAATCAGAACTCCTTCCCAAGCGGCTGTGACAAGGCAACAGACGGCAGTTTCTAGGACAGCATCTGCTCCTTCCTGTGGTGTCTGCATAATTTAACCAGGACATGGAAGTTCCAGTGACACCAAGGACGGGATTTAAGGAGAAACAGGACACACGACTGTTTGCTTCCTATTCCAAATGGCTAAACCTTCACGTTCCCCCTACCTCTTCTCCCCCTCTTGGCTTCCTACACCACCAATTCAATGGCAACGACTCTCTGGCCGTTCCATGGACACCAGAGAGAAGGAATTTGCATGCAAAGGAAGAAACCAGAAGCGGAATGGCACACAGGAGCACTGACAGCTTCACAGGCTGCGAGCTTGGGGTGTCCTGGAAGTCAAACCTGGATCTGCTCCCACACCTCGCTGGGAAGCGCAGCAGGAACAGCTTGGTACTGCAGAGTGCTTTGGCTCCACTTGGCCCAAGGCCTTGCCAGTGGTTCCCTTCACCCAGGGAGCTGCTGCACCCCAGAACCACTCCGGGTACCTGGACAAACAGAGGACAACCATCAGCTCTCACTGACCTGCAGAGCGAGGACACGGCGCTCATCAGGAGTCCCGGTGTTGGTTCGGTCGCATCTCCTCCTCCCCATGAAGGATCTGAGATCACCACAAACACCTCTGGGCACAGCTCAATGCTCTCCATGTCATCACGCTCCTTCTCACTGGAGCAATGTGGACAAAGATCTGCAGAGGTTGGGCAAGGGATGGGAAGGAAATGAGGCGAGCCCGGGAAGAACGAGAAGAAACGCTCTGGAAGTTAAAGTGTTTATTGATGTGTTTAAACTTTGTACATTCCCCACAGACCACACCAAGGAGTTTGCAGGTAAATCTGTGCATAGTGGGAAGAGACACGGAGGGGGGGGAGGGGAAAAAAGAAAAAAAAAAAAAAAAAAAGAAAAAATCACAGGAAAAATAGAAAAAATACACCACAGGTTACCAGAACCTCCAGATTTAAAAAAGCCGTGAGCATTAACACCAACTATACAAGCATTACAAAGACATGATGGTGAGTGGAACGACACCCCTTTTGTTCTTCCTCTCGGGGGCCTATGCATCTCGTTGCCCTTCAAGCAGGCACCTTGTCCCTCTTCCCTCCCCAGTTCCAGTGCATTCCACATCCATCAGCTCCCAGAGGGGCTGCATCTGGCAGGGATCTGTCACCTCTGGGCAAAGCCACCCAGCACCGTGCCCGTGGCCCAACGTCACCCAGAGAGATGCAAAGGCCAAAGAGAGATGCAGCCTGAGCCTCTCAGCTACTTACCACGTTGGTGAGGCAGGAGAGCTGGGGGGGGGGGAATTAGAAAGTAGTAGCGAGAGGGGGCTGTTAATGCCAGGTGAGGCCTGAAGGAAACTGGTTCTGAGCAGAGGATTTCAATTCAATACCCAGGAACTTCCAACTGACTCTGGCGGGGGGGAATGTGCAGACCCCAGGATGCACAAACCATGTCCTAACATTCCACTAGACGAACTATAAACAGAGATGCTAGAAGCCTTTTAACTCCTTGCCTCCAGGGAGTCTTTGATTCCTAGAGCCCAGGCTGCTAAGCAGCAGGGTGCACACCACTGGCATATGAGGATGGGGGGGGTGTGTGTGTGTGTGTTCGTGTTCTCCTTTATTTTTTTTACTCTTTTTTTTTCCTCTTTTTCTCTTTTTTTTTTCCTTGTTATCAGGGTTTTTTGTTAGTTTCCATTCCCAATTCCTTCCGTCTGTGTCACAGTTCCTATCCCTACGTTAATCTCTTTGCAACTCCCAGGGAAATTAGCTTGCGAATCAAAACTCCAAAGGGAAAAACCCAAAGGCTGCTTTTTATATATAAAAGCCAAAACGACTCAAGAGCCACGACTGTCTCCTTTTGACAAGGCGGGCTGGGACAAAGGACCTTCAATAGGCAGGTGGTCTATCCGAAATAAAACCCCACGTTTCCCATTTTCTATATATATAGAGCTTGTATCAGACATCAGAACAACAGAACTGGGATTGCCCAGATTATTTAAAAAAAAAAAAAAACAAAAAAACAAACCAAAAAGAAAACTACATCTCAGTCAAATATCTGCAATAGATCCATTTTTTTTCCCATTTAAGGAGATTTATATATCATATTGTTATATTATCATTTCTTCACCCATTTAAAAGAATGGAAATTGCAACTCTACAGTAGTAATTATAGTCTTAATGATCCAGGAGTTCTGAATGTAAGATGAAGTCCTCTCGAAGCAACTGTTGGTCAGTAGTTGATCCAAAACGCTGGACCACTTTGGCCCTCCGCCCTGAGCCTTCCCCAGCCAGGGCTGCTGTATCTTCATCTCTTTTATATCTGCATCTGCTCCAGGTATTTGTAAGTGGGGTTCTCGTAGCCGTGGTTCTGCATCTTGCTCAGATGCCGCTCTTCTGGGGTAAGCATCGGGTCAACCTTTGGGAAGAACAGAGGGTTACTGCTCAAAGGAGGACCCTGAAGGCCTTATTTCACAGTACCAAGAGCTGATGGGCACACGGCGGATAAAGACTACAACGAGCAGCAAACAGGAGTAAAAGGTTAAGCCACAAAACCCAATCAGCTTAACAGAGTCCCCCGTTCGGGCACTAACGCCTCCTGCCTGCTCTTGCCTATCTGGAGATGTCCTGCACAAATCATTTCCTAAGTGAGCCCACGTTACAAGTGTGGGACCTGCTTCTCTCATTAGAGAGGTCATTATGATTTCCTGCATCAGTTGGGCAAAGGGGAAAAGCAGCTTTCTGCAGACACCATTAAGTCATCACCAGGGATGTGCATGTTGGGAGCAGAAGGAAGGAGGAGGAACCTCGCTCCATCTTAATAGCTGTTACATTAGTCGGGAGGACAAATTGCTACTGATGGACTGACTTACTCCCCTGCTAAAGATACCGCCTCAAAAGCCTATTTACTGCTAAATCCTACCCTGAGCCAGGCAGGGAAAGCTAATTGAATTCCTTGTGATCCGGGAATACAGCTGTGAAGTGACAGATCCCACCATGCCAACACCCGCACGCTAATACATAAGTGATGCACGTAGCAGCATCTACAGAGTTAAGCCCCATCTAGCTAGGAGTGGAGCTGCTGATGGCTTGGCAGCTCCTGCCATCTTCGCCCCCTACACACAACATGTGATTCCATGCTATTTTCTTCCTCAGTTATGGAGCAGGAGTCGTTTCTCACCTCCACAATCCCATGGCTGATGGTCCCATACTGCCTCTTCCTCAGCATCACCAAGCTGATGACTATAACAGTAGCTATGGCAACAGCAATCACCAAAAGGCCAATGAGGGCACTGCTGCTGAAACTGAAGTCATCACGGAGGGAGTTGTCATTATCCTGGAGGGAAGACAGCAACGGAGAAAGTGGAGGAAGAGCGGTGAGGAAGATGAGCTGCTAAACCTAAAAGGTGGCATAAAGACCTAAAAGCTCTTTAACCATCTGTGGTATCAAGACACGACTGATTACACTGGACAGGGTAAATATTTCACCTCTAAATACCTCACCAAAAGGATGACCAACACAAACTTGTTTCCCTGCTCAGGCACTGACCCACACTGCTTCCCCATCCCACAAAGCGCTTCCACGAGAGACAGGTCAGGTTCTAACATGTATTTACTGCTCACACCACTACACAGCAAAGCGGGGGCTGTGTGACCTCCCAAGAGCAGTGTCAAGGCACCAAACCTCAAATTCAGCACCACACAGGAACCAAACCCCAGCTTTAGGAGCCTGCCCATGGCTGGACTCGGTGGCCACGTACGTACCGGCTCATCCACCAGCCCACCGACACGCTCCGCGTTGAAAATCATCTCCTTCACATCCAGGGTTTCGTCGATGACCTGAGAACAGCCACAAAAGTGCTTTATGAAGGGAGCCATACAAGACAGAAGGGATGTGGAGGCACACAAGAGACCTTTAATGAAGACTAGCAAAGACTCAGAACCATCTTTTCCCTGCTCTCCAACATTGTACTGCAAGTGAGTACTGCAGCCATCTGGACATCCAGGCTACTTCAAACTAAAGGCCCAAATGAAAACCCACCTTTGGACACAGCACCTCTGCTGCGGAAGAACTAACCTGTGGCTTTAAAAACCCCCTTTTTCGGGGGGTTAGAACTACATGATCTTAAGGGCCTTTCCAACCCAAACCATGCTGTGATTCTATAATACCAATATTGAAAGGAAACTCTCAAAGGTCAACTGCGTTGGGTTTCTGACCCAGGGAACTGAGGCAAGGCTGCCACCAGAACCTCCTGAGTTCTGTGCACTGTAGATGGAGCTAACACCAACCGGCTTGCACCCCTTCAGAAGGCAGCAGGGCCTTTCTTGCCATGACAAATAGGTGGGAAGACAGCTGGATCCCACAGTGTGCTCAGACCTAGCTCCAATCAAGCCATACAGAGGGTCTCTGCTTGGGAAACCAGTTACTAAATCAGACTGCCAGAGATCTGGATCTCTTTCCTTCCCTCACCCTCCCACCCTTCTGATGCTAAGCAGTATTAAGAGCCTACAACAGTCAGAAAACTGACTCCCCCACACCATATGGATACCGAATGCAGTGACATTCTGTAAGCATGGAAACAAGCCGCTGCTATTAATTAGTGTCCCCAGCAATCTGAGCTTTACAAAGTAAAGGTGGAGGGCTCACCACATTTTCATCCACTTTCTTCTTGCTGTTAATCACCTTTTCTTCTGCACCGATCAGCCCATCCAGCTCAGTCATGCCAGAACCTGCACCAGAAGAGCAAGGCACGGACCATTACCCAGTGACTTTGGGAAGGGTGACCTACCCTTTGCAGAGCTGCCATGGCTAATGTGTTTAACCACATGGACCGCTGGTTATTAACCTGTCTTCATGCTGTTGTGTCAGAAGGGGAGCTCGGAAGCTATGCTACAGTGACAAGTGACTGGGGGGGGTTCTGTTAATGAGTGGGGATGAGGTGGCAATGAGAGGAGCAGACAAGACTCACCAAACCCAGGCTGAGGTGTCAATCCACAAACACCATCTACCGCTAAGTGCTGCTGTTAGAAGGTTCAAGGCAAGGTGTTAAAGCGTGAGCGAGCAGTTCCCTTCTGCAGATGTCACTCGGGGTCAGCACCACCTCACTGTGACCCCGTGCTGGAGGCACACATCTCCATGCTGGGAGCCAGCACACAGGGAATGCTGGCACCCATTCGTTTGCAACAGCAAGTGCCTCGGGAATGAGAACTTCAAGGTCACCCAGCTCCGTAATGAGCTGCTGTCCCTTATCTGGCACAAGCCCAGAAACAATAAATCCCAGGGCAAGGGAGGAGCAAAGAGCTACGCCAGCCTTTGTACCAGAACATCACTCACCCATTTCTAGGCTAAAACTAGCATAGGATCAAGAGAGGAATATCAATTAACAGGAGGCGGCTGCTCTGCATAAACTGCTTGGATCTGAAGCGTTTATAAATAGATTGGATCAATAAGAGAAGAGTCTGATGCAAGATACAAAGACCTAACATAACACAGCACATCAGGAGGAAGCCTGGTTCCCATTATCTGCAGGGACAACACAACGCCCTTCACAGCACCTAAACCTCCCTAGTGCAAAAGCAGGACGACAGCAAAGCCTCAAACCTACAGCGGGGTCTCTCCAACGCAGAGCAGGAGGTGGGGGCAATACTGCTACAGCACTTCACACTTTGCCACTGGCTGCATACACCTCTCCACAAGCTGCTGAGTTTGCAGGTTGCCTAAGACATTATGTGAGCCACTGCTGAAATTGGCAGTGTGTTCTTTGATGAGATGTAAGGAGAGGCTGCTTGGCTCCAAGGCAAGCTTTTACTGCCTGAAAACACCAAAGAAACTAAGGTTTCACTCCAGCTCCTCCCAAAAGAAGCATCTTGGGGGGGTGTGTGCATCCCCTTTCCCTATCCAGCTCTTTGGAGACCATAATCAGATTCCAAGCACGGCCAAGGCTGCTAGTCTGACTCCTCGCAGCTGCCCAAGCAGGTCATGTTATTGTGAAAGGCAATGATGGGCATTCTCTGGAGAGACCAGCCACAAATAACTTTTAGAGAACTACAGTGTCAGCTTTTGGCCTATGGCTGCTTTAGTCAATCCTCAGGAGCCAACGCAGCAGAGTCTCCAGGGCTGGGAGTTCTGAGCTTTGCTATTTGTCACAGTGTGCTGTACCAAATAACAGATCCAGTTCTATGTAGCTCAAAGGCACAGTTTAGACTCTATACTTCCCAGGGGAAAGAAACCCACACACAGGCACAACATCCCCCTCCTGAAATTCAGTGGAGACATAGGGAGCAAGTGCAGATATAATCTTTGTCCCTAAGTCATCACAAACTCTCCTATGGGGCTTGGAGCAAGCTGCTCTAGTGGAAGGTGTCCCTGCCTGTGGCAGCGGGTTGGAACTGGATGAGCTTTAAGCTCCCTTCCAACCCAAAGCACGCCATGATTCTATGAAACAGGGAGCACCAGCCTATATTGATCACCTTGAAGTCAACAAAGCACTTGTCCAAAGGAAGAATAGTCACACTAAAGCTGTCCTAATTCCTTCCAGAGCAGTCAGTGCACTGAATCAGCTGTATGCTGCTCCACACGAGGGATGAAGGTGACTTACATTGGTAGCAAAAGGCTGTTAATGACAACAGTTCCAAGCTTTCTGGCCTTCACCGTGTTACAAAACTATCTGTGTTCATTTTCAATGTTATTAGCAGAATCCTTTGCTCTCCTTTTGAGATTCTGCACAATGTGTTTGTAACCAAAGGCACATTAAAATGCTGGGGTTGCTTCCTGCACACAGCACACCTACCACTGCTCTGCAAGAGCATCCTAGCAATTAGCCTGCAATTTCCACTTCGGGAATGAGATCCATGGGAGCAGATCAGCCAGGCCTCATCTTCACCTGAGTATGTACCACTAACAAAGAAGGTAATTTCATGCCAGTATTTCTATGCTGCTTTTCTGGCCCAGGCAGCCCCATTTAGCCAGGCACTGAGCTCCTGCAGCATTAATAAGGAGCTAAATGAGAAGTGGATAATCACACAGGACGTTACCAGTATGGAGAGATGCTACGAGTGGAAAGGGATGCTGAGGAGACCACAAAGAAGGAATCTCCTAGTTCACATGTCCCAGACTAGCTGCACTCTATGGTATCTATGAGGACACTTAGCCAGGAAACACAACCCGTGTCTGCTGTGGCACTGATTCCTAGTTTAGTGCTGTCAGGAAGGATGGATTCCACAGCAGGGACAGGAGCCTCCAGACTCTTTTCCACCACCACAGTGAGCTTTATGGTGCCAAGTGCCCAAGTGGAGATGCTGCAGGCAGCCTGCTAGGTTTCTTGAGGGTAAAAAAAGCTACTCCAAGACACCTTGTGAGCCTGGCAGGGAGGAACACACGCACTCAATGAGATGCTCAGACTAGCTCGTATCTTTAACACTAGGCCTAAACAAGCACAGCTGGAAGTTACTGGTCTAAATGAGAGCAGGGAAATGAAAATCAAGGTGAGTATGGAACTAACATGAAGCTATCAGACACACTGAGAAGGTAGGAGTGTGATCGAAAGCACTGTGAGGGAGCAGCTTAGAACCAACCTTTTTTCATGGGGTGGTACAAATCCGTCTGAGGATCTAGCAGGAGGGAAAACAAAAACAAAAATAGCAGAGAAAGGAGATTAAGAGAGAAAGGAAAAGGCTTGTGCATGATTTCTGACTCAGAGCCTGGGAAAAGCTTTCAGCCCTCAGCCTTCTTTCAGCTCAGGACTCTGTCCAAGCATTTATAAAGTCAACACACACACACACCCCAGCTGTCAACACCCAACACTACAACAAAACACAGCTTTAAATCAAGAGAACTCCTGCAGCCCTTCAACAGGGCACACAGACTTCATATAACACGAGAGCAATTTGCTTCAGGACTGAAAAGTCATTGCAGAGTCAAGCCACGCAGTCGGAATGGGAAACTACCCTGCAAAATGGGAAGAGACAAAGCAGTTCTGCCAAGAGAAGGATGGGAAAACCAAGAGAGAAGCTCAGCGCAGATTACAAGCGGCACTGCCTCTTCCCAGGGGCACCGCTGGGGCAGCTGCTTTCCTCTTGGGTCACCCAAAGGGATGGAGCTTCCTGTTCCACCAAGCCTAAGGTAAAATGTGTAAAGCCCGTTTCCAGTTCCACGTACCTTCGTTTTCAGGCAAGGCTGGGAAGGTTTTCACCTGGAACGGACGGAAAGGTTTGCCCTCCAGGGGGATTTCTTCGCTCTCCTCAGAGCTCACTCTGACATCCACCGGGGATTCCGAAATGGAGGATGTGAACTGGTCCATGTCTGCACGCTGCTCCTGAAGCAGCTCATCTGAAAGCAGCACGAGGAAATGTTACACAAACTGCATGAAGCCTGGCAGGGACAGGCAGGGGCAGATGGCTGCAGGGAATGCTGCTGAGGGCTGCCAGGTTCTCTTATCTTGCATGCTCTCAAGTAAAGGTATCGCCTAGAAATACGTACAAATAAGAGCCAAGGGGTTTGATGTGGCAAGAGGCTTTGGCAAGATGGGGTTAAAGTATAAAGTGGGAAAGCATCTGCCTGTTTTTAGGGATCTTTTTCATCTCCTTTTGAGAGAGGACTTAGCTGTTGGCTTGTTTGATACCGACAGTGGAACTTCTTATGTACAAGCTGCTCTGGATGTGTTGCAAAACATTGTCAGCTGTAGACCTGCTCCAGTGAGTCCAGAGGAGACTCATGATGATGCTTCAAGGGCTGGAGCAGCTCTGCTCTGGAGCCAGGCTGAGAGAGCTGGGCTGGGTCAGCCTGGAGAAGAGAAGGCTCCTGAAGGGGAGACCTTAGAGCAGCTCCAGTGCCTGAAGGGGCTGCAGGAAACCTGGAGAGGGGCTTTGGGCAAGGGCCTGCAGGGACAGGCCAAGGGGAATGGCTTGAACCTGCCAGAGGGGAGACTGAGATGAGCTCTTAGGCAGAAGCTCTGCCCTGTGAGGGTGCTGAGGCGCTGGCACAGGGTGCCCAGAGAAGCTGTGGCTGCCCCATCCCTGGCAGTGTTCAAGGCCAGGTTGGATGCAGGGGCTTGGAGCAAGGTGTCCCTGCCCGTGGCAGGGGTTGGAACTGGATGAGCTTTAAGGTCCCTTCCAACCCAAACCCATTCTGTGATTCTATGCATCTAAAACCCTGAGAGTATCTGCTCTGTGGTACCTAAGCCTAAGCCTGTTGTTGAGGGCATCCCCTCAAAGGAGCTAGCCATCTTTTTGGAGCTTGCTACGAAAGCTTGTCTAACACAGTGATGAGCTGAGCTGGCAGAGAGACACTCACCAATCTCATCCTGGATTTCTTCAGCCACATATGGCACCTTGTAGAGCAGAGACAAGCTTTGATTCATCCGCTCCTCAATCACATGGAGATGTGTCATCACCTGCAGATGTACAAGAGTGTGTTGGAGGAGGCAAAGACTGTCAGTCACTCGATTGGTACCAGTCCTTCACTTGTTTCATTAAGCATCTGCTACTGGTGATGGATCTGCCATCATAGACAACAGAATGGGACACGGGTCCTTCTAGTCCCATTCTCTGGGTGATAAGTCTCTAACACATCACTGCTGGAACTGGTCACTTGTGCATGGCCCTCTTGGTGTTTTGGGAAAGGCTGGGAGCAGACAGAGAGGATGTGGCTGACTCCTGCTGTAACCAGCTCTCCACTGGAAACGCTGGAGCTGGTATTCCCCATACACCAGACACGGTCATAATTCATTTCCTGCAGCAGCTACAAGCAAGTGCTTTATTAAATGGATTATCATTCCTGACTACTAGAAGAGATACACACAAAGGGAGCAGACAATATTATTTATCAACTCCGGTTGCAGAACAAAGGTGCCTTTCAGAACAACGGTGGCATTACATTTGTCTTACACCCACTACACCCACTCCCTGCCAACAGTATTCTCCCTTCATCTGAGAAATGAATTCCAACTGCAGGCAACCTCAAATTGCTCTTCCCCAGCATATTTAAGTCGCTGGTGAAGTCAAGCCTGACCTGAAGAGGGTGCTGCATAATCAGGGATCCCGCAGGCAACGAAAACCATGTATCTGGCCAACCTGAGGCTGAACTAAAGGAGCTGAAAGGCCCTGTTTTACAGTCTGACGTGTGCCTGACCTTTAAGAGCAAGGATGAAAGCAATTTCATTTTACATGTGGCAGCTTGTCAATCAAGGCAATCGATCGAGGCGCTTAAAGTGCCTCTGAAAAGCAAAGGGAATGGAAATTGAACTGTCCCACCCACATCCCTCCCCTGTCGATCTGTTGACACTGCAGCCTTCAGAATGAATTAAGGACTGTTTAGGTTTTAGCTTCAGAACACAGTTCACACGGGCTCTCTTGGGCTTTGGCAGCTCAGAACAAAGGGTCAGGGTGGGCCGTGCTTGCTATGCTAAGCTGCCTCTGAAAACAGCTACCGCGTATTCCACACCGCAAGGCAAACGGCAGCTTCTAAATACCACCAGGATGTGCAGCTTGGCAAGAATCTGAGCAGCAGTGGCAGATAACCCGAGGGACAAGGGCTGAAGGTACACTGGCAGCACCCAGGAATAACAGGAAACCATCAGGACACCTCCAAGGGTGAGCTTTGCTTCTACAAAATGACTGCAACATGACTCTACACCTCACTAGAGGTGACAGCAACAGGCTCCAGTCCCTGTCTTGCTCTTAAACCATGATCTGTCCATTCACTGGTTACAAAGCCAAGTAATGAGGTATTTTTTCCCCCCTCTCTTTCCATTTGGATGAGCTCCACCACCTTGTCTCCTTGCAGCTCTCCATTCCGTTCTATTCTGGCACATTTTTCATGCATTACAGAGCTCAAAGGGAAGTCAAACGCAGCAAACCCACCCCTAACTGGGACTGCTGGAACACAGGTTACATTCCTGAAGCTGCAACTGGACACAGGCAGTGCTCTCTGCTGCTCTCTGACCTTGTGAACGGACATACCCTTATGAACACATCTGTTTAACATTAACTGGACATTCTTATCTTGACTCTTACTTAGGTCTTTCAGTACATCTTCCACCTTTTTAAAGGTGGGTTGTGAAAACCAAGTGCCAGGATGTAATTCAAAGGACTTGTGGAATATCTGCAGCGGCTCTTACAAGTACCAATGGCCAGGTCTGCCATCCACTTGAAGCAGCACATTCACAGACAGTACCCAGCAACAAAGAAAATGACTTTCTGCCTGTTCAGGAGTAAAATGTATGGCAACAGCACAAAATAAACTCATCAAAAATAGGCTTTCTATTACAGCCAACAATGACGATCAAGTGCTTGGCAAGGGTTATGTATTATGCTTCAGAACCAAGGCAGTAACTCTGCAGAGGCATAGAAGATTCCCACAAACCCAAAACACAGGCATGTGAAGAAGCAGCCTGATGAAAGGAACGCATAGACATGAGGTACTGGAAGAAGTGAGGCAGGTTCAAGGATGACCAAGTCCCCAGCAAATTCATGGCTGTTTGACAAAAGGAAACATGAAAACGATACCAAACTAGTTCTAACCCCCTAGACTCGTCCTTGTCACCAACAATAATTCCTGTATACACCAGAATTCCCTTTTTGAGCACTAAGCACAGAGGAAACTTGTACAGACAGCATACGATGACACAAAGATCTCTGCACAAGAATGAGAAGTTGCTATAGCACCCAGCAAACGCACAGCTTCCAAACCCTCTGACAGCCAGGCCTGGCTAACAATGCCTCCCTTGATAGAAACGTTCTTATACCTGAGATTTCATCTGTGCAGCCTTTTCTGGGTCAACGGCCAGGACGTGCTGGTAGTGGCGGATGGTGTGCAGCCGGTCCTTGTTCTCGGCACGAACATAGCGCTTCAGAGCTTGCAGGATGCGGTGGGGCTGTGGGATTGGAGGAAGGGAAGAGTTCACATCCATTGGAGCCAATTCACAGCACTTGAGAAAATACCCATTTTCTTTTATGTGAACTCTGTTAGAGCTATTGGGCCTTAGGAACACCAAACAAAGCGGTGGGTTTCTTAACCAGGCGGAAAGGAGGAGTCAGTTTGGAGACCCACAGCTAAGTCTGCACAAATGGCCATGCAGGAGGAAGCTTTACAGAACCTATTCCCAGCTTCTGCCTTGGCAAGCCCCAGAGGCGGTCTTCTCACCTTGCACCCTGCAAGGAAACTCACCCGTGGGGGGTCAGCCTGCAGGGCAGCCAGGTAGTTCTCCAGAGCGATGCGGCGGCGGTCGTTCAGCATCGCTTCCACACGAGCAAGGTGAGTTTCCACCAGCTGCTGCTTCTCGCTTGCTGCCTCCTTCTCCAGGGATTTCACCATTGCCTGGAAGTGCTGCAACAAAGAAAGCGCATGAAAGGCATCAGGGTCACCTCTTCTCACTCCTCCTGTGAGCAAAGGGAGCCTGTCACACTGCGTGTCCTAGGTATTCATAGCAGGGGAGAAGGGCACTGCGAAATGTTGATGCAGATTTCACCTTTCCAAATTCAACAGTGACTGTCTGCCTTCCAAAGTGCCTTCACAAGGCACTTCTGAGGTCTGAAGGAGGCATGTGGCCCATGTTGGGAGATCCAGCTGTGTTGAACTCATGACTTGGTACTAACTCTTTCCCTTCGCCTTGCAATATGGAAACAGGATTGACCCCTTCAATAACCTGAACTTGCAGAAGTTCACAGAGGTTTCAGGTAGGGGATGCTTCATCAGTCCTCCTCCAGACCAACCTCTATATAGTCTATTAGAAAGGTCATAACCCACACCTCCAAACGAACCAGAGAAGTCCATTAAGCGTTGTTATGTTTCAACAGAGCTGATGACAAACTCTTTTCGACTTGCCCCTGTTTCCAAACAGGGGCTTGTGTTAAAAATTCTAGAGATAAAACTGTGTTGCAGGCTGAAATCCAAAGCAGGGTCAGTCACTTCAGATGGATATTGCTTTGAGGGAACATCACAGAGTTGTCCCTGCCAGAAGAGCCCGCCCCCAGCAATCCCATACTGAGAATATCCCTGATTAACTTTGCAGTCTAACTGAACATTCCTCATAAGGCAGAAGATTGGCACTTTGGCAGCAAACCAGCTTTATCTGCTGGCTAAGTGGTTTTCACTAAGTCTGCCCAAACAGGAAATGTGTGTCCAGAGAGTCAGAGCCAATCTGAACTGGGCTGTGAGGCCCCTGGTTAGTGTGGAACAGGCCAAAGGGCTGAAGTTACAATTTGGCTCTGGTGTCGCTGTGCTTTGAGGGGTGAGACAGCTTCCTACGGCTGGGTGTAGGGAAGGACCTGGCACGGTATCAGCTCATCTCCAGTTTTAAGAACAAAGCATGTGTTTGAATCAAATCTGCTCTACAAGGCAGCTGCTGACAGAACAGGAAAGCTGTTCTTCCATCTCAGCTGCCCGCTGGCTTTGAACACTTCGACCTCTAGTGAGAAGAGGGTGGCCAAGCACCAGTAACTTCCCTCTTTACATCCTTCAGCTCTTACCTGAATGAGAGTCTGCCTTTCAGCCTTGGGCAGATTGACAGCTTGGTGTTCTGCTTCCTCCCATTCCTTTTTCACCTGGACAAGGAAAGGACAGAACCCAAATCAACATCTGATCTTTGCGAGATCCCTGTACAGCCTGGCTAGGAAAACAGAGCTGCAGTGGGGTTTAAACCTAGCACTTCAACCCACTGAGCAGCAAGCCAAGTGTCCCCATTGATTCCCTTCTCCCAAAACTCTGAAGAAATGAGAATCTAACTGCCATATCGCAAGAAACACGAACGGCTGGTGCATGGAGTCCATCATCACCCGGCCACCATCAATTTGTCCGAACACAGCTGATAAAGGCCCAAAGCTAGATGCTCACCCGGTCCATACGGTTGTGGTGCCTGACCTCCAGCTGCTCCTTTGCCTTCTGGAAGCGGGCATGTTCATTGTCATCAGCTGGGGTTTCAAAGTAGACATCCACATCATCGGTTGGCACTGCAAAGACAGGGTAAGGATAAGCAGCGGTGCCAAACCCCGTGATCCTGGATGGCAAAGGACAGGTAGGGAGAGGAAAGCTCCATTCCTGCACCATTAACAATCTGCCAGGCTGAGTTTACTGAACCACCACCTACCAGCAGTCCAGTTTGGTATCACTGAGATGCCAATTTACTGCACACCACCACTTAGTTCCATCATCCCCAAAGCACGGCAATGCACTGCGGCAACCGGTCCTCCCATTAGTTCTGGGATGAGCATTATTCAGCTCCAGCAACAGAACGACTTGGACTGCAGAATGAAGAACTTGTTCTCTCTTCCCTTTCACATTAGCTTTGGGGAGTTTAAATGACATTTTGTGCATTAGCAGTTCGCTGACAAGCCGGCTCCAGACACCATTAATATGATCAGGGAGCTTAAAAATAAGGCTGTACAAAACACTACATAATATTTGACACTTCAAACCTACCTTCCCTACCAGATGCACCATGCAGGACTAACAGGCAATGATATTAGACAAGACAGCAACAGAAGGAGGCTCAGTGTGACAAGTTGGCTCATCCAATAAACTGGACTGTTGGTATCTTTTAAGACATTCAATTTCGACAAGGGGAGAAACACAATTTCAGAGCTGATAATTCCAAGCATTATCCAATGATCCACAACACAAACTCCACAACGGGGGCTCTGTACTCCATAAACCGCAGTTCAGGATACGCTGAACCAAGTTTCTGTGCTCCGTTTTAGAAGCTACACATCCCAAAGCCCTTTCCCAAGGGATCTATGGCGAACAGGATGCTCCCCATTGCTGCCCTTCAGCAGAGGGAGGGCAGAAACTAATAACATTAGTTATTTGGGTGGAAAAACCCTCCAGTAGGTCATTGAATGCTTCAGGAGAAGAATTACCTGGCATACAGTTTAGATGCACCTGAATCCACCAACCTTTACTCTAACTAGGGAAGGAGTGAAGCAAAGGGGAAAGGATAACTGAGCAACATAACACACAGGTATTCCAGTTGACACCATGAGATCAGTACCACATTCTGGGCTGGCTCATGGCATTCCTGAACCAGGCTTGGACACAGAGAAGCCTCTTTCCAGCCCCAAATCCCTCTGTTACAGGGCAAAGTTTCAGACAAAAAGCCCCTGACATCCGCATCTTTTATTTCACCGCCTCGGTGAGATCAGCCCAATCTAAAGCACTTGCATGAAGCCCATTCTGTAAACAGGATTATGGCCGTGGAGTCAGACTGCCAAGCCCCAGATAACACAAAAAGCCTTTCAAAAGGCTTTTATGGGAGCTGAAGTGGAAGTGCTGGAGTTCAACAATAAGATTAATAAGGAGGTTAAAATGGGGTTTGGGTAGTTTTATCATCTGACATAAAAGCCGCTGGAAACCGGTGCCAAAAACCTCAAGCTCTCAAAAACACAGGGATTGAGTCATGATTCATATTTCAAACCAAGCTGAAAGTGGGAATCTCAATTCTATGCTCCTTCTCCAATACCTTCCCAAAATGCAATAGCCAGAAAGTGCCCACTACCGGGAGAGCAGCGAGGAGCAGCCTACTTTTCAGGATGGACTGGTCAAACGTACGGATGGAACACCACTGGGGAAAGCAAGTGCTTCCTTCCATACCTTTGCTACGCCTTTTCCCAAGAGAGACAGCCCCTAATCCCTGCTATAGGTCTGGAAGAGGACAACTACACCTTTAGTAAGATCTGCAAGCCAACGGAGAGCACAGACACCATACACCCAGAGCCGCTTTCCCTAGGGAAGCTCACCCTAAAGACTTGGAGAAGCGGAGACAAGAGGAGACTGCTGCAAAAGGACAGACAGAACTGCTGCAGACACCAGGACCAAGAGGATAAGCTACACACGTGTCCTCTCTTGACCTAGGCAAGGAGGAGGAGACACCAAACGCCAGACAGACAGTGGCTAGCTGCAAAAGGGCCAGTGGGAGGCAGGACTTACTCATCTTTTTACACACAGCCATACAATACTCCTCTGACTCAAAATTGTTCCTGTTGCCTCCGCAGCCTCCATATATAAAGCGAATGCATTTTCTCTTGTTAGGGTCGAAGTACCAACGAGGCATCACAGCCTGGCAGGGCCCTGTCATCGCCTCCTGGGAGCAGACAGCTGTGTGGAGACGGGTTAGAACATGAGCACAAGCCCTGCTGAGCACTTCATACAACACAGCGGTGGCTCTACCTCGTACCTTCACCGGCCAAAGGGCTTCTGTCAGTTTTGGAGGGGGATATTCAACACTGCAAAAAGCATTCACCTTGCTATGTGGGGAGGTGCCTGTACGTGATGCTTTGAAGCTCCCATCTGCAGGAGCGATTTCTCCTTAGCTACAGGCTGAAACAGCAAGGATCTGTTTGGCTGATGTCACAGTGTTATGCCTCGGGCATCCCAGCATGATGGAAAGATAAAACAGACATGATGGAAGGAAAACCCATTAGGGCCGTTTAAAGCATCCCAACATGTCCTGTTGGCTGCACTCTTGCCTGGATAGCCACTCCACGTCTTAAAGGTGAGGTGTAAGAGCAAGCGAAAAGGCAGGCTAAGCACAAGGAACGTGATCACCATGGCAATCTCAGCTGCTAGGTTATCCGGTTTGGAAACATCTATATGTTAAACATTGAAACTCCAGGTAGCCACGGTATGTGGGCTGCTTCACAATGAGCAGGCACGTAACTGGGTTATTCTGAGGCAAGAAAACAGATACAGTGTGCGATTTAGCAACTGTTCATGGCACCTTTGGGGGAAAAAAGACTGTGGACCCCCAAAACAGACAATCAGATGGCTCCAAGGCTGTTGCAACACCAGATCTGTAACATATATGAGCTAAGCCTTGTCTCAGCAAGTAAAATTATCTGCAGCATGCTGGCATTGTACCAGGAAGATGCAAGAAGTGCTGGCAAGGATGCAGTGATCTGGAGCCAATTGAATTTCATTCCCTTTCCCCTCCTCCTTCCTCTGCGGACACTTCTACACGCAAAGGAGAGGCCATCATAGAACGCTGAGGCACCACAAAACCAGCAGGTGCCCTCTGCAATGGCACCTACCACTTAAGCACAGTATATAGGATTACTGCAGAAAGTCTGTGTCACCCATGTAATAAAAGCAGGCCAATTGTGCTGGCTGACTTTCTTTCAGGAAAGAGAAGGGTTTATGCAAAGGCAGCACCAAGTATGCTCCTCTTAAATGGCCAGGAAGCACCTTTATGCCACCCCTGCAGACTATGGCCCACTGCTTTTAGTTTCCTTTTGTAAATGGGTGTTGAATCACAGACTCCCAGCCTGGTTTGGGTTGGAAGGGACCTTAAAGCTCACCCAGCTCCAGCCCCTGCCATGGGCAGGGACACCTTCCACTGGAGCAGCTTGCTTCAAGCCCCTGTGTCCAACCTGGCCTTGAACACTGCCAGGGATGGGGCAGCCACAGCTCCTCTGGGCACCCTGTGCCAGCGCCTCAGCACCCTCAAAGGGAAGAACTTGTGCCTAATAACCCACCTAATCCAAAATGATTGCCCTAAACTAGGATTTTACACTCAGAGTGTCCCCAAAACACCTAGGGTTTTCCAAAAAGCAGCCTATGCAGGTATGGTTTTCTGACCCAAAACTGCACCTTCATGGCGGTGCTTGTTCAATGTGCCAAACACTGCGCTTTCTGCCAGCAGAACTCCTGTTTATCTGCAAGCAGACGGCCCGTGCTCTAGAGAGTTCATTTCAACACCTGAAACACAAGCATCATCAGCTTCTCCTCTGTTTGCTAACTCATCTGGCAAATACAACCTCCAAGTGGCATTGAGTGACTTGATCAAGAACCTATGACCAAGGAGATGACTCTCAGGGAAGCCAGAGACCTGCAGGCTGGAACATGTCTTACATTTCATGTCACTGCTGACTTCCTTTTCGGGAGCAGCCTTGTCATTGCTTGGCTCTGTAGGGGTCTCCTCGTTGTAATCATCCACTTTGTAGTTATCGTAATAGTAATCGCGGTCTTCCACCACGTCCTCCTCCTCTTCCCCTTCATCTTCTTCATCCTCGTCCTCCTCCACAGCCGTTCCTGTGATGTCTTCTACACCTGCCTCTGTAGGGAACTCACTGAAGGGATACAGGGTTTAAAGTTAAGACTGATCACTCTGCAGACAACCTTTAATGTACCAGAGCAATGATTCTCTTTTCATCTGTTCTAGAAACACGGGAGATGGGAAAAATTAATGGACCAACTATTGACCAGCCCATCGACTGCAGTGATGGGACTTCCCTCACTACAGACACACCTATTGCAGGCAGAGCTTCTCCATGCCTCTGGCTTAGTAGAGGTTACTTGCATTTCCTCACCAGCTTCTCTTCACTAAGTGAAATTCTACCATCAGGGGAGGTAACTGCTGTCACAGTCAATCTTTTTGACTGTCTGAGGATGGAGTGGGGGGGACTGTTCAGCTCCTCCACTGACAGGAGTGCTGCAAAGTCATCTGTCCTTCTGCAAGGCTCTTGCAGGCTCAGGGAAATTCAAAAGCACACGAATTCTCCTCTCTATCCTCACAAGGGTGAAATATTCACTAACAGCACCTTCACATACAGAGCTGTCACCATGTGTGCTAGTACAACCCTACCTTTTATAGAGGTCATAGTCTTCATCCTCATCTTCATCCTCTTCCTCTTTGGACAGAGCCTCATCCACAACCTTTGCCTGAGGGCAGCATACGTATTCTGTTCCATGGAACTGGTCGACTCCACAGGGCAGCAGCATACCATAACTGTGCAGGATCATCCCTTCCGTCAGACAGGCCTGAAAGAGGAGCCAATTTGGGTCAGTTCAGCATCACGCTCTTGCTTTTGGATAAAGCTGAAGTTTGCCTAGCATAGATCTTGACATCAGTACCAACAGTCTATACTTGACAGCAAAAAGACAACAGCAACATAAACCCCAAGTCTAATATCAAAGGAAAATGGATGTGAATCTTGTAGCTGAATCAACATCTGAAGGAAAGCCCCAGATTTAAGCTTAGGACATTTTGTACCAGCTCCAGGGATGGAGCATTCCAAAGCAGCAGAGCTGCCGTTTGCATTTCTGGGCTGGCCATGTCATTAAACTTTATTTATTACACTTTACACTGCAGTAAGTGAATAATCACTCCAATGGACTTTATGTCAAGATTATTTTAACATGCTGAAGATGAAAATCAATCCAATAATTCAAGAAATAAGCCAAATGCAAACTGTGATCAGACCTTAAGTCTATAAACGTCTCGTAAGCTAAGGAAACACATGGCTTTGTGGTGCCCCAGAAAAGAATGAAGGAAGAAAGGCTTTATTATGCACATCAGAACCCTTTTGTGCTTTGCCTTGTTACAGCATGGATGGAAAATGAGCCACATATTGCTGGAGAAGGTCTCCAATTCTGTCAAAAGCAGAGTGACTTTTAAATATGCTCGACATCAACAAGTTTATCCCCAGTTAAAAGGGGATTCCTTCAGCATAGCTTTATTTCAATGGGGTTTTGCTCCTGGGATTTTAAAGAAATAGGGTTAACTGGCGCATCTTTAACCTCTTCTTTACTAGCACATCACTGATCATGGTGCTGCTGTTTCGACACATGCATCTTGGTTTCTTTACCCCCAGTTGAGAATCTGCAACCTTTATGCTAGTCAGATTAAAAACCACCACACAACCCCCCCCCCCCAACCCCAGGCTAGATTTATTCTGAGAAGATAATCCATCTCTTATGTAAAGCCTCCACTAATCAGGCACCAGGAACTCAGATTGTCCCCGAGCAAGAGCTGCCATCCAAATCCCCTGCAGCAGCAGGTACATTAATGCATAATGTGCAAGGGAAATAGGAACCAGCCCTGAACACTGCGGCTCTCTAACCCGGAAAGAAGGATGAGCCCTGGTTAAAGCAATATCCTAGAGACCTGACTTCAATTCCTAGCTCCATCCTAGAGTATGATCCTGGGCAAGCTCCTTTCGTGAGTGAGGGATAACTCAGCTAGCTGCACAGGTTGCTTTAAGTCACTTGAGTGCTTTTAACTTCCCTTTTCATTGCTCTCTGCTTCAGTCCGCAGGCTGCAATATGGGAATGACAGACCGCAGAGATGAACGCTGTGGTGCTCCAAGGGGACGGGTCCATGATAAATATTGCTGGCCACAGCAGGTCATTTACCTCCTTGGCCACAGTATGCCAGTGCTGATGGCTTTCACACACATCCATCCGCTCCTTGTGGAAGAACCGGCACTTCTCCGGCACCAGCAGGACGTCGCTTACAAACTCCCCCACTGAAAAACAAGAAACACCCATAGTTCACACAGAGCCACCATCAGAGCTCCACTAAAACACACATTGCTCAAAGTGCCTTGAAAGTTCAGTGTAGTCTTAATGGGGACAGAAAATGAGAGCCTCGGAGTTTCCAAGCTGGAGCAAGCTGCTCCAGTGGAAGGTGTCCCTGCCTGTGGCAGAGGGCTTGAACTGGATGAGCTTTAAGGTCCCTTCCAATCCAAACCAGTCTGGGATTCTAAGAACAGGAGGAGTAGAGGCTGATTGCTGAAACATTACCTGAATCCTAAGGCTGCATTGAAGGTTAAAGTTCCCAGTGCAAGTTAAACACTTGGTCATGGATGAGACAGGATTGACTGACTGATGGGTTTCCATACAGAGCTTTGAAAACACTGCATCTGCATATGGAAGTTTTCAAACCACTTAATGGCCACTTTCTAAGCATCATAGCAAAGCTACATCATGCTCTTGGGTGCTGTAACAGCCTGGACACTTTTATATGGCATGGGTGTTATCTGTTTTCAGTATCTGGGCATCTGAGCAAGTCTTGTTTTGTTTCCACATGGTTTAACTCAGGATCAACTGCAGCACATTCCCTGACTCGTATGGCCCTGTCCTAACCAGCACACAGCAGGCTGGAAAAAGCAAAGCTACACAGCTCAAAGCCTAGGGTACAAGCAGAGCCAGCAAATACACTGCATGCCAGCCTTTAGATAACCACCACCTCACCAGCGTGATGAGGTGTTGGCACTGCCTTAAAACCAGACCGTTGCTTTTGAGGAAGAAGGGAAAGCATCAGCCTGCTCTCCAGCCTCTGTATTAGTTGGCCTGAGCAGCCATTTAGCCTGCATCCCCACCACAATCAATTTAAAATCAAACAAGATGGAAAAGTCCTTTAAGATCATCAAGTCCAACCACCGTCCATCACTAAACCATGGTGCTGAGGGCCTCATCTACACTGTCTGGGAACACTTCTGAGTCAAAAGACTTTTCCCTCAAAAGAGCCTTCAGGGAGCAGCATTATTTGGCCAACATTACCTTTTCCAAATGGTATGATTTTGCATGACCAGTTATTTGGCAGCCACTCAGATAGCAAAGGCTCAGGGACATTGCTCCTACGCCCTACACAGAGGGTGTTAAGCAGAGTTTAGGAGCAGATAAGGGGGGCCAAATGCAAGATAATGAAATCAACTAACACTTGAACATCACCCTTTTAACTCCAGTTATGTTTTAAACTAGTAAGCACAACAGAGAGATGGCTTTTCCCCCATTTCCTTATCTCAGAACAGGCCACCTAGGTTTTAAACTCAACAACCCTTCCCTTTCAGGACAGGTTTCAATGCTTCTAATAGGAAAGCTTACACTGACCAAGCTTTAAAATCAAGAGACTGAGGTTGAAGGCACAAGACTCAAAATGATCAGTAAATGTGAACAAACAGCTCTTTCGAACAACACTGAATCCTCACACCATCACACAGAACACACGGAAGAGCCTCTCAAGCCACCTAGGACCTGGACAACCCTGACATGCTATATGTTAATGGCACCTTCCCCACTGATGGCCACTGTCAGAAAAGCAAATCCTCTCCCTTTTCAGCTCAGAGCAGGCATAAGAAGTGTTTCCTTGTCACCTCTTATGTTTCCATGCCACCCAGCAGCCCGGTTTGTCTTTTCACACCTCAGCAGGCTCAGCCCTGCTCCCATCATCCTATTGTTACCTTCCTTTTACAGTTCAGGGGCAGTGCTAATGGCTTCTCTTCTCCCCTCTTTAACCTTCGAATGACAAAAGAGCTTTCACTGCTGGGGGGAGGCAGCAGAAGGTTCATCAGCAAGCAGCAAAATCCTACCTCAAGACAGTCTGTGCTTTAATGAAGGGAGGAAGACACAAGCAGGAATGGGAACAAGATCCCCTTGACTACATATGCACCCCACAGAAACACATCATCCACTTGCAACGAGCAATCTGTGGGCTGCTGAAAACAAGAGAATGTATTTGATGTACACGTGGACTACTGAGCTGCCACTCAGCTCTGCAAGCCAAAGCTGCCTCGCAGGCTGAGCAGCACAAACCAGGAACACTGGGAAAGACACTAATTACAAACTTGAACAGAGAGTTTAATGCTTATCACATTTTAGGGCAGCGTCACTAAAATCAGCTTATTTTTCAGCTGGAGAATAGGCTTGGGGAAGGATTACTCCTCAACGAGATGACTCCTCATAAAGCCAGAGATCTTGCTTTCATCCTCATTTCCATTAGGAATCCTCTGCATCAGCAGCTGGGTTTGGTTGCTTCTCAAACCTGAACTGCCACATCTATAAAGACAAGAGTCTTTCTCCCAGGTTGCTTCCACAACAGCTTCCATGTTTATGATGTGCTTTGTGATCGTCTATTGGAAGGCATATGTGTGTGTGTGCATATGTATTTGTGTGCATATATATGTATATATATATGAAGGTGTATGTATGTATACACACCCACACAGAACAAAGCACCCATTCAGTTCTGCAGATTTGCTTGTGTTCTCCTACACCAAACCACATCCTAACTTCAAATCAGGCCATAGATAAGGAAAACCGGTTCCCACTCAATGCTCCCAGCACTCAGACTCCCCAAGATAGCACAAGACTTCCATTAAACCATCTATTTTCCAGTGGATAACTCCAAAGAGAATCAGCCAGCTGAGACTAAGCTTAGTGCTAAGAACACATGCAGTGCAGCACGGTGTCACGCACAACCTACAGGTCAAAAGCTGCAAGGTAAACAAGCTAAACCATGGGCCTTCATTCCAGTGGATGGAGAGATTCTGGAAAGCACCATGAAACCCATCAGTTTCTCTGATATTCTTCCCCAGTTCAAAGTGGGGACATGGGATACAGCTGCAAGAAGCAGGGCCTCTTTGGAACAGCAACGTTTAAATATAGTTGTGGAAACAGAATAGAGAGCTCTTGCCAAGACCAAAGCAGGAAGCCTGAACACACGGAGCATTGGAGTCTCCAAGGCAACAAAATATTAAAGCTCCACAAAAATAGGATCAGAGCATTAAATCCCAATGTCTTTGTGATACTCAAGTACAATAGCCTTCAGGTTTTTATGGCAGTTGCAGAGGGAATGGGGATTTCTTTTGCATGCCGGGCACCATTATCCCACCACAGCTGCTATCAAGCTGTCGATCTGCTTGAGACAAGGGAGAGTTCCATCTTGTGGAAATCAAAACGTTTAAGAGGAAGCTGGATGTGGAAATGGCAACCTGCGAGGTGAGAAGCTTTGTAAAGCTCAGTTGTTGCCTCTGTTAGAAGCCAGAAGACTTTCTGCTCCCTGTGAACACGCAAACACATCACACCACCCACTCACCCAGGCACTTGTAGGGCACGACAATGTGAGTGTGGTCCTTGCACTGCTTCTTCCCCCTCTTGCACCAGCTGTCGATGCTGACGGGTTGGTTGGCTTCCACCACGTTCGTAATCTGCAGGTCTGGATACATCTGTTTCACAAGAAAGGACAGAGAATGGGCAAAGTGGCTCCTCACCAAAGCAGCGAGGCTGATTCTCCACACAAAGCCAAGTTCCAATCCCCACACGGACACACGTTCTCTTCTGGATCAAGCTTACAACAGCTGAAGACATAAAAAAGCTGCTTGGCACCCAGGGCTTGAGAAACGGAATGTGTCATCCATCACTTCTTTGCAGCAGGAGGAAGCCAGGTCAGCAGCAAAAGCCTTTGCTGGCACTAAGCTGAGGTGCTTGGCTTTGCGTGGTAGTGGAGGAGGAGATTTCTCCATTCCATCCTGTCTGGTGCAGCATGATACCCTCTGGAAGAGGGCAATCACCAACAAACAGGGTTTAGGAACATCTTCAGACACTTGTCAGGCTAATATACACCTACCTCCTCAGGTTTCCTTATGCCTGTTCCATTTATGATGTATTAATATCATTCCTACATCCTCCTCGAGTTCTCAAGTCCAGACGCTGACTTATATTCAGGCTTTTACTATGTGAACCAAATGTAGCCCCAATTACGTCAGCCTTGTAAGTCCAGACATGGTGCATTCTAGCACTTTCCTATTTAAAAGATACATTACTTAAGAGTATTTGCCTTGCCTGTCACCTCAGAGGAACAATTAAAGACCCAATATGCTACAGCATATCTGAAGCACACTGAAAGGACATTACATCTTTTACAATAAAGCATAAAGAGCCTGTAAATACTGTCAAAACGTTGATGAAGGTACTTTTCTAATGTTCTGGCTGATCTGAACATGCTGCTGAGAACAGCCCAGCCACATTTTGATGAGGATAGTGTCAGGTTCCATCACATACAATGTGGTGGTGATGCTGGTGAACCAGGTTAAGATTTGGAGATAGCCCGGCAAAAACCCTCTACTTAAAACACTGACCCCCTTCTGCGGCTGATGTAAACCAGAGGCAGCTCCTCAATCCCACCGTGGTGCTCTCCCTGCTCTGCAAACAGGTCATGGAATCGAGCTAGTCGAAAGCAAGCTCTTTTCCTGCAGGGTTAATTTGCTACTGACGGGCTAAATGGGAATCCAATTCCTTGGCTGCAGTGACGATGCAGGGGCACACAGGAAAACTCACCTCCTGGCAGTACTGCAGGATCTCTTCCTTTCTTCCAAAGCAGCTCTTGGTCCCGGAAGGGTCAGGCTCCCATTTCCCAGTCTGGATGTTCACGTGCATATTGAGCTTCCCACAGAACATGGCAATCTGAGGCTCTGCCACCGCGAAGCCTGCCCCAGCATTGGCTGCGAGCGCCTGCGAACGCAAAGAGACAGGACACGTTGAGTGCATGGTCTGATGGAAAGCAGAACAACCCAAAGAACCAAAAGGCCTCTGCCAGCTCCTCTAGAGAGCTCCTGCTTAACCCAGAACATTGGAGGAGTCTTCCCAACCATTCTGTAATGATATTCCTTAAAGATGCTGAGCACACATCACGTTTTCCAACAGTGTTTTTCCAAACTCTGCTTTTATTCCTTCAACAGCTTACTAAAACCAACAGTAATTCACACCTCAAGGCTGTGCCCACTGAAAAACTTCAGCCCATACTTGAAGATAAATAACTAATACTAGTAGCTTTTGGCAGGAACACCTCTGTGAGGTTACCCACGCTACTGCCATTCCTGATGGAATAGCTGCACAAATCCTCCTCAGAGTTCCCAGTTTGTGCTTCTCCCAAAATCTTCACAAACTTGGGATGGAAACACTGAAGCTTCTTCCTCTAACACACAAGTAAAGGCGGCTTTGCTGAATCAGAAGCTGTTGCACCCAAGTCCTCAAAGCCTGTTGTCTCTCGGTCAGTGCACTCCTATGGGTATTTGTCCTGCCTGGATCCTGATGTGTACTCTGTGCACTTCCAAGCCTGCCCTGGCAGACAAAACCCTGCCAGCCCAGCCCCACATGTGGGTCAAACTGCAGACTGATCAATGCAAACAAGGTCAGGCTCCCTGTTGGCAATCTTGCTGCCTGACCAAAAGGAGAAAAAGGGGATTAAATTCAATTGCAGGCTTGGGCTTCTGCTGAAAAGCCTGAGTGAATGCTGGGAGCTGGACATGCTCCCCCTACACAACTACTTGCTGTTGTAAAAGAAGGGCTATGAGGCAAAGAAAACCAGACTCCTAAACACCTTAAAGAGTGTTGAGTTTAAGGGAATGAAATCCACTTCAGCTGCTTCAGAAAAGGCAGATTAGAAACAGAGGCTCCAGGGACCACTGCCCCACAGCTTCATGTTTCCTGGCCTTCATCTTTAGCTTTTTATACACTCAAAGCCACACACAGTGGGCACCATTCATTCCTACTGCCTGCCGGTCCCCATCAGCTTGTGTCAATACATGCATGCTTGAAGCAAACAAAGAAAGAGGAGAATCCAATGGGACAACCCCTGGGTGCAGCTCCTGCTTGGTGGATAGCAGGAAAATACTCACTCCATTCTAATCAGCTCATTTCTCCCCCTCCCTGTTTACACACAAAATCACTGCCTGGAGATAAGACATTCAACAAGGAGCCAAGGACTGTGCAGTGCTGACCACATGCTTGGGATGAGACACAAAAGCCTAAATTCATGTCTTAACTACAGAAAACCCACCCCTTGAGTTTCAAGGACTTAGTCAACTGCACATCATTTAAGACAGAGTCTTATAGAAGCAGCTTCTACTCAATCTAACCCAATATGAGAGCAAGTTCTAGCACAGATCACAAAGTAATAAAACACTGAACCATATGTAAGAGACTGGCATCAATGTCCCACAACAGAATGCTTCCAAGTTCACTTATACACACAAGTTTAGCATAGGAATTTGTCCTGCTCTGTGCTAACAAAAATAAGACAAGTTTGTACTTCAAGTATAGGAGGGCTCGGGATGAATACACTGATGGTAACAGGATGCAGTAATGTGGTCCTTTAAGAACCAAACCATTTAATAGACATTCACTTCTATCGAGTGCTAACTGATGGCAGAGAGCAAACCCATGCTCCTGTGCTGCCTCCTCTCTGCTGTAGCCTTCCAGGAGGAAAAGGCCAATGTAGAATGCTCCTTCATCACTCTATAAACACACACATACACCCTTTGTAAGAGGGCCTTTTTATCTCTCTCCAAACCAACACCACTTTGGTACCAAAACCACGTTCCAGAGAGCACAAGACTTGACACGTTCAAGGGAAGAATCGCTTTGTCTGGTGACAACAAGGAAACCTCAACCAAGATTCAAGCTGAACTCTGAAAAGGACAAAAGGAAATGCAAGATGGAGCGTGCACAAGGTGGTAACCCTCACAAGAATACAGTGCAGGTCTGGTTTGGAGATCTTTTAACACCACTGATGCTGGGAATCTGTTTTCTCCAAAGCAAACTGCAGCAAAATGAGGCAACCATAAGCAAAGGAGGCAGAAACATCCCTAAGTGATCCATTCATAGCAGCTCTTGCATGAGCAGACTCCTGTTCAAACACATACCAGGCTCCTGACATCATGACCAGCCCCAGGCACATCCAGGGTTTGTTTTTGCTGTCTCTCCAGCCTGACACCTCGCACTGTGGCAAAGGTATCAATCCTCCTCCCGGGTGGATTGCTCACATACTTTACCTATCAGAGCAGGGCTGTTGCCCCAGCTACCAGAGCATGCTAAGCCCCAGTTCACAGCTGAACAAAGGGGTCACCAATGACTTGATTTCATCACTTTTAATCCAATGGAAGAAATGTTGTCTTGCAGCAGGCTGTTGAGTAAGTGAAGCTGAATCTTTAACCCCATGACCTGCAAGATAAGGGTTTTGAGTGAGAGGCTGCTTCAACCCCAGCAGTTAAAATGCAGTACGTTCATCTCATTCTACCTGGAATGAGAGAACAGCGCACAGCAAACTTCATCTGTACCAGTGGAAGCCACATCTTTAACACTGCTACTTAAGTAGTGAAGAAAGTCACCTTTTGGGGACAAATTTGAGTTGCTACACACAATTGCCCTTGGTGCATCATAAATAAAAGCAGATTGCTCAGGGTGAGGTTATCCAGTCTACATTCATAGACTGGTTTGGGTGGGAAGGGACACCTTCCACTAGAGCAGGTTGCTCCAAGCCCCATCCAACCTGGCCTTGAACACTGCCAGGGATGGGCCATCCCCAAGCATCACTTTGCAAAAGCAGAGCTAAGGAACATGCAAACCAGCACGAAGCTTGGGATAAAGCCATGTCCTGCGTTAAGCTCTTCAGCACTGCAGAGAACTCACGTTGCAGAGGGATGAACAAGCTGACAGCATGTTTTTCTCTGGGAATTTCCCAGCCATAAATGGAAGCAGCCGCCTCCTCCACTGCTGGGGAGCAACTATTCCACTTCTTAAATAAGCAGGCTGACAGCTTAGGAGGGGCAACACACACATAATGGAAGAGAGTTGATCCAGCTGCGTAGCTCCTCATCGAATGTTATTTGAGGACCTATTACCCTATTAATATATATCCATAACGTGAGAGCAAGATGAATGCTATTTGGGAAACAGATTTACATAAACCATCACTTTCCTCACTGGCACTCCCATTCACGGGATGCTTCATGATAAATTCCACTCTGCCTTTTGGTGTAGTTCTGTAACCCAAGTTTGCTTTCCAAGACCAAGGAAGTACTTGATTCCATAAACACATAAATCTCTGGCCAGTTAAAGTCAGTTAAATACCTCACCCTGTCACGCAGTGCCTGATTTATGGTCCCTGAAACACTGGAATCCAAACCTCTACATCTTCCCCTCCGATGCCCAAGTATTTTAATTCACTACCAGCCCCTTCCAGTTGTGATGAACAGGGACATCTACCCCTCAAACACACGCAATACATCGCAGTTTGGAAGGATACAACCTGAAAACCACACACATATTCCTTGCCTTTTACTTCCAAGATCTGTTAAAGCTCAACACAACAAACCCTTCTTCAGCCCAGCTCCCTATCCAGTGCCGGTCAGGAAAGCCTGGCACATGCTGCTGGGGACTTCAGGACTGGAGGCTTGCTTTTGGGAGGAGAAGTTCATCCCTGTGTTTGACGGAAGCGAGATCCTGAGTACCTGAATAGCACAAGGGTACCCACAAAGCAGCATCATTTAACTACGGCCTGAATCTTCAGTGAGGTCAAACATTGCAGACCCCTCGCCTATCTCATCAGGTTAGCCACAGGATCAATCTTCATTCAAGTAAAAGCACAGTGGATGGGAGCTTAGCAGGAAACCTTGATTCCCTACTCATTCATGCTGAAGAGCTGCTCCCAAATTGCACATGCACTATGGAAAATCAGAGCCCGAGAAGGACAGAGAGCCTGCAAGAAAAACTCACACTGTGCTTTCCAGCAGGTTTCCTTTGAGGCAAAAACACCAGCAGCCCTGCCTGGATAAAGCCACAGAAGATTAAGTCGTTTTCCAACCGGAACTCCAGCCTGGAGCATCCATAAGGTGCTGAAATGAAGCTCTGATTGTGAACGGCATTGACTTGGTGGCCAGAGAAGGAAACGCGCAGCCTTCTGCGGCAGAGCCTGCAGGTCCCAGCAGATTCCCTGCTGGAAGAGTTACAAGAATTCCCCATCTCTTCGCTGCCACGCTGACAAGGAACGCCAGGCACTACTTGGGAAGATTGCCTGTGCTGGTTGGTTTTAATTAAGCAAAGCCCCTTGAAAGCAATCCTGGTTATTAACATCGGAACGCACGTGAAGCACAACCTGAGGGACCCGAGAACACGCTGCTCAGCACGCTCCCCACCCCGATGAATGCCTCCCACCTTTGCTTCATTAAAGGAAAAAGGGAAAGAAGAGGAAAGAAGACTGTTTTGTTAATGCATTTCCTCTGGTTTCTGCAGCACAAGGCTGCAGCTCCTCTTCTGTCCCTGTAACAGCCACGCATACCGAGGTTATAAATGGAACCCTTTCAAGACCAGCAGTCCCTTTGATACTAAAATGAGCCTGGTTACCTTACCAGTCCTCCTGGAACCACAAACCTCAATGGCTGCTGCTTTGAAATGCATGGATATTTTACCTTTCCACCCTTTCCTGGGCTGAAAACTGCACAGAGGGCTCGGGACAGGGAACAGGATGCTCAGAGAAGCTGTGGCTGCCCCATCCCTGGCAGTGTCCAAAGCCAGGTTGGACACAGGGGCTTGGAGCAAGCTGCTCCCAACTTTAGGCCCAAGAACTGAGCAGAGCACTTAAAATTCCCCTGCTTTGGGATTCCGAACTTGTGCACACGAGCAAAGCTTTCAATTCCTGCCTCAGACTGGGTTTCATGCTTGGTTTTCCTTCGCTCCTCTTCCTGCTTTTATTCAGCAGATAGGTGGCTGGAACCCAGGCAGGCTAATGAATGCCTGACACAGCAGGCAGTAAATCTCAGCCCAGCAGCTCATCCCAGCTTTATTGCTTTAGGGTTTTCTTTCCCATTGCTGATAATTACAATAATGCACACGGGCAGGGGGCCAAGGCAGGAAGAATTATTGTCTGCAGGCAGATCTGGTGTGAGCTGATAATACCAGCCCCTGTTTGCCTTTGAATTTCAATGGCAGAAATGGCAGCCTTTGGCTTGCTTTAACTTGCTGGAAGGGGAGGAGTTCTCATCTGCTCGTCCTTTATTGACTCTTGGGGAGGAGGATCCTGCACCAGCAGCAAACTGGGAACCGGTGGGGAGCTGCAGTGTTAGCTGGGGTGCAGTTCATACTGGATGCCTAGCAGTGACAACCATCGATGGATCTTCATCCAGAGCTTTACCCTTCCTGCAGAGAAAAAGGGGAATTTCCAAGTACCTGTGACTGCCCTTGAAGCTCCTATTAATGAGGCAGCAGGTTACTTCCTCCTCCTCCTCTAGCTTATCATAAACGGAGCCTACACGAGCCATTGGGCAGATAATGTGCCTGTCAGACATCTGCACTGGGGAAGGGCCATGCTCAGATAGGGAAAGCAGCACTGCAGGCAGTACTGGTGCACAGCTAGTCCCAGCAAAGCCACAGCTCAGCATAGTCTTGGATTCCTGAAGTTGTTTGTGTAACGCAGTTGCCTTTGGCATCCTCTTTCCTACCCCCAGAGAGGCTGAGTTCACATCAACTCGCCTGGAACGTTCCCTGAACAAATGTTCCTGTACCCAGACCAGTGTCCTTTAGAAAGAGATTAATTTATAGGCCTCAAGCATGCAAAACTTGGGTCTAATGGCTGGGACTGGAACGGTTTACCACGAAAGCCACCCTGAAAATAGAGAAACCCAGCACTATTATGCCTTTAATAATCCTTACACAGTGCACAGGTAGGTCCAAATATGTTTCACCAGCCGAGCTGCCTTCCACTCCTCACAAGGATTTCGGGACCTATCTCCATGCAAAGCGTTGGATGGCTGCACTTACAGCCTCTTCCTTCCCCTTTCCAGCAAAACACAGCACCAGAGCCACTGAAAGGCTCCATTTCATGCAGAGATCCTAAGTCATATCGCAGCACATGGAGCTGGACCTATTTATTCCTGGGCTAAACTAAGGCACAAAGTCAAGTGACTTGCCTAAGGTCACCCGTCAGCAGGCTCAGCCTGGTTTAATCCTCAACTCCTCATTGCTCCAATCTGTGCCATCATTTCTGTTGTGCACAGCAAGACTAATTACTGCCTTCCCACTGGAATTACTTGGGCATCCAAACCGCCTCGACTCCGCTTAGGAAAAGCATCTGGCTCTCCTTTTGGATTTCAGCTTCATTATTGAGCTGTTAACATGAACCATCACTGTTCATACCATAAAGGCTTCACTGACAACGGCACGCGTATGGGGGAGTACTGAGATATAACCCTGTTTTGTAACTTCTCCCCACGGTTTAATACAACTCCTTTCTATCTTAATGCTCTTCAGCTACATTAAGACTCAGGGAATAGAATCGCTGTGGTTACCGGGATACAGAGATTCCATAACACACAAGAAAGTACATTTCCAACATCTCCCATCACTTCAAAACAATTTGCACAAAGCAAAAATAACTTCTGGACTCAAACTCATCCCAACTCACACACGCAACACGTCCACTAGCTTTCCCAGTGGGAAAAGCTGGCAGAAAGGAGACCAGGAGAGTAACTTCTGGCTACTGAATCCAAGTGCTTTAGCATTCCAGGGGGGAACAAACCAAAACCCTGCCCTCAAAGCAGCACGAATATTGGTTTTATCTTAGTGGGAGCATCCCAAGGAAGCCTGCAATGTAGGAACTCAGCCTGACCGCCCATGGAACCACTCAGATGACTTAAGATTGTGTTTTTCCCTAATACACAAGTACCCAGAAAGCAAGCAGGAAACTACAGGGTGTATCTTAACAGAGCACCAGGAATTTGGAGTGGCAAGGAAAAATGCCTGGGGGAAAACAAATGCAAGATAAAGGAAAGATAACAAGGGGGAATGCAGTTTGGGTTTGCTTTCCAGCTCAAGTATCCCTCCCTTTACAGCTGTTGTTCAGGATCACAGGTTGGTTCCTGTGCAGACTGCAGTTGGTTTGGAACATGGAAAAACACCCATTTCATACCTTCATGTCCTGCAGTTGGGTAACACACCAACTTCCCTATAGCACACAGGAATAAGCCACTCACTGTGCATCGCTCTAATGAAGCCCTGAGGGTCATGCTGATCGCTTTCCAGCCCAAAATTCACCATCTTCTGGGAAACAAAAATCACTCCAAACCCAAATTTATGGTAATTCTGCTGTCCAAAGAGCCCAGCTCAAACTTCAAATGGGGAAGAGGAATCCATGAGGTTTTTAGGTCTTGCCTTGCCAAACCATGCTGATGACCATCTTCTGAACACAGCAAAGTCCCCGCTCATCTATTTGATCCAAGGGCTGCTTTGCCAAGTGAATGCTGATCCAGATCAAAATGAACAAAGTACCAAAAAGCTATGGATGAGCTTTGCTGTTTTCAGCATCCAAACGGACGCTGTAAGTGTAAATGTAACCACATTTATACTCACATCTTTAAAGCTCCTGGCAAAAGCACAGGTTGCTGCAGTTGCGGTACCTGCTGTTCCCAGATTCAGCTACAGCAAAGGAAGCTCTTTCACCCAAAACAGAAAACTTCAACCTAAACATCACCCCAGGAACTTTCAGTTTTCAGTCCTCACTGGCTCCAAGATAAATGCAAGAGATTTAACTCAGCCAAACCACCTCAGATTCTCACCCCAAACCAGCCTTTCATTCCCCAGCCTGCAGCTGTTCTTGATCCCAGTAAACAGCAGTAAAGCCAATGAAAGGCTGCCGGTTTCCTGCCACTAATGCTGGCAACGTGGAGAAGAAGGAGCAAGCACACAGGAGCAGGTTAAAGCCTGACAAGCACTACCCTCTTGTGAGCAGCAAAGAGGCTCAAGTGCAGGAGGATGGCCCGGAGCAAGCTTCCAAAAGTCCGATGGCAAAAGCTTAGTTTGAAGCTTGTGTCCCATCAGTGAACAGCTCTCAGAAGCATCCTGGTATTACGAGCAGGATTTGGGCTCAAATCTCCCAACTTCCTTCCTCCTTCCGAAAGCAGAGGATAAAGGGTGGACTTCCATCTATTCCCTGGATTGCCAGCGCCTAGATTGAGCAGTCTGACACACCACAAGTCAAATAACAAAGAGCTTTCTGAAGTCCCCTAAAGTTCTGTCAGCAGCAGGGTCACTGAAAGTAAAGGAGCTCAGTAATGGCTTAATGGATTTCCATTTTTTACCCTTTAAAAGCAATCCTGACTAATTTAGTAGCATTTGCTTTCTAAAGCATTAATTTATCAGCCAGGGTTTAATCATCACAGCATCCTATCATAGCCAGGCTAGCACAGAGAAACTCTAATGGCTGTATTAAACAGTCCCTTTAAGGGAAGCAACACATCTCTACTTAGAAGAGCTGCTTAATGCTATTAGAAAATTAAGGGGTCATTTATAGCACAGACAGAGCTGGGTAAGTTGAGATCCCAGTTCAACAGAAGCCAGCCCAGAACCCCAAACAGTTCACACTGCCCCACGTTTAACTGGTGGTGTATGCTGTACAAACACACCTGAGCTTTATAGTTCCTCCATCCCTATCACAGCTGCAGCACTGCATGGAAATACAACAAAATGGGAGAGCTGAATTTTACCTTGGATATAAAAAGAGATTCCAACTTGTGAGCAGGAACTCTGTGTACACTGATACCTGCTTTCTTCAGGTTTCCTTTAGCATTTTCCAGGAATTACCAAGAGAGGGATGGAGATGCTTGCTTCTTTTCTGTCTACTTAGCTGGTGGAAGAAGTTCCATACTGCAGCTGCATACATATGATGGTCAGTTCTCTGCACTTCACCGTGCCTTAAACAGGCAGCACACACCGAGAACTTCCATCATGTCAAATCCTCTGAAAGGTCTCTGAAAGGTATTACTATTCCATCTCTTTTATTGCAAACCCTTTGTCCAGGCTGTCCATCACAGCAGCAAAACTGGCTTTTTTTTCCCTAAAGGCCTAGTATTCTCCAGTAAAGAAATACTTCAAGATATGTTATTTTGAACACAAGGATTCCAACCAACTCCTTGTTTTCCTATTTGGAAAAGGCTATTGGACAGAAGACAGCAACTACTGGTACATAGAGAAGGTACTGGTACTTACAGAAGCTCTTTTGCTTGTTCTGATGCTCTTGTCCAGCGTGATCTTAAGGTCCTTTCCAACCCTAACTATTCTATGATTCGTGATACACACTTGAGTGAGAAAGACATAGAACAAGTTTTAACTTCCTTGGCCCTCCAAGCAGATAGGGACAGCAATGGAAACTCTGCCTTTACACGCAAAGCCCATGCCTAGGACCATGCTTGGAGCATAGATCGATCTGTGCACTGATGCAAAAGGATGCTCACCATTTTCCTAGCCATAGGCTGAGTAGTTTCATTAGAGCTTTCTCTAAGTCAGAGGATGAAAATGTTGCCATAAAGTTCTAACCCCGGGGAGCTGGGGTTTTATTTTCACTGATGGGACTTCAGCCATGGCCTGTTAAGGTGGTTTTTAACTCTAAACATGGCTATGGAGGCATCTCGGCTGCAAGCTTTCAATAGTAACCTCACCAGAACGTGGTAAATCACTGCTGTGGATAAGCCCTATGGAATATATACAGATGTTTGACAACATAGAACAGTTAGGGTTGGAAAGGACCCTCAGATCATCTAGTTCCAACACCCCTTCCGTGGGCAGGGACACCTCACACGTAACACATCAGTACCCAAGAAGGCCATGTTGAAATCAGAGCTTGATGATGCAATAGCATGAGACAGTTAGAAACTGTGTCTCAGTTTCATATCCTTCTTGGGGACCACTTAGAAGAAAAACAACCCTTTAGAGCCCAACTGAGCTCCTGAACAGACTAAATGTGAATTCTCTTGGAGGCTGCCTGCCCCTGCACAATGCCCAGCTAGCCTGGACAACAGTGACACCCATACTAGGTGAATTTGTGCTATGAAGCCAGAAGCATTCAGAGGACTCTTGAGACTTCTTCTATCAGACTGAGGAGGAAAACGGGTTAGGAAACAGGCACAAAATGAACGGATGGGTGTCAAGGTTGGCATGGAAAGGACAAAAGGCCTAGCTATTCCATTAGAGCCTGCCTATATCTTCATCCCTATCAATAAAAGGGATGTATTAGCCCAGAGAGGTGGGAATAATAAGGACAGAGCTCTGCTTTGAGGCCACTATTCCCAAAGGTATTTCTCACCAACAAAGACTGCTAAGCACATGATTTAAGTTTCACTCAGGAGCCACAGTGTTGCATAGGGGACCAACTACACAGGAGACAAAATGAGAGCAAGAAAGTATATCTGCAGACAGCAGGATGAGTGTTTCATATGCAAACTAAGTTCCAGTTTCAGCTCTCTGCAATATGAGCACCTCAAACCTGGCTCGAGTTGATGATGTTCACACCCTGATGCATTCCAACAGGCTGGACCAGCGCAGCATGTGCAATCTGTATCTTTATTTTGTGCTTTACATGACATGTGGTGTTATTTTGCAGCTTAATGGCTATTTTAATCCTCTCCATCACCGAAGAACGTCATCTTTGACGTGATGTAGATGCATACCGTTCAATGGGAGCTGCTTGGAGATGTATTTCAAGAGATATTCCAAGGCAAATCCTTACAAAACCAAAATCTCTGCTTTACTTCATCTGCAGTATTTAAAGCTAGCTGTTATAAACAGTAAAAACCTACCAGCTCCCTATTAGGGGACGAGAAGCAGCTTAAAGGCAGGTTTAATCATCACATACTGTTAAATAAAACAGCAGAACAATATGAGAAAAGCTAACTTTTGGCCAAAATATTGCAATATAGCAACAGGAACCCCAAAAAGCCAAACTGAAACCAAGGACAGCACTGAAGTGGAGTCATCTTCGCTCCTCTCTTGAAGAAAAAGGCCATTTAGAGCCTTCTACACTAGAGATGAAGCTTGCAGTTTTGTGGGTATCTTGATAGCATTCTGCTCTGGAGCAGTTTGCTGTTTGCATGCACAGGACTTAGAAGTTGGCCAGTTCAGAACAGGAATGCTCTTGAAATAGAGCAGCACCTATTACAACAGGATGCCAAGGATGCATTCTAGTCAGTGCCCTGCAATGACAGAGGGAATTAACATGCTGTGGAAAGCCTCCCATATGGGTATATACTGTGAGAAGTATTCTCTTCCTCCCACCAATTCACATGGAAATCTTGCTCCATGTAGTTGCTCACATGTTGTAGTTCCATCCAAACCTCGGAATTTCAGCCTCTACTTCAACATGCCTTTTGCCTGTATTGTGGCATTTACATGGAAGCATATGGGGAAAGACTTCCTGCCATCCTAACGTTAGGAATCAAGCTCTTCTTGTCAGTCTTCCTTAGGGCCACCCTGCTGAGGGAAGGATCTGGTGGAGAGGGAGAGAAGGCAAAAGGACTTTGTCTCTTAACCTGAGAGATGAAGACATCCTGAAGCGAGATGCATTTCAAAGGATGGATTCATTCCTATCTAAACCCTCTGCACAGAACACAGCACGGGGGACTCAAACCCCAGGTGATGACAGTTTTCAGCGTCATTAGCCAAAGTTCTCATTCACCAACCCAAGTAGAGCTGTACACGCACACAATGAGAAGACCAACAAACAGAGAAGGTGAGGGAGAGCCAAGCAAATCACAAGCTGTGATTCAAACCATGAAGCCAGCTCTGGCCAAGGCTGGGATACAGCAGTGCAAGCCTCCATTACATCAAGGCTGAGCTCTGTCAGGCCATTCATCTCCTGCCTTTGTGAGTGGTGAATTGCTTCCGAGCAGGCGGCTGTTGCCCTAAACAGAATCTCCACATACTGAGTAGCTTTGTTGCAGAGCAACTCTCGATGCCATCTGAACAAGACAGCTTTTATCAGGAGCAACAGGGGCAGGAACACTTCTTCCCCAAGCCTCCAGCGGGTCTCTCTTGCTGTGACACGATGCTGTGTGCCAGGCTCCACGCATCCATAGGAACACCCCAACTTCAGTCCATGACCCACACGCTCAGCCTCTTCTGGGGTCTGGTTCTTGCCTAAGTCCTCAGCACCGTGTCCAAAGGCTGAGCTCTAATACACCAACACGTTGCCAACCCAAAATCCCAACTTTCTTGGTTGACCATCAAGGAAAAAACCTTGTTCACTGCTTGAGGTTTTGAGGCTCTACTTTAAGACTGTGGAAACAAAGCAGTTATTTCAAACCCTGCAACTCAAACTACTTAAAGTAACTTAATGTTATCCCAGCAGTACAAATGGGAGCTGTGAGCATCACAGAATAAGTCTGTGTTGGAAGGGACCTTCAATGGTCATCTAACGCCCTGCAATGAGGCCATCAGGATGCTCAGAACCACATCCAGCCTGGCCTTGGATGTCTCCAGGGATGGATGATGCTCCATTCAAGAGTAATAACTGGACACGCAGCAGCATCAAAGCACATACATGAGCACTGCCATACCCTACCCTTGAGAACTCGGCTCTGACCAAGCCCCTCCACGCAGGCTGGTGTGCTGTGCCTGGATCCTGCCACCGCTCCCTTCTTTCGGGTTTCTAAACACGTATGTGTGAAACACTGCAGACATCAAATCCAATTTCTTCAGCAAGAGCTGTGATAAATTATGCAGAGACAGACTCACGTTCAACTGCTGATACAGTCGCTGGGAACTCGGAGCGCAGGCCTGAACCCACATGCTGCATTTCATCTTTGGAGAGCAACACTCAGCAGATAAAAGCCCCTCTCTATTTGAGCCACAATTACCGTACCACTACCAGCCTAGGGAGTCAACTGGTGCTTGGGATTAGTGATTTACAGTTCATGGAGGATCATTTTTGGCAAGTTACTAGTCCCAGTACGAATGGGAAAAGATTAAACAGCGATAAAACACCCTATGACTTAACTTAGACCTGGCAACGTGTCATGCCAAGCCCAAAACCACATAGAGGACGTGGTGCTTAAAAGCTTTATGTTGGAGATTACCGTGGGTCTAAGCAGAGACCAGCTTCTGCTGTGAATATACAATCCAAATCCGCTTGAAACAGGAGTGCATCGTGTTCATTGTGACAGATGGCAACGGCAAGACTTTGCTTTCTGTTCCTGTCACTTCACACCACAGCATCAGAACCAGTGGAATTCACCACGCCAAAACCCCAAAGAAGAGGGACAAAGCTTTCAACGGGAGCTGGAGCTAAAAATAACAGAAGGGCCTTTAAAGAGCAGCCCAAAGATGAAACAGAAATGCAAATGTTTGGCTTTTGATTTCAGCACTGCAGTTAGCATAGGGCAACTCCTGGAAAATACCCAGCACTCCACCAAGGCTGTTTCATCTCCGCTATAGCATCATCAAGAGACCATTTCCGAGGTCTCCTCTCTGACTGCTTCAGTGCTTTGAGGTGGCAGATTAAAGAAGGCAAGCACAGCATCTGTGTGAGAAAATGCAAGCTCCTGTTGCACAGAGTTAACAGAAGAATGCAAGAATTTGAACCCCCAAAACACTGACGACACCTCAGAACGTATCAGACATCTGAAAACAGAACCGAAGCAGCAAGTGTTTGTTGGAGGGGGAAAAAAGGACCTAAATAAGGGAACTCTAGAGGTTAAACACTACTTCTATTTAAAAGTGATCAGTAAAATGATCCTTCTTAAATGGAAACTTCCCTATCAACCTGCTGTTACAGCCAGGAGCCCCAGACATCACTGTGTGCTTGCAGCCGCCTCGACCTGCATCGAAAGACCCTTTTGGCTGCTGTAATTTTGTTAGAGAGAAACTATTGCATGCAGTCACTTAAATGCATCCCTGTCCCAGAGCCAAAGCCTGGCATCCGAGTGCTGAAGCACGCTTAGCATCCACGCTGCACCTCTGCATGGTACCAGGTTGGAATCGCATTGCCAAGAGGAGAGCCATAACACTACTGATGGCTCGGTGCCTTACCTGGAGCCAAGACACATGAAGCTTTAGTGACATTCCTGGGAAGGAACAGTCAGCTCCCACCTTCTATGGGTTTCTCTTCAGGCTGCAGCTGTGCTGGCCATTTCTAAGCCCTTCCTATTTGGTGACTTGCAAAACTCAGGCTCAAAGTCATCATTTCATGATGTTTTTCAGTCCCAAAAGGCACCAAGGAGTTGCTGATTGCGCCTCTTCTGTAAGCTTCTTTAAAGCTGGCTGCACAGGATAGCAACGGCAGAGCCAGCTCCATCAACTGGAGGCAGCCACAGCAATCCACCACACTGCTGACCAGGGCAAAATCCTAACAGTTGGAATAACTGGTGGGAATCTCCAAAGTTCAGAAGAGGAAACCCCCAAGAAGAAGCCTACAAAGAAGATGAATTTAAACTCTGTATTGCCACTGCTCAGCAGGCTTGAGAGCTAAGAGTGAGCCCAGATGCTACGGCAGGAGGTTAGAGGTGGATGAGTTTTAAGGTCCTTTCCAGCCCAAACCAGGCTGGGATTCTATGAAGTGCCACCAAGAGCAGCAATTCTGACTCCTCACACTAGTTAAGAGCGACTGGCACTAAAGATATAACCCAAAAGGAAGGGCTGCCATGGATAAACTCGTACAAGAACATGATTGCGGCTGACAGCACGAAACACAACCAAACATTATAACTAAATTTAATCCATATAAGGGCCTATCTTTCAAAACTAACACATTTATTCTCTCTCCCTCTGGCTGTACACAGAAAACCCAGTGTAATACATCAAACCCAAGCGCTGGTAAGCGGCTTAGCCACATGCATTTCTGGTCAGGTGGGTCCCTGATTACATAAAGCCAAGCAGGCTGGTTTGCTGTCAGAACGATGCCTTTAACACTGTTTGCAGGCCATGAGGATTCTCATTGTTCAGCCCAAGTTGGAACTTGGGACAACCACACAGAGAGGTGCAATTGTGTGTTTTAAACACAGAATCACAACCTGCTTTGGAAGGGATCCTTAAAGCTCACCCAGTTCCAAGGGCAGGGACACCTTCCACTAGAGCAGCTTGCTCCAAGCCCCTGCATCCAACCTGGCCTTGAACACTGCCAGGGATGGGGCAACCACAGCTTCTCTGGGCACCCTGTGCCAGCGCCTCAGCACCCTCACAGGGAAGAGCTTCTGCCTAAGAGCTCATCTCAATCTCCCCTCTGGCAGGTTAAAGCCATTCCCCTTGGCCTGTCCCTGCATCCCTTGTCCAAAGCCCCTCTCCAGGTTTCCTACATCCCTTTTAGGCACTGGAAGATGGGGTGAAGGTAGTGAATCTGCAAACCTAATGGTTAGAAATTCCACTAAACCCAGCCAAACTCTCTCTTCTGAAATGCACATTTTCTTGTGCTCGGTCTCTCAGTAATTCACTTGTTTCTTTCCCCTACAGCACGTAACCTGAAGCACAACTTGCCCTGTTTTAGCTGAAGTTACCCTTTAGCCTGCTGCTTCCAGTGAGGAGCCACCAGCCCTCCTGAACCAGAGAAGAAAAACAAGTATGCCACTTGGTCAGGCCACAAGAAAGAGAAACCTGCCCATTTACTTCACTCACATCTTCCTTCTTGCTGCTTTATAACTTAGTAGTAAGCATACAATACATATACGCATCTACAGAGTTCCTTTGAGGCTTTGTACAATGTTGTCAATCTATTTCCTCTCTCCACACCCCTTAGTGCAGCAACAAAGCTGAAAAATGGCAATACTGGAATGCAAATAACAAAATTAATACAGTCAAAGTGCCCTAAAGACTCCATTTAAGATAAACAGGAAGGTAAAAGCTGTGGCAAAGAGCTATGGGCCAGTAGAAAGAGCAGATAGTGGCATATAGAATCAACTAGGTTCGATAAGACAGTCAAGATCATCAAGTCCAACTGCTCCCCCAAGACAGTGCATTTCTCTTCTATTTCCAACTGAAGACCAAGGTTTTGGTTTAAGTACGCTTACAGAAGCAGATGCTACAGTCAGAATAACTTCTATAGACAACATTAAGGTCCAAATGCCCCCAAGAAGACACATAAAGAGTAAAAAAACAGGTATAATTTTTACAAGCATCATCTAAGGAGAAGCTTAAACGGCGTACAGAGCACTGACACTGCATTAATCCTTCCTTTGCACTGTAAGGGGCTGAAGGAGTAGCTGTATGCGATGATCATAAAGCTCACACCCAGCAAAAGCCACCTACACAATAGGTTTGAATAGCTCTCAGGAGATGCAACGAACACATTAACACCAAAACCCACCGGCAGAGACATTAATGCCCAAAACCCCTTTGAGAGAGAGACCATAAATATTCCACACATGAAACAAGAGGAGCTGAAGGCCTTCTCCAAAGAGCAGGGCTTACCTTGCCACGGCATTCCACAATGCAGCAGGAATTCCAGAGCCTCTGCAATAGCAGATGTCCATCTGATGGGCTTTATCCCCTCGCACACAGCTCTGCTTTAGAGATGCTTTTGTCGAGGAACCCTTTCATAGGAAATTCTATTCCCTACCAGTTACTGGGAAGCGTGAGGGAAACCAAAGGCCACAGGCTCCAGGCTGGAATTTTACTGCTTCTCCTCAGGACTTCAACAGAGGAGTGGAAATTTCCCCTAGGTGGAGTTCTTTGTTCAATGCAGCAGGCAATTACAAGTCCCCAAGGGCTGCAGAAATGGCACAAGGCTCATTTCTGTCGGTGCAAACTGAAGCACACAGAACGGATAACATAAAACACATCCTTCTGCTGCAAAACACACTGCTGGGGGGGGGGGGGGTGTGGGGGGTGGGTGTCTCACCCCAAATCCTGGTGGTTTGGAACAAGCAGGTAAGCATTTGGGAGAGCTTTGGAAACAGCCATTGGAAGCAAACCTGATTAAAGAGAAGCAATACCGAGTCTGCATCGCCTCTGATCTGATTAGACTAAAAGGTCAAGTGATAAAGAAGAAACTTTGCATCTTTGAAGGCCTCGAGGGCACCGCACAGGCAGTTTATCATTGGGATACACATCCAATTAGAACCGATTTCTCCTCTTTCCCCAGCTGGCATCAACGTCGCTGTGGCAGCGGGCACCGAATCCAGCACAACCCCAAGACACACACTGCTCAAATGCAACACCAAGAGCTGCGCATCAGTGATTCCTCCAAGCTCTTCTATTCGGATTCATCCAGAAAAGGCACTGTTAAAGGTTATCTGCCATCAACCACAATGAGCTGAAAGGGAGACTGACTGTCCCCAGCCACCAGCCCTTGGGAACGCCCTGGACAAAGGTTCAGGTACCAGCAATTCAAAGGAGAAGACACATCTGCCACTCCCAGATGTGTTTTCGATGGCAAAGAAAGGCAGAAACTCAAATTGTGGTCCCTAAGAGGATTACTGGGTGCTCTAGGGACAGGGACTGGTGGCTGAGATCATCAAGGAAAGCAAATCCACCTAAACGGGACCGTGCCAATCCAACTAAACTAATCACTGCAGCCACTGCTATGGGTTTTCCTTAACTCCATCTTCAAACATCACCTTTATTACTACAAATAATAAATAAGCAATCTCCTGTCTATTGGTCATCCTGTTATCTGGCAGCATCCAATAGGTATCGCAGCCTAAAACCCCAAACCAGTAACCATTCCGCTCCCTAAGCTCCGCATCCATGAGGAAACCTGGCAGCAGCAGAGCCTGGAGAGCTGCAGTCCCCCACAGACATGGCAACGGCAGAGGATGCAGCAAAAGGAGGAATTCCAGTGACATTTTGTGTCAGCGGATGCTGTTGTGTCTTCAGAGGATGCACACTGTGCTGAGGACAAGCTATGCACTAACACTGCCCCACACCAGCCTGCAATCCCAACCCTAACACAGGATGAGGAATGATGTTGGAAGGGTTTCACTGCCATCAACACCCCCCTTCTCATGGGTTGCCAGCCCCTCCTGGGGTGCTGAGGGCTCCTTTAGCCAATCCCTCTGCCCATCCTGTGAGTGGCAAATCCCAGGATCTGATTCATCGGATGGACACCGGGCTTCGGGATGAAATTACAGCTGGCATTCTGTAGTCCGCAGCAGCAGCTTCCCAAAGGGATGTGCACAAGGCTGGAATTAGCCTCGGATATGACAGAGGAAGTGACCTGCAGCTGGAGGAGTTCCCAAACAAGCGCAGAGAGCTCAGATTTAACGGGGCCACCCCAAAGGCAGCCAGGGCAGTCCCCTTCCACCGAGGCAAAGCCAAGCAAGCGGATCTGACACCCTCAGCGCAGCCCCAACGGGCACGAGGTTATCCTTCTCCCAGTGACAATTATCACCACGTTCCATTGATGTATGGAAACGGAACAGCAGGAATGGTCCAAGGGAGGTGGAACACTGCTCTCCATAGCTGTCGAGAAGTCACTGAGTGATATCACGCAACACACATGCAAAGCTATTACAGAGCCCCACTCATGGCCACTTATTCACTACCCCCAGCTCCAGATTTGAGGCAGATGCTCTGCTTAACCAAACCTGCTTGATTTTCCTGCAAACCAGCAAGTCAAGCCATGCGCAACAGCCACAAGCCCGTTCTTTATCCATCCAATAACCCAGAACCTACACAAGGCAGCTGTATCCCCAGCCAACAGCCACGCACCGATTCCTAAACCCTACTGATGTGCCACCTTTGAAGCCCAGCACGTCCTTTGCCCTTTGTTTTGCTGTTTCACTCGAAAAGGCAGGTTATGGTGTGAAGTTCTTCAATCAGGGTTTTTTTCATCCCCATTTTGTTGTCGAGATCGAGAAATCACACGAAGTTTTGGGGGTTTAGGGGTAAAGTCGGGATTTCCCCCCCTCCAATTCCATTCATAGAGAGGCAAATGTAATATACATTCATGTATTGGTGTAGATATGTGTGTCTGGGGTACAGTTAAGATATCCCACTCTCCAATTACTTCCATGCGGAGACATAAACGTAATACGTCCATGGATATACACAGGTATAGATGTGCGTGTATTTACGCATATATATTGCGATATCTAAGCCATTTTCATATCAACTGCAAACCCTTAACCCCTGCCTGAAGCATCCCCTCCAAAAAAACAAGGAAACGGCTCAAGCCCGAGGATTTACTCGGGATTTACCAAGCGGATGCAATCAAACGGATCCGTTTAACCGAGGCTTTTCTCTCCCAAACTGCGCTCTAATACTCTCCTAAGCTTCTAGACCAATCCGAAGCTCCCCGCTCCTGCACCGTGCCAACAATGCAGAGGTCACTTCCCAAAGCAAGCCCCGACCGCGGAGCATCCCGACGGGACGAAGCTCCCAGTCCAGACCCGAGGCCTGCGGTCTCCGCCTGGAAGCGCTCTGCCTGAAGACACGGACCCACCACCCGATGAGAAGGAAGAAGCCGCTCCAGCTCCCTCTCCCTTCAGCGCACCTCCTGCCCACCGCAGCCCGGCTCTCATCCACGGCCGAAAGGGCTTGCAACACCCCGGTAGAGACGGCGAGAAAGTCCCACCGCGGCCTCCCCTCCGCCGCCAGCCAACGCCCGGCGCTCAGGCAGCCTCCCAGGGGAGCCCGCTCCCTCAGCGGGCAGCGGCACCGGCCCCCTCGGCTCGTACCCACCTCGATGTACCCAGCGAGCGTGGCCGCGGGGCCGGCCAGCCCCAGCAGGAGCAGGAACGGGAAGCGCAGCGCCGGTGCCATCGCCTCCACCCGCCGCCGCCGCCGCCGCCGCCCAAGCGCTACTGCGGCCTCCGCGCCCCCTCGGCGGGAGCCGCCTCGCGAGGCCCCGCCCCCCCGCCGCCTCTCCCAATCGCGGGGAGGGAGAGGAGTGATGTCACGCAAACCCCCTCCCCGCTTCAGCCAATGGCCGCGCCGTCGCTCGCCCGGGTGGGTGAGGACGCCTGGGGGTAGGAGCCACGCCCCCTTTTCGCGCTACCAGCCAATAGGAGGCGGCGCGGGGCCCGTTGCCCCGCCCACGGGGGTGAGTGTCTTCTCCGCCCGAAAATGGCGGCCAGTGCTGAGGCGAGAGCGTGAGGGGAGGACCCCGGTGGGAATTCCACCCCCTTTAATGTTAGATATAGACTATAAACGTACACCAGCGACCGACTCCTTATATAGGGGAGTATAAAGGGGCACGGGGCCTATGGCCATGGGGGTTTATAGGCTATAAACCCTCCCTCCTCCTCCCCCCACGCTGCAAAGAGAGGGGTGTAGTAATAAAAGGAAAATAAGGCAATTTCCTCATCTTTTCTGCTTTAAAACAATGAGTTATAAAATAAAGCTATCTCTACATCTAGGCCCAGCTTCTTGACCCCCGTGCTACCCACAAGCTCCAAGCCCTGCTTGATGTGCAATGAAAACCAACGCTATCGTGGTAAGTTTTTATTCCTTTTTAGTGCTTTTTCTCCTTAAAACACAGCTGTTGGATAATAATCACCAGTTGCTTCATCCTGTCACCAACACAGAGGGCAAAATCACCGTGGGGTGCTGCAAAGGCAACACAACACCCACCACAACCCTGTGTAAATGCAGCAAAGCTCTTTGTACAGGTTATTTAAATGGACACACATCTCTACGATACAGCATCACAACCATCATCATCACCACCACCACCTTCTTCTCTTCTGCCTCTGGTTCCTTCCCATGCAGATACTCTGCCACAGCCAATAGCACTGTTTAAAGACACATTTAAGCTTTAAACCCAATTGGCACCAACACTGCTTTCATTTCACCCTATTTTAATTTCACCCCATGACTTTTATAGCAAGGAGTTAAATAATCAAGCCCTTCTGGAACAAAGAGCTACCAAGCTGCTGCTACAGTTGCCCTTCCATACTCTTACTAGTGCCTTCTTAGCCTTTTCTTTGGCTCGAGTCACATACTTGAGTCACTTGGATGGAAATACATAAGGTGGAAAAAAAGACCAAACTCAGAGTTAAAGACTTCCATTCTCAACTTCTATATTCTCTATATGGCTCTTAGAAGCACTATTGTCTTCAATGGGTGAAGGGAATATTGCTGAAGTGTTGCAGTGGGGGTAAATCTCTATACTAGGTCAATAAGCAGCCCTGTTGTAATTAAACCAGCTGACTAGACCACTACTCTCTTATTATGGTCTTTTCTACGGTATTTCAAACCCCTTAAATCTCTTTTACTGCAGTCCTGCTGTATATTCCCTCTGGCATATGTAATTCCCTTCTCACCTTGGCCAAATTCAGCTGGAAAAGGGGGTTTTGGCAACTGATACATTTTAGTGCAAATCCTTGGGTGTGCAATATAAATGCACATGTAAATAACAGGCCATAGAGTTAAGCTTTTCACTTGTCTTAAAGGGATGTATTTTCCTTTCTCCCCAGGTCAAAATGTACAAGCTCTTTAGAAAGCTTTGGATAAGGGCTTTCTTTCAAGGTTGAATTTATATAGCGTTTTAAGTGCTATATAAATTAATATACTTTTAATACTTACTATTTATGTAGTGCTTTGGTGTTCATGTTCACAACCCCTGTTAGCTAATGCATTCTGCGCATGGCAGAAAGAGCTGCAGGAAAGAAAAAGGCTTTTTAATTGGGGTGATGTGAAGACTTGATTTGGGGGGCAGAAGAGAAAGCAAGGTCATGATTGCAAGGGGTGCTCAATAACCTGCAGCTCAAGTCACCACCATCTTAAGTACAGAGGTTTGAAAAGGATGAGGACCCCAAGACAATGTGAATTCCCACAGCCACATGGATATAGCACTTTATGATAGGATAATGGCAGTTAACATCAAAACAAGTGGCATTCCCCAATGCAGCCATGACATACCAAACAGACACCTGATTCACTTGGAGCATGTTTAAGGAGACAGCTCCATTACAACAGCGTTAAGCCTGCTCCTAGTACTACACTGCAGACACACCAGCATGGAAGCCCTGCCACGAGGCTGCAACACAGCCTATTCCTGACCATCAGTGCTCAGCTCCCTGTGTAAAAACAAGTGACAGATCACTAGTTGAAGAATAGCAGATTCCCCTTCATACACAGAGCAGTCACCCCCCCCAAAAAGGGAGGTTCTAAGCCACAGGAGCTTGTTCTTTCCTTAATGCTCATATGCAACTCAATTCATGACTGCTGGGTAGCAGGTAGGAAGGGAAATTGAGATGGTGTCCAGCAGAATGCAAATGTAGTCCAAGCAGGTGAGAAAACGCCACACTTGCAGCATGTAAAGGCCTTGGAGGGGGTGGCTTTCAGATGAGCACTTAAGTCAACATAGGAACAGCAGGTTACACTGCTGCAGGGATGCTGACACTCGCAGTGGTCATGGTTAATTCAACATGTAGATATATTCCAGGTAACTGCCTTGTGGATTCTTATCTGTTGCCTCTGACAACAGCACCAGTTGGAATGAATGCTGCAATGCTGCAGCATTCCTTAGAACACCTTTCCTCTTGGAAGCTGCCACCTACTACACAGGGTTAACATTTACTTCCAAGAATCCCATTTTCTATGCTTGTTTCAAGGGCTTTTGGGGCTCTTTTCCCAGTACATCTGTGCTAACAAAGCACTGAGAATGTTGTGCTCACCTTTGACTGCTGCTGTTTATTCTGTAAAGAGTTTCAAGTGAACATCTCTGCCCATTATCACTTGCAAGACCACAACTGTGTAAATGCAAAGAGCATATTTATGAGTGCAAAAACATGCCCTCTAAGGGCAATGTTAAACTCCTGATAAAAAGGGCAAACAGATGTTGCCAAGGAATGTGTCTGGTACCATTAAAGTCGCTGGGAGCAGCAGCATTAGTGCTGAGATCCTGCCAGTACCTGCAGAATGAGCTCAGAGAAGAGAGCAAGGCTTTGAATAGTCTCACCATTCTATTAAAACTCCACAAATTAAAGCATAAAATTGATCTAGCCTGGAAGAGCTAATGTGATGCAGCTCTTTTAATTGAAAAGCTTGATTCAAGTTGTAAAGGGCAGATAGTATCATTCCTACTAGCTCCACGTGCCAGGTATGGACAAGTTAGAGGTTGCAGAGGAAGAGCTGAGTCAGCCTCGGGTTTAGGAGGTAGAGTGCAGACAGAAATGGCCATAGCATGTGGTGGGCTACTGTGAAGGGGACTCTTTCCAGCACAGTTCAGCACTGTAAAGAATACTAAACTTGAATGAATGATGTTCAGTTAGCTACCACAACTCATCACAAGCCACACTGCTCGAGGACAAGGTCTCTCTCCATCAGCAAGGCTGTATGAGGGGCATAAAGCAATGGAAAACTTATCAGCCACTATACCTTTATCCAGCATCCAGCTGTGGAAGTGCCTGTGGGAAATAATACTCCAAGCCCCACAAACATCTGTATTTGGCTGCAAGATTTCCTGGTGGAAATCTAGGGCTTCTGCTGGTTTGCAGTTCAGTCTTCCATCTGTAGGGAAACGCACTGCAGAGAAGGTGTAGGAAGTCCAGCAGCACCGAGATGAAGGAAACCACTGAAGAAGCTGGGCTTAAGGTACAAAGTATACACACAGGATGAAGATGTTCCATAGAAAGAGGGTAACACAAAGTGCAGAGACCTTCCAGGCCTTGAAAGATAACACAAGGCAGGCAGGAGTTTAAATAAAGGGGGTTCCTGTGGGAATAGAGTGAAGGATGGGATGGAGAAGAAAACAGATGCCTTGCAAATGGAAACAGATAGGAAAAACAGGACTGAAAGGAGTAATTGTAGGAAACCAGCACAGCAATCTGTGAGAAGGAGTGACACAGTAAATAAGGGTGGACAGTAAGCCTGTTTCTCCTCAAAGACATCTTTAAAAGGGCTCGGCAGGGAAGGGAAAAGTCTTCCCTTTATCATATCGATGAATCCTTATGTCTTCATGGCCATTTTCCTACTGCTCCTGTTCAGTGCCATTAATCTGCCTTCCATGCAGGTGTCCTGAGGGTTTTTTTTTGGCGGGGGGGAAGAGGTTCAATCAGCAGTTTGTGCTATGTTCATCTCAAACAGCACAATCCTTGCCTACAGCATGTAACAGACCATTAAAGAAAGAATAGTCGCTCTCCCATAACTGCAAACCTCAGAACAGCCCCTTCTTTTAGGTCCAGGAGTATCACTGCTTTGCTGAAGGACATCAGCACAGAAGAGGTGGCAACGCCTTGGAAAATGACTGATACATCAACTGAGGATGCTTAAGGTGAGCACAACAGGGATGTGGCTGCTAAAGGAAGCTGCTGCTCCTTCAGAACTCTGCATACAAATCTCAGCAGGCAGATAACGTGCTAAGTCTACCACCTCCTCTGCTCTCTAGATGGAGGGCAAAACCAGCAGTGAGTTGAACTGAACAGTTTCTTCTTTTGAAGATGAAGACTACCCAAGGCAAAAGCAGCATCTCAAAGACACAAGCAATCCTTTGCTGGGATAGATTTGCACATCTGTAGCAGTCGCTATCGGGAAATAACCTCTGATATGTAGTTCAATAAAGTACTAAGTGTGGGCTCATATTTAGGAGCCCAAATACAAAACCATGAGACCCTAAGCACCTTTTTTAGCTATGGATCAGTTTTCTGAATATACAAACTGAGTATTTATGCTGCTCATTTTCTCTCTTCAGATGGATCCATGGCTTTGGACACTGGCAGAATCTCGAGGCCTGAAGAATCATGCCTGAATCTTCTTCCAAGAGCTGTAGCAAACACTTAACCTGATACATGGAACTTGAAGGCAAGAATCTAGAGGTCTACCAATAAGGGCCTTAGAGAGAAAAGAAGCTGCATTGCAGGAAAGATTTAGTAAACTCACCTTCTTGCATTGCAGTATCTTCCCACAATGGGCTGGAGGCATCCTGTCATCTTCATCTCTTCTAGTCCACTGCGATGGCAGAAGTGTCACTCAGTCTCTATAGATGGCAGGATCAATCACCTGGATATCAAGGCAATCAAACCATGAGCCATAAGAGAGCTTAAAGAAAAACACAACAATTAAGAAGAATCCACCAACAACTGAGCATATTTTGCACAGGTATCGGCTTATTATGACACAGATTTCTCCTGTTGTCCTTGAATAACCTTCCTCTCCTCTCCCCTCATCTGCCTGCCCGTCTCACTCCGACAGTCTCATTTCAACAGTGTGAAAGGTTGTTCATTTTATACAAGTCTTTCACAAGAGATGAAAATTCAACTATGCTCTAATTAGCTGCCGTTCCACATAAGTCACTGTTATTGCAGCTTTTAGATTAGAACTAAATTTGTCCCACAAATGTGTGTCAAATATTACAGTGGAATGATTAACGATATCACACATAATGGAAGGATTAAGCAGTGATGCAGGAGAGTCGCTGGAGAGGAACAGTTTAAGCTGCTTTCTAACTCCTAATTTTTGGCCTGGATGGTAAAAGAACCTGAAATTGAAAATAAAAACGGCTTGTGTGACTGGCAAGCAAGAGGAGATCTGATTTACGACTGAATTCTTCATTCAGTATTCACTGGTGGATTAAAAGCCAAATCATCCTAACAAACAGCAATGAACAACATTGAATCTCAAAAGCTCAGGACTCCCGGTGCTGAATAAACGCAGAATCACTTCCAGCAGCTTTGAAGATAAGTGCAATTCAACAACAGAAAACCTGCCCCTCCTTCCCAATCAGGTCTGATTCAGTGCCTGCTGCATCAGGCAGCATGGAATAACCTGTGCTGACAAGCTCCTTGATGGCACACCAAAGTCACCCTTTCTTCCCCCCATTGCTTGTTTGTGCTGTTACTCAGCCTGCAAGCAACAGGGTGTGTTAGGAAGTAACTTCCAACACAGGAACAGACAACAAGGAGTTGTACAGTGTCTGGATCTCATGTGTGATACAGCATTAGCCCTGGGAACTGTTCTTTCTCACCAGTGGCACAGTAGTCTTAAGTGCTGGTGCAAAGCAAAATAACTACACCAAAACTCCCTTCCTTACTCCTTGATATCCTTGTATAACATTTCCTGTTACAGTCATCATTAGAAGGTGGCTCCCAACCACCCAGTCATTCTTTTTATGTCAACACAGGAATATTTACTTTAGCTTCCCAGGATACACACCCTGAAGAAAGGGAGTTGGTGCCCCAGGGACCTGCAGCGTTGCCCTCCAGTGCCTGTCACCACATCACACTTAGGAAGGAGCTGAAAGAGCTTGTGCTGATGAATAGTCTCATCTCTGATATTTACAGGGAATAATCAGTGGGATTTAGGTATTCCCAAGCACAGGAATTCACGTTTTTAGACCTTGCTCTAAAACTTTAAATGCCCTAAATACAGATGGTGCTCTCTAGTACTATTCATGTATGATTTTATTCAAGAGAGTGGCTTCATATTCTGCACTGGCTTTATTATAACCTTTGCAACAGAGTTGTTTGGAGGGCCATAAGAAAGAGAAGTAGCAGGACTTTCAGAGCTTTGAAGCTTCTAAGGCAGTAAGAAGTTAGAATACAGGTTCTCTTGGCAATAAGAAACCACGTACTTGAAGTCTGTTCCAGTTGAATAAAGGCACCCAGCAAGATGCAGCTGAAAGGAACTGCATCATCTGGGTAAAAGAGGAATCCCAGTGTCTCCAAGGGAAGGAGTGGACCACATACAGCTTTAACCCTATGGCCTGAGGGGAGAACAACCTCCTCAATCTGGCTCCTGAATCACATTGACTCAGAGGACAAGTCAGCCCTGAGTGCTCTTTGTTTTCAATTGCTCTTTTTCATTTACAACTTAGTTTTTTTACTATCATTTTCCCCTCTCACACAGGAAAAGTGGGCATCCTGCATTTTGCCATCCCAGTTAGCCAAAGCTTGAAGGTCCCTTTTTATCCCCCCCCCAAAGTCACACAATAATGAAGACACCAGTTCACAGGAGACCTTCCCACCAATACCAGCATATCCTGTGTTTCATGATGCAGATTACAAGGCTTTTTCCAAGTCTGGATTTTCCTACCTTGTCTTAGGGTTGACTCCCTAAGGTCTCCAGTGAGATGGAGCTGATTGGCTAAGTTATATAAAAAGAGTCTTAAGTAGAGCACTCTACTGAGGTTTGAGTTTTTCCCTTTAAAATGCAAATGCCTGGTAGTTAATTCCCTTTTGGGATTTCAGAGCTGCATTTAAAATGGGGAATGATGATACAAAAATACACTTCAGAAAGCATCGCAGGATGAGTAATGAACCCTTCGCCACGTGAATACAGATTTTGCTGGTCAGGCAAACATCTTCATTCAGCTGTATTTCAGTAGCTCTCTCAAAGCTGCTTTTGGTTAAGTTTCTCCTCCACCTATAACCTGGTGCAGTCTCCAGGAGGGCAAAATTTCACCATGCTTCCTATTTAACATCCCATTTAAATATACCAATATTCTATCAAGTATTATAAATGCCTCCCTCTTTTCTGCTAAAAGAGCCTAATGATACCTTTTCCATGCTACCTGAAACTACAGCTGGATGACAGACCTGCTTGTTGGCTCCTCTGCTGACTGGAAAGGCTAAAAAGCTATCCAAGGAAGTGTCACCTTCAATCACTTTTCACTTCCCAATTTCAAAAGGAGTGTCTTCCATCTCACTTTCTTTTTCCATGATTCCCAGTTTACTCCTAAGGGGAAGAAATAATAAGTGTTTTATAAGGATAATTATATCCTTAGATCAAACAGTGTTAGAAACACCTACATGTGCACATAGACACACCACTACAGCCTTCCACAGACATGGGGGATGCAAAGTGCTCTAACCTGCATTTAAAACTGAGTGTTCCACTCTTTGCATGACCAGGCCTCAAGGAACTCAACTGGATTCCTTGTATTTGTTCTGTTTTCTGGAAGATACACCTTTATATAAGCCTTCAAAAGGATTCACTTCTACGCATACTGGCACAAACACGTAGCCCATTCTGAATAAGCCTTATATCAGGAAAGGATAGGGCTGTGCCATTGTGATACCAAGCCCACAGATCACTAAAAGGGAGCTGCAAAGCCTCTAGCCATCTTTTGGAAGGTCTAACCCTGTGATCTAGTTGAAGAACTACAAATTATTTGTATTTGGATGCACTTGCCTAGGTGCAAAGCACGAGCTATGGCCAGGGAGAACATGCAATGGTGTGGAATAGAGCAGACCCCAAGCCTGGTCCCCCTGGCTAATGCTAGCCACGGATCCATCACTGACATCCTTGGTGTGGTCCACAATTAAGCACCATCTCAAACCCTGAAAAGCAGCAAATGACACAAGACTTACATCAAGTTTTGCCTCTGCCTGTATGAGAAAAATCGACTATATCAAACAGTCAAACTTCCCCTTTCTGCCCTGCTTTTGTTTCAGTGTTTTTCTGCAAATTATCCCAGTTCCCCAGGCTCTGTGCTCCCTTTTTTTGTTAGAGATCAACTTCAATCAAACCCCAGATCTCAAAGTTCCCAAACAACCAACAAAGGCTGCATTTGAGCATGTTAAATTTGAGAAGTCACAATAAGGGCTGTGGTAGGATACTGTGAGATCACTCACAGAGGACTATTACTTCATTGTGAATGAAAACAGCATCTGGCACAGGGCAGGAAATCATTTACCAAGAAGCACAGCAATGAAAAAAATCAGATTCAAATGAGTTTATGGCTACACAAGCTCTTACTTTCATGTCATGGAAGGTTCTTGCATTGCTCAAAACAGGTCTTTAAAGTAGGGGAAGGACAAACACCACACAGGTTGAGCCTTTTTTCCTCCTTCCGCTCCAAAGCTTGCCATAGCTTTCCAACAATGGCATGATTCACTATTATTCCATAGGGAGAGGAGCCTGCATTTTTAGTGTGGATTTATGTTATCAAGCTACATTCAGTCTTTAACCAGGTTTCCTTTAATAGCTGACAAGGAGATAAACCCCCAGCAGGTGCTGCAGGAATACTGACTTGTCTTTTAGTCTTAATCACACCTTTAATGGGCTTTGCTGTGTGGCACTTGCCCTTTATTAAATTCAATCCCATTTTGTTAAGCATTGTTTCTACAACCACTGTAAGAGAAAGCAAATAGGTCCAAATAATACTAGATAAAGGATAAACTTCGGAAGGAAAACAGGAGAACAGGCATCACCAGCAGGTTTCCTTCACGTTCTGCAGGGAATTACTGAGGAGGGGACAGGGAATGGGAGCCAGGCTCCGGAATTCATTACAAAGATGAACAGAAGAGGTAACACTCATTTAACAGCCAGGCTTTTGCATTCAGGGAGGGCCACAAGGATGTGAAGTGACTCTTTCAACTTGTTAGGGTATTATTGGATGATGCAGAGCTTGCCAGGGACATGAATTCAGCTGGATCAGACTGATCTGAGAAGCATTTGAAGCATATTCCTGTCCTTTGCCTGCCTAAAGGCCTTAGCAACTGCAATAACAACTTAAGACAACCTCACCACAGTAGCAAAGAGACTTCTCAGTGTAAAAACCAGCTACTGCTTGGATGAGCCTGCAGATGACAAGTCTCCCAATGAAAATGACTCCAGATTTGCTGTAAGGAACACCCTTGGTCCTTTACCATTCAGGCAAATTCACTAACCAGCAAATCCAGAGCTTTTTGGAAATCAGAGGGCAAATTCTGGGACCCTTTGATCAAGCTTACAAACCAGATCCTACCTAAGCTCCCACTGGAGTGCATTGGCTTTAAAGACAGCCTTCCGGAGCAAATGGATTTGAGAGCACTGGGAAATCTCCCTTCTACTGGCAGCAAAGCTCTTAATACAGATGTCCAGAAAGTTTCCTGCAAGGCAGAGGCAGGGCAAATGTACTGGGATGCAGGTCACAGGAATGCTCTCACCTGGAACAGCACCAAAACACATTGGGAACTGCAGCCCCATGCTCAGGCAAGCAAACCCTGAATTTTTCCACTGTATGCAAGCTGAGGTTACAGGAGTTCAAAGCCTGTAATAACAGAGAAATGCCAAGTCCTGTCATAGCTGTGGGGGAAAGAATGCTCTCACCTTACTGTGTAAATGCAGTGCTTTGAAGGAAACACCTCTGTTTTGGGTCAGACTGGCCCAGCACCTGAGCACACCTTGAACACATCACACTGTGTGCACCTGGAAAACATCACATGGGCTTCAACAACAAGGATTAAACCTACAAGTAACAAAAAGGGGGTGAGGGGGTGTGTGTTGATAATTGGCTCCAAATAACAGTGTTCACCAAAGGATTTGGGTGAGGCAGCTTGATAGCTTATTTCTCTGTAGCCTGCAGTCTGTATCCCTCCTCCACTGTCATTTGAAAGATAGTAGATGATCTGCCAGAATTCCCAGCTTTGGGCAACTCTGTGTTCTTCCTCTGAGCAACAAATCCTCATGTTTTCCCTGTCTGTCTGGCAGCAGCAGTTTTCCATTTGTAGCCATCTGTGCCAGGGCAGAGGCTACAGCTTCAATCTTAATGCCTGTCTCAGGCCATAGCATTTCCTTTTGGTCAGCTTTAGAGATAAGGCAGTACTGAACTCACCGACAAATCCTGACACTTACCATACATTCACTTCATTCGATACCTACTGTTCCCTTAAGATACTTGTTTTGCAAAGCCTTCAGCTATCTGCCTGTAGGTGGGTGGAATATACTTACTATTCAAGCTCAGTGCCACTGCAAAACATCCCCTCTTTTAAACTAATCACTCACCACAGTAAATATTTCTCCTGCGCTGCAGCAAACATACTCTTCAAGGACCCAGCCAAGTGCAAAGAGCTGCTCTGCAAAAACATTTTGCATGCAATTGAGAATGACATCTAAATCAAGACAGCCCCACGCTGCTGCTGGTAGCTGCTTGCATAGGGCTTGCTGCAGGGTGAGGTACTCTAAAAGACCACAGAAGAGCCCATAGCAACACACAATCACCTATAGTGCAAATAAGTTGCTTTGACTTAACTATAAAATTCCAGAAGCCTATGAGGAAAGTTCAGTGGGATTTTTGGCTGTCAAGCATTTGATTTTGTAACTGTTGTGCTAGAAAGAACAGGATAAGCTTGAAAACATGGGCAGCAAAGACTCTAAAGTTCAAAAAAGCAACACATGCAGCCCTCTACCAAAATTATAAGCCAATTTCCCTTGAACTAAGCTCATAACCTTTCAACAAACACTGAAAATTGTACATTTAAGACAGGCTCTGTAACAAACCGGGGGGGGGGGGGGGGGGAGGGAAGGCAGTAAAATTACCACAAAACAGAGCTTCTATAAACACAAACCTTACCCACAGCATTGAAGCCACACTTATAAATCTCACTGACCCTAAACAGCTTCACCTGGGGCCTCCATCCATAGGCTCAGAAGCTCTATTTAAGCCAAGCCCAGGGACATCACTTGCTTCTAGTGCTTGTAGTGTCGTGCTGAGCTTTGGTTTAGTGATAGCTATACTTGGCTACAGATTTCCAGCTTTCCATCCTAGCTTTCTCTTCAATTAGTCTCATTGCTGTGGATTTAACAAGCGACCACTGGATTTTGGCTAATCCTGACTGTCCTTGCTAATCTGCAGCTAATTCATGTCTGGCCCAAGCACCTACCTCATTCTCTTTATCTTGCCTGCTGACCTGGATATGGAGATGATCCTGACTGCTGTTTCTAGGTCAGCATTGCTCACCTTGTTCAGGTGGTGAAGGATGACACTGGAGCTGGTGAGTACCTCCCCAGGTTTACAGATCCAGGCTTTTGGGTAAGAGCTAAAGATTACTCAGGGGAAGCTTTTACTCTCAGAAATCAGTAAGGGCTTTAGAAAACAGATTGCATAAGATGAAAGCTGCTTCATAAAAGAACTGTTGCACCACTACAGCGGAGGGGGTAGTCAGTCAGATGGGGAATGTGCTACATGGGCAAAGATGAAAGTAATTTAGCTTAAGTAGTCTGGTGAAATCAACTTTAGGAATGGGTATCACTGCTGTCTATAAATACTAAGAAAAAAGGGCCCTATTTAAACATTGGCACAAGAAAGGAAAAAAGGACCTTGAGGAAGAAAAAAAAACCTTGTCTTCAGTGATGTTTTCAGTCTCTTCTTCAAGGTTGTAAGAAGAAAAGTCTCAGTTGTTCCTAAGAGAAAGCCTGCTCAGGTTATTGACTGTGGGGGCTGTGATGGACTCCCCTGCCAACTATGAGCTCAGTGTTCTTGATCTCTAAGTGCTGGGGAAGGAGGCAGAGTGACCATCTGACAGAGACATACCTTGGTACATGTTGGAAAGATAATACTGAGTTTTCCCAGTGCAGAGATTCATGTTTTAATGTTCTAAAAGAAGCCCTGATAAACAGAATGCTTGTTTGGCACATCCACTAAATTAGATCATAAAATGTAACTCATTAAATGTGGCTCTAATCCGAATATCTACTGTAAGTTATAGCTAAAGCTTTGTCTGTGTTGGCTCTCTTAATCTGCTAAGAGTATCCAGAAACAGGAGGAATGTATCTAAACTTCTCCTTTCCCAACACAGCCTGGGTAAGAGTGTCTCTTATATCATCTTGTATCATATCTCATCTTATCATTGCTTTTTAAAATGCAATTATCAAAGGGATCCGTATTAAAAATCCCTTCCTAGAGCTGAAGATGGGGAAACCTGAAATGCTTTAAATCCCGTAAAACAATGATTATTTTTTGAAGACAGCATTATAATGCCTAAATATATTGAATGTTTGACCTCTAGTCAACTTTCTAGTGACCTCAAATAGCAAAAAGCATTGGCAATGCTTTTCTGACTCATTCCAGTTTGCTTAATGGAGAGGAAAGCCGAACAGCTTCTGTGTTGACTTTCCAGAGGTGCACAAATCACTTCCTACTCAAAACAATGCCTCTGCATAACCAGAACTGGGGAGTGGTAACACCTCAACTGGAGTGGAAACTGAGCCAAAAGAGTTGAGTACTTCCAGTGAAGTACTTAGGGTTGATAAGGGTTGAAAGTCCTTCTTGGAGAAGGAATGGAGGCACTAACTGAAGAGTAATCCAGCTGAAGAAGTTGAACAGAAGTATGGCAAACGCCTTCCTCAGCTTGCAAAAGGCTTGCAGAGAGGCAGTTTACATCTGACCTTGTGACATGGTGAACCCTCTTGGTTGATTTCTATCTCGAGGCACCACCAGAAGCAGTAGTGTTAATAAATCCTGTTAGAATGGAGTCAGGGGATGCAGGTGTGAGTGGTGAAGTGTTTTCCCTGCAGGCACTGTTGCACCCAGATCTCTTTTCCTTTCCATACCCAACAGCATGCCTTTGCTAAATAGGTTTTTCATGGTGAACAGCAAAGCTCCCCTTTTCCAACACTTGATGCACCTCTTAGTAAATGCATAGTAAAGATTATAGAGGGCTATGTGGGCTGTTTTCACACTGATTAGTGTGCTTTTTGCCTGTATTATTAACTACTGGGGGATAAATGCTATTTGGGTGGGTACAGCTCAAAAAGGAAGCCAATAGTGATAATTTCTTTAATAGCTTGTTTTTCCTTTAGCTTTAAATCATTAGGTAGATGCTCTCGAGACACACTAACCCCCAACTTCTTGTAGTCAGACCTTTCCTTGCAGCGTGAGGGGATTAATTCCACTTGTTGAAACAACTGTTAAGCTCTTTTGGGGGGAAGCAACACAGAGAGCCAAAGTGCAATGACTTTGTTGTCTTTCTGCTTTCCATGAGGCCACTTTAAGGCAAGCCACAATAAATTGAATTAAAGTGGGAAACTCGCATCCCTACCTCCATGTTTTGTATTCTCTGTGCAGAATTCAAGTAATTACATTTCAGTTGCATTATAAATTAGCAGGCTTGAACAGGAGCAGAGCTGAAGCTTTTCCATCTCCTAAATTGGTGCTTTAAATCACAGCCAGCTGCTGACACGCACAAGGGAAGGTACCACAATGCAGAACGCAATTGCATGCATGGTTTAATTGGGAAATGTAGGCACAAATCCCCACTTGCCGCACACAGATGGAGTGCAGGGGGTCAGCAGGGCCAGCAAGGCATCATCTGCTTCTCTAACTCCAATGGCATTACAGCACTTGAGCATTTCTCTTTGTTGTGTTTTAATCAATGTGCTTCTCAAAGTGGGATCAAGAAAATCAACTTATCCCAAAAGGGAAGAGTCAAGATGGGACACATGCAGCAGAGGCAGTGGAGAGATGAGGAGGTGCAGGGGTGGAGACGTGGATTTCATGACCTGGAAGATAATAAGAGGGTTTGATGAAGAGTTACAGCACTGTGCCGAGCAATACAGGTGAATATACATTGCTCATTTGAACTGTGATGATTAGAAATACATAAATGAACCTGATGTGAAGACTTTTCTATCTCTGCTAGGGGAAAAACAAAGCCCAGAACATCACAAACCCCATTAAATATGGGCAGTACAATAGGCATGACATCAGACTCCAGATACTGCAGCTGATGAATCAGACCAGCATGCTGCTGCTCCTGCATCTGGCAGCTTGCTGCTTGCACTGAATGGGGCTTTCCAAGCTATAAAGGGAGGGGAAAAGCCTGTGGAATAACTTCCAGAATAAGATCTGTGCCCCAGGGAAGGTCTTGTGCTGGTTTGTGTTCAGTAGTCCAGCTGCAGGTCTGTAAGAACACATGGCACAAAGCACGCATGTCAGAGCCTGTAAGTGCTGAAAACATTAGGAAATCCCTATTTATAAACACAAATAAAGCACTGAAAACACTTTGATTTTGTAAAGTAACACCCACAGCTGCTAAGAATGAGGAGAAATAAAGCAGCTTTGTCTTCTATCTCCTTGTCCTATTTGTTATCCGAATGTTTCTGCACGGTATAATGAAATCAATATGGGGTTTATAGCATAGAAGAATAAATGGACTCCATAACTCTCATAATTCAAACTAAGAGAACTGCCCAGAGGACTAAAAAATATTGTTCAAGGAGGAAAAACACCCAACGAACATCAAAATGTTCCCTTCAGCTTTAAAATCCTTCTTATTTACCATTTTAAGGTCAAGGTCCTAAGCATGAGTTAGAAAAGACTTATTTCTGCCTTTCTTTTCTCTCATCTTGGTTGCTCCTGGAGATGGGTCAGTCCAACAGGCTTCAGGATCCACCTGCATCTCAATGTGAGGGTTTAAAAGGCTAGACCAGGCTCTTAAAAGACAGCCCCAGTGGAGAAGTACACTTCCTTGCACCAAGATCTCACCACCCTTCTATTCTCCTAGGGCAGAGGAGCAGAACCACTTTTGGTGAACAATCTACTGGGTTTGGGGGGTGTTTTGGGTCAGTTGGCCACAGTGGCCCATTGCATCTTTGGTGCAATGGTGTTGATACGTATGTACAGTTTATGAATCCATTGGGAATAAACATTAAAGGTCCTAAACACAGATTGTCTTATTTAAGAAATACGTCCTCAAATAGCTTTCAGAGCGTGTTTTAATGTCAAATAAGGAATCAGAAAAGCAGTATTTTGCCGTGCCACCATAACACAAACACCTCTTTAAGACAAATGGTGACAAAAGTACAGCTACAACCCCACTGGAATGGCCACTTAGTTAAATTTCTGAGCAATAATAATGATTACCCTTCCCTGAGCTGCCATTTAGGACTCTGGGATACATATACCATGTAAACAAAATGAAATGCCAGCACCAATCCGGGTCCCTTGGGACAGAAGGCGCCCTTTTGGGAGCATTTCTTCAGGGGCTGACCCTTGACAGGTATTAATACCTCTTGCTTCAGCTTTTAATTTGCAAGCATGAGTCAAATCACACTAGAACCCACCGGGCTGCTGGTTTTTATGCAATTTGGGATAATTACACTCCGAGGCACTGCCAGATGGGTGGCTTGGAGCAAAGAGAGATTTCAGGCTCATCTTCTTATCTAGGAAGGGGAAAGACATGGATCTGGCCTCTCACTGTCAGGTAAAAGAGGGATGCCCTGCTGCCCATAAATCACTGCCCGTCACTAGGAGACCAGACCGCACCGCACCGCCCTCCCAGCAGGGGGAGCTACTCGCGTCCCCCCACGCACCGCTTCCCACCCTCCCCAGCAGGGGGCGGAGCTCTGCGATAAGAGGAGCGATCTGATTGGTGGCCAGGCCCCCAGCGGAGCAGAGCGGGGATGAGAGCTGAGCTCTGATTGGTCCCGGGTTACCCGAGGAGCGGAGTAAAGACCCGGCCACGGGTCCCCCCCCTTCCCCTCCCCGTGGACCGGGGTGCCCCCCCCTTGCCCCCCAGCCCCCTGACTTGGCCTCTGCGAGGCTTTTCCGCAGGGCTTTTCTGCCCCATCTTGGCAGGCGGAGGCGTTTCAGCCAATCAGCGCGCGGCACCGCGCCTTGTTGCCAGGCAGATTATGGTAATGAGGTCCGGGCGGCCGCCCCCCCCCTCCCGCTCTGCAGCTACCATTGTGAGGTGAGGACAGGTGGGGGGGTTTGGGGCCGCAGCGGCGCCGGCGGCAGCGGCCGGGACGCGGCAGCCGCACTGGACCCCCTCAGGTAACGCGATGGGACGGTCCGGGAGGGAAGCCCGAGCCGGGGCCGCCGCGGGGACCCGCCGGGGGTTTTGGACTTGTTGTTTTAGTCGCACCCAAGATGGCGCCCGGAGCTGGCGGCTCCTTGGCGCTGGGGCCGGGATAAACCGTTCGCTCCCGCGAGTAGGGGGGGGGGGAGCAGGGAGCAGTCAATCCCCTTCCCCCCCCGCGGGAGAGGTACAGTCCGCTTCCCCCCCCCTCTCCCCGCCCCAGCCGGGATCCCCACCCGGCCCGGACAGAGGGAGAAGGGGCTGCCCCCACCCCTGTTTCCCCCCCTCCCTGGATGGTACAGTCCGGACCCCGGCACCTCAGTGGCGGGGGGGTGCCGGAGCCATCTTGTCGTGTGTCCCCCAGCGCTGTGGGGACCTCAGCACCCCCTCCACCATCCCCCGATTACTCTGGGCCTCTCTCCCCGCGGTTAGATCAGCTCCCCAGGCCTCGGCTGCTGAAGCCAGCCCTTCTCCTCTACCCGCCCGGTGCGGTGTCTCCCTGCCACCCCCATCCCCGTCCCCCCCCAGGGCCGGAGTGGTTGGGGCTGACTGACCGTTGGGCTCCCTCACGGGGGGCTGATGGCGCCAAGGGGGGGGGGGGGTGCGCATTGGTTTCTCACACTGGGGAGCTGTGGTGAGGGGCACCCGCGCCTCCTGATTGGCCGCGTGCCTCGCGCCCCTGCCTCCCATTGGCCTCTTGAGGGCAGGGGGGCGTCTCACCCCCTCCTCGGATTGGCTGGCGTTGAGGGCAGAGGGTATATAAGGGGGAGAGGGGTGCTTGTAGGGGAGCGGCCTTTGGGGCGGCTTTGTGGGGGGCTTGGTGTGGAGGGAAGGCAGCCCTTTCCCCACTTCACTGAGGTGTGGAGGGAGCTCATGCACAGGCAGAGCAGGACTTGCTGCCCGCTCCCTCTGCCTGAGGTGGCTTCATCCGTCGAGGGCCTGAAGGGAGCACGAGGCTCTGGCAAGTGGAAGCTGTGGTGTTGGTCGTGGTTCCCGCTGCCAAGTAATGCCTGTTCTTGTGGGATAGGGTTGTAACTTGTGGCTGTTTGGGCCTGGAGGTCTCTTGCTACCTGGATTTCGGTGTTGAGCTGCCGTCTCTCTCCTCCTGCGCCACAGTGGCATTAATTTGTTAATGGGGGGTTGTTAAATCATGAGGTTGGAGGGGAAAAATGAGGTGCTGGTGGTCTGTCCTTCAGAACTGCTCATCCTAAAGGGACAGTTCACATGTAGGAGACGTTCTGAGCTATGCACGTGCACCTCTTCCTTCTCAGCTGCTCGCTGCAGAGCCTCAGAAGCTCTGATCAACTATAGATCAATATATAGATCAATATATAGATCAAAGTTAAGAACTGGGTTTAGGCTACTGTGTTTCACAGTCCCAAGAATGAAATGAATGGGCAGGGTTTTGGTATCTGCGTACCAGCCTCTAGTGTGTTACCCTAGATCTGTGGTGCTTGCAGGCCAAAGACGTGTCTACGATACCTATTGATGCTTCTCTTGCAGCGTTTCAGTGGGAGCAGAGACCACTTCCTTCTGTGACATTCTGAATAACTCAGTTATGTTGTCCCCTTCCCGTTGCTTACGTTGGCAGATGAAATGCTGATGAATCACCAGCTGATTTTACAAGATCTTTTGTGGAAATAAACTGGTTGGCAATCTCAAGCCTTCTAATGCCTTCGTTTCTAGGGTGTATTTCTCGGGTCAGCCCTTAAATGGAGAACTTAAATGTCCCAGATTTTGATGCTTTTTGGCACCTTACTATGTTTGTACTTGTTTTGCGTGTTAGGTGGTTAATACCAAGCTTTATTGCCTTGTTATGGGATGAGATACCAACGTAATTGGTGGTGTTATTAATTATTGTTGTTGTTCCTCTCTGTTTGAATAATTGACACTCTCTTTTATAGAGAGAAATGGCTGTGTGGCGTTGCTTGCTGTCCTCTGGCCCCCTTATTACTAATAGTAATTCCCTCTGCAGTCAGCAGCTACTTTTAAGTGTGTTTCTGCCCACCTGCAGCTGCTGTCAGCTGTGTAAACTGGATTTTAATTGACTTCTAAGTGTAGCTAATTGCAGGGGCTGTTTGAGTATTGTGAGCTTTGTTTTGACTTAAACAGGAGGTCAGGTCTGCTTGACAGTTTATTTCCTGCCAGTAAAACACAGCAGAAATAGAAGGTGTGTTGTAGCCCTTAGCTGGCGTGTTATACATGAAGTCCCTGCCTGCTTTAATGTGCAGATAGCCTAATTTGTTCTCTGTGGTCTTTTGTACTTCAGAGAAGCAACTCTCCTGAAGGAGAAATTGTTGGGTTTTAACCAAGCTATAGTTGTCTTTTGAACTTTGAGGGGTGATTTAATTCAGAGGGGAGATGGATGAGAGACGGAAGAAACAGCACTGTATGCTTTATAGGAAGGGCAACAACCTCTTCCTCTGATTGATGCTAGCTTTGGGGAGAGTTGCCTGAGCAGGGGAAGGGATGGGAGACAAGAAGATGCCCAGGAGGTGCTGGAGGGGAATGGTGTGGTTGGTACAGTTTGGTTTTCTTTCAGTAAAACCTGAGAGTGCCTTGAATGTTTTGAGCACAGATTTTGATGCAGACCTTGTTTTTTTTTTCCTTTTTGAGGGAATATATTTTCTCTCTCATTTCTCACTTTGTCAGACCTCACTATCATTTATAAACCAAACCAATGAAGTAGGTAGGGTCACGGCCTCAAGCAGCTGGGGCCTGACACTTGCACTGTGTGACAGCAACAGGCGATGGGACCTCACAGTATGAACCATTTGGAAGATGACCGTGTGAAGAACATGGGCACACATGAAGGGAGGAAGGAATTAAGTCACTGGAATGGGTATTCAGACGTGGAGCAAGTGGGAAGAGAGGTGGTTTGCAGACCATGTGCATATACAGAAATGTAACTGGCTTGCTTCTTTGCCCCCTCAGAAGATGAAGAAATGCTTCCTCATACAAGAATTAGGGTCCAGCAGGGATGTCCTTAGCGCAGGAACCGCATCTCCAACTTGGCCTGTGGCATGTCCCCAGGGGGATGGTTATTGGTCCTCTTGGGGCTCACCTGGAATCCCAGATTCTCTCCCACCTTTTGTGGTAGACTTTCCCCTGTTTCCCTGGTACTTTGTGAGTTACAACGTGTCGAGCTGCTCCTGCAGCAGGAAAAGGACAGTGACACATGTTGGACACTGTAGCAGAGGAGTGGCCTTGAAAGATGGAAAAGATCTCTTCCAGCTCACTGTTGCTTTGAGGCTGGATGTGCCATAAGGATATATATATAAGGATATATATATAGCTTTATTATGCACAATTTGAGTAGAGAGTGAGTTTGTGTTTGGCTATTTTTTATACAACTAAATATATTGAAGCCATTTTGCCTCTTGTGGAAATAAATAATCCTTGCTGGCTTAGTCCTATGTATGATTTCCATTTTGAAAAAGCCATAAATACTGTGGTTCTGTATTACCTGATTGTGAGCATTGAGCCAAAATGCACCAGAGCCCAGAGTTCCTTGAAACAAGATGTGCTTTTGATGGATGGGAATGCAGAGGAGGAGACGGTAGTCGTGACTCAGTCCTCAACGAGGTTAGAAACCTTCTTGCTGCAATGGAAGCTGCTCCTGCCAACAGATCTCAAGAAAGGACTCTGCCTTCTAGGCAAGCTGGGTAATTCACTTAAGTGTGGGATAGAGCTTTTTTACAGCCACATGTGATGTTCCTTTGGAGCATAATAAATCCTTTTCATATTAAGGAAGACCCATAGTTGTAAAACCCTCTTTTGTAAAAGTCTTGCATATGGGGGGTGGTGGAAAAGAGTGCTCAGTGAGCACAGTGCTTAAAGGATTAAGCTAATAGCCCCTGCTATTACTGCTGCAGGGAACCCCAGCCTATCTGCAAGCCTCTTACACCGGGGAGTAAATCACATTAGCTGTTTTACACATGGTGGATTCTCATTTGAGATACTGCAGTGGCTTTCTGGCTCCCTGAGTCAGGAAGCAGATTTTTCCCCTTGCCCACCTTTAATATTCCCCCATTCTTCTCACTCGAGAGAAGGGACAGAAATAGATGTCGGTGGCTTGGGTGCTTCCTCAGCAGCATGTCCTTGCACTGCCAGTGGCAAGTGAAGTCACCAGGGTTTTTGTGTATTTTGTGTAGTCCCAGCACTGACAGCATTCATATCATTACTTAATAGCCAAGAAAATATGGTTGCTGTTCATATTTATCTTTTTGGGTAGTGCTTTTGAGTGGATTTCAGAGCTGAACTTTCCTTTGAAGCACCGTTTTGACTTGACTGTATTCAAGTAGTTCAGGAACTTGTGCCACATAAGTGACTTTGCTGTTACTGGAGGTTTGCTCTAAAAGCACCTTTTGCTCCCATTCCTTAGTGTTAGGGATCCTGGGTGCACCCATGAGGTGATGTTCCATGGGTGCTGGTTTAATAATCCACCTTCAAAGAAACCAACATGCTGCAGGGACAGGAGAGAGTGGTTAGAGAGTATCGTGGTGGTGGAAAGGAGTTTTCAAATGAGGTTTCCAAGATGCTGAGCTGTTCAATGACACAAAGGCACTTTCCAGGCATAAGGAGCTGCTTCACTGTTGATGAGGTAGTTTGGAGCACCCATGGATGCTGTCTCAGAGCTCCAGCAAACACAAGTCACAGTGAGCTTATCTTCCACTGGAGTTTTAAACTGATGGGAGCTGTGCAGGTTCTTGAGTCATGATATATAATGTAGTTATATATATACATATATATATGTATATATAGTGACACAGCGTCCTGTCACTACGTCACCACTCTGACTTACTGGAGTGATACTGGGCTATATTTACCCCTATTACAGCTTGTGTCACCCCGCAGCATGGACTGGGTGAGGCATGCCTGCTAGTTCGGGCAGGAAAATGCCATCTTCCCAGTTTAAATCCTTAAAATCCCAAGGCACTGTGGCTGTCGGTGTCACAGCTGCAGAGAAAACTGAGAGGGGGATTTAAAGAAGAAAAGACCATGAAGGATTCATGGGGAAGAGCACCCTATGGACCAGTTTCCGGCTCCTGACATTAACGTGTTTCACCAGTGCCTTTCCTACCAGCTGAATTCCAACACTGCCATGTGCCCTCTTCATTGCCTGGCCTTGGGACCTCTCTGGGATGTGGCCTGTCTCCTCTTGCACTGACTCCTCACTTGACACATCCACGTTTCCATGTTTTCTGTGTGCCCCCTCATCCTCTTCTAGGCAAAAAAAAAAAGCTGTTTTCCTTTGCTTTTTTTCTGTCATAAAAGCTGGGACTTGGAGCAGCCTGGTCTAGTGTGAGGTGTCCCTTCCTGTGGCAGGGGAGTGGAATTGCATGGTCTTAAGGTCCTTTCCAGCCCAAGCCATTCTGTGATGGACCTGATGAGAATTCATGGATTTCCATCCAACCTTTGGTAGGAGCCCATCCCAGAGCAGATCCCAGGATGTATTTTGAAGCACAGAAGTTGGAAGCAGCAGCAAATGCTGCAGCTCCTGATATTGTGTCTGATGGTCATTGCTACACAATTGCCTGGGCTGAGAGTATGTATTTTCATTTCTGTGAAGAACAGCAATAACAGAACCATTTTTAAACACTACACCACTGAATTTGGCTCAACCTTTTTTCCCTCAGAGTTGATGTTAGCACTTCTGGAAGCATGGTAAAACTTGAAGTGACTGTTTTCTGCTTTCTCTTCCGCTTTCTGGTACTATTATTTTGGCAAATATGAATCTTAATGCCCAGTTTTGTCTATGAAAGACCTGTCTGAACTCCTCAATCTCCTTTCCACTCAGGTTGTAAGCTCTTTGTGCCAAAATGAGTCTGCAGGAGTGAGTCAGCATCTTCCTTTAGCCTTTGTGGGGAAGGGCAGCCAAAAACCCTACCTGTTGCACTGTGTGGAATTAGCCAGAATTGTGCCTTTCTCTTCATCACTGCTTAAATTAATTATATTCTTATTAACAGGGTAATTACAGTTAAAAAAACCCAAACTTGAAGCATTTATTAAGCATTTATTTTAATGTTTCTAAGCAATTGAGTCGATGACTGACTATTCTTAGTGCCATTACCTGACTTGGCTCTTGATTAATACTGATAGTGAATGAAAAGAGGTGTTTGGGTTAAACCAGCCAAAGCATATCACCAGGATAAGGCATTTCATTTATGTTAGGAGGTGTCCAGATTGATTTACTGAGCTACAAACTGTTTCACGCAACAGTTGTAGACCCCTTGGTGGTTTTATAGCTGGTAAAGTGAGGGATGAAGTCCAGTGAAAGCACTAGAATTAGGTATGAGAAATCCCCTTCATTATTAATCCTTATTAACAAGTGGATTGGCGTATATAGGGATGGATGATGGATGTTTATAGATCAGAGCTTGTGCGTGCTGACTAACTTGGAAGTGGCCCTGGTTTTCAGCACTTGGTTTTCATGGCTCCTCATTGTTTGCTGCAGTTAATGTTTCACATGTCTGTCTTCCTTTTCTCCTCAGTGCTTTTTTTTTTCTGCATGCTTCCTATCAAGCAGTATCAGTGGATTTCTGTTCTTTCACCCCTGTAACAGCTTAGGGGTCTGATGGGAGGTCAGAACTGCTCCTCAGCCTCTGCTTGTGGCTGACTGTACTGTGTTGCTCTGCATGAGACAGCCAGTGTGAGGCTCTAGTCACCAGTAATGCCATTAGATGCTGTCTAGCGATGCCCACAAATATCTTTCCCACGGGTTTTCTTTGCATATGTGGAAGAAATGTGATGTTTTGATATTTTTTTCCCCTGCCACTCAGTTCAGCGACGTTAACCTGAGCCTTTGCTGTACTGTTGATTTCTGTGGTGGCCAGTGGTACGGTCAGTGCTGGGGTCTGTTGCACTTACTCCTTGCTGGCAGGATCAGCAGAAGGCAGAAAGTGCAGCCTGCTTTCTTTTTTATCCTCCTTATTTTAGTTGGGCAGTGACAAGCCAACTGCTGGCATTTAGGGGAATAAATTATGCCTACAAGAATGTGCAAATGAATGAAAGCATCAGCACGGAGCCTTCTGCTTGCGTCCTGCTGCCCAGACCAGGCACTTGGTAGAAAATCAAGTTGAAAAATGAAATGGGCTCAGCCTTGTGCTAATTCCTCCTGATTTAATATGACTTTAGAGACCAAGGACTGGGAAGGTGCTGAGCCACTGACTAAATTCATCAGCAGAGCTGTAAATTACACGTGTGAGGTTCCCACTGGCAGATTGAGAGGCCCAAATAAAATGGGATAAAACCCAGCTTGGAAGCAATTTCTCAGTGTCTTTGGGCTCACATGAATTAGAGTTTAAGTTTTATTGTTCTTAAGAGTTGCCTGTTGTAACACTGCCTGAATACCAACTGGGGCAGCGGTGTTGTACAAGGGGAAAGCTGCCCGTGTGTGTAAACCCAGTTGGTTCTTGAGCAAAACTGAGAAACTGGTGATGCATCTCCGAACATAATGTTTTCTTGTTGGAAGCTGAAGGGTCTATTTTCTTCATCATTTATTGATTTCAAGGCCTATAGGTGCCAGAAGGACCATGTGAAGAATATTCTGTGGCCAAGGAAATATGTGCAGGAGGAACTGAGTGTAATCCTCCAGTGCAGTTGTAGCAATGGTTCACTTGTTTCCTCCTTAATAGGACATAATAAGTATTATACAGCAGAACTTGAGCACGGTAAATGACAATACACGTGTGGTAGCTGATGGTAACAGCTCATACCTCTCGTTTTAATATCTCCATCTTCTTTCTTTCTCTTATAGCCATGTTACTGAAGATCACCTTGTCTTCTGGAAGCAGAAACACAGTGAACAGATGAACCTCTTCAGCCAGACATTCCTTCACTAGAGCTCTCCCCTCATGGAGCACCACGGCAGGGAGGAGATGAACTCGAAAGAGGAAGGTCCTCAGGTGTGGGCTGACTCTGCTGAGCAGGAACAGAATAGTGCTCAGGTGAATTATGTCTTCCAGAGCTTTTGGTTTCTGCTTGGGGTGGTGTTTCCATGCAAGCCTTTATCAGAGTCTGGGAATTCTGCTTTTGTTTGGGGAGGAATCATACCTGTCTGGTGATTTTGAATTCAAGTGAGCAGTGCACACTACAGCAGTGGATGGAGAGACATCTGAAACGAGCTGAACATTGTGGCTATACAATTCTCAGTGGCCAAATAGATGCACAACCATGTGGGCAAGAGAAGGCTGTCCAGGCTAATGAATATTAACCAGATCTGTGGTCTGTGGCAGCCCGTTTTGATGGCATCAGTCGAATCAGTTGGAATTGTGGGTGGACCTTGGGGAAAGTAAGATGAATAACTCATTCCAGTCAGACATCTGGGTAGTGAGGAAGGGAGAAATGTTAATTGTGAGTGACTAATACAGTCAGATTCTGATGTGTGCAGCTCGTTGCTCTGACAAAATGCAGCTGGGAATTTCTGGAAGGCTGTAAATTGATTTATTCTTCTGAATATGTTCTGAAGAGGATGCTGCATGTTGTGGTTGCCCCACAGGCTGAGAAATTCTGCCTCTCCTGGTGATTTCCAGCTTGGAAATTTGCAAGGAAAGGCACTTTTCAATGGGCTGTGTTCTGTTATCTCTACAATGGGATAATCATGCTGTTGTTTGCACATGGCAGTTAGAAAGCTTAATTAGTATTTGCAGAGTGCTCTCCAAATGAGAAATGCTCCCTGCATCCTTACTGCAATGCTTGTATGAGGATTTATTGTACAGAATCAGCACTTAGCACCCGTGGGGGAGCACCAGGTGTCTTGTGAAGCATAAGCTACAAGGTGAAGTAAAGTAAATCAAATATGTAGCTGTTGCATCGTTTTATGTGCAAACATCTTATGTGAGGATGAATATGGAGACTAAAACAAGGCTTCCTGCTAACTGTTCTATTTTAACTGTGTGCTGAACAAGGTTTTCAGTGTGCTAAGGGTGTCAAAAGATAACCATGTTCCCCTTGCCACTGGAACTAAGTATTCTGGCTTGTTCAAGGTAGGCCATTATCATCATTTATGGTCATAATACTCTGTCAAAATGAACTCTAGATTTAAACTGCTGGCCTGGACATAACTTGTTCCAGTTGTCCTTGGAATCATTGCTTGATGCTTTCATTTCTATGTTTCTCTGTTTAAATCGTTGAATTTTCTCCTGGTACTGCATGTACACGCTACAGAGAAGCAATCTAACATGTGCTATTGGTGCCTCATGATAGGTGCAATGCTATTACTTGAAGTAGTATCAAAGTTATAGGTTTTCTTAGCCATTCATCAAGCAGAACAAATTCACTCCAACTACAGAACTAGCTGGATGCAGTAATTATCATAAATCCAGAAAGGACTATGAGAGTAAAGGGAAGCAATATACCAATAAATTCCTTATATACCCCAGTTCAAATATGAACTTGCTTTCTCTTGGGAATATTCAGAGCATCATGCAAGAGCTGAGGATGGGTAGGTGCCTTTTATACCAGTTATGCCTTAAGTTACAATGCAGAGTAGAACCAGAATCTGGAGGTAGTTTATGTCTGGATTTCTATGTTGTTACCATAATTCAGTGAGAATTTAAGTGTGTATTGCAGGATCCCAGACTGGTTTGGGTTGGAGGGACCTTAAAGCTCATCCAGTTCCAGCCTCCAGCCACAGGCAGGGACACCTTCCACTAGAGCAGGTTGCTCCATCCCCATCCAACTTAGCCTTGAGCACTGCCAGGGATGGGGCAGCCACAGCTTCTCTGGGCACCCTGTGCCAACGCCTCAGCACCCTCACAGGGAAGAACTTCTTCCTTATACCCAGTCTGAACTTCCCCTGTTTCAGTTTGAACCCATCACCCCATGTCCTATCCCTACAGTCCCTGATGCAGAGCCCCTCCCCGGCATCCTTGTAGCCCCCTTCAGACACTGGAAGCTGCTCTGAGGTCTCCACGCAGCTTCTCTTCTCCAGGCTGAGCAGCCCCAGTGTTCTCAGCCTGGCTCCATACAGGAGGTGCTCCAGCCCCTGATCATCCTTGTGGCCTCCTCTGGCCTTGCTCCAACAGCTCCATGTCCTTCTGATGGTAAGGACACCAGAGCTGCACACAGTGAAGCTAAGTGGGGTCTTATGAGAGCAGAGGGGCAGGATCACCTCCTTCAGTCTTCTGCTCGGGCTCCTTTTGGGGCAGCCCAATGTGTGTGGGTACTCTCTGTCCTTGTGTTGCTTCCCATAGGCCTACATGCCAGTTTCAAGACAGGTTGTGTTCTTTGTTGCAGGTGCACTTTGTCCCTGAGGGGGGAACAGTGGCGCAGATCGTGTACAGCGACGAGCAGGACCGTCCCTCGCAGCAGGTTGTCTACACGGCAGATGGCACCTCCTACACCTCTGTGGACACCTCTGAGCACACCCTGGTTTACATCCACCCCGTGGAAGCTACGCAGGCATGTGTGGTTCTGTGCACACCCTGTTTTGGCACCTAGGAAACGAGCTGGTTTGAGATGGAAGCTGGTTACCAGCCAAGTGGTAGGACTGGGAAATAGCAGGCAGTTCCTCTTTGCGCTTTTATCTGCCCGGTGTTGAAACAGCGACTTTGTGGTGTTCATTTGTCTGATGTGCAAATGTGGGACTCAAAGGATGTTGAGGCCATGAATTATTTCACTGAAGGTGGATGAGATTATAATTAGCTCAAAGGTGTTTTCCAAAAGACAGATAATCTCTCCAGAAACTCTGCCTCTGTTGTATTGAGTACAAAGCTAAGAGCAATCTGTGTGTCTTCTGGAGGAGTCCTTGTTTTGCATAGTACAGTTCTCATAATTGACAGTTACAGTGACAGCCATGTCTTTGCAGAGGATCTCGGTGTATTCAATCTCATTTTCTAGAATTAGCTTCAGGGATATTGTTGATTTTATAGACTTGGAATCTTTTTCCTCTTCATAATTGTATCAAACAGCTTTTATTCTCTGTCAGCACATGTTTATGGGGAGTTAATGTAGTACGTCTGTGCGCAGATAATGCAAGAGGAACAGGCATGCTTTGTCAAGCATGTTTTATAATGACTTAGCTGACATTATTATTAGCAGTGCTACAGAGTGCATGTACTTGACACCCACAGCAACGCTGGCATAGCCTTGTGCTGTGGTCTCACTCTTGCACAGTTCTTAGCTGTTCCATTAGAACAAAGAGGTGCAGTATTAAGACATTATCATGCAACTGAGATGAAATTCTCCAAGCCCTAATGGGATTGGTGTTATGCCATGCTGTATTTGGTTGGAGCCAGACTGCCACCAGCTCAGATGTCTCGAGTTTTAGTGAAGTTAGCAAGGCTGACTTCTATCAGTACGTAGTTTTCATGTAAGTCTTGCTTTTCCAAGGGGGAAGCCCTCCCATCAGGGCTGTTCTTGCAGGCTACTGTAAGAATATTGGAGCTGGCATGTCTGCTGTGAAATGAAAAAGAGCTGACATCCTGGCTTGATGAAATTCACATGTGGGGTATGCTTGATAATTCCTCAGAAGGCGGCACACAGAAGTCTTGTGAATTTGCAGGAGATAAATGTAAGGGTTATCTTCTGTCCTGCCCTCAAGTATTATGTAGTTTTCATGCAGCTATTGAATTTCATCCTGTAGACTTTCTCAAACCAACACCTGACAAAGTGATTTCTGTGTTGAAAAGAGAAGAAAAACTCCCATGAGGCACTCCAGTATATGGGTGAAAAGTGCCACTTCAGTGTGGTATCATGTTTTAAACTACCTGAGCTTAGCTGAATTTCTTTGCACTTGGGTAAGTTGAACTAACCTGCTGTGCTAACAGACACGTTAGCAGAGGGTGAAGTGGGGCTGATTTCTGGGTGGCAGGGTAGCTGTGGTGTGAGTTGGGAGTGGGCAGCCCCCAGGCTGGTTTGATAAGCCTTTTTCACTTTGTCTAGACTCTGTTTACAGATCCCTCCCAAGTGGCTTATGTCCAACAGGATGCCACCACCCAGCAGGTAAGGAAGAGACATGAATTTTCTTGGGCCTGAGCTGTTAAGGAGACTGTTGCTGAAGGTGGAGAGATGTTGCTGTCTTGCTAGACCTTAATATAAGCTAGTTCTGACCTTGTCACATGGCAGTCTTCAGTTGTGTGCTGTCATCTCAACCTGAAGGGCAAAAAGCTTATGATAACAAGCTGCTGTGCATGCATGACAAAAGAGAGTTTGAGTTTACTCTTCTTAATTCATGTTCAACAAAAATACTTATTGCCCTAGATAGATTGCAAAATCTTTCACCAGTGTCCCTTTAAGTCAGCAAGCTGATGTGGCTGATTTATTTTAGTGTGTCCTTCTGGAAAGACCAGCTTTGCAGCTGGCCTCATCCAGATTCTCATCCAAATGCCTTTTAAATCCAGAAGAGGCTCTCAAGGGATAGCAACTTTGGATCCAATTCTACATTTACTAAAAACTTCCCAGGAAATTAAGTGCAAATCCTGCAGAAGTTTATTACTGGCTCCCTTTTCTTCCCAGGGCATCCCAGGTTTGAGGCATGTGCTGGTGGAAAGGAGACTAGGGCCAGAATGAAGCTGGAACCTGTGTTTCCTTTCTCATCCATCACAATGGGAAGGTTTTATTGTTAACTTTTACTAGTATCTTTAGGGACTGTGTTGTGGTAATCAGGTAGAGGTGCTTTCAGATCTAGACCTCTAGTTCCAATTCCCTGCTTGTCATAAAGACTTAAAACCCTTACTGCTTGCTGAGTCTTTAATGGCACATGTCAATGGAGTCATGGCTAAAGCTATAGTTTAAATACATCTTTATTGACAGTCTTGGGGCAGAGTGCAGGGTTGAATGTGCACTGAAAGCCAATTTTCTTGCTAGAAAAAGACCTTTTAAATCGTTGAGGAAATGAGTGACCCAGTAAAGATGCTACCCGTTTTCTTCCAGTTCTCTGGAGGAATCCAGAATGTATTTTACCACATCACCACCTTTGCATGAAGAAGCCAGAAAACCCTATTGAGTTGTCTTAAAGCTCATAGAACAAATACAGGATCTAATTAAAAGTGGACATTATTTCTATGTGCAGTGTGAGTGACACTGCAAAGGATGTGTGCTTTTAGTACCCTGTGTGGAGTATCAAGGGCATGAACACTTGTCTGTCCTCAGCCCTTCCTCCCTTTTGATGCTGTCTGATGGCAGCCCCAGCAGGGCTATTCACTGCTGGCAAGTGGTTGGTCCCTCACGGTGACAGCTCCTGCCTTTGCAGGTGTTTTAACATAGGCATTTCATGTGGGACATCCCTGCACTGTCAACAGGTTAAAATAGGAATTAAAGCTCCACTTATCTTTCAGAAGAAACCTCATCTCGAAAAGAAACTGGGAGGTTTTAAATCTCATGCCTGTATTTCCTGCACTGATGGAAGTCAGAATGTGCTTAAAGTGTGATTAGTAGTAGGAAATCCTAATAGGAGGTACAGACACAAGCACCTCTCATTGCTGGAGGTGCCACTGAATACTGATGCTTTTCCAGCTGTCACTTGGCCTCAGAGAATGCAGCACCAGGCAGCTTGGTTCAGCTTTCCTGAAGTCTTTTTCCTGTAGTCTTTATACTGTTTCATGAATTACTGTGAACAAAACAAGATTTGAAGTTTTAAGGCTGTCTGCTTGTGTTGTAGATGTTCTTGTCTGCTCCTTCACTGTTGGCACAACTTGTGTTCTCACTTTTATCTGTATTTGTTAAACACTCTGTGCAGAGGCTTTAATTTTAGCATAAAAGCTGCTTAATAGTCAGAGGCACAAAGCAGAAGCTACATGATGTCAGCTGCAGAGGATGAGAAATCAGGCGAGATAATGGTGCAAATTCCCGTGTAGATAAGCAGGAAACAAAAGGCAGGAAAGGTGATTCTTAGGATCTTAATTCTGCTTTGTTTCGTAGCAGAATGAATGGGAATGCTGTGGGAATATGCATTATTTTTGTGTAGTAACAAAACTGGGGATGGAAACAACCAGAAATGTGCAGTGTAACCAGACAATGCAAGGAAAAGGATCACTGTTGGAATAGTCGTGGGTGTTTGATCTTCCAATGGGGTCAATAGACCATCTTGGTTTTAGAATGGATTTTGTTTGCTAAAGAAAGGTGCAAAGAGGAGATGCTGCTTTTTCCTTCTTTACCTTTCCCCTTAAAACAAAAGAAGGTAAATTTAGACGTAGAAGAGAGAAAGACCTCAAATCCCTAGTTTTGACCAAGAGCTAAAGAGCTTCTCACATCTTGCCTTAGTGCAGTTTGAACCCAGGCTGAGTAGGACCTTAATCTAAAGCCAGAAGTGGGAGATGGGCAATGCAGAAGTTGCAGAATCTAGAGTGAGTTTTGAAGCTTTTCCCTTTGTCCCCAGATCCGCAGGTTTTGTCCAAGTCCATCATCTCTACTTACTAACGAAAGCCATGACAATGCTGCAGTTTTTGACCTAGTGTAGGACTCCAGGGAGCTTTGCATGCAGGGCATGATGGAAATGCTGCAGTGCTAAACTGAGTGCCTATGATTTTAGGTAACTGTGCTCTTGCCTGCTGCTGCTCAGAGCATGAATCCCACCAACCTGTCCGTGCTCGGCAGCGTTGCTGAACCCCCCCAGCAAATGGCTCTGGAGCAGGGTCCTCAAGCAGATAGAGTAAGTTGCCAGGCACCCTTTTCTTCTCAATGTACACCAATGTCATTGCTCCATTGTCTCAGGTGATGGGACGTGTCTGTGATCCGGGAGGAGATGGGAGAAAGCTGGAGCACAAATTGGTGCTGTCTTTCAGCATGTGTATGCGGTTCCTGCAGGAGAGCAGCATTCCAGTATCTGGAGGGGGCTACAAGGATGCTGGAGAGGGACTCTTCCTCAGGGACTGTAGTGATAGGACCAGGGGTGATGATGGGTTTAAACTGAAAGAGGGGAAGTTCAGGATGGATACAAGGCAGAAGCTCTTCCCTGTGAGGGTGCTGAGGCGCTGGCACAGGGTGCCCAGAGAAGCTGTGGCTGCCCCATCCCTGGCAGTGCTCAAGGCCAGGTTGGACACAGGGGCTTGGAGCAAGCTGCTCTAGTGGAAGGTGTCCCTTCCCATGGGAGGGAGTTGGAACTGGATGAGCTTTAAGGTCCTTTCCAACTCAAACCAGTCTATGTATTTAATATACATAAAAACCTGTTCTACAGATTGTTCTGCCTTGGGCAGCCGCCTTAAAATAGTCTTCTCAGCTTTGAAACCCAAGTTAACAGAAGGTGTAATGCTGACTGTCACACAGGACCAACATCCATCGGGTCTCTTTGCCAGTCTTGGAGGCAGCTTTGCTGTGTGTAGTATTTCTTGTTCTGTACCTGAGGAACCTGTGTGGGTGCTAGAACATTCTGTGCAGTGCACTCCAATTAGTTTTGTCTCTTTTTGTAGAGGAAGAAAGGGATAAACTTTAAAATTAGGGAAAGAATACAGTGCCCTCAACTGTCCACTATGTCCCCAAGTTTGTATCTAGACTCTCTGTATCTCATCCCTTATGATCTCTGCATGTGTGCTCTGGGGATTTGAATTTGGGTGATTGCATGATGGAAAAGATCATGTGCTGAAGTGCAGGATTCTCACTTGCACAAAAGAAGCTAAATTACAACTTTAGGCTCTAGATAATTTCCACAGAGCCTGGGCTTGGTTTCTGTGAGGGCCCAGAGCTGCTTTGATTTCAATTTCTTCTCCTGAGTAGTGAGTTCTTGACAGGGTAGAACCAGGTAGTGAGTGACCCAGAGCTGTCCTGAGTGATGCTGTGGGTAGCAGCGATGCAAAACATCCCTCAGCAATCATTTATCATGTCACTTCACTTTCCCTTGTCCTTCTTTCCATTACCAAAGGAAGCAGAAAGGGTTAAACTAGCAAGAAGCTTCATTGCTTGTCTTTGTAAGAGTTTTCCTTCATGATTCAGTTGTGATAGTTTGTGAATTCTCTCCTCCAGGCATCGTTACCGGTGCATAACCAGGTGTTACCTCCTATGGAGGCAGTGGATGGTTCTGACCCTTTAGCACCTCTGCAGAATCAAATGGGAAGGATGGAAACAAAAGAGGAAGATGATGAGGATGAAGATGAGGATGAAGAGGGGGAGGACACTGACATGGATGAATGGGATCCAGATCCACCTCGACCCTTTGATCCCAATGATTTGTGTAAGCGTTGGAAGTATTGTGTAGTGTGTTGCCCTCCTCTTATTTCTTTTTCCTCTGTCTAGTAAAAATTGTTCAGATGTTAGCAGTAATAAGTAAATTCCTTGATACCCAGAGATGTAGGCTCAAATTGGGCTGCTTTACTGCAAAAACAAGGTTCTGTCTCAGGTGGAGCGTTGGAACTGCTTTATTCTTCCTTTTGGAGGCAGCTGCCCTCTCTAATGCTTTAAGATGTAGACAGACTATTGGAATACATGAAGTTTAGAACAAGATGAGGCTGTGCCTTCTGAGCTGAGTGAGTGTCTGTCTGACAGTCATGTCCTCTCTGACTTTGTGCTGTAGGGTGTGAAGAGTGTAATAACGCGCATCCTTCTGTGTGTCCAAAACACGGACCATTGCATCCAATCCCAAACAGGCCTGTGCTGACCAGGGCGAGAGCCAGCCTTCCCTTGGTGCTCTACATAGACAGGTTTTTGGGAGGCGTGTTCTCCAAAAGGAGGATCCCCAAACGCACACAGTTTGGACCTGTGGAAGGACCCCTGGTTAGACAAACAGAACTCAAAGACTGCTATATCCATTTGAAGGTAAGGCCATGTGTGCACGAGAGGGGATGAGGGATCCATTTGTGCTTAAGCTTTAATTAGCATGAATTTGTCAGTCTGCCTTGATGAGTTATTTCACTAAAGATGTTGTTCTGATACTTCTGTCTCCGAATGTGACTTGGGAATACCCAGACAGGCTTGAAATCTATTGTTATTCATGGAGACACAATAATCATGGTGAATATTCTGGCAGTATGGTGTTACGGTGTATAGGATGAGTAACATGGAATGCTGTGAATCATTTTCACACAGGGTGAAGCAGCATCTGGGCATAAAAATAGCCCCATCTGAGGATGTTTTGCAGCCATTCGTTTGTGTCACGCTGTAACTTAAGTTAAAAGTACTTTTTACTCCCCTTTCCCTCCTCTCCCCCATAAAATGTAGGGAAGGGGAGAGATTTTTCACCCCTTCTTCATGCAAGGATGTTGGAGTTGAGGTGTAATGGATTTGGCTGACTTTTATCCAGTTATTTACTGGTTTGATTGTGGAAATTGGTTCTTTATCTGCTAGAGATGAAGTCTGCAGTCTTAGGAGCGCTGCTGTCTGATGGTCAGTGCCTGCCAAGCAAGTTGTGACCCCAGGCAGATCCAGTAACCCAGCCAATATTGAGCTAGAGCAGCACTGCTTCCAGCTTGAGTCAGGAAAGCAATGAAGTGGATTTGGCAGTTAGAAACATTGGACAGCTGATGCCATATAACCTGCTAAAGCTAGAGCTTCTCATGCCTCATTTACAGCCACATGTCAAGTACTGTGGCTGATGCTTTTAATGAATGATTCTTGCCCTTGAAAGCTGTGGAAGGGGCCATCGTGTCTCCCTGGCTAAATCTCTGCCTGTCTTCTAAGTGTTTTCCTAAATGCTGCTTGTTTCTGGATCCCTGTTAGCAGAGAGAAAGAAAATCAATGATGCCTTCATTAGCTTTCCTAATGTAATAGTTGTATGGGCAACTCAAAGGCTTCTGAACCTGCTGCCAGGCAGTTACAGCCACATGTAATTGGCTTTTGCTACAGGTTTCTCTTGAGAAGGGGGACAGAAAAGACAGAGATTTGCAAGAGGACCTGTGGTTTGAACTTTCTAGCGAGGCACTTTGTAACTGGATGATGTTTGTGCGTCCAGCTCAAAACCATTTGGAGCAGAACCTGGTTGCGTATCAGTATGGCCACCACATTTACTACACCACCATTAAAAACGTGGAGCCCAAGCAGGAACTCAAGGTATGGCATTACTCATGGTTTGGGGCTCATTTTTCTACTGATGAAATCGAACCTTCAAGGTTCCTGTTTAATAAGTGCATTTCCAAGTGCCAGGAATGGTTCTGTCCATAGTTTTAGGGCTTTTCTTCTCTCATCAAGCACATGAATCGAACATCACTGAGGTCAGTGGAAGTCTGAGATCAGTATGCACATGATTGGTTTGTCACTCTCATGCTTTTACACTGCAACTGTTTTGCTGATGCAGTCTAATTTTATTGCAGCAGTCTCATTCTTTTGAGTTCTGGATGCCCTTTCCAGTTAGCCCTGGGTGCCCTTGACTTCTTGTCTGGTGCCTTAAGTGACTGTGGGCTCTCGCTTTCCCTGGCTTTCCTGGAGCTTTGGAAACTTTGCATGTGGAAAATGATAAAGGATATTGTGACTTCCCTGCGAGTTACTTTCTGTTCCCTCTACAATGTGTTACTCTGAGTTCCAAGCAACGTGGCTGGCTCAGATGACCTTCGTCTTCAGCATCATGTGGGGAACTGGGGGCAACCAAACCACTTTGATATCAGGAAAAGGCTTTTTCTTCCTCAAATCTTATTCTCAACAATGTAACAAAAACCTGGATTTTAACCAGGCCAAAAGCCTCCTTGCACACTTCTTGTAAGGTTCCTTTTGGTTTCTCTGGCATCAGTCCTTAATTTGTTTAAGCTGAATCACTAGAAACCTTGTTAATCCATTTGAAGTGCATCCAAACATCATTTTCTCAAGTTTTTAAATCAATTGGAAATCAGACTTTAATGAAATGTGCACAGACCTGCATGCAGCAGCAGCATTTTTCTTCCTTTATGTGTAAGTAGTGTCTTTTAGGGTAAAATTGGTTTGAGAATTGAATGATCCAGGCTCTGTAATGTGTTCTCCTCCCCACGCAGGGCTATAATTTATATCCAAAGATGGACATAAATTATAAAACATAAACCTCCTTTAAGTGGAGGACCAGTTAAAGTTGAGAACTTGTGTATTGCATGACAGGTCTAGGAGCTCCAAGGCTTGCTTCTTACCCAGCTAGTGAGATTCCTGCCGAGGAACACACACCTTTATGGGAGTTAGAAATGCCACTGACTGCTGCTATGTGGCCTACTGCAAGTTTAAACTTGCCCAGATTTTTCATGCTGAGAATCTGTTAATGCCTTCTTGTAGAAATCTCTTCTGAAACGGGACCTTTTTAATCAAACAGTAAGATAAAATGACAAATGGGGCAAGAAATCTCAGCTAGAAGTGAACATCTGATTTTTAGGCTCTAATAAAGTGTGTCTGTCTGGTTCTCCCTGCTGAAAGCTCCCGAAATCCCCTGTATACTGAAGGTGGGTCCATCCAGCTGCAGCCTGGCAGATCTTTGTTTTGGGAAGCAGGACCATCTTGCTCCAATCCTTCAGAAGTTCAGGCGCATTTGAAGTGAGTCTCTGTGGATGGTGCTGCCTGTTTTCTGTGGACAGAAAGCAGGAAAGAAATGGACATTATTTTCCTATTACTCTTGTTCCACCAAGGACCAGCACTTGGGTGACACCCATCCTTTTCAATCATACACTTGGGTCTGAAGAGATTAATTTTATCTCCTTTAGAGCTTCTGGTAGCCATGTGTGAGATAAACATTCATATTAGGAGGCTGTACCTTAAAATTAAATGGATATGCCTTCTGAGCAAAGCTCTTCCATTCGTCAGTGAGGGCACATTGATCTCAACAGGCTTCATTATTGAGGATAAGAGTTAGTGCTTGAGGCAAGTGAAGTAAATGCATTGCTTAAAACCTGCTTTCAAATGGATTCCCTCTAGTTCTGGTTCCATCTGAGCATTCTGTTATCTTTTCTTCCTGCTGCAGGTGTGGTATGCTGCTTCTTATGCAGAGTTTGTGAACCAGAAGATCCATGACATATCCGAGGAGGAAAGGAAGGGTAACTTGGGCTCTTCTCTTGGGTTTTATTGTGTGACAGTGTTCGGGTGTTGCACTTCTCTGTTTCAAGTACACAGCTTGTCTAGTGCTCCCAAGTTTTTGCTAGGTTAAGAGAAGTTAAACCAGATCTTGGTTGTGTTATTGGGGCTTATTTCTACTAACTCTTCTCATGCTATTACTGCAATAACTTAACCTTTTGCCTCAGTCTATGGGAAGCATTAGGTTGCTGTTGGAAAGAGCTATGTTTCTGTGCTTGGTGCTTAATGTTGAGTCTCTCATAACCTGATGTGCTGCGGGTTTAGATTGAGAGCTTCTCTTGACCTCCCCATACTTGTGCCAGAGATCCAATCCTGTAGGTGCTTCTCCATGCAAAGGTAAAGTCCAGAATCTCCCTGAGTTTTAAGTGGTGCTTATAGTCCATGTGAACTGTCCCCAGTGACCTTTTTATCTTTCTGTGATGAGCTGTGGTCATGCCACAGTGCAGAGGGGATAAAGGGACCAGTGTGACGGATACTCTGCAGTTTGTCTAACCTTTAGGGGAGAAGTATGGCTTAGGGAGAAAAGAAACCCCAACCAACCAAATGAAGCATTTCATCGGTGGTGACCGAGATGCTCTTCCTGACCTTTCCCTTTGAACATAGTTCTCAGAGAGCAAGAGAAGAACTGGCCCTGTTACGAGTGCAATCGGCGCTTCATGAGCTCAGAGCAGCTCCAGCAGCACCTCAACTCCCACGATGAGAAGCTGGACTTCTTCAGCAGGTACTGAAGGCTTTGCCTCCTTGTCACTCTGGTGTGTCCCCAAACTGGCAGGAAGCAGGGGTTTTGTCCTAGAGGTCTTGCTGTCCGACCTGGATGCCTGTGGGAGAACAGCTCAGCACCAGAAGGGAAGAACATGGCACCAGGAAGCTGATTGCTGTAAGAGACTTTGCAATAGAAGCAGCGTAAGGGAAATAAACACCCCATTGGAACTGGTGACATGATTTTGGTTTGCTTTTGGGTTGTTTTGGCAGTGACTGAAAAAGCTGCATTATTTCAGTACCACAATATTGGAATACATAATGCTTCTTGGATGTGGGCGGCTACAGAGCTTGGAGAACAAGGCTTGTAGTGCTTTGCCTCCTCATGGGGCACACTGGAAGTAGGAGAGTTGCCACAGCACAGGACTTGCTAGAAGCCAATAATCCTTTTGGTCACACACTTAATCAAATCAGTTGTTGTATGGTCTGGTTACTGAGTTGAATGATGCTGAGAGAGAATGTGCACAATGAGTGGAGACTCCAAATCCAACCTGTTTTGTCTCTAACCTGGAGTTCCATGTGTTCTGCAGAGCCAGAGGCCGAGGTCGTGGCCGAGGGAAGAGGAGGTTTGGACCAGGCAGGCGCCCCGGGCGCCCTCCCAAATTCATGCGTATGGAAGCAACCAGTGAAAATGGGGAAAAGTGTGAAGAAGGGACACAGGTATATTTTAGGGGGTGGAAAGGAGGAAAAACTCATAGGATGTAAACTTGGGGTATCAGTGCAAACTGGGGGTGTCCTTGGGACTTACACCCAAGTAATTCTTGCTTTTCTAGCTGTGATTTTCTGCTTCCCTTCTGTAACAACTGTAAAATCATTCATGTTTCTACAGCAGCTTTGAGCACTAAGCACGTAGCACTGAGGTGGGTTATTGCAGCACTTGAGCAGCATCACGAAAGTAATTTAGGCAGTAAAAGTGTAATGGGAATTTAGGTTTCTATTAGTCCTTTCTGGAACGTGAGGTCAGAGCCTGCTTTTAGAGCTGTTGCTGGTAGAATTAAATCAGTTTGAGCTATGATTCTTCACGATGTCTGAATATTAACAAAAGAGCCTCCTGCAGGCGTGCTTCCTGCAAGGATTTCCTTTGCTGTTGGTTTTATTCTGTAGGGACCTAGTATGATGCATTTAAGTCAAATGCTCAGTTCTTGCTGACCATGCTTGGGTTACCACCAAGAGCTTTGCTGAAAGGTGTCAGGAGGGCTCAGTGGCTCTGGTTTATGACTCAGCTGAAAGCTGCTATCTATCTGAGAGGTAATTTTCCTCTGGCATCTTACTGGTTCATGGTTCAGTGCTGACTCAGAGGGAGGAATATCTACATTGCCTGTGAATGCCTGCCACTCATCTTCTGAGGCTGCAGCAGTGCCCTAAATGCTGCATTACTTGCAGGCAGTTGGGAGATCACCCTCTCTGCAATCTGACATGACACAAGCCAGCTCCAGTTAGAGGAGTAAGCATAATGCTGTTCCCAAACTCTTAACTACAGAGACACAGGGTGCAGTCCTAATGTGTCTGAATGGCCTCTGGACCAGCAGTGCCTCGTGTCCTGCCAGCTTGGAGCCTGGGCCAGAGCTCATATGTGTCTGTACACTCCAATGGGGCTACGGTTGTATCCCAAGCCCTTGGAAGTTGGTCTGTGTCACTAAGGACTGAGCACAAGTTCATCTGCCTGACAGCTTGAGACTGGGGATGCTGTGAGCACAGTTTAGGGTCAGTAACTGTGGGAACTAGCCCCCTAGAGCAGGACTAGACATTTGACTGGTGTATTGCTCTAAGTGTCTCTTAGCTGGTAAGCGTTTGTGGTTTACAACAGCTCTACTCCTTCTAGCACATCCCTGTTTTAGTTCTCCCACATCTGTGTTTGTGCTTTGGCAGTACCAAAGTATGATATACTTCTAGTGCTCCCTCTCCTGACTTGGGCTTTTAAGTTGCCTTGGTTTGCATTAAGTGCTGTCAAGTAAAGATCCATGTTGGATTATTTTTCTTGTAATAGAAGAGAATTCCATTGCAGAGGAGTTACTGGAACCTCTGCAAAAAGAATGTAGATTTTTTGCATGTGCTTCCTGCTCCCGACACCCTGCCTTTTACGTGGAAGAGGAGGCAAACTGCTTTGTGTGATAAATATAAATGATGCATGCAGCTGGGTAGATGAGAGCGTGCAGAGCTTGGAAACTGGATGGCAAAAGGCACAGTGCACAGTTTAATCAGCTCGTTTGTCACTCTCCAGCACTCCAGCTTGTTTGTTAGACAGGAGAATACAGTGCATAACAATACATGATAATGTTTCAAAGTGACAACAATGAGACACAAATTCTCTGCTTTCCCTGGTCTCTGCTAGTGGTTTGGGTTGTTTCCTCATGGGTCATCTTATGTCACCTTTGGTTAAAGCAGTAGCAGTCATGAGTCATGAGCAGAAGATCTTCTTTGGCTATTAACAGCTGGGTTGCTTTGATTATCTGTGTCCAGTCAGACAATATGGTGGCCAGGATGTTGTCCTCAACATCAGAAGGACATGGAGCTGTTGGAGCAAGGCCAGAGGAGGCTACGAGGATGCTCAGGGGCTGGAGCACCTCCTGCATGGATCCAGGCTGAGAACATTGGGGCTGCTCAGCCTGAAGCAGAGAAGCTGCGTGGAGACCTCAGAGCAGCTTCCAGTGGCTGAAGGGGGCTACAAGGATGCTGGAGAGGGGCTCTGCATCAGGGACTGTAATGATAGGACAAGGGGTGATGGGTTCAAACTGAAACAGGGGAAGTTCAGGTTGGAGATAAGGCAGAAGCTCTTCCCTGTGAGGGTGCTGAGACGCTGGCACAGGGTGCCCAGAGAAGTGGAGAATGCTCCATCCCTGGCAGTGTTCAAGGCCAGGTTGAGCCTTGGGTGACATGATCTTGTGTGAGGCATCCCTGCCCATGAACAGGGGTTGGAACTGGATTATCTTAAGGTCCTTTCCAACCCAAGCCAGTCTATGAAGAGAGTCACCAACCTGCAGCGCTGCTTCCCTGGCGCTCTGAATGTTGTTGCTGTAGGTGGAGGTGATGTGCTGCGAGCATCAGTGGAACACAGTAGGAACATGTTAGTGTAGAAACATTTTGTTTCCAGCTTGTGATGAGCATGTAGAGATCTTGCTGCCTGCTGAGTATTATCAAAGCCTCTTTCAGTGGGTGGGGGGAATAATCACTGGTTGTATGATTTGCGATTTCAGGACTTGCTGCATTTTTCCAGCAAGGGGCAGTTTGATGAGGCCGGACAAGCCACACTGAACGGGTTGGAGCAGCAGGAGCAGACTCCAGTGCCACCAGAGCCACAGTCTGCGCTGGAGCAGCAGTCGGAAAACCACCCGCTACAAATGCAGGCGCAGCACGATGAGAGCCCGGTGCCCACGCAGAGCACCATGACAGCAGATGACATGAGGCGAGCAAAGCGTATCAGGGTAAGCAAAGAGGGCAGCAGGTGACATCTTCTCTCTCCCTCTCCATTTGCTGCCACGTGGAGAACACTGGACCTGCTTGCCAGGACCCAGCTGGTCTTTCTCCCACTCTTGTATCTATATCCAAATCCCAAATAAAGCATCTCGTTCCTTTCAGCCTCTCTGCACTGAGAGGAAGGCAAATCTCATGTAAAGAACTAGTATATCATGAGATGCTACTGAGAACAGGTCACCAGTTGGAGCAGATTCAATCCCAGCACAGGAATTCTTTCACAGAAACACAGTCCATCCAAGCTGGCAAGCAGGAGTGCTTCAGGCAGCCGGCTGAATCATGGTACTGTGGCACAGACTTGCTCACAGCACCATCTGTGCCCCTCACAACTCTTCCCTTGCGAATAGTTGCCAAAGAGGAACCACGACCTCAGTTTAGATTCATTTAGGTGGTGATAGTTAGTGAAAAAAGCCTTTCCTGGGGTCAAAAAACCTGCGTGTCTTTAAGCTAAAACCTGTGCTAGGAGATTTCTGTACTGACAGCAAACGCTTTCAGCCTGAGCTCTGTGTCAACTGGGTGAGCTGTTTTTCCTCTGCTTGTGTGTGGGAGGGAAATGATTCAAGCAAATAATCCTTCAAGCCATGTAAGTGTGAGATTGGCTTATTTAGCCTCCAATCTTTCTCTTTCTCTTCCATGTGTAAAATTTTGATTACAGAAGGGAGCAGCTGCAATTGGGGTAAGAATCCATTTGAGGGGATGAGAAAGGATGGGAAAAGAGGAACTTTTCCATATAGGAAGACGTTGAGGCAAATTTTGCTCTCAGTTTATAGCAGTATATATGAGACCAGTGGTGGTGTTACCCCATAAACGCAGTGGAATATCTTAAAGGAAGAAGTTGGCTGAGGCACATTAAGACTGCAGAATTTGTAACCGTATCAGATGCACTCTCTGAATGACAAGTTCCTACCGGTCATTTGACTTTGGTATGTTAAAAGCTTGGGGGATTTTTACTGAATGTATTGAAGGGTGGATAATGGAGCATGAAGACAGATGCTGAGTGTTTGACAGGGAAGAGCGTGGGTATTTACTGCTTACAAGATGCCACAGCTTCCTCAGGAGAAGGGATTAGAAAGTGTTGCCTGTTTCCCTGCATTTTGGAACCTAAGATGTCAACTTGAGGTCTTCTGGGACAGTAAATGTGAGGGGAAAAAAGGGACAGAACTTCTGAAGTTCTTTGCCTTGTGGCTCAGCTTTTGTCCCCTGGGAATTCATCACAAGTGGATGACAACTCAGAGGAGTGCAGTGGTGGTTTAGTCCTCAGTGACATGTTTCTATGTCCAAATCTCCCTAACTTCCCCTACAGCAGAGTCCTGGAGATGCTTCAGGGCAGGGGCAGAATGGCAGATGGATGGTTGTGTAGCACCTTTCCGTATTGCATCAGGCTGTGAGCAATGAGAACTTGAGAGGAAAGGAAACTAACAAGTGTAAAATCACAGCAAGCTCTAGGAGCCTGTGAGCACTCATTCAGTCCAACTGTTCCCAGCACCTCCTTCCCATAACATGCACTAAAATACTGCAAACAAGCCAACATACGGGTTTAAAATGTATATATATCATTTGCTTCCAAAGAACAGGTAGGAAGTCTTGACCTGGAGACCTGTGTAGCTCAGTATCTTCCTTATTACTCATCTAGGATTTAATTCTCAAAACCAGTAATTCTTTGTGAACTGCTTCAACTCTTCTAAGCTTTGAGGCAGTGATGCTCAGAGTGCTTTCATTCTAGCTAGAAGCACTGATCTCTAGTGCTCCAGGGTTCCAATCCTGATAAGATCAGTTCACTTTCAGCCTCTGCTTTAGAGTGGAGTCTCCTTGAAGATCAGACTGCCTTAAATCTGGTAGTGATGTCCTCAGTATTGAAAAGATACACCCACCCTTCAAGATACTCTTGTAGCAAATGAGAGGGAGGTTTTGGTCTGCAGCCAAAAGAAATACTTGGTTTTAATTCAGTTCGGGGCAGTGTCCAGAGTGTCAATGTGCTGACCCCAAACACCGGCAGGGATAGGGATGTGGTTTGGAAAGCACAAATCATGTGCTGAAAGAAATGCAACCAGTTGTATAAGAAAGAGTACAAACAGTAAGCTGAGGTTAAAAGAAGTCCCTGCTCCTTAACTTTTCCACTCTTGTAATCCTCGCCCTGTTGTCATCCTGCCTTAATTATTCCCTCCTGCTAAAAGCATTTCATTCTCACCATGGCTCTGCAGTCTGCATCACATCACTGTTAGTCAACTCTGAGAAAACATGAAAGGTCACAGAACACCCTCAAGATGATCTGTGGGGTTTATCTTTGCCCTTTAACTCCCCTCAGGCATTTACTACTACAGGGTAAACCTGGAGGATCTGCTTAGTGTTTCCTAAGGCAAGAACCTCAAAGGAGTTATGCCTAAGTAAAGAGTAAACTCCAGCTACAAGAGCTGGCCCTCGTGGTGACCTGCAGAAGTGAAGGCTTCTGGTTTCAAGTCCATTGCATAACATAACTATTTTTCTCTCCCTCAATGCTGCCTGCTCAGCTGGAGCTGCAGGTAGGTTTGGTTTGGGTTTTTGCTGTATCTAATGGAATGGTACATAGCAACATCATCCTCCGTGTTGTTTTGTCCAGCTTCTGTTTAGTGTTTCCTTATTGACCTCCACATTGTAAATTGTCACATTTGTTCTTCTTCAAGCAACCAATGTCCAGAACTAAGTGTTAACTGAATAACAATTTGCATTCTTCTAGTTCTTTCCATACTAATTCATTGCAAGTTTAAGGTGAATATTATAGGCGTAAACTGCTGGATGGAATACTATAATAATCATCTTAGTTTGGGAGGATCTGTTTGTGCACTTGTTTGCACTGGATCAAATTTATCAGCTGATGAGACAACACTTAGTTCTTTTTCTGTTCTTTGTAATAGCTGCTAGCTCATTTAACCATAAAGCAGTAAAACATTTCACCCTTCTGTAGCCTCTGAGGTAGCAATGGGACTATGTTGATTTACATGGTATAGAAGTCTTAACCAGTCAGCTCCTGGTACCTTACCAGTGATCAAAGAGCAAAGTATGGTAATAGTGGAGCTAAGAACTTGAAGTGCATCTCTTCAATTATTTGGTTTCTTAGCATATCCCTCTAGTTAAGGGGAAAACTACCTATTTCTGAGTCCAAGCAACACATGAATTTTCACCCAGCACATGCCTGTCTTCCTCACTCATGGTGTGACTTAGCAGATCCATCTATTTCCCATTGTCCTCACTTCTCCCCTGGTAAAATGGAGAATGGAGATGATGACAATTCAGCAAGAAACCCAGTTGCTGTCATCTTCCTCTTTCTGGAATGAAAGTGTAGGTTTCCCTCTGCAGTTCAGATGGTGCAAAGGATCATTCAGGTCCACTAATATAATCTCTAGCACAGCACTTCACAGTATTCCCAAGCTGTTCTCTCGTTCCAGCAGACTTGCTCCTGACTTTACTTTCTCCATGTCAGCTGTTGGCACACACTTAAGAGACACAGCACATGTCAGCCCAGACATTGTCACAAGAGGAGGAGAAAGGGAACAGGGAAATCTGTTTGCAGATATCTGGCACGTATCTCTTGAAGTGTGTAACGTTGCATGTGTTCAAGCACAGGTGCCAGGGATGTCTGGTGCTATTTCTCTGAACTATCATCATGTAGGCTCTGTGTGTGACATCTGAAAAGGGAAGACCGCAGTAAAAGATGAGGTATAGATCTTAGTTTGGAGAAGAGCAGATATTCCTTAGGCTTCTTGCAGTGTGCTTTCAGTACACGATTGGTGATAGTGTGCTGTGGGGTTTCGTGCACGCAGAGGTAGGATGGACTTCCAACTTTGCCACACACAAATCCTCATCCAATACTGAAATGCAGGTGCAGGCCACACTTGGTTGTTTCTACAGACAGCGTGTCCAGCAGCATCTGTTCCTCCAGCAGACAGTGCTAGTGTTGGGACTCTATACTATTCATCTGAAGGGGAGAAAAGGAAGAGATAACAACCGTGGAATGATACAGGAAAAGTAGACCTAAGGAAAGCACACACCAAAGCAAAGCAGGGGCTAAAAAGAGCAATTGTGTGCAGTAGGAGTGGAAAAAACCAGAGAAGAGCAGCCCAGAACTTGAGGATGAATATTCACATAAAGCCCATCATGCTCCATTCACCATATTCTTGTTTTTTCTTGCAGTACCAAGAAAAGCAATTTCAAGTTGGGCTGTGTATAATCAACTGTCCTTTGAGCAGACAACAGAATCTATCAGAGCTCCTCTCAATTTAGCACTTCTGTTTGTCTTTCATCTCTCTTCTTCATTTTCAAGCTCTAGCACATGATGGATGCTCAACGGCAAAGACAGGCAAATTGCTCACAAGTTCTTAGCCATTGCTGGGAAACCTGCCATTCTGCCCTTGCTGGAATGTTTTCAGAGTCTGTTCTTTCTGATGGTAACAGAAAGCTTTAGGCTAGCATCTCCTGAATGTATGTTCCACCAGAAGCTTTCCAGGCAATGCTAAACCACTGCTGCACATCCTTGTGGGTGCAGATGCTGTTTTTTAGGGACCAGGTGTGTACTTCAGAGGGGACTTAGTTTTATTTTACAGGAAAATGCCATGCTAAAGACAAAAATGGCCAAGAAACAGGGACTGGAGAGGAAACTCCTGCTTTGTGTGCTCCTAATGGTGTGGAACTGCAGGTTTATCCCTTAAGTTCTGCCTGTCACAGCCTCTGCTTACGTGAAATGGGGATAGTATAACATGAAAGCATTTTGGTTTTGAAGTATATTTAACCTTGAAAATAGATGTGGAATCTATAGATAACAATAACAGGCTCTGTTTCCTGCAGAATGCAGCTCTCCAGCACCTCTTCATCCGGAAATCCTTTCGCCCCTTCAAATGCCTCCAGTGTGGGAAGGCCTTCAGGGAAAAGGACAAACTGGATCAGCACCTCCGCTTCCACGGGCGGGAAGGGAACTGCCCTTTGACTTGTGACATCTGCAACAAGGGTTTCATCAACAGTGGGGCTCTCGAGAGCCACATGAAGTTCCACATGGACCAGAAAACATACTCCTGCATCTTCTGTCCCGAGTCCTTTGACCGCCTGGATCTGCTCAAAGACCACGTGGCCATCCATGTCAACGATGGCTATTTCACCTGCCCTACCTGCAAGAAACGCTTTCCAGACTTTATCCAGGTGAGATGCCTTCCAGGTCTTGTGTAAGCACTCTGTTTGTGAGCTTTGCAGTGCTGTTCTTGGGTCCTGCTGCATGTCGGTTCATTCTCACAAGATAAAGGGGTCCACCTCAGTTGGAAATGAAAAAGGAAGAGTGACCAAGCATTGCTAGCTGCTGTCTTACGCCCCTGCAGTGCTCTTTCTGCTACATGATCAGCTGTAGTACCTCAGTCTGGCACTGCACTGCAGTAAGAGTGGTTCCTTATTCTCCAAAGATTCCTAAACCAGAGGTTCTGACTCCTTTCGATCAGTGCAGATCCTTGGCACAAAAAGGAATTGTCTTTCTGCATGTGCTTCAATATCCCTTGTCCTTTGTCATTCAGACTCTGAAGCAAAACAAATGGTGGTATTGAGTCTTTAATCCCTTGCCTGTTTCTGTCAGGATAATTCACTTGAATCCTTGCAGAAACACCAGAACAGATCAGGATATTCTGCTTCCTGACTTCTCCGTTGGCTTCAGGTGGGGAGCTTATTCTTCTTCCCTGCACTCTGCTTAGGAAAGAGGTTACACTGCAGTAGTGAGTAACGGGACGACTTCGTGCAGTGTGCAGAGCCACTGCAGAAGATGGTTAATAGAATTCCAGGGTGCTATTTTGATGTTCAGGAAGGAAGAACCGAGTGGTACCACGCACACATTCATTACCCTTCCTAGGGATGTAGAGGTTGAGAAATTTTGCTGAGCTGCCTGATTTAAATAGAAATCCAATTTAAATCAATAGAAGCTGATAGACTATCCAATAGGTTAGAGAGGAAAGGATGCAGAAAAGTCATTTACTAAGCTAACTCCATCCTGGCAAAACCCCTTTCTTTTCTGTAATGGTTGAACAAGGAACAGGGATGATTCAGAACTGCTGTACTGCAGCCTAATGCCCCATGAACCTTCCTGTGGAACTGATCAAGCCAGAAGGACATCCCATGGCTTTTTTTTCCCAGCAATTCAGGTCTATTTTGGAGATTAAACCTTATTTTATCAGCTGGTGCTATGTGAATCATAAAGTCTAGTCACCACAGACTGCTGCCTACTTAAATACTTTGATGTGGAACAGATACCAAGTTGTTCCACTTCAGATAAGTACTAGGAGACAGCAAGGATTTAATTAGGGATCCATATATTGAATAGTGCTTGGATTTGAAATGTCAAACCTCATTAGTTACTTTATTGGAGGTGGGGAAAACCCCAAAACACTGGATGGGTCAGGGGCAGTACGCCAAAGGAATTGCCATTCTGGTGGAAAGGAATTGGTCCTTGTGTTTAGATTCCTTATAAATGAAGATAAGGAACCTCAGATAAATGCTGTAACTCGAGGATGATGCAGTAAAACTGGTACATGGTGGTCTTTGGCCACCTATGAAGTGCCCAGCTTATACAATAGCTTCAGGAATCATCAGTCTTGAGGAAATCAACTTGTCCATCCAGATGCATAATACAAATGTTTTGGCTTTATGGAGGCAATTGCCAAGGGATCAACTGTTCCAATAAAGCACTTTATAAACCAAAGCAGAGCGGAGAACTGTTACAGCCTTCTTCCTTCGTGCTAAGAGTTCCCTGCACTGTTTTACCACATACTCCTCTCTTCTGAATGAATTCTGTTTACTCTCTGCCTCTGCAGGTGAAGAAGCACGTCCGCAGCTTCCACTCGGAGAAGATCTACCAGTGTACGGAGTGTGACAAAGCCTTCTGCCGCCCTGACAAGCTGCGCCTCCACATGCTGCGCCACTCGGACCGCAAAGACTTCCTGTGCTCCACCTGTGGCAAGCAGTTCAAGGTAAAGGGAGTCCTCACTGATGGCGGGTGGAGAAGGAGCACCATTCTTTACCCTGCTCCAAGCAGATGAGTTCATGTTCTCCAAGGTGGATGAAATGAACATGTGGAAGCTGCGTGTGCTGCTTTGTGTCATATGGGAGTGACAACACCGATTTCTGATGGGCAAGGGGCAGGATTCACCCTAGCATAAGCATCTTGCCTATCAAATCTGACTTCTAATAATATTCCATCTGCTCATGAAGAGCTGGGTCATTATGCAGCTCAATTGCAGGTGCTTGGGTTGTATTGCTTAGTTTAGTTTAGAAAAGCTCTTGCTGATATTAGGAAACCTCTTGCTGAAACCAGGAATAATATTCCTGGCCAAGATGCCTGCGTCTGTGCCATCCATCTTGTCAGCACAGGACATCCAGATGCCCTTCCAGATCCCACCAGAACACATAGAGCAGACTGTGAGCTAGGAAGACTGTGGTGGCAGCAGCCTGCTCCTCGTCGCTTGGTTTCTTATGGGATACTGAGGGACTGGATGCTTTGGGGTGAAGAAGCACTTTCTAGACAGTGTGTGTGTCACCAGAAAGGCTGGACTGCATCCAGGCAGTAGGTTCAGTACTGTGGTAGGATGTGAGGTTCTCAGGCAAGAGCATTATTAGATGCAAGTTTCCAGCCATACTCAGTTAAGCACTAATATATTAGATAAATTCAAAGAAAAGCCAGAGTGGAGCCTACTAAATTATCATTAGTTTGGCTCCTTTTTTTGTGGCTGAGCAACCTCAGCTTGGCTTGAAGGCTAAACCTAGACCCAGATGGGTTCCTGCTGGGACAACACTGGGAATGCAACCAATTCATGGCACCAGAGAGAGCCCAACAGATACATCTCAGCAACTCGCCTTGTGGCTCTTGTAACAGGTAGGAAAGGCAGTAGCAGTGCTGATGCTTTCCTCCCCGATTGCCCTTTCCCAGAGGAAGGACAAACTGCGAGAGCACATGCAGAGGATGCACAACCCGGAGAGGGAGGCCAAGAAAGCGGATCGGATCAGCCGCTCCAAGACCTTCAAGCCTCGGATCGCGTCCACTGACTACGAGAGCTTCATGTTCAAGTGCAGGCTCTGCATGATGGGCTTCCGCCGCAGGGGCATGTTGGTGAGCGCTCCAGTTCCCCTTCCCGCTTCTCCATTTTGATGCATTGTTAAGGAATGAAGATGGAATTTCAAAGGTTGGAACGTAAGGATGCTGTGAAACTGGGTGAACTTCATAGCTAAGATGATACATCTTGTTTTAAAGCTGTGTCTTAATGCCTTTGCTGTATGCTTGGTTGTCACTATGCCATTTCAACACTAAGTAATGCTGGCTGATGTGTATTTAATAGAACATGAGATGAATATATCACCTGATTCAGCTGTACTGCCTCGGTTTTCCTGACTGTCTTGCTGTTTTTTGCTTCTTCCCCTTCTTGAGGAGCCTCTCCTGGCCATGCCCTCTACCTGCCACTGTGTAAAGGGTGTTATGCAGCAGGAGAGCTTATTTGCAAGTATTTCATGAGGGTTGTGATTTCGGCTAGCAAAGGCCTCCCTGCGTAGAGACCTTTTACATTACCTCTGCTGCAAGAGTTCTGGCAAGCTGGTCTACCCCTTCCCATCTTAATTTGATCAGAGAAACTGTGAATGAGATCTAGCAAGACCTTCAGCAGCTGACTGAATGCACAAGAGCCTTTGCAGCAGCAAATGCTTCTGTCCTGCTGGCTGCCATCACTACAGTTTCGGCCTGGCTGTTATCCATGTTGAGGAGAAGCAGCAATTCCTCAGCTTCCAGCTCTAATACTCTCTTTTTTCTCTGTGCCTTTTCCTCTTAAGGTGAATCATTTATCAAAGAGACATCCAGACATGAAAATAGAAGAGGTGCCAGAGCTCACGTTGCCCATTATCAAACCCAACAGAGATTACTTCTGTCAGTACTGTGATAAGGTATGTAAGGAAGACACCCGTAGGAGTATAACTCAGTCCTAGACCTGTATGCAACCAGTTTATCTCTGCATAGAAACATCTGGCAGGGTTTGGAGCTTGCTTTTGGGGTGCTTGCCAGCAACATCCCTGCAGTACTGTCCAGACAAATGAATTAAGATGAAATGCACTCAGGCCAAGGCAGCTGAATGCTCATTGAATACTGCAGTTCTTTCCCCTGTCTTTGGAGTTGGAACACTTAATACCATGAGCCAGCCAGCAGTCACTCACCCTTAGACCTGCATAACTTTTTGCTGCCCGGGACTAAGTAGTAAATCTGTCTGTTAATTACTGCACACTCACTCCTTTTGGTTTCTGCATCAGTTCTAAAAGTGAGCCTCTAACCCCTTTTTATTTTAAGCTGCTTAGTCACATGCCAGTCATTCCCAGTGTTCAGTGAAGCCTGAAGCTGCTCCTGCACTGCTTTTGGGTTTCTGTTCTTATTCCCTGGCCTTTGCTTTTTATGCTTGTGGGCCTTTATTTGCCAGGGAGCGTATTTTGACTGTCATCATTCTTTCATGATGCCTCCTTCCTTTTGTTTCAAGGGAAATGAAACCCAGATAGGTTTAAGTAATACTATAGAATATTCATTTCTCAATGTGCCTAAAAAGAGTATGTTGATCAGTAAAGGCTGTTCAAACAGTGTGATGCTTGGTGTGAGAATGGAGGCATCAACCCTCCATGACAAACTAACACTGGACAAATTACAGCTTTGGTGATCAGTGGCTTCTCTGACATTTGACCTTCAGGTATGGGGCAGAAAGGGTTTTCCTCTTTGATGTCCTGCTTTGATGTTTTGGTGAGGCATATGACAAAGTCTCCAATGGCTTCTGCATGCTACACAAGAAAGAGTTGCTTCTACAGGTTGAGTAAACACTGGAAGGTGAACGTATATTCCTGCATTATGTTGTAATTGTTTGGGGCTTGAACTAAATGTAGTATCTAAAGTGACATGCAGACCTTCCAGATAAAGATAACTGGTAGCTGTTTTCTCTACAGACATCAGGGCTGCACCATTTTCACCCCAGATCTTTACCCTGCAGGTGTACAAGAGTGCCAGTAAGCGCAAAGCACACATCCTGAAGAACCACCCTGGTGCTGAGCTACCTCCAAGCATCCGGAAGCTGCGTCCTGCAGGCCCAGGAGAGCCGGATCCCATGCTGAGCACCCACACCCAGCTCACAGGCACCATTGCCACCCCTCCAGTCTGCTGTCCTCACTGTTCCAAGCAGTACAGCAGCAAGGTATGAGGGCTGTTATATAGCTGAGGGTAAAAACCAGCTCTTTCCCTGTGGTATCTGTCAGCCCACAAGCAAAGCTCTCTCATTCCGAGTCAGAGTGCTGGTTTCATGCTGCCTGCTGACAATGCAGGCACAGCCTGATTGTTTTATGGCAAAATAATTCCCTAAAGAGAGGGAATGAACTGGAAAGAACACATGGTAGTGTTATCAGGGTGCAGTTACAAATGGAAAGGCTTGGAAATTCCTCACTGCCAGTTACAAGGGAGAGGAGTAGGGGAACAAAATGCAGAAAAGGTGACCTCTGGACAAGGTCCCCAAAAGATCTGGCTGTATAAAGCTTATAGGCTGTGGTATTTGAGGCAACATTTCAGCATCAGATAGCTCTAATGACCAGCAACTCTTGTGAGACCATACGTGGAGTATTGCTTTCAGCTCTGGGGCAGCAGCACAAGAGGAACGTGGAGCTGTTGGAGCGAGTCCAAAGGAGGCCATGGAGATGCTGTGAGGGCTGGAGCAGCTCTGCTCTGGAGCCAGGCTGAGAGAGCTGGGCTGGGTCAGCCTGGAGAAGAGAAGGCTCCTGAAGGGGAGACCTTAGAGCAGCTCCAGAGCTTAAAGGAAACCTGGAGAGGGGCTTTGGACAAGGGCCTGTAGGGACAGGCCAAGGGGAATGGCTTTAACCTGCCAGAGGGGAGACTGAGATGAGCTTTTAGGCAGAAGCTCTTCCCTGTGAGGGTGCTGAGGTGCTGGCACAGGGTGCGCAGAGAAGCTGTGGCTGCCCCATCCCTGGCAGTGCTCAAGGCCAGGTCGGATGCAGGGGCTTGGAGCAAGCTGCTCTAGTGGAAGGTGTCCAAGGGACATTGGAACTGGATGAGTTTTAAGATCCTTTCCAACCCAAACCATTCCATGATTGTATGAACTTTGTGATGGTTTTTGATGTCAGTTGACCTGAAGCAGACTTACTGACCGTTTTCCTCATGCTCTCTTACATCTCTCTGCAGACCAAGATGGTCCAGCACATCCGCAAGAAGCACCCAGAGTTTGCTCAGCTCCCGAACACGATCCACGCGCCGCTGGCAACGGCTGTCATCAGCTCCACTCCTGCTGTTCTATCCACCGACAGCACTACTGGAGAGACGGTTGTGGTAAGCACGTGGAACACATTAAATGAGGCCAACAGAGGGAAACAAACAGCCCAATGGCCTCTGGTCTTAAGTGTTTATTTGGCACACACCACTTGAAAGAGTGGCTTCTGTTTAGTAATGACTGGATCAATCTGTGCAGAGGAGACAAGATCTCTGTAGTCACAGAATCCCAGACTGGTTTGGGTTGGAAGGGACATTAAAAATCATCCAGTTCATGCCCATGCCACGGGCAGCGACACTTTTGGACAGTGCAGTACTGGTTGATGCATACCTCCAGTAGCTGATCTGTTCACTGTTAATACATCAGTTAATACATCAGGAGGTGAAAGCTGAGGCTAGAAAAATCAGCTTTGTGTTCATTAGCAGTGCTGGGATGCTGCATAGCTTTAAAAATCCTATTGATCACAACTTAAAACTTCCTGTTTGAAGACTCTAAGTGGCTAAAAGACTGTTCTGCTTTCAAATGTGTAGATTCAACCAGGATGCTGGTGGCTTCATAAACCTGAGGGTGCCAAATGTCTTTACACACTTAGGCAATACAGCTAAGAAAAGTCTCACTCTGGTAGGTGAGGAGGGAAGGTGGAGTATATCCAAGAAGCACTTTTTGACTTGAAAACTAAGTCAGCTCTTGGCAGATGCAGGATTTTTGTTGTCTAATAGCATAGTATTAAGTCAGAAGATTAATTCTTTAATTATTATTGCATAAATCAGTCCTCAAAGGTCCTGACCATCACATTTAGACAGAAGAGACCAATTCTAGTGGATAATCGCTGGTGACTGCTTATGACCCCATCCTCTGGACACATTAAGCTCTTGTGACTCAATGTCTAGGCCCCATGGTGTGACGAAAATAACTACAGCCCTGTGGAAGTACTCAATCCACTTGACAATATGATGTCAACTGATGATGGTCTGTATCGTTCTCTACCTGCTCAGACAACAGATTTACTGACCCAGGCAATGACAGAGATATCCCAGACCCTCACCACGGACTACCGGACTCCCCAGGGAGATTACCAGCGGATCCAGTACATCCCAGTGTCGCAACCCACAACTGGCTTGCAGCAGCCTCAGCACATACAGCTGCAGGTTGTGCAAGTGGCCCAGGTGAGTAGCCCGGTGGGGGACTTGATGTGCTTTTGAGTCCCTCCATATCAAGCCCGTTGCTTTCTTGGGGCTGTAGCACTCGGAAGTTTGTTAAGGAGTAGTTACAAAGAATGGTGCACACTTCTTCATAGATAAACTGGTTGATTGTAGGGTTCCCTCTGTAGGCATTGTGTACTGTGCATAAATCCTGCTGGTCTTGGTCTGCTTGCTGGACACTGAAGTGCTACTTCAGTTTAGTTCTGCCTATCTGGGCAGCTTTGCTCAAGTCTGCTCTAGGAAGGTTTTCCAGCACCTGGGAAAGTGGGTCAGTGGGTGACCCGTTTTTGCAGTTGAAGACTAATTTGTCCTTCCTTGTTCTCAGTGAGCCAGAGCCAAAGTGTGGAAGTACAGAGAGCTGCTTGCTTTTCCCCTTTGTGTCACCTATTAGAATATCAATTTTCTGTGCCTCCTGCAAATAAAACCAAAGTGTAACTGGAGCAACCGAGCTGAGGAGCATAACTTGGGGAGCTGGAATGAATGGGCATAGCCTTCAAGTCTGGTATCCACTGGGTGAAGCTGAAAGTACCACGTGCTTGTATTTCAGTCTGCAGTTCCCTGTTCTCTCTGGCTCCTCATTACAAATGAAGTTATGAATTTGGTTAATAAAGACTAAATAATGGCCTGGCCCCAGTTAATATTGACAGTGGCTGTTGTAATGATATGAGAGCATGAATACTGATTGCTAGTATTAATTTTATCAAGATCTTAGACCTGTACTTAAATTACACCAATTGGTATCATTAGCAAGTGTTGCTCCAAAAAGCTTTTAATCAGTAAGAGTCTGAGCACTTGTCTTGATACAGAGTGGTATCAAAAACCAGTTCTGGGTATGCAGATCTCGAGGATGTATCTATTTTATAGAAAGAAGCTTACAAAGAATGATGGTCCTGGTTTTCAGACCCTTTGGTTGACAGCTTGTATGCCCTTAGCACGGCCTTTTCAGTGGGGTGACTTAAGATGTAACCATCTCAGTGCTATTACAGCTGTTAAATGTATTTCTTGATCTCCCAGGAGCAAAGAGAGGTTAAACACTGGCTTGAACAGGAGTGCTCCATGGTCTCATTAAGGTTCACAGCTCACTGTTGCAGAGCTTGTGTCACAGAAGGGGTTTACAGGACTGCTGCTTTGGTATTCTTATGTTTGTTTTCTCCATTTTCCTCCCAGGCTACCTCACCTCACCAGTCCCAGCACTCCACAGTGGACGTTGGGCAGCTTCACGACCCCCAGACCTACACCCAGCATGCTATCCAGGTGCAGCACATCCAGGTCACAGAGCCTTCGGCAGCACCTCAGTCGTCAGCACAGGTAGTGCAACTTAAACGTAGCCAATTGAAAGATGTAAATGGAAACTGGCATTCCTCAAATACTTGAAGCTCTCCATGCTGTTGGGGGGTGGTTCAGTTTTTGTCCTGACTATACAGGCTGGAGAGGGTCCAGAGGAGGGCCACAAAGATGATCCAAGGACTGGGAAGCTGTGTGAGGAAAGGCTGAGGGAACTGGGCTTGTTCAGCCTGGAGAAAGAAGGCTGCAGGGAGACCTTATCACCATGTTGTAGTATTTAAAGGGTGGCTAGAAAGGAGATGAGACTCCCTTCTTACAAGGAGTCACACAGGATATGCTATAGAACCTGCCCCCATGTTATCCCTTACTAAAACAAGATATGTTTGTAACTTACTACACTGAGAATGCTTTTACCTTTCCTAGGTTGGGGCTCAGCCTTTGAGTCCCTCCTCACAACAATCTCAGCAGGAGCTCAGCCCCTCACAGATGCAGACAGCTACATCGACACCAACCCAAGCCCTCCAGCAGCAGCAGGGATCTTCAGTCCAGCACACGTATCTTCCCAGCACGTGGAACTCGTTTCGGAGCTATTGTAAGTGGCAGCAGCAGCTCTCCCTAGGAATCTGACTAACATATGGGACTAAGATGTGCTCCATTCCTCCAGCTACCAAATGGGATAGTATTTTCAGAGCTCATTAAGATCTGTGATTAATATTTATACACATCTAAGGAGAGAAATAGTTTCAGACAAATGAAAATGGTTGTAGTAGCAGTTTGTACTGTAGGTCCACAATGACCTGGTATGTGATTTGAGCAGGCAGACTGGGCTCCTTTATTCCAAGGATGTTGTATTCAGCAAGACTGCGTGCGTTGGGTAGGGACTAGCTCAAATTTGGATGAAATTGAGGGTATGGTGAAACTATTCCTCTTGTCCGTGCAGCTCTGGGTGGTAATTCAGTGATGTAGGTGAGAACAGGATGTGTTGTCTATGAATGAATTGCCAAATCTGCAGCTCATGTTAGCTGGCACTAAATCTCTTGAGGTCTGTAGAGTTCTACAAGGCTTTACAGTACCTGAACTGCTGTTTAGCAGCCACTGTTTCAGGATTGATATGCTACTGACATAAGATATAATCCTTCAAGATGGTCTTTGAGTTTGACTGAAGGTCTTGATTCTCCAATTTCCATTTTCAGCATCTGAGATCCAGATGATGACCATTCCCCAAGGCCAGTACGTGATCACAGAGACTGCTGTAGGTACACCAGTCACCACTGTCAACACGGGGCAAGTGAAAGCAGTTACTCAGGTAAGAAGAACCATCATGGCCTTTTTGGGTTTTCTTAATCCAGAGTCATGTATCAGGCTTTAAGCATACAGTTTGAAGGGTAAAAAGATGCCAAAGTGAATACTGGGCCACACAGAATAGAGAATAATTTTGCCAGCTTTCTGTTACCTGTAGGATTACAGACTAAGAGTCACTGCTGTCTTACCTTGTAAGCAATCTAGCATGAGGAGGCAGGTGGTTGTTCTGCGTGATATTGGAAATGCAAGTTGTATAGCATGTGGAGAACAAAGAACTTTGAGAGCAGTATTAAGAATGGCTGTTATAACTTGTAGTGATGGGTTGATTGCATCATTAGCTTAACCAAATAGAAAGTAGCCCAATGTACTTGAAAACAAAGGGCAAGCATTAGGTTGTTCTTGGGTACATTTAAATGAAATAAAACTTAATTTCCAAGTTCATACCAAAATGTCTCCAGCACAGCAACAGGAAAGCTACAGACAATTAGAACAGGGAACTTAGACAAGGTGCAATGATGATGATTTTCCATATTCCCCATGCAGACTCACTATGTGATATCTGAAGGTCAGCCTGATCTGGAAGCCAAACAAAACTCTTCGCTCCCCAGTGAGGTCCAGGTCGGCGTTCCCCAGCCCCCAGTCCCCACGGATACCTTGGAATCCCAAACAGGCACTCAGCAGCCCACCACCCAGTACATCATCACTACAACCACCAATGGGAGCGGCAGCAGCGAGGTGCACATCTCTAAACCCAGAACTTTCTCAGCAGAACATGAATGAAGAAGCCTTGTGGTGTCTCTTGCTCGTACTTGTCACCTCCCCCCCGAGCCCAGATCTATGGGTATGCTGGGGTTAAATATGGTTTAAAGTATATGCTCACTTCAGCTAAAATCTTGGAGCTCTTGTTAACGCTTTAAGAGGGTTCAAGTCCCTGGTGACCATGAAGAAGTACCCTCAAAATCCTTCTGGGTTGTTACTTTATGCAGCTTTTAACAAAAAGGACAAGAGGAGAAGTAAAACTTCTGCTTGCTCTGGACTTGATTTTGGGCATGTCTGCTGACCCTTACTTTTCCTTTTTGGAAGTGTCTCCAGTAAACAACTTGTTACTTCAATTTTATGGGGAAAAAGCTTCCCTAATGGAAGGCTAACTGGCTGATGATGTATGTATGTTTTTACTAGGAGCTGTTAAAGAGGAGGCCATTGTGTAAATAGCCAGAATAGGGCAGAACCGCTTCCAATGTCCTCGTTTCAGCAGCCAAGGTGAAAGGGAACATCATCTGCTCGCTGCGAGCAGACTGCCTGGAGAGAAAGAGCAGCAGCAGCCAAGTGTCCATGTGAGGGGATGGATGTAACTATGAAGCTGTGAAGATGTGCCCAAGCAGTCCATTAAATTATTATTCTCATTTTTCCAGCCCTCAAGAACTGTTTACATGCTGCCTGCCCTGCCCTAGTTTACCACCTTCCAAAAGAAGGAAAAGTGCAGTCTTAAACCCGTGTTGTTTGGAGCAAACTGATGGAGGTTGTAGCAGCACGTAAGGGTATTACAGAGCCACTGTTATCTCTTTTTCCCTTCCAGTATTTGCAGGGAAAATCACCTTTTTGCCCAGTAAAACAGACAAAAAGGGTTCACCTTAGCCTATGTAGCAGCTTCTGCTGTAACCTAAAGGTAGCTGTGCCAGGAGAACATGAGGGTGCAGGAGCACACCTCTGAAGAGGCAGGGTAGTTATCTCTGTTGTCACCATTTTTCCCCTTGAAGACTGGATGGAGAGTTGGTTACTCTATTTTCTTCCCCCAAAAGCCTTGTTAACAATGCAGTTAATTTCTTTGGACATTTCCGTAAGATGACCAGCCCTGGACTCGGGAAGCATACAAGAAACACGCTAGTGGACCACTGTTTATGGGACACAAAGCCATCTCTGAGGGTTTCCTGCTTTGGTAGGCCTGGTCTATGTCCAGAATTCATGCCATGCTTGACCAGGAGAAAGGGAAAGAGCAGGTTTATCTTTTTAAGGCAGTGTAATTATCATTTTTTTCTTGCATAATCCTTTTATTTGTTGGTTATTTAATGCATTCTGGTATGTGCAAAAATAGAACTACAACTCCATTGACTCCTGATGGGATGTACTGTGTCTGTCTAAACTTCCAATCACTGCCTGAAAACTCACCCCAGATTGTCTGTGCACAACAGCATACGTGTATTTATAAAACACAAGCAAAGAAGGATCTTTTGTCTTTATGGCCTGTGAGACTGAAGAAATGAGAGAGGTTTTCTGGGTTAGTTTTCTCTGTGCCACAGCGTGTGAATGTGCAACTCCTTGACCTAAGTACTCCAGATCTAGATGAGGATTACACAGGTGGGCAAGCTCCACAGATGTTGTGGGATCAGCCCTGATGGAGTTAAAGCTCTTTGGGAGCTTCACACTTGGACTGGACAAGAGGAAGTCTGGTTTCTTCTGGGCGAAGCCTTGTAGCAGGTATTGCTTTTGGTACTTAACACATCTGTTAATATGGTGTGGAAGGAGTGACTGTGCGTGAGGAGATAAATCCCATGGAGAACACTGGCCAGGCAGAGGTGTTTTGAGGGAGCTTTGAGGTGACTTGCCAAAATATGGATTAACTTGTTCCTGGGTACCACTGTATGGGGCATTCCTGAGGTTGGTGAAGTCCATGAGCTTCCATTTAGTCAAACGCAGTGATCAGTGTCTTTAAATTCAGCACACCTGGGAGCCCATCAGCTTGAGTGTGGTTCCTGCTGATCCAATGAAGTCATGTTCCTGAGGACTGTTGAATTCCAGTGCTGGGCATTGCAATGATGTTGGTGTAGGAGAATAGAAAGGAGATTTGTGTTGGCTTTCCTTAGGCTGCTATATGCTCTTGTACCAAGTCAAAAATGGTGTGAATAGCAGGAAAGTAGGAGACTTGGAAATGGGATACTGCACTACAAGAGGTATCTTAAAGGTGTAAAAGTCTGTAACATCAAATGAGTTTGCCTTAATGGTACTGGAGATGAGGGGTGTAAAACCTGTTTTGCTCTATTTATATTTATTGGAAAGAAGCACAGGAGGAGACTTGTTTAAAGCTGTGAACTATCCCCAAAGGCTAAAACCAATCCTAAACCAGCCTCTTTGCACTCCAGTCTTCCTTATCAAAGTTTCTACTCTGTCCCACCGCAACAGCAGCACGCTCATGCCATCGGCCAGGCAATCCATTAAGGAAGTCATGGTGTCCCGTGTTAAACACGTGCCTCGTCGCCACAGCACCATCCCGGGATCTGGGAATACGATGAATTTTCCTTCCAAAGTAAGACATGAAAGCAACGCCATGGACTTAAAAAACACCGCCACCATGGACGCAGACAATAGTGCATGGATTATCCCCATTTCTGCAGTGCAGAAAGGACACGATTTAGTATTACCTTTAAACCAGAGCAACCCAAACCCGCGCCCTGATGGCCCGCAGTTGAGTGCCAGCAAACGTCTTGCTGGACCGTGGCATTTTTGGGTCCAAATACGCCCACTCGTAGCCGAGCCCCCCCCACTTCGCACCCCTCCTATTTAACTGTGTCTGTTACTGTACGGTGGTGACCGTTGTCGTGCTCATCGTCTTGTGCAACCCCGCAGCTGTACAAAAAACCCATTAATAAACCTTACCCCCCCTTTTTTTTTTCTACAAACCACAATCACGGCTCTTCACTTGGACCAAAGCCGATGGGGGGGGGGGACTTTGCCCTATCGCGACGCGCTTTGTCGCGACACGGAGGAAGACGGGGTGAGCCCCGCGCAGGCGCGGGGGAGGGAACACCATCGCGCATGCGCTGTGACCGCCCGCCTTCCGCCTTCCGGTGCGGGCCGGCCCCCTCACGGGTGCCCCCTCACCGCGGGCAGCGCTCGGCGCCGGGGCTGAGGGGAGCCGGGCCTGGGCCGCGGAGCTCCGGATCCCCGCATCCCCTCCCGCTGCTCGCCGGGCCCGGTGAGGGGGTGACCGCGGTGCTGGTGCTGTGAGAGCCGCGCCCCGAGCCGGGGTAGCGGGTATGGAATGAGGGGGGTTATCCGGTTGCCGGCCCTGTGCTCAGCGTCGGTTTAAGGTGGTTCGTGAGGCGGTGTCAGCTGGTGCGTGAGGGGGGACGGGGCTCATGGGTGCAAGTTGAAGGCTGGAGAAGTCGGGTTCGCGCATTAATATCGCTTTTAGGCTTTAGGTATGTTGTTGTCCTGTTATTTACCTCTATTGACAACAGTTTTGAGGCTTTACATCTGTTATTTTCCTGTTCTGTATTGATAACAGCTTGAAGGTGGCAAGCAGAGTGAAGGGGGTCACCTCTGCTTCCCGGTCTGCCTGTCCCAGGGCATGCCTCACACTGTGAAGCGCTCTGTTGGCCTAACTGGTGTTGCGATGGAACAGTTGCATTCGTTTTATGATCTCTTAGTTATCTCAGCGCCCTTGACTTTAAATAAGCTCCTTCTCCATCATTCCTCACCTGGGGTAGGCATTTCGGGTTGTTGAGGGCCTCGCTGCCTTGCTTAGGAGCAGGCCAGGGTGAAGCATGGACTCCCTGGATCACATGCTGACCGACCCCCTGGAGCTGGGACCCTGCGGGGATGGAGGCAGGACCCGCATCATGGAGGACTGCATGCTGGGCACCACCAGGGTCAGCCTGCCTGAGGACCTGCTGGAGGATGTGAGTAGCGCTTCACAGAGCCTTCATGAACGTGTTTAACTCTCTCCTATGGGGCTTAGAGCAAACTGGGAGGAAGAGAGTGTTTCTGACTGGCCTGGGAAAGAACTCCAGCCTTCCTGTATCTGAAGGGGGATACAAGGGTGCTGGGGAGGGGCTCTGCATCAGGGCCTGTAGCGATAGAACAAGGGGTGACAGGTTCAGACTGAAACAGGGGAAGTTCAGGTTAGATCCAAGGCAGAAGTTCTTCCCTGTGAGGGTGCTGAGGCACCTCTTTACTACAGAGAGGTGGTAAATGCTCCATCCCTGGCAGTGTTCAAGGCCAGGTTGCACACAGGGGCTTGGAGCAAGCTGCTCTAGTGAAAGGTGTCCCTGCCCGTGGCAGGGGTTGGAACAGGATGAGCTTTAAGGTCCTTTCCAGCCCAAACCAGCCTGGGATTCTGATTCTATGAAAACATCTTTTAATACTATTCTGATACATTCTTTTTCCTTTACTTTAAAATTGCCTTGAAGAAAGTACTGTTGGTTTCGAGTTGACTGTCTTGTTGCTATTAGTATCATAAATTCCTTCTCTTTCCTCTTCATGCCCTGTTGTATTCTGCATTTGGTGAGACGCTGCCACGACTTGTGTTACTTCACCCCAGAGAGCCTTAAGGGCTAGAGGATTGTCCAGGACATCCACTCATTTCCTTCGCTCTTGTTTTTGGCTTTCTTTAGCCCGAGATCTTCTTTGACGTTGTCAGCTTGTCTACGTGGCAGGAGGTGCTGACGGATGCCCAGCGAGAGCACCTGAAGAAATTCCTGCCTCGCTTCCCTGAAAACAACCGGGAGCACCAGAACAAGCTCATCACCACCTTGTTCAGCGGCGAAAACTTCCGCTTCGGGAACCCGCTCCACATCGCCCAGAAGCTTTTCCGTGGTCAGTGAGTGTAACAAACACTGGGTGCTGTCGGGGTTCATGCCTCAGCTGGCGATGAGGAACTCCAGTGCTTTTTACCTCTTCCAGATGGACACTTCAATCCCGAGGTGGTGAAGTACCGGCAGCTCTGTTTCAAGTCACAGTACAAGCGGTACCTGAGCGCTCAGCAGCAGTACTTCTACCGGCTGCTCAAGCAGATCCTTGCTTCCCGCAACGTGAGTGTCATCGCTGCTTGAACTGGAAGGTTAAACTGAAAGAGGGGAGATTGGGATTAGACATTAGGAAGCTCTTTACTATGAGGGTGAGATGAGCTCTAAGGCAGAAGCTCTTCCCTGTGAGGGTGCTGAGGTGCTGGCACAGGGTGCCCAGAGAAGCTGTGGCAGTGTTCAAGGCCAGGTTGGACACAGGGGCTTGGAGCAAGCTGCTCTAGTGGAAGGTGTCCCTGCCTGTGGCAGGGGTTGGAGCTGGATGAGCTTTAAGGTCCCTTCCAGCCAAAACCAGGCTGAGAATCTGTGCTTTCTTGTGTTTGGCAACAGATACGCTGTCTTCACAACAAAGTGTCCTGGTATTTGTGCGTTCACAGTTCTCAGAGGTCTTTTCTTTCTGTGGGTTGCTTTTTTTTTGTAGCTCTTATGAGAATATCAGAATTGTTGTTTGCAGTTTTCATGTTTTGAAACTCCCATAGCTCTTGCTTGTGTAGAGCATCTTTTGTCCATGCCCACTTTGTCCCGTTTCCTGCATTTGCTCCTTTACACCTTGTTGTCCTATTAACAAATTATTCTGCCTTCATTTTCTACTGTTTCTGTCATTCTGAAACAAGTGAGGATGCCCAGTATGTACTTATATGAATTTCCCAGCTTCATTGGCCACTGGTATGGAATAAATACAAACCCCTGATTATGATGCCTGTAAATCCATGATCAAATCTTCCTTTGTGAATACTGTTCTCTGCTAACTGCTGAATATAGTCTCTGCATTGTAAATACTTGCCCACATAATTTTATTACACTTAGACATTGAATCATACAGGGTGCATGGATGGAGAGGAAAGTCTGTCTTTCCAAAACGCCCCGCAGTGATGTGGGAAAAAGTATGTGGAAGTGTGTAGGAAGTCTATAGAATCACAGAGTTCTTTGGGTTGGAAGGGACTTCACAGCTCATCCAGTTGTGGCAGGGACACCTTCCACTAGAGCAGGTTGCTCCAAGCCCCGTCCATTTTGGCTTTGAACACTGCCAGGGATGGGGCAGCCACAGCTCCTCTGGGCAGAGTTATTTCCTCTGTAGCCATAAGGGGTGTAGAGTGTTTCCTTCAAAAGAGGCAGTGTTCCATGTCTGTGTTATGTGTTTGACTTGGAAGCTTGGAAGTGGATCTCGGAGCTATGATTAGGTTCTTCTCAACAGTCCAGGTACAATGACAGGGAGTTACTGCCATGTGTGCACAGGAAGGTGTGGGAATTTCACCTTGCCTTTTTCCTCCTTTTAATATTGGTCTAAAATGCTGGTCTTAAAATCAAGTGTGTGGCAGATACTGATACTGCTTGAGGGCTACCACTTCATAAAGAACTGAGGTATTTACCCCACGTTAAACTTGCTGAAAGCATGAGTTGAGCTTACCTGTTGTGGATTGCAATGCTATAGCTGAGACAACTAACATGACATGTGTTTCATCTTCCAGTACCTGCTGGAATTAGCCAGGAAAGGAGGCCCTGAGATGACCATGAGGAGGAAGCACTTCACACCCACCTATGACTCGGAAGAACGGGACAAACGGACACATCGGCGCTACCTGAAGATTCTGAGGGAAGTGAAAGAGGAGTGTGGAGACACCACCTTGTCTTCTGATGAAGAAGGTAATGCCTGCGTTGAGCTAAAGACTAGAGGTGTGAATGGAGAACAGCAGATTTTGATGTGGGAACAGTGTCTTTGATAGAAGGACTGAAACTGGACTCCAGTTTTTTGGCTGTGATAATAGAATTAATGTAGATTGGTGTTAGGAATTGCAGAGATACCTTTATTTCTGTGGTTTAGATCTAAGTGCCTGGCCTCCAAGTTCTCCATCACGTTGCCCAAGTCCACCAGTTCCTCTGAGAGTGATCCCCACGTTGTCAACCTTGGACATGAAAACAGCAGGTGAGAACCAAACTAGGGGTTGATACAGATTTAGGGGTGAGAATGATTTTGAGAGCCTGCAAGAATCAGTCTGAAAATTGATGGTTTGATGAGAAGTGTTGTAGTGCTTCATTTTTGCAGTCTCCAAAGGAGATGGCTCTTCCAGTTTAATCTTGTTGGCTCGTCCTATTGAATCTTGTTCTCCTTGGAAGGCTGCTGATTTCTCTGTTATATGTTGCCTTTAAAGTCTGAGGCATTAGCATAGTCGAGTTAGAAATATCTTGGTGTATATGTTACTGTAATCAAGTCTGTAAACCCTTCATGTGGCCCTGCTAGTTCTTGCTTCTCTTCACTTCCGTACTTGCATCAGCAATGAAATCTGATGAACCAAGGAAGAAAGTATTGAAATAAACTGTTTGGTTAAAAGAAATTGGAGTAAGGAAAATTTTGTCATTGAAATTTAAGGATTGGTTGACATGGGAATGGACAGAAAATGGCATTCTGAGAAGTGTCTCACTGTGCACATAACCTGAATAACATGTTTTTTCCCTGCAGACAAGATAGAAATTGGGGAGGATGATGTGAAGATGATGCTGAAGAAGCACCATGAGAAACGAAAACGGCACCCTGTAAGATGTTACAGAGCTGGGGGGGGTGGGACTGCATTTTACCTCTTAGTCTTCTATCTGTTAGCCATAGAGCCCAGGGTGCTTGTGGGTGGCAAAATGACTGCTACTTCTTGGGGTGCAGAGAAGCATCCTTCAGCCCTTTATTGTAACATGTATTTGGATGCCCTTCAGAACTTGGGTTATCTTCTGTACCCTCGTTGTTAGCTTCACACGCTTTGTCCTTTCCCAGTTTTCATTTCTGTCCCGTTGTCCTGTGCAGGACCACCCTGATCTAGTTACAACAGACGTGACTCTTGAGGACATCATGACCCGAGTGAATGCTGGCAGGAAAGGTTCCTTAGCAGGTCAGTGCCTTGGACACCAGAATTGTACCTTGTACCACAGGGTATCCTGTGTGTAGGAAGAGCTCAGGAGGGATCTGGTCTTGATGGACTGTTGTATCCTTTTGCTCTTCACGTAGCTGCTGACCATGCTGTGGTTGGGAGTTGCTCCGTTTCAGTAGCTCACAGCCAACTCTAGTTCCCACTGAAGGTGCATTCAGCTAATTGATGACATGTCATTTGTATCTCTGCTCTCAGCATCTCCTTTCTAATTTCATATAAAAACTAAAGGTTTTCTATTAAATCAGAGTGCATTGAAGGGAAACCCAAAGATTCATAGAAATGACTGGGAAGATGGAATAAATGATGTGTGAATGAGTCCTACCTACACGCTACCTACATATCTGAATGGATGTTTAAGTATATAGTTTATGACTCTCATTGAAATATGCTAAGAAGCTTTTTAATTGTCCTTCTTACCTTTTACATCTAAAGCTTTATTTGACCTTGCAACCCTCAAGAAAAAGGTGAAGGAAAAGGATGATAAGAAGAAAAAAAAGCTGAAGATTATTAAATCCGAGGTGGAAGATTTGGCTGACTCTCTTAGCAACGCAGATGGTATCCCATCAATGTCTCAGGATCCTTCCCCCATCCCCTTGTCATCTGTCAAAGAGGAGTAAGTGCTTCAGAGGCCCCAGTTTTCTGTGGGACTTCTGTAGGGTTTGGGTTTGTGTAGCTTGTGAAATGCGTAGCTTTTATTGCTGTGTATGAAGGTGAATATTTACTCAGGGAACTTCCTCTGCTTGTGCTCTCTTTCATTTGCAGACCTCTCGAAGAGATGAAGCCATGCCTTGGAATAAATGAAATCTCTTCCAACTTCTTTTCCCTTCTTTTGGAGATTCTGTATCTGGAAGGACCTGCTACTCTTTCTGTTGTAAGGAGCCACCCACTTATCTGGGAGCGTTTGCAGGGGATAGAGGGGTTTATGGCTGTGTAATGGTGATTCTTCTTCAGAGTTGTCCCACGTGGTAGTAGGTTACTTACTAAAGAGATGAAACCCTTTGGGAGTGCACACCACATCCTGTTGTGAACATAAATTTAGTCAGTTTAATCTGTAAGTCTTTCCATACGTATTCTTTAGGTCATGGTTAGATACATTCTGTATGTGAAGGGCAGACATGGCGGGGAAGTTTCTTCCCCTTTGTGGTGTCTGTTGCCTGAAATACCTTGTGATGGTTACTTGAAAATGCCAGGTGATTATTTTCATACCTAAAAGTCTCCTTGTCCCCTGGCTGTGTTCAGCTCTTTTCTATTCAAACAGCCATAAAGTGTGAGACCTTTAATAGAGTATTTCTTTTTCTCTCCAGCTCGAAGATAAAGTTCTAGATTGGCAATCTTCTCCTGCCAGTGCACTAAATAACTGGTTCTCCTTTGCCCCTAACTGGTCTGAACTGGTGCTACCCGCCTTGCAGTACTTGACGGGTGACAGCAGAGGTGAGAATGGCTGTTAACAATACTCATGATGCTTGTACCTCAGTTCTGATCAGGGCTGGTTTATATTATAGAGTCATAGACTGGTTTGGGTTGGAAAGGACCTTAAGCTCATCCAGTTCCAGCCCTCTGCCGTGGGCAGGGACACCTCACACTAGACCAGGTTGCTCCAAGCCCTGTTGAACACTACCAAGGATGAGGCATTTACCACTCCTTTGGGCAATCTGTGCCAGCTCAAATCAACGTTTAATTCATCACAACAATAAATCATTGTACTGTTGACAGTGTTTCTCTGATGGGCTTCATGGCTGACATCTCTTGCTTGTGGCAGGCCTGTTTTGTGTGTGGGTAGTAGATAAGACCCAGTTTGATTCCCGAGTATGCAAAAACATGTGTGGAAGTGCCTCTGGACAGTTTATCCTGCTCAGATCACACACTTCAGGTGGAAGCTTTGAAGCAGGAAGAAATGAGTTGTCTTTGGAGATGATAAAACATAAACTAGATGATGCCTTGAGCAAGCCCCTGGAAACATGTAGTTGGCTTTGACCCGAGGCTCAAGCTGCAGGCGTTCCTTTCAAACTAAATTACTCTGTGGCTCTCACTTGCTTAGTGGGAAGTTTTAAAGGGATAGACAGTGTGGATTGTAATGGCCTTTGCAGGAGGAATATTTGATGTTCTCTGTAATACTGGTGAATACTCTAAACCCTGAGTCTGCTTCCCATGAGCCTAGGGATAGTTACCATACAGTAACAGTTCCCGGTGTCTCACAGCATAAACAGGATCTCAGTGAAAGACTCATTATCCTGTTCTGTCCTTTTCTTGTGCTTGCACTGTTACTGTGAGATGTTTACCGTCCCTTTGGGGGAGTCTAAATGTAGAGGTGCCCTTCACTTGAAGTGCTTTATCTGTCCTTATGAGTCTAACTCAACAGCTTGCACTGCCACAGTAGGATCTGGGTGGTTGGATGACTGTATGATGTCTCTGACACAGGCACTTTTCATTGTAGATGTTCCTTCCAGCTTCTCCCCTTATGTTGAATTCAAGGAGAAAACTCAGCAGTGGAAATTGCTTGGTGAGTATTTAATGTTCTGGGATTTCCACTCTAGGACAGGTTTGTTGTTCTCTTCAGGACTCTACTTTTCAGACAGATCTGTTAATTCATTTGTTGGACCTTTTCCTTTAGCTGAGCACAGATGTGGTTTGGATTTGAGGTTAGTATGAGTAGACAGAGGTTAGTTGGGATTTGAGGTTAGTATGAGCAGCGGACAAGTAGTGAGCAAAGGCACTGGACTGTATTTCTTTATGTCGCTGACCTAACAGTAATGCCCTTCAAATCTGAACACCTTCATGTTTTCCTTCTGTGGAGCATCCCTTCTGGTTGTTCTGAGTAGTTATTAATTCTTACAAATGAATTAAGCTCCTCTGTGGAGCAAACTGATACTGTTCTCATTCTTAGAAACTAAAGAGCAAATTGATAATCAATGTGCCTAGGCTCGTACTGACTGAATTACAGATGGCTTGTGGTTATGTTTGTTCATTTAGCTACTAGCAGGAGTTTTCCATTCTTAACTATAACAATTCCAGCAATCAGATTTATAGGTTTCAAGTGGCAGAGATTTGGAGTCGGGAAGCAATTCTTCTGGTCCCTGTCACAGTTTTTGGTGGAAGTTATGCAGAAATGTGTTTCTGCTCCTGGACTCAGTGACTGGAATTATCTGGAGAGAAGGAACCATCTGCAAGTATTAGGTGGCTGTGACTCAAAACAGTGCCTTGCCCACTATGTAGGGAGTTGAAACAAGGTCCTTTGTACCAACATGGGAGAATAACAGGGTTTTAGCACTTTTGTACACCCTGGATGTCTTCAGGTATTGAAATTGGAGCATCTGTGGTGTGGGAGATGCCTTGTGACTGGTGAGGCATAGAGAGGGGAAAGCAGTAAGAGGCGGCTTTATAACAAATAAAGGACTTATGTTTCCTATTTTCCCTGATTTTTTGGACTAGGTACGTGCCAAGATCATGAGAAGGAGTTGGCAGCACTCTTTCAGCTCTGGTTGGAGACCAAAGACCAGACTTTTTTCAAAGTGAGTCAGAAACATTATCGCCTTCCCCAGCACAAAACCTGGCAGGGTTACATCCAGCACTGACATTTCTCTGCTTTCTGATAGGAAAATGAAGACAGCTCAGATGCCACCATGCCCGTTCCTAGAGTGTAAGTAACTAATACTGCTTGGCAGCTTCTGCAGCGTGTGTTGCAGCTGTGAAGTTTGGTCCTTGCTCCTCTGGATCTGAAGGGCTGGTTGCTTAAAGTGATTTCTCATCGTGGGGCAGGAGGGAACTTGCTAGTGTGATGTTATAAATGCAGTAACTTCACAAAACCAGCTGGTTTTCTCCAGGTTTGCATGTATTATCAGAGCAAGCCTGTAATCTAACTTATGTCCTGGTGAGGAGACTATTTCCAGTCCTGGCTTACCTTCAGGTAGCACATAGAGCATATTTTAAGATCTCTTATTTATATTAACATTAATGCTTTCAGAAATTGGTCAGAGGGATTTGCAGAAAGCATGAGGTGACTCATCCTTTGGGATGTTCTTTGGGACTGTTGTTGCTCAGAACTGATGGTGACCTTTGTTTCAGAAGGACTGACTACGTAGTCCGCCCTAGCACCGGAGAGGAGAAACGTGTGTTTCAGGAGCAGGTAAGAAGAAAATCCTCTTGGTTTTAAATGCACATGTGGAAACAAATTTTTGCTGAAGAGAATTGATATGGGATGGCAGTTTTATACTCTACACAAACTTTGTTAATGCAGTTTCTTCTCTCTTGGAGTAAGTATCTAGGCCTTAATTACAACTTGCTAACATAGACTGGCTGCTCACTTCAAAACCATCTGTATTTCCAATGAGTACTGGGCAAAATTCATTTAAATGGCTAGTACCAACCTTTCAATCTCCTATTCTATCCCCCAGCGTATGAGGATGACTTGTCTCTAGAGCTATTGAGCAGAAGTGCAAGCAGAAGACATGTGGCCATAAGTGCACCCAAGCGTGTAGTTATCTTCTCTATCTTAGTAGGTGCAAGTTGGAAAACCCTAGGAAATCTCTTTTACCACATTAGAGGAGGAAGAAAGGGTTTCTTGTTGCTGGGGGAAGGGTGTTTGGTAGGCAGAAGGTGTACCTCTGACACCTCCCCAGTCTGTGCAGCTGCTTAACAATGAACCACATGTATTGCACCTGCACTCTTTGGTTTAGGTGGTGCTTTATCTTGTTGAAGTAGTCTGTGATCCACAGTAAGTTTATGCAGTAGTGTTTGAGCCTTTAGCTTTTAGAAAAGCTTGCTTTCTATTATTTTTAAAAGCTTTTTTTTTATTATCATTCTAGAGAATGGATTTCAGTTATTATCATTCTAGAGAATAACTGAAATACAAACGTGGCAGAAGCCTTAAGACTTTGCTCCTTATGTTTCCTGCTAAATCCAGTCTTCTTGTTCCCAAACACAGGAGCGTTACCGTTACAGCCAGCCCCACAAAGCCTTCACTTTCCGTATGCATGGCTTTGAGTCAGTTGTTGGTCCTGTGAAGGGGGTGTTTGACAAGGAAACCTCCTTAAACAAAGCCCGAGAGCATTCCCTGCTGCGCTCGGACAGACCAGCATATGTCACCATCTTGTCCCTTGGTAAGGTGATGGCCAGGAAAAGGTGTTTCAGAATGAAAGAGGCTCCTTGACTCCTCAAATAATGAGTTTAGGAGTCTGCATTATGAAGGGAAACAGGGGGCAGAATGGGGTGATGTAAGTGAAGAAGAAATAAATTACATGGAATAGAGGTGATGAAGTTCTTCCATGTGAGGGTGGTGAGGCACTGGAATGGGTTACCCAAAGAAGCAGTGAATGCTCCATCCCTGTCAGTGTTCAAGGCTAGGTTTTGCAGAGCCGTGGGTGACATGGTTTAGTGTGAGGTGTCCCTGCCCATGGCAAGGGGTTGGGACCGAACAATCGTAAGGTCCTTTCCAACCCAAACCATTCTGTGATTTTATGAAGTGCTGGGAACAGGAATAAGTAGAAAAGAAAGCAGCTGTATGCTGCTGTTGATCTGGGAGAAAATGGGAAGTGGCGAAGAGAGTCTCCACTCAAGACTCGCTTAACTGGAAAACAAGTGGTGGTTTCAGTTCCCTGAAGTCTTTCTGTGGTTCAGCTCACCACTCCTAGCACAAAGCTGGCACAGTGGATGTACTTTAAAAAGGTCCTTTATAATCTCTGCTCATACCTCTGAGGGATCATGGGGACTAGATGTCAGTGAGCACTGTGAGAGCAGGGATAAGAAAGCAGTACCCAAACGTGTCTGCTAAAGTACCTGAATGCAGCTGCAAGTTTTAAGCTCTGACTTTGTGTTTCAGTTCGTGATGCTGCTGCTCGCCTTCCTAATGGAGAAGGAACTCGTGCTGAAATCTGTGAGCTGCTGAAAGATTCCCAGTTCTTGGCTCCTGATGTCACAAGTGCTCAAGTAAGTTGATTTTTATGTCTGGCCTCAGACAGATTCTCCTTTAAATACACTGCGCAGACCCAGGCAGTGTTCAGTAGCTAAGGCTTGATGATTTTCGCCCTGCTTTGGTTAGGAAAAGGGAGCTGTGTACTACTCTGTGCTGCTGCAAACCTGCACCAAAGTCAGGATGATAGAAAAACCAGCTAGAAAAGCCATAGAATTAGCACTGTGCCATCAGAAACAGTTCAGAAACAGTTGATTTTCAGAGCTTTTAGCTTCAGTGGAAGCTCCATTTAACCCAAGGTGGCAAACAGCTCCCTGTGCTGCTGCTCTCAGTCAGTTCTTCCTCAGATGAGAACTGCTAGCAGCTTACTGAGGTTTTACTTTGCGGTTTGTGCCTTTTGGCTAGCCCAAGCAGAGACATAATGCTGTGAATCCTGCACTTTCAGGTTAACACTGTTGTTAGCGGTGCTCTGGATCGATTACACTATGAGAAGGATCCCTGTGTGAAATACGACATTGGACGCAAGTTGTGGATCTACCTGCACCGGGACAGGAGTGAGGAAGAGTTTGGTAAGTCCAATCTTCCAGAGCAGTGTGTCAGTTTGAAGCATTTCTATGTAAAATAGGTTCCTCTGTGCAATGTATGTATACTCACAACTTCTTGTGGGTCTTATTTTCAGCCTTTTTTGGCTAATCTGACTTGGTATTTTTACTCTGCACTATTGCATGACTGTGTGTGTTCAGTTTCTTGTCTGAAGACGAGCTAACACTTCTGAACCGGCCTCTCTTAAATCAGTTTGCTCATGTCCAGGAGCTCTAACTGTTTATTTGGATTTGCAGAACGGATCCACCAGGCTCAAGCAGCTGCAGCAAAGGCCAAGAAAGCTCTTCAGCAGAAGCCAAAACCTCCAGCTAAAATGGTAAATCAGGTTTGCACAGATGCTTTTGGGATTGGGAAGGAGATACAGGCTTCATTTAATCCTTAAATTCTGCATCCATAGTGGCTGGTGGAAATCACACATTTGAGTTATTGATTCTTTATGGGTATGAATGTCAATGTTGGTCTAGCACCAGTGCACAAAACGAAGAGGGAAAGAGGGAACTTTGCTCCTCCAGCTCCCACTGTTCTCCTCACTGTTGTCAACAGAGAGGTCAGTGGAATTCATTTGTGCCCCTTATCTTAGGGATGGCCTTTCAGATCTCATTTTAAGGTCAGTCTGTAGCAGAGTGTGTGAAACACGTCTTCTGCTCCCCACCTTGCTGTGCTGAAGCTGTCAGGGTTCGGATGTCTTTTTGTTGGTTTTGATATCAAATATCAGTAAAGTAATTGCTGTTGGCAAATTAACCAAGGTGGAAATGTGCCCCTTAGGAACGTTTGTCACAGCTGAGATGCACTTTGCCCTGAGGATAGGAGCAGCCAAACGCACCATCCCACTTGTGGCTGCACTTGAGGGTGACAGACGTGTGTGAGGTCAGGATATAGCACTGAGGCATCAATCACAGCCATACAGAGCTCAGCTTAAAGTGCTCAGCTCACTCAAACCCAGTTTTTGGGAGGACCTTCACTCTTGACATGGTTTCTTTGCAGAAGTCCAGCAGCAAGGAGAGTTCAGTGAAAGCAGTCCCCAGCAGCACATCAGAGCCCAGCCAGCTGAGCCTGAGTGACTCCAGCATGCCACCAACTCCTGTGACTCCTGTGACACCAACTGCACCAGCATTACCAGCAACACCTATTTCACCCCCTCCAGTGTCTGTGGTTAGCAAGAGCGTATCTAGTGCTGCATCAGAGCCAGCAAAACCCAGCCAAAGGTATTTCTGCTGTCTCATACATCACTTGTCAATGTTGCTACTCCTTTCTCAGTCATTTCTACTTCTTTGCTCACCCGCTGGCTTTGTCTTTCCCATAGTGTTCTTCTGGTGTCATCCCCTACCATGCCACAGCTGGGGACGTTGCTTTCCACAGCCCAGAGTTCACAGCCTGGGCCACAGGCACCTCCCACCCGGGTGGTCAGTCACACTACGTCCTCAGGGCTGCCACAGGTCCGGGTGGTCACTGCCCAGTCCAGCCTCCCAGCCGTGTCTCAGCAAGCCCCAGTGGTAACCCAGCAGCAGCAGCCTACATCAGTGCCTCAAATCCGTGTTCCAGCTACAGCCACGCAAACCAAAGTGCTCCCTCAGGTGAGTTTGGCTGCGTGGAAGTAGTGGGTGACTCTGACTCCTCATCTTGACTGCTTCTAGTGTTTTGGTGTGGTGTTTTTCACTTGGAGTGAGCAGTACAGGAAAAAGTCCATAGAACTTGCAAGCTAAAGCACAATATAAAGAAGAATTAGACTGTTAGTACTGTACTCACAGGCTGCCTGTGTGTCTTGCTGTAGGCAGTGATGACTCTCCCAGTGAAAACTCAAACCAGCCCAGTGCAGGTGCAAAGACCAGGAAACTCCGTGACAGGACAGACAGGCATCACTGTGACAGGACTCTCTGCAGCGCCCAGTCCTGCTGTCAAGCCAGTAACCAGCTCTCCAGGCAGTTCTGCTACAAGCACGTCCTCCACCACTGTCATCCAGAATGTGGCTGGCCAGAACATCATCAAGCAGGTGAGAGGGAGAGACAAGGAGTTTGGCTCTGCAACCCAGTTGTTTCCTGTTTGCCATGACAGATGTGACAGCAGATGTGAAAAGATAAAGCTGTTGTGAGCCACAATGCTGTATGAATTGATTTACCATGCAGATTTAGATAGCTATTGGCCTGGTATATTAGAGCCTGTACAATATAGAGTACAGATGCATCCTGGTTTTGGCTGGGATATTAATTTTCCTCCTAATAGCTAGTGGTTTGGCTTTAGTCTGAAAGTGAAGTTGATAACGTGTTATCAGTGCGTTAGTGCAGGTTCTTTAATGAACCATCTTCACATGTTGATGTGTCCTTCATCTTGCTTGGAAAAGAAATCAGCTCCATGGTATTCCAGGTTGTATATGGTTTTGGGAATGCCATCTGATAGTCAACCAAAACTGTTTTTTGAGTAGCATACCTGAGTGCTGGCATCATTTTGCTTCAATTCTGATGGGAGCAGACACCATCCTATAGGGAAGTTCTACTTGGACTGCATCCTGGTTTGATACAGCCATTGCTCTGGTCTCTTCCAGGTGGCTATCACAGGGCAGCTTGGCATGAAGACCCAGCCGGGAAGTGGCATCCCCCTCACAGCGACCAACTTTCGGATCCAGGGGAAGGATGTGTTGCGCCTCCCCCCGTCCTCCATCACCACCGATGCCAAGGGCCAGACTGTGCTGCGGATCACCCCGGACATGATGGCCACGCTGGCCAAATCTCAAGTCACTACAGTCAAACTGACTCAGGACCTCTTCACGGCAGCTGCAGGAAGCAGCACCAGTGGGAAAGGCATCTCTGCAACCTTGCACGTGACATCCAATCCTGTCCAGGCTGCTGATTCTCCAGCCAAGACGAGCACGGCCACTTCTGCTTCTTCCAGCCCAGCTGGAAGCACAGTGGTTAAAGTGACTCCTGACTTAAAGACTGCAGAGCCAACAAGCTCTGCTTTCCGACTGATGCCTGCGCTGGGCATGACTGTGGCAGATCAGAAGAGCAAAGCCATCACTACGGTGGCATCCACTGAGGCCAAGCCAGCTGCTACCATAAGAATCGTGCAGGGGCTGGGGGTGATGCCCCAAAAAGCTGGGCAGACTATTACTGTAGCTACTCACACTAAGCAAGCACCCTCCTCCTCAGCAGTGAGCGTGCCTGGCACAGTCCATACCTCAGCTGTCTCCTTACCAACCATGAGTGCCACAGTGTCCAAAGCAGTTGCTGTGGCCTCGGGAGCTGGTGGGACTCCCATAACCATAAGCACAGGAGCCACTGCTGTGCGGCAGGTACCCGTCAGCACCACAGTAGTATCTACATCCCAGGCAGTAAGTAATGCTAATGTTTCTCTGGAGGTGGGTGAGAAAGGGCAATGCTGAAATACGGTGGTTTGGGTCTGAAAACCATCCACAAGGTACTCTGGAAGCTGGGTCTGTAACTAGGTTTGTGGAAGTGGAAGTACAGCTAAATGCTGGATGACCAGGAAACAGCTATGTCCTCCCTCTGAAATAAACTTTGCTTATCTGTACCGTGTGCAGCTCAGCCTTGCACCTCTGAAATCATTTCCCTTGGAGTGGTGCCAGAACTAGAAGTGCTTGTTACTTGTATTAACTTCTTTTTACCAATTTTCCCCATTTAATGCCATTTTAATGCCCAGAGCAGAAGGCACCATAAATTGGATCATGAAAGCTGCATTACGATAGCTTCCTAAGGGTAAAAGTTATGGATACAATGATCCTTCCCAGTGTGCCAAGATGCTGCAGGTTTTCAGGGCTGTGAAGATGGAGGTGAATTGCAACGAGCCTAAAATGGAACATAGATTCCCTCAGCAAAGCTGCTGTTGGTTTCTACTCCCAGGGCTCCTAAAAAGCAAGCTGAGCAGTAATTGCATGTTGTCAAGCAGTTTCTCTGCTAAACGTCCTGTGGCTCCTCATGTGTTCTTCAACTTCTCTAGGGGAAGCTACCAGCACGAATAACAGTGCCTCTGTCAGTGATCAGCCAACCAGTGAAAGGCAAGAGCGTGGTGACTGCCCCCATCATCAAGGGCAACCTTGGGGCCAAGTGAGTACTTTGCATCCAGTAGTTTGGCTTTAGAAATAGGCCAGGGAGGGTCTGTGTTCAGTAGGTTCCTGGGGAACAGAAGGTGGAATAGACCTGTAGTCTGTTAATAGGTCCACTGGCTGCAAGAACTGAAGGAATATGGTGTCTGGCTATGAGAACAGTCTTAGTTTATGTGCCCTGAGACATAAACTAGCAAATACACTGAAGAAAAATCGATCTTTGCCTTGAAACAAGCTATTAGATCAGTTCTGTGTGTTGGAGCAAGAATTAACCTGGTGACAGACCTAAAACCACATGTAAACTGAAGCCATCTCTGCTAAAGAAACCAGGGATGTGTGAACTGCCTCAGTGAAAATCCCTCTGGCATTCAGATACTGAAGTCTTTCCCTTTATTTTTCCATAAATTCTGGTCATGTTTCCCTTAGCTAATATTTGAAGGCAGAATTCTGCATGCTTGGCTATTTCTGTGTTCCTTCAGAAGCGCCGTGGTCAAATCAGAGTAACCCAGTGATGTGCATGGTGCAGAACTGGGGTATAATTCATGTGAAAGTAATTAAAATAGCAATAAACTTGTTTATTGGCCAGTTTTGTGGGGAAAACACTACTTAAAATCATTAATAAGTAACTTTCATCCCCTAGCAAGTGAAGAACAACTTGTGAATATAAAAGACCTACCCTGCTATGCTGTTCACTAACCATTCCAAATTCTCCTTCCTTTAGCATCAGTGGCTTAGGAAGAAATATCATTCTGACTACGATGCCAGCAGGGACAAAACTGATTGCTGGGAACAAGCCTGTGAGTTTCCTGACTGCACAGCAGCTCCAGCAGCTCCAGCAGCAAGGCCAGGCCACGCAGGTAATGGCAGCTGGACTGAGGGTTATCATTTGCTTTATTAGGATTTAGCATTTCCATGAGGATTTAACACTTCGACACGTGGCGTTCCATAAAAAGTACAGGTAGACAGCATTAGTGTCTGCACTAAGCATGTGCAGTGCATCATCTCCTTCACCTTCCCTCCATCCACATATGGGTCTTGAAGTGCTGATAGTATAATGAAAGTAAACCCAAAACTCCTGTCAGAAGGTGTTCCCAACTGCTTGAAGGATTGCTTGTAGACATACTTTGCCTTCTGTGGATCACCATCTCTGGAAGAAACCACATCACTGCCTCGGTATCCCTCTTACTGTGTGGAAACTGAAGTGTTCTGTAATTCCAAAGAATTAAATCTTCATTGATGGCTGCTAGAAACAAGTCTGATAAGTGAACTATCCAATGGATCCAAGTCCTTCTTTAGAAAACCCGTAAAAGCAGCTGACATGTAGGTTTTTATTCCAACTAGTTTTTCGGTCTCCAACTCTAATCCTGAAATCCCTTCCCACCATCCCACATGAACAGTGGATGGAGCGATCTCCTTGTGACATACTCTGTTCTTGATGCGTTTTGGTGTTTGGTCTTGTTCATCGACGGGAACGTCTGCTGGCAGCAGAAGCAGACGACGTGCTTCAGAGCGTGACACCAGCGCAGTGTGTCACTAGGTTGTTCTTGACATGAGCTGAGTTCTTCCCTTTCCATTTCAAACAGGTGCGAATTCAAACAGTTCCAGCCTCCCACCTCCAGCAGGGAACAGTGTCTGGCTCCACTAAAGCAGTTTCCACTGTGGTTGTGACAACAGCTCCATCTCCAAAACAGACTCAAGACCAGCTATGAACACTGGTTAGAAAACGGATCGCTGTCCAGAAGCTTCCCTGAGACCACTGTCACCCTCCATCCCACCACCCAAGACAGCTTAACCACAGCCATGGCGAGGGATGGGACTGGATTCTGTCACGTTGCCTGTTTGGAGTCAGCATTGTGATGTTCTAGGTAGCAATCCACAGCAAGAGATGCTGTACCTACAGAACAAAATATTTCAGTTTGGATACATAGAGCCCATTTCGGTGGCACTGATTAAGGAACATCTTCCTTTCCTTTGGTCTCTTCCCATCCAAGGGGCTTTTTGTGAATAGCATTTCTGTTCGTTCTGGCTTGTAGACAAAGCACCTGAGCTTGGGCCTTCCTTAACCAGGGAGATGTGTTTGGAAGGGGTTAATCAGTGGCTTTTCAGATTCCTGAAGAAGATGCTCCTTTTGCTGGAGTCAATATAGGTGACTTAGGCTGGTGGCTCAGGCACCAGTTTGGAACATGGTCTGGAAGTAGACCCCTGATGCATTCAGCGTCCTATTTATAGACTTTTAAAGTAGCTCTTCCCAATCCCTGAGCTCAAACTCCTTTTGAACAGATCCTGCTTCCATGTCAAAGGCAGGAGGAGAGTCAAGACGGTTTATGGCTGTAATAGAGCGAGTAACCATGGCGAAGAGTGAGGAGCGGAGGAGATAGAGGAAGTCGTGGGAAAAGCAAGCCTGGCAGCAGATGCAGTGGAAATGTTCACCAGAAGGATCCTCCTTTACTTGTCTTCAACAAATAAACCCTTTTTCAGTCAAAAAAGACTGCAGCTGGTTATAAAAGTATGGCATATGCTTTCAGCTGTACCCAGTGTGTGGTATCTTGGGCTCGGCAGGAATATTTTAACCCATGATCCTGGCCTTTAGTTTTGGTTTTACCTTTGCAGTTTTATCTCTATGTAAATCTGTTTGAAGTTTGCACATCCCAGAGATGGATTTGTGGCTGTTCTGATGTGTCCTTGAAGCTTCCTTGGAGTGAGCTCAGAAGATGCGTTGGACCAGGAGAAGAATAAAAGTGCAGAAAGCCTCACAGATCTCTTTGCCACCTCCTTTTGGTTTTGTACAGCTTGTTTTTTGTGTACAATGACTGTCTGGCTTGCCAAGGGCTAATAGATTGTCCATCTTCTCTGTAAGATGGTTTTTAACCTGATTTCTCTTGTAGTCTTTTTTCTTGACCTGTGTGATTGAATATAATCTGCTGAAAGAACCCAGTCTTGGAGTTCAGCACTTTTCCAGTGCTGGGCTGGGGCTGTGTCCTGCACAATATCTAACCTACTTCAGGGGTAGGTTGGAGGAAATGGGGTATTTCAGTAACGAAAGAGGGAATAAGCAGAGCACATCAGTACACCATTTGAAAGCAAGCACTTAAATTACAGTTCAGACACCTCAGGAACAGCATTTGGAGGGATGAAGGTTTGGTTTTCTGAGCCTGTCAGACTTTGTACCTTTCTTGTACATTAACTGAGGAGGCAGCAGGAGGGCTGTGGTTTGGGAGGGAAGTGGGAATGCTCTTAATCCCTTTTAGTTGTGAAGTTAAAATAAGAAACTAAAGAGGTGACAAGTGACTTCCTGATCTGTGAAAGAGTCCCTCTGGATTCAAAACATAATGAAGGTAATCCCACTGTGTTACTTCTGTTCATAACTAATAAAGTTCAAGTTCTTCAATGTCCAAACCTACCATCAAGTGCTGAAGGATGGCTACAGTGTGAAGGCCCTTAAATGTGAATTTGTCACTGGACCCAGGAAGCTTTTGACAGTATTAAGCTGAGAACAAGAAACCTGTATCTAATGCTGTGAGTTCAGAGCATCTCAGATTGTTGCTGCTGCTTGGAAGAGTCCTGCAGTTCAGGATTCTTGCTAAGACTGGTTGTAAACCTCTGAGCAACCTTTGCTGGGTCACTTTGGCCTGTTCTCTTTGCTTTTGAAGGCTGTGATCCTTGGGGAAAGAGCAGCAGTCACTGCGGGGGCTTATTCCAAATGGCTCCATGCTGGATTAGATGGGATGTGTTTCGTCCCAATGTCCAAGAACAAAGAGAAGCCTGTTCTGTGGCTCAGCTGCCACCCTCTGATGAGTTGCTTTCACTCAGGTTGAAAAATAACCCTTAAGCTACTACAGGTAAAGAGCTCTTGTGTTTAATAAGTAACTTTTAGCTAGTACACAGTAGGCTGAAGGGCACAGAGGGGGCTTGAGTTACTTGTTTGGTGCATGCTGTGTCTGGATGAGGGGATATTTAAGTTCAGGTGGAGTTTGCTCCAATGTCCTTGCTCTGGACACTGAAAACTGTTGTGGAGTACTGCAGGGAGTGTGCATGCAGAGAAAGAAAAGCTAGAGGCAGTATTGTACTGACATCCTCCATTCTCCAGCCTTACTAAACTCAAACTAAAGGGCATTTCAGTCTGATGCATCATTGCTGTTTACTTTTTACAGTTTAAAAGTGGAAGTGCAGCCTGTTTCCATCACAGTGTGAGACTCCTTGGAGTTATCCAAGAGCCTCATTTCTTCAGACCCATGGGTTAGATGTTTATTTCCACCAAGAGAGCATCATGTAATCAGTGCTTCTGACACAAGCTGCCACAGGCTATTTGAAGCCTGCTCTGTTTCATTTAAATCATGGGGGGAATCTCTATTTATATACCTTAGTAGGATGCCCTCATAACCCAGTGAACTCACCATGAGGTTACCTGAAGCATGCCTTTCAAAAGCAATAGCTAGTCAGCCATCAACCTGCATACTTGTAACAGTTGATCTGCATTTTCCAAATGCCTTGGTGTAGTTTTTAGGTAAATACACAACCTTTGTTACTTACTCTTCACGTGGCAATCCTGAACCACAGAAACTACAGCAAAGTCAACGTAGATTTGGCTTTTGTGCCTGCCTGACATGAGTTCTTGCAGGATGAATCACTCTCTGGATATAAGCATCTCCTCCTGTGGACTATAAAAAGAATCCTGGATGAGTAGCTCGAATTTGGGCTTTTAATGATTTAATTCAGCGATGACACATCCTATGTCAGGTGACCCATTCGATGTGGTTTAACCCATCTGAGCATGGATTAATCCTGTATCTGGCATCCTGCACTGAGGCATCAAACCTGCTGCGTCAGAGGTAAATCTTTTCAGAAGCAATTTGTTTCCTTATGTCTAGAAGCATCCAATTTGCTAAGCCTTCCATCCACATCCTCTAACATTACTTTTGCTCACTCTCCTCCAGGCTGCGAAACCTGGAGCAAAGTAACTCACCTCTCAGCTCCAAGGGCCCTGAGGCCAAAATGTGCTGGTCTTTCAGAGCTCCAGGGTCAGGTGGTTTTACAAGAGTTAACAAGGACCTGCAAAGATGCTGGCATAGTCTGAAACTGGGTGAGTGCTTTTAATGCCTTCTGGTGTCATTCTGAATGCATTTTTGGCAACAAGGGAGGATTTACCAGTTTGTGCTTGGGGAAGCACTGGCTACTTGGTATTTACAAGACATACATGTCAAAATATGCTTGTAGATGTAGACAAATAGGACTGCTCAAACTGTTTGCCACTGAGGACTTTAAAACTGCTTAACCAAGTTGCTTGTGAACCTGTGGTGAGAACTGTTCCTGCATTCTCAGTTATGCAGTGAAATTCGGGGCATGGGCTGCCAGTCAGAAGCCCTTGAGTCACTGCAGCTTTAGGGATCTCCCTTTGCACTACTTCACTCCTCTAAGGAAGTAAGTTCAGTTTCACAGCTTCCTGACAAGCAGTAAGTTATTAAGCTGTTGCATTGAGGTTTGCTTTTAATGGTGTGCCTGTACTGCAAGTGCACTTCCAACTGGGGTTGTAAGTAGGTGTGACCAAGAGCCCCCAGTCACAGGGATGAGTCCTTTGTCATTAGAAAGCCAAGTCTGTGTTTGGCTGATAGGGAACCACTGTTCTGGTTGATTCTTCAGAAGTGCTTTCTTCTCTCAGTAGTGGATGGGCTGCAAGGTAAGGCAGGGCTCCCAACATCTCCCTGCCATGCAGTGGGAGGAATTGAGGGCTCTCCTTCATCCCATGGACACCCCTTCCTTACCCCACCAGCAACAAATGTCTGAGCTTCTGAGAACTGGTAGAAGAGCCTGGTATGTCAGAGCTTACCAGTTGTTCATGGAGCAAGGGACATCTTGGTTGGATGTTAGGAAAACTCACCCAAAGTAAGGACACCTTAATGCTAGGATAGATTGTCTTGAGAGGAGGGGAGTCCCTGTACAGAGTGATCCTGCTTTTGGGGTGCAGAATGGACTTAGGCAGTGTTTCAGCCTGCCACCTCATCCCAAAGAGGTTGAGCATCATCTAGGAGAGCACACACTGCTTCTCACCTCTCACAGATGAGAATGTGTGGGTGATTCCACAGCCAGTTTTCCTGCTTGAGGGTAGTAAGCACGTTACCAGCATGTGCAGTCTTACCAAACCCCACTAGAGGGGTAGCTGGAAGGACATCAGGCAGTTTGTTGTCTAAAAGACAGCAGAAGCTGGACCATAAACCAGCAAACCTCCTCACTATGTACCCACCTCCTTGTCCTCTGCACCACCGCAGTGAGGGAAATAAGAGGAATAAGTGAAAAGTCACAGCTGCACAGTTTCTCTTTGCTTGTTTTAAACAGCTGAGGGGACACCAACACTGAAGCTGAACTTCCTTCTCTGTGGGAAGGCAGGTGGGCACGGGTCAGCTCTACTTGTTTGCAATAAACCACGCAGAAATGGGCAATTCTGATGCCCCCCCCCCAGCTAAATCATTGCCTAAGCTCGTTAGACAATCATCTGCAGTTAGACAGACAGGACCTTAACTGACTTGGAATCTTGGGTGTGCCTGAGTGTGCAGCCGGGTTTCAGGACACACAGTGCCACAAACCAGGCAAGCCAGCCTGTCCACCCTGCTGCACTTAACAGCCTAGCTGATTCAGAGCTCACAACAAGAGATTCTCTGCTTTCCTGACCCACAGAAGAGCTCAAGAAAGAGACCCAGCTAATAGTGTAGTAATACAGTCACATCCTTTGCTTCACCTCATGCCCTTATCCCCAGGATGGAGCTGGTCACTGGTGTGTTGGTCTGGCCAGCTTGATCTCTGGAGGGCACAGCTATTTGAGCTCCCTGCCCAAGCCATGTTTGGAAGCAGGACTCTCACCCCAGAGAGATTTGACATCAAAGAGGTAAATTCCCAGCCAAACTATGCAGTGATCCTTGCTCAGCTCTCTGAAAAGCTTCACCACCTCTGCTCTGCCTCCAAGCAGCATGTGGCCAATCGAGGGCAGCTCCCTGCACTTTTACACCTCCCCATTCTCCAAGGCCAGTAATTATTCTCCTTGCATTGCAGATGAAGGGGCTGGATCATGCCATGAGAGCTTCCCTCGGGCTTCCAGCTCAGGAAGAGCAATCCCAGTGCAGATCCTCAGCGGGGCAGTACCCAGCGTTCACCTTTTGCTGCCGTTTCAGCTGGAAACCACAGAGCTTCTGGGTGACGTTTCCCTCTCCCACTGAATCAGCCTTTTCTTTACCCTTTGGAATGCAAGGTAACAGGACACCCTGTGAGGTTTTATCTCTCTCCCAATCTCTTGTGCTGCTGCGGGGAGTTGTCGGACCGGATTGAGCCTTTTAGCTGCAGACATCGGGTGGTTTCGGGGTTGTCCGGCAGGAATCTGGGTGGGAGGGCACAGTCGCTGAAACCTCGATGTAGGAGTCACACCGAGAAGCGAATCCTTGGGACACACAGCAGGGAGGAAAAGCCCTTGGCACCACTGAGTCTGAATCCGGCCCTTCGCTGCCGTAGGGATGGTGGGTGCTCCTTGGCTGAGCTAGGATTACTGGGAACTGCCTCCACCAGGAGACTTTTCCCTGCATCCCTTATGAAAGCAGCTATATTTTCCCTTCTTCCACGTGGATGGCATTCCCAAGGCTGGGAGCTGATGTGGAAGTACCCTGCTTGCTTGGACAGCGGTCACTGCTCCTGCAGCTGATCCCTGTCTCCTCTAGGACTCTCCTGGGGGTCGAGGAAGTTTAGCTCTTGTGACCTGCATACAAAGACCGACTTGGTTCTCAGGTTTCAGCTCTCTCCTTCCTCCTAAAGGCGTGTTGAACCTCCACTTGCTGCCCTTGTAATGCCATTGTGGCCACTCTGATACGAGGAGAAAACGTTAGGAGGAGGTGACAACTTCCATTGAATCAACTGATACCAGTCGGGAGAAAGAGAGGCTTCATTGCTGACTGCTGCCACTGCACGTGGGTAAGTGCTTGCTCTTTATGCTTCAGCTGCATCTTTCTTCACCTCAGCATCCTTCAGTCAGGCCACAGAGACACATGGAAGTGTCTTACCACAAAAGGATGTGGCATGCTGCTTATTGGGAGCTCTTGCTTTGATGGTTTGGGATGTATGGTGCCCTGAAGTAAATCACTGTGCTTTGGCAGCAGAGAAGCATGAATCCTGTCATTTAGGGCTCTAAACCAGCTGCCTCCCAGCTATATAGTAGTTTATATTTAGCATGTGTATTGCTTTCTTTATTCCCCCACGGGGATTGCATCCCCTTGTTCAAAGAGCCAGTTGGGCTAATGAATTAGTGTGTAAAATCATTCCAGTGGCTGGAATGGCAGGAAAACCTGGGCATCCACAGCTCTGCGTGAGGCCAGGAGCTGTGGATCTTTGCAAGAGCCTCCTTAGGCCTCAGAGGGTGAGTCTGCACCTTGCCTTCATTAGCCACATCCCAGAGCAAACGTGTTTGCCTGGCAGAGATGAGTTTGTTACGCTGAACAGGAGAAATGTGCAGAAACAAAGCACTCGGAGAGGCTGCTTTGTTCCTCAGATACGCTGCTTCACAGGGGTGATGGAGTCAGCTTGGAGCACTTACAGTCACCCAGGCAGGGAGTGGCTGTAAAAGCAGAGCTGGACAGGGTTGGGCATCAGCAGGAGGGCCGAGAGCAGCTCCTGACATCAGCCAGCAGGGTTAGTTTCAGCAGGCTGACTAACAAACACCTTTGGAAGGGGAATACCTGCAATCCGGAGGTACTTGTGCTGTGTGAGCAGGGGGGGTTCTGGTAGCTGCAGAGGGAGCAGGGGAGGTGGTGGTAAAAGAGCGAACATAGACCTTAGGTTGTGGTTTTCCACCTAGAGAGAAAACAGCAGGAGCAGAGGCCTGATGCTGCCTCTTGTTTCCCCAAACACCCACAAACCTGGGCTCTGCAGGAGCAAAGGGAAACAGAGGTAACCCAGCATCTCCCTGTGGGGTGGGAAAGGTGGGCAACTCCTGTTGCACCAGAACAGGGCTCCGGGGAATGGAAGTGTTCAGGTCCAAGGCTGGATCAATGGGTGCAAAGAGGGATCAGCAGTGGGATGGGCAGGATTCAGATTGACAGGCATATTGGCATGCAGACACAGACTGTCACATGTAAGCCAGACATGGGAAGAGCCTTTCCAACACAGATAACAGCGGTCCAGGTGTTTTAATCTTGATTCAGTCCTGAGTAAGAAACCTGAATACTGGAGCAGGAGGAGGAAGTCTTTCCAAGAAGGGGAAAATGATGGAGGGAGGCTGTCAGGAAGGCAGATTTCCTTGTTAACGGCTGTCTTTGAAACCTGCATTAGACCATTCCCATTCTCCTTCCCATTCCATTCTCTTTTTTCTTCTCTGGATGGCACCGTTTAATATTAGACCCAGGGGTTATTGCTGATATTTTTACTACATGCCCTGTTGGCAAGGGCCTGTAGGGACAGCTTTAACCTGCCAGAGGGGAGACTGAGATGAGCTCTTAGGCAGAAGCTCTGCCCTGTGAGAGTGCTGTAGCCAAACGGAGAGCAGGTTTTACGCTGGGATAAAGGGAGTTATGTGCTCTCTTTGCAGTAGGGTTTTCATCGCATCGTGGTTGTTTTCACCCGAGAAGGGATCAGACCTCGGGTACCCTTAACCTGTAGCATCAGCGGTGGCACCACGCAGCTTTCTGTGTGCAAAGCACATGGCCAAAGGGTTCCTGCGCTTGCTTTAGGGCACGGCTTCCCCATGCTCCCCTCCTGCGGAGCGGGAGAGGCGGGCGCTGCACCGGCACACAGGAGGGGACACGGGATGCTTCCGGCTTCCCGCACCTGCCCGGGGCACAGAGAGGAGGAGCCGGGCACAGCGCCGAGGCCATGGCGGCCTGAGCCCGCACAGCACCGCCTCGCCATGGAGCGGGGCCCCGTGGCCTCCGGCATGAGGTACAGCACCCAGGCGCAGGTGAGCACGGGGGGGCGCGATCCTATGGGCGGCTCAGCATCCCTCGGGATGCAGGCGGCATTCCCAGCTGCCCCTCCGCCATCCGGTGGGGTCCGGAGAACCCGTCTGGGCTCTGTTCCTGCTTCGGGAGCACAGGGGAAGGGGAAATCAGTGCCTCGATGTGCGCTGCCCCCGGGTCCGATCTCGGCTGATCGGGGGCACTGGGATGTGAGTAAAGACAAACTGCATGGAGGGGCTGTTGGTTGGTGAGTGACAGAGCCAACTAAACTTGTTCGAGTGTCAGGGCTTTGGGGTTTCACCATTAACTGATGTGTTATCAGCGTGCTTTGAGACTTGAGTGAGCTTAAGCTGTGGTCCTGCTGGTTGAGGGCCCCGCAGGGGTTTTGGGTTGCACCCCGAAGCCTGTTCTGTGTCACAGAGCTGCTTTCAAGCTGGGTTTTGAGGTTAAAGCGGCACATCAGGGCTCTGCAGCTCACCTGGTGTCGGTGTGTGAGCCTTAGTGCTTACTGTCAATGGCAAAGGAGGTGCCCATCAGCAAGAGAAAGCTTCCCTTGCCTCCAGCCCTGCCGTCTGCGTGTGCCAGGGTCACCGTGGCTGCAAGGGAGCAGGAAGGGGATGCTCTCACTGATGCCGTTCAGCTCCAGCATCTTGTTCCCTGTCCAGGGCAGGGTGACACCGCTGTGGCAGTGTGTTCTTCCTCTCCAGGCTGGTTCTCTTGGCATAAACTGGGTGGTTTATGGCAGGGCTGAGTGCTCGGGCAGGTCCCTTCGTGCACATCCATTTTGCCCCTGCAGCAGTTCAAGAGGAACTGCTCTGATCCAGGACTTCCCTGCCCTTCCTGGTAGTAAAAAGCCTGAGGAATTTGTTCCTCCTGGACCAACTGTTGCTGGACTTGGCTCCCTATAAAGATGGAGTGAACGTGAGTTGTTTTACAATGACTATGCCCCTCCTCGGTCACAGGGAGGAGAAGCCTCTCCTCTTCCTAGGAAAGGTGCAGAGCTTCTCTCTCAGGTGAGCTACTGCTCAGGCCAGTTTGGCTGCTGTTGGTGCCAAGGGATAAGGAAGGCAGGATGAGGAAAAGGCTGAGGCTGATCCAGAGTGCACCAGACCTTTGCTCAGCAAACAAAGGATCACTTGGTAAAGCCACCGAAGGGAGCAGCGAGAGTGTTCCCCAGGGCATGGCTGTGGGGAAGGTGTCAGAGCAAAGGTTCTTGCCTTGCCCAGGGCACAAGGTGCCATTTCCATCCATCTTAAAGGCCCTTTCCAACCTAGTTCAGTCTGTATTTCCATGCTGGGACTAATTCATAGGGATGGGTTTGCCAGAGAAAGGCAAGGGATGTTTTTGTTATTCAAGCAGGACTTTCTGTACCAGGAAAGATGCAGGATGCTGTTTGTTTCCCTTGTGCTCTTGGCACATCGTGTGTGTTATAGGGAGGAATTTCATGGCTTACAGCTACACGAATGAGGCCTTTAGGGCAGTGTTATTGCCCTCTCCCCCCCCCTCAGATTGCTGAGGCTCGAGTGTAGAAGTCTTTCCATTCAACAGAGGCAGAACTGGAAGCGTGGGCACCCTGCGTTGAGCCCAGCCCGTGTGCCCTATGCAAACATGAACTTCAGTTTCTTCTGCCATAAACCTGAAGGAATCTGGTTTCTCGTGTGACTCAGGACGGTCACAAGGCAAGCAAATGCTCCAGAGGAGTGAGCTGGGAGCTGGTGTGTGAAACAGGGGGGGTGTGACTTGGATCTTTCACTCTTGCACTTGCCCTCTGTGCCTGGAAGGTAACAGCCTGGAGGACTTCATGTCCTTTATTTCCTGCTCCCTAGTCCCTCCTTAGCTCTGATGCCATCATTTGCTGGTGACATTGCCCTTAAGATGGAATTGAAGACACTGGCCAAGGTTCTTTGAGTGTTTTTACTGCTTGTGTTGGGGCAACACAGAATGAACACACCTTAAGGAAACTGAGCTCTTACACATGCTGTTCCCATAGATTTCTTATCAATGATAAGAAGAGAGAAGATTATTATCAGGTCTCTTCCTGCAGTACAATTGATCAAGAGCTGTGTACCTGTACTTGGGTGAAGCGAGCTGATGCCCTGCACGCCATGTGTCCATCTCCTGTTCCTTACAGGAAACAGGCTACTTCCCCTTATCCCAGCACCCCAAAGCTGCTGTTGGCTTTCAGTATGATCAGGTGTTGAAAATACAGCTTTTCAGGCTCTCTCTGCACTGCCCAAGCTCACCCTGTTGGTGTCAGAGGCGTGCTGGGCTGGGTGATAAGCTGATGGGTTTCGTTCCTCACATTCCTCCTGTGCTGTTTGCTTTAGTTTGTATTGAAAGCCACCCGAGGTGTGGCTGGAGGAGGAGAGGTGGGAATTGCCTCTTGGACACGCAGGCTGGGATCTGCAGGGTGTAATTACCCAGCAAGAGTCTATAACCACTTAGTCCAATGGCTCTGCTTCAGCTGAGACCTCCCCAGGCCACCCCAGCTTTGCATGTGATGGGCTCCTGTTGTTGTACATTAGTGCCAGATAGCAGGTCTTTAGCACTGAGGTTGTCTTCTCTTCCCCTTTGTGATCTGTACAGTTCTGGCCCTGAGTCCTGTGTCAGACCAGGAATGAGTCTGGAATGTGGTAAAGGTCGAGGGAAGCAGTTGGCTCTCATAGCTGCCTGGTGCTGGACAAACAGCAGTGATAAGGGATGGGTAACGCTGATGGCCAGGAGCCCAGTCCTTCTGTGGGTCAGGGTCCAGTGACCCAGATGCTGTTTGGGAGGAGATAGGAGCAGTGAGGGCTTTTGGTCCCTGAGACCCATCCCGCTGGCTTGGTGGAACCCCCAGACAAGGCAGAAATCAGCCTTTTTGGGGAGATGCTGATCCCAGATGCTTTGCCTGCATCCCAGAAACCTCTCTCCCGCAGAGCCACGCTCTGTGGCACATCCTAGCCTCCCTGTGGACCCCCGTTTGCAGGAGGATCTGGGGAGCCCCTCCAACCCAGAGCTGGCTGTGGCAGGTCCCACCGTGTGCTGCTGAACTTCCTGCTGTCAGAATTAGTCACTGCAGCTGGTTTGTCCAGTCTGCTGCCTAAAAGTACATGGTGTGATGGGTCCTGGAGGAGGAGGAGTGGGGAGGTTTGCTTGAGGACAGGGCTTCTCTCTGAGCTTTCTGCACGCAGAGACCTCCAGATCAATCCCTGCACGCTCCTTTTCCACATCTCCCTATGGGGTTGGTGCTCCAGGGGAAACTGAGGCACGGAGGAAGCAGGGTAATGTCTTTCTGGCCCTTTCACTTGATTGGCATGTGGCTGCCCTGCTGCAGCAGCCACGCCAACCAGGCTGACGCCGTGACCAGGGCGTCCGACGGCCCCATGGTGACGATGAAGGCTGAGTGAGGAGCAGCAGGAGGAAGTCGCTGGAGCTGTGACTCAGGCAGGGGGAGCATCAGGGAAGGTTTTGTGTGTCTGGTGTTGGAGGAGTTTCTTTGAGGAGGGTGAGACAGAGCCTGAGTCACGTTTCTCAGGGAACCACAGACTGGTTTGGGTTGGAAGGGACCTTAAAGCTCATCTGGTGGCACCTTCCACTGGAGCAGCTTGCTCCAAGCCCCTGTGTCCAACCTGGCCTTGAACGCTGCCAGGGATGGGGCAGCCACAGCTGCTCTGGGCACCCTCAGTGGGAAGAGCTGCCTTAGATCCACCCTGAACTTGCCCTGTTTCAGTTTAACCCCATTACTCTGTGGATGAGGTGGGAGCAGGATGTGCCTTCACATCCTCTCTGGTTGTGATGGGCTGTTAAGCACCTGCAAAGGAAGCATGGACCGTGCTGTCTGGGCACAGACAAATCTGATACCAAGGTCCAGTGGGAGCTTTTTGTTGCTGAGCGTGGGCTGGGGAGATTCAGCCTCTTACTCAGATGCTGGGACATGGGGCTTCATGCGAAACCATCCCAGCAGGACCTGACTCAGCATTCCTGTAGTGCCTGGGGGATGCTTCAGATCCTTTGCTTCGGAGTGAGAGGAGAGTCTGCAGGAATCCCTGGTGCTTACCCAGCCTGGAGCGCTTCACCGAGGGTCAGGGCTGGATGGTGGGGATAAGGAGAGAGGATGGGAAAGGAGGAGATCCGGAGTGTGAAACAGGGAGGCAGGGAGGGAAACCTCTTTGAATCCAGTTCCTCTCTGTCCATCGCTGTTGTTATTACAGGAGTGACGGCAAAAATCACCTCACCCCATGCTCGTGGTGTCACTGCCGCCTCAGCTGTGGGGCAGGCACTCACTGACAAAGCTGTGCTGTCATCTCCCAGAGGTTTAAGCATCCTTTGTTCCCAAGAAGAGCAGAGAAACTGTCTAAAGAAGGGTCAGATGGTGAGCATTCCTGCCCAGGTTCCATGCAGGAGCAGTGTTTGTGTGGTGGAGGGGTTTTCCTTCTGATTTAATCACACTGTTTAGTTCCTCCCGTCGAGTTTTCTCTCTGCAAAGGCACAGCCTTTAGCTCAAAGAGGATGTTCCAATGCATCGGCCACAGCCAGCATCTCCTGCTTGCAGCTGAGCCCTGCCTTTTGCCCGGTGAAGCTGAACGTTGGGAATTCTGCAGGTGTTGGAAGGGAAGGAAATCCTTTCTGCTAACAGCAGGCACATATTGGAAAGGCTGCAAGCAGCAGAGGGTTGATGCTTGTGAGATGTGTGGCTGGTTTCTTCTCTTTGTGTGGTTTGGGGTGATCCCTGCATGATTTGGGAGGCAGATGCTGCTTCAAACCTGCACGCAGTTTGATTGAAAAGTCCTTGATTTAGGATATCCTTGTGTATTTAAGCTTTATTTTGTGAGTGTTCTGATTGGAAGCTTCCTTGGGTTATGTCCTTGAGTTTTGCCTGTATGATCACGGGTGCCAAGCAGGAATCGGAGCATCCCCAAGGGATTTGTCCTCCTTTCTGGGAGGGGAAAACAGGAAGGGTGAAGCATCCTCATGGTTTGGGCAGTTTGCAGCAGGCAGAGAGCCCCTTCGGAGGCACCAGAAAGCAGAAGATGCAGGGAGACCTTCCTCTTCCTCACGTGTCTGCTGCGGGTGGCATCCCTCCTTCCTGCTTTCATTAGCCATAATGGCTTGTCTTGAGAGTCTGGCTGGTCGGGAATGCCTTGAGTGTTCATCTCAGTGCTTTGGCTTCCTTTAGTGGGTGTTTGTGCCGAAGAGGGAGTAATCCCAAGCTGAAAGAAGGGCGGGCTGTGTCTGTGCAGGAGGCAGGCGAGCAGGGGGTTGTAAAAGGAGGAAGTAGCTGGGTTTGTGTGCAGGGAGGCTCTGCGTGCTGTGATGCTGTGACACACCTACCCCACAGCCTGCGCTCCGCAGGGATGCATTTTTGCCTGCAGTTTCATCTGAGATCCTGGAGCTTGTGGGCTTGTGACTTACCCGTGGTCACGGGGCAGCGCCCGCGTTTGCTTGTGCCGCTGACCTTGCGTGAAGCCCACAAAGGAATCGGGTGTGTGTGGGCCAGCAAAGCAAAAGCCCTCGGGGTTTGTGCTGCCGTGGGGTGGCTGCAGAGCTGCTGATGCTGAAGGCACATGGGGAGCTGTCGGTGTTGTGGGGAGCCACCCCAGACGGGTGGAATCCTGCAATCAGCCAGGTCGGAAAGGACCTTTAGGAGCATCAAGCCCGGCCGTTGGGTGCGCGTCTCCAAACCAGGCTTTGGGATCAACCTTCCCCCCATCCCTTCTCTCCTCTCCCAGGACATGAATGGCCTGGAGGAAGGGGTGGAGTTCCTCCCTGCCATGAACTCCAAGAAGATGGAGAAGCGCGGCCCAAAGCGGAGGGTGGTCGCCGCCGCCATCATCGGCGCCTTGATCCCTGTGTCCCTTGTCACCGGCCTCCTGGTTTGGCACTTCCAATGTAAGTGTGTGTGTGTGGGTGCCCTCTCTAGCTCTGGGAAGTGGGGACACAGCATTCACACCCCCCTGTCCCGACTGCTGTCACTGGGGAGCTGCTGTGCCGCAGCCCCAGCTCTGATTCCCCTTCCTGACTGCGAGCTGTTGTCTTTCCAGACAGGAGTGCCCCCGTCAGGAAGGTTTTCAATGGCCACTTGAGGGTTCTGAACTGGGAATTCCTTGATGCTTATGAGAACTCCAGCTCTCCGGAGTTCATCATGCTGGCCAAGAAGGTGAAGAGCACGGTAAGAGGCAGGACTTGTCCCCCTTGCTCCATGCCCATGGGGATTTTGCATGGACTGGCTGGAGCTTCACGTGGGAGCTGAGGTGGGAGGGTGTCTGTATTGCCTTTCCCTTCAGCTTGGGGAGTTCCTTGTGCTTCCCCCTTGTTCTTCCTGTCTTTGGCCGTGCAGCCAGGGATGTGCCCTGATTTTCCATAGCGGGCTTGAAGCTCTGTCCATCCTTCCCTCGCTTTAGACATGCTTCCTTGAAACCTTCCAGGTGGAGGATATCTACAGGGACCATGGAGATATTGGCCCTTACCACAAAGAGACTGTGATAACAGCCTTCAGGTGAGTGTCTTGTGCTGTCTGGTTGTGGAGGGAGGGCAGTGCTGGGATGGAGGCACCACAGTGTTCACCCTGAGTGAACCAGGAAAGGGTGGGCACTGCAGAGCTGCCTCAGATGCCTATTGCTTTCTGCCTCTGTGTGCTGAGGATGAACCGCAGTGGGTGGTGCCTGGCAGCTTTGATGGGGACTTCCCTGGGTTTGCTTTAACTTCCCTCCCATTGAGACTCTCCCTTCCCTGGGGCCGGCCTCCAAAACTGCCTCTACAAGAAGGAGGCCCCTTCTCCTCCTGATAGCTGAGCCCTCCTCATCTCTCACCCCATCCTTGCAGCGAAGGCAGCATCATTGCCTACTACTGGTCCGAGTTCCTCGTCCCCAAGTACCGGGAGGAGAGCCTGGACCGGGCCATGGCCGACAAGCAGAGCCTGGTGCAGAAGCTGAACGCGCGCCTGCGGAACCCCATGCTGCAGGTGGAGTCGGTCGTGGCTTTCCGTGAGTGCTGGCTCTGCTGTCCCTGGGGCTGGGGTGGGGTGGGGGTGAGCTATGGGTCACAGCCCTCCCTTGGATGCCTTTGGGGACCACTCCAAGGGGGTGTGTAAGGACCTGGCTTTGATGGGCACGGACCCGCTCCCCTTCGCTCCTCTGGGATTCCCTGCATTCCCCTGGGCAGCTTGCAGGGACAGACCCACAAGCAAAGCCAAGCCTGGAGAAAAGAAGGCTCAGGGGGGACCTGATCGCTCCCTACAACTGCCTGACAGGAGGATGGAGCCAGGTCTGCTCCCAAGGAACAAGGGATGGGACAAGAGGAACCGGCCTCAAGCTGCACCAGGGCAGGTTTAGATGGAGCTGAGGAGCAATTCCTTCCCCAAAGGGTGCTCAGGCATTGGAAGTGCTAGAGTCACCGTCCCTGCAAGTGTTCCCAACCCATGTAGACGAGGCCCTCAGTGCCATGGGTTAGTGGTGGCCTTGGCAGTGCTGATGAATGATTGGAATCAGCGATCTTAAAGGCCTTTTCCAACCTGGTTGATTCTCTGATTCAATGTGGGTCCCAGGGACAACGTCAGCTTTGCACCCAGAGACTTCCAGAGCCCAAAGGCTGACAGCACCTCCCTTTTCTCTTGCAGCTGCAGACACCAGCATAGCTTACTCCTCTCGGGACAGTAAGTACAGCTCTTCTGTAGTCTCATAGTGGCCTCTTCGGGGTGGTGGTTTTCCTTTGTGGCCTGGGGAAGGGCCTGAAGAGAGGTGCTCTGTGTGCTGCTTGGAGCTGGTTTGGGATCAGACTGCAGCAGGGTGCCCAGAAAAGCTGTGGCTGCCCCATCCCTGGCAGTGTTCAAGGCCAGGTTGGACCCAGGGGCTTGGAGCCAGCTGCTTTAGTGGAAGGGGTCCCTGGATGTTGGAACTGGACGAGCTTTAAGGTCCCTTCCAAGGCAAACCAGGCTGGGATTCCCCAGTGACTCACTTTGCAGATGGAGGTGGATAAGCCAAGGTGCTCCCTGCCCAGGGACAGCCTGCAGGCAGAGGAGGAGCTGCGAGTGCTGCTCTTCAGGGCAAGGCAGGGCAGAGCCTCCTCATCTGCCTGGTCAACCCTTCCCTGCTCTCCCTGCAGGTATCTGCATGTTTGCCCTCCACGCCAAGGAAGGGGAGGTCACCACCTTCACCACCCCGGGCTTCCCCAACAGCCCCTACCCCAACAACGCCCTCTGCTACTGGACCCTGAGGGCAGACACCAACTCCATCATCAGCCTGACCTTCAAGACGCTGGAGCTGGAGCCGTGCACGGATGGCAGCGACTACATCAAGGTGTACAACTCCCTGAGCCCCGTGGAGCCCCACACGTTGGTCAGGTGAGGGTCCCATCAGGGTGATGCTGAGGAGTGCTGCGGGTACCTGAGCTCCCGGGGATGGGTGCTGCTCTGTGCAGCCTAATGGATTCTGTCCTGGACTTCTAGGCTCTGTGGGAATTACGCCCCTTCCTACAACCTGACCTTCCTGTCCTCCCAGAACGTCATGCTCGTCGCGTTGGTTACCAACAAGGAGGGCAGATTCCCTGGCTTCAAGGCCGAGTTCTTCCAGCTCCCAAAGATGAAAGGTGAGCAGAGCGGTGAGGGATGCGCTCAGTGTGCCAGGGATGCTCCCAGGGAGACCTGGGAGCGGGTCACATCTCGGCTCTTGGAGCTGCTGTAACTGTAACCCCTGGGGAGGCCAAGATAAGACTTAGGTGGGATTCGACGTGTGGATTGATGGCTGCAGGAAGCACCTCATTCTTCTCTCTCCTTCTGAGCACTTCTCTCTGCAGAGATAGATTGATTTAACCTTGTTAGAGACTGTTGCCTCCCTTCCTACCCCGGGTGATAGCCACAAGGCTTGGGAAAACCTATCTCTAACCTGGTTCCACCTTCCTGCCTATCTTCTAGCCTGCGGTGGGGTTCTGAGAGGAGAGAGCGGCACCTTCACCACCCCCTATTACCCAGCACACTACCCCCCAGCCATGGACTGTGTCTGGAGCATCGAGGTAAGATGGGATCCTCTCCTTGTCTTGCTGTCAAATGAGCTTGGCTATATGGGACGTGCTGCTTTGTCTGACCTGGGGGCTTAGGAGGTGGTGCTGAGGGTGGCTTTTGGGAAGGTGTTTCTTTTCCTACTGGGGAACGTCTCTGTGCTCCCTCCAAACACAGCCCTTCTCCCATGAAGCTTATCCTGGCTTCCTTTTGCAGGTTCCTTCCAGGAAGAACGTGAAGGTGCGATTCAACATGTTCTTTGTGCTGGAGCCCGGCATCCCGGTCAGCTCCTGCACCAAGGACTACGTGCAGATCAACAGCACCAGGTAGGCATCAGGCGCTCGGTTACGTGGCACCTTGTGCTCCCCTGAAACCTGTGGCTGGGATAGGGATGGGATGAGCGCTGGGGTCTGACCTGCTCTTGTAGCTCCATGCCCCGTGGGGAGAAGGGAGCCCCGTGCTCCATTGTGAGCGGCCCAAACCTTCTGTCAGTGGCAGCAAAACGCAGCTCCTGCATCCTTGAGGTGCAGCAGTTTGTGGTGGAATCCTCCCCACGCTCTCCCCTGCTGCCCTTTGGGGGGCACAGAAGCTTTGACCTACAGCAACTCACTCCCCTTTGCTGTCTCTCCCTGCAGGTACTGTGGGGAGCGATCCCAGTTCGTGGTGACCAGTACCAGTGACAGGATAGAAGTCCGGTTCCACTCAGACCAGTCCTACACAGACACCGGCTTCTCTGCTGAGTACCTGTCCTATGACTCCAGTGATCGTGAGTTGAAACCCTGGGGCTGGTGGAGGGGAATAGATCTGGAGGCTGTGCTGATGCTGCCCTTTACAAGGGGAAATGTGCTATTCCAGGGGGGAAACCCCCCCTTGTGTTCCTGCTGCGTTCTGGAAACGCTGTGTTTGAATGCTGCACTCTATAGGGAATGTGGTGTCCTGTGGGGAGGGCACAGGGGGGTGGCTGGAAGGCTCATGGGTTGGTTCATCCCTTTCCATCCCTCGCAGCCTGCCCTGGGCAGTTCACCTGCAACACGGGGCGCTGCATCGACCGGAGCATGCGCTGCGATGGATGGCTGGACTGCGTGGATGGCAGCGACGAGAGATCCTGCAGTGAGTCCGTGCTCGGGGTCTGTGCGGGGCGGCTGGGGCTTGGCACTGGGCTGCCTTATCCTGGGAGGCACTCGGTGTGGGGTCAGGTTGGGATCCTGTCCCAAAGGACAGGTTGGACACAGGGGCTTGGAGCAACCTGCTCCAGTGGAAAGTGTCCCTGCCTGTGGGACTGGATGAGCTTTAAGGTCCCTTTCAACACAAACCAGGCTGGGGTTCTCTGTGATCTGCCTCCCATTCCAGTCTTTCCCAGCTGGGAATGTGTTTTTCTATGACCAGTATGGGTTTGGCTGAGCTCTCCAGGCAGTTTTGTTCTCCAGGACAGTGTAAATCCCATGTTATAGCCTAAGCTATCGCTATCCCTTTGCAGCCTGCACGGAGCAGCAGTTCAGGTGCCAGAACGGTTGGTGCAAGCCCAAGTTCTGGGTCTGTGACAACGTGAACGACTGCGGCGACAACAGCGACGAGCTGCAGTGCAGTGAGTAACTCACCCCGTGGGCAGGAGGGCAGGAGGAGGGGGGCAACGAAGGAGGCTCACACAGCGGGGTGCCACGGGGCTGGGTGCTGGCTCTCAGGAGCTGCTCCCCTCTCCAGACTGCGCTGCCGACAGCTTCAAGTGCACCAACGGGAAGTGCATCCCCAGTACACGCCAGTGCGATGGCAAAGACGACTGCGGGGACGGGAGCGACGAGGGCAGCTGTGGGAAAGGTGAGGAGGGCCCCTGGACACAGAGCCCTGGAGTCAGGGCATCCACAGGGTCGGAAAACACCTTTAGGATCATCCAGTCCAACCATTCCCTAGCAGTGCCAAGGCCACCACTAACCCATGGCACTGAGGGTGTGTGAACACTTGCAGGGACGGTGACTGCAGCACTTCCAATGCCTGAGCACCCTTTGGGGGAGGAATTGTTCCTCAGCTCCATCTAAACCTGCCCTGGTGCAGCTTGAGGCCGTTTCCTCTTGTCCCATCCCTTGCTCCTTGGGAGCAGACCTGGCTCCATCCTCCTGTCAGGCAGCTGTAGGGAGCGATCAGGTCCCCCCTGAGCCTTCTCCAAACTGACCCCCCCAGGTCCCTCAGCCGTTGCCCATCACACTTGGGCTCCATTGCCCTTCTCTGGCCCCGCTCCAGCACCTCAATGTCTCTCTTGTGATGAGGCACCCAGAGCTGAACACAGGATTCAAGGGGATGGGCAGAAGAGGTGAAAGGGGTCCCCAGAACCGGAACTAACCCCTTCATCCTGCCCATAGCGGGCCAGGTGACGGTCACCTGCAAGGAATACACCTACAAGTGCCGCAACGGGCGCTGCATCAGCAAACAGAACCCAGAGTGCGACGGGGAGCAGGACTGCGAGGACAATTCCGATGAGGACAACTGCAGTGAGTAGCCTGGGGAAGGGGGGACACGGGTTTAGGGGCACATGAGTCTGAAGAGAAACAGGGAGCGTTCAAGGCCGCGTTGGCCGGGGCTTGGAGCAGCCTGCTCTAGTGGAAGAGCCCATCCATGTGGGTAATGGGGATACCCGGGGAGTAACGGAGCGCCCCTTGTGCTGCCCCACAGACTGCGGGCTCCGCTCCTACACGAGGAAGTCTCGGATCGTCGGCGGGCAGAACTCGGACGTGGGGGAGTGGCCGTGGCAGGTCAGCCTCCACGTCCGGGGCCAGGGCCACATCTGCGGCGCCTCGCTCGTCTCCGAGAGCTGGCTGGTGTCAGCGGCGCATTGCTTCCTGCAGCTGCAGGGCATCAGGTACGTGGGACCCTGCCGCGGTTGTGATTGCGTCCGGGAAGAGCCAATCCCTGCGGCGTTCCTTGAGGAAGCTGTTTGAGATGGAGACAGGCTGAGAACATTGAGGCTGTTCTGCTCTGAGGTCTGCATGCAGCTTCCAGTGTCTGAAATGGGCTGCAAGGGTGCTGGAGAGGGGCTCTTCATCAGGGACTGTAGTGATAGGACAAGGGGTGATGGGTTTGAGCTGAAACAGGGGAAGTTCAGTTTGGAGATAAAGCAGAAGTTCTTCCCTGTGAGGGTGCTGAGGCGCTGGCACAGGGTGCCCAGAGAAGCTGTGGCTGCCCCATCCCTGGCAGTGTTCAAGGCCAGGTTGGACACAGGGGCTTGGAGCAAGCTGCTCTAGTGGAAGGTGTCCCTGCCTGTGGCAGGGTTGGAGCTGGATGAGCTCTAAGGTCCTTTCCAACCCAAACCATTCCATGTGCCCTGTGGCTCGCAGGTACTCAGACCCCAGCCTGTGGACCGCCTACCTGGGCCTGACGGACCAAGGCGACCTCAGCAACGCCAACGTGCAGATGCGGAAGATCAAGCGCATCATCTCCCACCCCTACTTCAACGACTACACCTACGACTACGACATCGCCGTGATAGAGCTGCAGACCCCTGTCACCTTCTCCTCTTTCGTCCAGCCCATCTGCCTGCCTGACGCCACACACAGCTTCCCAGTGGGCAAGGACCTGTGGGTGACCGGGTGGGGAGCGACGACGGAAGGAGGTGAGTGATGGAGTCGATGCGTTTCCGTACATAGGTTTGGTGTGGAGTCTGAATTGTATCCTTAAATCCCTCTTAATGGTGGGTAGGGCACAGCCTCTTAGGAGACTTTCCTCTCTGTGTCTGAATCCTGGTTGGTTTGGGGTCTGTTTTCTTGTGGATCAGTTGAACTGGTCATGGCAGCAAATCCAGGCGGTTTAGCACAGGAGGTGATAAACTGATTCTTAGGCTTGCAGCAGTCATTAGTCCATTACAACGCAATGAAGGTGACTGAAGGAGTTGTTACTGAGGTGCTCGAATGTCTTTACATAGCACTTAAAGTCAGGAGGAGCTCAGATACTGATACAGGAACAAAGTGAAAGCGCAGAAGTCTCTCAGGCACCAAAATGCTTTTGGTCCCAAACTTGGAAATGTTAAGCTCTAAACCAGGAAGAGCCAAAAACCAGATCCATTACCCTCCTCTGTCAGTCTTATGTGGATAATAAGTACTGTGGAATGGTATTGATAGAGCACAATGTAGATTAAATGGTGCCTTAGCATCACCATAGACAGTGGTGTTCTTTATGCAGACGTGGTTTAGTGGGGTAAAGGTTGGACTCGATGATCTTCAAGGTCTCTTCCACCCTGGTTGATTCTGTGATGCTACGTGCCACTTTGGGGACAAGGGGGATCACCTGGACACAGTGTAAATGCAGTGGCTCACCTCGAGCCTGGAGTCAAAGGAGATTCCCTTAGGAGCACACAACGTTCCTGGTGGGAAAATGGAGCAAGCGCAGTGTTGCGATGGGGTTGGGTTGCTGGGAGACGGGATGGGAGGGAAACGCTGCTTGAAACGGGCACACGCTTTTCCTCACAGTTCTCCCTCCTCCTCCTGCTCCCGGCAGGCAGCGGTGCCTCCGTCCTGCAGAAGGCTGAGATCCGGCTCATCAACCAGACCGTGTGCAACCAGCTGCTGACCGACCAGCTCACGCCGCGCATGATGTGCGTGGGCATCCTCACCGGCGGCGTGGACGCCTGCCAGGTAGGAACCTGGCTGCTTGCTCAGCCCTCGCTGGCATGGCACTTCCATAGCAAATAGACACCTCCATGTGGATCCCCAGTGGGATGCAGGAATTAGGTCTCAAAACCACCGCAGCAGTTCGTTGCTGTTACCAGAGCCTTGGTTAGGTAGGCTGCTTGTTTAGTTCTGTAGTCTGCTCTTATTACTTTGAATAGGCACCAAGTCTACCTGGATACCCAATGAGATGCAGGACTTAGGTCTCAAAACCACCACATCATTGCTGTTGAGGCTTGGTTAGTTTAGTCTGCTCTTATTACTGTGAATAGGCAAGAAGTCTACCTGGATACCCAATGAGATGCAGGACTTGGGTCTCAAAACCACCACATCATTGCTATCGAGGCTTGGTTAATTCTGTAGTCTGCTCTTATTACTGTGAATAGGCAACAAGTCTACCTGAATACCCAATGGGATGCAGGACTTGGGTCTCAAAACCACCACATCAGTTTGTTATCAGAGCCTTGGTTAGGTAGGCTGTTTAGTTCTGTAGTCTGCTCTCATTTGAACAGGCAACAAGTCTACCTGAATACTGAATGGGATGCAGCTCTCAACCATCACATCAGTTCATTGCTGTTACCAGATGTTTGTTTAGTTCTGTAGTCTGCTCTCATTACTGTGAATAGGCAACAAGTCCATCTGGATACCCATTGGAATGCAGGACTTACGTAGTCTCAAAACCACCACACCAGTTTATTGCTCTTAGCAAAGCAGGCTGCTTTAGTTCTGTACTCTGCTCTTAGTACATTGAATAGGCAACAACTCCACATGGGTACTCAAGGGAATGCAGGACTTAGGCTCTGGTAGCAGCAATGAACTGGAGCGGTGGTTTTGAGACTTACTTAGGTGGAGGGTAGGCTGCTTGTTTAGCGCTTTAGTTTGCTCTTAGGACCCTGGTTAATGGTAGTACTTTGTTATGAATAGCCCCTGTTGCCACACTTCAGTCTGTGTTCCAGGTTTATGTACCGTATTTCATGGGAAGGGCCAGGAACAGCTCACTTGGGATTGATTACGGCTGGAGCGATGGGTTATGGCTCAGGTGTGGTGCTTCATTGTGCCGCCTCACACATGAGGACACCGTTGGTGCTTACACTGCCCCTTGTTTCCCCATGCAGGGGGACTCAGGAGGGCCCCTGGTCAGCGTGGAGCCCAGCAGCCGCATGTTCCTGGCTGGAGTGGTGAGCTGGGGCGACGGCTGCGCGCAGAGGAACAAGCCCGGAGTGTACAGCCGCCTCACGAGCCTGCGGGACTGGATCCAGCAGCAGACCGGCCTCTGAGGCCACACACACACACAGGGCCCCGTGCGGGCACCTCTTGGGCTGGGTCATGCACATCCAGCCTCGACTGTGAACTTGAACCCTCCCTCTACCTCGCACCGAGTCATCATCCCACCTCCCAGCTTAGAAACGCATGGTTGGACTAGGACAGATTGGAGGTTGTGGATGAGTGAGTGCAGCTCCGATGGACAATGGGGTAGGAGCAGTAGATCTACAAAAATCAATGACAACTAAATTAAAAAGGAAAGAAAAAGAAACCACTTTGTGTGTAGGGGAAAACATCACTGGGACAGGTTCAGAATCAGCTTCTCAGGATAAGCCCTGCGTTGCTTTCCAAACAGCCGTCCGCAGCCCTTGCTCTTGGGGTTGGAGCACGGTGTCACTCCCCCACCAGCAGCAGCGTTGGCATCGCGGTGTGTGCTGCACTGAATGTGCAGCCCTGCAGCACCACCCCAGGGCAGCAGCCTCCGAGACCCACCTGACTTTTGTAAAGCTAAATGGGACTCGTGAATGTGCTCATTTCAGCCCTTTTCGCCCTGTGGAGCCCGGTCCTTGCCATAGAGCACACTCCAGGTGAGTTCAGTTCGTGCCTTCCGTGCCTGTAAATACCTTGTTTTGTAAAACTCTGTGAATGGGATTGCTCAAATAAACTGGGATATTTTCTAATGCTCTGGCTCTGTGATGCTGCTCCAATACCACACTGCAATCCTGTACCCCTCCCCTGGGCACCTGTGAGAGCACAGCCGCATTCCAGGCAGAAATCCTTGCAGGAGGAGAGTCTTTGCCTCTGATTGTGGAACCTGTGCTTGCACAATGCTGCTGCAGTGTAAGAAACATGGACAAAGTGCTCACTCACCAGCTTTGCTATGGCATCCATCCCCCTCGGTCCACACTGCGAGCCAGGGCCTTGCAGGGTCTCTGCCTTGCACAGAGGATGGGCAGCAGGTTGCAGCAGAGAGCTAGAAGGCAGATGGATCATGACTGGTTTGATCCCAGTATCCCCATGAGTTCCCTCAGACCCAGACCCATAAAACCTCCAGACCCATACAGGATACTGGGGATGTGCCTGACTTGAGGAGCACCCTCAGCCACAGCACAGTGGATGCTGAAGTTGCACACCCCGTCCCGAGCTCAGCCCAAACAGGCTTGGACACACCTTTAGGAGCGGTGCAGTCCATCCATGTGTAACCCCTGCTCTGTGCAAGACTGCTGTTGGAATAGCTCACCTCCTGGGATGTAGGGTCCTACCTCATCTGCTGCAGGAGGTCGTACAATTAAAGATCTCACTGTATCTAAAGCTCAAGCACAGATCTCACTGTATCTAAAGCTCAAGCACAGATCTCACTGTATCTAAAGCTAAAGCACAGATCTCACTGTATCTAAAAGTCAAGCACAGATCTCACTGTATCTAAAGCTAAAGCACAGATCTCACTGTATCTAAAGCTCAAGCAGAGATCTCACTGTATCTAAAGCTCAAGCACAGCTCTCACTGTATCTAAAGCTCAAGCAGAGATCTCACTGTATCTAAAGCTCAAGCACAGATCTCACTGTATCTAAAGCTCAAGCACAGATCTCACTGTATCTAAAGCTAAAGCACAGATCTCACTGTATCTAAAGCTCAAGCACAGATCTCACTGTATCTAAAGCTCAAGCACAGATCTCACTGTATCTAAAGCTAAAGCACAGATCTCACTGTATCTAAAGCTAAAGCACAGATCTCACTGTATCTAAAGCTCAAGCAGAGATCTCACTGTATCTAAAGCTCAAGCACAGATCTCACTGTATCTAAAGCTCAAGCACAGATCTCACTGTATCTAAAGCTAAAGCACAGATCTCACTCTAAAGCTAAAGCAGAGATCTCACTGTATCTAAAGCTCAAGCAGAGATCTCACTGTATCTAAAGCTCAAGCACAGATCTCACTGTATCTAAAGCTAAAGCACAGATCTCACTGTATCTAAAGCTCAAGCACAGATCTCACTGTATCTAAAGCTCAAGCACAGATCTCACTGTATCTAAAGCTCAAGCAGAGATCTCACTGTATCTAAAGCTAAAGCACAGATCTCACTGTATCTAAAGCTCAAGCAGAGATCTCACTGTATCTAAAGCTCAAGCAGAGATCTCACTGCATCTGAACCTCAAGCACAGATCTCACTGCATCTGAAGCTCAAGCAGAGATCTCACTGTATCTAAAGCTAAAGCACAGATCTCACTGTATCTAAAGCTCAAGCAGAGATCTCACTGTATCTAAAGCTCAAGCAGAGATCTCACTGTATCTAAAGCTCAAGCAGAGATCTCACTGTATCTAAAGCTCAAGCAGAGATCTCACTGTATCTAAAGCTCAAGCAGAGATCTCACTGTATCTAAAGCTCAAGCACAGATCTCACTGTATCTAAAGCTAAAGCACAGATCTCACTGTATCTAAAGCTCAAGCAGAGATCTCACTGTATCTAAAGCTCAAGCAGAGATCTCACTGTATCTAAAGCTCAAGCACAGATCTCACTGTATCTAAAGCTCAAGCAGAGATCTCACTGTATCTAAAGCTCAAGCACAGATCTCACTGTATCTAAAGCTCAAGCACAGATCTCACTGTATCTAAAGCTCAAGCAGAGATCTCACTGTATCTAAAGCTCAAGCACAGATCTCACTGTATCTAAAGCTCAAGCACAGATCTCACTGTATCTAAAGCTAAAGCACAGATCTCACTGTATCTAAAGCTCAAGCACAGATCTCACTGTATCTAAAGCTAAAGCACAGATCTCACTGTATCTAAAGCTAAAGCAGAGACCTCACTGTATCTAAAGCTCAAGCAGAGATCTCACTGTATCTAAAGCTAAAGCACAGATCTCACTGTATCTAAAGCTCAAGCAGAGATCTCACTGTATCTAAAGCTCAAGCAGAGATCTCACTGTATCTAAAGCTCAAGCACAGATCTCACTGTATCTAAAGCTCAAGCACAGATCTCACTGTATCTAAAGCTAAAGCACAGATCTCACTGTATCTAAAGCTCAAGCAGAGATCTCACTGTATCTAAAGCTCAAGCACAGATCTCACTGTATCTAAAGCTCAAGCACAGATCTCACTGTATCTAAAGCTCAAGCACAGATCTCACTGTATCTAAAGCTCAAGCACAGATCTCACTGTATCTAAAGCTCAAGCACAGATCTCACTGTATCTAAAGCTCAAGCAGAGATCTCACTGTATCTAAAGCTAAAGCACAGATCTCACTCTAAAGCTAAAGCACAGATCTCACTGTATCTAAAGCTCAAGCACAGATCTCACTGTATCTAAAGCTCAAGCAGAGATCTCACTGTATCTAAAGCTCAAGCACAGATCTCACTGTATCTAAAGCTCAAGCACAGATCTCACTGTATCTAAAGCTAAAGCACAGATCTCACTGTATCTAAAGCTCAAGCAGAGATCTCACTGTATCTAAAGCTCAAGCACAGATCTCACTGTATCTAAAGCTCAAGCAGAGATCTCACTGTATCTAAAGCTAAAGCACAGATCTATCTCACTGTATCTAAAGCTCAAGCAGAGATCTCACTGTATCTAAAGCTCAAGCAGAGATCTCACTGTATCTAAAGCTAAAGCACAGATCTCACTGTATCTAAAGCTCAAGCACAGATCTCACTGTATCTAAAGCTCAAGCACAGATCTCACTGTATCTAAAGCTCAAGCAGAGATCTCACTGTATCTAAAGCTCAAGCACAGATCTCACTGTATCTAAAGCTCAAGCAGAGATCTCACTGTATCTAAAGCTCAAGCAGAGATCTCACTGTATCTAAAGCTCAAGCACAGATCTCACTGTATCTAAAGCTCAAGCACAGATCTCACTGTATCTAAAGCTCAAGCAGAGATCTCACTGTATCTAAAGCTCAAGCACAGATCTCACTGTATCTAAAGCTCAAGCACAGATCTCACTGTATCTAAAGCTCAAGCACAGATCTCACTGTATCTAAAGCTCAAGCAGAGATCTCACTGTATCTAAAGCTCAAGCAGAGATCTCACTGTATCTAAAGCTAAAGCACAGATCTCACTCTAAAGCTAAAGCACAGATCTCACTGTATCTAAAGCTCAAGCACAGATCTCACTGTATCTAAAGCTCAAGCACAGATCTCACTGTATCTAAAGCTCAAGCACAGATCTCACTGTATCTAAAGCTAAAGCACAGATCTCACTGTATCTAAAGCTCAAGCACAGATCTCACTGTATCTAAAGCTAAAGCACAGATCTCACTGTATCTAAAGCTCAAGCACAGATCTCACTGTATCTAAAGCTCAAGCAGAGATCTCACTGTATCTAAAGCTCAAGCACAGATCTCACTGTATCTAAAGCTCAAGCAGAGATCTCACTGTATCTAAAGCTCAAGCAGAGATCTCACTGTATCTAAAGCTAAAGCACAGATCTCACTGTATCTAAAGCTCAAGCACAGATCTCACTGTATCTAAAGCTCAAGCACAGATCTCACTGTATCTAAAGCTCAAGCACAGATCTCACTGTATCTAAAGCTCAAGCACAGATCTCACTGTATCTAAAGCTAAAGCACAGATCTCACTGTATCTAAAGCTCAAGCAGAGATCTCACTGTATCTAAAGCTCAAGCAGAGATCTCACTGTATCTAAAGCTCAAGCAGAGATCTCACTGTATCTAAAGCTCAAGCAGAGATCTCACTGTATCTAAAGCTCAAGCACAGATCTCACTGTATCTAAAGCTAAAGCACAGATCTCACTGTATCTAAAGCTCAAGCACAGATCTCACTGTATCTAAAGCTCAAGCACAGATCTCACTGTATCTAAAGCTCAAGCAGAGATCTCACTGTATCTAAAGCTAAAGCACAGATCTCACTCTAAAGCTAAAGCACAGATCTCACTGTATCTAAAGCTCAAGCACAGATCTCACTGTATCTAAAGCTCAAGCAGAGATCTCACTGTATCTAAAGCTCAAGCACAGATCTCACTGTATCTAAAGCTCAAGCACAGATCTCACTGTATCTAAAGCTCAAGCACAGATCTCACTGTATCTAAAGCTCAAGCACAGATCTCACTGTATCTAAAGCTCAAGCAGAGATCTCACTGTATCTAAAGCTAAAGCACAGATCTCACTGTATCTAAAGCTCAAGCAGAGATCTCACTGTATCTAAAGCTCAAGCACAGATCTCACTGTATCTAAAAGTCAAGCACAGATCTCACTGTATCTAAAGCTAAAGCACAGATCTCACTGTATCTAAAAGTCAAGCACAGATCTCACTGTATCTAAAGCTCAAGCAGAGATCTCACTGTATCTAAAGCTCAAGCACAGATCTCACTGTATCTAAAGCTCAAGCAGAGATCTCACTGTATCTAAAGCTCAAGCACAGATCTCACTGTATCTAAAGCTCAAGCAGAGATCTCACTGTATCTAAAGCTCAAGCAGAGATCTCACTGTATCTAAAGTTCAAGCACAGATCTCCCTGTATCTAAAGCTAAAGCACAGATCTCACTGTATCTAAAGCTCAAGCACAGATCTCACTGTATCTAAAGCTAAAGCACAGATCTCACTGTATCTAAAGCTCAAGCAGAGATCTCACTGTATCTAAAGCTCAAGCAGAGATCTCACTGTATCTAAAGCTCAAGCACAGATCTCACTGTATCTAAAGCTCAAGCACAGATCTCACTGTATCTAAAGCTAAAGCACAGATCTCACTGTATCTAAAGCTCAAGCACAGATCTCACTGTATCTAAAGCTCAAGCACAGATCTCACTGTATCTAAAGCTAAAGCACAGATCTCACTGTATCTAAAGCTAAAGCACAGATCTCACTGTATCTAAAGCTCAAGCAGAGATCTCACTGTATCTAAAGCTCAAGCACAGCTCTCACTGTATCTAAAGCTCAAGCACAGATCTCACTGTATCTAAAGCTCAAGCAGAGATCTCACTGTATCTAAAGCTCAAGCACAGATCTCACTGTATCTAAAGCTCAAGCACAGATCTCACTGTATCTAAAGCTCAAGCAGAGATCTCACTGTATCTAAAGCTCAAGCACAGATCTCACTGTATCTAAAGCTCAAGCACAGATCTCACTGTATCTAAAGCTCAAGCACAGATCTCACTGTATCTAAAGCTCAAGCACAGATCTCACTGTATCTAAAGCTAAAGCACAGATCTCACTGTATCTAAAGCTAAAGCACAGATCTCACTGTATCTAAAGCTCAAGCAGAGATCTCACTGTATCTAAAGCTCAAGCAGAGATCTCACTGTATCTAAAGCTCAAGCACAGATCTCCCTGTATCTAAAGCTCAAGCAGAGATCTCACTGTATCTAAAGCTCAAGCGCAGATCTCACTGTATCTAAAGCTCAAGCAGAGATCTCACTGTATCTAAAGCTCAAGCACAGATCTCCCTGTATCTAAAGCTCAAGCAGAGATCTCACTGTATCTAAAGCTCAAGCGCAGATCTCACTGTATCTAAAGCTCAAGCACAGATCTCACTGTATCTAAAGCTCAAGCAGAGATCTCACTGTATCTAAAGCTCAAGCAGAGATCTCACTGTATCTAAAGCTCAAGCAGAGATCTCACTGTATCTAAAGCTCAAGCAGAGATCTCACTGTATCTAAAGCTCAAGCAGAGATCTCACTGTATCTAAAGCTCAAGCAGAGATCTCACTGTATCTAAAGCTCAAGCACAGATCTCACTGTATCTAAAGCTCAAGCAGAGATCTCACTGTATCTAAAGCTCAAGCAGAGATCTCACTGTATCTAAAGCTCAAGCAGAGATCTCACTGTATCTAAAGCTCAAGCAGAGATCTCACTGTATCTAAAGCTAAAGCACAGATCTCACTGTATCTAAAGCTCAAGCACAGATCTCACTGTATCTAAAGCTAAAGCACAGATCTCACTGTATCTAAAGCTAAAGCACAGATCTCACTGTATCTAAAGCTAAAGCACAGATCTCACTGTATCTAAAGCTCAAGCACAGATCTCACTGTATCTAAAGCTCAAGCAGAGATCTCACTGTATCTAAAGCTCAAGCAGAGATCTCACTGTATCTAAAGCTCAAGCACAGATCTCACTGTATCTAAAGCTCAAGCAGAGATCTCACTGTATCTAAAGCTCAAGCACAGATCTCACTGTATCTAAAGCTCAAGCAGAGATCTCACTGTATCTAAAGCTAAAGCACAGATCTCACTGTATCTAAAGCTCAAGCACAGATCTCACTGTATCTAAAGCTAAAGCACAGATCTCACTCTAAAGCTAAAGCACAGATCTCACTGTATCTAAAGCTCATGCAGAGATCTCACTGTATCTAAAGCTCAAGCAGAGATCTCACTGTATCTAAAGCTCAAGCACAGATCTCACTGTATCTAAAGCTCAAGCAGAGATCTCACTGTATCTAAAGCTCAAGCACAGATCTCACTGTATCTAAAGCTCATCCTCCCATTGCCTACTGTGGCAGCGCTGTGCTCCCCCCTGGCTGTCCTTCCCTCCCAGTACACCCAGTTGTGCCTGCTCCTTGCCATGGGTGCTTCCTCACACCACTTAGAGACCAGTCCTGCCTGGGCTGGGTGTGCAAGCATTCACCAGCAGGCACCAAAGCCTGGCCCTGGCCCACGGGAGGACAGGAGAGGACAATGCTTGCTGTCTGGACCCGCTGTACCCACACTTCCAGCTTTGGGATCCATCGCAGCCAGGAGTTACCACTTCCCATCCCCTCCTGCTTTTGGGAACGGGCACCAGGAACAGGCTTGGATTAAAGCATCCCTGCAAGGGCACAAAAGAAACCCAAGTTACAAGGGAAAACGACATTAACTTAAGAGACTCACCCTGCCCGTGGGGAGCTGGGAGCAGAGGGGCTCTTGGCAGCCTGGATTCATCCAGAACAGGTCCTGTTGCTATCCCACAGCCACAGTGCCCTCTGATGCTCCCCATCCTCCCCTTCAGCACGCAGGGGATGACCTGGGCCCCAAACACGTTGTTATAAGGCAAAATTAGAGCAGAAAACACCATCAAGACCCTCAGTTCCTCCTCGTACAGGAGCGAGCCCTTCGTTAGGATGAGTTCTGGCACCTGTATTTGTGAAGGGGAATGAAGTCTCCCTGACTCCGACCCCACTAGGTGTCTCTCTTGGCCAAGGCACACGGAGCTCCGGCGGCAGCAGCACAGGGAAGGAGGTCTAGGGCCAGGGAAGCATCCAAGGAGCAGGGCTGCGACTCCCAAAGGGGAGGAAGGCGAGAGGATGTGGGAGCAGGGAAAGGGAGCGTTGGCTGGAGCCTGAGCTCCGCAGCCTGCGAGGTCCCCATGAGGGGCTCCAGGGGAAAAGCAGCTCTGAATCAGCCTGGAAAACCCCATCCCTCAGGTCCAGGAGGTCTCTGGTGGCCGGCAGCCCACTGGATTTATCGCCCCCATTCCCAGTCCATCAGCACCTCCAAAGCGATTCCCCCTCTGGCCCAGCGCCGAGGTGTCAAAGAGTCCTCCCCTTGGTGCGTGCTAAAAGGCCCCCCAGATGCTGAGCTGCAGTTTGATGCCACTCGTTTCTGATGGCAGGCACAACATGAAGTCAGCTCCGGTCAGTGCCGCTAGGGGTGGACCTGCAGTGGGGATGGGACCCGGTCAGCAGCCGCATTGAGAAGGGGTTCGTGTCACCCAGCAGCAGCAGCTCGGAGGCGGAGCAGGGGCAGCCTGGTCCCCGGCACACAAAGCCCTGGTGTTTGTGCTGCCTCGCTTAGGAGCTGTGAGAAAAGCAAAGAGAAGGGGAGCCCGATGCAATCATCGCGGCAACCTCTCACCCCAGGAAGCCAGCGCAAACAATAGGAACAGGGAGGATTGCATGCTGCTGGGGGCTATCGGATACCTCCGGGGGGGGGGGGGGAAGGAAAGGCTGCATCCCCTTGGAAACGAGTCCAGGTCAGCATCCACGTCCCACATGGGGGGGACAAGCCACCTACAAACCATACCAGATCCTTGGGAGGAATTACAGGGAGCCATCCCACCCAGGGCTTGGAAAGCCTGCACCCTCCATGGGCCATCCCTCCCCAGGCAGCACGCTCAGGGTCTCACCTTCCTCCAAGCCCTTGCAAAGGAGAAAGCAGCAAGGCCTCCAGGCCACCACCACTTGTGTTAGTGCTCTGCAGTGCCAGCACTCCACATGCCGCTGTCTGCCCGCTGCTGTCATCCCCTGCTTGCTGCTGGGGAGATGAGAAGGGCAAAGAGCAGGTGAAGTTAAATCCAGCCCAGCAGCCAAGTGCATTGTTTCCATCGCATCCCTCAGTGATCCCAATCCAGGCACGCTTTCCACCTCACAGTTACTCCAACCCTTACCATTACCCAGCCTCGCTCCGTGCCCTGCTTGCCCAGAGACTCCAGTCTGGATCGTGCTGCTAAACTGGGGCTCTGAAGGGGCAGGTTCCCCCTTCCCAGCTCCAGCAGCACTGGGTGCTCCCATGAGCATTGCAGCATCACCCCAATAGCTTGGCTTGTGTCCCCTCTGCCCCTTCTATCCTCAGGTCCATACATGACCTAGCAGGGGGCTCTTTCACACCTATATGGAGAGTTTCCCCTCTCTTTAAGGGACCCTGGAGGTCCGTAATGACCCCCAGGTTAAGCACCCATGACGAAGGGGGTGGCTGTTCCTCCAGAGCAGCGCAACAGCATCTTCTGCTCGAGAGAAGCCGCTATGGAAGGGACATCCCACACCATGGGACACACAGAACAGGTCAGAGCTGCAGCTCAGTCGTTTCCTTACCAGTGGTTTAGTGCTTGCAGGACTGGCAGCTCCACCCTGGGACCCTCACTTGGGATGAGTTCTCTCTGAGGCACACCTCAGCAGTGGTCTCCATGCTCCCCATGCAAGCACAGCTGGCTACAGGCTTGGAGAGCAGGGGAAAGCTGTCTGGGACCAGGCTGCTTCAGTGGGAAACGCTAGCCCCACGGCAGAGCTGCTCCTCGGAATAGCAGCATCCCGCTTTCGAGCTCCTTGGCACAGGTGGAACCTTGCCCATCTGCTGCACTTAGGGTTGAGGAGGATGAGAGCATCCCGACGAAGGCAGGGAGCTTCCCAAGGAGAACAGCATGGAGGGTTGCCTTGGAGACTGCAGCGGGTCTCCCAGCACCCAGGCACTCGCCAGAAGGGTACCAGGCACGGCTCACTCAGTGCCCGTTGCTCCCTATAGCATCAAACCAGGGCTGGAAACCCCGCTGCTCATCCCAAACCAAGCTTCCCAAGGGCTCCTCAACGCCTTCCTCCCAGCTTTCCATCCCATCACGCATCGCACCACCACTCAGGCAATACCAGTGTTCCAGCCTGCCCTAAGCATTCCTGGAATTACCCTAATGGTGACAAGTTTAGTCCCTTGCGTGGCCATGCTTTACTTCCCCCCTTCTTGTGTAGGCTCCCATTTGAGAGTGTATCCAAGGCCTGATCCCAGTCATCTTGCATGGAAAATGGCTTTATCCAGTCGTGACTCCAGCACTACGGTCAAGCTCCTGGGGGCACAGACGGGATAAGGCAAGAAAGAAATCCAATGGGAAAATCCTCAGCTTTAGCAAAACCACTTCTTGCTCAAGTGCGAAGCCCAAGCAAAGCCTCAAACACAACCAGCGAGTGCCACGTGTTCAGTTTGCCACGGAATTCCACACTTGTAGGGGGATATTCCCGGTTTCCAAGGGTCAAGCCTTTCCCAAACCTATAAAGGACCGATGCTCTCTGTGCTCCTACCTATGCTATCGCTGGCTGACGGTCCTCAAGGCCAGCATCACCACCACATCCTCCATCCTAAAGCCTCTTTGTCCAGGGGACGCACAGAAGTGACCCAGAAGGAGTTAAGCAGCGCTCAAGTCCTCTGCTGAGCATTAACCCCCTGCAGCTTCTCACCGCCTGCTCTTCCAGTGCGAGGTTGGAACCGGGGACGGGAACGCTGCAGGTGGAGGGGTAGGAAAACCCCGCTCATGGTGAGGAGCCTGCCAGGCTCCCAAGGGGAAGCGATGAGAACCCTGCTGCTTGACTCACTTCTGACTGGCCCCGGTACAGGAAAATGTGGTGGAGGGAACAAGCCTTCCCCCAGAGCTCGGAATGGAGCGGTTGGATGAGCTCCCACCTTTCCCAGCTCCGCTTTCCCTGGTTGCAGCAGCGTGCGGAGGCGATGCTGACACAGCACACAACAGGTTAAGGCAGAGGGTCAGCTGCTGCCGCCCCATCTGAGTGAGTCAACCCCACCAACGGGGCTCACACAGCAGCATCTGTGCCGGGTGAGAAGCAGCTTCTAACAAGAGAAGGCTGAGCAACAGGCAGCGCAGGACCACAGGCTTAGACAGGCACCCCTTTTAACCCTGCCTGGCTCCATCTCCAGGCTCCAGCTCACACAACAAGGGATGAACTCTTTGCATACACAAAGGGTGATGCTCACGTGTTGGCAGACAAGGTCTTCCGAAGTCTGAGGCCTCAGAAGGAATGGTCACTGAGCAGGATATTGCTGAGGGCTGAGCCATGTACTTCAGACTTACCTGTTGCTGCCTGGCTGAGGAAGAGGAGCAAGGAAAAGCTCATTCCCTGTTTATTATCAGCCTCCTGTGCTTTCTTCTGGGGAAAGAACTCATGTCTAAAGCTACCAATGCCTGGAAGACACCAGACAGATCGCTTTCCTAGCAAAGCCCAGCCAGCACAAGGCTCATCCATCCCAGATGTGTTCTCCAGCACACCAGTGGCTAAACCCACCAAGACAAAACCCAACCCCATGAACCTGCCTGCATCACTTGACAGGGCCTTGGGGCATCAGCTTGGAGGTCTCTTCCTGCAGCTGTTTGAGCAGAGAGCCAGCCTGCCTCTTAGAACAAGGTGATGAAGTCTGATCTCAAGATCATCCCAGTCCTGGTGGTTGAACAGACACATACAACAGCCCTGGGAGGACAGAGCAGTTGTGTGAGCAGACAGCAGAGGAAACCAAGGCAAACCCTAAACCCTTTCCCATCAGGAATGCCATTCTTCCCTCTCACAAACAACAGCTCACCCCACTCCCCCATAGCTCTCATCCGCCTTCCTACCCACATCTCCGTGCTGGAAACCCAAGGGCTTTTTACTAGGACAAGCTCTCATCTCACCTTTCAGCACGTGCCTTCTACCTGGCTCAGTCCAGCTTCCTGCACACGAGGTCACACTGATCTCACCCCTCCAGTTTGGGCAACCCTATGCAGCAAAATCTCTGCTATTGTTCAGCTGTTACGCTTGTCGTCAATGGCCTTAACGGGACTGGAAAGCCTTCAGGCTGGTTTAGGTACCAAATGAAGATCCCTTTGCAAGCAGGGTTGTAGGCATCCCCTCCACTTGTTGTTACAGAGGCGTTTTAGAGGGGAGTCTACGGCCAGTCAGTGGGGCTGGGGCTGGGGCAGAGATGGTCTTTGCTTCAGGTTAGATGTGTTCAAGCTGCAATACCAACAACAAGAGGAACTATTAAGGGCTGGAGGCATCACCATGGGGGAAAGCAGCTCAGAGGTGCACAGAATGAGACAACCAGCCTACAGCTACTGCAGGACATTGATCCTCCAGGCAATGGAACTATCCTGCACCGTGCAAGGGATTGAGTATTCCCTCGCAGTCATGGGAGGAGAGGCAAAGGAAACTTGCAGCTGCCTACCAAGGGCTGCTCCCAGGAGGAAAGCTGGGATGAATCTCTTCTTCCAGAGCCTATCACCCCACTGCAACACCGGGGGGGGGGACGATGTAGGAACAGCCCTGCCACGGCCAAGAGCACGGAGGAGATGAACTCATTCCCTCCTCCTGGGCTTGTTCCTATAGAACAAACCACTTGTGCTGTTGATCCCATGCCCGTGGGCCTGCTTGGCTTCCTGCCCTGGAGGGATTACAAGCAAGGAAAGGTAAATTCCTAGCCAAGAGTGGCAAGGTTTCTGCTGCCTGCAATGGCTAGAATGTGTTCAGCAGCATCCCCGCCCCAAAGCAAAGCTGTTCCAGGCTCAGAGCAGGATGCCCTGCTGTTTGCTGGCACCCAGGCCAGGTACACGGTGAGGGCAGCAAGGTGGAAAGCTGTTTCAACCCTACCTTCCAGCCAAGGAAAGCACGAGTTGGGGATGTCACAGCAGAGGGAGAAGATGGTTTTGTCCATCCGGGGTGTGAATAGCATCCTTTGGACGAGACAGCTTCCACACTGCATCAAACAGCCCCAGGCAATCCTCTCAGCTCCTCTGCTTCCTCCTCCCAGGCAGGAGCCACCTTGCAATGGGAAGGCACGCAAGACGTGACTACCACAGCAGATGCCCTCATGCAGATGCAAAAGGCTTCAGGCCAGCAAACACATTTCACAGGGATGACGTTTCCTCACCTGAGGAAGCAGCTCCCAGGAGCCTGGGGCATTGCTCCCTGTCTAAGTGCTGTGTTTCACCCAAAGCAAACACTGCTCACACTGCCCATCCCTCCCTCACCCTGCAGGCGGGGTCCATGGGTACAGGAGCAGATGTCCCAGTCCTGGCCCCGAAGGTTGGCATCAGAGCTTGGGTTTGGAGCGGAACAGCCACAAAACTCAGGCTCAAGAGGCCTGGGTCGTGCCCATACAAGCGTCTGAAGTCCCGTGGCTGCAAGCACTGAAGGATCCCAGCTCTGAAGCGAGTTCCCCGCTGCTGCAGGGTGCCAGTTCAGAGCTGGTTCACGTCCAAATGTCTCTGAACGCAGGCAAGAAAGAGCATGCATCTACCTGCACAATACCACCGAGGCACCCAGAAAGGAGCAAGGCAGGGACAATAGCCCCGTCTCCTGAAGGTTCTTCTCCCGATATCCTGGAGCATGAGGAGCCACGGTAGCAAGTTACCTGAAGTCATGGGGAACACGAGAAAGATGAAGGTTTAGATGAGTTTCTCTCAAGCCTTACCCAGAACACCACCAGGGTACCTAACATGGACCTTTCCCAACCCTTCCCATCAGCAATAACTCCTGCTCCCAGGCGTAACTGCTGCTGCTGGGAAGGATTGCCCAGCAAACGCACTTGGAACAGCATCCATAAAGGAGAAGTCCATGTTCCCAGACTGGAAACGCAACCCCTTTATATAGGCTGGGATGGAGATGCAATGGCCAAACTGCTCCCTTCAGCCCTTATTTGCTTTGGACCTTGAGTATACCCCACACGAGACATCTGGCACAGGGCTTCCAGGATACAGTTTGCTTTGGCACCGGCCAGCTGTTGGAGCTCACAGTGCTTCAATGGGATTTTAGGAATTGACCGCCCTCCCTCTCTGCTCTGAGGCTTCAAGTCGAGGTTTCCACATGTGCCTTTAATGGAGATGCACTAAGACACTTATTGCATGTTAAATAAACAGCCCTCAATGAAACAGAACACCCTCCCAGCGCGTTAACAAACACGCCATTCACTCGGGCAGCTGCGGAGCCTCAAACCCGACTGCAGTGCCAGCATCAGTCATTTGATGAAGATAATAATCGCCCTATTAATGCTCATTAATGACTAATGCGCTCCTGGGAGGCTGGCTGATGATAAACCCTACAGCAGGCAGCAGGCAGGGAGGCAGAGGGGACAGGCTACGGCTCAAGGATGCTATTAGAGAAGCACAATCTGGGGTTTTGGGGGAGGATAAAGGTGAAGAGTGTCCAAAAAGGTAGCAGCTGCCTGAAAAGCGATGGGCAGGTGGGTAAATCCCAAGGATGAGAAACCCAAGCTTGTTTCTAAGCAGGTAAAGAGAGTAACTCCTGCCCACCATCCCCAGCTATAGAGCGAGCAAAGCAGCGAGGGATCTCTGCCCCAACCACAAGGCCATGTGCATCATGCCAAGGACACCTTGGCCATGGGGAAGCCCAAGCAGCCTGCAAGCCGAGCACGATGCTCCGAGGCCATCCAGGAGCCGGGAAGGGGATGGAAAACGCCTGGGCCTTCCCTTGGAAAGCAAAGCTCTTTCCCCAGGAGAGCCTGGAGCGATGCAGCCTGCGCCTTGTGCAGCAGACACAGCTGCTCAGTCCCCATGGGCTAGTGCAGGAGCTGGGACCAAGCTCCATGGCTGACCTTCATGAGATGGACCAGATGTCCCAGCATGGGCTACAAAGGGGCTTAGCAGCAGCCCCAGGCCAAAGCTGTGTTGTAACACTTGGCTGCCTGTGCCGAGAGATTCCCTTGCCCCTCATTCCCAGATTGTGGATGATGATTATTCCCCAAAAAGAGTGGAAAATACAGAAAGCAAAAGTGGATTCCTTGCATCCACGTCATTTGCACCAGAAGAATCTCTTCCATACATGGTAAACCTCATTGACCTCATCTCAAAAGAGGCAGGGAGGAGCAAGTCGTCACTCGCCGTGTACCAGTAGCAACACCGGTGTAGCTCAGGGATTCAACCCATTAGCACAGGCAGGCTCTCATTTGTTAGCCCATAAACCAGCGCATTGCCAAGGCCTCTAATGGGCTGCAGCTTTTAGATGGCCATTGTTAAAGCATCCCTGCAATGTCCTATGTTAAAAGGGAAATGACCTCATGTTTCCTTTGAGACTCTTCACCTTCCTCCGGCCCCAAGCATTCCTCTTGCTGTGCTCCCTGCCGTCCCCTTGCTGCATGGGACTCCGGCACAAGCTCTTTGAGAGCTGGGATCGCTTTCTAAAGCCATATTAACCAAACCCAGCTCAAACCCACCCAAACAGGCTCCTTGTTAACGTGCTCGCCTCTCACTTCAGCTTCCTCTACCAGCACTGAAAGAAGAGAGGGGAGGAAAGGCACATTCAAGCCAGTTTGTGAAGACCTCCCTCCATGCTTTGGGTCCCAGACGTGAGAAAACAAGGATGAGAGGAAGGTTGAGCTTGGCCAATCCCTTAGAGGTGCCCCATGGGAGGCACTGTCTGTGCTGAGCCCCGGAACACAGTGAACAGAGACCCCACATGGCTTGCAAACAACCCATAAGTCCTTTTCCTTTCACTCCCCATTCTTCAGGACCGGGAAGCACCAAAGGCTCTCCCCAGCGCACAGACATCACAGCAGGTCCTTTGATGGTGTGATCTCAACAGGAGAGGAGCACAGAATCCTGCTCCAAGCCTGAGGCTCTGGAGAAGACACTTGGCAAGAGCAGGAGGGGGGGGGAGGCCAGTATCCATGACAACCACTCATTTCTTGCTGTGAAGACAACAAAAAGGACTCCTGAAGGCACAAGTCCCCTGTCCTCCACCGGAATGGAACACAGGCTCCCCCTTAGTTCCGAGAACCCCCAAAGATCCATCCCTCCCCGTAGCACTCGCCCCCTTTCATCCCTCTGCATCACAGTCTTCCCCGTTGCGCCACTGACCTGTCAGCGTTTGGCTTAGGAGGGCTCAAACAAAAGGACGAGCAACATGAAAACGAGCAATGTGGGTGCTAAGAGGGAGGTAAAGCTGAAGGAAATCCATCATTTCACAGCAGGGCTTCATCTGTTTAGAACAGCAGAATCGCTTCTGATGCGTGCAACTTAACCTCTCACTGTTATTCACCGTGCACATCAGGTAAGCAGCTCTCATCTCCAGTGGGCAACCACATGGCTGGTGGTTGGGAGCTGTGCACAGGGCATGAAATGAGGAATACAATTAACGTTAATCACATCACGGCATCACCCACAAGCTGTGGTGATGGAGCAAAGCAGCACCCTCACCCTCCCAGCCCACCCTCTTGTCCCTACCTTTCGCTGTCTTCACATCAACTGAGTCCTCCCTGCTCTTCCGTGCTGCCCTCTTTGCACCTTCATCTGGACACAAAACAGCGATGGGCTTATGAAGGCTTCAGTTCTTCAGCCATTCGTTGTTCCCTGCCCCTGCTTTAGGGAGACGAAAAGGCTTCTAGACCCTTGACCAGGGCAGGAAGGGCTCTAGAAGCCAGTTAAGCTCGAAACAGAGACTAAGGAGCAGGGGAAAACCCTGCTTCTGCAAGTTCCTCGCATCATAGCCTCAACCCAAGGCTCTTTCCAGATGACCTTTGCTTCCCCAAATGCCTCCTCTTCCATTCCCTAGCTCCCCACAGCCCAAGATAAAACTGGATAGAAATACAGCCACAGCTTTGTCCCACCACCCCGACTCAAACACCACCTCTATTTTAGCCTTATGCCATGCTATTCCCATTTCACCTTGGTTTTCTGGGAGTCAGGCTGCTTGCGTTCAGCTCCTGGCTCTGTGCAAGCTGCATTGCCCCCCGTGGGCGATGGGATGAGTGTTATACATGTGCTTTGGGGGGACGTTTGGGTGCCTGTGGACCAAGGCGGGCACGTTTCCTGGGTTAATTCAAGATGTAGGGCAGCTTCTGCCTCCCTTAAAGGCAGCAACCCAAACCCTGATGTTTTCCATCGCATCCTTGAGGATCTGCTTTTCCGGCCTGTGCAATCCATGTCAGCCCAAAGAGAAAGTGCACTGGAAAGGGAGCCAGGACTGTTTCACACGCCAGCACCGACAGCTCCTGTGTTGATGTTGAGGGAACAAATGTGCCTGGTGAAGCAGGGAGGTTAACATAACCCTGTCGCCGCTCCACGCTGCAGCAAGCATGAAGGTTCAGGGAGTGAGTGCAGAGATGTGCACACGAGCACCTTATTTGGGAATGTGCTGCTTTAAACACGTGAAAGAGGATGGAAATCAAGCGCAGAAATTCAAAGCTGACATCAAATGAGGGCTGCAGAATGAGCTTTTCATTCCATGATATTAAAAGGACCTTTTCCCCCCAGGGAAATAGAAGGAAAAGGGGGTTAAAGCTGTCCTCTAAAAGGTGTTATAAAGTAGTTCTTAGGACGAGGCAAAAGCTGCTGGGGGGATTGAGTTTTGAGTTGGGGAAGAGCAGCAGAACGGAGGGGAAGGAGATGCTTCTGGCTTAAGGACATGCTCTGGCTGATCCAGCTCAACCCCTTTCCTTCGGGAGTCAGTGCAGAGCACTGTGCTCAGGGCAGTGTTTAGGACAGGAGAGGCAGCAGGTTACCCCAGCACCGGGGTCTTGTAGGGGCACCTGTGAGGGTGCTGAGGTGCAGGGTGCCCAGAGGAGCTGTGGCTGCCCCATCCCTGGCAGTGTTCAAGGCCAGGTTGGACACAGGGGCTTGGAGCAAGCTGCTCCAGTGGAAGGTGTCCCTGCCCGTGGCACCCTTCTGATCCCATGAAGATGCTCCTCCAGGTGCTTTGCAACAGGGGAGAAGGTGCTGTGGGAGCACAGGCTCTTAACACTGCCCACGAGCTGCCAGTGCTTGAGGAGAGATAACGCATGGATGCCAAAAGGAAACCAAAAGGAAGCAGTCAGGGAACTGATTGCTGCACTGAGCAAGGGAGTGAATTCCCTTGGTTACCACAAGATGCTCCCCAAGCCTGACAGCATCCCTTGGAGCAGATGTGTTCCCGTTCTATTGCCTCAGCCCTCAGCCTGCGGGGGCAGACGCCAGCATCAGCCACCAATGCTAACAAGCACCGAATGAGCATCGACAGTCAGAAACCGCCTTGGCTTTGGGTGCCTGCAGCTTCCCCATCCTCCGGGCCAAGCTGTGAGTGTTTGGCTGGTATTATCCACATCGGAAAGTGCTTCGGGTCGTAAAAGCCAAACCGCTGAGACCTGGATCCCTGAAAGCAATTGCTAGAAAGGAAGGAGGGGAGCCCTTGGAGCTGTGCTGCAGACCCAGACCGGCGCAAAGGGGCAGGTCTGAGCTCCTTCCAGCAGCGACAGCAAACTCAGCCTGCGCTGCTCCGAGCCCCTGCAGGTGTTAGTGAGGGAGGAAGGATTATAGACGCTCACACACACACATCCACCCAGGCAGGTTCCTCTCACTCATTCCCCATGTGAGCAGCTGGAGGTGAAGAGCCTGCACAGCGATGGATGGAGGCTTCCTTCACCCATCAGCACGCAGGTTTGCAGCACGTTCCCCTCCGCTGGGCTTCCCTGATCCCACCCAAAGGCTCTGTACAGACCCAAGACTCCTGGGCTGCATTCTGCCATGCCCTGCCTCCCCTCACCGCCGGCGGTAGAAATCAGTGCAGCTCATTACAACAGCTTGTAAAGAACGGCTGCTCCGGGGTCTCTTTTCCGCTTCCCTCTCCCTTCTCCCCATCCCCGTGATCAGAGCAGGCTCCTTCTCTTTCTCCCCTCAGTAATCCCCAGGCACGCTCAGAAAGGACTCTTGCAATCAGACAATGGTGGCTTTAAGCCCTGGGAACGAGGGGACAACTGCGGCAGCCACCTGAGGGATGCGGGGCCCCGCGAGGACAGGGATGGGATGCTTGGGAAAGCTGGGAGTGAAGAAAGGCCACTTGAAACGATGCCAATGAATCCCTCAAAGGGCGATGGAAGGGGCCCTGCAGCGCTGCAGGTATCTTCCCTGCTCGTTCAAAGCTCTGCTTCCCAACCCGAGCTCTCGCCCTCCTCAGGGGCCCCCCTCTCTACCCCCGCTCTCCATCCTCCTTCCTGAACGAGCTCCAAGGTTGATTTCCTGCGTGCTTGAATAGGACCAGCTTGACACAGCCTGCCTTGGGATGAAATCACCAACTTGGCTTGCCTTCCGTCTGCAAAACAAATCCTTCTGCGGGGCTTTCATCTAGCGAAAGGACAAGGGCTCCGAAACGCAGGCCGGCCTCTGCCAAGTCCCCTGGGTGCTGCTGCCTGGGGGAAGCTCGTGTTTGCTGCAAAGCTCAGCTTTAACAAAGGTGACCTAGCTGAGCTTTCCCACTAGAAATAACCCGTGAGCCTCCTCCTGTTTGCCCCCCTCGTCACTCAAAAGAAGGAACCATAGAATCATAGAATGCCAGAGCGGTTTGGGTTGGAAAGGACCTTAAGCTCATCCAGTTCCAACCCCCCTGCCATGGGCAGGGACACCTCACACTAAACCATGGCACCCAAGGCTCTGTCCAACCTGGTCTTGCAAAGGAAGCACAAGCACAGTGAGTGAGATAGGGAGGGAGGGAGGGAGGATTAGCTGTTTCCAGAGAGGAATGGGAAATCTCACACACAGCATGAGCAAAGGCCAGGGCAAGCTTGGAGAAAGGGAAACTCAAAGGGAAACTTCTCCTATGACCCAATCTTCCAAGGTATTTAGGTCAGGATGGGAATAATGTCTCCTGGGGTATCTGCCTTTCCTATTGCTCTGCAGACCACGGTGATGATGATGATGATAACCCATGGGGAGCCGAGAGCTCTGCACACGTGGTATGCAAGCTCTAGCACAGTGGTACCCCATGCGCTGGGGGCCACGCTGGGGTTGCTGCACTGGTTTTGGGACATGGGTGCTTCTGTGATAGTCCTCAAACTCGACAAGCAGCTTTAGCGAGGGCTGGTGGGTAGGATTTGTGCCCTAAATGAGTGAAAGGCCCCAAATTGTAATGAACCTCTTCTTGTTGGTTTGCCTCTACACCTTGAAACCAGCCCAAGACCTGCCTCGGCCCTTCTCCATCCCCTCTGATTTCCTCTCCCAGTCAAGACCACACAGTTTCTGTGCTCACAGGGAAAGGAGGGACATAGGCAGTGTCACTTCCCTCTCCCCAGCAAAGTGCTGGGGCAGAGAAGCACAGCTGGAGCTGTGGGCTCAGTGACAAGAGTACCTGAGGGTTCCTGTTCTCCAGGGCTATTCCTGCACCCCAAAACAAGGCATGGCAACCATATCAGCTTGTGAAGGGGTTTGCTGGGCACACACGAGCAGGAGCCTGCCCTGGCTCTTGCTAACACTCCCCCTTGCTGCAGAGCTGGGGTCTGAAGGCCACCATATGGTTATCATTGGTACAGGAGGAGCATGCGGGCCAGGACATGTGGAACTCACATTTTCCTCTGGACCACACTCAGCCTCCACTTGTTTATTGAGGGGGAGGGACTGGAAAAACCATTGACTCACCGTCAGGAACAAAACATTGTGAATCGGGGCTTGGAAAGGGCTCTTTCCAAGACAGCTCTTCTGCTGGAGCAGGGGGAAGGGGACAAGCACCGAGTGGGGTAGCTTGCGGGCTGCTTTCCCTTGGTGCATAGAAGTGGGGATACCGAAGGGATGGCTCTTTGCAGCATTGCTCTAGCCCGCATCCTGCTCTAGCCTGGACCTGCTTGAACCCATAAAGCCAAATAAAGAGCCAGGGTACCTCCATTGCTCAAGTCAGGTCTGGTTTAGGCATTGCTGCAGTGATGTCTCCATCAGAAAGGAACCCCGTATCTCAAGCTACCCGCCCACCAGCTAGGGTATAATGATGCAGACAAGACCAAGCTGCACTCTGCAATGGCCCCCAGGGTGCTAAGAGGCAGCGTGCTGGGAGAGGAAGGGGTTGAAGGTCTAATGCTGAACTTGAGGTACAACACAGAGCTGTGCTGAATCTTTCTTAGCTGCTTCGCAAGTGCCGTTCTGCAGCTTTGAGCCCCAGCTTTCCTATATGAATGCACGTGGAGTTCTAAGCTGCTGAAGAAGAAAACACGGGTCTGTGTGAACCAAAGACATCAAATGGCTGTGGACAAACGGGCCTCACGTTTGGGCAGTGCCACCCTCTGCTCCACGGCGGAGCTGAGCAGTCTCTGGTTCCACGAGGCTGCCTTGAGATGCCTTCATCTCCTTACAAAGCTCCTGCAGATCTCAGGCGGCTCTGCTGGGTCTAAGGGTTGAGCCAAGCTGAAGCCTGGGTTCTGCTGCATCCAGCTCCATTTGCCACGACAGCCTGTGCCAAGCTCGCCTGAGCATGGGAATGCTTTCCAGCCCTCATTCTCAGCTCTGCTCTCTTGCCTCTTCCCGTTCTTCCTGCCTTGTTCTGCTGCTGGAAAACACACGGACAAGGAGATTAGCCAGAGCTCAAAGGTCTTTCAAGTGTATTCCAAAAAGCACGAAACCTCTGTCTCTATTCCTTATGGAGTCACCCAAAGTCAGTTCTCCCCCCCCCCCCACCCCACACACTCCCCCGGACATCTGAGAACAGTGAGTGCCTCACATAACTGATGGGGGTTCCTGTCCTCAAATCTAACAAACAGTGAGAGGACTGAACATCTGGAAGGAGCAGATGCTCCTCAGATCCCTGCATGGTGTGCTCCATGCCACCCAGGGCTGCCTACCCACCAGGAAAGGGAATATGGGCTCCTTGGCAGCGTGGAGCCCCATCAGCCGTGAGTCAGGGAGCTGTAGGTGTGCAAGTTGGTGTCTCAGCAGCGCTGCTCACCTGAATCATCTCCAAACACACAGGCGAGATAGGGAGGCATTCACAGCATACGTGGGTGCAGCCCAAACCACTGCTGGAGCAGGAGCCCCTTGTCTCCTGTTGCAGAGCAAGAGCAGACAGGAGCCAAATACGAGTGTCCTTTACCCACCGAGTGCTCCGCTCAGGTATCCCACCTCCTCTGCCTGGCATCCCAAGGAAGCAGGAGCTGCTCGCTTTCATTGAGCAGCAGCACAGCCCCACCGAGGCAAGGCTTGAAGGGGAAGGAGGGCACTTTGAAGACACAACCCAGCCCTTTAGCAGTCTCCCCTCCTGGAGATGGGCAAGGGAGATCGTGCCTGCCCGGTGAGAAAGGGGAGAGATGCTCTGATAAGCATCCCACCCACGGGCACTGGGAAGAAGATGCAGCTCCATTGTGGACTCGGCTCAGCTTGTGGGATGTTCATAGCTTGCATCCACAAGGTATTAATCTCGCTCAGGCACCGGGGCTGCCAAGCAGCAGCGTTGGGAGATAGAGAGGAATAATCCCAGCCTGAGCTTCTTGTGGCATCCTGAACCGCCTGCGCCGTCAGCCAGCAGAAACCCGGGCTGGGATGCTTTCCTTTGCACTGCGTTGAACTGGCAGCCCTGGAGCAACAGGCTGAGGTCTGGCCCTGATCAGAGACGGGCAGCAAGGACTTCACCCTGCTCTGCCAACGTGCTGCAAGAGCTTGTTGCACTGCTCCTCTTCCCCAGCACTCCGCTCTCTGCTTGCTGCCCCTCGAACCCCACAGCCTCAGGCTTGGGTAGCTTACCCATAGGGCCAAACCCAGGGTGAGTTTTACCCCGTGTGACTGGCTAAAAGGGTGCCCTTAAAGGGGGAAGCAGGCTCCAGCAGACCCCCTGCTGATGCTTATCGCGGCCAGGGGCAGATCTTCTTGCCCTGGCCTCGTGCCATGAGAGCAGTGTGTCTGGAGAGGGTTTCACCCTCCTGACAGTGCTACCCAGGGTTTCGCATTCAGTCTTCTGCTGCGTTTGATCTGCCTGCAGCAGCTGTTTTCCACTCCCACAACAAAGATCTATAAGCTCATGTGGCCGGGAATGGTGTCTGAGGAGCCACGTGGCTGGACCCGAACCCACGCTGGAGAGAGAGAATAAAACCAAGGGACCCTCACACACAGTGCACTGTGAATCCGTGCTGGAGGCCATAGGATCCTGCAGGCTGGTTTATGTATGGCTGTGTGTGTGCCAGATGTGCAGACAAATCTGTGTAACCCCTCGAATCACAGAGCACTTTGGGTTGAAGGGACCTTAAAGCTCATGCAGCTCCAACCCCTTGCCATGGGCAAGGCCACCTTCCACTCGAGCAGCTTGCTCCAAGCCTCATTCAACTTGAACACTACCAGGAAGAGGGCATCCGGCACCAGTGCCTCACCATGAGTGTTCCACATAGAGAACGTGAGAGTAACCACTCAATGGCACCAGCGTGAGCTCACGTACGGGCACATTCCACAAGGGAAAGGTGGGTTTTAGCACAAGCACGTACAACACTTGAGCATGGGAACACCAGAGCACAGGTAAGAAAGCAGCAGGAAGCCCCAATACACCCTGTGCCCATGCACGGGAGCACAAGGAACACAGAAACACACTGGCTTTGTGACTGTACTCAGCCAAGAGGTTCTAGTCATGGGCTCTCCTGCCCCACGGCCAATACAGATAAGGAGCAAAAGGCTGAAAGAGAAGGGAGGGGAAACTGCTTACATACATTAAGAAAAAAAAAAAGGCATTATTCAAAGACTATAAAAGGCAAAAGTTTGGATGAAGGAGAAGAGAGAGGGCTGCCAAGTGCTCCGAACAAATGGAAGAGGAGCAGGCTGCTGCCAGCCCTTGGCACGTGTGCTTCGCTTGCATAAATCACTCACTGCAGACCTATGGTAGTTCCTGCTGACAAGCTGTCCTGCTCCTTGGCTGGGGGAATGGGGCATGTGCGTTACATGTACTTACAGCATAGTAAACTGTTATTAAAAGGGGAGGTGGGGGGAGAAAACCCCCTGGGGGATTTACTTGTGGGTTTGCACTCGTGCGCGTCGGAGTTCGGGGCCACGGAAAACGCCAGGCTAAGGTCCCTATGGAAGCACTTGACCTCTTTAAGGGGGTAGGCAGAAAGAAACCATCTCCAAGAGAGCAGGGAGCAGGCTAAAGCCACAGAAATGTTGGGTGCATCCCCAAGGACGTGGTTCCCTCACGGACACCGGGGAAGGTCGCAGCCTGGTCCAGGAGAAGGGGAAAGCACCTCGAGGCAGGCTGAGATCACAGCTGGGATCGTGCTACCTCAAACCCACATGCATAGGGTGGATGGGGAGCTGAGAGGCTGCCTAAGCTCAGTTAGCAGCCCTGAAGGGAGAAGGCTGTTTCCAGAGGGAAAAGGGGGGACATGTGCTTTGTCTGCAGGCTGCACGGAGCACTGGTAAGAATGGGCTCCAGACAGCAAAAGATAGGAAGGATGGATGTTCAGCTTAAGGGAGGAAAGGAGAATGCAAAGCCAATAAAGGATTTAGAGAGACATTATAGGAAGAGAAGGCATAATTGAGGCGAACCTGACCAGACTAGTTCTGTCTGTATTGACTTTGCCTCTCCACGTTACAGGCCATCCATCCTGCTTTATCACTCAGCGAGCATGCACACAGGACATCCATACAGGCACGCACCGGTCTGGGTTGCTCCACCACACTACCGACTCCATCCAGAACCCATCAGCCTTCCCAAAGCAGCTGTCTGGCTGCCTAGTCTATCCCACACTGACATCCTGCTCCATGCCAGTCCATGCAGTGGTTGGTAGGAAGCATGCTTGCCAGGACATTCAAACCTACAGGACTAAAAAGTGAAACCCAACGAAGAGAGGAATTCTTATGGTGCTGTTTGTTGCAGTGCTTCCAAACCCAGCTCTGGTTGGAACACAGCTGGATCGTGCTGATCCACAACCCACGGAGCAGCCTGGTTGGAAAAGACCGACTTTGTCTGGATGTCTTCTACTGTATTGCTCAGTTTATGGGCTGTAACCCCACACCTCTGCTGTAACCTGTTCTGATCAGTCCCCAGGGCTGGTTTGCCCTCAAGAGCCTGGTAATGCCACTCTCTGAGTGTTACTGCTTATTTGTCCTGGCTACACTGGGAGGAAAATGCTTACGGGATGAAAGCAGACCTATTTAGACAAGTAACTGCTAACGTAACAAACCCCAACAACTGCTGCAGACTACATCACACCCCAGCTTGAGAACTCACTTGAGCGTGCAAGCAGATGGAATTCCAGTAATAATCCTACCGCTAATTCCCAGGGAGTACAAGTTCCTCAGGACATGGACTGTGGATTCAACGGAAAAAACCCAAGAAAACGAGAGGTTTGTGTGCATTTGCAAAGTAAGGCTGGAGCCAAAGCAAGCACTCAGGGTTTCCAAATCACAGCTCCCGGCCCCAGCTGATGGACTCGCTGCCTTGCTAGTGGGACTTACGCGACCAGCACAGAGGATGCTTTGAAATGGCTTCTGCTGCTGAGGTCCTGGGGTGGATCACGGGGAGAAGAAGGTCAGGCTTGTGCAAGGCTTGTATGTTAAAGTAGGTCACTGATCCAACCCATCCATTTAGGGTTATACGCCTGACTGATGACTTCAGCACCTAACTGTCTTGACACCACCAGCGAGGAAGCACCGCTGCCAAGACATTAATGGATCTAGGGCAAACCTCAGCCCCGAGCAGGAAGCCAGTGTAACACCCAGGCACCTCAACCACCTTCCAACCAACGCTGACCCAGGATCCCGAGCTCACAGAAGCAACCCGAACCCTTGGCAAGCACGTCTGCAACAAGTGACGTCTCTGCAGTCACACATGAGCCTGCATCCAATGCGTTCGCCGTGGCACTGAGGATCCCTGCTTGTCCTTAAGAGATGGGGACAGCGAGGCGCTCACCCAAATGATGTGCAACGGGGAAGTGTCCCTGGACACCAGCACAAAAAACACAGCTCTTACTTTTGGACCAGCATCCAGCCAAGCCCAATTGAACCTCAAGAGCCGGTATGAACACCTCAGCTGTTAAGGATGTGGTTCTCCCCGGTGGCTTACTTTGGTCTTCTTTAAAAGGTGTGGCTGTGAGCGAGTCATGAGCACGGGGATTAAAGGAAGGGGTGTTAAGAGGTTAATGGGGTTCTGTTTGGAGAGGGATTTAGGCTGGCGGAGGTCTTTTCCCTCAGCAGCACAGAGTGCAACGTGTCACTTGTAATTGAGCTAATGAAACACCTCTGGGGATAGAAAACCACCAGCTAAATTCAGACCTGGCTGAGAGAGCCGAAGCTCATCGACCACAAGGGTTATGCAGAGATGGAAGTGCTCTGTTTAGGGGCAGTGGGCTGCAAAGGGAACAGCAGAACTGGTCTGGCTTTGCAAAGTCTGCTTTTCCCCGCTCGAGGCTGTTGGATCTGGGGGTAATCCAGCAGATTTAGTTATGGCCGCTCTTCCAGCATGGGACTATGTGAACTCTGTCAATATACTAATGCAATTTACCCAGGCCAGCCTCTGACAGTGATACTACAGCTGTTTTCTACAAAGAGAATAGGGAGGGCAAGTAGTTAGCTCTGTAGTTATGGCAAGGGAACTACACACGGCTTAGTTGAGCCAGGGCTGCAAATACCCACCCTTCTCAATGCACTTTTGGGATGGGCTCCCATCAACCAGCCCTGATCCTTTCAGCTTTCACAAGGGGAAGGGAAGGTTTGTTTTCTAGTCTTCAAAGCCCTGACAAACCCCCTCTGCCCCAGAGCCAAACCAGCAAACACGACTTGAAGGCAAGCAAGGGAGGGCTAAGCCAGAGTCCTGCAGGGAGCTGCATCCTCTCCATGAAAACTGGGGATGATCTGACATTACCTTGTCTTCCAAGTCAGGAAGAGAATCCTTAACAGCAGGAAAACCAGGGAGACATCTTCAGGAGGCAACTTCAGAAGGATTTTGTCCAAAGCCTCTTCCTGCTGAGGTTTGATCCCTCCTTCTCTGGCTTTAGGAAAGGAGACATCAGTAGCTGCCTGGTCTACTAGCAGGGACCTAGGAATGCATTGAAACAGCTGATGAGAGGAAAACGGGCCCTGATAAGCAAGTCCATTCTGTGCTGTGAGATTGCCTCCCCTAACATCCAGCTCAGAGTCTCTTGACAGCAAACAAAAGAGAGGCTTTCTCAGACCATGGGTCCTGCAAACCCACTCTGGGGCAGGCTTTCCTGCATCGTCACTACCTCTAAAGACAGAACCAGATCGTGCCCTGATCCAGTTCAGCTGACCCAGGGGATTTAGACAGGGGAAAAGGCACCATTGCCACCAGAGTTTGGCTGCTGGTTTGCCTCTCCCAAAGCTGCATCGCTCCTATAGCACAAAGAGGGGCAAAACTGCTCAAGACAGAGAGAGAAAAGGATCCCCTCCTTGGAGCTGCTTTATTGCAATGGCTCTTTTGATGAAGGCAATCTGTCCTGCATTATAAACTACATCATTTTCAAGGAGCCAAGAGCTTGCGAGCTCACATTAAGGGCTATTAATCGTCCTGCTTATCACGTTGTGCTGTTTGACCTCACCTACTGCTTTCTCCCCACTCCCGCTGCAAAGCATCCATCACTTTTTAAAGGGTTACAGAAAGCTACAGGGGAAGGCTCTGGTTTGTGTTAGCTTGATTGCGATGGACTTTAACAAAGCACCCATCACAGCTGCTGAGCCACGCCATAGATCAAGCTCCTCTAATTCTTTTCATGTCTCCAGAGGGGAAGGCTAAGCAAAACATCACATTTCACCTCCCAGGGCTTTGTTTCGGGCTCCAGAGATGGCAAAGGCCATGTGAGCTTCCCCTTTTTCCTTGCCCCTTTAGAACCCCCAGCAACAGGAGGAAAGGCAAGCAGGGATGGCGAGGTAGCTCCTCCGCTCGTGTCACCTAAGGCACATCAAGGGGAATCTGCCACGCTGAGTTACGGGCTTGGGGAAGATGAGTGTAAACCAGTGGCCTTTGGGAACTCACCAGCTAAGAGAGGCAGCTTCCAGCTGAGCTGAGCTCAACAGCAAGGCAAACCCGTTAGGGAACCCACACGAAAGCTCCTTGCAGCAGAGCACGCATGTTTGAAGCCCACGTGTGCTGCATTCTGCAGGTTTCAGTTGGCCCTTTGCTCTCTGCTGCATGCAAGAGAGCGAATTCCCTGCATGACTCCCAGCAGCACACGTCAGTGTAGGAGCCTCCAAAATCCGCTTCCTGCTCTCCCACTGGAAGCAAATTCGCTTGAGGCTCCTCTGCCTCCTACTACGCAGGGGAGAAAAGGTGAGGAGGAGCAAACAATGGGTTTAACTCGTATCTCCCATCTCTTCCTGGATGTGTTACCCCTGAGTCACTGGGAGAAGCGCAGGAGAAACAGGAAAGGCCTGGGATTTGTTTGATAAGAGGTCAACCCTGGCATTGCCCCATCCCTGGCAGTGTTGAAGGCCAGGTTGGATGGGGCTAGCATCCTGCTCTAGTGGAAGGTGTCCCTACCTGCGGCAGGGATGCTTCCTTCCCTGAATCCCAGCAGGGTTCCCTCTGAGGAAGGGGAACCTCTGCTGTCTCTGAGACACCAGATGCTGCCTGTGCAATGTGCAGCAGTCCCACTCCGCAACATCCAAACGCCTTCCAGATGGTGAGTGGAGGAACTAAGGCGCCTGCACACACGGGGACGTGGGCCTTGGGCTCCAAGGGCGGAACCAGTGACACTGGAATCCCAATTCCCAGTGATTCACTGGGTTAAACTGGCTCTGAAAAAGAAGAGGTTTCAAGGAAAACGAGAACCCTGCATTACCTCACCGGGACGTAAAAAGAAGAAGGGAAAGGGCCCATAGAAGAGAAACGAAATCCTGCCCCGAACACTCACTCTGTTCTTGTGCAGCCTGACCTGAGCATGTTTTAGCTCTTGAGAACAGAACAAGCCAACCCAAAGCCAGTCCTCGGTGTCTGGCTCTTTCTCTGCCTGTATTAACTTCAGCTCAATCAAGGGGGCAGTTGCATAACTGTTGTTTGCAACTGCCGTCACGTCAGCCCTGAAACCGATCCCTGCAACACTGAGGTTACACAAAAGGGGTTTGTTGTTCTTCTCGGTTAGATTTGGGAAGATGAAGCCCTACCCTGAAGAGCTGTTTTGCTTTTCGGAGCTCTGTTGCCTATTAGTCCTGGGCTTGGGTGCCTTTGCTCTCCAGTTGTGTTTCACGCAGCGCGAGGCTCTGTTTATGCACAACCAGTTCTGTGCACCCCACTAACACACAGGCTATAAAGCACCCCGTGCTGAGGCACAGACGTAAACTTCACCGAGTGGCTGAGCTCTTGAGGAGCCATTTAAGCACATTTTTGGAAAGGCAGTCTATTGAAATGCTTTAATGGCCTGGGATTGTAATTGATGTGGCTCTTTGGATGCCAGTGGACTGTAAGCCCTCAGTGATGCAGCACCAAACCCTGAGGGACCATTTCTCCTTGTGCCTGCATCAAACGATGGCTTCTTCACTTGTACACACGCAAAAGGGATCCTGGAAGTGAGAGTCACCTCCTCCACACATCACAGTTTCCTTGCTCCTCTCACTTCTGGTTCTTCCCCTCTGACTCAGAGGTGTACTCACCTGGGAGATGTCTTCCCTGCCTCCAAAGGGTTCAGGTGCTCCATTTCCAGTTCCTATTCCCAATGCCTTCTAGTCCCTACAAGGGGCATTCACCATACAAAAGACAGTCATGCTGGATACCAAAAGACATCCCCAGTAGGGAAGCAGCAAGGAAAGAGTTGGTCTATTGATGTTTTTGGATGGTTGCTATCCCAAATTCCTTTGGAATGAGCACACAGATAGCGTGCGTGCGGGCACGTGCGTGTCCAGGCGAACAAGCAGTACTGTGTGAGAATAATCACTTACCTTCCAAATGATGCATTACAAAGGCAAGGCCTGAGCCTTTAGGTTTATGCAGGCATACGAAAACTGGGAATGCAGTTTAGCCAGAAGCAGTGGATGTATTCTCAAAGAGAATCCCACATAAATCTCAGCAGTTGTATTGGAGGGGGGGGTGTCTCAGAGCCAGTTATGGTGGTGCGGCCACTCGAACGAACATACAGTTGGGTACCTCTCTTATGTGACGGAAGAGTTCAAACTTCAACAATCAGAGGTAAAGCTTCAAGAGAGATACACAAAGAGATGCCCCGTGAGTTGCTCTCGTCTCTAGCAGGAGCCCTTGTGACTGAGCCAGAGGCAACTCAGGATCAAAGGCAGTGAACTGAAGCCTTTGGAGTGGTTTTCAAATGCATGGATTTCACTCTGGGTGGCTGTGGCCTCTTTCTAATGGACCTGTGACTAAGAACATCAGGGCTATGAGCAGGAAGTGTGAACCTGCCCCAAGAGTGCGTGCCTCCTCTGAAAACACAGTGGTACCAGACCCCCAAACTGAGGATGAGCAAAGGCACACGTCTCTGAGCTGTAACCAAGGCTCTACCACGCACACGCTTACCCTGCTCCGCTCGCTCACGGTCTCACTGCGACCTCTGCTCTAAGATGATGACAGAGTTCGGCTCAGTACTCTGGAGATGCAGCATGCACAAGCAGCTTGTGAAAAGCCCTTTAGACGTAATCCAAGCCAGGTTGCTCTTAGCAGCTTCATTTTCACCAGGAAGCCCTGGGAGAACTCTGTTCCCTGCTCTAATACAGTCTCGGTAGCTACGAGTTCGATCTCATCCCAGCCTCTGTGCAAAAGAAATAGTACTTCATTCCTGCCAGGAATGAAATGCTTCAATGCTATAAGGAAGCCACAGAAAAACCTCCACTTGCTTTGTTAAGGATGTCTGAAAGATGTTTCATGCTAAACTTAAACCATATGGTTGTGCTTTGGAGAAACCCCCTCGAGTCAGAAGCCTGAAGCTCGAGCTCCATCAAAGGTATGAGTCTCAGCGGTGATGATAGCGTATGCTCATATACAGTCACACAGCTTCACATTTGGAATGCTCTGCTAAGCATCACTGCGTGCTCCTAACAGGCTCTGCCTGTCTTCAAAGCAGCAAAATCCTTGCTTTTGCAGACCAAAAGGCTTAAAGCTTTTCCATCTCAACCTTCATTCTCTCCAAAGCCTTCGCCAAATACACTCCCTCTTTCAGCCACGCTGTTGATAAAATACTCGTCCCTGCACAAGCTCCTCAGGAAAGTAACTTGGAATTTACCACTTTCCCTGCCCCATTCCCCATCCAAGGTTAATTGTGGCCACTTACTCTGCACCACGCAACGCTTTTCCCTTTTCATTTTCATTCCTGTGTCAGATTAGGCAGAAGGAAGATGTTCTTTCCTGTGAGGCTGCTGAGGTACTGGAACAGGCTGCCCAAAGCAGCAGTGAATGCCCCATCCCTTGCCCAGTGAATGCCTTGGGTGACATGGTCTTAAAGCGAGGTGCCCACGGCAGGGGGTTGGAACTGGATCATCCTTTCCAAGCCAAACCATTCTATGATTCTATGGTTCTATTACTGGAGTGTATCCCTCACGCCAGCCTGCTGGTTACCCACCTAAGCCACTGGGCAGAGTTACCAGCATTTCAGCCAAGCATTACCAACCTCTCATTTTCCTACCTGTGCCCCAGCTATGTGTTGATCCCGACAGCATTCCAGCTCAGACACACAGGTGGATGTGGAGAAGGCAAATCAACTGCAAGGGTCACCAGAAACACCAGAGGTGTGGTTTAAATCCCAGGATCTAGGGTGTTTTGTGCCTATTCTGAAGCTCACAGCTGCAATCGCGATGACTCTCTACTGTCCTTATTAACCATCCTCTGCTCTGACTAATGTGATCTGGCTCATTCTCAGCTGGCTTTCCATCGCTAAAAGATGGCTGTTGCCTAAAAGAGAACATTAACAAAAGGAAATGTGATATGCCATGGAAAATTAAACAGAAATGTGGACTTTATTCTTAATACTCCTTACTCACATCACTTCTCCAACCGTTTAACGCTTCTCTTGGTTTAAGCCACCTTCCTCCCCAACGACAGCTTCAGCACCAGCGAGTCCTCCTCATCCTCCTCCCTTCTGAGACTAACTACAAGCAAAAGCTGCAAGAGAACACAGCTCTGGGACCCGAGCTGCACCCTTTCACCCAAGGCAAAGGTGGCCCTTCGGGCTTCGAGCCAACCTCCGGAGTCAAATAACGACACAAAGCAAAGATATACTCCATAAAACATTAATATTTTAATGAAAAATCTTAGCTTCATGTTTCTATCCAAAGACACTCAAAACTAGTTTTTCTCCCCCCTTAATTTTGACCTATAATGGGACCAGTTTGGCTTTTTTTTTTTGTATTTTAAACCTTTTTTTTTTTAAAGATTAAACAACCAGGCTAGCAAAAAGGTACCCAATACATACTTTTCTTATATCAAACAAGCTAGTATTTCAATACAATGTAACTATACAGAATATATACATGACACAGATGATCACAAAGCAAACACTACAGGCTCAGAACAGATTGGAAAACCCATGATATTCACATTGGTTACAAGAACTCTAAAAATGATTGTAACGTTGAAACGGCACTTGGTTTACAAAAGAAGTCACAAAAATAGATAGAGCCACCAAGAACTATGGTTCCTGAAAAATACTAATAGCCAGAGAGGAGTCTATAAAATGTGAAGTGTATTTAAACATCGTATACATTAAAAAACAAAACCAAACCCAAAAAAAAAGCCCCCAACTCGGGGAAGTCAATAAACATGCCAAGTAATCTAGCTGTGGCCAGCATCAACAAGAGAAGCTGTACTGGGGATGAGATGACAACGGGATATACGGCTGGTGACTGGAGACTGGCACAAGTTAAAGGGGGTTCCACTGGTACTAAAATGCACAAAGAAGCCCAACAATAACTTAATTCACATTTGTTTTTTTCCCTCTTTTTCCCTCTTAGGGGTTTCACCATAGGGCAGCACCTTAAAGTGAAGGCACTGCGGGAACAGGGCGAAGAAGCTGTCCAAGGACTTGCTGTAGCCAGGGCTATAGGTGAGGATATCAAAAGCATGCATCAGCTAAAGGAATGGTGAAACAACATCACTCCTCTGGGGACTTCAACAACCCTCAGGAAGACTGTAGGTTAACAGTTGCCACACAGCACCAGGAGCTCAGTTTTGTTGTTAGTGCAACCAGGGTTGTAGTTGAGACCTGTGGGACACTGAATTACTGTGATAGCACACGTTGAGTTAACAAAAACCCAGAGCAGTAGCACTGTTGCATTAAAGTAATTCACATTTGGTTCTTTTATGGTACATTTCCTCCAATACTTGGAACTGACTCCATTTCTTAAGGACCTCTGATGGGGTTGAGGTTCTGTCCGGCCTTGAACCCACTTATCTGCCATTGAGATGCTATGGAACTTATTATGTCCATAACTGGAGATGAGAACCCTCCAAAACCGGGTTTCACCTCGGAAGCAAAACTCCAACTTAATGGATCTGAATGAACATTAGCTATTTTCCCATATTCTGATGGTGTGGAAGTTGCAATGGACGCAGGAACAACGGGCGCTCCTACAGCCCCAGTTTCTCCATCCCTGCAGGGTGCACAAAGCTCCCCTTCTATTTGCATATAAAATGCTTCCTGGTTCCTCTCAGGGAGAGACCAGTAATAGTCTCAGTGCTCTTACGTCCTGGGGCTGGAGGGGAAAGCCAGCAACCAAGAAACGACTGAAGCCCTCATATAAAAACTTGAAACCATAGCTTAAAAACAGTAACATTTTATCCCAGAAGGGACATATAGGGATCATAGTCTTACAAAATATATTTGACTGCATTGGCAGCTATTACTTCTTTTAAAAAGCCTAAATTCACACCTTTTAGACTCAAGATACATGTGAACCCGGAACGATTTCCCATAACTTAACTAATCTCTCACTATGAGAGACTTGACCATAGTATCTGCGAGCCTGACAACCGAACTCAAACTCCAACACACGTCTTGTTTAATGCAGTGTTAAGAACAGTGACAAAAGCAGTTCTGGCCACGAGCTTCAGTGGCTACGAGTGTAGGTGTCCCTATGGATTTCCAGTCTCTGCATGGAAAACCAAACCAAACCAAACCAAACCCTCACGACTCAGCCAAACCTCTCGCACAGTTAAAACATTGCTTCTTTTTCTTCCACTTTGTGGGGAAATAAAAAGCTTCTGAGTTTTCCCCCCTCTCCCAAAACACCACATTAAATCAGGAACAAAGCCTATCCCTTCCTTTCCCGTTGTTCCCATCAGGTGTACTGCTCTACATGATACACAAGGAGTAAAGACCCTGCACAGACTCCGAGGATCCGGGTCCCTGGCATAGGGCAGAACCTTGCTAGTTCTGTGGTTAGTGAAGGCACTCTGCTTGCAAAAGGAACAGGGGAGGAAAGGGTTTGCTACCGAGTGCAAAGATTGGTGCCACGTGGGAGAAGGACAGAAATCACACTGTGGATGGATCTGGAGACCACTCAATGACAAAGAAACAGCTGCAGCAGGTCGCACGTGGAGCTGTTTGGAACTAAACCACTTGTAACTTAAAGATGAAGGGATTGGAGGGATGGAGGCTGAGTGATCTGGTTTGTCTGTCTTAGTAATGTTCAAAACCAGTGGATGGGAAGGGACAAAGATGGAGCCAGGCCTTTCTCAGTGGGAGCAGACTGCGATACAAGCAATGCCACCCAAAGGTACTGACCCCTTTTGAGGGTGGCCAGACACAGGAACAGGCTCCCCAGAGAAGCTGGGGAGTGTCCACCTGGGCTGGTATTTATCTGCCTGGACTGAGCAACCTCTTGGGCTGACTCTGTTTGGAGTGCAGGGATTGAAGATCACCTCCAAGTCCCTTCCAGTTCAACTCTTGCGGCATTCTGGGATCCCTGTCAAGCAGCAATATAAATGCATATCAAATAATGGTTGGGTTGTTTGTTGGTTTTTTTTTTTGGAGGGGGAAGAAAAAAGGGGAAAAAAAACAGAAAAAATAAACAGAAAATAAGAGAAAGAACAAAAGGGAAAGAAGAAAAAAGAAAGGAGAGAAAAGAAGAAAATGCAGTCCAGATTTCAACCTCCTCTGATAACGGACTGAAAGAAACTTATGCTTTAGGTTTAAACCCAAGTGTAGTTTAAGGCAAGTTTCTTCCAGCTTACTGAGATCTCCATCTCCCCCAGTTTGGAATCTAAGCATCTTAGAAACGGGGACTGGTTGAAGACGTCCTATGTTTTGCACCTCTCCTGCGAAGAACACCAGCATGTCAAGGAACTGAGCTCTTCCAACAAGTTAGGGAGGAGAAATAAAGTGATACTTGTATTTCACGTGTGGTTGCTTCAATGGAGAAAAGAGCTGTCAACAAGAAACAATTACACACAGGAACACGAACCAGCGAACCCAAGCCTGAACCAAATAAACTCTCCTGTTCCTGCTGTTGAATCAGATTGAAAAGTGAGAATTAAGATGTTACACTGAGACCACAGGGTTGAAGAGATAATGCCAGGTTGGACACAGGGGCTTGGAGCACGCTGCTCTATTGGAAGGTGCCCCTGCCCATGGCAGGGGGCTGGAACTGGGTGAGCCCAGTCTGGGATGCTATAACTCAGTGCAATGAATGAAGAAACCCATGGCTTGCCTTGTGCCAAGGTGTTAGCAGTTAATGATACTTTTCTTTTCAAGGAAGAACATGTTAGAACTACAAAGTCTTCCCCCCCCCCTCCCCTTCTCTTTGGTATTGGGAAAGCAGTTTGCCTTCTGATACAAAAGTTTAATCCAGGTATGCCCATGCTGTATTTGTGCAACTCCTCACCCTGTTTAGCAAAGCACCTGAAGGGTGAAATTACCAGATTCTGACAGAAGATGATGTCCACCTTTGATTCTGGCCTCTGTGCAGGCTGGAAATGCATTTGTGTGTGAAGTACTTTTTAACCACAGGAATCACAAAGGATTCTCACAGACCTGCAAAGCGGAGGAACACTTATCAGACAAAAAGAAATGATGTATTTCAGTTCAGTGTCATAGCCCTATAGTTCAGGATAAAACTCAGCAAAAGGCATTGGTTTCTCAATGACAGGAATTGGAAGTGGGAGAAGAGAACTGGTCTTTAAGTTATCCCATCAACAGACACAGTACAGCATCCCCAAAAGAGAGTTTCTCCTTCAAGCCCTTTTAAGAAGACCTAACAAAGGTAGACACACACGACTGGATTGTAGCAGAGAACTTTGCAGCATGTTCCTAAAACACCCTTTGGTGCAGAAACTTCATTCCAGTAACTTGGAAAGGGCTTAAAACCCAACCGGTTTTGCTCTATTTAACTAAAATGTGTGGGTTTTACCTAAAACACAGCAGAGGAAAAATGCTGAAGTCACTGAAACCCTTTAAGCTCTTTCCAAAGGGCAAAAAACATTTTATCTTACCCAAGCTGCCTATTTGTAGAACCAACTCGGGGCCATAGAGCTTCCTTAAGCTAACAGAATACAGACCTATCTTGCAATATAACATGACTTTTGTGCCTTCTGTTTTGTCAGGGGCAACCTTTCTCCATCGATTTCATTTCCTCCTCATGCCTGTGCAAACCAAATCCAGAGAGAACACAAGATTCAAAACGAAGGGGGTATGTCGTGCCTTTGGAATACTCAGATAGCAGTAGGCATTTTGGCATCCAACACTGAGTTCACGTCAGAAGCAGTAAGGAAAATCACCAACCTCCTCTTGTATTTTGCTCTCAAAGCAGTTCTAGAGCTCCACCAAAGCAACCCCCCCTGCTCTGAAAAGCCCCCAGCCTCAATTTGCAGCTTTTTTCTCTACCTATGGAAAAAATGAAACTGCAAATCTCTCCATTTATTGCTTACACGAGCTGGGTGCGGAGCTGGAGTCATGGCCTGTAATAAACCCACTTGGCAAGGACTTCAAACGTTTGGGAACAGGAACACCATTGCTCTATAGGCTTTTTGTAAACAACCCCCTGCTGGGTTAGAAAGTTGGCCTCTAAAGAGAATAAACCACTTGTTTTGTCCAAAACAAGCCTCATAAACCTCTCAGAAGCTATACATGCACATGGAGAAACAGAAGTCGTGCAATAATGCACAAGAGAGCTCATTTCTTCCTGGCTGTAAACTCCCTCTAGTTAGATCAGTCAAAAGTATACAGGGGGAAGCGACCAGAACTTCACTTCCTCATGAAGGAATGTGCTTCCTGAGGACAATCTGGCCGTGATTTTGAAGAATTTATTGGGAAAACCTTCATTTCCACACGTGGTTCCCCTTCTGCAGAGACACACAGTCACGAGATACTTGTCAGGCTTGCTTGGATATGTATTTTTCTAGCCTCAATCCATTCCTCACCATTAGGCTTTTCCCTGACCGCACTATTTCCATGCCTGACCTTAGATGGGCAAATGTGGTTTGATGAAGCAGCTGCTAAAAGGACTGGGATATCAGGAGGAGGAATACCTGGCAGGACATCACTGGGTTTGTCAAAACTGATTCGTTTCGGATGGAAAAGGGACAATGTGTGTGGCTGTGTTTCAAAACTGCTTACTGCTTCCGAGGGAAGGGTTACAGTAAGTGCTTTGAAAAACAGTAGGCACAGAGCTAGGAAGTGTCATTTTCTACACGGGAGATTAAAGCATCCACTCAAAACTAGTTCAAACCGTTCGGGACTGCTTCCCAATGCTTGTCATTTTAAACAGGTTTCCTCTGATCCCTGTCCCTTCACCAGAGGGTCTGCAGCAGCAAGAGAAACGCAATGAGCTGCTCTAACTGTGGAAGCAGAGAGAGTTAAAGTGATCTGAATGGGTTGTTCTTCTTTAGAGGTGTCTCACAGCTTCCATGGTGTTCTGACAGGATCTTGGTTTTGTGCAATCAGTCTTAAGTATTGTCGCAGAAGTGAGCATTCAGTCATGACAAATACCGTAACATCTGGTGCAGTTTTCGGTTTAAAGCGTAGCTTACAAAGGAAAAAGGGAAAAATCTCCCCACTTCTCTTTAAAAAAAAAAAAAAGAATTAAATTAAAATGTACAGGACCAAACACAGGCACTTCCCAAAGAACAAAAATGAAACCAAACCATGACTTATTCAATAGTAATGGATGACAGCTCCTGTTTCGGAGGGTCACCTGCGGCTGCCTCAGCAGTGGCGTTAGTCTTTGGCTGCTCTGGCACATCTTCTTCCTTCTCTGCCAACCCACCCAGAGACCCCAAGGGGAAAGTGCTTTCACAATTCTGAGTTGATGACACCTGTGAAATGACAGGCATTTGGACAGAAGAGTTGCTTTCAAAGCCATGCTCCCCTAGCTCATACTGCCCGAGGGTCTCTTCTTGTTCCTGGTTTAAGTAGTCCGGTACTAGGAAGTCACTAGAAGAGGGGCAAAGGACAGAAGAGAAATGTCATTTCTCACACAAACATCAGAGGCAGCAGTTTATATCACACAAGCTACACAAAGCATTGCACAGAGAACAAGAATATTCATTTCACATTGCCCCGAGACCATCACAGTGACATACTTCACTAAGCACTATACCCTGGTTCCCATTTAAACACACACAGACTGTATTCAAAGGCATCTACTTCGAATCTGTATTTCCTACGCAGCAACCTCTTCTTATTCAGGTTGTATCACCTTGCTGAGAATGAAAGTTAACGTCTGGAACATCCCCTAGCACTGAAAACCTCCTTGGAAAAAAGGGAGCACTCAGCTTTTCAAAGGAAAAACAAAACTGAGCTCAGCACCGGCAAAGATGTGCCCTTTGAGATAAGATCCACCCCAGAAAGAGCAGCAGCACTCCCCTCACAGTGCATAAGCAGAAGGGGAGGGTTCTGCCACCTGTAGTAGTGCTTTGTGTTCTTGACTCATACCACATGCAGTTACTTCCCATCCCAGCCCTTTTCTGGACAGCACTTCTGGAACACACTCTTCCTATGGATGCACCCAAAGAAAATCTACCAAACTCCCAGCAGTATCTTCACACATCAGCACCAGACATGTGAGTTTGCACTTGAGGCAAGTATGTATGCATTACATACACGCACATTTGCTTTGGTTCCTCCTTGTACTAAACCATCTAAAAGCAGTCCTGTTCTTAAATGACAGCAGCTTTAAATCCCTACTCACTATACTCTAAGCCTCAAACTGAAGGGAGGCCTATAGGCCCTAAAATCACATTCTTCAATCTGACTTGCATTTGATGACAACAATCAAGTGCTTTCCACAACCACGGCTCCAGTTTTAGCACAAGCGCTAAGAACGAGAAGTGCGTAAAGCCCCAGATCCGAAGCACTTGTACTTTTAAGCAATCTTCTGTTGGAAAAACACTGCCTGGCTTTCCTGCTTTGTTTTGCCATTTTTCTCCTGTTACATCACTGCTGACATAACCAAACAGAACAAAATGCTGCAGTGTTTTGTAGGGCGAAAAGCATCGTGTTTAGAAACCACGAGGGACGGTGCCGTCGATGCTGTGACGGTTACATTTGTCTTGCTCTGCTCAAGACTGGCACCAAGCTGCACTCTCCCTATAGGCGTAATAGCTGCAGAATCCATCTTTCTCCAAGTTCCCTCATCCGCTTTTGTGTTTTCCTATCTCAAATTCCAACAGTTATAAACATTTATTTGGATACGGGAACACAGTGCTTGGCTGAACCTCAGAGCCCTTCAGTGAAGTGCCTTTGTGAGTCAGGCCAAGTCTTCTGTGCCCTGCTAAGCAAGAAATGCACAAAGGGTCCTGACTATTTCAGACCCTGTTTGTCTAATCATTTAGTAACAGGTCACCTAGAAAATGAAAAAAGAGAAGGCATGGAGTCATGCAACCTTTCCACATCGAGCAAGGGCTTAAAATACAGCAGTAAGTCTATTCCCTACGTAAGTGACCAGGTTTTGAGTAGCAAATCATTCACTGCACTCCACAGACCCTCCAGTGCGTAACGCTCTGGTTGAACACCATCAGCCTGTCCAGAGGTACTACTGAAAAGAGAAATGAAGTAACCCCAGAAGCAGCCTGCGCATCCTTCAGTGCCCTCCTACACAGCTCAGACGCTGTTAAGACAGGAGATACAACAGATAGTGGCTCAAGAATGCTTTGGGGGGCAGCCTGAGGAGAGGCACAGCAGGCTGCCCTGCAAGCAGGAAAAGATGGTTTAAGGAAAAGAAGAGAAAAGCACGTTTCCCTGGTAGGTTTTTGCTGTGCACCTCACCTGCTCTGGAAGTAGTTTGCTAGCTCTGACGCTTCATGGTTCAAGCTCCTCAGGTGAACGATTAAATTCCCAGAGTTGGTGAACATGGCGCCACATGTTTTGCACTCGTAAATCCGAGGCTTGCGGATAATGTGCCGGGAAACCCGCATGTGGTGTTTATATTCCCCGAAGGAAGTGAAAGTGGCACTACATATCTGGCACCGGAAACAGCGTTTACCTTCGTGCTTCAGGCGATGCATCTTGAGCGAGTAAGCGCGGGTGAACTTTTTCCCACAGCGGTCGCACTGAAATGGTTTAATGCCTGCCGAGGAGAGAGCAAAGGAACACTCAGTCACCGCCTGGGACGAGAGCTCAGGGGTAACATCCTTCCAGATTCCCGACGGGAAGAGGGCAGCCGCTGCGGCCGCGCACGGCAAAGCGCTGCTCTGGGAAGCAGCTCACTTAAAAATGGCAGGACCCACAGAATCATGGAATGGTTTGGGTTGGAAAGGACCTAAAAGCTCCATCAGGTTCCAGGGGCACGGGCAGGGACACCTTCCACTAGGGCAGGTTGCTCCAAGCCCCATCCGAGCTGGCTTTGAACGCTGCCAGGGATGGGGCAGCCACAGCTTCTCTCTGCCAACACCTCACCATCCTCACAGGGAACCATTTCTTCCTTATGCCCAACCTGAATTTCCCCTGGACACATAGAACAGAGCTCCACTTCCTCTGACCCAACTGCCAATGCATTTCAGAGCAGTGTGACCTGTCCCTAACACTCACACTCTTCTTCCCCACAGTTTAACAGGAACAAAAGCCTCCCTGGATTAAACCATGGTTAAAATCCTCAGCCACAGCCAAAAAGTATCTGCTGCAGCAGTCATCTCAAACCACCTTTGAAGTCCTTTGATCTCAGGAGATTCTTGTGCCAGACTGGTTCCCAACAAAGCAATTATCAGCCTGCCCTTAATTGCAAGGGGCTTTATTCCTGGCTGCCTCTGGCCTCAGAGAAGTGTTCTGGCAGGGGGACTGTGTGCACAAGGATGCCCCTGTCATGCAGCAGCAATGGTGATAAAAGGGGGAAGGAGTAGCTTTTATGTTGCGTGGGAACCTCTCTGGACAACCATTTTCAGCAGCTCTGCATGACACGCAGCTCTCCAAGACAGTTCATGCCTCTGAAACTCTGTTACAGGTTCATTTTGCACCTATTACAGTAATAAACCCCTTAAACGTGAGAGCTCTGCAACATGGGGCAGTGGCCGAGAGCGTGGAATCACCCCCAACACAACCATTACGACACAAGAAGACTGTATCACCAGAAAGTTCAGATTGAATAAAAACACTGAGCTCCACAAAGTGTGGCAATCCAACCACGAGGCCAAGAATCTGCAATCTGGAGCTCTATTCATAATAGGGCTGTCAAGGAAGGAAAAAGGTTCATTCAAAAGGCTGAATGCGCATCAGCCCAGGCTGTTAATTCCACTCTGCTTTTCCTTATGTTCAAAGCAGGAGCTCAACTATTAATTGGGGCTTTTAGACACAGAAAGCTGTAGTTAAGGTTACACTCAAACTCCTTGTTAAGCACATGAAAACAAGTTAATACACCAGGATATTGTCTTGTGGAGCTAAACCCCGTCATGCTCTTGGACTGTCCAAAGGCATCTATTTCCTCCGACAGCTGGAGGAAAATCTCTTCAGCCATTCTGCTTATGGGAAAACACTGCCAACATCAAACAGATTTGAGGGTTTCTTTTGCATGCTGATTACACTGAAACAGCCATCCAAATCTCTCCTACTTTGCTTACTTGATGGGTTGGCCAAAGATGCTTTGCTGTCTGTCTGTCTGCTGTCAGTTAAGACTTGAGCAGGCAGCTAGGGATAATTTCACAGCTGATATGCCCCCAAAGTTGGGGTTTTTAAGTGTTGAACTCGTATTATTATTGCTGGCCTAAACACAGGATGGTTGTTTTGCCTGAAGGAATAATTGCTGACAGTGAAGAAAATCACCTCTTGACAACTGTGGTTGCTCTGCCCCAAAATACTACAGCATCTGTGCGCAGGTCAGAGTCAAGCTCAAACCAGGAGGTGCTAAACCGAATGCGCCAGTGCAATAACCCTTCCAGGTTCCCTTCATCCACTACAATTTCAATGCTATTGCCAGATAATGCTGACAAGTGAAAAACACCACGAGTAAAGACATTAGGTGTTCATACTTGGTTAGAAATCAGTATGAATGCAACAATTTGGGGATCAAGACCCCGAGGAGGTGTTCACCCAAACCTTTTGCTACATGTACTATCTGTAGGAGCTAAATTGCTGATCAAACCAAATCAGTTGCCCTGCAAACCCTCCAAAACCTCTGAGATCCAAAGGCATACAACATTCTTCAATGCAAAGACATAAGACAGACAACATACTCTTATGGTTGCAAGTCTCCTCTAGAACACTGCAGACGATTACAACATGGAAGAGGAAGAACTTCAGTCTACATAATTCCTTTAGGAGAATGAAAAAGCCATGTATACTTCAGTTCATCTCATGGAAATGACTTGTTCTGATGAGTTTCAGGCAAACAGCTTTTCTTCAGTCCACACAAACGCTCGTCATCCATGAGCACAACTATCAGATTTGATGGATCCAAACAAGCATTCAGGGAGACATACCTCTCTCCAATCTCTCTGAAACCGAAATCCTCCAGCACTTGGCAGGGGATTAAAGCAGAACTGCATTATTCCATTCTACTGAGTCTATAAAGTAGTAATTCTTGGAAGGTTTCTTACCTGAGTGGATAAGCATGTGTTGTTTTAAGTTCTGAATGCGAGTGAAGCGGACCCCGCAGGTTGGACACTGAAAAGGTCTGTCTGGACCATTGGGGCTGGGTCTCTCTGTGCTGCTGGTAGAAGGAGCAATGTAGAGTTGGTAGGGATACTGAACGTTCTCCAAACTACAAAGAGAAAAGTCACTCGTTTACAAGCGAGCTAGAGGGAAAAAGAATAAGGGAGTGGAAAGCTGAGCCTTGAACACAGTTGGATGAGAAGAAGAAAAAGGCTGGCACATCACACTGCTCTGGAAATCTGCCTCTGACCTGCATCTGAATCCTCACAGTCATCAGCTTCGTACACCAGAGAGCCCTAGAACAGAATCACTGACTGGGCTGGGTTGGAAAGGACCTTAAAGATCATCCAGTTCCAACCCTGCCACGGGCAGGGAAATAACCTCTGACTTGTGCTCCTTTGAGCACCAGCTGCAAACTGAACTTTAGGAGTGGGCATTTTCTCAAGCATCTCGACCATTTCCCATCAGCAAACAGCCCCTGAGGAGGAATTTCAGGACTGGGAAGCAAAGGGGTATTTTGCAGCTTCAGTGATACGTAGGGATGAAGTTAAAGCTGATTCTGCTTCATTTCCCTCCAAGTTCAATGAATTACATATCTCTAAGTTGAAACTATTCATCTATTGATTAATACTTGCTCCCTGTCTGATTCAATCAGCTCTAAGAGAACAGCTCAAGAATAGCTGCATTTAAATACCAGCACACAAGAAAGGAACAATTTACCTTTCAAAGGAATTTAGCTCAAACTGACTAATTGCTCCTACATAGCCTCCAGCTGCAAAAACTACGCTGGAATAATGCAACTCCTCCGGCAAGGAGTTTGCTTCGCTAAAGGGCACAGCACAGTGAAAACAAATCTGGTTCAAACATAACAGCAAGAGGAGTATGGACTTACCTGGGGTTTCCCTTTCCTGAGCATTACGGTCGCTATTTTGTGTTGAACTACATTTCAGCTTGCTCCCAGCCTGATGGAAGATCAGATCTCACTGGAGCAGAGAACTGCTCTGAGCCTGAATATCCCACAGCCAAAACAACTCCAGTTTAAGTCTGACTAAACTCTACTGTCTGAAATGGGATGCGTCTCCTGCTGCATATAGTCAGAAAGTCCCCCTAACTAAACAAATCCTTCTGCTGGTCCCCTTCCATCTCCAGCCCAGGTTGCTGGTTTCAAGATTAGGCTGAATTTGGGGACTTTTACCACTCACAGGAATGAGACGTGTACTTTGCACAAAGGTATTTCCCTGCACAGCAGACACAAAGCCACAGACCAGGCCAGGAGGACAAGAATCACTTCTGGAAACGGATGTCAGTACCACTGGGAGAACTGGTATTTGAGTTCTGAGCACGTGATGGGGCTCTGCAGCAAAAGCTCCAGCTGTAAAATGTATCTGGAAAGAAAGAGAGCACCAGGTACCTCTCGATACACAGCAGATAAAAGGAGCTTAGGAGCAATCAGCCTGTAAACCCCAGAAGGATTTCTGGTCTCACTTGGAACTGGAATAATATTTGCTCTAAGGAAGAAATCTTCTTGTCCTTCACTTCTTTTTATGCACAGCAGGGTCCAGGGAGCTGTGGGGAAGAGAGATGCTGACAGAACTGTTGATCTTTGCTAAAGGGAATGTTTGCAAGAGGGAAGTTAGAGCTCATATCCTGGGCCTGGCAGAACGCAGCTCACTGCCACTTAGGTGCCTGCAAAAGCCAACTGAGGGCTCCCCAAATGCACTTGGAATAAGTGAAGGGGTTTTAAAAGGAAGGTTCTGATTTGTTTGAGGCACTCCTGTTCCTCTCTGGGAGCAGCTCACTAGAGAAAGGACAGATTTTACTCAGATGTGGAAATAGCAGCTTGTGTCTCTGGAGCTGCTATGGCTGTACGCTTCCCACTTTACCAATGACAACTCCATCAACACAGACTGACAGACAAGTCTGCTACCCAAATTGTCTTAGGAAAGGAAAGGAAAGGGGAAAGGAGAGGGGAAAGGAAAGGGGAAAGGGGAAAGGGGAAAGGAAAGGGGAAAGGAAAGGGGAAAGGAAAGGGGAAAGGAAAGGGGAAAGGAAAGGGGAAAGGAAAGGGGAAAGGAAAGGGGAAAGGAAAGGGGAAAGGGGAAAGGAAAGGGGAAAGGGGAAAGGGGAAAGGAAAAGGGAAAGAAGAGGGGAAAGGGGAAAGGAAAAGGGAAAGGAAATGGGAAAGGAAAGGGGAAAGAAAAGACTGCAAAAAGAACCTACAGCATAGAATTCCAGCTGCCCTAAGAGCCTGATGATCAAACAGCCCAAGTGATTTGGGCCCAAGATGGACAACAAGCCCTCATCTGGCACTTGTCAAATCTCATGCAGGCTGGCAAAGGGACAAATCCCTTTGGAAAAGGTTTCCTTGCCCTCAGCTGGGTGGAGAATTCACCATTCCAATTTTCACAGCTATGTGCAATGCAGGGAGCAGAAAGGATTGACTGGCCATGTATTAAGAACCACTCACAGGTGTACACTGATGTACACACACGTACGTCATTCACACTGTGCTCAGATGAGAATGACTTCAGCTTCTCCACAAGAAACAGAAGAGCTACAGGGACAATCCCCTAGAAGAAATGTAGGCTGAAGTTTGCTTTTCTCCTACACAGAAGCTTCCTGAGCTTCTACAATGGGAATCATGAGACTCTCCAGCTACCAGTGACCGCTGTGACTCTTTCCATCCTCACGCTGCAAGCAGGCTGAAATAGCTACTGGGGACACAACTGTGGACCTTAGCAGAAGGAAGGAACTACCTCTGCAACACAAACATGTTTTCTCTCCCCCCTGCTTCTTTTTCCCCATAAATACTCCATTTTACCTGACTTGCAAATGGGAGACTTGTGGCATTTGACATTTCCTCTCAGAGCTTTTCTGTAAGAGCCAGATAAAGAGATAAGTTGGAAATGTTTTCCCTCTGACACTAAACTATTCCACTCGCCGGCTTGCCTTCTTTTCACCACGAGACTGTATACATACTGAAGTGAACTCTGACAAACGGCAGTGCCAAAATGCTCAGTGAGCCTGAAAGTGTTCTCTAGGTGTAAATAACAATGATTTGAGCTAAGTGGAGGTTCTCATTCTATTGGATCACAGAGACCTTTCATAACTGAGCCTCTGCAGCTCCTGTTTAAATGCAGCCTTTTGAAACACGGACTGTTAAGCCAGGCAAGGCTGAATTACAGATGTGTTAGAACAATGCATTATACTCCAAATGTGGAATATCAGAGACAGCCTTTGCTGGGAAACAGGAGTTTTCATACTTCACAGATTGCTGTGTGCCTATTATTACACGGAACACTGATTCAGGAGGAGGATCAATTCCTAACGTGCACATTTAACACAGAAACTCAAGAGAGAAGCAATCTTCAGTGTTTAAATACTTACAATTGTCTCCACAGTGCTAAGGATGTTAACAGTGGAACAGCTTTAGATGGCCTCATCTTTTGCTTTGGTTTATGAAAAGAAATATAATCCATCCTGACTAAAAAATACAGTTTTCCATATGGATTTGCATCATCCACCCACGACTGACTGGGATGTTCTGAGAATCCCTATTAATAAAACGACGTACAACCTGCCCTTCAACTAAAGGTGCATTCAAACGGATTCATGGAGTAAGGAAGGTCTTGGCACTTTCACCTGAGTTTATAAAATGAATCATTAGGTCTAGAGTCTGAACTTCCCATAAATTCCCACTTTTTTATTACAAAATTCCCATATGACTTCCCTTGTTGTACAAATTCTATGTGAATTCCAGTCAGTTTTGCTGATGCTTCTGTTATTTTCAAACCTGGGCAAATATTCTTTCCTCTTCTGCATGGAAGAGACTTGTAGTGGGAATTTTCAGTGTTTTTAAAGGATTTTATGTATCTGGGATCTGTGCTGACACGCTGCAATTTCCTAGGAAATGTCTGAAATAATCCAGTGCTGAAAACACGTATTCCACTTGACTTTAGAGCTATAGCTTTCACAATGTGGATTAGCTCTAATGCCAACGTGTGCTCCTGCTGTCAATTCAAATCCTAAGTGCTGGGTATTGGTTTTGTACTGTGGTTTGTTAGCAGATAGATTAAATCTTCTATTTTCCTTTCAGATTTAATCCTGCAATGGGACAGGTTTTAGATGGAAATGGCAGGAAAGATTTTATGAGCTAGGAAAATGCAGCTCTTGATGCTTCTCTCTACAGGGAGGTTTACCTGATGCCTCCCAAAGGTTCCCACTTCTTCCTCAGCCCCACATGGCTCACAAAACACTATTTAAAGCTAGTTTGTTGCTTAGAAAGGGGGTAATTAACTATAGGCCATCCCACCAAAGCAAAGAAATCCATTCAAAGTGGTGGTGTGCAGCCTTGTGATGCTTGCAGGTACACTAGCTGTAAGAGAACTACACCTCAGACCAAACAGACCCATTTCAGTTTGGTTTTCCCTGCCAGCCTTCCCTTATAAGGGATTCCCTTTATAAATCACTCATCCCAGCCCAGCCAAAGACTGCTAAATATTTACACCAAGTGACACACAGCACCGTGGTGAGAAGCTACATGCAGAAAGCTTGGGGGAGAAGATTTAAGGCTGTTCTGTCTCTTGTGTGGTTTATGGCAATAGCAAAGTCTGGTGAAGCCAGGACCAGGGACTTGGTTTTGCAGCTTTATGTCAGCTTTAGCATCCATGCAACTACCACACTTGTTTCACAGTGAAGATTTTGCTTTACTCTATTAATAAAGGGAAAACATGACGATCTTTCTTCACAGGAAATGAAAAGCAACAAGTAAGCAAATCCTTTCATCACCTCCATTCTTCTACAGCACCTGAACCTTCAGGCACTGACTGTACTTTGATCACCGCCGAGAAGTAGATGTAGAACAACTAAACATAGTGGGATTAAGGCTGGAGAGGGTAATTATACAGCACAGCAGAACAGTCTGCACACCACACTGGTACATACCGATCATCATCATCTGCGTGAGCGTTCGTGCCAGAGGTACTTTGGAGTGTGGGTAGTCCCTCCGTGACGCCCTCATCTATTGAGCCTAGGCAAAGAAAAGAGATGGATTCAACGCAAGGAAGTGTTCAAAAAGGGTCAGAGGGGCAGGTGAATACACATTTGTTTTCCCAAATGGTGTAAGATCCTAAAATTGTCCTGGAAAATCATTTAGGAAACCCAGAGGAAACATGTTCCAAAGGCACTCCTCCGCACAGATTATATAGGACATGGACAACTCAAAGGGCAAATATTTGGCACACCTAGAACAGAAGCTATGTTAAACAGAGCCAGAGTTTTCCAAACACATCCAGGGCTAGCACTGTAAAGCAGGAATTTCATCAGTATTCAAGGCTTCTTGAGCAATAAAGTTCAATCCTGTTACACTACAGTGTGTTCCAGACCTTCCATACGTATATCTGTTGATAATGCCTTCATTTATTGGTAAGATGCTTAAGAGAGAAAGAGCCCCATGAGACATTAGAAATGCAACACAAAAGAGACCAAACATCTGTTTGTAAGAGAAATGTACACACAAAACCATTCCAGGGCTCTGCTCAGGGCACCAACAGTCAAGCAAAGGCAGCTTAAGTGGGTTTTGGAAATGGAATCTAAGGTAAATGCAGCACTAAACCAAAACTACCTCATTACCTGAAGAGGCTGTGGCTCAGATGGGCCTCCCTCTGGTGCTGAACCCTTGCTTAGGTGTATCAAGCAAGGTTGGTTTGGCCTGATGCCACCACAACAGGGAGGGAAGTTGGCAGTACAGTGCTAAAACAATGCTGAGAACTGCTACCCACCCCTGCAATCATACCCCTTAAGTAGAAGAATACCCTGGGCTGCATCAAAAGCAGTGTGACCAGCAGGTTGAAGGAGGTGATCCTGACCCTCTGCTCTGGTGAGACCCCACTTGAAGCACTGAGTGCAGGTCTGGTGTCCTCAGCATCAGAAGGACATGGAGCTGTTGGAGCAAGGGCAGAGGAGGCCACGGGGATGGCTCAGGGGCTGGAGCACCTCCTGCATGGAGCCAGGCTGAGAACATTGGGGCTGTTCAGCCTGGAAAAGAGAAGCTGCGTGGAGACCTCAGAGCAGCTTCCAGTGGCTGAAGGGGGCTACAAGGATGCTGGAGAGGGGCTCTGCATCAGGGACTGTAGGGATAGGACAAGGGGTGATGGGTTCAAACTGAAACAGAAGTTCAGGTTAGAGATAAGGCAGAAGTTCTTCCCTGTGAGGGTGCTGAGGCGCTGGCACAGGGTGCCCAGAGAAGTGGTGCAGACTCCCAAAGAGCTGTCCCTCTAAAGGACAGTGTGTTCTATGAAACCTTCCTGAAGTGAACTATCATTGCCCTTACGTGATGGGCTGGTGATGGGAGGAAACTGCATCTCTGGCAGAGATTTCTACTCAGAATAACACCAGCAGCATCAAAATGTTTAATTCTGGAGTGAGCTAACAAACTGTATTTGGGGAATTCAGCACCATTGCAAACTATAGCATTACAAAAGCCAATCCCATTCTGCTTTATCCTTCTTGCTCTCGCAATACTTCACTGAAAAACACACCAAATTGCTCTTAGGATTAATTTCATGCCTTCCCTTCTCAAATGGAAACAGTGTTAATGAGTTAGGAAAATCTCTTCTCAGACATATCTATTGTTGTAACCACAATGACTTATTTATCAGGGCCTCGCTTCATGTCTCCTTCCATCTTAGGAAGTGCTTCCAAACAGAATAAATTGCAAATGAACAATCCTTGAAATGGCCCAAATTGTGAATAAGAGCTTTTTGCACCATCAGAAGGAGAGGCAGGAATGCTTTTCTAAATGCACTATAAAACACTGAGATAAATATATGCAATTATAGGAGGAAAATATGTTCAGGGAAGAGAAAGCGGTACTTGAATGTATCTTGCTGCCTGCATTTACTGTTCTTCTATTGCTGCATAAGGAAATACATCTTTGGGAGGTAAAAAGTGCTTTCTAGCTACATCATATATCAGGTACATAAGAACTGTGCTAATAAGTAAGAGTCTTGTTCCTCTTTGTAGCTAAATGTGAATAAAAGCTATGCTGAGGATGGTTAACAGTGTTATGCAGAGACCATTAAATACGAATTCAAAGACAAAGACAAAACCAGATTTGGACTTTGGAGACTTTGGCCCAACACATTTCTTCTCTCTGCAGCCATTCTAAAGGAGAACATGGTGTAATAACATGCTCAACAGCAGATTTAGGTTTAGACATTATCATCACTACAGCCAAGATCCTTTGCCCTGTGCCACACAAGTGGTCGGGTATGTGACCATGGTGGTATAAAATCTACAGTCACAGAAACACAGAACCCCAGACTGGTTTGTGTTGGAAGGGACCTTAAAGCTCATCCAGTTCCATGGCCACAGGCAGGGATGCCTTCCACTAGAGCAGCTTGCTCCAAGCTCCTGTGTCCAACCTGGCCTTGAACACTGCCAGGGATGGGGCAGCCACAGCTTCTCGGGGCACCCTGTGCCAGTGCCTCTCCAGGCTGAACAGCCCCAATGTTCTCAGCCTGGCTCCATATGGGAAGTGCTCCAGCCCTTGCTCATCCTCGTGGCCTCCCCTGGACTTGCTCCAGCAGCTCCATGTCCTTCTGACGCTGGGGACACCAGAACTGCACACGGTGCTGCAAGTGGGGTCTCACCAGAGCAGAACAGGAAAAAGGAGATGGAAAACTATCCCAAAGAACATGTGCCCTCAAAACAGACCCCTGTTGAGCTCAGATGTGATGTGCAGAGTCACCTGTCAACTGAAATCACCTCAGGCCCTTCCGAAGTTCCAGCCCTAAGGAGTTAAAACCTATTCTTGACCAAGGACCACTTTTCCTGGAGACTTCCCAGCAGAGTTTTTAATCTATGTACTATTTTGGCAACCTACTTCAAGAGTTATATTTAAACTGATATTAAGTTTGCTTGGCAGAAAGAAAGAGCCTTATCTCCAGCAAATAAACCATTTTCCATCTAAAATACCAACACGTGAGCTATACAAACTGAGGAACAAACCCAACACCATAAAGTCTTGGATGGAAAATACATGCATTACTTTTTAGTGACTAGAGTAGTTTACCAACACGGATTCTATATTGCAACCCTGCAATAGTCACACTGATGGGTTTAGTTCCTTTAGAAGAGGCCCAGTGTTATGCTGACCAAACTAAACATATAATAACATAGGCTGTATTTATGTGTTTTGTTGTCATTTATTTACCTAACTGAAGCAGCCTTTCATGTATACATTATTCAAATGAAGCAGGCTACTGTATGTGCCATTCTTGCCCTCTTCAAACAAACCAGGCTTCATTAAACATCTCAGAGCAAACAAACTACCCAGCACAGGTCAAGCCACTGAACTGAAAGCAAAAGAGCTGATTTGAGCCAAATCTGGGTAATTAAACTAGAAATAGTGCAAAACCTCTGACTTCCTAAAAGCCATTCAATGCATTCTGTGCAGAGAGGAAAGGAAGGGGCTGTTACAGTATCCTTGAAGTATTAGCTATTAATACACAGCTGGAAGAACCCAAAACTGGCTTCAAATTGTCTTTCATGGAAAAAAAGAAGGTTTCTCTCAGCAGTTGGCAGTATTTGAAGATGCAACTTGAGACCCAAATCCCACAGAAATGGAAAGATTCTCAGTATTAAGACTGTGGTTTTGCTTCTGTCTGGGGCATTAAGATGACAGTGTTCCATCACTCACTCTGCAAATCTTCTTACAAAGGCTCTCGCTGTCGTGCTTAGACCAGATTTCATGTCCCATTCTATCCCTCTGTGGCTACACCCACAAGTCTCTCAGATTTGGTGTGGCAGCTCAGTTGAGATCATGCCTTTTAGAATCCCAGCCTGGTTTGAGTTGGAAGGGTCCTTGAAGCTCATCCAGTTCCAACCCCTGCCATGGGCAGGGACACCTTCCACTAGAGCAGCTTGCTCCATGCCCCGTCCTTGAACACTGCCAGGGATGGGGCAGCCACAACTTCTCTGGGCGCCCAGTTTACAGTAAAGAACTTCTTCCCTACATCTAACCTAAATCTCTCCTGCTGAAGTTTAAACCCATCACCCCTTGTCCTATTGCTACAGTCCCCAGTTTGATACTAATAAAACCAGAATCATTTTCCCCAGTTGACCAACTAGAGGCGAAAAGGGGTTCTCCATCTCTACTGAATAAGGCTTCCCTTTCATAGTTGCCTTTTGCAAAGTTGAAGAGCTCCAAATCCCATCCCCACATCAGGGTTTATATGTAACATTTCATAAAACAGGGAAAAAAACAGGCAGTTTCCCAAATGTAAAGCAGGAAAAAAAATACAAAGCAGTGTTATTAAGTGCACATATGCCTATTTGTACACGTATCTAACCCCAGAGATGCTCATACCTATAGAGGAAGACTGTGGGCTGATCAGAAGATCCTCCTGCACTTGTTCACTTCCTGGGACTGTCTGTTGATCGCTTAGGGAGCTCTGGGATGCGCTAACAGGCTGTGATACTTCCTCATGAACCTCCTCATCACTTAACCTTTCCACTTTGACACGCACGTCTTCCTCAATGACCAGGGGAGAACTGGCTTTTGTGCTCTCACAAGTCACATAATCTGTAATTCTCCTGTTGGCCTCGGAGGGCCCAGGCATTTCCAAAGTCCTCGAGTTCTCCGCCTGCTTCACCTTCTCAGACTGGAGTCTTCGATCAATTCCAAAAGGAAAAGTCCAGGGGAAAGCTAGGGATGAGTCCACGGGCTGATTTCTGGACTCTGGGTAAGAAGTTGAAGGATTCAGCACTTGGGGGGAACTTGTTTGTGTGTTACACTTAATGGGGCTCTCTGGGGACATCACGATGTAGCTTTTGCGCTTCCTCCGCGACTCGCGGCACACGGGGATGGTCCTTTCCACCACGCTGCACTCGGAGGACACAGGAGAAAGGCTGCCATCCCGAGAGGTGAAATTGCAGTTTGCACTGCTCTCCTGCCCTGCATCCAGCACCTTCTCCTGCTGGCTGTTGGGAGTATTCCAGAGAATGCTGGACTTCATGAACTCGGAGCACGTGCTAGCCACGCTGAACATCTGCATGTAGCTGGCTGCAGCCAACACGTCGATGATGTTCTCCGTGTTAATAGACAGCGTTGCTGTGTAAGCATATTCCAGGAGAGGGATAAATCCAGTCACCGTCACGTGGTGCAGGTCTAACACGCTCTTGCTCTCATCTTCTGCTTGGCCAACGAGCTTGGAGCGGAAGAAATCACTGCAGGCTGCCAAAACCACCTTGTGAGCCCGGAAGATCTTGTCCTGGACGCGGATGGTGATGTCGCAGAAGTGGCCGTCGTTGCGGAGCATGTTGAGCTTGCCCAGCATCTCCTGGCTGTGCGCAGGGGAGTTGTGAGTGAAGGTTTTCACACCCATCTTTCCACCGCTCTGCTAGAGTTCTTGCCACATACGAGAGACCACGGGTATCCTGGAACAAAGAGGAGAGGCGTCATTTTCATCTCTGAAAGCACAAGGGCCTTCAGGATGATAAGAACCCACGAAGAAAATCCAGGCAAATCCACTCAGGTCAGCGTTTTCTAGGACCCACACATTGTGCAATGGAATATCTCTATGGAAATGCAACGACACACGTGTCATTTCCAAAACCACAGAGCAAACTCACCCATTTTAGCTTTGCAGTTTATCATAGAATTAACCGGGGAAAGACCTTTAAGGTCATCGACTCTAACCATCGCCCCACTAATAGCATCCTTCACATTTCTGCTACTGCCTGCTGAAAACACAGTTTAAGGAAACAAAAAATGCTAAAAAAGCCTTTCTGAAGCTATCAGCTGTGTAAAAAAAAACCCTGTATTTTTATTTTCTGGGCCCAGGAATGGTTCTTAAACGTGACAGATTTTCCTGAATGATTCCTTCAAGCGGAAAAGACATTAGGCTGGGTGCATTTCCAAGCATGCAGGAGCAGGCAAAGCTCCCAGAGAAGGTATTTCATAGCAGAAAAGCTTTAGAGAAACTACAGCATGAATCTGCTGAGGGCAGAGTTCAAGCTGGTAAACATAAAACAACAGTTGCCAGGAGCTCTGCTTTGCTGCTGTAGTGCAGGTACTGGTTGCCTAAAGCCGCTTTTATTAACTGGTTCTGGACTAGGATGAGAAGTTATTGAACATTCCTTCCACAACACACTGGGTTATAAGCCTCCAAGGGAAGTTGAAATCAAATACACACAAATTGATTTGATATATGTGATGAATAAGACAAGGAGGGCAACTGCTTTCTCCTGAAAAATACATAACTGCCTTCTTGCGGGAGCAAACATGCTTTGTGTGCTGAAGAAGGGAGTGTGCACCTCACACTGTCTGCAACTTTGAAGGCTGCTGCAGCAGCATCTGAGAGCTAAATGTCTCTGATTTGAGGAGGATGAAGCTGATCCACAGCTCCCTCCCTCTGCAACATGGTGCCAAGCTCTGTCCAGACATGCCCTGCCCCTGCCTGGAACCTCTGCTGTCACCAAGGCTGTCTCTACTTGCGGAAAGCAGAGCATCTCCCAACAAGGAGAACCAGCTCCTGGGTCTCCTCCAGTTATTTCTGGCTTATTTCCCTGTAAAGGAAACAAAAGCCATCAGGTTTCACCTTCTTAAGCCCCCTGCCAAGCTGCCATGAGGAATCTCCTGTGTTCCACATGACTCCCACAACTAACATGCTAGAGAAATACCATCTCAGGAAAGCTGATGGTTAAACATCAGCAACAGAGTTGGATGTGATTATATCCAGGAGTCAGCCAACTGCTTCACATCATCCTTCTCCTTTCCCTTACACGTACACAGGCACACACCACGCTTGCAAATGGAGCTTCACAGATACAAAGAGCACTGCAAGTTTGGAACAACTCACCCAAATCTCTCCAGTCTTAGCTCACATTTAAATGGCAGCTGTCAGAGTCTACCCTTGTTCTACAGACATCACTTGGCTGCTTCTGGTTCCTATGATTTCACTTTTGATACTGCAAACCCCTTCAGAGGAAAAACATCTCTTGAAGAGAACAGATTAACCAGGAGTTAATACATGTAAAGTCTGAGTGAAACTGTAAGGGCCCATTTGGATTTAAAATGCACCTTCAGACTCCTGCAGAGGAACAAGTTAAGAGCAAGCAAAACACTTCCCTTTGGTGAAAGAAAACATATCAACCTCAAGAGGCAGCTGAAGATCCAGCCTGCTTGTTCTGCAGCATGAATCAAATGAAAAGCGTATTTCATTGATCTCAGAGCAAAACCCTATGGTAAAACCTTAAACAGCATATTCCAAACTGGCCTTGGGATACCCCTCCTTCTGAATTCCCAGTTGCTGCAGCAGCTCCTTGGTGCATCAGAAGTGCAGAGAACTTCTGTTAGCAACCAGCTACAAAAAGAATAATACATTTGCAAGGATTATCTGTATATCTGGTACTTAGATCTAGTACCAACACCTAGTTATAAACAAGGAGAAAAGCCTATGCTTGTAAGTCTTATATGCCCAGAAGACAAACCCATCTTCCTTCTCTCTCCATCTGAATGAGTAATGCTCATCCTTCTAAGTGTGACAGCTCTATTCTGCTACCCTGCTCTGAACCATCCCTTGTTTTGCTTCCTTCCTGCCCCCCTCTCCTGGCTTCCTTTCCCCTTCTTTCATCTTTTTGCTTCCTTGCCCTTGATCTGGTTACAGAATTTAACATAAAGTAGCAGATGTCAGTGATGTGCAATAAATGCATGTAGATTTATTACAGGAGCAGTGAGCCTGCCACCAATGTGGGACATGGCTCTGTACAGCCACTTCTGTACAACAGCCTTCCCCTCACTGCACTGACACCATTCAAACAAAGGGCTCCTACAGAGGTTTTAGTGAGGTCCTAAGAACATCCAGTGGTTTTAGAAGGTGATTTCAACAATATGGACGCATTTCCCACATGGAAAGATGAGCCTGCTAAAGCTCAGGCAGGTTATAAAATGGTTCAATTCTCCTTGTTAATCTTTAAGGGCACTTTTACAGCTGTGCTAAGTCACAGTGACCAAAGAGGGTAAAGGGCTGGAACGTTCCAACTTCACCTCGAGTCCAGCACCTCTGGATCATCACCAGTCTGAACTGATGTTGTCACGTCTCATTACCAGTTATGAGCTAGTCTGTGACAGCAGCTCTTAGACTGTAAGATACAGGGTGAAACAGGAGTGGTTAGAGAACCATAAACCAGAACCAAATATACACAGTAGCTTGGGGAGTGGAAACCAAGGTGCACACTAAGTGATAAGCAGATTGGAGCTGGAAAGGCTGCTCCTCTTTGAGTCACAAACCATCAGTGATTCCCTAAGCAGGGACTGGGGTTGGGATCAAACCTGCTTTCCCTTCCCAGCTACTGGAAGCACGCTCCTCCTCGCACAGTCCCCACACACACACTTATATGCAACTCATCAGAACAGTTCAAGGTAACTCAGCTCATTCTTCCTGGGTTTGAGTCATGGTCCCTATGATAATCTTGGGGTTTTCCTTTGGGAGAGCCAGTGAATCAAACCCCCAAAGCTGTTTCTCACTCAGCTATAACCATTTTACATCAGAAGTGAGGGATTTTTTTAGCATCACAAAACTGCCATCACACAGCACTCACTTTTCTGAATACTAAACCCAACACTCTTCAGACATGTAAATACCCCATTGGCTTTAGTGCCCAGAGAGCTTAGGGAACTCCCACCCTCATGCTCACCAATCCCTGAGCTGTGAAGCCATGGTGTAAATCACACCACCAACCATCTTTTTTAACCCAGGCCAGTCACTGGACACTGGTTACAGCACCCATCAGGGTGCTGAGGCACTGGAACACCCAGAGAAGCTGTGGCTGCCCCATCCCTGGCAGTGTTCAAGGCCAGGTTGGACACAGGAGCTCGGAGCAAGCTGCTCTACTGGAAGGTGTCCCTGCCCGTGGCAAGGCTTGGAACTGGATGAGCTTTAAGGTCCCTTCCAACCCAAACCAGTCTGGGATTCTATGAAACAAAAGCAGCAGCCTGGGCACAGGCAAATATTCCATAGGGATAAATGTATGACTTTATTAGCTGGCCTAATAAAAGGTCCAATCTCACACTACAGATCTTGCCTGGTTTCACTTGCTACAACTGCTGCTGGGAGCTGCGCCACGCTGTTCTCTCTTCAAAGGACACAGCAGCGCCTTCTAAACTCTGTTTAAAGCCATGTTTTCAGTCAGGTCAACAAACCTGGTTTGAACTCAGCCCCCCACTGCCAAGCCTGACAGGAGGGTTTGGGGATTTACGAAGAAGAGAAGGCAAACAGGAGGTTTCTGGGCTCAAAATGACGTCAATGTGCAGTGTGCGCTTTGGTGGGGTGGCATGTGAGGAATGCAAACCTGTAACCTTTAACTGCAGTGGGTGGCTGGCCCAGGGAAATGAAGCATCCAGATAAGCATGCAGGGTTTCAGCACTTCAATTTCCTCTAGGACAATGTGCTTCCCACTGCAAGTGTACAAAGGAGCTTGTGTCACCTTAGGGTAAAACCTGAAGCAGATGCTGAGCTGCAGTCTATACAGGAGGCTGAGGTGATATTACACAGGAGAGCATTCAGTACTGGGGCTGGGCTGGGTCTGTTGGTTTGGGAACCAGTGCTCCAAGCCACTGAACTTGCTTCCATGGTACCTCCCCTCCAAGCTTTTCCAAAGAGGACAATTTTCAGGCATTTTCTGCTTTAAGGGGTTTAAGGAGGGGGGGGGGGGTTGCTCTTGGACAGCCCTCCAAGAAGGCTTCTGTCTGCCCAGCAAAGAATCACTGGTAAGTAACTGGAGAACTGCACTTGGGAGCTGCAGTGGTAGAGCAATTTCATGTAGCAAGCTGAGGACTGGGAATGCTGCAATCCATCTATTTCTTGTGAGCAGCAATATTCCCCTTCACAGCAGAAGCCACATAAATGCGTGTGGTGTGCTATTCCCATGTACTCCAGAAGTTCTGCACTGGATAAGGCCATTTATTTTGTTAAAACTGGGGATTTGGCACTTCCCATCTGACAGAGCTTTTGAGACTGCTGACTGCATCTACCAGTAGTGGCACTTGCAAAAAGCATTTAACCTCTTTGTACCCAGGCCTCTGTTTCATATTCCCAGCAGCACACCTCTTAAATTGCCCCAAAACTAAACCCTATGGTAACAGAAAGCAGAAGTTTAAACTAATATGCCATGAGAGAAAGGAAGATGTGTGAGGGCATGGCCAAGTCCTAGGATGCAGCTACACCACTCACATTAGCACTGCAACCCAAAACATCAATCTTTAATGTGGACAGGAAAAGAGTGACTCAGATGATGGAAAAGGGAATTGACATGATGCAAATCTGGAAGGTGGAGTCGAAGCTCAGAGCTGGTGAAAGCACTGAGACAAGTAGTGGGGTGCCAAAACCAGCAATTCACTCTACCAGATGCTTTTATTGTCAATGGAGATGGTCAGCTGCAACAGGAAGGAGAAAATATTCACATATACATTAGAAAGGAAGGTTCAGGGCAAATTCTGCAGACTTATTTCCCCTCACATAAGAGTACTGACTATCTTGTACTCCTTTTCAGCTGTGTGTTGAATACAGAGGAAGCTGATACCCCCCCTCTTTGAGATGCCACTTATCACCCCTGCAGTACATTAATCATCTATTCTGGCTTTCTGTTTTAACTCTAACCAGCATCAAGGTGTAAGCTTTTGGTCCGAAACGAACCTGAACGTACCAAACTCGAGCTCTCCACATGCTGGAACATGTCAGCTGCTCAGTGGTGAGGAGAAGTGGTATGCACCAGGTATGAGGCTAAAGAAAGAGCTCCAATTCCTGTGCAAACTCCTGAAAACAGTTACACAAAAATGACAAATATCTGCTCAGTTTTTGGCAGGATGAGCCCAGGGCCTGCTCAGGAAATCATCCTCATGCATCACCTCGAAGTGGGGTCCCGAGTTTTGAGTGAATAGTGTGCTTCTGGCTCTCCCAAACTTCAGCAGCACGACCCACAACTGCCACTTGCCCTCCTGGCACACAGGGTGAGAGACACATCCACCCTCTTGACTCAGAGCTGACCTGAGCAGAACTGAAGGGGCCTGTGCAAGAGGCCAAAGCAGCTTGTTAGAAACCCATACTACCAAATCCCCACTGAGAGGATGGCAAAGGTGCTGTCCTTGCAATCCACTTCTGTGCGTGCCTGTTACTTGATTTCATAGAACCACAGAATCCCAGACTGGTTTGGGTTGGAAGGGACCTTAAATCTCACCCCCTTGAACACTGCCAGGGATGGGGCAGCCACAGCTTCTCTGGGCACCCTGTGCCAGCGCCTCAGCACCCTCACAGGGAAGAACTTCTGCCTAAGAGCTCTTTCAATCTCCCCTCTGGCAGCTACTGCATGTCTACTACATTTATTTTAGGATATTAAAACCAACCCAAACCATACCACAGAGCTGCTGAACTGTGAGACCATCAGAAAGACAGACTTGTAAACCATGAGTTAATCCATCACTGTTTTTCAGGAGCTGTTGTTTCACACACCTAATGTGAAGCTCAACGTGTCTTAGGGATTTTTGGGCTGTTTTCCTGATTAGTCATTTGCATGGAAATGAAGATGTAAGAATTCAGCAGTCGTGTTCTGACAGCGTGGCAGGAGGTATTAAAGAGAACCTGGCAATATTACAGCATGAAGAGGAGCTTATGTTGGAGCCCAGCACACAGTAGAGGATGGATATTTGTGCCCCCAAACCAAACTGGATCCACAAACCTGCCAGAACGCCCCAGTGATGGAACAGAACAAGACACAGCACTCAACTATCTGGGTCAACACATCTTCCAGCATGTCCTGTGTCTGTTTGAAATCCCCAAACATGTCCTGGAACTCAGAAACCAGCTCTTCCAACCCCTGCATCTGGCCGAATGCACAAGTCATCTGCCTGAGTGTAACAGATTACAGATGCCAAGGCCACATGCAGTAACTGCACCAGCAGCCACATCCTTGCAGCAGACTCTTGTGCAGCTCTGGCTTGTCATTTCCTCATCAAAGTGACACGTCTAGATTTATTCTTGTCCTGTTTATATGGTCAACAGATGCGACTGAACTCATAGTGGCAAGAGAATTGAATCCTAATGTAAACCTTTCTTTCTAACTTCAGTTGCAGGAGCTGTCTTAGAGCTGGAATTCAAGCCATACACAGTGAAATCTAACCTGCTAAATGGTCACGCTGGCTCCTGGGCAGCACCAATAGTCTGCACAGTGTTGGAAACAGCCATGGCCAACAGCAGGCCCTGCTGAGTGATGGGAGAAGCTGAGAGCTGACAACAGCTTGTGCCCCAAACTGCTTGGGAACCACTGGCAGACAACAGAGAGCTCTGTCTGAAGGCACGGAGTGTGCTAGATGAATCCAGCCAGAAGATTAAAGCATAGCTACAACACCCAACCTAGATAAAGCTTGCAGATTAAGATCACGCTGTAGGCATGTAAAACACGTTACCACTCCTTTCATTAGAAGTCAACCTAAAGCTGTTTCTTTCCATCACTCTGCTGTGATTACGACCAAGCTTTCAGTCTCAAGGTGCTGGTGTACCAGGAGAAGAAGCAGGAGTGTTCAAAGATTGTCTCCTTTTGTGGTAGGCACCTGCCAGTAAGCTTGGCAACATCAACGCTGTTATTTCCATCACTCAAATATTTAGTGCAGGAGCTCTGACTGTTTAGAAATATAGCTGTTTTGATCTCTCCAAGATAGATGATTATAGGTGTTGGTATACAAGTGCAGCAATGTGGCTAAATGAAAACAAGCTAAAGAAAAGAGGAAGAAAACAAACAGACAACGGGACAGCACCTGTGTTTACTGAGCATTGAGGGTGTAAAGCTGCCTGGAGAATGCGTTTTCGAGGGAAGAAAAAGCAATGCCACCTACGATGAGAACTTCATTACAGTGTTTGAGTAACATGGCATCAGTTATTAGTGAAAACAAGGAGATGAACAGACAAAGTGAAGCTAAGGAGCTGGCTGAAAAGAAGTCATTCGTGTACTTGAAATAATCTGAAGCATTTACCTCTCAAGTGCCATGAGGACTTGTCTTAGCCATGATCTCCCAATGCTTCCAGAGAGACACTGGCTCAGAAAATGCTGATGGAAAGGTTAAGATGTATTGTCAGCACAATGCAGAGACAAATGACTGAGAACTGCAGGCCTAGGAACAGAATGAAATTCATGGGAAATCCAAGAGTATGGAATTAAAGCCTCAATATTATACATTAGGAAGCAAATAACGGACTTGGGCTAGAACCTGGAAGCTAAGCGAGTTAAAAGGGACTTTGGAGCAAGATCTCCACATGATTAAATTCAAACTGAAAGGCCCACAGACAACCCAACTATTTGAACACCCCATGCTTTGGTCAGGGATTTGCCAACATTCATTTTAACCTCCTGAAAGGCTCCCAAGAGAGTGCAGCTCCCTCTTAACATGCCTCTAAAGTAAAGTATACTCAGACCTTTACAGAGCAGTTGACTTCACCAGGTGATGTTTCAGCTGGGAACATGTACCAGCTCGAAGCGATAGGGCACACATTAAGTGTGCTGATCAGCAAGGCAGCACCTCTTAATCTTGGGATCTAATTAAAAGAAGAGATTACAATAATCAGGGCAGCTCAGCAGTGTGCGACGTATGTAAATGGTTGCTCTGACGCCACTGATGGCTTCTAATGCAACAGCTAGAAGACAAGATACTTCTTGAATCCAGTTACAGACATATAAAGAAGACAAACATTATTTTCTTAAGACTCTCTATCTTTCTACTTAACTGAGGTTCACGGCTCAAACTAATTCCATGCTTCGTGCAGCAGCTGATCTCTTAAGTAAGATGAGCACCTAAATAAGATCCAGTATCTAAAGTGACTGACAAGAAACCTGGAGAGGGGCTTTGGACAAGGGCCTGTAGGGAATGGCTTTAACCTGCCAGAGGGGAGACTGAGATGAGCTCTTAGGCAGAAGCTCTTCCCTGTGAGGGTGCTGAGGCGCTGGCACAGGGTGCCCAGAGAAGCTGTGGCTGCCCCATCCCTGGCAGTGTTCAAGGCCAGGTTGGACACAGGGGCTTGGAGCAAGCTGCTCCAGTGGAAGGTGTCCCTGCCTGTGGCAGGGGTTGGAACTGGATGAGCTTTAAGGTCCCTTCCAGCCCAAACCAGGCTGGGGTTCCATGGTTTATCTGCGGGGAATTTAAAACAGTAACTCTGCACCGTTCCAATGCAAAGCCCTTCAGGAACACTACCAGGTACAATACTCTGGCTACTGTACCCCTAATGACATGGAAGGAACTCCCCGTGTTGTCACAGCCTTCTGCCTGCCCCAAGCCTTGTTTTCCCCAAGAGTTCTCCAAGTTAATTTGCAGCCAGCTCTTTCAGACAACAGAATGTTACCATTCACTGCTTCAAAGGCCCCACATTTAACTTGTTGCCTTTTAGAAGCTGTTGTGTGAAGTACAAACCTTATGTGCCTAATATAGCTTTCACATGCTTGAATAAGCAAAGCAGATAAACACCACCTTCACTTCAAGCTTCTTATCGCAGCAACCTCACATCAGTGTTCCACATACTGCAAAGGCTCTACCACCACGAGCTGTGACTGCTAAAAGGCCTTTTAGAGACTGAATTATGTTTATTCTCATAATACAAATTACTGTGAACTTCACTAGGCAGAATGTATTGAGATGTTTCACAGCAGATTCGCTGCCCTGCAATCTGGGTTGTTCACAAGGTCTCTGAAACAGCACACGATCAAACTATTAGCGGCATTACCAGAGCACTCTGGAGGTGTTTGTGCCATCAAGACAGGAGCAAATCTCGCTTCTTTCAAGTTGTTTTGTTCCTAGAATAAAAGGAACAGGTGAATTCATAGTCCCCTGCCACAGAATGTAATCAGATTATGGATTGATGCGTTAGCTCCCTGAGGCACACATGCAAATTCAACCACTCTTTCCACGACAGTGCTCATGCATAATTTTTATGTGATCCTCACGGCTCCTTTGCACTTTCACTCTGTGCAAAGCCAGGTTAAATCTTTCCCAAACTTCTCAGTGTGGAAAAGCCCTTCCCTCGCTAAAAAGTGAGGCTTTGGGTTTATAGCCTTTGGTCTTTAACAGCAGTACAAACAAATGACACAAAACCAAACCCAGCTGAACATTAAACTCTTTCAAGTACTGCAAATGGCCAAAAACCATCCATAAAGTGCTTTCATTTGTCACATGGCAGCAACTTTCCCGATTAAACTAACTCCAGAAAGCTGTTTCTCCTAGTTGTACCATGGATACCCAGAGAATTTCAGTGTTCCCTTTCAGCACTGCAAGTGCAGCAACACAAACAAAGGAACAATACACACCAAAACCACTACTCAAGCCCACTTCCCACATCAGTTACAGCAGCAAAAACCTCTAAGCCCGTTTTGATGGGACCACGTGAATGAAATCTCCAGGAAGATGGCATGGGATTTGTATCTGCAGACCAAAATACATAGGATTTTCCTAGTAGCATCACTGCATTAGAGCCATGAAGGACTCAGAAGGCAGAAAACTTCATCTGTGCTTCCTCACACGTGCATTTCTCCATTTCTTCCGAGACAAAACCAGGGCCTAAACGCCCCAACAGCAACCAAAGTGAAGGATCCCCTCCTCTCTGCTGTGCCTCCTACCTTATGTGCACAAGGCTTTCATTTTTGTCACTTGGAAATGACAAACCTGTCTCCTCATTTTCCAGAAACAAACGACTGTAACTGCATATCACCATCATTAGGTTGGTGACAGCCAAATCTGGCTAAGTGCTAGTTTTTACTAGTTCAGCACAAAGCTTACCTGTCAACCCATGCATTGTTTGAAGTATTCAGGTTTATGACAAAAAAAAAATAAATGACAGCTTCCCTTCTCTCACTTTTATTTTGGATGAGCAAGGAAGTGTTATACAGCAGTGAAATCCACAGTAAATGGGTCTTCTCCAAGTCCAAAGCAATTCTTACATCTCCCTTAAGCACAGGGCTAGTCTCATTACCCCCCAAAGTGCTGGAAGCCTGCACTGCCAAGCAACACCAGTGCAGAACCTGTGTAAAGAGCAAAGGGGAGAGATAAAGGCAAAGTCACACACCCTGTACAACGTGAAGAGGAGAAAAGGCAGTGCTGCTCCAGACAGTGTGGACGGCAGCCAGCTCAAGGTGTCACAGACACATAAACAAGCAGCCACCTTTCCAACGGAAGCAGCTACAAAGCATCCTGAGCAAGTCGAAGCAAGGCAGGAATGTGGTTGTGTCATCACCCTTTTAGCCCTTTATGTTGCTAATGACTTCTGCAGATAAACTTCAGTGCCTAAAAGGAGCTCTTCCTGGCCCTGAAAACTCAAAATCCTTGTATTCACCCACAAACCACCTGATCAGGTGAGCAGCAACTACCTGATCCTCCCCTCGTATGGCCAAACCTGGACTGGCAGAGTTATATCCATGGATCAGGCTGGGGCTCCGGGCAGTTTAATGGGTTTTCTTTCAACCTTTAGTGTCTTCACTAACATTGCACAGAAACTTCCCAGAGGAGGTCTTTCTTTCTGGGGTATTTACCCACTGAAAAAAGGCACTGAAAGAAAACTGCTGAAACTCTTCGACCTGCAGAGCTTCAACACTACATAAGTATCTGTCCCCAACACCCACTAACCCACCAGTGATTCCCAAACACACTAGTGGTTGCTAAAGCTCTTGGATCTCCACTTTCATGCTTCCAAAACCTTCCAGGAGGCTGGCAAGAACACACCATAACTTCTTCCACGAAGCAGTCTTGGTAATACCCAAATACATATCAACCACCATCTGTAACTAGATTTATAAACCAAGAACATCTTCAGCATCTCTATTTCCACTAAAACAGCTCTTGCTGCAATGACCACGTTTATTTGTGCTTCTGAATGAGTTACACACAGTAAAGTGTTTATAATGCTATCACAGGTGAGCTACAAAGCGTCCCTTTATTAGAAAGCATCTCTGCTCTGACAAAACCTGCCTGCGTTCAGTGCTCCTGGGTAAAGCAAGCAAGCAATTTGTGGTCAAATCACCTCAGAACAATACGGCAGAGCTCAAAGAGGAAAGAAAAAGTGATGTAGAACAGCCTCCACAGGCAGATGTACTAAACAGACTGGGATGATACAGCTTGGGAAAGGACTGAAAAACAACCCAGAGAAAGAACACTGAGAACACAGACGTATAAAACCGCAGATCAGGCGGTGACTGGAAAAAGGTTCTTTCTTCTTTCTCATGCACGTCCTTCTCACACAAAAACCAGGAGGCACTCAATGAGGCTCCTATTCATTGGGTTTAAAGAAACAAACCCAAGAGTTCCTCTTGCACAAACTGTGGGATTTATTGCAGAAGCTACGAGTGTAAAGTGCTCAAAAGGTCTCGGCAAATCCAACAGGCACCACCTACCCTCTAGCCTGGGCCACCTCCAAACCCTTCACCTCATAGGGGAATGACTTCTGTGCTATGTGTGCTCCTCTGTTTGCCCTCTACTTGGAACATAAGAATTAAATGTATTCCTCTGTCCCATCCCATACATGTGAATTCCATTTCACTGGGTTTGCCACTCGTGTCCAGGGCTGGACATTTGTTTTAATCCAGTGAAACCATCAGAAGAACCAATCTGATTTCCAAGGCAAGTTAAGAGAAATGGACCCCTATGTTTACTTCACAATAAGCACACAACCCCTTAATCAGATCTCTATGGTACAACAGCATCTTTCAAAGCAACAGGAGCACCCACAAGCGCGAAGCGTTTGATTTTCTTACACAGATCGATGTTTCCAGTATTATTTTTCTCTGCTTGTAACTGCTGAAGTGTTAACCGCCCACTTCCCCATCAAAATGCTACTACTACAGGTAGAGGCACATCTCCCACCCAGTTCTGCTCCTGCCATCTTACACAACCCTGTTTCAAAGGAAGAAGCAATTGAGGCTGCTGCCCCTTTGCAACCATTCATTCCCAGATTGATGCCGTCTCTCAAGCGACAGACTGTGAACACGCTCTGCAACCGCGGCGTTTCATTTAGAAGTCAGCACTTGACACGTTGAAGTATTTGGAATTCCTCAAGTCTGGCTGTCTGCACAGTTGCATAATTTGAGCAGGGATAACCTACTTCTAACCAGGCGAGAAGGAAGAATGTCAACAGACAATCCCGTCTACGTCAGGGGACATCTCCTTCCTCGTCACGTGCCCGCAGAAGCAGCGCTGCTCTGTCAGTTTGACTTTCTCCTCATCTAAGCTGGTGGATTAGGGTGCTTAAAAGGAGTGACGTTAGACAGACAGGAATATACCCCAATGCTCCCAAAGGCCTTTGGGAAAGAAGTTTACACCATGCAACACCAGTGAAACGCTAGATGTGAGCTTCAACGCAAACGCCAAGATCTCCTCCGTCTCAAACACCATTCACCTCTCAGCGCAGGCATCACACATCCACTCCCAAGAAGGGCATGAAACTAAAAAGCCTCCTTTGACCAAAAATATTAAGCTCCACATAGGGTGAAAAGGGGGAACGTGATGCTCTTCACAAAGAGCTGACCCGACCCCCCTAGCTGCACACATTTGCTACAGACACCACAGAACAAAACCACCCCTTTTAAAGCTGCCAGAGTTTATGATTAACCTCCTGTTGCAACAAACATGGCAGGGATTCAGTTTCACTTGCTGACCGCCTCTTACACAAACACACAAGGACACACACACACACACACATACACACACTCCCCTCCAAACCTCAGGGGCACAAAAGGAGTTCTCTCACCCTGAAAACAAAACCAGCACAAAACCTCCTGCATGGGAAAGCGAGCGTGATCCTCCCTCCTGACAAGTCAGCATCCGTGCTACATCCACCTGGGGAGACTAAAGCAGGGCTGGAAATTCCCTTCCCCTGGAAAGGGACTGCTTGGAGTGTTCACACCAATTAAAGTTTCAGATTAAAACCAGCTGTTTAAATAGAAGTAGTCCTCAGGGAGAGACACTTACAGCATTGTAACTGGTTTCTGGTATAAACAGTTGTACATCAATGGAGGCATTTATGCTGGTAGAGCTGTGTCTGCGCCAGCAGGTTAACACTTGTTCAGCTCCAGCCCCTTAAACAGATGCACTTAAACCCAGGCATGGCCTCCAGGTGCATCACACCTTGGATCTGTGTCACATGGAGACATCAAGCTGCAGGGAGAGACCTTGATGGCAGGAGAATGATAGAATGGTTTGGGTCGGAAAGGACCTTAAGATCATCCAGTTCCAACCCCCTATCACAGGCAGGGATGCCTCACATTAGGCCATGTCACCCAAGGCTCTGTCCAACCTGGCCAGGGATAGAGCACATCACACTTAAAACACCCTAGAAAGACTCCTGGATGCTAGACTGTGCCAAAGCCATTCCCACACGGCGTCACCCTGCAGGGTCCCCACACGTGATGGACAACACGTCACCCAGCCTACTACAACATGCAGCTAGAAGCTGGGGAGCTCACCCACTCCACCTCTCCGGTTCTCCTGCTCAGTGGGTGAGCTCCAGCTAAGTAAAAGCTAGGATAAATAGAATAAAAATTAAAGAAGGGGAAAAGGGAAAGCCTCACATCAGGCAGAAGCACAGGAGGACAGCGGGGGCACACACGTAACTGAGAACATCCCCATGCGGTGATGGCAAACCAAGGACCTTGTGCAAGGAAAGCAGGAGCCTTCTAGAAACATCAGAATGGGCTGGAAAATTGTGTCTATGGCTGGAAAAGAAAAAATGAATGCACTTTAGCCCTGTGCTTTCCACCTGGGCAGCTCCAGATACCACGGAAGCATGCAGACTGCTTATTTTTACTCAGCAAAGAGACCCCAGAAGTCAAAGCGGAACACAAGGCAGGGTTAAGGTGAGGGTGTCACAGTGCAGCATCAGCAGGACCCATGAAGAAGAAGGGGTGAAAGTCTCAGCCGTGAGCAGTGCAACAGGCAGCCACGAAGCAGGGCCAGGAAGAGATAAGGAAGGGGTAAGATCTGCTGACCTCAAGCACGTGCAGTGAGGAAGCACCACGGGCTGGGGGCAGGCCCCGAAATAGCTGCTGCTGGGTGCCTGTGGGAATGTGCAAGGCGTGAAAGGACAGTGGAAACCTTTCCCCTGGAAGCGTGTGAGGAGGAATTCTGGCCTGCTTCCCAAAGGCCACTGGTGACCCGCTGCCTGTGCCCTTCCTGATGTGCACAGCAGGGGACACAGCGCCTTCCGGTTGCCATACCCTGGTGTGTGTTTATATCGCATCAGAGACTCAACCAAGTTGGAAAAGGCCTTTAAGATCATCGATTCCAACCGTTCCCCAGCACTGCCAAGGCCACCACTAACCCACGGCACTGAGGGTGTGTGAACACTTGCAGGGACGGTGACTGCAGCACTTCCAATGCCTGAGCACCCTTTGGGGCAGGAATTGTTCCTCAGCTCCATCTAAACCTGCCCTGGTGCAGCTTGAGGCCGTTTCCTCTTGTCCCATCCCTTGCTCCTTGGGAGCAGACCTGGCTCCATCCTCCTGTCAGGCAGTTGTAGGGAGTGATCAGGTCCCCCCTGAGTCTTCTCTTGTCCAGACTGAACCCCCCAGGTCCCTCAGCTGTTGCCCATCACACTTGGGCTCCATTGCCCTTCTCCAGCACCTCAATGTCTCTCTTGCAGTGAGGACCCCAGAGCTGAACACAGGACTCGAGGTGCAGCCTCACCAGTGCCCAGTGCAGGGAGACAATCCCTGCTCTGGTCCTGTGGTGACACCATTGCTGATCCAGGACAGGATGCTGGTTAGGGTTACCTGGGCACAAGCTGCTCAGTGTGTGAGTAGTTGAGACAGACCCTCCCTCATGAGCAGACCCAAGTTCCACCACACAAACAGGAGATGTCACCCCTTAAGCTGTGGTTAAGGACACGAGCGTGTCTATTTGGGCGAGGAAGAAACACAACGTCGACAGCTTCTGCAGATAGGAAGCCGCCTCCTGAGGCGCATTTAGGAGGCTGTGGTGGTCAAGCTTTGCGTTGAAAGCAGCACAGCAGGGTTTATAAGGCAGCAGCACCCTTGCCCCATGTGTCTGCAGTGAGGCAACAGGCTCTTGGCAAGCAAGAAGCAGACCATACCCCCCCCCCCCCCCCCCCAGCATCTGTCAATGTTTATGTTTGCATATAGGAAAATAACCCCAAATACATAGAAGGGAGAGCAGGAAAACCCGGAACAGATCTTGGGTGAAGGCTGTCCTCGCTGTGCCCGGCCATGGGCACAGCACAGAGGCGGCACACCCGGCAGATGGGCAGCGGCGAGCACACGCAGCAGGAAGGGGGGTGTCGTAGGGAACACACAACAACACCACCACCATCAACACCAACAAAGGGGACAGCGAGCACTGCCTACCAGCCAGCGGGAACCCCGCTTTCCCTGCAGTGGGAAGCAGCAGGTATCCCGCTGGGATGCGGGAAACAACACAAACACCCCCCCCCCCCCCTTCAAAAGTAGCCCCCGGGCAGCGCAGCTCCCGCGGGATGCATCATTCCCTATGGACAGAGGTCGCGTCCATGTGTGTGTGTGTATCCGGAACGCTCCGGGGGACGCTCAGGGGGCGACCCGGCCCCTCGAGGGAGGGGGACACGGGTGGGACGGGCACCCCCCCCCCATGCACCCATCAATGCCCACGGCAAACGCGGGGGGGGTGCAGCAGCCAAAGCCCTCCCCTCCCCGGGGTGGGTGGGCGCCCGCCTGCGCGCTCAGGGCCGCGGCCGCCCGCCCCCTGAGGGGGATCCACGGGCCCCAACGACCACCATCACCATCATCATCACCATCACCACCACCACCACCATCATCATCATCACCACGACCACCCCCCCCATGCCCGCTTACCTGCGGAGAGGCCGAGCCCACCTTATCTAGGGCCGCGCCGCGGCCTTGCCATGGCGGGCGGTGGAGATGAAGGTGCCGATGATGATGATGGTGGCTGCTGATGGTGATGATGATGAAGGCGACGATGATGATGATGGTGATGATGAAGCGAAGGCCGCCGCCGCCTCCTCCCCCTCAGGCGAGCGGAAAAAGGCGGGAAAGGGGGGGGGGGGGGAGGGGGGCGTGAGGCGCGCGCGAGCCCCCCCGCGAGCCGCTGGGGGCGGGGGGGGGGGAGGGGGGGGGCGGGGGCGGTTCCCGGCGGGGTCCGCGAGCTCCCGCGCGCGCCGCGCCGCCCGGCCGGGCACTTTGTTTGTGTCCCACAATGCACCGCGGCGGGAGGCTGGGGGGGGGGGGGGAAGGAGAAGAGAGGGGAACGGACGGGCATGGGGAGGGCGCATGCGCACTGCGCGGCCTTGGGACCGGCCGGCACTGGCACCCCGCGGAGGGCAGCGCTGCGGGCAGAGCGTTCCGGGCAGGGGGAGGGCCTACCGGGGCCTGCCCCACGGAGCGGGGCCTGCCCCACAGACCGGGGCCAGCCACACAGACCCGGTCCTGCCCCACAGACCGGGGCCAGCCTCACAGACTGGGGTGGGCACGGTCCTACTCCAGGGACCGGGTTGGGCACGATCCTACCACAGAGATCGGGGTGCTCCGGGATGGGCACGGTCCTACCCCACAGAGCGGGTCCTGCCCCACAGACCGGGGCCAGCCGCACAGACCGGGTCCTGCCCCACAGACTGGGGTGGGCACAGTCCTATCAGGGCGTTCTGGGTTGGGCACGGTCCTACCGCAGAGACCGGGTCCTGCCCCATAGACCGGGGTGGGCCCGGTCCTATCGCGGCCACTGGGGTGTGTGTATCAGCCCTCCATCGGGACGCTGTCCATCGGGACTGGGCTGTGCAGTGCCCGGGGAACCGGGATGCTCAGGTCCCCCGGGCTAGGACCATGCACCCCGGGCATCCCAAACCCTGGTACCAGGGCTGTGCACACCGTGCATCCCATCCCCATCCTATGGTATGTGCATCCCTGGGACTAGGACCATGCACACGGTGCATCCCATCACCATCCTATGGTGAGTGCATCCCTGGGACTAGGACCATGCACACCGTGCATCCCATCCCCATCCTATGGTATGTGCATCCCTGGGACTAGGACCATGCACACGGTGCATCCCATCACCATCCTATGGTGTGTGCATCCCAGGGACTAGGACCATGCACACAGTGCATCCCAAACCCTGGTACATGCATCCCCTGGGACCAGGACCATGCACACGGTGCATCCCATCACCATCCTATGGTGAGTGCATCCCTGGGACTAGGACCATGCACACGGTGCATCCCATCCCCATCCTATGGTATGTGCATCCCTGGGACTAGGACCATGCACACGGTGCATCCCATCACCATCCTATGGTGTGTGCATCCCAGGGACTAGGACCATGCACACAGTGCATCCCAAACCCTGGTACATGCATCCCCTGGGACCAGGGCTGTGCACACCGTGCATCCCATCACCATACTATGGTGTGTGCATCCCCAGGACCAGGACCATGCACATGGTGCATCCCATCCCTGCATGCAACCCCAGTGCCCATGCCCCTGCACCACCACCCCCTCCCCCCCCCCCCCCCCTTAAGTTTAGGGTTAAGGGGCCTCTAATGAACCCACCCCTATAATCTAGTCCACATCTGGGCTAGCTCACTGTAAGTTTGGCTTTATGCAATGTGCCTAGAGCAGCCGTGGCTTCTTGTACCTTGTGCTGGGGGTTGTTTCTTGTTGCTGAGAAGATGAGAGCTCAGTCAATTGCAGCAGGAAACAGATTGAGAGGCAAAGGTCCAACAATGCTCATCAGCCCTAAAATATTTCAACCCAGGCCTGGAAGACACCGCAGTAATAACAGTGATGAGGCCAAACTCCTCCTCGTGCTGTCCTGAAAACCCTGGGACCATTTCAGATGAATCCTGGTTAAAGTGGGGTGAGGAGCAGAGCTCCGGCCATCTCCAGGGCTGGATATTTTGCTGTTTAATTCTCCTTGGGTTTAATAAACTCTTGTGCAGGTCTTGCCTTCAAAGTGCTGCTCCATTAGAGGTGTTTGATAGTGAAACGCTTGTAAATGGGAGTGGGTTTTGTCAGTCAAGGGCAAGCTGAAGATGCTGAATCTGCTTTGTCTCCATGGCGCAGCTCTCCTTGTGGAATGGCTTCAAAATGCTCATGTGTAACAGTAAGAATCATGGAATCCCAGCCTGGTTTGGGTTGGAAGGGACCTCAAAGCTCACCCAGTTCCATGGGTAGGGACCCCTTCCACTGGAGCAGCTTGCTCCAAGCCCCTGTGTCCAACCTGGCCTTGAACACTGCCAGGGATGGGGCAGCCACAGCTTCTCTGGGCACCCTGTGCCAGCGCCTCAGCACCCTCACAGGGAAGAGCTTCTGCCTAAGAGCTCATCTCAGTCTCCCCTCTGGCAGGTTAAAGCCATTCCCCTTGGCCTGGCCCTCCATCCCTTGTCCAAAGCCCCTCTCCAGGTTTCCCCTTTAGGCACTGGAGCTGCTCTAAGGCCTCCCCTTCAGGAGCCTTTTCTTCTCCAGCCCAGCTCTCTCAGCCTGGCTCCAGAGCAGAGCTGCTTGGGCATTACTGAGGGTTCCTACCCTGCTTGACACTTGCACAGGAGGGAAATAGGCTCCAAGCTCTCCACATCCATATCTGGAAGACGGTGAAGTTCAGAGTGGTTATGTTCTCACCGTGCTCGACGTGGTAACAGAGTAAAGCAGTTAAAGCAGCTTGTAAACCTGCCCCGAATAAAGCCATGACACTGCCCAGTGAAACACCACCTTGACTTAGTTTTTAAGGAATTAATCCATTAGATATGAATCCATTAGATATAAATCCCATGAGAATAAAGCATGGATAGGATACCCAGGCTTCCCCCCCCCCCCCCCCGAGGGGTGAGCACAGGATGCTCCGATCAGCATAGAGACCTTGGATTTGCCTCCAAATCAATGGTGTTTTCCCAATTGGATTGGATGGATGTAAAACATCAGTGGGGAAACAAGGAGAAGGCTTTCCAGGCTTTCCTCCTGGCTGGAGGCTGGTTTACCCTCCTTTAGCACCCTGTGGGATACATCTTCCTTCACTTCAGTGCCTCTTGGAGCAGATCCTGTGCTCCTAGGAGCCTGTTTTCCCTCTCCTGGTGGGATGCATCCTTTAACACCAAAAGCAAACGGTCCTTTCCCTGCACATCCATCCTGAGTTGCCACAGCCCCTCTGAAGTGCCATTGCCCAGGAGCTCTGGGAACCACTTACTTGGGTGACTCAGGATGGATTGAGCAGGTACCTGGATGGAGGAAGAGGGATCTGGAAGACCAGGAGCAGCCGTGAGACTGGGATGGATGTAGCTAAGCAGAGGATAACGGCAGAAAGGGGACGTTATGGTCTTAGGAGATGTCATGAAGGATGCCTCCATCAGGAATAAGGATGGATTTGTGGCTGGAGCACCAGGTGCTGGTGTGACCTTGGTGGGACACTGTGGCCACATATGTCTGTCCATAATAAATCCAGCCCGGAGCTGAGGAGGGTGTTTGATGAGCGGGGCTGGAGCAAAATGAGGCTGGAAAAGGGTACAACTCCCATCTACAAACACCTGGAAGGGGAGGGATAAACCAAGGAGACAGGAAAGCTGTTAAAGAACAGCATTAGCACAAGGACAAGGGGGAGCAAGGATCCAGTGATAACTGGGGTTGGAGATCAAGAAAGCCCAGCCCTTGGAGGGGAACAAAGGAGCAATCCACCATTTCAACACGTTCCTGGTGATTCCCTGGGCCTACATCCCTTGAAATTGCCTGAGAAGAGGATAAGATATAATTACTCCTGCTTTGGGAGCAGCAGCATTTGCAGCATGAGGAGTGGCAGGTCTGATGGGGCTGTAGAACTGGATCTCTGCGCTGGTCCCCTTTGTCTCTGGGATACCATCATGGATGTGGTGAGAAGCTCTCATACGGTTTATTCCCTTATCCCACTGTTCTTTTCCAGAAGTTAACTGATGATGGTTGCACTGCTATGATTAATTAAGGTCTTTTTCCTACCAAAGCCTTTGGCATCGTTTGGAATTCCAGTTATTGAGCTCAAAGCCAGCGATGGCAACAAGGCAACAGAAAGGAAAGGTGGGAGGACAAGGCTGCTGCCCTAATGAGCCAGAACCTGTACGGGTGCCAAGGGAAGGCTCCTAACATGAGTGTCACACCTGGTTATAAATAGGGTGGCATCCCTGTGCCCATTAACGCGGTGACACATCCCACAGCAATGGGTTAACCCTTTCCCTTGCCCTCCCATGGGGCTGAATCCGGACAGCCTCTGCCGTGCCAGCATCGTTTTCTCCCTCCATCAGGGGATGGAAATCACCACTACATAGGGGAGAAACCATAGGTGCTGTTCAACATCAGGCTGTGCCTTCACAGCAGAGCCTGCTTGACCCAAGTAAGACACCCAAATTACCTTGTCATGAGGCCATAGCTTATTCCAGCGAGGTAGCTCCAAATCCTGCCTTGCCATATACCAGATCCCAGCCATCCTGTGTTTCAGAGGGCCTAGAGAGACAACACCAAGTTCCTACTCTCTGTGGTTATTGTATAGTTAAGGGAAGGGGGCAGAGTCCCCTCTGGTTTAGCCCTGTTTAGGCTTTATGTCCTCTTAGCAGAAGAATTCTCTATATGTACGCCCATAGGAGGTCTGTGCTCATCAGCAGTCTGCAAAGCAGGCACAATGCAAGGTATTTTTGCCCCCTCAGTCACATAATGTTTTGGTTTAGCATCTTAAAAGCCAACTAACCCTATATTGAAGGCTGGATAAGCTGCGGGAAAGGGAGGTTTAAGACATTCCTCTTGGGATGGAGACACAGGAACATCTGTCGTGAGAGAAGTGCAACTAGAGGCAAACGCAGGGAGGTCAGAGGCAGGGAATCCTTTATTGAAGGGGTAAAGGCAGAGTCACAAACAGACTGCTTCCAAAGTAAACCCAAATACAAACAAAAGGCTAAAAACTGGAAAATCACCTTCCTCCCCCCTTAAAGATGAAAGTCCAAAGCTTCGTTTTGGTTGGGTTTGTTATGCTTTCTGCAGCTCGGTGGGCAATGGCACCCTGATACGGATGCAGCAGGGAGGAGGGAGACGCCAGCCATGTACTACAGTGCTTAAATGAGGAGCAAAGACTTCCCCTCTCCCTCCGATGCTGCTGCTGCCTGTGGAGTGGGGATGTGGGAGCAGCATCTGAAAACACTGTACAAACCAAACAGGGACTCATAATAAATACCTAACACAAGAGGCTCAGTACATCGCTACAATCCTTCACTGAAGGGAAACATGTATGTACACATATATATATATATATATCCTAACATATAACCTCTTTGTCTTAAATCAGCTTAAAGGCTACGTGTTTCTATTGGAAGGCAAGGGCAGGAATCCCACTAACCATCACCCAGACCCCAAACCTCAACCAGGCATCACTGCCTGCAGTCCCCCTGCTCCCAACGGGGTCCCCATCCTCCTCCCTGCTGGATTTGCCCACAGCAGGGGGGGGATTAGGGAGCTCCAGCTATGTGACCATGCAGGGGATATAGAGAACAAGACTGGAAGAGCCCCTTGGCGTGCACAACTCCTGTGTGATAAATACAGACGTTTTCCTTGGCACCATCGCAGGCTGAAACTCCTGACCCATCCTAAACACTGGAGAGGAAACATGCGGGCCTTGGAGTTAAAACCCTCGCCGACTCCAAGGGGAGCAGGAAAATAACCCTACAAGGAACCATGACTTTAGCATCCAGCTATTTGGGCTTCCATTCCTGAAGATTCATTAGCAGACACAGAACATTGCCCTAAGGTGGCTCTGAACGCAGCCCAAACGGCTCTGCATCCAAACGCCGCAGCTGGACTTCATGTGTTCCTCTTCTCTTAAAGACCCAAGCCTTGCTGTAGCCTCCTTGGTTTCAATAGGGAGATGAAAGCTGAATACTCAGGGTTTCAAATAGGTGGTAGGGTTTCTGGTCGGGCTTTGGGAAGCGGCTCACCCCCAGTCCCATCCGGAACCTGCCTGGGTCTCCCATGAGCTGAGCTCAGGCAAAGGAGACAAGAGAAAGGATTCCCTCTGCAATCGCACATGGGGAAGCTCACACACTGCAAATTCAAGTCCTCTCCTTCAGCCCTTCTCCCTGTGAGAAAAAGGCTGATCCAACTGGATATTCAATGGGAGCCAAGGCAGGGTTATAGGTGAGGAGCATTGAGAAAGGAGCCTGCGATATCGAACCACTCATGCAGAGCTCATCCCTACTGCAAGCCAGATTAGCAAATACCTCCAAAACCAAAGCCAGCTGAGGAAATGAGCATGCAGGGGGTCGAAAACCACGGGTGGGAGAGCCTGGGGCATCACAATGGGCATTTTGCAGTCAAAGCACTGCAGAATTAACCCTCTGGGCAGCCCCGCAAGGCACATCAGTGTCATCAAGCCTTGGTTTTATAGCTGGGGAAGTCGAGGCACGGGCTCACAGCTCTAGGAATAGCTCTGCAGATGGCACTGGGACTGTTCAGGCTGGAGAAGGGAAGCTGAGTGGAGACCTCAGGGCAGCTCAGTGTCTGAAGGGGCTACAAGGATGCTGGAGAGGGGCTCTGCATCAGGGACTGCAGGGATAGGATAAAGGGTGATGGGTTTAAACTGAAACAGGGGAAGTTCAGGTTGGAGATAAGGAAGTTCTTCCCTGTGAGGGTGCTGAGGCGCTGGCACAGGGTGCCCAGAGAAGCTGTGGCTGCCCCATCCCTGGCAGTGTTCAAGGCCAGGTTGGACACAGGGGCTTGAAGCAAGCTGCTCCAGTGGAAGGTGTCCCTGCCCGTGGCAGGGAGTTGGAGCTGGATGAGCTTTAAGGTCCCTTTCATCCCAACCCATTCTATGATTCTACGATGATGGGGGTATTTAGAGACAGAGCTTTGTCACCTTTAGGCTATGAACCCAACAGAAACCATCCCCCCCACCTCCCATGTCCTGCCTAATGCACGCCGGGATCTTTCCCTCAGCTCCCTCCTGCTCCCAGCCAAGCGAGTTATCTCCCAGCTAAACCCAGAGCTGATAAAATGCTCCTCGTGCTCCAGGACACCCACACTGCTGCAGGGAGGGGACAGCAACCCCATCCAACCCTTTGGCAAAGGGATCCCAACTTTATCAGCAAAGCCTCCCACCCTGGACCTCTTCGACCTGCAGCTGGGACGGGGCGATGGCAAAGCCAGATTCCACATTCTTTTCCAGCAACAAATCCTTACAAACAGAGTCTGCAACCGTGCTTAACAAAAGCTCTTTGGAAAAACCCTATGGATACACCTATTTTCCCTTTTAATTACAACTTCCCTGCAAGCAGCCAGCTGGAAGGAAAAAGAGAAAGGAAAAGAAGCGATCCCTCCCCACTTCGCTGCCGCTATTCCCCCCTCTGAGGTAGACGTGGATGGGATGGGGATGAACCTCTGGAAAGTGGTTAACCAAGCTCACAGCACCCTCGCTGTCCTGCCCCGGTGGTGCTGGTGTGGTGCTCAGCACTGCTGCAGCACGCAGGCGGCGGTGGCCGGTGGTGGCCCTGGTGAGCTGCATCTCTCCGGGGCGGTGATTGCGCCGGTGTAGTCGATGCAGGAGGCGTTGCGCATCCGGATGCCCTCCCCACAGGTCTGGGAGCAGGGGGACCAGGGACCCAGGCGCCAGAGCGGGCAGGGGATGTCACCACAGGGCTTGATGTCCTCAGGCTTGAGGGCTCTGTCGCAGGTAGAGGAGGTTTGGCCCTCCATATCCCGGCAATCCACCGTCCGCCTCTGCCAGCCGGAGCCGCACGTCTTGGAGCACTCGGACCAGTCGCCCAGGACCCATTGGGAGGTCAGCATGGGGCGGATGATGTTGGCCGACTTCTTCTCTTTGCCTTTCTGCTTGCTGAAAGGGACGTCCTTGGGGATGAAGAAGGTGTATTTGACTTTGGGTGGGAAGACCTCGCTGGCGATGGTCAGCAGCTGGACCGTGAGCGGCTCCGGGAGCTGTCGGAAGCTCTGCAGCCTCTCCAGGGTCGTCATGGAGCCGCTGTATTTCAGGATGGTTCCCTTAAGGAGGATGTCCTGCTCCATGGCTGAGATGGCAAAGTCCCCATTCAGCAGGTACTTGCCCTCGAGGGTCCTCAGGGCCAGGTAGTTCCCATCATGACGGACCCCTCGGTGGCTGCGCTGTTTGATGTCGATGTTGGTTGCCCCCGCGGGGATGGTGACGATGTCGTTGTAGCCGTATCTGCACGGGGCAAAGGGACATGGTTAGTTCCCTGGGCTTACTAAGAGGAGACCCATGCAGGGGACGGCTCTTTGTCACCCCCTCTGTAACCCTGAGCTCTCAGGAGCTGGAAATCACAGAAGGGACCTTAAAGCTCATCCGGTTCCACGGGCAGGAACACCTTCCACTAGAAGCAGCTTGCTCCAAGCCCCCCCTGTGTCCAACCTGGCCTTGAACACTGCCAGGGATGGGGCAGCCACAGCTTCTCCTGGCACCCTGTGCCTCAGCACCCTCACAGGGCAGAGCTTCTGCCTAAGAGCTCATCTCAGTCTCCCCTCTGTCAGTTCTAAGCCATCAAAAGTGAGCGATGCGATCAAACAGCAGCCCCATGGTTACCAGTTGCCACCCTTATTCCCTTTCTTCTGAAACGGGTGAAGTGCTTGGAACTAAAAGCCTGGCTCTCCAGTGATTCCATCACTGATGATGCTGAAGGACAGCATGAGATAGTGATACAGCTATAGATACAACAGATACAGCACAGCATCAGGAAGGCTTTGGCACTCAAGCCCTTGGCACCCCATGCTATGGTCATCACTTGCTGCTACAATAAAGCACCACCCTGGCGTGACTGAGCCCGTGGGGCTGTTGGGATGGTTTTCCATGCATCCCTGTGGTTGATGCTGCGGTCTGTAATTGGGTTTGGAGTATTCCAGAATAAAACCTTCGGGTCAAAGTCTGCTCTCAGTCACCCTGACCCTGATCTTAATGGGATCTCTTCTTGGCTGGAGCTACCGCGCTAATCTCGCTTTAGTCAACCACAAACAATTCCTAGGCGAGTGAAAGCCCCATTTCAGCTGGTTCCTTGGAAGGAAACCATTCAGGAAATGTAATTGGACTGCGTGAGTCACCTCACCACATGGAACTGGACGTGTTGGGCTTTTGTTACCATCTTTTCAACAAAAGCCTTCAATTCAGCTCTTTGGCAAAGCAATGGGGATCTTGGGCACGGAAAGCAGCTGCCTTCATGCCTGAAATTCACCCCAGAGCCTAGGGAGAAGCTATTGAACTATTTATATCCCACATCAGCCCTTGAATATGTGTCCAAATCACTGCATGGGGGTGAGATACATGTAAATCCTCAGCGCAGAAAACTGATCTACACTGGCATACCAAGCCCATCGCCAGGGTCATTGCCCATCATGGTCATAACCCATCACCAGCTGTTATTGTAGGAAATAAGCTCTGCTAGGCTTGCGTAATGCTGCTCCGAAATAAACTTAGTGTTAGCCCTGAAGCCTGGGGAGGAAAGCAGGCTGTTGCAAGGGTGACCTGGCTGTGGGTGCTTGCGTGTTAACCCCAGTTAACAGCATGGAAGGGAAGCCAAGCACTGCTGGAGTCCAACGGCTGCGAACAAGCTCTGCGGTGAGGTGCAGACTGGCTTTACATGACCTAGGAAGAGCTTTGCTGGTCCTATCCAAGCACTTTTGGTAGTGAACTGACTTGGATCGGTTGAGCGAGCCGGATATTTTCCTGCACGTTGAGCCATTGCCACCGCACACCCCGCATTTATCCAGCTTCTTGGAGGACCCGACGACGTGATCGCAGCCAGCCTTGATGCACTGCCCGTGGACGCAGATGGAGAGGGTCTCTGGTCCACACAGCGTCCCGTCGATCACCTAGGCAAGATGCAGGGGAGCAGTGAGGGCGTTTGGTCTGAAACGGGTTGAAAGCGGGCGGTTATCATCTTACCTTGGCCTCAAAGACTTTGAATTCACTCCTCCCTCTGGCTCGGCAGAAGAGCTTGCATCGGTCTCGGGGTGACACCCCGGCGTACTTGGGTACCCACTCCAGGTGGTTCCCTTCCAGGTCTGTCAGGTTGTAGCTGTTGTACTTCTCACACTGCTGCTCCCGAAAGCTTTTCCCTGCAAGGGAAGGCCAAAACATGCCCTTGTGGGAAACCTGCAGGAGCTGCTGCCCTCATCGCGGGGATACGGGAGCGCACCAGCATCAGAGCGATGCCGCTTTGGAACGGATCACAACCCCAGCGCAAGGGAATTCCCACCCCAGGTAAATGAATGCTTAAGGGAGAAGGGAGCAGCGATGGGTGCTGGAGGAGCAGAGGTGGGATGCGTCGGCAAGTGGTGTCCTTACCATCCGCTGGGCACTCGTCGGTGTGGCAGGACTGGTACTTGGCGCGCTGGCCCTCGCAGTACCTGCCGCCGTGCTGGGGCTTGGGGCTGTCGCAGTGGCGGTAGGAGAACTGCACCCCACCACCACAGCTCCGGGAGCAGGAGCCCCAAGGGCTCCACGGGCCCCAGCCGCCGTCCACCACCGGCTGCAAGAGATGGGAGAAGCTGCTGGGTCCATCCCTGTGCCCGTCCGTCCCCATGGAGCACTGCTGAAATCCCTCCCCGTGTCAGCAGGCAAACCCTGACGCAGCAAAGCACGTCGCATGAAGTTCAGGCTCTCAGTGACATGGGTTGGGGGGGGACTTGAGGTAATGGTCTGATGATCTTAAAGGTCTTTTCCAGCCTGGTTGATCCTATGAAGCTATTACTGACTCCCACCAGTCTGTTCATGTGCTCGGAGTTAAACTTGGCTAACTGACTCAGAAGTCACTGCTAATTCCCCTGGCAGGGCAAAAAGTGATGATTTCATTGCAGATCTGCGTCTGCTTGCTCTTGGTTCACACCAGCCTTGGCAAAAGGCATGGCAGCGTTTAATAGGCTTGCCAGTAATACACATTGCCAGTAAAAAGGATTGATGAGAGGTGCTGTTGAAGGAGAGATACCCAGAAAACAAAGCAAGCAAATCCAAAGCCAGCCCAGGAGATGGCAGGTTTGAGGTCTGGGAATCCCAACGGCTCCAGCCTGTCAGTCCCAGACCCCATCCCCATTACCTGAGGTTTCAGGGCATCCTGCGGCACGCAGCGTCCATCCCAGCACATCCCAGTGGCTTTGCATGGAGTGCCATCGGCCCAGGGCAAGCTGCCGTTCTTGGTGTGGCAGAGGGGCTCGCCGCTGCCGGTCCTGCACCAGAGCTGGGCGCAGATGTCCTCGTCCGTGGTGTTGGGGCAGTGCTGGAAGGCCTTGCCAAAGATCTGCTGGCACTGCTGGTCCAGGCTGTACAGGGCTCCTCGGCCAGGCAGCTCCACAGGCAGGGGCAGGGGCTCTGCTGGGGCATCCAGCAAGCAGTCGCCTGGGTGAGACACAAGAATCAGGCTGGGGATGCATCAGGGATTGATGTCATGGCTTGCACCGAGCAGGGCACATGGAATGGTCTGGGTTGGAAAGGACCTTAAAGCCCATCCAGTTCCGGCATGGACACCTTCCACTAGAGCAGCTTGCTCCAAGCCCCTGTGTCCAACCTGGCCTTGAACACTGCCAGGGATGGGGAAGCCACAGCTTCTCTGGGCACCCTGTACCAGTGTCCCACCACCCTCAAAGGGAAGAACTTCTGCCTTATCTCCATCCTGAACTTCCCCTGTTTCAGTTTGAACCCATCACCCCTTGTCCTATCCCTACAGTCCCTGATGCAGAGCCCCTCTCCAGCATCCTTGTAGCCCCCTTCACACACTGGAAGCTGCTCTGAGGTCTCCACGCAGCTTCTCTTCTCCAGCCTGAACAGCCCCAGTGTTCTCAGCCTGGCTCCATACAGGAGGTGCTCCAGCCCCTGAACATCCTCATGGTCTCCTCTGGCCTTGCTCCAACAGCTCCATGTCCTTCTGATGCTGAGGACACCAGAGCTGCACTCACTGCTGCAAGTGTGGTCTCATGAGAGCAGAGGGGCAGCATCACCTCCTTCAACCTGCTGGTCACGCTCTTGGGATGCAGCCCTGCACTCAGCAGTTAAGCAAGAGGCTGCTTTGAGTGATGAGGCTGCTAAAGCCAGCCTTACCGTGCCCTCCATCCAGGAACTCAGTGAGGTACATGGCGCTGCAAGGAGACCAGGGCTGGGTCTTGTTCAAGTGGATGAAGAGAGGGGCCATCATATGGTGCTTGCCAAGGGGCCCAAAGAGCCGCTCGCAGGTCTTGGAGTCATCGTGGGGCATGCTGAGAACATGGCCTAAGGAGCAGAGAGCAGCAGTGAGACCAAACCAGCCCTGCTCTGCTGCAGGAGGTGAATGGGCATCTGAGAGCATCTATAAGATAACAGGCATCTCCTATTGCTGCAGTAGGTTCGGGTTTCCTGTGGCTCCAGAGCAGAGCTCCTCCAGCCCTCGCAGCATCTCCATGGCCTCCTATGAACTCACTCCAACAGCTCCACGTCCTTCTTATGCTGGGGGCCCCAAGAGCACCAAACTGCACCAATTTGGGCCCTTCTAAGTGCTTTTGCTGGTGGAAAATAGCATCTACCAGTGCCAGAGGCTCCCTAATGCTTGGCTGGTGGTACCCAGCGGGGTGATGCTGGCGCTGGGCTGTGCTACATCCCCTCCCAGCAGACCCCCCCATACACCTCTTGGGAAGGGATGCATTACCCAGTTCATGGGCCAGGGTGTAAGCTGCCTGCAGCCCCTCATCCTCGATCACGGAGCAGCTTTTGTTGCGGTCGCACATGGTGCCGATATCCGCCACTCCCAGCGTGTCACAGCTTTGGTGTCCACAGAAGTCCTGTTTGGGAGCAGCACCGAAGGGATAAGGCAGGAGGAAGGTGTCCCCCCCAGCTCCAGCAACCCCATCATCTCCAGGTAGACGTGGTCTGAACCTAAATGCAACCCCCCCCACCACCACCCCCATTGCTGCGAGCTTGGAGCGGGGATCCCTCCTCTTCCTCCTCTTCCCACCCCAACCGAAGCATCCCAAGGGATGACCTGTCTGGTCAGCAGGATGGCAGTGTCGTAGTGCTCCGGGTGCCGGTCGCTGGGGGGGTTGAACCTCTGCTGCCAGCTACAGAAGTTGCGCAGGGTGAGCCCACCGTTGTCGGACACCTCGGGCCCTGCCGCCTCCTCATCCACCACCAGCACCTTCACCACCACCAGGTTAATGGAGTTCTTCAGGCTGGGGTGCTTGTAGATGCGAGCTGCCATGGACATCAGCGTCAGGACGTGGGTCTGGGGGGAAAGGATGGGGCGGGGTGAAAACTCTGCTGTGGGGCCATGGTTTTGGTTAGGAGGAAACAACCTCATTCATCAACCAACCGCATCCAGGGAGCCACCTGGGTTGATGGATGAAGTGCTGCCTGGAATGCTACGTGATGCTTTACACCCTGTGCCAACGGGAAGGACAGGCAGGACGAGCCCACCCCTGACTGTTTCACCTCCAATGAACCCTTTGCACCCAGCGATCCCTCCGGAAAACCTCCCATTCATGCTCTTGCATATTCCCAAAGCATTAACCTTGCTTCACACCACCATAAAACTCCCTGAACCCAACCTCCCCGCTGACAAATGGGGCTGAAACCCTTTGCCATGTCCAAGCCTTGTCCCAACAGCATCCCCTGCTCAGGCCACTGGGGTGACCAGGGATTACTTAATATGTCAAACGCGCCAGTGATGTTTAGGCTGATGTAAACATCTTATCAGAGCGTCGACATTCCTCCTCTGCTTGGCACCCATTCCCAGCCTTGGAGTCAGCAGAAAGAAATGCAGCTATTACACAATGCGGTGTTGGGAAAGAGAAAGTGGCTCCTCTCCTCCCCAAGACCCCGGTGCTCCCACTGCTTACAACTGGAAGCCCTCTGCTATTGGGTTGCCCCCAGAATACACATTCCCTGCTCTGTGCAGCATCCATCGTGATGCTGCTGGGCACTAAATGCCCTTGCCTTAGCACGCAAGGGAGGGCTTTAAGGAGAACCCCCCCCCCCCATAAGCAATAACATCTTTGCTGCACCAGGGCCCTCTTGGCTCCTTTAGACCCTTCTGCCACGCTTGATCCCATCGCTGGCAGCTCCATGCAAACAGATGTTTTGCTTCAGCGGGATGTATCCCAGTCCTCCTCATTATCCAAGGGCAGGGAGCACTGGACAGACGGGTTTATTTAGACTGGCCCCATGTCCACGACGTGACTCACGTCCCAGCCCAAATGTCATGGAGAAGTCACCACCAAGGCAAGGAACCCAGGCAAGATCCCCAGGAGTGGGTGCTCTGAGGGAGTCGTTTACCCCATGGGGAGAATCCATCGGGAATCTCCCTGAAAACATCACAACGCCTACTTAAGACGGCATCCTGGAGGGATGCCCTGTGCCAGAGCTCTGCATCACGGAATGGTTTGGGTTGGAAAGGACCTTAAGATCATCTTATTCCACCCCCCTGCCAAAACCACAGACTGATCTGTGCTTCATCAGCATTGCACAGGACACTCATGGGATCATCCCTCATTCCCAAGGGAGCAAATCCTGCCGCATCCTTTCCTAACCCATTACAGGTTTCTCTCCCTCCCAGTAGTTTTGACCTGGGAGCTCTCAGTCCCTACCCCAAATTCCCCGGGATATCCTCAGGGTTAGATCCAGCAGGATCTTTGAGCAGCAGGAATGGAGGGGCTCGGGAAACATCCATTTGCCTTCCCTTCATCTGGGAAGCAAACTGAACAAACAGCTCTTGAGTGTGGATTTAAAAGGTCAGGTTCACTTGTCCCACCATCTGCTCTCTATTCATACCCAGGCCCGGGCTGTGCAGGACCTGCTTGGGGTTTGGATGGACCCTGATGCCTCTGGGGAGAGCAGCAATCCACCTGCATTGCCTTGGCTTGGCCAAGGGCTTGGAGCTGCAGCCAAAAGCAAAGTACAGCATCCCCAGGGCTCAGGGGAGGCTTTTGGCCAGCAACTGAGTCGAATCCCGCTTGTCCCATCCTCCTTTGGCTTGGTGAGCCATCCAGGAAGGAGCGCTGCCTTCTCCAGGGTGTCCTTCCAGCACTGGGGATGCGGGTATCAGCTGTGGGGCAGCCAAGGGGGTTAGGTATAGGGAGCCCAATGGACTGGTTTCTGCTCAAGGTGCTTCCGTGCCATTTCCAACCAGCATCCCAGGAGATCACGGCAGGATTTCTGTCCAGCTGGTAAATACAGCTGGAAAAGCAGCCCCTTACCTGCTGTGGGGGGGACAGGGCACCAAGAAAGGATCGCAGGAGCATCCCTCCTCTGCTCCATATGCTGCTTCCATAGCCAGGCACAAGCATCCCCCAGTGCCTGGTGATGTCCCCAGAACCTCTTTTCTCCCCAGCTGCAATCCTTGGCCCCCCGTGGTCTCAAGAAGAACAAATTCCACCCTTTCTCCCCCACTAACAGAAAGAGAGGGGATGCCTTCTGTGTGGCAACTGCATTACAGAGCTCCGATATCCCTCCCGCTACAGCATTGCTGCTCCTAGGAGCCACCAGCATCGCCCTGCCATGAGGCTGCCAGCAGCAAACAGCCCATGCAGAGGGTCAGTGGAACACATGGGCATAAATCAGAGCCTGGGGAACTGAAGTGGTTGTTTTTAGCCTGGCGATGGTGAAGGATTTTGCTTTCTGGTACAAGTGCTTGCAAAATCTCTGCACGGAGCACCCCAGAGCACCTCGCCTCCCTCCAATACACTTGTGGAGATGCATGCTCAACCTGATGCTGCAGCTTTATCTGTTCCCAGGGTTGTTGGCTCTATGGGGTTGGGATTTCCCCCCCTCTTTGGTCCTGGAAGCCCGAATTTCCGCAGAGGAACCAAACCAACCCCACCGGGAGAGGAACGCTGAGATTTTGGGAGCGCGGACGGATGGAAGCAGGAAAACACAGGCTCAGATGTGAGGGCTCTGAGCAAACAAGTGGTCAAAACACATCCCAGCCTGTCTTGGATACCCACAGTGGCAGCAGCCGCCCTGCCAGCCTCCTCCTGTGCTTTGGAGCCCAAGCCAAGCATTCCCTTACAAACACCATGGGCAGCAGCCAAGGGAAAAGGGAGGGATGAGGGCTTTACTCCCAAAGTCACTTGGATGGCCAGCCTGGGTTTGGGAGAGCTGGCAGCAGGACCCCAGCACCCGTGTGGTCTTAGAGGGAAGGGGCAGCAACACCACCCCTAAAACCTCTTAAATCTGCCTGGAAAACGCAGAATTCCAGTGAGGAATCCCAGTTTAATCAGACCCATCAGGTTTTGCCCTCAGCCTGAGTCATTACTAGCTCCTGGAGCAAGGAATTGCAGACTCCTTGCTCACAAGCACAAGGGGGAAAAGAAGAGGGATCGTAGCCATCGTGTTTGCAGAGGAAAGCTTGGAAACTCATCGCATCCACACCCAAGAGACTGGAGAAATCCCACCACAGGAATCCCATCCTGCTGCCAACTGGCTGGGAATGCCGATGTCTCAGCAAACATCCCTGGAACCTCGCAGAGCATCCCTGCAAGTGCAGCCTGTGCTGCAGGTGCTCGGCCCGGACGCCCTTTCGGCTGCATACCAAAGGGATTAGGCCCCTGCACCGTGTCCTGCCTCAGCTTCCCGCACTCAAACCAATACTTAGCTCTGCTGGTGATGCTCACAATCCCTTTCTCTTCCCCCTCAAGCACCTTTGGACCCTCCACAAGTTATCCCTTGCGTCCAGCCTGGGGCCTCGCACTCTTCTCCATGTAAAGAGGCTTTTCCCAATCACTGCAGGTCACATCCTGCGCAGCTCTCCACAACCTGCTGCTCACACATCCTATTGCTCAGCACCATCCTGCTGCTAATCCCACCCCAAATACCCATCTCCTGCAGGCATCAAGGCAGTTTCATGTCTGGATCTTCATCATTTCCCCCTGGTTTAACATGGGTACCAATGGAGGTAGAATGAAGCTCTTGTTATCTAGATTAGGTGAGCTGTGAGGCTCAGATTGATTAGAAAGAAAGCATGAAGAGCCTGTTCCTAACAGCATGGCATTGATTATGACTTGCAGGGCTTGAACACATCTTCTACGTGAGCCATTCCAGCTTAAAGCAAGGAAATAACTGGGAATACAAAGGATGTTTGTGGCTTTGGATAAAGATTTGGTCACTCAAGTGTGCTTATGGGAAGATAAGTCTCTATATAAATACACTTGCCTCTGATTCAACCTTGTCAGCTCTCTAGGGTCAAACCACCAGCAAGAAGAAGCCAGCAGTGCTTTTAGCCCCCCATAAAGGGGGGATTTGGGAAGAAGGGAGACAGCTTTTGGTCTCCTGGGTTAAAAGGAACCGGCTTCTCCCTGCATTTGTGTGTCAGGAACAAAAGACACACAAACACAGCAGGTGACTTTGTATTGGTTTGCTGCTGGTTGAAGTTTGCTCCTTACTGCTTAAAGAGGCTCTTGCTCCCCATCCCAAACCAGATCTTTGATGGGAAGGAAGCCTTTAAGAGGTACTCTGCTGGATAACACAAAGATGCTGCTCTTGGGGACAGAGAAATGATGGCAGAATGGGAGCCAAGAGGACTGGAAACTGCTGGACAACTGTGTCATGCATCTACCCCAACCATAGCACCTTGTTTACAGCAGGAGGTAGACCATGGGGTGCTGCTTTAGACCATGGGGTTGCAGAAGATGCTGGCTGGAGGAGATGTGACACGCTCTTTCTCCTGCCCTTTTGGGGTATCGGAGACCAGCTTCATGCTACAGGGAGAGCAATTCCCACCACCATTTAGATGCCTGGTGCTTAAAAACCCCGATTACTCCATGGCAAGCTCTGCTGCTGACTGCTGTGAGTGGCTGCTTCCCAGTGCAGCATCCAGCACTCCTTAAGCCTTTGCCAGCCTGGCAAGTGAAACCAAGCAAGGGGTGAAGCAGGAGTGATGCTGAGCAGTTGGAGCTCCAAGGCTGAGCAACCCCCAAGGTCCAGCTCCATCTGAGCAGGGCTGGAATTAGGAGCGGAGAAGCCGGATGAAGCCCGCAGGGAAAGGATAAAGGAGGCTGAGATGGCAAAGCCAAAGCCCAACTGCTCCCCAGCTTCAAGGGATCCTCAAAGAGCCCCATACCCAACCAACCACGGCTGAGGATGAGCGACTTCAGGGCAGTTATCCCCATCAGACCTGCATTTGGACCCGAACAATCCATCACTGCAGCACTGGAATCAGTGCTGGGGAGCTGGGAAAACAACCCCGTGCGATGGAAGTGGGTGGCCCCCAGCCCTGGAGATGGATGTGGGGAGCTGAGACCCCCAACACATCCACTCCCTGGGGTCTCCATGGAGCCTGGCCACGGGCAGGGTCTCCACAGTTGAAGCATGGTGAAGGAATGGGACCGATTTTGGTTCTGATGGCTGAGGGAAAGGGATGTTCCTGCATCTGCTGGGCTGCTACAGGTGGCTCTGGAGGACTACTCGTTACTCAGCTCCTAGGAAGAAGGCATTAACCCCCTCTTTGGGACATCTTTCCATTAGGACTTTTGGGTCCCCCATCTTTGGGACCCCAAACTGATGGGACATCCCCATACCCAGCCTGTACAGACACAGAATCCCTTGGGGTTGGATCCTGGGGCTGGGAAAAGGTCCCCAGACACTGACCAAACCCCACAGATCAACCCCGCAGCCTTTGCCCTAGGGATTTACAGCCCCTACGCAGCTACAACGACACAAAGCCAAGGTCCCCATCACTGTCCCCAGCTTGGTGGGAGAAGAGAGGGATTGAGGGAGAACTGGGGGGGATAAAACACAGAGAGCGGGATGCAGGGGCAACTGAGGGGGGGGATGAGGGGATAAGGGGGCAGTTAGGGGATGGAGCATCGGCAGGGCACGGGGTGGGGGGCACACGGCCAGCCCTTACCTCCACGTCCTCCCCGTAGAACCGCACCATGGAGGCATCGGCCACCAGCAGCGTCTCCACGTAGCGCGCCTGGGAAACGAAGCGCTTGGCGCGGCGGAGCCGCTCCCGAGCCCCGGGAACAACACCGGGAACAACACCGGGAGCAGAGCGGCGCCGGAGCCGATGCGGGCGCCTCCAGGGCGGCCCGGGCCAGCGCTGCCCGAGCGGTTGGAGCTCGTAAGCGGCCCCATGGAGGAGGAAAGCGGCTCGGAGCCCGGCTCCCCCGCAGCGGCTGAGCACGGCGGCTCCATCGGGGCTCCCGTCGACGGTGCCCGCGTAGAAGCATCCCCGGCGGGGCGCGCTGCGGGCGGGTGCCCTGCGGCTCCCCAAGCGCTGCAGGCGGTAGCGGGGAGCCAGGAAAGCGGCGTCCGGGCGCAGGCGGAGCACGACGGCTCTACCGAAGGCCGCCAGCCGCAGGGCCAGCAGCCCCGGCGGGGCGGGCAGGCGGGCGGGCAGCACCGGCTGCGCCTCCCGCGGCGGAGGCAGCGCCCAGGCGTGGCACAGCAGGAGAAGGTGGAGCGGGGCCCGGCCCCCCAGCAGCACCCGCCGCCCCATCGCAGGGTGTTCCCCCCCCCCCTCACCGGACCGCAGCTCCGAGCCGGTTCCGCCGAGCCCGAGGTATTTATACCGTCGGCCCCCCTCCGGCTTTGACATAAGAGGTTTATTTTTGCTGTCTCGCTGGTGCCCCCCCCCCCCCCCCCCCCCCCCCCCCCCGTTCTCTCCCCTCCCAGGGCCGGGGGGGGGGGGGGGAGGAGGAGAAAAGAAAGGGGAAAAAAAAAAAAAAAAAAAGCAAAAGAAAGAAGCAAAAGGGGAAAAAAAAAAAAAAAAAGCCCCGAACCAGCCCACTTTTGGATGCGATGCGAGGCCAATCAGGCGCCGGGAGCCCCGCCTGCCTCCCAAGTGTCAACCCCAGCCCGTTACTCTCCCCGCGTTAACCCCTTCAGGCCAGGCTCTTCCCGGCCCGCTCTGATGCAGCCCCCTTCGGGGTGGGTTTGCTCCAGGGGGCTGCTCCTCTGTTGCCCTCCTTACCAAGGCAGGATTTGCCCTATGGGGCTGCCCCATCGCTGGCCAGGTTGGGCTTGGAGCAACCTGGTCCCTGCCCGTGGAACCGGATGAGCTTTAAGGTCCTTTCCAACCCCAACCACACCATGATTCCCCCTCCTCATTTCCCCCCCCCCCCCCCGCATCCCTCCACTGCTGGCAAGCACCAGGCCTTTGCCAGCTGGAAAGCATCTCATTCCAGCCTGGAAGGCAGAAGGTGCCTCCGGAGACTCCCCCCTTCCTGGTTCCCATGTCCTTTTGCTTAGCCAAGGGCACAGAGGGCTGTGGGCCCCAGGGAAAGCTCCAGCACTGACACGGACAAGGAGGTTTCCATGCCCTGAGCAAACAGCTGGGCCCACATGGGGTTTGCTCCAGCTGGAAGCAGACCACAGCCTCAACCAGCCTTGCAATGGAGTTTTGCCTTGTGTCCGTGCTCCCTTTTACACCCCTCCGGGGCTGTAAGAGCCTCAGGTAAAACGCAAACAGCAGGAGATGGGCAGGAGCCCGCTCAGCACCAGGGAACAACCAGCTCCAATGGAGAAAGGGAGATTGCTCTTTACGTATTACTCCTGCTTTCCTTTTAAGCCTCGTTAGCTCATGAGATTCCTGGCCTCTGGAATGCCCTTTGTGCCCAGGAGATACCCTTGAAGGAGTTCATCCTGCTCCATACCCTCATCTTCAAGGAGCAGTGGATGCTCAGGACTGGGTTTGTGCTCCTTTAACCTTGCTCTGGGTGCCAGCCCAAGGACCAGCTCCTCTAAACCCTTCTTTTCCTTCCCCTCCCCTAATCCTAAGAAGATCCAAAAGGATAAAGCACCATTTGGCACCTCAGGATTCCTGGGAAACCAGGACCCAGGCAGAGCTGAGCAGCAGGGATAGAGGCTGCGCTCCCTTTGCTCCAGCATGGATTTACATCTGCCTCTCTATTATTATCTCCACTTAAAAGCCCCATCCCTACCTATGTAGTAAACACAGCCCTGGCTCTAAATAGCAGCGCTGCTCAGGGCCAGGGCTCTGGTTACTTGGCTTTTTAAAGCGTGGTTTGTGACTGTGTATGTGTGTGTGTGGGGAAATAGGGAGATTAATAGGAGTAAAGGTAAAGAGCAGCCCCATGTACGGTGTGGTTGGGTCTGTGTAGTGAAAGGGGGATGGCTTTAAGCTGAAACAGGGGAGATTGAGATGGGGTATAAGGAAGCTCTTCCCTGTGAGGATGCTGAGGCGCTGGCATCGGGTACCCAGAGGAGCTGTGGCTGCCCCATCCCTGCCAGTGTCCAAGGTACCCCTGCCCATGGCACCGGATGAGCTTTGAGGTCCCTTCCAACCCATCCCATGCCGAGCCGGTGCCCCTGCTCTGACCCAGGACAGGTGAAGGCTGCGGGCGGCACAGGGCCCGTCTCTCCAACAGGATGCAGTTTATTCCCGGCTTTCCGCTCTCGGAGCTGCCCCTTTGATCCCGGAGGACGCGCTCGAGTCCTGGCTCGAAGGCGCTGCTGGTTTCCATTAGCGGCTCCGCTCCGCACACAGGAGCTGGAATTGCTTGTGGCCTCGCTGGGCTCTTCATAACCCAGCTCAAAGGGATGCGGGGAGGCAATAACATCCAAAGCATCCCAAGGCTTTTTTCTGGGGGGGTCCTGCTTAGAATCATGGAATGGGTTGGAAGGGACCTTAAAGCTCACCCAGTTCCAACCCTTTCCATGACAGCAGGTTGGTCCAAGCCCCATTCCCACCCCGTTGCAGGACACGCTGCCACCAAACCCCACTTACAGCCCTCTTACCTCTTAAGGGGCTGTCTGAGCATATGGAAGCCATTTACTCCCCACTCGCTGTGATTTAAAGTCCCTTTTGATCACGCCTGCCCCCCCCATCCTCAGCTCTGCAGATCCATGCGGATCCATTGCATCCTTCCCGGGGGACTGAGCCTGCCACCCATTTCCCAGGGAATTCTGGCTCCCAGGATGAGGCCCCAGTTGCATTCACTGCTCCTGCCCTGCAGCACTGAGATTGCCCCCTTTCAGGGCTCTGTGTGATGCTTTGCTGTGCCCTCCTTGCCTTGCCAACGGCATCACGTCCCCATCTGCAGTGCCAGGCTGATGCTGTGGCCATTCCCTTCTTTGTTTTCGCTATTCCCTCCTTTCAGCCCCCGGAAAACATTTGGGATAATCATTTCCCATCAATAAACGTTACCACTAGATGTCAGTGGCTCCCTATGGAGGAAATCCTACATCCATCCCTGCGAGTCGGCTGTCCTGGAGCAGACCCTGCAACAGCAACAGGAGAGTGAAGGGTGCTGCAGCCAGCACCAAACCCACCTGATGGCAAGAAGAAAGGGCATAATTCCATCAGTTTTCCTTTTGAAGGCAGCAAGCGGGAAGAAATCTCTGCCAGGAAAGCATCTGGGCTTCAAATCACAGCCCTGGCCTTGCGTGCTTCCGATTTACCTTCAGTAGAAGCCTCTTAGCTGCAAGGATGGCAAGTGAGGCTCGAGGAAAGGATTTCTGGCCTTATATTCGCATGGGATTTGGGGCTTGATTTGGAGCAGGTGAGAAGTGGGAAGTGAATTACATAGCAAAATCCCATGATCGATCGGGAATCACTGCACTGCACTGCTGCAGCCACAAGAGGACATCCCTGCCTTACAAGTGATGGTTGATATGCCTTTGGTACCCCCAAACCCCTTGAATAAATGGGTTTTCCTTCCTCTTAATGCACTGTACGAGCTTCCCCAAGCGCAGCATCCCATCCCTGGGGATGTGCATCAACAGCACAGGATTGGCAGCCGAGAGCGATGCTGTGGGGAAACCGTAAATCCCACTGGATGCTTTAAACGTGGGGAAATCAGACTTTCAGGCTTAGGGAAGAGCAGGGATAGCTCTTTCCTAAGGCAGGGTCTCCATTTAGCAGCTGAATGTGCCACTTCCAAAACCTCTTGGTGCTCTGGACAAGCTTATGGAGCTGTGCACCATAAGCCGGGTGCATCGGGAGTAAAGGGCTGTGATTTGGTTTGCCTTGATTTTAAAGGATTCTCCCTCTGATTTCCAAACCCTCTTAAGGCACCTCCATAGGGATCCTCCGTTCTTAATCTCATTTTGACGTGTAACGCCAGCAGTCGCATTCAGTCGCCTTTCATGCCTCGATTTGCAGAGCAATGAGGTCTCACCAGAGGGCAACCTTGCCTCAGGGTGGGTTTGGAGCTCCGCTGGGAGGAAAGCAGGTTTATGGCCTTCCCCAAATCCAGGTTTAAATCCTATTTCCAAATCCCTCCCCCAGGCTTTGTGCTCCTTGGGGAGCTGCTTCTCTGCATCCTTTGGACAACCTTTCAGGCTTACCCAGATCTGCAGCATCTCCCTTGGTGTCTCCCTGCATCTTCTCCTTTATGCATCTCCGAAATGAGCATCCCATAAAGCGAATCCATCAAGGACGGACCCTGTCTCAGGCAGGTGAAGAGAGAGGGGAATCTGGCATGATTTCTGTGTCATAGAACCATAAAATCACAGGCTGGTTTGGGTTGGAAGGGACCTTAAAGCTCATCTGCTTTCCGCACACCTTGCTATTCCCATATCGAAGCCTTGATGCCAGAGGTGACGTTATGTGTCGGGACCATGAGAGAAGGCAGCAGCGATGCTCCTGCTGCAGGAGCAATGAGGTGAGGCACAGGGATCCTTGTGTGCATCACCTCTGCATGGGATGGGGGGGAAGAGGCTGATTTGGTTCCTGTTGTGTTGCAGGCGCCCTCGAAGACGTTTCAATCTCAGATCCTCTCTCACGGGGCAGGTAAAGCGCTGCTGCATGGGAAACCCAACGCAAAGCATCCAGTCCTTATCATCAGAGCCAGCCTGAATCCAATGAAACTCAGCATCTTCCTGGAGCAAGGACGGGGCAGGGTTTGGGTCACAAAGCCCTGGCGTGCTGGGGCTTCTTGCACATCTCGCCCTCACTGACCCTATCCAGACCCAGCCAGCTTTTATTCTCCAAGCCTTGCTTTCCTGGAAAGCCATCCCTAACAACTCGCTTTGACTCATCTTCAGTCCCTGGAGAGGATCCTCCTTCCTTGCCCATATGGTTCGGAGCTGGGAGAGCACAGCCTGAACCTTTGGGTGAGAGCCCAGGCCTCTGATCTGCCAACCTTCCAGACAAAGACAAGTGAAGGGCTCACGACGCCAGCTTTCCTCTGCCTGCAGCCTCCCCTCTCTGCCTCTGGCCTGGAGATGTGCTCGATTTCATGCCGTTTCTTCCATGATCCGGAATACCCAGGGGATAAGGGAGGGTTTGGGGGTGGGTTTTTGCTCCTCTTCTAGTTCTAAATGGCACGGCAACAGGGATGAAAGGGAAGGACTTGTCATCATTCCCCAGAGGTGAAGGTGGCAGAAGGAGTGTCCACACTGCAGACCACCTCACACTGGCATTTCAGGATCAGGGTGAGCTATAGGTTAGAGCTGGCTGAGATGGGGTTTACCTTAAAGTGGTTTCTAGGCAAAAATCGAAGTAGAAGCCAAATTTACCTTATATACCTTATAGTTACCTTATATACCTTATAGTTACCTTATATACCTTAGTCTGAAGCTGTTCGGTGAGGTCCAAAGGCATCTTCCTTCTCCATTCCTTGCTGACCATGTGCTTCCCTTTAGGTCACCTGTATCCATCCCATTCCCATCAGATCCAGGCAAACTACAGGGGGGCTGAAGAGCATCCAGCTTCATCCCCAAGCACCTGGAAAGATGGGGAGTGAGATCCAGGTGTTCTCTTGGGCCTGCTCCTTTGTGCCGATGGAAAGGGCTGGGGAGAGCCCTAAAGAAGGGACCTGCCTGCTCCCGCCTGGCCCTCACCCTCCTCCTGTGGCTGGTCCCTGTGATCTCCCCTTTGAAGGCACAACAGAGATGTCCCCTTTGCCCACCCTGGTTTGGGAGGGATGTGCCATGGAGATGCCACAACCTTGGGACAGCTCCAGGGCTTGGTCTGGGTCATCCCCACATCACGTCCTTGAGCTGGAGGATAAATGGGACACAGATGTGCCTCGCTCCTTGTCTGGTACAGGGGGAGCCCTAAGGGCAATATGTGCCCCATAGACCCAGCAGGTTTCCTGCAGCACACAGTCTGGCTTGCAATCAGAGCTCTGTCTTTGGGTAGGTGATTCCCACCTCATCCCAGCTGATCCAGGAGAAATTCCCTCCTGGCACCTCAAGATGCTCGAGGTTGTGTCCTCTCCCTGTGCTGCCTGCTTTCTCTCTGTGGGCACAGGGATCCAAACAAAACCCTGGATTCACTGAGCCCAGTGCACTCTGATGATGATCTTGGGTCACAGGTTGAGCTGCAGGGCACACAGCCAAGCAAACCACAGCATGGGGAAGCACTGGCACTGCTTATTGCTGCCCATAAACCTATTCCTCAGGCACAGACAGTTACTGAGGGCTCCTCATTGCTCTCCTTTTAGTGGTCCTGCTCCCCAAACCCCCTCATCTTCCTACCTCCCAATCGCCTCTTCCACCCCTGCATCCTTCCTGGTCCCAAGCGCTGCTCTGATGGACACCCCGTCTGGAAGCACAAAAGATGGGGCTGCAATGAACTGTCCCGAACCAGCATGGAGGAGGGGGATTCCAGCTTCCCTGCACACCCCTGTCCTGACCACAGCCTCCTCCTTGCTGGGGGGGGGGGGCACAGAGCTTCATCCCACCCCTTCGCCTGGAGCATGAGTGGGGAGCAGCAGGAGGGAGCCTGGCAGACGGGAGCATCCCTGCGGGCTGCAGGGTCCCCTTTGGCACTGCAAGAATACAACTGAAGAGGGTCCCCATCCCACCCCACATTCCTGTCCTATCCCACATCCCCATCCCATCCCACATCCCTATCCCACTCCACATCCCCATCCCAGTCCTCTGTCCCATTCCATTTCATTCCATCCCATTCCACACCCCCATCCCATCCCACCCCATATTCCTGTCCTATCCCACATCCCCATCCTACTCCTCTGTCCCATTCCATTTCATTCCATCCCATTCCACACCCCCACCCCAACCCATAATCCTGTCCTATCCCACATCCCCATTCCTTCCCACATCCCCATCCCACTCCTCCGTCCCATTCCATTTCATTCCATCCCATTCCACAACCCCATCCCATCCCATCCCACCCCATATTTCTGTCCTACCCCACATCCCCATCCCACTCCTCCGTCCCATTCCATTTCATTCCATCCCATTCCACAACCCCATCCCATCCCATCCCACCCCATATTTCTGTCCTACCCCACATCCCCATCCCACTCCTCTGTCCCATTCTATTTCATTGCCTCCCATTCCACACCCCCATCCCACCCCACATCCCCATCCCACTCCCCTGTCCCATTCCACTTCATCCCATCCCATTCCATCCCATCCCATTCCACACCCCCATCCCACATCCCCATCCCACTCCCCTGTCCCATTCCACTTCATCCCATCCCATTCCATCCCATCCCACCCCACACCCCCATCCCACCCCACATCCCCATCCCACTCCCCTGTCCCATTCCACTTCATCCCATCCCATTCCATCCCATCCCACCCCACACCCCCATCCCACCCCACATCCCCATCCCACTCCCCTGTCCCATTCCACTTCATCCCATCCCATTCCACACCCCCATCCCGTCCCACACCCCCACCTTCCCATGCCATGCCATGCCATCCTATCCCATTCCCCTTATCCCATTCCACCCTATCCCATTCCCCATCCGCTGTCATTCCCCCCATTCCATCCCATGCTATCTCATCCTACCTTCCCAGGCCATCCCACCCCCTCATCCCATCCCTGCCCATCCCACCCCATTCCACTTCAGCCCATCCCATCCCACCCCCCCCCCCCCCGCTCTATCCCATCCCACCCTCCGCGGTCCCGCCCCGGGCGGAGCTCGGCTCCGCCGGCCCCGCTGCTCCGGGCTCTCCCGCCCCGTCCGCCCGCATAAAACCGCTCCGCTCCCCGCACCGCAGGTACCGGCGGGGCAGGCGGCTCGCACGGCCCCATCCAACACAAGGAAGGAAGGGGGGGGGGGGGGGCCCGATCCGCTTCATCCCCCCCGATGTGATCCCACCGGGACGATGCTGCCGCTGCTGCCGCTGCTGCTGTTGGGCTCCCGAGGGCTGAGCCTGCCCCTGGACGACACCGAGGTGGTGACCCCGCTCCGCCTGGACCCGGACATCAACGGCAGATCCTACTTCAGGCGGGGGCCGGCAGAGCCGCCCCGGGGGGGGCAGGCGGTGGTTTTCCAGCTCTCGGCTTTCGGCGAGGATTTCTACCTCCACCTCACCCCCGACGCCCACTTCATCGCGCCCGCCTTCGCCTCGCATTACCTGGGGGCCGCAGCCCGGCCCGGCCCTGCCCTCCGGCACTGCTTCTATTCAGGGGATGTCAACGCGGACCGGGAGTCCTTCGCCGCCCTCAGCCTCTGCGGGGGGCTCCGGGGGGCTTTCGGCTACCGAGGAGCCGAGTACATCATCAGCCCGCTGGCTGCGGGCGCGGCAGGAGGGGAGCATCGCCTGCAGCGCCGCAGCCCCGGCCGCCCCGTCGGGGCCGGAGCATCCCGCTGCGCCGTGGGCTCCGGGCTCACCCCCGGCGTGCTGCAGGCGCTGGATAAGTACCGGGGACGGGGGAAAGGGGGGAAAGGGGGTCGGGCCAAGCGCTTTGCCTCGGTGCCCCGGTACGTGGAGACGTTGGTGGTGGCTGATGAGTCGATGGTGAAGTTCCATGGGGATGATCTCCAGCACTACCTGCTCACGCTGATGGCCACGGCCGCCCGCCTCTACAAGCACCCCAGCATCCGGAACCCCATCCAGATCTCCGTGGTCAAGTTCCTCCTCATCGGGCAGGATGACAAAGGGCCCAAAGTGACCGGGAATGCCGCCCTCACCCTCCGCAACTTCTGTGCCTGGCAGAAGAAGTGGAACAAGGGCAGCGACAAGCACCCCGAGTACTGGGACACCGCCATCCTCTTCACCAAGCAGGTGGGTGCAAGGGGGAGGTGACCCTGAGATGCTGCCCCCCCCGTTTCAAGGAGACCCACACCGTGCCCCTGCCATCTCACCCCACCTCTAGCGCAGGCTTGTGGCTGATCCCTCTTTCCCAATGGATCCTTACGCTGCTGGGGCGGTGTGGACCAAGCTCCCTAGAGCCAGCCCTTGCTGGCAGGGGGCTGAGTGAGGCCAAGGGGTGTCCCCGTGGGCAGAACCTTGCTGCTCCATCCCCAGGCTCCTGGCAGGAGCCGCAGCGGCTCTGGCACAGGGAGCAGCCACCCCAAAACAGGGGGTGTGAGCCCAGAAGAGGAGGAGCATGGCCCTGATTCCCTGTCCTTGGCTGGGAATTGCTCGCGGTGAAGCATCCCACCTCTCTCCCTGCTCCCTCTGACTCATGCGAGGTCCTCCTGAGAACCTGGAGCTCTCCTGCGTGCTGGCTGCTCCGCATGGACCTCGCTCAGGGCTGGAAGGAGAGCACCAGAGATGGAGCCAGCGCTTGCAGAGCTCGCAGGGGGGAGAGGTGAGGGTGTCCCCCACCTCTGCCATGTGAAAAAGGCCTTTTCCTCACCTCTGGAATGGGCTCTGCAGCTCCGTGGGGCAGCTGCATTATCCCTCTTGGATTAAACCGGGTGACATGGAAGCGGTGCCAATCCCTGCCCAGATGTTTTAGGATGAGGGACAGGTCAGGAGCTCCCCTCAACAGCAGGGACACCATTCCCAAAGCACCTTTCCAGGTCAAGCACTCGTGGCTGGGAAGGATGCAGCATCCAGTTTAGTTCAGCTGCCTCTACCCTGGCATCAGCGCATTCCTGGAGCAGGAATGATGAGAGACCTCGTCCTGTCCATCCTCCTTGTCCCTGGGCAGGGACCACATCCTCCATCCAGCTGTAAATCCCACTGGAGCACAGGCAGGGTCAAACCCCAAACAGCTCCATCCCTGATGGAAACCCACCGAGGTCACCGGAGCCACACATGGGTCAGATTCGATCCCAGCGATTCCAAGGCTGCGGATCACGGCCGGGCTGCATTCCTTATACATTGCTAACCCAGCCATTCCTGAAACCCCAAGGCAAGCTCGGTGCAGAGGAGACATCTGCCTTCCTTGAGTGCATCCATCTGTGGTCCCCTGACACCCCAATGCATCGCTCCCTGCCAAAAAGCTGTTACAAAAGCCCCCGACTTAGGTTTCACCTCCAGCCCTGTTGATAGGCAGCTTCCAGTTGTTCCAATGGGGCTGTCCTCTCCCGCTTGGCTCTGCTCCATCCCGACGTCGCCCGCGCTGGATTGTGGATTTGGGGATCTCGGTCCTGATGGGTGCACATCTACCAGCAGCCATGGCCCTGGGACCTTCCTACCTGAGCTGGTGCTTGCTGGAGCCTTCAACTGCATTCCTGCCCCTTGGAAGCAGCATCACACACCGCAGCGAAGGGCTTCTCATCCTCCATGTCCCACCAGCCAAACATCTTCGACCAAATGCACTAAGGAACAGCTGGAATCTGAACCGGGAATCCTGTGTTTAAGGCTCAGTCTGTTGGGGTTGCTTTGGATGCACACGGGAAGCCCCCATGGAAGGAGAGCGGTCCCCCTGTGGAGGTGAATCAGTGCCCAAGGATCCCTTCTATCTGACCTGCAGAACATCTCGGGATGCTCCCAAGGGGATGAAGAAAAGCCTTGGAAGTGCCCACAGGGGAAGGTCAGGATGGAAGGAGAGTCCCAGGGAGCTGCTTGGGCTTGGGGCACTGAGCATCCCCCCTTGTCTTTGGGCTGGCAGTGGTGGGTATCAGTGGCAGTGTACTCAAGGCAGAGCTGCTCCTTTGCCTGCTGCTGTCCCCCTTTAAACCTCTGGAGCTCCTCTCTGCTCCCCTCCGTTGCTCCATCCTTGCGTTGCTTCCCATCCCGCAGCCCTGCAAGCACCCCTGGGGTCGATCAGGACCTCTTATTAGAGCCCAAAGATGCTGCCCCAGGAGGCTGCAGCTTGGGGTTGGGGAACACCCCATTCAGAGCTGCTCTCCATGTACCCCACAGCAGCAGCAGCAGTGGGTCCGTGTGTCAGTGCAGGTGATGGGTCAGGAGCCCAAACCTCGCTGCTCCAGCAGCAGTGCAAAGAGCAGGGGGTGTGAGTGCATCACCTCTTCCCTGTGATGCTGTGTCACCCATTTGGACCCAGCATCACCCCCAGAACCCCAGCTTGGGCAAGCTGCATCCCTGGCATGATGCTCAGCGTGGCAACACCCCGGTTCCTCAGGACAAGGAAGCCTGCATCAGGCTCGCCAGCCCCATTTAAGCCACCTGGGATTCGGGATGCCACCAACTTGTCCCTGTGCGTTGATGGGTGGTGGGATCGTGGATGCAATGAGGTTGTGCAATGAGGTTTTCCAGCCAGAGCCGCAGCCTCCCGGCTCCGTGGCCACTTCAGCTCCTGTTAAAGCCATCTGGGGCTCTCTGGAGCCATCGGGACTGTTCTTTACCCACGGCTGAACCTGCCTGAGCTTGGAATCCTCACTGGAAACGCTGGCAGAGCTGCTCGTGTGAGGCTTCAAGCGGCGCCTTGGCCGGGGAGCACTGAGCATGAATCACACTTATTTATAGCCCAGAGAGTCCCTTAAGTTTCCCTTTCATGTGGAAAGCAGCTCCCTGCCTCCTGCGTGGCCTCCAGGGCAGCTCCCGGCCCCATTGGGACCGCATTGAGGGATGCGGGTGATGCTCCATCCCCATCAGCACCAAGGCTGCAGCCTCAAATGGACCTTTAATTGGCACAAGCACCTTTGGCTCATGAAGAAGGGCAGATCCATTGATGATGAGCCCCTTCCCATCCTCTGTCCCAGCAGCATTGACATGGGATCTGGTCATCCTTGATGGCTTCTTCTTCCGTCAGCGGTGCTTGGGATGGATGCAAAGTGTCTTGGAGAGGCAGGAACACTTCCCACAGCCTTGGGAACCTCTGGACCCAGTCCAGGAGTTCCTTGTTCCTAGGAGGAAGTAGAGAAATGAGGTTGAGAAAAGGGTCAAGGCACCAAGGCCAAGTGCCTTCCCATCCGCCCATCTGGGTCTGCTCCTTGAGCTGGCATTGAAGGATGGAGCCATCTGGGTCTGCTCCTTGAGCTGGCATTGAAGGATGGAGCCAGAATGACTCCATCCCAATGACTCCGATGCCAAAACCACCTCCACCTTGGGCAGAGGAGCTGGGTGGGGGGGAAAAGCTGTCACTGAGGGTGCCTGGGAGGATGCTGTGCCCAGTAAGGGTGAATGCAAACACCCCTGGTAGGGGTCAGGGTTGAGGCTTCCAGCCCAGCGGTCCCCATCCCTTTGGGCTGCAGTCTGGGATCAGCTCCCCATGGGATGCTTGGGCTGGGATGGGGAGCAGGGATGCTGGTGCTGTTCCGTGGGGATAACCCCTTGTCTCCATCCCCTGCAGGACCTGTGCGGGGCCACCACGTGCGACACGCTGGGGATGGCGGATGTGGGTACCATGTGTGATCCCAAGCGGAGCTGCTCCGTCATCGAGGACGATGGGCTGCCCTCGGCTTTCACCACTGCCCACGAGCTGGGTAAGGCTCCCGCTCTCCGATTCCTGCCGGGAGGAATGCCAGGAGCTCCGAAATAACCCTGCTCCGGAAGATGAGACAATACCCGGTGTCTGGAGACGGGGAAACTCCACCTTGGGGCATGAGACCCGGCTGGGAGAGAGCTGCTGGGGAAGCAAAAGGCTTTGCTGTTGTGGTTGCTACCTGGGCTGTGCTTGCAGCATCCTTTGGGATATGCCCATAGGCCTGGAACAACAGGAACCTACCTCTGGAGACACTTGTGGTGCTTGGCGGGAGGAGGAAGAGGAGGAAGGAGGGGGTTGAGCGCTGAAGTTTCCTTCTCTTTGCCATTTCCCTTCCTTTCCACATGCACAGAGCAGCCGGGACAGTGGGAATGGTGCTCGCCCTGTAAGCTCCTGCTGCTTGTGCGGAGCCTCATCCTTCCTCATGGGTCTCCATCCTTACAATCCCTGCAAGGCTCTGCCCCACTCCGTGCCTCCGTTCTCCCCATTGCAAGAAGCTTGTCCCTCTGTTCCAAGCCGTGTTAGCCACGCTGTCCCTCTTTATCCCTTTCCCAGGCCATGTCTTCAACATGCCCCACGACAACGTGAAGGCCTGTGAGGAGGTCTTTGGCCGGCTGAAGACCAACCACATGATGTCCCCTACCCTCATCCAGATCGACCGTGCCAACCCCTGGTCAGCCTGCAGCGCTGCCATCATCACCGACTTCCTCGACAGTGGCCATGGTGAGCCCTCGTACCTGTATCCTGTCCCTGGGGAGCAGGATCCATGCTTGGGGATGGTTGACGGGCTGTGGAGCAGCTCTTCTCCCCACCCTGCAGAGATAGAAGGAATGGGATCACCACCTCTGGAAGATGACATGCATGCATTCAAGGCCCTCAGTGCCATGGGTTAGTGCTGGAGAACGGTTGGACTTGATGATCTTAATGCTCTTTTCCAACCTGATTGATTCCACGATTCCACCTGAGGGTAGCATGGGGTTGGGATAGCTTTGCCCATCCATCCCCACAATGGTCCATACAACCCCCCAGGAACCCCCCAGACCTCCCCATCCTCCCCGCTGCAGGAGACTGCTTGCTGGACCAGCCGGCCAAGCCCATCCCGCTGCCCGAAGACCTGCCCGGGTCGAGCTACAGCCTGAACCAGCAGTGCGAGCTGGCCTTCGGGGTGGGCTCCAAGCCCTGCCCTTACATGCAGTACTGCGCCAAGCTGTGGTGCACGGGCAAGGCACGGGGCCAGATCGTCTGCCAGACCCGGCACTTCCCCTGGGCCGACGGCACGAGCTGTGGTGAGGGGCGCTTCTGCCTCAAGGGCTCCTGCGTTGAGAGGCACAACATCAGTAAGTACAGGGTGAGTACCTGCACCCCGCGCCGTGGGGTCACCCCGGGCTGAGGGATGGATCCTCCCGGTGCTGGGGACACAAGGATGCGCGAAGAGATGGAGGTCGCTTGGGTGCTGCGTGTTGCGCAAGGAGGGATGATGCTCTGCCTCGTCCAGCCCCACATGGGGTTGGGAGCAATTGGAAGAGGTTTTGCTCACAAAAGGAGGCTTAGAGAGCCTGCTCTGTTGAGCCCCAAATGGGCCTGGGGGCATCTGAAAGGTGTTTTGCTTGCCAAGGGATGCTGAGAGGTGCTGCTCCATCCAGCCCCAAATGGGTTTAGGAGCAACTGGAAAGGGTTTTGATTTATAAGGGATGCTGAAAGCCCCTGCTCCATCCAGCCCCAGATGGTTTAGGAGCAACTGGAAAGGGTTTTGATTTATAAGGGATGCTGAAAGCCCCTGCTCCATCCAGCCCCAGATGGGTCTGGGGGCATCTGGAAGAGGTTTTGCTTGCCAAGGGATGCCGAGAGGTGCTGCTCCATCCAGCCCCAAATGGGTTTAGGAGCAACTGGAAAGGGTTTTGATTTATAAGGGATGCTGAAAGCCCCTGCTCCATCCAGTCCCAAATGGGTTTGGGGGTATCTGGCAGTGGTTTTGCTTGCCAAGGGATGCTGAGAACCCCTGCTCGGGATGGAGCTGCTGGTAACGGGGATGCAGCATCTCATCCCAAGGGGATGCAGCATCTCATCCCACCGCATCCCCGCAGGTGGATGGTGGCTGGGCCAAGTGGGCGCCCTATGGGCAGTGCTCGAGGACGTGCGGTGGAGGGGTGCAGCTGGCCAAGCGGGAGTGCACCCACCCCGTGCCTGCCAATGGGGGCTCCTACTGCGAGGGCATCCGCGTCAAGTACCGCTCCTGCAACCTGGAGCCCTGCTCTGCTGCAGGTAAGGGCTCGCGTGCTCCTGGCTCTCTGCATGGCCTGTGACAGCCCCTAAACATGGAGCCCGAGCTCCATAGAATGGTTTGGGTTGGAAGGGACCTTAAAGCTCATCCAGTTCCATGGGAAGGGACGCCTTCCACTGGAGCAGGTTGCTCCAAGCCCCTGTGTCCAACCTGGCCTTGAACACTGCCAGGGATGGGGCAGCCACATCCCCAGTCCCATGCACATCCAACTTCTTTTTCCAGTGCCGGGAAAGAGCTTCCGTGAGGAGCAGTGTGAAGCCTTCAACGGATACAGCCACAGCACCAACCGCCTCACCGCATCCGTCTCCTGGGTCCCCAAATACTCCGGTGTCTCCCCCCGGGATAAATGCAAGCTCATCTGCCGAGCCAATGGCACCGGTTACTTCTACGTGCTGGCACCCAAGGTGGGTGAGGGACCCCCGTGGTCACCATCAGGGCTGTGGGATGGCTCCGGCGTGCCTGGAAATGAAGGATTTCTCCTTGCTTTGTGGGCAGTTGTGGTAGATGAAGGAGTGGATCAGCCTGGATGTGCCTGCTTCCTTCTTCCAGGGCTGGAGCCGGTCCATGGAGGGTCTTCTATGGGGCTTGTAAAGGTGCATCTGGGATATGCACACAGATAAAGGATGGCCATTGCAGGTGTGGGCAGGGTGTGTTCCCTTTGCAGCAGTGCAATGGAAAGAGCAGAGTGAAGGGATGCAGTGCCACCAGAGGCCCTAATGATCCCAGGTGCCAAGCAGAGCGTGAGCAAAGGGTGATGTGGTGCCTGCCGGCACCTCCTCAGGACTCCTTGGATGGATCTGGGTGGCAAAGGGAAACACAGCAGTTGTTTTGCTTGTGCAGGTTGTGGACGGGACCCCTTGCTCCCCAGACTCCACCTCGGTCTGCGTGCAGGGCAAATGCATCAAAGCGGGTTGTGATGGGAAGCTGGGCTCCAAGAAGAAGTTTGACAAGTGCAGTGTCTGCGGAGGAGACAACAAGAGCTGCAAGAAGGTCTCAGGCTTGTTCACCAAACCCATGTAAGTGTTCGGTGGCCACGTGTGCTTCCTGGGGGCAGGAAGGCCATGGAGATGGTTGAGGGTTGGGAATAGATGATCTTGAAGGTCCCTTCAAACCCAAACCATTCTATGGTGATGGGTCTAAGTTCATCCCGAGCAAAACCTCCTGGTGCCAATGCCCATCACTGCATGGAGAGCTGGGCTAGCTCTGCAGGGGAAGCAGGACACATTTAACCTGCTGTTGGTTTGTGATGGTACATCCCACGCTGATGGTACCGTGTTACATCCCACGCTGATGGTACCGTGGTACGTCCACGCTGATGGTACTGTGGTACCTCCATCCTGTTGACCCACAGGAACTGAAGCACCTTCCTATACGCTCAGCTTAGATAAAACTCAGCGTAAGGAGCAGATTCCAAATGAGCTCCATAGGAGATACCCCTGGGACGGGAAGATCTTGAGACCCCATCCCAATGGGATGTGCTCCTGCTTAATGCCTTGCCCTTCCCTTCCAGGCATGGCTACAACTTCGTGGTGGTCATCCCCGCGGGAGCCTCCAACATCGACATCAGGCAGCGGGGCTACAAGGGGCTCATCAGCGACGACAATTACCTGGCGCTGAAGAACGGGCAGGGCAAGTACCTGCTCAACGGGCACTTCATCGTGTCCGCAGTGGAGAGGGACCTCATGGTGAAGGGCAGTGTCCTGCGGTACAGCGGCACCGGCACCGCCGTCGAGAGCCTCCAGGCCTTCAAACCCATCCAGGAGCCCCTGACCCTGGAGGTGCTGTCCGTGGGGAAGATGACCCCTCCGCGGGTGCGCTACTCCTTCTACCTCCCCAAGGAGAGCAAGGAGGACAAAGGCTCCTATAGGAAGGAGGGCAGGACCCCGCCGGACCTCAACAACAGCGTCCTCAGCCTGTCCAACCGCTTGGACGGGGGGAGGCCAAGCTACAAACGTCCCTCCTACAAGTGGGCAGCGGGCGGATGGGAAGCGTGCTCCGTGACCTGCGGCGATGGGATGCAGAAGCGCTCCGTGGCTTGCCAGGACTCCTACGGGCAACCCGCGGCCGAGTGCGATGCTGCGCAGCGCCCGGCTGAGGTCCGGCTCTGCGGGGAGCCCTGCCCCATCTGGGATGCTGGACCGTGGTCCCCCTGCTCCAAAAGCTGCGGTCGTGGGTTCAAGAGGCGGGCGCTGAAGTGCTCGGTCCCAACCGGGCGCCTGCTCCCGCGGGAGAGCTGCAATTCCCGCAGGAAGCCGCAGGAGCTGGATTTCTGCACCTTGAGGCCGTGCTGAGCTGGATGCAGGGGTGCTGCGTGAGGAAGGGCATGGTGCTCCTCCGGCTGGGGATGGGGGAGATGTCCATAGCACATAGAAAACGGGGGGGTGGGGGGGGTGGGGAATGGAATAAACCCAAAGGGACCGAGCACACTCACCCCATAGGCCTGGTGGGATGTCACCCACCAGGTCGCTCGGAGACAGAGGGGGACCAAACATCTACCTCGAAGCTGCTGAATGACGCGGAAACCCATCGGCAGAGGCTGGGAGCGATGGGAACGAGGAGGAGCACTGCCCGGGATGGATCCGAGTACAGGGAGATGCCCCTATATTGCACAGCCAAAGCCACCCCTGTCTTCCCAAAGGCCCAGCCTACCTCCGCCCCTCCTTGGGCTCCCCCCCAACACTCGTGCTCAATGGGACCAAAACGGATTTAGCAATGCAATGATGGCAAATGACATTGTCCAACCACCGAGGTGCTGGGACTGATGCTTCCACTGGTGAGGACTCACAGCCTACGGTGGTCCTTTGAGCCCCAGCAGCATCCCTGGGCCAGGCTGGAAGGTGGTGGCTTCATTGCGGTTTTCTCCTCCTGTTTATGACCTGACCAGTGTAGATTTTATGGTGCTTAACTCTGTATTGTTTTAACCTCCTTCCTTCCCCCTCCATCCCAATGGATGTAAACCTGGTGGAGCGGGGACGGCGGTATTCCCAGGGGGCTCTCACACCTGGATGAGGGTTTCCTATGGTGCTTTGGGATGGGGTTGTGTGAGCATCCTTTGCGTCACTGGATGCTCCTTCACACCCTGATCCAGGGCAGGTTCTAAACCACCCGCCTGAAGCTTTTCAGGGCTAACAGGGATCACTCTGGAGCTGAGATTGGAGCTGGCATCCCAAACCAAGCAACTGTACTGTAGTGTATGGGGCCAGACACAGCCCCACAGGTCACTGGTACTTGACTCTGTGGAAATGGTGCTCACTGCTTAACGGGACCAGTTTGCTGTGCACAGAGAGCCCACTGCCCTCCAGTGGGAAAGGGGCTCGGTGGGGCATGGACATGCAGAGGAAGAGGTGGCTTGGAGCCTCTCACTACAACCAGTTTCCCCCTCCAGGGTTTGGTGCAGGGTTTGTTCTGTACCTCAGATCATGCCCATTGCGGCTGGAGGGGACCATTTACACATCACTTGGGTCTTTCACTCGGATCATATCAGGGACCACTTCACTTGTTGCTTTCTCACTGGTGAAGGTGCCTCTGAACCCATATGCTGTGACTGGGAGCAAGCCAGAGCCTCTGTATTGAGTGATGCAGTTACTGGGAGCAGCAGGAAGGAGCTCTAGGGAGAGATGATGAGGAGGCAGAAGATGCTGTCTCAGCAGCCAGAGGCTTGCTCAGTCCCATGCATGGAAACTCCTTGTACCCTTTCTGCCCCAATACTATGGGCAAAGGGAGGAAGATCACAAGGAGCAGGACAGAGGGAGTACAAGGATTGCCTTGCTAGACCTTTCCATCAGCTTACAAACTCCACATGACAACGTTTGGGGACCCATCCTCATGGATTGACATGGTGCCTTTTGAACACAGGAATGTCCTGGGTCTCCACACTGCTTGATAGAGTCATGGAATGGGTTGGGTTGGAAAGGACCTTAAGATCATCCAGTTCCAACCCCCTGCCCTGGGGCAGGGACGCCTCACACCAGACCACATCAGGAGCAGATGCTGTGGCTGCTCTGGGAATGGGATTCAATGCCCTAACAAATCCCTTCCAGGTCTCCATTCCCATCATCAGATCCCTTCCGGAGGGTTTTCCTGCAGAGCCAAGCTTCCATTCGGGGACAGAGCTCTGAGGAGCTGCCCTGTTGTCTCTTGCCACCCCCAAGAGATGGTTTCCAAGCCACTGAGAACCCATCAGCCTTGTCTATGGGGCGGGGAAGGACTCTTTGCGTGCGGTTCTTTTGCCAAGTGTGCAGCAAAAGGATGGAGATGCCACTCGGACTGGCTGCTCTGTGTATACCATGTATACTGATAGCAAACCTGAAATAAACTGTATTTAAAGCCACACGGCTCCCCAGGGCACACAGTGGTGCCCGTGTCCTTCACTTGGGGGCTGTGGAGCATCTCTTATCGCCGTCCCATTGGAAGCCTCAAAGAGGGTTGTTCTGACTTGCTTCTGCTACAGGATGCATTGTGGTCAGCAACAAAGGAGCCCGATGGGGACTTAGTCCCTGCACGGAGATGTTAAATGCATCAGGGTGGTTGGTTTGAGCCCGGGATCAGGATGCTCTTTGCCAGGGTTAACAGCAATATAGAGCTAAATGGGTTAATGCACACTGGAACAGCACTCTCACATCCTGGAACAACCCGTGTGCATGCATACCATTGTCTGGGACACACGTGCTGTTCCAGAGTCATCCGCTCCGTGTGCTGACAAAGCCTTAGTCACAGCCCATTCCCACATCACCTTGGGATGGTCCAGGAAGAGCAGGGTTAGGTTCGGCCATGAGCTGACCTGGCACAGCTGCTGGTGCCCGGAACACATCCCTGCTCATTCCCAGCACAACCACCCTGGGTCAGGGCCCTCTTTTCCTCTTATACCCATGCCAACGGTGAAATAAACCCCTTCCTTTCCATGGGACACGCCACCAGTTCCTGCAGGGCAATAAAGGATTGCTATCCTGTGCCTTTTCCCACAGGAAAGCTCAGTTTCAGCCCAAATACATCCAAAGGCTCCAGCTGCAAATAAGGGCAGCGAGGGCGATTTCCACCCTGTGCTGCAGCTATTCCCTTGGATAAGGAGGAGAAACCAAGTTAAAACCAATGCCTCACTCCTCCAGCACAAGATGCCTTTAAAAGTCACCCAGAGAGATAAAACCCCACAAGAACCCCAAGTATTTACCTGGAAAGAAACGGAGCATTGATGCCAGAACCCCCTGAATCCTGCTCTGTTGGCTCAGGGTGCTTTGCTGTAAGGAAGCAAAAGGACTTAATGGGATTGAGCCAAATACCCCCAGCTGGCACCAGGGAAGGGACACAGGTGATGTCCTGCATCCACATCAAGCCCAAAGCTGCAGGAATAGCTTCCCAATGCCAGAGAAATGATGGGGAGCATCATATGCAGCATCCAAGGGGAAGGGATGGCTTTTCCATGCACCAGGAGGTGCTGCCAGTGATGGTTCCCAGTGCTGTGACACTGTGTTTCGCTTCCCTTGGCTGTTAATTTGTCTTCTCTGGTAGATAATATAAGGCTAATCCTTACATTTTTCCCTGCATGGGACACTGATGCAATGGGAGAGTGATCCTGCAGGGGAAGGAAACCTGCAGCTTCCAAACCTCAGCTTTGCTGTGGTTGAAACAAGGTTAAACCCCAGGGAACTGAAGGTGGGAATGAGACTCATCCCCTTAGGAGCTGTGTCCAGGAGTCCACATCAAGCTCCTCTCAATGCATCTCCTTTTGGCCACCTTGGGAGAAAGATGCTGGATGAGACCAACCTCTGCTTTGCTCCAAACACCTTTAATTCCATCTTAAGCAGTACAAATGGCATGAAAAGTGATTGTACCCCCTGTGGCGCAGTGGAATGAGGTGCTCCTGATGGGCTATGTTGATATCCAGCCTCCGAAGCTCTCGTGGTAACCCACAGAGCAAGTGCTGAACTCTTGCAGTGATTTAATACAGGAGTGTCCTGTGGTGCTCCAGCCAAACCACTTGTGCTTCGCTCCAAACCCATCCCTGGCTTGATGGCAGCGCATCCCAAATGCCTTTATGAGCCGAGAACTCCATCCTGCTCCTGGGGACCGATGGCAAAGCTGTTTATTTGCCTTTGTCCTAAGCTGAAACCCAAGAAGCTTGAGAAAATAGGGGTTATTTGAGCCATCATCTGTGTAACATCAGGGAGAGAAACCATCGAGGGTCATGGCTTTCTGGTCCAGGGTTTCCACGTGGCTGTGGATCTGCTCCCGAGGCTGGGATCTTGCCTTGCTGTTATCATTGCTCTTATTGTTGCTATTATTATTACTATTATTATTATTAGTGGGTTTTGCCAGGAGGCAAAAGCAAAACCAGACGTAGGTTGAACAAACAGACCTAATTGCTAACACATGTCCTGCAGAACGTGCATCCTCTGGGATGGAGGGGAATAAACTGGGAAGGGCAACCCAGGGAAAAGGGGGATGTCCACCTGGGGTTGGGGATGCCAAATGAAATGCTGATGTGGAGCAGGGATGACAGATCCCGTCACCTCTCCATCACAATAACTGCAGAGCAGAGGCTGTGCTGGGTCCTGCCCAAATCCAGCAGGATAAATCCTGCTTTCCAAGCAGAAAAAAAGCCTTTTCCCGACTCGGGCAGCGCTGAGGACGTGTCAGTGATGGTAACCCCGGGTCAGGACTGAGCCGGGGCAGCTTTGCTGCCGTGGGGTGATGGAAACGAGCTCCAGCATCACCGCAGGAGCCGCTGCCAACCCCCTGGTACTGCCGGTGCTCGCTGGTGACCTGCACCAGACTAAACTTGCCCTCGTCACCTCCTCAGGCAGCACAGTGACACGTTCCCACAGTTGCTGCTGCTCTGGGGGTTGGTGCTGGGGCTGCTTTAGGGAGTTCTCTCTAATTACACAACGCATCGGTGCCAAATCCGTGCGGCCGACTCCAACCCGGCGAGCAAAGCCCATGGATTTACGGCACGCAAACTCCCACCTCCTTACTGGTGGCAGGAGCAGGGTTCTATCATTCCGGAGGTCTCCATCCCATCCTTTTGCTCCTATGGATGTATAATCCTCAAGGAAGCGATGGCAGAGAGAGGGAGATGGTGTTTGTGGGCCGAGGACCACGTCAGCACCTCGGAGCTGAGTACATCAGGCAGCTGGTAAAGATTATAACCCTTAACTAGGTAAAGCCCTTGGAAACGGCTTCCCAGCGCCTCCCGGGGAAGATGCTGTGCTTGGATTTAGCCTAATTCATCTCAACTCCAGCCAAGCAAGGCTGGGAGGTGGATGGGCTCCCAAAGGGTTATTTAATGTGGCTTGATTATTTGTTATTTCAAGTTCCCCCCCCTCCCCACCCCATCCCCTTGTAACTGAATTTAATCCTGGTGAGAGGTGTTGGATTGACAGCGCTGGAAATATTAAGCCCTGAAGGAAAAGCTGTTGTGGGGGCATGGAAGGAACAAGGCTGTATGGGATCGAGTCTAAGGGGAATGATTTGCACTAACGGTTGCTTTTTTGGTCTCAATTATAAGATAGAGAGCAAAGGGATTCAGCAAAGCAGCTGGGATGCTGCCAGGTGGCCACTGGGAATGGTTGGAGCTGGCTGAGTGATGCTCTGATCCTGAGCCGCCCTCAGGACCCCATTTCAGTGCATAGCTGCTATTGATGCTTAAAGACTGCACATCTTCCTCAGCCCTTAAATATGTTCTCCATTCACTTCAACACCTCCCTGCTCGATGCAGCCTGTAAGCAAAGTACTTCCCACACATGCTGGGAGTTGCTGACTCAAAAGCCTTTGGGGTATATAGAGCTGAGAAGCTATCCTAAATATATCCCTCCCCATGGCATAGAATGAGCTCTTTTTGCTTGCTAATACACAGCTTTGGCCTCTGCAACTCTCTATCATCCCAAATTATGGTCACTACAGGGACCACATCCTCATGACAGAGAGAATTCAAGCTCTTTGTGGCATGTGTTGTCCAGAAGCAGCCCCATATGCTGTAGAAACGCAGGGGAAGGACAGGGAACAGAGGCAGGGATGCAGGGGAAGGTGCAGTGAGGTGGTAAGGAATGAGTGGACTGAGTCTACTTAAGCCTGGTCCATGTGAGCATCTTAAAGAAATCCCAGGGAATCTGGGGGAAAAAAAAAACAATATCCCACACTAGAATTAAGTGAAATTAGGGAGCATAAGGCCACGTCTTCATCCATCTTCAGATTCCTCCAGGATTCAGGGTGAGATGAGATCTGGGGTTTACAGGTCTTACTTGGGGTCATGCAGGATCACTGCAGAAAAGTATGGCCTTGATCATGGTATTCCCAAGTTGCCCATTAACCCCTGGCTTCAGCACTCACTTTGGAGGTGAGGATATATTAGGCAGGAAAACAAACACGGACACTGAAAGACAGGGAAAACCTGCGCTGTGCTTTGCAATCCCAAAGGAGCGAGCGGAGAGCAAAGGAAACAAGGAGAAAGAAGAAAAACAAAGGGGAAGCCCAAGAGGGAGATGCTAATGCAAAGCAGCTGTTATCCCACCTGAATCCAGGGATTTTTGGCTTCTCTGCATCCCTGGAGCAGTGCAGAGCAGCCGGAGCCTCTCCATGAGCTGATGCCTGCAGAGGGGCAAGGAACAAAGCTGCCAAAGGTGATGGGGAGGAAGGGAAATCACTTTCATGCTGTTAGCAGTGGGCTTGTTTTGCTGTTTGAAATGAGAAGGAATCTTCGGCTCAATCCCTTTTAAGCCTATTCTCCCCCTGCTTTTGAGGAAGAGAAAGGGAAGCAAAAAGAGACAACATGGATCTGCCTTCCAGCCCTTCGGATTGTCCCCTCCAGAGCAAGGACCTCATGTCTTGAAGAACTTGTGAAGCACTTAAAGTATTTAAGCTGTTCTTTATTTAAAACAAAGTCCATCTCCAGTATATATGATCCTTCCTTTTCCCCTTTCCCTTTTTCCTTTCCCTTTTTCCTTTCCACTTTCCCTTTCCCTTTTCACTTTCCCCTTTCTCTTTTCCCCTTTCCCTCTTCCTTTCCCTTTCCCCTTCCCCTTTGCTCCCATCCCCATGTAGATGCAATTAGACAAGCCCCAATGACCTATAGGAATCCAACAGAAGGTGGTTTCCCAGTCACTACCAACGCTTCCCATTTGGACCTGACCAAGAAAAGCACTCAGCACTTCATGTGCATGTGTGGAGGAGTCAATGGGCTTGCTTCCTTTCAGTGAAGAACAACCAACCCATCACAAAGGCACATCCCTGCCCCTCGCTTTGCTTTGGGTACCACACTGTGCCTCCTCTTCCATCTCGCTTTCGCATTCTTCCTGCTGCTGCAGAGCCACAAAGCACCAGGACTCCTGTTTCTGATTCCTCCTGGGTCATCCTCTTCCTCCTCCCCCTCCATGGGGTGGGGATGCAGCCCCAGCAAGGGTTAACTTCCAGCTGCCTCTTCCCATTTGTCCTTTTAATATTGCCTGTGAAAAAAAGCAAACAGAGGCGAATCCCACCCTCTCCCTGGAGACTTTTCCTTGGCTTGCTCCAGAGAACACGGAAGAATCATGGTTTGTCCTGTATTTTCTGCTTCAGCAGCCTCGGGGATGGAGTAACGAGACCCAAAGTGAACATGGAAAGCAATAAACCCACACACTGAATAACTGATAAAAGTGGAGAGGGAAGGAGATGAAAAAGAAACCCCCGATAACATTCCCCTTGTGGCACTGAATAAACCAAGCCCCACTTTGGGACAGAGGGATGCTGGGTGGGAATTTAGCACAGACATGTAGGAAAAGGCCCCGGATCCTCCTTATTGTGGGTACAGAGTCCAAATACTTGTGGATAAACCCTTTATGGAGCAGCAGTGAGATATTTCACCTTAATATGAGCAAGTGTTTGTATCTATCTATCTATCTATCTATCTATCTATCTATCCATCCCCTTATCTATCATCTATCATCTATCTTATCTATCCAACTATCTACTTAACTACTTATCTATCCATCCATTTTATCTATCTATCCATTTTATCTATCTATCTATCTATCTATCTATCTATCTATCTATCTATCTATCATCTCTATCATCTCTATCTATCTATCTATAATCTCTATCATCTATCTATCTATCTATCTATCTATCTATCTATCTATAATCTCTATCATCTCTCTCTCTCTCTCTCTCTATCTATCTATCTATCATCTCTATCATCTATCATCTCTATCGTCTATCTATCATCTCTATCTATCATCTATCTATCTATCTACCTCTCTATCCATCTTCTATTCTTGTGGCTGTAGGGTTTTGTGCCAAACAACCTCTGAAGCTAGAAGCAATCTCGAGTTCCCACTCAAAGCCAGGTTCAAGCCTACGTTATATATGCAAAGAGCCAATATTGTGCTTCTATGGGTAGAAATACTTAGGGTTTGGCTAAAATACTGTGGAGAACGATGCAAAGAAAGCAGCAAAATGAGGAAATGGCATTGCCATGGGTGTGGGGCTCCTCCTTTCTCCACTCGCTGCCAGGTTTTATGTGCTAAAGCACCACAGGCAGTAGCTCATTGCCCACATCTGCTTACCCCCACCATGGTTTGGGCTACCCGAGTTCACATCTGGATGCAGCCAGTGTTTCCAAGGCCTTTTCACATCTCACTGAAGAGAGAGCCCGTGTTTTCCTTTCCTGGAGAAGAGGATTTGTGTGGTTTTGCCCCTAATCTCCCATCTCCAAGCTCCTGGAGCCGATAATGAAAAGCTTCCCTCTGTGTTGGGACTGTGGCTTTCCTAGATTAAGAACTGCTCCTCAAGGAAGCCCACAGCCATAACAAACCCATTTGCTACGATAACATTTGTTTAGGATGGTGGCTGCTTTCCTGCACATGCTGCAGCTTGGCTCCTTATGGAGACGAAGTATTCCTGACTAACAAACCCTCTGGAGCGTGCCCTGCAATGGTGACATCCATCCCAGCACGGATGATTTGGGCAACCTGATCCAGTTGAAGATGTTCCTGCTCATTGCAGGTTGGACTGGAGGACCTTGAAGGTCCCTTCCAAGCCAAACTGTTCTATGATTCCATGATTTGAGTGGCATGCTGGGCTCAAGTGGAGCCAAACAAGAGGTACCAGGCTAGGTGAGGGGGTTTAGGGGATGCTCCAGGCTGCACCACTGCCTCCTGCATCCCATCACCACCCAAAAAAAGGACCAGTTGCAGCAGCACCAGCAGCCACATCCCCTTTCCCTTCTCACCATGGATGAAAACCTTTTCCCTTACCCTCTTGGCACATCCCTGCCTGCTAAACATTAACATCTGCTGGGTCTAACCCAGTTAGCCGGGAGTGTTTGTATAGGCTTTGCAATCCCTGCTTCCATGTATACTCACATCGGGATTGTTTAAAGCTGATCCAGCAGGAAAATGTCTGTGGGTGGGTTTGGGAGGACGCAGGGCAATGTGACTTCTGACCCCAGGCTTGGCATCACCTTGCTTCCGGGACACCAAACCCAACCCATGGATCGGGGCGTGAATAAAACAGGGAGAGGAAAAGGAACGGGGCAGGAGGATGACACATGGATGTTGCTGGGAAGGAGGCAGAGATGCAGCATTCCCAGTTGGTGTCACCCCCATTGGTGACAAGACCCCTCCTGTCTCAGGGTTGGGAGAGGAGGTGATGCTCGAGGGCTCAGACTGGTTTGGGTTGAAGGGACCTTAAAGCTCATCCATGGGAAGGGACACCTTCCACTACAGCAGGTTGCTCCAAGCCCCATCCAGCTCTCTCATCCTCATGGATGCCCCTATTCCCCTGTAAAGGTGAAAGTGAGGGTGTGGGATTGAAGCAGGAGGGAAAGAAATAGTGATGGAGACCCTCTAGACATACAACCACAAACTGGGATGCTCCTGAGCTTTCAGCCACTACTTAAGAGACTCCAAACCCTAAATGTTCACATCACATCCCAGCACATCCTATAAAAGCCAATGGAGGAAGCAAGCAGGGCTCTGACTGCAGCTGATGGCAAGGGGATGGTTTCCCAGCAGGAAGCTTTTGGGAGCAGAGGGATGGTGGGAAGAGCCCCGGGCAGCTTGATGGGTTGGCCTCAGACTTGCATTGCTGCAGGGGGAAGGGATGGTCCCTAGGGAGGAGGGAAACAAGAGCCTCAAAGGAGGGAGAAATTCCTTCTTATTCCCTGCTTTCTCCAGAGATCCCAAGATCCCAAGCAGCCTGAGAAGGGGGCTGCTCAGCCGATGGGATGCGAGCCCTTTTGGGAAGCTTGCTGCTTCTGCTGCTGGGAATCCATCATGGGAATGTGCTCTCCAGAGGCTGCAAACCCAGGAGGGTTGTGCCTTGCCCTGAACCTTGGATGGGAGCCCAGCTCTGTTCCTGCTCCATTTAAGCCGTGCCACTAAGCCCTCGTCCCAGCCTGTCTCTAGACCTTGCCCTGCCCTACAAGGCCATCGAGTCGGATAGATTGAACCCCCCCAACCACCCCCAAAAGCCACTTTCTATCCCCAAACCATGTCCTTAGCCCCTTACTTCTTCAAAGCCCTCCTGCATCCAAGCCAACGTCGTATCTGCTCTCAACAAAGGCTTTCCCAGTGTCCTTTCCCGGCACTGCTGGCTTCCTCCAGCCTTTTCTGGATGTCCCCTTGCCTGGGGACATCTTGTGCTCCTCGGCACAATCCCAGCCCTCCTGCTCCATTGCACAACCTGGGTCGAACGCCAAGAGCTGGGAATTGGATGGGATTTCTCACTGGGATGCTCCCAACGATCCTTGTGGGCAACTGACTGACCTCCTTTGCGGGTCCCTGTGCTATGTGTCTAAACCAGGGCATTGGCCTCAAGCTGTGGCTGCTCAGATTTCCCCACACGGCCACGTTTTGACTGGGAAGGGGGAAAATAAGGGGCATTTTCCACCAATTCAAGGCAAAATTGGTGCAGACTGCAGGGATCCTGGGATTAAAGCTGGGATGGGGCACTGGATGGTGCAAACTCGGGCAAGAACAGCAGGAAAGCTCATGGAAAAGGGGGAATCAAAGACCTGCACTGGGGTTTCACACTGTAGAGTTCAGTTTTCCCCATCTCTTATCTAAACCCAAAGACAGCACCTCATCGGGACACGATCCAGGCATCAAAGCATCCTTATATCCAGCATCCAGCACAGGATCAGGGGAATTAACAATTGAGATGAGGGTTTTCCAAGCTCTGGGATGTTCTGGGATGAGATGCAACCCCCTGAGCTCCGGCCAGCTCATTCCTTTGGTTTTCCTGTGAAAAATCCCAGTTGAGGACCTGCTTGGCAGAGCTTTGCCTCCTCCCAGCTCCCCGTGAAGGAGGGAAACGGGTTGGGTTGAGCAGTTGGTGGGTCCCAATAGGCAGGGCTTGGAAATTAAAGGGGTGATTCTGGGTTGTGCTTTAAGCATCTCTGCGTGGAGAGGAACGTGGGGTGTCCCTGGAGTGGTGCCTCCCCTGAGCATCGGTTTCATTCTGGAGGACTTAATGCCCTGTGTTTATGAGAGCAGGAAAATATTTACTTGGGGATGAAGGAGCAGGGAGAGGGGCTGGGGTTTTATAGGCCCTGGTTTGGAAAGAGGCTTCTATAGAAATAACAGGGGATTAAAGATCAAACCCAAAAAGCAGCATCACCAACAAGCCGGCGCTGAGCAGGACAAAGTCTGCACGACCCCAAGGACGGTGCTGGATGATGGAGAGCTCAATAGGAGCCAGCCCTTCCCTGTGTTTCATGGCTTTATGTTGCTCTAGTTGAGCTCTCCTCAGCGTTCGACCCTTTACAAAGCCCTACCCCAGGCTTTCACCTCCTGCTTCCATGGTGAGGGAAGGGGGTGATGCTGATGCTGGTGGCTCTTCAGGGAGATGGGCTCAGATGAAGCCCAACAGGAGCTGCTGGCAGACAGCAGGAGGAATTCCAGCGTGGAACAGCAGCAGCCTGGATCCCGGCCGTCTGGGCTCTTGCAGGGGTAGAAATATGAAGTGCTAATTCCCTTTTCCCTAGGGATGTGGGCCAGCGTGAGCCGGGGTTATCGGGCACCCTACAGAAAGGCCACGCACGGAGGGGGATGGACCGGCGCTATTCAGCCCCACAGCGCAGCCAGTTCAGCTCTTTTGCTTTCTTGTTAAAGGACATTTTGTTTCCAGTGAGAAAAGGGCCCAAGCCAGTGACATCCATGAGAAAGGCACGTCTGTGCCCTGCCACCATAAGACCCTTTTTGTGCCCCTGATCACCAGGCGGCAGTGACACTGCCTTGGTGCTACGATGCGCCGACGTACACAGGGTGTGCATTGTGAGAGGCATTCCCAAGGGCAGCTCAGGGCCTGGCCATGATGTGGAGTGTCAGCACGACCCTCTCCTTTGGCATGAGCTCCTTGGGAAATCAATGGGGCATTGTCTGCTAAGGGCACAGCATAGAGCAGAGGACAGCTTGGAGTGGTGGCAGAGAGGTCAAGACAGCCTAGAAACAACCATATCCTGGCTGTGTCACCAGCAGCGTGAGCACAGGTCGAGGGAGGGGATGCTCCCCCTTTACTCTCATGAGTTTCCATCCCTTGACTTGCAACACCAAAAGGTGCAGCCACTGTCACTGATTACCCCAAAATCTGCTGGCACAAGGCTTCTAAATAACTCCTAAAGCACCCCTCTCACTGCTGGAGCCCATGCAAGGACCTCGCTCTTGCTCCTCTCCTTATGGAAGCCATGGTGAAGTCAATGGAGGTTTCAACAGGGCTGGAAGGGTTCTGCAATAGAAACGCCCCCAGACCCTGCAGACACCAGGACATGGACCTGACCCAGTGTGCTTGCTGCAGATGAAGAGTGGGTTTGTTCAGCAAAGCCCTACGTGGCTGCAGGAGGGATCACACCAGGCCACAACTATGGGGATCTGGTGATGGGCAGGGATGATGGCACCACCAAGGAGTGGTGACTGATGCTTTGCTTGGCCTTGATGAAAGCCTGGCTTGCTGAGATCCCACTGCTGAGCTCACGGGGCACCTGATTAGAGGAAGGGCTCTGTAGATAACCACAGGAAGAAGGAGGCAATGTCAGGACCGAGCAGCTCTGTTCCCAAATTCCTGCTTCATGCACATGGCATGATTTTCCCTGCTTGAATTCCTCACATCGATACAGACCACATCTGACTTCTATCCCCAGCACGTCTGGATGACTGCTGAGAGAAAGCTAAAGCTGGGAGGATGGAGATAAGGTTTCTGATGCTGGGAATCACTTTAACCCCTTGGTCCTGGGGGCTACCTGCAGCACATCAGAAACCCTCTATGAAAGCTCCCAGGAAAGCCCTGCTTCCCTGCCTATCTCACAACACACCGATGCTCTGCAGACAACATCTCCCTCCGTGCCCAGCACAGATGATGTTTTCTGTGTCTCAGCCCCACCATAAACAATGAGTCAGCTAATCCAAACCACATGGCTGGAGGTCAACCCAGGGCATGGGCCTGATCTTGAAAAGCACAATCACATCCCCAGCAAAACCAGTACGAACCAGTGGAGAAGCACCCTCCTGCTCCTGTGGGAGCAGAGCTGAGGCCCCCAGGTGTCACCCAGTGTCAGGGCTGGTGGCATCAACCTGGAGATGCTCCTCAGGCTTCCTCCATCCCCTGGACCACATTGCTTGGCAGCTGCTTCTGCCTATGCAGTCATTGCATCAACTTCTCCATTGCTTGCTGCTCCATCCCTCTTCCTTTAGGGGCTATTTCCATCCCCATTTGGGGCTCCTTTTTCTTTTGTTTCCCTGTTCCTCACCTTTCTCCCGTCCAAAAGCCTGGCTTGGACATGCCTGCATGGAGAAAAATCCAAGCCCCAGCCAGCTGCCAGCTCTGCCTTTGGCCTATTGCTCTGGTTTCATGTTTGACTCTTAATTCCACAGCTTATACAGCAGAGAGCTCCGGGCCAAAGAGAATGTCTCAGGAACCTGCCAGAAACCTCAGCTTTTCCTAAGCTCCATAAACAGCTTCCTGCCTCCATCCCTGCACCTGCTGCCTGTGCCATGCTGCAGGATGGGGATGCTGGTCCATTCCAGGGTGGGGGGGGGGAGGATGGATGTCCCTGGGGTGTTCCACACTGCCCTGCAAACACTGCACTGCTCTCTGTGCCAATGGGAAACAAGCTAATGACATTGCTCCCTCGGGATCAGGCTGTTTTTCCTGGCAGGTTGGCCACCAGCCCTGTCCAAAAACGTGCATTCCTGCTCTAAGCTGTTTGCACAACTTCTTTATCCTGGGGTGTTTCACAGGCTGGAGCATCCTTAGAGGGCTTGGTGCCCACACGGCCGGTGCCTGATCCCTGTGCCTGGAATCTGGGTCTGAAGGAGGAGGATCTGTTGTTGATGGGCTCTTCCTGCAGCATCTGAGTGTTGTGACAAGCTCACTTGAGGCTGGAACAGTGGAGAAATTCAGTGTCACTGTCAGCTCCTCCGTGACCATGGGGCAATCCAGGAGGCAGGCAAGGAGGGAACGGGGACAGGGATGAAGGTGTCCAAGGCAAATGGATCCCCGGGAAAGCACCAGCCATGGGAAGAGAAGAAAGGAAAACACTCAACTCCTTGCTTACCTGAACCATTGCATTCCATACTCTTCCATTTCCACATGAGTAAAACCAAAGCAACCACTGCAGTGACTTAGGGATGGAAGTGGAACACCCTAATGGAAGTGGAACATCTAAAAGAAGAGAACGTGCTATGATTAGGAGCTTTATCTTCCCGTTGAGATACTCTTTGGACACTGAACTGAAATGTCTTTTTTCATGTCCTTTTCCCTCTCTGGATGCTTTCTGAACAAATAAAACCTCAGATGCCAACAAGCAGCAGGATCAGTGCCTGAGGTACTTATTCCTGCCTGCTGTGTTTGAGATGAGGTCAGTGTGATGCTGCCTCAGTTTGCTCTATCTGCAGTGGCACTTTCGGAGCAACAAATGCCTTTTAATCCTCCTCCTGAGCAGCTTTTGCTGGGGATGGCCCACTTCATCCTGGTGAGGATGCTGTGAATTACCAAGCACCATCTACTTGCACCTTACGTATTAACTCACCCTTTACCTGGAGGTGACATGGGACATCCTCATTGCTTTGCTGAACTGCCAAACAACCTCTTCTCCATGTGGTCTTGCTCATCCCTGCTGATCCATGAGGCTTTCTGTGGGTGTTCCGCATGGACAGGACCTGAAACAACACATAAAAGGTGGGATGAGAACAGCAGCAGGTGATGGGCAAACTGTTGCTCTGCACAAGAGCAAGGCAAAATCTCCCCTTGAGGGCAGGACTTCACCCATAAACTAATCATAATGGGGAATGCAGAGCTTCAGTTCATTACATCGGTGGCGTCCTTCCCGAGTGGGAGATGAAAACCAGGGACATCAATCAGTTTCCTCCTGTATAAAGCACCTGAATACCTGAGCTCGCCCTGGGGCCTAAACCAATGAGTCCAGACTCCACTTTGCTGCTTGGTTAATTCCTGCTGGCAGCTGGCTCCATCCATCTCCAGCACAGGCACGTAACTCAAGCCTGGGACCCGTGTTGATTTACAGCTTCAGCAAGGGAATCAGCACAAAATCATGGCAGTGCAAACTGATGTTTTCCTTCTCATGTGCAAGGTGAAAGGTCCTGGGACTGAGAGCAACAGCCCTGGGCTCGCATGGGGAGACAAACCACAGGCTGTTCTCACCCATGTCTTCCAATACCTAAAGGGGCTCCAAGAAACCTTTAGAGGGGCTTTGGACAAGGGATGCAGGGATAGGACAAGGGGAATGGCTTTAACCTGCCAGAGGGGAGACTGAGATGAGCTCTTAGGCAGAAGCTCTTCCCTGTGAGGGTGCTGAGGCGCTGGCACAGGGTGCCCAGAGAAGCTGTGGCTGCCCCATCCCTGGCAGTGTTCAAGGCCAGGTTGGACACAGGGGCTTGGAGCAAGCTGCTCTAGTGGAAGGGGTCCTTGTCCCTGTGCGTGGTCCCTCAAAACCCAGTGTAAATCCATGTGAGATCCAACTTAACTGCAGAGGAAGCAGAGGGTAATGATGCCCTTTAGGTGTACTGACCAAGTGTGTAATGTTATATGGGATGACTCTGGAGCAGCGTAAAGGAGTCTGTGTTTCCCAGCATGTCCATCTCTCCTGTGTGCTGTTCTGCTGCCACTACAGGAATGTGGAGTTTTCAGGACTTCAAAGCCCCTTTTCCAGTCTGGGCTGTGTGATCCAAGCCAAAGTGCAGCCTTAATCCATCATCCACAAAGAGGGATGTTTGTATATTTGTGTAAAATGACAGATTGGAGAGACCCGGAGCTGGAAACCAGATGCTTTCCCAAGAAATGAAAAGAGCTCGGGATTTAGACATGCAGGAACACAGGGAAGAACACATCACTGTGGCTACTGCCTTGAAAAACACTGATCCTTGGCTTTCCAGAGCCTGTTGGATGGGGAAAGGCAGCATCTCCATGAGCATCCCAGATGAAACAAGGAAGATGAGATGACATGACCGAGGTCCCACAGTAAGTCAGTGCTGGAGTGGAAAGCAGCAGCCAGTTGTCCCTCTGGATGAGAAGAGGTTCTTAGTCTTCAGTTCCCAATTGTTTCACCATAAATAAGTCCACCCTGGGGCCTGTCAACATCCATCATCACTTAGAGCTCATTCTCTTTCCCAAACAAATATCCATCAGGAAGGGTGGATATCACATGGAACAGTTGGTCTCTGGGAAGTCTCTTCATCGCATCGTCCCACTGGTCCCTCTCCAAGTTGAATAGCAAAGGACAGTAGAGGGCTGAAACCCTTCACAAAGTGCTACCAAGCTATGAAAGCACGTGGTGATTTCCTTCCTGGCCTGGATTTCTTTCTTTCCTTGCTTTTTTTCCTCTGTAACTGTTTGGATTTGGTCAGAAGCAGGAAAAGCTGCTCTTTGTTAGAGCTGAAAATCCCCCCATGAGAGCCAGAGCTGTGAGATCTGATGTCAGGCTTGGGCTGTGCAGATGGAAAGGAAACTTCCTGCACGATCCCAAGAAGAGGGGCAGCTCCCGCTGTCCTCCAGCATCTCCTGATGATCCTAAAGGTCTTTCCTAACCGAGCCTGTTCTATGGTTCCATGATCTCATGGGCACAAGCTTCATGTGGGGCTATGGGATGCTCTTCGCACCCTCTGTTAAAAGCCATCCAAGGTGGACTGAAATCCCTCTGTGCCCTTCTGCAGGGCTTTACCAGCCCTCAAACAGCCCCTGGGAGAAGCAGCAACTCCCCATCACAGCCCCATCCACATGGAGCATGTGAGGAAAAAGCATTCCCATCCCTGACTGAGCAAAGGATGCTGCTCCATCCATCCCTGGGGACACATTCCCGGTGGGATGGTGGCTGAGAGCCAGGCGGGGTGTTAACAGTTTGATGTTAAGGCTGCTACAAACGTGCAGGGGAAGCTGGAAAGCAGCTGAGTCTGTGAAAAGGAAGAACAGGCCCCAGGTGCTATCCAGGAGCAGGGGAAATTGCTTTTCTTCAGTGTTTTGGAAGTGCTGGGAAGCTTCTCAACCACCACCATAGGGATCAACTGTCGGCTCCTGGGTCCTGCTGGTCCATGGGAAAACCACTGGGATTCCTTGTGCTGCCTTGTGCATGTAAGAGGGTATTTGTGCACTGATGTGCCCGGAGGTGAAGCATTCCCAAAGGCCCATGCAGAGAATCCTGTTTCGTGATGAGCCACGTGTCCGATGGGGGTGACCACTGGTATGCGTGGCAATGCCAGCAGTGAATGAAGCTCCTCCCTGGGGAAAGGGCTCCATCGGTGTTGCTTGCAAGATCTGCCACATATTCATGCTTTTTTCCCCCCAAAATATCTCCTTGGAAAACGCCTCCTGTGTTTGGATTCCAAGCAAAGGAAGCCCACGCTTTGGATTGTGCAAGGAATCACTTTTAGCTTTGAAAGCTGCCTGAGTTTAGCCAAACGTGGGGAACTGACTTGGAATTGGATCCGTGGCCATTGGAAGGGCTTAAGAGAGCTTTGAGGAGTCTGCTGACAAGGGAGGATTGGCCTGTTGTCACCTTTCAGATGCTATGAGTGGAGCTGGCTGCTGCAAGACAAGCAGGAGGGAGGACACACGAGCCCTTGCAGTGATAGGTGCTGTGGAAGCATGGATCCGGAAGACCATCCCTGCATTAAACTGCTCATCCGCAAGGATCTGGGCTGCTCCTGCCTTCTCCTGGGCTTGCAGACTGCTGGAAATGAAGGTTGGAAGGAAGGGATGGGGAGGAAAAAGAGCAGAAAAGAGATAAAAGGACAGAGAGAATGGGTTTTACCATTGAACTTCTTTCTTCAAGTGGGAGCTGCTTTAATAACATGCACAAGGAGTGAATAATACCTTCAAATATTCCCAGAGAATGAATAATATGGAATAATATTCACCGAGCATTTATTTGACTAATTTCCCTTAGTGTTTTTGGATCAGGATCTAACAGTCCTGGATCTTAAAGGGGAGATCTGCATTTGACTTCCTTGGGTCTGGATCAGGCCCCAAACACCTCAAAACCCCCATGTTCAAGGAAGCATCACCAAGGGGTCACCCAATATAGCTCCAGTAAATGCGTGGGTCACTTTTCCCTGCTGATCCACAAATACATTATGTGCCAGTAAATGGAAGCAGAAGTGGCTTGGCCAGATGTTCCATAGGGGCCCCAGGGAGTTGTGGTGCAGCAAGGGTGAAATGGGGGGGGGGGGGGGGAAGGGGAAAAAGAAGCCCATAAAACCTAAAATATTAACATCCCAACCTCGTGTGCAGCAGCTGTGCCCCTGTTGTGGAGCGAGGTGCAATGCCCTGGCCGAGGGGGACGTGCCAAAAGCAGGATATGGGAAAAGCCTGTTTCAAACCCAGGTGGGTTAAACCTTTATTCCTGTCTGAATTACATCTGAATGCTCTGGAGGTGTTGGTGGGACACACGCTGGGATGGAATGAGGTTGGGGTGAGGGTCCCCAGGGTGTCCTGCTAACCATGCCCACAGGTGGCATCTCCTTATCATAGAATCCTAGCATGGTTTGGGTTGGAAGGGACCATGAAGCTCATCCAGCTCCAACCCCCTGCCACGGGCAGGGACACCTTCCACTAGAGCAGCTTGCTCCAAGCCTCATGCACCCTTTCCCATCCTCCTGTTATTTACAACCCACTTTTGCCACCTACAACACCTGGTCCTTGAGCCCTGTGTTACCTCTTACTCCTTCAGGTCAGCTCCATCCCGATTTCAGTGCTGGGATGGTCCCCAAAGCAGCTCCTTTTCCAGGCAGTTGGACATCTCCTGGTGTTTGTCCCATGGGTACTGCTCAGCTCCTGTCTCCCATGGGAGAAGCAGGCAGGTTGAATGTCTCTGTATCTTCTGCAAGGCTGGGCTTGCTCCTCTTCCTGATGCAGATCCCTCTCAGAGCTTCCCGAGTTGAAGAATCACTGTGAATTCACCACGAATTAAAGCCTTGAATTAAATCCCATGTGATGTGCGCCCTGAACACCCTCCATAGTGCTCTGCCACCCCAGACCCACCCGGTGACACCCTACAAATAACCCCCCATGTAGATGTGTCTGCACTGGGGTGCACAGACTGATGTGTGACCAGTATGGGTGTTGATGGGCAGCTGGACCAAGAAGAGGTGCCAGATAGGCTGCGTGGGTACAAGAAGTGGGAACAAGAAGGAAGCAAACCTCAACCTCTGCCTTGGAGGGTCTGAGTGCTCCTTAACCCATCAGAAAGTGGAGTTTTACAGATAAAGAAGGCCCCTTTGGTTTGTTGTTGCAGCTGGGAAGAGAAGGGAACGTTCCCATGGAGGAAACACCCTCTTTAACGGGGGTTTTAATCCTTTCCTCTCTTCTTGTGGTTGGGCTGAGCTGCACCAAGTCCCTGCAGCTCTCCCCAGCGCAGGCTTTTCTCCCTTTCCAGTAAACTGCAGTTACCATGGAGAGGGCTGAGACAAGCCAAATGCAAAACACTGGAAAACTACACCCGAAGCTCCGTGCAGCCCTATCAAACAGTTAATTAGAAAGAGGGTCCATGTGTTTCCCATTCCCTGGAATGGTTTGAATCAATGGCCCTGTGATTTATCACCTGCTCGCTGCGCGAACGGCGCAGCTCCGCTCTCGTGCATGTTCCTCTGCTGTACAGAGAAAAAAGGGGATATTGAGACCTTACAGAACAAGCCAGTCATCAAATAACCAATCCTCCCAGGGGAAATCTCCCACTGGAATGATACGCTTTGGATCTCGGTGGGATTTCTACCCTTTGGCAACAGGGGAAAAGGAGAGGGAGCTTTTGCCTTGCTTTGATTGCGGAGGGTGGAAGATCCTGCTGTGCCTGGCCGTTCCCAGGGCTGTGTCAGACTGTGCCCAGATGGAAATGCAGACCAGGGTGTTTCCCTGGGGCTGTTTCCTTCCCCACTGCACGTGAAGCTGGGCGGGTGGGAAGCGGGAAGGAGGTGGCTGGAGAGGAGAGAGGGAGCAGAGGAAGAAATCCATGCTTCCCACAAGATCGTGGAACGGTTTGGGATGAAGGGACCTTAAAGCTCATCCAGTTCCATGGGCAGGGACCCCTTCTACTGGAGCAGCTTGCTCCAAGCCCCTGTGTCCAACCTGGCCTTGAACACTGCCAGGGATGGGGCAGCCACAGCTTCTCTGGGCACCCTGTGCCAGCGCCTCAGCACCCTCACAGGGAAGAGCTTCTGCCTAAGAGCTCATCTCAGTCTCCCCTCGGGCAGGTTAAAGCCATTCCCCTTGTCCTATCCCTGCATCCCTTGTCCAAAGCCCCTCTCCAGGTTTCCTGTAGCTCCTTTAGGGACCGTTACAAGATCTCTTGATGCATAAATTGTCACCCATAAGAGGTAACACCTCATTGCACGCTGTGCTGGTGGCTGAGGTGCTTCAGTGACATGGCAAAGTGGAAAGCGGGTGGCCCAAGAGCAATGTGTTGATAGGGAAGCACCTGGAAAGCCATTCCCGAGGCCTGCTGTGTCCTTCCCTGCTCCCCCTGTGCAAGGCAGGGGAGGGCAAACACACCTTGGTCTTGTTCTGTAGGCAAATGCTTTGAAGCAGGGGTGATTCCTCCCACAGGGGCAGCCCTAGCATCCAGAAGAGATGTCCTGCAGGAGATCCCTTTGTGTTTCAGCTCTTCCCAAAGCCAGCTGACCTGGTTGTCTCTCTGCCATCTCCTTTTGCATCCTAAGCTGCCAAGGGATGCCTCTGCAGTGGATTCACGAGCCGGGATCACCCAAGATGAACATGGGAATACTGGAGTCATCCATTCCCCTGCCCTGCTGAACCCCTGGCTGGGATGTGTGGGGCTGCTTGGGAATCCTGCACGTTCATGTACCACATCCCCCAAAGCAGCTGCTGGGCTGGAAGGTGCTGCACCTCTCCTGATCCACATTCCACCTTTCCTGCCAAGACTGGGGGGAGAGAGGGAATAAAAGCTGCTTTTCCTTGCATTAGCAGATGATTGAAAAACCTTGCAGCAAGCCCAGCCAAGTGTGAGAGATACCAGCTCCTTTCAGAAGGGTTTCACTGCAGGGTTTGGGAGGGAAGATCCCACTTAAGAACACTGGGAATGAAGATGTTTTCCTCCCACAGCAGAGGATGCGACAGAGAAAATCCTTATTGGAGGGGAAACTGAGGCAGAGATAAGAAGTGGAGCTGGAATTGTCCTTTATCCACATCCTCTGCTCCCACATTGAACATAGAATGCACAGACTGGCTTAGCTTGGACCCTATTTACCTTGTCACTGCTCTGCTTGCAGCCAGCCTCAATTCTGCCCCAGTGCTGGCCATATAAATGCGGCAGCATCCCTGTGTGGTACATGGGGGTATCTGCTCCATGTCTTCAGATGGGGCAGAGGGCTGGAGGAGGTCCCTTCCTTCGATAGAAAAGGTCAGGTTTGTGCCTCAGTTTCCCCTCTCACTGCAAAGGAAACAGCTGGTGGCAGGGAGTGCACGGTGCTGCCTTGGGAAGGTGTGAATGGATGAAAACCCCACAGGGATGCTCTGTTCTGCCTGGGAAGCTGCTGTTTCTATTGCAGTCTGCAAGGAAGGAAACTGGCCTCAAGCAGCAGGGAAAAAGAGACATTTCCCAGGAATTCCCACAGGTTTCCCCACCCTGGGAATGAACAGAAACAGTGCAGGTGTCCCGTGAGGTCGCTGCATCCCTTGGTTAAGCAGGGATGCTCTGGGGACAATCCTGCTGCAGGTCAGGAGCGCTCCTTAAGCTGGGAAGCTTCTGCAGCGGATTTCATCTCAGCCTTGCAGCAGTGACCCTGTGAAGCCACAAGGAAACCACTGACGCCTCATTGTGGGGCTGTGGGATGCTGCCCCCCAAGCCTCAAGGTTGTCAGCAGGAGCCAGCTCTGCTCGCTGCTCCGGGCCCCTCTGATGGAAATGGACGTGGGGTTTGGGGCTGCTCGTGGGGAGCTTCCCAGCAAAGCCAAGGGAAGAACGGGCTGTTTCCTACAGGAAAAAGGGGAGAGGTTGTGCTGAAGGGCCCGAAAGCTCCCAGCAGGAGGGAAGAACACGGCAGAGAGGTTTGCAAGGCCAAAGGGAAAGAGGCTTGCAAAGAGGAAGGACCTCTGTGGAGTGCTCCGGGGAGAAGCGGCTTGGGAAGGAGGAGCGACGGATGTGTGAGTGATGGATCCAAGGTAATGCCAGCTGGGATCCAGCTCAAACGGGCAGCTTGTCACCAGTGTCACAACAGCCCCTCTGACAGATTCAACCCCATTCCTCCCATCGGTGATTTCCAAATCCCTATGGAAGTGTTGCAGCAGTTAGGGGACTCTTTCCCCAGCCTGAGGGGGATAAAGCTTTGCATCCCGTTGCATTAACTCCTTTTGGTCCCTCAGGACTCTGCCAGTGCCACACAAATCACAAGCAGAGCTGCCAAAACTGCTACACAGGCTTCCAACAGGGTGTTTGTCACTGCTGTAACCTGCAGGGGGAATGGATGTGGACGAGCTGAGGCAGAGTTTGCTTTGCAGGTGCACGTGTGCCTTATGCAAGGGGGAAAAAGCCAACCCACTGCGCTTGGAAACATGAAGAGCTAAACCTGCCTGATGTGCAGGTCTCAGTGTGACACAGGTGCGGGGTGTGGGGGGGGATGATGGCAGGGGTGTTGCTGGCCAAATTTACAAGGACGTGTAGTGATGGGGCAAGGGGGAATGGCTTTAAACTGATGGAGGCATTGAGATGAGATCTTAGGACAAAATTCTTCACTTTGATGAGTTTTAAGGTCTTTTCCAACCCAAACCGATCTGTGATTCTATTCTATGATGATATACCCATCATTACATATATATCATAATATATATATATATTATATATAATCATCCAGAATATAATGGTCTCTGATGGAAAGCTGGGTGGAACAAGTCCAGGACAGGGATGCAGGGCCAAGCACTCACAGTGGTTAGGTCCCAAAGATGCCGGTAGACATCTAGAGCCATTTACAGAGAGCTCTGGACCCCTACTTCAGCTGAGCGCTGTATTGCTCTGAACACAAACCCCTTTGCTATGGCTAAAGCCAGGAACACAAAACTACACCAGCAAGTTGGACAGGGTTTGGAGCAAGCTGCTCTAGTGGAAGGTGTCCCTGCCCACAGCAGGGGGTTGGAGCTGGATGAGCTTTAAGGTCCCTTCCAACACAAACCAATCTGGGATTCCATATAAATGGAATGGAAAGGACTGGAGCCTTGTGATCCCAGCCTTTAAAATAGCTTCAGTTGATGTAATGATGCAGGTAAACACAGGAGATGCTGCAACCCTGCTCTGGGTGAATGCAGGAGGCAGGTTTCGGTGCTGGGTTCTGCTGCCTTTCCATTTAGCAGGCAGACTGTGTGCTTTGGGCCTTTTAGGCTGTTTAATGGGGTATTATTCGTTTCTGGCTGGCTGTTGCTTTGAGCAATGGCTCCCAGGGGAGCTCCTGTCGGTTGCCAGACGGAATGACATCAGGCAGACGCTCAGAGCAGGGATCAAAAGGCAGAGCCTCATTTCTTCATCACAGGCTCTGGCAAAGCACACGGTGAGGCTGAACACACCAGGTCCTGATGCTGCTGGGGGTACAGGGGAGAGAGGAGGAGGAGGCTGCTCACCCCCAGCTTGTGCATCACCACCCCCCAGATCACCCAGGGATACTTTCAAAGCATCATATTCTACTTCAAAGCAAAGGAAAGGATGTGAAGTAGGAGCTGATGCCTTCCCAATCCTCGTTATCCCTTATCATTTCACTGTGCAAGTTTCCTCTACCCTGGTTTATAGGCTAGGTTTCCTGTTTCATCCATCAGAGCACTGTCCCTGACTTCTCCAGCTCCCGCAGTGACTGACCCCCAGAACGGTACCAGTTTAAGATCCGACATCCAAAGCTTTGTGCTTCATGGAATCCCAGCCTGGTTTGGGTTGGAAGGGACCTTAAAGCTCATCCATTCCCAACCCCCTGCCATGGGCAGGGACACCTTCCACTAGAGCAGCTTGCTCCAAGCCCCATCCTTGAACACTGCCAGGGATGGGGCAGCCACAGCTTCTCTGGGCACGCTGTGCCAGCACCTCAGCACCCTCACAGGGAAGTCTGCAATCAGTTCATGCCAGAGGATGAGTGTATATTGAAATACAACACACGAGACCTCGCTTACCTGTGCATTCTGAGTTGTTTCCTCCTCTGGAGCCACGCTCCCATGATGTGTCTTCAAAAGGAGCACGTCTCGGCGGTGTTTCCCAGCTCCCAAGTGCAGCATTTCAGAGCGTCTCACAGCTCTGTTTGCTGATCCCTGTTCCTCTCTTCCTTAGAGCAGCATCCAGAAGCATGAGGTTGATGAGAGACAGTCAGATCCTCCCTGTTGGATGGGCACAAGACCAGGAAAAGAAGCCATCAAAAGTTCACCGTTGCCTCAATACCCGCCTGTGGACACTGCAGAAATCCAACAGCTCCCAGTCAGAGCCCCTGCAAGACCTGAAACTCAGCTCCAAGCCATCTCGAGCTGCAGCTACATCTGGCTTTTAGTTTCTCCTCACTGCCTCCTCTTTTCAAGTTGCTCATAAATTCTTTGGATAGAATTCCTTCTGGGCTAAAGCTTCCTAGGTTCGGGCATTCCTCAGCTGTACATCAGAGAAGAAAAAAGGTAGAAAAGCAGAGAAAATAGGTCTGGCAAGTCGTATTTTGTCATGTATGTGCCCCCAGCCACCATTCCCCAAAGCTTTCTGCCCCTTGGTCAGTGTGCAAACTGGGAGAGCATGGTTGGAAAGCCATGGAGGGGCTTGGATCTCCTTCATCCCAGCCCTTTCCTCTGGCACTTTTTGCACAGGAACAAGCCAGATACGGCTCTATTCCCTGCTCTCCATCACCATGGGATGTAAAGCAGAGCCAGGCAGATAGGGATTTCGCAGGCTGGGTAAGGAGGGGCCAGAGTTTATCATGATTTTGGGGTAGCATCAGCTAGGACAAAACCTCATCCTGAGCTCCCATCATCACACATGGTCCCCAAACACCTTTGTTCCCCAGCTAACCCCCTGATTCTTGACAACATGCAAGAAGTAGCATGTGAAAATGCTAAACCCCTCTGTTCTCTATATATCGAAGGTGAATTTGTGCTCTCAGCACTGTAAGAGGTGGCTGAGATGCCTTCAGGTACACAGGAGTCTTGTGTGAGCATCATCCGACAGCCTGGGTACCCCAGATGGCTCTCCCTCCTCTCCATCTCCTTGCTGTAAGCAGGCTCCATGGGGGACTCCTGAAGAACAACCAGGAAATGAGGCTGTACAAGAACATTTTCCCTCTCCTCTCTTATTGTTTAACACACTGGATTATTCAGGAGCAGTAGGAACAAGCAATGCATCCATAGGAAAAGATGAAAGCAGGGATTGCCTGGGGTGGGAGCGCTCCCTTCGCCCAGGAGCTGAGAACTTGCCTGGGCAACAGAGAGCCTGTTGTCAGCCCAACACAGGAGATCATTTTCCATTCATGCTCCATGCCCATTGTCTGGCCCACAATGGGCATCCCCAGCCTCAGGGAAGGTGGTGGGACCACGTTGGGGTGAGTGTCCTGCCCTGTGCACACAAGGGATGCAGTGTGGTCCCTCCTGGCTCAATTCACACACGGAGCAGGGCTTGGAGGAGTCTTGTGTTTTCTCCTTTCATTCCTGATGGGGCTTTCCTCCAGGCTCAATTCCCACTTTTCCAGCCAAGTCTGCAGGACACGGACACCCTGGTTGAATAGATAACACACAAGCACAGACTCTGAGTAAGGAAATCCACCCAGACTTTGTCCTTACGCACCCATTGGGTCAAACTTCTCTCCTAGTGTTTTCAAGGGTGCCTATAGGATTTAAGATGAGGATCTCTCCAACTGAGGATAAGTTTGGGAAAGGCCTTGATGTCATTTAGGCTGTTTTGCATCACTTAAATGACTTGACCTTATCTGCAAATACAGATGCAGAGCAGGGAATGTTTTACCTCCTCAAGGATGCTCTGGGAGTAGGGATCCTATATCCACACGTAGAACCATCCTGCCAATTAAATTCATGCCCTTACTACAGCATTTCTCTTCCATGTCCCCTTCCAAGCCCTTCAATCACAGCCCATGAGCACGTGGAGATGGGCTGACCCTGTGGTCTTCATAAATCTGGACCTGAACAAACAAAAGAAGAAGTAATGAGGCGGGGGGGGGGAACCTCAACCAGATCCCATTCCCAACGCCTGGCATCACATCCCTTGCTGGCAAAATCCATCTGGCTCCAGATGGACACCAGGCAACTGATCCGGAGAGGTTCTGGAAGAGCTGGATTCCATGGAAGAAGCACTCTGGGATGGAGAAGGGCAGCACGAGGGTTGACACCAAAGGCTTCTTCCAGGAAGCTCCTCCAGTTCCCTGTTGGAAGGGAGCTGCTGGGAGAACTCAGGGAGAGCCCCCTAAAAGCAGCCCTTGCATCCCTTGCTCCACACTCCTAAAATCCATGATTCCTGGACGCAGCCTTGCCCAGAATCATTGCCCAAGAGCGAGGCTATGAATAGCTGGAGCAATAACGCCTAACACATGGCTGTCCAGCTGCCTTTCCCACATCAACCACCTCATCAAGCGATAAGGGGAGGAAACCGGGAACGGCTTTTCCAGCCGGAGCCACAACACGAGATGAAGGATGCAGGAAACGTTCCCCCAAGCTTCCATGGCCCTCCTGCCAAAACAAGCAAACAAACAAACATCTCCAAGTTCAGCCTGGCTTTGTGCAGGGCTATCGGGAGCCGGGGACGAGGCTGGTTTTACATCCCAGCTGGAAGATCGCTTTGCTGGCAGCCTGCAGGGATGGCGACGGGAATGCTGGTCCATGGCCAATGTGGGTGACAGGACACACACAACAATGGCCCCGGATGGAGCTGGAAGGTTTCGATAGCAGCTGAAATGGGGAATCAGCAACATTCCTTCCCCCCAGAGGCTGCCGTGGCAGGGATTAAAGGACTAAAGTTCAAGGGGAGCGCGAGCCAGCGTTGCTCAATGCTGGCAAAAGGTCCCCAGTCATGGAGAGTGCTTTGCATCCCAGAATGGTCTGGGTTGGAAGGGACCTTAAAGCTCATCCAGCTCCAACCCCTGCCACGAGCAGGGACACCTTCCACTAGAGCAGCTTGCTCCAAGCCCCATCCAACCCGGCCTTGAAGGCAACGAGGATTTGGGTTTCAGCTCCCAGGGAGATCACTGCCCATGCATCCACTGAGCCTTACAGAACCTCACAGCAGGACATTGAAGCCCACGGTGCCCTTCTCAGAACCTCCTGGTTTGTGCTGCTCCCTTCTCCCTGCTGCTGGAATCTGCGGAGCTGCTGCCTCTGCTTGGGATGTGGAGCAGCCCCAGCCCCAGGGCTGGATGGAGCCACGGATGCTGATGCCTGGGCACACTGTACGTGATCCAAGCTGCAATCCCAAACCACCTCCATCGCGCTTGTGACAGGCATGGTGGCCCAGAGCCAAAGCATGTCCAGCGGTTGCAGCAGGGCTCTCCACCCCATGGCAAAATAGAAGGAGGAATGAACATGCCCAGCATAGCAGGCATTAAGAAATTCCCTGCTCTTCCTGCACACAGGAGCCTCTCATGGCCAAGACCTCTCCCTTGAGCCTGTGGTTTCACCACAGGCAGATGAAATCGAGGAGATAGGCTCCGAAAGCTTTGATGTGCAACCACCACCAGCCTCCTCTCTGCTATTCCTCCTCCCTCGCGCCAAGCTGCTGTAATAGATGCTTCCCCTCTGCCCCCGTGACTTGAGGGTCCCTGCACAGATGAATTCATCACTCACATCACAGCCACAAGGCGGGAAGGCCAAGGAAAACACGCATCCATCCATCAGCAGAGGCTTGATGAAGCTCTCCCCCTCTTGGAGGGATTCACCCTGGGACTTCAATGCAAAGCGATGGCTTCAGTGAGGCGAGGCGGGATGGGAGCCGGAGCTCACCAAGCTGCATCAGCCCTGCAAATCCCACCGAGCACAGAGGGATGCTGCTGACAGGATGCACTGGGGAGGAGCACAACCCGACTCCGAGGTGGTCCCAGCCTTTGCCAGCCAAAATGGTGTACTGAAGAAGAAGGGGAAGATGTCGGTGCTGCACGTGCTGGTGGTGCTGGTAAGAAGGCAGCACGGATGGGATGGATGCCGTCAGCTCACAGCCGCTGACCTTTCTGAACTGTAGAACAAAAACAGTGTCCTTATGGTTTAAAATAGCCCCCCAAAAGGGAAATAAGGAAAGGGAAAGCGAGACAGATTCCCATGAAGGCAGCAAAGCCCAGAGCTTCCCTTCATCTTCCCATCTTGCCTTCCCGCAGAGGCACGGCTGGACCCTGGCTCATCTCCAGCCCCCAGCTGGGCGAGCAGCAAACATGTTCCAAGGCAACAAACCATCTGATCTGTGTGACACAGGGAGCTGAGGGGCACTGAGATGCTCCCATTCCCATCACAAAGGAGCAGGAATCCTGCTGGACCAAGCGGGATAAAAGATGCTCCATCACCGTCCGCACCGAGCGGATGAAGGGATGGGGTTTTTTGCTTAAGATGGGAGGATGAGTGAGGCTGGGGGGTTCACAGCCAGCCCAAAGGCAGATGGGGTGGGCATGGTACCAGGCATTAGCAGAGGGAGAGCAGGGCTGGGAACCATAACCCCATGCACACGTCTCATGGCTCCTGCCCGGCTGCTGGCATCAGGATACTTGTAATCCTGACTAATCCAACCTTTCCATAGGCTGTCAGCACAGGACATGCCTCAAGGAGGCCTCCTCCACCTCCCACCTCAGACCAGTCAAACCTGCAGGGTGCAAACCCCTCAGAGAGCTTGGTGCCTCTCCATAAGGGTGACTATGCTGTGTGCTACGTTGGTCTTTGCAGGGTTAATCCTATGGGAATGCAGCTTGAGAGCTCTGTCTCCATGGGATGCGATAGGAGCCCCGAGGAGGAGGGCTCAGCAGACACAGCCACGGCAGCACAGCCATGGAAGCAGTTGGCCAAAGTCAACAGTGATGTTGGGAGAGAAGGATCATGATGGATCTGAACATGCCCCATGTTTGCCTGGAGCTAAAGGATAAGGAATGTATGTGCTGACAGGGTGCTGGCAAAGAAGAATAAGGGAAACAAGAGGCTGCAGCAGGTCCTCTCCATGCCTTGGTCCCCCCTTGAGTGGATTTGGGTCTCTTTGGATGGGAGACGGCGCAAGAGGGAACCAAGATCAAGGCCTTAAGAAGTGTTGGCACTGCTGTAAGTAATAGGTGCTTACCACAACATTCTCCTGCCATTGGGGTCCATTTCTCCCTCACATTATTTACTGTTAAGTTGGGTCTGATAAAACCCCTAATTTATATCTGGTGGGAGCCCGGGTTCTTCCCTCCCACTGGCTCCAGCAGATCCAAGTGCTGTAACTGCTGATCTAAGGGGAATGTGCTGCTCACGCTCCCATCGGCATGTGATATATCATGATTAACAGCCTCTCCTCCGTGATATTACCGGCCCCAACCCGTGATCTTGGGAAGGATTCAAAGCCTGGCTTATCAGCATAAAACTAAGCTGCTTCAGCTTAAAGCAGCAAACCTCAGCTCAGGCTGGAGGTGATTTATTACGAACCATGGGCTCTGGAGACAGAGAGAGGGAAAGGAAGCCACAAACCCCACAGCCAGCCTGTACAAGTTCCAGGTTCTAATCCAACGCAAGTGACTCCATGGCTCAGGCTGAGAAATCATCAGGGATTCATCACAAGGTAGAGACCAGCAGCTACAATGAGTGCATAGGCAGGAGCGATGCTCCTGCATCCTTGCTGGGTACCCCCATCTGCCATGCGCAGGACTGGGGTGACAAGGGGGATGTGGCACGTCTCTGGGATGTTCCAGCATCCTCTGTTTCGCTACAAGTAGCTGCAGTGCCTCTTTTGGGCAGCATCCCCTCTTACCCAGGCAGAAATACTTCCTTCTAGTATCCAATCATTTGTTAAAAGCAGGCAGCTCTATGCTAAATACATCAAAATCTCACCGAAACCAAGGCAAATGAGCTAAAAAGGTACTTCACACTGGCAGGTTTTTTACAAGAGCAAGACAAAGTGCTGAAAACCAAGTGAAAAGGTATCAGAAACAAGGTGTTGCATATGCAAAGCCTTTAGATTTGGAATAAACTCTCTTTTTTCCCACCAGGAAGCTGTTACATCCCACATCTTTCATACAGAAAACACTAAAGGTGTTATTAATGATCACCAAAATCCGAGGACAAAAGCATCAAGGCCAGGTTGGATGGGGCTTGGAGCAACCTGGTCTAATGGAAGGTGTCCCTGCCCACGACAGGGGGTTGGAACTGGGTGAGACCCAAACCAGGCTGGCCTCCTATGATCTAGGACCCTCCTTTCCCTGCTGACTGCCCAAAAGCTGTTGTGCTGTAAAGCAGGTTATATGGATACAAGAACAGTTATGTGGGGATGGCAATGTGCTGAAGGGGCTGTTAAAGGCAGGGGTTTCATTCCCACCAGGGCCAAAGCCTAGGAGAAGAGCTGCTGGCATCCAATACCCACCATGTGTGTCCTTACTGCGTATTTGATACCTATATGGAAGAGGGGGAGAGGAAGCAACATCTTCCCTCGCTGCCAGAGCTGCTGCCATTCAAGCTGTGAACTTTAGCAGATGCAGTTTGCTGTCTGCTTCCCAGCAGTGATAGCCCAGGCCCTTGGGGCTTCCTTGTGTTTGATCTGGAGCTGGCACCGGGGGAACCAGACAGGGAGAGGAGATAAGAGCCGAATGCTGTGCTCTGGGGCTGTCACCCACACACAGAGCATGAACATGTGGGAAAGGCTCAGGGACAGGCTCAGCCTCAGCTGAGAGAGCTGGGCTGGTTCAGCCTGGAAAGAGAAGGCTCCTTAAGGGGAGAGACCTTAGAGCAGGTCCCTTCCGACCCAAACCAGTCTGGGGTTCTATGACATGAAGAGCATAGGACAAACTCCTCTCTCTTCCCCATTCCTGAAGCCATCCTGGCTCCGATTGTGCCACGATTTCCCCACCTCTGAAAAAGGCTTGGAGCAAATCCTACTGCTAAAGGGCTCCTGAGGTTTGTATCAAACCCAACAGCCTGCAGGGACACATGGACGGGCCCTCAGCTCCCCAGCTTGACCCTCTCCTTGCTGGGACCCCATAGGAAGCCCCTGGGGACCCTGTGCTAAGCTGAGAGGCGGCACAGCCTCGCTGCTGGGGTCATTCCCCTCCAGCCCCATAACCTGCTCCCTTAGCACGAGCCTCTGTTTGTGCATTCCTGGTTTATAGGGAGGGAAAGCCAGCAAATATAACCTGAGCAAGCAGGGGAGCTAATGAGCTGCTCTCAGTGCCCATAAAAACCAAGCTGCAAAAGGCAAGGATGGCCTGGGGCAAGGGACTGGTGCCTGCTTGGTCCCTGCTAACCAGGGCTACCAGAGCTTAAGAGATGCCAGACCCCACGCAAAGAGCAGTTCTACACCTAAGGGAAGAGTCTATGGTCCCATTTGGGGCTGGATGGAGGGGCTGGGGCTCGGGGTCTGCACTCTGCCCACCCTCCATCCCAGCCAGCATCTCAGCATGCGTTTTATCACGTTAGTAGGTGCCAGTGAGACAGCCCCTAAGAGCAACAGCGTGAGGCGACTCCCAGCTTGCTGCCAGCCCACCCACCCCTTTCATTCCCAAGTGATCCCCATCACCCTCCTCAGTCTGTGTCCCTTCACTTCATGTGAAGTGCTTCCACTTCCTTCTCCCTGGAGGAAGGGAGAAACATAAGGAGGGAGCTGCCAAACCGAGCCCAAACCCAAAGGAGCTCGTGCTGCACCTCTTGCGACATCAGGGGTTTATTCTAAGCCCTCATCTACCCTAAAGAAACCCATTTGCATCGCTCTGATCCAGCCAGCACTTGTAGGTAAGCAAATAAATGACTAAAGCTTAAGTAAAGCTGCTTAGCAAACACAGACTGAACCCCACACTTTCTTTCCCCCCCTTCCCCTTGTTTTAAAGCTGGGCAGAGGACGTTGGCAAATGCTCTCCCCGTTCCTAAGAGCCCAGCAATAGTTCTCTGGGATTCGGTGAAGAGGAAGCAGAGGAGAGGGTTCATTCCATGTCACCAGCACTTCAGCTCGAGTGGAGTGCACGAGAAATCACTTACACCTAAGAGGAACATTCAAAGCCCAGCGTGACAATCCCGAGCCACAACCCCATCTGAGGACACGAGGCCACACTCTGGGAATGACCCACATCTGAGAGACAATGGGAAACGGAACCCCAAAGGCACAACCAAAAAGAGGCCCCCCCCAAGCCCTAAAATCACTCCTGCATTTCCAAGTATATGCCACTGGGAAGCACGAGGCCTCAGCATCACCAAGCCCATGGGCTCAGTGCTGGGAGGAGAAGGCAGAAGCATCAATGCCTGCATCCTGCGTGGAGCTGACATCAGTTCCTCTCAGTTTTATTGACACGGCCCCAGCTCTGGCCTGATTTCTTTAATTGCCTCATAATTCCTGCAGCACTTAAGAGCTTTTATAAGCCCCCTGCTTTTCCCAAGGTCAGGAATGAGTGCCCCCACCTCCCCTGTTTCCTTCATCCCCAAATAGCGAGCAGTAAAAGGGGAACGCAGATGCCGTTTCCACGCACTGATGCAGTTTAAAAGAGGGAAAACTACTCACAATTTAAGGAGCTTTGTGGCCTTTCCTGCCCTTTGTGCTGCCAGAAGGGACCCAGAATGGTGCAGGAGAAGATGTTAGAACATGAAATGTGTCCTTCACCCCCCGGGGGCTCAAGGCTCCCACTTCAGGGAGGGTTTGGAATGGGGCTTTGTCAGATGCTTTAGAAATCGCTACCATCTCCTGCAAGACATAGAATGAGCTTAAAGCTATGAAGTTCAGTGGGAGAAAAGGTCTGGTGGGTGGTAGGAAGCATAAAGCAAGCAGGGGTTGGCTTTATGGCAATCAGGAACAGACTGAAGCTATACAAGACTCTTAAGCAGGGTTTAGGGCTGGTTGGAGTCGTAGCCAGGTGGGGCTTTCTAGGGAAGGTTCCCCACTAAAACAGCCACCATCCAACAACCTAGGCACTGTTTAACCTGACATGCATGCAGTCTATGATACCTGTGAAGATATCATAGAATGGACCACCTCATCCTGCTTTGAGCTTCTGCTTTCCCATCTTTTGGGGAACCACGACTGTAGAAACCTGCACTGTATCAGAGCAGGACGATGCTCACGGGTGTCTGCATCAGCTCCAGGCTGGAGCAAGGACAAGCAACACACCATCCCCTAGGAGAAACAAGGCTGCCTGTCGAACCAGCTACCCCAAAGGGAGGGAATGGCCCAGCTGTGGCTCCTCTGCTGGGGCACTGGAGCTGCTGGCAAAGAGCTCATCATGTTTATTCAGATGAGAACAATTTTCCTCCCCTTATGCTCTCAACCTGGAGGCCTCTGGGTCCCTCTGCCAACAACAACACAAGGCCTGCATGGGGACTGTATCTATTTCCACTTGAGCTGTCAGATGGCTCTGGGGGAGGCGGGGGGATGCTGGGTTCACTGGGCTGCTGGTGGAACCAGCCCCCTCCTCATAACTCACCTTAGGAGTGCTCACGGAGTCACCCGAGGCCACGGGGATGGACAGCGGGGGCTCGGGATGTCAGGGAGCTGCACATGCACAAACAGACACAGGCAGGGGGGAATTTGGAAGCCTGGGTCTATTGGAGGGGCCAAGTCTGCTCTTCCCGTGAGAAAGTGAACCTGGAGCTTCCAGTGAGCCTGGTGATGCTCTGAAATGCCTCTGTATCCTCAGCAAGGCTTCTGGCAGCACTGGAGAGGGACACGGCTTCTCCTGACCCTGGGTACCAGCATGAACAGGAATAGCACAGCACACAGGCACTGAGGAGCAAGGTCCCAGATGAGCATCCCCATGTCCTGGGAGCTGCTTTCTTGCACATGGCTGTCTCCATCCCTTTACACGCTTCCCAGGAGCATTCCAGACCGCAATGGGCATCATCTCAGGGCTGTGCTTTAACAGACACTCCCATACCCTTCCCAACCCAAAGGCATAGGCAGATTGCTCCTAAAGCTCTGCACCCACTCTGAGTGCCTTCAGAGCCCCACAGTAGAGGAAACAGCCCTAACAGCCCCCAATACATGGGTTTGGGGTAACACCAACTTCTTGCTGCATTCTGACAACCCCACACAGAGACATCCCTATTGCAGTGCTGTTCAATTCATGCTGCGACTCAATCATGTCCTTAGCACCTTCAGTGCTGAAGAAGGAAACGTTTCCAGCTCTGAGACTCACTGAGAACCTCAGAGACATCCAAGAGGGAATCAAACTGCAGAAAAAAACATGATTTCAGGATACCCAGAGATGGAGAAGTGGGGACCAACTAAGGACAAAGCATGGATGAGGCTCTGTGTTGGGATAGGGAGAACTCACCTTCGGTACATCAGGGCTGTGATTCCCTACAGCTCCTTTCCAGATGGCTGCAGGGATCTAGGCCATTGCTCCTGTGAATACAGCTGCTGAGAGGAATGGGGAAGAAATCCCCCTGGAAAGCAGCTATGGAAAGTCGGCCACCCTCGAGGAACTTTCTGCTTGGCTTTCCTGTGGTGTGAAAACCATCCCAGATGAGCTTTTCCTAATGGGAAAGAAGGAAAACCTAAACCAGAGGTTTGTTAAAGCTGCCCATCCCCTGCACACTGCCCCCAGCCCTGACCCACAGACAGGGACACAGCACTAGCCCAAAGGCAGTCCTTTACAGCCCTAAGCCATTAACCCCCCCCGGCCTGGAGCTATGGTACAGCCCTGCTTCCCTCAGCTCCCTTTCCCCTAGACTTTGCTCCTTCTGGGATTTTAGCCACTCAAAATACACAGTAAAGACAGCATTCCACATAGGAAAAGTTCTGTGTGGATGGAACTACCAACCTTGACTGGCCTTAGTCAAAACCCTGAGTTTTATCCCCTTTCTGCATTGTCCACTGAAGCTCTTGAGCATCCTCACTCTCTTCCTGCATCCTCCTGCATCCTCCCCAGGCTCCTGGTACCCATCACACTCTGTGCCATGACCACTGCAGAGCTTTGGAGCAACCTGGTCTAATGGAAAGTGTCCCTGCCCATGGCAGGGTTTGGAACTGGATGAGCTTTAAGGTCCCTTCCAATTCCATGATTCCACGATTTCTTGGACTCATCACCTTGCAGAAGATACATGAAGCAACGAGGGGAAATACCATGCAGAAAGGAAGAGACGAGCGAGCCATGCGGGATGGGATCATAAGGAGGGATGAGGGTGGCAGGTCTCTCCATCCCTGCAAATATCCCACACACACACTGACATCTGCCTCTGCTGGGAGGTCAGGCATGGAATTAGCACCTGGAAAGGAGGATATTTGCCTGTGCTGGGGAGAGTTCCTAAGGTGGGCTGTGGAAAACTGGCCGGCGGCTCCGCAGACAAAGCCTCCCTCCTTCCAAAGCAAACAGCACTGCTCCAAGCACCAGCACATGGGGCTGTGGGGCTCCCAGCCACCTTGGAGTGTGAGGGGGACATGGCAAAGGAACTATAGCCCTTAACTCTTGCTGCCCTGCCTGCCTCTGGGCTTGCAGTGCTGCCCTTCGGTCCAGTGGGGATGCTTCATCTGCACTCGTAGCAAGAAGCCATCGTCTCCCCCCAGAAACCTGCACATGTATTAGGAAAACAAGCTAAAACCTCTGCCTATGGCATCAGTTGTGCTCAAGTGCTGAGCTCAGGACCCTTCTGCACACCCAGAGGCCATCCCCGAGCGCTGACCCCATCTCTCCATCCTCCCTCTGTGCACAATCCACTCCTGGTACCCAAACCAGCCCCAGTCCTGATAAATGCCAGTGCCCAGACGTGACCTAGGTGTGAAGGGCAGTGGTGGGTGATGGCTGAGGGCCAGGCACCCCCTTATGAGATCCCCCACTGTTCTCCACGAAGAATAGCCCCTTGTCCTGCTCTGACAGCTCCTCCTCAACCAAAGGGACAGGGAGTAGTGGGGCAGTGTGGTTTCGGGGACAAAAAGCATTAGTTTGGAGACCCATAGACAAAAGGGGGGGTCAGACAGGGCTGCTGTACCCAGGAGTGATGGCTTCCCACCAGGATGCTGGCATTCCAAAAGGCAAAGGGCTGCTGCCCCTTCCCTGTGAAGCTTTGGTTATTGAGGACCAAGGGATACATGACACAAGCGGAGCAGTGTGGGTGGAAGCGGGTCCTCTGGCTGCATGGCAGCATCTCACGTGAAGCAGGGGAGGCACCAGGCAGGAATCTGCTTCGAGCTGCAGCAAGAGTTTATTTTTCCAGCTAAAATAATCGAGTTTAGTGGAAATTCCCCCCCTTCTCAACCTCTCCCATCCTCAGGAATGGCTGCTCAGCTGGATGGGAACCAAGCTGGCATGGCAGGAATCACATGAAGAGCCAGTGTAGGTTATGTCATGTATTTTCCAACCCAGCATAGCTGGGGGGTGCTTGTTTTCTTCTCGCCACCAGGAAGGTAAAGCCCCAAACGTCACTGCTTATGGAATTTGCTATTCCTGATGGCAGATACACGGGAGGGGGCACACGCACTGCTCTGCCTATGGATGTGTGCTCTTTGTGTCCTTCTGCTGAGCTCCTGCTCTGCAGATGGAAATGCTGCACACGGAGATCACGGAATCCCAGCCTGGTTCCATGGAATCCCAGCACCTTGCCACCCTCACAGGGAAGAACTAAGAGCTCATCTCAATCTCCTCTGTCAGGTTAAAGCCATTCCCCCTTGTCCTGTCCCTACATCCCTTGTCCAAAGCCTGTCTCCAGATGATAAAGGGATGGGTTGTTGCTCTGATACTGCAGGTGTAAGCACTGACAGAGCTCTCTACACGTTCTCTTGCTGCTCTTACACCCTGAGCACGGCAAAGGTAGAACAAGATGCACTGAGCAATGCTAAAACCAGGCAAGTAGCAGGTCCATGGCTGGAGCAGAAGCCACTCACCTCTCTCAGCAAACCCTTCTCCTGGTGCAGGGCCTTGTCCAGCAAACACCAACCGGGATCCTGGGGGGAAGTGGGATGTTGAATGCCTGACTTCAACCATCCTCTTGTGGTTTTGCCTTCCTGAGCAGTAGAAGTGAATGAACCTGTAGGACAAAATGCCCCAAACTTGCAATTCTTTATACAGCAAGACATTGTATTACATAGGACAGGTATCCTATGTGAAACCCTGCCATGATTAAAGCCACATCTATATATTATTATAGATTATAACCATCGCTCTGAATCAGAATTAGAGGCCTGTTTGGGTGCGTGTGGACTCCAGACAGCACCTGGAGGGGTTCTGCAAAGGAAGGGAATGAAAACCCCACCAGGCAGAAGAGATTTGAAGAGAAAACAAGTGCTGCTTGTGGGAATCCCGTGGTGCATGAAGATGGATGGAGACAGAGCAAGTGCCACCTCCCTGGCTCACTGGGACCAAGGTGAGAAGCATCCCCATCTGCAAACCCAACCACGCTGCTGCATTCCCCACCTGCTGCCGAGAACCATGAATGCTTTGGGTTGGAATGGCCCTTGAAGGCCATCTCATTCCAACCCCATTGCTGTGATGGGGAGAGAACCCCCTAGGAGCAGGAGAAACCCTTCAGCTTGGAGCTGAAGCATGGCAACTCCCAGGCCAGACGAATGCTGTGGCTGCTCCAATGCGCTCATTGCACATTGGTGTTTCCCACCCGCATCCCAAGCTCCTGGGTTGGATTTGGGCAGCACAACTTGGGCATAGCAAAGGAATTCAGCGTTAATAAACGCTGAGGCAGAGCCTGAAGTGTTTATTTTCCAAGGGCAGGCCATTCATCCAGTACCACTGCTCTGTTCCACTGCATCGCCCTCTGCTTATAGAAGATTAATGAGACACAGCCTGTCTTTCACCCTGACCAGTGTTGCAGGCACCAGGAGGAAGGCCAGATTTGGGGTTCATCTCCCCCTTTCTCCTCCCTCTCTGCCTGTCGCCACCACACCAGCCTGGAGAACACAGTTCTCTCCCCTTGTCATGCACTGAAACACAAGGGTTCCCGACTAGAGTGTTTCCTGGCTCCTTCAGCTGCCCTCTGCAACCAGCCCTCTTTCAGCTGGAGCCTCCTGTAACGTGGGGAAGCTGCAAGAGAAGCGATGGGACAGGTCAAACAACGCTAAAAGGAAGGAGAATGAATGATAAGGAGAAGACAGCTTAGGTTTAGCCTGCCCAAAGCACTCAAGTGGATTAGGGGACTTACCAGAAAGCATATGGTGATGCCCAAGAGAGCAGACACCATATAACCAGTTATATATGCTCTATATAGATAACCATAGATATATGCTATAACTAGTTATATATACTGCACATATATAACCATAGATATATGCTATAACTAGTTATATATACTGCATATATATAACCATAGATATATGCTATAACCAGTTATATATGCTATATATAACCATAGATATATGCTATAACTAGTTATATGTACTGTATATATATAATCATAGATATATGCTATAACCAGTTATATATGCTATATATAGATAACCATAGATATATGCTGTAAGTAGTTATATATACTATATATATAACCACAGATATATGCTATAACCAGTTAAATATGCTATATATAGATAACCATAGATATATGCTATAACCAGTTATAAGGCACCAGGCTAACAGCAGTGTGATGCTCAGATGGCACTTCCAAAGGACACAGGGCTATCCCTGCTCCAGAAAATGCTCCTTAGCACGTTTAGCATCACCCCCATACTCCTCCTGCTGGGCTCCTGACCTGCTCAACCAACAGCTTCACCATGCAGCACCCACGGGTGCATCTCCCATTGTCCTGCCCAAGGAAGATGTGTGAAGCAGCCCAGCTCCACCTGCAGCATTGCCAGGCTCCATCCCCTGCTCATCCCAGCGACTGGGTGAGCTTTAAAGCCTCTTGCAGCCCAAACCACTCTGAGTCTGACTCTAAATGGGGCTGGATTGAAACCAGCATGAACGTGTCACCGCAACAGCGCTTTTGCATCCCCCCAGTCTATGGCTGGGGCAGGAGCAGTTGACGTATTTCTCCGGCACTCAAAGCTCAACCTGAAAAGCTGCCATTGCCATTAAAAGCAAAGCCAGCTTTGTAAGAACTCCATACGTTTCCATTTCTTTTCCCTCCTTCCTTTCCTTCTTTCTGATTCACCCTTCTGATATTTTGCTTGGACTCCAGTCCTAACATATTCATCCTTCTTAGCACATTTTTGGGCTGCTTCCACCATTGTTCTTGGAAGCTTGATTTTAAGGACATACATTTAGATATGCAACCTGGTCTCCCACATTAAAAACCTCCTTTAGGCTGGAAAGGGAAGAGCTTAGAGCACTATGAGCCCACATAGAGCCTGCATTGGCTTTGGGAAGTGGAGCAGCTAAAATCAATGCAACCCAATGCAATGAAATAACACGATGAGATTAGAACTGCGTGCACCAGATGGCCGCTCTGATCCTTATCTGGTGGGGAATGCCAGCTTTCCAACAGGACAGCATCACTTGCCTTTTCCTTGTGAAGTTCTTGCCTTATTTATTTGCTTGAGATCAGAAGAGCTGGGGGAAGCTGCCTGGCAGAAACACCAACCTTATGCCAAAGGGTTTGAAGTTGGAGCACAAGTTGGCTTTTACAGGCAGGGGTGCAGGGGGAAGAGGTGGAAAAAGGGTCATTTCTGCCTGGGGAAAGGCCCAAAATGATTTGGAGAGATGAAGGGGCTTTTTCATCATGCAGGAAGCCCACGATGCAGTGAGGTTCCAGATGGGTTTGGGGAAACAGCGGTGGGAAGGATAGATAGGAGGTGCCTGTGTGGTTATGGCAGTGCTGAGTGCCTCAGCTTATACTCATTACACTCACTAAAGCCCTTTTTCAGCTCTTTAAGGCACCCACAAACCTACTTTTAGAGCTCCCTCCCTTCTCCTGCCCAAGGGATGCTGCAGCTCTGGGGCAGCATCCATCTATCCCACACCACTAAGAGCAAACTCAAGGCCACGGCACACAGGCAGCAAGATCCCACGTGGAAGTGATGACCTGGGATAATAAGAACCTTGGCTAAACCTTCACCAGAATGGCTTTGAACTGAAAGAGGGCAGATTTAGATTAGATATTAGGAATTAAACCCAGGCAATCGACTGCAACCAGGAGCTTCCTTAGCATGGAGAAGCTATGGTCCATCCAGGAGCATCCTTGCAGCAGCTTCTCCTGGGGCATCCTAAAACCCCAAGTGCTAGAGCAATACACAAGCCACAGTCATGCCCTGAGTGCCCATGGAGACATTCCAGGGATCCTGTCAAGGAAGGAGGCACTGGGATACGTCGGAGGAGCAGCTGCACTGCTGCGGAGCTGCTACTCCCCAGGGGCTCAGCTCTCCACCAGCCCATAGAGTGAGATGTTGTACCTTGTTTGTGTTTCTATGGTATTACCCTGCCTGCTGGCTCCCCTCCTGCAGCCCCCCCCCCCTCAAGCTAAACCTCTGTGAGGTTAATTATGAGCACGAAAAACGGCCTCCCAAGAGCAACGGGGCTTGATTTAAAGTCATAAAGCTGGAAATCTCGGATTTGATGACGAACCCTGGGGAGAGCAGCTCCTATTAGCGCTCAGCAATGGGCCACAAAAGACCAAGGGGAAAATTCCTGCTGGACTTCTCTCCTCAGTCCACTCCCTGGCTTCATTTTCCATCCCCACATCCTTCCAGCCTGCAAACATATACAGCGTTGCCTGGGCAACTCGGAGACGAGATATACGTACACCGAGGAGTGAGACAATCTCTTTCCTCCCCGATTGCCTGCAAGGTGGAAAAACTCAACCTCCCCTGCTCTTACAGCAACGTCAGCTTCGACCAGGCACACTCACAGCCCAACCTGCTCCTAAACGTGCCACCTCCTGCTCCTCTCGTGGGCATCCATCCCCAGCCATCCCGCATCCCAGAGGAGGATGCTCAGGACACGCAGGCTCGCCAACACACGCACGTTGCCTGAAGATGCCTTCTCTCTTGCCACATCAACTGGTTATACATTGCCACAGGTCTCATGGGACCAAGAAATCACCCTTTTGCTCCCAGTCCCATCACCATCTTTGCCAGTAAAGTTCCTCTTCTGGTATTTACCCTATCAAACAGAGGATGGGCTGGTTCAAAGCTGTGCCAGGGGCATAACCAGCTCTCCAGCTGCTCCATCACACCTCATCTCAAATGGAGAGCTGCAAAACAAGGGTTAGACATCCCCAAAACTTCCTTCAGGGGTGACTGTGAATGGGAAAACTGGGGTAGCAGAGGCAGGCACATCATTATCCATAAGGACAAGGTGAAATCTGCTTCATTTTATCATTTATAGCCAAATCCAAAGCATCTCTTAAAGGTGCAGCTCCGCAGGAACCTGAGCCAGGAACGGGCTGTGAAGGTAAAGCTGGTTCCTGCCATTAAAATGTGCCAGTGCTGGGACAGGGAGAAGCTGAAGTGCAAACAAGATAAAAAAGGGTGGGAAAACGTGATTTGATCTGCTCTGAAAGCAGTAACAGCCCCACTGAAAAGCCTCACAAACATGTAATGTGTGGGGTGGAGCAGGGGTAAGGTCATAAATAACCATAAATAGAGCCAAAGCAAGATAAAATAACTGTCTTCAAGTACCACCACCTTTCATCCAGAGGGGCTGTTTTTAACTGGTTTTACAGGGAATGGATGTGGCCACCTTTGGGCTGGAATGCCAAGCAGCTCTGCCATGCAGGAGGGATGGATTTACCCCATTGAAGTGATGAGCTGGCGTTGCTCAGCATTTTGTTAATGCTGTTATTAATGACAACTTCTCTGCAATGGTCATCAAACACTGTCTTGAAACACTGGCTGTGAGGCCAGGCTCTAACTAGTAACAATAAGGTGAGGCTGATACAGGGACAGAGCATCATCTATGAAAGAAACCAGTGCAGGACATGGAATGGGGATGCTGGGTCCCTCCCAAGCCCTTCCAGTCCTTTTCCCCTCTGTATGGTTGATAACTGGGTATTCCAGGTTTCCACCACAAGACCTATTCCACCTCTGAACAAGTCTTTTCCCTTTAAAGGCTTGAGATTCAAACCATCAACCTTACTGTGAAAGCAAGGGGTTTGCTCCTCTTAGAGGGCATGAACGCCACGTTCCCAGCTGAATTACTCACATCGTACCATAGAACCCTAGACTGGTTTGGGAGCACTGACTCAGCCCTATGGAGCACTGGTTGGGAATACAGACCCAATCCCGAGTTAAAATGCAGGTGGAACATCAGGTAGTTGGGCTGCATTGCTTTAAATTGGAATTTAGGCAAGAGGCCAAGACTAACACCCCCCCTCTTGCAAATAGTGCTGAGGGCTCTTTAACAACCACAGTGGTCCAGGCCTGGGTTAATGTCTTATCCATAAGTTATTCAGTATTTCCTTTTAAAGACAAAATAGTTGGAATACCTCTCTTTCTTTAAATTGCAGTTGTGGCTGCTACAACTAAGCCTCTGCCCTGTTTCCGTCTGCAGCACCAACACTGGGAAGCAGATTTCCATGGGAGTCCCACCTCTGGAGGCTTTATGGGAACTCCAGTGTTATCAGGTTTATAGCAGTGCTAATACCCACGGAGATAAAAGCAGCCTCCTTGCTCCCATCACAGCTTGGTGGGGCTGGGAAAAGAGCATTCCAGGCTGCTGGTCACGTCTTGGTGTATTCCAGGAAGGTTTCTGGAGTAGGAGCATCTCCTGGTGCTTCCAAAGAGGTGACACTGGGAGGTGATGCCCAGAGGAGGTCCCTGAGGTAGCTGCAGTAACCTGAATTTGCACCAAACCAGCATCCCATAGTCAGTGACCTGACTCCATCCTGGTCCTGAACACCTTGGGAAACTGGGAGAGACTAACCTCAGGTCTGGATGCATCCGACATCCCCAACCTGCTCGGGAGTGGTGTCTTCTTCCCATAGCAAAGTGATTTACGTTTCTCTTCCCCCCTTTCCTTCAAGTTTTGCAGACCTTTGTTTTAAAAAGGAACACAGCAAAGCCAAAAGCATTTTGGTTTCTGGCACCAGAACTCCTCTTGGGAACTGAATTCCCACCGAAAGGATCACATTGCTGGGGAGATCCAGCCTGAGATAGAGATAAATCCAACGGGCAGACAGAGCACTGCGAACCCTCTGCAAGCATGGAGTGGAGGGGCTTGTCTGGGATGATTCTGAAGGGAATCCTTTGCTAAAGCTTGGAGCTGCAGCCTAAAGTCACAGCTCTTTGGCTCCCAAAGAGTAACATTTTCCCAAGTGCCCCAAAGCCTTTAATCCTAATGGGATTTAGGGCTTAATTTCTTCAACAACTTGGAAGCACGTCCCAGGAATGATTCTCACACCCCACTGCATGGCTTTGTGTGTGAACTGGGCTGGATTTAAGGACCACCACCATCTCCTTCTCTCCTGAAAGAACTCTTCCACATGGATGCTTGCAGGTAACATGGATTTGGCCTTTGCTTAGATGATCCCAGTGCTACAGGGCCCCCCTCTTTGATACGAGCTGCTAACAGCTACTGTAATGTTACAGCTGCTACCGAGGAGCTGGAAAGGCCATTGACAGGAGGAGTTTTCCATCCATCCCGAGCGCAGACATCAGCCACATTTTTGGAATAGCTCAAGGAATCGGGATGCCAGAGATGTGTCATTGGTCTGAGGGGTGGGGGGGGGAATGACAGGAGGTTTGATGTCCCGTGCCACACTCAGTGCTATAAAGCTCTCTATGTGAATACACGGATATATATCTCTCCATACATAAAGCAAAGAGATTCCATACTTGTGGAAAAAGCACTCAGTAAGCCTAGTTCCCCTGGAAGCACTTGGTAAAAACATCAGGCACAAGGTTAGGGAAAATATAGGAATACTTCACACAGATGCCTGACAGTGGCTTTTCCCCCCCCTTTTCTTCTTGCTTTTCTAACCACAGTGTTGTGAAGAGGGAAGAAATACCAAGCAGATAGAAAATGGGCACTCTGGAATGCCAGGCTCCATGATTTGCAAAGGGAATTCTGCCTAATCCCTACCGGACACAGCTCAATGTACAAGTGGCACCAAGCAAAGGTACAGATGAGGCGCTGCAATGCAAAGAGATGCTTGCGGCATTCCCTGGGTCTCCATCCTAGGATCCTGCAAAGCTTTGCATTGCTGTTGCTCTCAGCATTGGGCATAAACTCTCCCAAAGTTCCAGCTTCAGGTGCATTTGGAGTGAAAATAAAGCCACAGTTTGGGCTTTAAGCCTCTGCTCTGGTTATTTCCAAGTCACAGCATCACAGCCAAAACCTTCCCTACCACAAGCACTGTTGTTCCTTCTAGTAAACACACTCAGGATAAGGGATGGAGAACAGCTCTTCCAAGGCATTAGCCAGGGCCTCAGCACCCTCACAGGGCAGAGCTTCTGCCTAAGAGCTCATCTCAGTCTCCCCTCTGGCAGGTTCAAGCCATTCCCCTTGGCCTGTCCCTACATCCCTTGTCCCAAGCCCCTCTCCAGGTTTCCCCTTTAGGCACTGGAGCTGCTCTAAGGTCTCCCCCTCAGGAGCCTTCTCTTCTCCAGGCTGACCCAGCCCAGCTCTCTCAGCCTGGCTCCAGAGCTGCTGCAATCCTTGGAGCATCATTTACCAGCATCCAGCAGAGATGAAAGCGGGGGGTGAGACCAGAGGACATGGTGATGGGCTGCTCCCCAGCCACGTCACCTCTGCTTCCCCACCAGGAACCGAGGATCTGCGCCCTGCAAAGGGCTTTGGGCTCCCAGCTGAATAGCCCCATTGAGATGCCTGTAACTGAACACATCTCAAATCACTACACAAATGAGGGGTTTTGGATGCCTCGAGTAAAAGGTTCCCTTGCTTTCAGCTCCCCCGGCACAGCAGGATGCTCTTCTCCTGCCAAGGAGCCAGGAAAACAGGAAAAGCCAGGAAAACCACCCCAAAAAGAGGGGCTACACCGCTCCCAGCCACTCTTCACCTGCACTGGGGGTTTCGCTGCACCCACTGGCCATCCTGTAGGGAAAACACTGGTATATGGAGACTGGAATGGCGAGATAGAGGAGGGGAAAAGGCTGGATTATCCTCTTGGATCCACCGGTGTGCCAGTTTTGTCCTCAAACAGCACAAGGAACCACAAGTCCACGCTGGTTTTTGGAAAGCATTCCAAAAAGGAAACAATTTTGAGAAGGTAAAAATAGTCCCTTAGGACTTCTTCAGATAACCTCAGCCCAGGTTTGGATTCTCTCAGCCCTGTAATTTGTGATCCGAAGCACAACGGCACTTCTAAATTGTCACCTCCTAAATTTAGCGGCACGAATGGGAATGGAAACAGGACAAGGCATTCCCAACAGGCTGAAGCCTTGACTTGATAGGAAACCCTTCAGGTTTTGCCCTTTTCTTAGCTGAGAAAAGCCAACAGCATGATTTGGCCTGAGCCACAAACTTAATGCTTTTAACCCCCCGGGAACCATCATTCACCCAGGTCAGGCTCCGTGTACCTGCCCTGGGACACCTCGCACAAGGCAGAGCTGAAGACTTGCTGAAGGCTAAGCCAAGCTTTTCAGATGGGTCCTTCCAGCCCATTTAAGCTGAAGAGCTGCAGATGCCATAAGGAGGTTTGGGCTGGAATTCACATAATGGTTTGGGTTGGAAGGGGCCTTAAAGCTCGTCCTTAAACCCACACATTCCATTAGAGCAGCTCGCTCCAAGCCCCTGTGTCCAACCTGGCCTTGAACACTGCTAGGGATGGGGCAGCCACAGCTTCTCTGGGCCTCACTGCCCTCCTAATACCCTATTTCAATCTCCCCTCTGGCAGGTTGAAGCCATTTCCCTTGTCCTGCTCCTACATCCCTTGTCCAAAGCCCCTCTCCAGCTTTCTCGTAGCCCCTTTAGGTATTCATTCATAAAAAAAGCTCCATGTTTAATGAGATGACAGCATTAGCTCAAGTTTAAGGCAGTTTTTAAGCTGTTTCCATGTACAGTTCCTAAGTGTGGAAAGAACAGATGTGCCGGAGACCGAGGTTCGGTCATCCCTGCGACACGTGCTTTGGATGCAGGATGCTCTCCCCTCGCATCCAAGCCCGGGGTGTGGGAATTGGCAGCAGAGGAGGTCGAGAGGGGAAGTTTGGGTGGACCCCGAGCTGCAAAGGTGATGGGCAGCCACGGCAGGGCTGACCTCAGCCCCACTTACATGGCTTGGGGATGATTTAAAGCAGGCGTGGTGGGGCTGGGTGGGCCTGGGTGCTGGATGCGGTGGGCTGCAGCCTAGAGGAAGCCTGCCCGTAATGACACCCAAGGGGGTCTGAGGCCTCTAAAACCCCCTTAGAGCAGTGAGCCAGGGTGGAAATAAAGCGTGGGGCTCCTTATTTCAGCCACACACCTCCAGCTTTTCCCCCAGATATGTGGGAAATAGCCGGTATTCCATGAACTCCCCATAGCTCCTGTAGCCGGGAGGGAGCTTTTAATGGATTTACTCCTTTTTTAATGGAATTACTCCTTTTTTAACCATTCCTGCCCTCAAAGCGGGTTTCCCTGACCAGAAAAGCAGCAAACCCATGTAAATGGGAACAAAGGGAAGAAAAGAGCGAGCGAGCAGAGCTCACGGCTGTGATTTGAGGGGAGTTTTCCTGCTCCACACAAGAGATTTGTGGCCTCAGTGGTTAAAATAGAGGCAAGGGAAGGAAAAAAAAAGACAACAAAGCAGTTTGGGTCAAAAGGGAGTGAGTCTTTGGAGAGCTTTCAGGAGCTAAAAGGCAAATCTCCACACAACTGCTTTGGGTCAATGTAATATTTTCTCTGCTTTAACCCAGTGTTGCGTTCCCCTTTGATTCATTCTTTTAATTGGGTTTATGCTTGTAGTGCAGGCGAACGTTTTCACATCCAGAAAGCAGGGTCAAAAGGGTGTATTTAGAGAAATGTTGAAGGAAAACAGCTCCCCATCCAAAATAATAATAATCATCATAAAAAGAGACCTTTTTTTCCTGGCCAGAAAGGACTTGCCAAATGAGCCTGGTATTTGTGACTCATTGCTCCAGCACGTACTCGAGTGAATTTACTATTTGTCAAGGCAAAAGAAAGGTTAACCTCACTCTAATGAGAGCACATATACCTCAGGGGCACGGCAACAGGCTTGCTGGAGAAGAAAAGGGGTTTCAAAGACCTCCTATGTGCTCCACTGTTGTTTCGTGTCCCTGCACGAACTGGGTGTAAAATAGAGATGAAACCCAGGCACTAACCCCCTTGCACCTCACTCCCTGTCCATATACCTGCAGGAAGACCTTAGTCCAGCAGATACGGGTTGAGGGTTATTTCCATGGCAAAGCAGGGCATGCCACATGGGATTGGTCAGCAGGAAAAGCCACTGGTGGTGCTGGCATCTCTCTTCCAAAGAAGCCAGTCCAAGCATTAATAGGACCTTAATATGTATTAGTTTCCCCCTTTCCTGCACATCACCCCAAAACCCCTTCTACTACCTCAGATGCCCTTTTACTACCCCAAAATGCCCTTCTACAACCACAAAACCCCTTCTACTACACCAAACCCCCTTTTACTACCCCAAACCCCCTTTTGCTACCCCAAAACCCCTTCTACTACACCAAACCCCCTTTTACTACCCCAAAACCCCTTCTACTACACCAAACCCCCTTTTACTACCCCAAAACCCCTTCTACTACACCAAACCCCCTTTTACTACCCCAAAACCCCTTCTACTACACCAAACCCCCTTTTACTACCCCAAAACCCCTTTTACTACACCAAACCCCCTTTTACTACCCCACAACCCCTTCTACTACCCCAAACCCCTTTTGCTACCCCAAAACCCCTTCTACTACAACAAACCTCCTTTTGCTGACCCAAACCCCCTTCTACTACACCAAACCCCCTTTTACTACCCCAAACCCCGTTTTACTACCCCAAAACCATTTGTGGCCCATTCCCATTCCCTCATCCAACAGAAGAGCATTTCTAGGGAGGCTCAGCAGCATCAACAGCCCAGGAATAGCCCAACTCTTTGAATCATCCCAAAGTCACTTGGGATGCCTCCAGTTCTCCAAGTTAGGATTTGCCCCTGGGATTTACATGCCCCAGGAAAAACACCACTGGGACAACTGAACACTCAGTGAAGGCTTAAATGCAAGAGGTGGAATTACAGGTGCTGATAACAGAGTCCCCAAGCTCTGCTTTGCTCCATGGTTCTCCTATGGAGCTTCCTCCCTTCAGGCTCAACACCAAAAATCCCTGCTAGGATTGCTTCAAAGATGTCCATGAGGTCATTTTCCCAAGGGAAGCTCGTGCTTTCATTTCAGTGGGAAAAGCTCACTGAAAACATCTGATTTCCTTGAAAGTGTTTGACTTGAGTTAGTGGAAAAGCCCCAAACCTGTAAACTGAGAAATTCCACTTCGAGCACAGAACGATCCAGCTTTTGGCCATTGGCACTTTATTGCTTTTCCAACAAAAATCAACATTTTCCTTGTTCTTTTGTCCTGGACACATCACAGATGAACATATTTCCTGGGCAAACAGCACATGGGCCTCAACTCCACATTCAGGCATCTCCATGGGACTGGAAACACGCAGGACTCTGGTTTCCAACTGCCTGGATAAGGATCTGAAAGCAATGCTTGAGCATGGCGATGCTTCCAAGACCACCAGAGCACATTATAGGGACATTATAGGGATAAGACCTCTTCACATACAGAGATGGCCACAAATAGACTCAGTTCCATCTCCCCACTCCCTGAAGCTCCCTTGGCTCAAGCACCGCTTCAGTTGCCCCTGAATAACTCAATGCCATTCCCCAAAGTTGTTGTTTTCCTTCTTTCCATGAAGGCACCTGCTTGTTCCCGATGCTGCTAATGAATAATCCCGCATTATCCATGAAGTGCTCAATGGCACCATGATCTCATCAGGCATTAACCACGCATGAGACCAGCTTAGCAACCAGGCAAAACACAGCAGCACAAGCTGGAGACCACTCCAGGCACAGATGGGCTTGCTGAGTACTTAGGAAACAAACCCTTTCCCTGGTGATAAGGACATGGGCACCAGGAGAGATGAAAGAGGCTCAGATGGGGCTCGGGCCGTGTGCTGGATCCCACTCCCACCCTGATAAACTTCATTAGATTCCTTAAATCCCATTGTCCATCCTTTTTTACCTCCTCCTTCCTGCTGCTCGTCCCATCTTCCCCATTGACCTCTCTGCTGCAGCAGAAGCATGTGTGGGATGAGACCAACACTTCCACTCAAGGCTTTTTCAAGGCATACACGAGCAGAAACAGCCTCAATGTTTCACCAGCAGAAAATCCTCCTCCTCGCTGGCTTAGGCACTGAGAAGAGAAGCAACCAAAGCAACAGCACTGGGGAGACCAAACCAGCACTGAGCCAGGCTTGTCCCAACCCAGTGGCAAGGTGAAGCACTCGAGCTGCAATAAACTGAGGCTTCATTGCATCACAAGCCTGGAGCCTGGTGCCCTTCATCCCCATCCTGATCAAAGCCAGCAGGAGCTGGAACAGCAGGATGGATTCCACTTATCTAATCATCAGCTTTTCTGTCCCCAGACACACTGGAGCCAAAGGCTGGAGTCCCACCAGGATTCACCATGTTGTTTGGCTTTAGGAGGTTCCCTTCTGATGGGAGCTTGAAATTCCAGCCCTGCAATGGGGAGATGGTTCCTAAGAGGGAACAGACCAGTAGTTAAGTGCAGCCTGGCCCCAAATTGTCTCTTGTCCTGTACTTCTGTGAGGCCCCTGATCTCCATCCTTTGCACTCCAGGTCCTGATTCTACAGAGCATCTTGACGTGTTCACATGGGAAGAGCCTGTTACTTCATATTGAAACAGGCCCTGATCCTGCTATCCCATGCCCCACATGACACTTCTTGATCTGGAGGACACGGGGTGACTCATGCTAAGCAAAACCACTTGCATCACTTGAGCAAAATCACTTACTTAGGGATTGTGTGAAGGACTTACAAAGCTCAGCCTTACTCAAGTTAACCCCACTCTACCACCCCTGAACAGAACTCGCTCTTTCCAGGCTGGGTATTAATCCCATTCTGGTTTGCATTGGAAGGGACATTAAAGCTCATCCAGTTCCAACACTGCCAAGTGTGACAAGTCTTAGTCACCTCCTAACACCAAAATGGGATTACCAGACTCGGGGTGGAATGGGACAGTGGCTGGAAACCCCTTTCTCTCACCTTCTCCCACTTCAGTGCAGGGAGAAGGGGTGTATTGTATCTGCACAGGGCACTTGGATCAATCTGAAGCCTCCAGCTTGATACTTTAGGGCATCATTAAACTCTCACTGATGGGAAAACACCACCCTTCATTATAGTTTTATATATGAAATCTGGGTTTCTTCTCTCCTTACCTTTGTGGATGGCTCTGGAGCCAGCTCAGAGTCTACCTAGCAACACTTCAGCTTGCTCTTTCGGGATGCCATTCCCTACGGAGGCTTTTCTGCTGGAGCCAAATACTTGGCGTGCCTGGAGTAAGCAGCCTGTAAAAAGCAGAGGTGGGAAGTTTGTTTTTTCTTGCTGAACAAGCTTTGAAGCAAAGAGCCTTTTGCCTGCTTTGTATCCTTCTGTTTCCACAAGGGGAAAGTGGTGCTGGTGGTTACACAGGACCTAAACACATCCACACTGTAGCTGGCGCTGAACCCAACACATCTTAGACCAGAGCAGCAAAACAGCCCAGTTCCTAGCACAGAACCTTCTGCAAATAAACTCCATCTCACTTGAACACTACCAATAGCCTCAAAAGCCACCCTGAAAGAACAACAGGAAGAGCTGCAGCCAACCATGATGCTTGCTTTATTGTTGTTTTCATCCCCCCCATCACAACTGGGTTTTTTTCCCCATTAAACACTGAATTATTCTACAGAAACCTCTCAGTTTCCAGCCAATTCAGAGCAATGCTTGATGCTGCAACGACCCATTTTACTCTCAAGTGGAATATTCAGGGAGCCAGCTCCAGAGCCAGTTCCCTGTTGCTGGATCCTGTTCATCCCTGGCAAGGAGCCGATGGATTCAGGGAGGAATTGGGTTCATTCTGTCCAGTTAGAAGGCAGAGACGTCAGAGGAACAGGCAGTGCAGAGCTCAGCTCTCATCTCACGCCCTCCCTGCACTGACTTCAGTGTGCTCTGAGCTAGCACAGATATCAGAGCTCTGCTCACACATGCTTGTGCACAACACATGTTGGGCTGAATGAGCCCAATGCTTCTCCAATACAGCTTGTACTTTGCAATAGAATTCCTAGAACACTGGAGACACAGTAATCCACTTAGTGTGGATGCAGGAAGAACTGGGAGTGAGGGGAATTCTCACAAATAAAGAGCTGGAGAGTCAATGAAGCAACCAGATGGCAGGAGATGCTGGATGAGGGCTGGCCGGGGATGCAGCTGGGGCTTGGAGGATTACAAGGCAGCGGGAGAGGAGCAGAGGGAGTTCAAGGGGTCCAGGTCACAGGGACATGTAAGTGGATTTAAGGGAACAGCATTGATGCAAGTCTCATGCTTTGGGTTTGGAGGAAGGTCTGATTCATACCAATGTAGAGTCAGCTTTGCAGGTCAGCTTAAGGTCTTTGAAAGCAAGGCAACCAGCAACCCTGCTGTGCCTTTTACCCCTGGAGCAGGGACACTGGGTACAAACTGGTCCAGGTCTGAGCTTACCTGGATCAACACATCTCCCACATCAGCTCCAAATACAGGGTTGCAACTGGAACACAGCCAGGGAAGTGCAACCTGCTGCATACAAGGGCCTGTAGGGACAGGACAAAGGGGAATGGCTTTAACCCGATACAGGGAAGATTGAGATCCTAGGAAGGACTGGAGCTGATGGTCACAGGCTTGAAAACCAGTTTGCTGTGCCAGGAAGACAGTGTAAAATGGAAACTAACCCATCGAAGAAAGCAAAACGCAGAGCTCGGCAGTCAGGGATGGTAAGGCAGGCAGGGGTGGTAAACCAGTGGTGGGATAGGCTACAATAGCTTTCCAACAGCTTAGGATTGCGCTGTAGGCTGTCCTGGGATTTTTCCAGCCAAACCCCTGCGCTTAATGTACTTTGGATAGTTGTGCCAGGCTCTTATTGCTATTTTACCACGGTTTTATCATCATCTAATGAAGAGTGGGATTCCTTTTTGGCATCCTTGGCTCCTGCCTCCTTGCTCGAGTCCCAGAGCGATGTGGGCTCCCTGGCTTGCGTTCCAGACCCCCTGCTTCCTGAAGGTAAAGACAACCGAGAGGTAGCAGAGCCCAGACCCAGCCTGATGCTGCAAAGAGCCCTGCGGTTTGGTAGGCAGGGGTTAAGCAGAGGCAGCAGAACCTGAGTGCTGTGGCCTTTATCTGCCTGCTCAAGGAGCTGCAGCCCCCACAAGGAACCACAGGGCCGGTTCTGCAATGCCCACCCATGGAGACGCAGCGAGGTCGGGACCTAACGTCGCGTTGCAACACGCTGCAGTTGCTAGAGATGGGGAGAGGAAGAGCCAGCGGGGCCAAAGCAGCCTCCTCCTCCTCCTCCCAAATCACTATTGCAAGCAGTGATCAACAACACAGCAGTTTCCTTCCTTACCCAGTATCAAGTATCCCCCCCAGTGAAACAGTGGCTGTGTTCCCACTGCATCCCTCCTCTGAAGGATGCTCGAGTGCTCCAGCCCTGTAAAGAGCTCCATGCAGATCCCAGGGCAGGATCAGACCTTCAGGGAATGCATCTTCCCCCCCCCAATAGCAAGAAGCCTAAAAGAAAACTGAAGCTGAATTCCAGTATATTCCATTACACCATATAGTCCTGGATTAAGGTTCCCAAGCTTAATAAAGCTGTTATTGTCCAGTTATTAATGACTGCTTATTAAAACCATATTTATTGCATGTGGTGCTGAGAGATCTCACAGAGAGAGCCCGGGGCACCAATCCTCCTTCCAGCCCATAGTGTTTAATGAGAGATACATGTGTATGGGGTTGTTAATGCACAGCAAGTATGGTTTTAATAAGCACTTGTGCCCCAGCTGAGGCAGTGCACACAGACCTGTGAGATGGAAATGAAATGCACATTTAGAAGCAGCATTAGTGGCTGTTTGGGATGGGATGGAAATACATTACCTCGGAAAAGGGAGAGTTTTCATTGCATTAATAACAGTTTTAAGGATGTTTGGTATGGGAGATGGACAGGGCAGGGTCCAAACCCTGCTGCATCCCCCTTGCTGCCCAGCATTGCTCCCTAATTACACATGGGGCTTCAAAATGAGTTTTTATCCCAAGAGACGACTTGGTGAGATGCAGAGATAGCATCAATATGAAGGACAAAGCCCTTTACAAACAACAGGCCTCTCGCTTCCCATAGCCCAGGGTTAGCTGTGGCTGCCCCATCCCTGGCAGTGTTCAAGGCCAGGATGGATGGGGCTTGGAGCAACCTGCTCCAGTGGAAGGTGTCCTTGCCCATGGATTTAAGGATGAGCTTTAAGGTCCCTTCCAACCCCAAACCACTCTGGGATTCTATGAGGGGGCCTTTGTCTCTCTTTGGACCCATTCACCCCATCACACAACCATGTCTCAGCTGCACAAGGCACAACCCTCACCTTCCCCACTCTGCCCACATCCCCAGAGCCACTCAACCCACTTGCCCCCTGTTTATGTGCTCAGCCCCACGGGCTGTGCTCCATGTGTCAGGGGGGTTTCATTCTGAGCCCTGAGTTTTGGAGCAGTCACAACTGCTCCCCCCGTCCTTCCCCTTTTTCTTCTCCCTCCAAGCAGCTTAAGCCAGAGGCTGGGGGTAGGAGGGGAACCGCTGCCAGAAAAGCTCCTAACAGCCCTCTTTGGAGACGGGGTTTATACACTCAGCTGTCCCTTGTAAACTAAGCCCTGTGTGAGATTTCATTCCCCCCAACCTTTCAATCCCCCCCCTCCCCTCCTGCTTTGCTCACGCTGCAAGTATGCAGGGAAAAATGCTTTGGGACAAGAATGTCCTTTTGTGCTGCAGGAGCAAAACTAACCCAAGCCAGGCTGCAAAGACACAGCGGGGAGCATCACTGCTGCCTTGTCCTGCCCTTCCTGGAGGGGTCCAGAGGGTTCTGCTGGAGAGAGAAAGGTCCCTCTTCCAGATACAGGTTCTCCAATTCCATTGTGGCCAAAGCCCTGTTGTTCTGCACTGCAGCAACGTCAGCGCTGTGATCTGTAAGTGGAAGTGACAGCAAAGGGATTCTGTTGGGATCCAGGATGGAGTTCCTGCAGTCTGAGCACTAGGGGGGACCAAATAAAGCCACAGCACAAAGGGCAAGGTCTGCACACCAGGAGCAGCTCTTGGTGGGCACTACTGATCCTGAGGTGGAGTCCCATGGGGGAAGTATTGCTTTTCCATGGAAGCAGGGATGCTTCATTGGTTAAATGGGTGGCATCTCAGCTGGAGATGGGACCCATCCCACTCGCATCCCTCTCTGAGGCTTCTGGTGTGCATGGGAAGGAGGGAATCATAGATCACAGACTGGCTGGGACTGGAAGGGACCTTAAAGCTATCTGGTGACACCTTCCACTGGACCAGGTTGCTCCAAGCCCCTGTGTCCAACCTGGCCTTGAACACTGCCAGGGATGGGGCAGCCACAGCTTCTCTGGGCACCCTGTGCCAGCGCCTCAGCACCCTCACAGGGAAGAGCTTCTGCCTAAGAGCTCATCTCAGTCTCCCCTCTGGCAGGTTAAAGCCATTCCCCTTGGCCTGGCCCTACAGGCCCTTGTCCAAAGCCCCTCTCCAGGTTTCTTGCAGCCCCTTTAGAAGACAGCACCATCCCCAGAGGACCTGACGTGGCCAAACCCTTTGGAAAAGGGAACCAGTGAGCACTGTCTGCCTTGGAGCAGGATTAAAAAGGAGAGGAAAACAGGATTTGCTGTGTTGTGGCCAGAGCGGATGTGTCAGCACAGCACGTCCCCAGGGGAAAGGAGTTCTGGCTCCAGCTGGGACAGCCTCACAGTGCAGGAAAAAAGGGTCCCAAAACCATGCGTCCCTGCTGACCAGATGTGCTCTGCACATGCCTGGGAGAAGGAATTCCAGCTCCTTTGGCTAAGTGCTGTCACTTCCCTGCCCTGCCAGCCCCGGGAGGGATGATGCCAGGGGCTGGCAGAAGGTGCCTTGTGTGGGCAGGGCTGTGTTGGGAAGCTGGCAGAACCCAGAGCATCCTTAGCACAACCCGCATCCCCCAGGAGCTCAGGAGGAGCTCAGCCATGGGTGATGCTGTCCCAGGAGCTGTCACATCATGTAAAGGCATCACCCATCAAAGCAGGTGTGAGAACCCATGCTGGGGTCTCACTGTGGGCCTGGGTGCTACACAAGTACCATGACTGCAGCCACGCTGCCTTTTCCAGCATGGCCTGGGCCCTGAGCCCAAGCTTTGCACTCCCTGAGTTAATGGAAATCTTATACACATGGAGCTGGCCCCTTCCCAAAGACACTCCACACGGCTCCGTGCTCTGCACATGGATGCAGTGGAGGGGACCGAGAGAGGAAGGAGCCAGAAGTCATCCAACAGGCAGCAGGGCATGGTAAAGAGCCCTGCTCTTGTATCCCCTCCTTGGTGCAAGCTGATCTAAGCCACCTCGTACATCCCCAAAAAGCTCTTTTCAATAGGGTTGGGCAAGGAGGACCCCAGGGCTCACCTATCACTTCAGGCAGGAGGTGCCAAAGCAGTGGGAATCATCCCTTCCCAGGGTTGTCCTGCACTGAGAGATTAAACCCACTAACATCCCATAGATCCAACCTATTCATGGTGCAAGGAGCCAAAGTTAAGCCCTATCCCTGGCAGTGTTCAAGGCCAGGGGCTTGGAGCATCTGCTCTAGTGGAAGGCATGGAGCTAGATGAGTTTAAAGGTTCCTTCCAACCTAAACCACTCTGGGATTCCACAATCCGAGACAGAAGAGGTCCAAGTTTTCTGCCATCCCTGACAGCTCCATGATGCCTGGAGCTGGTTTTAACCCCCATGCAATGCATGGCCCCTTCCACCCCACTGCAGGGCCCAGACCTAAGGAGGGTCTTGTTCTTCCTAACATGTTTTACACCTCCTCTAAGCAGCCTGCCAGCTGGATGCCTGCGCTCTTAGGGCCATTCTATGCATCACCTAAACAGCATCTGAAATGAAAGGGCTTCGTTAACAACAGGATATGGAATGCTCACGTTAGTTTCCATGAGTACAGCAATCTGAAAGCCTTGGGAATTAATGGCAAGGCTTCTGTTGCCTTCACGGGGAGCACAAGGAATGACCAGAGATGAGACAAGGAACTGCCGCTCGCTTGGGCACCGGGGTCACACCAAAGGGGAATTGTCCCTTTGGTCACAAGCCTGTGGTGTTCCTCCCTTTGGGAATAGAAAGGGAATTGCACCAAATTGTATTTTTTTCCTCCTGCTTTTCTCCCTGTTTCCTCTACGTGGAAAAGAGGTTTCCAAAAGGGGAAATGCCTTCCCTGCAGCAAACCCAAACCTGTTGTTGAAAGCTGAGAGTTGGTATTTGCACCCGAGAGGAGGAGTTCTGACTCTGTCACAGCTCCCAAATCTGGAAAGCCTGAACTGAAGTGCAGATTTAAAGCTTATTTTAGAAGCGTGACAGCAAATAACCCTGCAGGTGTGAAAGGAGGATGCACCCGCAGATGGAAGGTTCCATCTCAAAGCATCCCACCACCAAGCACTAAAACCCACTTTGCACACACAAGCTGCATTTAACCTTTTCAGATGGGATTCTATCCGTGGCTAGAAGAAGCAGCTTGGAGCAACCTGCTCTAGTGGGAGGTATCCCTGCCTGTGGCTTTAAGGATGAGCTTTATGGTCCCTTCCAACCCACATCTATGGCTCTCCCTCAGCCCCTTCCAGCCCAGGAGGGCAGCCAAAAAGTGTCAGCAAGTGACTCACCAGCAATGGAAAGACTTGTGCTGCTAAGGCCAGCTCCTGGCCCTGGATCTTCCAACTGACACAACCACTTGGCCTTCACCCTTGCTTTAATCTATAGATCTACAGCCCACATCACTTTGCTCCAGAGGTCTCTCAGTGTCTTCTTGGTCCCCTTCTCTCCCTACCTAGGACAACATGGGGCTGAAGGAAGAAAAGCAGAGGTGCCTCTTCAAGCTGGCCTTAAATCCTGACACTCTGTGACATGAAAAGCTTTCAGGGGGGAAGAACCAAGCTAAGGAAAGCAGTAAAAGCCTCCAGGCTTGTCAGGAAGGTAGCAGGGAGTGGAATGCTCTGGTCATTTCCTGGCCATGGGCAGCCTACAGCTGTGGGATGCCTTTTAAAATAGGTACAAGAGGCTGGAGGTAGCCGAGAGCAAGTGAAGTGGGAACTATTACATACATCATCCATAGGGAATCTGTGCAGGGTGCCCAGAGAAGCTGTGGCTGCCCCATCCCTGGCAGTGTTCAAGGCCAGGTTGGACACAGGGGCTTGGAGCAACCTGCTCTAGTGGAAGGTGTCCCTGCCCGTGGCAGGGATTGGAACTGGATGAGCTTTAAGGTCCCTTCCAACACAAACCAGGCTGGAATTCCATGATTCTATGTGACAAACTCCCTGTATGAAGCCATTCAGACCCAGATGCTTTCCAGTGCATCCTAATAACAGACAATTCCCATTCCCTTGATTTGATGCACTGTCCCACCTCATCTGCCTCCTTTCCTGCCGTTTATACCCCTCCTCCCTGCTGAGCCAGCTATTCCCAAACTCCACTTGTGCTGGCTTCAGCTTCAGCACTGACTCTTCCCAGTCCATCTGTGAAAGCTCAGCCTAATGCGTAAGGCCTGTGCACTTACACGCAGCAGAGGTTTAAGCAAGGAGAAAGTGTCTCCAGCAGATCCAAGACTGCTCCACACACCATTCCAAACCCAAGAGAATCCCAGGGAAACCCGTCCATGGCTTGGACCCTGCAGCGCAGACCCTTCTGTGGAGAGGAAAACAGCCCTGGCAAGCAGAAAAGCCTGAGCCTGGCTTGGGATACAGTTGTGCATCAGAGCATCTAAATGAAGAGCTCAGGAAAAGGCTGGTTTGGCTGAAGCCAAAACAACCTTTTGTCCAAGAACTGACTCAAGACACCAAAACCCAGATCCATGAATAACTTCAGGCCCTTCCCTGCTGCTTCCAGAGCTCCACTTGTCGGGAATTAGCTTTTTGGCTCTCCTACAATGACAGAGGAACCGAGAGCCCACTCAAATAAACACTCTCCTTGTGTATATTTGAACCTTTCAGCATGGCCTAAGTTGCTGTGCAGGGCTTATTTGTGTTTGTAAACTGTGAGATGGAGGCACTCGGAGTTTACTTCTTCCTCCCAACAGCCAACTAAAGCAGGGAGCACGGATCAGGTGGGACCTGTTCCCCTTCTCCCTACATTCATGACTTCACATCCTCCCAAACCACCACCACCAAAGGAAATGAAGGAAGTGGAACACAACCGACCTTGTAATGATGCCAGTCAGCAAAGAAGTTCAAGGATTCCATCCACAAATCCAGCTGGAAGAGTCCGGAAATGACTGTGGGGTTGGCAGCAGCGCGAGGTTCATCACGTTTAACGCTATTTTATTCCCTTTCCCAAATTAATTGAGGTCTTCATGAATCATTGGATCTCCAAATGGGTGAGGAAAACTGGCACGGAGATGGACCACAACACCGGGACTGCTGGCTTCAGTGGCTGGTTAGTTCTGCTGGCCCTGCAAACACAGACATCACCAATAGCACCCCAAAACCTCTCCAGCAGTGAAATAGGGCACTTGTGTTTGCCCTGACAACTACTGCAGCCAGAGGATGAAGCCTGGCATCTGGGAAAGGGACATTCAGCCTTATTCCAAGTGTTTCCCACTAGGGAGAAGCAATCCCCACCGTTTACACCTCAGCCAGGCTCCTACCTGATGGATTTGAGGGCAAGCCTCAGGGTATGAGGGGATGCTGAAGCTCCTCCTGCAATCGACTCCTCTCTTTAATAACTGAACAAGCTGAAAGAACACAGGAACAAAATAAGCAAGCACATTCCTCCAGAAACCTCCTCAAAGGGTTTCCTTGTGAATCCTAAGCACAGAAAATCATTTGTGTGGGCTCTTATTTGATCAAAACCACCCTATTTCCTATGTCAATAAAGGGCTATTACCGGTTACATGATATTTCTGGCTTGTAACTTGATGTCCTGCCTGTATTCCTTTGCACTGGAATCAAAAATGTCTTGTCTGGGAAGCACAGGCCAAATAATCCGGGTTCTTTAAATAACTGGCTTCTTTTTAACTCCTTTCCCTTCACAATTGCTCACTTTCTTAAAGCAGTCACCATCTCTGTGCTCGGTTATCTCCTCTCCACGTTCCCTGATGAAACCCCCTTCTATCACACACCATGCATCCAGGATAACTCTCCATTACCTGCAGCAGGAGTTTGGCCATGGAAACCCACCCAAGCCAATGCACTTGGAGGCAGAAGGGACCATAAGCAGGAATTATCAGCACTACACAAGAGTAACTTTCCCCATACCAATGGGGTGACACTAGTAAAGGACCAAATGAGGAGGGGAATTGATGTCCTGCTGCATCCCTGCTCCAGGATTCATTTTGTGCTCCCGACAGCTTCAGCTCCCCCATAGCAGAGCTCCAGCAGCTTGTAGCTACAACCAGGGCTTCCTCAGGTTGTGTTTACTGCACTGCAACCACCTCCACACGTTGGTGTTTCTATATCTAGTGATTGCTTGGTCTCTGGGAGCTGCTGACACTCTCAGGCTGTTTGATACCATGATCTATCTAATTGCCCCTCGGCTGTTTCCTATTCTTCCCCTGCTGATTGCAGCCCCTTCCATTGCCTTTGTAATTCCTCACCTCTGTGCACCAGAGGCTCCCTCTGACTTTCAACTGAAGCCAAACTCCCCTCATCCAGTTGGATTTGCCATCAGTTCTGTTTCACATCTCACCCCAGCACTGAGGGATAAGGAGGATGCTTCGCTATGGGGCTGCAGGCAGGCTCCACGCTCCTCTGCTTTAACTTTGGAAGCACCAGGAGTAGAAGCAGGTTATCAGTTTCTCCAGGCTGGATTGAATCTGGAGCAGGGAACATGCAGAGCATCCAGGATTTGAGCTTTCCTGCCTCAGTTTACAGCTTAAAGGAGAGATAAAGGGACCTGGTGTTTATTTCACTGCTCTCCATTAAGGGAAAACACGAGCTGAATACACTAACCCCTTTGGGGCACCATCTCCAAGCCTCTGGGAAGCCCAACACCCTTGAAGGAGCATCCTGGTCGCTGAAGGGGGAGGTTATTCCTAACAGGAGCAAGAAAAGGGAGGTGGGCTTTTTGCACATGCAACTGGAAACCCTTGGAGATGGCTTTTGGCTGGGCTGTGCTAAGAAATAAGGGCTGATTCTTGCGAGCATAACTCATGGTGGTGGGAGATAAGGAAGGAATGCTCTGGGATGAGCCTAGGAGAGAGTTATCCTCTGAGATCAGAGCAGGAATCAGCGAGGCAACAGCAGAGGCCAGTCACCAATAATAAATCCAGCCTCGGCACGGCACATCCCAAATGGGAAAAGCGAGGACTATCCCAGCAGGAGAGCAGGAGCCATGCCAAACACATCCCAGAGCAAGAGAGGGGTGTTTGCAACACAAGCTCCACCTCAAGGGCAGGCTTGGGAAGGCAATGCATTCCTCCAAGGTGAGGCAATGGATGGGAAATGGTGCTGGTCCTTGCAGGAATGCTTTCAGTGGTGCTGCTGGGTGGGTAATGGGGAAGGAGGGAGGTCTGAGTAGTCGAGAGCTGGATCCTGGCACTCAAGATGAGTCTCCTGTTCTCACTGCTCTTGCACAACTTGGACCTGTTGGAGAGAGGCCAGAGGCGGCCATGGAGATGCTACAAGGCCTGGATAATGGGAATTAACCTCCCTGCCCTTCCCTTCACGCTCTGGCTGCCTAAATCTTCCTCTCTAACTTCCACCAAGAGAAAGGTTTTCACCACCATTTGTCTTTAATGGCACCTCAGTTCTGGCCTGCACGGCTTGGTCATCCCATCCTATTCACCTACAGCAAGGTGATTCCCAAATCTGTGGTTAAAGCCCACCCTGGCTTCATTCTGCAATGGAGAAATTCATTTGGAGTTGGGAATTTTGACCTAAATTCTATAAATCAGCCTAAAACTGAGGAAATTCTTAGTGTCAGTCCTAACCCTTCCAATCCCAAACTGGGGTTTAAGGGACTTTAGGTCTTCTAATCCTAGGTACACACTCAAACCCCTGCCAAATCCAACCCCCCATCCAATCCAGGGGTGTAACAAAAGCCAATCTGTGGGACATTTCCCATTCCCCATGCTATTCCACAGAATCCCTTCTCCTGCTCTCGAGGGCTATGTAAGCATCATCCTCTCCTCATTGGCTATGACAGGCTTTTGGCAGGCAGGCCTTCACTGTGGTGGGAGGAATGGGCTGACAAAGCTCCTGGTCCCTTCCTGCCTATTTAGGACACTCAGTGGTCTTGGAATGTCAGGTGACATCATGGTCAGGGATTAGGGAATACTCTTCCCTGCTGGTCTTGGTGTGACAGCAAAGAAACACATCATATGGATAGAATTCACTGGCAACTACACTACATGGCAGCAATCTCTGCTATCAAGTGTGATGGGGACTAAAGGGGAGGCAATGGGATGCCTCTTTCTTACTCCACATGGAAGATGGTCGTCCCAAGTGCTTCTAGGATCCACCATCTGATAAGGCCTTGTTGACAGAGGACACTAAGGAAGAGTCAGCTGAGTCTTTCTGGATTGTATTAGCTTAAAGGAATCAAGCTCCTTGTGCAGTGGTTCAAGTCTCCATTCACTCTGGAGGCCTCTGCAGTCCTCTCTCAGTGTGCCCTGACTCTCTCTTTGGATTACCACCTTCAGTTGACTCAGTAAAACCCTTCTGGAAGCTCTAGCACGGGCAGGCCAAGCTCTTTGCATCCTTTCCCCAGTGTCAGAGACAGAAAGATGCACAAGGACAGTGTTAACAGAGCATGAGACCTTGTGCTGGCTCAGGCTCTGTCCCAAGCCCCCTCTCCTCCCTGATGGGAGCAGGACCAAGCTGCAGTGAAGGCAGGGAATCAAGAAGTCCTGGTATAAAACCGGACACCAGCTCTTCCCTTCGGATCAGACCACGTTCCGTGAGCACCTGCTCTGTATTTATTGATCACTCCAGTGGGGAAAAAGCCATGGCAGGGGAAGCAGGATGGGAAAATGCCATCTCAGCTATGCAACAGTGCATTTTTCTACACGCATATTAAATGATATCTTCTATATTAAACCAAAAGCACATTGTTGAACTCCTAAGGGGCTAATCTGGTTTCCTATCTAATCCCCCATCTCCCCAGGGCATCTTTAAACAGGCTCTCAGAGATGTGTGTGAAGTAAATGGGAAAAAGGGGATGGGGGGGGAATCACAGCAATCCTTTAGCCCATGTCCACAAATCCAGGTTCAGCATCACCTTTCCCATTCAGTGGCAATCATACCCTGTGCTCAACACACAGGAATTGCTGTCAGCTCAGTAATGGACTTGCAGGAGCAGCTCATTTCAGTGCCAACCCCTATTGGAGAGCAATGGGGTCTTCTGGGGACCTCAGCTCCCAGCAGTGTGGTCACATCTCCTATCAATCAGCACATCCCCACTGATAAGAGCATCAGCTGCATCTTCCACTGGGTGAGGCAAGTCTCAAGACCACAGAATAAGAGGAATAACCTCATGCAAGAAGGGAAGGGAGGACCTCTTGGAACACCCCCCCCGTTGAAACATACCTCGGGCTCAATGAACTGCCTTCCAGTTTCACATCCACCTGGTCCATTCCAGCGGGACCGTGCCAAAGGGACCAAGGACCAGACCTCAGCCCATCACCTGCGTTCCAAAATCACTTTTTCCAAAGGCCATTTTCCCCATTCCCCATCCCTGCAAACACCCACCAGGACAAACCTGCTGGGACCAGAGCGGAGCAGCAAACACAGCCAACCTGACAGAGACCTCACCAAACAGCTATGCAAAGAGCTCTATTTTTAAACCTTTGCCTTGGCTACCTATTAACTCCTTTTCTCCTGGGGGGAGGCACAGGGATTCCTCCAAGCCTGCTGCCCCAATTCCTGCTTTTGAACCTGGATGATTTGTTTTCCTCTCCAGGAGGCAGAACTGCACCCCCTGGACCCCATTCCCAGCCCCGGCTGTGTTAGTTTTGGACAGGGCCAGAGCTGTTTCATACTTGGCACTGGCATGGGGTTGTTATACCAGCTGCTTAATAACAACACACCTGTATGCAAGCTGGGGCTGGGGGGTGCAGAGGACCCAAGCAGAGGTGCTCATTATGCTGGTGGCATGACCTCATGGTTTACTTTAGCTGGATGAGCTGATGTGATGGAGAACGTGTTTTCTCAGCTGCCCATGGAGACCCAAGTGACCTATGGGCTAAACCTGATGGGCACTTGGATGTAGGAGCTAGAGCCATTCACCCATCCTTAACGAAGCTGCATCTCTTGCCTGTTGATGTCCAATCAATTTTCCTCTTGGAAAGTCTTGCTGCGAGTGGGGTTTGGTTTGGCTTTCACAGCTGATGAGAAGGATTGAATTCTTTCTTTCGGGCCTTCCTAGAGCTGCCTGCAACAGGCCAGGAAGCTGCAAACCCAATGGCATCCACATAAAGGCTGGGGAAACATCTCTGTGGCAAGCTGAGGGCTCGTGCAGGAAAATCTGAGCCACGTTGACGTAATAATTATAACTCACACTTGCACAGAACCTGTCAGCAGGGGATTAAAAAGCACTTGGTGAACATTATCGACCACAACTCTTCTATGAGGGAGGTAGGAGTCCTCCTCTCTCCATAGGAGGAGCCAAGGCACAGAGAGAGGGTTTTTCCAGCCCATAGTTTGAGAAGGGAGCCTGCACGTTTGGAGGCCTCAGTGTTTGGATGCTAAACCATAGACTCCTAGAATGGTTTGGGTTGGAAGGGACAGGGGCACCTTCCACTAGAGCAGCTTGCTCCAAGCCCCTGTGTCCAACCTGGCCTTGAACACTGCGAGGGATGGGGCAGCCACAGCTCCTCTGGGCACCCTGTGCCAGTCCCAGTTCACAAGGAAGAGCTTCTTCCTTATCTCCAAACTGAACTTCCCCTGTTTCAGTTTGAACCCATCACCCCTTGTCCTATTGCTCAGTCCTCAATGAATATACAAGGAGGTGACAGCTTGGGTTGTGGTGATCGTTATCCCCACAGACCAGTTCTGAAATGGCTTGGGAAAGGCAACTACGGAGCTGTAATCACCAAAGCTTGGGTAAAAAAGCATCATTTCAGCATTATTCTTGTGGTAGGTAGGAGAAAAGCTCCAGTTCTGCGCACTCTTCATGCCTTAGGGGATATTCAGATGCACCGTGGAGCAGAGTTCACCCCATCTTCATTAATGCTTGAGTTTGCCAAGTAGATCAATAGAGGTTTGCTCCCGAAAAACTAAGGACTGAAGTGGAAGATACCAAGCTACACTGGAGGCAGAGAGACTTTGGAATCCTCTCTTTCCTATTCCCTCGCAAACAAGACTCAGATCCAGACAACCCAGAAACCAGGAGCTGCCAATGCGAGGGGAAGGAGTTGGGACCATGCTCCCAAACCATCTCCTTAAAGCCACGCTCATATCATGGCACAGGGGTTTTGAGAAGGTCCAGTATGGGCCATGGAGAAGGAGATATCACCCTTGGAAACCTGGAAAGGCCATAGGAAACATGACATTGAGCCCAAGAGGAAAGGTAGCCGAGACCTTGGAAGGGTTAATTCAGCAGCCCCACTCCTAATGCAAACATGTACTGACCCCAATTACACTCCCCACGTTGTAAAAGGACCATAAACCATATATTGCATTGGCAAGATGGTCAAAAGCACCCTGGGGACTGGTGCTGCGAACTCCTTTAAGAGTTTTTACTTGATTTGATTTGAAGGTTTGGGCTGGGTTTGGGGTAGTTTGACTTCTCCAATCCATCTGCATCACTGTGAGGGGCGCGCATAAGCTCTGGGAGGTTAAAGAACTTCTAAGTACTCTGCCTATATAAATAGATCACAGTGGACCAGAGGTATCATCTTCAACATAACTGAGGATCTATCATCTATACCCCACTGACTGCCAGCTTAAGGCCCTAAAGCCACGCTGGGATGAACCACGGACTCCCAATTCATCGGGAATGCAGAAGCTTTGCTCTGGACCACTCCAGCCTCAGTGTCTTTCCCTGATTCCAGCACAAGTGCTCCTCAGGCATGGAAAGCAGCCTCCGAACGCGGCTGTATTCAGCAAGCAACTGTAAAAGTGACACCTCATCAGCACAACCATCTGCCCTGCGTGTTCGGGGTGAGTCATATTGGCTCAGCAGGAATTACACACACACGTGTTTCTACTCCTCCGACCCAACACGGTGCCAGTGCAAGGCAGGAACAGCCTAGGAGGGTCCTTGTGTTGTCATCGCAGCTCTGCAGTGTGATGGTAACAAAGCATCCAGTCCCTGCTCCAGCAAAGGCTCTGATTTCAGGTGGCAGGGAGGGAAGCAGAGGCCCTGGGGTGCTCCAAAAGGATCAGGAGCACGGAAGAAAGCTGGAGAGGGACAGGACAAGGGGAATGGCTTTAACCTCCAGAGGGGAGACTGAGACGTAGCTTTGGAAGCAGCTACTATTGCCATTTATTGAGTGGGGAAACTGAGGCGTAAGCCCACAATGAGAGATGCCCACTGTAATTTAAGCTGAGTTCCGAGCTTAATACCCAGAAGTATTGAGAGGTGTCCCCCCAATCCAAAGTGCTTGACAAATCCATGTTTCCCTGCACTGTGATGCTATTGAGCAAGCTCTATGACTTCCTCACGTTGAGGAATTAATGATTAATGGTACCAGAAACCCAAGTGAATTCCCCATCTGTGCCTCCAGCCCCTCAATAAAGGGCTCTCCAGTAAGACATAGCACAGATTTCTTAACTGGAACCCTTTCTCCAAGCTGAATCCAGACTGTGGAGAGCAGACGTGCTGGTACATGTTGCCTTTGGTGGAGCTGGGGGATCTGCAAGGGAAATGGACACTCAACTACTGGCTAACACAGGTCTTTCTGAAGCACTGCACAACACAAACCCAAGGGCTGGACCGCAGCAGTTGCAGTATTAAGAGTATGGGCCAACCTTGCATGGATGTCTCAGGGCTTGCTGATAGTGTCCACGCAGCAGGGTTGCACTCAAAGCAGATGAGACAGTGAATTTCACTGGGTGAAAGATTACTCTACCATTAAATGCACCCAAAGTGCCTGCTCCACTCCTGGCAATGGTTTCATCTTCCAGTGCCAGGAGCTACATCCCAGACAAAGCCTTGAGAACTAAGTTTGGCTTCAACAAACCCTCTGGACCTGCAGAACCTGACACAGAGAGACAGTTTGGAGCTCCTGACCTACACTCCATCATGTGTTTGTCATTTTGACCCTACCTACCTTCATTCCCCACCTCCACTGGCCATGGAAGGTGGTCACACAGCCTCCAAGCGTTGACAGGATCCAGAGCCCATCCAAGCTCAGGCTTTGGCATCCACATCCAGCTTATCCCAGCCGGAACTGGCACAGAGGGCATGAGTTTCGCTGAGGAAAAGCTGTTTCACAATGAAATGCAATGACAGGATCCTGCCAGGAAGAGTTTCTTTAGGGGCGGTTGCAAAAGCAGAGCAATGTGTGGGGTTTATTGCTGGTGAAAGGGGCTGAATGTGCACTCAAAGGGTTGGGAAAGGAGCTGGGGAGAAGTCATGACCCTATGGGATGAAGTGGGGCAGGATCCACATCACAGCAGCAAAACCTCAGGATGAGGTTGTTTCATAAGAAGGATTTGACAAGGGCTTTGATAAAGTTACCAGAAATCACAATATCTGACTTCAATATTCCTCCCTTTGGATTTTTCCATAGAAAACCCTCAAGTCTCCCCCAGGGATTTGCAGGGACTGAGAAACACATCACCAAACCCCTTCTAGAAGACCCTAGTAACCAGCACAGTGCACGAGCTTCATTTTCCAGCTGCATATGAGCACACCATGAAGAACAACTCACCCTTGGCTTCTATTATCTCCCCACCTCTCGATGGTGTCATGGTTTGTGGTATTATCCCCTAAGCTGTAAAAACAAGCCATCTGGGTTTCAACACCCACCACCCAGCCAGTAAAAGGGCATCAGCTCATACATTTTATTAGAGACAGAGGAAAAAGAAAGCCAACTTCTCCATTGATAGAGGTTGAGAAGATGATGTCCAAGAAGGGGCGGGGTAAAGGCAACCTCTAAACCCATCCAAATGCTACAGCATCACTGATTTCACTACAAGAAACCTGGAGAGGGGCTTTGGACAAGGGATATAGGGACAGGCCAAAGGGAATGGCTTTAACCTGACAGAGGGGAGATTGCGATGAGCTCTTAGGCAGCAGCTCTTCCATGTGAGGGTGCTGAGGCGCTGGCACAGGGGGCCCAGAGAAGCTGTGGCTGCCCCATCCCTGGCAGTGTTCAAGGCCAGGTTGGACCCAGGGGCTTGGAGCAAGCTGCTCTAGTGGAAGGGGTCCCTGCCCGTGGGACTGGATGAGCTTTGAGGTCCCTTCCAACCCAAACCATCTGTGATTCTATGACTTCAGCCTAAAAGTCTGCAATAGCTTTAGCTCTACCAGATCATGGTGCCCACCAGCATCCTATTTGCCTTTCCATTACACAAGCAAAAGAACATATAAGCAAGAACCCTGTTCCAGGGGAAAGCAACCAAAACCGCTGTTTCCAACACCCATTGTGCAAGTCAAGGAAGCATCCCCATGGCAGGGGCTCTGCAGCCCCTTCTCCAACACCCACTGTGTTTGTTGACACAAGCACAGGGATCTATGGTTTCAAAGCAAACACACAAAGCTGGGGTTGCTTTCCCCCACTGGACACTGTCCTCTCCAGCATTTATCTTGGCCAGGGATGAACTCGCACTCGGATGGATTGCGTTTCGGGGAGTGGCAGCGAATTCCAAGCCCCACTGATGTCCCCACAAAGCACTGCTGAGCACTCACAAGCACTTCTTCAGACAAGTGCCTTCAAGTGCTGGACCCAGCCCAGGGTGCAGCAAAGCTTTAGCATCACCCAACCAGAGCCATGCTACACAGAACAGGGCTGGGAAGAGTTCAGGCAGTGCCAGGATGCTGTTGTTCCAAGGAACTCTGAAACCACAAACTCACTTCCCCAATCATGTACAAACCCAATCCTTTTGGCCAAGCCTCCTGTGAGTACATAGACTCATTTACACTCTGTTGTTATGATTAGACATGTTATTCTGCATTGGTGATGAAATCCATATGTCTGCTTTCCCCTTCATTCTTTCTCCATTACTATCTGAGGCTTTGATTTATTTCCTGGCTTTCCAAATTGATTATTCAGAGCCATAGAGGAGGGAAAACATGATACTGGAGACCCAGAGACCGGGTCCTAAGCAAAACCAAAGGGCAGGAAAGGAAAAGGCCACAGTGCCAAGTATCACACATCTGTCGTGTCTCTCAATAGAGGTGGGGGGAAACACGAAGCTGTTCTCCAGGATGGAGCAGACAGGGATTTATTGCAGGAACTCAACTTCTTTGCTGAGGGTTAAGAAACTCAGGACCCCGTCTTATAAACACTAAAGCACATAGTTAACTCGGTGTCAGCATCAAAGCCAACTCACGTGAGTGAAGTTATGAAGCATGTGTTTGCAGCGCATGGTCAGAAAAGCTTGAGGAGGCTGGGAGAGAGCACACAAATAAGCAAGGATTAAGAATAACCAACAGAGAGAAAGCTGGCAAGGAGCTCTTGGCAGCTCCAATAATAATAGTCCAAGCCCCACATAAATTACACCCCTGTTAACATTCCCTATGTGAGGGATGCTCCATGGGTCTGTCTGCCAGACTGAGCGAGGAGATGGTCTCTCTGGTGGGACCTTTGTTCTGCATCCCTCCTCTCGCTGCACGTCTAAAGCTGGAGCCTGGTGTGGGAGAAAAGCAGCTTGGTTTGCTTGAACCTCCTCACCCACATCAGGCAGCATCAGCACTGAGGGGTCCATCTGCCCCCAGCAGGATCTTCTCTTCTCCAGTGCCTTGTTTCTGCTGTAACAGAGCCCAGTGCCACCATGGAGATGGTTGTTTCAACCTAAGATGACTTCTTCACATGGCAAAAGCCAAACGGACCACTATGACTACTACTTTTACATCACTGGTAGGGCACCTCATGATCCCGTTGTAGATGAGGACCACACATCAGCTCATCCCCAGTAACCCCTGAATACATTCACTGCATGAAGAGCAGTACAGAGAAGATCCAAGTGAGCCTTTATGCTCCTGCAGGTCCCACAACAGAGCCACCAAGGGCACCTTCCCCTTTGAGGGACCAGTTCTCATCTCAGAAGAAGAATATGAGACAGAGACTTTAGTACAGTTCAAAATGCACTTCCAAATGGTGCCTACATCCATGGAGTTCCAACAGAGAGGAAAACCTCAATGCTACTGCCCTTGGCCAACTGCTGCCAGCTCAGAACAAAAGGAATGCTCCAAAACATGAAGCTTGAGCTGGAAAAAGTTAGAAAGAGCAAGAAAGTGAGGAAAAAAACCCCACTCAGCCACAATGTGCAAGTTTCCTGTGGGAAAATCCGAATGGATTCCCTTTTTGTTTTGGTGGAAAGCTGTCAAAGAAGGGAATTTTCCCATAGCTCACTTCCAGGGGAAACGCTGGAGTTGCAGCCAGCTCTATTCTAAAGCTCTTCAGTTTGCAGTGTTAGGCTGGGAATAGAATAAGCTGCTTTGGAAGAGTGTCTTTCTCTCCTAATAGAGGTGGGTTTAGGAGCAGCATGAGCAGTGAGCAGCACTTTGAAGCCATCTGTCAATGGGAGATACAGCAGCACAGCTTAGAAACGTCAGCAGGAGCTTTTAGAGCCCAGTTGAGCTCCTGTTCCCTTCTCCAAGCTATTCCCTTTGCCATATTTCTCACAGATGAATTATTCCTTGTTCTCAGAGAGATGAGAAAGCTCCTGTAGGTGTGTTTCTGCTGCTCATGTCCACTTCAAGTGTGGTCTATCAAACCTGGGCCAAGAAATCACTTCTTCATCCTCTGATCACTGCAAATGAGCAGCACGGAGCTGGGTTTGACAAGAGAGCCCCATCCAAGTCCCTCATCACGTCTCACTGAGTAACCTGTGTGGAAGTTCCTCTCCATTTGCTCACTGGGAAAAGCAAGCAAAAACTCACGTGGAAGGAAGCAAACCTGGCCACAAAGAGAAATCCAGGGGTTGCTGAAGTCAAATCCTTGCTTTCCTGCACTACTTGGAATGCCAATCCCATAGCACTCCGCTTGCTAGAGCTGTGGATCACAGACAGTATACACCTAGGGACTAGATCAGCTCCATACAACAAGGAGCACCAGGCACTTTTAGCCCAGCTTCCTCCAGAAACTTCCTTCTTCTCCTCTTGAACTGTCTGGGTTTGCAGCACTCGGTACCATATCCCATGCTCGGAATTGGCAGGGAGATGAATGAAGCCTGTAGCTGTTGCCTTCCCAAAGCATTGCAGAAGGATCATGTCATGGCTAATCCCTCCCCCAGCACCTATCACTTATTGTTACAAGAAAATACATCACTTTGGAAGCAGGAAAGGTCTTTTTTTCATCTTAAGATTGTCTCCACTTACAAGCTCCAGTAACATTAAACCCTTCTCTCCAGTAACATCAGCCCCACTGGGCATCTGATCTCACCAGCGCCTTCCAGAGCCACGGAAGGGCTGGCAGACAGGAATACAGGATCCAGGACTCCAGACTCCATGGGACAGGGAGACTACCTCGTGTTCTGATAACACACAGCACAAGGAAGAAAGAGCCTCAGGGAGTTTCAAGTCAGTGAAGCCTTACAGCTGGATGAGAGCAAACACAAGGCTCTGTGGTTAGAGCTGAGGAGGGAACACATCTCTTCCCTTGGAGATACCATCTGGGCCAATCTACAGTAAGCTGAGAGGGGCTGAGGTTACTGAAGCACCCTCAGAGTGTCACCAAGAGCTAAACCCACCCTTCTCCAATGACTTCTACCCTTTTCCCAGGCATTGCTTTATGTTGTGCAGCAAAGTTTGCTCACCATCACCCTATAGAGTGCCTGTTGTGATACACTTCGGTCGCCACGACTGGATCCCCTCTGCTCCTTCATCAGTCACCATCTGCAGACACCCTCAAAGGAGCCCTGCAGCATCCCCTCACTCCTGTAACAGCCTCAGGTATAAAGCAGATGCACCAGCAGCACCGATGCTGAACAATGCTTCCAAGGGAGGAACAGTGACCAGATACAAGCTTGGGGTAAACAGAGGGAACTTATTTCATAGAATGGTTTGGGATGAAGGGACCTTAAAGCTCATCCAGTTCCATGGGCAGGGACACCTGCCCCTGTCCCTACATCCCTTGTCCAAAGTCCCTCTCCAGGTTTCCTGCAGCCCCTTTAGGCACTGGAGCTGCTCTCAGGTCTCCCCTTCAGGAGCCTTCTCTTCTCCAGGCTGACCCAGCCCAGCTCTCTCAGCCTGGCTCCAGAACAGAGCTGCTCCAGCCCTCGCAGCATCCCCAAGGCCTCCTCTGGCCTTGCTCCAACAGCTCCACATCCCTCTTGCCTCCTTGTTGCAATGCAGAGGGGATGAGCAAACCTCAGGGACCCAGTTCCCAGCCCTGTGGCGTATCCAGCCTGGGAATACCAGGAATTTTGCCTGCTCCATGGCTCCTTGCCACAACTCAAAGCAACGGTGCTGCAGGGGCTGTGCTTTCTTCCCATAGACGAGCTGCCTGTGCACATTCCCAAACAAAGCATTACACTATGTGAAAGGAAGGCCCAAGCCCTCCAAAGCCCATCCCACTGGCTAAGGCAGGAAATATCTCCCATCATCTCAGCTAATCCTCCACCAATACAATGAGAAATGATGTCCACCAGCCGCCAAGAAGATTATGAAGTGAAGAACACAAATCCCGCACCGCCCATTGCAACGGAGCCAAAGGCAATAAAAGGGGAAATGCAAACTGCAGCCAATGGTCGGGAGGAGGAGGTGGGGAGGAGAAGCAGCAAGCAGCCATCAGCAAAGACTCACTGGTGGAATACAGGTGGTTGGTGATGGAACAGCCTGGGCCCAGCTCTTCAAGAGGCACCAGCATCCCTTTTGCTGCACCAATGAGGCTGGTTTGGGGGGAAACAGTTGGCAAATAGGAGAGGGCAAGACAAGTCTCTGATGGTAAAGTAAAGCAAGCAGATTTGAGCACACAAAGCTGTCATACACAACTCAGTACCATGTTTTACCACCTTCACATGGGATGCCCTGTGTGCTCAACAGCTTCTCCCCTTAGGTCTGGCTACAAAGGATCCACAGGCTTGAGTTGATGGTACAAACCAAGACCTGCCTCCAGCTAACACAGGGCTGCAGGAGACATCACCAGCAGGGTCCTACCTGTGCATCCCACCCCAGAAACACTGATTTCCCCCTCTTTTGTCAGCACTTCCAACTAACAGGTTGGTTTTCAGCACAAAAATGCAATAAGAAGAACCATTTGCAACTGCTTTGCTAACTCCATTCAGAGCACTGGTGATGCTTAGGAGTCTCAGTACCAGGATATGAAGAGTTACCTGGGATAACAGGTAGCACACCAGCGACTTTATGGACTATGGCATTTGGATGCTGGGGACAAAGTTGATGCAGTATCTCCCTCCTCCTCCTCTCTCCAGTGTTCAGGAAGGGCTGTGAAACTAAACAAGGCACTTGGAAAGACAACACTGAGGGAAACTTGGCATCTGCTTCGATACCAGCCTCCAAGAAGCATTTCCCAGGTTGAAGGGCTGGTTTTGAGAGGCAGTTTTCCTTGAGATTGCTTTGGTTTGGTTCCCAACAAGTGCATTTAAGGCAAATAGATTTAACTCTTCCATGAAAAATAAACCCCTTTATCTTTATGCCTGGATTCAGATAAAACCAAGGGTCTGAAGCTTTATGGACAACATGTTCTAATGTGAAGTGTCCCTGCCCATGGCAGGGTTGGAACTGGATGAGCTTAAGGTCCTTCCCAACCCAAACCAGGCTGGGATTACATGTTTTAACACTGTCAAGCCCACCCTTACCATTCACATCTTCCATATGACCTCCTTGACACTGGTCTCCTCCTGACCCCTGTGCCATAGGGAATCCTTAACAGTGCCAAGTGATGCCAAACCATGAGGTGCTTCATCTTCCACCACTTGCATAGCTTTTAGTAACAAAGAATAGAAGAGAACCCAGTTTTTCCTCTGCTTCCAGCCTGCTGACACCCAATATTACATCAGCAATTCTCTATCTGTGCTGGTTTATCCTGACAGCTTAAGCCAGGCTTAATCCCCTGCACAAACACAGGCCTGGGAAACCAGCACAACGTGGTTTAGCTTGTTGTTTGCTCAGTTTTGATACCAAAGGAGAGATGCTGGTACCCTGCAGAGCACAACCTCTCCTCCTTGGTGACCTTTGCATTGCTGAGTCTCCTTTCCATGCTGGGATGTTAAGTGATCCCCTCTCTTCAGGGCAACATTCCGACTCACATCCTGCTTCCCAACACCACCAGGCACTCATGTTCCTCCCAGACATTTGGGAACACCTCATTTTGGGTTAAGAGAGGGAGGGAAAGATGGGGTTTGCAGTCAGAAGCCTTTGGGGACACCGAGGCACTGGTGTCTTGGAGCACAATCAATGCTTGGCGCTTGTTTCCAGCCAGCTCCCATTGATGCTGCTTAGAAGATGGGGCCATTTTCATTATAGTGCAGCAACAGACATGAAGATATGGCAAAGTTTGGGACTGGGCCCCCTCCACAGCATCACTATGAGGGTAATGATGAGAATAGAAAGAGGATGTTCCCTCCCAGAGCCTGAAGAGACAGCCCAGAGCAAAGGATCAGCACTAGCACTGGCTGCTGGGACTCAGAGCTTACCCAGGAGTCTCACACAGTGCTGGGAAGGAGCTGAGCATCCCAGTTCTCATCCCTCCCACGTGCTGGGATTCAGCACCTCTTCTCCCTACACCTTCCTCACTAGCAGGGCCATGCAGGTTTGGAGACTGAAGGCATCTCATAGAGGAAAGGGCCCTGTTGCTACTCATGTTATCATCAAATCCTCCAGTTTCATTAGTATTTGACATCGAGCCCTGGTTTATAACAACTCCCAGCTCAAACATCTTCCTTTCTGCACACTGGACACTGCACACTGTTCTGTAACACATCATTCAAATCCTATGGGAACACTCAAGCGATTCCAGCAACCCTGAAACAACCCAGCACCTTCCAGGAAATCTTAAAGGTGTTTTCCTTAAGCAGAATGAACAAATCCTTTGCAACACAGTGACCTATTCCAGCGTTTGGGGGTTGGATTCCCAGCGTGGCCCTATTGCCAAGTTTTCCCCATGAGTTATAGTGAGGAGGTGGCACAGATGGAACTCACATCCTTGCTTGAGGTCAGCCACAGGCTCCAAGCTGGCAGAGTGAAGCAGGAGAGGCCCAATTCCCACCTCTGCTGTGAAGCAGAACCATTTTCTCCTGTCAGGCTTAGCAAAAGGCTGGTTTCCAGAGGGAAGGTGCCACCAGGCTCATTCTCCATCACTCCTTGTGCGTTCTTAAGTCTTATGTAGAGCTTAAGACACACATATGGCTGACTTGCACACCTAAGTGTGGATGTGCATGTAGCAAGATAACCCCTTACATCCCAGCCTACGCTGGCAGCTCTGTCTGCTTTCCCCTGCTTACATCTACCTGCTAGCAGCAGCACCCAGGCTGTGATTCCCAAGCTGGAGAAAGGCCCACGACACAGCACTGACTGTCTTCAAGTTGAAGACCTATAAGTTTGCTCTTCCCTGTCCTTAGATCTGGTTACCCAGCAGGAAAGGCAACTGAGTCACCTGGTTCACAGTAAATCCCCAGTAAGAGCCATTACTCCTTGGATTTCCTTATTCTCTCCTGTATCACAGCAAGTACTTGAGTAAATACCAAGCAAAACCCCACATAATTCAAACATCCATCAACCCCCCTTTCGGAGTCATGACAAGCAACACAAGGTCACAGGGACAGTTTCTCTGCCCATGGTTATGGGCAAGATGCTCAGGGAGCAGGTTGGTGTGAACTGGGCTCTATTTATGGTGAACTTGCCCCAGATTTCTATCTCTGGATCTATTATAATAGGTTAAACCCTGGGACAGCACATACTCCATTAGGAGATGATTCCATCCAAACCATGAACCGGAAAAGCCATCAGAAGCATGCAGGGAAGCTCTGGGCATGCTTTTATTCCCAAACAGCTTACCTGCTGCACTATAAAGCTTTTCATCTCCATATAGGTGTCCAGAACACACCATTTACAACCAGGCTACTGTTAAGCTGTCTCAAGCAGACAGAAAAGTATCCTTATAGGAAGCTGGAAGCCACCTCTGACACTGAGCTCCCATTCTGCACGCAGTTGCTTTTCACCTATAGAGTGCCAGAAGCAGCTCTCCCACATCCAATGCAGTGCTCCCTCTTTTACAAGGTTCAGACACCTCCTGTGACAAAGCACAAGCAGGCAGAAGTGATGCAGCAGATGTTTCCCTATGACACCCTGCCAACACAATGCTCACCTCTAAACCACCACGTACAGAGCACTCCCCCTTGCTCACCAGTCTGGCCAAGCCACACACCGGTTAACATCCTCCTTCCTATTTCATGCAGGACTCACTGAGTTTTCCATGACTAGAGACCTCAACACCCACACTGCACCACTTTGCCCACTTGCTCCCACTCCCTGTCTGTGGCCCATGATTTTCCACATCCCGCTTCCACAAGTTTTCCCAGAACACAAGCTCACTGGGATGCGCAATGCCAGTCCCTCCACTGGTGAGCCAAGCTCTGCACAGCCATGTGGCAGTAATTAAAGGATGATTTCCATTCTGCCTCTGTTTTGCTGCTGCTTCCCCTAAATCACTGCTCCTTTGTCTGCTTCCTCTCCTACCACTTCTGTGCTAGCAGCTTCTCTCCAAGCGTCCATGGGACTCACTCTGGGTTAAACTCTACCAGCATAAACAGGATGCCTGAGCCTGGAGATGAAGGCACCCACCATCCTCCCACTAAGCCATACTCTTCACTGCCCCATCCCTGGCAGTGCTCAAGGCCAGGTTGGATGGATGAGGCTTGGAGCAAGCTCCTCTAGTGGAAGGTGTCCCTGCCCATGGCAGGGGTTGGAACTGGATAAGTCCCCTCCAACCCAAACCAGTTTGGGATGATAATTTCCACATCATTCCATCTCCTTGGGTCTCATTCCATGTCTTTGGGACAGACCCCTCAAGTAACTCTAAAGGAACACCCCCCCCTTCAACAACAGGACTGGCTCGATGCCATGAGTACCACCACAATTAGCCAAGCAAATAAAGGGATATATCCACAGCACCCAGGCATCGTAATCCTACAAACAACAACTCTATGTTTGAGAGGAAGCCGTGGGTTTTATTTGTATCATGCCATGATGAAATAGCTCTTAATCCAACAGGAACTAAGGAGGATGTTAAGCCACAGCCAGTAAATGAGGTCTTTTGAAAGCAGCAAAGCCCAGAAAACTTGTATCTGAGATTTAAAAGGGACCTGGCCAAAGAGTGCTCTGAATCATTAATGTGGGCTTGCAATAGGGCTTTGGAACACTGCAAGAAAGCTCATGTTGTGCCAGAGTTTGAAGAGGATAGAAACAGGATGACCCACATCATTCTCCACCTGTGACCCTGACTCTATCCCAGGTGGAATAATGCAACAGCTGTAAAAGAACTTCATTAAGAAAGCATTAAAGGAGGGTAACAGCAAATGCCAGCAGCTCGGGTTTATAGGAAGCAGATTGGTCACTAAGTTGGGGAATTTAGGGGGAGCTGAACGTGTTCCTGAGGCTGCATGTAAAAGGAGAACAGAGTTTACACAAGCTGAAGCCAGCTGAGGCCTTACAAAACCTCAGCCTTCCAATCCCTGCACAAGGGCTACCCAAACAGTTACAGCATCCCTGTGTGAGCCAGGAAACCCTGGAGAAGGATGGGAGCTCCTCAGATGGCTGTGGAAAGGCACAATTGCATTGGGAAAGGAGCAGCCATCAGAGGAATTTCCCCAGTGTGAAGCGTGCAACATCATCACTCCCAGCCCTGGATTGCCTTGGCTCAACACCTCCACCTCGGAGAAGCCCATTGGCTTCTAATCCCTTTTGTCCTCAGTGCAGCAGCAACAGGACATTGGTAACAGCTTCATTTAGTTGAACCCAACCCCATAAAACTGAAGGCCAAGAGTCAAGAGCAGCGATGCTTCCAGGTACGCAGCAGAAGATATGCCTCTGATGCTCAGACATGGCAGTGAGAGCCAGCACAGAGCAGCATCCTGCTGGTAAGGGACTAGTAAATTCATTCCACATCAGGCAGGTTTTGAGTCCTTGCCCAAGAAACGTGGTGGGGGGAAAGCTGCTGCTTGTGTCATGCTCTGCTATGAAGCAATGGGGGATGAAGAGCCAAACTGCCTCATTTGGGTCTGATGTTACACAAAGGATGAGCTCCATCCCCAGCAACATCCCTCGCCCAGCCTGGGAGGTGAGCTATGGTGTGACCTTTAGCAAAGAGCCACTTTTCCACCCCAGGAGCCAAACACAGCCACAACCCTGTCATCTCCCTCTTGATGCACTGCTGCGTGGAATCCCTGCCAGCTCCAGGTGGAGCAGGGGCAGGTTGGGGTGAAAAGCCATGTTTCACCCTAAATGCACACAGCACACGGGGCATCATCCCCTTCCTGCCAAACACCTGGGCACCTCCAAAGGGGCTCCAAACAATCCCTGAATCCCCCTGATGGCCGTTGCTGAGCCCACATGATTTCATCTCAGTTCCTGTTATGTTTTTTGGGAGTCAAGAGTAACATGCATTTTCCATATCTTGTGGTTTCTGGAGGGTGGGAATGAATTCTCTTGCTGTGAGTTGCTGAGGTATCGGTAAACCCAACCCAGCAGCGGTGAGGCCATTGAGCAATGCAGGAGATGGGGCAAAGACTCACACCACTGTGACACATCAGGAGGTCCTAAATGTCAAGTTAGAAGCACCTGGACCTGCAGATACTGCTTATGGTCATGATACATCTACTCAGAGAAGTTGCCTCAGCTCAATACTTGTGCAGAAGGACTTCATCTGCCTTTCTACCTTTGGTTTCATACAAGGATGCAAAACGCCAACAGAACTGTGCCCTTCAGGCCACCAGGAACCAAGAAACCTCCAAATCCTGCAGGAAAAAAGCATGTCAACAGACAAGACCAGGCTGGAGGGGGATTGGAGCAACCTGCTCTAGTGGAAGGTATCCCTCCTCCTGGTTGGAACTGGATGAGCTTTAAGGTCCCTTCAACTCAACCCAGTTTGATCCTACGGGAAGTGATGTCCCTCCACTGCGCTGTCTCCTCCTGAAGATGCATCTCTTCCTCTGATGCGGGTCTGTTAGGCTACGTCAGAGCATTACAACACATACCTGAGCCACGAATCAAAGCTGCTTTTGGGCTCAGGTTTTATCCAGCTCATCCCCCTGGTTAGAACTCCAGCTCCATGTATTTTCCCAACTGATCCTTGGGGATTCTATGGGTTGGAATAACGAGGAAGGGCACAAGAAATGGTGTGCCTCAATGCCTGAATGCTTCCTGAAGGTGGTTCAAGCTACTTTCCTCCTTCACCTCAGAGTTTCCCTTTTGTGTTTTCAGTGTGTGCTCCTCAGCTGAGCTAAACCCCACAAACCCCACCCCAAACCCACAGAAAAAAAACCATTTTACCCCATGGCTTTCTGAATGCAGCTCCGGAGGAACACCCCTTTGCTCCTGTAACAAGTGCAGGAAGCAGAGGAGAAGCAGAGACCTCATTTCAAACTCTACGAGGGGAAATTGCAAGGAATTACCTAACCCTTTCGGAACATGTTTCTATTTGGATTTCATGTCAGATTACTTCCTGGTTTCCAGCACGTATTCCCTGGGCGTCCCCTATCCAATATCAGGCAGGATTAAATCACCGAGCCCTCGAGCTCTCACAAAACCATCTGTACTCATTTGCTGAGCTGCTCCAGGGCTCAGCCAAGTGCTGACAGATGCACCAGAGAAGTGCAAAGCTTTTCCCTTTATTAAAACCCAGGTTCCCCGCTCCAAGGCCTGAGCTTCTCCCGTGCCAGAGGGATGGGATGACACGCGGCAGCCTTGATCCCGCGCTGTTGTGGATACAAACGCAGGGCTCTGACCTAACGCTGCTCTGCCGGTCCCAACAGCACATCCAGACTCACACAGGCCAACAAGGTGAGGGGGCTGCAGCCTTTTGCTGCTGGGAGGATCTGACCTGGCTCCAAGGGATATGGTTATTCCAGCTCACCGACCTGGGAGTGAAGCACATCTGGCACCCAGCTCCTCACTTGGTGGACCTGCACTCCATTGCTCACAAGCTTTGCTGCAGCAATTCCCCATGGAGCTGGTCCATGCTGCTGGTCCTCATAAGGAACATCAATCTGGTGCTGGAATGAACTGTGAAGGCCCAGAGGGATGAGTTAACACCATCTTTGGTGGCATCTCCTAAGCCTTCCGTACATCCAGAGTTGAACTCAATGCTACGGTGGTTTGCTGAAGCAAGGAGGAATTGGGTGATATGATCTAACTTGGGTGATCTGGTTTAGTGTGAGGTGTCCCTGCCCATGGCAAGGGGTTGGAACTGAATGATCTCAAGGTCCTTTAAACCCAAACCATTCCATGATCCAAGATTGAGAGCAGCCTTCCTTTGAAACAGAGTCATCTTCCTAGGAAAAGCTCCCTTCCATGGTCAGAAGAATGCCAAAGGCAGGTGCTGTCTGCACACAAGTGCTTCGAGACCTTGGTTTTCAGCTGGTGGGTTTGGAGATCTGGATGCTCCTTGTACACTTCATATGGGACGCTGAGGAGCTACTGAGGATTCTCTTGCATTAACAGCAGTAGTAGCTTAAGTGAGAAAGACCAACTTGCATGTGCATCCTCAGGCATGGGCTTAGGCCCAAAAGACTCACCACACCACTCATCAGCACCATGGATCCCCACACAGGAATGACAGCCCTCTGCCAACGCTGGTGGCTCACAGTGGGCATTCCCCCCCTCCAAGGAAACACTCCTTGGGGATGACGCAGCCAAAAAAGCAGGGAAAACCCAAACTCTCAGCTCCTTCCTCCAGGATGCAGCCCAGCCAGGGGCATTGGGCAGCCCATTGACAGCCCGGGTCTGCTTTCAATCAGCTTTTATAGCCTGTCAATGCGCTGAATCCCACACAATAAAACCTGGGTCATAAAAGAGCCTTGCAGTGCCAGTGTCTCTTTTTCTCCCCCTCTTTTTTCACTTGAGGACAGCTGGGAGGGACAGATCCAGAGGCCAAGTTCGTAACAGTTGATTCCTGAGTGGTTTTTAAACCGCTTGGAATTACAATGGGAATTTTGTGGGGAGAAAGCCATTTGCAAAAGTTACTTCACTCCCAGAGCTGGCTTCCCTCCCAGGAGCTGAACAAGCAAGGAAAGAACAGTTCAGAATGTAGAGAGGCTTCAAGATGGGCTTGACTGGCTTCAAGCTGAACAGGCAGGACCCAGCCTTTAAGTTCCACGCCGACTCTAGGATGCTTTCGCTTATGAAGCTGCCCATAAGAGATGCTGCTGCACAGCGCTGCCTTCAGAAGACATCTGAACCTCAAAACCCTCAGCTGCCAAACCTGGCCATTGAACCCTGTGAGGCTTTGGAATGCAATTCTATAGGGGCTGAGAGCTGAAGCTTTTGGTTTGCATCCTTTCCCAGGGCTGCACTTTAGGGCAGTCCTTAAGGACCATACTTAGCCAGCTTAAATCCCTTTCAAATCCCTGCACGTAGTGAGATGGGGGAGCAAGGGACATTTAAGAGCAAGCCAGACACCAATAAAGCACCAAGAGGAGACAGAGGGCTGAAGGAGGCTTCAGGGCAGCTAACGCTCTATTCCCTACCTTTAAGATGCAGATAACACTGTTCTCTTCATGTTAGGAAGATAAATCCACTGCCAGTGGTTAACACAGCCCTCAGGATGCGCAGCCCAACTCCCAGCCCCACCGACGCTCTTTGTAATGCCTGCTTATCAGGCAGAGCTTTGATAAAGCTCCTGCAAAGAGCTCTGAGTAAGCAGGAGGCATTTCCCCGGCTCCCATTGCTGGGGCTGTCCCTCAGCCCTTAGGAGAGAGCTGTAAATCCCATGTCCCAGCACGTGGCTATGGGAGGGAGGATTCCGCACGTAGGGTGCGAACAGCTGGAGCTCCAGCCAGATGTTCTCCACCACAGCACAGTTGAGTGATGGGGTCTCACAGACAAGATGTCAGCTCTCACTTGTGTTTGCAGGGAGATAAGGCACTAATGGCCCCTGTTCACATGGGTCTTGGCAGCAAGGAATACCCAGAGGTCCTGTAGGAAGAGATGCTCTTTAGCTGTCAGAAAAGCAGCACCGCTTCATGTGAGTTTGGGGGTTTTCATGCTCTGTGTTGTCCCTGGGGTGGGTTGGGGGGAAGAAGTGCCTCCCAAGTCTTCTAGGCTTGATGTTCATGTCTAAACCATGATGGACTGCCTGCTCCAGCTCCTAACAGCACCTCTAAGTGTATCTAAGATGGCATTTGCCAGGTCCCTAAGGGGCAGGATGGGTTCTGATGAAGGCAATGGCATGCTCGCCCAGGGCACTGCAATGGGGAGAGCAGGATCTGGAGGGTCTGGGTCTAATCCCCTCCTGTCTGACCCCAAGAAGGTCTCACATCTTCCCCCATCTGCACAGAGATCACAGAACCCCAGATGATGGATAACCAGCCTGCCCTACCAAGTGGTGAGAATTAACTAGTGGCCTGTAAAGTAATGTTGAGAGCCTCAGCTGACAGGTAGTATATAACTGCAACCTCCATTATATCATCCCACCATCCCCCTTGCCAAAAACCTGCCTTTGCAGAAGAGATCCAGACACCAAATACGTTCTTAAGTGAGGATGTCTGACAGTAGTTCGGCTATGGAGGGATGTTAAATAGGAATAAGAATGAAACAGTACTCATCATTTGAGGATGCTGTACCTCTTCAAAGCACTTCACCAAAACATTAACTGATTAGACCCCAAAGAAATAGCTCACAGATGTTAGAGGGCTCCAAAAGGATGGACCATCATCCATCCTGGCTTCTACAGGGGATGCATGCAATCAAGAGCTCAAAGGAAACCACTTTCAGGCAGTTGAGCTTTTAGTGCTCTTTGGACACCTCAAAGCAGGGTTTGTTGGTAGAAAAAGAACCAGAGGCCTCAGCTCCCTCTTCAATTGCAGGGGAAAGTTGTGAGAGAGCCAAAGCCTCATTCAAAGTTCAAGGTCACACTGGTAGAACTCCAGTTTCAACTTACCCTCAGCACAAAGAGCTGCGTGCCAGACAGCTGAAGGCATCTATGGTGTGTGCAGCCACAACCAGGAGGACAGAGGTTGGCCCTCTTGTGGTAAACACAGCGAGCTCATCCAACAGCCCCTTTGGCACTCAGCTGCCTTCATGTAAGTCTGGACCTCACTACTGCAAGTCCACAGGACGCTGAAGAGCCAGGACCACCTTCCCCTAGTCCACATCCCTCTCCTCTGCCCCCCTCTCCCACCCCTAAACCAAGCTGCTCCAGGTACATAGCAAAAGGCTTCTTGCTCTAACTGCCTGGTCCAGAGAGCATCAGGGCACTCGCATCTGAATAAACCCACAAGTGTTATTCCCACATACTGGTTTTCCACCACCAGAGCTGCTTCCTGGCCTGCTCCTTGCAGGCAGATGCCTGGAAAGCCACAAATGTGGAGCTGGGACCTGCAATAACCAGCAAGGTTAAACAAACCCTTACAAAAGGTTGCTTGTCCCAAGCTGCACGCTCCCTGAATGCTGCCACTGCCCCAACACTGTGGTTGGCTTTCATCCTCTTGTGGTTCCTCAGGAAAACAAGCCCTGAGAAGCCCAAACCCAACCACTTTACCACCACTTAAGGAAGCATTAGGCTTGGCTTCTTTAGTCTATCCCTTCCAAAAGCAAAGCGGTGCAGCACAAACACCTCTCCTGAGGGCACATGAGGGCACATATGCCTTAGCACAGCAGTGGAGAAGGGGTTGAGCACCCACAGAGCATCACTGGGGATAGAACCTGCAGCAACCAGCACGAATCAGCACCCAGAGGTCCAAGAGAACTTCATCCCTTTGCAGCATTTTGGGGGATGAAGCAAAGGAGAGCAGTGTCACCACGGGAAAAGCATCAAGAAGCAGGTCAGGAGTAACATCTGCTTTCTAGATGCCAGTGGCTAAGATGAAGGTAGAGCACCCAACCCTGCATCTCTGCAGGGTTCCAGCACACTGGAAGTCAAGGCTTGCTAGGGAAAGGGAAGAGCAGAGCTCTAGTGAAGACACACTGCCACATCCAGAGGGAAGCAGTGTAACCCCTCACCTTCCTCAGGATGAATGCTCACAGCATGCAGAGTCTCCCAGGAGTCTGGGTTTCAGCCTTCCCTACCATATGCACGCAGTGTCCTGGAGAGCATCCTGCCACACATCATCAACATGCCCAAAGAATCCCAAGGTGACTGTGGTGAACGTGGAACCTCCCCTACCCTCAGCTTTACTGAGGGGTATCACTATGTTTGGTGAGCTCTTTATGCTCTGCAAGACAGGAATCACACCTCACACTGTGCTAGAACTTACCTGGGTCTATACAGCTTAATGAAGCTGTTTAAACACACACCCTGCACACCACTTAAGCTCGATGTAGCATCTACCACAAGGTCTATCAGATCTATCTAGGAGGACATGCATACGGGCTGAAAACTCACCCCTGCCTTGTGCATGGTACCAAAACAGCCTCATCACATCACACCAGCTTGAGATATTAGATCTGTGCTGGTATGAAGGGACTGGGCAGGAAGGATGCTGCAAGAGGCACTGTGGGTGTCGGTGGCAAGAAATGCAGCTGTCCTTTAGGTCCTGCAGCATAAAACATAAAGCAGGCTGTCAGCAGGTCTGAAATACAGCTCACAAACGACCCTGTGTGGGGCATGAGAGTGGGAAGAGCCAAGACCTGTTGCTTATCAGCCCTGGCATGCATAGGCAGAGCTGCATGTGAGCTCCAGGGCAGGTATGAGCCACGGGGCACACACACAGGCTGATGTGAGGTGCTTGCTGCAGCCCCCCAAGTACTTATCAGCCCTGGAGTGCATAGGCAGAGCTGCATGTGAGCTCCAGGGCAGGTATGAGCCATGGGGCACACACGCAGGCTGATGTGAGGTGCTTGCTGCAGCCCCCCAAGTGCTGCAATGGGGAGATGTGGAGGGTGCAGCACAAACAGCACCTGCTGAGGCCATGCCTGGATCCTCTCAGCACTCTCAGCCTCTCCCTTGGAAGTCAAAAGCCACCACAAATGGAGTTTCTCCCATCCAAGCCTCAATCCTTCCCCCTCTGAGCTCATCCATGGCTCCAGCACAGCTGCTTGGCTGCCAAGTCCCCCCAGCTCCCCGCAGCACAGAGCAATAGGATGGGGTTGATGCTGGGCCAGATGTTAGACATCACTGCAGGGCTCCAGCAGCCACAGACCAAGCAGGGAGAGAGAAAACCAACCAGCACAAAGCCCTCTGCTCCTTCTCATCGTGGTCTCATTGTTACCAGCATCCTTAATGCTCCAAAGCAAGCCCTGGCTCAATGACAGCTCATTAGAAGCACAGCAAAAATACACTGGGTGGGACCAAAGAGCTCAGGGAGCAGCAGGGGATTTATTTCACACCTAAGTGCTTGCTTTCAGTGCAGCTCAGGTCAATACAAGTGGCCTTGGGCCAGTGCCAGTGGACTCCAGTGTGAAATCCCCCTCTCCACCAGGCTGAAGCTCTCAGGGCTGCAGGGCCTGCTGCTACAAGAGGTTTCATGTGTGTTTCTGTACAGGCTCTGCTTCTAAGACCTGCAAGCTTAACTCAAAGGCAGAACACCCTCTCCACTAAAAACAGCCCTTTTCTAACCACAGAGAGTCACTCCTGCAACAAAACTCATTGGAAAACACCCATGTTGGTTAAATTAGAGCACACTGAAGCAGGCAACAATGCCCCTGGGTTTATGGGAAGCATGTTGTCACCCCACAGTGAGCTACCAAACGTCCTCAGCTCACTCTAACCAGCAGCAGAAGGACAGGGAGAGGATGGAGAGAAGGGCCTAGGAACAGCACAAATATCCCTCACCAAGATGGGGAGGCAGAGATGCATCCTGATGGTCAGGATCTATCTGGGCCCATCACCAGTGTTTGTGGCATCCAAGCCCCATCCCAACCTGATGGACAGAGATAGATCCTGAGCCTCAGGACGCATAGATCCAGATAGATCCTGAGCATCAGGATGCTTAAGAAACATCTCCCCACCTCCTTCCTGCTCTGTAGAAAAGCAGAGCCCCAACCTGCCAGCTCCATGCAGCTTGGCAGAAGGTTATGCTCCCCGGCAATCAGGTTGCAAGAATTAAAGCCCCATAGCAGAGTTCCAAGCTCTGCCTGCCATCAAATGCCTCCTCAGCCATTCCCACCATCATCTCCCCAAGGCACAGCAGTGATTCTATGCAGAGTGTTTCTCCAGTGCTGAACCCTCCCCATCTCCACTCTTTAGGGCTGCATCTTAACCCTGGTGTGTGGCCATCCCCAACACCCTGCCCTGCCTGGTTTCCAGTTAAGCACTGGGAGAGGAAGGGGATTGCACCTCTGGTGTAGAAGAGGCTCTTGGCTTCTCAGGAGGAGCTATCGTTGCACATGCATCATCTCCCACATCCTCTCAGCACGTTCAGAAACAGCTGACTAGTCACTTACCAGAGCCTGGTCCAGATGAACTCCTCCCTTCCTGTCCTCTGCCTTCCAGAAAGCTGGTCTCTCCCTTTGGAGAAGTCTCTCACCTACAGCAAAGGCTCTGGCTTTGTCAGTGCTGGTGAGAACGGGAGCCACTACAAGCTCTGTGACTCCTTTTCTCCAGCAGAAGCATCCTGACAGCTCCTTACCTTCACTTCAGCCCCAGCTCTGCTTCCCAAACCCCCACTGTCTGCAGGTGGGCAACACAAGCCTGTATCTGCCTCAACACCACTCCTGGGCAACTGGCTCCTTCCTCCTCCATTCCTTTATCCTCTGAGGCTTTGCTGCATGCAGAGGACAGATGTCCACGGGACAGATGTCCAGGCTGCTGCCCTGGGGGATGTAAGTGCAGGATGAGGTAAGGCAGGAGGAAATGGGTGCTCTACACTGCAGGGAAGGACAGCTGGGGCTGTTCCCAGGCTCTGGAGTGCCTGGATTGATAAATACCAGAGCTGGACCTGAAGGAAGGCTGGGCATTCACAGCCAAGCTGCTTGGGAAGAAGCCCTGGCCTTTGTTGCACAATCTCCACTCAAGGCACTCACTGTACTCAGAGGGAAATGAGGGCTAAGGAAGTACACCCCCTCAGTGCTACAGAGCCCAAAACACAGCTCAGCACAGGCTCCAGCTTCCCACAACCCACACACACACACACACACCCAATGGAAGCCACAGCACAACTGCAGCCTCTCTCAGAGCACACAGCAGTCTCAAGCTCGCCTTCGAAACCTCAGGGGAGAGCCACAGCAACAGCAAACCTGGAGCCTTCACTCCAAAACAACATTAAACACAAACCCAACTACTCAAAGGGAAGTGACACCAGCAAAGCCTTTAGTCTGGAGCTTTACAGCGTTCAGCAATGCAACCTCATGCTTCCTCAGACACAAGCAATTGATAAGGCATTCAAAGAGAGCTCCCGTTGGTTCCAACCATCCCCAAAGTTCACCCAGATCCTACCTTACCACACATGCAGCGATGCAGATCCAAGCAGGGCTTTCTCTGCTGCATCAAGCTGCCACGTGGTAGCTGAGGATGCTTTCAGTGTTGGAGAAAAGACCTGGAAACAGAGGGAAAGGAAAGGCTTAAGTCTTCAGAGAAATCCCAGCCTCCTTGCTGCTCCTCAAGTCGTCCACCTCTAAGGTCACTGCAAGCTCTCACCACAAAGGGGATCTCAAACATGCCAAGAGAGCTGCTTCTCTCATCCCTTCCCTAAAGAACTCAGCCTCCACTGAGCCTGGTTTATAAACTCCTCACCCCCTGCAGGACAGGTTAATGGGAGCCACCGGGTTCCTCCACCTCTGCAGGTGGGACAGTTTGCTTCGTCAGCTCTCTTCTTCCTTGCTGCCCAAACAGGCAGAGGTGGCCCAGGGAATTGCCTCTGGATCCACTTTAAACCCTCTATGGCTGAGTGGTACCAGGGGCTTGGGAAGTGCTGGGGTTTTCCAATGTATCTGCAAAGCCCATAGGATCCCTGGGCAAGAGATCCTATGTGAGTCGCACCTAAAACCCCATACAACACATACACATTAGCATCCCAGCCTGGTTTGGGTTGGAAGGGACCTTAAAGCTCATCCAGTTCCAACCCTGCCATGGGACACTTTCCACTATACCTAGCATCTCCACGGCCTCCTCTGGACTCATTCCATGTTTCTCTTTGCTTTTGCATTCCCCATGTACCAGCCCTGGTTTCATCCCAAAGCCCAGCTCTATCTCCTTTTCCAGCTTCTCCTCTTCCAGGACACAACTACCACTTGCTGCGTGCCTGTACTAGAAGTGAAGAGCCCAAAGTGAACCACTTCCATGCAAGCCCTTCCTCTGAAGTACCCAGTGATGCTAAACCATAAATGCCTCGGGAACAAGCTTCACTCTTAGGATTGTTACTGTTCCTTCATGGATTTGGGAAACCTTGTGATAAGCAAGAGGCACTGATGAGGCTGGCACAGGAGAAGGGATGGGGGCAAAGCTTCTCCTCACCAGGTTTCCCACCTGTGCCTATTGCAGCCCATCTCCTGCGATGGCTCCCATCCACACAGAGCTCTGACATGAAGCAGCCTGCTCTGGAGGGCTGCTGGAGGTCGGGGGGCTGTTGTGGAGCCCCACACAGCTGTTAATCACAGGATCTCTCCGGCTCCCAGCAGCTGTGTGCTGTTTATCTTAGCCTGGATATCTCCTGGCCGAGCCTGGGGAGAGCAGGCTGTGCAGCCAAGGCAAACACAAAGGGGAGACTGCAGTTTGCACACAAGGGTGTGCACGTGTGTGCTCTCTGTGTGTGTGTGTGTGCACGTACGTGTGCGGGTGTGTGTACACGCAGAGTCTGTTCACAGCCCACTGCTGCGGCTGGAAGGGCTCTGGGTTGAAATCAGCGTGGGATGTGGTGGATGTGTTGGCACATATAGAAGGGGAGTGTAACTGCAGCTCCAGAGTGTGAGCAGCAGGTCCAAGGGGGGGGATTCTCCCCCTCTGCTGTGCTCTGTGAGACCCCCCCTGCAGTCCTGGTCTAGCTCTGGGGCAACAGCACAAGAAGGACATGGAGCTGTTGGAGCGAGGCCAGAGAAGGCCATGGGGATGCTGCAAGGGCTGGAGCAGCTCTGCTCTGGGGCCAGGCTGAGAGAGCTGGGCTGGGGCAGCCTGGACAAGAGAAGGCTCCTTAAGGGGAGCCCTTAGAGCAGCTCCAGTGCCTAAAGGGGCTGCAGGAAACCTGGAGAGGGGCTTGGGACAAGGGATGTAGGGACAGGCCAAGGGGAATGGCTTTAACCTGCCACAGGGGAGACTGAGATGAGCTCTTAGGCAGAAGCTCTTCCCTGTGAGGGTGCTGAGGCGCTGGCACAGGGTGGCCAGAGAAGCTGTGGCTGCCCCATCCCTGGCAGTGTTCAAGGCCAGGTTGGACACAGGGGCTTGGAGCAAGCTGCTCTAGTGGAAGGGGTCCCTGCCTGTGGCACGGGTTGGAGCTGGATGAACTTTAAGGTCCCTTCCAACCCAAACCATTCTGGGATGCTATGAAACATTATTACCCCTTCATACCAAGAGAGACCAGAATACACAATGACCACAGCTGATCATTTCCAAAGAGCACCAGGACATTCCCAGTCTGACCTCCCCAGTCAGACAGTGGAGCCGGGGCAGGACCCCTGCCTGGAAATCCATCCCAGGCAGCAGCAGTTTAGGACGATGCTGCCCCATGAGCGCAGAGCCGAAGCCGTTTTGACAGAGGGAAGGGGTGAGGAGTGGGAGGTTGCACACAACGCGACTGGGAAAACAAAGTCGAGGGCTCAGTTAATAATGTGTGGTCTGAGAAAACAAACACCACTCCCCATCAAGACCCCAGCTCAAATAAACTGGTGCTCTTGTCATTAAACCCCACCAGCTGCAGCTCTGGTTTCTAGTGTCAAATTTAAAGGGACCATAGAGCAGAGAACAGCACCCTTTGGAGCACTTTAAAATCCAGATGTGGCTGAAAGACACCATGAGCTGGACTCATCGCAACCTATACCCAGTGTGCTGCAAGTGCTTCAGCTTCTATGGAGGGAGCCTAAGGTGAAGGGGATGGTTTCTTGTCTGCAAAACCATGAAGGCCCTGAAAAGGTGGATGTGTGGAAAAAGGGCTGTTTGTGCCCAAAGTGACCCATGCCCTGTGGAGCTCTTTCTGCTCCCTCCTTGCAACAGGTAAACCCCAGACCTGAGAAACCAGGCCTAGAACTAATACCCCTTGAGCTTTAAGGGAGTGGAGGGCTCCATGCTCTGCTCAGGTTGCCCTTTCATGCCTGACTGTTGCTCATCAAGGCCCTAAGGCTAAGAATGAAACAACGGAGGGTGAGGGCTCCCTCTGACAGCTTAGCTGATGGTTGGGATTAGGGACTGGCCCACACAGCTTTCCATTAGAGCACTGTGCAGACACAACGTTGTGGAGAGACTGTGCTTCATGGCCAGGAAAAGGGCATCAAGGCCCCAGACCTTCAGGGAAAAGGGGAGCATGAGGACTTGGTGCAAACAGAATCATTGACTCATTGAATGGCTTGGGTTGGAGAGGACCTTAAAGATCATCTGTTTCCAACCTCTGTGCTCCTATGGATTCAGAGCTGGCCATCAGTGTGTGTTCTCAGTGCAGAGTGAAGTTTCATTTGCACGGAGTTTGCCTTCTGGGTACCTCCAGGCACAGTTTCATTTCATTCTAATGGCACATCCATCACTTTAAACCCCTTTGCAGCATCCCTGATTACTGCCCAGGCTGCAGGCAGCATCTTGAGGCTCTGCTTCTTTCTTCCACACAGTCTGTGTTCCCCTAGATGAGCCTGAGCATCTTTCCTTACTCCACAGTAAGGCTATGAATCACTTACCAGCCTTCTCCAAGCACTGCCCAAGATCCCCTGCTGCACTTGGGGTGGTGCTGGGTAGCTGAGGTGTCTCGATTGCTTCCCTTCTTTTGCTTCCTGAAACATTAAACAGATTTTCTCACATAGCAATAGGAGTTCTCCTCCTCCTGGGCAATGGCTGCTCTTCTCTTTTCTAGGAGAACTTGTGATTGGGAATGGCAGAGGAAAAGGAAGTGAAGTGGTTCTTGTGCCAGAATCCCTCCTGGCATCCCTCCCATGTCTAGTTTCTCTTCCATTAGAACGATGGAGTAAAGTTGGAGCAGAATCAGCTCTCTGATCCCTTGCAGCGGTACACAAAGGGGTAGTGCCATGCAGGCACCAGTGGTGGGGAAGGAGAATAGCCTCAGAGTGTTTATGAGCAGTCATAACCTTCATCAAATAACACTCAAGGATATGTAAAGAAATCTGTTCCACCGCAGCCTCCCAAGCCAAATAAAGGACTAAATGGGACTTCTATCAAGCCATGCATGTTGGGTTCTAAAGGAAAATATCCCCTTTTCTTGGGGAAGAGCCAAAGCTCCAGAGGAGCCGCCCTAGATCAAACCAGTGGCCAAATCATGCCAAGCATTCAGCCTCCTGCTGTATCCAGCTCCAGGGCAGGGAAAAAAGGGGATGCCCTGGGATGAACCCGGCCACCACGTCTATGTATGGGTGGAAGAAGATGCTCCCCCAAGCATCACAGATCTCCGTGTACCCATTTCGCTTTGTAGGAGCTTCATTGTCTCCCTCTCCCCTGCTTTAGTTTCTAGATGACGTAGAATTACATGGGAAAAGGCAAAAAGCAGAAGAGAAACAGACCCAGTGTAACAGAGGTGCATGTAAATAATCACTGCCCTAATCCCCTTTGACAATGAAAGATATCCAACCCCAAAGTGTTCCCGTCTGCAACTCAACCTGCAACTACAGCACAAGGAAGTGGTGTCAAAAGGGGACTTGGGTTCCCAGAAAAGCCTCTGTAGGGCCCCCAAGGCAAGAAACCAGAGCAAACTTCCAGACATAACATGTGAGAAGTGCAGGCCTCACAAAGGGACGTGTTAACCTCCGCTGGAGACACAGCCGCCAGGAATGCGGAGGGAAGGAAGACTTGGAGCCCAGATGCAGTACCTGCCATGCTTCCCAGCTCAGATCCAGCAGGCTGGGGTATGTTATCCCATGGGGGCTGAAGTCACTTGAAACCAGGCTGGACAAAGAAGACTGGTCTGTTCTCCTCCATCCTTGTGCAGCTTGATGGCTGATGGAAGAACATTGCTTGGTGCAGGAAGAGGAGACCCTAGGCAGAGAGAGGGGATTAAAGAACATGACTGTGGTTTCAGTTCTTTTCCCTGTGTCACTTCTATCCCTGAGGATACCCAGTGGGGGAGGCCCATAGCACTGCATGGGCAGGACTGAAATCCTCCTGCAGGCAGCACAGGTCACCCAGGGAGCAGAGGGAACCTCCAATTGAGCAGGTACTCATGTCCGTGTGAGGACATCTGAGACTGATGCCTCCTTTGCAGTCAATGAAGATACTTAAGAAGAGAAGGAAGAGAATCCTAGAATGGTTTAAGCTGGAAAGGACCTTAAAGATCATCAAGTGGTGGTCCCATGGTCAGGGACACCTTCCACTAGACCAGGTTGCTCAATAAGAGAACCCCTAAGAGAGCATGAGCAAGTGCAGCAGAAAGAGCCCCACTGGTCTGTAACATTTGCATGCTGCACCCTCTGCCTGCACAGGAAGCAGCAGCATCCCAGAGGAAGGGAAATACTAAGAGGGAAGTAGGAAAAGGAGCAGCAGAGCTGCTCAACTGTGGCACTTCACAGCTTCTCCTCCTGCCATGAGTGGTGTTGGCTGCGTTTTGTCTTTCTTTATCCAGGGCCTCCAGACACAAGAATCCATTGGTATTGAATTCCCGCTGCATGCGACAGGATCCCTTCCCTTCTCCACTGGGGAGTTTCTCTTTGCTGCTTGGGAATGTTCCAAGGAGATGGTTTCTCATCGGAAAATGCCGATACCCTGAAACCAAATCCCTTGGTGGGAACGTACCCACTGCATGGGAAAAGGTTCTTCAAACCCAGGCTGGAACCTTCTGCTCCCCATCACCACGGCAAGGGAAGGGACACCTTCCACTAGAGCAGGTTGGTCCAAGCCTCTATGTCCAGCCTCACCTTGAACACTGCCAGGGATGGGGCAGCCACAGCTTCTCTGGGTGTTCCAGTGCCTCAGCACTCATTTCTTCCTGAACCTTGCTGTATAATCCCGAAACAAAGCTGGAAAAGGGCTTCAGTGGGAGAAGCTCTCACCTGGGACCTGGCCACGCTTAGTTTATAGGTTGGTGTGGTGGCCTGGTGGGGTTCCCAAGAGTCCCATCAGCAGCGATGGCTGAGACAACAGCACCACCTTGTGCCTTAGCTTGGCCTGAGGAAAAGGCGAAGGGACAACCCTAAGGCTCCCTCTCGCGGCTTCTGCAGCTCGCAGCTCACAGCGACCAGGGTGAGATTGCTCTGCACATCCCCTCATGTGCGGGGTTAAGAAGCGAAGGCAAACCTGAGCTTGCAGCTTGCCAGCTCCTCAAAGCGAAGCGTTTTGGAGCAGCAGGACATGGCACGTTCATGCCAAATCCATCCCCAACAACCTGGGTCCTCATCGTGCAGACAGAGATCCATGCTACGGGTGGACAAGTCTGGATTTGATGGCTCAGACCTGCTGCTGCAGAGCATGGAGCAGTATTTCAGGATCTACCAGGATGGGCAGGGGGGTTGGAACTGGATGATCTGAAGGTCCTTTCCAACCCAAACCAGCCTGGGATTCTTTGATTCACTAAATCCACTTCCAAAAAGCCATCTCGAGGGTCCTTCAAGAGCTATTCAAAGCCAAAGGAAGGGTCTCCATCCACGACCTGTTGCAAAACTTAGAGGCAGGAGGAGTTAAATACCACCTTCTTGGGCAGTTGAGGGTTATTCCTGAAGGATGCTCACTGCAAACATGCTGATGGTGGTCCCAAGGCTTTCACCACCTGCAGTTTCAAAGCTGGCCCCACATTCAGCACAGAGCTGGGGGGGGATTTGCTTACATGAAGCAGTCCCTGTTCTTTCCCAAGTGATTTCTTCCCCTACTCCAACTACTTCTGACTTCCACATGGTGGGGAAACTGGGGCCAGAATGATGCAGAGGGCTCCCAGACTGCACAGCTCCTCAGTGCTGCCTTATCTGCCAGCGCTGGGGCAGCACTCCAGGCCAAACAGAGCTGCTGCCAAGCTGAAACCACGAACCTTTGCTTAAGGACAATATGAGCTACAGGACCAAGAGCTTTTCAAAGGGAATTGGTAGCTTTAGATGGAGCTTTAGCTCCATCTTTGCAACACAAGAGAAGGAATGCCAGTTTCTCATGTTAATTTGCTCTCTGGATGTTTCAGGGTACCTGAGGTCCATTCCTTGCCTCACCCACATCACTTCCTCTGTGCAATCCCACTTCCTCATTCCTAACCACTGTGCGCCCACCTTCACCCCTTCTGCATCCTCTACCTCCTGCAAACACTTGTTCAGTATGGATGAGATAATGTCTCTTCAATCTGCATCCCAGGAGAAAAAGGAGAGGTTAGTGTCATTCTTGGCTTGGAAATGGGCAGCCTGGCATGGAAAGGAATGCGATCAAGAAGAGCCATCACTGGTGTTGATTTCCAAGCCCTTGGGGTGTGAAGTACTTGAACATGAGCTGTTCTAAGGCAGCTTTAGGGCTTCAGGTGAACCCTGCTGAAGGGGGTGGAGGGTAGAACAGGTTATTTTCGGTGGTGGAGCATCACAGCCCATCATGCCTATTTATACCGCTATTTTTACCTCAGGACAGGAGAGCAAAGCGAGGGACAGGGCCTGCATCCTGCTTTTCCATGCCAGTGATGACAGGACCATTGCCTCAAAGCACAGGGGGCTTTTCAGGTGGTCCATAGGGGCTGCTTTGGAGATGCACATAAATCTGGGATAAACATGAACCAATCTGAGATAAATAAAGCTCCTGAACCATGTCAGAATGTATTTGTGCTGCAGGGTGTTGAAAAGGAGTCCATGAACCAGTTTATTACAACTCACCTACATGAACAAAAGCAAGAGCTTAATAGAGCTTGATGGAGTGTAGGGAGCCCCAAGCTGTTCAGTAACAGCACACTGCCTCTTCAGATAGCAATGTAGAGCATTGTGAAGGCTCTTTACCAGTCAGTCATCACCTGTCTCCACTGCTTTGTCACAGAAGGAGCAAACTCCATCCTCTCAATTGTAACAACAGTCATTTCCCTAGGGGAGCATCTTCCTCCCCCAAGACCGCATCCACAGAGGCACAGGAGGCAAGGTGGGTGAGGAATTAAGCATACTGGTGCTTGCAGCATGTGCATGGTGCAGACAAGGGGGGAATCCAAGGATTTATATTGGCCTACTCACACAATGACATTGACAAGATCCTTACCAGCACAAGAACATGTTCCCATTGCACAGGTTCCTCCAGTGGCCACGACTGGACAGCATCAGAGCACACAGAGAAGAGATCACTGAGTGCTAATGCTCCACAAGGCCTCAGAGATGAGCAAACTACAGAACATGATGCAGAGAGCCCATCCAGCGGTGGGGTTTGTGCAACGAACAAGTCCTAATTGCTACCTGCCATCAGATGGAGGGCATGAGCTGTCAGCTTGGTTAGTGGCAGAAGGAGCCGAGCATCCTGCATCAACCAGACATGAAAGGATGAACAAGCAACCTGACAACCTGATCTTAAGTGATAGTTCAGTTTCAACTACTCTTTCTCATCAGCCTGTATCATGATAGCTCAGAAGGCACTCAGAAATGGAATCACTGCAATTCTTCACTATAAAAGCACTGGCACAAGGTGTGCAGAGAAGCTGTGGCTGCCCCAGTGTTTCAAGGCCAGGCTGGACACAGGGGCTTGGAACAAGCTGCTCTAGTGGAAGGTGTCCCTGCCTGTGGCAAGGGGTTAGAGCTGGATGAGGTCCCTTCCAAACCATTCTATGATGACTTCTCCGAGGGGCATGGCTCAGAGCTGCTCTTACAGCATCGTGCACATCACTGCAATCAAGTGAAGCTATTAAACAGCAAGTGCTTCCCATGAAGCTGACAGTTTTAATCCCTGCGCTGCCCTCCCTTTTCACACACCGGTGGCTGGGGCCTTTCCCCACTGCGAGGGGCTTATTGCCCCCCCCATTTCTCCAGCCTTATTGCTCCTTCCCACTCAGCTGAGAATTAAAAGACGCAATAAAGAGACCTTGAAGCAGAGGGGGAGCGTCTGGGGAGGGAAAGCAGGTTCCTTGTTCGAGCCTGGGATTCATCTGCCTCTCCCCGTGGAGATAAAGAGGCCCTTTCACCCCAGCAACCAGAAGGTTGAAGCTGGATATGTGCTTACCAGCCCCGGCCATGGCTGGGAGCTGCCAACGGTGACATTTCTCCCTCAGATTAGACAACCGCGGCGCAAAACCGCATTAAGAGTTGCTGGGGAGACTGGTCCTTCATAAGGCTGCACGCTTGGGAGCGAGCTGCTGTAGCTATGAAACCAAGCCCCAGCAGGGCTCCAGCCCCTTTCTGCAGATTAAGGTTAATAAGAGGCTCCCCAGCCCACCGTGCTGCCCCAGCAGAGAGAGACTGGGCACAACTGGGAGCCCAGCGCCTCTCATATCCCCACCGGCGAGCGCGCTGCGCCCGGCTTTTGTTCCCTGCTTCTGCCCAGTGAGTTTCATTACAGATATCCTCTTATAAGGCACACACAGGGGGCAAGCAGGCCCACACAAAGAGAAAGAAAAGGCTGCCTGCTTGAAACCCACTAATTACAGAGCTGGGGGCTTCCCCGGTGGAGGATTCGGATGGATTCGACATGGCAACGTTTCACACGTACGGCCCCTCTGGAGGGGAGCTCCCGGCTCCATTTCATTCCCAGCCAGCTGGGCTGGCAGGGGAACTTATGCCCCAAAATGAGTTCCCAGAAGGGGACAGTTGCACTTTTATTGCTTGCTTTGAAAGCGTTTCACTGCTGCCCTCGGATGGGGAGGACAAGGGCTGTAAGCTGGCTCACTGTTACAGCCACTAAGGATGGGAATTCTTCTATGCGGTCAGCACCTATTTTAGCTGAATTTGGAGATGCTGAGCGAACCGTTCAAGCCAGGCTGTGCTCTCAAGGTGCTTGTAAAGACAAGCACATTCTCTGTCTGTCCTTTCACAAGGGAGGTACAAACATAACCCACAGATAAATGGATGTGAGTGAAGACTGAAGCATGACTCGCCATAGGTACTGCGTGGTATTCTTCAGCTCAAGCTGAAGGGGTTCGCACAGCATCCGAAGCTTTGCAGCAATGGGATGTTTGCACAGCTCTGGAGCAGGGTATCAACCTCATACCATGGCCAAAATCAGGCAGGAGGTCCTGGAGAACAGGACTCCAAACTGCCTCCTCCCTGCTCAAAAAGGGTGTTGGCATCACACACCACTCCTGTGCCCTAACGCATCCTTGTATGGTGCACACTGACCTGAAAAGGGACCTGTTTGAGGCAATTCTACACCATTTCCCTAGGGAATGCACCTTAGGGCCAGTTTTCCACCTTCTTTGGTGCTTTGCCAACGACTGTGGGACACGTGCAGCACATTCTGCAGGGGCAGGACTGATGGAAAGAGCCAGAAGACCCTGTAATAAAGATGTTTCTGCCATCAGCATACTTACTTTTAGCCAGCTACCCTCATCAAAGGAGCAGCATGTTCATCCCTTTTGCAGTCTCAGGGGGTGATGTACAATCATGTGATGGCCTATAGTAACAAAGGTGCTGTCACGGCCCCATAGTACTAACAGTCATCCCTGAACCCAAAAGCTCACAAACTCAACATCTACCAGGGCACATGTAGGTGCATGGACCTGTTACTCTTGGGCCAAATGCAAAGTGGGAGTGGATTTGCGGGTTCAGGTACTAAAAATGAGTCCCAGGTTCGTTGTTTGTCCACTGATAAAGACAGGAACATTCCCAATACACAGCCCCAAGCCTGGCATTTAGCTCCCAAACACGGCTCTCGCTTTGCTTCTCTCTCTTCATTCCCATCATCTTTCCTTCCTCTCCTTACTTACTTGCTCATTTCCATGCTCTTCATTTCCTGCAGCCCAAGCCCTGCTGCGCCCAGTCACTGCCTACATGGGATTGTGCATTACAGCCCCTGCCTCTGGAGGGAAAGGTCAGGGAGGGAGGTTTCGTGTGCTGAGAAGAAAGGCAGCAGCAGACAGAGAGAGAACACTCATAAAGACCTGGCTGTGAGCCCCTCTGAGAACCTGTCAGCTTGGGGAGGCTCTAATGGCTTTAATCTGCAGTACAAGGGGATTAAAAGCCTCCTTCTCCCAGGACAAAAGAGCAAGGAGTGGAGCGGAAGGCGACAATGAAGCCTGCAAAGGGAGGAAGGGACAAAGTTAAAGAGCATCGGGATTTCAAGAGCTCCACCTTCCAGGGGGGATAAATGTGAAGAGGCCTGCATGGAAAAGGGGCTTTGCTTTTGCTTTGCCACACTGAGCACACCCACACTTGAGCCTTCAGCCATCAAGGCAGCTTATGTTTGCCTTGGTGGATGTGCAGGGGCAAAGGAGGAAGAAGGGGAAGCAGTGGGTTAATGAGGCTCTGCCAATGTAACCCTATGGTTTAAGCAGTAGTTTATGGTCTTTGATCCTAACCCCCCCCCCAGCACATCCCTCAAACCCTCCTTGCCCTCAAGGGCCATGGAAGAGGGAAGGGGCCTGGGAACAGGAAGGAAGTACATGGAATTACAGGACACTCTCCTCAAGTACCGCCTGAGCAGCCTTTTCAAGTGCTCAGCGAGGCTGGGACCTGAAGAAAGTTTAATTGAAAAGGAATGAAGGAGACTTGAAATACTTGTACAAAGGGAAAAACACTGGGAGAGAAAGGCCAACGAGCCACCAATGCAGACAAGCTGCACTCCAAAAGGGAAACCAGGTATTCAAGTTTCAGCATCGCTTATGCACGACAGGAAATGGGGTTTCTTTATGCTGGATGCTAACCTCAAATCAAGGCAGGATTGAGCTGCTGCATCAGTAGAGAGGTCTGGGCACAGTTACAGTGTTCTCAAAGACATGAGGACTCTTCCCCCATCTGGAAGTAAGGACATAATTGAGCATGAAGCAATGGCAACACAGGTAAGGCAAGCATCCAGGAGTCCCGAGTTTCCTCCTATTAACACACTCACCAGCCTAAAGCACACTGAGAAGTGGGTCTCTAGCAGTCCACTGTGTTCAATGGAAGGGCAACACTCGCTCTCGAGTCCTGCACTGAGCTCTGGCATCCAGAGAAGGCCATGAAGATGCTGCAAGGGCTGGAGCAGCTCTGCTCTGGAGCCAGGCTGAGAGAGCTGGGCTGGGTCAGCCTGGAGAAGGGAAGGCTCCTGAAGGGGAGACCTTAGAGCAGCTCCAGTGCCTAAAGGGGCTGCAGGAAACCTGGAGAGGGGCTTGGGACAAGGGCCTGTAGGGACAGGCCAAGGGGAATGGCTTTAACCTGCCAGAGGGGAGACTGAGATGAGCTCTTAGGCAGAAACTCTTCCCTGTGAGGGTGCTGAGGCGCTGGCACAGGGTGCCCAGAGAAGCTGTGGCTGCCCCATCCCTGGCAGTGCTCAAGGCCAGGTTGGACACAGGGGCTTGGAGCAAGCTGCTCTAGTGGAAGGTGTCCCTGCCCGTGGCAGGGGTTGGAAGTGGATGAGCTTTAAGGTCCCTTCAACACAAACCATTCCATGATTCTCCAATCTCATGTATCATCTACCTTCCCAGCTCAGGAGAGATGCTCCCAGGCCCAGTGAAATGCCTAATGCAGGTTCTCTCAAGTATTTTAGCAGCTCAGCAGTGCTGGGGCTGGCTCCTGCCCCGTGCACAACTTGTACCCAGAGGAGGGAAAAAATAAAGACTTTGTAACATAATAAGCAAGTTCCAGACAGGAATTAGGGTATAGGATATCCAGTGGAGACAGGGGGGCTGGAGTGGCATTAAGGTAGGAAGAATATAATTACCTGAACTGGCCTGTGGCCAGCACAACAGCATGATTGCAAGAAACCAGAAGGGCCAAAACCTGCATTTTCCATTTAAATCCAGAAAGATGGCAAATAGCAGCATCCCGATTCCATTCTTCCACCTCTGGGCTGGAAGGAAAGCTCTCCTGATAGGTTTTCACTCCTAAAAGCTATCCCCGTGGCCACAAAGACAGAGCTCACCCCCAGCTTCCTTTGGGAAGCCCTCCCATCGCATCCCTGGATCTCAAGGCAATGCCTGCAACCTTGCAGTGCAGAGAACAGAGCATCCCACTCCCCATCACTGAGCAATAAAGCCCCACTCGGTCCCAAATATAGGCAGGAACAGGTTTCCTTCTCTTGAGCACAGCTCCTAAATGGATCTGGTATTCATTAGCCACTGCTCTGCAGAGATAAATGCTTCATCCTCTGGCTGCTGACACTGGAAATGGCCCAATCTCCCCTGGGGTGGATGTTATTAAGGGGAACTTGGCTTCGACCACGCTCCCCACATCATGTGCTGTACAAATGCTCCCTGGCTCGGAGGTAATGGATTTCATGGGGTGGATGGGACCTTTCCACTGGCAGAACTAATCCACAATAATACATGCCCCAAGTACTCATTGTATCAGGTTTTGCTTCCTCCCCTCTATTTCTTTTCCTTAGATGTAATATTTCACTTTTCACGTGGAATTGCTCATTTTCAGGCATTCTTCATTTCCTTTTAGCTTCCCAGTTTTCCTCCTCCCGGCCCAATAGCAAGGGGAGCTTCCTAAGCAGCACTGCCCAAAGGATGCTGAAATGGGGCTGCATCACCCTGGGTGGCTTCCATTTCCCTGCAGGAGAAAGGCCAAACATCTCTGCTCTCACACTCACTGCAGAGCCTAAATCCACAAGTTTGCTTCTCAGGGAGGAAAAAGCAATGCTGATGCTACCAGAGAGGGGAAAAACTGTCCCCATTCCTCACCAAGCTTCTAAGGAATCGGGTCTTTGCCATGGATATGCCACTGTGTTCCAGGAGCATCCCAGCCCCAATGCCACCCACCCTCCCACTCTCCCCCTTCCTTACTCTTCTCTTCCCAAGGGCTTACAAGCAGTTTAGGAGCAAAGGCCCATTTTAAACCCCAACACAGAAACAAGTTTGAAAGGCAGTATTATTGTACACAGAGACATAAGTTACAAGTACTTGGGAGCATCACTTTGCTCCCCATTTCAGAGCAAAACAGGCTTTCAAGACAGGGCACTTCCACAGACTTGAAGCATCGCACCACAAATACCTGCTACAAGGGTTTGAACACAGGAAATACAACAGGGAGTCAGCGCATGGTGGTTCTTTACCCCCAAAACACCAAGCTCTGGCTCAACACAACTCCTATGTAACTTACAGTGGGGTCCCGAAGCTCTATACACTGCAATGAGTGTTGTACACGCAGATGAGCATCCAACTGTTTACTGCTCTATAGCTAACGTAACAGCAGCCTGCAGCCTTTCCTTGGGATCAAACCTTGCCCACTGTCACAGCATCCCAGTGAAGCAGTGGCTCTGCAGCTGCACTCCAGCAGAAACCACCCTTTATGTCCATCAGGAGGGTTGAACATGGGATTACGTGCATTATGTCAGAGATAAGGGTACACAGCAGGGATGCTGAATGGAGGAGAAGCGTGAGCTCATCCTTCCAAAGCCACATACATGGTGTGAAGTCCATCTCTGAATGATGGTTTTTAGCCTCCTGATGATACCCCTAAATCCATGAAGCTCCAAACACATTAAATCCATCAGGAAACAACAGGCAAGCACCTAGGAAGCCACCAAGCTCAACAGGGCCACAGAAGGGCTCCTTCTCCCACTCCTCAAGAGCTGATGGAGTAAATGGAAGTAGTAAGACCAAGAAGGGAAGTAAGCCTGGCAGTGAAACACACATTGTGCTTAAAGATACATGAGAGTCCTGCTTCCCATCCTGCTGCTTGGCCATTTGGGACCATCTCCAATGCTTTGCCTAACCTACTCTTAACCTACTTAACCCATACTCCCTCCTTTTCCAAGCAGGTAGCAAGTCATCATCTCACAAGTGCCACTGCTGAATGATGCCAAACCTCTTTGCTTCATTACCTTGGAACCTGCCTAGTCTTGGGATGGCCTTAGGGCTCCCTAAAAACATACATGCTGGCAGCAAGCTCATCCTTCCCTGTACTTTCACACACCAGAAGCATGAAGCAGCACACACTATGCGTGTCCATTATTAAGCAGCTGTCCCTGGGAAGGAGAATAGAGTAAGTATTGTAGTAATTCCAGTAGTAAGCACATTGGATTTCCATGTTGTTCTCCAAAAATGCCACTGAGTATCCAGGTCTGAGGAACTGCGCTGATGGAATGCACCGTTTGGCATTAGAACACAGGAACTAGCTGGTATCCTGCAGGCTTCCCTCTTGAAAAGTCTCTTCTGATGTGTAGAGAGCACCAAGAGCAGTGTCCTATCCATCAGGAAGCTCCAGCACTGCTCGGTTCATCTTTCTCCCACCAGGAGCAAGTCCCCAGACTGCTCTGTTGGTGCATATTGTGTCCATGTGCCCTGTCCCAAACCTGCCAGCCAGGCAGCATATGCTTGCAGAGCCACTCAGGCCTTGGATGAGCTGGGAAAGCAGCTAGCAAGATGACATGCCATTCATTCTGTGCTGGGTGGCACTGGACATCATGACCTTGAGCAGCTTCCTCTGCACACTGCAGCTGCAGCAAGGCACGGTGACACAGCAATGACCAACAGAGCCTGAGGTGGTGCTCTCAAGCCCATCACTGTGCTCTATGCCAGGCCTCTGGTATTCTTCCTGGGCTCAGAGGTGCTCTCTCCTCTTCCAGAGCTTGCTGTGACAAGCACTTGTGTGCAGAAGCTGCTTTACTTGCAAAGCGTCACACACGGGGCAGCTCCTTTTCTCCTGTGCATTCCAAGTGACAGCTTCTGGGACTCAAAACATGACCCAGCAGGCAAAACACAAGGTGATCCTGCAGTGCAGCTATGCTAACACTCCTCCTGAGCCTGAGGACAGCTCTACCAGAACCACAGCCTATCCTACTTGTACCCTGCTACTGAGGCAGGAAGAGATGCCAGAACACAACCGTGAAGGAGCAGTGGCAGTGGGAAGGAGCTTATCTTGGTCCCTAAAGCAGAAGAGCAGCTTGGATGTCTGCACTGCTTCCCACCTCCCAGTTCTCTGGGCAGTGGGGATGGGTCCCTAGCATTCACTTCAGGGCTGTCACCACATTCCCAAGCTCCACATGCTTCCTTCTGGTAGAGGAGATGATGGGGCAGAGGCACAGGGCAGGCTGCTTAGAGAGCATTTGGTCCTCCTGGAGAAACATCCATCATCCACATCCCATCACATCAAGTCTTGATGGTGTGCCAGAAACAAACCCTACCTGCCATCTGCCTTTAGATGTTAGAAACACAAGAGTGAGACAACAGGCTTTGAGGGCAGCCTGAGTATCCTCCTCAGTGTCCAGCTCAGCACAGGTCAGGCATCTTCACTGCAGGCTCTCCAACAATGAGACAGATGCTACATAGCCCCTGGCACCGGGTTGAATCCCTTACCCAGCCACAAGAAGCCTGGAAGCAGCTTCATTTAGCACTGTCTGGGCCATTTCTTTCCAAGCAGCTCTCACATGTGTTCAGTGAACACTGGAAATGAAACCATCCCATGCCAGCGGCTGCTTCTCTCCTCCACTGCTGGCTACAGCAGCCCTGCTCAATGGGCTTTGTCCAGGCCACTGGGGGCTGATGGTGACACAGATGAGGTCCCAAGCTCCTCGCTGGAGCCCTTCAGAACCAAGAACTCCAGCAGGATGTCCAAGAGGCAGAAAACCAGGTGCCTGAAAGGGAGAGAAGACAAAGCTGAGGCTGGTGAGGGCAGAGCAGACCTGGGAGAGCAGCTCCACACATGCAGAAGCCAAAGCTCACGCAAGGAAGAAGTATCCTGAGTGCCAAAGATCTGGTACCCTAGAAGCAGGGTTTGAAGGGATGGGTCAGGTTTTGTCCACCCCACAAAGCAGTGGGTGTTTGAACACAAAGGCACCTCCTGGAGTGAGGTGACACAGATTTCATCACACTGCTTTCCATAGTGTTGGGTATACAGCAAACACAAATGCAGCTCCCTAAGCTCAGCTGAAACCAAACTAAACCAGAAGTTCTCTAACTCTTGACAGTCCCTTGATATCCACAAACTCATGAACAACACTGGCTCCATGTTCTCCAGCCAGACCAAGGTCCTAAACATGCATCTTCATACTAAGCCAGCCGGATGCCCTCTCACAGTCCAAATCCATCCTCATGAGCCAGATGTGTTCTGTGCCAAGCAGCATTCATGTCACGGTGAAGCCCTCAGTGGAGCTTACAATCCCTATCACAAAGACTATCAGGGTAAAGAGACCATAACCCACCTACCTATTGATGACAGGCTGGCTCAGGGACTCCAGGACCACATTCCAGCTCATCCGACATTTACTGGTTCCAAGGATTTCCTGGACCACATCTGTCAATAACAGAGAAAGTTTTAGGAATAGCACATTTCCACAGTAGTAAAACTGGGTCGGTCTGAAGCTGGTGGATAGTAAATCAAAGTTTATGATGCTGCTTCAAGCCTGAGGCATCTCCCATTCAGCATTACCATGACAAAAACCAGCCAGGGACAGCACTAAATGCCAGGAAAGCATTCCAGGCTGGAAGGGCATCTAATGGTAGTGCTTTTTCATCCCCAAAGGATAGTAAAGGCCTCTTATGCTGCAGGAAAGAGCTCAAAGTTCAGAGCACACTCACATGGATTATGCAGCAGCTGCTTTAATGCCAAAGGTCCTTGTGTCAAGCTTCAAGAGAGCTTCAAGTGTGTCAAGCACTGCAGCACGACTGCAACCCAATTGGAAAAGCCACTCTTCAGAGTGAAGCCAAAGGCTTTTCCTTACAGTTCCTCTCAGCAATGGAATCCTTTGGCAGCAGATGGGACCACAATGTGGCGCTGGCTTTGCTGAGCCCACCCTCAGCTGGGAACCACCAGGACACACGTTGGGTCTCTCTATGCTGTGCTGCTCCCTAAATGCAACTGGAAAAGTGGCTTTTGCCTGCAGGAAACCATTGCAACTCTAAGGCCATGAGCATTTCCCAGTGTTTAACCACCTTTCCAATGCACTTGAGGGTTCCCCAGCCTGGTACACAGCTCCTTTCTCAAGGGCAGATGACATCCCTGGGACACACTTACTAGGCAAGATGCCCATGAGGCTCTGCAGGGCCTGCTCTGCTGCTGCTTTCTTCTGTTCCTCTGTCCTGGCTGGTTTGGGCACTGCTGGTAAGAGCCCTCCAGGCCAGATGGATTCCTGTAGCAACTGGAGGTACTGGACCCAGCGCTGGGTGCAGGTCAGGTTCACTACCTGCACCTCCAGCCACCTGTGGGCAGAGGGAAAGAGAAGGAAAGGTCAGGAAAAGACAGGCTTGGTACCAACGTGGGAGCTTTCTGCCCATCAGAGGCCCTAGAGGGGTAGAGCAGCTCACTGGGGAAGTTCACATGCAGCTTGCAAGTCTATACACCAGTGTCACAAGTACAGAGTCTCCCCACGCACCAGAAGTGGACACATGGCCCTTAATTTACAGGCAAACACATTTGTAAAGTCACAGGGGAAAAGCAAAGGCCATGGGGAGCACCATCACCCTTCTGTCACAGGCAACCAAATAACTGGTCCCTAAAGGGAGCATGGCTAAAGGATATGACTGGCCTTAACCTCCTAAGTCATATCCATTCGGAGAGCTGCAGGCAGTCGTGTTTTAACTCTGAAACAAGCCCTATAACTGCTCTTCCCTGTGAGGGTGCTGAGGTGCTGGCACAGGGTGCCCAGAGAGGCTGTGGCTGCCCCAGCCCTGGCAGTGTTCAAGGCCAGGTTGGACACAGGGGCTTGGAGCAAGCTGCTCCAGTGGAAGGTGTCCCTGCCTGTGGCAGGGGGTTAGAATTAGATGGGCTTTAAGGTCTCTTCCAACCCAAATCAGTCTGTGACTAAACCAGTGGTGCAGACCCCCTTGCCCAGACATGAAATCACTTCCCCACGTCACAGCAAAAGCTACAGCCATCAGTCAAACACTTGCCACTGCCTAAAATCCTTCCCCCTTGAATAAGGATTTGAATCCCTGATGCCACAGAGCCCACCAGGAGGGTCCCCATCCATTCAGCAAGACCAGGACTCAGTGGTGCAGCACCGCTGGCAACATCCTCAAGAGCAAAGAAGGAACATCAGCAAGGGCTTGGGATAGGCACAGGCATACAGATAAGGCTTGTGATGTGGCCAGTACAAGAGTCCCATGGGAGAGCAGTCGGGAAGCAGGGCCAGGAGCCCCGTTCCTCTTGGCAGCCTGTGTTCGTGCTTGCAATTCCCTCACCACTCCGCCCCGGCAGCTCATAGTACATCCAAGAGCACGGGCCCTGCCAAGGCAAACTTTATTTAACCTGCCCTCTGCCAGACTGTCTGCATTCTTCTGAGGCGAGGCAGCCAGGCCAAGGGCTTCCTTCCCCACACAACTGGGACACCACGAGTGGAGGAGCTGGAATAGCAACACCTAAAGGGGCAAAGGAAAGAGCAGGTAGTGATCGTTGGGACCGAGGCTGCAAGAAGATGCTCCCTTCTTCAGCATAAGGTGCCAAACTGCAAGTCTTGAAGGATGCAGACGGAGGAAATGGGGTTGCAGAAGCAAAGAGCACCAAAGAACCTGACAATGAGCCTTGATGCAGCAGTTAGAGCTGTTATGTCTCAAAGCAAGGTCTTACTGGTGCAAGGGCAATGCTCCTGGGTCATTCCAAGTAACAGCACTGGAAATGGGGAAATACATTAATGCTCAGCCTCATGAGGTGTGTTGACGTAGCCAGCAGACAGTGTCAGAGACCCAAAGCATACTTTCTACCCGTTTTAGAGGACAAACTGTCCCATCAGTGTTGCCTGTTTAAAATCTAGTTGCTTGAAGGGTTTTTATCTCCAGCCGGCACTTGAGTTTAACACCCTGGATCATGTTAAATCCTCAACCAAATTCAAATAGTAAAGTGAGACTCCTCCAGGGGCAACAGCTTTCATTATCAGGCTTTTTCATTAACATGGTTTCTTATACAACCTGCTCTTCCTAATGGAGAAACCATTTGACAAGCAACACAAGCTCAGAGACCTGGGGACAGAGCTGCAAGCAGCGCAACCAGGCGCCGAGGGACATCAGACTGAACACTGACTCGCAGTTCACCTCAACAAGTCACTTACCATGCTCTACAAGAGTGCAGAAAGCAAATCATCCTGCTTTGTCTTAGCAGTGCTCCTAAACCAGCAAGAAATCAAGCAAACAGTGGGCTGAAACTGAACTTGGAGAAGACGGCATGGCTTCAGACACATCCGAAGCTGTTGGCTTCAGTGGGCTGAGCTGACAACTGCTGGAAGGCCCTGGACAACCAACCTATCATTTCATCTCATCTCCATAAAAGCCACCAAAACACCCCTGATGGATTCTTTACTCAGTCTGGCAGCTCTCTGCCTTCTGCTTTGGGAAGCACATAGCAGGAGCTGAGAAGGGCTCTGCTGCTTTTATCCCATGGTGCGCCATTGTGTGCCGCGTGGATGCTCCCGAGAAGAGGCCGACGTGGTCCACCACAAGGTGCTCAAGCAGCAGGATGCTCGCTGCTAGGAAGAGGGGAAAACACCACCAAAAACATACAAAGAAGAAACTAGACAGGGAAGGGGACAAGAAAAAGATAAGGAAATCAAAAGTGGGTGCAAACGGAAGGAGTAACTGAGCTCTAGGTTCCCTGTTTCCTGTCTATCAGGGCACGGACCCATTCCAAATGCACTGGGAAAAGAACTGTCAGGACTGGTTCATCTGGCTCAGCATCCATGGGAGAGCAGCTGATGCTCTCAGATCCTTCAAAAGGAAAGGGTAACCTGCCACCAAGAGTCTTCCTCTCCGTCCTATGACTTTCCATCTGGAAGACGCAGGACCACGAGTCGCAGCTCACACTTCTCACCCAGGAACTCCAACTATGTGCTGGTCCACAGCTGACCTTTGCCAGCAGATCACAGATGATTTTTAGTACTATTAAAGGACTAAGCATTTGAGATCCATGTGCCACACAGAAGCACACACCCTCCCCCTGCTTCCAGGTAGAAATAAATCCAGCAAGAAACACAAATAGAGTCATTTGGATGGCTGAGGAGTTACTATTTCCATTCTGCTATTTCATGAAGAAGCAGCCTTAATAAGAAAGCAAGCAAAATAAACCCATCACCAAACCATCTCCTTACACTTCACTTGAGACCACAAATAGACCAAGTGACCTCCTGGGTTCAGACATGCAAATGCTTCGATAATGCCCAATGCAAAGAGACAGACTGCAAAGGCTACAAAGTCTTGGAGGTGCATAACTTGCCCATGCTGTAAGGGTCCTCTTTGGAATAGCTGCTGCTGGAGGAATGAAATGACTCCTAAAAAAGAGCTGATTTAATGCCATGGCTTAGGCTTGAACTCCAAAATCAGATGAAGGGGTTCGTTAAGATAGAAAAGGCAGAAATGCCCCAGCAATGAGGAAAAAAAGGCCTGGGGGAGATGTATCTTGGATAACTTCTGGCACCCAGCAGCAACAAAGGATGCTGAGATGGAGCAGACCATGGTAAAGACAGACTTAAGAGTAAGGAAGAGGCAAAATACAATGCATGGATATGCTTTTACCTGCCTCCTGTGAGCTGGGTGCTCTTTCTTAAGTGGAATCCCCAGAGGGTTCACCTGCAGATAGAGCAAGCTCAACTCAGCAAGTAAAGGCTGGATTTGCTTAGGCTGGAAAAGAACAACGGACCAGCAGTTGTGAATCCCCCGTAAGTGGGAATTACAATGATTCAGACAAACACAAACTGGAGACCACAGTAAGAGACAAGAAAACCTCTCCTAATCTGCTTTAGGTGTATAACAAACTAACTACACGCAAGCTGTGCAAAACAGTAGCAATTCCAGCTCAACATCTACTCCTCGCCACCCCAGAAGAAGGCCTCCATTTCCCTCAGGGCAGTTACCATGGCTAAGCAGGAGCTCAAAGACCCCTGAGACCTAAAAGGATTTAAGGAAAAGGCAGCATCTGGAAATGCAAAAGGCATTCAAGCCTCTGCCTCTTAGGAAATGGAGAAGGGCTGGTACTTAAATCACCATCCTTCCCTTTACAGTGCTTGTCCCCCAAATTCCTCCCCAAATTGTGCCTCAAACCACAAGAACATCCTTCACTCAAGGGCTCAGCAACATTGCAGTGCTTAGACTGTAAAAGATTGGAGCTAAAGCTTGGAAAATCAAAGCAGGAGCTACAGAAAGCACAGGGAGAAGAATGGAAACAACTGGAGAGATTACCCCCCCCCCCCCCCCCCCCCCCTTAGCTCAGCTTTTAGCACCTGCATGAGCCCACATCTGCCTTCCCTGCTGAGCCCACACTCGGCCCCACCACCTTCAAAAGCAAAGCAAAGCCACACTTGTCCAGGCCATAGTAAACCCTTCATCGAGGAAGGAAACAGCAAAGACAAAAAGCTCTCCATAAATCAAAGAATACAAAGCACCCCTGAGTCCTTTTCAACTCCTGGCCAAAAAGGAGGCAAAGAGTAAACTCTCCTCCTCTCCTTACTGGAAATGGTGCTCTATAAAACATCTCTAGTTGCATATGCTGTGAACAACACGTCCTGTACCCCTGCCTGAGCACACTAATGGAGTGTTTGACCAGTGAGACAGCAGCCCTGTGACCCAGCGCTTGCCCCTCACACACAGCATCCCACCAGCCTCCCAAGCACAGCTCTGCTTGAAGGAAGGGAGAAATTAAGCTGCAAGGAGTTGCCTGAGGTGGAATAAAGGGATTCTCCCCCTCTGCTGTGCTCTGTGAGAACCCCCCACTCCTGCAGCCCTGGTCCAGCTATGGGGCAACAGCACAAGAGGGACTTGTTGGAGCAAGGCCAGAGGAGGCCATGGGGATGCTGCGAGGGCTGGAGCAGCTCTGCTCTGGAGCCAGGCTGAGAGAGCTGGGCTGGGTCAGCCTGGAGAAGAGAAGGCTGCATAAACCCACCATTAACCCTCCACAAACTCAACCCAAAAGGAGACAGGAGCTCCTCTCAACCCTTTCTTTGAAAGAGGGAGTTTTGGGGTTTGGTGGGTTACTTTACACCTAGGAAGAAAGTTGGCATGGATCTAACGGCTGAAATGGAATCAAAAGAGATGCAGTTAAAAGTGTTGCAACTGTTATCAAAGCAGAGTTGGATTCTTCATTCTAGTGGAAGAATGCTGCTTCTAGAAGAGGAAAAACACACTGTTTGGGATAGAGATTCCAAACCAGATCCAAAATTTCCAGGTGCTTGGAGACAAGTGAATTGAGGCCCATTTCCAAGCTGGGTTTTATTTACTTGACATCCACACACAGTCCCACAGCTTGCTTTTGCCATTCCTCCTGCTCCTTGCAGCTACAATACAACGGGCTAAAGCCAGAGGTGAAGAGGAAGATGCCAGAAGGCTGGCTCCCCTTCATACCAGCCCTACTGCTGGCTTTTTGGCTGTGGGTCCCACTTGCACTGCTGCAGGAGGGAGACCTTGGTGCCAGCCCCTCAACACATGGTTGTAAAGGGCCTTACTCCATGGGCCCAAATCACCTCCTCCAGGTAGCAAGCCAGAAGTAGATGGATTTCCTCACTCCACCTGCAGGTTAGCTCTGCCAGGTGCTGCCCAAGCTCCAAGTACCATAGAATGGTTTGGGTTGGAAAGGGCCTTAAGATCATCCAGTTACAACCCCCTGCCACATGGAGCAGTAAGCTATGTGTAAGCTCTCAAGCAGAAGTGGGAGCAGCCACACTGAGGTGAGGTGTGGCTCAGCATTTGGCTGTTGGATTGCCCCTGCAGGGCTCCAGATGACCAGTGCTGGCCTGAATCCATTGCCCATTCCCAGCAGGCCTGCAGCTGCAGGTGCTTGGCTGCTTGAGGAGCAGGTTTACTCAAGGACATTGAAGAGGCTCAGGCAACACTCCATGCTGGTGGCACTTTCATGTCAAGAGCACCAAGGAGGCTGCCAAGGATCTTAGTTTTGGCCAGTGCTGTTGGCACAGAGATCAAGGAAGAAGGAAAAGAACAACCCCACCACCTGGAAAGCAGCTTCCCAAAGGTCTGAGCTCATTCGCTCACACCAGCAGTTGCACAAGTGCCATTATCCCTGGCCCTGAAGCCAAAGTGACAGCAAGAGGTTGAAGGCAAAGGCAGCCTGGGGTTGTGCCTAGAGCTAAGCCCCAGCACCAGCCCATCTTGTGCAATGGCTGGGCATTGTGCTGCATCCCTCATGGAGGGATGGGATACGTGCCATGAGAACAAGCTGCAGCACCCTTTGGAGCTGAACTACCAAAGGAACCCTGGTCTTAGCTGCAAGGACCCTTTGCTAGCCTCTTAAATTGACAACCCAGGACCTTTGTCCATCACAGGCCAAGGGTATCAGTCCAAGAGCTTCTCATTTGGTGGGGCTGGAAGCCAAGTGAGCCCCCAGAGTGAGGGGGCTCCCCCAGCCTTGCACTTTCCATCAAAGGTGCACTGAATGGGCAGGAAAGAGCCAAATCTGGATAACTCAGAGCCCTGCAGGCTCCAGCAGTGTTCACATCAACTGCATCCTGCCTGTACTTACCCCAAAGCATGGCACTGGCTTCTTCCATATGCTTTAGCTGTTCCTTGCCCACACAGTTCCCTTCTCTGTGTCAAGGTGTTTGCTCTTTAGACCAGGACTTCACCTGCTGATCCAAACCCCAACAGAATTCCCCTAAAACCTAAGCTGCAACAACTCAGATGCTCCAGACCTACTAACAAGCTGCAGATGATCATCTCTCTGTGTCCTTACCCAGCTCTTCATCCCAGCCAGATCCAGCACCTGAAACCAAAGACAACCCTTTGCTGCTACAGCCCTCATAGGACCACTCAGCCCAGTTTTCCTGTCCATATTCCAAACCTTAGGAAAAGCAGGTCAAGCAAGGAAGCCCTGCAAGGAAAACAAGCCAAAGCCAGCCAGACTCACAAAGGGAACCAGAACTAGAAGAACCTGAAAGAAACCACTTCATAGAAGCTGAGAGTCATCTGTAGCCACTCTCAATGCAGATCCATGTGCTCCCAACCACAGACTCTGCTGGGACTCCCCTCCAGAAGGAGGGGCAGATGGAGGCCTTGGAAAAGCCCAGCAGCAGTTGAAGGGCACAGTGGTGGCCATCACCAGCTTGGCATGACACTGACCTGGTGACCACTGTGCTGCTGGGGACAGAGCAAGGGCAGGGCATAGGGTCAGAGCCATAGGTCACATGCATGTATTTCAGCCCTCTTTGACTCACAAGGCTCTAAACAGCTCACAGATACTCCAAATGCTTTTTAGCTGCTCCACCAACCCCCCCCAGAGCCCAGAATAGCCCCAGCTCCTCCCCTGGGTCAACAGGTTCCTGTTGCAGCCTCCTGCTCAAAGAGCCCTGTATTTCCAGCCTGTGGGAGGGGAGAGAGCTGGAGCAGGGCAGTGGTTTCATAGGCACGGACCCAACCTCTCCTCCTGGCTCCAGAAAAGGATCATTCCCAGTTACATAATGGGATGAGCTCCACATGGATGTAGGCTCACACACAGGGCCTCCCTTTTACTGAACAACCCCAGTTTCAGGCATACAACAACCTTCCTCTGTGACAGCCAAAGGAGACTGGTGGCTTCTGGCTACAGAGAAGAGGGGGAAAAAAAAGAGGATGTGGTAGGATGCTCCATGCAGGGAACAGTGGATAGAACAGAGTAGGGAGGTCCCATCATCACTGTGGTAACTGCACTCACTTGCTGTCACAGCAGTGGGCATTGCAAGTCCCAAAAGGGGAGGAGGAATCACTCTCCAGAGAAGCTGGACCTTGTTCTCGGTGCTTTTGTGTTGGTTCTCCTGCTCTGGCTCAAGGCACACTTGGTGTAGAGGGGTAGCAATGCTACAGGAGGGCTGCAGGAGCAGCACACTACTCATACAAGCCAGTCAATAGTATATCCAGCAGCAAATGCCTTCCTAACACCCAAACTGAGGGTGTCTCAGCCACCCTCTGCACAGCTCAGGAACAGGGTGCAACAGCAAAGCAGCACAGAGACAGACATCCAGTCCCAGGGACACGGGGTTAGTTCTGGAGGTCACATCTGTACCCTGATCACAGCACTAAGGAGTCACTAACATTGCCTCCAGCCAAGGGTTTGCCTATAGCACACGTGGCTTCACCCAGAGCCATTGAAGTGGGGCAACTACACACACATTCCCTATTTCACCAACACTTGAGCTCCTCCACTTTCCATGTGCTGTGTGTGACAGTTCTCTAGTGGAAAATACCAATGCCATGTGTCAGTGCTGCAGACTCCCTGTGTGACACGGATGGAGCATATTAGGAGGTGATGATGTGCCTATTCAAGCTCTCCATGCTTACACATAGGGATTGGATTCCAGCTCATTCCTCAAGAGACCAGAGCCCATTTGGGAGCAATGGGAGCAACACCCACCCAAGAAACAGACTTGGCAGTGATGGCCAAGCAGCCTCAAAGCACTTTGGCAACCTCTGCTGAGAAGAGCTTAAGTTACCAGCTCAGTTCTAATGTGCTGCCCTGCACATTCTGACCCTGCTTGGAATGCCTGTGAAGGAATAAAGGGGGCACAGGGGTGGGAAAAGCACTGCTCTGAGACTCCCCCAGCCCCAATCCTGCCAGGAAGGCTGTCCTTGTACTCTAAAGGACCCTTCCCTCAGCTAGTGATAGTCCCCAAACTACACAAGAACACAGAAATGCTCTGTTTGTGTGTCTTGGCCTTGTGCCTTACCACACAGAGGCACTGGCCCTAGAACAGCTTGGCAAGTCCAGCCCAGCTGGAAAGGAAGTCTTTCCTTACTACATCTGTGGGTCATTGCCCAAGGCACAGCACAACTGGCCCACCATGGATCAGAGCAGGCTCTATCAGTGAGAAAGGCCCTGGGAGGCCACACTCTGAGGTGTTACTTGACATGTTACTGTTCCCTGTGCCTGTTTATGCTCTTTTTGTCCAAGGAAAAAGCTCAGCCCCTGAGCACTGTTAAGACCAAGAGGCCAGCTTCTCCCTGGAGCTTCCCATTCCCAGGGCTGGATCCTTCCTTTCCACTGGTCAGGACAGGAGGCTACCTGCTAGAGTTAAATTGCTGCTCATGGGGGAAACAGCTCCTGATGCAAAGCTCCAAGACATTTACTCTACATACATTGGCATCTCCTTAACAGAACCTTGCTTGAAGTGGCAGAAAGCATTTATGTGCACACAGCTGCCATTGAAGACTGCAGCCCCAAATGCCACCTCCCAGAGCTGTGAGATTGGTTGCTGAGGCCTTACCTTTGAATGAGGGTCCCAAAGAGCAGGTGAAAGACCTTCTGGATGTTCTCTGTGCACAGCCAGCTCCAGTGATCCATCAGCAGCAGGCGAAGCACATCCAGGGCCAGGTCAGCCAAAGCTGTCTCTGAGTCTGCTAGGAGGAAGAGGAGGGGCAAATGAAGCAAACCTGGTGCAAAACCTCATTCTTCTCCCCAGCCTTGCATCCTGTGCCACACAGGTGACCTGCCCTGGTCACTCTTTCATTTCCATGTCATTCAAACAGCCCCAACCTCCCTACCAAGGGGTGCACCAGAGCAGCATATGGATGCTCCAAATTCCTTCTCGGTTAAGACAAGGGATTGTCAAGCCCCAGTCCACACACGGATGGCAACAGGCCCAAAGCAGGTGAGAAGCAAGGCTAGGAGAAAGGCCCTTTGGGGGGGGGGGGGCCTCTTCCTCCCCACTCCCCAAGTCTTTTCCCCTCTTTGAACATGCTCTTTTCCAAGCTCAAGGCTGCGGTTGGTGTCCTCACGCTGCCATCGTGTGGCTGATCCAAGTCTCAGCAGGAAGATGGATGAACCCCATCTGGATAAACCAGATGCATCAGGTAAAACCAAACCCACACCTAGCCCTGGTGACACAGACCTGGGACAGCAGAAGCTCTTTGTGAATCCTCCATTTAGGAGGGTGTCAGAGCCCACTGTGTAAGCACATCTGACACCCTAGAGAATGACTTTGATGCTGCTTGGCCCCAAAGCAGCATAGGTGTTAACCTCAATGAGCTTATGGACCATAAGCCTGCCTGAGACAAGCATCTCAACCTGAGGCTACTGCTTTGGCTCTGCCAGCTCCTGTGTAGCAGCTTCCTATGCTCTAACCCTCCACTCTGCCTATAAAGCATCAGTGAGACTTATCTACTGCTGCTAAAGGGAAGAAGGATTCTAGACCCCAGCACCTCTGCTTCCCTCCTCTTCCTCTCCCTACTGTACTAACTCCAGACCATTCCACTTGGAAAAGACAAGGTGTGAGTACATTTAGCACCTCTTTGGGCCATGCCTAAGTCACTCCTCACTTGCTTCACCCTTTGAGACTTCACTGTGCAAGACCTGAAGCAGGCTGTTGAGCTCCACCAGAACCTCCAAGAGGATCAGCATGCTCTGTTTATTCCCACAGCATCCAAGTCCCCTCCTCAGACTGCTGCTGGCCAGCCTCTTCCCAGAAGTGCCCCAGAGCAGCTCCTCACACTGGTTGTAGGCAGCTGCTCTGCAGACATCCATTCCCCTCTCCCTGCCAGAGAAGTCTGCCCTGGCTCAGCTCTGAAGCATCTCAGACCTTCAGAGCTCAGCTAACTTGGATCACTATGACACTGGCCTCCCATTCCAGTCCTGCTCCCCAGCAGCCCCACAACAACCAAGGGGTTGTGTTCAGAGACAAGCTGGTCTTTGAATACCAGACCCATCCTGTCACAAGCACATGTCTGCTGTCAGAGCTTGCCAAGCTTGGAGATATTGGGAAGTTCCAGCCGATACAGCTCAGCTATTCCAAGAAAGAGATTAGAGAACATTGTTTTGCTCATGGTCAGGATGATCTTATAACTGCTCTGAGGGGCCATAACACCTTTGTGCTTCAGGGGAGGTATCTATAAGCACAAAGGGAACACCATGCCTTGTACTGTATGTACCAAATCTAGCCACACTTAACAGCATCTCAAAAGGCCCTTTTATACTGGCTGGATATATAAAAATTAACTTGGGACTAAGAAACCCTAATTTGGCCATTTTGCAGTTTCCAAGAGCTTGATTTAACATTGGCACTTTAAACAGCATGTCCTTAAGTAACTTAGTTCTGCACTGCCTGTACTGAGTACTCCTAAAGTGAAGCTCTACAGTGACACAACTGAGCCAAGGCCCCCATTTGCTATTTCACTAGGAATAACAAAGACCAGAGCAATCCTCACAGGGGATATGTAAAGCACTAACAGAGGGGCTGAGCTCACCAGAGCCTGTGTCAGGATGCTGCCCCTGTTCCAATGTGTCCATCCCATCCTTATCATCCTGCATGGAGCTATCCTTTGCTTTTCTGCCTCCCTCGCCTTCAGGGCCTTTGCTGGGAAGTGCCTCCAGCAGCTTCTCCTGCTTCTGGATGAAGGACTCCATAGCAGTCATGGACAGGGTGCCAGGGACCTGAAAAACACCAGTGTATGAGTGCCACAGCCAGAGCTGAACAGATATACATGGTCTCCACTGCTCAAACAGCCTCTCACCACCTGGTTTACACCTTGTTGTAGCCAACAGCACAACCATGGCTGCTTAGTGCCTTTCTGCAACAGCCACAACCCTCATGCACATGGGTTATCCCAAGGCAGCACCCAGCCAGGGCAATGATTATGATCATGGAAGGACCTTAAGGGGTGGGGGATCTCGACTTACAGAGCTGCCCTCCCTGATGGAGTACACGATCCTGTCCTGTGCTTCACTCACACTCAGCACTGGAGTAATTTTACTGGATGAGAACCTCAGCCTGGACCTGAAGAAGAGAAACACAGCACAGTTTGCCTCCACAAGCTGCAAGTGATGAGTTCCCCACCAAGACCTGGGATCAACTCTCCTTGTCCCATGTCACATCCAGGGTAACACATCCCATTAGACCCACAACAGCATTTTCCCCCAGGATAACTTAAGAGCTGGCAATAAAACCATGAAACAAAAGCATTAAACCCTTTTTCCTCAGTTACACATGGGCCTGGCAAGGCTTTATAACATCCACCCTGTGTTATATGCAAGTTATCATGTTTTATTTCTCCTCAGTAAGGTGTGAGCACTGCAGCATCCACAGGACGGTGCTCACAAAAGCCTCCGAGATGAAACACCCTCAAGCAGGATTGTGCAATCTGGTGATAAACACACACATGAAGGATATGAAAGGGCATTTGGGATTGTAGAATTAATTGGAAAACAGCCTGTTTATCATTCAGGAATGCCTTTGTCAGCCAAGATGCTTCAAAACTTGTGCTTTTTTGGTGTGTCTTATTGCCCAAAGCAGCTTTTTCTAGTAAAACATCTATTTACCAGAACAAAGCCACGCTCACAGAGCAACCTTCCCTCCTTGTGCAAGGGAACAATCACTGATGAGCACAAGGGGGCTTGTCCCTGCCAGCACCACCAAATACACACTTTGTGAGCAACAGAGATGCTTAACCTTCAACTGTGCTCCTGAAGAGATACTCCAGTGTGCTGAGCAAGGCAGATGGCACTGTGTGAAGCACATGGGCAAGGCAGGAGTGAACCTTCACTTGTGCAAGGCCTCACCACGCTCTATAGGCTTAAGGTTAAAAAGCAATTCTCCTTGTCACCACCTCAGAGGTCCCTCAAGCAGAAACCCACCTTCTGTGAAAGCCTCAGTGCTCCTAGAAACTCAAAGCAAGAAGTCAACTACCCTTACTCAGCACATGAAAGGAACTCAGCTGGAGTACAACAGCAATGTACTGCCCACAATATGTGAAGCACCAAGTCACAGTGGAGTCAGTGTATGTGGGAAGTCCCTGCTCTGCACAAAGCACAGAGAAGCTGAAGGAGCTCTTACTTATTGCCCTTCTTCCCATCTGCCTGAGGTTTTCCATCCACTTCAGACTCACTGAGATCCTCTGTGGGGCTCTGGGGCTCTGACCTGGGGAATGCTGTCTTCAAGGTGTCCACAATGGCATTGACAACAATCTGCAAGAGCCACAAGTGCTATCAGTTATTGCCTGTATTCTTATTTCTTGGGGAAGAAATAGGAGTTTTCAGGCTTGAGCTCTATTTTCTATTAAAAGCCCCAGTTTCTTTGTAGCTTTATGACTTTCCAGGCAAGCTGAGCCCAACTACAGAGCATTCAAGCCTATTTGGCTACTCCTGCAGCATCCACATACAGAAACTGCAGGCTAAAAGACATGCCACGGTGCAGTTTTAAGTGGCCCAGTTCCCACTTGTCTACCTTGTCTATCCTGGAGACAACAAAAGGCTTCTTCACAAAGGCAATCCTTGCATCAGTGTTCAGGGCCAGGAACTCCTGCACCTCCTCACTGTTTGCAATCTCAGGCACTGCACACAATTGCTGCAAGGAAAGATGGAGCTTTAGGCCTTTTGGGAGTCAACTTCCACCTATGCTATACATGAGCAAGCTGGGAAGAGATCTGATGTGCTCCACTCATTCTAGAGCTGTCCCAAGCTCTGGCTTTCTAGTTCACAAGGGCACACAACAAATATCTCACCTTCAGGAAAGATTCCAGCAGACTTTTCCTGGCTTCCACTTTATCACTGTCCATGTTTCCAAATGGGAGATCAGGGAACAATTTCTTTGGGCCTTTGATATCTACAAAGGGAACAAACCCAACAGCAACAAGTGTATTAAAACCTTAATGCTTTCATGGCTGAAAGCTATCACTACACACTGCCTGGCATGGGTGTAGAGCCCAAGATGATCTACATGCCCCTCAAACCAGGGTAGCCACATGAGACCTTAGAGAACTTGTGCTCTGCTGGATTTTGCATCATTCACCTTTCAAGTTGAAGGCAGCACAAGCACCAGTTTAGCACAAGGACTCTACAGCACTCAGGGCCCAAAAATTCCTCAGCAAAGCAATTCTACAGCTGAACCCTCAGATCTATCAGAAGCAGAGGGTTAGGTAGGAACCTGCTAAGCTCAGTGAAGCTTTATACATAAGCAGCATGAGAAAACACACTTTTCTTTGTTAAAAAGCTCATATTACTCTACTTTCTTATATACCAAGAAGATCCCAGTGCTCCCACACCAACGGGTACCACAGAGCCCAGCATCCAGAGCTGCCCAGGCAGGATGGGATACCCTCAGAGCCCAGGCTGGGGTGAGAGGGAGGAGGAGCTGATGCAGACACTGACTTTTGAGGAGCTTGCGGAGCTCTGGCTTCTCCTCCAGCCTGGTCTGGAGGTTGAGGAACTCGCGGTAGCGGCGGTTCACGGTGTGATAAGCCACTTGCTGCAGGCTGCCCGCGCTGCTCTCGCTCTCCAGGGCTGTCTCATACTGAGGAGAAAGCAACAGAATGATCCTTGCAGAGCCCTGCACAACCCTCCTGTGGTCCCTGCAAGCCCCAGACCCCGCAGAGGTCCTCACCAATGGCTTCAGATTGAGCCCTCTGTGAAGGGCAGCAGCTTCAGAGCAAGCGAACCCCTCATGATGGGCACCAAGGACCCAACTGGCCTCACGCAACCCTTGGCCAAGAGCAGGACCCCATCCCACACCCAGAAGGCCACAAACCACTGAGGCCAGTATTGCCCCACTGCCAGAATCTGTTGTAGAACCACACACAAGGCAAATCCTCTTTCCCAAACATCAATCATCCCATGCTTCCCTGCCAGGACAGGGATCTTGGATAAGGGGCGAGTTCTGGGACAGCCTTTACCTTAACAGTATAGAGGGTGTAGGGGTGGAAACCAGTCCCACTGTGCTCTCTGGCAGTGATGGTCCCAGTTATCCGCAGGTTCTGGATGACCACTGGTCCATCAGGGCTGCTGAGGGGCTCAAAGCTGAAGGTGCTGATGGAGGCCGTTGGGGAAGAGGAGAGCAGGGACAGAGCCTGCCCAGGGTCTGGAGAGCTTTGTGATGGGCCTTCTGCTGCCCCCAGGTCTTTCCCCAAGCTGGAGGGCCTCTGTGAGGAGGACTTCTTAGGGACAACTGATGCTTCTTCTTCCTTCTCAACTGCAGGGTCGATCTGGATGTCTGGGCAGGAGCTCAGCACAACAGCAGAAGGGGTGGCAATGCTCTCCTCCAGCTCCCCTATACCATCCCCTGCAACATCCAGTCCTTCAAGAACAGCGGAGGCAACTTGGAGAGGTTCCTCAAGGAACTCCCCTGCAGGGGATGGTACCAGCAAGTCCACGTCCTGGCCTGCCTCAGGAGCAGGAGACTCCAGCTCCAAACCCTCACAGGGAAAGAGGGAGCCCAGCGCTCGTGGGCGGAGGAAGGGCTCCTCAGTGTGGCACAACCTGCTCACCACATCCTCTCCCTCATCACCCGCAGCCCCCGCCTCTCGCTTGGGCACCTCTGCTGCCCTTGGGGAAGGTGGCATCCCAACAGGAGCGGGGTCTGCGTGCTCCACGACAGGCAAGACCTCAGGCACTGGGGGGGCAGGAGGTGCCTGCTCACTCCGTGGCTTCTTAGAGAAGGCCCCGATGAGCAGCAGGTTGATGCAGTCGGGATCAGCCATCTTCCTGATGGCCGGCAGCAGCACATTGCAGGCCACCAGCTCCACCACCACGAAGCGCCCAGTCCGGGTCTCCAAGTGGGGCCGGGGCACCAGCGCCTGCAGCAAGGTCTCCACAGCAGCTCTGGCATAGTCCACCTCAGCCGCAGGGCTCTGGAGAGCAGGATGTGGCCCCGCAAGGCGGCTGTACTCCTGCCACAGAGCCTGGCCGCCCTTGGGCTCACACCTCAAAGCCTCACGAGCCTGCAGGTAGCTCTGCAAGTGGTGCCCACAGAGGAGGAGGAGGCGCCGGGCAACAGCGTGGCGGTCTACCCGCGCCATGCGCCTCCTCAGCTCGGCGGTGAGCCCCAGCATGGCCTTCTCCACCTCGGCCTCAAAGGCCGGCTCGGTGCTGACCGTGCGGTACCAGGAGGTGACGAAGTCCCGCAGCACCTTGCGCACGGTGCTGGCGATCTCCCCCTCCAGCCTCCCCACGGCCGATGGGCTCTGGGGCTGGGGCTGGAGGGAGCTCACGAAGCGCTCCAGCCGAAGGCGCCGGCCCGAGGGGGTGAGAGCCTGAGGGCCCAGCCACCCCCCTAATGCTGCCAGGAGCCCGCAGAGCAGCCCCAAGGCACGCAGGTCCAGCAGCAGCCCCAGGGCCAGCAGCCAGCCCAGGGCAGCCCCCAGGGCCAGCAGCAGGCGCCGGAGGCCTGATGGCCCCTGGGCTGGCATGGCTGGACAAGGGGACCACACTTGAGACTCACCCAAGAGCTGCTTCAAGTTGTCAAGGTTCAACCTTCCAGGCTCCTCATGGAGCCCTGAGGCTTCTCAACTGTTCTAAGGTCCCATAAGCCTCATGGGCCCACTGACCATGCTTACTACAGCTCAGCAAAACCACCTCCTTTACTGAGCACAGGGCCCAAACAACTGGGCTCATCCACTGGGCAGCAGGGCTCACAGGAGCCCACCACACTGAGGTTCAATGGAGCCTGACAGACCCGGCCCCTCACCAGACACTAGGGCTTAATAGGACCCAACATACCCGACCCCTCACCAGACACTAGGGCTCAATAGGACCCAACAGACCCAACCCCTCACCAGGCACTGGGGCTTAACAGAGCCCAACAGGGCCGACCCCTCACCAGGCACTGGGGCACAATAGGACCCAACAGACCCGACCCCTCACCAGGCACTGGGGCTTAACAGAGCCCGACAGAGCCGACCCCTCACCGGGCACTGGGGCTCAATGGAGCCCAACAGAGCCAACCCCTCCCCAGGCACTGGGGCTCAATGGAGCCCAACAGAGCCAACCCCTCCCCAGGCACTGGGGCTCAATAGAGCCCAACAGAGCCGACTCCTCACCGGGGACTGGGGCTCAATGGAGCCCAACAGAGCCGACCCCTCACCGGGCACTGGGGCTCAATGTAGCCCGACAGACGGGGCTCCTTCAGGAGGCCCAACAGAGCCCCACAAAGCCGGCTTCCTCCCTAAGGATTAAAGCATCCCCATAGAACAGGGCCCTTAAAGACCCAAACAACCGCGCTCACGCACCGGGTCTCACTAAACCCCCATCAAACACAGCTCTTTACCACAGGCCAACAGACCAAGCGCCTACCCCGAGCACCGGGACCCAGCCACCCCAATACCTTAGCAGAGAAGCTCTATAAGCACCGGAGACAGCACAGCTATGGAACACGAGTCCACAGACCCCCATAAGACCCACAACGAGACACATTGAGCCCTAATCGGCCCCCCCCGGGGCGCTTATATCCACCACCGGGAACCGGCCGCCATTACCGCCTCCACTTCCGGTACCTCCCACCTCCGCCTGACCGCCCTCCTCCCTTTTCACAGCGCCCCCTGGCGGGCGGGAGGACTTCGGGGTACGGAAGGCTTGGAGAAAAGGCGGGAAAACCCCTTCCCTCATGTCTCTGTTTTGGGCGGGAACTGGAAAATAGCCTTTTTTCCCTTTATTTTTATACCTATTTTTACACGCATTTAAAACAAAACCTATTTTTTATCGCTAAAAAAGGAAAATTTTTCATCTTTTTGCTCTTTTACATATTAATATTATTATATAAGCTGATATCGATGTCAGCTTATATAACGCGGCCATCAACCAGCAGCTGCGCTGCCCAGCGCCTCACCTGGGGCACATTAGCATTACTAAAGCTTCCCAATCGCAGCAGTCAAAACCAGCCCCAAAAAAGGTGTTTTAGGCTCAAATGAGGCTCAGGTTGTGGCCAGGGGTTAATCAGGGGGTCAGAGGGTGGGGTTTGGGTACAAAACAGCCTGGGGGAGGACTGGTTTCTTCTTGGCACTCCAGCGATGGGGACGCGGACGTCGGATGGTCTACATGGTTTCTCTTCTCCTGTGACTGCAGATGGGTGAGTGCCTTGACGATCCTTATCTTTTATCCTCCAAGGAAATCCCTATGGAGCTACTAAGAATAAAGCAGTAAAGAAGGGTTCTTTATGGCTGCCGCCATGTTCTGGGGTTTGGGATGTCCTGCGAAGTTATTTCTGGAATGGTTCTTTGTCCATGGTGTTAAATGCTGATGGGGTGAGAAGCGTTTCTATTGCCAGAGCGTTTTAGGGCTTTCTGGTTTTTCCTTTGTGTGTAGTTACCCTTCTTGAGCTCGCATGGAGAGTAAATGAAGTTAAGAAACCCACCAAGTGGGCATTAAAGGATGTTCCTGGCCGTGGGAGCTGCTGTTGGGGGGGATTTGGGTGCTGCAGGAGAGCAGAGCACCGGGAAAACTTATTTTAATCAAAGCCTTGGCTTAACAAGGCATCCCGTTGGGTTAGACTCACAAAGAGGCTCTTTGCAGCCAAATCCTATGGGAAGCAGAGGTGCAATGCTGCTCTCTGTAGTGGATTGGTGTGTCCCTGGCATCACTGCACATCCAGGGCTCTTGGAGAGCTGCTTGTGTGCAGGGCTCTGGGCTTCCCCTTGCTGCCATCTCTGCTGTGGTGTGAATAGATGCGTTAGGCCAGTATCAGTGCTATAGAGTCGAATGGGTGTGAATAAATGGTGCTAGAAGTGTGATTTTGGGGGCAAGCAAGCAAAATGTATGTTCTTCATCAAAGAGAGTTGGGGGAGAGGAGCTTCTTTCTGCAAGCTGTTAACATGGGCTGTGCAGCATTGCCATTCTCTTAGGGTGCTCCTAAGATCTCTCAGTACCTCTTACTCCTGGAGCTGGAGGATTCTGAGTTGTCTGAGTGATGCCAAGATGTTGGAAAGCATGATGCTGATGGTGACGAACATCCCTGCTCCCCCTTCTACCTGTTTTACTTGGTGGAGGGGGCTGGCAGGTACTAGCTTTTCAGTGCCATACAATATGTGGCATAAAGGAGCTGTTGTTCTGGAGTTTTGCTGGGAAGTGTGGCCAATAAAAAGAGATTCATTTACAGTGGGTGCCAGTCAGGAATCTGACAGTTCAGTGTGAATGGAGAGATGCAAAACAGAGCAAGAATGATCTTGGGAGGCGAGATGCTGTGTGCAAACCTGCTCTGCTTGTCCTTGGGGATGATGGTCCTTCCAAATGGCTCATGTGGAGGATTAAATCACCTGCCTGAGCTGCTGTTCTCAAGCACCTGATTTCATTTGGATCATGGATTTCCCTACTTGAAGTGAGAGGAGAGTTTCTGAGGTCCTTTAATGCTTACACCTCTATTGCACAGTGCACTTACACCCATTTACATAGTGCTTTGCTTAACTGGATTGCTCTTGGGAAGGGCCATACCTCTGTAAGATACTCTAAGTTAAAGTTATGGCTGTGTGGATGCTTTAAAGGGGAGGGGGATGTAAAACAATGACCTGACTCATGTGTGCTAGAGTTATTTCCCGGGGGAAAAGTACTCACAATTCCCTGTTTTAACAAGGGAAATCACTTCAGGGGCAATTCCTCCTCTTGGAACGCAGATATAAAAGAGGTGATGGTGTGGCAAGGCACTGCCAGAGCAGGCAGCTTCATCCTATAGGGTTGCTATCCATCCTCTCCCCCCCCCCCCCCCCTCCCCCCAGTAAAGCAGGAATGGCTTGATTAAATGGTTGGGAAAAGTGGGGGACACATAAATCCCATGTGAATTGCCCATAGTGAAGTGTTGCTGTGTTTGGAGGATGAGGATCTCGAGTGCAGCAGAGCATCAGCAGCCAGAATAGCTGCAAATGAATGGCTTGGTGGTCAAATGAGGAACATGGAAGTCAAGTGTGGAAGCCTGAAACACTTGACTCATCCACTGTGGGCTTGAAAGAAGGGAGTTGAAGTGGTTTGTATGTCTTGAGGCCCAAAGCCTCTCCAGCACAGACTTAAGAGGCTGGTTATAAGGTGCCTATGCTGAGTGCAGGTGTTCTTGCTGCATCCCTCCTTGTCTTTGTATGAGATGCAGCTTGCATTGAATCTTATGGGTGTTTTTCCTTGAGAAGCAGGGTTATTGATATAGAGACAGCCTGTGCAGTGTCTGGAACCAAAAGACCACGGTGGGAACCCAGTTGCTATAGAAATGTTGTCATTTGGAAGGTTCTCTGCCTCTTGCATGAGCCTTGAAGTGAACGAACGAGTGCATCGCTGCTTTGCTGCCATGCTCTGCCAGCTCTGAGCTTGGCTTTGTGCTTGCTGTCCTGTGATGTCTGTTTTGAAGGGGCTCTTGGGCGCTGGAAGCTATTCCTAGCATCAATATCCTGAAGCTGGGAGTCTTCCTGCTAGGGATGATGGCTCTGATCTACCTGGTTGATTTAGCAGCGCAGAGCTCTGCCTGCCAGGGAGCAGGAGGTGATGAAAGGGCTGCTGTCATGCTGAGATGCTGGAGGCTTGGCCAGCACTTCCCAGTGCTGCTGCTGGGCTGGAGAGGCACTGGAACAGGCTGCCAGGGAAGTGGTGGAGGCAGCATCCCTGGAGACGTTTAACAGATGGTGGATGTGGTGCCTGGGGACGTGGTTTAGTGGTGGACTTGATGTTAAAGGTCTTTTCCAACCTAAATGATACTGCGATCCCATGAGTTTGCTATGGAAACCCACTGGGGCAAGAGGGAAAGAGCCTCTTTGCAGGCAGTGCTGAGTTGTGTTGTCTGGGTTTGAGATAAATCCTGTGCTGGAGAGCTGTGAAGGGGCAGGATGAACAGTCCTAATGCTATCCTAAGGTATATGCTTTGACAAGCATGGATCACCACTGCATCCAAGCTTGTTGTCTTGGAGACCTTGTGGAGGTGGACCACACTTTATCATACCCTATATCCCTTAAACCTCCCACCCGCCATCCCAGCTGCATCCTGCCCTTGTCTTGATTAACATACCCCAAGCTCATAAATCTAAGGAAGTGGATTTGGGAAGAACTTCCCTGCCTCCAGTAAAACTTGCCTTTCAATTATTTAACTAGCTTCTTAAGCAACTCAGCTATTTTGCATGGAATTTGTCAAGGCTCCATCAGCTCTGCACAGGGCACCGTGACAGCCATACTTTTCTTTGGAGCAGCGTATTAATCTTGGAATGGCGCTATTTGTTTTCCTCTCTTGCTTTTATGGGGCTTAAAAGCATGTATCTTCTCCTGAAAATCAATAACTAAAGCTATGAATAATAAAAACCGCTGCAGTGAATGGCTCGGAGAGATCCTATGGATGTAAGCTGCGGCAGTAATGAGTCTGTTTGCTATCCATTAAGTACGTGAACTCAGAAGAATTATGCAGATTATAATAGCTGTATCAACATAAGTATGTTTTGCTGATAGACTTCCCTGATTGGATCCATGGGATGTAAGCCTGATAATCCCCTGTGCGCAGGACCTGATTATATTAGAGAAAGTTAAGAAATAATTGCCCCAAATTGGCTAGTGTTGGGGGGGTTTCTCCGTAGTGATTGTGTTGCTGCTGTATTTGGTGGGATCCCTTGGAGCAAATTGGCTTTGGTGGAAGCCAAGAGCCCAGCTTCAAGCCCTGGTGGAAGCACAGACAATAGGTAAAGGTTTATGGACCAGAAGGGAAATTTGCCCCGTACTGAGCTTTAAACTTCACAGCAGCTTGGAACTGCATCCACTCAGCTTGAGGCTTAAGCAGTGATTTGGTGCTGGGAAGGGACTGCAATCAGTGCATGGATGGCCGAGCCTTGGGAATTGCTCCTCTAAGTGGTCAGCTCACCCATGTGCATGCTGCTGGTGGGTAGGACCACTAGTGTGGATGCTACCGGTGTCTCTGGGGACTTCTTTTGACCCCCTTCCTTGCCTGCAGCCTAGCTGTTGAAGCTACTAAAGGAGCTGCAATGGGGACAAAACCCAGCCCAAACATCCCCCCTGCAATTAAAGTCATCAGCTTGCTGTGCGCTTGGCCCAGGGTAAATGTCATGGAATGCTTTGTGTGGAGTGTTGTGTGTGAGATAGAATCATGGAATGGCTTGGGTTGAAGGGACCTTAAAGCTCATCCAGTTCCTGCCACGAGCAGGGACACCTTCCATTGGACCAGGTTGCTCCAAGCCCCTGTGTCCAGCCTGGCCTTGAACACTGCCAAGGATGGTGCGGCCACAGCTTCCTTGGGCACCCTGTGCAACGAGTCCAAACCCGCATCCCTGTGTCCCCTGCATCTCCTTGGTCCTGGAATTTCTTGTGCTTCTGTGGGCTATTTGATCACAAGCTCCTGGTACCTAAGGAGCACTTAGGCTCCTTTCTGCCCTTTGCATTGATGTTTGGAGACTGGCAGCTGCTGAAACGAGTGGAAAGGAGGTCGCTGCATATCAGGACTCAGCAGAAAAAGATGCCCCCAGTCAGCAGCGATGCATACCAAATGTGAAATGGTTTTTAAGGCAGAAGATGAAAGCATCTTGCCATCCGAATATCTTCCAGCATCTCTGCTCCATGCTGAGTGGTTGCCTGTGAGCTCTGCAGAGCTCTGGGTATCACAGTGGGGACTCGGCTCTGTGAACTGAAGGAGTCAGGGGCAGCATTGCAGCAAAACTCCTTTGGTTGTTGGGAGAAGTAAGAGCTGGGATGGATGCGTCAGTGCGGGTGAGGCTTGCAGCCAGCAGAGAGAGTAACAGGAGCGAGGATGTTGTCCTTCCATCTGTTTCCTGGCCAGCAATTGGCTTGAACCTTGGTAAAGTTAAAGCCAAAAAAATCATGGAATGTCAGGATGCTTTGGATTGGAAGGGACCTTAAAGCTTATCCAGTTCCAACCCCTGCCAAGGGACCCCTTCCACTAGAGCAGCTTGCTCCAAGCCCTTGTGTCCAACCTGGCCTTGAGCACTGCCAGGGATGGGGCAACCACAGCTTCTCTGGGCACCCTGTGCCAGCGCCTCAGCACCCTCACAGGGAAGAGCTTCTGCCTAAGAGCTCATCTCAGTCTCCCCTCTGGCAGGTTAAAGCCATTCCCCTTGGTCTGTCCCTACAGGCCCTTGTCCAAAGCCCCTCTCCAGGTTCCCACTTTAGGCACTGGAGCTGCTCTAAGGTCTCCCCTTCATGAGCCTTCTCTTCTCCAGGCTGCCCCAGCCCAGCTCTCTCAGCCTGCTACAGCTTGATGGTACCTCAGGATCCTTAGGATAAATGTTTATAGCTTGAATCCCGTCTGGGATGCAAACACAATTTTGATGTTTCCAGCCTCTTAGGTAAACTATAATATAGGATGCTGCATCTATGTAATATAGCAGCCTTCCAGTGTCTGAAGTGGGTTACAGGGATGCTGGAGAGGGAGTCTTCATCAGGGACTGTATTGGTAGGACAAGGGGTGATGGGCTCAAACAGAAACAGGGGAAGTTCAGATTGGATATAAGGAAGAAGTTCTTTATTGTAAGGGCAGTGAGCTGTGGCTGCCCCATCCCTGGCAGTGTTCAAGGCCAGGTTGGACACAGGGGCTTGGAGCAACCTGCTCCAGTGTGAGGCATCCCTGCCTGTGGCAGGGGTTTGGAACTGGATGATCTTAAGGTCCTTTCCAACCCAAACCATTCTATCTTATATTATAACATCACAGATGAGGGTTGGCTTTGACTTCCCCAAGCAGAGAAAGTGGAAGAGCAATGGCAAGATTTGGGTAAAACAGGAGGGATTTATTACCAAGGGTTTGGGAGCCCATTCTGCTTTATGCCATCCAGACCAGGAAGCTGTTGCCTCCCGCAGCAGCAACAGCTTTACCCTATAGCAGCAAAGATCTCATTAGCAAATAACATTGTCATTTTGGGGCTAATGCTGGGAGTTAATGCGACGCGAGCATCACGAAACCCCAAACGTGCCACGTGCGGGACGGGGCGAGCAGCAGTGATGGATGTCGTGTGCAGCTCAGAGCCTCTAATTGAGTGTGGTTTCAACAGAATATTCAATTAATGCTCTCTGCGTCGCAGACGGGCTGGGAAAGGAGCAGTTTCCTCCCGAGGATCTGTGTTCCTGTGCACAAACAGATGAAAATGAAGCGTTTTATGGCTGCCTAATTGAAAGTCGATGCACTGGTTTTATTAACATTTTCATGGAGGGGGGGAACTGGGTGCCTCAAAGGCCCAGTAATGGGATGAATCAACTCCCTCATCTCTGCTGCCTCACATCCAGCCCCGGCTGGAAACAACTGACAGTAAATCCCGGAGGTATCCCCACTGGAATCTCTTCTTGTGCTCCCAGCTCCGGTTTATCCGCGTCCATTGCACTTCTGGTGCACCCTCGAGAGGAGTGAGGATCCTTGGGAAGAATCATTGGGATGGATTAAAGTAGGGGTGAGGAGAGGGGAAATGCTTTTTCCCATCCTTTGTGGGCAGAGGAATAGGCTTCTTCTGGCTTGGAGTCTGGTATTCTTTTCCTAGGTGCCATGCAGTGGGGAACTGAAGCTTCTTAGTAAGAGGATGGAGCTGAAGGAGCTTGTTGGTGTGAAGCTGCTTTATATATGAAGCAAAATGCCCACACCAATGTGGGTTTGTGCTTTCTGGTGCTGCTGAGTGTTAGGAAGCAGCAAAAGGAAGATGCTCTCCATGCAGGTTCCCCAAATCAGTGCCTCTGCTTGCTGATGGATGGAAGCTGTTAGCAGAGGCCTTCCGTGGTGTTGCATATGGCTCCTAATTTATGTTCTTGCATCCAGTGATGATTTAGCTATTTGGAAGCATTATTTACGACGAGTTCTCTCCCCGTTTTGCCATGGTGCTGGTGTTGTGACAGTGGGAATTTACAGTTCTTCCCAACAAGAGGCCGTAAACCAAGCAGCTGGATATTTTTTTGTATTCCTACAGGCCTAATTTGTAACATAAAGCACTTAATAATTGTTATTAATGAACCTGCTGTGGTTGGTCTATAGACCCAGCTGGAAATCACATCTGCTATCTGCTTTGCAGCAAGCTCTTGCGAGCCGAGGGAGGAGGGAGCAGCTGATGTGGCTGGGAGGAGATGGCTTCAGCTGGCCAAAAGAAGTGCCTGAGCATCAGTGGGAGCTGTGCTTCTGCAGGCCAAGTTTGGGGGAAGATCATGGAAATTTTCAAGTCGGAAGATGTAGGAGCATCGTAATAAAGGGGGGGAAACCCAGTTGATGTTTTTTTATGGATAGGGTTTTCTGGGACATCAAATGCCTGTTGATAAGCAATTTCCCAAGACTTGACTTGACACCCATAGGGAATTCCATACCCATTCCTCACTTGAATAGACAGCTGAGATTTTTCCAGCCAGCTAGTGATTTCTGACAGGTCCAGTTTGGGGTATCCAACCTGTGATGGAAAGATGATGGATGCTGCTTATTTCACCATCACCTCTCCCACTGGGCTGTGTGTGACCTTGAGAATGGAGTTTCATCTTCATGTGCCCTGGTTCCTGGCTGAAATAAGGCTGTGTTGAAGCCAAAATGGTGTAAAGATGCAGAGGCAGCACAATCTTTATTGGCAATATGGTTTATTAAACCTTGCAGACCCCTTGTTGTCCTCCTGTTGGTTCAGATTTGGGGCCATTCACTGACTTGGGATAATGGGCTTGGATCCGGATGGAGGCGTCTCGATTACTGGCATGGAAAGGATGACTTGGAATATTTTTTGGAGGGTGCACAGATGCTTTCAAGTGATGGTGCCAATGATGAGATGACTTCAGAGGGTTTAATCATCCAAGCATCCCCCAGCTAGGCCCTCATCCCCTGATTCACAACCTCGTGCCTTGTCTGCCGTGGTGGATATGAGGTAATGCTTTCAAGTAGCACAAGCACATCTTTGCAAGGAGGATCTTTTGCATAATTGGTTTCTGACAAGGCCTAAACCACTATTTAGAGCTCCATGGTGGACTGTTAATTTATGTCTGTACTCCTAAGTGTAACTTTGTTACATGGGAACATTATTTATGATGCGAGCCCAGATCTATTGTGTTGGTGATAGTACCGTGGTAATGGAGATGTATAGCTCGTTGTGGCTAGAAGCTATAAAAGAAATGGGTAGATGTTTCTCTGCAGTTATGGACTTCATTTGTTAATGTGAGAGATGGTGGAGATTGAGAGCGATGAAAGCTGATAGGCAATGGGAAACAGGGTGGCAGGTTTTAATCTTGATTTTGGTTTAGTTTTGAGGTGGAATAAGTTTATTTAAGAAGATGTTTTTTAGCTCATGCTGGATCTGGTGGCTCCTACCAGCATTAAGTGGCTTGGAATCAAATAGTGCGTGTTGACTTGTTGGCTCTTTCTCTCTTAAATACGATTGTCACCTTTAAGGCTTAAATCATAAGAATGAAGATTTAATATGAATCACAAAGTGGGGAAACGAACTGTGTTTTACTGTCATCCTCTTGATGCTTCTTGACTATTTCAAGCCCTTCCACTTGGTGGGAAGGGTGACTCTTCTATCCTGATCCATACACTGGAATACACTGGTGGTTTTATGCCTTTCCACTGGCAAATTCCTGTCTTTAGCTGTGAGTTCTGGTGAAGGCTGGGAGCGAAACACTGCATTTCCAGACTCCTTCCAAACATCACAGCCAGGAGCATCTCTTGGTTTTGCATTAGCTTATTTGTGTTTGACTTGACAGAGCACAATGGGAAACAATTGAAGGGAAACAAGTCTGAGGTTAAAGTTGCTGTGAAACAATGAATGCAGATACAGGATTTGGAGGCGAATCAAAGCAGGATGATTCAAAGCAGTCGGATGTGATTTCTTCCCCCTTCTTTCTGTTGAAATTTCATTTCCCACAGAAAAGGCCTGACTCTGCAAAGCAGCAAATCTCATTTCTCAGCCGGGAAGCGGCTCCATCCCAGCTTTTTCCACTCAGACCTGCGACTTACCCTTTGCTGGGACAGATTTATTCCTTCGCTCAACATGTTTCCTTGTCATCGAGACAGCCCCGAAGCTCTGGGCAAGGAATCAAAACAGCTCCGGGTACTTCAAAGGGTGGAAGTCACTCTAGTGCGTTGTTAGATGTCCTGTGACAACTAATCCAGTGTGTGATGTGACCCCTTTCCAGGTGTCCCTGCCTCTCTCAAAGACCTTGAAAAGAGCCCTGATAGACTGAACTCAACTTGGGCTTAAATCACCTGCCTATGATACTTTGCCTGTGAAAATGCAGGGGACCGGGGAATATGAAAGGCGTGCGATGGATGAAATGAGAAACAAGGGGAAAGCAAGCAACACGCACGGGCAGGCAAGGTGTTAGTGAGCTGGAAGGAGTAAAGGCTTTACTGCTAACACTAAAAGCCAATACGAAGCTATCACGCTGGACATAAAGCTAACAATTTACCTGCAGCCCTGCGGCAGTAAATCATGGTTGAGGTCTATCTCAATATAAGGAGTGCTTGTGGGCAGCTTGGGAGGGGGAGAAAGGGTGTTTGCATGAGCAAGGGGGTCCATGTGCTGTTAGAGGAGGGCGTATGGGCTAAATAAGTGAAACACTGGGGCGGTGTCAGACCATTGGCTTCATGAGACAGCCTGGAGAATGCAGTGAAACTGCTTGCTCTTTGCTTTCCTGTATATACCTACTTTCCTGGAAGCTACTCGTGGGAGCAAAACTACATCCGTGCTTTAGAGCGTTGAGGATTAGAGTAATGCCTGTAAGAACTGGAGGAAATCTGTTGTTTAGTCTCAATCTCCTGCCTAAGTGATGCAGAGGATGCTTGTTAATATTCTCTCTGAAGGCTGCTGGTGATGATTCTTCACTTCTCACATTGCGTTGAGGATTCTCCTTTAAACAGCTATCACTTAAAAATCTTCTTTGCAATTATGGTGGGTGAAAAAAAAAACAACTTAAAATCCCCAAGGTCAAAGCAGTCTCATCTTCATATGGATTGAAATAAATTACTTCAAGTCTATTCATAGCAGAGGGAAGACCTTTTTATGTAGAAAGGATCATTATAGAGCTGCCAGGTCGTTAATTACACTGGGTTCTTCTACTTGCGATGTGAGTTATTTCCATGAAGCAGCCAAGATCATGGGGAGAGATAATGCAGTAAAAAGTGCATTAAAATGCTTCAAATGTCCTTTTGCTCATATCTGTGCATCGCTCAGAGTGAGAACTGCTTCCAAAAGGGCACTGCCAATTTAAATCAATCAATTTTTACTGGTGGGGCTGTGACCTGTGTAGATATTGCGAGGCGAGGCAAGGGGCTGGTGGCATCCTTGCCGGTGACGCTCTGAAGTATTCAAGTTTAATAGACTCTCCAGTGCTGGTTGTCAGGTTGGTGCAAATCCATTGTGGCCAAGGGACAGGCTGCAGGTGCGAGGGCAGGATCTGGCCCTCTGTGCCTTGTTTACCAGCCCAACCACCTGCTTTAGGAGATAAAGCAGCTGCTATCTTTCGAGCTTTGAATGTGACATTCAGGCAGCTCCACGCCTGGTCCCCTCCTCGCTTTAGATGCTTGTTGATTCGTTCTTAAATGTCAGAAGAGTTTTTAGAACTTGATTGCGATGAGGCTGCCAAGCTTCAGCGCTGCCGCCTCCCCTGTGGCTCTCGCAAGGGCTGGATGCCAGGCGCTGGAGTGCTGGTGTCTATTAAAACACTGAGGTGGGGGCAAATTAGCCTCTGGTTTACCTACAGGGAGAGGTTGCGCTGTGGTTTAGCTCCCTTAATGGTATCTCTTTAAGCTGTTGGCTGCAGATGGGATTGTGGAGATGGTGAGGGTGGGATTTACCCCATCTTCCATCCCATGTGGGACCACTGCTAAGTGCAGCTTGGCTTTTCCTAAGGTGCTTGCTCTTAAAATGGTTGCCAAAGTAAATGTTGTGGAAGGGAAAATCCTTTTTCTTTGCCTTTTCTCATTATGCTCTATCAGGCTAAAGCAGTGCTGGGGAAGAGCGTTCACCTTCAAGCTGAGGCATGGTTCTCCATTCAGCTTGGTGATGGCATCAGGAGGACAAGGAGGTTGTCAGGAGCAGACTATGTAGTCCTGGTTGGTATGAGAAGCAAAGAGCTCACCCATCAGACCCAAAAGACAGTGCCAGACCATGGGGGCTGCAAGGTGAATCCGTTCTGGATTTGGCTCCCATGGAGAGGGATGTGTAAGGCAGCTCTGGATGAACCCAGGCTGATTTCCTTCTGCTTCCATCAGCCCTTAGCAAGGCAGGATGGCTGGGAAGGTGATCCATCCTAAACCATGCTTTCCCAAGGTCTTTAAACCCAGTGTCTTTCCAAACCCTCATTAGTGGGTGTATGAGCCTAGAGAAGCTTCCTCTGCATACAAAGGACCATTATCATCATCATCAATGTAGATATGTTGAACAGTTGACCAGATAGAGGTCTTCAAGCCATGGAGCTGCTCTAAATCAGCATTGCTCTGTAGGCTTAAAGCTGTCTATCAGCTGGAGATCATCTCAAAGCCTGAGGACGGAGGGGTTTATAAAGCTGAGGATGCAGTTGTGTGGGTTGTAAGGGGAGGAAGAGCAGTGGTGTATGGCTGTGGTGTATCAGGCACTGCTCTTATGTGGGTCAAGCAGTGTTTGCAGCAGCACCGAAGTGCTTGCCGTGAGCTCTGCTCCCCACTCTTGAAAGGGACAGGGTGGCCATGGTGCAGGCACAGATGTGCCGTGTCTAACGGTGAGTTCAAAGCCTTGGCTCCCAAACCTTCAGCTCTTTGCAGCCTAATTACAACTTGCCTGGTGCATTGGTTACGATGAGCAATGAAGATGTAATCACTGCTGTTATTTGTCCTTCCCGGCTCCAGCTGTTAAAACAATTCCTCCTTCATAGCCCAGCCAATTTCATGGCTCTAATGCGTCCCCACCGCTGCCGCATCCCGTGTGCGAGCAGCGCTGCACCACAATCTCCATGAAAGCAGCCTATTTCCTGCATGAAGCCCATGAAATTGGGAAGATAATCTTCCCGGAGCTGCTGGGCCCCTGATTGCATGTTTGTTTGAGATGACAGTTGATGTTGTCTCTCTCTTTCATTAGGGAGGTTCAGCGATCGTGATGTTATTAACTAACAACAGCACTCACTGCATATAAACATGATTCCGCAGAGACACTCCAAGGAGCACTTGAAGGCAGAGGGGAGGGAGGTAGAGAAGGAAGAGATGTGATGTTTCTTGCCTCCTTTTCCAGAGGAGGGAAGGCTTGGAAGTTTTTTCACTAGATGAGAAGCTTGGGAGGGTTTTGTTTTGTACCGAATCCCTTGATGGTGCAGTGGAAGCATAGCACCACCTCTCCAATGGAAGCTGTCTGGCAGTTTCTGGCTCTGCCAGGCCTTGAGGGCTTCCAGTGTGCTGGGAAGCTGCTTTCTTTGTGGACTGATGCCTTAGAGATGGGGCTGAAACAAAGCCTGACATCGCCAGATGTTGGCTGCTGGCAGGGCGCAGGCTCAGCCAATGCTCATGCCCTGAAAGTGGGGAGATGAGGCTCTCCTGTTCCCTTAGAGCATCCTTGCCAGCCTATAGCATCCTACATCCAGTGCCAAGTGGGATGCAATGTTCCTTGCTGTGGCTGTATCCGCCTTCCAGTGTCCCTGATGCAGGTTCTTCTACAAAATACCCCTCACAGTTCTAGCTCTGCACCAGGCAATCGCTGTCACTGGGTTACCAAGCCCTGACTCCATCCCAGACAGCTGCGAGCTGGAGCTTTGTCACCAGCCTGTGATATCCCCTGGGACAGGGCTTTAGGTGGTGTTAATAGAAAGCTGGGGCTGCAGGTTGTCTCCTCTTGATGCAATTAGTGATGGGAGTCGGTGTGGACTAAAGAAACTCTTCTTTTCGGAGGGGGAAGGAAGAACCTTGCAGGTTTTATGAGCGTTATTGGATGCTGAGTTGCTGAGATTTCCCTAAATCAAACTGGTTTGGATTGGAAGGGACCTTAAAGCTCATTCAGTTCCAACCCCCTGCCACAATTGCCCTTGGGAGCTGGAACCAGAGAGGTGCAGTCCTAATCGCGGTAGCAGAGATTTAGGAGCTGTGGCTGTTGCCGAGAGCAGAGAGGGGACGGTTTATATGGCCAGGGCTGGGTTGTTGCAGGGTTTTGCCTTTGTGTCCCTCCTGTGTGATGGAGGGATGAGATGAATTGGTTTGGTGTGTGCATCAGCACCCAGCCCGCATTGTGGATGTGCTGCTGATTCCCCATGCTGCTGGTGCTGCCTCTTATTAAACATAAATAGCTGGGAAAATGACCGAGGGGGATATCCATCCTGAGGTATGGAACTTGCTTTAACCGGAGCCAGCAATGCTGCTTATAGCCAAGCCTGCCCATTATAAGATGCTGTTTGCAGCGAGTTAACTCTCTGCCAAGTGATAATTGTTCAGGCTAAAATTTTCCATGCTCTAAGTGTGCCTCGGGCTATAGGAAATTGGGCGAAGAGGGGACGGGTTTGTGCCTGCTGCTTCAAAAGTGGCAATGGAACAGAGTTGAAGCGATCCAGTCTCTCCATGAGATGGAGGCAGAGACTTGGAGTTGGGCAGAGGGGGGATGAAAGCTGAGCTTGGAGAAATGGGAAGGAGCAGGGAGAGGAGTGATGGGTCTAGTGAGATATAACTGTCTGTTTTCATTACCACTGCCTTGTAAACAGGAGGCTCTGCTGTGGCTCTAATAGCTGCTGTCTTGTCCCTCCCTGTATGGGCTGGTTGGTTAACGTGGTTCTCCTGGCTAGCTGGAGCAAACGGTGGTGAGAGATTGTTAAAGGAGCCTGATTAAAGGTATAACAATTTCGGGAATAGCAGAAGGTTGCTCATTCAGCCCTAATTTGCCCATTTGCATGCGTTTGTTGGCTGTGATTGTTTTGAATGATGTAATTGGGTGTTATTTTCTCGATGGGAGCGCTTCATCTATGGCAATGAAGTGCAAACATCCCTCCCTGCGTGCTGGTTTGTCTCTGTCCTGCTGCAGGAATAAGTGCTGGCAATGGGAAGACAGAGGAGAGGCTGGTAAAGTGCTGGTCTCCAGTAAGCTGTGGGTTAGGGACTTTGGGAGTTCAATGTCTGAGATGCTGCTCTTGTTCTTTTCTCCCTGAATTGGATCTCTTACTGACCTTGCCCATGCTTGTGCCTTTCACATCGCCCTGTTACAAGAAGTTTGAGCTACACTCTGTGTGCACACAGAAAACACTGCTTTTGCACCTGCAAAACCCGATGTCTGAACCTCAGAGCTGCTTCATCCCTCTGAACTTCAGAGCAGTGTGAACCTGATGGTCTTAAATTTCTTTACCAAGCTGATTGATTCTATGGGTTGATTCTGTTTCCCATAGTGCTGGTGGAGAAAGCTGGTGAGCTGCATCCTTTGCCCTGGGAGGGATGCAGTGGTACCCAAGGCCCCATTCCTGAAGGGAAGCTGTGGGCTGGAGCCACTGCTGGAGTGGGATGGCATGCATTGCCTCCCTGCATGTGCCAGCTGATTAGGAAGCAGAAGAATGGCAAGAGAAAATGAAAATGGGAAGGAGCTTGACAGCCCATGGAGAGGTATTTCAGCTGCAACACAAAACATTTGGTGGTAATTATAGAATAACCTTCATTTAAATGCAAATAAGCCTGTAATTAAGATAAGGGCTCTGTCATTTGCCAGTATTCCTCCTTCCCTCCCTTGCCAGCTATGGCTTTTGAGATGCTCCCCAGCTCGCTGTGGCTCTGCCTGTTCGTCTCCGGGCTCCTATGGTGCAGGACGTGAGATGGGCAATAAAAGAAACAACTTCTGCTGCGCTTTGAGTCCATCCCAGCCAAGTGGAGGAGGCTGAGATGGGCCTGGGTGTCTGTCTTGGACCCTGGAAAACCCTGAATCCAAATGCTTCTTGGCATTCCAACGCTTGAGAGCTGGGTTTGGGCTGTGCTGGGATGCAGGGCTCCATGAATCTGTGTTGGGGTTGCAGTGCTTGGCAAAGTATGATGGTCTCATAGAATGGGTTGGGTTAGAAGTGACCTTAAAGATCATCTAGTCCCATTTAGCCATAAAGAATCCAGTAAAGACAAGCTCGTAGGTTGAGTTGGGTTGACTTGTGCATGGACAGGGTGTAATGATGTATTTAGGCATTCCATCCTGAAAGCATCAGTGTCACAGCACTGAAACCTGCAGGTGGCAACTTGTAATGCTTGGAAATAAGAGTGTGCAGGGAGGCAACATCCCGCTATGGCTCGGGGGGAGCACTCACACAGGGTTTACACCAGGTCTCTTAGCTTGGGAGGCAAACCGGAGCGCTGGAAACAGCCATTGCTGGAAAGGTTAGCCAGCAACCTTTGCTTAAACTATCTCAATCGGTATGAAATGTTATCTCCCTGCCTGGCTAAAGATACAGGAGCCGAGGGAATGGAGATGCTCCCAGATTGCATTTATCTCCCCCTTTGAAAGGGCGTTTGAGGAATTAACTCAGCTTAAGGAGAACTTTAATGCGTCGATAAGTGGCTGGTGCTGCGTGACACCAGCGATTGAGCATGTCCAGGGCACACGTGGACCAGGTAAGAGGAGGCATCCTTAACTCCTCATCCCAGTTGGACCAAAGCTGCCGAACCCCACCCCAGTACCAATGGTGCTTCCTTCCCAAGCTCTTCCCATCCCGCTGGGAGCAGGTGGTGCTGTCAGGATCCATCCTTTGGAGCTGGGGTGGGTGCTCTGGCTCAACCGGCTTCCCCAAGCCCATCTGCATTGCAGATTCCCATGGAAATGATGCCTGCTGTATTCATGTATTCCCTTTTTCTTCCTTCCTTCTCTGGAGGCTTCTGTGGGTGTCAGGGGAGGAGGAAAGGCAGGCTCAGACTCCATGGAAGCGACTAAAGAGCAGGGACTGTGGTGTTTTCTTGGGGTGATGATGGGATTTGGGAATCAGAGCTGAGACCTTGCAGGAGCAAGGCCTGGGGATGGAGGCAGAAAGGTAATTGGAATAGACGATGGGATAGATGCCTTCCTCTTCTCCCATAGTATATCTGCAGGGGAGAGCAGAAGCCCCCATCATCTCAAAGATGCAATACAAAAAGCTCACATTGCTCTTACATACAAGCAGCAGGATTTGCTCCTGAGATGCTGAGCTGGGAGAGCCTGGAATGCAGCTTTTCCTTGCCGGAAAGGACCAGAAACGTACAGCCCAGATGATTTCTGTGCTCCCAAGTCATCTCCATCCAGAGAGAGAGCACATAGAGGAGTGTAAAGGTGCAATTAAACAGCATGACACATCAGCAGGCCCTCGGGCTACTTGGGAAACAGGCCAAAGGAGGCCAAAGGGAAAGAGCCATTTACTGCTCTTGAATATACAAAGAATATGTCAATATAACGCTGCTGTTAATATTTGATACCGGCCTATGAATAATTCACCCCGATGTAAAGCCGGCTTGGTGACCTCTGTAGCGATCCTGTGTGCGCTGAGGGAGCCGAGACCGCATGGGCTTGGGAGCAAGGCTTTGCGGTGATAAAGGGGAGGCGGATGCTCGGGGAAAGATGCTCTCCTCCTGCTGCCCACGAGGTGGCAGACGGTGCCCGTGCAGCTTGAGCACCCACTGGTTGGGTGCTGTGTTGAGGGGGGAGTGAAACCTCATCATGATCTAAACTGCTTGACTTGCCCCAGACTTGATGCTTTTAGCGCGCATGAAGTCGGGACATGCTGCTGCATCCCAAGAGGAGCCTTTAAGGTGATGAACAAGGGAAAAGGGTTCTGTTCCCTATGGATGCAGTGCCTGTGATGCTGGGGGGGGTTCCATCATTAGCTGCCTCATTGCACTCCCAGGCTGAGCAGAGGTCTCAGTATCAGGCTCCTGATGCTTTATTGATTGTTGTCACTTGCAACACTTGATTTTCTCTATTTCTTCCAAATCCAAGGAGCTGATGGGTTTTCTCTCTCCTCCTGGCCCCACTAAAAACACTTGTAAGGTTTATTTGCCATTTCCTATGACGAAATCTGTATTGCAGTTTGAAAAGAGCTGTTGAAGGACTCCAATCGGTACCTGCTGCAGAGGGGATGCAGGCAATGGTACGACCCCATGCCCACCCTCTCCACCCCAAACTAGCCAAGGTGGCCACTGTGCCCATGGTATCACAGCACTGCAGAGGGCAGCAAGCCCTGCTAAGCCTGTCCTCGTCCTCCCCTGCTTCCATTGCTCCTATTGCTATAATAGTTCATGTACTACGAGCAGGCCCAATTACAGTATTGATCTCCCACAGGCTGGGAGCTGATGGCAGGTCCCTCCCCAGCCGGCTTGGTAAAGAGCCCTCCATCAGCAGGCACTTTGTGAATGTCACACAGCAACTTGGTCCTCATCCTCCTCCCGAGGCTGTGGCAATATAGGAAGGAAAAGGAGAACCTTGGTTTGGGGAATAGGGGGCAATGGGGTCACCCCTTTGCCAGCCTCCGGGTGTTTTCTGTGGTTTAGTGTAGATCACACTTAATGCTTTCATATCTGAGCCAAAATAACCCAGGAATGGCCAAGCCCTGGCTACAGGGCAGCTCCTTGAGGATGGAGCACTTGGATATCCTTCCTGGGGTGCTTCAAGTGCAGTGTAGACATGACCAGACACATGTGATGGGTCATATGCAGATGAGACCTGTGGTTTTGGGGGGGGGGGGGGTCTGGCTGGGAATGCAATGCTGTTGTATGGAAGGTCTTTGCTGTGCAAAGCACGGCACATGGGGTGTATGAATTTGCTAAGCCCCCCCTGCTATGTCCCTATGTAAGAGATATGGTGCAGAACGAATGAAGCCTTCAGAGGTAGTGTCCAAGCTCCAGTGGAGCTTGTTGCATGGCATTCATGAGACATCATAGCCACAAAAGCCATGAAGGAGTGGAGTTCAGAGCGTTGTTTTCTTTGATTCTAATGAAAAAATATCATGGAAGGGCCCAGGAGCATCCTTGTCTCCTTGGGGTGAGATGCTTGAGGACCAGCTGTGTTGCTGCCATGCCTTGGTGCTGAAGGATGACTTGGTGGAAGCAGCTTTTGTGTCCCTGAGCTCTTAATACCCATTATCTGAGTGCTTGCACTGGAGGTGATGAGGCCAAATGGGCAAAAGGGGAGGAAAGACCTTGGCTTTGGCTTCTAGGTGTGTTCTTGTATCGGCTTCTTTAAGTGGTCCCAAGCCCTGCTTGAGCATCCTCATGTGGAATGGGCTGAGTTGTCCTTAGCTTGACTCCTGTGCTGTGTCTGGCTTCACTTCGTCCTGAGCAGCACAGTGAGTGCGAGATGAAGTGGGTGACACGATGTATTTATATCTGCTTGGTGGTGAAGTCCTGCTCCAGTTCTGGTGTGCTGGCTTGACTTAAAGCACGTAGCATCCTCCCTACCACGAGGTGCTGAAGACTCTGCCCTGCCTCTCCTTGAGTAACAAGAATCAGAGTAAGCCAACGGGACGGCTCTCTTTGTAGGGGGATTTAGCAAGGCTGGGAAGCAAGGAGGATTTCAAACCCCATTTGTATTCTGCTGGTGTTGCAGTTTACAGCCAAAGCAGGAGCGTTGGATGCCCACAGAGACCCAGAGTTGCCATAACAACCCCAAACCAGAAGTAGTCCAGGAGTTGAGGAGAGGGGTCCAAAGAACAAATAGGAAACAGAGCTGCTCTTTGAGGGATGCTGATAGAGATCACAAAGCGTGTTAAGGGAGAACTAATCTCTCCAGAAGCTGCTCAGTGTTTAGACCCCCTGTAGAGCTGTTTGGAGCTGGGTGAACTCTGGATTTGCTCGTGTTTTCCATTCTAGGGGATTTAGAAACACCCCATGCGTTGAGGCTGCGGCTTGTGAGGTGGGATGGGGTTGTGCTGGTGGAGCAGCGAAGGCTGATAAAGGGCTGATAAATGACATAGAGAGGTGGGGTGTTGGATGTGAGGAAGAGCAGAGCTTGAGGAACAGGGATGAGCTGCGGAAAGGACTCCTTTAGCTTGGCAGATGGATGGAGAGTGAAGGTTTGATGCTGCCGAGCAACTACAATGCCCATTCCTGCATTGCAAAGCAGGCAAAACTCACTGTAGCACAAGCAGGAGAACTTTATCCATGGTATCTCTGGCTACATCTATACTGGAACGGTTGGAATGAAGCATGCGTGGATAGGGGAGGAAGCATGGCGCATCCTCTGCCCATTGTGTGCATCCCTTCTCCTTACACAGGGCTCATCCTGCAGGCTTGTGCCCTAAAATAAGCTGCTTCTTGTTGGTTTGGCTCGCTGGGGCCTTTTGCTGCTGCTGAGACTGGGAATGATTACAAGAAGCAGCCATGAGATTGCTCTAAGCAGCAGAAAGATGTGATTTAGGGCAATTTAGGTGGCAATTTAGGTCAGGAATAGAAGAGAAGTCCTTTGACAAGCCCTGGGACAGAAATCCCTGGTTGCTTTGCTTGGTTTTGGTCTGATTTGCATTGTGGCCTGGCCTGGGCCTATTCTGCTATTGGGTGTCCTAGTTCTGCAGAGGGGATGTTGGCAATAAAACCCCATGGAATGTGGGGAAAGAGGATTAGTTCCATCACGACCCCAAGCAGCGCTGCCCCAGCTCTCGGCCTTCTTCCCATTCCACTGCTTGAGGCTTTTCTTATGCACACAAGGGCAGGAGCAAGGCAAGCAGCATCCACGTGGAAAAAGTCACGCTAGCATGGAAAAAATACCAATGGGACGCCTCACAGACAGTACAGAGCAAAGAAAAAGGGGGATAAATTATAATATGCCTGGAATACAATAGGAGCAAAATCTCCTGGCAGCAAACATTCATGCACTTGACTGCCAAGAAGAAAGGGCCTTACAGAAGATGAGACATGAAAGGGATCCCTGCACAAAAACCTAAAAGTCAGAACACAATAGTATATGTTTCAGGCATATGAAAAGGAAGTGCGGCAGTAATACTAAGGAGACGAGATACTCGAACAGAGCCCAGAGCTGAGCAGAGGAGGAACTCAATCAGCAGTGACACGGGAGGCTGGGGGAAGGCAGCTCTTTCAATGGATAGGAGTCCTCACAAAGCAGCCATCCTGCTTATTTTATCATTTTTTTCCTTGGAATTAATCTTTCCTGGCTTTCCTCTGCTTGTGCAGAAGCAAGGGAGAGCGTGAATAAGAGCTAAAATAGAGAAGGTTCTGTATACTTGTGGGATAGGTCAGTGTTGCGCCAGGGTTGGCTCCTATGGAGCACACAGAATCAGACTGGTTTGTGTTGGAAGGATGTGGGGTCCATGTGGGGCTCACAGGGATGCCTGCAGGAGCCTTTCCACCGCAAAGGCGCTGGTGTTACTTGTGCTGGGTACCGCTGATGGTGCTGCGAGGGAGGGATGCGAAGAGAGAAATCCCCAAGCTGCTTCCTCGCTGTCATCCTGGTGACAAGGAGGGAATTCCCAGCTGGGTGTCTTGCACATCTCTCCCTGTCAAAGCCGAGCAAGGCTTTGTGCCTTGCCTTACAACAGGGGTTTTCTGGTGCGCGTATGTTCAATGGAAGGGATTATTGCTGTCCCGCTGGTGATTCGAGTGGGTGACCCAGAGCCTTGGGTCAGTGCCTTGGCTCTCCTGGTCCAAACGGGTTGGTATAAGAGCTGATCTAATAGGAATGAAATACTCTAATATGGTTGAGGGGGTTAAACCTGGGCTTTTCTTGTCCTTGAAAGGTGCAAGAACCTGGAGGCAGAGACCAGGGTTTGATGACTCTATATGAGAAGCTCAATTCCCTTTTAATAGGTTGTTCTCTATCCAAGATCAGAGCCCTTGCTTTCCCCCTCTCTCATCCCTGGCATTGCCTTGCTGCCTGCAATTGAAGCACATACATTATGTTTAATGATATCTGATAACAAAAAGCCTCCTGCAATGATCCTGTTTAGATCTGGAGCCTCTAAAGGATGGCTTGGAGAAATCTGATGTGCCGAAGCACCTTGGGAAGAGGCAGAAACCCCTGCCAGGCATTGCCATGGTATGGCAGTGCTGGTCCCAAAGCTGGGACACTGCAGTCCTGATGCCACAGCTGAAGGGGCATGGATTCGATTGGCTGATTTACCCTGTCAAGCAGCATTTTGGAGGGAGGCAAGGGGAGACTCAAGGTCTGATGTGTTGATGCTCCTTGCCCTAAAGCGGGCATTAACTGCAGCCTTCAGAAATCAAATACTCACTTTAGGGTTGCCTTTTATTTCTATTTTCGGCTTGTTTTGCAAGCAGTGAGAGGTCAGAAAGAAAAACCTGGTCCCATTTATAGCTGAATTTCCCCCTGGTGCAAGAAGGGGATCAGTAAGGATCAAAGAATCCCATTCCAGGCCAGGAATTCCCGCTATCTAGAGCTAAATTCAGCTTGTCACTACCACGATGGAGTCTAATCTCACACAGCTCGTGCTGAAGACAAGGCTGCAGAGACGTGAGAGACTGAAGGCAGTATGAGCATCCCATCCGCAGGGATGCGTGTGAAGGTCCCCGTCTGCCAGCTGGTGTTCCAAAGGGAAGCAGGAAGGATGAGGGGCTAAGGGAGGACAGGACCTTGTTGATTTGCTTGGCTGTTACTTTGTGTACCTGTCCTAATGCCTTTTTCTCTTTTATGGGGCTGCCATAAAAAACACTCATTAGTGTTGATTTTCATTAATGTTGATTCACCAAAAGCTGAATCAATCTTCTGTGACCAACGACCCCGTTCCCAAGGGATGAGAAAGCTGTTGAACAAATTAGCCTTACAGATTGGAGGCAGAGCTTTGCAGATGCTGCAGCCTGGGTACCAAAGCAGGCAGCATGCGGATTGCTGTAGCATGCCCAGGAACAGTGGCATCCAGCTGCCTTTTCCTCTTCTTTTCCCTTGGTTTTCCCGTGTATTTTGACTGAAGGATGCTGGTGAAGCCCTCGGCTCTCCTTTTGCCACTCCTTCCCTTTTGCAAGCCCTGCTGCTGTGGGGAGATAGAGCAAAGAGTGTTGTTAATGAGGATGCTCTCCCTTTGCTCTCTGGTGCTGCTGCCAAGTCCTGCAGTGGCCGTCAAGCCCCTTGTCTTTCCGTGCTCTGGTGCCTTGTCCTTAATGATGGGTGCGATGCTCTTCCACCTCCCTGAGGGGCTGTGAGGGTATGAATGCACCCATTGAAGAGGACTTTGCAGCGAGAGGCTGTTAAAAGCAGCCAGCATCCGCAGGTACTCTGTCTCTGCTAAACCCAGCTGCCTGTGCTGTGGGGAGCATGAGAAGGGGAAATGCTCTGAGTACATGGAAGGGGATGAGATGCTGCTGAACACATGCAGGAGGACTCATCCAGACCCCATGTGCTGGGAGCAGGGTCTGCAGCATCCCTCCTGGCAGCAAGTGATGCGGTTTGGTTGCAGGGAGCCGGGAGGATGCTCTGTCCCTCTCCTGATGCCTTTATGACACCAAACCTGTGTCACCTCGGGGCTTGCAACCCCACCAACTCATTTCACAGCGGCTGCTGCCCCATATCACGTTGGTAATGACTTTCATTCTCCCTCCAGGGCTGGATTTGAATGGCTGGGCTGGAGGTGAAAGGCCCCAGTTCCCATTATGGATCCAATTTCCTGGACTTTTACCGGGTAGATAGGAATTGCCAGAGCGGAACAGCCTGATGGGCCATTGAGCCCAGTGTCTCTTCCCTGACAGCAGCTTGTGTTTGGTGTGTAATTAAAAGCCTTTGTACTGTTTGACTTGTAATTTAATATCACTCTGCCATGTACATATCTCATTCAAGACCAAATAGGTCCTGATGTTTGTAGAGATGAGCCTTATTGCTGGCTGCATCCATAGGGTCAACTCTGCATCCATGCTGTGCATGGTAGGCACTCTGTGCCTTGCTCGTGGGCTCCATGGCAGGTCCAGCATGCTGGAAGTGATGCTTGGAGGGAAAATAGAGTGTTCAGTGGGGGAGCTGCTTTGTGATTTATTGGGTTCTGCTGCAAACGCTGAGATTAAGGAAAGTGCCTTAAATGGTCCTTAAAAGCTGGCTTTGGGAGAGGAGATGAGCACATGTGATTACACCCTGCCTGCCTCAGCGTGGGCTTGCTCGAGTCCCTCTGGGCTGACATTGCTGCTTGACTTGGAGCTGATAAGGAAAGTGCACAGCCCCGTCCATCCCCTTGACCAGAGGGCTTGGGATGCTCTGCAGTGCAGTGATAACAATGTGGGAGATGGCAATGGGCTGCTCCTGTGTTGGCTGATCTCTGTCCTGGTCATGCACAGCAGTGCTGCCCTGTGTGTGTGCTACGTGTGTGCTCTGCACGATGCTTTGGTTTAGTGTGAGGTTGGACCTAGATGATCTTAAGGTCCTTTCCAACCCTAACTATTCTATGATTCTATGCTTTCCATGTAGCTTACAGCCTTCTGATGGCAAGCTGGTGGCCATCCCCATCATATGAATGATGCATGTCTAGAAACACAGGAGCAGGGCACAGGATGGAGAAACCACTTGAGGTGAAACAAGGACTGGATGCAAAATCCTCTGAAATAAAGCCTTGCATCTCTCAAGTCACTGTTCATGACTGGAAACAGGGGGAGCTTGAGAACCTTAGCTTTAGTGGGGCTGAGATGATGCTGAAGGCCTTGCATAAGGATAAAGCTCAGCTCAGTGAGGTTTTGCATCAGCACCAGGTCATGTGAGGCCCCTTTCCATAGGGGGATTTTACTTAGAGCTTACTAATTTGCCCACCTGAGTGCTAGTCCCTCTGACTGACAGAACCCACAAGCAAACAAACCTGGGCTGATCAATGGAGAAATCATCTCCCAAATTGCGGACATAAATCATTCCCGATCGGCGTGTGCTCCCATTCCTTAATGAAGAAACCCAACTAAACCAGTTTTCTTTATTAAAATGCAATTGTTTCATCTATTACTAATTCAGGCAGGTGGTGTGAGGAGGGGGACAGTGACTGGCTGCCTCCCACATGCTTTCTGTGCTGGGATGTGATAAAGGGAACCTCCAGCTTTGGGATGCGCGTTGCATTTGTGTATACGTACATGTATATGCCCTGTGGCTTGTGTGTGTTAGAGCTGAGATTGGCCAGCCAGGCCGTTGATGCCTTGCTCTATCCTTGGGCTTTTCCCATCACCAAACAGTGATTTCCCCTCTTAAAGTGCTTTCACATCTGGAAGGGCTCTGATCTGTATCTGGGCATCCAGACTGCTGCCCTATGCCAAGGTAGAAGCAATTTCCTATCCTTCCAACCCAAACTGTTCCATGAGTCTATCTCAACAACAGGAGAAGGATCAAGGCTGCTTTGTGGCCTGACTTACACTCTTCCTGTCCAGGAGGAGAGTTGCTCCTGGTCGTTTGCCTCTTGCTGTAGGGGATAACTGCGTTTGAGAGCCATGGGGGTGCCTTAAGTGTCTGCTTAGGGAGCCCCATCTTCTCATTGATTTCTGTATGGTCCAGATGAACAAATAACAGAACAACAATAAAACCAGGGGGGTGAATAAACTGGTGCTTGGAAGCTCAGCAGAAGGAGGCCAAGTGAAATGCAGTGCAGGGGTGTGCTTGGAGAAGGTCAGGTTTTTAAATCTAAACTGGAGCTAAGTAAAATATTGGCTAAGTAACTGGATTCCAAAGCTCATAAAATGCTGATAGTGCTGAGCATTGGCTGGAATATATCGCCTCATCTTCTAGATAAGGAGCTGGTGTTTTCCTTCAGCTTCCCTCCCTTGGGAAACACTCATTGGGTCCCTCTCCAGCATCCCTGTAGACCTGTTCAGACACTGGAAGCTGCTCTGATGTCTTAGCTGGATCCTTGTGTCCTCATGTGAGACCACCCTTGTACTTCATGTCTTGCATTTAAGCGTGAGCTTAGCACAAGGATGGGTGTTGTTCCTTTGGCTAGATCTGTATTAGGCTAATAGGTCTGAGGGTTGGGGCTGATAAAGCAAACACTCATCTAGATGATCTTAAGGTCGTTTCCAGCCCTAAGCATTCCATGATTCTATGCTGCCCCTTCTCTCCCCTGGCAGAGCCCATCAGCTCCCAGGAAAGGGCAGATTGGTACCCAGAGGACCTGGACACTGAAGCATCATTGGATGCACCAGCTTCAAACCACAGAGGCTGCAAAGCTTAGGGCTGGGGCTTGAACCGAGCTGCTTCTGCAACACAGCAAACAGTACCTGCCACAAAGGGGTGTTGGGAAGACAAGCCAGTTAATGCTCACGCAAGGCTTTGAAACAGGGAGCTTTTAGAAGCTGGGATGTGGTTCTTTGCTGTTCTTTTTTGTTCCCTTCAGTGCACAGCAAGGAGTGTGGCTCAGTGGTGTGCTGGTATCAAGGCTTGATGGCCTCTTGCTCCCCAGGAGGATTAGGTTCCCCCTGGATGGCTTCACTTCAAGGCAGAGCGTGCAATTGGTATTCTCTGGATGGCATTTGCTCGGGTGCATAGTGCATTTTTATTCAAATAATGGTATTGATTGTGGGGAAAGTAATGGAGAAAATAAATGAAAACAAATAAACCCAGAAGATTCACACTCAACTTTCAAGGTCTGCTCCTGAAAGTCAAGGAACTGTGTCTGGTGTAGGAGCAGCGACTGGTGATGCAGCCGCTACTCCTCTATCAGTGTGTAGCTACGAGATGCTTATGGCACCAGGAGGGGTATAAATAAGCAATTGAGTGGGACAGGAACTTGCTTGTCAATACTCATCACAACCATAGGTTATTTACCCCAATTATGAAGATATCCTGGCAAATGCACCCCTAGCAAATGGGGTGTCACAGCAGCGCAGCCCATGGGAGAGGAGATGCGCTGCTGCATCTCCTTGCCAGGCTACTTGGCTTGGTTTGGCCAGGCTTTTAGCTTGGAGTAGCTTTGAAAGATTCAGGTTGTGTTCTTGTCCATCTTCTATCATTTATTGACTTGAAAGCTGGCATTAACAGCCCTGTATTTGCATTTGGTGCCAAGGATGTCATTGGGAGCTTGGAGGATCAGAAGCATCGCACCCATCTCGTACTGCTTGAAGATGCTGACTTCAACACAGAGCAGAACTACAGCTTCAAAAGTGTTTCCTCCTTAGAACAGACACTTCAGTGATGTTTCTTGCTCCTGTGAGAGTTGAGTGGTGGAGAGAGATTTGGGTTTTGTTAGGAATATATCCTGTTAGAAATCCTTGCAGGCCTAGTGTTGATGTGAAGGCAAAAGGCAGTGTCTGAAGCAGTTGCAAGGTACTATTTTCAACCCTTTGTGGGCTTGGTGGTTTGTTTTGATGTGGTTTCCAACTCGCCTGTCATGGGGAAGGTGTTTAAGGGTGAGTTGCTGCAGCAATACTCTCTCTTTGCACCCAAAGGACAGGATTTCCTTTCTAGTTCATAGCAGCATTTCTAGGTGGAAAAGCAACCAAAGAAACAAAAACAGAGTCTCCAATTGAAAGCATCAGCTGGAATTAGACACGCTCTTTCCCAGGTTGGTGCAGAGATGGGGACAGCACAGCCAGTGAGGAGCAAATGATCCCAAATTCCATTCCAACCTGTTCCTCATCCACAGGGAACTGTTGCTTCTGTATCAGATGAGGGCTTCATGTGGCTGCTTGACCCGGGTTTCATGCGTGGCTCCTGTAAGGGTTTGGAAGTGATGGAGTGTGCTGGGAGAGCTGGATGGTTCCAGTTGACAAGATAATGAACTGAATAAAACACTGGGGAAAGGGAAATCCATGATAAATCCACCTCTCACAGCAGTGGAGGAGATGGATAAAAACTCCTTTTCTCCTCCTGACAGCGGGATTTGTCTCTCCTTGTTCACTGCAGGGAGATGGGGTGAGGATGCTGCTCCATCACAGCCCTTGTGCGTGGTTGGGGGCAGAATCAGATTGGTTTGGGTTGAAGGGATCTCAAAGCTCATCCAGTTCCAAACCCCTGCCACTAGAGCAGGATGTTCCAAGCCCCATCCAACCTGGCCTTGAACACTGCCAGGGATGGGGCAGCAGTGCCATGTCCCTTTGCCAGGCTGTGTCTCCCTTCAGTGCTGCTAAATGGCTGTTGAGGCTTCATGTTCAACCACTGATGATGATTTTTGAGTCCATTGGGCTCTGGTTCCCTCCTTGGGGATGATGAGGGCCCTTCTACCTCTCCTGTTGCTGAAGCCATCATCCAGCTGGATGCCACTAAGTACAAATCCCAGCTCCCAAATCCGGACCCTGCTGTTTCTTGCGTTGCTCTATTCACGCAGATGTGATGTAGTCTTATATATAGCCTGAAATCAGTGAAACGCACACACTGGTGAGATCAGTTGGGGTCACTGGAGTGGGCTGGCTTGGGTGCTGCATGGGCTGTGCTGGCAGTGCATTAGCAGAGAAGCAGGGCAGGACATAAGGTGCATCGGGAAAGCAATTTAATGTGAGCCACAGACCGGAATAACAAGGGTGGTGGTGAGGCAGGGTTGGGGGTGTCACTGGAGCCAAGCAGCCCTCAGCGTAATGCCATTAAGGGTGTCCTGCAAAGCATGAAGGAGCCGTGCTGAGGTCAGGCTGGCTCCTGGCGTTGCCCAGAAGCTTGGAAGAGGTCAGCCTCTTGCTTTCAGTGCGCTCCCAACTCTTTCTTTCCGTGTCTGATGAATAAATCATGCAGTTTGCCCAAGACTCCCTCCGTCCCCACCCAAACACAAACATCCCCCGTCAGTGCCACTTTGCAAGTGGCAAAGCTGCTCCCTCTGACAATCAATTACCCTCCAGAGATGAAATTATTGTTTAATGGCTTTTGGAACAGGCTCCTGCTCTGACATTCATCACAATCAATAATGCATCAACGGGGACAAAAGAAATTACCTGCCTCCTGCTAAGTGAAAGAGTCCATTTGTATTCTTCACGGCCCCTTCACGCCCACTGAGCCGGCAACCGCAGGTGGATTGTGCCGGTGGCACCGGGAGCAAGTTTGCTCCAACTTCATCTTCCTGGCTCTCAGCAGCAGGGATGGGTGTGAGAACGAGGGTGGAGGTGATGGAGGATGCACAGGGATGAGGGATGCAGGGGAGAGGATGGTTTGGGAAAGGCTTTCCTTTCTGCTCTGCTCTCGTGAGACCCCACTTGCAGCACTGTGTGCAGTTCTGGTGTCCTCAGCATCAGAAGGAGATGGAGCTGTTGGAGAGAGGCTACGAGGATGCTCAGGGACTGGAGCACCTCCTGTATGGAGCCAGGCTGAGAACATTGGGGCTGTTCAGGCTGGAGAAGAGAAGCTGCGTGGAGACCTCAGAGCAGCTTCCAGTGTCTGAAGGGGGCTATAAGGATGCTGAAGAGGGGCTCTTCATCAGGGACTGTAGCGATAGGACAAGGGGTGATGGGTTCAAACTGGAACAGGGCAATTTCAGGTTGAAGATAAGCTCTGTACAGTGAGGGTGGTGAGGTGCTGACACAGGGTGCCCAGAGAAGTGGTAAAATGCTCCATCCAGTGTTCAAGGCCAGCTTTGGACAGAGCCTTGGGTGACATGGTCTAGTGTGAAGCCTCCCTGCCCATGGCAGGGGGTGGGATCTGGATGATCTTAAGGTCCTTTCCAACTCAAACCGTTCTATGGTTACTGAGGACATTATATATGGAGCTAATGCACTGGTGTGGGATGCCAGGGATGTGAAGGCAAGGGTAGCTAGGACCATGGTGAGGGAGCTGAGGATATCCCCAAGTAGCATCATTAAGCCTGGCTCGGGCTGCCTTGAGGCATCCTCTCAAGCGGGGATCCCTGCTCTGTGGCTGTAGCTCAGTTCTTATCTCCAATAAGGCAGGAAGCAGCTTTTGGTCTTTGCTTAAAGCTAAGAGGGCAAAGCGTCCTCCGAGGGCTAGCTCTGATGTCTGTAACTCATCTCCTGAGATGTGGGATGATATCAGCGTGTCCCTGCAAAGGGATCGGCGTGATCGATGCATCTGCAATGTGAGCAGCCCGTCTCTTAATGTGTCAGCATCATGCTGTGTCTGCAGCCGGGCTTCCAGGTTATTCCAGGCACTCAGCGGGGGGACCACGGCTCCAGCGTGTGTTGCCGCAGCATTAGGGAGCTGTGCTGCATCCCGCAATCCCCCCAGATCCAGTTGTTACAACAGGCTTGGGTATCTGCAGGGAAAAGTTTGGAGGGGGGGGGGGTGTCTGCTTTTAAACCTACAGCTAAAAAGCTCAACCACTTCTCCTTTGCCCTAAGTGGAACTGTTGGGAGCAAGGTGGTGATGGAGCAGGTAGGACCAAGTGAGCTACACATGGTGGTGAGGGTCCCTGTCCCTGCTGTTGGAGTCTGGAAGGGGGGGGAAAGCCCCAAATTCCTAGTTCTTCCTTCTACTGCTTGATGAAAGAGCATCTTTGATAGGGAGCCTGTATCCATGAAGAGTTGTGGATCCACTGGGTGATGCTCTATGGCCAAAAGCAATTGATTTCTCCATTCCCGCAGTGTGGTGTTGGCTGTTGTGGGGCTCCTTTTCTTGCATCAGGGGTATCAGGGCTGAAGAGTATCCTGTGCAGCATCAGTGCTGAGTAACACCATTCAAGGGGAGGATTGCATAGCAGAAAGAAGCCTTTCTGTGGTTATTTTAGGGCTCTGAACTGGCTCTGTGCTTAAAGGTGGGTTGAGCAAAGGGGTTCACCTCCCTGTTTGGCTCTGAAATGCATCCTTTAGAGCAGAGCCTCGTGGTTTGGCCTTGCTAGAGCCCATCCTTTGCTGTGTGAGTGAGGAGCAAGCCTGGAGAGGAGGAAAGGAAGCAAACGGCATTCCCACTGGCATGGTGTTTAGCTGTAATCTAACATGACTTTCCCCTCTGGTGGCAAAGGGGGGCACATGATGTTAACATTCATTATCATGTCATATTCGATTGACTGCCAGGACGCATTATGCTTCCTCCTCTAACGTGCTGAACGCTGACAAACCCCATTCCGCAGCTCCGCAGAGCTTTGTGCCTCCCGATGCTCGTGCTGTGATGGGGAGGTGGAAGGCCATGGATGCACGTGTAATGAGTGTCATTCCCGGGTGGAAGGCTTTCCCCTTGGCACTGCTCACGTTGCAGCTGCATGGATAGAGCCTTTGCCAACATAAATTAACAATAATACTAATATGATAAGCAGGATGCAGGGGGAGAGATAACACTGGGGTGTGCATGAGTGTGCTACCAGGCTAGCGTGGAGCAAAGCAGGAAGGTGATGAAATGGATTCCTGAGGCTCAGTGCTTGAGGATGGGAAATGCTGCCTGTAATCCTGGAGGACACCTTGTGTTTCTGTGCCCCACGAGGAAAACAGGCATTTGGAAAGGGAGGAAACCCCCGTTTGCTCCCTGTGCAGTAGGTGTGGAGCAGGAACACTCCTTTTTCCCACCACCAGGGTCGAATTTAAACCAGGCAAGGGGGAGCAAATCCCTGCATTTCACTGCACAAATGTGTATTTAATGTGGATACACACAGGGACTGCGTGCAAGTAGCCAGTGACACCTTGTGTACCTTGCCTGCCTGATGCTTTTCCCATTGATGAAGCTTTATTCTTGATTATCTGGGGGTTTGGAACTAGATGATCTTAAGGTCCTTTCCAGTCCTAACTATTCTATGAATACTTGGAGAGCTGAAGCAGAAACCCAACAGCTGGGCTTTAATGAGGGTTATATAGAGAATGACATTCTGAACTGTTCAGCAATCCAAGCAGGCTGAAGCATCTCCCATCAGTGGTCCCTTCAACCTGTAGCTCCTACACACTTGGCCCTGGTCTCCATACAGCATGTATTCAGACAGCCTAAAACCCTCATAACCCCTTCTGGAGTTATCTCCAGTGCAGCCCTATAAACCCACACAGCATTCCCCTGTCTGCTCCCAGGCTGAGCTTCCTGCAGCTCCCCAAACTTCACCCAAGCTCCCTATTGATCCAGTGGGTGATGAAGCTGTTTGAATCAGCGCTGCCATATTGGTAGTATCCAACTGTCATTTTTTCTCCCAGGATCTTAAAAGGATTTAGAGCTGTCAGCTATATCCTGCATATTTGCTCCTAATAATCAATATGGATTTTCTGGTCGGGCCGTCCATCTCGATGCCATGCCTTATTTGTTGTGAGATTAGAATCTCGATGAGCTTATCAAGCAGAGCACATCTTTCCCTCATGCATCTGCACGTGTATGCATACAGAGAGCCCCTGGGAAGATAATGATGTTGCTTCTGCTGCAAAATATAGTGAGTTATGGGCTGCAGCTGCAAAAAATCCCCAGCTTTGCTCTTACTTTAAGGTAACATGCCATTAATATGGGGAAGGAGGAGCCCTGGGATGCTGCTTCCCATCGGCACGGAGCTGGTCATGAACTTAACATATGTGGCTAATATGTTCTGTGTGGCATTACCTGGCTAAGGAATAAGTGGTACTCTTATGTTGGGAGTTGTTTTGGGTCTTTTCAAGCTTATTAATGGTTTTGGGGAGGGTATGGTAGGGTCTAACTGGAGACAAGCTCTTGTTTCCTAAGCAGGCAATGATTTCCTCTAAGGAGCCTCAGCAGAGATAACATTAGAACAAAAGGTGATTGAATGTGACTAAAAATGTCCCTAAGAAAATAGAGGGTTTTACCCAAACTGTTAGAAAAAGTCGATTTTTTGCCCATTTTTGACAGAAAGCTGCCAGATAAGATGCTTCAAATCGGCTTATTGAATTATAAACCAGCGACATTTCCAAGCCGAACGCTCGGGTTTGAAGTGAAATGCTGAGATATTTCATTTTGACATCTCCCAATTGATGTTTCTGGGCACTTTGTGCACACCTCGTGGAAGAGAGATTGGGGTGGATGGGGGAACGTGAGGCATTAAAGGGACTGGATTGCTGAACAGATCCAAAACGCCATTCTCTAGACAACTCTCATTAAAACCAAGCTGTTGGGTTTCTGCTTCATCTCTCCATCACTATTCATAATCATGGCCCAAAGGGCCCATCAACCTGATATTTATTTTACTAAGTGTGGCAAAGGTCCCATTGGGTTTTGCATGTTGGAGCCATTGGAAGGCTTTTATGGAATATTAAGATTTTCCTCTTCTTTGCCATTCAAATCTTCCTGATGATTGAAATGAACTTCCCGGATGGGAGAATCTCTTCTGCTTTGTAGTGGCTTCATATCCCCCTTTTTTTTTTGTTGTTATTGGGATAAAAATCATTTCCCTCTGGGGGAATTTCTGAGGGAAAACGTGATAAATCGTTCTTGATTGCACACAATTCAATGTGGAGTTAAGCAGGGTAATAACGTTGCTGCTCCTGCCAGAAATAGCTGTTGCAGCTGAGAGGGAGTTGAATTGCTTTGGTTCATTTTGGGGTTTTTCTCATTCCCTGACATTAGGACGGAGGAAATGGGGGTCCCCATAGATCCTGGAAAGGATTTAGGGGAGGAAAACCATATTGGAGCCATCTCTGATTCCTCCAAGCAGTCACTTCGGGTGTGTTGGCTTCAAAATCTCTTCTGGTAGAGGATACGCAGCGCATTTGGACTTGGTCTTTCCCTCATGCTTGCTCCTCATCACCCCATCTAGGATGTCTTGGCCATGGGTTGGGATTTGTGTTCCCCATTTTCTGCAACAGGAATGCTTTCAGCAGCAACCTAAAGAGGGGAATATGCATGGGGATAAGACTGGAATGCTGGAATATGCACCAAAAAGTGCCTTTAAAAAAGAGAAGAATCAATAAAACCAAGGGGGGAGAAGGAAAATGAACCATCAAACGCAATGGCAGTGAAAGACAAAGTGAAGTTCTGCTTCTCAAGCACCTTTTGTGGCTGTCTCTGCACATCCCCCTTGGATTTCCTCTCAGTTTGGGGGCTGGAAGAGGGGGGCACAGAGCTGTGGCTGAGCAAAGCTGAGCCAAAGATGCTTCGTATGGTAATAACCCCTCCCCAGAGCCCCCGAGTGCGCGCACATGAAAGCCCTGCCTCTGGCACTGCTGATTATACAGCCTCTAATTGTCTCCCATGTCTGCTCACACCATAAATACTGGAGGAAGGAGAAGCCTTGATACTCCTTGCTGAGCCAGCCACGTTCCTATAATAACCCCCAGTTGCATTTGGGAAGGAAGAGATGGGTACAAGTGAGGTGCGTGGGTCCATCCTACCTGGGGATGGACCACTGAGCTCTCAGCTCTGGTATTGATGCTGATGCCTGCAGGGAGAGGACCTGTGTTTGGGTTAGTTTTGGGTAAAGCTTCAGCTTAGCTGCCTGCACTCATTAAAGCTTTTAGCTCAACATCTCTAATGCTAAGCCTCAGTGTATTAACTCGCGACTTCCTTATGATCGGGGCATAAACATACACTAAGCTCTTACTGCAAAGAAAACATTGGATGCTTCCCTTAATAAAAGACAAAAGTAGGAGATATCTTAGCAGCGTTTTAATACCTAAAGAGGCCAGTAAGAAAGCTGGAGAGGGGCTTTGGGTAAGGGATAGGACAAGGGGAATGGCTTTAACCTGCCAGAGGGAAGACTGAGACCATTCTGTGATTATCCTATAGCTGAAGCTGTTCTTTTGCTGTGATTTATACCTGGGACCTTCTTTTGTCCTGGGATGCCTGGCATTATCCCATCACAGCCCTGAGGATGATGAGGAGGGAGATATCCCTGTGTGCTCCTTGCTCTCAGGGTCTGTTTGCAAACACCTCATCAGCTGCTCAGTTCCACATGACAAATACTTGAGGCAAGTGCTGCTCTTGCATCGTGCACGTTTGCAAAGCAGCAATTGATCAGAGTGATTTTTATTCTCATTAAGGCAAATTAAAGCACGAAGCTGGCAATGGGAAGGGAGAAGGAGAAAAAAAAAACCCAACAAAAACACCCAAGAATAAAATTGGTGTGCATGAAATATTTATTAAAAACAGCCATTGTAATAAATATTTGAAACGTGGTTGTTAATGTTCAATCATATCAATGTCAAGTGCATGTTACACATGGTCTGTCGTGCTAATTGGGTACGGGGGTCAAGCGATGTTGGGTGCCTGGTGCTGGGCCAGGGCTGATGGTGATGCTTTGCTTTTGGAAGCTGCAAATGCTGTAGATGGTGGGAATAAGCAGAAGAGGAGCCCCAAGAGGGGCTGGCTGCAAGTGGCTCTTGAGCACCCATGTCCATATCGCAACCCAAATGCCTCCATGCAAAAGCTGATGAGTATTTCCCAATAGAGTATAAAAACTGTGATTTGGGATAATTATCCCTAAGGAGGTGTAAGATAAGGGCTTTTGCTGCAAACCCCCCCCTCTGCATGTGATGCAAAGCAAGGAAATAAACCTCCAAACTGGGATAACAGCCCCAGGGGGAAAATCAATACAAGAAGGGGCAGGAGAAGTTAAAACTGGCTGCAGAGGGGAGGTGGTTGTGGGTAGCAGCTCCCAAGTGATGAGCAGTGTGAAGGACACAGGGCTTTTCCTCAGGGATACTATTTGGCTCTTTATTGGGACCTTTGTGTTGATGTGGGAATCTGTGCAGGATGGAGGGGTGAATGGCTGTGTGTGACCCCAGAGGCTTAGAGTGCATTTGGGATATATCCATCTCGACAGTGGGATGTGACAGCATGAACCTTGGGATGGAGCTGGGTGAGAGGAACCAGCTGAGATGGCTCAAAGGAAAACCCAATGTTGGTCCATTTTGCATGGTTATCCCCATGCTATCAATGCCTTAGGGAGGGAAAGCATGCACAAAAGGGTCACTTAGTAACAGAAGCAGTCTTGCATTTGCTTGAAATATCCTTTATATTTATTAGAAACCCACAGAGCAAAACCAGCTTGAAAGGGAAGCAAAACACTTGGTTAAATCCCAAACCTGATTCCCTGCTTTTCCCCATTTTCTTACAAGAGGTGGCTGGTGCTTATGGATGTGAATGTGCTGCCTCAGATGAGTAGGGCAGAGACAAGAGCATCCTTTGCTTTGCTTGTAAACCTATTGCTCCCATTATTTACTGGGAGTAATGCCCATCTGTGCCTCAGTTTCCCTGCCTTGGATGTTGTTATTTAATACAGATTTACTTGGAGAGTGGTAGTAATGACTTAATGTGCAATTACTCAGTGTAGTAGGAGCATAAAGCATGCAAAGCACTCAGGAGCTGCATGCATGAAGCTCCTGGCTCTGCTTCATCCTATGGTCCTCATCCCTGGAGGAGGATCCTGCTGCCACGTCGCTCACCTCAGCATCCTCCTAGCAGAGCTGCGACCTGTAGTAGTTCTACTCCATCCAGCCCCCTTTGTGAAGCACATCTGAGTGCTGCCAGCCCTCCAGTGCTGAGTGGTGTAGTGGGTGGTTTTGAGCAATATCTGAAGCAAGCAAGTAAATAAATGGTAATTTAGTCATGGACCCATCCCAGCCTCCCATAAAAGCTGGTGCAGACCAGATTTACAGCACCGTGCTGAGATGCTTTTATGTGAAACAGAGCTTCAGAGGGGAAGCCATCTATCAGGCGAGGAGTGAATGAGATTTAAAAGGCAGCTTCCTTTTGTTCCCTAATAGGTTGGCCACTTTGGTGCGAAAAGTGGGGGAGGCGGGAAGGGGAAGGTGTTGGGAATGACATTGCTAATAGCATCCCTGCGCCCCTGTTTGGGTAATAGGCTTTAAACAGTGAAGGAGGTGAATCCTCTTAGTTCCTGTGTTGATTTTCTCCATCACTGTGCGTTTGTCAATTGGGGCTGACTTTGCTGCAAGCTGTAAAGAACCAGATGGGGAAGGAGAGACCCTGAGTCCTCCTTGGTGCAGGGAAACTCCGATGTCCCCAGGCTCCAGCTCTCCTATATGGAGTTTGCTTTTCGAACTGGTGGTCTTGGGTCTCTCTCGTCCTCTCCAGCAATCCTTGCTCTGTGCTGGGGCTGGGAGCTGAGGTCTGGCACTGGCCACCCTATCCCTAGCAGTGTTCAAGGCCGGGTTGGATGGGGCTTGGAGCAACCTCCTCTAATGGTGTCCCTGCCATGGCAGGGGTTGGAACTGGATGAGCTTTAAGGTCCCTTCCTTCTTGGTGCAGAGCACCAAGCAGGACTCTCCGGGACCTCTCCTTTGGGGAGCTCAGAGCCACCCAAATAGGTGCCACTTCCCCACCTTGTTCCCTGTCTGCATGCACAAATCCTTTCCATGCTATAGCACAGCAATGAGGACATCATCCCCCCTTCCTTGTCCCCGGGCAGCCCTTGCTCCGTGCTCCCGCTGGCTCCATCCCAGCTCCAACAGGATCCAAACAGGGCATCGCTGCCTCGGAGCTGTCTGTGACTCAGCCCTGTTATAAAGCTGTCTGGAGGCTGTAATTCTCTAAGAACCTGGCTTAAGCTGGAGCTATTTATCTCTTGCCCCTTGGGACAGCGAAGGGTTGGGGAGGGGAAAAAGAAGGCATTGAGAGGAAACCGGGATCCTGCAGGAATTGGGTGCTTTGTGCTTCTCCTGCGGTGCCAGCAGCCCTTGGGATGGTCCCTCTGCTCCCCCTTCCCTCAGACCCTGGTGTTGAAGCGACAGCAAAGTCTGCTTAAGCACGAGCATCCCCTCCCTTGGGAAGGGATGGGAAACGCTGCGGCTGTCATGTAACATCTGCGCCGTGGCTGGAAGGTGCTGGGGTGTTTGAGCAATAAGCGTGTTACAGGGGACTCGATTAGAGGGAAGCAGTACAAGATGTGCTGGGGAAACAAGTTGTCTGCACGATGCCGTATCCAGATCGACACAAATCAGCCCCTTAGATGAGAAAACAGCTTCGAAGCAGGCAAAACCTTTGGCTTTGCAGTTTGGGTTTGCAATGACTCAGCAGTGCAGGGGCTGCCTTTTCCCAGCCTGGAGAACAGGTAAAAGGAGAAGGCACAAAGCAAAGGGCAATGCGATGTTTTGGGGTGATCAGAGGCTATTCCGGCTGAATAGGTTTTCCCTTTCTTCCTTGTTTAGATGTAAGCCAGGACTAAGAGTTGGAAGCCTGGGACACCTCTGGGATCAGGGACTGTGAGGGGAAGCAATTCCCCATTCTGCTCAGAGGCGCAGGCTGGAGCAGCGTCTGGCTGAACGCGTATAGGATATGATTTCAACCATTATTCTAACTGTCCTGTACCACGTCGGGTAACAAAGACATCAATTTAAACCCCTTACAAGTGGCAATTACCTAATAAAATGCAGTAAGGATCTTCCAACTTGGCAGTAAAATGAACATTCCTGGGTTTTAATTAATAGCCCAAGCCTGAATGGCTCTTCTATGTCCAGTGCAGGAGGACTGGCTGTGCATGATCATGCATGCAGACAGGGTAAGGCTAGGAAAAAGGAGTCAATTCACTGCAAAAGGGCTCCATGCCTGCAGGACAGATGGGTGCTGGAGGTGTTGAGCAGCAAAGGGGATGTGTAGAGTCCAGTCTGTGGTGCAGAGTGAGTGATGAGACTGCTGTGCTGTCATAGAATCAGACTGGGTTTGGGTTGGAAGGGACCTTAAAGCTCCCCTCTGGCAGGTTAAAGCCATTCCCCCTTGTCCTGGCCCCACAGACCCTTGTCCAAAGCCCCTCTCCAGGTTTCCTGTAGCCCCTTTTAGGTGCTGAATGCTGTCCCTGTGGGTCATCTGCTCCTGATGCTGCTTCCCATGGACCGAGCAGCATCGCAACCCCATCACATACACGATATATGTGGGAGCCTGAAAGCTCCTTGCAGCTGATCCAGCAGCTCAGGGCCCTTTGCAAAACACTTGTTACAGGATCCATGTGTCTTTGCCGTCACCCCTTCTCCCCCCTCCCCCCCCCCCCCCAAAGGGTGATGCTGTGCTCTTCGGTTACATTACCCTTATTTGCTCAATGCCATGCAGTCCCCATGTGGGCCGGGTGCCAGCAGGGTCCCTTCCCTTCTGGAATTGAGCTCCGCGATGCTGCTGCCTCTGGGGATTTGGGTGAGCTCTCCCTCGCTGTTCCAACAGCACACGCAGGCAGTGTTTGATCCAGTGTAAACCCGGCTGCTACAGAGTCAACCTGTCAAACCCCACGGAACAAATCGGAGGTGGCAGGGTGACTTTATACCTCGCCGTCGCCGTGCATTGTGTAACCGCAGGGTTTCTGATGTGCGACAAGAAGCCCTAGAGCTAGGCTGACTTGTGCTGTCAAACCCCGGGTCCTTTCTTCCTCGCTTCCCATCCCGTTTCCCTCTGCAAACCAGTCGCTCGTGGCTAGCTGGCAAGGTGCCTGGTGGAAGCGAGTGGCTGATGGAGGGGCCTCCAGTGCGCTTCTCAAGGGGGGTTAGCTCCATCAGATGGAGAGGTCTGGCAAGATTGCTTTTGTCGGAGGGGGGAAAAGGGGGGAGAAGCACAATCTGCCTGCAAAGTGCATGTTGGAGAAAGGGGAACCAAACTGCTGTGTTTAGGAAAGCCAATTTCCCCTCGGATAGGGGAGCAGCGGGGTGAGGATGCGGCAAGTTCAGGCTGGTGCTTCCCCAGCTAATTGTATTGACAAAATAACGCAAGGATTTGCATGCCCTTGTTCTTGTTGTGTATAAATGGGAGCAAATAGGAACCTACGTGACTTTCTGTGCGTGGTGTTGCTCTTCTCAGGCCATTTGGAGCTGGGAAATGATGGGAAAGAGGTTTCCTTCCCCACTGTGCGCATGGAGGAGGGAGGGGATGGTGGGATGGGGTTTACTCCTTCCCATGCCACTGACACAGAGAAGCCTCACACCATCTGTTGTGAGCATCCCCTGATGCTCTTTATTTTAAGGGGTGGGCTTTGATTAAAGAGCGTGAACCTGCTTCATTGTGCTCCAAAGTGTCACTTTTTGGGTGGTTTTCCTTTATATTTGGTAAATCTGCTTCTTCAGCCTGTTTCCAGTGCAGTGTGGGAATCCCTTCCCTTCAGCTTCCCTTCTTTCATAGGGTGGTTCATCACATGCTTGTGTGCAAGTGTGATGGAGTGTGGTGCTCCATGAAAAGTAATTGCTTAACATGCTTGCTGATCCCAAATCTGGGATCAAGCTGGCAATACTCAAGCGGTTTGGAGCATCCTGCCTCTCTTTGCAGTCAGTTTGGGGCTGTGCATCACTCGCGATGTGTTACCGGAGTTCTGCAGGGCATCTTTGGCTCATTCAGGCTTGTGGAACCCAGATTTGAGGCTTGTGGCTGCTGTTGCAGGATGGAATGTGGGATCTGCTCTGGAAAAGCCTTGCAACCACATGAACAAAGGGGTCACTGCAAATAGCTCTGCTTTGAGGATGCAGGGATGGAAAAGAGGAGCTAAATGACCTGTGCTGCTGCTTTCTGGGTACCTTTGGGGTCCTTTGTGCAAACCCTTGACTCCCTCATCCCCTGCCAGTGCTGTGCAGGAGGGAACCATGCTGCTGAACAGCCCTTTTGGCATTCCTATCTATCCCTCCCTTTTCCAGGGCAGCGCTGGCGCAGGAGGGACGGGTAACTTTGGCGACAGGAACGAGAAGCCAGGAGCCCTTCATAAAATGTCACTGATGTGGAAACGCGGGATCAAATGAGTAGCAATTCGTGTGTCACCGCATGAGAGAACAAAACCCTCTACCGAGGAATTAAAGCCATAAATATCCTACAGAGCCCCTTCCTGCTAACACGTTCCTGACATCTGGAGTGGCAGCCCACTGGAACCTATCTGCTGTCAAAGAGCTGTTGCAATTAAGTCGTGAATGCAGAGGGGAGAAGGGGGAAAACAACTTTTTAAATGACTTGGCAGGTGATGGAAAACCAAAACACCCTTTTTCCATTAACGAGAGCAAATTTGCCTTAAAAGGAACTGGGTTAGAGACTATGGAAGTTAATTGTCAGAGTCATTCAGTCAGCCTTTGGTCTCCTTGGGGCCGGTGTGGGAGCGATGGAGGGTCTGCGGTTGGGTTCTCACCTTGGTCTGTGCTACTCAGGCTTTTCTGCTCCACTGTGGGCATACAATGGTGTGGGAGCGCAGCAGTGATGAGGTTTAGGGAGAATCCCTGTGCCAGGCAGGAGACTGTGGGGTTTTTGTGTGTGGAATGCTGCCCGGTGCTCCCATTGAATAGTGAAGGATGGGGAGGGGACTAAGAGCTATTGGTCTGGGTGTTCCGCAGGGGACAGAACACCTGGGGCGGGGGGGGGGGGGGGGGGGGGGACAGACTTGTGGGACAGTACCTTGAGTTGTGTCCTTAGGAAGCTGGAGGAGCGTGTCCCTGTCTTGGGTTCTAGGAGCAAATAGGAAAGACCCAATGTGAGCATTGCCTTGCTCCATGGGGGAGCTCAGCCTTGGAGATGGGAAGGGCTACGTGGCTTTCACTCCTTGCTCCTAAATTGCTGTGCTCAATCACTGGGGTTTTCTCTGCCAGCATAAGGATGTGCTGTGGTCCCCATGCTTTGGGGGTGCCCCTGTCCCTCTTGCAGTGCTGCATTTCAGATGCGTTAACCGCAGCATCCATACCAAGCCTTTCCCCCCCTCACAAACACAGCACAGGACAAGGGCTTGTGATGGGGGTAAAGGTTTTCCCGACCCATCCCAAGGCTGTGCAAGCACTGCAGCAGTGCTGCCTGCGGAGCCTCATTGGAATTCCGCGTGGATGCTCGGTGCCATCCTGCTCGCTCGCCTCTCGGTGCTCCTCGGAGGTGGGACTGTGCTCGAGGCAATTTGCATTGCTGGAGGTGTCACAAGCAGATCTAGTGGCAAGCCGTGTCTGGCAGGGAATTCATTTGGTCGGGGTTTCACTCCCTCCTTTCCAATCTGCCTTGATTGCGAGGGCAGCATCGAGCTGTGCCGCTAGCTCAGGACCAAACCCAGCAGCAGGCTTGGTGTTGGTCAGTTTTCCCCCTTCCCTGCCCCATTGCTTGGCTTATCTCTCCACTGGGAGACATGTACGTGGCTATTTGTCTCGCTGGCCATCTGAAGCAGAATTGATCCCGGATGCTGCGGATGACCAGGCTGAGCTCAGGGATAATGAGCTGCAGTTAATCTCCCAAGTCCAAAAGTGCTTCGGTGACTCTTTACCTTCCTGTTCCTTAAAGCATCTGTAAATGGAGCCAGTTTTCCAAAGGGAAGCACCCAGTGCTGTTTGAAGAGGGGTCCTGTTGGGGTAACGAAGAGGCTGGTTGAAAACTGCCCGTCACTTTGGGCTGCAGTTTGCTCCATATGAACTTACTCCATTGGTGTTGAGCAAACTGTTTTCTGTAGCGTTGTTCTTCCCCCCCCATAATATGCACAGACACGGTGGGAGAAATAGCTCAATAACCTGCACAAGTGGTTGTGGATGCTCTAGTGATCACTCCCTTTTCCTTTGCACGTGGAAAACATAGAATCAGCCTGGTTTGAGTTGAAAGGGACCTTAAGGTTCATCCAGCTCCAACCCCTGCCACGGGCAGGGACCCCTTCCACTAGAGCAGCTTGCTCCGAGCCCCTGTGTCCAACCTGGCCTTGAACACTGCCAGGAATGGGGCAGCCACAGTTTCTCTGGGCACCCTGTGCCAGTGCCTCAGCACCCTCACAGGGAAGAGCTTCTGCCTAAGAGCTCATCTCAGTCTCCCCTCGGGCAGGTTCAAGCCATTCCCCTTGGCCTGTCCCTACATCCCTTGTCCAAAGCCCCTCTCCAGGTTTCCTGCTGCCCCTTTAGGCACTGGAGCTGCTCTAAGGTCTCCCCTTCAGGAGCCTTCTCTTGTCCAGGCTGCCCCAGCCCAGCTCTCTCAGCCTGGCTCCAGAGCAGAGCTGCGCCAGCCCTTGGAGCATCATCATGGGTTTCCTCTGGCCTCACTCCAACAGCTCCATGTCCCTCTTATGTTGGGATCAGGCAGGAATTTGCCCTTTCTTCAATGCTCACCTTGCAGCATCAACCGGGTTGCCTGGGCTAAAGACCCATCCTCTTGTATCATCCTGGGTAAATAATATTGAGTGTTTAACTGAGATCAAATGGTCTTTGTGTCCATGTGGTCATTTCAGGCCAGTCTGTAGTGTCTGGGAATTCGACTCCCCCGTTTGGCCTGCAGCAGCTCTGGGCAAGTTGCTTGCAGCAAGTAGTTTATTCACCCCTAAACATGGGTTTGTGCTGATCCAAGCGCATATTGAGCCAGGAAAAGGGGAATTAAACACACAAAGAGGCAAATGGTTTCCAAATGGAGCAGGGTTCCTATCAAGCCACTTCTACAGGGTGGTATTAAGGGATGCTGAAAGAAGAAAGCCATTTGGAAGCTGTGTATTTCAGCTGGTTCAACCGTTTGGTCATGTTTGAAACACAAGTACATGTATTGAATTGACCTGTTAGGTTGGTGGCGTGTTCTTTTGGGTTTTATCAGAAGGCCAAATGTCCTGTATGTGTTCCCTCTATGGGAAAATTTGGGGAAAGGCATTTAAATGGGAATTTTGCTATTGGAGCACCTTTTTAGACCAAGATTAAATTCAGATGCGGATGATGCAGGGTCCCAAGGAGTCATTGGAAGCTTTATTTCAATGTGAAGACCCACTGGCTATTAAGGAATGGCTTAACCTTTTCCTTCCACCTAGGAGATTGAGGTCTATCCCTGCTCCAGCTGTTTTGCAGCTGGTTTATGGGCAAGAACCAGCCTTAACTCTCTCAAGGTCACCTCAGTGGTGGTGTTCATGAATGCTTGGCTTCCCCAATAGCCAGCTTGGGATGCCGAGCAAAGCTGAAGGACATCTCCTTCTGCCCCTTCCAAGCCCTTAGGGCTCACATCACACATCCCTTAGGCTACTTGGGAGATTGGGAACTGGCAATTCCCTAATAAGAAAGGACCCGGCAATGCAGAGCGTGGGGACTGTGGTGTCTGGGCATGTTTATAGCACAGAGCCTGATTATTTATAGACAGCTCTGGAAGTCTTTTTGCTACGTCTTACTCAGCAGATGTGATGTTTCCTTTGGGATGGCTGCTCAGATACGTGCCACTCTCCATCCTGAAGCTTTGGCTTCGAAGGCCACTCAATGCATTCATCTATGGGATTCCGAGTCCTGGGGGAGGCACCTTAGCATCCGCTCCCCAAAGTGTATGCCTGCCCTATAGGACAAGGGCTCCCTAGAGAGAGGCAGCTGCAGGGATGAGGGGCTTGCTTTGAACGGGGTGAGAGGCTGCCACAACATTTATAGGGATAAAAAGAGAACGTTGATGATGGGTTTGTGTTGTTTAATGCTGACATCCTGAGGTCAAACTGCTCCTCTCCAAGGGAAGCACAGCAGCATCAGTCTAACACAGCGATCTCCAGCTCTGTAGCTTTGCTGTATGATTTATAAGCCACAAGGGTCAAAAAGGGTTGTTTTTCCTCTGAAAATACTAGGGAATATTTCGATCCTTTAGTTTCCTTGTTGCTTTCTCTTGTTCATTTTAACTTCAGTTTTACTACATCAAAGCACTGGAGTTGAGCTCTCGTGGTACCCGTTTGCAGGATTCAGTATCCTCCTTCATTTGGCTGCTAGATGTGGTTGCTCTACAGCAATAATACATCACATAGGCACTGTCCCACATCCTTCTAGAGCTCCTCCTGTTCGAAATAGATGGCAAAATACTATTAATGTATGCAATGTGTTGTATTATCTAACACAGGAGCAAGAAATCCATCTTCAAGCCACTTGGCAATGAGTGGCATGGGCTTTGTCAGTGCTCAGAGCAGCTGAAATCCAGGGCTCCACAAGCACTGGGACACAGAATGACTTTGCCAGCCCTGAGCCCTGCTGTGGTGCTAGGGAAATGTATGTCATCCCTCCCTGGGGCCATAAAACTGGTGCTGAAGGGTGAATATCGCTGCACTCAACTGCTTGGAGCATTGAGACCAAACGGCACCGTGTGAACTCCTGATGGGGTCAAAAAGTAGAACTCCCTCTCAGTGAAGATTTGCAAGTGATGGAGGGGTTTGTTTCATCTTGCATTTGCAACTCTAATGTATTCTTCCCCTGCACTCCCACCCACTCCTCACACTCAACCCCAGACTCTACTCACACGGCTATCAGTGTCACTTCTGAAACGTGTCTTTCCTTAAAAATCCAGCTTTTCATCAATTAAACATTTTTGACAGCTTTTCTGAAACAAATCCTCTTAAAAAAAGATTAAAAAAAAAAAGTCCTTTTATTTTTGCTAAGTTTTGGTGGGTTTACCTTAAAAGACTCCAGCAGCCCTAACGCAAAGGGGGCTGGGTGATCCCAACTTGGAAAAGCAAGGGGTTTGGGGCAGCTCTGAGCTGCTCCTGTGGGTGCTGTGGGGCACAGCCCCATGCCTGTAGCTTGTCACTGTTGCTGTTAGTCAGGTGCCACTTTGTGCTTGTGCAAAGCACTGTTAGGGCAGGTTGGAGAGAGCAGGTTGGATTGGAAGGGACCTTAAAGCTCATCTGGTTCCACCCCATTGCCACACGCAGGGACATCCTAAACCCTTTGTGGCCAACTTTGCACAGATTTTGCCTCAAAATAGGCCCCATATATCTTCTTTAAATGCTGTTTAAGACTGTGTATTCCCTTTCTCTTCCCTGAAAACACTTGTCTCTTTGAGGCATCCTTCTCCTCCCATCTGAATGGGATTTAATATTCTTGCCTAGTGGCACTTTGCAGCCCTTAATGAACAGAAGGTCCATCCCTTAGTGCCAGTCATCCAAAACTGGGTTTGTGGGCATACAAACGCTGCAATGCTGAGCCTGAGCTGGCAGGACAATGATGGCTTTGCAATGACTTGCAGACTCCTTTTAATTAAGGTGAACATGTTTAGCTGGGGCAAGAAGCAGAGCCCATGAAAGCATGCTAAGCGTGTTGATTTAATTGGCAATTACTGGATTGAAAGCAAGCATTCAAGTGGAGCCAAAGCCCTTGTAAGGCAAAGTCTTAACCCAGAGTCCTCAGAGGTGAGCACCAAGAAAATGAGGCAGAGAAAGATTAAATGCTTTGCCCAAGGTTATGTGAGAAATGAGGTGGGAATAGGGGCTGGCAAACCTGGGGCACCTTAGAGCTTGGAGAGGCTTTTGCCACCACTGCATCATGGAATGGTTTGAGTTGGAAGGGACCTTAAAGCTCATCCAGTTGCAGGACTTCCTTAAAGAGATAAAGGTAGCCTTGCCTTTGGATCAGCCCGACACGGCTGCTCCTCTGCACCCATCACGCTTCTGACCTTCCTCCCTGAACTTCCATTGAGGAAATAGGGCAATATCCATGAAATCCAGTACTATTCCAATCTGCTTCCTTGTGCATCCCAACAGCAGTAAGTCAGGGTACAGCTGGGGAAAGCTTTGTGCATTTTGAAGCTTTGCATCCTGTATCTTGGTGCAGCAGGAGCTGCAGATAAGGCTTGGTGCAGAGATGGACCGGGCTTTTGTGGGGCCAGGGGTGATAGAAAAAGCTTCTACAATATGATTCTGCAATGACCTGCTTGGGACATATGTGTAAAGTGCTGACCTATAGAGATGGTGCTGTGAAGGCTGGAGTAGGGAGAAGGGGCTTTAGGATATGGGGGCTCAGGATTGGGCTGCTTGCACCCCACTGACACTTCAGGGATGTCCATCAGGCCCTTTTGCTGTGATGCTCAATGCGTGCATCCTTTGGAGATGAGGAGGTTGCTGCTATAGGATGCTGGGTGATTTTCGGTCCCTGTGGGTCGACAGAGGTACAATAGCCACTTATGGGGGTCTGGTGGAAGGTGTCTCTGCCTGTGGCAGGGATTTGGAACCAGGTGAGCTCTAAGCTCCCTTCCAAATGTCTGTGGTTCTACGCTGGTACATGATAGCACGTAGCGTACGTGCTTGGCGAGCATCTGCTGGGATGCGGTGCTGCAGGAGAGGGAAGCACGGGATGAGGCAGTGGATAGGGGTTGGGAGGCTGATGGCAGGAGTCTCTTCTTTTTACAGCAAGTGAAAAATCAATCCTTGACCTTTAAAGGAGTTTATGAATTCCTGGCTTGGGGAATCGATGCACATCGATCCCCGGGTGTCTGCGTGGGCTTGCAGTGTACACTATCAGGTGATGAAAGCTGTGTTTTGCTGAGTCTGGAGCAGGCAGATGCAGGCGCTGTCTCTGCCCAGCTGCCAGGGCTGAAAACATCGTTTTTCCTCCTCCTTCCATGCCTTTTTCCACTTGGCAGCCCCGAGTCCAGGGCTCGGGATCCAATTGAGGCACTGTTTGCTGTATCAGTTTGCTCTCCATCACCCTGCGGAGCATCCAGCAAGGTGCTCCTGCTGCCTCCTGTGTCTCCCAGACCTGCTCTGGATGCTGCAGGTTTACAGGGTGTGGAAGAGAGGGGGAAGCACCATTGTCCATCATGGAATCCCGAACTTGTTTGGATTGAAGGGACCTTAAAGCTCATCCAGTTCCAGGGTAGGGACAGCTTGCTCCAAGCCCCATCCTTGAACACTGCCATGGATGGGGCATTTACATCCTCCTGGATCACTGGGGATGAGGCCATCCCGGCTTGGTCTGGGGGTGATTCTTGGCAGTGTGAGGATAGAAAGCTGGTCCTGTGTCTATACTGACACTGCATTAACCCTTAAATGAAGCGCCCAAGCGTAGGTTAGGCGAGGAGATGCTGATGGCAACCCAAATGCTGGCGATTTGGGTAGCAGCAAGCAAAGCTCTCCTGTTTCTATCCCTTTAAACCAGCAGTTTCCCTGAAGACTGCAGCCTCAGCCAGCACAGAAGTTAGCTGAATGAATTAAACCCGGGTGCCTTGACCTTCGAGGTGCGACGTTCCTGCTTGTGAATGAGGATTGAAGAGAGGAAACGTGCTGGCATCTCACGTCCCGACCTGCTCCCCTCAGACGTGTGAGCAGAAGCAAGGTCCTGCTGGGCACGGTGCTATATATATATAGGGTATATTCATGTTCTCCTGCTGGAGCCGTGCGAGCTGACAGATGCAGAGGAGCCGAGAGGTGCTGGGGGTGGGATGGGAACAGAAGGCTCTGAAGCCTGTTCAGCTGCTACGGGCTTGGGAAGGGGGTTAAGGAAACGGGAATCTGACGTGTCTCAACTCACCAATGTGGAAGGAGGAGCAGCAGGGAATAGCAGAGCGCAACAACACAGGCCGGAGTTGATGCTGCAGCGTGGCATGAGAATCATTGCTGTTTGCTGCAGCAAGCCCCGGTTCTAAAAGCACCAGTTGATATTTAAGGGGTTTGTGATGGGGTTTGGCACAGATAGGGTTAAAGAGCTCCGTCTCCATTCCATTAAGTGTGAGGAAATAGCATTGTGAGGCTTGCTTTTGTCATGGGGAAACTGAGGCACAGGGGTAGAAGTACCCCATAGAGCCTGCAGCAGAGCCAGGAAGCAAACTCAGGCTCATCTCATTGGAAGATCCATCTTTTCCTCTTGCATCCTCTGTAGATCTTTGATCTGCAGTGCAGTTTGCTAGGGATATACACACTCTGCTGTTGTAAAATACACCTGTGTTAGCTGGTAGCATAACAGGGTACCAGCAATGTCCTGAAATGTTGTGGTGTCGCTTGGTTTTACCCATCTTTGATACCTATGGTGGATCCATAGTGAAATGCATAAGATCCACGGCCTCACCTCTCACAGTTTCCCTCTACTGTGGCACATATGCCAAGAGGAAGATGCTTTCCTGTCTTCTGATGTTCTCACTGCATCCATAGATCCTATTGCATGCTCCAGGACTTGGTGTTGGCAGTGTCATGGCAGATCTTCTTGCCTGAATCCTGCCCTGAATCCTGGAGCTGTTAGACCTGATGTGTTGGGAAGGGGATGGAAGGAGCAGTGGATCCAGAGATGGAGGTTGGTCCTGCTGACACCAAGGGCTGGTGTCATAGCACCCTGATGCTATCTACCTAAACAGGGTTTAGAGTGCTCAGGGTGGGAGCTGAACATCCTCATGCTGCTCCATTGAATGCAATGGTTCCTCCAGCCTCTCCTCCTGTCTCTTCCAACGTGTTCCTGTTTGTTTGATCTCCGACAAACTTCCCCTCTCTGATCTTCTGCTGAAATAATAAATCTGGGGCCCTTGAAGACACTTGACAGCAGGAGAGCCTAAACAAAAACCCTTTTCAGCGTTTAGATGTTTTTAATGTGACAAGCCTCTCCTGCAAGGGTACCGTATATACTGGATTGCTCCTGCCTGCTCCCTGTGAAATACAGGGCCATAAAACCTTGTCATGTCCAGGGCTCGTCGTCTTCCCTGTGTGTGGAAGCACAGGGACGTGGAATTTAATTCTGAACAACTGATGAGGAGATGCAGAGGAGCCTTGTACCTTTGGAAAGATGCACGTTTATATCTGGGGTGTGATGGGTAGAATGTTCACTTGCTGTGCGTGAGTTTGATGGGCAGGAAAGAAGGGTTTGAAGGAAAGTAGTGCTTATTTTCACACTTTAAACTGCCTTAAAAGCCAACAAAATGGGTAGGAATGCTTTTTTTTCTGATACCTGAATGAAAGGAATAGGGGTAATTGTGGGCAGCTCCACTCATTATGAATAGTGATAACAACCTTTGTGGTGTGGTCTGTTTGCAGTCCTTGCTACTCTGGTTGTAAGGCCGGAGTTAAAACAGCCTGGGAAGCGCAGACAAGTTGTTTTACTCCTTAATGTCACTCACAGAGGACACCAAAGCCTCCTTTTATTTACCTTTAAACATCAGGAAGTGATGATCAGGCTGCTGCAACTACGCCAAGCGCTCAGCGTCCTGCTGCAGAGCTCCCTCCTGCCCTTGGTGTGATGGAGATGCAGCTGAAACGATGCAGCAATCCCCTTCAGCCGCCTCTGAGAAGCAAAGCAGGCACATTCCCCTTGCTGTTGCACAGGCCAATGCTGCATTGTGCTTTGCATTGCTACGGATCCCATTGAAATAGGAGCGTAGAAGACGCAGTGCCATCGTGTGGCTTTGCTCCTGGTCCCTGCTTGCAAGGCAGGGATAGAAGCTGGCAGAGCCAGCCAGGGGAGGTATTCCTCATCTCTAATTCCCTTACAGTGTGTAACGATGTTCTGTCTGTTTAGCAGTTTGGGCTGCTGCTCTTCTTGATTGCATTGGATCCCTCAATCTGCAGCCTCTGATCGCATCAGTGTCCCGGAGCCCCCTAATTGTGTTTGCTGGGTTTAGGTTGCATGGAGGAGAAGGGAAGGTTTGGGGAAGCCAGCAGCAAACCTGCAGCTGGTGCTGGGAAGGGAAGTGGCTCTGATCCAGGCTGGGGGGGTTTGAAGGGCAGAGCCATGCTTAGGGAGTCTCCAGACTATGAATCATAGAATGGTTTAGGTTGGAAAAGACCTTTAAGAGCTTTAAGTCCAACCGTTAACCCAGCACTGTGACATCCACACTACACCATGTCCCTAAACACCACATCTGCATGTCTTAAATCCCTCGGTTCTCCTGGGCAGCCTGTTCCAGTGCTTCACAACCCTTTCTGGGGAGATATTTTCCCAAATATCCAATCTAAACCTCCCTTTAGCCCACCGTAAGGCCATTTCCTATGTGATGCTCCAATTGGAGCTGCTGTGGGATACTCGGATGCTGGTAGAGTTCTAGAACCCATCCTAGCTCTGACATCACAATAGCTTGTGCTGTTGGGTAACTGAGGCACCAGGTCTGTACCCTGTCTTTAGCCCTGCACACAGGGTAACGTTGCTGCAGAGGCATCCAGAGAGCCCTCCGAGATGCAGGTCCTGCTGCCTGCTCTGCTGTAAGGAGACAGGAGTAGCTCCATCTGTGGTCATGCAGGTACAAACACCACCAAATGGCTTTGGGAAATGGGGTGTTTAGACCCTGAGCTCACCTCAGTGAGTCCCTGCAATGGACATGGAGGGGAAGGCACATAGAAAGTCCATGAAAATGGCAAATCCTTCATTTCTAGTCAAAGGGGAGGAACCTTTCCCTCCTCCTGCCTTGGGGGCGAGATGGTCCTTCCCTTTCTCGTGTGCTAGGGGATGCCACTGAGTGCTTTGCAGTGCATGCCTGGCTGCAGAAACACCAAGAACTGTCCTTATTCATGTCCCAGTGGTGCTGCAGAGCTTGGGTCAAGAGCAAAACCAAGGCTTTGTGCTGGGTTTCACACATGGACTCAAAGCAGTTGTGCATAGAGAAGAGGGGGGAGGCAGTGGAGGTGGAGAAAATGCCTTACCCAAGGTCACTGAAGGATAGAACAGTTTCATTCCCAGGCCTTTCCCTGTGCTTTTTATCATTGGAGCTCTCGTTCTGATTCCCTTTTCCAATGCTGGCACCTGCTGTTTCAATCCCATCCGCTGCGAGCGTTGGGGCAGTCAAACACCCGGATTGCCTGAACATCCTTAAGTGATTTTCAAACAAGGGGGAAAAAACAGGAGCTAGGAAGAAAATGATGAAGTTTGTGGCTCTGAATCCTAAGCAGTTGCTTTGGTCGGGGCTGTGCGGTGCGCACGGGGGAAACTCAGCCCTCTGCATTGCTCAGCAGCCAATTGGTGCTTCCCTCCAGCCAAGCTGCTTTATAATTAAGTGATAATTGTTTTTGCTGGGGAGAACACCAGCAAGATAAACAGCTTGAGGAATCAATAAGCATCAAGGTCATAGGCTGAGTTATTTACTGAATCATCTGCAATTTATCTCCCAACTTCGCCGTACAAAAGAAAACAGTGAGTGCTCCACAGCGGGGTTGGAAGTAGAGGGGGAAGCGATGCTGCTTCCAAACAGAACACTGCAGATCTGGTGGTTTCATTGGAAAAACCTTCGGAATCAACCAAGGAAGGTTTTGGGGGGGGGGGGTGGTGAAATGCCACTGTGCAATAGAGCCATCCGCACGCATGCAGCCACACATGCGCTTGCTCTCTTACATCGGTTTAACCAAATCGATGTCAAGCTCGGCCTGGACACTTATTTCTCATTAGCTTAAATTTGTCCTTAATTGCCATAGACCAAACTGCAGTGAACTGCCTCGAAGCTGAGCTGAGAGCAGCCCCCTCACATCTGTGCATTTGAATTGCTTTGAAGCTGAACTCTTGCTCACCAGAGGCCAGTTTGCTGCATTGGGCGGTCGATGAGTGCAGCGGAGGGGTGGAAGGAGCAGGAGGACCTATGGTGATGGAAAGCAACGTGGTATTCTTTTGCTAGTGGCAGCTGAAAGTGGTCTCCCTGTGCAAAGGCTGCGTGGTGGCCCCAGCTTTGCTTTTAGCTTGGTCTGGTTGTAAGTGATGGCTATAAGCACGTTCCTACAGGGAGCTAAAAGCCGATGCAGTGATGTCTGTAGGTAACAGATTTGTTGTCTCCTCCTTTATGGGTTTTAATTCAGGCTTTGCTGGAGACCCCTCTGTATGTTCTCCAATCCCTGAAATAACAATTACAGAGTGTTTTCCATTGGGGGACCTCAGATCTGCTCATTATCTCTTATTCATCAGCAAACAGAGAGGATTTAACTTGCTATCCCTACTGGGCCAACAGCAAAGTGAAGACTCCAGGTCCCAGCCAGCTACGTTATCCACTGGGCAGCACTGTCCCCTTGCACTGTGCACTAAAGGGGATACTTAATATATGCAAGTGCAGGAAAGGCTTTTCCCTGGGTGGACACATGCATTATCCTCATTCCCTTACATGAAATCCAAACAGCAAGATGCAGAACGGGACAAACAGCCTGGATACAGCACCCACATTTCCATGACTCGAGTGCTCCGGGTGGGAGAACATCTCCACTTACAACACTTCCCCTTTGCAGAGGGTTCAGAGGAAGGTGTCACTTGGCCCATGGCAGCACTGCTGGCTGGGCCCCAAAGAGGTTAATGCCATCTAAATCAGTCTGGCAGTCACTCACTGGCATGGGGAGGCTTTTGCCAGCGCCGCGGTGATATCTGCTTGCCGGATTCCACCTCGCTGTGTCTCACTGTATTGATTAAGTAATGTCAGTGCTAGGCTTATTCAAGCAGCTTCGTGCGTGGCAAAGGGTGGGTGGATGCAGTGCTCCTGGCTGGGGTTGTGGCAGGGGGGCTTGGAAGTGCTTGAACCTGACTTGCTCCTCTCTGATCACTTGGCTCTGGTCAGCTGCAGGACCATGCTTTGTGGCTTTGCAGTTCTTTGAGCTCCCTGCAATGCCTTTTAAGACCCTCTGAACCCTGTAGCATCCCTAATCTCTTGCTGGCTTTCCTAACCCCCTCCCCTTGTTCTCCATAAAAGCATCCCTCCCTCCCCTCTTTTAACCTGCTGCTTTGTAATACCCTGACAGTCACCCCACTTCTGACCTGCAGTGTTCATTAGTCTCCCTTACATGGCTGCCAAAGCATCCTCCTGTTTCTCTGTCCTGTGAGAAGAAGCAGTGGAGCAGGTACTTGGATCCTGCAGCGCTCATTTCCCTGTGGCATTGGAGTTGAATGTAAAGAAGGCTGGAGAGGGCTGGTTCAGCGAGCTACGGGTTGCCAGTGCTTGAAGATGGAAGTGGCGCATTAGCAGGGATTACATAGTCCATAGCTGTGTCACTACCTGCTGCCTGCATCCAGCCTGGACAGCAGAGCAGGTTTCTGGCATCCGTTTGGTACATCTCCACTAGCTGTCTTGTGTAGGAGTGTTTCAGACAAGGCCTGTGGTCTCCCCTGACTTAAGGAAATGAGATTTCTGCCTGGTTGGTGTTTTGAGATGCTTCATTTCCATGCTACGGCGTTCATGGGTTCAAGTAGCCACCACAATATTACGTGGTGATCTCTGATGGGCAAAACCCGGCACTGCTTGACCCAAAACCCCTTTCCAGTCCTTTGTCCAACTCTCTTCTGTTCAGCTCTTTAATGTAAATCTCTTGAGCCATCAAGCCTGCTGCAACCCCCTTCCTTGCGCATCTGTGCTTCGTGTCACCAGATGCTTTCTAAGTACCATGCCTGTTATCTCCGATTCCTTTATCTAATGAATTTATCATATCAAGGAAGCAATTCACACACCTCCTTTGCTCTCAGCAAAGGCTGGAGGAGTGCATTACCCATCATGCCAGCGTCCAAAATTACAACTTGGCATAGATCAATCCCGGCTTTTGAAATCTATTTAAATGGATGGAGCGATCTGCAGCGAGTGAGAGTGGAGAGAAGAGATGCTGAGTTAATCTGTAATGAAACAAGAAACAACCCTGGAGGGAAAGACAAGCGAGGGTGAATGGGGCTCTTGTTGGAATGAGCATTTCCCGTGATGTTCTCATTCTCTTTCCATTTTTGCTCTACACCCTCTTCTTTTTCCTCTCTCCTTTCTCTGTGCGCATCGCCTTTTGCTTTGGAGATGCTCAATGTAATGATCCCATCGCTCCTAGGATTGCTCACCACCTAGGAGCTGGTGTTGGTGCAAAGCAAGCTGTAAGTGCCAAGATGACAACCTTATATTATATTTATAAAGCCTGCCTTGAGATGGGTTGGAATGTACTTTCTGTACTGGAGGAAAGAAACTTCTGAAATGACTCTCCCGCATTAGGATTAATTGAAATTCTCCAAGTTGAAGTGTTTGCAAAGTCAGAAAGTGCTTCCATTCGCTCTGTCTGTGCGTCATAAACTTCCCTGCTTTATGACACAAATGAAATTGTTTCGAAGCTCGAGACGGAGATTTTCAGCAATGCCTTAAAGCACTTTGATTAGAGCTGGTTGAGAAGATTCCCTAATGAATCAGTTTTCCAAATGAAAACAGATTCCCCGAAATCCAATCATTTTGTGGGGCCATCACCGTGTTCTCATTTCAAACGCCGTCAGAACCTTTGATTTCCATGAAACCCCTTGGTTCAGCTGAGCATTTTGCATAGCGGATGTGTTGTAATTTGTGGTAGGGAATGGTATTAGGAGAGGAAAACAAAGGCTTGGATGGGGCGGTGATATTGCTGAGCTCACCTTTGTCCTTTTGGGAGGTGGGAACTCGCTTCTGGTTAATGAAGGAAACAACCTGAGCTGGAATTTCCCCGGGACAAAACCATGGTGTTTGCTTCAGCTGAGGCCTTGGGTGCCTGTTTGTGGTGAGGTTTCTCCTAGCACTGGCCCCATCCACCCAACTCTTCCCCCTTTTCCCTGTCAGAAGAACTCGGCTGTCGCCACAACTCATGAATCAAAGCTAAGTCTGCAGTGTAGCTGGGATGAGATTGCTTTGAAGATTAATTCCTTTGAAAGCTGAGGGCAGGATTAGGACCTTTCTCACCCCTGGAAATGGCAGCAGTGATGTGAAATGTCTGGAGGGCTGAAGGAAATGGCAGGGGCTGGGTGGTTGTGGATGTGGTTGTGTTTGGGGAGGGCTCCCCTGGAGTCGTGGGGCAGTGGGTCTCTGACAAGCAGAGCTTGTGATGCATGGTGGGTCACCATAAGCCATACGTGCATCTCCAGCCTCCAGGTCTCCGTCTGCTGTTGGGGAATGTGTTTCCATTGGAAATTTGGGAATAGTATCCCCAAACCCTGTCCTTGTACCTGGGGACCTGTTCTTCTCAATGCAGTCACATACATCCCTGTGGTGCTTGTCCAAGTCTCTGCTGTGCTTTGATTGAAGCCTATAAATGTGTTTGTGCACCACAACCCCTCCATATGTAACAGCAGTCACTCATTCTCTTTAAATATAGAGTATTATCCGTCAGGGTATGCTTTACATGACAGGACTCCATCTGGGGTCACACCATCCTATGCTAGTTGTTGGAGAACTGAAGGAATTGTGCATGTCTTGAGGAGGTTCTTGACTACTAAGTGACCAAAGCATGGAGGGAGGAGCAGAAGGCATTGCAACCCTGTATGTATGTCACAAGTACTGAGCTGGGTGGAAGAGAACCCACCATGGTAAAAGACTTTCCCAGTCTCTTCAGAGCTCAGCCTTGCTGCCAAGCTCCCACTATTGGCAAACCCAGTTTGAGCACATCCCTGTTGCTATTTGCTAGTCTTGCTGGCGTTTTCCCCCTTTTTGTGTATCTGGAATGAAAGCCCCATCCCTGAGGTATATTCCTGGTGCTGTTTCCAATGGATCTCCACACCACCAGGCTATCCAAGCGGGAGGCTTTTCAATTTCCCGGCGCTGGCAGGTACAGCGTGAGGGTTGGGATTTAGGGCTTGGCCCAGCCATTTCTCCTGCCTGCTTGCCAATTAATCCCCTGCCAAGTAAATACGTTCCCTGTGCTTTATCATCCCGCAAAGAGCCTTAAAGACAAACAGAAAAGCAAGAAGGAAACAAAACAAGGCACCCGCCGATAAATTCAACGCACCAAGGAAAACACAGAAAAGCCCAAGCAGCCCCTTCCCCCGAGTTAATTAATTGGAGCCCTGGTTGAGGACAAGCACCCTCTTAAATCCCCCCTTGCTGAATGCAATTTTCTCGGTGCAATCACTCAGTGTCCCTGATGGACAGGAGCCCAATCACTCCTGGACACGAGGCGAGCGCTGCTGCGGCAGCTGAGGGAAAGTAATAGATTCTTAACACCGCTGCAAGGCTTGTAAATACCCAGCGAGAACCAGTTCTCCCCCCTGCCCCGAGCACCTCTGCTGCTGAGAAAGCTGTTGCTGACAGGAGATGTTGTTGGGCTTGAGCTGGTGTTTCCTACAAAGGGAAATGTGGTGGTGGTTGGCTTCTCCTGTGGCTGAGCTGTGGGATGGGGTGGAGGAGTAGTGGGGCTCCAACCTGGAGCACTGAGCTCAACACAAGAGGGATGTGGAGATGCTGGAGAGAGGCCAGAGGAGGCCATGGTGATGCTGGAGCAGCTCTGCTCTGGAGCCAGGCTGAGAGAGCTGGGCTGGGTCAGCCTGGACAAGAGAAGGCTCCTGAAGGGGAGACCTTAGAGCAGCTCCAGAGCCTAAAGGGGCTGCAGGAAACCTGGAGAGGGGCTTTGGACAAGGGATGTAGGGACAGGCCAAGGGGAATGGCTTTAACCTGTCTGGATGGGAATTGTGTGTGTGGAAGCAAATGGCTGGAGTAAAACATTCTGTGCAGCTCCGAGTGGCTTTTTGCTGTTAAATCACTGCTGTGTCCTTGACTATGAAGCAGCCTGAAGATGCTGCTGCTGCCTATGCAGGATGGGCCAGCTGGTGCGGGGCGCCGGGGTCACCGCTATTAAAGGCCTAATTCCTGGGCATGAGGCTAACAACTTGCCTGTGTTTATAATATCAGCGCTAGCCCATGTCAAATCCATTGTTGCATGATGTGACCAAATCCATTACTGCACACATGGAAATCAATTACTGCACATTAGGGAACGTTTAACACTTGAGCCTTTTCCGCCGCGTTGTTTGCACGCCTTGGCTGGAGGAATCACTGTCTGCCACGCTGGAAATGGAGTCTTTCCTTTCTCTATTATATATCTCCTGTGTCTGTAACAAATGTGCACGTGTATGGAGCAAAATCCATGTGGGAAAGTGCTTGGTTCATGGGGAAGGGTTGGTGCATAAACTGGTGTTACTACTGATAGCACTTGCCCAATGAGTAGGAATGAATGTTTTCCTCCGCTGTGTTCACACGTACTGATGTTTCTGTCTCAGAGCCACCTCTCCCACGTAGGCAGCAGATGTCCCTGTGCTTATTGGCCAATATTTCGGCATTTCTTTTACCTTTTTCTCTGTATTTAACCAAAAAACTGTGCCCCTGACAAATGGACAACCTTGAGTGCTCACACTGGTGAGCAAGGAAACAGTGCTGGGACGTGCTTTGGTGGGGGAGAACCAGTCCTTGTGGAGCTTTGGCTTCACCTCCCTCTTTAAACACGCACACACATTCGCCTCCTGATGTTTGCAAGAGCTGAGAAGGGATTTGAGGACATGGAGAGAAGAAAGCAATGCGTAATAGCAGGGAAAGGAGAATCCCCCTCCTGTATGGATTGAATGGAGCTCTTTGCCACCCTGGAGCATCCCTTCTCAGGACTGGGGGGCCTGATGCATCTTTCCTTTTGCAGCAGCCCTGTGCACCTCTGTCCCTGGATGCTCTCCCCAATACTCAGCCCCACATCGGGTTTTCCCCCTTTCCACCTTCCTGCACATCCCACCTTTCTCCCAGCTCAACAGGCGCTTCCCACCTTCCTCCTCCTGTGCACACACACATGCAGGGATGAAGGGAATGGATGAAGGTTAATTTTTTTTGGGCCCTTTCATAATGACTCATCCATAACGATTTCCATTGGTTATATTTCCTTGTGTGACAGAAACAATTTACTGCATTCCTGCAAAGCCTATTTTCTCTGCATGATCTGCTTGTGCGGAGGTTTGGGGGAAGTAATTTACAGATATTTTACCTCGAAATAGCTTACAAAGACAAAAGAGTCCCGTTGACACCAAGGTGCACTCCTCGTGAGCGAGGGAAATGGGATAAACCAGCTTAAAACATAGTCAAGGCTTTGTGAGAGAGGCTTCAAGTCAAATTCCACATCACGTGCCATGATCAGAAGCTCTTTTTGCTGGTGGGGACAATGGGCAGGTGCAGGGCTTCTCCGAGGACTGATTTGGGATGGGTTGAAGGAGGATCCTCAGTGACCTCCATCAGCAGGAGGTTCAATGGGGTTTGGGATGCTCCTGATGGATCTGATCCTGTATGTGCTGCTGTGAGGCAAAGTCAGCCACAGGGGCACAGTGCTCCCAAACCAGATGTGATTTCAGTGCATCTTGCTGTAGGATCAGGACCAGAAGCCTGGGAAGGATCAGAGGGCCGTGGAAGGATGCTGCTTGGACAAGCCCAGTTTTTCTTCCTCCCTGCCCACTTAGCCAAGCTCATACCTACACCTGCAGCTCTCATTGAGCAATAAGCTTTGAGATAACTGCTCAAGGTAATTTGCTCTGCCAAATGTTTCAGCTAATGGGCTTGATGCGCTGTGATGGATAGCTTAGTGCCCACTAATCCAGGACCTAATTCCCCTCTCCTGTTCCCATTGCCCCACAAGCTCAGGATCTCCTGTGCCAAGCATGGGGCTGATTCACATGGAAGCAGTGGGGGGGCAATTTCATGTTGGCTTCTCCATCTGCTCATGCACTTGGCCTTGAATTTAGTTAGTGGGCACAGTGAGCATAGCCACCCACTCTGAAAGCGGGCACAGTGCCTTGTCCTGTAGATAACACCCCCGGGCTGGGAGCAAAGGCCACTGCCAGTGTCACACCATGAGCTGCATGGGGTGGAGGAAGGTCAGTGTGCCAGGCGCTGGGTGCCTCAGCCGGGCACAGGGGATGAATTAGACAGGGCAGGAGGAGGGGGAAAGGTTTCTGTGCCAAAGAGCTGTGCTGACAGCCACAGCAGGAGTCAAAGGGATGCGGTGGATGTGATGCGTTTGAGAGCTGGAACAAGAGCAGTTGGTGTGAGCCTGTGCTGCTTTAACACCAGAAGGGGGGAGCAGAACAAGAGGCTCAGGTTAAAAGAGACTCAGGTGTCCATAGAAGCTGTGGCTGCCCCATTCCTGGCAGTGTTCAAGGCCAGGTTGGACACAGGGGCTTGGAGCAAGCTGCTCTAGTGGAAGGTGTCCCTGCTCATGGCAGGGGTTGGAAGTGGATGAGCTTTAAGATCCCTTCCAACCCAAACTATGCCAAACGGCCTGATGTGGGTGCTGCAAGTGACCTGTCAGTGGTACCTGCCCCCTAATAGTTTAGGATGTACCAGGAACTCTTAGTTACCTTTTTGCTTTCCCTTATTTCCAGGCTCTTTTGGGGGAATGAAAAAGCTTATTTGGTGCTGTGAAACCTAAACCAACCAGCAGTTTTTGAGCTTTAACACATGATGGTCTTAGACAAGCATTGGCCATGCCTCTATGTGCTATTTAAGATGCTCTATCACTCTTCACCCTAACCAGGGGTGCTGGTGAAGCTCCTCCCCATCCTACTGCATCCCTAGCAAACTCAGTGTCTGGAGGTGGGGGGAAACCAAAGTTTGGCTCCTGCTTGGACCTCCCCGCTCTTATTATTGTGTAAGCTGGAGAGGCCAGGGGAGTCAGAGATCCCAGCGTGGGGAATGGTGGGCTCTTGTCTGTGGTCTTGGGTCATCTGGTAGCAGCAAACACTGACTCTTTATCCCCCTCCTGCCCTGCAGACATAAGCCCTCTTGTTGCTGCAGACTCAGGCCAAAAGCTGCCATGAACCGAGCTGTCAACAGGCCCTTTGTGCAGGGAGCAGAGGGAGATGGCTGCGAGGGGGAGCATGGTGTCCCTCTGTGTGCTGTGGGGGACCAAATACGAGGTGGCTTTGTCGCATCAGCCCCTGCTGCAGTGGAGGGTCTGGAGGGATGCGGCTGCAGCAAGTGCCTGCAGCACTGGTTGTGTGCAGTGCTGAACAGAGCCAGGAAAAGCAAGAATCATTGGATGGATAAGGCTGGAATCCCCTGAGCAGCATCCTCATTGTCCGTCTCTCCCAGTAGCGCATTTCTCCTCCTTTTGCCCTGTTCAGTCCCAGGGAGCTGCCTTGGGGAAGGCTCAAAGGCTTCTCCGGCAGCTCAGGAGCACCCGTGGATGTTGTCCTCCCTGCCTAGGGGTGCAAAGCTGGGTTGGACCAGTTGGAGACTGGAGAACGTAGTGATTTTCCCTCTGAGAGTGAAGGAGGGGAGACCACAGGCAAGTTTTAACCTCTCCTTGGTGTTGATGGGCAAATGCCATGAGTGGCAACAGGAGAGGGCAATTGTTTGCTGTGCTGGGACAGCTTCATGCTGCACGAGTGAAGATCCAGGCTGAGGTCTGAAAATGAGACTGGTTTGTCCTCAAGGACAATATCCTTGATATTTCAGAGCCCATCCATCCAGCATTGATAGTGAACTTTCACCTGGGACTTGAAAACCCCTCTTCAGATGATAAGAATCAAGTTCCCTGGATGCTGAACACGTTTGTTGCAAATGAGCTTCAAGCACTCTTCATTCAGGGCCCTTATAAATATATCACATCCAAATCTGGAGGATCGAGGCTCCTGACCCACTGTGGCTACTTGGTTCGGTCCCAAACAAGCGCAGGCTTGGAGCAGGTACAAACCTTGCCTCTATGCAGTGATTGCCTATTGAATACGTGTACAGCCCTTCCATCCTCCCCTGAGTGCTCCTTAGTGGTTTGGTTGACAAAAGGCTGAATTTCTCCCCAATTTAGGCAGCTTCATCATGTTTTAGGGTCTGCATTTAGTCTTTCCCCCCCTCCGTGCCTGCTACAACAGGACAGAACCCTAACCCAATGGCGTGCAGAGCAGGGAGCAGGGATGCTGCATATCCAAGCCCCAAAAGAGCATCCTCGGCCGGCGAAGCTGCTTTCTGTGCTAATTTGAAATGAGGTGAGCGATGGCAAATTGAGTTTCAAGGGCAGCAGAGACAACTTGTCAATTTAGCTTCGGCTCCTCTCTGTCGGTGCAATGCTTAAGAGCTGGATCTGAAGCTTGTTTACGGCAGTGGATAGAATAGCTGCAATCCCCCAGGTAGATTAAGCTATTTCTTCATTTAGGACTCTCAAAACCCTATGAAATTTGGAGGGATTTTTCTTTGACCTTGCAAAGAGCAAGAACTGGCTTCTCCCACCACCTCTGTGGCTTTTCCTAGTGATTCTGGGGGGATATAGGGCATGTCGGGTCGGAAATGACCATTGGGGTTGTTAGGGAGATGTGGGTCCAAGCCATGCTGCAGCAGGGAAGTCTTCCCACTGCCTTCTCCATTGGGTTGCAGTGACTGCATTCCCAGCTGGGATGTGGCTCTTTGTGAAGTGATGGACAAACATGTCCTGTCCTCTTTATGTGCCTCAGTTTCCCTGTCTTAAACCACCCTGCGTTTAAAACAACAGAATAAAACCACTTGGAGATTTACCTGCAACTTGTGTTGGGCAAAAGGAAGGGAAGATGATTTCCTCTCATGATAGCACTCATTTCACTCATTACTTGCAAGGTTTACATGCTGTCAAGGGCATGGTTGCAATGTGAGCTGTCCCTAGTGTTGCCTGGGGCTTTTCCAGCTGGAGCAGTGGAGCAGAGACCTGCAGAAATCTCTGCAGCTCTTTACCTCCTGAAGCTTTCACTGGGGAGCAGGCACCTCTGCCTGGTGTATGGGAGAATCCCACCAGGCAACTGATACATGTCTTTAGGTACCTAAATGCCTTTGCAGATCTGTCCCAGAGTGGATCAGAGCCATAAGTGCTGAGCCCAGGGCTCTGTCCATAGTTGCAGAATACCCCTGGAATACCCAGGGAAAGGTGGAAGGAGAGTTAGTGCTGGAGCAGGTAGACAAGGTGAAGGTTAAGGGGTGAATTACCATGAACAGGGGGTGAATGGGCAGCCATCAGTCAGTGATGCTGAAACCCCTCGAGCAGAACAAAAAGCAAATGGAGCTCTGTATATTTTAAGGCAAAAAAAACCCCCTCCATTAATAACAACCTGAAAGCTTTGAAGGCACAAGCGTGGCTGGTGACATCCCTGCTTACCTCCGCGCTCCGCTTGCGGCACATCCGCTGTCTGATCAAGTCTCAGTAGCATGAATGTTCACAGCTGCATGTAGGACATGGAAGTGCCTAATGACTGCTGGAGCTGGCGTAATTCCTAAGTAGGTATGGCATGTGGTTGCTCTGTAAAGGATTTCGGGACTGACAGGCTGTGAAAAGTGATAGAGGAGAGAAATGCCAGAGCGGGGAATTAAACACATGCACAGATTAAATGAACTCGGTACTGACAAAGCAGGACTGCTCTGGTCCTGCCTCAGCCTGGCTTGGGCTCGGGTATGAGTGTGCTGGTTTGGGGCACAGGGTGAGGGTGGTGCATGGATGGGATGGGGCGTGCGGTCCAGCCCTGGATTCACCTCATCCTCATCGTTTGGGGATGTTTGTTGGATGCTCTTGAGGTTTCCATGTGGAGCAGGAACCCACCAGCTGCCTGCTGTGGATGCCAAGCTCCGGCTTGTGTCCTACCAGCTTTCTGAGCCAGTATTTGGGGTAGGAAGGTGCAGGATCCATTCTCCTGGCCTTTAGGCTATACAAACACTTGCTTGGAGGAACTCGGCCTTAGAAATCCCTTTTCCTGCCTATTTTCACCTCTCAGCTTTCCCTCCCTTCCACACACACATCCTCTCCCCAGGTTTCCATTATGATAATGCAGAAATTAAACTAACTTTCAATATTTTGAAACCAAATGATGAACTCATGGGCTGCTTTTGCTGCTGCCATATTGCCAGGCCTCTTAATGGGCCTATTTCCTATTGAAATACGCTTCATGTGCCATTGCTCAGATGGTCAATGGGCACCAGGCACTATAACCATTCCTGGTTATGCACTGAGAGCGAGTGATGGGTGTGTGGAAGCCTAATGAAAGATATTAGCAGTGTTTTGGAAGAGAAATAAACACCTGGCAAGGACTGTGAAGTGGAGGGGGATGTTCTGGGGATGTGGTGATAGCTGAGCATCAGGATGCTGGTGGAAAAGCAAAGGAAATCGGGATCCTCCAGATTGAGCATGTCCTTTAGGTGGGGAATCGCTGGGTCACTTCTTTTTGTTCCTTGTTTGGTAATGTTGGTAATGTAATTGAACAGGGGGGGGAAGCTTATGAGCTCCAAAGATGAGGTCTTTAATTCACATTTTGGGCCAGGACAATGCTTTGGGCTTTTGGGCTTGATCCTTGACGCCGGAAAACTGTTTTGGCTTCAATGAGCTGCTAAAACATGCTGAAAGGCAGGGGCTTGGTTTGTTCTGTGGCTCCTGGGGGGCTCTAAAAGGTGAGCAGGAGCCCAGCCTGGCTCTGAATGGGCACAAAAGGTTTGCTTTGAGCTGGAGCAAGTGTTCTTCCAGCCCTCCCTTGGGGGCTGTCAGGGTGATGCTGAAGCAAATAGAATCAATAGTCCAGACAGAGCCCAAAAGAATTCAGAAGCAGCATCCCAAAGCGTAAAAGCGTTGGAATAAATATTATTGAAGCATCTTCAGCAGCAATAAAAAGATTAATTTGCTATTGCAGGAAAGGAAAAAAAAAAACAACCCAATGATGTGTTTGTGCTAAAAATTGCTGCCAAGAATTGCTTTTCCTCCAGATTATTCTGTTTTACTGGGGTTTGCCTCTTCTCCCTCCCCTTCCTCCCTCCTCTCACAGATACCCGTATTGCTGCAGGTGATGGTGATGCTCTGATCTATTGGTAGGACATCCCTCAAACATCTCACACGTCTCCCCTGGGCTCTGCTACTCAGCATTTCACTCTTTCCCCCCTGTTTTCCACCTTGAAGAAGCCGATTTGCCACTGGCTGCTCTAAGAGGGGTTTGCAGCATCTGATGTATGGCCACATTTGGAGCCCCAGACTACACCAGCCTTAATAACATTCTTCTTTACAAAGTGCTTACTGTTAAATATGCATGAGACGATGCAAGAGCAACTGTTGCTATCATCCACGAGGGTGTGAGCATCCTTTCTCCCTTTGGTGTCATGGCTCTGTGTGTTGGAAGGCAGGTAGGCGGCATCCTCTTCATCATTCCTACATAGCTCCGAGCTTGCCAAGGCTCGACCTGCTCGTACTAATCGTGTTTTTAGTGGCTGAATATTGGGCATTACGGATTTACTGAGGGCAAGGGACTGTGCGTGGAGTCAGAGGGTTGTGTTTTTAAAGCCCTTTTAACTGCTCCAGCCTGGCTGGGGTCCAGGGGATATGATTTTTGTTAATGTGCAGAGGATGGAGGCCTCTGCTCTGGAGCCAGGCTGAGAGAGCTGGGCTGATTCAGCCTGGAGAAGAGAAGGCTCCTGAAGGGGAGACCTTAGAGCAGCTCCAGTGCCTGAAGGGGCTGCAGGAAACCTGGAGAGGGGCTTTGGACAAGGGCTTGTAGGGACAGGCCAAGGGGAATGGCTTTAACCTGCCAGAGGGGAGACTGAGATGAGCTCTTAGGCAGAAGCTCTTCCCTGTGAGGGTGCTGAGGCGCTGGCACAGGGTGCCCAGAGAAGCTGTGGCTGCCCCATCCCTGGCAGTGTTCAAGGCCAGGTTGGACACAGGGGCTTGGAGCAAGCTGCTCTAGTGGAAGGGGTCCCTGCCTGTGGCAGGGGTTGGAAGTGGATGAGCTTTAAGGTCCCTTCCAACCCAAACCGGTGTGATTCCATAATAATATGCCCTCAATTTAGGGACAAACTATTCCTCTGATCTGAGCCCTCACCACCCCATGGGAGGCCTCTGAGGCTTTTACACCTCCCTCTTGGCTCTTGTTCCACCCATAAGTCCTTTAAAGTCTCCAAATGCCAGTTAGGTGCGACTGCAGGGGCTAGAGGTGCCTCTTTCCCTCCCACGGAGAGCATGAAAGCACCGCTGACTCCCGATGCCTTTCCTTTGGTTTGGGATGCTTCATTTTGACAGTCATAGATCCTGGCTCTGTTCTCCGCGCTGGGAATGTAGCACTGCTGGCAATTCTAGCGTTACTTACAATGCAGCATCATTAAAGCATATATTCTATCCCAGGGGGATATGGTCTAAACTCAACATTTCCAATTGTTTTCAAGTTATCTGATTTTATCTGAGCAATAACGATCTACAAATTGCACCAGTCATCTCCGGGAGCCGGCTTTCCCGGAATGTCCTCTTTGCATCAGCTGCTGGGGAATTGCTTTATTAAGCACAACCAGCTCTTATTAGCATCTCCATCTGTAAGTTTGGAGCTTTTGGAAGGAGGAGGTGCCTTCACCCATCACCTTGTAAAGAGGGAAGGGGAGATGCAGGCGGTGGAGTCCGCTGTCCATGATGCTGTGGCAGCACCAGGCTGCCTGGAGGCACATTGGCACTTGGGGAGGTGCCAGCCAAGCTCCTGAAAACCCACATAAGGACATGAAAAACCCACACAGGCAGCTTTAACTCCTTCAAATGCTGCCTTTCCCATTGTTATCCTCGGGAAGGGGGTTTGGTCGGGCGCCAGGCTGCGTTTCCAGTTGGCGCTCCCTTAGTTTGATTTGATTATCTGAGCGCTGAGGATCTGCTGAGCAGTTTTGTAGCCTCCAATTCAGCACAAAGCGATAACACCACGATCCTGAAATGCTTTTTACTCCACTAACTTCCACTCAATGATAGGGGGAAGAGCTCAAAACCCAGTCACGGTGGCAGAGCAGTGCTGCAGTACAGCCTGCTGCAAGCCAAGGCGCCTTTAATGAAGAGATTACAGCAAGGATGCTTTTAGGGGAGACAAATGGGGGTGATTCTGGAGCTTGCTGCTTGCTACCTATTTATTCAGGCAATTGGCTGGGTCATTAACAATTTATAGGGAATGCTGGATGCTGCCACCCCCTTATCTCTCCCTTGTGGTGAGCAGAAGTGGTCCCTTGGGATTGCCCGTGCTTGGAGGAGGCGCGCAAATATAGTCAGGGCTGTGCAGACCCTGGACCGTTTGAATGTGAAACTGTGGATTTAATCTTCCCAGAGGAAGATTTTAACCCTTCTAAGAGAGAACAAGAGGCTGTTGTTAAAAAACACAGAAAAAGGCCTGTGGTTTCATGTACTGTCATGATTTTTATGGTTACTTGAGGATGAAGACTTAGCGTCAATGTATTTCCTCGGCGTATCCGTATGGGTGGTGCGTAAGTAGCACGTGTGTGATATGTGATACCCAGTGCCATGGGACTGACTGCACTCGATGCCTCCTTTGCCTCCCAGCATTGATATTACTGTGAGCAACAACCAGGGGATGTCTGGGTGGGTGATGCGGGAGAAAGGGATGAAGGACTGATGGATTGGCGGGATGCTGGTCCATAAGCTTGAAACCATCCCAGCCATCACGTTGCCATAGGGTGAGCCCCCAGGATGCGCGTGTTGTGCTTGAAACGTGCCACCTAATATTCCTAATAATTTCACAGAGAGTTCTGTTTGTTTCTGAAGTGAGAGGAGCCACTTGTGCCATTCCGCCCGGCTCTTTTCATGGAATAATCCCCCATTGAGATTCCAGGCACAGTTTTGCTAATTAAAATGATGAATGCCAGAGGAAAGCTTTGGGTTTGGAGCTCTTTTTCCCTTCTCCTGGTAGGTCTGGTTGGTATCTGCACACACAGAGACTGCTTCAGGCTGAGGATATTTGCTCACTGGAGGAGTACCCAGGATAGATAGAAACGCTCCTGTACCCCCACACAAATACTGCCTGAGATACCCCACTAAAGCTCCTTCCAGCCTGGGGCTTGTGTCTGTGCACGCAGCCATCTCCCAGTGTGCTTTTCAGAGCCAGCCTTATGCAACCACATCACCTGCCCCTGAGGAAGGCGCTGAGCTTGGGGATGAGGCTTCGTGGGTTGAGCATCCTTCCCATGGCAAGCTGCAGCTTTCTTGGGGACGCTGGCCTTAGGATGTGCTAGGATGGGGCAATTCTCCACTGCTGTCCCAAGTTTCCCAAGTGTGTTAAAGAGCTGCCGTGCTGCTCCCTATTGGTGACAGCACATCTGTTTTTGGTGAATGATGCTGGAGCTATGGGATAGGAAACGAGGAGCATAGGAAGCAGTTGCCTTCCCAAAACATCACTGGGGGCTTTTTGAGTTGCCCACCATCACTTTTCTAGTTTAAATACCTTGTGTGTTCAACTAAATGAAGACATGATGGGCTCTCTTATCCTGTAATCAAAGCTGGGTTAGCAATATAGCCTTGACTACAGGCATGGGGAGGCACTTGAGAATGGCGTTTCCATGTGGTGGGAAGATGTGGGAGCAGATGTGTACCCTGGCAGGTTGTGAGTGAAGGGAATGAGAGAGCAGAAGCACATCAGGATGGTTCATGTGGAGGATTGAAATGTCTCTGTCATGTGCTGTCACTGAAGCAGAGCTTTAAATAGGAGCGCTCTATAAGGTGCTTGCATAACTGGTGTGCTAACATTAGCTCCTGCACGGGGCAGGGAGGCCCTATGGGGAAGAGGTGCTGAGCCAGAGGAAACAGGATTATTTATCCTGGGTTTTGCCTTAGTACATTCTCTTTGCCTTCTCTGTGGTTTTGGACCAGCTGATGGACATGATGATCAGGTTGGACATGCCCCTAGGGTTGTGTGCCCATAAGGATGCATCCTTCACCTGTGTGTCCATGAGGATGCATCCTTCACCTGTATGTCCATGGGGATGCATCCTTTGCCATTTTGAATGTCCATGGGGATGCATCCTATGCATCCAGAGGATGGCAGGAGGCTGTCACATCCCCGTTGTACCAGGCAGGCTGTGGGGCTTGCAGAGACAGCTCCTTCTCTGTGCCTGGACCATTCACTATTGTTCCTATCCCAACAAGGTGGCTCTTGTCCCAGTGCTGGCTCTCGGCTGGAGCATCCCGTATCCCACATCAGAGGCTTCCCAGGGCTGTGTCACTCTGAACCCAGTCCCAAAGGATGGACAGAGCTGTGTTTGGCTCCTGGCTGTCTTCACCTACACCACAAGGGGTTTGCATTTAGCTCCTTGCTTTCCCAGGATAGCAAAGGCTGGAAGTATTTGCTGATATAGGAGTGAAATGCACAAAACCCCCATACCTGAGCCAGAGGGAAAAGATCCCAAGGGATTTGCTCAGTGCCTGCTTAGTGCCGTGTCAAGTGTGCAAGGAACAAGTGACAGCCTGGGGAAACGGGTGATAGGCATTGGGCCAAGGGATGCAGAGGGAATGGGTGTATTTTCTCTCTTGAAGCTGGCTTGTCAGCTCTGGAGCATCATCTGTATTGCCTCCATGTGGGTAGCAATGCTGCAGGTGCTTTTCTGCTCAGCTCCTCCTTGTGTCCCTCATGAAATGGTGAAACTCAGGTCCTCCACATGCCATGGAGGTGACTTTGCATCCCTATGCTCTTGAGACCATGCAAGGAGAGGGTTTCCAGCTTAACTCTCATTTCCATCCCTTTTTGGCTGTGATCCCGCAGTGAGTTCCTTCGCTTCTGATCCAAACAGCTGTGCCCTGGGGGCACGGGGGGGGGGGGCTTGCAAGCCTTGAGGCAGATGCTCTAACTCGAGCTGCTCTGTAATTGGGATGATTTAAATGGAAAGGCGGGATGAGTCCAGGCGCTCCGTGCAGTTCAGTGCTGTTCCTTTTCGGATTGGAGCTGTTGCAGGGACTGGCTTGGTTTGCTTTCGTTTCTCCTCCTGCCTGCTGATCATCCAAATGTCTCAGTGTTGGGTAAGATACAGAGATGCTTAGGAACACCAATAATAACTAAAAAGAACAGAGACTGGAACCAAACCTGCAGCTTGGCCAGTGGCCATTGAGAACGGCTCAGTCCTGAGGCACAGAGACCAGTGTGAAACCCCAATGATGCTCTGGGTGATGGGGGGGGGGGGGGGGGGAGTTCAATGGGCAGCAACCCCCTGATATCCTCTAACCCCCTCTAGAATGTGTGTTTTGAGATGTGTGCAACTTATTTTCCCTCTCCATGGAGTCACCCGACTCCGGCATCCCACCCTCGGAACCCATCTGGCTTTCTGCCCACAAGATTATGTTCTATAAACCACCCCTAAATGCAGTGTCTGGGAAAGTGCCTTTATGTTTTAATTCCTAAATAGGCAGGCAAAATTGAGTGCTCTGATTGGCATCTGCAATCAGAGCCCCATTCAGCTGGAGCTGTGAAGGGAGCTGATTGCACCGAGCGCGGCTCTGACCTTCTGGGGCCTCTGCTGCTGCCTCTGCTTCATTAACAGGATAAATATTTCTCCAGAAACAACATTTCTGAGCTGCCAGAAGTGATGACAGGGATTCTGTGGCGAGGCAGCGCCTCTATCACACTCCGCAGCCAAAGATACGGGTGCTGAACAGGTATCTCTAGATGAGAACGCTGCTGGGAATGGCTGGGGACACCTGGGCTCCGTCCCTATGCTGCCACCAAGTGCCACAGTGTGGTTCATCCTCCCTCTTTCCACGTTTGCCTGTACTCAGCGGCTTTGCTCCCTCCTTTTCCATTGTGTTTGAGTGATGCAGAGCAAAGGAAATGGAAGGATTTAAGGCCAGGTTGGATGGGGCATGGAGCAAGCTGCTCTAGTGGAAGGTGTCCCTGCCTGTGGCAGGGGTTGGAACTGGATGAGCTTTAAGGTCCCTTCCAACCCAAACCAGTCCATGATTCTATATGGTCTTTAATGGAGCTTTGCTATGGCCTCAGTGCCACCTTGGGATAACATCCCAGTGCCATGACAATGGTGGCATTAGGACAGGGGCACTCCTGGAGCACATCAGGGGTATGGGCATGGCTGATAACTTCAGTCCTGTGCTGTGACTGGTACAGAGTCAAATGCCACCGTGTGCCAGAGCCTGGTACTCAGTAACAGCATCTGCGGCATCAGTTGGTGCCCCTGCAGTGAGTTACAGCCTGGTCTCTGCTCCAGGGGCCTCTTAGCATCCTGCAGCCGGTAATAGATGTTTTTAATTCTCAGGGAATTATTGAACAAGCATCAGGGAAATATGTTTTACAGTCCAGAGCTGGCTCTGAGCATCCTTAACGCTGTTATTGGAGACGAGGAGGATGATTTAAGCAGGGACCTCTGACAAAGGCACACACCTGGCCATGAATAAAAGGCTGCAATTAAATACCCACGCTGTTAATTAAGAGGAGGATGAGGGTCAAGTGCAGTGACTGTTTCCAAGGTCTCCCAAGCCTGGCAGATGAGGTGACGGCTCTGATGCCTCCTTCACCACTCCTTGGCATGCAGAGGGGGCACCAGCTGTGAGAAGAGGTCCCATAAGGGCACGCATGTGTCGGGCACCTCATGTTAGCTGTGGGCTGCTGCCACATCATCTCAGCACAGAGCCAGGCTGTGTGGTGATGGAAACAAGCAGATGCTGCCAGCTTCAAGAGTGGGAGCTCTTCTCAGAGCAGAGCAAACTGCCCTCGTGGTTGTGACAGCCATCAGCATCCCAGCTCCAGCTGGAGCAGGGAAAAGCTGCTGCATCCCTTCATGGCATGGCAGTGCCTTGGCGCTGACAGCTTCCCTTTGACCTGCCAGCCTGCCCCAACACAGTGGGGTTCATCAGTTTGTTCTGTATTGAGCAAAAGGCATCCCATCACCTGGCAGCAGTGAGGGCCTGAGCTCCTCCATCACCAGAGGCAGCTCACAGTGCTGCTATAAGTGGGTGTTGCTTTGCACAAGTGAGGGGCGAATGAAGCCTGCTCCAGTTTGGGTACCTGCATCTCTGTGCAGAGATCCTAAGCATGAGCTGTTGTATCTGTGTTGCCTACTCTGTGCATGAAGAAGATGCTATTTGCTTTAAGGGTGGTGTTGCCCAGTTGCAGTTTGGCATCCATGTGCCAGGGTATTCCATGGCAAATGCCCAACAGCCAAAGGATGCCAGAGCAGAGCTGACTTCAGAGGGAATGGTGAAGGAGGAAATAGCATCTTCATGCTGTTGTAGGCTGAGACTGAGAAAGGGAGATCTCATGTAACAGCCCCAGAGGTGGGGAAAAGCTCCGTTTCCTCTCCTTTTACCTCCTCCCTTGGTCAGCTGAAGTGGCTCCTTTGGTGTTAGGGTTTGCAAAGGCTCAGCTGGACTGCTTGAACCCACCTCCTTTGGTCTCAGCAGCGCACACCGAGGCATGGTGCATCCTGCCCTGTGTAGCATCTTTGCTAGGGACCGAAAAGATTGCTTAAAACCTCACTCCTAGAAACATGCTAATCCTAGGAGGGCCTCGGAAGCTGAAATCTTCTATTTTGGCTGTCAGCAAGCTCTAGATGTGCTGGTAAACACTGCGTTTTGCTTCATTTGGATGCAGGGATGAGCCTGTGGGAGATTTTGGGGAAGCAGAGCTTGTTTGCATGCATGTTTAAGCGCACAGGCCTACTACACACGTTGGTGTACAGTTGGGTTCACTTCACTTGCATCCCGCGTAGGCAGCCATGCAAGGAAATTACTTCTGCATCACTTGTGTTCCTCTATTACAATAAAAGACCAGCAGCTGGTGAGCTCCTACCGCTCCTCATCTGCCTCCCCTCAGACCAAACAGCATCTTTCCTCCAATGTAACTTAGCTCTTCTCCACCTACACATCTCCAACCTGCTTCAGGGTCCTACTTCACAGCTTTCCTGCTGCCTGTGGCTCTTGGGAGAGCAGGGGACTGGTGCAAACACTGTATCTGTGATGTTAGTTTGCTATTAGAAGGGATCTGTCCTGCTGCCTGCAGCCTCATGCCAACAGTTCCAGTCCCCATCTCCCATAGAGCAGTGTAGGTGGGGAAGCCCTCTTTGCAGCTCCCTGGGGCTCTGCAGGAGCGAGTCTGCACCACTTCGGAGTGCCTTCAACCACACTATGCCCAAAGGCACTGGGTTTGGTGTCGGCAGCTCCCAGTGCCGCGGGAGGAGAGGCGGCAGCGTGAGCTCATCCCTTCCTCGAGCTTCGGAGCGTCCCCAGATGAACGCATTGTTACAAATTCCCCCATGGTGGGGAGCAACTTTGATCAGAGCTTGCACCTCATTAGACAGCAGAGAATTGAGCCGTGAGACACGGATCCATAGGCAGCCAGGCTTCATTAGCTGTGCTGCTCCTGGGACCGTCTGCTCAAGGAACACGTACATGCTACAGAATTGACTTTGGGTTGTAATTATTCTTATGAGCACTTGGTGTGTGTTCCCCTCGTGTTATTTTGCCTCGCAGCGGGCTCCGGGTGGGCAAAAGGGGCACGTGTTGCGTTGGCAAAGCAAGGCAAACGTTTCCTTTGTGTGCATCCTTCTGCTATGCCCAAGGGATTGTATTTGGGCTCCTCCAGCTTTGGCTCCCAATCCTCCACCGTGTGTCCGTGTTTCTCCTGCTGCTGCATTGCAGGAACTGACTCCTGACCTGTGCAGAGCTGATGTTTTCATTCAGCCCCCGAAGCCCAAGTTAAACACTGCAGTTGAAGAGCACCAGGTAGTAGAAATGTCAAAACGTTCCTTTTTGACATTTCCCAACCAGAACTTTTCAGAACTCAATGAAAACAGTCAGATGGAGAAGGCAAAGGGATTGGTTTGGGGGCAAGGAAGCAGGTTTCGGAGCAGCCCAAGTCCCTCTGGGCTGGGAATCTGGGCTCTCTTTAGCCGTTAAGAACTGGCTGCAGGTTGGGGCTGGGTTTGGAGAGCTTTGAGCGTTGTGTGAGCTGAGCTGCCTGGTTTCCATGCTCAGCTCTGCCTCTGCCCTTAGGTTTGGAGGAGCCTTCACTTGAGTATCCTTTCAGGCCGGCCCCGAGCATGGAAGTCACAGCAGCGTGTCCATAAACCTAATTCCTGTAAAGCTCCTCAGTTGAAAGATGCAGAGGAAGATAAATGGGGCTCTGAAAAGCCTGATTTGCACCATTCTCCTTCTCAGCTGTGCTCTGAGAAGAGACGTGGCAAAATACAGAAGCCCCACGTGCTACAGACGGACCCCACAGCTGAGGGGAAGGAATGACTCGTTGGCAGACAGTGTTCCAGTCGAGATCACAGCTCGGGGAGAAAATAGAAGCAGACAAGGTAGTCCTGGTACTGCTTCCAACATGCTCGATACAGAGATGGAGAAGAAAAGCCGAGTGCAGAGCAGATGAGAGAGACATTTGCCTCCTTGTGTGCAGGCTGACAAGGAGCAGGGATGGCCGAATTCATCGCAGGCTCTCTGTTGAGTGGAGGGGGGAATAGGAAGCCATCCAAGCTGATTAGTGAGAGGTCTCTCAAAGAGACAGCCTGGCTGGATTTAATTCCCTAGTCAGCATTCTCAGTACATTGATCTGCTCCTAAGTAGAAGGGAGGGGGAGAAGAGAGAGGGATGGTGGGAGGGGGGAGAAGAGAAAAATAGGTTTGGAGGTGGTGAGAGAATGAAGATGGGAGGGGAGAAATGAGTGGAAGAAGAGAGGGAAATGGAGAGGAAAAGGGCAGGGATGCAGGAGGTGGCCAGGATGCAGGGATGCAGGAGGCAGCAGAGATGCAGGAGGTGGCCGGGATGCAGGACCAGCCGTGGTGATGCTCCGGTTGTACCACCAGCTAGCACCAGAGCTGCCACATGTGATGAAGGCAATACTGGTGGATAATGAGGGACTCCAGCTTGGTTTTCCTCAGCTACGTCTCCATGCCCATCCTAGGGATGTGGCAGCCCTCCGTCACGCTGCTGACAGTGACTGAAGAAGGGCAGGGGATGCAGGAGCAGTCAGACATAGCCCTGAACTGTCTGGGTGGGGAAGGAGGCTGATGAGATGCTTCCATGGAGCAAATGCAGGTAACTTTATCATCCGATACCTCCTGCAACACCAAGGCTGGAGATGGGAGAGATAAAGTCTTCACAAGACAGGATCCCCCACTTGCAACAAGCATGAAGCTTTAATTTCCAGCCCCAGCTGGTTGTGAGATATTGGGCATTAAAAGCACATTATTCTGAGTACTGTCTTAGTTCTTTTCCACTTCTATTCCTCACTTGGATTCCGGCTTGATTTTAGTGTGTACTCCCTCAAGATGCACAAGTGCCAGAAGTCAGTGCTGTATACCATCCGAAAGCTCAGCCTCCCAGCTTTCACATGGTATAATTAAAGCATTAATCTCTTATTCCAGCAGCCTGTAAGACAGCAGCTGCTAAAATAACATGGAAAGACTGCTACAAAAGGCTGCTTCCAAGAGAACTGCAGCAACTTTGAGGGTCAGCAAACATCCTCTGGTGCTGGGGAGGGCCCAGGGACAAGATCAGTACTGGCCTTTGAAACTAGAGGCTGCTGTTGACTCTCAAATCTGAGCCTCCTTAACCAGTTGCAACCTGCTATGAGGCACAATGGGCCTGGAGTTCTTCATGCCTTGGTGAGCTTGGGTTGGGCTGGTGGCTTCTTGCATCCAAACTGGCTTCAGTGTAGTTGAAACCATTGGGAGATGCAGCCTTGGGCTTGGAGTTGCTGGGAGGGATGGTGCTGTGCAGGTCTGGGATCCATAGTGAAGCAGTTTTGCATTGTTGGGCTTTTTCTTGATGTGGGAACATTGATTATCTTTAATTCTTTAAGTCACCTTTGTGGCTTCCTGGTTTGGGGTTGGTTTGGTGTGCTCAGGGGCTGTTGCAAGCAGCAGGACCTCGTGTATGAATTGCTGCAGCAGTATTGGGCTTTAGGGGAAAGAGGGCTCTGATATCCTGTACTGAGAGCTCTGCAGGAAAGGGATGGCTCCTGCTGCTTGTCTACAGCAAGACTAAAGGAAAGGTACCAAAGTGTGACCTTATGGAGAGTGATGCTCAACTGTAAGGCTTGATTGAAGGGTAACAGTGAGTGTTCAGCCTTGATGAAGCACTGAATATTGGCTTCCCAGTCCCAAACGGATCCCTTTTCCTTTGGTATCTAGCTGCCCGGTGCAAGGGGAGGGTTGGGATCTTGGCTTACCTTTGCCAAGGTCCAGTTTGAGGCTGGTGTAAATAAGGAAAGCTGAGTGACCCATGGAGAAACGATAGCCTGGAGGTTGTGGAGATGCTCACTTGCAGGCTGGATCTCTGCACCCCTGTGGACCAACATGGGATGCAGGGGGACAGTCTGCCTTACCATGGGCTGCACTATGGTCCTTTTTCACTGCCCTTGGGGGCTGCTTTCACATATTCTCACTATTGGCTCCATCAGATATGGGGGAGGCTTCCAGCAGCTTCTCCCAGAAGCCACCCCTGTAGTAGCCCCTGTGCTACCAAGCCCTTGCCATGTAAGCTCAGTGTACAGGGCTTCTCTTCATCAAAGCCTGAGCTGCTGATGGTTTTCATGGCTTGATTAACGCTCCCCAGACCGATTTCCATTGGCTGCTGCAGAGGAGCTAGAAGGAGATGGATGTTTTCCATTACTTGATGTAATGACTATGAGGCAGCCTAATGAAACCTTTACAGCCAAAGTTTACAGAGAGCCCACAAACAGTGATCAATAGCCAGGCTGGAGCTCCTGTGCACAGATTAGTGGGAGACCAGTGAGGAGAGACAGAGGATGGAGTCAGGAGCGCTGGAGCAGGGAAAGGACAGAGGGAGGAGCGATGTCCTAGGTGGGAAGTGGGATATAGAAGGAAGGGAGGTGCTGGTCTGATTTATTCAGAGGTGTGTGGTTGGAGTAAAGATGGTGGTACCCAAGGTGGGAAGAGGAGAAAGGACTCTTTGGGTCCCCTGTGATGTGGCAATGGGGCTCAACATGCTGAGCAAGCATGAGTAAATCCAGCCAGCAAAACCTAAAAGCCCCATTAACGGGGTGGATTAATCTGCTCTCGCTTGCATGTCTAAAAGCTACATGTCAGCATGGGGATTGGTTGTCTCAGGCTCTCTCCTAGTCGGTGGAGAGAAATAAGCATCTCCAGAGGCCATTTATCTTCTCCCAGTTGGATGAATTGCCCTCTAGAGGTGCTGGTCTCTCTTCACTGACAACAAGAGCTCTGGATATGTCTTCTAGATGTAGACTAAAAATATATGGGAGGGATGAAGGTGAATCCTGCCTGTTGGGATTGACAGGAAACAGGGACTGAGGATGCAGGGATGCTCTCAGCAGCTGGTGCACGGCTATACCTAAAGCAAGGGGATAACCAGCCTTTTAGGAGCTGCCCCGTCCTGTGTCTTTGGCATCCCAAAGGGTATTTTCCCATTGAATCTCCTGCCCAAAGGTGGAGTTTCTTTTGGCATTAGAGTCACACATACTTGATGGCTTGGTAGAAAACCTAGGCAGATGCCTTGCAAGCACATTTGCTGCATAGCTGCAGGTCCCAAGTAAAGGCACTGAAACTACTGGTCTTCATGAACAGCAGTAAGCGAATTAAACAGGTTCAACTAGCAAAGGTTTGCATGCAGTCACTGGGGTGATGGGTAGCATTATAAATCCACGAACCAGAGGGAATGGGAGGAATTACCAACCCCCTTTGCTCAGTGCGTTTTGTCTCCCTAAAAACTATTCCAGAGACGTCAGAAACAAGCTATGTGCTTCCACAGCCCCTTGTGTCCTCCTTCTGTATTTCAGATGAATAATAGAGAAAGGAATTGTTTTCTTTAAAGAGAATGCCTTGAATGGAGTTTGCTTTAGAAACAAAGAAGATGCGTACAGTAAAGCGCCGCGGCACCCGTCTCTGATTGCTGTTGGAATGGAAAACTTGCCTTTTGCAGTTGTTATTGAAGTAAATGAAGTTGATTGCCACAAAGTTGGGTGTCGGATCAAAACGGTGCCGTTGTGAGTCGTGGGGAGATGAATGCATTTCATTTATCCCTTTGGTAGCTTCAGGAGGCAGCTGTTGATTGGCTCCAGCTCTTGGCTCCCTGCCTCTTATCCAAGATTCCTGGAGGATTTTCCATGCTGGGGTTTTGTCTCTTTGCTGCGCCCCTGTTTTAGGGCTGGGAAGGGTAAAAGAGGACAAGGAGACATGTTGGTTTCTTCCCTCTTCCCTCTGTCAGTGCCATAAAAGCCGAGTCTTTGCCTGTTGTTTTCTGAGCCAGAAACTCCATGGAAGCTGCTCAAACCAGGCAGGAATCAGGTGTTGCTTCCAGATTGCCTTGGCCTGCAGATTCCTCCATCAGAGTTGCTGTCCACAGGGAAGCAAGGCTGCATCCCTGGGCAAAGGATGAATGGGCAGCCAAAGGGGATGCAGGCTTGGCTGGGTTTCAGAGGCTCTCTGGGTGTGAAACAGAGTCCTATCAGAGAGACAAAAGTATTGTGGTGACAGGTTGTGACTTAGTTGGAAGTCAAGCTGTGGGTAAAGAATGTTCAGCTCGGGACAAGGCACGATAGGTCTGTTGGTAGCCCTCCAAAAGCATCGTCTCTGATCTTGCTTGGATCAGAGGGATGCCGCTGACTTCAGGCCGTCATCCAGTTCATCCATGGGTAAACACATCCCTCTCATAGCTTGGGTGTCATAGGTATCTCTGCTCTCATTCTCTGGTGCTGCCAGGAATAAGTCAAGAGAGCGTTCACCTCTTGGAAACCAGGGTGGTGGGATTTATTAAATGCATTGGAGGAGAATGAGAAGAGCTTCTGGCAAGGGCAATGCAAGCAGAAGGGCACTCAAGGCAGGGAAAGGTGTTCATCAATTGGGGTTAATGGGACTGATGGAGAGGGAAGACACTGCCATTGAGATTTCAGCCCCATTCCATGGTGAAGGAGACATTGAATTCCAGGTTATTGCATGTTTGCTGCAGAGGTCATGCAGGCAAAGGCTAAATCTCTGTTTCCACTCACTGTGGTGGCAGAAGCTGGGATAGATGGGAATTTCCTGGGGTTGAACTGTGTGCTTTTGCTGCTAAATATCATCAGTGCAGGAAAATCATTTGCTGGAAGAACAAATGAACCCAGAAGAAATGAAGGGCAACATCTCGAGGCTGAAAGGGAGAAGAGACAGGCTGCAACCATGTCAGTGCAAGAAGTGGTGGCTGATAGAAATCAGCAGCAAAGGGAAATCTTAAGAGGAGGGGGATGCTGAGCTGTGCTTAATGTGCCGGTGAGAGCCACGCACCGTTCCTGTGCCTTTGTGCTCAGTTTGAGTGTTGGAAGCTCACCTCACCCAATGCTGTGACCCTGCCACGTGTCCTGGGCACCATCTTCCACCCCATAGCCACGTCTTTAAGCTGTCCAGGTTGGTTTTGGATGATGCACGGTGTAGTAACCACAAGGTGAAGCTACATAAAGCTCCAGTGACTTGTGGTAATCAGTGAGCACGAGAGCTCAGGGCAAGAGCGAATGAAGGACATGGTTTTTGGAGAGGAAAAGCAGAGAGAAGGAGCCACAGGAGCCGTTGGCACTTGAAATGTTTGCTGCTCTGATATTGCTGGCTGGAAGCATCACTTCTCCCTCTGCCAGTAGGTCTGTGTACACTCAACTTGCGCCACGGTTGCAATTACACCGCTCTAAAGTGGTTTTCTGTCACTGCTTGTTCTGCCCGAGGAGCAGGACAACCTGTCCTAGTAACCCAGCCAGCACTGTAGAGCACAGAGCCACTCATATTTGGGGAGCAAACAGTGTCCGGGTGCCTGGTAAACCCAGGGCAGCTCTTGGGGTCGATTTGTTTCTTGTCTGTGTTTGCAAAACTGGAGCTGGAAGGAACAGCTCAAAGATAATCTCTCCAGCTATAGTTTTGTGCCTTTTCCTCCCCCAAAATCAACTTCAAACGGGGAGGAAAAGAAGGCAAAGATGGAGAAGGTTGGATTGAATCTTTCCCCTCGTTGTGTTGTCTTTGGTTTAGCTTGAATTGGAGGCAGGCCGTTGGGATACAGCAACAGAGTGAGCAGCTTCAAAGACAAACTTTGGGGGTTGATTTCACAATGAATTTAGGGCCAGAAGGGACTTTTAGATCCCATAACCTCAGAAAGTCATTAGATGCCTCTTTTCCTGTGCTTAGGATTTTGTGTTTGTCGACCATAAATCTTCCCAAAGGTGTCTAGGGTTGATTTAAGGACCTCAGGAGATGCTGAATCCAGGTAGTGGCTTTTAAAGGTTAATCACCCTCACTGCTAAACATTAGTGCTGGGTTTAATTCGTCTTTAACTTGGGGTTGGTTGGGATTGAGGTGTCTTTTTCTGCTGAGAGAAATCACCTGGCATTTGCTACTTTCATCAAACTGTACCTCCCTAAAGCCTAAAGAGGTTCTCCATGGCCTTCAGTGGAGCTGGTTTTATCACCCAATCCTTGTATCTCATTTCCAGGTCTCTCCCTTTCTTGGTTACTCTTTAATATGGATATTGGAAAACAACAAAAAGGGCTCTCCAAAGACTTTAAAAGCAGGACTTGGGAATGGGAGCAGGTCTGTGTCATGCTCCTCCACTGCAGAAACAGCCCTGTTGAACACAGGGGGAGCTCAAGCTGGGCTTGGGCCAGAAACAGGGCAAGGAGAGAGGGGGGGGAAAGCTTTGTGTTCTAAAAGAATGTAATAGATTGGAAATTGCCTTTCTCTTAATGAATGAGTCACCCAATTATCCCAGCCTGAGCACCTGAGCCTGAGATTTGAAGTCTCCAGAGAGCCTTTCCCTTTGAACAGTATTCATTATGATGAGCATTAGCACATTAGGTGGAATCAGCAGAGGAGGGAGGCTGTGATGATGGACAGCACTGGGGCAGCAGTGGGTTATCCCCCCCCCCAGTGTTCCATCAGTGTCATTGGCATATGTGGCATGAATTTCCAAGTGTGCATCTCTAGTGATGTCCCCAAAGGGTTTTTCCATCCCAGGAGGGGGAAATCTTGGGATCTCGAAGGAGGACAGGAACCTTTTTGCCCCAAACTCTGCATGTTCTGGGTAGGCTGATTCCTCAGGTAGGGAGAATGTGCCTTGAGCTGCCACCTGGAGACACCAAGGGCTCTTTGGTGTTTGACTTGACAACTTGGGTAACTCAAGGAGCAATTGGCACGAAGCTGTGTCTGGTTTAACACCTTAAGTTGTTCAGTCACTATGGAACGGAGCTGAAGGAACCTGTATCTGCAGCTTGGAGACAGCAGGGACTTGGCCGCTCAGCTCTTGGAGCTGCTGCTACCTCCTTACTGAAACAGCTCATCCATAACCACAAACCCCCTGAGCCTGGTGAGCTCTTTGTGCTCGGAGTTCCAATGCCTGGGATGCTGCTCAGAGGAATTGGGGTTTGCCCTACCTGAGATGGATAAATTGCCTTCCAGGCGGTGGTCCAGCTGCTCTCCATCTTCAGGGCAAGCCATGGCTCAAGAGGTGCTTTTCACCATGCTTGTGCTAGCCCAGGAGGCAACAGGGTTTCTGGCTTGAGCTCTTCGGGATGTGGCTTTGAGGGGGTTCTAGGATGAAGGAAGAAAGGATTGGGAACGTGGATGTGCAAGATGCAGTCAGAAGCAACTGCTTTTTGCTCCCCATCCCCTGCTAATTTTGGAGCATATTTGAGGCTGTGCTTTCCCTTTGGTTGCCCCTGCAAGCACAGAGCCCCTGCTGTGTGTTTTGTAGCTGAAAAGCCACTAAAGCCAGTGCTCGGGGGAGGAAACATCCCTCCTGGGGTGTGTGTGTTACCTGTGTTCTTTATGCAGTGTGCAACAAGCCTTCCCTGGCCCCGGTTATCACTGCGTGCCTTAAGATAGCAGGGAAGGAGCCACAATGTGCTCTTACCACCTTTTATTCTGTGCTCCTCACACCTTAGGCATCAAAAGGAGGCAAAGACCAGTCCAAAGTGCAAATATTGGCTGTTTCCTGCTTATTTGTATATCATTGTGGGGGTGTTGGAGGGGGAAGATGTGTTTTTACAGCGGCCAGTGTGAGGGAACGGACACATTGGAGGTGTCTGTGCTGAGAAAGTTCAATTTAGACCCCTTTTGCGAGCCAGCAGGTGATGAGAGATGGGAATTAGCATCTTGCTCAGTGATTTAACACCCCTCCCGGGCCAGAATGGGCTAAAACACCCTTGCATGGGGCTGGGTGAGCTGTTGTGGAGCATGTGGGCTGCAGCCGAGCTGGCTCTATGGAGACAGGGGTATAATTATCCCAGCTCCGCTCCGTCTTTGTGCTCCTCTGCAGGCCGGAGAGCTCTGCTGATGGATTTGTGCACCTTCCCTTGTCAGTGTTTAAGCAGCACCTTGGAAAACACAGCGAAAAGGAGCTCCAATTTATCTCCAGGGGGTTTAAGTTATTTGTATGGTGATGGATGGTTGTTTCCTGGGGGTTTTAGTTTGCTCTTTCTCCTCAATGCTGGAAGCTTAGCGCAGAGCAGAGGTGGTGCGAATAGAGGTCACTGGTTTGCAGGGTGAGAAGAGATATGGGAAAGGCAGCACTGAGGGATGTGGTGGAGCTGTGAGGTTACTTCAGCTCCAGGTTTAATAGTGATCCTGTGGTTTTGCTCATAGTTATAAGTGACACAACGTGAATTCCCTTCTCTGGGTGGGAAAACACTTCTGCATCCTTGTGTATAGACCCTGAGGATGCTCACTGCTTGAGGACAGTTTTACCCACCCAAAAATGGGAGTTTCTCTTGTTTTCCAGCTCAGGATTGGGCTATGCTATGGGGAAGGCTTCTTTGTGTCTCCTTAGGTTGCTTTATGTTCATACAAATGGTTATAAACTGTTCACTTTCTTCCCCAGTAACTAAGCTTGCAATGAAAGGTTGAATTCTCTGCACCTTGTGTGAATGAGCATCCTCTTGTCATTGCAGGCAGGACCACATTGACTCTTCTGCCATGGACTGCTGCATCACCCCGAGGAGAAGACATCTCCAAGGTACTGTACCATGGTGCGTGTTAATCTGTTGTCAAAGCAGGCTGGTTTATCCTGTGTCTGGGAGGTGTCAAGTTGTTCTTGCAGAGCGTTTTTGGGAGCGTGGATTTGTCTGCCTGGTCTTTGGGAACTCCTTAATCCAGAACTGGAAGCTTTTGAAAGGGATATTTGAAAACCTGGTGATGTTTCATGCTCGGGAAGCTTTTGACCCGTCTCGTTGATGCTCGGTTCTTGCATTGCTAAGGGAGCAGCTTAGAAATGTGAATTAGGTGAAATACAGTGTGAAATCTTTTGAGAAATCTAAATCTTGTGCATATACACACAGGCGCTTCCCTCTCCTTCAGACTTCATCTCTCCTTCCTCAGTCTTGATCCATGTCTGGTTACGTTATGCTCCAGCAGCCGGAGCGCAGTGGGTAGGAGCTAGTGAAGAGCATGAGCTTCCACTCCCCGTCTCCCTTTCCCTGTGTTATCCTGCTCCTCTTCCTGCTTTCTGGTCTGTGCTCCACAGGGCTTCAAATGCAACGGCCCCATGCAGATCTCATCTTGGATGTGGGGACAGTGGGAATTATAACCAGCAGGCTGGGGGCTGCGTGTTTGCAAGACTTATATGTTTTGTCTTTTGCAAGGCCAAGAACCACATCAGGAAAGGTCAGTTAGGCTGAGAAATCACTGTTTCTTCCTAAATATAGTCTGGTTTTCATGTGCTTTTCCTCTTACTTTTCCTAGCAGATGTTTTGCTGTTACGAGGCTCAGACGTGTTGGTTGTGCTTTGGCTCTCTCCTGTGCTCTGTAGCTCTTTGGTGGTGTTCAAAGAAGAAAGTTAAGCATATGCTAGGCAGCTCTGGGTGTATGTGGGATGTGCATCATCCTTCCAAGGATATTGGTGGAAAATAACACCAAATCTTCAAAGGCTTTGAAGGTTGTGGCTGATCAAGGGTGATGCTCTCGTTGCTGTGTCTCCAAGTCCCATCCCACTGCCTATGGTCCCTGCGGGTGGCTCTGGTCCAGCGCTGGCATCCCGCAGCACTGCTGCCAGTGCCCATGGTGCAGCGCTGAGATCTGAGGGCAGAGACCATCTTTCTTCCTCCTGTGGCATCAGAGCTGCTTGAGGGCCCCTTCCCGAGGCTGCTGCAGTCGAAAGGGGAGGGAAAGAGGGAGAAAACAGCAAGGAAAGGCAGAAAGAGGGGAAAGGAATGGAGGGAACGAGCATGGCAGCTTGAGCGACTCAAATGATCTCAAGCTTTCCCCATCATTCAGTGACGCTGTGTATTTGTCACCTAATTTCTTCCCAAACACCCTAAACTGAAAATAAAGCACTGTTTAATAAACAGCAGCCAGCATTTCATTTCCCTGCCTGCTCTGGTAGCAACTGCTCATTATTCCAATGATTTCCCCCCACTGTAATTACTCGGAACCGACTATTCCCAGCTTCCTCCATTGACTGGTCTATCTGTACACAAGCACGCTGAAATATGTATATATTTGGGTGTCCTATTGAAAACTCAATAGGATCCAATTTCTGTTGCTATTGCTTTCCCCCTCTGCGTGCCTCCCCTCTCCAATGCGCCCATGCTACAGCTGCATGATGGAGAAGGAAGGATGTGGCGTGTAGCACGGCCATAAACAGCAACCTCCAACTGCAATGGGGAGAGAAGAATCACTTCCTTGTACCACTGCGCTCTCGACAAGAGCTGCCTCTTTCTTTTCCTTGATGATGTTCTTTATTTTTCCTTCCTTTTCGCTGCTACCACATTCAACTGTCTGCCTCGCTCGAGCAGGTCACAGAACTAATCTTGAGCGCGTTTTGAGCCGACTCTGTAACACCACAACCCTTTAAAGCTTGGGGCGGGGAGGAAGGAGAAGGAGCATGCAGGGAATGCCATCTGTTTGGGGCGAGGAAGAGAAGCTCAAGTTGTAAATGGGGGTTATTTGGGGGAAATGAAGCTTGTTCCTCTTAGGGCTGGCTTCCCCGGGTCACTGCTGAGCCCTGGCTTTGCTGCTGTGACCACTAGCTTCAGAGGGGCTGGAGAAGAGCTGTGTGGGTGTTTTCACCCCCAAAGTGACTATCCCATTGTCATGTTTAGGGTGGTTGGAAATGAGACAATCGCGTTGCTCTGAGGGCAGGTATTTTAAACCCAATGCCTTGCACCATCTTCCAGGGCAGACCCAGGTTGTTGGCTGAGTCTTTGTCTTCACTCTCCAAGTCCCAGAGAGGGTGGTAGAGAGCTTGAAGAGGAGCAAAAGAATGCCAAGAAACATAGGGGTGTGCCAGGGCTATGTCACCCTCGAGCCCAGAAGCGCACACGAAGCAGTAAACATCCTGTATCTCCTCAAGCCATCTGTTTGCAGAGTCTTTGCCCATGCAACCGTGCCTCTTCCCTGGGTGGACTTGTTGCCTCCTTGTAATCTGTAGGTAAATAGACAGCTAATCAACTGGAAAGCAGGGGATGGAGGTGCTGAGCTGTGATAAGAGTCCGGCTGGGATGGGGAATAACAGCAGCATGGGCTGGAAAATGTGGCTGCAAAACCTTTGGAATAAGGAGGAATCTGGTTCATTTGGGTAGAGGAATAAAGAGAATAGAGTAACCAAACACACATTGCAACCTGCTTAAAATGGGGAAGTGAATTCTCTAGGTCCTTGCACGTGAGGGAAGGATGTGGTTCGCAAGCACAGTGTTGCATCAGTCCCCTTCCTGCAGGGGATGTGGGTTGTTCCTCCCTCTGAGATCACAGCTCTGGGGCTTAAACCGGGAGGGGAAGGTGTACTTCGGAGCTGCAGGGTGCTGTTTCATGGGGGGCATGTTGTTGGGCTTAACCAGCCCCTTCTCCATCTATCCTTTCTTCTGCTGTGATCATCGTGTTGTCCCCGTCACCCTTCGTTCTGCTGTGAGCATCATGTTGTCCCTCAGCACATAATTTGCCATAGTGGAATAGAGTCATTGAATGTCTTGAGTTGGAAGGGACCCATGAGGATCATTGATTGCAGATCAATTTTAATGGGAAAGAAAGGATGCTCAGCATCGGGTCTGGTTCCTGGCTCTTTGTGTCTGAAGGGTTCCTTAGGACATGCTGCTGCCTGCGAGAGCCTGCTGCTGAGGCTTTCGGTGTTGCAGAGGTGAGCTAAAAGGAAACCCAGCAAAAAGCACTTGGGAAGGTGTTAAAGGGTGTTTGGAGCTGGGGTGGCGACCCAGTGCCCTTTAGTCCATGCATTTAATGTACTCGGTGCTAATCTCACTCTAAACAGAAGCGATCTTGCTGAGTTCAGCACTGAAGGAGCAATAACCAACGAAGGAAATGAGATGAAGGAAACTCCCAAGAATCAAATGTGTTAGAAAGGGCTGGGGAAGTGCCAGGGGCACTGTAGTGAACGACCTCCCTGGGAATTGAGGACAAATAAAACCAATGCCCCTGCCTCCCTCCTCCCAGGCGCCGTACACCAATGCCTCAGCCTGGTGTGACCATAGACGATGCTTTCAGGGCTATTTTTGCACCGGAGTACAACAAATCCTCTGTGCTATGGGGCCGAGAGAAGGATTCGTGTTGCTGCATTCAGAAAAACTAACCTCTCGAGCTCAAGGAGAGCTGCTTCAGTTGGCAGTAGCATTATTCTGTCTGGAACAGCCTTGAGAGGGCAAACAAAACCTCTGTGCTGTGGCTCTTGTTTCCAAAGGCTCTTTGCAGGCAGCGCTGCCTGCAGTCGTGGCTTGCTGTGATTTCTTATGAGCCAAAATTTGCCCAAATGGGTGAAAATGGGGTGCAGCAACCCAAGGGAAACAATGGTCCCAGTGTGGGCTCAGTGGGGATGTAGTAAAGTCTTCTGCTCAACTTGCCATAGCGCTGTTGGCAAATGCTCAGTGGGGACTGTGGGCCTCTCATCTGGAATGGGGTGGAGTGGAAGGGTTTGATTTTGGCTGTGTTTCTTGGGGGGGTAGTAGATGTCTCAGTGATGGGCTGCATGGAGGTTCTCCCCCAGTGTGGTCCCCATAGCAGCGTGGGGATGTCCTTCACGGAGCCTGGGCACCCCAAAGCATCTTGACAGCAGCCTCTGCCTCAGGTCCCTACCCCTAGCACTGTGTGAGGATGACTTGGCAGCAAATATATTTACTACAATTACCATCTCTGCTCCCAGAGGAGGTGAAAAAAAAGAAGAGATGAATAATATGTTTTGAAGGTGTCATGGAGTGAAAGCAAGAGAGGAGCTTGAGCCTGAACTTATGAATAACTTATAGGCTTCCTCCCTTGATGCAGTCACTCCATTTGGGCTTATCTTTCTCACCCGGAGGAGGTGTAATTAAAGGAGCAAAGCCGGGCACCCGCTGCCTGTGGGCACTCGTCTGTCTGGCTCCGTGCGTCCTGTGCGTGCAAGGGCACGGGGGTGCAGGAATGCCTTGGTATGAACGTGGGCTGGAGTATGTGCTGAGTTCAGCTTTACAAATGCCTCCCCCCCCCCTCCCTTGCTATCCCTTAGGAAGGAAAAGGAGTTTTAGCACATCGGGCTTGGATATTTCTGTGTAGCGGGTGGAAGCATTCCCTTCACTCTCCCTTTATGCCTGTGCAAGTGAGAGCAGGGAGGGAAAAGGCTGCAGGAAGAAGCAGGCGAGTCCTGCAACCCTGCCTTAGGATGGGGGAGACTGTTGTCGTGTCTTGGAGACAGCTGGAAGTTCCCTTCCTGACCTCATGCAGTGATTTAGCCTTTCCAAGCCGCCTTTTCCTCGCTGTAGAAGGAGAAGTAATTTGCTCTTGTCTCAACACCTTTCTCTGCTTGCTGTATTTTGACTCCAAGAGCTCAAGGGAGGGACTGTTTTCTACCAGGTGTATGTACAGAGTGGAACAGAATGGAACCGGGATCTTCCCGTCAGCCACGTGAATGCTATTGTAATGCATATGGTAATTATAGGTACGTATACGTAGGGATGATATAAAAAACGCCAACGAAACGTGGCATTTCCTGGTGGAAAAACGGCTGTGGAATAAAACCATGGCTGGGAATGTCAGTTGTAGCAAGGAATGTCTATTAAAAATTACACAGTGCTGTTGAGCAAGGTCACAATGCTCCTTTGCGAGCCAGTTAGAGGGTTTCATTCAGAGCAGCACGTCACCTCTTCCCATTTCCTCTGCAGCCTTTTAGCTGAGGTGTTGGATTTTGGTTTTCCAGTCAGATCCGGAGGGATGGGGGTTGGAATATCACCTGAAATTCCCCCCAGGAATCAATGCCAAAAGGGGCCTTGTGCTGCTTGATGCACACGGAGGCACGATGTCCCTGTTTAACACCAACTCTACGTGTGATTTCCAAGGAATAACTTCTTCCCCCCCACCCTGTGCCCCTATCTCAGGAGTGCAGCCCTGTTATCTCTATCTTCATATCCCATAGATATGGATGAGCGTAATGGATCTATTAGGCATTTATTGCAAGGCATTCTGTTGAACATCACCTGCTGTTCAACATGAAAAGTTGATGTTCCACAAAGCCACAAGCCAAAGGCTCCTTAAGAGCCGTTCTGGTGCAGCGGGTAAATAGACGTGCTCGGAACAAGCAGCGTGTGAATTAATAATGCATAGAGTAAATCTGGAGGAGAAGCAGCCTCTGCATAGGGCCTGCTTACAAACTGCTCCCTGCTTAGGCAAATAGACAGGGAAGTTGTGTTTTTTAAAGCATAATGGGTAGGTCATAAACCAAACTAACCTAATGGACCGTTTCCAGCTGCTGTAAGTACGGGAGCTGGCTCATCACACTGGGAAGTGTTGCAGAAGGTGGGCAAAACTGCTACATGGCATCTTGTGTTAGCATGGGTGAGTTGTGTTGGTGGAAGCAGTGAAGGGGAGGAGATGATGCGATGGAGGGAGGAATCCTTACCTCTTGGCAAGGATTTCTCCATCCAAAAGGTATTGATTGGAGCCACAGGTTCCTTCCTGGCTGCTGGCTTTGGACAGGAGGATGGTGATTGTCAGTCCTGGATGGGGTTTGAGCAGAGGGGCTGGGGCTTGTAGGTTATCACCTTTCTTGGGCAGAATGGCTGGCCTGGATCTGAGGCATTGTCTCTGGGTGGCAGCGATAGAGGGGAGGGAGGAACGCAGCTGGATTGCCATGGGTTTGCTGCCAAATCTCCTTCTGAATTGCAAAGTGAACAGCTCAGATTTTGGAAGCCTCTGAGGAGAAATGCGTACAAAACCAAGGCAAGTTCCTTCTTTTATCCCTTGTCACTTTTTCCTGCCTATAATGTTGTTCTAAGGGGCTGTGACTCACCTTGAGCAACAAAATGAGACATTTTTTCCACTAATGAAAATAATGAATATTTAACAAACTACTATTGATGTAGGTGGTGTCAAAATGGAGGCTTGGGGCTCAGTGCCTTCAATATTCCCCATGTGGGACAAAGGCTGAGAACTAAAGGTTTGGAACCTGAGGGCCCATTCTGTGTAAGCATCAGGTTTAGGTGATGTGGGTTTAGGTTTATTGAGGTGGAGAATGGTCTATCCTGCTTCCATGGTTGTGAAATAGGCACTGGAATCTGGCTTGTGGCAATGGGAGATGGGATAACGGGAGGATGTTCAAAATGAAAGAGGGTGCAAGTGGCCCTGGAGCTGGTCTTGGAGGGAGGTATTGGGGGAGAGTGGTTATAACACAGAGAAAAAGCCTTGATCTGGAATGAAAGTAGGGGCTTGGAGCAACCTGCTCTAGTGGAAGGTGTCCCTTTCCATGGCAGGGGTTGGAACTGGATGAGCTTTAAGGTTCTTGCCAACCCAAACCAGGCTGGGATTGATTTCTGTGACAAACTGAAGAGTTATTCCCTATTAAATTTGCTTTTAGAGCAATTTCCATATGGGATTAGCCCTGTAGGAGGAAGGAGGCTTGTTCAGACATCCCCCAAAAGCGGAGGATGCTCTTCAGCCTTTGAGGACAGGCAGGTGGTGCAAAGAGGAGGAAGGGGGGTGTGGGGTGTGGGTCTCCTTCCCAGGATCCTGCAGGTGGGGAAACTGAGTCACAGACTTGATGCAGTCACCCCCATTTCCCTGGTGGGGAAGGACAGTGCCATTATAGGGGGTGGTAAAGATGCTGTGGGGAAGGAAAGGATGCTGAGGGGGGGATATGTGTGTGGACGCTGGAGGGTTGAGCCCCTCAGTGAGGATGCTGTGGGCGGGGGGCTTGTGGAGGATGCAGAGGGGGTGTGCAGATGCCGGTGTCCGTGTGTGGGGTACTGGTGGGGATGCTGAAGGGGAGTGTGGACGCCCAGAGAAGGGTACCAATAGGGATGTGCAGGATACCGAAGCGGGGGTACCCGCAGGGATGTGTGTGGTGTCAGCCCGGGGGGTGCGGATACCCCGAGGGGGGGGGTACAACGGGGATGTACTGGATGCCGGGGGGGGGGGGGGGGTGGGGGTACCAACCGGGATGTATATGATGGCCAGGGCGGGTTGCGGATGCCTTGAGGGGGATACCAATGGGGATGTGCAGGATGGGAGGGGGGTGTGTGTGTGGGGGGGGGGGGGGGTGCGGATGCCGGGGCGGGGGGGGCCCGCAGCCAATGAGTGCGGCGCAGGGGAGGGCTGCCTGCGCGGCCGGCGGCGTGGTGCAGCCGGGCGGCGTGTGCGGGCCGGAGCGGCGGGCACGGCAGCGCCTGTCCCTCGCACCTTGCAACCCCTTCCGACCCCCTTTCCCCCCCCTCCCCTTTTTATTTTCTTTTTCTTTCCCTCCCCCACCCTGCGGTGCCTTTTTTTTTTTCTTTTCCTCCTTTTTTTTTTTTTTTCCCTCCCTTCCCTCCCCCCCCTCCTTTTTTCCCCCCCTTTTCCTGCGCTTTGCTCCGGGAAAACGCTGGATTTTAAACCTCTCCCCGCCAGGCAGTGAGCGGGAGGGGAGGGGGGAAGAGGAAAAGAAACCCGCAGCGAAACATGGCCCAGGCGAAAATGCACCACCCGGTCTCCTGGGTGCTCCTGGCCGGGATGGCTGCACTCCTCCTTTCCCAAGGTAGGGAATGATGCTGCGGGGATGCGGGTGCACCCTCCGCGGGGTGCTGGGGGTGGTGGTCCCCGCCGATGCTAAGCTGAGGTGGGGGGGGGGGGTACAATGCGGGCTCGACACGGCGGCATCTCCCGATCCCTGCTCCATCCTGCCGGTGCGATGGGTTGCGGGGAGGGGGGGAACTTCTTCCATGTCGCAGCATTCCCCGTCCTGATGTGTTTTGGGGGGGTTTTGTACCGGCCGACTTTACCGCGACTTAGTTGGTGCAGGAATGCATCCAACAGGCTGGGGGAAGTTGGGGGTCGGGGTCCCTCTGTGTTCTGTCCGCCCCCCCCCGGCTTTGCTTTTCCAGACCCGCCTGCAAGGTCGTCCCAAAAACTCGATGCAGCCTCGGCTTCTGTTGGGTTTGGGAGTTGGGAAGTGCCTATCCCGGACGAGCAGGGCTGCATCTTCCCCCCCCAACGGTGCTTTGGAAGGGGGGTGCAAGAAAAAAGAGCAAGAAGCAAGGGGAGAAGGGGGGGGGGGGGAAGGAGGCAGGAGCCAGCCCCATCTGGCCGGGAGCGCCGAGCCTGTCAGCTTGCGTTAGTCTCCTCGCAGCCATCTGGAGGGGCTGTGGAAGCGGGGTTACCTCCGGGGGAGGCGAAGGGGGGGCCGCATCCTGCCCCCGGGCCTCATCCTGCCTTGGGCTGCATCCTGCGGAGCCGGGGGATGCGCTGCGCGGAGCCGGGGATGCAGCATCCCCCACCGCGGGGGGCTCCGGATGGGGAGCGGGGATAGAGGTACCCCGTGGGGGGATGGAGATACATGGAGGGTACCTCCATCCCGCTGGGAAAGGGAAAGCAGCCGGTGCCGACTGCCCCAGTGCCCACCGAGGGATGGGATTTGGGTACCCACATACCCGATAGAGCCGTGGCTAAATCCTTTCGGACCCTGCAGGACCCTGGTGGGGTGCAGAGCCCCTGGCTGGGGACTGGGGAGAGCTGGTGGAGCTGGGGGCTCAAACTTCTCCTCCCGGGCACACTGGGCCCGCTCTTGCAGAGAGCCACCGGTGCCGTATCGACCGGCGCGGGCTGCTTAGCATGCACAGCACACGCCATGGCATCGCTCCTCTTTGCCTTCCTCCTTCTCCCCCTTCTTAAGCTCCTTCTCCCAGGCTTGCTGCTTCCCGCTCGGGATGCTGGCATCCCTGCATCCCAAGGGGGTGCCCAGGGATGGGAGCACGGGATGGGCTCCTAGGAGTGGGGTGAAGCTGCCCTTCTCTTCCTCATTTCTCCTGGCCAGGATTTCTGCTTCATTTATTTGATTATTTTCCTTTAATGCTTGCTTTTGGCTCCTCATTTGGCTCCCTTGCAGTCTTATTCCTTGCTTCTGGTCATTTTTCCTGCTTTTCCTTTCCCTTTTCCCACCAAAAGCTTACAGATCAGAAAGCAGTGGGTATCTCCTTTGCTATTCTCCTAGGTAGCAAAGGAGAGCGATGTGCTGCCTCCCCGAGCAGTAACTCCCCTGAGCCCCTTGCATTGCAGCATCCTGTGGGTGCCAGAAGTCCCTAAGTCACTGCTGGGATGGTGGAAAACAGGGAGCAGCATTGCACTGAGGTCTGGAGGGGACCCAGGGCAGAACCATGGGATGCTGGGCAAAGGATTACACGGGGAAGCGAAAAGTTGGGACCTTTCTGGGTTGAGAGCAGGGACTGCTGCGCTGTCAGAGGGAAGGAGACCCCCTGGGAGGTTTAATGGCATGATTGTATCTAAAAGTCATTTAGAAAGACAAAACCATGCAGCAGAAGCTTTCAAAGGGCGTTTTGAGCTCTTGGGGGGCCTTCAGCCCCAAAGGTGTAATGTAGGTGAGCCAAATACCAGCAGCATTTCGCTGCTGCTTCCTCAGCTCTTGTGCTATTCCCGGTGTTTCTTGGAATTCCAAACTCTATCCGTGCCTCTTCGCACACCCAAGCGGAGCTGCCTTGTGTGGTTTTGACCGGGGAACGTTCTTGTCTTGCAAGGAAGAGTGGTTTGCTCCCATCTCCTCCAAACAGCTCGAGCGATGTGTGCTGCCCTCTGCAGCGCTTTGTCAATGCTCCAGGGCATTTACCTGTTTACAGCCAAACAAACAGTGAGCAAAGTGGTTTGTGAGGGTGCTTGAGAGGAAAGCGCCGAGCCTGAAGTGGGATAATTCCTAAGTGCTCGACCATCTGCATTTGTGCAAACAGCCAGAGGTCCTCCAAGGTTTGCAGGTTCGCTGTTGGCTTAATGGAAAGGTGCCTCTTTGCCTCTCTGAAACAGGAGTTACTGGGTGTCACGGCCATGAGGAAGGAGGCCTCCAAGCCCTGCAGGGTCCAGAGTGGTTTTGTGCTTGGTGATGCTGCTGTTCCCAAGGGAGCTGTTGGGTTTTGGGTGTTGGTGTTGGAGAGCAAGGCCGAGGATGCCGCATCTCCGTGGGAATGAGATGCGGGCGCTCATCACTTCATAAGCAAGGCAGAGCCAGCGGAAGGTCCTGCATGAGGAAAGGAGTTGGGAAAGGTTGCAGAGGGCTGGGATAGCCTCAAGGCATCGGGAATTGAGTAGCTGTTTGGCAACACAGCTCTCATTGTGTTTGCTCTACCAGTTCTAAATAGTGGTGATGAATATCTACAGCCTTTTAAAGGACTCGGCTTCAGCATTTTCTCACCCCTCTTCCCATGTTTCAAAGCAGGGAGATGCTCTGGTGTGGTCCCACTGTCCCTGACTTGGATTTCTTGAGGAAGAGGAAGGCTTGGGCAAAAATCCCACCCCAGCACCTGGGGAGTGGAAGAGAGAAGCAAACTCTTCACTCAACCATGCGTAAAAGGATTAACCAGGCTAAAGGGTCATAGAAGATTTAGCTGGGCCTTTAGCATCAGTAAGCCAAGAATGATGGGAATTTGATTTACAAATTAGCATAAAGACCTTATTCTAATAAGCATACAAGCTGAAATAGGTATGTAAAATAGTAGCATATGTCAACAGCATCCACAGAGCCTTCCTCATCCCAAAGAATGATATGCTCCATCACTGTGGCTGCGTCGCAGATAACTCCCACACCGAAACAGGGGCTGCATGTGATGAAAAGGCTGGATGTGCCTGGTTGATTCCCTTTGGGAAGGGCAGGATGGAGGACCACCGCCTGTGTATCCAGGCTTTGCATCCCGGGAGGACTTAGTTTGGGTTGGGTTTGGGAGGGGAAACCCTGTGGCAGTTTGTGCAAGGAGGTGATTGTGCTAATGAATGTGGCTAAGAGAAATTATGTGTATCGACATCTTCCTGTGAAGACCCAGATTTATTGTTCCCTGAGAAAAATAGTAGCTGGGGCTTCGTGGTGGTTAATAGTTACTGTGCAGGTCAATAAAATGTGATATTCACCCCAAGAGCAGCAAATAGCTGTTTAATAGGGAATAACAGTAATAATCAATAGCTACATGATTAGATAACCCAGTTATATGTAGTACATAAAAGGAGGGGAATGCGTTCTCCTTACTCACATCTGTCATGATGGTTGATGTTAAATGGAGCTCTATGCAGGTAGCCAGGACCTCTGGGAATCACATCTTTAAGACTCAGAGGGGTAAAGAGGTACCCAAGCAGACATTTCACATGGGAAAGGTGCTTTAGAGAGTGGAATGGAGCCCAAGATGTTGGATTGGCGCTTAGGGTCTTTGCTTGATGGCTTTGTGGTGGGTGCTTGGTGCAGTGTTGCTCCTTCTCAGGGAGCATCCCTCATTCCCCTCCTTCCTCCTCCATTCCCTACTTTCCTGGGAGCATCCCTCCTTTTTCTTCCTCCTTTCCTGGGAGCATCTTTTTGCTTCCCTCTGCAGGAGCATCCCTCTCCTTCCTTCCTTCCTTCCTTTCCCAGGAGCATCCCTCCTTCCCTGGGATCATCCCTCTGCTGATCTGCTCATGCAGTAATGGGATGGAAGAACATAGTGAGGAGCTGTTCTGTGTATTGGAGAGATCTCCAGAGAGTTATCACTTGTAATGAGGTACCTTATAGCATGGAGTGATGGGGGGAACCATGTACTGGAGTCATGTTCTATCTCCAATAGCTTTAGGAGCCCCGGTTGTGGAATAGGGATGTGTGAGGTCCCATGTGCTACGCATTTTGGGATGTGGTTGCTTACTGTTCTTGGAATGCCAGCATGAAGAAGGTGGCGGTGGTTATCTACAGTGGGATCCACGAGGAGGAGGCAGTGAAACAGACTTGGGATGTGTGGCCAAGGAGGTTTGGGACTGGTCAACCATTCCCACAAGTTGGGATGGGACTCAAGGACCAGGCAAGATGAGGTGAATATGAGTTTGACAAGCAGATAAGATGAGCTGTGAGCTCGGAAAGAAACTCCTGCTAAAACTACTGAAGCATCATAGGGAGCATCCCTGTTTACAAGAGTTGGTGGTGCTGGATGCTCTGGAGGCTGCAGCCCATTTTGGGGTGTCCTAGTGCTTAGCAAAAGCTACTTTTCCTTTATCCATGTAGGTATTTTGACCATCATACTAACTCTGGCTTCTGCTTCCCCTGTTTTCCTCATGTCTGCCCTGATTTAAGCATGAGATGAGCACATTCAATAGTGCAAGTGTCCTCTTTGTGTATCTCTCTTGCAGCTTTTGCTTAAAACCATCCATATTGTGATTCCCCCTCCCCTTATTTGATTGATTCCCCATGGGTTAAGAATTGATGAGTTGCCAGATGGAGGTCAAGTTAGCAAGCAGGACTTAACTGTTTGCTGTGTTAAAACAAGGGTGGAGGGAAGAGCTCACCAGCCTGCTTCCCAAGCAACTCAGCCAGCAAAGGTGGGCTCCAGAATGGGGAATATCATCATGGGCATCCCAGAAAACTTCCTTTGGAATGTGTTTTTCCTTCCCAAACTTCAGCAGTAGCAGGAAAGGCTGAAATTCTCTTTGCTTGCTCCCCAGTTGAAGGGATGCTGTACTAGAGAAAAGGTTTAAAGTGTAAATCTGCTTCTTTTCAGTGTTCCTGGTAGTGCTCCTTTGATGCAGGGTTGCAAATCTCCCACTAGACTCAGTGGGAACCAAACACGATCTGTCTCGGATATTCATGGCAGAGGCATTGCAGTTGCCTTGGAGCTGTAACTTGGACTTGGACTTGAGCTCTTGGTTTCAAATAAGGGCTCAAATGAGCAAGGAGCCAGATTTTGGGCTTCTGTAATGGAAATCCAAGCCATGCTGCTGTCTGCCACCCCTGCACGTGGCTCTGTCCATGCTTGGATAGGCAAACCCTGCCCCAGATTGCAGCTTGTCACTGCATCCCCTGGGACACCCAGGGACCTCCAACCCCTTTTGGGGTGCAGCTGCACCCTCCTGGCATCACGCCCCCAGTGTTCCCCAGCCCGGAGGACTAGCAGCACATCCCTCCTTCTTCCCTGAGCATGCACCTTGCTCTTGGTTAATAATAAATCAGAGGTGCTGCCTTTGCTGTGCTGTTAGCTCCCGCCAGGAAGGCTCACATGGATTTTTTGATGCTCTTACAGTTAATATGTCCAATGCTGAAAGCTGTTGTAAATTAATTGACCCCTTGACCCCCTTGTCCTGTTGACTGTTCCCACTAAAGACAGTGTTTGGTTCTTGGCATCCTCCCCCAGCTTTTTTCCTTCCTTTGACTTATCCACCTCCTGCATGCTTGGCTTACTAATCAGGGGGAGCTGAAGCATTCCCTCTGAGCAGCCCAGAAATGCTTTGGAGCAGCCATGCAGGAAAACCAGGGTCCAAGGGACCCAGTGTGTATGGGTTGCTGGTGATGGGAGTATTCCCTTTAAAGCACTGGGGTGATGGAAGCTGGGACAGCATCCTCCTCATTCCCATGGGGATGGGGACAGAGAGATGCGGCTGCTGCCAGGTTACAAAGTCATGATGCAGCACTGAGAACCTTCTGGAAGTGGGATAATCCCAGCATCAGTGGGGCGAAAGGGTGCTGAGCACCCTGTGTGAGGGCATCTGCATGCACCCAGTGAGATACGGCTTATCCCTCATCCTTGTATTGTGGTGCATTTGGCTTCCAAGCAGGATACAAGCGAATGCTCAGCAGGGATTTGGTTAGGAGGAGTGGAAAGAGATGCTATGGGCTGGAATGGGAGTCCTGGGTTCACATCCTTTGCTTGTTCTGCAGTGACTTGGCCTTGTTGGAATGGGGGTCCTGAGTTCACATCCTTTGCTTGTTCTGCGGTGATTTGGCCTTGTTTCTTGGTCCTTCCTCTTCCTCACTTACCCATGCATTCCATAAGGACACCAGTCATCTTTCCCCGCTGCCTGGTGTAGCAAACCCAGATTTGCCTTGAAAGCAGGGTCTTCCTCCTCCCAGCTATGTGAATGTACACTGCTAAGCATGGGGAAACCTGATTTAGGTTGCAAAGAGGGTTGTGAATCCCAGACGCTTGGCCCGTGTGGGAAGGAAATACTATGGGAAATTGCAATGAAGCAGAGCAGTGTTTGATTTCTTTATTCCAAAATGGAATAAACCAGACTGATTCCACGTTGCCAGTGCGAGGGAATTGTGGGGAAAGCAGGGGTTGATATTTGAAGTGTTTTTGCTCTGATTCAGAGCTTTACGTACCAAGTTGTGAAGGGATTTCAAACAGCAGAAAGAGGCGATCGGAAGGCTGCATTCCAGCAATATCAAAAGAGCCTGGAATCTCGAGCCTTGCTCCATTTTTTTCCCTGTTATTTCTTCAAAACAGCCCCTCTGCTAATGTTTTGCTTTAGCCACAAACTGCATTCTCAATGTAAAGAACTGGTTTGAAAGCCAAATGAGAGACGCCTCATTGGAAGCGTGACAAGCACTTGAAGCGAAGCAAGGTTCATTAATACTGTAATATTAGCTCCGTGTTTAAGTAGGTTTTTCTCTCCTGTAGGAGTTATCTGGTGAATAACACCGAGTTTCTGGGTTGGTTTGGTTGTTGTGCGAGCTTTTATTCTCTTTCTGCAGGACAGATGGTATTTATAGATCAGAGGGTGTCTGTGTTGGACCTTATTTGTCTGCAAAGTCAATCCCCAAAGCCAGCACCGGGGTTTTTGAGAGCTGGCCAAGGCACAGGAGAGCGGCAGGGCTGCCTGGCAAGAGGTGAACTTGGATTTAGCATGAGTGACATCTCTTTTAATGAAGCCCTTTCTGGAACAAGGCTGGCAAGGAACGGGATCCATCAGAAGCCAGGACAGTGGTGAAGCCAAAAGCCAAGTTGTCATCGAAGACAACATTTAAGATGGTTGTATTATTTATTGTTTATCTTTTTGTGCTGCTTTTCTGCCCATCAGCGCTTCTCATTGTATGTTTTGGGCTTCAAAACCTGACATCACATTAGCAGCCAGCTCCAAACCCCCCAAATAATGCATAAACTATGATTATTCCTTCTGATCCACTTGTGTTTATGTAAATGGCTGGAAAAGCGGTTTTCAGCTTATTTCAGAAGCTTAAGGGATTCATACCAAGCCTATTATTGAAAAATCAGAAAGTGAAAAGCAACTTCTGAGACAAGGAATTAGCAACTCAATGGCAGCGCATGTACCGCGGGTTGGATGCGGCTCTATCGCAGATGGGAATTCCCTCGGGATTCAGCAAGGAAACTCGTGGCAACAGGTTGTTGGGCTTTGCAGGGAGGGAGGACTCGAAGGAGGTTTTTGTTTAACGCAGAGGGATGGCGAGAGCTGGAAGGAGGGAGCTGCGATACAAACCATCAGTGGTGGTGGGTACGAGGAGCATCGCTGCCTGCTCCCAAGTGATGCTCCTTGCACGACTCCGGCTCTGTATCCCTTGCATGCATTGGCAAGGTGCTGGGAAGGGGCTGTGAGCACCCATATGTCCTCAGTGTGCCTATTCTTCCTCTGTGCAAGCCTTTTCTCACAGTGCCAGGAGAGGGGGGACCAGATGTGGAGCCTTTTCCCTGCATGCCAGGAGAGATGGGACCACACGTGGATCCTCCTTGTGGCACTGGCCCCTTCCAGCCAGCCCCGCTGCATCTCATCCCTCCTCTCCTGCTGCTTTCCCCCCCTACCCCTGGGTTTGGTCCTTTTCCCCTTTCCTTATGTTAATTTCCCACCTGAGCACCAAGTACTTTATAAATAGCAAATCTGAAATGAATTTCCTAGCAGCAATCATTATCTCCCTCGACAGCCATTAAACATTCACACAAGCAGAGCAAAATGACAAAGGGGATTGATTTTTACAGTGTGTTGGGGGGAGGTAGGAGAAAGGGAATATGTTGACAAGGCTTTCACCCCCCCCCCCCCCTCTACTCTTCCTTCCCATGTTAGAGCCTCAATCTTGAGGAATTCAGAAGCACCCAGTGACTCCTTTGTGGGGTCAGGTTGGAACGGGATGGAAAAGAGCAAAATTGGGAATGAATAAACATAGATTAAAGAGTACAACACCTAAAATAAAGCCCTATTTCTGCCTTCTTCAGCCATTGCCAGCCTCGCTCCAATCTGTTGGCTGCGTGTGACTGGTAAACATGAAGTTAGTTCCACGGCCCCGGCTGTTGAGATGAATATGTCAGAGTTAATGCCTCCGAAGATGGAGAGGATGGAAAGGGGGGGCCCCCAATCTCTGCAGCCTTCTCAGGATGAATGTGTTGATGCAATAGTCGGGAGCTGGCGAGCTGCTGCCGTACGAGGCAGCTGTAGCTGAAAATTTCACTTTGATTTCAATTTTCATATTTGTCAGCAATAATTAGATTCAAGAAATGTTTTTTTGCCGCTGTTCTCAAATACTAATAAGTAGGAGCCTTTGTAGTATGGCTAATGGAGTCCTTTTTTTTGTTCCTAGTGGGCTAGAAAAATTCCATTAAAGGGAAAAGTCATACTATATTACCATGCTTCAACATGCAGCGAGTCTGCTGCCACAGGAATAGCTGCACTGGGAGGCAGTGGTCCTCGCTTCCAGGGATGCTGCTTTGCAATGGGGCTGGTGTGCTACTTGATGTGATTCCATAGGGATGGAGGGGCATCTTGGGCAGGGAGTAACGCTCTTTGGGGTGCCTGGAGGCTTTTGAAGTGCTTGGAAGATAGTATTCCTGGAATGGTTTGGGTTGAAGGCGCCTTAAAGCTCATCCAGTTCCAACTGCCTGGCACAGGCAGGGACACCTTCCACTAGAGCAGGTTGCTCCAAGCCCTGTCCAACCTGGCCTTGAATACTTCCATGGGATTTTGCAGGGGTAACCTGGCTCTCTTGCTTGCTTTGACAATTGGGGGTTTTGTGATGTTGCAAATGAATGGGTTTTAAAGCCGTGCATCAATTGGAGATCCCCACTTGCTGGCTCTGCCAAAGGCAGAAAGCCTCTTCTCTTCCCTGCTGCTTGGATTTCCTTGGCTGCACGTGCCAGGTTTTATCCCAGAGCAATGCCAGGAAGGAAAGTGATATTAAATCTGCTAGTGATATGCACAGCAAATGGGGGAAGCTCTAAGTTGTGTCATTTTCCAGTTACTTCAGCCTATTAAGCAAACAAAAGCACTTGTGGAGTGAGAAATGGAAATGGCCAATGCGGCCCGATTAATCCTGGATGTACAATTCCATTAATAAGCCAGCTTTTAATAGGTGGCTCTTTCCAGGAGCTGCTGGGACAAAGAATTGATGTATTCACTGTAATTGTATTGCAACTAATAGGATATGAAGAAAATTGTATGGAGAAACTGTTCCTTCGTCACCATTTTCCAATCAGTTGAAATTATGCTTCCCCCTGGAAGAGCCCAGCAAAGTAATGATACTTAAATGTGAATAGAAACAGGGATGGTTTCAGTTTCGGGGGAGGAGTTTTTGCTTGGGCTTTTGCTTTCCCATAGAGCGGGAAAAAAAGCCAAACTAGCAGCTAGCGCAATTGCCGGTGGAAATAGGGAAAGGCTGGATACTGGGGCTGGATGCTGGGATGCGGCTGCCGATGCAGAGAGCTGTATGAGACCTGGAAGCCTCCAGCATCCCTCCTGAGGGTGAAGGGGGGGCTTACTGGGTGCCCAGACCACGGGGCTGCCCCTCTGGCATCTCAGCCAGAGCCTTTTGTGCTGCCTGTTGGCAGCAAGAGGAGCCTTCACCCTCGGCAGCTGATGCGGTCCATGGGAGAGCTCATTAAGAAGGCTGAGGTCCTCGCTCCATTCATCTCCTGTATTTATTCAGAGCCGTGATCCCAGGGCTCTGACAGTTTGCTGATACTCTCTTTGCAGTGAGCTCCTGTTTTCATACCTCCTCATTTGTGGAGCAAATGTGGCTGTGACTCCGAGTCCCTGTGGTATTGGGAGAGGGTTTGGGGCTTTTAGCAGGGAGCATCTCTCCAAGGGCTCTTGCCAAGAGCACAGTGATGCTGTTGGTACAGCAATCGAGGCAGGTTGGGTGGCGCAGCGCATCCCAGGTAATTCACATCTTCCATCATATCAATGCAGTTGTGGAATAATGCATATTAAAGGAAAAGAAACATTAACTCCAAGAGCTGAGTGTTTCCAAACGCAGGCAGGCCCCTGGGTATTGCAGCTATTCCTTTGCTAATGGGCTGGGGAATTTGGGGAAGTTTGCAGCTACTTTTTGTCTGTTCATCACCGCTGGATCGGGGTTGTTTGTTTTCCACTTCTCCTCCCTATTTGTATGCATGCTCTGACCCTTCTTTGGCAGCAGGCTAGAGAGTAAATATAAAGGGGAGGGAAAAAGAAGGAAAGGGGGGGGGGGGAAGGCAAGCCAAGGCACAGTTCAGCTCAAATCCCCGGGGAAACAGATGTGATTGCCTTACAGAATGGCTCCAATAAGGCCAGAAAGGAATATTGCTTTTATAGCTTTTGGGATATAAAACATTTAGAAAATGTGATTGACTGGCAAAGCCTAATTTATCATTTACCCATTTCTCCCTCCATCCTCCCATACACCCAAACACACACCGATGGCCTCATGGCTGCATCTTTGCTCTTTCCTGCTTGTAAAACCCACGTGTGAACCCCTGTTTCTTTGCACACTGAGCTGTGTGTGCACACACGGGCACGTGTTCCCCTGCGCTCCTTGTCCCTGCGCCTTGTGTCATGGATTTATCATCATTCCACTAAGCACTCAAACTCCTGTGGCTATTTATAATTAATGCTCAGAAACCTGCCAATCCATTTAATGACACCAGGAGGTCACGGCCTCCCTTATAGCTTCCCATTAATCATCATTAGAACAGTTCTGGGTTTTTTACATTCTTTTTAAATGTTAATTCACCTTTATAATGCTCCTTTCAGCGCTGACTGTAAAGGGAGACTCTGTAGTGACTCCAGACTGTCTTGCAAGTGTTGTGCAGGTGAAAGGCGCAGTGGGACAATTGCACTTGATAAAGTCTCTTGGATGGCTCCCGCTGGAATGAATTACACTCACAAACTCGGTGAGATGGGTTTTCTTCACTGCCCTCTGCTGCTGGCTCCTCGCAGCGATGCTGGCACAGCTCCATCCAGCTCTTGGGTACCACCGAGACCCTCTCCATCACTCTCTACCTGCAAAGACCCACACTGTGATGAGCAGCACACAGTTTCCAGGGGGGAATAAGCTCAGGATGCTGGAGCAGAGCTTGATAGGGCCATGTGTGCTCTCATATGTCTTTATCTGCTTTGGGATAAGGTGAGCTTGTGCATCACTTGATTCTATCGGGTTGTGGTTATTGCATCCTGCCCACATCTTTGTTGAGGAGGAGCATGAAACTCATCCCTCATGAAGGTTAGCAGAAATTCCAGTTCACAGCAGTGAGTCCATCTCCTCTTTCTTTCCACCACTCTGGAAGCGGGGAAACTCCAAGCCCCACGTCCCAAGGCACCCGCTGTCACCATCACAGCCCCAGGCAGCACAGCAGAGGGGGTTTAGCAGAGATGTCAAGCAGCAGCTTGGGGGAACGAAAGCTCCGGGTGCAGTCTGGTAGCGTTTGGCAAGCAACAGCTCCTCTTAAACAGCCCTCTCCTGGCTTGCTGTTGGAAGCAGTCGTCCTCTCTCCAAAGTCAATCTGCGCTTGCTATTAGTGGGAACGGATCCAAAGCGGCGCGTGCCTCATCTGGAATCTGGTTTTGATCCCTTTTGGGTGGAAGCGGGACCCTGGTGTGATGGAGCGTGGTTTAGCTGCAAGGCTCAACACTTATCCAAACAGAGCTCCTGGAGACTTACAACCTGCAAAGCATCCTCTGACTCTCGATGGTGATGGCGCGTTGCTGAGCAAGATGGGAAGCACTCGCTGCCCCATGTGGGATTGGGATGGGGGTAGGTTCTCTCTGAAGGGTGAAGAAGCATCACTCCTGCTCCTCTGGGGACTTGCCGTCTTGGTGAAAGCCAAACCCAGCCCCGTTTCTCTGAGTAAATACGCCAGCAGCATTTGGCTTAATGAACTGTGGCTTTTAATAAATGGCTCTTATCTTGCTGGAGTGCTGCTAAATTGTCAGGATTTAAAATTAGCCTAATAGATTTGTGGGCGATGTTTTATTCACTGGTTAGTTAGGAAGAGGCAGAGGAAGGGGGAGAGATGGCTCCACCCCCTTCTCCCCTGAATTATACAAGAGTTAGTTATTTGTTTGGGCCGAAGGGGAAATGTTCGGGATTAATGTGTGATGCCTCAGCACCTGACTTAATGAGAATTTAGAGACCTATCCCCAACTGAGAGTCCCCAATTCATCACTCGCTGGCCCCTCTGATTCGCTGTCCCTGGAATATAGGTTTTCCAAGGGATGGTTGGGTTGTGGTACCTACTGCTGCTTGCTGGGAGATGGGGATGGATGAGGACTAGGGAGGGTTTGGGTGCTGTGGTGGCTTACAGGGACTTCTTGCAGCTCAGTGCTGAAGTAGAGCCTGTGTATCTGTGCCTATACCACACACAGACCTGCACAACTTGTGTTCTTGAGCACAAAGTTGAACGTACACCCCATGAACTCGCATGAGCCACTTTGTGCCTTCATCTCTTTTGGCAACATGGAGCCAGTTATGATCCTGTTGACAGTTTGGAAGCATATGGAGAGTCGAGGCAGAGGAGTGTTTTATAATAGAGGAATATGGGATCTGCTTGGGATGTGAGATGCCAGGGAAATGTCAGTCACTATCATTATCCTAACAAACTGCTCTACCTGCAGAGATAATAATAATATTTAGCAATTATACAGCCCCTCACAAGCTCAAACGGCGCAGACGGGAGCTAAGCGCATCTCCCAGGGCTTCCTTTGGGCGGATGTTTTCCAGAGAGCTTGGACCAGTTTCTGCCCATAGTGTTTTGTGTGAGGCTGAATGCACTCCTCCCCTGTTTCACACGCAGGGAAAGGTAGTGATCCTGCTGGAATTCCTTGCTAAGGGTGAGCCTGAGCTCAGGAGCAAGGTTGTGGTGAGCAGTCTTGGCACTGCGTTGGGTGTAGGCTTCATTTGCAAGTGTCGTGTGGCCTTGGCTTGATGACCCACATGGCCAAAGGTGCTCAAATGCTACATAAATGTATCAGTGTGCTCATTGCTTATCCTTCGTGGAACTGGGGAGAGTTGGGCTGCTGGGCACCCTAAAGACCCCACCAGCATCCCTTGGTGAAGCAGAGGTGGCAATATGGTGGTTTATAGGGCTGGATGCTCAGTGGTGCATTTTCTCCCTTTTCCTTCTGCCTTGTTGATTTCCCCTTTCTTCATCATTCTCTGGCCCAGCCTGCACCCTCCTTGACCGAGTTGCATCCTGAGAAAGCTTTCTGGAAGGTGACACTTCCCAAGCAACATCCCAGGTTTGGCAGGGGTGTCCACTGCAGGGACTGCAAGCCAGACTTCCCGTTTTCCCCTATTTGTGGTGGTCCCACTTTGGGAAGCAGCAGATGAAGTCCAACGTGGCTGCTTGGATCCAGCCAGATCCCTGACCCCAATGTGTGTTGCTCCATCCCGGCGAGACGCCCGTCGTCTCCCTGTGACATTGTGAAGGTCAGCCTTCGTGTCTGAAAGAGGGGCTGGTAGCAGCGACGCATGATGCACAGTGTCAGCCATAAAGGAAATATTGTATATAAAAGATAAGTTTCCCCCCCTTTCTTGTGGCAGAGGAACAAGGCGCCGGGTTCATTTAGCATTCATAAAGTCTTGCTTTGGAAACGCCTTTAAGTGCTGCTGAGGGAGACTTGAAGGAGCGTGTTTGAGAGTCAAATGCACATCTCCTTGGGCTCTCCTTTCATCTGCTTTAAAAAACACAATCTTTTTTATTAATCTTTTCTTTTCTCCCCCTCTGTATAAATCCTAATCTTCTCCACCAGCAGCAGACACCCAGGGTGCAGGCGCTCAGCAATTAGTTCAGTGAAGAGAAGAAGCCAGGAGCAGAAGGAAGGGGGAGACTCAGCCAGCTACCAGGAGGATGGGGAAATGCAGGCTGCTAATGAGGAGCCAGCACAGCAGGGCAGAGGGGGACGGTGCCTGCTTAATTCAGGTGCAAAGTGACTAAGACACGATGTGTGTTGTCTGCACGGGTGGCAACGTGCTCTCTGGGGTGCCGAAGTCATCCTCAGGGATGCTACGTGGTCCTTCGGCAAAGGGGAGCACCCAGCAGGGAATAGGGGGCTAGATCCAGAGCCATGTGGTGGCAGCACCCACTGAGGATGAGGCGAGGATGAAGCATGCAGTTGGCTGGATTTACACCCTAGCAGGCATATTCCTAGCTCCAAGGTAGCAGTGAGTTGGCGGAGTAACCATGAGGGTTTGGCTTGAGTTCTCCTTGGACTCTTGGCCAACGTAGAGAGCAGTGGTTATCTTCCAGAGGCTGGGCTTTCCCAGCAGAAAGTCGTTGTGTTGGACTTGGGTGTGGGAATTCAATGGGTGATTCATGTTACCATCACAGGAGCTGAGAGAGAAGGAGCAAGGATGGAGAGAGCAAGAAGCGGTGTTGTCATCCAACCTCCTTCGGCTTGTGAAGAAGTGGATGACAAGAAGAAGCAAAGGATGGGCAAGAGTTCAACTCAGCCCTTTCTTTTGGCTCCAACTTTCCTTGTCCTTGAAACCTCTCTCCTTCTCTTGAGGGAAGGGAATTCATTGTGATGAAATATGTTGTCTTGTGGCTTTTTATGAAAGCAGCACATGTCGCTGCCCCTGTTTCCAGGAGCCAAAAGGATGTGGCTGGATTTCAGAAAGAAAAGCACTGGATGATTTCATTATTACTGACAACTGTTCCCACCAAGATAAGGACAGTCTAATCCCATTCCCTGGGCAGAAGTACCAAGGGAACCCAAAGGGAACGTTTCCATTTGATGTTTCGCATTGTCTTCTGTGTTTTGGTCGCCTCTGGTACCGTGCAGTGCCAAAGGCAGGCTGTGAGCCTAAAAGGACTTGGAGGGGGAGTCAAGGCAGCAATGTGTGTGGGAGTGTTACGTTTATCAGAGCACTGGTGTCCCAGGCTGGAGATGCTCTGCCAGCAGCATCCGTGGTCCAACTTGATGCATGGATTTATTTCACTTGACCGCCTGTGGTCAGGGCTTGAGCTTGGTTGTCCCAGTCTCCTTGAGTGACGTCTGAACTGATGATGGAGGATTTGCACTGAGAAAAGTGGTAGTTTTACAGCTTTATTTATCTTTAGTTGTAAGAATAAAGAAGGAAAGTGTCATGTCCTTCAAAAAATTAGACCTTGCTGCCAATAGGTTTGCTTTTCTTACCCAGGTTTCACAGACTCCCAATGTAGATACCCTTGAAAACTGAGCCATAACTGAAAATAGGGAGGATGCTTCATCTTGTACCACCAAGAGGTGATGCTGACCATGGTGCAGCCCACGTAGAGCCAATTCTACTTGTAACTTCCTGCCCTAGAGATGCTGAAGTGGAAGGGGGCAAGTTTTGGCTGTGCCCTCTACCATGATGTCCTTCTGCTTAGGTGGAGTTGAGCTGCCACATGTCCCCACTGTAAAGCTTTGTGTTGCAAGCAAGGAGCTCTCTAGGCTTTGATTTGCCTTGTAATAAGAGATAATGTTTATATATTTATATCTCATCATAATATATAATATAAGAGATAATTATCATCTCATCCCTTAATGATTTGAGGACAGTGTGGTTTTGCATCACTCGATCTTAGTAGCTCTGAACCTGCTTTTGGTCTCATACTGGATGTTGTAACAGTCAGTGCAAGCAAATGGGATGAAGTAACTCAGTTTTCCTCCTCACCCTCTTCTTGTTTGCATGCCCTTGTCACTGAGGAACTTCTTGAAGGCATCAATGATGGGTCCTGTTAGCGAGGAGCTGTCATTTGGCGAGCAAAGTGGGGCGCTGAGTTGTGGAGCAGAGGGTCACCGATCCAGGTCCCAGCAGCGACCACCCAAAGAGAAAAGCTGACTTTTAATTACAGTCATAATTGAAAGTGATTAATGGCAGCAAAAGAACTTGGAGCAATTTCTTGTAATTAAATAGTCATTTTAATTCCTTTGCAGTGCCGAGCACCATATTTGCTTTGCTGGTGATATTTCTGGCTGCGCCTTAACACAGTGTAATGTCTTAAAAATACATGCTAAGTGAGTTAGTGTTTTTTGGTAAGCAAGTAAATATCAATTAATCTGTTTATTTTGTGTCTATAATTAGTGATTATTATTCCGTCTTTTTGAGGATCTCTGTTCTGCTGTATTGGTGGCTTTGAGTGGAGGCAAAGGAAGCCTTGATTGCTCCCAAGGTGGGAGACTCCTGGCTTCTGCTCCAGGCTCCTCCAGCTGCAAGAAACAAAGAGCTAGGAGGAGACAGGGATCACATCCGCAGTGGTTCCGGCTCTGAGGACATCACGGCCAGGTTTGAGCCTGCTGGCAGTGAAGCCTCCTGTGAGTGCTTGGAGCAAGAGGGAGTTTGTGCACGGCAGATGCTCACTGGCTGTTGCTTGGTCTTGAAGAACAGAAGTGTCACGAAATCAGCTGCTTCTGCCAGGTTTTTGCTGTCTGGAAGTGACACCTTTGAAACTCAGCTGCTGTTTGTGATGCTGAGAGTTAAGGGCTGCCTCAGGGCTGCCCTTCTTTTCCCCTTGTTCCAGCTGCCAGCAGCATCTCTCCCCTCACTGCTCTTTGAAGAAGGCTTTTCCCCTGCTGATGCCTTCCATAGCTTTGGCTGGACCTTTGTGGAGGCATGTGCAGAATTGAGTATTACATCCTTAATGCTCTCATTGTATTGGTTTGGAATCGCCAAACGGGATGTGCAGTGTGGTGTGGGGTTTGGCTACGGACAGGGCCGTGATGGATGCTGGTTTGGGTGGTCGTACCTGGGTACCAGCATGGTTGACACATTAAACCAGGCAGGATTCCTATCTTGTGGAGCACTGGGGTATGTTAGAGACGTGCCCCTTCTCAAGGGCAGTCACAGTGATCCCCTCTAACTGGAAACATCACCGAGCCTGGTTTTGCTCATTGCATGTTCCAGATGTACGGCTGGTTTTCAAGCACTATAGGATGAAGTTGCTCCCATCCTTAAAGTTGCTTTTGGATAAGCCAGGCTGGGAATGTGTTTCCCCCAACTTGGTCCTGCTCACATAACAGCACACCGGGGCCAGAAAACACTTAATGGAAATCATGTCTCTTCCTCCCCAGTTCCTTGATTCCTTGCTAATGCTTTTCATTCCCTCTTGCTGCTTGAGAGAGCTGATGGGCTGATTAAATTAAGACAGACACAAAAGCAGCTGGCCTGCCAAAGCCTGGGATTTTATTAAAACTAATATTGTTTACAGAGTTCTCTGCTTTTATGGCGCATATAAAACAGTGTGTTCCACCCGAGCGGGCGGCAGCCTCACCGCAATGTACCCGGGAAGAGATGGAAAGGCATTAAACCTTGTCTTCATGGGGACTAGAGGGAAGGCATGGAGGAGAGGGAGGCTCCGGATAAGAGACAAAGTGTGCTGATGAATGAGAGGGAAGGGGATGCAGCAGAGAAGAAGAAGGATGGTTCCCTCCTCCCCACCTCCCTTTCTCTCCTCGCATACCTGCACTGAAATGAAGCATTCGGAAAGGAAGGAGATGATGGAAAAGAAGAGATAAACTAGGCCAAAGAGCATCAGCTAGGGACCAGCCTCCGCCCAAGCAGGGAGAATTGCTGCTTGCCCTCCTTGCAATATTCAGGAGCCTTTCCCAGACTATCCACGCGGGTGGAAAGGCTCCTCTGCTCTGTTCTTACCTCTTCTGAGGCCTTGCAGATGCTTTTGTGACCTCTTGTGTGCTGGGAGCGCTGGCTCCTCTCCACCCATGTGCCCCAGCCTAGCAAGACCTCACCAAAGAGCTCTCAAGGTGTGTAAATGATTTATGTGTAGTTGATTTGCACTTAAAGCCTGGAGCAAAGGGGACGAGTGTGGGGTAGAGCACACACAGTTTGAAGGGCAAGGAGAGACAAAGAGGCTTTTCCAAAGTCACAGAAGCAGCTGGAGATTGAACCACCTCCATTGAATCCTTGTGCTGGCTGTAACCAGGTTCGCACCTTGCTTTAGGAGGCATGCAGGAGCCTTGCTAATGCCCAGCCCCAGGAGTGCCTTGTCTCTGCTTTGCTTCCTCTTTTCTTTTTGGGTCTTCTGTTTGGTTCGTTTGATTTGGTTCCAAATAATTAATTATAAACAGCCATGGCTAATGGTTTGACTGAAGGATGGATGGGTGCTTTAATTAACTTGTGATGGGATTACACACTTGTGTTTGCCCTGACCCCAGCTGGAATAACAAGGCTCCAACATCCCTGCTTTTGAAGGAAGACAAGCACTGTGTGACCATGGAAGCTGGGGAGGGAGGATTTCCTGTTGGTCCCTTGGGCTGGGACGATGTAACAGGGATCCTGATTGTAGTTACAGGATGGAGGTCACCCTTTTTCCCTTTGTGGATAGATCCCATTGGGACCTTTTTCACTGTGAGCGCCTTCTGATGCTGGTTTGGACACCGAAAGGGGTTTAGTGCAGCTGAGGGACTTGTCCCATGAGTTGTACAGAGATTGAATAGACCTGAGCCACGTTTTGGGGTTGAATGTGAGCCATCTGCCCCTTCTAAGTTGGTTATTGTACAGTCTTCCAAGGTTTGGCATTAGAAGAGATGCCATCTACTTCCTGACCTAAACCAAAGAGAACTAAGCCATTGAATGTGATTGAGAATGGGCTCAGCAAACCGGTTGCAGGGAACTGAAAGTGCTGAGCAGGAGGATTTCTGCAAAGCAAGGAAGTGAGGGGATCACTACATGAAAGAAGCCTTGGCAGAGGTGGCCCTGGCTGCCTGCTTGCTAGCCTGTAGGCAAAGGGAAGCTCAATGGGTATCAAAACCTGTATTGATTCCTCAGTTTGAAGACAGTAAAAGGTTTGGGGCTATAGCAACGGGTGCTCCAGCCTTTGCAGCTCAACACATTGTATCTCTTTAGTTAGTTGTGACTCAAGAATCGCTGAGTAAGAGGCTAAATCTTAGCAGAAGATGCAGCCTTTCCATACCCCATCCTTCCATTAGCCCCAAAGCTAACTCATTCCAATGACTCCTCTGCTTTCTTAGTGATAAAAGGCGTCTCCTGCATGGATGTTTTAATGAGCAAATAAAATCAAGACCAGATTACAAGAAGACTTCTGCAGCTCTTGTACTGCCTGGTTCAGGAAGTTGGGACCAAGCTGGGTCAAATCATATTCTGAATGAGGCAGAAGTGCTTCAAATATCTACAGCAGAGATGAGGCCTTAGCTTGCATCATGCTACTAATTCCCCATCCCAGTGCAAAACACTCCAGGTGGGAGCTTCAGCATTGCTGCTTAAAACAAGGCTGATTGGGCTTGTTCTCTCATGGAAAATGCATGAGGAGAAATGAATTTCCGTGCTGTATTTTCGATCAAAAGTGGTTTCTACTCTAAACAAGGCCTTTTTGGCTTGCTTTCAGTAGTGGTATCTGTCCCTGGAACCCTCCTCCCTCATCAGTCCCCCAGCAAGCCACTTTGTTTGATTGCTAATCTGCCTTATTATGCTTTTAAATGCACTTTAATATTTTAGGTTTAGTGACTTTTGAGGCCAGATTCCAGCCTGTGAAGTGCATACCTCTCTTTTACTTCAATGGCAGCCTTTCACGTTTATCCCAAGGCATAACATGGTCCTTACACTGTTTGAAATTAGATGCACTGATTAGAGCATCTCTCAGCCGCTGCGGCTGTGCTGCACCTCAAAGGATGGCTCAGAGAAGTGGCTGGAAGTTGGAGCTGGGGTATTTATGTGCTCAGCATGTGATTTCTTGGGACTTCAAGCTTGTTGGAGCTCTCTTCAAGTGACCTGGAAATAGGTGTCTGCTTGTAGGTTGGGAAATGCCCTGGTGGTGGTGGTGGTGATGGGCTTGGGAGGAGGTCTGTGATGTGCATGGGTCGTGGCTGTGAGGATACCCATGGTGAGGACACGTGGATCTATTGGAGTTCTTGCTTTTGCCATGCTTGTTTCCTTAGCTAGAATGGCAAAATACTGAACAATTCCCTCTGAATTGTTTTACCTGATAATCGAGGTTGAGAGTTCTGGTTCAGTATTTAGTATTTGGCTCCATGCTGAAGCCAGGAGCAGCCTCCAATGTGCTGTGAATGTTCAGAGGTGCTCAGCACCCGTTGCAATAGGGTGCAGACCTTGCTTAGTGCTGTCTGTCAGTCAGAAATGTGTGCCTGGAGTGCTGTCTGAAGCCTAGTTAGGCTGCTGCTCTGATTGTAATCGCTCCTCGGAGAAACCTCCCTTTGTTTAACAAGAGTTAAGCATTGACTTCAGCATTTCGTTCAGGGAATTCATGGGGTTGTTTAGATTTTGTAGTCATTTCTTTATATTCCTTTCTTCCATGGTCTTGGGGAAATGGGATGCGCCACAGGGAGGAGGTGTGATGGAGAGGATGGATGCCGCAGATGTGGGCTTGAGCTGCTGCTGGTGGTACCTGGAGGTGCAGGATCTGCATGGGGCTTGGCAGAGGAGAAGCGATCACAAGTTCTGCTCATGATGTGTTTTGCTCTTAGAAATACTTTTCCTTCTCAAAATGCTTTCTTAACAAGGGTGAAACTTGAATATGGCAGCACTTAAGATAAAGAAACTGAGTCCCCCAGGGGAAGGAGGATGTGTCAAACAGAGCTGGCTGGCTTCAGATGCCATGGGTCACATTGAGCTTGAGTGCTGGGGAGGTCAGGCTGTGCCCAGAGGTCTGGCCCGGGGGCCAGTGGTGTGATCAGGTCAGCTTGGAGACAGGTACTTAAAACCTTTCAGTCTTCACATCTTTATAAAATGGATAAAAATCCAAGGTGCAGCCCTGAAACGAGAGTGCTGAAACCACTCTGGTGCTGGGGCATATAGAAATGTGTTGGAGGTCTCTATTAAATTCAAGCCAGCAGCCACCTTACTCCTAATGACCAGCCCTTGCTGTCTCTCTGGGTAGGAGTCGGAGTTGTCTGAGTTAGTGTAGCAGCTGCAGTTTCTGAAGATGGACAGAAAACCTGCTCTGATTGAGTTGCCTTGGGAAACATTCAGTGCTTCTGCCAGTGTCTGAGACTTAGCTGTCATTTTTGACTGAGCTTTTTCAATCCTCCCCTTGTCAGAACCCTTCCCGTAATGGGATGGTCACCTGTGATGGGCTGGGATGGATGGGATGTTGCACGAACAGTGGTAGCATCGTGTCTGAATACCGTGTGAAAGGGGGAATATGATAACTCTATCCAGCAAAGCAAGTTGTCCCTGGAAATAGGACATGAATAAGTAATCTGGATAAATAATGGAGCTGTCTGAACTGTAGCAATAAAGAATAAAAGTGCTGAGTGTGGCTTGCTGTGATTTGTGGGGTCACACTGTCTGGCATGGCGGAGCCCTTGCTCCCACTGGTGAGCAGATGGGTCTCATTGATGTTGCAGAGATGGCTTGTATGGAGGTTTCTTGCCAGCAGGAGGAAATAGTTCATTGTCCAAACCCTTGTTGCTCTGCTACAGTGCATTTGTGAGACCTGGAAGCTTGCTGTGCCTTAGTCTGATGCTGAATAACCTCTGTTAGTATTACAACATCACAGGGCTTAGGTGGAGCCTAGCTGATGTCACCCTGGAGTTGGGCGCTCACAGGATGTACTTCATGGGCCACTGAGTTGCTCTTTGGTGCCAGTTGTGCTGTAGCTTCCTGAGGACCTTCTGCAAGGGTTTCATGAGCCTGAGTGGAAGTTATTCCAAGCACCCACCTCTGCAGTGAATTAGGCTGCTTTCTTCTGCCTCTTTGAAGGGATGTGGCAAATAATTATTCCCCTCTTCCTTCATCTGATATTAATGTATGGGAAGAGTGCTGACATGCCTTCCTCAATCTCTTCTCTTAGTGACAAAGCAAACCCCAGCATCTTTCATCTTTCTCTGGAGTTGTCTGCCTCCCTCCCCAACTTCATTGCTATTCCGTGGCCTCGTTCCTGCTTGTCCATGGCTCAGATGTGCAATCAGTTAGAGCTGTGTGCCTCGTGCTGTGGCAAATGCAGTTTAGATTGATCAGCAAGGGAACCCCCAGCTGCCGGTTCCATGGGGCCAGATGTGCTGTGGAGGAGGACAGCATGGTTAGTGCAGGTAGATGTGAACACATTAAGCCGCAGTGATTTCACCTTTAGCTTTCTCAGAGCATGGTGCCCAGCTCGAGATGAAGTACGGCAGCTGAGCCCTTGCATTAAACTAAGTGGAGCAAAACAGAACTGCTTTTTCCTTCTTACAGTGCTCATGCTCAAGATTTGCCATCTTTTATAGCCTGGTTGATGCCGTCATAGTTTGTGGTGTGCTGCAACACCCCCTCTTCTGCACATGATTCCTTAGTTGGTTTTCCTCCTTTTTGTACATGTGTTCGGTATTTTTCCTCCCTCAGTGTATCACATCCTGCTTGTCTGTGTTGGATTTCCTATTGCTCGCTTCCAGAGGTGATTGGAGATTCTGGTTCTACCCTCAGAGCCCTTCCAACCCCTCTCGTCCCGGCTTGGCATCATCTACAAACGTTAATAACAGTGCTCCTGGATCCATAATGCAAGGTTTTAAATGCAAATGTTGGATAGAGCAGGACCTGGGACAGGTCCCAGAGGAATCCCACTCCAGGTTGTCCTCCTAGCTTGGTGTTAATAATAGATAAGGGCTCTTTGAGAGAGCTTTGTCAACAGGCTGTTATCTCTCCTCCCCTTTGCCCCCAGCCTCAGTGATTACATCCACCCTGTGTTTCCTCAGCTTCCCTCTGAGGGTGCTGTGTGAGACCGGTATCAGAAGCCTTATTAAAGTCAAAGTCTATCATGTCTACAGCTTTCCTCTTACCCACCATGTCTAGTTATCCTGCCAAGGCAGAAATGAGGTTGGTTTGACATGATGTGTACTTGACAGACTTGTGTCGGTGGTGCTGGTTGTGTGGTTTTCCCTCCCTTTATTAAATTCCCAGGCCTTACAAGCTGTGATAGTTTCATCGTTGGGTTTGGTCTCTTCCCAGTGATTGAAGCTGAGCTCATTGCCTACAGCTCCCAGCTCTTACAGATACAAAGGTTTCTTGCCCTTTCTGCTGGCCTCCTCAGCCTCCCATAGAGCAGCACTGGTGGCTCAGGGACTATTCTGTGTGATGCTTTGGGTAGCACTCTCGTAAGAGCACGACTTTTAACCCTCTTCCCCCCACACTCCGGTGTGAATGCCCATTTCCCCGTTAAACATGGATTTTGGAGCTTTCTGTTCACCATAAACCTGCCTTTATCCCGCTACAATCAAACACAGCAGTGAAGATCCTGCTTGGTCATGGGCCTCACCTTCCTTTTCCTCTTCCTTTGAACGCATCGCTTTGCATGTTAGTGCTTCCGACTTCATCCCGGTGCTGTTGTGGTTCTGTTATACCCATCCCTAATTACAAGCCCTTGTCTCTGTATTTTATTTTACTCCATTTTCCTATGGTTCCTTCTTTATTTCGAGGTCATCGAATGGCTCCTGATTTGTAGCAGCCTCTTCCTATGCTTCCTATCTTCCCTTTGCATAGGCATAGCCTGCTATTGTGCAGGTAATACAGTCTCTTTCAGTAACTGCCAGCTCTCCCCTTCTTTGTACCTATTTTCCCAGGAGACCCCATACACTTGTTGAAATCTGGCTTTTGAAGGCTGTTAGCCTGATTCTGGGGCTTTATCTCCATCAGGTTGTGAACTCTTAGCGTTTCAGCACCACTCTCACCCAAATTACCTTCCCCCGCAAAGCCTGCAGTCCATCTTTACCAGGCAGACCCCAGTCTCCAGCTTTTCCCTGCAATTCCCAAGGGCTGAGCTGCCTAGAACACATCACAGGGGCTTGATGGGCTGAGTCCTGCCGCGTGAGGAATAATCTCCCCAAGGAAGTGTTGGATTCCTCAACTTGGACGCTCCAAGATTTGTCTGGGTGGGTGATGGAACATCTAGTCCGGGTCATGATTTGCCTGGAAAGATTGGACCAGATGATCCTTGGGGTCCTTTCCGACCTGGGATTCTGTGTTGGATTTGTGCTTTAAGTCCTTCTTGGTTTGGTAAGGGTTTGCCAGGGATGGGGATGCCCTTTGGCTCTTGGCCTCTCCATGCTCTTCTTGTCTCATGGTTGTACATTCTGGGTTGGGGCCTCTCCCTGGTTGTGTCCTGCTCTAGATGAGGACATGAAGCAGTTGGCTCCCATCCTGGTCACCTCAGCTGCTTGCCCAAACCCATGGCTGCAAATGTCCAGCTCCTTGTAGGAAGAACCAGTTTCCATCTTCATTGATGGCTTCTTGTGTTAATGCCCTGTGTGTGGTGGCTGTAAGGCTTTGGTGGCCCTTGGGGTTGTGATGGGGTCCCAGGCATGTCTTGTCACCAAGCCAGTGACTGTCACAGCAGCTGAGGAGGCACAAACAGCTTTCACTTGACTCTGAACTTGAAGGCAGCAGACTTGGGTGAAGCGAATCCCATCCTCCTTAACAATGATGTGTTGTCAACAAAGGAACTCTGCACAGCCCACAGATCCTGGGGGGGTGGGATACAGGGAATGCAGTGATGGGAATACTGGCCCCAGAGCAACGGATCTGTGTCAGAGCAGCCTCTGGCAGGGGCGAGACCTGGGAAGTAGCTGCGGTCGCAAGCCAAGGGGTTGTTGATGGCTGCTAGAGCAGATCCATCTGCTTCAGTGGTTTCTGTGGGCATAGAGGGAAGGAGACCCCTTTCCCATGGGCTTTGTGGTAGCTTGCTTGAAGCAGGCAATGCTCAAGTGTGGTTCATGCCCGGCTTGGATGCGCCTGTGGAGATGATGCAGAGTGGCTGCATGGTGTCAGGAGACTCAGTGGGAGATACCCTGGGACAATAATCCTGTTCTTCAAGTGCAGTGTGAGGATAAGAGCAGGATTTGCCCCTTTGGCATTGCCTGGAAACCCACAGCTGCATATGACAGACGCCTTCCCAAAACAGGCTGTTGTGTGTGCTCTGCCTGTCCTAAGGGACGTGTCACCAGCGCCTGGCTGCTGACAGCTGATGTGCTGCTGCAGAGGAGGCACAAATGCAGAGGCTTGGAGCTGTGCTGCAGTGGTAAATCCATTCCCTGTGCACACACAGGCTCAGACAGATGTGATATGGGGTTGGCTCATGGGGCTGCAGAGCCAGCCAGGACCTGTGTATAGGGTCAGAGAGATATTGTCCTCCTCGGTAACCCATGAGGATATGAAATGTAATGTGTTGATGCCCAGAAATGATCATATTTGGGAAGCACTCATTAATCTCTGTCTTTCTCCCTGGCTTGTATTGCCTTCCCCTCTTGCGAGCCCTCCTCTGCTGTGACTCTTGCTTTCAATTCATGTCATCCTCTTTGCACCCAAGGCTACAAGTGGAGAAGGGGAGATGGCTGATAGCTCGTTGGCTCTGCCTATGGGTAGGTGATAGGCAATGCACTGGTGAGCACCCCTCAGCACTTCATTGCTGGCATTGCCTGCTGGTTTTGGCATAGGAATGCTCTTTGTCACCACCAGCTGTGCTTCATGGATGGCTTTTTGTCCCCAGCTTGTACCACAGGGACTGGTCCCTGCTTGCTGCTGCTGCTGTTGCTCGGTTGCTAAACCTGCAGCTCTCCACCATAGAATCCCAGACTGGTTTGGGATGAAGGGACCTTAAAGCTCATCCAGTTCCAACCCCTTGCCACGAGCAGGGACCCCTTCCACTAGAGCAGCTTGCTCCAAGCCCCTGTGTCCAACCTGGCCTTGAACACTGCCAGGGATGGGGCAGCCACAGCTTCTCTGGGCACCCTGTGCCAGCACCTCAGCACCCTCACAATAAAGAACTTCTTCCTTATCTCCATCCTGCACTGTCCCTGTTTCAGTTTGAACCCATCACCCCTTGTCCTATTGCTACAGTCCCTGATGAAGATTCCCTCTCCAGCATCCCCTTGTAGCCCCCTTCAGCTATTAGAAGGCTGCTATCATTCTCCATCCAAGGACACACTTCCCTTTCCCTATATAGTTTCATGGATTTGCTGAAGGACTCCTTTAGCTCATTACTACCCAAATTCAATGTGAGAAGCACAGCACAGTAAACCATGATGCCACATTCACTACCACATGCTTCCTAACCAGTATATGCTGAACATCAGTGCCCTCTGCACTCCCTATCAGACCCTTTCGTGGCCCAACCTGTGTGCTCTGCTTCAAACACCCAGGCATCTCCTCTTTTCCTGATATCCAGGCCCTGGATGAGCCTGGATTTCTTTCGATCCCATCATATACACAGTGAATTTTCCCTGCTCCAACGCACAGCATGGTGAAGGGAACAAAGTTTACGGTGCTTGTGGCAATAGCCATGATTCCTATGGGCTTGTGACCCCAGTGGGCACATCCCTGGAAGATTCCTGAGTGATCATACACTGATTTGGTGCAGCTAAGCAAAATAGGGCTCCTTAAGTTAATGAGGAACGTGATTTGTCCTAAGGAAACGTTCTGTGTTTCCCTCTGCAGTGTGGGTCCTCTCTGCCAGCCCTGCACATCTTGACATGGCCCTTACTGTAGGGTTGGGAATAGCTCAGTGGGGCTGGGATTTGGCACTGAGGCTCTTTCCACACAAAGATGTTGTTGTGTAATAAAGCATACGAGCAGTTTGCTCTCGCTCGTAGGCTTTGAAATATGCATTTAATTTGGGCTTAATGAGGAAATTATTGTATCTGTAATGGAGTGCCTTGTGGTGGCTCTGCAGGACGGAGCTGCCGTGGGATGAGGGCTCCTGGGACAAGCGAAGCTGGAAGATGTTGGGGTTAAAGGATGCTGAGGGCTGGGCCTGGAGTGATGAGGGTGGACCTGCAAGGCAGGAAGGAAAGGAGCCGTGGGGTTGGAATGGCTGCAGCAAAGGAGAGCTGTATAGAAGGATTACTTGGAGTTTCAAAGCATTTAGAGGCAAGTTTCAGTGTGGTGCAGAAGGTAAATGCCTCTTTTCAGGGATGCACGGAAGGAATAGCAGGCAAAGATTGGGATATGTGTAGCTGGAGGTGAACCCAGTGTGTTCCTCCCCACCCCCTTGACTTGGAATCCATTATACCTATGGGATGGCACAAACATGGGATCCCTTCAGCTCTTTAGGTATTTCTATGGATAACTCAGCAAATCCAGAAGCGTGTGCAGGGTTGCAATGGTCTGGAAGGCAAGCCCCATGGAATATCTTCCCATGAAAGGACCTGGAGAGATGCAAGTTCCATCCATCCCCTCCAGTTGCATGGTTGGGGCAGCGGGGCTGAGTTCAAAGGCACTGCACAAATGAACTCTAATAGCTTTCCTCTTGCATTTATGTTATTAGGGGGTTCGTTTGACTGGCATTATGATGATAAATGAAGAATGCTTTGCACCATTACGCTGGGCGCTAATGCGTAGTGGGGAGAATTTCGACTCATTTAAAGGCAAAACAGGAGGCAGCAGGAGAGGGGAAGGGGGAGGATTTGAGCAGAGGCACTGAGCTGTTGGTATGCAGCATGCATCCCTCTCCCAGCCCATCCTGCTGGCTTGGGGCAGGGGGAAGGAAAGGGGCTGCTGTGTAAAAACAACACCCTGAGGGGTTGTTAGCACTTGGGAACGGATAGATCCGTGCATGGCAGGGCTCAGCGTCGGTCCTCATGGGTGCATTGCGCTGCATCCCGTTCAACCTCATCCCCGCAGCGTTTGGGATGCTGCGAGCCAAGAGGTGAGGAGTGTGTTGGGCCCTCAAAAGCTCGTGGTGGAGTCTGCAGCCCCCCTTGGAAGCCAGAGGAGGAGTTTGGCAGTCCGAAAGCTTTCCTTGGTTTTAAAGCCATGGAGCAAATTGAGTTCAGAGGGGTCACTGTTACTTCCAGCTGCTGCGACAGAAATCCCTAATGCAGCGTATGGCAGCTTTCTCCAAAGCTTGGGCTGCTTCTTTATGAGGCTCTGTCACTCTATTATCTGTCTCTGAGTTGGTCTTTAGCTCTTTAACCTCATGAGAAGGGAGGGAAAAGGAGCCTTGAACAGGGGGAGAGGGGAGAAGAGAAAGCAAACAGGATGCTGCGAGAGCAGCTTTTCATCATTGGCCGTAGAGCCCTAATTGGGTGCTTGGGGAGAGTCTGGCTCAAAGGGGCAGGTTTGAAAGGGCCCTGGGGTGGGGAGAAGGGGCTCATTATGCTCTTTGATGGGGATATAGATGCAGGGGGTCAGAGCCCATTGGAGGCATCAGCATCAAAAGGGGACTGGCCTCTTGGTGGTGATTTGCAGCCACCTCCTTTGGTCCCCTCCTTTGTGTGGCTGCTGAGGCAGACAGGGAAGGGACAAGGTGGGGACACTGGCAGCAGGTAAGGCTCAGAGGGCTCAGCCTGCAGCATAGAAGAGCTCAGTGGTAGGGGCTGTGGGGTGGGTGCTTATCAGGATGCATCACCCACGGGTGCTGCCATTGTCATTAGCGGTTGTGGGTACCTAGCGGATGCAGCAACGGGGGATGAAAGGATGGAGGAAGGAGATGTTAATCCTGGAGCAGAGATGAGTGCTCCTGCCTGACAACTTGGGGCTGTAGCAAGAGGAGTTGTGGGGTCTCAGCATCGCCCCATGGCTGCTTTGCAGAGGGGAAACTGAGACAGGGAGATCAGGCACCAAACCCAAGCTTTACCTTGCACCCATCACCTAAATGGGAGGAATAAAGGGAGCAGCAGAGGGGCTCCAAAGCCCCCCCCACTCCTCTCTGCAGCGTTCTGCTGCTCCTGGCCAGCTGCTTGGCAGGCCCTGTGCACCATGGCACGAGCCAGGGCTTTGCTCTGCACTCCCTCCTGCATGCTAAACGTGCTGTCTCCCTGCAGGATCCTGCAGCCTTCTGCACTCCTCTGCTGCAGAATGGTGGAGGGGGAGGCGGCTTTTGCCTTCTAGCACAGCAGCAGGGGGATGATGGGCAGGTGGGAAGCAACAGGATGGAGCCCTCCTCCCTTTGGATGCTTTCCTATGGGGCTGTTCTCTCCCGAAAGGATCCCAGCTCATGCTCAGCAAGCTCGAGACCTGAGCTGCTGCGTGCCCATGTGCTGCTGCACAGTGTTAAGAGCAGCTGCTGGCCCTGCAGATATGTGCAGCCCTGAGCATCACATTGCTAGGGGTTGTACCTGTCTTCATGTCTGCTCCCCAGTGGGGGATGCTCCCCTTGGCTTGGGGTTTGATTCTCCCCTTGGGTTGGGGTTTGTGATGCCAGGTCTTTGCCTCACCCAGAGCAGCGATTGCCAGCTATGTGGGATGCAGGTGTTGCATCCTGACCAGGGTGCTGAGGCCACCGATGGCATCGTGTTGGGGGTCCCCTTGCTGTGTCTCAGTTGCAGTTACCCTGTATTAGTGAAGAGACTTTGTAGGAGAAGTTTTGAAGGGAAAGAAGCAACAATTACACTTCTTAGGGGCACGTTTGTATTCATGCAGTTCAGTCTCCTGCTGAGCTCATTGGGAATCTATTGGGTTTGATGTCATTTTAGGGGACACATTCCTCTTGTGCCTGTGTAGATCTTACTCAGAATATGAAAGCAGGCTCTTGGATTGGGCTTCGTTCTTCTGACACCTTCAAACCACCTTGGAGATGGGTTTTACCAGCACTGGGAGCTGCTCAGTGTGAGCCAGGGATGGCTTGGGCTGTGCAGGGTGGTTGGAACTACATGATCCTAAGGGCCTTTCCAACCCAAACCGTTCAATGATTCTATGCAGTGATCTCTGCAGGGAAGTTGAAGGGCAATGGTTATGGAAAGGATGCATGGAAAAGCATATCTGAAGGGTTTTATCCTGCAAGAAACCTTCAGGAGAGCAAGCACAGGGAGAGTTGGGAAGCAGGGCAGTCATGGCGTGATGCATTCAGGAGGAGATTCAGGTTCCTGGCTGGTTTACAGGGTGGAAACAAAGGAGCAGCAATATGAGGAATAATCAGGGATACATGCTTGGAAGAGGCCTGGAGGCCTGCAGGGACCCTGGGGCAGTGGGATGTGCCAGCATCCACCCAGGGTTGGACTGCTAGGTCCCCGCATAGGCTCCTGCAGCACAGCCCGTTGCTGTGCTTAGGTTAATGGCCAAGACAGTTCCAGTCTCTCACCACCCTCATTGTGAAGAATTTCTACCTAATATCTAATCTAAATGTCCCCTCTTTCATCTTAAAGCCATTCCCCCTTGTCCTATCACTGCAGAAAGCACCTAATTGTGCTTTTTCCTCCTTTCTCATAATTTCTCCTTTTCAGAGCTAAAATAAAGCCCTGAAAGAGATGGAAAGAACACCAGAAATTGAATGTTGGGGCTTTTTAGTGGAAGCTTTTATTCATGCCTAACTAAGAAACCACCAAGGAAATGTGCCTTGTTTTTCTTTTGGGGGGGGAGAAGGCATTTTGCGTGGGGTGAGGGTAGCGAAGGCAAGAGAGATCACATTAAAAACTTCCACCAGCTCCAGTAATGAGATGAAGGGAGCTGCCAGATGAAACCATCTGCCTAATCTTTTACCCAGAGCCGCTCTGTACCCAGCTTCCATCCAAGGATGGGACCAAAGCCACTTTCTGCCATGGACTGGCCTGACAGGGGATGCTCCGGTGCCTGCCTGCCTGCCTCCCTGCAGCTGGGGAAGGACCATTGGCTCTAGGCACCAAGCTCCTCGCTGCCATCCGAGCAGGAGGGGGAAAGGGAAGGGAAGGGAAAGGGGAGGAAAGACAGTCATAAAAAAGACAGTTTGACATTTTCTTGACTGTTTTGAAATTTTCCTAGCACAACAAGCTGTTTATCCGCCACTCCAGCTCTTATTGAATTAAAGTGTGGAGGGGGTGTTAGGAAGAAATCAATTCGTGCTCCATATGCTGCTCTGCCGAGGAACGTGGCTCTCTGCACACTGTGGAATATGTAGGGAAAGGTGGGGGGAAGGAGAGATAAATCCATCAGCTAACAAGATAAGTGCCTTGTTCCTCCATCTGTTACTGCTGTGTCCTTATCTGGGATTGCAGCATGGCAGCAGTGATACATCTTGTGTCAGGTATTATATTCCAAATTCATATGAATGAATTTTCATGCCTGCAACAAGCTGGGATCCAGCCGTTCGCTGCGAGCCTCACGGCTCATCCTGCTCCTCACCCTGCCCCTCTTTAGCTGCTGTGACTTGGGGTTTGAGCAGGATCAAGTGAGCACAGCACGGGCTCGGTGAGGGGGGATGCTGCAGACCTGGAGGCTGTCCAGCCTTGGGATGCCGACAGTGCAGATACGTGCTTCACAGACAGTCAAATCCGCCTGGGAATCGGGTGTTTAGGAGGAAGGAGAACTTCTCAGGTCTTTGCTTTCCTGCTAAGTCTCTTTAGGTGGAGTGTTGGAATTCGCTGTAGCAGCCCTAGGACATGGATGCTGTGGTCCAGCCCATGAGTTGGATGTTTAGCAGTGCCAAAGCTCTGTTCATCTCATCCTTAGATAGGGGCTATTTAGAGGCATCAATCTCCGCTCCTGCTAGAGGAGGCAGTTGGACCATATAGCCAAGTTTTCGGTTGCAGAAGCTGGAGGAGATGAATCCCCATCCCACTGAGCAACCTTGGGGAGCTCATTTAGCTCTACATGCCTGAACTCCTAATGTTCTCCTCTGCCCAGCTGCAAACCTACTCCAAATGCAGCTGGCTATGAAAGCACTGAATTTCTAGATGGTGCCTGTGTTTAAAATCAATTTAGCTCTGGACTGGCCTCAAGACCTGTACTGGATTCAGTGGCTCAATATGTGATGAGTCAGGCTCTTCAGAGCTGCTCTCAAAGTCTAGTCTTGAGGCTAATCCAAAGCTGTCCTCACCGGATTGCCGGTGCACTCGTAATTGAATGTACAAAGAAAAGCTACCGAGGAGTTTTAAGAGTGGAATTCCAAACTCTGGGATGTGTGTAACTAGATCTCTGCCTGGAATCTTGCTCCTTCCAACCCTCTGATCAACTCCGTGCCTGCAAAGTTGTCTGCAGCTTGAAGGTATAAATCAAAGTCTGGCTGGGATGCAGGGATGCTTGTAAAAGCCACAACATCATCGTGCAGTGATGCTGGGGTAAGCAGCAATATCAGCACTCTGCTGTGTGTGTTTGAATGCACTCATGTTTGCTCTCGTGCCAGCTTTTCCTGGAGAGGACACTGCAGAGATAAGGTTTAGATGGGGAATAGAAACGCACCTAAGTCATCTCAAACTGGCCATACTCGACTGAGCCTCTCTTGACCTGCAACCCCCTGGGTTGTCCTGGGGGACCTGCTGCTGCTGAGCAGTTGAATTAAGTCTGCACAGCTCACAGGCAGCTTTGCAGAGGGTTTGCTTTGCCTCTCAGCTCTGGAAATGGGATTTGCAGAGCCACACATGGGCTTATGGGCAGGGGAGACCGGAGGTGGGGAAGCCAGAGTGATACTGGTGAAGGTTGGAGCCAAATCCCAACCTTTGCTGGGCCCATTTTGGTGCTTGGCTGCTTTATTTTGGGGTGTGTTTGCAGTCTGGGTCTGTAATTGCTGACGGAAAGCACAGACTGTGGCACCGTTCCCAAGCAAGGCATTGAGAAACCTGTTTTTAGAAGTAAAGTCTAATTTGGAATTAAAGTGCAGCAATTGCTAAGATGCTCGTGGGAATCAGTTGTGGCTGGATCCTATTTTCTGCTTCTCATGTGCCTTAGTCTCCTTTAAGGGACATCATGGAGAGGGATCGCTTGGGGTGATGCCTAGGGCTGGGAGGGAGAAGGTTAAGAGGAGTCAGTCATCACCAAGAGCTTTAAGAGAGGGCAAATGTGATTGAATACCTGGCTCCTAAGCATCCCTTTTGCCTGGGACTGGGATTTAGGGGGAATTCATCCCCTCTAAATAAGTGGTAGATGTTCAAATGTGCTTAGATTGTTGCAGTGAGCCAGCAGGAGATGATGTTGCCTTTCTGCTGCTTGGGATATATTGGTCCAGATAGCCCTCGGGTGCGGAGGGACGTGTGTGTTGAAGCAATAAAAGGAGGAATTGAGCCTCTTTTCTGGTGGTTTCTCCCTCACCTTTTGTTCCTGCCCACCTTGGCTGCCAAATAAAGGAGCTAGAAGCGAGGGCCCTTGTCTCTGCAAGGGAAAGAGCACGTTCCACTTGCAGAGTGGTAAAAAGTTGCAGGGAAGGGAACAGGACCTTGAGCTGAGCTCTGGGTTTATTGGAGCACGGGAGGCACGGTTTGATCTTGAAATATCCTTTCTGAAGCCCCACTCGAGCTGAAAAGGCAGAGCGATGCCTGCGTGAGAAGCAGGAGCGCCTCGTCTCCAGCCTGCCAGTGGGAATCGGCGCTGGGACACAAAACCCAGCCTCAAAAGAGAGGGAAAACCAGGTGTGCCGAGGCAGAGAGGAGCTTTTCTTCTCATTGCCCACCTTCTTGTTCTCCAATAAAGATGCTATTTTTATTTTCCCTTCTGTTTAGCCCCAATGGGCTTAACCCATCCCTGCAGAGGCGCAGAAATCCCAGCTCTAATTTCAATTAAGAGCGCTCCTTTTGATTGCAGCCCAGGCTGGGGTTTGGGATCTATTCCTAATCCCTATATTAGCACTGATTCATCTCTTCCATGAGTATTATCATCAGGGGCCCTTAGGGAAGGGAGGGGAAGCATCTTTGGGGAGGCTGAATACCATTTGTTTGTGTTTGTATTAGCTTCCACGCCGCATCCTGATTACATCCCGCTTTTTGACACAACAATTACTATTAATTTCCCGGCGCCTGCGTTTGGAATCTCGCCGACACAAAGGGAAGATGACGGATAATGTCAGGCTCGGTAATTGGGTGGGGGAGGGAGGGATGGAGGGATGGATGGATGGAGAAAGAGGGGGGGAGCAGATGGGATATTATTAGATTGCAGTTCTCAGTGTGGAGCGGGAAGGGATTTCTCAGCAGATGTTGGCACCGGCTATTTATCCACACGGGAGCGATTGTCTGGGACACGCTCGGCTCCCTCACCCCGGCCCCCTTCCACATGGAAATCCCATCAGCTCTTCCCTATGGGAACTGGCTTTTCCACCACTTGCCTTCTGCTCGGGCGCTGCTGTCTTGGCAATTCACTTTGCAGGGGTAAGCCCCCGGCCATGAAGAAGCGAGTTGTGGGGGTGCAGGAGGGCTTTGCCCTCCGGAAAAGGGTTTTGGAGAAGCCCTGGTTGGGTCTAAGCCCCTTGAGTGCTAGGGTGTAAGAGGTTCTACCCATTGTGACTTGCCTGATGTCGCAGAGCCAAGATGGAACTTGCCAGTCCTGCCACCTTGTTTCAAAGACCCGGTCCTTGACCCAATGCAGTGGATGCTTGCCTGGAGCAAAGGTGGCTGCTAATGCATGGAAAGGTTGATGGAGAGACATCACCAGTGAAGAAATCGGAGCAGGACATGTGCCCTGGTGCCCCTCTGTCCTTTCTGCCTTGATAACTGCCTGCTTTTTCCCTTTAACCCAAGGAAAAAGTCATCATAGGAGGATTATAGCAGGGCCAGTGCATTGAGGAAAACATAGGAAACACTTAGAAATCCCTTGTTTCTCCTAGCTTTTGCATCCATCACCCGCTGTCTAACTCACACTGGGCAGTGCCTGGTGGGACCCGAAGCTTGGCACAATGAGGGCAGGTCTCCTGCCTGTTGTCTCATCCCTCCCACTGTGTTTGTGCTTGTTGAAGCGCTGGGTGGTTCTTCCCCTGTTCTCCCCATGCCGGAGGAGGTTTGAGTTCAAGCTGGGCAAATAATAAATAAAGCAAAGGAACTAAGTGGGATTCAGCGAGCATCGATTGCTGGGGTTGCTCGTGATGCACTGAGAGCTGCTTGCAATGGAGGAGAGGAGGAACTGGGCCTTTGAGCCTTTAAGGAGCCTTCCTTCTCTTCATTAGAACTCTGTGCAGTGATGGAGCATGGCAGGGATGTGGGAGATAGGCAGAATAATGATGCTGGGGTTGGGAAGTGCCTTCACAGCCGTATTTAGGGCAGCAGCACAAGGTCAAGCTCCATCTCTGCCTGAGAGGACCAAGCACATTGACTGTGTAACTTGTAAAATCATCCCAAAAGCTCACATCATTTCTTCTTTAAGGTTTGAGCATTGGCTGTGCCTGGCATCCACACTCAGCAGTGGGTCCTATCACATGAACAAGCTGTCCCTCTGCCCTAGTCCCTTGGCTAGACGCTGCTGTTGGCAGCATGCCGTGATGGGGCAGCAGTGATGCTCCATTTCTAGGATCTGTGGTTCTTCTGCTAGCTGTGCCTTTCTGTAACATGGCCAGATCCCTCTACACAGGGTTCTTCCTATTCCAAGCCCTGTCCTTTCAGTGTGTCATGGAGCCGAGTCCTAGCTCCCCTTCATCTTTGCTGGGAAGCTGGCCTAGGACCCTCAAGGTTTTCCCTATGGGGCAGGATTACGGGATCATGTTCCTCCAAGTCAGTCAGGATTACTCATGCAAAGTGTTTAACCCCTGTGGCACCGCTCCCAGGGCTGGCAGCTCTCATATGATGGGATGTCAAGCCCATCACAGTGATGTCAAGGCAGGTCAGTGCATGTAGAGCGTCTGGTCTTGGTGGGGCAATGCCGCATTGCAGTGGGAGACCCTGGTCCTGGCTCCAAGTTGGAGTCCTGCCCATGGATACATGGATAGAAGGGGATATGTGTGCTTTTGAGAGCTTTGTATTGAAATAGGGCTGCTTTTCCTGCTGCATGGGGGCTGCTCTGGCTGATGCACAAAGCCAGGCTTGCTGGATCAGCCGGCTTTGTCTCCATCAGTGATGCAGAAGGTGCTTTGTGATGAGCCAAGCAGCTGGGCTTGGCTTGCAGAGGCAGGACAAAGCCACACCAGGGAAGGGAGCCTGGTCTGTGGCCATTGGGAATGGAATTAAGGGATTTAGTTTGGGTTTTGCCCCTTCTGGCAGCTGGCTGTGCAAGCAAGGGAGGGCGAGAGGAGCTGGAAGCATCTCCTGAGTGGAATGGGCATGGGTTGACACTGCCAGGGAATGTGGTTTGATGCTTTGCTCTGAAACTGGGCCAAACTGCCATCTCTGGAACTGGCTATTGAAGTGAAAGAACACTTACACATCACTCTATCTAGTCTCTTTGGAAGCAAAATGAGCTGGAAGGGTAAAAAAGGCTGAGTTAAGCAAGGGTAATGTGGCCTGGTCCCATGCCAGCCTATGTGCGAGGACCTGGGGGATGAGGAGCATCTTGGTCCTTGCTGCAGCCTGATGGTGTGATCCTGGCCAAGCCCCTTCTCCTTGTTTTCCCTTTCAAACTTTGATCTTTTCTCTTCAGCCTTTAAGCACTTCCAGCCGTGGATTTGTATGTTGGATATCCAGCCCAGCTCCCGTGGTGTTGCTAGGGGTTAGCATAATGGCAATAGTAATGCAAGGAATTATCAGAGGCTGTTATCAGCACAGTCAAACCCAAACTTTTCAGCTTTTCCTATTCACCCCTAAAGCGGGGCCCAGCTTTCTGTGTGGTGTGACCTGTAGGTGTTGGAGCCAAGCCATCGGGTCACCTCATCTAATAGCAAATCCTTTGTCCTTAGAACAATAAATCTGGCGTTTCATTCCCCCCTCTTGCATCTTTTTATGTCCATTTGCACATTGAAATCTCTTCAGCTGACTCCTGCCAGTCTGTACAAAGAGCTTTTGCTGCTTCAGATGTTTCAAAGATGGAAGGGTTGCCCGCCAACCAGTGAGCTTTCCTTGTAAGCAGCTCTGGCTCTGCAGAAGGCAGTGGGAGGGAGGTGAATGGATTTGGAAGAAATGGGGAAGGGAGGCATAAAGAGAAGGGGTTTTGTCCCCTGTTCTCCTGGGGGAAGCATTTTTATCTCTAAATCTATGTAATTGATGCCCAGATACTCTGGTGATGAGTGCCTTAGAAATGCATCTGCAGTAATAATCTAATATCCGTTTGTTAGGGCTCCAAGGAAATCTAATAATGCTGATGCTTTGCCTAATAGAGCTCCTTTCATCCCAGGATGAAATGCAAGGAGTTGGAGATGGAGCAAGCCCCGTTTGATACCGTGCAGTTTGTCTCCCTTCCAATGCGAAGTCTCCAGGTTTTTAACAGCCATGAAATAATTAAAGAGCAGTTATGGTCAGGGAGACAACTCAGTGCAGAAAGCAGCAGCTGGTGAGTGCACAGCCCAGCTCCCCGGGTGTGCTGCCAGCTCTGTTTGCCATGAGGAAGGCGGCTGGAATCTCCCTGGGATGGCACGCTCCATTCCCAATCCCGTGAGGCAGGAGCACTTGGTTTTACTGTGATGGTTGTGTGCTGGTCTGGACCCTGAGCACCACTGGGGTAGGAGGTGATGCTCAACTCAACCCAGCCCAGCTGCTGGCTCATGATAAGGATTATTCCAGGACATGATCCCTGATGGATGGGGTTTATCCATGGCATCAGGATTGAAGGCTGGTGATGCCAGCCAGGACAGAGCAGCAGCTTGGTGGCTGCAAGCACGACTTCATCTCTTCATTGACCATCCACATGAGTGATGGAGGATGGTGACAGCCTCATCTGAGCTCATCTGAGCGGGAAGCCAAAGTGTCCCTTGTGCAGGAGCAGCTCCAAAGAGGAGCTGCATCCCGAGTTTCCAGTTCCCCGGCAGCTCCTAGTGCTAATTGTAGTGGAATAACCTCCTTTGGTTTCTGGTGGTTGCAGTCACTTGGTGTGGTTATTTATCAGAAGGAAGCGTGTAAAGGCCTGGCTTTATGTTTGCTAGTGCTGCTCTTTGCTCTTCACCCCACACAGGACAGGGACCAGCCCTGGATTTAGGTCTTTCCATTACCAGACCCAATGCAGGGGTGACCCCAGCTCTTCCCTGCCTTGGTCACTCAGTGCTATGAAGCAAAGCTGTGGAGGGTCTTCCTCCCTCCTTGTGCAGGCTGTGGACCAGCAGGATCCAGCCCATGGGGCTCACTGGGGAGGGCAGCTCCATCCAGAGGCAGTGGGAGCTTCTGCAGGGCTGCAGATGCTGTCATGCCTCCAGGTTCTCTGGGATGAGGGTGGGATGTGGGGGTTTGGAGAATTGATGGTATCTGCAGTGAGGCACCTAGCCCCTGCGGCTCAGTGCGGAGCTGGCAGCAAGGGGAAATCACCTGTGACCAGTTCCTTGGATGTGCCCTCCTGTAAATAATGGTAGATGAAAATGTCAAGCCCAGAGCTCCTAATTCCAGGCTAAAGGAGGGGATAAGAAGAGGGAAATGTGCGCGTTGGCGTGGGAGGATGAAGGATGCAATGAGACAGTCGGTGCGTGACAGAGATGCAAACCCTGGGCAGGGAGGGCTGGAGCCAACCTCCCCTATGGGGGACATCCCAGGAAGATGCTTGTGATCCGGTGTGGGGCTCGGCAGGCATGGGAAGGTGTGTGCTGCAGGGCAGCCTTAGGATGCTCTCCCTGTTACTGTGATCCCAGCTTCATGCCAGCTCCCGTTCCCAAGGTTTAGTGTCAGGGAGGGGATTTTCATAGTTAAACAGGCAGATGTGCCCTTTCAGCCATACAGAAACACAGCGTGGAGGGATGCTGCTCCTCTTGGCCAAGGCTCTGCCACAGCCTCGGAGAAGAGTCTCCTCCTGGTCCTTCACTTCTATGATGAGGGTATTAATTAGAGGGTCAATTAGTTCTCAAGGTCGATTTGATTTGCCACTCATTCCAGCAGGGATTGGAGGGAGCTGGAGCAGGAAGGGAGATAGCATCTCCCTCTCCATCACTGCCCTGGCAGTGCAGTGCGCACATCTGGGCTGCCGCTGTGCACATCTGCGCAGTGCTCGCACGGTTGATGGGAAGCAGCAGGTAACAGAGTGCTGCGAGGGGCAAGGGGAGGACCTCTGCCACCAGGCATGCAGGGTTTGCTAATGGAGGGTGAAGCTCAGAGGCACTGCAATGGGAGAAGAAAAAGGCAAAGCATTTGGGGAGCTCCCAGAGGTGACAGTGAAATGAAAAAGGAGTGGAGAAATTAAGGGTTTGGAGTTGTTTAATTGACTTTTAGCTGTTAGAGCTAGTGATGGCTTCGCTGCAGAGGACAGCAGCAGATGGAGGAGTGAACAAAAAGCCCAGGTACAAGGTTCTCAGCTGGAATCATCCTCCTTGTCCTCAGCTCCCAGTGCTGAATCTCCACAGAATCCCAGACTGGTTTGGATTGGAAGGGGCCTTAAGCTCATCCAGTCCCAACCCCTGCCATGGACAGGGACCCCTTCCACTGGAGCAGCTTGCTCCAAGCCCTTGTGTCCAACCTGGCCTCGAACACTGCCAGGGATGGGGCAGCCACAGCTTCTCTGGGCACCCTGTGCCAGCGCCTCAGCACCCTCACAGGGAAGAGCTTCTGCCTAAGAGCTCATCTCAGTCTCCCCTCTGGCAGGTTAAAGCCATTCCCCTTGGCCTGTCCCTACAGGCCATTGCCCAAAGCCCCTCTCCAGGTTTCCTGCAGCCCCTTCAGGCACTGAAGCTGCTCTAAGGTCTCCCCTTCAGGAGCCTTCTCATCTCCTGGCTCCAGAGCAGAGCTGCTCCAGCCCCACTGGCAATCCAGACAGGAGCACTTTGCCTTGTCTGGGAGTTGTGACAGCACTCAGGGGATGCAGTATCCTCTCCTGGAGCTCATGGATGCAGGGATAAGCCTGGCCGCCCCCATGCAGCACGGCTCCATGTCGCACCATCCCATCTGGCTTGTAAATATGGCTTTTTGGGGTAGGGGACAGGCAGAGCTGCCTGCTGTGGCCACCTCAAGCGCAAGGGCATGGCAAAGGCGCAGGAGAACACAGAGGCTGGTGCCTGCACCCAGCCCCATCCCTGTATCACCCCCAAAACACCCCTTGAGTGCAGAAATACCCTTGCGGCATGCAGGCAAATCTGTGCATGCATCCCAAAGGATAGAGGCACGTCTGCTGTCTCCCCTACCAGCTCCTGCTTTCCCTGCAGCCAAAGCTGGCTGTGTGAAATGTGTGCTGGGGGCATCCGCTTGATACCAGCTCAAGTCCAAAGCCGATGAGAACTGCACAGACTGGCAGTGCTGGACTGCATACTAATGGTGGGAGAGCTCGCAGGGAGCAGGGAAGAGAAAGGGAAGGAGCCAGACTGCAGCTCCTGGCTACCCAGGATTGATTTATTACCAGGTTTGCCCATGAATGTGTGAGAAATGCTATTGGTGATAAAGCAGAAAGCCCGTAATTAAAGTAACAGCTTTCAGGTTTTAAGCACAGCTTGTGTGTTTTCTTCTCTCTGGCAAATTCTGTGTCTCGGTGATGCTCGACAGCATTCCCCCCTCTCCATCCTGTCCCTAAGCTTCCTTTTGGCTCCAGTGTGGAGGCATTTGGCAAGGGGCAGGTTATGGCATGATATGGGCAGCAGCTGAGTTAGAGGAGAGGGAATAGGGGTTTTTGGAGCCCTGGGCTCTCCCATGGTTGTGTGTGTGCTCCCCTCCTGCCTTTGTACTTGGCAGAACACTGCAGAGGGGCTCGGCAGGATCCAGGGCACTGATTCTCTTTCCCAGCACAACTCCAGCTTCTCCATGGGTGCTGCCCATCCTCTCCAGTGACAACAAGTCCCTGTGGCTGAGTTTGGAGTGCGTTTCCCAGCACTACCCCACTCAGTTCCCTCTCTGGAGCTGCCAGGATGTGACCCCAGCGCTTGGTAGGGTGTGGATCGAGTGATCCAGAGCAAAAGATGTGGTAGTAAATGAAGCAGAGGAGCCCCCCAGCCCCTATGAGTGGCTGTGATGGATGGACCAGCAGATAGAAGGTTACGTGCGCTGAGGGATTGGGGAGTGGAAGGGGAGAGGAGGTGAGCACTCTGCTGATGACAGATGGACAGACAAGGGGGTGTGTGTATAGATATATATGTGTATATATATGAAGGTAGGTAGGGAAAAGGTCTCTCTGATGAGAGATAAATTGGGGGAGATGGATGGATGGGATATTTATAGTGATGGCTAGGTAGATAGAGCTGGATGTGTGTTGATGAATAGGTGGATGATGGATAGAGGGCATGGATTGTGAGAGCTGGTGAGCTAAAGGGTATATACGGTGCTAGATAGATTAGATAGAAGGATATATGTGATGATAGAGAGATAGCATAAGCAGCAGCCTGAGTCCCCAGCAAACTGCTGCTTTTAGCTGCGCTGAACTCCGCTGTAATCTCATTTTGCCCTGGTAAATTCCTTATCAAGGCAGCTTTTTCAAATGAAATCCCCTTAATAGAAATGAGGGGGGGGGAAAGCACAGGAAGAGCTCCCACCAGCACCTCCTCCACCAACCACTGCTGACCCAGCCTGGCCGTTTCCATGCTGACAAATTAACTGGTGCTCTGCAGCAGCTCCAAGCTGGTCCCAGCAGCTCCGGTGGGGAGATGCCGTCCATCCCTTGGCTGCCGCTTCCCTCCCTGCTTTGGGGAAGCCTTTTTGTCCCCAGGCAACCTCAGTGCGTCCCCACGGTGTCATGGGCACATCAGGCACTCCTGGGGGTGATGTCTCCAATGCTGGCTCTTAGGGAATGTGGGTGTCTCTCCGGGGCTTGGCTCCGGAGGATGTTGGCAAGCCCTGCTGTGATTCCCGGCGTTCCCCAAGAGGAAGGCTGGGAGATTGGCTCTTTTCCCTCTCCCTTCCTCCTCCTGCAAACAGCTGAGGAGCCCCGGGGACAGATTGTGCGCAGAGGAGCCCGAACTTCCAGCCTGCAGGAGCCGGGGCTGGGAGCTGGTGCTTTTTCCCTATCCCTGACAGACGGCAGACGTGTACAAGTCTGTGCTGAGAGCAATTGAGATGTGCTAATGGGTTCAGACGAGCCCCTTAAAAACGTGGATGTTTCCCTGAGCCTTCTGGAGGCTTTCACTCATCTGCAAACATTACTGCTGGTGGGAAAGGAAAGCTTCCCATAGCAAGTTCCCCCACAAACACGTTCTGTGGTGGCATCTGCAGTGACCCTCTTCATCCCATGCATGCTATGGAAGGTCAGGGAGCCTTTGGGATGTTTTCTAAGCATCCCCCCCTTTAGGTTTGACCTCTCTGGGAGCTGTGGCATGCTGTTTTAGCTGTCACTCTATGTCTGTGCTGGGCAAGGACATGGCAGACTGTATTCCTGGACTGCCCTACCGCAGTGAAGTGATTCCTATGGAAGCTGGGCACTGCTTTTAAAGGGTTTGATGGAAAATCAAACCCAGACTTGGTTGGCTTCACCCTCTCAGGAGGTGTTCAGGCTCTCCAGGCTCTCAGCTTCACCCAAGAGCTGGTCCAAGGGGTGGTTTGAGGTGATGCTCAGCACAGCGGCTGGGACTCCTGGTGATGGTGCAGAGCATGGAGCTGTAGGTACCCCGATGCTTTGCTGGAGTTGATGTTTTCCAGCTGGTGGCCCCCAGTGCTGGATGCAGGCTCTGTCTTTCCACTGTTTTCAGCCTGGGATGTGCTATAAAACAATACAGCATCGTTTCTTCTTGGAGCAGCGTGGTTGGCTTCCCAGTTTTGGAGCTGGCAAAGTACCTCTGCTACAAGTGAATCGGTTCACCTTTCTGGTGAATACCCTGCTCAAACCCCCCTAACCAACAGCTAGGGCACTGTTGCTTGTTCTGTTTAGGCTTTGTGTAGCATCAGCTGCAACCCTCAGCCAGTCATGCTGGTTTGATTTTGGTGGAGGCACATGCTGGAGAGAGGAAGGAGAGATGAGAAGTCAGTGTTCCTGATGGGGAGCTGGGGTGTAGCATCACCTACGGCCCTTTGCTAGGCTGTTATATGGTTCTGAGTGCTCCACAATGGGGTTTTGAGGCTGGCACAGAGGTTTCTGCATGAGGACTTGCTGATAGCCAAGGAAATGGATGGAAACTTGCCATTCCTTCATGGAAATGCTCTTGTGCTTCCCCCAGATTGTGCCATCAGTGGAATTAAATGGGTGTGAGGGAGTGAGGTTGGCTCCAGTGGAGGTTCATGGGGGTCCTGGGACCCCCATCCTGCATGGGCTATGCTTTGGGGTGATGTCCTGCACCCACCCCTCTCCCAGTGGGGGCAAGTGAGGCCTCTGCTTTAATCCATGGGTGGAAACGATGCTCAAATAGAAGGTGGGAATGTAGATCCAGTCATTCCAGAGCCTTTTGTTGATGCTCTATTGACTGGATACATCAGGGAGCTGCTTGAGGAATCCCGTGGGAGGCAAATATCCAGTGGAAACAGAGGCAGGATTGCTCAGGAGGGGAGAGTTTCCATGCTGGTGGTATGATGTCCCTTGTATTAAGTTTCCAGCCCTTGGTGGTAAAGCCTTAACTAACCTGATTATTATCTTTATATGCCTATAGCTTGCTTCAGTGATCCGAAACCAAACAGAGGTTTTCATCTCAGCTTCATGGGATCTCTTTGCATTTCTTTGAGCTTCATGAAACATTAACGCTCCTCCTGGAGCCGCGGTCTCTGCTCCAGGCAGCTCCTCCAAGGAATGCTGCCGGCTTCCTGCCCATTGCATTCCATCCCTTTCCAAGCCAGCTCCTGCCTGCCTTGTGATGGATTGATCGGCGTGGCGGTCTAATAAGCGATAACAGCACATATGACAAAGCAAACAACCATCTAATGAATTGATTGACATGCCAAGGATTTGACTTGATGCACAACCCCAGTCACAGATAAGGTTAATGAGGGAGAAATTAAAAGGGAGCTCAATGGGTAATGAATACAGCATGTGCCTTGTTGGAACACATGCCAGATCCATCACTCTGCATCAAGTGATGGGAGCAATTCCTAAATCATTTATTGAGCCCCTCACCCTCCTGTCTCCAGGGAAGAAGCGCTTGGACTGGCTTTTGTATTCATTCTATATATGTATATATAACTAGATCCATCTATCCACGCGTTGTGAAGATCCATAGCCAGGGAAAATTGCTTTGAATTTTGCAATTTTCAGGTTGGGTTTCTATTTTTTTTTTTTTTGTTAACTCAATAGCAAAAAAAAACCAAAAAACAACCATCCCAACAATCCAGAACCTGTCATGCCATTTGAATCATAATAGCTACAAATTCACTCCCCTGAATAAATGGAGAGGCTTATTTATCAAATACATACAAGATGTCTGTCTCGTTGTTAACACACAGAGGTATGAGTAGGCAGAGGAAATCGAGAAAGTTTACATATTCACTGCTATCTCCGGGGATTTTTCCTTGCCTCCTACTTCTTATTCCCTCTCCCCTTCCCCCCAGTGCGTCTTTGACTTGCTCTGGTTTTCTCTTTTCCTTCTTAAACGTGTCTGGCTGATAAAACTTGGGCTGTCAGAAACGATCAAGAGATGAAGTTGCCAAGGAAGGGGAGAGGGATTTGCACGGAGCTTGCATCTCCCCCTGTCTCACTGCCTACATGGGAGGGTATCTCCTCCGCTAGCCAGGAGGAGTGCTGGGGACTGTCAGTCTGCTTGAGATGCTTACGTGCTCCTGGTTATTGCATACGTTTATTGCCACTCCAGGAAGCAGGAAGCTGGGTCCATTACAAGTGGGTCTGCACTGGTTCTCAAAGGTTATCCTCAGATGGAGAGTGAAGAAGCCAAAAAGCATCATATCATAGAATGGTTTGGGTTGGAAGGGACCTTAAAGCTCATCCAGTTCCAACCCCTGCCACTAGAGCAGCTTGCTCCAAGCCCCCGTGTCCAACCTGGCCTTGAACACTGCCAGGGATGGGGCAGCCACAGCTTCTCTGGGCACCCTGTGCCAGTGCCTCAGCACCCTCACAGGGAAGAACTTCTGCCTAAGAGCTCATCTCAGTCTCCCCTGTGGCAGGTTCAAGCCATTCCCCTTGGCCTGTCCTTACATCCCTTGTCCCAAGCCCCTCTCCAGGTTTCCTGCAGCCCCTTTAGGCTCTGGAGCTGCTCTAAGGTCTCCCCTTCAGGAGCCTTCTCTTCTCCAGGCTGACCCAGCCTGGCTCCAGAGCAGAGCTGCTCCAGCCCTTGCAGCATCTCTGTTGCCTCCTCTGGCCTTGCTCCAAGAGCTCCACATCCCTCTGGTGCTGTTGCCCCGGTGCAGGACTGCAGGGGTGCGGGGGTCTCACCAGAGCAGCTCCCTGTATGATTTACTCCTGAAGTGGTGTGCTTGGAGAGCCAGGACTGAATGTTCTGCCCTAAGGAGAGATGGGTAGACAGGGGCTGGGCAAATACTTGTTTGGGTTTGTGCTTTCTTATGTAGCTGCTGTTGGTGAAAGGGTTTTTGCTGCCCATGTTGGCTGCTGCACGCCTGGGAAATGATTCCCTCTGTGCCTTGATCTGGGCAGGCTGTGAAGTCCTTGGCACCAAGCCATGAGCTGGGCACAGCCCGCCCTGCTCCAGGTGGCAAAGCCACTTGTCCTCCTGCTCTGTGCCCCCGGCAGCGGCTAATGAGCTCAGTTTTGACCTCAGCATCCTTTTGCTAATAGCGAGGCAGGGGCACAGAAGGGACTCAGGTAGTGTGACTTCATCGCCGACGGAGCCAGCCTGGGCAGCTAGATGTGGGGAAGAAAACCTTCATGTCTTCGCTTCTAAAGTGCAGCTGGGCCTGAAGCCATTCAGAGGAAATGGCTGTGGATTCCCCCCCCCCTTCCATTCTTCAAAAATAGAGCCATTCTCCTCCAAGCACTCTGCCCGGCTTCATTTGAAACCCCCCATTGTACCTCGGCAGCTATAGGGTTTGAAGCACAGGGGTTGGCTGCTATTAAAAGGTCTGATCCTGCCACGGGTGGCCTTTGGTGACAGTGCCTCTCTATTATGGGGCAGCAGGTAGATGCCACCACCCGGCGTTGGGGAGGCAGCGAGAAGCAATCTTAGCGCGATGCCGGCGTTTCAATTAGCTGGCAAGACAGGCAGCGTTTCAGCACGTGTACATCTCTCTCCCGAGCAGGCAGGCTGTATTGTATTATAAATAACAATAAGCAGAGCCAGTCAAAGGCTGTAATTGAATCTTTTCATTTTGCTGACTCGGGCCAAAAAGTCCCTTTGAGTGAATTACAACGTGCTCGTGTGTGTAATTTGGGCGACGGGTAAAGGTAATGCGCTTGGTGTGATTAAAGCAAACGGCCCTCCCGGTCGGTGTCACTGCCCGTGGGGGAGCTGCTGGGGTGGGTTGGCTGTGGGGATGCCCTGCTGCATCGCTCAGCTCTCTAAAGCCTCCCCTGAAGAGCAGTCACTGGTGACCATGCTTTTGATACCTGTTGAGCTTTGGTATTGCACAGAGCAATGTGGGATCAGCTGGCGCTCCATCCTCTGGAGGCTTTTCCTTGCAGTGGCACTGCAGACTCCTTCCCATATTGCCCGGCCTCCAAAGTCCTCGTCTTTATGACCACAGAGACCGTGTGTGAACTCCTCCATCACATGCACTGAGCTGCAAGATCAGTGTTAGTTCAGTTTTACGGATTTAGGTGAATATGAGGTTAATTTTGTGGCTGAAATGGAGTTGGAGTGATGTTGCCATACAGGAATGAGTCCTCCTTTGCTTTGAGTAGTAGCCAAGGATGCCTTTTGGCTAATGGAAGAAACCCGAAAGTTGAAGCCTTCCAGCTTTTCAATTCCTTTCCATCTCTTGAGCCCGACACAACGTGCCCTCTTCCTCTGGCTCTTCCAGTCCAATCCCAGTGTCTCCTGAAGGCCAGCACAGTTTTCAGCCCAGATTTTGCACTGACAGCATATGTTACATGGGAATTGAAGTGGAAGAAAAAGTGAAGAGGTGCTGGGAAGTGGGGGGGAGCACGGGGAGATGAGCTTCTTGGTCCCTGTTTGCTTCCTCCATGCAGTTTCAGCCTCTCTTGGAGGTTCACATTGAGAACGTGCTCCACCGTTTTCTCTTTTGCCTTTCTAGAAACCACTTTGTCACTTGTTTTGTTTTTTTTTTTCACTATTATCTTAAACATCCATTATTTAGAAACTGCTGGAGCTTGGAAACCAATTTCCCTGCTTATTTCAAAGACTTTGCAGCATTTAGGTGGTTATGTGCAGGCTGTTACCTGAGCTGACCATGGGAAAGCGGAGCTTGTGCCCCATGGAGTGGGAGTAGATGTGCAATTACCCATTCCTGGTGGATATCTGTACAATGAGCTGGTTGGAGGAGGAAAATCAGATTGCTTTTAGCACAAGGTCCTGTGCTGGAGCAGGGATGGGAGCCCAGGTTCCCCCCTCCAAATGGGGTTTTTGGGGAGCAGTGATGCCCCTGCGCATCCTTGCTCATGGGGTGTGCTCCCAGCGAGTGTCCTTCGTTGTTCTTGGCTTTGCAGGGCTCAGTGTGTAAAGCACTGGATCCCTGAGGTTGCTTTAAGCTACTCAAGGGATTAGGCAGGGTTATGAGCAATCCCAGGACACGGAAAATGTCAAGGCAGCTTGCAGCCAACCTCTTCCTCCTCTTTTCCAGCCAGGAAAAGGAGCAGAGGGACCTTTTCATCTTGGTTTTGCCATTTGTGTGAGGACTGAAGCCCCTGTTGCAGGAGGACTCCCTCTTCCCAGCAAACCATGCTGATTGCATTTAGGGCTAGGGAGGTGACGGGAGGGAAATCCAGGATTGAGGGATTGAGTTCATCTCTCCTGTAAGCCTGTCAAAGTCAGTGGAGTCGTGGCAAGGCCTGGTGTATTCATGGCCTGGGAGCAATCCCTAAATGCTCTTGACTTAGTGTAACCCTCTGCTGAGCTGGCTGGTGGGCACACAGGCCCCTGCGTGGGGATCAGGGACATATGGATCCCTCGGAGCAAGCAGGGGGGACCCTGGACCACTTTAATGCCCTGGTTTGGAGGGGAAGGAGCACCTCAGAAGTCATCATCATGAAAGAATATGGCCCAAGGGAACAGCATCCCAGTGGGATGTGGTGCCTGTTCCCTGTGTTAAACCCCAAGTCTTTTATCCTGAGATTCCCAAAGAGCAGAAAAAGGTCAGTCAGTGGCATTAGCTCTGCTTTTGGCCAACCAACAACCCTTGGTTGAGATGGTGCTCCCATCCCTCTCCAAACTTGGGCTCCTTCTTGAGCCCTTTCCAGCCCTTCCTCCCTCTCGAGCCCTCTCCAACAACCCTTTCTCCCCATCCCTCTCCAAACCTTCCTCCCCATCCCTCTCCAAACCTTCCTCCCCATCCCTCTCCAAACCTTCCTCCCCAACCCTCTCCAAACCTTCTTTCCCATTCCTCTCCAACCCTTCCTCCCCATCCCTCTCCAAACCTTCTTCCCCATCCCTCTCCAAACCTTCCTCCCCATCTCTTCCAAACCTTCCTCCCCGACCCTCTCCAAACCTTCCTCTCCATCCCTCTCCAAACCTTCCTCCCCATCCCTCTCCAAAACCATCCTCTCCATCCCTCTCCATCCCTCTCCAAACCTTCCTCCCCATCTCTTCCAAACCTTCCTCCCCATCCCTCTCCAAACCTTCGTCCCCATCCCTCTCCAAACCTTCGTCCCCATCCCTCTCCAAACCTTCGTCCCCATCCCTCTCCAAACCTTCGTCCCCATCCCTCTCCAAACCTTCGTCCCCATCCCTCTCCAAACCTTCGTCCCCATCCCTCTCCAAACCTTCGTCCCCATCCCTCTCCAAACCTTCGTCCCCATCCCTCTCCAAACCTTCGTCCCCATCCCTCTCCAAACCTTCCTCCCCATCCCTCTCCAAACCTTCGTCCCCATCCCTCTCCAAACCTTCGTCCCCATCCCTCTCCAAACCTTCCTCCCCATCCCTCTCCAAACCTTCCTCCCCATCCCTCTCCAAACCTTCCTCCCCATCCCTCTCCAAACCTTCCTCCCCATCCCTCTCCAAGCTTGCCCCTCCATCCTTCTCCAAACTTCCCAGTGTGCCAACACATGCAGCTTGGGATTCGCAAGTGGTATCATCCATGGGGTGCAGATCCATCCCTGTCAGACCTCTTGGAGCCACAGCAGCAAGACTAAGTCCTAAAAGCCTTCTCCAAGCTGCTGCCATCCTCATCCTCCCAAGAGCAGGTGAAGGCTAAATCCCAGGCACGCTGTGGATGCTGGGATGGAGGCAGCAGCAGCGCCGCTGGAATTTTCTCCGCGTCGCTGCGAGTTAATTCATTCCAGTAAATCATCCAAAATAATTTGCTGCAAATATCAATTTTGCGTGTGAACTCCTCGCTGCCTGCACACAAGCATCTCCTGCCGACACGGCTCCCTTATCCTGCTCATCCGAGACAGCAAAGCAGCTGGGAAGTAGTAAACAGGAGGCAAGCTGGAAGTCCCCAGGGCTTCCAAAAGGGAGGTGCTGAGGCTGAAACACGCACGCAGATAAAACCCAAGTGATGATGAAAGGCTAATTTGCTGGCTGTGTAGTAAATGCCCCCCTTTCCTAGTGAACAGACGGTGCTGCCAACCCCATTTGCCATCACTGCTTCTCTGTTATTTACCTTTTCAATTATTTCAATGCTTTTCCGGTCTTTAATGGGAATTCCGAGCACACCTCTGCACCGGGCCCATGGCACAGGATGTGCTTTCTATGCTAGGGAAGACTTCTTATGTCCTGAATGAAATCCTCACCTCCTCCACCTGTCTTGCGATGGATTTCAGGCTGTGAGCACCCGTGTTGGCTGTCACTTGGTCGACCTTTGTACCCACCAGCTGGCAGAGCAGAGCTGTCCCAGAGCCAAAGGCATGGCTGTATGGGAACTGTGGATGGTGGCAGCAGGATGAGGGATGCTACCTGTTAGCCATCTGAACAACCGTCTGCCCTCCAAAAAGCATCTTAAGGTGGAGTTTTGGCTTGGTTTTATTGTTCTTAAGGAGAGTATTCCATAGTTTATCCTCCCATGATAGGGGTTCCTGCAGGGTGATGGTGGGTGCAGGATGCTCCAAAGGAGTCATCCGAGGGGCACATGTCCTGCTGCAGCATCCTAATGCCAGCACTTTAAAAGCACAGGTATTTCTGTGCTTTCCCTATGCCTGGGTGCTTCTGTCACCTGGAGCACTGGTGCAAGCTGAGGATAGTGTCCAGGAATGAGGAATTGAGGGAACACCAGGTACCCCATAATGCCATAGTGGTGCATTGCTGATGATCAGCACAACATGTCCTTGGTTGTCCGTGGGTTTGCTTGAGCAAGGCTGCCATAGATACCTCGCTACACTATGGCCATGTTCACATTGGGGATTGGAAACCCTATTTTGGTTGCCTTGGCTTTTGTTCCCATTGAGGTTGGGAAAGTTGGGATGAAGGGAACCCCTTCTCCCACTTGTTACCATGGAGAGGATCTCCCAGGAAGAAAAGGGAGTCATTTCCCCACTAACAGGGTCTGATACAACTCATCCCCATTGTAGGTGTTACAAATGCCTTCAGCATCACATCTCGGTGGCTCTCTGGGTTTATCTGAGTGCCCTCAGCTCCTTGCCTGCAGCATCCAGCAGCATCGCAGTTCCATTCCCAAGGGAAAGAGCTCGGCTCCTTGGCACAGCCCAAAATAGATCTGGGGCACCCATTTGCAACCAGTGCTGGGATTGCACCTTGGTTCCCGGCGGGGAAAGCAGCCCTGATTAAAAGAACTATTTATAAAGAGCCTGGATGCAGGGAAGGAAGAAGTGAGAATTAGCTGGTGGCTGTGCTGCAAGCCAGGGCTAGGGATGGGGACCTGTGAAACAGGCAGCTCCAGAGCTCCCCATGGCAAACACAGCCAGGATGGAGAAGGGAATAACTCCCTTTTCTTTCCTTTGCCTCCCTCCAAAAGGCCTTGCTGCTGAATGCTATTTTATCAATCACTATTTTATTCCCATCATTGCATCCACCCTTTGCTCCTGGCAGGGAGCAGTAAGGGCTGGTTGGAAGTTGTCTGCCCAGCGAAGGGGATTCATCAGCAGTGGTTTGGGTGATGGTTTCCACCGAGACAGGTTTTTTTGGTTGCTTGTTTGCTTATTTGCTTTGGAGGTGACTGAGACAGAATGAATTTTTCATGCAGAAAAACTTCAGCATTGTTTTATTGCTTGAAAAATCACCTCCGAATACATGTGTGTGTGTGTGTGCACATAGGAAAAAGAAGAGGAGCTCTTCAGTTATCTCCACTTCTTTATTTGCTTGATGGCTTGTGCAGATGTGTTTAATTGATGGCAGCACCTAGACTGTGGTAGGCTGGGCTTTGGGTTTGCTTCAGGGCTGTGCAGCCTAAAGGATGGGGAGATGCAGTGGTAGAGGTCAGCAGAAGGGGAAGAGCCACGGGATTTATGTACAGGATAAAGCTTTTCCCTCTGAGGCACTGAAGACTGGTACCTGCAGCCTCTTAGGGGTCTGGATTAGCACCCTGTCACCTCCCCAGGGTGGATTTGGTTTACATATATATATGTACATATATATCTATATTTCTTTGTGTGAATTTCTCTTTCCTTTGGCTGGGCTAAAAATTGCTGAGTCAAAGATTCATCTTCCTAGCGAGCCCCTTGGAAGGCAGATAAAGGGGACGAGGCAGAAGGCAGGGCTATAAATAATGTATAGAGCACAAGAGCAGCCTCTGCTCACAAATAGAAGAATTCTCAATAACGTATTGCCCTGTCTGCTGTTCCCAATACCGGCACTTCTTCGACACCTTAGGTTAACACCTCCTGCTCCCCAAAATAAATAGATAAATGAGCCTAATAAAGCTTTAGATATCACTTGCACTGCCTGATTTTATCAGTGCAGCCCTGGTGGGTGTAGTATGCTGGGTGTAAGGCTTCTGAATGTCACTGTGCTCAAGGTGATGTGAGGATGGGGAGGGGAATGTGTCTGCTTATCCTTCTGCCTGGCTTCACGAGGCTGGAGGTGCTGCCTTCCCACCATCTCCCTCTGTCTATGGGATAAGCTGCTTGTCCATTTAAATACAGAATATGCCCCTCTGTGTGTGGCTGTGCCGAGCTGGAACGCCAAATATGAGCCAGCAAAGAATACAGAGGTGGTTCAGATGTAGCTGGAGTTGGGTCTTCACCCACAAGGGTTGTGATGTGCAGAAATGCATCTTAGGATTCACTCTTGTTCCCTTATCAGTGACTAAATTGCTTCCAGATGCGCCTAGAGCATTCCCTATTTTAAGGTCCAGCTGCTGGTGGCTTGGACCACTCTGGTGTTGAAGATGACTCAGAAAGGCTCGTTGATGGGAGGGTGAAAGCCCAAGGTGCTGAACCAAAGCTCAGCAGCCGCCTTGTGCAGTTCAGTCTACACAGAGCATCTGCCTGCTCAGGGTTGTAAGTGGCTCCAGCAACACTGCAGAGCAACGAGGACTTGTGTGGGCTCAGTCCTGAGCTCTCAGTGATGCTCCGCAGCGGGGTGAGTCCTGGCACAAAGGGAATGAGGGTGTTAGTGAGTTCCTTGAGGGCTCACAGGGGCTTTTTCATGCAGTCCCAAGCCGCAGGGGGCTTCAAAGGCCCTTTCCCTTCCCTTTGAGCTGCTCGTTCAAACAAGCCTGAGCCCTCAAAGCGAAACGCTGAGCAAAACTGTCACATTTCATGCAGTTCCCATTGAGTTTCAATGCAGAGCTGTAAATCAGTCCCAGGCTGGCACCCGGGATCCAGGTGAATAAATGGAGGCACCGGTCCCTTGTCTTGCTGTCTATAGACAGGAGATGCTGCTGAGCAAAACAAAGAGCAGCGAATGTCAAACTGATGAAAGAAAACCTTTCTTTTCCCCTTTTTTAATGTGTCTTCTTACAAAACGCACTGGAGTTTCTCAGCCTTTTTTTTTTGCTTGGTCTTTGGCCTCAAATCCCTTGTCAGGAGCTACCTTTGAAACCAAAAGCAGAGCAGTGGGAGGTTGTGCAGGAAGGACACGTTTCAGTCCAACCTGGACAACCTTGAAGAGTTCGGAGGGCCACCTTCTCATTAGGAAGGGTCAGGAAGGGAGCTTGGCTTGGGAAGGGTAGCCCATGAGTGCCATCTTCAGGATTGCTGCTACCTTGTTTCCTAAGAACAAGCAGGTTGGGTGCTGTTATTGCAGTTGGCTGCTCATTTGAGCCTGCTGAAAAGCCATCGTGGCCAAGCTGGGGGTGTTTCACCCCAGATCTTCTCCTTATCTCTTGCTGTGCCGCTGGATTATGCCTCTTTGGTGATGTTTCATTGGGTACCATCGTACTGTGTTGCCTGATTCCATGTTTTCAAGGGTATTTGGAGGGAATGGGGATGCTTCATTGGCTGGGGTTAGAAGGAAGCAGTGGATTTAATTAAAAAACATGAGGGGAAATTAGTAGGAAAGGAGACTGATTGCAAAGCTTGATGTAGGGAGGGTTGAGGTCCTGCAGCCCGGCCTGGGGACGGGAAGCGCAGGCTCCCTGCTCCATCCCAATCTTCTGCCCTTGGGGGATGTAATAACAAGGGGAAGGGAAGGGGAAAAGAAAAGCAGCTGTTTTTTCTTGTTGGTGGCGATTTTTCCATAAATTTTGCAGATTGCACAGCCTGCTTTTTTCCTCTTTCCCCTGTCTGCTCTGTTTAATGCAAACGGCACCTTCCCGCTGATTGCAATCACACACTGATTGAGAGAGGCTCTGCCTGGGCCGGGGAGGGATGGAAGGAGCCTTAACCCTTTCTCTCACCTCTCTTCAATCCTTCTTGCTGGCTCATTCCTTCCTCTCATCCTACCCTTGCTCTGTGACTCGAAACCCTGCTCCCCAAAGACCTGCTGCTTATATATGCACAAGACACTCCACAGCTCTAATAGTGAATTTATTTTAATAAATGAAGGCTTTGAAATAGATAGAAACCTGCCTGCTGCAGGGCACGGGCCCAGCTCTGGCTAATGGGATTAGGAAGAAACTTTCCTTGCAGAGAAATCATTGCCTATCTGCCTGCTGCAGATGGGTGCCCCGGGAGACAGGGAGCAGTGGTCACCATGGGAGGCGGATGTCTCCGCTCAGAGCATTATTGTCTGTTCCATCCCAGTTCTTGTATCCTCCTCATCAGCTCAGCATCACGGCGCCTTCCTGTGGTGCATTAAACACCACCCAGCCCATATGTGCCCCTTGCTCTTACCTGCTCCTTGAGGGCAGATTGACGGGCACCACGGGAAGATGCCTTGCAAGCGATGTACGTGCTTTGTGTGATGCATGCATGTGCCAGTGTGACTTCGTGTTCCCAAGGGCTGGAGCCAGGAATAGGGGTTACGGATGTGAAGGGCATCATGGAGAGCAGTCATTTTGGCAGTGACTCTGACCAACTCCAGGCTTCTTGCTATGTCCCATCTTATCAAAACTTGTAAAGGCTTTTAAGCCTCTGTAATCATAGAAGATGGTTTGGGTTGGAAGGGACCTTAAAGCTCATCCAGTTCCAACCCCTGCCACAGGCAGGGACCCCTTCCACTGGAGCAGCTTGCTCCAAGCCCCTGTGTCCAACCTGGCCTTGAACACTGTCAGGGATGGGGCAGCCACAGCTTCTCTGGGCACCCTGTGCCAGCGCCTCAGCACCCTCACAGGGAAGAGCTTCTGCCTTATCTCCAACCTGCATCTCCCCCTTTATCAATCCTTGGTGCAGTGGACATGGATCTTCTCGCAATGGATGAATAGGCTGGGGGCATGGCCTGGGAGTTTGATGGCTACGATTGTCACTTGTTTGTTCCGCTGTGTGATCTCAGATCTAGATTCCACACGCTGCTGTGGGACTTGCATGGCAGCACACTGAATCTCCTCCCGAAGAAACACTTCCCTAGGGAACAGGGACGCAGTGATTGCTCCCGTTCTGCTGCATATTGCCTGTGCTTCGGTGGGGGAGCTGGGGAGCTGTGAGGACACGCTGCATGGGGCTGATCACTGTGCTTCTGAAGGGGGTTAACAGCTTCAAACCAAGCAATGTCATCTGGGGTTTATGCATCCTGCACAAATAAAGGTGGTCCTGGTTCCCTCTTGCAGGCACTTGGGGCTGTGATGCTGCTCGGTGGGAGCGCAGTGATGCATCCCGAAATCCAGCTGTGCAGCTTCCCTTGCTCGGTGCTAAAGTCACTATGAGACAGGGAGTTGAGAGCTTTGCAGGCACAGCACTGCCTGTGCTGAGGTCAGAGGGAATCTGGTCCATGGGCTGATGAGTTACCTGGGAAAGCAATGACTTGGGGGATTGGATTGTGTTGCCCAACTCGGTTACGTGTAGATAACATCGTGGTTTAAGACATCGATCACTTGAAAGGAACCTGCAGAGGGATTTTAATGCCTCACAAATTGCTTTTCCTTCTATTCAATTTACATCCAGGATTGCATGGAGCGTATTTAGGAGCTTTCCAAACTGCCACAAACAATGACAAATCCCTCCTGGAACGTTCTCCTCTTGCAGTAAATTTGACCTGACAAAAGAGAGGGAGAAATTTCAGCTTCTTTTCTACACCAAAGCCTGCAGCTTGGGCTCCCCAGCTCTGTACCTGCTGCTCTGCATAGGGAAATGCTTTGCTGTGGTGCTGCAGCATCCTTGGGCTGTGTCAGGATGGGCTGCCTGATGAGTCGCCCATCCTGGAATTGTATCCCTATGGAAAGCCTTATTGATGGAGCTGGAGCCTCTTAAAAGGTTTAAGTAGCCAGGTTGGATATAGAGCTGTCCTCAACATGGTAAGGGAAGACAGGAATCACTTCTACAGTAGGAAACCACTTTCCTTTAGTTGAGGCTGGGAGATTGAGCCCTGGATCCCAGATCCCATGGGAAGCACTGATTGCTGCCCTGCCTAGCACAAAAGCAACTGATGGGAAGGGAGCAAGGAGCTGGGAAAAGAGGGATATGCACAGGAGCTGTCAGCGTGGCTGGGATTTGTAGCAGAGGGGCTCTTCTACATGTCTTTAAGCAGGTTTTTCCAGGGTTGCTGGCTATGGCATGGGGCACATCTGGATTGAAATGCATTTTTCCCTCTTAGGCAGGCTCAGTAGCACTGTCACTGCCTCTCCAGTCTCACTGGGATGGGATTCTTGCTAATGGCAATGTAATCAGTACAGCAGGGATTGGTTTGCTGGCAGGAGTGGATCCCTATGTGCAGCTGGAGGGATGGGCTGCCCTGATACCTGGGAAACACAGGAGTCGATGGCTTCACCTGGGAAGCTCAGCCAAGCTGGTTTGGGATTCCCAAGCTGGAACAGCATGCTGGGGCTGATCCTCATGGTTTAGAAGATACAGTGCATTGAAATCTTGGGTCCTTATGCACCTCTTTGTCCCCATACCCATTGCTTTGCCATAGGTGTCTTTACTATGGTGGTTACTGAGGCTTCGAAAGCCAGTGCAGAGATGCAATAGGTGTGCTCTGAAACTCCTTGGGATTCTCCAGCAGCATTTGGTGCCCCAAGGGACATCTGGAAGCCCACGTGGCTCCTGCTTGCTCAGATATGACCCCACATAGCACCCCGAAGCCTCTGCTGTTGTCTAAATGGAGAGGCAGCTGAGCTCCCTGCTTGCCATGGCCAATACATCTGAGTGAAGCACCTCAGTGCCGTGTCCATGTCCTCCCATTTATTATCTGGCACTTGCCAGAGCATCCTCTGCTCTGATGGAGCCAGAGATTTCAACTGGGAAATGTCAGCTAGCTCCGCATGGATTAAACCCAGGAGCTCTGGCGTCATTCCTGGCACCTTGTTATCTTGTTCCTCCATGAAGCTATGATCCCAGGAATAACCGTGCTTGAGGGGAAAGAAGCAAAGAGATAAGTAAACCTCCTACCATGGAGCAAAACCTGTTGCCAATGCCCCAAGTGTGGAGAGGCACCTCAAGTCCTTCCATTGAGTTGTTTGGGGATGATGTCCTTGGCTCTTCCTCTGGTTTTCCTGCTTTGGGGGGGGGGCTGAGATAAAGCCTTTCACTGTTACTCATCTCTCCTGGGAGTCTGGAAAGGGCTCTGAGGAGCTGGAAGCTGCAGTGGAGTTTGTTCATTCCAGGTAGAGGTGGATGTGGTGCTGCAGGCTCTCTACATGGGGCTTTGAAGCTGGCATCTGGCCTTGCTGTGCACATCTGTGTCGCCTCATTCTCCCTCTTTGGAGCTGTGCACAAAGTCTGTCCTCTGGGCCCTCTTGCCCTAAGATGGCTCCAGAAGGTTGCCAGCCCCATTATTGTCCTTGGTTTAATCCTGGCTTTTATGTTACAGCCTGATAATCCTCATGGTTATGGGAACATGACGTGAGGGATCGAGAGATGTGTGTTCAAGCCTTGCTCTGGGCTCACGCTGCAGTACTTCCATAGCTGTCACAGCCATGAGGGTGTGCTGGGATGCTCAAGAAGCAACAGAGTACTTGCTGCATCGCTTGCTCCTCTGCCATCAGCTATAGAAGCTGATGTGCTCCAGGGCTTTGAGTGAGGAGACATAGGCTGGGCTGGCTGGAAGAGCTGCTGCTGTCTATGTACGGATCTGAGATGCTCCTGAAGGAGCTGCTGCACTGCCAGATGTCAGAGTGACACGTGAAACACCAGTGAGCATCAGGTTGGATGCTGGGCTTCAGCTTGTGATGGGTTGGGAGCTGCTGCATGCAGTATACATGCAGCAGAGCATTGGGATTGCTAGGATGGAGGAGGAAAAGCAAGATCCTATCTTGCAATAGCAAGCAGTGGAGCGTGTCGCTGCTTGCATGTCGTGCTTGATCAGACTCCCCTCTGAAGCTCATCTTTCCCAGATGGTTGGGATTCCCAGAGAAAGCAAAATGGTTTCATGCTCACATCTCCCCAGTGCTGTGGGTAGACTGGGAGGTAAATCTGATGCTTAGTCTGAAGGAACACGACCCATGGGCATGGGAACACCAAGCTCCTCTTGTGGTCAGGCCAGCTTGGTGTCTTCAGCACGTCTTTGATCTGCTCCTAAAGCTTTTGCCTTTTAGGGGCTCAACCCCTTTCCTAAGAAGAAATCTGCTTTTTCACTCCCTGCTTCCCTGTTTGCTGCCTCATCCATCCAAATCCAAGTTGGCACCATGGAACACATCACTATTCTATTCCCTTGCTCCTTTGGGGCCAGCCCTCTCATTGACTTCCTGGCTGCACCATCGTTAATCTTCTATGGCTCCTGAGCGCTCCTGATACATCTGCTCGGGTGAAGCTGCAGAGTCATCCTCTGCAGAGGGCTCTGAGGGTCCCCAAGGTGTCACCCAGCTGGTGGTGGCAGTGGCAGGGTGTCCCTGTGCTGGCTGGCAGGGAAAGCAGGCGCTGGGCTCTCTCCATCTCTCCCCTCCAGCCACTTTCCATTGCAGAGGAGGGAATGGGAAAGTCATAAATCAATCTCGAGTGTTTTTCTTCTCTTTAGGGGAAAAATAATAACCCCAAAACAAAACAAGCTTGCAGTCGGGAGAAAGGAATTCCTAATGACTAACTTACTTCAGCTAGGACACCAGGGGCTTCAGCAATATGAGATTAAACCTGCTGTGCTGAGACTCTATTACTCCATATATTACTGTGTGCTGCTGGACTGATGGTTCTCACAGGCGGAAATATAACCCTTGGAAATGTCAAGGCACATAATAAAGAGACCTAGCAGGGGAGGCTGGATGGCTCCAGGGATTGATAAAGCCTTTACAGAGCTGGTTCTGTTGGGAAGGAGGGGTGGGTGCGTGGTGTGGAGCTCCCACAACACGCTTTGCCGGCCCTTTTGTGAGGTGGCACCAAGGGAAAGGTGGGAACGGGAGAAATCCTCCTGGAACAACCCGATCTGCTCAAATTTGCTTTGGAAATAAAGCAGGGAGCTCAAAATGAAAGCTTGGATGCATAGTTAGTTGTGCAGTCCTCAGCTGTAAGGGTTTGTCCCTGGAGTGGCTGTGATGCTGATACCTCTTTATTATCTCCTAATACCTCCTGCATCCTCTTTGTGTTGGAAATCTCTTGTGGATGGACCATGTTCCCAGGAGGAACTGGTTCCCCTGGCTTTGTGCAACATCTCACTGTAAACCTCTGGAGAGGGCTGGTGGGTACAGTCATTCCCAGATGAAGGTAGGCAGCAAATGGGATCATCCTCAGGGACCTCGTGAGGGTTGGGAAAAGCATTTGCACATCATTCCTATCCTGGGGAATGGGCACGGGCTGGATGAGCTGACGTTGGTGGCTCTGTGCCTGCTGTTCCCATGAGTCCCACTTGCTTCTGTCCTGTAGCACCAGGGTCTCTGTTCCCCCCAAACCCTCTGTTTGATGGCTGTAAACCATGAACCTTCCCATCTTTTCATGGCTGCTGTGGGCTCGTAAAGGTTGGAAGAGGGGAATAAATCTCCTGGAGTTCATGAACTATTTACAGCCATGCTGAGCAAGCAGCCCATACTTATGTATTTATTGTCCCTAGCCAGGCCGTGCTTGTGAGCCCAGTGAGTAGGAAGGCTACCCATGTCCTGCCCCACACTGCCTCTTCTGTCCTGGGGACCATGGCAAGTCATTGGAGTTTGGTGTCCACCCTTTGCTCTGAGTCTTTCAGGTGGCATTGCCCATTAGTGCTGCTCCATCTGCTTCCTTTTGTTCCCTGCAGCATCCTCAGGCAATCAATAGGTATTTAGGAGCGATCATGACAATAACGATGCAGCTGCCCATGGGTTTGTGAAAACAGGTCTTTAAAGACCCAGCCAATCTGTTATTCTGTGGATCATTCTATGTGGACACGGATGGGAAGCGGCACCAGTGCTTGCTCCATCGACCTTCTGGATAGGTCTCTGTGATGCTGCATCTTCCCCTGCAATACTGGGGCTGAAGGGGAGAAGATGCTGCAAGGAAGCCGAAATGGCCCCTTTCCCTCCCTTGGCAGTGCTGGCTCCTGCTGAATAGCACTTGTGTTGCTTCAAAGGCTTTTCTTGTCCTTATGGGGCTTATGGGCCAAGGACACTTCTTGCCTGCAGCTTTATATCTGTCAGTTTGATCAGCAAATGGGGGAGAGGGCCATAAAACCGCAGAGGCTGAGTCCTGGTCCCTTTAATCCCGCCAGGAGGGCCGGTGTTATTTCTCCACTGGGAACGTTAATGGGATTCTAATACGCTGGCAAATGGGATTTTTTACAACTGCCATTCTGCAGTTACAGACACCGTGTGTCACCAGGACAGCCCCATAAATCCTCCTGGTGATGCTTGTGTTGGGGGTCCGCTGGACCCCCCAGTGCTGCTTTCCAGGCTCTTGGGGCATCACCATGGCTTGGCTGGGCAGGATTGCTTGGCAATAGGTGCTTGTGGTTGGGCTGATGGGGCAGGCAGGGTTTGGTTGTGTCTTATAGGGTTGGTATCAGTCAGTTCCTTTCTCCCTCCATCCCCTGAGACTGAGCATCACTGTGACTGGTCTCAACAGGCGAAGCAATGAGTGCCTCCTGGCCTCCATGTGGACCTTAAGAAGTTAATAAGCATTAATAAACATGGAGAGCATCTGGCAGGATCTGTTTGTTCCTTATGCAATGGGGCCATTCACAGAGAACCTGCCCTGGGCAGGGAAACTCACTGGGAACGGCTAAGAAACTAAGGGTCTAGCAAGGCTTGTCTTTGAGGCCCTGTTCCTTCCCTTGCTTCCATGAATATGGAGATGTTGATGAAGTTACAGGACCTGTTGTATAGGGGGGCAATGCATTTATGGCCTTGCTATAAATCCTTGGCTAGCTCAGGGGCGGCAGAGCGGGCAGCGCCCATGGCTGCAGATGAATCCAAGTCCATTTGAGCATCACTTGGACACCCAGGGGACATGGAAACAGCCACACTTGATCCCTTGCTCAGTAGGCAGCACCTGAGTTGAGTGCCAGAGCCATAAATATTGTCTATCTAGACCCAATCTGAGCTCGGGATTGATTTTTCTCCAGCCCTGATTGTGGAAAGCCAGGAAGATGGGATTATTTTCCAGGGCAATCACAGGTTGATGGGTCCTCGCAGCTGCTTCCACACTTCTTGCTAGGAGTAAATAAGCAGCTCCCTGCGCTCTCAGTGAGTAGCACCTATTTCTCTGGGGTGTCCACTGGGGTTTTGTTGTACTTAGCTGCAAATTGGTACAGGAGACTGGCCCGACCCTTCTTGTTTAACAGCACTATAGGCATGTAGGCTTTATCTTATCTATTATCACCACTGCCTGATAGATATCAGGATCTCATATCTCTCTCTTGCAAATCCCATTTGTCATCACATTCCTCCAGCTGCCCAAAAGTCCCGACCTGACATGAGGCGTCCGCGTGCTTGGTGCTGTTACAAGCAGGTTGCAAGAGGCAGACCTGCCCCATAGATAATACAGAATTTCCCATTATTCCCGTTTTCCAGACAGCTGAGCCAAAGGGAAAAGCTCACGGTGTGATCCCGTGGGATTTATCCAAGGTTATAAAGGAAATCTGAGCTTTGCCAAACAAGCTCATGAGGGCTAAAGAGAACTTTGTGTCTCTGTAGCAGCTCACTCCAGGTTTTTCAATCACTGCATAAGGAATACAACTGAAGGAGCCGATTTTCTTCCCCAATTAAAAGCAGGGAAATAATAAAATCGAACAGGGAAGTTCTGCATCTCAATCGGCACCAGGGAATGAGCAAGTGCTGTGCAATAAATAGGTGGAGGCAGGAAAATGTCACATTTTATTGAGGCAGAATTTGTGACAAGAGAAAATATCTCTCTGAGTTTAATGGGTTTATTTGGGGAACAGTATAATAACAGCAAGCCAGCGCTGCACAGAGCTGCAGCTGCAAGAGGAGGTGCTGTCTCAGGTGGGGATAGCACAGGCACCTCCATAGCAAGGACATGGGAACACCATGGGGAATGGTTCTTGAGCTACTGGTTCCAGCAGGGAGTAGAACTGGTTCCATCTGCTGCACTTCAGCATTTGCTTCCCATGCTGTTTGGTGCTGTCTGGGGTGTTAAGGGGGCTGCTGGAGACATCACCCCTTGTGCTTCCCAGGTGGTGTTTTAGATGAGGCTTCTCCCAGTTCTCCCAAATCCCAACCTTCTCTCCATTCACACGGTTGGCCACAGCTCTCCATGCTTCCGAAGTGCTGGAGTCGGGCTTGCATTGATGTGAAGCCTGTCAGGCTTTAATGGGGATGGGTGGGATGTCCTCTCCTGGACCAAGGTTGGATTTGATGATCTTAAAAGTCTTTTCTAACCTGGTTGATTCTGTTATTCTAAGGGACTCTTCAAAGCCCACTTCCTGGGCTGCATCTTCCCCTGCTCCCTTCTGCAAGTGGAGAAATGTCCCTTGGACAAATTCATCCTCTCCTGTCACCCTTTTATTTGTAGTCTTCAGAGTGAGGCTTTCTAGGAAATCATCCAGCCCTTCTAAGCCAAACTATTCTGTTTCTGTGTTTGGTGGGTTCTACTTTGTCTGTGTGCTTTTAGGAGTTACATCCCACTTAGTGCCTTGGGGAGACGAGATGGGCACAAGTCACTCCATCTTTCTCCTTAGTAAAGCAGATATCCCAATATGAGGGTATTTCACTTCTTTTCCACATCCAGCATCCTTTTCCTGGAAGCTGTCTGCTTGTGTTTCCAAACAACACCCAGAATGTTGGGATCCTGCCTGGAGAGAGAGATGCCATTTGTGCCACTGTAGAAGTTAAATGGTAATATCAGTATCACAGAAGCTGTTCTGTTCATTAAATCCAAGGAATTGGGAGATGGAGGACATGGGCTTTGGCAAGGAAGAAACACATCTCTCAGTGCAGGAATGCACGTGGAACTGGGTTCTGGGAGGGGTGAGGCTCCTCCTCCTGAAGTGTCTGGCACTGGAAACTGCTGGCAACATATCCCAAAGCAATGGGATTTCAAGAGAGACATCAGTTTCTGCAGCTAGAACACAAACAACAACCATCAGCTCAGCAGTGGGGGTGAGAAAGTCTGAATACACAGGCAGTGTTCTGCTTGGAGAAGACTCTTTGCTGTCCATGCTGAAGCAGGATGCTCCTTTCCCGTCTAGGATGCTCCTTTCCCATCTAGGCTGCTCCTTTCCCATCTAGGATGCTCCTTTCCCGTCTAGGATGCTCCTTTCCTGTCTAGGATGCTCCTTTCCTGTCTAGGATGCTCCTTTCCCATCTAGGATGCTCCTTTCCCGTCTAGGATGCTCCTTTCCTGTCTAGGATGCTCCTTTCCCGTCTAGGATGCTCCTTTCCCGTCTAGGATGCTCCTTTCCTGTCTAGGATGCTGTCTAGACTACAAAACTAAGTTGTAGTGATGATCTTTGGGGTTTATATGTAGAAGGGCTCATATGGGATTAAGAGAAACAAGGAAAACATTGGCCTGTCCATGCTCTCTTTGCACCTTGAGTTTTCATGAAGTAGTTTTATATTAACTAATATTTAATAAGGAATTTTGTATCCTTGCATGCTGGAGAGTTGAGCTGGGAAGAGCCTGAAGCTTTGTACCCTATGCTGAGGATATGGTATGAAAACCCTTCATGGCCAAGCCTTGTTAGGAACTGAAAACCATCTACTTGACGGGAAACAGGGAATAAGACAAATAGATCCATTTTCATTGCAGCAAAAGCTTAAGAGTAGAAGGCCTCAAATTTCCTCTGGGGTCTAATGTTGTTTAACTTCTTAATGGTGTGAAACACACGCTGACCTTGGCTGTGGCCTTTGATACAGAGAAATATAAAGTTGCCCTAATAATGGAGCATTGGGAATGATGAAAAGGAACTGGATAAAGTAGATTGTGGGCTGGTGTGTGTGGAAATGGCTGCGTCCTTCTGGAGAGGTAAATAGCATTATTGACTAAAGGGATGGAAATGAAACAGGGTCAGTTTGCTGTATATGGAGAATTTAGGGATGAAATACCAGGGTGGGAGGTGCTCCATCCCCATGGAAGTGGAGCAGTGGGATTTCACGGAGAGCTGCGCATCCCTGAAGTTTGTAAGGGGCAAGTTTGGGACTTATGAGGAAATGAAAAGGCTGAGGAGATGGGGTCTGATGTGATTTTATGGCAAGGGAAAGCCCTCCATTAGGCACTGGCAGGAAATAGTGGGTATTTAGCTAAGGAATGGTGCTGATGTCCTTAGTCACGCTGGGTGGAAGTGACCTGCTGCAAAATAGAGTTATAGATTCCTTGTGCTGCTGGATGTATGGCTAGGCTGGTGTTTAGAACTCCTTCTGCAGCTAGGACTGGAAGGAAATGCTGATACAAAGATGTTTCTGAAGGCTCCTTACCATTTCCAAGGAATTAAAACTGATGAAAATAAGAACTTCTGCAATGCAACATGGTAAAAAAGAGCCCCAAAATAGGGGCTTAAGAAGAAATTCTTTGACTTAGAGATGATTTCTGTTCTTCCTCTAACCATTTCATGAAGCCAGCAGATGTTCAGCCACTCCACCCCATGTCCAAACCTGATTCAGGTCCCATCTGCAGTCCCTCGGTTGATATGGTTCAGGTGCCATCTATGGTTCCCAAGGTTGGCACAAACCCATGGCACATCACAATGCTGTTTGCTGGCCATTAGAGAAGTCACAGCATCACTACACCTTGCAAACTGCCTCTGTCCCCGACTTTGGTGCTGCTTTAGGTACTTGCTCCATGGAATGTGATTTATGTTCCCTGCAATAAGGCTTTGGTCCGGTGTCCTCCTCGATCCGGGTGCTTGGTGGCGTTACACTTGTCATTTAAACTTGTGAAGCTGTTGCGCTTGGCCAGAGCCAACTTCAATGCATGGCGAAGGAAAAACCACATAATAAATGGAATCCAGGACGTTGATGTTTTCTTTCCCTGTCTCCAGCTTGTTGAATATTCTCCTTCTGGAGAATAAAGTGAGAATAAAGTTGACGGTGTCGGGAGCATAATCGAGCTAATGGCCTTTGAGCTTATCAAGTGCCTCTGTTCTGCTTGGGCATTTAATCACCCCCAGAAGCCATTTATTGCCTCGTATACTCCTCTTCTATGAACATTAGCCCTTAAATACCTGGCATAATTAAAGGTGAAGCTGCGGCGCTGCGCTCCGTCTCCTGCCCGTGGAAGGGGAACAGATGAGGTGGGAGTTCTGGTGGAGTTCAAGGTGAGAGCCGTAAAGCCCATTTTCTGCCTGTGTCAGGGACATTATTTTAGGAATGTCTAATTCTGCTGCTGGAAATTGAGGCTGGCTCAACTAATAATTCACGCTTAATGAACTTAGAGTTATAGCCCCGGCTCCGTGATTCCCTCTGTGCCCGGTGCGGGCGATTGGCCTTGTCAGATGTTTAAAGGATGGGGAAGAAATGACAAAAAGGATTTGATGGAATTAAGCAGAATTCCTCCCAAACCTTATTGCTTTGTGTTTAGATCCCTGTCTGGGAAGAGAGAGAGAGAGAAATTCACTGCAGCTTTGGCTGTAATCCAGTCGCCTCCTTGATCAGGACTTTTGAGGGCTTTAACCTTGTGTGTTCTTCTTGCAGCTCAGCTCTTCAAAAGGCTCCTGCCCTTTCTTTATGTGAGGGGAAAACAAACATCAAGTATTGATGAAGGGTTAATACCCGACGCTGTGTGTAGGTAGCAAATTGAAGTACCTGCCTGTCATGTTCCTTGACACATCCTCAGCTACCCAACAATCAGACACTCAAAGACTTCATCATTAATGCAGTTATCCTTGTAACACCCCTTTGATAGTAAATTAATGGGCTGTGGTATGTAGAACAGCAGAGCTGTTGCTGCTGCTGGGTTTATACACTAGCAAGCTGGATACCAGGGGAATATTCACACACTGATGAGGCTGGGGAATGGAGACAACTGACCCAAAGCCAAGCATCAAATTATTGCAAGGAGGGAGCTAAACATGAATCTAACAGTATTCCTGGCTGCTGGTTAAATACCAACGGGGTCTTGCTTCATGCATACTCTGCTCTGGTGAGACTCCCCCTGCTGCAGTCCTGATCCAGATCTGGGGCAACAACACAAGAGGGATGTGGAGCTCTCGGAGCAAGTCCAGAGGAGGCCATGGAGATGCTGCGAGGGCTGGAGCAGCTCTGCTCTGGAGCCAGGCTGAGAGAGCTGGGCTGGGGCAGCCTGGAGAAGAGAAGGCTCCTGAAGGGGAGACCTTAGAGCAGCTCCAGTGCCTAAAAGGGCTGCAGGAAACCTGGAGAGGGGCTTTGGACAAGGGATGTAGGGATAGGACAATGGGAACGGCTTTAACCTGCCCGAGGGGAGACTGAGATGAGCTCTTGGGCAGAAGCTCTTCCCTGTGAGGGTGCTGAGGCACTGGCACAGGGTGCCCAGAGAAGCTGTGGCTGCCCCATCCCTGGCAGTGTTCAAGGCCAGGTTGGACACAGGAGCTTGGAGCAAGCTGCTCTAGTGGAAGGGGTCCCTGCCCATGGAACTGGCTGAGGTTTAAGGTCCCTTCCAACCCAAACCACTCTGGGATTCTATGTACATCATTTGCTGATGACGGAGATGTGCATCCATACAGGTTGCCCCATCAGGGATGAAGCCTTGGTGCTACAGCAGCTGCAGATCTGCTCAGCAAGGTGCTGAAACACCTGGATTGATATTTCATGTGAATTAAAGAAACCCAGGACTTTGCTGTTGGTCCATTAGGAGCTGCACCCTTGGCTGTTTGCTCAGTGCTTGTTTCTGTCCCCAGCATCACTGGAGGCCCTTCCCAAGCTTGCTGCAGACCTTGGGTGAAGGAGTGGTTCGCATCAGGCTGGAGCAAGCTGGGATCATCGGGAGCCCCCCATGTCATCCAATATCCACCCTTCTGCTTCCCAAGCACATCTCTAGCTCAGCATTGCAGAGCCCTGCATTGCTTCCTGGAAAGACATGGATTTTTGTGGCTGTTGAAAACGCTGGGCATCTGTATAAACAATTGTATTAAGCTGCTGTTGTAGTAATTGTGTTTGTACAGTGAAGCAAAAAGGCTCAGCTCACCCCTCTGCTGTCTGGAAATGATTCCTCCAGGTTATATGTGAAGCATTTTTTTTCACTGTACTGATTTCATTCAGTGGGGGGAGAAAAAAGAAGCTACTATTACAGTGACATATTCTTCCCCAATGGTAACGTTATCCCTGCTCCTGGCTCTGTGCAGAATCATAACTCATTTTGTCACAAGGCTAGCAAATAAATAATAAGAATAAATTGAGCAGATTATCTCATCTTTAAGCCATAGCCAGCATTCATCAAATCCATGCCAAGAAGCAAGACTTACCTGCAGTCAAATTGATCCTACAAGAACACCTACCTTAAGCTCCATTAGTGTTCCTCAGAGCTGCTCACCCATCTCCCTGCTCCTTGGTTGCTTAAGATGGCAAGTCATTAAAGTGACACACGTTCCCCAAGTATCTTCTAAAAGGGTCTAGCAAAAAAAAAAAAAAAGATATGTGTTGCTATTTCTCACCATTGATTTTTTTACTGAAAGGACCAAAACACACAAAAGCTCCATTCGGCTCGGTGGAAGTGTTGCTGTTCGTGGTGCAGATGCAAACCCCATCCATTTCTTCTCTCAGTTCAATGAAGGTTTAATAACAGATGCTGCAGGGACTTTCCACAGGACGAAGGGCTCATTACTTTCAGAGGAGATGCTACTCTGCATTTACTGGAGTACCACAAAGCCCTATAAATAATTAACGTGGAACTACGCCGAATAAACCTATTGCAGTCCTACTAATTGGTAAACAGGCTTGTATTTCATTTGGAGTATGGGAGAAGCAGCGCTGCGTTCACTTGTATGAATTTAAGCTTCTGAATAATGGTTCAAAGAGTGGAGGCTCGCTTTTATTTAGTTCCCAGTGCTCAAAACCTGGTTTGTGCATCGTCTGAATAAAGGTGAGATTTGTTACCCCAGAAACTGGAGCCTCATCTAAACTAGAACGGAAGGAGCTCACTTGGCAAGCAGCAATTATTTCCCTGGAATCCTGTGTCTTCAGTAGAAATGATGGTCACCAAATCTACTGTAAGTCCCCTCCTAAATCATCACAAAATGCAATGTACTGAATGCAAGAGAAGGTGAATTTGCAGTTGCGCTCTCAAGGTGTGTGTAACGAAGGTCTGGCCAACAGCACAAGTCTTGTCTCCATGTCTTCCTATTAAGAATTCATTCTTAATATGACTTTAAACTGATGTATTGAAGCTGGAAAAGACGTAAGGATCCGCTTTGGCTCAGCTTCATTTGGAACATATTAAAGATTAGGCTGGAACAAGCTCTTTTAGAGCTGAAATAAGTGCTCACAAGAGTGTTTGTCCCTGTGTGTGGGGAGGTTTAACAAAGATGTGGGCTCCTTCTTAGCTACATAGCCTCTATTATTCCCTCTGGATGGGCACTGGGAGCAATTCTCTGCCGTGAGGTTGGGTTACCTTTGTGCAAAGCAAATGCAAACTCATTACCAGGTCGGAGGAGGAATTTCCTGCAGCAGAAAGGAGAAGGTGAGGGGAAAGCAAAGGTGCCAGAGTGGGAAATGATGGGAACTGGACTTGCAAAAGCCTCAGGTTTGCAGCTGGTACAGCAAAAAGTACCTCAAAAAAGGCACGCTGCCAGCGCGGTGGCACGCAACATTCCAAGCCCATATATAAATATCTGACCTATTTCTTATGGATAGCACAATAAGGACTCGATCAAAACCCCATTGAATTCCGCAGGAGTCTTTCCATTGACTTGAATGGCTTTTGGATTGGCCCCTATAAATGGCTCTTGAGGAGAAGATAGTGGGGCATTTGCCTGCCTATTTTTATATCGTGTTTGATCACTCACTCAGTGATTTTTCAAACTTGAGCCCTTCGCTATGGGGAGCTTGTACAAATTACAGTGCTCCACAGCCAAAGAAATGCCTCTTGAAATGGAACTGAGCCTCATAAAGCAGATAAATGGGATGGCATCCCATAGGCGCCGCAGTGAAAGGAGAACATTAACACTCATTAAAAGGGACAAGGCAGTGCCATGCTTCTGGTGACCCTGTCGTGGAAACACGAGGGGTTTGTCACATCGATTGGGCTAGTGTGGGGCTCAAAATCAATGGGTCAGCTCATCCCCTATCCTCTTCCTGAAATATGGGAGTCTGGGAATGGGCCAAGAAGCTTTCCAGCGTGTTTCTATGCAGTTACAACCCATTTGGAGAAGTTTCTATCTCACCCTGAAGCACTAAGCCACCAGTTCTCATTGCTCACATGAGTCCTCCATCCTCGTGCTTCCCTTTGGGGCTCTTCCTTGTACTGATACATAGGGACAGTTATTCCTTGTGGAATGGGGGGGGGTGTATGTCTCATCCCATTCCTGTTGGATTTCATGGGGAGACTCCTCCGCATGCACAATGTTCTCAGACTGGAAGGTGGTTTCTTGCCTAAAGGAGAACTGGAAATGATCAGTTTAAGCCTTTATAAATACATGTTTAATATCTGCTTAATGCGAGGTGGAATTCATGAGCCGTTAAGCGGTGCTGGATCCAGGTTGGAGGAATAGAGCAGTCCGGGTGGAAAACTCCCTCCTGGGACACAATCCCAGGTGAGCAGCTTGTGGAGAGCGGATTTCATGAGCTAGAGTTGAGGGCTTTGTGCTATTTCCTATGCAGGAGCTTTCAGGAGCCTCCTCCCCGCTTCCCCCCTGCTCCTTCCTGTTGCAGTTCCTACTGGATGCTACCCCTTGGCAGCCCCCAGTCCCTGTCCTTTACTCCTTGCTTATCCCCCCACTTTCTGCCCCCCTTTTTCACCCTCTTCCTGTTGCAGTTCCTGCTGGGTGCCACCCCATTGCCAGTCCCCAGTCCCTGTCGTTTCCCTTTTCTCTACCCCCCATTCCCCCTCCTTTTCCCCCTTTCCCACTCTTTTTGCCCCATATTCTCCCTCCCTTTACTCCTCTATTCTCCCTCCTTTTCTCCCTTTTTGCCCCCCCTTCCCCCTTATTTGCCCTCCTTTTTCCCCTCTCTTCCCCCCCCTCCGTTCCCACCTTTTCACCCCTTTTTCCCCACCTCTTTTTCCCTCTCCTTTCCCCCCTCTTCCTCTCCCTTCCCCCTCCCTTCCCTTCCTTCTTACCCTTTCCCTCCCCTTTCCCTTCCCTTTCCTCCACTCCTTTGCCCTGCTCCTTCCTGTTGCAGTTCCTGCTGGATGCCGCCCCCTTGGCAGCCTCCAGTCCTTGTCCTTTCCCTTTACTCTACCCTCCCCATTCCCCCTCCTTTTTCCTCCATTCCCCTCTTTTTCCCCCCATTCTCCCTCCTTTTGCCCCACCATTCCCCCTTCTTTGCCCTTCCTTTTCCCCTCTCTTCCCCACTCCTCCCTTCCCACCTTTTTCCCCCCTCTTTTTCCCTCTCCTCTTCCTCCCCCCCCTTCTCCTTTTTCCCCCTTCCCTCCCTTTTCCCTTCCCTTTCCTCCACCCCTTCCCCCCCACTTTCCTGTTGCAGTTCCTGCTGGATGCCACCCCCTTGGCAGCTGCTGGTCCCCTTTCCCATGGGATCTCAGCTGGGAAGCCCATGGTTTTGCAGTCATGAGGCCTTTTTGCCTGTTCCCCTTTCGTTTTGGGGGTGCTGGGGTATCGCGGCAGCAGGATGCTCGTTCCAGCACCCATCCCGATGGAGCTGCCAATTCCCACTAAAACCCAGGGCAAAGCCTATCTCCGGCTATCGGCAACTGATTGTGGGGGTTCAGATGAATCATTAAAAGAAAGGAAGACGAGAGAGAGCTGAAGAAATAATCTTTGTACATTTTAATCTGAGCACTTTCCAAGCGGGTTGATAAGGCGGGTTGGAGAAATGTCAGCTTCCCCTTATCTCTAATTGACTTAAAGTAGAAGCAGCCTTTAATCCATGCATGCAGAGGAGCTTCTGATGGGGAGATGAGGGCAATTGATTCCTGCTTTTTTTAATTAACAGCCTGCCTGCCTGATCAAAACAATAGGGAGAAGGGGAAGAGCACCCGTGGTGACATTTGGAGCTGGTGACATGGGAGAGCAAGGTGCTGCCTGGTTAGGTTGGACTGGTCCCAGTTTGAGAAGGGAATTGCCCTTTGGTGTGTCTGAGCAGAGAGATGGAGGCTCCAGGGATTCCCATAGGGTTGTTGTATTAAGCAGACTGTATGGATTAGGGTTATCAGCCTGGCTGGTCCAGAGGGACTGGGGGGTGCTGGCTTGGGATGTGGGACCTGTAATAGAGGGTTGGAACTAGATGATCCTGAAGGTCCAATTCATTCAATGAGTTAGTGTTTCTGTGACATGATGGGGATGGAGCCACGTCCTAGAGTTGCTTTGATGAGCAGAACCCAACTTTCGGTAGAGATGGGGCAAAACTGACCTCTTGGGTGCCATCCATTTGTATGGCCCTCCTCCTGACCTTACTGTAGCCCTGTTTGCCTCCAGACAGCATGTACATATGCTTAATGATGGTGTAGGGATATAGGAATGTTCTTTCCACATGGGCAGCCGAGGAAATGGAGTTTTACCCCACGTCCTCTCCCATCCTGGATCCCCGGCATCATATGGGTGAGCTCCAGAGAGTCCCCAGCCTCTTGTAACCCCCAAATATTGCTTGACCCTATTGGGCAGGATATGAGGAATGCAGGAGGGTGGGAATTTTGTGCTGATGGGGCTTTTCCAGCTGCTTTCTGGGTGGATGAGCACACATGTGCTGGAGATAATGGCTTTCGCGGTGGGGCTGGCTGGCTGCTGTGACTGTTATGGCTCCATTTGCTGTCCTGCTGCAATACACTTACACTTGTCCGCTTAAGTGTCAGCCACACAGCAGAGAGGGTTGTTTATGCAGCACTTAGTAACATCTACGGGGTAATGGGCTGTGCAGAAGACCCTGGGATAATTGGGGGAATGTCTGGAAGCGGATTAGCTGCGTGTCTGGGCGGCGGATATTTGGAAATACAGATACATACGTTCAGTCTTTAAATACATATTAAGCTAAACTCCTGTTCCTCACAGGGATGGCGGAGGTGGGGGTAATGTTGTGTGAATAAGCTGGGTTAAAACCTCAGCTCTCCCGTTAGAGCTAGGAGAAAGGCAGTGCTGGGCACCAGAAAGGGGACCAGGAGGGGCTGCTGTTGTCCTTGCATGGTGGGGTAGGGGTGGACTGACCTCCCCAGCAGGGCCTCCCTATGCTACTGTGTCTAAAGAGCATCCGAGACAAGGGGATTTTGGGATTGGGGCTGAAAGAGAGGAGGAAGATGCAGGAGGCAGACATGGGAGCATCTTAGTGATGCCTGCAGTTGTTAGCACCTTGCTCAGGCTCTTAGTGGAGGAGGTTAGGCTGGTATGTCTGCAGTGCCCCTGCTCCGTGGGCTCCATCCTGCTCTCTGGCATCCAACAGCCTTCTTTTTATCACTGTTTCCTTCTAAACACCCTGCTTTCTACCAGCAGGTTGTAGAGGAGTAAAGAAACTCACTTGCCCAGGGTTGCGACCTACTCTGTAACACTCAGAGCAGGAGATGACCGCTTCCAAAAGTGAAGTTCTGGGCCATCCCAAACACCCTATGAATGCAAAGTCCAATGGGGATGCACATCCCTGGCCACCCATTCCTGGAGCATCCCTGTGGATGGTTTGGTGTGGAAATAGGGCTTAAAAACAGAGACTGGCTCTGGTTTTGCTCACCTGTTTAGCCCAGGATGCAGCGTTGCAGGGCCTGTGTTGTCACTGTGTAAAGGCAATGCAAATCCCAAGGGATTTGGTGTCTTGTCATAGAGATGGGTTTTCCCCCATGGTTTATAGGTGCTAATCTTTCCCCTTTTAAAGCTCCCTAATAATTCATAATTTCTTAATACCACGTGCTGTCTCTCTCCTTCTGACAAATCCATTTGTTATGGGTTGTATCTGCTGCTGAACCGTGATGGGGAGAAGGAAGGAGCAGTGTTTTCTCTCTGCTTATCGCATTCCCTTTCATATCCTAAGGGTTATCAAGTCAGCCACCAAAATGCCACAACCTACCGTGACGGGTATTTAAATCAACAACAAAGCAATTCAATAGCAGGAACTCTAAACCACATCTGAAATGATGGAGCGAGGCGCAAGTCCTGCTTTTCCATGTCCAGGTATAATAGAAAAGCATTATCCTTGTGTGAGCTGCTAATATGTCCTGATGGAAGGAGCCCACAACTCAATTTATATCCTGCAGCTCCAAATAAATATGTAAATGCTGCCACATCTGCCCAGATAAATCTTCACTGCTCCAGTGTCTTTATATCTGCGATGAAAAATGCATATGGGGAACAAGTGTAAGGGCAAAGGTGTAGACAACTGATGGGTTGGAGGATCCATGCCAGATTTCCCAAAAGATTTAGCCCCACTTCAAGGTTTCTTTAAAAGTTAGAGAGGCTTTGATTAGGAATGATATGGAAAAATGGAAATTAGACCTCTAAAATCAACTAGGTCTTTTGGGAAGCATTGTCTTTAAGGTACCATAGATGGCTCCCATGCCCAAAGCCACATCAGGATCCAACTAGAGGGGCTTTTTCTTTAGCCAGCCTGAGATTGTTGCAGCTTTGTGGTTCAGTATAATTATAACCTGGAAGGAATTAAAAGGGTTTTGGGGGGAGAAAAGTGAGATCTGAAGCTTAAATAACAAATTAGCTTCAGCACAATTAGAAAGAAGCTGCTTTGTGATTATACTGGGGTGGCTGCTTATGTGCAGAGGGAGGGGATGGTGGTTTGGGTGGCATTTACCTGTGAGAAGGATATCAGGGTAGTAATGAGCAAGGAAAGGGCAGAAGGCTGAGTAAGGACCAAATGTGATCCTTGAGCTTGAGGGAATAAATCTGTGTTGCTTGAATCAGAAAAGCATCGCAGTGTGGAGCTCAGCAATGTGAGTGCTCGCCACTTCTGGTCTTCTCTAGAGCATCCTTGTCATTCTTCGTATGCAAATGGGGCCAGATCTGAGCTCCAACTCCACTCATTAAAAAAATCAACCCCAAACCCACTCTAGATACTCAAATATTGTGCAGGTTGGATGCCAAGACCCTCTTGAAACTGATTGGTATCAATGGCCGCGTGTGAATCCCAGGCGAGTTCTTTAATTGCTTTATTTTCCCTGCTCTGATTGCATCTCGCAATGTAGAATTTGAAGGCAGCAAGAAACCGAAGCAAACAGAGATTGTTTCCCTGCAAATGAAATGCTCCAGTTGCCCAGCAGCAAAACACTGGGAGAAAACTTCAAACAGCTTCAGCTTTGATTTGAAATCCAGCCAAATGTTTCCAAACTTGCAGCAAATGAAGGGATTTATCCTGGTTTAAGATGCGGGAAGGCTTTATGGTTGGATATATAACCTGCTCTAGTGGAAGGTGTGGCTGCCCGTGGCAGGGAATTGGAACTGGGTGAGCTTTAAGGTCCCTTTTAACCCAAACCAGGCTGGGATTCTATCATATATATGGAGAACCAGCCCTGAAAAAGCTCTCTGGGGGGGGGTTGGCCATCTCCACCCTAATAGGAGGGAGTGATGGAGCTCCTATAAAGCTGGAAATACACAAGTGATCAAAGGAAATCTGCTGTTAACCCTTGTCTAGCTGGCCCGTGGTGGAAAATATCACTGGCAACAGCTGAATGGCAGAGTGGCAGAGTTGAGTGAAGCTTTAAACCTACAAACTTGTACCAGGGTGGTTTTGGAGAGGGAAGGAGGCTTCACTGTCCCCCCAGTGCATCCCTCCCCTCCCCGCGTCCTCGCTGGTGTTGGACCAGCAATAACACAAAAGCACAAGGAATTCATCACATCAATAAGCTTGCTCATTCCCTCCCGAAGCCATGTTATTGGGAAGAGACAGTGGAGTGTCTGTTTTCTCTGGCTTTATGGATTTCCATATTTATTACTTATTTTGGACTGCAGGGGGGAAACAATGTTTTGCAGTTGGAAATCTCCATGTAGGATGAGAGGGTTTGGAGATGCTTCCGCTACTCCTGCACCTTTAGGGTGGTGGCACCATGTGTTGCTGGGTAATTAACTAGAATCTCTTAAAGTGGTGGTTTTGGGCTTTGATTTTTCTGGTGGTTCCCTGTTTTCTGTGATTTTATGTGATTCCTTTATTTAGATCCTTGCTTGGGCATACACCCCTGAAGCACAAACACCCTCTGCTTTGTTTTGTGGGAATAGAAGTGAACCATTTGGAACCATTTGGAATGGTTTAGGTTCCATGCAGTTTGAAGGGTGGGAGGTAAGCAATAGAAGAGGTGTTTTGGACATGAAGAGAAGCAAAAGTGACCCTCGAGTGACTTAGCAAATACCCAAGGGTTCTCATAAATATAACTAAATGCTTTAAGGCTTCTGAGCTGGGTCTGTGGTGCGCTCCCTGCCCCTGCTACTTGTGTTCCGATGTTGATGGGGACCTTTGCATGAAATAATCCCGCTGGATTTATGGGAAGCTTGATGATTTTTAGTTGTAAAACCCCGGAGGCAAGGGGAGAATGAGGCAGGAGAGATCCCCAGGCCAGAGCTCTCCAAACCTGGGGGAAAACTGGAAATCTGATGGATTATCACCAAGTGGCCATGTGGGATGTGGCAGCTACGGGCAGGTTTCACAGCCCCTTCAGAAACGGTCGGTGAGGGCAAACACATGTCCAAAGTGCCAAAGTATTTTGTGGTTCTAAAGATGTTGAGACTTGCTTTAACTTCCCTGCTCCTCTTTTGTCATTGCAAGACACACACAGACGAACGGAGAGCAGACAACCCTGGAACTGCTTTGGGTAGAAATGACAGGATTTTTTTCATCCATTTCTCTTCTAAACCTTTTCCCCTTTATTTTAAGGAGAATTTAATCCAAATAATCTCCATAGAAGTGGTCATTTTGCACAGAAACCCAGTCTGCGTTTCCAAAACACACCCAAAAGAGAGATTCCCACCTTGTGCCAATTATCACTGCCTTCACTTTTGTGTGGGGACGAGTATCGTGTTTGACTTTTCATGTCTCAGAGCTCACTTAGAGGTTAGTTTTGGACCTAGCCTTCTTGCAGTGCTGATTTCCATAGCAGTTCGTGCCTGGTTTTACACAACGTGGTTGGCTGTGTGCCTTGCAAGCAGGTTGGACGAGGGTTTCTTGTCTAGAGATCTGCATGCCAAGCTGAGATTGACTCTTCTGGGCATTGCACTTGCCCGTATCATAAATAATACTAGTAAAAGTCAAGAGCACTGGGTAATTGGTCAGTGACACACTTTACCTTTGCAGTTCTTATGCTGTTGCTCCTTTCCTTTATTGACTCTTGATTACATTTCTGTAACAATTACAGACCCAATAATAGGCAGCTATTGATTGCCGTGGAGGTGAATATCAAGATTTACTGACATGAGAGTGGAAACTATTGACTTGGAGGAGAATAATAACTGGGATTGAGTAGGGGGGTTGCTGATCATGTGTGTTCATTTGCATGCCCCATCAGGCTGGTTGAATGTTCCTCCAGCCTTGGGATTGATGTGCTCTAGAAATACATTGCCTTGGTATGTGTATTTGCCAGCAGTGGCAGCTATTTGCTCCTGGTGCATCATCAAATGTGTTTTGAGCTGGAAATCTAATGTGTAATAGAACCATTTTTGGAGGGATAGAACCTTTTGTTGGCAAAATCCCGTTTCCTGGGCACTTGGAATTAAAAGGTGCTTTTGGAATAGTGCCTTTAATGGCATCATAAGGGTAATAGGCAACTTGAAATCAGCTGTTTCATCTCCAAAATGACAAGGAACTGCTGCTTGATCTGCCAGTCTGGGTCTGTAGATGATGCTACCTCCTCCATCACCCGCGTGGACGTGCCAATAGGTAGCAATGTCTCCATGGGCATGGTGTGGAGCACCTCTCCTTGCACATGTTATCCTTTGTTTGTAGGAGATATGGGAACTGTATGTACATTCATGTGATGGGTCTCACATGGAGGGAAAAGAAGAGGAAAATAGGGATTTGGACCTTTTATGATGCTACTTTAGGACTCCATGTAAAGTCTGGTGGCTTGGAAAGGTGGGTTGGATAAATGGGGGCAACCCAACTTCCCTGCTTCTTTTAAAGCCTTTGTTGGTGTAATGGGATCCTTGATCTTGCCACTGCATAAATCACAGGCAGGCAGTTGAAGTCAATTCATATTATTGCAGTTCGTTAGCAGCTCGGGAGGAAATTGCATTTACTATAATTGCCTCTAATTGCACCAGATTAGTGATTACAATTATTGATGGTGGCTGATTATTCATTAGGCTTCAAATCAATTCCCCTGCTTCATCATTACCCAAAACAGTAACTCTGATGAAGAGAGAAAGAGGTCCGGGGGAGCCCACGTCCACGCTGCTACCAGGGAGCCCACCTGACTCCACAAGTTGTGTGCAATCAGCTCTCAAAGCTGATTAATGCCTTGATGGAATGGGAGAGGTCGTGAGCTGGGATTTGGGATGCCTTCGGTGGTGGGGAGCTGAGTTAAGTCATAGAATGAGTCGGGTTGGAAGGGACCTTTAAGCTCATCCATGGGCAAGGACTTCTTCCACTAGAGCAGGTTGCTCCAAGCCCCTGTGTCTAACCTGGCCTTGAACACTGCCAAGGATGGATCATTTACTGCTTCTTCAAATCCTCTCTGCTTGTCCTGTCTTGGGTGGCTTCCTTAGAGGAACACCCTGCTTGAGGCTCTTGGAGAAGACTTTCTATATCATGCAGGATCTTGAAGGGATTTATGGGCCTGATAACACCCTCTGACACGAGGGGAGGAAAAGCGAGGCAAGGGGAGCAGCTCCCCCAAACCATTCCCAGTTTCCTGGGGTGGCATTCCCAGGTGCAGGCAGGCAGCCACCTGCACTGCCTCTGGGAGATGTCTAATTGTCACAAGAGCTGCCTGACTTGCATAATAACCGGAGCTTCAAGGTGGAACATGGAACACAGCCCTGAGCAGCACCGTGCTGCTTGGATATTCAGCTAAGGCTCTGCGGGATGCACAAGTCCACCTTTGCAGTTCCTTCCTCTTCAAGTGGGTGCCCAGGCTGCAGATGGGATGGCTGCTTATCTTGGAGGGGCTATGCTGCTTTCCAACCTGCATAGACATGGATCTGGGAAGCTGGAGGTAATCAGGATAAGGCTGAGGAGCTTGCATAGGGTGGTAACAGCAGTTTCTTAGGCTGGCACAGGTGGTTTTGCAAGCAATTTGGGCATTGATTCCTTGTACAGAGCTTTGGGGTTTGGTACATCAGCTCTGGTTGGAGATGCAGCTGCTCACCGGTCTGACCCGTCAGACTCGGCTCTCCTTCCATCCTTGACCTGCAGCTGAAGGTGGCTTCAAAACCCCAACATGGGGTTTTGACTCCTCTGCAAATCTTCATCATACTTGTCTTGCTAATAGAGATTAGCAACACAAATAGAATAGTAGGTGCTAATACTGGATATGGAGTTGCAGAGCTTGGCCATGTATCCAGAAGGGATGGATGGATCAGAAGCCTTCCACGTTCTGAGGTTGTGCTGCCAACCATTCCCCATTCCCATAAAGCCAAGATCCTGGATCCCTTCCTGACAGGGCAACAAGGGATGAGCTCAGTCCTTGAAGCAGTGCTAGATATTGGCCTCTCCAGTGATGGAGCTTCTCAACAGGAGTCAAGGAGACTGTGTGCCAGAATGATGCCCATCAGGCTGAGCAGGACAACTACATCCCAGATGCCTTGTTAAAGGCCAATTGTTCTCTCTGTTTTCCACCTATTGATCCTAGTTTTGCTGCTGTGCTTTAACATCAGTGGGGAAAAAAGAACCATAAGAAAAGTGGAATAAAAGGGATGGTTCTGATAATTAATCTCACCCTCTCACGAGGTGGGGACACTGGTGTAATGGGGGCATTGTCTCCTGCACCCAGGGTGAGGATGGGGATGTGGTTGGTGACAGTGGGCAGGAATAGGCTCAACTGGGATAGTCAGTGGTGCTTGTCTTGTTCAAAAGCAGGATTTGGGACTGCTGCAAGGTCCATAGGGATGTTTCTTGTTGAGATCTAGGGGGGTTTACTGCAAGTGGGAGGATCAGGATGCCTGTTTCCCATCCTGCCCTTGCACGTGCTATCCCCATCCCAAGTGTGTCTGTCACCTCTCAAGGTAGGGAGGGAGTTATAGAGGGTGAGATGGACATCTCACCTCTCACTCTAAATGTCCCAGCTGGAGAGTTGTGAATCTGGGTCCTGGGGGAGATAAGATTCAGATTGTAGTGCTAATGCAGCTAATATCTCCTGCTGGGCTTGAGGCAGAGCTGCTATGTTTTATGCATGGCCCAGGAGCATCGCCAGAACGTGTGAGCATGCCAGCAGTGATAGGAATGGTCTGTGCTTCCACAGCCTCTCCTGCTACCTGCTTGCCATGGGTGGATGAAGAACAGAAGGCAAGATAGACGTGTGCTGTGATTACCACCTTCTCAGTGGGCTTGGCAGGGCTGAGCAGCATCTATTCACTCAAGGAGTTCCTTTCTCTTGCATTACATGGAATAAGGATGGCCTGTTTGTGCATCTCTCTTGTTTCCCTTTTCATTTCTCTGAGCGTATGCTCAGGAGTGATTTGTTTGGGTGGTTCTCCACAGAAAAGAGTGATTCTTTTGTCCTGCTGTTTCAAATCCCCAATTATGTTGCAGTTTACATGCAGCATGGATTGCCATGGCAAAATTCAGATGCTCAGGTACCTCTCCCAGTGTCCTTACTTGTCCAGCCTGTATAGTAGTTTGCCTGTAGGAGTTTGGTAATGCCAAGGTAAGAAACAACCCAAAAGCACAGAAGACCTAAAGCATTTATTGAAAGGTGAGAAAGGTGCTAGCAAAAGGAAAAGACACAATAGTCAAATCTGAGTTCTGAGGACTAGGCTCCTGCTGAAGCTTTGGCATCAACAATCCCGTGAGCACCTTCCACTTGGTTTGCACGGAATTAGCTGCTGTTACTATGGATTTACAGAGAGTGAGGTTTGAGCGTGTCCCTTTGAAAACTTCAACTTGCAACAGTTCAAGAAGAAACTAAAGAACCAGTAGGGAATAAAAATGGCATCATCAGAGCCTTTCGAGTAGAACAACACAGCTTGAACTTGCCTAATGAGCCCCCGAGTTTAAAAATAGACATAGATAGGTGTATATGTTGCCTTTGTCGCTTTGAAGTGTTGGCAGGTGGATCTCTTCGGGGTTCGGATGGTCTGCAAACACACACTCTTTGGCATGATGTTTGATGGCCACTATTTACTCCAGTTTTACTCCATCTTGCCGCTTAGAGCTTCATTGCTCAAAGCTCTTCTCCACCTACTGTCCAGCGACTTGAAGCAGGTGCAAAGGTTGTCCTAAGGGTACCTGTGACCTTGGTGATGGGGCAGGGGTTTCTGCCTCCCTGTGATGTTGTCAGCCTTATTTAGGAAGTTGAATAAGGAGATCTCCAGGCTTTTTGGGAGCTGTGGTTCTCATTTTGGGGTGGAAAGTTCTTTATCTGCAGACAGAAGAAATGAGGGAGTGAACCACCAGGCTGCAATTGTGATAACCAAGAAGTGTGCTGGAGAGTTAGTCTGCATGCGATGTCCTTGTAGGATGTGAACCCTGAGAGAAGAGCGCGATTCCCTGCCTCATTCCTCTCTGGCCAAAGTGCTTCAGGGGGATTTGCAGGTGATTTACAGGTGACTCAGGAGATCGATCACTCCTGGCAGGTAGGAGGGAACTCATTTTGGGGTTTGGAAGCAAACACAGTTCATTCTTCTTATCCTGGCTGAGCTGGTTTGGGAATGACAAGAGGCCTTAGGGCTGGGAGTTCCTCCCTTCTTCCTCTGTGAGACCCATGGATTCGCCTTCGCTGCTTCCCAGCTCTCCAAACTGAGGCAGGAATGCCGTTTAGACTTGGAAGGAAGGAGGAAAATTGAAAGGAAACACTTGGGATTTCCTCAAGAGATGAGAATTGACAATTTAGCTTATTTAGTTCCTACGCCACCACTCAGGATGCTGTGGAGTAGCACGAGCGTATTGCATGCACGTGTTGAGTTTGGGGCTGTGATTTACCGTTTGGGGACAATAACAGGGGTCTCCAGGGTGGCTAAGGCAAGGTTTCCTGTGAGCTGTGGGGTCATGGTTGCTTTCTGGCCCAGCTGGGAGATGGTGGAAGCAGTGAAATTAAAAGGCAGGATATTTCTTCCCAGCTCTGCCAAGAAATGGAATCAGCCTTTATGGGAGTCAGAAAGTTGCCCTGTGCCTCAGTTTCCCCTTTGAACATGACTTCTCCTTAGCATTAACACCGCCTGAGCCATTCAGGATGCAAATTGGAGGAAGGAAGGGGTTGGAAATAACTTTTCTCAGTGCCCAAATCCCCAATACAACCGAAAGCACTTTGGAAAGGTCCCAGCTGCTCGGAGGGGAGCGGGTTGCTCAGCCAAGCGGGTCGGAGCGGTGCATGATACAGTGATGCGGTGCTGGAGGACGACAGCCTTGTCACGCTGACTTATGATGGATGAGGAGAAAAGCTATTTCTCATCGGTGGTGGGGAGATGTGAAGTGTAAAGAAGGATGCACCGGGAGTCTCTGGGCGATTCATCTTGTGTCGGGAATGCTCCCGGAGCCGGCAGAGTTGAGAAGAGCGTGAAGCAGCGGAGCCAAAAGGCGCAGGGGAAGAGGAGGGGCTGAGGAGAAAATTCATTATGTGAAGGATAATCTCATGGGGAAACAGCAGAATGTCAGCAGCACCCCAGAGAGGGGGAGAGGAGGAAAATGAACTGGGGCATTTGTCAGCTGTTAAACCAGGCGTGCAGCGGAGGAGAGTGGCTGGATGCCAAGGTGATGGCTGCTGGAACGGGATGGAGTGGGAAGGGAAGCAGAAGGGGAGCCTGATCCTTGGAGCAGGGGGATTTTGGTGTTGGGGTTTACTCTAGCAAGCAGCATTGTGGGGCTTGGTGCTGTGGGGCACAGCTTTGAGTATGGGGATTTTCACAGAGGGAAGAAAAATTACCCCATCCCTGCTCCCCAAGAGCTGCTTTTTACCCCTTGGGAATGGCTCTAAATCTCTTTTTTCCCATTTGAATTGCTAAGGATGGTGTGCCTCTGCTCACAGACCCCTTGGCCACTGGTTCTGGCCCCATTAAAGTGATCTAGAGCCACATGAATCATGGCAGAGAGCAGAGGGGGTGAGTGCGATGCCAGATCCATGCTGTTATTTGCCCACCTGGAAGTGGCCTGACCACAGCCTGTGCAAGGGCTTCATTTTATCCCTGGCACAGAGAGCACCAATTTCCAGCAAAGGAGCTGAGCTCCCATCTGGACTGCAATAGCTCTTCAATAGAAAGTCAAGACCAAGCCCTGCCACAAGAGGAAAACCTTGATATCCTTCCCAGCTGGGATATTTAGAGGCTTTTAGTGTTTTATCTCATCCTAGAGTGAATTTGCATGCCAGAGAGCAGCACTAGGCTGCCCTCAGCATCCCCATGGGAAGGGTCTGCGCTCGGGGAGGCTCCCGATGCTTTGTTTTCCATTTGGGAGCTCTACAAAGCGGTTTTGCTTGGAGAAATCTCCTGGGTCAGGTGGCAGCAGTAAATAGCTGGGGCGTTTAGGAATGATTGAGCCATTATTTCCAAGTGTCACCAAGCCTGCTGCCCCAGCAGCACGTCTGGCAGCACTTGCTGCTTGGGATGCACCGAGCACACAGAGCAGGTTTAATAGCTGGAGTCCCAGGGCACAGTATTTGGTGTAACAGTTGGGGCTTGACACCAAATAAAAATCCCCTATTAAAGAAATCAGGTTAATTTACTGTGTGAAGTGAAGCAACTTAAACTGCTCCCAAATAGACAATATATTGTACTTTTCTTAGTGGGAGTGGAGAAGTGATTGGAAGGCTCTGCAGCAGCTTCTCTACCTTCATGTGCCTCTCTGCCCCTCCACAGGGTAAACCCCTTCCTTGTGCAGGGGTTGGGTGATGCAGAAACCCTGCAGAGTGGTGCACTCTGCATCCCAGAGCTGCTCTTGTCTTCTCACCAGGCAATAATGCTGTTTCCACCTTCACTGGTCAAAATCTCTTCTCCAGCTTGGGGCTGGAAGAACCTGTCTGCGTTTTTGTGTCCTTTGGCAGAGATAAACCCCAAATGTTTGGTATCATATCATAGAATCCCAGAGTGGTTTGGGTTGGAAGGGACCTTAAAGCTCATCCAGTTCCAACCCCTGCCACGGGCAGGGACCCCTTCCACTAGAGCAGCTTGCTCCAAGCCCCTGTGTCCAACCTGGCCTTGAACACTGCCAGGGATGGGGCAGCCACAGCTTCTCTGGGCACCCTGTGCCAGCGCCTCAGCACCCTCACAGGGAAGAGCTTCTGCCTAAGAGCTCATCTCAGTCTCCCCTCTGGCAGGTTAAAGCCATTCCCCTTGGCCTGTCCAAAGCCCCTCTCCAGGTTTCTTGTTGTCCCCTTTATCGATCCTCACTATGAGCAATGCAGGGAACCAGAGGTGCAAATACCACTCTCTGCTGCTTTAAGTGGCTCTTTTCTCGCTGAATCCTGTAAGGAAAAGTCAAGTCTCCTCCACAACCGGAGACCCCCTTCTCCTTCCTGCCCCAGGAAACCATGGTACAACTTGAAACCGATTAATAATACACAAAGGGATGATGTGGTTGGGCAAAGTGCGGCACTTTCCTCGGCTAGCTCGTGTTAGGCTTTTATTAAGCTGCGATCTAAAGCAAAGGAGAGGGAGTGATTTTATAGCCTGCAGCATCTTGTTTGCAGATTATTTTCCGAAGATGCTCTGTAGAATCTCAATTGCCTGCGATGAGAAATCCTGGCAGGTGCTGCCTTGAATGGAGGAGGCTGAACAAGTTGATGCAGTCGCTCCTGGCATCGCTTGTGCAGGCAGGACTCAAGCTGCTGCTCGGTCCCACGCTCTGCTTTGGTGCACCGTGGGCTTCACATGGGATGGAGGTGGACTTTGGGGTTGGGGAGACGCTGCCAGGGTGGGAAGAGGGCTTGGAAGGGCAGGGAATGCTGGAGGACTGAGGCAAGGCCCCCCTGCTTGTGCTGTTCCCATGCCTGCAGCTCGCTCGATCCAGATGTTTTAGCGGAAGCACAGATGTTCAGCCCTGCGTGTCCAGGTTTCAATGGCATCGCTCATTAGCAGGGAGCTGGGGGTTGGATGAGGGACAAAGAAACAGCCTGTGTGTCAAATGGCAGAGAAGGGCAAAAAGAAAGGGGAAATGAAAGGGGAATCGGAGCAGTGCAGTGACTTCCCCAAAGTCACACTGCAGCAGCACCCAGCTGCTCTCTTGTGCTATTTGAAGGAAAAGCATCTTTTCCCTCCTTCATGGGGGTGTATTGAGGACAGGTCGTGGGGTTTGGTGTGTTTCCTCGCTGCTGTGGCCAAAGCAGCTGAATTCCCTCATGTACAGCAGGGAAATTAAGTTAGGCAGGGGTTTGGCTTTAAGAAGATAATACATTGTGATGCTCTGAACCCTCCACCATCCCTTTGAGCCCCCTTAAGCGCCAGTTGATGGAGGGTGCAGCCAGACTCCTGCCATCAAGCAGAAGCTCCCCGAGAGCCACAAAGCCCAATCAGCAGGAGAGGAACAATCGAGGCGCTGGCGGTCTCGGAGCTCTTCTGCTGATGAAGAAGAGCAGGGTCCAGACAGATTTGGAATAAGAAATCAGCTGCCGAGGAGGAATACCTAGTGACCTAGCTGGGAAAAGGAGACAAAAAGTTCTCATCTGTTCCTTGTGTGTCTTTTCAGAGCATCTTCAATCATAGCCCGCATCATCTTCATCAGAGGGAAGGTGGTAATCAAGGCAGCTGGCTGGGGATGATGCTCTTTTTATATGCTGTTCTTTTTGGGGTAGGCATGAGAATAGCTCTGGAGTGTGAGGAATGTATTTTGGATGTGTTTGGCTTTTTTGGGGGGGTCTTTTTTTAGCCACTTAGGAGTTCACATTGTGCTAAGGACAAGGATTGAAACGCTCTTGCACAGGGAACTAACGAAAGACAAATGCAATGTAGCCTCTTATTTATTTCTTTTACTCCTGTCTTCTTTCTTTGTAGTGGTAAAGATGATAGCATTTCATGCAGTCAATTGAGGCTATTGAGTTGTTTTGCCACTAAAGTTCTGCAGCATTGACTGGATAGATTCACAGTGTCCCTTCGGAATAACATCCCTTTTAACAATGTGCTGTCAAGGGAGAACTGTGCAGGCTCTCCAAGGTTTCCCAAGGCTGGATTTCTCTCTCATTCTTTCCACTCCATACACTGAAAGCAGACGTGAAGCAAGCTCCAAGGGAAGTGGAAGGCCCCAGGCTGTGGGAATTGGTTGTCTCTGTGCCTTGCTTTGTGGCATGACACAGGGATAGTGTTGGGGTCGGGGATCTGTGGGATGCTCTTAAGGTCCCTGCTGACTCCTCCAGCACCTACTGGGAGATAGGTTGGTCCTTATGGCAAAATTAAGGGATAAAAGGAATACAAAGGATGAAAGGTTTGGAGGGAAAGCATACAGCTAAAAAAACCTTGTTTGCTCTGAATTCCTGTGAGGATTTCCCACCTCCCTGTGTGTGCTCGCCCTCGGTTTCTGCTCACTCTTGTCTTCTGCCCCTCGAGCAGAAACCTTTTCTTGAATGGAGCAGCAAAGGGTCCTTAATTCATGGCCTGAAAACTCATTGAGGTCCTTACATGCTGTGATTCAGTGGTGGTGTTGGTCTTTGCTCTCTATAGGGAATGAAGATGAGATTTCCTTCAAGAGAGACCAGTGGCTTTGCTGTGCATCACCTGGTGTAGTCCCTGTGGCTGTCACTGCTCTTGGGCATGTGGTTTTGGGGCTCTTCATCACAGACTGTAGCCATAGGAAAAGGGGGAATGGATCGTGAGACAGGGGAAGTTCAGGTTGGATATAAGCAAGAGGTTCTTCCCTGTGAGGGTGCTGAGGCGCTGGCACAGGGTGCCCAGAGGAGCTGTGGTTGCCCCATCCCTGGCAGTGTTCAAGGCCAGGTTGGACACAGGGGCTTGGAGCAAGCTCCTCCAGTGGAAGGGGTCCCTGCCTATGGCAGGGGTTGGAACTGGATGGTTTTAGAGTCCTTTCCAACCCAAACCATTCCATGAGTCCATGTGTGGTCCCCCAGAGGGTTTCAGGTGGGGCTGGGTTAGCTGGGCAGACCCCAGTGGGTTGAATGTCTTGGGGTATAATCAGTGCCTTGGTGTGAGATGAGTTGCAGGCCAAAAAGGGCTCAGGAGGTGTCATCCAGGGTGAGCACCAGTCCCCTGGGCTGCTTGTGCTATTCAGTGGGGTGGATCTACCGTGCCCATCACTGAAGCATCTCCGTGCTGCGTTGTGCCTCCTACCAGCCAATCAGTAATACAGCTCTCCCCGGGTGTCCTTCCTGCATTAGCCCTGCTGCTGCTGGGGTTGTGGTTGTGATCCTGATAAAACTGAGCTTCCCAAATTCCATCTTGTTTTAACCTTCACTCCTCGCTTTCCTGCCTCTTTCGATATGTGCTCTTTGAATAACTGTAACCCATCTGATAATGTTGTTATAAATTAATGATCTGTTTACAACCTTAACTCTGTTTTAATGAAGACTTTTTCTCTTTTTTTTTTTGTTGAGGGAAATAAAAGCTCCTGTAATTATACCTTGTAACTGCAGGGTTTTATAGCCGGTGAACTCATCCAACAAGCAATTTCGATTAGTTTATCCAGGCAAATATTCTGGTGTTGATTTCACATATGGATATAGCTAAAAACCCCACACAGCTACTTCTGTGAGCAGCAGAAATAATTATCCCTGCAGCCCTCTGCGCCTGTGTCTCGAGTGTAAAGTGAGGCTGGATTTTTGGATGTCTGAGAAAGGCTGAATTCATCCTCCTGCCTTTCCCTCGGTAGGAGCATTAATAGCATCTTTCATCTGAGTACCTTCCTATTTCCCCCCAAACTTGTATCTCGGAGATAAATGTGTCTTTCTATCCGATTTTATTGAAATGGGTTATAAGGTTTAGAAATCACTAGGGATGGGGGAAGGAAGCAGCCAGGCAGGCGCTGCTGCTGTGTAAGCCTCGTTTCCTCAGGAAACCAGGCTGCAAATACTTTGGGTACCATTAAAAAGTTGGAGCTGCTGGTGACTCTTATTTAGGGGTAAAGCTTCTGAGATATTTGGAAGCTCTTTCCCAAGTGCTTAGTTTAGTCTGTATGTTCCAAAGCAAAGGAATTGGACAAATTCCTGCATTTCCAAGGAGCTCAACAGCCAGCTTCTTGAGCACATTGCAATGGTCAGCTGTTTCTTTTGTTAAACACATGGAGGTAGATCGCCAAGTTCTTCTGAAGATGTTGGCCATCACAGGCCTGGCACCTTCATTTCACTTTGTTGGGGACCCCCAGTTGTCCTGAGGTCCATCGACACACCTTCATTTTCCATTAGCTGAGGTTGAGCAGGTTCAACGTGTGGTGAGGACAAAGATGGAAGCAATGGGCTGGGATTTGGGTGGCCCTCGATGCTGTGCTTTCAGCAGAGCTGCAGAGATGGTTGTAGTTGAGCGTGTACTCTCAGGAGCACCTTTTTGCTTGGTGTCCAGAAATGCCTATGGGAATGCCTATGGGATTGGGGAAATCAGCTTGGTCTTCCATGGGGATGCTGCTATAGAGGAGTACGCAAGGATGGTGACCCCACTATCTGAGGAGCCTTCCTACTCCTGTCCCTGAGCCATCCCTTCTTTTATCTGCCAGGGGGTTTCCCCCTAAGCAATCACTCCCTCCTCCCAGCCCTGCTGAGCATGGATACTGGGAGGATCCAAGGTTCCTGGCTGTCCTGGAGCAGCTCTTTGACATCAGGGATTGCACTTCCCTGTTTACAGTGCTCCTGTCCTGCCCCAGCCCTCCTCATGCTCCCTTCTCCTGTTCTTCACTCCCTATACCCCCTTCTTGCTCAGGGTAGATTTACAGGCTGAAAAATAGCCATCCCTGGGCATGAAATATGAATTTTGCCTTCTGAGGGCATGGGGGAATCGGTGCTATTCTGTGCCCACAGTCACTTCATTCCAATAGGCAACGTGGTGATGGCACCTACCTTCTGTTTCTTTGTGAACCTCCTCCTCCACTGCAAGATATAGAAAGAAATTAGTTTCTTGGAGATATTGCTTCTTTTATTTGGGCTTTGTGTGTGTGTGGTAGGACCCTGGTTCTGCCTCGTGGATTCTCCCTGTTACCACGATAGCAGTAACAAGAGCAGGAGAATGATGGGAGCAGGGACGTGCTCTCCTCAGCGCATCGAGCCGCTTCCTTGCCTTGCAATCAATTCCTCCAATTCCAGCCCCCTGTTGTGACAACAAAAAGTTGTGCAAAAGCATTTCCCGCCCCTGAAAATCCATTACTGTCCCTGTCCCTGTCCTTTTCTCATGGTTGCCTTTATTATTTATATGGTTTTCTTGTGCTGGCTTCAGTGGGGCTCTTTTCCATGCTGATTGCAAGCAGTTATCAGAGAAACACTTTGTCAAATGTTACCTGAAGCAGCAGGACTTAGAGTTTATCACTGTTTGAACAGGTATGAAATAGGCTCCTGGCCATGGGCTGGGGTGATGTCCTTCCTCGTGTCCTTGTGATGGGCAGCAGAGAACGTCTAATTGAAGATACCGAGTGCAGATGAAGGAATCGGGGTTTGGTGGGGATAACGGCCCTAGATGCTGAACCAGCACCAGACATAGGGATGGCCTCCCTGCCTTAAACTCCTTTTAGAGCCATCATCCCATTTTGAAGCTCCTTTCCCTCTTTCTTGAGCTTTTTCTTTTACTTATTTAGCTTTTCATTCCCAAACGGACTGAACTTGGGCAGGGGAATGGGAACATCCTGGGAAATCTATGTCTTCATTTTCTCTCTCTGTTCCCTCACCTACCCCTTCGTATCTCCGCTAGGAATCTGCATAAAGCAGCTCCTCCACGTATCATTTATTCATCGCATTTTAGCAGGAGAGGCTCTGCCTTGCAATGGAGATGTCATTTGCAAAATAATAAGGTCCCACTTGCTGCTACCACCACTCTTCCCCCAAGAGGTCATTCCCTCTAAATCACAAATCTCTTTAACCGTCACCTTGTGGGTACACATGAGCCCAGCATTTAGATTAATTCCAGGTCTTCTTCCTCGTCGTCTCCTTTGCTTTTCATTTTTAAGGTACACACAAACCCGTCAGCTCTCTTGACTGTCGGATCTCGATTCCTAATTGGCTTGCATCAGAGGAGCTCTTTGCTTTCAGCTGCTGAGGTTTGTGCGTTGTGAAGGGGTGTAAGTCACGGATAGCATCACATAATTAAGGTGGTATTAGGTGTTGGGAAGCACCGCTTGCCTTTTTGATCCCCCCCCGTGCTGTACACAACATCGAACACATGATGAGGAAGGGCAGACGTGGAGGCTTTGGTGCTACCAAGGGCTTTATCTTCCTCTATGGGGTCTTTCCTGCCACAGGTCACAGTGAAAACCATGGGGGAGAGCAGGGCACCGATGTTCTGGTGTGCAACAGGCATTTTGGGTCACCAACACTGTAGACCCTCATGGAGGGTGCCCATGGGAATCACTTCTACCAAGCACGAGACCATGGATCCTGTTTTTGGCCCCAATTTGGCTCAGCCCTGCAATGGCCAAGGGTGCTGGCTTGCACTGCTGCTGGGTCATAGACTCGTAGAATGGTTTGTGTTGGAAGGGACCTAAAGCTTATCTGGTGACAGCTTCCACTAGAGCAGGTTGCTCCAAGCGCAGTCCAGCCTGGCCTTGAGTACTGTCAGGGATGGGGCAGCCACAGCTTCCTTGATCACTCCCTATATTTACGGCCCATCTGGGAATGATGCTTTTATGGGACATCTCCCTTGCGCTTTGGCCTTTGCTCCCTGTATCCGCCCCCAAAACCACTTGAGGCTGAGCCAGCAGCAGCCCGGGAGCTGCTCACGTGGCTGCTCTTATAGAGGGGGAAATTATTAATAAGCCAAGGTGTAATTACGTGTCTTAAACCTTGCTCAGGCTCCAGCAACATCCCTTCCAGAGGAGGGAGGAGGCATTCAGGGAGACACCTTGCTGTTTAATAAATAAAAGAAGAGCTTCATAAAGTGTCTGGCAAGCACATTCCTCACATAGAAATGTTACGGAATAACACGGGATGAATAATAGAAAAGGTTATTGAAAAATTCATAATTTCCAAGCGCCGGTGAAGGCCAGGCTTCCATTGGCGTTTATTTGCCTGTAGAAAAGTGATTAAAATATATATTATTGTCCTGTCTATAGGAAAATGTATTATTAAGTGGCTACTAGCATGACATTTGAAAAATCCATTTCATTCCATTTAGTGGTGGCGGTGGGAGGGGAAGGGGGGGGGTGTCTTTCTGCTGCCTTTGTACAGGGAAGGTTTTTTACAGGCATTTTAGGCAGGTCTTCAGAAAAGCAGCAGTAAAATACAAAGGGAGAAGGTTTAATTATGGCCCCCTGGCTCTCAGCAGCTCCGTTTTCGTGCCTTTTCCGTTCAAACCAAAATGAGATTCCTTCACCTTTCTTTATGGCATTAATTGCCAAGAAAGGGAACTGGGGACGGATGGTGGGTTTAAGCTGCACAGGGTTTTCTCTGTGGACCTCATGGGTGATGGGCATTGGGTTTTGAGGGGTTTCACGGCGCTGGATATCAGGTCAACCTCAAAGGCTTGGAAGCAGATGGCACTTGCAGGTTGTGTCGATGGAACTGGTGGCATTCAGGTTGTCACTGTAGGTTCATCCCTCTTGGGTTTTGAGTGCTTTGCAATAGCGTTATAAACAGGGAGTCCATGTCCTGAGCGCTGGCTTGGGAAACTGGAGGATTTGAGGGGGCTTTTGGGATGCTGGGTGCATTTCTTGGGCTTGATCCCAAGATTCTTGAAAGAAGTTTTCTTGACCAAATGCCAGGATTTTGGTCTAAATGCCTAAAGGATCAGATTGAAAATAGCCTGATTTATCCCCTTGGTCTCGTTCTGCATCCCTGCTGCATGTCGAGGATGGGTGTTTTGGGGATGGGTGGCTGTGATGGGTCAAACTTGTGGGTGAACCCTTTGCATTCATGGGATCCAGTTCCCATAGAACTCTATGGAAAAAAAACACTTTTCCATAGATGAAAGATACGGGTCATCCAACAGATGGGGTTTGGGTAGTTTTTGTCCATGAGGAGCTCCTGTGGTGGGAAGTTTGGGCAGGAAAGTTGTGTCACACATAGCCAGGAGCCCCTTAATCCCAAGGGAATGCATTTTATATACTGTCTGTGTACACTGAATTTATTTGGGGATTAAAAGGGAAGAAGTAGACCCCTCCTCTGCTAATGTCAGCAGGGCTGTGTTATTTCACGTTAGCCTGGATCCATCAGAAGACAGGTGGAAGCTTTGCTTCCCCCCCATCATGCCTTAGATCTTGAGCTGAGTCTATATTTGCTGCGTTAATGACTCGGAGCCAATCTCCAGCTCCTCTTCAGTTTTATTCATAGATTCCATCTGGGACTGTCGGAAATAGAAAGGCAGAACCTGTAAAGAAGCCATGTGGCAGGAGAGGACATGAGGCAAAGAGCTGCTTCGAAAGAGAAAACAAGGGTTGGCATTGACTTCAACTCTTCCCCAAGCTGGATTTGCCACGTACCTTCAATTAAAACCATTTAAAAGCCCCTTTTTTTGGTGGGTTTTAATGATTTTAAGGGCGTATCCAAAATTGAGCAGGGCCAAAAAGCAGCTCATGAAACGCTGCTGTCAGTCATCTCTTGGGGGTACCTCCATAAATTCCTTCCATTACATGGGAAACCTCAGGCCCTGCCTCTCAAATTAGGTACCTGAAAGCACCTAAACCCGAGCAGCAGCGTGTCTGCAAGGTAGCAGTGTTCATTGTGTAGAGCTCTTTAAATCTGCATGGCAAATCAGGTTGGGAGGACAGGAATAGAGAGATCTCACTGCAAAGCAGAGCTTAATGTACCCAGAAGCCGTTGATAGACTGCCTGATACCCAGCAGTCACAGTCGGATGGGTAGCCTCGTCCTCTCCTGCCTACAAAGAATGTATCTCTGAGCAGGAAAAAGAGGCTTTGCCTGGGGAAAAGGGCAGTATCCAGTGATGGGGGGGGCTGTAATTCACCCTGGAATTGTGAAGGATGTGGGGATGAGGAGTGCGGGAATGCAGAGGGATGAGAGTATGGCAGCGGTGCGTGCGAGGCTCCGTGGTCAGCATGGCAAACTGTGGGCCACAACTTCTGCTGTCAGCTATCTCTCTTTCCTTATTTCTTTTCCTTGTCTCCCCCCTCTCTGTTTTACAACGCGGAGCTGAGCTTACCTCTTCCTCCCGCTCTCCCTGCCCATTCCCAGTGCCCATCTTGGAGGATCTAAATTAAAATCTGTTATCATTTCCTGGATAATCCCTTTTGATGCCCTGAAAACAGGCAGAATCTGTCCTGCTTCAACCTTGCATGTAAGTGCTGATAGCTTTTGAACAGCTAAATGGCTTTGTATATCTCATACAAATGTCTGTCTCATCCTGGAGCTGGCAAGCACACCGCAGTCGGCTGGGGAAGCTTTATGAGTTACAAGTGGAATTACTTCGGAGAGATGCTAAGGAGGCCAAACCTTGCAGTACACGTTCCCTTGGCATCTTGCGTCTGGCAGGGATGGGCTTTGCATTGTCTTAACCTCACGGAGCAGCTAATTGGTGTCAGCAGGGCTTTCCTGCATGCAACTCAGTCTGTGAGTTGGAGCTTGCCTGGGGATACCAGTTTAGCCCAACCTGAGCTCCTGGGGAGCTTTGTGTGGAGGAGAGCTTGTGCAAGGACTTCGTTCATGGGCTTTGTGTGTGAAATGGGTGTTGGAGCATCTCTGCCAATGCAGTTCCCAGCTCAGGCACTGGCTCTTATTCTCCCAGGAGAGCTGATGCTCCTGAGCTGCATCCACAGCGTGTTTGGCTCTGTTAATGCCACTTGTCCCTTTCCTTGCTGGCTTTTCCCATTTGCCATGGGGTTGTGGATGCTTTGCCAGACCCTTCCTCCTCTGCCTGCTTTCCCTAGGGAGCTGGTTTGTGTTCAGGGCAAAGTGAGGAGTGTATTTAGCATTAAACCTGGCTGATGGCATCTTTGAGCAGCCTCTGAGGACCTGGTGAGATCTATCAGTGTCTGGTACCTGAGAAGCTGGTAATAGTATAGTAATGGTCTGATGGCTTGAGCTGATGTAGCAGGGTACAGCTGTGACTGAGAAGCATCTTTACAGCTCTTAGCCCCAGGTGATGGGATATAAGAATGCAACCCCCTGCTTGGGGAGCTGTGCTTAGCAGAGAGGCCTGAGGAGAGGAGGTGAAGGGAGAAGAAGCCAAAGAAAAAGAGAGGCAGGGTTTGATTTTGAGAAGAAAACCATAAACCAGCTTTCTTCTAGGCACAATCCCTTCTCTGCCCGCCCCCCTGCAGTGGGGCTGTGCTGGGTAGCAAATGGAGCTGCATCCCATGGGTAAACTGTGGGAGCATCAGTGCTGGGTGCAGGCCTGGGCAGGGGCATGCTGTGAGGAGAATTGGCTGTGGTGTGGATGGGAAGGGGAAGCTGTGTTCCTGCAGATGAGCAGCCTCATGTTTAGCTCGGGAAGAGGAACAGGGCCCCGGGATGCTGCCGGCTGCAGCTGCAGTCATTTCTCAGAGCTGCCTCTTGTGCAGGAGCTCATCTGCCAAACGGGCTGGAGAGCCTGCAAAGAGCAGTTGAGTGGACTTAACCTTCCACCTCTGCTTGTGCTTCCTCAACAAAAAACCCCAAACAAACCGATCCTGCTGAGCAAGGGCTTTATCTGCAGTGAGCTGCTGGTTCAGGTACCTCCGAGCATCCCTAGGAAGGGGGATTCATCCCTGCTTGCTCCTTCTTTCTTTCTCTCTGTCGTAATAGTGGAGGGTCTAAATCCCTTGCTTGGAGTGTGAGGATGCTGGGGGCAGTGATCTGAAGCTTGGATCCCAAAATGGGCAGCCTCCTGATGTCACTGTCTTAAAGGGTCTGATGCTGCTGCATTGGACGCTGATGTGTTGAGCTGCTTCTGTCCTCTGCATCCTTGGGGTGACCACCTCCTTCCCACTGATTTACTTCCCACTTTCCATTCCCCTGGGCTGAATCCAGAAGAAAAGAAGAAGCACTTCCACCCCTCCCTTTAATGAACTCAGCATTAATTGCTTGTGCCAAATCCTTGTGCTCCCCAGGTAAGGAAATCAAACAGGGGTCTGCAGGGAGTCGATGCTCATCCATTAACACAGTAATTCTGGGTCTCTCACCCAGGCATTTGTTGCCTCTTGCCCTTGTGCACTTGTTAGTGCTTTGGCCTTTACATCATTTCTAGGCAAAACCCACAAGCCAACCACAAAAACAACCCTTTTCAGCCACCTTCCCTTCGCCCTCCTCATTCCCAGAGATGCTGAGCAGCATCCAGGCTGTTATTTGCCTTCAGTAATGGAAATAAAGCTCCTGTTCCTCCAGAGACGTCTCCTTTTCCCCTGGGACATGGCAAAACCAATCCCCAAAAAGGGACTCGAGAGCATTTTGTTTGAATCCAAGTGGTAATTTCAGGCCGCTCCTTATTCATGGGCTTGGAATAGTTTCTTGCTTGCGCGGTTTCGGTGGGCTGCTGGGAAATCAAAGGAAAACTTGCAGATCCCAAGGGATTTGCAAGGGCTGCTGATGTGTTGAATGCAGGTCAGGGCTGGCTGCTGTTTGCTGCTCCCCCTGTTTTAAGCAGTTAGTTAGCAGGGATGTGTGCTGAAGGAGGGAGCTTTTATTAGGCAGCCGGAGAAGGCGGATGGATGCAGCATCCCTTCATGAAGAGCTCAATCAGATCCAGGTTTTCCGCATAAAAGCTGCTTTTTTCAGCTGCTCTAATGAAAGATCTCACCTCTCCCCCCCAGCCTTGCTGCTTCATCAGTGCTGTGCTGGGAATGCTGTGAAAATCAGCAGCAGGAATGAGGAGTTGGTGAGATGCAGCATCTTTGGGGCAGGCTGGGAGAGGAGGCGATGCCCTGGGAGGCAGGAGCTGAAGCGATGCTGGTTGGATGAGTAAATCACAGAATCCCAGACTGCTTTGGGTTGGAAGGGACCTTAAAGCTCATCCAGTTCCAAGCCCTGCCACTGTCAGGGACATCTTCCACTAGAGCAGCTTGCTCCAAACTTGGCCGGTTTCCCCGTGCCTCAGTTTCCCCATCAGCAAAAGAAGAGCAAGGAAATGTCCCCCTTGGTGAGATGCATATGGAGAACACTACAGGATAGTTACAGATTGCTGTGGTGGCAGTGAGGATGAGAACAGGCGTGGGTTTCAAACACTGGGAATTAGTGGTGGCGTGGGTTTGGTACGGGATCTGGTTTGCCTCTTGCAAGTGTAGCTGTTCACTTGAGCGGCTCCTTCCAACTGAACTCATTGAGTGCACAGGCTCTGCTGAAGCGGGTTGAGCTCGCAGCTCTTTCAGACAGGGGCTCTCTCATCTCTCAAGCAGGAGCACAATTAAATAGACCCTAACGACGTGTCAGGCGGCGCAGGGATGCGAGCGCAGTGGCAGCGTCTCCCTGCAGAGCCTGCTATGGAGACTGCAATGAATAATCACACCCGTCCTCCTCTCCCCACATAGAAATAGTCTGATAAATAAATAAATGCCATTTTTTCATTTCATTAGATATTTCCTCCTCCCCCCCCCCCCCCCCCTTCCTTCTCCTCTTTCTATTTGCCATCAAAGCTCTCCCTCTGGTGAGCAATTTCCAGGCAGCGTGACACTTAGCAGCTCAGAGGAAAGGATCTGCTGTAGTTGATGCGCTGCTCGTCTTCTCATTGTCCACATTCCAGGATGAAAGGGACTGGAATTTCTCCTCCCCCCCTGCTGGTTTCTGCTTGCCGTGATCCTCCTGCCCACCGTGTTCTCCTGGAGTTTGTACCACTTGTATCCATGAGCTTTTTGCCTGCTTGATAGAGTCATAGAATGGGTTGGGTTGGAAAGGATCTTAAGATCATCCAGTTCCAACCCCCTGTCACAGGCAGGGACACCTCACACTAGACCAGGTTGCTCCAAGCTCCGTCCAGCCTGGCCTTGAACACTGCCAGGGACTGAGCATTCATACTTATTAAGAGAGGGAAGGAAACCATACGTGCTTGTATCTGTTAGATGTTAAAAGAGGTCCAGGTAGCGGGTATCAGTGTAGGGATGGATGCGGAAGAGCAGGAGCTAAGGAGAGGTGATGCCAGAGGCATCCTGCAGGACCTAGGATGAATGGCTCCGGCATCCTTCAAGCAAACTGTATGTCAGGGCACTTTCTGGAGTTCAATGACACAAGACGGTGGGTAATAGATGGTGTAAATCGCCAGGAAAGAGCAGCCCAAAGATATGGCAGGAGGAATAAATTCACACCTTCCATCACAAAGCCAATAATGGGGCCAGGGGGAGTGGGGAGGTGGAGACAAGGGAGAGGATATTTATTTTCAGATGAGGTATGAAAGCAGTGGAGAATCAATGACTTAGAGCATAAAGCACCTCATGCGGATCGCTAATATATACACAGCCCTTGCCAAGTGCTGAGGGTGCCCTCAGATCTTCAGCCACTGTTTAAAGTGATGCAGCGTGTGCCTGGCTCATGGCACCAGGCTCCTGTGCTGAGGTTTCTCCCTTTTGTAGGTCTTTAGTTTGGTTTGGTCACTTTAAGAGGTGCTGAGAGCTTTTGAAAGAGGTCTCCTTAAGCTGGAGTTTTCCACCCCTTAGATGGGTCTTCAAGGCCAGGCTTGCCATCTCATCCAGAGATGCTGTGAACCTTATGTAGACAACAGGGGTTAGCACCAAACTTCCGAAGGAGGACAGTGTCAGGCACTAGGCTGGAAATGAGATGTTAAATCGTAGAATCCCAGACAGGTTTGGGTTGAAAAGGACCTTAAAGCTCATCTCATCTCCCCTTGGGCAGGTTAAAGCCATTCCCCTTGGCCTGTCCCTACATCCCTTGTCCAAAGCCCCTCTCCAGGTTTCCTGCAGCCCCTTTAGGCACTGGAGCTGCTCTAAGGTCTCCCCTTCAGGAGCCTTCTCTTCTTGAGTCTGACCCAGCCCAGCTCTGTCAGCCTGGCTCCAGAGCAGAGCTGCTCCAGCCCTTGCAGCATCTTCATCTCCCTTCTCCAGAGAGGTGAATTTTTACACCATAACTGAGATAGCAGCGTTGTTACATCCACTCTTTAGTGCCTAAATCACTTGGGCAAGCAAGACATGAGCACTTCCCTCCCTGCACGGATGTCACCAGTTGTAATTCAGATGATTCAGTCAAGGTCGTAGAGTGGAGCAGCATCTCTTCCACGCCTGCTTGTATCAGGGAGGGGGGGGAGAGGAAGGGGAAGAGGGGAGGAAGATCCCTCGTGTGCCTTGTTCGACAAGTTTGCAAACCAAGAGCAGCTCTGCCGGCGTCCTCACGTCCCTGGCTGCGTCGGGGAGCGTCTCTGCTGCTCCCCAGGTCCCCACTCGCCCCCTCTGATAAGGTAATGAGATGCAAGTCTTTGGTGTGCTTGACAAGCTGCTGTCCTACAGCGCGGGAGCCGCCAGCGCTCAGAGGCTGGGAGAGGAGATTAATTAATGCTAAAAGACACAGTTTGATGTGGCAATGAAATCTCGATTAGAATAATCTCTAATTATCTTGTAGCACAAGTGCCGCGGCTCTCCCAGGTGCCTGCCCCAGCTCGGAAGTGTTATTTGTCAGCATCAAAGACAGAGAAAAGCCAGTGCAGGGGGTGCACGTGTGATCCCTGGTGATGGGGAGCCTCTCTTCTGCCAGGCTTGTTCCTTAATCGTAGAATGGTTTGGGTTTGAAAGGACTTGAAGATCACCCAGTTCCAACCCCTTGCCATAGGTAGGGACACTTCCATTAGAGTAGCTTGCTCCAAGCCCCTGTGTCCAACCTGGCCTTGAACACTGCCAGGGATGGGGCAGCCACAGCTTCTCTGGGCACCCTGTGCCAGCGCCTCAGCACCCTCACAGGGAAGAGCTTCTGCCTTATCTCTAACCTGAACTTCCCCTGTTTCAGTTTGAACCCATCACCCCTTGTCCTATCGCTACAGTCCCTGATGAAGATTCCCTCTCCAGCATCCTTGTAGCCCCCTTGAGATGTTGGAAAGTCTCCACCTTAGTGGATAAATCCATCTGCTTCCATGGACCCCATCCATGCATGTTGTCTCAGATCAGGGCAATATGTGGGATTCGGGGTCTTGAGTGTAATTGTTGGAGCATAGGGAGCCAGTGTGAGGTCTGTGCAGGTGGTTTGTGGTGCTTCCACTTTGCCATTCCACACTGTGTCGCTGTGGTCCTTTATGGCTTGCTTTATTTCTGAGGGCTTTTACACAAAATCAGCTCATTCCCAAGGAGAAGTTTAGTCTTGACAAAATGCCACTTTGCCCAGGAAAGCCATTTCCATCAGCAGGCTGCTTGATGCTTTATTGCCTATCCTCCAGGCTCAGCGGGCTTTAAAGTCCTCACCTCCCATCATCTCTTCTGTCCTAATGTCTTTGCTGTGAACCGTGACCTTTCCCTTCCTAGAACGACCTGGTGGCCATTCAGAATGGTCCCTAGGAGCAGGGATGGACAGTCATGCTCTGTGCGCTGAATAGGAGATAGGCACTTTAGCATCTGTAGGAGCAGGAATAACTGTCTGCTCTGCTTGGTGAGTGTTGTGAGCACAGCGGTCTGTGCTGCTCCAACTTGTATTTATCTACTTAAAATGGTCTCAGGAGAGGAAGCATCTTGGTTTGAAAGTCATTGCTCTTGTGCCGTGCTCACTCTTGATGCTGCAGATGTAGGAGGCATCCTTTAGCCATCAGCATCCTCCAGCCCCGTAAAGCCTGGGGTTGGTTCTCCTCCCTGGGGGCTGCAGCAGGATGAGGGAAGCAGGGTCCATCACAGAGCCTGGGATGGGGACAGTGTTTTTCTTGGCTGTCATAACCTTTTGCGTATCATTGGTCAGAGCATCATTGTGCTTGCTAAGGTGTGTAAAAGTGGGGGGAAAGCAGCCAGCTTGGAGTGAAGCAGCTTTCCTGAGCCCCTCCCCATACCTTCACCCTGAGGGGTGATGGAAAATCCCCCTCTGGTCCCCCACTGATGCATCTCTGCTTCTTAGGCACCCCCAAAGCAGAGCCACTGCATCCCACCCTTGAATTGCTGCATCTATGGGGGGAGAGAGGGAGGAAAAGCACCACAAACCACCCCAGGTTGTTTTGAATCACAGATCTGTTTGCAAACAAGCTTGGGTAAAGAAGGGCTTGCTTGGTAAATCCTATTTCACTTCACCAATGAGCTGAGAAACTCTTGGATAATGGGTTATGAGTTGTAGATCTGTTTGATTGCATTGTTGCAAAGTGGGAATTGTTTTGCAACATAGATTCTTAATCACTGAGGCATCTGTGATTGAATGCGTCTAAAATTGGTGGGAATTGGAAGTTAACTATAGTGCAGACGGCTTATTCTTGTGTATAATTACAAATAAATTCTAATAACTCTTCCTAGAAAAGGCTGCCAAGAGGAAATTTCCAACCTTGTCCTCTCCTCAGCCCCCCTTCTCGAAAAGCACAAATCCTCCCCCCCTCTCCCTTTCTGAGCCTTTTCTTTTCCAGCCTGTAGAGCTGGGAAACACAAATCCAATCTCTGCATGTCACTCCCTGCATCATCAGCTGCAAACTATCTAACTTGCAAATAGTTCTTGTCCTAACACCCGGGGCTGGGAGATGGGAGAAGGATCTGTTTGCTTGTGTGATTGCACAGTGGGGTAAGGTGTAAGAATAAAATCATAGAACCACTGAATGAACCAGGTTGGAAAAGACCTTTAGGATCATCAAGTCCAACCATTTCTGCCGAGACCACCATTAACCCATGTCACAAAAGGAGCATCACCCCTCCCTGCAGTTTTGGGGCATGGCCTAGGATGATTTTACTCGGTCTGCAACTAAACAAAGAGGTGCTTGGCCGTCGCTGAGGTGTCTGCTCAATGTGTAAATGAATTTACAAGTGGAGGTGATAGATAGAGCAGGGTGGTGGTTGCCAAATATTTGAGTTCTGCTTAGTGTTTTGCAGTGTTCATGGGCTGGCTGATGATAGAGCAGAGGTCAGCTGCAACTCCTACTGGCTGTCATCTAATTCAGGATCCCAGGGATGTGTGGGATTGAAAATTAACAAAATTAAGCCTCATACACAGGAATTTTATAACCATAATACAGTTTTAGTAGGGACACAGTCGCCCTGTGAGACCTTCTGCCCCACGTTAGTAGGGAGGCTGAGTTTAGCAGACCTCAGGAAGAACTGTCTACTCCAAAGGGTAACATCATATGGTGTGGTATGGTGTGGAGGACGACATGGTTCCTGCAATACTCATGGGATACCAATGGGTTACTCAGGTCTCATGGCACTATATAGCCTTTTAGGTTGTCTATCTACATTGAATAGACCTCTACTATCCCAATAGGCGACTCCTCCATCCTCATCTGTCCTGTGTCCATCCTTAGGATTGTAACGCAACCCCTTGGCTTGCTGGTTCCCCTTGCAGCCACCTCCAAGGCTGGACTTCTCATGCTCTGAGAATTTGGGGGTGAGAGATGATGATGATGCTCACAAAAGGTCCTGCCTCACCATTTTATGCAGACCACAGAGGTGAAAAGCAAATGGTACCCTGCTTTTCGCAAGCCTGTGGTAGGCTGCTGGGGGTTATTCTTGATGGGATGAGAGGTCAGGTTTGCTTGACAAAGAGAAGGGACTTGCTTTTTCTTCTTTTGCAGTGCTTGAGCTATTTATACTCCTATCTCCACCCTCATGATGGGATGTGGCAGTCAATAGGGTGCTTTCATGGTCTCGATTCAGAGAGGGCTTTGCAGAAGTTGAAGAGATGGGTTATTATTAAGTCCTCGTCATGTTAAAGATGCTTTGAAGCCAAACCTGGACCCGCTCATAATCTCGACCACCAAAGAAGTGAGGGCAGGGCAGTACCCAAGGATGGGGAACAGAAAAGAAAGCTTTTTATTGTGTATTGACTCTCCTTTTGTTGCTTGGGAATAGTAGATTGGACTCTCCTTTGGTACCCAGAAAACTTCAGGCAATACCACCTCCTTTTGGAAGAGCCCCATGACTTTTAAAGGAGATAATAGCTGTTTAAAGCTGGGTTAACTATGTAGTCCTTTATCATTGCTTAATGATATCATCCCCATCTGGCATTTGACATCTGTGGGGAAAGCAGCAGCAATGAAATAAAGCAAGCAGCGGACCGAAACTCCACCCGAGCTTCGCGACGGCTTTGCTTGTATTAGAAAAGTTGCACAAAATCAAGTCAATTGGTTTTAAATCCATTTATTTAAAATGGTGCAAACTGTAATACAGACAGAACTAGTTTAACCTTTGCTTAAATTGATTTTGCTTGTGACAGTAAATTACCAAGTGAGACTGAGCTGATTTAATGGAGGGTTAAGCCTGTTTAAGTGTGTCCGTCTTCAGGGTTTTCATTGGTTTGGAGAGTGGGGATGGGCCAGAAACTGGGAGCTCATGAGGGACTCGGGGAAACCTGAGTTTTCTTTCTTGTTTTGCCACAGATGCTGGGAAATTCCCACCTCTGGGCTTCAGTTTCCTCTGTGTGATGGGGGTGATGGAATTTTCCTGGTTTGTCGGTGTGTTGTTGCCTTGGGGGTGAGAAATGAGCACCCTAGGGTTTGCCTGTCCTGAAAAGAAGAGCTGGTTTACTAACTGCACAAAAAGTAATAGTAAAGTAGCTGCTAACAGTGTGAGTTCAGTTGTTCAGGCTAAGCCAGGGCCATACTTGGCTTTGCAGGATGGAAAAAGAGGTGTTTTCTAACATCAGGTCTATGCACTGTCAGCATCCCTCTTCCACCCATCAAATGCCATATTTGACCACACTGAAGCATCTCCTTCAGGATGGGGAGGGCTGCATGCTCCTCAGTCATACATGCCTTTTGTGTGACATTTGTTTGAAGGGATGGAGGGATGTGCTGGGGATGCACCATCATCCTCAAGGCTCACCAGTGTTAAGCCTTGGTTGTGAGCTCCAGGATAAGGTTCTTTTCCGACATGCTGGAGTTGCTCAGACCTGGTTTTGGAAGCAGAGGAGCCTCGATCCACCTGAACAAATGTTTTTCAGTGGATAGCGAATGTGCTGTGTTACTTGTCTGGAAGTGATGTGATTTGAATTAATCAAAATGCTCAACTGCAGGAGGAAAAGAAAGAAGGGGGGGGGGTGTCTAGATTGATGGGAGAAGTGGAGTGGTGATAACTGTGTTTTAATCCAGTAGCTGAGGGCTTAGAGCAGCCTCTTGGGAATCAATCCTCCTTTTTGCCTGGGGAATTTGGACCTACAGCTCATGTTGAAGGACGTTGGTGGATGGGAGATGCTGGGAGATGCTCTCCTGCTTGGAGCTCTCTGCTTTGTATACCAATAGGTATTTATTAATTAGGAATCCAAGTGGCTCCCTCATTCAGAGGTTAGGTTACTCACTAGGGAAGCTCCAGTCCCTATTCTCATTAAGGTTTAATTATACAAAGTAAAATATCATCAACAGGAGGGAGCAACCCCCTCTGAATACTATATGAGGGGGTGGCTGGTGATATGCTGGCAAGCGTGGACATGGCTTTGGGTCCCTAAGGATGAGGGAAACTGAATGTTTCCCATGTGGGGCAGAGGGTCTTGGCCATGGGGATCTTTTCACTTCATCCCCTTGATAAGCTGCAGTGAGAATTTGGGGAATCCAGCCTGCAGTGGGGGTGGGTGTAGGACAGTGCTAATGCCATGGAAGGCAGTTGGTGCCTGAGTTAAAACCAGGAATGGTTGTGGGATGAATGGGGAATGACATGAGGCTGCTGTTAACTGAAATACCTATATATATAACCCAGGATAATGAGTGGCAGCGGGGCAGTAACCACTTGAGTTTTGGAGCATCTTCTGCCCAAGCGATGGGGAGCAAGGATGGAGCTGTCCTTTGGAGGGTCCAACATAAGGACTTATCTCTATGGGGGGAATTTAGAGGATGGGAGGAATTCTGTGTACATGGATGGCTTCATTTTGAACTGGAGAAATGAGTGAAAGCACCTGACTGTAGGCACCCCAAGCTCTCGCTGCCTGCAGCCCTTCCCTCCATTGGATCTCCGGGTCTTTCACCACAGCAGGCAGCTTGATCCTGGTTTTTACAGCATGGAAACTGAGGCAAAGAGCTGGAAAACGTTTTTACTGGCAAGATAAAGACGAGTTTCTTCATTTCCGCCCTGCTTTGCTCACCAGAGTGAGGGTTTCATTCCCAAGGTGGACAGTGCAGAGGCAAAGGGGCAGCGCAGGCTCGGCCTTGCCGGGAGGAAGAGATGCTTTAATGAGTTCACGTTTTGGAAGTGCTCTCGACTCTTGAGGTGAAAGTTACTCTCCAGGAGAAGTGCAAAGAGCGCTGATTTGCATTCTTATTGCTGGCAATATCCATAGGGAGAGAATGTCAGAACAGCTGTTATGTCAAATTACCTTCCTCCAGTAACAGGGGATTTTATCTGTCATCTCGTGGAGGGCAGAGGCACTCGCACCCCTTGGGGGAAGCCTGGCTCTGCATATATTTTGCATTGTGAAACGACTTCACCCAGCCCAGAGTGCTGCAGGAGAGGGATTTAGGTGGGGCAGCAGGTTGAGGGATGGAGCAGAGCAAAGGGGATGCTCACCCCCCGCATCGCTCACCCTGGCTGGTACCCAGCTCCTTCCCCATCCCGCGCTGTGGCAGCAGCTCGGTGTGTCCTGCCTTTATTGCAGCCTTTTGATAGAATCGCTTCTTAATTAACTCAAGCGATGGCTTTATTTCTGGGAGCTCATTTCCGAGGGCTTAGTTTTATTTCTTACACAAAATGAATATTTTAGGGGGTTTCTGCTCAGATCCACGGAATAGGAGCAGGGGAGGGGTGAAGAGGAGGAAGCTGAGTCAGCGCCGCTCCTCGCACCGCAGCGTTTCTGCTGCCGTCTGTGTTTTCCCAAGCAGCCATCAAGTTGTAGTGATCATTTGCAGGGAGGAAAACATAAAAATAAACCCAGGCATGGATCAAGATCATTAAAAGGCTCCATCTGGACCCTGTGCTAAGGAGGGATGAAGGCAGCAGGATTTGGCCCTGTCTGGCCACTGCTGTGCCCATCACAACCAAGCTGTTGTTAGGTTTAGACATGATTTTGGGGCTCTAACTGTTTTTTGTGTCTCTTGGCACAAAGTGAAGTGCGGGGGGACGCTGAGGGCTGATTTTGTGCGTCGGCACTCTCTGTGTTCATGTGCAGGGCTGGTGTTGGGGCAGGGATTGCCCTTTGGTTTTGTGCTCCTACGATGCATGGGTTGTGCTGCTGAGGCTGCTGGGTAGCAAAACGTGCTCCTTATCCTTACCCTGCCATGAATCCCCTGATAGCTCTGCTCTCCCCTTCTGCATAGCTCAGGCTCCTTTAGTGCATTGTGAAGCTCCAGTCTGAGAGTGGAGATTCAGCCTCAGCTGCGATGAGTTGTGCCTCAGTTTCCCCTTCATAGGACCCTAGAATGGCTTGCATTGGAAGGGACCTTAAGGCTGACCTAGTTCCAAGCCCTCCATGAAGTCATGCTGATGTCTTTTCTTGAGGTGCTTTGGAACATATCAAGGACCTTAGGAAAGCAAGGCGCTTGTCCTGTTGTCCACGTGAGTGGCTCCAGCTTGTCCATGCCTTTTCCCTTAGTCAGAAGCTTGGATCAGATCCAAGCCAAGTTGTATCCGGTGGGAATCTCTCCCTTCCCCTGCTGCCAATCCCATGTGTGCAGTCCAGCCCTAAGCTGCTCAGCGGCTTTAGGTTTCTAAATAAGCTTTGGATGGGACAGGGCAGCCCAGGGAGAGGGCTGTGAATAGAGCTGGATGTCCCCAGCTGAGTCAGAGAGCCCTAAAATAGCCACAGGTCTGATGATTTGGATGTCCACAAATGGTGTTTCAAGCACTTTGGGATTAGACCACTTCCCCCAAATCCCACTTTATGGCCAAGCCTGGGAGCTGGGACTCAGTCCTTCAAAGGTCAGGACATCCATACTCTGGTCCCCATCCCAGTGAGACATTGCCTGCATCCATGCTGGTGGTACCCAGGGATGCAGCTGTGCCCTGTGCCCCTGGGTCAGGCAGTGTTAAGTGTTGTGTGGTGTTAATTGTAATGGCTGGATCCCACTCACAAGCTTTGATACATAGTTCCTTTGCTGTGCTATCATTCCCATGCTCCAAACATAGTCTGGGAGCAAGTTAAATGCTGGAAGTGAGGCAGAGGGACGCTGGGAGATATTAAATGTCTGTAGCCTTTCAGAGGCTCCATAATTCATAATCCTGAAACGCACAGGCTGATAATTGCCCTAATCACTGGAGAAACATGGCCAAAATGTACTGAAATAAGCCATAAAACTCATTACAAGATAACAAGATTCTATCTATTCTCAGAGGTCGCGTTAAAGCTCGGCAGGTCAGGGAGTTAATCACCTCCTCCAGCAGAAGCACCGCCGATAAGCGGCAGCGCGGGGCACAGCCTGCCTTGCCTTGGGTCTTGCCCCGTGGTACCCATTCTGCTTTGGAGAGGGATGCGAAGAGATGGGGTACAAGTAGGTTGGGAAGCTGCTGTATGGTTGTTGGTGTTTGGCTTTAAAGGGAAAGAAGTGTTTTCCATGGGACGGCTGAGTTTTCCCATCTCAGCCGGAGAAGCAGCAGCGCTTCCATCGCTGTCTGCCGCAGCCCCATGCTGTTGTAGGACCCTTGTGTTTTCTGCTACTTCATGCAAGCAGCTGAGCCTTGGCAAAACACACTTTGAGGAAGGGCTCCCTCTGCAAGGTTTTGTGCAGGGCGTGATGCTGTGTGCCCTGTTCTTCAGGGGACTGGGATGGAGGATGCTTTCCTCCCCTTCATCATTCCCGGTGTGCATCAGCTTTGCTCCAGCCTGGCTCTGTGCTGTGTTAGACCCCATCAGGAGGACTTCAAGTGTCTCAAATCATTGCCTGGGGCACCTGCTTTGGGAAATGTCCCGGTTATGGGCCCGGATGAGCTCATGCCCCTTGGAGGGGACAAGGAAGCAACTCCAGGGGCTCTCCCATTACAGCACCGCTGGCAGCTGCCTCCCCACTGGATTTGTAGTGATGGATACCGGGCATGCAGCTAATCCATAATCCTTGGTAAATGCTGCTGATGAGTCAGTGCTCATTTAACATGAAATAGCCCTCCTGTGAAATCCATCTCCTTGGATTTAGCAGAGCTGCTTGTTGACTAAATATTAATTGGTTATTAAAAGTATCGGTGAGGGGGAGGAAATGAGGCGTTTCCCCAGGGCTGTGGCTTGTTCTGCCTCCCTCGCATGTGCCCTTTCATGTCCCCTTTATGCAGGAGCCCCTGTTCCTTCAATGCCTGAGCCCTTCTTGCTTTGATACTGTAGAATCATAGAATGGTTTGTGTTGGAAGGGGCCTTAAAGCTCATCCAGCTCCAGCCCCTGCCACAGGCAGGGACACCTTCCACTAGGGCAGGATGCTCCAAGCCCCTGTATCAAACCTGGCCTTGAGCACTTCCAAGCCAAGCATCTTTTATCTTCCTTTCATTTACCACCTGTAGCCTTGAGGGAACTGTAGGGAAAGGGAACTGAGGTTCCAGGTACAACACTCCCACCCATCCCTCCTTCTCCTTCAGCCTTGGAGGAGACAAATACAAGAGGCAGCAAAGGCAAGGGTTGGTACATGTGATAGCAGAGGCTGGGAGGAGGGAAAGTGGGGTAGTGAATTGTCTTCTGGTGTCTTCCAAATCCTGCTGTACCTGCAGATGGGGCTCCTGGAGGGAATGGGAAGTTTGATGGGAAGCAAGGGGACGATGAGAGTGGGACCTTCCCCTCCATCACTGTAGGGGATTGCCAAGCCTAGAAGGGGCTGAGGACCAAAGCATCTCCTCTCCCGATGGGCAGTGTGGGGCTTGAAGGAGACCCTAGACTCTGGGGTTTATTGAGATGTTGGGAAAATGGGTTGTTGCTTGAAGATTAGTAATAATTCTCCCTAAGGAATGATGCAGCATCCTTCTGCATTTCTGCTTGGGGAGGATCCATTTGCTGTGGCTGGAAAGAAACATTTTAAGCAGAGAACTGGGAGAAATATATATACCCAGTGTGAACCTCAGGTGTTCATAGGGAGGGTGGTCAGTGGCAGCCTGGCTCTGCTCCTGTGCCAATCAGAGCATCCCCCCTAGAGCATCCCGGGGTGACTAGCAGTGATTTCCTTGTGGATAAGCTGCAAGGACAGGATTTTAACCAGGAAAATTATGTCAGTTGGAAAAACCACATCTTTTTTTTTTTTTTTTTTTCCATAAAGAAACGAATAAAAGGAATGCTTTTTGTGTGCTAGCTTTGCCCTGTGTCCTGCTGGGTGACAGAAGCAACAGTTTAAAGCCGTCATGCATCTTTCTGTCCCCTAATCCTCTCTCCTGCTTCATAAAGGATGGCAGGGAGCCCTGTGGGTCCTGCAAATGAAGATCCCCACAGGTGCAGAACGTGTTGCTTTGCCCAGTGTGAAAAATCAATAAATATGCTCGCTGCGAAATAAACCCAAACCCACAATACACAGAGAAACTTGCTACAAAGCGGGGAGGAGGGAGAGCAAGAGCTCCTCTCAAAGGAATAGTTGTTTGAGAGGGAGGCCTTAGAAAAGCAATCATAAAGCAAAGCTCTTTGCTGGGGAAGTAGAAAAGAATCAGAGTGGGGATAGTGCAGGCACCTGGTGAGAGGACATATACCCGGTGGGAAGGTTTGGATACTCCCTCTGGCTTTCCAGAAGGGTTTTTCTCATGTTCCCACTCAAGCTTTGCAGCTGAGAGTGGAGTTGGGCAATGAAAAGGGGCTGCGGTCCCACTCTGCATCCCCGGAGCATCCCTTCTGCGGGGCTTTAAGGATGCTGGGCCTTTTCCCAAGCTTTGGTGGGACTCTGTCCCCATCTAGCGATGGCTGGGCTGTGCCTGGCACTGCTGCAGCCTCCACTTGTGAAGAAGGGCCTCATATTTTAGCCTGGATTGCTCCCACTCGATGGGAAGAAGCTGAATTCAACCCCTGTCTGGCTGCATTGAACCATCGCAAGGCAGTGTTAAACTCACCACAGCGACTTCTGCTGTTGAAGCTAAAAGGGAGAGAGCCCCCTTGGAGTGGAAGGGGACGAGGAGCAGACAGGGTATTACCAACCCCGGTGTCATAATGGTGTTAGGAAAAGCAAGAGGTAATTCATTAGGGTGGGCTTCACTTGTCCGCTCCAGGTTGGGGCTGCAGAGCAATCAGAGCATCCTCTGAGCAGGCAGATACCTCAGGTCTTTGCAGGAAAAAAAGGGAGAGGGGTTTATCATAGACTCACAGAGTGGTTTGGGTTGGAAAGGACCTTAAGGCTCGTCCAGTTCCAACCCCTGCCAAGAGCAGGGACACCTTCCACTAGAGCAGCTTGCTCCAAGCCCCTGCATCCAACCTGGCCTTGAACACTGCCAGGGATGGGGCAGCCACAGCTTCTCTGGGCACCCTGTGCCAGCGCCTCAGCACCCTCACAGGGCAGAGCTTCTGCCTAAGAGCTCATCTCAGTCTCCCCTCGGGCAGGTTAAAGCCATTCCCCTTGGCCTGTCCCTCCATCCCTTACCCATAGCCCCTCTCCAGGTTTCTTGGACCCCCTTTAGGCACTGGGAGCTGCACTAAGGTCTCCCTGGAGCCTTCTCTTCTCTAGAGCAGCCCCACAGCAGGTAGTGTGCATGGTGCATGTGCAAACAGACTGCAGTAGGATGGGCTCTCCTCTCTCCAGAGCATCCTGCATGCCCCATCTGGCATGCTGCTGTCACTGCTGCCAGCGGGGCAGCAGGCTTGGAGAGGCATATGGATGGGCACAGGCGGTCCTGCAGCTGGTTCCCCCCTTCAGCTCTCTGTGGGGATTGGTAGCACAATGCTCAGCCTGGGGAAATAACCCCCATGTCTTCAGCAGGTCTTAAATATGCCCGTTCAGGCAGCGTGTGCGGCTGCAGATGCTTTGTAAATGGATAAGGAGGGATGAGACCAATTTTCCTCCTTTTCCTACATGGAACTAGTGAGATTTTACATGGCATTTCCACTCATCTGAGGCTTCCAATATGTAGCTTGTAAAGGTGGGCAGGTGGAGAGATGGAAATGATAAAACTCCTCTTTAATAATAACTACCTTTTTCAGTACTGAGCTTTCCGGAGCATTAAGGCCTGTTAGGCAGTAAATAGCATTGTGGAAGATGGGGTAGGAGCCTTTAGCTTAAATCACTCAGGAACAAGCTGGAAAAAGCCCTTTGTGAGCCAGTCCTGGGCTGTAGGAGGAGCAGGAATGCTTCCTGGGCTCCCCTTGCACTTGGATTTCCCATCCCTTCAATGCGTGAAGGTCTATTGGGAAGTGCTGAAGCAAAGGTGAGGCCACTGGAGCGCTTGGCTTCAGGGCATTGAGATGAACTCCTCGGTGTCATCTCCCCATCACATTTCTCCTCCTTTAGGTGCTATTTTGTGTTGCCCAACTCTTTCCTTCGCATGGCAGCAGCCATGGGCACACACATGTGCACATGTGTGATGGGAGGAGGTGGGTATTGCCTCAGCATGGAGCACACAAAGCTGCAATAGTGGGAAAACCGGACTCACGGCAACACTTTGAACATCCGGAGTCCTTTAGAAGAGTGAGGGGGGAAAAAAGAGGAAGGGAAGTGGGTGGAAAATATCTTTCAGTTTTTGCCATTTCAAAGCTTGAAGCTGACCTGATTTCAAAGGATGAGTGTGTAATACTTTCCTCCTTTCTTCTCTTTATTTTTTCCCCCCTAATAGGTAAGTGACATTTCATTCCGCTCATCCTTAAGGCAAAGTTGGATTATTCTTGCTTTTTAAAGCAGGAATATGGGGACGGGGGGGATAAGACATGCGGTGAAGGAGCTGCACGGGCACAGCGGCCAGTGCCTCCAGAGAGAGGGATCAGAAAGCTGCAGAGGTAGGTGGCTCTGACTGGGGACCAGGGAAGAGCTACAGCCCTCGGGGGCACCCATGGCCATCACAAGTATCCTCCCTTGCATCCAGTTTTGTGGAAATCATTGGGAAGAGCCTCAGGAGGGGCCTTTGGGGAAGCTGAGGGAGATGTAGGTGGGCAGGAGAAGCACGTGTGTGGGGATGGGAGTGGGGGTATGGGGCTGGCTCCCCTTTTCTAGGTGGTGCCATGGGTTTGGGGGATGGATGCGCTCATGGGCAAGTGGAGGGATGTGGCGGTTCACTGCCTGCTGCTTGTTCATCCCTTGTATTAACGATGCAGTGTGTAGCAGTGCTTTTGGTGCTTTGGCATAGGGGCAAGAATATGCTAAATCTAGGAATTAAACAACTTAGCATATGGAAATCCTATCCTAGTTCCTGAAATACATATTGCAATGACACTAGGTGCTCTCCTGAGCATCCCTGCCATCGCTAAAAGCTCCTACCATAGAAGGGCTAATGGGGTAAACCTTGTTCTTGCATTTCTGGGCTGCATCACGACGTTGTGCCCACGTTGGTGAATATCTGGGTTGGTTTTGCTGATGTTTTGCAGTAGGAATGAGGTAATTTCACGGGGGGCATTTCCAGATGGATCATCTGTGAACATGCTGACTTCTCCTGTAAACCTAACCTGGCAAGGCAAGCCTAAGCTCCAGCAGCAACCGCCCTGGGAACCATTCAGGAATGGATGGGAAAGAATTACTGTTTCCTGCCCTGTTTTGCTCTGCAGCAAGATGTCTTTATAGCCACATGGATGTGAGCAGGACAGGGGATTGCCAAGCAGGAATGCGGCTGCAGGGCTTAGCTGGAAATGTAGCAAGGGGAAAGAGTAGCTGTAAACAACAGCAAAACACCTACCTAAGCAAACAGCAGCATGTCCTTTCTCTCCTGGCATCCCTGTGGAGCCCAGGCGAGTGTGGAGCAGCATGTTGTAACCCTTGTTGTCAGCTCTTGCTTTATTTCTCATCTCCCTTTGTGCTCCTCATCCACCCCGTTGACCACTGCGTTGCAATCCCTCTCTGTTTGTGCTGATGTTCCAGGCAACCTGGGTTATTCCAGAGTCTGCATCCAGCTGAGCTGCTGGCAGGGAAAACATGGGGAAATCTGCATTTTTTTGGACTTGAAATTGAAGGCAGGACAGGGAAAAGAGGCTGGTGGAGAATGCATAAGGACTGGGGAGCCTTTGGGTCTATGTATTCGTTGTCTGTATTATCCTATCCCAGGTCTGCATGGATGTGCATCTCCTGGGATTCTCCGGGCTAGCTGTTCTTCATTAGCATTTGGGGGGAATAATTCATTAGGGCAAATACACTTTGAAGCTCTATCCTTGCTTCTCAGCTGCTTTTCTATCCAAAAGGAAGTGTCAGCCCCTTCTCCAAGCACATTTTGCTGCTCCAGTGGGGGGGTGTTAGGAGGAGGAGCAGGGATGGAGCTGGGGAGACCTCAGCGTGTGTGTGTGTGGCTGAATCATGGTCCTACAAAAAGATGTTTGTATTAAGGGTTCAATTTTAACCTTTTTTGGTGGGGGAGGGAGGGGCTGGGAGGAAAAGAAAGGTTTGGGAAAAGTCAGTGTTTTGCTTACTATTTTGATGTGGTTTTCATCACCATTTTGGTACCATTTTGGTGCTCCTTTTTATCCCACACCTGGGTTTGCAGGGTAGAAAAGGCAAATGGAAAGTAAATGACTTAAAAACTCACTTTGCTCCAAGAATATAAGTTTCCCTCTGCTTTGATGGCTTGCTTCAGGGAGGGAGATGATGTACAGGGTCAAGGTTTACTTTGTTGGGTGACACTTAAGGTCTCACTCCTGCACTCCCAAGCGCATCCTGAGCATCACTGTGGCAGTGGTACCCAGGGACTTGAGATAGATGGGAAAGTTGGAGCAAACCCCCCTCTGAGGGGGGCTGAGCTGAGAAGCAAAACAGAAAGCGTGTTTGAGGCAAATATTTGGACAATCTCAAGGCTTTGTTTAAACGAAGCATCATCTGCTAATAGCCGATCCTGCAGGGAAACACGGATCCTCTTGCCGTGCCGCCGATTAGAGCAAGAGAGCATCGCTGATGGGGAGGACCACAAAGTCAAAGTAATGGGAGTTTCTGCTTGGATCCCACTTGGAAAAGCAACAAGTGGAGTAGTTTCTTCCCCAAAAGAATAGTTGGTTCATGCCCTCACTGTGGTTTGGCTTTGGGAATACAACCTGTATCCTATGGTGCTGGGGCATGGAATGTGTGAGATGGGTTTGAGTCAGTTTTCTTGTATAGTTTGATAAGTGAACTTCATGGGGTCATGGGAATGTATGGGCTGGAAGACTAATGCAGCACTGAGGCTGTTCTCCAGCCCTGTTATTCCATTTCCCAGGAACTGGGAAGCAGCGCTGTACAGATTTTAATAGCTCTCCCTTTGATCTTCCTTGTACCTCTCCCTTTCACACCCCTGGTTTTGATCTCCCTTGTCAAGTGTTTACATCCCCCAATTATTGTAATTACCTGTAGGAAACCCAGGAACATGCTGCCAAACCTGTGGAAATCAAAGAGCTTTTAACCTTTTCCATGCGGAGCAGTCCTGACAGCAGATGCCTCTGAGCATCTTTGCTGTATTAAGCGTGTCAGATACTGCAGGTGTTAAACTCATTGCTCAGGTTTCAGCACGTGTGGGGTATAAAATAGCTTTTACTCCTCCTCCTCCTCTAATTCCCTCTGCCTGTCCCTGCACCTCCACTTTATATCCACAAAGTGATTGCTGAAAGTGGTTCCTTTTCAGCCAGGGGCTGTATAAATGTAAGAAAACAGCCCACATCGTGCTGTGGAGGCTGCACTTGGTAAGAAAAGGACCTTGATCAAGAGCCAAGGAGAAAATAAATGGACCTGCTGCTTCTCATAGCTGCCCATGCACCAGAGCAGCTGAGGGGCTGCAGGTTTCTTGCTGGTTGATGGCTTCAGCTCAGTGATGGTGGGACTGGGGTCCTATCAATGCCATCGGTTCCCATCAGCCCTGCCTGAGAACTGTTATCCTGTCCCATTTGGGATCCATTTCCTTTCTCTTTAGCCATGTCTTTTTGTGTTTGCTGCTCGGTGCCAGCTCCCTGTGGCTTTTTGGGACTGCCCAGCTGGAAATGGCACCGTGAGCAAGACACCTAGCAGAAACCTAGGAATGGATAATCATGAAATATAGACCTGTAATTCCATCACACCAAGGGGGTAAATCCCAATAGGGAAGCGTGCTATAGCTTACTGGTGGAAAGGGAAATGGTTTGGCAGGACCTGGGGGAGGTTTGCTTTGCTCCATCTCCAGCTGAGACAGGGGTAGGCGATTCCCTGCCTCCCTTGTGTGTGGCCAATGCAGGAAATCCAACTGCAGGGAGAATTGTGTTCACAACCCAGGCCGTGAGTAAGCTTTAAGCCCAAAATCCCCTGCAGATGAGCCCTTCCTATGTGTATCTGTCACTGCAGAGGAGCGATGGGCTCAGCGATGCACACTGCTTTTACTCTGTGAAGCGAGATGGAAAACGCGGGGGAAGCACCAAGCATTGCAACAGGTCGTGTTCCCTCCCTCTCCTTTTAATCCCTGATTTCGGACAAACATGGCTCCAGAAAGGGAGAGAAGAGGAATTAAATTAACGAACACAATTTCTCCCTGTCATTGCACTCTGACTAATGAGTCTATTTCTGGGTAATAAGAAGGAGCAGGAAGTGACAAGGCACTGTAATGAATTAGTGGCCCAGAACCTCGTTAGTCAGAATAATCTTTCCATGAAAGATAAACGATGCAAACATTAATTATGAAGCCGCTGCGGAAATGCATTTTGTTACTTCGCATCCCAAGACATCTCAGCAAGTTATTGCTGGAGTGAGGTCCTCTAGGGAAAGGGGAAAAAAGGGATTAGGATAAGAGGTGGTGGTCTCCAAGCGCATCGCCTTTGCAGGAGGGTGATTTCCAGGTGTGTCCTTCCTTGTGTTCATATTCACAGAGTTGGAAGGGACCTTAAATCTCATCCAGCTCCATGGGCAGGGACACCTTCCACTAGGGCAGGTTGCTCCAAGCCTCCTCCAACCTTGCCTTGAGCATTGACCCCTGTGGGATCCTGCAATCCCAGAGCTCCACAGAAGGCAGGAAGCAAACCCATGGGCATGAAGAAATGCCCAGTCAAAGAAATGCATCCTAAGGGAGTGTTAAAAAAGAATAGGCATTTGGGAGGTAGGATTTGTATGGTTCATCTACAGCGCTCTCAAATGCAGGTGCAGGGGTTTGGCTGCAAGGGGTTTGTTGCTTTGTCCATAGCTTGGCCTCGGTGACATGGTTTAGTGTGAGGTGTTCCTGTCCATGGCAGGGGTTGGAACTGGATGATGTTAAGGTCCTTTCCAACCCAAACCATCCTATGACTCTATTACTGTTCCTGGAAAAGGTGGTTTAAAGCAGGGTAGGTACATCCTTGAGAGCCAGGATCATGCCTCAGCTCCTGCTGGATTTTAAAGGGGAAGAAAGAAGCAGGAAGATGTTAAACCCGAAAACCTTAAAGAAAATAATTATATAGGTACGTGTATGTCTCTCTGCCTCATGAGGGAATAAGGGAAATCATTCCACCCCCTCTCTGCTTTCTGCTCCCACCTCCGCTGTATTAGTGCGGCTTGTCCCAATTTTCCTCTTTGTTGTTTTTATTCCCGACGTATTCCGGCTGCTTCTTGCAAATTTCAAAGCAGCAGCACCCGGTGCTTGGTGGCAGCAGCGGCTCTGCCTGCCGGCTGCAATTACTTTGCAACACAACTTTGTCTTGAGCAGAGGCTTTCAGCCCCAGCAGCCGGGGAAAGAACTTGGTGGGGTCTAGATAAGGGTTGAGGAGAAGGCCAAGGAGCGAGACCCAGCGGAGGGATGGAAGGAGATGTCTGTGCCATCAGTATCTGCATCCCGGTTTGATTCAGCAGCCCTGCAATCGTAGAATCATAGAATGGTTTGGGATGGAAGGGACTTTAAAGCTCATCCAGTTCCAACCCCTGCCACGGGCAGGGACCCCTTCCACTAGAGCAGCTTGCTCCAAGCCCCTGTGTCCAACCTGGCCTTGAACACTGCCAGGGATGGGGCAGCCACAGCTTCTCTGGGCACCCTGTGCCAGCGCCTCAGCACCCTCACAGGGAAGAGCTTCTGCCTTATCTCCAACCTGAACTTGCCCTGTTTCAGTTTGAACCCATCACCCCTTGTCCTATCACTACAGTCCCTGATGCAGAGCCCCTCTCCAGCATCCTTGTAGCCCCCTTCACACACTGGAAGCTGCTCTGAGGTCTCCACTCAGCTTCTCTTCTCCAGGCTGAACAGCCCCAATGTTCTCAATCTGTCTTCATACAGGAGGTGCTCCAGCCCCTGAGCATCCCCGTGGCCTCCTCTGGACTTGCTCCAATGGCTCCATGTCCTTTTGACATTGGGGGGACCAGAACTGCACACAGTTGATGTGTGCAGTGACACTTTGGCATCATCCTCATACAGATGCAGGGATGGGTGGGATGGAGCTAATGGATGTGATGTTCTTCTGTAACCTTGCTTCCCTCTGATGCTCTTCTGAAGGACATAAGGTCTGTTCCACTCCTGACCAGGTTTAGTTTGGATGCCCTGGGGCAGGTTTTATCCCTGCAGCAGAACAGTCAGGTGCTCACACAGATGCTTTGCATATCCTGATGCACATTCCCAGGATTCTCTAAGTGTTATTTTGCAATCCCTTCTCTTCACCTCCCTGGATCAGAGATCACAGTTTGTTAATGGGAGGTAATAGTGGTACCCTGTAATTGCAGAGGGTTGGGAGGATATAGGTGTCTGGAGTGACAAGGTGCTCAGGAAGTGCTGTAATGGGGCCAGCTCTGTAGTGTGGCAATGCAAACCCTTCAGCATAGGACCTGTGCTGCTTCTCAGTCTGCCTCCAAACACATTCAGCTGCATTGCACTGAGATGGGTCTAGTTAATGCAATACAAACCTAATGCACTTTGTGTAGCTGAGAGGGTGCTTTTGGGCTTGGATGAGAGTCAGTCACAACCAGTCTGAGATGTCTTTCTGCTGGTCCCCATCACCGGGGTCCTTGTCCAACCTATTTAACCCCAGACTCATGGTGAAGGAGAGTTGAAACCCTCTCTGGTTATCGCAACTCTGCCTTGTCCACAGCTTCATGTCTGTGCCCTTAAATCTCTTCTGAACCCGAACCTGGTTGTGTTCAAGGTGTTGTAGTGCTAGGCTGATGGCAATGGCTGGTAGCTGCCTAAATGCTTTCAAAAGGCTTCTTTGGTGAGGTCTTTCCTCTCTCCATAAGGACATCAAAGTGATGAGGGGCAGGAGGGATGTGGATGCTGCAACACCAGCCCCAGGGCTGCACTGGGACTTGCTTGGTACCCATATGGGGAAGGATATTTGTTCCCCTGGTAGCTGGGAGAGATGCTGTGCATGCTGATGCCACCACTGGTTTTGACACAGTTTAGTGGTGGACTTGGCAGTCCTGGTGTAAAGATTTGCCTCCATGATCTTAAATGTCTGTTCCACCCTGCTTAATCCTGTGATTCTATGAGTCAGTTTCTGCCCTGCCCTGGCACCTCCTTGGCCCCAAGGGAAGGGGCAAAAAAGGATCAATGAGTGATCCTGTTTGGTATGGAGCCCTCAATCACAGCGTTAAATTGCTCCCAGTCAGTCACCACCCTCATCATCCCTATTGTCTCAAGAAGGGGAGAGAGAAAAGGAGCAACTTCACCTTGTCTTTCAAACCCGTTTTTCTTGTTTCCCATCAAGTGTTAGTCGGTTGTGCCGGTACTTGAGTTAAAAAGAAGAGAAATAAGCTGGAAATACACTGCGAAGTCGCCGAGTTAAACCACTTCTACCCAGAGCTAAAGGACTTTGGTGTATGGATAATTAAGGAGCCCAGCAAGCCCCTTACGCACAGGTTTATTGTGTTTCTGCCTCAGGTGCTCTTCTGCGTTTTCAAAGTGCAGCAGGAATGGATCAAACAGGATTTAGTCTTTTCTGCAAGGGCTGCCTGACAAGCCGGGATTATGCTCTGTGAAAGCATCTGATGAGGAATGAAATGAGACCTTGCCAAAAGAGGCCTTTAGAAAACACAGCAAAAGAGTTGAGAGGGGAAGGGAAACGGAAAACAGGGATGTCGTCCTGGATCCGTGGCTCCTTGGATGGCACTGGGATGGGCATGGTGACCCATTGTCCCTCCCATTAGAGGTGGCTGGGGTGTTGCTTGAGTTTGAGAGAGGGCTTGATGCCTGTAATGTTCCTGCCGTGAATTTCTGCCTCTTGGAGACCTTTTCCAAAGCCCTTTGAGTATAATAAAGCAGCTTTTGTTTTGGAGGTTGGAGCATGAAGGCCTTAGAAGGGGAGCCCTTATCCTAAGGGCTGTACCCCAAAAGGAGGATACCACAGGTGGATTGCTCTGGCTCAGCAATCCCATCCTTTCCTAATGAAGGGTAGAACCACAACACTCTGGAAAGCTTGTGCCTACCCAAGGGTGACGGCTTAATCCCTGGATACAGCTGGGATGCAGTGCGGTGGCAAAACCTGTAAGGGATCTACAGCCTTCCTGGTTCGGCTTTCCATGCTAACACTGGCTCTTGAAGTGCTCGTGTGCTGCCGAGTGTCTTTTGCAAGCAATTGTAATTTCGGAGGCTTGACAACCCCATCAGGGAATTGTGTTTCCCCCGCTTCCCATCTCTCCTTCACCCTCCCCATCCCTGTTTCCATCCCCTCCCTTCTCCGGTGCAGTGATATCAGACGGCTGATGTGCTGCAAGGCAGAGCCGAGCGGGTGCAGAGCCTCCGGGAGATAATTGACTTCGGAAGCTTCTTCGTATGAGATCTGGGATGAAAACAAGCGAAAATATGTTATTTTACAACCTTGATACTCCTGACCTCATTGGAAATAAATATACACATAGCAGCCTGGAGAAATCAGATGCTGCACTTAATGGAGAGGCAGGGACAAGAGTGCGGGGCTGTGGTGGCCTCGCCCGGCTCCGTTGGGTACTACAAGGCACTGCTACGGAACAGAGATGCTCGGGAGGATGTGTCAGGATGCTGGATTATCGGAAAGCAGAAGGGGAAACAGCTCTTTTCCCCTGTTTTTTCCCCGTTTTCCTCCCCAGGAGCTGCTCAGAGCTCTGATGTGATGCTAGGCAGGCGATGCTGTGACAGTGGTGCAGAGGTGGAAGTGGCTTGGGGGCGTTGGAGGGTTCTCGGCCCCAGGTGGGATGCAGGACCTGAAGCAAACCCACACATAAGCTGCAATTGCACCCTCCAGAAGGTGAAGTTTTGGCATTAATCCCCTGCAGCACCCAAATCCCGTGGCCCTGGTGTGTGTTGAGGGTGCTGGGGGTATTGATGCTGCCCCTTCCTTCCCCTACTCCCTCTCTGCCATCTGCGCCAGGGTCGTTAAAAGTGTGAATTAGTGCTTGTCCTGCAGTGCTACTTAAAGGTAATGAAGTTTACTTGGCTGGGTAAATTATCAGCTCTCTTTAAATGGCCCCTTTTTTTTCCCCTTCATTGCTATGCAGATGTATGCTAATGAGATGGTCTCCAAACACAACTTCCATGACCTTCTAATTTTTATTTATTTATTTACTTGAGAAAGCTCTTTGGGCTGCTGTAATTGAATTAGCATCTCCACTTCAGAGCTGGCCTGTGAGATAGGAGGGAAGAGTGAGGAAGATGATGGGGAGCTCCCCAAAATGGGGAGCCGGTAGGTCTGGACCATCCAAGGGATGTGACTGTGAGCCAGTGGGCTTTACTGCATTGCGTGGGAGGAACCTTATGTTTCTGGGACTGTGCTAAAGGGGAGTGGTGGAAAATAAGCTAAATAACAGGAAATCTTTGCATCTCTGTTGAATAGGGCACTGCAGGGAGCATCCTCTGCAGGCAGACACAGCCTGCGCTGTGCCAATTCGTTATCTCAGGGTTGGGAGTAGCTCGGGGGCACTGGCCAGCCCCCATCCCTGGGACTGGGGAATGGAGCAGTATCACCTCCTCTTGCAAAGCTTCTGCCTGGCTGTAATGAATTGCAGCCCGGGAAGAGCATCTCTGGTGACAGAGCTGGGATCTCGCTCCTGCAAGGGAACGTGTGGCACAGCAGTAATCAGGGGGCTGCCTTGGGAAATGCAGGCAGTGCTGACAGGATTCAGAAGGGGCAGTTCCCCAAATCCCCCTCTTTAGCTGGGCATCCTCTCCCATTCCCCCATCCTTTGCTCTCGTGTTTTGTCCCTTCCCAAACCCTCACAGTCCTTTCCACCTGCAGAGCATCCTTCCTCCTCCTCCATGTCGGTGTATGGGTGCCCTGGGGCCCCAGGAACACCAGCTCCAGCTGCTGCTGTTTAGGTATAAGTGCTTACATTTGTTTAGCACAAAGACACCCCTGAGGATTCCTGACTCATCCCTGGAAAAGCATTTGTCAGCAAAACCACCTCCAGAGCCAGCACCCGGCCCCATCCTCACCTTGGAGGTGCAGGGAAGGGGGCTGTGGGAGATGCTAGGACACCCCCAGGCAGGATCTATTATGCCCTCAACACATGTTTTGGGTGCTATCAGAGTGGGACCAGGCACTGCCAGTTTCCTGGAGCCCCTTTAGGCACTGGGAGTTGCTCTAAGGTCTTCCCTTAAGGAGCTTTCTCTTCTTCAGGCTTGCAGCAGGACTGCAGCCTCTCCTGCCCTCTCATTCTGGCTGATTAGAGGCTAACATGACTCCCAGGGGAGGGAACTGCAGCTTTGAGGTGTCTGGCTGGAAGGAGCATCCCACCACCATCCTCTGCCCTCACAGATCCAAAGGGAGCCGAGCAGCTTTGTGCCCACAGATGGGTGTCTCAGACGGCTGCGACGATGGTGATGCTGGGGAAGAGCCTAAAAGCCTGCAAGAGGCCACAGGGGTCTTTCAGTTGTCCATATGGACCTACTGATGCTACCCGAGCCCCTCTCATCAGATGCTGCTCAGTAACCGCAGTAGGCAGAGGAGAGGCTGCACGCCTTTTCCCAGCCTCTGATCCCTTCCTTTCGTCCTCAGCCAGGAGCTGGGAGGCACCAAAAGCCTGGTCCCCCTCCAGGCAGGGGCTGGGATGCTGGCAGCAAGGAGGTAGTTCAAACTTTTATTGGCGTATTCATGTCCTCTGATTGACTGATAAACTGGCTCCTCATTATGGGTTTGTGTTCTACTCGTCTTTTTAATTAGCCTAAGGGCCTCATTAGCAGCAGCAGCAATGACTGTGATCAGCCTTGCCTGGCATCCAACCTGCATCATGTCACACAGGCTCCACACAGAGGGGGTTACCTGTGAGCTGCTGCCCAAAGCCGCCCTCCTCCTCCTCCTCCTCCTCCTCCACAGACCCCTATCCCCATGGGGAAGGATGTGGGGACAGCCCTGGGGTGGGTGGGGAACAGTGGGGCTGGCTTTGTGGTGTGCAAAACCAGGGTGCAAGGGTCAAAATGCTGCTTGGAGCTCCTGGGTTTTGCTGTCCTCGCAGTTCATATGGGATGGTTGGTTCAGGCTTCGGTTTTCCTGCCCTCATACTTAGCCCCTTGCCCTCTTCCTGCCCTCATAGAAGCAGAGGGTGAGGGTTCTGGCATGGCAGTGAAAGGCTGCACGTTGTTCCCATCCTGGGGAATGGGGATGTCAATTTGGGCGCCCGCCTTTGCCTGGAGGAAGCCAAAGCCTCGAGTGCTGTGCAGCAGCCAGGCAAGGCACTGCTCCGGTACCAGCTGGTCCCCCTTTGCTCTGCCTGTGCCATCAGGCAGCCAATTAGCAAGAAATTAATATTGTGATTAGCAAATATTATGATTTTCTATCGGAATCTGTAATAAGCTGATTATTCACTAGCGAAGAGCAGCCGCTGCTGGAGGAGGATGCTGCTTTCCCCCTGCTGTGCTGGTACAGAGCAGCATCCCACACCGGGGGCATCATCCTGCCCAGGATGCCGGAAGCCATCCCATTGGGCTGGAGAGCACGGCAAAGCCATGCTCCATCCCTGGCAAGGGCAGTGCAGTGGGAAGCAGGGCTTGTTGCAGGAGCATGCAGGGCTGAAGCTTGTCAGCAGATGGCAATGCCCTCCTGCAGCACGGCAAAGCAGGCTGCTTGGTGGTACTTTGGGGGACCACAAGGTCTGCTGGAGACCACGCTCTGGGAACAGACATAGACTGGTTTGGGTTGGAAAGGACCTTACGATCATCCAGTTCCAGCTCCCTCCTGCTCATTTTGGAGCATCTGCTGTGCTCCTCCCTAAAGCAAGTCACAGGACTGTGTTTTCCTTATCAATTCAAATGCTTCATCGTGTATGAGTTAACAAATATCCAGGCTGATGTGAGGCACTGTGGTGGGTATCAAAATGTGCTTTTCCTTTGCACAGTCTCTTGGGGATGAGTATATATTTGGGGTCTTGTGGAAAGCATAATGTATTCAGGCATTTATCCATCAAGAAGGCAAACTTTCCTCCCTTCCCAGCATACTGATGAGGTATGACCATACACAATCTTCTCTATGCTGTTAAAGAGAGATGTTTCCCTCTTTCCTCCCCTTTTCATTGGGGAAACTGAGGCACTTGCAGTGATTTCTCAAAGCCACTGTTGTGAGCATGGGAAAAGGAGCAAAAAGTGAGGTTTCGTGTACTAAAACCTGTGTGTCCTCCCCGTGCCTTTCCTGCACTCACCTGGGACTGCTCAGTTGTGTTCTTCACATCCACATGTGAAAAACGCTCCATAAAACCAGTTCAAACGTGAGCATTTATGACCAGCTCCTGCTGTAAGGCTTCAGGAGCACGGGGGCCAGATCTGAACTGACTTTACGAGCCGGTTTCTGTTCTGTACATGGGAAATAGTGTGTATTTTGGCCTGTTTCTCGGTGGGAGAAGCTGTTGGATCGCTTCTTGGTGGAGATTTAAGCGCTAGATGGCGAAAATGAGCTGTGAAACCCCGCCGCGGTCCTCGCCACGCATCCTCGCAGCTCTCGCCCCATCACCGCTGCTGAAGGCTTGGGATATAAAATAAGAGAGAGATAAGTTTGGGGACCACGATTGCTCTGAGCGTGGCTGAAACTCTTCCCTTGACCTTGAGCGTCATCAGCCCTGGATGTGATGCTTGTGCAGGTTTAGCTCTTCTCCTCCTTCCTTTGCTCTGCGGTACCACCAGACCGATGGCTTGCAGCAAAGCCCCGTTGTCCTCTCTTGCACAGGCTGCAGCAGATGGATGCAGGGCTCTGAGGCTGGACAGGACTCATTGCTGCGATGGGAAGAGCTAAAAGGGAGTGGGAAGTGGGAGCAGAGAGGCGCTGGATGGAGAAGGTGAAGGGGGATGTTCTCCAGTTCAAACTCTGTGAGAGACATGCAGGTTGAGGGGGAAATAGGAGGAAATGGGCTTGTCCTAGGCTCCTGTGTCGGAAATTACTGCATCTTTCCTGGCACCATCCCCTCCCTACCCATCCCAGGGCATCTCCACCATGGATTTGCCCTATGGATATGGCACTTCTGCCAGTGCCACGTTGCCCTCGCCCTTCCACAGACACACTGAGCATGCTTGTACAGACAACAAGGCAGCAGCACCTCTCCTCCTTCTTTCTCTCTGTCAGTGCTTGTGTTGCAGGGATTTAGGGCTCCTGAGCCCAGATGGGCAATTCCCAGCCTCTGGGATGTCTCTTCAGGTTTTGGGAAGCAGTTGGCAAAGCCTTTCTTAATCCCACATGCAATGGGAAGAGCAGACTCCTGCTGGTCACCCATTTGTTTCCTTTCCTTCCATCCAAGCTGGAATGAGTTCTCATCCAGCAGCTTAAAATGGGTTATGGGGGGGGGAGAAATGAGAAGAGTGGGTGCAGTGGGGGGGTCCTGCTGTACATGGAAGATGGGAGAGGTGCTGCGATGCTGCAGAATGAATGCATCCTCTCTTTGGAGCAGGCACTTACCCAGGGAACCTATTTTGGGATGCTGCAGGAGCAACACCAAGCAGCCAAGCAAAAAAGGCAACCCGATGGGGACATGGGGACTCTTATCCAGGCTGAGTTAGAGACACTGGCTCTGTAATCACTGGCAAAAAGGAGCTTAAGAAGGGGCTTCATGGAGGGCTTACATGTTTCTGAAGGGAATTGAGCGGATTGATGCCATGAGGCTCTTTGAGCTCGTGTCAGCTTACAGGAACAAGTGGGCATCAGTTTAAGCCAAGACGCCTCAAAGCAGGCCACGAAAGGAATGGAGGTGAATATACATATATTGAAACCATTTTCCTGCGTGCTGTGCTTAGCTAATCTAAGTCATTGACTAACCCAAGGCAGCAGTCGGAGTAATCAGTGCAAATGACTTGAAAATGAAGCCAAGCTGGTAATTAGGGATAACAAATGCCATGTCAGGAAAGCAGTGACTTGGCTCAATAGCTCTGCAGCTTCGCAAGGGTTATCAGCACCCTGTGTCCACCCAGTGAGTGGAGGAAGAGCAGGAGATAATAGCAAGATATTTGGTGGCTTCATGTTGGGCCATGCTAATAGAATGCTGCGTGGATGCTGCCTGGGGTTTAGTGCTCTCTGACCACCCTTTTTGGATTGGTTTATGGGTGCTAAGGGACCTTTACTTGCAGAGGAAGCAGAAGGCTGTGCACACAGGCAAAGAGTAGCAGAGCAAGTCAACCAAAACACCAAGATGACTTTTAGCTTGCCATCAGTACGCTTCAGAGTTAACGTGTTGGTGTGGTTGCATGAGAAGACATCTGACACGTGTGCACTGCCTGGCACTGTATCTCGCTGCCTGTGCTGTAATACAGAGCAAGCACAGACCTTGTCTGATGGGAGGGACTCTTTTGGCATGTTTGTGAAGTGCACAGCAGGGCCCTGATTTCAGCTGTTATCTCGGGGGCTCACTGGAACAATGCCGCTATCTGCAAGCACAGAGCTTTGTCATGATTAGTTTTACCAAGTCTCTCTCCTCGGCCTGTTTGGAGCTTGATTTCTCAGTTGCTCTGAGGTTCAGTTTCATGCAGACAAACCCCATAACCACGGCCCCCTGCAAAGTGTCACCTTCACAGGGACACCGAGCGTGGCACTGACAAAATGGCCTGTCGGGGTGAGGCGCTGGCAGATGGCAACTTCCATTGGGACAGAGCAAATGAGACACTCAAAATCCTGCAAAGGAACATCCAAAATAACCCCAAATCCACCCCGAAATGAGTGTGAGGGAGAAATGGGTCTAAGAGGCTGCTTTGGACCCTCCCAAGCTGCTGTTTGCTGAATGCTCGCTAAGCCCAACCCAGCAAAGCCAAATCTAGGAATAGGCAAGGAGTTATTTCTGCCTCTTCTTCCCTTTCTTTTTCCTTCTTCCTTTCTTTCTTCTCCCTGTTTTTTCCTGCCCCTGACTCCTGCTGACATCTGTCTAATGAATATGAAGGCATTTAGAATGGTCAAAGTGAAATGTATGAGGCTGATCGCCTTCATCTTATTACTGCTAACGGGAGCCAGCGTAGATAAATCCTCATGGATCCTGATGGAAGCTTCCCTTCAAATATATGGCCTTTGGTGTGAAATATGGACATGGGGAAGGTGGGGACACATGTGTCACCTGCTGCAAACCACACTCGTGGTGGGTTTTATGCGTAAGCCCTGAAATCACTGTGTGATTAAATAGCGAGTGGCTATTAAGCACATGCTTAGGACTAAGGTTTAATAAGGCAGTAATAGGTGCTGTGTATATTTACACGTGTTGCCAGCCTTAGGTGGTAAACCTCAACCCAGGTGCTCTTTAAATAATCAATAGTTATTTATTAAACATAGAGCGACTATCCAGCTAAATAGAAATTAAATGCCTAGCTGAGAGATGAGCTTGGATTTCAAGTATTAAAGAGTTAGCGCTCTTTAAGAGCATTCCAGCATGCACTGGAATCCTTAAACTGCTTATCCTAACCCAGTCCCATCCCTGCACCTCTTCCCACACCTTTCCTGGCTGGCAGGCAGGGCTGGGATGCCCATCCCTGTGGCCTCCTGGCTCCCCAGGGGATACCTCAATGCCTCTGTCTCAGCTGCCAAGGGAATAGCAGAGGGAATTGCCATTTAATTTGAATGAGCTCCATGTTTGCTCTGTAAATACCATCAGAGGTTGATGTTTTTAAGAGTTTTAGGCTGGATTCTTTCCCTCTGCCAGCAATTCTGGCATGTGAAGGGCCAAATGGGAGCTGCCATGGTGATGCTGCTTCACATTGGACCCCCCCAGGTCTTCTCCCTTCTTTGGTTCATGGGCATCACACACAAGAGCCCTTCTTTCTCAGTAGGCTTCACCATGTAGGTGATGCCCATCCACCTACAGCAGCAATGGGGCAAAATACCTCAGTTAGGGCAGCAAACTGCATCCATGGGGTGGATGAGAAGCACTCGGGGATGTTGGTATGAAGTTCACACAACTCTCAGCATCACCTTCCCATAGCACGTCTTTGTTTTCAAGCCTTAGAGATGCTCACTGTAGGGAATGGGATGGCTCTGCACTTGAACCAGATGATGCTTTCTGGCACCTGGGGACTTCAGACCTCCCTGTATGAAGCAGCTTTCCTTTGGGTTTTGCCTTTGCTGCTTACTGGGCTAGGAACTGGATCCCAGCAAGTCATAAGTGCCTGGAAGCAGCTCGCTGTGTGTCAATAACGCTGCTGCAATTGGTTCAGCGTTCCTGTAGGACAGGAAAAAAAAAGGGAGGGGGAAAAAAAGGGCCCTTAACTGCTGCTGTTTGTCCCTCTTATTTTCAGTTCATTTTATGCAGCTTCAAACACAGCTGACACTCACCCAGGTCCATTAATGGAAAATAAAGGTCAGGGCTGGAGGCACTGAGCGCTGCTGTCCCCGGCTCCCGTGTGATGGGAGCGTGAGAGCCACAATCCTTTCAGTTCCCTTCTGATGTGGTGGAACCAGGCTTGAACTGATCCTGAGTGCCCTTAGTGAGAGCAGGGATGGGAACAGGACCAAGCAGGATATGGGTCCTTGTTGATCCTTGGTCCACGCTGGATGTATCTCCTGGGATGAATAGTGTGGCTGACGTTAAGAGCCAGTTCCAGTTAAATGTAAGAGGCAGTTCCATCTCCTAGCTGTGTTTCAGGCATTTGGGATGATTCTGGGCAAGCTGCTGCCCCAAAACCTCATTTGTCACAAAATAATGCTATTATTCATAGTATTCTATTATAGATGTGTTCAGGGCCAGGTTGGACAGGGCTTGGAGCAGCCTGTTCCAATGGAAGGTGTCCCTGCCTATGGCAGGGGCTTGGAAGTAGATAAGCTTTAAGGTCCCTTCCAAACCATTCTGTGATGCTATTAACCTTCTCCTTAAGGGATATATGCTGATGTTAAGGGCTAGAAGAAGCTGAAGGCTGTTTGCTGGTGTGCTGATGGTTTCAAGGTAGATCCCTTTGCTTCCCCAAAGCACCCCATGAGCTGTGATCAGCATGACTTGTACCATATGGGCATAGGGTGAAGCTCCTGGACTCTCTCCATAGGGTGAGAAACAGGCTTTTGCCAGGGTGATGTGCAGGGCTCGATGCCCTGGTCAGGGGTTTTCTAAGGAATCCAAGGGGATGAGGCGCACTCATCCTTCAGGAATTATCCCATAGCAATGAGTTATTATGCAAGGATGGACTCTTACCCCTTTACACTTTGTGGATCCCATCTCTTCACATAAAATTAGGGAACACTGTACCATTTGGGCTTTGCCTATCACTGTTATTTCTATTGCCTCATTCTTCCCCCTCACCCCCCTGAAACTTGCTGCTAAAGCAGCCAAGAGCTGCTTTTGTATCTTGCCTTTGTTTGTGGCTTTTTCTCTTGGATTTAGCAGTGTGAGGACAGTTCTTGCCCTTCTGTCTCATGCATAGTTGCCGTGTGATGTCTCTATTAGGCAGCGGCTTGTGCCGAGCATCCTTCTCCGTGGCGGCGTCTCTGACCATGACCAGCACTCCCCCCGCTCTGCTTCCCAGCTCTCCCTGTCACTCCCTGATGCTGCTATGTGACAAAGTCCTTGCCTCTGCCCTCAGGCTCTGCGTTAGAGCTGCAGCAGCGGGGCTGGGGGGGAAAGGGGAGCATGGACACAAACTCCATCCCTCTTTATTCCTCGCACAGCACCCACCATCAATGCTTCTCCATTGCTCCTGCTCTCTCGCATCCCTATCTCCCAGCTTCTCCTTGCAGGAGGTGTGATGCCCACCCCTGCTCAAAGACCCAGCTTGAAGGAGCATCTCCAGAACCCCGCCATGGGCAGCCCTGGGGCAGTGGAAACGTGCTTTAGGAGCAGCGGATCCTCTTGTTTGTATTTCAAAGCACCAGTGGAGTGGGACTGGGATTGTTGCCAGAGTCTTGCTAGAGGGAAAGTTTTCTCCGGCTCAGTTCATACAAGGAAGGGTTTTTTTCCTCTCTCCCCTCCTCTTTTGCTTTATTCTGGTACCTTTTTAACAGGCTCAGCTAAATAAGCACATAGGATGTACCAGTTCCCAGCCCCCGAGAGGTGCAAATCCACCTCAGATTAAAGTACTTTGTGTGATCTCCAAAGCAGCTCTATTTCATATGCTGACCCCTGTTTTGCTGATCCTATTAGGGGGTATCGTGCCACACAGCACCTCATGGCTATATATGTATTTGGCTTTCTGTAAGCAGGGGCTTTTCCAGTTGTGTTTCATTTTGGTGGATCTTTTGCCTTGCTACAATCCCTGACTAACTCAGCCCCCAGACATCAGGTCTGCCATGGGGCTGGAAGGAGATTTCCATTAATCCAGCACTGAATTCCCATAATGTCCTTTGAGAAAGCTCATCCCCACATTGTGAAAGCCACCCTCTGCTTTTCTGGAGCAGCCAATGGTCTGTTTTGATGGGGGGTGTTGGAGCTGTGACAATTCCTTATTTCTTATTCCTATTAATCCCTGTATGGGATGCAGATGCTGTGGGCAAGGCTGGGGGGTGCATCCTCTCCCTTTACCAACTCATTGCTGGATGTAGCTTCATTACACCCTACTGGTGCCCCCCCCCCGGTGTGTTACTGCTCCTCCCAGCACATCTCTATCCCTCCCTTGTGTTCATTGCAGCCCTTTGCGCAGTGAGTTTGGGAGTCAGTGGGATGAGAGTCTCAGAATTCCCTCCTCCCCTTGTTCTCCCAGCACTGAAAAACCCAACTGCTCATGTGCATGTTTAAAAGCAGCCCTCCAGCAAAGCCCTGGACCCTTTAGCTACCTGTCAGCTCCAGAGAGGCCTGTCCAGGGACCCCCTCTCATGCTAATGAATAAGGACAGTAATGAATGATCATCGTTAGTTGTGTTGAGGACTATGAGCAATGTCACTGCTGACTGCACTGGCAATGACAAAGGCCAGTGGGAGATGAGGAGGAGGAGGACGAGAAGGAGGAGTGACCATGATGCTTGGCCAGCCTAAACTCACCCCGCAGCATCGCCTTGCTGAGCACGGGAACGACTGTGGTGCTTGAGCCACTTCACCCTCCTCCTCCTGGTATCAATCAGCCCGGTGGAGCCTGCTTCCCCAGATGGGTCTCACTTTCTGTTCCATCTCATTTGACACTTCATCAGCTGTAGACGGCAGAGGGACATGTCAGCTCCCGAGATCCATCCCCTACCTGCCAAAAGGCTCATGCTCCTTGGCACGAAATGTGATTAGTCTGGTTCGCGGCGGAGATTTCTCTTTGCCTTATCTTGGGGGAGGCAGTCGCAGCTCCCATTCCAGTTCCTTCCCCTTCCCCAGCCCAGTGAAGGCTCATTGCTTATCCTGGCCTGATTTAGAGGTGACACAGAGCTCTGGGTGCTTGCTAAACTGATGTGTGTGTGTGCATTGGGATGCTGGTGCTGGTCCTGCGCTAAGAGGCTGTATGTCTGGTGTGGGATGGGGATGTGAAGGGCTCCTTTCTCCTTATTCCCTGAGTAAAGCACAGGCTGCTACCGCTGTGTAAAAATAACAGCAACTCACATGAGTTTGTGGTCAAAACAGGGGGAAACTCATTTTCTTCTTCTATGAAAGCACCCTGAGCATGGAGATCTCTCCTTGAAGCCTTGATGCCCCCTCAAGTGTGGATGGAGAGTGCCAGGAGCCTTGCACCTTCCCATTCCATCCAAATTCTCTAGAAGCTGTGAAGATGCTGAGATGTCCCCTAAACTCCCTCGAGATCCTGGCGCTCATCCCTCTCTCTGCAGCTGGTCCTCAACTATGGGCCTGCGTGGCATTGACCCTCTGTGTTGTTCCAGCTTTCCGAGACTTTCTGTATGCATGATGGTGTCCCATAAACCCTAATGATGGACATTATCTTTTGAGGCTCTTTGAAGGCAGAACATAAAACCTAATAGGCAAAAATATGCTTCTCCATGTGAGTTCCTTAGGAAATTAAACCCAGGCAGGGTTTCAGTGTGGGGTTTGTGAGCCCCGTCTCCATGGAGACAGCGATCCCATGGCTCAGCTCTCCCCATGGATCTGGGCGTGTGATCCCTGGGTCCGGCTGCAATCAGCTCCAACAGGAGGGAAGATGTTGTCTTTGGAGTTGCTGGCAGGTGGAGGAGCTAAAGGAGGGGAGGATTTAAGAGCCTCGATTCCTCCCGTTGCGTACTGGGGCTGTGACTTGTGATAACGCCGGCAGGCACCGACTGGAATGCACATAATAAATTAAAACCCAAAATGTGATTACTTTGGCGCTGGGAAGACAAATGCGTGTGCCTGGGGAGTAACAAAGCGTGTTTGATTTGTTGTTGTTTTTTTTACTATGTTTACTATTATTATAACTTACTCCAAATTATTCCAGGCTGGAACAGAAAGGAAGCTCTAGCTTGCAAACCTCTTCGGAGGTGTGGGCTTGGGGAAGGGACTTAAAGGAGGCGAATCCTCCAAAGGCCAGCATGGAAGGGTGTCTGGATGCTGATGGAGGAACTGGGAACATCTGGATCATAGAGGGAGTTGAATGGAGGTGGATTGTTTATACAGCTGGGGCTGGCGTGGAGGTCCAGACCCCTCTGCTCTGGATGCAGAGCAAAGGTGCAATGGGAGGGAATGCTTCCCAAGCAAAATATATCAGGGAGAGTCATCACCCCCCTTTTGGGGACAGAAAGCTGAAGTGGAGCCTTGCTGGATGCTGGGTCACCTTCAGCTCAGAGACCTTGACTTTGGGACCAACTTGCTTCTGCATCCTTCCCACTGAGCAGCATCACACAGGCAGCATCGCGCTCCGAGACCTTACAAGTCACCCATGGGGATGACTAAAGGAGGATCTGCTTTTCTTTTCTCTCCCATAGAGCAGGAATCACCAAAGCAAGCTCTGTCTCCCATCATTCCTGACTAGGGAAAAAAGAAATGGAGCTTCTAATACCCATCTCCACAGGAGTCTCTAATGCTAAAGAGCTTAGAGGGAGCTACTCATGACTTTGAGAAGAGTAAAAACCTCCCTTGTCCCCTAAGCGGTGTCCGGCTCAGTGAGCCAACACGCTCTGATAACATGGCAGATGGGTATTTCTAGCATTTGTTTTGATGATGAAAGTGTACATTGTGCTCAAAGATGCCCCCAGGACACATTGTTCTCTGGGTAAAGCGATGAAAATTAAAACGAAGTTTCCTAGGTTAAAAGGACGCTCATGAAACCATTCAGGCCTAAGAGGAAATAAAGGGGGGAGAAAGCCAAAACAACCACAAACCCCAGTCCTCATCTTCAAGGCAAGTGGCTCTGGAGGACCCATGTGGGATCTGTTTGTTTGTTGCCTGTGCTGATATAGCTGCATTGGGATGATGACCTTGGCGCATCAGGCAGGTAGTTAGGGAGCAGGATCGGGGCTGGGATGCTGGAGAGGCAGAAAACTATTGGTGACTGTTGGGTTAGTGTTGTACCCAGTGCCCTTGTGCCAGCCAGGGGAATGCAAAGCCATGGGGTTTAACCTAGGGAGTTGGTTTGTGACAGGTTGGTAGAGCGAATGGTAGGAGAAGCATTGCAGGAATGGGATCACCCCATGGTGAGTGATGCTCTGGGCTTCGCAAAAATACCAAACCAGAAGAAAAGGGGTAAAAAAGAGGAGGAAAACGCAGATTTCATGTAGGTTTGGATCCAAGCAGGGACTCTTCGTGTTTCGTGCTCCCTCTGTGGCCGCTGGGCTTTTGTCCTCTGCTTTTTTGCTGTTGAAGAACAAGCCAGGAGCTCCTAAAGCCCCACATTTCCCTTGGTGAATGGAAAAGCACCACATTGCAGAGCTGGAAATGCCAATCAGCAGGAGCCAAGGGAAGAGAGGAACAGCGTGTGGCCTCTGCAAATTGCAGGCAAAGTGACACAGTTATTCAGAGCCGCTTGGGGAGGGAGGGAGGTTTAGTGCTTAGATGGGAAAAGTGCTCTCAGATTCCTTTTATAACCACATTATTGAGCCAGCGTGGGCAAATTGTTTCCCATCTTTGTTGCCCCAGTTTCCCCAGGTCTTCAGAATGGGACTGATTTTTACCTGCTGCCTAAGGGAGGTGGGAGCAAAGCCAAGTGCTTGGGCATCCTTAGGAAGTGATGCCATGGAAAAGCAGGGGACTTTTGGGACACAATAGCAGAGTACCAGCCACTTCATCTATCATATTTAAGCTCTGTACGGCTGTTACCCCATTTGAGAACATGCAAAACCCGATCAGGCTGCCCATCAGATACTCAAACCTTGTTATTCACCGTGTTTCATAGGTGAATTAAGAAGGAAAATCATGTTTGGGAAGCTGCTTCTCCCCTCCCTCCCTCCCTTAAACAACCCCAACCGAACAATCCTCATGTTCCTTTCACTGTGTGTCTATTTTTATGCACTATAAACTGTGCTGTATCTCTCCGACTGCTTTTCCCCTTATTTGTGATTTGATTTGCCCTCCAGAGATCAGCAAAGAGCATCAAACGTCATTTTAGCTCTACCCTGTGGCTCAATGACGAAGATTAATAGATGAGGGCTTTTATTGTGTGGGTACGTGTGTGCTCTCCCTTCTCCTTAAATGCTTGCTGCCTGGAATCAAATCTGGGATGCTCTGCCCTGGAGCTGAACACCAGATTCCTCCTCTTTCCCCTCCAAAACCCATCAGAAATGTGAATCCCTTCAGCAGCAAAAGATGCTTTGGGACCATGGCGGGGGTTTCATCCTTTTCTCCACCCCTCATTTATCTTCTGTCATTAAACAGTCTCCTTTTAACCTGGAAATGAATTTCCAGAGGAATTTGGACACATGGAAAGGTGCACGGGTGCGCATCCAGTTTGTAGGCATCAGCTAAATTTATACCTTATAAAGCTATTTCTATATCCCTCAACCACATAAGTGCCAAATGCAACAGGCATTAGTAGGATTAAGCTGTTCTATGGAATAATATCTATATGAATGTGTGTAAAACTATATCTGTAATAGGTGGTACTATTTTTATGGCCTCCCACCCCCCATTGCAAGCTTTTTCTATTGGGGGTGACAGGGTTTTGACCCACGAGCAGCATTTCCAGTGCACGGAGCCCACTTCCAAAGCCGAGACAGTTTTCCTGCTGCATCAGCTGATAGGGAAGCTGCCTGTAATCCCAACTTGCCGTTTCACTTTGAAGTAAGTCTCTATTCAGGGGGGTTAAGCACAAAAGCACAAAAAGGCAGATGCTGAAGGTTTAAAAACCAAGAGAAAAGAGGGGGAAAAATAGGAAAAAGGGCTGTCGGCGCATCATTTTTAATCCCTTTGTATTTTAAGGGATGTTTTCATTTAATGCCTGGGGGCAGGGCAGTGTTTTGGACTCATGCTGAGATGTGGTGGGGACTTGAGTTCATGAATAGGTGTCTTTAACAGCAGGCTGTGCCTCAGTTTCCCCTTTTCCTGCTGCCACTTGGTGCTAGGGACCAAACACAGCCATGGGCGATGCTGGGGGTACCTAAATCCAGACTGAAAAGGTGCTTAAACCCCATCCTTTCTGCTTGACTTTAAAGTGGATTTATTCGGATTCACTCCCATGTATGTACTGTTGAAGACGGGAGCTCTCAGAGGTGGGGCTTGCATTGGAAGACGTATTACTTTGTGTTTTTAAAGGGAGCACGAGAGGGGGGAAAAGTTCACCTTTAAGGATTGATGATCCTTGCTTTACAGCAAGGGGGAATTTCTCTGAGGAAATGACTGTGGATGGCCAAAAATCAAAGCAAAGAATCCCAAACGCCCTCCCCTCCTAAAGCCACTCACCTTTGCACAGTGATGGATTATCCCACTGCAATCAGAGTTAGGGAGAGATGGAGAGGAAGAAACAGGGATCCTGTAGTAGACTCCAGGGAGAGGGTTATGAATTATTAAGTAAAATTAATAATTGACATAATTAACAGCTGCAAGAGGCTTTTGTCCATCCTCCACATAATAGGGGAGCAATGCTTAGCGTCAAGCAGTAGTAAGCGCCAGTAATTTGATGTTAATGAATTCCTTGGCTCCATGGTTTGAGCGTTTATGGGTGTTTTCTTGCCTTATAAATATATTAATAAGTTTAAGTCGTTCTACAAAGTAATTTCCACGATAATAATATATATTTAAAAAGAAAGGCCCAGCAAATGGCAAGACATTTATTATGAATCAGTAATTAAAATGGTTTCCCCCCCCCCCCCCACCAGAGGAAAGTGGCTTTGTTCTGAGGAGCTTCTAATCTTTATTCCTCTTCCTCTGATAGGGATCGATAACATTTGCTCTTTGGGGCCAGGCTGCTGCACTCTCAGCATTGCCATTGCTTTTTCCTTCATCATGGCCTTTTGGAATCTGTTGCTGGATCTCCTAAAGACCAGAGGTTTTCCTTCCATGCCCCTATGGCTCTGTCCTCTTTGGATAATTTAGGACCGGAGAGAAAGCTCCAAAAGGTGCAGCTTGTATTTGGAGATGAGGGATAGGTCCATGGTTAAGAGGCGCCAAACCCCTCTGAAAGCTTTTCCAGGAGGTATTCCATCTAGAGGTAGATCCAGAGGTGGATAAATGGGGTGTAATGGGATTTATAGCTTTGCCCCCGTTGGATAATTTAGGGACTGGAGAGAAGGCTCTGAAAGATGCAGCTTAGTGATGGTGGCTTGTATTTGGGGTAGGTGAATGGGATGCTCAGCATTTGGATGCTTGTTTGGGATGCTTGTTGTTTGGGATGTTCAGCATTCAGGATGTTCAGCATTCAGGATGTTCAGCATTTAGGATGCTCAGCATTTAGGATGCTCATTGTTTGGGATGCTCAGCGTTTGGGATGCTCAGCATTTGGGATGCTTGTTGTTTGGGATACTTGCTGTTTGGCTTGTTCAGCATTTGGGATGCTCAGCATTTGGGATGCTCAGCATTTGGGATGTTCAGCATTTGGAATGCTCAGCATTTGGAATGCTCAGCATTTGGAATGCTCAGCATTTGGGATGCTCGCCATTTGGGATGCTCAGCGTTTGGGATGCTCAGCGTTTGGGATGCTCAGTGTTTGGGATGCTCAGCATTTGGGATGCTCAGCATTTGGGGTGTTCAGCATTTAGGATGCTCGTTGTTTAGGATGCTCAGCATTCGGGATGCACACTGGCGGTGGCAGCAGATGGGGACCATTGGATGGGAAATGGCATCACTCTCCTCAGGGAGCATCAGCATCTTATCTGCAGGCAGCAGTGGCGGTGCCTCCTTTGCAAAGCTCAGCACAAAATACTGGAGCAGGGAAGGAACTAATTCCCATCCTCGTCAGCAGATGGGGGTGAGATGATTTCTGGCCTGGCTTGGTGGGAGAGGAGGTTGCAGGGCGCTATGGATACCCAGGCTGCTTTGTGTTGGGTAGCAAGGGCAATTTAGGTGCTGAGCTGGAAGGATGGAGGAAAGGGCGTCTGGAGATGGAGTAAAAAGGAGGAACTACTTATTTTTCCCCTTGCTCCAAATACTTTGGGAGCTGTGAGGTGCCTGGCAGCAGGGGCTGACTCTGCAGGGAATGAAGGAGCATTAGAAGTGTGAAGTTCAAGTGATGGGGCTCAGCTAGAGCAGCAGACTTCTGCACACATCTCCCAGCCAGGGATTTGCCCTATATTTAATACCTCTCCTGCCTGCTTTAGTGACTCTGTAAACGTTGTGCTGTTGGTGTGTGTTTATATTTCCTTCCCCTTCCTGCTAGATGAAGTGGGTTTGGGTTTTATTGAATCCATTCCCTCCGAGGATAGAGGTTGCGAGTGGATAAAACCTCTTTCAATCCCCTAAAAACGCCGTCAGGGGATTCACTTCAATTCATTTAATCCTGTGCACTTTATCGTGGTCACTTCATCAAGGCAGGTAAGTGGATGCTAATGGATCCCTTCTTTTTATGGCCTGCAGCCTCCTGGAATTAGATCCCCCAGCTGCAAATCTCTGCTTCGTGGTGGGCATTTTATCTTCTTGCTTTGATTTGATTAGTAGGACGCCTGGGTCAGAGGATTAAGGCTCTCATTGCTCTCATTTACCCTGACCTTCTGGGTAGCACCAGCCCACATTTCACCTGGAGGAGATGCTCTGTGAATGTCAGGACACGAAATCCTCCCATCCAAACCCACTGAGCCGGATCTCCCATTCTGTGCTCGTGTCCCTAAAATATATGGAAAGCTTTTGTTCTTCTCAGTGCTGAGGATTGATGCGAATATGCCTCTTCTGATGGCCCCATTCGCTATCTTCCAAACCTGACAGGCCCTTTCCATTGCAACATTGAACTTTGTTGTCACTAAACCATTTTCCTTTACGAAGTCAGAGTGTTTGCATGCTTCCAGGTGAAAGTTGTGGGATTGCCCCCTCTATTAATGCTTTTAAAACTGGGAGAGTTTCTCCTTTGGTGTCAGAATTCTGCTTGGTTTTCCCCCCATGAACCTGCTTTAATATTTCTTTTCAGCTGTTCCATCTGAAGCGTTTGTCCTGTCTCGCTTCTGAACTTCACACAGTGTTTGTCTGCTCAAGCTCAGGGTTGTAGGATGCTCCTCCCAAAGCTGTGGTCCAGCCCCACTGTGGAGCTCCAGTACTTGGCTTAGACAGGGAGAGCTGTGTGGGCTGTCCCTTGTGATGCTCTTGGATCCTTTCCCACCAGGAAAATGGATCTATCCAGGTTTAGCATCATGACACATCGAGCTCGGATGGGATTCAGCCTGACTTAGGCATTGGTGAACCTTAGGGCTGCTTTGTGCATTGGGGCATCACCATGTTTTCCCCAAGGGCAGCAGAAGGGGCTTCTTCCCTTTGTAAATCTATCTCAGGGTGCTGAAAGGCAGCCTCAGGTGGTAGTTGAATGCGTTGCAATGTCTTACCCCCATCCCTGGCAGTGTTCAAGGCCAGGTTGGACACAGGGGCTTGGAGCAAGCTGCTCTAGTGTGAGGCGTCCTCATGGCAGGGGTTGGAACTGGATGAGCTTTAAGGCCACATCCGACCCAAACCATTCTGTGATCTCTAGCAGAGTCTTATCCAAGGGCTGTAATAGAGTTTCCTTATAGCAGAATGTCTTTTTACAGCACCAGGTACCCAAATCAGTCTTGACTCCAGAATACTGTGCAAAAGCAAAGCCTGGTATAGGGAATATCAATCTGGTCGTTGGTAACATGGGAGGAGCGGTGTGCGCTGATCCCAAAGGGATTTATTGCCTCTTGGAAAGGATCCCACACACTTCAGAGCATCCCTTGGCGTGTAATCCCTCTCCCAGTGTCCCCCTGGGCAGGGGCTGACCAAACTAAATAACTCCTGAAACACAAACCCATCGTCTGACAAAACAGAGGCTGGGTTTGAGTTATTAAGGAGCCCTCTTGCCACTTGCTGCAGAGGGAGAGTGGGAAAGGGAGGGGATGGTGCTGTTTGGGAAGGCCAATTCTTTCTGAGCTCTAGACACTCTTATTAACTTGGGCAGAAAATGAATTAGTCTCATTAGAAAACCTCATTGGAATTTGGTGAGGAGTTACTGGGGGAGATGATAGCGAGGGGGGGAGTTTGGGAGTCACAACTGCTCCGGGAGGGAAGGGACAGGGGGGAGCTGGTCAGATTAATGGGAGCAAAGGCAGCCCAGCGAGAGGAAGGAAGATGAATTTTTTAGCCATGAGGGTCTAAATCTGGCAATTTCATATTTTAGAAAACATGAGCATACTTATATATATTTATCTTATATATAACTCATATATATATACACACACTCATATATATGTATTATATATATATACGCATGATGCAGAGATTTATCAGCAGGTTTCTGTGGGTGGCTCTATTTCTTTCTGATGCTCCGGTCTGTCAGCATAGGGTTTGGTTAGAAAGTGCTGGGTGGGTTTTCTTTGTCTGTATTTTATGAAGTCCTTCAAAAATCTGTTCCATCCTGATTCCTTTAGAGGCTCGGGGAGCTGGCTGGCTGCGTGGGGCTTGGATAAAGATGCGTTTGCTGAGTGTTAATAGTGGAGATGGAGGGATGGAGCAGGATCCCTCCTTGGAAGGGATGTGAAGGAGAAAATGCATCCCAGTGATACAGGCTTGATGCTGATGGGGTGAGAGATGCTGCAAGGGTTACTGGGATTTGGGATTGGGCTTTTTGGAAGGGTTCTGTGGGAGTTCAGTGAGAAATGAGCTTTTTACTTGTTTCCTCCTATAAGCTGTTGGTTCTGAGAATGTGCTTTCACCATGCACCATGGAAGCTGGAGATAACATTTGATTCTTGACCTTTGTGATTTGAGTGTTAAGCCAGACGTGGGTAAAGACCAGGCTTTAGTAGGCAGACTGCCTAAGTCATCCCAAAACCCAGCACCCAACCTTCTGGTGTTAACAGAGCTCCCCAGAACAAGATAAAACACCAATTTGGATGTACTGGAGTGCTACAGCATTGGGGATCTTGGTGTGATCATCGGCTTGCTGCTTCTCCAAGCTAAACCAATGCGCATCATCAGATCCGTAGCAGGGCTTGGCCTATATTCACAGCTCAACTACTTGTCAGTGTACCCCTACATGACCAATTGCATCCTCCCAGCCCCAGCCTGAAGCCAAAAGCGTTGCCCATAGGTGACATCGGGTTTTGCAGCAGCTGAGCCTTGCAGGTTTTCCCCAGTGCTTTTGCTCTGATGGCTTTTCTGCCTGTTACTGAAATAACCTGTCAAGCTCAAGCTAATAATGAGCCATAAGTCAGATTCTCTCTGGTAGGTTGCCCTGGGTGTCTATCACAATCTTTAGGGGTGACCCAATTATGATAATGGGCCAATCTTGCTACTGGTGTTCAAAACGAATTGTCAAACAAAGCAGGAGAAATAAAAGCTGCCTGGAAATTAGCAGAAACCCCAAATACAGCTTTTTTTCAGACCCTATTTTTGGCATGAGGTGTCTTTAATATTCACCTCTTCAATCTGCTCTGCTCTGATACCTGCAGAGAGCAGCAAAATAAACCCCTAAATGCAGCACAGGTCACGTAGGTGATGCTCCACTCCGGTGCAGCGTGCGTCACCCCATCCCCAGGCTTGCCAGCACCCCCAGATACAGACTTTGCTCACCTTCATACCCAAGACTATGTGTTTAGAGCAGTAGTTTGACTCCCACTTGGTCCTAACACCTTGATTTTACCAGAATATCTCCAATTACTCAGAGGTTGAGTCAAGAGGGGAGGAAGAAGAGTGATTTCTTTCCCACCAAGCCCTGTCTGACATATACCTTCAGTTAGTCAGGGCAAGATAAAGGGAATAAAGATGATTTTAACCCCATACTTGCTCCTTTCTATCACCACCCACCCACCTACTCTTTCCCCACGCTCTGGCCTTGTGTAGTGCACCAGTGTTATTTCTGCAGCATCATCATAACAGCAGAGAGAACATACAGCTCTGGCTGCTGTGACCTCCTGCCCAGCGTGCTCAGCTGGAAAGCTGCTGAAATCACAACTCGGCACCAATCTTTCTGGTGAGGGATTGCTTCTGCCTCATCTATAATGTACAAAACGCACTCAGATTCATTTTTATGGGCTGTTTTGATATGATGCCACTTAAAAATCAAGAAAGAAGCGACACACCTTGTAAGGGGCTGCTCCTGATTTCTCTTGTTCTTCTTTTTGGGTTACATTTCTTGCTGTTACCAGCCGAGCAGAGAAAGGGGAATCCTTGGTATCAGCTCTCCGGGCTATTTCTTGCAGTGCTGGGGAATGTCACAACCTGCTCCCTCAGCATCCTTGCCATGCTCACTGCAACCCTTCGTGTATTGCTGTTGGCTTTTTCCCCCCTTTCTTAGCTTGGGATCCTACAAGCAGGAAAATGATGCATTTATTCCACCCTCTGCTGTTGCTCAGGGTGGTTGGGCAGAGAGGGAGAGGAAGACCCCTGTGACACATCCCTGTGAGTGATGCATGTATCAGCTGTATCATCATACTACATCCCTTTAGCTTGGAGCACTGAGCAGGGGATGTAAAACTCCTGATACACCAAAAGAGGTTCTGCTGGACATAGGGTGGCTTGGCATGGAGGGCAAAGCCTTTTCTTGGTGACCAGGTCCTGCTTCTTAGATGGCAGTGCCTCTCCTAAGCGTTTTATTGCCTTCAGGCTCCTCTATTCTTCCGTATGCTGTTTTATGGTGCCCCTATCTGACTAATAGAAATCCCATCCGGCATGTATTAGCGGGAAGGGCATCGTTAGCAGGAAGAGCAGCACTGCAGGAAACCAACCATGAATCTTCTGGGGCTCACGGGGCTCTGCGAATAGCGCAGGAGGATTAAATATGTTCATCTTTAGAGTCCAAAGGGAAGGGAAGAGGTTTCTCATCAGACCCTGGCTGCAGCGTGTCTGCGCTATGATGATGTAGCTATAATTAACCTCCTCCCCAGTGGAGACTGAGCTGCTTTTCAATCACCCACGAGCTGCCCGGCGTAGAAAGGCAGTGTCTTGAGCAGGAAAAGCTTCATATCTGTTGATAAATAGGGGCCATGATCTTCAGCAACCAGGTACTTGAATACAGAGAACGCCGGCAGACCTTGTGCTCGTTTATATCTGGGCACAGGCTGAAGTAGGTAGTGTTTTATGCTGCCTTCATCCATGCAAATGGGGAGCTCCGGCCCGCTGGCGAGGAGCTCAGTGAGAGATAGATGGGAAATCACTTAACTTCCTGACATTTCCAAGCAGTCCCAATGAGCTTTAGCTGTTATTTTATTACAACCTCAAGGATAAAGGTGGACAAAGCACTTTTTCCTACCCAAAATATCTATTAATGCAGCTCTGTGCATGATATTCCATTGGGTAGGTTGTGGATGATGCGTGACTGGGAGGCAAGCAAGTCTTTTTAGACAAAGGGTTGATATATAGAGCTGATCGATGTCAACTCAGTCACCTACATTGGGATAGATGGGTGCAAAGGGGTGTTGGTGCTAAAAAATGGGTTGAGGTGCCCCAAACTGGAGGAAGATGGATCATGGAGGGAGAAGGAATGTTTGGGAGGGAAGATGGAGTGAGATGCTGGCCAGTGCAGGACATCACATGTTGCACCTTTGGGAATGCCGTGATCCCGATTACTGGGTTAGGAGGCATCAAGCTCAGTGTGATGTCTGAGGAGGAGTAAACCGGGCTCTGGGGAGGAGCACTGAGTGAGGAGTGTTAAACAGAACAAAAAGGATAATGAACGCCGCTGTTAGAGCGCCTGTCACAACTGCTCAGGAGTTTCATACTGTGCAATTTCAGAAGAGAGAAACATCTTTCTGTGCTGATTTCTGGTGTTTTCAGAGGAAAACAACCCCGTGCCCTCAGTGCTCATCTTCCACTTGAGCCTTTTGAATCCCTTTTGTAAAGGTGGGGGGAACTGAGGCACCGCATTGCACAGGCAGAGCTGGGGGTGAGGGTTACATCTCCGACCCTACGCATCTATAAGGGAACCATGCAATCTTAGTTTAAGAAGCCCACATAGCCTCATCTTGCTGCAGAGTGAACGTTTAGGTCAGGACAATCTAATTCCTTTTAAAATCCTAATACTATCATTGTAATTGCAAATGTTTCCATTAGGAACTCTCACTTGGGAGCCCGGCACATGCCTGTAAAGTGGGGTTTGGTTCCTGCTTGGGGGCAGTAACAGGAAATACTTTGTCCCCCTTTGTTCCTTGAGTTGTAAAGCCAGCTGCTTTTCCTTAGGGAGCCTCCAGAGAGGCTCTACAGCCCTGTAGGATGATGAGGAGTTACAAAGTGCCTTGGTAAATGCCACCACAGCACTCAGCTGCTACGCAATGTGGATTTACTATTGCATTATCGGGTTATTATTACAGAGGGGAGATTTAGATTAGATATTAAGAAGAAACTATTTACTGTGAGGGTGCTGAGGCGCTAGCACAGGGTGCCCAGAGAAGCTGGGGCTGCCCCATCCCTGGCAGTGCTCAAGACCAGGTTGGACATAGGGGCTTGGAGCAAGCTGCTCTAGTGGAAGGTGTCCCTGCCCGTGGCAGGGGGTTGGAGCTGGATGAGCTCCTTTCCAACACCAGTATGGGATCCTATGGATTTGGTTTCCTGCTCTTTTGCTCCAGGCCAGGCACTGAAGGCGGTTGTTGCAGCAGCTGGGCAAGCTTGGGGGGGACAGGGATTTGCAGCCATTCCCTACGAGCATCCGAGCCCAGACGAGATGAGACGTGAGAGGTGTTGCCAGGCTGTCGCTTTAGCGTCGCCTTCCTGCCACGCTTTAAATTCACCAGCAGAGAGAATTAGCTTTCCTTAAGTGAGTTATTGTGTCTCCGAGTCAGGGCTCTGCTTCCCGAGAATAAAACAAAACTCTCTGGAGATCCAGCCTTAATACCACCTGCCTGGAAGGCCTGATAGAGGACTTAATGCCAAAATGAATATTCATCCTTTGTGGTGGCGATTCTGAGCCAGCTCTTCGTCTTGGGCGGGGGGGGATTAACCCGCTCCTGGAGGGGTGGCTTTGAGATGGGGAGCAGAGAAGGGACCATCTGTCCCCAAGTACCCATACCCCAGGGCTGTAATCCTAGACTCATCGAATGGTTTGGGTTGGAATGGATCTTACAGATCATCTTGTTCCAATCCTTTCTATGAGTAGGGGTGCCTTCCACTAGACCAGGATGCTCAAAGCTTTTCCATCAGGGGTGGTGAGAGCTGACTTAGGTTGGGAGAGGGCAGAAAGAGTGATGCTGCTTTCCCCATGTGCTTCCTTCTTTCCCATCCTGCAATCCCTCTATGAGCATCCTGGATGCTTTGCACCTTCACATCTGCCACAAACATCCGTGCTGTGCAGGGACTGATTCTCCAACTGCAAATATTAGGGAGAAAACAGCAGGAACCTGGTCCTGGGTAGCATCGCTCCTTGCAGCCTAGTTATCCCTAGGAAAAAGCCCTGCCAATCCCTGCTGAAGCCGCAGGAGATAGATGGACTTTGTTATGCCTTGTTTAAATAACAGTTTTGTTTTTACAGCAGCTAATCTCTCCAGTTCCCCTAATGTGTTGTTGCTCAGTGATCTCCACTGGGGATAATTGGGATAGGGCTGGGATTCAGTGCAGCTCCTGCCCCCTCGCCAAGCGCCAGAGGATTTCGAGCACATCACAGGGCACTTTTCCCTCTCCCAAATCACAACCTGTGCAAACTCTGCCCTAATCAAATCTATCAAGGCCCAATTTAGGAGTCTCGCTGCTGTCTGTTTATCAGGGAAATGGACTCCAAATTGGCCCCTTTAATGGAAACCCAGCTCTCACCCGAGTGTTTGAATTAATGGCACTGCCTGCTGTGATCCGGCAAGTTGGGCATTTGATTCCAGTGACAGGAAATTGCCATAATTTCTGCTCTGCACTCCTCTCAAGTGACACGAAGCATCATTCCTCTTCCCCCCCCCCCCCCCCCCCCCCCACCTTATTTATTTATCTGGGGAGAGGTTGGCATTGGACAGGGGTCCTTTTCCCTACCCAAAGCAGCCGAGGGGTTGTCTTGTTATCATGGCAACCCCTGCTTAGCAGCAGACCTTTTGTATACTGGAAGAAGGAGAGAAAAGGAAGTGTCTAGAGGAAGAAAAGAGTGGTTAGGAGGAAGAGAAAGGGGGTTAGGAGGGAAAAGGATGGTTTGGAGGGAGAAAAGGATGGTTAGGAGGAAGGAAAAGGGTGGTTAGGAGGAGGAAGAGAATGGTTAGGAGGAGGAAAAGGGATGGTTAGGAAGAAGAAAAAGATGGTTAGAAAAAAGTAGGAAAAGGATGGTTAGGAGGAAGAAAAGGGATGGTTAAGAAGAAGAAGGAAAAGGACGGTTTGGAGAAGGAAAAGGATGTTATGGAGGAAGAAAAGGATGGTTTGGTGGAAGAACAGGCTGCAAATAAGATCTGAAGGGCTGATTTCAGAAATGGGACTGTTGCTGCAAAACGAGGGCTTCTCTGGTATGATCAAGCTAGGAGAGCCAAGGGGTAGCCCAGGAGATGTGGGATTGCTGGGGATGGACCTTCAAGGAGCACTGGGGTTCTTGGGGCGCCATCCCTTGCGAAGCATCCCTCCTCCCTGATCCATCCCCTGCAAAGCAATGGGTTGGCTTCTCCTGGCAGAGCTCCTCATCCCATAGCAGGGAGGCTTCTCCTTGGGTGACCTCCTCTTTCACAAACATCTTTGCTGAGGGTGACCAGCTTCTTAATTTAGATGCCTGAATCCAAGCATGCAAATATCCCACCCCACGCTTCAGATGCTGCGGGTCAGAACTGCTCATATCCATGCCTGAAGGTCATCCTCATCCCCCTGGATGCTCAGTTGGGTTTGGTGCTCTTGTTTTTATCCCTTTCTTTCCTGCTGGCAAAAGTTATTTGGGGAGACTGAACCATCAGGGGCCTGGCTGTAAAACTGGGAGTATCTTGAAACTGAGGGAGGGTGGTGAAGATGTATGTGAGGATGTTTGTGAAGCATCTAACACTGTCACGAGCAGCAGCACAAGAAGGCTGAGGAGGTAGTGAATAATTTTCTCCTTGGAAGGGGTTTGAACAGTGTTAAATAAATCCTGGAGCCACCTGAGAATGAGGACCTGTGCTGGAGCCTGCTTTGGGAGGGGGATGCACCAAGAGCTGGACTTAAAGCCTGCTTTAATGTTCAAGTACTTTGTGCTGGTCACTCAGCATGTCTCTGGAATACAAAGCAAAAGGATGAGCTCTTGACATCTCTATCAGGGAAGGAAAGAGGCATGAAGTGGTGACCCAAAGACCCTGGAAAGCTGTTTGTTTGAACATTGGATGAACAATTCTTTTTCTCCCTTAAGGAATATTGTTTTAAGAAACGATGGCAGGATGGCAGTATAGGACAGCAAGTAGGATGTGAAGGATAGAGACTACAGGCGAGTTGTGAAATGTGTAAATAAGGCTTAAAAGAAAGAAAAACGCATGCTATGCACCTGCAAAGTTCCCATATGTGCTGTGGTGGTGAGTGCATCAGTGCCAGCATGAGCAGGTCCCAGCAGCAGCAGCTCAGACATTCACTCATGGGGCTCAGGAAGGAGAAAACTGGCTCCTGATCCTGTTTTCCCCTTGGAAAAACAGGGTCAAACCCACCACTGTGGGCTTGCAGTGGGCAGTGCATTAACAGGGTTGGCGTCTGTGAGGGAAGAGGTGGTTTATGGGGCTTGGGTGCATGTGTTGCATGGGTGCACGTGCTTTTCTGTTGGTGTGTAAGTACTGGTGAGGCTTGCAGATACCCATTTTGCTGGAATAATCATAGCATCATAGACTGGCTTCATTTGGGATATTAAATCTCCTATAGTTTGACCCCCCTGCCACGGGCAGGGACCCCTTCCACTAGAGCAGCTTGCTCCAAGCCCCTGTGTCCAACCTGGCCTTGAGCACTGCCAGGGATGGGGCAGCCACAGCTTCTCCGTTCAAGTCATCCCAGTGTCCCATCACCCTCACAGGGAAGAGCTTCTGCCTAAGAGCTCATCTCAGTCTCCCCTCTGGCAGGTTAAAGCCATTCCCCTTGGCCTGTCCCTACATCCCTTGCCCAAAGCCCCTCTCCAGGTTTCCTGCAGCCCCTTTAGGCACTGGAGCTGCTCTAAGGTCTCCCTTTAAGGAGCCTTCTCTTCTCCAGGCGCTGAACAAAGAGATGCCCCCTCTTTGCTCTGGGGGTTCTGTCTGCAGTTCTGCACAACTTCTTCACCCTTGTGTGTGTGTGTTGCCACCAGTTTGGCAGCACTGAACAGCACTCCACACTGGGGCTGAAGGCTGCTGTGCACTTGGGAGGAGAAACCCAAGGGTATCATTGATGCCTCAGCGTTAATTCAGGCCATGCTCCCCAAGAGGAAGGTTGCAGCTATCTCTTTCTGCCCCTCTTTGCCATCCAGCACCATCCTATGATCCCAACTGACCTTCTTAAAAGGGATCAACCGTGTCAAATGAAGAGATGAAGAGGAAAGGGAGGATCCAGGGGAGGGCGAGGAGGAGGAATGAAATTAGGAGCAGATATTAATAACCATGTTAAATATTTATCTGACCTCCTTTCACATGATCCTTTTTAATGGTGACCCAAAAAGCTGCTGTGCTAATATTCGCTCTGGCTTCTCCTCTCTGTCAAAGGCTTTGGGGCTGAGCAGGAAAAGACTTCTTTCTCACCCACCTTGGGAGGAGCTGGGCTGTGGCAGGGATCAGAGGAGCCTCGATTAAGTAGTGATGCTGCTGACCATGGGGATTGTGATGGGAGCAACTGGCCTTTGGGGAAAATGAATCATAGAATCATAGAATAAAGTAAGAATCAATAAAAAGGGTGATGGAGCAAAGGGGTGGGAGAAAAAGTCTCTGGGAATTGCAGGGGATTTTTTTGGCAGCACCTTTGCACATCTCCCTGCACCCATCAGCCTCAAAGGGGTAACCCTGAGCTGAATGCCATGAGCCCCTGAGCATTCCATGGGCTTCTCCAGCCATCCAGGCAGTGCTGCTGGGGCATTCTTGGCCTCCAAACCCTACCTTGCAATTAGGACTTCCTCTCCTATCCCACTTAAAAAGGCAAAACCAGCACAAGTTCTTTGTCAAGGCAGCTTCTAATTAACATTTGCTGCAGACATGGATGCTGATCGCGTTCTCCTCCTGCCTTAGCAGTGCCCATTCACTCTGATGGAGGGATTCAGTGTGTTTGCTGCTTTAATTTCTTTATTTTTAAGCAGCCCTGCTTGGAATGGCCCCAGGCATTTTGAGCTACTGCTCAGGGAAGCACTGCTACCTTTAAAACCAGGCTCAGAATCTCCAGGGCCAGGAAGCACTATCAGCTCAGTGAATTACAGGTGAGGTACCAGTCATTAGGGAGGGTTTGTAAATTCCTGCCGGGTTTTCCTTCTCCGTGCCTGAAGGGCTATTGTGTTTGAGTGCAGAACCGTGTGCTGCAGTTTGACCCCTTCATTTGAAGATGAGAGCAGGGAAGAAGCAGGGTTTTGGTCATGGCTGCGGTTAAGTTCTCCGAGGCAGGTCTGAGCTGGGGTGAGGGGGAAAATCAGGAATAACTCAGTGTAATTTTATGCAGGGAGCTCTTTCCTCTCTTTCTGAGCACGTATTTGCTGCTTTTCCATTTAGCCCTTCAGTTTCCTTCTCCCATCAGCTCCCGAATTGGGGGAGCATCGCCTGTGCATCCCAACAGGTCCGTGTTTTCCGTCAACTCGTCAGCTTTGCCTTTTGCTGCTCAAGTGCCTGCTGTGCTTTCGCTCTTGTTTTGGTGGCTCAAAGCCCATAAAAGCCCTTGAAAGCCGATGTGGAAATATCCTCTCATATTCTACTATTTGTCTTTTTAAAGGAAACTGAATTCATTAGGAGCAGAACTGAATACAGGAGTGGGAATTTTCTAATCTCACCACCATCAGCCCCCCTGGGACAAGCCCCTTTCAGTTGCTTTCACTAGATTCCCTGAGATGTAATTTGTGTTTTCAGTTTAAGCACCAATTAAACAAGAGCTTGGCCTCAGTTTCCCCTTTGCAGGATGGAGCTGGTGGCACTTAGCCAGCTCTTTAAAGCCTATCTGAGATCGAAACCTGGTGAGTCTTTCCCTTGCTTCAGCCTTTTATTTCCCCCATTTTTGGGGGGTTAAAGGAATGGAATTAGGGATGAAAAGTGGCATTTGAGGCCAGTGTCGCACAGGACTGTTGGTTTTGCATTTCTGAGCTTGGTTTGGACGGAAAGTGCTGCTGAGAGTCTTTAGCAAAGTCCCTATCACCACCGCCTCTAGCAAAAGAGAAACGCCTTTCATCTTCCTAAATGTAATCCTGTTGTAGAACAGGAAATTCTCCGCTGGTCAGAGAGGATATTAAGATGCTTGGCTCTGAAAAAGTGTTTGAAATTATCACCATTAATCTGGAAATGATTATTGCGGAGTTCAAGCGGAGGAACGTGAGAAATAAAGTTAACCTGAAGTGTGTGTACGGTGAAAAGTAAATTGGATTTTAAAAAAGCTCTTGTTTCCCTAATGGAAGATAAGATTAATGGAACAGCTCGGGAAGGTAGGGAAAAAAATGCTCATTCCAAACTAGCAAAGCAACTGGTGTTGAAGAGGTTTGGAAACCTCCCAGTTGAGGTGCTCTCCCAGCATATGCTCTGGGCAAAATCACATCCTTCTTATTGCACTAAGAGCACCCCAAGTCAGGCAAGAGGAACGGTGGGGACGGATGTGTGGGATCAGAGAATGGTTTGGGTTGGAAGGGACCTTAAAACTCATCTAGTTCCATGGACACCTACTGCTAGACCAGGTTGGTCCAAGCCCTGTGCAGTCTGGCCTTGAACACTGCCAGGACGGGGCATCCATCATTGAAAGTGGGCTACAGACACTTGATTTCATCTTAAATTAGTGTAAGAGGGGCACTTAAGCCTTTCTGATGGGCAAAGCCAAGTTGGCCAGGTCTGGCCTCCAACAGAGGTGTGCTGATGCAGAGGAGCTGGGAATCCCCATGTGTGGATGTGAGGCTTCCCCCAGAGCCCCCTTCTGAAGGTTTCTGGCATTAACACGGATTTCCTTGCCATCATCTTCAACCACGTTTGGGTTAGTTTGGGTGATGGGTTTGGGATTGGAACTAGATGATCTTTGAGATCCCTTCCAACCCAAACCATTCTGTGATTCTATGGATGTTTCCTTAGGTCTGAGCTAGAGCCGCCTTGTGGTCCTTGGAATGGGAGCTGCAGCTGACTTCTATTTGGCAGCTGCAGAAAGCCACATGTTGAAGAGGAGAGCTCTGGAAGGAAGTGGTTTTTGCTTGTGTTTTGAGGAGAGAGAGAGGAGATTATCTCTGATCTTCCCCTTTTGCTGTCAGTCCTGTCTCAACTTCGTTGCTGTGAACTCTCTCTGGTTTATTTTTCCTAGCTTTCTTCTCCGATTTGGATCTGAGGGAGCTGTGTCTTGCTGACACCCACCGATTCCTGATAGCACCACAGTAATAAATCCTGGCGTCTCATGCCTCTTTGATCCCTGTTGATGCTCCTGTCTTTCATGCCCCTCATACCCCTGGCCACGGGGCCGTAACCCCTTGTCCCCACACATACCCCGCGGCCCGTGTTTGCGTTGGCAGAAGGTTAACGCCGACGGGGTTTCACAACTTTTGATTTATTGTCTTTCAGCATTCATCAGTCTTTTCTTTAAATTAAAACTCCCTCCAGATGGGGTCTGTGACACAGATTTATCGATCTGCAATAAAACCTCCCTCATAACCCGGAGAGCTGCCCATTCATCTTTCAGTGAAGGAGGGATCATTTCTCTGTGGATGTCCCAACAATGAAAGCGAGCTGCTAACTTTTTCCCTCTTCTACCTGTCGGGTTTCCTCTATGCTTCATCTCAGCGGCAGACAGGAACAATATCATCTTTGAGCTAGCCCTCATACACCTTCTATCTTTAGGTGCTCAAAAGGTGATGTAGTGGCAGAAAGGTCCCAAGCCATAGGAATTTATTATAGATACTGTAAGTCCTAACGTGGCTTCTGTCCTGACTCTCACGGGGATGTGCAAAGGGAGAGAGTAATGGCAATAGGTTGTGGGGCTTCTCTGGTGTGTGAAACAACAACGATTAGTTACTGAAAGAAACTAACAAGATAAGGTGGCTGGAAGCTGTAATGATCTCGTTTGTGACTTCATTATTCACTTGTGGGTTTGGGGTTTTTCCCCCCAGAAGCTCAATTTCCTCACTTAGAAAGCCCGCGCCTGAAACTGTTGTTGCTGGTGATGGGTTTTTACTCAAGTTTGGGGTTTTTAGTGATGCAATCCCACCTTCCAATGTGGTTTCAGTCTTAGGCCATGGGTTGTTTTGAGGAGTGCGTCCAGAAGAGCAAGTGTGCGTGTGAAATACAAAATGCGATGTGAAAATAGTGATTTTCTGCAATTTCAGGCACATGGGCAAAAAAGAGGTCCCCAGAACAGACATTAAAGTCTAGGCTTGCCCAACCAAACTCCTCATCCTGAGTTTCCCACTGCAGAAAGATGAAACTGAAGTAGAAGGTGAAAATTTAGTAGCCTGAAGCCAGCCTAAGTTGCATTTATGGTGTAAAGCCTGGTCCTTGGCTTGATAGCCCTCATACTGAACGTCCTCAGCAGTCACGCAGTGTCACTTGTTCTTTGGGAAGCAAATGGGATTAGGGAAGGATCAATCATTCTGACACTTGAGAGGGGGTTTTATAGGTGCCTCAAAGCACAATGTTGCATGAAGCAGGATTATGGTATGTCTGACCAAATTGCTTGATGTATTGAGTGTACATAAAGACGACTGCCTAAGCCTGTCAGATGTTGGCTGTGATGTGAAGGATGACTTTGGGTAACCATGTTGACCGACCTACATCCATCAAGGTCACAATCATTCCCAACAATGTCTCTTCTGATGCTTTACTTTAACTCCAGAGATGGTCAAAGCTGTGCCAGCAGCTGCTTTGAAGGATGTGGGGGAGAAATGCAGAGAGATAAATGGATGGATGAAATGGTCCAGAAAGACCCAAGAACCAGACAAGGGGGTTAGTGCTGCCCATGGATAGTTCAGGAAGAGCTCTGGTCTGGTTGAGGGTGATGAGAAGAGGATGGGCAAGCGCTGAGTCAGATGGGAAAGCATCATCATTTGTCACCATAATCAGGAAGCCAGGCTCGAAGGTTTTAATCACTGCGCACGGAGCTGGAATGCAGAGCAAGTTTATGGTTTACAGTGAGCGGACTGACACAGCTGATTGATGTCAAATATGTCATGATGTATATTGTAAAGCCAGGAGATTTAATGGTGTAACTCCATGGTAGTCTTGGAAGTGAAGCGCTGCAGAGGAGGGAGTGATGGATGGGCTCATTTACATGTAAAATTGCCAATGGCATTGACAGCACTGGTATGTGGAAGGAAGATAAGAGCGAGGCAGTGAGATTCACTCTGACCCTGGTATTGAAATATTAAAGTACAGCTGTAGGATCATCTGGACTTTGCAAGCTGAATGCATGTCTGTGTGTATTTGAGCGTATATATACACTTGTGCTTACGGTTATAACTACGTGCCCAGGATTCCAGACAGCTCCATGTATTATCATCAGCTCTATGCTCGGGCAAAAATAGTTTGTGCTGCTCCTACATCCTTGAGCTGAGCTCCCAGTGAATCCAGTTATTGCTTAGCTTTGGAGAAACCTTGGTCCCGATGCTTTTGGGATGCTTTTGCAGAGCACGAGCAGCCAGTTTCATGCTGGCAACCAGGCTCAGAAGATCTTGCTCCGGGCAGATGCAGGTGGTAGCCTGGGGTTCAGCATGTCCCACAGCACAAGGCTGGGTTTCCAGCTCCAAAACACCATTAACCCACACTTGAGCATTCTCCTGTTGTCACTGCTGTGTGTCAGGAGCAGGACTGGTGTAGGAGTTGCATTTTGTAGCTCAGAATCTCCCTTCTAATTTTAGCTGACTTGAGGGGAGGGTGGAAAAGGGAAGCAAGAGGGAAATTTGGGCTGCTGAGGTGATTCAAAGTGAATGTGGCAGAGCAGAGCCTAGCCTAAATAAACTGTCAGAGGATGTTTTGTTTTCATTATGCCTGCTGCAAACCCTTAATATTCCTGCTTGAGCTCTGTAATGCCATCCTCAACTTACTTCTTTAGGATAATGTCTCGTATTTGGTGAGCTGCTTGAGAGGAGCCTGGGGAAAGTCATGAGGAGGAGAAAGCCTTTTGCTTTGGAGAGGGATACAGCCCTCCAAGAGGTTGTAGACCCGCATTTTGGGTGGTTTTATCAGGATTTAATTCTCCTTTGAACCTCTCCAGCTTAAAGCCTATCTGCTGTCCCCCAGGGCAGGGTACCAGTCTCTGGTGCAAATGACTCATTCGAAGCTGATGGGCTTATCCCCAGGATAGGTCATCGTGCTGAAACACTGAGGACTGAGAAGTGAGGGAAAAGAACATCTCCCTCTGCTCAGGCTGGCTTGGGAAGGATGCAGGAGCATCCCGGGAGAGGATGGGTATGAAAGAGGTTATAAAAGGCCTAATGAGGGTTACTTACATGGGATTTACCTTCATCCACTTGTTCCCTGTCACCTTTGATCCCATCCCTCATTTCAACCTACTTGACAGGCAGCGGAAGGGCCTCAATTGGAATGTTTTTCAGAGGTAGGTTGACAAAGCACCAACTGAGCTGCCCCTGATAGAAACACTTAAGAGGCTTTGCAGGAGATTAAGTGACTCTGTTTTAATCTTGCCTTCATGGAGATGTGTCTTGGGTCCCAATGCACTGCTTGGGGCTGCAGGTTCGGCCTCTCTCCCCATCCCTGCCTGCTGATGCTCCTGGGATAGAGGGACCAAGTGGAGCAGGAATGCCAGTATGCGAATGCTCTTTCCTTAAATCAAAAGCTTCATGTTAAGCCCATCCCATGCAAAGGACTGTTTTGTTTCATTTATGAGCTGTGTTGTCTTTGGACAATGTATAACTCACAGAACAGCCATATATCTGAGCCAGAGTTGGAGGCAAAGGGTGCTCTGTTAAGAAGAACAGTTTTGGGGGTGAAGAGGGAAGGATTTAGACTTTCTTTGACTTCCTGAGCTCATTTAGGTGCTTATCCCAAATCCTTGGAAGATGATGTGTGGTGTGAATCCCATTTTCCATTAACTCTAACAGAAGAGAGAGGTCTTTTCTGAGCAGAACTAGGGATTGCAATACCAGATCAGTGCAGTGTCCTATCTCTGAAAGCTGCCAGCAGCAGATGCTCAGGAAAAAAAGTAATAGAGAGTGATGCTGGAGTAATATATTTTATCTGGGAAGCTGTGATGGGGACTGCGCAAACAATTATGCCAAACCCATCCTTGCCCAGATGGGTTCCTGAGATAAAATAGACACTCACCAGTATTTGAAATGCCTGTGGGAGGACTGGAAGGGTCATCTCTGTCCCTGTGTAGCTCCAAGTGTTAAGAAATGACAAAGGAATAGAGAAGGGTTGATGATGGATTGTTATTTTCTTGCAATTCCCCTGTGTGCCGCGTTGAATCTGTCTCCAGGAGCAGGAGCATTGGCAAAAATCACTGGAAGTGCCTCACATAGCATCAGTGCTGAAAAATAGAGTTTTCTTCCTATGGAGGGGTGTCATGGGGGTGGTCCCTGCTCTGGGGAGCAGCAGCACATCTCAGCAGTGTGCTCATCCCTCCTTGGCCTTTGCTTCAGCCTTCATCGAACCGTAGAATGGTTTGGGTTGGAAGGGACCTTAAAGCTCATCTGGTTCCAACCCCCTGCCATGGGCAGCGACCACCAGGTTGAAGAAGACCTCAAGGGTCATCAGATACAGCCTCTTCCTTAAGAAATATCCTTCCATGGTCCCAATCCCCCCCCCCCCCCCCCCCGGCTTCATCTCAGCTCCCCCCTTTTCCCTCTACCACATCCCAGTGGCACCCAAGCACCCGTCATCCCTTCACCATGAAGCTGAGGCCACTTCTTGCTTGTTTATTTTCATTATCATCTTTCTCCCTGGCAGTCTCTGTTAATGGGATTATGCGTGCTGTTTGCTGATGTGGATGCGTTTGCCACTTCCTCTCCCTTTGAATTTCACCCAGATAATTGATTCCTGGCTCTTCCTTGGCACTTGCTTTTGCGGCACGGGGTGTTATTAGTCCCTCTTTGTTTCATTGCTGAGCAATGAAGCCTTTACAAGGCAGCCTGAGCAAAAACAGTTGTTGAATCTCGCTTTCTTGATTAAATAACAGGGGATTGAAGGCAGCTTGAAACCCTTAGAGGGATGTAATAACATCAGCAATGGCTTGGGAGCAAAGTGGCTCCTTCCCATCACCAAGAGGTTGGGTGGATTATTCAGGGCTCCATTGCTGGTCATCCACCTAAGTTGACTCTGGCTGATATGTGTCTATCCATTTATCATAGAATCCCGGACTGGTTTGTGTTGAAAGGGACCTTAAAGCTCACCCAGTTCCAGCCCCCTGCCACGGGCAGGGACCCCTTCCACTAGAGCAGCTTGCTCCAAGCCCCTGTGTCCAACCTGGCCTTGAACACTGCCAGGGATGGGGCAGCCACAGCTTCTCTGGGCACCCTGTGCCAGCGCCTCAGCACCCTCACAGGGAAGGATTTATTCCTTGCATCCAACCTAAATCTCCCCTGTTCAGGTTTGAACCCATCAGCCCTTGTCCTATTGCTACAGTCCCGAGATGCTGGGAGCTAAGGGTTTGATCCTTTCCTGTTCTACCCATGGGGAGCCTGAGGATGCATTAACATTCATGGTGCTGGTTGTGAATTTCCTTTCTGCCGTGGTTGGTCAGGAGGTGATGATGGAAGGTGGCTGCTTCCTCTTAAGCTGGGACATGCTGATTTAGGGATACCAGCCTTTCCAGGACAATAGGGCAGTTTCAAAGGAGTGCTTGAAGAAAATTAGGAAATACAGGGAAAATGAAAGCATTTTGCAAGGTTTTAAAATAGAATTGGGGGGGGGGGGGGGGGGAGATATTAAGGGGAAAAAAAAGAGATTTTTTTGGATCAAAGTAAAAACTTGAGGTGTAGCTGAATTTTTCCTTTAGTTCGTAAGGAATATAGTTGAAATGGAAAGATCCTGTTGAGTCTGGCCCAATTGTTACTTGAGTTTAAGTGATCTGAGAACTGTGGTTTATGATTCATAGAACAGTCAGGGTTGGAATCTTTAGGGCTTCTCCCCCCTCTCCTTCCCTTCACTGGAAAGGGCCAGCTTTCTTCAGACTGGAGATTACCCCAATGTCACACAAACAGCCTAAGCATGGAGAAAAATCCATTTGAGCTCAAGAGCAGCTCAGCTCCATCCCTGGCAGTGTTGGAGGCCAGGTTGGATGGGGCTTGGAGCAACCTGCTCTAGTGGAAGGTGTCCTTGCCTGTGATGGGGGGGTGGAATTGAATGATCTTAAGGTCGTTTCCAATCCAAATCATTCCATGATTCTATGATAACTCCATGGCAAATAAATCCAAATGATTCTTAAGCTGCTAGATTGCCTTTTGCTCCAGCATCCGGGCAACTGTAGGATGTACTTCCTCAATACACAGGGAACTGGCTCCCTTCTATTTGCGTAACTTCTTGTCTTGTTTTCTCCTCCTGTTGTCTTTTCCCTTCTTTTCATTTATTTTCTCTTCTCCCACTGCTTATTTTCTATTTGATTTCTGCTTTTTCCCTCCTCCTTCAGTGGCCTGGGATGTGGCTAGCATCAGTGAGTGATTTGTAGAAGGAATGAAATTGTTTAAGGAGGAAGAAACGCGACAACATTTTCTGTGCATCACCGTGTAACATGTACCTTAATAAAATAGAAGCACACTAAATGACTTATGGTGAAACCCCCCAAATTACCAACATGTCAAACACTATTAGTACTCGGATTTGTAGAAAGAATGTATGAACAGAAGAAGCTGTCCTTATTTTATTTCCCTTTTCCCTTTGTAAAGCCAATACCGGTCACTCACAACAGCTGGTTTTGGTGCCTTGAATAACTGATAGCAGGAAAAAAAGCAAGACCCATTCCCCAGCACTGTTTTTCACAGTGTCAGCGTATCAAGGTAATGTGTTCCTTGCTGGAGGAACTTCAGGTGTGTTCCTATATGTGAGCAAAAGTCTCATTTCTTTTGATGAGATTAATAATTGCTGATTCCACCCAAGAAGGGAGATGGGAGAGAATCAAAACTAAGGGCTGAGAAAGAGAAGTTCTGTGTAAGAACTGAAATCAAGGAAGGAAAGCTTTAATAAGAGGGCTTCCTAAAGGATGTGGTAGTTTGTAGCATCTTCAAGACTGTTCTTATTGTTGGTGGAGTTTGCCATCAGTTGGGTGGCCCTATCACTGGGGAAAGCCACCATGGCCCTTCATATTCAATAGTCTAAGCAGCTGGGTTAGAGCATCCAAGGGGGGATTTTTTCCTCATGGAAACCATTACTTTATGAATGGAAACTGCTCCTGTGATGATTACAGTTGAATTTACTGCGGTTAAATGTGGAAGGATGATGAGTTAAGCCAAGACATGAACTCATTTTATGTTTGGCCAACAGAACCCCGTGTCCACGTTCTCCATATTTGCTCCTGGGTGAATTCTCCGAGGAGCAGAGGGATAGAGCATGGCTCTATCTCTGTTGAAGCTGCTCTATTTTGCATGAATACATATTTGTTGGGCCAGCAGAAATTTTATATCCCATCAGCTCAGGCACTCAGCCTGGATGGAGGAGATGTGTGTTCAGGTCCCTGTTCCAATGTGCCTTTAATTATTTATCTGCAGCAAAATGGTTCAGAGAAGAGACTGAGTGAAAAAGCCAGAGGCCAAGTCTGTAGCCTGAGAGCTAAGAGGTTTAGTTGCCAAGAGAGGCTGTAGGGTTTTATTACTGCAGATAAATGGTGGGGTTTAGGGTTCATATGGGTTCTCTAGACTGGATTTTAGGGATTCCTCCTGGCAGATTGGGCTGGTTTGGGGGTGTTTGTATTTCTTTCTATAGGTGTTTTCCAAGGGCTAGAAAAAGTGGTGGTTCTTTGAAATGACCACTTTTTTCCAGGGTGGGATAACTCTTTCCTTTCACGTTATCTATAGGATCTCTATGCTCCTTGCTCCTCGTGTATCTTCTACCAGTTTCCCTTCTCAACTTGTACAATGAGGGTGGCGAGGCACTGGCACAGGCTGCCCAAAGTGGTGAATGCTCCATCCCTGGCAGTGTTCAAAGCCAGGTTGGACAGAGCCTTGAGCAACATGACCTAGTGTGAGGCAACACTGCCCATGGCAGAGGGGCTGGAACTGGATGATCTTAAAGGTCCCTTCCAACCCAAACCTTTCTGTGATTCAGTATCTGTCCCATAAACCCAGTCTCCCAACCTGTGGTGGTTGCAGGGATCCTGGGGCATCTCTCTGAAGACCTTTCCCCTAGCTCAGCTGCCAAAAAACTTCGTTGAGGCATTTGTCAAGCCATGTGTGTCCTGGACCAAAGGTCTGCAAAGAATTCATTTTCCCCTAGATACAGGCATTTAGCTTAAAGTGAGTTCATTAGCAGCTGAATTCGAACAAAAGGAGATGTTCTAGTCTAATAGATCCATGACTTGGAGATGTTTCTTCCATCTCTGCCTTTCCAGAAGTTCTGGGACTTTGGAGCTGTTGTGTAGCTTATCGTGGAGCCACCCTGTGAAGTCTATATGAATCCAGCAGTCAGAATCTCCTCCTTCACTATTAAGTGAGAAGGCAAAGTTTGCCCTCTTTGACCTTCCCCCAGGCAGACCTTCTACCAAAGGAAAGCTGTGAAGCTCCTTGACAGGAAGGCTGTGAAGCAAATTAACCAAGACAAAGTAGTCCTCATTCCTTTGAGGCTTATTCATTATTGATTTGCAAAATTACACTGCCCACCCCCCCCTACCCCCAACCCCTCCCCAATACCTGGGATATTTATACATAATTACCCAAATCAAAGCAATTGACTCGACTAGAAAACCCTTTAGCAAACACATTAGTTTAGGCATCTTCTTATTAGGCAATGATTAATAAGCAATAATACATTAATCGTGCAGTTAGTAACGGTAGTAAGGAAAGGTTCCAGCCTTCAGAAGGCTTTAGATTTGGTATGCAAATGGAAATAGCCTCAAGGTGCAGGCTTAGTCTAAATTTGAACAAGTTTAGGCTCCACATCAGGTCCCAGTCTACCCCTGCTTACATTCCAGCCTTCCTAAGCCTTTGCATTTGGTACTTACATAGAACAAAATGTAGGCTTGATCTAAATGTGAGCAAGTTTAGGCTTGACTTCAGGTTGAAGCCTACCCCTGCTTTGAGTGAGGGACTAGATGAGGTGATCTCCAGCGGGATCTTCTGACCTAAATGATGCCCTTGCGAAAGACATTCTTCACAAGGAGCAGCATCTCAGCCAAGGCACAGGTACCACCTTCCAGTGACGATGTCCTTGCTGCCTGAGCAGCCCCAGAGATGATGCTGACTTTAATCCAAGGCTCTTTGTCTTATTGTAGCTCCAACATAGAAAGGCACATTGGGGTGCAGCTTGCGGAAAGCCATGCGTGTAGTACCACGGTTTCTATTAAACAAAACTAAACTCCCTCTAAGAGGAGTTTTTCAGACAGGTTGTCCTAATATATTAACTTCTGTCTGTGTTTTGAATAGTCAATTTCACGGTGAAATGAGTTCTTAATAATATATTTACCACCTGGGAGAAATCTCCCAGCCATCTGGAAATGAGTGGGGATTTAGTGCCTCCAAATGGAGATTGGCTTCCTTTATTTATTTTGCCCATGTTTCTCCCATCCCCGCACTCCCAGATGGATCTCAGAGGATGCTTTGGGTCCAAGGTGACCATTGCAGCAGGTTTTGGGGTCTCTTGCCCCGTCTTTTTGTGGCATGGAGGTCTCAGGAAGCATGTGGAGGTTCTCTGTAGCTTCCCAGGCTGGAGACTGCTGTCAAGGCAAGATGGGGATGTGTCCTCTTCAGCATCCCCAGGCTAGGATGGCTTCTAGGACTCTTCATCAGCAGCTGTAGCAATAGGACAAGGTGGAAAGGGTTTAAACTGAAACAGGAGAAGTTCAGGTTGGATATAAGGAAGAAATTCTTCCCTGTGAGGGTGCTGAGGCGCTGGCACAGGGTGCCCAGAGAAGCTGTGGCTGCCCCATCCCTGGCAGTGTTCAAGGCCAGGTTGGATACAAGGGCTTGGAGCAAGCTGCTCCAGTGGAAGGGGTCCCTGCCCGTGGCAGGGGTTGGAACTGGATGATCTTTAGGTCCTTTCCAACCAAAACCGATCTGGGATTCTATGCTACCATGATTCTGTCCTGGGCACCCAGAGGCTGGTTTGGAGGAAGGGGAGTTTTAGAATCACGGAATGGTTTGGGTTGGAAAGGACCTTAAAATCATCCAGTTCCAACCCTTGGTTGTAGATGCTGGCAAAGCCGTACTGTTTTGATGGAGATGTCAGTGATACATGACCTAAATCCAGGCTGGTTTGTGTAATACATCTTTTAAACTCAGCTAAAATGGAAGCCAGATGCAAACCAAGCTATCCTTTGATTATGTGAGGGAAATGGTAAATTCATCACCACTTGAAGTCTTTTAAGCAAGACTGATTGTCCCTCTACAACCTGCCCGTTGCATCAGCAAGAAGTTATCAGGTTTGATAGTGTTTGCCTGAGCGCAAGGGAATAATCCTCCTGTTTGCTATAGGGCTTACGGGGTGAAATTGTGTGGCTTGACGTCTTCAGGCTGTCAGATTTGATTGTCTCTTCTGGCCTTTGACGTTGGGATTGATGGAAACTCATCTTGGCCTTTGTCTTGTGTCCTTATGTAGCTTCCCTATGTGCTAAACCCTCATCTTTTGCATGAAATTCCCACGTGCCTTTAGGGAACTCTGCTCTCAGGCCCTGCAGGAGAATTTGGTGGCTCCAGGGTTTGAAAAGCATTCATTTTGTTTGCAAAAGTGATCGAATTAGCATATCCTGCTCCCCTGCTTTAATACTCTGCACAGGTTACTCAGGTGACTTTAAATGGAGCTTTTTGCTGTGGGGTTTTGCTCAAAACACATTGATGGTGGTATCAAATCCCCAGAACAGCTCAGGACAAGCCTGCGAGCATCACTGCTGTCTGAATAGCTCTTTGCTGTCTAAACAATCTGGCTGCGGAGACGTGGCTAATCCGGTTGGTTTTAAGAGGCAAAATCTGTTCATTGGGAATGGTGGGAAAGCTCAGAATCAGGCTTTAAAGTGATGGGGTCAGCAGGGTTAGCACGCACCCGTCCCCCCATTAGAGCCGCTCCCAGTCTCTAATGCTGTTGTAGGTGGAAGATGATGCGATGCACGTTGTCCTTCCTTAAAGTGGCATAAATCTCCTTTGCATTTCTCCAGGGCTAAATGAGCAGAGGCAAGAGAGCCAGTCTCAACCCACCGTTTTCTGCAGCTCATTTCACCCCTCTACAGGCTGTAAAAGGGGAAGGGTTGAAGGTCCCCTTTGAGGTTTAAAGCAATAAGGTTTTGTTTGCTTGTGCCATTTATCCCATCTAGTTCAGCCATAGATGGCAGGGGATGCCTGTAGCAATGCACTCCTTTGAACTTGGTGTGCTCTAATTCAATGTAGACACCTGGTTGCTCCTGAAATATGTATGGGGCAGGGGGGGGAGGAAGCAAAGGAGCCCTGTTAGGAGCTGTGTTTTACACCCAGTTGCACCAAACCCCTGGATTTAGCTCTCCTTGAACTTGGAATTGGCAATAATTGAAGAGCAGATTTCGCAGCTGCTGTTCTGACATGATATTGCTGCTGGGTGTTATGAAAACCACTAGAGCTAGAAACCCAGTGCTCTATCCTCCTCTTGGAGTTTTAGCTTTCAAACATATGAAGCATCAATCTCTGGCTAGCGGCTCACGAGCTATCAGCTCCTACGATCAAGTGGAAAAGAGCATTTCAAAAGTGCTTAGTTACTGGAACTGTACAAATGCTTTCTGGACCAGTAAATGCTTCCATGTATTGGTCCCGGATCATGATTAGGAAGATAAAAATCTGGTCTCTCAGGAAGTACGCTGCCTCGGCTGCTGCTGTTGCAGGGATGTCAAACTGAACAGGAGGATGAGGAAGGAGGCAGGGCCTCCAGCATCAGTTACCTCAGCCCCTGGGGCTGCTTCTGTGTGTCTTGGGTCTTTTTTGGTTTATTCTCTATAGTGGCAAACAAGTAATTTTCTCTCTTAGTCTTATAACATGAAATCTTTGCTCTTGAATTTATGAATAGGCTGATTCCATCGTCCTTGTTGTACAGATCTCTCTCTAAGGTGCAGGGTCATTTCAAGACCATCAATGATCTCTGGGGTAGTAGGATGGCCAGATAGACTCCTAGGTCTAACTAGAAAGCATAGACAGTTTATTACTCTCTTATTTGTTGCTGTCAGCACCGTAACTGCCCTGTATTGATTGAGTGAGCTTGATCCATGTAAAGATGACATCATTGTGGCTAAAACTACAGCCCAAGTATATCTGCCCATCCTCCAGGAGTCCACCATCCAGTCCCATACTGAGTAAGCATTGCTGCAAGCATCGCTATTACACATTTAAGCACATCTCATACACTTTGTTTGTGATACTGCCATCAAAACTACCAATTAGACCATGCAACTGCTGTGATTTTACCTATTATAATGAGAATTGTGGGCTTGAACCTCCGCAGAATGATGTTTTGGCAGGGGGGGAGGATTGTTGATGTCTGTTCTAAGTGAGCTGCGTGTGTGCTACTGAATGTCAGATTCAGTATGTATGGTGAAGAACCCCATTTTATTGCATTGCTGGCTATTTGGGAGCTGTGCTGCTTCCTCGTGGTGTTCAAGGACAAAGCCGCTTGTGGCCTTTTGCTTTTCAGTTTGATGGCTGCCACTTGAGCAAAAAGCTTTTGCTTGCCAGGAGGCGAGTGACAGATTCAGTGGAAGGAGCAAGGAAAACCCCTCTGGAGACCCATTTCCTACCAACAATATGGGATGCAGGGCAAGATTTTTCTCAACCTTGTCCCCAAAGTGACCCCCTCGTCGCTGGTACCATTGGGTTTGAATTTCCACACGTGACATCACTGCACATGAAGCTTGATTTATCTTGGAAGTGATGGAAAAGGTCGGGATGTTTTAAATGGAACCCATCTTCCATTCACAGCCCATTTTCCATAAGCTGTTTTACTGGTGATGTGACATGATATCAATAACAATGAGGTTTCTCGCTGCCTGCTCTAGTTGTTTATGGAAAGGAGTTTCAGAAAACATATTATTAGAGAGAATAATGGATGGGCTGTAGGGAGACAAGGAAATAATTGCATTGAGGGGGCTTGAAAACATCATAAAGCCAAGAATGGAGTTTGGTTGGACTCTCATGTCACAAGGTCCCTAAGACTAAACTAATTCTCCATAAATCCCTGCAGCTCATTTAGGCTTAGGGGCTTTCTTCTCTACTAGATTGCTTTTCTCTCCCTTCTTTCCTTTTCTTCCCCCTCTTTTCTTTGGAAGAAACACCACAGAGGAGAATGGAAGTGAATAAAAGCCACCCAAGGCACAATTATGGTGATTAATTATCCGTTGGTATGTTGGTAGCACCTCTGTCAGGGGGCTGAGAATCCGCCAAGTACAGAACAGGAAACCCTAGCGATCCTTGTTGTAAGCCTCTTGAAGCTTGCTTTAAAAGGAATAAATACATATTAACAAATACAACCAACTAGAGAATTAAAAAGAGAAGAGTTGACGCAAGCTACAAGGGTTGACACTTGGATCAGAAATGTCGCCAGCACTTTTGCTGCTAAACTCACCTGCCTTTTGTTCTGATTTCAGTGTTTGCTGCTGTTAGGAAGAGCCAGAGCTGTTAAAGCAGTTAATTTATCAGCAGAACCTGCTGAAGTTGCTAAGAAATAAGTGTTTTCCTCTCAGGTACTGGAGTAGGAGGTGATGAAGGGAGGAATGGGATGCTCAGTGTGCTGGTGCTCCAACAGGACTTGGAGATCCAACTATGCACGCAGGAGGTGGGCACCTCAGTGCTTCCAGCTTGTTTCTCCTGCCCACCACCCCAGGCTGGGAATTCCATTTCCAGCCCTGAGAAAGACAGGGGAGAGCAAACATCTTCCTATAGTTTGGCTGAATGTTTCCCCTGCAGTGCCCTTCCCATTGGAAGTTTGGGATTGCTGTATCACAAAAGACCCATTGACTCACCATTCCACAGGGAAATTCAGAGGCTGGATGAAAGGGCCTTTTCTGCCTTAGGTGCAGGGTGGTGGTTGTTCGGTTTTCCAGGGTCTGGGAATAAAAAGGCAGCCTGGAAGCATGGTTTGGGTTGGAAAAGACCTTAAGATCATCCAGTCCTATTATAGTTATAATTATCACAGGATTAAATTGGTGGGAGCTGGTGGTTATACTTCCATAGGCTTCCCAGGGTCAAAGTCAGGATGTATGGGACAATTGATACTCCCTGCATGTGCTGCTTGTAGCATGGTTTGACCCCTTCTCTTCCACCTCTGTAGGTTTAGCATCCTCCCTTAGAGCAATAAAGACTCCTTTATGACTTGCAGGGGTGTCTGCACACCTACAGTGCTCCGAAAGATTCCCTCTGTTGGGAATTGCAGCCACTTTAAGCTCACCAACTCCATGTAATGCTGGGAGAATAATGGCTTTTCAAGTGATTTTTCACAGCTCAGTTGGTGGCCAGAACCAAGAAATAACATTGGCTTGGGGTGAACTGGGGAAAAAAAAGTAGGGAATTGTGGTTGGGGTTTGGTTTTCATGGAGTAAAGGCAGCGTTTCTGTCAAGCGGAATGAAACCATTTATGCAAACCTGAAAATAAACCCTGCCTTAGCCTTGGTTTAACCTTTCTATAAATGTCAATTTTGGGGAATGACAATGACATTTCAAGGGAGAGATTGAATTGTAACACGCGAGAAACATCACCGTGAGATGTTTTGACTTCTCTTCAGCTGCCTCCTCTCCCCGTTCTATTTATTTTCTGCAAAAAAAAAACCTCTTTGCAAAACCTGACTTGAATCCACACACGGTTTCAGTGCCTGGAAATGACATTTTCTAGCAAACACAGTGGAAAACAAAGAGGAGAATAAATCCTACAGCCCGTGCTCGCTCCTCGGTGCAGCCCCAGCCCTGTGGTTTTCCACACATCTTATATCTCAATAGCATTTGGATCATGGAATGGTTTGGGTTGGAAGGACCCTAAAGCTCATCCAGTTCCAAACCCTGCCACAGGCAGGGACACCTTCCATTGGAGCAGCTTGCTCCAAGCCCCTGTGTCCAACTTGGCCTTGAACACTGCCAGGGATGGGGCAGCCACAGCTTCTCTGGGCACCCTGTGCCAGCGCCTCAGCACCCTCACAGGGAAGAGCTTCTGCCTAAGAGCTCATCTCAGTCTCCCCTCTGGCAGGTTCAAGCCATTCCCCTTGCCCTGTCCCTACATCCCTTGTCCAAAGCCCCTCTCCAGGTTTCCTGCAGCCCCTTTAGGCACTGGAGCTGCTCTCAGGTCTCCCCTTCAGGAGCCTTCTCTTGTCCAGGCTGCCCCAGCCCAGCTCTCTCAGCCTGGCTCCAGAGCAGAGCCAGGAAAATCCTGGACTGGGAAAATCCTGAAGGACACGAGGGTCTTGTGCCCTCCCTGTGGCATGCAGAGTTTTTGCTTTTCCCTTTTTGCAACCCACACATTTTGCATTTATGACTTTAGCGCACTTTGGTGCCTGTCTGCAAGGCTGGAGGAGAGCTTTTCAGGGCCTGGTCATCATCTTAGCTGATGCAATGCAGTTACTTGAGTCCTCTGCAACAGAAATCAAGGTCTGAAGCCAAAAAGCAGGGTGTATTTATGGCTTCTTGGTGGCACCAAGGAAGAGCTATGAGTTAGCATCGTTATCTTTGTTCTCCCTGGGGTTAATGGAGGTGTGGGTCAGCCAAGTCACATCCACAGCCGTATGTGAGATGAGTCGGTAGCAGGAGCAAGATGCTGGCTCTGACTCAGGAGAGCGATGAAGTGCAAACCCTGAGTACTTCATCAGTCAGGCTATTGCTTAGCTGCTGGCTTACACATCAGCCTGTGCCCACGTGCTTTCCTGAGTCACAGTCTAGGAGGGGAAAAACGCTGCTCCTCAGCATCGCCATCCAAAGCGTCCTCCTTCACCCCCTTGTTTTTCATCTCCAACAGTGTTTGGACTGACTTTGGTGTCAGTCATTTGAAGGAGGAGAGAAGTCAGGTCGGCTCAGTGTTGCTTTGCTGCTTTTCCACCCCAAACTCCCTGCATGGTTTTCGTGCCCACCTGCAGAAGTCACTGCTGTGTGATGGTCCCGGGGATGCTGCTGTCTCCCACTGATGGTTTGGAATGCAGGGCAGGTAGAACCCACCCCGCTCAGCGCTCACCCTTATTTACAGCAGGGAAAATGAATGGGAATCAGCTTTGGAAGGGAGATTATTTCATTATCATTGTAATTGGTGCTTATAATTAGTTGTTACTCTGGCGTGTGATGTGCCCTGAGCACCGTGGCCACAAAGTGCAGGAGCAAAAAAGGAAAGGCTTTTATAAGGATGATGATTTTTTGTCATTAATTATGACTGCTGTTTGTTTTCTTGGCTATTTATCCACTTGCTCTTTCGATCAAGTAACCTCAGCCCGCTTGGCTTTGCACTAGGCAGATGGTAGGGCTTTGCCTAGCCTGGCTTTGGGTCAGATTCGGCTCTGCCGTCTGCCCTTTGGTCAGTCGTGCTGCTGTTCCCCCACAAGCAAATTGGGAATGCCGTGAGGAAAACTCACCGATGTCCTTATCAAGTCACTGCAGAGCAATTTAGGGGATTGGACTGGAAGAATCCGGTGGGGATTGGAAGAATCCAGTGGAGACAGATGAAGGGGGACTCTGACATCGCCGTGAGCCAGGAGATGTTGCTAAGGGACAGAACTCTCTTGTCAAAGCCAAATCACCCTAGAAAACCCCCAGATCTTTGCAGGCTGCCTGCTCCACATCAGGCAAAGGGCCTCCTTTGTGGTGCTGAAACAATAAATGGCCTTATCCTCATTAGCTGACGCAAGCTAACAAAGCCCCATTGATTCTGGTAGGTGCTTCCTCAGTGCCAGCGATGCGAGGGATGGGGTTTCTGACCCCACCGGCTCCTCCCGGCGCCTGTGTACATGTGGTTGGGTTTTAATGAGGGCTTTGGGCTACAAAGTGGGTCACTGCTTTCATCTGCTTGGGCTTTGCCCCCCCCCTTCCCAGCTCCCTCCTGCAGCAGAGACCCGAGGAACTCACCGCATGGTGACACAAGCCATAGGCTGATCCTGGCTGCGGGTGGAAGGCGATGGCCTTGTTGGGAGGGGGGTCCTGCTGAGACACAGGGCTGGAACCTGCTGAGGTGGCTCCCCACGGATCCATGAGCTTTGTGCACAGCCGTGCTTTGAAGCCTGAAACCTTGAGCACTTCAAACAGGCAGAGGACAGGCAGATGATGTATGGGAAATTAATACCTAACAGGGCTCAAAAATGTTCTCGGTGTCACCCTGACTCCCCTGCCCAGCTGAGCTCTATTTACTTTCATCCCATCCAGAGCATTTAGCACAAAGAGACCCCTTACACCCTTAATTTTCTAAACCACAAAGCCTTCCATTCCACTGCATCCAGCTGAAACACTCCCCTTTTTGCTCTCATTTTCCGGCTCTCTTTTGAAACCCTCCTCTCCCTCGCTGCAGCCTCTCAGGGGAGGAGCAGAATCCAGCAAAGTTTGGAAAGCAGAGCAGGTCATTAACCCTTTTGTGGCCACTTTGGTGCATGGGGAGCAGTAAGAAGCATCCTCCAGCCCGGTTGGTGCATGGGCAAAGGCACCGGTCAGCGCCCAGTGGAGGGTTTGTAGCTGGAACTCAGGATGCCTGAAATCTCATTTATGTCACAACAGGGGGAAAGCAAGTGCCATGGCACAGAGCAGAGAATCCCTCAGGAGCTCTTTGTATGGCAGGGATGGAGGATGGGGATGGTTTCAACATCGCAGCGCCAGCCTGAGCCCAGGTTTTGCTGCCCTCAGCCCTGCCCTGAGCTCTCAGCTGCACATTTCTCATCCTATTGCCTCATCAGTGGTTGGGGAATGAGTTCAGAGAGGGATGCTTGCACACTAAACGGGAATGCTGTGGGCTGGGAGAGACTGGAGATTCATATCCCAGCCCTGTGTGGACAGGGGTTGAGGTTATCCATACGATTATCCATGCTGGGTGGGGATTAAAACCAATGGAAACCAAGTGATGCTTCAAAACACCCCCAAGCAGATTTTCCCACTCAAGGGATAACAGCTCTTTAGTGCTGCCACGTTAGAGCTGGGTGTTTCTGGTGGTCTCCCCTGTGCTGGGCTGTGACAACTGGGCTGCTCATGTTGGCTTCTAGAGGATGCTGTTGGGAGCCTCTGCTGGGGCACAGGGTCCCCATCGTGTGATCCCTGTGAGAGCCCCATCAGATGGAGTTTAGCACAGCTAAAGCTCCAGGGCATGCTGGTGTTGTGAATGGGGAAAGGTAGCATCATCTATGCCGTGCTGGCTTCCTGGCATCCTGCTTTTCCCAGAGCATTTGATTGCTGCTATTTTATCATAAGAGGGCTTGCAAAGGGGTGAGGATGCACAGCAGATGTGCTCTTCCCCATCCCTGCTGTCCCAGAGCCTGGCATAAGGGTTTTAGTCTGGTGATGCTGATGCTGAAAGGGGAGAACCTCTCCTCTGCAGGGGCTGGAAGCAGGATTTGAACCCAGAGGATGGAAAGTCATTGCTGGTGCAAGGCTTGGGTGTTCTCCAAACACCACCTGGGGCTGTTGGGGTGCTGTATAGTGTCACACCATAGTACCTTTGGGTCCCAAGTGTGCTCTGAGAACACAAGAGCAGAGGGGTAGGGATGTGAAGGACATGACTCTGTAGCACGGTGCCTACCATGGTGCTCCTCGGCACTGGAGTGGAATTCAGTGGGTTTCACCTCCTGCTGTCCCATGAGAACCCCTATTAGCAACACTGGAGATCTCATGTATCCTTTTGGATGTGAGTTGGGATGTGTCACTCCCTGCCTCCTTCAGCCTCCATAGGGTCAGCTTACCCTGCCCCAGAAGGGTGGCTTTAAGCAGATAGGCTCACATCCCTGGCTGTGGCATCCAGAGCACTGAGCCTGACATCTGCCAGCCCTTGCAGATCCCTTTTTCCCTATGAGACAGCAGGAACCAGCAGCTCCCGAGCCATCCCTGCAAAGCTGGGATGTCGTCCATCACCCCGGGGCCTGATCCTCAGCTGGTGTAAGCTGGCACCGTGTCACTGAGCTAATGGGCCAGCTGCTTGGTTGGTGGCTGCTGCTGCCTGTCCCCAAGCATCCGAGCTCTTCTCTCCCTATTCTATTCCTCATTCTCCCTTTTAATTCTCTCCCCGTCTGTTCATCCCTCTGTATTCCCAAGCCGTCCTTCTTTTTCTCCACGAAGCTAAGGGGAGGAAAGGAGCAAAGCAGTCCAACTCAAACATTCTATCCAAAAAACATCCCTAAAATCTCACCAGGTTACATTATGCTCTAATAGACTTGAAGCCAATCTGCCTAATGCCACTGCAAAGGTCAATTAAATTCACCCTAAAAAATTCACTCCTGGCTCATTATCCATGTGGAAAATGAATTAGAAGAAGCACAAGCTGCCCCAGAGGTTTCTGATAGTTTCCTAATGAACATATCTCCTAATGAAAGAAAAGGAAAGAAAAGCATCGCCAAAAAGAAAACCCCATCAACTTTATAGGCATGTTTTGCTGGTCCAGTGGGAAGAGTTGGAATAACAACCCTGGCAGGGTGCTGTTGCCCACAGGGACTCACAGGCCACCCAGCAGCAGAAAAGGAAGCATTCAATCAAGTGACTGATTAATTGCAAGCTGTGACCTGAGCTGTTGGAAGTGGCAAGTTTGGAGGCGTTTTCAGGCTGAAGATGCTCAAATGAGGGAGACCTCAGAGCAGCTTCCAATGTCTGAAGGGGGCAAGGATGCTGGAGAGGGGCTCTTCATCGGGGACTGTGGTGATAGGACAAGGGGTGATGGGTTCAGACTGAAACAGGGGAAGTTCAGGATGGATACAAGGAAGAAGTTCCCTGTGATGGTGCTGGAACAAGGTGCCCAGAGAAGCTGTGGCTGACAGGGTCTTTAAACCCTTACACCTTTGGAGTTGGAGTCACTACTCATCAGATCTTCATCCTCTTTTGTACTGTATGGATCCAGCCAGGTGTAGGGCAGAAATAAAGGGAAAGATGTTCATTAGTCCTTTGAGCATGGATTCTGTTCTGCAACCCACTGTTCATAGTGCCTATAGTGCACTAGGAAAGGTTTCTTCGATAAGGATATAAACCACTAAAAACCAGCAAAGGTAACTGGAAATGAAATGAAATGAAGGGAATCAGAGGGAATAAAAGCGTAAGGATGATTTTGTCCAAATGAACGCATTCCCAAGGGAAGCTTAAATTTCATCACCATTCTGACCAGAGAGGACAGGTCATACCCCCTCCTAAAGGATGTGGGATACCTGGGGATCATCCTTGGCTGGATGGGGGAAGTTTAGTCTAAGTACCATAACTGAAACAGGTTGTAACTCCAGTCTGAGCTGCTGCTTTTCTTCCAAGACGCTGCTGGGAGTTTTCCTGCAGAGCTGCTGCTTTGGCACTGGGAAAAGCTTCAGGGAAACTTGGAGAGTGGGCAGAACTCCCTTCAGTTTGTCTTTAATTACAGCACGGGAAGGGCTGGTAATTACAACACACCTTTCCCTTGCACAGCTCCTCAGGTGGAATCAGCGCTGGGAAAGACGGATGCTAAGCAGGAGCGTGGGGTTTGCCAGGAATGCTGTTGTGTTGCTTGGGAATGAGTGGAGTGAGGCTGCCCAGATGGCAACCGGGTTTGTGTCTGGCAGAGGAAGCTTTGCAGAGCAGCTAGGACAGGGAATGCTGTTCTTCCCCTCTTGCTACGGGTATTAGGTGGGAGCGGGGGAGGCAGCGGTATGGTGCTTGCAATGTCAATTATTAGTGTGTTTAGTAAATTACTGAGTAAATTGGCCCTTAAAGTTCCCAACTGCGTGTCCTCTCTTGCACTCCAAGCCTGCAGCTGAGTTGTTTACACTCTTTCAGCAGGGAAGATGGATCAGCTCTGTCTCAGCTTCTGGATGTCTTGCAGAGAGGAGCCTGAGCTGATCCTCACGTCGCTGCTGGGCTGGGAGATGAAGGCAGGGTCATGCCCACAAATGGGGGAGCCCTCACCATGGCCTGAGTTAAAGCTGAAAGAGCTTTAACTTGACCCCAGGAACCTGTGTGTTCTTGCTATACACGTGTCCACGGGTACCCAGCGGGGTCGGTGCTGTTTGTGTGTGTGAGAGCATCTCCCATGGTTCTCCTGATTGGTTTCCCTCTATGTGCTTTTGCTCTGTGAGAGCTGTGCTTGGTGTGAGGAAGAACCACTGGCACAGGGAGGGGGGATGTTCTTGTCCTCCCTTTCTCACAACAGCAGGCTGGAGGAGGGGGGGGTAAAGCAGAAAGGCAGGTATCCATGTGATGGGGAGGGAGGAGGATGCTCTGCCGGCTGTGGGAGATGGGTGAACTAATGCTGAAGAGACTTGGCCATGGTCTACTGCTCCATAAGCCAGCCTGGGGAATTCACTTCCCTCAATATCTTTACCCGTGCCTGATTAAATAGCTGAGAGATCCTTGCACATGAGCCTTAGGGATGCTTCCCAGCAAGAACAACCCCGCTGAAGGGGTTTGATGCTCTTGGTAGGCTCATTTCAAAGCTCTGGGGGAGTGCAGTGAGGGTGATAGCAGGTCTGCTTGGCAGAGAAGCCGGTCCTTGTGTGCTTTTGGGTTAAAGCTGCTCAGGTTCTGCCCTTGGGACTTTCATTCTGGGGTTCAAATAGCACCAGGATGAAGATTTGGGGTTGAATTGGGACTGATCCCAGGCCAGCGTCCCTTTCTGCCCTGTCTGCTCTGCTCTGCTAGCTGGGATATGCACGCTCTGCTTTCCATTCCCAGGCATATTTTCCCTTCTGTGCATTTCCAAGTCTCCTTTTGCCTTTTCATGTGTACTGTAAAGGTCAGCCCATATCTGGAACATGCTTTAAATTTGCACAGAGAGCAGGGGGCAGGAAGAGAAGGGAGGGTAGTGCTGAGCTTTGCTGCAGAGGGAGCTTTGCTGCTTTTTTGGCTGTTTCTATGGATGGATGGGACACAGCCCCCAGACCCACCTGGAACCTGGGAAAACAGCCTTTCGTTAGCAGAAATCCCCCACAACACAAGCTGATTGCATTGCAACTCTGTTGGGTCTGTATCAGCCTTGTCCTTCCCCTCTCCTCTCCCTGGGGAGGATGCTCGCCTCCGTCAGCATGCTGCTGTCAGCTGGACCACACATCCCCTCCTCCTCCTCTGCCTCCTTCACCTCCTGCTCCATGCTGGGCTGGGTACCACACATCCAGCCTGCTTCCCCTTCCTGCTGCATCCTGCATCCCTTGCACTTTTCCCGGGATCACAGGGGGATCCAGGTTGGCAGGTCCAGCACCATGCCCCCTCTTATGTCCATGGCAGGCCCTTCCCTTGCCTGTCAGAGCTGCCTCCTCTCGCCAGGACCTGATGCTGCTTCGTTTCTGCTTTAATTTCGCTGCCGTTTCGCGACAGCCGCTGCAGGTCGGGAGTTACAGAAAGGTTATTAGTGAGTGATGGGTATTGACATCCTTAGCAGTGCCCTGACCCCATCAGTCTCGCTCTGTTCTTTGTCTTCCTTACGCTTGCCCTGGTTTGTGTGGGTTTTACGTTGTCCTCTCTCACGCACAAAGCTTGCTCCATCACATTTATACCCACAGTCGCAGCTGGCAAAGCAGGGAGGGAAGCACTGATTTCCCCTGGTTGAGTGCAGCCATAGAGGGAAGCTTTCATCCTCTGGTGGTTTTCCTATCCTAGAAACCTCGTGTGCTGCTTTTCCCCCCTTGTTTTCTTGATCTGTCGGTGCCTTTCCAAACACCCACCTGGGTTGTTTTGCTGGACAAACCAGTGCCCCTTGTGCAAGGGCTCGGCATCAGGAATAAACTCATCCCTGTTCCTATCCCCAGCCCAGCGAGTGCCCTCTGCAGACAGATACTCTGCAAGGATGAGAGCTGGCCTGGCAATGTGCACTGTGGGCAGATGCAGCCTGAGATCACAGAATCATTAGGGTTGGAAGGGACCTCTGGAGATCATCTGGTCCCCAGTGGATGCTCAGGAGGAGTTTGGGAGGAGGAGGCAGCATCTCTACCCAGTAATTTAAGGAAAGAATTAAAGAATCCTTATTTATTAGGTGCTGATGATGTACCCTGATGTTTTCCTGCAGTGCTTTGTAGGGCTCCTTTCATGATGAACCCCATAAACCCCAACCATGAATAGCTGCTCCCTGATGGGCAGATAAATCCAGGCCGGCAGCTCCCGGACCTGGCAGCCCATCACTGCTTCATCTGGAAGGATATAAACCTTTGCACAGGCTATTTGGAAATATGGCAAAGCTCATTTTAAGCATGCCTTATCTCTCCATTGAGAAGCTTCTGTGGCTTAGGAAGGCTGGGTTTCCTTCCCTCACACAGCTTGTCTGTGTCTTTGCTCCCTATCCCAGCGCTCTCCTTCCCTCGATGCCGCGATAAGCTGGCGTGACGTTATCAGATGTGCTGCAGCACTAAAACTCTCAGCACTCCAAACTTCTTTTGCTTTATTGTTGCATCCATAAAACTGGCTGGGAAAACTGCTGAAGCAGTAACCCTGCTTGGTTTTAAAGGCAGCTGCAAATCAGCCCCACTCTCTGGTGCAGTACTGAGCTGGTTTTATGAGCCCTAATTAAACAGGATCTGCCCTGTGGTCTACCTTCCACCCAGCCTATCTCTAGGATGGGATTTAACTGCTGGGGTTATGGTTCTGCATCCGTGGGCTTTGGTCCCCCTGGAAATAGAGTGCAATAGGATGGTGAATAGATTAAGGTGAATGGAAACAGCCTGTGCTAAGCTGGACATCACACTGTGTGTTTCCGCAAGGGTCTTAGCTGCAAAATGCACTTTGGGGATCGAGGCAGCCAAATTGAGGGCTGCAGAAGGATTGTCTGACGCTGGTTTGTGAGGCTGAAAAACGGGATTGGGCATTCAATTGGGAAATATTCATCTGGGAGGAGCATCTCTAGGATGTGGCAGGGTTATTGGAGGCTCCTGGGTACTGCTGCCTGTAAAATATTAGAGCAAAGGGGAGCTTTGGAAGCTTCAGGCTGCCTTGAGGCTGTCTGGTGTTCCCCAAGGATATGGGGATAGTTTTCCCATGGAAACCTTCCTGAGGTTTGCTTCTCCTGCTATTTCTTCATGGTTGCAGGATAGGCAGCTCAGTCCCTCTGCATCTCCTCTGCCCCAGGGGCTGAGCAAGAAGGGGAAATACCAGGTATGAGAGAAGCATCCCTGTCACTTGCCGATTTATGTGAACCCTCAGGTCTTTCCAAGAAAGCAATTTCTATGATATTTCTCTTGGCATTTGAAAGGGGGAAAAGTGTTTCCTTCATGTGTTCACTGCTTTTGTCCTTCACTTCCCTGAAACGACGTTGATTTCTCTGCCTGAACGAGTAAACCCTGCCTTACAACCCGTAAACAAGAGGTGGGGAGGAGAAGCAGAGGGTACAGATGCATAGTGCACATGGAGAAGGCAGCACAGGGACCCTACCATCGTATTTGCATGGCCAGGAGCATCTTTAGTGGTGTCCTTAAGGACATTGGGGTGTTTTGTGGTCCACAGGCTGGCAAAGAGCATCCTTCCGCGCAACTCTGTGTACCCAACTTTGGCTCCCATAGATGTGCCATCCACGAGCAACAGTGAAATAGCAGCAGCATCAAGGCTGGGCTTAAATCTTTACCCAGGCTCCATTTTTCTTTCTTTAAACGCTTACAGAATAAATGGAATTTATAATCAGAAACCATAAAATCTCTGATTTATGGCTCGTCTTGATGACAATATTTAATAACTCGTGTATATTTTATTACATCTTTTTAATGCCCTGTTGTGGAATTTTACTTAGGCATTTCACCCTCTATATCAACCTGTCGCAGCACAGATGGGCGGACTTTTTGCCTTGGGCTGATGATGGGGCCAAACGTGCTCTGGGCTTGGCTCTTTCCAGAGCTGCCGTCACTCTGTCCAAGCGTGGGGCTGGATGTCCAGCTATGGTCCAGCTTCTTCCGAGTGCTGCTCCCCACATTGCAGATCCAATGTTTTTCCCTGCCCAGGCAGCTCTTTTCCAACATCCCCAGCCAAGTTTTGGTGCAGGCAGGGAGAGAAATTCAACTGTAGGGGCCTCTCTTCCCTCCTCAAGGACTTTCTGCTTGGAAACGCGGATCTATTTAGGTTACTGCTCAAGTGCATTCTCCTCTGGAGAGCACTCCCTGCCTTTCTGGGACCATTAGTGCAAATTAGCTGATGCATCCTATCAGCCCCCAGCCTGCTGCACCCAGGGTACCAATCCTCTTCTCAGCGCTCACATGGGGAGGAGAAGCTCATAAGCACTGTAGCTGCGTTCTGGCTTTGTTGAAAAGCAGCAGCTCCCTCCCTGCATCCATCCATCCCTCCCTCCTTTCCAGCTGGCTTTTATAAGCGGCTGCTTCCCAGCCCTGTGCTGCTGGATACAGAGAGGGGAAAGGGGATGGGAGGCAAATCAGGGTGGATGTCACTTGAGAGTTGGTTGGACGCTGCTTTGGGTACCTGCATCCTGTTTAGTGCCAGCACAGAGACAGGTTGTGCTGCTTTCAATCTGGGATAGAAGGGACTGCAGGTCTGGGGCCACATCGACCTGATTTTAGCCTGGTTGAGCCTGGCAAAGCAAGCCAGGAGTGGAAGGAAACATCCCTATTCCTCCTGCTGAACATGGTGCGGTGGTTTGATTTTCTTGCTCCTCAAGAAGGCGGGTCCCCCAGCCAGAGCATGAAACGAGGGTGAGAGGATGGGGAAGGAGGAATGCTGTAAGCACAGCAGGTCCAGAGCTGGCAGGCACCCCTCAGAACGTGTTCATCACGTCTGTCCAAGGCTGGCTCTGCTGACAGTTGCTGCCCATCCATCCGGCGCTCCCTTCGCATCAATGCTCTTGGCAGGAGCCGGGCGGGCAGAGCAGCCATGTGGAGAGGAGGAAGAGCAAGCAGCATAGCAGCAAGCTCATGATATGTGGCTGCTGCAGGGATCAGCTTTTTTGGGGGGGGGCAACAGCAAAACAGCATCAGGTGTTTTTTGGGTACTGCACAATGAGGCTGTGGGTGAGCACAGGGGTTGTTGCCTTGAATGCTGTCCTCCTTCCTTGTCTTAAGACAAGTTAACTCTGGGTGAGGATAGTTTTTTCCTCGTCTCCAAAGAGTTAATGGCTTGGGAGAAGCTGAATATCAACCAGATGATGCTGGCTGGACCAGACTGGATTGTACCCACTGGTGCAACAGTGATGGATTTGGTCAGGCTAGTGAGCATCTATTAAATGCAGAGTGATGCTACTGATGGGGACGTTGTTCCCTGCATGGAATAGGTGACCCTTGAGAAAGGAGCTTTACAACCCCTTGGCTCTTGCATGGAGAAGGCAGAAGCACCAACTCCCCTATTTATATGTACATTTATGCAGCTGCCAGTCTGCTGGGCTTGGGTGCTGATGGTTCTTCTTGCAATGAAAACAAAACTTCAGCCTCCTTCACAATGTTTTGACAGTTTGGGGGCTTGTTGAGCGTTGATTTGTGGGGCTCCGACTGTTTTGCAAAGCAGTAGACTAAATGCTTGTGCTGGGAAATCAGCCACCTTCAAAAGGGCTCCTGTTCCCTTGCAAAACACTGGCAGAGTTTTCACCTGCATGTTTTGGCTCCTCGGATACGAGGCAGGAATCATCCTGGGAATTGTGTTCTTGTTGGTTATTCTGCTCTCTCGGCTCCTGCCTTGTCTCTGCTAGGAAATAGAAAAAGGCAGAAATGAGAATAACTCCAGCCAGCTGCCACTGAGAAAACATCCTCAATACTAAACATGAGCTGTGCTTGTGGGCTTGGTTGGTTCTGGTCTGAGCAAAGTCATTGATGCCGAACAAAACCAGACTTTGAATGGCGCAGGTCTCAGATCCCAGGGGTTTAGAGGGGGTTTTGCCGTCCCTGATGCAAAAGCATTGCCCCAAATTCCCCTGCCTGGCTGCATCTGGGGTTCTTTTAATTTATGGACATAAGGCCATGAGCAAAAAGGACCTTAAAGCTGTGTCAGTCCCTGGGAGGAGCAGGATGATGGTTACTATTGAAGCTGGGGAGGTGGCTTCCCTGAGCATGCACATCACAAAGCTGGGCTGCCTGGCTCTAGTGCTAAATTATAGCCTAGCAAAGAAGAAACCTCCTGAGGAGGTGTGAAGTGATCACAGCCTATAAATACCTTCCAGGTGATGTTAGGAATGAAGAAAGGGAATAATCCCTTGTCTCCAAAGGCAGCAGGACAAGGAGCAGTGGCCTGGAGCTAAGGAAGAGGAAGATTTCCAGCCTGGCCATTAAGAAAGTGCCCTGCAGTCGAGCAAGAGGAGATTCCCCAAGGAGGGACCTCAGACGCCGGGCGGCAGCGCGGGAGACGGGATGTTAATGGGATGATGAAGGGAAGGATCTTTAGACAATGCAAGAGGTCAGCCTGTTGACCCACACTGGCTCTCTCCTGGCCCTACAGTCTATACAGTGCCATGATAAATTCCACTTACCCTACTTTACTGCAGGCACTTTATAGCTCGGCTTAATGGCTAGGAAATCTCTTCACTTCACTGCTCCCCTTAAGACGAGAGGGCTGTCTGTGATCCTTGGGTTTAAGCAACAATTCACTGTCTGCCAAGGGATGATGCTTTTTTATTAGCTCCCTTCTCAGAGCATGGGCTCTTGAGGTCTTGGCTCCTCTTTGCCATGGATTTTTCCCTTTCTGACCTCTGCTGCCTTGCGGATCTGCACAAGCTGCCTTTAGGAGCCTGTCTTTGGAGTTTGCTTTCTCCAAGGGCTGATTTGGCAACAGGGCTATGAAAGCAGAGATCAAATGGGGTGGCATGGGGCTGCTTGATGGTGCTGTGACCCCTTTTGATACCAACCCAGAGAGCAGGAATCTGCTGCTTGAAGGTGCAGGGAATGATGCTGGCAGCAGATGTGTGCAGTGCTACCAGCCCTCCTGTTTTTACTGCAGGTCTCATAGGTGTCATCAGGGTTGATGTTTCCTTAATATTACTGGCATAGGTAACTGCAGGAATCTGGGCTTTGGTTTAGCACCAGCTTTGAGATGCTGGGGTTGCAGAAAAGCACAGGAATACGAGGGGAACCTGCAGGCTAATAAAACCAGCCCATCTTCCTTATAGGTGCTTTGATTCTAGATGTCAAAATGAAGGTTGGGGGGGGGGAGCAGGGGAGATACGGATGTGTTCAGGGGAGGTGTAATGATGGAGGATGGGCTTGGGGATGTGAAGGATGGGGAGCTTTGCCCAAAGAAGTGGTGAATGCCCCATCCCTGGCAGTGTTCAAGGCCAGGTTGGACAGGGCTTGGATCAACCTGCTGTAGTGGGAGGTGTCCCAGGGGGTAGGAACTGGATGATATTAAGGTCCTTTCCAACCCAAACCAGTTTGGGGTTCTATGATTCCGTGATCCCCGGAGGGCACACAACCATGTTGAATGCTTTTATGTAAGCAAATTGGTGATAGGCAAGGGAGAGATGGCATTTGAGGCTGTGTCCCCACGCAGGTGGTTTGGGATGAGCAGCGTGTCCAGGAGCAATGCCCAAGGTTGGGGGATGAGAAGGCAGCATCCTTCCAGCTTGCCTTAAGGCTGAATTCCCCAGGGAATGACCACTTCCCTTGGCTTGAGCAGGGCATGAAAGCCAAAAGAGCACATGGCCCTTTCCAGGGGCTGTCCCAGTAAATAATCAGCAGGCAACAGCAAGAATTGTCACCATAGGTGGCTCTTTGTTAATGTGATCTGAAGGGTCCCCTTGTGAATGCATCCCTGTGGATGCACATTGCATCTCACCAGCTCCTGGTGCTTGTGTCAGGTTGGAGGCAGATGAGGGAGGCTGATGCACGAGAGGTTGTCACGGTGTTCACATCCCCACCTTTTCTCTTTGCCCCTATTTGCCCATTCCCAAATGCACGAGGGCATCCATAAGGATGCAGAAAGCCACCTTTGAAAACTCTGGATCTTCCATTGAAGCACTTTTCCCCTTAGAAGGAACCTTTATGACAAAACCATGCAATTTCCTGGGACAATTTCCATTTTTTTCCCCCAGAGAAATTGGTTTTCCATTGGGAAAACCAAAATCTAGGGAATGGATGGTTGCCTGGAAGGAGCTCAGTGTTTTGGCTATCTAACAGCTAAGCCAGGAGTTGTCCTTGCTGGCCTGTTTGGAGCAATGGGGAATCCCTGTTCCTCCCAGACCCACTTAGGAGGCAACGTGCCATGTTGTAAAGGGAGTTTGTGAAAGCCAGATGGCTATTCCATGAGCTGAAAGTCCTTGTAGTGGCTAAAAGACTACTTCCAAAGGGAGGGAAAAGGTGCATTCCATGGAAATATTATTTTTGGGGGGATTTTTGCTGAGATGGGGAAGTTAGGGGAGATTTTTATGCTTTTATTTTCATTAATATATATATTTAAGTTTCAGTGGATTTCCATTTGCTCTCAATGTGATGTTGTTTCTGCAGTCAGCGTCTGACTTCTTTATTCCCCTCAGGAAATTTTCCAATATCAATTCAATTTTGACTCTCACAACTGCATGCATTCCATAGGGACCCTATTCTGTGGCCTCACTAAAGAAAATGAGTGTTTCCCACTTTAAAAACATCATTCCTAATGAAAGATATCGTCAACTTCCAGCCCTCATGGCTTAGCTGAGCCTTTAGTGGAGATGGGGAAGTCATTCCTGCAACAGCTCAGCCCTTATTTCTCATGGAAGGTGTGCTTGCTCCTTGCAAAGGATGGCTTTCCCTGGGTGAAACTGCACCCAGAGGGACTAGAGCCACTCCATGTGGATGCAATTCCATGAGCTGCTCCCTGGGGATGTGGTCTCATCCCACAGGGAATTGCTTTCCTCTGTAATTGTGCTCTGCATGGCTTATGCAGAGGCAGCTGATAGAGAATTTAGCCTGGATAGACCTAAAACAAAGAAAAAGAGGGGGAAAAAAACCACCCAAAACTAACCCAAAAAAGCAGCAAAATCACAGTTTGTGATTGTATTTTCATGCCCACACATCTACTCTGCATAAATCTTTGGGAATGCTGGAGGGAATAGTCCCTCGTTGCAGCGATGTGATGTGCACCAGAAAGGGTTTGGGTTATTGAGAGACTTGGCTGAATTCCACCATGGATACAATCCCTCACGTCCCCTCTTATGCCTGCATCTTCCCATCTACCACCTTGTAGCAAGTGTAAATAGCACCAGGGAAATAGGATCGGGTGGAGATGTGGAGCAGCAGGAGACACAAAAGTTACATGAGGTCTGTCTGCCTGGCTGTGTTGAGTAACCCGTTAGTTCGCGCAGCACTGGAGGGTCCAAATGGGGTCTGATGGAGCTGGGTGGAAGTTATCAGCTTGATATCTACCTGGCTTCATGGTCTGGGTATAGGGAAGCCCTGGAAAGGTGCTGGTTATGCCCAATGGGCCAAAACCCCATTGACTCAAATCAGAATCAGCTCAGTCGGAAAAGACCTTGGAGATCATCCAGTCCAACCTTTACCCTGTCATTGCCAAGCCCACCACTAACCCATGTCACTAAAGGCCTTGTCTACACGGCAGAAAGCCATGGCAACACCTGGAAAACTCTGGAAGTTCCTGGAAAGCTGGCTCTGGGTTGGGAACTTGGGGGCTGCGCCTTTTGAGTGGAGTGCTCAAACCCATCCCCTCTTTGTGGTGGCCTCATGGCTAGCAGATAGCACATCCCTCCATCAGAGGTGACCAGCACAGCACTGGGATAAATGCCCAAAGGACCACAGTGTGACTGGGGAAGGGGTGTACCCATCCCTCCAGCCAGGGCTGGGTGGTTTTTCCTTCCCCACCTCATTCAGCTTCTCAAAAGTACATTGGCTTCTGATGGATGCTTATACCTCCCAGGCAACTGAGTGCAGGTCTTCCTCCTTGCCTGAACCCCTGGACCACAGAGGGTTAGCATCCCTGTGGGGTTAGGGATGTCTGCAGATGCCTGGAGCATTTCCATTCTTACCTCTTCTCTTGATGCTCTTGTCAACGTGTGTCCATTCTTTTCCTTTGCAAGTCAAGTGCTTTTATCCCTCTGCATCTACCTTATGAGATTAGGCGTGAAATAGAGGGTTGTAGCATGTATAATAGCAGGGCTGTAATTACCTTACAAATATAGTGTAATTACACCATGGTAAGGCTTTAGAATAACCTCATCACCACCCACTAGTCCCTGTAAGAGGAATTTCTCTACATTGCAACTCTAAGGTTACCTCCATGTCCACAATTGTGCCTTTGGCTTCCTGGGCACCGGGGCTGCCTGGTTTTAGCATTCAGTGGTACCACTGATTCTGCACTTAGACTCTAATTAATTTCCTAGCCCTGGAGTTCTATGAGAGGAGTGGAAATTACAGGTGTGGGATGCTCAGCTACTGTATAATCACACCACGACTGCAGGGTAATTGCACCCCTTATGCTGTGAGCATGCAAACCACCTTCGAGTTTTGGTGGGAGCTCCCCTGACTCTCTTGGCACCGGTTTGGTTGGGCAGAGGGAGCTGAGCTGTTGCACATCGCTCCAGTGAGGTGCAAACCTCCTCTGCTTAAAGCCTGTGGAACAGCATCTTGTGTGATCCATCCCACTTGAGGCTTCAAGCCCAGCAGCCCACAATGGTCACGACTTAGTGGCACCGCTCAGTCCGGCTTTATGAGCAACCTGAAGCTTATTGCTTGGACATCTCCATCCCCTCCACTCCATTAAAACGAACGGAGCCATTTCTTTGCCTTTTGGAGCTTGTTGGGATGCACAAGCACTGTAACATAATGGGGTTTTATTATTATTAAGCTCCCAGCGCCTCTTTCCCTGTCAGTATAATCGGGCTGATGAAACGTCCCCACCGCTCATGGGACTTGGGAGGACAATTTGGTCCGGTTGCGTAGCATTTGGAAGAGGTGAACTGCTGGTTGTTGTTATTTATTATGGATCCGGTTTACTTAGCACTGTGTTTATTGAGCCTGTCTCCCACTCGTAAATGCAGGATACAGTTCCCAGCGCTGCTCCCAGTGCCAGGGAGCCTTCTTGATGCCACTGAGCTGCCAGCTGGACTTGCTGCGGACTCCAGCTCAGGACAGTGGGCCAGGTTCCTCCCTGGTGTAACATCACTGCATTTAATTAAGCTGCACCAGGGAGGAATTTGGCCTGTAGCTGCGTGCTGATGCCAGTCAGAAGGCACAGTGGGTGCCAGCAAGGGCTTTGACAGCCCAATTTCGTTGCGGGACGAAAGATCCTGGTGCTTTGGTGTGGGGTAGAAGTGTCCACTAATGGGGAGAGAAGAGGGAATCAAGCAACATGCTCATTATAGGACTTCAGGTCGGTATTCCATGTTTCATCTCCCAAGGGGGAATGGCTTGAACCTGCCAGAGGGGAGATTGAGATGAGCTCTTAGGCAGAAGCTCTTCCCTGTGAGGGTGCTGAGGCGCTGGCACAGGGTGCCCAGAGAAGCTGTGGCTGCCCCATCCCTGGCAGTGTTCAAGGCCATCACTCACAGCATCCCTTTGGCCACAACCCACCAATCCAGTACTGGTCCTTGCCGTTATCCTCACCAGCAAGTGCTTCCCATCACTTCCCAATCACTGCCCGGAGGCAGCTGCTTCCTGGGGAGATGATTCAGATGCCTGGTTCAAAGCAGAGTGGAACTTTCCGTGCTGGCAGATCTGGGGCAAAGCTTTAAGAGTGTTTTCCCCCTGAAGTGAGGCACATCCAGGGCTTGCAGCCCTGGGCTTTCATCCGCCTCACCACAGGCAGTCCGGAGCCGCTCTCCTCTGAGCTGGCTTTGCCATTTGAATATCACCTGGGGCGCTTTAGGGAGAGGCTCTTGCTCTCTAAATGCAGGGGCACTGAAAAATATATGTGTAATTTGGTCTAAATGCAGCAAAGTGGTGGATTTTAGTGCATCTCCCCCTCCTTGGTCTGCTGAGAAGATCAGCATGTGATGCGAGGAGGTGGGTGCTGTGATGGGATGAGGTTGTTGCAGGGATGGAGTGAGACAGGTGCTGTGATGGGATGACATAGGTGCTGTGGTTGGCATGACATAGGTAATGAGGCTGACATAACATAGGTGCCGTGGTGGAATGAGATGGGTGCTGTGTTGGGATAACATAGGCGCTGGTGGGGGGTGTGATGAGCTGTGATGTGATGGCATAGGTTCTGTGATGGAATGAGATGGGTGCTGTGATGGGATAACATAGGTGCTGGTGGGGGCGTGATGAGCTGTGATGTGATGGCATAGATTCTGTGATGGGATGAGGCGGGTGCTGTGATATGATGACCTATGTGCTGCGATGGGATGAGGCTGTCACCAAAATTCCCTTGGGTGCTGATGGGTGCAGTGGGGGATATACCTGAAGCTCAGCCACCTAAAGGTTTGTATCTCCCACCATCTCCTCTACAGGGCTCATATTGCTTCCACCCTCCTTGCTTCTTCCCTGCTGGCCCTGGGATCTCCTCCCCCGAGGCTGTGAGGTCCTTTGGTACCCATGCGCATCTTGGGTTACGTGAGGACACGGAGTGCGACAGGTTTGGTGACAGCAGGGACATGTGTGGAAAAGCAAACAGTTGGAAACTGATAATTTCATGCCTTTGCCAGGAGGGGGAGGGAAAACCCCCTCCAAGACCCTGCAAATTCACTTTGTTTTGCTGTTCCAACACTCTTTGCTGGGTGGTGTGTGTGCTAATGTGTGCGCTGGTGTTGTGGCATTATCCTAACACAATATTCAGATGATTCCTAACAGAATTTGTGTTTCAGAAGCTACTTGGAAATGTTGGCTTGGAAACAGAAGCATAGTGTTAGGAGCCTGTTTCTCCCAGGGGATAACAACTGAGTTGGGATTTGGAGTGTGGGATTAGTGTGACTTCTTCTAGCAGGGACAAGGCTCCATAAATCCTTGCTAGGACAAAATTCCCCTTTGAGAGCAGAATGAGCTCCCTAAATAAAGATCCAGAGGAGCTCTCAGTCCCTTGGTGCCTCTTCCATATGGAAAAGACCCAGTGGGATGTTCAAGTCTGTTTGGAAACGGCAAAGCTTCTGCTCTGCTTCTGGACCCGTGTCAGCATCCCAGCCCTTGTCTCCCCACCCGGCACCACTGGCTCCATGCCTGGATTCCAGACTTGAGGCTCTTAGGCCTTTATTCCCCCTGAAATGAGCAGCAAATCAATGCAGGCCTAATAAAAGATGATTGGGAATTGCTAATAAGAGCGTGGGGGGGCAGCCCTGTCTCCTGGAGCCAAGATGAGTATGGATTTTCTCGGGCCAGGGACTGTAAACACTTCTGGATTCCCTAGGGAAGAATGTTCACCTTTCCTTTGCCCTCATCTTTCTCCTTTCAAACAGGAGCCTGGTAATGGCAATTAGCTAGGATTAATTAGTTGGCAGTGGTAGGGAGGGCTCAGCTTCAATGCTGGGCTGTGGAATGAGGGTGTGTGGACAAGGAGCCTCTTGGTAAAGAGACTGCGCTGGTCCCCATCCCATAGCACCTGTGGAGGGATACGGAGGGGATGAATTAGGTGATGGCACAGACTGGAAAGCCTTGCTGCAGGGCTTCAATCTGGGTTCCCCATAGCTGCTCACACAAGGAACACTTTATGGCCTCACATCTCCCCTGCTCCTCTTCCTCTGGCATCAGCCACAAGCTTACTGCCCTGCAGCCTGCTGGTCACTAATAGATCACCAGTGATAACGTGCTCCTTTGCTCTGTATCCTGCCCTTCATGTTGGTGGTGCTGGGGGATGATGGATGAAATTCAAGCTGGGTTGATTCAGATGAGTTTTGTTCACCTTGTAGAACAGGCTGTCACCAAAAAGAATAGACCTCCTTGGTTTAGTGCCCTGAGAGGCTGTTGGATGGGTTTAGATCCTCTTCCAAGGAAAGAGGGGCTTTTGAGGAAGACTGATTACAAGCCATGGCATAAATAATAAGTAGAACTGTGTCTGGAGGCTGTGGTCCTGCCATGCTCTGTGTGGCACTGCTGCTTTTAGAGGGACACTTCCTGATCCATAGTCCCTAAGGTATAAATGGATGTTGAAGGAGCAGAGGGTTGCTAGAGTGTCCTTTGACACTCATTGTCCTAGATGGCTTGCGAGCTAGTTCATGGAAGGATACTGACCAGGATGCACTTTATCATCAGGTGCATTCAAAGGGGCTTTACTGGGAGAGGCAAAACCCTGCTAGGAAACTGCTCCCCCTTTGTGTATACAGTCCATGGCTTGGACTGTGAATCTCGGTCATGATGCCCATCTCTGCTTGGCCTCTTGGTCCCTCTCCCTTGGGATGCTCTGCTGTCTCCTGCTTTGGGATTCATTGCCCAAAGCCCCCTCCTCTTTCATGCCCTGCAGCAGCCCACACATGCCTATGGCCCTGAGGCAAAAAGTCTTAATGAGGAGAAGACTTAACCACGTTTATTGAACTGCAAAGAAGGTTGGTTTTATATGCTTTTATTGGGATATAAAGACAGCTTTTATAACCTTTGAAAGAGGCATAAAAGCAGCTAGGGGCCTAGAAAGCACACACCAGTTGAAGGCACACGAATGCCTCCAGCATTTCTGGGGCAGGTATCCTGCATCACCCTCTTCCATCCCCATTCTGTGCCTCCTCCCTCATCCCAAGCAGTGGGGCTGTGCTGGTTGGGATGCAGTTAAACGCAGCAGCATCAAAGCCAGGAGGATGCTCCTTCAACCTCTCCTATAGCTCCTGGACAGAGGTCTGAAAGCATTTGGTGTTGCAGGTTGTTATAGCCCGACCTCCTCGTGCTGGCACGCTCCTCCTAAGGTGGAGCTGGCTTTCCTCCCTGCGGCAGGAGAAGAAGTGCCTTTTCCCTTCCCTTGTTCACGCAGCGGTCGGTCTGACGCGACATTAAAAGAGGAGAGTGACCTTTACACTGGTCTCCAGCTCCAGGGAGGGGAGAGCTGAGCCCCCACCTGCAGCCAGGCACATCTTGAATGTGGATAGGTCATGAGGCTCCGTTAGCTCCATGCTATCTCCCAAATAATAAGCTTCCAGGGAGAATTCCATGGGGTTGTAAGCAGGACGGGAGCAGGAGCAGCTGCTTCTAATTTCAGTTCATGGGGACGGAGGGGATGCTGAGAGCACCCCGCATCCTCTGCACGTATTTTTCATCATTATAGGCAGAAATGCCACAGTGCTGACAGATATTAATGCAGTTCACGCCGGGAGAAAATCTTCTTCCCATCAGACTCGATGTGCAGCAAGAGGGCAGTGCCATTTGCAGCCCTAGGGAGGATATGTTTGAAGGGTGATGTGTTTTGCAGCCAGGAAGTTTTATTCCAAGCCTAAGTTCAGTTTGGGGAAAGGACACCTCACAGCATCCTGTTGAGGACCATGGCATCACTCCATGCTGTACCACGGACCTGGGTGAAGGTGTATTTGGAGGTTAATGTGGAGGTTAATGTGGATTGGGGGGTACCTTTGGTGATTCAGTTGGAGTTTGGTAACTGCGTGTCACCATGGGGATGTCATTGCCCCATGTGGCAGGTTTGGTGACCTCGGGTCCCAACCCACCCCACAGTGGGGCCCTGAGGTTTGCAGACTGACTCTGCTCTTCCTCGCGCCCCTCAGCCTCCTTTTATTTGCTTATCCCACTAAATATTCATCAGTAACATTTAAGACAAAGGAAAGAGATAATTACAAGGGGAGAGTTTTTTTGCAGTATTAAAGGTTAACAGAATTCTTGGCATTTGTGCCTTGTCGATCTCCATGTAATTATGCTCATTTCCCAGCATTCAGAGGCGACCGTGCCTGGTACCGCTCAAAGATGGTACCCCGGGAATTAAATTTATGAGCTCATTGCTCAGAATCTCCTGATTCCAACCAAGCATCCTGCTTAATGGCAGGACTATTATTAATGTTATTCTTGGATGCAGAGCGCCGCGAGGGGCAGAGGCCCAGCAGCAAAGCTACAAGTGATCAGGCAGCATGAGGAGCACTCGAGTGATGGCTGGGAGACCCCACTTGCAGCACTGTGTGCAGTTCTGGTGTCCCCAGCGTAAGGAGGACGTGGAGCTGTTGGAGCAAGTTCAGAGGAGGCCAGGGGATGAGCAGGGGCTGGAGCATCTCTCATATGGAGGCAGGATGAGAACATTGGGGCTGTTCAGGCTGGAGAAGAGAAGCTGCGTGGAGACCTCAGAGCAGCTTCCAGTGCCTGAAGGGGGCTATGAGGATGCTGGGGAGGGACTCTGCATCAGGGACTGTAGGGATAGGACAAGGGGTGATGGGTTCAAACTGAAACAGGGCAAGTTCAGGTTGGAGATAAGGCAGAAGCTCTTCCCTGTGAGGGTGCTGAGGCGCTGGCACAGGGTGCCCAGAGAAGCCGTGGCTGCCCCATCCCTGGCAGTGTTCAAGTGACTGATATAGGTCCAAAGGCAGTTGCAGCTAAAGGTTAATCAGTGTCTGCAGGAGAGTCTCATTTTCCAAGGTAGCAAACACCGGGCAGTGGGTTGGGGCTTCACTGGGTTTGCTCAGTGGTATAAAAGGGGGATGTCAGGGGCTCTGTTTTTCCTATCTGCTTTTTATGGATCATCATGGTCTAAATCAAGGTACCTGCTTCTCTCCTGATGCCTGCTTTGCCTGGACCTGGTGGCTTTCTGGTAAGGGTTTGCTGGGCAAAATGAGGTGGAAAGGGGGTGACTGTGGTGGTGGGCCAGTATCAACCAGGGACATTGATCTTCTCGCTTCTCCTTGGAGTTTAGGATGCGTGTGTTGATATCCAGATGGGCTGGGAAAGGCTTGGCTTGGTTTGTCTTGTTTAGGGCTATCCGAGGAGATAGCACAGCAACTCTTGGAGCTGCTTTTCCAGAGCAGGACTCACAAATACCCCCAAATTGGGGGGAGAAGCTCATGTTATTACGTTTAAGGTTGCTGTATTGGCTATTGTGGGAATCGGGACGTGGCTGGCTTTGCTTTTTCAGCCTATTCAGCATTCTCACTCTTCCAATGTGCAAATCCTCCTATTAAAACATAAAGTGGATTGAGTTGTGGAGCACAGGGTTAATGTCATGTGCTTATAAAATGCTATTAGATGGCTAATGGCAGGATTTTATCCCTTGTCATCAGCTGGCTCTGGCACCTGATTGATGCCGATCAAATGCTGCTGTATAGGATGTCTTTCAGGGTGTTAATACAGCAACGTGCATCACAGCAGCACAACAAGAAACAGATTTGTGGAAAAGAAATATTGATTTGTAGCAAGGATCGATCCCAGTTCATAACTTTCCCCATGCCAGCGTGGCTCAATATCTCCTCATTAATTTTCTTTCTCTCCCTGTATGGATGTTTAACATTAAGACTGGATGTACAAAGGTTTTCCCTTCATAAATACACATGCGTTGGCTGGGCTGTTGTAAAAGGTTTAAAGACTGAGACGTGTGATAGAAAGGAGTAATCCTAAAGGAAAAGCCAGGCCTTTGGCTGCTCATCCCTCTGCGAGCTCATGTCCAAGCTTCAGTGCTGCCTGACCCATCTGCAGCATCAGCGCATCCTCAGGGATGTTGCCCTGTATCCCTGTGTGCAGTAAGGATGTCAGTGTTATACGTGGATTTTTGGCAGCTGGTGATGGGGTTTCCCTCTTCCTCAGGTTACCTCTTGAGATGTTGCAGGGAGGTAAATCCTATTCTGGCTTTAGCTTTGAAAGCACCAGCTTGGGACAGGCTTTTGCAGCCTCTTGCAGGGTGGCTGGTCCTCCCTCTCAGCTCAGGGCAGGCATTAACTTGGACTGGAAGATGCCAATCCCCGTGCTTGCTTTAAAGGGCAAAGTGTTCCTTTTTTACCTGGTGCAGCAGATCCCAGCATGGCTTTAGAGAAGGCTCCCAAAAGCCCACTCTATTCACGTTTAATAGGACAGTTACTGTAAGTTTATAGAAATGCCAGTTAAACATTAACAACATCTTTAGCAGGGATTAATAGGACTGCCCTTTAAACACTGTGAAGAGGGTGCTGGTAGCCCCCGCTTCTTCCAGTGCAAGGATTGAGGGCTGAGTGCCCCATGAGGATGCTTCTTGCATTCAGAAAACCGGCCTAAAACCAGCCCTGCCCAGGCAGTTTCTCCAGCTCAGCACCGGAATGCCTTTGGGGCCTGAGGGGTTCCAAATGGCTCCAGCCAAGTAAAGGCTCTCAAGCATTGTTTCTTAATTGGGCCACCATTAATGAAGGGATAAATGAGTCAGTGCCCTTTGTGTCTGCATTGAATGGGTGTAGACATTGAGGGCTCAGTAGTTAGTGAGGAAAAGCTCCCCCAGGCCCATTCACCTGACTGAAACCAAAGAAAACTCAGCACTTTCACCACTCTGAGCTCCTTGGGCAATAAGGAATAGCAGGATATGTGATAGAAGGAACGTTTTCATTCTGAAGGAATGAGCCTGAATGATGTTTCTGCTCATATTTGGCCATTTCCGATTCAATTTCGACTTGGGGTTAGAGATTGTCATCTCTCAGCTTCCTGGAAAGGAAGAAAGGGAATTAAAAGGGAAAATCTGGTTGCACAAACTGCCTTGCTATGACCTGCTCGAAAGGAGTTTCTTTAGTAATGAAACCTTTCGGTGTGGGCTGGTTAGTATTGGCTGTGTAGATGTTTGCAGGTGTACATGCACAGGGGGTGTGGGAGCCCTGCAAGCAGCTACAGGCACAAGAGATGCTGAGAAAGCTGCAGAAAGTGGTGTTTTACTTGATAAGGAACCTGAACTGTAGTTTTGCATCTGGTTATCAGCCTTCGGGACCACTCACATCTCTAGATTAGAAGCTTAGGCTTGGTTTTGCTCAAAAAGCCTGAGGTTGGGGCAGTGTTTGCCCCAAGGCTCCCAGGCTGTGCAGTCCTTTTGGTGTCCCTTAGCATCTGTGGGAAGCCAAATGCCATGGTTCTTCAGTAGGAGGGAGTTTTGGGGACTGATTTACTGCATCAAGACTCCCCTCCCCATCTCTCCCTGCTCTGATAGAGATGCTCTATCTCTATGCACAGGCTGTTGCTTCTTCCAACCCCATCCCTCTCTGTGGTGTCAGCATCCTTCCAGTTGCCGTCTCCCCAGGGAAAATCCTTTCCCTTCCTCCACGCATCCTGCTGCTGCTCCGTCCCTGGCTCGCTCTGCTTCTGCTGCCCTGTTTGTGGTCTCTGCCAGGAGAGGGGGGCCTTTAGCCTTGCTGGAACGAAGGAGACCGATACGGAGACGAGCATACAGCTAAAGCGTGCCTGTGCTTTGCTGCTTCTCATCTCCTGCCTGTTGCTCGCACTGAGAAAGAGCAAAAAGAATAAATACTTTTATCTAAGTGGGAAGAAAGGGAAGGAGCTGAAAGCAAGGAGCTGCATTCCGTGCTCGGGTTGGTGCTGCTTTGCAAGCGGCTGAGCTCGGCACTTCGGCTGCTGCGGTCAAAACCCAGCGAAGGAATAAAGACTCCCTCATCCCCAGAGGAGGCTACAAAGCTCTCTTTCTCTTGCTGCCGAACCTTCACAGCTGGACTCAGTTGCTGGCTCCTCTGCTGCTGGAGCAACTGAATTATTTAAAGGAACCTTGATTTGCTTTTCTCTTTGCTGTTTTCGTGCCTTGTGTTTATTGTCTATAGATATTTTTATAGTCTGAAGCAATTACAGCTGTCAGGAAAGAGACGAGCTGTGACAGCCTGATTTATATGTACATTGTATGTCTGGGAGAGAGGGGGGAGACAGAGCAAGGATTCTGCTGGGCTTTAGTATGCAGGAGCCAACGATCCTGGGTTTAAATTCCTTGGGGTTTAGCACACAGCCTCGCAAGCTCCCAACACTGGGCTGAAATCAGCCTTTCCAAGGGCTGAAGCCACTCATCAGGTCACATTCTGCCCCGACCTCGCATGCTTTCAGTGCAGGCAGGTGCTTGCTTGCATGGTTTAAGATGTTCCTTGCAATGATGGCCCAGAATGAAATGTTAACTGGCTCTGGTTGTTGGAATCCCATGGGTTTTGCTGACACAGGAGATGGTCCCTGCCCATCCTGGGTTGCAGCCTCACAGAGAGAACAGCCTCTTGAGTGGTGATGGCTTCTTGGTCCAGCAGCGAGGAGGTAGGATAGCAGGGTCCCCATCCTGCCGGGGTGCTTGGATGCTGCAGCATCACCAAAAGCAGTGTCTATGCAATGCCACAATCCTATGCAAGCCATTCCACCCCACCACTGATCTTGCTTTTTAAATTGAGGTTTCAGAGAGCCCTCCCATGTAATTTGTGAGCCCAAAGGAGCTGCTCGAGGCAGGGCCTTATCCTTCCCCTATCAGCCCAGCCAAAGTGAGCTGCAGAGATTGAACTCCTCCTGCCATGAGATGGGAAAGCTGCTGTGCCCTCTGGGGAAACCAGTACTAAATTCAAGGAGCAGAAAGCCTTCAGACAAGGGAGAAGCAGAGACTTGCAAAGCAACCCCCTTCTCCTATGACCTATCAGCACGCACAGTAGTAATAAAGCTTTATTTGACTGAGTGTTTCCTCGGCCCGGCGCAGCTCATAATGTTGTAGAGATTAAATAGCACAGTTAGTGAATTAAGCAGTAGTTTACAGGGAATTCGGAGGCTCCAGGGATTAGTAACGGGCTATGGATCCTTTCACATCTAGGTCACCACTTGGAACCCTGCTCAGGTTGGCAGCGAGTTGTAAAACGAGGAATAATTGGTGCAGTGTAATAGCTGCCGAGTGCACGGTGGGGAGGACTTTGGATATGGTCCCGTGTTGCAGGGAAGTCATTGGGAACAGTGGATGAAAGAGGAGGACTTCTGGTTTCCCTTAACGTGGGGCTCGGGGGGGGGGGGGGCGGGATTCCACGAGTGCAGCACCCCGAAAGCCACCACTTACCTCCTGGCTCTGTGTTTGCTTTGGGACTTAGTGCTCTGTGGGTGGCTCCCAGGCACCTTTTTCCAGCCGGAAACTCTGCCTGGCAATATTAATGGGTTTTAGCCACTAGCGGAGGGAAGGAGGAACTACCAGGCATAAGCAAATGTGCTGTTTGTTAAATTACGAGCCGATAAAAAGTACGCGGGGACCGTGCTTGTGGCTGGGGAGGAATTTGCCACTTAAGCTCATGCTGTGTGTTTGGGAGGTGCAGAGAACCAGGAGGGCATCTCCTGCCCGACTTTAAGGGGGAGGAATGGACCCGTGCCTCAGTTTCCCCTCCTGCATAGGGCGGGGATGGTGCAGAGGTAGAGGAGGGCAATGTTAGAGGTGCTGGGTGCAGGTAAGAGTGAAGGGAAGGGGGGAAAGGGGTCCCTGTGCAGCTCGGTGCGGCGGGGGTTAAAGGCTGGCGGGTGAAGCGCGCTCCGCCCGCCTCGCTGTGTGTGTGTGTGTGTGTGTGTGTGTGTGTGTGTGTGTGTGTGTGTGTTCGTGCGGGTGTTACCGGGGTGTGCGGGAGCCCGATCGCCGGTCAGGGATGGAGCCGCTGCCATGACAACGGCGGGCAGTCCGCCTGCGCGCCCGGGGATGCTGCCGCCCGCCCGGGCCGGGATGCTGCTGCTGCTGCCGCCGCCGCGGCCCCGCCGCTGAGGACACGCTGGGGGCTCCGCCGTCCTGACACCCCTTATCCTGCACCCGACGTGTCCTGTGTCCTGCATCCTGCATTTGCATCCCGCCTGGACCAGCGCACCTTTGGGACCCGACGGCGGGGCTAGGGGAGAGGAACTGCCGGGCTGCCTTTGCCCGCTTGTGCCTTCTTGCGTCTGGACCCGTTGGCTCGCTCGCTCCGGGCGTGTTTTGGTGTTTTTTGGGGGGTTTTCGCTGTTTTTTCCCCCCCCTTGGACTGCCTCCGCTCCGCGCTGCGGGCTCGGGATAAGAGTGCGCGAGCGGGGCGCAGCCGGGCGGCTCCCGCCCGTGCTTCCTCCTCATCCAAGTGAGCCGCGGACTGCTTCCCGGGAAGAGCCGGCTCGCCCAGCGTCCAGCACCTTTGCCACTTCTCCTCCTCCTCTTCCTCCTCCCCTCCGGCCCTCCCGTCCTCCTCCCTCACCCAAGGATACTGGGGACTCCCTCCGGATGCCGCTCGGCAGGCTCAGCGCTCGCATCCTGCCTTGCCGGGGGCTCTCCTGATCTCCGTGGAGCTCCTCATCGCTCGGCCCCGGTGGTTTTGCTCCCCTCCTTCCCCACACACACGCACCCCATCCCTCCTCTCTCCCCCCCTTCATCCCCTTCTCTTTTCGCTCCCGGTGGCCTGGTCGGGTGTGTTTTTTGCCTGTTGGAAAAGTCCCTGCTGCCCAGGATGGGGGTCGGTGGGTGCTTAGCCCTGCCCTGGAGGTGCCTAGTCGTCCTCTGTCTCAGGCTGCTCTTCCTTGTGCCCGCAGGAGTGCCCGTGCGCAGCGGAGATGCCACCTTCCCCAAAGCCATGGACAACGTGACAGTGCGGCAAGGGGAGAGCGCCACGCTCAGGTAGGAGCACCTGCATTGATGCCTTGGGGGGGCTGGAGTGGGGGGGACTCGTGAACTGGGAAGGCAACCTGTGCCTTCGGGAATGTGACTCAGTTTCCCCATGGGGGAGCGCGTTGTTGGTGCTGCAGCAAGCGAGAAGGAGCTTTGGATGCCAAGGGATGGGGTTTGGCTTAGCCCCCCCCTGCTCTGAGTTGTCTCTGGAAAGTTACTGGGGATGAAAACAAGGGAGTATGATTCCTCCTTGGTCTCCTGCTGCCTGTAGGCATGGCTTGGGCACTTTGGCTGCGTTCGGTGGGGGTAAACACCCCTCTGCTCCTTCGCGTGTGTCAAAGCAACCCAGTCAATGGAAAGCAGTTGTTGTTGAACCCCCCCCCGCAGTGGGATTTTATCCAGACCTGGTGCGATGAGGGAGTGCAGGATGGTGCTCCTGATTCCACGGGTTGCTGCTCCCTGTCAGGATTAACTCTTTGTGATAAAGGGAAATGTGGGGCTGAGCGTTGCGCCGGGGTCCTGTTGCCTGCAGCGGCAATTTGAGGGGTGCCAAGGAAACTGTGATTTTAAATCAGCCTAACTTCTGCGGTGTCTTCTACCCGGATCCCCATCCCTGTCCTCGCAGCAGATGGGCGCAGTCATCCCAGAGGATGTTTGATAGGGATATTAAAAAGGCAAAGGCAGGTTGTAATTGCAGCGCTGGGAAAGCGGCGCTTGCGGCTCCAGCACGCTCGGGAGCGAGTGACTTTGCTCCGTGCGTTGCATTGGTGACACCAACATCTGCGGGGCCAGCTGGGTGTGAGCAGTGAAAGCCGCACTCCGGCTTGATGCCAGCGAGTGGAAGAATTCCAGACAGGTCTGGTTTGGAATAGTGGGAAGCCTTAAACTCAGCTCTCGGCTGCCGAACCTCTTCTCCCTTCCCAAGCCCTTTGCGTGTTCCCGGGAAGGAATGAGCTGTGTTATGGCCATTCCTCTGGTTTTGTCTTGTGTCGTGTTTGGGTGAAGAGGCTGGAAAATGGGTGGCAAAGGTTGGAGGATGAAGTGTCTCACTAATTTACATAACTGAGCTTGGCTTAAGTACTAAGCGGCTCCTTTCCTTGCTTGAAGTGTAAAGCTCTCCCAAGCACCAAAAATCCTACAGATATTGCCATGGGGGTATTAAAAAGGGAGGATTTGGGGGATATTTAGGGTCTGGGCAGCAAAACACATAGGGAGATGGGAGCAGCAGGGTGGTATGAACACGGGTGCTGTGCAAACTTACTGGAAAGAAGCGAATTGCTCTGGTAGTGGGGTTCGGCAAAGGGCTTCCAGCACACATCATCCTGGTGCTCACCCAGTATAGGCTCTGGGTGCTCACCTGGTGCTGATGGGAGAACAAAGACAAGCTGGGGTGAGTCAGCAGGAGGGATGTTCTTCTGTTGGAGAGGCCTGGTGGGAAGAGGGACAAATCCTGTGCCGGGGAGGGAAGGCTTGTCATCACCCTAAAGCTTTCCTATGCGCATCCCAGTGCGGCTGGGATGGTGGCAAGGAACGCCTGCGTCCCTATGCAGGCGTCTCGTCATTCCGAGTGCGCCTCAGGATGTGGGCTTTGGGGTGCGCAGTCTGTGCGGATGATATTCCTGCTGTCCTGCCCCTAGAGCAGGCAATCAGTGCCTTGCTGCTCCTGCCAACTTGGAGCACTGGTTTAGTAGATGGGAGACTGTGTTTTGCACTGGTGTTTTAAGGTGGTTTCATTCTGGTTTGAGATGGGAGGGGTTAGTGTGGCAGGTGATGGTCCCTTGCTGCATCCCTTGGTCGGTCCTGATCCCTGCAGCCGTGCTGCGTTGTGGCAGGAGCCAAAAGCACAGGAAAACCACACATTTCCAGAGGAGGAAATTAAGGAAGCGTGAATCTCCCCCTCCCAGCCCAGCGTATCCATCGATCTGTGGTGTGGAGTTAACTTGTTTGGAATAGCAATGCTGCTCACAAAGGATTCAGTGGCTCCACCACTGCTTTTGGTCCTCTCCCCAGCCCTGTAACAATGGCAGACAGAGAAGGGTGCATGGGAGGGGGTTAAAAAGTAGGATTTCCTCTTTTTCCACTCATTTCCATGCGAGGTGGGAGGACAGGGAGTCGCAGCCAAGGATTTGGAAGGGAAGAGATGTTTCTAGAGGTCCCTTTTTAGGTTTTCAGAGCCAACAACAGGGAAAGCAAGCTGAAAACTCAGCAGCAGAAGTTATTGCTTCTCTGAAGTGCTCAGGAGCCCTTTCCCCATCGAGGGAGGGGTTTTGGCTATAGGAGATAGGTTATTATATATGGGGTGGTGCGGCATGGAGGACCCTGAGCTTGCCATGCTAAGGGGGTTCCTTTCAGCTCCATCCTCGCCACCTCTCCAAGCAGAGCTAACTCAGCACGTAAAAGAGATGTTGGATTGAAGGCTGTGAGGAGACTTTCCCATTATAGGGTGCAGGCTTTGCTCCATGCAAACCCAGTTGCCATAAATCCACCATTAGGAGTCAGTTTAGGACCAGAGTCATTAGAGATGTTCAAGTATTTCCTTCCATCTTGCCATGTCTGTTAGAGGGGATATTATATGCCTTGCTTCAGCACCAGCACTTTAGATGGGTGTGTTAAATCCAGGTTTAGACCCTGGGACAGAGCTACCTGCTGGGATAGGAGGGGCAGGATTTATTCCTGGATGCAGCAAAACCTGCAGGAATAGGAAGAGGGTTTGTGGGTCCAAGAGCTTGGTGCTTTTACTGATGGATGTGAAGGTCCTTGAGCTGGGGCTGCTCTATGTGGGGTTACATCAAGAGCTTGTGCATGTGCAAAGGTCAGAGGTGGTTGTCTTGGTCAGAGGTGGTTGTCTCGCTGGATCTCATAAGGCCACATCATGAGGATGAGGCCATTTGTGTCCCTTCCCACCGTGTTCAGCATCTGCCCTTACCAGTAGCAAGCGGCTCACACTGGAGAAATCCTATCGTGAGCATTCATCCAGTGCTTGAGCTGAGTCCAGGCGCTGCTGAGACCTCTGGGGCAGTCCTCTCAGCACCAAAAGAAGCAGCTTGATTATGATGCCGCTTTAATTGGCATCACTCAGCGCTTCCCACAGCGATGCTCTGATGATCCCATCAGCATGTTGCGTGATAGCCCCCAAATCCAGTGGTGCCCCAGGCAGATGGAGAGTGGATCTGGCTGTAGGGTGAGAGCTGTTTCTTTCTCAAGCTCCTCTGTTCATCCCTTCTGCTTGTCTTGATAGAGTGATGTGATGCCTTTATTTGTGCCCCCTTTGATTCTAGCTCTACAAGTCAAATCTGAGTTTTACATGAGTCCAAGCTGGTTTTCTTTTAACCCTGATGTTGCCCATGGTTTCCACTCAGGCTTTTGAAAGGCATTTTGCCACTGAGACCTGCCATGCTTTACCTCAACCTCTTTTGCCAATTGGTTTTGCCCCTGCTGTGCTCTTGGTGTAATTTAGGAGAAATGATAAGTTGGCCATGAAACAAACCAAAAATAAAGTGTGTGTTTGATGAATGCAAGCAAAATGCACTTGTTTGTGAAGCAGAAAAGAATATTTCTCAGCAATAGGTCTGTTTTCTGTGACTTTTGCCTGCACCTTTATCCATGGGAATTTGCCTTTTCATGTTCTTAATCTGAAGAACGGGGTTGGTTTCTGATGGCTAACAGTGTGATGCTCCTTTTGCTTGGGGCCTGGCAGAGGCTGCATATCCCCCTCCATGGCCAGGACTGCTCCTGCCAGGGCTTGAGCCATGCTGAGTCTCCACTGAGGTTTTGGGCAGCTGCATTTGCAGTTGGTGAGAGGAAACAGAAGGCAGAAGGACCTGCTCCAGGCTTTCTGTCCCTGAGGAAGTGGTGTTTGCCATCCTTGCAGCCTCAAGGCTGAATGGCGGGGTGTGTGGGGGGCTGACTGGCAGAGATGAAGGTTCTGGTTGCTTCCTTGCTCTCTTCCCAAGCCTGGACTAAAGGAATATAGCTTGGCTGTGGAGGCCAAGGTGCAATTACTTTGCTTTTCTCTGTAACTGAGCAGTGAAGGACTTTTGAGCTCTTGGCCTTGATGGGGAGCAGCCCTCAACAACCCTGCAGGCATGGGGTGAGGATGGAGCTAAGCTGCACTCATATTAACAACCTAAGTTTGTTCTCCTTACTCCTTCAGTATCCAGCATGCTTGCCTTCTCCTTTTGTTCCTGAGGGTTAGGGAATAAATTCAGGGCTGGGGTGACCCTTCCTATATAAAGGTGAAGAAGAGGCAGAGTGTGTTCTGCATCTATGCCTTTACTCAGGAAAAGCATTCAAGGCCAGGTTGGATGGGGCTTGGAGCAACCTGCTCTAGTGGAAGGTGTCCCTGCCCGTGGAACTGGATGAGCCTTAAGGTCCCTTCCAACCCAAACCAGACTGGGATGCTATAAATCAGTGCAAGTGTGAGCAGGACTGAGAGTTAGGACTTTACCTCTGCCTCTCTCTTCCTCCCATCATTGCTGGGTCCTCCTTTCTGGCCAGGCTTTTCTTTCCACATCCCTGAAGCTGATGAGAAGCCCCGAGCAGTGCCCATGTGTGCTGCTGTGGGCTGTTTGTCGCTTTGCTTGCGATGGCATGTTTCAGAAAGAGCAGTTTATTGCTCAAGTGACATGTCAGCAAATCTCCGCCACCTCTCTCCCATCTCGGAGATGGAATCAGCTTAAAGTGGGGGAAAAAATTGTCATATGCATGGATTATGTTTTATTTCTTCTTTTTTTTTTCTTTTTTTTTTTTCCTTTTTCCCCTAGTGCAATTTCCATCTGAGATGAGACAAGCTCCTGATTGCTGCGCCAGAGGAGGGTTTCCCTTTATAGCTCTCCTGGTAGAGCTGCTGCCTCTAGTTCACTGGAGCTGTCTGGGCTGGTGTCTCCTAGGGGAGTGTCATCTCCATCATAGGGTTAATCCTCTCCAGTCTACCAGCTCTGGAAAGACTTAAGTCATACACACTTGTACCCTGCCCCTTTGGGATGGGAAGAGCTTGGGGGAGAAGAAGGGAGGGCAGAGCATCCTTTGGGGTAACATCTGGACAGCGGAGTGGTGCTGGGGTGGCATTTCTACTCATTAAGCCACGGTTATGAAACGGAGGTTGGGTTCTTAGCCCTGTTGTGACTCCTCATGTGACGTTAGGCAGCCTCCTGAGTCCTCTGAACTATTCGTGTCTATTCGTGTGCAGCAGTTGCAACGCTTCCTTTCTCTGCCTCTGTGAGTCATCTGCTTGCGTTGCTGTCCTTTTGTGGCAGGATGCATCATTCCGTAAGGAAAATGCGAAGAGCATCCTTTTGGAGGGCACCACAGATATCCACCTGTGTCTTGCTCCAGCCTAGGGTTTGGAGAGGCTAGCGTGAGCGTTTCTTAGATGGAGGTGTCGTTGCAGGGCTATATGGGGTATGGTTGCGGTACTGCAGAGCTGCTTGGTGGGTAATGCTCATTAGGTAAGAACCAAAGCAAAATTAGGGATTGGGACCAGCAAAAGCAGTGTCACTCCCAACCATGGGACTACTCACAGCCCCAGACTCAGCTGAGAAGCTGCTGGCATCATGGTCATCAGCTAACCTAAGCTTCAGACTTGTGGGTGAGAGTCCATGGGCTGGCAACCAGCCTCATCCCTAGGTCTTGGCCATCCTGATGCTCCCTGTAGTGCCCTGCTCTGCCTTAGCAGAGGGCTTTGGGCAAGGAGCAGACCATTGCTTGGCATTGGACATTATGAACTGGCAGCTCTATGGAGATTGTAACAAGAGGTGGGTTGGGATTTGGGTCATCTTCTTCTTGCCTAAATCATTGCCTCTTCTGGTGGCTTCACTGGAGTTACTCCAGCTTGTGGTGTTGGTAAAATCTCAGCTTGGTCTAGCAGAGTTGTTCTTTCCTCCTCCCAGACCCTCCTAAACCTGCCAGTTTGAGCTCAGCCATCCTTATTTTCCTCCAGGAGGAAAAGGGGAATATCATGAAGGCCCTAATCTATGACCACATCAGTGACAGAAGGACCTAATAGAAATTGTAATGCGAATACAGAGCCTAACTAACAAGCAAATGGGAAAATGCAATCCCCCCAGTGCTAGAAGGAGATTTATGCCAGCAAAGGGGTTGATCCAGTGCTCATTAATGTCACCACAAGTCTTTTTCCTAAGTGTAATGGACTGTGGATCAGGTTGGAAGATGGTGTTTTAGTCTTGCTACAGTATGCAAACTGTTACTGGGTTGCATGTGGCATAGCAATGCAGGAAGCCCTCTCTGAACAGAAAGTTTGCTCCTTGTTGCATGTAGCACCTTAGCAAAGCAAATGGGAAACACCTTCTGCTCTCCTTAGGCTTCGTTTTCTGAGGTGCAAGGCTTTGAAAGAGCCAAGTCTGAGATTTGGGCTTAGCTGTGTGGATGCTGCAGCATCTGCTGAGGCACCAAAGGCACCTTAAGCGTTAGGGTATTGAAAGTCTTGCTTTAAATAAGGATCCTTCAGCTGGTGGTGAGCAGTGGTGGTGGTTCTGGGAAGCGGTCCTTGGTTTATACACCAGGTGAGGAGGCAGAAAGCCAATGGATTCGTGTGGAAAGGCTGGAGGCAAACTGGACTTTGCAGCTGGATTCTCCCCTGCAAAAGCCCGTGTTAGTGAGAAGGAGAAAAGGGCTGAAGGGCTGAGCCTGGTATGAAGGTGGGGACCCCTTTGGGGAGGGTGCTGTGAATAGGAGAGGACACCAAGGGTCAAACGGGAGACGAGCGAGTCCAGCTCTGCATCCCAATGAGGCCAGAGCAAATAAGGACTCAAAGCACCTTCCAACAGGAGCAGCTGGTGAAATATCACAGGGTGGTTTTTTTCCCTGAGATGGGAGGTTTTGACCAGCTCGGTGCTTGCAACCAGAAATGGCTCTGACACCTGCGTTTGTTTTATCAGACACATGCAGAGCCCCGGACGCGATCCAAACCTTCATTACTCTGGGGTTTGGAGTCTGATTGTTGATTTCTCCTGTGTTTTTTTTTCCATGCTGGGATCATTATTTTCCCAGCTACGCATCCTCTGGTGTGGTTTTCTGGCTTATGCATCTCTTCTAAGGATAGAGAGCTGTTGAGAAAGCACATTCTCATAGGTATGAGAAGGGCAGCTTCAGGTTCAGAGCCACTTCCAAATCTCAAGATGGTTTGGACCCACAGATCCTAATAGTTGGGTTCTTACCCTTAAGTCCTCCAAATCCAGTAAATTATAGGTGGTAGGGCTTTATTCCAGGCTAATCTTTATCTTGGCCTTTACAAAGCTCTTGAGGAGTCCAAAGGAAGAGTGACCAAGGTGAAAAGTCGAGTGTTTTCCAAACCTTTAAAGGTGTTTTTCTTGGGTTATGAGTGTGTGATGTGATCAAGTCCTCTACAAACAGTAGGAGCAGAAGGTATCTGTTAGCCTTGACCTGTGTGCTCACGAAAGCCTCTCTCAATGCTTGTGGTGGTGAGACATGGTCAGAAGGTCAGCGTCTTGCCTTGGGTTCTTATTGCTTTGTCATGGAGGTGGCTGGTTGAGATGCCTTCACTGGTGTGCGTCAGTTGGGCCTCCTAAATATCTCTGCTTGTCCTTGGCTCGGGGAGGGTGGCAGCTGCAATTTCCTTGTTGGTTTCAAGCCAGCAGCACACAGGCCATTGGCATTGCTTAGTGAGACATGGGGCCCTTAACCTCAGTCACCTCCATGAATCTAAAACCAGCAAGCCAGGTATTTTTGGCCATTCAGATGTCTGCTTGATGACCTCCATCCACTTAAGTGGCACTGCCCTAAGTAGCCTCAACAAACAGCCAAGGCCTGAAGGGCTGGAGAGGGGCTATTTATCAGTCTGCAGTGATAGGACAAAGGGGTAATGGGTTCAGTATTAAACAGTGGAGATTTAAGGTGGATATAGGGAAGCTCTTCCCTGTGAGGGTGCTGAGGCGCTGGCACAGGGTGCCCAGAGAAGCTGTGGCTGCCCCATCCCTGGCAGTGTTCAAGGCCAGGTTGGACACAGGGGCTTGGAGCAAGCTGCTCTAGTGGAAGGGGTCCCTGCCCATGGCAGTGGTTGGAACTGGATGAGCTTTAAGGTCCAACCATTCTATGATCACAAGGTGAGAAATATCCTCTTGGTCCTTCTAGAAAAGACCAAAGGCTTGATGGCAATGCGTTGCCTAGGAGAAGCTTCACCCAACCTGCCAGGACTGACCCTCTGGGTCGGTGGGAGTTGAAGCAGGAAGGGATGGAGTCCAGTGATGTCCTGAACGCCTCGGGTTTGCAGCCATGGTGGGATGGGAGCCTTCAGAACTGTGCCGTGGGGCTCTGAATTGGTGTGATGGGGAGATGTCAGCTCTTCTCTTGGCTTCCCTTTGCAGTGCCAACTGTCAGTGATTTAACTAAGGTTTTGTCAATAAATGTGGCATTGGGACAGCTGTCACCATGCCGGTTCAAAGCACTCCTTTTGTCACTAAGAGCTGGCAGGAGTGCTCCGTTTGCCCTGCAAACACAGCTACCACTGCCAGTTAGCTCCTGAAGCCAGGGCTGTCAAGGAATGGCATGCCGGCCGGTGGCTGGGAGACCATGGCTTCATGCAGTGAGCCCAGCAAGGCATTGCCAGGGCCTGGTGTGAGGCAGCTTTTTGCATCTCCAAACTAAATAAATGGCCTGATCCAGGAGGGAGAAAACCCATCTGAATGTGGCTGGAGGGCTGGGATCCCAAACTGCAGTGCTGGTTCCTTTCCTGTCTTATCCCAGTCCTGTGGGGAGCCCAGGTAGGGTGAGATGGGGAGCCCAACCAGACCTGGGTTTGATGCACCAACAGAGCAATTTGGCACTGGGACCAGGAGCGTTTTTCACCTTGGAGGGTGGGCTCCTCACTGCATCAAGCTTCGGTTTGGGTAAATTCATCTCTCTGGGACTGGGTTGGATTTGAGCAGAGAGAACTATCCTTTGAGCCCATCAGTCTTGCTCAGCTCGCTTATCCTATTAGAAGCACATTCAAAACCTTCAGGCAGTCTGGATGCTTCTCCCCCTAAGGAACCTCACTGGAGAGGGGATGCTGTGGTCTTTCTTCTTGCTGGGAAGTCTTGATCCTCTGCTGCTTTTCTTCTCTCATCTTTGCAGCTCCAAACAAGGCTCTCCTGGCCCATGGCGTTTCTCTCTCAAGTATCAGGTATAACTTCCAGCAGTCAGCACCTATAGCCTTGCTGTGCTGACATGTGATGCAGGCAGTATAGGAATCAGCACATGACATCTCTCTTTCTAAGCTGCTGTAAAATTAGCTTCATCTCAAGTGGCAGAAAATGATCATATCCTCGCTTGAGGGCGATGAAGAATATTCCTGAGTCACTGCTAGTGATGAAACAGGCAGAAAATCCAGAGTGATACACAGCTGCCCACTCAGTTTTAATCACTGAGCCCATTTGCTGCTGCAGAGCCTTAAGACACAGCTTCCTCCTCCTCTCCCTCCCTTGCATCCATCACTCCCTTTAGTGGCCTGGGCTGTGGATCCCAGTGATTTCCCATCCCAACAGCAAGGTTAGGAGCATCCTGTGCTGCTTCACCACTCCCATCAGAGAAGAGGAGGAGGTCAGAGCTTCCTTTCCTTAAAGCAATCACAGGAAAAGGATGGATTTTGTTCTCCTCAGGTCTCCTCTTCTCTAAGCTCATCCTCACCTCACAGATTTTCCCTCCTGCTTCCCAAGTAGCTGCTGTGCTCACGAGGACATTTCCTTTTGTGTTTCTCCCCCATCATCTTCAGTTCAAAGCCATCTCCCTGGATTCCTATGTCTTGGATAAAGCCACCTTCTTTCCTATAGCTGCCAGCTCAGGGCTTGGGAAACCTCTTGCCAAGTTTGCTGGCGACCAAGGCCAAGAAAAGCCTTCAAAACACTGGTGAGCAGCAGCAAAGTGCTGTAATGCTTCCCTTCCTTGCATATGCTCCCTGGCAATGTGTTGGTGCTAAGGACTTCTCAAAAGAGGCTTCCTGCAAGTCCTGCCCTGCCAGCTCTCCTCCCAGATACAGATGGAAGGTCCCCATACTCTGGGCTGAAGGGTCTGGAAAACCCTGGCAAGGTTCTCCTGAGTCCTTTGGCTTGGGAATTGCATCCTTCTTATGGTCTTTCATGTGGCTCAAATCCTATCAACAAGGCTCAGCATTGTTTTGGGGGAAAACCATAGCAATTGTGGTGTTTGAATGAAGACTCTTTTATTCTTCAGTCAGGGCTTGTCAGGATTTCTCTCTTAACCTGCTTTTTAGATGCTCTCTATCCTGCACATTGGCTGGGATATGCTAGTCACACAAAACTCTCCTGGTGTCACATTTCTGCTAGAACTTAATAACTCCTACCAGCATGCAAGGGAAATAAGCAGGACTGGTGACAGAACAGACAGAAATGCGTCAAAGCAGGGGTTTGCCAGCATAAAAAATAGAGCAGAAGCTCATTTCCCCCCTTCCCAATGGGGATTGCTGCACCAGTGGAAGTTCTCCACACCAGACAGCCAAATCCGGGCGCAATTCCATGAAGCCCACTCTCCTCTCCATAATTCCCATCAGCTTTGCAAGCAGGGCACTTATTTCTTAGTGCAAGCAGGTGCAGAGCTGCAGGACATAGGCTGAGCATCTCACTTTGGTGGTTATTCCAGTGCAGAGCAGCTTTATTCTCACATCAGGCAGCGTGATCAATGCTCCTCCATAGCTTCATTTCCTTTTTCCTCATCTTTTTCCCCCAGCAAGCAGAGTTTGGGTAGTGCAGTTTGGGATCAATTCCAGGAAACAAGTAGCAAAAAGAAGAGATGGGTGGGAATTCCAGGTGGATGCTTTAGAGGGATAAACCCATTAGTAAATGCCCATATCTTTTCTCCCGGAGGTGCCAACTGCTGCTTGTTTCTCCTGCTGTGATTCTGAAACAGCCTCACTCACCTCTGGCAAAATCGGGATAACAAGGAGGGAATGCTGACATTGTTTGCAGCAGTCTGGTTTTTTCTTTCCCTGGCTTGAGAAGGCAGAAATAAAGTTGGATTTCAAGTGGGGTTGTTGCAGTAATGGAGGGAAATGAGAAATGCTTTTCAGCCACCTTCTCCTTCCTCACGTCCCCATAAATAACCCTTCTCGCTCGAAGACACCTCGGCTCTTACTTACAGGAGAGAGATGGGTTTTGAGCTGTTATTCTTTTGCCACAGCCCTTTCCTGCCTGTAGTTCACCTTGTCAGAGCCTGCTTGTGCCCAGGGCTGCTCCTCCGAGAGCCTCAGCTCTTGGGTATGAGCCTGCTTTACCACTGCATCGCCAAACCCAAGCTGCTACTTTGGTGTTCATCCCAGCTTTAAGTCAAATCCCAATGGTGACCAAAGCATGAGCCTTTAGGGGGTGGACAGCAGCAATGCCAAGTGCCTGCTCCTGGGAGATAGCCACAAAGTGCTTAAAATACCCAAATTACTGTCTGATCCTTCTGTGTCCACCCCCTTTTAATAAACCCGGGTCTGGCCGGGCAATAGCTTTACCCAGCAGTGAAGTGCTGTCCTGTTGTGGGTGAGGCAGAGCTTGCAAACTGCATTTGGGAACCAAAAGATGTCAATGTAGAGGTGGTTTTGAGATCTATAGATCTGCTGAGTAGGGTTGGCCAGGTTTTGCATGCAGTTTGGCCACCCTATTTCTAGCTTACTCGCTTAGAAGTCATTCAGATCTTTGTAGAAGCAAGGTACAAAACAGGCACGTAGAGGTTGAGAGATGTCATTAGTCACCAGGCAGAATGAGCTCAACTCTTATACGAGACACCCGAGACTCTGCGTGGGCACTCTATGCAAGACTCAAGGGAAGAGGGAGCTCCAGCCTTTGCATCCTTGAAGACTGACATGTGTAGGAAAGCACGTGTTCTCTGTGGTATGTGTAGAGTTATTCATTAAATACAGCAAGGAGTCTGGATGGGGAAGGCTTGAGTGCAAGGCAAACTGCAGTGATGATGTGGTGGTGGTGGAGACAGGCTGCCAGTCCTGGTGACAAGGAGAAGAGACAAAAGCTCATGCTTAATGCAGCTGATATCAAATAGGAATGCTGCACTTGGCTTGCCTGAATGAGGAGACAGCAACATCTGGTTGCTGTGGCATTGCTCAAACCAAGTGGCTCACCCATCCGAAAACTAAAGGCAAGCAACGTAAGAAAACACAGCACGATGACACCCAAAAATACAGGCAAGCCAGGAACTTGCTTTCCAGAAGTTCCTAATGCTGCAAGAGGCAAAGTGCTGGAGAGAAAAGGAATCAAAAAGCAGGGGCAAGAGGGAGAAAATGCATTTCTGAGCTCTCAAACTAACAGCAAGCAGCTCTCCTATTATATTTCCTCCTTAGTCTTTGCAAGAGAACAAGGGCCCAGAGCCCTCTCGGCAGATGGACAATGTTCATGCCTTAACCACTTAACAGCCATTAGCCTAATTTCACGTCCTGGAGCCAAATTAAATAATAAGGAAGAGGCTTTGCAAAGCTGGTTTGGAGGCTGTGTTAGTGCCTTTCACTTGATAACCTTCTCATAAACAGATGCTCCCTCTCTACCCTATTAACCTTGTCTGAGAGCGGGGAAGGGGCCTTTGCTGAAGCAAACAAGCCAGACCTCAGTGGCAAAGGGGTCCAGATGTTGGGGTCCTTTGTATTTTAGAGGGTCCCCTTATGTCCCAGGCGGGGAGGTGTTGCCTGTTCTGTGATTGCATCCAGGTCATTTGAATGTGCCAAATAATCCATCTTGGTCACTGAGTCCATCTGTACCTGCTGGGAGAGGCTGCGGCACCCGGAGCTGATTCTGTGGACAAATCTGGTTTCCTTGGGAAGGGAAGGGGTGATGGTGTTGATAGACAGAAAAGGGGAGGTGGTTCCATGGCTCCGTGCCTCATCCCTCCCTGGCTTTGGCTCGGGAAGGGCATGGGGAGCTGCTCCATCCTGCACCCTGCTTGTACCACTGCTAACCCTTTCGGATGAAGTCATTTTGCTGCTCTCTGCCTCTCTTTGTGTTGAAATAAGATTTAATACTTGTTTAAGCCTTTGGAAGTTATGAGTATTCACTGCCAAAATGCTTTTGACATGATTTTGGTGATGGGGGAGGCATTTTCATGTGTGTATATGTTTTTAGCTGCCTTATTTTATGCCCCCCCCCCTTGCTAACTGTTGCCCTGTGCTTTGCATCTCAACTTTGAGCCTTGAGAAGTTTTCAGGGGATTATAGATGACTGTGCTGCTATTTCTGGTGCGAGGTTTTATTTATTAAAAAGCCATTTTCCTTCATTAAAAAGCTACACTGATGGGAAAGAGATGAGCAGCTCTGTTACCGGTGGGTAGCATGCCACGTCACCCTGGTGCTGCTGAGATGATGTGCTGCACGCTCTTCCTCTATCAAAGCAATATATCCACGTGAAGCCACCCAAAATCAGGTGCAAACCCCATCCCCTTACCCCAGATGCATGGTCCAAGGCAACGGGATAGATGGGAGAAGGTTTGGTGCAAGGTTTCCAGCAGTGCCTTGGCACCAACAGCAACTTGACTTTCCTTCCTCGTTGGTTTTCATCCTCTGTCTAGGTTGTCACGTAGGCTCTGCTTTCATATGCAAACCCCATCCTCTGCCTGGCATGGAAGCAGATTAAAGGCAGATTTCTTACAAGTTTGCTTCATTTTGGTCCAAGATAGGAGTAAATGACTTGCCTCCTGCGGTGGGGACATTTGGAAAGGCTTTGTGCTGTGTGGGTTCTCTGAGGTTCAGATGAGGCTGAATCTCATTTTTACGTGGCCTTTTCCTCCGTGGGGCACTCACAGAGTCCCTCTCCTGTACCTGGCTGCCTATCTGTACTAGACTTGCAGGTATTTAATGTCTTTGAGCCATCTGTTCCTCTGTCAAATTCAGTCAAAATTGGCCAAGGGCTTCACAAATTATTGGGAAGATTGCTAGACGGAGGCACACAGGCGAGGAGCAAGGCTGCGTGAGCTCATGCCAGCAGGATCCAAGGCTAAAAATGCACCAGGGTACGTTCTTTGGAGACAAGGCAGCTTGAGGAGATGGGATCCACATCCAACCTTTCCCCAGTATGGGACAGATTGGACTTGGGTCTGGGTTTTGGTACTGTAGAAAGCTCCTTTGCGGAGATGGACTTTGCTTTGGGTAGGATGTGCTGCCTTATGTTTTCTTTCATACAGTCATAGAAAGGTTAGAAAGGACCTGAAGATCACCCAGTTCCAACCCCCTGCCATGGGCAGGGACACCTTCCGCTGGACCAGGTTGCTCCAAGCCCTGTCCAGCCTGGCCTTGAATGGGAGGGTTGTGTGTGGGAAGAAGATGTAAGAGACATAAGAACGTCTCCTTGAGGATGTTCCCAGTGTGATCAGTACTAGCTGATCCAGAAACTGGATGCCTGATCTAGGAAGTCTTGGAAAGAGAGAACTTTCCATCTCCCAGAATCCCATCTTTTAGAACTGGGGGATGTTGATGACCAGTGTGGGCTAAGGCAAGATGAAATGCATCTGTCAAGAGAGCAAAAGCAAAGGAACTATCAAAACCCACCTCAAAGGCTGGGTGGCTCTTGATCCATTAACATTCCTGTAGGAGCCCAGAAATGGCTCCAGAAAAGCAGAAGCAATCTGGGCTTCTTGCTCCTGTGACTGCAGGTGTCTGAGATGATGGATGTCTGCATCTGAGTGTGTTTAGTCCCCTTTTGTAGTTGCTGGAGAAGCGATGGGCCTTTTTAGGGTGCAATTCATCCCAGTCTAAGGCAGGTGTCTGAAATAGGTCAGACAGATTGTGTCCTAGCAGTGCCTTTTTCTCCCCATTTGCTACAAAAAGGGGTCTGAAAGGCTAGCTTGCATGTTGAGGTGATAAATCCCAGCTTAAGCCATAGAGGAAGCCATAGGATCAAAATAGGGAATACCTAGCATTGATCAGGGCATGGTGATGGAGCTAGGGAAGGGTGTTAAGCAGCAGGAATGCACCTGATACTGCAGTAAGCAGCAAAAGGGGAAGAAATGGGTTTTGTTGGTGATTTTATCTTGTAGTCCATTTGTTTCTCATCCCTCGAACTTCCAGCTAAGCAACTCTGCACGTGGTTTGTCATTAGGTACCTCACCCCGCAACCTGCAAGTTCATTAGTATTCTTTTGAGTGCTAAGGAAATGTCTGAGCTGCATCTTTTCTGCATGAGAGGCTAAAATGCATTAGCACTAAGGGAAAAATCAGACTCCAGTGCTGGGGAGACCACCCGGAGCTGGCCCCTTCTGCCAGCAAAGCATCATTTGTGTCAGTGTGGCAAAACCACAGGAGCATAAAAAGCCCCAAACCAAACCCAAAAGCGTTCAGGAGAGAATTTGATCTTTATAACTGCATCTTTTCTAATTGCATCCGCAGCAATGTGGCACTTGGAGAAGAGGTTCTTCCCACCCCAGCGCTAAGTCTGCTGCAGAAATCCATAGGAATAAGCACCTGGAAGTGAAGAAGCAGCGTTGAGGGTTGGGTTTTAGGGATGCTCCGCTTCCCTATAGGAACCTATAGGGCTTCTTGGCTCTGCTTCTTGTCTTGGGTTATGTGGGTGCAAGCTCCTTTTCAGGCTGGGGCGGTGTATGCTAAAGAGGTAAAGCAGCACAAGGCGTGTAGCTGTGCCCTGCCTGCCTAAGAGGCTTTCATTGATTTTCATTTTCTTCAATGGAAACAGAACTGACATGCATTAACCAGCCTCCCAACCTCTCCAGAGTAGGGATGGAGGCAGCAAAAGCTTTATTGTTGATGATTTTTTCCCCTTTGCCTTGTGTTTCTCTCCTGTTTCTCTTTGCTAAAGCTCTGGCTGGAGCCTGGGAGATGGAGAGGGGTTTGAGTGTGGAACAGAAGAAAAATGAGGTGGAAATGAAGCTCCCCTAATGTGACTTACCCCCAGTGTGAATTCTAGGAGGCCCCTATTTATTTAACCGGCTTAGATGTCCACAGAGAGCTCTGTCGAATAGCCATGGGGAAGATGGATGGGAGAAGCCATCTCTTCTAGCTTTATTAGGTAGCTCTGATGCTTTCACTGCCAGTCTGTGAAGCTCTTCCTTAGAGATGGAGCATGGCCAGGCTGTGAATAGTGGGGTGTGGAGTGAGCTTTTGAGGGGGTTTATAGTGCTAGGAAACAGGGTGCTGCTCCACTAAAAGCAGCTCCAGTCAAAAGGGTTTCTTTCCTCTCTGGAAATAGGGGCAGGAATAGGCATGGATCTCACTGCTGGTACCCAAGATGCTGGTGATTCCCTCACCAGCTTTGCTTGCTTCCTTCAGTCTTCCACCCCGCAGCCCATCCCTTAGGAATTATCCCAAATCTCTACATAGTTCTTCAGGAAAACCAACTTTTCCCTTTTTCAGGATCCACGTCGGGTAGAAGAGAGAGCCAAAAACCCATTTATACATGAAAGCTGGCTTTTCAAATTGAAGTTTGAAGTTGAATAATATATATTTAAGGTTGTATATCTAGATATAATGTTGATTTATGAAACTTATGTATATTTTATAGATACACATTGGATGCTAGATATTTAATGCCCCCCTTTCATGTTCTTGTTTCTCATCGCTAGCTGTCACTGTGCAGCTCTTCAATAACTCTGCTTTGGATTCGGTTGCAGAGTTTTCTATGGGGGGTTGGTTTTTAATATACTGCTTATGAAGAAGCCTGATTTGGGGAAGGATGTGCTTTTGCAGCACAACGTGTCTGCAGCAAATGGGAAGCTCTCGGAAAAAATAAGAGAACACACAAACAAGGGATGAAAAAAAAAGGATTATGGGGGCTTTTTTGGATGGTGAAGAGTGCAGAAATACCTTTGACATTTCCCCAGACTTATTAGACAGGTCTCGAGCTGACTCAGGTACCCGGTTTCCAAATGTTTCTGCCCGGACTAGACCTCAGCTGCTGATTTAATGGCAAATCTCTTGTTGCTAGCCCAGTGCTGCACCCTTCCCTGCTGGAAAAGCAGGCCAGGCTCTGCTTTTTAATGAAGGAGTTGTTAATGCTGTGGTGGCTCCTGCTTTATTAGAGAAGGATGTCTCCCTCACCCATCCCCACGTGCTTGAAGGATGCTCTGAGTCCCCATGCGCTCCATGCATCAATCCCACTCTGGTTCTGGATGTTGGTGTTGTAAAGTTAATTAACTTGATCCAAACACCTCTCCTGGAGCTCAGGATCCTTGTCAGGGTGCTGGGCCCTTGGCTTTCTGGGGGGTGGTTTGCAGTGGGAGACACACTGTTGTAGGCAGCATGGGGTTGATGGGAGCACTGGGAATGGATGTCCTGAGCTGGGAAACATTGAGATGCTGGAAAGTGGAGGCACTGGGAGTTGTGGGCTTCATGCTTGATTGCTTTCCTGATGGGTACTATAAAAACTAATGCATTAGAGAAAGAATGTTTGATTTAAAGAGTGCCTGGATGCCGACACCATCTCTGTTTGTTTGCCTTCCTTTAGCAGAAACCTTGTAAAAATTTTATGAAGCATTAATGGCTCAGAGAGTTTTCGTCTCAAGCACATTTTATGAGGTGAAGGTAACCCCAAAGAACTCCAGCCCAGTTTCACACTCTTGAGAAACATGGGACACGGAGTGCTTTGGGAGAAGCTGCTGGGAAGGGTGGGCAGGAGGCGCAGGATGGGTTGCAGAAGTAGAGGGATGCAATGCAGATACTCAGCTCAGTGTCATAAACTAACCCTGAACTTGAGAATGCTCATGGTTCCCCTCTCAGTTTGTGACGAAGGGCATTTGAAGGTTAGTGAGCTCCTTCAAAGGGGAGAAAGAGTGGAATATAGGATCACAGACTCAGTAGCATCCTGGCCGGCCTTCCTTGGCTCTGCCTTGAGCAGGCTGGCAGCAAGCTTGCAGTCAATATCTTGGTCAGCAGCGATGGAGATGGTTCTTTCATTTCCATGTTACTCTGCTTAAATGAACATTGAGTGCTGTCATCCTCCTTCGGAGGAGGAAGGCTAACCTGGCACCAGAGCAAAAACCCAGAGCTCGTGGTTTCTCTGCCCAGCTTTGCCAAGGATTTCCAGGCAGGGCTTCTTTTACACCAGTGCCTCAAGCCATAGCCCTTCAAGAGTTAGCTGGGTAAGGGGAGCAAACAAGCCCTGGCAGCAGGCCTGCAGAAAAGCATGGAAAACATCCAGCTCCAAGGAGCTTAATGGGAAGTTATTAGCTTGAATATCCTCCTTATTATGGAGGCTGGGCTGCCTTATCATCCTGACAGCCCCGAGTGATTTATGGCCTTCTGAAAGGAGGTGAGCTGAGGGTTTGTGGTTGAGGCTTTGCTCTGCTAGACCTTCCCATTGAGGAGCAGCTAGGGATTGTAACACCGTCAGGGCCAGCACTGGGAGCCAGGAGACATACGCAAGGAGGGAAAAGAGGGCAACCGAGGACACTGATGGCTTGTGGTGGCATTCAGAGCTGGGCTTGCCATATGGGCCTGTGTTGAAGTGCCACGGCAGGGAGGGGAGTGTTTTGGTATCAGTAATGACTGCTCAGGTTCTGGGGACAGCCCTTGGGGCTTGCTTACTTTTACTAAATCAATGCTCCAATGTCCCACCCTGGGTCATTTCAAGCCTGGCCAAGGATGAGTGGATTATGGGTTAAAGTTAGTGCAGGTGATAGGATGTAAACCTGCTGTTAGTACCAGGAACATCTGCAGGGGACCATTTCAGCTGCTTCTCAGGGTTTTTCTGTTCAGAGAAAGCTCCATGGCTTGCTACAGAAGTGGTCAATATTCAGGTCTGGGCTTCTGGTAGGGCTTTCACATGCAAAGGACTTACTCTGGTGGCAGGAACGAAACATACATCACACGCTTCAATATTAACTCTTCCTGTGTCGGTCCCCATAGGGCTCCTTGTGAGACTATCCTGTCTCATGTCTTTTTTTTGCTGAAGTTTCTTGAAATATGCAGTAGCAATCAAGGCACTTAACTATAATTGCAGAGAGACTACCTCATGAAGGCGGGCCACAGAGATAGCAGGTAATTACAACGAGTTATAAATGGATAGTTATTTACAGCAGGAGTGATGCACAGGGATTTAGTTAGCGGAAGGCTGAACTGGTGTTTGAGGCAAAGGACATTTGTTTGGTGTCATTTCTGCCAGGCACTTGTGTGCCTCAGCCACCTCTTTGGTGTTCACCTTCTTCCTCTGTAAGACAGGGAATATGTACTCACGATTTTGGGGTCATTAACAAGCTGTTAGGGTCTCTAATAAGAGATGATTTAATAAGGCATATACCTGAAGATATATGGACATTCAGGTCAAGATTTAGACCTGATTCCAACTGGAGTGATGCCTCCTGAGGAAGCAACACCCACAGTCCGCCCATGCTGCAGATCTGACCCCCGGCTTTCTCCTGGTTGCAATGTCCTGACCTCTTGTAGAGGGGTTGCCTTCTGATACAAGGGAGGAAATCATGCCCTTAGGGTCATAGAACCATAGAATGGTTTGGGTTGGAAAGGGGCTTAAGGTGATCGAGTTCTAGCCCCCTGCCGTGGACAGGGACAACCTCACACTAGACCAAGGCTCTGTCCAACCTGGCCTTGAACACTGCCAGGGATGGAGCGTTTACCACTGCTTTGGGCAACCATTTAGGTCTTCTTTCCTCTTGGGGAATTCATGGGGTAGAAAGATGCAAACTTGCCTCTCCGTGGCTATAGCTGCTTTAGGCAGAGTAATGCATCTTGTAAGGACCAGGCACGTGCAGCTACGGTGCTGTGCTTCCTGCTTGACAGGAGCCTCAAGTTACCCTGCTGCCCCTTCTTCCCTGGAGGAGCACTGTGTAGACATCATGCTCTACTCTGAAATGATTATTTAAACTGGATTTGGAAATGCTGTTCTGAGTAAAGGAGGACGCCTCTCCTGGAGTAGCAACAAGCATCCTGAGAGAGCAGCCATTAAGGCGAGCAAGCTTGGAGGAGCGACGTAGTTGGTCTCGTTGCAGGAGACAAGGTACTTTGGTGGCAGGACATCTTGTGAGTTGTGTAGATTTCCTGGCCCTGGCGTCCCCAGAGAGGTTTAAAACTTTTAGTGCCCTCTTTGCTTGGATGTACTTAGCAACAAAGAGATTTCAATTATTTAAAGAGACAGGAAGACATGAAAGCCATTAGGAAGGGACGTGGTGCCCCTCCGGAGATGCTGCAGGCTTCTCCATGCTTCCCCTTGACAGCTTGCAGGACTAGCTGCAAACATCAGCACTGACACAGGGATGGGGGATGAAACAAAGCACGCATGGTAACCGCCTTGACCTGAAGGTGGTTTTCAAGGGGTCCCAACGTTTTGGGTTGGAATCAGTTGGCTTGGTTGCTGTTTGGCTTGGACCCCAAAAAGAGAATAGCAAAGCAAGGCAGGGTGATACCAAAAGAGCAACCAGGCAGAAGGGTCAAGATGTGGTATCATTGCTCCTTGACTAGAGATAGCAGTTGATTCCCAAGGACAGGAAGTCCAGTGCCTTTAGGGATGTGATGACCTGTGAGAAAGAGTAGGCAGCTTAAATTATTCCAGAGAGTTATGTTTTATATCTGCTGGCAAAGGTGGTACTTACAGCATCTTTCAGATTTCATAGAATCACTTATTAACTTGTCTTGTTGGATCCATCCTGATGGAAGGTGCAGCCCAAACAGCACATGGATTGAATCATCATTTTAGCTGAAATGAAGGTATTGTGGTCACAGATAGAGAGCAGGGAAGGCCCTGGCTGGGCTGAGGACATGTGAAGTAGGTACAGCGGGTGACCAGCGTATCTTCTCATGATTGCAGAGTCTCTTCTTCAGGCAAAGAAAGCACATTTGATTTATTACAACTGCGCCTGAGAATAGTACTGGAGCAGCAGGAGAATTGAAAACATGCGTGGCATGTATATGATGCAGAATAACTAATCTTTCCTGGCATGTACTGTCAATCATGGGTAAGGAGAAGATAACTAACTCTGCCTCTCATGTTCTGTGGTCTGCAGTCTTCAGTCATGAAGATAAATGTCAGGCATCAGCTGTCCTTTAGTGCAGCCATATTCTGGCAGGCAGCAGCATTCCAACAAATCCTTATGCTGGAAGGTGAATCTTTGTGGATCCCAAATAATGGATCTAAAATCCCAGGGACTTCTCATGAAAAGGTTTTGGTCCCCTGCACCAAGAGCCGCCACGATGGCCTTGGTGGTTGTGGTGATGGCACCATGAGGCAGATGGAGCTTGGACAAAGCCCTTGTGCTGCTCTGATATCCCTGAAGTGTTTATGTCCCACATAGACCAGCCTATGTAGTCAGTTGGACATGGGATCTCTCTTCTTGTGGTAGGCGGAACAAATTCCACCCGCATTTTTACTGCACAAGTAATAACGCCTCTTTTAGGCCATCTGAAATCATTTCCCCATTCATGCCAGGGCTCTCGAGTTATCTGGGGGAAAGGGAAAGCATGGAAAATAAAAGACAAAAATGGCTTTTTATGTTGGAGTGGGTCATTTGGCAGAAGGGGGGGACAAGCCCACAGTGTACTGGAAATCCAACTGCTTAACTCAGAGTTATTTTGGAAGGAATGTTAAGAAAATGAGGCTCAAGTGGAGGGAAATAGTATTTTGGGGTTAGTTTCAAGACATTTTCCGGGGGGGGATGAAGGAAGCATCTACCCAGCTATAGCCCACCTGCAGAGAAAGGACATGGAGACCAAAGGGGATGGAAACAGGGATGTGCCTCCACTTAACAACAGAGGGAAGGAGCTGCTTTGTATGCCTGGGCCTTATTGGGAAACTGCTTATTGACATTTGCAAACACTATTTCCCTCCTCGAGGTGCTCACAAGGGCAGAGTTAGCATTATTGTTATTAATAATAAATAACAGTAGTAAACTGTGTACTTCTATATCCTGTGTCATTCAGTCCATCTCCTTACGCTTTACAGAGGAAAAATTCAAAGCACATGTGAGAAGGGTAAATATGAGGCAGGAACTTGTAGAGAGATGAGATGGAGATCAGGAGGTTCGACTTTTTCTTCTTCTTGTCCTTTTCCTTTTTGGCTTATATATTATAAGGCTGTACTTCCCATTTAAGCAGGATCCAGGTGCTCTTTAGGGCTCGCTGAGGTTGAGCATTTCTGCATGCAGAGCAAGTCCAGGGTGGGTGAAAAAGTAGAGGAAAAGGTCGTGTAATGTTCCTGTCATACAAAATCTGCCGGTGAGGCAGGGAGAAAGCAGGGCTATCTCATTGCAAGCTACAAATAGAGCTGTTAGCGTGCTATCAGATAGCTGCCGGACATCGATAGCGCTTTATCAATGGGCTAAAGATAAATGTGAAGATAAGAGAGTGTGTTTTGCCTTGAAATCCACTTGTGGTTACCAAAAGGTTTTGTCTTCCCGTTGATTTCTTCATTTTACTCCGGTGGTAAATGCCAAGTCTTGAAATCTTATTTAGGGGGAAGCTAATGAAAAACTGTCCAACAGAGCCAATGCTTCACCCAAAGGATATGAAGATCTTCTGTGCTGTCTTAATCAAGGGAGAGAAGCCACCTGACGGCATTGGGACGGCTGATTCTCCCCAGCATTGAATTAGGAGTGTTTAATAAGTGAGGTTAGGTGCCCCTCTGAGTTATGGTTTTAACAAGATGCACTTAAGCTCAGGCTGGCTGCGTGCTTTTGAAAGCCTGACTCATATTTCCCAGCACTTCTCGGCAGCTGTGAGGGCATGAAACTTTTGGAGATGGGAGAGAAGATTCCTGGTGCCATCACATGATTCAGGGAGCTGGTGCTTTAAGGGAAAGGGTGCTAAAAATAACCAGCATGGGTGACAAGATAGTAGCAATTTTGGCTTTTTGTAGCGTGAAGGGCTGCTTGCCAGCCCTACGGGAAGGAGTCAAGGGCTTCATTCTGCAGCATGGCTCCGAAATGTCATTTCTCGCAGGGTAATTTGGGGGTAAAGAAGGGAAAAAAAAGGGGAAGGAGAAAAGGTGGTATAAAAATTAGAGCAAACAGGGAGGGAAAAAGGGGTCAGTATTGCCAAATGAAAGACAAGGGGGTAAGGGAAGCAGGGTACGGCACATCTTGGACTCGTGCTGCATGGGGCTGGATGGTGTTAGAGGAAGACAAAAGGAGTGCGACAGAGAGAGGAGCACAATGACTTTAATTTGTAGGCAGAGACTGTTAAGAGAGAAGGGGGGGGGGAAGGTGATTTGGGTTCTTTTATTCATTACTAACCATAAAAGGCCCAGACTGTGTTACCAGTGGCTTTAAAATCCTGGATCCTATTAAACCTTCCTTGATAGTAACTCAGCACTTGGAAACAGTTAAAGAAGGAGCAGGTGAAGAGGGAGGAGGGATGGAGGAGCTGGCTGAAGCCAGGGGAGACTTAGGGTGAAGACACAGCCTTTCTTCTAGCAATGCTTTTGCGGGGATCTGCATCCCAATGGGACTGGCAGCATCCTTGCGAAGGAATCTCTCCGGCTGTTGCTCCCTAGAAAAGGGCGCTGCCCCCCGTTCCCAGGTATTAAATCAGGATTTATGCCTGCTGCTCACAAACCAGCTGCAGCTCAGGGGAGGCTGTGCTGAATGCGAGATGAGATGGGGAGAGATCAGCAGACAAATGCGATGGATCAAGCCAGCAGCAAAAGGTTCTTTGGATTAAGTCCCTTTATGATAAATAGCACGCATGGTGCTGTCTAGCTTGAGGTTCACACTGGGGTAAGGAGAGGCATCAGCTGCACTTGCTGGGTGCAAGATCTGATCTGGGCAGTCCCTATGTGGGGAATAGGGTGATTTTTTTTCCCCTCTACCTCCAGCATCCCTTCTGGTCCCCCTGGTGCTTATACATCCCTTGGGACTGTTCTTCCCCATGCGCCACTGCAGCATCATCTTGCCAGCCTGCAGACCCTGCCCTGCATCCAGCTAGGAGGAGAGTTGTAATTAAAAGAGCTGTTCCCTGAGCCCCAATGACTTATTGATTGTGTGTGTGTATGTGTGTGTGTCTGTGCAGGTGTGAGCTCCTTTCTCCTCAGGGAAATAGAAGAAACCATTCATTTTTAAGTGAGACTCGGACGTGACACTTGGGTCTGAGCCACACCACGTCCCCTGCTCCCTTCAACCTGTGCAAAGCAGGGCAGCAGGGTGAGGAAATAGCTCCCTTGGGAGATGCTTGCTATGTAGCAGAGGGGTTCTCAAGCCTTCTGATCCCTAAGGATTTCCCTGAAGGAATTTTAGCTCAGTGGTTGAAATGCAGAGATGCTCCACACATTGTAAGGAGCACAACGAGGCAGGGAGCCACAGGTCTGGGGAGCCTCTGAAGGACTAAGAGAGATGTCACTTGGCTGGGGAAGGGGGAGAAGGAAGCAGGGAAGCCCTCTCCCTGTTTGAGCATCCCTCCTCTAAGCCAACCTGGGGAAAACAGAGAGGCTGAGGGAGCTGCTGCGGTTTGCTCCGGTTCGTGAAGCGGGTAATCAGCCCTTTTTATGAAGTCCAACTGCAACCTCTTTGAATTTCCCCCTGTGTTCTCCCTGTTGCAGAATAGAAATAGCTGATAAAGGTCTTATCTGGTTGCTGTGCTTGAGGGGAATCAGCGGTGCTGGAGGAGGAACGTGGTTGTGACCAAAGCCTTGCTGGGGATGCAGCATGGCTGAGGGATGGAGGCAGAGCATGAGGTGCCAACCTGAGAGGCATTGAGCAGCCAAGAGGGATGGTACAAAGGAACCTGGTCTAGTGGAAGTTGTCCCTACCCATGGCAGGGGGTTGGAACAGGATGATCTTAAGGTCCTTTCCAACCCAAACCAGTCTGGGATTCTATGGAATGAGTTTTGGGGTGAGCTTTTGCCTTTCCCAGCAGGATGCAGCGTGTTTGCAGACTGTGTGTTGGGTTTATAAATAACAGTGTCAAAATGCAAGATTAACCCGGAGAAACGCATGCTTCCATCATCTCTTTCCTTTCCTAATGGAGGTACACACATTCCTGCATAGTAACTAATCTGTCAGTGGAGGAATAAGATGGTTAATGTGGCAAAAACCCTCATCTCGGTGACTCGTCTGGGAGAAACTAGACAGCTCCATGCTTCGTTATTGCTTTGGGAAGCTGATACTGGGCAGCTTTGCTGAGGAGAGCATCAGGGCGGGCGGAAGGAGGCATTGGAATCTCTGAATCAAACCTTGTAGCAGCATAAAGAGCTCCTCGGGACCTCTCCCTCTGTATATTGTAAGGGGAACCCAAAGAAACGGTCGAGTCCCCAAGGTCTCACCCTCAATCAGGCGTTTGTGAAGGGGCTGAAAGGAGAGGAAGGGATCTCATTAGCCACCCTTTGAAAGCTTCATTTGAGGCCAGCCTGCCAAAGAGCTGCTTGCCCCTCAGATAGGAAGCCTGCGCAAGCTTCCTTATAGCAAGCTCTGACAGCAGCTTCCCGTGTTCCGAGCCGAGCAGCCTTGGAGAATATCTTTTAAGTATTATTTGAGGATTTGGCCTGCTGGAACTGGGCAAGCTACAAAATCCAGAGATTGTTGTACTTGGCAAGAGCATCAAGCTCCTTGCAGAGGGGAAGGCTTTGTCCTTTGCTAAAGCTTGAGCAAACTTCCATTAGGAATTAAGCAGAGTCCTTTGCATTTCAGCAGACCCACGCAGCAGTCTCGGATGGTTTCCTCTGTGTTTGCCCTGTTTAGCTCATGGACTTCTGCAGAGCATCCATTGTGCTGGGCAGCTTTACATCCATCTGCTCTATCGACTTTGGTAATGGAGTTAAGACCTCCCCTTGCTTCCTGAGCCAGGGTGTGGAGATTATCCCCCTAACAGAAGTCAAGGAAACCCTGCAGCTCCCAACTGGCTCTGGCAGTTGCTGGGTGATAGGATTCACTCCAGAAACATAAAGCTGGTCAGTGTGGCTCATGGTGCAGCTGGGGATGAACCTGGAGCAGCAGTTTCAATGACTCCACAAAGGTTTTCCTTGTGTTTCTCTTGGGTTTTGAGGCTGAATGAGCTTTTGCACTGAGTGTTCTATAGAGTGGTTTGGGGAGGTGAAGTGTCTTGTTGAAGTTCATGGAGGGTAGCGAGTTGATCCTGGCTGGTCACACATCAAAGCCACTCCATCACTGCCTTCTTCATCTGGAGAGGGGGAAGAAAATAGAATGAAAGGCTCATGGGTTGAGATAAGGATGGTGCGAGATCACTCACCACTTTCCATCATGGACAAAACAGACCTGATTTGGGGCAATTAGTTTCATTCATTGCCAATCAAATCAGAACAGGATAATGAGAAATAGAAGCAAATATCAGAATCACTGTCCCATTCCTACCTTCGTCCCAGGCTCAACTTCACTCCCAAGTTCTCTACTTCCTCTCCCACAACAGCACATGGGGGTAGGGAATGGGGATTCTGGTCACACATTGTCTCTGCTGCTCCTTCCTCTTCATGGGATGGACTCCTCACACTCCTCCCCTGCTCCAGCCTGGGTCCCTTCCATGGGGTGCATCCTTCAGGAACAGAGGGTTCCAGTGTGGGTCTCCTATGGGGTCACAAGTCCTGCCAGAAAACCACCTTCAGTGTGGGTTTCTCCCTCCATGGGGCCACAATTCCTGCCAGGATCCTGCTCCAGCACACATGATACCAAACAAACCCAATACGCTCCACCCCTTGCTTCTCTGAATCACATCTATAAGCCTTATCATTCAAATGCACATTCATTACACAATCTTTACTGTCACCCACAAAAATAAAGAATTCCCTGTGCCAAAATCAAAGCAGCATCATCACACCACCAAATAAAAGTGGACAACTTGGACAATCCACCCCTCGTCCCTTCATGGTTTGGGTTGGAAGGGACCTTAAAGCTCACCCTTAAAGCCATGGGCAGGGACACCTTCCACTAGAGCAGCTTGTTCCAAGCCCCTGTGTCCAACCTGGCCTTGAACACTGCCAGGGATGGGGCAGCCACAGCTTCTCTGGGCACCCTGTGCCAGCGCCTCAGCACCCTCACAGGGAAGAGCTTCTGCCTAAGGCCCCATCTCAATCTCCCTTCTTTCACCACAATTGCAACAGGAATCGCCCATGATCATTCCACTCCCTAATATAATTCAGTCTGTGTTTTGCCCTTCACCTCTCCCAATCCTTATCTCAAATTTCTTCTGCCTTATGTGGGATGCCAAAAAGCACTGGGATGGGTTGACCTTGCCTGGACTCTGGATGCTTACCTAGCCATTCTGTCGCTCCTTTCCTCAGCACAATAGGGAGGGGGATAATATAATATGGAGAAAACCCCCATGGGTCAAGCAAAAGGTAATTTAATAAAGCAAAAGTCATGTGTTAAATAAAGGAAAACATAAGATTTGATTCTCTGCTTCTGTCAGCATGTGTTGTCCAGACAATTCCCAGGAAGTAGGGCTTGATGTGCAGCGGTTGCTCCAGAATACAAGCATCGTTCATAAAGAATTCTGTCTCTCCTCCTGCTTTCTCTTTATAACTGATCAGATGTTCTATGGTATGGAATATTCCTTTGGTCAGATTGGGTCAGGTGTCCTGCTGCATTCCATCCCAAGGCCTTGCCCACTCCTGGTATATGGATGTGGGGGGTGTTAGAGTCAGCCTTGATGCTGTGGAGCACTACTCACTAGTAGGCAAAACACAAAGCTTCCCGAAAGCTGCTGCGAGGAAGATGAACTCCACCTCAGCCAGACCCAAAACATGGAGTTGGTCCTCTGATTGTGGTGTCCTGCACCAACGTGGCTGTCCACACTTTGCTTTAGGAGCAAAACCTTCTCTGCTTTAGTCTTGTAGTTTCTGCCATCGTGGGACTCAGGAAAACCCAAGGTGTTGTGCACTGGGGAGGGAAAGGAATGAGTGACAACATTCCCCTTTCCAAAGCTTGTTCTGCAGCTCTAAGTGATGCTGCCTGACAGCTTCCCATCAGGCACATGGCATAGGAAGTTTTTCATCGGAGCATATTTCCTTTCTTGAAGGGCAAATCTTTCTCTGTCAAAAATACCTTCATAAAACCAAAAAAAGAAAGACAAAACCATAGAGACAAAAGCAAAAGATATTGATTTTTAGTTTGGATGCTTCCAGAGAGGAGCCGCTGCAATCCCGCGGTCCCCGTCTGTCTGCCCTTCCCACTCCTTCCTCTCTGTAGTTTCTGAGCCCTTTGGCCAATTTCTGGCCAATTTCTACCCAATTTGACAGAAGGGAAGAGATCTCAAGGATATTAAATCTCTATATATTTCATTAAAAGAAGAGCTTGTGTTGAAGGGACTGGCTGTTACAGCAGCCCCTTGAGACGGGGGCTCTGGTATATGCAGAGGCTTTGTTAAACGTCAGGCACTGGCTGAGCAGAAAGACTTTTCTGTATAAGCAATTTCAGGGGAAGCAAATATCTTTGACCAGCCCTTGCACCTTAACATCCTCTGGGGAACGTGGCTGTGGAGCCCATGTTCTATTTGTTCCACTGACTGTAGATGGCTTGTTCAGTCAGAAATGAACTTGTAAGGCTCGGAAATAGGTCGCGCGCGGGATGGAAGAAGCATTCGGTCCTTGTTCGGTCTTTTATACACCAGAATGCATCCCAACCATCAAGATGTGGTGGATTTCTTCCCTCCCCTTCTGCCACGCTCTGTTTTCTTGCTTGGCTAAAAACGCTGAGCTCCAAATTGGGAATTGGTTCCGAGCAGAGCCCCGTGCGCCCGGCGGGAAGAAGGATGCGGAGGGGTGGGAAGAAGCACCCGAAAGGCCAACCAAAAGCTCTGGATTATGAGGATTTTTAGATATACAGTTTTGATAAAAGCTTGCAAGTAGCAAATTTGCTATCAAGCCTAATGTAGCATGGCAGATTTTGTCTGAGCTAGCAAAGGATCGCATTTGCAGCTCCTCTGAGGCGGGGAAGTGGGCTCAATAGGCTATTTTCCACATCCATGCTCCCTTCCTGAAATAAAAGGAGGAGGGAGAAGGAAAGGAAAATAAAGACAATCCCTCCTTTTCCACTTTCCCCTGGTTTTCCACGTGTTGGCCCTGAATGTTACCACCCACCAACTTAGCCACTAAATACCAGCTTTCCCATGGGGTTTGTTTTTGCTAGGTGTGCAAAGTTGCTTAGGAACACTTAGAGGCATACTGCAGTGTTTTGCTAAGTCTGGTGTGGTATCGATCCATTGGCATTTCCATGTGGATCCATGTTTAGCGGAATCAAGACCTCTGTGAGTCTTTCTGCACCATGCCAAAGCTGCTGAAGCAATGGAGGAAGGCAGTAAGAGCATGTTCTGAAGTGGACCCAAAGGCTGTGGGGTTTTCGATGGGTGATATTTATTAGGAACTGATTTCTGAGCTTGAATTCAAACCTTTAGATTCAAAAAGCAAAGTCTGGGGGGAGTGATGCTAACTCTGCAGTCACGCCGTGGGTCCCCCAATCATCCAGGGGAGAAGCTGATGCCGATACTGGTGTGCATCAGTGTGTATCCCACATTCTTGCTGGATGACAAAGCTGAAGGGCTGACCCTGCTGGGGCTGGGCTATCATCTCAGGGCAATAAAACAGCTATTTAGTGGTGGCATGTAGGAGACGGGAAGTTCTCTTTGTGATATACTAGCATTTTCCTCATGCATGAAGCAACTCTTCTTATAGTAAGAGGCTGTGGTGTATTTTCTTGCTCAAGAGAGCATAGGAAGATGGCTTGGTGTTTTATGGCATCAAGTGTGTGTTTAGTTAATGCCCTCTGCAATGTGCTACAGGCTTTATTTGCACCATTTGCTCTAATTCTGTGCCTTAGTGACCCAATGTGCTTGTGCCCTGGCTTGCAGCACCAAATCTGTTTTATCCTTTCTGCTCTTCATTCCTTTCCCTTATTCCTGCATGGCATATCGTACCTCGTGCTGTTTATTAATGCTTCTTTGTCACATCCAGCCTGATGGGTTTTCTCTTTGCTTTCCTGCAGCATCCCTAATCTTACAGCCTTGGCTTCATTTAAGGGAGGGGGGAAACAAAACCCTGCTGCTTCTGCTAAATCAAATGCTGTTTGTGTTGGGAAATGAGAGAGTGATGCCATCAAACTCACTTATTCTGGAGATAGGCTAGGTTTGCATCCTGCCTGCTTGCAAATCATGTTTTGCAGAGGCAGGGAGCTCATTGCTTAGCAGCACATCTCCCCTGGTCTCTGCCCTGCCTTTGACAGGAGGGCAGCTGAGGATTTTTCCTGCTATTCCAGCAAAACTGCATTATTTGTCATTTCAGGGAGGTGACAAGGGTCTGCGGTGCATCCCTGCATCCCTGTCCTCCTCAGCGATGGCAACGCAGAGCTGGGGTGACATCCCCTAAGGGCTTCCTTGCATTGTACCAACAGGTCTTGTAAATGTACAGGACCATTTAGGCTTTTAAGACACCTGAGGTCACTTTTCATCGCCGGCTAGGCTGCTGCACAGTTTTACAGGGTCATAAAAGCCCTGACAGGAGTCATAAAAGCCTCCAATTGCACCGCACAAACCCGTGGAGTATATTTTTAAGGGCCCCTGAGTTTTCATTTTGCTGCTTTTATGGGAACTCATAAAAGCCTCGATGAGCAGAGCCCCTGATTGGCTCCTCAGCACGGAGGTAGTTAAAATTACAGCCACCAACAAATTGTTCCAGTCTAAATAAATCAGGGCTTTGCATGGAGGATGAGAGAGGAGCCCCGCGCCCCTTTGCAAGCCGGGCTGCGTGCATGCAGGGACACGCGTGTGCTCCCAGTGCATTTAGCCCTGGTTCCTCCCCAGTTCCTAGTGGTCTCTGTGCTCTGTCATCCTTATGGGCATGTCTTTAGTTCTGCTGCTCCAAGACTTCTTGCAGAGCTTCCTGCTGGGCTGTAGGTACTGCTGCTGCGTGCTTGCCTCCCCTGGGCATGGCATCACTCAGCTTGCTTTATGAGGACTCACGCTCGCACCATCCCTGCACCCACCAAACACTCAGTCCCTTTGGGGTCACTTCCAACCCAAGCTGTTCCATGATTCAGTATCCTTCCTGTCCCCCATGCCCCACACTGAAGCCCCAGTGGCATTATAGTCCTTTCTCTGCACAGATGCTAGTCTACTTGTCAGCAATGCAGGGACAGAGCCCAGCACATGGTAACGGTTGCAATGAGAGCTGCTGGAGTTCGGCAGGCTTGGTTTTGGCTGAGTTGTGTGTCCACTGAGCAATGTCAGTGTGTCAAAAGGGAACGACTTCATAGGAATTGCTTGTTGTGGCTGTTTTTTTCCGCCCCTTAACGTTACCCAGTGACAACGATATAAAGAAGAGTGGTTGAATGTGATGTTTGAAACTACAGAATCAGACCTTTTGGTGTGGTGTGATCTGAAAATGAGGATTCCTGGTGTGGAATCTGCCTTCCCTCACTACGTGGGGTAGGGAATTGTTTCTTGGTGCTGGCACTCTCATCAGCCCTGCTGTGTGATGAAGTAGTTGCAAGCAAGAGGGATGCAGTGAGGGTCGGGCGTAGCAGGAGGAGGGAGGTGAAGCACGTGTGGTTCGAGCTATGGAGCGGTCATAGCATCAAAAAGAAGGTCTGGTGTTGCAATGGGAGCTTCTTTTGTCCTGTTTGCACCATGCAAGGCAATGGCAAGGTCAGGTCTTGGTTGCTGGGTGTACACAACACCACTCACCTTAAGCCTTTCCCCATCTCTCATTTCCATGGGCTTCTGCTTCAGTCATGGTCTGCAGGAGCAATGGTGGCTCCCAGTGGCCAAGCCCAAGGAGCCAGGCTCAGGTCCCACATCCCCATAGAGAAGGACCAGCGAATCTCAGCTGTTGGACCTTTCAGCCTGGCATGTGTTTGTTACAGCTTGGGAAGAAAGGAAGCGATCAGAAAGGTTCTCTTTGCTCTGCCAAGATAAATGTATCTTATTTCTGTCTTGCTGTAGCTTTATATAGTAATTATATCAACTAGAGCTGATCAAAGCATTTGTTAAAGAGAAAACTATCTCTCCTTTGCTTTTGTTACTGTTTGCAGCCAATTTGACAGCCTTTATATCTCCGACTACATTTTCTTTTATTTTCCACGCTTGATTTCTCTTTTTCTCTTCCTTCCCCCTTGTTGGCACCTGGCACATGGATGGATCTCCCTCCTTCCCCCCTCCCTTTCCTTCCCCTTCTCTCTTTTTCCATCTGCCTTAATATAAACAGGGTTTAAGCCATTTCACCCCTATCTGCTTGGGAGCAAATAGTCCCAGTTGTGTGAGTGATGGATCTGCCTGGGCCTCCTGCTCCAGCTGAGCAGGGATGTGTAAGCAGGGCGGGGAGCTGAGCATCTCTTCTCCCTCTTCTCCTCTTCTATTTTCCACTTGAGGTGTTGAAAAGAGTTTAACCTCTTATCTCTGTGCACTGGCCAAATGGGCTTCCCTTTTGTTCGAGCTGTAGCTACAAACCCCAGACAGAGCATCTTTGCTGCTGCTTTAATATATATTGTATTTTAGGATTCCTTTCCCCCTTCCTTGGCTTTCCATCTATCTTTAACCTCATTTACAACCCTCTTGCTCCTCCAGTGGCTGTGCTTCTTTCTCTCTGTCTGTTATGGACTTTATGGTCAAATGCTTTAATTTATTTGCCATACAATATCTCTTTAGCATCGTTCTGGGGATCCAAATTGCTCCAAAGACGTTGCAATAATACCAATGCCTGGCACATCTGTTTGTCAGTGAAGTTTTCCAGCTCAGCTGCTTAGGGATGGTGGGAGGAAGGGATCTTCCTCTGCTTGAGCATCTGGGGAGATGGACTGTAATTACCTGAGCTAAAACTAAGCTGGGATTTGGAGTTCTGAAGGCGAAATGAGCTGGGCAGCCCCTTCTTTCCCAGTATTAGCACTGTAGTATTTGCGTCAGCCATAATGAGTTGCAGTTAGTAATAAATTCAGTCTTGTTATAGGAAAAGGCTTGAACCAACATCCGAAAGAAGGGTTCTGGGCATGACTCCAGAGGCATGAGACCCAAAACCATGAGTTTTGGGTCAAAATCCGAGTCAAAATCAGGGGCTTTGGGCCCAAACTGTTGGCGATGGTTGGGAATGTGTTTGTTACTATGTGATTTGGCTCTAGCCCTCTTGACGAGGGTGCTGGACTTGTAGGAGAGTGCAGCCCCATTGGTGGCGATAAGTCATTGCTTGAAGGGCACACCAAGCACAGGGATGGGAGCTTTCATTGTACCCATTGCTGCAGAGGGGTGACGTGGCATGGAAGGGGTCGCAGAGGGCCTACAGTGGTCTCAAAGCTGATTTATTTCTGGTGATGCCTTTAACCAAGAGAAACCTTGAGGTGAGACATCAGCTTGCCTTGGGTAGTGCTGTTCAAATCACCTCCATGGTGATTTCAACACCAGCCAGCAATTGCCTCCCCCGTGGTGTTTGCAGCTTTCCTTATCAGTGCACTTCATAAGTTCTAATGAACAGTGATTGCTGTCTCCTTCTCCTTTTAGTTTTGTGTTATGCTTGATTGCTGCTTTAGCAATAAGAATAGGGCTTTTAGCCAAAATTGTCTTTTTTTGCATTGTGGTGGCCTGACTTTTTGGCTCTCTAATAAGTTTTGTGTTATGAGCCCACATTTCTCTGTTGACATTTTTCCTTCCAGCCAATTTCTCCCATAATTTTCCCTGGCGTTGGCAATGAGTCCTTTTGAAGCACTGAGTATATATATTACTGATTGGGGCAAGCCTTTATTATCCGTTGTGAATGTAATCAGGTCCTCATCACTAGTTTCTTGATAATCACTGAGCACTGGTTCAGTCATTAATTCCCTCTTTATCCATCATGTCTTCTTTCCACGTTATTTGCTAAATAGGTTGGACGTGATTCTGACACTCAGCATCTGAGCTGGTAACTCTTTGCTTTCTTAATGTGTTTACATTGTCAGTGTAATGCTGTCCCCAGTCCTCAGGTCTGTGGTATTTTACTATGAAGGATGCTCAGCCGAGTACAGTGAGCCTGCATGGAGGAGATGAATACTCCTTTGTTTAGACAATCACCACTGATGGTCTTTAGACCCTGATGTTTCACTCCTGCCTGCCTCTGAGCTCTAATTTATTATCTCCCCAAATGAAGCTCCTCAGGACTGAGCTGTTCATCTTTCTCCTTGTTTCCAGCATGGTGCTTGTAGAGAAATTCATCCTGGGCTGTTGTTTCCCTTTGTGGGTTGTGCCTGCTTGGGATCGGCAGCAATATATATGAATCTAAGTGTTGAACAGCTCTAAAAGTAGGGAGCCATATGGATTATAGCAAAGACTTAGACAGGCCAGGCATTCCAATCACTCGATAACGCCAATAATATCAACTTTCTCCTTGTCAAAAGAGATGTTCCAGTTCCTGCTGCCTCTTAGGAAGCTTTGCAGCATGGATGGATGGAGAAACAGTGGGTCAATGACTCTTTTGGGCAGCATTCACCAGGCAGGGTTGTGTTTGCTCACCAAACAGCCTTTGAGCTGTGCCCTGCTTGCCTTCTTTAAGCCTTCCGCTTGCATTGGGAGCACAACACAGCTCCGGGCTGCTCAGATCTGGGATCTGGAACTGGGTGATCTTCAAGGCCTTTCCAACCCAAACCATTCTATGATTCTATGATTTTATATAGGAGAGGTGCTGCCCAGCACTGGGCTTCATTTGTATCCACAGGGTCCCGATGCAGCCGTGGGAAGCCTCTCATCCCAATTAGTTGGGGTATCTTTAACAAACTAACACACCTTATTGATTGCAGGGATAGGGCTTAGTGTTGCCATGCTCTTAACTTCTGGTACCCAACCTGGCTGTCTTATACCTACCCTGGGCCTCTCTCTTCTCATACAGCACTGTGCCAATTAGAGAGACCTTCAGTGATTTGGAGCAGGGTTTTCAGAGCTCCTTTGAGTGCTGACAGCAGAAAGCTAAGGCTGCAGGCATTAAAGACTCCAGACTTCCAGTTGCTGCTGATCCTCACACCCATCTAAAATGAGCCCAGGTATAACAGGGGCCTTAGATAGAAGACGCAGTGACTTGTAGGATTGAGCTGAGTCCTGGGTACCCCTCCTGTCCTCTTCCTCCTTCTCCTGTCCTGGTGATGTGCTGCTGCTTTTTTGCCTGGCAAGCTGCTGTGCTCCCTTCTGATCAATTCTGTCTCCATGACTTGGTTTTGAGGGGAGTTAGGTACTTAATGCAGGGAATGAGACTACCCATGAGTGTATCAGGCTTATACACTGTTTAAAAGCAAAAGGGCTGTGAAATCTTTTTCAAGCCACAGACTGGATTTTCAGCAATGGGGGTTTGGATCAAACTTCCCTCAAAGTTGGTTATTTTTGTAATCATTGAATTCTGATTATAATAGAATAGTGATTGTAATCACACAGTAGAGCTTGGGGCTTCTTGCTGTGTCCTGGTGGTTGTCCATGGGCAGAGGCAGGGACATGCTGTGATAACTGCTTTGCTTTAGGGGGTGGCCAAATCTGTGCCTCTTCTTGTTTGCTGTGTTGGATTTTGGTCTCAGGGTCAGTAGCTGGGGGGGGGGGGGGGGTCGTTGCTGTACAAGCAATAAGAGCACAAAAGATGAAGCACCAGCTCTGTTTCTTGCTGCTTTCCTGAAGCAGGCTGCTGATGGAGACCACGAAGGAGGCCATGTGCCTTTTGGAAAGGAATGTTCCATTGCCAGCAGAGCAACTATGTGTTCAGGAGAAAACTCATTTGACCAAAGTGATCCAAGTGGGTTGGTTGGTGGTGGGTGAGGAAGTCCTCTGAGCCCCATCAGGGATCAGCAGAGAGCATCATCCCACCTTGCATCAGGTGTTCAAGAGAATTAGTAGGACTCATTCATGCTATGGGGAGGACCTTAGACCATGATCACTGATACAAGCAACATGCTATTAGACATCTTGGTTGGAAAGACAAATCCCACCTTTAAGGAGGCAATGCCACTGGATGGTGGTTGCAGCATAGGTAAAAAGCCCTACAACCTGCAGCAGGTTGGTGCATTGTCAATCCATCCAAACCCAACCAAGAGGTTTCCCAATGGATTTTCAAGTTCTTGATGATGTCCTTCCCTCTTTTAATGCACATCCCATTCAGTGGTCCTCTCTCCTCATTCTCATAGTTTCAACCCTCCTTTCTCCATAGGCAGCAGCCCCTCTGGATAATGGGCCCTGACAGCTCCTCTTAGCAGAGCTTTCAGCATCGCTGTGCAGGGCTCTGTGGAAATGGAAGAAAATCCACCTTGTAAGTGCTTTGATGGGCTGAAAACAGTGTCAAACCACATGAGCTTTGGGTTTTTCTTCTTTTTCCTCCTTCTCTCCCCCCCCCCCCCAGTTGTGACAAATGGGATTCACCAAGGGAAAAGGAGGCAGCCTCCTAGGGAAGTGGGGAAAAGTGGGGAAGCTCAATAGCATCTGCTTGATCTCATTTCTCAAGCCACCCCCAAGTCCTTCAGCCCTCTCAGGGCAGAGAAATGAGCTGGATTGCTGGGAAGCACTTGACATGGGCACGGATGCCAGGACAACACAGGCTGCTCCTGTGGGATACCTGGCGCGCATCTCAGCTTTGCCGAATCCCAGTATTTCTGCTGGTTTCTTTTCCCTCCCCTCCATCTCCTCGGTGTCATCCATCCCTTTTCAGTACACACACGGAGAGGGTCCTTTCTGTTGCACAAACCTCAAGACCACCTTTTGCCTTGGTGTGTGAAGGCAACCAAGCGATTCGTAAGGGGGAGCATCCAGCGGTGGGATGCTGGGGCGAGGATGCTGAGCTGGCTTGTGCATCTGCTGCTGGATCTCTTCATTTCTTTGTATGCTTAATCATTTCAGCTAGTGTTTTAAGATCATTTCCTTTGTTTTGAATACAAGTGCCTCATAAGCTGCCATCTGTAATATTTTGCTGACCCTGATATAAATTTCCATTACGATGCTTATTAAGACCTCTCTTTATTGCTTTGCACATCCCCAGTTCTCTGTGATTTGCTTTTTCTTCCCCTCTGCCTTGTGAATTCACTTACATTTATACCTGCCTGGAGTCTTTTAGTGGGGGATGCTCGGAGGCAGGGAGCATCTGGTTTCCCTTCACCCATACAATGGAGCTCACGTCCCTTAGAGGAGCACCCAGAGTAAGCAGAGGGTGGCAAGTCCTGCTAAGACTATCAAATATGTAAGGATTAAAAGCCAGACAAGCTATTGCAAAATGCATGTGTGTGTGTGTCTCTCCTTACCAAATACTTCCCGCAAGTGCTTGTTTTATCAGAGCAGGGCTTTTCCTAGAAGGGACCTTTACATTCTGCTCAGTGTTTGTGCAATGTCTAGCCTCACAAGATCCTGTTCTCTGTGTGTTCATAGCCATCCTTCTAATAACCGTGGTTAATAATGAATGACAAGCATTAAATCACTTTAAATAGCTACGAGCAGTGCGATGGAGACCCCTCGCTTCCCGGCAGGGGAAATGCCATCCAGGTGTGGAGAAGCACATTCCTCTTGTGCCAACAGCCACACAAAGAGGGGAATGCTGCAGACACCCAGTGTGTCTGGTTGTTGTTTTATTTAGTAGTAATGTCTGGAAAGGGGGGGGAGTGAATTGGGATGAGATTCCCACCTCAGGTCTATGGGTACATTGGTTCATTGTGGCGCTGCCAGGATGATGTGAGGCAGAAGATGTTATTTCTTTGCAGGTTTCAGCTGGGTAAAGCTCAGTTTATGGCAGCTTTGTGCCTGGAAAGTGGGTTTCCTGTGGGCAGAAATAATCCAGGTTATAGGGACCAGCTGTGCTTGTGCCCATGAGCTTTGTATTCGATTAGGGGCTGTGCTATATCGCACTAGAATACATCCCTATCTCCTGATCTGGTGATGGACCACCCCTCTATGGCAGGATCCAAGTGATGCTGTAGTCCTGCCTGGTAGAGTCTGTGTGACCCCAGCCTCTGCTTCAACAAAATCAGGCCACGCTTTCTGGCTTGATCCCACAAACCCACTCATATTGATGACAACAGGATGAAGGACATGGAATCACAGAATGGTTTGGATTGCAAGGGACCTTAAAACTCATCAAGTTCCAAACCCCTGCCACGGGCAGGGACCCCTTCCACTAGAGCAGCTTGCTCCAAACCCCTGTGTCCAACCTAGCCTTGAGCACTTCCAAGGTGCTGTCAGCAGAGCTTTCAGGACCCCTCAAAAGTTAGAGCAGCCAAAGGGGACACATATCCTGTTTCTTCGCCCCCAGGGCGCTAAGGCTGCCATCCCCATGAGGTGCACCTAACCCTCTTCAAGCTCCCTGCACCCATCCTAAAGCCCATGTGACATCAAGCAAGTGTTCCCTGCATTAAGGAAGCACAAAGAGGAGAACTTGCTCTTCCCAGCTGCTGGGAAGCATCTTCCCACTCCCGTGGCCTGGATTTTCCACTGCCCTGCACCTTGTCTTTCTCACTCCTGTCATCACGCCTGTCTGGTCCCAGCATCCCAGTGAGGAAGTTCAAAGGAGGCTTTCAAAGACACAAATGGTGCCCTGATGCTTCACTCGTGGTGGCTCTCCGAGGTGTCTCATGCCTCAGGAGAATAGCACAGGGATGGAGATGGTCAAAATAAGAGCTGTTGTTTGTAGATGCTCAGTGGAGTAGAAGGAGATGAAAAGCCTGTCCTGCTGTGCTGCATCCCCTGGTCCTCCGACCACGAGCAGTGGGGCAGAAGGAGAACTGCTGAAGCCTGCTTGGGTGATGGTGAGAGAAGGGTGGGAACGTGTCAGAGGAGTGGATAAATTATTTAAGGTACAATCATTAGAGCAAAGGAGAGGAAAGCAAATTCTGTTGCCTTTTGATTCTCTTGCAATATTGAAAATGGGGGAATCATTTTGGATCAAGCTGGAATGAATCCTTAATAACTGACAGCTGAAGGAAAGATGGGAATTGATGCTGAATTGACTGTTCCTCATTCAGTGAGAACTGAGAAATGCTTTGCTTGAGTGTTTTCATGGGGAAAGGCCAAGAGAGCAACAAAGTCCTTTGAGATCGTGCCTGTTCTGCCACTCTTCTTGGTCTGTAACACCAAGGAGAAGAGCAAACTCCTGTTGCCTCTCCTTTGGGTGACACCTTGTGCTTTGCACAGGCAAATCCTATGGGGTTTGGGCAGCATCCAGAGGCTGGGATGTAGCTTGCAGGGAGAGCATCACTTGCTTGGTGGGCTTCCTTCCCTTCCTCATGCCGTATAGCTGCATCTAGCTTTCTCCTTCCTTGAATCCTTCCTTTCCTTTCCTTCTTTCATCCTTCTTTCTCCTTGCCCCTGCCATGATGGAGATTTCCCAGTGGAAACTATCCCCCTTTTCTGGCCTTCTCTTTTAAAGGGATAAAGCTGCTCCAGCCTCCTGAAAAGCATGTGATGCTTCCTCCCATGCCCTGGCAAAACACTACTGCAGGCTCTGGCCAAGTGCTTTTATAGTCTTTTAAGATTTCCAGAGCCACTCTTGGAGGGCCGTTAAGACCTTCAGCTGGTGATAATTGGATTTGTAAGACAGTGCAACATGTGATAAAGTGCTCTTGTTGGACAGGATCCCAGTTTTCTTCTATCATTCCTATTAATGTGATAAATGTCGCTGTCTCAGCTGATAGGGCCGTGTTGGATAATAAGATTGGAATCAGCTTTGATTTCTCCAGCTCAGTTCTGCTTCAGGGCTCAGCACTGAGACCTGGCAGAGGTGCCCATCAGTAGGGCAGGGGTGTCTATGCCTTCCCACCATGCTATTTCCTAGCTGGCAGGGCAGGAGATGGCTCCAAGGCAGCGGCTGCAAGCTTTCAGGCCGCTCAGGATGGAACGGGTGAGGAAGGTGGCCTTGGAGGAGCTGGAGCAGAGGCTTGGATGTGTCAGGCAATGAAAGCTCTCCTAATTAAAGCTGATGGCAAACAAATGCAGGAGTCCGAGTCCAGCTGGGAAGTGCAAGTCCAATTTGGAACCCAGCAGCTGTGAAATTGGCCCCATCGACCACAGCTGGGGCTGGAGGAGGAGAATTGAGGGGTTAGCACTGGGTGATGGGAGGAATCAGGGCTGGGCAAAGCCCTTATGAGTGTAGGTGCTTTTAATGCTCTCCATAAGTCTTGATGTATCATAGTCTGTAGGATGTCCTATTTGGCCTTCTTCTTGGGAGTTATGTAGCTAAGCAGGACCTGGGCTATGGATGAGGAAGGCAAAAGCTTTCCTGACATAAAGCATCATAAGGGGGACAAAGTGGGGGGGGGTCAATGTCAACCCCCCAATCTGTCTGAGAGGGAATGGTTACTTTTGTTCCTTGTGTGAGTATAGGAGACATTTTCTTTTGTGTCAAACAGTTTTGTAGTTGGAGATGTTTCCCCCCCGTCCCCCTCTTTGTGTCTCTCCCTTTCATGCCTCTGAAGATGTGCTGTGCTTCACTGTGGCTATTCCTTGGGGATGGGATGTGTCTACTGGGGAGGATGCTTGATAGCGCTGCAGTGGGCACTGAGCAGTAAATAGTTCTTACAATCCTGCCCTTGTTTTTTTGTAGGATCCATGCATTTTCTTGCTAAACAAATGCCCAACTCAGCCTCCTTCCTCTACAAGGGTGGTTTGAGGAGGCAGCTGGAGGCACCAGCCTTTGAAATGAGGTGGCAAACTGAGCCACTGTCTAGTTCTGCTTCATATTTCATGCACAAATGAGGGCAGCAGGAGGAGAAGGTGAAGAGGCTGCTGTGTCCAGCCTCCTTGCAGAGCAGTTTAGCCCTATATGGGGATGGAGAACTGCTCAAGAGACATGAAGCAATGCTGGGCTTTGGCATGAAGGTAACTAGTGGACAGAGGCAAACCGTTAAGCACCTCTCACGTACAAAGTGAACTGCACAGGCTGAAATCCCAGTCGAAGCACATGGAGGCTGCTGCAGTGCTCATCCCAGCATCATTATCCTCAGGTACCCTCCTTAGAGACCAGCTGTTTGCTGCGCTCAAAGGGAAAGAGGAGCACACACTGTTCCAACAGGCAGGCAAAGTACCCTGGGCCTGCTGAGTCCCGGGTTTGTAAATGTGCTTTCCAATCTTCATTGACTTCCCAGCATGGCCTTTCCACTCACTCTGATTGCCTGCTTCTTCCGCTTTGGGAAGCTGGGGCTTTGTCCTCTTCCGTGATTGCTCTGAGCTACACAAGAAAGGGGAGGCCAGCAGGCAGCAACGAGGAAAATCTGAATTAAGACCAGTAATAATAATAATATAATAACAATAATAACAACAACAATAATGCTAATGTTGAAAGACCGAGTTCTAAATGATCTGCCCCATTTGTACCATCCGCAGCTTGGAAGTGATGTACTTGAGTACTCGACCTGAAGCTCAGCGGGCTTGGGAAGGGCTGCAAAGAGCAAGAATTGCAGCCAGCTGCTCCTGTTGTGGGGGTTTGGAGGTGAGCAGTGGCTGGTGGGGTTGCTGTAACACTGGGAGAAACCCAGAGAGCGTTGGAAAGAACATAGGAGGGAGAGCTGAGGTGTTTGGGGTTGATGGAGACAGTGTGGCATGATGTGCATTGGAGATAGACTGACCAAGGGGAGGGAGTTTTGCTTCTTCCTCCTTATCTTGGTGAAGGTGCGTCCCTTAGATAGATATCTTATGTATGTAAGATGTATATTATATACCTTATCTATCTACACAGCAAGATATGAAAGATATACGCATCCATTTATGGGTGGACTTCAGCCATCCCATATTCAGGGTCCTGCGTCGTTGTGACAGGGCAACCAGAATGATTTGGAGTTCAGTTTCTCATTGGATGTGTTTGGACCCGTCAGAAGCAGCAGCATCCCTGGGGACTGCCTCAGGCAGCATCAACCTTGGGTCTCTTATTGCTGCAGGGTCTTACGTCCACTGTATGTGCTCCTCACTGTCAACTGTGGCTGTTTTCAGTTGGGGAACAAGTGTCAAGTATCCCCCAGAACCGTGCTTTGCAAGGACAAGAGATCCCCGAGCAGAATTGAAAAGCAGCTGCTTCCTTATTCCACCTGGCCTTGCAGCCAGCAAGTCCATCATCATGTTGTCGGGACTCTGACACTTCATGTAGCACAGAAATCCTGCTGGAGATAATCAGTGTTAGACAAGCCGAGGGGATGCTGCCCTGCTTTGCGTACGAGATGGTATCAGCAGAGCTATCGCCGGGTACCCGTTTCCAGCTGCTCGCTAAAGGCCAGGCACAGCAGAGATGCTTAGGGGCTGCAAAGCCAGCTGCTTGCAAGGATTTATTCCCCCCTCCATCATTTGCAGTGCATCAGATCTCTGGGTTTGCGAGGCTGTAAATAGGCTCTTCCTATGGAGCTGTGTGTCCACCACCCAGCTTGGTGGCCTAACCCTTGGTTGTTCTCTGTTTTAGGTGTTCTGGGGTCTAGTGTGCTTTATTCTAGGGTGTAGCATGTTTTATTATAGGGTCTAGTGTACTTTATTCTTGGATCTAGTGTGTTTCGTTCTGGGGTCTAGTGTGATTTATTCTAGGGTCTAGTGTGGTTTATTATGGAGTCTAGTATGCTTTATTCTTGGGTCTAGTGTGTTACATTCTGGAGTCTAGTGTGTTTTATTCTAGGGTCTAGTGTGTTTTATTCTAGGGTCTTGTGTGCTTTATTCTGGGGTCTAGTGTGTTTTCTTGCAGCGTGGGAGCAAAGGAATCCTCCTTCCTGTAGCACTTTCCGTGCCACAGTGAAATCTTTATTATTAGTAGCATTATTATTATTATTATTAAATGTGGGGGGGTTTTACTCCTGAGAGAATGGGTATTTATAATTTACCACCTAGGGCTTGGTAATTAATACTTGTGTAGAGCTCTCAATGATGGGAAATGTATGATATAAATAAAGACCGCATCACAAGCAGCAGGGGAAGAGGTTTCTGTGCTCTTCCTGGGAATAGCTGATGCTCTGATGTGATTTAAAGACTCCAGCACCCAAAGGGGCCTTGGGAAAAGGTGCCCAGGATGCTGGGTGAGTAGGTCAGAGTCTCCCATGCTCCCAGCTGGCAGGTTGCTCAATCTGGAGGCTGTTCATTGCACGTGAAATGAATTTGTGTTCTTACACTGCTTCCTAGTAGACCATAAAATATGATGCGCTCGTGGGGGCTTTGGCTGCTTGTACAGAAAGCCCAGTGATTAAATGGGCCGTGGAGATGGAGCTGTGGTAAAGGTGGTGCAAGGAGGTACCGGCCCTGGGATGCTCACAGGGTTAACTGGTCCCTTATCCACAGCCTTTGTGCTGCAGAGGGGCTGAAACCTCCTTTGCAAATCCATAGGGATAAAGGGGGTACAAGGAGGAGCAAGGCAGGAGAGCATCCCTCAGGCATTCCTTTGGGAAGCCAGGGATGTGAACCCTGCTATCCATGGGAAATTTCAATGCTTCTCGGGTCCAATCATCCTGGTGGCACCAGGGATGGGAATGGATGTGAAAGTCCAGCCTCAAGGTCACAGACATCACATGGCTTTTGGAGGGCTTTAGGGATCTAGATGTGCTTAAAACACTTTCCAGCCAATAAAACGGGGATATTCAGAGTGTGACTTTAAAAGAATCCCATAAAAAAAAAAAAAAACAAAACTGGAAAAATTTGGGAAATCATTGCAAACCCCATCCCAGTACCCCCTGTGAAGGAACTGCTAAAAGCTTCCATCCAATAGATCCCATAAGAGGTTTCCATGCTGATATTCCATTCGTTGGTGAAGAGAGGACTGGAAGCATCACTGCAGTAGGCTCAGGTCGCTAGTTTTAGGCTGGGGAAAGGAAAACACAATTTAGAAACGTGTGTTTCATTTTCCACCTTTATTTTGGGGGTATTTTGGTGCTATTGCGTGAGTTTTGCTTATAAAAACACATCAAACTGTTGCTATTGAGGCCAAACAACCAAGTGAGCCCCTGACAAGGAGACAAACCCTTTCTTTTCTGCTTGAGCAAAACATTTCAGTTGACCTGAGCAGTTTTTCACCTGATTTTTCACTTGTGTCAGGAAATCAATGCCCTGCATAGCTCTGTTCTCCCTCGCACCGGGAATACTTTCTGCCTGGCTTTTCTTGGTGGGATTTTTCCCTTTCCTTCCCTTTTTGCCTTTGGTATTGTTTCTTTTTCTGTTGATGGTTTTTGCTGCTTTCCCACCCTTTTTTCTTCCTTCTTTTCCTTTCCCACTCTTTTCCCAGTTTTTTCTTTCCTTTTCCTTTTCTCCTTCCCCTTTTGCCCATCCTCCCCTTTCCTCTTCTCCTGCCTTTTTCTCTTTGAACCTCTTTGAACCACATTCATTACAACGTACTTCTAATGTAACTAATACACGCAGGTAATATTGTGGTTATATATAGAGAGCCATATGGTCCTGTGCAGTCACTTTCAGTGCTGTTAAACCGCTGAAGCGGATAAACTCCATGTCCGTGCACAAAGTAATTGCACAAAACTAATTTGTGTTTGCAAACAGAACTGAAATTAAGTATGTAAATAAGCAGAGCTGCAGACTAAATATTATAGTAGGGAAGGAGGAGGAAAAGGGGAAACAACTTCATAACTGCAAAGTACAATCGGTGCCTGCGATGGAAATGGGGCCCGGTTTCTAATGCGCAGGGAGCTGATGCTGGGAACAACTGGTGGAGGCTTTGAGGCTATAAATCCCATGTGTCTCTCCATCCCTGGCCCTGCCTCCAGCTGCAGCACCAGCTCCATCATTCAGAGGGAATACATATATATATATATGTTATAATTTAATGGCTTTTGCTGGGAAATAGAGATAGTTTAACCCCGTGTCAGTCGTTTAGAGACTTGGTTTTACTTAAAAACTTTTAAAAAGGAACGGTTTATAGCCTTAGGGGGAGCAGCATGAATAATGGATGTGAGCATACAGTGCTGCGACACATACATCTGGGGCCGAGACAGCAGCTCCTTCGTCCCCGCAGTGAGTGGCTGTGCCCCATGGCACAGGGCTGTGAGCTGAACACTCACCCTGATGTGGGGTTTTCATTGTGGAGGGCTTTGCAGGGATGTGTCCCAGGGATGCAAATGGCTTTTTTCACTGTCAGTGGTTGGGACTGGGGCTGGGTTCATCACCCGTGCACATAGAATCAAGGCATGGTTTGTGTTGAAGGGGACCTTAAAGCTCATCCAGTTCCAAACGTGTGGCAGGGACATCTTCCAAGCCCCTGTGTCCAACCTGGCCTTGAACACTGCCAGGGATGGGGCAGCCACAGCTTCTCTGAGCACCCTGTGCCAGCGCCTCAGCACCCTCACAGGGAAGAGCTTCTGCCTAGGAGCTCATCTCAGTCTCCCCTCGGGCAGGTTAAAGCCATTCCCCTTGGCCTGTCCCTGTATCCCTTGTCCAAAGCCCCTCTCCAAGTTTCTTGTCGGCCCCTTTGGGCATTGGAAGCTGCATTAACATCTCCCTGGATCCTTCCCTTCTCCAGACTGATGTATCCCACCCCAGCAAGCAGAGTATTCACAGCAGGGAGGCACTTTGCACTGCCTCAGAATGCATCGGGATGCCCAAGCGGGTCCCAAGCCACCCTTGTGCTTGCAACGGCCCTGAAGCTGGTAGAAGCGATGCTGCCGTTGCATCTGCAGGCTCCCTCATCCCAACCTGCAATGGGAAGGTTCCCTCTGCTGGCAAACCCCAGTCTCCAGCTCCTGAAAAGCTCTTGGTAATTAAACCAAGCCAGTATAAAGCCAGAGAAAGGGTTTAATTGCAGAAGTGCTTGGGAAAATGTCACTGAGCTCACACACACGTGATAGCCTGTATTTACCAGGAGAAAAGGGGCTGGCAACCCTGGTTCCTATTTATAACCAGTTAAAGGCTTGTCTTGGGACTGGAGGAAAAGCTCAGCTTCTCACTGGAAGTTTCTGAATGAGCCTCGTGTTTGGCTCCCTCAGATGGGTGCTTGCAGGTGACTGGAAAATGGATTGAAATCTGCCAGTGGAGGCATTATTCCTGCTCTCCTCATTCATGGTGATGTCCTTGTTGTGAAATGGGTGGATTTCAGCTCTGTTAGAAACCAGAGAGCTTAAAAAGAGCCCTAAAATCCCAAGAAAATAAAGCAGAATGGCTGTTTACCAGATGGATAAGGGGCAGAATTGCTTGAGGGATATTACGCCTCCCTGTTTTCAAGCTGGTGCAAAAGCACAAGGTAAAATAGATACATTAATTGATAAATAAATGAATACTCCTCAAAAACAGATGGGTCCCCTTGAGCCCAAAGCCATCTCGCTTTGTTTCTTTTCCAAACTGGTACTTCAGAGCAGCGTGTGAGCTGTGCGCGACACACACAGACGCTCTCCTCTGCCGCAGTGGCTTCTCAGTGCATGATCTGTGCCGGGTGCTTTTTGCCACAGGTAGTACATCAGAACTGGCTCTGAGTCCCTGAATTCCTCTTTGTCATGTGGGGGAAATAGCCCTGCAGCTGCCTACGTGCCTCTTTCTGCTTTGATTTCCTTCCCCCCTGCTGCAAATCTCTGCTCTTCACTGCAAGTAGGATGCGATGCTGCAGCTCGGGGAGGGACAACGTGCTGATCCCCAAAGCTGTGTCTGTGTGTAAGGGGCTTTTGTACAACTTGGCCAGTGTGATCTGTTACTGGGGAGCAGCCAGTGTGATGGGTTATTTCCAGGATGTATGGCTCACTGCTCTGGGTCATCCCTCAAGCTCCTGTCTCCTTGCAGTGAATCAGTGGGGAGGGTTAAGATCATTTCTGGGGCATCCAGAGGAGCGTTTCCAAGCTCTCCAAGCAGGAATACAGGTATTTCCCAGCAGCAAATATGAGGGATAAGCATGCACTTTGGCTGGGGAAGGTTTATCTTGAAGCAGATGTGGGTCTGTCTTTGGTGTGTTAGAAAGCAGAGGAACGTATCCTCCTCTTGAAACTTGAGGAACATCCTCAGGTTTAGCTCCTAAATGGGATCTCTCACGTGGGAGCCACAAAGGCCATGTCTGACTTTTGGTGTCAGCATCACCCAGGTTGAAATTTGGCTTTGGTTTGGCTGAGTTCAGGGTACTCATTGCAGATCTGCTGCTGTAGGACAAGGATTAGGCCTTGACCTGAGCTGAACCCCAGCCTGCTTTGGCTTCGGTAAATGGGAAGGTAAAATCTCCATTGCTGCTGGGAGGTTGATTTCTACCCTCAGCCTGTGATCATTTTGTTCTGTTGTTGTGCAAATGTTATAAAAATAAGCAGGGAGAAAGAAAATGCAAGTGCAGGGGGAAAGCACTGATAAACACAGCCTGAACTGCTGTTCCAGGCAGACTTTAGAGCCTGAAATCACCTCAAATGTATTCTGAATTACCCTGAGCATGTTTAGGCAGACCTATTTTTCATTGCAGGACATTAATGTACTGACTTGGGGGAGAGTTTTTTCTCTGCACAAACATTTCTGTCGCATGCTGGGAGGAAGGAATAATAACCCTCCTTAGCACCAGGACAAGTAAGACTTTGTGAGGGAATGGCTGGGGACATAGATGGGGACATAGCTGGGAGTCTGGACTCCAGGTGGGTATGTTTTGCAGTGCAAACCAAAGCAAGGTGGAGCTTCCAAGCACATTTATGCTCTGGAGCCTTCTCTGTTCTTACCTATGTTGTGCAGTTTGTGAGGCTGTCGTGGTCCATGCACTGTTTGTATGCGGAAAGGTCTGTGAATTCCTATGATCACCTTCCCACGGGTTAGGATTTGAGGTGCGGATGGTATGAATTCATATAAAGAGTGGAAAATGAGCTTTTTCTCCCAGGCTTTGTGCTATTAGCTCACCCCCCCGCCTCTGCCAGGCAGATGTCTGGATGAATAAAACAGGACCTGGAGCATCGTGTCTCCCAAATCCTGGTTTTGCAGATGAGTAAGCAGGTTGAGATTGCAGCCCCTCCAGCTCTCGCTGTGTCCGGCAGCAGGAGGATGTGGGAATGAGGATGCTCTGCAGGGTTGTTTGAAGGAGGAGGATGTGGCTGGAAAAAGCCAGCCTGGAGATGGGTGGGAAGTTCTGTCTGAACAGCAGGTAAGGGGCAAAAGAGGAGCAGCACGGCAGATGTTGAGGGGCTGCTCCAGGCAGGTTTTAGCAGAGGAAGAAGCGAAGGCAAGGGGGTGAGACGGGCTTCTCTGTGAGCAGCTCCTCCCCACACAGGCTCCTGCCAGGCTGAGCTTTGCAGAAAAGGAACATTTCTCCCATTTCATTTGCTCTGCTGCACCTCCTGAGCTTTGGAATTGGAGCTCGAGGGAAGGGATGGAGCCAAAGTCTTCTCCTGGCTCCTGGCGTTTCCAGAAGTAGCCCTAAAGAAGACAAGGTGAAAAGGGGACCTCCATCCTCCTCCTCTATGGCTGGCTCATTGCCTGCATGGAGTAACTGTAAACCTTCCCTGTGTCTTCATGATTAATGACTGAGGCAGAGGAACGCCACAGCTGCTGCTCAGCTCCTGTGGTCAGCATCCTCCCACCCATGCTGTGCCCAGCCCCAGGTAGAGCCGCTTTTCCTCACATACTGGACATCCTTGGGTAACAGCCTCGGAAGCAACATACTGCAGGGCCGATACCCTGTGTGAGGTAGATGTTGCCCTTCCCAGCAGGGATTGAAGTGTGAAGTGATCCTTGTGGATGATGTTTTGGGGGATGAATACCATGGGAAATGACTTGGAGCATCCCTGCTATCTCCAGCACCTTGCAGATACCCAAGCAGACAATTTTACAGCAGTGATGGGCTGGTACCAAGATGAAACAGGGCAAAAGCAAAGTGAAACCTCTCCTTTTCCCTCTTCCACCGCTGCTACTCCCTCTCCTGTTCCCGAGCTTGTACTGCATTTCTGTACTCCATCTATGGCTGTGTCCTGTGGTCCTTGATGTCAGTGCTTGGTTTGTGCTTGTGGTGAGTGAAGAGGGATGGTATTGATGATAAAAATGTGGGGCTTTCCCCTCATCTTGATACTTTCCCAACTAGAAAGAAAGATGGAGCTGTAGAGCAATAGGTACGTTTAATATTCAGCTAAAAACCCTCCTAAATGTGGAGTCGTGCTGCAAGATAAGGGAGAGATAGGAAGAGATTTTCCTCTTTGAATCAGTCGTGCTGTTTATTTGCCAACCAGTGGGTGTCTGCTTGGTTCCAGGCCGAAAGAAGGTTTGTGCTCCTCTCATTGCCCATCTTGCCATGCATGAACCTCTAAGGCTGCTGCTGTTGAGCCAGTTCTCATCTCCTCCATGGAGCCACAGGGTCTTCTGTATGTGGTAGCCATGAGCTAAAGAAGCAGTTGGATGGGGACTCACCTACTGATGGCTTCTGGTTGGAAATAAAGCCTGCAACTAAGTTAGGGATAAACTAAAAAAAAAAAGGGGGAAAAATAGAGATTTTTATACTTTTAAGTCAATAAAGCCTTGGTTGTCAGAGCAGAGCGTGCTGTAAGCTGGTGACCTTGGTGGTTATCAGCGTTGTTGGAGATCTTTATTGCCTCCATCACGCTTGCCACAGATGAAGTTTCACTTGTGTTGGTGGCGTGGCTGCTCCCGACGTGACTTGTCTGGGATCTCTGGGGGCTTTGGGAGCCAGGCAGTGGGGCTTACAGCTATTTTCTACAGCTTAGTGCTGGGGCAGCATCCGTGCTGCATCCCACAGCCCTGGGGATGGCTCCGTGCCTTGTAGACCCACTTAAACCATAGTGGAATGGGACAAAATGAGGTCCAAAAGGGGTGTGGAGCACCCTCTCCCTTAAATATTGATGGGTGCAGCTTGTCTGGGATAGAAAGATGGAGAATATGAGGGCATAAGGAAGCTGATAGAGAAAGAATGTGTCTCGAGGATGTGTTTTCCCAGCTCCCCTGGTTTTCCTTGTGGGAACTGGCCACTGGTTGTTCCTGCCTAAGGGAGGCAAGGGTTTGCAAAGTAAAAAGCAAAGAAAGCAGCAGTGTCAGGGAGACAAAAGGGAACATTAAAACCCAACCAGCTCCTCCAGAAGAAAGCAGTGTGCTCTAAAGAAGGATCCTTGAAAACTATAAGGCAGGAGTCTGAAGGAAGGAAGGAAAAAGGGAGCATGCCAAATTCCCCTCTAATCCCCTCGACAACAGCCACTTCCAGTGGGTTGCCAGACTTTCCCCTGAGCTTGTTTTCCTCAGGGCAGGAGATTTTTGCAACCTCTGGCACGTTGGGAATGTTAATCAGGGCCAGGGCCTTGTTCCTGGTGCTGTTTAGAAACCCGAGGGGAGGAAAAGGTCCAGATTTTACCCTTTAAATACAAAAACAACCCCCCAAAACCCCAAGAAAAAGAGGAAAGCGGAAGAAAGCCCAATCCCTGCTCCAGAGGGGAAGTTTACAAGCTGTTCCCATCCTCATTCTGTCCCAGCTGATGGAAAATCACCAGGCGCTTGCCTCATCTAAAAGGCACTTTATCCACTGGAAATGTGAATGCTGTCACCAGTGCCCAGGTCTGTCAAGCTTATCAGCTGAGCTAGTGAGACAGAGAGATGCACCCAGTGCTGTTCACGCCGGGAGAGTGATAGATAATAACATTTTGAGGGGAGAAAAGGCAGCGAGGCTGACGGGTGGGAATTAAGGCGCCCTATGGAAGTCCGTTGCTATTCACTCCTGGTTTCATACGCAGGGGAAAGGCGTTTGCTTTCGGGTTGGTTTTCTTCCTTCCTTTCGTGCTTTTTATTCTCTCCTCTCCTCTCTGCATGTGTCACTCCTCATTTGCCCCCAGAATAAGGGCTGGCACGTTGACATTTGGGTGCTGAGATAAAAAAGAGGGCTTTTTTTTTGCACACAAAGCAAGTAGCAGCATGGGAGGGAGGGAGGGATGTGCAAAGAGGCATCTGCCATGGGCAGTGTGAATCCTCCTCCACATCCTGGGCTGTTTGGGCTCGGAGATATCCTCGTATATAAAGGATTGTGTTTGATTCTGGCAGCCAGAAAGATGGAGCTACTGGAGGAGACATGGCTGGGAAGAGGCATTAGGGGGTTAAGGAGATGTTTTCCCAACCCTAAAAGAAGGGATAAAAGAGGAAAGGGAGCCTGGCGGTGGCTCATTACAAAAGAGGGCAGTAGGGTGGTGAAGACTAGAAAGAGAGAGGTACAAAAGTTGGTTTTAGGGGAATTAATCATTCCTTTGGCATCAAGGCATGGATTGAACATGAGGAGGAAGGGTCTGCTCCTGTTGAATGGCTGGGATTTGAGCCAGGTTGGAGAGGGCTTGGAGCAAGCTGCTCTAGTGGAAGGTGTCCCTGCCCATGGCAGGGGGTTGGAACTGGATGAGCTTTAAGGTCCCTTCAACCCAAACCATTCCATGATTCCTACACAGCTCATTGGAAGAGCTGTGGGATTTCTCCCTAACCAGCCCCATGCCCCAGCCCTCTGAGGGATTATTAATGCAGATCAGAGCTGTTTTCCATATGTATGATCCTGAAATATCTCCTTCCCCAGCGAACCTCCAGCACGAGCTCTATAATGTAATGAGTTAAACTGCTTGTTCGCAGTTCCACTAAAAGCAAATGGACTGGGAATTTGGTTTAAAACACTGGACAGAGCTTTATCGGCCAATTAATCAGGATGTCTAATGGATAAATTAAAGGGCAGAGTCAAGCGAGGCTGCCAAATAAAAACCAATAATGTGCAATCTGCAAATGGACGTGACATTATGAGATGCTGCACAACAGAGGGGGAACCAGCACGCCCCATGGCCCCTTGGCTTCCTAGCACAGCTGGGAATGCAGCCTGTTGTGTGGAGGCTTTGAACTTGTCATTCAAAACACAATAGAGGTTGTTGCTTGAGGGGTAGCACCGTTCTCCTTATAAACTCTTCATCTGTATTGATAGGACAAGGGGTGATGGCTTCAAACTGAAACAGGGGAAGCTCAGGTTAGGTGTAAGGCAGAAGCTCTTCCCTGTGAGGGTGCTGAGGTGCTGGCACAGGGTGCCCAGCAAAGCTGTGGCTGCCCCATCCCTGGCAGTGTTCAAGGCCAGGTTGGACACAGGGACTTGGAGCAAGCTGCTCTAGTGGAAGGGGTCCCTACCTATGGCAGGGGGTTGGAACTGGATGAGCTTTAAAGCCCCTTCCAACCCAAACCTGTCAGTGTTCCTATAAACTGGAAGCTGAACTGGGCCCAAGGCTGATGAAGGTTTGGGTGCTTTGCAGAACTTCAGATTCATTTTGGAGCCCGTGCCTTTGTGGGCATCCCTGTGGGTCCAAGGGGGCAGGTTTGCAGTGCCCAAGGGAGCAGTTTTTTGCCTTTCTTTATTGACAGTGCTGGAAACAACCGCATTTGGGATCCTTGGGCGTTCCAAGAACAGCTCCACTGCTTTTATGGGCGAAGGTTTTCCAAGGAGCTCAGGCAGGGGCTAAAATGAAGAGCTGGCAGTCATAGAAATGAATTGGAAGAGCTAATTTCATCCCAAGCTGTGCAAACTCTCCCTTAGCAGCATGGACCCCTCCAGCTATAGCCAGCTCCAGGGAGGTGATGGGAGCAGGAACCATCAGATTTACCATCCTCCTCCCTCTATGCCTCCACGGATGGGGAATTTTCTCCCTGCCAACTAAACCCAAGCAGTAAATTGACTTCGCAGGTAGGGTTGGGGGGCTGCGGGATGGGGATGCTGATCTCCCCGGCTGTGCTCACGCTGCAGAGCCGAGTTGTATCTGTCCTCTAGGCTTAAGGAAGAGAAATAAATAGATTTTGCTTGCTAGCTGCCATGTGGTATATCTCAAGAGCATGAAAATCATCGTGCTAGTCATAAAATCACCTTCCCTCCAGGTGACTGCAGCTTCCTGGGAAGAGGAGGCTGCTCCTGCTCCTCATGCACTGGGTATCGCCTCGCAGCCCAAGCTGGGGCCGCTTCCAGGTCACTTGGTACATCACAAGTGTTTGCTGCATCCTCTGAAGGGACAGCAAAGGTGTGAACGTGTCAGGAAGCAAACCCACAAATAACCAGAGATAGATGTGGAGTTGATTTTATTTGGTTTTTAAGTGCAAGTGTAATAAAAAGCCATAAAAGTGCTTCTGTGGGGCCCTCACCAGCAGGGTAATAGCAGCATCAGGGCACTTCAGGAAGGAGGGAAAGGGATTTCAATGGTTTGAAGCCATATTGAGTTTATGAAAGACGGATCTGATGGAGAGGAGGTGACTTGAGCACCGGCCATGCTTTTTCTTTGGGAGCTTTGGATGCCAGACCGATCCTGCCGTGAGTGTTCTATGGCATTGCTCCCCGCAGAGGAACTTCCATAAGGAAATCTGGTAGTTGAGAGACGAGGCTGAATCCTGGTGAACATATTGTTTGTGAGCAAACACCACCAGCAAGCTGCAAACGACAGAGCCATGTGGTGGCTTCCACTGAGCTATAGCAAATCTCTGCTTGTCTTTATATGCATCAGCTATTAACATGATGCTCCTGACAGTGCTGTTGTGGGTTGAGCCAGTGCTGTAGCGTAGGATAGTGATGGAGTTAAGGGTCAGATTGGTAAAGACTTCCCCTAGTCTCTCCTACCTTCTTTAGGAAATCCTTCTGGGAAAAGCCTGCCTGCTTTTCCAGGGCTTGCAATACTTGCCCCAACCCTCCTGTGGGGATTTCAGCCCACGTTTATAGGATCCAGATTTCCCGGGCATGGATAAATGCTCCTTGTTTCCCCAATTGGGGATGAAAGGCAGAGCGTTAGCTCAGTAAGGAGATCAGGATTAGGTCTGGGTGGGTGTGAATGCAGTGCAGCGTGAGGAGGGAGCCTTTGGGATCATGCTATTGCAGTGGAAAAGGGTTGCTGCTGGCACCCCTGTGTGGCTTCTGCACATGGTGTTGGTCCCTTCCTGCCTGCTTTTAGCAGTACTTTTTCTTCTCCTTTCCTGTTGTGGGGCTTAAGGAGGTTTCTAGTTGCCATTAAAGAACATCTCCCAGCCCTCCTAGACACCAGGGTAAGCTTGAGGGCTACATCCTGACAGGTGCTGAGAGCCCACATCTCCCTGAGCATCGACCCCTGCAGACGGCTTCAATGCTGAGCTTGAATAGGGGCTCTTGGGATTAGTCTCCTTGACTGGCTTGGCTTCCGGAGGCTCAGAATCAAAGCGGATTTGCGCAGCGATAGAGCAAATCTTCCCCAGCACATTTGTTTACTTGCAAATCACGAGCATTCCTGTGTGCCCAGGCCAAGCTTTGCATCCCATCTGTGGGCAGCAGAGACCAAGGGATCTTGCTTAGCAAGGAAAGAGCTCTGTTGGGTGCTCAGTAAGTACAGGGAGAAGCAAAGCGCAGAGAGGTTGGGTGTTCTTCCTGCTGCTGGCAGAAGATGCTCATTGCAAGTGATGCTCTTTGCAAGAGATGATGCTCGTTGCAAAAGATGCTTGTTGAAAAAGATGCTCTTTGCAAGAGATGCTCTTTGTCCATCTGGTGATGAAGAAGTAGCTCCTTACCTGCTCTAAAGCAGTTTTCCTCCTCCCTGGAGCCTCTGCTGTGGGGTGGGTGAGCCGACGGCTGCAGCAGCAGGGAGAGCAGCGTGGGAGAGGGTTGGAGCCTGGTAAATCTGGGCATGTTTTCTTCTTTTGGACAAATTGCTTATTCTCAGCGAATTCAGTTGTGGGTCGGGCAGCGCCATCTGTGAAGCCCTGCCAAATGTGGCGGAGAGATTGAGCCAAGAAAGAAAGAAAGAAAAGGAAAAACGAAAAAGCCTGGAAAACATCCAGTTTGAAAATCACTTTGCAAAACAAACATTTTAGGGCTTTCTTTCCAAATTACGTTTTTCTGTTGACATTTGCCTGTTTAATAATGTATTTTCTTAAAGGGTTTGGAGAAGCTGACCTCAAGTGCCCAAGTTATTCGACTTGTTGCTTCTGGGGGGAACATTGTTTTGGTCCCTGGACTCAAAGCTATAGGAAAAGCAGATCCAGTCTGCTCATGGACCTGTTTGGTGCTTGCACAGGGACTCTTGCAACCTGGGAGCTGGGTTTTCTGGAAGAGCTGAGCTATGTGCTTGTGTTTCCACTGCTCGATTCAATCCTAGATCTCCTCTTCCTCAGTAACATTGGTTTCCCATTGGCTTCTTGGCAAGAACCATGAGCCCCAGACCAGTGTCGCCAATCCTTATTTGCTATCAGATGTTACTGGGGAAGGGTGGTTGCCAACATCTGGGCCATGCTCTCATAACTGTAAGTGGGCTGAATCATGTAATAACTCAAGTTGGACAAGACTTCTTGGATGTCAGCTGGTTGAACATCCTGTGATGCGGAATTCAGGTCCACAGTGATCGCTTGCTTCATGCTTTTAAAACTGCTCTACCAGCAAACCACAGGGCATTCCAGTAAGCTCTGCCTCCAGAGCAGTGAGTGCAAGGAGGCCTTGGAGCCATCAGCTTGCTGGAGCAGTTGATTTGGTTAAATATGCCATTGATTTGCTTGGGCTGCCTTCCAACTGCGTGGGCTTTGTAAGTCAATACAACTCCAGTCCTACTCTCTCCACTCAGTAATTGCTAGGTATAGTTTAGATTTAGAAGGTGCAACATCAAGTGTGTGCATGTGCTCAGACAACAGGCATGGTCATCACCATGCGAAGACTCGATGGGGTGTTGCAGAGAGAGGAGGCAAGTGAGAGTACCATGTATCCAAGCTGCTCAAGGAAGGTGAAGGAGAGACATAGTTGTGTCTGGTTTTGCTCCTGCTGGTCTTGTTTGTGAGTCCTGAGCTCCGTCTTTCAGTCGCTTTCCCTTTGCCCCATCGTGCCATGCTGAGCCTGATGGGGTTTAGTTCGCGATCTGAGTGTTGTCCTGCTCCTCATAGAATGCTTTGGGTTGGAAGAGACCTTAAAGTTCATCCAGTTCCAACCCCCTGCCATGGACAGGGATGCCTTCCGTTAAAGCAGGTTGCTTCAAACCCATCCACTGTGAATCCATTCCCAGCATTATGGTTACCAGCATGGTAGTTGCTGCGATGTGTGACTCTATGCTTAAAGTGACTATAGTAACCCCACAGTAAAACATTATGGGTGGCAAAGGGGTTAAATAGCAGCCTGCTGGAGCCAAGGACACGGTCAAGTGGGATTGCTTTTTCTCTTAAGAAAATCTCTCTGAAAGCAGACAATTGTAAAAACTCCATTTCCCCCCCCCCCCCATAGAAAAGCAAGGTTTCCATCAGACACCTGCGAATCCTCCTCAGCAGCCCAGCACAGAGCTTCCCAAACCTGTTCAAAACCAAGGAGGATTTCAGAGGTCCCTTTCCCTGCGAGAAATCTAATATTGCCTCAAAACTAAATCTCTCCATCACTTCACTGAACAACAGGCAGGTTATTCCTGCACCCCTGAGGCGTACTTCTCCAAGCTAATCAGGAAAGTAACCTTGGTGTCCCTGATTGCAGGCAAGGCCTGCACTGATTTCACAGGGAGCCTTAATCCCAAGCCCCCCCAAAGCCAACCCATCTTCCCATCAGCAAACACGCTACACGCTTGTTACAACACAGCGCAGCGGAGCCGGCGATGCCAATCAGGGAGCATTCATTCGGCGGTGCAGGGTCTCCTCACTCTCTCTGGCAATCTGCAATTAGAGTATATTTAGAGTAACAAACCCCTGGCTTGCAGAAGGGATGGTTTTGAGGCTGCCTTTGCTGTTTGGAGGAAGGGGGGGGGGTTTGCATGGCTGCTTTTTAGGGGGGAAAGGGGCACCTTGAGCAGGTGGGTTACTCCTTTCATGCTCATCGCCTGCTGTGTTGGAGTGGATTTGCAATTCCAGCTGCTGATCCAGGAGCTTTACCTCTGCCCTCCACACGCAGGAGCTTGTAAAAGCAGGAGGTGGTCTTTGCATTTTAAATGCCTTTGCTGCTCCATGAGCACTGTATGAGGAGAGCTGCGCTATGGGACGTTGGCGGATGAGGCTGTTGTCCTGCACGGACGCTGATTTACAGCCCTCTGCATCTACACACAGGGGGGTTTTAATGCTGGTACTTACTAGCTGCCTTATCTAGTGGCACTGTCACTTCCATGTCCGCCACCCATTGCTGGGGAATAAATACAATTAAAAAATGAATTGAATCAGCATCTCCCTAGGATGGAGGGAAGGAAAAAACAACGCTGTGTGCTGTTCTCCCCCTCCTGCATCCCTTTGCATTCCCCCAGCAGCTTTTAGTCTGTGTTCGCTGCTGTTAGAGCACAAATAAAGGATGTAACCAGAGTCTTGCATGTCCCTTAGAAAGCCAGCGGGAAGTAGGCAGCGTTAGCCAAAGGAAACCAGCAAAGGAGGAAACTGTAGGGGTTGAAGGAAAGCCATTTCCAGGCAGGGAGGAGGTGCAAATATGATCAAATGAAATTTGAGATTTCTTCCGTTTGTTCCCCAAAAAAAAAGGAATTTAAAACAGAAAATAAAGAAACAGCAACAAAATACATTAAAAAGCATGTGGGGAGGGGGGTTGCAGCCTATATGATTTGCTGCCTATGCCTAAAGCATGTGCGTTTCTGCATCTGCCATTGGAGATGTCTTCCCTTTGATGCTGTGATAGATTTCCCCAAGGGACAAACAAACCCTACCTGGGGAAGCATTTTGGGATCAGTTGTAGCTTCATGAGCAATGAGGGAGATTCCATGAGCAGGGCTAAGCCCTTTTGAATCCCACCCCATCCCCAGCTCTGCAGGTTTGGTGGGAGGATGTCAAATGTGGGAAAACGGGGTTGGTTTTATAAAGGTAGGGACCTTTATGGCTCACCCTCCTCATGCTGAGCACGTGTGATCCATGCGGATCACCCTGCGAGGAGTTAGAGCAAATTGTTTAGGGAAAAGCAGGAATTGAGGTTGGAATTGAGGCTTGTGGTGATGCAGTGACCAAAACCCAAACCATTTGGGTTCAGCTCAGAAACAAAACGTTCCAAAATGTCACTGGATTTAAAGTCCGGGAAAATATTCTGACTGGATTTCACTCTTTTGCCTCGACAAAATCAAAGTAGTCTTCTGTTTGCTTTTGAGCTTTTAGATTTAGGGCTGATATAAAGCAAATGGAAGGGAAAGGTTGCAGCAAAAGACTGTTTGAAACATCAGAGTTTTGAATTAAGAACCAGACCAAAAAGGGATGTTTGTGGAGATGCTTCCAAACCTAGGAATAACAAAACCAGTGCTGTCTGCAGAGCATTCCATCCATCCCTGATGATGAGATGGGGAGAGAAGGAGCCAGAGCTCTTGGGTGCTTCTCCAAACTCTGGAAAAGCTTAGACTTGGGCCAGGGCTTTTGGATGAGCTCTCAGTGGACACAATTCCCGTTGCCAGGTGTGATGTGGGAGCATGGGGAGGACCAGGCTGGCAGGGGAGATGCTTGGCTCCAGCCGCTTGCATCCCTTCATTGCCCTCTTCCAAAGCAACAGCATCATTTTCTCTTCCCTCCAGGTGGATTTTCCCATCCTTTGGGGTTGACCTTTGTCATGGTGAGCCAGGATGCTCTAATTGGCAGGGAATCAGGCCTGAAATGCCACAGGAAGATTTGTATCTCCAGGTGCTAATTGTGCTGTAGCACAATGGCTCCAGGGTAAATGAATCCCAGGCTCTCTTCCCTCCCTCCTTTCCTCCTCTGCCTTCTTTTCCCCTTTTTATTCTCCGAACTCTTGGATCCTGGAGAGCTGGGAGGCTTTGGGAAGGGGATGCTCTAGTCATGTCTGCTACCTATCCTGCAGGGAGAGGTAATTCTGTCCACAGCAGAAAGTGGAAGAGGGATTAATAAGAGTGGGGAATAATAGCAAATGGGATGCTGCTTTTCACTATTGCAGCTGGCACAGGAAAAGTGGATGGATGAGAAGTGTGGCTGCTGGGGGACTTCCCTGCTGTTTGCAAGGGAAGAACCCCTGAAATTCCTCCCTCCAAGAAAGAAAAAGCCTCATTTACACACACACACACACACTCCGAGTGGCAATAGTTTATGGGAAGGAGACAGTCCTGACGTGTTTGATCTATCCAGCCTGATGGTGGTAGTCCTAAGCAAGGAGGTGGCTGCTGGTAATCAATGTGTTTCTGTTGAGCAGGACAAGTTTTTCCCTTCCCCAACAGCACTATTGATCTTGGTCAGTTACATAAAGACCATCTGCATTAATCAGATTTAATGGGGATTTAGCTGGCACGGGAGTGAACCTGGTACTGGTCTAATCTCATCGCAGCAGCACACCTCTACTTGTTTTAATAGTCTTTTCCTTACCCCCCACCCAATCTCTGCTCTCCCAGCTGATTTAAAGCAGACTTTTCCTGGCTGCTCTGACAGCTTTTCCATGCTTTTTTAGCCATGGGTGTGCTCCTCATCGTCTCAGCCATCCCAACCGCCCACACTGCTTCCAGCAACCCCCAAACCCTTCCACTTTGAGGCTTGCATCCCCAAATTTGGACTGTGTCCATGGTTTTCTTCCTTATTTACATAAGGTCTGGTGGCTTCTCTGGGTGCTTATGCTCCAAAAGATGCCAGCAAGTGCTGTGGCCATATAAACCCTGTGCTGCCGACCTCTCCTGCCTTCAGCCCTTTGCCAGAAGGTGCTGGACCATGTGCTGAGCTGCACAGACTCAACCTCTGCTTCTGCAAGCCTGGAGGTGAGGAGGAGCTGGAAGATGTGGGCTTTGCATGGTGGCTGCAGCACCAGATTGTCTGATTCTCAGTGCTGCAGCAGAGCCCAGAGGTCTGATGGGTTTTCTCTTCTCCAGATGGTGAATTCTATGAGAAGCACATGAGTATCAAGGGAAGAAAGATCAAACTCCATCTTTTTGATGCTTCTGGAGGGTGGGGAGTTGCTAGGACCAAGCAGCAAGAGGCAAATTGAAACCTTGCATCAATTCCATTAACGATGACAATTCATCTCTCCCCAGGGATGAATTGAACCCTCACTATTAGTATTATAGACCGAAAGTTACATCAAGATGCTCATGCAACATTAACTCAACCCCATACATCGGGATCCAGCCCAAGTGGGTGCTTTCCCTCTTGAGCCTTCCCCATGATGCTGTGACTGTGGGATGAGCCCACAGACCCTCCATTCCTTCTCCTGCTTCTTCCCAGGGCCAGGGAGTGAGGAAGGTGTTAAAAGGCAACACAAGGCACCAGTTTCAGTTGCAGCTGGTGCCATTAGTGCCTGCACAGCGGGACCACTGTGCTCTGGAGCACAGGCCTCCTGGTTATCTCAAAACCCACCTAGAAGGTGGAGTTGGGCTTTTCCCACCTCACAAAGTCATCAAGGAGCTGTCCCAGAGGATGCATCCACCCCATGGCTGTCTAGGAACAGATAGCACGAGACCTCCTCAAAGCCATTTCTGACCCCATCAGGGCTGATTCACGCTCAAAACATCATGCAGTGCTGTGCCTGGTGCTCACCTTCCTTCTGGCATCTGTCTGAGCTCCTGTGGTAGGTCTGTGGGCTGAGCAGATCCCTTTGCTTGGCCAGGAGATGGTGGATTTGGGATCATCTCCTCCTTGTTGAGTTCAGTTCTGGTTTAATCCTGGTTTTCCCTGTTGCTCTGGAAACACTGCAGAGCAGAGGGATGGGACGAAGGGGAGCCGAGTGACCTGGAGTGCATAAGGAGCATCTCATGTGTTTCTCTTATTGAACCAGTGGGAACTGCTGCCTTTAATTTCCCTCTGGCCACGTCTGATGTCCCCATTGCTGTGTGCAGCAGGGGCTTGTTTCAGGTACCCATTTTTCATTGCAGATGATGGAGCAGGTTTCTGCTCCATCCCACCTCTGATCTACCTGGGCACTTTCCTGTCCTCTCTGGGGTGTCCCAGAGCTGTCACCACTCACTGCAAAGTCCAGCTCAGCTCTGTTGGCCAGGTCCTCACTGCCTGGATGGATTTGTCAGCATTGGAGTGTCAAAAGCCTTAGGGTCGTGCTGGGCCACATCTGTCACACGCCAAGTCCCCTTCTTTAGCCTGTATCCATCTTTCATGCTCGCACCCAGAGCCATCTGCGGCTCAGGGATTGCAGGCAAAAGCAGTATCTCAGACAAGCCCAAGGCTCTGAGCTCAGCCATCAGGAGAGGAGCAGGATGGAAGTGGTAGCACAAAGACCAGCAGCATTTTTTGCTCCATGCCCCATGGCTTTGGGGTCAGAGGAGCCGGTCGCCGCTGTGGGAGGCAGCTCTTTGCAGCAGGGAGCGCAACTTGGCTGGGAGTTACAAGTCTGCAGCGGGTGATTTGTCCTTCTCTTTTGCATGGATTACACTTGTTCTCTGCTTGGCCTTTTCAGCAGGGAGAGCAGTTTGGATACACATTACCTCCCTTGCTAAAGTGTGCTCTAATTGGCCAAGAATTGGTCCCAAAATGTCAGGGAAAGATTTATTTCCCAGCACAGCCTCTCCAGGTACTAATTTTTCTATGGGCCACCAGATAATGGCTCCGGTGCACAATAGCTCCGAATCCCTAATCAGGAGACAGAGCTGTAATTGGGTTGAAGGGATTTAAAATCATTAAAGCCACATTCAAGGGGAATAAAAAAGGAACCCCCACCTTTCCTTTCTCCTCTCTCCACCCCCCAAGCCAAAATGACTGTGTTTAATGAGAAGGTCCTGGCGTATCTCTGATGATAGGCACTGGTAAAGCAGCAACAAGAAGGCTGAGGGCAATCAAGAGAGACTTCAGGGCCTCGGGATGACTGGTTAAGGGGTCAGGAGCACAAGCAGTGTTCTCCCCTGTCCTTCCAGTTGCATGGAAAGAGAAGGGAAGAAACAGCAGATTGATAACCTGGCTCTGAGCTTGGTGTCGCAGGTAAAATTTGGGGGGGGGAATTGATGGGATATTAGGAACAATTCCTTCTCCAAAAGGTTGTCAAGCACTGGAACAGCCTGCCCAGGCCAGTGGGGGAGTCACTATCCCTAGAGGGATTTAAAAGATGTGTAGCTGTGGTGTTTAGGGACATGCTTTAGTGATGGACTTAATGGTTGAACTCCATCTTTTCCAACCTAAACCATTCCGTGCTATTCAGGTAATTGTACTGGGAACCAGAGCAGCCCAGGAGGAGGTTGCTGAGCATCCATGGCTGTGAAAACCTCAAATCCTGCCATTTTGGTCATTTGTGGTGGTCCAGCACCCAGCCCTGCAATGACAATGGGTGCAATGAGATGGGTTCTGTGCATCTCCAGGTCCCTCCTTACTGCTGGGTCTGTGTGTCCCGCAGCCTTGGGTACAGAGTGAGGTCAGGGTTGTTGTCTGCGTGTTCTGCGTGGTTCTGGGTCCATACTGGTGTTTTAGTGTCATCCTATTGGTGAAAATGGGGGAGAAAAGGGAAAAATCAGTGGTTGTGCTGTGCACAGGAAGCTGAGCAAATGCATCCTGTGCTGAGCAGAGCAAAGCTCCTTGGTCTTGCTTTAATTTGCTTTGATTTTTCCTGACTTCAGCATCTGGCTTCACTTTTTTTTTTTCCTGTTAAATCTCCTCCTTTTCACATCAGACTCTTTCTCCGTTGTTTTGAGACCTTTTAAGTTCCAGTCCTATCCCTCCAAAGCCCTTGCAAACCCTCTGGCTCCATGTCACCAAGCCCTTCTAAACCGCGAGTCATCTCTGATAGCTCATGAGATATCTTTTATCCTTGGGATTTTCTTTCCTTCCATTTATTCATCTCCCCAAACCCACATTATTGACACGACTCCATTGGAAACGCAACAGCTTCTGTCTTTCAAGCAGCACAGCTTGTATTAACCCCATTATCTGGCGTACTACAACTCCAGGTATTAATGTCCCCTAAGCCGCACGTCCCACTACTGCAGCCTCAACTCCTCCGGATGGATCATGGGGAAGGCGATGTCAAGAGCTTCACTGATGGTGGGGAAAAGAGGTTTCATTGGCAACGATTGTTTTGTCTCCTTGTACAAAGGCAGCAAATCCTCAGAAGGTGGTGGGGAACTCGGCTGTTTATGGGGAACAGAAGCTGCCTCTTATCTCCTTGTAGCAACCTGTCTCCAAGAGATCACAGATTCATTAACTCGCGTGTTATCAAGAGTGAAATTGTACAGACATTGTGGCGTGAGACGAGGAATGAAAACATGAAAAAGCAACAGATAAAACAGGAAGGAAGGGGGTGACCTGGGAACCAAGTGGAGTGAACTCTAGAGAGAGCCAAAGCCCGGGGCTGGTGGTGGTTGCTGGAGGCAGTGGGTGAACTGGCCTGATGGGCAATAAGGTGTCGCTGCCTGATGGAACTGGATAAGCTATAAGGTCCCTTCCAACCCAAACCAGTCTGGGATTATACGATTTGGAGAAAACACCTTTCAACCTCAGGTTTCCTAGAATAGACCCTTTATTTCCCATTATTATCTGACTGATGTGCACAGACCAAGCATCCGCTTGCATTCAGCAGGAGGGGAAAGCAGAGAGCTTCCCAAAGATGCTTTTCACCGGGCAAACTTGAATCCTGCCTCTTAGATCCAAAGCTTGCTTAAAAAGCTGGGTCAGACCCCCTTATCCCTGGCTTCAGCAAGCTTTCCTAAGCATGGAAGCAGTCAATTCTGTCAGGTTCCTGCTCTTTCTTCCAAGTTCGTGGTTCACCATGGGATTGGCCTTGCACACTGCTGCAGACCTTGGAGCAGGCAGGGACAGGCAGGGCATGGAGGAAAGGAGCTTGGCTCAAAGCCTAGCCAATTCCAGGGTGAACTGTTTGGGAGAAGAGGGTGATGCCCATGCAATGGATGCAGCCGCATTGCTCAGGCAGGGGTGGGAAGCAAATCCTCCCCGGTGCCATGGGGCACGAGGAGTGGGAAGCAAATCCTGCCTCCTTCCCAGTGCTGTAGGGCACGGCTGTTGCAGGCAGATCTTCCCAGGGCTGGCAGGAGAGGAATTGCTGAAGGAAATTGCTAAGCAGCATCACGGAGTCGCTTAGAGTGCGTGCAGAGGGGAATTTGACAACCTTCCCCATTCATCGCTCAAAGCACTCTGCACATCAAAGCCAGAGAGACAATAATACATTTTGAACTAAGAACATTAATTTGTATCCAGAGCATTTTAATAAATAATTTTTTGAAGCCCAGTTCAGACCTGTCATCTCAAGCCAATTCCATTTAATATCCAGCCCCTTCGACTGGCAGATTCTTAACACCATTATTAACATATATGGCTCTTAAAAGCCTTCGCCAGCATCTCAGCCCTTCTCTGCAGCACAGCATCTTTTCTCCCCTCCTCCCAACCCTCGTTTTTGATATTGTTATTCCATTTGTAGTTGTTTATTGTGCCTGCTGAGGCAGATTAAAGACAGGAAAGGAGCCTGAGAGTTGTTCTTAGGGGCTCCTGTGCACTCTGGAGTAAGCAAAGATTCAAAACCTGGAGCCGGGCTTTTAAAACCAAGTGTCTGAAGAGAGGAGGTGGTTTCTGAAGTGTTGTATTGTTGCTTTGTTGGGTCTTTTGTGTTTGATTTGGGTTTTTTTTTGGTGGGTTGAGGGGTGTTTTGGAAAGGGGAGAGGGAGGAGTGCGAACAGCTTCTTTTTCTGTAATGAAAGCTGAGGTTCTTGTGTAACCACCTATGCCTGAGAGCCGGGGCTTAAAAGGAAACTGCGAGAGGTTACGAAATGCTTGGGTCATGCTGTAAGGTTTGGCAGTGTCTAGAAAGATCCCTGGGTGTTATTGCGGAGAACAAAGCTTCATGTGCTCCATAGGAGGATGAAAGCAGGTCCAGGAGAAGGCAAACACAGCGCAGTCCCCTTCTGAGTCACTAAGTAGGATGTAAATTGTGTATAGCACAGGCATGCTTAGATCTGAGGCTCCTTCCTCCAGCAGTAATTGCTGGTGAGTGCTGGAGACGTTTGCCAGTTCCCATTTGTGTGCGGGATGTGATACACAGCAGGAGCAGGATCTTGTTTTCCTAAGCCACCGGAGTGAGAGCGGGAGAGAACCAGACCTTGTCCAGGGAAACGGAGGCACCACATGCTTCCTTCTAGTGATTTTGTTCCACTTCACTGGTGGCTGGGGATGGGCCCAAAACAAAACCCCAGCTCTGAATGGAAGCCTGAAAGCTGAACCCGCTCCCACACTGCAGTTGCTTCTTATCTCAGCTGTGATAGGACCCAAACCTGGGAACCTGCATCCCTCCTGTGTAGCAGCTCCTGACCTTTGGAGCACAATTGCCCTGTCCTGCAGAGGTGTGAACCTCGGGGGCATTTATCTGTCTCTAAATCGATGGGCATTTTTGTGCTGGAAGAGCTACTGCTTTGCAGCTAGCACTGTAGAACTAACAATCTTTGGGAGCTAGGCAGGCATTAACCTTCCTGGTTTACCATAGGAGGAAAATGCAAGTGAGGAGAGCTCATTTGCACCCATAGGCATGACTTGTGCCACCCAGCAGTGAGCATACGGTGGGTCAGGGGTTTCCAAACACCCTTGCAGCAGGAACCCAGTCCCTCCAGCAGTTACAGATGCCCACACCATAACAGAGGATGATGCAGTAAAACCCAGCAGAGCCAATTTGGACTGCAAAGATCCGATGCTCTGCTCAGCTCTGGGGTGCCCATAGCTCATACAATGCAAATATGCAGAAGACCAGACCAAAGCCCTTGCTCTGACTCTTTATTCATACCACAGCACCTCGACAGCAGATGCTTTGCAGGGGGATGCTGCTGACAGGATGACAGGCTTTGGCATCTTCTCTTTGCCATCTTGGAAGGTGCCTGCAGGGTCCATGGGGGCTTGCAATGAAGTTTAAGGCTTGTGCCTGCCTTATTGTTGGCACTTCTCGCTGCTCCATTGGTATTTCTTGTCTCTGGCTCATGGTTGCTTTGTACTAACCCTCATCTTGATGGGGATAATTCTTCTGCAAGCCCCAGAAGTTGGTGTAGAGTTCAATCTGTGCTGCAGTTGGCTTAGAGGCTAAAATCCTTCCCTCCCCTCTGCTTTTCCTGTGAAAGACTGCATTTAGTCCCTGGGTTTGGTGCTTTGCAGGAGCCAGCTGCAGTTCCTCGTAGCCTTTTGGTTTCAGATTGCCTGTTTGTATTTGCCAACCACTACCATTCACCGGGGAAGGATGGGCGAGCTCCTGTTTGTGAAGCTGCTCTTCCCTTGCTTTCTGGAGTCCTTGCAAAACGTCAAGGGGTCTTTTCCTGCGTCCTAAGTGCAGGTAACTTGTAGTCAGGCTGAGTGAGAGGCTCTTTCTGTTTGCTCTGTGTTGCTCTGGAGCCCTCTGAAAACTGGACTCTCGGATCTAAAAGGGTTTCCCTGCAACTTGCAGATGGCAAAACCCGGCAATTGTTGGTGCATTGCCCGCCATGAGCCAGTGTCATCATCTTGATTTCCCCTTCCTTTTACCCACCACTCTGTTTCTGCCCCCGTGAGCCATGCAGATGGACACAAGACGGGCTGCTGTGTAAGCAGGTTGCTGTCTCATATCCTCAACATCAGCCAAGGTTGATGTCCCCAGGGGAGCAAACCAACAAGCACTTAGGAAAGTTGAGCAGGACAAGGGAAGTTCAGGCTGCTCTGTAATGTCAAGGTGAGCAAGGTGATGGCATTTACATTGGCGCTATCCGGGATTCAGGAGCTGGGATTAGTGTCAGCTCTCCTGTGGCAAGCTAAATTAGAAATGCAGAGGCTGTGTCTGTTTCTGACGCGGGGTTGTTAGGCGCTTCAGGTACTGTCATTCTTATTTAAGGATATAGTTAAGGATTAACAGTAAGAAGTCCAGTATTAGCAGGAGAGAAATGAATGTTAGTGAGCTTAGGCTTGGAGGGCTTAGTTTTGATCATCATCATGTGAGCTGCTTTAGGAGAGATGAGCTCCAAGATGGAGAGGGCTGGGGGAAAGGAAGGAAGATTGTTGTATTTATGCAGGAAAAGAAAACCTTTTTGCAAGTTTCAATAGAGAGCAGAACTTAACACCAATGCATAGGTAAAGCTTGTAACTCCCTGAAGCCGGGCTGAGGATCTGGCTCCCGGCATCCAGCCTATTTTTAGCTCATGCAGAATGGGGACGATCAAACAATGTCCACAGGTTTCTTTGTTGTTTGAAATCATGAGTTTTAATTGGCAACCTGTTCAGCCTTGATCACTCCCTGCAAGTAGGTTATGTTTGTAATGAGCTCTGTCTCGGGCACTTGGGCTGGCTCTGGGAAGTCACCTCCTCTGGTTGCTCCTTCCAAACGGGTGCAGGCACAACGATCCTCTCGCTGCCAACTATTTCCTTAGGTGTAAACTCCACGTTTTGCTTTCCCTGGCTTTGATATCTGCTGCCCACAGGCACGGGGGGAGAGCTGCAGCTCTTTACATCCCGACATTAGAAAGGCTCCTCTTAGAGAAGGCAAAGAGAGGTTCTTTTGTGCAGTGAATGAAGTCGGTTCTGATGGCTGAGAGGCAGGAAGAGGGAGGTACCACCGTGCTTTCACCTTTGTTTCAAGAAGTAGCTTCAAACATGTATCCCGGGCTCCTGTCTTCGGAGTCTCCATGATTCTTGTCTGTTTGAAAACTGATTTTATCAATGATTACCTTTAAGCATTAGAACTGTTAGGTCCAGCTTTTCCTTCGGGGTGAGTTTGGGTTTGCTCTGTTTGCTTCATAAGAAGCCTGACTGGCTGCTGAGGTGAGGACCACATGGCTCTGGTCCTGCACTCCTCATGTGCAGGCAAAGAGGATGGCTGGGGTGAAGGCAGGGGATAGAGGTTGAAATGATACCCAGTTTTGTGTTAAGACCTGATCTTGGAGCTCCTGACCTGCAGGGCGGATGTGTCCATGAGTGTCTATTACTATGCGCTTCCTGAAACTGAAACCATTGCTATTATTCCACAGGATATCGCATGACCTACATTATTTACTTGAAAGCCTCCATCTAATAATTAGTTTGAATTTTGATTTATAAATAAACACATTCCTATGCTCGTTTTAAAAACAGAGGAAGAAAGCAAACCCCTTGATAGATGAAATCCCCACCTCTCCTTGCTGCTCTCTACTTCTCCTCTGTTCCTCCGACTTTGGGGATGTGCAGGGAAGAAGGAGTGTATTTGCTGGGCTAGTTGAAAGAGAAGAGATTGGATGTAATGAGACCACTGGGCATTTCCCTGAAAACAGCAGGAGCCTCAGCACTTGGGAGATTTGGGCCATCTGGATAAATAGGGTCAAGCTCCACATCGGCATCAGTGAGGCGGAGCAGTGTGGTAGGGCAGCTTGGCCTCACCAAAGGAGCTTGGAGAGCAGCATGTTGGTGTGTAAAAGCACCTAGGAGAAGGCACACCCCTCTCCTTCCTTGGCTTTCCCTGTAGGGTCTGTGTTGCCGATGCTTCTCCCTCTCCTTCCCATCCATCTGCCTCCCCGTCCGCTTGGCGCGGCTGCATCCGAGGCGTGGGAAGCAGTGTTGGCCTTGGGTCAATGCCTGGGACTTGGCATGTGTGCACAGGCAGGGGCTCGTTAGTCACTGAACAGGTTGGGTATTAATTAGCAGTCAGGGGGAAGAGATGACTGTGGCTTGTGGAGATGTGAGCTCTCCCAGAGAGGAGAGATGCAGCTGGGCTGCATCCTGCTTTCAGGGCCAGGAGATGGATGCATGTTCCTGGATCCTATCTGCACGTTGCAGTGGCTGGAAACACTTCCTGATCCACCTTTCTCTACACACATCCGTTGCCTGGAGGTTGAAAATGCAGGAAGTGGATGCTGGATCTTTAAGGTCCCTTCCAACCTAAACCATTATAGGATTCTAAAGCTGTCATGGCCATAATGCTTATACAAAATCCCAGCATCCTCATGCAGCTTTCCCTTGCATTTTGGCTTGGCCTCTGGTCTCCTTTTTTCATGGTGTGCTAGGTCTTGGTGGTTATTTGGGTTTTAAAAGAGTGAATGATAAAACTGCCAGAGCTGCATCTCTGGGAGATGCATCCTTTACCTGGACCAGGTGGTCCTATCCTACCTGAATCCATCCCTCTTGCTCCTGCATCCACCAGTGGGTTGGATCACTGGAGTGTGCTTTTAGTGGCAGATCTCACCTGGGATTTAATCCAAAGCTGATGGGGGGAAATAAAGAAAGAAAGAAATAAGCTTGCCCTTGTGCTTAAACCAAAAAACCCTTAACACACGTCTCTGTACAGTGGAGCACCATGTGGTCCATTGTCAGTCTGCTCTGAGCTGGTGATGCCTTGCAGCAAGACAATCGCTAGCCTTTGTAATCCCCCCCCCCAATCCAATCAAACTTAATAGGGACAAGACCAATATGGTTGTGTGCAAATCAGTGTCAAATCCTATAGAACAAGGAGGCAGTGAAGCATCCCTGGTGGCATCCCATAGGTGAGTTTTGCCATGCTGTGGGAAGGGTTTCATTCTCTGGTGGCTTTGGTAGCGCTTGCCCATAAGGTGTTATCCCAAGTGATGCCACTTCAGGTGCTATTTTTACTCAGGAAAATGTCAAATCCTTTCTCAGAACTTAGTGACTTGTTGTCTTGGTAATTTCTTGCAGCAACAAGAGCTATAAAAATCCCCTATTTTCTTGGCACCAGACTTCTCTTGTCATTTTGGGATGTAAATATGGTTTAGAATCAGGAAAATATAAATGGGAGCTGCTTTAATAGAACACAAACGGTGTCGTTTCTCCCCCAGAATGGCTCTTCTAGGGCTTCTCGAGACACAGATGTATGTGGGGATGTGCACTTGTATTTACAGTCCTGGTCCAGTGTCCTCTGAATAGGAGTCCTTGTAGGCTGAGATCATATCTAGCCCTGTTCTTTCTTCATGCACTGTTTCCTAATCTGAAACCCAGCTCTGGGAGCTGGAAATACAGTGCTGAGCGATGTTATATTCATGTTGAATTGAGAAGGGCAGTACAAGGGGTAACTTAAGCTTTTCCTTTTTTTTTTTTCCTTGGAATTAATGGCAAAGATGACATTTTCAACCACAAATTACCTCTGAGCAGCCTTCCAATGCCTAAAGGGGCCAACAAGAAAGTTGGAGAGGGGCTTTTGACAAGCGCATGTAGTGACTGGACAAGGGGGAATGGATTTAAGATGACAAAAGGGAGATTTAGATTAGATATTAGGGATAAATTCTTCCCTGTGAGGGTGCTGAGGCGCTGGCACAGGGTGCCCAGAGAAGCTGTGGCTGCCCCATCCCTGGCAGTGTTCGAGGCCAGGTTGGACGCAGGGGCTTGGAGCAAGCTGCTCTAGTAGAAGGGGTCCCTGCCCGTGGCAGGGGTTGGAACTGGATGAGCTTTAAGGTCCCTTCCAACCCAAACCATTCTATGGTTCTGTGATTCTAATATGTCCCCAGGGGCTTTGGTGGTGTTGGAGGAGGCAGAGCTGAGCCCTGCTGTAGCTATGATCTATATTCACACCCATTCAGGATGCAAGAGGAGGTGCTTTGAGGAATTTAGGGGCAGTTTTGGAGTGTTCAGGCTACTGTAAAGCATTTAAAGCATGATGAGAGGGAAAAGCAAGGCAGGAACTGCATGGCTCTTCTTGGGAAAGAGGGAGATGATGAGCAGTGTCTCTCCCATCACAAGAAGATCCCCAGAGTCCAAAAGGAGCAAGGCTTGGCCAGGAAAGCCAGAGTTGCCCTAATAAAACATTTACAGGGGTTTGGAGACCTGCTTGCTCTGACATGGAGCATACATATTAAATGATCAAAGTTTCCATGCCTTGGGAAGAGCCAGGCTGCTAATCTAATGCAACCCTTGGGCTTTGCTTTGCATGAAAGCAAACGGTGGCTGTTTTCCTGTTTAAGATTTCCATGTTAAGTCAGGCAGGTCACAGTTTAGGCAGCAATAGGATCTGGACGCTCCAAGGCTTTGGCAAGGAGGGGTTGGGATGGGTGGGATAGAGGTTGAGGATGAATTGGTCACCATCATGTCCACCTCTGACTCTGTCACAGGCTATTTAGATGCTGCTGTGCTCTTCCTCCTCTTCTTGCTCTTCCCCTCCCTAAATCACTGTATTCCACTGTCCTGGGAGGGCTCCACTGGCTTTTCAGATCCCAGCCCCAGTTGCAAAGCGCTGTTAGCGGATTAAAAACCAAAGCAGAAGAGAGAGAGAAATAAACAGATAAGCCAATCCCACCCTCTTTGGCTTTATAAACCGAGCACACTCAAGCTGGAAGGTGCCAAGGAGGAGAAGGAAAACACAAAGCCCCCAGGGCGCTGTTTTACAAAGCACTGCAGCCCTTTCTTTGACTGCCTGCACTTGTTTTAACTATGCAGGGATGTGAGGAGCTAAAAACGCCACCAGTGCTGCTCCTGTGGGGGCACAGTATGTGCTGAGCTGGCTCAGGACTTCATCAAACCCCCATTCACATTCCATTGCCTGCTGCTTTCATAGAGCAAATACTTCACCTACCGATTCGCGCTGCTCCGGTGGTTAGGGACTGATGGGGTTGGTTTTCCACTTGGTTACAGCATCTTTTCTGCTTCTCGAGCATCTCCCATGCCTTTCATGTAATTCCTTAACTAGTTTCCATTTACTGACAGTCCTTTTGGTGTCAGGTATTTCAATCTGTTTGATCAAGCACAAATTTCTCTTTCTGTCCCTCTGATACAAAATTAAATCTGAGCACTTTTGGATGGCTTCCTCCCCACCTCCCTTTTCTCTTCGTCCTTCTGTGCTCAGTGGGGAGTTAAACCTTTTCTAGGGAAATAAAATAAATAAAGATTAGAGTTCAAAGCGTGACATCTCCTCTGGAAAAGGAGAGGGCGAGGAGAAGAAAAGGAAACCCCACAATATATTCTTACAGATGTGACATCAAAATGGAAAACTATAAAGGACCCACTTTCAAAGGTTCATGCAGGGGCTCTCTCCTGGTGCTGTGAAAGGGTGTCCCTAACACACCACAACCCTGTGTTGCAGCTGGAGCATGGCTGGTTCTCCTCTTGCCAAACACGTTCTGCAGCCAGATGTGGAGGATGCTGTGGTACCCACCTCGCCAAGGGTGAAACTGTAAGAGGTCGAGTGCTGGCATTGCCAGCATCCACTGTGTCCTTGTATCACCTTGGCGTCAGCATCCCTGCCTGCCCGTAGAGGCATCTCCTTCCTTGCTTGCTGCAGAGGAGCTTTTAGGAAGTGAGTGTGATGGGAGATGGAGCAGGAAGAGATGTTCCCCAGGGAAGGACAGCAAAGCCATGGGATGTCAGTTCCTTCTGTGTCTCGGTGATGGCCATGACCATCATTCAGGGTGTAGGGACAGACAGCTGCCATGATGTTCCCCAGGGGTCTCCTGTCTCACAGTGCATAAAGGGTCCAATGTGATGGTGGTAGAGCTTCAGGTTGACACCTCCTTAGTGTTTCAAGTGGTTTCTTGGAGGCAAAGCCTTTTGGGCTGGAGCAGCAGGAGTTGTATGGCATCAATTATACTAAAGGGAGTTCCCAAATGCACGGGAAAGCTCTTGGCTGGCCCAGTACAAAGGGAGCAGTGTCACGGTGAGGCAGTCATGTACAAAGGGAGCTCATCTCGAGGTCTCTGTGTGTGTGTGTGTTCAAGGTCAGCAGAGCTTCTCCGCTGCAGGCAAAGCACCCGTGGGCACAGACAGCAGCTTTGTGCCAGCCAAAACTGGATTCTGCATCTCTGTTTTCCAGGAGAGCTCGAAACAGTCAGGAAGAAGAGGCCTAAGGGTAAATCCCGCAGTTCCTTACATGTAAAACCCCTCCTTGCATGGGTGCAGTCACTTCCATCAGTGCCTGTGGAGCATCCTGGCCGTGTGCTGTGGGACATGAGGGACTGGGGCCCCCCTGATGCACCCCAGGGCTGTGACACCCGGGTGCTTTCAGCAGTGGCATAGGCAATAGATAACAAGAAAGATCAATGATTTCTTTGGGGGAGGAGGAGCTGCAGTTAATCTGTGCTTGTCTTTATTCCTTATTGTCTTTCTGGCTGCTCAACTCCTTGTGCGGAGGAAAAGGTGTCTGCTTAATCATAGAGTGGTTTGGGTTGGAAAGGACCTTAAGCTCATATAGTTCCAGGCAGGGATACCTTCCACTAGCAGATGGCTCCAGACCCTGTCCATCCTGGCCTTGAACACTGCCAGGGGTGCAGCATTCCCCATCTCTTTGGGCAACATTAATAGTGTGAGCTTTTACTTGGTGAGGAGGCCCCAGGAAGCCTTTTGCTTCTGAGACCCTCACATCTGATGTCCATACATGATGTTCAGCTAACTGTTGTCCAACATGTGGTCATCAGCACATTGTGGCTGGCAGAAGGAGCTTTCTTGGTTTGCAGCTGATGTGCTGAAGTCTTAGGGCTGGTTTTGTCGCCGTGAATCGGTCCCTTGCTCCTGCTCCATCTGCCTCTGCGTCACCTTGGATTAATTACAGTACAATGCAATATACATTTATATGGTGTCTGCACAAGCGTCTCAGGGCCTTTTGCAATCTGCAAAATCTAATTAAGGTGCAGCCTCCAACATGAATGCTCATCACCGGGATGTGTACAGCGAGACGGAGCGACATCCAGGAGCTGAATCCCCACTCTCCTGGCATTCTTAATTACTCAAACCTTGGTGTCCGAGACACCAATCGATACCATGGGCCTGGCTAGATAAGTGAGCGCGAGGGAGAAGAAGATAACCATCAGCTACAAACCTAGCAGACACTGTTCTTGGTCTGGGAGGAGGAGGAGGAGTTGTTTTGCAGAGAGATGTGTGGTAGCAACACACCTTTTACCGATGGGTGATGCTGGAAGGTGATTTCTTGATGCAGAAAGATGTTAGGCTACTGCTTTTTGGGCTGGGGAAGCAGCACAGCATCGCTCTGAAGGCTTTGCCACAACGCTTATTTGTCCTTTGTAGTTGGTCTTACGAGTGGTACCAGCTGTTGGGAATGCTGGGAAGGGAGGGAGGGAGCACCACAAGTGCAATGGAGGTGTAAATAACAGGGGGAAAAGGGAAAGGAAATGTGAAGTGGCCCTTTAAATATGAGCCTCCAGAGCCCGGAGCCCAACTAACGTTCCCTCAAGTATTCAAATGAGATTGCAGCATCAGATTGGTATGCATTAGGCTGGTCTCAATGAAAATTAACATGTAATTGCTTCAAATGAAGTAAGTGAGGAGGTAATCTGTTCTTAAATTGGATTCGCAGGATTTTGTGGTACCATAATGCAGCTGTGAAATGAAATATATTTTAAGGATGATGTCCTCAAGGGGAGAGGGAAGGAAAAGGGGGGTATGTGCTGGGAAGGGGCCTTTACCTCAGTCCCACTCTTGTTTTCAGTCTCATTTGTGCTGGTTTATAAATGGGGAGTGGGTATTGGTGTGAGTGGCATGGTTGGGATTAGTCTATGTGCTTTTGGCTCCATCTTGTTTCCTTCCTTGACATCCCTCCTGTCCCTCCACTTCCCCTCCTCTGGTTCTCCACTTCCTTCGCTGCACCATTTGGTAGCTTCTCTCAGAGACAAGTCCCCATCCCATTGTGGTGGGAGGTCATGAGACAAGGTGCTTAAACATTGCTCATGTGGCAAACAACCTTCTGGGTGTGTGCTGGGGAAAGATCTGCATGGGTGGTGGGTTTCAAGTATAAGAGGCTGTGTAGGTTCCTGCTAGGAAGCTGGTCACTATGAGATAGCTGTCAGAGCAAAAGGCACAGGTTACCTTCTTGTCTTGGTCATTTGGGACCTCGGAGTGGGAAGCCTCTTCTCTTACCAAAGGGGAAGATCCTCTCCCCATCATTCTGGGACCTGGAGCAGTGGTGCACGGCATAGGGATTCATTCCCAAAGGCTTAGGGTGTCCTGTTCCTCCCATGGGGTCTTGTGGTACCTTGACCACCTCTCTATTTCCATCTTAAGAGATTGTTCATTGTCCTCTTTCTGTCCACCTCTCCCCATCTCCTTGTAGAAGCAATAGAAGCTTGGGTGCTGTGGTGAGATTGCAGTTAGGAGCATGAGGGAGAACTGGTGCAGGAAAGTGGTGTGGTAACCCATGATTATGCTACAGATATACATGTATTAGATGATAATATATTAGCTTATAATATATGTATATGTGTGTATATATATATTTTTAGAGAGAGAGAGATATATGCACATGTGTGTAGTAGCATGTATGTGCTCCATGGTGGTCAGCTGCCACCAGTACCAGTGCAAGCTCCCCTCATCTTCCCATTGCAACCCTGTGGTACTGTATTATGTGCTACTGGAGAGCTCTGCCAGTGCTTTGAAAACCTGGGACCTCATTTTATGCTCTTCCCTGGATTGATTTCCCCACATTATCTCCATTCAGGCCTCTGTTTGCAGCACTTCTCACTCCCTCTTGTGCCTGCTCCTCCTGTCCTGGTGCCTCCTGGAGCATCCTTTAGCAGCCAGCTCCAGATCCCTCCTCATTCCCTCTCCACAGGTCTTATAGAGAGCTCTCACCCCTCACCGTTCCTGTTTTGTGCCTCAACTTCTAAGGAAAAGGCACTTCAGTGATAATTTCCCACTTGTGAGAAGTTAAGTGCATCGCTTCCTTTGGAATACATTTGCAGTGCAGTTAAGCTCAGCAGTCCCTTGCCTGGTACTTAGTTAAATGTGCTCCTTTGCAGGCCGGTGGGGTGGATGGCACCGCTTTATTCCTGGGCTATTAGTGTCAACTGAGCAAAGCAGAAGCAGGAATTATTCAGGGGCACAGCCTGTAATTGGGAGAGTTCAGCACTAACTGCTGGGAGCGCAGCCTGGAGGAGGAGATGCTGGCGGGGCTGAGCAGGATGCGGACTTGGGGGTGTCTCAAGTAGCTCAATCTAGGGATTTTTGGTGGAAAAGGAGCATTTTTCCCCAAGAAAAGTGTATAGCGAGGAGGGAGGTCTCCAGGTTTTTGGAGGCAGAGAGAGGAGGCTTCTTCTCCACACCTCCTCCGATGAGGAGACCTGATTTTACAGGGTTTAAGCTGCTCTGTAACACTTGAGGGGAGAGGATGAGATCATGATAGAGTTATTTTCTTCTCGTGGCATTTCCCACACCTCCTTTTGAAGCCTCTAAGCCAGCGTGCAGGCAACTGCCAAAGCCTGGTCCTGGTTTAGGGTGGTGTCCTCCATGCGGAAGAGGACCCTTCCGTAGACAACACTGGAACACAACTGGGAAAGGGGTGGCTTTCACCTGGGGTTCTTTGCCTACTGGCATCCAGGAGCCCCCTGAACAACCACTTGGGCTTTGGGAATGTGACCAAGGAGAAAACAAGGAGGACCAACCTGTTCCTTGAGCTCCGAGCAGGATCCCAGCACTGCAGGAGCTCCCTGACTGGTGGACATCATTAGTAAACCAAGTGTGTCCCTGCACAGCTGCCTACAGGCATTTTGGTGCTGGCATCACCCCCATTCCCAGTGCCATTAGCACTTTTGGAGGGCACCCAAGCAGATGGGCCAGGAGCACGCTCCCTGGTCAGCTCCAGGTTTGGGACACGCTTCCTCTATGTGTGGTCTCAGAGTTGCTGCCCTCATTGATGCTTTGCCTCACGTGCTGAGATGGAAGATGCTGTAGATGTGCAGAGCCCTGTTGTTAGCAGAGACAATGGGAGGATAAATAGAAAGGCTGGATGAGGCGAGCATGGGACTTGGAAAGGTGCTTGTGCACTGCTGCATTGCAGAGAGATAAAGACTTTTCCAGACAAGCCATCCCTGCCTGCTGCAGCACGACCTGCATGCTGCAGCACCAATCCTTGCCACTACCTCTGCCAGGACTGGTGGGGTGCTGGGTGCACCCAGAGGTGCTCATGGGACCCGTGGCTGTTCCGTACCCGTATGCTCAGGCTCTAAAGTGGGAGCTTTGGCTCTTTTTGCAGCTCTTCCTCTCTCCCCAGCCTGGTTTCCTCCTGTTTCCTTGGTGTTTGCCAATAGCTCAGTCTAAGGCAGCACACTGGGAGTTGTTTGCAGCTCTGCAGATCCCGGGCACTGAACCAAGGCAGATCTTGTGGAGCCCAGTATATTATTATTAATGTCATTAGTGGGAATCATTGGCATGTATAAACTTCCAATCCGGGGGATCAGGTACTTTACAAACACACATTAACTCACCCTCCTTGCCAAGGAAGTGCCAAATACCTTTAAAGCCTGGCAGAGGGCAGAAGCGAAGGGCAGGGACATGAACTGGTGGGAAAAGCAGGACTTCCCAGGCCAGAGCACAAACTCCCTCTGCACCAACAGCAATGAAACTCTTGTCTGGGCAGGGAAGCACAAAAGGGGTTTATTTTCCACTTCTGAGCACTGCTTTTGACCAGCTCAGTGGGATTGTGAAGGGGCTTTGGGGTGGCAGCGGATCTGAGGGCACCTCCTCACTCCCCAGCCTTTGGCGGTGCTCTGGTTGCTGTGGAGGGGACTGGAGGCAGGTGCCAACCCCAGCAGGGTCCCCTGTTTCCTATCAGATCCCACTGCTGAGTTAATCTGTTGGTCAAATCCTGCCTGGCAGACAGCATCCTCCCTGTGCGGGGAAACAGGTTTTGGTCTTGTGAGTGATGGAGAAGTCCTCAGGCTGCATCTTTGGTAGTGTCACATCAGTGTGAGCTGCAGGGATGCCCTTCAGCTGATCTTAGAGTTGAAGGTGAGGATGGCTGGGGTGGTCCTGGTCCTGATCACAGAATAGGGTTGGAAGGGACCTTTGGAGATCATCTAGTCCAACCCCATGGGCATGCCAAAAGCCCTACCACTCTGTCAACCACACAGACCTCAAAAGGGATGAGCCTTAAGCCCCCTGTTAGAACCACCTGGGTGACATGGGTTACTGGTGGCCTTGGCAGTGCTGGGGAATGGTTGGACTTGCTGATCTGAAAGGTCTTTGCCAACCTGGTTGATTCCATGATTCTGTGTCCTGCTTGCAGGAGGGGTCAGCAGGGTTATTGCTGGAGGTGCACATGCTATTCACCATGCATGCGGATGAGCATGTGTGCCCTCAGTATGTGCATTGCATGTTGGGGGGTGTGTGGCAGACGGTGCTGCAAGCACACACGGTCTGTAGGAGCAGATGCTGTAAAACCTAGACTGGTAGAAATTGCTCGTGCATGACTTAACGCAATAGAGCAAAAAAGCACTGAGAGGGAAACCAGATTGAGTTGTGGTAATGAGAGCTTTGGCTTAATATTTACTAGTACCAAAGCTTCTCTATGAGAGCCACACCTTGGGCTGTCCATGCATCCATATAGGATGCACCTGTGCCAGGGAGCATGGGACAATCTGACCCTAACTTTCCCTTTGCTTCGGTATTGATGGCCAAACATCTATTGCCGCCAGCGCACAAACATCATAGGAAAGAATAGCAGAGCAGTGGGACTGTGCCTGAACAGGATTGAGTTGTTCACAGCCCAGCCTTTAATTAATCCTAATAAATAACAATAAAATGTGATAATCACAGAAATAAATCTGCACTGTGAAGCTTCTGCCTCTGGCAGCGGTCTAGTTTAGCTGATCATTTATAACGTAGCTGATGGCGCAGAGGCTGCAAGGTGATGTCTGGAACATGAGATGCTGAGGCCAGAGCAGCTTGTCTCCTTGCCCAACCACAGGCAAAGAGATTTGGGGAGCTTTTTGACCCCAAATGAGTTGTTTCAAGCTGATTTCCAGCTTGGTCTAACCTATAGCAGGGACAAAAAGCTACTGGTGGAGAAGGGATTGCTTCAAAATGCAGTGTCTGGGAAGAAAACAAAAAGACATCTAAAGATGCTTGATAAGGGGTCAATGCTGTGGTGCAACGCATGTGAAATTCCATCAGTTTGGATTTGGGAAGCTGTTTTCTCTGGGGTGGGCACAAAGAGTGAGGTGGTGGTGGTGGAAGGCGAAGCGAGCTTGGTCACAACTGGATGGGCCACCGAGTTGAATGGGTTGAGCCAGGCTTAGCCCCAGCTTTGCCTCCCCACGATGGAGCTTGTACCCTGCTAAGTGCAAAGCAAGCAGCGATCAGGTTGGTGATTTCACTGAGCTCTTTTCAGTTCTAATTAGCATGATTCATGGCTTGTGTGTCCTGCTGGGTTGAGACAATCTGTGCTCTCCAGCCCAGCCCTCTGGAACACCAGCGATTTGCATTGAGAGGCAACCAAAAAGTGCTGTGCGCCAATTAGTACACTTGAGTAATTAAAAACCTCCTTCCTCCCACTGCTGGGCCACGTCCTCTCCCGTCATTTTCTGTGTGCAAACTCAGGAAAGCAACGAGAGGGATTTAGGATTTCATTGTCATCGCTGTGTGTCCATGCCAAAAACACAGGGAGGTCCCTGTGGGAAGCCATCAGGGAGCCCAGTTTTGGCACCCTGTCGCTAGTTCATTCCTGATACTCAATAGTGGTGGCTGCGGTTTGGTGGTGGGCTCTTTGGGAGCAGATCTGCGTCTGTAAAGCATCCTGCTCCTCCTTGTTTTATCCCTACTGAGGGCTCTGTTGGCATTTATAGCCCTGTTCGTCTTCGTGCTTACGTTACCTAAGTTGGGCAGAAATCTGATGGTGGTGTTCTCCCTATTCCAGTTTCTGTCTTTGACTGGTGTCCCTGCAGCCAGGCTGGGTGTTGACTGCACCCATGGGCCCCTTGCATGGGATGAGGAGGGTACAGGCATGAGGACTTTGGCTGTGGGGAAGAGCAGCCAGTCCCTAAAGGACCGGCTTGCTTGTTGAGGGCAGATAGCAAATCCAAGAAGCTTTGGCTACTGGAGATGTTGGGACAGGTCGGGAAGACGTATGCTCACAAATCTCACCTTTGCTTGATGCATGCAACTGTCTTAAAATGCCCAAACTCCGTCATTTGTGGTCATTTGAGTGGCAGCAGGGAGCAGATGGTCTGATGTAGCATTAAGAGCTACATCTCTCTGCAAACCGTTACTACCTGATGCAGGAGTCGTGTGTTAGCAGCGTCTCCAGAAGGAGAAACCCTGAGGCTTGGGGTTTGGTTTAGCAGGAGAGAAACAGCAGAGAGAGGGAGAGCAGCAGCATCTCCTCCTTGTGCTGACAGGCAGCAGTTTTTCATCCTCCTGGAGGAGAAGGCCTTGCCTTCTGAGCGGGAACATAACAAGGATTAAGGATCTTGAGGGAGAAAATTACCTCATCTGTGCTTAATTGTTTTTACATCATCTTTTTGGAAGCAGGAGCTGCTTTCTGGCACCCCAAGGACCTCTCGCTCCCCTCCCTCCTTGGCACATTATGGGGAGAGAGCCTCCAGCGAGGTGGAGGAAGCATCTCAGGGCTTTGCTCCTTGCCAGGAACAGGGTGGGAAGAGGGGAGGCTGCAGGCTTGGTAGTGCATTTGCTCTCCACCTGTGCTTGGAGCCCAGCTTCCCATCCAAAGCCAAAGGTTTTCCGCTCGGCTGCCTGTGTACGGGAGAGGAGAGCTTCCCATCCCGGCTTCTGGAGAGGGGAGCTGCTGGAGGAGGGAATGGGGAGCAGATGGAAGGGCTGGAAGAGCATCAGGTCGCTGCGGCAAGCCTCGGCCTCGGGGATCCCATCCGGCACGTAGGCGAGGAGGAGGAGGGTTTAGCGCAGTGGCTGGAAGGAGCCTGGGCAGAAGCACAACCCACCACCCTCTAAACAGCACATCAAACCCAGAGGTCAAAGTGTGTCTTCCCCAGGAGCTCTTTCTGTGCTTTATTATATATATTTTAACTCAGGAGCTTGAAAGGAGGGGAGAAAATGCAATAACAACGTCAAGCTTGCCCATCCCAGGGACAGAGAAGCGTGTCTGGATGATAAGAGATTGTGACCGGGTGCTGTGAAGGGCAAAAGCACTTATTTCACTGTTGCCTCATGCGTTACCTCAGCCCCGTTGCTTTTCAAAAGCACTTTAAATGCTCATATGATAGAGGGAATGCTTGGTTTGCACACTGTCTGGCTCCATTATTATCCAGGGATCTCCAAACCGATGCATTTCACAGAAAATGCTGCTCGCTGTCACCACAGGAGCTTATTTCATGGCCTTGCAATGAGCCCAGCACCAAATATCCCCTGCATTAAGCTGAGCCCAGCAGGTCTGAGCTCCCAGCAGAGTTGAGGTTCAGAGTACAAGGTGCAGTAACCATCCTTTGGGGTGAACCCTCAAGTTTTGCTCAACTTGAGCAAGTGAACTCTCAAGACTTGCTCCAGTTGTAGCAGAGCTGAAAACCAGAGCCAAGTTCTTGGTGTTCAGCCCAGGCTGAATCTATTGCCTCTTTTTATGTAGATAATAAAAATCTGCTCACATGTAATTTATTATTATCGTAATATCATTATGGAACAGCAGTAAAATTGTTTAATATCTCAGATGTTTTTCACACCGGAGAGGGAGGAGGATGGTGCAGTAACTTGGGTACTTGCCTAACAGATCAGCAGGCGAGTCCTGGGCTGCACCCTACCCTTCTCACCTTGCGGACATCACCGCATGGGGACCCATCATCCCTAACCTCCAAAAGGAACAGGCTTCCTAAAGAAATGATGGAATCACCGTCCCTGGAAGTGTTCCCAAACCGTGTAGATGAGGCCTTCAGTGCCATGGCTTAGTGGTGGCCTTGGCAGTGCTGGCGGATGGTTGGACTTGATGATCTTGAAAGTCTTTTCTAACCCAGTTGATTCTTTGATTCTCTGTTGTGTGTGGAGGCTGAGTGGGTTATTTAAGCTTCTGCTGTCATTCTGGAGCCAAAGAGGCTCCGTAAAGAAGCTGGGTGAGATGAGACAGCTTGACCTACCACAGCCTGGCAGAAAGAGCCCATTAAGCCTCTTGTATTCATTGAGGTTACCCCGTGTGAGACCTCACAGAAGCTGCTGTGCTCTTTTTTGGTGCCTCTGAAGTTAATTTGCATCCAAGCTACTGCACAAGTAATGAAGTAGATTGGGGAGAATATAAACAGTGGATCTTAGGCTGAGTGGTTTTATGCAGGGACATTATCCTCTGTTGTTGCATCCAGCAAAGCGCGGCTAAATCCTAATGGCTCCATAATCCCAAACCTGCTCCGTGAGAAGCAGGGGTTTGACTAGCTTGGGATTGGGAGGGGGCTGCAGCTCCCTGCAGGGCCAGCAGAAAGGCTGCATGGCTTCTGCTGCTCACTCATCTGGAGATGATTTGTGGACATAGAGGTTTCAAACCTTGCTTGGGGATGTGAGGATGGTGGGTTACAAGCTAGTGGAGACCTTCAGGAGGAACAAGAGTGGCCCCTGCTAATGTGGGCATTAATAATCTCCTTCAGGAGCAAAGAATCACCTTGGTTTGCACCGTGGTGTAGACTCAGTTGTTTAATAAAGCTGGATAGAGATTTCCACCTCCAAAGCATCACTTGACAAGGGAAATGTTTAGCTGGGGTAAGGTGCAGTAAGTGAGGGAGATGCAATGATGCAGATGATGGGTAGGGAAGGAAGAGCTGACAGAGGGAGAAGTGGTAGGAAGCAAAAGCTTCCTGTTTAGAGATGTGATAGAGCTGGCTTCCTCCTCAGATAAATTTTCCTTGCTCCTTTGTGAAGCAGCCTGAGCTGCTTTCCTGGCTCCACTTCACATTTCTTTGCCTGACACAGGGATATGCGGGTCTGAGAGAATGACAAGTGATGGGTTTGGGCAGGAGGAACTGAGCTGCATCCCCCCAAAAGCATGGTTTGGGCTCAGGACGGAGGTTTTAACTTGTCTCTTGAGTTTGCAAAGGAGCAAATGGGAACAGAGGAGTCTGTTGGTGGCTGGTACCGCGTGGCTCTGACCTCTTTCTGTCTGAAATCGTTGTGAAGCTCTTGGGCAAATCTCTGGAGCCACCAGTTTAGATGGATATTGGTGCTCTGAGCAGGTAAAGTGCCGACATTGTCCTCTTTGGACCCTGAAAACACTTGGTCTCTGAAACTGATGCTGGCAGCAAAGCTAAATACAGTGCCCAAAGGACCAGGAGGGGCTGGGGAAGGGAGGGCAGAGCATCCAAGATCAGCTCACTGATGGGTCACCTCTTTGTTCTCCCCAGGTGCACCGTGGACAACCGAGTCACCCGAGTGGCCTGGCTGAACCGCAGCAGCATCCTCTATGCCGGCAATGACAAGTGGTGCTTGGACCCTCGGGTGGTGCTCTTGGCCAACACCAAAACCCAGTACAGCATCCAGATCCAAGATGTGGATGTCTATGATGAAGGCCCATACACCTGCTCTGTGCAGACAGACAATCACCCCAAGACATCACGCGTCCATCTCATCGTGCAAGGTAAGAGGAAAGGAGTTCATAAAGGGGTTGGGCTTGCTTTGATTCCTGTTCTTCCTTTCTACCCTGGTGTCTTCTCTTCCCATTGCTCCTACTTCTAGCTTTTAAGACAACTTGGTGCAAATGCAGAGGCTTGGAGAGCCCCAGTGAAGCTGGGTGATGCCTTTAGCCAGTTTTCCTGGAGTAGTCACGGAGGGCTGATACAGCTTTGCCTCCTGAAGTAGTCACTGGCAAACCCATGATGCTGGTTGTTGTGATTTGATGTTGGGTTGTGTTTGTTTTCCATGCTGGAGGCAACGCTTGAAGTAAAACTTGTGTTGAGGGAATAGAGCGAGCTGGCAGATTTGTGTACTCTGTGGGGGTGTGTTTAAGCCTAGCAACAATATGTGTTTGTGTGTTGAAATTGTACTTCTGAGGAGGAGGAGGAGGAGGAGGAGGAAGGTTGGCATGGGGTGGCAGAGCTCTTGCAGCATCCTGCTGGTGCTGGTCCCTGAGTGCGCATCGATGATGCACAATGCACGTATGTGCTTTCTTTGGCAAGCATACAAGCAACATGGGCCTCTTAAGAGGGGACCTACATGTGTGGGCACACATGATGAGCAAGTAAATGAATGTTCATGCCACATCCAATCCGTGTCTGTGCTGCAGGACGCTGGGAAAGGAGGAGCACACGTGGTGGGACATTCGGGCTGCAATGTGCTGCCTTGGGGAAGATTAATGGCAAGTCTCTAATCCCTTGCTAGCAAGCTCTTTTTCCTTCCTCCTTCCTCTGTGCCCTGAGCGGGAGCACTCTTAGCATGAGACACCAGCTTGAGTATTGGAATCTCGTCTGGGGCTAATTTTCAGATGCTGATGGCTGTATTGATTTGGAAACAAGCTGGGTTAAAAAGCCATTGGTCTTGTATGCAGAGTCAGGTTGAGCTCAACCACCATCGATACGCCAGGCCCAAGCTTTATTGGCAGCCTAATGAATAGAAGCAGGGGGGAAAACCCAAACCCAGGGCCTTTATTTCCCCCCCCTGCTTCCCCCTTTCTGTTTTCTCTTTCCTCTTGGAGCAATCAAGCAAACTAAACAGAGCCAGACTTCCTCCATCTCCATTAACCATGGATGGAAACGGATGCATCGCCAGCCCAGTTCCTTGCTCTTTATCTTGCAATACCTGTTATTACCTGCCTTAGTTTCTTAAGCCAAAGTCGGTCACCCGCAAGTTCTGAAGTGGCTATCAGATGCTGGGGTGATGCAGGACAATTTCTATCTGTTCTGTTCTGATGCCTGTTTCCTAAATTGCCCCGTTTCACCAGACATCCAGGCCCATCCCTCCTGTGTCTTGCTGTATCGTTAGGAAAAGATGTTTGGGTACTAGAGGAAAAGGTTGTTTCTTAACTCCTTGCCGCAGTGCACTTCAGTAGGATTCAGTGATGGGCTCAGTACTATGTCCGTGCTGTGCATCCTTACAGAAATACTGGCCTCCTAATTCCAAAAGCTTGGCTCAACCAGCCCTTTCTTGCATGGAAAGTGGCAGAGCAGGACATGAAGGTGAATATTGTGTCTAAGTAAAGGGAAGCCTTAATGACCTTAGTAAGTATTTGGCTGGGGTACCAGGATTAACTCTCCTCCCTTGGAAAATGGGCCCAATGAATATGCAATGTGTTATAACCCTGCCCTGACTTTCCCCTTGCTGCACCAGGAAAGGGCCTGGGGGCACGCAGGAGCACTCCAGCCTCTCAGGATGCAATTAAATCATGCCCTGGGGCATGTTGTGCTCTCCAAACAAGGTGCTCTTCCCCTTCCAGCCAGGGTTTCAGCAGCCTGATGCTCCCCCAAGCAGGCCTGATGGGTGCATATCAGCCAGGGTCCAGGAGCCCTGATCCCATGTTGTGCATCCCTCCTTCTCAACAGCTTTAAGGAATATCACTTCAAAACAGCCATGGATGGAGGGATGTAGAAAGGTGGGGTGCTGGAGGAGGGGGTGCTTTAGGGGGAAAGAGCAAAAACTAGAAGAGGGATAGAGGTGAGAGAAGGAGCTTCCTTTAGAGTATGAGGGTTGGGGATGGTGCCCCAAGGCAGAGGGAGGGAATGAGCTCGAAACCACCAGGAAATCAGAATGTCCACGCTGCAGCAAGGGGAGTGCTGCACATTTATTTCTAGGTTGACTGTATTGATGGCTGAGAGCCCAAAATAGGTGGGTAGAAGGCACCTCAAGAGCTAATTTAGCCCATCCCTCTGCAACAAGGCTGAGCCATCACTGGCAAACACATGTGAAAGCTATTCTTGAAACTCTTTAACAAAGCAGGTTCTTCAGCCTCCCTTGACGATCTATTCTATTGCTTCGCTACCTTTATAATTAGAAAATGTATAGCTAATATCCAACTTCAACCTTCTTTGTTGCAAGTGGAGTTTTTCTCAGCCTATCCCCAGAGGATGTGGAGAACAATTGATCAGTGTCCTCTTTGTACCAACCTTTAGCTTTTGGGAAGGTTGTTATCGTGTTGCCACCTTCTCCCTGAAAGGATTCAAGCCCCGTTTCTCCCACCTTTCCTTGTCGGTCAGGCTTTCAGAAACACTTGTCAGTCTTAAAATCCTCTACAAAAGGCAAAAGGTGACTGCTTCCAGGAATAGCACGTTGGCGCATCTCTCCTTCCTGCTGCTTCTGTGCCGATATGGGACAAATGAGCCCCAGGAAGGAGACAACAGTCTCTTGGCATTGAATGCATCAAAGTTCAGACTTGCTATTTTGGGGACTGCTTTAAATTGGGTCAGGCTCAGTGTTGGTAAAGCCAAGTTGATGCAAGCCAACCACAGAGCTGCAAAAGGTCCAAGGAGGTTTTTAGCACCTGAAGATCTCAGACTACAATGAACAGCTCAGTGGGTGTCCATGTGTCTGGAAGCTGGTCTCTGCCTGTCCTGCTTGCTCAGCACTCATTTCCTCTTAAGAGGAGTTGCCATAAGGCCGGACAAAGTTCAGGGAAGCAGCACTGCCTGTGTTTGCCTTGGACCCTGGGAAGAGTGAGAGGTTTAGGGGTGTAAATCCCAAAGGGACAAAACCCAGGGAAGCCCCATTCACTGCAGGCAAGCTTTGGGAGGGAGGCAGAAACCCAGAGTGAGAAAGAACACTCAGGCCCCATTGACCTCTGAGAAGTGATGCTTTCCCTTCCTCTCCTCTCCTGTATCCCATCCTGGTCCTGCTTCTTGCCTCTGCAGCAGCATCTCAGGCACAGCCTCCCCCTTCTCCTTGCTCCTTGCATGACACTTCTGCTATTGAAGCTGTTCTCTGGGTTCCTGGGTTTAAAGGAGAGAGGGGAGGGAGGAGAAGGACAGTATCTGGAAAGCTCTTATTTGTATTGATAATAAGCCGTCTCCAGTGCGCGCCTTCAAAACTCCCACTGCCTTGTAAGATGCATTAAGGGAAGTTGGCCTTATCTCCGCACGGGAAATGGACTTGGGGAAGGAGGCACAGTACTGCCAGAGTTTAATCTCACTTAGGCACACAAATTTGCATGATAGAAAATGGTGGAATTTTAGTGCTTCCAAAGAAAGAAAGAAGGAGGGGAAAGAAAAGGCGGGCGATTGAGGGGTATTAGCGCTTTCTGCTGCTTTATCAGTTCCCCTCGCCCTATCTGGCTCTTGCTGTTGTCACTGGAGCTACTAATCACCCCTCCCCTTTTGTTGGAGGTAAATGAGGTTTCCCACTCTTTCTCAGGCCTGGGGTTAAGCTGGAAATCCCTGCCTTTATTAGGGAGTTAATTACCTGCTGCTGAAGTAAGGGGGCAGTGAGTGAAGGTGGTGGGGTGACACTCCAATGCTGGTGGCACCTCACCCCATGACAAAGCCACCCCGGGAGCATCACTGCCAAGGTGTGTGCTGGTGAGATAAAGCCACCGGTGGGGCTTTGTTTCAAACCTTTTACTCGGGGGAGAATAAGGAGAACTTTTTGATGGTTCTATCCTGCCTTGCATTGGGGTGCATGGGAATTGCCTGCCTTGCAGAGTGGAGGGAGGCTGGGAGGAAGGATCAGTCCCTGCAGGCACCATCACTCTGGTCCAAAGAGCTCAAGGTGGCTTGTAGGGAAAGCAGGCTGGGTGGGAATGCATTGCTTGTGCCTGGTTTTTACTGGGGATGCTTAGAACCTTCGTAACTACTCTCTACCAAAGAACTTGGGCATCACTGACGGAGCTGGGAGGGTCCCCATGGGGCCGAGCCTGTGCCCTGCACTGCCAAAACCACAGTGGGGTGAGAAGGTGCAGAGGGATTCGCACAGGGCTCTTTGGTGACTCAGTTTAGTTGGTCACATGCTGCATAGGATGAATCCCAGCAGAAACCACAGCTTCTGGCATGGGTTTTTCGGGTGCATCCATAACTTTTTGCCCATGAGAGCAGCTTTTCTTTCTAGAAGCAAAAGCAGGTTTAGATAATACCTTCTGAAAGGCGTGTGGAGAGCTGGGAGAGCCTCCCTAAATGGGTGGAGGGGAGGAAACCAGCGGCATGAAATGGAAATCCTCCCTCGCTTCGCCCGCGCTCTCAGCTCCGGTGACTGATGCGTTCCTTCCCGTCTCCCTTTGTTGCTAATAGCCATCCGTCCATCAAAGCATCTTTTCCTTTTGTAGCAGAGCTGTTGTGGAGGACTGAAGGTCTCCCACGCTCTCTCTCGCGCTGTCCTAGTTGTTGGCTTTGTATCCCTGCGTTGCTGTTCCCATAGGAAGCATCTCTGCAGGTCCCACATCCGTTTCTGCCCCCATATCTCTCCATCTCCCCCCTAAGATTACCAGCTCCGTCTTCTCCATCAGCCCAGTCTGTGGGTTTAACCCACTGATGTTCTTCCTCATGTGGCCTTCTGGAAGCTCCCCCCCTTCCCCCCAAGCCACTTGACCTCTTTGCAAATCAATTTAACATCTGTGAGGCAGAGATAATAATTGTCACCTCCTTCACAGGGGGGTTGATGAGGATTAATTCATTAATGTCGACAGAGGTCTTTGAAGATGGAATGTGCTATCTGAGAGCTAAACGTTATTATTAATTAGCAATTATATGGTGGGGTGGGAAGGGGGGGAAACCAGGGACTCCAGAGCCTGGACTGGAGCACTTTGGGCTGCCCCAGTTCCATGCTGCTGGTGGAGGAAGCCAGCACACTGCATCCCGCTGGGAATGTGGCCCACTTGCGCTGCAGTGTCCTCCTTCCTGGAGCACAGAAGGGAGCCCCAGTGGTGCAAGGGGAGGGATGGGGAGGTGAACGGGGCTCGAGTGTGTTGGCACTGTCCTCATTAGAAAGAGAAGCAGTAGGGTGGTGAGGCACTGCACAGGCTGTCCAAACAAGTGGCAAATGCCCCATCCCTGGCAGTGTTCAAGGCCAGGTTGGACAGGGCTTGGAGCAACCTTCTCTAGTGGAAGGTGTCCCTGCCCATGGCAGGGGTTTGGAACTGGATGTGCTTAAGGTCCTTTACAACCCAAACCATTCCGTGATTAGGTTAGGTTGGTTGGAAAGGGAACGCATCCCCCATGCTTGCCTGGCACCCCAGACCCAGGGGAGGATGTAGCCCGTTCCCGAGGAGAAATAATTGGCAGGAGGATGGAGGAAGGGGAAAGAAGAACCGGTGATTCATAGGACGCACAGACCGCTTCATTTCCTTTGTGGTTTCCTTTCTTGTGTACACCAAGGCTGTGGCCAATTTCTGTTTCTCTCCCCCAGTGAAGTGCCAACACTGTCATCCAGTGTATTGTGAGGTCTTTGTACTGGGACAGCATAATGGTGCCCACTGGGGTCATTTTTGCCTCTGGTACCCCTATGGCTCCTTTATTTCCATCCTCCTCAGCTCCAGCTGCTTGTGCTATTGTGGCAGGGCAGGTAACTCTCTTTGCTAGTCCCTCAGAGGTGCTCAGAACCATGGAGGTCACCTTCTGATCACTCCTCTTGTAGAGAGCAAGAGCCGTTCTGAAAGCACGAGCTCCAGTTAGCCCTGTTGACCCATCCTCTCTAAAGGCTTTCAGGGAGAGGTCGCTGCATCACCCGGAGCCATTCAATGGTGACTGCACTGATCTCTTCTGCAGAGAGGGTGAAAGTGGGAGGCCATTTGTCGGCCAGACTCAAGTTGTCTGTGGGTCTTGTGTTCATCCCCTGCGTGGTGGAACTTTGCACTGCGCCTCTGGGATGCATGCTGGGAATTTTTACAAGGGATGCAGGGAAAGGACAAGCAGAATGGCTTTAACGTGCCAGAGGGGAGATGGAGATGAGCTCTCTCTCTTAAGGTCCCTTCCAACCCAAACCAGACTCTGATTGTATGATCCCTCCATCACCACATCTGGTTTCCAGAGTTGTTAGGCATGTTGGATGCAGGGGCGGGGGGGAGTATCGAGGTCACTGCAGTTTAATGTTACTGCAGTCATCTCTTTTGTTTTACTACATTAAAACATTTGTGGTGGAACGGTTGGACCACTGTGATGCGATAGCGGTACCTTAATGGTATTGTCACCATGGCAACCCTAATGGCGGCTCAATAACATTATTGCAATTTAATCTGATGACAATAAAATTAAGGGGAGAACGGTGAGACCTCACCAATGGAATGTTACTACAGTAACAGCGTTGTTATCACTGTCACGGGAGCAGAGTCAACTCGTTGTAGTGTAACATTACTACCGGCGCGTTGTTACTACAGTAACACGGAGCATCCCAAAGTCCCTTTAGGGGATGGGAGGAGGTGGCATCGGTGTGTTAGTGCTACACCTAACCCAGGGCTGTCAGCACAGGAAGGTCATGCTGGTGGCAGGTTGCTTTATCCATCTCATTCCACAATTGTGATGTTTTTAGGGGGCTGTGCCTCCTTCTTCCATTTCCGGAGCTTTTTGGAGCGGGTCTGTTGCTTTAGCAGCAGTACTCTGCAGGGAAGGATTGAAAGCACTGCCTCCATCTAGTTCCAGATCCTTCTGCCCGGCGTTTTATAGCATGTGGCTGTTATGGAGTGATAACGTTTTATATTTATATGTCATCTTTCATCGTGAAGGATCCCAGCACAAGCTACAAATTATTGCGGTGCTGCAGGGCCAGGCTGGGAACCCGGCGTGCTAAAGGAAGGATTTCATCCAAGGGCACCAGAGCTCGTTTTGCTGCCCTGAAGCGAGCTGAGCACCAATACCAGTGCAAGTGAGGGTCTCCTTGGAGGACAGGATTTATACAGAGCCCCCAGAGTTCGTGAGAGGGGTTTTGGTGCATCCCGAGCTTTGTGCATCCCACTCTCGCTTGGGTGGGCATGAGGAAAAGTCCCCACTTCCCAGCTTGTGTTTAGGGCTGGAAAATCATAGCGGAGAAGGTGGGGTAGGCAAACAGTGAGGATTACTGCTGCAAAAGGCATTTATTACTGCAGTGCTGGCTGCAGGGACACTCTGCATCTCAGCATCAGCTTTCTAGCAGCCCCAGGCTTGTAAATGGTAAGGTGGGATGTGGATCAAACAGCATCTACATGCTGGGGAGGGACTCTTCATCAGGGACTGTAGCGGCAGGACAAGGGGTGATGGGTTCAAACTGAAACAGGGGAAGTTCAGGCTGGAGATAAGGAAGAAGCTCTTCCCTGTGAGGGTGCTGAGGCGCTGGCACAGGGTGCCCAGAGAAGCTGTGGCTGCCCCATCCCTGGAAGCGCTCAAGACCAGGTTGGACACAGGGGCTTGGAGCGACCTGCTCTAGTGAAAGGGGTCCCTGCCCGTGGTAGGGGGCTGGAACTGGATGAGCTTCAAGGTACGATCCATTCCCGACATCTCTGTGCCGTGCTCGGGCTCGCTGCAGTTTTCTCCATCCTCCAGGGGAGGGAGTCCAAGCTGCCACAAATCTGCGTCCAGCATCCCAGGCTCATCCCTCATCCTGCCCAGGCCCAGCGTTCCAGGGATGCGCACTCACCGTGGCACTTGCACCCCTGAATTAGCAACACCCTGCTTGGCAGGCAGGGGTTTATCCTCTCTTTGAGCTCCTGTGCTCCCTTCCAACTTCTCAGGGGATATCCATCCCTTGACAGCTTTTCTTGATGCATTTGAAACCCAAATTTGGGTGAGTTCTTTGAGTTTCACAAGCCCAGGCTCCAGCCCTAGCTCAGATCTGGACCTGTTCAGTGAGGCAGCTGCTTGGCTTCCCTTGTGCATCAGCATTTGATCTCTCTCCATGGGTATTTGGACTCTGACCACCACAGTAATTCCTTGTTTGTCCTTTAATAAAAGACCCGTGAGCTCCCTTGATACTGGAGCTGGAATTGGTGGGACCTGGGGCATCCTTCATGCCAGCTCTTCATGGCAATCTGGTCCTGCATCCATCCTGCCAAACCAGCTCCTCCGAGAGTTACTTGTTTGAAAACACGAGCAGAGGCTCATCTCCCATTCAGTGTTTTTCCCCATCATTTGCTTTATTAAATATTGATTTTCTGTTGCATTATTAAACCTTAAGTCGTGAGCATAAATTCAGATTTGATACTTTAATCTGGCTCCTCTTTTTGGCCTTTAGAGCTGCTTTTTCTTGCCAGTCCCACTGCAGGCAAGCCCAGAAGCCTGGTGCAGAGACCTGGCGACTCAAAGGGCAGGAGCAGGGGGCTCTTCCCAAGGGAGTTTGGTCTGTTTGGTGTCATCCATGGGGATTGTGGCTTGTAATCCTGTCTAGACCATTGGTGAGAAGAGTTTAAGCTGTTCAGCAATGTTTCAGGGCTATAGGCCTCTCTGGTTTGTGATAGCATGGACAGATTGCAATCAGAAAGGGGAATTTAGGCTGGAGCCGCTGCATGGGCAGAGTGGCAGTGAGGCATCCTTCCACATGCCCCACTCGGTTTGCTCCCGAGGCTTTTTGCTGCTTTGTTTTGCCAGAATTGCCGTGCTGAGGAGCCGTGCTCTCTGCCAAGGGAAGGAAGCCACAGATGGCAGTGCCTTGTCCTAAATGCATCCCTCAAAACACAGCTCCTGGGCGCTGCTGTACAAAGCTGCGCTCTTTCACCCTACAAATCCCCAGTGAAAGCAGACGCTGGCCTCTGCCAAAGCTCCAGGCAAAGCCACAGGGATGCCAGGCTTGAGGAAAACCACCAGCCAGGCAGGAGCAGTGCAAGTGGCCACCAGCATGTCCCTGAGAGCCAAGGTGGGTCACGGTGACCCACACCGGCTGCGCCCTACTCGCCTCCCCTTCCCTATCAGCGAGCTGCACGCATCCAGCCGCTGCCAAAGCCCTTCCTGCCAGCAACCAGGTGTCTGAACATGTTTCCAGAGCCAAGATAACTCCACAGCCAAAAGGGAGGAGGGGGAAGCAGTGTGGCGGTGCTGGCAGAGTGGGGAGGATAACAAAAAGTAAGGAAAAAGGGGGGGGGGGAAGGCAGAGGGATGCTTGCAAATGGCTTTTGGATCCCCATCCAAACAGGACATGAAACCCGCGCCTGGTGCTGAGCAGTGATTTAAAACCAGGCTCCCAGCGGCAGGGAAAGAGGCAGAGGGGGAAGCAGATGCGAACACAATGCTGGAGATAAAGGAGAGACCAAGGGAACAGCTGCTGAAGAGCCAGCCTGACCCTGCCATCTCCCATAGCGGGTTCCACGTGCTAGAAAACCTCCAGCAGATATCCATGAGCTTAAGGACAGGCTGAAAGGGGTCACTGAGCCCCAGGGGAGAATGAAAGGGGGAATCAGGAGGTAAACGTGGTGTTTTCCACACTTTTTGCTTGGATTTTAAAGGAGAGGTTGAAGTTTGGAACAGAGGAGTTGTGCTGAAACACTGAGAGAGCTGTGGGCTCCTTTTCCTTTCTGTTCTGGTGCTGCAATGGAAAAGAAAGAGATGTAGAAGAGGAGAAAGGGAAAGAGAAGTTGGAAGTGGAGAACAAAAAGGCAAGGATCTTTGGAAAAGATGTGGAAATGTCGTCTTGGCATATTCCTGGTTTGGATTTTGGGGGTCTGGCTGGCTTGGGGTCTGAGAAACTGGTGGTGTGAGGTAGCAATGATACGTCTCTGCCCTGTTCCTCAGCAATAAGGTGGCTTTATTCCTTAGACCAAGTTTGGAACCCTGGAAGAGCCCCACCGGGTGCAGATGGGAGGATGAGGAGGTAGTGTTCCTCTAGGTGGACCCATACACTCGTTTTGCCTGTCTGGGTTACTGGTCCCATCACATAGGGATGCCCAGAACATTTCAGCTCTCCTTTCCCTTGGTAGCATCTAGTGTAAGACTGTGTTGAGGCAGTGGAGGTTGCAGCCCCTGTGCTGTTTTGCTGTCCTACACGACAGGTCTCATCGCACTTCCTTCACTGCCAAACCCTCCCCATCACCAAACCCTACCCAGGGCTGTCCTTGCCTGGGCCAGCCTTGAGACCAGGGGTCAACAGAGCTATCTTCTTTGTGGTTTGCCCTCCTTGTAATCCCTCCTCCTCTCAGCTGCAGCCTTTGATCCTCCTCCTCTTTTGCAAACACTTCGCTCATGGAATTCAATCTTTCCCGCAGTGTTTTCCTTCCCTATCTTCCCTTTTTTTGGCGGAGCCTGCCTGAAATGCTATTTTATTTTCCCTTGCTCCTTCAGCAGCAGGGCTATATAATTGATGGCCTCGCCAAGCTTTTTGAGCTGAACATTAAACCCTTCCTGCCTTGGCTCCGACTGGAGTTCATTACTTTCTGAAAAGCTTCGTTGTCTGTTTGTGCTCAGATGATTGTTGTTGTGGAAGGGAGGATATTGTCAGCAGAGAGAGAGGAGGAGGAGGAGGAGGAGGAGGGGCTGGATTTGGCCAGGGATGCTTTGTAATGAAATCCTCTTTCTTTTTAGCACATTTTTGAGTGGGGAAAAAGCCTCTTTTAGCATAACCAAAATACCGGCATCCTCCCGAAGGCAGGAGCACAAAGCTCAGACCTATGGGTTGGTTTGGGGGACTGTAGGAAAACGCTGCTTTGCAAATGACCTGCAAGAGTGAGGCTCAACTCCTTTAGTGCTGGCACCATCATTTCCTCCTTCTGGTACTGGGGGTCACTGGACTGCCGTGGTTTTGCATCTCTGTGGCAAGACGAAGCAGGAGTGTTTGCACTGTGCCGCTGCTTCTTTTGCCTCTCCGTCTTCCTCGTCGGGTTTTCAGCACTTAAAACACAGCAAGGAAGGTGATTACAAGGCTTGGAGATGCAGTGACACTTTCCTGCCAACAAATAATTGATTTATTAAAGACATTACAATACATTCATGGTTGAGCGTTAAGGGTTTTCCTTTGAACTCGCTCAGAAATCCAAAGGGATTGTGCCTGCTTGCGAGTACCGCAGGCAGAATAAATCTGTGCTCCCCATCTCCTCTCCCTTTGTGCAGCCACAATTTCATTTCCCTTTGACGGGCACCAGTAAATATCACAGCTCGACAACTCCAGTCCAGTGACCGGTGTGATCCAATTTAATAGCAGTTAAAAATTCAAAGTGATTGTTAGCCAAATGGAAATGGAAGATTTCAGCCCCTGCCTGCCTTGGGGAGGAAAGGGAGAATAAGGGAGGGTGCGGGGGATGGAGACAAATGGACTAGATAAAAAATAATGGAAAGTAACTTAATTAAGAGGCTCGAGCCGAGTTAAAAACAGTCAGGATTTGGAAGCGGAGGAACCACAGGGTTGAAAAATGAAAGAGAAGGAGGAAAGAAAGGAAACCGGGCATAAAGAGCATCCAAAAAGGATGAAATGCCAAGAGAAGGAGGCATAGAAGGAAGGGGTAAAACCAGGCCTGACATGGAAAGCAGGAGCACACGGGGAATAAACAGTGCTGGCGACGAGGCTGCGTGTGAGGAAGACAAACAGCGATGCTAAAGGATGCTCTGGAGGGGGATAAGTCCCTGGGGCTTTTCTGGTGTTCCCAAAAGCATGAGGGTGGCCAAGAAGAGAACTTTATTTAGGAGAAATGGGAAATGAAGGAGTAATCCTAATGGAGAAGAACAGTCCCCATTCTCCTGGCATGTCCATGTCCATTATTCTGTGTCTTTGCTTTTACCTCTGCCTATTTGGGTTGGAATTGGGTACTGAAATGGAAATTGCCTCTCTGTGTACCTGGGTATCCTGCTCTGCTCTCCACAGCCCGATAACTTAACTTGTAACTGCAATGGTCTCATGTGGACCATTGGATATACCTGTCCTGGCAGCTCTCCTGGTGCCTTTTCCTGAGCTCCAAAGAGCCTGGAAAACAAGTGCTGAAAAGCAAATGGGTGCTTTTGGGCCATTTAATCTTGGGTCTCAGTCTCCAGCCATGAAGTGGGGATAATGATGCTCCTTTATCTCACCAGGGTGATTCGATGATGAGGTTATTAATGCCCACACTGCGTAACACTGGGGTAAAAGTTGGACTTGATGATCTTAAAAGTCCTTTCCAACTAAATTGATTCTATGATTCTATGGCTGCACAGCCTCTGGATTGTTGGTATTTGTTCTCCTGCTTCTTTCTGGCAGCTTTGTTCAAGCCTTGGGTTGATCCCCTGGCTTTGAAGCAATTGGGGTGTTGGTACAGGGTGGATGCTACAAGGTGCCTTGGGTAGGGTGAAAGATGAGGAGTACTCCATGGGGGGCTCTTGCAGCCCAAGGAGGTGAGCCTGTAAGGGCAGACCTGTGTAAAGAGACTGAGGGGAGGAAGGATTGGACCAGGGCATCTTTGGGAAGGCAGAGCTGCCTCTGCTGCAGCAATGGATGGGTTCATAAGTCTTGTCTGAAGAGATGCGTTCCCATGGGGACAGGAAGAGCGGCATAAATCACCTCACCTGCAATTCATTCTGAACCGCTGAGACTTGCTGACCTCCCACTTTATAAGCAGAGGAACAAAGGGTCTGGTCATAAGTAGCAGCCTCCGGATCACCTAATCGGAGAATAACAGGGCTATGCTCCCTGTCTGCTCCATTCATTTTTCACTGGAGTCAAAGGCAAGCAGGGGAAGGAGCCCAAGCAAAGTAAAGGCTCTGGTTGGAGCACGAGGAAACACGGGCCAGGGTTAAGCTCCATGCTAAGGGCTCAGGAAGGCCAGGCGGAAAGGGGCTGTAGGGGTACAACAGCACTTGTGTGGTTAGAGATTGTTTGCATCCACCCCTGCCTCCTGCACATCTCTTTCCACATCCACCTCTTCCTCCCCATTTTGTCCCATCCCTAAACTTGATGCCTAAAGTTAGTTTGCAAACAATGATTTCCAGGCTGAGGACGCAGACTACACTCATCTATTCCTTCCTGTGTTCATGAGGCAAAGGCTCTGCTTTTAGAATCATGGAATGGTTTGCATTGGAAAGGACCTTAAAGCTCATCCAGTTCCAAGCCTCTGCCGCAGACAGGGACCCCTTCCACTAGAGCAGCTTGCTCCAAGCCCCTGTGTCCAACCTGGACTTGAACACTGCCAGGGATGGGGCAGCCACAGCTTCTCCGGGCCCCCTGTGCCAGCGCCTCAGCACCCTCACAGGGAAGAGCTTCTTTCTTATATTCACCCTGAACTTCCCCTGTTTAAGTTTAAATCCATCACCCCCTCTCCTATTGGTGCAGCACCCAAGTGCAGTAGGGTCTGAGGGTATCAAAGATGTCATAGGGAAGCCTGGGAACGGAAGGGGGATAGCTAAAGAGAGCCAAAAAGGACACAGGTAGACCCAGAAGAGAGAAATAGGCTTCGATTTAATCAAAACTTGGGGCTTTCATTTGGTTCCACGTTAAAGCCATGGAGCTTGATGGGTTTTGAAGTAAAAACCTCATCCTCCTTGCCTGGGCACGGGCTCCTCGAATTAGATGAGTGTCAGTGTGGAAAGTGTAATCATAAACACTTTGTGCTCTAGTCGGGGGAGAGAGCGTGGCGATAAGAACAAATATGCAAGAGCAGAGTGTGTTTTTAATGGAAGGGAGATTTATTTCTCTCTGTGTCTTTTTAAGCCTCTAGATAGATCTTAAAAAAAACACCCCATCCCAACCCACACACAACCTGTCTGCCTGAAATAGCCGAAATGTAATTTAAAGAGCATCATTTTAACTAATACTTCACTTCAGAGGCACCTGCCCTATATTCATTGGAGACGCAGGCTGCATTAGAGCATCTGATTTGCCTTTGGAAAGGAGGTTTGAGCTTCTTTTGTTACTGCCTGGTTCCTTTGGATGAGCAAAGTGGCTCAGCCTTCGGTGTGCTTCCTAGTCCTTGTGGACAGAGAGATATGGGGCAAGGGGGGCATGAAGAGACACACACACACACACACCCCCCATATTGTAGAACCATGGAATGGTTTGGGTTGGAAGGGACCTTAAAGCTCATCCAATTCCAACCCCCTGCCATAGGCAGAGACACCTTCCACTAGAGCAGCTTGCTCCAAGTCCGGTCCAACCTGGCCTTGAGCACTTCTGTTTTGTAAATGATCAAGCATTATGTGACCTCAACGTGATCAGGATCTTAGATGCTGTTGTCTTTAACAAGCCTGCAAGGAAGAGAAATACTTGTTATAGCATTGATAGAGAGATGGGACCGAAAGAGACCAAGTGTTTAGCCCAGGACTACTCTGGCGAGGCAGGGAACAGTGCAGGCATAGAATCATAGAATGGTTTGGGCTGGAAAGGACCTTAAGCTCATTCACTTCCAACCCCCTGCCATGGGCAGGGATGCCTCACACTATCCCATGTTGCCCAAGGCTCTGTCCAACCTGGCCTTGATCCCGAGCAGCTTGCTTCTGCTATCAAGGATGAGGGAGTGTGAGGATGAGCAGGAGGGAAAGGAGAGCTATTGTCACACCCTTAGCTCGCCCTTTCTGCTCTGAAGTTCACTTGTAATATTCCTCTTGACTCGGGTTGCTAATGCGTTTTGTTCTCCCGAGCGCGCGGGGCCCAGCTTCCCGCTCAGCCTTTAATTAGTTTCTGGATGATGACATCTCCACCGAGAATCATCTCATCGTGTCCCTCCGATCTCGGGGGGAGATAAAGGAATCTAATAAAGACATTCAGCATTTCGAGGTGATGGCTTTGACAAGCTCTGTATTAACCACAAGGCGCCTTCCAACTTCCTCGGGTGGCCTGGACACGCTCTGCCTCATCCCCGCTTTTCCCAGCGGGTCTGGGAGCCTCCGTTCGATGTCTGGTGGGATGGAAGGGATGCAGCTGAGGGCACGGGGTCCCTGAGCAGGGTGAGATGGTTGCTGTCGGTTTGATGGTCACTGTGTGAGAGGCTGTCATGCCTTGAGGAGAGGTGGCAATAATGCTGGGGAGATGATGCAGGTCTCTTAAGGCTTTGAGATCCTTCAATTTTCTGGCTTTCAGGAGGTGTTGCTTGGTTTCTCAGGGGAATCCCAAGTGGCTTGGGGTGCAAAAGCTGGAAACAAGATCCTTGACCATGTGTGTGGAGCTGAAAATGAGATCTGGGAGCTGCACCACCAAGCTGGCTGTGTTTGGCTGCTTATCTTCATGGGTAGCAATGCACAAACCTTCCTTGTACAGCTTTCTTTTCCCTTCGTTTTCATCCATCATCCTTAGACTCATTTTAGAGAAGGGAGGAGAGTCCCACAACTTCCTGTGGGAATCATCATGTGAAAGCAGAACTCAGGTCTCCCTGCATGAGGAATTCTGCCTGCTCTGTGAGGCTGCTGTTAACAGTGATGCTAAGCTACTAAGCCTTGTTTGATTCCCCAAAGGTGTGGGGCTCGCTGTCAGGTGATTCTTCCTTTTTGTGGTAGGAGAAAGGTTGTGGATCCCTTCAGAGCCTTGCAAGCAGGGACCAAATTACCCTGGATCCTTAGGGTGGCACACACTAGATCCAGATTGGTGACCTGGACCCATCCAAAAGTCAGGAAAAGTCCTTCTGATGGAGACCTGACTCTCCTTCCGTGCCATGTCTCTTCTGGCATATCTCTTGTTGACTGCAGTAGGAGTCTTGCTGATTTATGCTGTCGTAAGTGGAATCAGATTGGGCTTCTTTTTTGGCATTTAGCTATAAAGTTTTTCTGCAGCAACCCTGCTGCTTCTGTGGTGAATTATAGCCACGTTCCCAAATCCTTTCCTAATGAATGATTGGAAACGTCTTGTTTCCCCTCTCTTTCTCTGAATGATCATGCTGCCGTGCTGTATAACCTGCTGCAGACATGGGCATAAAGAATTTGGTGTCCTCCAAGCTCGGGAGAGCTTTGCTGCAACAGGAGCTGTTTCCTGCTTGGGAAATCATTTAGGCACATCCCGGTGCCATATGACATATCTCATTACACCTTGCTTTCAAACGAGCAATTGCCATTAGTTAGTTATTAATTGCTCCGAAGGTGGTTATGGATGTCCTCTTCATTTCCAAGTTTGCACAGAGGGGGATCAGCCAAACCAGGAATGCCAGTGGGGAAGGGGATCATTGTGGAGACCCAGGGTAGAGGCATCTCCGAGGGGCAGGATCAGCACTTGTAGTGTAAAGGGGTTGTGTACAAGCCTACCTGAGCGAGCAGTGTAGGTGGAAGCTTTAAAGGCTTTAAAGCTGTGTTTGCCCTTCCTTGCCCCCCCTGCCCAGCTCCTGAGCAGAAGGATAATTGGAGGCACAGCTCTCTCAACTTGCTTTCTGCCTCCCTTAAAAAGGACAGAAAGGTTTGGCACACAAAGGAAAGAGAAGGTGCAAGGCCTGGCACTGCATCAGCCGGGTGCTGGACCTTCTCCTGACTCACTAGAGGAGAGACAAGCTACTCTAGTTACAACCTGGAGGAGGTGGATGGGGGAGTGCAGTGTGGGTCCAACTCCTTGCATCAACCTGTAGCATCATCAAACCCAGGGATAGGACCTGTGGTAGCAGCACGCTGTAAAACACAGGGAATTCTGGAGGTGACAGCAGCAAGAAGCTGTTACTAAAGCAGGAGCAGCAGCAGCCTGATGTTGAGGAAGCTGGCAGTGCACATCACAGATTGCCTGCAGAACGCAAGTCTGACTCTCCCTCTTTTTCTTTCTCCGAGACACATTTATAGCTGTTCTTTGTTGTTTCCTTTGATCTGGAGCAGATGTTGCTCGTGCTGGAGGATGGAGGTTTGCATGTGTTATGTATGAGGGGGAAGCGAGGAGATGCTGGGCTCGCTTGCAGGCTGCTGCTGGGGCTGAGTCGTTTGCACTGCCCCGCTCAGCTCCAGCATGAGAAGGGACTTGCAGGTCTGTAAAGGTCACATATGTATTTCTGCACTGCCAAACTCTACTCAGTTTGGCTCCAAAAATTGGGGAGAAAGGATGTGGTTAAGGCAAAAAAATGCCATTACTCCTTGAGGGCCCTCAACTTGGTGAGGCTCATCTGAGGGCTCCTTCCCTGTCTCTGGTGGAGAGACACAACGAGTTTCACCTCAACATGAGGAAGAGCTGCTTGATGTTGAGGGTGGCAGAGCACTGGGACAGGCTGCCCCAGGCAGGGGCTTGGAGCAGCCTGCTCTAATGGAAGGTGTCCCTGCCCATGGCAGGGGTTTGGAACTTAAGGTCCTTGCCAACCCAAACCAAAAGGGGTTGTGGAGTCTCCTAATCTGGAGACATTCAAACCCACCATGGACATGGTCCTGTGTGACCTGCTTTAGGTGGCTCTGCCTTGCCAGGGTGTTGGACTGGATGATCTCCAGAGGTCCCTTCCAACACTAATGAGTTGGAGGAGTAATTGTGGAAGGCACTGGTCCCACAGTGGGTACCATGGCAGAGGAAGTGGTGTAGATGCCCTGCTGCATCCCTAGGCCATGAAGATCTGGGCTCACCACTGCATCATCATGGGATGCATGAGATTTTGCACCAGTGCTGGCTCTGGGATGAGGGTTTTGAGGTGAAGGCACAGCGGGGATATAGTCTGTGCCAGTGGCAGGAAGGTGTCTGTGCGCCAGGGAATATATCTGTGTAGGCAAGCACATATGCTTGGCTCCGTAAAGACATCTATCACCTGACTGAACACCCTCCAACATGCAACGTGCCATATGGTTTGGTTAAATATTTAAGTAAGCTGCTTTCTGGCCTGGGGACTCCATGTGTGTGAGCAGGAACCACAGCTGGGCAAACTGGGAGCATGTCCTAGAGGGGCTGAGAGCAGCCCAGAGCCCTTTCCCATTATCATGGCAAGGATAGGGGAGGAAAAGAGGAGCCAGATCGATCAAACACCAGCCTGCCCCTGGGGAAATCTGTGCTGTGTCACTGGAGCAGCTTGGCCAACACTGCCATGTTTAATCACTTGTAAGCAAAAGAGATGCTGAGCATAAAAGGCCTGCCCGCAAGGAGAGGGTTCCCGCCTGGGAAGCCTGCATTTATTTAGCTTTATGTATTTATTCATTCCCAAAGGAGCACAGCTCCATCTGCATCCTGCATTCAGCAGAAGAAATTCCTCCTCTGCCCCATGGCTGCAGAAATGCCAAGTGATGGTGGAAGTGTTTGAATGCAGAGGGAATGGGAGGACCAGTGACCATTAAATAAGATTAAATAGGTACTTGTGAACCCTTATTTATTAAGGCTTCCCTCCCTAGTGTGGGAAGAGCCTTCCCCTTACCTGATGAGTCTCCAGAAAGGCATTTTACATAGCCCTGGGGTTAATTATTCAAACGTTTAATTAGCATGCAATAACTGCCATGGTAAATCCTACCACTGCACATTGCACTTCAGTTTTGCTGATGTGGTCACTCTGGTTTTACTTCCCAACCATTCCTTCTTCATCTCATCTCAGGCGGGCTGCAGCAAATTGGCTTTTCCCAAGCACGTCCCAAGTGTAATGGGCTTTTTCCTTGCTGTATAGGTGGCTTGAGCTGCGTTTGCACTTGGAGTTGCAAAGTCTCCCATTGCCCAGCAGAGCAGCACCACAATCACCTCTCCTCATCATCCGAGCAACATTTAAATCTCTTTCTGTATTGAGGAGGAGGAGGATATAATGCTCCTATTAAGAGAAATCTAAGTTTAATCTGCTTTGATTATGGTTTAGAATCTGGTCACCTGATTTGATTGCAGATGTTTGTCTCCTGCCTTGTGGGTGCAGCACCAGAGTCACGGTGCAAAGGCTGACTTGATTTCCTTTTTGAAGTCTCGGTGAGCTCTGCAAAACAAGCTGAAATGGGATGATGTGGCTTCAGTAGTTAAAAACATCAGAAAGGTTCCTCTGTGATTTAGCGAGCATCACCTTGATGATGATGGATATTGCTCTAGTTCTGTCGGTACGTTCAGCTGGAAGCTATTTCTTCTTCCCAGGTGATGGCAGACAATTCACTGTGCCTCCACTTGTCTCTTTCCACCTCTGAAATGGCATCAGTAATACCTTCTAGGCCTACTTTTGTTGTCCAGACTTAGATTGGGCTTTTTCAAGTGCACGTGGCTTTCCTGACCGACAGTCCCAGCCTTGCAGGGCAATCATTACACCATTGTAATTAATTGCATCTCCTCAATGGACTACCTGGCATTTGACAGAGCATCTCCCAGCTCTACAGGGGTGCGTGGTCCCAGGAGACATGTGCTGTCCCCTTCCACTGGGCTTAATGACACTGATGCATATTAATATGTCTTTTGGTGTCATCTTTGTGCCCTCCACTGTCCTGCCCCAGGAGCTGTTTTGGGAGCATCTGATCCCTAGTGCATGATTAGTAGATTAACCATTGTGCCCACAGCAGCAAAAAAATGAACTCCCAGAAGCCCTTCAAAACAGAGAATAATTCATTACCCACCTTGATTTCCACTTAAAATGTACTTTAACTACACTTCCAACTACAAACCCTAAATCACCCTCATGTTCACAAAAAATCCATCATTTTTTATTTTATTGCACAGCACTGGCATGACATAATCCCTTCCAGAGTGTCTTGGAGTGCTTTACGGATCAATAAATTACTTACCTGCACAGCAGAGGCAATGCATGCAAGGCCATTGCAGTCATTCCAGCTTGGCACAGCCCCGGGAAGGATGTGGCAAACAGAGATACACAGGGAAAAACGTGCTCAGGATCCAAGGCAGGAATAAGGGGGTTGCAAAGGGCTGCAGCTTCAAGCAGGTCAATGGCTGGGCTCATCCAGGGAGGGTGGAAGGAGCAGGATGCTTTGGAAGTGATTTGTGAGTCTCCTGCACAGCACCTCAGAGGGATGTTGATGCTGCTCAGCTCCAGAGAACGGCCTGGAAAATAATAATCCAAGGAAAGTGATGGTCTTTATTACGTTGTGCAGGTGCAGGCTGCTAACAGCAGCTGTAGAAACCCCAGCCCTCCCTTGGCAGCCGCATCCCTGCTCGCTCCTCATCCCTTCCCCTTCTCATCACCCCCCGTCCTATGTATGCGTCCTCAGTTTCGGTCTGGATCCCTTGCATCTAACCCGCTCCTCCGTGTTCTTGATGGTTTGGGATGGCTTTCATCCCAGTTGCATTTCCCTTCCTTTGCATAGTGCTGGACATTAGAGGCTCCTTGGTAGACTTGTATTCATAGCCAGCAACTTTTGGTGCTTTCCTGGTTGCAAGAGAGCCTGCAGAAAGAGCTGCAAGCCACAGGCATGTTTTGGCTGCTCTTGATGGAGTTTGGAGGGGGTGGATGGTGTTTCCTCAGTAGGATGCAGCTCTGCCAGAGAGGGCTGATAGGACAGGATGAGTCCTGGAAGCAGGGTGTGGGAGAAGTACCATCTCACACACAGAGAGGTGCTAAGGAGGAGCTGTCTTGAGCATCCTGGTGATTGAATCCCTTCTGGCTATAACTTCTTCCCACTTCAGCCTTTGTCTTCTCTGTCCCCCCTTCCCCTGCAGGATCCCGTCAAGCCAAACGACACTGATGAGCTACTGCAGAGCTTGTCAAGGTGGAGGAAGGAAACTCAGCCTCCTTTAGCCCTATTTTGGGATTGGAGTTGGAGCAGAACCGGTTGCATTTTCATTTCCCTCTTTCTGTCATTGCAGTGTCTCCGAAGATCACCGAGATCTCTTCTGACATCTCCATCAATGAGGGCGGCAACGTCAGCCTCATCTGCATAGCCACGGGCAGGCCAGATCCAACAATCACCTGGAGGCACATCTCACCCAAAGGTAAGAGCCAAACCTTACCATAAATACTCTGTAGAAGGCACAAAGCCGGTTGCAAGCAGCTGGGGAGGTGTTGTTGGTTGGTTCACGTAGCAAAGAAAGGATGATGTGAGCCAAAGCGATGGGATTTAATGCAGCAGTTAATGGCTCTGGTGGAGAAACATCCATCTTGGTGGTGGAACTGATGGTTTTGCTCATGTGGAATTCTGGCTGAAGGTACCAGGTTGATGTTGCTTTGCTTAGGGATTGAATGTGCTCGCCTAGCCCTATGTTTGGGGGATCTTGTCACCTGTTGCTTTAAAGGAAGGCTGTAACTAGTGCAAATGAGCAGGAAAAGGCAGGAAGCATTAATTGGTGGCCTTGTGAATTGATATGCAAAGCCTGAGCAGAGCTGTGTGGGTGTGCCAGCGGGGAAGCCAATTCCCATGTGTGCCCATATTATTGCCAAACGGGTTCCCAGATGCTTTTTGGGGTTTGCTTTGGTTTTCGCTGCCCTGTTCTTGCCGGGAGCAACAGAAACCAAGGGGGTGATGCCTGCTTTCTGCCGCTCCCATCCCACCCCAGGCGCTTTCCCCCTGAGGTTTTACCAGTGTCTGCCTCAAGCTCTCCTCGGGGACACCCCGGCTGGGCTGCCGGCAGCCGGAGGAGCCGGCGCAGCGGCGGCAGTGATGGATGGGGCCGTGTCTGCTCTCTCTGTTCAGCTGCCTGACAATGGCTGCGGCGCCTTGGTGCAGCTCCATTGATTTTTTTGCTGTTTGTCTGCTCTGAAGCAAACGGCTGGGCCTGAGCCATCACTCTCCGTAGCTCAGGCAGGGAGCGAGCTGAGGCGGTGGCAGCTCAGCCCATTCCCCTGACAGCAGCAGCCTCTGTAAAAGCCATATTCCCCCCGGTGCACATGTTGGTTTATCTGCTTTAGGTGGTTGTGTCCCCGAGACAGTGGCCTTCGGTCAGGGACTGATGAATGATGAAACGCGGGGCGCAGATGCGTGCGCTCGTCTCCATCCCTGGGTGTCTATGAAGTCGCTGTCAGTGTAGCTGTCACCATCAGGTGGCATTTATGGTGGCGGCAGTCCGTGCGCTCCTGCCTTGAAGCCTTTTCTTCTCTGTCCTCTTCCCCTTGTCTGCGCTGTCAAGGCATTTTTGTCTCACTCAACCTCCTCATTGCTTGTTTTTCACATGCACCTTGTTCCCCTCACATCCCTGCTCTCCTCCCTGCATCTCCTCCTTCCCAAGGACCCTCCTCTCTCATTCCCATGCCATTTGTTGCCTTTTCCCACACACTATCCATCCTCTCCTAACCAGGCTCTGGCTTCCAATGCCTCTGTCTTTTGTGAGGGCTATTTTCCGTGTTTGCTGCCATCAAGCAGGTTTCTTCCCCCAGGGATTCTTTACCTGCGCTTGAACCAGATGTTTCCATTTTACTTAGGACTTAGCTGCTATGGAAACTGAGGATGCACCAGGAGAGGAAGAGTGAGCTAATCAGAAATTACCTGTGGTGCTGTGTAATTTGCAGCAGCAGCTCTTACCTGATTTTGGCCATGATTAGGCATTCTGCTTTCAAAACTCAAAGGGAACAAATGATCACAGAGATTTACTGGAGTCTGGCCTCATGCTGATGGAGGGTGCTGAGCCCAGAGGTGGCCCGAGACAACTCTGGTAGCTGCAGATCCCCACAGGCAGCTCCTGTTTCTCTCTCTGGCTCTGCCAAGCTGCCAACAAGGACCTTTACTTCTTTTTTGCATTCAGCTCACATAGCAGGGATGAGGATTGGAAGTTTGGGGACCGAAATGAGAGCCAGGGCAGGTGCCCAGAGGTGCTGTAGCAGGTGCTGAGATGATAACCCTTTCCCGAGTGGGATATAGTCTAATTTGGAGAGCTGGGAACAAATAAGAACCCAAAGCTCGTTGCTGGATTTCAGGTCTGCTCATCCCCAAGCCTCAAGCGAGTTGCCTCCTGCCTTTCCCCATCCTGCTTGGATTGGTGGAGGAAAGGGATGAGGAGGATTGGTTAAGGGAATGCTGGTGCATAATTGAAGGGTTTACATAGCTGATGGTAACAGCTCTCACCTGTGTCACTGGGGGAGGCTCTGATAGCACTGTCTGTGCCAAGCACGAACAGAGCGGGAGCTGAAGGAGCTGGTCCCTGTGCTTAAGCTGGTGAGTGCTCCTCTGTGCAAGGCTCTTCATGGGCTTTATTATTTCCTTGCTAGCTCTGTGCAGCTCTTGATGGGAAATGGAGGCAATGTAAGAGGTGTTTGCTCACCATGGAGCGTGTGGTTGCGTCCTTCAGTGGATTTATACCAAGAGCAACCTGGTTCCCTGGTGACTGAGCTCACTCAAGACCCTTTTGCAGTCACTCACCTTGACCACTTTGTTGTTTTCTCTCCTGTGCATTGCTCGGGTCTGGTGTAATATGAGTTTGGTCTGGTAACTTTTGTGTCTGCAGTAGCTGGTATGTGATTGGAGCTGTTAAATCTGGGTTTGAGTCTGTTTGGCTGGAAGATTCCCCACAGCCAGGAGGAGGAGAATTTTTGTTGGATAACTCAAGCTGAGTGAACCTGAGGAAGAGTTTTCTGCAAGTGAATCACATCAGTGCTGGCTCTAGCGAAGGGGTTTGTGGCCAGTCCAACCAAGATGTATGACATCTTCCATCCCTTTGCATCAGTCCTCTCTGTCCTTGCTTTTTTCTTCTCCCAGTAATGCAGCTGAATGGGTTGAAGTGGATAAAGATGAGGATCTGGTGTAGTCACAGCTGCTTCTGCATCAGTGGAAGAGGTTTAACTGCCCTGGGTTCGGAGGCTCCAGCTGGCAATGTGACTACCACCAGAGCTGCCAGGCACCGGGGCTTCAAAACACAGTCACCAAAACCATGATAGAAGGCCAAGTTCTGGCATGCCATAGAGCAGATCCATCCCTCCTTGGCAGCCCTGCAGTTCCAGGACCATTGGGATGGCAACCAAGAGAGGCATCCTCAGCAAGGTGAAGGGAGGGAGGAGGACAAAGAGGGAGAGAAGGATGTAGATATATATAACATCCAGCAAGAAGGCAGCAGCATCTTTCCAGAGGAGGTGTAGGTTGTGCTGAGGACTTGGAAGCTGGGGTCTGAAAGTCAGTGTTGTGTGTGCCCACACACATTTGGCTTTGCACTCACAGGTGCTAAGCATCTCTTCACTTCCAAGGCTGTCTTAGGGTCCGCTGTCTCACGGTGCCAATGTCATCTGTAAACTGCAGAGAGGTCTTCTAGACAATAGTCTGGTTTTGGTCACTCAGGTGTTTCCATAGCTACTGGGCTTTGTATTTATTTTGGGGGTAATTCTGATGTTGTCATGGCAATTGCTGTGTTATCAGGCTGGTTTTCATCTCTCATAATAACAAGGGCTTAAGTGTGACTATCCTGCCACGATGGAGGCAGGGGCACGAGGAAAGGATGTAAAATCAGGTGTGTGTATGGCTCATCTGTCTGGCCAACATCAGTCTGCCACACTCAGACATCCCAAGCCAGAGCCTGCATCCAAGTCATCATCCTTAACAACCCTTGATGGACTTTTCTGCCATGTTTTTTGTCTAATTGCTTTTTGATTATTGCTGTAGGATGATGGATTCTGGGGTAAGGCTGAAGACAGCAGCTGCCAGGGTAGGAAAACATTATGGTTTGGCTGCATGGTGTATTTACTCATAAAAGGTCTGATGGAGAGGTTTTTAGAGCAAGAATCCCTCATTAATGTCAGGATTAAGCTGGGTGCTGAAAGCTACATCCCATGTGGAGTCTGAGCTGTGATTTGCTGAATAGGCGCTGCCTCTGCAAGGGAGAGGGACAAGACAAGGGAGGTGCTTGGAGGATGCTGATGTTGCCACATCCCGGATATCCTCCCTGATCATTCCATTTAACCCCTGTGGCCCTCCGTGTCCTCCCTGCAAGAGGTACAATAGCAGTCCCTTGTTTTGCAAGCCCGATGGGAGGATAAATAGATTCAAGACATGAAGCTCTCAGACACAGCAGTAATCACAGCTCGTATATGCACTTAAGATAGATGAGGCCCGGTGGCCTGATGTGGCAGAGGTCTCATGAGATCATCTGTCTATACATGAGCAGCAAAGCAGCAAAGGGACTCTGGGAGAAAGCTGGTATATTTGGATATATTGATTCTCTCTGGCTTAAAACACGAGGACAAGCAACTGCAGAAAAGAATCCAGTTTGAACTGTTGCTTGTCCGTGGGAAGGGGACATGTCTTCCCTCCCCGGAGGCTGGGCCGTGAAGCACATTGCTTGCTGTCTTCATCTTTCCAGGATCCTCTCTGGACAGGAGGCAAAGGATATCTGTAGGTTGGACGTTGGGTTTGGAGCCTGGTTGGGAGGCACAGAGAGAAAAGGGATGCACTTAGGTGGGAAAACCCTGCCTCAAGTCACCTTATTACCTTAAGGCCAGAAATCCATGTTCTCTGCTGGTCCTTTTAACAGGGAAATAGCTCTTGGAGAGAGCAGATGGTTTGTGTAAGGCTGTTTTTTGGTTCATCCTGGGGCTTATGTTTCTGCACTCTCTCATGTCTCCTTTTGAGACAGTGTGTGAGCCAACCCAAGTTGTGTCTCAAAGAAGGGATGAGAGTCCTCCTACGGCAGCTATACAATGGGTCGCAGAGCTGCAGTGTTGGCTTAGGTTGGCTTGGCCACCACAGTGGATGTGACGTCCCTCCTCCCCATGTTTCATGCATCTCAGAGTAACCAAGTATCTCACCGAGGCTCAGACAACTCCTTTGGTGGCAGAGAGCTTTGTCCTCCTTCCAAGAGGCAGTTGCAGGCCTGGACTCGAGCTATATTAACTGAAGCATTTCAACCAGCTCCAATCCTGTCGGCAGCTCAACCATCCCCTTGTTTACTGTTGAAATAATTACTGCTTTGCCATAATATTAGCTCTGAGCCGTGACTCCATTACCATTACCGCCGGAATATTACCCATTTATTATCTCCCAGCAACCCTGGAAGATGAACACTAGGCTTCAGAGACCAATTGTTTTACAACAGACAGGATCTTGGTGTGCATTGTTTAATGAGGTAAACTACATTATAGCCAGCATTAATTTGGCTGCGGTGCACTCCACTAAATCATTGTTAACCTGGAAATCTGCCACCGGATTTGATCCGCGCTTCCACCAGCACATGCCCAATGGATCGGCTGGGAATAGGGTCACCAATGGCCTGGCTGGGTTTGCATCACAAACGGGTTGCAGTGCTCTTGGATAAGCAGGGCTTTGAGGTGGACACGAGTTTTGTGTGTAGTGATGGAGAAGCTGGCAGCTGGTATTACCAGGGGCTGCTTGCAAAGCATGTGGACACGTGCTAAAACAGGATCCTGCTGAGAGCAGGGTGAGTATTAGCCCCTTGAGTGCATCCCCATTGGCTCCCATGGGAACAGACTGATGCCCTGCAGCAGTCAGTGGAATTGCACCATGGCTTTGGCTTTCCCCAGGGAATGACTGGAACATGTTTTGTGTGCTGGGTGCTAAGCGCTTGGCTGTGGGATGCTCCTGTTAGCATTTTCCTTCCACTGATGCACCCTGGTTCCTCCTGCTTTTTCGAAGCACTGGGAGATTATGTACTTGTACGTGTATATATATACATAAAAGTAATAGTTTTGATTCCCTGCGTGGTGGAAATCAACTCTCTGAGCTGATTTGTTTGCAGATTTGGCATTGCTGCCTCTAAAATATGCATCTCGGTACAAAAATAACAAGCCCCCTACCAGCTACAAATGAGGCAATGTCTTTCCCTTAAGAAAAGGGTGAAAAAAAACCCTCTCTTGGCTTCAGCATATTCCCTAAACATAGCTTTGCAATGTCACACATTCCCTCCTTGCCTGAGGCAGAGCGTGCTCCACTCCTTATCGCAGCCTGGGGATGCAGGTAGGATGCTTGCTTTTGGGGAGCAGCTGTCACTGTACAACAGGGTTAGGATTGGGGTTAGGGTCACTGTACAACTTGGGGCGGGGGAGAGAGGGGTAAAAGCAGGCAGCTGCCTGCACCCTCAGGTTTTATCCTTTGGCTTATCCCTTCAGTCACTGGCTACATGATCTGGGAAGGTGAGGCCCACTGTGGTATTGCAAAGGGCCCTTGTGCTACTGCCATGCCGAGTGCAAGGGAGCTGGTACCCGTATAAAACCATGGAAGTGTTTAAAGCCAGGCTGGATGGGGCTTGGAGCAATGTGGTCTACTGGAAGGTGTCCCTGCCCATGGCAGGGGCTGGATTTAGATGAATTTTAGGTTTATTACATTCCAAACCAGATTATGATTGATTTTCTTGCACCTAAGTCCACCCGTTTGCACAACAATCTCGTCAGCCCTTGTGCACGAAGCAGTGGTGGGACCAGGTTAAGGAAGCAGGGAAGTTTCTGTTCATTCCCATTTCCTGGAATAACACCCTTGCCGCTCTCAATCCTCATATCCCATGCTCTAGTTCTGAGCAGAGACAGTGTTTTTCACACCACTAGCAGCATTTCCCAAGCCAGCATCCCTTCTCTATCCCCAGCAGCACCTTGCCTTGGAAGAAAGGGATATGTTAGGTATTCCTTTGGTGTGGTGGGATGAGGTGAACAAAACCCAACAAGCCTCTGGATTTTCTCTCTTCTATCAGCACTTAACACAGCTCCCTTTTTCCCTGGTAAATGTGTGGCTTTGTGCTGGCATCCCACTGCCTGCTTGGGACTTGCCTTTCATTCGGCTGGCGTGAGGAAGAGCACGGGAGTGTCTGAGATTCCAGAGATCTCCACACAAATTAAAACCTTTTATCAGCTCCTAATAGCTCTGCAAACTAATTATATTTGGGCCAAACTTCCACAGCGACTCCCCTGAGGTATTATTATAAAAACCTGAGCTGTGAAAACGCGTCCCCATTCTGTCAACACTGGGTCGCTTCTGCTATAGAAAACTCTGCTCCGGCTCCTTTTAGCTCCCCGTGATGTGCTTTGCATAAGCTGCTGCAGTTGCTTTTGGGGAGGAAAGAGCCCGACTCGGTCTTCTCCCACTCTGCCATGGCCATCGGTGTGGCCTCAGGGCTGTGGATGCACAACAGTGGTACCTCCATCCCCGGAGAGATGGATGTTGTGATGAAGAGTGGGAAGGATGCTCGGAGAGGTGGTGGAGATGCTCAAACCTGCAGGCAGGTAAAGGGAGTAAGCAGCACAGCGAGGAGCTCTGCGTGTGGATGGTTTTCTCGATGGCAGTGCATTGCTGGGGGGCTTCTGGTGGTGTTGGAGCTGTTTTCCCTCCGAATCTGTGCCTTTCTTTTTCCTGGCATCACCATTTACTCCCTTCTCTCATTTGTAAAGTCTCCTCCGCTCGCTGAGATTGCACAGGGCAGGACACCAAGGCCAAAGGCATCCCCTGCCTTCTCCTGCTGCCCCATCCATCGGTGGATACAGCACAAGGAGATGCTTTGATTCAAACTCCTGCCCTTGCAAAGGTTGTCCATGTGGGAAGGAGGCTTCTGCTCCCTGACACCTTTCTTCTGCTGTCCTTGCACTCTTCCTCTGCACAGATTGCCAGCTAATGGGGTGGAGCTAGAGAGAACACTCTCTATTAATGGAGCAGAATATAAACAGAATAAAGCCTTCATTTCCCGGGCTGTGATTTCATTATTAATATACTTTACAGTTCACAGGTTGTTCATTTGCTTCCATGTTTTCTCAGCTGGTGTAATCTGTGGCGCAGAGTGAGGAGAGTCATAAAATGTCCATTTCCAGTTGAATGTGCGTCCAATTCACCATGAAATGTTGCTCTCTGTCGTGAATATTAAGTGCCCGAGGAGGCAGGATTAAGCAGGGCAATTTGCCAGACCCTCTCCGTGTCCCTTGGGCCTGGGAGAGATGTGGGTGCAGAGAAGGATTGGTGACAAGGTGAAGTGTAGGGACTGAGGGAAGGTGGAGAGAGGAGAGGAAAAGGAGGAGGAGAGAAAGAAACCATAAAGAGGAGGAAAATTGAAGAGTGGTTGCAGGAAGTGATGCAGCAGGTGAAGGATGCTCTGTTGGAGCAGACCTGTCCTCCACCTCCTCTTTTCCCTGTCCCATGTCCTTGCTACTTGGCAGGGAAGATGTTACAGCAGCATCTGCTCCGCTTGATAAATCAGTTGTTGGTGTCTACGCTCGGTCAGTGCTGTGGGCTTTGGGGTTGTGCCCTTCCTCGAGCCTCAACATGGGTAGAAAGAGAGTTTCCTTGTCCCTGGTGAGGCTGAGGAACGCTGCTGTGCTTGTAAGGGCAAGGAGCTGAAACGTGCTCACGATCTGGAGCTGCTCCCTGCCCTGTGCAGAGCTAAAGAACAGCAGTGAATCGCTCTGGAGTTGCAGGCACTGTTGCACATGCAGAAGAAGGGCATGACACATGAGTCTGGAGGGGGGAGAACCGTGGTTATGTGGAAGGAGGAGAAGTAGGAAGATTTGTTGTGTATTTTGAGTATTCTTTCATGGTTTGTAGCAAATTCAGTGGTGTCCCTGGGGCAGGGCAGCAGGATTCTGGGTAGCCAAGGGCATGGAGGGGTACCCGCAGCTGCAGCACCACTGGCAGGGGCACATCTGGAGGAGCAGCTGGAGGCAGGCAGGGATGCGCGCCCTGGGTACCACTTCATGCACCCATCTTTACCATCGCAGTACATGGGACAGCAAGCATCACTAGGGAAAACGGGATAAAAAGCCAAATCCCAATGGATTGCCTAGGCCTTGGGGATAGCTCGGGTGCTGCCCAGAGCCAAGGGCACCGTTTCCTTCCAATTCTTTGCTGAAATGACTTCAGCCACAGCATTCCGCACTGCAAGGGGAAAAAAATGCCTCTTCCTTTCCCATTTTCTCTCGGTCAAGTCAAGATAATAATAGTCTTTTTGTGATCCCCTGAACTTTCCCATCTGCTTGGTAAAACAATGGCAATTCTTTTTCCTCCTGCTCTCTCTGTCTTCCTCTCTTGTAGTTTTATTCTCCTACAGTATAATTTAAAGCCAGAGCAATGCCGTAGCCCGGGGTTTTTTTCCCCTTCCTGTGAAACACTGCTGTTACTTAATATGGATTTTTCCTTGCAAAGCAATGTCTCTCACTGGTGCTCCTCAGAAATGGAGACATCAGTGCCATAAACCACGAGGGACAGAGCAAGGCCATTGGGCTGGAAAATAGCGTGGCTGCAAAAATAAAGAGGGGCTAAAGATGATGGAGAGGCAAGAGCGAGTCTCACCCTGCTGTGAGTCAGAGGGAGAAGGGGGTGAAGAGGGACCAGGGAGTCCCGTGGGGAAGAGGAGGGGAGGAAAAGATTCCCTACGTGCAGAAAGATGTGGCAGTGGCAGCCACCTGTAGGGATACGCAGGGAGAAGGGAAAGTTTCCCATCTCCCCATGGCTTCTTGGCAGCACTGGGGATGGATTTAGCTGGTACTTGATGCCTCTTTTTTTTTCACTCTAATGCCATTGTGCCACTTGCTTCCCATCCGCGGGATATTTTCTTAATGCGGCTGAAATGCAGCTTAACTGAGGTTACAGCCAAGTAACGCTTGGGATTGCATTTGCTTCTTAAGAGCTTGTCCTACAGAGAAAGCCTTTGGGTTTAAGTTTGCAGCCGGAGGGACCCTACGATCCTGGCCACCAGCAGTTGTTTTTCTGCTAAATCCAGAGGAAAACAAGATGCCTGGAGTTTGGCAGGGGATGGAATGTTCTGTCTTGCATGTAGGGATGCATGGTTGATAGGGCATGTGTGGAGCTCATAGCTGGGGAGACCCAGGACGTTGTTTAAGGTGCTTTGTAGCCTCCTGCATATAGAAGGCAGGAGTATCAAAAGAGGCTGCAGTGTGAGTAGCAGGTCAAAAGAGATGATCCTGCCCCTCTGCTCTGCTCTCATGAGACCCCACTTGCAGCACTGAGTGCAGTTCTGGTGTCCTCAACATCAGAAGGACATGGAGCTGTTGGAGCAAGGCCAGAGGAGGCCACGAAGATGCTCAGGGGCTGGAGCACCTCCTGCATGGAGCCAGGCTGAGAACATTGAGGCTGTTCAAGCTGGAGAAGAGAAGCTGCGTGGAGACCTCAAAGCAGCTTCCAGTGTCTGAAGGGGGCTACAAGGATGCTGGAGAGGGGCTCTGCATCAGGGACTGTAGTGACAGGACAAGGGGTGATGGGTTCAAACTGAAACAGGGGAAGTTCAGGCTGGAGATAAGGCAGAAGCTCTTCCCTGTGAGGGTGCTGAGGCGCTGGCACAGGGTGCCCAGAGAAGCTGTGGCTGCCCCATCCCTGGCAGTGTTCAAGGCCACGTTGGACACAGGGGCTTGGAGCCAGCTGCTCTAGTGGAAGGGGTCCCTGCCCATAGTGGGCGCTTGGAACTGGATGAGCTTTAAGGTCCCTTCCATCCAAACCAGTATGGGATTCTCTGCTTTCTTGACGTTCTCCTGAGCCACTTTTCTCCTTGCCAAGCCTTGTGCAGCGCAGCTTCTCCGAGAGACAGCGAGGAAGCTGCCAGCAGTGGGATGGGCTCCAGGAAAACCAAGTTGCAACAGGATTTAATCGAGGAGCAGCGCTCCTGCAAACAGGATGCTCCTGTTTGTCTGAGCGATTTTCTCCGGCAGCATCTGTCACTCTCCAGCATCTTGGTATCATTGCAGCAAATTATTTAAACACTACCCACTGTACCCCATCTGTCAGGCAGCCCCTCCACACAGATGGGGCCCTACCTTGCCTCCTCTCCAAAGGAACTCACCGGCAAAGGTTGAGCGCCAAACAACAGGAGAAATTAAATCAAAAGCACAGCTTTGGCACCCAGGGGGAAAATGCACATCAGCTTTGACTTATTGCATGGCTCACGCTTACAAGAGAGAAGCAGCGGCTTTTGTCACTGCAAGGGGCCATGAAAAATGAATTAGGGCCGCTGCTGGGAGAGGGCACGCAGGAGAATCTTTCATTCTGGCGACGCTGTCCTTTCTCACCTTGCAAGTGGCAACGGGGAAGAAAGCGCAAGGAGGAATTAAAAAGGAAGGCAAGAAAAGAGAAAGGAATCCTTGTTGGGTGGCTTGTTAGGGTCTGGCTTTAGGCTTAGGTGTCCTGAGAGCACCTTTGATGCTTCAGTGGGAGCACAGAACTGCCGGGAGGTGCTGTTTCATCAGGAAGCCTCTGGAGAGAGCTTAGCTTGATACTTGGGTTTTATGTACCCTTGGCATGGGTTCCTGCAAGGAGGCAGAGATGCTGCCTAGAATTAGTCTGTTTAGTCTGGAGGAGAGAAGGCTCAGGGGGGACCTAATTGCTCCCTACAACTGCCTGGCAGGAGGATGGAGCCAGGTCTGCTTCCAAGGAACAAGGGATGGGACAAGAGGAAACGGCCTCAAGCTGCACCAGGGGAGGTTTAGATGGAGCTGAGGAACAATTCCTGCCCCAGAGGGTGCTCAGACATTGGAACAGGCTGCCCAGGGCAGTGCTGCAGTCACCGTCCCTGCAAGTGTTCACACACCCTCAGTGCCATGGGTTAGTGGTGGCCTTGGCAGTGATGAGGAGCGATTGGACTTGATGAGCTTAAAGGTCTTTTCTAACCTGGTTGATTCTATGAGTCTATGAAGCGGATCAGAGCATCCATCCTTGTGCCACCATGAGGGTCACCACCTCTGAGCGTGGGGACCCCAAGGTCCAAGCAGGAGGTGCCCTGCTCCATGCTTGTGGTAATAGGTAGATAGCATTAAGAAAAGCAGCCCTCTGTGAGCCCTGCACCCATCTATGCACCCAGTTGAACACCACATAGGTGCTTTGTGAGCTGCAGGCATTGCTAATGTGCTCTAACAGGGTGGGATGTGCCATCTGGACCCCTTCCTATTGCTCAGCATCCTTACCAGCAGCCCAGGAGGAGGCAGGGACTGGGAGAGGCCGAGTATGGTTGCTTCCAGTGAGCCCTGAGCCTGACTCTTCCTTGCACTGAAATAAAAGGGCTCATTTTTGATTCGACTCATTTCCTCCTGAATTAGAGCCTCGTTCAAGGGTGGTTGGTCTCCAAGTTGTTTTGTTTTGTTTCTTTAAATATTAATTTCCATAATCCTTTTATTTCCCAAGGAACTACTTCTTGCAAACAAAGGGTTTAATGCTCCTCTTTTATTCCCACTAACAAATAAGTTGTCTGAGGCATACAACATCCCGGCAGCAACCCGAGTATCTTTAAGGCCAACTTGTGATGCACAGGGGACAGAGGGGGAAGCATTCCTAAGGGATCACGGGTACCACAGTAGCATCTCCCTGGATACTGGAGGGCAGCAAGCTTGGGAAGCCTCTGCACAACCCAGGATTCCTATGTTTTGCATGGAGGCATCTCTGAGCTGCCTTTTTGCGATGGAAGATTTGAGAGCCAAAGGCTGGGAAGCACAATAGAAGATAGACTGCTTGTACCTCATTGTCTGGAGAATAGATGGGCTGCAGGCTCCTGGAGAATAGGAGCTGCCACTCAGGTGGTTATAATAGAACAGGCGGCTGGTAGATTTCAATAAAAGAAATGAGTATAAATATTGTTAGGGGGAGAATAGAGGCAAAGTGAAAAAGATCTTGTTTGACGAGTCACAGTGGGAAACTTTCAAGGACTTTTAAGCTCAAAACTCTTTACAATGGTGCTATAATGGGCAGCTCGATCGGCTGCACCGTTAGAGGAGACGAGAGCCAACGGGGCAGGCGGCCCTGGCACAGATTTGCATTGGAGGTCTGGCCCTGAGCACGGAGCAGGGTGGTCGTGCTGGCGGAGCCCAAGGTGTTTCAGCTTGCTGTGCTTCAGTTAGGCTGGCTGTAGGTGATTCTTGGTTATAGGCTGTGAATATAGGAGATAGGGTGGTGTCTGGAGGTTTTACACCAGTTGTGTGACCCAGTGACTGCTTCGATGTGCCCACTGAATAGGTGAATGTTGGAGTTGTTGTAGGAGATGTGAGTCCCAAGTGCGGTCTCAGCAGCGGGTCCTGTCTCAGATCTAGCTCTGAATAGTGCAAGAAGTTGAAGAAATGAGCAAAGAGCAGAGGGTTGGCAGCAGTGATGGTTCCTGTAATGGTTCCTGGTTGGTGCTTTGCATTCAGAAGGTGTCTGCTGAAATCACAGGCAGCCAGAGATGGAGCTCTCAGCTATAGTCATCTCTGCTCATGTCAAGCCCAAATCACGCCTCTCAAGGTGAAACCATCAGCTCCATTATACTCAAACGAGCTGGAAGGAGAAGAGAAGCCACAGCCCTTCATGGCCGTGCATGAGGAGAGCACAGCCAGGGCAGGAGAAGGGCTTTATGACTTTATCCCTCAGCCTTCATCTGCCTGAGGTGCATCAGGAACCTTTGGTGCAGTGGTCAGCACCAGGCATCCCTCTCCCTCGTAGCCTGTGCATACAAGGGCACAGAGCAGCATTGGCTGGGAGAGTTCTGCCAAACCAATGTAATGAAGGATGTGAGTAAGGAGAATGTGATATTTCCTCTCTCTTTGGTGGCACTGGGCACAATTAGGGATAGTGACCACCCCTGGGGTGTGAGGATGAGGAGGGAGCAACGGAGGAAGGTACTGCTAAGCTCTGAGCACTGTGTGAAAGCCAAGCAGCAAGAGCGTAATCCCCTGGGTCTTTACACAACCATGGAAACATGCTCATTAACATGGAAAAACATGTAAGAGGAGAGATTTCTTTCCTTGTAATCAGGAAACCTCAAAAAGAGAGAGACTTGGCCCTGTGTAAGCGCAATGCAGTCTCTGATATGCTTATTTGTGGGGTTGAAGTCCTTCTGAAGGCTTGTGAATAATGAGGAAGTGGAGGTTCATACTCCATTTCTGCTGTATGTTGGTCGTGCTGTGATTCTAAAGGCATCACTCCTTTAAAAGGGGCCTAGAAGAAAGATGGGAAAGACTTTTTAGCAGACCCTGTTGTGATAGGATGAAGAGTGATGGGTTTAACTAAAAGAAGGAGATCGATGCTGGATGTAAGGAAGAAATTCTTTACAATGAGGGTGGTAAAACTCTGGCACAGGCTGCCCTGAGAGGTGGTGGATGGAGACATTCAAGGCCAGGCTGGATGTGGTTTTGGGCAACTTAATCTAATTGAAGATGTCCCTGCTCATTGCAGGTTGGACTAGATGACCTTGAAGGTCTCATCCAACCCAAACTATTCTATGATTCTATGATTGTAAGGGGGGTTACAGACTGGAGCCGGTGGTAGAGGGATGGAATATTCCCAAGAGGAGGAGAGGAACATCCGTGCCTGCATGGGTCGATAGGGTAATCTTCAGAAAATCATTTCTTTAATGATTGCTCTGGATGGTTTCCAGCAGGTTAATTCTCCCCAGCCTTTCTCAGCTGGAGCAGGCTGGCATCGGGGAGTTGAAAGAGGGAATGCATGGAGGGGATGCTGCCCTGGCTGCTCTCATTTGCTTCAGCAAACAAAGATTTGGGAAGGGAATTCTAGAAAGGCCTGAACTTTGTTCCTTGGTTTTTAATTGAGCAGTTGGGAGCAGGAAATGCAGGGAAGTGATTGTGCTCCTGTGGTGGAGGCTGCACCTCAAATCCTGTGTTCGGCTCTGGCGCCCTCACTACAAGAGAGACATTGAGGTGCTGGAGCGGGGCCAGAGAAGGGCAATGGAGCTGGTGCAGGGCCTGGGGCACAAGTGTGATGGGGAAGGGCTGAGGGACCTGAGGGGTTCAGTCTGGAGAAGAGAAGGCTCAGGGGGGACCTGATCGCTCCCTAAAAGTGCTTGACAGGAGGATGGAGCCAGGAGGGGGCTGGTGACTGCTCCCAAGGGATAGGACAAGAGAAAATGAACTCAAGCTGCACCAGGGGAGGTTTAGATGGAGCTGAGGAACAATTCCTTCCCCAAAGGGTGCTCAGGCATTGGAACAGGCTGCTCAGGGCAGTGCTGGAGTCACCATCCCTGGAAGTGCTCCCAAACGGTGTAGCCGAAGCCCTCAGTGCATGGGTTAGTGCTTAAAGTGGGATAAAGGTTGGAGCTTAAAGGTCTTGCCTAACTGATTGCTTCTATCTGCCCACATACATACTGGGGGCTGTGTTGCCTCTGCTTTGAGCACTCAGCTTTGGGGCAATTCCATTCCTTTCCCTACCTCCTTCCCTGCACACAGAGCGCTGCGCTGCCTGTGTGATGCTACTAAATCACCCACCCTACATCATCCCACCTGCTGTGCCACAGAGGAGAGGTGAAGCAGGTCTTGGGCACCAACAATTCCCTCTTGGTACCTTTGTGTGGTTTATTTAGTTACTCTAAACTGCCCTACAATGGCCGTCACTATGGGAGTGACATAGGAAATATACGGCCATTGGGTTTAGCACGTCACTCGGAGCAGGGAGTCTGCACAATGTTAATTTTTATTGCCAGAAGTAGCCATAAATTGATAGTTGAGAATGGCTGTAGGGGCTGTAATTAACTAGTTACTATTTCACCTCCAAAAGGAACAATGTTTCACGCTCTTCCTTTTACTTATCTGGAATCAGCCCGCTGTCAACATCCGCTGCAGCCCATATAAAGATTTATAGACCTTAGAGGTAAATATTGACTAATGGGTAGCTTGGCTTAATGTTCACCTTGAAGGACAATAAATTGTGCTATTGATTGAAGCCAGATGTCAATATCTGCATTGTTGTAAACATTTTAATAAAATTATCTCCATAAAATATTCTCCTTATCCAGCCCATCCTGGGCAGGAGGATCGGTGCCTGGAGGATGCAGCAGATCAGTGTAGGAGCTATGGTGGTGCCTAAGGATAAGCCTTAGGACTCTGGGCATCAAACCCATTGCAGGATGCTTTGCTGAGGGTTTGGAGCTTTAGAGGTGGAAATAGTACAGCCTTGGTGGGGATCTTGCCTTGGTCCAATGTGCAAGGAGTTCAGCCTGGGGAAGAGAAGGATCCGGGGAGACCTTAGAGCAGCTCCAGTGCCTAAAGGGGCTGCAGGAAACCTGGAGTGGGGCTTTGGACAAGGGCCTGTAGGGACAGGCCAAGGGGAATGGCTTTAACCTGCCAGAGGGGAGACTGAGATGAGCTCTTAGGCAGAAGCTCTTCCCTGTGAGGGTGCTGAGGCACTGGGATGACTTGAACAGAGAAGCTGTGGCTGCCCCATCCCTGGCAGTGTTCAAGGCCAGGTTGCATATGGGGGCTTGGAGCAAGCTGCTCTAGTGGAAGGGGTCCCTGCCTGTGGCAGGGGTTGGAGCTGGATGAGCTTTAAGGTCCTTCCTAACCCAAACCAGGCTGGGATTCTAGGAATTGCTGTGGGCACATGGCAGCATGGAAGGTATGCTGTGGGTGCTGATTGCTGATATACCACAGGACTCAGAGCAGGAGCAGGACTGTTCCGTGAGAGTTTTGGTCCTCAGAAGATACCATGGTGTACAGAAGCAATGATGGACACTGTGACAGAGAGTAAGACCTCTCTGCCTTGTTTATTAATGGCATTATGGGCAGCATTCTGCAGGGAATGCCCTAAGTGCTGTGTCCTAGAGCTCTGAACATGCTGCACCAGCAAGCGGGGGAACGGCGGCACATCATTAATTTGGGAGCATGTGTTCACTTTCTGGTGAGTTATTATCTTGTCAGAGGCTCAATGGAAGCAAATGGGTAGGAGGAGGCAGAAGGGAGACGAGTCAGGCCAGGAAAACCCGGAGAAGCAAAGGGTAAAGGCAAGAAGGGAGGAACATGGATGCAGGAGGCATCTGCCGTCCTCATCCATTCACACTGTGTGGGACCCCAAGTCCTATATAGCATGTGATGGTTTACGCCATCCAGGTGGATTCAGGCTCTGGTTTTCCATCTCTCCAGCTTTCACTGGGTTAGTTCATCATCCTCAGCTGCTGAGCAAGGATTACACTTGTGCCTAGTCCATTTCTGGCCTGTATTATATTATTAGTATTAATAATAATAATGATGGGTGCTGGCTGTGCTGGTTTTCTAGTTCCTGAGGAGATGAGAGCACTCTCCCATTAATTCCTGCAATATTTCAGCTCCTAATTGTGCTCAAGCAGAGGCAGCCTTGAACAGTTCCCACCATCAATTCCAGCTCTGGAGGAGCTCCTGGAGCTGCAGGGCCCTGGGCCAGAGCATCCCTGAACATCCCTGAGCTCTGGGTGCTTTTGGAGGTCGGGATGGAGGGAGCTGGGTCCCCACTGCATTGCTTTAGCTCTAGTTTCAGAGGGGTGGAGGGATGACTGCAGTGCAATCCCAAAGGGATACATGTGAGGTGTTGGAGAAATAATCCCCATCCAAAGCCCACCTAGGGCTTGCCTTGCTCCTAAAACCAGGGAATTGAGCTTCACCCAAAGCAGAGACCGTGTTTATCAGCCAGCCCTGGGTTTATCCCAGGTTGTGTTTGCTGAGCCCCAGCCCTGCTCCCTGGGTCCCATCTATTTGGGTTTCTATTTCTGGCAGTCACTAATGAATGAGATTTGTCCAGCTGTCAGGAAGACTTCCCATTATAAACAGGCAAGAAAGCAGAGGCCAGGGAGTCGAGCTGTTGGGCAATTACTCTGTGGCCATGCCTTTGTCCTTTGGCAGCTGGAGCAATAAGGCAGTGAAGTGACTTTCTGGACCCAGTTTTCCTGCAAATCCCCTTATGCAGAAGGGGATGGAGGGACACAGCAAGTGGCTTCTTCACCTGGTGTCCTCAGGGCAGGAATCACTAATGTCACCTTATTCCTTGAGATGCTGTAGCCTGCACTAAGGAAGCAGGATGTGGCCAGCATCTCATGCAGGAAGGCCTTCCTAATGCTATCATCGTTGTATCTGATTGTGCAGGTGTCAGCCCTGGCTCAGAGCATTCCATTTTGGTATGGGGTGGGCTCTGCACACCAAGGTCCATGGGCAGCAGCTGAAAACGCAAGGTGCCAGACTCCAAGCCCTGAACTCTGTGCTCTGCTGCTTACTATGTGCGTATCTCAGACTCCAGTACAGGCACAGAGAAAACCTTCATCTCTCAATTTTCGGAGCTTTTGCAGGTGGAAAGCTGACCCTTGCAGTTACTTTAATGAAGTCTTTTGCCAGGGAATGAAACACACTCGAGCTGCTTTGCTCACACATCAAACTGGGCCCGCAAACTACAGCTTGGCTATAGAGAGACCTAATTCTTGCTGTGTGTGAGCTGGCTCCGGAACACTCAGGGAAGAGCCTTTGGGTAGTTGGGAAGCCGAGTGGTATGTGAGAGTTTGGAAGCAGAGTGTTATCTGAGCCTTTGCACAAACCTGACTCACATTTGCTCATCGGAGCATCTGAAGGCCACCGGCTGTGGCGTTGTTTTATCAGCAGGCAGCGCTGTGCTACAGGGAAGCTGATTCTGGGTCAGCTATAAAAGGGATGACTTTTCCCTCCCCTCTCTCCTTTTGCTGCAGCAAAGTGCTGCCAGCCCGATGGATTTAACGCTGGCATTTGTGTGGCTGCAACTAATTTTGGGGTAAAACCTTCATATGCTGCCCTTCAGTTGTGCTGAATGATGAGCTCAGCAGCTTTGCCTGTCAGGCCCTCGGTGGGGTTGGCGATGAGGGTGAACATCATAACTCATCATATGGGATTCACAGGAAAAGCTGCTTCCCCCCTTCCCGAAGCTCATGGGGTTGGTCTGGAATGGTGGGATCCATGTGTGTGGACACAGGGACCTCAGTTCAGTGGGTGGGCGAAGTCCCAGGGTTCCCATAAGGTTTGCTGCAGGGCAGAGCCAAGCTGTGATTTCCTGACATTTCATATCCCTGCTATATGTGTTTTAGAGACTGTTACTTGGGTATGCAGCAGTAGAAAAGGTGTATTTATTTTAGAAACATGATTCCCTGGCTCCAGTTAAAGATGATGTTAAGTCCTACCTTTATGGGTTGAATGGATCTCTACTGCCAGTGCAAGTACCACAAGCAACTTGTGACTCATGAATACAAAGACATTTTATCTTGATATCAGTGACCATAATGCAGATCATGGAATAGGAATTGGCATCCTGCACACTGCAAATTCCCATGTCTAGGAGATGCTGTAACAGAATAGCTGTCAGTGTTGTCATATATCAGCTGGATGGACAGACTTCGCTTGCTCCTGATATGAGTGGCTGGAATATCAGAATCCTTCTGTGATAGAGACCTGTGAGGGTGCTGAGGTGCTGGCACAGGGTGCCCAGGGAAACTGTGGCTGCCCCATCCCTGGCAGTGTTCAGGGCCAGGTTGGACACAGGGGCTTGGAGCAACCTGCTCTAATGGAAGGTGTCCCTTCCCGTGGCAGGGGCTGGAACTGGATGAGCTTTAAGGTCCCTTCCAACCCAAACCATTCCATGGATCTATGATTAGGGCTGAGCATCTTTGCATTAGTTTGGGCTATCCCGGCTGCGATGCTGAACAATCCCAAACCTGGGACTGCAGCAGCAGGATCCCAGTGGGTGCTTATTGCAGGAGCTCACCCTGTTGAGCTGTGCAGGAGTGTAACAGAAATCACACCAGGGCTTTGTGTGTTTCCCAAAGAGCCACATCGGTGGGTGGTGGCGTGTGGCCACACTCAGTATTGATGTACCATGTGAAGGGATGCTACAAAAGGCTCAGCAGCAGGATGCGCCCTGGCAGAAGCATCCCACGTGGATAATTTGCATGGATTTATCAGGAGCAAGATGCGCACGGTTCACTGGTCAAGTGCAGCGAGCTGTGGCACATCAGGTAGCCGGGTGGAAAGCCAGGGTGAGGGTGGGATCACCGGGATCCACCGGCTGCATCCCACAGGGACCTGTGCTCGGCCTCTGTGCCATTGGCACTCACTGCTGGCAACAGCTGTCCAGAGCTAATTTATTTCCTAATGCTGCAGCGATGTTAATTTATAAATTACACTGGTAATTCCAGCTATTATTAATTTCAGATGGTGTAGGGCAAGCCAAATTAAAATATGACACCAATTGCCACACATATGTACCAAGGACTAGCGTTTAAAATTTATAGGAATATTAAGTGTGACACCGGTCCTGGAGATGCTTTGCACAGTAATTACAGCATCTCGGCCATCAGTGGGAGATCTGGTAGGGAGATGGGAACAAAAAGAAGGGAGAAGGGAAAAGTTGTCCGTGCTGTTTGTTCCTGCTGCGTTTCCTCGGGATGTGGATGTGTTCTAGCTGCCAGCTTTCTTGGTTGAAATCTGTGCTTTGTTGTAACACCGCGATCTCCAACCGGGAGACTGTTGTGGTCCAACACTGTGGTTTTCCAGGGATGCTTCAAAGTGAAGCAGACTCTTGGAAGAGAGGGGGCTGCGTCTGTGTGGCTTTGAGCCAAACTGGAGGGAAAGGGGAACAAGCCCCATGGGATGAGCCTGGAGCGGTCATGGGATGAAGTGTTTCAGCTGAAGGGAGGTGTTGACACCGCAACTAATGGGAATAAAGTGGCTGTAAATGAATTGAAGCTGAAAAATTAGAGATGGGTGTCCATGTCTGAACACTGTTTGAAGGGTCTGAACTCTTCCATCCCTGTAAGTGTTCCTTTACCATGTAGCCAAGGCCCTCAGTGACATTGGTTAGTGGTGGTCTTGGCAGTGGTGGGGTAAAGGTTGGACTTGATCTTAAAGGTCTTTTCCAACCTGGGTGACTCTATGATTCTATATGAACCCACCAGGAGGTGGGATGTACAGTTGCCAATAAGAGATAATTTCAGGTCATTGTTGCAGGGTGCATGTGGAGATTGGTGCAGGTTTGGTGAGGACCAATTTGCCCACCCTCGGGACATTGTCTCCAGCAAGTGATGCTCTTAGTGGGGTCAAAGCCACCGCAGAGGTCTTGCTTGGGAACACCTTTCTGGCAGGGGTTTTGTTGGGATGGTGGAACACATACAAGGGTTGGGTGCTCTGCGCAGATAGAGTTTTGCCATGCTTCCCTATCACTCATGGCCCTTTCCCTTTGTCCCTGCAGCCGTGGGCTTCATCAGTGAGGATGAGTACCTGGAGATCACGGGCATCACACGGGAGCAGTCCGGGGAGTATGAATGCAGTGCCTCCAATGACGTGGCAGCGCCTGTGGTCCAGCGAGTCAAAGTCACTGTCAACTGTGAGTAGGCAGGGATGGAGTTGGATGTGCCACCCTATGAGGGGATGGGATTTGGGAAGCAGGAGCAGCAAGAGTTTATTTGGACAGGTTGTGGTTTGCCCTTTTCCCCCCCTTCTTTTCAAGCTGCTTTTTTTCCCGTCACCTCCTCCTCAGCTGTCTCCATCAACCTGGGTTTTCCACCCATGGTGAGATGCTGTGCTGATAACCTCTGGGGAGAGGAGAGAAGTGAGCAATAAATAGGATTTTTTTTTTCCATTACAAAGAATAAGAGAGAGAAAGAAAGAAAGAGAGTGAGGAAGCAAACAGCATATTTCATGCTCTGATAGAGCTGAAGACCCTCCTAAACCCCTTTGTGGCCCCCCATTGCTTAGCACAAGGACACACATGGTACCCAAGGGATGGGGACTCCAGTCCTCAGAGAAACCATCACTGGTCTGCAACGTGGGGTCCTCCATGAACCCCAAACCCCTTGGACAGGAGCATCAGGGGCTGAACATGGGCTTGGAGATGATTTTGGCCCCTTCCTAAGTGCAGAGAAATGAAAGGGAACTTGAGGAGCAAGGGCAGAGGGTCAGATGCCCCAAGGTGTTGACCCAGGTTTCCCATCTTCCCCACAGACCCACCGTACATCTCGGGTGCAAAGAGCACTGGGGTGCCAGTGGGGCAGAAGGGCATCCTGATGTGCGAAGCTTCTGCTGTCCCCTCTGCTGACTTCCAGTGGTACAAAGATGACAAAAGGTAAGATCCTGGGGGACAAAACTGGGTAGGGGACCTGGTGTGGGAGCTTCCTCAATGGGGCCACAATAACCAGTTGAATTCCCAGTAACCCTCAGCACAAGCCAGGTTGGGATGCTGGTATACTGGAGGGTTTTTTTCCAGCAGCCTCTTTCATCCAGACAGGTTTTCCCTCCCTGTGCAGGTAGCACAGGCAGGATCACTGCTGCCCGTGCCTCTGTTTTAAGGTAAATCCCTGCTTAGGTGAAGCATAACATCCGAGAGTGATATTGGCAGCACAAATCCAAGCACTTAGGAGAGGATGAAATCCCTGTCATCTTTTTAAACACTTTAGCCAGAAGGCAGAGTCAGCTCCTTGCTCTTGGAAAGGCAAAAGAAATGAGGTGTTGAGAGACGGGGTTTGCACAGGGATGTGGCTTGGGAGCAAGCAGAACAGGGAAGGATCCCGCTCTGGAGCGGATGACCCCAGGCAAAGGGTTTTAACCCTTTTGACATGGGTTATTGGTGGGATTTGGCAGTGCTGGGGTAAAGGTTGGACTTGATGGTCTTAAAAGTCTTTTCCAACCTGGCTGATTCTGTGATTCCATTTTTCCATTGCTTCTCCCTGGGAAGCCCGGAGGGGCTGTAGTGTGGCTGAACACAGCACAAGCCACCTAGGTCACTAAAAAGAAGCATGTTTTAACCAAAAAAGATGCTCCAGGAGCTAGAGGAGAGGTTGGAGCTGCCTTTTTGGGGGAGGAAAGGAGCAAGAGGAATGTAAAAGCAGTGGATGTTTGCGTGGCAGATGAAAGGCTTTACTCAGAAGTAGGTCACATCATGAGGGCCTGCAAAGCAGATGGGTGCTCAGAGTGTAGCAGGGGTGAGAATGGAGATGCAGCACCTCCTGGGAGGAATTAGCAAGCAAAAGAGCTGCAGGAGCTAAGCAGGAGGGGGACACCGGCTCAGGGATGTCAAAGCACTTGGGTGATGCTTCAGGTTTGTGTCAGCTGAGGAATGCCTCCCTGCTCCATGGTCCACACAAAGGCATGGGTGCTGTGGCAGGGTGAGGGATGAAGGAAGGAGCAAGAAGGCACCCCACAGAGCAGGGAGGACTGAAAAGTCCTTGAGGCTGGTGTAAGTGGGAAGCCAGGAGCATTTCCCATATTCCCTTCCTGGGCATGGGAGCATCCCTCCCTCTGCATGGCTTTTGGGAAGCCCCAACCCCTTCATCAGTGACTCTGATGGATGCCCCTGATGGGGATGGTGTGGGCTGGCAGCTAAGGGATGAGGGCCAGCAGAGCAGCATCCATCTCCCATATCTCTCTCAATACCTTCTCTTCTCCCTCCTCATCCCTGATCTTTGCCCCAAGCTCTATGTCCCCACTCACAGGCAGGACCAGGGGATGGCAGGTCATGGAAAACACCTGGTGCTTCTCCTCCTGATGCCATCGCAGTGACCCTCTCCCATTCTGCTTTCCTCCCAGGCTGGCTGAAGGTCAGAAAGGACTGAAGGTGGAGAACAAAGCCTTCTCCTCCAAGCTGACTTTCTTCAACGTCTCCGAGCAGGACTATGGCAACTACACCTGCGTAGCCTCCAACCAGCTAGGAAACACCAACGCCAGCATGATCCTCTATGGTGAGTAGGGCTGAGGGAGATGGATGGGGAACAGCTTAACAGGGAGACCACCAACATGAGAGACACGGGAAGGGTCTTCCTTGTCTTTTGGGGGAGATGTGCTGATCTTTTCTGCTCTGGAGCACGGGTTGGAGGTCCTGGTAAGCTCAGGGGAAGTGGAAAACCTCCAAACCTACCTCCTGATTCAGGTCCTCTGTCTGCCAGTGTTGAGGTGTTTGGGATCTTCTGTCAAAGGCAAGTTAGGACTTGACTGCAGGTTTCTATCTTCTCACTGTGACAAATACCAAGGAGAATCTCTGTTTAAAGGTTCCCAGGGCTCCCCCACCTTCAAGGTCATGTCTTCCCCTCCTGCCAAGCAGGTATATTCTTACTGATGGTGCCAGCGGGAATGGAAAGGTGCAGAGGGCCAGGAGATGGGAAGGTGTAGAATGCAGGAAGGAGAAGAACCTATGTACCCTCATCTAGGGACTGATTTCTCTGTGTACCAGAATTGGGATGAGAGCAATGCATCCATCTGATACCGCTCATGTCCAGTAATTGCTCAACATGTATCAAGCAGAGCCGGAGCAGGGGCCATGATCCCCAGATCCCTCTCATGGCCATCAAGAGCTGAAGGTGGACATCAGACCTTGTCTCTGGCCACTTCCACGGGGATATTTCCCTGCCGGGGATATGGGGTGAGAACCATATGGGAAAAGCAGGGCTTGGGGACCTGTGCCCTCTCCCAAAATCCTCTCCCATCTCTCCTTGCCACCCGCGTTGTCTTCTCCTTGTTATTGCATGGTCAGGAACAAGCTTCGTCATTCCAAAGCCATCGATGGGGTGGCTCAGGGCTAGCAGGCTGTACTCTCAGTGATGCAAAGTACACTGGGATAGTGGCATTCCCAAAGCACAGGTTGGGTTGTTAAGGTGCTGGAGCAGCACAGGATGTATATGGAGATGTTGCGAAGCAACATCCACTTCTCACCATCCTTGAGGAGGGGCTGGATGTGGTTCAAGGGATGAAGGGGCAGATGGACAACCTGTCTAGTGTCAGTCCTGGGTTTCCCTGAGCTGTGGCAGGGGAGTTTGTCCCATCTGGGATGCTTGGCTCTGTGCCTGCACCCCTGATGCAGAGCTAACCTTGGATGTTCATGAGCCTAACACCCATTTGTTCTCCCAAAACATCCAAGTGATGAACATCAGCATCTCTACCTGCCCATTAAACCATCATTATCACTGCCTAGGAACTCAGTTCCAGCCTTCCTGGTCATTGGTGCCCCAAATAACCCCCTTTCTTTAGGGACAATGGCACTGCAGAGCTGCCTGGGCCTGGCTCCATCCATGCTGCTGCCTGCATAGCATATCCCGAGCCACATGTTCTTCCTTAGCTTGGATGGTTTAGGCTCCCTGTGGGGTTTCTGAGGCTAAATCTTAATTAATGTGTGACCTCAGTTTGGCTCGATGAACCCCCAAAAGGGAAGATGACTTTCTGCTGCTGGCTCTCTGCGAGCTGTTAGTTGGTTTCTAACCCATGGGTGATGTTCTGTGTGACTGCAGTGTCAGGCAGGACGCAGGGAAGCATCCCACTAATACCTAAGCTTGTTTTATGATCCCTCTTAGCTTTGTTTCTATGCCTGTGAATCCCGTCAGGGAACATACTTGGATTCCTTTGATCACCCATCATTTCCATAGAACAATATTGATTTAATAGCATTACTAATTGAGTGCCGCTGGCGGTGATGGCTCTCGAGCTGCCCTAAACCACCATGGACCCGATGTTTTGGGGGACAGTTTTCATAGCATCCCATTTTTGCTACAGCTGAGCGAGTCTTTTGGACATTTCCTCCCCTCAAATGAAGGTTTAATCCAAGCGGATCCCATGACATGAGCTTTTTGGGGGCTGAGTGACAGAGGCTAATGTAGTGTTACATCTTCTAATCCTTCTTTTAATCTCATTTTTCAGGAAGGTCAACTAGTGCTTTATTTAACATGTAGCACTTGTTATTATAGGCCTGCTGCCTCGTGCAGCGGCTCATTTGGTGCTGTCTGGAAGGTGATGGAGTGTTCCACAGCGTTGCGTGGAGTCAGGGAGGAGAGAACAATCCCTCTGCTTCTCCTCCATCAAGTGGTCCACTTCCAGAGACTGAGAAATCCATTTGGGATGTTGCAGGGTTATTGGAAGGGATGGGCCCTGAACCCTGCCAGAGGGGAATAAGAGGAGCAGAAGGAAGAGCTGAACCCCCAGAATTCCCCATATCCCAGCCCCTGTGCCGTGCCCTTTGTCAGGGTACCACCACGGACGTTGCCAGTCTGGGTTCCCACAGTCCCCAGCTTGTCTCAGCTCATGGACCACTATCCCCAGATGGGGGGAACCGTACCCCTAGAGGAGCAGGCTGTGATTTGGGCAGCAGCACCATGCTTTCTACCCCATCTGCTTGTTCTCCCTGGCCCCAGGTCGAGCACAGTGTCTCGAGCCTGCACTTTCCATTGCCCTTTTGCCTTAACTTTCCCTTGTTCTTTAATTTTTAGAAGAGACAACTACTGCCCTGACACCCTGGAAAGGTCAGTAATTTGGGGACCCCTGCTATGCCAAGCGCTCCCCCTCGCTCCGTTTCCCCTCGGGCCCCACCGGCTCCCACCCCAGCTCATCCCAGCCGGAGTTCCTGCCCCACAGCCCCAGTGCTCCCACTGGAATAATGATGAATTAGGGCATTCTTGCTGTTGTGTAGTTGTCCTCCCACCCCTCCTCCTCCTCTTTGCCAGCTACTGTGCCCGTCCAGTGTAGTCTGTGCCTTCTGCATGTCCCCCCCTCTTCTCCCTGTTGCTGGGGTGGAGATGGGTTGTCTCTGGTCTGCTTTCCATGTGTTGCTGTGTAATTGAGTCTTGTGGCAAGTCCTGCCTTCTCTGGGATGCTTCTAGTGCTTATGCTGAGATGCTGTAGGGGTGGAAAGGTGAATGGTCCTCTTTCTGGTGTTATCTGTGGCTTATCGTAAGAGCAGCTGGCTCGGTGTCATCTTGATTTTGGGGTTCCATAGCAATGCAGCTTTATTTGTGATGCCTTGGGATGGCTTAAAGATGCTGGGAGGGCTGTGGAAGTAGCACAGGGACAGGCACATCTTCAGATCTGCCCTTGTGTTTGGCTTCCTGGCCATGGCAGGAGCCAGGATTCAGTGGGAAGCCCCAACCCTAACACCTTGCAAGGTGTCTGTGAGTGCTACTGGTGGGAGACCAAGTGGTTAATGGTTCTTAGTGCTCCACTCAGGCTTTGAAGTGAGGGGATGTGTTGGGGTTTCTAAAGCAGGTTGGGCAGATCTTGTGGGCAGCCCTGCTACATCAGGACCTGCTCTCCCTAGAGCTTTTCCAGCCTAGTATTCCCCTTGGCCAGCTATTTGGGGTGTCTTCATGGAAGCCATTGGGTTTGGAACCCCCACATCCTTTCCCACATTGAGCCATGAGCTCCTCACCCTCTGTGATCCCCAAAGGCATGGATGGACTTGGCTCTTCCTGAGCACCCTCCTCACACCAGTTTGTTCACAAGATAGTGTGGGCCCATGGGCAGAGCACTTTATGGGTGGTGAGTCCCACAGAAGCTCTGTGGAGTTACAGAACACCAAGTTCTGAATGCAGTACTAGCGGCAGTGTCTCTGCTGGGTGGGCAGGGAGTTATTATGCCCCCACACAACAAGGAAGGGAGATAACAGGGTGGTCAGCCCTATGTGCTGACTCACTGGGGCTGGCAGAGTGTGGACAGTGTTGGGCCAAACCCATCTTGTCCTCTACAAGTGTGACTGGAAATGTGGACAGATTTTGGGGGAAGGACAAAGGGCATTGAAAGGGGTTGGTTGGTGGTGATGAGCAGGGGATAGGCTCAATATGGGGTATCAGGACCATAGTGGACTTACGGAGGGGATTATGTCCCAGAGGCTGGGGTTGATAATGGTACGGGCAGATGCGGATACCCCCTGTGCTATCAGAGCCATGACACCAGGAGCCCAAATTATGTGGGTTTGTTGGTTTTCTTTTCATAGAAACATAGAATCAGCCAGGTTGGAAAAGACCTTTAAGATCAGCAAGTCCAACCTTTACCCCAACACTGCCAAGGCCACCCCTAACCCATGTCAATGAGGGCCTCATCTACATGGCTTTTGAACACTTCAAAAGTGTGGTGACTGCAGCCCTGCCCTGGGCAGCCTGTTCCAATGCCTGAGCACCCTCTGGGGCAGGAATTGTTCCTCAGCTCCATCTAAACCTGCCCTGGTGCAGCTTGAGGCCGTTTCCTCTTATCCCATCTCTTGTTCCTTGGGAGAAGAGACCAGCCCCTCACTCCAACCTCCTTTCAGGTAGTTGGGTTTTAGTGGGTTTTATTGGCTCTGTGGTTAACCACGGGGTTGTTCCTCTCCCATCCACAGGTCCTGGTGCAGTCCACGATGGGAACAATGGCGCGTGGCGGCGAGGAGGCTGCGTGTGGCTCCTGGCCCTGCCGCTCGCCCAGCTCGCCCTCCACTTTTGACCTGAGAAGCCGGCCCGCGGAGCAGCGGCGGCGATGACCATGGCCAGCGAGTGCAAGCAGAAGGGAGAGGAGGAAGAACAAGAAGAAGAAGAACAAGAAGAAGAAGATGATGTGTTCACCGTTTCCGAAAATAATCATAAGAATTGAGAGAGTATCCGGCCAGGCCACCTGGGGAGGGGGAGAGAAGCACCAAACCATGCAACAAACTGCAATGAGAATTTGGAAAGGAGAGAAACAGCGACAAAAGCAGAACAAATCCCAGGCTTCCTGCTGAAGATGCAACGCAACTGAGTCTTCTTTTCTTTTTTTCCCTATATTTTTTTTTGGTCTCCCAGGCCTTTTTTCTCCCCTTTTTCGCTGTTCTCTGCCCACAGGGGACAAGCAGGGCCATGGGGCACGGTGCTTCCCACCACCCGCCCGCTCCTTCCCACGGGACCCTCCATGCAGACGTGCCGGTTCTCTTCTTGGCTGAGATTTCCCCGTCTTCTCAAGGACTGTGCCGCCATTTGTGTTCCAGAATATATATATATATATCCACATATACATATATATATATATATATGTATAGATATATAGATCTTCAACAGTTACCACACCACCACAGACAGAAAGGGAGGAAGGAGACAGGCGTCGAGCCACGCGTTCATCGTACCACCCACGGACATTGTGAATGAGAAGGGATTCTATATCATGGTTCATTTTATTAATTGTATTTTCTGATACGAGCCTAGAACTCTTAGTTCCTAAAAAACAGAGATGCAAAAAAAAACGAGGGGGAAGAAAAAAATCAAAAGGAGGAATAAAGAAGAAAGGAAGAAAGGAGAGGAGGAGCGAGCAGAGAGAAGTTGTCAAGCGCCGCGCAGCCAAGGAGGCATGGAGAAGGAGGAGGAGAAGGAAGAAACCTGTGCAAAATCCCCCCAAAACCGGCCCGAAAAGCAGTCTGATGTCTGAACATTTCTTGCCAAGGGCACGGGCAACTCTCGCCACACGTCGAGGCGGAGGGAGACGCTAAATCTTTTTATGGGATATATATATACAGTATATATAAATATACATATATATATATATATAATTTTTCTTTTTGGTTAGCCTTCTAGCCACGGTTCCCAGCTGGGTCCTTCCGCTGCCATTACTGCATGCTGTATATGGAGTTAGGTGTGTATTGGTCCTCAACGAGACCAGCGTCTTGGTCCACATGTCCCCAAACCCCTTCACCTTTCTGCTCTCGGGTCACCGGTGACAAAGGGCCACGGGGGACCGGGGCCCATCTCTGTCGCCTTTTGCCATGGGGCAGGGATAGGGGGAGATCTATGTAGCTCAGTTTTCTATTTTTATATATATATATATATATATGTATGTATATGTGTGTGTGTGTTTGCGTGTGTGTGTGTGTGTATATATATATATATAAAAAACCAACAAAGATATAAGGAAAAGGCGGCGAAGCGATGGGCACCCGGCCACCCCGACCCGTGGGATTGGGAATGTTGCAGTGGTGGGTCTCTCCTGCGGTCACTTTTCCTCCTTTGGGTTCCTTTCCTTGCCTGCAGCTGACAGCGGGGGGCACGCGGGGAGCACGGGCGGGCGGCGAGGGGGGGGCTCTCTCTGCCTATCCATTAAAACGATTGTTCCATGTGGCCGCTCCGTCTGGTTGTGGTGCTCATTGCCGTGCTCTCCCACCCTGGGTAACAGGGAGGGACATGGGGAGGGACACCGGGAGAGAAGGCACCCTGGACCTCACCAGTGACGTGTCACAGGTAAGGCTTTGGTGAGTACATGGGGAGTGTGCGGGGGGGTAGCTCTGCCCTGTTTCCCCCATGCAGGATCCCACTCGGTATCCCAAAAGCTTCCCATGAGCCTCATGGATCAACTGAAGTGAGTCCCATGGGAAGGAGGCACGGTGATGAGGTGAGTGTAGGAAACTGGATGCCAAGCCCAGGGTGAAGTGTCCTGGGCTGGAGTTTGGCTGTAGATACAACTTTCTTGTATCAATCTTGGTGTTTTGCTGATGGTTACTTGGTGCTTTTGGTCTTTGGCTCCGTGTGCTGGTTTTCCTCAAGCTGCTTGGCATGTTCTTGTAGGATCAGAAGCTGCTTGTTAGTGACGGCAGGACGCTTTTGTTGGGGTTTTGATTCCTTGGCCTTATGATGAGTTTGTGTCACCCAAGAGATGCACATGGAGAAGAGGGAGAGAGCAAAAGGCATGGTAAGGAGTTGCCTTGTGACATATAGTGGCTGAGCAAAACTGGTCTGGCTCTTTTCCCAAGGCACAAGGGATAAGACAAGAGGAAACGGCTTCAAGCTGCACTAGGGGAGGTTTAGATGGAGATGAGGAACAAATCCTTCCCCAAAGGGTGCTCAGGCATTGGAATAGGCTGCCCAGGGCAGGGCTGGAGTCAGCAGCCCTGGAAGTGTTCACACACCGTGTAGCCGAGGCCCCCAGTGATATGGGTCACTGCCTTGTTAGTGCTGGGGTAAAGGCTGGACTTGATGATCTTAAAGGTCTTTTCCAACCTTTTTGATTCTAGGATCAAAGGCAAAGTCCCAAGTAAGAGACAGGGTAATGAGGTTGTAGAGACAAGACAGTTGGTCGGTTTCCTGCATCCCAGGGTCAGGATGGCACTGGGAGAAGGCATCTGGCCAGACCAGCCCCAGTATGGGGAGGCTGGAACCAGCCCTTTCCTATGGATGTGGTTTATAGGAGCAAGCATTGGAGCCAGATTTGCCTTCTGCAGCAGATGTACCTCCATCTCTCCCAGGGAGAAAGGTGGTGGAGGGCTTTGTGCAGCTCTTGGGGCCGCCAGGACAAGTAGAACCAGCCTGGCAGCAGAGGCAGTGCTTGGGGGGCATGGGGAGTGCTCATACTCATAATGGGGATGGAGGTAATGGGGCCGTCTCCTTCACCTCTCTGTAACTGTCAACTTTTCGGTGCTCTAGGTGAGAGATCAAGGAGTGTGATGCCAGAGGCTGAGGGACAAAGAGCAAGTTAAAGACTGAGAGCAAGGCTGCTCCGTGGATGTATTTCTGTGTGTATTTACTGACATAGGTACTGGTGTCACTTGGTGGTGAATAGGGTGAATATACACCCTCCATCCCTCTGGACCTAGCAGCTGAGACCCTTGTCCTTAGGCGCAAGTTGGGTGTTGTTGAGGGCCAGGGAGGAAACCATCCAAACCAGGAAGGGAGCCAGTGGGCAACCCAAGGCCAGGGACATGTGGAAAGGGGCTGCGCTACATCCCTGGTGCTGGGTGATGGTGTCAGTGAGGTGTGCTGGCAGATGGGATATCAGGCTGTCCATAGGTGTTTATCTCCCATGGAAGTTGATCCATTGCTAGATACCCAACAAACTTGGCATGGTAAGATGGGAAGCAATAGAGAGGCTAGTAGTCCTAGCTCCCTGATAGCAATTTGGTTTTGGAGAGGCTCAAAGCACAGAGGGTTTCCCATGGTAACACTGAGGAAAGCCTTTCGGGTAGAGGAGCATGGGGTCAGGATGTAGCTCATCCAAGGCAGGGAGACTTTCTGCCAGGCTCATACACCACAGGGACAGCAGTGTTTGGGACACCCGGGAGGATGCACAGTGTAGGGCAGCTCACTCCTTGCCAGATCCCTTTCCTGAGGAAGCACTTACCTTACTGCTGGGATCACTCAAGGTTTAGGGGAGCTTGTTGAATGTTTTCTCCCAGTAGATGGGGTGGAAACATGAAGCATCCCCCGGGGACTATCCCAGCCCCATGTTTTTAGGGTGAGATCATAGCTGCGCTGGGGAGCCAGCTTCTTCTGCTCCCGGTCCTTGTGGTCTTAGTCCTTTGATGAAGACTTTTTGTCCATGTCACACACTGTCAGATCCCAATGGGAGCAAACCACCCTTAGGAGTGTGTCGTCCACAGAGACTTTGTGGGTAGGTTTAGTTTTTGGAGCAGGTCTTGTTAAGAGACAATGGAGAAGACGCCAGGAACTGCTCAAAGGAAGCTCCCAACTGAGCAGCTTCTGCAGAACTTAGGTGAGCCATAAGAGCAAAGCTGGTCTTTACCCTGCAGGGTCTCCATCAACAGGTACGTGTGGGCCCCAGGGGAGACACATGGGATGAGGGACACTTGAACAGCCCCTGGTTGGGATGGGGGAGGTCAAAGCATCCATCATGGTGTTTATGGGGTCCATGAAGCAAAGCCCCGAAGGTACAAAGTTGGTCAAACTTTATTGATACACTGCACAATCACAACCATCTCTTATTCTTGCCGAATTAGAAAAGGTTACAACTACAATGTAACATGCACAAATCTCAGGTAGTAGAGCCACCCTTGGAATACAATGACGGAAACTCAAGACTGGCCATCACGGCCATCAGCCGGAGAGACCCGGGAGCCACGTTCCCCCCATCCCGGGTGCCCGGCCACCCCCCGAGCGTCCCAACGGGGAGAGCCGGCCTCCAAGAGCCAACACGTTCCTCACAATGGCACGTTACATGGCACGGGAATGTCAACCACCATCCAAGGCAGAGGATGGGGGAGCCCCAACCCAGGGAGGAGGAGGAGGAGGAGGACTGGGCATGGGGTGGCCCCGGCGCCAGGTCCGCTGGCATCAGCGTGCATCGTGGTGTCTCGTCGTCACCTCCAATATGCCACTGCCCTTGTGCATCTGGGGCTATGTCAGCGTTTACTGTGGGGACAGGGACATATGGGGCTGGTCGGGAAGGGGCACGGAGAGGTGGTGAGGGGCCGTCACAGGGTGGTGTGGACTGGTGGAGGTGCTGGGGCAAGGTATCTCCTGCGCCCAAGGGGATTTTTGGAGCTGGCACATGAGAAGGATGTGCTTGTCGCCGTGCTGGCTGAAGATGGTGCCACCCAGGGCCATGTGCTAGGACCCAGCTCACTGCTGGAGAAGAGGAGCAGGACCACAGGGACTGCAGGACATGGACTCTCCAGGTCAGCCCTGTGCTGGATCCTCATCCATCAGGTAAGCCAGCGCATCGGGCAGCGTTGGTTTTAGCAGTCAGCCATGGTACATGTTGAACATCCAGGGTGTGGAGGCAGGACCATCCACTGAGATGTTGTAGTTGTTGCTTTCTTTTTGTGTAGGTCCTGTGCTTGTGGGGCTGCATAACGGATGGAGAGGTGGCCCATGGTGGCTTCTGGCTAGAGGGTGTAGCCCTCAATGACATGGTTTAGTGGTGGTCTTGGCAGTCCTGGGGTAATGGTTGGACTTGATGATCTTAAAGGTCTTTTCCAACCTGGTTGATTCTATCGTCTTGTGCGTTGAGGACCATCAGCCCCAGCTTTCTCCAGTAGGATGGCAGAGCAAGGAGGTTGTGGTAGCAGCAAAGTTTGCATGGGAAAGGCAGCGTGTGCATGGTCATTGCTCTTAAGCCATGTCACTTATGGAAGGAGAAGGAAGGGACAAGGTATGGGGAGGCATAGGGCAGGACTTGGATGCTTTGTGTGCTTGCTCGCTGTGTTGTTATAGAGCTGAAGCTCTGTGTCCAGGCATAGGGTCTGGCATTGTAGGTGACTGTGCAGAGGCAGGACAGGAGGGTCTATCCCTGGTGCATTCCCAGGTGGACACAGGGCATTGGGAAGGCTCAGGGCTGCCACCACATACAGGACTGTGGTGCAGGATGCTGTTGGGGCTGTGATTCAGTAGCGAGGGAGGTTATGGGGCCATCATCACGGGTAGCGGGGAGAAAGCAGAGGGTAGAGTCTGGTTGCATCCATTTTGGTGTCCAAGGCATGTAGCAGCAGCAGGGATTGGCAAGTAGCAAGCTCAGGGCGTGAGAGCTGTCCTTGTCCCTGCAGCAAGTGATGGAGCCAGAGCCTCCTCCATAGGGTCAAGTGCATTAGATGGACTTTCTTCAGGCAGGGGCACGTGGTATGTGTGAGAAAAGGCAGAATGTGGATGTTACAGCTCAGAGTGTGCACCCATGTGTTTTCCACCCCTCAAAGAGCAGAGATACTTGGCCAAATGGTAGGAGAGGCCACCATGGGAGAACAGGGAGGTGAAGAGTGGTCGCATCCCCTCTGGGTGCCAGTGTCAGGACCTGGTGTTTTGCTGTGTCATTTAGTGCCTCTGCCCAATGTGGTGGTGTTGTGCTTTTGATGGGCAGGTTGGAAAGTGCTTGGGAAAACACGCCTGGAGGAACCTCCCCAACTGCTTGAAAGGAGGTTTTAGTGAAGTGGGGATTTGTCTCTTCTCCCAAGGAACAAGGGATAGGACAAGAGGAAACGGCCTCAAGAGGTTTAGATGGAGCTGAGGAACAATTCCTTCCCCAAAGGGTGCTCAGGCATTGGAACAGGCTGCCCAGGGCAGGGCTGGAGTCACCATCCCTGGAAGTGTTTCCAAACCATGTAGCCGAGGCCCTCAGTGCCATGGGTTAGTGGTGGCCTTGGCAGTGCTGGGAAAAAGGTTGGACTTAATGATCTCAAAGGTCTTTCCCAACCTGGTTGATTCCATGGTTCTAAGTGCTGGCAGCACATGAGGACGAGAGCCATGGGGCAGGCCCTGACATTGGGAGGGCAGCAGAGGAGTGGACAGGGGTCTGGAGCAAAGAGGGGTGGCAGCCTGGCTGCCCGATCTGGTGAGCAGGAGGTCCCCAGGAGGGCTGGTGGCAGTCCTCAGGGCTCACATCCCTGGGTGACCAGGCTCCCGCCCTCAGGAATGCGATGGTGCTTTGGGTAAGGAAGATGGTAGCTGGGAGAAGGGCTAATGTGAGGGGTTTGACCCTGGTTGTGTGGGCTGAGCCCCTTGGAAGGGGCCACTGAGGGCGCTTAGGGAGGAGCTTTGGCAGCGAGAAGTGACATTCAGGACCAAGAGGGCTGAAGGCAGAGCCATGGGGCTTCAGCCCTTGGGGTCTTTTCGGGCATAGGTGGCTTAGTGAAACAACGAGATGGATATCCCTGGCGACAGCTCCGTGCCTGTGGGGAGCCCCGTCTGTGCCGGACCACGTCCCTGGGGTGACATCGGTGGGTGACAGTCTGGTGGCACGTGGTGGGGTCTGTACAGCATAACCGGCGGCGAGAAGGGCACCGAGACGGGCCCATCCCCGGCTGCTCAGCGCCCATCCTCTGGCGCATCGCCCGCCCCATGGAGAGGAGTCCCCGGGTGCCGTGGGGGGCAGCGGGGGCCTCCCGGGACCCTCCGCTCCCTTATCAAAAGTCGAGGAGGAGACGAGCGAGGAGGGTGGCCCAAAGGCAGAGCCCGGCGCCCGCCCGGGACGCCGCGTTGCCGCCGTCGTGCACCGCTCCGGGGCCTGTGCAGGGGAGAGAAGAAGACAAAGGCGAGCATTAAGGGCAGTGCAGGTGACCATGAGTGACCCACCTCATCAGTGTCCTTCATATCCCACACCCCATGCGCTGGGTGTTCCTGGAGTGTTGCATTCCTCCCTCTTAGGGAGGTTAGTTTATGCATTGTTCGGCGAGCGTTGCTGGTGGTGGTGTTGGGGAGGTAGGCAAAGAGCTTGAGGGATGTTTAGAGGAGGCGTTGTCTTTGTTGGAGGAGGAGGAGGAGGAAGGTGCTTGGTGAGGCCCCATAGGCATGAGAAGGTGGCAGAGGACATCGGTTATTTGGAGTGTGGCTGTGCAGGCAAGTCTTTAGCCGGGAGCACAAGGGTGAGGAAAGAAGTGTGCTGTTGTCTCTTGGTTTGAGTGCTCTTGGCCATTCTGGACTTGAGTCTTGGGGTGGGTAGGATGGACCCCCTGTGGCTGGGGATGTTAAGGGGTTCACAGGCTATATTTGGAGGTCTTTTGGTCCTGGACAGCAGTTAGTTGGTGAGGTGTAACACTTGCAAGCTGTTTGCCATGGGTTAAGCTTTGACGTGGAATGGGAAGGGACAATATTTGAGTTAGCCTCGTGGAGACCAGTTGGCGTTGCCAGGGCAATCACAGGGGGTTGATGTGGGGTTTCTTCCTATCAGACACATGTCTAGGACAACATCGTAGTTTAACCCCAGCAGAAGCCAGGACAGATAGTGGTGGCAGCAGTGAGGAAGAGGAGCAGTCAGATGCCATTTCAGAGGTGCTTGGAAGTGGGACAACTCATTCTCAGCACTAAAGGCATCAGCCTTTGGTGCTGAGCATGAGTTGGAGATGGCATTGGCCAGACATGTGGACTGTCAGGTGCATGGCGATGTTCTGATGTCATGGTGTGAAGGGGTTCTTAGGAAGCAGGCAAGGAGGAAGAGGAGGACAAAGATGATGCAGCCATTGAGGTCTGTGTGTGGACTGGAGGTCTGTTGAATCTCATAGGATGAAGGCTCTTATTTGGGAAGGATTTGGGTAGGTGGGTGCATGTGGGTGCCAGTTGGGAAGAGCCAGGGAAGCAAAGGCCTGGAGAAGAGACCAGGCACAGGTCTGCCCATGCTCCACATGGCATGGAGAGGCAGGAGGAGATGATGAAGGACAAATATAAGGTTGGAACATGGCCGTGGTGTCATGCCACCAAGCCAAGGAGTGTGGTGAGGAAGCTTGGTAGACAGATAGAGTAGAGGCAGCCTGGCCCACGTGGACAGAAATGGATGGACAGCCAGAGAAGGAGGTTCCAGATCCAGAACATCAGGAAGTATGAGGAAATCCAGTGAAGACCAAGCAAAATAAAAGGTGACATCCTAGCAGGAGTCACTATGAATCCTCTGGCTGGGATGTAGGCACTGGTGAGTTGTTGTAGAGGGAGTTAGGAGGACTATCTGGATAGGTAGGACTTTTTCTTTTAGGACATCTCAGCTATCACCTGCGAGCAGCTCTCAATCCACAGCACAGAACCACATCTTTGTGGTGGAGACAACGAGGGAGGACGTAATGATGGAGGAGACCATGCAACCATCAGGACTGGACGAAGCAGATGGGGCTGGTGGTGGGTAGGAAAGGTGGCCAACAACCAACACATGAAGAGATAATGGTGGCAGTGGGTGCTCTTCTTTGCAGGTAACAGGTCGGGCACCCCGGGATGGTCGGCGACGAGAGCTGCGTTTCCAGAAGGGACACAACATTTGGGATGGACTCTGGACAGGTATAAGAACCCCCTCTCTCCCCCTAGCCCCTTCCTTCCAGAGGGGAAGGAAGGGGTTGGGGGGACGGAAAGGGTTAGGGGAGGGGATGGAGGGCTTGGGGTGGTAGGGAGGGGCTTAGAGCCATTAACTAACTCCTTCCTTCCCCATATCCCTTGGGCGTTAGCTTTTCCTACACCTACCCTTCCTATAATAAGAAGTCCCCTCTGGGATGGGATTATGGTGCCTGGTGCCAGTTGACATAGTGCAGGGGTGTCCCTCTGCTCCCCCTCCCTTCCCTTCTTATAAGAGGTCCCATGTGGGATGGGATTATTTATGGTGCCTGGTGCCAATTGACAGAGTGCAGGGTGGGGGGATCCCTCTGCTCCCTATCCCCCCACCCCATTTCCCCTGCCTCTATTCACAACCCACTACACTGATGTCACCAGTCTAATAAAGCTGTGCTAACCCCGAGTCAGCTGCATGAGCACACCCAGAGTGCCACCTGTGCTACCTCAAGTGCCACCTATACTACCAAACCTCCACTACCCTATGTGCCACTTACAACACCCAACCTAATACCTAGACTATTCCAAGTGCCACCAGCACTACCCAACCTAATGTACCCAGCCTAACACCTACACTACTTAAAGTGCCACATACTCTACTCAACCTAACACCTACGGTTCCCCAGCTGCCACCTATGCTACCCAACCTAACGCTCACACTACCTAAAGAAGTGCCACACAAACACGTATGGTTCCCAAAGTGCCACCTATGCTACCCAGCCTAACAACTATGGCTCCCAAAGTGCCACCTGCAGTATCCAACCTCACACCTATGATATCCAACCTAAAATTGCCAAGTATGCTACCCAGCCTAACACCTACACTACATAAAGTGCCACATACTCTACCCAGCCTAACACCTATGGTTTTGAAAGTGCCACCCACACTACCCAACCTAACACCTACAGTACCCAAAGTGCCACCCAGATACCCAGCCTAACACTTATGGTTCCTGAAGTGCCACCTATGCTACCCAAACTAACACCTGTGCTACCCAAAGTGCCAATCTAACACTACCCAAAGTGACCCCTAAATCCCAACCTAACACTGATGTTGTACAACCTAACAATTACGCTTCCCAACCTGATACCTATGCTAGCCAAAGTGCCACCTATACTACCTCAAGTGCCACCTATGATACCCAGCTTGACACCTACACTTCCCAATCTGCCACTACCTGTGCCCCTTAACAACTGCCTGCATCCTTGCCAAGGGGACAACCTGCAAATACCCTTCACTGTGTCCCCAGAGTGTGCCCTTACCTGTTGGGGCCTTCTCCTCGTGCCTGCGTTCCAATGATGTCCTGTCTCTCCACCCTAAAAACTCACCATGACCACCACCAAGCACTGCTAAGCAGTGCCCTCCTGCATGAGCCAGTGCAGGTCTCCTCACCATCCTCTGATGTATCCTTGCACTCAGAGCTGATGCCATTTGGCACCTCGATGGGATGGCATTGTTTCATAAAACCCACTCCCTTTCATCGCCGGCCACACATCCTCCTCCTCTTCATCCTCCTTCTTCCTCCTCCTCTTCTCCTTCTTCCTCCTCCTCCTCCTTACACCTTGCTGCAAACAAAACCAGGGTACCTACCATACAGGATGATGCTGGCATTGGTGTTGCCCAGCTTGTTCGTGGCCACACACGTGTAGTTGCCATAGTCCTTCTCTGAGACATTGAAGAAGGTCAGCGTGGACAGGCGGCCCTTGCTCTCGATCCGCACACCCTCCAGTCCATTGGCTAACCTGCAGGGTTCAAAGCCACACTGATGATACTTCGAGTGCAACACGCCATGCTTCTTGCCCTTCCCACCAGCTAAATCCCACACATTCCCCCTCCAGACTTCCCTCATCCCACCAAGACAAGCCCTGACAAGCTCTCCATCCCCTAACCCGTCTCCCTGCATAAGCTACGCGTCCCACATCAACCCTATCAGCCACCACCGTTGTCTCTGGAAGAAACAACCCACTTAGACCCAGCACAATGTGTTGAACCCACTCTGCCTCCATACACCTTAGCTCTCACCTAGTGTCCTCCTTGAACCACTGAAACTCTGCCACGGGGACAGCCGAGGCCTCGCACTGCAGGATGCCCTTCTGGCCCACCGAGGCGCCCGTGTTCTTGGCATTGGAGATGAACGGTGGGTCTGTGGAGATCCCATGCCATGTCACCCTGTGCCACGATCCCACCACCCACCACCGTTCCCCCGGCCCTTGCACTCACAGTTGACGGTGACTTTAACTTTCCGCACATCGGGAACAGCCACGTCATTGACGGCGCTGCATTCATACTCCCCGGACTGCTCCCGAGTGATGCCCGTGATCTCCAGGTACTCATCCTCGCTGACAAAACCCTGCCCTGGGAGATGGGCCAAACAGATCACACTGTCACCAGTGCTGGGATCTCACCCATAGACCTGCCCTCTTCTGACAGCCCCCATTCTGGTCTCTCATCCACCCAGGAAGGTTGGGACATCTTCAACCCATACCTAGGCACAGCATCTCTACCCTCTGCAACAGAAATCTTTGCACTGCCTTTAGCCACCTCTACGGGGACATAAAACCATAGAATCACAGACTGGTTTGGGTTGGAAAGGACCTTCAGATCATCCAGTTCCAACCCTCTGCAATGGGCAGGGACACCATCCACTAGAACATGTCACCCAAGGCTTTGTCCAACCTGGCCTTGAACACTGCCAGGGATGGAGCATTCAGCAATTCTTTGGGCACCCTGTTCCAGGGCCTCACCACCCTTACAGGGAAGAACTTCTTCCTTATATCTAACCTGAACTTCCCCTGTTTCAGTTTGAACCCATCACCCCTTGTTCTATCACTACAGTCCCTGATGAAGAGTCCTTTGGCATCCCTGTAATCCCCATCTCTCCCACGTGAGATCCTTCCTCAGAACCCTCATCCACTGAGCCCTGAGCATGGTCTCACCTTTCCCGGAGAGGTGTCTCCACGTGACGGTGGGCTCTGGTCTCCCAAAAGCCAGGCACATGAGGGTGACGCTGCTGCCCTCATTAACAGTGATGTCTGATGAGATGTTCACAATCTGGGGGGGAACTGCAAGACACAAGCAGGAGCAAACCTGCTGTCAAACACACCAGCGAGACCTACCCCCATCACCAGTTGGCTGCATCCACCCCATTGCCCTGTCCAGTCACCAACCCAGTGTATCAGACGAGTCCAGCACGGAGGGGTCCCCAGTGCCCAGTGGGGACCAGATACACTGGTTTTCCCCCCAGACACACACATCCAAGAGCCCAATATCCAGCTCTTCTTACATCCTGCAACCAGCCTCATCTTTTAGCATGTTTATTAAAGAAAGCTGTTTAAATTACTGAGCGTCTGCTCCCTTCAATACCATCCATGGTGATTTATAGGACTCTATCCCCAGATACTCCATCTAATAAATAACTTGGCAATCTGCACATCCATAAATAACCCAGGCCCTGGCAAAAAGCAATTAAAGCCCATTCCCTGACGCCGCTTCCCAGCTCTCCGGGCAGTCAGACACAGCTCCCTTGGAGTGACTGAGCCCTGACACTGCTTCTGCAACACCAGGAATACTGTCCCAGTCCCATTCCTAAAGCATACAAGGTAAGCAGACCCGAGGTCACACAGCATCACATACCTGACCCTTGAAACAAGGGTGCTCCCACTGGGAAGAGTCAGAAATCTATCACAGCCGATACAGACACTGCCTGGAAAGGGACATCAGGGGTGCCCTGTTGCTGTTTTAATCCAGCCAACAACTAAGTACAATGCAGAAATTCACTCATCCCTCTTTTTCCCCCTTTCCAAGTCGGATGGGGAGGAGAATCATAGGAGTGTAATACCCACAAGTTGAGATAAGAAGAGTGTTTATAACACCAGTACAATCATAGAATCACAGGGTCAACCAGGTTGGAAAAGACCTTAAGACCAAGTCTACTGCTACTAACCCAGGTCACTGAGGGCCTTGTCTACACGGTGTGTGAACACTTGCAGGGACGGTGACTGCAGCCCTGCTCTGGGCAGCCTGTTCCAATGCCTGAGCACCTTTTGGGGCAGGAATTGTTCCTCAGCTCCATCTAAACCTGCCCTGGTGCAGCTTGAGGCCGTTTCCTCTTGTACCATCCCTTGTTCCTTGGGAGCAGAGCCCAGCCCCTCCTGGCTCCATCCTCCTGTCAGGCAGTTGTAGGGAGCGATCAGGTCCTGAGCCTTCTTTCCTTAGCCGTTCCCCATCACACTTGTGCTCCATTGCCCTTCTCTGGCCCCACGCCAGCACCTCAATGCCTCCCTTGCAGTGAGGGGCCCAGAACTTAACAGTCTAAAATATAAAATAGACAATGTATATAAAATACATTATAATGTATTCTATAATAATAATGATAAGGGAAGTAAGCATGGGGACAGAATATAAAGCTAAAAGGGGATAATGCTCCCTCCCAGCTTCTTGTGCCTCTCCTCACTGGAGGAGCCTGAGAAGTCCTCAGATCAGGGTAAGTACTACTTACTTAGCAACAACTAAAACTTCACTGTGTCATCAGCATCATTCTCAGACTAAATCCAAAGCACAGCACTGTACCAGCTACTGCGAAGCAACTTAACTCTATCCCAACCTTAACCAGAACACCCTATGTTTGCTTTCCCAACCACCTCCCTCAGTGGGACAAGCCACAGACCAGTCTCTGCAGCTAGATGTGCCCTGCAAGGCAGTGAATTGCCCAACACCTTGACACATGAATACAGAAGTACACGGTCTGTTATAGCAAGGAAGATTGTTTAAGTAAGTCCTTCATGGGGGGGAAGCAGCAATCTGGAAATGAAAAGTGTGCACTGCTGGAAAATGTAGTTAACGCTCAGAGTGGTGCCAGTTGACTCCGATGAGCTCTGATGGCCCTTCCTCGCTGGGACTAGGAGATGACGTTATCCCCTATTACCAGCCTCCCTGCACCTCGCTCTATCAGTAACAGCACCTCAGCGGGTACCAGGAACATCTAAAACCAGCCACGTCATCCCATAAAAGCCCTCCCACCACTGGGCCCTTGTCACTCACTCACAAGCCTGCAAACCAGCACTCCTCACAAGCAGTGCTAGACCTAAAGGACAGCATCTGGTGGGAGCCCAGGATGTCTACCCCTGATCCACAAGTCAGCCTGGCTGTCTTATGTGTGCTATTACTTACAGAAGCTCTAGAGCAGGATGAGGGTGATGCAGGACCAGCAAAATCACAGCTATCGCACTCCCCCTAGGTACCCCTGTGGGGTGACACCCTGCTCTACACTCCACGCTACCTGAAAGGCTGTGCCAGCCATGGATGACGGAGAATAAAACCCCAAACACAGCACAGACATTATCTTCTTCTCACATCCTTACTAGATACACGTGCTCCCTGCCAGAGGAAGGCAGGTGGCTCAGGACAACTAAAACCAACTCGAAAACTCGAGGTGCTGCATGCTCAGAACGCAGCCAGGACTGTCCCACTCTAGGCTGTCCCCCAGGACCATCACCGTCTGTCTTCCAGCAATACAGCCTTAGGACAGGGCTACTCTCCCAGGCTGAAAAAGGGGTCACACATGCGGGGGGTGGGGGGTGTAAGCTGGAGCTTCCCAGCCCTCTCCCAGCTCACAGTCAGCATCCCTTTCCCATTCCCTAACTCCTAAACCACACGTACAAAGTGACATGCAGAAACAAGCGTTCTGGACACAGATGCGAACCTCTGCTCCTCCCAGGCACAGAAATACTTCTGCTCCTGAGCAGGAAAATACCACTATCAATACACTCATCAGCCCTAGCCCCCTTCCCTTAGCAAAGGATGCTGACACAGTGGGCAGATGAGGCTTGATACCCTGCCACGACAGCGATCGTTGCCTATGAGGTTACCAGGACTTGGAGAAGAACATCTAAAGACCTTGATTACATTTCTATAGATCCTACCAGCCAAGCTGTTGAGGACAATGGCATCTCAAGGGCACATTGGCTTTGCCTTTAAGCAGGTTTAATCCCATGGGATGAGCGGATGGGAGCCAGGCAAATGCAAGGACACGAGTGCTGGCAGGAGGGACAGATCCAGCACCAAACATGACTCTGCAGCTAAAACCAACCTGCTGTGCCCCATAAACACCATGAGGTGGGTGCAGCCAAAGCACGCACAGATCTGCCCTGACAAGCACATCCTGCCATCCTGCTGTGCCTTGAGATGGGGTCCGGTTGGGATCGGGGTTGGGTGCCAGTCCTAATGCTCTCCTGGCCACCAAAGGCCACAAACAGCCCTACTAATATCTCACAGCCCACCAGCACCATTATGGATGCTGTTCCTATCATTTCCCTACTGACAGCATGCTTTCCTTGGATTCACTTTGTTTCTTTACATTTACTTGCCCTGCATCCCCTACAGAGCAGATACCCGTGACTTAAGACAGTAACCCATAGATTCATAGGATCAACCAGGTTGGAACAGACCTTTAAGATCATCAACTCAAACCATTCTCAACACTGCCAAAGTCACCACTAACCCATGGCACTGAGGGCCTCGTCTACATGGTTTGGGAGCACTCCCAGGGTCGGTGACTGCAGCCCTGCCCTGGGCAGCCTGTTCCAATGCCTGAGCACCCTTTGGGGAAGGAATTGTTCCTCAGCTCCATCTCAACCCCTCCTCGTGCAGTTTGAGGCTGTTTCCTCTTGTCTTGTTACTCTCCACACTACATATATGAGACACAAACATACCAAGAACCAGCGGAACATGCTAACAAGCAGCCAGAGAAGATATTAGCAAGGTCCCTATCCCCCCTTATTCATACTCCTGCCTTCCTTGTAAAAGACTGCGACTAGAAGCAAACTGAATACAGATTAAATCCCAAGGAATCGGGGAGCAGCCCACAGAGGATTTCCTTGACCCTGCATGGTATTAATCACAAGTAACTTAATGCATAATGTTTGCTGGGCCAAAAAGAATGCATTTGTGCTGTAATTTCTTGTTTGCTTGGAAAGCCGGCGAGAGAAATGGAATGTGAAAGCGATGCCACTAAATTCAATAACAATAAGCCTGTGATTTATCTCCTTCCTTTACCGCGCCAAACCTGAACCGCTTGCTGCGGTTCGCTCTCCATCGGAGCCCCTTGCCTCCTAAACCAGGGGCTGCAAATAGCCAAGTCACCCTTGTGACATCCCCCAAACCAGCCAGTCCATGCTCTTCCTGCGGGCACAAGCTCTGCATGTGCTCCACAGCCTCCCCATATGGGGACAAAAGCAACCAGGGAGCTTGGGCCTCGTGTGCTTCTAGCAGACACCCCGGTGCGTGCTTAGGGACAGCCACCACCACCCCAGCCGAGAGCACAGGTCCAGCCCGTGTCACTGGCAATCCCTTTTCCCTGCTAAACCACATGGGAAGAGCCAGCACGGCAGGCATCACTGCGTGACCACTGATTACATGTGATGCTGATGCACACAACCACATGCGAGCTGAGTCATCTCCCAGCTGCTCCTTACATCGATCCCGACTGGAGCCACTCACCGCAGCCCTGGACTATATTTAGCCACCAGATCATTCCTGATGGACGCCTCAGAGTGCAGAGCCTGGCTGAGCACTGCAGCTGACACACGCAACCTGTGTTCCTCCTTCCGCATCCTTGGCTCCTAGGCCATTAAATGAGACTTCTTCCTACACCTTTAGTAGGGTGAGATGACACATGGCTACCTACAGGCTCTACATAATACCAGACGACAACCAATCACCCACCTCTACCCAAGGAACAGGTCCCCACAGAGACCTGGTCTGCCTACAGAAGGGGACGTCCCAGTGGAAAGGTGATAGCCTCCACAGACATCATGGTGCCTCCAGATCTGCATGAGCCTACCTGGTGTAAGAGGGATGGAGCTGTCATTGCACAAGGAGTCACTAGCTACAGAAACCAGCACAAAGGTGCCAATGATGCTGCAAGCTCCTGTTTGGGGCTGATGCCCTTAAAGAAGAAATGCAGGCATGCAAAGTGCCCCCACATCCCACCTAGGGGGCAAGGAGGCAACATGAGGAACTTGAACAAAATACTGCATCTCAGCAGCAAAGATGATCATCTCCCATCAAACCTGTTCCTATGACAGCCCAATCTGAGAGGCTCATCCAAAGCTGAGTGTTTCAGGATAATGGATTAGGTGCCTCATTCAACAGAATGACTTACTTGAAATGTCCCAGGCAAGCAAGCTATGTGCCACACATTGCCTCACACACAGTTTGGGTGCTTCGTTTGCAAGGGAAGAGCTTACAAACACAACCAACCAGGATGGAAGAGACCTTCAAGATCATTGATTCCAACCATTCCAGCACTGCCAAGGCTACCACTAACCCATGGCACTGAGGGCCTTGTCTACACAGTGTGTGGACACGTGCAGGGACGGTGACTCCAGCCCTGCCCTGGGCAGCCTGTTCCAATGCCTGAGCACCCTCTGGGGCAGGAATTGTTCCTCAGCTCCATCTAAACCTGCCCTGGAGCAGCTTGAGGCCATTTCCTCTTGTCCCATCCCTTGTTCCTTGGGAGCAGAGTCCAGACCCCTCCTGGCTCCATCCTCCTGCCAGGCAGTTGTAGGCAGCGATCAGGTCCCCCCATGAGCCTTCTCTTCTCCACACTAAAAGATCCTCCCTTCCCCTTCTCTAGGCCATTCCCTTTTCACAGCCTTCCCCCAGCAAAACCCACTTTTTGTGTTCCTTTGATGGGACAGGATCATCACACACAGATTTCAGACACATCCTCTCTGCTGTGCAGACAAGATTTGCCAGCCTGGCTGCTATTTCCTCAGCAACCACGTCTCTCCCACACTGGAATTCAACATAAAGGCATCTAAAAGCCAGGGGGGAATGCAAAATCCATCCACATCAGGGACTAAACACAAGCCATCACAAGAATGAAACATGGGCATTGACTACCCTATCTTAGGTCATCTCCCAACTCCTTGCCATGCACTCTTGTGCTCCAGGTTTTTACATGGAGCCAGGGAAATCCATCAACCCAAACTCCCAATGTTCTACCCGCTGTGTAACAACCCCCTGGGATCTTTATGAACAATTAGGAAGCCAGAGCGCAACAGAATGGGGAAACAACATCTCCAGTTCTCTCCCCCTCTTCCCCATGTTCCCTTTTGGCAGTAACTCATCAGCCACCACCCCACTGTTGTTCCAGCAGCTCCCAATCCCATGGCATGTCCCACCGGATCCTTTTCCCTGACTTTCAGAAGCCAAGGACTCGCTGGGTGTTCCCCATCCCATCCCATCCCATCCCTCCTCCATAGCCCCATCTGGATTTCAGGTCCATGTCCTCTTTAAGGTTGCTCCCACCTAGGCAGGACATGCTGTTTCCTTTCCATTGCTTCCCGCTCCCTGTGCCCTCACTCCTTCATTACTCTTTCATTTATCCCCTTTTGATGCTCAGTGTTTTCCTGCATGTGCACATTTGCTTCTCTCTTCCTTTTGTTCTATGTCTCTCTGAGTTTCTCTATTCATCCTCTTTGGCTTTATTCCCCCTCCAGTTCCTTCTCCCTTCAATCTTTGCTATTCCTTCCAGATATTCTCTAGTCTTCCTTCAGCTATAAATTCACTGCTGCACCTTCCTTATTTGCCTGCCTTTGCCTTCTGGCCCATCCTCTCCTGCTTCAATGAGGGAAGAATGGTGTCATATGGATCTGGTTGCTCTTTTGGACCCTTTTCCCATCCTAAGACAGGACACTGCTTATCACAAGGATTCCTTTCCATCTGTGCTAGGTGATACTTGTGGCCATCAGCCACCCCCTTTGGCAGCACAAGCATCACTCTCCAAACCCTGCCATGCTCTTCAGGGAGACTTGGAAGCCATAGTGGGGCTCCCTTCCACTGAGCCCATCACCTCTGGGATTCCTCACCAAACAGCCACAACCTCAACCTGTACCACCCTGGTTCAGGTCCAGCACTACCACTTATATCCTTCCATACTCCCGAGCATCCTGTTCTTACCCTTTTAGGCTCACAATAGCCAAACAGAGTGGGATGCTGAAGAAATGCATCCAGACCTCCAGGTAAGCCTCTAGCACTGCCTCCTTTCTCCTGCTCTCACAAGATACCATCAGCTCCAGGGTGGAAGGAAGCTCTGCTTCTGGTCCTGCAAACACATGCAAGGGCCTGAATGCCACATCCGACTCTGCTTCCATCTCGGGAGGAAATGCATTTCCCCGTGAGCTGCTGGTGTGATGACACCTTGCATGGCACCACTGCATGGTCCAGGGATGTGATGCCCACTCAGATGTCCCCAGAGAAGGACATAAAACGTGACTATAAACACTACAGACATGCCAAGGAAGACGCCTTTCCAGCCTAAGTAGCTTCAAATCACTTGGCTAGACCCAGAGGCAAAGGAATACATACATGCCCAAACATCACTGGCCACTTTGCCACCCCACTGAGGACAACTTCCATTGCCAAGAGGGGACAAATCTCACATCTTTGTCACCCTGACTGAAGATCTCAGCCACCTTTCAGTAATATCTGTGCATTTGTTCCAAAATGCCAAGAGGACCTGCTCTGAGCCCTAAGCCTTTGGAGACCTCGGTGCAAGGAGCGGCATTCCTCCTGAGACACCCTCTTGCTGCAGCCAGCAGGATGGAGGGCGGTTGCTTCCCCATCCATACCGCATCCTGCCAGCCCAGCACACGACATAAAGCAACCTGAATCTACCAACAGCATCACATTGACTGCCCGTCCTCTCTATCATACTTAGATATGGTCATCTTAGACTGTTATCTCTTGCCCTCTGTGATAGAGACTTCTTAGGTAGATCAAAAACCCCACACCAGTTGATAAGGGCTTAAGTATCCAATGAGGAGGGAGCTAAGCCCGTTCTGGAGGTCCCTACCTAGCAAGCATTCCCTTCTCTCCCCTTTTCCTTTCTCCAGGCTATTTTTGTACTCCACACACCCCCTCCTCACACCAAGTCTTAAACACCAAGCAGTTAAAATATGTTTTCTAATAAACACTTCCTATGCTTACAGCCTATTACTGGCTCTTTCCTACAACCTAAGGCAGCTGAGCCTCTCCCTGCGTTTCCTCAGCTCACCACACACCCATCAGCCTCCTGGTAAGGTTTTAATAAGTGTCACTGCCTCAGCTCTTGCCTGGATACCAAAGGCAGCGGGATAAAAGTGAGCTTAACTGGAGCCATCCTGAAATCTGCGGTGCCAAGGGGAGCCCAGAGCTCAGTCTACATCAGAGAAGAGCTCAGTGGGGCCATCAAGGGGTGGGGGATTTGCCCTGTCAGAGACCTGAGGAGCTGGTTGTTATCAGAAGGCAGAAAGAAAGATTCAGTTTGCTTTGGAGACACTTGGTGAGGAGCTACAGGTGGATCAGTGATGCTTTGAGAAGTGACGGATGCAACAAGTGACACGAGGCAGCCCTAGGGAGCATCCTTAGGTGCACTTGGAAAGCCATCCACATGACCACAACTTCCCTACTGAAAACAAAGGCCACGGTCCATTGAAACCCATCCTGGCTCTCAGCATGAGGAAAGCAGCAAATACTGGGATGGGAAAATGAATTGCACCGACCAGCAGCTCCCAGTAACAATGCTGACAGCCAGGAGGGGTTTTAAAGAGGAATCTATGGTGAGTAGGATTAAGGCCACACAAAGGAGGCTTCACTACGTAAAGCAGCAGCAGAGGACATCTGAGGGATACCAAAGACCACTGTCAGGTAGGGATGGACTGTTACAGTGTTCAGCACAGAAAGCTCCATCACCCAGGGAGCTGTGTGGATCCCAAAGCAAAGCTATGCTATGCCATGCCACTTCAGCACATACTCTCTCCTCCCTACAGTGTCTACTACAAGGAGGACATTGACTACAAAAGCCACAGCTTTAACCAAAACATCCTCCCTGAAGTCCACTTTTCAGGCTGAAATACACCCCAAGTCCTTAAATAGTGCACACCAAGGAGGCATGGGTGTATCCTGCCTGTGGTCTACAGTGCCCCATCCCTGGCAGTGTTCAAGGCCAGGTTGGACACAGGGGCTTGGAGTCAAGCTGCTCTAGTCTAGGTGAACCCTGGATGTTGGAACTAGATGAGCTTTAAGGTCTCTTCCAACACAAACCAGTCTGGGATTCTATGATGCTTCTATGATCTTCTACTTACATGAGATTCAATGCCAGTTCTCTCTGTATGCCTAACTCCCCCAAACACACTGGCAAGCCACAAACATCACGTGTGTTCCTAAAAGCTTCCATCCCATCATCACGAGGTGGCCCCCGAGAAAAAGGAGGAAAAGGGAGACAAAACAAACCCCTTTGGCTTCCGGCCACCTACACTCTTATAAACCCTTGTTAACAGCTGTTGCTATGATCCAATCCAAGAGGTGTATTAATAGCAACACTAAGAGACACGTTTACTGTTGACTGCAGCTCCGTGGCAGATTTATCACCGGGTTGCTGGGCGGGGGGGAGGCAGAAACACCATTAAAACCCAACTGAACACAAAGAGCCAATAGTCCATCCAGCCAACTTCAGAGTTTTGCACAACACGAATAGAAATGAACTGCCCTGAACACGGTTGCTGACTGGTCAGAAGGCATGTTTTATTCATCAAGGAACTGCATTGGGGCTGGAGCAGGGACAGAGAAGGGAAGGATTTGCTGCTTGGGCCACCACCACCATCTACAGGACAGCAAGGTGGTACCTACAGATGGACTTTCACAGCAGCCCCACTTCAGTAAACCCTGTGGCTTGATCTTAATGCATCAAAAGAGAAATAGAGAAGCTTCTCAGCACAGAGCACTTGACCTGTACCTGCATCACCACAGAACCCCAGCTCCTCTCTGCAACACAGCTGAGAACCACAGTCATTGCTGCACAGAAGCTGTTCAATAAGATGTGCCACATGCCCACAGCAGGGAAGAACCTTTCCAGGAACAGCCAGGACTGTCTCAGCTCCAGACAGATGCTCTGGATGCAAAGCATCCCTCGCCTTCACTCATCCAAGCCTGGGAAGTGCCTGCATGGCAAGCCCTGCTCTGAAAATGGGACAAGGGGAGCGGGAGCTGCCAGTTCACCTGATTCCATGAGGTGCAAAGCACTCGGATACTTCCCTGTGTTGACAGGACGGATTAGCGCGCTTAGAGAGCAGACAGGATAAACAGATTAAACTTCACAGACACTGCTCACATGCAGCTCAAAAAGGAGGAAAAGGCCCAGTGAAAGGGGATGCTCCCAGCAGAGCTGAGCTCTGCTCTTAGAATCATACAATCCCAGCCTGGTTTGGGTTGGAAAGGGCCTTAAAGCTCATCTGGTTCCACAGGCAGGGACCCCTTCCACTAGCGTAGCTTGCTCCAAGCCCCTGTATCCGACCTGGCCTTGAACACAGCTTCTCTGGGCACCCTGTGCCAGCGCCTCAGCACCCTCACAGGGAAGAGCTTCTGCCTTATCTCCATCCTGAACTTCCCCTGTTTCAGTTTGAACCCATCACCCCTTGTCCTATCGCTACAGTCCCTGATGCAGACTTCTTCCCAAAGCAAATGTTCCCTCTCTCAGGGCTCTCCAACACATTCCTGCTGAGACCAAGCAGGAAAATCCCTTGGCTGGGTGGCCTAAATCAAACCCTGCCTCTTCCAAATGAGAAGGATATATAAATACATACATATGCGAGGAGGGGGGGAAGCTTCTCAGAGACATGTCGAGGCTGAGAAATGTTTCAGATTTGCTCATTGCTAAATCAATACCCATCAGCTGTTTGAAATTAAAGGCAAGATTAGGTCCTGGTTTTATACACGCTTTATTGTATTCCGAGAGCTTTCTACTCAGCCAGATAAATCTTCTTTAAGAGGATTAGGAAACTTTCATTATCTTTATCTAACCTGAACTAACACTAACTCTGAAAAATTAATCTAGAGGCCGGACAAAAGCCGGGAGCTGATGTAAAGCCACAAGGATACAGAGTGGAATCCACCACAGTACTACAGGGCTGCTGGTACCCAGATTCTGCCCAGCAGAGAAACTCTGCTTTGCAACCCAACAGGACCTGCTACACCAACCTCCAAAGCCCTTTGCAAAAGCCCTTTATGGCCGTGCAATGACTTTGAGCCTCTCATGCAAACTGTTCCCTCTCCCAAACTCACAGAGCCTCACGCTTTGTTTTCTGCCCTCCTAAAGCATCTTCATATGCATGCCCAGGAGCCTTGCTGACTGCTTCCCAAGCAACATGGTCCCAAGCAATGGAGGTGGGTCAAATTCCCAGCAGGACACACCAGACCCTATTTCAGTCCTTAGGTGAGCTCTGCTATACATGATGTCCATACAACACAGCGAGGCTGAGATGACACAAGTCATCATCCAGTCCTGGCATGGCCGGCACTGGTCCACATCCATTCCCACACCACTTGATCCCTGAAGCAATGGATGTTGGTCTGATTCCTACACCTCCATCACCAAGATGGCACTTCCAAACCCTTCCCAAGTCCATACAGCTTCCCATATCCAACAGTCAATGCAGCAACAGCATGAGTCACGTAAATACCTACCTTGCACAATGAGATGGACGCGTGAAGTCTTGGGGTGATTGTCTGTCTGCACGGAGCAGGTGTAGGGACCTTCGTCATAGACATCCACATTGTGTATCTTGATGCTGTACTGGGTCTTGGTGTTGGAGAGGATGACCACACGGTTGTCTATAGACCACTTGTCATTGCCGGCGTACAGGATGGTGCTGCGGTTCAACCACGCTACCCGTGTGACCCGGTCATCAACAGTACATCTGCAAAGGAAGAGACAAGATGGTCACAAACCTGGAGGAGATCACACAATGAGCGCCCCCATTCCCAAAAAGCAGACACGAGCACAACAGGAGCTCCCTATCATGGGCAGACATGGAGATGGCACACGCCGTGGCCATGCGACCCTGTCCCCATGTCCCACGTCATCACAGAAATGACAGGTCCACCAAAAAAACCATAGTTTTCTTTCATACAGAGCTGGAGAACCAGAGCCAAAAATCCTTTTTGCTTGATCTCCACATGCTACACAGACTTTCCATACCCATACAGTCCCAGAATCATTAGGGTTGGAAGGGACCTCTGGAGATCATCCAGTCCAGTCCCCTGTCACCCAGAGCAGGTTACACAGGAATGTGTCCATGGTGGGTTTGGATGTCTCCAGGTTAGGAAACTCCACAACCTCCCTGGGGAGCCTGTTCCCATGCTCTGCCACTCTAAATCTGCCCTTCTCTAGACTAACCAGGCCCAGCTCCTACAGTCTCTCCTCCAGACCCCTAAGCATCCTTGTGGCCTCACTGGACCCTCTCCGGTAGCTTTCTTACACTGAGAAGCCCCAAACTGGACACAGCACTCCAGGTGTGGCCTCAATAAGCTTTAGTAGAGGGGGAGGATCTCATCTCAGCCATGTCCACCTCCCCTCCTCAATCTACCCTTGCTCCATACCAAGACATCCAGATGAAGCTGTCAATGTGCTGACAGTTCAGCCTGTCAGCGTGGCCCTTGAGCCACCCCCAGGGTGACAGATACACCTGCTGCCGGGGCACAGGGGCCATAGTACACACAGGAAGAGGGGAAGAAGAGAAACAGCTGGAGCCAGTGCACAGGGAAGAGAAGAGAACATTTGGACAAGCAGCTGTAAATCCTGCAAGTGCCTTGAAAACACAACGCGGTTGTTGCTGCGATTTATTTCCTGCCTGTCTCCCACCCTCCCTGCTCTGAGACGCGGCAGCTCCGGCCCGTGGTGCTGACTTATGCTTGGCAAAGAACAGAGGGAAGGGAAGGGGGAAAAGGGAATTAAAATGTTCCTGCAGAACACTGCTTTTTCATTTCGTCTGATAGATTTTTCTCCATCTTGTTACTTGTGGCCTCTCTGCTGCTGCCACAGCAGCAAAACCACCAAGGATTTGGTTAAATGAAGAGCCCAGCACCTCTCAGGAGCTTCATCTTTCCCAACCAAGGACCACAGAAAGGAAACTTTCCCCTAGCAAACCATGAAAATCAGGCTTGATGTGAGCTTGTGCCAGCAGCTTTGTGCAGCCAAGACGCTAGGAAAAGGCACCTCCAGTCAATCAAAACCTCACAACAAGTCCCTTTCCACATGCCTGTAAATTCAGAGATGGGCTGGTGGGTTGTCCCTGTCCCCATCCCCACCACAGCACCTCTCCTGCAGGGGTTTCAGGGTGTTATATGCGTCCCTTGCTGGGATGGCAAAGCGTCACCTCGATCGATAGTATAAATCGGGTGGAGGGAAGGGGTGACACTTGGCATGTTTCAGGGTCCCTCCGGGCGCTGGCTTTGGAGCCACGAGCCATATATCCTCCTGCAAAGGAATAATGCTCCCCTTGCTGGAGCTGTACGTCTCCTCCAGCTGCATCACGTAGGGATGGTGGGAAAGATGGATTGCTCTCCACACCTGGAATGCCAGGAGCCTGCCCAGACCGCAGACGTGCCCCTGTTTCTGCAGCGATGCTGGCTCTGCTCTGCCGGAGCAAGCAGCATCCTTGTCTGGAAGCGGAGCCCTCCCTTTGTTCAAATTAACTGGGGGAGAGCTAAGCAGAGCCAAGTTAAGTTCGGCCCTGGGGGATTCCAGTCTAGTGGACTATTACTGCTGTCTCACTTCATTATAATGAATAATAAAGAGATACTTACACACGGCTTCTGTAAATTATTCATCATGTGCACTGAAAAATCAGGGCAGCAATATGTAGAACAGGCAACTTGCATGTCTGTGCTCACATAAATAGCCAGGCTACAGCCCTGCGAGGGGCTCTTGGGTTCCCTCATTAGGGGTGAAGCACATTGACAAGGGTTTAGAGTGAGAGGGATGAGGAGCTCGTGCCGTAACCAAACACATCCCTATGTCAACACATTTTGGGTGAGCTTCCCAGGGAAATGTGGGTGCTCGGGGACCCCTGAGGACTGGAGTCACTCATTTTGCATTCATAGCTCCCATTTTCAGCTCAGATCCCAAGTGCATGGGGGTGCCCATAACATGGGAGGACACACACAAGGAAGGGCAGGGACAGCATCACCCACCCTTACCCATAGCTCCCAGGGACTGGTACCAGCCTCAAAACCACTCGGAGTAAATGGGTAGGAGCAAATGGAGACTCCTACAGATTCATGCCAAGAGCAAGGACGTGAAGGCTCCTTCTCCCCATCCCTCAATTGCACTCTTCAATTGCTGCCACCCAATAACTAACGTGGGACTGAATCCCTCTGGCTCTGCTTGCTGAGCATCCTGCTCCTCTCCACCACAGCTTGGGTTATGCCCTGCAGCTGCAGGTGGTGAGGAACGAGACAACCCACCCTGCTTCTCAACCAGCCCTCCTCTGCCTCCTTGCAAGTTATCAGAACAGAGCCATCATCCATCAGCTGGCACAGAAAGGATTCAAAGGCAAATACACAACACCCAGAGGTGAGCAACACCCCTCTACCTTCTTTACCTAGCTTGGAGAATGATCTCCATTAGCTGCTAAGCTCCCTCACCTGCCGAGCCGTCTTAGCTACCTCTTTCCAATTGACCAGGATTATGATAATGTCTCCAGTAAGCAAACAGGTAAAGAGACTTCTGCAAAGTGTTTAGATAAAGCAGACAGGCTCTGACAAAGCTGGAGAATAAAGCGGGCCAGGAGGTTTTCCCTTGAAGGGATCTAATTAAGAACAAAGACAAACCCCCATTAACAGTCTCCTTAAGGCGCCACATCCATCTCCAGAAGAAACCCTGCCTCATGAGTCCAAAAAGGGACCAAAGACAATAAAGTGCCTGTCAGATGGGAGGGAAATAAACCTATCCTGGATCTGCAGTTCACCTGGAGAAAAACCATCAGCAAGGCAGGGGGAAGATTTTGGGACTGATATTGTCAGCCCAAACCCCGACACCCACCTTACACTAATTCTCTTCTACAGGTCTTTTTCATGTGATACCACCTAACACATCTGCTCCTCCATCTCTACCACACTCAGACCCTCTCTGCCCTTTCCCTTCCAAATACCTCCACAGCGTACTCAGTTTGAGATCATAGAATCCCAGACTGATCTGGGTTGGAAGGGACCTTAAAGCTCATCCAGTTCCAACCCCTGCCATGGACAGGGACCCCTGCCACTAGAGCAGCTTGCTCCAAGCCCCTGTGTCCAACCTGGCCTTGAACACTGCCAGGGATGGGGCAGCCACAGCTTCTCTGGGCACCCTGTGCCAGCGCCTCAGCACCCTCACAGGGAAGAGCTTCTGCCTAAGATGCTCTGACCTTGAGCAGAGACTTTTCACCACGTGCAGCCCTTTGGCTGCCTCCCACCATGACCTCTCTCTGCTACAGCAGCTTGTTGGGGTGCCTCAGATGCTGGCGATGCACACAGTGATACATGTGGCCTCCCGGAGATGCCACATCCCAAGACCCATCTTGATCCCCTCCCTCAGGGGGGCCAAGAGCTGCTGGAGTGATGAGGGCGATGAACCCGAACACAGCAGAACAAGAAGATGCACGAGGGAGGGAGCCGGGGGCCACCGGCGCAGCACCGCTTCCCCTCTAATTGCCCCAATTCCTCATCCTTAAATGCTAATTGTGAAGTTTGCCAAGGAATTCTTTCACTTAGTGTCAACAATACAAATAACTCCACTGACGCGCTCTTTGTGTTCGGCGCCACAAAGCGATCGGCTCCCTCCTCCTGGATCTATTAGGAGAGACCCCCGTGTCGTTCCCGCAGCGGGGTCCTGCCTGGCCCCATCAATGACACTGACAGCACTTCTCCTATGTGTTGGATGTGCCACCTTCATTCGCTGTTTTTCCCTGTCCCCGTCACAGACCTTTCTATCGCTGCTGCTTCAGCCGAGTTATGAGGGCAAAGCCTGGGGCTGCCCTCACCATCTGCCCCATGGTGAAGGAAATACAGCGTCCAACGTCAGCACAAGTTTTCCGGCACTAGTTTGGAAGGATAAATGGTGGGTGAAGAGTTGGAGGCATAAAGCAAGTCTTGCAACCCCCTCTCTGCAAGATATCCCAGAGGATGGAATGCTGGTGACCCCAAAATGTCAATGCATAACCCAAGCAGTCCAGGAGACCACTTCTTACCCCAAGCGTGGAGACTTCAGGGTGATGTTCGTGTTTGGATCAACCCCAAACCCTCCCCCTTCCTTATGCAAACCACAACGTTCTACTTGTAAATACTTCTACGGCCCTTCAGCCCCAAACTGCTTTTCTGTCCTGGAGGCAACGCTTCCTGTCAACATGACAAATGGAGATGCCAAAACCAGTCCCAAACTGGCTGGATGACCCACTTTTCAGTGGCTAAATTAGCTCACCCGCATCGGGAGCAAAGCCCCACAGCAGTGACGGGGTGTTGCTCCATCCTGGGAAGTTACCACCCAAAAGCACCTGTCACAGGGGCAGAGGGAACACCCCAGCACCCTTGTCTTTGAGAAGAAACTGTTAATGACAGTCACCTAATCCTAATGGGGTTTCTCTTTTCCTTCTGCTACTCGCCCCGACTACGGAGTTAACAGGCTCCGAATGCCTTTTATTCCAGGAAGCTGGAGCAAAGGCAGCCGAGATTTATTTGTAATCATTGGAAGTAAACACAAAAGAACAGAACCTGGCTGGGCTCCCACTTCGTTAAAGATGCAAATTAGAAGCGGGCCATCAACATGCGCCCGCTCCGCTAATCCTCTCCCAACAATGCGAGGCGTCACATCAGCTGCGGGGACAATGGCATCTGCAGCGTGTGACGGCGGGTCTCGAACAACAGCTCCCCCAGGGCAGGACTGTGCCGCTCGCCTTTCCCTCACTGTCATCCCTGGTATTTATTCTCCATGCAGAGGGCGGGAGGCACTTTGTCTTTATTCCCACTCCTTTCCACTGCCACCCTCTTTAAGGCACCCGCAGTATCTATTCTCCCACCTCCCCCATCCATTCCAGTGCTCGGATATGGGATGCCTCGCAGCATTCCCACACCATCCCAGCGCCCTGAGGGCAGAGGGGACCCAGGATGTGCCGTTTGGCATCACTCAGCATGACCACCTCCCATCCAGTCCTCACTGCTTGGTGATTCCCAACCTGCCACTGCACCCACGTCTCCCATAGGAAAACAGAAGACTGTGGGATGCTCAGGAAGCTTGGTTACCCTAAATTCTTTTTCTCTACCCTGTTTACATAGAATCATAGAAGCATAGAATGATTACAGTGGGAAAGGAACCTTGAGCTCATCCAGTTCCAGCTCCATGCCAGGGGCAGGGACACCTTCCGCTAGAGCACGATGCACCAAGCCCCTGTGTCCAACCTGGCCTTGAGCACTGCCAGGGATGGGGCAGCCACAGCTTCTCTGGGCACCCTGTGCCAGCGCCTCAGCACCCTCACAGTAAAGAATTTCTCCATCTAACCTAAACCTCCCCTGTTTCAGTTTGAACCCATTACTCCTTCTCCTATCACTACAGGCCCTTGTCAAAAGCCCCTCTCCAGCACCTTTGGTGGCCCCTTTAGGCACTGGAAGCTGCTCTAAGTTTCCCCTCTGGTTTGTCTGACGCTCCCAAGCACTAGAATAGAAGCTGCTCCCCGTGACAGATTCAAGCCCCAACTGATACATTAGAGGTTGCTAAATATAAAATATCCATCTGCAAAGATAATAAGCCTGCGAGGGCAGGGGCTGTCGAGTTGCTCCATTTCAGATAGTTTAATGGTGTTTTGGTCCATGACTGCAGCTCCCAGACATTAGACTGATAACAAGATGATGAGGAGGGCGGGAGCTGTCTACGCTCAGCATCCCAAGTCCAGACTTAACACTCTCTGTGCAGCCCTGACATCCATAGGATTTCGGTGGCCTCTGTGATGACCTGATGGATGCAAAGCATGGCCTGATGCTGGGCTGTGGCTGAGCTGAAGGTAACATTAATCTGGGGAAGGGTCTGCACCCCCTTTGGCCTCGAAGGCCCTGCATCCCATTTTGGGAATCATAGACCCAGGTACCACATCTTCTCCCCAAAGCCATTTGTGGGATACTCTGAATTAATGCTCCCCATGGAGCAAATCCAGAAAGCCCAGTCAACTCTGTTACAAGCTAAGCTTTTTGTTTCTTTCCTAAAGCCCTTCTTTCCCTCTTTATTGCTTTTCCTTCCACCTCGCGGGGACGCATGCAACCCTGACAACATCATTGTAATGGGAGGAGTGGTGTGATGGGGTGGGATGCTCGGCACACTCTGCTCTCAGCTCCCGCTTGATCTTCCCATTCTAAGTCCCTTGTTTGGGATACAACTCATCCATATCCTGACAACTCAGGAGCCGTCTGCAGCCCCAAGGGAGGTCGGAAGGCATTTGCTTAAGCCCTGATGGCTGACAGCAGTTACTAGCTTGAGAGAAATCTTCATAAGGAAATAGGAGATGGCAGCAAGAGAAATAAAGAGAACTCTGGATAGAGCAAATCAATGGAGGTGTTTTACAGCGCAGGTGGCGCTTAAATGCTAACATCAGAGTTGGTCGATGCTGCTGGCAACACCTGATCTACCAAATAGAGATGAAAATGAAGGCACTGAGTGGGAGCAGCCAGTCCAGGAAAACCGTGGACATGGGAAAAGGTGCAGCGAGGCATCTTTCCTTGCCCAAAATAGTACCCAAGTGACAGCACTCTCTCTCCAAAGTCTCCTGCACAGCAGGGCACCGATTTCCATCTTGCTCATGGCCACTGTGGGTTGAAGAAGGCTGGAACATTTCCAGCTCCTCTCCAAAGAGATGACTGATGCCTACAAGCATTTAAAGGATTCAAAGGATTGTTACCTGCCCTAGAAAACAGCACAGAGACCCTTCTTTTCACTGCCACATTCCCCTCTCCCTACACTGGGGCTCTGAACTACGCCCCAAAAAAGACCGAGAGACACCCACCAACCCCATCACCACCATTGAAGAATGCTGATTAAGGGCCACGATCCAGCAACATTCCCCCCATCCAGCACCAGCACAGCCCCATGCCTCAATCAGTGCCCCTGTATGGATTCAATCAGTGCTAATCTAACACACTGCAGCGCCTGCGCCATGGCTGATTTCTAGTGTTCTTCAATCAAAAGGAGAAGAACAGTGGAGTTTAGCCCTGACCATGCCTGCAAAGCCGAACCCGGAGCCCTCTACACCTCTGGTGGGGTTTGGGGTTGTTTTTTCCCCTTGCTATTGCTTTTTCCTAGTTTTTCATTGACTTTCCAAGCAAGAAGAGACAAAAATAGCCGCTCCTCTGTCACACTTAGGCATGTAGTTAACTACTGGTAATTAACACATGGCAATCCAAGGCTCCAACCGCTATGATTCAGGCATCCTCATGGGACTGGTGAGCACCTACATCTCAGCTGGGCAAGGAGATACCTAGGAGAAGGTAGATGCAGCTCCAGCAGTATCCCACAGTCACAAAAGAAGAAAGGATGATGATTAAAACACAGGCCAAGGGCATCTGTGACATAAGGAGCTCCTGTACACCCTGGGTAAAGCGACTTTACATCTGCCCCTGCCTTGTAGAGAGGGAAAACTGACCTAAAGCCACTCCAGGGTGACAACGCAGTGAGAGGGCTGGCAGAAGTGATCATGGTGACAACCCCACAATGGGTCCTTTAGATGGCACTCGGGGCTCTGGATGGAAACCTGCCCACGTCATCATTACACGTGGTCCTCACGCTCTTGGTCGCTGTGTCCAATTGAAGTCAGGAGGAAGGGAAACTCTTCTCCAGACCCCCCTAGTAATTCCACCTAAAATATATTTGTCATGAGACACCCAGTTCTATCTCTGCAGCTCTTCAGGGTAATGGAGAGGTTTCAGTCTTTGGAGGATAAGTCTCAGGCTCTTGGCTGCTTGCCCGGGAGGATTATTTTACATCAGGTTGAGTTCTGTAGTAATTATCTTCAAAACAGCTGGACTGCTGGATAAACTCACTGCATCTTAATGCACAATACAAGAGCAAATACAGCAAATTCAACTGCAACTGCAGACAGGCCTGACAGATAGGTGGGAAAACCACTCGGTGGTGTTTCAGACACCGAGGCTCGGGGCTTCTCATGCATTAGGGGTGAGGAGGCATTTTCTCATTTGAAATCAATTCAGCCTTCCTACAGGGACAGAGCAGAGGGGGAAAGGCGATGCCTGATGAAGATGTTTCACCCCCGAGCACAATGGAGGGAAAAAAGCACCGTTTTTATGACCCTTCCAGCTGAAAAATTAAGTGGTGCTTGATCCCAGTTGGAAAACTTGGTGTTTCACAGTGCCCTGAGCCTTCTATAAAAGCCCAAACCTTCCAAGCCCTCAGCTCCATGCTGCAATGCCAGTGGGCAGAAACGCAGGGAAGGAGGAGAGGAAAATCAGCTCCCTCCATCCATACCCCTCATACCTGGGCATCACTTCCAACACCTTATGTACCCTATCCCTGCGGGATGCAGCCAACAGACAAACTGAATCCCAAACAACTGACCAGGACATGAGCATCCTCGCCCCAATCGCTAAAGGAAAATAGAAAGGGAGAAATAAACCAGGTGCCTGCAGGCTGGTGCTGCAGATTTAGGTGTGGAACCCTCACAGGCAGAACTAACAACCACTCAAAAGAGGGAATTCTCCTGATGGAAGGTGAAGCCGTATTTCATGGCGAACACAGGGCAGCGCTCCTGCCAGACACGAGTGCTGTAAGTGACCTGGGTAAGCCATCAGCCCAAGATTAGAATTGCCAATTTGCAGAGATTTCACCAGCAATTAGGCAAAGTATAATAAGCCACCAGAGGAAATCCTCTGCTCACTGCCCCTAAGCCTTGAATGACCCCTTTCCTTTCCATCTATTAGGATGAAGGCTGGATGCTTTCCGCTACGGAGCTGGGCAACAGCTGCATGGCACCACCAGATAAAGAAATCATCACCAGGAATCCTAGAATCAACTGTGTTGGAAAAGACTCAACCATTCCCCAGCACTGTCAAGGTCACCACTAACCCAAGTCACTGAGGGCCTTGGCTACATGGTGTGTGAACTGTTCCAGGGATGGGGACTCCACCACTTCCAATGCCTGAGCACCCTCTGGGGCAGGAATTGTTCCTCAGCTCCATCTAAACCTGCCCTGGTGCAGCTTGAGGCCGTTTCCTCTTGTCCCATCCCTCGTTCCTTGGGAGCAGACCTGGCTCCATCCTCCTGTCAGGCAGTTGTAGGGAGCGATCAGGTCCCCATGAGCCTTCTCTTCTCCAGACTGAACCCCTCAGGTCCCTCAGCCATTCCCCATCACACTTGGGCTCCAGGTCCTTCTCTGGCCCCATTCCAGCACCTCAATGTCTCTCTCGTAGTGAGGGGCCCAAAACTGAGCACAGGATTCAAGGTGTGGCCTCACCAGTGCCCAGCACAGGACGATCACTGCCACGCTGGTGCTGATACAGAGATAACAACTGCCACCTGAAGACCTGTCCCTTCCCGAGCATCACTGAGGCCCGGATCCCAGCTACCCAACTCCCTTCAATTAGGGGGTTTATTTGTTTGAGTTGTCCACGAATATCCCAAATTACATTATCAGATCATAGTCCTGCTGCTGATTTATTCCTTCTTTGTTCTTCAAGTCTTCGTACATCTAAGCAATTAACCTCGCAAAGAGCTGGAGAACACATAATTATCCTCATTTGTCTAAACGTCACCAAGATGGCTGCCTTTCAATTAACCTTCTGGGAATGGAGGGAAGTTGGAGTGCTACAGTGATCATTTCCAACTTCAGCGGAGGATTTTTTTGCCTTTCCCTTAAAGTCGTTTAATTGAAATATTCAGATGATAAAATATAGCCCGCGAACTGTTCCTGCAGGTAACGGGATCAAGAGGGGGCTCGCAAGCGAGAAAGAAGTCAAATGAGGTACAGTAATATTCTATCAATATGTGGCACTTCCATCTAAAAATATCAAAGCACTTTGGTCTTATTAATGAAGGGAATTGGCACTCCCCTCCCTGGGCTGAGGGCTGAGATTTACATCACTTCTACACAGCATCGTTACCAGTGGGGAAACTGAGGCAGGGAACCAGCTTTGGTGCCTACAGGGATTCTGCTGGAACCATCCCATGAGCATCTCCTCTGCATCCCAACCCAGGAAAAAGTGGTTCCTGTCCAAATCAGCACAGGAAGATGTGGCCACAGCCCCGCAGCTTGGGCTATATGTTCCTATTAGCCCAAGCCCTGCTGAGGGAGCTTTTGCCACACTGCAGGAGTGAGGAATTCCTTCCTACCCATTGCCTTGCTAATAACTATGCATCACACCCACTGGGAAAGCACCAGGTCAAACCATGCACCAGCATTAAGCAACACACCAGCGGCGTCTGGCACACACAGGGAATATTTATACACACAAACATCTATGGGAAATAAACAAGCAAAGCCCCAAGTTCATCTCAGCTCCTCTCCGGTGACAAGCGTGGCTTCTTGATTCCTCCCGCTGCCACGGCTCTGCTCCCAGTGTGAAATCCAGCCCTTCAAATAGCAGTTTAGGATCCAGCACGTCGCTGAGCCTGGCTTTCTGCTTCCCACCCCCAGGGAATTGAGGTGGCCACCACAGGGCAAAACTTGCCCTCCCACAAGCTCAGCGGGTTGGGAGTGGTTGAGACGGAGCCACCACATGAAGGGCAACTAAGGCACTGAGAGATGGGGACGCACCGTAGAAACATAGAATGGTTTGGGTTGGAAAAGACCTCAGGATCATCCAGTTCCACCCCCTTGCTGCGGGCATGGACATGTCAAACTAGACCATGTCACCCAAGGCTACGTCCAACCTGGGCTTGGAGCAACCTGCTCTAGTGGAAGGTGTCCCTGCCTGCAGCAGGGCATTGGAACTGGATGGGTTTAAAGGTCCCTTCCAACCCAAACCATTCCATGATTCTACAGTTCTATAATAGCCCTGAGTTTATTCTCGGCACAGGCTGAGGGCGACATCATTTAAAAACAGCCCAGAGCCAAGGTACCTATCAATAAATCTTTGCTTTTGGCTCTTGGGCTTGACAGGAAACCTATACCTGGAGCAGGGAATTCAGACCGAGGGGGAGGCACGGATAAAGGCTCTGCTTTATGGACAGCCATTTGAATGTTTCCTTTGAGTAATGGCCCTTGCAAATTAGCACCCCAGCGGCCAGGAATACATATCGTGCCAAGGGCAGGCGGCTCCTGATCCAACATGGGTGATGTGGGCAAGCAGACCCTGAGGGGAGCTGGGATCCTGCACTCAGATTCTATCGCAGTGGGGATGATGAAGCAGCAAGAGGAGAGCTCAGGGGTGGATCTAAAGGAATGGTGAGGAAATGGAACTGAAATCAGTCCTGTGAGAGACCAGTGAGGGGCTAATGGGTGAAAGAGAGAGGACAGGGAGCATTCGGAGGGAACTGATACTGCAGTGGCATGGCATGGCACAGAGTCCCAGCCCATCATCCCACACCCGCATCCCCTTGTGCGATCAACACTATGGATGTCTGGGTCTCACCAGAGCTCCTCTGACCATCTGGGAATAACTGGAAAAGCTGGAGGTGCTTCCAATGCTGTAATTGCACTAGGGAGAAGGGGGGATGCTCTGGTGATGGAGAAAAGCAAGCCTGCAGCCAGCAGGGTCCAGCTTCTGCAGCACAAATGTGGTAGGAGAGATTGAACATCCCTGCATCCCGGAGAGGGCTGTCAGAGAGCAACAGAGAAGTAATGTGCAGCTGAACACGAGAGGGAGCTGAGGCCAGAGCACGCAAGGAGCACGGAGCAGAAAGCAGAGCCTACCTGCTCACCCTCCTTTTCTGACTCCATCTGTGTCCCTCCTTTCCTTCCTCACTCCCTTCCTTCCCCTCCATGCCTATGTGAAGCCAACATGCAGCACGTTCAGAGCACCCCAGGAACCTGCTGATGCATCCCCATCCTCAGCGTGCCACCTGCATTTCATTGCAAGGACTGCAAAGGATGGGTGGAGAGGGCTGAAAACCAGCTCAGAGCCTGGAGCAGGAGTTTGCATCCTCACTGCCAGACCAGATCCTGCTCTCAGCGGGTCACACACCAGAGCCCTGAACAGCCCCATGCCCATAGCATGAGTCCCTACGTCTCTCAGACAACAGGCAAGTTGCACTTTGGGAACGGGTGGCTCCTCCTGATGCTTCCACTCGCTCTGCCAAGTTCCAGCCATCCAGGACATGATGCAAAGAGACAGCTATGAACTCACTGGGAGAGGCAGGAGTTTCAGCACAGTATCGATAGCATTCCCGAGGCACGGAAGAAAGCCTGTGTGCCAGCCACTGGTGCATGCTTTTCCAGCCACTGAGATGCTTTAGGGTAAAAGGGAAGTAGCAGCCTTTCAAAGGTACCACACATGCTTCTCCATCCACACAGAGATGCTGCTGTTTCATACTCCACCATCTCCCTTCAGGGTTGGAGGTCAGACATCAGAGGTTTGCCTACAATCACTGAGCTAAACGAAACAACTTCCACTCTCCCTGGAGGTTCAGGGCAATCTCAGCCACTCAGGGACATCCCATTTCATTTATAGCTTCAAAGAGTGGCCAAAGCCTTCCTGGACAGTCAATCTGCGGTGCTGTCACACATTAAGGACCTGAGTAAGGGGAGCTGAGAGCTGTTCTGGGAAATCCCCAAGGCTGTTTTTACCCGGAACACTGAAATAAGTGGACGGTGATGCCTATGGAGCAGGGAGCCAGGCACAAGGCATGCAGGAATCATCTCCTCCTGGCAAAGCTGCCGACTCAAGGAGAAACATAACCCTCTCGATGAAGGGCTTGTCTAGTTTATTATAACATCGGCTTTAATTTATGCGCCTGCCTTTTATGATCGTTCTCTATCACTGTTCCTGGGGCTTATTTATAGAGGGCCATTAGCACTGAGAGCAAGCCCTGATGAGGGAGCATTTGCAGCGCTGTCAGGGGACCGGGATATAAGCGGAGCTGAGGAGGAGGAGGCAGCTCTCGCACGGGGCTGCGGCGAGTCCGCTCCCGAAAACCAAGCAGGATGATTTGATCTCGGAGCGCGCTACAACTTCATTTCCTGTGCCTGCAGCCTCTGCTGAATTCCCCAGCCCTAAATAAACTCGTTTCGAAGAGAGCCTCAGATCCGACCGTCTGCATTGAGCACAAAGGGGATGCAGGGAAAAGCCTTTAGATGGAGCGAGGGGAGAGCTGATGGGGTGAGGAGGGGGAAGGCAACATCAACTGCATTCAAGCGGTGCATCCCTGCCCACAACAACACTCCTTGCTGCCTGCATCCCAATCCTGTGCCTATCTCATCCTCTTCCAGCTAAAAGCAAAACGCCTGGAGGGCTGGCAAACACCCTGTGATATTCAGGGGATACCAAAAAATTCATCCCCATTTCACCACCGATTCATCCCTATTTCCAAACACCACACTCCAAACTCCAGCTCAACCCAGATAAGGCACAATCCTACGTTGGGAATTAAAGCCTAAATGAATTATTAATTAGAGGCACAGGAAGGGTGCAGCCCACCCCCAAAATACACTGATGTACAGGGGAAAAATACACTGGTTAACACACAGCTAAGGAGGTAGGTGGGTCTGTTGGCAGCCAGAGATGCTGTAAAATGAATTTGTATGATCAAAGCCTTCCCATACAGTTCGCAGGTAATTTGTGACGAGAACAAAAGCTTTAAATTCATCCACTAAATTATTCACTACAAATCGTCCTCCCGGCTCTGGAGCTTGTGTCCTTCAAGCTGGTGGAGGTGGTGATTACATCCCTTCAGTGCATGGGGAGGCCTAGGGGAAGCGGCTGCAGAAAAGACAGAGCCACTGATCCAACATCAGCGATTGATTTACAGAGAGGACTTGGGAGAGGAGAGAATCACCCTCAGGACAGAAGAAACTTCAAGCTCAAACCGTCCCATCCAGGGGCTTTCTGTGTTTTTTTGCGTGGTTTTGGCCTTTTTTTGTGCCTTTCCTTTCTTTTTCCGCACCAAGCTCCCACTGCAGGCGGAATAGATGATGCTGAATTATTTTGGAATATGCTGAGAATGCCCTGCTTGGCCAAGCGAAGCCTCATAAATCATTCCTTTGCTCCCACCCCCTTTCCTGTTCTTGATCTCTCTTTCAAGCTGTATAATGCTCATGAAGCCCGTCACCTTGGCACCATAAGGCACAACCTTCTGCCAAGGGGACAAGACTGGGGGAGATGGATGGCACCAAAAAGGAGGCACTCGGGCTGTTAACAAGGTCCCTTCTTCCCAGCAACCAGGTTTGGAACTCACCTGAAGCTCCAAACATGGAGCCAAGCGGTGCCAAGGAGCTGGAGCCAGGCATTGTTCCAGCTCACATCCCGCTCCAAGTGCCAGCAGGTAGCTCAGCACTTGTTGCTCTGCTGCCTTTCCTCCAGAGTCCCTCTTAAGGGTACAGCACATCCTCCTGTGCTGTTGCTCATCAATGGCTCCTCGAAGAGTCAGGCTCACATCAGGCATGGTGCTGTCAGCTGGCTCCTTGCACCACAACTAAAATCACACTTTTCCCTACAAACCCCAAAGCTGAAAAGTGAATAGGGCTTAAACCCTACATTCAGAGGCCTTCCAGGCTTGGGAAGCTACTGACAAGAAGGATCAACGAGAAGCTAAGACTAAACCCCGTTCTCTCCCTGGCTCACAACACATCAGAAAGAAGTGGCCACAGCTTGGCCCTGAGCTGGTCTGGGGGGGGTCTCATCCAGGCATTCCAGAGGGGGAGGCAGGATGAGGAAAGAGTCACCTGAAGGCACCCTGGAAGGCAGGAGGGAGCCCCATCACCCATCAGTACTTGGAGACGACGGATGCGCAGAGGGATGCAGGATGGGACTCTGGGTATCAAGGGGCAGCATCGCTCTCCGCCTCCATCTTCACACCCACAAGTGGGGTTTGTGGTGGGTTTTTCCCTCAATACCCTTCTGCCCTCCTTAGGAAAACACTAACAAAACACGAGTAATATAAGCCTCAGCAGCCACCCTTGCCTCTCCAGAGACTGAGGTTTACAACACTGGTGCTGTTTATCGTTCACTGCTTTGCATACCAGATGTGAGGCTCATCCTGAACAGCCTGACTTTAAAGCCCCTTGGTTATACCATAGATGGAGCTGCTATTTTAGACAAGACAGACAGGAAACAACAACAAAACCTAAAGCAGAAATGGGGGGGGGGGGGGGAGGAATTTGGTGACAAAAATCCATCCTGAGACATTTCTCTTTGGTTTTTAACCAGCAGGAAGGTCAAAAAGCCAAGCGGGGCTTCAAGTGCTTGGTGACCACAGGTCCCAGTAGCCCAGGGGCTGGATGGGAGCTGCCAGGGTGCAGGGAGCTGCAGGGACCTGATGCTGGGCTGAGGGGATGCTCTACCTGGATGTGCACATCACCACCTCTCACACAACAGCCCCTTTGGCATGCAATTCCCACCTTTTCCATCGGGACCTCTGCTGACATCAAAGTCCCTTCAAGCCAGACCAAGTCATCCAGGCAGGGCCCACGGTACCCAATATTTCATCCCCAGTACCCCTGAAGGGCTAAGGAACATGCGGCCGCGCTCCATAAACCCACCATTAGCGATCCCCTGATGGAGATGGATTCTCATTTGCAAATGATTAAAACCCAATTAACGGTGGGAGGGAGGTACTGGAGGCTCTGCAGAGGAGCCGTGCAAATGAGGAGTTATCAGGACCTTCAGTGTCCTAAGCACCTGTCAATTCTTAGTTGAAACAAGTGCATTAGCCTTGTCCAATATCCATCTAACCTTTCCACTCTCCCTTGCTCTGTTTCCCTGGCAACCATTTAAAAGTGCTGGAAAAAGGCACAGCTGCTTTCAGAAAGAAAGAAAAGGAAAAGGAGCCAGGGAGGGGGGGGGGAAGCAATATGTTCTTTTAAGGGGTGTGTGTGTGCTTGTTCCCTCTTTCCCCCTCCTTCTCCTGGTCTCTTCTTAAGGTACCTTTAGGTGTTTGCCCTGCTTGGCTCCTTGGAGGGCAACAAGCAAGGTGGGGATGGCCATGTCACCCCCCATTCCCATTGGATGGGCAGATGATCCATGATCTGTTGAAGAAAACCACTCAGGACTGCACAGGGATGGAGAGGAGCAAACCCAAGAACCGGCTCGAGTGTAATAAGCTGCTGAAAGGGGAGATGCTGCCCCCAGATGACCTGCTCCTACAGACAGGGGAGCTATGCACAACCTGCACTGCTCTCCAGAGAAGTACAAACATACAGCTGGGTATTTCGTGGTGCTTCCTGTCACCCTCTGAGCAGAACAGCAACTTGAAGCTGCCACTAAACCCTCACCTGCTGCCTTCTAAAGAGGGTTTTCATTCCCCACCTTGCCTTTTCTCCCTGCTCCTGCCTGCCTGGGCATCGTCTCCCAGCACATCTGTACCGAGTGGCATTTGTCCTTACACCTTTGGCAACGGCAATGAAAGGAGCTGTCATAAAAGCCAGAGGAGGGAGGATGGCTCCCAAAGCCTGTCCCCACTGAGATCTCCCGTCTCCGCAAGCAAATGCTAGGGAAGGGCTGGAAACACATCCTCTTTCCCAGAGGTGAGCCAGCACCCGGAGCAGCCCATTTTGGGCAAGGAGGATGTAGTGGAAAAAGAGAGAAGGGTTTTCTGGGTGCTTCATGAGATGGGGAAGTGGGACAGGAGAGCCCAGCACCTCTTGACACCTTTGTGGCACTGCCACAGAGGGGGAGCTGCTTTGGTCTTGGAAAGCACTTGGTAGTCTCGTTTAAGGGGAAGGAGAAGAGTCCTAAAAGAGCACAGCCCCAGGGGACATGTCCATAGGCAATCAAGCTTCATTAGCTCTGCTGCTTGCCCATCAGCTTGCTTTACACAGCCAGGAACTCCTAATAACTCTGTATCCCCTCGGCATCACAGCATGTGCCTCCTCAGCACAACCCCAACCAGCCCCAAAACCAGCAGCAGGGGTTGAGGACCACACCATAGCGAGGAGGAGCGCAGCAGCATCCTCATCACACAGGGCTTGAGGAGGAGAAAGAGGCTGTAGTGGAGCGGGTAAGAGCTCAATTGCATTCATGGTTTGAAGCACGTCTTAAGCAGAGGGAGGGGAGAAGGAAATAAGTCATTAAACAACAGAGAATAGGGAAAAAAAACAAACCCAAGAGGAAATATCCACCCTAATGTAATGTTCCACACACACTGGGCACCCAAACAGCCACTCTTTGTCAGGAACCTTATTTCCAAGAAGCACTTACAGGCTTTCATCAACACATTATACTATTAATCAAGCCTCATAATGCAGAGTGATTTGCATGCCAACAAATATATTTACACTGTAAATTGTTTGTTGAGAAGCCTCAGAGAAATATGCAATTCACTGCTATTGAACTTGGGTAGCAGGGAGAAAAAAAAAGCGAAGTATAAACTCCCTGTAGAGTTGGTTCCTTCTGGTTTTGGCAACACAAGTTATTAGTATGCATTCTCATTTCCACGTGGGCTTTTGCTTGCAGCCATTTAGCTGGAGCACGGCACTTGGTGATGGAAAGGCTTAGTGAGGTCCTCGGTGCTAAATCCAGGCCACTGTCTTCTCAATGAGAGAGATGCAGCCACTGGGAAACCTGCCCAGCACAAGCCAAAACACCACGTCAAAGAGTCAAAGCACTGGTACTGTTACCCATAGGGGACTATGCACAACCCTTGGAGTGACTCTGGGCTACTTAAGCCCCTCTGGGGTTTGTACTTCCCTGGGCACGTGAATCAAAGCTGAGTGACCCTAGGGAAGTCCTGCTCCCATGGGGAGGAAGATGGTCACAGCACAGGGACCCAAGCGGCTTTGAAGGTGATGGGCACAGCTCCCAATGCACACAGCCCCCACCCAAACACCTGAGGAAAGGCAGCATCATGATGTATTACAGAAGACCATGGAAGGGACCTTCCCCTCCTTCCTCTCCTGCTGTTTTGTCCCCTTCCATCCTGCTCTCCCCACCACAGCATGCGGGTAACCCCACAACTCCACGCTGGGTGTAAATGAGCGTGTGCCACGCTCCCCATCCAGCCTCCCGTCTCGCTGCCTGCCTGGGGCTCTGGGGTTGGGAAGGATGATTAGCAAAGGTGTTAGAGGAGAATTAAACAGAGTATTCTGCGGTGCCTGTCTAAGCTGCTGAAGAGCAGATTAGTAGGAGGCATTGATCTCCTGGTTCAGAGATCTTCTAAAGAGCCAGGCGGAAAAATAATGGGAAGGAGGAGGGGGAAAGCTAATTAACACTTCCAGGGCAGCCAGCTCTCCATGTGGAGCTGATACAAACAGCCTAGATAGAAGGTGCCCTGCTCCCCAGAGTAAGTGGGGTTTGTTCACCCCTGTGTGTCCAGCGGGAAGGAAACAGGATGCAGGTTGAGCACAGAGGGAGGGGAGATGACAGGGAGCAGTGTTGCCCCACGCCACAGATCCCCACTGTGATCCCCGCGGGCCAGGACGGGATGCAGCATCCCTCCACAGGCTGCTCTCACATGGGTACCGCTGGCTTTGGCTGCTGCCGTTGTGCGACTGAAACACAAAAGGAAGCAAGACGTGCTTCCTGCATCCCACTAGTTATCCTGCTTCCTGGTTCACAGCTATTTGGGGATGACACTAATGGTATGTTGGTTCACACGCTTCCGAAACCCACCACGAGGCCAGAGTTTCATCCCCAGGAAGAGCAGGGAAATGATGTGAAAGCACAAGGAAGCATTTCGGCGGAGCAGAGAACATCACGGGAATAAACTTTGCAGGTCCATCAGGTAGTTTGATCTGTTTACATTTAATACTTCACTTCTCTCCGTGTGCCAAGTGCAAGCTCCTAATCCCTGCTCAGTAATTACCAACATTAGAGGAGCAGAGCACAGTAGCTAATGCATACACAACCACTTCCCTACCCCTCTCTGCACCACAATATTAAGGCCACTGCAAATGCCTTCAAGCTCTCTGCTCGCAGTGATTGCCTTACAAAAACATCAGGGAAAGAGAAAGAGGGTGGTTGGGGGGTGAAGGGGCATTTGATTTGATAAAATCATAAAGAGCAGTGCATCCTGCAGAGGAAGAATCTCCGAGAGATAAATGTCAGCTTTATGAACAATTGAGCTGCTCTATACTCGCCCGAAATTGCTCTTTAAGGTCAGCGCTTTAAGTACTCCCTTGGGCAAATGGAGCTCAGGACAAGTGGGGAGTGGAGAACAGCAGCTCTTCTGTCACCAAAACAGGACCCAGGCATGGCACTGGGGTGAGAAGCCATGGCCCCAAGGGGTGGCTGCCCATATGATCATGGAATCATAGAATCCCAGACTGGTTTGGGTTGGAAAGGAACTTAAGATCATCCACTTCCAACCCCTTGCCATGGGCAGGGACACCTCACACTAGACCATGTCATCAGATGTGGTGACAGGAGGTCTGAGCCCATAGCCACAAACCCAGGGGTGCCTCTGCTCCTTCTGACTGCCCTCCAGGGATGACACCACATAAGCGGATCCATAGGGAGCTAGAAAGCAGCTCAGGGCATAAATCAGAGCAAGAAGGAGCTGGGGAAGTGATCTTGCAAAGGTTACAGCAAACAGCCTTGGTAGGAAGCAGCAAGGATGATCGCTAATGTAAGTTGTTTTATATTCCTCTGGGATGGTGCCCTGATGGGCCATATGGTCTTCTCTTGACCCTTAAATCTTCTTATGCCCTTCTAACAGCAGCGATCGCTGTTGCTGGCTCCCATTCCTTGTTATTCTTGGCACTGGGAGGCCGGGATTGCGAGGCAGCTCAACCCCGTAATGAGATGCATCAGATGGAGACCATCTGGAAGGAGCATCCAACTTTAACCTTGAGGGTTACTTGGAAAAGGACCTTCAGCCAGCAAAACAGCCTTCCCACCGACAACCAGCCCTGTCTCCAACGCTCCCTGCAACACTCCATGTCTTGGGAGCCGTCAACCTCCAAAGAGCTCAGCACTAAGCCTCTCACGCTTGATGTCTACAGGACGGGTTGTCCATCTGCTCCCTGCCAAGCCACCATGTCCTCACATGGTGGGAAAGTGCTCGAGCAGGGCCAGGAAAGTGCCTGCAGGCACTCAGGGGAAGCAGGGAGCAGACAGGAATAAATCAATTACCCAATGTTTCTCAGCCAGAAAGGCAGGAGGGAGCTTGGAGGAAGAGCCAGCTCCAATGTGGAAGCTGCAGGGATGGCTCTATCTACTGGCATTTTGGACATTCCTTGTCTTTCCCTTCACCTCTTGCTCCCAAATTCCATTTGTTAATAGCTAATCCTTTGCATTTCCATTTTCCCATCTATTTAAGGGCTCTCTGTGCAACTAATGGACATTCTGACAACATCTTTGCCGTGCATCCCAAAGGAGATGAACTTTGCCATTAGCAGGAAACTCACTTCCCAAAAAACTCCGAGGCTTCTGCCTTTGTTTCCATCCCACTGGATGGAAACCATTAAGGAGGAAAACTGTTAAAATGCAGAAAACCTTCACATAAAACACAAGTTTCTGAGACCAGAACCTGCTCTGGGTGGATACAAACAGTTCCCAACGTGCTCTTGCGTCTGAGGGCAAAAAAGCGAGAGGGATTTGTGCCACTGGCTTTAGGACCCCAATTTCATGGAGCAAAGCCCTAAAGCAACTCAAAGCCTGTACTGAAAGCCTTGGAAAACCTGTAACTTTAACCGTTTGTTCAAGTGCTTTGCTCAGTTGTGTCTTTGTTTTCTCCAAGTTTTAATGAAGAACAAAAAAGAGGTATTGGGAAGTTTAGGAAGGGGGAAAATTCATTTGAATGGAAACCGAGAAGCGAAATCCTCACCACGGCTTTCAAAAGCCCACCATAAATGATTTTCTTTGCTGGTGGTGGGTGAAACACCTCATCAGAGCCGCGATACTTGCCTTGAAATGCCTCTGCAGAGCTCCCCTGAAGTCCTTCCCCGTAGCATGGCTGTACACAAGCGGTTCTTTTAGCAAAGAGCTTGTGCCAGGGTGGAACAAGAGCACCTTTGATCCCTTCACTGCCTCTCAAAAAGCCAGGCTTTGCTGACAAAGAAATCTCTACCCAGCCTAAGTACATCCCCCCAGACACTGCTTCAAATCATCCACAAAGGATCATGCAAATGGTTTCATAAGCAACATCCCCCCTGAGATGCTCTGAGTCATTAAAAGAGTCGAAGCGAACCAAGAGGCACAGACAGGTCCACACATCTCGAAGAGAAAGCCAGCAGGCTCCGAGAAGATCCCAGATGCTCCTCAAAGCATCTACAAACTCTTCAATTCCACAGCCAGGCTCAGACCCAACAAGATGAAGGTGCTGTCAGACGACTTTGCTCCCACCCCTAGGGCTTGCACAGTGATGATTTCCTCTCTTGCCCTATATAAATCTATCAGATGTTGTCGGACAACCCGAGCTGGCTTCTAGCGGAAGAAAAAGCCTCTCCTTCTGCAACCATCCATCTTGTATTTGTCCACTAAAGAAGATTTAAGCCTTCCTCCAAAGCGCCTCGTGCCAGCCAAGACCTCAGAAGAGGACACTGCATCCTCCACCACAGACACATGGGGAAGAAGTGATTTGGGCAACAGGGGCTTGCCAAGAGAAGGGCAAACTACAGAGATAAGGAGAAGAACCACAGCTTCAGAGGAAACCCCCTACTCCCAACCCAGATTCTCCACTGTACAGAGTCCCCTCTAGATGCTCTTTGGGCCAGATTAACATCAAGAATGGCCACAAAGCTCCTCACAGCCCTAAGAAAGCTCCTGGAGCAGTGCAAAAACAGGCTGGGACTTCCCAACCTTTCCTGCTTGTGTTGCAACATCCTCATCCCCACGAGTCCTCATGGGATGAAGGTGCTTTCGACAGATGTGGTGCTGGTAACAAGGAGCCACACAGGGAGAGCATGAGCCACCCCGCTGTGTTATTAATACATGAACTTTGGCACTGCCCTCCCACACTGCCTGCTGATTTTTATACCATCTTGCATAATTAATCTGTCAACATTCTCTGACGAGGTATAAATATTAATAATAGGATCACACAGTCGGCTGTTCCTTTTAACATTCCAACTCGGGGAAGATAAATCGTGCACTTAATCTCTGCAAGCTTTGAAGAGTGCGTTAAAAAGGGAGAAAACAGATAATCACAACAACAAAAGAGAGAAGATACAGTTGATTTTGCAACAGGATTCCCTGCTTTTCCCTGAGTCTTCCCTCCCTTTATCTCTGCCTCTTCCCTTCATTCTCTTCTCCTGCAGGTCGGAATGTTGGCTCAACTCTTGTGAGAGCGATAGCAGGGAGAGGTGGTGAAAGGCAACCAGGGTGCAAGGTCTCCCTCCCCAGGCCCAAAGCATGGGGCTGTGTGGTGGGACCTTTGCTAGGTTAAGTCCTCCCAGTAGCCCTGCATGGATTCAGAAGGCAAAAAAGGCCAGAAAGGGCTTTAAAAATCCATACAAAGGGGAAAGGAAGGGCAGAAAAGCGCATCCCCACTGAGTTTGGCAGCTGCTTTCAGTGCCCAAAACCCAAGCCAGGTTTAAGGTTGCAGATACCAGCTAAACCTATAGGAATAGGAAGTTCAAAGCACCACCAGCTTTGCAAATGTCTTTAAAAACACAATTCAGGAGGCCTCAATGCATCTCTGTGCATTGGAAGGCAACAGTCTGGAAACACAAGAGTTGTCTATGGTAGGACACAGAGTTTCTAAGCACTTTGCCACATACACATCCTCACAGACCCTTCCTTAGACAGAAGGATGCTAAGTCTCCTGCCTGAAGAAAGCCTGTGGCACACAGATCTCAAAGACAGCCTCCAAATGAGCATCTCCCAGCCTCTCATCTCCAAGCTCTGATGTGGAAAGCTCCCCTCTCCTGTTCATTCTGAGCTGCAAGACATAGATAACGCTCCTGTCCACCCTGCTGCAGCCCCACCATCCCAAGACTTCCCATCCCAAGACTGCCCCATGCTACTTTCCCAGTATTATTCATCTCCAGTTGAGATGTTGCCTCTTGCTGAGCTTTTTCTTCTCCATGAGACAAAAAGCACTCTCTGCCCATGGTGTGCATAACACCTCATGAGCCATGGGAGCTCCTTTCTCCTCCATGCCCGCTTTGCCCCACTCAGGTGCTTTATCTAACCCCACTTTTCTCTTTGAAAGAGGAGAAAAGGGAGGAAAAGCGCCAGCACCAACCCAGCTCTGCATTACAAGTACAGCCCAGTGGTGGTAAACTACTTCCCTCACTACTCCAGTCACTTTGTTTTACAGAGTACCAAAATGAAAGGGATACTTCAGATTAAAAGATTCATTTAATGGTCTGATTAATGCATTCCAAACAGACAGGGACTGTTCTGAGCATCTCTCTTAGCTCTTAACCTTTCCAGCTTGGAGGGGGCTTTTTGTGCCTGTAAGTGAGGATGTGTTTTCATTTCATATTCAGCGCCTGCTGCGCTCTCTCTGGGTTGGATCATGTGGCTTCTCTTCCTCACGTGGAGAGGGGACCAAAACGCTGCTGCAGATAAGCAGAGGAGCTGGTAAACAAGAAGGGCGAAAGCAGGAGGCCTCACCTGAAGGTCCACACGCGCCATGGGCAATTACCCCATTCACCCTGGTTCAGTTCACAACATTAATTAGCTCTGAATGCTGCTGATCTGTATTACTCATGAGCTAATGAGCAGAAGAAGCTGCTACTCCGAAGGCGAGCGCAACAGGGGCCACAGGCAAGTTTCCAGCCTGCAGGGAAACAAAGGACCCCAACCCTGGTTGATTCCCAACAAGATGCCTCGCCGAGCCAGGAATGGGGCTGGGACTTTGAGCATAGAGGTTATGGGAAGGAGAGCCCTCCTGCAGGGATGGTAAAGCAGGAGGAGAAGCTGGGATATTGTTCCTAAGATTTTGGAGACCTTATTAAAGAGTAAGTGCCCCGTGCCCAATCTTCATGGGTACTGTAGAGCAGCTGTGCTTACACACATGGTCCTTGGGCCACCACACGCAGGGCAGCACGGCCAGAATGCTAGGGCTCATACAGACACTAAGGTTCTGCTGCCCTCAGCTGCACTAACACCCCTGGTGCTTTCTGCTCCTCCAAGGAGACCTGCAGAATGACCCACATGAGCTGTGGGCATACATCATGACCAAAGAGATGGTTTCCAAGATCAGCACACAGTCCAGACATAACGGAGGTTCAGCTACCAGTTGGCAAAGGCCATCTCTAATCGCTATCTCTGAGATTCAGGGTGGGGGACCTATTGCATTCCAAGGTATCCTTCTGCAAGCTTTGATCTGTTTCCCTCTCTCCTCTCAAGTTATGAAGACAGATTTCTCCTCTGACTGAAACATAAGGACCGCGTTGTCAGGAGGAGATGGGACAATGACAAAGAGGTGCATTAGCACCACCGCACCACCAGTGAGAGCGAAGGGCTCGTGTCAAGCCCTGTATCAGAGAAACACAACGTCTCACCCTCACTTCTGCCAACCACCACACAGCCCATACACACGATGTGGCATCAACCCTGGGGAACAACAAGCTCAGCAGAGTGATGAGGAGATGATCCCCCCGCCCTGCTCAAGCAGCAGGCGAGGAGGAGATGAAGAGGCATTTAATTTCCACCTGACGTGCTATCACTTACATAAGATCACAGCTTCTGGTCTTGATTCCACTCCTTCCCCTCCTCTAGGATGGCAGAGAAACATCACTGCTCACTTCAAGTGAAGCAGGAAGTTCAGCCACAGCATCTGCTAAGAGTACTACATGTCTAGTGCTATACTAGGAGATTGCTCTAACTGTGGGTTGCTTTGTGCCCTGCCACCATCACAACCAGAGCTGCTCCAGTTCAAGGGGACTGTAATGGGTTCACACACGGGGTATGGTGAGTGAGGGGTTAGTTGAGGCCCACTTAACACAAAAGGGTTGATTTGGGGTTGCATGGACCTGGCACATCAGGCAGTGCCACTACTCTCTTATGTACTCTCTTGAACATGGTGGTATTTCCACATCCAGTCTATGGGGCTGCAATTAATTCCATCTAATTGCTCCATCTTTGCCTGTTTTATGCCATTACACCAGTCCAGACACTACGTTATTCCCCCGCATCCCAATTCTGCCATCCACAAATGAAACCAACGCCAAGAAACCGGCTGCCCAGCCAGAAAATCATTTCATTTCATTCACCTTTTTATTATTTTTCACCCATATGCTCATATTCTATAGATCCCCCTTTTGCTGGTTAATAGGCAGAGGGAAAAGGAGAGAATAAATCTGGAGGCTTTGCTTCCATGCACTTTCCCCTCCTTGTTTTAGCACTGCACAGATGTGTCCCACATCAGGGTCTCTTGACAAAAGCAGCCTTTTTCTGCTGGGAAGGAAATCTTTCTCTGAGTTCTAATCCCAGATTTCTTCAGGTTTCCCACAGCTCTTCCTGTGCTAGAGCACAAGAGAGGGTATATCCTCAGGGCTATCCCAGCACACCGGTCTGCCTCGAGCGGTCACCCAGCCTCGCACATCTACAGCAATGGCACAAGAATGGAAATTGCCATTAACAGGAGGAAATAACTTGCAGGAACTTCTCCAGTCAAAGTCCCATGAGGTTGAAGGAGCCCACAATTAGAGCCAAAATATGGCGTTGTACCTAGAAGAGGATGTAACTCTGCTAAAACACTATGGGTAAACCACATGCAGACTCCACTGAAGACACAAAACCTTAAGCGCCAGGGACTGCAGACCATTAGGGCCTGGACATAGGGCAAGGAGAAAGGAGCTGCCTTCAGCCATCACATTAAAGAGGCATCCCAGTCAAAACAGCACAAGCCCAAGACTCAGCACTAGGATATGTGACTACTTTTTGGCTCCTCCTGCTTGTTTTCTCCCTGGGTCTCAATTGACTCATGTGAAAAATGGGGATAATAATAGCCATCTAACAGCAGCAGTCTTAGAAGTATTAGCTCTGCTGAAGCAGGTGAGCTGTCTCAGCTTACAGAAGCAACCCTGCTAGCATTTCCTGAGCCTGAGTTCTGTTTGTCTGCCCTTAACAATAAATCACCAGCTTGTTCCTGCTCTGTGATAGTCAGGGAGTCAGGGTAGTGGTCATCTAGCAAATCCCTCCTCAAGCATCAACTACTGAATATTGCAGCACTGGGAGAGGGATGAGTGGACTGGGGCTTGCTCTGCTTCTCCCTCAGGCTTCCTTATAGGAGGAGCACCATATGCTCAAAGAGAAAAGCCAAGAAACCTCTTGCTACAGATGAAGAGCAAAGGAGCACACCTTCGGAGAGGACTCCAAAACTCCAGAGGCTGTCCTTGCTCCAGCCAGTGCCACAAACTGGGTTCATGTGTATGAAGGGATGGCTAGGAATCAGCCAAGAATCCCAGGAGTATTTGCAAGCCTAATGGAGCAATTCCTGCCTTTCTCCATGCTTAAACCCTGATATTCCTGAGCCACGTCTTCTCTGGAGCCGCAGGGATCGGTGCTGGCACCAACCCCTTCCGCAAGACGAGCTAATGTGCATTATTTGCTAAAATCACTTTGACATTAATTAGCAGGAATCTCACTGGCAAAGGCTCACACTGTGCAGCAGATGTGCTGTGGGCTCCCAGCTCCTTCTTCCCTCCCTGCCTCCTGGATGGGAGGAAGAGCTGGAGTCACGGAGTCGGTGTAATGCATCCAGGAAGACTGCGTCAAGAGGGACTGTCAGCACCGGTGCCAAGCAGAGCCGGCCTCCCAGCAGCAGGCTGCATTCATTCTAAAAGAGACAGGCTGGGAAAGAGGCAAATGTCACCCACGACAGACAAGGCAGAAGCAGGGGGTGGCTGGCACCAGGGCTCTCCTTTTCCCATGGGAAATGCCAGCATGGGATGTGGCCATTTGACTTCCCCCACAAAGTGGGTAGTGAGCGATCGAAGCACTTGTCTGAAAGCACCGGTTCCCTCCAGAACACCCGCTTCAGATTCAAGCCAGGAAGCTCAATTCCTCATCCTCTGTGCTCGATAAACCCTGGTCCATAAAATTTATTGCATGCTTCTCGATGACAACTGGCAGGACAAAACACCCCGATGCTGGAGTCGCGTCGCTTGTAGACAGCCTTTACAGATGGCATCGCCACGGCTGATTTACAGGAGACAAGAGGCAGGCCAGACCTGTATGCTGGGAAAAATCCCATACCTGGCTGGGAAGAACCCCTTCCTCTCCGTGCTCCATCTTGCTGGCTTCTTTGTGACAAGTGCCCTACTCTGCAGGTCAACTCCAGCATGTCCAGAGGCTTTGGAGGACCAGAGCTTGCTCGCAGCTGCTTGTACCAGGGTGTACACTGCTACTTAGCCCATGTCCACCCATCCGTATGTGTGAATCATACATAACATAGGACGTGAGGCAGATGGAGGACAGTGATGGCAGGAAAAACTCTCTCTAATCCCAGGAATGATGCATTAGAACCTTGCTGGTACCCTTTCTAATTGACCATGAAAAGGAGTTGGACGGTCAGTGCCAAGCAAAGTTTTTGCTCTCTTTGGGACCAAGAGGAGGCAAGAGAGATGCTGCTGATGGTAAAAGACAGAATGAAACAGAGCATCCACCAACCCTGAGAAAACGGAAAGGACTTGAGATAACCAAGATATCAGCTGTGCAGGACGAGGCACAGACAGGTCTAGAGGGAGAATCAAAACATAAGAGCGTGTGGAAGGTCAGCACTGAAGAACACAGGACTAATGCACTGGAAGACACAGATCCTTCTCTCTCATCCGCACCAAACTCACCTTGACAGAAGCAAGGGCCGTGTGAGCAGAATGACACCTCTGCCACACTCTGTCCTCTCCTGAAAGCTTATGAGAGACTCACAGAATCATAGAACCAAGCAGGTTGGAAAAAACTTTAAGATCATCAAGTCCAACCATTCCACAGCACTGCCAAGGTCACCACTAACCCATGGCACTGAGGGCCTTGTCTACACAGTGTCTGAATACTTCCAGGCACGGTGATTCCAGCACTGCCCTGGGCAGCCTGTTCCAATGCCTGATCACCCTCTATTAGCAAACAACAATCACAATACAACTTAATTTCACAGCAGGTAAGGACTCAAATCACTTGGTGTCCCTACATGAGCTGATCACAGAGTGGTCTCCAGCAGACTGGGTTGGCAATGGGTGTCTGTGGTTGCCTCAATCCATCCTCACCCTTTTGTTCTCCATGGCACAGGGGCTCAAGGGCTGCAGGAATGGGAGAAAGGAAGGGAAATGCAAGGTAAAAACCATACCATGGGGAATGGAGTGACAGAGTTCCAACGAGCCATGTTTGTCTTATTAATGCGAGTAAGAACCAGGTGCCTCCCTGCCTGTCAAGTGCATTTGTCTCTGGTCCCTGGAATGTTCATTATTCATTATTCACCCAGTGTGGACAGCAACAGGAGAGCGAGGTTCTGTCTAATCCCCTCCTGATAATGTATTTGTGATAAGCATGACGGAGCCGGCGCTACCGACCGGATTCACATTTCCACTGGATAAAGTGGCATTTACAGGATGCAGGCGCCTCGAATTGAGATTAGGGAGATAAAGGGAGGTGCAGGACAACGAGTCCCAAGGGCATGAGGGTCTGGGGACTCGGGGGACATCCACGCTGCTGCCTCGCCGTGTGGGCAGGGATGCCCACATGTAATAACCACACACAGCCTTACTGAGGATGACAAATAAGCAGCAAAGGCATTGAAAGAGTCTTGGGTAGACTCTCGTCTCATCCAACCTAGGTCTCCCATCTATGACACAGAGTTCCAAAGAGCAGAGGCCATAAATAACACCCCTCAAGACCCAATTCGGAGCTCCAGAAGTACATTGTGCTTAGAAGGAGAGTTAATTCAGCAGCTGCCCAGGGTCCATGTCCACCAGCAATTATCATGCCTCGGATCAACCTCATTGACTCCAATACTACCACGGTACAAAGCTACAGCAATGGGCTATTAATATTTATCAGGCTTCATATGAGGAAAAATGGCTTGTATGGCATGTTCTGTGTAATTTATGTCATGTATTTGAACAGTGGGTCATGGCAGAAGCCAGATAACAATAACCTTGTCAGCTAGTAGGATTTATAGCCTGGTTAAGATACATATAAAGGTACCTGTGTTATTGCAGCCTGTAAGCATTTCAAGTGTGAAAACTCTAAAGAAGAGGTATAGGTGCCAGAGGGCTAAAACTGGGGCTATTTGAGAGAAAGAGAGAGAATTTAGGTCAAGTATAAATGTAGAAAAGGTTCTTGATGCCAAGTTCTACAGGGCTGTGCAACCATCTCCTGGGAGGAAAGAAGAGATGCTCCATTGTTTTTAACATCTCAAACTAGATTGGATGGAGGATTAAATATTACATATGGTAGAGAGGAGCTTGCATGCTAGCAAGGGGATAGACTAAAGCACAAAATGCCGATGGGAAGATGACACAGCCTTTCCATCCTACTCCACAAACAGCTCCCTGCACATATACCAAGCCGGATCTGCTGATTTTTGGTGACACAGACAAGTTTGTAATGCTTTCTACTCCTGTCAACTCAGTCAACGCAGGCAGGAAGAAGGGAGCTGGAGCCACCCGACTGCTGCAGGACGAACAACAGTATCGCCATCAGAAGCATGGGCTTTGCAATCCCACAGGAGACAAGCTATGGATAAAGACCATATTTCAGCTAGAAGAAACCAGCTTGACTTTCAGATCCCAGCCTGGGCTGGCAGCAGATCTTATTTGCCTCATCCAGAGCCAAAATGCAAACCTGCTAAGGCTCTGGGTGTGTGAATATTGGACTCTGTTTCCCTGGCAGATGGGGAACATGCCTAAAGAACCCGAGATTCAGCTGCTACCAACGTCATTACAAGACAGCACGTCAGCACATCAGGTCTCAGCCTGAAGCCAAGTGATGTACATGGATTTACCCAGCCAAGGCTAAAGCATTTCTACACCTAACACCTAATGACCTTTTCCAATCCAAAATCTCCATGCAAATGCCAAGGACCTCCAGGAAGAAAGGAGATGAAGACTAGCCGGTCCCAGAATACAAGAGCATCCGTGCAGTCTCTCACAACTCCCAGCAGCTGAGAAGCACAACGTACCTCCCTCTGCACAGTGATCATAACTATTGCAACAGCAGCTCTTTAACAGCTTCCCCCACTAACAAGCTGCTCTTGTTTTCATGTTTTGGAATGGCTTAATCCTGTCTATGATAACATCCCCAACAAGCGAGTGCATTAAACTGTGACAGCTTTTCACTGACCTAAGCAATTGCATTGTGAAAACGCCATTAGCGGCTCTCTCTTCTTCATCTAATCCCCCATCCCCTCCCTCTGCCTTTTCCGTGGCCAGTAAGAGCTATGCTCAATATACCACTATTAAATTACCCTTAGAAATACTCTCCTCCAAGAAAATCAATGCACATGTGTTTGAACACTTGTCACAAATAGATCAACTGGGCAATCAAACATATATTATCTCACCCGAGGTCTAAATAAATAACAGGGCCACATGTTGATGCTGTGTTCCCGTGGCTAGTAAACCTCCTGGGCTGCTTCCCACTCCATCTAAACCTACTCCAACAGGGATGCCCCATCCTCTGAAGAAGGCACACGGGGGAAGGATCAAGCCCAATGCACCAAGGCTCGTTGCACCCTAGCACCTGGCTGCACGGAGGCTGCTGCATGGGTTTCCTTTCCTTGTTTTTCAAACCAATTTCCTTCCTGCTGCTGGTATTTACTGCTCTGGGTACCAGCGGGATTGTTATCCTGCATGTCAGCATCCCTATATAAAGGGCTGTCACTGATGGTTTGTAAAGGGAACACAGACCCAGGTCTAGAGTGCCTGATAAATAGATCGGGAGCATTAAAATCTGTTCCTGCTGCAAAAGACAGTTGCTGTGACTCTTTTAACATCATTTTCTCACTTCTTTTTACCCACCCTTCCTCTTTTTTTCCTTGGTCAAATCAGGACAGAGAGGGATTTCTCGCCGGCTAATTAAAGCCCCACATGTTAATGAACTCCCAACACTTAACAGTGTCTGCAGCCCCACAGGAAATTAATAAGAGCTTTAATCATGAAGAGACTTGAAAGGTCAGTGCCTGCTATGGGTCTCCAAACACAGACGGCAACAGAATCATATCATAACTTAAAAACACCCCGCTGAGAAACCACGGGGCTGAGGCCAGGCACAGAATAACAGGCAGAAAATGAGAGGTGTGGCTGCGGTGACAGAGGAAGCAGGACAGGAGAGGCTGGAATCACACACTTTGCCTTTGTCCTCTAGTTAACCTGCCCTACCTTTGTTATCTCTTTTCTTTCCCCAGTGCAAGGCCAGATTACACGTGATGGATCTGCTCCAGAGTAACCCTTTACCAACCTGCCAGCTCATCTCGTGACCTTCCTCTCCATCTGCTTGCTAAACAAGCTCTCCCTTGATTTCCCTTCCCACCTAGTTAGGGGCATTATTCTAAAGCCTCTTTCAAGATAGTACAAGGTATGTAGATAAATTGCTATTGTAAGCAGATGCTCCAGATGGACCAATTACTGAATTAATCCATAACACCTACCTGGCTACAGTAGCTAGTTATTTACAGCAGTCACAGAAGCACATGCATAATCTATTCACAGTATTAAAGCTCAGCATCGCAAGCACCAGCTCCATTAGGTATTTTTAACCCAGCCCCAGTTAAACTCAAGTGCTTGCAGGACTTCAGCTCAAGGAGCATTTCCCAAGTAAAGGATAGCTTGGAGCAAGTGCTTCTGGGGCCAGACAACACAGCCCCAATGAATGAATGGACTTGAGGACCCTCAAAGTGGACACGCACAGGAGAGATGACTGTGCCTGAGCTTAGCACCTGCACACAGCTCCTCCTTGCTTTTCCAAAGCCCTCCAAGAGGCTCCAGCAGCATTTCCCTCTGCTGCTCTCCCCAGTTTCTGACCTCTGAACCCACAAGAGTGTGATTTTCTACTTGATTGATCGTAAAAGCTTCAGCTACTCTAATCACAGATCAATGGCCTGCTCTGCGGAGAGGAAATCATCCTCCGTGGGGTTTATCATCCCTGCAAACTCCTGCTGTCCTCTCACTCCTCTACCTCTTTAACCCCTTGCTTCAGTCTCCAGTTGGTTCTCCTCAGGATGGGCTGAGGAGGGAAGCCATTCCCCCAGGACATACAAGTGACAGCTCCCAGCACCCTCACTGACACATTTAACCCATCAAGGTCCTGCCTTCAACAGAAGCCTCTTGCCCTTATAACCCCTGACAACAAGCTGGTTGCTATCCCAAAACCAAGGAGGGACAAGGCCAGAAATGAATCCGAGCAGACACCAAACTTCCCTGCAGGCTGGAAACAGAAACTAGAGGAGCAGGGAATTTGGCAACCAAATCTGGCCTAGCTATGGGCCAAAACGACCTCCTGCAAGGCTCATACCCAAAAGTGAGCTATCAGACTCAGCACACCACATCTCCAGAACACATTCAAAGAGCCCTACACTCCAGAGGCCTTTCCATCTTTAGGTTTACGAGCTCAATCCCGAGAGGGAAGGAGCCCCCAGCACTAAAGAGGCTCAAAGACTCAGCAATGCACAGCCCAAGAGAAAACCCAGTGTTGCGACGGCATCAGATAGGCACTTCAGACACCCTCCTGCTTGCAGGCACACAGCAAGTGCTTCTTCCCTCAAGTTCAAAGCCTCTTCCCTTTGGGCAGGTTATAATTGAGCACCGTGACGTTCCCCACATCAGCAGCTCTCAGAGATGCAGTGCCGGACGAGACCCATCATCGCTCCCGGTTCTCTCCGGCAATTCCTCAGTCTCATTTTGACTTGCAGTTCCTCATCCCCCCTTGGGATTTAGCCCCATCTACAGAGATAATTGGAAACACACCCTCGGCATCCTCCTCCTGTCAGGAGCCAGCTGTCTGATGCTTTAAAGACAATCTTCCCTGCTTCTCTCCCCACAAAAGCTTCCGAGATGCTGGCAAGATGAGCGTTAAGGGGAGCAGGATGAGACAGCCCCTCTCCCTTCCCAAATATCTCAACCTCAGCTTTCCCCTTCATTCCCAGCCAGATTTCATCTGACAGCACTTTAAAAAGCAGGATGAGAAAGCACCATCGGAGCAATAAGGCGATCACAGTCCCTCAACAGCCATAGCCGAGGATGCAATAACTGCATCCACTGCTCCCCCTCTGGCTTTGGCCTCGCCACAACCCATCCTCCTCTGAGTGACCTCCATCCCCACACTGCCTGATACCCCCAGCATCCCCATTCTTGTTATAGTTTGATTATATTGCATTATATGCTGCTGCACCAGGAGCATCTAAGCCCATGGGAGATGAAGGCAGCAAACTGCCCCAGAAAGAGCCAGTAGCATCCCTCCTTTCCGGAGACAAGGAATGTCTTCCCTGCACTGCCAGCAGCACCAGCCTCCCAAAGAATCAGTATATATATATATATACACACAGAGATACATATATAAATATATATATAAAAAGAAGAACGACCCACTTAATGAGCTCTGATCCCCTCCTTGTAAAGAGTGGGAAATTATCTGCGAGTCTAGGAATATCTTCATTAAAAATGCATTTAGCTGTGGAGCGCTCCGAAAAGAGAGACCTGGAATACATGAAAGATTAGCCCCAGATTGCTGATTGGGCTCTTTCACATCGTTATGGTAATTAGGCTCGCAGGGCTGTTGTGCTGACTCGGCCACTTTGCCTTTGTCTGGGATTTAAGGTGGATTTTCCCCCTGTTCCTCACCCCCTTCTCCCTCCCCACCAGTTCTTCCCTCTCTGCTTGTGTCGGGCACTACCTTAGGCTCATCAATACGCTAAGTGCCATGATCTGAGGCACCCTCTGCCAACCCCAGCCCTGCCTCGCATGGAGGAGAGAGAAGGAATTAATGACAATTATGAGGTGTGAGTGGCTATTCCAACTCTCAATCTGATTGTCATTGAAACCAAATGAAAATGCAGCTGATTATTAAAGCAGGGAATAAACAAACAGTCATTTGCCCTTGTCCTTCCAAACATGCTGCCCCATTCCCATGTCTTTGGACCCAGGGGAGCTTGCCTAGGTCATGGCTCCAGCAGACAAACCCTGACCTTGCTCCAGTTGGGTTGGAGGGGTGTCCCCCGTCCCCCCGCTGTGTTATTTGAAAGGGAAATCCTGCTCAGGACATCCAGGCTGAGAAGCTGGAATGAGAAGAGTGCATTCAGCTGAGGTGTGAGGGGAAAGGGAACAACATAGCTGTTTAATGGCAACACCAAGAAAAGGCCAGTAACCTGCAGGACAACGGTGCCAGGAGCAGGCTGTACCTGCATCTTATTCCCCCAGGCTACAGCAGAATAACCTCTCCCTTTGGTCTTAACTCAGGATCCCCACACAACAAGGTCCTCCAATGCTCATCAGCTTCTGAGACTCAACCAAGACTGTTGTTATAGAAGAGCCAAAGCAGGACATCAGCAGCGGCTTCCAAAAACCCTACTTGCCACCAAGTGCTGAAGTACCTCTGGGACAGAGAGGAATTTGAGATGCAGCAGCCAAATATAGCCAGCCCAGGAAGCAGGGAATACAACCAACTGCCTCCTCCCTCCTAAAACAAGCCCAAGCTTCTCCACTGCCACCATCCTGGATGATTTCCTATTCTGGGATGACCCCAAGCCAGTGCCACCCCATATTATCACTCACTAATCCCAGCCACAAAGCCCTCTAACCCCACTGCTCAGCCTCTTATCTCTCACTCCCCTATCCATCCACCTTTGGTTTCAGCTGGTGTTTGGCTAATCCAGCCCCAAACCCAGCAAATCTCAATGGAACCACTGGCCTTGTATTAACCTTACAGCATGGGGACAGGTTTGGAGACCTTCCAGATGTGAGTTGAGCTTCTGACTCAGAATAATAACAGACAGTAACAATCATAAATTCATCTTCTCATCCATCTCTCCTTCATACATGTATTAATGTGTTTCTATAGACCCTCTGAACTCTCTCTCTGCTCTATCCATCCATTTACCCCCTGGCACGTCCTTTAATTACCCAACCATTAGGTTTCCTCTTGCCTGGCTCCACATTTTATACCCTGCAGTGGGGAATAACACTCTTAAACCAGCAGCGTACCATGGGGGAAGAGTTTAGGCTCCAAACCACCACCAGGCACAGGAGAAAGCCAAGCCACAGCTGCCATAAGGACTGCACCTTTGGAAAGCCACCCTGGTCCTCTCATCCCCTTCTGCAAGGTCTCCATCATCTCCAAGGCGAATAAGGCAGAGCAAGCAAGGAAGATGCAACGGAGAGTGGGGTTGGGAAACCAGGGTGGGCGCTGAAACAGCATCTGTCTTCAGAGCAGATGAAGCTTTCTTCCAGCCCCCAGAGTCAGCATTCGTGGCCAAAAAGCAGAGTAGAGGCTCTCTGTGAACACCACCACCACAAATAAACCCAAGCACCAGCGGGATGACAGCTGTAATGAACCAGCGCATACGTCCCACTCGGGGGCTTCGCAGAGGCTGTTCAGCTGCTGCTGACTGATGACATTTGGATGTCAGCGAGACAGTTTTCCACAGGAAATCTGCCGAGCAGCCAGTTTGAAGACACCCCCTCTGCTTCCCTTAGTAATTACTTCCTAAGCATTGCATCACAGCAGCTTCATTTGCTGCGCGCCCATCTAGCAGCACCACGGCACGTCCATACTCATGAAAAGACCTCACAAAACCACCTCTCCCAGACTCCCATCCCCACCATGTATTTGCCTACGGTGCCATAGCACTTTCTGATGCTTACTAGCAGAGATTGCTATTCCTAAATATCTAACCTTGATCTTCCCCACAGCAGATTAATCTGATTCCTTCCTGTTGTGTCTCGCGGTGGACACGGAGAGCGATCGATCGGTCTGTTTTCTCTAACAACTTGTGACACATGAGATCACATCTCCCTCCTTTGACTTCAAGAAGCACTTGGAGGGTTGCTGGAAGCACCCAGCAAGGAGAGGAGCTGATCTGCATATCTGCTGCCTCCCTCCCCTGCTGCTTTCTGAGTTATGTTGGGGGCGGGGGGCTGAAGTCCCTCAGCTGAAAGGATACAGGGTGGGAAAGGATGCAGGAACTAACATCCAACAGACTACATGGACATTTCTAGCTAGGGCAATAGGAATCATGGAATGGTTTCTGTTGGAAGGGACCTTAAAGCTCACCCACTTCCATGGGTAGGGACCCCTTCCATTGGAGCAGCTTGCTCCAAGCCCCTGTGTCCAACCTGGACTTGAACACTGCCAGGGATGGGGCAGCCACAGCTTCTCTGGGCACCCTGTGCCAGCGCCTCAGCACCCTCACAGGGAAGAGCTTCTGCCTAAGAGCTCATCTCAGTCTCCCCTCTGGCAGGTTAAAGCCTTTCCCTTTGCCCTGTCCTTACAGGCCTTTGTAAAGACTTCATAAAGCAGTTTTTAAGCTCCCTGTACGCACACACACCTGCATCTCCTTCCACCCTTGCAGTTCTCTTATGGGATGCCCCATATGTGGGTGCCACCTGCTCCCAGTAAGGTCTATGCGGAAGCTGGGTGCTAGGGAGAGGTGCCACCCATCAGTACCATCACAGGGACAGGGATGCCACAACAACAACTGCAGTGCTGCTATTTATACCCTGAGGGAGTGACGAGCACCAGCAGCAAGGGAGACAGCGCGATGGTGAGCAGCAGGAGCTTCGTCACCAAAAGGTATTTTTAGAGCATGGGGGGGCACGTGTGAATCCTCTTCCCTCATGAAGGAGGGTTTTCATTTGCCTCCTCCCTTCCCTAAGCACAGCACTGGGTTCCAACACGGTGATGCTGCTCCGTGCCACCAGCATTAAGCCCCTGCCTAGCAGCTTACCCGTGCTCATAACAGCAAAAGGGGCAATTCCAATCCAAAAAATTCCAATCCGGAGTTCCTCTCACCCCTCTGCCCATGAAACAAAGCCAGGGGTGGCAACTGCAGTGCTTACACTGCTAACGGTACCTTGCTCTCCACTAGCAGAGCTGGACCCAATGTGTCACACTGATGGGTGCTGCCCCTTCAGCTGGCAGCAGGAGCCGGGTGCATGTGTGAGAACCCAGTTAGAAACCATCTCCCCCTGAAGGCGAGGAACCAGCCTTTATAAGTCCCCAGGTGAGAGGCCAGCCCTTCCATCATGGCTTAATCCCAGGCAGGAGCTGCTCTTTGCAGGTACATTAACACAGCTGTGTCAACTTCCAGGTGAATCAGCTGGGCTCCATCACACACATCAACAGACTCAGCACTGCCATCTCCTCTCCTGCTCAGATTTATTTTAATTGCAAGATGCAAATAGCCTTCTCACTCCTTTTCCTACCCACATCCATCCGCAAATAGCTCTCAGAGCTTCTACTCTTGCATTCCCAACTATTTTAGCACTCTTCTCTCCTCTTTCCCACCTCGCCCTGTTCCAGATCCGGGCTCAGATTGGCAGAAGGGACCAACAAGGCAGAAATGAGATGGGGCTTGGTCACAGCAGCCACTTTTTCAGGGACCAGAGCATCTAAAAGCTGGGCTCTTTCTGACCGAGACCTCAAAAATAGCTCCTCCATGATGCCAGCACCTGCCTTTCCTTGTGCTGGACCCGTGGGATGGAAGCTGGACTTTCAGAGTCTACCTTATTCCCCCTGAATATCTCAGCCCCGCATTCAAGATGCTGGATGCTCAATAGTTTCTCTCCATATGGAAAACTGCTTGCCCAGCAGCTCTGAACACCAGGCTGTGTCTTCAGGGACCTAAGATGGGTACAGGCATGGAGGATTCTAGGAGGGAATAACTCCACAGGTGTAACCAGCCACATCAAACCACCCCAAAGGGGCTCCTGCGTCTCAGTCACCCTCGGGTAAGCACCTGCCAGCGCTTAGCTCCTGCTGAATCCATCAGCGCTTCCTGACTGCATTCAGATACACAGGAGCCGTTTCAAACTTGTCCTTGGCCACCTCTTACAAGCAACAAATTAATACCAGCAATCAATCATTAATCAGAGCTCTCCTCCAGCTCGCAGGGAAGGGGGCTGAAGCAGGCCAGGCTTTGCTCCCGTTTATGTCAGACAAATGCAAGCCCGTGGAGCCACTCCAGATCTACACAGCGCAACAGACAGCAAAGCAGGGCTGGGCACTCAATCACGCAGCACCCGAAGCCAAGCACAGCAGTGAGCAGCCCGGCATCTGGGCTGCCTTTGAGTGACTCCAGCAAGAAGGCTATTAGCAAAGAGAAAAGGGAAGGAGAAAGTACACCAGTGGTTAAGAGAATGGAAGCCTTAGATATGGCTTTTCCCATTATAGTTTGTTAATGACTTGCCATTGTCCTCCCAACATGTGAGGAGAGGAGGATGGAGGACACAATCTCGCTGGCTGATTGCAGAGGTGGTCTGGACTTGCCACACAAACCCCTCCATTGTCATTAAAAGCTGCTATTTCCCTTTTCTTACAAAGACAATTAAATCTGCTCTGTCAGGAATTGCATTTCCCCTTCAATATACACACATACATACATAGATACAGGTAGATTTTAAATGCAATTATTGGGAGAATGAGACCTAGCCTCATTCCACAGGCATTTAAAAAGGAATCCCATCATTCCAGAGTGGATAGATCCTTTTAATGTGGCCATCCAGCCTCATCCACCTGCTGCAGAGCTATTTCTTCCACTCTTAAAGCCACAGCTGGACTGACACCGTGCCCACCATGAGTTATGTGAGCTGTAATCCAACCGAGGCTACTAACCCGCTTCTTTGTGCCACCAGCTAGAGATCTGTACTGTGAAACTCCTGATCCATGCACTGTGAAACTCCTGATCTTATGATTTCTAGCGGCTCTCTTCAGGGACCACACAGCACATTACTGCCACAGACAACAGACCTGCTCGTAAACTGCTCTGCCTGCATGTGCTGAGAGGAGAGAGCTGGCTTTTATGGGCTACGCCACCTCCCAGCTATTTGTAGCTACTGTAAAAACCATGCGGCAGCCACCTGGATATGGGCGCAAGAGGAATTTGGGGCAGATTTGAAAGCAAACATCTCTGATCTCAGCCCAGAAACCAAGCACATCCTGGGCTGTATCTGAGAGTGTGAGCAGCAGCTCAGGGAGGGGATCCTGCCCCTCCTCTGCGCTCTGTGAGACCACCCCTGCAGCCCTGATCCAGCTCTGGGGCAGCAGCACAAGAGGGACGTGGAGCTGTTGGAGCGAGGCCAGAGGAGGCCATGGGGATGCTGTGAGGGCTGGAGCAGCTCTGCTCTGGGGCCAGGCTGAGAGAGCTGGGCTGGGGCAGCCTGGAGAAGAGAAGGCTCCTGAAGGAGAGACCTGAGAGCAGCTCCAGTGCCTAAAGGGGCTGCAGGAAACCTGGAGAGGGGCTTTGGACAAGGGATGTAGGGACAGGACAAGGGGAATGGCTTTAACCTGCCCAAGGGGAGACTGAGATGAGCTCTTAGGCAGAAGCTCTTCCCTGGGAGGGTGCTGAGGTGCTGGCCCAGGGTGCCCAGAGAAGCTGCGGCTGCCCCATCCCTGGCAGTGTTCAAGGCCAGGTTGGACACAGGGGCTTGGAGCAAGCTGCTCCAGTGGAAGGTGTCCCTGCCCGTGGCAGGGGTTGGAACTGGATGAGCTTTAAGGTCCCTTTCAACCCAAACCAAAACCTCCTAGGAGGATGAATGGCCAGCACCAGTCACAGAGCACACACCAGATGCTCTGCTGACCCCACCCTCACCATGTTCAGTGTGGTTTTATCTGTCCACCCTGGCCATGAGGAGCTCCAGCAGCATCAACCCACTGCATAGCCTAAGTGCACCTCAGTCCCTGTAGACTCCTGGAAGCAGCCACATGGCTGCCTTTAATAACTTTGCCATCAGGTTTCAATTGCCACTGCAAAAGGGTCCTAAAACTGTGTTGCTTTCTAATTAAATCCATACAAATGCCAGCTTGGCATTAATTTACTGCAAAATTAGTGTGAGGCTACAGAGGGTTATAGCAAGAAACTTGCCCACACTGAACTACCAGCTGACCTTGGGAATTATCTCCCCAAACCCTCCCTTGCCCTGGATCAGACCCAGCTATTCTTCGAGGCACCACATGCAAATATTGTTGTTTTGCAATTATTTGGCACGGAAACAGAAGCTAATTAAAGCCTAACTGAAATCAAATCATTTCCAATTCTACTGCCTTCCATCACCTCTTGGATCAAAGGTTCCTCGTCTCACGGACTGCTCGTCCTCCATCCTGCTCTGTGCCTTAGCTCTGCAAACAGCGTGCGTGCCATTGTGTCTGCAATGGGTTTGGGGGGTGAAAGAGGAATGGGGGGACAAGGAAAGCCTTAAGGGAGAGGGATAAATATGAAGCAAAGGGGTCCAGTGGGGTGTGCAAGGAGTAAACTGGCAGCACAAACAGCCTTGGTTTTGCCCTTAAAAGCGAGGAAAACAGGACTGATCATCTACATAATTCAAGCAGAGGTGGCAGAAATGGCTTCCTGATATAGCTGCGCCTCAGCCACCAAATATAGAACTGGACACACTGTATAAAACCCAATTACTAGTGTGAAAACCTCTCTCAGACATACACACTTGAGACTGTATTAACTCCAGCAACACAGTATATCTTGTCATGCCAATAAAGTTCTTGACACTGAAACTGAGAGGAGGGAGAGCATCCCTATGCACATGGGCACTATGGGTAGACAGCAACGAATGCAGAACAGCAGCTGATTGTATCAAGCCAGTTGAAGCTGCCTGATGCATTTGTCCTAGTGTTTTATCCTTTCTTTCCTCAACGACTTCACAGCTCAGCAGGAGTTATCGGAGTAATAATTAAAAGAAGCCAACCAAGTTTATAAATAAAATGAGACACAAAGAAAGAAAGAAGCCCACGTGGTGTGTAGAGGTGGCTAAGCTGCCACACTGAGGTCTTTGGAGAGAATTCCCTCCTGATTATTCTACATTTATCCGTTTGTGGATATTGGATGCTCCAATCTTGGCTCCATGCACAACCAACAGCATCCCCTGGTGATGCCCACAAGCGCAGGGATGGGGAATCGCTGCAGCCAACCCCGCTTTCTGGACTTCAGAGGTGATGTGGGATAGGAGCTGTTACAAACCATTGCTCAAGTAGTGCTTGGAGCCAGCTCCCACCTGAAGCACTGCTAACAAAGTCTGCTGCTCCTTAGGTTTCACACCAGAGAAGCTTCTTCATTATTAATCCTCACAAGAGGTTGCTGAGGATCACACTGATCAAATGATATCTACGTTAGCGGGAACACAGCAGAGCTGTCACTACATTACACAGCTCTTTTTCCCTCTCAATATTCACTGTAGCTTAAGGGCTAAACAAACTCGGTTTGGGGAAGGAATAGAGAGTGGAAACCTTTTGCTGGGGAAGCTGTGTGGGGTTGGGATACAGGGAGGCAGAGGCTCAGACCCAGCCCTAGCCAGGAGGATGCTGGCCAGCATCAATGATAGACACAAGCCCACAGCAGCAACTTGCCCCTCTTCTATGATGCAGAGGTCAGAGGCAGCTCCTGGAAAACAAATTCCCCTCTCCAAGCTCAGGGGGAGACCCCAGTGGTCAAGGGAGAGATGCTATAGGAGGGGATGAGGACTCCTGAGTACCACCTCTGCTGTGTTGCTACGAGGGATGCACAGCACCAGAGGGAAGAAGTAACAGCTGCCTCCAGATGTGGGGAGACTCAAACTGCTCAGTATATGGGAGCATTCATGTCATTCACTCCCAAACAACCTTTCCCCTAACACCCATCACCCACACATCCATGTGTCACAAGCTGGAGGCAGTGGATGTCCCCTCGCATTGCCAAAGTGGCCTGGCCTTTGGGACAGAGAGCTGAATGGGTTTTAACATCTTCAATCCAACCCACAGAATCAACCAGGTAGGAAAAGACCTTGGAGATCATCAAGTCCAACCTTTGCCCCAACACTGCCAAGGCCACCACTAACCCATGGCACTGAGGGCCTCATCTACAGGGTTTCTGACCACTTCCAGGAACGGTGATTCCACAATCAAGTGGGGAGCAAGGGAACAAATCCAACACAAAACCTGGGGGGGGGGCAGGTATAATTAAAAATGAATTAATTAAAGGAAAACCAAGGGGGGACATAAGGCTTTGCACTAAGACAAGCAGAGGTCTGCTCTGCCCCTCGAAGCACTGGCAAAATACTTCCCATCCTTTCATGCTCTTGGGGGAAGATGATGGTTCTTCATATTAATGCTAAGTGTCAGTGTATCAATTTCAGACTCTCAGAGAGTTGAGATGAAACATGTGCCAAGGTCAGGGCTGCAAGGCTTAAGTGTATCTACTGTCATCCACATAATAGCGCACGGATTCATTTCTATCATTTTTATCTCTCTTCTTTTTTAATAACCCTATAGTGAGGAGATAATTCCCCATTAATACATTATAGAAGCAGCTTAATGGAAAAAAAAGTGGGGGGCTGCCTTTCTTCCCTGACTTACAAGCGGCGCATACAGAAAGCTGGGGCTTGAGGTTGCCTGTTCTCTTCGGGTTTGAACTGAAAAAAGCTTTTCCATAGTTGACTTCCCTCTTTTTTCCACATTTCCCTCAGACAAAACCAGGATCTACAGCTCTGCCTCATTAGAGGTCCCCCCAAAGTGGAGGTTTTTCTAAGCCATTATTTCACAGGGCTGGGTTGAACAAGAACATTTCACTCACAAGGTTTTCTCCCCCCTCCAAAATCAGTAGAAAAGGAGGTGACAACAAAATCCACCCCCAAAAGCGCAGCTTCAAACAGGCAGCTATCCCTCGTCCTCTAAAGAAATCATGTCTCAAACAACATAATCCTAACAAGTTCTCCAGATGTCCTCTGAGCCTTCCAGAAAAAAAGAAGACAGACAGAGCTTGAATTTTTAATGTGAAAAACAGTCAGAAAAGTAAGAAAGCAAACAAACAGGAACAAACCCAATCAAAAACGAAGCTTTTTGGGTCTCCTATATATGTAAATCTCGTCTCAGAAATTCCTGCATCTGGTTTTCTCCTACTTTTTTCAATCTCAGCGTAGCTACTGCAAGAGAAACTACAGCAAACAACCCTGGAGCTGATGCTGTAAGATCTGCTTTGGGAGAGAATGATCTTGCCCCCCAGCCATGCCATACCCACCATCACACACGGATAGCAGCATAGAAACAAACCTGTGTGCCCAGCCCATGGGAGAGTGAGAGCCTGGACAAGGCAACTGCTCTCTAAGGCCAAAGACCCGGTCTCAACTCAACTGGTTGACTGTGGTCAAAATGAAGCCTCCAACCATCACCTTGCCAAAGGAGATTGGTCTTCTGGCATACTGAGAACCAAGGGGAGCAACATGGAAGAGAAAGCAACTGCTGCCAGTTAAAAAGCATTGACCAAAAGTGGCAATGCTCTTCCTTCCTCCCAGTATTGCTAAGGAGCAGCCCACACATATGGTGTGGTGTCGGCTGGACCTGTCATCTGCAACTGGGAACCCACCTTCCTGCCAGTCACTGCCATCAAGCAGGCTGTCACTTGCCAGTCACACTGCATGCAGCCTGAAAATAGGCAGCCCTTAAAATACCACGTTGTTTTCACCAAGTGCTGGCAGCTAGAAATGCCTCCTGGAGGAAAAGAGGTGAGAAGGGGAAGATGAAGCAATGAGGGACCAAGACAACAACTGCAATGCCCTTGTACTGATGCCAAGCTTCAGGTGGGGGAGTGTTGTCTCCCATCACCATGCCACAAGGCATTTCTTGCACACTTGTATGGAAGCAGTAGGACATCCACCTCCCTTCCATGAAGACGCCCTACGCAAGGGCTTCTCCTACAACTCCAACCTACCTACTCAAGTGGAAAAGTAGGTATCCCCACCAACACAGCACTTACTCCTCTTGCTTAAAATATGACTCCAATTCACTGACATCCAAAGCCCAGAGCAAGGAGATAAACGTTGCCACTTCCAGAAAGCTGTAGTGGTAGAGAGATTACAGCCAGCTCCTCCACAGCTCCAAAGACCTGGTTGAATTCATTCTGAGGACTCCTGCTATGCCCAACAGCACAATGCAAAAGCTGGATGAGACCCAGAGGTCTACACTCTCACCCCATTTATTAAGAAGACAAGGATATCCAGAAAGACAATATTTTTACCATAGTTTAAATAAGAAGCAAGTAAAAAGCCACCTTTCTATTTATAGCACGCCTCAAGAGGATACAAGTTGTAATGCTGAGTGAAAGCATCCTTGGACGACAGCCCCTGGATCCCTGCTGTGCACAGCAGGGCTGAGGCTCAAGGAAGCCACTGCAGAGAAACAGGATTCAACCTTCACCCAAACCACACACCGAATCCAAATGCCAGAACATCCTGGGGTTCACAAGCAGGGGTATGGCAAGTGCAGGCTCATCTAAAATGCTTTTAATCTTTGCTCCCCAAAGAGCATCCACCTCTGTAGGATTTCAATGGGAAAAGAAAGAGCTGCAAGTACATGAGTGAGGAAAGAGAAGGACGAAGAAAAGCTTCTCTTTTCATCCTAAGACACAAAGTTTTGGACAAAAACCTCTTCTACCACCACGTGCTGCCTGAGAGCTGCTGCTTCCCATGGCCGGGCAAGGGACATCGATCTCATCATCACATTAAACACCGGACCAACACTCACCGTGTTGAATTAGTGCCGGTAGATTTCTCTGACTAGAACATGTTCGAAATCACCGTTGGGTTACAAGAATCAATTAGAGCCAGATGGGGGTGTGAAGAAGTTAAACAATTTGCCTTATTGCAGGAGTTGGTACTACAGCAATGGGTGCTTTACATTTTCATTTAGATTTAAAAATCACTCGAGTGCACCCTCTGTATAATTCAATCGAGGAATGAAGAGGAAACTACCAAGCGGGTAAGAGATATATTGTTCTTCTCTGGAAGATAAGAGTGGGGGGAAATAAAAGTAAGTAGAGGATTAGAGCACAGATCCTCAGCAGGGGGAAATCTGTGTAGGGGCACTGAATCCTAGAACAGTTTGGGTCGGAAAGGACCTTAAGGTTATCTAGATCCAACCCCCTGCCACAGGCAGGGACCCCTTCCACTTGAGCAGCTTGCTCCAAGCCCCTGTGTCCAACCTGGCCTTGAACACTGCCAGGGATGGGGCAGCCACAGCTTCTCTGGGCACCCTGTGCCAGCGCCTCAGCACCCTCACAGGGAAGAACTTCTTTACATCTAACTTGAATCTGCCCTGCAGTCAATACGGCACCATCAATTTACAGCAGCGTTGCTGTCACCCAGAGCATCATGGAATGGTTCGGGTTGGAAAAGACCTTAATATCATCTAGTTCTAGCCCCCCAAAAAGGTAAGAGCATGTCCTCACCCATCACCTGTGATTCCATTGGCCCTTCAGTGGGAGCTGAGATACTTTGCAGGTTTATAGGATTGGTGTTGCTTCTCCATCCCATCCCCAGCCAGGATGGGAAACCAGTCACCTTCCCATCGCTGAGACAAGGACCCATGCATCCTGATTCCTAGCAGAGGCAGGAATCGGTAATGAAACCTCCCCAAGGTTAGTCAGGGAAAAAAAAGCCTTGCTAATATGCAGCACACTTCCACCGCCGCAATAAAGACGAGATTGAATTGCAGAACGTGGCTGCAGGTCTTGTTTCTATATGTTTCAATGTTGTGCTCCAACAGGTCGGAATATTGTTAGCAATTCCGGCTGCAGAGGAGACATTGCTGAGCTGGGTAAAACATGTGGCAAATTTGCTCCTGCGCTCATCGTGGAGCAGGTGAAAGCATTTGATTATATAGGCTCAGGGGTTATTTGCATTATGGGATTCCCAACACTCCTCCTGAAATGGGTTGGAGCATTATGTAAATCAGCCAGAGGGGAAGCTTTCCACAACTGTCTTCAGCTGTTGGAACAACCTGAATCTCAAATCTGGCTACTTTTCCAATTACCTTGCATGCCTTTTGCCTCCGAGTGCTTAGTAAGGGAAATCCAGCCCTTATGGGGGATCCCTGAGTCGCTATGTTAGAAGGGAAAGGACAATGATCCTCTTCAGTTTTCCATGGGCTAACGTGATGTGCTTGCTTCAGACAAGAGGAAAGGTTAAACAGAACTCTTGCTAGAGAAGAAAGCTGGAAGGCTTAAAGCTGAGATCTGCAAAGGAATCTGAGAGTCAGCACCCAAAGCCTGCTGAAAGTCAAAGGACAATGAACATCTAAGCCCACAAGGCTGTTCTGAACCACCTAAGTGGAAACAAGGTGAGGTGCTTTCATGTCTGCTCCAAAGAGTACTAAACATAGAGGGAAAAGTGACTGGGATCCATCCTGTTTCTCTCCTCTTTTCCTACACATAGAATCACAGAATGGTTTGGGTTGGAAAGGACCTTAAGCTCATCCAGCTCCAACCCCTGCCACGGGCAGGGACACCTTCCACTAGAGCAGCTTGCTCCAAGCCCCTGTGTCCAACCTGGCCTTGAACACTGCCAGGGATGGGGCAGCCACAGCTTCTCTGGGCACCCTGTGCCAGCACCTCAGCACCCTCACAGGGAAGAACTTCGTTATATCTAACCTGCAACACATGATGTGAAGGCAGTATAAGGCTGGCAGGAGAAACAGCAGTACTGGAGGGTAGGAAAGGGATGAAAAAGGGCAGCACATAGAGGACACTCTGTACCTCGGGCATCTCCCCTTTTCCAGAGCCCAGCTTCAACTTTCAGCTACTCAGCATCACTCAAGATGCTCAACTCTGTTCCATGTTTATGTCTATGATTCCCTCACCTCTTCCACACACCAGACGAGACCGGGACTGTGAAGCACTACAACTTCTTCAAGAGAAGCCCCTTTCTTGGTCTGGATGTCTTCCTGGGAAGCAGTGGGTCATTAACACCAAATCTCAGGACAAATGATACTAAAGGACCAACACCTAGAGACTGAAGTTGTTTAGGAGCAACTTCATTCCTGTTGCACGTTGATGGTTGCCCAGCCAAGCCCAAGCTCCCAGCATAGCCCCTTTCAGCTACACCTTGATTAATTTTGCTTCATTTATTATTTAAGCCTGATACCTTCATGTAAAATATTGAAGCCCTGACTCATTCTTTATTATTAAGCCCTGCCATGCACCCCTAGGAAGCTCTGCAATCCCCATAGCCTTCGATCCGCTGGAAGAGAACAAACTCATCTCAATCCCTTGGTAAATATGAGGGATTGCTGGAGGGATGCTGTCAGCATCCTGCTCCCTTCCTACCTCGGCTGCTGCACTGCCTCTGTCACGGAAAACACTCTTAAAGGCTAATTCACTTTCCAACATGTGCACGGCTCATTTGCTGCTCTCCCCTCTCCTCCTTCGTTCCTCCGCAGCTGGCATTGAAGCCGGTCGGCTCCCAGTAATCCCTGTTCGAGGATATAAATGGAGCGAACCCGGAGCTGTGACTATGGCCAATTAGCCACTGGCTGAGGGCAGCTCTGCTGGTGAGGCCACGTGGAATTCCCACTCATCCATAGGGGCTGAGCCAAAGGACAGCACAGGGAATGCAGTGGAGGCAAAGTCTCGTGCTTTAGATGGATCACTGTATGGGGTGTTTCACCCTGCCAGAGACTCACTTGTCTCCCATCACTTTCAATATAACCTCGCACATCTCTTACATCATTAACTCACTTTAGAGGTAGAAACTGCCTTTTTGGGACACTGGAGATGAGAAGACTTGGCTTCATAGCAATCCCACTCTCAGCTTGTTTTCTGGATGCAGAGTAACACAGTGTCACCTCTATCTTTAAGACATCCCTGAGCTTTTCCTTGCTTGGCACTGGTGGTCACCAGCTTAAAAGCTGAGTGACCAAACCATGCCTGGTGGTGGCTGGGTCTAGGGGGAATTTACATCTGAATCTCACAGCGTGGCTTCAACTCTGCAACAGGCTGAACCGAAACAGAAAACATAGCGAATGCTTCCTTCCTTTGAGCATGGATCTACACCCTGAGATGAAACTCCATGGCTAAAATTCATCCCTACTTCAAAAGCACCGACACAATTCAAAGGCAATAAACCCAGGAAGCAGGGAACGAAAATACTTCAATGGCAAAAGACATTTCTACCACTCTCAGAGTACTTTGAAACATAATGGAGCACGCAGTCAACTACAGGTCACAGGAGAAGTCAAGTTCGCATCTTGAAATCAATCCCAGGTGATGGAAAGTGAATTCTGGGGGGATAAAACACTACCAGATGGAGCCACAGCCATGAAAAATCCCAGGCAAGCACCTTGTGTTGGACACTGAGGGCAGTGCAGAGCTCAGCTAACTCCAGCCCTTTCCAAACCATAGACTTATAGAATGGTTTGGGTTGAAAAGAACCTTAAGATCATCCAGTTCCACCCTCCTGCCACAGGCAGGGACCCCTTCCACTAGAGCAGCTTGCTCCAAGCCTCTGTGTCCAACCTGGCCTTGAACACTGACAGGGATGGGGCAGCCACAGCTTCTCTGGGCATCCTGTGCCAATGCCTCAGCACCCTCACAGGGAAGAGCTTCTGCCTTATCTCCAACCTGAACTTCCCCTGGTTCAGTTTGAACCCATCACCCCTTGTCCTATCACTACAGCCCCAGATGAAGAGCCCTTCTCTGGTATCCCAAATGGGATCCCCTGGGCAGGCTCCTGCTCAAAACTGAAAAGTGATGGCCAACCCCAATCAGAAAGCACTTTGGGTCGGAAGGGACCTTTAAAGCACCTTTTAAACAAGCCCTCTTGCTTTAGACAACTTGTTAGGGTGTAGTGGATCACCCTCTCCAGAGACCAAATGACCACCAAGACACTCAACACCTCCCACTGGCTTTGTAGTGACAAACATGAGCTCATGCACAGCGGGGACCTTATCTCCCCGTGCCCACACAGCCCTGCTGATGACGAGTTCACACCAAATCCGACAAGGAGCAAATGACACATGGGTAAATATCAAAGGCAGGTTGTTTTGCGAGAAGTTCAGCATCTTGGGTTTGGGCTTGCTTTCTTCTTCCACCACCCCCCCCGCCCCCTTTTTAAGCTTTGTCAATACCAGCTGTGCTTTCCTTCCTGCAAACTGTATAATGATGAGAGCAACTGTTTGGTTTTCTCTTTAAAGGGATGAAGTATTTCTCACCACTATTTTACATGGCCATAAAAAGCGATTTACAGGATTGAGTGGACGGGTCACACAACGCCCTTTGCCTGCTCAAGGGAAGGGGAAAAAAGGTCGCTCTAGGGTGAGATCTCAGGAGCTTCTTTGCTTCTCAAAGGCTTTGATGTGAAATACCATTCCCCTGTGTTTTTGGCGGGGGAAAAGAGAATGGGCCTCGAAACACAACTCAGCATGGGCTCATCTCAAGCAAAAAGCTGGTGCAAGACAAATATAACAGAGTTTGTTAAGGGACTAAGGCAGAGGATAGGGTTTGCTTTGGTGTCAGCTAATCCTCTGGAACGGAGGATGTATGCAGGCAATGTAGCCCCATCAAAGAGAGTAGGGGTAGTAAATACACCCATAGTGTGTGGTTACAACTGGTGGAGATAGTAAGAGAAACACACTCCAAATAAAAACCAGATCGGATCTCATAACAATAATCAAGTGCAGGCTGTGATAGGAAGGCAGCCAAGCTCTAGAGAGCATCCAAAGGAATCATAGAATCAACCAGGCTAGAAAAGACCTTTAAACTCATCCAGTCCTACCATTCCCCAGCACTGCCAAGGCCACCACTAACCCACGGCACTGAGGGTGTGTGAACACTTGCAGGGACGGTGACTGCAGCACTTCCAATGCCTGAGCGCCCTTTGGGGCAGGAATTGTTCCTCAGCTCCATCTAAACCTGCCCTGGTGCAGCTTGAGGCCATTTCCCCTTGTCCCATCCCTTGCTCCTTGGGAGCAGAGACCGACCCCACCTCAAGCATCATGATAGTGGAAGGAGGAAGGTTCTTTGCTGGATAACAAGAAAGGGAAAGATGGAAGATACACAAGTGAAGGTCCACAGCTGACCCTGTGACCGGTCTTCCTCCACCCTGTTTGCTTCACCTCCCCCTTACTCCATAAGAAACCACTGTATCTAATGAGTCACATAAGCCAGAGCCGGCAAGAAGGAATAATTTCCTCTCTTCTTTCTCTCTCCTCCTTCTTTTTTTTTGGATTTATGACTGAGAGCTGAATACCAAGAGCCTCTATTCCTGGAAGAGCAGTGCTGGCTGGGAAGCCCTGCGGCTGGCAGATGCACGAGGCTATTAACCCCCACACACACAGAGTGGGAAGGAGAAAGGGCTGCCTGCAAAATACACAGCAGAGACAAGCACCAAGATCCCCACAGCCCCTTTCCCCCCAGGAAACAACAGTGAGGGCTGTAGGAGCTGAGCTGAGGCTTGGACCAGCCCAAGCATTTAGGCAGTCAAATATCTTGCAGGTCCTCAGCCCCTTGGAGCCTTCTCATGCCTGAATCCATGCTCCCGTACCATGATGCGAACCGAAGCCCCACAGCACCTAGTAAGATCAGCTGCTAATTAAACCATTCCCTCGACAGCTTGCAAGTTAGTTATGGCTCATTATCCTCACTTAACCGACTGGAGAAACTGAGGAAGGAGAGAGATTAAAGGATTTGCTAAATCCCCAGCAGCAGGCAGTGGCGGAGGCAAACCCGCCACTCATAAACATGATAAATCCCCCACCTCCGGGCTCCCAACCCCACACATGCCTCCACTTGCTGTTTTTCTTACTAACTATTGCTTACTAAGTGCTGAGTACGTGCAAGAAGCAAAGCCCAGGGAGCACCTCGCTCCAGAGCTCATGGCTGGAGGGCAGCTATGAAAGGGAGAGGATGCTGAAAGCCAGGAGAGCATCCAAGCTTCCTCTCCAAACACACAGCCTGCAGGAGAGGTTACCCACTTATCTCCGATGCTGAAAACAAACCTGGCACCCTTTTAGTGCTCCTCTGGCCACCACCAGCACCTTGGATGATCCAAAACCAGCCCAGTTTTCTCTAAACAAGCCAATAAATCAGCCATGGAAGGGCTGGCGAAGCAGACTGCAATGCCTTGTGGTGAGGAGGGAGAGGATGATGAGGGAGGAGATGGGTTTGGGAGAGAGAAGCAGCAGCGGATTTAAAGGGAATAAAGGAGGTGGGAGAGCAGAGGAAAGAAAGGAAGCTTTAGAAAAGAGGAAGAGATTGACAGTGAAACAAAGATGGAGGAGAGGCACGGAGAGGGAGAAAAGGGAGAGGAAAATGAAGGAGAAAAGCAGGAGGAGGTGGCGGTGGGGAGAGGAGAGGGTTGTGAATTAAAACAGAGGCAGCAACTGAGCAGCAGAGTTTAAGAGGGCAAACCAATCCCCTGCTTAAGGAAGGTGGGTTTCTCTCTCCAGCTGCCTCTGCAGCAACCACCAAGGCCATAGCAGAGCTGGGTCCTTGTCCTTCTACCACCAGCACTATTGTTCACTAAAGACAGGATATTGCCTGCCCCCCTGCCCTGTTCCTCTGGATTATATCCTCCTTACCCCCTCAACAACACTTTGTCAATCATCTTTGGGTTGTATTTATTATTCCTGGTGACAAACTCTGGCAGCTCCCGCTCCCTCAATAGGAAATCCCTGCCTCCCATATCCTGCCCCACCACGGGGAAGGATCTTTTATTCCCAAGGGATAAAAATAACACACCATTTCAAGTACAGCTTCTTTTTATCTCTGCTGATCTGTTTCCTTGGGTTCTGGTTGTTATTTGCCTTGGGTTAGAAATAAGCAGGATTTGCTGTGATGATAATAACTTCCACATCCCAAGGAAAACCAGAGACCCAGCAAAGCAGGAGGGAAGCTGGGATATGGGGCCATACATCCCCATTCTGCAGAGCAGCTCCGTGCCTCCGGCCACCCCATCCCTCCACACATCCCACCCTGAGGTCTGCAAGTTCGGCAGCTGGGAAAGCAAAGTGGGAAAGGGGAAAGAAGGGATTAGAACTTAGATCTGAGGCACCTTTTGCCCCCTTGTTTTTATCCAGGAAGAGAAACCAAGTCTCTGCTTGCCATGGAGAGCACATGGGGAACAGGCAGTTCCTGTAAAACCCAGTTATGGACCCCAGAGAGTAAAACCCCACAGGCATGCCATGGAAGGGGTTGGGAGGAAATGTCCTTTCCAGCTCTGCTGGCATCTCTGGTGCCTGATGCTCTGCCAGGGAAGGGGAATGCTGTGCCAATGGGCACATGGCTTTGAGGCTCGTGGTGGGATGCTGAACCACACAGACACCCAGTAGATGGGTTTGGCTGGGCTTCAGCCCCGGATGACGCAGCACACGGCTGTGAGCTGTGCCTATGCTGGATCTGAGAGGGTGTTTCTGGGTGCACAAGCCCAGCTACGGAAGAGCTCCCTCGGACAAAGCCATGGAGCTATGGAAAGACGCACCAGCACCAAGAAAAACAACTCCAACAGGATCAATGTCTCCTGATAAAGGCTTCCTTCCTACAAGCCTTAAACCCCACAGCCCTCCCTAAGGCAGCAATCTGAGGGCAGACGCAGTGTCTTTCACCACTTGACCTCTCCAGTATCTTGGCAAAGCTGCCAAGCAAACAGCAAAGCACAAAGATCCCTCCGGAGATGTGGAATGGGGAGCATTCAGTCCTCCTCCGTAACGGCATCAGGCAGGGCTGGTGTTGGAAGCTCCTCAGAGCTTCACCTTGCAAATAAATAGCTCTGAATTGCAGCCAGAAGCAACGGGATCTTTCAAAGACATTATCTGGAAGCAGTCAGGAGAATGCACCTGAAGCCTCATTAATCATCCCGCCGCTTACAGTACTTCTTAATGGCTTTTATGGTTTATCCCTTGAACGCCAACAAAGAGTGTGATTCCTCCTGGCTTATTCTATTAAACAGAAATCAATAGCTAACACAAATGTGCCGACAGTGGGATATTTGGAAAGGCCGTGGAGGTACTTGCTGGGTCTTTTCTCCTCTCCTCTTTGATGTGGGCAGCACTAGGGCCAGGCTTTCTAAGGGGCAAGGATGTGTTAATCTCAGCTCTTCGCTTTGTGAAGCCAGCCCTGAGCAGGGAAAAAGGTTGGGGGCTCTGAAATCACATATGGGGACAGCATCTTTTTCCCCAGTGCTCAAAACCTAGTGCCTTGAGTGTGCAGGACAGATTAAACCAAGAAGAAATAGGGGCAGGAGAGGGGTAGGTTTCATCTCTCTATAAGGACTCTTGTGAATTTGAGTGATGGTTGCAGCTGAATCAACACCAAGAACAGGTATAAATAAACTTCTAGGAGGAAGGTCTCAGGAGCTGAAGCTGGTTATTAATTTCTGCAGCACGAGAAGCAGGCAGGTAGAGGAGGCTTCAGGTCTTTCTCTCCCTTTTGGTCCCCTGGAAATGGGATTAGATGGTGGAAAAGGAGAGGGGCAAAAGGGGATTCGCTTTGCTGAATTAGCTGGGAAATGCACACAGCTTTAGGACAGGAATGATGCTTTTGAGTCCAGTTCATGCCCCAACCCACCATGAGACTAAGAGCAGCCATCAAACCCAATCAGCTCTGGGGTTTAGGTGCATTACACAGGGCTGGCTCCTAGACTTATAGAACAAGGAGCTGGAACAACTACAAAGAGCAGCGTTTAACACCTCACAAAGCAATTCCAAGATGTTAATAACAAATGAAATATGTATTTGTTAAAACCCACTTCGAAGGTTTGGAGCCTTCTCTTTATCCCTCACTCAGAAACACGCTGTTAAATAATCAGCAATTTACCAGATTTAAACAGTTCTCAAAATCCTTCCTTAAAACACCAGAGGCAAATCACATCGTGCCTGAAATGAGCTCCTTCATCCAGAGTCTTCAGCGGTACCAACCCCCTCATTGTGCTAGAGAAGGAACAAGGCTCAGCTCACCCCTACATCACCTTCCAGGGCTAAAGGGGCTGCAGGAAACCTGGAGAGGGGCTTTGGACAAGGGCCTGTAGGACCAGGCCAAGGGGAATGGCTTTAACCTGCCAGAGGGGAGACTGAGATGAGCTCTTAGGCAGAAGCTCTTCCCTGTGAGGGTGCTGAGGCGCTGGCACAGGGTGCCCAGAGAAGCTGTGCCTGCCCCATCCCTGGCAGTGTTCGAGGCCACGTTGGACACAGGGGCATGGAGCAACCTGCTCCAGTGGAAGGTGTCCCTGTCCATGGCAGGGGTTGGAACTGGATGAGCTTTAAGGGCCCTTCAACCCAAACCAGTCTGGGGTCCTACGATTTAATGCAAACCCAATACCCCAGGTTAATGTGGAATAACAGAGAGGGGGGTGAGTGTACATCTCCGCCCTCTGAAGCTGCCACCCTTGCACATCCTAACCCTGACCCATCCATGCACCAGCATGACTGATTTTTCCTTCAGAAAGTTTCTATTTGGGAAAGGGGAAGAAAGAAACCGGGAGCAGAACTGTTACAGATGCTCGAGGCACGTAGCTACACTTAGCAACCCCGAGCCTGCCAGGAACATCCTCACACAAGCGATGCTTCCAGAATTAACTCCCAGCTCTTGGCATGCTTGGAAAGAAAGAAAACCAGGAGAGAAGTACACTAAACCCCTTCAACGCAGCACTATGTTGTGATCAGCACAGGTTCATGCGATGCTGTCGTTACCCAGTGAAAGACAGTAACCAAATGCTCCCCATTTCCCACCTCCAGAGGGATGTTTTCTGCTTTGCAGTTGGCTTGGCAGCCTTACTGCACTTGGGGAGGTCAAGTGGTGACCCTACATGAAAGACAAGGAGCTGCTGGAGAGGGTTCAATGGAAGCCACAAGGATGCTTAGGGGTCTGAAACATCTCTCTGATAAGGAGGGACTGCAGGAGCTGGGCCTATTTAGCCTGGAGAAGCGCAGGCTTAGAGGGGATCTCATCAGTGCAGATCAATAGCTCCAAGGCAGGTACCAAGAGGATGGGAATAGATTCTTTTCAGTGGTACCTAGCAACAGGATGAGGAGCAACGGTCATAAAGTTACACACAACAAGTTTCATCTCAACATGAATAAGAACTTCTTGACATTGAGGGTGGCAGAGCACTGGAACAGGCTGCCCAGGAGGGCTGTGGAGTCTCCTGCTCTGGAGACGTCCCAAAGCCAACATGGATGTGTTCCTGTGTAACCTGCTTTGGGTGGCCTTGCCTTGGCCCTCTGGACTAGATGATTTCCAGAGGTCCCTTCCAACCCTAATAGTGAATGCAGACCAGCTTGGGTACAGCTTCCAACCTGCCCCACATCTCCTTCACAAGCTGCTGCAGAAAGCAGCTGGGATTTTCCATGTTTGAGGAGCATCCAGGTCCAGGCTCGAGGCTGTAGCTCCTGGGTATATCTCCAGGAGGAGATATACCTACCTCATTGTCGTGGTTTAAACCCAGTCAGGTAATTCGTTCACTCACTTCCCCCCCTTTCTTGCCCTCCCCCTGCTCTCGGAGGGACGGAGAGGAGAATCAAAAGAATGCAACTCCCACGGGTTGAGATAAGAACAGTTTAGTAACTAAGGTATAACACAAATCACTACTGCTACCACCAATGATAATAATGATAAAGGAAATAACAAGGGAACAGAATACAACACCTCACCACCCGCTGACCGATAACTCGCCCCCCAAGCCCGACCAAGCTCCGACCGATACCTCCTCCAACCCTGCAGTCTCCCAGCCCTTCCGGCTAACTCCCAGTTACATCCTGGGCATGACGTGCTGTGGTATGGAATACCTCTTTGGTCAGTTTGGGTCAGGTGTCCTGTCTCTGCTTCCTCCTGGCCTCCCCTCCTCCCTGGCAGAGCATGAGGCTCACAAAGTCCTTGGCCAAACCAAAACATCCTTGTTATCAGCTCTGTTCCCGAGCTGAAAGTCAAAACACTGCACTACACCAGCTACCAAGAAGGAGAAAAAATGACTGCTACTGCTGAACCCAGGACACTCATACAAGGGGAATCCCACAGCAGCACAAAGATACATGCAAAGGAGAGCAAATGGAATACGGGGACACATCCCTGGTTGTGGTCGTGGTGGGTAAAGCCTCCTGGGCCCTGCATCCATCCCTGGGTTGGGAAGGGGCTGCCCTGTGTTGGCTCCAGGAGAGGAATCATCAGCTCAGTTGCCTCTGAGTGAAGAAAGGGTGATGGTGAAAGAAAATGTCTTTTCTCCAGCAATGCAACACAAGGTCATCATTCTCCCTCTTTCCCAGGAAAAGGCATCTCCCGTTTAAATAATTCAAGCTGTCAGGATTGTTCTTGGGCTTCTCTGGATCTTTTCATGTATTTATTTCGCTGGCTCCTCTCCCACCCGCCCATACATCACCACAAACCCATCTGCAGCAGCAAGAGCCCTTCCAGAACCACTCTCCTGCTCCCACCACCCTGACTCGGAGTCGGAGCCCGCAGCCAAAGCAAACATCTCCACCATCTCTCCTCCCAGCTGAGACTGATGTTAATAACTGAAAGCTTTATGGGTCCTTTTGGCAAATTATTCACCAGTTTCACCACCACCCACCTGCACGCACATGGAGCAGGTGCAGCAGCACAAAGAGATGCTCTTCCAACTTGGGAGGTGCTCCATCATGTCAAAGAGAAGGGATGAAAGACGGAGCGAGGACGCAGCCTCCTAAATCACACCCTATCGCATGCTATTTCTCTCAACTAGATAAACGCTCCGGGAGAGTTTTCATGGGATGTGTGATGAGAAGAGACACTTTGTGATACATGGGTGGGAAAAAGAGACACAGGAGGGAGAATAAGGCCTGGTAACACTTCACTCAGGCAGTGGCAGCAAAGGCAGGTGCTTTTATCCCCCTATTCCAGCTGCACGGAGCAACGAGGAGCAGAAGGGAATTGTGGAGCAGCCGAGCTCAGCTCCCAACCAGGATCTCACCCTGTAATGTGAGAAAGCCTCCAGCAGCTCTGTCCTTCCACCAGACAGGTATAACACTCACAGCAGTTCATCACTTGGGTTTCAAATCTTGGGTGCACGATGCCTGGCTTCTGCTGACAGCCTCCGAAGGGGAAGGTTGTTGTAAGCAGCCAGATTCATTCCCGGCAGGCAAAGATGGATTTTATTGCTTGTTTTTTCGGGATGCAGTCAGAGCATCTAAGAGACATGTTTGTTTGCTGTTGGAAACCTGATAAAAAAGACCATCTGCTAAAGAAGGTGCTCGGGGCAAAACCTTCCCTCTTGAGCCTAGCTTGAACCAAACCAGAGCGTGAGAAATCCCAAAGGATATGAAAAGCAAAGGGATTATTAACTCCCAAGATCTGGAGTTACAGCGTTGTGGCTTAGCTGGGAACCATCTCTGTCTGCACATATACGTGTGTATGATTGTAGAACCACTCTCTCACCCTTCCCAGGACACATCCACCTTGTTCTCCCATCCCATGGCATACCTTTAACTCCTCTCTACCAAAGACCAGTGAGATGCTGCTTTTTCCCCACCCTGGCTTGATGCTGCTGAGGATTTATTGGAAGCTGGAAGTGCTCTTTCTCTTACACGTCTTCTTCAGCTTTTTATTCCACAAGCTCCTGCTTTTTCATCTTATGGAGCCTGTCTACATGAGAACTTCTCCAGTGACCTACTAATGGGGCTTAAGAATAACTTAAACTAAGTCTGGGGGCTTGTTTTGCTGGGCACATCCCACTGGGAGATTCTTGGGACGCCCTGGGATGGGGAACAGTGATGACAGCTCCTGGGGCTATTCCAGCATCCGCAGGGAATAGAGCTGCTGCTGAGCACTGCCCCAGGAAAACACTCTCTTAGGGGGATGGCAAAGGAGAGGGGATGCTCATGGGTGAGGTGAGAGCAAGTGGGATTGATCACTCGGCACACGGGGAGGAAAAGCGGGACCCAGCTCAGCTGAGCGCAGAGGTTCTGCCTCCGCCTGGCCTTGAGGGATGTGACCACCTTGAAAACTGGGTCCTTATTTGGCTAATCCTTTTGTTGGGATAAACGCTTTGCTCCAGGCACAGCCTCGGGGTCATGGGAGTTAATGAGGAGAGGGGAAAGGGCAAGTGAATGGGATTTGTCCTTTGCAACCCAATGCATTAACGGAGGAGAGGTGAAGTGAAGGGGCTGGACTCTTGCTCTGCTTTTTACTTGAATAAAAGCCAACAGCAGCAACAAACAGCTACAAACCAAGTCTCTTTTGCTACCTCCTCCTTATTCTTTGCCCTTACTCCCACTACTCGTTGCTCTCCTTCAGTCTTCCCTCATTAACACCACCTCCATACTCCAACCCATTATTCACAATGGGAAGAGGATGCTTGCGTCCACACACTGCATCCTCACACAACCCCCCCCCCCCGCCCAGGGTAGCACCATCCTGCCCCATAAGGTACCCCAAGCCTTCTGAGAGGCTATACCACCACTGGGGAGAGCAAAGGGGTGGAGGAGAATGAGTCTACACCTCCCTGCTCAGATGCAGCCATTTTGGTGCAGAGATCTGCAAGAAGAATATTAAGCTTGGTCTGAATGCAGCAGCCTCGCTCAAGATTTATGAAGGATGAAGGAAGATTCCGAGGCAAAGCATCATCTCAGAAATAACTGCTGAGTCCTGGCGGGGAGAAAAGATCTGGCCATAAACCAGTTTGTCAGCACCAGTCAATAAAACACAAGCAACAGGAGGTGGTGATGACAGTCAGTGTCCCTTGTCTTCCACACTGCACCCGAGGGGTGCATCTTCATCCTTGCTCTGAATACACATCCCCTGCCCCAAAGTCTCAAGGTGAGCATAGCCACACTCATCTCAATACATGGAGCAGAGGTCTAGGAACCACATAATGGACTTTGGGGGGCGTTTAGGGGAGACGGTTGGAATCACACACACAGATACCAGCTGGGACACGGCACCAGCACCTACATGACGTCCAGGAGGGACATCCTTCCTGCCACCTAACTCCAACCACAGCGAGATGAGGAGGAGAGGAAGATCTGGTGCTGTATGAGGTGGACCACCCACCCCTGGGCAAATCCTACAGTGTGGGAAGAGTTTCTTTGATGAGATGCACCAAGCTGAAGGCGCTTGGAAAGCAGAGCTATGATAAAGTCTTTCTTCAAAGGAGGTTGGTGGCTTTTCTTTCTTTCCTGTGTGGGTTTCTTTTAAGGCTGCCCAGTAGAAAGGAAAACCCCACCGTTGGTAAAAGATGAAGGAAACTTTTCTCATCACCTTTCCCATCACACTCTCAGCAAATTCTGCCCTGGGAAACCTTCAAATTTGATGTCCCCATACTTCATGTTCAAAGAGGGGACATCCCTGGGAGCACAGGGAGGTGAGGCCAGCTTAGCCGCCAAGGGCTGACAGCAGCAAAGTGGGAAGTGCCAGAGCTGGATCAGATCTATCGGAGTTATCCAGGCTCTCATCCAGCTGGGAGAGGCCTGCTCCTTTGCCGTATTCTCCAGTGCTCTCTCAAGTCAAGTTTTAAATAGCTCAGATGATGGACTGCGTAAGCTTCAAGATCTCTCCAACAGTAAATGCAAAATCATTTACTCCCTAATGGAACATCTCAGCTTTTGCCCACTTCCTCCTCTCCTCGCCTTCCAACCTAATGGACCGTATTCCTTTAACCCCATCCTTATATAGCACCCTTTGGCAAACACCAAGCCAACCCGAGCCAGGAGACCCAGGGAGGCAGGAGCAGCAGCAACATGGGGAGATCAAACCCTTTCATAGACTGATGGAATCAACCAGGTTGGTTTAAGATCATCAAGTCCAACTGTTCCCCAGCACTGCCAAGGCCACCACTAACCCATGGCACTGAGGGTGTGTGAACACTTGCAGGGACGGTGACTCCAGCCCTGCCCTGGGCAGCCTGTTCCAATGCCTGAGCACCCTTTGGGGAAGGAATTGCTCCTCTCAATGCCCAGCCACAAGGTAAAATACTTGAGTACCTTCTCGCACCAACAACAGGGAACACATAAAGATATTACTCAGGTTGATTAAGACCCACCAAGAAACCCATCTGACCAAGCACACTGGCTGCAAGCACACTTGCTTGTTCTCCCTCTTTCCTTCTTTTTCCTCCCCTTAACCTTCTGCCCGGAAAAAGCCTCACCATCCCTTCTCATCACTAATCATTCCTATCAACCTCCCTGGAAGCACTCTGGGGCCACTTGACCATTAGCAGGCCACTAAATGTGAGGTGGAGGAGGCTGTATTAATATCTAATAAGAGTGATAGATTATGTGAACCTGCTCAGGCACTTCAACTCAGGCAGGTACTGGAGCTAATTTCAGCTAATAACAATAATAACAACAATAATACCACCACCACCAGCCTTCCTTTTGCAAGTCAATTGATTCCTCAGCAGGAATGCCATCTTGACAGATTTATTTGGATGGAGGTGTCTAATTGAATCCAGTGCTTGTTTCCCTTCACTTCATGACCTTTCCTGCCTGTGAAATAAATGCCATTTGGAGGCTTAGTCCTCAGCAGCAAACTGAGCCCCTCCAGGGCTGTGGGGTGGCTGCCTGGTGTTTCCACTTGCCAACACCACCCTCTTAAAAGAGGCCTCTGCAAAGGAGGCACCAGGCCTGGGTGCTCTGCTGGTATTTCTTTTCCACTTCCATGTTCAGAAGTGTTAAATACAGAAAATAACATACGGGGGGGGGGTTGAAGGAAGAACAACCAAATGTTCTTGCTGTTTGGGATGGTTTTATCTTCTTCCTATTCACATCCTCGGTGTTCTTTGCACTGAGGCTTCTTCCAGTTTAATGGAAGAAGCTTTGCTCCCAGCTCTGTGATGCTACTGCAGTAAGATGTACAATCCAGCAGAGACTTGGTCTTCAACCAACAGCAGCCCATCATCACCACATTCAGATATACCATCCCCTTTCCTTCACCTTCCACTAGACTAGGCTGCTCCAAGCCCCATCCAGCCTGGCCTTGAACAATGCCAGGGATGGGGCACTTACCACTTCTTTGGGCAACCTATTCCAGCACCTCACCACCCTCACATGGAAGAACTTCTTCCTTATATCCAACCTGAATATCATCACCACGTTCAGATGTACCATCCCCTTTCCTTCCTCCAGCAGAGACACGGGCTTCAACCACCCACCATCACATCCTTCCAGCACATCCCAGGGATGCTCTGCTGTGCCAGACATGAGCCAACGCTTCCCATAAATTTCACAAGAGTGAGGATCAAAGATGAAAAAGAGCTACTCCGTGTCCCTCGCAGACAAAGGCGCTGAGTGAGAGGCGCCAAGAGAGGTCCTGGGGAGAAGAGTTGCAGCTGAATCTTTTATAATGATATCAATCAATATTAAAAATGGATGGGCTGCTCAATTTTTAAAACATCTTCAATTAATCTTTAAACACAACTGTTTTGCTTAAACCAAAGCCTGAGACTGGTATTTCCATCTGGTCCCCTGGGTTCACACCAGGTATCTCAGAGAGGTCTACAAAGTAAATAACAGTCATCCAGCACAATTCCCTAGAAGTACAAAAAAGGGGGGGAAAGGCAGAATTTGCTCCTAAATTCATTATTGACTCAGCAGCAAGAATGTCTTTATCTGTGCAGTATGAGAGGTCCTATCAACAAGATTAAAATAGTTAAATCCACTGGGTTTAGGTTGGATAACGGATACAGCTGCTGCCCTTGGAGATTAGAAGGGGTACAGAAGAGAGGGATGAGGGCAAAGGGAAGCTATGGGGCCATCACAGAGTTGGACTGAACCCATCTGAACATAGACACATAGAATCCCAGACTGGTTTGTGTTGGAAAGGACCTTAAAGCTCATCCAGTTCCAACCCCTGCCATGGGCAGGGACACCTTCCACTGGAGCAGCTTGCTCCAAGCCCCTGTGTCCAACCTGGCCTTGAACACTGCCAGGGATGGGGCAGCCACAGCTTCTCTGGGCACCCTGTGCCAGTGCTTCAGCACCCTCACAGGGAAGAATTTCTTCCTTATATCCAACCTGAACTTCCCCTGTTTCAGTTTAAACCCATCACTCTTTGTCCTATTGGTACAGTCCCCGATGAAGAGCCCCACTCCAGCATCCAAATGGAAATCCAAATGGAAAGGCCCCTCTTCAAACATGACTAAACCCACTCAGGAGGCTTCCTGGTGGCCGCGTCTCTAATGTATTCAGGGGAATGTAGCATTTGTGACAGCGAGACTTCTGCCTCACTTGCCATTTCATGTTAAGAGGCTTGTACAGGCAGCAGCGTTTAAAGAGTAATGACTGTTTTCATGGTAAATGCTCTGTTAAATAACCCGGGATTACTGTGGTGGGTTATTGCATATATAAAATGGCATTTCAAAAGAAATAATAATTGTTTTAGAGCTAATTGGTGTTTTGCACGGGCTCCGTGCATGGAATGGTGAGCTGGTGGAGGGAAGGCAGCAAGGAAGGCAGGGAGGCTTCAACCAGCATCTCCCTAGAGCCAAGCAACGGAGAAGGTTCAACCCATGTCCTAGCAGTCCTGGGATCTGATGATCTTAAAGGTCTTTTCCAAGCTGGTTCTAATACAGAATCATAGAATGGCGTGGGATGGAAAGGACTTTAAGCTCCTCCAGTTCCAACACCCTGCCACGGACAGGGACACCTCACACTAGGCCATGTTGCCCAAGGCTCTGTCCAACCTGGTCTTGAACACTGCCAGGGATGGAGCATTTACCATTTCTATGATTCTATGTGCTTCACAATGCAAAAGGCCAGGGCAAAATCCCATTGCAGCCACCAGCAGGCACCTCTGCCCCCTAGATCAGTGTCCACCCATCACTACCCAGCTGAGGAGCATCCCTTGGCCATGTGTAGTCAACGAGACACCGATGCCAGCAGCAAGCCCACCTCTGCCCTTCCGTTTTCCTCTTCTCACCCCCCAGCACGGGTGGGTTACCCACATGGTGGCGCTTCAGAGCCATCAAAGGCTCCCCGAAAGATGACAAGTCCTCCCTCCCCTGTTCCCAAGTTAAGAGCCAAGGACAACCGCCCTAGTTCTAGGATGAATCACGGGGTGAGCAATGAGACGCCCGAGGGAGCTGTGAGCATTCCAAAAGGGATTTGAATAGCTCAGCTCCTTCCCCTCGCCCACCTCCCCAAGGACACAGCTCTGGGATGGTTCCTCTCACCACCAGCATCCCTCTGCACACAAGCACAAAACCTGAGCGATGACAAGAGCCCAAACTCCCTGTTTATGCCCCTTGCAGTCTGCAGACACTTGAGTCTGAACTCCAAGAGCCAAGAACTCATTCCTGCCTTTCAAACCCAAAGCCTTTGAGCTTCTCTGACAGCAGCTGACCCTTGTCTAGAGACTCGCAGGGCACTCAAGCAGTCAGAAGCACCAGGCAGGACCTGAAGCTTTACAGAGGCAGTGACTTTTGGGATGTGAAGTTAATCACACAAGTGAGCATCTGTGTTGCTGGAAGGGAGAGCAGGGGCTGTCAGAGACTGCCCTTCAAAAGTCTGAACCATCTAAGATCTCCATGTCCAGACACGAGCAGGGTGCCACCGTGCTTAAATCACAGCGTGAGGGCTGGGGGCTCTTAGGATGCCCCCAGAGGGGACCAGCTGGCTCACTGGGGCTCATCCCTCCCAGTCAGACAGCTGATTAACCCAAAAGAGTCCTCAGCATCCCTCCTCCATGTACCACAAAGCACCTCGCAACAGCTAATAAACCTGCAGTGCAGAGGCCAAAAGCCACCAGCTCTGATTCAGCACAAGAAAGGAGAGGAGATAAAAGCTGTCACCATGCCCCAGACCCTCAATGCAGCAAGAGATGGGCAAAAGGAAAACCTTGAAGAGATGAGGTTTGCAAAGGTCCCCAGTCCTCCAGCATGGGAAGGATGGCACGAGACTAATGGCACTGTGAAATCTAAGGGAAAACTGCCGGACCAGGAGAGTTCAGTAGCTTTGACGCTGTTCCTCACCCTTCAAAGTCACTCCCACGCTGGTCTTTGCCAAGGCAACTGCCTCATGTTGTCACTTGGGGTGACCCCATGGTCTTCCCCAGACCCAGCAGCTTCAGACTTGGCCAAACTTGCCCTTTCTTGCCACCTTCAAAGACAAGTTTGACCTGATGGCTTAGGAGATTGCCCCTCACTTCATGAAGAGGTGACACACACCCCATGATGTCACATCCCACGAGGTGGAGCCTGAAGTGCTCTAACAGAATGAGTAACACCATTGGCTGCACACATAGATACTATAAGACAAGATACAGAAGATCCTGAGGCCAAAACCATCTCACCTTCACTTGCTCCCAACCCCATCCTCTGCAAAAGCAATGTCTCCCCAACTCCTCTCAAGGACAGGGTAACTCTCCACTTCACTCTTTTCCTCTTCAAAGGGAGCCTTTTCCAGGTCCTAAGGCTCTGTCTCAACCCTTTCCCTTCCTTGGAGGCATCTGGACCTTCATGGGTTACATCTCATTACATGTCAAACACTGCCTCTGTCCCTTCAGCATCCATCTCCACAGTATCCAAGTGCCTCAGGTGACTAGAAAAGTCCCTTTGTGTGTTTTCCCAACCCTTGGCTGTACAAGCACCATTTCATCAAGCTCAGTGATGAAGCCAGAAAGGAGCCAGAACAGGCTGCGCAGCCACGGCCAGGATAAGCACAGCCTTTGAATGAGAGGGGATCACACGCTCACCAGCACAGCCCAATGGATCATAGAATGGGTTGGGTTGGAAGAGACCTTAAAGCTCATCCAGTTCCAACCTGCTGCCACACATAGGGACACCTTCCACTCTAAGGAAGGCGTTTGGGATGCACAGCTTCCCTAACTTGCCCTGGTGCAAGTAACAACAAATGACCTTTATTCCTTGGAAAAGAACGTTCAGGAGCCTGTTGTGGAGAGACAAGACATAAAAATCACCATAAACTACACCGAGCTGGGACTACCTCTTTGCTAGTGCCTGTCCCAGCCTCCTGGCCCTACTAGAGTGTGAATAATGATAATCCCTCCCTCAGCATCACAATGGAACACTTGCTTGCTACTAAAACTTACTTAAAATTCATACCTACGTTGGGAGATTATCCAGGAAACTCTAATTACTTATCAAAAGCAACGATGATGTTTTAAGGAGAGGGAGTGCCCATAAATACAGAGCCATAAATAAAGCACTACTCAGTAGCACGGATTAATTTGTATTTAATTGCTAGAAATTGCTATCACTTACTAAACATTCCTTGCAGAATAGGCAAATTCTTTTAAGAACCATTTCAATTGTTAATGGAAAGACTTTTTTCTTTATTATTACTGATTATTTTTCCCTTCCTTCTTTCCCATCCCAGCTCCACGTGCGGGAAGCATCCATCCCAGCTCTGCACTTTGCAGGGATGGGGTTTCTGGGGGGCAGAGAAAGACCCCTAAAGAACCAAAGAGCTGCTCAGGCTTCAAGAGGCCTTTGGTGAAACCCTGAAGTTGGTGGTGAGAAACCTGCTCTGACATAACAAGGGTAGAGATTGCCTGCAAAGGACTGAAAGAGCTGGAAGCTGCATACCCATCACGCACCCAGGGAGAGAAACACCTCCCATGGAGCATCCTTTCGCTATTCCAGGCTCTGTGGCTGTGTAACTCCTCTCCATAGCATGGACCCTGCCCTCCATCCCAGAGGATGCTCCTGTGGCAGGAGGTGAGCTGTGCAGCATGTGCCAAACAGCCCTGGTACTGCTTCCTCCTCCTTTCGCGGTGTTCTCTGCTTTGCTGTTGGCACAACATCCCATCAGCACAGTTAATTACATCCACGCTGACTGTGAAGGACAGGCTGATGCTTGCAAAGAGCCGGAGGCTGTGCAATCCATCCCGCTGCTCTCGCACAACAGCTTCCACCTTTGCTGACAAACTGCAGCACAGCACTTCCCAAGGGAGCTTTTCCACTCAGCACCAGGCTTCGGGGCTGCTCTGAGCCCCGCAGCCCTCCCACCTCCACCCAGCATCCCCAATTTGAGGTCAAACAGATGGCCGCAAGCATCTCCATGACCCTCATTGCCCAAACAGAGACTCGCCAAAGGTTAGCTTATAGCCCAAAATGCAGAAGGAATGGTTGCAACCTGGTCTAGTGTGAGGTGCCCCTGCCCACGGGACACCATGGAACTGGTTGATCTTAAGGTTTCCAACCCAAAGCATTCTATGATAGCTGTGGCCAGAGCTCTGCTTGCAGATAAAGCACCAGAGGCAGGAAGCCACCCCAAAGAGCATCCTCTGAGGCAGAGGAACAAGTATATCCACGGGTGAGTGGGGATTGGAAGCAGGGAAGGGTGTTGGAAAGAGCTGCTCGAGTAAAGAGAGAGCTGGGGTCTCTGGGCCTGTCAATCCACCACCAAGACATCACTCCATCCCCCCTGGACCAGGCTGCCAGTCACAGGGAAACATGTGCCAGCCATGACAAGCAAAGCAACCGACACACGCATCTCCTGCTTACAATAACAGCCCTTCCGTGTCTAATCCATCATATTCGAGGCAGATCTCTTCCCCTGAAGTGTTGTCAATGAGGATTTCATTTAGTGCTAATTAGGCAAATATTGCATGTTAAACACCCATTGATTATTAAGAGACAGTAAGTGGGGTTTAGCTCTGCAGTGTGCGCGGACACGCTGTATTATAGCTGGGATGAAGCTGGTAAATGTCTTGCTGTTCCTAATCATCAGATAGTAATTAACATCCAAGAACTTGTAACTTGGTTTATCATTATAGATTTAGGAAGGCACTAACAGTACTGTATGCTAATTGAATAGCAATTGATTATTTAAGGCATATAAAGATTTAGCAGCTAGGTAATAGATACAGTTGTTAAACTTTAGGAACCATCGCACAGCGTACTCCTGTTGCATGAATGAGATGGTGCTCCTGAAGGTAACTTTGAGATGGGGTTTTCCAATGGGCAAGCCCCCTAAATCCTGACTGGAAAAGACACACACAAGACACTGAAGTCTGAAGTGATCTCCCTCTAAATAACTGGAATCAGTAGATGTCAAGCAGCCCATCTCGATCATGGTGTCCACTCCCTATACTTGCCTCTGCCCCCCAGGACATCCCCATGCTCCACGGATGGGGCCCGAGCCCATGCCCAGAGCCAGCAATGTGGGAAGGTTGGGAAGAATGGGCTCTTTTCCACGTGGGAGGAAAAAGAAAGATGAGAGACTGAAGCCCTGCATCTGAAAGGGAAAAGATAAATGGCTTCTGAAGGGAAATAACCTGCTGGACTCAGTGGGTTTGGCAGCACCCTGCTAAGTGCAGATGAGACTTGAAAACCAGCTGCAAGCTCAGCAATTGCAGCCCAAAGCAGGAGTTTCAGAGAGTGAGGCCAAGCAGATGCTTCCCAGAATGAGCCCACAGCCAGGACCATGTGGTCCTGGCCACCCTCAATGCTCCTGGCTTGGGGCAGTGGCCTCGGAGAGGGATGGCAAAGGGATTCAGCTGGGAGTCGGCATCACTGACCTGGCATCAGGGCATTGCCCAGAGGGATGTGGCTGCAGCTCATTCCCTGCTCCCAGTCACACAAGTGGCTGCTGAAAAGCTGGTGAAGGTGAGAAGGCACCACACACCCTCACCGGGTGTAGCTACAATAGGAAGAGCCAGCGCCTTTAGCAAAGGAAGCTAATTCCCACTGATGGGCTGTGCCCAGCACTGATTTATTAGGCAATAAAAGCAAAGGCAAGACAAATGCTCCAAGTGCACCTCTGAGAGTCTGCAGCCTCGGCCAGAGAGTCTGGGCAAGCCCCGGCTGCCTCTTAACACCTCCTCTTGTGCACACCAGGACTGTCCGGGGACCAGGGAAGGGGCTGGTGCACTCTGCTGGGGGGCTGGAGCACGACATCCTCTGCAAGAACGGGAGGAAAGCACTGCTGCTGCCAACAACTGTACCAAACGGCAGCAGAAGGCAGCAGGATGAGGCCAGCGGCCACCCACTGTCTGGGAGGAAAACCAACCCAACCTTACAGAGCAGAGAATATCATAGAATGGGTTGATTCTATGGGACCTTAAAGGGAAAAACCTTAAAGGGACCTTAAACCTCCTCCAGTTCCAGCCCCCTGTCATGGGCAGGGACACTTTCCACTAGAGCAGGTTGCTCCAAGCCCTGTCCAACCTGGCTTTGAACACTGCCAGGGATGGGGCACATAATGAGACATCATGAAGCACATTGCTATTTCAGAGACCCTCTAAGTCCTCAATGCCATCCCAAAACACCAGCCCTGCAGCATGATGCTGCTATGAACCCACACACCAGGAACCTTATGCGAGATTTAGGACATAAAGGATGTCACTCAGCCCTTGGTACCATCCAGAAGGGCATCATCAGCCAGCTGAAGCCTCAAAGTACTGTAAAGGCAGCTTTTCCTACCTGCTGGGCACAGAGTCCATATCGGGCTGGGTCTCAAAAGCAGGGAAGCACCTTACAAGGACCAGTCCATTTCCTTCCAGCCTGCTCCCAGACACTGGTTCCCACCTGAGGTTTCCCATCAGCTCACTACAGCCTTGCCTGGGTCACTGACAGAGGCACCTTCTGCTTCCTCCTTACCCATGTGGTTTGTCCCACTGCCACACAGAGGATATTGGAGTAGTCCTCTGTGACCAATCCCTCTGCTGGCTGTGGTACAGCTTCTTGTCCTTCCCTTGCTCCAGGGCTTTCCCAGGATGGAAGGTGAGCAATATAGGAGTTTCTCCTCCCTTTTCCACACTAGACACTCCATTTGTCCTTCCCCAGTGGTCTGGAGCATCCCCTGCCCTCCCAGACGAGCTGAAGCAGTCCTGACATCACTCCAGCCAGTTCTCTACAGATCCAAGCATCGGCCCAAGCAATTCCTATGGGAACAGCAGCAAGAGAGCGGAGCAGACTGGAGGAGGAGCAGAGAGCAAGAAAACCCCCCCTCTTCAAGAGTTCTGCAGTGGAGTTTACCTGTGCTGCAGCAGGCAACAAAGAGAAACGTCAAAAGCAATGAGACAAGGCAGGGGAGGCGTCGCAGCAGATAAAGGATTCTTCAGGTATGAGAAAAACCAGCTTTGGAAACCTCGCGGAAGTGACTTCAAAGTCTCCAGAGGATCTCAATTGAGAGTCTGTCACTTGGTGTCAAGATAACTTTCTGGACAGCTCTCAGAGCTTGTTAAGCTCTTGCTTAGGCTGCATTTGAGCTCTAGTGGCAGTGCTGTCTGCAAGCACAAGCACTGAGACATGCACCGGGTACATACAGCTTTGCCGTTATCCCTCCAGCATCCCCCATCATGACCAGTGGCAATGGGCATGGGGAACTCAGTTTGTGCTGCTCTGGTGTCCTCAACATCAGAAGGACATGGAGCTGTTGGAACAAGCCCAGAGGAGGCCACGAGGATTATCAGGGGCCTGAGCACTCAGAGGAGTTTCTGGGTTCAGGATGGGAAACGCAGGACCAGATGCAACAGCCTGGGTAATGCAGGTGGTCAAACCAGATGGGTCTAACAGTGTCTCGGCATCACAGTCTACAGCTCTGAGAAGAAATTACCTGCTTCCCCCACAGCAATCACTTCATCCAGAGCCCTGCAGGACTCCCACTGTTCCCACTAGCCCGAATCCTTGACTTTAATTAAGTCCAAGCAGCCTTCTCCCAAGGAGAAGGGAGGAGAGGGTGACTCAGGCAGCGATGGGACCAGTGGTGGAATTATCCTCCAGTTACAAATATTAATTAAAACCAGACCTCCCCCCAGTTTAAAAATAGGAAAAAGCCAAACGAATCAATTCCACATAAAGGAATATGTAGGGAGAGGGAGCAAGAGGAGGGAGGGTGACACAGAGAGAGAGACAGGATGCGAAGTGAATGCTAAGAGCTTTCCACCGTCGCTGCAGTAAGCCCCAGGCCTGGCTGCTTCCACCAGTTACCTCGAGCCTCCTCGGAAATGGGCTCAATCTACCTGCTGCTGCACCACAGCAACTCCTGTGATCACACAAAGGCCTTGAGATCTCAGCTTTAGCTGCCTTGATCGAATTAAATGCAATGCCACTGTGAAGCAGGCTCTTAATTTCAGGTGTAAGCATGGAGGCTTTCTCTTCTCCTACCGGCACTCATCCTCTTTCTGCAGCGATGAGTTGTTCATGGGTTATGCTCTTTAAGAAAGAGGGAAAAAAGTCATCTGATAAAGTGGGTTATAAAACCTGTGGTGGTAATAAACGAAGAGCAAGGAGCCTGATGCAAAGGCAGCAGAGAAGGCAGAAGCCACTATGGGGACGCAGTAGCTGAACTGTGATTAATACATGACCATGGGTGACGGGGAGAGCAGCGCAGGATGCCACTCGCTGCACTGAACCAGTGATGGGGGGTTGAAATGGAGAGCAGAGGGGACCTCACTGGGGCAGAGGGGAAGGTGTTGATGAGGGATGATGAGTAGTTGGTTCTCCAGTGTCAAAGCTGAGGGAGGAGAGGTGCCTGGTACCACGCAGAATCATGGAATCATAGCATCAGCCAGGCTGGAAAAGACCTGAAAGATCATCAAGACCAACCACTTCCCAGCACTGCCAAAGCCACCGTTAACCCATGGCACTGAGGGCCTCATCTACACCATGGGTGAACACTTGCAGGGACGGTGACTCCAGCCCTGCCCTGGGCAGCCTGTTCCAATGCCTGAGCACCCTCTGGGGCAGGAATTGTTCCTCAGCTCCATCTAAACCTGCCCTGGTGCAGCTTGAGGCCGTTTCCTCTTGTCCCATCCCTTGTTCCTTGGGAGCAGACCTGGCTCCATCCTCCTGTCAGGCACTTGTAGGGAGCCATCAGGTCCCCCCTGAGCCTTCTCTTCTCCACACTGAACCCCCCAGGTCCCTCAGCCATTCTCCACCACTCTTGTGCTCCAGGCCTTGCACTGAGATTACCATCCCCTGACCAAAAGCTGCAGGAAAAAGTCATCTCCTGTGCCTGGGTTCCTGTTCAAGGAAGTTGGGGGAAACTCAGCACGCAGGGACGTGGCAGAAAAGGGCTTAGAGTGGAGGAAAAGATGGAGGGAGATATTGTTTTCTCCACTCTGGTACTCTCAGATATGTCAGTCTGAGACAGATCTGCAAGAACCAACACGACCACAGACTCAAACTCCTTCCACAAATCCCACTCATCCTCCTTCCTATCTCTGTAAAATGAGGCTAACAGCAGGATGCTCCCATGGCTCTTACAAGTGGGATGTGTTACAAGGAGGTGCCCTGGGAGCAGACAGCGCTTCTTTTTATCAGCCTTCGTTATTATCACATTACTGTTAGCCCTGCTTAGGTGCCCAGGAAGCATTCCTGGCTTTTCTTGCCTCTCCATGGGAGCAGGACAGCCTGCTGGCAAATGCCCATGAGAATTACAGCCGGGGTTCCCGGGCACAGACACGGCTATCGGCTCCTTTTTATGAGCCTTCATTGTTATTACCACCTATTTCTTTTTACATTCCTGCCAAAATACCAAACATTAATCTCCCTCGTTCCCTGCAGGGAAAACATGGGTAATTGGATTTATATGGGTTAGGAATTTGTTAGATTTTTATATATATACACGCACAAACAGGCACACATACAGCAAAAACATCCCAAATAGGAGGCAGGGGGACGCACTGCCCCAGCGGGACTGGCCCCGGGGCTTGGGTACCAGCTGGATGAAGCCCAGCATCCCTGCATCTCAACCCCATGCTGACTGCTGCGCTTTGATTTAGGAACTCATCCCACAGCACTGAACTTCACACGGTGGGAGTTAACCAGTCATGGGGTTTGCTTTGGTTCATCCTTCCAACATTCTCTTTTTCTCTTTCCTCATCCTCTTCTTCCCCCCCCCCCCCCCCCCCTTGTCCCTCTTTCTCCCTCCTGCCCTCCCATCCCTCTTCTCTCCAGCTCCAGCCAGGAGGTGACACCACATACGAGAAGCAGCAGCAAGATGCTCCATGAGATGGCTCCTTGGCTTTCCCTACCCTGAACTCTGCTGCACTGGAGATGGCACAAAGCACAGCGTCAGCACAATTTACTCATCTGATCCTCCACCACAACAGTTGTTGTTCTCATTATCCTCCCCCATCCACGGAGCAGCAGACTTGGAGACCCATTTGTATCCCGAGGAACAAGTGCATCAAGAGAGTATAGTCATGGAAACAACTCGTTTGAAGCAAACCTTGGGATAGATACAGTCATCGGAAAACAGAAGTGAGTATTTTGCACTGAAGAACCAATCTCGAAGGGTTTCTGTCTGTCAGGGAAGACAAGACCTACGCAGCAAATCAAACCTGTAGTAAACAACCCATTCCAGGCTAAAAACTGTTGGCAGGGCTGTTGGGGGAATTATTTTGTTCATTGAAAAAGAAGAAATCAACCCGGCACATCCTCACCCTTAAAAGCTGCTTCCAAGGACACACAAAATGATAGTCACTGAATGAGATATCCCTTATGAACTGCCTGCTCGGCTGCAGTATCTAAAGATTATCACTTAAAACAATATGTCCAGCTGATGTAAAAAGCATCCACGGTTTAGGGCTGAGAAACACAAGGAGGAGGCAAACTGTGAGAGCAGTCGAGGGAACAGAGGAACTCTTTGGGAGCCAGGAACGTGAAAGACAGCCGCTGTGCTCCGGATTCATTTTGCAGCGTTAACACCTAATCCTTTTCTAGAAACAAAGACCCTGAGCTCCTGGAGAAGTGCGTGTGATCCAGAGGAAGGACAGCTATTACTGCCTGCAATCCCGGGGAGTTTATTATGCTTGCAAGAAGATCTCGTGTACCCTATAGAGAAAGGATTACTCACAGTTCAGTCTCATCCCCTGGAGCTGAGCATCACCATTCGGAGCTATTTCTGGTGAGTGGAGCTCAGAAACTTAGCGTGGGGGTTGGCTTTGTGCTGGGCAAAAGGACCAGCAGCACAAGGTGAATGCCCCGAAGTCAGCCCCGTATTTCCTCCTTGCACAACACGACTGTGCTCCTGAGCGGGGACAAGCAACCTGTCCCTATGCAATCCTACACAAACCAGCAAGCCCCAGATGGAGACTCAGATTCATCCCATAGCAAGGACACCAGGAGTTCAAACACAGCGTCCCAGACTGATCTGGGTTCAAAAGGACCTTAAAGCTCATCCAGTTCCACGGGCAGGGACACCAAGCCCCTGTGTCCAACCTGGCCTTGAACACTGCCAAGGATGGAGCAGCCACAGCTTCTCTGGGCACCCTCACAGGGAAGAGCTTCTGCCTAAGAGCTCATCTCAGTCTCCCCTCTGGCAGGTTAAAGCCATTCCCCTTGGCCTGTCCCTACAGATCCTTGCCCAAAGCCCCTCTCCAGGTTCTGTGTAGGTCTCCCCTGAGCCTTCTCTTCATTCACATCCACCAGCATCTCTCCTGATGCCAGCCAGGCCAACAGCATGGCACAGGGCTGCTCCAACCCCACCGAAGTGGGAAGGGAGCACCACCTGGGGAGGATGGGCACCAACTGCATGGTCTCAGCATCACCACTCGCCTTCATGCACCGGGCTGGGGTGGAGGGAACCTTTCCACAACCCCCTCAACCTTTTCTCTCCAACCACCCTTCCAACGGCTGCACCGTTACAAGTGAAATTAGTGGGCATTGTAATTATAACTATCAGGAGCAGATAAGACAAGTTAAATACCAGCTACCTAGGGAGAAATTATTATGCCAGCCAGGAGGATCCAAATGCCAGAATCCATGGCTGTAATTTCCCTGAGTCGCCAATTACAGCTCCACCACGCAGCGAGTTCTACCTTGGAAACAGCAGGTATATATTTAGCTGCTCCAGAAAACTTTTGGGGGGAAAGAGAAGGAGGAAAGGCCAGTGATGGAGCAAGTCCTCACTAATCTGCTCTTCACTAATCCCCATGCTTTTAGCATCTGCACACAAAAAGCAGCGACTCTCTTCCCACTTCCCAGCAAGGACTTAACTGCGGAGAGACGGGGCTGCATTACCGTGTCTTTTCTATACTGGTTGCACGGGTGAGTGTCACAACCCCTATTTAACAGGTAGGAAAACTCGAGGGCTGGTGGTTTGACTGAGCAAGAAGGGGGGGAAATCTCATTTCCCAGCTTCCCAAACCTATGGTTAGAGCCTGTGGTCCTGCTCCTGCTGGTTCTACTTTACTCGGGCCTCATTGTGTACTGGGAAATCAAAGTGCGGTAGATTACTACACCTCCTGCCCCCCCCCCCCAAAAAAAAAAAGAGCAGAATTGTCAGGAATAATTAAAACTATAATTGCAAAAATAAATGGAAGAGTGGCATTTTTATTCTAGCTTCTTAGTTTTAATTGGAATTGTTCTCATAGTCACTAATTGACAAAACAGAGCCAGGAGCAAAGTCTTGGATGCAAATGAGCAGAGCCACCCTGGTTGTCTGGTCTCCTTGGACAAGCAATAGGGAGGCCAGAAGTGAACATAAAGGTAGAGGGTGATTTGACTTGAAAATCTGCCTTTAAATGCAGGGGGAAAGCCTCTCTGTATTATTTATCTTAGATAAAAGCTTAGTTATACATGTGTTAGTTGTACAATCTTAGCACCACCTATGAAAGCTCATTTCTTCTCATCCCCCTCCTCTAACCAAACCAGTGCTGTTGGCTCCATTTTACACATGGGGAAACTGAGGCAGAGAGCAAGAAAGGCCTTCTCAAGTCCTTGTGTCCCCACACTGATAGCCAAGGAGCAAACCCAGCACATCCCATCGCCCAGCTGTTCCCTCCAACCACTGCATGGCTCTCTTTGCCTTAAAAATAAAGCTCCAATATTTCTTAAACACAGATAAAACTATAAAGCCTTGAAATTTGGAGCAGCTGCTGCTTTATGTCTTTATGAACTGTACTGATGCCTGTTATAAAAGGTCGGCTTGCTGGCGGCACAAGGAATACGATCCCATTTACTCCACATCCCCCATTTCAGCATCAAGATGTGGTACCCGTGGTTCAGCCGCTGCCTGCATCGCCCTGAGCTCTGACAACAGCAGTGCTGGTGCTTCCAGCAGTCGGGAGAAAACATAATCCAAGGTTTCTAGCTAGGATCAACCCATTGGGAATTAGTGACCATGCTGGGGACCTGCCAGCGATGCCCCTGCAGCATCCCACGGGACAGATGCCTGTGGCCCTGCGAGCTGCAGGGCACGCATCCAAGAAGCATCGTGCATAGCAAGCTGATACTCGGTGGCACTCTTCCCACAAGCACAAACTTAATCCTTGTTTCCACATCAAATCCCAGCTGGGAAATGAAAAAGTGACCTTCTTCAACCTCGAGCGTGCTCCTTGCTCTGTTCCACGTCCCAAACTGGTGGCTAATGCGGGTTACTGCTACCACCTAAACATCTGCCCCTCTTCATAGCAGGTTTTGTGCTTCAGAGGCAGGTAGGAGGCAGCTCGATTTTCTCTTTAATACTACACAGAGAATTTGCAAACTGCCTCAAGTTCCCGGGAGAGGAAAGGTGCAGGACTATTATGGGAATTGTTTGTTCTTACAATAGGAAGCAGTGAATTACCAACAATCTCTGCTTAAAACAGGGGACTCATTTGCTGCTGATCTAACATGACCCCAAACTCGACTGTAAACGTTAGCCTTAGCTTCTACAAGGATTCCACTGAGCCTCCCTCGGAAAAAGGGTGGAGAGGTGGAAATGGATGTGCCCGAAATCCAATACAGGAAACCCACAAACAGCCTGAAAAGCCTCCAGGTTTCCTCCTCCATCATGCGGTTCTGCTCTCCCTCACATCTTTCTGCAGTGCCATGCGTGTGCTTAAAGAGCTCAGAGCTTCCATCAGCCCTGCTGAATCCAAGGGAGTTTACACAGCTCAGCCCGCCCTATGACCAGGTAGCAGCAGGGTGGGAGAGGACCTGGCGAGTCCAATCCCTGCAGGATTGTGGCTAATTCCATAAGTGCGATAAACTGGAATTACAGGAGCTTTTCTCCTCGGTTTGAGCCCCACAAGTGCCATTTTGCAACGAGGACAGCAGAGGACACCACATCTGCTCTGACTACAGGTGCACAGACCGTTTGCTGGGTGAAAACCCTATTGAGGGCCCCACACTAGACACCTACCCAAGCATCATCCACACGGGAAGCCTGTCCTGGGCAGTTTCCCATTCCCAGCTCTCTGTAGGGTATTTCAACCTGATAACGAATGCCAACTGCATCCTTGAGAATTCCACCTTTGGGCTGCTGCATACCCAGAACAGGGGATAAGAATGGGAGAGAGGAGTTAGACCATTGGGAAACAGCAATGCAAGAAGGGAGTGTGGGCAAATGGGAGCTGGAGGCCAGAAACCTGACTGCAGCAAGCAAAAGCTAAACTTGAGGAGGAAAAGGGATGGGGTGAGCGTGGAAAAATCAGATGCCAAGCGGGGAAATGGGTAGAAAACAAGTGCTTTTGGGGCAGAGCTTCCTGTAAGTCACACCAAGAGATGCAGCGTTTCTTATGGGGAGGCTAAAATAGCTCAGCGCTCCGGAGCTGGCTGCTTCACAAACATCCCCTCTTGCAAACAGCACGGAAAAGAGGCCAAAAGCTTTAAAATATACATAAAGGAGATCCAAGTCAGCCCTCTGCTGGCAATAGGATCAGCTGGAGCTGCAGGAGCTGCCCCGGGAAGGGGCTCAGCACCCATCCTGCTCAAACCCCAATGAGCATCCTCTTGCTCCGACGGTGGGGAAAAGAGCACCAAAGCCAAAGGCATCTCTCGGAGGGGTTGTGCTCCCTTCTTTAACCTGCCTTGCTCACTCCAGCTCAGGTTAAGCATCATTGCAGTCAGTTATGAAGAGGACACATGCCCTCTGCAGTGCCACGGCCCCCAGTTACACAGGGTGATGACAAGCAGGGCCCTGCCTGGGAGTGAGGAACAGGGATGTGCTAGGCACAGGCAACATCCCAAAGCATGGAAGGCACCGTGCTGGGAGACCAGCACCTCTCTCACATGGAACTCGTAGAGCCTGTTTCCCACCATCACATTCTGCACTACCATTTCCCCCTACAACAAGGGGAAGATCACCCAACCCTCCCTGTCCATCCTTCCATATCCAGGTGAGCAGAGCATCCTCTGCTCCAGGCTCATCCTTGCTCACAGACAGCATGGCACGCACCTCATCCCTGTGCCAGGCTTTGGGAAGAGCTGCTCTCTGCTGCAGCCCTGTTCCTCCATGGTCTGAGCTTGTGTCGGGGTTACACACTACTCCCTAATGCAGTGAAAGCAGCAGATTAACTTCTCCAGACTCTCTCTCTCTCCAAGCTCACACCCTCAGCGCTCCATTCCCGAGTCACAGGGTCACTTTTCCACATGGATTAACCAGCTCAGGTCCTCCTGAAGCACACGCAGCACAACCCAAAGCCCCAGACACGACCTGAGTCCCCATCACCCTTTGAGAAAAGGCTGGGCTGCTATCTGCTCATCTGACCGCGCTTCTGTGATGCCTATTGAGAGCTGCTATCCGACACAGGCTAATGCACCATGTACACCTGTAACTCATTCAGGGAATAAGAAAAGGATGCTCTGCTCTATTGTGCAGCAGAGAAGTGGCCCATCTGCATAGAAGCCGCCTGCCTTTCTCCCCCAGCAAACAGAGTAAGGTAAAAGCATCCATCAGAATTCATAAGATGCACCCCTGGAGTAAAAGATTGATTTGATATTAACAGATTCGTGCAGAGACTATAAAGTGATCAAGGCAGAACACTGACACCTCGGAGGCATCGCAGCCCTGGAAACCCACTGGCAATGCAGGCTGGCATCGGTGCAAGCAGCACAGACCCCCCCCCCTCCCCTTCCCTCCCTTCCCACACAGCCGCACGCACCCAGAGACAACTTTGGGAGCGGCAGGCGGCACTAACTCACTGTCTGCCACCTAAACCCCTGTGTCAGCTCCTCGTCTGGCACCCGCAGCCCCACGCTGCAGCCCGTGCCCCAGCCCCACGCAGCACCAGCGCATCGCTCGCCCCAAAACCACTAACGCAGAGCATCCCCTCAACACAACGGGACACACACACGAAGTCTCCAGGAGGTCCCAGAACCCTCCAGGAGCCCCGCACCGCGCACAGCATCCCCCATGAGCCTTATCCAGACCCCCCTCCTCAGCCCCCCCAAGGCATCAATGCAGGTGCTCCTACCTGAGCGTGGCGCTCTCCCCTTGCCGCACTGTCACGTTGTCCATGGCTTTGGGGAAGGTGGCATCTCCGCTGCGCACGGGCACTCCTGCGGGCACAAGGAAGAGCAGCCTGAGACAGAGGACGACTAGGCACCTCCAGGGCAGGGCTAAGCACCCACCGACCCCCATCCTGGGCAGCAGGGACTTTTCCAACAGGCAAAAAACACACCCGACCAGGCCACCGGGAGCGAAAAGAGAAGGGGATGAAGGGGGGGAGAGAGGAGGGATGGGGTGCGTGTGTGTGGGGAAGGAGGGGAGCAAAACCACCGGGGCCGAGCGATGAGGAGCTCCACGGAGATCAGGAGAGCCCCCGGCAAGGCAGGATGCGAGCGCTGAGCCTGCCGAGCGGCATCCGGAGGGAGTCCCCAGTATCCTTGGGTGAGGGAGGAGGACGGGAGGGCCGGAGGGGAGGAGGAGGAAGAGGAGGAGAGAAGATGCAGTGCAAGAGATGAAGGTCACAGATGTGTGCCTGCTCCAGACGCTACTTTAAGATTCATTTGGGCACGCGCTGCGGAGATCTGGCATCAAAAGTTTATAACCCAAGGAGGAAACGTGGCTCTGGCACGAAAGGGAGGGCGGCCATAAACCCAGTCAAAAACAGGGGAGTTTGGCTGTTTGCCGGCTGCTGCTCTTTGAAATGATAACGGGAAAAGGAAAACAAAGCCCCTAAAACACCCGAAAGCTCCCCGAAATGCCGGTTCTGTCGCAAGATCGAAACTTCCCCGCGGAGCTGCCGGCGATGTTTCCCCCCCCAGGCCGGGGACGGGATGCTTCTCGGCTCCCAAAAGTGGGTCTCCAGAGACGTCCCCCCTTCAGCTGAGCAGCGAGGAGGAGGAGAAGGAGGAGGAAGGGTGTCGGGGCCGCGGCGGCAGCAGCAGCATCCCGGCCCGGTCGGGCGGCAGCATCCCCGGGCGCGCAGGCGGACTGCCCGCCGTTGTCATGGCAGCGGCTCCATCCCTGACCGGCGATCGGGCTCCCGCACACCCCGGTAACACCCGCACGAACACACACACACACACACACACACACACACACACACACACACACACACAGCGAGGCGGGCGGAGCGCGCTTCACCCGCCAGCCTTTAACCCCCGCCGCACCGAGCTCCCGCAGAGCAGCGGCACCGAGAGGCTCCCACCAGCCCAAGGGACTGCCCCCCCCTTTAACTGCTTCAAGCCCGGACGTCTCGCCCGGCTCAGCACCACGATGCTGGTCCCCTCGGCCACCCCAGCGCCCTTGCTGCACCTTTCCCTGCATCCCTAAAATCAATCAGGGTGGAAAAGATCTTTTAAGATCCAGTCCAACCATTCCCCAGCACTGCCAAGGCCACCACTAACCCATGGCACTGAGAGCCTCGAATAGCCTGTTCCAATGCCTGAGCACCCTCTGGGGAGGGAATTGTTCCTCAGCTCCATCTAAACTTCCTCTGGTGCAGCTTGAGGCCGTTTCCTCTTGTCCCATCCCTTGTTCCTTGAGGGCAGAGACCAGCCCCCTCTTGGCTTCATCCTCCTGCCAGGCAGCTGTAGAGAACCATAAGGTCCCTCCTGAGCTTTCTCTTCTCCTGACTAAACCCCCCAGGCCCCTCAGCCGTTGCTCATCACACTTCCATCCACTTGTTAATGCATGGTTGAATTCAGGGATGGCTCCCCTGTGGCTGGGAGCCTGTCTGCAGGCAGGGCAGTGAGAAACAAGGTCCTGCTGACACATATTTGCCCCACCAGCTCATTGTGGAAGGGAGCTCCAGAGGATCTCCCTACTCCATATCCCTGCTGTCCTCACTTCCTGACACAGACAGCCTTGCACTAGGATGGTTTTCCACCCCACCACTCCAAACAGGGTAGTGCTTGACATCAGAGTGCACCAACCCCTTCCCTGGTCCCCCTGCAGTCCTGTTATGCACAGGAGGTGGTCTTGGAGACATGCAGAAACCATCATTTACCTCCTCAAGCAGCAATTGAGGCCACCAAGACCTCAGTGACCATCCAGACACATCCATCTCTGTGCCTACGAAAGGAAACCAACCTCCCATTGCTACCTCCTTGCATTGTGCTGTACAGTTCCTCATCCCTAAGTCGAGACGGGCATGGTCCTCAACTGGATGCATTCCTACTCAATATAACATGCCCCTTTCAGGAGGAATATAACAACCAGTGAAAGAGTTTAAGCTATTTTGGGGCCCCAATCTTCTCCAGAGACCCAAATACAGCTTCTACAACCAATCAAGAGGTATTGGCAAGGGGTTTTCAGTGATTTCAAGCCAAATTATCAGCACTAAAGATCCTCTCTATATAGCAGTGGGATGCAGAGACCCTAAAGACACTGCTAGCCACAGGCTAGCACTGCAGAGATGTGTGCTGACTCCTGGCACCAGCTGATGGCTGCAGGCATGAGAGGGATGCTGACTGCAGCTTGGATAAATAGGACAGCCCAGGAGCCAAGGGAAGTGCAGGGAAAAGCACAGGGATGAGTTTTCCAGCTCTTCTGATAGAAAATTGCCTTAACCCTGAATACACAAGCCAGCTGCTACAATGCGAAGCATCCTTTTGGGGGGGAAGGATGGAGAGGAAGAACACCCCATCTCCTTCCCGATGGGCTCCCACCTTGGCACAGAGGAGCCATGGCTGCTGGCAGGGAAGGAGCAGCAAGGAGTGAGCACAAACCCATCACAGCTCCCCACAGTGAGACAGCCTGAGCCTCCTCCAGCAGCAGGGTGAGCTCCAAGGGGGAGGATGCTGCAGTGACCAGAAGCTGTGCTGGGTTCAATAGTGCTCACCCCTTGAGAGAGGAAGCTGTAGACATAGAGTGTGTGTAGCAGGAAGCCTGCCAGAGATGGTGTAATTTAGCAAAGGGGAGATTTAAAGGGGGAAAAGAGCCTGTCTGCCTCAAAAGAGCCTCTGAGGAGGCTGCAGAGATGCAGACACATGTAAAGGCAAGGTATAAACTGACAGACAGGGAGCTGAACTGGCATATATGGGGCATCCAAAAGGGAAAAGAGAGGGAAGGGAACGGTGTCCATATTTATGGAACAGAACCTGCCTAACTGGGTAGGACACAACAACCTGGCACCGCTATGCAGGTGGCATGCCTCAGTGAAGCCCCTTTGGGCACTCAACAGCGGGAGCAGGCAGTCAAAGAGCACCCTTTCCTGCCTCTGTCTTCTGGCTCACCCCATCACAGTTCTGGTTAAAGCTACCTTCTGAGGAAGCACACTGCCACCAAACAGAGGGAGCAAGCTGGGACATGGGGGAGGAAAGGGCAAAGGGAAAAAGAACTCAGAATCCAGGAGGGTACAAAACGTGGACGCAGCAGACATGAAAGCAGAGCCACTTCTGTGCCCAGACAGTTTGCAGACCAGAGGTTGCATGGGGTGGCTTTAGATCAGGTCCATGTCTAAAAATACCAGCTAGCTGAGAGGCTGGCACAGGCCCTGAGGGCATCAGGCATATGGCAGCGGCTGATCCTGCTCCTCAGAGTGACGTTAACAAGCCCTGACCTTCTCTCATCATCCCAGAGGCTCAGAAAGGAACTGAGATTGCAAGGACGAGTCCCTCCACCTCCCAGCCCATTGTCAATCTCCGCTTTTATTAGTGGTGCGGTTTGGTCTCCATCTCCCTCCGAGCTTTCTCCCTCATTGCTCTCATCAGGAGCTTGCAAATGCCAAGAGTCCAGGCTTGGAAGTAATTAGTGAGGGACCAGAGCCCATTGTGGGGCAGGTCAGTGGCAGCGCTGCTCCAGCACCATACTGGGACCAATGTACAGCAACACTGGGCTTTATTCTGCAGCCCCACCACTGCTCCACGTTTATTTTCCCCTTCTCCACGCATCTTAGGGCATGCTGGGATGCTCTCAGTCCATCTCCCTTAAGATGGATGCAGTGAGGGACGGAGACTGCAACAACACCAGGACCCCACACACTTGGGTAGCGTTAACTGCTCACCAGCACCCTCTGATACACTGCCTCTTCCTAAAGGATATTGATTCTCTCCTCTGGCAGGTTAAAGCCATTCCCCTTTTCCTGTCCCTACATCCCTTGTCCAAAGCCCCTCTCCAGCTTTCTTCCAACTCCTTTCAAACCAGAAACAGATGCTCACAGCTTAGGACCTTCCCACAAGCACCCTGCCTGGGGAGAGAAACACTACGAAGCACATCCACTTTTCGCACCAGGACAGCATCTTCTCCCGTGGTGAGAACAACCAACCACCACGTCCTTGTCAAAGTGCAAAGCGCAGTCCTCAGCAGGCAAAGACAACTAATTCTTAAGGAAAATAGAATGGAAAATGGTTTTCTTTGCCTTTTTTTTTTGTCCTTTTTTTCCCCTAAAATGAACTTTGAGCCACTCACAACTGAAGCAACCCATCGAAGCAAAAACCCAGCAGAGCTGGAGGGGAAAGCAGTCCTTGGAGGACCTGGCCTTGTTTAATCAAAGAGCTAATCCTTCACCCTCCAGCACTGGTGGAAGTTCCCAGATCTCCCTCTGGAAAGCCCAAAGAAGTTGTTTCAAAGCTCCTTCCCAGTCCCTGTCTGCAGAGAGCTGCTGGTGCTTCCCAAAAACCGGGGTCTTTCAAGGCATCCCTCTCCTGGGGCACGTGAAATCTCTATTCCTGAACATCCCGGCTACACTATCTGGCCAAGATACACATAACAACTCCATGGTGAATAGAGAGCGCTGTATCTTGTTGGTATCCTGCTACGTGCAGATGGCATCTGGGCTCGGGGCTATGAGATTTTTAACTAATATCTTTCTGCACTACTATCCCCTCCTCCCTTTTCTCCCACCTCCTCCTCCTTTCCACCTCCTCTTTCTCTCCATCTGTCCCCATCCCTTCTCTTCTCCACCTTTTCTCTTGCACACTTGCAGCTGCTAATTTTTCCCCAGCGTATTTGGCACTGCCTCCAGACACCTCTTCCCCCACAGCCCTGCTTCTTCCTTTCCCCAGTTGCTGCCAAACAGTCTCCATTTCTTTACCCTGTGCACGCACACCCCGGCACAGCAGGGAACCATAGAATCATGGAATGGTTTGTGTTGAAGAGACCTTAAAGCTCATCCAATTCCAACCCCTGCCACGGGCAGGGACACCTTCCACTGGAGCAGCTTGCTCCAAGCCCCTGTGTCCAAGCTGGCCTTGAACACTGCCAGGGATGGGGCAGCCACAGCTTCTCTGGGCACCCTGTGCCAGCGCCTCAGCACCCTCACAGGGAAGAGCTTCTGCCTTATCTCCAACCTGAACTTCCCCTGTTTCAGTTTGAACCCATCACCCCTTGTCCTATCACTACAGTCCCTGATGCAGAGTCCCTTTCCAGCATCCCTATAGCCCCCTTCAGACACTGGAAGCTGCTCTGAGGTCTCCACACAACTTCTCTACCCCAGGCTGAACAGCCACAAGCTCAGCATCCTCCAGTATGTTGGAACTGGGGTGCAGCAAAGCATCCCCCCATTCCTCAGATCAAAGCTTTGGGAATGCTATTCAGAGCTGCACTGACCGCTGCCCAGGCAATAGCACACACACAGCTCTCCCCCTCCATCCCCCTGCCTCTCTCCAGCAGGATTTATTTCTCCCACTTAATTTTCCCAGTTGTTTTATCTCGGTTTATCTTCACACTCAATCAGGCTCTCTGTACAAAGGGAACTTTTATTTTCTCTGCTGTTACATTTAATGCATTTTATCGCAGGAATTTAGCAAACAGAAAAACACACTGAGGTAATTGTGACCAAAAAAACACAGCTTATTCCTCAACCTGATCGTGGTCGTGAGCTCTCCTAGGCAGAAAATGCAAACTCAAGACCCATTCTCTTCCCTAACGCCCAACTGTGGGGCTGATTTAGCAATGAACACCCCTCCAACACCGTCCTCGCAACCTAAATGCATGGATAAAAGCTCCCATCTTCCATAAAATCCTTCTAGGATCGTGCAACCCCAGCTGAAGCAGAGGTGTATGCATCCCCAAGGCCAGGATGGACGGGGCTTGAAGAAACTTGGTTTAATGGAAGGTGTCCCTATCCATGGCAAGGGTTTGGAGCTGGATGAGCTTTAAGGTCCTTTCCAACCCAAACCATTCCATGATCCCATGATTTCATTTTCCAGCAGGATTTCTGACAACGGTCCAGGATTTTTTTTTTTCTTTTTATTCTAAGGCAAGCAAAATGTGAAGATTTCATTTGCGATGCCAAGATTTTTTTGTTGTTGTTGCCATTCCTGTTGGTATTTCGTGCTTTTGGGCATGTGTTCAGCTCCCCTGCGGTCTTTCCCTTCAAACCCAACTTTCGAGGGAAGAGGCTGGGGGGGGGCATCACAGACATGTGACATTTTGCTTCAGTGCCAAAACATTTCCATATCAAAACACACCAAAGTTCAGGCTGCTCCATCGAAACAGCACAACAAAACCCCACTGCATTGATAGTCCTTGCAGGCATCTGCCGAAGAGATGCTTCCAGCAAGCCCGCATCTCCCACATCACTGGGAAACAGAGGGGAAAACCCAGAATGGGGCAAAAAGGAGGGAATTGGAGGGGCTGGAACTGGATGATCTTCAGGCCCTTTCCAACCCAAACTGTTCTACGAGTAGAGAAGAGAAAGAAAGTGCAGGATGGGGGATTACAGAGATTAAAAGCCTCGTGCTTCAATACCAGCCCAAAGGATATGGGGTTTCTATAGTGGGGATGCTCAGGGGAATGGGAACACGGCATGCTGCAGCTCGAGGGTGACAGAGCCCATGTTCCCCCCAAGACAAGAGCAGGTTTGAGGTTGCAAAATGCCCCTTCTTGCTCTGAAGCCTCAGTTCCATCCCCTTATGGCCCAAAGTCCTATTTAGAAGCACTGTAGGTTACGAGTAGCAGGGGCAGACAAGCTGCTGCTGTTTCCAGCTCGCTGCACACTCCCATCAGTGTGACCAAGCATGGGGCAACACAACGGCCCCATTTCCCCCAAATGCCACCTCAGAAAGCCCACCACATCCCTATAGCAAGCATAGGCACTGCCAAGCGGAGCAGGAACATTTCTTCCCTCTCCTGCCAACATTACAAGGCTCATTTCATCGCCGCTTGCAAAGTGTTTTGCGAGCTCTTAACCGAACTAATAAAAGAACAAATAAATAGATAGCGCAGAGCCCTGTTGATGCTATTTCCAAACACGAAGACACCGTGTAGCCTCTGGGCTTATTTACAAAATACAGAGACGTGGAAACGATCAGAACCCACTTGTGCCACCTCCACGAGATGCTGGAAGAAGGAAACCACGTTCTTGGCTGTCCTGGGAGGCTTTGAAGCAGTATCCCCAGCACCCATTCAGAAGGTGACAGGAAGGAAAACCGTATCTACCTGTTCTGCTCAGTGGGTGTTGCTATTTTGCACCCCTGGGTGACACAAGAGCCACTCATCACAGAGCTGGTTGGGATAACAACTTCTCCCATGCTGGGGGATAGGAGGACCAGTGTTCCCCAGCTCTGGGCTGAGCATCAAACCTATCCCCATGCCATGCAGGCATGTCTAACTGTAGAGCTACAGGGCTTGCAGCCCAACCCCACCCTCAGCTCTGCCTCTGTATCAGCAGAGTGGCCAAGACAACAAGATGTAAAGCTAAAGAGGGAAAGCAAGAGGAAAATACGCCTAATTCCATCGACTGAAAACCTGGATTCCCTTGCAAGCAACAGCTTGTGCTGTAGAGAGCTGAAGCACTGCACAGCGCTCAACCTGCCCACCACGTAACCCTCCAATATGGTCCTCTCCTCCCAGGATGGTCCCTAGCAGCCCCATGGCTCTCACCATGGAGCAGCACAGCCTGTCTACCACCAGGAAGCCCAGAATCCTGCCTCTGCCTTGACACACTCATTTCTCACCCGCTCTCCTTCCCGAGGCAACAGGCCAACACACATGAGCCTTTGGAACATCTCACTGATGGGACAAGCTGGCTTCCAGGAGCAGCCATCTCCTGCCTGTGCTGCCTGCTGGAAGAGGCAGGAGAGATGGCAGCAGAGCAGGGTCTCTTTACCTCCTCTCACCCCTGCAGTGGGTAGCTTGGGCTGTTGCGTTAAGCAGATAAAGGTCTAAAACACTTACTCGTTGCTTGTCTGAACTTCCCAGGCTGCAAATCCCAGGGGAAATCAGAATTCTCAGTGTTTGCAGTCTTTCCTCACCGTGCCCACTGCAGATGATGTTTTTTCCTCCTTTGAAATACTTGTTTCTAAGGGCTGAAAGGGAGGGGGAACATTGGGTGAAGGAAGGATCTTGGCTCCTGCGGGCTTTGGATAAGTTCACTGGGAGTTTGATTTGAGCTGTGGGTAAATGCCAGCACAGGGACCTCACTATCTGAGCCAGCGGATCTGCTCCATGCACATCTCACTGCTGATTTATTCTCAGGGGTATTGGGCACAAAGAGATAAATATGCAAGTGGCAAAGCCGAGGTGGGGATGGGAACATCTCCATCTTCCTAGGTCAGTTCTAATTCATCTTTTCCAGTCAGCCTGGTCTGAGCCATTTACTTGTGACTCCAACCCAATTCTCTTCAAAGAGAATGGATTCTGGGATTAAAATCTAGGTTTGCAGCAAACAAAACTAAGCACGTTTTACGAGAAGGGTAACCTTGGGGGAGGTTTGCCTGCGGTTTCAAAGGCTGAGCAAGGTTTCTGTACACAGTTCTGCCTGCTGTCAGCAATCCCTGCTATCTCCAGGTTGCTGACAACCCGACAACCTCCGATACCGCAGCAAGGAAACAGCCTGCAAGCTGCAAGAGCTTGTTATCCCGTTCTGCAGAGAGAATAACGAGGTAGGAAAAGACAAAGGAAGCCAAACTCCTTTGGAGGAATAAGAGACCTGCCTCAAGCAACCCTGGAAGCCAAAGGTCCCTCCAAAGCATCGCTGTGTGCACCATTCCCAAGGGGCACATGGCTTTGGAGCAGCCACCAGGAGCTGGTTCTTTCACCACCCAGTAGCCCTGAGGTTCCTTTGGCTGTATTCAGGGCAAAGCCCCTTTTACCCCCCTCCAATTCCAACAAGGACAAACCACTGCAACAGCAGCGTTCCAAAACACTTCCCAGGCTGGGTTCAAGACACAGCATCCCCTTGTGCAGGGATATTCATCAGAGTCAGAGCCCCAGTGAGCAGGATGAGCAGGAAAGCTCCATCCTTTCCTCACCCATCCTGCATCTCCTCACGACTCTATTGTCATGTTAAGCAGCTGCTCAAACATTAAGCAAACCCATCAAGAAAAATAGGAGCCTTGCAGATGGGTGGCATTTTCTTCCTAACTGCTTTGGTTTTATTTACTTGAGGTTTCCCCCCCTCCCTCCATCCCTCCTATCTCCTTCACCCTTTAAACCCATCCCTGCTATTGCGGCTGGCTCCGCAAGCCACCGGCCTGATAAGCAGCCGCTTGCTCACTTCTGGACCTCCCAGGCTCTCTTATTCATTGTTGTTTTCTCTGTTGCTACAAATTGGCACTTCTAAAGAGATTTCCAGGCCAAGTATTAACCCCCTCCGGAGCCCAGCCACATAAACACACACGTTATTTGTCAAAGGAGGGGAAAGCAGGCGAGCTGTAGGGAAATTTAAGTGACTCGTCTGAAACAACGAAGGCAAAGGAGCCAAGACAGACGTTCCTACCTGCTTCAGGTCCTTCTCCCCTCCTTCCAGCCCCATCTGCAGCCAAATTCCTCCATCTTCCCAATAAATCAGCAACGACAAGCTCCCTTTCAGCCCTAGAAATAGGGCCCAGGAGTCCTGACCATATCTAAGCACAAAACAAGGTTTTTTCCTCGTTGCAAATTCTGATCCAACCTCCTTTTAGGAAAAGTTTTATAGAGGTTTTATTTATTATCAACTCCTGGATGATAAAATGAGGCCGCTACAAGGAGTCCTATTTATTTGCCCTCCCCTCGGAGGGCTGAGATGGGAAGCAAACGAAGGGCTCCAGCACTGACCCTGGGTTGCAGGCCATTGGGTGATTATATTATAACAGCTTGATAGCAGCTGTGATTTAATGCAGCTGTTAAAAATTAGCAAGGACTCCATCGAAAGCATCCCAGTCACTCACAATAACAGGCTAATAAATCATTCCCCCAGTGCTCCGTGGCATTTATAGTTCTATTTTAGAGCTGCAAAGCAGAGATCCGCCTGCTCTCCTGGATTTATTTTTATTTATGCTTTTAATAATGCAATTAAATAAATAAATTTAAGGCTGTTGTGACTCTGTTGCCAAAAAAAGCACGGAAGAGAACTTCCCCTGCATGACTTCCCTTGGTTATTTTCTCCCCAATAGCCAATTAAATGGGAAATGAATGGCTCCAAGATATTGTTTCCAACACACGGGATGAAAATCTGGCACCACTGAAATCCAGGGGATGCAGGGAGGAAGATGGAGGGAAGAGAGGGCAAAGCTGGGGTGGCTGTCACTCTTCTCCCCATCCCAATTTCCTCCTGTCACACCATTATCCTGAATATCTAGATGCTGCATTTCCTGGGAGCATACACGAATGCACTCGCCACTTCCCAGCCACCAAACCCACCTTTATTAATATCTTATGGGACTATGATTTGGGGCATTCCCATGCTCCTAAAAGGAGGATCTACCTATTGTGGCTGCAAGCCAGGCACTTAGAAACCTCCCCTGAAACGGGATGCCTGATGCCACAGCAGAAGGATGGGCCCATGGGGCCGGCTGTCCCGTCTTTCTCCATGAACCACATCATGATGGAGCACAGCTTGGCCTGGCTGTCACTCCAAGGGAATTCCCACCCAAGGGAATTACATTTTATGGAATCATAGAGTCCCAGACTAATCTGGGTTGGAAAGGACCAACCAGTCCTTGATGCAGGTCCCTCTCCAGCATCCTTGTAGCCCCCTTCAGATACTGGAGGCTGTTCTGAGGTCTCCACACAGCTTTGGCTTCTCATTTGCTGCCCAGCATGATGTGCCTGGTCCAGACATCCTGCTTTTTGTGGCGAGGATGGCCAAGGGAGGCAGGAGCACCACCACAGAGAGCATCTCACGCAGAGACGGGCATGAACTCCAAACCTTTCCTTCTCCCTTCCTCAGGCCTTGCAATGTCCAAAATAGCTCCACAAACCTCGCAAGAGATGCATCGAGGAGTAACGCACTCTTCACTCTGTCCATCACCCCAGTGAACCCAAGATCCTGCCTCTGCCTTGACACAGACTGGGGAGGAAAATACAGCCCTTCCCTATTCTTGCATGCCCAGGAGAGGTGATGATGCATCTTTCCTGCTTCCCTCCCCCTAAACTCCCTGTACCCAGCATGTCCTAGAATACAACACACCACAGATTGACAGCTTCAGGGTCCTGGCTTGTTTCAAAGGGCTTAAAGCAGAGTTTCAAACAGGCTTGCTTTGCACAGCACAAGGGAAAAGCCAGGCACCTTGTTCACTTCTTCTAAGCCAAAGGCAAAGACCAAGGAGCAGAACCAAGACCGGAGCTTGATTCACTCCCGAGGGAAGTTCACGTTGGGTTATGTTTTATGAAGTTCTCATCCCTTTTCCTCTTATAGTTCCTTAAAATGAGCCTTATCCCATCATCTCTCTCATGGCTGCTTTGTGCTCTCCAGGGAGCCTGATGCACACACAGACCTTGCCAAGTCAGCTTCACCTCACTGGGGTCTCCATCACTCAGAAACCTGACCCATTCGGAGCCTATCTGCACCCTGAATCAAGGTGGGGAGCAAGCAGCAATGCGTCACCTCAACACTACCACCCTCTTGCATTGCAACCCACCACAACCGACTAAAACCACTGAAAACAGACTATTTTAAGTGATTTATCTCTCAGCCACACACGAACCTCTGGTGTCAGGGAGTTTAGAGTAAGCCAACACCCAAGACAGGCTCCCCTGAAGCTGAATCCGATCTCTGCTGAGTCCATTTAAAATGCTCTCAGCGTTTTCATCCTATCTTTGCTTTTAAGTAGAGTTACAGTCAGAAAAAATTACTCTGCATACACGACCCCAGAGGTTCCATATTTCTTCTGCTGCCGTGACAGTTCCTGACCAGAGCTGCTTAATTTACAATTTGGGAGATAGGGTTGCTTCCCCCCTCCCTCCAAACTGCCAGCCTTGCAAATTCCTCAGGAATGGAAATACTTCCCCCCCACCCCTTGCTGGTTCTGTCACCTCAGTGCAGGATATATGGCCCTGGGCATGGTTCCATAGATGGAGAGGGAAACCCATCTGGCTCCCGATTCCAGAGCTGCAGGGGCAGCTCACTGGAGACGAAGCACTGGGTTCCATGAGGATCCCCAGCAATAAGGAGTAGAGGATGGAGGTCTTTGGAGATGCTTGGAGAAGGACTTAGGGGTTCTGGTCCATACGAAACTGAACGTGACCTGCGTCAGTGTGTGCTCGCAGGCAGAAACCCCCTGTGTGCTAGGCTGCATCCCCAGCAGTGCGAGCAGCAGGTCAAAGGAGGTGATGCAGCCCCTCTGCTCTCATGAGACCCCACTTGCAGCACTGCGTGCAGTTCTGGTGTCCTCAGCTTAAGGACGTGGAGCTGTTGGAGCAAGTCCAGAGGAGGCCATGAGGATGCTCAGGAGATGGAGCAGCTCCATACAGAGACAGGCTGAGAACACTGGGGCTGTTCAGCCTGGAGAAGCTGAGTGGAGACCTCAGAGCAGCTTCCAGTGTCTGAAGGGGGCTATAGGGATGCTGGAGAGGGGCTCTGCATCAGGGACTGTAGTGATAGGACAAGGGGTGATGGGTTCACACTGATACAGGAGGAGTTCAGTTTGGCTACAAGGCAGAAGCTCTTCCCTGTGAGGGTGCTGGGGCCCTGGCACAGGGTGCCCAGAGAAGCTGTGGCTGCCCCATCCCTGGCAGTGTTCAAAGCCAAGTGGATGGGGCTTGGAGCAAGCTGCTCTAGTGGAAGGTATCACTGCCTGTGGCAGAGGGTTGGGACAGGATGAGCTTTAAGGTCCTTTCCAACCCAAATCAGTCTGGGATTCTGTGATTCTACCCCACGTAAAGCACCAGCAGAAAGCCACCATATCTGTGAGGTTTTAATCACAGCAACTGATTTTTTGCAATTACAGTCTGATATAATGGAATCTATCATTAAAGCAATGGGTTCAGCTGCTCTGATCTTTTCCCATTTAAATAAAGATGGATGGAGAAAGCTCTGGGAATTGGCACCACCCACCAGACAGGCATCTCTAACTCAGGAGCACCCGCGCAATCAGGACAGGCAGGAGAGAGCTGTTCCTGGCATAGTCACAGCTCCCCATGGAGTGACAACAAACAGAGCTGCTCTCCAGTGCCCCAGGCACACAGCTTAGACCTCAGTGGGTCTCTGAGCATCTTCTCTTTGCTCCATCAGGAAGGTTTTTAGACATATGCATGGATGGAGAAGGAGCCACGAGTCCAACAGCCCTTCCAAGGTCTCTTCTGCTGCCATCCTCCACATAAAGCACAGTCCCCAGCCCAACACTGCACCTCTCCAGATGTCCCTCATAGCAAGCAAAGTGCTCCAATGACTGCAAAAATGCCTCCCCAAAAGAGTCAAGTGTAGGCAGGTATCCCCATGGGTACAGCCAGCCTGAATCCTGTGTCCAAGATCCAAAGCCAAAGTCTTATTGCCTTCTGCAAATCCACTTAGTACCAGTTATTCCCTTCCTTACACCAAATCCTCCTCTTAGGATGCAAGAATCCTTGATCTCAGAAGAAAGCAGAGGGCTTCAATAAGCACTTTCAGCAATGTTTTAATAATAAAAAGCCTAATTAAATCTTTACATGTCTAAATACATTTGTCATCTCTTTTCATTAATAATGCTGCCTTTAATGTGATCAGCTCCTCACCCCCTGTAAATAACCTCCTCCAAATACTCCCGCATATCTGGTGTGTCACTGGCACAGGGAGCTCAAGAGCTATCCCAAGGCTCTTTGGTGGCAGTGCTCCACAGCCCTCTACTGCCATCAATACAAGAGGGAATGGGAAAGAGAGCTGGGAGCATGACCTGGGAATGGGTCTGCATGGAAGAAGCAGGAACCACATTACACCAAACCTATAGCAAGTGGAGACATGGGAAAGTTTCTCCTGCCAGGACCACCAGAGACAAGCAGGTGAAGATGCAAGAAGACAAGAGGCATCAGAACACCCTATCGTCAAGACCACTGGCACATTAAAGACAAGCCACTCAATTCCTAATGCCTTAAGGATGGGCTGAGCTTCGGCTCTTCTCCCTAATGTGGAAGATGAACAAGGAATCACCCTCAAATAGGCCCCAACCCATCCTGCCTTCTACAACAGTGTGTTTAGAGAGGGCAACCTGTCCCTGAAGGATGCTTCAAGCTACTGGTTGAGCACTGCCTGAGCAGCCTCAGTAGCTGGGCAGAGCTCTTGTGCAGTTTGCTGTTTGTTTTATTAATATTATTATTGTTATTATTTTTAACCGTGGAATCATTTTATTAATATTAATAAAGCCACTGAAAGTGCTAATTTCCTCCATCATTCTCCTAATTACCTCTATTGAATTGTGAGGATCATCTGCATGAGTAATGACTCCTCATGCATTTGCTTCGCTGCTCTGCCTCTGCTCGGCAAGAAAAGCAGCAAAAGCTGGATCCTACACCCGCAGATGGGAGGGGAGCATCCTTCAAACCATCACCAGATGCCTCCTACGTCAGCAACAGTAACCGATGGACTCTCCCCCCAGCCTCAAAAGCCTCATCAGGTTCATTCTGCGTCAATACAAGGGATGGGACAGGTCTTCCATGGGGAAGGTGAGTGCTCTTAGGCTATTTCCCAGGGCACAAAGCCTCTCTCTGCTCCTCTGGTGGCCAAACACCCTCACTATCACCTTCAAAGATCGCATGCGCATCACATCACCTGCTGCATGGTGTCCACCACCAGTTTGAATCTCACCTGGATTTTGGCTAGCAGCATCACTAAGGGATACCTCCTTTAGCCTCTCACAGTGGCTGGGACCAGAAGGTTTGGATGGGCTGAAATGCACTGGATGGACTCCCAAAGGTACGAAGAGTCTTCCCAGGGAAGACTGAGAACAGAAATCCCTTTCATTTCGTTCTCTTTTTGTTGCTAATGCCAAGATGTTTTCCCTTCCTAAGTCATCTATAAGGTCTCAAAACAGTATCCAGCACAGGAATGTTTTCCAGCTCTGGGACCACCCCAAGCACAAAACCAAGGACGACTCAGCTCTTCCCTGTGAGGATGGTGAGACACTGGAACAGGCCGCCCAAAGAAGTGGTGAATGCTCTATCCCTGGCAATGTTCAAGGCCTCGTTGGATGGGGCTTGAAGCAACCTGCTCTAGTGGAAGGTGTCCCTACCCATGGCAGAGGGTTGGAACTGGATACGCCTTAAGGTCTCTTTGCACCCAAACCAGTCTGGGATTCTCTAAGTCCAACCCATCATCCATCATGGGAGTCCACGCCGCACCGGCTCTGCAAGGTGAGCCAGAAGGAAAAGGGACACCAAAAGTGACATGTCTACAGCCTGATTCCAGCACAACCTGGCACTAGCAGCTGCACAACACCCTCAGGCTTGCTAAGGGAACACAAGTCCTTAAAAGATGTATGATGTTCTTGGATGGGATCCATTCCCCCGCAGCTACCGCACGCCAACAGCCCTGCACGAACAGCAGCACATGGCAGCGTGAGGCTGAAGCTCTGTGGTGGACCCTTTGCAGGACCTGGCATCCTCTGCTACCAGTCTTGAGTGTTACAGGACATCTGGCTGGGGAGAGAATTCAAAGCATGAAGGAGATCACTGCTCTTGTCACAGAGACACTGCTCCAACAAGCTTGTTTGTGCAGGCAGAGGGAAAAGATGGGATGTTTCCGATTGCCCCATTCCATTTCACTCAACTTATGGGACAGGCTTCAGCATGGAGAAGATAAAGCTCAGGGGAGACCTCAGAGCAGCCTTCCAATGCCTTATGGGGGCTTACAGGAAACCTGGAGAGGGGCTTTGGGCAAGGGCCTGTAGGGCCAGGCCAAGGGGAATGGCTTTAACCTGCCAGAGGGGAGACTGAGATGAGCTCTTAGGCAGAAGCTCTTCCCTGTGAGGGTGCTGAGGCGCTGGCACAGGGTGCCCAGAGAAGCTGTGGCTGCCCCATCAAGGTGGCCCCAGGCTATCCTGCCTCCAGAAAGTCCTCTTGTGGCAAGGGGGTAGAACACACATTGGTGTTTTCCATGCTAGCAGCAGTGTGGCAGGGAGAGGGAGGCTCTATTAGCCAGGCTCTCACTGCACTCGAGAGGCTGCGTGCATCATATTTGTATTCATTTTCATGAACTCCCCATAAAAGTCACTAATAGAACACAATCTGCTAATTAAATTTCACGCAGGAAGGCATTTTCACCTTAGATTAGCAGTGTCCTTGTGCATTTTTTGCCACTAATGTACTAATAACATCTTATTTATCTTATAAATGAATTCCCTTAGACTTATCATTAAATTTGAGCTATTAACGCGCTCAAATGAACCCAGGGGGGTGAAGGGGGGATGGGGAGGGAGGCAATTCCAAAGGGATGGAAACCACAAATCCATTTTCCTCCCTTTTTAGGAGCAAGATGACAGCTCAGGGGAGCAACGTCCTGCCTTTAACTGCTGCAGAGGTGCCAGTGAGGGCAAGGAGCCTTCACCAGCCCTCATGTCTCACTGCCAGGGATGTGCTGCCCAAGCAAAGGGCATGAGCAGCTTCTCCAACCTCAGATATTCTTGGTGGGAAGGTCTATATCAGAGCACATAGAGGACCAAGATGCACCTCTCCCCATCCTTGCTCATCCCATTGGGGCCATACCTTTAGACCTACATCAAAATTCAATTCTTCCCAAGTTCCCCCTCAAGATGTCCCATCTGGGCGTGCAAATAGCCTGGAGAAGCCAGCTGCTGCACCTGCATCCCAACCAGGGCCTGGATTTAAATGACTTCTCCAAGGAAGGGAGGAGGTGGAGGAGAGGCGTTATTGCTCATGAATCTTGGCAGGATGCAGCTGCTGCTGTGCTTCCCTGGGATGAGGAGATGGATAACGGAGAGGAGACCAAGCTGCAATGCTTAAATCCAGCTCTGCTTTGACATGCTGCTGAGAAACCTCCCCTTGTAGAGCTGGATTTTCTCACTAGACATCCTCAAACCTCCCTTGCACCATCACCATCCTCCTGAACACCATGTAAAAGCCCGATGCTAACCACCAACAACTCGCATGGAGCTGTGCCTCAAAGGATGGGATACGCTTTTGCATCCAGCTTTTCCTTCTGCTGAGGCTTTTTGTCTTAAATCAGGGTTTAGACTGGCTCAAATCCCACCCTGGCTGAGCAAAACAAGGGCAAAGACTGTTTCCTTCCCAGTACCTTCGTTCAGCTGTGCTCAATAGCCGACTCCGCAGAAGAAAACAACATCCAACCTGACAATAGCGTTTTCTTCCCCTTTCTGAAGACGCAGGCCTTTCCCACTTGGAATTGGATGAGGCAACATTGACATCCAGTGGCCGATTAGATTAATCGCAGCAGAGCTGAGATACTCTCTAGGGATGAAGCCAGCATTCACCAAGGGCTGGCAGACGGAGCTGAAACAGCATCTCTTGCCAGGACCACCACCACAAACCAAGGGATATGCTTTTCAGGGCTGTGTTATTCCCAGATCCTGAAGGAAAACACTATGGACCTACTGGCATCAATCTGCACCTCTGCTCCAAATGCAGGTGGCGTTTGTTGGCCCCATCATTCTGTGCCCGAGTCTTTTGAGAAGCCCAAATTCTAGGCAGGGTGAACAGCAGCATGCATAGGCTGCACTGCTGTGTTTCACCCCTAGACATAGGCATTGAGTCCATTATAAAGCCAATGGGAACCAGCCATAGATGCTTTTCCATCACCCCTAAGCTACATGGACAATAACCTCCACCCTCAACACTGGACACTTGAAGATTTGGCTGGACAAGGTGCTGGGACATCTATCTTCGCCAAGAAAAGCTGGATCAGATAATCGCTGAGGTCCCTTCCAGCATGGTATTCCATGATTCTACGTCTTTAAACCTCCCAGGTCAGCATCAGGCTCTGCCCAATATCCTCTCTGCTATCCCAAGCTCCAGCTGGATCTACCTATTTGCAGCACACCGCTTCTGCCCATCACCAAATCCCACCAGCTCCTGCTTGTTTTAGCTGTACAGCACTGTGGCACAGGGCTGGTTATGGATAACGTGAGTCTCAAAACCCATTGTGATGGGCCTCTATGAGGGCTGGGGGAATTCTTGTATTCTCCCCTTAGAGACAACACAACTGAGGCCCAAGGAGCGGAAGAAGACTGTGGTGGGTGAGGGAAGGCTGCAAATTCAGGCTGTTTTCCCAACAACAGAACCATTTGCATGCCCACAGGGGCACTTCGATGTTGGTCCCTCCCCAGACAGCTGTAAAAGCAGAGGCTCCCCCTCCTCAAATCTGCTTTAAAGGTTCTCCAGTTTCTGTGGGGCTTCCATTTGATGTTTCAAAACACGACGGCGCGTTACACGCCACGCAATTAAATATTGATAGGGAATTCTCCCCAAGTATGGTTCCCCTCCATCTCTCTGCCTCCGCCGGGAGATGTCAAGTTCTGTTTCCTAAGCTGTCCCGATGCAGTGATTACGTTCATTAGGGCACCAGCCTTGTGGTTAAAAGTACTTTCTTTGCTGTTGTACGTTTAATTAGACAACTCTTGCCTAGAAATTATTTATAGCCGAGCTTGGGAGCTATTGTTAGGGCTGAATGTAAATAAGATTCAAAAGGGAATTCCCAGGGCACCCCTGTGGCTGGTGAGCCGCTTGCTTCAATCCATTAGAACTGGTCCCAACGCCCCTGTTCAGCACATGATTCCAGGGGCTTTATGGCTGCAACTTGTGCTATTTCACACAGTAATAAGGCAAGGCAGGCTAGGAACAGGTTTCCAATCCAATTTGGGATGGACAGGGAATATTTCCCCCCCTGGCATTGCAGGGAGCTGGGGAACTTCCAGTTCAATTAGACCTTATCGCTCCCTACAACTGCCTGACAGGAGAATGGAGGCAGGAGGGGACTGGTCCCTGCTCTCAAGGAACAAGTGACAGGACAAGAGGAAACAGCCTCAACCTGCACCAAGGGAGGTTTAGGATGGAGATTAGGAACAACTCCTTAATGGAAAGGGTGATGGGCATTGGAGCAGGCTGCCCAGGGCAGTGGTGGAGTCATTGTCCTTGGATAGTTGATCCTATGACAACCATCTGAGAACACCCGAGCAAAGTTACATGGCTGGGTATGGAAATGTGCCTGGGAAGGACGCAGGCTGAACCCAGGGGTCTCAAAACCCTTTGCATCAAGACCATGTCAAGCTACAGCACTGTAGCTTCTGGCAGAAAAGCAAGCACATCAGCCTGATCCTCGTCAAAATGGCCAGAGCAGCTCTTAAGTACAGCCACAGCCTCCAGGGGAGATGTTCTCCCAGGCCCCAGTTTTCTTCCTAAGACCCTTTGCAAGCAGCATGGCCAAAAGACCAGATATCACAGATTGTCATTTGGGTTGGAAGGAACCTTAAAGCCCATCCAGTTCCAAGGGCAGGGACAACTTCCACTAGAGCAGCTTGCTCCAAGCCCCTGTGTCCAACCTGGCCTTGAACACTGCCAGGGATGGGGCAGCCACAGCTTCTCTGGGCACCCTGTGCCAGCGCCTCAGCACCCTCACAGGGAAGAGCTTCTGCCTAAGAGCTCATCTCAGTCTCCCCTCTGGCAGGTTCAAGCCATTCCTCTTTATCCAAGCTCCACATCTCTTTTTTCAACCCAAATTAAGTACTGGGATGGACAGACACGCTCTTCCCACCACCCTACAAGAGCATTTGCCAACCAGCACCAGGCCACTCAAGTCTGGATGCTTTTCCCCTCTCCTGCCAGCCCAGCACTAGCAAACCAACTGTGCACCATTTGATGGATGATTCACGAGGTTAATCTTGCATTTTCACACCTTCAGGTGTCCTCCTGGCATTTGAGGGAGAGGAAAAACGCACTCAAAATGGTGTTATTTAGCAGAGCAGCACTCAGCAGCTCAGAAATAGCTGCTCCACACAGAGAGCAGCAGCGAGGCCAAGCGTGTGAAGCGGCCAATAATGCAACAAAAATGGTAAATCCCTATAAGCTACAAATAGAATCATAGATCATGGAATGGATTGAATTGGAAAGGACCTTAAGATCAACCAGTTCCAACCCCCTGCCATAGGCATGGACACCTTCCACTGGAGCAGCTTGCTCCAAGCCCCCGTGTCCACCCTGGCATTGAACACTGCCAGGGATGGGGCAGCCACAGCTTCTCTGGGCACCCTGTGCCTCAGCACCCTCACAGTAAAGAACTTCTCCCTTATCTCCAACCTGAACTTCCCCTGTTTCAATTTGAACCCATCATCCCTTGATCTGTCGCTACAGTCCCTGATGAAGGGTCCCTCTCCAGCATCCTTGTAGCCCCCTTCAGATATTGGAAGGCTGCTATGGAATGGGTTGCTTTGGAAAAGACCACATTGAGCTCCCTGGTGGCACACGAGGTGTCCCAGCCCTGCTGGTGCCAGTGCCAGCACAGCTGCCATCACCGGCCAGGCTGATGCTGTCACTGTTGTGGAGAGTAACACCATGGGGAGGTCTATTATTTTAAACATATAATTGATTCTAATTCATCACTTATCGCACGGTGACAGATTTGGAGAGAGTTGATTATCTCCAGCTCAGCACGGGGGCCCGGGGGGGGCTGCTCCTATTGTTCAGCAGTTCCTGCTCCTGCCTCAGCTCTAGCTGCTCCCGTTATCTGTCTGATTAAGTTAGGGAATGTGGTATCTCAGGGTCCCCAGGTAACTGTCAGCACTCATATCCTCCCCTTGCAGGATTAAAGCAGCCTTTCTGCACCTCTCCTCGTTGACCTGGCTGTCACACAGAGTCTGTGTGCTTAGCTGATGGTTTGGGCACTGCAGAGATGGCCATCACCCCCTCCCTGCTCCCAGATAGGTAGCACCACTAAGAAATCCAGAAGGACCACAGCAGCAAGCCCTCTGGAGCTTGCAGGATGCAACCCCAAACCTTGTTGCCTCCATCCCTCTCATTTCCTGGCATCCCCAATGGGAAAATGCCAAAGCAACACAAGAGCAAAGGTACCCAAAGTGCCAGTTTAAAACAGGGGTCACAGAATCAACCAGGTTGGAAAAGAGCTTTAAGCTCATCCAGTCCAACCATTCCCCAACACTGCCAAAGGCCACCAGCAACCCATGGCACTGAGGCCTCGTCTCCACGGTGTGTGAACACTTGCAGGGACGGTGACTGCAGCCCTGCCCTGGGCAGCCTGTTCCAATGCCTGAGCACCCTCTGGGGCAGGAATTGTTCCTCAGCTCCATCTAAACCTGCCCTGGTGCAGCTTGAGGCCGTTTCCTCTTGTCCCATCCCTTGTTCCTTGGGAGCAAAGATGTGCAAATCCACCCCTCTCCAAACACAACTCAGCCCAAATGCACAGACACAGTCCAGAGGGTCCCACTCCTCCTTCCCAGCACTTCCCCTCATGTTGGGATCATGGTTAAAATAGGTGGATTTAGAGAATTCTCTCATAGAATTGTTTCTATGATTCTAAGGTCCATTTCACAAGGAGCTTCCAACTTCTTAACACTTTGCTTTCAGTTCTGTTTCAGACTGAAACGACACAAAAGCACCCGCATCCTTTCTTCCCTTGAGCTCAGCAACACCCCAAAATGCCAGAAATGAGATTTTTAAGGACTTTAAGGGCTCACTTTGCAATTTCACTTTTGTATTTCCGCATTTTAGATGCTTTGGAATGATTTCTCCCACATTTCACCATGCTAAACGCGATGCCGAGCATCACCCAGCACCGCTCCGAGCGTGTTATTAAGTGACATAACATCATGATGGAAACACTTTACAATCTGATCCTATTTTCAGATCATTAGGGCTGCTGCTTCTCCATTCTGATTGAAACATCTTGGGGGGGGGGTTAGATCAAAGTGTATCTTGTTCCAAATGGAAGGAAACAGTTTGATATTGTTCAAGAACAGCGTCAAACCCGGGTTTTACAACACAAACAGCAGCAGCTTTTCATCTCAATGTCAAACTACTCATTACAACAACAAACACGAGGCACTTTTATCTCTAAAGTAGGATGTTTTAGTCGACTTGAAGTAGTAGCTGCCCTTAATTATTTGAAACCCCAAAGGAAACATTGCAAGGCTTCATCTCGACATGCAGAAATAATACAACCAAACCCTCAAACGGTGTCATGTTCAAGGGAAACTCTCAAACTTCCCATCCTTTGGGATTTTCCTGCCAAGAAGAGCAGTTCAAGGGAGGTCTGTGCTGTCCCACTGTGCCATGGGGATGTTTTTCCCTGTCAAATGCACCCAGGAGGCTCAGGAAGGGGCTTTTGCTGGGACTTGATGTCCCGGGCAGTGCCATCCCTGTTGTGTCTTCACTGCCATGAAACAGAGGCAAAGGATGCTCTGCACAGCCAGGAATGAGTAATGTCACCTAGATAGACCTTGGTAGGCTCCTATGTGATAAGAAATACAGTCAAAATGTGATTTAAACCCAGCCTGGCAAGCTGTGGTTAGGATGACACTGCTCTGTGGACTAAGCACCTTATCACTCTCCTATTTAGAGGACAAAGGAGCCACAAGATGTATTTTCTCTCGCGTGGATTTCTGTCTGGAGGGGACATCAGAGGCGTAGGTTTGGCACCATCACGTACAACAGAGCACCAACGAGCTGCTCGACCCCTTGAAACTGCAGGAGGTAAACAAATAGCAACAGTAACCACGTAGATATATAACTTAAGACTGAACAAAATGATGTTTTCCAAACACACACTTGCAGGTACACATGAAGAGCAGATGCTGCAGTCTGCCTGGGCTGCATCAGACAGCGTGGGCTCAGATGGGATCAGAATGACCTGGTGGGGAGCATTCCAAACTGGAGCAAGATGAAAGTGCTGCCTAACTGGATTCATTCCCGTAACAAACACACAACTTTTCCCCCTCTTTTGGGTGTCTTTCTTAGGGAGAAGTTCTTCCCTGGGAAGGTGGTGAGGCACTGGAATACCCAGAGAAGCTGCGGCTGCCCCATACATGGCAGTGTTCGAGGCCAGATTGGATGGCGCTTAGAGCAACCTGGTCTAGTGGAAGGTGGCCCTGCCCGTGGAACTGGATGAGCTTTAAGGTCCCTTCCTTACTAAACCATTCCATGATTCTATGCTATGATGATGCTGGCATTCCCCTCAGCCCTGTATCCATGCCGCATCCTTGGAAACCCAAACCCTCCGCTCTTACAGGCGCAGAAGAAGCCCTTGAGGTGCTGTCAGCTGCTTCCCAAGCAGCTGAATACTCCTGAGGTGGGCTGGGCTCTCGGTTGCGGAGAGGAGAGCACTCATTTCCCCGCCAGCTATTGCCTTTGCTGCTGACATTTTGCTCAGTGCATGATGAGCTTCCTCCCCCAGTTCCCCTAGGAATGACACCGCTGTTATCTCCGCTGCATCTAAAGCACACACAGACTCAGTTTAGGGACAGTTAATTTCCAATTCTTTCCAGATGGGTTGGAATAATATCCCCAGGTGGTAAATACATTATTAAGAAGGCAGTTTGGTGTGAAATTGGCTATTAAAATATAGATAAAGTTTAATATATTGAGCTCCTTGTCAGAAAAATCACTTTAGAAGGAGCTTATTATTTGTTTGATATTAAAAGAGTGACAGCTCCGCTCCAAGTGACAAATGGGGAGGGGGAGGATATGCCACCAATAATGAACAAAAGCTTTTTAACATTCAAATTTAGGTTGCCATTCAACCCCCCCCCCGTGCTGTTCTGGGCATGCCCACCCCGAGGATCCGTCCACCAAAACTCCAGTGCTCAGGAATACCAGCATCCTTCACCTATCCCAAACCCCAGCCATGACACTGTGGAGGAACAAGCTTTTTCTTCCCTTTTGAGGAATTCCAAAGCAAGCAGCCTTCCTTCTTTGCTCCATGTTTCCTTACCCTCTTGGGAATTAGCAGCAGAAATCCAAATGGAATAACATAGGGGGGATAAACAACTTCATTATAACTTCATGGGGATGCTCTAACTGCCCACAAAGGGTCTCTCTGTCCCATCACTGCAGCTCAAAAAGCACAAAGTTGTACAGCAAACCCACATGAAAAGCTTCGAGATCCACTTCCCACACAATGAGCACATTTGGAACAGCAGCATTCCAGCCTGGGTGGGATCTATGAAGGATAATTGCCCACAGCATCACCGAGATGGAGCAACCACAAAGCAAGAGACAAGCTACATCTTCCCACTACTCCGTGCAGGGCTTAAGTAAGGTGTCCTATTACTAAGACTTCATTAGTTTTACAGAATATACTCCACAACGTTTACTAGCGGGCTATGAGGAATCATAAATAATTAAAATTAAATTACACTTGTCAAGGGAATTAATGAAATGCTTCTCCATGTTGCCTTCTCCTCCTGCACTTCTCTATTCCTTCTTAAATCTCTTGCTTCTGAACTTAGGCTTTTGTAGACGGGCCTGAAACCAAGCTGCTCTTTGCACCAGAACAAGAAAATCAAATGCCACCAACCTGCTTTTTACCCCATTCAGCCACAAAGCAGGAGAAATGCCAACTGAAATCAGTGCAGTGCATGTAACCCCCCTTTGAAATCAACAGTGGGGTTAAAAGCGTTCTTAATCAGCATTATTATTATTGTTATTAGCATTATTATTATTAGCTGGCAATTAGCAAACTTCAATAAGTGGTACTTAATAGATCTTCCACTTGATGAGGAGAATTTACCGTCAGAAGCCTTTGAGGGAGGCACAATAACAGTGGAAAACATCTTAACTAATTGGCTAAATCCCCCAACAGCACCGGAGCCCTTATGAAAAGAGAAGAAAAGGGGGAAAAACCAAGGTTTTTTGTTGCTGCCAGTTAAGGCTCCTTACCCTTGAACTAAATTGCTCTGGGCTAGCAGATGGCACCTTCACACCACCTCCCCGTGCAGAATTAGGCTTCTCACCTACATCCTTGGGCTTTTTATTGGTACTTAGTTTCCTTCACCTCCTCAAAGTCCCTTCCACAAGTTAATCCCCCCCGCAAGGTACAAGCATCTCTTCAGGGACCCAGGAAGCTGAGGCTTTTTATCTCCCAAACCCATTAGATTCTAATGGCTCTGATGTTTTATTAACCACCCTGCCCAGTTTGAGGCAGTTGGAGATCTCCTTTGGGATTGACAGCAGAAGAGTGGAATGAGCAGAGCTTGGCCCAATGCCTCAGTTTACCCCTTTGCCACACATATCCCTCTGCTTACAAGCTTCATTAATATCTGTAATGGGACTGAAGGCTCTGGGGTGAAAGGTGAGGTACCCAAGGAAGTTGTGAATGCTCCATCCCAAGGCCAGGTTGGTTGGAGTCTTGGGTGACATGGTTTAGTGAGAGGTGTCCCTGCCCATGGCAGGAGGATTGGAACTAGATCATCTTAAGGTCCTTTCCAAACCATTCTATGACTCTATGACACGCAAGGGGATAACCAACCACCCTACACACCATCCCACCAAGGTGGTGTACAAGCAATAGCAGTTAACTTGCAGCAAGGCCAACAGGGAGCCCCCCAGGGAGCACCAAACCCCCTCAAAGACAGCCAGAGACTGGCACCGGGACTGGGACAAGCTGGTGGTGATGGCATACACCCAAAGGATGCTGGAAGAGGGGAGACCCCTTTCTGTGGGCATACCCCATTACCACGAGCCCATAAGCCTGCGATAGCAGCAAAGCCAGGTCTCATCTGCACTCTTCTCCACGCTGCACTGATTAGCCAAGCACCAGCCCTGAGCTGCAGCTGCTCCTCCAAAGCAAACTCCCACCCCTCCGTGCCATCTCCTCCTCGTTTCGATTCCTTGGCAGCCAGACGCGTGCAATTATCCGCTGATCCCGGCTTCCCGGCCCTCCCGCTCTTCCCAGCGCCTCCGCCTCCGGCTCCCCACTCCGGAGAAGTTTGCAAGTGAGTGCAACGAGTGCCTCTGTTAGTGGAGGAGGAGGATCAAGGTTGCTGATGCTCCTTTCAAAGAAGACCTGAAGAGGTTTGGAGGAGAGGCGGTGCTGCCTGCAGGCTTCCCTGGAATATCTTATTAGAGTCACTTTCACACATCACTTGAAAGCTGCCTGACAATGTCCTTTCTTTAACAAAGCAAATACTGTATAAATTAATAGCCCTTCTGGGAAAGACAGAGGCAAGTGCTTCCCATCACAGCCCCAACAGCCTCTTTCCTCTTCCAAGAGCAAACCACTGGAGGTGACGCGAGGACAAACCCTTCACCGCGACCACGATGCACAAGCAAAGGTCCCTGATTACCAGATGCACCCCAAAACCTCCATGGAAGAGGCTTCAAGAGCAAAACAAGAGTTGAATCCTGACTCCTCTCCCCCTCTGCTTTCCTGAGGCAAGGCCAAGGATCGAACTTGCACTTGGAGTTGCCGGAGAGGGACATCTTTGGATGCTGGAGAGGGACTGCAGCCCAGCCTGCTTCTTCCCTTCCAGACCTGTCAGGAACACATCCCTGCTGTCCTTACCAGAGAGGGAAGCTGCTGACAACCACTTTGTTCTGTGTCCAAACCACCTGAGAGCAGATGGAACTCCCTAGAGCCTAAGCATCCACTTTGGAACTTGTGGGCTTTGCACAATCCTCCTAAAAATACTCATGGAGCTGATGCTTGTTTCTCTCCTTTCCCTTCCCTCCCCTTCCTGCCTGTTCCCTTTCATCATGTTTAAACCCCTGCTCTCCCTCCTCCATCCAGCTCCCTCTGCGATTGCCCTCACCAGACCCCCGCAGTTGATTTAACCTCTGTTATCTCTGTGATTAGCCCCGCCATGGAGCAGATAGTTGCCTCTTATCAGCCCATTAAAGAGCCAAAGAATGCTGTTACCAGTTCTTTATCTGTAAAACACACACAAAGCCCTGCTGATTATTCTATTAATTTGTTAATGAACCTGTCTTGCCAGACACACTTTGTAAAGTAGGAGTCGGGAATTTTCATCTTCCTGGGGGTTCAGGCCCTGGGCTCCCAAGGTTTTTCAGCTCCAAACTTCTGTAGGCTATGAAACAAAAAGTTCATCCCCATTATCAGCTGCCAAAACACGGCTGCAAAGGCTTCAAAAACTGCTTCTGCACGGTGCTGCTGGTAGATACAGACAGAGAGCAGAGCTGGGAGCACACATCAAGGCACAATTTGCTGCAGCACCGGGTCCACAGCTCTGCAGCCACACGCTGCACAGCACTTTGAGATGATGGTGGGTGCCACTAGCACTGTGAGCCATGTGAGCCAGGTTTCAATGGGCGCTGAGCATCCAAACGAACACAAAGCCCTACATTACATTCCAGTCTCTGAGGGGGGTACGAGGATGCTGGAGAGGGACTTATCATGAGGGACTGTAGTGATAGGACAACGGGTGACGGGTTCAAACTGAAACAGGGGAGATTAAGATGAGATCTTAGGCAGAAGAAAGCTGTGCATCCCAAATGCCTTCCTTGAAGCAACCTGCTGTAGTGGAAGGTGTCCCCCCCACCCACGGCAAGGGGTTGGAACTGGATGAGCTTTAAGGTCCCTTCCAAACCATTCCGTGATTCTATGATTATTCAGTCAACAGTGCAAGAGAGAGCCCACACTGCCAGCACCAAGGGTATGGGATCCGCCTTGGGCTGGCAATACTCCTATGGGTCCTGCTTCTAATGCAAGGCAGAGACGGGACCCAACGGCACAGAAGGAGTGAAGTCTGCCATAGACCTGACAAGGCAAGTCTCTCTCCCTGCCAAGGTCAGCTCAGAAGCTTCCAACTGACTCTGAAATAATGAGATATTAAATATAATCAAGTCGAGGTTGTTTTCATCACCCCTCTGAGCCACTGAGATTTGCAAGTGCACACTGTCCTGCTCTGCAGGAGCCTTCCCACACTACCTTAATGCCTCCCAATCTTTAATATATTGACTCTTGCAACACCCCTGTGCAGAAGTAGTGTTATTACCGCTGGGATGACACAGAAAGACAGAAGCAAAATGAGAGATTCAGCCCCAAAGCTTCTAAATCCTGGGCTGGCGCTCTAACCACCAGCCTACTCTTCCTCTCCTTGTATTTGCTGTGTTCCTGGCTTGCAGAATACATTTGTCTCCTTGGTCCACCTCTCTTTCCTTTAGCCTGAACGAAAAACAAAGAAGCCCACTTGCTTTTCAGTTATTTTTAGGAGAGCTGGATGCTGAAGTGCTCCTCAAGCTGCCAATTGCACACCAAATTAAATGCATAACCCTGGAGCACTCAGAGGATGAATAGATTATGGACAAAAGAAACATGTCATCAAACCCACACACAGCTTTGTTTACTCTGCATTCAGACATGGCTCTGTTGTCGCCTCCATCCCTGACTCCTAATGATAAAAGACAAAAGGCAGAGAAATCCTGCTCCAAAGCCCCCTAAGTCTCCATCTGATACGCACAAATGCAATTTGTCCCCAAACAAGGGGATGCATACAAAAAGAGCTGCAGGTAGGACCCAGCTCACCGCAAGGATTAGGAGTAGGAGCTGAGCCCAGGCATCGCTCCATCTCATCACAGCCCTGTCCAAAAATGCGGGACCAGGCTTCCTTAATGCTCAGACATCTGGAAGCAAGTGATTTCCAGCAGATATTCAAGAGCTGCCACTGCTCCTGGAGGAATCCTTCCTATTTATCATGCCAAGCGACACAAGGTATTTGTATTCACATTGCTGGGTTTCAGCCACGCTCTCCAAATCAGCCTGGGTTTAAACAGAATCAGGGTTTGATCTGAAAACCAGACCCAACACTACACAAGGGTTTCAAAGGCGCATCACCTTCAGTAGATCCACCCGGAGCCTCCTCAGCATTCATCCCTGTCTCTTCTGAAATGAGGAACCTCCTTTTGATGCCTCACCCCAATTCTCCTCTGATACATCCCCAATTCCAGCCGAAGTTTCTTTAAACCAAAAGCACTGAAATCCAAAGCAACCACAGCACCTGGCAGGGCACGGACCAGCTGGCCTGCAGGGCTGCTCCATCTGCTCCTGGCAATGATTTTCCAGGTCAAAGCACATTTTCACTGCGGAGTGGAGACAACTCTTGCTGTAAGGAGGCCAGAGCCTCTCTGCATTAATGATCATGAGCATAAAACACAGGGGCCATGGCTGAAAGGGTGATGTGTAGGAGCAGGCAGGTCTTCAAAGAGACAAAAACCCCCATTTTGCACCTGCAGATCCTCAGGGGACCAGCCTTGGAATGTCTGCCAAGGGGATAATCCTGTGGGAAGCCCAAGCTCCACACAGCCAGGTGTGAGGACGTTTAGTCTTGATGCTTTCAGATTCTCATCCCCAGCCCTCTGCCAAGGGAAATGCCTCAGTAACCTCTGCTTGCCACTCATTCGATTCTGGCTTTAACGGGAGATGTTCTGGGATACTGCAGTGGTCAGTGGTGGTCACCACAAGCAAAGCAATCCTGCAGCATCTTAACCATCAAAATCAGCGCCGACCTCTCCAAGCCTGCTGCATCACTGCAAAAAGAGCACCCTTCAAATAACAGCTTTTTCCTACCTGAAAGTCCATTTGTCACACTCCTTTGGGGTGTTCCCCCCTCCCAAAGTAATGCTCCCAGCACCAAGACAAACCCATTGGGGCACAGTTTGTCAGCTTGATGGCAACTTGGCTCCTGCCTATGGTCCTAAATATGACGACAGCCATAAATATCAGTAGCAACATGAAACAGAGCCAAGCTGGAACACCCTGGGAGGGGAAATTCAATCTGGAAAAGGGTTATTCTGCCTTCTGCTCTCTGCAAAGGGAAACAAACCTCCAGCCCCCATAAGCCTTGCGTTATCGGGTAGCCTGCTCTTCCGCAGAGCATCCCGGCATCATCCAGGCATCTTTACCCCATAGGACTTCTGACAGCCCAAGATCCTCCCAACAGGCACTGTCGCCTTCTTCCCTGCCTACACCTTTCTGTCTAACCAGTGCTTGGTATTTGAGTCTAAAGGTTAATGAAGTGTGGCTGCAAGAATGAAAGGCCACAATCAATTACTGTGCCTGCATGTCCATTGGAGTCAATTTTTAATCATGGTGATTTGGTATTTTGGGAGGCATGGGGTGAGGAGAAGGGTGAAATTCTCTTTCTTCCTCTCTTTTTGAAAGCTATTTATTCGAGCTGCCTAATTCCCCTGTCTCCAGGCAGATCGCATGCCTTCCCCTGGGTACCCTCCTGCCTTCCCTTTGCCTCTGTGCAGTGCTCTACAGGAAGGAAGCCAGCAGAGATGGGAAGCACAATTAAAACTCACTTCAATATATTCCCAACGAAGCTTCCCAGACCTGTTGCCTGCTCTGAGTCCTTTGGGTTTGAACCAGCCTGAGGCTGGAGAGGCTGGAAATGGACACAGATGCACCCTTATCTCCAGCAGCTCCTTGAACCCTTGCCCAAAACTTGTCTGCGCCAAGATCATACCTCCAACTTGCCTCCTCACACAGGTAAAAGCCCTTCTAGTGCTCTCCAGGCAGCACCCCTGGTGTATCCTGCCATATACACACCCTGACCATGACCCATCCATATCCCCCCCCCCCAAACTCATTACAACCACACCAACTCTCCTCCCTTAACATCCACCCTGAAGGCAACACATTCACCCACCCTCATCAAGCTCCTTTTGTCTGTTGTAATAATTAACTATTTACAATTCAAGCAGTGCTAATCACAGCATTCCGGGCTGTGTTCTCATTATCCAGGATCAATTCCTGTTTAATATTCACCTCCAGGGGTGGATATGGCTGGAACGAGTATCCGATTTCTCTCTCCCTACTCCAAAGCTAATGAGTGGCTCCTGCTATTGTAGTACAGTCACTCTCCTGCAATCAGTCAAAATAACAAGCAACAGCACCTTCCAGGGCCCCAAAGTCTTCTACATAAATATACATAGACAGTCAGGCATGCCAATGGGCTTCACATCTCAATGAGTTATGGGCAAGGCACAGCTCTTCCTCAGCTGCAGGCATAGGGACAAGCCCACAGCCTGGGAATTAGCCCTCATCTTTGCAAGGGGCTATCTCTAAGGGCTTATGCACAACTGGAAGGTCCTGTGGATTCGGGGCATGGACAGCTAACCCTGCATTCACACACTCACATGCTCCTTGTCCTTTGCTAGCTTCAAGGATCATAAGGATGACATTCCCCAAAAACTCCACGTGCGTAATACATCCACATGGTAAATCACAGCCCTAAAAGACAATCTTCCCTCCAAAGCTCTCCCCATGGAAGAACACAGAGCATTTGCAAAACAAGAGGGAAAACCCACCCTGCCTGTTCCCTCTGAGGCATTTCCTAACAGATCTTGCATGGGATGTGATTAATTTCCATCTCCCTCCTCTCCCATCAGAGTGAAAAATGGAGATGTCTGCTATTCCCTTGGCTTTTGTAAGCACTGGGGGAAAGTTAAAACCCATTCCTCAGGGAAAGCAACCACATGGAGCTGGTGGGACCATCATCAGATAAGAGCATGAGAGCGGGCTCACTCATGGGGATGTGCATCTGAACTAGTATGCAAAGAAGGTCACTGGACAGCAGGAAAATGGGAGCTGGCAGGAACCGTCATCAAATGACCATTTTTAGGAGCCTATTTTTGCTCCTTAGCAGCAGTTAAGGGCAGAAGATTGAAGCAGCATCTTCCAGCAAGCAGTTGTCACCTCGGTGGAGCACACCAGGAAATACCAGGCCCCTTTTAGCACGGTGGGCATGGCAGCGACCTTACCTATAGAGAAACCACCAAAGGGAGATGGAGAAACCCCACGAGGCTCTGCCCATCTCTAGCGATGGCACTACTGATGGAGCAGAGGGAAATTGTCTCCTTGCTGTGTGTCCATCACCTCTCAAGAGCTCACAGAGGAAGAGGAAAACCACAGATGCCTCCAGGCAGTTTGCTTGCTGAAAATCAATAACTGGTATTAAAAAATGGATCCAGTTCCCATTGGAACAGAGTGCTCAGGGCTCTGCCATAATTCTGCACAACAGTCAATATTTACTGTAAGTGTCTCAAGTAAAGACCAAGCTTTGATTTAGCAAGATCGTTATTGTGCCTTAATAATATGTCAATTGATTATTAACCATATTTACAGAGGGGATGAAAAATAGGCTGGGAGATGAAAGGGCATCTGACACAGGAACATGATGTTAACTAGGGAACCTAATTGTGCAGCACTGCATTAGCCAAATTATCTTTCTGTCATTAGGAAACATTTTATAGTGGCATTAAAATGCTACAGATAGAGGAACGATACGTGAACCTTCAAAGGAGTTGAGCAAGAGGACAAATTGCATCACGGCGGTGTGCTCGCTTCTCCCTCTGCACACCAGCTTCAGGATGGTGCTAGGGCTCTCCCCATCCCAAAAACAGAGGGGAAAGGCTGGGAGGGGATCAAAAAAGGGGCTTTAAGATAAAAGAGAGGAGATTTAGAGGAGACATTATTCTTCCCTGCAAGGGTGATGAGGTGCCCAGAGAAGCTCTGGCTGCCCCAGTCAGGTTGGACTGGGCTTGGAGCAACTTGCTCTAGTGGAAGGGGTCCCTGCCCTTGGAACTGGATGAGTTTTAACGTCCCTTCCAACTCAACCCATTGTACGATTCTATAGCCCCAACACCACCCACTCCAAGGCCCTGGATCCCGGGGTACATTTCTGCCATCACAGTGTTCGCAAGAGCTTCAGGGTGACATTTGCCTTGTGCTGAACAAGGCTTTCTGCTGCCTGAGGATTTTCACAGCGCGCCCACAAATGTCACTTCAAGTCACACTTGCAGCTCAGCAGTCAATTCGCGCTTGGAAAATACAGGGAAACGTCAATTCCCCATGTTTTCCTCCTCGTCTCAGTCGTCCTCCCCTTGCTGAAAACCCAGCACCACCGACAGGGATTTCTTCTTGTCCTTTTCCCACAAGTTCTTGACGAAATGTAAATGGTTTTCAACTTTGATCTTTCTGTTTCCTGCCTTTTTCTGTGTTTCTTCCTTAACAACTTGACTTGAGCTTTCGCTGCCCCTCCATCTGCACCACGCGTATTACCAAGCAGCCCAGTGCAAGAGCTCAGAACAAGCCACTCTCTTCCCCAGCAATAGGAATTATTTCCATTTGGAGTAATAGATCCTCCTACTCTATGGATTGCTGCTCACCAGGCATTCAAATTCTACTCATCTTATGCCGCAGGGCAATTTTGAATGCACCAAGCCCAGCATGCTTGGCCGTGGGATGCTGATCAGATTTGAGCTAGAAACAGGGGCCTCCCGAGGATAAGGAAGGCTGGGATAAGAGCTTTCTATCTTCCCTGAAGCCTGCAGAGTTTAGGTGGAAGGATTTTGTTTGGAGACACCAAACAAGCACATGGCGCTTACAGAGGTGGGCTTTGCACTCTCTACACATACACTACTTTGGCTCCATGCTGTGTGAACTCATTACGTTGGGGCTACTGGTCTACATTTTGCATACAGATGATAGTAAAAACACTACCACGATCTAAAGCATGAGTATTAAAAAAATGATGAGGAAAAAAAAAAGGAAGAAAAGGGGGAATTAAAGCACATGATGCTTTCCAAGAGGGAGCGCTGGGTTTCCTGCCTGCACACCCCATACCATGCTTGTAGTGCATCCCAACCTCAGCAGCAAAGCTCTGCACATCTGGGTTTGATCCTAGTCTCCGGGTGGCAAAGGCTGGAAAATTCATGTGTTTTCAGAGGCAGTGAGAGAAGAAAGGTGTAACTTGCCTTCAGGCTTCCCACCCCCTTTCCCTCTCGAGATGCTCCTGCTTGGCACCAGCGCAGGATTTCCTGTTTTCTGCTCTAAAATGGTTTTCTTGGTGTGCTTTGTACCAGAGGTCTCACAGGGACCAACCCGGCCCAAAAAGCCCGATCAGGATGCAGTGTGGTGGCACAGCTTCCTCAGCCCCCTTATCCCGTTATCTCTCCATCTGGAAATACTTGGTGCTCTGTCAACACCTTTCATTGGAGGATTTCAAAGTGTTTTCCTGACGTGAACAGAACAAACCTCCCTGCTCCCCTAGGAGGAGGGTAAGATTAAGCCTGGGAGATGAGGAGAGGGGGGAAAAAAACCTCAATAGCAACACATGAAATCACACTGAGTCTCCAGCACCTTCGATTTACCTTCCTCTGGTTCAACTACCATAAGCAGACCTTGAGATGCAGCCCCAGCATTGCTCTGGGTTAAACACAGACCTCAACCCTGAGTCCTGCTCCACTGAGACCGCGGTTATCGGCTCCTCTCCAGCATTTTCCTGTTGTTCCCCCCTTCCCTGCCCTTCAGGGAGACTTGGGAGAGACACAACCATGACAAGCTCTTTAGAGATGCATGGACCTGCTTGCAGAATACGACTTTTTGTTGTGTTGTTTGATGGAGAGGGAAAGTTTCCCCTAGAAGAGACAGCTCCGCAGAAGCCACTGCCAGAGGGAAGGTGACAGATAGGGTGGCGGATAGCTCTCCGTTTACCTCTCCTGTCTGCCTGCCTGCTGCTGGAATGAAGATAATCTATGAGCAGCAGCGTGCATCAGCACCGCTCTCTTCCCCATATAAATCAGGAGGGTGAAGCCGTACTGAAGGCAGCGCTCCCTGAGCCTTCTTCCTGCCTGCCCGCAGCATTATCCATCTGGTGCTGAAGGTCAAAGAAGTCTCCGAGGACGGGATAATCACTACACAGGAGAGGGTTGCACTCCATCACTTGCAACGTGGAGACAACAGAAGCCATGGAAAGGATGCAGATAGCCCACCTTCTTCTCACCCACAGATGAAGCCATCCCTGATTCCACCTTGCCTGACAACCATCCTGAAGGGACTGGGCACCAAAGGGCTATTGGCAAGGGTTGGGTGGGCTTGTCAGCTCTCCTGATCTCTGCTGTGGCCTGTGTTCATGTGCAGCCCTTGACCTTCATGCCTCTCTTTAAGAGAAAGGAGCCTTGCAGGAGCTGGGGAAGCAAAGCCACCGCTGTCCAGCCAAGAGGAAAGGATGGGTAAGGCATGAGAAGAAACTCTTCTGAGACCCTAAGGAAGAGCTTTGGCAGCATGAAGAATCACTACTGATGTCTCTTTAGGACCATTGTCTCCATACCCATGGAGGGACCATTGGAGCTGGGCAGAGAAGATGCAACCCAAGCCAAGCTGTGGTGTGCTGTGACAGTGGACTCAGAGGCTGTGATTTATCAGCCCTGTTGACACAGTCAATAACCTCATCCTATGAGGTGGGCATGATGGAAGAGGAGGTCATAGGGTGTTCAGGCCCTGAACTCATGGTTGAGGGGGAGAAGAGCCCATCAGCCTATTGGACAGCCCCAGACTCCTCACCCCAGTGTAAGCCTGGCCCTCATCCACCATAAAGCTCCTTCCTGCATCCCTCCTAGGAACCTGGCAATGGCCTCAATTTATCTACTGCACAACTCAATTAAATCCAGTGACAGAAATGAGGTGATTGAATCATTGAATCTGCCCTGGATCCTTCTCTCCTCTCTCCAGCACAGCATCTGCCCCAGGCACCCCGCTCCTTCACCAGCCCAGTGCTCAGGGTTTCCTTTGCTTCATGTTTCTCCTAGACAAGACTGACTTATTCCTTACCTGCTTCCTTCCAGGCCTTTTTGCAAACCACAGCACAGAGCAGCTCATGCACAACTAGCAGAGGAGTGCATGCAACAAGCAGCCCCATTCTCCTCCTCGTAGAATCCCAGACTGATTTGGGTTCAAAAGGACCTTAAGATCACCTACTTTCACTTCCCTGCCATGGGCAGGTACGCCTCACACTAGACCAGGTTGCTCCAAGCTGCATCCAACGTGGCCTTGAACACTGCCAGGAGCATTTATTACATCCTTGGGCGACCTGTGCCAGAACCTCGCCATCCTCACAAGGAAGAACTTCTTCCTTATATCCAACCTGAATCTCCTTTGTTTCAGTTTGAACCCATCACCCCTTGTCCTCTTGCTGCAGTCCCTGATGCAGAGTGCCTCTCCAGCATCCTTATAGTCCCCTTTCAGACACTGGAAGGCTGCTATGAGGTCTCCACACAGCTTCTCTTCTCCAGGCCAAACAGGACATGATGGAAACGTAGCAGAAAACAATGTCTTGGGACACCATTCCTATGTTCCATGCAGTAAAAGGCGGGTGTTTGTTTCAGCACAGCAGGTTTGCAGCCCCACCATATGGAGATGCACTAGGAAATCTAGGCTTGGTACTTCTGGCATTTGTCTCTGCCAGCCCAAAGCCATAATTGCTCCCTGCTTTAGGGAGAAAAAAGAAATAACCTCCCTCCAAAAACACCTCTCCAATCAATAGGCATTTGTCCTTTGCATCTATGGCACAGTGGCTGTGGGCTCCAGGGGCTGCTGCCAGCCTATATGTCTTCTCATTTCTCTGGCCCATCACTTAGATGCTGAGCTTCACCCCCGGACCCTCTCTCCTCCCCAAGCTGATCAATAACTAGCCCTCTGCTAATGACCTTTCCATCCCTCTGGAGGAGCAGATCCATCAGAAAGCAGGGATGAGCTAGGAGCTTGCTCATCCCTTCTTGGACAGTGACTAATTGCTGCCATTAGATGCAGAATTACAGACAAAGAATGAAGGCAAGGCAATGACTGACGCGATGTTTAATGCAACTGATGTCCGAGTGTCCACCGCCACTGAAATGCCTGGGGAATTTTAATGGGAATAGGGAGGCCAAAGTCCTCTTGTGGTCATTGCTGGCTTCCCAACTGCTCAAGCAGGCTGGGTAAGGTGTTCTTTACTGGTGCTGGTAGCAGCAAAGTTTTCCCCTCGTAAAATATGACCTCTCTGACTCGGACTGAATATCTAAGAGTGGTTTCAAACCTCCTGCAGAGCAGCAGTGTGCATCCTTCCCCTCCTCACATTCATCCTGATGAGCTCCAGCACAATTCAGAGCATGGCCAGTACCTTCCCACCGCTCCTTTCATCACCCAGAGGCACACTGATGGCAATGAGGAGAAATGCATCAAATCGCCATTCTCCATCAAATCAATAAATCAATACCCACAACTGCTTCTGCCAGCCGCTTTCCACAGTCCAGGCATCTCTGAGTGCAAACACATTCCCGGGCTGGCTTTCACACCAGTGATACAACCAGGCTGGATGCACGGCTTCACTGGCCAGTGACACTGGTGGCAGACACCCTAGCTGCTAGAGCTTATGACACACCAAGGGCAAGTGCTTTGGACTCGTACATGGAGAAAGCTGGCTCTGGAAAGGAATATACAGACAATTCCCACCAGTGTGGAAAGCAGGGGGAGCTTTTTGTTGCTGCCCTCATCATCGCTGTTGTTTTCACTCCCTGCAAACCCCAAGCCAGACCATCCCTTTTTGTACAGCATCTCTCTGATATGGAAAACGTCAGCATAGCCGAAGCACCATATTCCCAGCTCAGCTTTGCCTGTCCGTCTTTCTGCATCTGATTGAGCCTGAAGATCTGCACTTCTGCCAGTTGTAGCTTTGCTTTGAGCTCTGAGTCATATTTCTATATGCAGGTCTTTTTGGGGGGGTGGATTTCTAAGGCCTGACCTGTCAGGCACAGAGTGAAACAGTCAAGGCAATTATTCTGTGCTGGATAAAGCCCAGCTAAAAAGCAGCAGGCATCCCTCCACCTGCTCTTGTTCGGTTTAGACCAGGAGTTTACTGAGGAATCAGTGTAAATTGTAGAGCTGAGCATCAGAATCTTATGTAGCTCAAAGAGGTTTGGTAACATACCAGTGGAAGTGGCCCTGCCTTGCTTCTTTATATGTTAGAATCATAGAAATAACTAGGTAGGAAAAGTCCTTTAAGAACAAGTCCAACCTTTACCCAAACACTGCCAAGGCCACCAAGAAACCATGGGCCTCGCATACATGTCTTCTGAACACTTCCAGGGATGGTGATTCCAATTCCATGGTTCCAATACCACGACCCCCAGACCAGCCACTCCTATGTCCCAACAACAGCTACACCATGGGGCTACACCGGGCAGCTCGGGTCTGTGATGGAGCAAGAATTGGAGGTCCCATTGGGATTTGCTTTGCAATCAGGACCGGATGGCCATCATGTCTTTGTTAGAACAAGAAATGACTGGTCATTGGAGTCAAAGCAATTAAGAAGAGTGATTACCATAACACAGCACATCCTTCTTCCCTGCCTGCCTTCGTTTCCCAACTCTGCAACTCCTATCCAGCAAAAGCTCTCATGGAGCTTCCCACATGGAGCTTTTAACCCCACTGAGGTTTTTGACCCATCTGGCAGCGACTCTTTAAATGCAGCATGAGATGATTTACAGCATCAAAAAGAGAAGGAAAGTCCTTTCTAGTGCTGAAGCTTCTCTTCAGGTGCAGTACGTATTCATCAGAGCATCCTGCCAGCCCTGCCATCGTGCGCTGTTCTGCGGCATCTCTCCTGCCCAGAGCTCTGTTCTAATAAGGCAGAAGGAAGAAAGTGAAGGGCTATATTTTTGGTGCTTTTTTTTCTTCCCCCAAAGCCATTTCCAGTGTCCCTTGTGGGAGAGGAAGGCAGGAGATAACTTCTAAACATACGCGCCCGTATCTTTCTCAGGAGTGGTATCAGACCAAGACAGGAGGTACAATTGCTGAGACAAAGAGAGATTAGACACAGCAGCCAAGAGCAGGAGAAAAATGTGGATTTAAAGTGTAATTCATCTAGAAAGACTTCCAAGTGCCTTGCAAATAGAGCTAAACTGTGCAGAATCGTGCTATGAAGTGCACGCACTCCACGCTCACGTTTATCAGCGTGCCCAGCAGAATACTAAACCTGACTACAAAGCCCCGCTCAAACTGACTTGGGTAAAGGGAAGCAAAGTACCAGACCGCCCTGTAGCCATGTGCCTTGCATCTAAACAGCTACAAATAGCAGAACTCATTCCATGTACCCAACACAAACCTATGTCCAGTCCACACTGGATGAGCATCCTGCATCCCCTGTCATGCACCACCCAGCTCAAGACCTGCTTTCCTGGAGACAAAGCAAATCCACCCAGCAAACCCAGCTCCTGGGGACTTTTTTCCCCTGACCTGTGCTGTAACTTATGGGTATAAACCAGCAATTTAATCTCAAAGGCAGACAGAGCCTTCTTGGTGTAGGTGGATGGAAATGTGCCCGTCAGTGCTGGTCTCTGCCCTGAATCTCCTCCTACCTAGTGATGTCTGAGTTGAAGATCTATGAGCCAGCAAAGGATGCTGAAGCGAAACGCTTGCTATCTATCCCAGGAAGCCTGAGCTCCTTCTCTCCCACTTCTCTATTGCTATGCACCAACAGATCACACACAGAGTGAGGTTTATTCTCTGCTTGATTGACACGCACTTAATTAACGTTAATGGAGCTCTTGCATCGTGATCAAGGAGAGACTTTGAACCCCAAAGTCTCCTAAATCTAAAGAATTGCAGTGGAATTCATAGGCTAATTATAGTGTATTGTTGAACTACTCCTCAAATATAGTGATTATTAAAAGCATATTATTGATTGGGGTTTAACTGCTATGTAAATAAATCTAGTGGAGGCAAACTGAGCTACAAATTCATTACTCAGCCGTAAATCCTCAATAAATATTTTTGCATGAATCAGTTGTCGTTATTATACAATAAATGTCTTATTAAGTCAAAATTAATTGCATTTTGGGGGCGAAACTTCATCGAAGGCTCCCTCCCTCCTCATCCATAGGGGTGTTTTGCCAGGCTGCTTTTTAATATTCCCCCTTCCTCAGCTACCTGTGCCTGTGGGACTAGTGGGAACCAGGTGCTGCTCCTGCCTTATGCCAATGCTCCTTCCAGCACCGATTGGAACGGTGCTGGAAAAGACATGGTCCTGCCACAGCCACATGGGGTTTAGCTGCCTGCAAACCTTGGCAATTAGCAAAGCTCATCAGCTGCCTCCTCCTTCTCCTCCATCCAGCCCAAGCACCCCAGTTCCCATGGGTCCCCCCTCTTTTTCCTGTGCTCCCTCCCATAACATGCCAAGAGCACGTACGACGAGGTCCGAGCTGGCAAAGCAAATCCCATTGGGTCTTTGGGAGCCAGAAGACAACCCCCAACAGAGCTGGTCAAATAAAGCAAACACTTGAAGCTAGAAATGATGAAATCTGACTGAATTTCCCATTTCTTTCCCAACCGCAAGCATTCGGGTTCTGTAGCTGGGTGATTTTCATAGGTCCCAGCAGCTAAGAAAGAAAGCAAGTCTACGAATTCCTCTTTGGGCACAAAGTATCATGATGAATAATAAATAAAATAAAAAGCAGCAATATTTTGCATCTACCACGAGCTTTTCATCTGTAGAGCTCAAAATGATTTACAACAAAAAGGAAGTGTTGGAGGTGTTAGGAAAGCAGGATTTCCTTCCTCTGGGAAATCTCAGTAGTTCAACATTTATTTTCATCTTGAGATAGGGTGAGAAGTTGAAAGGGTTTTTTTTTTTTTTCTGGAATCATCAGTTCCACAAGGCTGAAATTCAGAAATGGGGACTTTTTGCTTAGTTTCATCAAACCTGTGCGTTGTACCACACCACATTTGCACTGGTTTGATGTGCCAGTTTCAAACAACATGTCTTAGTTTGGATTTTCACCAGGAGAGGAAAAAATAGTGCAGCATAATGCTCCCGCTTCCAGTCCTTTCCTACCAGCACAAATGTAAATCTCAGTGAAACCCAGATTGCTTCTGGAAAAGACTTCTTCCCATAAAACCCACCCAGCTCCAGGATCCTTAAAGGCCATTTCACAGTCAAGGAAATCGGAGGATTGCAGGGACTGGACTCAACTTCCATGGAGCAGGAGTACATTTAATACAATTGTTCCCATCCTCATGGAATCATGGAATTATTAGGGTAAATAAAAGCTTGTCCAATTCCAACGCCCTGCCAAGGGACACTTTCCACTAGAGCAGGTTGCTCCAAGTCCCGTCCAACCTGGCCTTGAACACTGCCAGGGTTGGGGCAACCGGTGTCAGTGTCCCACCACCCTCACAGGGAAGAACTTCTTTCTTACGTCCAACCTGAACTTCCCCTGTTTCAGTTTAAACCCATTACTCCTCACGTTAAATGTAATTGTTCCCATTCTCTTCTGGCCTGACCATCACAGAAGGCAGGAGGAGGAATCGCTGCCTGCGCTGGGTTTCATCCTGAGCAACAAAGCAGATGGAAAACTGAGTTTGGTTTATGTGCAGCAATGCCAGGGCAGTAACGGCTGAATCCATCAACAGGAATAAAACTAATGCTCTCATTAGAAAGCTTAATCATTAACATCAGCCTCCAGTTATTTTCCCTGACACTCATTTCATTTCTAACTTCAGTGCAATCGCTCTTCACAAACCTATGGCGTGCGCTCCCTGTCTCTGCAAGCAACCAACAGCCTCGCCAGTGACTCTGTTGTATGAGTTTCCTTTGCCACCGCTCCTCCTACCCCCAAGGAATCAATATCCCCTTGCTCCTAATGCCTCAAACAAACAAGGAATCCCTGTTCCTGCCTCCCGGAGATGTTTGCAAAAGGCTGGTGAGGTGCAGAAGGAAGTAAGACAGCGATAGGATGGGATCAGAGATATTTTCCTTGATGTACCAGTTATCCAAAGCACATCGGTAGCTTTTCCAGAGCTCCTGATGGAGAATTGATCTCTAGGTCATAAACCTAAATCGTGGTGCTTGTAAGAAGAGTAAACGTGGAGGGAGGCCACAGTGGGGTCCAATGAGTTGATATCTGCTTCTGGTCTCCAGGGGCTTGGGAATCAGTGGGATAAATGGGATCAGCACTTGCCCCAAGATCCCTAAAGAACCAAGCACACAGCCCTTTTGTAACACTGTCAAAATGGAAATGACCAAGACATCTACCAGAGTTACCCATTGTTTGAGGGCAGGAGGACCCTGTCTGGGTGCATCCATCACCCTCCCTGTCAGCAGCAACACATGAGCACACACGGAGCCAGAAAGATGAAAGCCAAGGAGGAAAACTCCCCTTTTTGCCTCCTCTTCCCTGCTGCCCAAGGGGTTGTGCACATTTTGCCCTATCCTCTGCGAGCCACAGGGCCCAATTACACAGCAATCAATTTTGGGAGCACTGAGGAGATAATGGAGTGATAAGAAACAGCCACTGCGGATTTGTCAATAGCAAATCATGTCAAACCAACTTAATTTCCTTTTTTGATGGTGTAATTGGTGTCATGGAGCAGAAAGGGGGGGGGGGAAGGCAACAGATGTGATATACCTTGACTTCATTATAGTGCCTGACGTCTTCCCATGTGAAATTCCCTATGAGTGATGTTGGGAAGAAAGCTCGGGCAGCACCAAGGATGTGAATGTCATTGACTGAACCAATGTAGAGAATAGCTGCCAAGCTTTTCCCCGTCACCGTGGAGGGCATTTCAAACGTCTTCCCCTTGTCTCCCATGGGCTTGAGTCTGTTTGCTTTCTATTTCAGCGGTGATGGGGATAATAAAACAGAAAGCATCTGAGATCTTGCAGAGAGAGCCCTCAAATGCTCCAGAAGCAAGGATGAGACTTCAAACTGCTCATGATAAATTAGACAAACAGCTGGAAAAGAATCAGTGAGATGAAATTCAATAAAGACAACTGCAAAGTAATACACTTAGGATGAAGAAATCAAATGCTGGATAGACAGTGGTACTGCGGCGCAGGGTGCTCAAATAGACAATCAGCAGGCAAATACAAGTTGACTATGGCTTGGCTGCAAAGGAGGGTCTAGTTTGGGATGCTGGTTCCAAGGAAGACCGTATCTCCAGCAGGAATAAGGTGCCTCGGGAGAATGCAGATTATTCCTCTTTTGGAGATTATGAACTAAATTAAAGATCATAGATTCATAGAGTGGTTTGGTTGGAAGGGACCTTAAAGCTCCTCCAGCTCCAACCCCTGCCACGGGCAGGGACACCTTCCACTGGAGCAGCTTGCTGCAAGCCCCTGTGTCCAACCTGCCCTTGAACACTGCCAGGGATGGGGCAGCCACAGCTTCTCTGGGCACCCTGTGCCAGCGCCTCAGCACCCTCACAGGGAAGAGCTTCTGCCTAAGAGCTCATCTCAGTCTCCCCTCTGGTGGGTTAAAGCCATTCCTTTGTCCTGTCCAAAGCCTCTCTCCAGGTTTCTTGTAGCCCCTCTAGATATTCCTGACCCAGTATTAGTGATATGATCCCTTGCTCCCCGGAAAAACCAAGTGATGTTCTCTCTGCAACCACGAAAAGCCTACGTTCTCCCTTTAACAAGGTCCCTCTAAGCCCACCCCAGCAGCTGGTGAGGAAGCACTCGCGTGTTTAAAAGCCGCTTTGATTGCTAAATGCCATCAAAGCTTTGTTAGCAGACAGCATCAGGTGGAGAAAGAACTAAGGGTTAGACAAAGTTTGGGCTGGTATTTTCAAAGTCAGCGACGAGACAGATGTCCTCTGCTTATTAAAATTAATGGGAACTGAGCAGCCCAACCTCCCAGGTGACTTTGAAATCTCATCTTTGCTTCCCATTTGCTGCTCAGTGCTTCCATCACTGCCTTCCTCTTCCCACCCCAGGGTGCTGAGGGATACAGGGTCACAAAAAACAACATTTGCACTGGAATAAATGAATATTTTGAGGTATTTTTAACTAAATCTCACGCTCATCTCCCTCGCTCCTGTCATTTACATACATAGAGCTAATTGCACATTAGCAAACAAAGAAGGGGAGGAGAGAGGAGAGCTCAGATCTCATGTAATTAGGGGGTACGCAGGTAGGATTTGGTACCCATCTCCAAGGCAGTCTCTTCTGCAAAGCATCCATGGAAGTAATAACTCTGCTAAGGGCATTCATCCTCTGCCTGAAAGCAAATCACACTCTCTGGCCCTGACAGCCCCAGCCCTGGGGAATCACATCAACTGAAAGCCCAGGAAATGTGCACAGATTACAGCCAAGAGTGAGTTAGATCCCCACCATCCAGACCAGCTAATATACTGCTAATAAATGCACTAGGCAGGAGGGAGTTCTGACACAGCTCTTCATAACCAGGAGGTAAATGCGTTAAGAAGAAGGAGAGCAAACAAAATGATGCACTTCTGCTGCACCACATGCCCCAGAGGCACTCAGATATACTCCACCTTGACTAAGCTGTCCTCCTCGGGGCTTCACATACAGCTGTGGGGTGACACCAGGCTGCCCCGTGTCACCTAAGCTGTGATGGGTACCTGCGCGATTGAGGCGAGCCCTCTAGGATGCTCTGCCCAAAGCCCCCTGCCACATGGAACTGTGCATCAAGGAACCCACTGCAAATAGAAGTGTATTAAATGCACCCAGCAGACTGCAAACCTTCACATCTGGAGCAGAAGAAGCAGATCTCTTTGAGTCACCTCTCCAAAAACACCTTGCTCTCCATCCCCATCCATCAGGACTCCTGGAGGATGCTGAGGCTCACACACATTCCTTCTCCCCAACCCTCCCCTTCTCACAGGGCAATGTTAAGCTACCTGAAGACTGACAAGTGTAGCCTGGGGATGATCTATTCATGTTCAGGCTTAGCAAAGAGCTGTGAAGCTCCCAGCAGAGCTGAGAGCAGGAGTAAAGCTCTCCCATCCATTAACCATGGCCATACAGCTGCTGGCTTGGATTTAAAAGCACTCTGGCAGTGTTCAAGGCCAGGTTGGATGGGGCTGGGAGAAACCTGCTCTAGTGGAAGGTGTCCCTGGCCATGGCAGGGGGTTGGAGCTGGATCACAGAATAAATGAGCTTTAGGATCCCTTCCAATCCTAATAATTCCATGGTTCTATGACTCGTGGCCTGAAAACCAGCTCTCCACAGAGATTTGTTCCCTCTACATCCTCTCACCCCTTAACACACCTCTCCCAACCCAGGGTCAAGACATCCTGGGCTATCGCCATCAGCAGGCCTCCAAGAAACAAAAGCTGATGATTTCTTCCCTTTCCCTTCCCAACCATCCTGAGACTGCAGCAAGGAGGAGAGCATGAATCACGCAGCAAAGACAGAGAGCCCAGGTCTGGAGAGGAGGAGGAGGCAAATCCTGTTGTCACCTGCAGAAGAAACATCCTTGTGGGACTAAATTGCATTGGGTCTAATAAACTATCATCTCAAAACGAGTGCTCCAATTGAGTTTTGATGTAAACACTAATATTTTCTCCCTTCTGCTATTCTCTTCCAGGGAGATCTCATGTATATTTTACTACGTGTCCTACCTACTATTGCTCTCATACATCAAAGGCTTCGAGGACAAGGAGCCTGATTTTGAAAACATTATTCTTTTAAAGATTTATTTGCTCATCTTGACCACCTCCTCTGCTGAAAGGGAGAAGCTCTCCATAAATTATTTGAGGGCCCTATGTAAAACACACACGTGCATGTTGTACTCAGCAAAGTCTGCAAGAAGTGAGATCCTCCAGCCCTTATCCCTCCGGCTCCCGTTCATCTAAGACCCTTTCCTACCTTCTCCATGCTGGACTACTCCAGTTATCATCTCAATGTTATCCCATCGTGATCCCAAACACCAATCTGAATGGAGGGACTGGTATCCTAAGTGACTTTCCCTTGCCATACGGGGAATGAGTGGCAGAAAAGGGCTCTCTGGCCCCACTTCCCTGCCTTCTCCATGCTGGACTACTCCTGTTACCGTCCCCATGTCATCCCATTGTGATCCCAAACAGCAAGAAGCTGAGGGATGGGTGTCCTAAGTGACTTTCCCATGCCATATGAGGAATAGGCCACCTTGATGCCCCAGGTCAACCCAATCCTGGGGCTCAGCCTAAGCACAGGCAGGGGTCCAAGCCCTCTAAACCCCACTCAGAGCTCTGCACGACAGCAGAACGCACCGGAGCCTGTACCCCCATCCTGAAGAGTGTCAGCTCTAACCAGCTTAGACCGATATATGCCAGGAGAGATGAAGTATTCATACCCTCGTTTTATAGGCACAGAGCCTGACTGGCACAGGGTGACAGAGGGCAGCAGCAAGGAACATTAAAAGCTTTCACAAGGCTGACTAACACCCATTCAAGAAGAGCACCCTCAGAAGGAAGCGCACGATCCCAGATGCTGAGAGGCCCTCACAGAAACCTCCATTTCTCTAATATTAAATAAAAGCAAGCTAATTTGGGCATGTAAGAGCTACTGCACCAGAGGGATTCCTTCCTCCAGGGCACTGCCAACACAAGAGGAGTAAGGAAGCAATTAAGAACCTGCTGCAGACACTTGCTGAGCACAGTCACGAGAGGAGGCTTCACCCCTTCTTCTGCCACCCCATGAAGCCAAGAAATCACTGCGTCCAAGCCCCCCAAAAGCTCGTATAAGGAGTCCTTGGGCTGTGCCTCGGAGCATGGATGGGCCCTTCAGCTTCTGACCTGAAAATGGAAGGAAACATCTTTTGCCTTGTCCACCCTGGACACCCTTATGGCTTGGAGAGCTGGTACAACAGCAGTAGGGTATCATTTAGGGTCTGCAGACCATACAGTAATCAAGGGAGCTGAGAGCTACAGCCTAAACAGCCGACATTCCTCTTTCTTGCATCCTTGGGGTCAAGTTTAATCCCTCCCCAGGGAGCACTGTCACCCTTGGATGGGATGGGGGAAACTACAGCAGCGCTACGGAGGGGAAACCAATGATAATCTAAAGGCTTCTCTGTCTACCGTGGAGTTTTATCAGCACCGTGTGGCAGAGCTCCAGCATTGCACATTGCTCCCAGCCCTTCGCCATCACATAGTTCAGTGCTCCCTGGGCATCTCACCACGGTACACCCTTTGGTCCCTGCTTAGGGCAGAGCAACACTTGGTATCCCCATCACAAGATGCCAGAATGCACAGGGATGCATGAGGATGCCCAAGGATGCCCGAGGATGCACAAGGATGCCCAAGGATGCATGAGGCTGCACAAAGATGCACAAGGAGGCATCCAAGGATGCCAGGCTGCCTGCAAGGTAGAGGTATGAAGCTGAGACATGGCAGAGGGGCCACACAAGCAAATTAGGGTCTGGAAATAACACACTTAAGGCTACTCTCTATCTACCCATGTTCTGGCTCTGCAGCCCTTTGATCCTCAGTGCCTCATGGATATTTTGAGGCTGGAAGGGCTGGTTCTGACAACTTTAGGAGAGCCTTGGCAAACAATGTAAGCACGGACTCAGAGCAAGCACTGGGTGCATAGTGTTCATCCCTCTGCATGCCTGGGAGAACATGGGGAGGAAGAGAAGCATTTCTGAGTCCCTTTCAAAAGCCTCTCCCTCTCTGCTCAGCTCAGCTGCTTTCTCCCAGTGCAGGAGCCAGAATGCAAATGGAAGCCCAGTAAAAATGTTCAAAGGTTTCAAACCCCTCTGTGTTTCACTTGGGAAAGCCTGGAGGTTCCTCTGCTTCTGCATCCACTCCCACAAGGTCTCAACCCGGAGCACCTTGGGCTATTTTAATGGGGCTGCACGCCGTGGAGCAAAGCCAGGGAAGGAAACGCTTTGGGACTTGGAGCAATGCCCTGAACAAAACCCTGCTCCTCTAGCAAGGTTTTCCTAGGGAAAACTATGAAGCTGGGAAACCAAATCCCACAAAACTCTGAAGTAATACAAATGGGTTCTTTTCTTTCAGCACCGCTCCTCCATTGCTCAAAGCCCAACACCAGCAAGGAGCAGGACCTTTCCGTTCACCCCAAACAGAGGCAGTTGCTTACCCCTGGTTACCTACAACTCAATCTGGGATGAGATTGCTTTTCCTTCCCTGTCAGATGGCCTCAAATCAGGATTTGCTATGCACAGGGTCATGGTTGCAGAAAGAAACCCGCACTTAGGTCGTTGCTACATGGGACACTGAGTAACAGAAGGGTATTTCTGGCTCAGAAGCAGCTCAGTGGTGGCTGGAACATCAAGCACAGCTGATTTGCATGATTTTCCATTGATTAAGATGACAAAGTTGGGCCAAAATCTTCCAGAGACAGATTACAGAGGGCTGATGCCATCTAATCTAAGCCTCAGTTCACTAGCTTCAGGCCTAAATCCCACCTTAGCCTGGAAATGATCCGCTCTTCCTCGGTTATCTCAACCAACGCAGGGAATAAGCAGTGATGTAAAAACCACACACTGGAGGAATTAATGAATAAAAAAGTACCAGATGCTCTTCCCGCTCCAGAGCTGCTCCTGGGAACAAAATAGACCATGGAGCGGAGATGTTGGTCCAGAGGAAGATGCTGCTGCTTTGTCCTATGGAGCACAATCACCTCCTGGCCCAGCCTATGCAACTGGCTAAGCTAAGTCAGGGTCAGCCCTCCACTTGGCCAGCACAAAGGAGACCAAAGACCTTTGAAACAAGAGTCCCAAACTTCCATTACCCAAAGCAATGTGAGAGCTGGAGCAAGGAAGGATGCAAAGCGTCCTGATGCCCTCCAAGCATGGGAGCAGTGCTGAAGGGAGCTGGTTTAGCTGAGGGTCTCCCCCCTGTATCATCAATAAATACACCTGCAGTGAATATGGGAGGTTGTAAATGATTTGCATTGACATTCAGACTGGGGGGGATGCTGAGGGGAGCAAGAAATAAAGTCCATTACAGCACAGAGTCATTTCGGGTATTACTGCTAGCATCTGAATTACAAATCTACCTCTCATTACTGGTATGTTAACCGGGAAAGGCAGCTTCTCAACAACATGCAAGGCAGGGTTCATTAGCATGAATCTGCATAATAATTAGCTCTGCAGCAAGCAGAAGTTCTAATGCCTTTCAAAAAGCCAACTTTCAATGTCAATAGTGGCCCCTCATTCGCCTTCCCCCCCTCGGGCAGCAAAACTTGGCTGCAGGCGATGCCATCTCCCTCATGTTGTCACCTGTGTTGGGGACCATGGAAGTCCTACATCACCCCTTGAGCAGGTTTTGGGTTGCAGGGAGAGCCTTGGACAAGCAAACTTCATTGCATGGGGAGTTGCTCCATTCCATGAGGAGTTTCTTGCCCTGATGCATTAGCAGAGTTGGCCACAAAGTGCCCCCAAGCACTGTGGTACCCAAAGCTGCTCTTCATTTCCCCCATAACGTTAGATCTGCCTCCTCAGCACCACCACTGCCAACTAAACCTTTAGACAACATGATGCACATCAAACAACCTAAAGAGACAGCAGAAGGGTATTTGCCACCAAACACCACCACGATGAAGAAAAAAGGGTATAAGAGAGGGAATGGTATTTATTCTCCATCTATATGATACTGGACCATTTCCACCTCTCCAGCCTGGCGTTTTCCTTGTGCCAATAACAGACTCTTCACTAGAATGGGAAACGAAAGGCAAAAACATGAGGTTATTTCAGTCTTTCTTTTGCTGAAACTACAAGTTTCATCTTCCAGGGCTCTGTCTGTAAATATATATATTATATGTATGTATATATTTGTGGTGTAATTCAAGTGCCAAGATCTCAATCCGACGCAGACAAACTAACCCCACTCTGGTGGGAAGGAGGTTGCAGCGTTTTGTTTCTCTGCATGTTTTCTGTGATTGGGTTTTCCACACCTTTTCAGCCTGGAAAAACCATCTTTTGTGCCACCGGCAGCTTCCCTGACCTTGCGTGCTCCAACTGTTTTGTTCCAAGAGCTGCTGGGAGCAGCCCAGCTGCACCCCTGGGTTAAAGAAGATGCTGAAGAGGGTTTCTGCAGGGAGCCTCTTAGCGTGGAGCTAAGTGTGCAGCTACTCCAGCCCTTTGCTTCCTCATAGGAGAGCACAGGAAGCTCCTTCCTAACCCCTTGGCATGACCCACAGGGCTCCCAGAGATGGGGTGCAAGGTTTCCCAGCAGAACCCCCTTGAAGCTCACTCTCCCACAGCCCAGGGCTGCTTTACAAAGCTGGTTTAAACGTGCCTCAGTTTCCCCTCAAAGCATGCTATTCCCAAGCAGGGACCGAGTTGATCGCTTCCACGCAGCAGCATCTCGGTGTCAGCTTGAGCTCTGCTGCTTCCAACACAGTAACAACCTCCACCAGCTTTAAAAAGAGAAGCATCACGCAGCTAAAGCTCAGACCTGCCATCTCCAGGCCTTCAGCTGCAAGTCCTGCTCTTTGCAACTGCAATACATCCAACTCCTGGCTATTACCCACTGGCTTCTCCTCTCAGCATCTCACAGCACTAGAAATCCTCCTCTTAAGCTGATAGAAACAAGCTGCTTTGGACCTTGTGTTGGACCTGGTCCTGCTTTCATCAGAACCCCTTTTATCTCACCATTTCCCAGTGTTAGGCATCACGTTCTAGAGGATAAAACTCCCTCAGAGGATGTGGTACCTCCTTTAGTGTCCTGCATACCCTTGAAAAACACAGCTCCAGAGGAACAGGCCTCCTAATTCTATTATATGTAGTTATTATTTCAGACAGGTATAAAATAGGCTGGTGTAAAAGGAGTCTGAGCAACAGCAAATAAATCTGCACACAAGTTCATCTACCAGTGTCTGCAAGTGACTGTAAATGAGGTGTTGGGGGGGGTGTTGGTTCATTAAAGGGCATTTTCTCCTTAGAAAGTCCAGAAATATCCTTTCAATGCCTAATTCTTAAATTGATTTAGTGTTTTTTTTCCCCCCTGTTCCTTCTCTCCTTCGGATTTATCCAAAGAACTTCCTTAAAATTCATATTTGGTTGATATAATGCACTTGAATAAGCCAAAGATCAATTCATAGAGGTATCAAATAAGGAGTTCTTGCCCTAATTGTGCTTTTGGTTAGAACCATGATTTTCACTTAGCCTTTTGGTTTCTCTTTTGCTGTAGAGCAGGGAGGCTAAAGGACCTCTTCATGTCCTAAACCAGGCCCTCCCTGGGGAATAAGATGCATTCCTGAGCCGTTCAGCATCATTTCAGTTACCAGAAGGCTCCAGAAATCCATGCCCTCGAAAAACAGGAGAGGGGGGGAAAGGAGGGGAATGTGGTCCAGGTGCTGAGGGGCCAGTATGAGGCAATTGCCAGCATTTCCCTGGGTTTCCCAGGAGGAGGGATGTGCCCGGGATGTGCTGGCTGCGAACAGACACGAGATGGTGCTGCTTCCCCAGGCACGGCGGGGATGCGGGCAGGGATGCAGGAGGGATGCAGGAGGGCAAGGATGCAGGCAAGCAGGGATGATACTAGGCAGGGATACTGCCGGGCAGGGATGCTGGCAGGGATGCAGGCACGGATGCAGGCAGGCAGGGATGATGCAGGGCAGGAACGCTCCAAGACCACTCTCCTTTGCAGTCCCTCATCCTCTTGCACTGCATAAAGCAAAGGGCAGATGTGGGAAAGAGGTGGCTCAGCCCAAGAGCTGGCAGGAGCTGGTCCAAATGCAGCTCCTGGTTTTCAGCTCTTCTAAAGTCTTATCACAGAAACAGAAATGGGTAAATAACATTATTCCAAAGCCCTCTCCACCTCAAGATGAGTTGAAGAAGGAAATACTGAGGTTCAGAGGAGAAGCCAACCAACTGCTTTAAAGCTGAACAAGTGAAAGCAGCTAAACACTAATATTTGCAAATCAGACATCCCTTCCCAATTGGGCTTTTAAAGGAAAGTTGGAAAAGCGTTTCCTAATTTTTGGGGGATGAGATTCTATTAAAAAGGACCTTTCCACTCCTGCTTTTTCCAAAAGGAAAATCAAGGAGCTGAGGATCTGGTGCCCATTTGTGCCACCCTACAATAATAATAAACCCAGGCAGGAACATGGGGGAAAAGATGGAATAAGCTTTTGGAAGCTGATTCTGCAATGAATTTAAAAGGAGTTATCAGTTGCTGCTGGATAAATCAGCTTGGCTGAGATAAGAACCAGAACAAATATTTATTCCAAATTTACACTGACCTAAACCTGAACGCTTGAGGGTTGAATCATTTTGGTGAACTGTATATTTATGTCAACTCATTTCCTGGGCTCCTTGCATGGGTTGAAAGAGATTTCGCTCAGAAGGATAAATCCTGGCTGCTTATACACTGTTGTCAAAAGGATGGGATGGAAACACAGATAGAAACACTGATAGGTGGCAATAAAAATGATCTTTATAGTGTTTCAGGCGATGCTGTTTCACGATGGCAAAATTAGAGCAAGATTTCTCCATCTGATTTTCAACACAGTCGCTTTTGAAGGGCTCATCCAGCAAAAAAAGGGCCCCACATTGCCACAAGGCTCTTCAGGACTGCTCCTAAGCAGGTCCCTGCTTGGACAAGCATCCCAAATAACCCCCGCCTTTCTCAGGAATCTCAGCTCAACTCCTCAATATGGAGTCACACAGGAAATGTGGCCGAGTTTTGTATCATACAGGTTAACTTGGAGATGCTTAAAGGCATTCCTCGGAGCTTTCCTACCTTGCCTGCCCTGCCTAAAGAGAGAATCAGACTTGCCACTACATCTGGCTAAGCAGGGTTCACATCTGTAGCTGCAGCTGCAGACTGTGCTATGCTTGGGTATCTAACCAAGGTCGGAGGCTGCATCCTCCATCCCATCAACCATCATTCCCCAGGACTGCCTGGAAGGATCCAACTGCTGATGAAGTCCTTGCCATTGCAGACATTGATTTGCAAGCTGTACCTGACATAAGGCACGGACACATCCATCCCTCTGCTCCCATCCTACTTTGGGTTGCAGTTTTCCCTTCGCAGTCCATGTGGGAGAGCCTTTCCCACCAGGATATTTTACCTGCTCTATCTATCATTCCATCCTCACAGGCATGACAGGAACAAGCAGAAGCCAAGTTTATAGAGCTAGTGGTGCAATGTCATTCAGCATTTCCCATCCCTTCCTTATGTTGGACAACATCCTGATGGCAACCTCGGCTCAAGCAAACCCCCATTTACTTTGCTGAGATTTCTGGTCTCAGTTAAGAGTGGGTAAAGACATGAAAATGGACATTAACATGATATTTCACACTTAAAGCTCTCCATAAGGCCTGATTCTAATAACACTGTGAGTTACTATCGCGTTTCGTGGATAGGGAAAACAGAGCTATGGAAGTTAAGCACCTTAATCAAAGCCACAGAGCAAATATAAGAGCCAAGATGAGAACTAACAGAGCAGTGGAGCTCTCCTCCTCCCATCCTCAAGGATAACAGCAGGAAACCTGCTGGTTCTACAGCCACAAAGCAAAGATAACCTAGAAGCAGGCAAACCTCACAGGGGAGAAGGGAAGTTGTGCAGGGTCCAGACTGTGGGACAGGAGAACAAGGGGAAAACGTGGGATTGGGATCCATGAGGAGCACGTTCAATTCCCAGCTCCAGTGTGATCTCCTCAGGGTAACCCTGGGCAAGTCGCCTTCATCCCTCTGCAACTGGGGATGGGATGGATGGGGAGAAACATCTCCCTTCGGCTATTTTTCCTTATTCTCCACTCTCTTGGAAGCAGAAACCACCTCTTGTCACTTGCTCATGGACAATCCAGATCTCTTAAGCAATTCCAGAAGCTACCAGAACACACTACAACAAAAGGAGCTGCAATTCCTCGACATTTTCAATCCATCTTTAGATTTCAGGGAGGAACTAACAACATCCCTTTGATACCAGAAGGTCTTGCTAAAGAGAAGGCAGTTGTGGAAGACGGGATGAGTTACAAGGGGCACAAAGCAGCAATCAGTGCCTGCGCTTGCGCATGCATAAATACATGTACATACACACACACATGGACTTGAGATGAGCAGGACGAGGGTGAAACACAGTCTTAGGGAGAGAGAAAAAGCAACTAAACCCCCACCACAGTTTAAACAAGGGGAGAACGGGTTTTACTGCACCAGAGAAACTCCTTTTGCAGCCAGTGGTTTATTTCCCCCCCCTCACTTCCCTCTATTTTTAATTCTCTGTATTTTAAGTCACCATTGTGGGGAGCCACGTTCCTTTGCCAGCTTGCAGATGTTGCGGTGTTCCAACGAATCCCCTTTTGTCACAATCAATGACTTTCCCTGCTTTTCATTACCTCCAAGCCACAGGCAAGCAGCAGGCAGGCAGCAGAGCCCAAACCTCCCCCAAAGGGAAGCTGAAGAATGTCACCTCCACCTGGGTAATTCTTAATTTCCTTGCTTTTTCCCCTCTGCTGTTAAATTACCTCCAGCTTATTTGTCTGGCTAAAGGTTAATGAAACATTAATGATGTTAATGAGCCTTTCATCCTGCAAGTTTTTTTTTGCAAGAAAGAGATAGAATAGCTGTTTTCTTTCCCTTTTCATCTTTGCCATCATTTGGGAGTTGCAGGGCCAAAGCAATTAACAGTTCATGTGGCTTTGTCTCCCCTCCCAGTCACAGCCCAGTGGGGCAAAGAGAAGAAACCGATTAAACCCCCTTCGCATGGGCATAGGTGAGGAGCTCATGGGCTGATGCAACTAGCTAGCCAGAAGGAGAAACACTACTCAAAGAGGGAGGAGAACAGGGAGAATTACAATCTGGAGCTGTCTGGAATGGTGAGATGTTGCCGTAAGCCATTAGAAAAGATGGTTTTTACAAGGATAGAGGAGGATTAAGGAGGGTTCTAGCAGCCAAGGGCTTGCTGGACACCTTCCCCTATGAAACCACTCAAAGAACCCCAACCCAGTATGGTTTTCATGCTGGTGAGTTCTAGTCTGGGGTTCATGACATCCTTCTGGACTCCAGCTTGCCAAGACATCCCTTCCTCCCCAGTAATTCCATCTAAATACCAACACCGGAGGGAAAAATAGACCCAACAAGAGAAAAGTCCCCAAGATGCAGGGAAAAGGGTTAGGAAACTACTTTGCACATCCCCACTCTGCTGCCTCAGGCACCAGCAAGGATTTAGCATTCCCCAATCCCCTCAACGTGGCAAAAAACCCCAATACCACCAGTATCAACCCATTTTACTGCTGTCCCATCGCACACTGAGCACAGAGGACACAAAGCTGGGTCCCCTTCGCCATGGTCACTGGTGGAACTGCAAGGAGGTGATGCTGCCTCCGCTTTCCTTGACGGATGCGCCAGTGCCAAAGGGCACACAACTAAATTACGAGCTGGCACTTACAAGGAGTGAGGGCTCTGGCTTGTGCTTCCATTAGAGGGTATCTATCTGCATTTAAAGCTGTGGAGCTCTGATAAGGGAAAAGGGAAGAAGCTAGAGAGACCTCAAAAAATTGCCTGGACGAACTCCGAGATAAGACTTTTCAGACAGACAAAAAAGCCTGTCCTGATTTATAGAGCATCGCCCGTCCTTGACAGTACCTCTGGAGCTCCTGATCTCGGCTGTAAAAGAGAAAGTTCCATCCGAAATGTTATGTTCTGCCCCCAAAGTACTTATCCAGACAACCTGTCAACCTACCACAGCTAGATCCTCTCTTGACACGGACAAGGCAGCAACACAATCGGATGCCTTTTATTTGCAGCCTCCCTTCTCCCCTGTTCTTCCTAATCACAGACGCTTTGCCCGCTCAATACTAAAGACCCCGGGTGCCTCAGTTTCCAGGTTTTTGTTCTCCTGTCTTTCAGCTGGCATGTTTATTTATGACTGCTACAAAGGGCTTCCACGGCAAGATGCCATTAGGCTGGAATGATGCTCCCTTGACGTTGAGATCAGAATCGGGCGCTGACGCCATGCAGCAACTCATCTTTCTGTTTGCCTACTTGTATTAATTCCTTTTATTATTACTATTAGGAGTATGATTATTCCTGTTGTAAGGGCTGCCAGGGAGGGAGTGGCAGAGCACGGGACACGAAGCAGCTCCAATTGAGGCCACAGATGGTATGGGCTGGCTCAGCTAATTCTGACCCTCTTTCAGGGCAGCTCTTGGCACACATGCTCTTAACAAACCCATGAAGAGAAAAAGACCCCAGTTTGACAAGGGCACAGGCATGGATTGATTCCTGCTCCTACCATGGTAGGAGCTTCCACAGCAGAGACAGAAGCTGGGGGAACACTGATCTGTGGGGGCCAAGGTGTGTGGTGGTGCCCACTTGCCTCCCACTGAGGGCTCTGCTGAGATGTAGACTTGGGGATAGCATCTTAAATACAGCAAAACCCATGCAGATGCCGTGTTGAGCCTTTGCTGATGGGTTCAGCAGGTCTTTCTGCTTACAAAGCCTGATCTGTCACCCAAAAAGAGGAGCAACCACTCACTGTGGTGTCGTTAGGGTGACAACCATGTAATGGTGACTTTAACACGCTCTCCAGAGCCCCTGTGACCCCAGCAAGCTCTGTTCTACCCCCTGGAAACTCTTCACAGACGTAATACGTGAGCATAGGACATTGCACAGCTATCCAAAAGCATGCAAACAGCCCCATGAGAAGGGGAGGGGGGAATACTTGCTGCAAAGGAGCCAGTGCACTCTTCACTTCCCAGGCTTCATCCACGCTGGAAGATGAGCCCAGGGACAATGGGACATGTTTCCTTTCCAGCACCACACCTCCGCCACAAAGGATGACTTAAAATCATAGACACACAGAGTGGTTTGGGTTGGCAAACACCTTGAGATCATCCAGCTCCAATCCCTGCCACGGGCAGGGACACCTTCCACTAGAGCAGCTTGCTCCAAGCCCCTGTGTCCAACCTGGCCTTGAACACTGCCAGGGATGGGGCAGTCACAGCTCCTGTGGGCACCCTGTGCCAGCGCCTCAGCACCCTCACAGTAAAGAACTTCTTATCTCCAACCTGAACTTGCCCTGTTCCAGTTTGAACCCATCACCCCTTGTCCTATCCCTACACTCCCTGATGCAGAGCCCCTCTCCAGCATCCTTGTAGCCCCCTTCAGGCAGGGGAAGCTGCTCTGAGGTCTCCAAGCAGCTTCTCTTCTCCAGGCTGAACAGCCCCAGTGTTCTCAGCCTCTTCTCCATACAGGAGGTGCTCCAGCCCCTGAGCATCCTTGTGGTGTCCTCTGGACTTGCTGCAACAGCTCCATGTCCTTAAGCTGAGGACACCAAAACTGCTGCAAGTGGCATGCCCTCTTTGCCACTCTCATAAGAGATGCTGGGGCAGACAAAGGGAGGGGTTTGTATGATCTGGCATCTCTTTCAGCCTTTAGCCAAGGCAGGTCCTTCCCAGCATCGTCTCTCTAATTAGTTCTATTGGTTTCAACAGTGCAGCGGGCTGGGTAGATGTAATATTTAACACCCTAGAGGGAAGCCTTTCACGCCGATGCCTCTTTCATCATCTCTGCCCATCTGGTGCTCACTTTCAGCCTGCAAAGCACCACCTGCTTGGGAAACAATGAACTCCTGTGGTTTTCCAGCTTCTCCAGACTAGCTGGACCCTCTGGGAAAGAGATGTGGGAGCAAGACTCCCCACATCAGCAAGCCTTGCCACCCATGGGTCCTTTCCAAAACCACTTATTCTTGTGTGTTTATACAGTGAGCCATCAAGGATGCTAAGTCAAAGGGAGCAATGCAATTTTTGCCTCTATAACTTATAGAATCATAGACTGGTTTGGGTTGGAAAGCACCTTAAAGCTCATCCAGTTCCACGGGCAGGGACACCTTGCGCTACAGCAGCTTACTCCAAGTCCCTGTGTCCAACCTGGCCTTGAACACTGCCAGGGATGGGGCAGCCACAGCTTCTCTGGGCACCCTGTGCCAGCGCCTCAGCACCCTCACAGGGAAGAGCTTCTGCCTTAAATCTAACCTGAACTTCCCCTGTTTCAGTTTGAACCCATCAGCCCTTGTCCTATCACTACAGTCCCTGATGAAGAGTCCCTTTCCAGCATCCTTGTAGCCCCCTTCAGACACTGGAAGCTGCTCTGAGGTCTCTATGCAGCTTCCTTCTTCAGGCTGAACAGCCTCACCGTCGCCATGTGTCTCAGAAACACTGAGGATGAAGGATGAAGAAGTGTGTGAGGCCGGACAGAGCAAGGCATGAAAGGATCAGTGGTGCAAATCTGCATTGGTGCTACAAGAATTACACCCAAGAGCAGGGTGTCTGCCCCCTCCTGTGATGAGATGTGGCCACAGACACCTGCACCTTACTGCCTGTAGTGTCAGGTCTGAGCAGAAATGGGAATCCACCCCATAAACCCCATTTACCCTCTGCAGCCCCAGCACCAACGCTGATGCTGGGAGACATCGCTGCATCTGGGAATGATTGGATTCCTTCCAGTGACTGACACCTGCTAATAACCTGGAAGATGGGTAGAGGATACTCACATTGTCATCTCCAGCTATCTACAACTTCATTTTCCATCATCTTTGTCACTCAAGGACAGCAGCAGAGGATATTATTGCTCCTGCTATTGTTATTGTTATTATTTAAGCCACAGAGCCACAAATCTGCAGGTAGCTGGGCTGGGTTGGGAGGACGTGTTCGATGAGTAGATTCTCCTTCAGATGGAAGGGAAATTTATGGTGAGGATTATGTAGAATGTATTTTTCCATTAAATTAAGCTTCATTTATGGAGTTCAGTGTTAACCATCAGCTGGAAGGACGGGGCGGGGGGGGGGGGGTAACCTCATGCTCAGCCACACAGAGAAGATGGATGGATGGATGCTGACTTTCAGGGAAACACAATAATATTCTCTCTTTGCAATGCTGAACTGTATCTCTGAGCCTCCTGCTTCTCCCCATAAAGCCTATTAGGCACTCATCAGTGCTAAAAACATCATAATAAATAAATACACCAGTGCACAACAGTGCCAAGGGCAGGGAAGTGAAAGGACATTCTAACTCTTTAATTACATCAGTCTTGGAAAGAAAAGAGCTGTCATTCCCCACTTCTTCCCTCCAGGGAGCACTTGGTATCTACCTTGGCCAGAACCCCCTTAGGAAAGTTGTAGCAACATATGTCTTGCCTGTGCATCATGCCAGGGATGGGTTTACCCTGTATTAATATTCCCCACCCCCTATTTACTGTGCTTGCACACACACACAGCTACGCAGAAACATGCCTTTCATCTCCTGCCTTGAAAGGAGAGGAGAGGTGAAACAACCCGAGTTAAGCTTTCAAGATAAGAAAGTCATGTGCAAGTCGCTGGGTTTAGCCTGGCGGGAGGATTTTCATCTGTGAGCACCTTAAGGAAGGCTTGGAATGTGATTGCAAAGCAACAGCCCCTCGAGGGGCTGAGGACCCAAGAGATCAACGCTAAATACAAGCTAAATACTAAATACACGCAGGCATTGCCGTCCCATCACGCACCGCACGGAGATGCCAAGAGCCATCAAAGAGCATCCTGAGAGCTCGGAACGTTGGTTTGCTTTTCCAAATAAGCATGTTTTAAAATGTATTTCTCCCTGACAAAAAGGGCCTTTGTAGAAATGAAAATGGTTGTCAAAAAGCCATCACCCACCTCCTAAAGGATCCCATTACATTGCTGTATTGAACTTCCCTGTCATCGAGAAAGTTATTGGACTAGTGATGGAAAGAGCCAATAGCGCTGTCGATTAAAAATGTATCAGAGTGTTTTGTGATTTAAAAGCAAGCAAACAAGAAAGGCGACATGAAATGTTAATGCCCATGTGAGGGGGTTTGATTCCTGGTGGCTGTTTGTTTGTCACACGTTTCCAACCAGCAATTCATTAGCAAAACCACACTGCAAGGCTGGAGCCTGCTCCGAAAACCCCGCGATGCCAATCAGATTGCCTCAAGGGAGAATCACTAGTCATTGAATCACAGGATGGCTGGGCTTGGAAGGGACTTGCAAAGCTCATCTACTTCCAACCCCCCTGCAATGAGCAGGGACATCTTCAACTAGACCAGGTTGCCATGACAAGGCTGCACAATTTGGGATGCAGAACACAACCACCACTGACAATCACCATTTCCCCACCAAGCACCAGGCCACGGGATGCTTTCCTCAAGGTCTAATTCTGCTGCGTGGAAGCGCAGCCCAACAGCTCTCTGGTCACCTTGGAGGGCAGGCCATTGCTCTGGACTGACAGAGTGCATCATGAAGCCTGAGACATCTTTTGCAGTGGTCTCCGACACCAACGCGCACACCGTTAGAGATGGGACAGCTCACTCTCTACTACTACCTGACAGGAGGATGGAGCCAGGTCTGCTCCCAAGGAACAAGGGATGGGACAAGAGGAAACGGCCTCAAGCTGCATCAGGGCAGGTTCAGATGGAGCTGAGGAACAATTCCTTCCCCAGAGGGTGCTCAGGCATTGGAACAGGCTGCCCAGGGCAGGGCTGGAGCCACCATCCCTGCACGTGTTCACACACTGTGAGGCCCTCAGTGCCATGGGTTAGTGGTGGCCTTTGGCAGTGCTGGGGAATGGTTGGGCTTGATGAGCTTTCAGGTCTTTTCCAACCTGGCTGGTTCTATCACTCTGCAAAGGGGAAGTGCCTGGGTCCTTCCCTTCTGCATTTCCAAAGCCCTCACACCACCAGAAAAGAGCAGGAGTAATAAAACCAGAAGCCAGACGAGCTGAGGCTGGTGAATAAGGGCACAAGACAGAGTCAGGAGGCAGTGGCCCAAGGGACCCATTACCAAGATTCCTCTCACACAACCCGCAGGATCCCAGCCCATCGTCCATAAACCCTGCTCTCCTCCCCGACCAGCCTTGAATGGCTCTGAACTGGCCAGATTGGATTCTTCCATCATCACCGTAAAACCAGATGAATTGTCCGTGGCTGAGGAACCTGTGAGAAGCCAGGACCCTTCAGGTGAGTAGGAACACTTCATCTAACAGGTATTGCCTTTCAGCCTGGTCCCACATGCTCTGAATTTGCTTTTCATACTGAAAACAAGAGAGGCTGGAGATCATTTGTCCTCTTGCATCTCATGCTGCATGCATCCATCCCATGCCAGGATGCGCAAGGACCCCCTTCACCCCAAATGTTTTTGGAAGAGGGACAGATCTTGCTTTGCTCTTTGCTGCAGGAGCCCAAAGCCATTTCACCACTCCAAATGGGATATTTCCCTATTCCCACAACTCTGTGGGCAGAGAGGGGACCCCAGCAGCGATCCCAGCACAGTAAATACCAGCAAGAAGCTGGAATTGACAGAGCCCACAACAAAAAGCATTCCTTCCTGCTTGGTTTTGCTTTGCTTTGCATTCTCAATTGCCAGGTTCATTATCCAGGCCCTTATTCCTGCACACGCTCCCCATTTTTCTCCCCCCCTATCTCCCTGCATCTAAGGCAGCAGCCTTAGCTTATGCTAACAAGCTGTGGCAGCGGTAATCCTGCCCTCTCCATCTCCACCACCACTTTTGCTGACCAGGCACATTGCTGCCTCAGAGCTACCACCTGAGTGCCAATTCCCCCTCCCCTGAGCCTTCCTCCACCTCAAATCCGAGCATCCCTGCAGGATTACACTGGGATCTATCTCCTGTGCTGGTGCTGGGGAAGTGCAGGCTCCACTCTGCCCCACTGCCACCTCTGAAGAGCTATGAATGAACATCAAAGCTTGCTTCCTCCCCCAAAATAGAGACTGCTGCTCTCTTGCTGTGCTGCAGAAATGAGCATCACCCCTTTGGCCCCAGAGCAGTGGGGCTCCATGCGCCGCACAGCACCTCCTCTCATTGCCCTCTCCTTCCCACCTCTCTGACAGCCCACATTTGCCTTTCTGAACCCCTCCTAGCCCAGGCTGACAGGAAACAATGCTTGGAAAAAGAAGAGAAGAGGGAAATAAAGCGAAATCAAAGGCAGGCACAAGCAGCTGCTGTGGTGGAAAGGGTGAGGAAGGGATCTCAAATCACTGCTCTGCTTCAAGGGCATGGCAGCACCATAGAATCAACCAGGTTCGAAAAGACCTTTAAGATCTAAACCCCCCAGGTCCCTCAGCCATTCCTCATCACACTTGTGCTCCAGGCCCTTCATGACTGAGCTGTTCAACGTGTCCAGGAAGGAAAGGAAGGGGGGAAAGGAAGGAGAGCTTGGCCACTGCCTCAGAACAAGGTACCTGATACATGTGTCTGCCCTTCACTACATCAATGGCTGTTTTCCCACCCCAGCTCATCTGGCACTGGGTGAGTGCTCCTTTACTTCCCTCTTTACTTCCCCCTGCTTCCCAAGTAGGAGCAATGGGACAACATCAGGCAGTAAAACCAACCTTTGTGCTACCGGCTCCAGCCCAGCCCCACACAAAGCACTGTGCCACGGCATCAAGGCCAGGCTGGATGTGGCTCTGGGCAACCTGATGTAGTTGAAGCTCATTTGAAGGGGGGTTGGAAGTAGATGAGCTTTGAAGCTCCCTTCCAACCCAAACTACTCTGTGATTCTAGCACTCCACTAATGGTGGTGCTAATGGTGGCTCTGGTCTTAGTGTAAGAGTTTAACAAGTGGCACTGATTAACAGTGTGGCTCTCTGAGGCCAAGGGAGGAAAGAAATTCAGTGGAAGACTGCAAACAATTACTCCTTTTAGCTAATCACTGCTTTGCAGTCCAGACACATGCATAAATATTGCATAATGCTGGGGCTCAGCACGTAATTGTCAGCTATTATTCAAACCAAGTCACTGCTTTTATTGGCAAGAGCTGGGAGCTTGTCACATCTCAGGGTCAGCCACTGCATGAAGGATTTGCAGGGAATGCAAGCAGCAGATCAGCCCTTCCCTAAACTGCTCAGCACCAGCCTTCACAAAGCAATCCCATGTTCACAAGCCCCAGGAGGGATGAGCCCATGTGGAGCAGCACAGAGAAGGAAGCAAAGCCAGCTCTCTGGGGCAATCTTTGCTACTAAAGCCCTCTGAGGGCAGCTGTGAGGAGGTTTGTAGGGGCACAAACACACACCAGCACATAGAACCATGGACTGGTTTGGGTTGGAAAGGACCTTAAAGCTCATCCAGTGTCAGGGGCTGGGACACCTTCCACTGGAGCAGCTTGCTCCAAGCCCCATCCAACTTGGCCTTGAACACTGCCAGGGATGGGGCAGCCACAGCTTCTCTGGGCACCCTGTGCCAGCACCTCAGCACCCTCACAGGGAAGAGCTTCTGCCTTAGATCTAACCTGAACTTGCCCTGTTTCAGTTTGAACCCATCACCCCTTGTCCTATCACTACAGTCCCTAATGAAGAGCCCCTCTCCAGCATCCTTGTAGCTCCCTTCGGATACTGGAAGCTGCTCTGAGGTCTCCATGCAGCTTCTCATCATCTCAGAGAAGATGCTCCTGCAATGACTCCGTGCCTGTGGAGCTGGGAAATGAGCTCCAGCCTCTTTGGACAGCTCTCCTTCCCTTTGTCAGCCAAAGCTGTTGTGTTTGCAAACCATCTGCTGGGATCCTGCTGCAGTGGCAGTGGTGTGGGGGAGCCCAGAGGGATGAGTTCTTTGATAACTCCTTAAAACAAAGCACCCAACCACAACGACTCCATATGCCAAAGGGCTGACCCGCTCCAAGAGCCTCCCTCTGCCACCAACCCTGGAAGTGTTCACATGAAGCCCTCAGTGCCATGGGTTTAATGGTGGCTTTGGCAGCCCTGGGGTAAGGTTGGACTTGATGAGCTTAAAGCGCTTGGCTCAGAGCATCTCATGGACAAGCTTGGTGGCACAGGAGAAAGCCATCTGCCTGCAAGTACAGCTTCCCATTAAAGCCCTTTCTGGAAGCACAGTTTCATTTCCTTAGGAAAAGCCCTGCTTCACCTCCAAAGTCTCACTTCTCCCAGTTTTGCCAGAGCAAGGAAAATGCCATTCCCAATCTATGTCCATTACTGAGGACTCCTGCTATGGTCCTGCCGCAAACACTGCTCTCAGCCAGCTTGTGAGCAGGCAGGAATTGCAATGGGATATAATAAAGGGGTTGCAGTAAACTGAAGGCCCGGCTCCCAACATCTCCCCTGGACCGTATCCTCAATAAAGATCCATGGTGTCAATAAGAACAGAGATTGCATTGGCTTCCAGAGTGCAAAAAAGAGTCAGATCAAACAAAAGCTGCTTTGGAGTATGAGCCACTACCAGGATGGGATTCCATGGATGGAATTCCATGGGGATCACCAAGCATGGGATGAATGAGAGATATGGGGGGTTCAGGACACCCCCTTCCTCTGCCTTTGGCCCTCTGCTGGCCTGAAAGGGGCCAGGGATGATGAGGATGGGGTGATGGGGAGAGGACCTGCCATGCTGACACCTAAGCCCAAGATAAGAGATCTCACCCCGTGTGCAGTAGGCGAGTGCTTTGGTGAGTGCAAATCACGCACGCTGCCTTCAACAAAACCTGAACCAGGCCCCAAAACTGAAGCAAAGCGACTGCAGATGTTGATAACTTCATCATCCAACAAGACACATGGGAAATGCTTCTCCTCTGCTGGAGAGGCGCTGAGCTGAGGCAGGACAAGGCGCCTAGTAACGAAGAACACTAAATAGTGCACAACATCAGCCCCGAGTTCCCTTCCACAGCCCTTGATGGAGCCAAATAATGGCAATCTTGTTCTATTGTATCCATGCAAATCAGAGGCACCGCTCGCGAGCGCCTGCATTAATAACTGAGCTGTTGGTCCAATAGGGAAAAATAAGTATCGCATTATCTTGTCCACTTAACCATTAGAGATCTCACAAAGTGCATTCATTCACCTCCTACAATGCTCGTGGCTTCCAGCTCTGCTCCCAGGTACATCTGCCACCATCCTGATGGCTCCTCTCCTGGACGGATGGATGCTGGATCCATCCAAGAGCCACAAGATGAACAAACAAGCAGCAGAGCGGGTCTGAAGCCTTTAGGAAAACTACTACAACCACCTTCCTGCTGCCCTGGGGGTGCTCAGAGCAACAAGAAACCCACTTTTACACCCCAAAGCAGCAGGGTCTTGCTGCTTGTTGTTTCTTTAAGGGCAGGCAGGGAGAGGTACCATTATCCAGCTGGAATTGCCCAAGGGAATTCAGGTAAGCAGACTGTAATTAACCAAGCTGGCATATTGCCGAGTCCAACAGATGTAGAAATGAACCTTGGGAGGAGGGAAAGGAAAGGGAAAAGGAAGAGGGAAAGGAGAAAGGAAAGAAGAGCAGATGAGGAGTGACAGCTACCCAGGGCTCCCCGCTGCTGTGCATGGGATGCAGGAGATGCAGTGGGTGTGAAGGAGCCAGTGGTGCAGCAGTGCCTTCCTCCTCCCTCCTCCTCCCAGCCTGTGGGGAAGGAGCAAAATCCCTTAGGAAATACAAGCAAGAGAGTTTCAGCAGCACTGACAGTAAGGAGAAGCTGCAGTTTGGCTGTCCAGCATCCTTCAGCCAGGCGCTTGGGAGCAGGGATTGAAGAAATTCATGCTGTTGAGCTTTAAGAGGCTCAAAGCACAGCTTTGCTGTCAGGCACATCATGCCTGGCTTTCAGTAAGCAACCAGAGAGCATGATTTGTATCACTGACCTGAAGGCAGCAATCTCCATCCCATCCAGCTCCCCTGTCAGCCCCGCTTCTCCAGAAAGAGCTTAGAATCATGGAATGGTTTGAATTGGAAGGGACCTTACAGCTCATCCAGTTCCAACTGCTGCCATGGGCAGGGACACCTTCCACTGGAGCAGCTTGCTCCAAGCCCCTGTGTCCAACCTGGCCTTGAGCACTGCCAGGGATGGGGCAGCCACAGCTTCTCTGGGCACCCTATGCCAGCGCCTCAGCACCCTTAGAATTGACTTGCTCAAGCAAATGCCCTCAAGTGCTCATCCTTGGTTTGTTCTGCTCTCACCTGTCTCACACCAGCACCTCCAAATCCCCCAGGGAAGAACCTCTCCATCCCACCATGCCCAACGTGAAAGACCTTCAAACCCGAGCACGAACAACATCACTTGAGCTCGTCAAGGGCATCAGAGCTGCTTCCCGTCCTGCCCCAGCAGACAACCCGACCTCTAGAGCAAGGCACGACTTTTTTCCCTTTCTCTTCTTGCTTTGTTGGCTAATTTGACTTTTCCCTGCTCTGCTTTGTAATCAGAGTGGCAATGAGTTACAGCAAGGGTGGCTCTGCTCATTTCAGATGTCAGAGCCTGCGGTAATTGCAGCACCCACTTGAATTTATGTCAGCCTTTGTATGGGAGGGAGCTCACCCTGCCAGCGCTGAGCGCTCCCTCATCCCCTCTGGGGTCTCGCTCCCGCCTTCCCACCAGGAATACGAGCAGCACACTTCGAAGGGGAACACACTCCCAAGCTTGATCCTGCTCTGGGAGCCCATTGGAAAAGCACAGCCCTGGCCACCCTGTCCTGCTGCCTGTAGGGGCTCTCCAGACCCCGTATGAGATGCTTGCTCCACACACAGATTCCCCAAATCTTCCCATCCATCAGCACATGCAACCCCTGTTCTCAGCTCCACATTCCAACCTGCATGAACGTTTGCATCCACAGGGATGTGCCAGGAGAGGGAACTGCAGGAAATCTGGCTCTCCAGGCAGCAGCTTTGCCCATCCACAGCAGCCATGGGTAATGGTAGGGGCTGGGTGCGGAGCACAGCATCCCTTAAGTGGGAATTCTGCATCAGTACAGCTGCTGTGCTGAGCCCAAGGGCACCCAGCTGCTGGAAATGCTCTAGTGGAGCTGCTGGCAGCTTGTTGTCCTGCAGGAGCAGGGGCTGGGCTGGGAAGAAGTGGGCTCTGAAATCTGATGGTCCAAGTGTTTTCCCAGGAGGGTACTTCCCCTCCTTCAAGCTGAGTGACACAGGAGGGGACCACACACAGGAGGAGGAAAAGCCTCGTCTCCACAGTGTGTGAACACTTGCAGGGATGGTGACTGCAGCCCTGCCCTGGGCAGCCTGTTCCAATGCCTGAGCACCCTCTGGGGCAGGAATTGTTCCTCAGCTCCATCTAAACCTGCCCTGGAGCAGCTTGAGGCCGTTTCCTCTTGTCCCATCCCTTGTTCCTTGGCAGCAGAGCCCAGCCCCTCCTGGCTCCATCCTCCTGTCAGGCAGTTGTAGGGAGCGATCAGGTCCCCATGAGCCTTCTCTTCTCCAGACTGAACCCCCCAGGTCCCTCAGCCGTTCCCCATCACACTTGTGCTCCATTGCCCTTCTCTGGTCCCGCTCCAGCACCTCAATGTCTCTCTTGTAGTGAGGGGCCCAGAGCTGAACACAGGATTTGAGGTGCAGCCTCACCAGTCAATGTCACATCATGCGCTGTCACCCAGCCTGAAGCTCCTCATACAACAGCAAAACACCCATGAACTGCTGAGGACAGATCCAAAGGGACCTGTGGACCATTTCCCAGCACCAGAGCCTGCTTGGCCCCTGTGTTTCCTAGGGGTGGGAGCCCCACGGACACAGGCAAACAGGGCTCCCATGGGCACATGTGGTCCCTTGCCCTCCTCCTCCACATGGGAAGGATGCAACCACCTAATTCCAGCTGGAAAGGTGGATGGAGGAGGATGGGGAGAAGCAGTAGAAACCTCATAAGTCAGGCAGAATTCTTAGGTAGCCGAGCATCACCTTTGCTATCCTCCTGCTTCCCCATCCCTTGGCATCTCCAGAGCTCCCATCCAGATTGCAAATAGGCAGCTGCTGCTGAGAAGCAGCAGCAGAGGTTAGAAAAAAAACACAACAAACCCTAAAAATGAAATAAAATAAACCCCACGATGGCGAAAACAAATATTGCAAAAGACAGAACACATCATATATTAAAGGAATCAAAGTCCTCCTGTCAGCGAGGAGGACAGCGAGACCGTTCCCAGATGTGGCAGGGCTGTCACCTGCTCTGATCAACTCGGCTTCAAACAGCTTGTCAGAGGGATGTTTGTGCTTTCGGGGTCTATAACCCCAGTGTTCTCCCACCCTTGGCTCCCCTGGAGGACCAGATCCTTCTCTGGTGTAAATCAGGTTGGAGGAAGAGCTCTGCTCACTGCTCACGCAGCCTCATGGCTGGTTTCAGATGCACTAAAGGGGAATGAGGGGATGTGCACAGAGGAGCAAGCCCCAAGCCCCCCAGTTTGGCCAAGACAGCTCCCAGGAAAGGGCACGGCCCCCTCCACCCCAGGCACCCATTACAGCATACACTGGAGGGGACATACAGGAAGGAGATGCACCCATAGGACTACAGCTCGTATTAGGGCAAGGACGCCAAGGGATGGAACACACAAAGCATTTGGCAGCCTCCTGCAGGAACTGGAATAGATCATGTGTAACCCGTGTGGAAACAGCGAAATTGGGGATTAGGAACAGGGGAGGAAAGGCATTGGGTTTAAGCAGCCCTTTCCTGCAGTGGTACCCCATGGATGAAGGCTCACTGGGTATCTTGCTCACTCTAGGGCAGGGCTGTCCTTCAAGGAGCAGGATTCAGGCTCTTTCTGGGGAAGCAGAAGATGCCATAGCTGGATTGCAGGAGAAAAGAAGCCTCTTTCCCAGTGCATCCATCCCAGCAGCTCTCACCTCCCCACCCTGCACAGCTCCAATCACAGCAGCAGCTCAGAGGCTGGATCCTGCCCAGGCAGCCCTGGGCTCTCCCTACCATCCCACAGCATCCCTGGCACCTTGTGCCACATCTGCAGTGTCCTTGATAAGAGGTGGCACACCCCAGCCATAAAGCAGCCCTTGTTCTGCAAGAGGGGGAAAAATGAGCTGTCTGGGACCAGTCCCAGGAGCTGGATCATTGCTCCAAACACCTCATCTCACCTCCTCAGGGCAAATACTATACATCCGTGTCCCAGCTGCCTGGAAACAGGCACTGTCACACAGGGCAGTCTTGTATATGGACATAAGACAGCCCTTAACTCCCAGGGATGCTAACTCTGGGTCTCAGGGCGATCTCCAGCAACACATAACTCCATTCACAGTGTGGATTCAGCACCATAGTATTTCACATTGCTTCCTGAGATCTGACCTCCAAATGTGAGCTCTCCGAGCCTACGAACTTCATCTTTGCTCATGGTTGATACCAGGAATGCTAAACCTCCCCCAAAAAACAACCAGCAAGAAGAACCAGCTTTTCCATGCCCCAAGCCATGGGCTCTGTCAAGGTCTAAAGAATGACTTTAAGAGCATCCATAGCCCTCATGCCCCAAAACAGCTCTTCCGAGGAAACACCAACCCCAAGCAGTGCTCTGGAGGGGGCTGCCCGCACCAGGCCCTCCCTCCATCCCTCCAACCCCCCTCTTTTAACTTCTTCCAGAGCACAGAGCGCTCTGCTCTTTATCAAGAGAGCTCTAATGTGGTAATGCCGGTAAATTGTAATTAATTTTCCCCCTTTTAATTGATGCGTGGGAATATCCGGGACCCTCATTCTCCTGCCTTCAATTCCTTTAGAAATATAGGATTTGACAGGTTAATTTGAAAGCAAAAGTTGGGTTCTTTACAGCAATCCAAGCAGAAGCCCCAGCTCAGCGCCTGCTGTCTCGCTCCGTGAGGCGTAATGAAAAGGGTGCGAGTTGGGTTACAGTCATCGTCATCATCAGCAGCTTTTTAATTTCACTAATTTAATTTCTGTCTCCCAACCCCCCCTCCCCACCCCCCCCCCCCCTTGGAGGATAATAAAAGCTTCATTTCACAGTCCAGGAAATTTGGCAGCAAAAGGTGAGAGACAGCCAAGGAAAGACGGGAAAGATGCGGAAAGATGGGTGTATCTCCATCAAAGTTAAAGCACGGTGCTCAGCAACCCGGAGAAGGGCAGAGGAGGGCACACAGGACATCTTTGCCAAGGCAGCAAAGTGGAATCAGGCAACGTTAATGAGGGTGCTGGGTGTCAGAGGGTGGGAAAGCACCTTCCAGGAGCTTTAATGAGTTTGGGGATGATGTCTTGTTGATATTAAGGTTTTTGGGGTTGAAACTGAGAAGTACACAAGAGGATAAGGATGTTGAGTGAGTCCAGAGGAGGCCATGGAGATGCTGCAAGGGCTTCAGCAGCTCTGCTCCGGAGACCTTAGAGCAGCTCCAGTGCTTAAAGGGGAAACCTGGAGAGGGGCTTTGGACAAGGGCCTGTAGGGACAGGACAAGGGGAATGGCTTGAACCTGCCAGAGGGGACACTGAGATGAGCTCTTAGGCAGAAGCTCTTCCCTGTGAGGGTGCTGAGGCGCTGGCACAGGGTGCCCAGAGAAGCTGTGGCTGCCCCATCCCTGGCAGTGTTCAAGGCCAGGTTGGACACAGGGGCTTCCACCTGCTCTAGTGGAAGGTGTCCCTGCCCGTGGCAGGGGCTGGAACTGGATGAGCTTTAAGGTCCCCTCCAACTCAAACCATTCCATGACTCCAAAACCTCCCATGACTAGTTTCTCATCTGAAAGCAAGCATCCAAACCAACCTTTCATACAAGAAGAAACAACCCAGTTTGATATATTTAACCTTCAGAAACAGAAATTGCACTTAAGCATTCTCTTTCCCACTTCTTGTATGCTCTTCAGTGCTCTTTCCCATTTGACAGCTTGCTCCATCCTGCAGATTCAGGTCTGGCACTGAGTCAGTGTGGAAACACCATCCCCATCCCTGCATCCCTTAGCACCAGAGGACTGGAGCTTCCTCACTGGTCCCACGAGGATTACACTAAAAGCTCAAGGAGGTGGGGAAAGAACAGCCCCAGATATTCACCAGGGGAGTTGCAATGGATAAATACATGCAAGACTTAGCTGAGGATGACTGGCAGACAGTCGAACTTCAGTACTGGCTGCTGAGGGTATTTACTGGAAGCAGATCTGGACTAAGCAAAGCATATGGGAATACTGTTCCTCCAGCATCAACACCAGCTCTGTCTCTCGCCAAGCTGCACTGTGGCTTAGAGGACTTGTTTCGGTGGAAGTCTGCAGCAAAATGTGATGGGGGATGTGAGAAATATGCCTGGATTTATGTCCCTCCCCTGCCAAAGTGATGTTCGAGCAGCACATTTTGCAAACTCCCTGCTCCCGTTTGCTCTTTCCTAACCATGGCTCTCCCTCTCAGTCACAAAGTGCCCTTTTCAACCAAGTGCAGCAGCAAAACACCAACAAAATCAAGCAATAAAGGCAGGCAGGGAGAAAGTGAGGCCTTTCTTGGAGGAATAATTCAGGAATTTGGTGGAATTCCAGGCAATAAGACAAACTTTCCATTTTCAGTTCTGAGAGCAGCTGATCTGATCCCTGTCTATGCCTCCTCCCCAAGAATACTTGCACCAATTGATGCTCATTGCCTACATTCAGGTGGAGGAGCTGCTCCCTGCCTCAGCGAGGAGCTGGGAAGTGTTCTGAGCCCTGCTGAGATGGTTTTCCTATCACAGGGACCTGCTTTTCCTTTGCCATGCATCTCCCTCCCCATCCTGCCGCCTTTCATAAAGGGGAGAGATGTCAACACGCCAATTTCTCTGCAAGGAGAAGAAAAAGAGGGTTTGTATCTACTGGAGGTTCTATTGCTCATTGCCAGCCCTTGCTGTACCATTTGCTCTGATTACCAGATTAATCACCAGATTGCAAAGCCCATTAAATAAAATCAAGTTGGACAGTTGAGGTGTTCCAAGATGTCTCTCGGTGCATGTCCCTGCTTCTCCCTTGTCCTTTCTCTTCCTGTCACTCAGCTCAACACCTTTCCAAAGCCGGGATGGAAAGGAAAACATATTTCCCTCTCTCCTACGAATGTGATCCATAGGGAAATACCAGCGTAGCTGCCCACCCTCTGTTTCCTGCACATCAGCCATTAGGGTGATGGACAAGACGTTTCCCATCCCCTAGCTCGGGTCTCTTGCAAATGAGCGCTGTAGATCTCCCCTTCTCCTAATGTCACCTGTCAAAGCCTCCGCTCTTGCCGGGAACAGGATCCCGCCTCAAAGCACAGCTAAATGGGGTGTAAATGCCTCTTTCATGCGCGGAAAATGGGCTGCTTGGCAGTAATAGGGGGAACTGTAAATGCTGTCAGCGGCTACGTTTTGTTTATTGATTTACAGCGTGGCATGGGATGACTCGAGTTAAATCACAGACGCAGGTGTCATGTCCCATTCATCGCCATCAGATTGCATCAGAACAAGCTCAGCTCGGCTCTGCAGTGGGGTACAGAAACTCTCAAGGGCTCACATGGATCCTAAATCCCTTGGTTTTGGGAGCCCTACAGCAATAAGTGGAGTGAGGAGGTTGGTAGACACCCATCACAACCGTGCAGTCCTTGTGATGCAGGTTTTATGCTTGCTTTAGGTTTTCTGTGTAATTCCTCGCTGGGAACACATGAATCAACTCATCTCCCACCCTGAAACACCATCCAAAATAGCCCGTCTCTGCTGGTACCTGCAACCTGCATGGCTCCAGCCTTCCCACAGCACCCGGGAGGATAAAAAGGGTGAAGATCCCACCTAACCTCTACCCGCACCATCCAAATCCCGCAATGAGTCCAGCCCAACATGGAAAACCCAAAGGATTTCTTGGTTCTGCATCGCCGCTCAAACACACAAAGGGATTAAACCCTATTGCTTCAATTCTGCAGCATCTGCCTGGCTTCCCCCCTCCAAAAATAAGGAATTCAACCCAGAACCTCTGAGTGTATCACCCCAGTGGTTACGCCGCCAATTAGGAGAGACTCAACCATTCAAATGGCCAAGGAAAACAAGGCAAATGACAAGCAATTTCAACCCTGCTGGGCACTCTCTGACCAAAGCCAGGCTGCTGCGTTGCAGAGAGCTGCAGCAGTTGCTAATTAACCTCTCAGAAGCATGCAAATAGCTTTAAAATCACAGTGCCAGGTACAGCAGTGCAAGACATACAGCAACAGCTCATCAGGGTTACCCCTGCTCCATCACGTCCCAGACCCACCTTCACTTCCCAGACGGGGACACAAAGGCATAGCATGGATGGATTACACTCAAACGTGTGGCCAGGAGAAGAGCACATCCCATATCCTGGGACTTCAAATCCAGGCTGAGAACATTGGGGCTGTTCAGCCTGGAGAAGAGAAGCTGCATGGAGACCTCAGAGCAGTTTCCAGTGTCTGAAGGGGGCTATAAGGATGCTGGAGAAGGGCTCTGCATCAGGGACTGCAGCGACAGGACAATGGGTGATGGGTTCAAACTGAAACAGGGGAAGTTCAGGCTGGAGATAAGGAAGGACTTCTTTACCGTGACCCAAACCAGCCTGATTCTATGACTACAGACATCCCTTCCATTCCCAAACCTCCAAAGCAACCCAGAGCTGGCTCTATGGAAGGAGCAGGGCTGCTCCCAAGCACAGCAGTGCCACAGTTCCACATCCCAGCCCTGAGCCCCCTTCTTTTCACCGCTCCCTTTGTCTCCAGGCTAGCAGAGACAGGCCAGGATGGCATCATCTCCAGTTTTTCAGGTCACGCTTCCCGTTGAAATCCCATCACTCGGAGCAATGAAGCTGTCACTTTCTGTATTTTTAGTTTTTCAAACCTTATATTTCATTCCACTGCGCCAGGACGAGCAAAAGGCCGGAGCAGGGAGCAAAAAATCAATACGCTGCAGGAAGACAGAAGAGCTGCTTCTATTCTTCATCTCTGATGCTGGGTACCCAGGGAACATCGCTGCAAACAGGCCTGTGGGGTACTGCCCTCCTGCTCCCCACCCCACAGAGGAACACTGACTGCCAGGGAAAGGGCTGGCTCTTTGGGAAATGCTTTTCCTATGTGGAATGAAGGCAGCTGAATGAATCCTACACAGACAGTATGCAAACAAGAGAGCCCGCAGGTAGGCAGCACCTCATTTCTCTCCAAATCCCCGTCCTCTCCATGGATGCTCTGCATTTCCCTTCTTCTAACTCATCCCAAACTACACATCCCTATTTCCCACATGAAGTGGGCTGAGCCACCCGTGCTCAGCCCTCTGCATGCTCTGACAACCTGCTGCTGCCTTGAACAGTGTGTGAATGTGTTGGGCACGTCCAAACAAATCATACTCTTCTATTACAGGCACAATAAGGAAGATACAGGAACTCTCAGAAGGGATTTGGATCCCACACAGGAGAAACATCTCTTGGAAGACAACTCCAATCTGAAGGGGTCGGAAAGACCTTTCTGCAGGAGGCCAAGGGGAAGCTGTTTGCAGGAAGATGCTAAGAGGGGCTTTCTTGGTGGCACTGAGGCAGAGGATGAGCAAGAGGCAGGACTAAAGGCAACTCCTGTTGTAGAGCTATACAATACACCTAGAAGTCAAGCTCTTGCAGCACTCAAATAGGTGAAGTCCTAAGGAAAAACACGATGTGATGGCTGGTATCAGCCATCCACTCTTCCCATAGGAGCCCCTTTCTCAGTGGGAGCTTCCCCATAAATCAGGGGGTGAGGGATAAGCAAGAAGCAGAGGCACTGCAGAAGCAGCAGCACTGCAGTCATAAATCAGGAGCTAATTCAATCTTGTGAGATGCCTCGTTTGATTAATTTATGGCAGCATTTTCCCTTCCATCAGCGGCTGCTGTCCCTCCCTGCAGCACCTCTGCCTCCCGTCCTCCTCCACAGCCCTGCACCAGACAAGCCACACGAGCCACATGGTCAAGATGGTCAAGAAGGTACCTCAGGACATGGTTAGGGTGGCTGCATCCACCCACCATCCCCAAGGCTGCCACTGGTCCACCAACTTCCTTGGGATATGGACATCTTTAATAGAGGAAGCTTTTCCTAGGGCCTTTCCAGCCTTTTCTCATGTATTGCTCTTCCTGAAAGCACCCAGCACCACTACACAACGAAAACCTGTCCTTTCAAATGAGGGGGACTGGTTTTATTCACAGCTGGAAAACCAAATGCCTGCTGCAGCCATAAAACCTAGAGGGACCTCACTGAAACCCAGATGCTGCATCTGAGTTACCGGAGGGAAAGAAACTATTGAACTAAATAAACATGGAGCAAGGAAAAGAAATGAAACCGATGTTAGCTGAATGTCCCAGTAATGAGAGCCTGACCAAGGGCTGCATGGATTAACAGGTATCTCAAGACAAGAGGGGATAAAAGTCATAACCACACTGACCCTAGCAGCCTCCAACAGCTCAAAATTGCTTGGAAAGAATGCTGGGAGCCAATTGCACCCTCCCTGCCCCAAAACCAGCCAGAGCCTGCAAGAAGCAACCACACATGTTTAATTCAGCCCTGCATATTGCTGGAGCCACCTCTTAAGCTCGGCTTCTGGAGGGGAGAACTCCTTAATGGGGGTTTCAATGGGGTCAGAGGTGCAGACAGCCCAAGCACTGATACACAAGCAAGTGATGGACACTGAATGCTCTTCGCAAGCATTCACCCCCTGCCAAAGCCTGAGGCCAGGACTTAACACAGGCGCTCAGATGGCTTAACCTGGTACAGCTTGGTGAGCATCAAAGGGAGCTCAGATAAAGCTGCTCTCGAGATGCAATGCCTTGGTTCAGAGCAGCCAGAAACTGGCAAAGAGCAGTGCCAGGTCCCACACCGGAGGATTTACTGCTGCCCAAGGGCTGGCAGGGCTTTGCTGGGGCACTGAAAGATCAAGATGCCCTGACACCATAGCAGCAGAGTTAAAAACGTGCCTGCTCAACCTGAGGAGCTTTGGGCAGCTCCATCCATGTGCCAGAAGGCTGCAAACAACAGGGGCTGCAGGTTGACACGCTGCCCACACAGCTTCTTGCTGGCTCCTTGTGTGATGGAGAAGGTGGGAAGATGGATGGCTTGGTGACCCAGGGGCAGCTGTGCCTGCTGGGTCTTGGGGTTTAGGTCAAAACCTGGGGTTTCACACACATGCTCCATCCCATAAAGAAGTGCAGCTAGGGACACTGCGTCAGGCTGGGACACTGCTGTCAGCCCAAAACCTACTCATAGACCTTCGCTAAAGAGTCACAGACATGATGGAGGTAGAATCAGAGAATCCCAGCCTGGTTTGGGTTGGAAGGAGCCTTAAAGCTCATCCAGCTCCAGGGACCCCTTCCACTAGAGAACCTTGCTCCAAGCCCCTGTGTCCAACCTGCCCTTGAACACTGCCAGGGATGGGGCAGCCACAGCTTCCCTGGGCACCCTGTGCCAGTGCCTCAGCACCCTCCCAGGGAAGAGCTTCTGCCTAAGAGCTCATCTCAGTCTCCCCTCTGGCAGGTTAAAGCCTTTCCCATTGTCCTCTCCCTACATCCCTTGTCCAAAGCCCCTCTCCAGGTTTCTTGTAGCCCTTTTATGCACTGGGAGCTGCTCTAAGGTCTTTCCTACATCTCTCTTTCTCCTCTCTCAGACAGCCTGTGCTACGTGATGCCCAGCTAAACACTGACTCTATATTAGACTATCAGAGCAGGACAAAACACAAACACATCTATACCACCAGTTTATGCCTCTCCTCCCAGCACATCACCCTAGGACTCGGCTCCCACTGGCTCTATCTCCCTTCACCAGGCAGCACGGAAGACCCCCTGTGAGCTCCTCTCCAGATAAAACTCCATTCAACCCATATGTATTCACAGCAGCAATGACTTACAAGGTTTGGAGTGATTTCAGAACATCCTCACTGGCGAGTTTCTCAAAGGCCAGTCTTCAAACAGTGACAAACCTGCCTTGATCTTCTCTGCTGAGCAGCGGGAGACAGGCTGAGTCTGTCCTCTTAATTGCTGTTACTCTCCCATTATTTCCAGGCTGGGAGAAATCCTGCAGACTCCTTTCCAGGCTGGTGGGCAGAATGGGATTTCCTTGGGACTTAGCAGAGAGCAGTACTCTGAGGCAGTGATAGCTCAGTACAGACCTCCCCAGGGAGGGAACCTGCAGCCAAAGCCTTACAGTCGTTTCATGCCTGCCTTGAAGTGCGGCAGAGATGCTCTCTGCGTCTCTGCTGTCTTCATCAGTCTATGGCATAGATTGGGAATGCCACCCAATATTCAAGACAGAGATGGGTCTGCACTCACACAGGGTCAGGGCATCCTCTCTCATCATTTCTCCAAAACTTGCTGGGTCCTGCACTTGGCCACAGCAGCCCCCTGCAACACTCCAGGTTTGGGGAAGAGTAACTGGGAAGCTGCTCATGGAAAAGGACCTGGGGGTGCTGATTGATGGAGCTGAACATGAGCAGCTTGTGCCCAGGGAGCCAAGAAGCCACCAGCATCCTGGCCTGGATCAGCACCAGCGTGGCAGCAGGGCCAGAGCATTGATTGTCCCCTTGCACTGGGCACTGGTGAGTCTGCGCCTTGAATCCTGTGTTCAGCTCTGGGCCCCTCACTACAAGAGCTAGAGTTGTGTCTGCACAGGCAGCAAGAATAAAATGGAAGCAGGTTCCCAAAGGTTGCACTATATACTGAAAGCTCAGCCAGGTTTGAGACAGACCTCTTCATTTTAAATCAACATAATATTTATGATGGATCACAAAAGATTATGGGCCAGAACCTCAGCCAAGTGTAAATCAGCGCAGCTCTATGCTTGACCCAGCTGAGGACCCAGTTCTGGCTGTTGACTTTTAAAACTCTATTTTTCTTCAGCTCCATAGCTTTTGTCAGCCAAGTCTGGGCAAGAAAACCCCGGATATAGGGAGAAACAAAGAGCTGCTTGCACGGCCAAGGCTGTAGGGCAGTCCCTATGAGTGAGGAGGAGGAGGATTTGAGAGGTGCTGGCCTGGAAGGGTCTGGGTGCACGTGAAACAGCAACAAAGAAGGTAAATTGAAAGAGCAGGTGATGCAACAAACCAGGAATTCTTCCTCTTGTGGACTTGGCCACCCCCCCAGAGCTCAACAATGGGTGTGAATGAAGCTCTACCTGACTCTCCATTTGTGGTGAGCACCCCATTTAAAGCAGCCCTATTTCATAACTACATGGCAAGTATGTGCAGATACTGCCTGCAGGCAAGGGGAAAACAAGCATCTGATGATTCTCTTTGGAACAGATGCCAAATGCAGCAGGATTTGACAATACTCTGCCTGTTCCCCAATCACCCTCTTTGTCCTGAGCTGCCTCCCTCCAGCTTTCAGAGGCTAATAGCAAGGCAGGGTTAGGTTTATCTATCTTAGCCTCACCAACCTCCAGAGTCCTGCTGTTCCTGTGTCTCCTGTTACCTCCATGCCCTTGAGATGAGGAACTGTGATGAGGTCCACCCAATCACCCTCACGTAACCCCAAGTATCACTCATCCAATACAGAGAGAAGAGCAATTAGAGTGGGATGCTTCACTTCAACAGGCTTGTTACTGTGCTTTCCCCACGACACAAAGACACTGTGAGGGATATCAACTGCATATTACTTATTAAACACCTAATACGGCTTTAACGGGTCTGTTTACTGAAGAGTGCTAATCTTAATGAAAACAAGATTTGAGGCAGACTGGCAGGATAATTCTCTACCCTTTTTATCCAGGGATCTCAACACACAAGCAGTAATTGATCCTCACAGCATCTCTGCGAGTATTACACCTTTATGAAGGGGAAACAGAGGCCCAGAGAGGTTAAACATGCTGTACAAAGTGCATTTGCTTCTCTGAGAGTGCTCGTAGTGCAATCCCTGAGCCCTCAGGAAAGCCACAGAAGCATGTCTCTAACAAGAGAGGTCTGTGGCTCTTTATCCCACTTGCCTCTGACAAGCCTGGGATGATGGAGGAGCAGAAACAGCGCTCCACAGAAGCTAAGAGGTGGAGAAGACCCATAAGGAAGCTCATTGTTATATTAGATCAAAACACATCTGAGATGTAAACCCTTCTGCTCTGAAGTCAGTCACTGAGATGTGTGGAGAAAATCCTGCCCAGGCAAATGATATTAGGCTCTGGGCACCATTCCCTGAAGGAGCCATCAGGTACATCCAACGGGACCAGTATCCCTGATGACTGGGGCTACCAGCACATTTAATGCACTCAGAGCATCAGCAGCACTCCTGGACCAAGGACCACTGACAGGCAGTGCTGGTGGAAAAGGGAGGAAGGAAAGTTTGGGTTCTCTTATCCTAGGAAAAATCGCTTTGCTCTCCCTTACACACAGCTATTCCCATTCCTGATAACAAAGGCACTCTGGTGTCAATCTGTCAAGCTATAGAGTGGGGGAAAAACACGTTAAAAGAAGGAGAGGAGCCACACAGAGGCAGAGCTGAGCCCCCAATTCCATTAGGATAATCACAAGCCAGACCCATCCGCGCTTGTGTGAGATGATGCTCTTCCCTCATAAAACATCCCTTGGATGTTTTATAACACCCCAACAACCCTGGAATGGGAAGAAAACCCCATTTCCATTAAGATTCACTTGACTTCATCTTCCCATGTCAGCAGGAGAACCCAGACACCCCTGCACCATGCCACACCTATCCCTATATATAAATATTAGCAGATATCCAGACATATGTTAATGCATGCAGACATATATACCCAGCTCTTCAGCAGTGGGTTAATTTCACCCGGTTCTCCTGGCCTTGGTAGGATTTACCTCTTTTTAGTCACAGAACACCTTAGAAGGTGCTTACCCATCCACAGAGCAAGCCTAGGGATTTAAAAGCTTTTTATCTGCTTTAGTGTAACCCTTGTCCCCAAGGCCACAATCACACCCATGCAAAACAACAACAGAAAAGCCCCAAACCAGCATTTAAACGGGTACAGAGAGAGCAGGTCTGGCACATCTGGATGTTTCCAGCATCAGTATCTCAGCAGAAGGAGACTGAAACAAATTGTTCTTCCCCTCCGAGTCATTTCACAAGATTTTATCCATCCAGCAAAGTCACTTCCCACCACTGGAAATGATTTTATGCCATGCCTGCAAGATAACACCAGAGCCCCCCTCCCAGCTACTGCAAGAGGGGGATTGTGTGCAAGTCACGTCCAGCCAGATTTAGCTACTCCAGCCTAGGAAAACGCATCCTTTTCCAACCACAACCTGTTAGCATCACCCATTAGCCCGATCCTGAGCTGGCTGCAATGGAACCTCCTGCAGCTCAAGGCTCTTATCAGCTTGGAGAGATGAGGGGGAAGAAGAGACTTGGGGCAGCTTGGGGTCTGATGCACAGCAGGTCCAAAGAAAAGCAAGCAGCAGAGTATTTACATGTGCACAGCCTTGTTAATGACCTTGCAGCTTGCAGTGTCCTGAGGATATACTCTATCAACAAGAGCTCAGCTAGCCTCATTGAGAAATGAATTCCCAACCCTTCCCTAAATGCAGCAGGAAGCCTAAATAAGTGCTTTCCATGCAGTTTGGACTTGTTTATGCTCAGTTCCTGTACTGGCTCAGCAAGAAACAGCACAGCCCAATCCACTGGATATAGTTATTTTGCCATAAAGTCGCTGCATCAGGGATAGCTTGTTTGCACATGCATAGAGAAACACGCCAGGCAGCCCTGCCTGCCTGCAGGCAGCAGTCAGGGCTATCCATCAATAGGCTGTCCAGGAATGAGCCTGGACAGGCTCCAGTGGGAAAAGAGCACGTACCTATTCCCAGGGGGTTGCAGCCCCTAAAGACAGTGCAGTCTGAGGGAGGAATCCCACTTTTTCCTACCCATCAGGGCAAGGCAAAGCTCCCAGCACCTTCCCAAAGTGATGCTGGTACCCACAGTCTTCTCCCCGCTCCCAGCACAAGGGCTGCATCTCTTTCCTTCCCTCCACACAGCATCCCCCACCAGTCAGCCCGCAGGGCAGCATCCCTCCTGTTGTATGTCTTTTGTAGGGCTTGTCTGGCTAATGAAAAGCTGCTTTGGATCCCCCTTTGGGCTTTTCAGGAAGGATTAGCGTGGTTTCTCCAAAGCAGACATGGCAAGACAGTGTGTTTCCCTAAATACATTAGGGACTTCTCAAGCTCTTGGCATTGGCAGGGGCTAAGTGCGGGTGTCTCACAAGTTGTCTCCTTTCTTGGGTATACAAATAGGAAGGTGCTGTCAGGCATTGATACAGGGCTGTTAGAGAGGTAAAGCCCTGGGGTGCCCACACAAATCCAGCCTAGCTTAACAGCAAGTGAAGGCTGTTACCTGCTGACAGCTCTGCTGAGGTCTTGCACACACAGCGTGGGATACAGAGCAGCTTCCCTGCAGAAGATGCTGCTGCTTCTCAGCTGATGAATGGCAAAGAAGCAGGAACTTTGCCTTAACTTAACCCCCTAAACCATCATCCACAGCCTTTTGCTCAAACCCTGCCACAAAATGAGGCCAGAAGGATGCTGAGAAGCTGGAGCACCTCCCGGATGGAGCCAGGCTGAGAACATTGGGGCTGTTCAGCCTGGAGAAGAGAAGCTGCGTGGAGACCTCAGAGCAGCTTCCAGTGTCTGAAGGGGGCTACAAGGATGCTGGAGAGGGGCTCTGCATCAGGGACTGGAGCTATAGCACAAGGGGTGATGGGTTCAAACTGAAATGGGAAGTTCAGGTTGGAGATAAGGCAGAAGCTCTTCCCTGTGAGGGTGCTGAGGCGCTGGCACAGGGTGCCCAGAGAAGCTGTGCCTGCCCCATCCCTGGCAGTGTCCAAGGCCAGGTTGGACACAGGGGCTTGCAGCAACCTGCTCTACTGTGAGGTGCCCATGCCTGTGGCAGGAGGTTGGAACTGGATGAGCTTTAAGGTCCTTTCCACCCCAAACCATTCTGTGATTCTATGGTTATAAATGAAGCCATTTGCCCATGTCACGCAGCAAAGCCACGGCAGAGCTGGGGCCAAAGCTGACCTCCAGCTCCATGACCTCTTCCAGACACCAGGTCTTTAGGATACCACTGCCGAGTCCTAAATCAGATCCACTCAGCCCCAGGCAGACTTGCAGACTACTTGTATTTCTCATCTGGAGTAACTGGGGCAAGTGATTAGATGTCTCAACAACCCTTACGGGAAGCTGTTGTTGGCAGGGGTAATTGAATGTTATCCCAGTAAAACAAGGGGAACAAGATGTGATAGCCATATCTCCTCAAAATAGGCTATACACAGACCATTCATCCTGCCCTCTGGGGGCCTGGCTTTGTTTGAGCAAGATTATGAACTCCCCTTCAGAAGAGCTTCATCATTTCCACATATTTCCCATTGGCCGTGGACAGGCAGGATCGATACAGATATAATCCGAGAGACAGCTGCAAACACAAGAGTTCCTCATGAATTCCTGGCCAGCCAGCCAGCCCAAACACACACCCCAGCAGCTGGGAATTCGTGCATAGCCACCACTTCAACACGCTTAAAACTCCCCCCATGGAGGCCAGGACCAGAGGCAAGATACTGTTGGATGGCTCCCAATCCATCTCGAGTCCGGTGCTATCCCCAGAGCAATTACTCCACCAGACACCACCATCTCTAATCAAGGGAAAGGAAGGAGGCAGAGGAAAGTATAGTTGAGGAAAGGACTATGGAAATGACCTGGAATTGTGGTCCCGGGGACCTGGAAAGGAAGGAAAGATGATGTCTATGTAATAAGTCAGTAGCCCAGATTGTTTGTGCCAGCAAAGCTAATCCACATGCTGTACCTCTGGCAGCATCGTGGCTTTCCCTTTCATTTTCTCCTCCTAAATGTAATTTAGTGTCTCTAAAAGTCCATATGGGTCCACCACCTATACAGATATAGTAGGGAAAACAGAAAATACACATGGATTTATGTGTTCTTCAATTGCTTTGGACAAACTGACATCTCAATTGCAGGTAAAAGTTGCACTGAAGGGGATAGCAAGAGCTCTATTTCACAGTTGCATCCTCTGTTTAGCCACAACCTCCCATAGCTACTAATAAGTTAAAAGCCAGGCAGCCCAAATTCCCTCTTCTTCTGGCAAAACACATTTACTGGTGGCTTTCCAGGGCTTGTTTTTGGAGAATAACAGAACTTTCTAAGCCACCTGGGGGAACTGGAGTACTTAATTCCCATCCAAAGCCCTCACCCACACTGGGTAGGTTTGTAAATCCCCCTTAAACTGTACCAACTTTGTATTAAGCTTTTTGCTTCCCCAGTGGATCTACTGCCACTATTTAGCTGAGAAACTCCTCCAAGTGATAGAGATCTGTCATTTTCCAAAGCTAAATAAAGAAGATGCTTATCTGCTTATCCCAGCATCCCACTTTTTTGTGTGCATGCTCCATCTATGAAGAGCCCTAAACACTCACATCCCTCATGTACACCCAGAACAGCCAAAGAAGGGAAACTATTCCCTGATGGAGCAGCAGTGGTGCCACATCTGGCCAGCAAAACCTGCTTAATGCACAACCAAATAGCAGCTTTATTCAACGAATTGGTCCACTTGGTAGCAGACTGAGATACAATAACATGCATAATTATAGGGAGAAACACAGAACAATTACAGGGGTCTGCCAGGAGCAAGAATAAGGACAGAGGAATTTAAGCAAAGCCCTGTACTGCAGCTAAAGGTCCACAGATGTTGAATTTTACTCACTGTGAGCACAAGAAAGCATCCCCAGACTGCATTAATTCAATGTAAGAGGTCTTGCATCTTCCCATGTAACATGGAGGTTAAGCAGGATGGGCAACGGCCTCCAGCCTGACACAGCTGGGGCTGTGGGTAACAATAGGCTTTGCAGCTCTCTGTATCTGCTTGCTTTTCCTAACCCACCAGCAAAGCTTGGAGTCAAGTCTTAGCAAGTAAATGCTCCACTCAGTAAAGGTACTTTGTATGCCCAAGGGACTCGGATCATAGAGCAAGGCTTTGCTATCACTCCTGCTTCCCAAAAAGTTTACAAACGATGCTCCTGATGGCAATGGATCACTGGAATCAATAAGTGCTCTGCTGCAGTTTGTATTGAGCTAATAAAAACACTGGGCAGAAGGCACCGGCCCTGCCTGCAAACACTTGGCTCTGATTGACTTCAGTGGCTCTGTGGTTAAACACTGTCAGGATTAGGAAAGCAGGAGGGGCTGAGGTCCTAAGGCTGGCAAACCAAAGGGCCAGGGTGATGATCAGGTCTAAGCCAGCACAAATTATCTGCTGTTCCCTAGTGCCAACCCTCCCAGGCTCCCCACGAACTTCATTAACACGTATTTGTTGAGGTAGGTGATGGATACCCCAGCTCTGGCCGGTGGGCATCACTCCTTCCCACATTAAGGAAGCAGAGCTGTTCAGAGACCTGCCACAGGCCCTTTTTAGGGATGTGATGGGAAGGATCCAAGTGGCAGGGCAGGATGCTTTGAAATCAAACACCTTCTCTTCTAGGTGTTGCTGTGATTTGTTTGAATGGCCACAGTGCGCCTGCAGCGAGAGCTCGTGTACCTGGCACTACTCAATTTAGCTGTATGAATAGGATTAATTACTGAGCGATTAAATGACTTGCTCCAAGTCAAAATGAATCAGTGGCAGCAGCAGAAAAACAGCCCAGCACTGCTGGCTCCTGGTCCTTCACACCTGACATCAGATCACACCACTCGGCTCGCCTACATAGCTGGTATTTATGGGCTTTATTGCGTAGGACCATCGTTTCCCTGCCCTGGGTCACAAGACTTGAGCAAAGGGGATCACAGAGGACTCAAAGCAAAAGGAGTTTCACCCAGTGGAAACTGCTGCATTGTCATTTGCTCCTCTCCAAAGTTAGTCGTAAAGAGCATCTGGGTATTTGGCTGGCTCGCTCCATGATATATGAGGAGCATGTTGAACATGTGCTGCCTGCAGTTGGTACAAGGTTCTTTGTCAACCCAAGCATTGCGTAAGCGCCCGTAATAGGAAACAGGTTGCCCAACAGTTCCTCCTCCCTGATATTGATTAGGGGGATATAATACTCCATAGAGCAGCAGCAGCTGTCTTTCATGGGCTGGATATTATGCATAATAAAGCGCTGTAAGTTCCTTCTCTCATGCAGTTATTACTCGATGCACCACAACGGCTCCTGCAAACAAGCTGTGCTGGCTCAAACCTGCTGCAGGCATCTCTAACTTCAAGCAAAGGATCAGGTATGGGCTGCAGGGACTCATAGGGTGATAGCCCATCAAGTCCAGCCTCCTGAATAATCCCTCTGGAGCTGGAGGAGCAAGCAGGAAGCTGCATGAAAGCCAGAAAGGTAAAGGGAATGGGCAAGATCCTTCACTCTTATGGGAACAACATGCACTGTCAACTCTGCGTTCACCAGCATCACAGCAACCAAACTGACTCCTGTTACACGTGGCACCCCATCTGCTCCCAAAACCCAGGAAACTCTTAAATGTCCATTTGACATAAGCAAGCTCTTGGCTTCCCACTTTAAACACACAGAACGAAACACAAGCAGAGGGTTTCACCGTGGGTTCCCACCTGCCTTACGCCAGCACACTCCTTTTCCTTACAAAGCACGCTCCATGAATTACAGCACCAGCTGGAACGAGAGGCTTCTGTGCAAAGTTCAATATACACACCGAAGCACACCATCTTCTCCCAAACCTGCTGCAATCAGAGGAGAGGAGTGAGCAAAATGACATGCTGTCAGGCAAGAGAGAAACAGCCTGAAACCATTTGCTGCAGGTCACCCAGTCATGGCTGTGGCAGTGCAGGTCAATTCCTTTGCCACACCACTTTCTAGCTCCTAGATACTTTTGGCTTTGCATCTTTCTGTATTCCTCCCTGCAAGCTGTGAGGCAGCTCCTTGCCTCGAGCAGTCCTCCCTTATCTCCTTCATCACAGAGAACGGCTCTGCCTGCACAGCGCTTGCCTGGAAGCTGAGACCTTCAAGCAAATAGAAGCAGGATAATCTGAAGGGAAACACTTGGGCGCCTTTCACTGCTGCTTTGCTTTTTATTAACATGTGGTTTCCATAATAAAGATGATCCTGGGAAGCCAGACGGGGCTGGAGTCTCCCAGAGGAATGCTCCTGCATCCCCACATCTCCATCTACACAGACATAATCCTTCCAAACCACTCCATATCCCCCGGTTTACCCTGATGGAACCAGCTCTGAGCCGCAGCTCCTTTTGCCAGGCTGTCACTCACCACGTTGTTCATTACAGGGAAATGAACTCTGTTCCCAAGTGTCCAGGGGACGGAGAGTAATTGGGTTCTGCGCAGCCTTTTCACTTAATTTACTCAAGTTGTAGTTATTCCTCACAGAATTAAGTTTTACTGGCTGATGGACAAGCCATCAGAAAAAGACAGAGGCAAATGGATGGGATAATAAACTTGGATAGAGAAAAATGATGTCTCTCCATCTCTCCTTTTTTCTTTCCCTGTCTCAGTCATCTCTGCCACTCTTTCATCCTTTTACTAAAGAAGACAGAGGGCTGGTGCTTAAAAAAAACCTCTATTTCAGCACCATGTGGCTTTGTTAAAGGCGACCTTATTATCGAAGTTCATCCTGATATGGAAAAAAGGCTATTGAGGGGGGGTTAACACACGCCAGCAGAACAATCTGCTGGAGGCAAGGAAATCAAAACATTTGCCAGAACCTATTGATTGTGTTGACATTTTCAGCAGAAAATTATCAAAATGTGCCTTTTGATAAGGTTGAAGCACTTCATTTCAATAGATTATAATTAGAGACGAGACCCTTCGGAAGACAGATTGGGAAGAAAAGATAAAAGTCAGGCAAAAATTGCCTCAGCTCGCCAAAAGGAACAACATAACTAAGAGTAGGAGCCCAAAAGTCTTCCTCATGCAAAGCAAGACCCCAAACCCAAGAAACCCAAGCACCATCCTGCTGGAGAGGCAAAAGGAGGAGAACATCATGGGAAGAACTCATTAAACCCTGTTATCTTTGATGAACGCCAGTATCTTGCACTTCCAACACCCCTGTGCTGTTAAATCCCTTCTGTCAGTTATGACATGATCTAAAGAGTGGCCACCAGCAAACCTGGTGTCCTCACCTCCTTGGTTTGCTTGGAGAAAGGCCATGGGATGGCACAAGGGACCATGAAGCAGAGGAAGAGCCTCATGGCTTTGCCTCACCCTGTGGCACTATAAATTATGCATCTCCATCCATTATTCAGCAGAAATTACTTTGAACATTTAGATCAGCAGTTTGTGTGAGGGGAGAAAAGGAGGGGAAACGACGGGAATTAAGCGAAGAGAGGGAAGCAGTGGAATTTAGAGGCTGGTCCTTAATCAGAGACAGGCAGTGAGATGACAGGATGAGGAGCAGCTCCAAAGACACTTCAGTAATAACAGGAGCTCCAATTCCCTGGCCTTTGAGGAGTAGAGGTGGATGAAAATCCCTGTGCAGACACTATTTTAAGGCTATTAACAGCTTGTGCCTCTCTTCCTTCCAAAGCCCAGAGCCCTGGTCTCCACAGAGAGCAGGAGCGATCAGCAAAGATCATCCCCTTCATTTCCAACACCTCCTGCAACCACAAAGCCTGCAGACAGCCAGTGTGCATCTATCCAAACGATGCTGCCCCCAAGGCAGCCCTAGCAGGAGAAGGACACCAGCCCACATTTGTCATCCCAAGCTTGCCACCAGCCCAGCTTTCTGGATTACACAATTACTACCACATAACTTCCAATGGATATTAGCATCTTACTCCACTCGTAATAAGCTGAAGGAAACAGCAACTTGCCCAGCAGACACAGCCCAGGCTTGAGACTGATGAATTCAATTAGTAAGTTGCTTACATTAATAATTCACTCATATCTGCTCCAGAGCAGCTGCCCCAAAGCTGCAGCGTTAGCAGCAGCTTTGAGGTTTTCAGAGGCAAGAGGAGGGATTAAGACCAAGATAAGACAGTCCAAGTTATTCCCATGAAATATTAAGAGGTGCCCTTGGTTTGCCTCTGCCAAGGAACCCAAGGCTCCCTTGCAGGCACCTTCATCTGCACCCCATGGGGCTCCTCAGACACTCACTCCTGGTTCTTTGGAGGATCAATAATACCCTTCATATGGGAGCACTGGGATCACCACCAAAGCTCAGGCCAGCTCTGGGAAAGCCACCAGTGTTGTCGAGCAGAAGGCAATTCAGTCCATGTACGCTCCTCTGCTCCCGCTTTTCCAGTCCATATCCCTTGGAAAGGCAATGTGCAGGATAGGGAAGAGACCTTCAGGCTCCAAGAGCCTTCCCCCAAGCAAGCAAACACTGAAATGAAAAGGGGAAAGCTCCAAGTTTCCATAACTCTGCAGCTGCTCCACTGGCACCACCAGCATCACCAAGCACAAGAGCAAGGACCAGAGCCAGGGCTGCAGTTCCTCTCCTGGCTATTCAGTGAGCTTTGGAAAAGCTGATGAGAGAGGAAAGATGGAAAATGAGATAGTCGCACCCCATGGGGATGGGGCCATCGATGGGACAAAGAGTTATCAAGGCTGTCTTCTGTCTGAGTAACCCCAGGGGAGAAGATGCTGATGGTGTATCGACAGCACCACTACAGCTAGAAAACTAGTTACCTTGGGGGGAGACAAAGCCCCATCACTAGTCAGGATTTAAATGTTGCACTCTAAATCTGTACCATTCCTCTCACCCCATGATCTGTTGAGTATCAGCACTTGGTTTGCAATGAGACACGCTTCATTCCCACACCTCACCTACTCCTGCTCCTCTTCTTCTCAGTTCCTGGGCAACTCAATACAACTTAAACTGACGTTAAAAGCTTTAATGGCACCAGATGGTTCCATAAAATATAAATGCAGTGATAAAAATACCAACATACCTCCTAGCAATTAGCTTTGGGTCTACCCTGACTAGGCAGGATTCAACCAAGCTTCGCTGAACCGGCAAGCTTACACCTTCTTCCTGCAGATGGGTCCATAAACTCCCTCCATAAACTCTTTCACCTGCCTCAAGAGCAATGCCAGAGGTCTCTCCACCTCTTTATGGTCCTCCAGCCCCTTCTGAAGGGCTGGGCTGCCATCCAACCATCCACTTCTTCATCAAAAAGGTGTTCATAGGTGTGACGAAAAGCTCCTCAAAAATGCCACGGTACCAAACCATGTCATTTACTGCAGTAAAGGATTTCGGGGCACCACAGAACAGATCCTTCCATGTCACTTCAAAACCCCAAGAAACTTGCAGAGATTGAAAGCTAAATTAAGACTAAAATTACCACCCAGTTTCCCTCGGTAATTGTTTCTGGCATGGAAAAGATCACTCCTTGCTTTGGTAGCGAACAGATAATTTCAGACTTCAAAGGCTTCCTTCAGCATGAAGTAAACTTGCTAAATTAGGGGCTTGAAAGTTATAAGAAACGACCTAGAAGAACACGACATGGCAAACAGCATGGCTTGCAGCAGCAAATCAAGTCCCACCTCTCTGATCTCTTGGGGTACTTTGAGGAAGGCAACAATACCTTCAAGAGAGGCAGGTATAATCTACTGGACCTTCAAAACTGTCTTAATTAATACTAAGCAGTTCCCCTGAAGAAGCAGCAGGCACAGAAGATGAAAACCCTCTTCCTGCAGATGCCTTGTGAAGGGATGTCATTTGAACAAGGCATCTGGAGCGGAAAGTACATAAACCAGACAGCAGCTGGAAAGGAGCAGCAGCTTGTCGAAAGCCGCACAAAGCAGGGACGTGGGAGAGGGAAAAAGAAAAGCCACGTCTCCTGAGTCATGGCTCTGCCACCCCTGGATCAGGCAGATCCCAAGCACGACACTGATGTGCCAAGGAGGAGAGATGATGACATGCACGTTAGCTGGATTCAGTCTGGGAAAAATGGTTTAAAACACAAAGCCACATCCCAGAGCTCCTGCATCTTCATCCCTGCACCTTCTGCAAAGCTGAGCTTTCCTTACCCATCCTGAGTCATGGCTCTGCCACCCCTGGATCAGGCAGATCCCAAGTGTGACATTGACGAGCCAAGGAGGAGAGATGATGACATGCACATTAGCAGGATTCAAGCTGAGAAAACAGGTTTTAACAACCCAAAGCCACGTCCCAGAGCTCCTGCACTTCCTGCAAAGTGGAGCTTTCCTTACCCATCCTGGATAAATCCAAGGTGTGTGGAACACCTCCCATGGCAAAAAGATGCCCTGAGGTGGATAGACAGGACAGCAGAGCAGCAAACGGGCAGAGACAGAAAGGCAAGCAAGCAATGACTTCAAGAGATAAATTGATAGCAGATTAAATCAGCCAATCTGAGGTGAAGTTTTCAATGGCATCGGGGAAAAAAGGTGTCAAGTTTGAAGCATTTGTGATACAAATGCTATTCATTTCAGGCAGGAGGAGAGGGCTGTGGGAAATTCAGCATTATCTAACACAGGCAATTAAGAAAACAATGACAGCTGAAATTTAATACAGACAAGTACAAGGGAATGCCTATCAAAAGCACTGTTTCCAACAACTCATGTACACATCGATGGCTTCTAACTTCATTGTAAGCACTCAGGGGAAGGAAAAAACCACTACACATCACTCTGGACACCTTAACAGAAACATCTGATCAACAGACATCGGTGGCCAAGAAAACAAGACAAGTGAGACTGAACAATAACTGAAAATATTGTGGTGCTGGCACAGAACAAAACAGCATTCTCCGTTCGCAGTGCCTGCTCCAGATGTATGGAAAAGGGATTGGGAGAAACAACCAGAAACTCTGATCCTACACCATTTCCATACTGACTGCAAACAAAATGGGGTTGTATCATTCCAGAGGAGGAGAAGGAAGGAGAAAAGAGATTGCAGAACAAAAAAATCCAAGGTTAAGCGGTGCCTTTGATTCATCCTCCTGTAATGAAAATGCATTTTCACTGGCTCTGAAAGCCAACAAATTTGGAAGCAGTAGACAACGTCTCAGCAGAAAAGCCCAAACCACTTGGGGAGCCTTTGCCACAAGCTACCAGTGATGCACGGAGATTATCAGGTTCTGCAGTAGCATCAGACAAAAACATGAATATTGAAGCCCAAAGACCTGCTTGCAGGAGGAAAATCTACTAGGATCCAAATGGAGCCCAAAGCAAAAAGACTCTTGGAGTCTCCCCTATGTGTGTTTTTTGGGCAGCCTGGTTATTTATTTAACAACAGCTCCTCGTAGAGGTCCAAAGCCAATTCCAAGCCTGTTAGAATCCCAGAATCTTATAATGGTTTGGAAGGGACCTTAAAGTTCATCCAGTTCCAACTCCTTGCCACGGGCAGGGACACCTTCCACTAGAGCAGCTTGCTCCAAGCCCCCATATGCAACCTGGCCTTGAACACTGCCAGGGATGGGGCAGCCACAGCTTCTCTGGGCACCCTGTGCCAGCACCTCAGCACCCTCACAGGGAAGAGCTTCTGCCTAAGAGCTCATCTCAGTCTCCCCTCTGGCAGGTTAAAGCCATTCCCCTTGGCCTGTCCCTACATCCCTTGTCCAAAGCCCCTCTCCAGGTTTCCTGCAGCCCCTTTAGGCACTGGAGCTGCTCCAAGGTCTCCCCTTCAGGAGCCTTCTCTTGTCCAGGCTGACCCAGCCCAGCTTGTCTCTTATGGAAAGGTGTTCCTCTGGAAAAAGATGCTGCTTGTTTTTAGGAAAGAGCATATTCCCTTTGCTGTCTTTTAGGAGGGACTTTTCCCCTTCAGGATGCCAGGCATCAGAGACATCTGCACAAGGACAGCTGCTGGAGGCAAATCAAGGGATGCTGACTACGACAGAGGCACTTTGCAGGGTGGGTTTACTCAGCGAAGGATGGAAACCGGAGTGAACAACGTGGCCTTTCCCAGGAAAGCTCCTCACAGCAGCAGCAATAGCAAAGCTCAGCAGCATGAGGCACTATTGATCCAGCTTTGACGGACAAGAAATGAAAGCACCGGTGGCCTGATCTGACCCGCAGGGAGATATGACACAGCTTAAAAGGGACTGAGCTATTCACTGCCATTTATAGGATGGCTGCACTGGCAGATTCCTAAGGTCTGGATCTCAGCTGCAAAGGAGGACCCATGGGAAAAGGGCATGAGGAGAACGGACCCATCCATCCCTTATATACCATGCAGGGGGAAGAAAGGACTTTCTTTTTCCAGTAGGACACTTGAGTAATTCCTACACTGTTGACCATCTCTGTCTGGAGGTGGGGAGAAGGGGAGGCAGCTCGATGCCTGGTTGTGGGGCCCTGTGATTTGCAGCCATGGTCTCCCACCGCTCCTAACCAGGGCTGGATGTGAAGGGCGATCCGAGCCCATTTGCAAACAGATTTAATAATAAGGGGCTGTCTGCCTTGATGTGTCAAGCTAGCTGCAAGTACCGCAAAAGAATATCATTGAGCGTGACATAATGCAAAGCAGGATAAGGTCATTTGCTTTGCTTTCCCCCTGTTTTAAAGCAGCAGGAAAAGCCGTGGCAAAATAGAGCTTTCACAGAGACACGACCTGAGGAACAGCTCGAGATCGAGTGTTTGATATTCAAAATTAATCCCAGGAGGACGAGGTGTGATACATTCCCTTTCCCTTTATCCACTTCCAGGCTGGAGATAGCTCTCTTTCATTAACTCACTTCTCCCCCTCCCTCCCTTATCCCCCGACCAGATTTTCTTCACAGGCTCAGAGTTCATCTCTGTCTCCCTTTTTTCCCCATGAACCATTGATCTCTATGAGGGGTCTGATCCCCCATTCCCCATCCAACAGGGACTTTCAGCCCAGTTAAGCCTTCACAAGTGAAATCTTAGATTTTTATCATCTCTCCAGAACCAAACCCCACAATTTTGCAGCCAAAAACTACTCAAGGTGAAATCAAGATAACTGGGGCCTCCTTCAGCTTTCACCTTCAGGAAGAGATAGAAACAAACCCAAGAAGAGGGCCTTCAATGACAACTCCAAAATGTTATGTAACTCAGATCTGTCTCAGATTTAAACTGGCATCACTGCAAACAAAGTCTTGCATGTGGGGGACGTTTCAAAACAACAGTGTCTTGCTTTGGTCTTGCACACCAGAGTGGATTTCCAAGCTGTCCTTGCTCTGCAAAGCCACCTCTCTCCACACAGACACTGCACATTATGTCCAGTGCTATCACTTTGAGATGAGCTTCCCTACGGAGCTCATCCAGGGGGAAAGCCACTGGAGAGGATGGGAATCATGGAATCAACCAGGTTGGAAAAGAGCTTTAGGATCATCAAGTCCAACCTTTACCCCAGCACTGCCAAGGCCACCACTACACTGTGTGTTAACACTTGCAGGGACGGTGACTCCAGCCCTGCCCTGGGCAGCCTGTTCCAATGCCTGAGCACCCTTTGGGGCAGGAATTGTTCCTCAGCTCCATCTAAACCTCCCCTGGTGCAGCTTGAGGCCGTTTCCTCTTGTCCCATCCCTTGTTCCTTGGCAGCAGAGCCCAGCCCCTCCTGGCCCCATCCTCATTTCAGGTGGCTATAGAAAGCAATAAGGTCCCCCCTGAGCCTTGTCTTCTCCAGACTAAACAACCCCATAATATGCCTCCCTTTGACATTCTCAGTCCTAAACCAACACTCAGGTGCCCAAAAAAGTCATGGAGCTAGATCCAGGATGGCTGGATGCTCCTTGCACAGCTGGATGCTCCTTGCACATCCCAGTGCCCCACCACGGAAAGCGGCTGCTGGAATACACGAGTACATGGCACAGCAAGACCCCAGGGAACAGCTGGATTTAGGGAGGGAAGTTCACTTTGCTAAATACAAATGCTCCTTATGAAATGAAGCGTAAAAATAGAGCCCTGGTGATGACATCTCAAGGCGTGTAGACATCTGGTAACGGTTATCCATAGGGACACCCAGGAACTCACCCGGCGCTGACGGCAGCAGAGATGCTCGGGGGTGTGTTGAGGCCAGGGTAAGACGTAGCTTAGAGGCAAGGCTGTCTACCAGCTGCAGAAGTGGGCATGGGAAGTCACAACACATAAATCCAAGCTTTCTCACCACCACAATGCAAATGCAGGGAGGCCCTGCAAGGAGGACCTGAGTGACTCCTATCCCTGGTGCAACCCTAAGGTTCTCAGCAGCGGGTATTAGAGCCACCAAACCTAACAGCTACATTCATTTGGGTAGAGGAACACAGAGTCATGGCCATGCTGAAGGATGACTCAGATCACCTGATGACATGGGAAGGTTTGCTGTACACAGGATAAGCAGAAATAGAGAGCCAGGACATCGAGCATCCACCAGCTCCCCTCCAACTCAGTGCCAGCAGTGAAGGTGGGTCACCATGCGAGATGTCCCATCCCTGGCAGCTTTCAAGGCCAGGTTGGATGGGACTTGGGGCAACCTACTCTAGTGGACCAGGGGCAGGGGTTGGAACTGGAAGAGCTCTAAGGCAAACAGCTGCAGTCCCTCCTGCACGCCCAAATCCATCTCATGTTTGTGCTTCCCAAAGGTCCTCCATCGTTTTACATGTCCCAGCTGGTGTCTGGGCTCTGTTCAGCCCTGCCAAGGCCTATTCTTTTTAACAAGCATGTTAACATAACATACAAAACCCTCCAGCTCTCCAATTTCTCTGGAGCCCCAGAGGAGTACAGGAAATTCTTCTTACTTACAATGTGCGTGTTAAATAAGGACACCAGAAAGCAGCGTTTGAAAGTACCTGGGAAAGGTTGTGAAGACATCACCGCTGCTCATGTTACAGGGAGCCACCACACCTAAGGGCTATGGAATCCCCAGGGCTTCAAAGGCAAAGCCACCACGATGGCCCTCTGAGAAGGCTTCAAAACCAGTGGGAAAAACAAAGCCGTGGCTGGAGATGTCCACATCTGTCTTGCATGCACATGGGCTGGCTAATACACTGTGTCTGGTCATCATAGAATAGGTTGGGTTGGAAGGGACCTTAAAGCTCATCCAGTTCCAACCCCCTGCCATGGCAGAGACACCTTCCATTAGAACACAAAGTTTTAACTAAAGAATTACAAGCAAGTCACTATTTCTTTATCAGCAGAGCAAGCCCTTGAAGAATGTCACCAAAACCTCTTCTCATTTGTCATCTGGTGAGCAATCATTCACCATCACAGCAGTTTAACCCTGTCACAGGAGACAGCAGCTCCATCACACATTCGGCAACGACAGAGAACCAAGCGCTACAGATCGAGTCCACAGCTACAGCAACCGGCTCCAAAGAAACCACATTCCATGCACAAGCAAAAGCAAAACGAGGAGGGAAGATGAATTATTTGCTCTGAACACCACCCAAGGTCTCTCATGTTCTCACTCACATGCAGCTAACAGGCAAGAGAGCAAAGGTAATTCAGACATACACTCAGTCGACAGTAAATGCGCTTGTTCCTTAGACATTTCGTTTCATGCCCAGGATGTCTCAACATCCAAGCACGGTAATTCCCTAGTGATTAACTTCCTTATTTATTTAAATAGGAGTGGAGAGGTTTTCACCAGAACAACTGTCACTTTGCATGTCTCACCGCCAGCGAGACGGGGATGATGTGTGACAAATGCTCTGCACCAGTGGTGGGTGTCTCCTCCAAAGGGAGGTATCTCCTCATCCGGGTGGTGTCTGACTGCAGAACCAGCTCCTAGTCAGCGATTGGGCTCTTCCCCTCCCTCCAGATACACAGCAAAAAGTGCAAGAGCCTACAAGTAACCTGGAAGAGGGGCTTTGGCCAAGGGATGTAGGGACAGGCCAAGGGGAATGGCTTTAACCTGCCAGAGGGGAGACTGAGATGAGCTCTTAGGCAGAAGCTCTTCCCCGTTCTTCCTCTTTATCTGCTTATAGAAACGCCACAGAGGCAATGGGAAGGCTTTGCAGGTGCTTTCCCTGCCTTCCCAGAGGGTGGCCAGGGTTTCTCCTAGAGAGAAAGAGGAGAAATGAGGAACGCTCCTGCTTCAAATGAATAAAATATGTCACTCCTGATCTTGTAGCTATTAAATCACTGGCTATACAATTACTTAATTATGTAGCAGCAAAAGAATGAGGGGGGGAAGGGGGAGATGGCATTTTTCCTCCTGAAAAACCTCAATTTGCTACCTCAAGAAAATAATTACTCGATTCAAACATTAAATAATTGAGACATTCATTAGGAGTCCTATTGTATGATTATAGCACAAGGAAGGTACCACTGAAAGACTGAGAAATTGATTCACCAGGGAAAAGGGAAGCCAACTTTCATGGGCTAAAGGAGAGCACGGCTTAAAGGTCTGGGTGGCTCAGCAGAGGACAAGTCCAGGGTGCCACCAAGCCTGCTGCCTGCACCCACTGGGACTATCCCTGGTTCAAGGCCAGGTTGGAGCAACCTGCTCTAGCGGAAGGTGCCCCTCTCCGTGGCTGGGGGGTGGGAATGGGTGAGCTCTAAGGTCCCTTCCAACCCAAACCACTGTGGGATTCTGTGATTTCCCATGGAGCACAGCAGCATCTCCAACCTGAAGCATTCCCAAAATTCCTCAGCACTGGATCCAGACAGGGAGGTGCAACCCAGGCATGGAGTGGGGATTTGCAGGCAGATGCCAAGCTTAGGTGCTCATGGTCTCCTTGTCTGCACATAAATACTCCCCATTGATGAACCGCAGTTAGGAAGTGTGTGCTTCACTGCAAGGCAGGAACACACAGAACCCTTCCCTATGGATGCAACCTCTGCGTGTCACTGGCCAGGTTAGCCCAGAAAGCTCTTCCCTCCCCTCAGACACATCACTTAGCACCTCCCTTCACTGCCTGGAGAAGAAAAGCTGCTGGTTCCAGTGCTGAGCTCCACCTCAACATGAACCTTGCGTGCCTTCAGTGCTGCTGCAATAACCAGCTGCCAAACAACCTGATGCAGGAGACGGGAAGCAGGAACCCTTTATCCCTCTGGATGCAATCGAGCTGTTTACAGTGTCTGCAGTGAAAAACCCCATTGCAAACAAGCTCCTGCTCAGCATGAGGTGGGGACAAAGGCGAGCGCGGTGGCTGGGGGAAAGCATCTCCTGTAAAGGAGAGAAGGAAAAGGCAGCACTGAAGGTAAAGGAATTACAAGGAATTCTTGGCAGAGGCTGCCATGTAGAAACACTCTCATTGTTTCAAACCTGACCCACTGTGAGTATCTTTCTTTCCATGGTTACTGCCTTATCCTCTTGGATCTAAAAAGCACTCTCCACACTTGGCTGCTCTAAGGAAGACAGAGCAGCTTTGAGCAGGGGCTGATGAGCACAGAGGAGTTTTGGCTGGTTGCTATTTCCCTCCTGACCCACCTCATGGGTTCCCAAGGAAGAACATCACTGCCTAAAACTCAGGCAAAACATTCCTGCTCCATCCCACCCACTCCCTTAGTGGGTTCATTGCACAGCACAGCTTTCCTCCAGGCAGTGCTTTCAGGGAAAAGGCTATGGATGGGACAAGCATCCCTCAGCAATTCCTGTGGAAGAGATATGTGGGAAGGGAACTGCACAGAGCAAGCTGAGCTGCTGGAAAAGGTCCTGGCTGTAGGACAATCAGCCAGGATCCTTCAGCCAGGTTTATTTTCCTTTAATAAGCAGGGAAAACATGGAGTTTTGAAGTCCTAGATGAATTATTTGTCCCCAGTTTAAATCTGGAGTGGAAATCTCCAAAGGGACAGATTCAACAGAATGGTTTCATAATTTAGATCATGAGATGGCTTCTTTTATGAGCTGACACCTTTTAAATACATTTTTTTCTTGGAAAACACTATTACATCTACAAAGATGGGCTTTCCTAGTAAGGGAAAGGAGCGGCTTGCCTTCATCCCATTTTAAGGAATTAAAACCTCCTCACCTTTCACTAAAGCTCCAGGTTCTTTTTCTGTATAAGGCAGCTCAGAGACTCTTTAGGTAGAGCACTAGCCCTGTGGCTGCCTTAGCAACCCTCCCCAAAGCTGCATCAATGTCATCTCCAAGTGATGCCACCAGCACAGGAACAGCGAGATCCCAGCGCAATAAGGCGCCGCATTGAGCCGGAATGTGTTGGAACAAAAGTGGCCACATTAATCTCATCTCCATTGAAAAACAAGCACGGATCAAAGTTTGCCAAAGAGAAAAGGACAAAATCAGCTGAGAATTATTTTAATTATTACCTTCAAGCTCGTACCAAAATAAAAAGGGTATTACAAGCACACGAAAGACAAACTATAAAGGAAGCACTTGACAGTGCCCCTTTAATTAAACTGCTCTGAATTATCATTAGCAATGGACCTTTGGAATTTAAAGCCAATTACAGCCTAAGTACAAAAGTTACTTGCTCGCCAAGAAGCTTACACAACATCTTTCAGAAGTGGGCTTGGCACACAGGGAAGAGCTTTTCCTCTGCAAAGCACTGCTATGGAAGCTGGGCACTTCAACAGAGAGATCCAAAGAAAGAAAGGATGTCCCCTTTGGCTGCAAGTACAGGTCCAACCAGGCCCACTATACCCCCTGATCCACACAGAGGTCATCAGCCAACGGATGATGGACCTTTAACCCACATAGGTGGAGGTTTTGACTTGTAAGGAAGTCATGTAGGGCTGTTGAACAGTGAAATACCTGCATTATAGCACCCAGCAGCTTGGGTAGTGTCTCACTCAGACTCGGTGCTCCTGAGGCTCAAGTGGTCAACACCAGCTAGGAGAAACTCAAGCATCTGGAACAAGCTTCCCAGCCCCAAAAGATATAGGAAATCCTTTCCTTTGCAATCCCAAACAAGCTGACAAGCTCTGGCATCACCAGGGATGCTGCTCTACCTACGTTAAGACCTGGGATAGCGAAAAACATGAGACATACCCTGGTTCCTGTGCATCCCTCTCTCAACAGGCCCAAGTACAGTTCCCAACACGATAATAGAGAAAAAGAAGGAGCACTACATCAAAGATGGGCAGCTTCCTTTTGTCACTGCTTCTTGCCTTCGAAGGATACCTCCATTTCCCAAAGGTTCAGATCAGACCCTGATTATGGTGCAGCAAAACTCGGCAGCTTAACTTCTGGACTATCAAACCCTCAAAACATGATTGCAATGACAGGAGGTGGTGGCCGTTTGCATGGAAACAGCTTTCCCTGTGCCACAGCGGCACAACAGAGCAAATCCCGCTGTGCTGGTGCGATGGGGTTTGGAGGGAAAGAGGGAAATAGGAATGATCCATGCCAAAAATCAGGCCCAAAACATACCTTGGGTAATCTAGGATGAGGGAAAATAACAGAGGAGCCCAAATTCATGTATTTAGGGGTAGGGAGGGGAGCAGGAGGTAACGACTTTGTTCTTGGATACCAAGGCTTCTTGTCATTAAAGCAAGCCCGTAATTAAGGATCAACAATCCTCCTTCTTTTCTCTCACCCCTTTCATCTCGATGGAAAAATCCTAGAGCCACATTAGAGCCCGTGCAAGCGTTTGACTTTCAAAGCAAAACGGGGAAGCAGCTCCTGTCACAGCAGCACCCAACCCAACAGAAATATTCATCACCATATGTCGCGGCAGTGATTTCCACAGACGTTCATTAGCAGCATTGCCATGGAACTCTCCGGGACTCTCCTGCAAGGGAAGTGGCAGTTGCTAATTAAACTGTGTTTAAGTATCCTGTGGTTAGCTCTGGGCCCCTTACTACAAGAGAGACATTGAGGTGCTGGAGCAGGACCAGAGAAGGGCAATGGAGCTGGTGCAGGACCTGGAGCCCAAGTGTGATGGGGAACGGCTGAGGGACCTGGGGGGTTCAGTCTGGAGAAGAGAAGGCTCAGGGGGGACTTTATCGCTCCCTACAAGTGCCTGACAGGAGAATGGAGCCAGGTCTGCTCCCAAGGAACAAGGGACGGGACAAGAGGAAACGGCCTCAAGTTGCACCAGGGGAGGTTTAGATGGAGCTGAGGAACAATTCCTGCCCCAGAGGGTGCTCAGGCAATGGAACAGGATGCCCAGGGCAGGGCTGCAACCACCATCCCTGCAGGTGTTCACACACTGTGGAGACGAGACCTCAGTGCCATGGGTTGTGGTGGTCTTGGCAGTGCTGGGGAATGGTTGGACTGGAGGAGTTTAAAGGTCTTTTCCAACCCGATTGACTACATGATTCGAAACTGCAGAAGCCACCCTGAGCGAGGGAGGTGAGGCTAAATCCCTCCAGTTAAAGAGCAAAGAAGTGATGGAGCAAGCTGCAGATACCCAGCTCTGTCCCTCGTTGTAATTCCAGCTCTTCCTACCCGCTTGAAAACAGGCTTTCTGAGGGAGAATGATTTCTCCAACCTCCACATATTTCCAACTTGGAGTAAACAAACCAGAGCACACAGACACCCTCTTGCACAGCTTTACTCATGCAAAGTTCCTCAAACCAGGTTCATACAGATAAAACCCCACCAAACCAAAGCACCGAGCCTGTAATTCAGAGTATTTGGTCTGTGACGCCAAGGTTGGTACTTTCTTCCTGCTATTTAATATTAACATTTCCACCTTATTTAATACCTAATTGCAGGGCATCTGAATGCCTTGAGGAGCTCCTGTGTAGCAGAGCTGAGGAGCGTTGCTTCTCTCTCATCTGGTTTATGTTTCCCCAGGTAACCTGAGTGGGAAACCAAGCCCAAACCTGGGGGATCGGTGCCTCCAGAGCCTTTGGAGCTGGAAGAACCAACTCCTGATGAAAAACAGAGTTGTTATTCCAAAGTTGCCAGCTTAATGCAAACTCTCAGAGCATGAAACAGCAATTCCAAAGGGAATTAGACGTGGGCTGATGGCTTTTCCAGGCAATTTCTTCCCTCCTTAACGGGACTCCCAGAGGGGTAGCACAAAGAAGAGAAATGCAGCAAGAGGAGGAGGATGGAACTAGCATCACTGCTTACACACTACCGACTTTGCCATCTTGCAGCTTCCCTACAGGGCCCACCAGACACCTCTGTTACCAACTCTGAAGCACACCTTGCTCTTCTCAGTCCTGGATGGAGAACTGTTGAGCTCCATTTCCAAACTGCCCCCGACTCAGCGCACGATTCCGGGCCCTGCCTTGCTTCCCCCATGTGTATAAGAGACCTCAGCAAATTGCTCTGAGACCCTCAGGAGTGAAGAGCATCACAAATGCTGCTTTGAATAATTTAATCCTTGCAGTGCCTCTGTTATCCCACTCCAGGATCTCCCCATGGAGCTGAACATGTGTGCAAGAAGACTGCAGCACGCAGCTACGCTGAGAAGATGGATAGACAGGCAGAAAGACAGGGCTTGACAGCAAGCAGAACACTTCAAAGCATCTCAGCTGTTCTGCAGTCATCCGTCATCCACTGAAAACACCAGCAAGGCAGGGCTGTGTCATCACAAGTAAGCATTTAACATCTGGGTTCACACCTCTACAGCATCCTAAATGGCAGTTTTGGGGGCCCCCCAATCTGCCTCATTGCGTGGTAATGTCACCAGGGACAACCCCCTGCATTTAATAGGCAGAGATGTTATTCTCTCACACACATCTATGTACCTGGCATACACTTCAGGTGCTTTTCTACACATAGATTCCTCCCCTGGTACAAAGCATTGCACACACCATAAAGAACATGGCAATCTCTGCTGATGGGGAAACCAAGGCAGGCTAAGAGCAAAGCCCTTTGTGTCTTATAGCTACAATATGGCCACCTTGTCAGCAGATCAAGCTGCTTTTTCCCCCTCTAACCCTAGCCAAGAGGTTCATTATGGGGTGTTTTAACAGCAGAGACCCTCTATGGTGGACCCCACTGGTGCTGCAGGTAGCACGGAGCAAAGCCTCATGATGCTGGTGAGCCAAGGCAGAGCTGGGTTTTGTTCTCTCCCTCCACCTCACAGAGCCCAGGAGCACTCGAGGATGTCTGATGTGTTTAATCAATACAGAAAGATGGTCACGTCTGTTCTTTTCCCTCAGAGGAAAACATCCCCTTGTCTGCTGCAGCAAAGGAATGACCTGGAGAGTGAACTCCTCAAGGGAAAAGCCACAATTCCAAATTCCTGAATCTACCTCCAAAATAAAGGAGAAAGGGATGAAAATATTGTGGTTTTCCCCTTTTTTTTCTCTCACTGCAGCAGCACTTCCAGTCTCTCAGCCTGCAATATCCCACATAGGATCCAGGAGGAATCACTAATGGCGTGACAGGACCCTCATGTGCCAGGGTAGGGGCAACTCATCACCCATACAGACAAGGGGACATAAAGCAACTTGGAGATCCCTTTGCTCCATCATTCCTTCCCTTTCCATCTTTACAAACACTGGTTTGTTTCTTAAAGCTCTCCAAAGAGACTGTGGGCATAGGGAAAATAAACCTGGAGAAGGCAAGGATTTATCCTTCCTGGTTTGGGATGAACAGTGAGCATGCCTCATGGAGAAGGCTTGTGCTTAAGGAAGCACAAAGCATCCCTCCTGAGAAGGAAGCAAGGCAAAAAGCCACCCTAAAAAAGCCCTATCCTCTCTCTGCCTACCAGCAGAGACCTTGGTGGGACAATTGGGTGTCCTCAAGGTGACCTGACACCCACATTATGTGGGTGCATGGAGCTGTTTCTGCACCCATGCGAGCTGTGCTCCATGAGAAAAGAAGGCTGCAAGGAATGCTTTAAGGAATGAACTGGAAGGGAACAGAAGGACCTGGCAGGCAGGAGAGGGTTTGGGCTGTGCAATCTGGAGAATCCATCTGAAACTCGGAAAGCAACTAGGAAAATGGAGGCAGGGAGGGAAAGTAATGAATCACAAGAAACACAGAACTGCCTGCAGCTATTCCAAGCGACAGTTGTACCCCCAGTGCTCCAACAGACCTGCTTGTAATCCAGCCCTCTCTTACTGGGGAAGAAGGGAAAAGGGAAAAGGGAAAGGATGTGTTTGGAAGGCACCCTGCTAACGGATCCCTGCATCTCACTTAAAGAGGATGAATCTGCAGTGCAGACATGGCATGAAAACAGGGTAAAAGAACATCTCTATCAACTGGGACCATGAGGCTACAGGAGAAGACAGGGATGGCAGCTGGTAAATACACCTAGAGCAAAACCTTGTCTTTCACTCTCCTTCCAGCACAGAAAGCTTAGAACCACTCCAGGATGCATTGCTTTTCTCAACACCTTGCCCAGGAGTTCAGCATAGATGAGGCTGCAGCAGGAATTCAGAGCAATTTCCCACTCACATGCCATTGCCAAGGCTCCAAACAGCTTCAAACAGCCGCCCTGGCTGCGATTCATGTCTCAGGAGACAGCACAATTACCTGCTGTTCTCTTCCTCCCTGCTGAAGGGAGGAGGAAGGAGAAGGCAAAGCAGCATCTCGATCAGATGCCAAAGGCTGCTTTAGCCAACGCTGCTCCCCTTGAAAAGATGGACCACCCAAATCATGGGATACACAAGCCTGGCAATGCTGTAAGTTCCCCATCACTACAAAACCCCTATTTTTAAGGGGTTAGCAAAGCCATTTGCCTCCTTGCATGTCTTACACATGCAGATGCTCCCGCTCCACTCCAGCTCCAGACAGACTCGACTGCAAGTGTTGGTCACTGTCTCCCTTTCCCACTACACAGCCTCATGGCAAACCCCCATGATGGGGTGTGCTAAAGCTGTACTCATCCAAAAATGGCCTGGAGCACATCCCATAAGAAGACAGGCTGAGAACACTGGGACTGGGGGCTGGAACTGGGCGATCTTTAAGGTCCCTTCAAACCCAATCCATTCCAGGATTCAAAATCAGGGCCCAGAGCAGTGCCTGCTATCCACCCCAGCAGGTATAACCCATCCAACGCAAGCCAAAGGATGGGTTCTGCTCTCCACAGGGGGCTGCTGCTATTAAAAAGAGAAGATGCCTTGAACCAGGCAATAGCAATAACTGTGCTTAGGCTTAAAAGCAAGTCTGGTGGCAGAGCCGGGGCTGGAAAGGCAGTTTCTGCTCCCAGGCCACCGAGCTAGCAAGGCAGGATGTGCTCCCTTTGTACTTTGAAAGGAGGAGGTGACAGCAGAGCTGTGACTTAAAGAGGGGGAAAGCCCTGCAGTGCAATATGTGATAATGAAGTGAGCATCTTTTGAAGATGCCTGCGAGGGGTGTTTCCCAACACACCAAGGTTAGGGAGCTATTAGAAGTGGTTTTGTTTTCCCTGTGAGATGGGCCTGTTAAGCTGTTGGCATCTCCTCCACGGAAAAAGATAACTGATCTCTGCAGATCACAGTATATTCAGGTTCACAATTCATGTTGAGAACTCCAGACAATCTGGGTTATTAGGGAAATTAAAAACAATAAGGGAAATCAGGAGATTTAAGGCTTATAAATCTGCAGGCATTAGGGAGAATTGGATTCTTTCTTAGAGGGATGTAAACCCAAGCCTTTCTTATACGATTCAATTATAGATTGATGGGAAGGCTCGGAAACATGGATTAATGATCTTTTCTTAAAGGAAAAATTACAGAAGAAAAGAAGAAAAAGAGAGTCATATAACAGAAAGAATTACTACTCCCCAAACCATGATTAAGGTTTAGGAGGTTACATTCAGAACAGCGTAAAAGGGAATTTGTGGATTCCCAACCACATTAAGAGAGTATAAATGGAGATAAAGGAAGCAGTGTGGTACAGTAAATTATCATCCCTGCAATGTGGCATAGGAGAGGGAAGTACATCTCCAGGTGGATGGGACTGACGACAAGCTGGTGGCTTCCCATCAGGAAGGAGGATGTGGCTTAAGAGACCCTGGAGCCTTTTGAAACATCTAAGAGAGTTTTAGAGACACGGGGTGATCGCATTGATGGCAATGGAGCTGGGCTCCATTGATTTGTGCCAGCTGGAAAAGGGGGACATCGGCTTTCCCTGGAGAAGGGAAAATCATTCAGACAGGGTCTGAATGGAAGGGGCACAGCACAAAACAGTCCTGACATTAATACCCCACGGCATCTCGTTCAGCACAGCCACCTTCATACTTCATCACAGCCTATTTGGAAGTAAATGCAATGCTCTTCCTCCCCAAAAAAAAGCCACTTTGTGCACAGATGCACTCCTGATGCTTCAGTCCCCAGTCTTTAAATAAAGAATAAGGCTAACATCACAGGGTTAACACAAAAATAAGCATCTTCAAAAGCTGCAAGGCGCTCACATACTATGGTAATAGGGGGCATCCGAGTACCTTAGATAATCTGGCTCCAAGGGACTATTTCTCTAATGCTAAGTCCAAGCCCTACTCAGCGTGAAGTGGCAGCCAAGCACATTGTTAGTGAAGCTATTGTTTATTGCTTTGTCCAAAAAGAAAGCTCTATCTAGGTCACTCATTACAGGGGAGAGCTGTGTATGAGAATGCAGCCGGGGTGCTGGATGTGCTATGGAAATGAAGGTAACGCACACAAGAAGAATAGCAGTGAAGGTGGAGAGATGCTCTAGCGAGCGGCTCCGGAAGGATTGAGCTGAAGCTTCTGTGCTGCAACACTGAAATCTAATTCACACCTTTTTGCTGGCTGCCCTCCTGGTTCATGAGCACGGGGAAGAAACACGGAGAGGACATGGGGCTTATTGTTAAAGAACACCTCTGAGGGTGAAAGAAAACCTCCTCAGCCAGAAAATGGGAATTTGCAATGAAATCATGTATAGTTAAATAAATAAAAGACCCAGGGCTGATTCCCATGGTTGGCATTGCACAAAGCAATTAAAAGGAAAATGAATTTCAGCAGGGAAAAAAAAGAACATCTTCTTCTTCAGAAAGATGTCTTTCTGATGAGACAAAACCTTTACTTCACTCAGTACGGAGCAGAGTTAAAGGCCAAGGCAATATTTAAGCTTGCAATTAATTCCCAGTCATTTCAGAAGCTGTGATCAGTTAACATTTGGATGGCAGTGATTTAACACAACATAGGCCTTGAGGACCAGGCAGGGACCGAGGTGCACCCAGAACATGGAGTTAAACCGGGACCTCTGCAGAGGGCTCTGAAACCCAGGTCACTAGGGCTGGGAGGAACTTCAGCAGGGTTTTCTATGCAGCTCTATGCAGTTCTGAGCTCTTTTTTCCCCCTTCCTATACTGTTATATCCTAACATTGCTAATGGCAGCTCCTTTGTCTTTAAGCCCAGGGTGTTTGCTCTAGCACTTTCCCCCCCCCATCAAACACCCATGCAGCCTATTGCTTCCATTAACTGATCTGGATGGATCCTCTTGCTAAAAGGAAATTGCGTGAGAAGTGGAAACCCTGAAGACAGCCACAAATTTGAGAAGCCAAAAGATTCTGTGAAACATCAACAGCCGGTGGGAGTCAGGAAACGTGATGGAAAATTAAGGGTCTTGGGTTAAATCAAAGTTTCTCTCTCCCTCTATAATAAGATGACGGCCCCGACCATTCGACTGACTGCTGAGACACTGACTCCTTGCTGGCTTTAGATTACTCAAGTGCTCAGAATTTAATCTCAAATGGCTGTTATTGGATTTTCACACGGACTAGCAGCCTGACAGGCACAGCAAGAGGAGCCAGCCCTCCGTACCTGCGCAGTCTCTCAGCTTCTGGAGCTTGGGAAGCTGATGGCTTTGCAGGAGCTTTTGCCCCAGCACCTTCAAGGAGGGAAAGAAAACACCCGTTATAACTTCTTCAAGACAGGGCTGCTTCTCTGTGTACTCATTCTTACACGCAAAGGTATTAATTGTAAGCAACAGCAAAGACCTGTGCAAAAAGATATCCCTCCAGATGCTTTAAAGCTCACGGTGAGGTGAGGCAATTCTCCAATGTACACATGTATCTCGGAAGGGTAAATGTTTCCTAGCTTCTACCAGCATCGTCATGTCATTTACACAGCGCCGTCAATCACTGCTCTCCCAAGAAGGGGAGCAGTGTAAACTCATGTTTAATGCCAGATTTACACACATTTCTGTTCGCCAGTAAATGAGCCCGTTACATATGTTGTGTCAATTGATTTTTAGACTCTTCGCTTTGGGAAGTGCAAAGGAATTCAGGCACTTAAAATTGGACCTGGCTCCTGGTCTCTATGCCTCACCCTATCAAGAGGCACATCCTGACCTTTATCTTGTGGCATTAAATTTCTCCTGGCCTTGGACCTTCTCAACTTTATCAGCTGATCCCATCTCTGCTATGCAAACCTTCCTCCCTGACCTGTTCCCCACCACACGGAGGGATGCATCAGTGTCTTGTGTTCCATGGACAAACCAAAAACCATCTGTGTCCTGTGTTTCATACACAGAATCTGTCCCAAACTTTCCCTACGTGTATACTGGGTGCAATCCTTTGCTGAGGCACAATTTGGGTCACATCAGAATGAAACTTCTTAACACAGGGCTATATGGGCTTTGCTAAGGACAGACGCCAGCACAACCAGAGTGCAGGATGCTGTCCCCCTTCCCCTGCAACAGCACCAGCGCAGCCGGCGTTCTGCTGACAAGTTGATTTGCCATCCTTTGAAGAAAGTCCTTCTCCCTGCCAAAATAAAGTAACCTTCCTCGCTGAAATCATCCTTAGTAAATACCCCCGAGGAGTTTGCAATTCCTTTCTCCAAAATGACTCATCCTCCTACACAATGGACCATGAAAAGAGCAATCACGCTGCCGTGTCAGTCTGCCGCAGAGACAACCGTTCCCCTCTCTGAATCAGTTATGGGCACAGCTCTACCTGCTCCCCCCAGCATCATCCACCCACCGCGCCCATGCCCACACTGCTCGTGTCCCCACTCTTCAGCAAGCTCCCTCAGGAGGGTGCCCCTTTGTACAGCACCAACGCTCAAGCGATGCCCTGATGCCACCCGGACCACAGCAGATGATCATGCCATGACCTGGGTGCTTTGCCTTCATCAAAATGCACAGCAGCACCTTCCAAGGCTGGAGGAAAAGGAAGATAATCCTTTCAGAGGTGGCTTTTCACATGCACACACAGAGCTTCCTCCCCGTAATTAACTGCTCCAGCCCATGTGTTGGCTGAGCTCCACCACCAACAACCTCCAAGAGCAAAGCCCTGATTTCGGCACATCCAGTGCCCCAAATCACCTAGGCCACCCCATCAAAAAGGGCAGAAAGAGGCAGCAGAGCCATTCAAAACCGGCCACGGGCAGTTTAACAGAAACAGAGCTTCAATCCAACATTAATTTGCAGCATCCTGGGCTGAACACTTCAGATAAGCAGCGCCGGAGCCAGAGAGATGACAGAGAAAAGCTTGTGTCTGCGGCACATCCATGCCTGCACGCAACACCCTGCCTGTGCTCTGCTGTTGGGCTGCTGACGACCCCTATAACATCATAACAGCGCTCCGAGGTGTTTTCACAGGCAGAACCCTTCTCCAAAATCCCAATTTTAACTCCCCCTGCAGGGTTTAAAGCCTCCTCCTGCTCCAGTTATTCCAAAAGGGAATTTAGTGCCTTGCCATAAATTGTATGAGTATTGGACATAAGCATCATTTATGTACAAATCACTGTTCCCTAGAACAAAGCCTCCTGACAAAACACTTTTTAGGAGAATCGGCAAATGAATAAAACCTCCTGGTGATGCAAAAGTCCTCCTGATTTGAACGCGGAACAATAATTTTCCTATAGGATTTTTTGAACCGTCGCGTTGGAATTTAATGAAGATTTTCTATTCTGGCCCACAATTATGCAAGAGTTAAAATTCCTCCCGAGACGAGGAGATTATCCATTACATTCTATAGGATTGCAGAGTAATTTCCATAGAATCCTGTTATGTTTCTATAGAGCTTGACAAATTTAATCCCTATTGAACTTTACAGGGACTTTTCCATAAGGGACAAATAGACCCTGACATCTGTTAGCTGCAAAATGAGTAATACTCAGAAAATAGAGGCCTTACACACCACTGCTATACTCAAAATGGTCGAAAGATGTCTTGAACAAGCAGCTTAATGGGGAAAATGCATTAAATTGGTGTCACATGGCTGCATTAGTACCGTTGTGTTGCAACATTTCTTTTCTACACAATGTCATTTATCCAACCAGCGCTTTACAAATTGCGTTTGCCACCAATGTGCACTTGATCTCATCATCCCATGCTGGGGCTTTCCTGTATCAGCACAGAAAAGAGTGAGAGCAATTGAAATCAAGGGGAAAAATGTCAGTTTAAAGCATGGAGCTGGTGATGGATCTGTGCACATTCCTCTACCCTAATGTTACTAATAAATGCAGCAACTCCAAATCTCTCTCATTGAACTCCACTGCGGAGCTGGAAGAAGGGCTGCACTTCTCTTTTATGCACAGCACTAAAGAGAAAACCATTCACCTGAGCTACCTGGAGACTCAAAGTCTCTGAAATTTCACTGTAAGGTAGTTACAACAAGGAACAAAACAAGCAGGGACAGCCTAAGGTTTCCTACACCAACACACCAATTTGTCCTAGGCTGGTTCAGGTAACAAAGTAAAAGACACAACAGCCCCCATGGGTCTTTTCCCACCTTTCCTTGGGCAAACTGGCATCCAACATGATGGATGCTTGCAACACAGCTCCCTCAGTATCACCCACACATCCCTTACAGCCAGTTATTCCCGAAGAGCCCAAGACTCACTTCGAGAAGTCCTTCAGACATCCCAGTTTTGGATGCATCAGAGTTGCTCTGGCTCTTGATTAAACATTCCCACCCACCCCACATAGGCTTTAGGAGGTTGTGGATGCTTCACGCTCCCCCTGGATAAAACAGAGCTTACTTGTCTCTAAGCCAGGCTATGACAAAGATGTACCTAAAAAAATATCAATCACTGCAGCGACTGTAGTAAGCCCTTGTAATAACACTATAGCAATAGTGTAGTAATAGCCAAATTAACCTTCGGATTATATAGCTCACAGGGAAACATACCCTAATACCGGATAAGAAGCCCTTTGAGAGGGAATGCACCAGCAACACAGACCTAAGACCCCAGGTAGGTGTGTGGCAGCGGTGGAGCTGAGGAGCCCAAGCCAAAGCTGGGCACCCAGAGCCGCGCATTTGAGGACACTGCAGACATACCCATGGCAACAAGAAGAACAAGCACCTCCATATGTCTCCCCAACTGCATTTCCTTTCCAAAGAAAAGGACAACGTGGTAACTGAGCACAGCAGTAAAAGAAAAATATGGCTTTAATATTTTATCATTTGCCAAATGCCAGTGGGGAGAGGATGGTGGGTGCAGGGAAGTCAATGGGATGCGTTTGCTTTATTCCTTCTTCTGAGCTATCTGCAAAGGAATAAAGCCCTTAGTCATGCCGGGAGAACTCTTTTTGCTAACCCTCCAAAGTGAGCACAGACCATAAAGGGGATGCATGGCACTTCTGGCATGGCAAAAGTCAATATATACATGTGTCTGGGTACATCTCACCCTGACAACACTGCCCTTGCCTCTTCATACATGCACCTTCATCAAGCCCTGTGTTTCTAGAATCCCAGCCTGGTTTGGGTTGAAAGAGGCCTTAAAGCTCACCCAGTTCCAACCCCCTGTCACAGGCAGGGACACCTTCCACTAGAGCAGCTTGCTCCAAGCCCCTGTGTCCAACCTGGCCTTGAGCACTGCCAGGGATGGGGCAGCCACAGCTTCTCTGGGCACCCTGTGCCAGCACCTCACTGCCCTCACCATAAAGAACTTTTTCCTTATGTCTAACCTGAACTTGCCCTGTTTCAGTTTGAACCCATCACTCCTTAGCCTATCACTACAGTCCCTGATGAAGCGTCCTTGTAGTCCCCTTCAGACACTGGAAGGCTGCTCTGGGATCTAAACCAAACCCTACTTCAACACACAGACTAATAAAGATGCCTCATATCCCTTGCAGGATGACATTACAGAGTATGCCACCATCCACGAGGAGGAAGCCTCACTGGCTCTTCAACCTCAAGCATTTTAAGATTGCAAAGTGGAAGAATGGAGCAGGCTCCTATTTCTACTACCCAAAAGGAAGCAACATGTTAAAGCCTTTGATCCAAGCAGACAGCTGTGGGTTTTCACACACACAGGAGCTCAAGGGGAGAAGTAAAAAGACAGCTATGGAGAATGAAGAACAAGCCAAGCAGATATCAGACCTCAGCACTTAAAACAGACTCAAAGGCAACTCTCTGAACAAGCATTTAGAAGCAAACCAAATCTCCAAAAGGGCTCTACTTGGATCTGATCCAGCTCCCAAAGGGACAACCTCATACACCATGGTCAGAGACAGGCCACCAAGAAGCCCTTCTGCAGATCCTATCAGGTCATACAGCCCCTAAACCCAAATCTACACACAAACACTACCTGCACCGAGCAGCTAAGATGCTTTCAGAGCTAAATGATAGATACGTACACCCACGGGTATCTACATATGCCAGAGAGATGGACTCTAGAGAAGGATGGAAGCCACATCCTTGTGGTCAGGCTGGACCAGACACCTTGGTCGCATCTCTCCTAAAGAAGAGGCTGGAAGTAATCCACCCATGCAAAGCATGGAAGAAATACTCTAAAAGGTGGGTAGCATCTCCCAGGACATGAGTTATCCAGGAAACGGATGGTTGCACTAAGGGACATGCTTATTTCCTGCCAGAAAGCCAGGTTTAGCCCACAAACCTCCCCTTCCAGCCTACTGACCTCCTTCCAGCCATGCATAAAATCAGGCAGCCATGCCTAAAATCTCCTGGTGTAAAATAAAGGCCATAAAAATAATCACTACCATTATAACAGCGTAGTGAAGTGTAGGAGGATGGCACAGGCACCAGTGCAGCTCAGGAAAAGCAGGAGCAATAGTGAGAGGGATAGGTGCTCATTAACTCCTGCTCTAGAGCTCATGACATCCAAGCTGTCATCTATCCTTCACTTCCCATGTCCTTACACCCAAACTCTGGTCATGTCACAGGTCCTCATATAACAAGTTCATTATGACCCCATCTTTACAGCTTGGGAATGTCCATACCTTGGTCTATTTGGCTTTGTTAATATCATGACAGGCTTTAGGTAGCATAAGGTAGCTTTCCAAAGCAATGACATCCCAACACAGGCTTGCTCCTATGGTGACCAAGACATCCTGCTCTAACCCAACACCAACTTGGCTGCTCCATGCTCTGCTGCTGGGGCAAAATGTCACTGTAAAGGACACAGGCATGAGTTTCATCAAGAGGAAGCTTTGCTTTGCTTTCATTCCTCTCTCCCCATGGTGTGCCATGGGTCTGCCCAGGGCTGTGCTGGTACGGAGGCTCAGCATCACTGGGATGATTTGTAGTCAGCTCAGAAGCAGCTGTAGATCACTTGGGAGAATGAACCTACAGTTTTATAAACTATTTATTAGCCCTGTCCTGTAGCACTACATCAATATGGCCATCGGTGAAGCAAGACAAGAGCCATAAAAATACCATCTATCCAAAATAAGCTTCATAAAATCAAACAGAGGCCAGTACAGCCTAGGATGGGATTGTGGCTTGACATATAAAGGGCCTCTCAATCTTTGAGATAGACCATTAAAATCCTCAAGCCCTTTTGGTTCACAGAAGTCTAAAACAAAAGGGGAAAACTAATGACAGCTTTTCAGGTGGAGCAGGAGAAGGCAGCACTGTAGTCGTGCGGGATCATTTGTTTCCATGCGGGCAGATTGCTCCCTTCTCCCACCAAGACAAGTCTCCAGAAAACCCCTTAAAAACCATCTAAAATAACTAAACTAAAAACTTCTTTCCTTCTGCATTCCCCACCCACAAGCTGCTTTTCCACAGGCAAAAAGTTTCCCCTCCTTCTACCACTGATATCCTACCTGGCATTCCGCTCCAGCTCCCCAAGGCACTGAAGTAAGGCAGAAGGCAGGTCAATACATTGTCAGAGATGCCGATTAACATTTCCAGCCCGTGCTCCCTCAAACCACCTCTAAACCACAGTCTTAATAAACTGCATTGCAAATAGCTTTGTATTTCTACCTCGCTGCGTGTGCCAGGGAGAGATAATACGCCAAGCAGAGAGACAAGTGACATGCTGGGAATGAGCCACCCAGAGTTATGTGACAGGGTGAAACCTTGCTCAGCGCATCACTCCCAGCCCTGGGATGTGGGTATCTCACGCAGGCTTTTTAAGGGCTCTGCACGCAACCATAGGGTGCACTCCAAGCAAAGAAAACAGCTCCTCATGTGGGGTTTGGGGCTAAAAGGGCTTGAGGGAGAAAACTGCTTCAAAGTGCTACTGCCTGTGAAAATCACTGCACTACGTGAGCAAATCCCCCCCCCGTTTATACGACGGAAACAGGCTCCATGCCACTGCAGCATGGCTAAAAGCAGCTGGGGCAAAGACAGTATGTCTCAGCATTGCCATTCCATGGGATCTGGGACCTCTGCTTTCGTGCACTGCAATGCTCAACCCAGTACGGAAGACGGACAGCGCTGCCAATCCAAATTGCAACTCAACTCCTCATAGCAGTGAGCTGTGAATGAAGCTCACACAGCCTCACACCCTTCCCCTGCAGTATCAGCACTTCAGTACCATCAGAAGAGAGAGAAAACAGCTTGGGGGGAACATAAGGGAAAGAGAAGAAATAAAAGGATTTGGTTTTTGCCTACCACGGAACCTCCAACCAGGCAGGAATGTTTTTTATCGCCACTTTGGACCCTCAAGTACTCCAACATTAAGCGAATGCCACTTACCTAGGAGAAAAAAAAAAGAAGAAATAAAAATTAAAGTTCACCAAGCATTACAACACTATGTACTTTAAAAGCAATGGGATTTGTAATTCACTTGGAGACTGGAGGAAACACAAGAGAAAAACTCCAGTTTTAAATACACTTTGGTAAAGGTCAGCTTGAATGGCACATGGTTACAGAGGCCATCCTGCAGGCTGTTTGTTTTCTTATTTATTTCTCACAGTCTCATTTAGTTGCTTTTTCCACCTCCTCTGATCCTGGCTTGCAGAACAGGAGGATGCAGCTTCAGAGGCAAAAGCTGCCCTTTCTCACCCCAAAACTTAAATCAAAACAGAGACTCGCTCCTTCTCGAGCTGCAGCAATTCATCCTTCCAGATGGGGATGTCCTACCCAAGCTGCAGCAATTTATCCTTCCAGATGGGGATGTCCTACCCAAGCTGCAGCAATTCATCCTTCCAAATGGGGATGTCCTACCCAAACTGCAGTAATTCATCCTTCTACATGGGATGTCCTACACCCACGCTCAGCCCACCAGCCAACACCACAACCATGGGACAAACCCAACAAGCTATTCATCCTTCACTGGTAGAAAGACCAGTTTGACCTTCTCTAGGACAAAGAGAAATCCTCCATCACAAAATCCACCTCCTAAATAGGATAAATCTTAAGACAACCCTTCAAGATCCATGAGAAGGCCTTCCATTCCCCCCCCAGGCATGTCAGAATGTGGAAAACTGAGCAAGACAGCGCCTGTACCCATCTGGCTGTTGCTCCATGGGCTGTTGTAGGAATCGAAGATGACGTGACGGGGCACGTCTTGCTAATGAGTGACTGTGTGTACTCTAAATTACTTAAAGGGTGCCTGGGGCTACGGCCAGATGCTGCTAAAACATACAATTGAATAAATAAATGGAAGGTAGCAGAGAGGGGAGGGATACAATGGGAAAGCGAGTGGCAGAGTTGTGTGCCAAGGTGTTAAAACGACTCCCACAGAGCTGCCGAAGCCTCTTGCGAGACTCCACCACTCCGTGTTTCAGATGCAGAGAAGATTGAGCTAATAAAAAAGAAATGAGAGAACTGTCACTGCAGATTACATGGTATTTATTCCAAAATCTGCTCATTAGAGAAATTTGCAAGACAAATGGGGCTTTAGCAGGAAATGGCAGCTTTTCTTTAAGTGTATAACAAGGAGGAGAATTGGACGAGAGCTGAATCTCCCCCTTTTCGAGCTACTCCGGCTCCAAGTCTTACCAACCACCTGAGAACTACTCATGAGGATGGAAAAAACCCATTTTTTTTTAACATTCTCCACCAGCCTCTTCATAATCCTATAAGAAACTCCGATTAAGAAATATTTGAAGCAAGAAAAGCTCATTTGGCCTAGAGAGTTTCCAGGCAGCGAGAGCTTCTCCTGCTCTTCAACAGCATGCAAGCGGTAGTGCTAACTCTCCAGATCCTTCCTTCCTCACAGGGAAAGCCCTTCATGAAGAAGAGTATTTGTGGTCAGGCTTTAATCCCCCTGCCTTGATAAATGTTTAATTCCTGGGCCTGCCTTCGTAGCTGAATATAGACTGGAGGTGGTTTGCATTCTGCCGTATCCGAGTGCTTCTAATGACATTTTGGCTTCTTTCCCAGTTAATTCCAAGTGCCTGAAACCCAGCTCCCCCTCCCCATCATGGATGCACATGCGGATATTTGACTGATATTATACAAAAAGCCCTAATATGCGGGTTTAAAACAAGTCTCTGCCGCAGAGTCTCAAGAAGAAGGAAGAAGAAGAAGAAGAAGGGGGAAAATATGCCTTGAAATATTACAGAGTAGGAGCTGTCAAGTTGAAAAAGCTTCTACAAGGTTTTCAATGCCGTAACTGTGTTATTTAGCTGGGGATGAGAATTTTCAGACACACATCAACAGGAAAAAAGGGGTTTCAGGAGGGGAAAGGAAAGCAAGGAAAAAAAAGAGGCAGCCTGTCTTATTTGCAGCTCTCCTTTGTTGGGAAGCAATTACAGCCTTACTCAATTTATGACCCAGAATGCACCCTAATCTACTTGTAAATGCATCTTATTCACCACACAGCACTTTCAGATAGAGCCAGGGTAAATAAACGGGAGATTGTTCCTACCTACGTTGCGGCACAACTGTTAATTGTAACGCCCCATGAAACTTAATTATGCAGAGCAGAGCAGCGACACTGCAGCCATTAATGAGATGCTTGATTCAAGAAGTTGTTGTTTGGAGCCTCGGACTTGCTTTGCCTTGTCCCTTCCACTGCACTGCACTGATTCGCAAGTCAAGCTTATTTGAATAGGGGAGCAGTGGGGCACAAAGCAGGCAACAGGAATCATAGAATGGTTGGGGTGGAAGGGACCTTAAAGATCATCCAGTTCCAACCCCTTGCCATGGGCATGGATGCCTTCCACTAGAGCAGCTTGCTCCAAGCCCCTGTGTCCAACCTGGCCTTGAGCACTGCCACAGATGAGGCAGCCACAGCTTCTCTGGGCACCCTGTGCCAGCGCCTCAGCACCCTCACAGGGGAGAGCTTCTTCCTTATCTCCAATCTGAACTTCCCCTGTTTCAGTTTGAACCCATCACCCCTTGTCCTATCCCTACAGTCCCTGATGAAGAGCTCCCTTCCAGCATCCTTGTAGCCCCCTTCAGACACTGGAAGCTACTCTGAGGTCTCCACGCAGCTTCTCTTCTCCAGGTTGAACAGCCCCAGTGTTCTCAGCCTGGCTCCATACGGGACATGCTCCAGCCTCTAAGCATCCTCATGGCCTCCTCTGGACTTGCTCCAGCAACTCCATATCCTTCTGATGTTGAGGACACCGGAACTGTATACAAATATTCCCAGTTGGAATTTCATTTTGCAAGAAACCACATGGGTTTCTCGCACTGCAATTTCAGTCTCCCAGAAAAGGAGGGGGAAAAGCCAATGAAACATGATGGGCCATGAAACATTCAGCCATGTAAAACAACAGGGATGCTACTGAACGCTTTCAGGCACAGGAATGTCTGAAAAAAGGAGAATTTGGCTCTTTCTAGACACCGAAAACTCCTATAGCCATGCTGGGATGCACACAGGCATGGATCCTCTTCATTCTCCACATGCACAAACAGTCATGCCTTGCTTAGAATCATAGAACCACAATCAACTGTGTTGGAAAAGACCGCTGGATCATCAAGTCCAACCTTTACCTCAGCACTGCCAAGGCCACCACTAACCCATGGCACTGAGGGCCTTGTCTACATGGTTTCTGTAACTCACCTTCCAGCTCCTCTGCAATGGCTGAATCCAAGGGACAGATTCAACCTAAGCCATCAGTTATCTGCCTGTAAGGAGCACTAGAAAAACCACAAATAAAAGCACAGAAGAGAATGAAGAGACAAAGAAAAAGATGATGACTCGGTACAGGAACTTGTAGTACACTCACTGATATGGTGTGTGACAGAGCGAGATACAAGCTGTTGCGTGGAGACTTTCCCTGCTGCTCTAAGAGACTTTCTCCCTCAGTGGGGAAAGGAAATGGGTAGCCAGACCAAAGACTATTTTTTAAGCCTCTAGTTATTGATAGAAACACATTATCTTTTAACATTTACAAGCAAGCAACTCAATTTCACAACAGCACAAGATGTTTGCTCATGGAGATATCAGAGCCCTTCCACTCTCGGTTCTCTCCCAGCAGAAATCCGTTTGCCAACATCATCTCTCAGCTTTCCACCTATTTTTCTTCCCAGTGACACCCACTCCTGCTAACTCAGGCCAAGCCCTGACCCACTTCTCCAGTTGGCTTCATTAATACCAGTGATTAGTAGGCTTTGGAGACACGAGCCTCCCCCAGCCCATGAATCAACAGGATTTCTTCCCTCGCGTGGCACCAGCAAATGGAAAGAGAAAGGAGACTTTCTCTCTGATATATCTGCTGTTGATAGGGAAGACACTGTTGGTCTGCTGTGACTAGAGTTTTTTTCTGTTTTATAAATGCAACTCTAAAAATAGCAAGTCACGAAGAGGGGTTTAGACATATTCCGGGCCCTTGGGAACAAGCCCATCATGACTACGTGATGCCAACACGCAATATTGATGGCAACCAAGATATAGAGGAACTCACAGGCCCCACACTGAATCCCACCAACAGGTGACAAAGAACTCGACTGTGCCCCAGCAAGGTCATTGCAGAGCATTAATAAAGGAGTCCTATTATGAACATATCACTCAGCAACACTGCATTTCACACCTTTGCTGTTGAGAGATGATCGAAGTGGTAGTCTCTTGCATCCCAGACCTACAGGGTTTGGGTTTTGCTGCTGCAGCCAACCAGGCTAAATAGGGCTAGGCTGGCTCAATGCAAAACCCCAAGGGCAAGCCAGTGTTCCTAAGAAACACTAGCCTTACTTAAAAGCCTTGACCAGCTATGCACATCAAACCAGCTTCTAACATTCTCCTTCCCCTTACCTTACCTGAGCCCCTTAGGGCACAAACCAGCTTTTCCCTTGCTCCCACCAACACTGCAACCAGCCCTGATCTCCTCTGCCCAGCATCCATCAACTCCACTCTCTTTGGTCTTTAGACAAGGTTTAGGTTGCTTTGATCCATCACCCTTTTCCCAATGGATTTTGGAGTCTGGAGAACTGGCTCCACCAGGAGTTCACACCTGGCTCTCCTGAAACTCCAACTACATTTATGCCAGTCCCAGTGAATGATGCTTTTTGGCTTCCAGAGTAATAAAATCCATGCCCGGAGAAGGATGTGATGTTTTTCAATACATCTGGGGGTATTTTTTTTTCCACTGTCTGATATTTCATTTTGGGTGTTATGTTGATTCTATAGGAGAAATCAAAACCAACCTGACCCCAATTGTTCAGAAGTGCTATGAAAAAAACCCCCTCCTTTCTGATATTCACAGAGCTCTGGTCTTGTTGCCCTAATTCTCACCTTCTCTTATGCTGTAATTTCCTTCTTGGTAACACAGTGACTAGAGCTGCGTACAGTTCCTCAGACGTGCACTCAGCAAGGACTGAGATATTATTGTTGATTTATAGGGGCTGGCTCTGCTTCGCGAGCAGTGATTTACTTTGCTGTGTTTTCACAACGCTGCTATCTCTTTGGAGACAGATATCACCCTCATCTTTCCCATATCCAAGCACCTGGTGCTAAGCACTCGGGCACAGATTGCTAAGACACTTCCACATCTTTTCTCTCCTCTCAAGCTTTGTTTCAAGGAAGGTTATTACCACATTTTTGTTCCCAAATGCTGTAACAGCCAAATTAGGAGACTGAGCAGCACTTCACTAGGTGCTGGCCAGAGCATGCCCTTACCCATGGAAAGCAATTCTCCCCTGGACTTCAATATGGACCCAATTTTATACCTCAGTTATCTCCACAATGGAATAGGTCAGGATTTTTCCTTCCCAGCCTTATCTTGGCTTGCAACTCTGTCTTTTACTGGTCCCCTTCTCTTGACACTGAGAAACAAGTGGCCCACAGAGGTCTACAGGCCTCCAAAAGCATTTCTTTTTCTCCTAGGTAAGCAGGCAAGCCCTGGTTTCAGGCAAACCCATCACGATGCACCTGATGCCCAACTAAGTGGCATCAGTGGCCATGATTTTTACAAGGCCACATAGGGATAAGACAAGGGGAATGGCTTTAACCTGCCAGAGGGGAGACTGAGATGAGCTCTTAGGCAGAAGCTCTGCCCTGTGACGGTGGTGATGCACTGGCACAGGGTGCCCGGAGAAGCTGTGGCTGCCCCATCCCTGGCAGTGTTCAAGGCCAGGTTGGACACAGGGGCTTGGAGCAAGCTGCTCCAGTGGAAGGTGTCCCTGCCCGTGGCAGGGGTTGGAACTGGGTGAGCTTTGAGGTCCCCTCCAACACAAACCAGGCTGGGATTCTATGATAAGATGAAACATTCTGCTCCCCAGGTTGTTCCTGCAAGGAGAAAAAGAGGAGTGGGAACAATGACACAGCAGAACCTGACCATAAGTAGCTAGGAAAGGGGCTTGTTACGGCTTTGTCTTCTGGTTTTATGTATAAATATATCAGTAAACACTTTAATAGAGTGAGTTTTCTTTACAACACCTTTTACCCACCATTTTGCAAGCACAGATACATCACTATAATATCAGGCTTTTAAAAACACTCTGAAAAAGTTGGTTGCTGGTCAAAGGCTGCTTTCCAGCAGATGAAGTACAGCAGAGCAAGCTTGGCCAGCATGAAAAACACCATCTCCACCGTGCTTCCATCACAGCACCCATACTCCATAACGCACAGGAGCTTCCCAGACTAATATTTCTGCAGCAATTCTTCAAAGGATAAAAATTAAGGCACTTTAAATGCCAGAACTATGGACTATGACTCCCATGGACCACAACTCCTGTGGACCACGCCTCCCATGCCCCACTCGGACGCAGATATAGGAGGATCGATGTTCAGGTTTGCATCTCCCTTTTCATCCTCCCTTTGCCTCCGTTTCCCTCACCACAGGGAATCTCCAGCACCAGCTCCCTAACAGAGATATTGAGAAGCTTAACAACTGAGCAGCGTTTTAAGAGCCTTTGAACGAGCTGTGTGATGTGGGTACAATGGTTCACACCAAACAATAACGTGCTCTCACTCTTGGTGCCGTCTCCCACGATGACTGTCCTCAGCACAACTGTCAACTCGACTCCCATTGAAGGATCTTTATTACTAGGGATGAGCTAAGAAGCAGGGTGAATGCAGCTTGATTTTGCAGCTCCAGCAGTTAGGCAAAAGAATAAATCTTATAAACCCATAATCGGTGTTGAAACCAAGGAGTAAGAATAAAGGTGGAATCCCACCAGGTGAAATCTTGCTTCAAAGTCTGTGTTTCCCCTTGCTGCTCCCTACATTTCCCCTGCAAGAGGAACACAGGCTAGACACCCGCTTTTCTCCTCTCCCACTGTAATTTGTACCATTTATAGCCCCGAACAACTTCCTACACACTTTGTAAACCCTAATACGCTCTTAAGGAGTTTTATGCAGTTCCTCTCTGATGCTCGTAAGTATAAAAATCTTTCAGCAATGGTCGCAGAAGGCAAACCCAAATGACAGGTTGATTTAGTGTAGCTCTTACTAACAGCTTGCAGGAATTAGAAGTAAATAGGAGGTCAACCAGCCCACGAGCAATTTGACATTGGCAAAAGCAGCTTAGTTAAGCTCCTCCAGTAATAAAGAACAACGGCGTCTTTCCTTCACCTGAGCGCTCGGCACACGTAGAAAGGTCATTACCAGCTAAAGATACTCCAAGAATAACACTTTAAACCTTTATTATTTTTAACAAGACAGGGGCATTTTAAGTGCCTGTGCAATAAACTGGCGGCATGCTACAGTGCCTGAAAACGGCTCCATAGAAGGAGCAAAACCCGACTGAAATAGGAAACACCATATGCAGCCATCCATGGTTCTTTAAAGTGATGTCAGTCAGCAAAGCAAAAAGCAGGCTTGGGTATAAGTGAGCATGAAATTCAATATAAACATCCCCACTCACCCCAGACACCAGTGGTTGAAAAACAGAGGCGAGAGCTACAAAATGCTACAGGAATAGACACAATGAGCTTTGTATAAATAAGCAATGAAGAGACAAGAAGATTAAAAGAAGAAGAAGCTGTCCCAGTGATATATAGCGTTGCTGGGAATGAACTCAGGCTGCAATTGTCTGCCTTCAGATACTTTGGGGATGTTGATTACGCCTTAATTCTGTTGCATCAAAAATGGAGGTAATTAGGGATAAAATAATTGCAGCAAATGTCAACTGCCTCAGACTCGGGAAAACTCCAAAGAGGCAAAGTCAGACATGAGTGGTTTGAAGTAAAGAATACACGAATTATGGGCTCCAAACAATTCCCTAATGTCAACTAACCAGATGCCCCAGATGAAGAGGGTGAGAAATTGCCTTGACAGGCCACTAATTCCTTAGGTGCAGATCCCTTCTGTGAAGTGGGGACTTACCAAAGTAACTGAATAAACAATTCCAAGTAAAGGCAAGAGGCACAACAAGAGAATGCCACAGTGATTCTTCCCAAGGAGAGCAATAGCTCCTGTTTGAAGGGTGCTATTTCAGGTGGGAAGAGCATGTCCCAGCTCGGCTACCACTCTAATATAGTGACAATATCACTAAGCCCAAGTTGGTTCCCGAGTTCTCCACACCTCGGTTTCCCATCTGTCTAATGGGAATAATAACACCGACCCATTTCATGGAGACACGAGCGGTGCAGAAGCACTTAGATGCCATGGAAACAGGAGACATTACACCCACCCACACTCCCCCATGCCTCCGTTATTCAGCAGAAATGCAGACAGATCTCAGAGCAAACCTCCTCTCAAACACCAGATGAACGATGGGCAACGTCTCTCATGACATGACACTTCTGCTCTCATGAGACCCCACTCACTGCACTGTGTGCAGTTCTGGTGTCATCAACATAAGAAGGACATGAAACTGTTGGAGCAAGTCTACAGGAGGCCACAAGGATGAGCAGGGGCTGGAGCACCTCCCATATGGAGCCAGGCTGAGAACATTGGGGCTGTTCAGCCTGGAGAAGAGAAGCTGCATGAAGACCTCAGAGCAGCCTCCAGTATCCAAAGGGGGCTACAAGGATGCTAAAGAGGGACCTTCATTAGGTGCTGTAGTGATAGGACAAGGGGTGATGGGTTCAAACTGAAACAGGGCAAGTTCAGGTTGGAGATAAGGAAGAAGTTCTTTATTGTGAGGGCAGTGAGGCGCTGGCACAGGGTGCCCAGAGAAGCTGTGGCTGCCTCATCCCTGGCAGTGTTCAAGGCCAGGTTGGACACAGGGGCTTGGAGCAAGCTGCTCTAGTGGAAGGTGTCCCTGCCTGTGACAGGGGGTTGGAACTGGATGAGCTTTAAGGTCCCTTCCACCACAAACCAATCTATGATTCTAACAGCCCTTGGCAAACCTCAGTTCTCCTCCCAACTCCCTCTTGTGAGTGTTGGTGTGTCAGTAGTCACTTCCTGAGCATTTCTCCCCAGTGACAATTCCCCAGCCCATGCCACCCCACCAGAACACATCACTGAACGCCACGTGTGAGCTGTCCTCCAGGTCTCCTCCTCTGCTAGGACCCAAAAGCCCGGCATGGAGGTGTAAGAGAGCATGTCCTGGACTAGATGAACTTCAAAGGCCCCTTCTAACCCTCATGATCCTGTGATGTGCCCAAGATGCAAGATCCCCAGAGTGACTGGGCCATGGTAGGAGGTAGAGAAAAGAGATGTCAGGACAAGGTCTATCCGTGAGCCATCCAATTAATAGTTTTATAGGTAATAATGATAGTAATAATAATAACATAATTATGTAGGTTTTTTCCCCTGGCTTCCTTCCCTGTTGCAATCACCAAGGCAAGTCTAAACTGCAGTGTTCGAATGCGTAAAGACCATCCACAGCACAGAAGGAAACCAGCGAGAGATGCTGCTACACCGACCTCCAGCTTGGGTGGAGGAAAAGGGCCATCAAAGAGGAAGAGACAAGCAGAGAGAGGCAGAAGGCTGCAGCTCCATGCTGCTTTTGTCAGCTTTCCTCATTTGCCACCAGCAGACGAGCTCCTTGGGCACAGCAGAAGACTGGGGCCATGGAGAGCAATTCCGAGCCATCTCTGCCAGCAACCTGTAGTTGTTGCTCCCTTGAGTGGCTGCCTCAGACAGGCTTTGCTGTATTTTAGCCTTGACATTACTCAGCAGGCAGTGAAAACTGGATACTCATTAACTCTGCCGAGATGGGAGCAGCTCCTATAAAAGGTACTGAAACCATCCTAGTGTCATTTAGCAAGAAACAGGGCCGTGATGCGTCCCTCTCGCTGTTTGGCTTCTCCCTTTTCCCTTCGCTTGTATTTTTGCGCGGTGACATTTGGAAGAGAAAGCTGTTGAAAGCAGCAATATTGGACACTCAATTCATTCCTGCTCCCTGGCTGTCACTTAGCAGAAAACAGTCAGAAATTGCATATTTGATCTCTTTCCAGCCTGCTCCTTCCCTTTGATCACCTCTTTTTTGTGCCTCTATCACTCTTAGGACAAAGATGCTTCATAAATGGGAGATAGGGGCTGAGGAAGAAGCTCCAAGCAGGATCCAAGGTAAAGGCGTGAATCAGATTTACAAATTACTTGCCCCCCAAGCTCTTGGCAGACATGCTGAGAGATCTGGGGCTATTTCAAGCCAAACTTCCCAGAGAGGGACTTTCAGCTGGTTAACAGGGAGTTAAACCAGGCATAACAGAGGCAAACAGTTAATGGGCTGCCAAATACTCAGCCAATGAGTCAGTGCTCAGCTTATACCCATAGTGTGTAGCCACCAATAGCATCTACTGATGGATTTATACCAATCTACTCCTAATATCTGCAATATGTTTCTAACATCTGCTAACCACTTATTAACTCTATACAGCCTCCTGAAGAGCTATCAATAAATGTAACTTTAATAAGCAGGGTGACCCCGTTGCTAGCATCAGAAGCAGAAATATCTCATCCAATGAACTCTTCAAACTGGGCTGCTTCTCCCTGCCAGAAACCTCAGGAGAGCATCAGGCAGGATAAGAGCAGCATGCTCAAGGTCAGAGAATCCAGCCTCATCCTTGGGACTGCAAAGTCCCTACCCCAAACTTCAAGGCATTTATGTGCATTAGGCTCCGTATTCCTTTTATCTCCTCTTTAACTACGCAGATGATATTCAACTTCTAACCATTAAAAAAAGACAGTTCATAAAGAGATCGAGCGCAGTGACCTCATTCTGCATGCACCAGCTTCATGTGGTGTAGGAGATACTTTATTCTTTCAAGATGAGAGGTGAAAAGCCTGTATTTAGGAGAGGCACAGCAGTGAATTCCATCGGGAAGGATGGAACCTTCCTTCTCCACAGCCTGCTCCCCTGCACAGGGAGGACAAAACAAGAACCCTGCTTCCATTTCTCCCTTGCAAATGGTCCTTCTCTGGCACCCTGGATGTCAGCACGTAGAAGCACAGAATCATTCGGGTTGTAAGGGACCTTCAGAGACAGTCTAGTCCAACCCCGTGCCAAGGCACATCACTATGCCCTAACGTCATGCATCATGATGTGCAAGCATCACAGGTCACAATGTGCTAGCACTGCACGTGGCTCCCTTGCATGCTTGTGGAAGGGCACTCCCTGCAGTATGGATGGGGAAACTGAGGCAGGCTGGCTCGCATAAGCCAGGTTTCTGCTGAGTTTTGGTCACTGCACTTTGTTTCCAGCTCAGCTCTCAAGGTCAGATCGTGTGTGCGTCAGCAGCATTCACACATCCTGCAGGGATGGAGCCAAAGCCCAACACCTCCACCCTCTGCAGCTCCTCCACTTCAGTCACACGCAGTCTGCAAGTCAATGGATTTGGATTCAAGCAGAAGCTCGAGTCCTAAGCTAACACAACTGTGCCCCAATGCCATGTCCCCAGAACTGTGCCAGCTCACCAGGACAGGATAGATTGATTTGCCCATCACTACTCCTTCCAAAGCAAATAGGTTTATCATCACTCAGTTGTACAACTGGTTCAATTGGACAGGCTGAGAAAATGGGGACTGTTCAGACTGGAGAAGAGAAGCTGCGTGGAGACCTCAGAGCAGCCTCCAGTATCCGAAGGGGGCTACAAGGATGCTGGAGACGGATTCTTCATCAGGGACTGCAGTGATAGGACAAGGGGTGATGGGTTCAAACTGAAACAGGGGAAGTTCAGATTAGATCTAAGGCAGAAGTTCTTCCCTGTGAGGGTGCTGAGGCACTGGCACAGGGTGCCCAGAGAAGCTGTGGCTGCCCCATCTGTGGCAGTGTTCAGGGCCAGGCTGGACACAGGGGCTTGGAGCAAGGCATCCATGCCCATGGCAAGGGGTTGGAACGGGATGAGCTTTAAGGTCCCTTCCAACCCAAACCATTCTGGGATTCTATGATTCTGTGGTCCAACATCAGCTATGCTTATGGAAAAAACCAACCTGCACCATGGCCAGAGTGCCACACTGCTTGGCATCCCCCACTCCACAGCAGCACCGTAGCTCTGTCCCCATTTCAAGAACCTCTTTTTGCATCCCAGCCATTCACCAGGACTTTGCCAACCTCTACCACCTGTTCTGCTTCCCTTGCTCTGGCCTTGGCCACCACAGCCCTTGGTAGCCAACAACCACCCTGGAATTGCCTGGCTCCTTCCAGCGAGGAGCCATCAGGCACGGCTGGCTGCAATGCTAATGCCTGGCCATACCGCCGCGCCGAGTAATGGCCATTGCAGCACAAAATTAACGGTGCATCTGCTCCTCGCTGTAGACGCCGGCGAGAGTGGGCTGTAATTTCGTCTCCGATCCCCCAAATACTGTTTGTTGTCGTGCTGTAATCTTGGCAATCAATGTAACAGCTGAACAGATCGTTTCGGCTGAAATATTTGCTAAACACGCTAAGACCTTGAAACCACACCTCAGCGTGCGCGTATTGTGCATGGAATTACACACGCAACTAAATCAGGGTTTAAGGGAGGGAGGGATGCTGGGAGTTGCCAGCCAATTAAAACACAAACCCAACAAGAAACAACAAAACAAACCCCGCCGTGTTTAGCTCCAGCACCTTTCACCAGCACCATCTTATTGCCCCAAAAGGAGACAAAGCAAAGCTTCGAGCGCTGCCATCCAAGATGCATCAACTGAAATGGGCATGCAACGCTTTCAGAAGGGGAATTTAACGGTCAGAGGAATCGCTTGGCCAAACCAGCTGTATACATATTAACCTCCCAACGTCTCTCGGACTGAGTGCTGCCTGCACTCATCCGGCTATAAATAGGCTAAGCCACAAAATGTGTTTATTTAGAGAATTGAGTCTGAGTTGCTTTTTGATTTCTGTGCTTAACCTGCTTGAAATGCCAGCTTGGGAAATGAAAGAGGCAGATCTAGAGAAGACAAAGCTGCAGGAGACCAGGTTATATTCACAGCCACGCTACCAACCACCTGCACGCCCTCCTGCAAGTCATGCCCCGCTGTTCCTTCCCTTCTTTTCCCCTATAAGGCTTGTGTCTAATTTGAAATCAGCTTTCTGGAAGACAGATTGTGTCTTCCTATGCATGGATGCAGCAGCTACACTGCAGGACTCTGACTTTGGCTGGGGTCTCTCGTCATTAACATAACTCCTACCAGCATACGAGGTTCAACACCATAATCATCACACTGTCCACCACTAAACCAACACAAGGTCTTTGGGGACAAGAGAGAAAAGGTGGTCCTTTTTGGTCCAACCCTATGGTTTTGCTTTCTTCCAGCACTGCAAAGCATTTGTATAAATTAATGCAGACATCTGATATACATCAAATGCGACAGGCCCAGGCTAAGTTCAGACTTCTGATCACAACATCCATCACAAGCACTGAGCTATTCATCAACAATTGATCGCAACAAAGAGGGAGAACAAAACCTTTCACTTCAGTAATTGATACCTAAGGACTCCCAAGGCCAGGACCACCAACCACCTCCTCCCCCTCAAGACTGCAGATTGTTCAGTTGATCTCCAAGACTTTGCCCCATTAAAGCAACCTCTCACCACAGAAGGAGGAAAACCAACTTATGGACCATAACTCTGTAATTCTCTCAGGAAAACCCTTGCTCAACTCACTGTAACAGGTTAATGGGTGAAGCTGGAAGATCAGAGGTGTTATTGATGGAAGTGGGGTCAGGGACTCAAGAGAAAGGAATCACTCTCCTCTCTGCTACAGCCTCCCAGTGAGACCCTGAGAACATCACACAGCCTCCTTGGTCCTGGCTCCCAGCAGGGTTAGCATCTCCTTCAGGAATGCTTTAGAGAAAGCACATTACCAGTGTGAGGTGCCAAGATATGACAGCAGAACTTTCAGCATGACCCAAGCAACCTTTAGTCCCCTCAGCCCTGCCAGATCACAGCTGCTGAATCACAGCAGCTCCTGACTTGGACTTAAAGGGGGTCACTGGGCACCTCCACAGTGACCTGTCAGCCTCAATTCCTTGGCTGAAACAGCCCATCCATTTCCAAACATCTCATTCAATGGGGTTTCAACCATCTGCACTGCACAGGGACCAGTATGTTGTCCAAGATGCAAAGTTGGCTTGGATAAAACCTCCATTAGCCAACAAGAGAAGCCAAGGGGGCAACAGCTTAAAGCCAGGAGAGCCACACCAGCCCAAACACCACCTCCACCAGTGCAGTTACCCCAGTGCCTGCGAGACCACAAGCTTCCTTCCCAAAGGGAGACAGGGGAACCACTTTGCATGTCTTTATCACACCACAGACTCTAATCCAGCAGCAAGAGCCAACCTGGCCTGCCTGTATCCCTTAGGAAGATGCAGGCTTGCCAACCTGCTGAGAAGCAAGCGGCTGCCAGCGCTCCCAGCCTTGGCAGCATTCCCAAGGTGGAGAAGCAATGGGCTTTCCCTGGAGGCACAAGGCAGATAAAGGCAGCTCCGCGCTTCCTACAAGACGTGCATGGCCCTTGCCAGGGGATGTGTGTCCCAAGTAATTCATTGTCTTGGCACAAGACCCCAAGGGAGCCAGTACACAATCTCATTGCAGCAAAGCACATGGGAAGGGAAAACACTGTTTTCCTTTATTAAAGATATATCAATTTAGTCTTTTTCCACACTTTTTTTCTAATGAAGGTGCTGTGTTGGGCACTGGGAGACCAAGGGAGTTTGTGCTCAAATCAAACGTGGAGTTCAAGTGCTGCGTTTACCGAGGGATAGGCAGCTTCAAAGCTTTCCCTTCCACTCAGATTTCAAACACTTCTACAAAAGAACATTGATTTGGGGTTAAATTGACTGATTTTAGTCATAGCTGGTTCATATGGTGCACTCAAAAGACAAATTGGACGAGACTGCAAGCTATGGATCAGCTCTGATAATTGAGAGTCCTCTTTTTTGTTCTAAGTATTTTCCATGCTTATAATTTGCTATTATTTGGCCCCTGCCTGGCCAGAAAAGGCATTTTCACAGTATGGGAGCCTCTCTTTCAAGGGAGGGTATTATATTTTAATGCCAATTACAACAGAAGTAAGAATCAGACATCCCTGCAACTCTTTAGAGCTCCTGCATAGGAAATAGCCTATTTGGGGAGGGGATGTGTTTTGTTCATATATATTTATGCAGAGAGTTTATTTACTCCAATTTAGCTGAAATATATAATAAACGTGTATCAAGCACTAAACTCTTGCTACAAAGATCAGCTCTAATCCTTCAGGTGCACAGCTGGAGATGCTATATGAACACTCCTTAAACATGTAACATGCCAGGAACATTTAAGGCAGCGAGGCTGGGAAAGGCAGAGATGCTGCCGCATTCCTTTGGACACAGATGAGGAAAGATCAGCTTCTGCCACTCCAGCACAAGTCATCATAAATGTCCCAAAACATAACCCCAGGGTGGCTTCAGCACATCCCTTCCCCTGCAAACAGCTGGATGCAAACCAGAGCATGGATGCGGCAAACAAACGGACTCAGTTTCCTCATGGCAAAAAAGGGGGAATTGTTTGCCAAATGCATCCGAGGTGTTGATATCAGCTGCTGAATTAACATCTTCATCATCACTTATAATCCCATTAACCTTGATTACACTGCACAGCTCCTTGCAACAGCAATGTCAGCCTAAGATCTCAGCATCCTTCCATCCCCATGTCATGAAAGGCTGAAAGACCTATTTGATTAACTAGGGAGAAAAGAAACCTAAACCATCAAACTTCTTACTCTAAAAGGCTGGTTATCCCAAAACATTTCTTGTATTGAACCCACTGATCCCTTCCAGAGTTCAAGGCCAGGTTGGACGGGGCTTGGAGCAAGCTGCTCTAGTGGAAGGTGTCCCAGCCCATGGGTTGGAACTGGATGATCTTAAAGTCCTTTCCAACCTAACGCCTTCTATGATTCTATGAAGTCAAACTCTCAAGCACTCAACCAAATCCCACAACCACTTTTTGACACATCTGAGCACCCGCTGCCCAAGTTTGAAGACTGGAAGCACAGATGCCAGGCACATCCCAATAGAAGGCTCTTCTGTTCCCATCTCAGGGCATCTGAGACTACTAATTGATACATGGTAATACTCATTTACTCAGCAGCAAGCTCAAGCGTTGATAATGGAAGAATTGGTTTGCCTTTGCTGAGCTGCAAAATTAAAAGCCCCAACCCTGCAAGATGCTGAGCACCCCACATGAGAGCCTTGAGCTCTCAAGTCCCCACTGCTGTCAAACAGTAAGGAAAGACACTCAGAACTGAGCAGGATTGGACCTTAATTCAACAGCACCCATGACTGTGTGCAACTGTAGCTATTAATAGGGATTTAATTGTAGGTTTCTATTTTATTATTGTCCAATGAAATGAAATTAAGAGGAATAGGAGGAAGGGATTTCTGCTCCTCAAGGGAGCATCTACATTTCTAGTCCCACAAGGCTTTTACTTACGGGAGAGGACAAATAGGCAACAAGTTTCCACAAGAGATGTCTCTGCTCCTTTACAATATAAAGCTTTGCTGCAAAAAACCCACAGAGCCAAGGGACTGCAAACATTGCACTATGTAACAAACATTGCAGCCTCTTCTCCTATCCAGTTTTATGAGGCTTTTCAAGACACGCTTTATTCCAGCCCAGCCTTCCTGGTCGTGGCTTGGAGAACATCAAGTGAAGCGCACAAGAAGCTGTCTCATAAGCCAAGCATTTCTCTCCCAGCACACTGAGCAAGCTGAATGATTAGTTATGGACAAAGGGAGACTGTCTGGCCATGAATCAAGACAAGATTTCTCTGCTGATTTACAGATTTCTGACCCACTGTTGCCCACACATGAGCAACATCAGACTGACGAGGTCAAGGAGACTTATGCTTGAAGGACAACAGTTGGGTGGCTCCTCTCAGATTTGCAGTCAGTCAATCCAGTCTATGATTGCTGCTTCAGAAATTACTCCCCCGTTTGCAAGGGATGATTAGCACTAAGCTTGGCACTCCTACCTCCCAATTCACACCCAAAATGAAAAGAAAGAGAGAGGGGAAGAGCCATAAGGAGTCAATATCCCACCATCATGCCACCATTTCAGAGCCAGCTGCCTACAAGACAAGGCATGACAGCAGTCCTGTCCAACTGCTTGTGAACAATGTCACAAGGAACTGAAGAGGACACTGCCATCTGCATATATTCATCTCATTACTGTCTCACCAGCTCAAGTCACCATGCCTTATCAGGTTTTAAGACGCAGCAAGGTCATTGCTACCCAAGCCCTAGCTTATTTCTATCGAGATCCTTATATTATTACCATTAAATGATGATAATTTAAGCATCCTGGCCAAAGCAGATAGAGATCCTTAGTCAGGATGCCTGCCAGAAACATGGGTTGGCTGCACCTTCTGCATATCTCTTCATTATCTCTTTCTAATGGGGAAAGGTCTGAGCTCAGGTGAGTGCTCCCTGCTCTCTTCTATTTGATTCAATTCCACGGCTCATGAAATATGCTCCTGCTCCCTTCAAAGGACAAATGAAATGAAACAACCCCTTGGAAGGAGACAAACGATAGAGGATACGAGTGAAGACATAATTCAAGAGACTTTGGGAAAGTCAGCTGGTGATTCTGAAGGTAACCAAGGAATTCATCCAGGAACAGAAGTAACAGGGAAAGAAGTCCATTAATTCACTGAAGCATGGACCTGGGACTGGAAGTCTGCTGCAAGGAGTGCCCAGGGCAGGCTTGAAGCCACTATGGAGCAGGGGGACACCCTATTTTCAAGTAAAAGGGCTAAAAAGTGAATTTGCCCTGCACACAGTGGGGATGGGGAACTGGAACAGGACACTGACATGGTGGACAACAGCAAGAGCACCAGAACTTACCCCTACTTCTCCCTTTGGTGAGCCACCACCTTGGATGGTGGCAGCTGGTAGCACTATGTCCACTCTTATCATGGCAACTGCAAAGATCTATGACATCTCTTCAAGAGCCTGCAGGTAGCCAATGCAGGGAAAAGGGGATCTCTCTGAGGTAGGAAAAGACAACTGGAGGGGAAGCAACATGTGGGGTCAAGGTTGGCCAACTCTAGAGATGCCTGGAAATACCAGGCTCTATTTGGTGCCAAAAATGGGCCATCTCCACCAAAACAGACCGACAAATATTGTCCTAAGTGGAGACCACTTTAACCACCCTTTGTATGTTCTAGGAGGTTGTCCATGGCCCCAGCAGGGACCAGAGAGGACATCTATCTAAAGTGCGCACTGAAGCTGAAGGTAATTAAATCCAAGGGGCCTCCCACTGTCAGCATTGTGCCTCTGTTTTGGCAGCCAGCTCCAGCAGAGCAGAAGAGGGAAGATTTGATTTTAATCACACAGATTTCAGGTTTTATTTTGCTCATTAAAATTTCTGATAAGGATTTAGGCTGACATTATGCAGTATTCTGGAAGAGGATGTGTGGCGGTAGGGGGGATGGAGAGGACTGCGCTTCCTCATGATGAGAGAAGATCTTTCTGCCTCCCCATGACAGACACAAGGATGTGAGCAGGTGTTATTTCAAAGGGAAAGGATTTGGGAAAGGAGAGGGAATCATCCACACCAAATCAAGGATCTAAGCCTTGGATTAGAGAGAAAAAAGGTCCAAAGTCTGAGATTACATACCCCATTTCAAAGCCACCTCCCACAAGTCACAGGATGGACGCTCTCCTAACAAATTCACAGACCCCATCAGAGGGAAGCAAGCATTTTACCTGGCAGAACAAACCCAGAGATTGCCAGAGCCTCCCAGGCTCCCCATATCCCTTAAGAAACTGCTCCAGAAACAGGCTGGCATTCACCACACAGTTATCTCCTGGAGAGGGAAAAAAAGATGGAGCACAGGAAGCAAAAACACCATTTCATTCCCTTTGAAGCATCCGCCAACACTTTGGTGAAGAGGAAGAGCTTGGAAAGGAGGGAGCAATTCCCCATTGCCCAGGAGTTCCTTGTTTGCTTGTTGATTAGGAACCAGCCAATAGGTGCATTTTGCCTCCTTTTTCTTCAGCTGGCTTGACACAAATACTACTTCAACACCTACTAAACGTTAGTCATCAAGAACAAGAAGCTTGCATGAACTGAAAATCACCTGAGCAAGGAATACATTAGCTTCACCTGGGCTAGGTATTGCCAAGCAGTTGAATTTGTACCCATAAACACAAAAGCATTTGGAAGCAAGACAGATTTCTTTGTTCCTAGAGGATGTGCTGCTGTTCTTTTAATCAGCCTTAAACCAACCAAGTTCTGCAGTGCAGATGAGATGGGCTTTTAACTGTGGTTCCCTCTGTGCTCTCAATCTGGGTACCCACCAGCTAGAAGCCAAGCAGGAGATGTGAGGAAGGAGCAGAAATCTGTGAAACAGATGGAAACTAAATCTATGGAATACCCAGTAATTCCCACAAAACCAAGGGCAGCCAGAACGACAACAGCAACAGGTTCCTAGCAACATCTCAAGCATATCTGAAGGTAGTAAAGAATCCTGGTGCATTTCCATCAGCACCCAGAGTAATACATACCACTGCAAAAGGGGTTTCATGGGTTTGGCACTGCCAACTGCCCCCAAGGAACATCACTTTGCAACCAGACCATGCTTGGACCTCTCCTCCATAGTGACTGTGCCACAGTTGTGCGCAATTACTATTCTCAAAGGACAAAGAATGCAAAGCTAAGGGAATCATTCATGTATTTTTAACTTGTTCTAATGGAAATGAAGAGCTGGGAAGAAGCAGAAGCATGGAGACTAAGTGCAGTCAACTCTCCAGGGGCCAGAAATTCATCCTGTATACCAGTAAAGGAACCACTTCATTTAATGGGTTAGCACCAGATCCATCCTTCCCACTGTGCAGCATGTTGCTGTCCCCACATCCCACCCCAGCATGGCCATAATGCCCCAGGCAGCAGCAAGGGCCTCATGCTCATCATTCTTCATGGCCCCATCCATCAGGTGGCCCCTGAGGCACTTCAAGCTTCCTGGTACCCATTAAGAAAGTCAGTTCCAAGTGAGAATCAAGGACAAGGCTTGGGCTGAGCCCCACAGCACATCAAGGAATAGTCAAGAAAAGCCATCTGCATCCCACACACAGAGTCCTAAGCAGGACCCCAGAGTTCCCACGAAGCCACCTCCTCTCAGGTGCTGCAACTCATTTATTACATCTCTCCTCTCTTTTCTCCCCCACCTTCTACTGTCTTTATTATCTTGCTTTTTCTTCCCAACCAAAGGGAAAAGAAAGAAAAGGAAATCTCTCCACCACAATAGCATGTCAGGCTCCTATCATTTTCAAACCCTCCTCTCCCCTCCCTTTCAACTCTCCTTACTTAGAGGAGAATTTTTCTTCATTAAGATTAAGCCTCATTTCGGGCTCGTCTTTTCTCTCACGCTCCTTTTCTCCACATTGAATGGAACGTGCTCTCCATCAACCTCTCCTGGCTTTCATCACCACACCTTCCTCCCCATGTACAGAATCGCCCTACCAACCATCCTCCTCATCCTCACATCTTGCGACTCTGCTGCAGGTAAATCACCCCCACTGATGGCAACAGTTCCCTGCACAATCCCCTCCTCACTCCCCACAAATACCACTTTCAGCTCATTCTTTTTAATTAGGAGGCGTTTTCTCCCACATAATGGAATGAGACCTTCTCTCCTCCTTATATTCTCACCACTGGTTTTCCCTGCCTTAAATCCACCTGCTTTCTCTCCTGGAAAACAGCAGGAATGGATGCGGGGGGACCTATTCCATTAACCTGTACCCTGTGAGAGTCACCAAAAGACACAGCTCGTGCAAGCATTGGTGGCCCCCTGTAGCAACCAGGTGGTGTAATTGGGACTGTCCCCTTCCCTCCATGCTCCCTGTAACATGTATCACCACTGGATAGATAACAACTGCTTGGAACTGCCTTCAAAGACATCTTGGAGTGGAATCCTGACATGGTCTGCACATCTCCCTTTGCTCCATGGCTGATGCTCAGCGCAGATGACCCCATCCCTCTTCCCAGTTTCTCCTGCCTTTGCTCTTCTTCCCCCCCTCCCTCTTCCCAACGCTTTCTCTCTCCAGCTTTTTCTCCACCAAAAGCACGTATTTAACATTCCCTGAGGCTCAGGGCCAGCCGGCTCGTTAGTTTTCCTACACCTGGATCAGGATCTGGAGACAAATTGCTGCTTCATTAGAGGAGCTGAGGCTCTAATCCCTTTTTTTTCTCCACGCTGTTTAACTTGTAAGGACAACAGATGGATACAGGGCTGCATAATGCAGGCTCCTTAAGATCCATCACACAGGCTTGGAAGTGTAAAAACATGAGGCTGAGGAATGTGAAACTAGAGCAGATCTTACAGCGGTCACCTTAAATTAGGCACAAGGAGAAAATGTGCCAAGACTAGAAGTGGACCAAAACTGCCAACTTGTTTTGCTGAAGATTAGAGGAAAACCCAACTTTTTTCTTCCATCTCCCACAAAATCATTGAAGTTTTTTTGCTTCTCCTCAATGAAAAAGAACAAGCAACAGAATCCAGTGAAAATTAGCTAAGGAATGAACAGATCCCTGGTTTCATTTAGTTTCGAAGGGACAGTGAGCACAAGCCACAGCACGAGGAACAAAAGGAGTTGCCTTCTCCTTTCTCACAAAGACAAGTGAAAACCTTGACCTACCAAAAACTTCCAGCAAATATCTTTACTGTGGGCACAAAAAGACTTTCTGGCAGTGGGAAAATAGAATGTAAAGACCTTTTCTAGTTTAGGGAATAAGCATCTTCCTTTCAGCATCTGAAGGGAGCTGAACTCGGTGTTGCGGTGGGGTCTTTGCTCCCCATCGCCTCCAGATGTGCAGAGCAGCACATCTGCTGAGCAAGCCAAGTCACCTGGAGGTGACTCTCCTGGTGCTTTGATCCACCTGAAGTGCACTTAGAAGCCTGTACAGTGAGTATGGGACCTATAGGGAGCAATGTCCTTCGCTCTGGCCAAAATCCAGCTCTCCTCAGCCTCTACTGAGCTGGAGCACCACCAATAGTGGTGGCAAAGGCTGAGAACAGTACTGGTGAAAGGTGCCACGTAGGTTGACTGAGTTTCTGAATCATCAGCTGCCAAGAGGTGTTTTCACTCCTCTATCAGTTTAACTGCTACCTACCAGAACGTGGCTGCTGATGACCCAGGAACACTCACTCTGCCCGCACTGAATGCAATTGTTTAGATGACAAAGCTGGGAATGCTGCAATGTCTCAGGTCTCCAAACATTTAATCCCTCTTGAAGGCAATACAGAAACAAGGCTGGCATTTGGTACTACCAGCTCTTCCTGAAGGAGCCTTTGCTCTGAAGCAAGCTAAAGCAAATCAGTGCCCTGCCTTTTACTGCAGCACATGTGGGGACATCTGCACCCTCAGGGTACCAGCAAGCCTCAGAAAGAGCGATGCTTATGCAGGGCCGGGCAAACACCTTCCCAAATCCCCTAGCACCAGCCTGGCTTTGCAGGCTGCCCACCCCGACACACTTGCCACTGGTTGAGGGATTTGCTTGGACAATGGCAGGATGGCAGCTCCTACCCAGGGGCAGGCAGATGAATAGGCACAAGGCTCGCTATTTAACACGCACAATAAAGCATCCCGGCTGCCGGCATGTAGGTTCGCTCGGCATTTGTTCACGTTTCCCTGCTTCTTGGACTCTCTCCTGGTCCCTCTCTCAGCTTGGAGGCAATAACTTGCCTTCTTATCTGACCCAGAAGGACAGCCAGCTGTCAGCACACAAACATGGCCTTTGTTTATTCTTAAATGAAAGCTCAGTTAATTAAAACCAGAAATCATTTTCTCTTATCTGCAGCCTCTGGCCTGTGTGCGGCGGGCAGGAGGCTCCCCGACCGCTCGCACCCCCTTGGGCTGCTGACAACAACGTGCCGTCCCAATAGCCCTGCTGGTGCTCGTGCAGCATCCTTTGGGATGCATTTCTAGGAGATAGGAAATTTCAGGGCAGCCAAGAGCATCTCTGCATTCCCAGGCAGGTTAATGCCACTCAACACTTTCCCATTCCCTGCTTATGTACAACAAGTTTAACAGGGCTCTGTGTCTGCAATACTGGGGTGATAAAGAAGACACTAAGAGATGCCACTGCTGCAAATACCACCCCACAGCCTGCCCACCTCACAGCATCTTGCCCAGCCCCATGCAAAGATCCTTCCCTCTTCCTCCCATAAGCCTGTCATTCACGGCCACTGGAGCCAGTTGTCACCCTGGCAGGCAGCAAACAAGCAAGAGCCCCCATCACTGAAGCAGAAGAACTGCTGCTTGCATCCAGCCCCCCCCCCCCCCCCCCCCGCCTCTAGCACGGCTCCAGGCGTGCTGGAAGCCCTCGCCAGCAGCAATCATGGTTATGCAAGGCAACAGCTTGATAGAGTGAGGGTTCTGCATGCTGAAAATTGAAAGTGATCGACTTGCACCTCGCGCGGAAAGCAGAGAAAATCACATTCAACTCATTGAGAGGCTTCAACAGCAGAAAGATTGATCAACTTGATGAGAAGTGACTCTGTCTGCCAGCCTCCTTCCCCCCCCCCCCCCCTTGATACCAGTTTCGGTGCAAACAAGGCAGCTGAGGGCTGGGAAAAGAGACAACTTGATGCTAACTGGGGAGCACAGGGGATGCGGGGCTGAGATGATGCTGGTACCCGGCATCTTGCCTTAGGGCGTCACTTCTCCCATGGGAGCCTCTTCCAGAGCCTCTCTGATGGGTGACGTTGGTTTGGGCAACACACCTTTTTGGCACAAAGAACACAGGGATGCACTCATCCAGATGGGTCCCCCCACCAAACCCACCATGCTTTAAACCAATAGAGTTACCCCCATCCATAATACAGAGCTACCCTCACGCCATCCATCACACATCAGCCCTGCCAATCTCACCACAACGATTCAATAAAAGCAGCAGCAAAGTGTATTGCCCATCCCAGGGTCAATTCTCTCCCAAACATGGAGGGTGCAATCATTGAAGGACATCAAAGCTCCACTGAATATGGTGGCTGATGCTAATGTACGTGGGTACCACAGAAGATGGAGCAGTGGGCTGCATCTTGCTCTGGGGAGAAGAGGAGGATACCCAAGATGGGGGACCCTGCCTCCTTTCCTTCTGTCCTCATCGGGCACTCGTCACTTTGCCATTTACACGTGTCACACCAAAACTCTTTCTCATTAAGTGGGAATTGGATTTCCTTAATTAAAGCCCAAGAAATCAATTCACCTCCTCAGCAAACGGGAGCCGCTTGAAACAGAAGGAGGAAAAGGTTTCTCTCCCTTTCACCCCAAGCCTTCCTCTGATGCCACAGGCAGCGCACAAGGGAGATGGGGTCTGAGTGGAAGGTGGGGAACTGCTGACAAGAAGAAAGGGATTTCAAAGCAATTAACACCCCCAAGCTTCACCATCAGGTTGACAAGCTCTTGGAGTAGCCATCACTCAAACGTAAGGATTCAATTAATTTCTCTCCTTCTCCCCCCCCCCCCCCCAACTCCCCCAGCAGCTCTGGGTAGCAGAATGGCTCTGCTGAGGATGGAAGATTTAAAAGCAAATAGAAGAGGTTGATTTTAAAAGAGATAAAAGCCTCCTTTCTGTGTGTCCCCTGACTGCCAGCGGTGGGGTTTTCTTTCCTTTGCTCAATGCCTCACTGGCACAGCTCGGAACCAGCCATTTTGCAGCTACCCCTGGATATTGGGATGGGCTCGTTTTCTTTTTACATCCTGCAGGATCTTAATCCCAGCCTCAAGTCTCATAGGGAAAGGCCTGCTTGACTGTGATGCTTAGTCCACGCTAATGGATGGAGTGACCCCAGCAGACGAACCGGCATTGACTCTGCCAACAGATCCTAGCAGATGTGATGGTGGCGGTGTGTGACAAGGGAACCCAAGAGCACGCTTTTAATGTGCTTAAGACCATTAGTCAACATATTGCATGGGGTTTATTTCCAGCCATGTGGGACAGGCTTTATTTCCAGCTCCCCCACAGCGAGCTGAGTCTGTGGGACCTCGTGCTTTACAACGCAACCCTCTGCAAAGGGGGAAGCTTAGCACTGCTCCAAAGAGCTGACATTCAGGCTGCTGGTAGCAATCTGCAGTCTGAGCATGAGGCTCTCCTCCAACCCAGGCAGATGATCTCAGCTTTTCACTGCTTCAGGTCGTCTCTTGGGGTAGATGCTTCCACCCAAATCTGTTCTTGACAACCTTCTCTACCTCTAACAGCCTAAACTGAAGGAGTCCTTTAATATCTCAGTCTCTCCATACAATAAAAACATCACAATAATAACACCTCTTCCTGAGCACCTTTAATCTGTAGAGATCCGAGCACTTTAGAAAGGAGCAAAGCTATTATATTGAGGGGAAGGAGGGGAAAAGAACAAGGATATACAAAAGCCTAGGGATTTACACAAGGAAATCAGCAATGCAGGCAACATACACACCCCCATCTCTCAAACCTGCCTCCAAAGACTGGGAATCAGCCTGGAAATCAGAGGTACAGCACCCAAAAAGCAGCTAGGCTAGAGACAAGTGAGTTGGAGCAGTGGCCATGGAAAGCAGAGGCTGAGGGCAGGGAAAGGAGCTTTAGTAAGCAGGTAAAATGCTCCCCAAGGCAGTAAGAATGCTGCTTTCAAGGCTATGTGCACTTTTCCAGGGAGGAAAAAGAGGCAATGATAACCCCAATTACACATCCCCTAGGACACAGAACATCCCCTTCCACCACCTCTAGCTCAGCCTCTGCCACCCAGCTCAGTCAAACCTTACAATTAGTCTTTATCACGCCCTCCACAAAGCACCAACTGGCTATGGAGATAGCTGGGGAGCAAGTTAGACAGACCTACTGTTAGAGCAAGGAGCCCAAAACCCCTCATGCTAACCCAAAACTGCCTTACTGCAAGCCCTCCATACTACTAAGTGCCCTGCCTTGAGCTGCACCCATGAAATACCCAGCAGCCATCACTGAAACCAATCCCTCCCATTTGCCAGCACTCAGTCAATTCCATGCAGCTGGGGAAATCCTCATGGAACACACGCTCCAGGAGGTCAATCAAAACATCTCCCAGGTGGTGACAGCAAACCTTTGCCAAACTCTCTTGTACCAAGCTCATGAATCAACCGGGTTCATGCAAACCCTGCTCCCAAGGATGAAAGAGGACATGGAGATGTCCAGGGGTGATTCAGTTACGTTTCGATGCAGCAGGATGCTCCAATCTACCAGGAGGACCAGCAGCCCAAGCAAGCCCTGGAGTTACCAGCCAGGCTTTCCTGCAGGCATCTCATCAGTATGAGGAACACTCCTGCAGATGCAGGGCCAAAGCAGCGTGTGTTTGCAGCAGCACAGACAAAAGTAGGGAAGAAAAAGATGCAAATATCTCAGGAATGTGCCCGGCAGCCTTTTGTGCGAGCACATTAGAATACAATACAAATGTGACTAAAAAAGACTCAACAGAATAAATACTGCACTTAGAATAGGCCTCGGGGAGAGAAAGAGATTTAATGGCAACATATTAAAAGTAAATCAACACAAAAGGTAACTGGGAAGGGAAAAGATATACCAGTTTACGGATTAGAGCACAAAGCTGTAATATTTACCCACGAGATTAAGGCACTTATAGGAAATGAAATATTGTCCTTTTGTAATAATTCAATCCCTCATCTTTATCCAGGAGGATTGGCCATATCGAGCTGTTTTAGAGATGCAGACGGAAACTCACACCTATTATTGGCGGAGGGATGCCTGCGTCTGGCATGGCTGCTCCGTACAAACCTGATGTTTTCCAGGGAAAACTCTCTTGGAGCAACCAAAGACTTCAGAGCATCAAGCAGCCCTTGTCTACGTGTCCATACTGACACCCAGCAGCACTCTCTGCAGTGAGCAGAGAGTTTTGGAGTGCTTGAACAAAGCAGAAGATGACTCCTGACTATTTTGAGGGGGAACTTGGCTTCCCACCAACTCTCATTCACTCAATGCGTCCTGGGGTGCATTGACCTGCTGCTCTCCTGGGCAGTTGGGTCTGGAGGATGCTAAGGGCTAACATCAAGTCTTAGATTTAAATTAGATCTTAGGAACTAATTACTCACTCTGAGGGTGATGAGGCACTGGAACACTCAGAGAAGCTGTGGCTGCCCCACCACTAGCAGTGTTCAAGGCCAGGTTGGACACAGAGGATTGGAACAACCTGCTCCAGTGGAAGGTGTCCCTGGCCGTGGAACTGGATGAGCTTTAAGGTCCTTTCCTATCCAAACCAGTCTATGATTCTATGTCCCTATGGGTAGGTGAGTACCATCACCTCAGCTGTCAGTGCCTCAGTTTCCACACCTGCAGCTCGGTGTGTTTCCTGCTGTGTGAGAAGCCTTGGGGCTATTACCAAAACATGCTTGAGGAATGAAATACCTCATCACCACACATATCACATCTGAGGCAAATACAAATGTTAACAACTCAATTTGAGTTCCAGGTGCCAGCCAGAGCTGGCAGGCAATAAAAACAGACACTCTTCCTATTCCTCAACCGCAAAGCTTTGCCTAAACCAGAGAGCTACTTGGATGCCCCCAGTCAGTAAATAAAGCATCTTTAGCACCTCGCAACCTTTAATAGACTTATCCTCCCCAAGCACCTCATGGGGACCATATTCTAAGCCAGAAAGCAGGGAGGCAGGGAAGACAGACCTTCCCACAGTGCTGTCTCCTAGTTGTGCTGGAGAACATGGCCAGCACAGCTTGTGGCTTGGAGAAACTTCCCTTTCCCTGTGTTATTCTTTTAATAACTGATGGAGAACAGTATATTAAAGCCCTCCTGCATGCTTCGGGAAGTGAGCCCAACCAGGGTAATGGGAGCATTAGGAGAGATGCTGATATAGCAAGACTCTAAAACACTAAAATCAGGCTGTGTTGAAAGCTCCTGGGTTCATTCTGATGATCAACGCACCACCACAACAGCCTCTTCAAGATGCCACATCCACAGGTGTCCCCCCAGCGCGTCTCACCCAGAGCATCCCACAGCGCTGAAGTGGTTAATGCCATTTCGAGTGCATGGAGAAGCCAATAGACACAGTCCCACTCTGCTCTTTATTTAATACTCATTATGTGGATAGTAAACGTGACCCTGCTGGTTTGCTCCCTGTTTCCCCAGCTCTGGCAGTGGCACTTCTCCCGAGGCAGCCTCCCCCACTTGGCAGAGTTAAATTGCATTCTGATTCTATTAAATGGTACTAAATGTCTTCGAAATCAAAGAGCAAATATAATTTAAGTGCCATTTGGGTCTTCCCACAGGTTCTCAGCTGTTCCACTCAGCAACCAACCTGTAGAAAGCTGCCTGGTGACAGGGGTGTAGTTTCAAAGGAAGCACACAGCCAGGATATACAATACAATTCCCTTCCACAACACAATTCCCTTCCACAACACGTCCTTTATGAACATTCACAGTGTACCGTGGTTACAGCTTAAAACAATACAATTGCTATAATAAGAAGAGAGGAGGAGGAGGAGGGGAGAGTTAAGATAACCAGAGCAAATCAGGGCAGGGATGCTGGTGACAGCGTGTGCATCACAGCATCGGGATACCCATGCCAAGGAAAGGGAGGCTGAAGCTAAGCAGAAACCCTGCAAATCTCACTTGGATCCCAAAAGCAGCCTGAAGATGCTGCACACATTGAAGTCCCAGGAGCCCCCAGACCTAAATGCACCTCAGTAGGATAAAAACATCACCTTGAGCCTGCATTTTTACAGCCAAATTGGCAGGGTTCAGGCACAGAAAGGTTTCAACAGGGATGCATGCAGCCCTCCTTGGGAGATCCAGGGAGATTCCAAGGGGAGCAGTGGCTGGCAGGCAGGGAGGAGGGAACTAAAGGGGGAGAAGTGACTGCTACAGCAAGAAAGGATCTGCAAGCAGAAAGTTAAGGTGATAAAGAAACCTTAAGATGCCGGTAATGTACTGCAATTTCAAGGCTGGTTTTTAAAGGGCAGGGGCTCAATAGAAGCAAAAAGCATTTAATTAAGGTTTTCAGAAACACCAATTGACTTGAGGCACTTTCAGACTCCCAGCAACTACCAACCAGGCACGTTTACAGGTAAAGTGCAGCCCAGGGAGAGGAAGGCGCCTTTAAAGCACCCGGCATCGGGTACCAAAGCAGGAAGGATCTCACCTGAGCAACTTCTTGGCACAGAGCATCGCTCCGCAAGGCTCCAGCCGAGCCACAGCTCACCTACAAATGAGCAAAGCTGCAGCCAGCAGCTCTGTGAAGCGAGGAGGCAGCCTGCCAGCAGACAAGGATGCTCCTTAGCTCCCACCGAGGAGAGAAACGATCCCAGGGGCAGAGCTGGCAATGGCAGAGAGGGCAGGGATGAGCCCAAACCTTCCCCACAAGCCAGAGGGAAGAAATACAGCTGCATGCATGTAAAACCACTCTAGGGAATGACAAAATAACAGCCCCATCCATAGTGGATTCTGGCAAGTGGTTTCTCTTTTCCCATTCCCTATTGCTGCTGTATCACTGATGGACCCAGTTGGCTCCATCAGTGCCCGTGGTCTGGCTCCATCAACACCCATCATCTGCCTCCACCACCTCACCCAACACCCAGGACATGACTTCAAGCCTAAGGACGCTTAAGGATGCAGTGGTGTGACACAGAACATGATGAGAGCATCAGCAATAAAAGCCACCAGAAGGCAAAGCTCATCCTGAGTCGTTGAGATCCAGAAGAGGACTCAGACTTCAGCTTCCTCAGCAAGAAGCCACAAATAGTTCAGGCCCTCCTCACCCTCCTTGTGCTGGTAGAAGGGACTAATTGTATTTTGAGAGAGAAGCAAATCATTACTGCAATCATCTGCACTAACTCCAATAATAGCTGATCTTCCCCATAAGCCTCATTAGGCAGCCAGCATCGTGCAAAGGCGCTGTAAGGTCAGAGTCCAAGGTTGTGCCCTGCCAGGCTGTACCTCCCTCTTCATAAGCATCCCCTAAAACCACTCCAAGCTGCTAAATAGCACCTATTTGCAGCAAGAAAAGTGTTTTATGCACTAAACAAACATCTCAGCAGCTCACCATACGGGTAACAGCTCTCCAGAATATACCCCTTGATGATAAAGAGGTAGCTCTGATGTGCAGCTTCAGAGGCAAAGAAAGGTTCTTGTGTTGGCTCTAAGGACATGGCATCAGTTCCCAGAACCTCTTTCCCCATCAGCTTTCTGCTCTGGGGAAGCTATGAAGCAGGCAGCACAATTGAGGGGTGCAGCCTAAGGGGGCCTCAGCAAAACAGCCCAGCCGGCACTGCAGTCCCCAGTCCTCAGTGGTTTTCCCAAGCCTTTATCCCCACATTCTGGAGCTATTCAGGTGCCAGCTTAAGAACCATAGAGGGGTTTCCTAAGGAAATTAAAGGCTCTGCAGGGATGGATGTTCTCCTGACTCCTGTCCCATTGCTGGAGAGCATCCCCAAGCCCCAGGGATGCTGCTGTAGCCCAAAGCACCTGCGTGGGACCAACCATTAGGTATTAGGCTGCTAAGTGGCACCCAAGGCATTTGGCAAGTGCCATGGTCCTCCCCCTTCCCCAACACACAACCCATCCACAGGAGGAACCACAGACCCGGTTTTATCCTGTGTTGCTCCCCTGTAGTGAGAGGAGCTGAGGGTTTTAAACATTCAACACCACCCGGCCAGACTGGGCTGCACTACAGAGCTGCTCACATCAAAAGATCTTCAGCTCACAAGATTAAAAGGCTCCAGGGATGGGGAATAGGAGGCAGAGCTTTTCACCTCGAGGTGGCTGGCCTGATTTCTAGGTCAGGAACAAGCTAAAGCCCTGTTTCTGAGGAGGAAGCAGCGTTCAGCTGGGGAGGAACAGCAAAACCCATAGAGGCTGGCATTGCTTCATCGCATTAACCATCCTCAGGGACCTGAGATGGGCTGAGGACACAGGTCCCACCACACTCCATGGCCACAGAGGAGAGGGTATTTGCTGTAGGACATTTCAGAGGGGAAGCTTGCCCCAAAACCCATGCCTGAGGCAACCCAGGGTGTCTTCCACATGGCTCGCCTATGGAGGGATGCTCCAGCTCTCTCCATGCAGGCAGGAGGTCCCCGCACGGCACGGGGACCTCATTTTCCAGTGGGAACAAAGCGTGGCACGCTGAATTCACACCTCAGCTCCCTCCCTGGCAATTCACGAGCCCAGAATTCCTGGCTGGGTTGGCAATCCGGCACTTTCTGCCAGCTCTGGCTGCACACAGCGTTATAAATAGCCCGCATGCCGCAGCCTCAGCGTCGAGACTCCCACGGGCGTGCTTTCAGCTGTGCCCCCTTTGGTGCCTCCTTCCCATCTGATCCGCAGGGAGAGGTGGGCAACAGATGGAAGGAGCTCTTCATCTCTGTCTCCAGTTTCAACCCCACTGCACGCGGCTGGGAAGCCGCTGTTGAGAAAGGAGGAGGCGCTTTCCAGAAAGCCACCTTCCAAGCAGCGTTGCAGAGCTCCAGGATATCTTTAACTTGCAGAACAGAGGGGAGGAACAGCGTGGCTGTGCCTGTAGGTTGGATCCAGGCTGGATCTCAACAGTGTGGATGAGGGAAAGGCTTTCAGGAATTTAGGGGAGGCACACATCATCTTGGGGGTGAGCCATATGTTGCCACTGGGATGATATCATAGTTACTATATGCTGAAGCAAGTAGTTCTGCCATACTGAGGTTAAGTCATCATCCCCATTCCCTGGACTTCAGCAAGGATGGGACAAGTCCTTAGGAGCTGAATAAAGCCAGCTTCAAAGTTTAAGGGTAAGACAGCTCTCAGTTGCTCCCTCCATTTGGGTATTGCTCAAATAGGAAGACCATCCCCTCCTAAAACCCCACCTCATTCAGCTTTTGCCTTCTAAATGTTAGGTTCCCAGTTGAATAAATCATGCAATCAAAGACTGGTTTGGGTTGGAAGCGACCTTAAATCCAATCCCACTACCATGGGCATGGAGGAACCTGGACAACTACCATAGAATTATAGAATCAACTAGGTTGGGAAGGAGCTTTAAGATCAAGTCCAACCTCTACCCCAGCACTGCCAACTCCTCCACTAACCCATGTCACTGAAGGCTTCACATGGACTGGACTTTTAGGGGCCTAAAAGCAGCAGGTATCATGAAGCTAACCCAGATCCTCATACCCACCACATGTGCAATGAGGTCCTCCAAACCAGTGTGTTTATAACTGATCCTATGACCTGCCTCAATTCGCAAGCAGTGATTTACAAGCGGAGGGAAACCAGCCTGACTGGGCTAAAGCCTGCTGAGCTGCAGCAGATGGCTTACTGCAACAGTGGGGAAGGAGGAGAGAGATCTCCACGCAGCTCCCAAAGGTTGCCTCCTCTTCTTAGTCTGCTCCTTCCCCACACTCCTCCTCTCCAAGACAGAGGGAAATATGCTGGTGAAATCCCACACAAGGCACTATTTGACTGACTTCTCCAAGTTACTTCCCTCCCATCCAATTTCTCCTAACTTTGCAAGCAAGCCATGCCCCACCGAGAGGAAACTTGGCTGGCTTGTCAGCCTTCAAATCACGTTAAGGCTCGCCCTGCTGCACCTCAGCAAGGGCTCACCAAGGTCTTCGAGTAGACCTCATGCAGCTCAGCAGCGCAAGGTGAAACCAAGTGGCTACAAAGCAGCATGGATCAAACCCAACAGAGAGATTTGTAGCAAGCTCCATGAAGTGGAACCGCCAAGCTTCTCACGGCTTTCATTATGACTGGCAACCTTCCACAGTATAAATACAACTCGTGTTTCTATGGCACCTTTCATCCCACAGGTCCCTGAAGTCAAAGCCCTTTGCAGATGGGGTGGGAGCGTGCATGCCGAGGGCACTGGGATGCAGCCACCTGCAGAGGAGTGTGATGCTCCAGCCTTAAAGCAGCAAGGAATGCTGGCTGGGCTCCATCCTCCTCCTGCATTGCAGGGGTACACGGCAGGACTGGTTCCACTGCCACAGCATCGAGCCTGTTTTATCTACAAGGCAGAAGGTGAAATTCAGCCTTCCAGTGTCTGAAGGGGGCTACAAGGATTCTGGAGAGGGGCTCTTCATCAGGGACTGCAGTGATAGGACAAGGGGTGATGGGTTCAAACTGAAACAGGGCAAGTTCAGGTTGGAGATAAGGAAGAAGCTCTTCCCTGTGAGGGTGCTGAGGCGCTGGCACAGGGTGCCCAGAGAAGCTGTGGCTGCCCCATCCCTGGCAGTGCTCAAGGCCAGGTTGGACACAAGGGCTTGGAGCAAGCTGCTCTAGTGGAAGGGGTCCCTGCCTCTGTGGCAAGGGGTGGGAACTGGATGAGCTTTAAGGTCCCTTCCAACCCAAACCAGGCTGTGATTCTGAATTGGAAGATGAGCAGCATACTCCACATCTAGATGGTTGGAGTTGGACCTTTGAAGGTCCCTTCCAACCTAAATTATTCCATGAAGTCTGATTTGTCTTTTTCTAGTGACTTGCTTCTCATGCCACTTCTCTGCCTATTTAAATGCATGCTGCTTTTCAAGGTTGCTATTTCAAAGTCCCTGAGATTTCTCCCTTTTGAAGAGAAACTTCCTCCCCCTACACCAGTTCATTCCCCATGCCACGTTGCCTATGGGAAAGGATATACATGGGGGGTTGATAACCCTCTCTGTGCCTTCTTGCCATCTGTACTGGAGCTCTTTCCAGTCCCAACAAGCTGCAAAAGGGGACTGTGAAAGGAATAGAAGGAAGCCAAGCCCTCAACCCACCCATCCGTGCCTTTTCTCAAGGTCACCTGCAGGCATTTGACAGATTTTCTCCTCGTTTAAGCAGCAGAGGAGCCTTTCCAGGAAGGAAACAATTTCCTCGAGGGTGAAGGAACCAGAATTATCCATTTGGAAAAACGCCGCCTCGTCAAGCTTGACACCTACAACAAAGGCAGCTGTCCTGCAAGAGTGATGGAAGCACAGCAGGCAAGACAGCGGAATTCCACAGAACAGCCTGTGGAAGGATAAAATATTCACCATCAATTGCAATGCCACTCGGGACCCAGCATTCAAAGTGAGGAGAAGAAAGCAGAGCCTCAGCAATGACATTTGGCTCCCAACCACAACTTGCTGCCAGAGCCCCAAGGAGAGATGAGAGGCCAGCACAACCCTCCAGCATCAAGGATCTACCTCCCATCCTGCTCTTATAACCAGCATCTTCCCCAGTATTTCACCAAGAATATTAGTATCTTCGGCCCCATTTTACTAAGCAAAAAGAGAAATAGGAGCTGGCGTAGTGGAAGGTGTCCCTGCCCATGGCAGGGGATTGGAAGTGGATGAGCTTGAAGGTCCCTTCCAACCCAAAGCAGTTTGGAATTCTCTGAATAGATGAGGATGCAGAAGACTTCCACAAAGTCCCAAAAGAAGTATCAAGGAAACATCCTCTTCTAGATGGGGGAATCTCCATTTTTAACTCAAGATGAAGCTGCTGCAGCAGGGAGATCAGACCAGTGTTTGACACCAGTGATCCCATGAGCTGAAGCTCAGATCAGCTCTTCCTCAGCACAGACTGAGCAACCAACCACCCAGTTACACACAGGTTCCTTGTCCAGTCTGTATCTGTTCACACCCTGCACTAGTGACAGGGAGGGGACTTCATCCACCACTCACCATAGAAATTCATCACCTGCTTTCTGACTTGTTCTGCCTTTTCCCTTCCTTTCTTTCTTTGTCTTCCCCGAAGCTGCCCAGATTTCCTGCAGAAGGTGAACGCTTCCCATGGAAATTGCACTTTTGGATGAAAACCCAAGTTTCTGTCAAAAAAACCACCCTCATTTCCCTGTAAAAACTCCTCACCGACTTTAGTAAGCAACAATAACACTTGGATCTGAACAGCCCCTGGCTTGGTTTTGTTGTTTGCAAACTCTGCTGGAGGCTTTGCCCACCTGTAGTTCTGATTTCATTGCTTTGTTCCTGGCTGTCAAACTTCATCTCTTCTTTTTTTCCACCCTAACGCCATATGTTGCCTAATGAAAAACGTCTCCATATTCACACCTGAAATGAGAGTTCTGGGCGAGTGCTCATCTACTGAGCCCTTATGGAATTTCACTCACGAAAAGGCAAGAACAGGGCCTTACAGAAGAGAGAGGATACCCTTTTCTTCTCACCTCCCTATGCCTGCTCTATAGAAGCTGCCCTTCAGCAGAGGTGCATGGAAACTTGAAGCATTAGAAGGGTGAGAAGAGAGTTTGGGCCATGAGAGCTGTGCCCTGGGTTTTAAGAGTGGGCATGTGGCAAGGCTGCCTTGCCTAAGCTAAGGAACCCTTTAGCTGTAAAAAGAAGCCAAGAGCTTCCTCATCTTGCCTCTGTTTGGAGGTGACCTTGCTGTTTGAGCAAATTCCCCTATCCTATTTGATTTACCAGCTCCCCTTGTCTTCCTGAAGGGCTGCAAAGCAGATACCTGCAGCTTTGGCAGAGCCCCACACCCAGGTAAACCTCTTGCAATGGAGTCGAAACCTTTTGCAGTGGGGTCAAAACCTCCTGCAATGGAGATGACACCTCTTGCAATGGGGATGACACCTCTTGCAATGGGGTCAACACCTCTTGCAATGGGGATGACACCTCTTGCAATGGGGTCAACACCTCTTGCAATGGGGATGACACCTCTTGCAATGGGGTCAACACCTCTTGCAATGGAGATGACGCCTCTTGCAACGGAGATGACACCTCTTACAATGGGGTCAACACCTCTTGCAATGGAGATGACACCTCTTGCAATGGGGATGACACCTCTTGCAACGGGGATGATGACGCATCTTGCAATGGGGATGATGTCCTCACACAGGCCGCTCTCCATCAGGCACCACACATGCAGCATCTCTGCCAAAAGCCCTCCCAAGCAACACCCAGGTACAGACTGAGCAGCATCATGACTGAGTGGCAACGACCCTGCCCTGCAGCACCCAATGTCCCCAGCACCACTGAGGAGTCATGCAAGGACAGGAAGTTCCACGTGATTCCAAGGGAAATCTGACACACTTTTGTAGGAGAGCTTGAAACAGCAGGGAGCACATTGCTTGCAATAAGGGCTTAAAGTGCCTGCAGAGGGGTAAAATGGACACTTATCTGATTTCCTGTCTGAACAGCTGAGTATGGAGCATGGATGGGGAGAGGGACTTGGGGTGTCTTCACATTCCTCCTTGCCACATGCAGCACCACGCAGCAAGGAAGGAGACCCAGCAATCTGGATGGCAGAGGCTGCACCCAAATCATTTGCAGCACCTCACTATGGCCCCAAAATGCTTTGCAAAGGACAAAGAGATGCAGTTATTGCACCTCCTCTTCTCTTCTGGGGCTATGCAGCCCGAAGCCTTGACAGAAAACATCATCAGGGCAATCAGGATCGTGTCCTTCCCGTCTCCTCGAGGCCAGCGGGGCAGGAGTGAGAAAGATGCTGAGAAGGAAGGAAAGCAGAGCTGCTGGATGTCAAGCAGCAAAGCGAAGTGCTGCAGAGGAATATGTAAGTCCTGGAGGTGGTCCTGCAAGAAACGATTCCGTTTTGACAAGGAGGATGGTGCAAGGTGGAGAACTATTATGTTTCCATCACGTTGATTTCAAAGCCTCCAGCAGACGTCAGTGAGCAGCAGCGCCCGGAGCGATTCCCACAGCCCCCGCGGGGCACAGGGACCCTTCGCTTCCCACCACTGTTTCCACTAGCAGCCCACGAGGACTTCACACACAAACTGCCTCTGCCATGTCGAGGATAGAGGAAGAACAGGTTGAAAATGCATTTTGTTTACGTGTGGGCAGCAAGACTAAGGGAAAAGATTTATTTAAGACGCCAGGAGCCAGGAGACGTTTGGAGCCCCTTTTTCTCCCCCTCCTCCATCCACTTTGCAGCAATCAGGCGTTTTCCCTCACAGCGTATCCTCTGACAAGAGCTCAGATTGCTTTTTTTTTGCCTCCCCCTCAACACCTCAGCACTTGAAACCCGGGGGGAGACCCAAGTCAAAGAGGAAGGCACCCTGGGTTTGGGTGCAGGGCTCTGCAGCCCTGCTGAGCTGCAAGGGCGTGAGCTGGTCTCCTGTCACACTGAGAGAAAGGACAGAGCGAGGCAGAGAAAAGAAGATCAAAAAGACTGAAAATTGGATCCATTTATTTTACTTCAACCTTCCCCAACAGCTGCTGGTTATTTACCATTATCTCTCCTTGCAGTGTTGGTGTTGAGCTGGACAACCCTCCGCAGGCTGCTAACAGCCTGTGATTATCAAGTAGCGCAGCTCTTGCTGCAAAAGCAGGCAGCACAACCAAGGTGCTTGGTGCCAGAGACACAGCCAGCCTCCCACAGGGAAAGAGGGGAGTAGAGGGGAGAAAAAACCATGCAACATGCTGAGATCCTGATGAATCCTCCTCCAACGGACCCCCAGCACCCAATTCAGAGCTATCCTGCTTAGGTATTCCCCCCTCTTGCCAAGGCAGAGCTGCTTCTCTGCTGCATGCCAAGGGGCACATTGCTCAGGTAAAGGGTATTGCTGCATATGTCAGCTAGCTCAGATGCTTTATTTGCCCAAGGTAGTATTTGTTTGGCCAGGGCAGGAGAGGGCACATGCAGCATCTTCTGTTTTATAAGGATATATTGCCCCTTGGGAGGAGTTTTAACTAGCTTGCACCATCAGCCGTGGAGGAAGGAGCACTGGGAATGACCTGCTGCAGTGAATTTCACAGTTAATCTATGATTTCCTAGTTAGCTTTCAACAGCAGGACAAGGCACTTCGCTGTTAACCCCAAGTTCCCAGAGACACGGAGGAGGAATCCAAACCCATTCCCATGAAAACCCCACTCCTGCCGAGCAGAAATGACAGACAGCTTGGATGGGTCCCCCTACAGAAATGTGCCCATCGCTTCCACCCGCCTGTGCTGGAGGCAGGTGATGTGGTTCAGCACAAACAAATTAGATTGGAGCAACGTGTGCCCCCAAAGCTGCAAGCTCAGGCACTGCAGAAGCATATCCAACCATATGAGTTAAGGGGGAGCAAAGACAAGGGGCTACTATTCACATCTGCCTTGGTCTTGTTTTCCAAGCTATCCCTCCAAATTAGCATAACACTCCTAAAGGCAGGCTTTTCCCTTGGGGATTGGTCCTGTATCTTAAACCAGATGCAAAGCATCCATGCTGAGCCCCTTCAGTGTTGCAACCCTGCCACCTTTAAGCCCCATTTACTGCAGTCTCAGAGGGCACACAGCTGCTCCAGCATCAACCCATCACCACCCCATCTATCTCAGGCAGGTCAATGCTCTGTCACCCTTCCTACCCATCCCCACAAAGCAGAGGGCTCCAGAGGGAGCTGCGGGTGCCATTCTGAGATTTATGGCCTCTTTATTTATTTATATTGATTTTTAAAACTCTTTCTAAAGGGGGAACCAAAGTGCACAATGACTCTCCTCATCCCTGGGGGCTAGACAGTGATTAGTGCTTAATGCATCTGCTATCGCTCATGCGGCTGGGGACGCCCAGGCACCATGCAGACATCCAAACTGGGGTGAAACTGGGTTGAACCCCCTTACCCGAGCAAGCCCCTGCTTTCTGAAGGCAAAAAAGCCAGCGTGGGACCACACCACCCCCATCCCCATGGCCTGCACAAGCTCTTAACTTCCCTTGCAGCTCCTGAAAGTCCCTCTGAAACCTTCCTCCTTAATCTTGAAGCTTAAGGAAGCTTAAAGTAATGTCTTTACAGCCCCGCTGTGGTTCAGAGTAAGTTGTTGCAATGATTAATTACCCTCTCTTCAAAAACTGGACACCACTTCTATTGTAAATGAGTCCAGCTTCACCTTCCAACACTGAGTCCTGATAGACTCTTTGCTGCTAGATTAAAGACCTGTCTATTTGCAGGCACTTCTCCCCCACAGACAAATATGCAGACCACAACCAAATCACCTCTTAACCTCCCTTTGATAAACTAAGCAGGCAGAGATGCTTCCCTTGCACTCCAAGGCAAGACTTACATGCTTCAAGTTACCTACATCTTTGTTTCAAACCAAGGTGGTTTCTTTCCTCCCATCCTCCTTTGAGAAACCCTCTCTGGAGCTGCATATAGCCCCTCTATAAAGGTCCTGTTCATACACACACCACCACCTCCAAGCACCCTCTATTCCTCACGTGTTCCCTGAGATGCTTGTTGCCCAAAGAATTCCTGTTTATATTGAAAGAATGACACAGGCTGAGGGAAAAGAAGGATTATTATTCCTGTTGTCTAGATGAAGGACCCAAAGCACAGAGATGAAGTGATTTGCCTAAGGTCATGCAGAGTTTGAGGAGCTGCCTGTGCCTATCCATGGCAATAGTTATTTAGCAATAAGAGTATTGATAGATGGCAATAAAGAATATGGTTCAGCTCCTGGACCTTGCTACTCTGATGATATTCCAGGCACCTATCTAGCCCTCGTTGTCCTGAAAACAGGATTCATCACAGAGGTATACAAGCGACCTGGGATGAGAGGCTGCTCATGGGGTTTTCCATCACAGGGAAGAAAGGAAAGACCCTGCTTGAGCACCTAGACGAAGGGAAAAGCCTGATCTCCCACCAGCTCCAGAGTGGCTGTCCCAACAGCCCCATCATCTAGAAACACACAGACCAAGGTCCAATAGCCACCTGAATCATAGAATGGTTTGGGTTGGAAGGGACATTAAAGCTCATCCAGCTCCATCCCCCTGCCACAGGCAGGGACACTTTCCACTAAGGCAGGTTGCTCCAAGCCCCATCCAACCCGGCCTTGAATCCTCCCTCCAAATGCACTGGCTGCAGTTTCTTGCCTGTCTGGTGCCACACAAAAGGCAGGGGGGGGACCTTTGACTATGTAAAGCCTTTGAAAAGCAGGTTGTGATTCTTCTTGTGCTCTTCAAAGCGGAGACAATCCTATTCCCATACACAAGCCCCCTGCAACCCTCCCTGACCACCCTGCTCCAACACAAACACCCATGATTTGCTTTCCCATCTTCCTGGTGACTCAGCGAAGCTGGAAAAGGGTTATTTTTCCCTTCCTATCTAACATCTTTCCCCCCCCACTAAAGCTTTCAGTGGCCAAACATGACAGGCAGCGGAGATGGCAGCCTGGGTGCTGAATTAGCAGCACTACATTCCACTCCTGGCAGGATACTTCCGATAGCCTCGGAGATTAACGCAGCCAACAGAAGCAATTCTGTTCTTCATGCTGCCAAGTACCCATGGCCAATACAGTTCTCCTCACTTCTCCTGACACAGTCCCACTTCATTCTCCTAAGCTGCCGATTAGGCAGTCAAAGGAGATCAGAAAACATCCTGATCATCCACGTCGCTTTGCTTACTCCTTGCTGACAAGCTGACATAGAGAGATCCCAGTTCAAAAGGAAACGGGCCAGCACAGCCCAGGAAAATCTCATTTTAATTCATTTGGGGTTGTTTTTTCTCTCCCCTTTTTGCCTTTTTTCTTCCCTTCTCCTTTTTTTCTGAGATGCAGGTGAATTCATTTTCATAAACTATCAGTTCCCATCAAATCCATCGCATCCATCTCCCTCTATACAATCCCTTCAGCAGAAGATCTCGCTCCCACTCTGCCTTCCACAGCTGTGTCAGAGCGAGCAGAAATACCAAGCGTGGGTGGCACTACGAGTTCCCAGCTCTCTCTAGATGTGAATATCACTGAGCTTAAACGTCCTCGCCGTTCCATCTAAAACATATGGCTTTAATGTATCACCAGTCACTTCCCATCAGGATCAAAGTTTAAATAGATCTGTGGATTAGGACAGGAACAGCAGGTGCTGCTCGTGGGTCCAGACCAAGGGAACCTGGCTCAGCAGCACAACAGGGTTGAGCTGGGATGAAGGGATGCTTCACAGCTGGAGCATAGCTGCGTGGAGATGGACAGAGGGACCGGTGTTTGGCAATGGGGTCAATCCAGCTGCTGCATCCCTCAGTCGCCATCCTTCCACAGATATAGTGCAACATCCCAAAGATGCTCACGTCCAGCTGGGAGCATCCACAGCAGCACAGGCTGATGCAGGCAACATCCCCCAGCTCCATACCCCAGCAGGACTGGGGAAAGGAAGGACACGGAGGAAGGTGGGAAGCCTGACTGCAAGAAGAGATAAAACCAGGTCTGCTACCACCTCCATTTTGCTGGTGCTCACAGCTTGCTCCTCCCAAAGAGGCCTCCTCATGCTCCTCTTTCATCTCACCCTTTTCCTTTTATTATCCTCTTTCCAGGCACAACCTTGCTCTCAAGAACTCGGTTTCTCTCCACTTTGTAGACAGCTCTTGCCCTTTCATCAGGGCCTCCAGGGGCTCGAACAAACGTCAGAGTCTTGCCCGTGGCTACGCTGGACCAGGCAACACCAGCAAGGCAAAAATCAAAGCAAGCAGAGGATGCTCAGGCTGTGGTTCTCACACACAACTCAAGCCCCAGCCCGCAGTGGGTGATGAACCACGGTGGGATCAACCAGACTGAAGTTGAGCAATGGACGTCTTGCACTCAGCCTTCAACTACAACAGCAAGTCCAGTTTCCTTCCTTCAAATGACGATTCCCCCAAGTGTTTAAGCTTCAACTCAATGATTGTACCAAAGTCTCCAGTGAATTAAAACTCCTTTTTAAGTGCTCAGCGATACCATTTGCTGAGTTACGTGGCTTAATTGAGAACAAGTTTTCTGCATGGATAGTGAGACATAATAAAAGAAACACAAAACAAACCAGACCTGGCTCCTTTCTGCTCTCTTTTTTCCCCGTTTTCCAAAACTAGGTTATTTATACTTTAATTAAAGCGAGCACAATGGAACTCCAGAAGTGAGTTTGGCCATGGAGCATTGTCTCAGCTTGGCTTGGAAGATAAACAAGCTCCAATACTCTCCATGTGGCCCTTCACAGAGGAAGGCAAGGCTCCCACTCACAATTCATCTTAAACCATCGCAAGATGATGCCCATTAGAGGGGAGAGGAGGGGTGTTAATGAGATGAAGTGTGAGAAGGAGGGGGAAAATGAATAAAAGCACCAGCATGAATAGCACATGATAGGCAAATGAAATAATGACTCTGCTCACCATTGTTACACCACCACAATCAATTCCATGTAATTCCTAAAGGCCAACCCGATTTCTTTCCTACTTGCTGCTTCTTTTTTCCCTCTTCCTCCCCCCCCTCCCCTTTTTTAAGTTCCTTTTTACAGTTTCAGAATTATGCTTTAATTAGCATAACATTTAAATTAGCGAATGGAATCTTAATTAGCTGAGGAAATCGACTTTTGTTGGAGTGCTTGCTAAAACAAATAAATCCTCTTCCTCTTTCAAGAGCCATTTGCTTATGGCACATTTAATAGCCCAGTGTACCATAAACAATTGGAGACAAGGAGAAGTAATTAAATTAGAAAACATGCCGACAGAAGTACCCCAGTCTGGCCTCCTGGAGCTACAAGAGGATAATGGAAAGCTTCCTCCAGCAGGAAAAGTGGCCACACTGGGTCTCTTCAACTGTTGTTTGCACAACTTCAGGCTCGGGTTCAATACTGGAGCTCCACAGGGTTTGAGCCCTCACCCAACACACTCAAACTCTCACGGGAAAGGGCTGTAGGAGGTTCAGCCAAAGAGAAAACCCCACAAATGGTGCTTTCTCTCATTGAAGAGCCTTGCTGGAGAGAAAGCCAATGGTGATGAAGGTCTGGGTGCAGTGGGGAAGAGTGGGAGAGGAGCCACAGGCTGCAAAGCCAAGATAAATCCCTACCAGAAACTTCCTCAGCTGCTCCTGAAGTTTCCTTCAGGAAAACAGCTAAGACACACGAGAATGAGGTTCTTGGTTTGATCTAGCTCTGCCCCGTGCCTGTTCCCTCTCTCCTGAGTAGGAAACATCTCCCCCAGCTTTAGCCACCTACAAGCTGGGCACCCAGCTTCACAACCAGCACCTGAACAAGGAATTCATCTCATCTACCCTGAAAACATATTTTCTGATAAGAACAATGCCCTCACTGGGAGGCTCCTCTCTTTCCTTGTGCCAAAAGAGTGTCAAGGCAGGTAGCTCTGGCTCCAGCAATCATATTTTGCTTTCCCCACACTACAAACATGACAAACTTTTCCCACTCCTAAAAAGTAGGGTCTTTCATTAATATTTAAATGCAAGTCTTGTGGATGAAAGAGGTAAGACAGGCAGCATGATGCAACACACACCCAAGGACCCCAGCAGTGGTTCTGGGCATCCTTGGGAGGATAAAGCGAAAAGAGGTGATCCTACCCCTCTACTCTGCTCTGGTGACACGCCATGTGCAGCACTGTGTGCAGGTCTGGTGTCCTCAGCATAAGGACATGGAGCTGTTGGATCAAGTCCAGAGGAGGCCATAAGGATGTTCAGGGGCTGGAGCACCTCCTGTATGGAGCCAGGCTGAGAACATTGGGGCTGTTCAGGCTGGAGAAGAGAAGCTGCGTGGAGATCTTGGAGCAGCTTCCAGTGTGTGAAGGGGGCTACAAGGATGCTGGAGAGGGGCTCTGCATCAGGGACTGTAGTGATAGGACAAGGGGTGATGGGTTCAAACTGAAACAGGGGAAGTTCAGACCGGAGATAAGGCAGAAGCTCTTCCCTGTGAGGGTGCTGAGGCGCTGGCACAGGGTGCCCAGAGAAGCTGTGGCTGCCCCATCCCTGGCAGTGTTCAAGGCCTTGTTGCAGGGGGCTTGGAGCAAGCTGCTCGAGTGGAAGGTGTCCATGCCCATGGCACAGGGTTGGACCTGAATGAGCTTTAAGGTCCCTTACAACACAAACCACTCTGAGATTCTGTGATTCTAAGAATAACAGTCTTAGATTTCCTGCTCTGCCAGCTTTTAAAGACAAGCAGCAATATTATTCTCGGTCTATAGAGGTGGGAAACAGCAAGATCTAAAGGAGGATGTTCTCATACATCTTCCTCTGCATTGCAGAGGACTGGAAGACCATTGCACCCCAAGCATCCTGTACTGAGAAGCAAAGCCCTGGGTGGCCCTACACGTGGGAATGCCTCTTTCCAGAGTCCCTGTTCTCCAACACAACCACAGCAGCTGAAGATGGAGAGTTTCCAGCAGCAGGGCTGCTCTATCCCGCTCTGGCCAGGCAACTGCTGAGAGCAATAAAAGTTTAATGGCTCCCAGTGGGTCGATTCAGAAAGAATGAAAACGCTATAAATCCAGCATAGTGCTTATGTGGAGCTTAAAAACAAACTGCTCCAATCACACTTAGCCAAGTCGTCCAGCCTTCACAGAAGACAGGGATGAAAATGAAAGATTTAACCTCAGTGATGCCTTGGGCAGCATTCAGGTTGGGCAGAACAAACCGAGTTTGGGCTCACTGCAAGCTTTTCTTGGCTTTTCTTTTACTTAGTGGGGTGGAAACTTGTGCACATGCATCCCTCACACAAGAACTCACGCTCAAAGGCATCACCAGGACTCACAAGGCAGATGAGCTGTGTGAAGCACGTAAAATCGAGCTAAACACTCCTGGTTTTCCAGGCAAATTAGCTGTGCTTAGAAGCCCCTCCTAAAAGCTTTCCTACATGGAAGCTTCCCCACGCAAAGTTATGCCATACCCACTGCCTCACTTCTCCTCTGGGTGCATTATAATAGCCAACGATTTTCAGTAACAGCCTCTTTCAAGGAAGATACTCTATTACAGGTCTAACCCAATCCCGGCTGCCACTCTCGCTTCATCTTATCTCTCTTTCTTCCCTGCTTCACTACACAGCTGCAGTCTATGGTGCCAGCTTCTTGGGAGGATGGGAAAAGCAGAATTCCTTGTATAATCACTGTCTCTGACAGCAAAAACGCCTTCAGAGCCGTGCTGCTCCAACCAAGGCAAAGGCACACCACTGACCTGTCCATCTTGTGTTCACTTGTTCTAATAAAGCAAGGGATGCAGATGGCTGCAAATTACAATAAGCTTCTGCTTTCTGGATGGGGAAAAGAGTTAGTTGGCAGGAAGAAGCCAAAAATCAGCTTTTTCCACCCACGTTCTCGTGTGTCATCCTCTGGGTTCACAAATTATTTCTCACTTCCAAGCAAGCTGTTCTGTCCTCAGCAGAAAGAGCCATTAGGTGGCAAGGGGAGGCCAAGAGCAGCACTTCACAAGTACACCAACACATATCTTTACCTGACCTCAGGGTCTGCAGATCCTCCAGATCTCTTGGAATCCCCATGGCATGAGCAGCACAACCCTTCCTCAGCCCATCAGATATTCCACCATGAACACCCAGGGAATTCAGGCTGTTTTCCATTTGAAACCTGGTCATAACCTCATCTTCATTTTCCCTTTCGCATGCATCCACCATCAACATTCACAGAGAGTTCAGCCAAAGCAACCCACACAGCCAGCTCCCATGAGATATCTGCTCTACCTGCAGTGCAGGGTTGAGGAGATAAACCAAGTGATCTTTGCTTTTAATCTCTGAGAGAGCATCTTCAATAGAAAGAGGGTGCTTGTTACTGCTGGGATAAGGACACCCATACCAAAGGCAGGCTACCCTCCAGCATCCCCCATCCACAGCATTTATTTGCACCCACAGACCAATAATGCTTCAGTTTTAACAGAAACCCTTGTTTAATCTTTTGATCCACCACTTCTAAAGGTCAGAAAGCTCCTGACATACCCTGCACATAGCCACATTGCACCACACAAATGCCAGCCAGCCAGCAGCATCTTGCCCCAGAGATTAATGGTTCATGTTGTAGCGATTTAATTAACAAAATTAGGTGTATATTACAGTCACAGAAGCTGAGCTGGCTTCAAACAAGCTGTGCCCTCATCCCAAATAACACTTTTCATAGATGTAAACACACACAGAACAAAAAAAAACAATAAAAACCCAATAAACCAACAAGAGACTCTCTTCTGGTAGAATACCAAATGATAACCAAATTACATATTGCAACCACTAAAACTTCCTCCTTAGGATACTCCCATCCCTAACCTGCTTTGCTGGGGTACGGGATGCTCAGGATACAGGATGGGATGCAGACACCAGCTAGGATGCTGCAGCAGAGCAAAACAAGCTGGAGTTGGAGGAGTGAGGTGTGTGATGGACAGCAAGGCAAACCCCTGCCCAATACCTTCATTCCTTCCACACCATAAAGCCATCTCTGCTATGTGTTTAATTCTTTAAGTAGCTTTCACCCTCCTGGAACTCAGACACCCCAAAAAGGCCCGGCTTCATCCTCTAGGCCATTATTTCAGCAGTATTTATAGCTTTCCAAGAACAAACAAACCTATCACACGGAAGCCTGTGCGTTAATGGCACAGCCTCGGGGTAGATGACTTTGGGGAAATCACTGCGGCAAGCGCTGAACGGTGATGGATGGGGAAGGAAAGAGGGGGAAAGGAAAACCAGCAGGCTGCAGAAACAGGGGGACAATTCTGTGGCTTGAGTAGAGTCACACCTCCTTGCTCCAGTGATAAATTTGCTCCATTAGGCCTATAAACCATACTTTGCCATCACCGCACTGCAAAGTAGGGGCTCACGCTCGGTAATGACCCTCTCAAGGCAAACACATGCCCAAAACAAACCCTTTCCAAAATGCCTAATAACTCCTTCTGCAGTCAAACCTGGGCTCAGGCTTTGGTGCTTCCTCCATGCACTGCAAACCTCCAGGTGACAAAAGGCTGATAAAACCCCTCTGCCACATCCCAGGCTGCACCAGCACTGGTGGGCTTCCCAGCACACAGCCCTTCAATGCTCAGCACAGTGTGTTCTTTACATGTATTTAATGAACAGCAAAGGGCTGGCATGGAGCTGATGGAAGTCGGCTCCTCTCTGACCACTCAGCTTCAGACAAGTGTTCCTATTCTCCCCAAGCTGCATCCCGAGGATTCTAAACCTGCTGTGCCTCACAGGCGAGCAGAGAGGATTAACGTGCCTTGAGGTCCACTGATGGAAAGATGCCGATTCACTCGGACACAAGCCCTGACTTCCTGTCTTAATCCTGGGCTGCAACAGGAGCATTACTTTGGGATCTCACCCCGGGTTACTAAAGCACTCCAGATGGTTTTGATGGGGAAGAGACATCCGTTGTGATACCCCAGCTGACATCTCAGCGTCTGCGGGAGCATCGCAGGGAAAATCAGATTCCCACCAGAGTGCTTGTGCAGCAAAGGGGGAACTCGGGAACTGAAGCAGAAAATCCTCCACAACTGCTCTAAACTAATAATTGCCCAAACACTGGCTGGTAGCAATAGGGAAACACAAAATGAAACCACAAAGCAATGCCTGGCTTTGAAACCCACTCTGCTCCTTGGCCCAGAGGCACCAGCTCTGCTGCTGCCCCAAGGAGGTGACCAAGCTGCGGGACACAGTGTCCAGCCATAAATGAAATGCCACCAGAGCCAGCTCACCCAGCCCAGGCACCCCATGGGCAAGTGAGATGACTTTGCTCCAGTCTCCAGTGCTTGCTCCCTGCAGTGCAGCCATCTGCCTCACCGTTCCTCCCATCCCTATTAACCTTTCCTTTCTCCGTGCTTTTGGATCGCCCCTTTCCACATGCTCTGCTCCCCTCTCCTCCCCTTGCCATGGCAGCACAGATCCTGTGTATGGTTCAAGGTTATTTACAGGCATTGCCCTCTTCTTTGCAGCTCGCTATCAGCATTCCAGAGGGGGGGAAGCCAACCAGAGCCTGCCTCCAAGTACAAAGCCACCTCGTGCACACTGGTAAGAGGCAAGAGAGCTGGGTGAGAGAAGCAGAACTTGCTTTTCCTCTAAGAAGGAAACCTCTAAGGAGGTGCTGCAGGATGCTCCCTACCCCAAGCTGAGGCTGGATTCCAGGAAGCATCCCACTTCCCAAGGTGCAGCCCACTTGGGATGGGAAGGAGAGGCTGCCACCCTCCATCCGCGTCCTGCACAGACCTGGGGAAAGAGATGTCACCGTGGTGATGAGAGAGCAGATAGTGTAGCCGTGAGCAACAGAGGCAGGGTAAGCTCCTAGTGGAGACCAGATGAAGGGGGGAGCTGGTACTGGGAGCAGGCAGGCTGCCCTGGAGGCGGGAGCAGGCGGTCACGGCAGCCTAACCTTCAATCACTGCAAGGCAGTGGTGCTTGGCTGCAAGCAGAATAAAGAGAGATCACTGCGGCCTTTTAAAGAGCAATATCATCTCGTGTTATTACCATCCAGAGCAGCAGACAGAGAGGCTCGGCACAGCAGGAGGGCTTAGGAGGAGTTTGGCTGCTCTGGAAAGCTTTTTGAACCACGTTGGCAGAGCATCCCTCTGCGTCCTTCCCTGCCAACCAGGGAATGGTTTTCCATAGGTGAAGCTAATGAGGCTGATCATCCACCGATGCTGCTTGGCAAAATGCTGTGGAGCTTTTGCTCATGGACAAGACCAGAGAGCCTTACCCCAGACCTTCATTATCATTCTGGGTTTTGATGACTTTGGTTTCTCCCTCTGCATCAGCTAGTCCCTCGTGCCAGCTCCTGCCAGCACAGATGATAGCACAGACTCCACAAAGAGAGGAAAATAATAACTAGGACCAAAATGACTTGGAAGAGCAGTGCCAGAGCCACATTTTCTTTCTCTCCTTCCCAAGGGAGATGAACAAGGACTTTTTAGGGGATCACTAGCATGTGGAACGGATAAGATGCTTTTCTAGCAAAGAAACCCTGCCTGGATGGCTGCAGATGGAAGTGGAAGGCAAGCACATCACTTAAAAAGGCACCTTGGTGTTAGAAGGCACTATTTGGGTTAACCTAAGCTGACCTCCAGCCAAGAGCTCCTGTTCAAGCCAAGCTCTCCCAGTGTGTCCACCTGCTGTGAAACCTTCTCAGCCACTTATTTTTGGCCATCAGCAATAACACTGACTCGTGATGCTTTCTCTGCTACAGTAATGGAAGTCACAGCAAAGCTCCTGGAAGATTTTTGCCTTCGTTTCTATATGACACTTTCCCCTTTGAGAAGACCTTTATAGGTTTGGAGGAGTCCACACTTGAACATACAGCTCTGAACACTACAGTCCCCTTGGGTGAGGGACCAGCTGCCTGGCAGTCAGGTATCCAGCACCGACCCTCATTTTGTGGTCTCCTACCTTCCACTGCAGCCCAAATGAAGACTAATGATGACAGTCCCACCCCTCCACCGCATGCAAGAGCATCTTCTCCTTGAAGTGAACTATGAAGATGAAGAAGGCAATAACCTTTAAAACTCAGCTTCCTCTGCAAATCAAACCCATGTCTGACCCTGTGGCAAGAGAACAGCTCAATTGATGATAAGGAAAACAGCAGAGCAGACAAATTTAGCTCGACTGGATTATGGGAGACCAACGCTCCCCAGGTTCTCCATCGAAGGCTCGTCAGGAGTCTGCAGCGAGCTGTTCTAAGAAGAGGCAATAATTGAATTTGTTTTCATTTAATTTGAAGGCCCTTTAATTAAAAGCCAAGCTCGTGTGTGCAGAGAGATAAAGCTGAGCACGTGGACACCAGGGGTAATTTGGGTGCTGAACGCCATAATTAATTGTCAACGTGGAGGTCAGGAGATGGGCTCCATCTCCCCGCAATCAGTGCAGCACCCTGGCACCCCCAGCCAACCAGCATGGGCTCGGCAGCGTTGGGAACGCTTAAGTGATTTTTGAAGCTTTAATAGCAATTATAGAGCAGCGTGGAGGTTAATTTGCAGAGTTCATTAATCAGAGAAATAAACACGTCAGCAGAGAGGGGAAGCAGAGGAGCCCGACTCGGAGATGGAGTAAGGCTGACCTCGGCACAGATGTTAACCAGGGAACTGGGGACAGTGGTTGGCATTCTCAGCCCTGGCTCTTCAAACCCTCAGCTACTCACCCTGGGGCTCCTGCTAGCCAGAGCTAAATATTGCTCAGCTCCACATGGTGTTAACTGGATAACAAGACCATATCGCTCTCTAGCTGGTAACTCTGGTCCTCTTGCTCCTCCTATTTCCATGTAATCTCAGCTTCTCATAGACCAGTTTGGGTCGGAAGGGACCTTAAAGCTCATCCAGTTCCAACCCCCTGCCATGGGCAGAGACACCCTCCATTGGGCCAGGTTGCTCCAAGCCCCATTAGTCTGGCCTTGAGTACAGCCAGGGATGGGGCAGCCACAGCTTCTCTGGGCACCCTGTGCCAGCGCCTCAGCACCCTCACAGGGAAGAGCTTTTCCCTTATATCTAACCTGAACTTCCCCATTTGAACCCTGTAGTGTTCGTTTCGGCTCCATGCTTTCATGGGATGTTTCTGGAGGGGCTCCTCCTGTACCTGCTGCTGGGGAAGCAGCAGGAAGGGAGGTGCTGAGGATGCACACACATGGAAAGGCGGCTTAAGGGAGTGGAGCACCGATAGCTTTCTCTCAGCCTGGTAATTGCTCCCTGGAGAAAGGCTGTACATTGCACTGATTTTTCCTTCCCTCCTTCCTTCCCCACGGGCTATTTCAGGAACTAGTTTCTGAGGCTGGTTTTAAAGCGATGGATGTACTCCCATGGAAGACTTGTGCTTCCAAGGCAATGGGTAAAAAGAGTCCAAACCCACAAGGACCTGGGAGTGCACCTCAGCCAATAAAGAGGCAAAGAACCAGCGGGAGATGCAAGGAAGCCCCAACTAGCCTCTATACACCAGAGAGGAATCAATAGCCAGCACACACACACACACGTCACTGCTGTCTTCTGCCCTTCCTGCTCTTAGCAGGAGACCTGTAACATTACCGAGGAGCAGCCTAATGCATCTCCTCTGTGCTCACCTCCTCCTCTTCGCCCCCCCCCACCTTCACTAACTCCAAGTCTGGGGACTCAGCCAGGATCACTGTTAACTTTGCTGCCTGCTCGAAGTGTGCTTAATTAAACATTTTAATTAAACATCTACAAGAGTGATTGCCCCTGTCATCCGCACAAGGGAAGGCTAATAGAGTCCCTTTTATCCGGTCCAGCGACGTGCTGCTGGGCACCAGTCTTGGGTGTCTGTAAGGAACTGGGTCCTTACCTACACCTGAGCAGGGTGTAAACGCTGGAAGCTTGGGCATAGAGACAGGAGGATGCAAACACCCCAAGGGTGGCATCACTTGTTGGATCTTGTTTCTTCAATGCATTTCAACCTCAGACCTTTGGGAAGACCTTCAAGAAACTGCTTCCAACCTCAGAATAGGGAGTGGTATATGTCAAACCCACCTAGCACCAGCTCCCTCCGTCCTCCCTTTTCCTCCTCTTCCTCCCTCTCCAAGCGCCGACACAGAGCACCCTCTTAGTGCTCACCCTGATTGCAAGTGAAGCGTTTGAGCTGGGTTTCAGAAGTTTTCTCCCTTGGTGCCCGTCAAGAACAAACAAAGGATTTGTTTCTGGGGGGGAGTAAAAAATTCATCAAAATCAAAGCAAATCAGGAGCCAAAGCGCACAGATCTGAGTTTGAGGAAGCAGGGAGAGAGCACACTTGGAAACTTTTTGATCAGAGCCTCAACTCCTAACAGAGAAAATGCATCCATAATTTATAGAAAATAATTTATAATTTAGCTGGAAGTTCATCAGCTTCCTCTGACAAACAAGATTTGCTGTAATTCCCAAGAAGCGCAACAACACTGTTGAAGGCTTCTGCTTCCAGAGCTTGGGAATTGGAAATGATGTGCCAGGGACACCCATCCCGGCTCCCTTAAGTCCCCCAGAGATGCTCCTGCATCTCAGAGTCCCCTTCCCTCTACAAGAGCTTTAAAGACCCCAAAGCATCCAATCCCTCCAGCGTAACCATGCTCTGGTGGGTACCAGCACCTCCCTATGCTCCATCCAGCACCAAACCCCAGCTCTGCAAGGTGAACAGCAGCAGGCAGGGCAGAACTGTGCAGCTCTGAACCCTCCTGCTGCACTCTTTATCCAGGAAGATTATGAGGTTTACTGCTGCTTCTCCATTACCTTAAATAAAGCAGCCTTTCAAAATTGCTTCAGACATATTAGATCATGTACTTTTTACACTTCCAGAGACAGTGGTTATACCATCTTTTTTAACAACACTGGGCAGAATCTATTTTCTTCTTCCACTGAGCTGAAAAATACTGTTTTCTCGAGGAAGAAGAAAAAGGAGGAGGCAAAAAAAAAGCTATTGATTTTGTTTAGGGTCAGAATAAAATATCATTGGAGTGGGTGTTGAAATCCTCAGCCACAAATTATCTCCAAAGTGACAGTTTGGGCTGGGAAGATTTTTTTCTTGTGCAATAAGACAAAACAAAAGAAACATTGTGTTGTTCTCCTCTAGGTTTCCACCAGCTCCAGCTGAGTGTATTTAGCATTTCAATCTATTCTCTTCCCATTCCCATCCCTGCTGGAGGTGATGCGCAGCCAGGGGCTGTGCTATGGGGTAAGGAGACATGCTCAGGGGATGAGATCTGGAGGAACAAGGCTCAAAACCACGAGTGGAACAGCATTTCCCTCCTCCTATGGCTTTCTGTTGGACCCCGGGCTACATCCTGGCCCTCTGCCATGCAGGAGAGGTGATGGTCCCTAGCACACCACAACACAGCATCCCTCCGGCCAGGCCAAGTATTCATCCCACTGCTTTTGAAGGCAAAATACCCCTAAGAGCCCCAGAGCTCGAAGTAAAGTTTCACTTCTCCAAAGAGTCAAGAAAATTAACTCCCATTTATATGCATAAGCCACTTCCCTCTAATCTCTCCACCCATCTCTGCTCTTCTGCTGCTACAAGAGATTGAGTATTGGCTTTAAATACAATCATTTCTTTATAAATAAAGAACAGGCAACACTTCTGAAAGGGAAACCAGATGTCTACGTCCCTCTTCTGTGCTTCCTGCTCCTCAGCATTGTGTGCAGGAGATAGGAACACGCCACTAGAATGAAGAGATTTGCAGGTCCCTGCCTTCCTCTCTCAATCTTATTTGGTTTTATTTAGATTTATGCAAATGGAAGAAGGGGTCATCTATCCATATGCTCTCAATGCCCTTGATGTAACTTTAAAATGCAGACAAAAATGTCCTGTGCATTGCAGTGGAATTCACTACCATGCGCCACCAGGAAAGCAGGGAACAGAAAAGCCACATTCCTCCAATGCTTCCACCTCTCCCCTGGCAAGCACCTGCACACACACGTCTATTTTAGCCTCCATCAGCTCTTTCCCTTCCCCATCACCATCTGTTTTCCCCAAACATCTGCTCAACACCTGTCCTTACCACTCACTCCATCCAGAATCTGCTCCTGCCCTCCCATGCAGCAGGCAGAAGGAACATTCACCCCATCAGATCAGTACTGCATTCTTCTGATCACGATGAGCTTAGAAGCCTCTTAGTTTCAAGGAGCCAGCATCAAGGAGAAATAACTAAAGGGCTGGCAAAGCATCACTACGCAGACCTCATGGGGCTGCTAAACTGGTCTCATGATGCTACCACGGTCAAAGCAGTTCAAGGTATCCCCAAGCACACAGAGGCTATTGTGACATGCCAGGATGGTCTGGAACACGGGTGGCCACGCTTGAGCCTCCAGCCAGCCCGTGTGGGGCAGGAAAAACATGTCCATGATTCAAGCTACAGCACAGGGATGTCAGCTTTTAACTCCTGCACCTCCTGGAGCCACCCTTCAACCAGGAGCCCAGCTGCCTGCTGCTGGTTCCTGCCTCCAAGATGGATTTCTCTGCAGCAGCTCTTCACGGTTCCCGGCCATCTCCCCTTGGGAACATGCGCAAAGAGTGAACTAATGAGTCTATTAGACTTAATTAAGCTAATGTGAAATTATTTACTTAATCTGGGAAGATCTTATGATGGCAAGAAATCCCTATGGGAAAAAAAGCATACAGCTGCCTCGCACGGTCTATTGCAGAGCTCACAAGCAAGATGCTTGACGGCATGGCAGGGATGGGATGGACCAGAGAGTCCTGCAACTGCCTTTGGACCCCATCAGCAAATCCATTCAGGTCTAGAAACTGGGGAGGGAAAGCTTTCAGGAGTGGTCAGTCCTTCTTCTGTCTCCTATGGACAACGAGCATCCCTCATCCTCCATCACCTGCAGCCAGGAGCAGGAGCACATGGAGCCAAGGCTGCAGAAGGGAAAAGGGATTTTGCAGGCCTTTTTTTTCCTTCCCCTTCACGTAAAAAAGCTTAACACTTGCTCTGAATTCTTAATACAACTGAGTTCCTTTTACCACTTATTTTGTTTTGTCATGCACTACATACAATTACACATCTCTAATCCGCAAATCCTCCCCTGACACCACAACACGTGCCAAGCCCTTACTTGCTGCAGCCTTTCCAGATGAGCTCACATCACAGGCACTGGGTTGCCCTTCCATCACCCACAGCCTTGGTGCTCCAAACCTGGATGTTCCCCATCCCCAAGGACCAGTGCTTGCAACGGTGATGCTCCATTTCTTGCCCTGCATAGAGAAGGGGTCTCCATTCCTGGCATCACAACCAGGAGCCCTTGCTGGCACCAAGTCCTGGAGAAGGAGCTTCCCTCCCTCCCTCCCTCCCGGTTTCAAGGAGCTCAGCTCAGCATCTCTGAGACGGAAATCACATTTCCTAAATCTCCCACAGTGAATCAACTCACCAGTCAGATATTAGCTCAGCAAAAAACTGGCAGGCAAATGATCTCATTAATAATCAGCACTATCAGGAGTTTCCGTTTTTTCCCAGTCAGCCAAATAGGCAGCAAACCAGGAACAGGATGGAGTTATCACCCCAAGGTCAGACAACGGCAGCACTGCTCCCAGTTCACCTCATCGTGCCATCCGCAAAGGGACACCAAAGCCTTGGTGGCCCTTATGATGCTCAGACTCCCCAGCTCAGCCCCTGCTTCTCCATCCACAGGCATCTGCATCCATCAAACGCAGGGAAAGAACAATTAAAAGCTCCCCCAGTGCACTGGTTGATGCTCAACCCCCAGCCAAGCCCTGGAGGGGACCAAGGTCTTCCTTGCATGTGGGTGCTGCAACACCCAGGGGAATGGGGCCAGTGAGAGCCTTTTACAAGGCTATAAATGGCCAAGGAGGGTGCAAGCAAGGGGGTGAGTTCCTTCCCCTCATGCATAAAGCTTCGTTGCAAACTCAGACCCCCCCCTGACCCCAGTCAGGAAAAGGAGGAGGAAATAAGAGAGCCATCAATACCCAGAGCCCAGCACCAAAATCCAGCCTTTGCCTTGGAAAGTGTAATTTATTCAAGCTGCTTTATTATTGCAGAGCCCAGCATAGACAGGGATTATGGCAGGGTCACAGCTGGAGCAATAACAATATTAAGGCTCTACAACAGTAAAGTTGGGGAAGTATCTCATGTGAATGCAGCAGCAAGATGCCTTTCTCCAAGCCCAAGTGTCTGAAAGCAAGGAAGAGCATCCCAAACTCAACGCCAAAGCGGCATCCAAGGCAACTTTAGGGGGAGCAATGGGGATGGAGACTTCACGTACCCTCTATGAACCCCATTAGGCATATGTTGAGGAAAGGGTGTCTGTATATTAGATTTTAATTAAGTAGTGTTAATTATAATCTATGAGATGTGCTTACTGCTTATCTGATAATTATGAGAAAGCCAATTTGGCTGCTGGCTTGTGACTAATTAAGTGGAATTAGTAATGATAATTATAGATTTAATTTTTGTTTGCCTTTATTGGCATTGGGGGGAAAGAGGCTGCGAGGGATGGGAAAAGCCATGGGAAAAGGTCACAGCATCAGGGACACAGCCTGAGGGATCCCTTGGATTTCAGAGCAAAAGTGGTGGGGAATACCCAATTTGGGCTGGAAAAGGATGTTTTATGGGACGTGTGTGATGAAAACCAACTTTGGTTAAAAGGCATCAGTTCCATGGAGAGATTGGGCTGGTTTTGTGCATGGGATGCTGGAGTCTTGAAAGAAAAACTTGGAAATCTGGGCAACCCACAGAGGAAATTCCTTGGGGATCTCTCCCTTTCTTTCCACGCTCACCACAACCCCGACTCCTGCTCCCAACCTCTTTTTCCTGCTAGAAAAAGGTGATTTTCGAATGCTTCTGATTTCTATTCCCACTGTATATAAAATCAACATCAAAACCTGCTCAGACCCTGGGAATGGGATTTGCACATTCTTCACCATGCCCACAGGTTGCTCTTGTCCTGGAAGCTGGCCTTTTCTCCCCTCTTTGTGGTCACACAGTGCTAAAGCAGCCCAAAACTTCTTAGGATAAAAAAGTTTCTGTAAAAGGCAAAGAATTCAAACGCAAGGACAAAAATAACATCAATATATTGCAGCGGGGGCTCCTCCTGCAGGGCTGAACAGCAGCTTGATGCCCAGGATCAGAGTTCTCCTGGGAAAAGCCACGGATAAAGGGCCAAACTATGGAGCTGCTCCATTCACTTCCCATACGAGCCGGGGATGCTCTGCCCAGCTCCTTCCCACCAACTGCATTTCTAATCTCCAGCACTGAGCTAAATAATACATGACAACCTCAGGTATAAATTACAGGCAGGAGACAATGTGGGTTGAATGCATTAAAGCAGCAGCTCTGCTGCAGCCTGATTCATTGGCAAGACCCCGCTGCACATAGCAGGGGTCCCCAGGTCATGGTGGGGTGAGGAGGGCTCAGCGCAGGGCTCAGCTCCAAGGAAAGAGCCTGACCTGACTGTAAAGAGGCTTTTTTTCATCCCAAACCATAGCATTCCCGGGAAAGCAGCCTTGGGAAGCGGCTGTGAGGCTGAAGCACTCCTCTTTGCATGCTGTTGGTGACCAAAATAGCTGCTTCACCTCACTGCTGCACAGCTAAATCTGGTCCCCAGCCCTGCGGATAAAGGAAGGCAGCAAAAGGCCATTAGCCAGATCTCTAATGTCACATCAGCAAAGCCTCAGCACAGCAGGCAGGGACGCAGCCCTCAGTCCTCCTGAGGATGAGGATGGAGGTGATGCTGCTTTCTGCCGGGCTGTGGGAGGAAGCAGGCGTGAGACAAACCCCACGTCCTGGCCACTTGTGAGCATTAAAGATGATTTGCCAGACAGGCTATTGCAGCGAGCTCTGTGGGGGCTGCTTAGGAGAAGCAGCACAAGAGATTTAATGACAGCAAACTCGCAATTCCCTTCTTTTTATTAGATTTCCTTCATTTCATCAGCACCTTCAAAATCGGCTTGTTTAAAAAGGGAGAAATTCCCCAGGAGCGACAGTGCTCAGGCAAAATCAAGCAGCCAACATGAGCCTGAAGTAACCAAAGCACATGCTTGGATGGACCAAATCTTATTTCATTCCTGATGATGCTTGGGGTTTGTGTGGCCACACACATCCCTTCAAACTCCCTCCTGGAGCAGTGATCCAGCAGCACATCAGGATCCATTATAACAGCATCACATTCAAGTGCATTTGCTGAATCATTCATTCAGGCTCCTGTACTTAATTTCTCCACAATACATTGAATACTTTCCCTTCCTGTCCTAAAGGGCAGTGGGATTCATTAGGAGGAGGGTGCAAATGCCTTCAGCTTTGACCTCATGCTCAGCTCTGCATGGAAATCCTCCATTTGGCTTCCCCTGGTGAGCACCAAAGGTAAGAGATGGCACTGTCCGCCCCAAGAGAGAGAAATAATGGGTTAGAGATGACCCAGCTCCACTCTGGTATCTCTTGTTGAACACTTCTACCTGTGCTTGGCAAAGGATGAACTGCTGTTTGCTTACCTAGTCCCTCTGAAAAGAGAGAAAAGGGATTTTAATGAGAATAATGCTTCCTAAGATGAGGTATGCTGCTGGATAAGAAAAAGACAAGGCAGAAGCCAGGAGCTGGTAAGAGCTACAGCTTGTAATTTCATTGCACATTCTCTCCTCAATAAATGGGTTTCAGTCAGGGCATCTTTCCCATCCGACCCAAAAAAGACCTGAAGGGCAAGTTGATTGCTCTCTGAGCACTAGGAACATTAAGAGAGAAGGCAGAGGAGAAGGGTTTGCAGCAGCTCAGGCTGCTCCCCATCACGGCCACTGGCAGCCTATCACTCCTGCTACGGGGCTTGACAGCGAGTGGGATCATCCTCGCAGGGCTGACTTTAACCCATATGAGAACAGCACGTGGCACTTCCCCGCAAGGATCTCCTGGGACAAACTGCCCTCATGCAGCTCCTGCCACCCCTCACACCTTATTGTGCATCCTCTTCTTCCTCCCTAAGCACCAAACTCCCCCTTCATCCTTCCTAAATCCCTACACCCAGTCGTGACAATGCTCAGGCATCCATCCCCTGAGCTAAACCATCTCCCTCCCACTGTAGAGCCTCTTGGTGCACCCATCCCTAAATCCCTGCCTCTCCTCCCTGAGAGGTCAGGGATGAGTGAAAATCCCTGTGGGAAGCAGTGCCAGACGTGGGATGAAACACAAACCCTGCTTGGTAAGATCAGCACTGCCATAGGGATGCCTTGGTTGATGGCACTGCTGCCATCGCCTACCCTAAACCAGCCATAGGATGCAGCTAGCTAAGCCCACATTCAGCATCAAACCCCAAAGCTAGAGCACAAGGCTGAGCACAAGGGATGGCACACGTGTCCTAAAGGCAGAAAGGGAAGGAACAGGCAGCACCAGCACGTCCAGAGGCAGCAATGACAGGCAGCAGACAGGGCAGGTCGGCACCATCACAGCAGCACTGCCCATGCCCAGGGAGATGGGGTCAGGGTACCTGGTTTTGCTTATCAAGCCATAAGGAAATCACCTGCAGACACAGCAGCACGTCCCTTGAAGAGAGCTGCCTCCACATCCCCCTGCAAGAGGCTGGTGTCTTCGAAGGAGAAGGCTATCAGCTCCAAACAGCCGAGACCTTTAGCTCAAATCCATTAATCCTCTTTATTAAACCCAGGTCACCTCTGAGTCCTGGCAAATTAACCAGCGTCTCCCCATTGCAAGTACATCAAGAGGAAACGCGCTGTAATTTTCATGGACCAGGGCTCCGGGGTCAGAGGGCTTCCCAGGCTCCATTCCCTGCCTTTGTCAATTTAAAAGGGAACATCAGCTTGTGCTTGTATAAATTACAAGAGAGGAAGAGCTGGGGCCCAGGGATGTCACAGGGCAAGCCGCTGGCTGCATCCGTGCCAGTGGCTCCTTTCCTGCCCAAGGATGGGAGCAGGCCACAAGCACTGAGTTCCCCAGGGAAGAAAATGGGGTTGAGGACATCCTCCAAACAGCTGGGGTACCACGCTGGGCATCCTCCAAGGCTACCTTGGCCATGTGCCTTCCTGCTGCTGCTAATAAATGGCACATCCCCGGTGCCAGCCCAGCTGGGGAGTGAAAGAGAGACTGGGAGGGCTTTGCTCCAGCTCAGAAGTGGGTGGAAAATTGTCCCCTTGTTGCTTGAAATGTCACCATTTGAAACATCTCCCCCTTTCTGTGCTACCCTGTCGGAGCCACTCGGCTCCGAGTGCTCCCCAAGCCATCACGGCTCTATTGCTGAAGAGCCAAGGACATTTAAGCTGGGCTGGGGAAGACCTGGGGCCAAATCCCTTCTAAATTATACATCCCATAGAAGAGCTCCAAAAGAGAAAGCCAAGCCCGGCCATGGCAAGAAACACTTTGTGTGGGCTGAAGGATAAGGGCAGAGCAGGGATGGGAGGTCACAGCAGATGGATCTCCTCCTGCTCCTAGAAACAGCATCCTCAAGACAAGCAAACTTTCCAGAGCTAAAGAAAGAGTGTTCATAGATTCTGTGAGCGCAGAAATAGACATTTCTCAATGGCAAGGCCAAAAAAAGGAAAGGGAAAATTTCCAAGTGGCTCTGTAAGAGCTATAAGCATCACATCTATTGCCACGCAGCTTCCCAGCACACCCTCCAGCCATAGCTCTTCCACGGGGCTATAAATCCATCCTGGCTTAAGTTACGCTGGTTTTACACCAGCTTAAACCAGCAGAGATTGAGCTAAGGAGCCGTGATCCAAACACCAGGATGCTCTCCCTTCTCTCAGTCCTACAGCACATAGGGTTTTCCACATGGCTTTGAGTTAGAGGTAGGATTAAACTCCCAGCATCTGCAATCTCCTGGCCATCAGCTTGTATCGCAGCTTTAGGTTTTTATTAAAAACACCATTCCTTGCTGCATTTAATCACTGCAGGGTCATTCCAGTGACAGTTGTCAGCATCCAAGACAAGGCATCAGAGGAGCAGAGCCCTGTCCCGCTGTCCAGATAAAAGGAGGAGATGCTGGCTTTCATTTCCTTGTTTTCAATCGAGAGGTGCCCACCTCGGTGTGCGCATTAAGGTGTGGGTGAGCTGATGTCAGCCCCCCATGGGCTGAGATGAGAAGCTGCCGCTCACTCTGCTCATCAGAAGCCTTGAGGAGAGAAATTGCATCGTTCTCCCTGTGGTCCTCTGCCCACCTTGAACCAATTTCTGCTCCTTTTAATTCAATTCAGCTCCTCCTGACCTTGGCGGGCTGGAGTTGCAGAGTTTCTCTCAACAGATAGCACCAATTACAGAGGTGTGAAAGTGGAAGGCTTTCAATTCGGAGAACAAACCCAAGGAACTGGGACTTTATTGAACTGAGAAACAGGGGGTGGGAAAGGGGGGAGCAGGCAGGGCTACAGGCTCAGGAATACTGCCTGTGCTCCCTCTAGAAACTACAGTGACACAGGGGCCGGGGAGCTGAGAGACAGGTTCAGGTGCACAGGGCCGATGGTATCAGGGGACCAGGGATGCAAAACGCACCTGCATCCCTGGCATCGCTCCTCGCTTGTTAGCAACCACGAGCTTCCACGCGCACCCCCCTATGGGCTGATTTCAGAGCCCCCTAAATCAGATCTGACACAAACCGAGTTTGTTTCCCCTCTGTGGATCCAGGTTGGATTCAGCCTGCAGCATCTGCGTCACGATCCGGACCCATAGGCACGGCAGCATCTCCATCCACACCACGGCTTTAAACTGAGACTGCTTTTTGTCCACCCACAAAGCTATTCCCAGCCAAAGACTGTGGGCCAAGCCTCTGGAACACCAGCAGGAGCCTGGATAGATCTGGGTAGGAGGGCTCTGGCAGGATCGCTTTAGCTGACTGCCTCGGCAGAGAGATCAACACGCAGATGGGCTTTATAAAAGCTGCCTTCCTACTGCACAGTACAACCTGTGATGATCAGAGAGTCCCAGACAAAAGCAGGGGATTGTTCAGTTCATGGGAAGGAAGCAGAGACAAGCACCTCCCCGGGCTGAGCTCACTGAAGCTCTTTGTCCAACACGCTCCAATGCTAAAAAACCCCTAAAACTAAAGCAAGAAGTCCTACGATAGAAACCAGCAATACTCTCACATGGAGTAATGGTGCTCACTATGTTCCCCCATCATCTCTGGATATTCCAGGTATTTCACAGGCTGGAATTATGCAAGAAAGCCTCCCCAGACTTGAAAACATCCCTCTCCGATCCTGTCTGACCATCCCCATCAGCACAATGCCCATGTGCCAACCAAGCCCAGGGTCTCCCTTCAATCCGGATGTGACTCTTCCCCAACTAGGACAACCTCATAGAACGGTTTGGGTTGGAAAGGACCTTAAAGATCATCCAGTTCCAATCCCCTGCCATGAGCAGGGACACTTTCTAGGAGACCAGGTTGCCCAAATAATGGAATACGGAGCCTGATAAAGGCCAGAAGTGTGTATTTGGAGGAGAATCCAGATAAATTCTCTTCTCAGCTACTAACCACTGAATTTAGAGCACCACCAACTGCTGGACTCCTTTCTATACTTGTGACTTGCAGTATCAGATGCTTAAAAAGCATCTTGACCACCTCAGACCCCACCTTCCACAAAGCTCTGCCTTCCAGGCCCCAAAGAGCAATTCAGGCTCCTCCCTGCCTGAATTTTGGGTAACCACCCACCTGAGCAGGCTCAGCATCCTGCTTTGAAAACATCCTCCCAAACCTTAGTGCTGGGGGGCCACCAAAATAATGTAGTGGTTTGTTTGGGCCTCTCACGAATGCCACGACTGAGGAGGACTCTCAATAGCCAGTGCACAGCACTTCTTGTACCTCCAAGCCAAGATGTGACCGCAGCTTTCCCCAATGCCTGCCCATAAATCCTCCAACCCAGTAAACAGCCAAATTATAGCTCCCCACCATTGCTTAGCTACTTCTGACACTAATTGCTCTGTGGAGTGTGTGCAACTGGCAATACCTTATTAAAAGTGAAATATATTATACTGTCCACTCATTGCTACTTTATAAAGATAAAGACTCCTGGCAAAGGCATCGACTTGCAACCTCAGAGCAGCCCTTGGATGCTGTGGTGTACAGAAGAGAGGCATAGAACCATGGAATGGTTTGGGTTGGAAGGGACAGTTCCAACTGCCTAAGAGCTCATCTCAATCTCCCCTCTGGCAGGTTAAAGCCATTCCCCCTTGTCCTGTCCCTACATCCCTTGTCCAAAGCCCCTCTCCAGGTTTCTCATGTGCTCTCCGTTAGATTACAAAGAGCATTTCCATTTGGAGTCCAAGGCTTGAGTGAAGAGCGTGCTTGAGAATTTCCTCTCTGCTCATCTCCTGGTTTCCACTCAGGGGTCATCTCTCAGACCCTGGGTGAAGCCAGGCAGAGAAAGACAAGGGGATCAAGCACACACTGCCCTCCTGACAGCTTCAAGATGAGCAGAGGATGCCCCTCGACTCACAAAGCCAGACTAATTCTCTTGCTAATCATGACTTCCCATCTTCCTACCTCCAAACATTGCTGCCTGAAGCGTGGTACAGCCTCTCCTGGTGATGACGCTAACCAGAGCATCAGTTGCTCCAATGGTCACGTAAGCACAAACCCAAGAGCATTGTGATGCTCCAGCTCTGTGTCAGCCCAGCACAGGGATCTTAGAATCCCAGCCTGGTTTGGGTTGGAAGGGACCTTAAAGCTCATCCAGCTCCAATCCCCTGCCACAGGTAGGGATACCTTCCACTGGAGCAGGCTGCTCCAAGCCCCGTCCAGCCTTTTAGGAGCCCATGTATTGATCTCCCAGTCTTTCTCCCGTGTTTCTCAAAAGAGGAAGCCAAAACTCAGTGTTTCACATGATAACAAGTGCAGAATCCTCCACTTCAAACACAGAGCTACAACAAGGACACGTCTTTTAACACGTGTCTCTGCACATACCTCGGGCAAGTCATTTTCCCTCTTCATTCCTTGGCTTCCCTGTCTGCGAAAACAGGGACAACATTTCTCTTCTCCGTGTTAAGATCTGCTAGAAACAGCCACAAGACAAGTAACAACTGATACCACCAAGTTTCAGTAATAAATGTTTCAATCCAGTCCCTCAGGCCTCGTCTCACCAGGTAATCTTGGAAGAGGTTTTGGGTTTGTTTTGAACTAAGGGGCTATTTTGGGTTGGGAACATGACAGGTAGCACTAGATAGGAGGCAGGCACATGGGGGATGCCATCAAAGGCACTTCTGAGGGCTCGCAAAGAGATGGTGTGCAGGGAGGGCACAGAAAACCCCCCACATAGGGGGAAAATCAGCTCATGGGGACTCATTTGCAGGTAAATGGAGATTTATCCTTCCTGTATATCACAAAGAACATTAGATCTACATCCCTCCTGCACTGTGGAGAGTACAGGTGCTATTATTTATCACTTAGTGGTCATTCCCTATGTGGCAGAGACAACAGACCCACCTCCCGTCAGCTCTGAGGCCCATGGGGCACTGAAACACAACCTGCAGCATGCTTTGATTCCTGAAGGAAATGGCATGTCCTAAGCAATGCATTTGAAACAACCAGACTCTTTGGTTCACCAAGTTCAAATCCAAGCAGGATCAATACCTTCTCACTCCTGAGGTATCAGCAGGTAATTGGGTATCACGCAGTGATGAGCAACCTAGTTTGCTCAGAAGCTGCACACTTTAATCTTCATCCATTCCTGGTACACAGAATGGAGAGGGAGGAACACATCAAAGGAGAACAGATCAAATTCAACTGCATTTGGGCCCAGATTGCAGAAAAAAGGACTCATTCTTAAGCAAAATGGCTCAGGCTTCTAAGGTTCAACATCTCATGAGGACTCAATGCAACACAATGCAGAGGAATTGTCATCTCCCCAGAGATCACATCCAAGCCCAAGCGTTGCTCCCTTGGATTTTAGGCTGCTCCTGACACCCCAACTTCAATCTCACACTACAGCATTTGACCATCTTGACTTCTACCTATGTCCTCTTTCAGCTCATGGACCTCCTATCCCATTGCCCAGTCCATTGCCCCATTTCCAGCCCAGGGATGCCCATGGCATTTCAGCAAAGGGCCATATTGCTTTGCCCCATGGCATCAGCCTGGCCACTGGTTCCAGTGAGGGTGAGGAGGTGTTGGTTCATGGTTTGCAAGCTGGAAGACTCCACAGACTTATCCCATCTGGCTATAGCAGGTTGCTACTGCAGCCATGGAAAGGAGAGGTAGCAAAGTAGACAAGGATGCTGGAGAAGGACTCTTCATCAGGGACTTTAGCGATAGGACAAGGGGTGATGGGTTCAAACTGAAACAGGGCAAGTTCAGATTGGAGATAAGGAAGTTTTTCACTATGAGGGTGGAGGGACACTGGCATAGGATGCCCCGAGAAGCTGTGGCTGCCCCATCCCTGGCAGTGTTCAAGGCCAGGTTGGACACAGGGGCTTGGAGCAAGCTGCTCTAGTGGAAGGGGTCCCTGCCCGTGGCAGGAGGTTGGAACTGGATGAGCTTTAAGGTCCCTTCCAACCCAAACCATTCCATGATTCTATGGACAGCAGAAGGACCCATCTGACAGGCTCCTGCCAGTCAAAGCTAACTTTGCTGGGAGGTTTTGACATCTGACTAATTATATCGCACCGGCTGGTTGCGTTTCACTCCTCTGGTGCCAGCAGAGGAGGGGACGGCAGGAGGGTGGCTTTGCCAAACATCCTGGCCTGTCCCTGGAAGGCTGGAGATAAGGAGGGTGAGGGACAAGCAGGGACAGAGCCCCTTTGTGTGTGGTGCTTCTTGTCCTGGGTAGATAGGAGGTGGCTGCCTCGCGCTGACATTTCAGTGGCCACATTAAGATGCGCCGCCATGGAGACTAAATGTCATTAGCCTCATTAGGAGTGATGGCATTAAAAAATAAACACCAAAAAATCGCAATGGAAATTAGCCAATGCTATGAAATATAATAAAGAAATGGGTGGATCCAATGGGGACCCTACAGCCGATGCCAACAGAGATCATCTGCATCACTGACCTGGCATGGTGGGAGCACCCAAGGTCTCCATGGCAGGGAGTTGGAACTGGATGCGCTTTACCTTCCAACCCAAACCAGGCTGGGATTCTATGACTGTATATGGCCCTAAGTGTAGCCATCTGTTTGGGATAAGCCTATGGGAATTCATTCCCAGCCAGTTTCAGGACACTCTGCACAAGGTGGCTTTAATGCCCATGCTCCCTGGGCTGCAGGCAACACATTGCCAGAACCTCTGCCAAGAGCTGCACAGCGAAGGACGCATCCTGGTTGTGCTTCTACCAGTGATGGGGTTTTTTTAGCAGCATCCAGGTTTCTTGGATGCTTCCCATTCAATTACTGGCCAGCACCAAGTGTGTTTTGCTTATGCACTGTGACAGGAGCGCTGCACAAGGTGCTTGGTGACAGAAGTGCTGCTTTGTCCTTGCGAACAGAGAAACGTTCCCTCTAACCCCTTCTTGCTATGCAAACGCCGTTTCCTTTGGGACAGAGAAGTCATCAGAAGGCCCTTGCAAGATCCTGCTTATGACAGAGCAGATTTAAAAGCCCAGAGATCTCCATCCCCCTCCTTCCCTTCTGTCAAAAATTATCAGCATCATTTTCCAGCTTGCTGAACAATCAAAGTGTGGCCTATATTCACCAGAGCTCCTTCCACACGCCTCGTGCATAGCAACAAGTCCAGGGAACAGAAGCCAGAAGTAAACAGTTGGGTGAGAGGAGGTGATGGGCTGGCAGGCACACACAGCAGAGGGATGTTTGGAGAGCACATTGTGGGGTGAAGCAAGCCTGGTTCTCCCCTGTCTCACCAGTGTGAAGCTGCTCTAATGGATCAAAGCCCCATGTGAAGACCTCTTCTTCCATGTTCTGCAAGGAGCATGGGGAGAAATGTGCCTGGGCTATTTAGTTAGTGGGAACAGCAATGGTCCTGCTGCACCAGAAGGAAGCCCAAGCCCTCCTGCTACAGCTTCAGCTGGTCCTCATACAACAAGAAGCCATGACTATGGGGTGAGGCATAAAGGATCACGGAATCATAGAATGGTTTGGTTTGGAAAGGGCCTGAAGCTCATCCGGTTCCACCCCTCTGCAGTGGACAGGGACACCTCACACTAGACCAGGTTGCTCCAAGCCCCTTCCAACCTGGCCTTGAACACTGCATTCATAAAGGATGAAGCCATTATCAAGCACAGGTAACCCCAGCTGCCCTCTGGGAGGCTTGTATCCCATGCATAAAACCCCACCTGTGCACAGTTCTGGTCAACACAATGGACACCCCCCATGGTTGTGCTGTCCATTGGCAGCATCCCATCCCAAAGCATGGAGCTCACTTGAAGGGAAAGGTTGCTGGGCTACCCTTTCCCTGCACTTCACAGCCCACTTCAGCCTCCAGAGCTGTCAATCCAGCACTTTTCCCTAGCGCTGAATCCACAGAAAAGGAAATCCAAAAATAACCCTTTTCCCCCTTCCCTGCCTCATCTCACACGTTTTCGGATTGCACATGACCCTGCTGCACAGGCAAAGGGGCCAACTTCCCCAAAGCCTCCCAAGGAGGCTTGCTCTCGACACAGATGCACCGATGGGTTTCTGCAGCTCACCCAAGGCTGTGTCCATCTGGGAAGCTCAGCCCATGGAGGCAGCTCCAGCACACAAGATCTCAAAGGTGGGTGCCAGGAGGATGCTGCCAGACTCTTCAATGGTGCCCCAAGGACAGGATGAGGAGCAACGGCCCTGTTTCAGATGAACTGACACCTCCTTTGCAAAACACTCTTCTCTAGCCCTGCCAGCAGCCCACAGCCTCCATACGGCTCAAACCAATGCCCCAAACCACCCCATGCTCTCTAAGCCTAAGCCAGGACTAGAGGAAGAGCCACCAGCTCTGAGGTCCTACTCAGCTGGACCCCACCAGGCTCATGGTACCATCAGCTCACAAAGGCAATGCATCCCATGCCATTCCCGCTTCTTTATCCCTAGCAAGCCACCTTGCTTGGTCACCCTTTGAGGGTGATAATACAGCCCCAGAGCTTTGAAGCAGCAGGCAAGAAAGTGTTTCTTTCCTCTAAGCATGAAACGAAGAGGAGTTCCCTGGAAAAACCCACCCACTGAGCAGCAAGTGTCAAAGCCACCTCTGTGCTGTTGCAGCACTGGTAATTATAAGTACCATGCCTTCATTAGGGATTTGGGAGAGATGACTGGGAGGCGCGGAGATTCGCAGCAGAGCTGTTATTAGTTTTAAGTTTAAACAAAGAAGAAGTGTGACAGCCGAGATCATTCCCCATCCTGCGCGTACCAGCAGCTGGGAGCATCACAGGGGATGCTCGGAGCACAAGGCAAAAAGGGACGGGGACCAGTGTCCGGCTTTGCCTAATTGGGAAGGGTAAAAGGATGAGGCTGCAAAGCCCAGGATGACCACAGGGTTACAAAGAACTTAGCAGGTTTTCTCTATCCCCACCTGACTGCAGCAAAAGGATTCTCCTGGGTATCCTGGGAGGGAAAACTTAGGATTTGCATGGAGCAAAAGCTGTGCGTGCCCGTTCTCCTGTCCCATTCCCTCCCTGCATCATCTGGAAATGAGAGCAAGTGCTGCTTCTCCCCAGCAGAAATAAAGCCCCCTTCTAAACAGCCAGCATCAGCTTCTTCCCTCCCCCAGGGATGAAGGAATCAACCTCCAAAAGGGAAACCACACTCCAAGAAGTAGGCAGAGGAAGACCAAGCAGATTCCCAGGCAGCTCCCCATCCTGCTGGGACCTCTCCCCCAGCATCTCTGACTGATGGAGGATCTATGGCTGCAGCATCTTACCCACTACCATCCCCAGCCTTTGGAAGAGCACAGAAAACCCCTTTAAATCCCTCTTGCTCATATTGAAATGACACTAAAGCAGAACTAATGGGCTCCAGGTACTTATTCTTGGGCTTGGTCGCAGGGATTAGCAGCCCTCCTCTGCCAGGCCGACATTACCTCCCTTAGAGAGGCAATGGCCATGTCACAGGCAGTGGTGGCAGCAGGAGGACTGTGCTCCTGCAGCAGGATGAGGGGTTTTAAGTCCTGCAATAGCTATTTCTTACCTTCAGACTGGACTTACAACCATCACTAAAGCCAGGCTGCCCAGGCAAGGATAAAGAAGGGGTTACAAAGCCAGTCTCTGGGGGATGCAGAAAGCAAGTCCCATGTGCAAGAGGCAATGGAAGAGCACTGGGGTAACTCTACAGAGCTCTACCTTGACCCATATGCCCAGGAGCAGTGAAAACTGGGACCATCTATCTCAGCCTAAGAGAAAGGAGCTGCTGCCATGACAAGTCATTTCCCCAAGGCAGCAATCTAAATGTCTGAGGAAGCTGATGTGCATTGATTTTTGCCACCTGTAGAGCCATCATGTCACACCACAACCGCACATTAGCCTAAGAGACTCCCTCCCACCCCAAAATTCATTCTCCAAGTGCATCACAGCCCACCCTGGTACATCCCAAACCAGCAGCACTCAAAATGCCCAGCAGTTCAAAGCATTTCCCAACAGCTTGACAACTCAATTCCCCATCCCACGTCCGCATCCTGCAGCGCTGGGCTTGCTAAAACCCCTCAGCATCCTTCCCACCAGGAAAAACCCACCTCAGAGAGCAAGTGATGTCCAGGAACCCGCCTCCCCCAAGGCACCAGATGACAACAGCATTAAAAGCCTTCAAAATCCTTTTCCATGCAAACTTGTCTTGCAAAGGAAGAAAAAGCTGCAGAGTAAGACACTGCCTCTGACCCAGAAGGGTCAGGGTTTCATTATTGCATTAACCTTTCGTGTCTTTAGATTCCACAGGAGTAATTTGGTAATGAGATGACACGAGCCCCGATGGGGAAAATGCATCTTTCCTAACAAAAGTAAAAGGGAGGGGGGGAAGAACAGAGGTGGGAGCAAGAGAAAGAAGGATAAAACCTGGCAAATAAGCTATTACAGCTAATAATAACTTTGTGATGCTATTTTCTGCAGGAGCCTTCAAGTTGTGATGTTTCCCTTCACTCTAATTACACCTCCTAAAAGCAGGTTCCCTTCTCACTCTAACCCCCTGTGAAAATCCTGCAGGATTTGGATAAAAACGGAGAGGGGAAGAGTTCAGGCTTCACAAACAGCCTCTGTGTATCCCAGGGGAGCATCACCTGCATCAAACGCATGGGAATACGCTTGCAACTAATAAACAGCTCCCAGAAAAACCCCACCATTCTGGGAAGGTGCAGGATCAGAGGGTTGGCAGAGACCAGCCAAATTCCCTCTGCACCAGCTCCCAGCCAGAGAGACTTTGCCAATGTGACTCAAGAGTGAAACCCCGAGCAAAATCAGTGCTGTGGCCAGATGCGACAGGGAGAGAAAACATCCCTCCTCTGCAAGCCAAAATAAGGGCACAGGAGATGGTCAAATCCCATCCTTTAAGGCAGAACAGGGTTGGTGTGGGAGCAGGAAGGCAAAGCACCCAGCAGCCTTCAGCACGCTGGAATATCTCCCTTCCTCTAATGCAGGCAGCAGCTTTCAGCTTGGTGGATTAAAGGCTGAGCCCAGCTGGGCAAAGTCCTGGGCTGGTTTGGCTCAGGGGACATTCAAAAGCCAAAGCAGATATTGCTGCTTAATAGAAATAAGAGGGGAAAGCTACAACTGCTTAAGCATGGATCAAGAAACCTCTCCCAAGTTACTGGGGGCTTAAACACATGGACCTTTTCCATCTCTGGCACGCACGGATGTCAGAGCTAGCCCAGCCACATCCCAAGGGAACTGCAGCCGGGCACCAGCAACCCACAAATGCTCCGTGCCACGTCGCTGCCAGCTCCAGCAGCTTAAGGACATCCTGATGACAACACAGCGAGTGTCACACGTCCTCTCATTCACCCTTGCATCCAGTTCTTTGCAATCTCAACCCAGAGGAACCTCATCTAGCAAGAGGGTGACGGAGCCAACACTGCTCAGCACAGCTTTGGTGAAGCTCAGGATAACATTCCCAATAAACCCCCTTGCATTGGGTAACGTCAGGGCGCTCACACAGCCCCATCATCCTTACGGTACTCACGTGCTCAACCAGACATGCACCATTTTGGTTGAAGGCACTGCTGGAGGCACTGTTGTGGTGGTCCTTAACCAGCCAACGCACCCCAGGATAACTCACATCGTATCCCACAGGGCATCAGTGGTACCCAGCCCCATTCCAGGGCTCTTTGCTGCCATGGGATGTGGGTGATCCCATGGCATGAGGCTCCACAAGCAAGATTTAGCCCGAGTCCCCTCATGCTCATCACATCTGTGGAAAGAGCCAGCTAACACAGCTAACCTCTCCTGCACCAACCTCATCCTCTTCCCACACACACCAGCCCTGCCCAGCAGAGCGCTGTAACCAGACCATGGAAAGCTGTTGGAATTACAGCCATGCCCTCCCGAGCCCAACAGAATTCCCGCTGACAGTCACAAAAATCCCCTACATTGGATTAAAATCTGCTCTGAGCTTCAACACCCAGACTCCATCTGCCTGCTCCGGAATCTTTTCAGCTGCTAAAAGTGCACACATCATCAGCAGCAGCCAAAAAATGCCAGAGACTTTTCAGCTCTGTGGTCCACCCCCATCACTCACTCCTTCCCCATGGATGCAGCACAGGGCTGTGCTTGCTGCCCCACCAACCTCAGCATCCCTCCCCTCCTGCCATGGGGATGAGGCTGAAGCCAGTTTCGGGAGCAACCTGCAGCTCACGGAGGTTGCAGCACCTTCGCCGCAGCCCAACGCGGTCCCCCCTCCAGTACCAGATTGGGGGGTTCATTTTCACTTGGCAAAGGGAGCGAGGGGCAGGCACTCGAGTTCGGAAGCAGGGATGAGGGGGAGCGCAGGGAATAGCACAGCAAGAGGGAAGGCATAGGAGGGGCACAACTTTGAAGGGGGAAAAGCTCCCTGAGCCCATCATTTACAACAGGAGGTTGCCCGAGGGGATGGATGGATGATGCTCATGGGGGGCTGCCAGATCCCAGCCAGCCCCCACTGCAGATGCCAGCACCACTCGGGTGCCTGCCTCTAGAGACAGCCCTGCCATGGGGCAGAGGCACGAGCCCCACTCCCTGAAAGCACTTGGCAATTCCCCCTCTGCAGAGCAACTCGCTGCCTGCCTGCATGTGTGCGATCGTGCGCAATGGGCATGAAGTCCGGGTCCCCCACGCGCTCTGTGTTCCCACCCTGTGAGCCGAAACCTTCCCATCCCCTGGAGACAAAGCTTTATGCACTACCTGGGATGAAGAGGAGGGCAGTTGTGGCCGTGAAGACGATCCAGCAGGCAGGATGGTACATCTTGGAGCTGCGGTTAGGATAGAGGGTGATTTGCTTGCTGCTTGCGGCTGCCGCTGCTGCTTTCGTCTGCGCTGAATTCTGAGCAGGTTTAAATCCAATGTTTGCAGAGGGAGGGAGACTGAGTTAGTGAGCTGGAGAGAGGCAGACGGGAGCAGGCAGTCAGTGGCTTGGATTTTTCCTTGCACACACACACACACACACACACACACACACACACACACACAACTAGCAGAAGGAGCACCAGGCTCCGTGCGTGCACTGGGGGAAGCAGACCTCCTACCAGGCACCCATTGGTTCAAGATGCTGAGTGACACACGCTCACTTGCTCTTCTGCAGGGCTCACTCTGCAACCAGGGAGTTAAATGTAGGCATCTACCCCCTGAGCATCCCTCCCAGTGGTACATGGGATGGAGGGAGCAGGTACCAGGGATGGAGGGAGCTGGTACCCAGGGATGGAGGGAGCAGGTACCTGGGGATGGAGGGAGGAGGTACCTGGGGATGGAGGAAACAGGTACCGGGGGATGGAGGGAGGAGGTACCCGGGGATGGAGGGAGTAGGTACCCAGGGATGGAGGGAAGAGGTACCAGGGATGGAGGGAACAGGTACCAGGGATGGAGGCAGCAGGTACCAGGGATGGAGGGAGCAGGCATCAGGGATCATAGGCAGCAGGTACCAGGGATGGAGGCAGCAGGTATCAGGGATGGAGGCAGCAGGTACCAGGGATGGAGGCATCAGGTACCAGGGATGGAGGCAGCAGGTATCAGGGATGGAGGCAGCAGGTACCAGGGATGGAGGCAGCAGGTACCAGGGATGGAGGCAGCAGGTATCAGGGATGGAGGCAGCAGGTACCAGGGACGGAGGCAGCAGGTACCAGGGATGGAGGCAGCAGGTACCAGGGATGAAGGGACTTGGAAATCTTTTGTCGCCAGCCTGAAGCTGGCTGATGGGGCAGCTACAGCTCCCTGGCTCACCCCTGCCCCTCTGTGGGCTCTGCTCTCCTCCCCAGAAGCAATCAGCAGCTTTGCCTACTGCCAAGAGAGGCAAAGCAGGGAGCGATGGAAGGGTTTTAGCAAGAGTGGGTGGTTTTCACACCAAATCTCTGAAACCAAGCAGCATCTTCTCTGTACATCTCAACCAGAGCTGGATTTGATTCCCTTCAGCAGGCTCACTGAGCCCAAAAGGATGCTGAGCACTTGCTCCTGCAGACCCCCTGCCTGATACCATCCCATTCCCAAGGCCAAGTAGTTCTTCCTCAGGCTCTGTAATGCAACCCTCCCTTTCCAGGCTGTCACAGTTCCCCTCAAATCCCGGCTTTCCCCCTTTGTCACGTTCCCAAGCCCCAAGCATCCCCCCACAGAGCATCAGACGCTGCTTCCCACCTCTCTGCCACGTCTCCCCTTCCCACAGCCACCCCCAAAATCACAGCATTCTCCAGCAAGAGCTTCAGTTTGCTGCAGTGCCACAAGAACAAGGGTTGCAAAGAAGAAGTTTCCAAAGGAAACAGCACTTATTTTTGATGTTTTCTAAATAAAAAAAAAAGACATTTCTTATTTTGCATTCACTGCAGCTTTGTTAAAAATAAATCAGAAGTGGTTTTTTAATGCTTCAAGACAAACTCAAATGCTTCATTTTGCTCCAAACTCTCTCTTTCCCCACTAAATCAGGGATAAAAGTCCTTTCTTTTGTGTTCCAAGAATACTTTCAGGCCAATACTTTGGACTCCCAGCTGTTAACCCACCAAAGCTTTTAGGCTCCTGCGGCCACAAACTCCTTCATCCCTCATCTCCCATCCCAGGGTTTCATCCTGCTCTTTGCCTTAGTGCTCATCAGCCCGGGCATCCTCTCACTACCCCCAGTCCCCCCCTGGACCTTCCCCTCCCTCAAGATTCCTTTTTGCATTAACTCATCATCGCAGGGAGTGCCTGGAAAAGAGGCACTTCACATCCAGGCGCGATTCCTGGATGGAGGATGCTGCCACAAACACCCACTTGCACGCGTGGAAACACAGGATCAACCAGGATGGAAAAGAGCCCAGCACCTCAATGTCTGTCTTGTAGTGAGGGTCGCAGAGCTGAACACAGGATTCAGCCTCTCCAAACTCCTCTCATCCAAACCCAGCCCCAAAACCCAGCATCTCCTCCCCTGTTGTTCTTCTTCACCAGGTTTCTCTCACCACTTGTTGCAGTTGGGTGCAGACTACTCAGACATGGCAAGAACATCCCTTTCCACACACTTCTTATCTCACATTAACGCCATAAAAGGCAGCACCAAGGAGCTGGAATGACATTTTCCATGCACAAAGCTATATCCATCCTGCTCTCAAGGGGGTTCTTTTAACAGGAGAGGGATGGGAGCCACAAGGACAAACGTTCCCTGGCTTTTAGCCATTAATCTTTATTCATTTGCTCCCCTGCATGGATAAGCCACAAGTTTTTCAGAGCTTTTAACTCAGCCATATTCCCACATTATCCTGCTGAAAGCATCCCACCTCCTGAAGCTTTAGGGAGGAAACAGGCCCAGGGAGGGTTTTCTTTTAATAGGAGTAAATTTACAGTGTTCACATAACTTTGACCTCTGAAAAAGCCAAAGCATCGCTTCGCTCCAGATGAGGACAGGGTTGGACTTGGGATAAAGGTTCACCTTGATCTCCAAGGTCTTTTCCAACCTGGTTGATTCTATGAGGAAGGCTAGATTCCTGGTCTGAATTTCCTTGTAATTGATACCAAACCAACCAACAAGAAGCAAACTCATCCTTTGCTTCACAAGTGCTTTGGGAAACCAGCTGCAAGGAGGCATTTGGGATATCCTAGGGCTGCAGCCTGTATGAGCAGCCCAAGACAGGGATATCTGTCCCTGGAGGGGACTCAGCTGAACCATCCACTACAGCTTGTGCTCCGAAACCCACCCCAGGAAGCTCTAAATCCACCCAAGGCAAAAAGGAATATTGTTATCCTTAAGGAATCATTTCTTATTAACTGAGATGTTTGATGGGCTCAGAAGAAAGAGGTTAGAAAAGCTCTATTTGGGCAAACCTCAAACCAAAACCTTAATTCCTTAATTCTCCCACGTACCTTTCAGTTCCCACCTGGCAATGGCCATAACCCAAATCCAACACACATTCTAGCCCCCAGATTGCCCAAACCCCAGATCTATAAATATGCATTGAGCTGGTGGAGCTTTCCTGGGGTATTTAGGGCTGTTGGGGGCATTTTTGGTATCAAGCAGAGAATCTAAAACGCAGATACAACCTTGACAGGCAGCAGCCGGTCTGGGAGGTGACATTATGGTCCCTGGGCACATTTCAACACGATTTTTATCTGTGTTTTCAGAGAGGCTTTTTTTAATCCCAAACTGTCTCAATGCATGTTCACATCTGCGACCTGCCTCCAGGGTAAAGAACCTCAGTTTTCCATAGCGATATTCCCTTATGCTTTCCTTCAGAAAAAGAGGGGTGCAGCGCATCCCAAACGCGGGGAGCACCGCGTTCGCACTTCCTGCTCCTCCCCAATCCCATCCACGCAGGGATTCCCCTTCCCATCCAGCTCCAAATGATTCCCAACTCCCCTGCACCTCTCCAACGGGCTGCTGCTTTGCCAAGTGCTCCTATTACCGGGTCTCTGCTCTCCTCCTGCTGTGCTGAGCTCCTGGGGCAGGGAGGAAAGGATGCACACGAAGGAGGAGAAGAGGAAGTATCCCAAAACCAGCATCCTTATGGGCTTTCCCCTCTCCTGCCCGCCTCCTTCCTGTCCCCTCCGGCCCCCCTTCCTCTGTGTGTGTGTGTGTGTGCGCGCCTGCTTGAATGAAAGGCTACCCTTTTCTCCTTGACATCTTGTTAGAATGTGAATACAACATCTATTGATTTGCATTTCGTGTAAGGAGAAAGGGGAGGGGGGGAAGTCTCTTTTATTCCCCCCTCCCCTCTGAACGCAGAGCTACTACAGGGATACACAGAAGATAAAGGGGAGAGCAGCCTGAGCTGCCTCCCCACTGCGCCCCGGCTTTACCCATCACTTTTAGTCACCCCCAACTCCCTGCACAGCACAAAGATCAGCTTGGAGACTGTAGGAGCTACCTCCCTTCCCGTATACATGTATCCCTCCCTCCAAGTGCTTCTCCATCCCTTCCCAAGGGCAAACAGGGCGAGTTACCCCAGGCTGGGGAAGCAGCACACAGCCAGCTCCGTGGTGAAGGCAAACCGGGCAAGGCGACTGAATGAGCAGGAAAAGCAATGGGAGAAGCAGGCTGGAGCTGGCTCCTCTCCTGCATTTTGAGGTGTGTATTAACCCGCAGGCACCCTCCTTTCACCCAGGTGTCCAGCCACCATTGTGACACAGACCCCAAGCATCCTGCTTAGCCCTGCCTGGGGGAGCGCATCCTGCTCCTCCAAACAAGGGATGTCACAGAGGGATAAAGCCATGTCATGGCACAGGAGAGGACCGGCATGACAAGGTGATGGCAAACAGCTCCCCCTCACCTACAGCAGCAGGGTGCTGGAAGGATTAATTACTCTTTGCAAAGCCCTTTGAAGATAAAGAGAGCTCGGAACCAGGAGGGAGATGGAGACCGGGATTGGGAACCCGGTCATGGTGGGGTTTCTTATCTGGTGTGCAAGCTGCAGCCCTGGCTGGGTAAACGCCAAGTGGGTGCAGATGAAAGGGAGAAGGGGAAAATATCCCCAGCGTGAAAAAGACAGAGAAATCAAGCACATGCTGCTTGGGAAAAACGAGTGAGAGAGACATGAAAAGGTGGGATCTAAGTCTCTAAAAGCTGGAGAGACCTGCTATTGATTCTGGCTTGGGAAGAAGGGGCCTGAACAAGAGCTGGTGTGTTGTTAAGTGCACTTAGCTCCTCTTGTTAGATGGCAGAACAGGCCCAGATGGACAGGGTACTAATTCCCATCAGGAATCATTACCAGCTACGTGCTAGATGGGGTACCTCCAGCAGTGAAGGCAGCACTGTGAGGCCAGGAACCCCACAGCACCCCTGGGCAACCTATCCCAATAGCATAAGAAAAGCTGTTTCTTCCATTTAAAGAGAATTCCTTGTACCTTAACCTGCGCCTGTTGCCCTTGAGTTTGCTCCAAGCCACACAGAACACCCCATCTCCTGGAAGAAATCCTCATGGGAAGAGCCAGTGATGGAGTTTCCTCCCCTCTATAGCCACAAGGTGGATGGGCCCACTCCATAGAGCAAAGAAACAGAAGATACCTTTGCTCATAGCCATTATGCATTGCCATGGTGTACAAAACACCTCCTCACAGACATCAAGCTGCTTCTGCACCACATCCCATCTCTACACGCCCCACCGCTCCGGTCCCCCCCATTCCATCAGCTCCCAACACACACTCGCCAGAGCCAGGGCAGAATTCCCTTCTCCCATTGATGGATTGAGTTTTGCTTGCCTGGCTTTGATCAAAATGACTGAATGTTAGGGGGAATGAAAAGAAAACAGGGCAGAAACGATGCATCCTGATCCAGACGCAGGAGCTGATGGTTCAAGGATAATTCAGGCACTGCTCCCTGGGTTTTCTCTGGCTTTTTTTTCCCTCTTTTAAAGAATGAGAGCAAAAGAAAACAGGGGGTTTAAGCTTCACTTCCTTTCATTTTGCATCGAGTTCAGTGGCTTTTCCTCTGTAGCTCAGGTAAGAACAGAGGGCTTCAGATTAAAGCCAAACACGACAGCAAGCAGAAAGCTGCCAAGATGACAGAGAGGACAAAGTCAGCAAAGACAAAGGATGAGAAAGTCTGTTTTCTGCAAGATTCCCGCTTTGGGATTTTCTGGGGATTAATCCAGAAACGGGAAGCAAGCGGCACATCCAGGACTCTGATCCCAACTTTCTCATCCTGGATGTGGGGATACAGGAAGCCTCGTCTCAGGGTGTCCAGGCTCTCACAGACATTTAATACACCCTGGATTTTTATAGCCACCTAGGTGGGTGGGCAGATGGACAGACAGACAGCACGCTAGACTGACAGCTCTAAATACCTCTCTACATGAGTGTGGGTAGCATCCAAGTGTAGTGCCTCCTGCCAGAGCATCTCACATGCTGGCGGAACACCCAGCTCACTTCAGCCCTTGGTCCTCTTCCGCAGCACCCACAGAGACGTGGTTCTGGGTGAAGACCTTGGTTTCACCACTCCCAAGCCCAACCAGGGCCCACCAGCTGCTCCCCACAGCATCACCCACCACGGCGAGCCTCTTCTTGCTAGGCTGGGATGCCTCCAACCCCAACACTTCTCCTTGGCACCAAAACCAACCTGTTATGAAGGGATTTGCCTGCAGCCATTCCCCTTCCATTGCAAAGCCAGTGAGGGGTCACCCCATAGACCACGTCTCCATTGCAAATGAGCCTGCAGTGACATACTCTCAGTGTCCCCAGAGGCTCTGCTAGGAAACTTTCCCTGCTGTCTTGTTTATAGATCTATTCTTAGCTCAACTTTGCCTCATTGCAGAAAACAGCAAGGAGCCTTTCATCCCATGACCCCAAAGCGCCTTAAAGAATATGAGCTGAGCTTCGTGGAGAGGAAATAGCATCCTCTCTGTTAGACGGGGGGGTGCAACCAGGGAGACAGGCAGCAGGCCAGCAAATACAGGGTACAGCACATACACAGCAGAGGCTTTAGATGTGGCTCAAAGCAAGAGGCAAGATGGAAAGCACGAATAGTCCTCAATCTGAAGCCACCTCTGTGACCACTCTCCTGGTCTGTCTGCTCTAGGTAGCATCCACTGCTCTCTGCTAAAGGCATTGAGAGGTGGGAAATACATGACTGAGAGCCTGTTTTCAACCAGGAGCAGCAGAGGGGAGGTTGCTTGCAAATAGGCCCATGCTTGGGATGCTCCCAGGGGAAGGGACCTCCAGAAGGTTGTGAAGAAGCCCCCAAACTGCCTTGTTCTCCCTCTGCTCCTGGATGACACCACTTTGCTTCCTTTTGGCATTGTGCTGCAATGGTGATCACCCAACTGCAAGGGCAGCCCTGCCCCAGGAGCCCCACTTACAGCACAGTTCTGGTGTCCTCAACATCAGAAGGGCATGGAGCTCTCAAGGCTAGGCCGGACAGGGCTTGAAGTAACCTGGTCTAGTGGAAGGTGTCCCTGCCCATGGCAGGAGGTTGGAAGCGGATAAGCTTTAAGATCCCTTCCAACCCAACCCATTCCATGATTCTATGCTCATCACCTAACTCGAGGAGGGAGAGCAGGTGCCTGGAGACGGGGCACCGCATCCTTGTGCAGCACACAGAGTATTTTCCATATGCTGCCTGATCAGTTATATCAGTTTCTTCAAATGCTCTTGCACAGCTATTTCGGAGGCATCATGTGGAACCATCTGTTATGTTATATATTGCACAGAGCCCGGCCAATTTGGAGATACTGTAATTTTATCTCCTCCATTTCATATGCGGCGCAGGCATTTTGCAAGGCGCGACTTGACGGGGAATGGGAATTTGCAGAGGGATGGAACGCACGTAAATCTAAAGGCAAAGCCCAAAACCGAGTGGCAACAGCAGCTCCCACCCATCCCAGACACCAGAGAGGAGTTCTGAGGGAAGAACCTGGATATTTTGGGTCTATGCCTGCATTGTCCAGGGTGGAACGCGCCTCTCCCCATCTCTCCCACTACATCCCTGCCTCCACCAGCAATGCTGCAGGGTGGAGGGATGCCTCCAGCATCTCACAGATGTCCTTTTCCCTGCTTCCCACAGCTTTTCCAGGCAGAACTACAGCTCTCCCATTCCCCATCACACCCGTGAGCCACGTCTCCCCATGCAAACCCAACATCCTTGGCAAGGGATGCTCCATGCCAGGCTTTTCCCAGGGAGCACTGGCAGCAAGAGATGGAGCCAAATATTGTGCAACTTGGCCCAATTCAAGAACCCATCAACAAAAAGCATTTCTGCCTTGTGGGGTGAGCAGCAGTGCTCCCTGACAAGCACCATGAAGGTGGAATTCTCCCCTTGAATTATCCACATGGATAACTCCATGCTGCAAAAGCAGGGGAAAGCGAGAGCTCCTAAGTCATCCCTTGTAGCAGCTCTTTCTCAAGTGCCAAGCGAAGTTTGGTGTCGCTCCGCTTGATCTCTTCCGATTTCATGAGGAAAAGAGACATTAAAACAGCAGAAAGCTTCAGATTTCCTGTGTTTTGCTGGCTCCCTCCTCTGGCACTTGGAAATATTTGTAGTTCTCATTGGGGCTGGCCAGGAAGTACGTGGAAATACATCCAGTCCTCTTTGGCTGGACCTGCTCTTCAAGTCTCGCTCTGACTCCAGCATGCAGAATTTGGGCTTTAAAAGCCTTTTTTGATATCCTTGCTACTCTAATTCCAAGCAAAAGGAGAATTCAGCAAAACATACTCTTGCTACTGTCTAATATCCAAAGAGCAGTCAAATACACTTGGAGAAAAGCAATAGCAGCACCGGAGCACAGAGGACCATGGAGAAATAAGTAGGAGCCTCACAGCCAGCCCCTTGAGTGCTCCCTACCCAGAGTTTCTCCCTGCCCACTATTAATAAGACATCACCTTATGTCTGGAAGCCGTGGGGCTTCTTTTTCCCAAAGGCAGAGGTGTCACAGCCCATTGTGTGGCTGGGTTTGGTTTTAAAGAGACGTCTCCATTCTCCTCTGGAGGTCTGGCACCGTCTTCACAAAGGTTTTGGTGCTGGGCATAAATCTCTGCTTTCCATTGCATTTTTTGTCTTAGCTCATTAATAAGCATTAATTCCTCAGGTTTGTGTGCGTTTCATGTGCTTCCCAGCACTTCAGTTTTGCAGTTGAAAAGGACTTTTGGGTTTTTTCAACATTATTGTTCACAAACCCCTTCTGATGGAAAACAGCATTTCTGTTCTGGTTTAAAACCCGTAAACACCCTTTCCCCTTTATAAAGAAATAAACTCTGTTTCTCCAGTTATCAAAGACAAGCAAGCAGAGAGCTACAGGGAGCCCGTTAATTCGGGGAGCTCAGGGTGTTCAACTACAATAAACAGGCACGCTTGCTTCTCCATCTTCCCTCTAAAGTTTCAAGGACTCTGGGTGCCACCATCCAACTCAAGCCCATAAAACCAGGTTCTTACTAAAGCATGAGCTTAGTTTAAGGAGATGCATCCATCTTGCACCCAAATAACCTAATTGAGGGCTCTCTGCTATGGGGCACATAATGGGAGCAGATCCCATACTAACAGGTCTCCAAAGGCAGGTCTCGTAGCGAGTGTATTACTTTCTACTATGGTCCTCCAGTGGAAACTCCAAGCCAGGCCTCCGGAGTGGGGATGGACAGGGGAAAGGAAGAGGTTCAAAGCAAGAGGAGGGAAGCTGCAACAGGCACGCAGAGGGAAACCGCCACTCCAAGGCACTACAGAATCACTAGCCCCCCTCAAGTGCCGCTGCCTCCTTCCCCAGGCACCCAGCACTTCACATGTGGAGAGTTACTTGTGCACGTCAGTCATTCCCCACACGGATGTGGAATACCCAGCTACAAGCTACATAAATATTGACAGGGCACCTTATTAGATCAGCAGATCTGCTCAAGCATTCAATATTGACCACTTCAAGAAGGCAAAACAACAAGGCCTGGGGGACAGGGAGGTTCATCCAGTCCCAAATGGGATACGCACAAAGGTGACCAATGTGTTGGATGCAGCCTTTTCCTCCTGTCCCGAACCCCAGCTGGGAGATGAGGAAGGAAAGGAAAGCCCTAAAGAGACAAGGAGGCAAAATCCTTGCACGGGAGCAATGCCTTGTCAAGACATTTGTTTTCCTGCTTCTGTTCCCTTCTGGTCAAGTAACTTGAAAATTCAACAGCCGTGCACAGAGAACTGGGGCAAGGGGAGAGCACAAAGGCCATGTATTCCTCAGGGAACCATCAATCACAGAAGGAAGGCTGCCAAATCACCCCTGAGCTTCCCAAATGTGTTAATAGATGGGATTAGAGAGCTGCTTCTGGGGATCAAAGCAAAGGTCCAACTCCCAGAGGCCTCCTTTTGCAGCAGCTCATGTAAATACTTTCTTTGGGGGGGGTCACAGTCCCCTGAGTCTTATTAAAGATCTGGAGAGAAAAAAAACTTGTTGGAGGGAGCCACACTTCATCCCATTTCAAGCCAAAAGGACGCACAGATGCTAGCGTTGTGTTGTTTGAATGCAAAGCCTTGGGTCTTAATGTCTTAATGCAGCACCCCAGCGTCAAAAGGTGCCTCATCACCACCCCTGCTCTGTAATTAAACTGGAAATTACCATTCAGAGGTTGAGCTCTTGTGTGGCCAATGGTATCCATCTTTGCGATCTCAACCCATAAAGATATAATAACTACAACAGGAACTTGCTGGAGAAAATGAGTGTTACAAGCCCATCTGGCTTGCATCACAAGAGTTCACAACCAAGAGTGGCAGTAGCCTTGCAGCTCATGCCCCCCGGTAATAGGAACTTGCTGATTTCATGAACTCAGAAAGCAATCCAAAGGAGAATCATTCTTTATAATTGTTTTTCCACTTCTCCTCCAGCTGCAGGAATAATGACTGCACAATTCTCCTAACAACATGATCATAATCTATCAGTTCTATGAACTATAGAATGAACCCAAAGAGATAATTGGTGCAGGCACTGAATGATAAACATGTCAAGATTATGATTTCTTTGCTTAAAAATGAAACGAAGATATGATTGGAAATGCCATGCTTGGGGAATATGAGCAATATTCCCATGTTCCATCATCTAAATTAGTTTATAATCTGCATACACTTGTATTTTTAGGCATTGTTCGAAGGCAGGGGAGCTGTAAAACATTAAGATCCAAGCATCATCAGGCTTTCTCCTTCACCATCACCTTCCCAGCAAAGAGCAAGAAGTGCGTCAGGAGGTCCCATTAGCCCTGCAAGCAGATGTGGAGGTGCAGGGAGTCTCCTGAGGGTTTATCACCTCCTTTCCATGGGGTTTACAACCCCAGAGAGCTGCTTTAAGTGCAAGGCTTGTACGCACACAGCAGCAAGCTCAGCAGGCAATGGATGTGAGTGCTGCACCTTCCCATCTGCTGCTTCCTGATGCTCCCAGAAAGATGACAAAACCTAAAACACAGCAAAACTCACCTGAATCCCAGTTTGGGACACCAACAAACTCAAACTGTACTCATGTGCTGAAGCAGCTCCTTCAGCTGCACCCTCCTTCATTTTCCAGCCGCAATACAAATGAAAAAGGGAGGAAAATGATCGGAATTTGGGCACCTCTGGAAAGCTGCTGCTTTCTCCCAGTACCTGAGGAGGGAATATTTGGGAAGAGCCAGAGGTTCCAGGTCTAATTCATGCCTTTGTCCTGATCAAAGATGCCCTGCATCCCACTGAAGCCTCCATCTCCCCCTGCCCACATCACCCTTTGCAGCCCACAGGGAATCCCTAGGGAGCACCAGGTGGAAAGGGAGATTGCTGGAGCATGAAAGAGGAACTAGCAGGTCCCTCTGCATGTGACTGCTCCTGTCACTGCTCAGAAAGCCCCTGGGGCTCTCTGGAAGAACAGGGGAGGTGGGAGCCACAGCCAGCCTCACTTGCTCCATATGGCACACATTATTAGCCTGTTGCTGGATGGCACTGACAGCACGCAGCAAAAACCAGCTGCTGGTGAGCTGTATAGGCAGGGAAAAAAAGGATGGGGAAGAAGGAGAAAGGACCATGGTCCTGCATCCTCCACCAGCCCCAAAACCATGGCTGGGCTTTGCTGCGGCCCCTCCAATGGGTCTCTCTCAAGTGCTTTGCAAGCTGCTACACTAAAATCCATCATCCTCAGGGATGTGAGCAACCTGGTCTAGTGGAAGGTGTCCTTGCCCATGGAACTTAATGGTCTTAAGGGCCTTTCCAACCCAAACCATTCTGTGATGGTGATGGGAAGCACAGAAGGGGATGTTTCTGCTCTCGGACAGACTCTGCAGGAGCTAGAAGCAAAAAGCGTGGGGGGGAAACCAGTAAAGGAAGGTAGAAAGATAAAAGCACCAATCCCATCCTTTTTCTGCTAAAATACAAAGTCCCTTAAAGCCAGTCTACTGAATTAAAGAGGAAACCCTAGAGAGCCTCCATGCTCATGAATAAATTCAATTTGCAGTCTCGTTTTGAACTTATAAAAGCCAAGGCTCTCTAAACAAGAGACAAAGCCTCACACTGTGCCTGCAGCCACCCGGATACGAGCCCTTGGACAGGGCATCATGCTCCCTGGGGTGTTTGAGCAAGCCAGGTCCTGTCCCTTGCCCATCTCCAAGCCCTGGTCCTGCTGACCAAACCCCATGTCACGAGAGCTGCTTGCTGGATGCACAGCCAGGACATGAAGGGAATTCACATTAAGCTTTCCCATGGTATTATTTCTTATCACTTGTATTTTCCCCCTGTTTGCTTCATGGTACCTAACCCAGCATCACTGTGGCATGGCCACTCTTGGTCACAGCTCCCCCATCCAACAATACAAATCTGTAAGTACTTTACTTACAAATTTGTAAGTAAAACCCAATTCAAATCCAGTGCAAATGAGACCCTGGACATCAGTCTCTTCACTCAAAGTACCCAGCGCTTCTGTTTTCAATACAAGACTCTAACTGCCATCAGCATCGCTCCTATGGGACCACGCAGGGATGGATTTGGCGAGGCTCTGGCTCGTGTAAGCAGGACCTGAGAAGGTTTCTAATGCAGCTGCAGGGGAAAGGAGCTCCAGAGCATCTCACACCAGAGCCATGGAATGCTTGCAGAGACTTACCCCACGTGGTGCCTGAGCTCCCTCCTCCTGCTGTGCTCAGTGCACTTGGGAACTTCCAGTTTGCACTGGGGAGCAAATTGAGATCAACACTCATTTCATCTCACAAATCCCACCATTCTGACCCCCTGTAAGCCCTGGGGTTTCCACCTCTTGCAGCAGGCACTGAGCAGAAAGGACAACCCAAGAGCAAACCCATCCGATCACAGAATCATGGAATCAGCCAGTCTGGAAAAGACATCCCAAAGCATCCTCCCTCAAGCCTTAGGAGCAATAGTAAAGGCTCTGTGAGTTTTACCATCTTGTAATGCCCATTGTGCCTCCCGTGTGTTGGGAATGCAGTGCTCAGGAACCAGCACTGAAGCACAGAAGGAACTCAAGCCAGTTGAATTATGTGCTGCAAGTAGTACTTTCAAGAACTGACGTTCTTGTCCAACTACTCACAATCCCTTTTCTTCCCCTTCTTTGCTGAGTTGGCTCTTTAGATCATTGGATAACATTAAGGAAATGATCGGGATGCTTTTCTTTCCCCTTCATTGCCATCAAATGAAGTTGTCTGGGAATCCATCTGCTGGAAACCAAACCAAACCAGACATGACAAGTCTATTTTCACCATCAGGTGCAATCCCAGCAAAGCTCTTGGTGCGCAGAGAGGCAATAGGGTGAGTGCAAGAGGAGCTGAGGTGGGTTTGGCCACTGGGAAAAGGTTGCACAAGTAATACCCTAAATACAGAAGCCTTCCTGCCACAGGGAAAGCTGCTTTGATAAGATAAAGGGAGTTTTGGAGCTGCCCAGTGCAACCTCTTACTAAGTCATTAGCAGCAAAGTAATATTCCAGCAGTTAATTTGACTAATAAGCCTCTGTGGCAAAGGCAAAAGCTAAGACTTCAATCAGAGCAACCTGCATAGCATCACTGTGTGGGATTCATCTCCTTCCAGGAGCACCTGCAATCTACCTGCTCCTTGGCAGCAGCCACTTCTATCTGCGTTGCAAACGGAGCTTACAAGAGATGAAATTCCGCACTGAGCACATCCCGTGCACAGCCTCTCCCACCTTATCCCAGGATGCAAGAGTCCTTTCCCCTCCCAGTCATGGCTGGAGACCTGGTCCAAAAGCCATCAGAGCCTCCTGGCCTTCAAACCTCAGAGCCAAAGCCTGAGGTTATGCATGGGATTACACATCCTAGGATGGGAAGCAGGGGACAAGTGCTGTGCCTTGTGCAGGCACCATGCACATCATGGCCCTATCTTGATTTAAACTCTTGATGCTTATGAAATCTCTCCCCAAGAGAACGCCTGGAATAAATTGTCATCTGATAATAGCTACCAGGTGGCGAGGGAAGCAAAAAGCAGACATGCACAGAATGTTTTGACTTCAAACTCATGTGGATTGTCAGAGAGGGAGCGTATTCTGTGTCCCTTCCTCCTTCCTGCCTCCCCCTCACCATTTCCACCCCTTTGTGGCTTCATTTCGTCTTCTTTTGCTTGCAAGTGGAAGGCAAACACCCTGAGGGCTAGGAACAGAGCTCAGAGCACATCCACACCCCACTTTAAAGGCCATAGGGTGGCCAAGCTGAGGTCACCATGCCAGCTCCTCATCTCCTAGACAGCCTCCATAGACATCCCTGTTGCTCTCACCCTCTCCCAACATCCCTACCCCCTGGCTTACCTGTCTGCCCTTTCTTGCTCCAATCTTCACTTCCCACCATACCTGCAACCTTTCCCATTAACACCTGCCCAGGCAGGGAAAACCCTTCCTGAGCTCAAAGCATCTGCTTTAAATCAGTTTACCACTGAGCTTGCCTCAGCCTCGGGTGAGGAACAGGCACGAAACTCCCTCCCCATCCAGGATGACATTTCCAGGGCAGGGTACCAAAGGGCATCCTTCTCACAAGCTTCAGGGGACACTAAAAGGCAACACCATCCATCCTTACCTGCGTCTGGGGAACGCACATCCCTTTCTTCCTATTCCATGAACTTGATTCTTGCTCTGCGTGAGCCTGCGAGCACACGCACAGATTACATCTTGTTCTTAGCGGGAAGGAATATTGACTTGGAAAATATCAAAACCGCTTCTGAGCCCACAGCACCTCTTCTTACAAAACAAAAGAAGACAGAGGTTGAGTCAAAGAAGAAAAGATGGGCTTGTTACAGATCATCCAAGGAAATCAGGTTCTGCAATAAGGAAGTCAGCGCAGGCAGAAAGAAGGAACTTTTCAATGGCATCTTGAAATATTAGAGGAAGAAGGTGAAGGTACTAAGAAATCACAGCCAGGAAAGCATCAACTGGTCCCCTGCATCAGTGGCCAGACCTGCTCAGGTCCAGTATCCACACATAGGCATACCCTGCATGCACCCGCAGCCAGCTTCCCCTGCATTTGTGGTGGCAGGACAGCTTTTCTGGGTGCCAAAGGTGGGTGTCAGCATCCCAAAGCCAGCCCTGCTCTGCCTCAAGAGGTCAGTTCTTGCTCCTGGCATGACTTGAAGCAAAAGAAAGTGGCCACAAGCAAGCACGGATGCTGCCTGCCAGTATAACGACACACATAATACAGCCAGCTCCATTGCAAATGTAATTGCAATCATAATGCAATCAATACTGGTGAAAACACTGTATTTATACAGGGCCTTTCATCACTCACATGTAATGCAGTCAGCACCAATGCAAATATGCCAGCATCTGAAATAAAATATTTGCCATATATTTCATGTACGTGCAGACCAAACAGTACATTCAGGATAGCCTACTGATGGTGAAGGCTTTGGGGAGGTTTCTGGATGTATGGCAAACATATAAAGCAAAACTGAAAGCACAGAGACTTGTTAGGCTTTGGATAATAATAAATCCTACATTCCCATTGAATTCTCCTTAGCTTAAGTCACAGTTTCCGCATTACCCTCCCTGTCAGATCTCCACCCCAGCACATTGCTGTGGTCAGGCAGTTATTAACCTCTGATGGGGAGAAAAGAGGGAGAGATCTTCACCCAAACACTGTACTAAGGACACCCAATCCTGCTTCACCCATGCACCTCCACCTCACCATCACCTGCCATCATCCCCACAGTGACCAGTGGCATTAAGGTGACAACATCCACATGGCAGCAGGCCCTGGGGCTGAAGGACTTTGCCCTTTACAATTCGGGAAGCACAGAACTCCTGAGGACCACACAACCATAGAGCAGACAAAGCCTTCCTGCCCTCGCTCGCCATCCCGTCTGCCCTCTGCATCTGATCCAGCCCATCCATCATGGGTCTTGACACATTTAATGTCTCAGTAAAGCAAACCACGATGCTGATGCTCCTGTAAAGCTCTGACAACTGACAGCCTAATGGCTCCTTATTTTTTCCCAGCTGCAGTTTAGAAAATGAAATAAATTTAGCTCCTTAAGCAGGCTCGCTGCTCCTTGAGGAACGGGTTTGCTGCATTCCCAGGCACCGGCACACAGCTGTGGGACAAGGGAGTACAGACAACAATGGGAAAGGACAGCACGAGGGGTAGAAGTGGGCTGAGCAGTTGTTCACTGCTCATTTACCCATCCAAATCCACCCTATGTGCTGCTCATTTTCCACCCCCTTTGCTGGACCCAAAACTCCAGGTGATGCTGCTGTCCAAGCCTGGAAGGATGGAGCAACAGCATCCACACAGCAGGACCTCAGCATGTCAAACCTCTGCAGTGGATGGTAAAAGCCACCATCAGAGCTTAGACATCCCCTTCTGCTGGTGGCTGCAGTGTATTAAGCAGAGCTGCTGTAATTAGGCTAAGGCCACAGGGCTGGGAAAGCATGATGGAAAGCTTTTCATGAGGAAATGGCCAGGTCCTTGTGGAGCACACACCAGCCATTACTCACCAGATGAGCTGGTGACCCTCGAGGTAGCAGCCTGGAAACCCTTTCTCCAAAATATTTCTAAAGCCATGAGCAATGAAGGATGGACAGGGCTGAAGCTGAATCTCTCACCTCCCCAGGAAGCCTCTGGAGGGCAGGAAAGGAGGCCCAGGAGTGGGAATATCACATAGGGACCAGCACCCGCTTCTCCATCCAGAAGTGCTGTTGGAGGAACCCACCCAGCAGCGGGATGCAACCCTCTCCCTGACAGAGGAGGAAGGATGGGGTAGGGGGGAGCCTACTGCCTTTCTCTCCCAGCCGTGACAGTCAGCATGGGACATGACATCCCCTCCAAAGCATCACAGAGCTGGCAACCCATAGCAAGGAGCCTGGTCCCAGCCACCACCAGACCTATGTGGTTCCTGGTGTCATGCACACTACAGAGGTAAGAGCCTCCTTGATGCTTTCACATCCAGCTACAAGCTTTTACTCTTTCTTTTTGTCCTCACTACTGAGCTCTTCTTAGGCTACTTCCCCCCACCCATGAAGTCTTGTCAGCAGCTATAAAGCATCACTCCTGTATGGTGGTAGCAGGTCCTGCTAGACCCCAGCAGCCAGTGTCAGTGAGCAATAGGCAATAAGCACCAGTGAACACCCCATGGCTTGCAGGGTGGCATCCCCATCCCTCCGGAGGAGCTAAATGCATCCCATCTGTACTTGGGATAGCCACGTTTCTTTCTGGAAGCATCCAGGAGCCAGAGGAGGAATGAGAAGGGAAAACATTGTGCAGGCCACTCTAAGGCAAAAGATGTGATTTTCAAAGAGCACATCGAAGGTAGGAGAGAAAAGCTAGTGCTAACTGCAGGACTGGTGATGGCCAAAGGGAGCAAAGGGATGGGAAGCAGCAGAGGAGAAAGGAGGAGAGCTTCAGTGCATTGAGAGCATCAGGGCAAGGACACAATCCACCTCGTTTTCCTGGTTCTGAGAGTTCATCTCAGCTTGTGAAAGCTGTTTCATTTCACTACGTCTCTCCCTTCCAAAATACCTGTGGCTGCAAGAAAGGCACATTCAGGAAAGCAAGAGCAGGGAAGAGGAGAGTAGTGAACTGCTGCTTGATAGCTGCCAAGGAGCTAGTCCTCCTCGGAGCCCGGCAAGACACATGGAGTGATGAAGCTGCCAAGAAGTTGTAATCAGGACTAATAGTTGGAGGTTCTTAATATTCCTGCAATTCAATAAATCAATGGCGCTAAGTACGATCGCGGGAAGGCGAGCACCAGATTGACGGGACAAATGAGGCTGGGCTGCAGGGAGACATTTCTCAACCAGTTTGCTCCCTCGGAGCTCACAGCGAGCTTGTAAGCAGCGAGGAACATGAGGGTAATGCAAAAAACATCCACTGGGTGAGCCGTGCCTCCTAAATGGCATCAGCGTGGTCCCAGGGTCCTCGCCGTGCTCCTGGAAGCAGCAGCCCCACCACCGCCCCTTGCAAGTCCAAATGTACATTTGGAACTCCAAATGCACAAGCATTAAGTAGGCGCTCACATTCCTGCTCCCAGGGCACCGGGAGGATTAGCTCAGTATTTACTCTATTGCTTTACGGGTGTGTGTAAACCACCATTCAAGTGCCAGGAATGATGATTAGAGGTAGCCAAGCGCAGGGATTTACAATAGGATTAGTACCCTAAAACACAGCTGCTGCTACGCAGAGTGAAGGTTGTGAGCCCTCCTCTGATCCTCTTGAGTACCCCAAGAAAGAGTATTGTATTCTGGGGGAGACATGGGTGCATAACCTTCAAGATATGAGGAAAGGAATAAGCAGTTTAAGCTCTTCCAAATCCTGGCAATTACAAATCTACATCAGATCTTAGGAGAATGCTACAGCTATAACCTCACTCGGGTTATAAATCATGCCTATGGAGTAAATGACCCAAACACGTTCAGCACCCACTTCTGGGTTCAGGACCCGCACAGGCAGCTCCTATCAAATTCATCTTATTCCATACTAAAATGCCAAACACAGGCCAGAAGTGTGTTAGCAGCCCAAAAATAATGGGGTAGAGGAATGTGTGTCCATGCTCTTGTCCCTGTGTTAGCCAGCAGGACATTTGCAGAGGAAATGGCATACTCAGGTTGGTCATCTCCATCTTCTGCTCTACCCTTCAGGATAGAGACTAAATATACCAGTCCCTGTATCTATTCTCTATGGAACTTTTCCAGCTCCTTAAATCATTCTTGTCTCCATATGACAGGGATTGGAAGGGCTGTGATTATTTATCTTAAAAAGGAGACAAATAGGAAGTGTAATGATAAATGTATATGAATTAATGAATGAGAGAGACAAAGTACATCTGGTATTTCTACACTCCCTGCCTTGCAACACACTAAGTCCCCTTTGATTCCATGGAAATAGTGACAAATTCCAAACTGATGAAAAGAAACACTTTTCCCCAACCAGCCTATGAAACCCATCGAAGCCAAGAGCTCAGAAGGTTTCAGACATTTATATCAATAACATAGCTACCCAGAGTTAGTGGTTAATGCTAATGAAAAGGAGATAATGAGTTTAAGCCCCTCTCTAATGACTACATTGGGCTGAAGAGAAGTCGTGGAGTTTAGCTAGCAATTCCAACTTGGCAAAGCTCTAGTTCACATCAGGCACAGCATGGATTGACTGGGATAAATGGGCTCTTCCCAATTCGTCTACCCCTGCGTGTGATTCAGGACCTGTCCCACAACCCTCACCTAGGCAGAGCTGCTTTTTAGGCACTTGGCCTATTTCCTCCTAGGAAATGTTTGCATCCCTCTTCCTCCTCTCCCATCCAAGAAAAGAGCACAGGGAAGTCAGAAGAGCTTGTTTCATCCTATACCAGCTATCCATCCACACTAGGACTGCAGCCTGAACCTCTCCAGTACTTATTGTTTCTTGTTAAAACTCATCTATATTCCTTCCCCCTGAATTACCAATACAGAAGAGCAGCACTGCTCTATTTTTCCTGGGAATCATTCCTTTGTCTCTGGTCTCTCGCTATCATGATTGTTATTGATATGAAAAGTAGAAACTTCAAATGAGAGGCAAACCTTGATTAAGTTCACGTTAGAAGAGACAATCCCTGCCCTAGAAAGCACAGACACAGCAGAGTGCACTGATAGAAGGGGAAAAGGAAGATCTGAGAACATCCCCAAGGTCACAGAAGGAGTGTGCAGCACAGCCATGGAAAGAAACAGTGCTGAGACATCCCCATCCATCAGCCCCGCTGAAAGCCGCCTTCCCTCTTATTTTCACACCATTTTGGGCTGCAAATCTAGTGTACAGCTTCTGCATGCACTGTGATGGTGACCAAACATGGCCTACAGCATCCCCGTTCTTAAAACTCAGGGTCTGGACATGTTGCAAGGACCACAGCTCCTACATCCCTGCATCACCGCAACATCCTCCTCCATTTAATTCCCACCATGTTCTTCATGTCTGGCAAGGACCTTAGCATGTGACAGCATCTCCGTCTGACCAAGACATTAAGCCCATAATATTAAGGCCAGTGGGTCCTGACTATAGATCCGGGAAAGCAATAGACCAGGTCAAGAGAGACTTCTCCCAGCACAACTTGGGACTGGGTTAAATAACTGAACTCAGACGGCATGAAAATCCTCCAGCACCTTTAAGCTCTAAATCACAACCCATGAAACAGAAGGGCTTTTCCCTACACGAATATGTTGCAAAACGCTCTGCACATCTGTCCTGTCCATCAGCAGCTGCGATGATCAGTGTAAAAGGTTTGAACATAGCAGAATGTTCTTTATTCTGGAGTATAACCTGCCCATTACTAAGTGCTATATAATGCCAAGCTCCCGCTATAAGAGACTCTTCAGAAATGACAACATAAAGAATAACAGGCTCCAAGCAGGAGTCAGGTGAAACCTGATAGTTAAAGCCAAGAGAATTTTATATCAAAATCCTGCAAGTTTCCCAGGAACAGAACCCAAAGCCATAAATCACACTGGCTTTGTTAACAGGCTTAGTGGACCTTGGGAAATAGAAAAGCCCCAAACTGGTGACAAACATCCCAAGGCTGGAGCTTGTTACACAGCTCTGCACAACTGTGTTTCAACCCCTGTTTACCAACACATCCTCAAGTAAGTCACTGACTTCTGCTCAGAGCAAGGTAAATATTACTCCAAATAATAAGGATGCAGCCGTGCATCTGGCCTAAAGAAGGAGCGGGCACAGAAACGCTCCTCACAACCACCTATGGGAATGATGAGCAAGTGGTCAAACCACAGAATCCCAGCCTGGTTTGTGTTGGAAGGGACCTTAAAGCTCATCCAGTTCCAACCCCTGCCACTGGAGCAGCTTGCTCCAAGCCCCTGTGTCCAACCTGGCCTTGAACGCTGCCAGGGATGGGGCAGCCACATCTCCTCTGGGCACCCTGTGCCAGTGCCTCAGCACCCTCACAGGGAAGAGCTTCTGCCTAAGAGCTCATCTCAGTCTCCCCTCTGGCAGGTTAAAGCCATTCCCCTTGTCCTCCCCTACAGGCCCTTGTCCAAAGCCCCTCTCCATGTTTCTTGTTGGCCACTTTAAGCACTGGAAGCTGCTTTAAGGTCTCTCCAGAGCCTTCTCTCCTCCAGCCTCAACTTTAAATAAAGGCCATAACAAAACCAGGGTTACTGCAAGCACTCAGAGAAGCTTCTTCAACAAACCACCAGCACTTTGCACCACGTTCTCCAGTTAAAATCTCTTACCTGGCCCTGTAGAACACACCAATTCATGGACCAACCATCTAGTCCAACCCTTGCTAGACATTTTGTGGGAACATATGTATTAACAAACATAATCTGACTCAAAATAATACAGTTAGAGAAGAGTTTTAGTGGTTTCATTTAGGCTGTGTTGCTTCTACTCGCCATGGGTTATCGATCTCTCTGGAGAAGAGTCAGCAGCCATAGCTGACATGCAGTCCCTCAGCCAGGGGTAATATACGACCCTGTTGGGAGCTGCAGTTAACTGATGAACCCATCTGGCAGGGGAGCTGGAGAAGTGATTGATTTACTCTTTGTCCTGGTACTTAGACTTTTCACCCTCAACAGGCCACGAAGCTTTGTTCATCATCTTCATCAATCACATGGGTAAATATCATTAAATCCACAGGCCATAGCCAGCATCATCGCTTATATTTTTTGGCCTTTTTTCTTTTTTACACTTAGTTTTCAAAGTTTACCACGTCCTCTACCCATATTACTGAAAAACAGTGCTTCCACCTCTCAGGGACTTGGTGAAATAGAGACGCTGAACCCCGATAAGATGGAACAATGATGGGTTTTGGGCTCATATAATTACAGCCTGGTCTGGATTGGAAGGGACCAACAATCCAGCTCATCCAGTTCCAACCCCTTCCACTAGAGCAGCTTGCTCCAAGCCCCTGTGTCCAACCTGGCTTTGAACACTGCCAGGGATGGGGCAGCCACAGCTTCTCTGGGCACCCTGTGCCAGCGCCTCAGCATCTTCAAAGGGAAGAACTTCCTTATATCCAACCTGAACTTCCCCCGTTTAAACCCAAAGTTTCAAGTTCCCCATCTCTCAATCCACTGGGGACACTCAGAGGAGCAGTGTTCCCAATTATTGCAGAGATGCCTGGCCCTGGCCAGCATTGGGGATGCCTGGTTTGGCTCCGCTCATGAGACCTGTGTGCTACTGGAACGCATTGAGGTTTTGCTGCAAGATTGACCCGGGACACAGCATTTAAACCCACCAAAGCACCACCATGCAGGATTTGGCACAGTAATTCCTCAGAATTCAGTCAGAGCAGGAATGACCTACCTGTGCTGCTCATCTGACTCATAACATCCCAAGGACAATGCTCTGCTGCATGGGTACTTCCAGTTCATCACAAGTCAATTCAAGGATTGACTTGTCCCTTAAGGCACCTTTCCCAAGTCTTTTATCCCGGTACATACAGAGAGGGGACACAAAACCCATTTAAAAGCATGGGCAGGTTTGAGGACGTCCTTTTCATGCTGGTATTTCACATCCTGTCCAGTTCATTCCAATCTCAGAGCCGTGTGAGCCCACCCTCTGCTTATCCTAGTGCTCTGACAAGACCTCAGTCAAGAATGGATGGACGGATGGATGGATGGATGGATGGATGGATGGATGGACAACTGTTGACAAGTTCATTGCCTTCTTTCCTAGCAAGACACTTCACTAGAAAAGCTTAACAAAACAGGGGGAAACCCAGTGGAAAACACCAGAGAAAGTGACTCAGGGAAATTCCATGCAAGTTCAGGAAAACCTGGAGTGAAAATCCACCTCTAACACGACTGAAAGAGCCCCGTGAAGGAACAGATGCAGCAGCCAGCTTGTAAATTAAATCACCGAAGAAAGGTTGGAAGAGCCAAATGGAATCTCCACCTGCCATTACTTCCAATGCAGAGAAAGGGCCGGGCATTCCAAAGGAGGGCCAGCACCGCAGCGATGGCTAAGCAGATGAATCATTTTATTAGCTTTAATTGCATTTCAATACCAACCCAGTGTCTCCACGTGTGCAAAGTTGTCAGTTCACGTCCTGAATGGGCCAGGCTTGTTATCAGCAAGTCGTTTACAGCCCTTGGGCTGTGCAGTAATTAAAAAGGCTTTGTGCTGAGGCTCATTCATTAGCACACTGCTTCTTTAATCACTGCCTCTTCAGCCACCAGGACAATCTATAAATCTCCTCAAATATGAAATAATGAAGTGGAATGGTTCCATTTATTATAACGTAATAAGTCAGGATAATGGCGGGGTGGACAAGGTGGCACTGGAGCTGTCTCCTCGCCCAGTCTTCCTGTCTCATTACTGACAGTGACTATGAATGAGAAGAGCAGAAGGGATGAGGCAAAGATGATGAACACGCAGGACAGGGATCTTCCTGTCTCCTGCCATCTCACCCACCCAAAACCCTGCTTGCCACAGGTCATTGAGGATAATGCCAAAAGCCAGATGTGCTTTCTTGGCCTCAGAAGGACAGAAGTAGGTTTTGTCCTGAACTGGGTCTGAGGATTTACTCTTTGATGCACACACAAGCTCCCAGCACTCAGTAGCATGGTGAAAGTCCACCTGCTTCGCAACCCAGTTTCCCCATTTCCATCCCCATTTTCTTCCCTAACCCTTGTTCCATCATTCCTGGAAAAAGCCAGGTTGAGCTGGAAAGGGAAGTTCCAAGGAGCAGATGCTCCAGGGAGCATCCACAGGCTACCAAAATCCATGTATTAACACAAAGCTTCTGGTTCTCCTCTCATGGCTCATCTCCCAGCAGCTGGGCTCTCAAGTCAAGCTGCCAAATACAATATGACTGTAGTACTGTGTTAATTAAAAAGGGAGAAGGGTGAACACCAACCTGGCTTCCCATTTCCTAAAGGAATGCACCAAGGACACCAGGGGAGGCAAAACATGAAGATGCTGAGGGAAGAAATAAAACTGCCTCAAAAGCTATTGCAGAAGAGTGGCTACAGCTCCCAAAGTGCACAATGAGAACTGCCCATACAAAAGTTATCAAAAGCAAATCACAGTCTCACATAAAAGAGAAGCTTTTTAAGAAAAAGCAGGATTTATAAACAATACTGTAGTGTCTTCTGAAAAATCACTTTTTCCCTGTCAAAAGATAGCACATAAGAAATATCCAGTCCACACTATAACAAGCTCTACAATTTGCTCCTTTCCTTTCAATGTCCTCCCTCTTCAGCCTTAGGAAGTCTTATGTACTAACACTTGTAAAATGAATGTGTCTATTAACATAATTAATACTATATATTGATTTATCCAATCTAAATTCATTCACCAGAAAGCCAACTGTGATAAATTGACTACAAGAAGAAAAATTAAATCAACAAGATTTCCCATTTCAACATTTCCTTTAAACTTGATGCCTGTCTGCAAGTCTTTCTTCATTTTAAATCTCAGGTTAGCATCAGTCAGGACTTTTTCACATGGAATCTGACACAGCATGCACAGTTTGAGCTGACCCAGCCTAACTTTGGTGGGAGGAGTTGCCCTGGCCTAGGAAAACACTCAAGGCTCTGATTTTGTGGTTCCCATTCATTATCAGAAGTGCATTTAAAGCGGTGTTATAGCACAGGGAAATCATTTCTTCCCCCTGTGTTAGAAAGACCTGAATGCACACACTGTTCAACCCCACGGATCTTTAATACTAGCAATTTGCTAAGTGCTAATTTGTCAACATGACACCTTTCATCTCTAAGGTTCCCATAACACTTCATTTGCTCGAGAGTCACTTGTCCCACCACAATAAGATTTCAGATCATCCCTACAGCGCCTGAAGGAGGAGGTTTGGTTTCTTCCTCCCCTCCTCCCAGAAGGGCTCCTCCAGGAGACAGGCTCCTAATTACTCCTCAAGTCAACAAATTAACCCTATCCCTGGCTACTCCATGAGTTTCAAGGTGCTTTGGAGAGGGAACAGCACACCAGGGTCCTTTACCATCAGAAAACTCTATTATATGGATCTTCAAAAAAGCTCATTACTACAAAGCTGTGAGCATTCAATCCCATTAATAAAACACATCAGTATCTAATTATAATATTAGGCACTTAAATTGCAGTTTTCATCTGCAGCTCTCAAAGTGTTTTACCATAGTAAATTAAGTCCCCCTAATTTGGGCTGGTCAGAGTTTGCCATTTGAAGCTTTTTCCTCCAGGAAAATGGGATGTTGTGTTTGAAAAGAACATTGCAAAAAGCATCTGTTCTTCCTCCCAGTGTTCATTTTCTTCTGGCGAGGGATAGGGAGGGGATTAAACTCACCCAAAATGGGGATGAAGAGGCAAAATTTTGCCAAGATAGGAAGTGCCATGAATCTATATGCTGTTTTGGTCGTAAGAAATTGATTTCATTGCAAGCTGCTCCGGATGTGTTTGCATGTCCTTCCCCCATCACACTGGGGTCTCCAGCTCGCACCATCATGTTGGGGATAAGCAAGACCAAAATGGATTATTGCATGAACAAAACCATCCCAAACCCCATTCTTCTTCTCCAAAGGGCTCTTCAAACCTTCCTACCACCAGCTTCTGGGTGTGTGGGGGGCCTATTTGGTGTCTTCTTCCCTGCGATCTGCAACTTGATTTGGATTGATAGGGATGAAGCCACGCTTATTGCAAGCTGACAGCGACACCGGGGCACGGCTGCCCTTGACTAGATCGAGGATGACAGCAGCTCCTCCAGAGTCACATCTAGGCCCACGCTGGAACAAATATGCTTCCAGCAGGCAACGAAGCTGAGTAAATCAGAGATGACAATAAAAGCATCGAGGAAATTGTCCGTCTGGGAGACAGAGCGCACCCGGCACACAAGGTTCAGCTTTAATTTGTGAGGAGACCTGTGTGCTCGAGAGGTTATTGCATGAATACCAGTGTAAATGATATCACCATGGGCACCAAGCAGGTGCCTACTAGCTGGTAAACACCAATCTTGGGTAATTCCAGTATTAAAAGCAACTGAAAGAGAAATCAGATCTCATTTTGCAGGGGGCTCAATGCCTGTTCTTAAAGTTCTCTTGCATTTGAGCTGACAGTCTGTGACTTTTCCATGTTCAGCTGCTGTGCTGCTTCCAGGTATATTACATTTACAACCAGAGAGACAAGCTGGCTTGTTGTTTTTCCCAAAGAACCCCCAGAAGAAAGGCAAAGTTTCTTGGGCATCATTCAGATCCACAGGCTAGGAAAACATGGGAGTCCAGAAGACCCATTCCCCAAGTGCACACAAACCAGACAGATAGTGCTCCATGCACATATTTATTCCAATAGATTTATTATGTATATGATATGCCCACAAACACACACATCTTTAGATGCACATCTCTCCATGGGAAACTGACAGCACTGAACAGATTTAATAGTAAATGAAATATTCCAGTAGGGAAGGGTTAAGTTACTTGGTACTAAGGGATAAACACCACAGCAGCATACACTTTTGGGTGCTAGAAGGTATCTTTGGCACTTGCATCCCACCTCCCTCTTATTCACTCATTCTGGCTTTTGTCTGAAGAAGGCACTTGGGTTTGACATCTCAGAGGAAAGAGTGCTAAAAACACAACAGAAAATATTGATTTTCTGTCCCCTCTTAATGACCAAAAGCTCTTTTTCTCCAAAAAACACTTTTCTATCAGCTCTCACTAAAATTAAACCCTTTCTGTTGGATCTGGAGAGGTTTGAGGGCCTGTTCTCACACTTTTGATGACCACCTGACTCATGAAATTATGACATCTCCAGGTTCCACTTGGTGCGGATTAGAACCCATGGCAGTGGGTTAGAACTAGATGATCCTTAGGTCCTTTCCAACCCAAACCATTCTATGATTCTATGTGAGTGAAGATTCTCCCTCATCACAGGTAAAAAGGATTTAACAGTGCTCATCGCAGATACTCTCAGCAATGTCTGGGTAAAACCCCATAAAATCCATCCCAGCTTTTACAAGGCAGGAGACAGGAAAAGAAGGGTCACTGCCAGGCATAAACCGCTACCATCTATTCTGTAGCACAACAGGAGAAGAGGCGAGGCTACAGGGAGATTTTTCTTTTGGCACTTATTGTCTTCTAAACTCCTCAATCTATACAATATCTATGTTTGTAATCACTCGAAAATTTTCAATTAAATGTAAAAAACCAGAAACAAGTAAATCTATTCTCTCTTTTGACTGTTTTATTGATTAAAATGGATGCCTGAGCTGCGAGCACTGAACCATGAAAAGCAATCTGTCTTGGATGGGTAAGAGATCGTTAGGAAGTCATTGTGCTGAGGCAAGAATAACTGCGCGTGTACACACACATGCACGTGGTGCATGGGCATGGATGTTATGGTGGAAGAAGCCATCTGCAATGAAGGAATAAAACTGGGTAGGTGTGTTGGAATATCAGGTTGGAAGCAATCTGAGGTGTTCGCTTTTCACTGGACCTCATTTGCCAAGTCTCCTCTTTCTCTTCAGCAGTAATAAACCTTACCCTCTGTTGCTATGGAACGTAAAGAACAGGTAGGAGAAGAACAACATCAAGGTCTGCCATTTGTTGCAAGCTCCAAGAGCAAGGAAAGCACTTCTTGGGTCATTAGGAGATTTTCAAGCTAAGGACAAGGAGACTCTGCAGCTGATGTTTCACCTTCCCCTTTCAGCTCTGTCCTTTCAGAGGGAAGTGAGGGACATTCAGTGAGTACTAGACATGGCGAGGAACACTTAGTTTTGCTGGTTTGGGCATGAGATAACCTGCAGCAAGGTAAAGTAGGGAAGAAAGTTCCCAAGTGGAGCTTTTCCATGAGCACTTACTCCAGGATTTCCAGCCTGCAGTGGATATATCTAATATTGGCTCTAACAGCTACAGCAACAGATGGAGAATGCTTTGGTCTGCGCTGACAATACTCTTCCTTAAGCAAGACTGTCCTGATATCAACTCCATTTCGTCTGAGCACCTTAAGTTGGAGCTGAAATTAACCAAACATTGAGGCTGTTTGTTGTAACCCATCGCCATCCCACACACTAAAAGCCTCGAGGACTTCAGCTCTGTGAATTCTCAGCCTTTGCAAGAAAAAGATCTTCTGTGCGGAAGCCAGCCTGTAGCCAGCTCATCTCTAGGCATCCTAGAGCTACATCCACCCCAAGGGACGAGCCCTAATGAGAGCTCAGTGTGGTTTGCACTTATGGGATACCTTTCCCCCTGCTCCTTCTACTTTAAAGTACAAATAACACATATGAATGGAGCTGAATAGGAAGGGGTGTTTGAGGAATGCTGCTCCCCATTCCTATGCTGTTTATTTGGGCATGGGGCAAACTATGAGACCGGGATTACATCTTGTGCTTGAGGCAGCCACTGCCAGGGTGTCAGGATGGGGATGCTCACACACAGCAGGTAAAGGAAATAGGAAAAGCCCTCAATGATACCAAATCAAACTGGAGGATAATGAAGTTTCAAGCCCCAAAACTGGCCAGGCCAAGAAAGGCATCACCAGGTTTTACAGAGTAGATGAGTCCTGCCATCTTCACCATGCACTATCAATCAGATAAAGGCAGCAGCAAACCAGCACACTGGAGATGATGCACAGAGCCCCAGACGCTGCTTTAGGGTGGAGGAGGATGCAGCCATGAGGAGGCACTGAACGGGTTAGCATCTCTCAGATCCTTTAATATATTTTCCCTAATTAAGCTGTTCAGTTTGCTGGCTTAAAAAGCTGCCAATAGCTGCTACAAATTGATTTATCTTTTGATGAAGGTAAAACACGCTGGAAGAAATGAGAGGCAAACAACGTATGGGTTCGGAGGGATTAAATTACTTTGTCTTGTGTTAAGATTCAAACATATTCTGGAGGCAGAATGAGTCTTTTGCAAGCAAATTGTTTTTATACTATATATTCATTTCTGTGTAAACAGAAGTATACTAATTTACACATCCACCTACAACACCTGCTAGATAACAGAAGTATATACTTAAAAGCCAGATGAGATCCTGAGCTCTCCGTGGGGGCACACACACACACAAATAAAAAGCAATCATCCTGCAACCCGCCTGGGGGGAAGGAAAAAGAAGCCTTCTGGAAACACAAGCCATCCATCCATAACAGATGTGGCCTAAAGCAGCCTCTGCGTGAAGGGTCACGAGCAACTAACACGGTGGATGTCAAGTCTTCAAACCTGCATTTCAATTCCCAAAGCATCACTGCCTGCGAGCTGCAGTCCCCTTGTACTGCATGAGCTTAGAGTTCATCCCCTCCACTTCATTCTTTCGCAGGGTTTTTACTCATTCAGCAAGAAATAGTAAGTGAAGAGGGATAAATATTAGGAGTAAATCACAGCCAGCCTGCCAAGACTGAGAAATAGCAGCAGCCAGCACAGGATAATTTGCTTGATCTCAAATGAGAAGTTTCCCCAGTGGGATGGGACATTCTAACCCCGCTAAGTAAGAGAAGTGAGACGAGGAGATGGCCTCTGCAGCTCCAATATCCCAGCGCATGAGGCCACAAGCACTGATGTCCCCACAAATACAGATCCTTCTCCTTTTCCCAGCTAAAGCCACGCTCACCTCACCTCTGCAGCAGAAGTGAGATTTGTCTGTGTGCATGCTCTATCAAAACCAGCTTCTTCACATCACCTCCAGCACCAGCTTCTCCAAAGGGAGTTAAAGAGAGTTCAGCACAAGGGATGCAGCAATAGCCATGGGGGGGTTGCATTTATGAACAGTTATACTCCGCACTCACTTTATCAGCTATTTTGGACACACACATTCTCCACACAAGCACATGGCAGACATGTGAGAGTGGATAATTCACCCAGACAGGCAGTAAATACATCCCATCTCATGCTTCCTCCCAGCATAATGCGCTTTCTTATGTCACCTGCCATGTAAATCATCACCTTGCAATGGATCCTAAGCTGCATTTTCTGGACTGACCCGAAAAGATAAAGAAACCAGCAGGAGGTCCAATAACCCCTTTTGCCACATGGATACTTCTTTCCTGGTCAATACTTGGAACTTATTGAAGATATCTACTGAATTTATGGCTTCCCAGCAGAATTTCCCACTCTCTGATTTAGAGGAGCTCTAGATTTTCTTTGAGCTATACAAAAGGCATTTACATAAGTTTCTGTGCAACATCAGGAGGAGCTCATTCCTTCAGCCTATTTCTCTCTCACCATATGAGTACCCAACAACTACCCACCCCATGGTTACCGCAGCTCAACAACGCCGAGGTGGGCTAGAAAAGCCTCACGAAGCGCATGTGAAATTACACATCTGATTCCCCGCAAGGCATCTTTTATTTAAATCTCCCTGCAAAACCAGCGTCAAGTCAAGAACTGGGGTTGGTGACGCAGCTCTCTAAAGGAACAAAAGAAAGTGAATGTTTCCTTTCCAACAAGTGAGCCTAGAAGCGAACAGAAAAGCCTCCCTGGGAACTTTCCACGAGGAAAACATCTCTGTCTTCTCAATTTGGCGTTCAAACCGCTTGAGAATCTCTCTTTTTGTTCCTTGACTGTCTCCCTTAATCCTTTCCTCAGTCATTATTCAATATTTGGTTTTGTGACTACATTATTTAACTTGGCAGAGCGCTCTGGGACTCAGCTTGCATAAATGGCTCTATGCTGAAGAATTGGAGGGGACCGTCACAAAGCAGGCAGGAGACAGCGTTGACAACAAAAAGGACACCAAAGCTTCACCCATCAAACCTAAAACCCTCTCTGGGTAAAGCAGGTTGGCAGCCACTAAATCCAAGGGAATAAATCACCAAAGTCAACCCCCGTGTCAGTGGTTTCATGACGCAGGAAACTGAGCTGTGCTTTACAATCAAGGAGCACCTTCCCCGCTAATGTATGCTTGGAATTTACCATAATTATTTGTGCCACTGTTTGAACATCCCTGCTGTCAATCTGGAAGTGGAGGGAGAAAAAATACACACAAATTTAAAACACTCTTCTTCAGAGACAGGATTAAAGGGGGGGGAATGATGCAAAAAAAAAAAAAGCAGATCAATCTCCGCGCAACCTCCTTTGTATTTTGTTGTGACAAGCCTGAATTTAAACAGCCTGCGAAATCAAAACAACAGGAGAACTATCAATAGGCATTAATTTAATCAAGAAACACCATTCTGCTATGCCAGGCCAACTTCAGCTTTCTATCCACGGCAGGAGCTGCTAACACCCTGCTGCCTGCCCCAGCCACCCGTGGTGACCACGGGGTCTTCTCAAAGCCTCCAAAAGCCCTCCCTCCAATTGCATTCCTCCCCATGTACAAATCAAAGTTGGTGGTGATGCAGAACCCCGCTAGCACATCTCCTCCCCCCCCAAAAAAGGCTCGTTTTGCTGACAACCACATCCCACTGCATCCTTATTGTCTACTGTGGAGCTTTCAAAGGACAGGCAGATGAAAGGGTAAACATGTTAACAGAAACGATGCCTCCACCACACTTGACTTTGTCAAATCCCGTGCCCGCAGCACGGCACTTGGAAACAAGAATCTCATTAAGGAAAGGAGAGTTGAAAGGAGAAGCCCCCGCATACCAAATGCAGGAATCAGATGGACTTGACCTTTCCAATGAATATACATTTTCTGACTGACTCTTCATGTCGGGGTAATTCAAACAGACACCTGCTAATTCACTTAAAAGGCTAAAACTTGGATACTGGATGGAGTACAATGCAGGGTGATCCACGGGTGGTCCCTTCTCTTCACATGGGCCTGCCCTTGCCCCCTGTTTCCTGAAGCACCCTCAAGTCTTCTCCCCTCCTTGGCTTTTATGTCCCCCTACCTACACAGAAGGTGTTTCAAGTCTAGGATTCATTAACAAGGTAGAATCTTCTGTGCTGGCACAGCTGGAAACTAAAATCTGATGCTCCTTAACACAAATTGGGTGATTAAATACGTTGGATGGAAATTTTGTGCCCTAATAACAGGATAGGAGAGTGAGACCTCCTTTCAAACAGGCTCCAGCCATGTAGACCCCATGCACAAGCTGAAGGAACATGAACCCCATCTCGTAAGAGAGCCCCTTGTCTCTTGTACTGAGGACACATCTGGACACAGGACTCCAGATGTGGCCTCCCCAGGGTCAAGTAGAGGGGGAGCAATCACCTCCCTCAGCCTTGTGGCCACACTCCTCCTGGTGTGAAGGGATGTGAAGGATGCTGGAGCACTACAGCTGTGCGGCGTCCTGGACTACACATCACAACCTACACCCAGCCATTCCCATCGCCCTTCCCCTTCATAGCCATCCCCACCATGGAAACCCCAGAGGCACCCCAAAGCCTCAGCAACCCCAAGACCCCTGGACAAAGCTCTCCTTGCTCAGCTGCAGGTGTTCTGTTTCAGCCCCTGTGTCCAGCCAAGCCTGGCTCCTACTTTCCCCTTGGCTGGCAGCACTGCACACTATGTCCAGGGCCAGGGCAGCCGGGAGAGCCCTCATTAAGTTAATGGAGTGTTAATTCACTGGCAGACCGAGGGGAGGGATCCGAGGCTCTGCCTCATTTGCTCAGTGGAAGTGGGCTATTAAAAGGAAGGGTGGCAGGTATGAGGATGGGGGGGGGGGGGGAAGGATGCTCAAGGGATGGAAAGGGGTTCCTTGGGGACATCTGGGGCTGCTCAGAGTGTGTTTTAAGAGTGTGAAGCAGTGATTGGCTCAAAAAGAGCAGGAACAAACTGTCTGCGCCAAGGATGACAGCAGAGCAACACCTAAAGGGACAAGGGCATACAGGGACAGGACAATGGGGAATGGCTTTAACCTGCCAGAGGGGAGACTGAGATGAGCTCTTAGGCAGAAGCTCTTCCCTGTGAGGGTGCTGAGGCGCTGGCACAGGGTGCCCAGAGAAGCTGTGGCTGCCCCATCCCTGGCAGTGTTCAAGGCCAGGTTGGACACCTGGCCCAATGGAAGGTGTCTCTGCTCATGGCAGGAGTTGGAACTGTATGAGCTTTAAAGTTCCTTCCAACCCAGACCTTTCTATGATGATTCTATGATTCTCTCCATCACCTTTGTCTTCAGGGTTCGGCTGCAGCAGCCCTACCAGCACAGTAACCCAAGCCAAACCTTCCTTCCCACCTAGTGACCAAAAGCACTTGCCCCAGGTTGGAAGAGTGAAGCAACACCTATGTGTCCACACCGAGCTCCTTCCATCATAAAAATGCCACCTCCCTCCCAATAAGCACAATGCCACAGGGTGTTTCTATAGCAACGAGCATCTCTGATACAGCCAGCACCGTGACTCCAGCACCGCTCTGCTGACATGGGGGACCGTGGTCCCACCGGCTCTTCCTGCTCTGCAGCTCCACGCAGGACTCCCAGGGCACAGTTCGGCCATTGAGAGGCTTTAAACCCAACCTTCCACTCTCTTCTGGGGTGGTCACAGCATCACAACCCATGTGGGTGTCCCTGGAGAAGAGCACATATGGGATGAACACAGTATCCCACCTGCACCAAGCCCTGCAAGCTCCCATGCCCGAAAGCAGCAGCAGAGCTGGGTCATCAGTCACAGATCCATGCTATAGGCAGCCTGAAATCCCAGCCCTACCTTCCCATCGATCTCTTCAGCTCTGTGAAATGAAGAAAAATGCTAAAGAAACACAAGCAAACGTCCCTGAGCAAGCTAAGAGGCAACCAAACAGGACCAGGAGCTGGCAGGCAATGCCTAGCTGAGAAACAAAACCCCAGTTACAGACACAGCACCAATATCAGCTTCAACATCACCCCTGGGGCCCCCAGCTTAGGGGGTCCACAGCAACCAGCATCCTCTGCTGTCTTCAGCTGCTGTATTGGAGGCTGCAGCAGGCAGGGGAGAGGATGAGGCTACCAAAGATCTGTTTCTACATGGAGTAAATCTGTCCTCAAAGGTGGCAAGAAACAACACAGAGCACCTGAAAGGTCTCCCCACCAACAATAATGACTTCCCAGAGCAGACTTGCACTTCAAAGATCAAATCATAGAATGGTTTGGGTTGGAAGGGACCTTAAACTCCTTTAATGTGGCCAGACAACTCAATCCATGCTTCATGTCTATTTTCAACACGTGTCTCCATTCCACACATCCTTCCCTATCTCTCCCTCTTTTTAACCATCCCTTTAAAGTCTTTCCTGTCCATCTGGGGAAAAAAAACAAACCCTTCTTTAAAAAGAAAAGGAATTTCTAAGCTTTAAATCCAGTTCTCCACTCTCCAATCCCCGGAAGATTCCTGCACAGCAAAGAAAGTGTTTAACCACTCTCCTTAAAATGATCTAATCTCCCACATTTCCAGAGCTTGTATGATTAAGTCCTACTTCTAATTCCGCTTTCAGAGCCACAGCTGAAGCCCTGCTTAAAGGAAACCAGTGTGGGCCATCTCCCTTACGTGCAGGGGAGTGAAGCTGCATCCAAGAGGATGTGGGGGAAGAGGTGGAGGTACCAAGGCAGCTCTGAGCATCCCTGGCTCATACTCTTTCCTTACCAGAGATAGAAACACCCTTTTATGCAGCCTTCAAGCACTATTAATCCTCCTTATAAGCAGGAATAGAGGGGAGGTAATGCAGACGCAGGATGGACCAGCTGGCCAGCTCAGGTCATATTCTGAAACCATATCATCTCTGGCACATCTATGGCAGCAGGGAGAGAAAGAGACTCAAACTAGCAAGGAAATGAGACCCAAAACTTCATCTGGGAGAGTCAGGGCAGGAGAGAGGCATCACCAGCCTGAAAACCTGGTCTCAGAGCACCTGAGCAACAGCTTTGGGTTCACACCAGGTATCTGCAAGATGAGATGTACTCCACTGCAGCGGAGGACTCAGTGCAAGTATGGGGTACGTGGGAAGGACCCTGGTGAATTAATCACACATCGTTAATGCTCATTTCATCTTCTTCTTGGTGTTATTGACCATTTACACCAGGTAGTGTCCTAGAGGAGAGTAAGAACCTGCCCTGCACCAAGGACCTTCATATCCCAGGTCAAGAAGAGATGCACCATTAACAATGAGACTGTGAAATAGATCTCCAAGGAGCGAGGCACTGCAACAGCCAAGAAGATCATTAACACAACAATGTTGTAGCTCTCACCAGCATCAGATTTGGGCTTAGGTTGGATGGGAAAACATCCCCTGACACTCATATTGCTGAAATTCCATGGGCAAACTGCACCAAATCAAGTCTCAAACCTTCCCCATCCCCTTGTTCGACACAGATGTTTATGCTGCCAAAAGCTATTTGTTTCTTGCGAGTCGCTATGAGCTACTGCTCATGAATAGAAACGCTTTATCAAAACCAGGTCGCATTTTGCACTGAAAACTCTAAAACAACTCTTTTCAGGGGGAGGCAGGTTGCCTTCTGTGAGAAAACCACAGAAAATGCTCCTTGGGAGTATTTCTGCTTCAAAAAACAGGAGGAAAATGTTATTTTAGGAATATCAGTCTATGAGACGAGAACAAAAAGTCAACACCAACGTTTCTAAGTGTGGTTTCAAATCACTTCATCACAGACACCCCCCTGCGAGCAAACCAAGGGACACCCACCACCCATCCCATGCAAAGGCTCATTGCCCAACGATGGGGAAGAGAAAGCAGCAAAACCAGTAACTGAGGAGCCCTGGGTCATTTATCTTGATTTCTCTTAGCAACAATAGGGGAGGCTGAAACCCATCAGCTTCATTTTCTGGTGTTGAATGTAGCACGAGGTAAAAGTGAGGGTGATGAGAGGGGCTGAAGCAGCTTTCTAAACCAGGCAAAGGGGGTTTCAGGCTGGTCCCTCCAAGCTGCTGTGCATCTATCAGCTTGGGATGGTTCATTGCTGCCATCACCCCTTGTGGTTAAGCACAACCCCAGCATTAAGAGACAAGCCCGTTGTCCTGCTTAAAAGCCTTTTCAATATATCGCTGTGGCTGGTATAGTTGGATTGCTCTGGAAATGCCAATCCATTTATTGTCTCCTCATCCCTGGTAAACATTGCCATGCAGAAGAGACATTTCCCACCACCAGAGATCCAAAGGGCAATGATATGCCTGGCTAAATGAACAGGTAGATGTTCTTTCATTAAACCCACCACATTTAAATTACTCACAGATGAGACTGAAGACATGAGGTTAAAAACTTAATTGACTAAATCAATTGAGACGCTGAGGGCTGATTATATCATTTAAAATAAATGTAATATCGGCCATCAAAACGGGCACAATCTATTATTTCATATCAAAAGCCATTATTCAAGAAGCACAAACAATATCCTCTCAAAGCCCCGGTGGATTTAAGAGCATCTCCCTGCCTGCTTGCCTCTGATTGTTTTTCTTCCTCTGCAAACTGGGCTGGAAGAAACAAGCAGGAGCCCCCCCCCACGACTCCCTGAAATCCTGCATCTTTCATAGCATCAACCAGGTTGGAAAAGACCTTTAAGAACATCAAGTTACCCAGCAAAGACTGGGCCCCTGTGAGTTTTAAGACTACAGTGGGCCAGGCACAACCACCCTGCCCAACCTCATGTGCCCTTTGGGCTGGACCCTCGTGTTTCTGTATCACCCAACTAAAATGTGTGTTTCACCCAGATTTTTCCTAGGGAAAACTCAACACCAGCACTTGGAGTAGTGGAAAACCCTCTCCACTCACCATAAATGCCCCCCTTCAAAACCCTATGGGGTTATCCAGGCTCTATCTGCCACCAGCATCATGCCCATGTCAAGGGACAGGAGCTCAGTCCCCAGTTCAGCATCTTGTGGATGAGATAGCCCTAGGACATGACATCCACTCTTCAATTCCTAAAACTCATCCACCCAGAGGTCTAAACATCACCCCCTTCGTGCTCTGAATGAGCATTAGCCAAAAGCCTGAAAACCCTTCAGAGAACAAGCCCTTTCCATGGAAATCCAGATCAGCTTGCAAATGATTTCCTAGCCTGGACTGGGACCTCATTACAGCCTGGGTGTTATCAATTATGGATGGCTCTGGTGGCCCTCAAACCCAGGCTCTGGTGCCACAAGGAACTGTTTGCTCCACGCCTTCAAACCTCAGCCCCTTCATCTCCTGCTCCCCATTGATGGGCAGGAGGAAGGACCCAACCCCAGCATCACTAAACCCCACTAATTGCAGGGGAAGGCAAGGGATAACCCCACAAGCCTCAATAACATGAAGAACATGCAAATCAGCCCCTGGGCTCTCAATTACACCGATTACATTATAATTACAAGCAAGGCCATCAAGGGGTTCTCAAAACCTATGGCTGTTCTTCAGGGACCAGTCAGGGAAAGGCTCCTCTACTGCAGGAAGAGCACATTTGTATGCATGCACCATGTGCACGGAGAGAGCACGGCCAAAACAGGGCTCTGTGCTTGCAGCAGGGAGCATCCCTCACCACCCTTCCCTCACCCCTTCACCCACAGAGCCAGGCATGCAATTCGGCCAGCCATTCCCATAGGGAACAGGCTGTGGGCTCTTATCCACAGGTCCCAATGTCCCAAGGGATAACCCACACAACCTGGTGTCCACAAGGGCTCACCCAGCTGCCAGAATGATCTTTTCCCAGGGACCTGCCAGATGAAGGGAGGATGATATGGAACAGGGGGGGTGTATCATAACAAGTCTCATCCTACCAGCTACTAGGAAGAAAAGTAACTCGATTCCAGCCAAAACCAGCAGGAAAAGGACAGCAGGAAAGCTCTTCATCACATGTGCTCCCAAAAAGCACTGTGCGATCAGTGTTAATGCAACTCAGAACATGGGACCTACTTTCCCAGACCCCTGACAGCCAAGTATTGGGGTCTGCACCTTTCCCATGCAGCCATCCGGTTGGATGAAGCACATTTCCTGCCCCACTGAGTGTGCCCCACAGCAGGGCTGCCTTACAAAGCCTTTTAAAACAAAAGCTAAAAGATCCAACCGAAAGCACTTTAAGAGCAGGGTTTGCAGGCATGATGCTCTCCATGTGCTATGATAAAGCAGCCTTCAGGACCCTGAACCAAAAGCAGTCCTATGCACGGCCTGAAACACCTTCCAAACACACGCACGGCTCCTTAAACCATCCCTGTCCCTTTGCAGGAGGGAGGCTGGTGGCAAGAGGCAGCGGGAGGGAAGCCGGTTCGAGTGGGATGCTGCACATCTGGATGTGCCAATCTCAGCTCGCTGACATCACTCATCCAGGGGGAAAACAGGCAGGAGGTGCCCTGCAGCATGGAAACAAGGGTGCTGCCTCCCTGCCTGCTCCCCACCGCCTCACTGGGGCTGGAACCTGCGGGTGCTTTACAAAGGGAAGCTGGAGAAGTGTTAAGATTCCCAGCACGGCCTGGGAGGAGACATCCCCAGCATCCCGCTGCAGCACGAACCAGTGCTGCCAGGTTAATTCCCTTCCTCAGTTCATTCCAGCTTATTAAAGCCAGCAGGCACCCTGCAGAGGATTCATTACCTGTGTCACTTGAAGGCAAGGCTGGGCCTTAATGAGCCTAGCAACAGTGGAATGATGCTCCCATCACCACCCTTGATGGCTGGGTCTGTGCTGGATATGGGAAACCCCACAGCCCCATTCCCACTGGCAGCTCTATAATAAGTTTTCCAAGCTCCCAGCATTCATCCAGACATAATCCTGCTCCCATTTCCTCATCTATTCCTGCTTTTCACCAGCCCAGCTCAGTGCTCGCCTCACTTTTATATGCTGGGAATTACTGGTAGAGGGCAAAAGGAAATGGATTTGGAGCTAGGTGAGTGAGCACGCTCCTAGCCAGTGATATGGCAGCTGCTGCAGCGCATCTTCATCCCTTTAAATAGGTCCTCCTGCAGAGCCAGGCTGGCTCTATAAAAGAGATATCTCCTAATTAATCTGGTCCTTCTCCATCACTGGTCAAACACAGCTGGCAGGTACAACATTGCAGGAGCTAACAGAGGATGGCAGGCTTGGGGTAGCGAGGCAGAGAGCAAGTGATGGACTTCAGTACAAGGACCACACTCTACGCTTCCATTACCAACCCTTGCTGGCACCTTCCAGCACCAACCTGCTTTTTTCAGCTGGTTTCTAGCCCTTCCCCTCCTCATTTTCCACTGTTATCCCTTTTTTCTCGCCGGGTGGCTATTTAATTTGTTGTATTCCCTGCTTTCCCTTTCATGAGCAAAAAAAAAAAACCCCTCGCATCTGAGCTTTTATTTTTTTGTCTCTTTCTCCCTTCATTTCCCAAAATCTTTCTTTTTATAGGAAAAAAAAGGAAAGAAAAAATGGGAGGGAGGATGCTAAAGGAGGCAGGAGATGAAAGCAGCTTTTACGTACAGTCACAAGAGGAAGGATGCAAAGAGGAGCAGAGAGCAAGCATCAGATGCCACTTCTACCATGATTTCAGCCCTACAGAGGTGATACGAGTCAGGAAGCAGCATCCAGGGCCTGTGGCAGAGCAAAAACGTGGCCAAAAGCACTGTGCCACCCAAAAAGCTGGGGGAGAAACACACTGGGAATGCCTGGGAATCACTTGCCTCCTGCATGGAGCTGGGTGATGTTATGACCTTACCTTCTGCCTTCCTCCCCAGTGCTTTTACATACAGCCATCATCTTCTGAAGCAGCTTTGCTCCGCCTCCTCACACTCCCCTCTGAAGCCCTTTTTGCTCTCAGAAGCAGCATTTTGGGCTCCACACACCTTGGACCACAAAGCAAAATGCACCCATTCACCCCGCAACACCTCGTCTGCTCAAGCCCAAAGCAGGAGGAATATTATCTGCATGAGAGAGGACGTCTCCAGCATCATCTTTGCTGGTGATCACAGGAACAGAGGCAACACACAGAGCACAGAAGGGATGCAATCCCTCATTGAAGCCTGAGCGAGGAGTCATCATCAGAGCCCAGCTCTGGCAGCCAGAGAGTGTTTAAAACCAGTGGGAAGGTTTGCAATGCAAACAGGGCCACATTCACCCCACGAGCCCTCCATCTCCTCAGGTGGTGCTGTGGGGTGTCACAGAGGACATTACCAGAGCTTGCCTCAGGTACAGGGGGAAAAACCCAACCATGCATGACCTAACTCACCCAAAGCACCTGCAGCCATCCTCACCAGCACTAACAGCAGGGCTGGATGGCTTTCCCAGCCTCCAAAAGGTTAAAGATGCCATCAGGAAATCAAAGTAGATGACACCTGCGTGTCAGCATCATCCTACCTAGAAGGCTGCATGCCTGCCAGGATGCCCAAGGCAAACCTGCTTGCTACTGAGTGCTGTTTAATCCTTGCTGCTGGCCTTCATCCCTGGGCTTTTACCTTCTCTCCTTACCCATCAGACTTTAAAGAGCACCCTGCAGCTCCAGTGATCGCTCTCAATTGCTGCAGAAGCAGGAGATGCTTGCTTTTAATGAGCTCTCCTATAGAGATGGGGAGCAGTGCTTGAAGAGGGATGGATGTCACAGCTCTGCCAGGCTGGGACCACCGGAGACGGCAGCATCAGCTTCCACCAATGCATCCGTGCACATCTGGATGGCTTGGACACCTTTCCCTGCTCACTCCCTTTGCTTTCTAGCCTGGGGCTCCCTCTGCCTGCCACCATCCTGTGCATGATGCCTGCTGTCCCCAGGGCTGCTCGCTGGGCTTCTGTTGGGTATCTCAGCCACCCACTGTCCTGCCATGGCACAGGGATGGACCTTCTGCAATGCTGAGGTGTCTCCCTCTGACCATACCTTTGAGCATCACTGCTACCTCCCTATGGATCCTCCTTCATAGGTGAAATAAGCCTCTGAGAACAGCAGATCTCCTGCTCCAGAGCCACCGCAGGGATCTGTTGCCAGCTCTAGTTTTAAAAGGACCGATGCTGTTATAAACACCCCATGAGAACTAAATATCAGTAGCAACTACCTGGGCTGAAGTACAGCAGACTGCAGCTACCCAAGAGCTTCCAGCAGGAGCATGGACGCTGGGCAGATGGCATTTTGGAAGGCAGGACTTCCCAAAACTCACCCAATGCTATAACCTTGGCTAGGAGAGCCACAAAGGGTAACAGCCCCTCTGTATGGTTAGAGGTGGGGTATCAGCCTCATGGCAGGTCTTATCCCTCCTCCCTCTGCACACCTGGGGGTCCCATGGAGCAAACCCAGTTTGGGGCTGTCCCCTCTCCCTGATGGGAGTCAGAGCATCCCCAGTCCTGTATCAAGCTAAAGATGGGATGTGAATTTCAAAGTGCCTGCCAGCGGGATGTGAAGTTTCCAGGAGGGAGAACATGATGGATTCACCTGGAGCATCACGGGCACGGAGCAGAGGGTGACAACTTCTTCACCATACATCCAGCTGTATTAAACATTTAAACTTGCCACATAGATCTAAAGGGCTGTTATTTATGTTTGCAAGGGCTGATCAATCACACGTGGCCCCAAAGGATGCCAGACCTTTAACTACTCTTCTCATTATGCCTGTTGTGCCCAAGCTGCTTAATATTTCATCCACATGGTTCCCAGGCAAAGCTGGAGTGGAATCTGATGTCCTGCTGGAGCACAGACCTGCCTTTGGCTTTTTATCAGCTCCTAATCAAGCACAGAGATGAAGGGAAGAAATAACTCCTATCCTCCTTTCAAGGTAACAGATTGGGCCCTCTCCACACCTTGTGTGCTCCAGGGCACATCCAAAGAGCTGAGGATGCAGAAGGGAATGCCAGGACTTCTCCAGCCTGGACACACTGGGGACTGATATTGCAGTCGGGAGGATGAGGATGCTCCAAAGGGCTGGACTCATCTCGCATCTTGCAGAAGACACAACCAAGCACCCTCAAAGTGCCTGTTTGGGAGCCAGCGGCACTAAGCACCTAAATCTCTGCCTGTTACATCTATTGGTATGCCCAAACTTGTCCCAACCTCCCCTACTTGGTCCTCATCACTATCCCAATGGATGCACGCAAAGGATGAGCATCGAGGACCAACGTGTGCCATGCAGCCGGGAAGTGATGGAGCTCCCCACGGGACAAAGCCCCTTTTCAGCTGAAGGCTGTATTATTCCAGCACGTCTCTTTTGTGCACCAGGGCTAATTGAATGGTGCTCGTGGTACTAAGGAGCCCTCACAATCCAAGACCAGAGTCAGCTGGGCCTCTGAAATCATGTAATTTTTTGCATGAGTGAGTGTGCAGATGTAAAAAAAGAAAAGGAATAAGGCAGGGGGTGGGGAATTAGACCCTTAAATGAATCCATTATTGACAGCGATGAATGGTTGGAGTTACAAAGCAGCCAACAGGGAATTGTCCCCCTCCAACCACACAGGGGACCAGATACATCCCCTGATCAAAGCTGAGCCCCCCAGGAGCAGAGCTTCTCTGTTAGACTTGCTTTGTGCAGGAGCAATAGGATCATTAGCAGACCCAGAGATCATTATGGAAATGAGGAGCTGGCCGTCACCCCTCCAGCGACGCTACCACATGGACCAAGAGGAAAAGGGTTGGAAAGCAATTGGGAGAAGGGAAAGCTGAAACCTGCCTCCACCAGTGCCACAGGGAGGTATTGCAGACCAAGATGCCTCTTCCAAGAGCTGAAGGAGCACACAAACACTGCTCCTTAGCACTTCTCCATACAATTCCTTTCCGGGTCTCCCAGTACCGCCACAGCCACCACTCCTATTCCCAAGTCGTGCCTTTGTCCCTCTGCATCTCAAGTGGATGACGATGGTTCCCAGGCCCTATTTCTGCATCTGAGCAAGCACCACAGGCAGGAATTCACCCAATTCACCCCCATCTCTCAGGCCTCGCAGCCAAAACCCAAACTTAAACCTGCTGCTGAAGCTCTATAAGACCGCAGTTGCAGAGTATCGCAAGGGCACATCTAGGTAAGATTAATAAAGCCTGCATTGGATTGACAAGGACGAGGGAAAAGGGGACTAACTGGCTGTGGTTATTATTCCAGGCACACCAAACACCCACATCAGGAGGAGCAGAAAGAGTTTTCACAAGCACCACGGTCAGTTTTTTAGCTCCAGACTTATGAATTTTATTCTTAGTGCGCTTTAATTGCCCTTATGAATTAAAAATGAACTCGCTCTGTGCTGTGTAAAGCGGCTGCACACCCCCCCCCCCCCCGAAATACTGCACTTCAACTCCTAAACCCACTTCAATCACACACGCACACGCTGGGAGCGCTGGAAATTGCCTTCCCAATTCCATTGCACCTCAGCCACACTTGGACGTGTTTTAAGTCACTGCTGGGCTGTACAGAGTGACATTAATGGAGTGTTTATGAGCTGTCTGATCAGCTTCCCACTGTCTTTATTACTGGACATCAGGGTCTCTGCAATGTCCCAATTAAACGGAATCAAAGAATACTTAATATACCATAAACTGGTGGCCCGGCCACTTGAACTGATTAACCAGCTGTTCCATGTATCTGGGTCCCTGTTAAGTGATGCTGCACAATCCGTATTGCCCACACAGCTCCTATATCCTGGGAAGGTGAAGGGTTTCAATGGAGATTTCTAGGAGAGGCTGAGGGAAGAGCATTGGATCAGGATGGCAGACTCAGCGCCTTGTGTTTCAGCCCAAAACAGGATGGTGCAGAGAGACAGAACGAGTTATGTGAGGCATAATTCAAACTGGACATCAAGTCATTTCGTAGGTCCTGTTATATTTAACCAGCTCCAGTGGAGGAAATAACCTAGATCACTGAATCCTTCCATCTTAACACCAACATCTTAAAACCTCCTGTCTTCATAATAAGAGAAATAAAGAACCTGCAAAAACCCATTGGCAACCTAAGATCAGCTCAAAACACAAAGAAGGACCAGGAAGACCTTTTTTGGCATTCACCTTAGCTTGGATGTAAGGTGCAAGTGCAAGATGAGGATGCTCCATCCGTGACAGTGTTCAGGGCCAGGTTGGATGGGGCTTGGAGCAACCTACTCTAGTGGAAGGTGTCCCTGCCTGTGGAACTGGATGAGTTTTAAGGCCCCTTCGACACAAACCGGCCCAGGATTCCCTAAGGAAAAGCATCACAGGACCTGGCCACGTGCTCCCTGCCCCCAGATATCCAGGGATGCCACAGGTCTCCTCGCTCACGTAGAGCTCTTCAACCTTCCTCCTCCCAAGTGGACTCATCACTGGCATCATCCCTCCCATCAGGGCAGCACAGAGCACTCATGCACAACAGACCATCACATCCTCAATGCCAATATGAGTCCTTCCAGGATGAGCAGCAGTCCCATGTCCCCTGCATAGGGCAGGGCTGGGGACAGAGCAGGGATTTTACAGCTGCAGGAGTAAAGATGCTCCTGCCGTCTTCAGGCTCGGCGGTGACACCAGTTGAGATAAAGGAGAATTAAAGGTACAGAGGAGAACTAAGCAGATCCTTGTAGATTGGAGCCGAGCAAGATAAGGGAGCAGTGATGAATATAGATGCATTACACCAGGACAATTCAAAGCACACGCAATTTTGGCGGATGGCAAGAAGCGATAGCGCCATGTACTTACAGTCCCCAAGTGACTTGCGAAGCCAAGGTTCCCCCAGGCCTCAGCCAGCCAAGCTCTAAGGGGCAAAGAAAACAGCCTGTTACAAATCAGGAGCATGTAACCTCAGCAGGGAATGCTGGGGCTTTACCAAGGAGGGAATCCCTCAAGTCTCAGGCAGGAACATTTTTACTCGCTGCTTGGTTTACAAGGCATCGGCAGAGCGCGGTTATCAAAGCCTTCATCTCCCCGTCCCCGCTCCTAAATGGAGCAGTCAAGGAAAATAGTCTAATTTGACAATTTTCACTTGGTTGAAATGATAGGTGGAGGAGACATGAAAGGAGGAAAGCGTATTATTCACTAGCTGATAAATTATCCCCATTATAGGCAAGGCAAATCTGAGATGCTGGGGACAGCACACATGGGTTTGGCAGCCATTAAAGGGCTTTGCTGCTGTGCTGGGGAGAGGAACCCTCTTTCCCTGCTCATCCCTTGCCCATGAAGCCACAAGACAAAGCCAAAGGAACACAGGGCAAATGGCTGGCCCAAAACTTGTTACTGCTCCTGCCACCTCCAGGTACCCCATTGCTCCTGCGAACGGCTTCATCTCAACGCCACTTTTGTCCTTTATCCTCCTATTTCATAGGATCCCAAATTGGTTTGAGTTGGAAAGGACCTGAAGAACATCTACTTCCAACCCCCCTGCCATGGGCAAGGACCACCAATTCTCACAGCCCCACACAAGCACTGGTCCAGGTATTGATGCCCTGCACCTCCCAGCCCCAGATGATGCTGTAGATGTGCAGGGGACAACACGCATCCCCTAAGGGGACACCCCTGCCCCTCAGAGCAGGAACCTGGGAGCCGTATGAATGCAGACACCCCTTTCCCACAGCCCTGGACCCCAAACCACCATCCCCATGGCTCAAACCCACCCCGCTGCATTCATGAATTCATTCCCAAAGTTCTCCGTGTGCTTGAGCGGGTGCCTGCTTGTAATTGCTGGCGGCCAAAATCTGTTCTGTTTTTTTCTGGCTGAGGTACCAGGCAATCATCAGCTGTAATTATTCCGAGTCTTGTTACAGATGGATCTCCGAGCTTTCAGTCTTAAACAGAATTCATTATTCAAATGCTGTCTCCAGCCTTCTGCAGCGGGGTGGGCACAAGCGCTGCCGGCCCCCCGCAGCCACCGCCGCCACCAAATGCTTGTGGGGAAGGTGAGGATGATGGTGGGATCTGCTTGTCAAAGCCACCCCGCTGCTGTTCCTAACACTGTTCCCACCCAGCACGTGGTTTGGATCCCGGCAGGCCCCAAGGAAAACGTGGACTCCCAAAGGGAGGAGGGATGGGGGCTGCAGGTTGGGGATGCAGCGAGCATCATCCCGCATGCAGACAAGCTCCCAGCGCAGCTCTGCCTGTTTCCAAGCTCACTTTGGATACATGACAGCACCAGAGAGGAGCGCCAGGGGCTCAGTAGTGACTCAAAGCACCAGAAAAAGGTGTTACCAGACCAAATAGCAAAAGCAACACTGAAAAGCAAATCAAGCTGAGCTTTCCCTTAGTGAAACCATCCATTTCAGCAGAGCTTCCAATGCAAAAGAAGCAGAACTCCCAGTTTTGCTTAGCACACACTAACTTTCTGCTTTCAAAACAGACGTCATTTCTGATTCTAAAGTGCAATAAAACACTTCAGAAGTTTCCAAAGTTTAATATCCAGAGATCCTAAAAACACACCAGAATGAAAACATCCCCTTACAAGCAAAGCACGTACAAGGATGGCAGTGGATACAGATCCTTCCAGTGATGCTCAGGCACCAGCTACCCTGAAAAGCACTGAAAAGCCCCAAGGACCACAGTTTACAGCCCAGCTGTGAACCTGTTGCCTTATGGACAAGCCAATACATCCCTGCTGGCCCTTGCAATGCTGTTTGCACATCCCTGGAATATTCACTAGGAAAACACTTCAAGATTCCACAGCATTTTGGGTTTGGATCCCAAGCAGGAGCAAAGGCAAGGAGCTCTTACAAAATGCAGTTCCTGACTCCTATGCATTAAAGCAAAGTTCTCCCTTGCCTGCATCCCAAGAAGCAATTCCCTGCCTTTTATAGGCTAAAACCCATGGCACATCCCCTGGCTACTGCAGCCCCAACTCAGGGCTGTTGCCAGTCGGAATGGGAGCAGAAATCCACCTGGAATTGTGTGGGCCTGCAAATAACTTATTGCAGGGATAGCTTTGTGCGTGGAAGCAGATGGTGCAGGATGCAGCTAGGGGGTCATCGACATCAGGTTAATAGATATCAGCTTTATAACAATATCCAGATTTGCAGGGAAAGCATCTCATTTCCTTCCAAATATCCCATTTTTGCACGGAAAAGGCAAGCAGGGGCAGCTCCCATTTCAAAAGTCAGCATTCCCTGCAAGGGATTTCAATATGAATTATTTCCCCCTCCCAAAAAGAGCTTTTCTAAGCAAGTTTCCCAGGGGGACAGGGACATTTGTAGCAGGCAACAAAGTGTTGCTAATCTCCTGCATATCCAAAATGGAAAACACCACTTCCTGGTGGGATTTCTGCTGTTTCCACTTTAATCTCCCCATCCCTCCTGCTACTGTTTGTATTTTTGGTGTGTCTGTTTGAAAAGCAAACAGCATTGCCTACTCCTGCGGCTCCCTGCCTTTGGCTTTGCTTTACATCTATTTGTTTTGCTCAACAGTTTAAATGATGAGTCCCTCACCCTGCAAATACCTTCTTGCACATGGATGCACGGAGGATGTGCCATGGTGCAAGAAGAGCCCTCGAGCCCCCAAATTGCAGCCAAATTCATCTCAACCCCGTCTTCAGCCATTAAAGAAGGGACCTTCCTGATACCCCATCCCAACACAATGACCCATTTGCTCCAGGCCCAAAGGTACCAGTTCACATCAAGGTTGGTGAACCTGGAAATGGGATGGGGAAGGGATGGGAAGAGGTTGGGGAACCCAGAGGCTGTTTCCATGCCTGGGAAGGGAAAGGATGCTGACATCAAGGAAGGAAAAATCCCCTCCTGCTCCATCCCAGTTTCCACCCCACCAACCATCACTGGTTTAGGGTCCAGACATGGAAGTGCTGGTTTGCACCATGCTGAAACACTTCCAAAAGACAAACCCTAAAAGGAATCACCAACCAAACCTCATTTCCTTGCCTTCAATGAAAACCTAAATAAACCAGGTGATTCCTGATCCCTGGATTTATGGTGATTAAAGGACTCCAGTGTGAGCCCAAATATGTGATGCTTGGGGTGCAATCCCAAAACCAGAGGGTGACCTATAGCCAAAATGCTGCCAAATCACAAGAGGAACACATGGAACTGGGAGGAAGAGGGGCAAAATCCACCCCACTGCACACAGTGGGTGCTGAGGTACGCACCCAGAGCTGACCCTGCAGGGTGCTGTGGGTCACACATAGGACCCTCCCAGAGGCAAAAGGCACCCAAAGCTCCCCCAGGAGGGATGCTGTGTTGCGGGTTTGGGATGCAGCCTTTGTGTGGCTCAGGAAAAAACAAAAAGCCTGAAGAAAGGCAATTAAAATATTATAATTATTGGCAGTGGAGTATTTGCTTTTATCGGCTCCTGTTGGAAAAGATGCAAATCGAGGGGATTTTAGCATTCCAGTCAGCCCGGCTCCCTCCTGCAGGGCTGGAAACACTTGCTTCAGTCAACTTGGTGATGCTGGGTTGCTGGTTTCCCTCTTGTTTTTGCCTTTCTTGATGATGAATGTACTCACACTCCCTCCCTGGTAGCTGAGCCCCCTTTGTTTGCTCCATCTTCTCTCCCTGCTCATCCCAATTCCTATACTGGGATGGGGATACCCCTTTCCTTTGGTCTGTCTTCTCCCTGTGTTCATCCCAAGTCTCATACTGGGATGGGAATGCCCCCTTCCTTTGCTCTATCTTCTCCCTGTGCTCATCCCGAGTCTCATACTGGGATGGGAATGCCCCCTTCCTTTGCTCTATCTTCTCCCTGTGCTCATCCCAAGTCCCATACTGGGATGGGGATACCGCTTTCCTTTGCTCTATCTTCTCCCTGTGCTCATCCCAAGTCTCATACTAGGATGGGAATGCCCCCTTCCTTTGCTCTATCTTCTGCCTGTGCTCATCCCAAGTCCCATACTGGGATGGGGATACCGCTTTCCTTTGCTCTATCTTCTCCCTGTGCTCATCCCAAGCCGCATACTAGGATGGGAATCTTCTCTCCCTGCTTATCACAAGCAGAGCCCCACAACGGAATAGGGTTGTTCTCTTCATTTGCTGTATCCTCTCCCCCTGCTCATCCCACACAGAACCCCGTACTGTGATAGGGATGTTCCTTTCTTTCGCTTTACCTTCATCCTACGCTCATCCTAAGTCGCACACTGGGATGGGGATGCTGGGGTGGGTACAAGGAGATTGACATCCCCCTTGCCCAAAGCACCCAGGCTGGAGGGAAGGCAGCAGGACCCCTCTGCACCGGGACCTTGTAGGATGCTGCGAGGTGCTTGCAGTCGAATCAAGGCAGAGGCTGGGGTAATTCTAAGCAGAGAGCACCCTCCTCTGGCCAAATCATGGCTGGTGATGCCCAGACCCCCCCCCGTTCTATGTAAGGAGTGATGGCACAGTGTGATACAGCCCAGACAGGGGTGGGATGGGTGCTCGGAGGTGATGAACATGGATGCAACTCATTGCTGTTATCACCATGTCTATTAAGCCGAGATTAATGCGCTTTGTGGAAGGACTGATGCAAAACGAGCTGCATAAGCTCTAAGCAGGGCAGTGTATGTGCTCCGAAACATTTCCTGCTGCAAATCACTGCAGCTTTCCTACTATTTCGTTTCCCTTTGCAAGGAGCATTCCTCTCCTTGCACCTCCTAAGCCAGGTGGGACATCACCCCTATCCCTGCAGGAATACAGCCCCCCCAGCTCTAACGGAAGGGCCCTGGGACATCCCAAACTGGGTTTGTGCAACACTTCCCCCCATGTAAATGAAGAAAATTGCTGCAAGATTCTCCTGTTTGGAGCTCAAAAGTAGCAAAAATATATATTAAAGGTATCAAGAAAAAGAAAGGACTTTGTCCTTTATTACACTCCCAAAACAGCTTCATCCCACGTCCAAGCACCCCGCACAATGCAGTATAGAGGTACAGAGGTTTAATAAACTCTAAGTAAAGATAAGAGCACTGTTGGTGGTGTCTTTTCCCTGTCTTTAGGACAGGGACAGTCTTAAATGCAACCTTGGTAAGCGTTCTACAAAGTCCTAGTGGTGACTTCAGACACTGGGTTTGGGTTTAGGAAGGGCATCACAAGTATGGAGAAGGGGCACACGCTCCTATTCCTTGCTTTTAGCGCTTGTTTGGGGAAAGCAGGGAGCAAAAGGAAGGTAAAAGGCAAGGAAAACGGTTGTGTGGTCCATGGGGATAAATCCTGGCTGCATCATTCCCAAGCTGTAGCTTGGAGGGGAAAAAGGGGCATCACAGCCTGGCTCCAGTGGGTCCCAGCAGCACCTCCCCATGCCCCACAGTGCTCTCCCAGCCCCTTTCTCCTTCCATAGCCTCAGGGCAGCACTGAATAAGGCTCTTGTCCCACACCCAGTTTACTTAGACGGTAAAACCGACAATATGATCAAAATGCAAAGAAAAACCATTTCCTCCTCACCTCCTTCTTCCTTTAGGTCACATTTGCCATCACGTTCCACAAGAGCCGATTTGTTTCCCTTGTTTCTAACCCATTTCGCTGCTGGGCTCTCTGCAAGAAGAGCCAACCCTGACTTTCGAACTGGGGGAGCTCACCCAAAACCCCCCTTTCCTCCTCAAACTAACCTCTATATTAGGGCAGAAGCACTGGGTTGAGGATGCTTTCCAAGCAGAAGCAGCCCAGCTCAAGCCCTAAGAGCTACCAAAGCAACAGTCTGCTGGAAATGAACCAAACCAAGCCTTTCTTCTTATTATTTCTCTATTGTTTGCCCTTGTTGTGGAGAAATCTCTATTTTAACCCTAATTGTCTCCCGGGGGTCATGATTAAGGCATGGCTGGGTGATTTGCATTACAAATGCCATAGGGCTTTTGGTCCAGCCCTGATGAAGCCCGTTAACACACACTTGGTTTGTGAATGCCTCACTGCAGAAAGCTTCTCGCTCCTCCAGTGGTCACCAGCTCACCTTCCCCATCAGAGCAGCAGTGTAAAGGGGCAAGGCAGACACTCATGGGGGTTTATTTAGCCCTTGGGGCAAAACGAAGCAGCCTGGAGCTGTTTTCTCATCCTGGGAATGGAAATGGAGATGGCTCAACCCATTCTCGACTGGCTTTGGTTATTGTTCCAAGTGTTCTCACAGGTTGGAAGTAGCTGTAGTAATTAGGAGCCAAAGCTCTATTTAGGGAACAAAGCAGCTAACACAGGGTGAGATGATGTGCTCCAAAGTCACCCCCATCGACTTCTTCCCTGGTCCCAAACCCCGTTATTCATCCCAATTCATGTGGGAGTATAATGCCAGCTAGCTGCAAGCCCTCTCAGCATCACCTATAAAGAACCATCAGCATCACCTATGAGGGGCCATCAGCTCTCAACTACAGCTTGCTGAGGGCTGGAAACACAGCAGCGCCTGCATGCAGGTCTCACACACAGCTGTGATTAATACAACCATCCCAGTAGGAAAAACCCAAAATAGAGCCATAGTTTGGGGAATTTAAAAGTTATATTTGGCCTTAAACACAATAGAAAGGGATAATTACACAGCCAAAATACCCACCTTTGAAATATTTTAGATGAAATCTGCATATTAAAAGAATCCCCATGAGAAATCGCATAAAACGGCAAAAATTCAAGTGGAAACAAGTTGGTAAATAATGAATATGTATTAGAAAACATGAAATACAGTTTCACTTCCAAAGTAAAGGAGTTGCTAGGCTGGTAAATACCAGCCTATAAAGAGCACATCGCAACGCAGCCTTAGTTTAGGTGAGGTTTTGTGAAGGCTCAATCCAACCCACTCAGAAGCTCCATAAATGGCCTTTTCCATGGTTGTTTTGCAGATTAAAACACAGGGGTAAGGCCATCACCCTTATTTTCTTTATTACTTTGTATAAAGCCGCATTACCAGTTGCATTATAGCCTCGAAACTTGATGAAATGATCAGTTTTAGTGGGATTCCCACATTCCTCTTGCGGCATAGGGAACTTGGTGTGGTTATAGGTTATGAGAGCCCAGCACCAAGTGCCAGAGCAGGTTTAGCTCATGTCTTTTGTCCAAAAGACATATTTACCCCCAGAAACCATGAAAACAGCCCCACTGTTAGGTTGGAGAAAAGTACACACATACAAGAAAACAAGGGATTTGGAATAAACCAAAGAGGGTGATGCAAATCCCACTGGAAATCACCAGCTGGAAAAGCAAAGGGGAAAAATGATGTCTTCATGACATTAAGAGCTGAAAACTCATCCCCACCTCTAATTCATGTTGGATTCATTGCCTTCCACACATGCAGGGGTGCCTAAAGCTTGTATCCCCCCCAGTCACGTTGCCTGCTGCAGCCCTTCCCACATGGAAGCAGATCTCAGCTCTCACCAAAAACACCCATTCCCACCAGTAAATACCATCAGCACCCAACTCGAGCGAGCCTTAAGGCTTGCTAAAACCAACGAGGAAAGGCAAACACATACATACATTTTAAATAACATGAGTCTGGGGCTATTTTCTCACACCAGCAGCCTCTCCAGCACAGCTCACCACATCCCCCCTGCCTCCCCAGCATCCCTACCTGAGCCAAGCTCTGCCCAGCAAAGAAACACCTCCCAAAAGTCGGTTTTCTTGCCCAAACAGAGCCAAAAGCACCAAAGATCCAAGCCAAAGCACTGCAGCAGCAAGGAGCAAAACCCCCTGCACACAGCCATACCTAAGGGCATCCCTCCAAGTATGCCTAAGAAAGGTGAAGAGGAGCTTCCCCGTTCCCAAATGCAGCTGGTGAGTTTGCACCCCCTGCTCTATTTTACCCCAAAATACAGAGCCTTTGGGATAACAGGGAAAAAAGGGACGTGGTTTGGGGTTCAAGGGCTTCATAAGTGGACAAAATCTCCCTTCTGACCCCAGGGCTCCAAAATGACATGGAGCTTGGTTTAATCAAAGGTCTGAGCATCCAGAGCCCTGAACAGGCAGGGAATAGGGGAAAACAGGGCTCTGGTGTGTATTTCTTGGTTGCATTTCAAACATCATCTTATAGTTAGCATAGTAATGAAGTTAGACCTATCTGAGCCCATGGAGAGGAGCTGGCTCTTCCTGCTGCTGGTAGCAGGAGGCAGAAGAAGCAATAGTTCTGCACAGGGAGCATCCATGCAGACACATCTGGAAGCGAAGCATCACTGGAGAAAGCAGGAGGCTGAGCCAAGCCCATCTCGTGCCACAGCTTTAGGGCTTCGTGTGTTGTTGCTGGTGAGTGTTAAGGGCAGGTCTGATATCCATAAATCACCATATTACTCATTTCGAAGCATTGCAGGCTGACAGCTGTTACATGAGCACATTGTTAGGAGCTGTCAGGCAGTGATACATAGTGCCTTTTACAACATATGTTGACTCTTATCTAATGTTGTTCCGTAATTAGCCCCAGGGAGCAGGAATCTGGGCTGGGTGATCTCGGCTTAACCTTTCCTGCCTTGGGGAAAAGGGCAGAGCCGGGAGGAACAGGGACAGTTCCATGGATGCAGGAGGAAGCAGGTGGAGTGTGGATGTGAGTGGTACCCACGACCCATCCACCTGCAGAGGGAGCAGCTCCCAATGCGTTCCCATGTCCCTGAGCGTTCCAGAGCCATCACAAGAGGTAAAATAAAGCTCCCAGGGACATGGGAGCTTTCCTCCTGAATTCCAAGCTCAAAACATGGTCCCGGGGGTCTGGGATGAGGGGGAAACCCAAAGGTACTTCCATGAATGGATGGAGGGGGAAGGCAGGGGTGATTTATTGATGGGGATAGCAGATGAATGAAGGAGCAGATGGTGGAGTTAATGAGTGGAAAGGGCAGAGGGATGGACACAGAGACAAGGGAGAGATGGTTGTGCTTCTACCCGGATGAGGACACACACGCTCATGTCCTCCCAGCCGTGATGATGCCACCCATGGTTCTCAGAGCAAACTACTGGGAAAATGGGGAATGGGACCCCTCCTGTTGAGTGGGAGCAGGGTTTGGTCCCCTTGCATCAGCACAGCCATGCCCAGCATCTCCCTCTGGTCCAAGCATGGTGCAATTAGACTGGAAACAGGGACAGCTACAGCTTCCCAACCAGGCTGCAATGATTCTCCTGCATCCCATGGCTGCACTGCTCATACACACCCTGCTCACACCCCCTCCATCCACATCACCCTTCATGAGCATCTTTGCTGTCACCAACCACAACAAACCCCTCTCTTTGAATCATTCCTAGGCTCCTGCTCCACCAAACCAATCCTCTGAGTACTCCAAAGATGCTCTCAGCACTCAGCTTGATGGTTTCATCCTGCAAGGGGACAAACCCAAAGGGACCCTTGGCTCTGATGGGGACATGATCCGACTCCAGCAGCCTCTTGGGCTCTTTTCCCTTCCTTGCTGCAGCTGCTGGAGCTTGCAATGCAGGAGAGAGGAAATAAATCAATAAGACACAAAGACAAATACACTTTTCAGTGCTCGCATGTTGCAGCCAGTCCTCTGCATAAACTCACCAGTAACATGAAAATGGTGCTGGTCCTGCCGCATTGGCCTCAACGGCATCTCCTATGGATTGTTTTGGGGGTGTTGCAGGAGGCAATGTCCCCCCTGACATCCAGAAGGATGCTTATTCCCACTCAGGATGCAGAAATCCACCTTTCGGAGTGCAAAGCATTCACGGACCCACCAGAGAGTGAAAGCTGAGGTCTGGAGACCACAAGTGCCCATCAGAATCACTCCTTGGGGATTATAATCCTGGCAGACCCATGGACGAGCACAGACCGCTCCTGCTCCTCCATCACCCACTTCCACACCTTCATCTCCACCCCACACAAGCCATTTCCATGGATGTCTCTGGGAGGAAACCCCAGCCAGGCTTGGATAAGCTCTTACAAAACAAAGGAGCAAAGCCTGGAGAAATAGATGTTCCCAGTGTTTTTTCTCCCTGCAAACACCATGGATGGGTTTGAGCTGGGATTTTACAAAGGGAGATTTGAGGCCCATTTTCTTCCCATCAATCAGGCAAACACAACAGCGAAGGAAAGCACTGGGCTAAGACCTGCTTTTATGAGAGATTAGGGCCAACTTAGTTGTGTTTTAAGCTACTAAAAGCTTATAAAGCCCCCAAAGAACAGATTGCACACCTTGGAGCAACCTCCCGGGGCTCTGCTAAGAGAAAGTCAATGTAAAGTTAATGTGCAGCTTGCTTTGCTTTGCAAACAGCAAGACTGGACTGCCCGGAGGGGAGAGTTTAGTGGGGAGAAAAGGGGGTTTGGGTCCTCTGCATGGAGCCATGGAGCGCTGTTCACCCAGGAATAAATCTCATCCATTGTTATGGATGGATGTGAATATAAACCACCAGCTTCTCAGCTGGAAAAATATTAGGCACTACAGAACCATCAAAGGCTTGTTTCAGGCAGTGTGTGGAAGCCAAGGAGCTGGTTGGCAGCAGCTCCATTGAGGATGCTGCTGTTGGTACCGTCCTCGCTCAGCCCCAGCTGAGCTTCTCCTCATCCCAGGGGCTGCCAACAGCCGTTCCTTGTGCTCCTTCATCCCAACATCCGTGTTTCCTAGGATAACACCATAGGAGTTGCTGTCCCCACATAAATAGCTTAATTTCTATTCTATTGACTCTGGCAAACACAGTCTTCAGGCAGTGGCTGGTAGAGGAAAAGCACTAAAGCCCCAGAGACCAGATCCTGCACCCAGCAGTACAGTGAGAAGGGCTCCAAGCTGCCACCCTGGGGGGGGGGGTTAGAAAAGATCTTTGCCTCTTCTTGCCCCATGGAATCATAGTTGGGCCAAGAAGGGCAGATCCAGCCCCAGGAGGGGTTTCTGTTCTGCACATGAGCATCCATGCGAGCATCCATCCCTCGAGTTAACTCCATCCTGGATCCACCACACAGAGGGTGGGACGTGGCAGGAGCAGCATCTGCCCTGAGCAAAGCTTCTGATTTGTGGTCCAAGGCTCCTGTGCTGCTTGCTAATCAGCGGCCCTCCACATTGAACCCCATGGGCAAACCTTTTTCCCTGCCAAGTTCAATGCCACCCACAGGGAACGACAAACATCAATCTCCCACAAGCAAGCCCCAAAGATGGGCACCAGCCCCATCTATTAAAGCGATGGAGGATGCTGTCCACCTCTACCAGGCACCAGCTCCAGTGCAGGGGAGGGATTGCAGGAGCTCAGTTTGTGTTTGCTTGAGCCAAGGAGGAAAATGTAATTAAATGTGGTGTTGGGGCTTGAAGGAGCTGGGGATGGGGATGGAATATAAAGCATGGCTGCTTCCTGCAGATCAGAGGGCAATATTAATAAACCCACTGAGGGGGACTGGAGGATCAGCTGGTAATATTGATGAATGTAAAGCAAAGACAAAGCAGAAGGGGAATGCTGGATGGTAAAGCTGATAACAAAGCAAGGGGGACCACCCTGACAGCAGGCTGCACACAGCCCTGTGTCCTGCTTCCCAGGCATGGGGTGGCCTCAAGAGCTCCACAGCTTGGAATGAGGTGGATTTTGGCTTGACGGGCTGCTACCCTCATTGCTGCACACCCAAACCTGCACAACCCAGAGCCAGGTCATGATCTGGCGTCAAGATGGGCCTAGGAGCAAAGGGATGTGCACAGGATGGGGATGTGGAGGTGCACAGGGAATGGGATGCGCAGGGGATAGGGGTGAGCAGGGGATGGGGGTGATCCTTCCCGCATCCCAAGGAAGCGGCATCCTCTCCACAACCATCTCCACAGGCAAATCCAAACCAATGACAGCAAAAAAAAAGCCTCTTTTCTTTTTTTAGCAAATGTTTATTTATATCAAAATACAAAACATTTCTGAAGCAGGGTAATGTTACATGAGGAGCAAGTTAATCGATTCCAAAACCCATCATTCTCCTACAGCATGGCTACTTGTACGTAACATTGCAACACTGCCAGAACTTCTCTCATCGTGGGGACATTGAAAGAAAACCAACATAAAAAGTCAGTCTAGGAACATGCAATGGGACCGGCGAGAAAATCAAGTGCTCAGAAGGCCTTAAAATCCCAACAGGCAGAGACCGAGGGACCAGTATTCCCAGTAAGGCAGGGCTTCAAACTCACGTTGTCCAATTGGTGTTGGCTTTGAGCCTTTACTCATTAACTGACAACAGTCCAAGAGCCAAAGGGACCCAACTTTCTTGGCAGAGTGGGATTATTGCTTAGAGCTATCAAAGCAGCCCCAGCTCCCCGTCCACCCCCAAGGGAAGATGGGGAAGGGCAGGGATAGGGCTCGCAGGGCGAGAGCAAGGACAGATCTGCCTTGGCCAAGCCCTGCTTAGGTTGGGCTGAGCTGGAAGATGTAAAACCCCCATGGCAAAGGGTCTCGATGGGTTGTTATCCCCTTGGAGGTGAGCTCGGAGGTTGCCCAGGAGGAGCCATCAGTGCTCCCAGCGAGGTCTCAGTTACCTGCCCCAGGGCAGGCTTAGCACCCAGTGGGAAAGAGAGTTTGGGGTGAGGGACCCCCACTTGTGCCCCTCATCACGTACCTGGGGAGTGATGCTGCAATTTGGCTTCCCCTCCCTGCGGTCCCAGCCCAGCTCCGGGTAGGAAGCTGGGTATTCCTGGGAATGCCGAGCACGCCGCCACCGTCGGTCCCTCCCGATAGCATTTTAGTGGCCTTCGTGAGCACAGAGGCCGAGAGCAACAATTACAGATACAGAGAGATTATATAGAGCACGGAATAAGTTTCATATAAGGCTTTGGTACAGCACCATCATGTCAGATTTCTTTGTAAATCCTTTACAGAAAAAAAAAAGCTGACTGAAAAAATAGTGGTTTGTTTCTCTATTTTATTATTATTCTTTTTATTATTATTAATTATTATTATTATTTTTCTCTTGAGGAACATACCTGAAAGTTCAACAATTAACCCCCTAGTTGCCATCCGGGCTCCCCTCCAATGCTCTTTTTGCTGTGTGCAACTGCAAACCGAAACGACTCGACCCCAACTCCTCCTCGGAGTCTCCTTGGGATCCTCTTGTATCCCAAGGGGTGATACAGCCCACCCGGCTCGCAGCATCCATCCTGCCCATGCAGGCAGCAGGTCGCAGTGCACAAGGCAGTAGAATCAACACCACAAAGCTCCAGCAGCTGAGAGCTACTCATTGTTTAGTAAAAACCCAAACACCCCCCCCCCCCAAAAAAAAAAAAAGAACTAAGAAAGAGGAAAGAAAAGTCACGACGAGAAACAGGATGGAACCAGCGGTCCTAAAGATTCCTTTATTGTTATGGGGGGAAAAAAAAGGCAGTTCCACTGGTTCCCATTGAAACAGCACCAAAGAGCACCCTAATGTGTGTTATAGATCGGAATACTGGACATTCAAGAAATGGAAATGAGGTTGGATGGTCTTAGTCTTTCTATCCACAGGCAAGAAGTTCTTCCTAAAGAAGTGGGAAAAGATGTTGCAAGCAACCAGAGACCTGGTGGGTCCAGAAGAAAATCCAGCCTTAGGGAAAACACTATGGAGTTAGGAGGGAATGAAATCAAGAGCTACCTAAGGGAGATCTATGAGGGTTCAGAGACTCTACAAACCTAGCAAAGGGGAGTAAAAAGTCTGAGCTCCCCAGGGGAGACAGGGATGCACCCCTGGGAGAAGTGGAGATGCTCCCCATGGGATCCAGGGATGCTCCCCTGGAGCTCCAAGGATGCTCCCCAGGAGACCCAAGGATGCTCTCCTTGGAGAGCTGGAGATGCTTCCCAGGGGAGCCAAGGATGCTCCCGTGGGAGAGGTGAAGATGCTTCCCTGGAGATGCAGGGATGCTCACCCAGGAGAGCTGGAGATGCTCCCCCAGGATCCAGGGATTGCACATGTGCAATCTCTGAAAGCCCAAAAGGATGGTTCGAGTAACTTAGGGCAACTTAGATGTGTCCAGAAGGATTTCTATTTCTATGGGGCTTTTCCAAGCAGGAAAGGCAAAGGAACCGGAGCCCACACAGCCTAGGGAAGGTCCTGCAGCCCTCCAGGACCACAGGAGCATCCTCTGCCTGCTCTCTACCAGCCCCATAGATAAGAAAAAGGAGGAGTTTGGCCTTAAAGTGCATCTGGGAGGGCAGGAAGCAGGTCCAATGCCTCCCACCAAGCCAAAACTTCCCCGAGTGGAGACAGGCGCTTTCCCACCGCTCCCAAAGCAGAGCAGGAAGAGGCTGGAAAGGGGGCAGGAAGCAAACACACCCCCCCAAAAAGCAAGCTCCTGCCAGCAGGTGGATGGAGGAAGCAGGGCTGAGTGTACCAAAGGAAAAGATACGACCAGAGTCAATGATCCCAAGGGAAGCAGGATGATGGCGTTGGTGCAGCCACCCCTCCATCCCATGGCACATGGGGAGGAGCAGCTCTTGACGTGTCTGTTTGGCATCCAGAGGGTTAACGGTGGCAAATGTGCTTTGTAAACATCTGAGTTTTGTGTTTCCTTCTTCTTTTTCCTGTTTTTTTTCTGTAAGTGATTCCAGGGGAAATAGGGAAAGGAGAAAGCTGCCCCCCCCCCCCCCCCCCCCCCCAACCCACCCCAGCACTACCCCAAAGCCCCACTGCTTGGAGGCAACGCAGCCCCTCGAACCAGTGAGAAGTCTCATTCCTCCTCTTCCTCCTCCCATCCTTTGCCTTGTTTTAACATAGAAAATACTCACTTATGTATTTACCTCTAATAAATGCAAGTTAGTCCCATCAAACATGCTTTTGCTTCGATATCAAGAATTGGTGCTGAACAACTCTTGGCTTGATATTAGAAATATACCACCAACCCCCCCCCCCGTCCCCCCGTCCCCCCCCAACCCTCCCCATCCCCATCCCAACAAAGAAGACAGAAATATCATGGAAAATACAGGTGACACCTACGGAGGACATGAGGGGACCAGCTCCTGGGCATTACATTCGTGTCTCAGCCCATGGCAACAGTGAGGGTCCTCTGCCTGGTCCCAGAGGCATGAAGTACCCAGGGTCTGCCCCGCCATCCCGTCTCCATGCAGAGACATCTGAGCCCCAAAAACATCTGGGTCCCCCCCACCCCATAGTAGTAAGGACCATGGGACCAAGCTGGAGGGGAGCAGAAGCACCGCTGCCCAAAGGCAATCCCCAAATCCTGCCCTAAAGGAGGCAGAGGGGATGGTTTGCCACTCCTTGGCATTGCTCGGTCCCAAAACTGGCTCTTCTTCCCCTCACCACATAGGGAAAGGGGATGGCGGGTCCATACTGCTTTGCAGGAAAGGCCCTGAGCACCCCAGCACCTTCTCCATGGTGCCTGCTGCCCACCAAGCCAGGGCTCCATGCCATTCCACACATTGGGAATGAAGCTTCGCATCCCGCCCCGGGGACCAGCAGCCTGCACGGCACCAGTAAAACCCTGATGCTTGGAGATCTTGTGTTTGTTATAGAGGTATTGACGTGCCTACAGAGAAGGTGCCCTGCTCCAGTCAGGCATGGGGACCTAAGGGGACCTCACCACAGCCACCCAGGCAGCTCCATAAGCCATGGGATCCATCAGGATTAACACCAAGGCGGCGAGGATGGGTGCCCACTGGCACCCAGCGAGGTAGCGGCATGGGGAGCCTGTCCCCACAGCGTGTCCCCCGTCCTGTGCCACCCCACGGGCCTCATCCTTCCCGTTGAAAACAGCACCCCTGGAGCTGAAATTCATCTGGAGAAGCAATAAAATCCAAGCAAGACACAGCCCTCAGTGGGAAAACCACTTCCTTACCAGCAAGCTGGCGGCAAACGGGGTGCCCAGGCTCCCCCCAATCCCGGGGATTTTTCCCTTTTCCCTCCCTTTTCCATGTTTTTCCCTATCAAAACAGCAAACAGCAGCGATGCTGGGAGGGCAGCCAGAGCCTATGGAGCCCTCTGAGCCCCCCAGCCTTACCCAACCCTCCTCTCCTTGGCCACCATATTGCTCAAACAGCACTAGGCATGGATACAAAAATAAAACAGCTATGTGACTTAGATATATAGAATTTATATATATATATATATAGATAGATTTGTATATATATCTTTTTGTCTATTTATAGGTGGATGGAGAAGCAGAGAAGCCAAAGCGCAAGAGGATGGCAAACTACTCGCCCTGCTCCCGCTGTTCCCACTCTCCCCACCTCTGCCAGCCTCTCTCCTGCTGCACAGAGATTTCTGACACCTACATCTAAGGAATTCACTTAAATATTTCCTCTTCCCCCCCCTTCTAAAATAGAAAGTAACTATCTATTTGTTTCAGGTTTGTATATACAACGCAGGTTCCAAACACCAATATCGTTTCTTTAGATAAGAGATACTGGGGCTCAGCTGGAAAGTAGTTCTTTTGTTTTATAATAGAAGTGCCGAGGGGAAGGGGTGGAAATCAGAGGAGCTTCCAGACCACAGGAATGCCTTATCCTGGCATGATGGGCACCCCCTTTGCAGCCCTCTTGGTCCCCTGGAACCTCAGGAGAACAAGAATAAAAGCCTCCTCTAGGAGAGAAATTGGTATTTTTGATGGCAAAGCAAAAATCTGGGCAAAGTCTCCTCCATAGCACGTGTCCCACCCCATTCCAACCAGGATAAATCTTTAACTACCACTACAGCACCTGCTTTCCATGTCCAACCCCCTCTACAGCCTGGACCAGCCTGCCTGGCCCCTGTTTCTCCTGCCCACCCTCTCCCCAGTACGGTCCTTTATCCATCCATGCACGCATCAAAAGGCAGCCAGAGCCTTGGGACTGGGGATGCAGCCCTGGGATTGGGGATGCTCGTTGGCACAGGGCCCGAGGTCATCCAGCAAGATGCCCACTGCCAACACAAGTGATGAGGAACTGCCAGCTTAGCAGGAACCTGCCAAGTCAAAGCACATATAAATAGGGAAAAACAGGGAAACACAGCACTGGGAGGCCCCCACTCATCCCAGTTGCTTGGGAAGGCGAACAGGCTCCCACCTCCAGCCCTTTCCCAGGAAGCACCAGCTCCACATCACTGATGGGAATGGAGTTTGACATCAAGTTTCCTCTTTTGCTGCCAGATTGGAGGTGACATCCCTGCTCCTGCAGATTCCAGCCCTCACCTCCAAGAGGAGCAAACTGCACTTCCCAGCCAACACACGCAGGGAGGAGTAAAGATACTCAGCCAAAAAGACAACCAAGGTGAAGAGGGGTAATGGGAGCAAGCATCTCATTGTCTTTTAACAGCCCAGACAGCATGGGGATGGGCTCCCGCAGAGCAGCCAGCCTGAATTCAGCCAGTCCCATGGTGCCAGTACAGGCTCTGCTCTCATTACAGAACAGATATTAACAGTCCTGCTAATGAGGTTTAAAAAAGCAAAAAGGAAAGAAAAGCCATCGATAAGAACATCTTGTGCCAGCGAGGAGCCACTGCTGGGCCCACCTGGCACCGCGTTCCTCATCCCGAGGGACAAATTTAGCCATATCCCTTCTCATCCCTTCTGACTCATGCTTTTCCTGGGAAGAACAGATGCTTCCACACCAGAGCAGCGTCTAGAGGGACGTAAGGGAAGGGTTCCTGCGTGGTGCTGCCTCTGCTTTAAGCCACTGCACCAGCGTGATGGCCCTTTCACACGCCATGCACACGCAGAGGGGAGGACCTGACGCTTCTGATTCTCAATGTGACGGCCCGGGGTAAGTCCCATACAATGAATAAAGCACCAAAACCAAACGGGGAGGGGGGTAATGAGTATCAAAAGCAGGATTTGGTTGTGTGCAGCAGGGCTGCAGTGCCTGGTCCGTTCCCAAATCCTGTTGCTCCCAACCCTTCCACCAAGCTTTGCCCATCCCAATTCCACCCCCCATTCAGCACAGCTCTAAATACTCTCCCCCTAATGACAAACATACCCCCAACATGCAAATCTACTGGACTTCTGCATACATCTACCTTTGTCCTACGCTTCTCTATGTATTTATAGCTCATATATACAGTGTGTTTGACTCCAGTTCCTTGGAAAGATTTCCTGCCACAAACAGCATCGACTCTGCCACATGGGACACGTGGCAATGCCTGAAGGCAGCCAGCAGCTGGTCCAGCCTTGCTGAAGGACACCCCGAACCAAGAACCACAGCTGAAACCAACCCAGAACTTCAGAGAACTCCCATATCTGCATCACTGCCAAAGACAGGCTGCAAGGGACAAGCATATCTCTAACGCATGTGTCATGCCCAGCTGCCATCACTAAGCCCTGCAGGACTATGCCTGCTGTGAGAGCACACCTCCACCCCTGGAAGCAGGTCCAGCAAAGTTGATATTCCCTTTATATTCCCTATACATCCATACACCCAAACACCATCACCTCCAAAGGAAGGGCTGAACCTCCTAAGGGTGACACTGAGGGGACACCACCAGATCAGCAACGTGGAGCCCATCAGCGACCAAACCCGGCCTCCAAATCACACCAACACACAGCAGCAGCAGTGAGTAACCTACCCTGGGAAAACCATCACCTGAGCTCATGGGGACCACTCTGCTCAGGGAGCACCTACACATGTACCCAGTGAGACCACAAACCATGCCTCCTGCCACGGTCTTCATCCCAGGCCCATGGCAGGGCTGGGAAGAGACCCTGAGACCTTCCACCCTACAACCCCATCGCTCCTGTGGAGGCAGTTAATGGCAGGCACAGAAACAGGCCCCATAAGTGGGCCATAAACATCCCCTCTCTCCCATTTACACCAACGTGCATTTCCCTTCACAACAATGCTGCAAAACTGAGACCACCGGTGGGTTTGCATGGCAAAGTCAACTTAAAAATCCATGGCTGATTGCTCAGCAGCTCCTGCTGGAAAAGCAATGGGACAGCACGAGGTTGATGGAGAGGGTGTGAGGAACAGCATCCCATAACAACCCCATCTTCCCAAGGGATCTCAGCAACATTCCCGTACCTACCTCTCGGTGTGACCCAGCAACCGAATCCTGCACCCCGATGGTGATGGAGAACAGCACCGGAGCATCCCCACCATGGCCACCTCACAGCAGGAACCCCCTAAAGCCAGGTTGGTGCCCACTGCAGTGACGCTTTGGTGAAGCCCAGGGCCAAATATTCCTGTGATTCAGAGGCATCTCTTCACTTTTGGCCCAGGATTTGCCAAAGGACCTAATGAAATGCATCAAGTACAGAACGTGCAAGGAGGAATCGTGTGCTTACTGCTAAAGGAAGAGCCATCTACCTCAGACAAGCTTAGCAAATAAGAGAGTTGGGCCCAGGGAGATAAAAAACATGATATATTTTGCAGCATGAAGGAGAAAAATGAAAGGAAGGAGATGAAGCAGCAGCAGCAGCAGCTGTGTTTGCAAACCACCAAAGCGAAACGGAGTTCAAACAGGGATGAAATGGGGGAAGCGTTTGGCATCGTCTGACACAGCTTCGATGTCCCAGGTCCGCGGGAGGAGAGAGGGGAAACCAGAGGGCTGGGAGAAGCCAGGAGGTTGCCAAAGCAAGAGGTGAGCCCGTCTGCCAAAGCACAGCCCGAGTCTATCAGAAGGTAGCTCGGTCTAGCAGGGAAAGGAGTTAAGGATGGTTTTTAGGGAAGAGCCGCTTCCATGAGGCGCCCGGGCGGGATTTCCCACTCCAGCAGCATGGCTGAAAGAGAGAGGGCTGCAGCTCCAGCCTCTAAAGGTCGAAGACCATGAAAAGCAGGGGGCCCAGTGGCTCAAAACACCTGCAAAAGGAAAACAACTCTCAAAAAGACTGACCCAGCAAGCCGGCGCGCTCCATCAACCTTCCAAAGCCTCTAGAGCTCCTTAAGACGGGAAAGGGGCACAGTCCCGAGGTAGCGACCTCAAGAGCCCGAAGACATCACCTTGCCCATAGGAACGGGCGTCATAAACACCTTGGAAAGCACTCAAAGGATAAAAAAACCCCAGCCTTCTGTTAGAGAGGTTGAGGCAACAAGAGCAAAAGGAAGAGCAAGTCAGCACGAAGCCTCCCCCCCCGGCCCCCATTGTCACCTGTCCATCAGGAGCAGCCCACTGACGTTGCCGGCGAGCTGAAGTTACCCAGGCAGAGTGTTCCCGCTGGCGAGCGGGGGAATGGCATTAAATCAATTCAGATCCGAGCGGGTTCTAGGGAAAACCCCCTAAAAACACACTCAAAGCAAAGAAATTGGCAGTCATACCGTTAGCGAGGTTGAATTCTCACTCTGATAGTTGAGGTTCTTAACATCACGTACTCAATAGAAAGCCCTGGTAGAGGCTGGAAGGAGAGGGGCATTCCTACAACACCCTCCCTCCTTCCCAAGACAAACCTGCTCACGGTTTGAAGACCACCTACACGATGTTAAAGCTCCGAGATATCACGTTATCGAGTTAGAGGATTCATTGTCAAGTGGTTCAAACCTAAGTGAGGGCTTTGAGACTGGAAAAGACACAGCGCTCTGCCTTTTGGGGTCGCAGGGAGCCCAGTGTCCTGCTGGAAGAGGAAGCACAACCTCCAAACCCAGGTATTTCTAGGCTGGAGGATCAATACACTCCAACCTAAAAGCTCCCAGGGAGCGTGGCGTGGTTGGAGTGCTGCAGCCCAGCTGAGAGCTCACGTCTTTGTCCAAACATCTAAGCCCTTGGAGGTTCAACCAGCAGCAAGAGCAATAACCAAGGCAAAGCAGAATTAAAGGCGAGATTGTGGAGAATCTCTTGGCAATTCTACCTGGGAATAAACAAAAGTTTCAGATGCAAATGGAGAGCCTGGGGCAAAAACCATGCCTAAAGGCTCTTGGATTCTCCTGATGCTTCTTCTAGACAGCCCGAATCCGCTGGAAGCAAGAATATCCACATGAAACACACGGTGGTTTATTCCCAGGCAGGCTGGAGGATTTAGCACTCAGAGGAAGAAGTGTGCAAATCTGGATGCAGTGGTTGATTTTACCACTTCAAAACCCCCAAAACCTCTAAATCTCTTAAAGGGAGGGATCACTTGGTACCAGCACTCAGCATCTAGGCAGCACTTGCGGTCTGTAGGTGACCGAAGTGCTTGTTCAAAGTGCTCAAATATGACTTATCCCCATTTTACAGATGGGAGAACTGAGGCACAGAAAGGTTGAGTGACTTGCCCAAGGCCACGCAGTCAGAGAGTGGAGGCAGAGCAGGAAAGGGAGCCCGGTTGCTCTCGGAGACAGGCTACACCTCTCCTGCTAAAGGGAAAACAAAAGGCCTGTGCAATCCAGAAAACCACCAGCCGCCAAACCTACCCTACGTGTGGTGAAATACGTTCTGGTGAAGAGATACAACAGCATTACCAAGAGGGGAACAGCAGGTCTCCTCGGATGGAGCAAAGGGAGGGACACAACCCCGGTGGGGCTCACAGCCTCCACGGCCAGGCTGGAGCAGGAGAAAGAAGTGGGGAAAAGAGTGAAACCAGCAGCAACGTGTTTGAAGCCAATGTGAAAGGCCAGGCTTCGCTTTGCACAGATGCTCCAAGGAGCCATCATCCATCTCCATCTGCAGAGCTGGGGCTTTTCCAGCTGCTTGCACTGGGTTCAGCATCTGCTGATGGAGGCTTTTGGGACCCCGTGGCCAAACCCCCTTGGTCTGCACGCCTGCGTCTCCCCTGTTTGGCAGTTGTGAGTCAGGATTACAGACGTTACCGCAGGAAGAAATCACATTACCACATAGCACTGAGTGCACCACTGATAACACAAAGTGTCAGGAGGAATAAATCAAAACCACCCTCATCAAAGCTGAGGGACACCAGACCTGGGGCACAAAGACCCTTGGTTGACAGCAGTCCCATACCTGCATGCTCACATGCTTTAACAAACGTTCAAACACAGAGAGAAATGATTCCTCACATCAGGAACAGGCTGCCAAAGGAAGCTTGTGGCTGCCCCATTCCTGGAAGTGTCCAAGGCCAGGCTGGACAAGGCTTGGAGCAACCTGCTGTAGTGGAACGTGTCCCTGCCCATGGCAGGGGGTTGGAACTGTATGACCTTTCTTTCCAACCCAAACCAGTCTGCGATTCTATCTCAGACCAGTTCAAAGGCTCAGGGTCTTTCTGGTTTTCCCTTTCAGAGACAGGTAAGGAAAGATGTCACGGATGGTTTTGTTGCTGTTATCTTCACACAAAAGGAGGCTGGGAAGGGGAAGGCAGGGCAATTTTCACAATTCCAGCTTTCCTGGGATTATTTGGTCATGGTTTTATCATAATCGGATTCATGGGATCACCAGTTCCCGGCTGGGTTCTTGGCTTCTTGTCAACTAATTACACCCTGTGCCATTTAATTTCTTCCAGCGATCGAGCTGCTCAACCCCACACTTCCTCCCTAACCTCACACTATGGAAGCGACATCAAAAGCTCCATTGATTTCTTTTAAGCCTAAAGATCTTTCCCGAAACCGAGGTGCAATGCCTCCCCCTTCCCACCCCACCACCAAAGCCAACCGGAGCAGTGGGGGAGAAGCAGATCCCAGGCATCCTCTCCACCCCCTAACCTGCTCCAAGATGCCCCCAGCTCATCCCCACCCCAAGCCACCAGCGTAGGGGCGTCCCCCACCATGTCCCCCATCACCTCCATCCCCCGGCGGCGCGATGTTGGCTCCCTCCACCCCGTCCTGTTTAAGCACGTGGGGCCGGCGCTAGGCTAAAGCAAGGTGGCGTGGCCGCTGGTGTCGTCATGGTCCACGCTGTTGAGGATGGCTGTCTGGTCTTCAGGGAGCTGCCGGTGGCAGAGGTCGTCCTTCAGCGCCGAGAGGCGGGCGAAGGGGTCCTGACGAGGGTGTCTCTTCTTCTTGCGGAGGCAGACAGCTTCGTCAGGCCACAGTACCTGAGAGTTGGGAAGGTGCTGAACCTGGGAGGCAGAGCCGTCTGCGGGGGAAGAGAAGCATGGAATCATAGGAGCATGGAATCAACTGGGTTGGAAAAGACCCTTGAGATCAAGTCCAACCATTCCCCATCACTAACCCATGCCACTGAGGGCCTTGTCTACATGGTTTGTGAACACTTCCAGGGATGGTGGTTCCAACACTTCCCTGGAAGCCTGTTCCAGTGCCTGAGACCCAAGATAGATGGGACCAGAGGCAACACCAGCAGCAAGCAGAGTGCTTTGCATGCTGTAAAAGAGAGGTTAAAACAAGCCCGGCCCTGAATCTAATCACTTGGTGAGAAGGGCATCATGGAAAGTTAACACTCAGAACCCAAACCAGACTGGAGATGCATGAAAGGGGAACTTGTTTTGGAGGTGGGGAGGAGCAGCAGAGGGACACGGTGAGCAAGGGAGCCGTCCCTTTAGGGATAGGGGGTGAGGGCATCATCCACGGATGGGTTTGGAGCCAGCAGGGACCTGCCTGGTCTTTGCCCATGGGAGGGCAGAGGGGATGCTGATGGGGACCACGGTGCCCTTGCACTCACTGGATTGTTTTCTGGATTTCGAGGAGCCCTTGGATGACTTTTTGGGCTTCTTTATCCGCTGGTATTTCAGAGCTTCAAGCCTCTCAGGTGCAGCAGCGTCCCCGGGCGGAGATGGACAGTTTCTAGGGAGCAAAAAGCAGACAGGCATTGTCAGCGGCTCTCAGCCACTCTCCGGCCTCTGGATGTCCCCGGTGGGGGATCGGTTGACCCCAGCCAGCTGTGCCATGGAAAAGGAAAAGGTGAGAAACCCGGGGCCTCGCCGGCCCCCGACATCTCCTCCACGTTGCCGGTCCCAAAAGCAACGTCCAGCAAGAGCGTTGCCAGCACCCCCAGCTCACCTGCCTGCCATGCCAGCACAGCTAAACCAAAAAGGACGGGGCAGATCCTATGTCCGATAAGGTATTGCTGGGAAGCGGTGGGGGAAACCCCTTGGGATGGAAAGAGAGGAAGAAGACAGGCAGAAGCGGCACGGCAGCATCGAGACGGGCACCACGAGCCACCCATGGTGGACAACACCAGCACCACGAGCAGCAGGGAGGCAGAATCCTGCCCGGCCCTGCTCCCATGGCCAGGATAACCGAGCGCCACACGACAGACAGGGACACAAAGGGCACACGCCGACAGCCGGGAACCTCATTCCCAGGTCCCTGCTATAAGCAACAACAGAAACACAACAGCACGGGAGCATCTACTCCTTTCCCACCCAGAGCTGGGTTTTCCTGCCCTGTGGGACAGGATGTTGGAATGGTGAGGTTTTACCATGAGGGACAAGGAGGGGATTTGCAAATAGGTGTTTCCTGCAGGACAGCAAGAAGCTGTAAGTGATAGTTTTCCAGCTCCAGCCCCTGAGTAACTCTTCTACAGGAATCAGCTCAAGGTTAAGTGGTCTCCCCTTTGCAAAGGGATCTTCTGCTCTGTTTTCTTCACTGTACCTGTTTTCCCACCCAAGGGCTGGAAAGCTGACTGCTGTCAGCAGGGTAGCAAGGAAAACCTTTCCCTTTGGACAACGGTCAGCCCAGTTCTTGCCTATAACACATCCCAGCATCCCCCCCTCTTGCTGCTTTCCCATCTCCTTCCCTCTTCTATTTTACTTTCAGGACCCTCGATGTTGCACCAGCACCTGCAGAAGGAGAAGCCTGAGGCTACAGGTAACAACCTGGGATCAACTTGAGTTGTTACAGAGCAACCTGCATGCAAGGTGTCCAGAGATGACAGGGAAAGCACCCGCAAAACATCCTTCATTGCAATAGAGCCAGTGCTCAAAGCCAGGCTCCAGAGAGGAGATTTGAACCAGCATGCATCAAACAAGCCTGTCTACACAACACTCTACTGCTTTCACAACTGGAGGTCGGTGACCAAACCTTTTCCAAACAGCCACACAGAGCATGGCAACTCCTGCATCTTCAGGTGTCTGTGATGGGGTTGGGATGAGCAGACCCCACAAGGCACACGCCCTGCACCCAGCAGCATGTGGAGGAGCTGCCTCAGTGTCCCCAAGAAGCTGTGGATGAAATCTTCCTGGTGGGTCAGTAAGATGGGACCCATCCAGCATCGCCAAAACTCTGTGTGCCAGCGGTAGGGAATGAGTAAGCATAGAGCCCCAGCACAAGGTACAAGACCACATCCCCCTGTGATGTGTTTGAAGCTTCTCATCTCCATTAGATTCCAGGAGGAGCCTTGCAGGCCCTGAAAACACCCTGCAGGGTTTCCTCTGGAAGTCTTCCACTGCTGTGGAGCCCGATGTGCCAGCAACTCTTCATGTCTCAGATCCCAAGTGACTGATGCTTCAGCTGAAGCGGCACAGGCAGAGAGCTCCCAAGGGATTTTTCCCCTTGAGGAGCAGGAGGGGTTGGTTTTGAAGCTGGTTTCTGAAGGTACGTGTGATTGCAAAGCCTCTCAGATCTTCCAGCCGCGTTGGAGAGCAGTGAGAAAAGCACAGTGCGAATTGATGCAGCAGCTGGGGCACAGCAGATGCAACAGAAACCCAAACACTGGGTATGAAGAGCTGCTTTTCATGTTTCACATCAACATCAAGGCATGGAATGCTCCTGGAGAGCCTCTGTTCCAGCTCCCAGCAGAGCAGCACGTCAACAGAAGATGAAGCAACTCGTCAGACGAGCTGCTGGCTGGATCCAAGTGAGAGCTTTCCCTCATAGGAAAGATGACATTTACGAGCCCAGAGAGTTGCAGTTCTTCAACATCATCTTCCCAAGGGCAACGAGATGCTGCAAGTGGCAGCTCCAAGCTCCACTGGGGCATTGCCCACTGGGCTGCATCAACACCAACAGCCACTGGGCTGTACACCACACACATAAGATGGTTCAGAGTAACACCACATTGACCCAGAAGGCCAACAACATAGGACTTCCTGCAGTAATTCCCATCTGAATAGTCAATAAGAGGCTTTTCCCACTTCTATCCACCATTCTCTGGTTTGCACAATACATTCATGCAGGTACTTGGCTAATGGCGACCTCAATTGCTCCAGCCCCACTCCATCTCCCATGTGTGCCACCATCCTGCCCATCAGCATCTTTACCTTTTACTGCCTGTTCCCACCATCCAGTTAACTTTGCTGCTATTAGTAAGGCCCAACTTATAAAAGGCTCTTGCTCTTTCCATGCTTTTTTTCCTTCTAAGAAGATGTTCCTGTGGCACGTTGACAAAATGAGACAGATTTACGCGAGGGATTAGGGGGAAATTGCCTGAAGCTCATTTCCACTTGTTCTCCATAATTGGGCTTGTATTTATACACACAAACATAAGCAGATGAACCCATGTGTCACCATAAATAGTCTGACCTCTGGCAAGGAAGAGATACAGAGGAGGACGAGACGATGTTACTCACCAGCCAAATCGTATCTGCTCTACCCACCCTTTATTTCTTCCAAGGACTCCAATTATTTCACATTCATTTGCATTTTAAGCTCAGCCAAAAGTCTGTTCCTGCCCACAGAGTTCATATCTTGGGCAGCTGCCCATGCACCAGAAGTCTCTTGAACACATGATGATGAGGTTCAGGAAGGTGGGTGAAATTCTCCACTGCAGAACCAAGGAAAGGAGCTTCAAGAAGCACACGTGAATTCCAGGTCAAGGCCCCACAAACACCCAGAGCAGAAGCTTTCTCAAGTCTTCAAAGGACAACCCTTCTGAATGAGCTAGGGTCTGAACTGCATAGACAGGGAAGTACTGGAGAGACCAGAAAGGTACTGAGGGACCTCAGAGAACCCCAGCACAGGAAGAGGTAGCTGAGAGAAAAGAGCTATCCAAACCAACACACATCTCAGCTGCTCTTCTTCAAACCTCCTTCCACATACGAGGCAAAGACACAAGGGAAAAGCCCTGTGAAAGCATCATTAACCTCCTTCCACCCAAAAGGGGGAACCCATATAAAGGAAGAGTCCAGCAGATTCAAGGCACAATACATGTATTTCACCTCAGGGAGGTCTCAATACACATTCCCTGTCTCCTGCTCTCCTTGAGTCAAGATGTTGACATCCAGGAATAGTTTGGACATGTTAGAGCATCCACTTGGACCAGACAGAGCAACCACTTGGACCAGAGCCCACCACGTTCTTCAACCCTTCATCCTCCTCAGATGAAGAGTTCAATTCAAGGCTCCATCTCACACCCAAAGTCCAGCATGATCCAATAAGATGTCCTGCAAGTTGGAATGCCCCCTCTGTCCCGAGGCTGCTGCCTCCATCCTGGAATGCCATCATGCAACACTTGAGATCCTTCGGCACAAGAGGCGCTAGAGAAACACAGCGGTGACGGCCCCTTGCCAAGGCACCACAATGAGGGAGGAAGAGGCTGGGAACACACCAGAGAAGGGTGTCCCCTTCTCCAGGTCTGCAGACACCACAACTCATCTACACAACGGACTTCACCATGCTGACGGGAGAGGAGAGAGGGTGAGGGAAAAGGGGCTGGACTGGAGAGGAAGAGGGGGGAATAAAGTCACGGGGCAAGGGAAGAGAGGAAGAGAAATGAAAAACGGGAGTGAGAAAATATAGAAGGAACTTAAAAGAGACTGAAAAGAAGAAAATCATAGTAATAATCCAGAAAGAAAAGAGAAAAAAAAACGCACTCAGACAAGCGGACTCACAACTTCTCCAAGCGGGAGGAGGCATGGAACACATGCAGAGGAGCAGCACATGGACAGTCTTTAAAGGGGAACCTGGTTTCTTTCAAGCGGGGAGCGAGGGGTGACCTCCTCCCGCACGCCTGGCACCCACGTCCCTTTGTCACTCAACGCTACGCCATGGCCGAGCCTCCCAAATCCTGGCATCAGCAGCACTGCCCTGGAAAAGGGGGGTCCTGAAGGGATCAGCCAGGGCAGGCTGTGGTGCTGAGGGGCATGGGTGCTTGGTGCTTTGTCTGTGGTTTTTGGGTTTCCCTCTGCACGGAGGCGACAGCCCCGCTTTAGCCCATTAGGAGATGCATCCGGAGAGAAGAGGATGGGAAAACTGCCTGTGCTGACTCGGGAATGGCATTATTTATCCCTGCCTTTCACCCAGGGAAAAGCCTGCAACCACCACCGAGCCCATACACCACAGGATCACAGACTGGTTTGGAAACGACCTTAAGATCATCCAGTCCCAACCCCCTGCCATGGGCAGGGACACCTTCCACTAGAGCAGGTTGCTCCAAGCCCCTTCCAACCCGGCCTTGAACACTGCCAGGGATGGAGCATCCCCAAGGAATGGCCTCTCCCTTTCCTTCCCTCAGCTTTTATTACTGCAGTACAGCAGTCCAGCTGGTCTGGTGAAAAATCCCTGTGCTCTGCACGCACTGACAATTTTATGACCCCAAATCATCAAGAAATTACTTGGCTGGGCTCTTTACAGGATTCCTTGCTTATTAAAGGGAGATTTATCCTTCTGGCTTCCCCTTTTGGGAAGTCTCTCCTGCAGCTCCAGTCCCCTGCAGCATCTTGGAATAAGATGCATGGCTACTCCTCAGGAAGCATCCTGCTGGGCAATGTGACTCTGCTCCTAAAAACCCATCAGCCCACGGCATCTGGAGACAGGAGCCCACCAGGATCTGTGCAAAAGCCACACCAAACCAGCCCGGATCCACCTCTGCTCTATTAAAGCCATGTTACTTGTGTCCCTAATGCTCCCAGAGCAGGGAAGTACCACAGGGAAGGAAGAGTGAGAACAGCCACGTCCTCACTGAGGGCTTCTTTATTACTCCAGAAGCCTGGCACAGCTCAGATCTCCCCGAGGCTTGGTCCCAGCTTTGTTCCTCATGCGATACCCTGCTCTGGGATCAGCAGGGGAAAACAGAAGAAAGTGGCCAAGCACTCCAGACCTTTGGAAGCTACAAGGCTCAAACTAGAGAATGGTTCCTCCATGGAGCACACATCCTGTACCTGCTCCTTCCTCACCTCTCCTGCTCTGCCCACCCCACAACAACCCTCCAGGTCAGCTGGAGAAATTCTCCTCTCTTGGAAACATGTACCCGATCCCATCTCTCTCTCATGAGGCTCTTTTCCAGCCCAACAAGGGTCCTCAGGCTGTTAGAAGAGCATCAGCCAAGACCTTGACTCTGTCCATCCAAGGCAGAAAAGCTCTGTCAGACCTGTGCTAAAGAAGCCTGGGAACAGCCAAGCCCTAGAAACGGACCCACCATGTGCAATCCAACCTCTCCTTTCATAACCAGGCTGGGTGACAGCCAAAGGGGTCGGCATTCCCAGTCCTTGTAGTCAGAAATGTTACCCCATCTGCCTTTAGCAGTTTTAGTGACATCCTCTGCTTCTAAGGTCTGAAAGCCATCTCCCAATTACTCCATCCCAGTCCCAGGGGTGCCCATGGTCATCCAGGAAACAGGGCCTGTGAAGGCAGCCTCTCTCTTAGGAGAGTCTTCCGAGATCTGCTTAGGGCTTTTTAATTACAGCTGGATCAGAAGAAGTCTTCAAGGTTTCCCAATGGGAATGAGGAATCACCTCCCCAGCAGCCTGAAACTGCAGCCACGCTGCTGCCAACCACACAGCCTATCTTGGCTTCTCCCCTTCTCCATGACTGAGGGGATGTGGGAAGAACAAAACAGGTCCAGGTATTGATGGGAGCAAAATTCCCCATGTCCTGGACTGCAACTGGAGACCGCCTTGTGGAACCCTATTCCGAGGGCACTGTCTGCTCCATCTGTGCCTTCTACCTGGCTTCAGAAGGTGGCCCTGAGCTCCTCTTGGTTTGGATCACGTGGACACAGCACACACCTCCCTGACACTACACAACCAACACCGGGATCGAGGGTGCCATCCTCCAGGAAAGGAATGGTGGCCATGGGAATACAACAGCTTGGCTCATCCCAAAGTCCACTGTGAAGACATTGCTGCCACCACCGGGTTCTCCAGCCCAAAGGCAGGGGAGCAGCAGCGTGCTGCTGGGAGGGGAAACCCAAAAGCCACAGAGACTGTGTGTCCAGAGGTGTTTCCTACTGTTTTCGGATTCCTTATTCCCCTTTAAAGGAAGAGATGGTATTGGAAAAGCCCCTTCCGTGTCCCCCTTCTCATGCCCCGCTCCCAGCCACCCTCCACAGCGCCCACACCATCCTTTCGGACATGGATCACCCTTACCTATTGAGCTGAGGAGAAGCTTGTCTCGACAACACTGCCCAGATAGCTGAGATTAATCAAAAACAAAGCAGTTATCAACACCCGCAAGGAGCCGAGCTCCGCAACACATCAGCACGTCAACAACTCCAAAGGAAAAAAGGAGGGAAAGAAACCAAACAGAAACCACAAACAAAACGAGGCTGGAGAATAAAGGGGGAAAGAAACAGAAGAAGAAAGGAAACAAAGAAGAAACCAAAACAGTACTCAACGAAGCGAATGGATACACTGCGTAAAAGCACGTACAACAGTGCTGGCTCTAACACGGATCTGTCCTGGAGCTGGCTCTCCTTAGGGTTGGCCCTGGCTTGGAGACGTGGACCTATAGATGCTTAACGGCATCACTCCGGAGCTGTGCTTCCCAAAAGGCACACAGAAGTCATTTCAGGCTCGTTCAGCTCCTCTCCCTCCCCATCTTCTCCCCCGAGCCCTCCATCCTTCCCCCTGCGCCAGAGGGGTTTTCTAAGGCCATAACGCTTCCAGGTACCAGAGGGAGGGAGTGAAATGGGGGAAGTGGTGAAACGCTGCCTCCCCCCTCCCCAAAACACATTCCTCTTCTCCGCACGCCTCCGACCGCGCCGGCTCCGTGGGGCTAGGGGGCCCCGGCCCCCCAAGTCCTCTCTGCCACAAGAGGAAGGGGGTTCAAGCCCCACCAGACAACAAGCCAAAATGAAGCGAGACGAAAGGATGGGACGAAAGCACGGCTACGGGGTCTGAGGAGCTGGGAAAGACAGAGGGAAAGAGGAGGAATACAGAGAGAAAAGGAGAAAGAGAGAGACGCTTTTTGCCTGGAGCAACCCTGGTACCTGGAAAACCAGCCGCTACTGTCTAGTGCAGCCACATCCCTCTCTTAGGGCAGGATCTGAGCGTGCCGGCAGCCTCCCGATCTCCGCTGGGGTTACTTTACTGTTTCTATGTCCTCCTCTCCTGACATGCTGCTGCTGTGGCTAAAAGTCCTCGAGCTCTCCCTGCCCGCGTCCTGGGGCTGCAGCATCCCTTTTGCAGGTGGGGCGGTGACCGTGTCATGCATTAAAGCTCTCTAGACTCCGCGGGGAGGAAGAGGAAGAGGAAGGAAGACAGAGGCGCGGCGGCGGCGGCCCTAACGTTCGAAGAAAGCCAAGAGCCAGCAGCTAGAAGAGGAAACAACCGCCAGTGACACCAGGACACTTACCTACGTGAGCCGGGAGCCAGGTCATTGCACGCCTGGTAGACAGCCCATAGTCCTCACGGCGCTCCCACATTCCCAAGGGAGCAGCCAGGGAGGAGAAGGCAAGCGTTCCGACTGGGAAGGTCGCCTAAACCCCAGCTCTCTTGGGCAGTGGCCATGCAACCCCTTGGTGCCACCAAGCTTCTTCCTAGCAAAGCCCGCAAGATGCCATCTCCAAAAGGGATGCTGCAGCACGCCCAAGAGAGTCCCTACGAGTTGGGATGGTGATGGCGGGGAAGGAATCAGAGGGAATGGGTGAGGCAGGGTCAGGGAAGCAGGGAAGGGGCTGGAGGGAGGCACCACGGGGCTCACACACTTACCCCGTGGCGGCTACCGTGGTGGATGTCGGCTCCGGTTGGAGGATCTCCTCACTGGCCCTCCTTGGAGAAGGGATGTCTCCGAAAACATCCATGGTATCCACGGGCAAGGAGGACCCTTGGGAAGCGGAGTAGCCGGTGGTGGCCAGGGAGGTGAAGGCTGTGGTAGGTCGGAAGCTGGGGCTGTCGCCCCGGCTGCTGGGCGCCGGGGATCCCGTTGATGACGGTGTGGACTTGCGGGAGAAGCTCACGGCCGTGGGGGGCTGCAGGGTGATCTCCGACACCTCAGCCTGCTGGATGAGACCCGGCCGGGGCCGGGCACGGGCAGTCAGCTCCGGGGAGCTGTTCCGGGAGCTGAGGGGGCTTTGGGTCAGAGGAGAAAGCCTCGAAGGTTGTAGCACCACCTGATGTAAACTGGGCTCGGCCCTCCTGACCTGCCGAGGGCTTGGCCGAGGTCGGGGTTGGGGCTCGTACCACCTGGTATCCAGGCTGAATGTGCTTGTGCCGCTGGGAACGCCGGGCTCGGACGGTTCGTGGTAAGGCAACACGGGTATGCCCATACCTTGGCTGGTATGTCTTAGCTGCCCTTGACATCCCATGGGTTGCATAGGTTTGTCCTGCCACTTGGTGGTGGTGGGCACAGAAGGCTGTCCCCTGCCGGGTGACTTGCCGGTCCAGCTCTTTGGTGCCTCCAAGGGCAAGATGCCCGGGTAGGATGCGGGGACCACCTGAAGGGAGGAAGGGGGTGGCCCCCGAGGAAGGCAACCGGTGGGCTGGGTGCCCTCGCCCCCCTCACAGGGCTGGAGCTGGTGGGGGAACGGCGCAGGGGCCAGCTCCAGGCTGCCGAAGGGGAACTCAGCCCTGCCCCACGACTCAGGGGACCGGCCCCCCGTAGGTGTCTGGGCCAGGGGCAGCGTGCTGTTGGAGGCGTTCTCGCCGTTCTCCTCGGGGATGGTGGGGTGTCCGAAGGGCCCCTCGGGGGGCAGCGGTGGGGAGGACATGACCGAGCTCAACGGGCTGACTTCCGGCATGTAGAAGGGCGGTGGGTCCACCTCCCCGGGGCTGCTGCTGCTGAGGTAACCGTAAAACTGGTGGTGGAAAGCCCGTGGGGCTGGTGGGCGAGCCTGGCCGGTGGGCTGCAGAGCACCGGACCCCTCCAGCGCCCGGTGGAACCGGGGGCTGTATGCTGGTGGCTGAAGGTAGGACTCTTGGCTGGAGGACAGAGGGGTGAGCTGGGTTTTCAGGGCGCTGACGGAGGTGGGGACGACGGGGTCGTCGTTCTCCTCGTCCGACTGCCTGAACTCGGGGTACATGTCCGTCTCCTCCACGAAGGGGAAGCCCTCGATGCGCCGCGTCTTCAAGGAGGGCTCCATCTCCGATGGGTCCATGACGAAGCGGCCGTCCGGCCCGCGGCTGATGAGCTCAATGGGGGTGGTGGCCTCGGCTTCGGCCTCCGCCTTGGAGACGCTGTACTTCTTGCTGCTGATGGCTCGCTTGGTCTTCTTGTAAAGGGAAAGCTCCTTCTCCTTGGTGGGGCTCAGCATCCGCTTGGCCTGTGGGCCCTGGTCATCAGAGGACTCTGAAGGGGGACGGAGCGTGCGGATGCTCTCGGGACTCACCTTGCCGGAAGACAACCTGGACCACAAGGGAGAAAAACCAAGAGGGGACTGTCACCCGGAGGGGAAAGGAGGTCTTCTCGAGCAGAAGAACCACCAGCTGGATCCAGAGAACAGACTGCTACCAGCTCTCCAAAGAGGAACCACTGGGAGAAACCAGGATGGCAAAGTCTTGCACGGTCAGAGGACCAGCAGCAATGCCCATCATCCTGCTCCGCTGGAAGAGAGCTTAGCACCCTCACCAAGGCAACCAGCTCCACCAACGCCCTGCAACCAGCTCCACCAACACCCTGCAACCAGCTCCACCAACACCCTGCAACCAGCTCCACCAACACCCTGCAACCAGCTCCACCAACACCCTGCAACCAGCTCCATCAACACCCTGCAACCAGCTCCACCAATGCCTTGCAACCAGCTCCACCAACACCCTGCAACCAGCTCCACCAACGCCCTGCAACCAGCTCCACCAATGCCCTGCAACCAGCTCCACCAATGCCCTGCAACCAGCTCCACCAATGCCCTGCAACCAGCTCCACCAACGCCCTGCAACCAGCTCCATCAGCACCTTGCAACCAGCTCCATAGCCCCAGAAGGACAAAAGACAGATCCAGAGCTCACTTCCAACTCCTGCAAAGGTTTCCTATGTCCACCTGAGCTATCAACACAGAGAAAGCCCCTGAGAGGGACATCAGGCAAACGTTTCCCTCCTGCAGAACTCAGTATCTCACTTGCAGATGTTGATGGATCATTTCAGACCAACCGTCTACCCCATTCTCAACACTCCAACTTAAGGCTGAGAGCCTCAAAGGCAGAAAGCATCAGAATAGTTCACTCATCCCTATCCAGAAAGCCTCGGACAAAGAGGGTTCAAAGGCAAAAGGCAGCAGATCCAACAAAGCCAGCCCAGGCATGGTTATTCCAGTGCAGTGGATGAACCAAAATAAAGCAAGATTAAGATCCACCAGCACTGGGACATTTTACAGCGATCCAGGAGCCAAAGCATGAGGTGTCCACATCTGACTCCCATGAAGATGCTCCTGCTGATTAGCAGCTATACATGCTTTTGATGGCTCTGCAAGGAGCTGTGGCTGCTGCAAACACCACAATCCACCACCTTGGGGCACGTGTGGGAAGAGGCTTCAGCGGGACACTCCTGATGGGAAAAGAAAGGATGCAGGTGGAAGATTCCCTGAATTTCCCAAGTAAAACCATAATCAACAGAGAGTCACCCAAAACCTACACCGGGTTTGCACGAAGGACTCATATGCAGCAGGATAACCCTTCTCCTAAGGAGCCCCTTCAAGCTGGGTGTGAAATTGAGTTCCATCAGTCAACTCCAGCTTTGGTCAGTGTTCACAGATCCAACGGGGTCATCACTTAGCTGCATTTGTCCCTCTTTTCTGCTCCAAAGCCCATTTGTCTCTTGCTGTATTCCCACGAGTTCAGGGAACACCCAAACCCACTCGTCAGGAGCAAGCAAACAAGGTGAGACATTTCCATTTGAGCTTTGCAACAACTTGTAAGGAAGGAGGCACCTTGAAGACCCACAGCCTGGTGCCGCATCTAAGACAGATACTTACGGGGACTCCAAACTCTTCCTGCAGTGGGTTATCGAGAGAGGAGGGTCTGGAAGAGAATAAAAAGGGGAAAGAAGAGAGAAAGCTGAGGAGGCGCAACACAGCAGAGACAACACAAACTCAACATCAAGACAACAAAAGACACTCAACAAGAGGCCAAGGTTTCATTGCTCCAGCGCTTTAATGGTTGCTGACAACACACAGCTCCCGTCACAGGGTCCTGCCCCATCCTGCTGCCGCATCTTAGCTCATAGAATCATATGGGTTGGAAGGGACCTTCCAAGGTCATCTAGTCTTCCAGGACAGAGGAGCTGCTGCCCTTCCTGGCTCTCCAGCCACCATTGTCCCTACGAGTCACTCCTGCATGGTGGCTGCAGCCCCAGCTTTTGGGAAGCAGAGCAGCAGGGTCTCCATTGCGGGGGTCTTCGCTAGTGTAATGTGGCTGTGGGGCACTAGGGCTGGGCAGAAAGGAACTAGAGAGCCCAGCTCCACGGGACCTCGAGGAGGAGAGGGGCTCAACACCCCAACCCTAAACCCCATCTCTAGGAGTTATCACCAGGCTAGTTCCTGTGTCTCCTCTTCACCCACCCTGCCTCTCCCGCTCCCGACCACGGGCTCTTTCAGGCACAGACGAGGGATGAAGTCAGGGCTTCACCTGAGGACGCGCACGCACAGAAGAAGAGACAGACAGGGAAGACGGTTACCACCACAACACAAGACAGGAGGAGGAGGGAGGAGGAGGAGGAGGAGGAGGAAGCACACGAGAGGGGACGGGCTTACCTTTCTTGCGCTTGAGCTTGCGTTTGCGTTGCTTGTTGACGAAGCAGGCGGCGAGTGTGCTGAAGAGGATGGCAGCAGCCAGGAAGCAGATGGTGGCAACGATGCCAGCCAGCACCGGGCGGGCTAGACCTTCATCTGTCAGGTCAGGCTGAGGGAATACGTCTGGGGGGAAACCACGACAACTGGGTGTCATCATGCACAATCACTGCTGTCTTCTCCAGGGACCCGTCACAGCAACTGTGAAGGTGACTGGTACTAGGAATGATAATCCCAGACTGGTTTGGGTTGGAAGGGACCTTAAAGCTCATCCAGTTCCAAACCCCTGCCATCATGGGCAGGGACACCTTCCACTAAAGCAGGTTGCTCCAAGCCCCGTCCAACCTGTGCGGTGTCACCAGAGCAGAGCAGAGGGGCAGGATCACCTCTTTGACCATTCAGCCTACCTAGGGAGAGCATCCAGTGCTGCTGCAGGACACTGACAAAGGATTTGGTGACCTTGCACCACATAAATGCATTAAGATGCTGCAAGGGCTGGAGCAGCTCTGCTCTGGAGCCAGGCTGAGAGAGCTGGGTTGGGTCAGCCTGGACAAGAGAAGGTTTCTGAAGGGGAGACCTTAGAGCAGCTCCAGTGCCTGAAGGGGCTGCAGGAAACCTGGAGAGGGGCTTTGGACAAGGGCCTGTAGGGACAGGCCAAGGGGAATGGCTTTAACCTGCCAGAGGGGAGACTGAGATGAGCTCTTAGGCAGAAGCTCTTCCCTGTGAGGGTGCTGAGGCGCTGGCACAGGGTGCTCAATGAAGCAAAAAGCCTTTTTGCCTTAGCTAATAGACACCCAGGGAAGAGGCCACAAACCCCGGTGCTCCTGCAGTGTGCTCCTGCCCCACTTCCAGCTGGGAAGAGCACACACACATTCTGCAGGCACTGCCAAACCCCCTGGGAAAGCTTCTGGGAGAGGAGCTGGAGCACGGAAGCAGGGAGGCTGCAGCAGGCAGGCTCTCACTGTGCCAGCACCACTTGGGGGCAGAGGAAGACCGCAGCAGAACTCTGCTGCTCATCGGCTTTTCCATCAGAGCCATAATCCCAGGGTTTTCCCCATTCCCATCTCCCCCTTGCCTTTCCCATCGCCATCGCCTCCCCTGCCCCTTGCTTCAGAAGCATCATCTGAGCTGGGCTGGGATACAGGTCCATGCACAAGCTGCAGCATGCTGCAGTCTCCAGCTCCAAAGCTTTTTTATCCCTTGAATCTCCGCACTGCAGTGCTACGTTTCCCTCTCTGCACCTTCCATTCCCATTTCCAGGCTACGCTGTGCCCGGTCTTTGTCCTCCAAGCACCCTGCAGAGCTGTCACACTGCAACACAATGCTCTTCGGGAAGGACTAACCCACTCCGGTGCTGCGCCATTTGCATCCAAACACGGATGGGGCCAGCAACATTCCCAGGACAATGACCACAACCATGCAGCCAGCCCACAGCAAAAGCACACAACCACCCTTCAGTGTCATGAGCAAGTTCTGCTGCATGACCTGAGCGCTACCTGTAGAAGCAGAGATGCTTGTGGTAGAAGAACAAACCACCCCTTACCTGTACTGGAGACACCAGCAACATTGCTGGGTTCACTGATGAGATCCTGCATGACCGCCAGGACACGGAACTCGTACCAGGTATCCTGAAACACCAAGAACATCCATCAGGTCCCTCACCGCAGCCTCCAACCTTGAAGACCCCGAGCCACCCCTAAAGCATCCCCAGAGCCGCAGCACACAGCACAACACCATACATATGGGGTGCGAAGCCCCTGCCTACCTGGGACAAGTCCTTGGCAAAGAACTCGTTCTCGGTCCCCAGGATACCATCATCCAAGATCTCCCACCTCTCCGCGACGCGGAATTCCATGATGTAGCGGTCGATGGGGAAGCTGTGGTTAGCAGGAGGAAGCCATGACAAGAGGACGCCTTGCTGTGTGCGGTTGGCTGTTAGGCACCTCGGTGGGGTTACCAACACCAGAGGCTCTGGAGTTGTTACAGGGAATGCTGGGGACAAAGCAGATGGGACAGGGACACTGTTGAGATGGGGCGAGGTGAAGGATGCTCTCCCATAAGGGCAGACAGAGCACGGTGGTAGCAGCGGTTCCCAGCTTGCTGGAGTTTCAGGCCTATCTGAGGCATCCCATCTCAGTGTCTTTCCAAAAAGCAGGACTAACAATGCAGTGGATCCAAGAAAAAGGCCTTAGAAAACATCCTGCTTCCTCCCACCTCCTCCTGAGACAGCTCCAAAGCAGGCACCAGCACATGAGAGCTCCAACTGAGCTGCACACAAGTGATTTGGGGCTCCATTAATCCCTCCTGACCCCAGCTGAACTTAAGAGAGATCTGAAAGGTGACTGGTGCAGCACAGCTCTCCAGCACTGCCTGTTAGGACAAGCTTTAAGGAGCCCCATGCACCCCACAAAGTCCAAAAGCATCATTTAGGACCCTCCATGAACCCTCAAACTAGTGCTGCTGATCACCATCAGACAGGACATCCCCATAGCCCTTCTGAATCCCTCCCCTCGTGCCCATGGAGGACCTACCTAGAGTGTTCACAGTGACCACCTCACTGAAGGAGCTGGTACCCAGCTTGTTTTGAGCCAAGACACTGAACTGGTACGCAGTCTCCGGTTCCAAGGTATCCACCAGTAGCCAACTGGAACCAGCTGGCACAGGGAGAGAGAGCCAGTCATGGGGGCCAAACTGGGCTCTCTTCATCCTGCCGAGAGAGAAGGGAGCATCCTCAGGGAAAGGGGTCTTTGACAGGGAGGACCAAAAGGCAGCATTAACTTCTGGAGTGAATATGGAGCTTTCCTGAGCGATGGTTTGCTTTGAGAGCAGTGATGTGTATGGACATGGGGCAGCCACCCAAGAGCTGGCTTGGCGATAACCAGGGTCAGCATCCCGCTGTGCCACACCAGCTCATATGGACACTGCCACCAGCCTCCCCCCTGCCCTGCACCCCCATGAGCAGGGTCACCACCAACAGCCCTGCTCTGAGGTTGTCTCCATCAGATTCCCATGGGCGAAAGTAGAAGCTGGAACGTTCTTCCTAAGGTGAGTGCTGCTGGGATGGAGATGGGCCCTGTTCCCATTTAGACCTGAGTTTTCCCTCAGCTCTATCCCTGTCCATGCAACCCCACAAGAGACATTCAACTACCATTGCCACATCTACACAAGTCGGGGGCTGCCAGCACAGCCCAGGGCATCACTTGGGCTTTAGCAGCACAGCACTTGTGGGGCACACAGGACACAGCCCTTCTGCTGGGTTCTAACCCACAAACCCAGGGTGAAAAGAGCTCCCAGAGCCATCCCAGTGCAACCCAGCATAGACAAGCGTGCAGCCACAAGCCATCACCCTGCTGGGAAGCACCATGTCCCAGAGGAGCATCGCTGTGCTGCAACTACTGGTGCTTATGTTAGAGGATGCTGTAGCGAGTTCCAGCCCTCGGCTGCAGGTTTTGGTGGTGTCCAATAGAGGATTTGGGAAGGATTGCTGCAGATGGTCTATTCTGAATAGATCTGCAACCACCAGTTTACAGCCAAGTAAATCCCCCAAGTGGGAAGTAAAAGATGGAGCAAGGACAAGTGATGCTGCTGTAAAGGAGCAGAAGGTGAGGCAGGAGAAGCAGCAGCAAGCTATGGAAACAAGGAAGTCGGTGGAGAGCCATGCACCTGCAGCGTGCTCCACCAAACCCAGTGGGAAAGCCTCTGTCCCACCACTGCTCCAGCTGGGAATACACCTCCCAGGATCCCCACTGCCACCACAGTGGAGCAGCCAGTGCCTGGAGTGGGTTTCCGTGTGGCATTTAACTCCATCCCCTCCTGCATCCCTTCTGCGGGGGGACACACAACAGCAAGGAGCTGAGTTGGGGTGAGAGGAGGGTAAATGCAGAACCAACCCCCCCAGGGATGTGAGACCATCCTTGCTGAGGGATGCTGTGTATGCAGGAGGGATGCTGCGCTGGCCCTGGCTACCTCTGGGGAGCAGGGTTTGCATTTCCAGCATCGATAGCCATGGAAGATGGAGGAACCATCAGATTCACTGAGGATGAAGCTGTGTTTTGCTTGAGCATCCCATAGCCACAGCATGGAGGAAAGCACAGGGATGGCCAAGCTCTCTACATGGCACTAGATGACCCAGCACCATCCCAGATCCCTGGTCCCAAGGAGCAGCATAGCACCCAAGGCTCACACCCTTGCAATCAGGGCAAGACAGGTCTCTGGCTCCCTATTCCCACAACACCCTATAAATTCCCTATGGAAAGCTTGGTGTGAGCACCCTTTCTGCTGCTGGCTGCTCTCCCCAGGGGTCTGGAAGAGCCCGGATGAGGCAGGAAACCAGCAGCAGGTTGCAGAGCCGGAATAGCAGCAGCTGTCACATCTCTCCAGAGCAGAGAGGTTTAACTGCTCCTTCCCAAGGGCATTTTCATCACAGCAAGGTCTGCACTGCTCTGCTTGCTCCATTCCTTCCTCTCCCCACCTCCCAGCAGACTGGGGGAGCACAGCAGGAATCGCTGCAGGTGACATCTGCCCTATCTCCACTCTCAGCAGTCTCCATCAAGGCAAATTAAGGGAAGGAAGGAAAGAAAGAGCAAGAAGAAAGGCTGACGAACACCAGCCCAAGCCTGGGAAGGGAAGGCATCATCCCCCCCCCACGTTTCCGAGGACATGCAAGACAAAAGCAAGTGCAGAGCCCCAACCTCACTGCAGCTACATTGCACCCTCCCCTGTCCCAAGGGATGCACCCACTGGCTTTGGGTACCAGGTAGCACAGGAGTGATGGGAGCACAGCCCCACCAGGCTCACACCCAGCCCTCATCTCGCAGTGGCTGGTTGCGAAGCGAGCTGGGATTTAATCACCTCCAGGGAGCCAGAGAGCAAGGAGAGATCATTTCTGCTTAGTCACAGCTCTTCCAGGACGCGCTCTCTAAAGGCTGCATTTCCCATCCTCTCCCTGCCTGTTAAGCTCCATAAACAGTTTATCTTGAAATGAGATGCCAGGGGCAAAGTTACGTGAATGCAAAGCGTCTCCCTTTGTACCATCATCAGCAGAACAAAACCCATCACCACCCAACCTCTCCGAACCCAGCCCTAATGACACCCATGGGTGCAGAGCCACCCTCACCACCCTCCTCCCCCCAACCCACCCCCCCCTCCCTCCTCCCCACTGCTGGAAGCTCTGGTCAGCTGGAAAGGAAAAGAAGCAGAGAGCAAAGCATGCCAGGATGACTCACAGAGGGCCGTACCAAACTGAGAATGTCTGCTCGTATCCACCGTCGTAGCCGGGCTCCCAGGAGACGTTGGCTGAGGTCATGGCCACCACCACGTGCACGCTGGTTGGGGCATGAGGGCTTGTGCCTGCAAGGGACAAAGGGAGGGGGGTCAATGGGAGCAAAACCAGAGAAGCTGTGGCTGTCCCAGCCCTGGAAGTGCTCAAAGCCAGGTTGGATGGGGTTCAGAGCAACGTGGGCTAGTGGAAGGTGTCCCTGCCTATGGAACTCAATGAGCTTCAGGGTCCCTTCCAAGCCAAACCATTCCATGATTCTTTGCCAGCTGGCAGAAGCAAGAGGGCTGGAAGCCCCCATGATTCCACAAGGAGCGATTCCCATGAATCACTTCAGCTCCCAGCCACGATTCCACATGGACTCCTCTTGCCCCAACCGAAGGCCACCCAGAATTCCTGCTCCAAACAGCAGCAGGACAAAACGGGAGCAGAAAAAGGCAGCTCCACCAGTTAACAGCGTGGGTGCTCTCACCTTCTTCACTCGAGGTGCCACCAGTTACGTACCTACAACAGTGAGGTGGGTGCTGGCAGTAATGCTTGCGACGATGTTGGTGGCGACGCATTCCCACTCGCCGTGGTCATCCTTGCCGAGGGAGCGGATCTGCAGGGTGCCACCGGGCAGTGTGTTGTGCTTGCTCCTGCTGGGCTTCCCTACCTTGGGCAAGGAGCCGGGCAAAGAGAGAAAGAGAGAGGACTCAGCGGCGGGTTGTGGGGCAGGGCGAGGCGGCAGTGGGGTCACACTAAGCTACCTGCGTGGCCCAGGGGACACCGCCGGCCACCGGCAAGGGAGCTGGTCTCTCCGGTCGTGGCAGGGCACCCGGTTCCCCCGCTTGCGAGAGGACCTGGCGGGGCAACGCGAGAGGAAGGTGTGAGGGAGGTTGGTGCTCGGCACTCGGCACGAGTGGAGAGCCCCATGGTACCCACATGGGCACCGCTGCCGAGGAAGGGGCAAAGCAGCAAACACCGTTCCGGGCTGTCCCCAGGTGCCCAACCTGCCCCTGCACCAGCAGCAGGACCCTGATGTGCGGGCAGAGAGGGCCCCATGGGGACACAGGAGGATGGAGGGAGATGCCTGGAAGATGGATCTTGTAACAGCTCCTTCCTAGGCTCGTAAACCCAAATGATCCAAATCCCACATTGTCCCGAGTCTTCTTCAGCTGTTCTTCACGCGGAGGGCTCTGCTGATCCACGCCAGGACGCACAGGACGAGCACAAAGGACATGGGATTACCAGTGCCAAGCCCAAGTCTTCAGGGGTTCTTCAAGAGACTGGTCAGCGCTGGTGGGCTGATGGGGAGCTTGCTTCTGGCACTGGGAAACTGAGCCCAAGCCAGCCACAACGGCACTTGGAAGGGATAAGGCCAAGGTCATGACAGTAAGAGGATGGCCAGAAGGCACAAGAAGGGTTGAAAAGAGACCTGAATAAGAATAGGGGCAGGGAAGAGAAAAATAAGATGGAGAAAAAGACTAAAGGGCCAGCAAGGTTCAGATAGGTCCATGTGCAGGCCATGGCCCTCCTCGTGCGGGTCAAAGGAACTCAAAGAGATCCAGCATCTCACACCATAAGGACTGAAGATGCTGCTGCCCACTGGATGACACAAGGGACCGCATCACTCTCAGGAGCTCTGAGAAGGGGACATGAAGCTTGGCAAGAAGATTCTGACAGGGGGACAGAGAGCACATGGGGTCCCTGCATGGTGGCTTTCATGGGAGCAGCAAGGTTGGGAAGCAAAGGGAAGGCTCAGGAGGACACTGCTCTCTGGCTGTGCCACCACAGCCTGCGTGGCACAGAAAGGGACAGTCATTATGTTGAGTTCAGCATCATCAAAACAGCTTCTTCTCAAGGTCTTCAAAGCCACAGGGCTGCTAACAGGTCCAGCCCCTTAGGAAAACACAGCCAAGGGTCCTCTGGTAGCACAAGAGATGGGAGATCCACATGGGAATGGTGGCCACCTCAGAGGAGGAAGAGGAGGGAGACAGGGGCAGGGCTCAGCTTGGCAGATGTTTTTCCCGTGCTGGTTTCATGGGATTCAAGGACTTGGTGGCCACAAACTGGGCTTCCCCCACCCACCTGCGGGACAGGACGGCAGTGGCTCAGCCCAAAGCGAAGCAGCTGTACCTGCAGTTTGTTCTTACCGGGACAGAGTGTGGCTTCTCTGTCTGCAATAGTCACCAAAAGCCAAAGGCACTGCAGATTTGTCTGGCAGGCCGGGTACCTTTCTCCAGGCGATGATGGGAAAGGGGTCTCCGGCAGCAGCACAAGGAATCAACAGCTCCCTCCCTGCCTCCTGTCTGTACTCCCAGCCTGGTAGCACCGTGAAATAGGGGGGGTCCTGCAGCCAATGGAAAAGGCATCCATCAACCTGTGCCAACTCCCACCAAGGAGCATCAACCTACTGATGACTCCCACCAAGGAGCATCAACCCATTGCAACTCCCACCAAGGAGCATCAACCCATTGCCAACTCCCACCAAGGAGCATCAACCCATTGATGACTTCCACCAAGGAGCATCAACCCATTGACGACTCCCACCAAGGAGCATCAACCCACTGATGACTCTCACCAAGGAGCACCAACCCATTGCCAACTCCACCATGTGCAAGGAGCTGCCCACCACCAAAACAAACCCTTTTCCAACACAAATCAATTTGGTCTGAGGCATTGCAAGGAAAGCCACAGCAGAGAGTGTTTCCTCTGAAGAGCCACCGCACTATGGCTTCTTGTTTAAGTTTAAAGGAGGTCAACAGGGGGAAGAAAACCCACTCACATCACATCAGATACCATCAACAGCCATTTTAGTGGATGTGCGTTTGCGATACACAAAGCATTATCAGATGAATCTCAACAAGACACCATAAATCACTGCTGTTCACAAGCATGGACTTGGTGATCAGGGAAGGAAGAGGCAAGCAAATCCCACCCCAGCCACAGTGGGAACTGCACTGGGACCTCAGCCCACCTCAGGCTCTGCATGCAGCAAGAGCGCATGGAGCATCTCTAGAGCTCAAATCATCCCTTTAATAAAGTCCACCATGAACCCAAGCCCAGGACAGCAGGGCCCAAGTGTTTTGTTGCAAAAAGGCCATCCCAGGGACACATTTCCTGGTCCAGCATTACCAAAGCCTTACACTCATCATACACTGGCTGTGGCCCAACCTGTGGCACTGCTCCAGCTATACCTGCCTGGTGTTCCAGGATGCTCATGAGGCTCCACATCCATCTTTCTCAGCACAGGTAAGAGATATAAGGCTCAAAGCAAAGGTTTTTGCTACAGTGAGTAATGGACCAATTTTGGGGGCACAAAGCCCTTCTTGAGCTCTCTTCACAGAGAAGCACTCAGAGAAGCAAAGTAAATCCTCAATCCCTGCACTGAATTAACAACCAAATAAGCACCATGGATTAGAAACCCCACCTCATCCATCCCTGCAGTGCTGTGCTGAACAGGAAGGCAGAAGGAGTCACATGCACATTGCAATTCTACGTTAAGAAAGCCTGGCTACAGCAGGAGATATCTCCACAAAGCACACACAGATTCACTGCAGCACAACCCCTAGAGCATCCCTTGGCAGAAGACACAATCCAATGGCTGCAGAGCAAGGGTTTGAGCAGGCAAATTTACCTTCAGTACCAGTCGGGCAGGGGGAGACTGGCCCATTGTACCCAGGGCGTTATAAGGCACACAGGTGTAAGTGCCGAGAGCATCTTCAGTTGCCTCCTCGATCCGGATCGACCCGTCTTCCAGCAGGTTCCAGCCGGAATACTGCAGCAGTGAGAAAGAGGGAGCTGGTTTATCCCACACCCACCACTGCTGCTTATTCTCCCTTCAGCCAATCCCCCCCTCAGCAATGCCCCAGGAGATGCCCGATTCCATTCCCAACACACAAGTAGCCCAAAAGACTTAACATCCCAATCCATCACCCCCTGAAGTGAAACTCATCCTGGTGGCACCAAGGAGACAACTTCACCCGAGGGGCTGAGGGCAACAAGGAGCAGGAACCCACAAGTTTAAATGCAATTAAAACTTTGGATCATTAATATTTAAGGAAATATAAGATCCTGAGCGTTTCCTTTAAATATTTAATGGCTCATATCCTTGCTCAGCCGATCAAACTGTGATTATAGGATGGCAGAAACCTATTAAAAGGGTCTTTTAACCATCCATTCCCATTGGAGAAACCAAAACAGGGCCATCAAGATGTGACTTGGGAGGGCAGCATGCACAAGGTCTGGGAGATGCAGACATCACGTCTACACAAGAACCCGAATTCACTCTGCCCACAGCTGATAAGGAACAGCAGCATCATCCCACCCATGGGATGGATTAATGCACTTGGCAGGGTAAAGGTTGGACTTGACGATCTTAAAAGGTCTTTTCCAGCCCTGCTGATCCTGTGGGGTTTCTTCTCTCCTGATGGACACACATGGTGATGCTCTCTGGCTACGCAGAGGACAAGGGGTCCAAATCCCTCTGTGTCCCTCCCCGGGGGCTTCCTTACCTTCTCAATGCGCAGGGGACGTCCGTCTTTGTTCCACTTGACCAGCGTGACCGGGGGCTCTGCCTCCACCGGGCAGCGGATGTATCCGTGTATCCCAATGGGGACGTAGATGACGGGGGGCATGTTCACCACGCGGGCAGGATCTGGGAGAGCAGAAGCACCGTGTCAGGGTGGGGAAAGAGTCCATCTCTCCTCCACCACCCAGCTTCAGGCGATCTCCATAGCTTTGATAATGAATTCCAAGCCCAGACACCACCTTGGCTCCCGGAGGCTGTTATCTCCAGGCTTCCTACACACAAATCCACTGTAATACCTGGTATTTCAAGGGGGCTTTACTCATGCCCAGGGTGTTCCTACCTGGGGCTCATTAAACGATGCATTTAAGAAGCAGCATTAAACCCATCTGCTGGCACATCCACGTTGAGTCATGCCCTGCTCAGCATGCTCCATCACACCCAGCCTGCCTGGCTCTGCACAGCAGCAGTGAAAACTAGCCCAGCTCCCAGCTGCAGCAATAGAGATGGGAGAAGGGATCCATGACTGGGCTACAGCGAGTCCTTTACCTCCTGTCTGTTTGTACTCGCGGCTCATCGAGCCTGGGTCACATTGAGCATCAGCCACCTCCTGCCTTCCCAACAGGATGCAAGCAGCTTAAAATATGCACCTTAACCCCCCCACGCTGCATCACCCACACAGTCTCGCGATGCTCCAGCCTAGGATGTGTCATTACCAGTGCTTCTAAGAGCTTTTTAATTAAGTGTGAGTGGGTTGGAGGGAATCGAGGCTTTCTTTAATAAGCAGCTTGATAAAAAAAGGAGGAAAAAAGAAGTTACTTTTAATAAGAAGAGTATTTCCACAACCTTGTCTAGACACCGGCAGCGTGAGGTTAGGGGGGAAATCCTGACAGTGCTTACACTGCCATAAGGGATGGATGAATGCGTTTTTGGGCTGCAGCATCCCTGTGCTGCGGATACAGAAACGCAAAGCTGGGGCTAAGGGTGAGGTGGTTGGGAGGAAGGGATGGAAGATGCCCTTCCTTGGGGTAAAAAACACCCAGTCTGGGAGTACTGCTCCCTCCCTGCCTGCCAAAACACGGAACCCCAAGCTGGTGCCCCCGGCAATGGCACCGTAACCCAGATTTGCCAAGCGCTGCATATGGAATGGGCTTTACCCCCCCCCCCCGCTTCACTCCACCTCTTAGGAAATGTAATCAAGGGCTCTGGCAGCATGGGAGAGGGTAATGGGATCGAGCCTTTCACTACTAGGTCACTGGCGAGGGGCCAGCCCGGCTCAGTAATGCCCCAGAGCTGTGTCCCCATCCGAGGGCTGCTTCAGGGGGTGGGAATTCTCCCTCCTGAGGGGTCAGCCCGGGTCTAGATGAGGTTTGCTGTGGGGGAAAGGGGTTTGCAGCACAAACAGCCCCCCTTGCAGGGCTGTCTGGAGGGCAGGTTGCCCAAAGGCTCTTTTTCCTGACATTAGAGCTATTTTTAACAGCCTTCAGCCCTGATGAGTGGTCCTGGATTAGCAGCAGGGCAGAGTTAATGGCCTGAGGCCACAGGCTCTCCAGCCGGGTGTATCCAAGCACCTCTGCCTGGTCACCCCTTCATCCATCCCCATAGGGAGACCCCTGAACCTACCGGCCCTTCTCACGGCAGCTCCCCACCAGTGTGGGGCTTCCCACTAACCAGCATTATTGAGTTAAAACACTTCAAATCAGGAGCCCACTTTGCTCAAGCCTATCTATCATTATAAAATAAACCTCTTACAGCAGAGTAATATTGCCATTGAGAGCAGCAGCAATTGAGGCCATTACTGTCAAATGCCACAGGACACCCGTAGCACACTACCCATTACTGCCTGGGGAGCCCAGAGAACAAGCGTGGGCAGCAACGCTCCTGCTCCAGCCCCTTCTCCTCTGCTTGTTTAGATCGGTTACAGCCTGAAGAATACAACATGCAAAGCAGAAAACTCCTCCACAGGAACATGCCCCCATAATAAACACTGGGGAACACAAGCAGGCAGCTGGGTCTGAGAGCCCTGAGCTGGTGTTTCCCTGCCCAACGCGATGCAGATGAGGACAGCGTGGTGGGGAGATGCCTGCCTAATCAAAACCCACCTGTATCAAAGGTGGAAGCCACACAGGATGCTCAGGCTCTTTGCTTTCCTGTTGCCTGCACCCTACAAACACATGTGGGATGCAGTCTGGGATTCCCAGAAGCTGTGGTTGCCCCATCCTGGCAGTGTTCAAGGACAGGTTGGACACAGGGGCTTGGAGCAAGCTGCTCTAGTGGAAGGTGTCCCTCTCCATGGCAGGGGTTGGGGCTGGATGAGCTTTAAGGTCCCTTCCAACGCAAACCAGTCTGTAATAGGATTCAGGGATAACAGAGCCTCTTGGGCTGCCTCAGAGCCCAGTACTACCAATCCCAGCACCATCCCTTAGGATACCCACACTCACACTGCACCGTCAGGTAGGCAGAGGCCGATGGCGAGCGGCCCAGGCTGTTACTGGGGATACAGGTGTATTTTCCAGCATCCTCTGGCTTGACACGGAAAATGATCAACGTCCCATCGATCAGGATCCGCACCCTCAGCTTCAGGTCACTGCGAGAGAAGAGAGGAGGAGGAGGATCGTGGGGACACCATGACCCCGGAGCGGGAAAAGGAGGATAAGGACACGCAGCCAGCTCCAACTCACTTCTTGAAGTAGACGTTCTCCTCCTCCCAGTACCACAGGTAGGTGAGGTTCCCGGGATACGCCTCGGCTTGGCAGGTGAAGAGCGCATCCTGGGAGATGTTGACCGTGATGTTCTCCGGAGGGGAAACAATAAATGGAGGTCCTGGAGGCAGGGAGGGAAAGGTGTTACCCCCACCAGCACATGGCCCTGCAGAGGCTGCGCAGGCTCAGCTCCATCCCAGCATCACTGGTTTGGAGCTGCTCTGGGATCATGGAGCGCAGGGGGTCATCTCCAGGAGCGCGCTGGCCCTGTTATTCCCAACGTTTTCCCCCTAATGCCGGACAGGGAGCCTTGATCAGGACAATGCAGCGATAGGACAAGGGGCAGTTTAGGTTGGATATAAGGAAGTTCTTCCCTGTGAGGGTGCTGAGGCACTGGCACAGGGTGCCCAGAGAAGCTGTGGCTGCCCCATCCCATCAAGGTCAAGGCTGGATGGGGCTTGGAGCAACCTGATTCATTGGACCATGTCCCTGCCCATGGCAGGGATTGGAACGAGATGATCCTAAGGTCTTTTCCAACCCAAACCAGTGTGGGATGCTATACTCTCTACAGCTTTAGGGAGGGTCCCTGCATCCATGGTACACGGCTCTGCTCCTCCCAGGCCAGATGAGCTCATGCTTCCCTTTATCCTGAGCACTTCCACATCACCCACGGGAAAAACCAGAGGGATGCACAGCTCAGCACCACAGCTAAAGCAGAGCAGAGGACACCCCGTGCTCCTCTCTCTGCTGGTAGCTGTTGACCTAATTAAAGATTTATTTAATCAAAGAGGGAGCAGGAGGCCCTGCCATGCATCACCGCTGTCTGACGAGGGGCTTTGTGACAGCCTCAAGCTTTTCCCTGCTTCCCAAACAAAAGGGGCCCGGCACGGCCACTGCATGCCCCAGTTAAGCAGATTCCTCCATCCCACAAACGGGATGCGGAGCTGGCAGGATGCTGAAGCAGATTCCTCCATCCTACAGCTTGCAGGATGCTGAGCCCATGAGGCTCGCGGGTCACTTCAGGACAGCGCCGCAGTCCTGCGGTCCATGGAGTTTTCCCTATGGAATAAACCAGCGGATGAAGAGGAGCTGGAGGGTCCGTGCTGGAAGATCTCACCTTGAACGAGCAGGCGCGTTGTGTGCACAGCTTCACCCTGGATGCTGTATGCCCGGCAGGTGTAGGCACCCCGGTCCTCCCGGCTCACAGAGAGCACTGTAAGGCTCCCGTCGCTCACCTGGGAACGACAAGGGAAAACCCTGGAGCACAGGGAAGGAGCCCTGGGAGAGAGGGATGCATCCTAGAGCCGCAGCTCAGCATCCTCCCTCCCTGCAGCACTGCGCTACCAGCGCTTTAAGGGCTGGATGAGAAACGGGTTTCCCTGGCTCGGCAAGGCTTTGGATATTAATAAACCAACACAGATTCCTGCAGGATGCCAAGGGGAAGGGAAAAAAATAAATAAATAAATGAATAAATAAACCATCACAACGCATTCATCTCCTGCAGAAGTGACTGGCAGGAAGCAGGCTCCAAACCGCTCCTGCCAGGTGCCCCCGGCACCATCAGCCCTTCATACGGATCCATCCCCTGCTCCCAAGTGATCCACCCCTGGGCTGGGATACAAGGGGGAGAACCCGGCTCAGCCACCATCCTTCCTATAGGGACACCCTGCAGAAGCCAAATTCCTCCCTGGGGACACAGCAGAGGAAGGATGGGTGAGGGATTGTCACCCTCAGGGCAGCAGCACCCCCAAGCACAAGGAGCCACGCTCCCAGCCTGGCTTCCCCCTGCCCCATCCTTCCTCCTCCTTCTATTTCAATTAGTAACAAATGATTCCTAATTACTCTCATTAGTGCCTGCGCTGATTCCAATGCCTGATTTACCAATTACAGCTCAGGGGGGGAAATCTCTGCTTGGGAACCTCAGGGATGCAAACAGGGTCCTGGAGGGAGGCAAGGATATCCTCCCTGCCCAAACCTCCCCCTGCATCCATCCCTGCCTGAAGACACAGCATTCCCAGGCTACAGCCCCTACTGGAGTCCCCGGGGAGCAGTTTGGATGTGGGATAAAGCCTGGGGGGGGTCTCTAGCCTGTACCAAAGGGATGCAGCATGAGAGGATGGGGTGGGAAGAGACATGGGGAGAAACAGGCATCATGGCAAGGAGATGCTGAGAGAGAACACCCGGCTCTGTGGCCACCATGGTCCCACTGACACCATCCCCAGCAGTGGGATGCCCAGGACCCCCATGACAGCTCCCACCACCCATCTACCTACCTGGTACTTGCCATTAGCACCCAAAAGGTCTCCTTCTCTCAGCCAGGTGACGATGGGCTTGGGGTTCCCGAACGCCATGCAGGTCAAGGTGACGCTGCTGCCTTCCTTTGCCTCTACGTACTGCGGCGGTGTCTCCGTGAAGGTGGGGGGAGCTGGGGGGCAGAGGACACCACTGTGACCCCCCTATGGCCGCTGTGGGTCAGCGGAAGGCACAGGGACAGAGGGAACACGCTGCACATCCCTATGGAGGGGGCTGGACCACCCCAAAAGGGAGCAGGGATGGGGATAACACCCACCGAGGGTATCCCTTTCCCTGCCACACGCGCCCCAGCCCTGTCCCCTCTCCTCCCCAGCAGCTCCAGGCTTGCAGCACAGCCTCCCCCCGGCTGCACATTAACTTCCTATTGTCAAAACATGGGAAAACACCGCAGTGCAGATCGAAAGGCTCCTTCCTGATTCCAGAGGCTGGCAGGATTACAGCCCGCCCCCAATTACCAGCACTTGTTAAAGCTCGCTTTGGAGGAAGACAGGTTGGCAATTTAAGCTGCTTGGGGATGAAAAGAAGAAGAATTACACTTTGTTTCTCCCCAGATGATTCCTGTTTTCCCCCCCTAAGAAAAGGAAGCATTGTAATGCACTGAGAGGGAAGCCACAACCTTCCCCCTGCAAGCAGCTCTTCAAGCCGGGAGGATTATGGTTGTTATTAAGCCACTGTGTGCCCCTTACTGCATAACCCCTGCCAAAACACCCCATTTTCCAAAGGGGGTCGAGCCCATGGGGAGTCAGAGGTGCTGGCAACCACTTCCAGCCCATTGGGATGCTGGTTTGCAGCATCCCTGCATGCAGTGGAGGTGAAGCAGGCACCATGCTACCCTGTGAGCTCATTAGCAGGAGAAAGGAGGCAGCAGCAGGGCAGGGCCAGGCTGGGGCAGTGCATGGCTTGCAAAGCTCCTGCTCACTAATTGGGCTCAATTAGGCGGCTCTGGTCCATTCTGCAGCCCAGCACCCCCCTGAAAGGTTGAATTAGTCACTCAAGGTCAGGCAAGACCAAGGAGCTGCTGGTGGTGCCCACATCTCGTCTGCAGCAGGAGAGGCAGAGAGCCCTGCTGCTGGGCTCCACATCAAGCCCTCTCCTGATGCAGAGAACAGTTTGTGATGGGTTTAAGCCGCAGCCTTAATAAAATGGAGAAGCCATTTGAGTAAATCTGGATTGCAAGAGAACAAAGATGGGATGCTCTGAGCCGCTTGCTCGGAGCAGATCTGTTCCCAGCCCCGCTCCTTGATGTCTGCCCTTTCAACAAGCACCTCATAATTAAACTGCTGAATCCTTCATAAAAGCATGTCCCTTTGTTAAGGCACACCCTGGCTGGAGCAGCCACCCTCGATGGCTCCAGCCTTGTCTGCGAGGTGTGCGCTCTCCAAGACCCCATTGGGAGCACTGTGTGCAGTTCTGGTGTCCTCAGCTTAAGGACATGGAGCTGTTGGAGCAAGGCCAGAGGAGGCCACGAGGATGCTCAGGGGCTGGAGCACCTCCTGTATGGAGCCAGGCTGAGAACATTGGGGCTGTTCAGCCTGGAGAAGAGAAGCTGCGTGGAGACCTCAGAGCAGCTTCCAGTGCCTGAAGGGGGCTACAAGGATGCTGGAGAGAGGCTCTTCATCGGGGACTGGAGCTATAGGACAAGGGGTGATGGGTTCAAACTGAAACAGGGGAAGTTCAGGTTGGAGATAAGGAAGAAGCTCTTCCCTGTGAGGGTGCTGAGGCGCTGGCACAGGGTGCCCAGAGAAGCTGTGGCTGCCCCATCCCTGGCAGTGTTCAAGGCCAGGTTGGACACAGGAGCTTGGAGCAAGCTGCTCTAGTGGAAGGGCTCCCTGCCTGTGGAACTGGATGAGCTTCAAGGTCCCTCCAACCCAAACCAGTTTGGGATTCCAAGGTACCATCAAGGCTCAGCATCCATCAGGAACCATGCAGCCCATCATGCCCGGCTCACCATTGACCGTGAGGTGGACCCAGCTGCCGTTGTGGAAGGTGTCGTACTGCTGGTCCAACATGAGCACTTTGCACTCGTACCAGCCCTGGTCCTCGGAGCGGACCTGCTCAATGCGCAGGGAGGCTTTGTCGTGCAGGCTGGCCCGGCCTGTGGGGACAGCACAGCCATCAGCATCAGCGCAGCGCCCACCCGCACCGGAGCGTCACCACTGGGGACACCCAAAGCATCTCCTTTGGGGTCAAAAGCACCCAAAATCCATGGGTTTGAGCCTCATAGCTCCCATCTGGGGAGCACAGAGGCCACTGGGCTCATTCATGAGCTGAGTGTGGCAGAGCTCAGCCCAAGCTAAGGTGCATCCTCCCTCAGGGGAGCAATGTGGGCCGAGGAAGCCCCACAGGGTAAAGACCCAAGGGGACTGAGACACCGACATGGGTCTTCCCCACCACACCAACCACGTCAAGGCTTATCCCCACCAGCCACGTGGGGCTGGCGGCACACTGGCAAGTGGCCACATGGGTTCTGCAGCTCCAACCTGCTGCTTCCACCTAGCACGTGGGGCTGGCTCCATCCCCACAGCATCCCTGCATCCCTCCTCCCGGCTCACAGATGCTCTGGAGCGCAGTGGTGGCAGCAGCAGCAGCAGCAGCCGCCGCCACCACGTGTCACCCTGGGTTTCTCTGCCTCGCTTGCTCCTGTCCCACGCAGCCCAGCTGGCTTCCTAGTGCTGCTGCTTAATTAAAACCAACTGGGTGGAAAGCAAGCAAGGAGAGGCAGAGCCCGCGCGGTTCCCGGCGGAGGAGCGGATGGAGCGGATCCATGCACCCCTGCCACATCCCCCTCGCCACCCCTACACTCACCAGCATATTCCGGGTCGACATGGGGAGGGTAAAACCCAAACTTGATGAAGATGGGGATGGGGACGCCGAACTTGAACCACTCCACGACATAGGGAGGGGGCTGCCCCGTGAGCGGGTGGATCACGTCGCATCCCAGGATCACGCTCTCGCCAGCGCGAGCGGTCACGAACTCGGGCTCTTCCCTTGAGCCGAGGGCACCTGCAAGGGGCAAAGGATGAAACTGGGGCTGAGCCCACCACTGGACCCCAGCACCAGTGATGGATGGAGGATGGGACCCCGAGGTGAAAGCTTCTGCACCAGGGCAAGGTGATGCCCAGTGACCCCACATGGCGGGGACCTCCTGTTCTCAACGGAGGGGGTGCACAGAGCACATTCAGTGCTGTTCCTCACTTAGCAGCACCATCGGGGCTGCCCCACATCCCCATGGCGGGTTAAAGGCTGCTTCTGCTGTCCTGTTTGTGCCCTTACGTCCTCTGGGACCACTGACCCACAGACCTTTGCCAGACCGGAGATCTGGCTTTCCCACGGGAGCAGGCTCAGAGCATTGACATTGCAGCCAAGCTCATCCATCCTGGGGCATCCCCAAGAGCCCCGAGGCCTGAAACCTGGTGATCAAGCCTGGCACCCTGCTGGGGTAATTAAAGAGGGCTTTGGTGTCCCCATCAAAGGCAGGGACGGCTCCACCCCAGCCGTGCCTCCCTGCTCAGCTGCAGCCTGGCATCACCCAGCCAGCAAAGCTGCATCCTCAGCATGGCCTTTTAGAGAGGGAAACCCAGGGCTGGAGCCAAGGCCCAGAACTGCAGGCACAGGGGTCTCCTTGATGGAAAGGACCTCCCCCTTTTCTTTCCCTGGCACATGCAGCATGGAGTGGGGGGATGCTGGGGAAGGGGGATGCTGGGGATGGGGGATGCTGAGGAAGGGTGATGCTGGGGAAAGGGGATACTGCTGGGGATGGGGGATACTGGGGATGGGGGATGCAGAGGAAGGGGGATGCTGGGGATGGGGATGATGCTGGGGATGGGGGATACTGGGGATGGGGGATGCAGAGGAAGGGGGATGCTGGGGATGGGGATGATGCTGGGGATGGGGGATGCTGGGGAAGGGGGATGCTGGGGAAGGGGGATGCTGGGGAAGGGGGATGCTGCTGGGGAAAGGGGATACTGAGGAAGGGGGATCCTGGGGAAGGGGGATGCTGGGGAAGGGGGATGCTGGGGAAGGGGGATGCTGGGGAAGGGGGATGCAGGGGAAGGGGGATGCAGGGGAAGGGGGATGCTGGGGAAGGGGGATGCTCGGGAAGGGGGATGCTGGGGAAGGGGGATGCTGGGGAAGGGGGGAAGGGGGATGCTGGGGAAGGGGGATGCTGGGGAAGGGGGATGCTGGGGAAGGGGGATGCTCGGGAAGGGGGATGCTCGGGAAGGGGGATGCTCGGGAAGGGGGATGCTCGGGAAGGGGGATGCTCGGGGAAGCACGTTCCCACTCCTCCGCGCTGCTCCTCGGGGCCGTCGGTGATTGGCGGCGAGTGACATCACCGCATCCCCGCCGCGGGAGCCGAGCATCACCGGCTATTTTTGGCTCTGGCACAAGCTCACACCGGCGAGAGGCGCGCACTGTGCCACCCCATGGGCTCTCCAGCCCAGTCCCACCACGGCAAAGAGGAGCCTGAAGCTCCCCATAGCCAAAACCCCTTCCGTGGTGCATGGTGCAGCACGGCAGGGATGCACAGCCCGATGGGCAGCCAGGCATCCCGGCATCAATCCCTGCATCCAGGCATCATTCCTTGCATCCAGGCATCCTCAGTCCCTGCATCACCTGCTAGCCAGGTACAGGGATTTGTTATAGTGGCTGTTCAACCAGGAGGGCTGGCTGGTGGCAATGGGGAGGGTGATCCTCTGAACCAGCTGCAAGGAGCAGATGCTGCATTGCACACCCACTACAGGGGTCCTGCAAAGCCAGGACCCCATCTAGCTGGAGAGGATTGCTACACACACATGTGCTATGCATGCACACGCATGCAATAGGCATGCACACGCGTGCAATAGGCATGCACACACGCAGCCTGCTCCTGCCTACCCTGACACCGCTCTTTGCACCTCTCTCCCCATCCCTCCTTATCGCTGCATCGCTGATGAGCTCAGGCATTCACACCCTGTCAGCAGGGACGGTGGCAGCCCTCCCCTGCCACCCCAGCAAGGAGCTGTGAGGACCCAGACCGAGCCCAATGCACCCATTTAGGGGGCTGCAGTGCAGGGCTGGGACCCCCCCCCCCCCCCCCAATTCCCTGCCCACCGTGCTCCTGTGCTCACAGGGGACAAGCTGCCATCACGTGCTGCTCAAGAGCATCCAAGGACACACACAGGTCCCCAGCACCTTGCTGCCTTCACAGGGACAGTCCTGCTTCAAAAGGATGGAGCCCCTCAGCTCCTGGGGTACCAAGGTGGGATCTTACATCAAACCAAGCAGAACCTGGGATGCTGATGCTTACCCAGCTATTGAAGCACGAGGCCGCCCTGATGCCCGAGGGACGGGCACCGGGGAGTGACACTCACACACAGCCCCCCCCCCAGTGAACCTATGGGTGATGTCCCAGGGGAGGAGGGTGGATCCATGCCAGGGTGCAGGGAAAAATAGGTCATTCCCTGGAGCTGGCGGCGCCGGTGTCTGACCGCGGTGCCGGTGGGGAATGGCACGCACGGCTGAGCATCACCTCCCCATGCACCACAGCAGGGAACCAGCCCCTGGCTCTGCCCAGCTGCCACCAGCCCCACCACCAGCCCCCTGCTCTCCTATTCCCACTGTTAGAGACAGCAGGAAAGCATCAGGGAGATGCCTCACAGACCTTTGATGGCCTCACTTCCCAAGCTGCCAACCCTGACCAGGTTTCCCTTCCCCAAGCCGATCCGCTGAAGGCACGCGAGCCCTGGAGGCTGCAGCTCCACTCGAAGCAGCGTTTCTCACCCCCACGTTGACGGGGAAATGCTTGGAAACAACCTGCAGACGCCAGCAGAAACAGAGCGCAAACAGACGGGGTATTTTTAAACCCACTTGGTTTTCCCCAGCCAAGGGGTTTCAAGGCTCAACGTGCAGCTTGGGGAGAGGGATAACAGAGGGGATGCGAGCCCCAGATCCCACCTCGGGGCAGGGGCTCACGTGGAGCCGGGGGATGCCTCGTAAAGGAAAACAAGTAAATCAACAGGCTCCGTCATCCGAGCAGATCCAGGAGAAATAAAAGCACGCTGCGTGCCAGGAGGCGAGGATACAAGCTGCGGAGGTGGAGTTGAACAGCATCCCAATGGGAGAGGAGGGAACGCTGCTGCCGAGGGGCTCCCCGGGAGGATGCTGAGGCTGGGGAGACCCTCACCCGGGTCTGGGCATCCGGTTCCTCCCATCCCAAGAGCAGAGATTTAAGGTGACACGAAGCTGAGATCGGGAGCGGGACCCTTCCTGAGGATGTGGCCACGTTTCCAGGTGGGAATGCTGCCCTGCCTGTGCACGGTCAGAGCGGATCCCTCCCTGTCCCCCCGCCACCTTGCTACAGGCAAGCAGGTCCCACAATCTGCTTGCAACGACCCCAAGGCTCTCATCCCCATCCCTATCCCCCCATGGGGACATCTGATGGAGCAGGAGCAAGGACCTCTCCTCCCTGCCGAGCGGAGACAAGATCTGCTCTGACACATCAGTTGAGGCGGGATACGGCAGGGATCTCCGAGGACAAGGCCACCAGCACGGCACATGGAGGCCAGCAGGGAAGCAGAGCAAGCAACCCCAGTCCCCACAAACCCCCCCAGAGCACCCATCCCTGGCGAGGGGCGGCTCTGGGGGATGGGAGCGCAGCCCTCACTCCCTCCCCCCAGCTGGAAAAGCAGCATCTGGGCTTTGAGCGCAATTCCTGCGTTTTAAACCCGATTTTCCAGCTGGATGGAGGGCGGAGCGCAGGTCAAGTGACGTGCCTCAAGGTTACCCGGGGCCACGGAGGAGCGGGATTAGCTGGGAGGGGTGGCTCAATGTCCCATCCACAGCGGCTCTGAACCACATCCCCCGGAACAAGGGATGCCCTGAGGGACCACAACACCATCCCAGCAGCTCCCCACAAGCCCCCTCCGCATGCCATAGAGGGAGGCCGGAGCCAAAACTGCTCCCAAGGGAGACCTGCACCCAGCGAGCACTGTGCCCCCCAAGCAGACCTATAGCACACCGGTACCCGCATCGCCTTCCCCATAGAGCAGCGTGTGCCACCCCGATGATGCCTTCGCAACTGGGATGCAGGCAGCACTCTGAGCTGCCCGCCAGCAGCTCCTGAATCACGCTGTTCCTGGCTCTCAGGCAGCCCTCCCACCAACGCCAGCTTCTCCATCGGGAAGCGGGAGGATGGGAGTTGTTTTTCCAAAGGCCAGCTGGCCCCAGCTTGGGAGATGCCTACTGCAGGGGAAGGGAAAGGGAAGGGCTCCGGCACAAGGTTGGACCCACTGCTCACCCAACCCATCTGTGGGGCTTCTCTTCCAGCCATGACCTCCAAGACAGAGAACTGGAGGAGAATGGGAGCTAACCCATCCTGCTGCAGATCCAGAAGGGAATCTGCAGGGTTCACTCATCACCAGCGAAGCCAAAAGGCGACCAAGCAGGGAAAGCATCGCCACAAAACCCCTCTGGCAAGCCAAGTCAGCGACTGAGACGCATCCCTCCCATCCAACAGGTCCAGGAGAGCAAAAATCCTCCAGGGAAGGATGGAACTGGGAGCTGAGCCAACCCCTTGGCCGCTCCCAGTGCCAAAGCATCCCCTTGCCAGAGGAGAATGGAGCCAAAGATGGTGGCTGCTGGTCCAAACCCCTCCATGGCCAAAGAGGCACCAACCCTCATGTGCCACGGCTCTGCACCAGGAGCGAGTCAGGGATGCAGCTCCGGCACCCCCGCAGCGAGCCGCTCCGACCATCAAGGTCACCATCACCTGCCATGATATCCGGAGGGATCTCTTCCATGGGAGCCTTCACCAGGCGCTGGCGAAGCCGAATCCTCCTTCCCGATGGATCCATGAGCATCCCCGCTCGGCCTGACGGCGCGGCGCCGCGGCGCTCTCGTGGGAGAGGGAGGAAAAGCCCCTCGGCACCACGGCACGGCTGGGAATGCCAGGAGGCCAGATCCCTCCTCCAACACCCACTCCCGGCGCGGTCACATCCCGGCTCTCCTCCCCCCATGCCGTAAGAAGGGATAACGCGCCCTCCATCCCTCCCTTGAGCCGATTAACGCCTGGGAAGCCCTCGGAGAGCCAGGCCAGGCAGGAGGGCTGAGGAGAGGAGGATGCAGTGCGGGAGAGGAAGGCCATGGAAAGGGGGAAAAACCCCGATGAGGGCATCACCCCATGGCGAGCCCCATCCCTGCTCCGAAGCCTCGTCCCTGGGCGATGCAGGGTGGGAGCATCACTGTGGCCATGGGGCTGCAGCAGCAAGTCCTCATCCCCACGCAGCACCCACCTGGGCATCACTCATGGCACACTCATTCACCACGTATGCGCCGCTCCGTACGCGCGGCACCCCCGCACCCGGGCTTCCCGGCACCCACCCACCCTGGCACCGGTTCCGGAGCCCCCATCCGAGGTATTTCCAAGTTCCCGAGCGCTCTGCTCCTCTCCCAAGCAGAGGATCCCTCTGCTGCAAACCACCGCCTCGCCACGCTGCAGCACGCATTACAGGCGGCTCGGCACCAAAAGGGCAGCCCCATCCTGAAATCCCCCCCACATTCCTGACATTGCCCCCGCCTCTAAGGAGCACGCTGCCAGGCAGGAATGCCAAGGGACCGCGGCGAGATGCAGATTTGACCCCACATGTTCAAGGAGCACCGTGATGCAGGGGGGATGCTGCAGTGCCCCCGGTACATGCTGATGTGCCCCATCCCAGCCCACCAAGGCAGCGTTTCCCTGCAGAGCGGGGAGCCAGCAGTTGCTGAATCCCCATGGAAAAGGGCTCGGGGACACCTAGGGTGCAGATCCCGGGTCTTATCCCGGTTTGGGACCACTGGGATGCAGGAATAACCCCGTGCCCGGCAAAGCAGAGATGGAGACGGTGCTGCACCAGCAGCAAGCAGCTTCCCTTCACCTGCAGGGATGGCTGGGAGGGAGGGAGGAGGCAGCTCAAGGAAAAAGAAGCCGGAGCAGGAAAATCAGGGTTATTCCCTGCTGCTGTCTCCCTCCTGACCTTGGACAACCCTGTGCCTCAGTTTACCCGGCGCAGCAGCCCAGCCTGCAGTGGTGAGGGGGGGTTATTGGCCACCTCCCCCTGGGCAGCGGGGAGCAAAGTCACCCCCAAACCCAGGCGCTGCAGGGAAAGGCACCGAATCCCTTTCCCGTTTCCCCTTGCAGGGAAGGGCAAACGCTGTGGGCTGCTTCCCCAAGCTGGGAGAAGGAACAGGGGAGCCAGCACCGCTCCTCATTCCCTTCCTGCGCTCCGGCCCCAGCCAGGGGCGCCCCCAGCAAGGACTCGCACCCGGCTGCCTTCTGCCACAGGGAATTTCGAGCGGAGAACCGGGCTCACGCACCACCTCCTGCCTCCCGAACTTCCCCTGCTGCAGCCGCTGCCCTCCGGGAGGTCACGGCACGAACCACCGGCAGAAGGAGATGCGCTGGGTGCAAGGGATAACGGACCCGCCATTCCCCCCCCCACCACACACACACATTCACTCCCTCCCTCCCTCCCCGCTGCAGCGGGGACACGGGCAGCGCCCGGCCCCGCTCCACGGGCACCGGGGAGGATGCGAACCCCGCAGCGCGACGCGCTCTCGGCGCAAGATGCCCGGTGCATGCATCCCACCCCGGTGCATGCATCCCACCCCGGTGCGCGCATCCCACCCCGGTGCGCGCATCCCACCCCGGTGCATGCATCGCAGCCGCAGCCGGCAAACCGGGCGGGGGGGGGGGTGGTGGAAGGAAGGATATACATGCATACGCAGCCCCATAGATCCCGGCGGGGGGACCCCTCCCGTTATCCCCACTCACCTTGCACGGGCAGCCCGCGGGCACCGAGCACACTTGCTACCAAAGCGGCCACATACCAAATCATAGTACTACCGGTCCCCGGTGCGCAGCATCTTCCGCCCGCCGGGCGGCCCGGCCGGGGCGGGGCAGGGCAGGGCTTGGCCGGTCCGGGGTGAGAGGCTCGGCTCCCCGGGCCTCCGCGGGGCCGGAGGAGCGGCTCAGGACCGGCCGCCGGCCGCTGCGCCCATGCCCGCGCCCAGAGCCATGCCTCCGCCGCACCTGCCCTCCGCCGCACGCTGCGGGGCGCAGCCTAGCCTGCTCCCTTTAGCGGCTCGGTGCCGCCCCCGCCCGCCTCCTATTGGTCAGAACGCCGGGGGAGTGGGCGGTGATTGGTTAGCGGCGCGGCCCGGGCCCGATTCAAGGTGGGTTGGCGCGCACGGGGGGCCCCCCTTGCGCCGCAGTATCATGCGCACTGCCGGGAGCGGCGGGCGGAGCGGAGCGGAGCGGAGCGGGGTCACCTCCGACGAGCGGTCACCTCCGAGCCGGCCGGGGCCCGCAAGGTGCGGTCACCTGCCTGTGCACGCAGTGCCCGGCTCAGCAGCACCGCCATGTCTCCAGATGTGGCCCTTGCACTGGCTCAGCATCACCTCTGTGGCCCCAGATGTGGCCCTTGCACCGGCTCAGCATCACCTCCATGTCCCCAGATGTGGCCCTTGCACTGGCTCAGCATCACCTCTGTGTCCCCAGATGTGGCCCTTGCACCGGCTCAGCATCACCTCTGTGTCTCCAGATGTGGGCCCTGCACCGGCTCAGTATCACCTCTGTGTTCCCAGATGTGGCCCCTGCACTGGCTCAGCATCACCTCTGTGTCTCCAGATGTGGCCCTGCACCGGCTCAGCATCACCTCCATGTCCCCAGATGTGGCCCTTGCACTGGCTCAGCATCACCTCTGTGTCCCCAGATGTGGCCCTTGCACCGGCTCAGCATCACCTCTGTGTCTCCAGATGTGGGCCCTGCACCGGCTCAGTATCACCTCTGTGTTCCCAGATGTGGCCCCTGCACTGGCTCAGCATCACCTCTGTGTCCCCAGATGTGGCCCTTGCACCGGCTCAGCATCACCTCTGTGTCTCCAGATGTGGGCCCTGCACCGGCTCAGTATCACCTCTGTGTTCCCAGATGTGGCCCCTGCACTGGCTCAGCATCACCTCTGTGTCCCCAGATGTGGGCCCTGCACCGGCTCAGCATCACCTCCATGTCCCCAGATGTGGCCCTTGCACCGGCTCAGCATCACCTCTGTGTCCCCAGATGTGGCCCTGCACCGGCTCAGCATCACCGCCGTGTCTCCAGATGTGGGCCCTGCACCGGCTCAGCATCACCTCCATGTCCCCAGATGTGGCCCTTGCACCGGCTCAGCATCACCTCTGTGTCCCCAGATGTGGCCCTGCACCAGCTCAGCATCACCACTGTGACCCCAGATGTGGCCCCTGCACTGGCTCAGCATCACCTCTGTGTCCCCACATGTGGCCCTTGCACCGGCTCAGCATCACCTCTGTGGCCCCAGATGTGGGCCCTGCACCGGCTCAGCATCACCGCTGTGTCTCCAGATGTGGCCCCTGCACCGACTCAGCATCACCGCCGTGTACCCCAGATGTGGCCCTTACAGCGGTGCACAGTCACCTTCCTGTTCCCATGTGTATCATTCAATAGCTCAGCATCACCTGCCTGCCTCCAGATGTGGCACCTGCACCGGCTCAGCATCACCGCTGTGTCCCCAGATGTGGCCCTGCGCCGGCTCAGCGTCACCTCTGTTTCCCCAGATGTGGCCCTGCACTGGCTCAGCATCACCTCCATGTCCCCAGATGTGGCCCCTGCACCGGCTCAGCATCACCGCCGTGTACCCCAGATGTGGCCCTTACAGCAGTGCAGTCACCTTCCCGTTCCCATGTGTATCATGCAATAGCTCAGCATCACCTGCCTGCCCCCAGATGTGGCACCTGCACCAGCTCAGCATCACCTGCCTACCCCCAGATGTGGCACCTGCACCAGCTCAACATCACCTCTGTGTCCCCCAGATGTGGCCCTTACAGCAGTGCACAGTCACCTTCCTGTTCCCATGTGTATCATGCAATAGCTCAGCATCACCTCTGTGTCCCCAGATGTGGCCCCTGCACCGGCTCAACATCTCCTACCTGTCCCCAGATGTGGCCCTTACAGCAGTGCACAGTCACCTTCATGTCCCCATGTGTATCATGCTATAGCTTAGGATCACCTGCCTGCCCCCAGATATGGCCCTGCACCAGCTCAGCATCACCTCCTTGTCCCCAGATGTGGCTCCAGCACCAGCTCAGCATCACCTGTCTCCAGATGTTTCCCCGGCACTGGTAAAGCATCACCTGCCTGTTCCCAGATGTATTGCCCACACCAGTGCAGTCACTGTCCTGTCCCCAGATGTGGCCCCTGCATCAGTGCAGCATTACCTGTCTGTCTCTAGACATGGCCCCTGCACCAGCACAGTCACCTCGCTGTCCCAAAATGTGATCCCCACACTGGCAAAGCATCACCAACCTGTCACCAGATGTGCCCCTTGTCCCCAGCTGCGTCCCCTGCACCAGTGCAGCATCACCCATCTGTCTCCAGATGTGTCCCCTGCACCAGGACAGTCACCTGCCTGTTCTCAGATGGTCCCATCCATCAGTGCAGCATCACCTCCGTGCCACCAGATGTTCCCCCTGCCCTGCCTCAGCATCACCTCCTTGTCCCCAGATGTGTCCCCTGCCCTGTCCCCTCCTCTGCCGCCTGCCCCTGTTGCCACACACCACCTCTCCATCACAACAGCCCCACTTTGCTCCCACTCGGGGTCACCTCCCCACTATCTGCCCCAGCTCCACATCACCCTGACCACCACAAGCTGTGCCAGCTCTCCCTGCCACCCTGCACCACTACGGTCACATCCCTGCCACCTACTTGGTGCCACTGCAACCCTGTACCCCCGTCAGCACAGGGGAAAGGACCTGTCCCCCTGATCAGGGCCGTGCACCCTGTGTCACATCCACTTGCCCCCATCCCTAGCCCCTTGCACCCTATGACACCGCTGTGTCACCCTGTCCCCCACTGAGCCCACCCCTCTACCTGAAAAGAGAGAATTGGGGGGCAATTCAATTAAAGGAGGTAGCAAATGGGCAGCCCCCTCCTGTGCTCCCCCATCTCAGCCCACCTCTCATCCCTGCAAAGACCTCCGGTGATGCCAGATGGGCAAACAGCCTGGCTTGCTCCCCAAGGAGCGTGCCAGCAGGAGAAATGGGCCACTGAATACCCCCTAAGTGACAGGCACACAGGTTGCCCCCAACATCAGCTCAGCATCACCTACCTGTCCCCACATGTGCCCCCCCTGCACCAGCTCAATATCACCTCCCTGCCTCCAGATGTGGCTCCTGCATTGGCGCAGCATCACTTCCCTGTGCCCACACTATTGGGAAGGGATGTGGGGAGAGGTCTGAGCAGCTGCTGCTCTTCCCACCTCTTCCCATGCGTGTCCTGGAAAGAGGCACCAAAACCAACCCTCGGAGAGGATGCAGGTGTCTGAGGAGCATCCCACCCCCTCTGCCCACTATTAGGTTGGTTGAGGGTCAGGCCTGGGTGCAGCCCTGGCACAGGAGCATCCTCCAGCCCAAGCTCCTGCAGGCTCCCAAGCAGTTTGCTTCCCTAGCAAAACCCAAGGCCTCGGAAAAGCCTGACTCAGCTCCTAGTCCTGAGGTCTGAAGTGAAAGCTTGCAGATCTACAAGGTGGGGTGGCAGAGCCAAGGATGACCCTCGTGCTGGGCTGGGTTTGCTCTCCAGACCTCACATCCTCCCTGCTCCAGTCCTACCAGCTCCAAAGCACCCAAAGCCTCCCAGGCATCACCCACGGGCCCATGAGGGAGCAAACTCAAAGCCATCAGGCCTCCATTCACCCCTTTCCCAGCCATACAGAGTCGATAGATTCTGGTCCAGTTGGAGTCCGTGTTCCCATCTAGATCATCTTCATGCCTTTAGCTGGGTTTTGCCCCATTTTCATAGACTCATAGAATCCCAGAATGGTTTGGGTTGGAAAGGACCCTAAGACCATCCAGTTCCAACCCCCTGGCATGGGCAGGGATGCATCACACTAGACCAAGGCTCTGGCCTTCAACACTGGGCAACCTGCTCAGCACCCTCAGAGGGAAGAGCTTCTTCCTTATCTCCAACCTGAACTTCCCTGTTTCAGTTTGAACCCATCACCCCTCGTCCTATCGCTACAGTCCCTGACGAAGAGCCCCTCTCCAGCATCTAAAGAACAATAGATACCAAACAACACTGATACCTTCAGCCCAACCTGGGAGGCATCAGGAGCCCATGGTCGATGGGGAGGACACAGCCATGCTCCCGGTGTGTCGCTCCCAAAGCTGACCCCGGTGCGGGGGCCGCAGCAGCATCCTCCAGAACCCGGAGTTATGGGCTCGGGTTGAGGCTCTTGTTTCTCCTGCCTAATTTGCTGGTTTCTGAAATCCATTCCCCACTGCTTTCACACCTCTCTCCCTCTATTTATAGCTGGGTTTATTTACATGAGCAGGGCACTCCATGTACTTACACGTCAGCCTGCGGTGGCAGAGCCGCGAGAGGGTGAAGGCAGCGAGGCAAGGCAGGGCCAGGAGCATCCCGGTCCTCAGCCATGTCCATGTGGGAAGCAGGCAGGAAGCTGAGATGGGAGCTGCCGAGGAAAGGAGAAGGAGCTGAATAAGCCGTGGACACCTCAGACCCACATAAACCCAAGATCCAACCCTGTGGGGCACAGTGAATGCAGCTCCCATGGGATGCAGGCAGCCATGGAGCTGGCACCTTCTCTTTCCAAGGTGGAGCAATTGCTTTTGGGTTTGTTTCTCCTAAAACTCCGACAGATGAGGCAGGAACCTGGACTCTTGACATGAACACAAGAGCAAGAGACAATGGGGACGCAGCTCTTCCCATTGCAACACATGGACATCTGTGTTCAAGCCCTGGGGCTCTGCTCTTGGGATCAGGAACAGAGGTTTGAGACTTAAGAAAATTGGGAATGAGACAGAAATGTAGGCTGGAAATGCAGAGATTTCCATGACAAGGCTCTGGTTGAACCTTCTCATGGGGCAGCAGAAAGACTTCCCATTGGAGAAGGGCTGATAATGGGGAGTTCCTGGGCTGTGGGTCACCGGTGCTCTCTTCCCAGCTCCTCTCTACCGGTGATCCGGTGTGGAGAGCAGGAGATCCGGACCCAGCTGCATCCCCCCCGGCCGCGGGATGCTCCAGCCCACACGGGGCTGAGTCTCCCTGCACAAGTACATGATTATTCACAGCATTTGCATGGTGGAGTCACGAGTCTCACAACACCTGATCTCCTCCTGCAGTGGGGAGGCAACGGCCCACAGCCCGAAAGTGGGACTCGGTGTCTCACAGCATCCCACATCACCCAGCTGCCACCTCCTCCTTGCTCCATGCGGGATTGGAGCCGGGATGCCCGGCCGGCCAGGGCAGGGAAAGGCAGGAGCAGAGCAGGGAATTGCTGAGGCAGGCTGCAGCAACGCTGCACACAGCCAGGCTGCCACGGGAGACACTGAGAGAGCCCTTTGGAGCAGGCAGATGGGCTCAGTGCTCAGCTCACGCCGCGCCGGGGTTAGGCTCATTCCCTCTCCCATCACCGGTGGCTCATCACCAGGGGCTGGCAAGCGAGGAGGAACATCCTGCCAGGCCTTTCTCGGCTCCACATTCCAAGTCGTGGAATGATCCACCTGTGGTATTTGAGCAGACACACAGCAAACCCCAGCACCGAGGGGTCAGCTGAGTCACGTTCACAGCTTCTCCCTCCCGTTAGCAGGTCTCCAGCACAGCTGATTACTCATCAAGCCCACTAATACTCACTCATCGCACTCCCTGGATCAAGCAGCAGCGATGTCTGTCTTGTCTTATCAACCTCAAAGCAAAGTAATGATACCCCATCCTTATCACCTCCTTCTGCAGCCAAAACACGGCTCTCCATGGTGCAGGGCATCCTCATCCCAGCACCATTCCCGGGGAAGCCAGTGCTGTCAGGCTCAGCCTCACTGCTCCCTGGGAACCTGGGGGCGAGTGGGAGACCCTGGACCCACATCAGGCACCGTGGGATGGGGTTTGCTCCCCCAAGCAAGGGGCAGCAAGACAACAGCAGGGACCCATTGCCCCCAGCCTGGGTTGGGATGAAGGGACCTTAAAGCTCATCCAGTCCCAATCCCTGCCAGGGGCTGGGACAGCTTCCATTGGACCAGGTTGCTCCAAGCCCCTGTGTCCAACCTTGCCTTGAGCACTGCCAGGAATGGGGCAGCCACAGCTCCTCTGGGCACCCTGTGCCAGCACCTCAGCACCCTCACAGGGAAGAGCTTCTGCCTTACATCCAACCTGACCTTCCCCTGTTTCAGTCTGAACCCATCACCCCTTGTCCTATCACTACAGTCCCTACTAAGGGTCCCTCTCCAGCCTCCAACATGAGTTTGGGTGCTGTACCCCCCATCTCACTGCCCCACAGTGCAGCATATCCCCTGGGGCTGGTCGTGTGTGTCGTGTGTCTTCCCCCCCAAACCCTAAAACGATGCTGGAGCATGTTCTGCTCAGCACCACCAACTGCATCCCCCGGCACTGCCACCCACCCCATTACTCACTGGGGCTCTCTGGCACCGGGAACACACCTCCCTGCGTTGGGAATAGGCACAGCACGTGCTCCTGGGGGCTGGGGGACTTTGTCATCGCTGTGAGTAACCACACTTTGTCTTAGATCACCCTAAAAACCGGGCCCCAAACAGCCCGGAGCTGTTCTTCCCCTCCCACCATGGGGGAAACTGAGGCACGGAGCTCCCGGAGGAGAAGGGAAGAGCAGGCTGGACCGCTCCGGCTGCGCTGGGGAGGTGACTCACTGCGGGGCTGAGGCAGCGATGCTGTCCCTGCGATGCTCCAACCTCTCGCCCTGGCATCCTTTGCAGCCCCTGCTCACACACTCTGCTGACGTCCCTGCCATCCACCTGGCTCGCCATTCCCGGCGGCAGGAGCGCCCCACCGGGGCACCCCATTGCACAAGCCCTGCTCCCCCAGGAGCCTCAATGCGGTGGCATCCCCCCCCACACACACACACCAAGGACGTGCTCTGCTCTGCGGCAATAGCCTCCCAAATAACCCCCCAGCTGGGGACGGGCTCATGGAAGGGGTTGCAGCCTGGCCAAGGCTTGGGGAGAGCCTTTGCTGCGGAGAGAAGGGCTCTCTTGTAGCGTGCCAAGAGGCAGAGGAGGCTCAGAGCTGCCTTTGTTCAGAGGGCAGCGGATGAAGTCTCGCACCTCCCTGCTCAAGCTGCACCAGCCTCGGCGCGTCTGCTCCCTCCGGCCCCACATCCCCGACTGGGGCTCAGCAGGGGATGAGCGGACCATTCCCTGCGGGATCGCTTTCCCAGAAAGCCTTTGGGAGCCAAGCTGCTGGGAGCAAATAGAAGGGGATGCGGGGAAGGGAGTAAGCCCAGCCCCCCGATGCTGCTCCCTGCCCCACACTGGGTGGGCAAATCCTCACCTCCCTGCGCCCAGGCAGAGCGGAAACAGCCCACGGCCCTTCCATGGGTCCCCTCCGGCCACAGCCCAGAGGCCACAATGAAGGGCTCAAGGAGACACAGCTTGTGCTGACTCCCCCCACCCAACACACAGCCCAGGACAGGAGGCTCAGCACCTCGTGCCCCATCCTGAGCTCAGAGCATCACAACAGCCCCAAACTGGGTCAGTTCACAGGGGGTGAAGGGGTGATGTCCCGGTGCCACTGCAGCCATAGGGAGGGAATCCCAAGCCAGATATCAGGAATGCAGTGACACCAGCCTGCAGGTCCAGGGGGATGCCCCACTCACCCCTTTACACACACACAAGGCATCGCACGGAGCGTTGACAGCACCCCAGGGCTGTGCTGTGGACACGGAGGCGAGGGGGGGGGTCCTGCCCCACAGGTCACCTTCAATGGAGCCTGGCACAAACTGGAGACGGGAGCTGGCTCATCCTCAGCTCCATCCAAACTCAGCCCAGCGGCTCCGGCATCGCTTCCCTGCAGCTGGGCTTGGCTCCCAGACAGCTTCCCCCTGCTCCCTCCCTGCCAGCAGCAATCAGCCCTGCATTCAGAGGCCTGCGGGCGGGGGGGATGATGATGAAGCAGCAGTCAGACCGCTCTGGGCACAATGTGCAATCAGCCCCCCGAGGAGCAGGACTTGCTCCCTTGGGAAGGGCAAGGGATGCCCTGGGGATGGGCGCTGACTCCATCCCCAAAAGCAAACCCGCACCCAAGGGGTGCTCACCCACTCCTGCATATCCCATCTGCCCATCCGTTGCTGCTGAGGATGGTCCTGGCAGTGCAGACCCCTCAGCTCCTCAGTTTTATCCCCCATCAGACACAGAGAGCCTGGGTGGCTTCTGGCTGATACATTCCCAACCTTCCTTGCTGCAAGAGCATCCCAAATAACAACCTGTGACACACAATGCAGGGAGAACCCCCCCACTCTTGCCCTGGCCCTGACTCCCATGGATTTGATCCCCTGGATAACCATTCCCTCCCCATCTCGGGCACTGCTGTGTTGCTCCTGCCACACGCTGACATTTCCTTCCCCGGATGCCACTTATTTATAGCACGCCTGACCTTTTCCCCAAGTTTACATCCTCATTTCCCTTCCCTTCCTCCCACCCAGCGCTGAAATCCAGCCCCCAAGCCTGGCTGTGTGCAGACATCCCCCACGGCCCAGCCGGGATGCGGGATGTGCTTCTCCAGCATCCCCATGGACAAAGCTGGGGCTGTCACTAAGCACGAGCCCCCTTCTTCCTTCTGCAAGGAACAGCTTCCCAAGAAACCTCTTTGGAATCCAGATGGACTCGTAATTCCTGCTGGAGAGGAGCAGAAAGGCCATGGCAGTGTGAAGGCAGAGCTGGGGGAAGCAAGGAAATGCTTCCGTGGATGGAAGGACAAGGGGAAGCCAGGAAAGCTTCAGCACCCAAGTGCTACAGCCCGAATCCAGGCTTTTTGGAGCTATTTCCTTGGATTGAAAGAGAAATTTGTCCCATTTTCCCCTACCAAGACCCGATGTCTGCCAGGATCACCCATCATTGCTTGTTGGGGAGTGCAATGGGTCCCTTGCACCTCCCTGCATCCAGCCTTTAACCTGCATGGGGAAAATCACTTCCCAGGGATGGGGATGCTGTTCCAGCAGCAAGAGGGAGAGGAAAACATGCTGGGAAAACAGCTCACTTCAGGATCAACCCCTGAACAGAGTAACCCCCCTTGTTCCTATCAGCCTAGAGATGTTTGGGTACCAAAGGGCATCCCGGCTGCCTGGGGAGCAGGAGCCAGCCCCTCACCCTCCCTGCTGTCTGTCTGTCCATCCCTCCCCAGGCAATGGGCTCTGCTGCTCCCATAACTCCCTCTTGCACCCAGCACTGGGCCCTCCCAACAAACGACCATTGATTCTTCTCTCCAGCCCAATCGATGCCATTGACTGAGGCATCAGAAAGACAAATCCAGGCTCCCTGCCCTGGGAAGGCGGCATCAGCCCTGGGGGGATGCGGGATGCACAGGGCTGCCTTCACTCGATGCTCTCCATCCCTAAAGCCATATGGATCAGGCAAACGCTTCCAAGGACCTGAAAGCACCAGCTTGGTTGGATACGACTGGCAGCAGGTCTCAAGCTAACTTGGGAATGGGGAGAGCTCCCCCCAGGCTGCAAGGGATGGGGAGGCTGCGGTCCTCTCCTGCCCCAGCGCAGGGATGAGGTGTCCTTCTCCATTGCACCATGCAAGGAACCAAACCTCAGCAGGCAGAGGGGGGAATAATTCCATCAGAGCCCCAGTAAGGGATCGCTCAGTCTTATACAGATGGGAAATGGGGGGGCTGCCCCTGAGCCTCCTCCTCCTGCACCTCCCAGCAGTGGATAATGGACCCTGCACGAGGAAATTACAAGGAATTTGCAGCCATCCCATCTAATCCACAGGGGAGACATCTGAATCCTACAAGGAGCATTTGGCTTCTGGGTACAGAAGAGCTTAGAGACATGCAGAGGCATTAAAAACACTCCTGGGGATTAAACTGGGAGCTGGGAAGGGAGAGCACAGCTGGAGACTATGGATGGATGCAGGAGAAGACTGATGGGGGTACCCAAGGACTGCGGGGAGACAGAGTAACACATCTGAGGGTGGCATAAACCAGCCTTGGAGCAGGGATGGAGGTGAGAGAATGGATGGAGATGGGAGCACGCAGGATGCTGCAGGACAAGTGGGATGTGCACCGCTGAGGTGTCACAAGGTCTGGGGCTCCAACACTTCAGCAGCTGATGTCTAAGCCCCCAGCCAGGTCAGAAAGAGCCTGAAGCATCCCCCCACAGCCAGCCCCATGCTGTGGGGTCTTCCAAGGATAGACTTGGGCAACGTCTCTTATCATTTGGGATTTATCCTCATCATTTCTAATCCTTCGCCTTGATTGCTGAGGCCCCAATCTCATTAGCTGGGCTATGGCGGGTCGTTATTCATGCGCAGGGGGTGTTTAAAATTGATATTAATCCCACCTCGATAATCTGGCGTTTATTGGTGTGTATTTTTAACCTCTTCTTTTATGAAGACGAGCTGAGGAAGCCCCAACCCTGCGCAATAGTGACCCAAAACGCTGCTCGACCCATGGCGAAGATGCCACCTCTGCAGGCTGCGAGCATCACTGGGGATGCGCAGGCCGTGCCATACCCAGCAGGACCAAACCCTGGCTGCTCTCTTTTAAAGCCATTATCACCCTTTTTGCTTAATGATGACAGAAAGCAGCAGCTTCCACTCGGGGAGGACATGGAGAGAGCCCGTCATTCCCAATGAGGAAGGAGCCATCAGCATCCCATCAAAACAGCTCCTCCAAACCCAGCACAGGAGAGCCTGGCTCAGTTGGACATCATCCTCACAGCTCCCACGGAGGCAACTTCAGGTACCCCTGGGGAGTTACCTCCCTATTAAACGCTGCTCAGCACCCCGGCTCCAGGCAAAGCTGCCACAGGGCAGGATTTGGCCTCGCTGGGGCAAACCAGGGTGCTCACCACGTTGTGCTTGGAAACCTCCATTTCCCAATGCACAAAGTCCCTCTGGCTCCAAGGGCAAAGGCAGAAGCGACTATGATGATGATGATGATACAATGATGATGACGATGATGATGATGATACGATGATGCAACCTGGGTGCTCCAAGCAGGATACGCTCCAGGCCCAAGCTCCCTTCTAGCTCAAGAGCAAGGCACCTCTTTGCTGCAGCTCAGAGTTAGTGGCTGTTTACCCCAGCAGAATGCCAACAGCTTTGGGAACAGCTCGTGTTTAGCTTGGCAGGATGGCTATTGTTCCTATATTGAAATGCATCTATCACCCAGGAGTGCTTGGAGGGAAAGCAAAGTGTTTCCCTTGGTCTTGTTGTAGCGTTGTCTTACAGCTGGAGGCACATCAGGATGGGCTTTTGGGGGAGAAACCACCTCCAAAAGGTCCTTAGATTATGGGGTGGGAGAAAACCAGTCCAGCCCCATTGTAAACCCATCCCTTCATCCCAACTGAGCTGCTCCAGACACATTAGAGCCCGGAACAAGCGCAAGCATGATGGAGCCAAGCCATGGAGCCAAGCACCAGCTCTATCAAGTGCCTTGAGAAGCTCATGGGGGGAAAACCAACGCAGAGAGGACGGCCCAAAGGAGAGATGTGGGGACAGGGAGGTGGCCTTAGCCCCTGGTATTATTTCAGAGCCAACAGTTTCATAGTGAGACTGGTTTAGGTGGAACTCCAGTCACTGAGAAGAACACAAGGGGAGTAAATACATAGAAATAGTCCTGATTCTAAAGGTTCTGTGGTACTCCCCTAATGAAATGGGGTGTCTTCATTACACAGCAATGGTTAATGCCCATTTACAACCCAAATAACCCGAGGGCATTTGAGGAACCACAGACACTGACTTGGAAAAACCAGTTTGGCACCAAAGCAGGTTGGGAGACAGAGATTTGGAGACACAGGCACACATTGGCATGGAGAGCAAAGAGGCAGCTCCATAAAGAACATGAAGAGCTGAAGAGGTGCCAGCCTCCCCTCTCCGCCGCCAGCACTGAGGAATGCAAGATGCATTGCTTGGGAAATAGATGGATGTCTTATGGTGGGATGGATTTCCCTCACTGCCTGTGCCAGTGTTGTGGAGTATGGAATACGGTCATTCCCAAAGCCCTGGGTGGAAAGCTGCTTCATTCCACCAGCAGCACCTCTTGGGGTGTGCATGCTCATAGGAGGGAATGGAGACCTGAGGTTTGGGGTCAAACCCCACCTGCAGCTCCCAGGGGTCCCTCATAAGTTGTTCCAAGCCCATCCCTGGAGGTCCTGGTTGTCGTTTGGGACCAAAGCAGGAGGCTGCAATCCCCCCATCCAGGAGTAAAGGAAGCTGCTGGTACCCGGAGGATGCTCCTCAAAGCCAAGGATCTGGGGAGAAGCAGCAGCCAGTAAAACACTGGAGAGCTCCAGACATCAAAGCATCCCGATGCAATGAGGGAAAAGCCACTTTCCTTTGCTGCTCCAGACATCCCAGACTACCAGGGCTGGGCATTCCCACTGCAGGCACCCGGTTTGGAGACACCCAAAAGCTTTTCATCCTTCTTTCCCCTGTAGCTGGATGTTGGGACCGACGGCTCCCTATGGAGCGCTTTGAAACGGCTCCCTTCCAATTACCTCCACAAAAAAAAGAAGTGATGGAGATCCCTTTGGAAGGGATTCGAGCTGCGCTCACTTGAAGAAACGAGAATGGGAGTTGGCAGGAGGAGCTGTGTGTATTGCAAAACAAAATGTGTTGCTTTTTAATACGGATTTCCAACCCAAACAAATTGGTTTCCTCACACTCCCAGGCTGGGAAGAAGGAGCCGGCCGACAGTTTGGGATTGCAGTTTGCAGTCGGTGCCGCCGAAGGAATCTGTTGCAAAGCTGTCGCAGCAAATAAATGCTGTTCCTCTGCTGTGCTGCAGCTCCCCTGGTCACCGCTCGCCACCCGGGCCCCGCTCCTCCCCAGCGAGGAAGGGAGGAAAGCATCACAGCAGATGGTTTGCAATGGAAACCAATGCACGGCTCCTCGAAGCCGAGCAATAGACAAAACATCTCCCCATCGGTGCTGCAGAGCCAGGGATGCAGCACCAGGCATGGCCATGCAACCTAGAGCCGAGGTAGGAAAACACCCATGGGAGCCACCAGCACCTTTCTGCTCCCCAGAGCCAGTCCCACAAGCCACGGCAAGGGAAATGATCCCCAAGAGCAGAGCATCCTTTGGGAACAGGGATGCCTTACATGTGTTCCCACCCCCAAAATCCGCATCCGTTACCTGTGTTTCACCGTCCGAGCAGCAGGACAAGGCAGGAGATGCTGCTCCTTGCCCAAGCACCGCAACTGGAGGACACAGAGACTCCCGCTGGCTGCCTGAGGGGATCCAAAGAAATGAGTCCCTACAAGCTGTGTGTGTGTGGGGAATATCCCACATCCCAGCCAGCCCCCGAGGGGAACGCACCAAGAGCTCGCTCTGCTTTGTGCTCAGGGAATGGCTGATTCATGCTTTTTTCCAGGCATCCCCTGCAAAACCTTGGATGAGGACAGAGCTCAAAGCTGAGCGGGTGTCTTCCACAGCACATCACACCGGGCTTCCCTTCAGGGGGGATGCTGAGAGCCAAACCCGTCTATTTTGATATGTAAAACCATAAGAGAAGGCCTTGTGACTCAAAGAGGAATGGGATCCCTTGGGATAGCTCAGCCAGGCACCCGGGAGCCATCCCTGGGGCAACAAGTTCGCATGGAGGATGCTGAACCGAGAGCAGGGTCTCAGATAGGAGGGGACATGCTCCCAAATCAGGGCAACCAGCACCTCCTCCTGCCTTCAATGGCCAGGGCGATGGGGACCTCAACCAGCATCACACCCTGCCGTGGCTGGGGCAGTCTGCAAGCATTAGGATTCTATGTCACGGGGAAGGACATCTTCCACTAGAGCAGGTTGCTCCAAGCCCCTTCCAACCTGGCTTGAAATGGCCAGGGAATGGGCAGGGAAATGTCCCAGTGGTCACACATCTCCACTGGCATCCATGTGTCCCACTGCTCCCATCCCCTCTTGGTGCTGCTCCTGTGAAGCATTCCCCAAACAGGGACCTGTGTCCGTAGGAGATGGGTAGGATCTGGATGAGGTTTACGGTCCCTTCCCACCCAAACCATTCCATGACTCCATGTTCTATAACCAAAGCCATGAGCAAACGGGACTCCCCTCACAGACCTGAGCACCCATTCCATGCCCAGAGCCCCCAGAGCCACATCCCCTGGACCTCAATGTAGATTCCCCACCCCAAATCCCACCTCGGACACCACAGGAAGCTGGATGCTGCTGGGGAAGGACCTGCTCTTCCAACCCTCCCTTCCCAAAGCCTGTTTCCCAAGTGAGGGAACACCTTTTGCAACCAGCATCCCATAAACACAGCAAATGCAATCCCATCCCATCCCATTTGCTGGTACCTGGCCAGGAGATGCTGAGGGTCACCAAGCCAGGCAGAGCCCCCAAAGCACCAGGATGGGTCCCACTCCCTTATTTAAAGCTTCATGCCCTGCAGCTGCATCCCCTATGGATTTGGGAGGCTCCAGATGCTCCCTATCAGGGCTGTTGTCACTCCTGCATCCCAATTCCCTCCCTCGTGGGCACTGTCCCCCTTCATCCCTGGGTCCCAATCCAGGGTAGTGATGTCCCCCTTCCTCACTTAAACCCACAACCTCCATTAAGAAAGCAGCATCCATGGCTGCAATTCCACTGTTGGCTCATCCCTCACCCATCTCCAGCTCCCTTCCCTTAATGCCTCCATCCATCCTGGCATCAGCCTCACCAAGAGCTCCTTAAAAGACATTAAGCAATTAATAAGCCTTGGGAATGGGGGATGTATTGCCCCTGACCCCGTGGAAAACCCCACACCAGCACCTGCACCCATATCCAACAGCAAAACCCACAGCTCCAGTTGAGCCCTAAGCACTGGTCCATGACCCACACGAGCCTCCACACTGCAGCATCTCCTCCATGGGTTAACCCCCTCCAATGAGCCCAGTGAAGCAGCACAGGGAGAAGCAGAGGCAGCAGCACCCTCCCAGAGGGGCAGCGATGCAGTGGGGAGGAGAGGGGAAGAATGAGTCCCCTCATCCCCCTGCCTTCCTCCTCCTCCTCCTTCCTGGGCCCACAGGTTGATGCACACAGAATAGACCCATTTGCTGGCGGGGCTGAGTAATGCTCTGAGCTGCTCCTCCCCGGCAGTGAGTAATCCTGCTTTTGTCTCCATCTCCAGCATGGAGCAAAGCCAGGGACACAGCACCCCATGGCCACCTCATCCAGAAGGATGGGACCCAGGGTGGCACCCCGGGGCGGGGGGGGACACACCTCGGGGATGACACATGGTGGTTTCACATCATGGCAAGCCGTGTTCACATGAGGACATCAACTATGGGCAGCATGCTCTGAGAGGCTCCCTCTCACTGTGGTACCCTGGGCTGGTGTTCCATGGGCATCCCTTGCCACACTGCTGGACCCCACACAGCACCATGGAATCGTGGAATCCCACATTTGTTTGGGTTGGAAAGGACCTTAAAGCTCACCCAGTTCCAAGGACAGGGACAGCTTCCATTGGAGCAGCTTGCTCCAAGCCCCTGTGTCCAACCTGGCCTTGAACACTGCCAGGGATGGGGCAGCCCCAGCTTCTCTGGGCACCCTGTGCCAGCGCCTCAGCACCCTCACAGGGAAGAGCTTCCTTATCTCCAACCTGAACTCCCCTTGTTCCAGTCTGGAACCCCCTTGCCCTGTCCCTACAGGCCCAGATGCAGAGCCCCTCTCCAGCATCCATCCAGCATCATGTCCATGCAGAAGCACATCCCCGCTGGGTGCCATGGAAACGCATCTCCATCCGCTTCCACCTGGTTCATCCTCCCTCCCAAGGAGGTGTGAAGGGAAGCCCAGCCACGACGGGCTCCTGCCTGGGTGGGACAACCAAGGGTTTCTCCATTGGTTTTCCCACCCAGGGCATGTCCTGGACCCCAGAGCATCCCTCCGTTCCCGGTGCTGACTCACAGGGCTGGCGGGCGGCTCCCGCTCGGGCTCCCACGCTGCAGATGGTGAAGCCTCTCTCCTTGTGATTTCATGTTTTCCCCCTTATTTTTGGCTGTTATTTCAGTGCACCCTCCCCTCGCCTCCCTTCCCCTCTCCCATGTCCCCTCGCCACCTCCTTCCATAGCAGAGGGCAGCCCTGGAATCCTAGGATTCTATGCCATGAATCCTATGTTGATGTGCAAGAGAGCCGGGATTTCAGCTCCTCTCAGTAGCCCTTGGTGGCTTCCTTGAGGGATGTCACAGTTATCCCGCGTGGAACAACACCAGTGCACCAGGACACAGCTAATTCCCAAGCTTCCCATGGCATGGACCCTGATGCCATGTTCCTCTCTGGCACAGGGACATCCTGCAGTGGGCAAACACCTTCCCCATCGCTTCCAGGGCACTGAGGACCACGGGCAGCACCAGCTCACCCCAATGTGAGGTCCCCGACGTGGGTCAGCCATGCACTGGGGGGTGATGGAGCTCCCGTAGGGATGTGGCTTCCCTTTGCCATGCCTGAGCCGAGGGAGAAGCCTCTCTGTGGAGTGCCGGGTTCAGCAGCTCAGCTGGGCTGGGAAGAGGAACGGGAATATGGGATGCGGCGAGAGCAAGACAGGCTATAAATAAAGGCTGGAGAAGTGGGAGGCAGCAGCCACAGGGGCTCTGGAGCAGCAAGCAAAGCAGGTGCACGTTGGCTCTTGATGCCTTTGTGCTTCCCGGGTATCCCTAATAACCGGGATCCGGGTGGGAGCGGGGCCAGGATTCCCTCTGGAAATCACTGGTGTCAGAAGAGCAGAAGGAGCTGAGGAAGAGGAGGGTGGGAGGGAAACGAAGGCTCCAAAGGGGCTGCCGGCATCCATGCAGCCCCAGTTTAATGGGAAAGGGGGGAACCTCCGGCCAAAATCTGCTACTGGAGTTAATGGGGGATGGAGGGAATGGACACAGCTCAATGCATCCAGCCCGGGATCATCCCAGGAAGAGGTGAGATTCTCACCACGGGCCACCGGGAGCCGATGGGGACCTGCGTGGTGCCTGCAGCAGGCAGGGATGAGCGGGAAGAGAGGAGGAGAAGGAGACAGATGGGCAGCGATGGAAACATAAGTTAACTCGAAGGAAGCGGATAAACAGCAGGCAGGGAGCAGATCCCAGCACATATGCTGTGCTGCAGCCAGCCAGGAGCAGGGATGTTCCCCACCATTCCCGGTCCCCATCCCTATGCAGCGGCCCGAGCCACACAGGGATGCTGGAAGCAGGAGCAGGGCTCAGGGTGATGAGGTTTGAGGCCGGGGCTTGCAGCAGACAAGCAGGAGAGCAGCCAGGATGAGCAGCTCAGGTGCAGCTCATGGCCCAAAAGCCAAACCCATTGAAGCATCATCCATGAGGTGGACACGGCTCCTGGCACGGGAATCACGGACCCATTCCCTATGGCTGCTTGGGGCAGCGTTGGCCAGGGAGGGATGGGTCCTCCCTGCCTGGCAGGAGCAGGCAGTTGGATGGGGTCCCTGCCTCAGTTTCCCCAGCCAGGGGAGGGGAAGCAGGTTGGAATACCGTGCTTTGGTGGACAATGTCCCTGCCATGGAACTGGATGAGCTTGAAGGTCCCTTCCAACCCAAACCATTCCATGACTCTAGGACTCTATGAGCAGACCAGCATCGGCTCGTGTGACATAAAATCAAGCCAAAGACCCTCAAAAGCTCTTGAGCCCTGTAGTGGGTACCGGGTACCCCAGTGCCCGCACAGCATCACTGCCCACTCCAGCAAGGGGGACCCCAGTCACCCCACATTGCCCCTGCTCCCCCAGCAGTGGGATGTGGGGCTCAGAGGCACGGAGCTGCCAAGAGCATCCCTTTGGATGCCGGGTTGTAATGAGCCCCGGTGTCATGACCCACATTAACACCCCTAAGGATGCTGATAACAGAGGAGAAGAAGGAGAGAGCTCAACAAGCCCCCGCAGCCGCCTGCATCCCCGGAAAGCCACTGGGAATGGGGCCAGCGAGCGCTGGGCGCACACAGACCCCCTTGTTCCCTGCTCCCTGCCGCAGGCCAGGGCTGCCCACACAAGGGGAAGCTTGTTCAGGGCACCCGCACTTCCCGGTGGTTGCCAGCACGACCGGAGGCTGCGGCGGGACCCTGAGCTGAGGCGGTCAAGGGCAGGGCTGACCCCATAGAAGGGGAAATGGAGGCATCCGGTTGGGAATTGCAAGCAGGAGGCCTTGGAGAGGTTGTGAGGCTGCCCCATCCCTGGCAGTGTTCAAGGCCAGGTTGGACGCAGGGGCTTGGAGCAAGCTGCTCCAGTGGAAGGTGTCCCTGCCCGTGGCTTTAAGGATGAGCTTTAAGGTTCCTTCCAAGCCAAACCATTCCATGAATCCATGATTCTATGTGGCTGGCCCTCACTTGTTTCCTCTGCTCAGCATTCCCCCACACAGATCCTGGTTCTTTCTTTGCAGCATCCTCCCCCTTGCAGTGTCCTTAGTACGACAGAATCCCAGACTGGTCCATGCAGAGGCTCCGAGCGGCCACAGCTCATCCCGACGTTGGTCAGTGGGAAGCTGTGGTGGTATTCCATGAGCCGGGAGCAAACATCTCCTGCCGAGCACTGAAAACTGCTGTCCCCATAAAGGCGAGTGGAGATGAGGAGCTGCAGCACCCCGGGAGCATCCATCTGCTGGGAAAGGCAGAGCAAGGAGCTGGGAGAGGAAACCAGGAGAGCTCAAATTGGGATTAATAAGGCACAAATTGTTAGTGTCAAAGGGGAATTCAGCCTGGGAAGAGGCTGCCAAAGGGCACGGGGAGACAGAGGCACATTCTCAGCTCAGAGCTGCATTTCCCAGCCCAGCACCGCAATGGGAGCAGCCCTGACTCTGCTTCATCCCAGCACCTTCAGAGGGGAAGTTCTGCAGCATCCCCCGGGATAAGCAGCCGTATCCCGGACCTCTGCAGCCAGCCCGTGTGCTCGGTGACTCCGGCATCCACATCCCGAGCATCACACGGAGCATCACGGCTCTGCCCGTGGGGTTTGCTCGGGAGCCCGCTTGCGCACTGGAGCCTGATTCCAGCCTAGGAGCATCCCTGCGGGAGCAGCGCGATCCCGAGGATCCCTCCCAGCAGCAACGCGCGCCGGGAGGATGCTCCGCAGCGCTTCCCACCGCCGGGGCTGCTCCCGAGGACCAGGGGGTGCAGGCTCCCCCCCCCTCTCCCCACAAGCACCCCCCGGGCTCCGTGGCAGCCCCCATGTGCCCGTCCCTGCACCCGGCTGTGGCTGCAGCGGAGGTGGGAGCGATGACTCAGGAGATAATGAGCCACATCAGGAGGAGGAGAGGAGCAGAGCGGGGACGTGGTGGCGGTGAGGAGGCAGCTTTGGGCTGCTCTGACTCACCCACAGGGCACAGCACCACTGTTGTACCCCCCCAGCCCATGTGCATCCATCCCTCCTCCCACCAGGGATGCGGGTCCCCAGGCAAACGGGCTGCGCATGGGGTCCATCCAGCCCCCAGGGCCGCCCCGCAGGGAGCCCATGGTCCAGCATCCAGCGGCGCCTTTCATCCACAGGGATCCTCCCGCTGCCAAACGAGCCGGTTCCCCAGCTCCCGATGGATAAACAGCCTCTGCAGCCTGGGGAAACTGAGGCAGGGAGGCACCAGACTTGCCCGAGGCTGTTGTTCACAACAGGAGTCCCGGCTCCCGTGTCCATTTGCATCCCAAGCTCCTGTATAAAGTCGTTTTCCACCGTGTGCAGGGCAGTGCCGCTCACCCATGGGGTGACGCTGCTGGTCCAGCCCCTTGGTGGCTTCACCTCCATTGGAACCAGTCAGACCCGGTGCCACCGGCTGCCTCAGTTTCCCCACATTGGAGCTCATCAGCATCTTTTGCTCACAGCATCTTCCTTCCCCAGGAGCTGAGCCTTGGCAAGGGAAAGGAACTGCTTATGCAGAACAAATGGAATCAATCACAACAAAAGGCAGCGGGCCTGCTGCTATTTATTCCCCATCCGAGGGTTTCAAACGCATCCGCAGGCATCCACAGCCATATGGAGACGGGGAACCCACCGGGGATGTCCCAATGGGCAGGAAAAGGCAGGAGAGGGGCACAAATCCAGGGTCTCAGGGCAGTGTCGTCCCCCCCCTTGCATGTTCTTTGGGACCACAGCTGTCGCCATCCACCTTAGCTTAGGGGTGATGCTACCGAGCAGCCAGAACAGAAAGTGAAGGGAGGATGAGGAGCAGGGCACCCAAAATATCCTGCTGCTGGGTGCAGCACAGCCCCTGCATCACCACCTCCACGGACACCCCATGGCGGAGGATCCAGCAGCAGGATCCAGCCCACGCTGCCAGGGAGTTGGATCTGTGCTGCTTTATCAGGGCTGCTGCTCCTGTCGACAGATTCCGTGTGCTCCAGGGAGCTCCTGGCCTCTCCTTCGGCCTCAGCAGCTCAGGGAAGAGGCGATGCTGGAGGTACCTCTCTGCTCCCATCCCTGCCGGGGCAGTGCCAGCCCTCTGGCATTGGAACAAGCTGGAAGTGGTGAGGAAGGCTGGTGGGAGATGGCTCATGGATGCAATGAGGCTGGAGCGTGTCAGGGCCTGCACGCTGGAGGGACAAGCTCCAAACCCCTGGAATCTGGCTGTGGCAGAGGCACTGGAGGGATGGCTCCATGCATGAAGAGTGAGGGGACACCTCACTGCCAGCACGTGGGGTGCAGCCACTACGCAGGCACTGGGGAGATGCCAGCTGGGCTTTGTGGCTATCCAAGAAGCTTTCCCACCCACCTTGGCTCCCACTGCACCCCTCCAGGAGCTGTTTCTGGGCTGATGTGGGGTCCTGGGAACTTCAGAGGGCTCTGGGGCAGTGCAGGACCCCCACATGCCCTCATATGAGGACACTGAGGGCTCAGCTGGAGCAGGAGCCAGAGCAATGCTCTTCCCAGGAGCATGTCCCATGTCCCAGCCCAGGGGGTGCAGGGGATGATGCTCAGAGGGGATGATGATGCTCAAAGAGGATGATGCTCAAAGGGGATGACGCTTGGAGGGGATAAGGATGCCTGGAGGGGATGCTAATGCTTGGAGGGGATGATGCTTGGAGATAATGCTGATGCTTGGAGGGGATGAGGATGCTCAGAGGGGATGATGATCAGGGAGAATGATGCTCGGAGTGGATGCTGATGCTCAGAGGTGATACCAATGGTCAGAGGGGATGATGCCGGGAGGTGATGTTGATGCTCAGAGAGGATGATGCTCGATGGGAATGATGCTTGGAGTGGACGCTGATGTTCAGAGGTGATACCGATGGTCAGAGGGGATGATGCTGAGAGGGTGATGCTGCTGCTCCGAGGGGATGATGCTCAAAGGGAATGATGCTGGATCGGGATGATGCTGGGAGGTGATGCTGATGCTCATAGGGGATGATGCTCGACGGGAATGATGCTGGGCTGGGATGATGCTGAAGGGTGACGCTGATGCTCGGCGCGGGCTCCCCCTGGCGGCCCCCCCGAGCCCCGAGCCCCCCCTTCCCCTCGGATGGATCCCCCCCACCAGCAGCAGCCTCTCCCGCTCCGGTCCCCCCCTCCAGCCCCAGAGCCGCGGCTGCTGCAGGCTAAAGCCCCCCAGTCCCCCTTCCACCCCATGTCCGCCCAGCTCAGGCTCCCTTTAAGCCCACTCAAATCCTATTTCCAGGAGAGGCTTTTGCACCTGGATACTCCCCGGTATCCCCAAGGGGTCTGATGCACCAGGACTTCTCCCCCCCCGCCGTCAGTGTGAGCCCCTGCTTTGGGCTGTGAGAGCCCAAACGGGAGCCCGGGGCTGCTCCCCGCTCATCGATGGGGCTGCAGGTGCCGGGTGGTGGCGGCTGCCCATCAGCCCCACATCGTGTTGGGGTCACGCAGTGGGTCTCCAGTGCCGCCCCACACACGGGGTGATGAAGGTGATGAAGTTCCCCCCACCCCGGGGCTCCGAGCCTGGCTGTGGAGCATCCAGGAGCATCTTGCCACAAGAGGGAACCCCTGGGCTGGAGAATCCCGTCCTGGAGCCGCTTCCCAGCCCCTGCTTCCAGAGAGGGGCCGGGGCCAGGAGGGATGCTCCCCTCGCCAGCAAGGGGGCTTTGGACCCCTTCTATTGCCCCAAGCTACCTGCAAGCTCCTCCATGCACCCCACCGCTGGGAGATGGATACCTCTCCATGGGATTCCCGTCTCTGACCTCATTTCCCAGCTGATCTGATCCGAGGGGTGAGGACCAAGGCAGGACACACAGCTCAAGCTTACCTGAGTGAGGGGGCACAGCAGGCATCCGATGGGACAAGAAGCAGCCACGTAGGCTGTGGGTGGCTCAGTTATGGCCATTCACAGCATCCCATAAAGGAAAGCCAACAGGATTTCCAGGAATGATGTAGCTGGCCTGGCTCTGGTTTGCATCCCAGCGGGACAGTGTTCAGGAGGGAGCCCAAATGGGGCAGAGATATTGGTCCCCATTCAGGTTTATAGCCCCGCTGACACTGGGCAATGCTTAGTGCCATGGAGGACCAAAGGGGATAGACTTGGGAATAGAGGTGATGAGGGCTGGTTGGGAAGTTAATCTAAAACCATGGGATGAGAGGATCTCCCTGTGGCTTGAATTTGCACAGGGACACATCCAGGAGAAGGCAAAACATTTCTCATGTATGGGAAAAGAATGGATGGATGGTGCTGAGGAACTTGTCTGCTGCACCTGAAGATGCCAGTACCAGGAGCAAGGGAGGGAAAGGGGAAGAGATGCCAGAGGGATGGAGAGCAGGGGCATGGGCCAGGATTAGCAATGATAAACCCTAACCCAGGCTTCTGTCGGTATGTATTACCCAGGCCTGATGGGAGCGATGGGCTTGCTCATTGTTCCTAAGTGGCAAATGGTCCCTCCATCCTGTTTGCTCTGAATTAGGTGGCATATGTCTAATCGCCTTTGCCAGCACAGCAGGCAGAGATTAAGCCCTTGCTCCTCCTCCAAGCCCAGCCAGGCAGGAGGACAGGGCCTTCACCTGCCTGCTCTAGGGCAGAGGAGGAGTAAATGATGGCACTGGGTGCACACAGCGCATCCCATCTGTCCTCTAGGGGGTTGGAGCTGGTTGAGCCTTAAGGTGCCTTCCAACCCAACCCATTCCATGGTGCTAGGAAGTTCTTCCCTCTTTTCCAAGCAATCTACTGTACTTGAGCACAGTTTCCAAGCCAGAACATGCCACAGTACTGATTTCCATGGGAGTCATCAGGAGCCATTGAAACCGGCTTAAGGTGGGGAACCAAGCACTGTCTGCTGGAGACAAAGCACTTGTTAAGCAGTAAATCAGTGCAACAGAGGAACCAGCACAAGAGGAGGACTGTGGGAGCAGGACATCCTCACTCTCCTCAAGCTTTTTCCTCTATATCCCTTGTCTTCTCTCAAGAACAGGCATAAATGCTGTGGAGCATTAGCTCCAAACCTGTTTGTGTTGAGTGGGATCAGGAGATAGGAAGCATTTACAGGCTGAGAGACCTGGGCTGGTCCAGCCTGGAGAAGAGAAGGCTCCTTAAGGGGAGACCTTAGAGCAGCTCCAGTGCCTAGAGGGGCTGCAGGAAACCTGGAGAGGGGCTTTGGACAAGGGATGTAGGGACAGGACAAGGGGAATGGTGTAAAATAAAAGAGGGGAGATTTAGGTAAGATAAAAGGAAGAATTTCTTTAACAATGAGGGTGCTGAGGCGCTGGCACAGGGTGCCCAGAGAAGCTGTGGCTGCCCCATCCCTGGCAGTGTTCAAGGGCAGGTTGGACACAGGGGCTTGGAGCAAGCTGCTCTAGTGGAAGGGGTCCCTGCCCGTGGCTTTAAGGATGAGCCTTAAGGTCCCTTCCAACACAAACCAGGCTGGGATTCCATGGCCCCCTTCCCACTGACTCCAGGTGGGGGAAAGGGGAGCAGTGACCCCCTCCTCCTCCCAGTGCCAGCCTGGGGATGCTGGCAGGACTCAGACCGGAGCTGATTCCATGTCCCAGCTTGCCTTGGCCTGGAAGCGAGCAATATAACGGGATGGTGACCCCCGGTCCTGCCACCCACAGCTCTGCTTTGCTGGGGGCTGAGGGGCAGGAAGGAGAGGATTTGGCTGTGAACAGGGCTCCAGCAGCCCCAGGGGTTGCAGATGCTCCCTGCCCATCGAGGAGAGAAAAAGGCTGCACACCCCAAGCTCTGGGATCACAGCTTCCTGCTTGGAGCGTGGGGAGGATGCTGAGGGCCAGGCAGATCCCAATGCTTGAGCATCGGGGTGAGGATCGCCTCTGCTCCATCCCTGGACCAGCACAGGGTAAGCGATCTCGGCTCAGGGATCCCTGGGGATGGAGATCAGCTTGGATGAGAGTTATGTGGCTCCTCTCTATAGCTGCCATCCCACCACGCTGCTGCAGACAGACCCCAAGGAATGCAGCCCAAATCCCGGGCTCCCTCAAAGCATCCTGCTGGGAGGCAGTGGGTTTATTCTAAGCAGCTCCCGCTGACCACTCCAGGAGCCCTTGTGAGCAAAGCACCCAAAGAAAACCACCTCTAATTAGAGGGTGGAGGTAAAAATATCCCCAGGCCATAAGCAGAGGGAGGCAGACAGGGAAAAGGCACATGCCAGGGAGACTGACGCCCGGCACCGAGACGAGATTAGGAGCAGCCCAGCCTCACACATAGGCAGGATTCAAAATAGATGAGCATATGCCGAAGTGATGAGCGAGGGGAGAAGGATGGGGCTGGTGTAGGAGTGGGGTCATGGGCTGAGCCACCGCGGGAGCAACAGCTTGTCTGGGCTGAGGCAGCCAAAAACAGAGGCGCTGCCTTCGGCTCATGGAAAGCTGCCCCAGCATCCGCATGGAACAGGGATGCCAGGGCCCTGCCTCTATTGCCAGAGCTGCTGAGAGTGAGCCTGGGTGAAGCTGGGAAGTGCTTTGGGGTCCTCGCGTTCAAAGGGAGGTGTATAAATGAGTGTGGTGTTACCTGTGGAGCCTAAAGGCCCTCTCCAGCACAAGGCAGGACTTTGCTTCCCAAGCCAGTGTTTCCAATGGGAAAAAGCCTCTTGCAGCTCCACTCGGGTGCGGCAGCATCCTGCTCACCTGAGGGCAGCTCTGAAGAGCCTTTCCCTCTCCAATGGCTTATTCCATCACCCCGTGCCATACACAGCGATGGCTCTTGACACACTGGACCTAACACAACCCTGCACGTTGGGGTCTGCCGCCCCTCTTTACCTCCTTGCCACGGCTCCAGGTCTGGAGCGACCCCGATGGCTGGGGAAGGTCCAGGTGGAGAGCCCCGAGGCCCCAGCCAGGCTGCTCCACACGCCAGGCATTGGCACAGTCCTCAGAGCCCCGGTGCCCTGGATAATAAGGTTCCCATCTGCCATGTGTGTTGCCATTGGAAACCCACGGCGACAGGCGCAGCCTGTCCTCACAGCTTGGAGCAGCTTCTTCCCAGCAGGGCTGGAATCTCACTTTGGGCCTGCAGGCACTACAAGTGTCAAAGGGATCTCCATGTTCCCTGATTGCCTTCCTCTCCTCGCAGATCCCGAACTCTCCGTGTACAACACTGCCGCTTCTAGACACCCCCCCCCCCCTCCCCGAGGGGGTTTTCCTTCTGTTTAACCTTAAATCCTCTTCCCACTGCTCTCACAAGTGCTGACTCTCTCTTCTTGGGCTTCTCTTCTCCATCACTGCCCACCACAGGCCTTGGCTGGGGCTCAGGGGGGCTCTCAGCGGGACACGTGCTCCCCCACTCTCATCCTTGCTCCAAGCACAGATGGGAAGCTCTTCAAAGAACAAAGGGATCATAGGAAGAGGCAGGTTCGTGCTGCTCCTCATCACGCCTGAATAAACCCCGTGCTACCCAGGGCTGCTCTGAGCACGGATTTCATTCCGGTTCCTTGTTTCGATGTTAAACAATGAAAGGGGAGCTGCATTGGTGTGTGAAAGCCCATGGTTGACATGGCAGCGCTTCGCCATCCCGGTCTGACGGGCTCTGCAGTCCCTGTGCGCTCTTTGTTGTGACTCCAAACGGATGGAAAGGGCCATGGTGCCACTCACAGGTCCACGCTCCTCCTGGCTGTGTAAATACAAAGTAGAAGGCCAGGAGCTGGAAACCCTCCCATCCTTCCTTGTTTCCTCTCTCTCAGCCCCACTCTGCCCTGACGAAGCTGCTGCTGGATGTTAAAGAGGGCCCCGACAGCTCAGTGCTGACACTTTACCACTGATTACACTCTCTGTCATTGTGTTTTATGTCTCTTGTCATTCCAGCCCAAGCAGACTGTGTTCGGATGACTCTTTGCTCATCAGGGGCCCAGCCCAGAGACTGCTGGAGTCAGGATTTAAGCTGTGTCATCTTATTAGGTGGTTTCTTCCCCTTCATCCTCAACGCAACGTCCCATCTGGCCATTAGAGCTGATGAGCCTCTCTGTATTCATTTCACCAGGCTCAGATCAGCCCTTTAAATCTACTCATTAGCATCTCGAGTTAGATCTGCCACATTATCAACTTAAATACAGCTTTACATCCCTTCATTTCTTCCCGGCTCTCCCAAGCTGGTTCACAGCACAGAGGAGAGCTCAGCTTTCATTCCAGCTGCTTGATCTTCAACAGCATCTTAATTACATCCCATCATGACAGGCTGCTGACAGGCAGTGACGTGGGAGCCAGCATTAGCCCAGGCTGAGGCACTGGATTCCAGTGTCCGGTCCTGATGGCTTTTGCTTCTCGCCATCACTGAAAAAGGCTCTGGGAGGTCTTTTAGGGTTGGTCCAAAGTTTGCAGTGAAATGCACAGACTGGGGACTGGTTCTCGCAGGGAAATGCCCCTTTCTTATAGACTCAAGGAATGGTTCGGCTTGGAAGGAACTTAGAGCCCATCTAGATCCATCCCTAGACGCTTCCCACTAGACCAGGGTGCTCAAACCCTTTTCAGAGGCTTTTAGGAGGGGAAACGCTCCCTTTAGAGCAAAACCTGACCCCAAACCTCTGCCTTCCAGCCCACGTCCAGCTTCTCCCTGCTCTCCACCACATAAAACCTGCCCAGCCCCTTCCTCCCGGCCAGTCCCACGCACGGAGCATCCTCTTCCCTTCCCATGGGAAGCGGCTTTCCCGGGGCTGGGTTGGGGAGGGGACGGGGACGGGGGGGGTGCAGCCGGAGGACCAGGACCGGTGGCTCCCCCCTCGCCACTGGTCCCCATCCCGGCCCTGCCCTCCCGGGGCCGCCCCTTCCCCGCCCGGTTTCTGCGGTAACGGGAGCGCGGCCGCCGGCGGGGCAGTGCGCAGGCTCTGCACGGCTCCGCACTCCTTCCCTCCCATCCCATCATGGCGCTGCGGATCCTGCTCCTGCCTCTGCTCGGTGAGTCCCGGGCACCGGAGCTGCCCCGGTACTGGCACCGGGGGACCCGCGGCGGCAGCGCCCCGGGGAACGGATGAGGAGGGAAAGGGGAGGGATGCGCTGCCCGAGCCTTGTCCCGGGAGGGAAGAAGGGAAAGGGGAGGGATGCGCTGCCCCAAGCCTTGTCCGGGGAGGGAAGAAGGGAAAGGGGAGGGATACGCTGCCCGAGCCTTGTCCCGCGAGGGAAGAAGGGGAGGGATGCGCTGCCCCAAGCCTTGGCCGGGGAGGGAGGGAGGATGCGCTGCCCCAAGCTTTGCCTCGGGAGGGAAGAAGGGAGGAAAGAAGGAATGCGCTGTCCCAAGTCTTGTCCCGGGAGGGAGGAAGAGAGGAAAGAAGGGATGCGCTGTCCCAAGTCTTGTCCCGGGAGAGAGGAAGGGAAGGAAGGAAGGATGCTCTGTCCCAAGCCTTGTCCCGGGAGCGGGGAAGGGAAGGAGGGAAGGATGCCGTTCGCCGAGCCTTATCCCGGGAGGGAGGAAAGGAGGGATGCGCTGCCCCGAGCCTTGTCCCGGCATGGATGCGCTGCTCCAACCCCGTCGGGACGTAGGGGCAGGACGGGACGGGACAAGGACTCGGCGCCGGGAGTGCGGTGCGGCGAGGAGGGAGGGAGAGCGGGGGGTAAAAACATCCCCCAAAGCCCAGCTCAGCAAGGAGCCGGACCAGGGATGAGGGTGCCAGGAATGTGCAGGCTCGGCAGGCAGGCAGGGAGGACACTGGTGCCTATTCAGGACCAGGCACAGGCGCCTATTGTTCCGGGGGCCCCGCATGGATGTTTGCAGTTTTAATTGCAAAAACATTTGCTAATTCCTCTCAGGAATGAATTTGGGCTCATTTGGTGTCTGGCTATTAATAGTGGAGGGGGGGGGGTGTGTGTGTGAGGAGGGGGACAGCAGCCGGTGGGCTTGGATTGCCCTCCCCCTTTCTCTGCCCAGACAGCAGGAGGAAAGGGGATGGATGGAGTGGGGTTGGGGTGACAAGCAGCAAGTGATCACTGAAACACACAGGGCAATGCCGACCCAGAAATAACTGCTTTAGGTCAGTTCAGACTCAGGTGTATTGGAGTATCTCAAAGAGCTTATCGAGCAATTCTCCATGTAACTGAGAGAGCCTGAAAGAAGAGAGATGTGGGCACTCTTTACCAAAAAGGAGTGAGTGGAGCGGTGAGGAGATGACTCTAACATCTTCTTTCACATCTCATCTGCAGCGAGGAGATGGTTGTCACGCGCTCCACGGTCTGTTGTTCACTTGGTTTACTGAGGTTTGTGGCAGAAATGGTTGCAGCAGGAGGAATGGGGATGCCTGATCCCAGAGCATCACAGGGTGTTCCAAGTGCTGACTCTGGATCCGGATGCTCACTTTGAAGGAGAAAAAGCACAGACTTAAGGCACCTTTTCCATACAGTTAGTCTGTAAGGTAGTGTACCCAGTGCCGAGTGTCCCGTTGAATCTGGCCTGAAAGATAGCAAAGCTGGAGCGAGCTACAGACACTCCTGCATTGCTTTAGCCAGACAAACCCCACTCATTTCACACCTCTGCCTGACAGCGTTTCTCTGGCCAGTAAACCAAGTGATACCAGCGTTTGCTCTGCATTTAAATCCAAAGGGTTGTGGCCAAATCCAAGTGCTTCATCCTGGAAGTGATTTCCAGCTGCTTCAAATTTGGGTTCCTAAGTGCAGGAGAGTGGGGTTGAGAATAAAGAAGTTTGTCCCACTCTGATGGACTAAGGTTGTGCTGTGAGCAGCACATGAAATGAAACACGGACTGAAGCCTGCAGGGTTGGTGTTGGACAGTGGGATAGGAGCATGACAATGAGGGTGTGCTTGGTGCCAGCAGACTACTTGGGAACAAACCAGGCACAAAAGGAAGTTAATGGGATGCTGAGATACCGAGGTGCAAAATTAACCTGGATGGTTTAGGCTAGAAGGTGCTGGTGAGCCGATACAAGGTGCAGAGCAGGGATTGCCTCCTCCTAGGGTGGTATTGCGCAGAACAGCCCCCTACTCTTGCTCGCAGTCTTAAAGCCTTGCCATGGAGCCAATGGAGCATTCAGTGCTTACCCAGCTCCAGGCACTGAAAGCATGTAAAGACTCTGCTCATCAGGGGCATGCCACAGTCATAATTAGACTGGCGTCAGTGATGGAGAGTGGGGCTTCCAGCTGACATCAGTGTCGTGCCCTAGCTCCAATGCAAGCTTCCCTGTGGAAACAAAGGTTTGGATGTTGAGCCCTTCCCCAGCCTCTCAAGTTGAAACAAACAGGTTGATGTACTCCTCAGTGGGGAGATCCAGCAAGTCCCTGGCTCATTTCAAGCTCAATACATCCAAATCTCCCTTCGATTCAGTGGTGAGGTTTTGGTGACATGCTTTTCAGACTCTCCAGAGCAGTTCCCATTTCCTTCTCCCTTTTTTTCCCTCTCTGAAGTCCATCTGTCCCAGCCACCAGCAACTGTTCCGAGTCAGCTGTCAGTGCCAAAAAGCACTCGGTGGCAGCGTTCAGTCGCCCTGTTGGTATTTTCTGATGGGAAGGAGTATTTGCACTGTTGCTTGCTTTCCAACAGGCAGCATAGAACCAGCACAAACAGCATGGAGAGCCAACAGGCTTAAGAACCTCTTCCAAAAAATTCTTAGGAAGGGCTTGGTGTTCCTATTTGGGTAAGAAATATCTGGCATCACCACCAAAGGGTGGTTGGATGCGCATCCCCTTTACAGCTGTTGACAGAGAACATGACACCAGCGCATTCCCTCTTGCTTGGAATACTTTGGGGAATGACTTGGGTACTGGAGCTCAAGTAGATTAAAGAGTGAGATGTGTTTTCTTTAGCGAGGAGAAAGAGCTGCTGCTCTGCTGGTGAACTTGGCTTCTTTCACTGTTCTGTTTGTTTTCCTTCTCCGAGTTGAACTCCGGGTCTCCTGCAGCTGAGTTGCAGCGGTCTGGCCACACACTGAGGATGTGCACCAGGAACACACGGTGTGGTGCCAAAAACCTCACCTTCAACAAGGCAATAGAGTGGAAGGAGCTCCTGCATTCAGCCTCACAACTCAGGGCAAAAGCTCGTTTCTGGGTCTCCTGCCAGTTTGCCCCTAACTTTATCCATCTCCAAAGGGTAAAGCACTTGCTCCTGCTGTGTTGGAGCAGAACCAGCCTCCCTGTTGTATATTTAGAGCTAATGCCTCACAGTTAATTCCGTCAAGCCCTGAACTCCTTACAGAGCACGCCTGGAGTGGTGGGAGGGAGTTAGGATCCAAGAGGATCCTGACTCCTTCTCTGCACTGTGCCTTCCTAATGTGCCCCTCCAGAAGGTCCAGCCTCTGCTCTCTGCCTACAAGCTGGTGGCCTGCTTTGTTCATCTGCTAAAGAGACGTATCTGTGATAGCAAATTCATTAGGATAATTACATTCTCAATCTGGCTTCTCCATCAACTGGAAGCTGAACTGCACCATCTTCTCCCAATTGATAAGGGCTGTTTTGCTTCCCTCTGCACCCCCAGGGGGTATCCTGTTTTTAGGAGACATGAGATCAACCCCAAATTCAACCACGAAGCATCAGTTCTGAGTAGTGGAGAAGGGGGTGTGTACCCTGCAACGAAACCCATCCCTTTGCTGAGACATGGCCTAAGAACCAGTTAATGGCTTTAATTGCTCTAATAAATGTTCTGGACACAGTTCCACATTCACCCAAAGGGGCTGGATTGCTGTTTGGGTGCAGTTCTGGCAATAGCTGTGCTTGGGGCAGGGGAAATACCTGCTGGGCTCCTGCTGGAAACCAGAGGTTTCAGTTTCAGTAAAACAAACAAGGACATGAAAACTGGACTCTCCTTTTGGCTGGAAAGCTCAGGGCAATGTTTGCTTATGACTCCTCAGAGTGCTAACAACACCCACAGCATTAACCTGGGGTCAGAGGTGCTGTTTGGAGCGTTTCATTCTTGTTCTAGAGGCTTACCAGCAAAAGAGTTCATCTGTGGGGAACAGGACAGCAAAGTACTCCATGGACTTCATTAGGACGAGGATAACAAGCTTCTGCTCCTCCTTTTAGATAAGTGGAGGTCAAGCAGGCTTCCTCTGGGGACAGGCACTGAGGGATGTGGATATTGGAGCTGTGTCCTGCACAAGAACGGCCAGCTGAGGTTCTGTTATCCCCTCTTCCACTGACTTTCTGGTTGCCTCGCTGTGTTTTGGGCTATAAGTAAGCTTTGTGTGACTCCTGTGCTGAGTTCAGCTGTCTAAGACACAGCTTGGACAGCTGCATAACTGAGCTGGTGCCTGGTTCCTATTAGAGCAGCATCCTAAGCCAGGCCTTAGGAAGGCAAGAAGTAAGGTCTAGGGAGGGTGTTGTTCCTCACCGGTCCTGAAGGGTCTCTGCTGTGTTGAGTATGGAAGGGATTTGCTTTGGTGCGTGACCCAAACCAGGCAGAGAAAAGAGGTGCAAAGGCAGAAGGGAAAATCATAAATGGGAGTTGGCAAAGGATAAAACCCATCTCTGCAATGCCCCCTGCTCCCGAGAACAGGATTCCCATGGGCTGCTGGGTGCTCTTTGAGTCCAGTCCGCACTGGGCTGGCATCACCTACCTAAAACCCAGCTGCATACAAGTTGTAACCCGACAGCCCACAGGTACTTGAGGTGAGCTTAGAAACATGATGGGAATTGTTCTGTCATGCCCAAATCACTTGTCAGTATAAATAATACAGAACATTGGGTTGTGTAGTGCCTGCCCCTCATGGGCTGGAGCAAAGGGCTTAGCACAGAGGTGGTTACAAGGGGAAATGAAGGTTCCAGCGCAGCAATGGATGCAGTAGATGAAATTAAATCGTGTTCAGCTCATGCTCAAGGTTTCCTTTTCTTTTTTAAGTCATAAATCCGAGGGATTTGGGAGTTAAAGCCAGAACGCTCTAACACCCCACACCCCCCCCATCAATGTACCTGATTACAGCACAAACCTGAGATCAGCACCTTTTGAAGGCTCTTTGGGATTCATTTGGGCACAGCTGGCTCATGTGACGATGCAGAGCTTTGTGCCAGGGACTTGCTGTATCTTTGGCACAGGGCTAAGAGGTGGCAGTTGAGGATGCTCAGCAGTATTTCAAGGGGTTTAACCACACCATTAAAAGTGTATTTTCGTGGCCTAAAAAAAGATTTGTTGCTGAGCCAAAGAAATCCACTGAGGTCTAAGGGGATTTGGTCCCATTACTAAGCTGCTTCTAACACCCATGGCTTTCTTAATAAACTTTGTGGAAATGACTTCTGTAACTGGCCAGCACTTGACAGGAGGATGTAAACTGGGGCACTTAGGTTTAGACTCTGTTTTGGAGGGTGAAAGGGAGGGTGGTGAGGGGCTGGCACAGGTTGAAGTCCTTCAATGGGTGCTGAAGGAGCCCAGAATAGTCCACATGTCCACAGTAAGTCTGAATATGGGTTTCATTAGTAACAGGGAATAAGCCTGGCAAGCAATGTCGTGGGGGAGAGCTGTTTTGTGGAGCCAGTCTCACCTTTTAACACAGCCAGCAGTGCTCTGCTCAGCACTCCTGCTTTGTATTCCTAAGGGAAAGGCTCCTGCCACATCCCACCTCTCCCAGACCCACTTGAGTGGAGCTGGTTACACAGCTATGGACACAGTGGTTGTGTGTGCACAGCAACAAGGCTCTGCTTGATCTTTTAGACCAAGATGAGCCATGGAGACAATCTAGGACGGGACGGTTGGAAAGCAAAGGCCTTGAGAGATGTTACTGCTCTTACCTGTGTGATGGGAGCCTCTGTTTCATGGCTTGGTTTCTGTCATTGCTTTGGGCTGTCAAAAGAAAGGAAAAGAAGTGAAATCTCACTAACAATTAGCATCCCCACTCAGTGACAGGCACCCGAAGGACCCATTCATCACTTGCTGCAATTAGCCTAGCAAAGGATCTTAATACACACTTAAACCTGTGCTTTCACCTTCCTTTCCCTCTGCATTGATCTCTGCAGAAGCCCAAAGAGGAATACTACTTTTTACGCACCACGTTGTTTGGGGTGGTTGTGTTAGAGCCTGGCAAACACCCGCTCTGTTGCAAGCAAGGTCCTGTGCATCAGTAACACGTTAGCAAGGGGAGCCCCAACAGTGACTTGTACCTCTGGATCATCCCTGATGCTATGGCCACTGGTGCCCCCCATCCTTGGAAGGGTGGGTTGTTGTTGTTGAGGGGTTCAGATACCACCAACTGAGGTGGAGGCAGTCATAAATACACAGCTCCCTGTTGGCCTGAGTGGTCTGTGCTTTGATAACAGAATACACATGCAGCAGGAAACAAGTTGGCTTCAAGTTATGGATCAACCATGGATCCTGTTGGTCTTGGTCTTGAAGCCAGTTTGTTGGCTTCAACCATGGATCTCCCTGTTGCTCCAGTAGCTCCTCCAGCAGAGGAGCTGGTTTGTTCCCTTTCTGGTCTTAGTTACTCTGCTGAGGTTGCATATAGAGCACTTCAATGGGGCTGGGCTGGTTTCTCAAGGAGCAATGGCTTATCTCATTCCTTCTGCACAAACAAACAGCTATTACTTGGCTTCTGCTTGGTCAGTGCTGATGGAGCTGCCTTTGAACTGGTGATGTGGAGATGAAAGGCAGAGCACCTTGTGATCACCTCCTGATTCTCCCTCAAGCAGAACTATTGGAGTTGGGAAGCATCCTTATACAGCTGGCGTTTCCCCTTCTTTTGGGCCAGTTTTCCACATCCCATCAGAGCAGGGAGCTCTGCCTGGAGCTCTGCCTGTGTGTGCTGGAGAGGAGGCTCAACCAGGTACCAGGTTCTCTCTTCTCCCACTGGGAATGCTCCAGTGGGCCTGGCCAGCACGCAGCTGTCCTCACCCACATCTCTCCCACACAGCAGGGCGAGATAAGCCCTTTGAAGTGTGCATTTGGGCTGGCAGCAGCTTCTGAGGTGCCCCAGTGCATCCAGTTGCCAACTGCACCTCGGTTCTCCGAGCCAACAGCTGAGCACCCATCCAGGGCTGGAGCACTGGGGCTTTGCCAGGGGACAGAGGGGGCTCCAGAGCCCAGTGTGTTCCCGCATGGGAGGACTGGGGGCTTGCTTTGTGATGAGCCATGCTCCTCGCCCGCCTCAGCAACAACAGCGATTGTTCTGCTGGTGCTGTGCTGCAGGCTCCTGGAGCCTCCTCCTCCTGCAAGTATTTGGACCAGATCCTGTTTGGCTGCTCTGATGGTTTGATTCAGCTATGGAATGACAAAGGGAAGCTGGACCTGGGTTCACCCTGGTCACAAGTAGCTCTACAAAGGGGCGAGATGGGTGTCAAGATCAGAGATGAAGCAGGAGGCTCTATGGGAGAGGGTGTGTGGTGACCTGACCTCAACTGTTGGAGCTGGGTTGCGTGCAGCACGTAAGGGGATCCCTGCTGTTGGCTGCAACACTGCACGCTTGAGGGGAGCGTGTTTGTGGAGTTTCTTGTGCTCTGGTGACAAACATCCCATCATTTGGCTGCTTAAATGTTTCCCAAGAGCTTTTCAATTCCTGGCGCACCCTCACACGCATGCCATACATCTTACATCTGTCATCTTCTGGACATCTTTGCTACAAAGGCTTCCCTCTTTTCCTCCCTCCCTGCTTTCCTTTTCCTGGGGCCCTCATTGAGAAGCAGTAGTTACAGCTGCTTCCCCAGGCTCCAGTGTCCTCCTCTTCAACAGCAAGCTGTAAGCGTGTTCTGAAGTGGGAAGAGAAGTGGCGTTATGATCCTTTCATCTCCTGGCTCACGCAGCAGGCTGCAGATAACTGGTGAGGGGATGACAGCGAGGAAGAGGCACCTTTGGATTCGATTCCTGCTTCGCAAGGCAGTCTTTAAAGCACATCTCTGCTGGGAACACAGGGGTACAATAAAGCTGGTCCTTGCTTTCTCAGCATATGGCTTTTCCTCATGTCTCCGAGGCACATCCTCTGCCTGTGCCAGCAGAGCTAGTGCACAGTGAGCTGGCTTCTCCCTTTCAGAGCCCTCCTTCTGGTGCTGACATTGGAGGGCCTCGTCTTTAGACGCTGTTTTGGCTGGTGGTTTCCTTCCCGACAGCAGAGCCTGTGCGGGGCTGAGCCGTGCCCTCCCCGCATTTGCGCTTTGGGATGAGCAGCCGCGCACAGGATGCATTCCTCTGCAGGGGTCTGTGAGGGAGCGCATCAGCGACAGCCCACATGGGAGGCAGCCCTCAGACCCCTCTTGAACAGACACTGCATTCAGCTCCTGCATTCCTGCCTTAGTCCCTGCTCTGCTGTCTCAAGCAGCTGCCAAGCACATGCCTGGAAGGGTCTTTATAGGGGATGGTCTTCAAGGTCAGCTGTATCCAGCCCACATTCCAGCCTACCTCATCTTCTGGCCATGCAGCCCAGAGGTTCCCAACCACGCACACATGCTGCTTATTGGAAGCAAACCACTTGAAAGCAGTGTGTGTGCAGCCCGAGCCTGTGCCAGCCCCCAGGGAATAGGGCAGAGAGCTGCTGCTCATCCCACATCCATACCTGAGCCACTCCAGTCGGCTTCTGCAGTCTGTTGGATGCTGTCGGTGAGCTGCTTCAGGCCTGGGAACACCAGTAAAGGTTGAGCTGTTTGAGGCAGGGAGCTTGGCTTTGGCACAGTCTGCAGGCAGGCATAGAATGGTTTGGGTTGGAAGGGGCCTTAAAGATATCATCTGATTCCAGCCCCCTGCCACGGGCGTGATCCAGAGGAGGTGATGCCTATTGCACTGAGAAGACCACATCCAGGTGCTGCTTTGAGGGGGCTTCAAAGGAGCCCAGGCTGTTTCCAGGTGCCTGCTCTTGCCTCTACCTTTGTGCTAAACACAGATTTCAGATGAGGCTACGAACCATAGTGAGGAGCCTGGGGGCTTCCCCTCTGCTTTATGGGGGGAGCTTTGCTACCCATCAGAGCCCGCAGTGCAAGCAGAGGCCGCAGCATCCCTCTCCAATCAGCCCCAGCACCTCCCTGACAGGGAATTAAGTAGGATTTCTAGGTCATTGTGGGGCTGTCAGGAGGAATCATCTCCTGGAGGCCTCATTACCAAGGCTCTGCCTGCAATGCCAGGCTTCTGAACAATGGCAGCCTGGGTCCCTAAACACTGACTAATGAGACAGGGCTGTTAACAGCGGTTTGCTAACTAAAGGCTGGTTCTGCCCCAGACAGAACAAAGCCAGGCTGGATTTTCTCAGCTGCCTCTCACACAGAAGCTATTTCAAAGGATCCTTATTAAAACAATAAGCTCAATGTTGCTCACGTGGTGGCTGCAGAGGGTCCATGCTTGATGCTGCTGCACCCTTGAGCTCCTGTGACTTTGTCCTGCTCTGATAGGGACCCACTGCTTTACAGCCACTGGGCAAGCTGCTCTGGGTGAGCTCCGGTCCCTTGGGTGCCGTAGGAAGGTGATCTTTGGTCTCAGGGTGGTCTGAGGGCTGCTTGTGAAAGGAGCTGGGGGTTTGCACAGTGCTGGGAGCAGGCAGAGGAGACTTTGCTTGTACCTGGATGCTGAGCAGCAAGGACACAGCTCCCATGTGAGTGATGGGAGGCCAGGAAACGTGTCCTGATGTGCTTGCAATGAGATTTTGCATCCTGCCTCTCCTCCTGCTGTCAGGAGGGCCTGGGCTAAAGATGGAGCACGATGGGATGTGTCTGCCTCTGGCTGGAGCTGGGGATTGTTGCTTGCCCACTTTGATTGAGGCAGTGCTTTGATGTGGCAATGGGAGCCCGCGGAAGGTAAAGGGCGCACAGACAGGTTTTTCTCACCCTCTGTTGCTGCCTCTGAAGCACACAAGTGGTGCCAGACAGGCTGCACGGCTCCAGGATGCAGCAGAGCTGTTTCCAGAGACACAGAACAATGGCTCTCCAGCAGAATCCCAGCCAGCTCTTGCTGAACCCTTGTCGAACCTCCTGCACGGTGGAACTGCTCCTCTCTGTGCCTGCAGCAGTTAACTGCACATAGATGCTATTAGGAATGACCAAGGGGAAGGCCAAGAGTGTGCTTCCGTGGCAGAGAGGTACAGGAGAGGTCCCATTACCCAGCGCCCTGGGCAGCAGGGGTGGGAATCCAGGATGTCACTCAGTTCTAGCAGCATCTGGAGAGGGATCGGGCTGGCTCTGGGCTGGATGCTGCTGGGACTTGCCCTGCATGGCCAGGAACAACTGTAGCAGTGGTTCAGCTCCATGGGGAGGGGAGGAAAAGGCAGGCCATGATCGGGAGGGATGTGTCGCTGGCTGGCAAGCTGTGCTCGGAGCTTGGCTCTGATGTGCCATGTCCCCCAGGCTGTCTGGGAGGGGAAGTGGAGACTTCATCCAAATGCCTATTGTGTCCTTCAGCTGGGAGCAGAGCCAGGAGAGAGATGCTCTGGCAGCATCTGTTACAGGGGGCAGATGTGAGGGGGAAACATGCTCATCCCTGAAACGCTGTCTCTGGCATTTCCAAGGGAGCATCGGAGGTTAAGTGCCCATGCGTTGGGATGCGGATGGGAAGGTCGGGAGAGAAACCCTGGGCTCCTCTTGGCTCTGGGACAAGCCCTTGTGCAACATCTGTGGCGTGTCCAGGTGAACGCTGCTGCAGCCCCATTAAAGCATAGCTGGGGAGAAGGGCAAAGGCAGGCTTAGCCCTCCTGGGGCCCTCAGAGGTGCAGTGTTGGTGCAGTCTGGCTCCCCTCTCCCGCACCCAGCTGCAGATCCCTGCAAACATGAGCTGGAAGCAGAGGATTTCTTTACCCTGCCTTGTCCTCTCCCTTCACCCCTGCCAGAGCAGGGCTCGACCACAGGTTTCAAGCAGAGCTGGAAACTTGGCACTGAGGCGAGGAGCAGAAAAGAGCCCAGCTTGCTCTTGTGTGTCTGGGCTGGCTTCTGCACTGCTGCAGGGAGTACAAATATGTTCCAAAGCTGTTTGCTGCACTGACACGGCTCCAAGACACACAGGCCACAGATCCTCTGACCAAGAAGGGGCCATTGTTAGAGGGACCATCTTGACTGTGGCTCTGCTGCAACCAACTGGTGCTGCTTCATTCACAGGCCCCAGAGTGCTTGATCCTCGCAGGTCACTCAGCTTTAACTGCACAGGCAAGCCAGGGCTTCATTCCTGTTTGTCCATCCCTGTGCCCTGATCTGGCCTTTTGATTTACATCCCATGTCTGGCAGGCAGGTGTGAAATCAAGGTGGAGATAAAGGAGGTTCTGAGCGTCGCTACCCTGTGATGCTCACTGACATTGCTCATTGCACATAGCTTGCTCTGGAGCCAAGGGGCCAAGGGAAGGGAGTGATGGACTGATGGGCCATTTGGGCTAAGGAGGAGTAAAGCCCCCAAGAAAGCCAGTGAAGAGGAAGGGAGTTACCTCATTTGTTTCCAGCAGCCAAGGCAGGGTTGTCCTCTGAGAGGTATTTCCTTAAGCTTTATCCAGTATGATTTTAGTTGCAACTTTTATGAACAATAAAAGGCTTCCACGGTTTCCCTTGGAGGAACTGGAATGAATCCAAAGAGATTTGAGTGCTGAGAAGCAGATCCTGTTATTAAAGTCAGCCCAATCACTTTTCTATCTCCTTCCCACCTTCTTGGCCATTCATACTCCTGCAAGCACTTAAACCAAGTCCAGTCCTCCCTCTTCTTTAGCTGCTTCTGAGATTGCAGCCCAGATCGCAGCCTGGCTTTTAGGGGCCGTGAGTGCATTTCCTATGCCTGCAGCATGCTGATGGGGGGATTGTCCCCCTTGGCTTTGGAGGGACACCTAACCCCCAAAGGCAGCAGGGGACAAACCAGAGCTAAGCTGAGCTGGGGACCAGTGCGTGCTGCGGGGCTGTGGCTGTGGGAAAAGGGCCTCTGCCTGAAACTCAACTGGGAGCATTCAGCTGAGAGAATTCTCTGCTAAAAATAGCAGCAGATGATGCTGAAGGAGAAAAACAAGTCAGGGGTTGGGAGAAGTTAGTTCCCAGAGACGTGGGGAACTCAGCTTCCCCAGCGCAAGCCATCTTTTAACCCCTCCATGCCAAAGGCTCATTTCTGCTCTGCTAAGCTTGCCTTGGCCAGGAGCCCCAGGTTGGCAGTAGCCAGAATGGCTTTGCTCCTCGCTCTTTGCTCTGACAGGGCATTACTTTCCTCCCTTTTCCCTTTTCTGCAGCATCTTCCTAATTGTGCCCTTTGTCAAGCTTCCCATCTTCTCTGTCTGGGAGCTCATTTGGGCTCCCTTTAATTCCCTGCTGTTCTTCCCAAGGATACAATCCCTCCTGAAGCGTGCAGCACATCTCCCCATGCAGCCTGTGCTCAGGCTGATGTTAACAAGGGAAGTCCTTTCAAATCTGGCCGTGTGAGTCAGGGCTGCCCCTAGAATAGCATTGCCCCAGCTCACATGTCTGCAGGCAGAATGCCTCTTCCCCTTTGGATCTGCATCCTTTGTTCCGACACAGCCGCTCCAACGCTTCCAGGCTGCCTTATGGAAGACAGCCCCACCTCTCCTGCCTGGAATGACGGCAGCGGCTTCACAGGCTCCTGATCGCACGCTCATAGGCAGATGTGGATGTTCCCTTGGTGCCTGCCATCAGGCTCTTGCAGCGCTCATTTGTGCACGCTTTGTGCTGCACAGGAGACAGACAACTGGTTTCTACCCGAGACTGGAATTATACGCACAAAAAAGACACTGTAAAGCTGGAAATCACGTCCTCAAAGCGAGAGCTGTTTTCAGCCTTGTCATAAAGGAGTCCTCTGTGTGCTTGCTCACGCCCTCTCCTGTTCCCTTCTCTTGGCTCTGATGGCTCCCGCTGTCTTCCCAACTCCGTTTTCCACAGGAAGATGACACGCTTGCTCTCTGATAAGCGGAACTTCAGGTCTGTGTTTTGTTGGTCAAGCTGGGGGAGGACAGAGGATCAAGAGATTAGAGTCACAGACAGAGAAATAGAGGATTATAGGCTAAAACCCTGCGAGTCTCTGTATTGATGGCTGGGACAGAGCCAGACACCAAAGTGCATGGCAGAGCCTGGTGCTGATAGCATATCCTCTTATTTCCTGTCTTTGCATTTCAGGCGGCTTTTGATAGATGTGTCCTGCTCCAGAGGCAGGGTCAGGCAGGTCCAGAGCATCCCCAGCTCCTCCTGAAGTCAAATACCTGCTGGGATCCAGGCTGTGCCTCACCTGGCACTCAGCCTGGAAAATGTCACTTGGGCTTATGAGCTCCTCAGCAATCCCTGAGTCACATTCCCACACAAGACTAAAATAAAGGAACTTGCCCCCTTTCCCCTTACTTTCCCCTTTAGAGTTCACTCTGTCCCCTTTATCCAGGCTGCAGATCCCTGCCATGCTACTGAATTGAAGGAGACTTCCATTATCGGGTCCGCTGCAACCAGAGCCCTGCTGGGAGGAAGGGAGAGGACAGGAAGAAGACCATTGCCCCTGGCTCCTTATCACAGTTATCTGCTGGTTCCCTCCCACTTGGCACTAATTTGGTACCAGCATCTGCCACTTTGGGGAGTAAAGGGACTTGCTGAAGTGAGAAATAACGTAGGATGTGCCTGCGTGGCAACTCTTGGGGCTGGCTAGGGAAACAATGCAAGAAGGCAAGTGGGAATAGGGAGGAAGGGTTGGTTTCAAGTCTGCCCTATGCAAATATTCCCACTGTCTTCAGTGCTCACCAGTTTTGCTCCCAGCCTTTGCTGTTGCAAGGCACTTCGATCCAGCCAGCAGATCACAGAAGGGTATAGCCACTGCGGGTTGAGATGCTGTGTTCCTTACTCTTCCTTAGATTTCCTGGTCCTCAGTGCTCCCTCCAGTGAGCTGGAACTGCACATCCTTACTGAGGTGGAGGGGACACTGGACCTGAAGGGTTGTGACGATGAAAGCCACCACAAAGCAACACTGCAGATGGGAACCTGAGGGACCCAGCTGGTCGTGTTCCATGCAGAGGAAGGGATGAGATGAGCTCCCCTCACATCCCATTTTGTGTGAATGAATTCATGGTCATGGTGTGGACTGGCTGGGAACCAGCCCAGATTGAAGCTGTAATTGTGCTGTCCATTTGTTGATGAGAATGGCAGGAGCAGCACTCGGTACGACACAACCGTGCTGGTACATTCCCAGTCAAGTGAGCTCAGTGCTTCCTTCTTGCCTTATTTCTCTAATGGCTTTTGCCAAAAAGCCTTAGTGCAGAGGCAACGAGAGGCTCTCCTGTGGCCTTCCCTCGGAGCCACATAGCTTCGAGATCAGCCTAACACTGCAAGGTGTCTGTGTGAGGGGCTGGACCTCACAGGCAGAATAAGCTGGGCAAGGCTTAATCCCCTGGTTAGTGGTATCTAATGCACAACAGCAGCTTTGTGCCCCGTTCCCTTTCTGCTCCCTCTCCCAGATTTTGAGGGGCAAATTCTCTTTCCATCTTTTCTTTGAGCCGAAGATGGCCTAAAATACCCTGCAGGAAGAGAGGCAATCTGACATGCTGGGAACCCTCTAGCCTGTGCTGCTTCCATCTTAATCTCTTTCAAGATTAGGTATTAGTCATCCACCCAAGTGTTGCTTCCTTCCCATGCTGCACGTACGCTCAGTCCTTCCCAGGAGAAGAGCCAAAACCCAGGGTAGGAGCTTGGGAAAAGAGGAGAGCTAAGACCAGACCATGCACGGGTTGGGACGTTGGGCAAGGCGTGCACAGCCGCATGTATTAACTGCCCATCTCTCCCTTGATGTCAACAGCATTCAGATACCTCTGTGGAGCTGGCTCTTGGCCTCTTGATCCATGTCTGTTCTGGGAGGTAAGAGCTGTTCCAATAAGATGGGCTGGGTGTGCTGTGCCCTTCAACCTTCTTCCCAGGATGCCAGCCATGATCCCAGGATCCCTTGAACAGCATCTGTGCTCCTTTAGGGAGAACAGAGCAGGAGAACCTGCTGGTGGATGAGGTCCAAGCTCAACGTGTCCAGCCAAGAGCTCAGACTCATGCTAAGACCATGAGTAAGTTGAACTCTTCTTGTTCAGACAGCTCTGCAGCACGGCTCACGGTGCCTCCCTCTTTGCATGGGGCTGAGGATTTGCCAAGTGGGTGGTGTGTGAATCTCATCTTGGGAACAAGCTGTCTCGTCTCTGTGAGGGTGCAGATACGTGGGACCTTATCTCTAAACAGCCTGCAGTGCCATGAGCAATGGCAACCAAGGATTGTGCAATCCTTACCTCCAGAAGCCCTTGTGGAAGGTGTCACTGCCCATTGGATCTGCATCATCTTTAAGATCCCTTCCAATCCAAACCGTTCCATGATTCTATGATGGAATCTCCTGCTTGGGAGAGAGGAGGAATGTTTGTCTGCAGAAGGAGGCTGCTTTGCAGGGATGCGCTTGTCTTAAGAGGGCTCTATATCTCCTTGATAGCAACTCTCAAGTGTGGCTGTGTAAGCTGTGAGTAGAACAGTAAATCCTCCTGTCAGAAGAGGGAGGGGAAAAGAAAGGAAAAGGATGAAAAAAAGCCTGTGCATGGCTCGTATGCTAATACAGGACCTTATCTGCAGCACGCACAGGCAGGTCTTTAAGGTGCTAGTTTAAATCAGGAGATTTAAATCTGGAGATTTAAACAGGCTAAGATTGCAATCCAGAACTGCATGTACCTTACTTGCAGACAGGCACCTCCTTTGCCTTCTCTAGCGCAGGAAGAGAGTGACTCAAGAGTGAAATGTGACATCCTTACATCTTCAGATGGCTGAAAACACTCCATGGGCTCCCATGCAACTTTGTCCTGGGGGGTCCTGGTCCTGCTGACACCACCAGATACTCCTTTATTATCAGCATAAGGAAGGATTGAGTGCCATCAGCCACCTAAAAGAGGAGAAAAGCAAAAGGCAGAACCACGTGGAATGCCAAACCCTGCTCTGTAAGGCTTGCATTTGCCTCCTCTAGGTTAATTATGCTTCATGCTCCCTGCCCAGGCGGGCACATCTCTGTTTGTAGGTGTCTGTCAGAGAGCTGGCACCGATTTAACTCAGAGGTACAAGCCATGCATCTAAAATCAGTCCTGCTGGCTGGTAAAAATAAAGCCTTACATAGGCAGCTCTGAGAGCCCTGGGGATTTATGCCTGAGTGGGGTTTTTGCCTGGCCACAGCCTGGTGATGGCCTTTTTATACCCGTTATCAGCTCCCACACAGACCAGGTCCATCTGTTACTTGATTTGAACGGAGACACTCCTCAGCTTTTGTGTGCTAATCTCTCCCTGCACATCTACATTGTTCTCCAGCAGGGCAGCCCACCCCTGAGTCAGGCTTGGCTTGCCATGGAAAACTGGGATAAGAGAGAGGCAGGCAGCTCGCTCCAGTCATTGATCAGCACACTCCACCCGCCTGCTCCTTGGAAGGGGTTTTTAACCTGCAACTTTGGGTTAAAAGCCTGAAATTGATGGCATCATCATCAACTTTATGATGCCAGAGCAAACATAAAGGCAGCTCCTTGGGCTGGAGGCAAGGGCTGAATGGGAAGACTGAGTGCTACAAAACATTTAGGCATCCTATATAAATCCAGTCTTTATCTAGCACAGGTTTAAGCCCGTAAGCTATTCCCAAAGCCCCAGCTAAGGGAAGGTTGGGCAGAAGAGACCCCAAGGGGGTTTGGTTACCCCAAACATACCAGAAGGCACTTTTTGGTATCTCAGTCCTGCTTGCTGTGTTGCCTACATCACCTTGTCCACACCGGCACAAGCATGGAATCACAGAGATGTGCTGGGGAGAAAGAGGAGGGAGGGTAAAGAGCCTGAAGAGCTGAGACACAAAAGGAGGCATTTCGAGGCCAGATGCTTCTAAACCTGATGGTTTATGGTGATTTCCTCCAAACAAGCTGATGGCAGAAACCTGCCCTCCCCTTCCTTGCCTTCCCCAGCCCAGCACCGTGCAGCTTCCTCTGCTTTCCCTCTGGAGGCGTCTCCCATTGAACACTTTGCTTCCTCCCCACCGCATGCACGCATCACTTGCAAGGCAGGGGCAGCACTGGGGTCGGCTGGGCTGCCCTGAGCAGCAGTGCTTGTCTCCTGCCTGCTGCTCTCATCGTCCCTTTTACACTGTCCTTGTCACCACCGCTTCCCCTGCAGCTCACAGCATCGAGGGTGGCTGCTGCAGGGGGGCATCTCCAGGCTGGCAGGCGTAAGTGTGCTAACGCATGGTTAACACCTACAGTACATCGCTGGGTTGCGCTCTGCTTTAAACAGAGAGGAGGTCGGGATGGAAGGAGATGGAAGGTCAGGCTTTAAACCCAGTGCAGAAGGAGGAGATTTAGCAGTGTAGTTGTCTGTAAAGCTTTCTCCTGATGCTATAGTTTGAGTAGCATTTTGAAGTGATTCAGATGCCATGAGTCACAGCAACAAGCAGAAGCTGAAAGAAGTGCTGTAGGAATATGCTATAGACTTCACTGCCTTGTCCTGGATTCCATTTCGGAGAGCTGATGGCATTTAGGATTCAGCCATATGTGTGCCCGAGCCTGTAGCACATACAGAGCTGGTAAGGATTCAGAGCTGCAGCACATACAGAGCTGGTAAGGATTCGGAGCTGCAGCGCATACAGAGCTGGAGGTGTGTCTGTTGTGGCATGCCTCCTGCTCCCGAAAGGAATGCGTGCCTGTGCCCGGCTGTTCCCCACATCCTGGCTGCTGAGGCCTTTGAAGTGAGACTGCCATAACACAAATCCTTTGCTGCTTATTTGCACTGGGCTCAAAGAGGCCTAAAGGAACGTCTTTGGAATACTCAGTTTAAAAGGTGCCATTGGCCACTAATGAGGATTTAAAACAAGCAAACCATAAGTGTGCCAACACCAGGGAAATGGGAAGAGCACAGATGCTCTGGCTCCTTGAGCAGCTGGGAAGCACTGCCTTGGTGCAGATTCCTTCAGCCCTAGGGAAACTGGGGGACAAGGAACCCCCAAAGGAATGCTAAGAAGAGGCAGGAAGGTGCTCAGCTCCTCTCCTGTGATTTAGGGCACGCTCCTTGCTCCTCTCTGCCACGCACACAAGAATAACTCTGTCTCAGCAGTGATTTGAGGAGCCACATTGATCTCTGCCTGCAGTCAATACATGTAATAGTGTCAGAACCCCAAGGGCTCGGCTTCTGTCTGAAATCTGTTGTCATCCCTCAGGGATAGGCCTAAATCTCTTGTGTTTAGTGGGTGGGAAAACGCCAGCTGTGAGCAATTCCTGAGGAATGAAGGGCTGGAGCCTGATGGAGTCTCACTGTTGGAGTGAATACTTCTACTTGTAACTCCTTCAGAGCAACAACACTGGGGTATGACTGTCCCCACCTTAACCGCACTTATATTGTAGGACTCTCATATACTCGAAACAGATCTTGTGTGAGCAAAAACATGTAACAAAATCCACAGGTTTCCTTTAAGGAACCTTTTCCCTCCCCATCTTTGGCTTTTCCAAAAGGAACACATACAGGATAGCAGAGACCAGGCGGATGCTGTGCAAGCCGCCTTCTGTGGCTCTTCAGGTGCCGTGCAGCTCCATAGTCATCTCCTGCTTCAGGTCTTGGAGAGGTCTTTGTGGTGCAGCTCCATGGCCAAGAAGGAAAGCAGCACCTCCAGCTTCCCCCTTTTGGGAAGACCAAGCTAAATGCATTAGCAGAGTCACCTGTGCCAGCCAGGATCTCCACACTGAGCTCAAGCACAACTCTCTTGGTCCCAGAAGCAGGAATCTCACAGCAGAAGCAACCAAATGCTTTGTGTGACGTGCCCTATGGTGTTGTTGAGAACATGATCCAAGGTTGTTCTGTGTCCTCTGGTGATGGGGGTGTTGCTGGGATCCGTGGGATCTGTGTGTGATCTCAAGGGAGCAAGCGAGGATCCCAACCCCAGAGAGAGCACCTGAGAGGATGAGAGGCTCAACAGAGGGGACGTGTCAGTGCCTTGTGGCACAGTTCCCTTCTTCAAGAGGTAGCTTCCAATGAGGTCTGAACAGCAGAGTTGCATGTGGGGCCCTGGCATTCCCCTGTTGTAGTGTGCATCCTCCTCCTGTATCGTCCTCCTTTGATCAGCCTCTTCTGAGAATACCATGGGCTGATGGGCTTTGCAACCACCACAACACCCAGTTTCCTCCTGAATCCCAGTCCTTCCCTGGTTTACTCAATACCTGAAACACCTGATGATGTATTCCCTTTAACTCCAGTTCCCTTTCCCTCTATTTACACCAGCAAGTTTCCAGCTGGGTGACTTATGAGCTGTGCTATTGCTCCTTACCTTCTGTTTGCTTTTCCAGGCTACAGGCTCTTGGCTGTGGAGCTGACATCCAGCAACACCAAGCCCGTGGTGCAGGAATTCCAGAGTGAGTCCTGGCTGCAGTGCAAAGAACTGGGGGGAAAGAGCTTGCTTCTGGCTTGTGGTATCTGGTTTTCTGGGGGCTTAGGGAGCCTGAGAGTCACAGAAGTGCTGAAGAAGATGTCTGGAGCTCCCTGTTTAGCCAAGCTCTTGATGGAAATGGTTTATTGAAGTCAAGCCGCTGGCAAAGCGTCTCCCTAAGAGCTTTTTTGAACTGGATCCCAAAAGGAGGAATGGCAGTTGCCTTGCAATTAATACACTGGAAAGCAGGTCGGGAAGTATGTGGTAGCTTGGCCCCCCTATAGATGTGCAATGGGATAGTGGGTAAAGCACCCCTCAACCTGCTGCAGTGCCCTCTCCTGTAGAGGAGATAGAGGTGACAGTGCCTGCTTCAAAGGGACTGGGTTTGCTGCAGTTATCCCCAGGCATCGTGGTCCTTAGTACATCCCCAGACACCACCCAGGGAGATTCTGCATCCCTGCCTCATGTGGTGGGCTCTGATTAGCAGCAGGACAGTGCTCTGGCCTCACCCTGTCAGAAGGGCTTGTTTGCCATAAGATAGAGCCCGCAGAGAACAGTGTGTTCATTTCTCTCCATAGTTCAACTGTTATTTTTGCTGGCCAAGATCCATCTTCCCCAATAGCTCCTGGAAGCCAGCAGTGTTTCTGTTTGTGAGGCAGATGAAAGGCATTGCTTCGTGGGCAGCATCTCCTAATAAAACACTCTGCGAGGCTGCTTAAAGCAGAGAAAAATACATCTGGTTCCTATTAATCTCTGTGTCCTTTCGTTCTCCTGGTAGGTGTTGAGCTCTCCTGCATCATCAAATCCACCATAACACCAGATCCCAGAATCGAGTGGAAGAAGATCCGGGATGGGGAAACCTCTTATGTATTCTTCGACAATAAAATGCAGGGTAGGGAGATTTGTTGTCCTGAAGCCTCCAAAGCAGCCTCAGAAACAACAGAGCTGAGCACAAGCCTGTAAAGGCAGGAGCTCTGGCCATAAATGACTGGTGGTCACTGGGTGTCTGAGCTTTCAGGACCAGACACTGACCCTTTCTGTCTTCCCATATGACATACTTGTCTTTTATCACCTTCCCATATGGCATCTTCTGCTTCGAAGCAGACTCTTTGGCTTGATGGTGAAACTCAAACCCAGCACCGCCAAAAGGGCTTGACTCCATCTGGAAACACTCCAGTGCTTTAGATGGGACCACAGCCACATCCAAATGAACCTTCCAAAGGAGACGAGACCTTAAGGGTCTTGGAAGTTCAGTTTTGCCATGATTGGAGATTGAAGTGGTGCCTTCTAGAGTTCATCCTCTTACTTAGTAGCATCGGTTCCCTTTGTGCTCACTGGTGAAAGCTCTTAACTCCAAGCATTAGGTTCCTTTTAGGTGGCTCTCCAGGCTCCAAGTTGAGCCACTTAATTCAGACCCTGAAACCGGTCTGTGTGACTGCCCTGAAACGTCTCTGTCCCTTTCCTGTGCCTCAGGGGACTTTGTGACTCGTGCAGAGATCCTGAGCAGGACATCGCTGGTGATCAAAAACACCACCCGGATGGACACTGCCACGTACCGCTGCGAAGTGGCAGCGCCTGCTGATACCAAAACCATCGATGAGATCAACATCCAGCTCACGGTCCAAGGTACCGCTATAAATCCAGATGCCTGCCTAACAGAAAGGGCTCTGGGTCTCTCCAGAGTCCAAACCCTCTGCGTTTGGGTTAAAAGCAGCTAGGAATAAGGGCAGGTTTTAATGGCTTTGTAGCACTTTAGAAAGCAGCATTCCTATGGTTTGTGTCTTTCCCACAGTGAAGCCTATGACTCCTCGATGCACTGTGCCTAAAGCTGTCCCTGTTGGCAAGACAGCCTCTCTTCACTGCCACGAGAGCGAAGGCTACCCCAAGTCCACGTACAGCTGGTACCGCAACAGCGAACCTCTATCACCAGACTCCAGATCCAATGCCAAATCCCACAACTCCTCCTACACCCTGAACCCCAGCACAGGCACTCTGGTAATGCCCTGGCACACAGCAGCAAGGCATGGGCTGCTTGGGGGAGTACGAGGCCAATGCATAGCTGTCAAGGGAGGTCTAACATGAAGAAGGTTGTGTAGGAGGCGGGTGAGTTGGGAAGGGGAAGATTAATGCTGGAAGATCCTGGTGCTGAAGGAGAAGATGTCTCACAGCTCACTGAGATGCCTGGGAGTGAAGCTTATCCATGCTTATGCCCTCACAGTGCCTTCTGTTTCTCACATCCTCCTCCCCTCCCTTTTCTCCTCGCCAGGTTTTCCATGCTGTGCACAAAGGGGACACGGGCCGTTACTCCTGCATAGCAACCAATGATGCCGGCTTTGCCAAGTGTGAGGAGCAGGAGATGGAAGTCTGTGAGTGGCTCTATATCAATGCTGCTTAATAGATCCCCATAAATAAGCTGCCATCACCATAGGGAAAGAAGGGGGACATCCTCAAGTGTCTTTCCTGCTTTCTCATAGCTCCAAACACAGGAAAAGCTAAGTAAAAATCCAGGGAAACATCAAAACACTATTCAGATCCATGACCCTTTTAGTCTTGGAATCAGTTCCCTATGCATTACTTACAGTACTTGAGAGATGTCATTTTAGTGTATGTAAATCTAAATGTGAATCGATGGCTTCTCTTTGCCAGATGACCTCAACATTGGAGGGATCATCGGTGGGGTCCTGGTGGTCCTCGCAGTTTTGGTGCTCATCACCCTTGGTATCTGCTGTGCCTATAGAAGGGGTTACTTTGCAAACAGCAAAGAGAGCGGGGAAAGGTAAGAGTGTCCTTAGACAAGTCCCTGTCTCACAGCCTGCATGAAGGAGTCTGAAGGTGCCAGAAACTGGTGGTTAAAGGGTGTTTTGATGCCTGACTCAGACATATTTCTTCCTTGCTTCCTCCCAAAGAGTAGAGGCCAAGCAGTTCTTAAAGCATCCAATCCCCCACTGTCAGCCCTACACCATGCTGAAGGTTTATTTGCCTAAAGGAGCATTTGGTTTGGCTCCTCCTGTGCTTGCTGCTAAGAGCAGGCAGAGGAGTGGATGCTGTGCTCTGATATCCTCAGCCTTTGCTCAGGAAGGGGGGACCAGCACAATTAAAAGCCTGCAGGGGTTTGGCCAAGGGGTTACGTGCTGTTGGCATAATGAGGGCTACAATGGCATGAACAGAGCTCACTGCACCATTAGTTAAAAGCATCAGGACATGCATAGGAAATGTATGCAGAAGAGGAGGCTCTCAACAGGAAATCTCACTCGTGGTGAGAAGCTCAATTTGGGATTCAAAACTAACTCTTAGAATGCACATTAAAATGTTCAAACCAACAGCATTAGCATCAGAAACAAGCCTTGATGTCCTTACTGAACCCGTAGAAGAGATAATATATGGAAACCCAAGCTTCTCACCGTTTCATGTTAAATGCTGCTTTGCAGCACGAGTCCTGTCCTGATTTTTGTCCTCCCCTCCAAAACCCTGCAGTCTTCTTGTCCCAGAAATGAGATCTTTCCCTTTATTTCAGCTACAAGACTCCAGCAAAGCCTGATGGCGTTAACTATATCCGGACAGATGATGAGGTAACAAATGATTTGCATTTAACATCTCTGTTTAGGAGAGGAAGGGGGTGGGCAGAGAACTACTGGCTTTTTTAGGACCTAGAGGCTTTCTTAGACATGAGCACCACTCAGAACCAAGGATGCAGAACAGAGAGGAGACAGAAGGGTGAAGGCTGAGTCATTTCCTTAGAACTGATGAACAGTTTAAGTTGCCTTGAGTGGCTTGATGCCAACAGCTATCAAATGCAGCTCTGCTCTCCCTCCGTTATCTCATGGCTTGACCCCCTTAGGATGAGTTTCATTGGATTAAGTGGGCAGGCCACAATACTGTTACAAGAGAATTTCCATTCTGGGATTTGGATAGATCGCTAAGATTAAGAGCAGAAAAAGCCTCTCCCTGTAGCAGAGATGCTGAGGAGGGAATGAGAAAGTCTCTTGGGAGGAGGACAGCAGAAGGAGCCCTTGGTCAGTGACTGGTGTCTTCTTCTTACCTGCCTGAAGGGGGACAGGATCCTGGTACTGACACAGATTGGATCTACCTTTCATGGGCACGTTGCAGGTGCTAGATCCTCCCTCCATCCAGCACTGTTTTGTTGCAGGGTGACTTCAGGCACAAGTCTTCATTCGTCATCTAAGATGCCACGAGAGTCTCACAAACCAGCAAAAGCAAGTGTGCAAATACCTCCTCCAGGAACCCGAAACAAGAGCAAAGGATGAATTAAGTGCGCTTGGAAGAGTTTGGAACACACCAGAACTCGATAGCTACCTATCTGTATCTTGTTTTTTCTTTGCCAAAGTTTAAAGTAACTCCTCACTGCCCAACTCGCATCTCCCCTGCCTCCGGAGATACCAGCAGGATCACCTAAACCTGTCCTTGGACTGAGGGAGCCTTCTAATGCTTCCCAAGAGACTGCGGGCTGTGGAAGTTTGTGGAATTGCCTTCTCTTTGTGCTGCAGGGACACAGCCACAATGTGCAAACCCACCAGAGGGACAGCGTTAGGTAAACGTGTAGTAGACATTACTAGTAGGTGTTACTAGGAGACAAAAAAAGGTGCTGATACACCAGCACCGGCAATAGATGGACTTCAGGGGGGAGGATCTTCCTCTCAGCAGCTGGTTGCCCAGGCCTGCATGGTGACTTTTACATGTGTGTGATTGTCTTGTGCTTTTGGCTCCGACTTTGGTGCAGAACAGGGATGTGACCAGCCTGCAGCGACAGGTACTGATACACAGCTAACGCTCTCAGCCCTCTTGTAAACTTACCTTCTTGTTCCTCTGTCTAACAGGAGAGAGCAGGCAGCATCAGGCCAGGAGGATTGCTTCTGTTCGCTGCTTTATAGAGAGCTCACTGCACGCAGGTAACCCCTCAGTCTAATCTGCACAAAGCAGGCTTGCCTCTTGCATCTCCTGGTGCTGGAAAGAGGCTTAGAGTGGAGGCAGAGTGTGCTGAGACATCCCTTTCAGGACAATTAAAGCCAAATATTTCCATGGGGGAAGGAGGCCAGGAAAGGCGGAGATATCTTCAAGCTTTTTTTACCTTCTCCCTTCCTTTTGTAAAAATCCCACAGCCTCAATTTTGGGCAAAGAAAGATCTATTTTGGTTACTTCAGAAAAGGTAATGTTTCTATTGCCAGTATAAATAGGTGATGCCAGCAGCGGGTCAGGAATGGGGCTATTTTTTTACTGTTCAAGCTACAGAGAGGAGCTCAAAAGTTGCTCCAGTCGGGCACTGTCAGAGCATGTCAGTATTACTGCAGAGTGTGCTAAAGAGCTGCAGGTGGAACAGCATCTCCTTCCTCTCCAGCTAGCTTCAGCAATTTCCTTGTCACAAGAGGTCTTACAGACACAGAACAGAGTCACTCAGGGATAGTTTTTGTACATTTATGGCAGGAGCTGTCAACTTTTTTATACATAAACCATAGTTTTCTTGCCAGTGACCAACACTTCGGGTTTGGTGTTGCAAGAAACAGCCAGGGATGGCTTTTGGATTCAGTCCCACCGAGGTGACAAGAGTGACTTCAACGTTTGCTACCCCTCTGCAAGTTCCCTAAAGCACTAACCCAGTGTGACAGCTACAGCAGCTTTCCAGGTTCAAGCTGCAGAGCCAGGGCAACTGTTCCTGGAGCTGGGAAAGCAAAAGCTCAATACAAAAGCACTTTTGTAGTGGCATTTGCAACTTCTCTGTAGGTGGTAAAAGAAAACACATGTTCTCTTGGCTTAAAGAGACTCATTGGAAACGTGCTGATAGTATTGAACAGCATTGGGTAATATAAGGCTGCAAGATGCGGAAGCAACACTAGAACTATGCTGTGGTTTAGGAGTTTTTTTAATGTAGCATAATGTAGTGTTCTTGTATTTCCAATATGAATTGAGTTGTCTTAACTTTTCCTGGATACAGTATTTTGGATACTTGACGATTTGGACTGTCAGTGTTATTTTCTAGTGTTCTGCATTAACCTGCTTTGGTTCCTTGGGGCCTCGCTGGATATGCCATTGCTGCATTTGTTTTGCCTAAGCTAAGTGGCATCACTTCTCCTTTTGCTAAGGAAAGGGAAAATAAGAATGAGGCAGCAAGAACCTGGTGTTCTCTGTGTAATTCAGACATTACCACTGCTATATTGAACTACATCATGATTACCTTCTTAAGACATGCTCTTCAAGCAAGCCACACGTGGGTCACTGGCTGCCTCTAACCTGTATGCCACTAGTGAGCATAACATTCCTTTGCACTTTCTGTCCATCCACTACTCCTTTTCTGTGCTGCTTCTACAGGTATCTTTATTACAGGATACCTGTAATAAGGGAGAGGAAGAAAAGGGTTGAATGAGGGGAGCTCTGGGCACTATGGGAGCACAATCTACATAGTCTCACCATGAACCAAAGGCAGCCTTCATGCAAAAAGCCAGCAAGCTTCTGTTTCAGTTCTAAAATGTGACAGTGGCATCTCTAACGAGAGAAGGGGAGATGATCCCCCTCATCCAGCTCTGATGGAGTTCATTGTATCATCTTTGTGAATAATATTCAGGTTTGTACTAATGTATTCTGTTTAACTTTGCCAAGAAGGTTTTCCATAAATACCAAGGTACAAAGCAGTCTTGTGGGGTTGCTTGGGGTGGGTTTGGTTTTTAAACAGCCAGATTAGTGGAGGCTTCTGTTTTCAATGCAGCAAAGGTCAGTGAAAGTCTCTTCTGGCTGAGCATTCCTTTACTTGTATTGGGCTGAAGGTTACTTGGGCATTTGTCTATCCCTGGTTCTTTTTAGGCTCATGGGGCTCATCTCAAACACTGATCAAGAACAGAACAAAACTAGAAAAGCACAAGTTAGGAAACAACCTATTCCAATTCCAGTGGTTAAATCATATTTCACTGTAGGAGAGAAGGTACAAAATAAATGGATGAGGCCATAATTGACCATAATTAAGCCAAAGCCGGTCTGTACATCCCCTGCTCCCAGGTTTTGACTTTGATTTGGAGAGTAAAGTTGAACTTTGCTTAAAGGTTTCTCTGATCTTCAGAACAGAGTAGGGAAACTGAGGGCAAATGATGGAATTCCAATGCAGGAGGTAAGTGCCCCTGGAAGGGCTGTGGCCAAACCACGCTCGGCCTCTTTGTTTCCTCTTATGCAGAAAAACCCATTCCCTTGCTGCTGGTCATGGCCGATTGAGACAGCCCAGCATGAATAAAAGAGATTCCATTTTCAAGTTGCAATGAAATCTAGGGCAAGAGCTCTGTAACTGCTTCAGTGAGGTTCATATGGCACCAGAGAGCCTCAGGAATGGTCGGATCCCAGCATTCCCACAGCGTATTTATGATAAACAGGTTATAGAGCACAAAGCCATGCCCAGGACTTACCAGCTTTGATTTGAGTTACTCACATCCTGCTTGCAGTCAAATGAGAGTCTATATTTAAAAGCTGCTGGGTCCAACATTAATTGAAGTGACTGTCTAAAGATACCAGCAACGGAGTGGAAGAGAGTTAAGAGGCTGTGGAAATCCATAGGAAAAAAGAATTCCTCTGTCAGCTCAAGAGCAGAAGCTGTGGGTGGAATTAATTCCGTAACCATTTATTTTCATAAAATGGAAATCACATAGTTCAAGACTGGAAATATTCCATAGAAAAGAACACGAAGGCTGCTCACACACACAGGAGTTAGCACAACAAATAAGAGGTGCTGGAGCTTGCAATTACCAGATTTAGGGGGATGGCAGTGACAAGCTGGTTTACCTTTGTGCAAATTAAAGCAAGCCTAGCATAGAGCCAGAAGGGACAATGAGGGACTAAGCAGAGCCACTCACTCCCCTGCAAGCTGTGATAAAAGCCTTTATTGCTAAGCTGGTGGCAACATTATGCTCTTACTTTTCCAAATGGACAAATTATACATCCTGTGGGTGAGGAGCAAGCCTCCCTTTATACTGCAGCTTTCAGCACTCCATTGAGCTCTGTCAACAGCAGCAGTTTATAATATGTACATGTGGTAATGCAGGCTTTGTGTGCCCACTTTCTAGACAGTTTCATGTAAAACCCACATCAGAATAGATAAGGAAGGAAGGGAGGACAGACGTGTGCCCACAGGGACTTATAAATACAGAGGAGAGGGACAAATTTCAGGCAACCTGATGATTATGTACAATGGCTCAGTGAAGGGATCAGTTGTCTGGTTTCAGTGGGGTTCTCCGCTGGGAACGTCTCAAGGGGACACACTGGCTGCTCTTTTTCCTCGCTGGGGATTCTATTTTCCACTTCTGGGGCTGGGGGGGGCTGGAAGAAGGAAGGAGAAGGAGCATTGATTGTAAAGCACGTCATCAGTGGGCCCTCACTGCCATTGCTGCTTCAGCCCTGCAGTGACTTACACTTCATCTGGTGAGTTCAAACAGATGATATCTTTTGGCTGCTCCTCAGCCTTCTCCTTCTCTGCAAATAACACACATACTTTCATATGGTAAGAAATGCCACAGATTTGATCATCGGGGTGTTTCCCCCTCCCTCAGGTTAGAATCCCAAAGAGAACTTGCCTGGACCTGAAGCGGGTGTGCGCATCAAGCTGATGTAACTGACCCCAGCACCAAAAGTCAAGTCATTAATGGTCTCTGAAAGGAGAAGCACAGATTAGAGCGAGCTTGTGACACAGCCTGGGGGCAGGGCATGTGGCACCCAAGTGGCACAGAGTGAGTGTATCCAGGTAACTGCAAGCACATCCACAGCAGACCTCAGTGCCTCAAAACTGTGTGCTGAATGTGCTGGGCTATCTGTGAGCATCACCTTTACACTCCAAACTCAGAGCCTGCTTTGTATGGGGAGGAAGCTAATTCAATCACAAGACCTCCTTGCCCTCCCTAAGTGGGACAGCCACCCCTTCCACTGAAGCTTTGCCATCTGTCTCAGCAACACGTTAGATTCAGAGCAGTTGCTTTGCCTTGCCGAGGCACAATATGGGCCCCTGAAGACTGACAAAGGACCTGAACAGCCGTTCCTTGAGGAGCTGCCTGCAGCCAGACAAGAGGAATTACTTGACAGGGAAGCTAGGTAGAATTTAGCTTGCCTGAATAGGCCAGAGTTGTCAGCTGTCTCTTTGCTGTCATTTATCTCAGGAGAGATGTCACAATATTCAGATTTTACTTTATTCAACACTCTGGTTTACGCTCATGTTTCTCAGAACCTTTCACAAGGAATTAAGGTAGAAGGTGCTTTATAGGACAGGAGCTGGAAACTCTGCTGTAAGGCCTCTCCAGACTAACTGGGTTTGCCCTTCAACTACCTCCCTGTCCCAGAAGGGAGCCCCTGAAGCTTGTAGTGGGAATCCAGCTTGATCTATCTGCCTTAGCTGGCCACTGCATCTCTGGAGACTGACCTGCAAGTGTCCTTTGTGCAGTGTGTGCCTTAAGTTACCTTGGTTAATGAGAAGTTTATGTCAGGGGAAGGAAATGGTAAAGAACTGCCATCAAGTAGGGTTTCCCATGTAATCAAAGGTGCTGTCTTCACAACGTGTGTTGCTACTTGCTCAAAGCCATGTAGGCATCCTCAAAGTAACAGGCAGGGGTTGAGAAGGAGACCCAAAGACAGCCAGAACAGACAAATAAAAAGACTAGACAGTTGTTCTGAACTTCTCAAGTACAGACTGGCTTACAAAGAACTCTGTCAGTTCTAGAACGATATACTAGAGAAACAAGAATGCTTTATTTTGACTATCAGCCTACAAGGCCCACCATGCAGATGGCTCAGCACACTAACTCAAGTGATGACACTGCTCTGTACAGTTTGTCTCCCTGCTGAAGGAGGACATGCGCTGCCTTGAAGCAAAGGAGGAATTCAGCCCTAGTACCACTGCAGATTAATGTTCTGCCTCCTTTTTCACCATATGGCACTCAAGAGAAACAGCCGTGCAAGTCTCCAGACAGAGAGCTGGCTCCTCACCATTTCTGCTCTCTAAAAACATGCCCTCAGGTATTTTTGTTGCACAAAGATCATTGCTTGTTGCTCAGGCAGTAAAGAGAAACATTGAGGCAGACAAATCCAGCCACAGAGTGGAGCACGCAGGGAAGAGAAGGGTCAGATTTTCCAGTGGATGCACATCACTGCTGCCTGCTCACACATGGCAGGTATTTGCCATTCCCTGCTTTGTTGGCTAGATGAGGTTTGCTCTCCTGTGTGTGTGCAGGTCAGGTGCTTGCACAGATAGAGGCAAAGAGCGCAGGCAGACAGCAGTGCATCTGGAACATCAACCCATGCCCACAACACTTCACAGCTGCCTAATGAGAGACAACTTGTCAGATACTCACCCAGCTTCACTGGAGGGTGTCAGTGACACAGTTCACACCATGACGGATATGCCCTCCAGAAGGTCAGCAGTGAATTGACATAAAGGAAGGAATCCACTGCTGGAACTCAGCCCCATTTGAGTAACTGCCTCTCAGCTTGCAGAAAGTGACACTGCAGAATGCTGTAGGCTGGCAGAAAGCATTCCAGGAAAGACTGACTTTGAAGGTCAGGTTTTGAGGGAGGAGCTGAAGCTGCCATGGACACAAGCACAGCAAACTCCCAGTCTGTGTACGAGGTTCCTCCCTGTGTATTTGTACATTAGTTTCCACAGCAGAGTGAAAAAAACCTGAATCCTTCTCCAATGCTCAGTTCTTCCTTAGGGAAGAACACACACACTCAGAAATGACCCTGCAGGTTATTAATCCCACTAAAGCAGATCTCTCTGTTCTCTTGCAATTGTCACAGCTCACTGCCTGCGCTAGAAGCAGGTCGTAGCTCACCCAAGAGCTTTTGTTTGGACAACAGGAGCTTCCTGTCTTAGAGCTGAAGAGGACCAGACCCTGAGTATTTCCCTTGCATCATTCATCCAATGCCTTCCATTTCAGAACAGTTCTTATTTACTACAAGCACTCAGATAAATACCCTACAGCTAGCAATGATTCCTTTGCTCTTTAGGGAGCACACAGAGCATGCACTGCTACCTCTCTCAGAGAATGAGTGCTCAGCCCCATTGGAAAGGGCTCCTTTGGGTTGTACTTACGTTCTGGTGTGCTGATTGCACGGCCCACCACAGAAACATTCTCTCTCGTAGACTGTTCATTCAGGCTTTGGAAGGATGCTGGGAACAACAGGGAAATCATTCAAATAGAAATGTGTTCACTCGGAGACCTCCAGGGTCTCACAATCAGGCTGTGTCAACTAGATCTGATCCAATGCCAGTTTCCAGCAGGATTCCTACCTTGCTTGCTGCCGGCTGTGCTCGGTGGAAGCGATGCAGTCGCTAAACTTCCTCCAACACTCTTGCTGCGTTGCTTGCTCCTGGCTTCCATCGCTTTCCTGGCAGAGTTCAGGATGGCAACTGTGCTCAAGGATGTTGGCCTATAGGGAAAAAGCCATGACAGAACCAGCCATTGCTTTCTGCAAGCCTAAAGGAGATGATGTAATCACAGAATGGTTTCGGTTGGAAAGGACCTTAAGACACCAGACCTTGTTGCCCAAGCCCCTGTCCAACCTGGCCTGGGAGGAAGAGAGACCTGTGCTCTCCAATCCCTTCTGATCTTAGACACCAGATGTTTTGGAGAAGATCATGCTGCAACACTGGTAGCTTCCATACCTCTAAAAAGGAGTGGCTAAGCAAAGCAGTAGCCCTGCAGTGTGTCATCAAACTGGTCATCCTAACCAGGACCCATACCTGTGACTGCGTTTCAGAGCATCAGCCCTGGGTGTAGCAAACGCAGAAGGCACCGAGGAAGCACTTGATTGAGGTGAGGAGGACTGTCTCCCACTTGTAGGAGACTGAGCATTACTGCTCCAGCCTCCAGAAGGTCCAGTTCTCTCCAAAGATGGAGGTTGCTATAGAAAACAGGAGGAAAGATCATGTCTAACAGTGGATACAGGTGTAGATAAGCCCGATACAATACACTTAGACGTACATGCTGCATGATTAAGAACTACCCTTTGGGTGATGGATGTCAAGGGGTGAAAGGGAGACAGAATTTATTGGCCAAAATGTTAACAAGAAGCAAATAGGAAATCGAGATGGGACACACATGTCCTAGTTTAGGAGTGTATATAGAGGTGCTCTTATAAATCAGCAGAGTAGAAGTCACCTCAACTTCAAGCATTATGTAAAATAGTTCAGGACAACTGACCCCAGCACATATTTCTTTGCAATGACTTTAAAAGAGGATGTGCACCAGGACAGGTTAAGTTTGCACTATGTATACACCTAAAGTCAGACAAAATGAACCTTTTTATCATCTCTATCACGCTGGGAGCGGAGAGCAACACAACATGTAAGCACAGCCAGTGGCAAGTTAGACTTAGCCTTCCCTTTAAATTGAATTCTCTTTACATCAGTTGTTTGCTGCTCCTCTGGCTAACACGTGTTGCTTGTAGTGGTTCTAAGCACATTAAATGACTCTGAAACCAAAGCTTCTGCCAGCAAATGAGAGGAGGGATGAGAACATTACACAGCCATGCTGTTACAAGTGCTGTAACGAGGTCCACACACATACAGAGCCGGGGTGTGAGCCATACACCAACTTTAGCAGAGGAGACAGCACAGGTACAGTTAATGGCACCACCAACCTCTGCCTGTGCTGTGGAGACTTGCTCTTGGTCTGACTCCTTCTCCCTGGCCAGCTGCTCTTCATACTTCTTCATATCATACTCCAGCTCGGCTGCCAGCTGCTTGTCCACAGCAAAGAAGTCCTTGATTTCATTTCTGTAATCCTGCATCATTTCCTGGAGCAATAAGGAATGTTTCAAGTCTTTCAGAAATCTCTTGACTACTGATTCACATCCCCATTCAGATCACAGCTGCTTAAGTGCAAAAGGAAATACCAGTTGGTGGAGCAGAGGTGTTTTTAACAGACTAAGAGTTTCGATTCCAGTTTGTACTTGAGAACATGGAAAAGCTTTCCAGCGTTCAGGCTTTCTGCCCACGTTCCACTGAGGAGGCTCACACATATCACACTGATCCTGATCTAAAATCCCTTCGCCTCCTATGTTAGTTAACACAGTGGCAGTGTCACAACATCATATGCCTTCTAAATTTCCCTCTAAGAAGGCTGTTCTGTTCCCAGTCGCACATCTAACACATTAAGGCAAGAGAGGAAAAAGAAACCCAACAAGGAAACACTTCCCCTTACCTGGAGGTAGCTCATAAGGTCCCGGAGAGCTGGGAACCTCTTCTGCTCCATCAGAGACTTGAGGGATGTGATTATTGGCACAATGTTTTCTATGAAGTTCTTCTTTTGAACCTTTGTTTGAACAAGGCATCAACAGTTACACAATGCAATAAAGGAGAAGCCACTCTGTGGTTAGATGAATGGTCTCAGCGAGGAGTTATCACTCCATAGCAAGGGAATTACCACAGCTAAGCCTGCTCTTAACACCATACATATGTACATAGGCTTTTAACCTAAGCAGAGCCTCTTAAGAGGCCAGTCCTCTCCCCACTCCAGATGAAGTGCCAATCACCTGCGAGATGAGCTTTTTCTGTGCCACCTGCATGACAGCATTGGCCATTGCCATTTCATCTTCCTCAGGCTGAGTATCTTCGTCTGGTTTTGACCTCATAGTTGACAGCTTGATTTCTTTGCAGCTAAGGACTGCAAATGTATCTGAGAGCAGCTCACTGGCTTCCAGGTCCAATGGAAGGACGTTATCCACAAAGCATGCTGGAACACACAGGGAAGAAATAAGTAGTATACCGAAAGCAGCAGTGCCAGTAAAGACGGGAAGATAACATGGCTGGATTGTGGTCTTATACAGACATCAGTTTGGCAGACTTTAAAGGACAGGCCCTTACCTAGGATGCTGTGGCTGATCTTTGTCGTGATGCTGAACCTCTGCTCATCTGTAAAGTGGTCCAGCAGGAACCTGTAGATAAGCATCCTCTTCTCTTTGTTTTCTTTCCCCTTCAGAGAAAAGAGACTCCTCGCCCTGGGGATGAGCAAGACATATTACCAGGGCCAAGTCACATTATGTGAAGTCACTGAAATAATGACTTTCAATCAGCAAGGAACAGCTGAATGTCAATTTCCAGACCCATAAACCTGTTAGCATACCACACACTGCCACAAATCACATGCAGGAGGCCTCCCAGAAGTGTCACAGGGAAGGGAGAGCACCCTGCATTTAACAGAGTTTCCCCTGGCTGCTTTCACCCTATTGCATACATAATTACACAGTGCCACAAGTGCTGTCATAGCATCAACTAGGTTGGAAAAGACATTTAAGATCATCAAGCCCAACCTTTGCCCCGGGGCTGGTAATGATGGGCCAGACAGCCCATCATTTAGCAAAGAGGAGATATGAATGTGCTCAACTGACCGCGCACTCTGGGGGAACCTGTTGTACTTCTCATGCTTCTCATAGCTATTGAAATGGAAGATGCACTCAATGAAGTGTTGGGAGAACATTACAGGATTCCTCTTCAGCAAGAGATGCACCAAGCAGAACTCTCCAAACCTGAAAAGGAAGAAAACAAAGACCCTACCATCAAATAGCTTCTAAAGCCACCCCTTGAAACACAGCATAGGGTTCAGAAGCTATAAAGCAGTAGGGTGGTTTTTCTCTTGCAATTCTCCCTCAACACCACATTTAATCCTTGCCTGGCTCCATCTGGGCTCGAGCAAGGTTATCAGTTCATTGACTTTAAGCCTTTTTTCATGCAGAAAGAGACAGACATTCTCAGCATCCACAATACTACAATTTTTGTGCCATTAAAGAGAGACTGAACTTGAATCCATGCACAAGACTTGGACTGTTTAAATAACTTAAGTTCCATTGTGGCTGACGCACAGCACTTAGCATAAAATGAATCACCAAAATCCCCACAACAGCTGCAAGTCAAACCCAGACATGAAGAACATGGTTTTGTCTGGATGCAGTCACTGAAGGCAGATGCAAAGAGAAAGGTTCCCAAAGAAATAACACCATGTTCTTCAGCCGAAGCTCTGGGAACGTGATGTTGCAATGTCACCATCTACTGGAAAGACATTTTTACATCTTAAACTCACTGAAGAGAAAAGGAAAGTCTGAATATGCACTAGGAAGCAATGACAGGTTGATGGTGCTAGATGCCAATCTTCAGATTGACTGTTTCAGGGAGAAAGCAGCAGTGTCCAAGTCTCCTGTGCAGCACCATCCTTAGGGAAACCTGCCCCATTCCCATTTCTCATGTAACAGAGCAGCCTGAGACTTGGAAACCCACAGAAACATCACTTAAAGCCAGTGTGCACAAGTCTTCTTAGGTGTCAGAGTATTACAAACTGGTGGAAGGCTTAAAAGGAGAATATTTAATCCTATCCCTAAACCAAAACCACCACTCAAGACAGAGCCTACTGGACAACCACAGGGAGAATTTCACCAAGGCTTCCTTCAAAAACTCCTGTTCCCTGGATAACTTGAGAGTCAAAACCAGCATGGCAAGAACACACAGCTTGCTACTTTGGGTCCTTTGGATGACTTGGAAAGAAGTTCCCCACTCCTTTGCTACCATGGCAGACCCTAAGGCATGACCACCATAGAAGTGGTTAATGGGATCTCTCTCACTGGGTCTTTGCTTTGCTTGCTGAAGGTACAAGGCTAGAACTGGGTTTGAGCCCACCTCATTTTGAACTCACAGATGAGTATTTTACCTGGCAATGTCTGGACATGGATCCACCAAGACAGTGATGAAACGGAAGAAGAGACAGTTCTTCCATCTCACAAACTCCTCCTGTAAGAAACAGCAAACAAATTACCTGGATCAGGAAAAGCCTTCAGACTGTTGTCAGGACAGTATCTGATGGAGGCCAGCAGAAGATACATCAGGCAGATGAGCAAGGTACCTTCAGCTGGAGAGACACAAAATCAACCCCAAACCACTCCTTTTGGAGTGGACATACAGATGCCACAGTGGCAAGGATCCAGGTTTACCACAGGTCCCAGTGAAAAAGCAGAAGCATCCCAAGGAACATATGCTCTTCAACAACTCTTCTGGGAGCCAAATGCACTCCAAATCTGCCTTGCCTGGCTTCGTATGGATATGGGGAGAATAAACATCTTGAGCCTTCTCAGTGGGAGAAGAAGGTGCTGCAATGCTCGTTAAATTCATTCATACAGGAGTGATGGGAATTCAGAGAAACAGAAGGTGAGAAAAGAGGTACCCACTGTCTAAAAATAACCCCATTATCCAACTGTGTAAAGTGTCCTTGGTAGGATCCCTGCCCAGCTAGCAAAACAAAGCAGGCACAAGACACATAGTTTAAAGTCTTCCTGCTGAAGTGCAGCTGAATCAAGGTGTAAGCAATGCACTGGCTGGACAGGCTGTGAGACACAGAGCCCCTGTTTACCTGCAGGAGGTTGGTGAGCAGGATCAGTGTCTGCTTACGGATGAAGGGATGGGGGTCCTTCAGGCACACGGAAATGTTGGGAATGTATCTGTCCACCATGGATGTGTAACGGACACACAGATCACACATGATGATGACAACGTTATTGCGAACAGCCACATCCTGTGACACCTCCAGCTCTCGAGCGAGAGCTGCAATGCATTTCTTGGCCAGATCCTCATGCTGTAAGCACAATTTACCTGGGAAACAGGGATGAGATTGTCAGAGCTGTAACGACAGTCTTCTTCCTAACCACCGCAGCCCAGCTTACTGCCTCCTTCGAGCCCAATAGGAGCCAAGAAAGGAATCGGGAAGTTAGCAGGAATAAAGAAGAAACACACATGGAAACTTGATGAGCAATCTGCACCATCTCTCCAAGAAATGATACTTTGAGGAGTTGTTCCAAACTCCACTTAGACCCTTAGCGTGGGTCTCCATGCCAAATTCCCTCCTTCACAGCAAACTATTTCTGTGTACAGGGTATTATTCAAAGCAGCTAAAAAGAACAGCCCCAGCTGTCATAGGCATAGCAGGGAGACACCCACCTCTGAGAGCATCACTAAACCAACCTAAAATAAACCAGCCTGCATTCTAACATTACTTCTCCCTGTTTCTTAGCTCTGTACAAAAGAATTAAGCTTCCCAAAGCAGTTAAGAATAATACTATCTGCGAGAGAAGAGACTTGCTCTTAACCACAGAGGTACTACGAAAGCAGAACTTGCACTTAGTACTCTCCATTAATACTGGAGATGCAGTCTGAGGCTTCTCTCAAAGAAGTTCTTCCCTCGTGCTGAGGAGAACAAGGAGCTGTGTGCAGTCATTCTGCTCTAAACTGCATCAGAAGCATGAAGTTTTCTTCATCCTTTTACCATATGTAGGAGAATCCTTCAGCCAGACAGCAACCAAGTATGATTCCGAAGGACACTGCTAATTGTTGGTCACCATTAACCACCATGAGAAACAGCTACATGGATGTATTTTTATGGTTGTGCCACTTGTTACCATGGATATTTGCATTGCTAAAAAGCCATGAGCTGAGGAGATGCCAACATGGAGCACTGTGCCTACAACTGACTCAGCTTTTTGAGCAGAACTTGAAGCAGGAAGGCCGGGAATTGGGTATGTGAGGGCCAGCTTCTACTGCAGGATGGCACTCACCTAGAGTAATGAAGGCATGAGCTCTGACCACAGAAGGCATGGCTGATCCTCTGAACTGGGACAGCGGTTGAGAAGCTGGGATTTCCTCACCATCTGGAGGACTAACCACTAGGGAAGAACAGGTCAGGAATGAGAACATGCTCTTCTGGTAAACACTGTTGTCTGTAAGCCCAACACTACAGGCAGCAAGGAGAGAGCCTCACATTTGTCCTCGCTGACAGGAGCGGCCAGAATGGACTGAATCAACAGGAAGACACGTTTCTCCACTTTGGCTGGACAGAGCTGTGCAGCCTCCCCCAGGAGGTAGAGGTGTCTCACCTACAGAGATAAAGCACCACTGCAGTCAAAAGGCAATGCCTGAGCTGCAAATGAAGTCAGCAGGACTCTGTTGCTACCTCTCCAAAACCAACTTTCAATAACATTGAAATCCACCTCAAAAGCAACCTGTGTTTCACACTTATCTCCCAAACAGCTCATAAGTATGAGTGGAAGAGCAAAGAAAACCCATGTCATTTTATTACAAATACATGGGACATTGTACCCTTAAAGCAAGTGTTGATGTATAAAACTGTTGGATGCTCACAAATACCAGATCCCAGTGTGTACACCCAAGCACACACCAGGATCTTCCTGTGGAACAGTTATTGGAGTCTCAACTACACCTCCAGCCTTCGAGCAGTCTGTGAAGGGGAACCAAACGTACCAAGAGATCTTCCTGCAGGTGCTTTGCTCCATCCTTTTTGAGGACTATATTCGAGATGTAGCTTTCACAGTTGGATACTAAATCTCCACACACCTGGTTGAGCAGCTCCTGTTCCATAATTAAACAAAATTAATTGGGCACTTGATTAATTAAGCAAAATGGAGCTGGAATATCTGTCCATACATGAAAATCTTATCTGAAAGCACTTACATGCTTTTAATAATCTAGGTGCTATTGAAATCAATCAGACAGGGCCTTAGAGCTTTCAAATTCCTCCTACACATCAAAGGATGTGTGCAAGTGTCCAAACATCTTGGAGAATCTGGCTTTTACTGATCTACAGGCCTAAGTTTACTTCATTATAGAAATAACACAGATTTGAAAAGGATTTAAGTGACTGTTTCATGTACATCCAACACATTTGGGGTTACCTGTGTGAATTTTCACAGGCTGCTTGGAAACTGCAGCTCTATTCAAATGAAAACACAATGCAAATAGCTGTCATCAATATTGAAAGAGATATAGAACACAAAGAGAGAACAGTAGCAAGAGAGAACTGCACTAGTTTTAGCTTCTTTGAGACTGCTCAGGCTGAGATGTCTATTTTACCTTCTCATTACAGGAGTGAAACAAGCTATGGTATGAAACAGGGGCACTAAAAATGAGCAACTGATGTGTTACCAACTCTCTGTTTGGTCCCATGAAAGAGGTCTAGAAAATATGTGTATGTACAGCAGCTCTGGTATAGAATACTCAGAGCTTATAGCATACGCCTGCAGCTTCAAACTGGAGTAAGCCTGAGAAGTAGCTGATTTCAAAAGGCACAGCCATAGGTCTCCTATTTCTGTCAGCTCTGACAGAAGGCAAATGCAAGGTATTTCAGGTGGTGGTGCTGAGAAATCCTTCTCAAGAAAGGACTATTTCTCACAAGCCCATCCTTATAGGATGCTCTCCAGCACAACTGCAGTAAAGCAGGTAAAAGCCAAGCAGGACAGACTTGAGCTGCTGGAGTCAGTTCCCCTTTGTTAAGAGAGCCTAGACTGGAGACAGAGAGAGCGCTCCAAAGTGTGAAACAAGCTATTTTAGAAGCTATCTTTTCAGTCACACCTGTGCCTCCTCCAGCACATCTGTGTAGGCACGGCAGAGCTTCTGCAGAGTCTCCACAGCTGGGCTAATCACCTCCAAGGGACACCGAGGATCCCTCAGCCACCACTTGAGATGATCTGAAAACAACAGAAACAGAAACAGAGCATTTCCTAAGCTTCCCAAGTGATGGAGAAGACCTAACTGAAGATGGGAGGCATGAACCCTGCCTTCCCCACTGCAGTTTCTCAAGGCCACTCACCAATCAGCCTCTCACAAGTGCTTTTAGGGAGGTGCTTTGCGACATGACCCATGACACACAGCATATGTCCTGTAGTATCAGCGCTTATGTTCTGCTGCCTGAAAAAGAGCAGAGCAGACAAGCTCACATTAAGGAACACCACCAAACCACAGCAGAAAGATCCTTTCATCTGGGTATGCATTATTAAGGCAGCCCTGTCAAACCAAATGAAAACTCAAAAAGCTTTAGGTAAGAGCTGGTTACTGCACAAACTATAGGCCGTTGCTTGCCTCCCATTGCAGAACAGATTGCCTGAATCAAGGACTGATATCTAAGCAGCAATCTGCCTGGGGAAGGACAGAACGTGCTCACTTGCTTTGTTCCCTCCTCTTCACCCCCATCTCTTTCAGTACAGAATGGAGCTCAAAGCACACATATACCTGCTGACACTGTCCCAGGATTCAATGATCTTGGAGTAATCCAGCTTGGGGGAAGAACGTGCCACCTTAGCAAGCAGCATCCAGGCTGGTACAGCATGCTCTGTTTCCACATGAGACAGGATGTTATTAATGAAGGTGGAGTTGAACTTATTCTGTCTGGACCACACAAGAAAAGCTTTGTTCAAGTAACGGCTGCAGGGGAGAAAGAAGAGAAATAAGTTAAAGGAGAGAACAAACACTTGGTCTTAGGCACTGGCAGGAAAATCCAGCATCCCTATCCAGGATACACTGGGCAATGCAAAAAAGCTGCTACTGCTTGGCATTCCCATGACTTGCAATACAGGGGGATATCTACCACTTATTCACTAGCAGTATTTTCAGTCTTTCAGCTCATTGTCCTGATGCCCTGGCACACAAGCATGGAGGTAGTGCTCCGTGTCAGTAAGATGCAAGGTCCAACTGATATCATGACACATCAAGAAAACATCATTTCAGCAATCTGTAACAGACTTTCTAGTAGCTGTTGTTGAATAGCCATGGATGGGACAAGTTACACTCATGTTAAGGCATCAAAACTTGCTCATTTTCATCTTTAACACCAGTTATCTACTTCACGTGGAAAGAGTTCTGAGCTCTACCAAGCTGCAAGATATTCTAAGGCACCATGACTGTGCAAACCATGTTAGAAAATAGCCCAAATGAGAACATTGCCAGTGTCACAGATGGGCAAGGCAGCCCCACCAGCATCTCCTTTTCTATTTCTGAGCAATTATGCCCTGTTGACTAATAAACACACAGCTGCCTTTAACCAATGTTGTGTCCTTGTCATACTGTGTGTCATGCCAGTTCTGCTGTTTCTTCCCACAGCATTCTACAAAAGGCAGAATAATTCTATTTGTCATAAGACAAGTAACATATTGTACATCAGAATTAATACAGGGCGATGTTCTCTTTTCTTTATATATATCCCCTCTTCTGTCGTCACAACACCTCCATCTGACTTAAATAGTCATGCTGCTAGCAACACATCAAGAACAGCACGCACCGCTCCTGTGTGTGAACACTGGGGTGCAAGGACAGAGCACAGGTAATGAGAGCAGCAAGGGGAAACACTTGACACAAAGGAAGACTGCACTTTTCTCACCAGCTTGTCTGTGCTGGGAAAGTTGCACATCCTAATGGGATTCCAAGTAACAGTACTGGATTTTGGACCTGAATGCTGACATTGTAAAGGCAATAGAAGCACCCGAGGCATCGAACAAAGGGAAAAGCCAACAGAGCTCACGGTGAGGGGAAAAATGCACTTACTTGAGCTCCTGATTGTCTGAAGCCAGGAGGGTGAGGAGATCCCATGCCAGCACCTGATTCTTATCATCGCTCCTGAATTTATCATAACGTTTTATATGTTGCAACAAGAGCTGATCAAGGCAATCCAAGGCCTTTTCTTGGACAGAACTCTCCGAGTCCATCACAACAGGCACCACTCCATTTAACCAGGCCTTCTGCACTACAGCATTATTGTGCTGAGACTGAGAGAAACACAATGTTGTGTTAGAAACATCTTTAAATCATTAAAGGATCTAAGATCAGCAAAGGCCTAGGAGCCTCCAGATTCAGATCGGTAAGGGAATTGTTGTAAATGCCAGCATACTGCTCAACTAGCAATAGGATAAGAGAACTTGTACCTCCTTGACACCATGAGGCATATGATCATAGCTGGTGCTTCTGCTGAAGTACTGTAACACTTTGGTTTGAAACCCTATAAATAGTCCTCACAGTATCACAATAAAGCTGCACAGCAGATGATCTAACACTAAAAAACCAGCTTTGCTTAATATAAACCCTGGGCTCCAAGTTACTAACCCATTGTGAATAAATAGAAAATCAAAATATTGCAGTGCTATCATCTCCACATTGCATTTCAGTGGAGTGATTCACATTTTCTTTCAAACTGGAGAAGGCCAGCCACATAAACATTTTCTCCATGACACAGAGATCAACACCCAGGGAAAAGAAATGTTTCCAACAGTTGGAAGCACCCTGCAGCAATCACAAGTATGTGTAAGAATGAATCACAACTTCCGAGTCAAAAGGTAACAAAAAATACTAAGACACAGTCATAGGATGAAATTCACTGAATGAACAACTGACACAGACCAGATTTGTCTGTTGTCTCCTTCTTTTGACTCACATTTCGCTCATCTGTGTAAGATCACTCACCAGGAGGAGCTCTGTTATAGACTGCAAGGCCTGCTTACGGACAGAGACAGCGGGGTCCCGGCAGTGGTCCTGAAGGATGCACAAATCCTCTGCAGTGCAAGGGATCACTTGGTGCTTCAGGATGCTCATGAAAACCTGGGAGTTGGGAATACAGGCCATGTGCATCAAGTAGCCAATCAAAAATACAATCCAACCCTAGCAACTTGAACCAGACATGAATTTCCCTCAGCCAGAGCCAGGCATCACATTCACAATTTATGGGTAGTGGGTGCAGAGACGCAGAATGAAACAAAACGCATCTTTTCAGTCATTCTGCTCTTGAAACAGCATTTGGATAGAGCAAATGTCACTATTTCCCCCTGAAAATAACAGATCTTTGTATGAACCATGTTTGTTACCTGGGAAGCTCGAATCAGGGGGAAGAGCTGGGGTGCAGAGGACTAACAGAGGAAGGTGGTTTATAAAAGGATGAGATCTTTGCTGAAGCACATCTCTTTAAAAGCTAATGATTTCATTAAATAAAGGGAGCAACAAGCAAAGCATCCCTCAAAAAGACCCAATCTCTTTCATAACAAGGTCAAAACAAACTAAGCAGCTAATCTGCTTCAGTTTCCAAGGAAGTCACTTAATTGAAATGCCTGTTGACATTTGCAAAGAGCCTCTCTTCTAAATGAGGGGCTAAGAGAAGCCAGCAAGAGTCCTAGAACAATCTCCCACCATCATGCTTGCATTATTTACTGATCAGGAGCTAGGAAACAAGATCTTTCCAAGGCCTGGAGGCACTGTGCAGGAAGCTACAGGGTAAAGCTGCAGAGTTCCCTACAGTACTATGGCCTCATCATTTTTGGGAGTGTTGCGGGTAATCAAGCAGGAGCCATCCCACCTGCAGAGCGGATTTCCTCACGTTGGTTTTCTCATCTCCAGCTCTCCGTCTCAGCATGGCCATGACTTCTTTTCCTATCCAAAACCACGACAAGAAGAAGTGAGCCATTTAGCAGCACTGCCATGCTGCGCAAGGAGGAGCACAGCTCCCAACTCAACTAAGCAATTTGTTGCCGGAGACTTTCAGGTCTGAACCCAAGGCAGGTTAATAGACTTGTAAGCAGAGAGCTTTGAATGCCTACAACCTTTTGTAAGTTACGCCTCAGAGCTCCACACAGGATAAAGCATTAATGTATGAACTGCTGTGTTTCCTAGAGTGGAAATGACTCCATTTATTAGCCGAATGAACTCCTCGAGGCTGCAGAAGGCAGCTGCAAAGAACCCAAGAGAAGGAAACCAGAACATCAAATTAGGCCTCAGATTTCACTTTCCATAGTCACAGTCATACTTATTTCTGGATGTTCTCAGGAAAAATACATAATGGAGTTTATTAAATGCCACAAAAATGAACACACAGAGCCACGAACAATTGTTTAGCACCTTTAAATCATTCAAATGAGCTAGCGACAAGCTGGCAACCCTGACTGATGCATTTGACTATTGCTTTTAAGGTTTCTATTTAATGCTGTTTGTTAGATTTCTTACAGCATCAAGGAAGATTTGCCCAAGATATGGCAAATTTGGGTGTCTGTGACAAGAGATCCCCATGGAGGTTCACTCTGTTGCCATTAAGAAATAGGATTAATCAAAAGCAGTTGGAAAAGGGACTTCAATCTTAACAGGAAGTTAACTGCAATCACAGGTTCCTCCCAGAAAAAGAACCTTTTTAGCACCAGATTTTGCCATTAAAACACACCTTCTCTTGTGAAGGGGACCAAATGTGTGAAACCAATCACATATTGCCAGCTGACACTGATTTGACTCCCAGTGCCTTAAGAAGGAGGAAAACCAACCCCAGAACAACCCACCAAAGAAACAGAGGAGCTGAGAATTACCAAGGGAGCACCAACGTTTGCATGCTGTAACTCCTCAGCACCCTGCAGATTCCCCCCCCCCTTCTTATCTCTGCCCTTGTGCAATCAGCACGTTCTGACTGTCCTCAACCAAGATTTATTCCACTTCTCCAATATGAGCTCTTTGGTCTCCACAGAAGTGCAAGATTAGCCCAAGCATAAGCCAAACACAAGTGTGTGCCAGACAGCTTTGCTAATGCATCTTGACTGACTCGGAGGGCCTGTATTCCAGCTATCCTCTTGAGCCCAAGACAGCCCTTTCTAATCCAATCCTTTCCTGAAGTTGTTGTGCCACGTGCCAAATATATGCTCAGCTGGGTATTGGATACAAAGCCAAGCATCCTCTGCCACAAGAAGCCTGCAACTACACAGGGAATACACAATACCTTAAGTGGCCTGGAGGACTTTTCTATCTGAGAGAGCAGATTAATGACATTTATCAGGGCAACGTTTTAAAGGAAAGCTGTCAATGGAAAGGACTGGAGCCTGACTCATGGAGATAGGGAGAGAGATCCCATGTGAAGCACAGCATGAGGCGCGTAACAAAGCCACAAATGCAGGATGTGAACCAAGCCGCCTGCTGAATTGTTCAAGGGAGGTGAGCAGCAAGAACTCAGAGCAGAGATACTGGCACAGGCCTAAAGGTTAGGAAGAAAAGCTTTTAGACTGAAGAGGGAAAGAAAGAAGAGATTCAAAGAGCCACAAAAGATGATTTCATGCTACCAACACATTAGAACCAGCTGCTTGCCGTTGTGCATCGGTCCACCTCACACTTGGCTTTCAACTCCAGCCAGTTCCTGATGCTGCAGAGAAGTGAATTCTTCCCCACTTAAGTCCTACTCAAAGGTGATGTGGTTTACATGGCAAAAATATATTAGTTCTTTTGGCACTGAAGCAAAAGATGTAATTACCCTTATATTTATGGAGTTCCAAGTAATATACCCCATCCTTCCTGGAAAGGATACGTTACAGGCTTTTCCACAAGAGTTACCACTACATTCACATAAACCAACATCAGGATTTCAAGATTACATGAATTTGTCAGACTTGAGTGGAAACAGGATTTCTTTATAGCTGCCACTTCCACCCCCTTCATCACCCAGAAGTGGGTTTTTAGCAGCTCTACAGAAAACCCTCTGCTCTCTTTGAGAAATGGACAGTGAATACACTTCAGAAGGCCTAATTTCAGTGAAGGCTTTGAAAAATCACCTGAAAAGGCAAGTGTGATTTTGACATACCATCAAGCCCAGCAGCGTTGCTGTTGTCTGTCAACTCAATGGTTTTGAACATGGGCAAGGTCTTCAGTGGATGGCTGGACACAGCTGGAAGGAAAATTCAGGGTTTAAGAGCTCAAAAGGCAGATGCTCACCCAGCAAGATGCTTCACTGTTACACAATGAGCCTCATGCATGGCCTAGGCTTTACAGGCATGCATATGCACAGAATGTGGCATGCCAAAAAAAGCCAAAGACTTACTAGAAGAGAATAGCTCTGTACCTTCTGCACTGCCCGTCAAACTCGCAGCGTCTGTGCTTGCTTCCAAGACTGTGAGGCCGAAAAGAAAGCAAACAAAAGAAATAAATGAAGTCTTTTAATTCCAGATGTTCTGTCCTTCCAAATTGTTTTCAGGCAACTCATCTAACTGTAGGATGCCCCAGGCATATCTCTGAATTGGGACATCTGGCCTTTCCCACACCTGAGGGAGTTCAGAATGCCAGTGAAGAGCACACAACTTCACAGGAGCAAAAGGCAACTCAAGAATCAAGCAACTCTCAGGCAAGAACAAACATTTTTTTAGTGAGCAATTTCAGTCATCTGCAAATATCTTTCAAAGGTATCTCATATGGAGGCATCTATTTAGAACTGGCTCGTGAGAATGAATCCCTTCCAAATATAAGGCTTCATGAGTAACAAGACTCATTTCTTACTTCTCATCACGACAAATACGCAAGGATGAGCAGATTTCAGTTCCTGACCACCAGCTCTCTTATCTCCCAGTAGTTATTCCCTAAAGTTCAAGAAATACTCCCCCTATCTGATCCATTAATACTTACAGCTTTGTAATAAGTCCTGGATGCTCTCCAAGGTAGTAGCAGCTTTCATTTCAAGACACTGGGCAAAGCTGCTTAAAGCTTTGCTACGGACCACGGGTGCTTTGTCCGAGCAGCGCCCAAACACCATCACCTGTACTAAAAACTTATGCTTCAGAAACTTCTGCTGGTCCAGGGACAGGGAGGTGTCCACGGTCCTCTCTGGCACATCCAACAAAGCTAAGGCTACATCGAGAGCGAACACCCTGTAGGCAATCTGTTGGGAAGAAAAAGCACATTGTTAATGTAAGCAAAGCCACAGGAGTGCTCTACTCAGTGCCTTTAGGTAGCAGTAGCAACAGCAAGGCTGTTCAGAACCCTTCAACTTCAACCTGCTGCTGCATCCGAAGCCTGGAGCATCAAGATGTACTTACTTTAGTGTTGTGGGAGTATTTGTAAAGCCAGGCGATGAAGTCAGCAAACTCTACATTAGGGAATTTGCTCAGCAGAGTCACCAGGGCCTGTGCAGCGTATGTGCGATAATCAGCCTTGTCTGGGACCTGAAAAACAAGGGCAACGGCATGGTGTGGCATTTCCACACTCTCCCCCAGGGAAAGGTGGAGCTTGGATTAAATCCAGAGGGAGTATTTCTACCTGACTGTCCACAGATGGGTACCTAGGCCAAGAGCTCTCAGCATAGAATAGTTTGGATTGGAAGGGACCTTAAAGACCATCTAATTCCAACCCCCCTGTATTAACAGGGACTGAATCCCAACAAATCCCAGCCCCCAAGAACCTTTCTAATCATGTGGGCACCAGTGAGTATCCAGGCTCACTTTTGCTCTCTGACATGATTAAATTAATGTAAATCACATATTTGAACAGGATGGGTTAAGAGTTGCCCTTCACCAGCTAGCTCAGATGATAGTCTTGTATTAGAATCAAGCTTCTTTACTAATCTTTTGGGAGGGGAAAATGAAACAGCACATTTTGGAAAGGTCACAGTGGGGAACAAGCACTTGGAAATGAGTGGGACAGAGCTCACCCTCAGCATTCCCATAAGCTGTTTTAAGACCCATTTCCTAATTCTTAGATACTGCCACCCATCAGTTCTTCAGCTCCAGAGGTAACAAAGCTCAGCGTACCTTGGTGCAGATATGTTGCAGTAATATCCGAAGAACTGGAAAAGCAACTTCTTTCAGCTCATCCACTACAGAGCTGCACAAAGGAAAAGCAGATGTTAATAAGACTCGGTTTAGGAGACAGCAAAAATGAAGTAAATTCCTTTTGGAATGCATTTCAGAAGTCAAGGAGTACAAGAAGATATGGGCATGGAAGACCTACTGTCTGCATTAACCTGGCTTGCAGGTAGAAACCAGGAAAAGCCTCTTTGTTTTCAGTCTACTCACTAGATGTTGTCTGGGGACCTATGCCCAAACTATGCTTTGCAACCACATAGATCCCCAGTAAACACAGGCAAAACCCCTCTTTAAGCAGGAGAATGCAAAGAGCTAAGGAGACATGAGCTCCATCGTCATCTTCCCTTCCAAATACTTTGTAGTAAACCACAAGAGCTGAAAAGCTGACACAAAGCAAAACAGAGAAAGGGATGCCTTCTACTCAGTGCCACGTCTCTGTCAAACAGCACCTCTGCCAGCAAGTTCAGTAAATTCACATTACAGACATTTTAATTAAGCCTCATTTGCACAACCAGCTTCAAAGCCAGTGCCAGTTCTTGTCATCCCTTTATCAAGCAAACAGTAAAGCAAGGGCACGCCAGAAGAAAGAGCAGACCTACCCAGGGAGGGTAGTGCCAGAGCTCTGTACTTCACCTGATAAATTTAATAGCCTGATTCCTGGCACTGATCACAGCTGATGTGATGGCAAGGACTGCAAATCTGGAGCCTGCACCACCTTCCAGCATCAGAATGACACTGAGGAGCTGCTGGAAGACACAGCGGAGAACCTGGAAAGAAAAGGTTATTCTCAGGTTCAGCTCAGCAGCAACCAGAGCCCATGGATATAGCATTCTGGCCAGGTTTATGGAAGAATTCCAAACCAAACAAGCCTACATCCAAATGACAGAACCTGCAAAACATGACTCCCAGAAGAGTAACTCAAAGAGGATCCCTTCATTAATACACCACATCTTTCCCAGCTGGGATGTTCTCATTCCAGTTCAGCAAGGCATGGTTCCGAGATTCTCAACCTTCACCATGCACATGGTATCAAGCTGCTGGGCTCTGGGCTCTGCTCATGTCTAAGGGCTTCCTGAAAACATCAACAGATATCCCCCTCCCCAAAGCAGTGGACTTGAGTGCGTCAGAAATGTTTGGGATCTGAGGAAATGCACTGGTGTGCACACACAAGAAGTGTTTTGGAGCTTCCTCCCTGCCATACTTTTGGGATCACAGCATGCCTTGTTATCCTGGCACACTCTGAGCAGTCAAACAGGAGAGGCAGGGACGTCCTGACTAGACAGACACTAACTCCTGGCTTGCTAGCTCAGAGCTAGTTCAGATGGGATTAGAAAGACCCACAAACACAGCAGCACAGTCACACCCAAAGCTCAAAAGCCCCATCCACAGGAGCAGCACAGGTTAAGCGAGATGACACAGTGTGCTTGACAACAAAATAAGATCTGCAGACACATTCCTGATGGAATGGGATGTGCCAGATGACAGTGTTCTCTGCATCAGAATCAGCCCTGCTCACCAGCATCTGCACATAACACTGACATCATGCTTTGCTGCTGCACAACCCAGCACCGCAGCATGGTACAAGCAGTGCTACAGCTCCACCTAGCAGGAAACAAAAGCATTCCAGCAAATGCAGGAACCTGGAATTCTCTTTAACAAACAGAGATCTCTATCCTCTGCTCTCGATTCACCTGCCACAAGAATCACTAGAGCACAGAACTCAAAGCTCACAAGACACATCATTATACAAGTCAAGGAATAAGGGCTGGGATGGAAGACAGCATCTCATCTCTTACCCAGCAAACACATGCACAAAGAGTAAAACTAACTGGAGAAGTAGAACACATGCAAGCCCAAATGACGTGCAGAGAAGGAAACAAACCACAGCAGGGAGGATTTTAAAGATTTTGCCTAACTTTTACCTTATCTTCTGTACCATGTAGAGGGGAGCACAGTAACCGCACCCCGTAGTAGGCCAGCTCAGAGATGTACTTGGCCTTGTCAACATTCCTAAGAGAAAGGAGGCAAAGAGATGTCATCATCTCTCATCAGAGAAGCGTTTACTACAATTACTACAACTAAATCAGCTCACTGACTGGAACATATTCAATATTCACTAGGTGTTGTATCCTGTTAGCTGGGGGAACACGTTTTAATTATCTTTAGTGAAAGGAAACCCTGATTTCATTGTCACAACAACAGGTTAACACCAACAGAATCCCCCAAGCATCCAGAATTCTTTACTCACATTGCTGATGAGAACTTGAACTCCTGTACCACTGGCTCAAAGTTTGTCACTTCAATAAAGACCTGCAAGGGAAGAAAGCCAAGCTTAGCTCATTCACAAGCGGGGAAGATGTGCAGGTCTGCTGGGGGTCAGACCCTGCAGAACTCAAGTCTGTATTTCAAACCACAGCACTTCCCTTGAAGCAGGACATGAGCAGACCCAAAGCCCAGCAGCTCCATACCATGTGTATGGTGAGGGTTGAGCACCTTGGAACGAAACACAATCTGCTGAGCGTGACAGACATGGAGCAGGCATCCCGCTCAGAGAGAATCCCAGGCTGTTTTGGGTTGGAAAGGACCTTAAAGCTCATCCAGTTCCAACCCCTGCCACAGGCAGGGACACCTTCCACTAGAGCAGCTTGCTCCAAGCCCCTGTGTCCAACCTGGCCTTGAACACTGCCAGGGATGGGGCAGCCACAGCTTCTCTGGGCACCCTGTGCCAGCGCCTCAGCACCCTCACAGGGAAGAGCTTCTGCCTAAGAGCTCATCTCAATCTGCCCTCTGGCAGGTTAAAGCCATTCCCTACAGGCCCTTGTCCAAAGCCCCTCTCCAGGTTTCCTGTAGTTGAATCCCATTACCTGCAGGCAGTTTTGCACACACTGAGGTTTTTCTTTGAGGGGGAACTTAGGTAGCAGCCTCAAGATGTTTTTGAGCAGAAAGAAGACTGCATTGCGAACTTGAAGGAGGTCATCTGTTGAGAAGTAAACATTTTCATCATTTTCTTCCTCCTTCTCCTCTTCCTCTTGGATCTCTTCCATCTATATTGGTAGAAAAGAGAAACAACACCATCCTGCCCCACATCACTGGTGGGTCTCTTCTGCACATTTCGGTTTTCAGGCTACATCCTACATGATTTCCCATCCCAAATGTGGAATCTTTTCTTTCAGATGAACCAACACACTTAATGGAAGGGGACAAAAAACCCCAACCAACCAAAAACCAGACAGGAAGATGAAAGTTGGGTACAAAACCAGAAAGTGCCAACATAGCCTATTCCTGTTTTGAAGGACAAAGTCCATCAGACTGAATACTAACTTGAACCCTCTTGAGGAAGCTGATACGAATTAGTTTCTCCCTCTGCTACTGAGCTTCCTAACAATATGCCACACACAAATCATTAGATTTCTGAAATTCCTACTAGGTAGAGGACCAAGAGCACAGCTGAAGTGCTGAATGAAAGGGTACGGATGGAAAAAAGGGTGGAAAAGAGGAAGAGCATCACACTGCCCTCAAGATGAAATAGACTGCCAACAACTTGCTTGTTAATAGTGATTTATATCTGAAGAGATTATACAAACATCTTACATGGGAGGGGCCATTCCTGCGTGGTTTGCCTTTCTTTCTGTTTCTCCCTGCAGTGGTCTGAGAGCTTTGAGTGTGCATCTTCTTCCTCTTCCTGGCCAGATCTGGTTCCTGAGGCCAGCATTTTGTCAGGGCATAAAGGCACTTATCAAACATCACTTGGTGCAACAGCTGGTTAACTATACTGCCTGCCCAGGAGAGACAACATCAGCATCTTCCACACAAAATACAGACAGCATCAAATCATCTGGCCAGCTCCCTGCTTGCTTTGACAGCCAGAAAACTGACTGCTAGAACACTCCCACTGCTGATTATTTTACACAAAAACTATTGTTTCACAAATGAGCTTGTCCAAAAGCTCCACACAGTGAAATCCTCTCTAGTTATAGAGCAGGAACAGGAATAAGCTTCTGCCTTCACTGTGTGTTACTGTCTAAGCAGAGGGATACATGATTTCAGCTCTGTGTAGCATCCAGACTCCTCAGCCCACCTTGTCACAGAGCTACTAAGATGCACAGCAGCACAGGCCTGAGCTGACACCTTCAAGCTACTTTATGACCAGTGACCAAGCTGCTGTCAGGCTGATCACTCAAACCATGCCTGGGTTTGATCCCCAAGGATTTCAGGAAGATCAAGCAGACAGCTCTAAAGCCATCACTTGCTCCACCTGGAATCCTTCTAAACGAAAGCTGATTTATCCTGAATGATGCTTTATCCTACAATTAAGAGTAGGACCCATTGCTCACCTGGGATTTCCAGCAACAAGAAGTACAACCCAGCTGCATGGAGAGCAAAAACCCTCTTCTGTGCATTAGCTTGCCTGTGCTGGCCCGCTTGGACAAAGTGATGTAACACAGCCACTAGAGCAGTAGGAGAGAAGTTCTCTTCAGCACATATGGTCCAGATGTTCTGAGGTGAAATACACAGGTAAGAGTGAGAAATACCACCATAGCATAACTCTGCACTAGTGTTACTGTTCAATTTTTAACACATCCCACTGCAAACAACCCCCTATTTAAAGACATGTTTTAATAATTATGCTATAAATATATAATAATCATAGAACTATGGAATGGTTTGTGTTGGAAAGGACCTTAAGGCTCATCCAGTTCCAACCCCTGGCATTGTCAGAGACACCTTCCACTAGAGCAGCTTGCTACAAGCCTGTGTCCAACCTGGCCTTGAACACTGCCAGGGATGGGGCAGCCACAGCTTCTCTGGGCACCCTGTGCCAGCGCCTCAGCACCCTCACAGGGAAGAGCTTCTGCCTAAGAGCTCATCTCAGTCTCCCCTCTGGCAGGTTCAAGCCATTCCCCTTGGCCTGTTCCTACAGGCCCTTGTCCAAAGCCCCTCTCCAGGTCTCCTGCAGCCCCTTTAGGCACTGGGGCTGCTCTAAGGTCTCCCCTTAAGGAGCTTTCTCTTGTCCAGGCCGACCCAGCCCAGCTCTCTCAGCCTGGCTCCAGAGCAGAGCTGCTCCAGCCATCACAGCATCTCCATGGCCTCCTCTGCACTCTCTCCAACATCCCTCTTGTGCTGTTGCCCCAGAGCTGGATCAGGACTGCAGGGGGGTCTCCCCAGAGCACAGCAGAGGGATAAGATCCCCTCCCTGAGCTGCTGCTCATGCTCTGGGGGTGCAGATCTGAGCTGAAGTGCACACTGGAGCTGGGTCATGAGGAGCTTCTCCTCCTCAGGGCTGCTCCATCCTACCTCCCCCAGCCTGTGTTTGGGCTGGGGGATTGTCCTGACCCAGGGGCAGGAATTTACAGTTGAACTTCAAGTGTGAAAACACTTTCACAATTATGCTGTGGTATATAATACTATATAGAGTCTACATGATGTTATACTATATATGATCTGGTATTTCTTACCCATGGGAATACCTTCCCTCCAAAGCATTCCAGCACATGTGACAAGGATTACTTAGGGCTGCCTTAGAGCATTTTACACGTTTCCAGGTGGGACAGCCCTGAATACCTGCACAGCACCAGGGCCCACCTCCATGGTGTCAGTATCATCCTCACCTCCTTCTGGTTCTCATCAGCAAACCACAGCAGGGCCTGGTGAAGACAGGTGAAGACATCAAGTCCATCGTTGGTGATCTCCTCTACAATGCTGGGATCCAGGGGCTCGGTCTCAGTGAAATCCAGATCCCAGACTGCGTCCACCCAAACTAAGGGGAAATAAAAGGCGGGGGGGTGGGGGTGGGGGGTGGTGTATAAGCACCGTATGTGCATAGCAACTCCAGCTCCCCACAGGAGACCTTGGCAGCTCTCATGCACCTCAGAGGCCCTCGCAGCCCCCCTCAGAGGCCCTCGCAGCCCCCCCCAGAGGCCCTCGCAGCCCCCCCCAGAGGCCCTCGCAGCCCCCCCCAGAGGCCCTCGCAGCCCCCTCAGAGGCCCTCGCAGCCCCCCTCAGAGGCCCTCGCAGCCCCCCTCAGAGGCCCTCGCAGCCCCCCTCAGAGGCCCTCGCAGACCCCCTCAGAGGCCCTCGCAGACCCCCTCAGAGGCCCTCGCAGCCCCCTCAGAGGCCCTCGCAGACCCCCTCAGAGGCCCTCGCAGACCCCCCCAGAACGGTCCCGGTCCCACACCTGATCCGACCTCCTGCAGCCTGCACCGAGCCAGCGCCTGCACCAACTCCGCGGCCGCCATCACCGTCCCGCCGTCCACCGCCGCCCGGCTTCGAACCAGCCAATGGCGTGCGGCAGCCTCTCCCCCTCAGCCAATCAGCGCCGCGCTCAGCGCGCCTGCGCCCGGCTCCCGGTGAGGGGCGCCGTGGTGCGGGCGGCGCATGCGCGGTGCGCGGCGCCTGGGCCGGCGGTGAGGCGGGGGCCGCGCTCCCGGTGAGGGCTGAGGGGCCGCGGGGCCGCGCCCGCCCCGGGCTCCCTCCAGCGGCGCCCGGGTCCCGCCGCCCGTGTCCGTGCCGCATTGCGGGCCCCTTCCGCCCTCCAGACCCTCTCCGCTCCTCTCACCCTCGGGGCCAGGCCGGGCCGTCCCTCCCCCCCCCCCCGCCCCATCCGCCGGTGCAATGAGCTTCTTCGGGTTCGGGCAGAGCGTGGAGCTGGAGCTGGTGCTGAGCGACGGCGAGAGCCGGCGGCGGGTGGAGCACAAGACGGAGGAAGGGAAGAAGGAGAAGTATTTCCTCTTCTACGACGGGGAGACCGTGTCCGGGCGGGTGGTGCTCACCCTGAAGCACCCCAACAAGCGGCTGGAGCACCAGGGCATCAAAGTGGAGTTCATCGGGCAGATCGGTGAGGCCCCGCTGAGCCGCGCTCCCTTTCCCCTCACCTCCGTAGCACGGGTCCTGGGCATGCTGCTGGGCCTTGGGGTGTGGAGGTGGGGCTGTGCTCCTGCCCACCGGCGGATCCCTATGGCCGCACGCAGGCAGTCCATCCTCTGCTGGAGGTGGGTACCCTGGTGAAGGGAGGGAGCTCCAGCCTTTTTCCAGGTCATTGTTCCCTATTTCCTCGTCCTATTTTCCAGCCTCTGCTCGGGCACTGATTGCAGCTCGCAGATGCATGTGTTTTGGAAGGGGGTGGTGCCTGCTTTACCTCCTGCAGGTGCAGGGCTGAGCCTGCACGTCCCAGTAATGCGATTCTCCAGAATGGCTCTGCTGTTGGCATTGCTTGGGTGTCTGTCCACCCACTTTGGGAAGCAAAATAAGGGTGGTCAGTTGGGTGGGTTTTGCCCATCCATCCCAGGGGCTTCTGCAACCTCTGTTCCTCACTATTTGACCCGTGTGAATGAGCTTTCTTATGGTGGGAGTCTGAGATGAGATGAGCTCTTAGGCAGAAGCTCTTCCCTGTGAGGGTGCTGAGGCGCTGGCACAGGGTGCCCAGAGAAGCTGTGCCTGCCCCATCCCTGGCAGTGTTCAAGGCCAGGTTGGACACAGGGGCTTGGAGCAACCTGGCCCAATGGAAGCTGTCCCTGCCCTTGGAACTGGGTGAGCTTTCAGGTCTCTTCCACCCCAAACCAGGCTGGAATTCTTGATGCCTTCTCTTCAGCATGGCTCATTCCATTTTGACTCTGTTTCTCGAGTGCATGTCTGTGTGCCCCTGCATGGTTGGTTGGGTGGCTTCAAGTTGTTCAAAACTCGTGGTTATCCATGTGTGTAACCAATGCAGATTGAACGTTTCCTGCTCTCTCAGAGGAAGGGTGGCTGCCACACCCACCCTGGATCCCAGTGGAGATGTCCATGTTTCATCCCTGCACCCCAAAATAAGTTCAGGATCTTGGAATCATCATCTCACCTTTTAGGCACTGGAGCTGCTCTAAGGTCTCCCCTTCAGGAGCCTTCTCTTCTCCAGGCTGACCCAGCCCAGCTCTCTCAGCCTGGCTCCAGAGCAGAGCAGCTTCAGCCCTCGCAGCACCTCCATGGCCTCCTCTGCACTCTCTCCAGCAGCTCCACGTCCCTCTTGTGCTGGTATTCCTGGTGATGCAGCTGCATTTGGTGTCTGTAGCACTTTGACCCCCAGAACCACTGTGTGAGCTGTGGGCCTGCAGCCTCTGCATTGCAAATCATGTGCTGTAGGCAAGTGAGCTGGAGGTTTCCCCACCCAACCCTGATGCTGGTGTTGGATGATTTTGCTGGCCTCACTTGTGCTTAATGCTGCTTTTTGGAAGGGAAGGGGAGGTCCGGTAGGAGAGCCTGCAAACAACAGGGTGTAGCTAAGCCTGTTCCTCAGGAGGGAGCCCATTTGTTGATGATTGTCAGTGGAAATTAAGCATGAACTTCACTTCCTGCTCTATTCTCTGCTTTGTGCTGCCTCACCTGCTTCTCATTGCCCATTTTGGAAGATTTCTGAGCCTCACCTGGTTAGAATAAGGGCTCTGAAGTCACATTATCACCCCAGCAGGTATGGTAGGAGGTGCTGTGGCCACACACAAGCCCTTTCTTTTTGCCCATCAGGCAACTTTATTCAAGAGCTGAACTGTGTACCACCTTAATCCTTTCCATCTCAAACCAGCCTGCCTTATATTCCAGCTTCCCATTGTCACAAGGTCAGTATCCACACCATACATAGAGGTAGGGAGACAGAGGTGTAGTGGGAAGAACGGGTGCTCCAGACCAGGGTCCAGGCTGTGAACACTGTCCTGTGTGGCCACTGGTGAGCACAGAACCCATTTAACATTTCATTTTGCAGTGTCCTGAGCATGGTTTTGTTTAACCTGGAAACCCTGTAGCCCTGAAAACCTGCAATTACAACTTATACCTGTTTGGCATCCTAATGTCTTCTGAAGTGTGAGAAACACCAATCCTTCCTCCACTTAAGGCTGCAAAGTGCCAGCCCGGGCCCCTCCAAGGCAGCACTGACATTTGCCTCCCCTTGCTTTAAGTTCAGCCTTTGCTTTTTGCATTGTGTGGCGGGATAATCTGTCCCTCCTGTCACGTTAGCAAGCACTTCCCTCCCTGTGGACCTGTATTCAATGCAGAGAGCTGCTTTATTTATGTCACCTGCCTGCCCAGCCTTGATGGCACTCACTGTTTAGCTTAAGTGAGGGGTGTCTTAGTGCCAATACTTCCATTATGGAGACAGGGTGAGCAGAGGGGTGTATGAAGCAGAAATCATAAGCTGGAGTCTTGCTGTGCATCTCAAGGAGTGGGGAAGTGAGTCTCACAACTGTTCCTGACCACTACTAATCCTTCTTAGAAGTCTTCTCTGCACAGTTTAGTGCTGACAGTGAGCTTGGGCATGTGACTGTCTGATGACTTGGGGGTTTGTTTCTTCATCTCACCTTATCAGGCCGGCAAAGGCTTTAGCTTTTGGAAGGCCTGTGTGGGTGTCTGGTAGGAACAGTGCTCACACAGCCTTGGGAAGGGCAGGTTTCCTTGATGCTCAGCTGTAATACCCAGCTGTTAATGCAAATTGCAGCGCTTTATGTTTCTGTGGCTTTGTCCTAAAGGAGAAGAGCACTTGTGAAAGGGCATTAAGTGAGGAGACCTGCAGTTGTTTCTTGCATGCCCAAGAAGGTTGTGGGGAAACTGAAGCAATGGGCTGGTGTTGGTTACCTGAGCTGGTTTGAGCAGTGCTCTTCTCTCATCAGTGTTCATGTGTTATCCAGGGACTGGTGGAGCACCTGACTCAACCTCCTCCCCACACACTTGGCAGTCATGCACTGAGTGCTGGCTTACTGCAGGATTGGTGACAGTCTCCACTGTTATTCCCTGGTGGGAATCAAGACCACTCAAACTCTTTGTCGTGAAAGGATAAGCAGGAACAGCAGGAAGCCTCCTAGTCCTTGATTTTGCTCGGTCACTTTGCTGTTCCAGAGAAGCAGTGGTGGCGTTTTCCTCTCCTTACAGTGGCAATGCCTTTTCCCTGGAATATTGCAGGAGCCACTGGCCCCTCTTCTCAGCCAGTCTTAATTAATACTGACAGGAGGTGACCCACGTCCCTGAGGCAAGGTGAGCTCCTGATTTGGAGCTGGTGAGGCTGTACAGACCTCTTCCTGCTGCAGGGCCTGTGACATCTCCTGCCTTTCTTGCTTTTGCGGGATGGAGCAGCACAGCTTACCCTGCCCTTCTGTCTTCCCAGAGCTCTACTATGACCGAGGGAACCACCACGAGTTCGTGTCCCTGGTGAAGGACCTGGCCCGCCCTGGTGAATTCACTCAGTCACAGACGTTTGACTTCGAGTTCACCCACGTGGAAAAGCCTTACGAGTCCTACACGGGGCAGAACGTGAAGCTACGGTGAGTCCCCTCCTCATGCTGAGCCCAGGCCCTGGCTCTGTGCAGTGTGCAGGTGCTGGTGTTCACTGCATCCCTTCCCACACATCCTTACAAGCTTGGAATGTCATTCCCAGTGGATTTGGTGGGGCTGAGTTGTCTTGGAGGGCTCTGCTTTTATCAGCATGTATTTCACATTGAGGAGCTCCAGTTGACTGGAAATCCAGTCGCTGGCCCTTGAAGGGAGGTTGGAAAGTTGGGACCTGCAAGAAGAGGTGTGTCTCTGGAGACCAGCGTGATCTCATCTCTTGCAAAAGTGGTTTTACCATGTGCAAGCTGTTACTTGGATCTCCACCATGATACTCGGGCAGCTGAGGCTCACAAATGCATGGAAGCTTAGGGAAGCCTTTTCCATTAGAAAATTCCCTTCTGTCTTTTCCAACCCGGGGTATTGGCTGCTCCAGAAGCCAGGATACCTGTGAGACTGCTTGGCTAGTCCAGTGCAACCCATTCAGCCCCACATCCCTCCCTGCTTGTCCCTGTTGCTTCCCGTGCCCCCCCTAACAGGAGGGGACTGGCCTTGCAGGTATTTCCTCCGCGCGACCGTCAGCCGCAGACTGAACGACGTGGTGAAGGAGATGGACATAGTTGTGCACACCCTGAGCACCTACCCGGAGCTCAACTCCTCCATCAAGATGGAGGTGGGGATTGAGGATTGCCTACACATTGAGTTTGAGTACAACAAGTCCAAGTAAGTGTCTCGGGAGCAGGCAGTGGCTGTGAGGAGCCATCTGCTGCAGGGGACAGCTTGGGTTAGAAGCCTGAGGCACGTGTGTGATCCTCAAAGGCAGTCTTGTGTTCACGTGCTCCAGCAAGGCAGGTTGGATCCTGCTGAGGATCTGGGGGTTCCTCACCCTGCCCCATAGATGTGGGGGATCACATCTCTGTGATCAAGGCGTGGGAGGCTGTGGCTTCCCTGAGCTTGGAGCACAGCAGAGTGAGGCTGCTGCAGTAACTTCGTGTTCCCTATATTATCCTTGGCAAGATCAGTGTTTCCAAGTGTCTTCCAAGTATCAAGTCTGCTCTTTACCAGTCAGTGCGGCTGAAGTGGGACATTAATTCAGGCAGAGGAGTTGGGAACAGCTCTTTTTAAGCTAGTTTTGATGCACCTTTCCCAGCTGATGCTGGCAGACCTCCCTCTGGTGTAATACTGGGGTTACTTTTAATTGACCTAAAAGATTGGATTTGGAGGCTTTGGTGTCACGGTGCAGATACTGATTGTGGTGCTTTCTCCCTTCACATGCTAGGTATCATTTAAAAGATGTGATTGTTGGCAAGATCTACTTCCTGCTGGTGCGAATCAAGATCAAGCACATGGAGATAGATATCATCAAGAGAGAAACAACAGGGACCGGCCCCAACGTCTATCATGAGAATGACACAATAGCCAAATACGAGATCATGGATGGGGCACCTGTGAGAGGTGAGAAGGCAGATGAACCCTTTGGAATTCCTCTTCTTAGGAGTCTCTTGGGATGGGAACAGGAGTCCTGCAGTATCTTCAGCTGGATCTGTGTGCTCCTGTTTCACTGGTGGGCTCACAGCAGTTTCCAGAGGTGGTTAAATATGATCCCCTTCCTTCTCTGATCTGATGAGGAGGAACTGAGGCATAATGAGTTGCAATGACTTAAGTCTTGTGCTGAAGCAGTGGAATAGATGTAAATTCGCTGCTGGCATGGGCCACCAACTGGCATTGCTGCAGCTTGGAGCAGAAAGATGATGTTCTAGCTCCGTGCCAGTCTCCTGTGCCACATTCTCCTCTGCCAGAGAAAATGGCACCTTACTCATTTCTTCCTGCAGTGCTGTCTTGAAGGTCACAGCGAGTCCCATGCTCTTAGAAGTGGAGGTGGAGTAGCTGTCAGCAAGGGCAGAATCTGGCTATGGGTTTCTGAAGGGCGTCGAGATCTTCTTGCTCATCTTACCCCACTTGTGGAGGTGGTCACGATGTTTGTGGCCTAGTGAGGTGTTTTGCTGATGCTCTCCTAGTTCACAGCTGTGCATTCTGCCTGTGCTGATGGTTCTGTGCACTTCGCAGGGGAGTCCATTCCCATCAGGCTCTTCCTGGCTGGCTATGAGCTGACTCCAACCATGAGGGACATCAATAAGAAGTTCTCGGTGCGTTATTACCTCAACCTGGTGCTGATCGATGAGGAAGAGAGGCGCTACTTCAAACAGCAGGTGAGGAGCAGAGCTGGGTTTCTTCTCGGACCTGGGGACTGTCACTTGGGATCCAGTGTTAGAAGCACCTTCTGGGAATTTGGGATTCCCATGGGGAGAATCATGTTCTTGACTGAATAGCCATAAGGATATTCCATATACCACTACCCATATACCAATGAGAGAGTGCAAAGAGTGGTCCACGTGGGTCAGATGTGCGCGTAGCAGGTGCCTAACTGGGATTTCTTGTCCACTGTTGCCCCATGGTGGAGCTTCTCACCTTACCCATTCCAATGTGGTAGCCCATGGCGGTAGCCCATGGCTGCCCTAGATGTCCAGTGGGTTGCCTCTGTGTGCTCAGACCCTGGGGAGGAGCGCTCTACCCAAACATACCAAGGCTGCAAATAACCTCATGCACACATGCGGTGGAAGATGCCAGCATTGGCTGAGCTCTCACTGCTTGCCTGGCTCAGCCTTTGGGCCTGGCTGGGGCCAGGAGGAGGCCCCACAAGCCCTGACCAGGCCTGCTGGCTGTGTTACTGCAGGAGGTGGTGCTCTGGCGGAAAGGAGACATCGTGAGGAAGAGCATGTCCCACCAGGCAGCCATCGCTTCCCAGCGGTTTGAGGGGACCTCCTCGCACCCCGAGGCCAAGACCCCCAACCAGCCTGCAGAGAACAACGGCCGGCAGTGAGGGGCCACGCAGAGGATGCTGCTGTGGAGCCAGAGGGACAGCAGCAGCAGGAGGAGGAGGACAAAACACTAGAGAGACTTTGTGAAAACAAATACCCGTTTTTGACTTAATTCCTTTCTTCAAAGGACTCGCAGGGTGGGAAGGGATGGGAGGGCAGAGCGAGCTGCAGCACTGGTGCTGCGGAGCTGAAGGTGCCTCAGTGCTTCCCAGTCAACGACATTCCTCTGGGATTGGCTGCTTTGAGGCGTGTGCCCCGAGGCTGCAGCGCTGCCTGATCTCCTCTCTGCCCCGAGACCCTTTTGGTGTGGCAGCGGGGAGGGAGAGAGCAAGTGAAGGCCACATCTGCTGCTGCGTCCCAGCGGGGTGGAGGTTGCTCTGGGGCTGTGCAGGATGGATGTTGTCTTGCCTTTCTGAAACCTTCACGAGGGAAAAGGACACAGGGATTAGCTGGAAGGTAGAGGAGGGACTCGGACTGAGGTGTGACCTTCTTGAAGTGCTGAGTGTTATCCCCTTGCTGTCTCCCCTTCCTTTCCATGCTAGATTCCTTGTCACAAACAGCTGTATCATGTCACTGACTCAGCCACACTGAGCACGCTGCAGTGGCCTTGCCGTGGAGCTCCTGTGTGTCGTGGCAAGGAGGAGCTGTGCCTGGCAGGAGGGAGCGAGGCATGAGAGTGCAGGAGGAGGTGGCACAGGTTGGGCAGAGCTGTGAAGGTGCCAGTGCTGTTGAGTGGGCAACAGGAGGGGGCAGAAGGCTCCTGGCCAAGAGCAGTGCCTTCCTAGTGTTGTCCCAGCACCTGCCTGAGTGCCCCTCTCTGGCTGCTGCTGCAGAGCAGCCTGGAGAGCTCTCAAGGATGCTTTTGGGGTGTGAGACATCAATGGGGTCTCTCTTGGGAGTGGACTTACGGTGCACACGCTGTCCTGCTCATTCCTGTGTCCTTGTGGCAGAGCAGTCTGTAGTAGGGACAGACAGGGCAGTATAGAAACACGTGTGTACGGTTGTTTGCTTCCTTGAGCCTGTGGGATGAGGGTTAGGAATTACAGAAAGTGGATGAGATGGTTTTAAGAAGCTTATGGCTTGTGTGTGCTGCAAGATGAAGCCAAGCAGCAACTGGAAGGATGGTGGAGCTCTGTGTTTCCAGAGGCACATTCCTAAGGTCTGAGCTTGAAGGTCTGAGGGTCATGCTGTGAACTGAGAACCTGAATGTGGGCTTTTCCTTCCCTGAATTAAGCTTTTCCTAGTCTTCAGCTAAGTGAAATCATGAGAACATTCCCAGAAGGGAGTCATTCCTCCATTAACAATTAGATGTGGCTTTGTAGACTTGATGGAGTCTGGAGAATATCCACCCTGATTAGCTGCCCTTTGAGGATGCAGGGGGCTAGACCTCCTCCCAGATGGAGAGAGAGAAGCCTGCAGGAAATGCTGGGATGTGAGCTCTCTTGAGTGGGATTTGCCTGGATTTCCCTGTGAGTTGGTGGCTCACTAGGGTATCTTCTGCTTTGTTTAGTGGAGCAGTGCTGGTGGAGGGAGCGGGGCCTGGGTGGGAAGGGGAGCATTTTATGTACTAAGACAGCTACTGTATTCCAGTGATAAATGTGTGTTTCTGCTTGCCAAAGTAAGTTATCTTTTACTCACCACGTGCAAGGCTGTGGTTGTCAGTGGAGCTGGACAGATCACGCTGTTGTAGAGGACACTACTGAGCTCGTCCCTGCCCGATGCTGTGTCTCACCATGTGCTGCTCTCATCTGAAGATGTGGCTTGCTTTCTGCCCATGAGAGGGCTGTGCCGTGGGCTGGAGCTGGGTGTTCCTGGCGTCAGACAACTGCCCTGTGGCAGGGCAGAGGGTGGGGACCTGCTGCAGGCCCCGGTGGCAATGGAATCTGGATTTACTCCTTACTCTCCCTCTCTGTGTAGGGGGAACCTGTGCTGTGGCAATACAATCTTGTAGGGACAAGTGAAGCTCCCAGTGGGAGCCTCTGGGGATAGCAGACTATCCTTCCATGGCTTAGCTGAGCACAGCAGTACCCTAACACCCCCCTCTAGCTTCCCCTCGGCTCCCATCCCACCTGGAATTCCCATCCTTGCCTATTCCTCTTGCTTGTAGGCCACATGGTATCAAAGAAACCCCGTGGATGAAGGTGTCTCTGCATTCCAGGAGTGTTTTGTTTACTGGCTGAACAGCAGCAGTACTGGATGTGGGATAACAAGGCACAGTTGGGAGAGTTCTGTTCACCAACTGCTCACCACTTAGGGAGGGTTGACTTGGAGAAGGTGCATGAGTCGTTTGGGTTGATTTTTCCCTCCTCTGTGCCCCTCTCCCGTGTCCCTACTTGTGGACCCAGAATGTAGAAACGATTCCCATTTTTTCCTTCATCTAATGGACCATTCAACCTGTTGCCCACTAGGCCCTGTGTTTGTCTGGGGTGGAGCAGAAGTGCTGAGCCTCTTCAGAGAGAAGCAGAAGCATAAGGTCACTGCAGGTAGGAGAGAAGAGCATTTCCTTAGTGTGTAAGGGGCAGACAGCACTGGAGCAGTGGTGGCCCCTGAGGGTTCTGTTCAGCCTTTGGCTCATTCCCTCTTGCCCAGGCAGGCTGGAGCAGGGGCAGTGTGCAAGTACTCCAGCCAAGCAGTGCAACCTGTGATTAAGCCTCTGCTGTGTTTACATGTTTCTTAATTCGTTGTCTTTTCAATGGCTGTATTTTCCAACTTGGGTTTTTTTTTTTGTCTCTCCAATTAAAAAGAGCCAGCCCTGGCTGTCAATGCTGTGCACGACCTGGTCTGCTGTGGTTCATGGTGCCTGCCTCTGGCCTTGGGTTCTTTATGGTTTGAAGCCATTTTCCCCTAGTGCTGTGCAGTGCAGCCCTCCAGGAGCAGTCTGTCCTTTGGTAGCTTTGTCAGTCCTTGCTCTTCCTTTAGAAGCTTTGCTGATGAACCCTTATAGCTTAAAACGAGCAAGGTAGCTCTATTATCTTCCACTTCCCTGATAACCAGAGCTTAAATAACGTGAGGAGTCTGGTACCTACAGGAAGTTAACTGATGTGCTTTGCAGCAAGCAAGCTGGATGCATGTTTATATGTTCTTGTTCTAGTGATACCTTCCTGCAGAGAAATGTGCCTCTGCAGCACACAGAACCATACTGGCTCCTGTAGTAGATCCCCAAGGAGGATGTTTGGTCCCTGAGGAGCTAAACTGCAGATTTCCCAGCTATTACAAAGGAGAAGCTGCAGTGGATTCTCAAAAGCTTTATTTAAAAAGAAGCAAGTAACAGTGTGTCAGGAGAAGGGATGTGGAGCTGTGGATCATGAGCAGGCACATTTTGTTGCTGGGGTTGAGCAAGGGAACTTGGGAATTGGGCTGGTTTAGAAGGAGGCATCAGTGGCAAGGTACAAACTGTGCTGCTGGTAGGTTCTTAATGTGGCTTCTCCTCTTCCAGGCTCAAGACGAAATCAAACTCCTCTGCGTTGGAAAGGTAAGGGAGGAACAGCTGTAATTGGGACTTACAGGCAGTCGGAGTGAGGGCTGCCTCCGCAGGGAATAGCACCAGGAGTGCAGAGAAGAAGGTTCCTACCTTGTGTCAGTGGCTGGATGGAGAGCCGTTGTCTTGTGAAGAGCATCATGTTCTTGAGGGGGCCTCCATCTGTTTTGTGTGCCAGGTGGTGAGCCTTGATCTCGGAGAGCGGGATGAACCGCTTGGTCATCCGCACAAACTGCACATCCACCTGGGAAGTGAGGGGCAGCAGAGGAGGATAAAGCCTCCAGGCATCACATAAGATACTGGTGGAGGGGGATAAAGATCTTAAACTGAAGCAAATGCCACCTTATAATGGTGTGGAAGCTTTTCCTTGCTTAAGGCTAAAAGAACTTTGGGCTGCTCCTGGCAGATGATGTGCTTACAGCACTGTGAGCACTGGGCACTAGCAGCACACATCCATGCTGGCATGGGCAATACAGAAGGAAGCTGTGGGATGTAGCCAGCCTGTGAACAGTCACTTCCCTGTCATTTAGCGTGCCTCAGAACTACAGCTTGCTTTGTGCTAGGCTGAGAGTGGTACTTAAAGATGTTCTCTTTGCTAACCCAGAATCCTGCTGTGCGTGGATGTTAGTCTGCATCCAACATTCAAAGACTTAGGGAGATAGATTTGGCAGCCTTCTGGAAGAAATAGGGGAAAAGGCAGAGAAACTATCAGGATTGACCTTCTTGAGAGAGAACAGGGTAGCTAGGCCAGGCCAGAAGCTTAAGGAGACACACAGTACGATGCAAAGAGGCTTCTGCCTCCACTCAGCTTGCACACAGAGCTTGAAGCAGCTGTATTTAGTTTACTACATTACCATGGACCATTTGGGGTTCTCTTTTCTGCTGGAGGAATCGTAGTGAGGATTCTTCTGATCAAACTGTGTGTGATCAGGGTAAGCCTCCTTTACGATCTGAAGCAGAAAGGGAGAAGAACATGAGACATCAGTTCAAAGCTATTGTCAGCAAAGGCTATGAAATGCCCTTGAGCAAGCTGTGACTAGAGAGAAGGACTAATCCTGATGCACAAGCCAGCCTGGCTTTCCCTGCGCTCCATTCTCACAGGGAAGTCCATTTCCTTCCTTTCCATCTCTTGGGTCAAAGCACTGCAGAGCAGGACGGTTGTCAGTGAAGCCCCATCACCTCTTTGGAGTGCAATGCAGAGGAGCGCACCCAACAGAGGAAAACTGGGTAGAGGATGAGAGACTTTGTGGTGAGTTCTCCTCCTGCAGAAGCTGCTCTGTGCCCGAGGTTTTATTACTGACTAGAACTGAGTCAGATTTTGATCAGTGTGGAGCAAGCCCTGGCTGGAAGCACCCTGACATGCCAGCAGGAGAATAATTTAGTCCCACTTCTCCGGGGAGAAGTGCTTGTGTCAGCCCTGCTGTCACATGTACCCTTGAGCCTTGATGTCCCAGGCTCACCTCCTGCTCCCACTGGACAGCTTTTGCCCTCCTTTGGTGCAGAGACAGAAGCAGGGCTAAGGAGCTGTTGGATAACCCATTCCCTGCCCCAAAACACAGGGCAAGGAAGAGGCACTCACCTTGACAATGCCGACAATGCCAGGCTCTTTACAGTTACTGTGGTAGAAGAAGGCCTGCTGCCCCAGCTTCATGGCTCTCAGGAAGTTCCTTGCCTGTCAGGTGTAAAGAAGAGACTTTGAGCTCTTTGCATCAAGGGTTTCACTACAAGCAGCAGGAACAAGAGCTAACAAGAGTGCATGTGAAATAAAACCCAGGCTAAAGACAAGCTCCTGATGGTTAGAAAGCATGTGGGAACCCAGCAGTTCAGCAGAGCTGATCACGTATGGGGGCAAGCATGTACAGTAGTGGAAGCACACGTGGATTTTGTCTGCAGCGAGGCCTGGAAGAGAAAGCTGATGTCTGCTGACAGTTTAAGGACAGACTTGCAAGAGGTTGCCAGGGGGAATAAGGGCTGCTCAAAGCAAAAGGAAAACTGGATGATGTAACAGAGCATTGCCCAACCTTTGAACCTCAAAAGCAAATCCTTTTTCCAGGCAAAAGAATAGGTTACCCATTTTCCCAGTGCTACTGCAGTGCCTTCCCCTGTCGTGTGCTCCGTACCTGGTAGTTTCTTACTCCATCCCAAAAGGTGGTCTGGTTGGGCTGAGCTTTCAAGTCCTCAATGCTGAACTGCCAAATGCAACGAAAAAACAGGGGTTTGCAGGGAGACAAACGGGGTTTGAGAAGTAAAGACACAACAGCGTTCATCCCGATTGCCTGAGCCTGTAACTCAGCGCTCTGGGGATGGCAGTGACACTGCTGCTGTACCCTGCTGAGGAAGGGGGGTGCAGGTGCTTACTTTCACATCCACTCCCTTCTCCAGCCTGCTCTCTGGTTCTGATTTCAGCAGCCAGTGGCAGTACGTGATCTTGCTTTCCTCCCCACCGGAGTCAGACTCCTTTGCCTTCTTCCAGTTCTTCCACCCCGACTTGGAACTCCCAGCTGGAGCTTTTGTGGACTTCTCCTCTTCCTCCTTATCCGAAGCCTCCTCCTCGGTTTTGGCAATTTTAGCATCAGGCTCTTTTTTATCTTTAAAAGAGACAACAAAACATTCAGATAAACCCCATTTTGTTCCCAACAGGAGTGACGAAAGGCTAAGATGATGCTTATTTGCTGGAGTTTATTAAGCAGAGGAGTGCCACAGATGAGCCAACTGGGCACTTTGTTCACCTTCTGCTTTAAACACCACAGAAGAGTGCCTCAGGTGCCCGGTTCTTGCTCTTTGGGGTTTTGTCTGTGCAGACACCAGTGTCCTGCTGCTCCACTGGGCACACGCAGGTGAAAGCTCTTTGTAAATGGGCGTGAATTGTGTTTCTTAACCACCTGGCGTTGTGAATGCACCACTGTCCTCATCTACAGCCTGGTCTCGGTCACCCCTGGCTGCTCAGCCCGTTTGCACGGAGGAAATGCTGTCTGAAACCCGCGCGGGTTAAGATGACTGTCTGCAGTTTCACTACAGCTTGAGACCTCAAGAGACTTAGTGAGGATGCCAGCACAGACCTGCTACTGCCGCTTTGTCTCTCTTCCTGCTTGGCCAAGGCATCTCCGCTCTCTTGGAACGATCTTCTCTCCGCTGGGAAGCTGCCGTTGAAGGAGGGAAGAGGGAGCAGCGCTCAGGTAAGCTGAGGAGAGCAGCGGCAGGGCAGTAGAAGCCGCGCCGTGAGTGGAAGAGTGAGCGGTTTCCTTCCCCGGGCCCAGCCGTTTCCTCTATCAGTGCTAAGGCTGGCACTGCCTGAGGACCACACCCGCGGTGCCGAAGGCAGGACCCGCGCTGATGGACACCAGCAGCAGGGCAGCTTCGCCCCACGCTGATGGAGGAGAGGCCCCGGGGTGCTCGTCCCGAGCGCGGCCCCCCCCCGGCCCTGCCCTGCCCTGCAAGCGGCGCAAGGCGAGGGGGAGCCTCCCACCCGGGGCTCTGCCTCGACTTGTTACTCGCTGCTTACCGCCCGCAATCCCCCTTGGGCAAGGGCTGGCGCGTCCAACCGCTGCCCCTTGGCACTGACCCGGCTCCGGCGGCATCAACTTTTCCACCTCCCGTGCCAAGCGCTCCCTTCCCTCCTTGCCCCCCCCCGGCTGCCCCTCACCGGTTCCTCTCCTCCTGCTGCTGCCGGGCGCGGTCCAGCTGGCACCGTTACGCGGACGGAGGCGGCAGAGCCCTCGGGCTCGCCCCCTTCCCGGAACCAGCGCGCAGGCGGGAGGCGCCGGGGGCCGGACTACAGCTCCCAGCCTGCACCCGAGAGCAGCCTGCGGTCCGGCCGCGCCATGGCCTGGTGCGGAGCCCCCCGAGCGGCTCGGCTGCTGCTGCCTCTGCCCCTGGCATCGCTGCGGTGCGCGGCGGGACGGCGCCGCATCGCCTCCTGCATTGACCGTGAGCAGCGGAACGGGAGGGGATGGGGACCCCCCGGGACCCGGCGCAGGGCGGTGCGGGCCGGGAGAGCCCAAGCGCTGCTTCCCCTTCCGCGGTACCTGGGGTGTATCCTGAGGATCGGCTGCGGGTCGGCGTGGCTCGGAAAGGGAGGCAGAAGGGGCGGCTCGTAGCCCTGATGCTGAGCGGGGGCTCTGGTTACTGGGGCCCAGCTGCTCTCCTCCTACGGGATTCCTGAGCGCTGCCCAGATGCATTGCTGCCGGGTGTCCCAGCGTGTGGGACTGGAGCTGCGGCATCCCTGGGAGAGGAACCAACGAATCGGTGTTGGGTGAAGCAGGATGCAGGCTCTAACTAAAGCTATAGAGGGCTGCTTTATTCTTAGCTCGCTTCTCGACTTCCTTGCAGTCCCAGTCCTTGGGACACTTGGGTGCTGTTTGACACTCGGTTTTCCTGCAGCAGACACGGTTTCTGATCTCTCTTCCCTAGCATCTGCTGGGCTCACTGAGCAGCAGAAGGAATTCCAGAGCGTTGCCCTAGATTTTGCTGCCAAGGAGATGGCTCCTCACATGGCTGAGTGGGATGAGAAGGTACCGCAGCCCCAGCAGGGTTGTACCGCTCTGCTTTCTGTCCCTTAGGACATGATGGGTCTTGGGACTCCCTAGAGGGGTGGTCCTGCAGTAGCTCCTCGGTGCTGTCACATCGTCTGTAGGGCTTGGCTTTGAAGCTGCTGCTGCAGCTGGGGTGGAAAGCCATCAGGAAGACCTTGAAGCTTCCCTGGCCAGGCTGTTCAACCACCTGAGACCTGGGTTTACTCCTGAAGATGGTCTCTATCTGCCTAAGTAGAGACAAACCATTCTGCAACCCGCCCAGTTAACGCCAGCTCTGGAGGAGTTTGGGTCTGGCCTTGCTGTACCAAAAGAGTTTGAATGCTGAGATTGAATTCATCCTGGTTACTGTGCTCCCTCTGCCTGTCCCATAGGAAATCTTCCCTGTGGACACCATGCGGAAGGCAGGCCAGCTGGGATTTGGTGGGATCTATGTGAAACCAGACGTCGGTGGCTCTGGATTGTCACGACTTGATACCTCCATAATCTTTGAAGCGCTCTCAACGGGGTGTACCAGCACCACTGCTTATATGAGCATCCACAAGTGAGTTGTTCCGTGGGCTGGATGCAGCTCCCTTGGCGCTGCTTCGTAGTTCATGTTGGGACCCTGAGCAAACCCATCCCTGTGAGGATCTCTTAGTGGTTGTGAACAAACAGGCTTCTAAAGGAGATGCCACCAGGAACTGATTCTGCCTTTGTGGCGTGCAGGATAGGATTAAGTGCTGGCTGTGCAGGCCTCCTGTAATGCTGCTCCTTCTCTGCTGCTCCAGCATGTGTGTTTGGATGATCGACACCTTTGGCAGCGAGGAGCAGAGGCGCCGGTTCTGCCCATCCCTCTGCAGCATGGAACAGTTTGCTTCTTACTGCCTGACCGAGCCAGGTGAGCATCCTCATCGGCTCCTTCCCAGGCTCCCAGCGCAGCCGAGCTGGACTTGAGCCTTCCAAGCAGCAGGGAAGTTTCTTCCTGTGCTTACCTGGGCAGTCACCGGGATGTTGGGAAGGGGCAGGTTGGGGTGGGGGGGAGGTTCAGGCTCTGGACTTGCTTCACTGGCTGCTTCCTTACCTCTTGAGCAGGAAGCGGGAGTGATGCAGCTTCCCTGCTGACCTCAGCTCAGAGGAAAGGGGACTCCTACGTCCTGAATGGCACCAAGGTACCTCCTTGCTCCTAAAGCTGCTGGATGCAGTGCATGCACAGGGTTTCATCTTTTCCATTTCCTGCTATCTCATCTCTGTATTCTCTGCAGAGCATTCACCAGAGCTGGTCCCTGAACACCTTCTGGGGTCTTCACAGCTGCAGGCTCTGGGCTAGCACACGACAGGGACCCCTTTCTCGTGCCTTTCTGCAGGCCTTCATCAGCGGAGGCGGGGACACGGATGTCTACCTGGTGATGTGTCGCACGGGAGGCCCAGGCCCCAAGGGCATCTCCTGCCTGTTGCTGGAGAAGGGAACACCAGGGCTCAGCTTTGGGAAGAAAGAGAAGAAGGTACGAGGCTTGGGGCTTGCTTCCTGGGTGCTTGAGGGAAGCGCAGGATAACGATGAGGGACCTCTTCTGGGATGGTACCAGAATCCCACCTGGACCGTTCTTCCCAAGCCAGGCCCAGCTTAGGTGAAGTTTGCCCTTTGTGAAGGGAAGGGTTTTAATGTCAGAAGCATCACGGACCGTTGGATCTGTGCCTCTTCTCAAATAGATCATTCCTGTTTCCACACTGAGGCCAGACCACATAGCCTGGGGGTGCTCTGCAGCAGCTTGGCAAGGAGACCGAGAGGCTGAGAGCAGTTCTGTGCTGGGAGCCGGAGCTGTGCTGCTCCTCGGGCAGGCTGAGGGCACTCTGCTCTTCCCCAGGTGGGCTGGAATTCCCAGCCAACTCGAGCTGTGATCTTTGAGGACTGCGTGGTTCCCATCAGCAACCGGCTGGGAGCCGAAGGGCAGGGCTTCAGCATCGCCATGAAGGGCCTCAATGGAGGCAGGATAAACATAGGTAAGAAAGCCAAGGGAGGAGGAGGAGGAAGGAGGGCAGGATCATCCTGTTCCCTGTCTGCGACTGCTTCCCATTCACTCTGTGTCCCTGCCTTCTCCCACCAGCTTCTTGTTCGTTAGGAGCTGCTCACGCCTCTGTGCTCCTGGCTCAGGAGCATCTCACCGTGCGCAAGCAGTTTGGGGAGCCCCTGGCCAACAACCAGGTACCCCCCATCAGAGCTGGGAGGGGACGAGGCCCAGGTCCCGTCCCCCCCACCTCCCTGAGACGCTGACCTGCTTTCCCCTGTGCAGTACCTGCAGTTCAGGCTGGCAGAGATGGCCACACGCCTGGTGGCAGCGCGGCTGATGGTGCGCAACGCGGCGCGGGCGCTGCAGGAGGAGCGGGAGGACGCGCCGGTGCTGTGCTCCATGGCCAAGCTCTTTGCTACCGATGCGTGCTTTGAGGTGGGCTGCTCGAAGCATCGCTTGGGAGCTTTGCAGCCCCTCCAGGGTGTCAGGAAGCAGCTGGGCACTGTCACGACCCAGCCCCAAGCACGTTCCTTGAGCCAGAAGCCTCATTGCAGGAGCAGGGTGTTCATGGGACTGAGTTCTGCAGCCCGTGGAGGCTTCACAGCTCAGGCTTGCGCTTCCTACACTGCCTTCTAGAGGACCAAAGAGGGGGACAGGACAGGGTAAAAGTCGTGCTGCAGGCTGGGAGGTGTCCCTGCTCATGGCAGGGGGTTGGAACTGGATGATCCTAAGGCCCTTCCCAACCCATTCCGTGATTCCCAGGTAGCAGGTGCTCTTTGATAGGCCACTGTTACCCCAAAACGTCCCTGAAAAGGGGAAGCAAGAAGGGAGGAAAAGGAACAGTTTCTCCCTCTCTGACCAGTAGATGGTGGTGGTGGCGTTTTGCATCGGTAGCACCACAGACATGCAGCAGCATACCCCTTAAAAGTGTTTTCCTTGGTGTTTCTGTGCTATAAATGCATCATTAATGTGAAACAGCACTTGGGTGATGCGCTGGCACTGAGAGCAGCACTGGGAGTGCCTTGCTGCCGCATCACACTTGAAAAGATGGGATTAAGTGACCAGAACAAAGACACCAGGGAGGTTCCTGGGTTCTTACCAAGCTCCTGTCCCTGCCGTGTCCTCCGTGTCCCTTCACTGGTGAGTGTTCTCTCCTCAGATCTGTAACCAGGCTCTGCAGATGCACGGGGGCTATGGCTACCTGAAGGACTACGCCGTGCAGCAGTTTGTGCGAGACGTCAGAGTCCACCAGATCCTGGAAGGTAAAGGGCACTGTTAGGGCCAGGAGAACATCATGTCTCTGACAGGGTCTGCCCTGCTCTGATCTCATTTGGGCCATTCTGTGTGCCCTCCTTTGACATCCCTTCACCCACACCCAAGACATCCTCTTTCCAGTACCAAATGGGTCCACACTCCCTCTATGTTAATAGCGAAAACCCGGATGTTGGTTTATGTCCACTGCTGGTGCTGCATCCTCCCAAAGCCCAAATTGATACAAGCAACAGCATCTGCCACTCTGAATCCTGAGAAATGTGTTGTGTTTTGCCCCAACATGTACTAAATGCCACCTCCATCACTGGGAGGAGCTTTTCTGTGCTTGTGAAACTGCTGATCTGGGGAGAATCCTCTATCTGGAGGAAAATCCTTTGACTGCCTCTCTTCTGCACCCCTCTCCTGCTGCAGGTACCAATGAGGTGATGCGGATGATCGTGGCCAGGAGCCTGCTGCAGGCCTGAAACCAGGAGCTCTTCTCCAGCCTTAAAATGCCATCGTGTGTTACACTCACTCTGTTTCCCTCCCCTGTGCACCGGCTCCATCCCTGGGAGCACGGAGGGGGATCGATATCCCTGTGGAAACAGCCTTTCTGCCTCATACTGCCTGGAAGCACACAGCTGGATGCCCCTCATATGCTGCCACCCTGTGCCTGGCAGAGCTGCTGTGCCGTGGCTCCTATTGTGCAGCCTGAGGATGCCAATCACAGCAGTGAATACGAGCCTCCGTCTCCACATCTCCATCACGGGCTGCTTGCCACACCAGAGAAACCCCAGCCTCTGCTGAGTCAGGACTGAAATGGGAACACCGGGCAGAGGTGCAGCCTTAATCCCATGGGATTTTTGCTCTTTAGGTCAAGGGAGCTATTAGCTCTGCTTTAACACCAGGCCTCTGGGGACATAGGGAACAAGTTACCCACATAACTGCAGCTCTAACCACTTGCAATGGCTTTTTAACTATGAAGCAGGATGCTTCTGGGCTACCTGGAAGCATTCCTTTTTATCCCTGCACCCCTTTCCCAATGGACCGACTGTTTGTTCTCCCTATTCCTACCACGTATTGGTGCTTAACCTAAGCGGTACGAACACTAAGGTACTGCATGGGAACAGTTAACCTGTTGTTCCTAATCGGTACTCCCTGCCCTGCACAGCGTAGGGGGAATAAATCAGTGAGTTCAGGTGTTTCCCCCCTCCCATTTGGAATCAATAAAGCAGCGATGTTGATTTGACTGATAATTCCCTTCTGGGCTATGGCAGGGATTAAACCCGGCTCCTCTTCTCCCAGCCCACGCTTCACCCATGGCAGGGCCGGGAGATGACGGACCCTTACCGCCTGCCTTGGGTCTCACCGAGGAGCGAAGCGCGCTGGCCGGGCTCGGAGCTACCTCCCCGGGTAGCGGCCGGCGGAGGGGCACAGGGACCCGCCTCTCCATACCGCCACCCTTCGCCCCGCCCTGCGGGCGCCCAGCCACCAATCAGAGGCCGCTAAGAGGCAGGCTGAGCCCGCGGCTGACCAATAGCGAGCGAGCAGCGGGCGGAGCGGACCAAGGCGGCGGAGTGAGGAGGGGGGCGCGGCGGCGGGGCCGGGCCGGGAGCGCGGCCGCCATGTGGCCGTGCGGCGGGCGGCGGCAGCGCCGTGTCGGCGGGGTCGCGCTGGTCGCGGTCGTGCTGTGGGTGCTGGTGCGGAGGTGAGAGCAGGGCCGGGAGCGGGAGCGTGGGTTTGGGGTGAAACCGGTGAATTAAGGCAGTGCCGGCGGGAGGTGAATCCATGGGGATGAACCCAAATCCTTCCTTGGGGGGGGGGGGGGGGGGGGAAGGAGCGCGCCCCGCTCCCGTTCGGCAGCGTGGGGACGGTTTGCAGCGTGAGTTGCACGGGTGATAATAAACGCAGCTCCTGCCCGTCAGAAACGGTAACGGTAACGTTGCGCTGATGCTGTCCCGGGGGATGCTGGCGCTCCCGTCAGCGCAGAACGGGAGCGGGGTTCCCGTCAGTGCCGCCGCTGGAGCCGCTCCCGTTGCGTGCACCTCGCTCCAGCCTCTCCCGGGGCCGGCTCTTCCCATCCCGTGCCCGTGCGGTACCCAGGGACCGGCGCTGTGCCCGCGGTGCTGCTGCCGCCGCCTTCTGCTCCGGGGCGTTGTTGCTCGGGGTTGTCGCTTGGATCGCATCCGTTCGGGGGTGATGCTCCTCCCTGGACGAGCCTGTGTCGCGTTGGACTGGTCCATGCCGAGCGGCAGGAGCTCTTCAGTCCCTGGCACGGGGGATGATACGAGGGAAGATGTGGTTATGCCTTGGATAGAACAGAACAGATGTGGTTATTCCTTGGATAGAACAGAACAGATGTGGTTATGCCTTGGATAGAACAGATGCAGTGGAAGGTATCCCTGCCCCTTGGAACTAGGTGAGCCCTAAGGTTCCTTCCAACCCACACCATGACAACGTGGGATTTATTACTCCCGGGATTTATTGCATGTTTATAATGGGTCCTGGAGTTCATAACAGGAAACTACCTGATCCTCGGGGCTATAGACAAGCTTTGGTTAAGTCCTTGTGTAATTAGAAGCAAAGTTCTCTTAGGGCTGGTCTTGGGTTTGTGCCACATCCGTTCCTCACAGAGGACTCTTGCAAGCCAATACCTGGTAAACGGGTGGAAGTCTGCTCCAAAGAGTGCCTGTAAACCAGGGTGTCCATCAGAAGCCGGTGGTTTTCTCCCGCTGGGAATAACCTGTACCAGGATCATTATCCCCACCACGTGCATCTGGGGCTTGGCTGCCTGGCACAGGACCCTGGTTGCCACCGGACAGCAAGTGAAGGCAAATCAAAGCTTTCCCTTCCCCCTGGCCACAGGGAGCATGGAATAAAGAGCTCTGTGTAGAGTTTAGGGGTTAAATGGAGTCTCTTGTCCTTTAGTGTGGGTCTCCGTGCTTCTCACCTCGTTTTGGCTTCATTTTCCTTCTCCTTTGGCTGCTGTGGGTATGTGGGGGAGCAATACCAAGGCTCGATCCCTGCTCATCAGAGAGGACTTGAGCTGGATTTGGGTTTTTTCATTATGGAGGTGAGAAACCCGAACCTGGGAGCTATAAATTGCTCTCCATTGGAAGCACGGAGGTGGGTGCCAGGGGGTGTTGAGGCAGGGAACGCGCCAGCTGGGTTATGGCCAGGGTTAAGTGGATGAAGCGATGGCGTTATCTTTACCTGGCTGTGTGTTTCCTGGGTGCTGTGGGCAGGGGTGAGTTAGGGCTGAGGAAGTGATCGGAAACAAGGGGTTTTCCAGCTTACTCTTGAAGGATTGGAGTCTCCAGACCCCTCTGAGCTTCCCAGCTCTGGCTTGCACCAAGCTAATCGAGACTTCCTTTTGCAGGTATTACCCGTGCCTGCTGCCGGCTGTTTCAGAGCCCTGTGGGAATGCTGTGCTGTACAGGTACCCTGGGCTTCCCAGCCAGCCCCTGCAGTAGGCTTAGTTCTCCTTGCATTGTGTTGAAGGACAGGTACTAGCTGCTGGTTAGCAATCCCTGTAAGCCCCTCTGCTAGTGCCTGCTCTGCACCTAGAGTAGAGAAAGCAGCTGGAGCTTGAGGCATTTCCCTTCCACTCCTGCTTGCTCGAGATGGGAATTCAGCCCTCACATGTGGCTGTGCGGAGGAGCAAGCTGCTGTTGTCCAGCTCTTCTGCGTGTTCAGAGCGGTGGAACTGGGATGATGGAGGCAGTTTGACTGCTTGTTGATGAAATGGTTTCTTGGTTCAGCCATAACCAGCTGCAAGGGGATAGGGAATAGACAGAGCACGCAGGAAGCATCCCGAATGGAGCTGTGGTAGCATGAGGACTCAAGGCGGTAAGTGCCGTGGAACCTGGCATCGCCTTTGCTCCTGTTCTGTTGGCAAACAACATAGTGATGGAAGCGGTGAGAAGCTGGTGCTGGCAGCTGGCTCTGCCTTTCCTGGGATGGATGTAATCCAGGACATGAAGGAAGAAGCTCTCTGTTCCCACTGAGGGCACTTTGCCTTCCGTGCATGGAGTTGGAAGGTGTCAGAGGCCACAAGGTGCTCAGGGTGTCACTACCGAGCTGCAGCTGCTGTTGGAGCAAGGACCTGGGAATCGGCCATCCCGCTGCAAAACAGGGACATCTGACAGGGAATAACTTCGGGAAGTGCTGGAACTGGGGGTGAGGAGCTGCCCTCCTCCTGTTGCCAGTGGGGTGATTCCATGCTCCGGGCCGGAGCGGTGCCACGGTTCAGTTGCAGAGCGTGGCAGAGAGGCTTGGGATGGGAGCTGCTACTGAAAGGAAGGGTAAATGCACATCGTGGGCAGGCTTCCCTCTGCCTATAGCTCTCTATGGCAAAGAGCGTGGCTTGAGGAGCAGTCAGAGCGGACCCTGCCAGGTTAGGGGAGCACGAGCAGCCTCTCGGGTCAGATTTGATCACTGGAGGCCGGGTGCTCTCATCCCTGCCTTTCTCTTCCAGGTTTAACTGGAGCGAACTGGTCCCTCTGCGGTTATGGGGGAGGACCCTGGGCCTGCAGGCAGAGCACTCGCAGTTCCTGCTGGAGGGCATGCCGTTCCGCATCTTTGGAGGCTCCATGCACTACTTCCGAGTGCCCAGGGAATACTGGGAAGATCGAATGCTGAAAATGAAAGCCTGTGGCTTGAACACCCTCACGACGTAAGTGCCCCCCCTCCCTCCCTATGGCTTCCATAGTGGTTGCTGGGATTTGTCCTCCATCCCGGCTGTTTGAAGGGATGCTTGTGCCCAGGGGTGCGCGGGGGGTCTCGGTGTGCTTCACCAATGCAGAGCCCTTTCCCCCCCTGCACTGCCCAGGTACGTGCCATGGAACCTCCATGAACGAGACCGAGGGAAGTTCGACTTCAGTGGGAACCTGGATCTCGGGTACGTGGTGCCTCTTCCAGCTCCGCTCCAGACCCGCTTGGCTCTGCTGGTTGTGGGTGAGGAGGTCGTTTCCAGCCCGTGCCTTGATCAGGCAACGGAGGCTCTCATTCCTTCTGGAGCTCCTTGGAGCTGTCGTCCCAGTCCCAGCCTCAGCAGGCAGTTGCTGTGCTGTGCCACACGGTGACTGGTGCAGGCAGGCACTGATGAAGCTCTCTGCATCCCCAGGGCCTTCCTTTCGCTGGCAGCTAAGAACGGCTTGTGGGTGCTTCTGCGTCCTGGCCCTTACATCTGCTCCGAGTGGGACCTTGGGGGTCTGCCCAGGTAAGTGTGTGCTGCTTCCCTTGGGGGGGTGGAAAAGCCCTTGGGCACACGGCTGAGCCCCCTTCAGAGATGGGGAAGGGTTGGCTGACCCCTAACCGTGCCACCCTCCTGCTGTGTGCTTGGAGAGCTGACTTGAAGACGTGAGCATTGAGGCTCGCCTGGATACTGGATCCCAGTGGAACCGGTTGTTTTCCTCACCGTCAGGGAGTGTGAACCTTAGTGGAGACACTGCAGTGGGGATTGCTGCTTGGAGTCTTCGTTTCTCAAGATGCCTTTGGCATCAGAGGGCTCGAGGTGGAATGGAAGGTGTGTGGGGATGGCTTGTGTGCCCAGAGGCAGCGGTTGGCTCTGCGTGACGGGGAAGTGCCCGTGTTGCCCTGTGCATCTTTATCACTCAGATAAAAGACTGATAAAGAGCAGCAGTGCTGTTCTCGTTTCACAGATAAAGAGCAGTGATTTTGTAACCCCAGTGAGCTGCACGCAGAGTGCAGGAGCTGAGTATTCCAGACCTCTGGCAGCGCTATTAGTTAATGCCTCCTTATGCAGAGACAAGGAAGGTGCAAGCTCGAAGCGTTACAGCGTGGCACTGGTCTGCTCTGAAGCCAATTGCTCTTTCCTCTGTTAAGACCCAACCAACAAACTAAGTCTTGGAAATGAGCAGTAGAAACCACGGGAACAATGCCTGGAGGCGTTGTTTGGGTGATGGTTGGGGTCTGTGCCCTAGGGGATGCAGGATGTTCCAGGGTAACCTTGCGAGTGGTAAGTTTAGCCCTTGAAATCCTCTTGGGAAAGGTATGAAATGAGCTTAGGCCCAAACTGCAGGCCAAAAAGAGGGGGAGAAGTTGGCAATTGCAGCCTGGCCTCACTGGAAGGGGTGATGGGCCCCCCCCGACTCGGGTGTCCATACCTGCACTGTGGCCTTAGCCAAGTTGCCCATTCCTTGAGTGGCCAGGAGACTCTGATGGATTCTGTTTGCTGCCTTTCTCGTAGCTGGCTCCTGCAGGACCCAGAGATGCAGCTGAGGACAACATACAAGGGCTTCACGGAAGCCGTGGATGCTTATTTCGACCGTCTGATGCCTCTTGTGGTCCCTCTTCAGGCAAGTCCAGCCCATTACCCTCCCTGTCCACAAGCAGGGACTGTGTGTGATGGCAGCAGGCTGAAGCAGTACCAGGGTTGTCTCTGTCAGCTCTCCAGATCCAGAGGTTTGGTTGTACACAGACGTTGGGAGGGTGGAGCTGAGTCCATCCGAGACTCCTGCATCTTCCCTGTGCCACCGAGGCTCCTTGTCCATCTGCTCAGTTCCCTGCTGACCGACTTCTCCCTCTCGTTCCCAACAGTACAAGAAAGGAGGTCCCATCATTGCAGTGCAAGTGGAGAACGAGTATGGCTCCTATGCCAAAGACCCAAACTACATGGCCTATGTTAAAACGGTAACGTTGGCACGGGCACTTGTTTCTGGGGTGAATCTCTCCTAAACACCTTCCGTATGGGAGCTGGGCTTCAGAAACCCTTGGAAGCATCAGTGCATCATCCCGCTGCTTTCCCCTTCTGTCTTTCCTCCTGGAGTGGAAGAGATGGCATATGAGCCTCTCAGGACTCGTGTTTCCCCGAGAAGAGGCTGATAGGGAAATGGGGGAGCATCTGGAGTAGATAGCTAGCCTTGAAGAAGCTGTCTCCTTCTGGTCCTGGTTGGCTTCTCTTAGCATTAGGGGAAGGTTTCTCTTTGCCTCTGACTTGCGTGGCTGTGAACAAGCCAGTGGCACGCACCTGAACGTGTGTGATCCGGAGCTCAGCTCCGGGCAGGTCATCTGCCAAGTGCCTCCCTTCCCCTTGGCAAGCAGAGACTAATCCGTGCCCTGGCCCCTGCCTCTGAGCTGAGTGATGGAGAGTTGGCCAGTGCCCATGGGGGCCAGGTTATCCCAGTGGATCTAACGCACAGAGGCAGGGTTAGGGTTGGAAGGAACCTTAGCGATCATCCAACATAAGCCTGTCCTCTTTGTTTGCCCCCAGCACAGCTGCAAGGCAGACACTTCACAGTGCTTCAAGTGCTGTTACAGGGGTGTGCATTGCTGTGAACTGGATGTTCCCTGTGCTTCTGCCTTCTGAAACCCTCCGCGTGCCCCAACTTCACCTTCAGGTTCCCTCTGGCTCCGGCTGTCCTCTTGCTTAAGGTATAGAGAGGCTCTTGCAGTGAATCAATGGTGTGGCAGGGGTCTTAACCTGCTTAGAGCAGTGCCTGCACTATCTCCATCCCGTGGAGTGATTCAGCATCGCTTAGAAGGTTCCATAGGGAGTACACAGTAACATGTGAAGGAGTTAATGGCCAGTCTGCACTGATAACAGATCAGCTTCCTCTCACCAGTCACACCAGTGGCAAGTATATAAGCAACTGGCTTGCAGAGGCCTGCATGGATGGGGCGCAGGGGCTCTGTTGTGCCTGAGCAGCGTGTTGCCTCGGTGCTTTTCCATCTCTCAGTCCTGGAAGAGCGTGTGATGCTTCCCAGACCTGCCAGAACAGATCCCCTTGCCGGGCCTGCTGTGGGTGTGTTTTTGCAGTGCTGTTTCATCATCCTCTGGTGCTGTGTGCGGCGTGCATCCGAGGAAGTGCATTGGGGTGGTTGAAGGTGGAAATGTGGGAAAGCAGGATCTGCAGGGCATCCTTTTCGGTTGGAGTGGGATCTAACGTGAGGCGGAGCTCCTGGTCTGTGTCCTGGTTTGGGTTTTAAACTCGGTTGATTCACATCTGCAGCTAGAACACACGTTGCAATCCTCCTGGAAGGAATATGCCCATTAAACCTTCCCAACCTCATGGAGCACCTGGAAGCCCTGTGCTAACCTCCCCTGTGTGGGTGCAGTGCCGTGTCCTGGCAGCTCCCTCCCCGCGCGGAGCAGGAGCTGGGATTAGCTGAGCACTCACCTGGGTCTGTTTCTATTCCTGGTTTCTCTGCTGTGCCCTGGAATGCCCTAAGCCATTCCCATGTGTGCAGCTCTCTGCTGGTTCTCCATTTCACACTTCCATTCAAGAGACAGGCAAAGAAACTTCACGTGGATACACAAGAAGCTGTGTTAGAAACTCCAGTCCCTCGGTAGCTGGATTCTATCAGCTCCCAGCATCCAGTGGGGTATCAATAAGTAATTCCAGGTCGATAAACAAGGCAGGTTGTCCCAGCTTGTCTCTAAGCTTTGTGCTGGAATTCCCTAAGGAATTCCCTGTGCGGAATGCTCCAGTCTTCTCTTTGTGCAGGCTGGTGCTGTCTGCAGCGGTTTCTCTGGTCGCGCAGCACACACGAGCCGGTGGCTGCACGTGGTGCGGGTTGCTTTATCTGATGAATGCCTTTGTCGCCACTTCAGAGGTAGGAATTCGGAGTGAGGGCACTGCAGGTTTGTTCTCCGAGCTGCTCGAGGCTGAGGGAGTGACTTCCCTGCGGGTCCAGTGAAAAGAGGGGTGAATTTGGGGTTTCCCCATCTCTCCTGCAAACACGAGCCACTGCTCTGTAAAGAAAACGCCCAGAAGAGAGCAGGCCTGATGGGAAGAGCCTTCTGTGTGCACGGGCATTTTAAAGCCTTAGGGTCCTGTTTCATACAGAGAAGAACTTGGAAATGCATTGCCTTGACTGGTGAAGAGCACCGGTACCTGAGCAGTCCGTGATGAGCTCACTGGCACATCAGCTCCCATTCAGGGAGGGTGAGCTGCTTCCACCTGAAGCCCTCTCTCGGTGGAAAGCAGTGATGCTCTTTATTTAGCTGCTCTCAGAAGGAGAGGAAACCCTGGAGTCTGATGCATCACCCTTGCAATCCAGCTTGCTAAGACAGAACAAGGTTTGGCAGCTGACTTTAAGCTTTAGGAGCAATGGGAGATGTCACGGGAATAGTGTTTCTTACCAAGACACTCCCAGTCTCAAGCTATCCCCAGAGGTGCTGATGATGTGCTCGAATGCTTTAATACCCTGACCAGCATTGAACTCGGGCTGTTAACGCAGTTGCTTCTCCTCTTTCTCCTTTAGGCCCTGCTAAACAGAGGGATTGTGGAAATGTTAATGACCTCGGACAACAAGAATGGGCTGTCCTATGGCTTAGTGGAAGGAGGTATGTGCTCGGAGCAGGTGTGTGCTTGGAGGAGAGCAGGGTAAGGCTGTTCTTTGCCAGGGGCAGCTGATGAAACATAGCCTTTGGGTGAGAGCAGTATGCTCCATTCACTAAGCTGCACCCATTAGCTGTGTTAATCAGATTACAAGGCTGGAAATACTGCTTCTTATTGCTTCATTTCAATAGATACTAAACAAGTACCTCAGCCATTATTAATAGTAATAACTTAAGAAGAAGATACCCACTTTGCAATAAACAAAGAGAAGGAAAAAGCCCATCAAAACCTTGCTTCAGAGATACAGCATCCTGTAAGGTTAGTGGGTTGGGGTAGCCCTCTCTGCTCAGCCAGCTTGCTCTGGGCTTACAGCCTCTGGTAGGTAGGTGAAGGAGGGCATCCTTTGTTAATCCCATGCAGGAGGATGATTAAAGGCATTTCCCTCCTGTTTTTCCTCCTCTTGTTCTTATGACAGGGTTTCTATGTCCAGGTTGGATGGGGCTTGGAGCAGCCTGCTCTAGAGGAAGGTGTCCCTGCCCTTGGCAGGGGCTTGGAGCTGGATGAGCTTTAAGGTCCTTTCCAAGCCGAATAATCCCATGGTTCTATGACCGTAATAAGAGAGGGACAAATTCAGCCCATGGCCCTACCCCAGCACTGCATCCTCTCACGTGTATTCTGGTGGCGTGCAGCAGTCTTCAGCCATCACCACACAGAGTCGCTCTCCCCCTTGGCTCTGCTGTGGAAGTCCCTGTTTAGCCCTCCCCATCTCCTGTGGGAACGTTGCCTGCCTCGGAGCTCGTGTTTGGAGTTGCCTTTTGCAGCGTGTTGCATGCTGAGCGCTCTTGGATACCAATTTGCCTCTTGGATGTCATAACAATCTGCTCATTAGAGTCAACGTGTCAAGTAATCAGATGTGTGGAATAACTAGGGCTCAGAGCAGTGGAGCAGCAAGGAGATTATGGAAGCACTACAGGGGAGAGAACAAAACCCGCTGTAGACATGGGTAGGCAAATAGAGAAGGCTGTGCTCTGGAGCTGAAACTGGACGTGATTTTGCTGATCCAGTTCATCACTGGTGTACTGAGTTCTGCCCTTCACGCCAGGAGCAGTCTGGTGCTCTGCAGAGGAAACTCTTGGTGGAAAGCTGTGTGTATGTGAGAGCTGCCAGCTGGGGAATGGATGGGGATGGCTTTGGGGACTGGTTCTCTGCGCAATTCCCAATGGTGTGCTGCTGATCTGCGTGGAAAGCAGAACAGAGCATGTTCACCTGCGGGATTGCCAAGGGATGCTAAATCCAGCCACGTACCAGGGGCTGGGCCCTTAATACCAGATCAATGTCTTCTAATGCGTGGGCTCCTGGAGAGAGGTTGTCCTGCTCCAGTGCTTGAAGCTCATGCAGTGACCCTGGCTACGCTGCAGCACACACCAAGGAGCTGCTGGTCCCCTCGTGCTGCACAGGGCAGAAGCACAGATTAAGCTTCCCAATTTCTATCTGCTTCACTGGTGCTGTGGTTTCTCTCACCCACCCCGCAGGCCTGACAAGCCCTAAGGTAGCAGGGGTTGATTCCTGACTCCTGGAAGCTCAGTGTGCATCCAGACTAACCGGTTTGCCTTTATGTGGTGCTTTTTATCTGAGGACCTCCAAGCGCTTTACAGCCTCTAACTAAAGCTTGTGACACCCTGGGACCTACTCTGGTGCTCTCCTTCTGGTGCCTGTGAACAGGAGAGCCACAGAGATGGCTGCAGGTATTCCACTGTGTGCTGCTGTCCAGTTTGATTCTGCATACCCAGTGAAGGCTTCGATGGGCAGCTTCTGAGGAGGCTGTAATGATGGTTTAGATGATGCTCCGCTTGCCCCTGAGCTCGTGCTGGATTCCCAATGGTCCCTCAGGCATTTTGCAGGTGGTTAAAGGAATAAACCCTTTTCCTTCTCCCCAATAGCACTGGCCACTGTTAACTTCCAGAAGCTGGAACCTGGGCTGCTGAAACATCTGGACTCGGTGCAGGTAAGGTGCAAGAGAGCTGTGTTGAGCTTGATTTGGAAAGGCAGCTCTGGAAATGGAGCTCTTGTAGTTGCTACCTTCTCCTTTTTAAGGGCTTTTATTCCAGAGGGTGATAAAACTCCTCCTTGGATGAGTTTGGTAGGGAAGGATTGATGAGACATTCCCAAGAGCTGCTCTGAGCCTGGAACAGTTAGATCCCTACAGGCACCTGCAGTTGTTTCCTCCTACTGAAACATGAGTTTCTTTAATGCCACTTAACGTGGCCGTTCCACGTGGCACCAGATAAAGCCCCTGTCAAACAAAGGGCAGAATTCCCTCTGCTAGGGATAAGTGCCATGAGGAGGGAGTGCCAGCCAGGCTGAGCTCCTGGCAAGTGGGATGGGGCTGGCTGGAATTCCCGAGGAGCTAAGGCAGGCTGTGACACATAGGAAGCAATTGCTCTGTGTCTGCAATTGCAGAGCCTTTTAATGAAGACCTAATTCCTGCAAAGGCTAATTCCTTGCTGCCAGGGCCATGTGCAGCATTAAAAAGGCATTAAGCTGCTCAGCGCTGCTGTTGTACCTTGGCAGGCATTCATGCAGCGCACCTGCACGCTCAGGGCTGGCACTGGGAAGCTGTCATTCCTAAATGGGTATTTCCAGGAGCAAAGCAGTGACGATTGGTTTGTGCTTTTGCTCTGGCTCTACCACACAACAGGATCCAGAAGTGTTTGGTGGCGCCTGGTTGAGCGCTGTGGGTTTTGCTTTGTGCCTAGAAGAGGTCTTCTCTGCTTTGCTTGGGCGCTGCAGCCCCACAGCGTCTTGTTCACAGCTCTCGGGTGCCCTGGAGAAGAAAGCACGTTGCCAAACTGCCTTTGACCGATGCTTCTCTAGAAGAGCCAGGTCTCCAGTTTAACTCCTTGGTTTTGTTTCGCTACAGAGAGATCAGCCCAAGATGGTGATGGAGTATTGGACGGGATGGTTCGATAACTGGGGGGGCCCTCACTATGTCTTTGATGCGGACGGTGAGCACTATATCCTGCTCCTGTAGGGCCCGCAGCAGTTTGCAGCCTTTGCTTTGTGGGAGGCTTTGGAGATGAAGAGCCCCGCAGCGAGTGGCTCACGTTGCTGGGCTGTGGCTTTCCTTGGGTCGTGTCAGTAAACGGCAGCTGTGGTGATGCAGGTTTTCCTCTGGGGTTCTGTGCTCTCAGTGTCAGTGTCAGTGCTGCTCTAGGGGGGTTTAAAAGTGCAGCCCAGTGATTGAAACCCTCAGGGTCACCTCCTGAGCTCATTAGGAAGGAAAACTGGTGCTGAGCACACCCAGCCCAGCCAAACCTCCAGACCCCCCCTGGGTGTCTAACCCAGGTGCTGTAGAGGCTGGGAAAGCTGTGTAATGCTATTGTCATGACTGTCTCACCCTCCTGCAGTTGTAATTGGGCCATTAGTGGTTGAGTAGAGGAGGCTGAGTAGTGCTTCCAACTCCTCTGCTTAAAAGCAGAATTCCTGTTCAAGGACATGAGCTTTACCCTTTTTCACCTATAGGAGAGCTGTATTTGAATGTATTAACGTGTCCTGGTACGTCAATAGATGTGCTGCTCTTCCTGAGGGCAAAATCCATATCCCAATCCAAATCCCTGCAGTGATACTGACTGACAAGGACCAGAATGTTTGTGTCTGGAGGAGTTTTAGCCTAGCTTCTTGCTCTGTGGCCTACCTGGCACTGCCCTTCCTTTACAGAGATGGTGAATACTGTAGCCAGCATCCTCAAACTGGGAGCATCCATCAATCTCTACATGTTTCACGGCGGCACCAACTTTGGCTTCATGAACGGTGCGTTGGAGGCTGATGAATACAAGTCAGATGTCACCAGTTATGGTGAGTTTTCTCCCATGGCCTTGCCCATGCACCTACAGAATGCAGCTCAGGCTCCCCTGTGGGCTGGTTACACTTGACAGAAGCATTGAGAAGTGATCACTACGTCCACTTTGTCGTGGAGAGATGAGTTGGAAGAGAGCTCAGAAGCAAGTACCTGTATACAAGGGGGGTTGCAGTAGTGTTTCCTATTTCCAGACCCATTCCAGGGTGTGGAGAACCCCCTCATTCTGAATTGGGAATAGAAGTCACAGATGACAACTTTGCCTCGTGTTGATAGTGCTGTCCCAGAGCTGCTGTGTGCTCCAAACCACCCCTGTGCTGCTCTTTCAGATTACGATGCTGTGCTGACAGAGGCTGGAGATTATACATCCAAATTCTTCAAGCTCCGGCAGCTCTTCAGCATGATCATTGGTAAGGAGAGATCCAGCCCCAAGTCACTGTCCTGCCTCCAGTGTTCAGGTTTCAGCTTCTTTAGCTGGAGCCCAGTGGCTCTGGTTGGTTCTTGTGCTAAAGATGGGTGGGAGAACCAAAGGAGGCTTTAAATCTGTGCTGGCCTTTGGTATCTCAAAGAGTCCATCCATCTTTATCTTTCTTTTTGCATCTCAGGCCAGCCTCTTCCTCTCCCTCCTGTGATTGAAAGCAAGGCATCATACGGTGCAATCCTGCTGCATCAGTACATCTCTCTCTGGGATGTGATACCATCTCTTCTACAGGTAGCACTACCAATCTGCATGCTGAAAGGCATCACTCCTTAGGTGGGAAGGGCAATTAGTGCTTGTTACCCCAGGAGGATAAAGTCAGGTAGGGTTTTATCAAGGGCCTTTGAAGGAGGCAAATCTTTTATCTCGCCTCTTTTACTGCCACTTCCCTTATCTTGGAATTCTGGTTTTGCAAGTCCTTGGCTCCCTTTTCTGGCACCTTCCTGGCTGTGGCTTTTGGAGAGTCAGGGGTATTGGGTGGAACAGGAGGTTTACAGGGTAGATGTGGAACACCTATCTGAAATGAGCTGCCTCTGGGTGGGCTGTCAGTGCTGAGAGCCCATTTCTGCCCTTCCATCCCTTTCTCCTTTGCAGCCCATTAAGTCAGAGTTTCCCATTAACATGGAGAATCTGCAGCTGAATGAGAGCAGCGGGCAGGCCTATGGGTACGTGCTCTATGAGACTGTCATATTCGGTGGTGGCCACCTCCACTCAAGGAACCACGTCCGTGACCGAGCACAGGTAAGGAGCAGATGGACCAGCCTCAGTCAGGTGTAAATGCTTTGGACTTGGCAGGCAGGAAATGGGTCAGCCACGAAGGGAAATGGGAAGTTCTCAGCTAAGCCCCAACCCTCACCATGTGTGAATCAGGTTGAGGTTCCGGTCTGATGGAGCTTCTGTCTTTACACAGCAGAATATTGGCTGTTCTGAGGGATGCTGTGGTTTTCCTCCCCCACTTCCACTCAGTCAGTGGCACCGAGTTCTAGTAGAGGCAATTTCCTCCCCAGATACAGCTTCACGCAGCTATGACTGTATAACTGATGAGAGGTTGCTCTCCTCTCTTGTGCTCTGCTCTGCAGGTGTTTGTTAACACCATGTATGTTGGTGAGCTGGACTACAACATAGTGGAGCTCTCCCTTCCTGAAGGACAGGTAACTGCTTGGAGACTGCTCACAGTAGGATGGGGATAACAGGACCACGACTGCTAAAGAGGAATAGCTCTGCAGGAGGCACCTCCCACTGAATCCCTTTAACAGTAGCCTGACACAGGGAATGGTTGTTATACCCCAATGAGACACTGTTTCACCAGTGAAATACAGGGTGGTTTCACTGCCAAGTGAGGGTTTGTGCTTGAGGAGTGGGGTTTGAATACATCTCCATGGAGAAGATTCAAGTCACTGTTGTCTTTGCCACACATTCTACAGCTGCAACCGTGTAGGCTTCACCTTCCTTAGCACAAAGCAGCTTTTAAGGGGGTTTGGGGGCTTTTGCACATTTTAGGACTTAAATAAAATGAGGGGGGATGTCTCTTTTTTGCTCTGAGAGCAATCTTACCCTGGCAGAAGTTGGCAGTAAGACCAGTGCATTGATTGAAGCATGTCAACAGAGCCGTGCATGGCTCCTGGGTGAGTGGGTCGGATACAGGAGTTGTTCTTTTGACTTGATGGAGAGGTGTCTGACATGAGCTGTACTGTGTCAGACTCCGTTTCTGGCTCTGTGGATGATACCAAAATGATGCTTCAGCTTTTAACAGCAAGAAAAACCCAGCTCTTACGAAAAGGCTGAGAGTTGCTCAGGGGCATCACTGCTTGTAGTAGGTAGAAGGTACAAACCTGCCCCATGATCCAGAGCTTTCAACAGGCAAAATGCAACTGCCAAAGGTATTGGTGCCACCTTCCCTCTATTCAACACCTCCACTGGCCTCTATTAGCCAGGCACTGGGGCTGATACAGCACATGCTGAGCACTGGTCCAGCTGATGCTCTTCCTTATCTTTCTTACAGGGATTCAGGCAGTTGAGACTCTTGGTAGAGAACCGTGGTCGTGTCAATTATGGCCTGGCACTCAATGAGCAGAGAAAAGGTAAGTGAAGTTCTTTGTTCTCCCACTGTCCTACATAGTTCTCTGAGTATAAGCCCTGCAGAACTGAGTTTGATGCTGGAGGATCACAGCAGTTAAAAGCTCACCCAATTCCAGGAGGAGCAAATTGAGCGTACTAAAACGTTCAGGTCTGACCCAGCTGTGGAGCTGCACGAGGTCAAGCCCCCAGGATTCCATTTTAGTGGGGAGTTAGGTGCAAAACCTGCACGAAACAGACCAATGGGCTTGGGCACGTGGCTGTACTCAGCTTTACTGCAGAAGAGGTGCACAAAGCCTCTGTGACAGTCTCAAAGGCACTCCTGTAAGTAGGAGGCTGGATTAGGACCCAGCTTTGCCTGCTACGTAGAGGATAACTTTATGTAACAAGAGAGTGCAAATGGCTTCTTCAGGTGCCCTGAGATCCGTGGATGAACAGTAGTGGATGCTCAAGCCCCTGGCACCTTGTGCTGTGCCTGTTAGAGAAGCAGCCCATTGGCTGCTTTATAGCTGGTCAGCTAAACCCAGCAATGCACCCTGGCTGCTGCCTGTGCCAGCTGTGCCTTCTGCTTCAGCAGTGCTTAATGGCTTGGTGGGTAGAAGCAAAGGAGAGAGTGGGGAGGCCAAAGCCCAGTGATGTTCCCTACTCAATCTGGATGAGCAGTGGGACCACATGGACTCGTAATTCCATTGCAGAACATGGCTGCTTTCCATCTCCCGCTGTTCCTCACGTTCCAATAGGAAGATCTCTTAGCTTTAGCTGTTCTTAGCTCTTCATCACCCCCATTGCTCTTGCAGGCTTAATTGGTGATGTCTTCTTGAATAATACCCCCTTGAGGAACTTCAAGATGTACAGCTTGGAGATGAAACCTGCCTTCATGAAGAGGTTTGTGGCATTGAAAACTCTTTCCTTCCTCGTTTGAAACCAACTTTTACCAACAGGGCAAAATCTGCTCCATAGCAGTTCCATATGGCAGGCAGCACAAGGTAAAGCAGGGGATGCTTTGTCTGTGCCGTGATTTAGGGGTGAAGTGTATTCCCACTGTGGAGGATTTAAAGGCTTCCTTCAGAGCAGGGTTCGATCAGGCAGGTAAGAGCGTGGCTCCCCCAAAGGGATGGGTCCCAGCACACCCAGGAGCTGGGCTGAGGATCTGAAAGGTCTTTTCCAACCTGGTTGTTTCTGTGATTCCCTGTTGGAGATGACTTAGTAATTCAAGCTCACAAGAGATGGATTAACTCTACTACTGATAGTACATTAACAAGCAGGGGGAAGTCAAGGAGCCTCTTATAGAAAAGACCTTAGCAAATGTTTAAGGCAACAGACACCCTATGGACTCTGGCCACCATCCTGAGAGCCTGTTTGCAGCTTGTTCATTCCAGAAAGGAACACAGTGTGCATCCCCCGGGATCTCACAGCTCCTGTGGTGTGTGTAGGAAGGAGAATGGAGGCCATGAAATGGCTTTTCAAAGGGATCTGGGCATTTCTGAGGCTGATCTTAGGAGGTGCTGGGGGGGCTACTGGAAGGGTATTGATGGGGTGACTCCCATAAGCTTGGGCTGCAAGTGAGCTGCCATACCCAGGCTAAAGCAAGGTTGGTCAGCACTGGCAAGTGCCCAGGAGCAGCAGAACACAGCGGAGAACCACTTCAGTGGGTGGGAGGGTGTGAAAGGCTTTTAGCTTGAGTGCTCCCCAGTTATTCAACTGCACTGGATCAGCGGCTTCCCTGATTCCAAGAGCTGCACCTCCTAAGGGTCAGAAGGAACACGTGGGACCCCCACACTCCTCTGTTCCTCTTCTGTTTGCCCCCTGCCCCCAAACTGTTGCCACAGGTAAGAAATGGTGCCAGATTGCCCCCAGTTACCGCAGGTTCCCATGGACGTGTCTGTGTTCCTCACCTGGAACGCGGGCAGGAATGTGTGGTTTGAATCCTGTCAGCTCTGCAGGTTTTCCTCTAGCACATGCCAGCCACCTCCATTGCGGCTTGCACCGCGGTATCTGAAGGAGGACGGGCACTTCAGTAGTGTTAGAGACGGTGATAGCCCCATAGAGCCTTTTCCTTTGTACCAGGAGTGGGGCTGTTGGTGATGTGGCAAGCACAGGATAACAAAGACCCCCTTGGTGCTTGCCTTGGCTATCTGCAGATGACCACTCCATCCCTTTGCAGCATGAGGGCCCCCCTCCCTCTAGAAAGCAACTGCTTGACACTGCAGGCACGCAAAGCAGTGGCAGCCCTGCTGTAACAGCTCCGTGCTGTGTTTGCTCCTTCTCTGCCAGCTTGCAGCGTGTGACGGGCTGGAGCGCCGTCCCGGATTACTTTGTGGGTCCAGCTTTCTTCCGTGGAAGGCTGTGGATCGAGCATCAGCCCCAGGACACGTTCCTGAAGCTACAGGCAAGTCCTTTGTGTTTTCTGGATCAAGAGGTTTGGAAGCTGCGTGGTCTGGGCTCTGTGTAGTCTGTAGTGGTCCTGCTGGGAGAACACGGGCGATGCTGAGCCTGCAGAGCTGCTCCTCTATTGACAGTGTTTTCTGCTTGCTACTCTCTAGTTGCAGAGCACACCAAAGGAAGGAGGCACTGGTTTTAACCCTACCTCCTCAATGGGGCATGGAAAGAGGCACTTCTTTGTAGACGTGAGAGTTAGCATTCGCTCACATCTTCCTTCTGTGGCTTATTGCTGCTCTTGCAGAGAACTCCAGCTATCGTTCAGCTTCCTTCTCTGATTTCATTCCCTTCAAGCCAGGGTTGATGCCAATCATTATTGTAGTGCTCCCTTTTCCAGTTATGCTTTGCTGTCAGTGCAGGATTTCTGTCACCTGGGGAAATAGGTGGGAAATAGGTTCTGTGCCTGGGAAGAAATCACGATGTGTCTGTCAAAAGGATGAGGTTTTCCTGTACAAGCTTTGGAAGCTTTATCCTTTTCATTAGTGCTTTAGGGATAACTCCTGTTCAATGGGGCTTAAACGTTCCTGGCTTCAGGGAGAGCAAGCAGAAAACCTGCGGGAAGTGGCCTGGAAGAAGGCGAGTGTGAAGCAGACCGAATTCCCAGTGGGAATGCCAGGCAGGCAGTACAGCTGCCTCCGTAACCCGGTGTTCTCCTGGTTCTAGGGCTGGGAAAAGGGAGTTGTGTTTGTCAACGGGCAGAACCTGGGCCGCTACTGGAAGATCGGCCCTCAGGAAACACTCTACCTTCCTGGTCCCTGGCTGCGGAAAGGGAGCAATGAGGTGAGAGCTTCCCCTTTGCTTGCTCGATGCAAGATCCTGCCCCGAGCCAGGTCCCAAAGAGCTGGACATAGATCATGTATTGATTGCCTGTGTCCCAGCTGCAAAGCAGTGCGGCACAGAGGAAGGAGGCTGCTCTCTCCTAAGGTCTGGGAGATGAGGGATTGTGGCTCTGACAGCCGGTGAGACATGATGGGGATGGCAGCTCGACTTCGAAGCCATCACGTTCCAAATCAAGGCAAACCTGATTTGGTTCATGTTCAGCAGCGTGTGGTGCTGAAGAATCCCAGTCACTGCTCAGAGCTCTCTCTAAGTGCTGCTGCCTTCCCCTACTGGGATGGTGTGCCTTTTCCTCCTCAAACTGCTGACAGTAACCTTGTGTGAGCAATGGTTTTGTGTCCCTTTCTTCTGCAGATTGTCATTTTTGAGGAGCGCACTGCAGGAAGGATCATACAGTCTGTGGACATTCCTTATTTAGGAAGGACCCAGTATGTGGACTGATGAAAGCTTCTTCCCCATGTTTGGTTCACCTTGAACATTCCTGGTTGCATGGCTGGGATGTGATGGTCCAGGCACTTGGGCATGTTAAATCCCACTCGACCCAGGTAAAGGATTTACGCTTTGGCAGTAAGTTCAGAAGAGAGAATGGGCCCTGAAGGTGGGTCTGTTGTTTCATAGATGGATGTGGAAGCTCATCTCCCTGGACTACTGAGGACCCACAGCTTGGGTGGCTGCGCATGATGCTATGGACAGCCTGAATGTGGGAGAGTCAAAGTGCTAGAGGCAGGAGAAGGAGAGAGAAAGAACTAAAACCACCCGAACTGAAAGCTGAGCCCAGCTCCCCAGTGACTTGCAAGATGTGTTGTTATTGGCCTCCTCGTTTCTATCATTAGATAGTGAGAAAATAGTTGGTGAACATGGGAGGAACGAGGTGTGGAGAACTCAGCAACTCACTCTGCAAAGAGGCCGTTTCCTTGTTCACTCGTTGGAAGCCAGGCTGTCGTCAGATGGCTTTAATTCAAGCTGTTTTCCCACTCAGTTTTACTCTGGGGGTTTGTGTCTCTCTCAAAAAGGATTAAAAAGGGTTTGAAGAAGTGACCTGTGTGTCGTCCCCTGTCGAACACATCAGTGTGTTTCAGGCAGGAATGAGGACTCGCAAGGAGGAGAAAGGACCGGTTCGTTTTCAGTCATCCCTCCTCTCTGCTCACGCTGGGAAGCACCTGAAGGTGAAATCCCCCCTTGTAAAAGGAGCAGGGATCAGGTTTGGGTTGGGATAGAAGGGATTGCAAGGGGGAGAGCACATCTGTTCTTCCCAGTTAAACCCGCTCTGAAAGCTTGGCGTCTTGGGTCCTGTGTCCTTTTTGTCCCTCAAAGAGAAACCCAGGATGTAGGGAATCGTGAGCTGTTGGGTTTAACCCCCCTGCCCAGCAGTCACTGAGCAGCTGCCACCTCTTTAGATCAAATTCCAGCTGGGAATCTCCGAGAAGCCGCTCAGCCCCTGCTTCGTATCCCAGTGAGCAGAGGGGCCGGGCTATGAGGGAAGCAGTTCAGGGTCTGCTGGCTCTTAGAAACCATTGTTTTATTAACAAATGTCAATAGAGTTTGTTTCAAAGTGAGGACAGCGCAGCTGGAACACCCTGCATCCACCCTGCTCCCACCCAGCACACAGCTCTGCGCCCCGGCACCGCTGCTGCCCTCTCCGCACGTTGGAAGGGTCCAGGCTGGTGGCACCAGCTTGGAGGAGGATGGAGCACGTATGGATGTGTTCAGGACTCGAGCCTTTCCCTGCCTCTGGAAGCGATTCCCTTCCAAGGAGGGAAGGTTGCAACTCGGCAGGGATTGGGGTTAAGAGGAGTGAAACCAAACATACAGCCGGGAGAGGACGCAGCACTTGGAAACGATTCCAGTGGCACGAGCACTTGCTGCGGTCCTTTAAGTGTCTCTTTGCACTCTAGGCTTTGCAGACTGAAGTGAACTTGGAGTCAATCTGCTTTAATAGAACACCCCCCAATTCCCATAGAGCAGCCAGCAGCTCTCTAGCCAAGTAGCTCTTCAGCCAGTGCACCTAAAGGAGCATTTCTGTAAGGCTTCGGGAGTGGGAGCTGGGGAATGCCACTCTTCCCAAGGGATGGATACACAGTGGGAGAAAATAACTTACCAAAAATAGATTGTTTGAGATCTGAGGAGATACACCACGTCTGCAGGGTTACTTTTCCCCTCAATTCAAAGGTAAAATTGTGCTTCAGACCTTTTTGAAGGAATTGGGACAACGGTGGGAAGGGTTGATCAAAGGTTTAAATACAGCAGGAAGGGGGAGGTAAGTTCTGGGGGTTGTTAATGGGGAGGAGGGAGGTGGTGTACCTCAAGTGTTCCTCAGCAAGGGTGTCAGTCTATCTCAAACAGAGCTACCCAAGGTAGCAGCACCCAGGTTCCTCTGCAGTGCTCAGTCCTGTGTCTCACTGAGGAGCAGAACACAGTTTCATCAGAGACCACGCTTCCATCAGTGCCATCTCGGGTCCTCTGATGTTCAGAACACACTAGAGGTGACTCACGTTTTACAGGGATAGTTTATCAACCTACCTCGAGCCAGGCGCTGAAGAGCACTAAGCACAGGATCCCTTTACAAGGGTGCTGCTCTATCACAGGTTACCTCTGGAACTGCTCCAGCAGCTCTGCAGTAGTGGGGCCCGGCTCTGAGCAAGGGGCTGGGGCTGAAGCATACATCCGGGTATGCACTAAAATCGGCTTTTATCATTAAATCCCTCATTTTAAGCAGTTAACATTTTTAAGGGTGGAAATTAGGCTTTGGGGAAGAGAATCCCACACCCAACGCTCACGTGAACCGGGATTTGAGACTGGAGCAGGGATTATAGTGTATGGCCACACCACTCTGGTTAAAACCCACTCCCAACTGCTTTAGCATGGATGAACAGCGAACCACATGCTGTAACCATAAATCCATCCAGGAATGACCCTGGAGCATGAGCAGCAGCTCAGGGAGGGGATCCTGCCCCTCTGCTGTGCTCTGAGACCCCCCCCCCTTGCAGCCCTGATCCAGCTCTGGGGCAGCAGCACAAGAGGGACCTGGAGCTGTTGGATGAGCCCAGAGGAGGCCATGGGGATGCTGCGAGGGCTGGAGCAGCTCTGCTCTGGAGCCAGGCTGAGAGAGCTGGGCTGGGGCAGCCTGGAGAAGAGAAGGCTCCTGAAGGGGAGACCTGAGAGCAGCTCCAGTGCCTAAAGGGGCTGCAGGAAACCTGGAGAGGGGCTTTGGACAAGGGATGTAGGGACAGGACAAGGGGAATGGTGTAAAATGAGAGGGGAGATTTAGACGAGATAAAAGGAAGAATTTCTTTAACAATGAGGGTGCTGAGGCGCTGGCACAGGGTGCCCAGAGAAGCTGTGGCTGCCCCATCCCTGGCAGTGTTCAAGGCCAGGTTGGACACAGGGGCTTGGAGCAAGCTGCTCTAGTGGAAGGTGTCCCTGCCCGTGGCAGGGGTTGGGACTGGGTGAGCTTTAAGGTCCCTTCCAACCCAAACCATTCTATGAACACAGAGGTACATCAGTGCCCCCCAAACCGTGAAACTAATGAAGGGAAAGGAGAGGGAATACAAAGAGAACAGAGATATTTCTTGGGCCTGTTCTAACCTGCCTTGCTTTTCAGCCTCCCTCAAACCCTTCCTGTCTTGTAATGAACACTGATTGAAGTAGGTTTCGAAGGAAGGGCTAAGGTGCCATCTCAGAAGGCGGCTGTCCCCTCCACGAGCAGGGAGCTCTTAGGCACGCACAGCCACAAGGTACACGTGTCTCAGAAACAAGTCACCAGGGGCCAGCATGCTCCTGTGGCCATCCTCACCCTCGCCTTCAGGTCCTGTGGAACAGCCCCTTCGGTCTAACCCACCATCGCAACGGTGCCACGGCCTCAGTGCCTCCTGCCCTGCATCCACCGCTCCCGAACCGAGCATCTCCTCTCGCAAGGCAGTTGCTCTGGTACCAAAGACGATGGCAGTCCTGTGTTTTCTGTGCTTTTTCTCCACCTCCAGTGTCTGGTTGTTCTCAGAGTCCAGGAGGAAGGGCAGGGGAACCTGGGCAGTTCATGGATGCAGTGGTGCTTGTTTGCAGTACACTAAGAACTCCTGGAAGTCAGCAGAGGTCCTGGCTACTGCGCGTCTGGCTGCTTGGATGCTGTAGAGAGGAGCTTTGCAGGCTGTGCATGAAGAGATCTGCAACAGAGACACAAGCAGCATGTATATCACCCTCCTGCCTCGCTGCAGTCAGCTGCCACCCCTTGGAGCTAGCCCAAACCCCATCTCGGATCCGGAGTACTGCTGCTAGGCAACTGGGTGCTGGTGACAAGGAGTTGTGACAGCGCCGGAGAGCTGTGGCCTCTCTGCAAAGCTGCTATATATAGTGCAGCTGATGTGCTCTCCTCTGCTGGCCTGCCAGTGGGCTGCCGAGAGGGCCAGTGCAGCAGGCAGGGCTCCAGCCGCTCAGCCTGAGGGCATGGGCTGTCCGAGAGCTCACTGCTGGGGTAAACACACTGATGCTGAGCACATGGACCCTTCCCTTTGCTGCTGAGCCCATGGACCCTTCCCTTTGCTGCTGAGCCCATGGACCCTTCCCTTTGCTGCTGAGCCCAACGACCCTTCCCTTTGCTGCTGAGCACAGGGACCCTTCCCTTTGCTGCTGAGCCCAACGACCCTTCCCTTTGCTGCTGAGCACATGGACCCTTCCCTTTGCTGCTGAGCACATGGACCCTTCCCTTTGCTGCTGAGCACAGGGACCCTTCCCTTTGCTGCTGAGCACGGGGACCCTTCCCTTTGCTGCTGAGCACGGGGACCCTTCCCTTTGCTGTGCTTACTTCCCTGTATTCCAGAGAACAAGAGAACAAGCAGCAGCTCCCTCTCCCCTCAGTCCTGGTGGTGCACTCCAGTTAAAGGGAGCTGTGCATTTATTTTTCCCTATAATCATGAAATGCAGCAATATGGTTTGGATATGGATAGGAGTGAACAGTCCATCCTCCACTTTAGCAAACCAACTGCAGCCTAAGTGCACATCCTGCGCCCTTGTGCTTTGGCTCTATTAGTACAGTTCATAAGGCAACCTTGTTGTTTGGGCAGAGGTTTGGTTATTTAAGCAAGTAACCTGTGCCTAAGCTCTCCTGCCCTGGTTTTCTCCCCCCTTCAGCAGCTTGTCTTGAAGATCAAATAGAGATTCTCTACTTGTCTCAGGACGTTCTGCACAAGGGGAAGGTCAGAATGTGAGAAATGGCACTGAAAAAGCACGTTTAGAAGAGTCACTGCCTGGCGTTCTCCTCCCGTTAGGGTCCAGATCCGAGAGCTCTCACCTCCCGTTGGTCTCCGTTCAGCCACGCAGTCAGATTTCCACGTTGGGATCTGTGAATCCTTTCTTCCCCTCATTCACCAGCACCGGCTTCTCTGTCCTCGTGTGCCAGACCAGGATCTGAGGAAGCAACAGAAGTCATTGCCTGCGCTAACAACTCTTCCTGCGCCTTCCATCAATGGTGCGGTTTCACCGCCTGCCCTGGTGCCTCCAGAGCCCCGGAGCAGCGCATCTCACAGCGTGCTGCCTTGGGACATCAACCTGCTCCTTCCAGGGAGCCAGCAACCAAGAGGCTCAGCATCCCTCGCAGTGATGTAGGGCAGCTCCCTCATAAGCACGTGTGCTCCCCACAGAGCCAGCTCCTTCCTCCTGTTACTACACCCTTGGCCAGTGTGGAAACAGTAAAGGGAGTTTTTCAGTGCATCCTGATCATCCATCGCTGCAGGGAAGCCCTGGATGCAGGAGGTAGGTGCAGAACGCTCCCCACCTTCCACGTGCACGTGGCCCTTCCAGAACCCAGCAAGCATTTGTCTGCCAGATCACCCCAAAACCCCGTACACGTCTCTTGGTGTGCTGGCCTCGCACTGCCGCTATCTGTACCATGTACAATGCGTCGCTTAAAGCCCCTCTCCAGCTTAAACCAGAACTGAAGCTTCTGCTAAAGCATCCCTACGGTCTTAGCAGCAAAACGCAATATAGAATCACGACATGGTTCGGATTGAAGCCCCTCTCCAGGTTTCCTGTAGGCCCTTTAGGCACTGGAAGACTGTTTAGGGATGACCCTCTGTGGATGAGAGCTGGAATCCATATAAACTGAAGAGGAGGGTTACAGGTAAGCAGCCTCAGGCAGCTGTGCCGTTCTGCTGCATGGAAGCTCATGGAACCCTCTCCCGTCACCGGACTCAATTACACTCATTGCTTTGCTCCCAGAACCTGGATTGCTGGGAGCAGCCCCATCCCTTCACTTACAGCTTCCTGCTTCCCTTCACCTGCTCTCGCTGATGTTTGCTGCCTTGCCGGGGTTTCCCCTTGTTGCTATGACAATGCTCTGCACGGTTAATCCAGGGATGTGCAATCCCATACCCAGGCCCTGCTCTTCGGGAGGAAACAAGGGCATGTTCTGCTTCTAAAGGATGAACAAAGCCCTTTGAAAACCCCTCAGTTAAACAGGAGCACCCCAAGAACCTGTTGGGCCTCTGGCACGAGCCATCACCTCCTGTGCAGGGCTCAGATCTCACCAACTGGGGCAATAGAGACCGGCTGCTGCCTGGAGCTGGTCCAAAGCCCTGTTTTATTGCTCCCCACAAGCCTGTTCATCCATGGCAGACGTTGCCTTCTAACAGGAAATGAGAAAGCCGACAGGCAAGTTGACCTGGAGGGGTTGCAGTGGCTCTTGTTTGAGATGGGGACTATACAGCATGAAGGATAAGAGACACCGAGCTGCAGTGACAGCTCAGCTTCCTCCCAGCTTGTGCTAACCCGAGTTCCTGCATCTCTAAGGCTCTCTTCAGCATTGTGGAGATCCTCTTCCCCCAGAGCACACCCACTGGTGTAACAAACACAGCTCACTTCTCCTCTAACTCTTGCTTTTCTTCCGTGTCAAGCGAATCGAGGCCACTGCTATTAAATGAGCTCAAACTAATCTTGAGCTGCGTTTTGTGCCTTGGGATGGGTGTTAGAGACGGAACACACCGGACCACGAGAGAAGAAAAGGTTACAGCAGCCTGATTCGAGCTACTGCAGCTGCAGCAGAGAGCTCCATGTCGAGTGCAGGCAGAGAGGGCTGCAGCATCCGAGCTCCTCGGGTGTAAATGACAGCTTTACAGGGGACGGCATTGCAGAGCAGTGCTGCTGGTCCCCAAGCACGTCAAGGCAAGGCCAAGAGAACCCTCCACGCCTGCCATTCACACCCACCTACATGAAAGGGGAGGGGGGAGCCAAGTGATGGAAGGATGGGGCCGACGAGGCTTTGTGCGCTGGGGTGAGGAGCAGACCGTACCTTGGTGCAGTTGGCAGCTTTGGGCTCCAGGTCGTTGAGGGTGACGAGCTCCCGGAGCAGGCTGCTCTCCTGGTAGCCCCCCTTGACTCCCCGCAGCTTGAAGTACGCCTGAGGTCTGTGGAGGATGAGCCTGAGGTTCACAGCGAAGCCGGCCATGTCTATAGCGAAGGGGCGGTGCGGGTCGAACACCGTCTTCCAGCCATAGACCTTGCCGGCGGCGTTCACGCGGGGCGACTCGTAGCGCAGCCCTCCAACAAAGGCCACCGGCCACACCGACACCTTCCTGGTGCTGCGCATCTGCAGGGGCACAGAGGGGTGAGCTGCAGGGGCTGCCAGCACCCCGCAGGGAGCACGCATCCCGCTCGGCACCGCCTCGAGAGACAAGAACCTGGGCTGTGCTCCCGAGCCGCGGAGCTCGACGCTCACCGGTACGAGGATGAGCACCGGGAGCTGCAGAAGCAAAGTGGCACCATAGGAATGGAGCTGAAACGAGCATAGAACCATGGAATGGGTTGGGGTGGCTTAAAGCTCATCCAGTTCCAACCGTGGACACCTCCCACTAGAGCAGCTTGCTCCAAGCCCTGGCCGTGATGCTGAGCACTAACCCCTGAGCTGCCAATAATAACCGTAACAGACTGAAGAGTGGGGTTTTGTCCAAAGGCTTTAGAGCTGTGGGGCATCATTGCCCCGCACGGACAGCACAGGGCACATAGGAGGGAAGCAGGAGTGGCATATGGAGGAAGCAGGGTGATAGCTAAGGAGTCTGAGCTGCAGTCTCAGCCCGTGATGCAGAGCAAGACTCAAAGCATCTCTAGAGTGAGGCACTGCAGCTGCAGCCCACACCTCAGGGCCAGCTGAGCCTCTCCAGAAGCTCCCAGCCTGCAGGATAGGGCTTTGTACCTGCTCCTACCTGCATTGGAATGGTGCTGGATGCCTCCCCGCCCTGCAGAGTCAACAGGCACAGACAGGAGCCACGAGGGGCCACTCGAGATGCCTGCACTTGCCAGGGCAGATGCTCTGAATGCCAGGCTGCCCCCTCACCCAGGCCCTCTCTGCTGGCAGGCTCAGCCTCCAGCCTGCTCTCAGCCCAGCCTCTCAGCTCAGGGATCTCCCAGAGCTAATCTCATCACTGCCAATGGCAGCAAACAAGACCAGAGGAGCTCTGGCGCTTGCCCTCCCGCGTTATAGACAGGCTAAGAGCAGCCCCTGCCCACGGGGGACGCTGGTGCGTGTCTTCTGCATTTCACAGCACATTCCAGCAGCTCCGTGTGACCTTAAACTGCAGCTCCGCATGGGAGAAAAACCTCTGCAAGCAGAGCCCGCAGGGGAATGGAGGAACCCTTCCTGCTTTATTCACGTGTGGTGTCTGTCCCGAGATGCTGCCAGAGCCAGGCTCAAAGGGGACCGTGGAAGAAAGGCATTCATCTGGATTTGTTTCCAGCTTTAAAAGCTGCATATTCCTGCGGCTATCGAAGCTAAAGTGAAAGGCACCAGGGGAGGGAAAGGAGGCAGGTGTGGAGCAAACAAACAGCAGCTCCCTGCTATGGAGCTTGGCAGCTGCTGGGGAAGGAAGCAGTCCCCCGTTCTCCTCCCTTGCTGCAACACAGCCCTTTCCAAGGCAGTGTGAAGGGCTCCACCTCCCCGGGAGAAGGACCAAGCCCAAACCCGTGCTCCAGGTGTGTGCAGCAAGGCAGAGCCATTGGGGAAGATGTCCTGCATGACGCCACGCAAGCATAGCGCTGAAAGGGCACTGGTGCCTTTCAGTGCAGAGCAGGCACCGTGCTCCTGACGGCTCCAGGATTCAACCAGTGGGCACTGTGGGATGAGAGCAAGGATGTGCAAAGAGCAAGCAGGGAGGAGAAACCCCAGGAGCTCCTCAGACAAGAACAAACACCAACTCACAGGCAGGCAAGTGCAATACAGAGGGATGGTGGAGGAGAAAAGTGGGTAACATCAGCCCAGGAACCAGCTGGGAATCTGCTCCAGGGTGGTGCATGGAAGGAGGGTGGATGTATGTGTTGTGATGTTCCACTCCTCCAATACTCCCCGCAGGGGAAGGCAGCTCCTCCTTATCTTTCTTTACAGTAAAACCTACCCGATTTCATGGCACTGGGGTTCCCATCACTTCCCACAGGACGACCGTGGTCCAAGAGCTCAGGAGAGGACGCACACAGCATCCCCTCGGCTCAATACACAGCATCCTTTACCCGCCACGTCCCAGGCTGCTTGTGAGCCCAGCAGGGTCTTACCTCCTCAAAGAGCTCCAGGCTGTAGGTGTTGTCGTCGTCGGCGAAGTACACGATGCCGGGCTGGCTGCTGTTCTTGTTGAAGGTCTCCCTGAGCCACCTCAGGGCGAGGTTCCTCTGCATGGTCCCGCGGGGGATGCGGGGGTCCCGCATGTCCCCCCGCAGCTTGTAGTTGCGCGGGGTCTCCACGTTGAGGTGGGTGTAGTTGAGCCCCGTGTCCCGCAGCAGGCGGGTGATGAGGGGCGTGCGGCGCTGGGAGTCCTCCACCAGGATCCAGTGCAGGTTGGGGACGTGCAGGAGGGTGTTGGCCAGGCGGGTCAGCTCTGCCTTCTGCACGGGCCGGCTGTAGGTGGGGGTGACGACGTGGATGGTGGGGAGGGTGTCTGACCACGGGGGCGGGCGGGTGTAAACATACTCTGTCCTCACCACCTCCACTATGTCCCGCTCCGACAGGCAGTATTCCTTGGAGTCCAAGCCTGCAGCGAGATCACGCTGGGAGTCACCACCATCATCTGAGCAAGGGTACGAGAGAGAAGAAAGAGCTGCATGGACTCAGTCCTCCAGCATCCCCCCCCCCCAACCCGGCTGAGCCTGCAGGCTGGTTGCTAATAGCAGGTCACCCTCCTGGGTGCAGAGGACGGGAAACAAGCTCGGATGGAGGCTTCCATCAATACACAAATAAATAAAGGCATCGGGGACAAACATACAGGAGGAAAGAGGGTTCTGCTGTTAGAAAAGCAGCACCAAGCAAGGCCTGAGTGCTCAGAGCAACTTCCACAAGCATCCCAGAATCAGAGTACCAGGCTGGAAGTGACCTCGAGGACCATCCGGTCCAACGTTTCCAGGCAAAGCTACAGAGGAGACAGGTTTTTGTTGTACAGCACTCAGATCTAGGTAAAGGAAACAGCAACGGGGATGGATGAGGTGTCATTCCCAAAGGGATCCAGTGCTCTGGGCACCACGTTCAGTGGGACAGGACACCGGAACACCTGGACTGGGAGGCAGGGAGCTAACTGGTGGTAATAGCAAGGCAGTGAAGATCTCCCAGCAGCATCACCTTGTGCGACTCTGCAGCACTGACAGGCCTGGGATGGGGCATGCGGAAGCAGGGAAAGACACACTTTGAATCCAGAGATGGAGAGGGGAATCAAAGCCTGCAAGTGCAGGCATTGTCCTGCAGAGACCCTCAGGAAGGCCCTCCCAGTCTCTGAGCATCACACTCAGCAGAGCAGAGTGAACAATAGACAGCATGTACATAGGATACAATGATCCAAACCATTCCTTGCAAACAAAACCCTTCTTATTCAGCTAAAGGGAAGAAAAGGTCCTGCCCCTGTTGCTTTCCCAGGGTGTACCACTGCAGAGCAAGCAGGAACACCACAGTCTGCAGTCAGGAGCTGCAGAGGTGAAGGGACACTTCCATTCAGTGTCTGAGGCAGCTGCTCTCTAGTGGGCACATCCTACTTGGGTTTGCAAACCGAGCGACCACCAGATGAGAAAGAAGAGGCCAGACATTAGATGTGACCCAGCAGGGTCATAGCATGTTACCCTTCCAGCATCACTGACTTTGATAGCAGCCTTGAACTGAATGAAGGCCTCCAACTCCATGGTGCTGACGGAGGGAGATGTGTCTGTCTGGTGGGGATGGACAGGGATGAGGTGCCTGCACATGCTGGTACGAGGCAAAGCGCATCAGCAGACTGAACTGACAATTCCAAGTGTTCAGCCAAGGAAGAAGCATCTTTGGAGGATGGGTGCAAACATGACATTGAAAAGGGGAAAGAATCCTCCATAGAAAAGGACCAGAGAGGGGAAATGAAGTGGCTTTCTTCCCCTCACACAAGCCTCCCCATAATGACCTGCAGCAGAAGGGCAGAGTCAAGAATGAAGCCTGCAAGAGCTCTCACAGCCTATAGGTATTGCTGCTGTGCCAAGAGCAGGGTAAAAACTAGGACCTTCTGGCCAGAGGGGATCCCTCAGAACTTCCTGCATCAATCTGATTTGGGCCAGGGCTCTGTTTAATGCTTTGTGTGACAGGTAGCGTGGGAGCTGATGCTCTCATAGCGTTGGAACTGCACAGACACTCAGGTGAGAGGCTGCCTCTTGCCTTCTTCAAGTGCAGGAGCACCAGCTGGCTGCTTTCCTGAGGACACTTACGGATGCTCTTTGCCTCCCGTCTCCCAGAGCTGTCTCAAGTGGCAGCTTTGTTTCCTCTGCTCTCTTGCTTCTGCAGCTTTCCTGCTCAACTGACTTGTGCGCAGAGACAGCAGGAAGGGACTCCTCTGCTGCGGACCATCATCCAACCAGAGCAAAGAAAAGCATCTTCCTTCAGAACCCTGGATATAGGCCACAGATTGCTCTCCAAGTGCAGTAAGCACACCCCATGGCTTGGAGTTTGATGTGTGTGAAGAACCTCTGTGAGCACTGGGCTGCTCCTACAGCACAGGTGGGGAGGCTTCTGCATGAGCATGGACTGGGAGCTGAGATGAGCATGGCTGCCATGGGGAAATGAAATGAGGGAGGAGGTGAAGACGAGGGAGGGATGCACAGACCAGGCATGGGCTGGTTTGAGTTCTCTCACCCTTGTGCACTGCAAGCAGTGGAGCAATGGTGCTCTGGTGCCAGACGGTGATTAGTAGTGTCCAGGGCAGAACTATCAGCACGATAGCCAGGATGTCTCGTCTCTTCGGCATCTCCAAGACTGACTGGACCCACAGCTCCTCATTACCTGACAGTGAGAACCCCAGAGACAGAACAGCAGAGCACATGGAGAATAGAAATAAATGGGCAGGAAGGAACAAGGACACAAGAGAGCGAACGCGAGAAGGGGAGAGCAGCAGCGGCGACACGACTCGTGGGTCTTACCAGTGCTTACAACCCACCCATTGCAGAAGCAGGTTTGGAGGGGCCTCGGCTGCTGACACCCGGAGCAGGAGGGCACTTCTGCAGCGCAGAGCTGGAGCTGGCAGCAGGAGCCTCAGGGACTCACGTGGAATGAAACCTGCAACACAGCACAGAGGTGAGGAGGCAGAGAAGAGCACTGTGGAGCTGCTGCACAGGGCTCGCAGCCCTCCTCAGGAAGAGCAAATCAAAGCTGGGCACTGAGCAGCAGCAGCAGCAGCAGCAGCGTGTCCCAGCCCTCCAGCGTGCTCAGAGCCTTGCTTCCCTTCACATCCACCTCCTCAAGCAGAAGCTGCTCGGTGCTGCATCACTGCTTGACCATGCCCAGCGGAAGAGGACCCTTCATCCCCCAGCCAGCCAAGCCTCACACCACCACGTGCCAGGCCCATGCCCTGGGAGGAAGCAGGGACCATAATGATCCTGTGACCCACCAGACCCCCTCCCTAGGCCAGGCAGAGCACTTGGGCTGCCTGTGCCTGCTCCCTTGGGAATACAGCTCCAGTGAACTGGTGACCCTGTGTTTTGCCCATCACCATCTTCCCCTCAGCTCAGACCATCCCACTGGCATCTCTGAGGCAGCTCAGGCTTCCAATGGCTCATTTCTTCCATCTCAGGGGTGTTGCAACTGGAGCATATTAAGCTGCCACGATGGCTCAGGCTGATTCAGTGTAAGCACATACAACATTTAAGCAGACTGTGTTTTATCCAAGTGTCTCGGCAAGCAAAGTACATCACTTAGGGATACACGCGATGGACACTCTGCAAACATGGGTACCACTTTAGTACCACTGCTCCCATGCGGGGCAAGGCATTAACCTGCTGCTAAAAGGGCTGCAGAGAGATGCTAGAAGAGTGCTGGAGAGATGCAGGCTCAAATCCCTGATTTGGCTAGATGTGGGTTTCCTTGGCTGTGCCTTGACTATAGAGTCAGCCTCTGACACTGAGCCCAGCGGAAGACCTGAAGTGAAGCGGCTCCAAGAAGCCATGGCTTGTCCTTTCGGAGTGGGATTCAAGTTGCTGGACACAACCAGATCAGCACTTCAGTCACAGAGGGGTTAACTTACCAGGGAAAACAAGGGGAACCTGCTACCTGCCATAGAGAAACCTGTGCCAGGGATCATCTATGGAGCTGGGGACCCATCCACCTCCCATGCACCCACCCTGGTAGGGTCTCCAGCAGCAAGAAGCCCCCAGACACACCTGGTTCTACAGAGAGGCAGGTTTCCTGCAGGGAAGAACAGGGAAGCAGCAGGGAACAGCTTTCACAGCTCAAGGAGCTGCTCGGTGCAGCCACTTTCAGGGAAGCATCTCTCAGCAATGCGGATTTGTCCCTATTTATGGTCAGGACTGGAGAAAGCAGCCAGGGAGGAAGAAGAGGAGTTATTCCAGCGCATCCCAGCCTGCTGCTGCATCCCTTCTCCAGCTCTGTGAGCCAGAGACATCCCGCTGCCAAAGCACACAGTGCCTTCAGGAAAGAGCATCCGGCCTCATCCTTGCTGTCCCTGCAGTTGCTGTCAGTGCCCCGACAGAGGACACTGGGAATCCTATTGTGCATCCCTTGGGCATCCCTATAGGGCAGAGCTGGAAGGGGTGGCTTTGACAAGCCTGCCCACCTTAGCTAGCTGCAAATGCATCCAGGGAAGGCCTCGGGCACTTAGAGGGGCTGGGAGGAAAGGACAAGCAAAAAGAGCTGCTCAGAGTCAATGCAGAGCTCTGGCAAGCTGCCACAGTGGCTGGCATGCAGCAAATGGCCCTTTGTCAAGGGCAGCTTCCTCCCAGCACAGCGCTCATACCTTAAAGATGCCTTTTCCCTGCCTCCTGCCAAGCCAGCATCCTCCCACAGGACAAGGCTGAGCCTGGGCTTCCTAGGATGGAGCTTTTCCTCTCCGTGTCCTTCTGGGGCTGGCTGAGCTCCCTTTGCAGCACCAAACCACGGGCTGCAGGGGTGAATGAGGTACCTGCACACAGCGACTGTTCCTGATGTTCCTTCCCTGCACACAGCACACTCCGCATGCCCAAAGGGACACAGTAGGGATCCCAACAGCAGATGGTGCTTGTCTGCGCCCCTCACTGGGAGAGAGACATTGAGGGGACCTTGTTGCTCTCTACAACTGCCTGTCAGGAGGATGGAGCCAGGAGGGGGCTGGTCTCTGCTCCCAAGGACCAAGGGAATGGTTTACATCCTGGTTGATCCTATGATTCCATGGCTGGGGAGAACGTGAGGACACAGCCAGCGCCTTCTGTGTGTGGGATCCGCTGCTCTGCAGCAAAGCCGTTTGCTCGCTGTTAATCCCTGGAGTGATCTGAGTGCCTGCACGACCCCGAGAAGCCTGACTGAAGGACATGGGGAGAACTCCCATGGGCAGCAGCAGCAAACCTGGATCCAAAGTATTTCCAGCGTGAGGCCAGCTCCCACTGTTCCAAAGCCACGCTCCTGCCTCACCAGCACGTGCTAAGGGGTGAAATCCATTTGCTGCTGTGAACAGCATCAGCCAGGATCCCATGGTTGTACCCTGCTGGTGACAGCAGTCGCAGCTTCACGGTCAGACAATGAGGGCTTGCTCTGCAGCAGAGCCCCAAAGCCCCTGGTGCCCAACTAAATGATGCTTTTTGCTGCTCTTTATGGCCCAAGGGAGGCTTGCCAAGAATTAGAATGGGAAAGACGATGCTCCTCCTCCAGGTATTCGCTCCGTCCCTTCCCCATCACGTACAACTCTCCTTTTCCCAGTGCATAGCTTTAAACCCAAACCTGCCTTTGTTCAGATTGTCCGTGTGAGGCTCCTGCTACCTCCTCCTCTGCAGGGAAAAGGGGGAACAAAGTGAAACAGGAAGTAACGGAAAGAATACTTCCTTTTGTTTTAGGCAAAAGACACAAATCCCCAGCTTTTGAGTGATTTGGGGTTAAAACACTTCTAACCCAAAGGCGTTTGGCATGGCTGGAGCAGGGATCTCTTCCAACAGGCTGGAAGCAGGAGGGCTGTGGCACACGGTGGCAGAGATTCCCCATTCTCCGGCAGAGGGCAATGGTGTCAAGGCATGACAGTAGGGAAAGGGCGTTCATCTGGTAACGCAGCTGTAATAAACCCTGGAGCCACGCGTTGGGAGCCGGCTGGGTTGTCAAACACCGAAGGTTCGTCTTCAAAATGGAGTGAATTTGCCTCAGTGCTGGTCCTTGCTGTAGGAAACACGGATTCCACCTGCAAGCCGGTTGTAGTTATCCCTTCTTCCGTCCTGTGGGGCTGGTGAGTGTCATTACTCCTTGGTTTTTCCCCCATGGAACAGGAGTGATTTAGAACATGTTCACCTAAAGACTTGCTTGGGTTGAGTTTGTGTGGATGGATGGATGGATGGATGGATGGATGGATGGATGGATGGATGGATGGATGGATGGATGGATAGATAGATAGATAGATAGATAGATAGATAGATAGATGATAAATAGATAGATAAGTAGATAGATGTCACCAGAGTTGACTAGATGCCTAGATGTAAGAAAAACACAGAGAACCCCCCCAAACAAACACAGTCAAACACTTCCTTGCATTACAACCAGCCAGGAAATAGCACACACCGTGGCAGATCCTGCAACAAAAGCTTTACAAAGCAAATGAACACGTCGGGATACAAAGCATGTTCTCACCGATAGCTTTTCCCCCTGAGCAAAGTGTCCCTGAACCCAAACACAGGGTTCCTCTCACCCTGGGGATGGGAACAGGTCTGATCCCTGCTGGACAATGGCCCCTGACCAGGATAAAGTGCATCTCCAGCCCGGCAGACACTGGGGACACGGGCACTGTCACAAAGCCTCTGTCAGAGATGCTGGTGTTTGGCAGCAAAGGTCTGTAAAGCACAGGCTAAGAAGAAAGGCGGTGATAACTCTTGCTCACTAGTTACTCCATAAGCCATTAATGCCAACAACCCCATAACTTTAATGGGGGCTGTTATCAGTGTAGTAGCAAAGCTGCGGAGCTAATTGCTGTTTAGTTATTAAGCAGAACATGGAGCTGAGTAATGAGCACATGGAATTGCTTGTTCTTCCAGGGCTTCTTCCCTGTGAGGGTGCTGAGGCGCTGGCACAGGGTGCCCAGAGGAGCTGTGGCTGCCCCATCCCTGGCAGCGTTCAAGGCCAGGTTGGACACAGGGAGCAAGCTGCTCCAGTGGAAGGTTTCCCTGCCCATGGAACTGGATGAGCTTTAAGGTCCTTTCCAACCCAACCCAGGCTGGGATTCTCTGAGCCCCCCCCCCCAGAGGGTTGCACATCACCGCGACCAGCCTTGCACCGGAGCTGATTTGCACATCCCAAAGCTGGAATTGCAAGTCAAGAACAAATGGGATCAAACCCACAGATTAGCTCACAAGAAGAAATAACATGAGCCCATCTTCTCAGAGCAACACTTACCATTTACAGCAAGCGTGAGCAAAGTGGATCAAGGGAGCTCAACACCAGCACAATTAGCTTCTGGAACTTATTGCCACAGGATACGAAGAAGAACAAGAACTTAACAGGATTCCAAACAGGATTAGTTGTGTATGTGAATAAAATGCATATCCAGAATGAGAATGAGACACCCACCAGTCCGGGAAACAGAAACCCTGGAGCTTCAGAGCTTCAGCCATGTTTTAACACACATCAGGAGCTTCCTTTTCTGCAGATTCATCTTCCCCCCATGCTCGAGCTAGGGACAGGACAGGAGACGTGATGCTCTCAGGGGATGCTCTGGTTGTCATTCCGGGTTGGCAATGCTTGCTCCAGGCTCCCTCCCCAGCCAGGCGAGCTGTGGGTGACAGGTCTTGGCTGAGAAAGCATTCCGAGCACTCCATGCTTCTTCATCAACGGCTGCCCTTCACACATGGGTTTTAGAAAGCATCCCCATCACGACGGAAAGCTGTTGGATTTACAGCCCACTTCCAAAGGGAAAGACAAATGGGAGTTGTTTTCTCCAGGGAAATGCTGATGACACCCATGAGAAGCTGTTTGACTTTCTTTAAGCTTGAATGCTGAGTGAGTGCTCCAGCAAGTAGCTCCTTCTCCATCAAGCCTCCTCAAGCTGGTGACACCACGATACCTTGAGTCATACCTTCGCTCAGCTCAGACCACATCCACGCTGTCAGAACCACTCAGAGTCTCTATTTCCACCCCTATGGTTTCCATTGCACCGAGTATTTTGCTCACTGCTACCTTCCATAGATGTTAAAAAGTGACATTAACAAAGGATGACCCAATTTCAACAGGACTGGACTCGTTTCCATAGCTCCATAATACGCTTTGCATATGCTTTGTCCAAAGGGTTGGAAGACTTCCATGATACCCCCTGTGTAAGGGTGGCAGTGGGAACTAAGGACCAAGCCTCACCTTGCCAACCTGCAGGCAGAAGGCTGCTGTCTCAGAAGCTGCAATACCCCAATCTGTTGTTATCGTTCCCTTCTGTTGTTAGTGACGGAGAGAAGCCCCAGGCTTTGACAGTGCCTGAATGAGGGGTGTAGGATCCTGTGGCTCAGTCCAGGCGGTGGGGTACACTGGGGGCTGCCTCTGGCACTGGGACCATCACCCACGAGGAGCTGTGCCCACAAGCCACAAGCCCTCATTGACTCTCCCTGCTGGCTCCGCACGGTGTTCCCGATCCCAGACCTGGAGCTGAGGCTGCTCACCCCACACGCTGCTGCCTCTTGACCCGCTGTGGAGATGGGGCTGGGGGAAGACCCGCTGCCTGGCTGTGGGTCAGGGCACACAGTGGCGCAGAGCTCAGCACCCCCATACCCCAGACCTGCCTCGGCAGCCTCCAGCACTCCCTTTGAATCACTGAGTTCTTGCCTAGCCCTGAAAGGAATTAAATCCTGCTCTATTTAAAAAGAGTTATTAATAACCTGATTCCAATGCATGCAAGGAGAAGGCTGGCAGTGAGCGAGCCAGCTGGCCCTCTCCACTGCAGCAAGCCACCACCGGGCACCTTGACACCTTAAAAAGGGCTTTAGTTTGGGAAAGCATAAATTCCTTTCTTTTCAGGAGCAAAATCCAGGATCTTCAGGGTTGGATTTTGAAGGCTGGAAGCAAAACCAACCTGCTGGCATCCAGCTTCCCCCTGAGCGCTGCAAACACTGTGAGCACCGTAAGCACCAGGCCCTGAAGATGCCACTGAAGGAATACTGCTGTCGCTGAGTTGCCTGATGGGGTGCACATGTCCAGGCTGAGGGGAGCATCCACTGCCATGGTGCAGCTGCTCAGGGGATGCAATGTGTTGTCAATGCATCTCCTCCACACTCCACACTCAGCAGAGCCCGTGTTAGCTGCTGCCTGAGCAGCAACCCCTCCAGCAGCTCAGCACCGGCACCTCAGCATCCCTCGGAGCTGCAGGATGGATTCCTGTGCCAGCAGCAGCGCTTGCAGGGGCAGGGCTGACTCGCAGCAGCTCTCTCCTGCAGTTTCCTCTCCTCTCCCAGGACAGAGCCAGCAAAGATAAAGCTCCTTGGTCAGCCAAAAAATCCCAACCAAGAGCACCAGGGGAAACCCCATCTCCCGTTCCCTGCTAGATGGCTTCTTTAAAGAGATGAGCCTCAAATCCAAACGCTGCTCAGCGCTCGGTGTCCCTGAGTGCAGCCGCAGACCTGCTCCTCGGAAGCAGGAAGGTCATTTGGAAGGGATCTCCTGCTGGCTTTGGGCAGGGTCCCCAGGATGCGCTCATCCTGCTTGCCTCACCTCCTGTCTCCACAGTGCACACGAGGCCTCTGCCTGGCCAGGACCCTTTGCCAGGTCAGAATAACATGGACTCATCTCCCACCTGGGAGGCATTTGGAAGGAAACGAGTGCCTTTCCTTTGCCATGCCCCCCTGTGCCAACGCAACAAACCCAGGGCTATTCCAGCCCTGCAAGGAAGCGGGATGCGGCTCTGGGTCTGTCTCTGGGTGGGACAGACTGATTCTACCAGTGTCAGCAGCTTCCAATGGAAGCCTGGACCCAGCTCCATCCTGGGTCATATGGACACAGGAACTCCAGCCTGCAAGAGGCACATGGAATGTGCCACCGAGCTCGCTGATGGACAGACAGACTCCCCTGCAGTGCTTTACTTGCAAGGTGAGGAGCGAGACGAGCCCTTGGGGAGAACCTGGAGGGGTTTGTAATGGCTGCTCTAAGAATACTGTAATCATGCAGTAATTACAGTGCATCTCAAATCAGCCACACAAATTGCAGCCTTATTATGCCTGTCACCTACCTTGTGTGGCAGGGACACAGAGACAGGCCACCCCCTTGCCCAAGGAGGGGACAGGGTTAGGAGACTCCCCGCACAGCCCCATCACACGCCAAGCCATGTGAGTGGCTTCCTCGAGCGAGCAGGAGCACATCTGTGCCTTCCTGCTGCATCTCAAGGTACAACACTCCATTAGCCAGGTTGGTTTTACCTTTATGCGATGAAACAAATACCTGCAAGCACCAGAGCAGCCCTGGGTGTTTGATTGGAGCTGTCAGTCTTTCAAATGGCATTCCTGCAGAGGAGTAAGCTTTAGAAACAAGTTACTGAGCTCTTTGAGTCAGCTGATAATGAGGGAGAGCTGGGATGGGGGGGGGGGGAATCAGTGCTGCCTGCTTCCAGAGGGGCTCAGTGCTACATGGGGCCCTAAAGCAGCGCTGCTGACCAATGCAGAACGCAGGCGGTGAACACGAGGGGTGCAGCACATCTGGGAGGACATCCTGGCACACCTTCCCTCCGTCACGTCGGCATCAAAGAGAAGAATTTCCTCTTTCAGTCCCTCTGGATGTGTTGCTTCCCATCCCGTTCCAAGCCCCTGCCACGGGCAGGGACACCTTCCACTAGAGCAGCTTGCTCCAAGCCCCTGTGTCCAACATGGCCTTGAAGCGCTGGCCTGAGCCCAGCACTCCTTCACCTGATTACGGTGACAATAACCAGCATCCTCACAGTGCCATGGACAATTACTCCTCCACAAAAGGCAGGGATGGGCAGCTCCCCCACTACCATCCTTTGGGCTTTATTTATGGAAAGGCACCTTTTATTGCCGTTTGTGCTGCTTCCTGAGGCTGCTGTGCCAGGCTGGAGGCAGAGACAGGATCTACACCTCCAGCATCCAGACAGCTCCACCTTGCTGCCAAGGGATTCATCTTGGAGTGCTGTTATTCACAGTTATGCCTGCCAGGCCCCTTCTCAATACTCTTGGCTGCTTGCACTCGGAGTGTTTCAGAGCTAAAGTCACTGGTAACTGATAGAATAACGATAAGGTACAAGCCTGAGCCACCCCACAGCTGAACTCTCACCACACCACATCCTCTTTTAACCATCTCCTGCCATGCCTGAACCCTGCTGCTCCGGCCAGGCTAGCCCATAGAAATCCATCAGCATCCTTCCCTGGGCACACCAACAGCTTCCCACACAGGTAGAGCTGTCCTGGCCTCACCCTTATCCCTCACATTCCACCCAGACTCTTCAGTTTTAGCACTTCCTGATAAGAAGCATGCCAGGAATGATGCTCATCTAACTGAAACCCAGCGACAGCTCCTCCCAAACCCTTGCAGAAGGTCATCCCAGCAAGCTCTCTGGAAAGGAGCATGCTAGAGTCATGTGCCACTGTTACCAGACTCTTCACAAGTGACTCTGCACCTCCAGTCTCCCATTCATCCCAATGGATGAACCCACCTGACTAAACCTTTGCGTGTCCATACAACCCCACATCGCCCAGGCAAAGCCGGCCCCTCCTGGGGCACTGCATCCCTGCAGCTCCTGCAGGAGGCTGGGAAGGACACCGTGTTCCTGTATGTGCGCAGGGCTGCAGGGAGCATGCAGGCTGCAGGGCTGGCAGGCCTGTGCCACATTCCACTCCTCTCTCCCAAATCAGAAGCAAAACGTGCCACTAGAAAGCCAGGGGAAAGCAGAAGGCTGCTTCTCAGTGCCATCGGGTGAGGCAGCATCTCAAAGCATCCCCAGCTCGCGGGGTGCTGCCCATTGCCCCGGCACACACATGGCATGGGTTGCCGTGCTAGGGATTAATCACAGCTCCCCTCTCAGCGTGGCCTCAGCGGGAAGAGAGCAGAGCTGCTCCCATGCTCTGATCCCTGCGGAGGCTGCTCCAGCTTTGTTACCGTGAGGGACAGGAGTTCAGGGCCCCGTCAGGCTGTGTCACCGCTGCCCTGGGATGGGTGACGGCTCCTGCACCCGAGGAAGCACTGGGAATGATGGGTTCCAACAACAAGCAGAGCACAGCAGTGCAGACCACTAGAAAGGCGCTTCCCACGGAACCAATTCCTGCCATTGGAATCGCATCAGCACGAGCCTGGAAGACGTGAGCTGGACAAAGCCCACTCGGATGCACTGCAGGGTGTCGGTGTCTCAGCACAGCTCCAGGTTTCCTCTCCGTGCCCCGGGCTACGGGATTCAGATGGATTTGCACACTGAGAAGCCCCAAGCAGCCTCCAGTAAGTAGAGGCCTGGCCCTCCCAGGCCTCCAGGAGAAATCCATGGATACACATTTCTTCTTTAGCTTTAGAAGCTGCTAAACAGATGGACAAACAAAGGATGGGCTCTAAGGCGCCGAGCCAGAACGCTTCAGCACCACGGTGGTATTTATAGAGGAGCCCAGGGGGAGGTACCCCAGCACCCACTCCGCTGTCACACTGCAGCTCGCTCAGCACCCACACACATATGCACCCAGAGCCACTCATTCCCAACGGAGCACAGGATCGCCTTCACCCTCACTTCGTGCCTCCAGGACAAGAGACTGGGATGTGCAAAGCTGCACCTTATCGGAAGTGATGGGGAGGGGAGTGATGCTTTTGCTGTACTGAGAGCTGGAGTGGGCCCCGAGTCACACTGGCATTATGGTATGATAATGCTGCAGGTATTAGAAATGCTTTGCATGCCAGACGAATCCTGGAGCAGGCTTCCAAATCCCCTCCAAGCCCCACTTGCACCTCTGCAGTCATCCATTCATGAAATCCAGAGCGGAGCCTTGCCATCCATCCTTTTGCTCCTTGGCTCTTCCCAGCTGGGTGGAAGTGAGGCAGAGTCAAGCTGGCTCTTCTGGATTAGCCTCCTCTTGTCTTTCAGGCGCTGAACCTGAGCAGGAAACAGCTGGAGCATTCCGGAATGCACTGAGGAAGGCAGCTGAGCCAAGCCCGTGCCCTTTCCCCGGCAGGAAGTGAAGTGTCTCATTCTCCATGAGCTGTGGCACCGGTGAAACTGGAGCGAGCGCTCACCAGGCTGGAGCAGCCGTGCACACCAGCCTCCGGGTGAATTCCCACTCACCAAAGGTCAGATGGGAGCTGCGCTGGCCTCGCAGTGCCCAGCTGCAGGGATTAGGGTAGGAGACACACACCCCTGCCTCCTGCAGTGCCACGGCTGGGCATCCCCATAGCAGAGCTCGCTGATGGGTTCTGCCTGCAGCCAACAGGGACAATTCCAATTCCCATTGGGAGAATGCCTTCACGTGAGCTCAGCTGCACCCTGGAGGTGCCCATTTCTCTTTGCTGAACTGAGAGCCACGTCTTCAGTACACTCCAGCAGGAAGGGAAGCAGAGGCTCTCAACTCTGCTCTCCACAGCGCACCATCAGGCACAAGCTGATGCTGTTTCAGGGAGGACATCCAGCCTCCAGCAGGCACAGTGGAAGGAATGTGGGGCTCAGTGGACATCTCTCTTCTGTGCTTCTCAACAGCCCCGAGCTGAACAAGGGAGTCCTCAATCACGATGTGAAGATGTAAATCCCCTCCCTGGAGGTTTCAAAGACAGGGTTTAAGCTCCTTTCTGAGGTCAGTCCCACTTTAACTTCTCTCCAGCGTTCCCAGCACCAAGGACTCTGCAGTATCAAACCACATCTCGGGCACTAACAATAAGGAGCATTCCAGGGCAGTGTAGAGGCTGGAGCTGGGCCAGCAGTGACCAATGCATTAGCACACCCTTGGAGAGCTAATACATCACCTGCTCTTAAAGACCAGCACAGGAAGCCTTGCACAGAAGATGAGCTCTTGTTCCACCTTTAGGAAAACAGCTCAGATCCAGGCAGGAAGGGGATTTGGAGCCTTTCTCTCTTTATTCTGCTGTCGCTGCCAGGCACATCAGCTGGATAGGATAGCTGTAGGAGGGGTTTGTGAGCTGGCAAAGCGCTTGAAGCCATGTGCTGCTTGGGCAGGACAGGGCATGGCTTCTCAGAGAGCAGCCCAGGGTATGTGCACATCTGCACACAGCTGTACTGGGGATGGACACACACTGCTACAGGCATGGATACCGGCGGTGCGCATGGATAGAGGAGTGGGAAGTGGGACCTGGTACAGGCTGAGAGAGCAGGAAGGAAGGACTAAAGTGGGACAAAGCCACCAGCACTGCGAGACAGCAGGAAAAGTGTTCCAGTGATTCCTTCAAGCCCCCAGTGCCTCAGCTCCCAGGAGCTGTGGAGTCCCCATTAAAGGATGTGGGAGGCTATATTCAACAGGGACTAACGTGCAGTATCACTTGGGGCTCTTGGGGGTGTCCATGTGTCCAGATGAGGGTGTGAAGACTCATTCACCCTGAGGTCTCCACTCAGCAAAGCCCTTCTTACCTCCTGGAGGTGAATCCAGCCAACCCACACGCAAGCAGCTGGGGCTCACAGGAGGGAAAGGAGACTCTGTCCTCACTCTTCAGCCCTTGTGCTTGGCAAAGATCACTCCCCCTGCCACCAGAGAAGGCAGGGAACTGGTTCAGGATCTCCACGAGCAAAGCTTAGCAGACAACACGATACAGAGAACACGGACTTGTGAAAAAGACACTGCAGATGTCACTGCTTCCAGAAGATGCTTTGCCTTTGGGTTGGTCTGAGCCACACCAAGTGCACCTCCAGCCGTATCCTCAAATGAGACCTAGAGCTACAGCCCCCCTCCCTTTCCCAGGATGCTGCATGCAATGGAGGGTGAGAAAGCCACAGAGGGCATCAGCCACAGGGAAAGATGCTGCCCGAGGCCTGGTGTGTCCCCAGGAATCAGGGGTGTTGCTGGTGAGCCCCTGGAAAGCAGGCGCTGCTCATCCCTGCAAGGCAAACCGCACAGGGAAGCAAGAAAGGACCATCTCCTGTCTGCCCATGGGCTCACATCTGCCCACTGGGTTTGCTTTGAAGACTCCAAACCTGCTGGGTTTGAGCTGATAGAAATAGAACAAGGGCAAGAGAGAGCAAAAGGCAAGTCTCCAAGAAACACCAAACCATCAGGTGCAACACTTGCCCTGCTGTTCATCCCAAGGCTTCCACTGGTGCAGCACGAGGGTGCTGGAGGAGATGAGCAGGGCACACACAGTTTTCCTCTCGGGAAGCATCGCTCTGACGTGGAGCCAGCTCAGGACAGCGTGTGCTCCCACTGGGAGGTTCCTTGGGCAGCTCAGGATGGTTCTCCCAGCTCCAGGCAAAGCCAAGCTGTTCTTCTTGCCTCGGGAGGTGCCCAGCTGTAGAGGGAAGACTGGGAAGATGCAGGTCGGGAAAGGGAAGAGCAAATCCAGGCCTGGCTGCTGGATGGATCCAGGCACTTCTCTTCCTCTGTCTTTCATATTGAAGCAGGAGAATGACACTACTGCTCCGCTTCCTTCCCACTCAAATAGCATCCACTGTCCTGCTGGCTCTGGCCATTTCCAGAGCCTTGTTCCCTGCCACAGAATTAACCCTCGTGGGTGAAATCTCCTTCTCATTCCTTCCCCAGAGCACCTTCTCTATTCCCAGCGCTCTGAAGCTGACACTGAGCTGGTGCTACATACAGCAACATCTTTCACCCTCTCTTCCCCAAGTGCCTCCATTTTCCCACACCTTTCTGATCCCAGTTCTGTCAGCTGAGCCCCAAATCCCAACCACCATAAGCTTGCAATTGGCATTGGAGAGCTGTGCCCAGAGAAGTACGTGGACAGGGCAAGCAGGAGCCTGGGTGAGCAGGAGAATTCCCTGCTACGAGCAAGGAGGAAACAAAGGAATGTGTTGGAGCTCCACAGCCCTTATTCCATTTCCATGGGCACCCCCTCCCCCATTTACACAAGTTCCCTGCAGTTTAGACAAGCATGGACAGAGCCACCCAGCACACTGCAAAGGCTCCTCCAGTCCCAGCACTGGACCATCGGCTCCTTCAGTGTGCAGAGACGCCAAGGGATGGCTCCCGACTTCCTGCGCTGGGTGCACCCAAGTGGGTACTTGTGTGATGCGTCACTAAACCCCAAAGCAAATGCTTCCTAACCTCATGCCAAGAGCCGTCAGGAAGCCCCTGAAGGCAAGGGGAGGATGGACAGCACAGAACAAATGCTTATTGCAGCAGCAAGACAGAGGGACACCCAGCCGAGACCTCCACTGGCTGGGATTAACCGGATCTGGGCCCCACAGCTGTCAACATCAGGCTGTCCTCAGTGCTTTCCCAAACATCTGGGCTGAACCACCTCCCGGTAGGAGCTGAACTTGTTTCTGGTCTGGGAGAGGAATCAGGACTCTCAGGGTCAGAGAGCCCAGAACTGAGTCAGACAGAGGCCCAGCCGGGGAAAGGGAAGCAACATTTGGTGAGGGCTTCATTGGTCACCATGGGCTTCCTCCCCCATAATCACTGTTTTTCACTCACACAGCATAAGACGACACAGAGATCACCTCTCAGCTGGCAAAGCATTGCCCAGCCATCTCCTATTCCTGCACAAGACAGCACTCAGAAAGCTTTTCCCTTTAAGCAGCCTCAAAGTTGGCTCTCGCCACCACTGGCACGAATGAAAGGGATTTCAGTTCTCCCTCCTCCTAAACCCATCCCTTTCTGTAGCGAAGAAAAGGCAGAGGATGACCAAGGGGAGGGAAAAGCAACTCTCCCTGTGGCTTCTCACCTCTCATCCTCCTGCACGGAGGCACTGGAGAGCTGGAAGGGCGCGGGGCCATTGTATTCCCCATGGGAGGAAGCCCACGGAGCGAGTGCAGGTCTGGGAGCACAGCGTATATTATCCATATCCCAGCCTGAAAAAGGGGGGGGGGGGGGAAGTAAAGTGATCTCCAGCAGCTCCCGGAACCCCTCTCAATACACGGCGAGGGGGAGAGGAATGAGTCTTCCCTGCTTCCTCCCAGCCCCTGCCCGCTGCATGCACGCATCCACACACACCCTGTGCATAAAGGAGCTCTGTCCTGCCCAGCTCAGCCATGCAATGCCTGCAAGAGGCAGGAGTTACCTTATTCCCACAGCCTGAGCCTCCTCCTCCTCTCTCCATCGTGGCTGGGAAGCTGCTCCCATTCATGCTTTAATCCCTGGGAACAGAGGCACGATTCACAGCGGCTCTTCGCCCACCGGAGCGGGCTCCCCGCAGCCACCTCCTCCTCCTCCTCCTCCTCCTCTCCTTCCTGCCTTGTTCTCTCTCCTCTCAATCCAGGCAGCCACCAAGACCTTCCTGCGCTGCCTCTGCCTCCCGTTCCGCTCGCCAAGCAGCAGCGCTGGAGAGCTCCTTCCTCCTGCTCCGGGCACCTCCGCTTCCCAGGTCTGCAGCGTGGGGAAGAGAGTGGGAGAGGGGGGGGGGACGTGCAAACAGGGAGGAGGAGGAGGAGGAGGAAGGAGCCGGAGCGTGGCTGCTTTGTATCCAGAGCAGTGCCCTCCCCCCTGCCAGAGGAGGACCTGTGCCGCTAATGGTCTGTACCAATTGATTCCACTTGGGCAGGGGCGGCGGGAGAAGGGCGGGCAAGGCAGGGATGGCTCCGAGCGGGCCCCTTCGGGAACTGCTTCCTGCCCTCCGCACTCCAAGCATCACCCACGGAGGGAGGGGACGGAGGTGCTCCCCAGCCCAGCAGGCAGAGGGGAAGTGAGAGGGAAGGGGCTTGGAGAGGGAAAGCGGCGCCCGGATGAGGGGTGGAGAGCCAGGCTCTCCTCCAGCCCCGCTGCTCCACCTTCTGCACACACACAGCTCTTGGTGGGTGCCTCCATTCCCCACCTGGGCTTTGGGAGTCCCCCATGTCTTTCCATGCCTCCCCTCAGCCATCCCAACCCCGACAGCAGCTGACTGAGGGTCTTGGCACTAGGAACGTGATTCCCCCATGAGAAGGAGGCTCTGGATGTGCCGAGGGCTGTCCCTCAACTGGGGACAATTGCAGACAGGACCCCTGGACCTCTGACAGTGCAGCAGGACCTTGTGTATCCCCTCCTTCAGAGGGACCACTTGGAGGATGCGGGAAAGAGCTCGCCTCCTGGTACTGCCCATCAGTGGTTAACGCAGGCAGGGCTGCCTCATGCTCACAGCACAGCTCTCCAGGCTGCCTCAGCACTACAGTCCCTGTGTCTCTGAAGGCCACACTCACATCTGGACAGTCTAACAGGAGCCAAAAGTCAGTGCTGGCGATGGGGGTGAGTTACCTTTCAGCTGTCCTGCTCCTGCTGCCTTCCAACCCCATCAGCCCCTCCGCGTCCCACCATCTCCTCCTGCCTACGTGTTCCACAGAGGACATGCACAGATCCACAGCTACTCCCCTGTTACTCCCTCTCTTCCAGATCGGGTAAGGTTACAGTGCCATGGTAACCTGTAGGTATACACACGTTTACTTATGCTTTACCCAAAAAAAGGAACAGCAAAGGAAAACCACAACCTTCCAGTTACTGTGGAAAGCTTCAGCACGCGAGGAGCTGAGGTCCCCGCTGGGGAGCCTTCTCAGGGATATTCCACAGTGATTCCCATCGTTGCCAGGGCCAGCAGCTCCCATTGCTCTTCTCTCCTCAAGTGCAGCAAGCTGGGGGACCCCACGTGTGGCTCCAAGCCACTGCTTCAGGTCTGCACTGCACAAACCAGGGAGACGATGCCTCCATCCACAGAGGGCGATGCTTGAAGGAGCTGCTTTACAAGCCTGTGGATGGACGAGCATCAGCTGCCAAGCCAGAATCCTTCCTGCACAGCCAGGCCAGCTCCTGCTGCAGAGCAAGGCAGTTCTTGCAATTAAAGGGAATGTGGCCTTTTTGTCCTTGGTCTCATTTCCTGCGAGGCACAGAGGGAGAGCTCAGCTCCAAAGCCTGGGAATGTCGTGCCAATTGAGCTAGTATTAAAGGTTTCACTGAACCCCCTGCCTGTTAAAAATCCACAATGCCCACTTGCATCAGAAGGGGGGGTTCAGACCAAGCGCTTCTCCAGTATGTCCCAGGCTACCTGCTGTTATGGAGGAGATGAATAGGAAGGAACTGTCCCTTGAGGAGAAAAGAAAGGGCCTCTTCTTTGTCTACTTCAGGGCTGGGTGAGAAAACAAGGGAGAAGAGACTTAAGGATGTTCTTGCCATAGAACCTGAGCCCATCCAGACTCAGGGAGGAGGGCAAGGGGATGTGCTACACCTGTGAGATGCGGAAACACGACGGGTGAGCAGCAACACTCGAGGCTCAGCTCCTCATCAGCGTCTCTGGAGGCTCACAAAGGTGAAAGGTGTTGGGGAAAGCATCGGAGGCTCTGGAGGGACACAGACAGAGGGAGGCAGTGCTGTGTCCCTCCCCGGCTGCACACCACAGCCTGCCTCCCCCGGAACACTGCTGCGGAGCCGCTGCTCTGGCACTTCCCTTCGCGTAGCCACGTGTTAGCAATGCCGGGGATGGAGTGGGCCACATGCCCCAGGGCCGTGTGCCAGCAGAGAGGGATGGAGGAGAGGCTCGGGCAATGCAGCCGAAGGATCTGGGATGAAGGTGGGAAGGGAAGGGTGTTGTATGCCTGGAATCCAGCGTGCTTCCCAGAGGATGCGCTTGCGAAGCAGCAGCCTCGCTGTTGACAGCAGTGTACGCAAACAGAGCAGCGTTTGCCTACTCCCTCCCCATCCTTATTGTAGCACAAACCACCCCGAGTAAAACACACAAACACGACAACCCACTGTAAATGGAAAGCAAAGCCCCAGGCGCAGGCACACGCACCCGTGGGTGCTCTTCTGGAGAGCACAGCGCACATCCAGCACCTGAAACGCCGTTTTTAACCACGAATGCTGTGCCCCTGTCAGGGATACTGCCGCACGTGTGGGGACGTGGGGGAACCTGACCTAGCCTGCCTCAAGCCTGCTCCTTGCCCACGCTCCATCTCCCCATCCCAGGCTCTCCATCCCAGCCCCACAGCAGCAGAGCCCCCAGGCTGTGTTACCAGGAGGAGGCAGAGCTGCAGCTCCTTTCCCCCTCTTCCCACCATCTGGCACTGCCAGGATGATCCCTGCCTGGAATCACGCTGCAGCCAGGCAGGAACACGAGAGTCTCCAGCTCATGCTGAGGCAGCGCAGGCAAGGGCAGAGCACGAGGGCTCACCATGGAGGTGTGCTTCCATGTGCACAGGGCTGGCAGGGAGCACAGCTATCCACAGGAACAGGGTGAGGGAGGAGATGGGCCAGTTTATGTCAGAGCCAAGCTGAGCACTAGGTAGGGAGAGCCTCATCTGAGATCCCATTTCCCAGATAGCCCCAATGCACTGGGAGAGGCCACGGAGAAAAGCCCCTCCAAGTCTGTCTCCTTTGCCAAACTAAGACAATTCCCGTTCTTCCCACAGGAGGCTGAGCGTGTAACCACAACTCAAACTACACCCATGATAGCTCTCAGTGCAACAAAACCTCTCAGCCCTGGTGCTCCCTTTAAGCACCATGGTCCATGCCACCCTCTGGCACGGATCCTTGCTCCTACATGTACGTACTGGTCACAAAGATCCCACCCGAATTCTCTTTATGATCCGCTCAATGAGTCCATCTCATGGGCTTCACCGACACAAGCCATCAGAGATGCTTCCTCATCCCTCAGCTCCACCTTGTGCAGCTCCACTTGACACGATGATGTCCAAAAGGACCTTTGGAGGAAAAGCACTCCCTGAGTACAGCCCATCTTTCCCTTGGAGCCGGGGCAGGGAGATCCTCTCTTCCCTGGCAGCAGTGCAGTGATGCTTCTTAACACCTTGGCAGGAGCTCTTCACGGGCTAAAGACCCAGCGCAGGTAACCTCACCCAGGGGAACACCGAACAGGGGATGCTTTAGCACACTGCTGGGAGCTGGCAGCAGTGATTCAATAACCCCTCACCTCCTTGTCCAGCTACAGCCCTGCTCCGATCGATGCCCTGGCCGGACTCCAAGGCAGAGACTGATCAGAGACCGGCACAAGGCAGACAGTGCTAAATCACACGCATCCCAAGTGTTCCCTGAGCGATTGCAATTCACTGGGAAGCACCCTCTTAGCAAACAAGCAGCAGCAGCGATCCAGCTCTCCCCGCATGGCTTTGTAACCAAGCTCTGGTTCTAAACCCTCCGTCACAGAGGTCAGAAACTCTTGTCTTGGCTCTGGATGCCGTCACTTGAGGCCAGAAGAGAGGAGAGGAAGCAGAACCATGCAGGGGTTAATGCTGGGTCTCTCAGTGTGTTGAGACAACCCCACTACAGAAGCACAGGCCTTTTTGGATTTCAGGGCTCAGGAGACTCCCCAGCACGTCCAAGCCAAAGACCTGCATTTCTCTCTGCCTTTATCCTTCCGCTGTGCTGTTCACACGTGCTCTGCCCCATTTCCAACCCTGCTGTCCCCACGTTTCCTACCACTGCTTCACCAGGCAGCTTTGGACCTTACAGAGAGAGCCAGGATCACACAAGCTATCGAGGCTCTTTTGCCCTGTCCTGCTCATTTCAGATGTTTCAAACCAGCAGAGCCTGCTGCAGAATGCCCCAAAAGCAAAGCAAGCCTCACCTCACCCCGCAGGTCGGCATGGTCCTGCTGCCTCTTGCCTGCAGGTATTCATGATAACACAGCACAAAAGAAGCTGCAGCAAATCTCAGCTGTGGCAGTCGTGTCCTTGCCAGATGCCCATTCCCTGCTACTAATCTCCATCTCTGAACTAGGATGTGGGAATCACGTCACCTTGCCTGGGTTTCCCAACCAGCATCAATTGGATCTGTGAAGAGCCGTTGTGTTCATGCCTAGGAAGGAAAAATGAGGATGCAACCAGAGCGATAAATCCTCTGCTGTGCATGTTTCTGGTTTTATCATGTAGTTAATCAGGAAGGAGTATGTTCAGTTTAGCCACAGCTCCACGCTCTGCCTCTATAATCTGAATCCCAGAAGGGCCTTATAAAACCATAATCTGCAATGCAAAATGGCAAAGCATATGGGAGTGTCTATAGATTTTCCAAATCACCTGTGCCCTAATTTAATCTGAATAACAATTAGTTTACTCTTATCAGTTAATTGTGCCCCTTGTGGATTCAGCAACACTGCAGCTCCTCACCAAACACCTTTGTCTGAGCACGCTGTGATTACACTCCAGCTCTTCCAAGCCTCCTCGCAGCTTTGGCAACAAAGGCAAAGCTGCTGCTAAACACAGCCCCAGCGCCACTGACAGCAAACCTGGGCTGATAGAGCCGGAGAACTAAGCAAAGCAGGCTGGGGTTAACAGCAGGTTACGCCAGTCCCTCCAGCTCAGCAAGGGCAGCGTCCCCACAGCTTCCCGGATGAAGGACATGGAGCTGTGGGAGCAAGTCCGGAGGAGGCCACGAGGATGCTCAGGGGCTGGAGCACTTCCCATATGGAGCCAGGCTGAGAACATTGGGGCTGTTCAGCCTGGAGAAGAGAAGCTGCGGGGAGACCTCAGAGCAGCTTCCAGTGTCTGAAGGGGGCTACAAGGATGCTGGAGAGGGGCTCTGCATCAGGGACTGTAGGGATAGGACAAGGGGTGATGGGTTCAAACTGGAACAGGGCAAGTTCAGGTTGGAGATAAGGAAGTTCTTCCCTGTGAGGGTGCTGAGGGCTGGCACCTACTAGATTCAGGCACCAGAGGCATCTCAGCAGCAGAATTAGATGCTGAAGCCACAGAAGATGAGCATCTTCACACTAAGGAAGCTGAAAGGCTTCTCCATCACCTGTGCTGATGCCTGCTCTTGCACAGCCCTGCACACAGACAGAAAGGACACTCACCCGGCTGGAGTCAGGGAATCCATCACCTGCCACATCAAATATGCTCATCATCCTTCTATAGAGTGACCTCTGCTCCTCTCCAAAATGGGATATCTCCACCCTCACCAAGGAATAAGCTGCTGTGAAAACTTAAGCACTTTTATTACTCTCCTGTAACTGTTACCATGACCTTTCCGTGCTCTGTTTTGGTGTGCCTCTCACCAGGTCATTGTTTCTGAGCCATAGGCTCCATTGGAACAGCACCATTCATCTCCCACAGACAGCAGACGCAGAGCTCATGGTGTTTGACCTCTCCTGGGAAGAGATGATGCCACAAGCAGGGCCGGGTTGAGCTCTGGCATTGTGGCAATGCCATGAAAGATCTCTGATGCTCCCCAATGGATCCTCCCTCTCGCGTTGACCAACTCACCAGCTTGGTAAGCAGCAAAGAAGGTTTTAAACAAGGCCAAGTGTCACTTGAGTAGCAACACCAGCGTGAGTCCAGGCTGCAGTGGCTGGGATAATCCTGCAGGCAGCATCAGCTATTCTGGCAGCAGTGAGTCACTCACCAGACTAATTCCCAGCTAAAGACAGGAATCAGGCTTTGATTCTCTATGGAGCTTCGAGCAACACCACCTGTGCAGCCCTCATTGCTGCTCCAGCCATCGCACACAGGCAAACACATGCAGCACCAGCCAGGGTGAGCTGGCAGGTGAGGACAGGGCCTCTCTTTTGACCATCTCATGCTCCTCAGAGCAACGCTTGCAGCTCAGGCACTTGGGCAGGAGGAAGAAGCTGGAAGCACAAAGCAAACCAAAGGTTGTTCTGGCAGCTAAAGCAATCTTACCCGCAGCACACACTGGCGACACCGGCAGCAAAAGGCACTGGGACATGAGCACAGAGCGCAGCCGTGCTCTCCTCCTGCAGGAACACAGACCTGAGCCTTGCAAGCCGGGCTGCCTCCAGCACATGGAGCATCTCTGCCTGCGGACGTGTGGGCTGTGCGTGGCACTGACCCCCAGCAGCACCCTCTGCCAAGGGGCTGAGCACCAGGAGGAAAACAACAACCGTCTCCCTGCTAAATAACCCCTTTGTTGCTGAATCTCAAAGCCTTTGGCACAGCTGCTGCAGTGCTCTCTCCCACAGGCAGAGACAGGAACGGGATCTGCACCCTGCATGGGGGCTTCCATTTGCACAGAGGATGCTTTCAAACTGGCCCAAAGTGTGCCTAGAACTGCCTAAACCTGGGTCTGCCCATGCCCAGTTTAACGCTGTGCTCGATGCTGACCTGCTTTCTCATCCCTGTAGCTGTTCAGTGCCAGCATAAGGCATTGAACATAGAGGCTTCTCCTGTCCTCTCCTCTCCTCTTCTGTCCTCTCCTCTCCATGCTCGGAGCAAGACATCCACTATATGAATAATGGAATAGTCTGTAGCAGCTCCATGTTCAGGTTCGCACAGACATTTGCACTTAAAGCAGCCTAAAATCCCTCTGCTTCACACTTCCCTGATTGAATCCCTCATCCCAACTCAGCACAGTGATTCCAAGGGCACTGAAATGTCTCATGCAACTGAAGTAAAATATTAACTGATATTTGTAGATGATTGCTCTCTAAACGTCCACGAGAAACAACTCTGTTGCCCTGCATCTTTTAGCTCTCCCCCGGTTCAAACATCACACTGGATCAGGCTGCAGCTGAAGCAGCAGCAGCCAACAGAGAAGTTTTCCCTCTGTTCTTCCTTTCTACTATGGTAACAGCTCAGGAGCTGCTGGTCCTGAGAAGGGAAGTCTGTGTGTGCAACACATCAGCTTGTACGGAGAGAGGAAGGACCCAGCTCCACGCTGCATGCTCCTACCTGCCACTCTTTGTCCCAGGCCAGTGTCCTGCAGCAGCACCCTCAATGCTCATGTGGTTCTTTTCCCCCATCTATTTTGTGTGTTTCACAACCCCAACCCATCTCACCAGCGCTGAGCAGGGCTCAGCAACCTCTTTTCCTTGCTGAAGATACCCAGAGTCAAGCTTGCGCAGGCAGGATCTCTGTCACCATCAAATGCCACCCACAAAGGATGAGAGCAAGGAACGGTGCAAAAGCAAAGAAAGAACTTTATTCATACCGACTCTAAGCATGTGTGTGTCAGCATCTCTATCTGAAGCACCAAGGCTCTGCGGGCTCTTTGCAGGTATTACGCCTCTGCTGTTTTAAAGGAAAATAGAATTTGCTCTTAAAAATAATGAGATTTAAAATTAATAAGCTTGGGGCTTTCAGCTCTCTGGACTGGGGCTCCACAGCCTGCGCTTGTAACACACTGCTGCATTGCTTCCTATAGCCACCAGCTCTAGGAGCTTATTTCCAAGCAAAAGCTTCAGCTTCCTGTGTTTCAGGACCAGAAGCTCTACAGAGAAACACCAAATAGCATTAGATCCACAGTCACACCGCAAAAAATGACAGAGTACATAAGCTCAACAGGATTGCTGCTTACTTCCTGAGCTGAGGTATTGAGCAGTGATACAGGTCAGCAGCATGGGTTGTTCCACCCAGGAGCAACTGCCTTGCACCACTGCATGTAGGAGCAATACACATCATGCACACTCAGAGCTGTCGTTCTTTGAGCTAGAAGGTGCTGGAAGGATGATGATTGCACATGGCTGCAAACACTGGGAAACTCCAAGAGCAGCAGATAAGTAAATGCTTCCTACGGGTACCTTGCAACTCCTTGTAGAAAGATGGAAGAAGAAGAAAACTGCTCCATGTGTGGAAAGTGAACTGTGTTCCTGTTCGGGGCGCAAGGACATCAGCTCTCGGAGAAGGTATCGAATAAAGTCAAGGAGATTAGGGAAGATGACCATGGAAATTGTAATTCACAGGATCCTTTTTCTGCAGACAGATGGTCATTTCAGCTTTCTGTTCTCTAATCCCTTGTTCTGCAAAGCAAACATCCTAAATCCCAGATAATGCAGGTTTTACCATCTCCTACATTTCCCACAGCATTAAAGCTGGCCCCAGTGATAGGATGCATATGCTTAAACATCTGCATGCCGTAGGAATCTCCTACCTGGATTCAGCACAGGGGTGAGCTCTGCATCCTGACTCCAGCCCCAGAAGCCCCTGATAAAGCAGCCACCTTTTCCAGTAGGCATCATAGGGATTAAAGGGAGCCTTTAACTGGGAATGGCCTTTCTCTGGCACAGCCAGGATTCCTCAGCCCTGCCTCTAAATAGGAGGAAGGTTGAAAGTATTACAAGTACCATGGAGACCTTAAATCCATCTTTTATCTTCTCATACGACCCAAAGAAGAACCTATGTGCCAAGTGGCCCTTCTGGAAACAAAGAGCAAGGGATGCAGGAAGCAGTGAGCAGTTTGGTACAGCACGACAAGAATGAGGTTGTACATCACCTATTTATCCTCCTAACTCTGGAGGTGAACACTTGCTGGTGTTCACATGTAGCACATCCCATCTTGGGGCTGCTGTTCCTGACAGGCTCCCTAATCTCATGGCTAACGGCTCATTATTTGTATTCATGCAGGAGGAGGAATTCTTCATTATTGGAGAGATGGGACACGTACAAATTGGAGTATACTGATTGTATTTTCCAAATGATCACACAGACTCTAATTCCATCTGCAAGGAGCACTAATTGGCACTGGAATTACCTCCTGAAGTAGGAATTGGAGCTTCTGACAGGGAAGAGCAATGACTGTCCTTGTGTTGTGAGCAGAAGGGTGCAGGTCCCTTCCCAGCTCACACTGCAAGAGACCTTTTGTCTACTCTAGGAGTTTACTGTAATGTGGGCAAGGAGATTAAGTGAGCGTTCCAGAGAGGTATTTCCCTGCTTTAGCTGCACATCTGAAAGGAACACAGTATGTCAGTTTAATTGCTCTATACCCAGAGCAGGCAACTGAGGCTCTCCTGATCCCTTGGAACCTGGACAACTTTGTCTGAGGATGCTCAGTACCGCACCACTGAAAAGCAAATCTCAGAACATCCAGAAAGTGCCTTTGCTCCTGCTGGAGGCACTGTGCTCTTCCAGACATGAGGTCATCTGTGCTAATCCCAGAGGGAATGCTGCACCAGCTCCTTTAGATGGGAAAGATGCTCAATCATTAACTTGAATCATGCACCCAAGGAGCATCTCTGTCTGCAGGGAGGGAAGGGATCAGGGTGTTAAGCACTGAATGCCAGACACAAGGTGTGTTTCTCTATCTGAAGTACAGCAGAATTTATACTACTTCCAGTCCTCAGATGCTCCTTCCTCAGGGCTGGGGAGAACAAATGGTGTGGTAGATGCCTGTTGCATTGTTAAACAGTGAAAAGAAAGCTACATATGCAAGTCTGTAGTGCCCAGGTCACCCGGTGAGCAGTGGAATCAGAGAACTCTGACTGTCCTATGGCAATGGATCGAGGTTTAGGCACTGTCAGTCGGTGAGATGCACGCTCGCAAGCAGCTTTATTCCTGTTCTTGGGACAGTTGCAACGTCTCCCACCCTGATCCTGGTTTCTAATAAGGGCGACCTTACAGCACAGGCCCCAGTAGTGGGATGAAGTCTTTTCTCTGTCTGTGTTTCCAAAGCCTATGGACATACAGGGCTCTGCGGGTCCCTCTGGGTAACACAAGTAACATTCTCTTTGAGCTCTCTTTGAGACTGACACACTCTTCTTGTTCCAGAGCCATCCGAGGGCCAGGGACAGCAGGATCTCCTGTTTGCAAACCCAATGGAAAGCATCTCAGAGGAATAAATGTAATTATCAGCACAGCCCAGAGAATGCTCCGAACTGAAGCTGAACCTGGCACAAAGGAACAGGCAAGTAATGGAGAGGGAAGGGAGAAAGCAGCTTCGCCTCTCTTAGGTATGCAAAACCAGGCAGCTAAACCCCAGGGAGCCACAAGAGTGACTTTGTAAAGGCATGATTAAAGACAAAGCAAACACTAGGAGCTGGGGTTTGCCTTTGCCTTTCAACTCCAGCAATTATAGCAACTTAACCTGAAGCATGCTCCATCTGCAACCAGTTGCTCTCCATAACCATGCTCTTAATTTGGATGGAGAGCTGAGTTCTTCACACCCTGTGCAGTGCTAGAGACTGGAGATGCGGGGGGGGAAAGAGATCCTGTGTGACTCTTGTAGTGTTTGATGAAACAAGAAGGCACTGGGGCAGGGAGAAGAACCCGTGACATGACTGCAAGCCAGCGCTCTGGCTTTAATGCCCCTTAGCAGTGTGGCTTGGTTTGGTTCCTGTATTCTTCTGCTTATGCAGATACAATCTCTCACATTGTTCTGGAGACCGGGTTGGAGCCGGAGGGATGCTGCAGCTGCGGCGCGCTCACAGCCACACATCACTGCTGCCTTTTATGAGCAGGAAAATGGGCCGCTGGTGCTGCTGCAGCAAGCAGCTGTTATTTGTTGTTCTCGGGTGGTTGTTGGGGTTGGGGTTCTCATTTGGAGCTATTATGATGAGTTTGCCTTCTCTTCCCACTTAACTGAATTACAGTGTTGACGTGCCAAGCCTCTCGTGGAGCCGCACGGATGCTGCTTCCCTGGAGCAAAAGCACACCTCTGGCTCCCCTCGCAGGGAAGAACTGCTTTATATCCAACCTGAATCTCCCCTTCAGGTACCACTGCAGAGCATCTGTGTGCAGACAGAGCCTCAGCTGCCTCCACACAAACCCAAATGATCACAGCCAGCCGCTGCTTCCCAAAACAGGGATGGGGGAAACCAGGCAGATTTACCTCCTACTGTCGAACAGAAATACAGCCACAGTCGTCCCTCCCAGACGTTCCTTTTCAATAGAGCCACCTCATTCGTTCTATAAAAGCAACTTGTTTTAAAATAGCACTACTTTGGCATTAAAAATGTTTCCCCTTCATAAACCACCACTGCTAGATGCCTAATAGCAGCTCACACTCTCTAGAAGTATGCTGTAGCTTATACTTAAAGGGATCTTAAACATGTTTCCAAGGCAGAGTTGCTATTCAAAGGCATCCTTCCCCTTGTTTATCCCACTTAGGGGATTAAAAAAGCTTTTAAACCCCCCACAAAGGATGTTTGCTTTTGAAATCACAACTGATGCCCACTTTGCAGCCAGGATTATACAAGTCATCTATATCAAACCCACAGAAGGTATGGAGCCCAAGCCACAGAATGCTGGATTTCCTTTCTGTGTGTTCCTGCTTCAGTTCCTGACGTGTCCACCCAGATTCAAACTCCAGATCACACACGAGAAAGGCAGGAGAAGTGAAGAGTCTCAGATCCTGGTTCTGCACCCACCTTCCTGCACCCAGATGCGCACACAAACTTGAACAGGGTATGATGCTGCCAGGCGCTGGCAGACACGTAGAGATTTGGCTGCAAATCAGGGTCTATTCTTTTCTTTCCCAAGAAACAGGATGTTTCATTAACTAAAAGCAGGTCATTAAGGAAACAACAACCGAAAAGCAAAGATAAGAAATGGGAAATCCCAGAGGATTTAGTTCCTTTTTTGAACAGTGCTGCAATCCATCAATGCACTGGCAGAGAAGAAATGTTGCAAGAAGAAACTCCCCCTCTGCTGCCAGCTGGCTGTGAGACTCAAGCGTGCTGACAGCAATGCCAGGAGCTGGCTGGACCTTAGCACTTGGTGATGGTCAACCCACAGGTCCAAGCTATTGCACAGATCTGCTGTTCCCTGTGAGCCTCTTAATGGTATAGTTCTCATTCGTGTGTTAGATGCTTCAACTCCTCCAGCCTTCTAAGCAAGTCCTTTCTATTTGTGAAGCCTCCTTTCCCTGCCACCGAATCCTGTTCCTGTCCCCAGCCCACACACTCCACAGGCACAACCTGCACTGAACTCCACTGCTATTAATCCCATTTTAGCCATTCCCCAACATTTTAGCCCAGTTTTTTTTCCCTTATGCAAAGTGCATCCATACCATGGAACACTTTCTGAGGCCACTGCAGAACTCAAGGGCCAGGGAATGGCTGATCTCTATACAAAGCTCTGGACTATGAGGAAAGGGAAGCAGCGCATGCTATCACAGAGCCAGTTTGACACACGTCTGTGGATGGAGCTGTTGTAAAGAGACAGCAGCAAGGTAAATCCAACCAACACACATGCTTAGATGCCTCTTCCCAGATCTTCTCTGTTTTAACAGGAGTAGGGCAAAGCTGGATATACTGGCATTTCTTTTCCTTGTGGGTATAACATGAAGCTGAAAGAGGTGCAGTGAGTGCAGTGATTTGCCTAAGGCATGGGTGACCCCTGATGGAGTGATGCTGAGCCAACCGGGCCATGGCCCCTCTTGCCTGATCTGCAGCACATCTCTTAGCCAGCACCACCACTTTGTTGGGCTTACACAGGCTGAATTGATAGAGCAGTGAGAGAAAGCAAATATTTAGAGCAAGGGATGTAGCATATGCTATGTGGGATTCTGCATTAACTAGGCAGGGATATGGAATTTATCAGACACAGATAAGCACTCAAGGAACCAGGGAAGAAGTGCTCATTAGTTGGTGATATGTATTCTCATGCAGCAGAAATTTGTTCCTTCCCATCAGCAAATCACACCTTTTGCAGCAGGATTAGTTGATGCCTTTCATGATAATATAAGAAGATTATATTTTCCCTTTCTCTTCACGATTCAAAGCACTTGAACGCCGAGAACCAGCTTTCTTGAGATAGCACTATGGAATTACCACTCTCCCCACATAAAAAGCTGGAGAGGCCATCAGAGTGGAGCAAGGGTGTTTGCCTTAAACGCATTTACACCCCAGCTCAGCAAGAGGAAATAGCAGCAGCAGCTGAACCCTTCAGATCTCATCTGCATTGAGGGCCTGGCAATTGCCACGTGTCCTGATGCGATGACAGTGCTCAAGAGCCTAAAGGATGCTCTTGGCTTTCTGTTTGAGGCTTGAAGATACGACTCCATCCAAACCAGCACTGCCCTTCAGATGCTGCAGGGCCAGCTGGCCATGGAGCAGGGCAATTGGCAAGCAGAGGAAAACCATGCTGCATTCCCTATGAAAGGGTTTGGAGCTTTCAGCTCCGGTATCCAGGAGATATTTATATTGGAAGATGCAAATGAACAAACATTTCTCTAACACAGAAAACTCTCATTAGCAAACAGCCCAGCCAGGCCCAGCTTAACCACGTGGCAGAGCTGAGCTGGTCTTGGAAAGGGAGCTTTAATAGCAGGGAGCCTTCCCTTTCAAAGTGTAGATCCAGGAAAGACAAGCCCAAAGGCATAACAGACCATTGGCAGAGGATGGGGCAGTCTAGGGGATGATTTGCAGATATAGGAAGAAACAAAGTGCTGCGTTCCTTCTTCTGTGCACACCTATGTCAGCCTGAGGGCTCTGATTTCATCCCCTTCCTGGGCACTGGGATGCCAGAGCTGTGAATCTCTGTTTCCACTGCTCAGCCCCAGAGTTTTCTTGGAGTTGAGCAACCTGCCAGTGGGTTGTGTGTAATGCAAGAGGGAGCTCTAGGTAAAGATAAAAGGACCTGTTTCCTACCATAGCACCTGGAATAAACCCAGGCTCGACAAAGAGAGTCGTTTCTGGGAAGCCAGACTGGTTGATTTGTCCTCCTATCATTCATCTTCCCTGTTGCTGTACCTCCACTCATGTGTTTCTGCTGATCCCTGAGCCAATGGAATGAATAAAAAACCCAGGTTGAGCCTTTCTTAGTGTGTGTGATGCAAGTCAAGCTGCTCTGAACGTCCTCTTGTTGGGTGTGAATGCAGCACGCTATTTGTTACGCGAGTATTTTGCTGTGGCAGACAGAAAGTGACATTTATGGCTCTATCATGAGAACGAATTTCCCCATCCATTAAAATGATGTACAGGTAAACACTCCATTCATTTTCAATCCATGAGCTTTGGTTTTTTCTTTGCTCGGGTAGATGGGTCCATCAATACAGCTTCTATTAGCCAAACTGTGCTGGGAAGTGAGAACTACTGAGAAATGGTCCAGGCCTGGAATTAAAGGGGTTGTAGCTTGAAGAGGGAGTGCAGAAACTCAGTTTATCAGTGAACTCTCCTCTCCTAGATCTGCATGCGATGCATCTCTAGAGCTCTGCTGCTGGAAAGACACTGTCCCATTCAGTGACGAGGAAACACAGCTCCTGGCTCCGGCAACTCCTAGAACTGACCCCAGGATATCTACAGGATAGATGTTACATATTTACCATTCAAAGTGGAAAAACCCCAGGACAATGTCTGGAGAAGCTGTAAATCTGATGGCACAATGCATTTACGAGCATACATCTACTAAAAGAAGAGCTGGACACTGGCTCCTCAGCTCCTGGCTGAAGATGTCACCTAGCAAAGCAGGTTGGTGATAATCAGTCACCAAAGAGCTGAAGGGGAAATCCTGAATATTGTGATGAGTTACAATGCTTCAGAATCCTCTGCTATGATTTACACAGGATTGCTATGAGAAACGCACAAGGTAGAAAGAAAACGTGCTGTCCGTGTAAGCCACATCACTTGGGAAATGAAGTACCACTGTTCACCCACTGTGATTGCAGAGATGAAGGGAATAACAATTAGACTGAAGTGACTCATACGTACCACTGTGCAATGTTATTGTGTATTAAATAAAAGCCAAATGATGATATATCAAGTTGTCTCTGTGATTCAGCTGGTTGCGTTGCTCATGTGGACCCAGATCCATGCCATCTGCAGTGCAACGTGATGCTGAAGGAACCTGTGCTTATGGAAGAGGAGGTGCTTCCTCTGAGGTAATACTGAACCATGTTTCTGATGTCCTTCGAGGCATTCAGGAGAGTCACGTTGTTCATCCACCTTTCCCGGGCAAAAGCCAGCCTAGAAGAGTTGTATTGGATCTATTTGAGCCTTGCTCACATCCATTTGCCATCCCCTTTTCTTTTGGAGTGTTTCCCTAATCTCAGTTTTAATCATATCAAGCTAAGTTTTGTGCTCTGTTGGACTTCCCATGGGTGAGTCAAACCCAGGGGTCCTTTGATGGCATATTACACAGTATTATTTAGACAGAAATCAGTATTAGTTCACAAGGAAAATATGGGTTCATAGCAAAACGCGTGTCTAGCCCCAGAAATCAGAAGAGAAGGAAAGGTTCAGATGTCTCCTTTTTGCTACATGTCCATAGTCTATATATTTCTAACTAGAGTTTATGACTTACTGCCTGTGTCTCCTCTCCTGCAGTAAGAAGCAGAGAGAATGGAGAAGTTATGGCAGGAAAACTTTTAGGAGAGAAATAGCTTTCTGTTCATGGTAATATCCTTAAAGGAAGTGAAAAACAGAGCCCAGAAAAACCAATGCAAAAGAAGGATTCCCAAGTAGGATGTGTTACAAAACACTCCTGGAGGCATCCGCAGGTCTGGTCTCCCCATAAATATGTTTTCCATAATTAACACCCAGAAACTGCCTGACAGGATCTAAATGGAAGCTTTCAGACACTTCCTTTAGGAAGCATTGGAATGCATTGGAAGGGGTTCTGCTGGCCTGGCCCCCCAGTTCCTTCTCCCTTACAGAGGCATAAGCTTTATGTCCTGGGCAGCCAGGGTGTGAGTGTGGCAACCTGCAAAGCTACAACTCATTTCCAAATGGAGCTGGTTAGTTCATTCTCCTCTTTCTTTCAGTTCCAGCCCTTGAGGAGAGGAAACCAAAGGGAACCTGCTAGCTGGGGCTGAAACAGGAAGCAGCAGGTGAGAAAGGGTTATTTCCTTTTAGGAATAATGACTAAACATGCGCAGCTACATCAGTGTAGTCCTCCTTCTCCTTGCTAATTTCTGTTCATATTCATTTTGCTATGGATGTCTTCAACTGCCTTTGTATCAGCCAAGCTGTTTCTTTGATCTCTTTTGTCTCAGGGGCCCTTAGCAGTGGGTTTGTATTAAAAGCATGCCCTGGAAAATGTTCTGTTCTGAAACCAGTGCTGGTTTGGCAACCGCTGCCTCGCAGCTTCCTGAGCAAGGGTTAAAGCAAAGGGTGAAGAGCACAAGAGATTTGCTTAGCATGTTCAGTGCAAGGAGAAGGGTTCCATTTGCCTGCAGAGCCTTACCAAATCCCCCTGCACATCCACCCTGCCAAAGATGCTTCCTGTCAGAGTGGGTAAAGCCAAACAGGAAGGAGTGTGAGCAGAGGGCACATTGCCACCCCACCCAGCACAACCTCACAGCTTCCAGAGATGCTGTGATTCACAGGTAGCATCTTTGTCTTCCAACAGGCCGTGAAGGATGCTTCTCCCCATCATTTTGTGCAGGCATACCTGTGTGTTTTGTCAAATGATCTAGAAGAAAATCGTGATTGCCTTCCTGGATTCTCACTGCCTCTTACAAGTTTGGCCCTGAGTGAGACCCTTGAGACAAGTGAGACCCTTCTCCAGCACCTTCTGATTTCCACTGCTGCAGAGAGCCCTCATTCTAGGTGGGGAGGGAAGGGAGAAGGGAATAGATGTTGTGAACACTGGAGAAACACAGCTCCTGCTCTCATTGGAGGCCCTGCAGCAGGGTTAGCAAAGGGAACAGAAATGCCAGCTGACGTGCACGCAGAGCGGTCCCTAAATAGCAGCTTTTCAGAGCTCCCCCTTAGGCTGTGACAGCTCCGGTAGCAAAAGGCACTGCAGAAATGGTGCTGAGCTGAGCCCTGCACTTGGAGACGCACTGACACGGGGCAGTGTGGCTGGACCTACCCTTCCCAGGGCAATACTCACATACTGCTGTGCACACGGCAGGGGAGAATCAGGGCCAGCCCCTTCCAAGCCCCGTTGCTCTCCTTATTCCACCCTCACTGGCACTATTCAGACTCTTGCTCTGGTGGGCATTTGTGCTTTTTGGCTGATTCCCCAGCTCATCTTCAATTGCCATTGCCAAAACACCTGTGTGTTAAAGCACCTCTGCAGCTCCAAAGCAGAGGAGATCATGTAAAGCTGAACAATGTGGCCTCAACAGATCTCCACGACACATTTAACTCTTTGGTGAAGGCCCAGAGTAGCAACTAAAGGTTTTCAGGCACTGTTTCAATGCAGAGGGTATTCTCCTCACACAAAACTGTGGATGTTTGCCCGTTGTTTCTGTGGCAGACAAAGGATGTTTGCAACTGCGTTTGCCACTGTGGTTAAATCCATCTAGACTTTAAACTGATTGCCATGGACACGTGATAATGTATCTGTTAGAAAGGTTGGGCTACAATGAAGAATGATTGTTTCCAGCCTTTGGAGTAAGGGCTTGAGAAACAGCAATTCCTATTCTACGGAGAGGGGCACTCATTCCCATTCACAGAATGGCTATAGATAAGAAGAAGCCAGTGTCAGCTGGAAGGAAACCATCTCAGAGACACTCAGAGTGGCCATGGGTGCTCTTCCGTGCTTTGAAAGATCCTGCAAGACAAGGGTCAGTGCACTTACGCTGAGATGAAAGCCAAGGCCATGGAAGAGTCAGTGAGTTCCTGTGGCACTCAGTGATGAAGGTCCCCAGGGGTAGCTCCAAATTCGCTGCTCAAAGCACAGACAAAAAGCTGTCATCCCAAAGGTGCAAGGTGGGAAACACACCTGCATCATTCTCTAATGCAGTTGGTTCCAAGATTCCTCCTGGAAAGGTACCAACTAAACCCAAAGCACCATTAACAAAGGATGTCTCTTTACAAATTCATTAATTTGTCATGTTTCCTTAATGAGAGCTATTATCTAATGAAGCGAACACCCACCATCAAACAGACACGTGCTATTCAACAGCTAATCCCAACCCGGAGAGTGACAGGAAAATGTCTTTAGGGTGTAACAGGGGAATAACAAACAAACAGGGAAGCACATATGTTTCATTCCATTTAATAGCTGGTATCCGAGTGTGAATAAACATTTCCTATCACACCTTTTGATGGCTGCCACAACAAGATTTCAAAGAGAGAGCTCCTTCTTCCCAACAAAGTGGAAGTTGCTCTTGTGCGAGCAGAGACACATGAAAGAGCTTCGCAGTGTGGTTGCAGCACAGCCCCAGACCTTGTGAGCCACGAGGATTTATATGCCATTAAATAATTAACTGGATGATGCATGAGGGAAAGTAACTCTCTGTAAAGGACCTCAGTTAATTGTGCTCAGTGCAGCAGGCACCGAGTCTTCATGATGAGATATAAAGAGGTGAACTTTGTTTCAGAGATGCTCTGATAAATACAGTCATAAAGAACATGGGAAATGACTTGTTCAGGTAAGACCTTTCTTTGCTGCAGTGGTTTTTGTGTTGCAGTGTCTCTGGCTTAAATTAACTGACATAATCAGCTGCCAAACTAGGAGCCTGGCCCTTGTGCTACTGTATTCCCTCTGTACTGTTCTCTCTCCGCATGCATTCCAGGGACAGTAAGAGGCATATCATGTCTGAACTATGGATTTTTCATCCATGTATTGCCTGCCTTTTATCTTGCAGCATTCACAAGCTGGTCTAAGCAACGTGGTTTAAACTGTCTGCCACATTCTGCCACCTCTCTCGGGATTATCCTTTAGTCTAATAGGATATAATTCCTGTGCGTGTAAACCTCTCTGTGCTTCATTTAATCCCACTAGTTTTATTCAGGCTGAGCTGCATCACCCTTAAACCTTCCTATCTTGGTACTCACAGCCTTTCCCAGGCTGCTCCTGCAGAGACTGGGTGGAGGAACTGGAAGGCTCAAACCCTACTCTCAATCCCCAGGGCATCCCACTACACTAAACTCAGTAGCTGGACAAGCCATTGAGAAGAAACAGAGAACAGTCAACAACTCACTCACTGTCCCAGCCTCTTACAAGCCCCAGGCCAGCTCTGAGGTCTGGCAAATAGGATTTCAGCTACATTTAGGGTACAGCTCCCTGTTGTTATTCCAACCCCTTGTCGATTTGGTGACTGAAAACTGCTAACGGTAGAAAAAGGCAGCAGTGAGGTATCCACTAGTTCAGGTTTCTGGTTAAAGATCTTCAGCCAGAAGGGAGGATTTCTAATTCTGGATTTAACATGGGTGGAAATGAAGGCACTTAACAGAGTTGACTTCCAGCTGCGCAATTTCTGTGCCAGTGACCATCAGCCCATGGTGCCCATAACACTGAGGAGGATTAGGATTATATGATCCAGATGGGGCTATTTTAGCCAGGGTGCTGCTTCGTTACTTAAAAGGCTACAAAAAGAGGACTAATCTGATGCCATCTGCTCAGGATGAGGTGAGAAGAACTCTTCCAGCATCTTATGTTGACCCCTGCCCGCTGGGCTCACACTGGTACCCATTCCACTCCCACTTAATTGCATGCTGTCACACTTACTGCTGGTGCCTCTGAACTGGCACCCGAAGGCTGGAGCATGGCTGGAGAGAAATGCTCTTCTCCGTTCAGCAGATGGCACAGCCCTGGCCAGCAGGAGAGACAAGTTGTGGTGAGTGTTGAAGGGATGCTCTCTGCCCTCTTTCCAGCACTTCCTTTCTGAGAGGATCAGGCATTGGAGGCTGTCTGGGGCTGTGGAGCTCTCACCACTGGGAAGACTGCTTTCCAGTATGACCTCGAAACAAACAGCTTCCCAGTGTGTGTGAGGCAGCACAGCAGGGCACTACCAGCTCTGTACTCATTCTGCTACTGATGATGCAGTAGGAAGAGAGGCAGAGAAAAGCTGATCCTGCAAGACTTGTGCACAGAGGTAGGGAGGAGACACCAGCATCAACTTCCAGACTGGAGGTAGGTGTCTTCCAGCCATGGTCTGGAGAGGACAGCTCGGATCAGAATGGCAGCTTCAGAGCTGGATGCCACGGTGTGGCACAGCACCCACCGGATGATGTGCATGGTGGCATGCTCTGGGTGTTCCTCTGTCCCAGCTCCATAGCAGGAGGCAGGTCCTCACCTTCTAGGAAGCGTGCATTGCCAAGCACTTTATTCTCTCACCTTGGCTACCTTATTAGTAGGCAGCACTGTCGGGTCAGGAATAATGAAGTCATACAGTGAGTTGTAGATAATCATTGCTCACTCTCCACAGTCTCTGCTTCTGTGGTAAAGCCAGAGCTACTTGCAAAGCCAAAAATCACCTTGATCATGACAGTGAAAGGAAAGGGTGCATCTAATGGGCCCTTAATTGGGTGGGATTGACAGGTGGATGAGGTTCTCCCTGCTTGAGGCTTTGGAAACCAAAAGGAACGGGCTCTCCACGCAGGCAGTTGCATCAGCTGTGGTCTTCATGTGGGCTGCTTGGAATGAGCTTCATTAATGTTTCCTGTGGTATAATCCATCATCCCTTCAACAGTGCATTCCTGACAGTTAATTGGACTCCACGGAGTGGAATAAGGAGTGTCGTGTTTGGAATGACAATCCATTACTGAAACCAGGCCACGTGAGGCACATCTCCAGCCCCAGCTCTTGGACATCTTCAGCGGATTTCCTTCCCAAAGCTTGGAAAACTCTTTAGTGAACGGTTCTGCAGCACGTTTCTAAGTGGCTTCATTACAACGAGGAGTCAGGAATCGGGGACCACCCCTTCATTAGCAAAGGCCAAGTGTCTAACTACCCTGGACCAAGTTCACTACATTAGAGAGGAAATCCTTGTCCAGTTGATGCTCCTGCTGACTGCAGTGGGGCCACAACTTGACATGAGAAATCACTTACACGGACCACACTACAACAGGGTGCAAACTGCTGCATCTGGATGACTCAGGGTGTTTGCTCTTTGGAAAGGTGCTGTTATCTTCTGGATATGCAGAAGAAAAGCAGGAATTTGAGAGTGGCTTCGAAGCACAACTTCCATAAAGAATATCACACTGAAAAACACTAATAGTGATGAGGCTGGGTTCAACACCAGTGACTTGGCTAGATTAGGAAATAACTGTGCTGCACAGCAAGTGATGCTAAAAGGGAGGGCAGAACTGGCTCTGTGATGAACATAGAAGACAGGAGAGATGTTCTTCAAGAAGTCCTCTGCCTGCAAGTGCTCAGGTGTCTGCTTGCTTCAGACACACAATAGTGCTGCTACCTTGAGGCCCCTGAGCACAAGCACACTGTTCCTACAGCTGGCAATCACATCCAGTGTGACAGAGTGTCAAGTTTAAACAGACCTTTCCACATCTGGCATCATTTCCCTCTTTCTCCTCAATCTTAACTGTTCTTTTACTTACTGCTTATCTAGGCAGCATTTGAAAGATGCAAATAATCAGTCAAACATGACTGTGAATCTTCCATTTGAAAGCTCATTCAGCCATCTGGAAGTATCCTCATCTCCAGATGTTCAAAGGAGAGCCTGTGCTTCACCTTCTTACCCAGCCAGTCTCTTGCAACTCTGCCCACAGATCCAGATAGAAAGCACAGGGGGACACTGCCTCAGGAGCACAGTGCTGAGCATCTCCGGTTTTATCAAACTGCTCCGAGTTACAGCTCCTACTTCCAGCACTGATTTCAGTTGTTATGAGGCTTTAAGCAAGCCACTTAGAAGAACAAGGGCTCCCAGAGATCAGATCATTGCATGAAGGGCACATGAGTGATCCCTATGTGTTTTTGTGGGCCAAGCCTGAAGTGGTTTTAAACTACAGTCGTTTTCTTCTTCAAAGATACCTCTTCCCCCAGGCAGAGCTGCCCCACCTGTGAGTGCAGGCCAGGGATCACAGAGAGACAGGGTTCTGGGCAAAAGCCTGCTTCTGATGTCCCTCTTTGCAATGGTCCCTCCGGTGTCAATGAGCTCTCACGGAGAGCCACAGCCTGCCCTCCTACTGCACGAGCAGCGCGTGTGTGTTTAGATGAACAAGCTGTAGCAGCCTCGTTCTGCACAGTGCTCCTTGAATGCGAGCAGGGAGCAGGAGGAAGCTTTTCCACAGCATGGGGCCAGTGGAGCTGATTTGTGCACACAGAGACGTGGCACTGGGGGGGATGCATCAGGTCTCTGTGTGCACAGAGCGTGGCCCGTGCACTCTGCAGAGCTCCGGTGGATGCTGCTCTCCCTGAGCAGTGGCTGGGAAGCTGTGGAACACTGGCAGAAGGCTGAACCCCCACACAGGGTGTTACAAGAACACTGACAGCAAAAAAAGAGCCCGTTTGAATACTGCCGTTTGTTTGCTGCCACAGATTCAGTGGCTAATTCTCATTTCTCCTTAACCTGCACGGTTATCACCAGAAAGGCACCAAGAACCCGGGTTCTGCCTTTGTACTTGTCCTCTTTTTGGATGGGCTAAAGAAATGTATTACAAAATATGTCTGCAAGAGCAGCACGGGCCGCAGAAGCTGACACCAAGTGTCTGTATAAGCTGAGCTATCCTGGGAATGTTAAAGGAAGCTGCACCTTCAACTTGGAAACGGAATCTTTGCTTTCATTTTATTATGCTCCACTTCCAGACACAATGTAGAGAAGGGAGTGAGCAGAACTGGAGCAGAAGAGTAGTTACGCAGCTCTCAGTGCTCCTGATGCTCATTCATTGATCATTTTGGGTGTAAATCGCATTGATTATGGTAATGAGAAAGCCGAGTGACAAGCCCTGTGAGAGGCAAGCTTCCCAGGCCAGCATCTGCGTGCCTGAGAGCTGGGTGCAAAGCACTGCTGGAATTCACACAACTGATGGAACTGATGCAGTTTTCCCCCCTGAATATCCCAGTACATCTGGACCACTAATGAGGGTGCTAAATCAGACAGAGCTCTGCATTTCACACATGGAAAAGCTGAAGCAGAGGAGGACCTGCTTTGTCCAGGAACACTCTAAGGATGTCTGTGGCAGAGCCCAGACTGAACTCACGTTTTACAACAGGTTTTACAAACTGAATTCGGGTTTTACAGCTCCCTCGTCAAGGCCCGTTACAAAAAGAGCATCTCTGGTAAGACTGAATGCCTCCAATCCCGTTGTATCCGTGCTGGGGAAAGCCAATTTCCCAGTGTAACCTTTGTCAGCAGTGAATCCATGCGGGGTTGATATTGGAAAAGTTATGAACTTCTTTTGCCAATCTCTATTAATAGTCCCCCCTGGGAAAATAGGTCAGCAGCTTTTCACAGGGATGTTCTGAGGACAGATACAGGAAAGATGCTCTGATACAACATACAGGATAGCAAACGACAGCTAAAGTGTAATTGGAATTCCACAGCAAACATTACCAGTACTGCATTTCTTCTGGTGCAATCAAGGATAGCTGCTATTTCTCTTGAAGCCCCAGCTCCTGCATTCATGTCAGTAAGTGTGAATTAGGCTTTCAACTTCTAACCACCAACACATTAGAAACAGAGAGGGTTTTAGCATCTGCTATCAGATTTGAAGCATGAGAGAAGACACCTTTTGTCTTTACATCACTGGTAAATACTTTGTGCCTGTTTTACTTACCACAAGGTTCCACAACATTAGTGCAGAATGGAAATGTCATGCCTGGCAGAGAGAGGACTGTGGCTCCTGTGCAAATCCTTTCCACGCTATAAATACAGATCTTCCCCCATAATTGCAACACAATCTCGATGTGCCTGTGGTGATAAGGGGGAAAAAAAGAGCTGTTTAATTTAATTAGAGTCCATTTGAAAACCCACTAGCATGAAATAATTTGATACACAGAAATAACCCTCCCCAGCTACAGACACCGTTTCATTGTGTCTTATCTTGGGCTAACAGGAGCTGTTACATTTCAGACCTTGAACTGTATAAACAGTGTGACCAGAGATAGCCCCAGGAACATTTCAGATGCTGTCAGGATATCACCGCTTCTTCAGCTCCCTCTTCTCTGCCAGGCAAAGATGCTAAAGCTGCTGCTGGGGTAAGGGAGATTGAAGCTAATTCCTGTCCATGCACACAGCAGCAGCTCTCTGCCCTCCAACGCATCTCCAGGGAAAGGCTCCTTTTCCTGTGCTGGCATAAGGGGGCAATGCTCTGCGGAGAAGGCACTCACACTGTTTGTGGATGCACGTTTCCTTGGAACACGTCCTGCACTTGTTTGCGCACTGCTTTGTTTCTTTGGGGCTAATGGTAACTGCACTGAGGAGAGCAAAGTGTCTGCAAATTCTGCAGATAGCAAAGTTATCTGCTATTCAAAATGAGCCTTTCTTTGTTTTTGATACCATTTGGCTTCCAGCTCCATTGTCTGGTTTTGGAAAGCAGAGGAGCAAATCCTATAACCATACATTCTTCTCTTGCTTTGGCGGCACAAGCTTTCTAGGAAGGGAAGCAGGAGCCAGCTGCTTATCGAGGATGCTCTCTTGTATATCACAAATGTTACATTCACCGTGACATACGTGACGTTTGCCTCTATTAAATCCAGTCATCTCAGCTGCAGTAAAGCATTTCCGTATGCTAGGGGTCAGCTGTGGTTTGGTATCGCAGATCTTGTAATGTGACTTCCAGGAGCATAAACAGGGAACCCCCTCCCACACTTCTTACCCTTCAAAAGGAGCAAACCCTGCTTCTGTGTCACTACAGCTCCAGAAACATGCTTTCATGTATGTGTGCCTGTGAGAGACTATTTATAGACGTGCAAAGTAAAGCTGCAGGAACCTTCTCCATGACAAGGCAGATACACGCGGAGCTAAAGCTATAAAAACAGCTTGTGTGTGCATTTCTGTATATGGGTATTTGCATGGTGAGAAAGATACAGAACTTAAACCTATAAAGGGGGTGCGTGTGAGGAGCAGACAAGGGAAGGGAGGTTTAAGGCTATAGGAAATACTTTGTGTGAATAAAAGGGGGATAGACTCAGAAGTAAAACCACAGAACCTTTCTTCTGTGTGTCATAGGAGAGACCTGGGAATGAGCAGCTTCTGAGACGGGTGAATTGTTCCTCCTCCTTTCTTTCTGCTCCCATCATTTTAGGGTACATCTGAGATGGTTTTCCCCTCGTAGCATAGAAATTCACTGATTTCCAAACGTGGTTTAAAGAGCAGGGAATTTAGGAGCTTGCAATATGGAGCCCAGCACAGCAGACGTACTGAGGAACACTCTGGCAAGGGACTAAGGGTCTTCTTTTGCAAAGCCTGGACAAGAACCTGCAAATGCTGTTTAGGAAATACAGAGCCATCTCCTGGCACTGCCTGTCAATGGGGATGGCACTGAGCAAGGCAGTCTCAGAGAGCCGTGCAGCCATTACTATGCAGTACCAGTATTTACGTTATCATTGGTATTCAGGAGTCTTAGCCAGGGAATGGAGGTTCCACTGGGCCATCTCCTGCTACAGGTTGTTTTTTGACCAGTCACAGCATAGTTGGGGTAAGGAGATGCTGAAGTGGGTGCGCTGTCCTGGCGGATATTGCTGATTCCTGGTTTAAAAAGAAGAAAGGAAAAAAGCCCGTGGCAAAACCACAAACCAAGCCAGCAGGAACGGCATTAATGTCGGATTTAATGGCTATTAAACTGGGGCTGGGAGGAGCAGGTGATCATACAGCTCTGCTCTTGATTTGAAGCAATTCAAACCATCTGCCAAGAAGAGGGTTCAGGTCAGTACCCAGGTGAGGTGCAGCACAGAGCAGACCGGTGCTGTGTTCTGTTTCTGTCTTGGCCAGAGGCCACAATCAGCATCGACACGATCAGATCATGAACTGTGGCAAAGGCTGAAAGGGGACCCCAGGTCCAGGTACCCCACTGTGCTCATCCCAACTCCTTCCTCTCCTTTCCCAGTCTTCCCAGCCAGCTCCCTTTGGCCCACAGGCTCCAGTGCAATTGCAGCACCTCCACACTCAGGCTGCAAACGTGACCTATCCCTCCCCACCTCCCGTCCAGTTGCATCTCCATAAACCTCCATTGGTCTCTGAGGACAGCCCAGTTTTCTCCCTTTATTTATCTACCTGTCGACTCACTTTACAATCTCTCTCTGGACGGGCACAGAACAAGAGACAGAACCAGATGCTGTGGCATGCACTGAATGCCAACTAGTCTTCATGCAGTGGAAAGGTCCCTCTGCAAACACGCCTGTGATCAAAGGGCTGATGCTCGCTGGTACTTTCAGTATTAATAATCTCCCAGCTGCCTCTCTCCATTCTCTGGCTCCCTCTTTACCTCTCCAGAGTTCACAGAGAGGCAGAGCTTAAAGCAGGGAGGTGCTTGAAGGAAAGGAAGGTTGCTTAAACCAGGACTAAACCACATTGACACTGCACAGAAATGCATCAAACATGTAAAAAATCATTGTAGCGCCCTATCCTGCACCTGGCACAGGCTGAGGCATCTGAAGATATGTGCCTGCATGCATAAAACATAATGTATATCCACATCCCCACTCCTTCACGATCCAAGCGCTGCTTATGTTCCTGTGCCGCACCTCCCTTCCCATCCGTGTGCAGATATATGGAATCAGGGAATCAAAATGTCGCTGCTCCATCAGTCAGCCCGAAACCTTGCTGCCCAAAGTTAGTGCACAAGCAAGGGACTCCCAGAAGCAGACAAGCAGTTGGCTCTTCCTGGAGATGGTTTGGAGATGTGGAAGAGTAGCAAGGAGGCAAAGGAGCTGTACACAAATAGCAGAGTAGCACTGAAAGACAGTGAAGGGGAATCTTTGGGCCACGTGCTGGCTGAGAGAGAGCCAAAGGTGCCAGGAAAGGGACTGTTTCCTGTCCTGTGACTCCTGATGGGCTCTGCTCTTGGTCCATCTTGGTCCATCAACAGCGCGGCATCAAAGACCCCTGAACTCGTTGCCAGTCTCTCCCCCTAAGAGCTGTCCTTTTGCTGAAGGAGAAAGCATGGATAAAAGCTGGTAATAAACTCTGCAGACAGCAGGCAAATGTCATCTGTCACTGAAGCACAGCCAGCACGAGCAGCGGCCACTGCCAGAGACACAGAAACACACCACATCAGCCTGGAGCTGCGGGATTGAGCCAAATGGAGGGAAGGAACCCGATAAACTCCCTGAGGTGTTACACAGGTACCTGCTTCAGGAGTCACAGCTACTGGAAACAATCTGGGTCAATCCATCAGAGCCTGACAGTGGCACACAACAGGACTAATGCCGACTTGCCAGTTTTTATCACTACAAATAGCTTGCTTGAAGGATCCTGGTACTTCAGGACTTTCCAAACTCAAAGGTCAGAGAGGAACTGCTGAGAGGAATCACAATCAGAATGTTTCCGAAGGGGGAGAATCCTTCCATAGGAAACACAAGCCTGGACTGACAGATGCCCATGGCATCACCGTGCTATGTGCTAGCTGGAAAACTGCCCTCCGTTTCCAGACCCCATTTTAGGAGCTGCATTTCCACTGGGGATTTCAGGCTATCTCAGTGGCTGGTTTGTCACCACATTCCTCATCTATGCAAAGCACGGGGGATGTTTATTTATTGCAAGGATATTGTGTTGTATTGCTCCAAGTGCACTTTAGAAGCCTGCTTCTATAGGTTAGGATTTCACTTCCTTCCTTCCCTGCACAGTACGTAAATGCCATGTCGGGACAGCAGGACTGGGATTTTCACTCCTGATACGCGAGGACGTGGGCATTTCAGAAAGGAAACCAAAAACTTCTTCCTCTTGGCCTCTGATACTAGGAGACTGCAGTGAGGCACCCAGGCCTGTGATTCCCACCATCATTCCTTCAACACAGACAGACCATCAAGTTAACATTCCTGGAACTGGCAAAGCTCTGCTCCAGTGGTCCTTGCTGTGCCCCCTCTGCTAAAGACAAGGCTGGAGGCACTCAGAATCATCCTGTCCAAGCAAGAAATCCCTGGAGCTCTCCAGCATCCTGCCCTTACCAGTGACACACATCCATCAGCTGCCCTGGGTGCTCGCAGGACACTTTCCTGGCTTAGCAGAGGCTGTTCATTGCGAATCCCCATTGCACTTGGTGGTGAAAAATCTTCCTCCAGGCTGGCAGATGGGCAGGGAGGAGAGGTGCAGAGTGAGATCCAGACATCTGCTCCTGCTCTCCTTCACCCAGGCTCTGCTCACAGACCCCACAGAGCGAGGGAAGGAGAAGATGCTGTTGGCAGCAGTTTACTCCAAGATGTTTACAGCATAGAAACTTGCTACCAGCAGCCATGCCCCTTGTCAGCGAGCCCAGCTCAGTGAATGCTCTTGTTGGATGAGCGATGCTAGACCTTGTTGGATGGAGTGATGATCAGAGGGGGCATGCCAGAAAGAAACAGAGGAAGCATGCGATGGAGCACAGAAGTAGAACGAGCACCGACTATGCTCCTTGACACTTCATTGTCTGCTATGGCCATCAGGTGATCCTTCTTTCCACATCTTCCTTCAGCCAGCAAGAAACAATAAGGCACAGAAACAGCAGCAGCAAATGCCCTATCCGTGCCCTGCTTGGGTCTGAAATACCTACAGACTCATAGCTATGGAGAATGCCAGGCAGGGAGAAAGCTCTTTCTTTTCAGTTATTCTTCATGAATTAAAACCCAAATGACAATAAATGATGCTATAACACGTCAAATGGCATTTGCTTTTATCAGAACAGAAACGAAGCCATGCACACATAGAAGATAAAACAAAGAAGGAGATAGAAAGAGCATGAAAAGGATGAGAACCGCTTTGTCTTCTCTTTCTGTGCAGTTGAGAGGAGTCAGGCGTTGCAGATAGCTGGGCTGCAGCATTCAAACCTAGAGAGCTCTGTGAAATAACCCTGCCCACAGGCTTCCCAGCATGAGGCCCTTCACATCAGACACTCAGGAGCACCTAACAACTGAAGGGTGCTACTATAGGTATGTTTTAACTCCCGTCCAGAGCTCGGGCAGGATGCAGATGTGGACACTGAATGTGGACTGGGCTTCGTAAGCATCTCAGCACACAGGAGCTTTAAGCCATTTTTAATGTTAACAGCGTGGCATTGTCCTTAATTTTCTTGTCCTCCACAGGAAGGTGTCTACCTCTGGAAGTGAACAAACACAGCACAGACCCTTCCTGGGTCAGAGCACACAAACCCATCTCCTTTTCAAAGGCTCCTGTGCAGAGGACTCCCACTATAAAACACCAGAGTTCAGCAGGCAGAGGCAGGTTTAAGTCCCTACTTTGTCCTCTCTGCACATTAGACTTTAAAACCGACAATAAAAAGGCTGAAAGGGGAACTTGAATAAACCCATTTCCAAACCCGTTGGAGATGTCAATGGCACAGCCTCCTGCACAGCCACTGCACTTCCTGCACACATGTAAGTACCGCTGATGCCCTCAAACACAGACTTGCCTTCTTCCCTCAGCTCTGTTATACCCTAATGGTATAGAAACGCCACAGCCTCTCTCTTACTAGATGACCAGGGCAGGACGTGTATCTCCTGAAGCTGATGGTCTTGGCCAGAGGGTGGGTGTAAAAGAGAGCACAATTAAGAGTGTGCAGTGCCCAGGAGCTGGGTACAGCAGGACAAACTCCTGCGCCCACCAAAGCTGGTATCAGAGATGCGTCAACACGAGCCATGTGGAAAGTACAGTGTCATGCTCACGTCTTTCACTGACTGGGTTCCAAACTTGCTGTAAAGAGCTGTAATACACATAGCTTTCTCCGGAATCTCTTTGGAGGCCTCATTCTATCCTGCCCTTAGGCTTCTTCCCACTCAAGGGTGCTGAGATCTGGTCTAACTGTGATTCACTGCAGTTTTAAACCCTATTACCCCTCAGCATGGTGCTGTAGAAATCAACGCAGGATCTTTCATTTTCTAGACAAAAGTATTATCTGAGTTCCTTTCACAGCCTGATTATTGCTTAGCAAATATCATGTTGTGATGAGTATTTATGGATAATTCTCAGATAATACCCAATTAGATGGGTAATACTTCTAATGATGGGAAAGCCTCAGACATTCAGAGTCCAGGTTCTTTAGACCATCCCCGAATCCTACATACTTCCAAGAACATGTAAACTGAGCTAGGATTTATGGGATTTTGACTATTTCTACACACAGCTCTTGCTGCAGCATCTTAGGCTGCTCACTGGGGTTTGGATTCACACATAGGGCTGGACTGCTTTGAACTTCGAGTGCCCTGACATAGCTCTAAACCTGATGAACTCACCAGATAACCTCAGTCTGTGGATCATGTATAGGAGAGAACAGGCAGAGCTCTCAGGGAAAGCAATCTAAGAGGAAAATGGGCTATGCTAAATGGAGGAAAAGGCTCTCCTCAATTGGGATTCCTCATTTTCCAAACCATACAATGGGATGGATAGGGCATGGAGAAGAGAAAGGGCTGCAGGGGAGAAGTTAGCTCTGTCTCTCTCAACCGCTGTGAACCGGAGACTGCTCTTTGCTGCAAGCCCTTCCCTGCAGTGCTGTGATGTGCAGCATGCCAAGCTGCACGCAGACTGGGAGCAATCAGATGCACAAACTGTGTTTCCTGGGCAGTGGTGCAGAGCTGAGCTCCAGCCTTCCCGCTTCATGAAGTTAGCTCATTAAAGCACCCGTGACACCTTGAGCAGCCCCAAATGAAGCTTCATCTCAGCAGGTAACAAACAAGCTCTTGGTCTCCTGGACCTGACTCTGTGAGTCAATACATCTCCCAGCTGAGACTGTAGACATAATGATTAATTCACTGCTGGCTGCCTAGGTAAATGGATACCCAAATGCAGAAGAACTGCTGCCTGGGCAATGAGATGCTGCAACGTGAACTGATGCAGACATGCAGAACGCATGGAGAAGGTGAGACTGGTGGGCATAAAACTGTGAGAGCTGTTTTGAGTTGGTCACAGCAAAAGTCCTTGCTAGATCACAGCCCTGAGAAAGACCAGCAGGGACTGTAACTCCCTTCAGATTCTGACTGCAGTTAGACCATAGAATCATAGAATCACAGAGTGGTTTGGGTTGGAAAGGACGTTAACGTCAACCTGTTCCAACCCACTGCCATGGGCAGGGACCCCTTCCACTAGAGCTGGGTGTTCCATGCCCCTGTGTCCAACCTGGCCTTGAACACTGCCAGGGATGGGGCAGCCACAGCTTCTCTGGGCACCCTGTGCCAGCGCCTCAGCACCCTCACAGGGAAGAGCTTCTTCCTTATATCCAACCTGAACTTCCCCTGTTTCAGCTTAAATCGTTGTATTTTATTAATAGTGAACCTGTGGTTTGTGAAGCATCTCATGAAGATGAAGAAATGGACCAGACCAGAGCTTTGGTGACCATTTTTATCACCTCCTGGTGTTGCTTTGTGGAAGCGTCAGCGGGAATGCCATCATCCAGCTGGGGCATTGCAGGGAATGTGGGAGAGCTTGAGAACCTCACTTGTGGGATGGTTGCAACAGGCAGTTTGTAGCTGGGAAGCAGGGGTTCTACTGGCAGCAGCAGCGAGTTGCTTCCTATCTCTTAGCCTTGCTACACCCCTGTAAAACGAGTTTAACCGCCTACCTCATGGAGTAGTCTCAATTAATTAGCATGTGTAAAACTGCTCTGAGGTTCCCAGATGAAAGGCTGGCCTGGAATGGCAAACTGCTAATGATAATTAATAGTTGTTCCCGAATTCCAGATGATTTTCTGAGCGGAAGAAGGTGGGGAGAGAGGCTCCCAAGGCAGAACTCACTAACCCACACCCCAACACCTCTACCCCCCCTCCACCTGCCCCATCTCCTTCTCCAGCATTAATGGAAAGCACTGACATTCCTTCCAAGCACTGGAAGGTAATAAAGGCCTCGGGTGCTCCTGTATTCACTCCATGCTCTTCCTCTGGCACGCAGCAAGGCTGGGGAAGGGCAGGAAGGGGGAGTGAGGCAGCAGGAGTGGATGAGCAGGGGTGTTACATTCCTGTCTCCGATGGATGCAAAGGCAGCCCTAATTAAACAGATGTTCTTCATAATACTCTGACAACTGTCCCCGCTTCAATTTGCTTCAGAGTAAAGATGAATACAACAGCGCAGCAATCCTTTACAAGGGGAGGAAAGGGAGCTGAGCTAATAAAAGGCAGTAGCTTACATGGTATATTATTGCTTTCCTTTCTGCTTGTCTGGCGAATATTTACCTCCTCTGGGAGCAGTTTTCCTATTGATTTGATCGCTCCTCCAAGCTAACACTGACTTTGTGGTACACTGCAAAAGGATTAATGCCAGGGCCAAGAGGTGTGCTGGGTGCACAGGCACAGCAGGGTCTCCATGGTGATTCTCCCGCTGGAGCAAAGAGCCCAGTGCCGCTCCAGGTAGCAGTGCTATTAACCACGCGTCATGGGGGCACAGAATGAATTCCAGGCTCCTGGAACAGGCAACTTGTGAAGCAGCAGCAGGGGAGCCACAGGAGATAGGAGACTGCTTTTGGGCTGCTTCTCGGACCAAAGAAGGGGTTTCTTTATGCTGCACAGCCTCAGTGACATAGGCTGACATGAAAAGAGCAGAAGCAGAGAGCCCAGGCAAGCAGGCCACAGAGAAGAGTGTTCCTGAAGCTGTGGGAAGGAGTCAGGGCTCTCATTCCACATCCCTGCTCTGGTTTACTTTAACATGAGAACAGCCAGCCTGCTGCACCTCCTTCCCTTCATGCAGGAGGCCAATAGCCACGAGGTAACGCTGTCATTTGGCTCTTTGATCATCCTGAGTCTGAACTGCTACCCCAGTGCATACGGAGTAACCACTTCTCCAACATCACATCGTAGCCTTAAGACACAGCGTGACACAATCCTGGAGCATGATGTTAAACACAGACTCCCGAGTTGCTCTTCACTTTGATGGTAACTCTGGGTAGGCTTGTTAAATAATAAAGCAATCCATGTGCACTTTCACAGGGTGAATTTCACAGACTTGAGCAGCAAGAAAGCCACCAAGGTCTCCCAAGCGGGAGACTTGTCTCTAGCAGCCACAGGTAAGTCTGCATCTTCCTTGCTCCAGGCTGTTCAAAAAGGGACCTTTCCACAAACAGGAACAGACCGCAGAGCTTTGCTTTTGAACATAAATTCATACCTGGATATGATGCTTCATATTTAACAATACAGCATCTTCTAGTGTGATGAGTAGCTCTAAGGGAAGAGAGGCAGAGCCATACGGATGAATTGCCATCCATACCCGGTGCTCCTCAGCTCCAGGTCATTGTGAGGGAATGTGTTGTCACTCCCTGTGCCTGAGCCTGCAGAAATGATGTGGCACCGCTGCAGCTCATGCCTCGTCACTGCTGTGTGTTCTTCCATGTCAGCTGCTCGCATTGCCTGAGAGAGAGGCACCCTGCCCACGGAGCTTCATGCTGGGTATAGCCAGGGGTGCAGCTTAGCTGTGACCCCAGGCTACACCTCCCAGATCCTACAGGAGCGAAAGTCTGCCCCTCGGTTTGTGGATGTACAAATGATCTCGTTCCAGCAGGACACAAACACAAATGGGAAACAACTGCCTTATGGATCAGCTCGTTAAATTTTCCACCCCAAATCCCTTCCTTCCCTGCAGCTAGGAAAGTAACACCAGAGGCATTGGGAACACATGTGCTGTCTGGCACAGGGAGAAGCTGAGAGAGGAGGAGAGATACAGAAGCAGAGATCTAGGATGATACCAAGGGAGCAGAGACACAAGGTGGAGTGGGAAAAAGAGAAAAGGAGGGATCTATGGCAGTGGAAAGAAGGAAAGAGAGAAAAGGCTCATTCCATGGGATATAAGTTATCTACTATTCAACTGTTCTTTAAATATTTTAAAGCTCTATTTGTTATGCAATTTGTGAAGCTGTTTGGGATAATGAAGCCCTCAGACCCTAAGGGGGAAGCTAAAGCAAAGAGCAGAAGTAGCTCTCATTGCCCTTTGCTGGAATTTATGAGTCTTGTATACTCTCTGGAATTTTCCAGCTCCCTGAAATGTCAGATGCCACCAGGACTATGTTGGCAAAAGCACACCATCCACCCACCCCCTATAGCTGGCTGCCTGCATCCCTCTCCTGACTCTTCACTCCAAGCCCATCTCCACTGGCAGACCTCTGAATGTAGTCCCAATCCATTTTCCACGCTGCAGACTGCAGTTCTCATGGATGGACTCACTATTAGGGGTAACACATCCTTATAGCTGCACCATTCCTGGAGTTTTGACAGGTAACAGAGTTAGCAGCACACAGACAATCACCATAGAGTGACTGTGCACAGGCCAAAGCTCTTCAGACCTTTGCAGCCAAGAGGTTCCCTTGGTCTCCGATCTCAAGCAGGGACAAAGTTGTGCATGTCTGCTGGAATTACCACGGCTGAACTGATGGATGCTCCGGGCTCGGACTGACCTGCTCTTCTTCTTGGTAATTATCTTGCATTGCTCTGGGCTCCCCTTCACCCAAGAACTATTTCCAGCACTCCCCACCAGCCTCCTCTTTCTGCTGCTGCTCCAGTTGCTCCTTTCTTTTGCACCCTTCTCTCTCAGCTCAGCCCTGGTGTCCTGGGTCTGGTGAGGAAGAGGAGCTTGTCAAGCAATCACCCTAAGCCCATATGCCCCAGGCCCTGGTGACAGAACAAGAACTAATACAGCATTGCAGGGGTGGGCTGAATGATTTCATTGCCCTATAAATCAGTTGGCTGCAGTGGTCTCTGCACAGAACAACACTGGCCACTGCTCATTATTCTTCTCCTTGCCAGGGCTGCCAAAGAGAGTCTTGAGGTTAATGACAGAAAGTCAGCGCCCTTTCCCGTTCACAGCTGGTTTGTTTTGTGCTTCCAAACACCCCTCTCTGTTGCTGCAGCCACGCTGATTCAGAGCTTGCAGAAACACAGGCCCTGGGGGGGCTGAATCACAGCCTCCCACACTCACCACTATAAGCCCAGGCTTCCCAGCCAGCACTCCCAGTCCTGGGTGCACCCCATCCCCTCAGCGGTGGGAAGGACTGAACGAACTCCCCATCCCTGGTTTTACCAACTCCTATTTCCCTCCAGATACCTGTCATATTTCTCATTTAATCCCTCTTCTCCAGCTCGTGTCCTACCAAAGGTATGGTAGTACAAATACAATACAAACGTGCTCAGCTCCGCAGGAACCCCACCGTGGTATTCCAACTCTACTAAGGGATACAGTAGATGTGTGCCTGGCTGTGCTGCCTGGTAATGAATAGTTGTGTCTCAAGGTTATTCAAGGGCCTCAAAGAGTTCTATGTGGACAAATAAATCCAGTTCTTTGAATTCCAGAAAGCTCTCCCCACATGCACACTGCTGCACTGGCTGTTTCCCTTACCCTGTCTCTGCTGTCCATACACAAGTCCCTTCCAGCATCTCCAGGTGGGGGAAAACAATGGAGAAGGTGAAATCCATTCCACATCTTCAAATGATGCTGAGATACTGCAGGGTCTAAGAGTTTTCTGCAAGCACTGGTTCTACCTCAACATTATTCAATTAGTCCATTGTGCCGATTGCCATCTGGGTCACTGTTGTCAGGGTTACAGCTGGCTCAGTACTCACCCATAGAACGTATTTGGAAACGCACCTGGGGATTTGGGGATATTGAACAGTAACAAACCTTCAGTGGAGCAGGATTTCAGCACATTCCCACAGCTGCTTCCCTGAGCCTGCAGCGAAGTTCATTAATGCTGTCCATCCTAAGTGAAGTAAAAGTAAACCCCACTTGATCTCTGCACTGACAGGGGACGTGTGATGCAGAGCATGGCCTGGATAACTCTACCTGCCACACGGTGTGCATATTATGCCCTGGTGTTCACACAAATCTACTGATTGTCTGCAAGGCTGACACTGCCTGAGGGCTTGTGAGACTGGTAGTGGGAAGCTGAGACCCAGAGCGCAATGAGATGGGATGAGTTGGCTCGCATGGATTTGGGATTGTGCGGTTGCACTCAGTGTGTGACTACATTTGCTGAGCAGCAGCTACAGGAGGTCACTCTGGGACAAGCCGGTTGCAAGAACAGGACCATCAGGAGGTCAGAGCATTGACATCACTTGCAGTTGCAGCTCAAATGAGCCCATGTCACAGAAGCAGAGTTTGCAGCTGAGCCCTGGCTTGCGTTGCTGCCCTGCCTGTGGTGCCAGGGAGTGTGCGCAGCCGGCGTGTGAGCACTGATTGTGTTGTACTCCAGAGACACAGCGAGCTTACAGACAAGCCAAGGGCTAAATCCTTATTTCCACTGAGCTGTGCCAATGGACTCAAGTTCCCAAGGTCGAAGCAAAGCCATCAGTCACAGTCAACTGGGCCTGGGCTGCAGGAAAGAGACAGTTCCAGGCTCTCAGTGCCAGCAGGTACGTAGGGATGAACTGCTGACCTGGCTGGAAGGCAGTGCTCTAAACAAATACATAATGGGAAGGTGAAAACTGGCCCCTGTTTCACTGGCAAGAAGAGGACGAACCAGCTATTTTCTGTCCTAAGATAGACCCTCCTTCTTCACTGTCTGCAAATGCATGAGCCAAAAACCACAACTGGAGACAGAGCAAGAATAACACATGCAAACGAGGTGGCATTTCCTCAAGCATTCAGTGCTGCCTGGCTGTCCTTTACCATACAGAACTGGAGCACGTGTGAACTATCCCATCAGTTCATTGCTCTTGCATCCTTCTTCCCTGGCTGTTCAGGGAAGCTTACACCCCAGTGCTGCACAGTTAATACACAGGATCAGGATAAAACTCCACATGAAGGTCTGACTGGTGCCACTGGTTTGCAGCCCATGGCACAAATGAGAAAAACTGAAATTGCTTTATCTACCACTGAAACAGAGCAAATCCCACCTTGGGTGGAATATGACATCTGATTAAGGATGATGCTGTACAGCCTGAGATAGGAAGTGGAAGGAACTAACTCGTGGACATCCAAAGGGAATACGGATAGGAAGAATATTAGTCTGCAAATGGGAAGGCATCCCAGATCACTGCTGCTCAGACATCCCATTTTATATCCAACAAAGTGGCAGTGACTGATACCACCCTCTGTGACCAGACACCTTTGCCAAGGACCTGATTCGAGTACTTACCACACTGATGCTCTTGTTGAACAACACCCTTTCTGCAGCACAGAAGCGTTTGCTTGGACAAGTCCCACTCTCAGTACTAATCAAACTCCACCAGCTTGGCTCCATAACAGCGGCTCCGTTAAGAATCTGTTTGCCAGCCCCTTCCATGAGCTCACCAGTAAGAAACTTGGTTCAAAGCATGACAAAAGAAGGTGTTCTCCTCCGCAGAGCTGCTTTGAGCTCCTTCCCACAAAGGCTTTCACACTCATTGCCTGCAATCACTCACACAGAAGGCTGTGTATCTAAAGGCAAGCTGTGCTGCCCAGTCCCATTCCTGTTCTCCCACTAACACATCGCAGCACTCCAGCATCTTTTCAGTGGCTGCAATAACAGGCAAAGATCTATGCAGAGGTGACTCATGGTCAAATATCAACAAGCAATTTACAGGCAACGTTTCAAAGAGATTCTTGCAGGAGACCTCTGTTGCTGGCTGAGTGTTTGGTTACCACCCTCTCATCACAGCCCCTTCAAGTCAAAAACCAATCACTAGACATAGAACTGAACGTGAATAGCTCAGAAGTGGTTTGAGTCAGTAACAATGTGTACTAATGCAGAGTTAGGGAACTGATCCTTCCTTCTGTGTGCACAAACAGCCTTTCAGGAGGGCACCTGATGCATTTAGTTGGGTTTATTTCACTCCTGCTGCCAAAGCCTCTCCACTCACTCGCTGCTCTGACCATGGATGACTGATGTACAGCACCTTTGGGAGTGTTCAGGACTCTCTTTATCAGATCCCTGTACCAAACACACTGTATCTGATCACCAAATCTAATGAAACTTGCTGGAATGAAATGTGCGTGAGACCAGCCTTCTGTGGGCTGACACTGTCTTGATAATAATAAAGGAAATCGTGCACATATTGAGTTTTCTCTTCTCCTTTGAAACTTAATCCTGGGGCTGTGTGTAAAGCAGTAATTGTATTTGACAAATGAGAAATGGGACTGTGTAAAGTCAAGCTCTGAGAAGCTCTGAGCACTAGCAGAGATCTGAATTGGAGTCTGAGGCAGGCAAGGACTGAGAAAGAGTTGCAGAGGTCACTGAAATAACACCGTAGGCAGAGGGATGAAAGAACAGAACGACAGAACAAACATATTAGAGATGTATTCATTCGTCATTGATACATATACACACTTCCTCTTGGTTTTATATGACCAACTCCATCCCTATTCTTTCTCCTCTAGCCCCTGATTCTTCCTCTCTATACCTTCCTCTCTTCCTAACCTTGCTCTCTGCACCTCTGCTTCCACTGGAAAGTGTTTTTCCCTCCTCTCATCCATTCAGTCCACCACAGGCCACGTTTAGAGGGACCTGGACCCAATGAAATTCCAGTTTCCTGGTACATAAAGAATCCCTTCCTTTCGTATAATGTCAGGATCATTCATTTCAGAGAGAGGGAGGTAAGTGTAATGACTTGGTATAAATGCTGATATTTGAAAGAGAAATGAATGGGGTGCAACAGGACTTTATTAAATCCAAAGGGCTCAGCAAGGTCTCATTCTCCCCAGTTACTAACAGTGTCTTCCTTCTTCAGAACAGTACCCATGAAAATGGAAACCACTTCAAACCGCCCAGTTAATCTGTGAGCAATGTTTTATTCACAGGCATTAAGTGAACACTGAGGTTTGATACGCGATGATCCATCATTCATGTGGCACAAACAGGGGCATCAATGAAACGTTGTGTCAGAGGAGAGATGAACATGACATCTACGGAGGAGTTCCGCGCTGAAGGCTTGTTTCAATCCCTGGGATGCCCAAAATCAATATGAAGTCATAGTTTTTCCAACCTGTATGATGCCTTTGTGGTTTTTTTTTCCTTTCTAACCCTGCTCATATCCAGAGGCTGAAATGGCAGGAACTAAATGGAGAAACTGTGTCTCAAAAGCTTTGGCATAAGGTTTCACCAAGGACAAGAAGATGGTTCTTGGCATTGGGTTTGGGAACAGCCACATCGCTGGCGTTTTAGGATATTTGGATGTGGATTGTAAGTTTTACTGGATTTATCTCCAAACCCAAGCACAGCCACTGGAAGAATGGAAACCTCTTTAGGAAACGTGTTTGCTGTAGCTGAACCAGACCTTTGGGGCAGACAAGGTACAAGTCTTGAGCATTAGTATTACAAGCTCCAAGTAGCATTAGCAGGACTGTGCCCCTGCTTGAACCTTGTTGGTGTAGAGCTTGAACTCCAACTTGAACTACCTTGTTTTTATTGCTTCCGTTGTTCGTATTAGGCAGGGTCAAAAGAAGCCATCTGACATTGGGGCCATTGGAGCATATTGGTGGTGCTTTTGTTCTGAGAGAAAAACAAAAGAAAGCCAAAACAAGGACAAGAGAGGAAATGCGGTATAAAAGGAAAGTGTGCTGCGCATTGTGCCCATTGTACCAGTTCAGCTTTGAGTACAAGGGGTTCTTTTGCCCAGCATGATTATTCTTGAGGCCGTGCATAAGGTTTAGCTCTGTTTTCACTTGCACAAAAGAGTTCTTGTAACAGACTGTTTCCTTATGATGCATGGTGTAAATGCACAATACTGAGGAAAGATGTGGCTGGGAACCAGGGCAAGCCCACAGGCTCAGAAGGTGGTCAGAGGGATGCATTCACTGTGTTTCTCACCCCCTTACTCTACTTCTTTTCTATGTTTCTGCAATTACTGTGCTTTCCAAGGTGAGATTAGGCAAGAACAAGGCTGCTGATCTAAGCACCCAGATTAGTTTTATCTCTTAAGGATAAGGCTACTCAGCTCATGATACTCTGTTATCTGTATCCATAATGAGGAGAGATGTAATGGAGAAGCATCAGACTGCAGTGAGTAGCCAAAGTGAATTGCAAGCAGTGTCTGTGTCTGTTTAGCTGGTCTGGGGTCTGCTAACACCAGATGGACAAGAGACACCAAGTGACTCCAAGGCAAGGACACGAAGTCACCGCAGCCAGGGCAAAGTTGGCCTCAGCTAGTCTAAGCCTAGGAAAGGAAGAACGAAAGGGTGAGGAAATAGCCATTCCTTATTTAAATAACCAGCCTGGTCACAGCGAGAACTGAAATACAGACAAGCTGACACAGGGTGAGGTGCAAGAGAGGACCGTGTGTGTCCATGTTCTTTACACACATGGGGTAAGCGCAAAACCTGGGGAATTATTTGCAGGGGAGCCTTTTGCACTTGATCCAGTATTGAAACAGTTACCATGGCTCGAAATTGCCCTGTGCTGGCGTGTAGAGACTGTGAACTGCTCTCCTACCAACCTGGGCAGAGTAGCAATGTGGAGACAAGAACAGCTACAAGTGCACAGAGCTTTTAAGTGTCTGTAACAGCATCTCTGGCTGATTAAAGAAGTGTTCATGTTAATCATATCTTGTGCTTAATGAACCATCACAAATTGCATCAAGCAGTGACTCTTTTATGTAATATGCTTAACCAGGATACAACCCTCTGCAAGGAAAATAAAGTGAAAGGACCGTCTGAGGCATCCCATTTCTTCACTTGAATGACAGGTCTTGGAAGGTTAAAATCAACACTGTTCCAAAGCTGTACTTACTACAGAGTGCTACACACCTTCTTCTGGTGAGGGGCAAGACACAAACTCATAGTCTAGGAAATCAGAGAAAAGTATAGGCAAGAACAGTATAAGAACACACGTATTATCAGCTTTTCCTCATGCATACAGTGAATCTCAGCTCTAGTGAGTGTCTCACCTTGTAAAGAGGCAGCTTCATCTAACTAGCAAGACTGGGTTTCGCCCTGACCTTTCATCATTTCTCATCTGCTCGTAGCCAGACTATTCCTGGCTGTTTCTAACTCACAGCATGAGTTTGGATTCATTTATTCCATTTTCTCCATGCCTCAGCTCCCGCTTCGGTACTGTTTAACAAGCTGAAATCACTGCTACGTGTGGAGCACTTTGAAACGCCTGGATAAAAGGAAGAGCCCAGCTTCTGCTAGAAAAGATGACCAAATCTGTGAATGAATAAACCTCGGGTCAGGTAACATATCGGATAGATAGCTGTAAGAGATAATGGAACATTTATGTAGGCTGCTATAGACCTGGCCTGCTTGTAAGTGGAAGCAACGCTCCCCTTCTTCGGGTGCTGGGCCAGCCCATGCAAAGGCTGACACATTATTAAAACCAAACCAGGTCTATTTCCCATATCTGCAGGCAGGTTTTTTCCATCACCATATGTTGTTGCTTCTCTATCCAGCTTTTATCCCAGGGATCTGATATGGCTCTACAACCCATTACTGTGTTCTTCTGCTGAAGAATCTGATCCTAAAAGGATCAGGGAGAATTTCTCGTGCTTCTTGGTGCCTTCAGACAGGTTTTCTTGTCAAGTTTCACCTTGGGCACTGGTGGCACACGAGGTTCTTTGATTATTTGTGTTTCCTATGTCAAGGAACCATCTAACTTTCTGAGACTTGAGGAACTGATCCCATTTTAAACCCAGTATAGGGAAATGTAAGGGTCCATGACCTGCAGGGTCTTCCCAGTTGATCTTATTACCTGAAACAAGTGCTCAGTGTTTAGAACAGCTATAATTCCTTATTTCCCAGTGTGCTGCTGCGGATCTGCCCAAAGCAATTGCCTAAGGACATTCTGGCTCTCATGTTTGCCTCAGGATCAGAAGTATCCAGTGGGCAAGCACTAAGCAGCTCTGTTCACTGTCTCTTTATCAACTTGTGCCTGCTTTTGCTGATGAAACTGCATGGGTAAGTAGCAGTAAGAGCATTAGACAAACATGACACACGGTTATCCCCATACCTTCCGTGCCTGGGGATGGGAGAAGTGGCAGGATGTTATGTGAAGAAGAAACTGGGTGGCTTGGAGGGAAAATGGGGAGTGGGCTGCCTTGTGGAGCACTTCCCTTGATTGTGTTTGCTTAGTGATGGGGTGACATCCCTAAGTCATGGCTGTACCACAGCCACGCTGCATCAGTTTGGTGACACCAGTGGCGTGAAAATGCCTAGAGCTCTGAATTCTACCTAGGGTCCTAAAGGACCTTTCCTAGATGAGAACCTCAGCAAAACGCTTCGACTGCTCAGTAAAAGTGGATAAAGGGAAGAGGAGAGTTTCCACACTGCACACCTGCATCACGGAGCCAAGAGCACGTTCAGGGGTAAGCTACAAAGGAAGGTGCCTGAATCCTTTGGGAATGGAGAGGCTCTCACAAGCAACTTGCTCCTACAGCTTCTGCAGTTCTGAAGTCCTCATCATTTTTCCAGGCACTTCTGCTGCAGTGCAGCTCTTTCAGCCTGGTCAGTGGCTACAAACAAGCTCGATGGCAACATGTTGTGGTCCCTTTGTTTGTTTCAGGAGGTTTTTTTTCCTCATTATTGGAAAAGAACGATAGTGCACAATATTCCCAGATTTAGGGAATCTGGCTGCCACTTCATTCAGCCTAACCCTATGCAATCTACCTATCCATATGCAGAGATACTCAGGAGCACACTTGAGAGATGGAACGTGGGAAAGGACTCATTTTCTGACCTGCAGAGACGCTGCTGTGAACAAGGTTAACTGAAACAATCCATCTTTACTGAGCAGTGTTTTACTGGTGGGGGTTTCAAGGCTGGGGACTGCCCGGGCACTGTATCATCTTTATCATGGCACTTCTTCATCTGTCCTTTTACTGTCAGTACTTGCCTCTTCCCCCTCCTTCTCTTTTAATTTTCCACCCTTCTGTAAATGGTGCTGATTTATTTGGTCTCTCCAGACCTCGCTCCCTCCCCGCCTCTCCATTTAACTCTCCACAGGAAGGATGAATTTAAGGTAGTGGAACTGCTCCTGGACAAGAGGGTGTGCAGGCAGAACTGGTTGGTGATTCAGAAGAGCTCAGATGCTATGGTAACAGAGGCCACAGAGGTATTCCCACAGATAGATATGATAGCTGTCATTCTCTATTCACTCCCCATTCCATACACTTCATTCAGCCTTTGAATTTGGATGCCAGGAAACCCCAATTTTAAGTCCACGTGTTTTTATGTTACAGGGGGATGTGTGTTACTGTGAGATTGCACATCCAAATCACAAACATCCTAAGGGTTCATTTTCTCCTAAACAAGCAAACTGACAAGCTGAAAAATTCAGTGATTTCCATGTGAACAGATGTTCTTCGGAATGCAACCTAATGGGTAAATTCCATGTAGCCTGGGATTCCCCTGGGAGCTCACTGCACTGCTCCTGTATGCACGAACACCTCTCATCCCATATAAAACACACGCACAGACCTTAAATGCTTTCATTGCTTTTATGTACACAGAGGATTGGAAGAATGCTTGCAAAGGAAGCAGAACTTGACTACAAAAGGAGAGCAGAGCACACATCAGGCTCTTTGTTCTCAACCCCTGGCTGATTAGAGAGCATGAACATTTAACCCCTTCCAGCTGCAATACTTCCTGAACCAAAAGAGATGCTTTGCTGGGGGGTGTAATGACTTGTGGTACTGCCAGCACTGTTTTCTCTTGCTAGCCCTCAGGCCTCATAGAGCTGTTGGCTGGCTGAGTGGTCCAAGTGCTCACAGAGCTTTCTTCTTGAGCCACCTAATAACAAATTGACTTTCTCAAGTTCAATTTCATTTGAGAGAGGTTTGCATATAGAACCGGGACTTCTTTGGAAGCAATGTGCCTTGAATCTCTCCACAAAGAAATCCATCTGCCCACTCACCGAATGCTGCTGATGACCTTCCCTCAGCCTTTACCTTTGGCAGTGTTCTCATCCTAGCAGCTCCCTGGATCCTTCTGGAAGTTGGCTAGCTTTAGAAACTCAGCTTAAGTTAAATCCCAGCCTCAGAGTTCTCCCCAGCCTCTGCAATGGATTAAGCAAGCTCAGCGTTAATCCCAGACCCTGTGCTAAGCCTTCTGTGAGGTGTTTTGGACAAGAGTGAGTTAAAACAACAGAGCTGAAATCCCAGTCTTGCATGTCTGCCCCTGGAGAAGATTCACTGCTTGGGATAATTCCCCTGAATTGAGCAGCTCTAACCCAGGGATGAACCCAGCCTACAAGCCGTATGATGCTTGTGCACTGTAAATCCTCCTTCTCATTTCTTGCTCTGGCTCCACAATATTTATTGTCTGGGCTAGTGAAGCAAGGAGCAGTGTCACATGCTCATGACACATATATGCTGTTAGGAAGCCTGATGGCCTGGCTGACTAGAATAAGGACTCACATATTAGCAGCTTTTATCTAGAAGGGGAGGGAAAGCTCCATTTCCAGGACAGAAGGCATAATATTGAAATGATCCATCACAGCTGATGTACCCAGATGGCTTTATGAATGAGAAAGACGGGAAATGGATTGCCCAGTTCACCACATTTAAAGCTGCAAAGCTGAGAAGTAAATCCTCATGCTACATGAGGTGAATCTAGCCAGCTGAGGAAGTGCTTTGAGATCCCTCCGGATGAATGCTATGGAACCCTGTCAGCATTGTCATCACTGCCTTGTCACACCTTATGTGCTGGAAATGTAATACTGTGGTATCACACAAAACCACACCAAACCCCATCACAAGGTCACTCTATACATCTCATTCTTCCCATTAAGCTTCCTCATCTGCCATGTCTGCTGGTTGCTTTGCCTGTTTAATTACTCCCTGTAGGAGCTGGGATGCTGTTGTCTGTCAGCCTGACAAATTCGCATACCCAGGATGCGAATGGCAACCCCTCATCTTTCAGGACACCCATCACATGTAAACATTAAGTGACAGACCCCAGAGTTCCATGCCAATTGCTGTCTCCCTACTCCCGTGCCTGGCTTGACGCATGTCAATGACGTGTCTATAGATTGACTTCATGTTTAAATCTGCTCTGTCTGATGGGACTACAGAATATTGTCAGCTGCCTGTCAGACCTCACTGGAGCTCAGAGCATCACGGGTCACAACCAGGTGATTCTGGACTAGCTGGAACATGCCTAACTAGCACAAACCTCCTCACTGGCAACAGCCAGGATTCAGAGCAAATACAAAAGAAAAGGAAATTACTGACTAATCAGCCCATCGGATAAGCATCTTCCTCAGCACTGCCATTGGGATGCTGGCTGATAACCTGAGCTGCAGCACTGATACGGTGACAATAAGCTCTCAAAGAAGCCCTGTTGTCTCCACAGGGAGCAATGAGCCCTGTGCCAGGGCTCCGGTGTGATGCAGCTCAACTGCAGGCTCTGTCGATAGCATCTGAACATGGCTATTGGCTACCTCTCAAGAAGAGATGCTCTCTGGTGGAACTGGGGATTGTTCAGCCCAGTATTACTGTCATCATTTATCTAGCAAAGGGAAAGACCTGCTGTGTGTGAGGGAGGCTTACCACAGTGTTCCCTTCTGGCTGGAAATCACACACATGGAATAGTTATGCCTCCTTTGGGTTTGGCACCTCATGGTTTGGGCTTCGGATGCTGAGTTGGGAATTGTTAGCTATATTAAAGGAAATGTGCATAGCTCTGTGTAACAATGAGAGCAGCGCTTGTCTTGGTCACAGGAGGATGCTCTACTTAACTAAGTAATTAGGCCTAGGTCTTTCCCTCTTACATCACAGAGTTACACTGACAGGTAGGTTCCAGGTCTTCGTTTTCATGGCTTGAGATCATAAGCACCTGGGGACAAAACCTCTTGTACTAATTGCAGGAAGGTCAGCGGAGTTACCACGCTGAGGGCCTGGCCCTGTGTTCAGCTCTGATGCTGAGCAGCCCCAGGTCTCTACGTGCACTGCCTGTGAATCGCTCTGCTCCCGATGTGGGGAGGTCCTGTACAAAGTGTTTGCTCCCCCTGTGTTTGCCCCCAGTGCCCCACTCTTCCTGCTCGCTGACACAGCCTCCCACCTGGCTGCTCCCTGAGCCTTTTCTACTTTACCACAGAGCAAGCACTAAAGGAAAGAAAGAGCTAATTGCAACTCCTTGCCTGAGCTCCCCTAGCACTAAGGTGGATGTGTGTGGATGCCTGTGTTTCCCCAGCGCTCCCCTCAGTGACCACGCTCCCTGCTTCCCTAGCTCAGAGCCAAGGATTATCCTAGTGGAATTACAAGAGACAAGGCAGCTCCGTCTCTGCAAAGAAAACAATTTCACAGAAGACTACACTAGGATAGGATGGGAAGCAGGGACACAAAGGCAGTGAAGAAGGAGCTGATCTCTCCCTGGCTTGAGCCAGTCAGGGTAACCAGCATCCAGAGTAGTTTTTAAGGACAGAAAGGCACGGAAACGTGAGGTGTTTTGATTCTGTACAACTTTCTTTGCCAGCGTCATTACCATTGTGTTTCCATCCATCCATCCCTTGCCTGGATACTTGATGTTGCTTTTCACTGGTCCCACAGAAAGCTTGTTCTGCTTAGATGCTGAAGGAAGGGGATGCGATTCAGAAAGCATTGCACTCAGGTACCTGGGAGAAGCAGGAACTGGGAGGTCTGTGCAGCTTGGCTACTAATTCCACAACTGATCTTGGACAAAATAAATACACATTCTTTGTACTTAAGAAGCATGAGAGAATTGAGGGGGTTTACTGTGGCTCTGCGGAACTGAGATCAGCAGCAAACCAGACTAACACAGATGGGAGACAAGCAGTTGGGTAAGAAGTGTCAAATATTTGACCAATGCAAAAAAAAAAAAGCCTTATGAAATATCTTGCTTTTATATTGCACGTGGGACTGCTCAAAGCACAAGCGTGGACAAGACTGATAAATCCTTTTCTGATGGATCTCCAGCTCAAGACGTGTGATACATGTAACTTTAAAACAGAGGTACTCATACAAGCTGTTTCTTTCGAGCTAATGTAGCATCTGTAATTCAGAGGGACAAAGGCAGAAGCCTATAGCTCTAAATCATCATTCAAAGCCTCTACTCCTGCTCTGAGATGTCTATCATTTCTGCTTTGCAAATCCAGGCAGCTGCGTTTGTTCTCCAGAAAGTTCCTGAAGCACAACTCAGATCCTATTGCAACATCCAGTATAGCTCCATGCATTCGGGTCATATCAGCCACAGACCACAGCCTGGTGATGCTGCGGATGGTGAATGTGTGCTCCACAATGCTCAGCCTCCTTAAGGCTGACAAGAAGCCACATTCCAAGTGGCTGTGGATATCAGCCTTAGCCTGAGTTCTTGGAGTAGTTCATGCAGACAACTAGGAGCACTCAGAGATTAAATTCTCAGCAGAATCAGAATCAGCAGTGTTACAGGGCATAAGAAACACCTTGTTCTCTGTCGTTACAGGCATGATTTACAGCCATACAGTTCCGCACCTCTGCCTTGTGCAAGCAAAACCTTCCTCAGTTTCTTCATTTAGAAAAAGAAGATGATGCCCTTGACCTTTATAAAGGTGTTTGCAGTAGGTGGACAGATGCTGCAAGCTAAAAGCTTGGTAGGACCATTATAATACAAATAATGGTAGCACCAGGAATACGTTTTGTATTCCTCCTTTCCTGACCTTCCTCCCACAGCCATTCATGCCACATTCCCTCTATGCTCTCAGCTCCTGCAGCTGATCACTTGCCAGCTAGAGACACTGACAACAAAAAGAAAACAGTTTAAGACACAGGATCTCTCTCTTCTCCCCTCCCAACATCCTTTCCCTGCAGGAGACAATGATGGATATTTGCAATGTGCATCTCCCTCTCTGCCTCCGAGCTGCGGTGCTTGTGAGCAGAGGAAAGGCTGTGATGAGGCCCTAGTGCCATGGCTCACACATGTGATTGATGATGACTGTGCTGGAGCCTGGGACAAGAAGGGTTTCTGGGGCTGATGGATAAAGTCTATCATGCAGCACGAAACAGATGGGGAGGAAAAGATTGGGCCATCTGATTCTTTCTAACAGTGACTCTTTAGAGGGAAAAGCTTACTGAGGGGGTTTCCTGATTTATCTGTAATTATAGCAGCTTGGGTCTTCCCTCTGTTAAGTGAAGATTGCCTGACCAGGTACGTCTATGGGATATCACAGGAAGCCACAAACGTTCCCTTCTGCTGGAGGGCTGAGCTGGACCGCTCGGTCTTGCTTAGCAAAGGGAAGACCCAGTCAAAGAACCCATTTAAGGAGTTCACTTTCCCTGGCAGCACGACCCCATGAATTAATGATCGGATGGGAGACAGATAATGCTGGGCTTGAGTTTTTAGTGTGTTTTCATGTATATTTCATAGACCTGTTTTCTTTTTGATGTTTAAAGCTCTTTGATTATTCTTTTTAATCCTTCTATCTCAATTTTCCTAAGTGCCAGTTGCAGCCCCCATTTCAACTTGCAGGTGAGCTGCTCCTTCACAGCTAACACAGACCCATTCTGCAGGGGACAAGAGATGATCTTTAGACATTAAGTTTGGGACAGTAGCGCAGGAGGTTCTTTGGTCTGATGCTTGGAGTCAGCTGGAAGGGGATACAGCTCTCAAATCACTTCCAAATGTCACTTTCAAATACAAACCATCGCAAGGGAAATCTGCAATTGCTTTACTGATACCCACTTTGCAGGAGCTGCTTTTACCACTTGGCATTTACAAATGGAAACAAAATACCCATTTTGCCCCTGGATAGGGGGAACTCGGGGCACAGCTCAGTAGTGGCGCTGCATTCAGCCTCAGAGGTGCAAAAGCAGGAGGAATTACCAAAATCAACAAGAAACTAATCTCTTTAATCCTGGAAACTTTTAAAACGGGTTTAAATAATTGATACACCTTCAGAAGCAGCCTGAATCCATGGAGGGGAGATTAATATTGAATGAGGATGCTTCTCCCTCTCTGTATGGGAAAGGATGGCAAAGTCATAGAACAAGTCCTTTGCACACCGCGGTTGGCATAAGGTAGGTAAGATGCTGGTGAAATTGCTCCTTAGCTCGAGATTTCAGACGCAACCTGACCAGTGGTGTGGGGAGGAGAGAAGAGGTTTCCCAGCTCTCCCAACTTGGTTTTTGTAGGAGATGGGAACCAGGAAACACTGGAAACTAGAAGGAAGAGGAAAGAAGCAGTCTGAGAAATCTATATTAATAGTCTCCCTCTGTGATGCTGAGTTTTATGGGTATTAAGCCATGACAGCATCCTACATGCCCCCTCTCCTGTACTGCCCCCCGTCCAGCTGGCAAGTTTGGCTTCCCTTTCTCTCTCCAGCCATTTGCCATGTGCTCAGCAGTGCCTCAGACGCCCACCACACTGGGATCACCGTGCTGCAGCGCTGTTGATTGTGGCATTTGGCCAACCACTGGGGATCAATCACAGCCGCTGGCTCCAGCTTGCCTTGTGTCAGCTCCCCAGTGCTGATCCTTCCACCAGCTATGGCGTGGCTCTCCCAAAGCCAGGCGCATCACAGGGAACACAACTCATTAACCTTGCCTGGGGCAAGGCTGGCAACGTGTGCAGCCCATAATACAAAATGGCAGTTACAGTGGAGAGGGGAGACAGAACGGCAGACAGAGCATGTTCCACTTGCTAAAGCTTTGCTTTTCCAGTCATGTTAATTCAGATTAAATAAGGCGTTTACGTCCATATCTACAAAAGTATTTAGGTGCTCAAATGCTGCTGGATTCAGCATCACTTTTTGTCACCTTTGGGAGTCTGGGGTCTTATGCCTTTTTCCTGCAATATATTGCAATATGCTTAATGCTGAGAAGGTCACTGTCCATAGTTGCTACATTGCTCACTCTCTTACCAGTCATTACACTGCTCTGTCTTCATCTACGGTCCTCATCCCAGATGTATCTGAAGCTTTCCAGGTGAGTTAAAGCCAGCAGCTCTGTCTTTGTCTCCTTATCTCCCATTCAGAAAGAGGATCATTAACTTCAATATACCTATAAGAATAAGCCCTGTGAGATCACTCATGGAAAAGCAGCCTCTTCCTATGGCAGGCAGCAATGCCAGGTCAGATGAGCAGTTACAAAATGCAGCAGGGGAACACACAAGGAAACATAGATCACTGCACAATGTCATCCTGGCACTGGGAAACGTGCTGGAGCCTTGTGCCAAACGGATGGACTGTGCTGGGGCAGTGAGCAGGATTGGACTAAAGTTAATGCTTCCCTTAGAATTTAATATTAATAGACAGAGTTTCATTAACCTGCCCCCTGAGGTATCTCATAAGGATCATGCCAGAGAAGAGAAGCAATAAGGAAATGAATAACAATTTACTGCAGTATAGATGCGTGATGATAATCAATACTACTTCACACTAAAATCCAGTTGGCATCCAAAACTCTCTCAAAACCAAAACACAGCAAGAATTAATTCAGCAATGACCCAGTCTTCAGAGGCAGCGCAGTGTTATTACATGCTTTGTTCAGCTGGGCCACAGGGAGAAGACAAGACTTGCCCAAAGACACACAGCTCACAGTTGACAGGGTTGCAAAAAATTGCCCAAGGTCTTGTGTTCAAAGTCTTCCAGCTATTAATGCCCAGTGGAGGCCATTATGTTCATACCACTTAACAAAGGCCATCAGCTCTAAGTCGGCAGCAGCCAGATCGAGCCCAGTAATTGTGCTTTCTTTAGTGCCAGTCTCTTGAAGAGCTAAAGATGAATTAGGTGGCAGAACAAGCCATGTGTTAGGTCTAATGGTTGTGACCAATCACTCTGAATAGCATCCCTCAAAACGGGATTTCTCTTGGGTTGTGAGGCAATATCATACATTGCCTTTAAACCCACAAAAGGCACACAGCATGGACAATGTAATAACAGCAGTGTGGAGCAAGGCTGCTAGAGAGTGATCTGGCAAACTGTAATTGATACCCAGTGGCAATTCACAGGCATAGGCAGCCACTCTGGTAGATTTGATTTAACAGAGCACTGATGCTGCTGCCTGCTGATTGACAGCCTCCTCCATCATGCATGGCAACTGCTGCGAGACTCTGCAGCCTTGTGGTTCTTGCTGCCTGCCATCAGTCTCTACCACAGGATGCTCACAGCCCATGCAGAAGATCCTTGTGCTGATGGAGAGCTCTGCGCCCAGGTCGGACAGGAGCCTGCTGCAGGTAACTGAGACTGATGTCACTGGGAAAGTCACCAACCTGGCACTGAAACACGGGAAAGAGCCTTCAATCCTCCAGCAGCAGATGAGCAACTGTGCCTTGGGTAGAGCTCTGTGCCTCCCAGGGGTTCCTGAGGGACATTCATACAGCAGGCTGCTATTACAGATGGCAGGAGACGGAGGCTACTTGGCCGTGGGTTGAGAACGTGATTATTTCCTGATCATTAACACATTGAGTGGCTTCTCACAAGCTGAAATATTGCAGGAAAAAGTGAAACGCAGAAAGAACAGGGCACAGGTTCACTGTAAATAAATTTGTCACCCAAGGACTGACCTCAGGCCAAGCGGTTTATGGGATGCTTTCAAAGACACAACAGCCTCTTCTGTAGACGTGTGTTACCTGCCCAAGTCTGTCTCCTCTGCCCTGACACCAGTGCACACTTAAGACCCAAACTCCAGAGATTTAAACCTCTGCAGGTAAACACCGAAGGTAAGTGAAGGTAAATACAGAAGCCCTGCCTGCTGCTTCATCTTCCCTTGTTAATGTTTAGGATTAGTGGGATCAGATAAAAAGCCTGACTCGTGCTTTTGCAACACCTGAGGTTAGCAAAGGTCCTTCTCACATAGACTGGCACATGCCTTCAGTGCATCCATCAACTGCGGTTCATGGGTGAAGCGCAGGGACAGACATGGCCTTTGAAGCAACCGTGGCTCTTCTCCTTTTCTTCTCCTGGCTGTCCTGAAGTCACACACACTGATCCTGCAACTCTGGTAGGAGAGAAATTGCCTGTTCTCTCAGCACTAATATATTTCTGGTTTCTGGTTGGCTGCATTTGCATCTGTTTTTGCAGACTGCCTTCCCCTGGAGCATCTTTATCGGATTTGCTTGGTCTCATGACTTACTGCATGTTTAGAACTAAGTTCTCTAGAACTAAAATAAGCCCCAGGATGGCTCAGGTTGCTGGAGCAAATCCAGGAGTGTGGGATAGAGCCAGCAGCCCGGGTGGGACATGAAGGATCTGGAATACTCTCCAGGCTGGAAGATTTGTCACTGCAAGCACCAAGAGCTGCTCCTCCCTTCCTGCAGACCAGCAACAGAGCCTTGAGCACAAGCAAAGCCCACGGCACAAACACTATAAATAACATTAATGGGGCCACTGCTGGTGACATCAGAGCAGGGATTTGTGAGACTGGCAACTGCAAACAGCAGCAAAGTGGAACAGTTTCACCCCGAGAGCTTTCTGGAGATGGTCTTATCTGAGAGGCTGAGTCAGAGGCAAGTAAAGGGGGCAGAGGACTCGCCCCACTCACCCTGCTATTGTGGGACAGGAGGAATTTCTGGGCCTCCCCACCACAGACCGCAGCAGTTTTCATTGTAGGACAAGGCACATGTTCAGGCAGCACAGGAAAAGTGGTTTCTCTGGGGACACGACACCGAAGTCCCGCTGTGGGGTGTGTGGGAAGGAGATGGTGCCAGGTCTGTAATACCTGCAGTGTCACACCACTCCCTGCAGTGCCTACTCCTCAGTGCCGTAGGCATTGCAATGCTGTCACCAGAGCCCCGTTCCCCTGTTTCCCACAGCATCACCTGGGAAGGGACTAGCACCACTGTTGGTCTGTACTGCTCCAAAACTCGGACACCCCATCCTGCATCTTCCTGTGGAGCCCAGGGAGCCTGTTTGGGACTTCTCTCCTTTTCTCAGCAAACACCTCCAACAATAACTCAGGAGCAAAACTGTTTTACTGCCAAGGTGTCACTCTGCTGGGATTAAAACCCCTCCTAGCCTTTGGATGGGTCCCCCTGAACAGCAAACCCTGTGTAATGAAAGAGTGTTAATTTTACAGCTAGAGTATAAGCATAAATTCCATAAGAAAGCTCTTGGAAGCCAACCAGATATCACTGAAGTGGCCAAGTGTGCCTTCAGCACAGCCATGAAATAGCCAGGAAGCAAAGCAAGTGCAAATTGGGCAAAGAATGCCCAATGGAGATAGTGCTTCAGCACTGCCACAAGACAACAGCCACCCAGGCTTGCTTAATCTAGGTAGATTGGAGTGCTCAGGAGCTAAGGACAGCAACACTTCAGCTAGCAGCTCATTTTCCAGGGTCTCAGGCAGGCTTGTGCTGACTCTACTGAGGGCTCTGCTGCTGCAGTTCTGATTTGTTGGTGCCCAAGCTCTCCAGCATAAAGATAGCTCGAGTGCATCCAGATGTGCCGCATCCACAGACCCCAGCTGCAATAGCAGCATGGCTTTTAATAGCCCTCTGTGGAAGAGAGAAGTGCTGACGTGGAACACCCTCGATCATCTGAGTCCTCTGGATGAAGGTGACTTGCACCTCCAGAGCCTGATACTGGTTCATGTCTCAGGCTACCTGAAGTGCTGCTCCCAGCCATGCCACACGAGATCAGCCACACACCTATGTGCTTCTACACTGGCACAGCAATGGCAGGCAGTGAAACTCCTTGCTCCCAGTCATGCACTGGGTGCCCAACAAGGACAGAGTGCCTTGGCCTGAGGAGATGGCAACCAAGGTCCCAAGATGGCAGAAGCTGCATTCACGCCCTGTGTTCCCCAAGCAAAGTGTCCTGTAACACCTCCAAAAGAAGCAGGAAAAGAAGTGGGAATCCTACAGAGTACTGATTCTAACAACCACACGTATCCCAAGGCACTTTGTGAAGGTAAACAACAAAGGTCAATCGCTCACCTGGCCATTAGAAAGAGTTTTCATTGTTTTGAGAGACAGCCTCAGCCCATCTCCAAATCCTCTTTGCTGGGACACTGGCAATCTTTGTGCTGCTTGTTCCCAGCTCTCCCTCCCCTGGCCCTTCCTGCTGCATTTCCCTTTGCTTGGCCAAACCTTGGCAGTGCAGGAGAGGAAATATTTATCAGTGCCAGAGGAGGGCTGACTCTGACCTTTCCTGTCGAGCTGTTTGTTGAAGTCCCTGACAAGCCATCCTGCCCTTTTCTACAGTCTAAGATTGGGTCATCAGGGATGAAGCTCCTGTCTGCGGACTACAGCTCATAATGCTATGGCCAGAGACAGCATGCAGGGCAACAGAAAGCATCAGCAGAGTCTCATACACCCCCTAGTGAAGGGCTGTAAGGTGTCAGGGTATGCTTGATGGCAAAAAAAACAAGGCCCAAGACTTGCCATCACTGAGACATCACAAAAGGATGAGGAGGAGGGTGAGCTGCGAGGTTAGTGTTTTAGCAGTAATAAATCAGAAAGCACCAATTCAAAGTTATCAATGCGCCATCCTATGCTTTTAATGTAACATCCGGTATCGTTGGTTTAATACTTACACTATGACAGGGACTTTGGGAGTTGCTCCAGACTACCTTTGTAAGCTAACCCCTGCTGCAGAGAAACTCCCATGCCGTAAAGCTAGGCAGGTAATGTCAGAAAAGGGAAGAGAGGTGGAAAGTAAATGATTTTTCATCGGGTCAAGAATGAAAAACCCTGCTTGCATTTCTCAGGTTAGGTTGCAGAGGGTCTGCCACAAGCACAAGGGCTCTGCTCACAAGTTAAGCAGACTTGTTTTCTTTTTTTCCACAGTTTTCTCTGCCTGCTGCTGTCCTTAATGCAGGATTAATGGATGCAATGCTTTGTGGTTGGTTTATGTAAATTGCTGGCAGCAAACAACAGTCATAATCCACTTTGTTGCAATGAAATGCAGCTCATAGTGAAATCTATTATAGTTCAAATATAAATTAATTATAATCCCTTCTGCTGTAGTGAACCTTCATGTATAATTAACATTTACTGTATGGGGAAAGGGAAAGGAAAAATCCCCATCTGAATGTTTCAATGTCAGTAATAATTTCCTCTTCCTTTATGTCTCTCATAGGAAAGTATATCACAGTTTACCTGTCCCCCTGCATAGCACAAGTCACAGCTGCCTTCAGCTGGAGCCAAAAAACGCTGCTGCAGCATGAAGAAAACATGAGCCATTTCAGACCACGCTGTGTTCTGGTCTCCAGGAATGGACAGCAGCTCCTTCTATGTCTTCTATATCCAACACAGGACCTAGGAGGAGAAAAGGCAGCCTTGTGGGTCTCAGCAGCCAGAGCCCTTGTGTTAGACTAAGGAATGAGTTTCCAGACCCAAGTCCATGTGGCCATGAGGCACAACTGGACACCTATGGTCCAACTTGTCCGCCCAGCAAGTTGCTCTGCGCGCAACTGCACTCTGACACTCTTGAAACGGAGTATTTCTACTGGAGTTGAGCTTGCTCAACATGGCAAAATTCCCTCCTCACCCCCTGTAATAATAGCAATGCCATCTGCAGGCACTTCATTCAGCTGGAGCATGCGCTGCAAACAGAACTGCTTGCTGACTGCTTAAGGACTTCTAAAACCAGACTGAAGGAAGGTGAGAACGGCACTTGTGAGAACAGAAATGTTGATGGATCGGTGTCTGAGTTTGCTCAGGGCATGGGTCAGCACGAACACTGGGAAGTGGAAATGTGGAGGCTCCTTCCCCCTCACAACAAAGCCTCCTGCTCCCGTCTCTAATGAGAGTCAATTGTCGCTGATAAATTTTACATAATGGCTTTTTCTGCTTGTTCTGCAAATTAAGCAGAAAAATCGCCTATTAAAAGGAAAACTGGGGCAATTCTTAAACCTGAGTGTAACCTATTTAGCTGCTTAGGTCAGATGCAGGGCGAAATTCAAAGTCTCCTTATTAATTTTCTGCAGGGAGCAGCAGTTTGCACTGCTGAAGCAATGTCGTGCTTCAGAGACCCAGCGAGAGCTGATTTCAGAGCCACATCAAAGCCAGTGGCTACCAGAGGGGCTGGATTAGCTCCTCTGCTGTTGCCTTCAGCACAGCACACCACCCTCTCCTGCCCATTCTCCTGCTGGCTGACTGGTCACCCCCACAAGAGGTATTTGTTTAACCAGCCACAAAGGTGGGGAATGCCAGGCTTGAGTCTTAGAACCTCTTTCAGCCAGCACCTGACACAGCAGCTCTTTGCTTTCCAGCGCCTTTCTGACCCAATGCTGTCCTTCAGCACTAATCTCCACGATGACATAGACTGCATCAGGCTAAAAACTAAAAACCCTAAAGCTAAAACGCACCCAACCCATTCCTACAGACCACAGTTGTACGTTCACTTCCCATATGTGAAACCTCCATAGTTCACTCTCTCCCTGAATGTTCACCTTCATTCTCTGAATGCTGACCGTGTTCAACTCCCCCAGCTGCATTTAACTCCTTATATTCATCCTTCTGTCCTATCATCCCCACACAACACATATCCATCCTTCCCCAAGTCCCTTCCTGCTCTGCACAGGTTCCACTTGCTGTCTCACAAAGCAGGGCTCAGAGCTCACTGGAGACCAGGCTGGAGGACCATTAATTCTCTCTGCCAGGACCCATTCCTTCCTTTCTATTATTTTACCTTTGTCACTGCATGTTTTTCTTAAAATTGGCTCTGGACTGCAGACATTTATTTGCAGTAACACTCAGAGAGCTAAAGCTCCCAGGGAATGAGCAGCAGGAGCAGCAGCAGCCTGTTGGTTGAGCTGAGCCGAGCCGGAGAGGATCTGGCTGTAGGTTAGGCACAGCTAAGAAGCTGCCGGTCGCTTTTTGTTGCCCTTTTCACCTGTGTTTATTAAAGGTGACTCCTTTCTTTTGTTGTTTTAATTTTACTTCATCCTCTCTCCTCCCATTAAATGAGGTAGTAGCAAATTTACAGACAGCTCCAAATGACAAACTTACTTACATTCTCCTAACTAGCTTGTTTTCCTTCCTCTGCACGGAGAATCCCAAGACAGTCTCAGCTCCTCATATGTTTAAGAGGCCATAAAATGTTAGCATACCCTGGCAATGCTACAGTCTCCTCCAGCTCAAGATGCTGACCAGTGAACAGTCAATATTACCTCAACAGCTGACAGCTCCTTACTCTTTCTCCACTGGTTTTGACTGTAATTGGACCTTCTATGTCCTGTCTCTCTGCTGGGCTTCATGCAGAGCACTGCCAGACCTAATCATGAGCACACACACACGAACACACACACACACACACACAACGTTCCACTGTATTCTTGTATTTGCATCCATCCTGCCTGCAGTCTGCTGCCCTCACCATCCCCTGCTCCATCTCATCCATATGAACAGGCAAAAGCACAGGGATGCAACTGAACTTCAAGCAGCTGATTTCATCTTCTCCCCTTCCTATTGATCGCAGGACTTACAGCTCACTTACCTGCTTCTGATACAGGACCCTGTGTTTTATCACCCGCATGGGGTCAATACTTAAACCTGAGGTGTGCTTTGCTTCCTGTTCTCTCCTTGGATGTCTGAGTGCTGCTGCAAACAATTCCAAGTGTCTTAGCTAATCTAGGGTATCTCCCAGCCAATCTCATGCTCCTGACACACGTGGAGCCCTTGCTTATTCTTCCCCAGCTGAGAAGGAATTACCCAGAGATTTGCTCAACCCACAATGTGTCTCCAACACGGAACCGAGGCAAATAAAAGAAGGAAGAGGGGGTGGAGTATGGGGATCTAACCTTGATCTGCTTCAAAAGCTGCTTGTCCTTCAACAGCAGCATCCAGAAAGCACAGAAAATAAGTGGTATCTGAACCTGCATATCAACGTAACAGAGTCTCCTTCAGCATTAATAACCATACAGCTATTGTCAGCTCCAGCAGCTATCAGGTCTCACAGGGATAAGCGCAGCGGGGATGGATATTGTTTGTTCTGGCTGAGTCTGTGGCTCTCAAATATCGGAGCCTCTTCCCTTTGCACACACAGAGGAATTAACTAAATAACCTCTGTTGGCACTAAATAACCACTGCTCCTTGGAGAAAACCTGCTTAACAGACAAGAGGAGGTGATTTTAGTAAAGACTTTCATACCAGGCACATGCAGGGGGACCGACACACGTGACACAGATTTATACATTCGTTCAACTAAAGAAAACAAATAAGAAAATCCGAACCATATTTCTAGCATTTTTCTTTTTTAAACTAACCCTTTTTCATCACCAAGATCTTTTCTTTTACAAATATGCCAAACTTTAATAGAATGGATAACCTCACCCCCCTTCTCCAGAGCAAATCGATGTTTTGTTCAACCTGAAACACATATTTCCTTCTTCATTTTCCCTCCGCCCCCAGTGAAAGTAACAAATGCATTTTCCCTCAAAGTGTGCTTTTTGCTTTTCAGCACATTGCTGAATAGAAACACTCATTACTTATACAGCTCCATTTATTACCTGTTTTCACTAGGGAAAGCAATGGGCAGCAATGTGAACCTGTTGCACAGTTAGGAAAAAGCTGCTCAGCAAGCTCCTTCACCCCTCTCTAACGGCAGCTTTCTGTTCCCTGCCTGTACCTCTCCCGCTTACCCACTCGTCACAACACTCTGGTTTTGAAGCCCACTTGTGGCTCACTTGCAGAGCATGGGGTAACATGCTCAGTGTTCTCAGGGCACAAGCGGACAAGCTGAGCTTTCATAGCTGAAAATGGGTATCTGTGGTCTGACAAGGTTAGAGCTAAAACCACAGTATCTTTACACTGATCTTTCCACCCCTGGTTAAGCAAAGAAGACTCATGGTCATTCCCTCTTGCCCCATTCCTTAGTTTTTCTACCTAGTGAGCTATTCCAATTGATCAATGCCCCTCTGAACCTATGGCAGAGATCTGGCAAGGCATTTCTAATGCTCTCCTAGCTCCACTCTCCCTGAGCACATTCCTCTACAATCAGGTAATCAAAATCCCTCAATTCATGTTATATTTATGACTACCCTACGTGTTAGCACTAATCGGGAGGAGAAGCAGCATAATTTGGCAGGCAGTTCTGCTGATTACAGAGTATGTTACCAGAAGTAGCCTCATATTTGTATCATATTATCTGCATCAGATCCACAGACGCAGAACATGGACATAAAGTGAGAAGCAAAGCTTTGGAACCATCCACAAGAACGAGGTAACTGCTTCACCCTGAGCTGTAATTAAAATGGGCTCAGCAACTTCATTTGATTTATTTGTTTGACAGCCATCTTCCATTTTCTTCCTCAATACCATCCACTCCTATTTCTCAGCACCATTGCAGGGTCAGTGAGCAAAGTACAGGAATAAAAATCACAGGACTGAACTGCTGCATTTCCCAAACACTTAGAATTCTATTGCTGGTCGATAACTGCCTTCAGAGAACATCTCCCTTCAGTTCGCAGTGCCATCTCCATCCCGAGCTAAAACTGTTCCTCAGGAGTCCAAAGAGACTGGCCACAGCATTAAACAATGACCTACTTCCATCAGAGAACTGTCATCTCCTTTTCTTTTTGTTTCCTTCCATTCCCTTTGCCACTTGCAGCCTTCCCTTCCCAATGTGGCTCCCGTTACCAGAAAAAGCTGCCACCACATGGACCTACACTTACCTCTGACCGACTTACTTGAAGGCTGAAGGAACAGCAGTAACCTCACACCATGAAGCCAAAGGTTTCAATCTATGCCCTTCTCTCTTCTGAACTTGCCCAAAGGAGCAGCAGACCTCCTCAGAGGTTTCAGAGAAGCCCTGAAGAGCACAGGGCTAACTTCCTCCCTGCCCTCATGCTGTGAATAGATGCCTGAAATCCTTATGGATCTCACTGGAAAGAAAGAAGCTGCCCAATATATCCTGGTGTCTTTAGCCAGAACTGTCCCTGTCCTCATTTTCTGAACAGACATCATATCTGTATGATGAAAGCAAAGCACCTCCCAGTGCTGGGAAAGCATTCCAGTCATTCTGTCTTTCCATTCTGCATTATAAACTCAAATACTCACTAGCCAACTGGCAGCCACCTTCACAGAGAGCACCAAAGCCTTTTCTTTATTTAAAGGTTGGAAATGCAGAAACCAGACTGGTGTGTGCAGAAAACACAACAGCATTTCAATATAGGATTCCTGACATAATGAGAGAACTGGCAGTAAATAAAAGACAAGATGGGCATCAATAGCTTGCGAAAGAGAAAAGGAACATCAAAGGAAATGCCAGAATACAGAGAGGAGAAAGGTACAAAAAAACCTCAAACTACTTTTTTTCCTCACAGAAAGTACATTTTCAGGGGTTTGGGCTTAACCCAAGGCTGAAAGAAAGCTATGGCACAGCTGGCAGTGATTTCAGCACCCTTTGGACCAGGTCCTCTGGTTTTATTCAAGCTTCCTGCTCATACTGGTGAGCTCATACATGTGACACCTTTGGAAAGGAACAAGGGTAAATCCCCACTTTCCTCCCATAGCAAACCCAGGCTGAACAGGCCCAGCTGTACCCCAGAGACAGTTCCCACACCTCAGCTCTGGGTTCTCTCCTGCTCCTGGCAACCTGTAGCACGAAGCAGGGTCCCCTCTCTGCAGTTCAGTGGTAATTGCAATTAAATGGAAGGTTTGCACTGAAAGCAAACATGGTAATGGAGTTAATTTTAGCAAACCACTAATGAGCAATACACCAGCCTCCTTTTTTTACCCTTATGGCCAACCTCCTAACGTGCCTTCTCTTGCTTTACTGAAATCATTAACAACTAACCTGCTGTCCTCCTTTTGGAAAACACATTTCCTCCAGATTCTGCTCCACGGGGATCTGAAAGAGCTTTTCCAATCAACAATTCATTGAATGAAGTCTCCAGAAATCCGCTGTTGTGTTTCCATCCTGAGCTGACCTTGAGCTATTTAAACCTAGATGGATTTCAACTCCATAGTCCCACCAGCCTACAGTTCCTCCTTCCCGCCCTCCACCTGGGATAAGAGAGGCTTTTCAGAACGTGTTAGAGGAGGTCTGCTAAATGATGCATTGAAAAGAGCCAGAGGGAAAAACAACTTTATCATCTTGTGGCTTGAGCAGAAGAGGATGGGGCTCCTCAGTGCTTGAAAAGATAATGAAAGAAAGAAAATCAGGCAGAGAGCAATGTAAAAGGGAGAAGTAATGCTTTTTGATGGATGAACGATGGGTTCAACAGAGAGGAAGGTCCCAGCAGAGTCCTAGTGAACACAGAGGGTGGATGTCAAACTCCATTCTAGTATAACTTCTCCTTGGAAAAGGAAAGGGGTTCAGGGGAATAGCTCTGTCCAGCTCTAAGGGGATATGCTATGGAAGAACATGGGAGCAAGACAATGGAGAAGATGCTGTTGGGAATTCAGATTCAGCAAGTTAAACAGCAGGAGCTCTTGCGATGGTTGAGGCTGTGGTTCATTCCATGAACCCTGAAGGTCCCTGAACTGAAGTTTAGCATTTCTGGTTTGGATTCTGGTGCAGATGTTTGTAGTAGATGCAAGATGAACCGAATACAGCCGAGCTCATGAATGCAGCAGATCCCCACCACTGCTCACGGGCTCCAAGCAGCAGCAGGAACTTCGGTGTCAGGTCTGGGGATGCCGACAGAGCTCCACTTGGTGTGAACACCAGTGAGCAAGTTACGCGAACACCACTGCATTCCTCCAAAACTGCTGCCTCTGCCAAAACACTGCTACAAGAACAATTGATCCACAAACCATCAACATCAGAAAGCTTCTCAAGCGCCCCACACAAGGTCACAACACCAGCCAGACTCTATTACTGCAGGCCAAGAAGTCACAGAGAGCCGAAGCCAGAAAAGCTGTTCCGTTTGCTTGCTTTGAGGACCAGGATTTGTCCTAAATCTGTGTGATGGATCACAGGATGAGGGGAGAGTTAGAAAAAAAGGGGCAAAACAGGACAAGCCTTCCCAGCATCCTCAGCCTCCCTGCTGAGCAGTTATCCCCTCTGCCCTTGGAAACTTGACTTAAAAAGAGTTGGGTCAGCATCTCTCAGCAGGACAAGCCTCCCTAGTTCAGACATTCCTTAAGCACTCATTTATACAGATCTTTGCCCTGCTGAAATAACGATGAGCAGAAGAGCAGATTCTGCTCCTGGACTTCCCTGTGTCTGGAGCTGTTCAGTAGCTATTTAGAGATTTCAGGAATTAAATGGAAATATTCATGGAAATCCCAAGATAATGCGGCACCCTACCTCAGTCCTCCTCCAGGAGATGCTGATTTCCATTGTTCTGAGTTGAGGTGCTATTGTATTTGATAAGTATTTATATTATAACATACTAACAGCCAATAACTGCAAGAAATGATGGAAGTACAGTGCTGGGTACAGTAAGCAAAGCAATGCCATTATACACCCACTTCCTTATTCCCTTCCTAAGAGCAGAAGTAGTTTAGATCTTCCTTAGTGGGAGGGGGAGAATTAGGGAACCAATGCATTTCCCAAGCTCACATAGGCAGAGTAAACCCCTACCATACCACTCAACACCGTTACAGATGTTTAGTATGAAAGGCTATAAATGCCTATACAGCTGTGACAGTGCCTGTGACTCGTACCCTGCCACAACACGGGTATTCCACAAAGCTTTGCCCCACATACTATACATTAAGCCTGCAGTTAACCTGCACCTTCACCCCAGTGTTCTATTTGCCTTGCGATACGCATACCCCTCTCTCCTCACTAATGGAGTCACCCTCTGTGAGGATGGAAGGCACAGACTCTGTTTCTGGCTGCAAACGAAATCCCTTATTGAGTGAGCTTACAGGCTTTTACAGTATTCTGCCTAGCGGTTAGTAGCGCTTAGTTCCTTTGGTGCTTTTCCATCACAAAACAATCTTATTGATCACGCACTCTTTCAGCCAATCACATTACTGTCCACTCGCCTTTGCTTGAGTAATTATTTCTAAACATAGCTCTTTGCTATCACTACTCGTTACAATCTCACTTCCACTTCCCCTTGACTACACATGCTTTATCTTGTCTTAAGCATCCTCCTGTTTCCAAATTTACAGTCCTCAGAAATTATCTTGATGCTCTTCCTTCGGTTCCACCTGGTGTTCTTTCTCCAGTTCTTCCCGACTTGTCCCATTCACTTCTCCCAAGGTTTGTGGCTGGTAAGAGTCCAGATGTCCGGGCTCTCATCCAGGTCTACTGGCGCAGCTTCTTGTGCAGCATTCCCCACAACCCTCCATGCCTCCTTCCTCTCCCTTGTGTTTCCGGGGTGCCCAGCCTCTCCTAGCACAAAATACCCAGGGGATGCCCAGCAGTGTTTGCCAGGTTTCCACAACTCTTTCCGTGTGTGCAGGAGCTCCCCTCACACAGACAGCAGGCAGCCTCCTCCCTGCACCCCTTCCATGGCATGAGGCAAGTCACCCATGAAAGCAGCCCTTGGGTGCCACCCAGCAAAGCTTGCCCTGTCCCATTGCTGCAAGCACTCCTGGAGGGGAAGCAGTGAATTCGTGCCTTCAAACGCTTCTGACCGCTGGCTTGCATACATCAACTGGTGCCGTTAGACAGCACCCAAGGGAACAAATGGTGCTGTTGAGACAAAGGGGGGGCACAAAATTGCAAAATGGAATATATAAACCTTTAGAATCAGTTCTAAGTGATGTTGAGTTTGATGGCTTTGTAACAACAGCAATGGAAAAATTACTGAGGTGCATGATACATAGAAAAAAAAATAGAGTACAGCTGGAGAGCATACTAAGAGTTCTTGTACAAGATAAACCGTTATAGCTGACATAAAGAAAAACAGGGTAGAAGAACAGGACGCAAGGATAAGTAGTACCTGGGAATGGCAGGTGTCCAGGATGGGCTGCAGTTTAACTGGTAAGTAGGAGGACAGGAGGATTGTTAATGTGCGTGGTGTTAACGAACCAGTTAAGGTGGTATGAGCATCTGCTGTGTGTGCTTTTGGAGGAGCAATCCCCCATGCACCTCAGCGCTGAATGAAGCATCCCTACTTTACAGCTTTAACGAGTTGTGGAGTCTCTCCGTGCATCACATCTCCAGAACTCCACTGCCATGTCTCCTCTAGCACCAAACCAGATAGGGGAAGGCTCCTTGGGGGGGGATCACTGCTCTCCTGCACCCCCAAGCCCTCACCAGGCTCCTCAGCAGCTCTTCCCACCGCACCACCATGCTGCCAGCACCCGGGGGACCAAGCACCCTCCCTCCTCTCCTCAGGGACAGCAGCAGCAGACAGGGCCTGAGGGGAGCCACACACATGAGACACCCCAAAACTCCAGGGGGACTTTTCCACGTCTGGATTCTTTTCTCCACCGGCAGCACCCTGCCCTTCCCAAGCGGAACGGCTTCCCATGGGATGCAGGAGCAGCGTCCTCTTTGAGCTGCCTGAGGGGCAGCCCCTCACAGCCTGCTTCCACCACGGGTGCCCGCTGCGGCCGGCTGCAGGGTCCAGGAGGGAGCCCCATCGCTGCCCACCGACGGTGGCAGGAGGTCGTGTGCCATCACGGTATGAAGCCAGAGCTTGGTTTCCTCCTCCTTTGGGCTACCTCACACCTTGGTCTGCTCCCAAATGCGTCCTCCTGGCTTGCACCTCCAGGGAGCACCGTGGGGGTCAGGGTGCTGTGGGGTGCCCGGTGAAGGCGGTGTGCTGGAGGCAGGGAGGGATGGAGCTGTCAGTCACGGAGCTGTTTCTAATCAGCAGAACCCCGGCTGGCGAGCAAATGGCACCTCATTTGCAAAGCTTTTGCTCTGCTCTCTCATTAGCATAAGTATTGTTTTCCATTATCCATGGTGATTCACATTGAACTCATGGAAATTCATCTGTCAGGTGAATGTAAAGGGCAACTGCGAATTCAATTAGCGACTGTTTGCCCCTCTCCTGTTGAGCAGCGAAAGGGGCACAGCTTCCTGGTGGTGTGGGGTGCATCCCAGTGGAAGCAGCCTTGTAGCTGTTCGTTACATCGTGTTTTATGTCGTCGGTATCAACACATTGGTAATTCTGGATTCTGAGATAACTCGGGCTCCTCTTGGGGCTCCTTGGCTTATGATAGATGGCATCTTTTATCCTGACCTTGACTTGATTGTTTTAAGACCCACATGTTCTCTGCCCATAATAACCCGTTGTTATTTTGTGGCTCGCCTGGGTAATTAGAAGGGACTATAGTAGTTCTGAACGCAGGCAAAGTAGCTATGAGCTGAATACTCTTTCACGTGCTACGTGGGTATCCAGTTGCAGGTAGCATTTTGGTAACTGCAGGTATCTAGTTCTGCAACCCCCCCTGCACTTTGGGTCATGCTATCCCACAGATTTACACTGTCATTCCTTGTGGTTTATCCGGGACTGTAACCTTTATTGACTGCCCCTCTCAGCAGTGGTGACCTGCTGCTGGTGAGGAATAGATCCCTTCTTCCTTTCTTCCTCCAGAAAGGGGAATTTGAGTGCTGTGCTTTGTTGGATGCTGGGTGATCCTCCCAGACAATAACTGCTGCTGAAGAGCAGTATCAGGTCATCCTGTGCTGCAGGGAGACGGTGACAACAGTGGAGCTGCCTGATCCTTTGCCTCCTGGATGCTCTGGATTGAATGGGGTAGGAGCTGTAAGGATAAACAGAGTCCACAAAGTACTTTGCTTCACCAAACCAACCAGGCTATAATTCTCCAGGGTGCATACTCTATAAATTCCCTTTCACTGCTAGCATGTTAATGGCATTTGGGGAGATGTCACTTCAAAACTAAAATGAGCAATGACACACCGAGCAGCAGAAGGTAAATGGCTTTTAACTGGATAACGTGTCAGTTAAAGGCTAAATTATTTCCCTGCTGTCACTTCCCTTTACTTCGCTGGCTTGTGTTATTGGCTGTTACTGACAGTCGTTGAGAGAAGTGATGCCCTTGGCCCTGGGACATCCTGATTACCTTTGTAGCTATCTGTTTATGGGGGAATAACAGGCAGATGGAGCTGAAATCAACTTCCATTCTTCTCTCTAGGATACATAGAAGTTACTTGTACGGCGGGATATTCACCTCTTATGTGGTGGTGTCCTTCACTAGCGATCAGATACTTGGGGTTTCTCCTGGACAGATTTACCAGGAGGCAAACCTTTCCTGAGTGTGTCTTTTCTGGTTTCTTCTAGACCAAGAAGAAACCTGTAGGTCTAAATATAGGTCTGCATAGGTCTACTGCTCCTGTAGGAGTGGTATTTTGGGAACAAGATTCATCCTGTAGCAATATTCCTGTAGGACATCAGAATGGCAAAGGGACCCTTAACTTGTTGAGACTGGATGTTGGGGCTTATAGATGATGGTAACTGGAATCTATTGTGCTAGGTGCTGAATTAAGATGTGCTGGGGTAAACACTGCTGCTTCAGGATTTTACTGGGAGGTTGAAGGGAAGTTTATGGGTACAAATCTCAATGACTTGTATGGGTGAGTCATTACATAAAGGTGACTGTAAAAGCAACATTAGGTGCTATAAAACTGATTGAAAGCAGAATGTTAAAGAAATCCTGAAAAAGAATATATTATTTATACAGTGGTCTTTATTGAAAAAGCTACACTTTACCAGCAGACTAATTGTTGTTAAGTAACAGCAGAGTGGAAGAACTGATCTCTGGATCACAGAGCAGCAAAACCAGAACTGTTGGGGGTCCATTTGAAAGCTGCCCCTACAAAAACAGCCCTGTGGTTCTGTTCCCATTCTTGATCCTGGAAGATGATTTTCTCACTTCCAGGTGTTTTGAAGCCTGCAGATCAAACCAGGCCTTTTCTAAATCATCACATTTGGTGGTAAAAGTTCTTGCAAGGCAAATTGGGGGTTTATCTGCACTTGCAAAGTTTTGTGGAGATTTAGATTTCTTCCTGCTCCCCTAATCTTGAACAATCTCTGAAGTGGCAGTAAGTTAAAGGTACCAAAATCAGTTAGTATTTCCTTCGAGCTTTAGTGGATCTTACTTGAAGAGAGGCTAGGTAATGATGACTCTGTTCTTAATCCAGTTTAGGACCTGAGTCTTTCCTTCTTTCTTTTAAATGACTTAATGGGAGGCTGGTGAGGAAAAGCCCAGTGAATGAGTATTGTTGCATAGCAAAGCCACTTAAAATGCTTTTAGTGCGTTTCTTGTGCCCACTGATAACCAAAGATCCCTGAGCATCAAAGTCCAGTTTAGGAAGCCAAGGTAAACAGGTGTTTACTTCAGACACTTGGAACGTGGCAGAAGTCTTGGACAGAGCCTTGGGTGACATGGCCTCGTGTGAGGTGTCCCTGCCCATTGCAGGGGGTTGGAACTGGATGATCTTAAGGTCCTTTCCAACCCAAACCAGTCTGGGATACTATGATTCTAAGCTCACAAGCAAACACATGGAAAACCAGCTGGTTCCTCTGTGACAGCACCCTGAACATAAGTGGCAAATGGAATGTGTTCCCCTTTCTCTTTGAGCTGGAGAAAAGACTCTTGCAAATGCCTTGCATGTGTGCTAAATAAATAAATGTAAAAATGAACCTTGTGGCCAATCACAGTGTAGCTACCCTGCAATTAAACAAATCCACAAACTGGCAACACATTTCCAGCTCATTAAAGGGAGGCAAATGCAGCAACTGCATGAAAATTGAGAAATTAGGCACAATTAGCATGTTGGCTGGAGGCAGGAGGGGGAGCGTTCATTGAGGGAGGTTTGGAGGAGAAGTTTGATGGTTCTTTAATTTGCTGCTGCCTCCCCAGTCCCTCCCAGCTCTGTTGTTTGAAATGTGCATGAAGGAGCCATTGATGCTCTGCCTCTCTGCACTGCAGCACCCCTGAGGAGTTAATGAAGCAAGACTTGGGAGCCCTCAGGGTGCTCCCCTGTCACAGCACCGGGCAGGGCTCCCAGGTGCCAAAGGACAAGCCTGCACTGGTGTTTCCATGGGGTTTGCAGGGCCACAGCTCTCATACGCTGACCCTTTTGCGGAGCTCTGTAGCTGTATCCATTCCCATCATCACTTGTTCTGAAGGGCTGATGTACCTAGGATTGTAGCGCAGCGCTTGCCAAAGTCTCGCGTTCATGGCTGGAGTGTTGGGCTGACACCAGCGGTGGTGTCTGTTAGTACACAGGTGTTTAGTGAACAAATGCTAAGTTGTTATTATGCACAGTAACTGGGGATAAAAACCATCTCAGGCATCTCTTCTGGGAGGAGAACCTAGGCTTCCCTAGGTTGTCTAGACCACTGGACCCGGGAGACTTTCCACAGTAATCCTAAGGCTGGTGGTGGCAATGCCCACTGGAAGGTAGGCAGCTATAGGGAATAAAGCCATCAGGTTTTTCCAGAGGAACAGTGAGGCAGAAGGGCTGTTCTTTTTGTGCTGGGGTTTTGTGGCGTTGGTTTGTCCTGCTCTTTACCCGCTTGCATGGAGGGAGAGCTGGATCTGTCCCTCGGTGCTACTCCACCGTGTGGTTGTGTGCGTGCGGAGCTCCAAAAGCACCAGCGTTCCAGGTCAGTGCAAATGAGAGGCTGCTGTAAATAACTTCAGCCTGCTCAGGGGGATCGCAAAGAGTTGAGGAATGGAAAAGGTCTGTTACTGTCAATCACCGAATCCACTTCGTCCATGTGTTTAATAGCCCTGTTAAATATAGCAAGTGTAAATCTTACAAATTGCCCTGGAAAGGATTCAGCTGCTTCGATAGTGGAGGTATATTTTGGATGTGTGGCTCAGGCTTCAGAACCGTAACTAAGAAGTCAGCGTGTCTGGAAGTTGCAGGCAAACACTTCTTAGGTGTTTCTTTGTAATTTTGGCACATGTGAAGTCTATGCCTTTCCTTCCTGAAACACAGTCCTTTACCACAGCTGTCTACACGGCTTTGGCAGGAAAATCCCCATTTGCACAACTGAAGCAACTGAAGTGGGGAGTGAGTAGATACTCCTACAGGCTGGCTCATACCCTGCATACCAACCGATGCAGTTAGTCTGGTGCAGGAGAAGACAGAGATGTTTTTCCACATGTCCTCAGCTGATTGTTTGGGAAAAAAAGGAAGCGATGCAAATGTAAAAAGAATCATCAAAACAAAACCTTTGTAGCTTGGTTTAAAAATACAGCCTGTGAGGTTCAGCTGACTTCAAGCAGCTTAAGTTTGTGTTATCACCCATTCATATGCAACCCGCACTATGCTTTGGGGTTTTTCCCCCTCACTATTTGGGCATCTTGGTTGTTTGATTGGTTGTGTTTTTCCACTTGCAAGTAGTTTGAAATGTGCAAGTGATGGCTCGGGTATCCCTGATCCATGAGATCTGTCATGTTGCTGGGCACTGAGACTCTGAGGGGAAGCTTTATCATTGACATAAAGAATTGATGGATGGTGTTGAACTGGTGAATTGATAAGGAATTAATGGTGTTGTGTCAAGGGACTACTGATGGAGGGCATAGGGGTCTACAGGTAATTTATATGTTCTGCTGCACATGAGACGGTGTTGTCAGTAATTCAGGGGACTGTATGCGCAGCAGTGAACAAGTTCAGAGTTGAAGACACTTCCCATGGCATTAATCATCCAACTGTCACTGAGTTCAGTAGTATTTCACTCCTGAAGTGTGCATAGCCTAGATATGAATAACTTACGTAGGTGAGGAGCGTGGTTGAAACCATGCTTCGGCTCCAATGTGGGTGTCACTTAGGGGGCTATAAAAGCTCCCTGAAACCCGCCTTTTATTGCCCCTGCCATATCGCTCTTTAGCTCTTTTCCCTGCAGCACACAGCAGTGTCACTTGTAGCAGAGGAAAGGTGTATGGCTGAGCAGAAAACCACCCTGGCCTGGTGCCACTGCAGTCTGTATCCCGGCCAACTGCCCCCATGCCTCTCTGCCTTCGATGTAAAACCAGCACGCTGCTTATTCATAAGAGAGCTATCTAGGAAAGGGTAATACAGGTGATACTTAAGAATGTGAATTCTGCTTTTGGCCAACGCTGGCTTTGTTATATTTCATTTTTTAGTGTGAAAATGTCTTGCTTAGGCAATGAGAAGTGGGCTGCAGCTGTTCCTCTTTCCATTTCATACCCCTCTTCCCTGAACATGGATCACAAGGATCTTGGGAATAATTCATATGAATGTCTCCTAGCTTAGCCAAGAGAGGCAATTTCAGCTGGAGCAGAAGAGAATCCATTTCACCCTGGCATTGAATAGAGGGAAGGGTACCTGCTGTTACTCTGATCTTTATTTGTTTCGTGCAAATACTCAGACACTGCAGTGATGTGTGGCAAGATGAAGCCCAAAGATAGAGAGAAAGGGTATGAATTAAACCCAAAAGATAGAGAGGAAAGGTGTGACTCAAACCCACAAGTGTAGTCACATGCAGCCTCCGTGGAAATTGTGCCTGCAGCCTTCATTTCCTAATGGGGCAAATTAAGAGTCTCAGATAAGCACATTTGGGCAACTCTAAGAATGAGATCAGGTTTTAATCTCTTGTGTCAGATGTTGCATGTCTAATCCTGAGCCCTCGCTTTGGCAACAAGAGATGTTGCTGAAGGTGTGTCATATATCTACAGCTGGAATGGGAGCATTGTCTTGCTGTTTCCTGAGCATTCCAGTGCCCTGCTCTTAGGAAGAAAGAAGCAATTGTCTCCTTGCCACCTAATGCTTTTGGTAGTGAATTGAATGTTATGAAGTGGATCCAAGTAGGTGTAATTCTCTGGTGGATTCTCTCTTTTACTTATTTGCAGTAATTGCCTGATTAGACCCGCAAGGCCCTGGTTAAGGTGAATTCCTGCTGCACTGGGTGCAGCTTTATGAAGAGTGGGGGAGGAACTGTGAGAACAACAAATTAAAACTAATCTCATCATCTAAAACACTCGATTACACAAACTCAATTGGTGATGCAGAGCTGCCCCTTCAAACACGAGTTGCTGAGGCAAGCAAAGAATAAACAGAACAGAGCAACCACCTAAGGTTTGTGCTGCAAGAGAGCAACCACCTTCTGGCACCCACTGGAGCCATTGAGCTGCCCTGGCTTTGCTGTCATTAGGATGCTTAGCACACTCAGGAGAAAGGATTATCTTCAAAATGGGGGTTCCTATGGTGTGCTCTGTAATGCAGAACTCTCTGCAGTTCTCTCTTTGCCATACCTCAAATAGAGTGGCAAGTTGCCAGAGGATTTGCACTAGAGCTTAGGTAACTCTTTACAGCGGGTAACCCTGAGCCTGGAGTTCTGGTGAGGTAGATGAGTTTCTCTTTCGCTTGCCTGTGGGGTTTCTTCATGAAGATCTCAACAACCTAAATTGTCCATGTGGTGTTCATCTGCTGCTTGGTCACGCAAACCTCTGATCTGCGTGTCTTGGCATGAAAGAACTAGTTTGAGGTGCTTCAATCATAAAACTACTGATGGCCGTGGCCCTTGTTTTAACTGATCTTGAAGCTTTGCTGTCTTGGGTAACGCAAAAGCAAAGATTCACTGAAGGCTGTGCCTTCTTTCCCTCCCAAACACCACTTCATCCTGCAAGGAAGTGAGGCTTCTCAAGTGCTTCCTTTTATGCTCCCTCTTGGTTTGAGCAGAAGTGAGAGGTTCTTTTTGGTAACAATGGTGAAACACATCCCATGCTGGAATTCAGCAGCCCCTCCAATCACTGTACTTCCCAGTTAATTTTCCTGTGTAAAAAGGACCTGTGGAAACAGTATGCTGCCGTTAGCTGGGGCTTTAATTTATTTGGAAGAATGTGTAATTATCAAGCTGTGAGCAAATTGGTGTTCTTTTCACCTGCCTCCTTCTAGAACTCATTTGTATTCAGGGGAGCTGCTGATTAATGAACACAGCAACAGAGGACAGGGATGAGCCAACGCAGCCACAGGCTACGAGCTGCAGGCAGCAGCAGTAATGCTTCAGGAAAAGGTGTATTAGGCCCTTCGTTGCAAATCACCAGATGAGGTGGGAAAAGGCAAGAACTGGGTCTTAGGAGATGAACTTCTTTCCCATTTCCTCACTGTGGTAGCCTTCTGTGTTATGTGTAATGGTGTTCTGGGCCTTTCCAGGGAGCATACGTGTACAGAACATAAGGCTCATTCTGGATTCCCACTTATAGAGGTTCATACGTGGCTGTTGTGCAACTTCCTCTGATCTCAAGTTGTATCTCTTCTGCCTTGTCCTCTTCACCCTTGGTCATCTCGGGTGCTGCTCACAGTATGCTTGCACAGACCCTTTTCTAGCAGATACAAGTTCAGCTCTGTGTGTCTATCTGCTGCCATGTGCCCTCCCCAAAGGGGTGGTAGTTGTGATGGTGATTCGATGGGATGTGAAAACCTAACTGCAGCCAGGCAGCCCTCCAAATGTTCCTTTCGGAGCTCACTAAACAGCTCTCTGTTCCTACTGAGTTTAGAGCACTATTGGGCCAGGCTGGACTGCAATTGTTTAACGTGGAGGGGAAAAAACAATCATATGTGCATTTTTGCATAGTCCCCCTGCCATATTTGTCATTTTTGGGGGGGTTTCTCAGGGCGGTTCATTTGTTTAGGGGAAGAGCAGATGTTTTTTGGTTGTGGGTTTGGTTTTTTTTTTAACATCTTTGAGCCAAACACAGAAGCACTGAGAATGCAAAGCTTTGAGTAAGCCTGTGCCACAATTCAGAGCTTTGCAGGACTGGACTGTGAGCCCTTACTTGTTGGATATTATATGGCTTCCTGTTTCTGCAGGAGTTAAGAAGTGGGTGTTAATAGAATCAGGTTCTAACTTAATAGCCCTCTAGGCTGAGCAAGCTGTAAGCTGATACCACGAGAAGTAGGATATCAGCCCCGGAAAGGGAAGGAGTAATTTATTCTGTCGAGTTTGTAGTGAAGGAGAAAAAAGCCAAGCTTAGCATCCAGCCCAGCAGCTTTAGAACCCTGCTACAATCCGTTTAACAAATTGTTTCTCCTCTATCTTCACCCTGGTTGTTCTTATTATGCCTGTTATCTGATGGTTATTTAATCTATAGTTTGTAATTACTTCCCTTCTGTCTTGCACTCCAACACACATTCATTTTCTCGTTGCACTAACGCACTGACCTACATTATCCAAGCTGTAAAAGTCAATTATGCTGCCTGTGATTTTTCAAGTGGCATTTAGCAAATGGGTTTATGTATCATCCATCCGTTACCTGGTTCCTGGTAGGAGTCAGTTTTTTTCTCAGGCACCTCTTAAAAACATCTCTGGAAACCCAACTGCTCTTCCAGATCTGGATGCAAATTGCACTGCTACAGTGCTGAGAAGGAATACAGAATGTCCTGCCCACTCATATGGATAGTGAACATGCGTTATACTTTGGAAGTGAAGCACTGCATCAGTCTGCTTCTCACTGCAAATTGGGAATATATTGTTCCAACCTGCTGTATCATGTCCTGTACAGGCTTCACGCTATACTTAGTGTGTGGATTTTGCATCTGACGCTTAACATCAGGCTTCAAGTTAAACCCACTTTTGTGGTATTTGGTAGTAAGAGGTATCGCTGCTACCAAACGGAGCACAGAACCATCTGTACCCATCAGACAAACAGCTCCCAAGGGGCAGGTGGGTGGGGGCTGATTTGTTTTACACAAGCCTTGCTCATTAATGAGAAGCTTCATAATAAAGCTTTGGTGAATATAGATCTTCACCCTCCCTGCCTTTCCCTGGCTTCCTGTTACCATATTGAGATGTGAGCACATTACAGATGAAGTTTAGAGCCCATGCTAATTTGGTAGTGGAAGAAAAGGAGGTATCAGGGGGGATTTGTTAGATAGAGGTGCAATCACTCTAAGGCTCGTGACTTCCCGGTATGAAGGCTGATTGCTTTATTACCTCAAATCACGAGACAGCTTACAGCAGTAGCCCTGTCAAATGACCCACCAGCCATGACACGTGTGTGAGCACACATACCCCCATTGAAATAGGCAGGGAATGTGTATGCACTCAGACACGCACACCCATGCACCTGTGCGTGGTCACTGGACATGTGCAGCTTATTCTGCTTCTCAACAATAAGCTTCAGGCTGCGGAAACTGTAGTTTTTTGGGATGATGTTTATGAGGGATCCCTTTCTTATAGGGAAACATGGAAAATTTGAGAGAATTTGTCCTTCTCCCCCCCCCATCCTTTCTGCATTTTCTGTTCATGGTCTATACAAAAAACTCAAAATTGAAGGAGTGGTTCCCTGAAAACAGGAACGTCTGTGCTACTCCAGGTGCTCATAGTGAGGCTTTCCTGCATTAAATGTGTGGCATTTTCCCCTCGGGCATATGGGTGTGGAGCTAGTTGTCAGTGTGCCACTGTAATTTCCAATACCATGTTTAAGCCCAGCCTAAGTACCAACTGATTTAGCTTCTCTCTTTCCCCTCCCTTACAATTCCTTCTGTTAAAAGCAGATGTTATTCCTTCATTTCAGATAGAGAATTAAGGCCTAAGATCTGTAGGACCAGAGTTGAGATCTTGCAAGTCTAAGTTCAGGGCTTTAATCACCAGCTCAGACCTGAAGGTTCACTTTTGCATGTGATTTTTTTGGAGGGGTGGGGAAAGGTCCTATCTGAGCTTCATCTGGTTGTGTTTTGATACTTGCATTTTCCATTATAGAGGTTTCTAGAGTGGTTTGGAAGCATGGTTATTTCAGGAAGTTACAAATGAATATAAGAATAACCAGAAGGCCCCCATGAAATCATGGGTATAGCTTGGGAGTAAAAATAAATAAGTACATTTTAGTATCATTTTTGAGCTCATGTTCTCCTTTGTAACCCAGTCAGTGCATGAATGTGTGCCTGGGGATGGAGAGATGCAGGCAGCGAGGAAGAAAGTTTAATAGCTGGGCTGTAAATGCGAGAGCATCTTGTCACTGGATTTCCACAGATTGGTTTGGATGACTGTAAATGTCTGAATTCTAATGTGTGCTCATTGGGAGTGTTCAGCAATCAGTATCCTCAGTGCTGTAGCCCAGCTGGGAAGATAGACCTGTACTGGAGCTAATGCTACAGAAAAAAAAACAGTTCTCTTTCAAGAACCATAACAGCAAATTTGATTCCCACCAGCCTGGTGTTTATAGACTAGTATTCTCTCCTCTACAGGGAGCCAATCTGAGCTTTCACAGGGCTCCTGCTGAAGGAAATCAGATAGCAAATTCATGCAAAGCTTGCAGGAGCAAAAGGGCAGGTAAGGACGTAACTGGGTGTGCTGGTGGGAGGTGAGAGAAAGAAAAAGAGCTGGGAGAAGGGCTCAGCAGGAGGAGGAACAAGTTGCTGTCATCCTCACTGCGCTCATGGGAAAGGCTGCGGTCTGCTCAGTCACCTGCACTAAACTCTCTTTGGTGGAGAGTGGGCTTCTTGTCCGCTGCCCAGGGAAGGTAAGGCCTCTTTCAGTGGTCATTTTGGCAGCCCTGCTCCACATAGGCCCTCTCTGGGCACGCTTGGGCTGCACAGCTGGTGTCCTCTGTTGTATGTATGCCTTGTGCTCCTTTCTCCATGCTCATCCATCGGGGTTAGCTGCCAGAGGATGTGCTGAAGGATGGTAGGCAGCCAAGTCTTATCTCAGCAATGGCAGCCACGTTGCTTTTGGAGCGTGTTCTGGAAAAGCAGGATGTATGTCCATTACCCGTGCTGTGCATGAAGCACATGTTCCCAGCCCTGTGTAGGTGCCCCGTAAGTTCTTAAAGAGAACAAAATCCTTTGATGATCCATAGCAGGTACAGGGACTTTTCTTACACCAGGATCTGAGCATGGCCAGAGGCATGTATTCCATTACAGATCTCTTAGCAAATGCTACAAGCTGTTTTTCGAGTACTAGTTCAATGGAAGTGTTCAAACCCAACCGGAGGGAAGCATTCCTATCACAGGGTATCAGGTACTTTACCCTGTTTACCTAAGAGGAATTTTCCTGGGGGGGAGAGATGCCCACTGGCCCCACAGAAGAATTCCTCCAAATCCTCCTGTATAAAAGGAAGAGGAATAAATAGGTATGTTGTACCAGGAAAAAGACATATGCTTATAGCAGATAAGAGTTGTACTTTACAGCAAATGGCCCTTTGACAGTATGGCTTTGTGAAAACGAAGGCTTTGGCTGGAAATCCTTGTGCTTTTTTGTTCTGAAATTGTAACCTTGAAGAAATCTAATTAAAAGCCTCTTATTGGGTAAAAGGCATTGAGTGAAAGGGGGGAAAACCCAAGAAAAGGAAAGCAAGGGGAAAAAAATGAAGTGCTTTAGTGCTGGGGGAGGGCAGGAGGGTGAATGGATTGCTGCTCCTGTAGGAGCTGCTGAATAAATAAATCATTAGGAGGATTAAGACTGTTTCCTCACTCTAGTAAAGGCTGTGGTAGTTCTATCTGTGTTCTTTTGCTGTTACTGATACCAGAGGGAGCAGTTTGGCTCGATGCAAAGCTGCTTGCCTGCAGGGTGACGGAGCACCAGGCATCTCACTCTGCTCTTGCTGGGTAGGCAGCTTTTATACTTGCGTGTGTATTGCCAACACTAGGATTACATAGATATAATAGTTCTTAATAACTCATGTGTTGTAATAAGCACCGTACAGAAAGTGCAGCAGATGTTTGACATAGGCTCAAGAAAATTAAACACAATGCCTCTTTTTGCACCATTTTTACCCATCTGTCCTGAGGCTGGGGCAGATGCTGAACTACCACACAGTCTTTATGTAGTTTTATGTTAATATTAACGTTATTGTTGCATTATTCATTTCTTTGGAAAGCTGTAAGTGACGCTGGCCACCTTCCCTCCCCAGAGACCGGTGTTCCTTGTTCACTCATGTATTCATCCTATCAGTGTGAAAAGCAGCATCCTCAGCTGGCACTTGTGGAACTGGAAGCCAAACAGAAATCTGGTGCTCTGCAGTGTTCTGGGTATTCCCATGATGGCTCAAAACTGCAACCAGAGGTTTTCAGCCACCTCATGTAGTGTTGCTACATCGGTTTGAAAGCTGTTGGGGTGACTCAGCCGAGCAAGAGAGTGGCTTCAGCAAGGTCTTTGGAAGGAGTAATGAGTAAATGAGATGTAGGAATAACCTGTTTGGAGACTTTGGATCTTCTTCCTAAACGCTTCTTGTATCTGCACAAAGAAAGAGCAAGGAAGGCACTTCCCAAGTTACTACTGCTGCTACTCCTAGGTTTCCTGGTGGGCTCCTCCAGGGCTTTCCCTGTTTTCTTTTAGAAGCAGCCACTCTCCTACAGGCTGTCACGAGTCTGGATGGTAAACAGAGTTGATGTAAGATGTGATAGATGCGGCTCTTAATTCATGTCATGTTCTGTAGTGCCCCATGGACCTCTGCACTGGATGGGGAAGGAATTCCAGGTTGCTAAAGGGGATTTGTTCTTGTGTAACCTGTAATAAAACAACAGCCTCTCTTCTGATGACTGAGATTGGGTTTGGCAAGAGTGAGTGTATTTATACTAAAGGTGCCATCAAGACAGTGTTCCCGTTTGAAATCAATCCAGGTTTGGGCTTGTGTTTTAGTAATAAAAAAGAATAATTAGGTGGATCTTTATTTTTAAAACAAACCCAAGCAAACCCCTTCCATTCCAAGAGCTAAATGAGATGAATAACCCCTGCCAGAGCAAGGAGGCCATCTCACTAAATTGAATCCAGTCAATTTTAACATTCACAGCACCAGAGGCAATTTTAGACAGTGTAAATGTAATGGAAAAAACATATTCCTGAAGTTGACTTACAGAACTCTCTATTTGGGGGCTTAATGATGATAAATCAATGATCTAGAAAGTAAAATCCTTTTCCAATTAAGCAGATGGGCACACAAATTCTCCTCAGCCTTTGAGACGTAAGCACCCAAAGTTTTCAATTAGAGTTTCGCATCCCACTACCTTGAAATTAGACGTGATTAAATCGGAACCTGATGCAGACGCACGCACGCAAACTGCCTTTCTCTTGCTTTGTCTCCCTATCAAATTGTGTCTGTCTGCTGATTGATACCAGTCTTGAGCGCGGATGAGAGATTCTCTACTAACATCATAAGAGATGCACTGAAGCAGAACTCTGCAATTGAATTACAACCCTTGTATTGAGTCCAGGAGCAGGGTTGTGATGATGAGGTCCTGCCTCTGTTTCTCCCCTCTGAGCTCAACTGGCCCAGGCTGTTTCTGTGCCCTGCCAAGGCTGCTTCTGTCCAGTACCATCAGGTGCAAGTGCCCTGTTAGCTGCCTGCCATGCTCTGCCTTCTGTGCTAAGCTTCTGGATGGCTTTGCCCAAACCAGAACAGAAAAGGGGGAAGAGGGATCTCATGGGAGCATGGGCTGAAGGAAACTGCTGAGTGAGGTCACTGCCGTAGCACTGGATGAGTTCATAGTAGTCTGAACTTCATGCCAGCCCTGGGAGGTGGCAGTAGAATCCTGCTGGGATCCTGCAAAGGAGCCTCAGCTTCAAATTGTGGAATTGTTGAGGTCTCAGTTTAAACCTTAAGGGGAAAATATCAGGGGAAATAACTGAAAAATGTCAGGGTTCTGTGGAAGTAAGAGGAACACCATCTCATAGCCATTCTTCTCTCTTCAGCTTTGTAGCATGTTGAAGCTTCCACATGTTTGACTGCATGAATGACTCAAGGAGGGTACATATACTGTAATAGCGGCTAACACGCTTGTATAGCTTCCTGTGTACTGACAGTGGAATTCCATTCCAGTTTTGTTTTCAAGTATGCAAATAATGTTTCTTCTTATGACTAGAAGGTTAACTTTGTGACAACATGATAGCCTTGGATATTATTCTTAATGATGTGCTATTAAACTCCAGATATTTAAGTACATCATATTTATATTGTAATTATTCTGACTTGATTGGTGCATTTCCAGTTACAGGAATTAGTGGGGCTTTCCAAAAGGCTCAGACAACTGCAGTGTGGACTGTAATTGTTGGGTAATTACAGAGTGATTGTATGGTTATGAAATAGGGTCCAGCTTAACTTTCATTTTGGCCTTTTGTTTTTCTCACTGCCCCACAAGGCTCCTGAATAAACTTTGTGATAACAGTGCCGTACACCTTGGAGGCAGAGGGCCTTTGAACACCACAAGTCTTCAATCATGGCTTCCTATGGACTCATCATCATGGCTTACTGACTGTGAGCTCATGATGATCATGTCCTCTGAAACCTTCATGATGCCTTCCTGAGGATGAACAGGGTCGTGTTCCCTTTTGTGTGCCGCGCGGTGTTGGGAACCTGCTGGAGAATGATGTCTGTGCATCCTGCAGACTGGAACTGCTGGGAACATGGAGGGAGCTCCTTGTGTGCCTTAACTACATGGACAGGCTTCCCTTGGTTCCCAAAGACTGTCCACGGTGGGGGTTGTATTTGTGCTGGTGTTGAAGCCCAGCAGATCAGACAGAGCACACGCAGCATGGGAAGGGCTAAGCCTTTCAGATTTAGCCTCAGTCAGGCTGTGAGAGGGCTGTCAGTCCTGTTTGATGTCCTAATTCTGCACATACAGAATACTATGGGGAAAAATAGTATTTTGGAAGCACTCAGGCATGAAAAGCAAAAGGTTGTTGTATCTGAGCTAATAGGAGAGACCTGACACTGCAAGCTGATAGTGCAGGGTGTTAACTTCTGATAGTGTGCACAGAAACACAGCCTGAATTTCTGATCCCTCGGATGTGCTTTCACATGGGGTTGTGATTTATGACACTTTGAAAAGGCTTCTACACTGCTTCTGCAGGCTTCTTCAGACCCTTCTGTCACTGTCCTCTGACAGGCAAGCCCTGAGACATGGCTTCTGCTTGCCAACACAGGGGGAGCAGGCAACTTGCTTCGTGGGTCACAGGAGCCCTGGCTGCTGTATTGCAGTAGCAGAGCCTGTGGGCTGCTCTAGCTTACAGACGTCTTCCCTTCCTACAGCTCTCAAGCTGGAGCCTTCCTGGCTTCCACAGCAGCTCACGTTTTCTCCTGCCAGCTTCTGAACGCTTGTTTCTCAACTGTTTGAACACCACAAAAGCTTGACTACCAGAAACACTCCTTCCAGCCATCTCAGCTGTCCCGGGGGTGAGCAGGGGAAGTTAGAGCCATACTGACTTGTTTCCTCGTTTTTCTTTTCCCTCACACATTTTCTGCGGCTAAACTAATCTGGGCCCTGATTCTCTTGGTTTCCAACCATCAGGTGCACTTGGGAATGGGCAGGATAACAAAATAATCCCGTTGTGTATTGATTGAGCCACAGTTCCTTTATCCCTGGCTCTGCCTGGAGTGACTCCAGCAGAACCATTGCTCTCAAAGCTTTAGTAAGCACTTACTCCCAGTGTTCCTGGACACAAGCTGATGAATCATGTCCTTCTGATGATGAGCTGACTGTGACTTTTCAGGGATGATAACCTGGGGACATACTTGATTTCCAGGTCCCTCTACCCATAATGGCATGATCACCGTATCAGATAACCACTTCTCAGAGCCATTGACCCTTCCTTACCTCTTGGCTTTGCTCTTTGATCTGGCTTTTGGAGGATAGGGCTGACTTTGGAGAGATTGTTTTACTTGAGCAATGTCTTGAGCAACAAGGAGGTCACACTACAGCAACTCACTGCCACTGGTGCTTGACCTGCTCTGTACTGAGCATTGAATAGGGCTCAGTAAAGGCTTTCCCCAGTCCATGCTGGCAGGCAAGCAGTGGGTCAGGGGGAAAGGTCTGGGCTTCTTAAAGAAGCACTGCCAAGGGACTGTTTCGTAGATCAGTATATTGATTGATTGATTGCCTCTGTGTGCCACAGTGTGATGCATCTTCATGATGCTGTAATTGGACACAAGCACGCTTGTACTTTAATCCTGAAATGAAGGGAAATAGGGAGAGCATTTGAGCACACTAGACATTGGGGGCAGAGCGAGAAAACAAGCCTACGTGTGCCGACTCTTGAGCCACAGCATTGCCATTAGACAGCTACCCCTGTCCTGGTTTTAGGTACAAGCTGCATGCCCACCCAGCTGATCCTTTTAACAAAACCCATCATCCAAACCACGGTGTCGATTCCTGTCTACATTATGAGCTGTCTGTGTAGTAAGAAGGAAAACACCTGTAGTCAGTGCAGGGCGAAGGATTAGCAGTGTGTGAGCCCTGCACAAGCAGCTGCAAAGGGTAGAATACAAAAGGAAAAGCCCAAGTCCCTTCCCGGGAGCATTCCTGCAGCAATGAGGTGGCCTCTTGCAGTGAGCATGCTACAAATGAGAAAGTTCTCTCTACAGACACAATTCAGTCCTCAATTTCTGTTCCTACAGATTTGTAATAAGAGAAAAGCAGATGCTTGGAAGCTGATTTCAGCCAAGGCAAGAAACTTTCCACTCCATCTGTAATTCCAAACCTGCTGCAGCAGCAATGAGAGAGATTTTTACAATACAAGCTCCCCATCGTGTGCATGTGCAGATGGACAGGCTTTTTCTCCTCATGCTTAATGTAAATTAGAGCAGGGAGCTAGCAGGCAAAGGCTCCTGGGTTCCATTTGCAAGTTCACCACTTATTCCCTGTGTGACCTATGAGTAACACAGTTAGTTGAGTTTATGCTTTGTTGGTAAAATCGAGATAATGATATTTTTCCTCAGAGGGAGCTACACTGAGGAATAAATCAGATGGTTGAAAGCAGTTGCAGGAGCAACTTTCCAACATTCTGGTGCTGCTCTGTTATGAACATGGTGTGGCACAAACCCAGGAACCCATGTGAGTTTACAATCTAAAGGTTTAATAATACACATATTTAGGCATTTAATGGGAAAACAGTAGTTCGTGTTAAGCTTATTCCTGAGCCTTTCTTACACAAGGGGTAGGAATGGTTAGTAAAATGATAAAGTAGTTTCTTAGGGCAATAATGGACTTAGTTGTGTCTGGCCAGCTTCACTTGCAAAGGTTTGTCCATGCAGTATGGTTTGAGAAGAAGAGATTTGCACTATGGTTTGAGAAGACGTAACCAAAACTGTGACTGTCCAAATTCATCCCACATTGTAATAAAGTGAAGCACGTAGAATAGGAATTTGATGCCTTGAGCTTTCTCTGAACTTAGCAGAAGGAAAGAGATGTGCAGAGCACAACTCATCCTATTTGAAGTCTCTACTTTGGTTATGGAAGGAGCCTGGAGTATTTAACATGCTAATGTGGTCACCTCAGGGAACTGCTGAAGCTAAGGAATGATAAATGTAAGGCAATACCTATAAAACAAAGGGCTTTTTCTTTTTTGTAATCACTTTGGAAAAGGCAAGTGACTGTTAGAAGCCAATGCAAAATGCCTGGGAAGAGAATATGTGCATGAGTTAGGAAGCAGCACATGCTATTAATGGAAGGGTCACATCATCTTCAGAGACACCTACTTGTCACAAGGAGGAAATACTGGAGGAAGATGATCTTCGGTGACACAAGGGCAATTGCATACAATTTGTACTGCACACGGTGAGAGCTGAGTGGTAACCAGCCTAAACCTGGGGGTTTGAAAGCTTCATTTAGCCCTTGAATTAGAACCAAAATCTCTTCGATGATGTGCAAACATACTTGCTCTCCTTTCAGCAGCATTGAAGGGGATCTTATGCCTTTTAATGAGTGTGTGTTTATACAGGAGGTGCATCAATAGAACTTGCCTTTCATGCAAATGCTCTTTATCTCCAGAGATCTGGGCCCCTTAAAGAAAACATTATTCTTTGGCAGTAGCACATAAGCATCAGTTTACAGGATATCTCATAACTAGAGCTTCCCGGGGGGCTGCACTATTGATTTACTCTGACCTAGCACAGCGCTAGCATCACAAGCAAGGAAAGGCTACTCCCAAATTGGGAAGTTCTGCTTTTGCTTTAACTTCATTATCAGAATATTCCCTCATTCCAGGGTCTGTAATAAAGCAGCCTAACCTATGCCAGGGAGAAATGCTGTTGGTGAGCCTAGTTGTGTCTCTCTTAAGTGAGACCTGAATGTCATCAAAAGTTCTTGTGGTCGCCACGTTCCTCTCATTCGCTTTGCTTGCACTAATCATCTCTTTCCTACATTTTTCTTCCTATTAAGCACAGCACATTGAATTATCCAGTCCCTGCAAGGAGCTCTCCCAGTCCTCCTGTATCTCAGGAGTTGTTAGGACTGCATTTCATTAACCATAATAAACCCCCACACAGTGTTTACCGGAATAACAACGTTGTACCGGTGGAGATAAGCTCCTGTCAGGAAGTGTCTGTGAAGCACAAGCAATTCCAGGGCTTGTTCTTTCTGCTGCTGACATTGTTGATGGAATTTCAATTCTCTATCTGGTAAATGCAAGCAGTACTTGTGATAGTTATGTGCTACTGAGATAACACCTGGGGGCTTCCAAAGAGAGAAACATCCTCCTCTGTATCCCCTTGCCTGTAGTGGCAGCAGTCAGTAGAGATTCATCCCACGACAAGTACAAAGCTGCTTTTGACGTTTGGAAATAGGCAGATTATTCAGAAGCACCTAAATTTGGGGTGCAGGTTCTCAGTAGGTGGGTCCTGAAAGTAAGTTACTGGCATGGAATAGAGACTTGCCCGAGTTACTGGGTGTTTCTGTCAGTTCACACTGGATGAAGAGAGCATGGTCCTGCTGTTGTGGGACCATTTTATCACTTCAGGTGACTTGTTCAGGGCTCAGAACTACCTGTTTTCAGGTTAGTGTATTGCTCCTGAGCCTCAGAATGTATCAGCCTCATCTCTGAGGTCAGCATATGTTGGGTAGGGAGGATATTAATTCATTTGTCACGGGGTGAGTCTTACACTTTCTTCAGAGCCTAGAAAACGTTATGAGGTTTTGGGGTTCTTCAGCAAGGGATAGAGACAGATGATGCCTTTTCACCTGCCGTTGTGGAACTGAAATTATCCAGTCCTCTCCTGCTGCTCTGTCTCATAGGAATCATTGGAGCACATGTCAGGCCAGGACTAGTTGACACTTTCATGTCAGACTCTTGTATTGAGGGGAGGCTAAGAGAAAACCTCTGAGATTTGCTCTTACCCTGTGCTGCCTTGCCAGGCCTGCTGCCTTTCCCTGGCTGGTCTCAGCCATAATGGTATGGTGAGGACAAAACTCACACCATCCTTTTGGCTTGCTTCATATTCCAGCCGTGTCATCGGCTGGGGTTCTGCTTCGAAGGAGAAAACTAGGGGAAGATCAGCTGGTTTCTTTGCTGTCAGGCTTGTTGGTGCTGTTTGTCAGCAAGGCTTCTAAACACCTTAGGCTTGGAAGGAGTCCAGCCTCTCCTAAAATTGCTCCTGCATCTTGTGGTATTGTTGGCATAATTTGTGCAGCGAGCTTTTTCTTATGGTTGAGAGCTGTCGGTGATTCACATGTAAGGGGCTTCCAACATTAGTTTCCTCTCCTGCTCATCAGTATGCTATTTATAGGCAGAAAGTGTCTCTGTCAATCTTTCCTACAACTCCCCTTTGCTCTGCTCTCTGGACAAGACCCCTGGGGCACAGAACACTGCGGAGCATTACATATTTTGTGTGCAAGTAAGCAAAAGAAACCCAGAAAAAAGCAGCAAGAACCTGTGCAATGATTTGTTCCAACACGTGCCATAACATTATTAGCTGAATCCTCTGGAAAATTACCACCAGTACAGCTTTGCTGACTTGCACATGTATAATGTATAAACGGAGCCATCAAAGTTTAATGCACCCTTAGCAATGTACTTCCTTACACTGCCTGTGACACAAGTTTCATTTTTGTGTCTCCACAGTTTATCACACTCTGTGACACCAGTGCAATATAACGAAGCGCAACTCAGCTCTGCCATCCGCAGAGGTAATTCTTTTAACTCTTGTTGCCGTTTCCACCATGACATGCAGTCCTCCTCCATGGGGTTTTTTACAGCCATATGGAGCCAGGCAGCCTCTCTGGATTTATCCTCAGTATTCCATCAGTGCCCACAGGCCTTAACAAAGTTCCCTCCTCATAATTGCATGCACACGCAGTGTAGTGTTTGCCTGCAGGAGGTGGTGATTTAAACAGACTGAACTAAGGAATGCAAAGATGAAGTTATTATACACAACAACAATAGAGGAATAAAAGCAAGCCTGGATGTTTTATTATGGGGGCTTCTGTGACCGCGAGATCATGCTTTGTCCAGTATTTCCTAGTATAAAAGATAATGAACGTGCATTGATTGTATGTAGAGTGTATGGGATGAACAGCAAAATAGAAAGTCATCTAGGTGAGAGAAATCCAAGGCTGGACTCAATAAAATGCTGTTGCTTCCTATTCATGTCAGAAAATCTAAAGGAAAGGCCTTTGCAGGAATATGAGGACCACGATGTAGTGTTTGCCTTACAATTAGAAGTGGTGTGGCAGATTAATCCTCAAAGCCACAGCCTTCACGTTTCAGGAATACATCCATTCATCTCTGCAAGGACACCCAGAGAAAAAGGCTGAGATGCAGAATGTGCAGTTTTGAGAGTCCACAGCTGGAGAGTGGAAAATTATCCTAGGATTTAGACACGGGCTCAGGAAAACCTGGGTTTGCAGCATAACTATTTGAAATCTGGGGGTTTGCACACCTTTTAGTCTGGAAGTCAGTAGCTGTATGGTTTTACCTGTGAAACTCCAGGAGGATGAAATGTAAGGGGAAAAATTAGGTGGGTCTGTGGAAAGGCAAGCCTCAGCTTTGGAGCGTCCAGGAGCCTTGGATTGCCGAGCTGAACTGAATAACCCTACAGCACTACCGATTTTTTTCTCCAAGCAAGCAGGTTTTGATTTAATAGGGAGTAATAGTGTTTTCCAGTGTGAATTTATTCCAGGATAATCCAATGGCTCTTCAAAATGGAACCACACTATTTCCATATGGCTCTGATACAGAGGGGCTGCCTGCCTTCTGCTGATGCCCTCCTGTTGACTGGAATCCTACTGTTTTGTCCTACAGATCTTGGATCATTTGCCAGCTCAGAGTCACCCTTTGGAAGCAAGAAGAACCCAGTTCTCTTCCTGCTGCCACCCTGAAGTTAGGAGCACAAGCAGTAGGTAACCAGTGCTGCTGATGGATGTATTTCATGCTTCTCTTCTTAACTTTACAGTTTTGGTGACTCTTCCAGCTCTTCATTTAGCACATTCTCAATTCTCTTTACTTCATTCCACTAAGCCCAGTGATAAAGTGGCAGCAGGAGAATTCTCTGCACAGATGACTGGGTGGCAACACTGCTGTGGGTTCGCAGTGCTAGTCTGTACAGGGGACTTGAGAACTAATCTGCTGGCAGGAAACTGCAACCCTTGGAGGCAGCAGCAGCAACAAAAGGCTGTTGATTAAGAGGGAAAAAGAGGAGGGCAAAATAATTCCCCCTGTAAGCATCTCCGTCATTAGCCTGGATCTGGTTTGGAGGCCACCACCCAAGGGCAAACAGCTCTGTGGGCTGCGAAAGTGCCCGTGGTGCGAGGAAACAGCCGTACCTCCATGCTGTGTGAGCCGAGAGAAAGGCAAGGAGGAGAAACCTTTCTTTCTCCTCTTCCCCAGTGCCCATTATTCATGTTAAACATTAACCTTTTAGGGAAGTAGAAAACAATCACATCTACTGGAAAGAAAAATTGGTTTGGTCTTTTCTGTAATGGCTTTCTCAGTTCCAAGAAAACAGGAAAGTTAATTTGGAAGGCAAAGCCAGAACAAAGAAAGGGTCTGGGAGTTAAAGGCATATGAGGTGGGGTTTCTTCTTTCCTTCAGCACTTAGGGGGTAACAGAAAGATCAAATTAAACACATAAGTTTGATTAATATGAGGAGAAGAAAAAAGTAAACCAATAAGGGGATGGAAAACAGTTGTTTCATTTGCAGGTTCCTCTTTATGGAGGTAAGTAATGGACATGCTCTTTTCTCATAGCGTTTTCAGACGCCTCTCCAGTCGTCTCTTGCATATTTAGTAGCAGAAAGAAAAAGGAGAAAAGAGTGAAATTTATAGAACATGCCATTAATTACTGCTCACACCTCTGGTTTGATGCCAGAAAGTGATGTATTTCTAATAGACGTGCACCACAGGCAACAAGCCTGAAGCAGCCTCAGCGCCAGAACACAAATTGCCAGCTAAAAAAAGCCCCCAACAAACCTGTCATGGGAAGTTTTATCAGAAGTGAAATAAATTCAGTTTATGACCTTTGTTTATATCTCTGTTCCCCTTCACTGATGGGGTCACAGATTTCAGTTTAGTCGGGGGAAGCCAGTCTGGGGAGATGCTCAGCACGAGCTGCAGCTGAGTAATGACTGGAAGCGTTAAATGCCATTAGAGAAGTGATCACGCAGGGAAAGAAGAACAGAGGCAGCAGCAGCAATCTGAGCCATGTGTCTTTGCACAGATAGAACTTACGTTTCAGATGGGTGGCATGGTTTGACAAGGAATGCTGAGTGCCTGAGCACCACAGCCCAGTCTGCATGGCTGTTCATGGCGGGTCCTTCTGTCACTGAAGAGGACTCATTGGCCAGTAGGATAAGGAGACTGACGTAGGGACGATATTGTTTATGTGCCCCCACAGAGAGATGCTTATTCTGGGCAGATATACTCAATCTGCTGTTTCATACACAGCCTGCAGTTCCCCTGGCACTCTTTTGACATCTCAGGGCATATTTGGCAGGTGCTTAGGTTTCAGAGAGTGAGTAGGAACATTCTTCTACCTGGGAAGCTGAAGGAGTGCGGGAAGTCAAGATTTGTACCTTTTCAATTCCGAAACTTTTCAACAGACGTTCTCTGTTCCAAGGAGATAAGTGGAGGGAGCCTTCCATTTAGAGTGATGAGCAGCTTTTTCCTTTTGAAGCTAGCTCAGGTTCCAGAATTAGGCTGTGGGAAGGGAAGAAGGGAGTTATAAGTCACACGTTCAGCCAACAGCGTGATTAAGCCAGGAAGACTGGAATGAATAACTGAGTTGATGGGTATGAGTAAGTGTCAAAAGATTTTTTTCTGTCTAGGTGCTAGACATTATTTGCCTCAGCTTTTCAATGTCCTTTTCACTCTAAAAGGTATAACTGATAATTTTGTCTTTACTTGGAAACTCCAGATACAGAAGAGCCCTCTTTATCATCTGCTTTTGAAGACGCAATCCTGATTCATTGGCTGTTCTCATGAGTCAAGGAGGATTGTAACAACTCGAGTTGCTTCTGCTGAAGGAGATGACTGCAGCAGTGGCTCTGTAGCCTGTGTAACGCTAAATACAAGGGAGAAGGGGAAGTGGCTGAGGCTCAGTGGAAGGATCTGGGTTAAGCTACAGGTATTACTGCCACAGCAGCAGGTACTCGGCAGGCCAGCTCCCCACAGATTCGGGAAGGGCTGGAGATAAATCCCTTCTTTGCCAGCTGGAACTGACTTAAGATCATCCCGTCTATTGTGACAACACCATTGGTGCCGCTTCTCCAAGGCAGCTAAGAGCTACCGTAAGCAAGTGATACCAGTGCATCCCCTTCACAGGGCCTGGTTTCACTGGGAGCTTTGGCAGAAGAAGATAAGCCTGTCAGTGTGTTGCAGTTCTGTTAACTGTGCACAACCTGTAATTGACAACTCCCTCATTGTCTAGATGAGCGTTTCTGCTACCACTTGTTCATGTGTTACAAACGTGTTGGGTATTTAATGGAGATACCACATCCCTTTACGCATGTTCTGTAATTACACATTGACTTCAGTTATGCACCAGGAGGTGGTGCAGTCTCATGTAGGCTGGAGTCAAGAGACACCCAGAGCAAGGCTTCTTTTAGATGAGACACTTGATTAGTTCCTGCCCTCATTCTCATCTCCTGAATTCCACAAGGATCTGCACCTCCAGGCACAAGAAGCTGGTTTGCAATCACAAGTCACAAGTGCTGCTGTGAGAACTCCGTGGTTATTTCGCTCATTCAGAAGCACAGCAGACACCAAGGCTTGCTAAAAGCACGGGCAGGAGCGTAGTAACCTCTCTTTTCCACCTGCATGCTTAATATCAAGGGCTCGTGTAGACAGTTATCTGTGAGTATTCGGTGTCTAGAGGCCATTGCCCCAGACAAGCACTTACCTGACTGCAGATGTGGCCACTTACCGAGCTTCCTCCGGGGTGACTTGTTAATGTTAAACCAAAACAGCAAAGCAAGCTCCTCGGCCAGTAACACCGAGACAGGGCCATGGCCAGAAAGCAGAATTTCTCATAAAGGCAAAAAGAGAATGGAATTAAATGCACGGTTTGGGAGCCATAAGAAGTTGCTTATTGATGGGTGTGAATGCCAGGGAGCTTACTCACTGAGCTTGGAGTGCGGAGCACCTGAGTTCCAGTTGCTGTACTTCATTCTTAGCTTGTATCACATTGTATGAACCCTGGTATTACCCTTGCACTCTCGCAAACCTATTTATAAAGCCTGTGTTCTGCCTGGCTGGCTGTGCCAAAGGGCTCTGATGGACCAGGACCTTGAGCAGAGCCAGGAACAGACTCTTAACTGTGAGAAGCTAGGTGAAATAAATGGCCTTTTGTGTTTCCCTGCAGGTTTTCTCTTTGCCAATTCGCAGACCTATATAGCAAGTTACTGTGGGTAGTTGGCTGGTCTAACTAGGAAAATGTGTTAGAGAATGGAAGCATGTGTTTTGCTTAATGCTTTAGAAACTCCACATTAGCCATACTCGGGGGTAAGCTTCACTGCCTTTTGGTTGTATAAAAACCATCTTTTGCCTAGCAGTTAGCTTTTAGGAGACTTATTATGTTAGTTTGCCCTGAAATTCTGGATGGGAGCAGCGTCCTGTGCCCAGTCTTTCTGGCAGTTGGTATCTGTACTCAGATTTCTGCAGGCCAAAATTGCCTGGGCTTTTCCCTCTTGCCTCTTGTCCCACCATTTCTCACATTCTTGGTTCTGTGCCCTCTGCAAGTGGCTCCCTGTTTACTCAGTAGAGTCTTTCTGCTCAGTGATGGCTGCTTCAGGTTTCTCAGCAACAGATTCCTTCCTTATGGCTGAGACTTTTCAGTGCTTTCAGAAGGGGATGCAGAAGTAGCAGGAAACCCTGGTGCCTATTCCTGCAGGTGACAGCTCATGCTGCCTAATTGAATCTAAAACTGAAGTCATCAGGGACTTTGCAGTTTCCCTACAGCAGAGCTCAGGTAAATAGGTATGTGGCGTTCAGACCCATTAGCTTTCTGCAGCCATCGTCATGCTGATCTTAAACAGTTCTGGTTTAAGCAGGCACTGTCAGGAATGGGGTTTATTCTCAGAGATGCTGCTCACAGAGCAGCAAGGTGGCTGGCGTGCGTTACCAGCTCCCACACAAGCAAGGGCTCACGCTGCGTCTTTCTGTCAGGGTATTTTCATCCAGTTAGATAAATGGTAAGAGGTTTAGGTTCTTGCTGCAGCAGCTGGGCAGGTGCAGTGCTGGGGAGACAGCTCTTGCACTGCAAATGCACTTTCTGTATTAGTCATCAGTTTAAGGGGTGGTGCCTTTTCACAGGAATGAATCCTACCAAACAGCTCCTCAGCCTCCAGTAGCTTGTGATTAATGTGTCAGATACACAGTGGCTTAGCTTTTAGTATGCTGATGCTGAAAATAAGCTGACATTGTCTTCCAATCGGGCAAGTTTGGGTGCATTCTCATCCAAACTGTAGCAAAGTGTTCTTGAACACAGCTGGGGGTTTTATGAAAGCCTGGGTAAAGGCAAGAGGCTCAAACGCAGCTGAGAGAGCGCTCACATCCTGAGCTTCAGGCCGGTTGAGAAGGCAAGACCCAGAACAAATCTATGCTGGGTTATTTGCCTTGCAATGAGAGGCTAAAACCTTTGCCTCACACCTATTGCCAGTGCACCTAATGCAGGGCAGGCTTCACATTTGGTACTGAATGGATCAAAGCCAAGTTGCTGTGATATGCCCAGGAAAGAAGCAATAACATTATCTTTGGATTAGCTGCAACATGGAGCAGATAACACATTTTATATCAGTTTACCAAAGCCTCAAGTTTTATTTTTCACTGATGTTCTCGAATCAAAGCTTTTCCCTACCGCTGTGGAACTCTAGCTGTAATATATTCTAGCTGTAATATAACCTGTGTGGCTGCTTCTTACAGAGAGCATATAAACAAAAGGATTTCCAACAACTACAAACCAGAGTGCCCCTCTTTCTAAACCTGGCTTTCCAAATGGATCTCTCCAGGGAGCACTAAGCACTGCAGCAAACAGCTGTGTTCCAATGCATCCCTTTCAAAATAAACAATCAACATGCATTTGAAGAACCAACAAAGAAACAAGTGACTGCAGGAGATGCCCTTCTCAATAAAGGAGGAGGAGGAAGAAGGAGGAAAAGCAAAAGCGTTTTGTCACCAGCAGACAGGGAAAACCATTCAACGCTCCTCAATTGTGCATAAAATCCTGTGCAGCTTCACGCTGTTTGTGAATAGAGCTTAGCAGCCACCTTTAGCATCTTTGCCACCTCACAGTGAGTTCCACCTCATGATGTTTTCCCTGCACACTATTCAAACATCCCCACAGTGCTACAGCACTGAACTGTGCAGTGAGATTGGTTGGGAAGACCTTCAGGTAAAAGACATGTTTCCAAAAGTACTCCAGAGCAGGGAAACATCACAGCCTAATTGAACAGGGCAGTAATCCTGGCACAGACTGTTCTACTGTATGTGAGAGACCTGATCCACAGGAAATTGAACTGCTCTGTACAAGCAAAATAAAAGACACCTCCGTGCCTTAACAAGTGCGTGTGGACATAAATCCATCCATACAAGATCTCATCCAAATTGCCAAGAGTGGCTGGTGTAGCTCACCTTCCAAAGCGGTTATTGCAGCCATGGTGCTAGTGGATAGTTTCCATACCTATAATCATAAATAGGGCAGTCTTTGTTCTAAAAACTTCCTGTAACTTTCTGGGGGCACCTGAAGAGGACACAAAGCAAACATTATCCTTATAGGTCATTAGCAACCAAGGAGTTATTTTTGCACGAGGAGAAGCAGTGCACCAGATGGTGCTTCTGAGCACACAGCGAGAGCCAGCTGCTTTCCTACTTCTTTCTTTGCTTGCATAGCTACCTGCTTTTGATTAAGGTGGAGGAATGGAAGGAGAGATGCTGCAGCTATTTTTTAGGTTTAATTCCGTCCCAAGAGGAGCTCTCAGGTGCACCCTGAGCTCATTAAACATGGGCTTAGCAAGAACAACGCCAAAGCACATTGCTGTCCCTGCTCACCCTATATGTGAGTTGGGGATGCTCTTACTGAGTTGTGAAACATCAAGGCAGGACTCTAAACTGTGGCTTCTGTGAAGGAAGGAGCTGAAAGACAAAACCAAGGATGGTGCATTTCTTCTTTCCATTCATTATGGCCCAGCTGGGAATAGGAGGAAGCTTCTCCCCAGTGCCTAAGAGCAGCGTGTTTTCTGTCAGCAGCAAGGGTGCTGCTCCAGCTTCCCCAGGCATTCTGGAGGAGCCCATGGCTAGTTTTCAGCAGCTCAGGCCCTTGGCTTAGCTTTCCTGGCAGACCAGCTCACCCCCCTGCTTCTCAAGGGCAGGCTGGCCTCAAATGGGTTGGGATGCTTCTGGCACAGCCTCTGCACCCCACTCCTCACCTTTGCCTACAAGTCAGCTCCCCATTTTATTCTTTTTACTCCCAGAATTGTGGCTATGAGCTGGTTTCTTCAGCAGAAGAAGGCTCAGCATTCTGAGCTGCCTGACATGGAGCCCTAGAATGGGTTGAGTCAGAAAGGACCCTAAGATCATCCAGTTCCAAAGCCCTGCCACGGGCAGGGACACCTCACACACCTCATGGGGTCAGTTCTGAGGCAGGTTTAGGAGCCACGAGGATGGCCACAGCTACAGTCATCAAATCAAAGACCATTGTACACATCTTCTTAGGCTGGACTTCCCTTTCCTGGAGGCAGCCCCACCATAGCCACCGTTGGCTTCTCCTGTCCTGCAGTACTCAGTAGCCTTCCTAATTGTAGAGAACTCCAAGTTCTCAGTAGCGTTCCCTGCATCTGTGGGTAGGTAGCAGCAGCTTCTTTCCTTCTCTCCCTTATCCCCCTTTCAGCTGTAGTCAATGCTTCATTTGAGGCAATGAAACTAGCTTTTATTGACTTACAGAAGCATACACAGAGCAATCACTTTGAACAGCAAAACAAGAGCCCCTTGTTTACCAACCCTCCCACACAACCCCCGCTATTACCATTATGCATTTAGAGTCAGCTTGTGGGTTTTCCATGTATTTATTTAGTTTGCTAATACTAATGCACTTATCTTGGTCCGTGAGGCAGAGCGAGTTATTAAAAGCAGGGGAAAGGAAATCAAATGATGGTAGGAAGCAGAAGGGAGATGCAGGAACCTGTATCCTCACAGAGCTTCCAAAAGGAGGCTATTACAGACAATCCCCCAGTGAGCAGCAGAGAAAGACAAGCCAAACAAACCTCACACGCTGCTTGCTAAGGGCACAGAGACATTTCATTTCCCCTTTCTACCACAGAATGCACTCTATATACTACCCTATATATATGTAGACAGACATAAGTATCCAGCAGTTCAAATAGGACAGAGCAGTCACACTTACAGTCTCTTTCGGAGGGGACCTTACTGCCACTTCTTATTTTTGCAGTCCACAGGAAGCTCACTCTTGGCTGTTGGTAGCATTGGGCTTCACTTGAGCTTTTCCAGCTGGGGACTTGAGCTTCTTCAGCCACCTGCAGAGAGGGCTTGGCTTGCACAGCCTCTTGCTTACTGTGGAGCTCCTTTCCATCCTTGCCTGGTCAGCCACCACATCTCCTCCATCTCTAGCTCCTTCCTCTGTAGCAGCTTGCAGAGACAAGTCACTTGTCATCACTCCTCTGTCTCCTCCGGCTTGCTGAGCTGTTGCAGGTCTTTCCTGAGCTGGAGCACAAGTTTGCCTGTCTGCAGTTACCACTGTAGCTGGCTTGTTTGCAGTCTCCTCTGCCTTCTCTGCACAAGCTTGGGCCTCACCAAGGTCTTGCAGCTCAGTGGTTCTCTCCGTTACTCGTGCAGCAGGCTGAGAACACGAGGCTATTGCACTTTCTCTTCCCACGTCCTCGTCCTGCATCCCTGTAGCAGTGATTTGTGATCCCTCCTTCGCAGGACAGCTCGCACTGCAGCTCAGCACAGCCCCTGGGGTGGTCTGTGCCACAGGGAGATCCAGGGCTGGATGGCTTTGCCCAGCTGCTGGCCCAGGCGTTGCACAGCAATACTGCTTGTGGCTGATTTCGTTCCCCATGATCAAGTTGTGTAGCAGCAGCCTTCTCTAGGGAACCTCGAGCCTTTGGGATGCTGGCACCGACACAGCCTTTCCTCAAAGGCCAGCCAATTTAAATCCTTATTACTAGCTGATAGAGCCCATCACACCTGCAAGGCAATAAGAAATTCATTAGCACCCACACCCTAACCCTGGGGAAGAGGTCATTTGCTGCTCTGGCCCGGTTTTCTGAGGAGCATAGAGATAAGAAAGAGTTTAAGGTTTGATGTGATTTTTTTCCCCATTCCCCCAGCCTGTCAGGAAGCTTCAGCATGTGGATTCGTTATTATCTACATCTGGAGCAGGAAGTTGGGATCCTCCTGGGGCTAAAGACTGTTACATCTCCTTGTTATTTTGACCACCAATGTGCCCCCCTAAAAAAGATCAGCTTCACCTTTCAGAGCAGGTTGGACATAAATTGTAGGATTTATGGATTTTAAGCCAGTTCAAGGCACAGTCTTTTGATATCACTGAGAGCATGTAGGGAGTCAGTTGCTCACCATGACTCTCAGCCAATACTGCACTTTACAGTTATTAGTTTATAGCACCAGTGTAAATACTATTTAGGTCTCCTCTTATTTCCTATGCCATTTATTAATTGGAGAAAGAAGTTCACATTTAGCCAGGTTAGTCAGTCACAGGCAAAGTGAGAGATGGAAGGGAGGAGATAGGGAAGGCAAAACGTCACCTTATTGAGAGATGAGAAACACGTGGATTTCAGGCCCTTAGCTCATTGTTCTATCAGTCATTTATTCAGGTTTTAGAAATCACAGCAATGCCACCCCTTGAAGCTCAAGTAATAAGGGACAATATGTTTTGAATGCAGAGGAAAAAATTACCTCAGGTTACTCCAGAGTGCAATGTTCAATCTATAGCATCATTAGGTTAAGTACCTTGCAGAGAAAGAGCAGGGGAAAACTCTCTCAGAAAAGGAAAGAGGGACCCACATACAGATCTGTCTGTGGATTCCTTTTGAAGCCTGTGTCGTGCAGATGAACTGTCATTGCTAGAAAGAAGAAAACACGCTTTAAACTCGGAATGTAATTAAACAAGCAAGACAAGTGCCCTGTTTCTGGCAGACAGACTCCACGGTAAACATGACTTAAACCACTGCCAGCAGCACGTCTCGGTACTTCTTACTCCTGGCGATGAGGTATTGCTCCTAAGTAGGGTAGCTAGTGACACCACACCATTTCCCCACAAGTCCCACTTCATTAGTTCCCTTCAAAGTGCTGTTCCACTGCAAATCCTGTGCTGGTTTTCATAGTGAAATACTGAAAGTCACATAGAAGTGCCACGCAATGCTATGGGGCACGGCTGGTTCCGCAGAAAGCTGAACTGGCACAGCGCAGAGTAAGGGGAGCCAGAGGAAAACATCCATAATTTAGGAATTACAGTTTTTAACGTGAAACTAATGGATCCTGAGCAGTTTTGCTGCACTCTTTGAGCTGCTTTTATGGGTAGAATGTGTAAAAATGGGTGATTCCATGCTGGTTAGGCACTCGCTCACAACACTGCATGGATTTAATCACTTAAAACTATACAGTTGTAAGAAGAGAAGGCAGGAAAGACTAACACAGCCACCTCTGCTGGGGGAGAGAAACCAGACCGCAGACAGATGTTACTTGATACAGAGGTAGAAAGAGGACAGCTTAGAAACAAATCTGTGCTTCGCCAGGTTGACTTCCCAGAGTAAGCAATCATTTGGTTTCAATGAGTATAGCAGGGAAACGTTTCCTCTTGATCACACCAGGATTTTGGTAGGGCAGTGTAATAGGAGGAGAGGAAAGTGAAATAATAGTTTATTCTCTGGTATATTTCTATTTCTTAGATCCTGTCATCAAAGCAGTAAACAGATACAGCATCAGATACAGAAGGGATTCAAAATATGACAATTGACAGATTCCACTGCCATTATCTCAAGAGACGTTTTATTTAGAGAGATAGGCATAAAGATGTAGATACTCATTGCCCTGAGTACAAATGCACCCGTTATTTTTCTTATAGGCAGTAAAAGTGTTTCCCTTCCTCATCCTCATTTAGACGTTTCACACTGTGGATGTTGCTTTGCTTTGCTGTTCACCCCGTACTCTTGCCACTGGCTGAGATTTGGTCTAAAGACAGAGTTTCCTCTCAGTAGAGAAGCCAATTAGGACCCCAAGAAGACAGAGAGCAAACATCCCACAAATACAAATAGCAAACACCCAAACTTGTGTCATACAGTGCCCTCATACACTTTCAAAGGTAAAGCACCCAAACAGCTCTGTTTGTAAGGAGCAGAGGGACCTTAAATAGAGCAGGACAGTAACACTGAATTGCTTCCCACCAAAACCTGGTGATTGAATTCTTGTCCCCCTACACCATCTCTGCAGCCTAGAAATAACACGTGGAGTTGTCCATGTTATGAACATCTTCTGTGATCACATCATAGGTTTCTGTGCATTTAGATGTGAGCTTCTTTTCCTGCCATGGTGTTAATACAGGACTGAAGATGCAGTGGGCTATCTTCCTGCAAAGTGACGATAACAACCCTGATTATGGACTGAGCAGCAGCTACACAGCAGGCTATGGGGAAAATAGCCTGTATCTTACCTGTTACACCTCAGATCATAGGCAAGTACACGTTTCTCACCCTCAGGAACAGATCTTAGGTGCTTTTCATCTAACACAGGAGGCAGAGCTGCTGGAGACTTTGTGATGGTATTTCTGCCTCTGTCAGGAAGGGGTTTTGACTGCCTTTTGTTTCAGGACATGTCTGATTTGCACATCACGGTTAGTTTTGGCTGTCAGATCACTGCCAGATGTGGGGCCTTTAAGCCTGGGTTTCTTACATGTTGTGGAGAGAGCAGGGAGGAAGGAAGCAAGGAACAGACCTTGTTTCTGAAAGCCAGGAAGGGACAATACATACAGCGATACAGATATGGTTTGTATTGACCAAAACCTGACCTTCTTCCTAAGCTGTGTAAGCAGTTTAAACAGGTCAGGAGAAACGGACTCCTGTGATTAAGATGGTGATGATTCTTTACCACAGTGCTTCAAAAGGAAGAGAAACATCCGGAGTCCTTACAGCATAAATCCTCAAACTTTCTGGGTTTTCACTTTCTCAAGAGTATTTTCAAGCTTTCCTGCTGAATGACAGAAAACCCGATTGATAAAAGAGAAAAGCAGCGATTCTCAGCGTCAGGAGCTAAGACTTTCAGAAGCCAAACCGCTATTAGAATCCACACTGTCTGCAGGCCAGGTACGGGGGGTACAGTGCGACTTCGTGCTTGTCTGCAGTGATTTATGGTCCATTTACCAGTCAAAGAATTTGCTGCTTCTCATCTTGAGAGGGCAGCCTAGAGCCTGGGAGCGGAGCTGAGTTACAGTCACATCACTGCGCAGTTAACACCCTCTCCAATTAGGATTTACCCAAAAAGATGAGGCTGCCAAAGAGAGTTTAATGCTTACAAAGTGGAGTCACAGACGGCTTGTAGATGGGGTGCGCTACAATTGTTCTGCTGTTACAGAATGGTTTTTCCCTGTTCTAAGGGAAGGAGTTTAAAAGCATTCAAGGGCTTTCATAACTTAAGTCCTATTCATACGGGAGTCACATTTGAAGGTGTAGCCTTGTACCTTTGTTTTCAGCAGCTGGAATACAGCAAGTGTTAAAAGGCTTGCAAGGAAATCATCAGGAGACAAGCAGCTTTCATTCCAAGGGCAGTGAGATATGTAGCGTTTCACCCAAATACTTCACAAGACAAAAAGGGCAAAAACATCAGTTTTGACATTAGAGTCAGTGCAAATATCAGAAATGAGGTGGAGTCTCTCCTGAGACTCCAGAAGTCTTCTCTTCTTTAGAATTACCAAAGAAGAATCTTCCCTGTGTAACTTGAGAGGTTAACCCAGGACATCTGGAGATGAAAGCTTGGCTTGACAGAACGTGGGGCACATCTCAAACCCCCAGAAGTTTGTGCTCAAGGGAAGCATCAGAACTGTTGTAAGAGGAAGTGCTGCTACTGTCTCACTTAGCAAGGAACAGCATACACTGCAAAGCTGGGTGTAAATGAGCACAGGGCATACGAAAACCTCTTTCCCCAGATCCCTGCAGTGTTATATCTGGTGGAAGATGATTCCCTTCTGGAAGGCAGGATTACTCCGTTTTGAGAGCACAAGCTGAAGGTACATGATTCCTATTGCAGGTTGGTTTCCCAGATTTGCTAATTTGACTTAAATCCTAAATTCAAGTAGAACTGAAGTGCATGTTTGTTCACACAAACTAACCTAACAGCTCGTGATGCAGGCCAACAGATTAGCAGCTGTACAGCAATCAGACTGAACGAGGCTTGGGCTTAGGGATAATGTTTATGGAACTCTAACCTGCACCATTATTCTGCATAAGACCATTTGGGGGGAGAACTGATCCCTGTGACCATTTGTGCATCAGCCACAGGGTCATGGAATTACCTATTTTATCGTGGCAGATACTCCCAGTCTCGGGGGGAGTAAGAGCTGCTGAGTGACCCCTTTCTCCTGATGAAAAAAGCATTTAGCAAATCACAAGCGTAGACTCCAGAGACAAGCTTATTCTGCAGTGATTCTTCAGTGTGAGCAGGCAGAAACGCTCTTCTGCCAGAATCAGAGAGATCTTTGCTCTGAGTTGTCTGTGGCTGAATGTCACCTGAGACTCCTCAATGTGATTGCCATCCCTTCCATGATCCTTTGCCATGAATATATGCAAACAGACATCCACCTAATCTTTGCCTTGCCTGTCCCTCCATTTCTTCCTTTCTGGCATTTAGCTCTTCCCCAGCCTAAGAAGAATTCATGTCCCTTTCTCTCTGCTTCATCCGTGATCCTCTTCTTGAACATGCCAGTGCTTTCTGCTCTTTCTGCCACGTTGTCAACCAGCCATTGATTTTCCCAGCAACCACAAACCAGAGAGCAGATGATAACACCAACCCTTTGAAAGCACTTGGCAGTTCATTATAGCTGCTGATCTGAATATCTAAGAGAGAAGCAGTGATGCTTCTGTTGCGCTGTGTTAACATTGTCTCTTTTCCCATGACTTCCTCAGGCTCTCCTGGTATTGGTAAGGAGGAACCTGCCCACTCACTAATTGTTATAGCTGAATCCTATGAAGGGAAGGCATAATATCCACACTAAGAGCAGCAGGAGCTTTGTCTGAGGCAAGCAAACCAGGGCAGCTTGTCAGCATGATCAGCTGCTGTAGGTGCCTTTGGGATTTTGAGGATCAGTCAGAGGGAAGGAACATGCCCTGTGTTATTCAAGGGATGGGGAAGAGATATCTCCATGAACAGGGTCTCCATTCAGATTTGGTCTTAAGGGGCAATATATTAAGGAAGCCTGCTTCAAGTCAGGCTTGCAGCATGGCAGCCCTGTCTTTTGATTCCAAGGAAATCTTTTTAAGGCTACACTCTCTTTCTGATGTGATTAAGTACATAAAAGCCAGTAAAACCAATCATCCTTTAAAGAGATGCGCAGCTATCAAACCCCTCATATCCTGACTTGCCTTTAACTACAATTGTTCCCTCCTATGAACGCTGTCAGTCCATGCAGTGCGCAGGAACACAAGAGCTGGAAATGGTTTCCTTAGGGAAGAGCTGGCTCTCCTTTGCATGGTAGTTCTCCAGCTGTCTAAAACAAGTCATTATTGCACTTGGAAATCCCCAGGAGCTCCAGCAGAATCACTTGGTGTAAAACTCTGCTTGGACTGAGAGAGGGAAAGGAGCTCGGCTATGGTGTTTTCCTGGTTCCCTGCAGCACCGCATCGCTTGTAAATTGAGAGGCAGCTGCTCAGGTTTGCCAGGAAGACTCCCCTTCTTTAGGAGCTGTATAATTAGAGACCAGCAGTGGATAGGCAATGGCCTGAAATTCACTTAATGCAGCAAAACCACCCCCAGAAGTTTCTCTGCCATTGCCCCCCCTCTGAGCTGGTTTACCTCCATTCCACAAGCACAAACCACCAAGCAGGTGCCCACTAATAAAACAACATTTCCAGGTAAGAAGCGTTAAAATGCATCCATTTATTGATCCCAAGCACAACAAACTCTACTTTCCACCCAGCATTTCACCACAGTCAGTTCCAAATAGTAGTGACAGAGTTCAGGATACAGACAAGTGTAGTTAATGTGCCTGCCTTGTCTGGCAGGGAAGGCTTAGCCCTGTGCAGTCACACACAGACCACTGTGAAGTGCATAGCCCTGATCAGGGGAAACACGCATGGAAAGGAAGAGTCAGCTACATAAATACACTTTGTGCAGAGATGCGCTTTGCTCTGGAGAGAGGGAGAGGGTGCTGCCACTTGCAGAAGACAATACACCAGCTTTAAGTTCAGTACCGCTTTTCAAAGCAGGCTTTAGAGCCCATAGAGGTTTCTAGAGTACAAATACCCGTTGCATGTTAGTCCTTGCAGGATCAAGGCAGCAGATTCATCGCTTGCCTGCAAACAAGCCCTCGGTCCGCTCAGTGTTCGCCGCACCAAGTTTCATGTGCTCTTTCAGGGCTCCTCTGGATTTCCCCCATTGCTCGCTGTGATTTTACCCTGCAGAGCAGCCTGGGTTTCTGCCAGACTGCATGGGAGCTCCTCTGGTGTCTGCCCATCATCACAGTCCTCAGCCATTTCTTCAGCTTGCTCTGGTTCAAAAGCATTTTGTACCACATCTTCGGTAACAGAACCCTCTGTATCCTGTTCCCACTGCAGATCAGGTGGGGCTTTAGCAGCACAACGTACTTTTTCTTCTACTGCCTGCTCTTCTGCGGGTCTCTGCGCATTTCTGGGGCCCTCTCTCGTCTCTGCAGTCTCCAGAAGCAGCTCTGACTCCTCTGTGGTACACACAGCAGCCAGGGAGTCAGCTGCCTTCTGCACAAGCTCTTCCTTTCCAGCACAAGCATCCTCTGGAGCACACACTCCTCCAGGCTCTTGCTCCTCCCCAGGCTCAGGTTCAGCTGCAGCAGACTGCACCTTGCCTGGTCCATCTTGGACACCTGCAGACACATGGACTTCAGCTTTCACCGTGGTCTGTGTAAGAGGTGGCACCGCACGATCCCCACAGCCGAGCTGCTCATCGGGTGCACAGCTGCTACTGCAGTGCAGAACAGCTTCAGCCTTACTCTCTTCTGAGCTTCCCCAAGCAGACTGGGCTTCTCTCTTGGTCTGTTCAGTGTGCTCCTGGTGCTGCATCGCCTCCGTGCTAGGCTTGGCTTCAGGGTCCTGGGACACCTCAGCATCCTGCGTGCCTCCAGCAGTCACAGGGAGCGGGGCCTCGCTGTGTCGTGCGGGTAGAGGTGCAGCTTGCTCTCCTGTCTCCTGTTCAGCCCAAGCTGCAGCCTCGGGTGCATCCAACACCAACTTCGGAGCAGGAAGTTCAGGGCCTTTTGGAGTCCTTCCTATACGTGCTGACTGAAAATGGTTCTCCCCAGTCCATGTTGAAGCATCACAGAACACACGGGTGGTCCCGGATGTCTTTTTTCCTTTGGCCTTATGAAAAAGGACTCTTTTTGGAAACACACAGGGCCTCTTGCTCTTGCCAAAGATCCCTCCCATTGCTGGAGATGAAAGGAGCACCTCAGCTGAGTACTTTCTTCTGGAGAAACTTCTAGGAGTCGCAGACTGCCTGGAGGTGAGTGGGGAGCTCTGTTTCCTAGTGAAGAACTGGCTTCACACCTGCAAGACATGGGTATTTATTAGCCTGTATCCACCTGGGGCAATTAGCTGTCCCGTTCTCACACAGGAGTAGCTGTAAAGCATTGTCAGGGATCACAGACAGGAGCTAAACACAGGTGGAATTGCACATGCAGGGGGAAACCAGAGAGACCTTCCCTCTTTCTTTCTTAAGACATGAAGAGTCTGAGGAAGAGGGAAGAGACTACTCATCCATCAAACCAAACACTGCTGCTTGTTCTCTTTCAGTGGCTGCAGTGCCACGAGGACTGCATTATACTACAGACTTGTACAGCAAAGCCAAGTTTGTTAGGCTCCAGCCAAGGAAGTGTTCAGAGCACCAGTAGCAGATGGGAGCAGGAAGCAAGGCAGGCAGGAAAGTTACACATGAACTTAAAATTCACAAGACACAATGTGGTTCGTTCCTTAATAAGGCCATTAAAAGAAGGCTGCAAGAGGCACAAGCAAATCAGAAAGCAAAAGAGCATCCCCCAGCACAAAATGAACTCCTGAGAACCCAACAGCAGGGTCTGCCTTGAGCACTTCCACAAGTTAACAACAGAGCTACTTGCGCTCAGAAAGACCCTAAAAGTGTGCAGGAATTAAAGCCAAGACCCCAAAGCATTAAAATCAAACTATAACCTCAGACTGCACAAAACCTCACCAGCACCACCCCTCAAACCACAGCCCCTTCTTACCAGCACAACTCCACAATACCCACTGACCACCCAACACCTACAAGGCAAAGCCCCAGCTGGGTTAAATAGGAGGAGGTGGTCATGCTCAATCTCCTCCCCTGACTCCCATTGTTAATTCCAGGCTGTGAAGCTCCCTCACACTGTCTTCCCGTTTTCCCAGCCATTTCATAGCCATCAGAAGCAGCATATGGCTGTACTTGCTGAGTGCAGTTGGTACATGATTAGCTTCGCTGTGGCCACTTGGTAATAAGCATCGACTACTTAAAATAAAGCTAATGATTAATACAGTGCAGCCATGGACAAGTAAAGTGACCCCTGTTTATAGCCTGTGATGAGGCAGAACAGCAGCAGTACTTCAGGCTGGGTGTGAGCAGTCCCTGGGTTTACAAACCATTGTATCCTCCTGCATGACTTCATATTGAACAGTTGGGGGGGGGGGGGGGGGAATTATCCCACTTTCCACCTTTGTGCTGTCTTCAACTGGTTGAGTCATGCAAGTGGCTGTTTTACAGCAGATTATCTTAATGTCTGCAGCCCCAGCGGATCCCCCTCGCTTGCCATTAACAGCCATACAGTTGCTGTATTGCCCTGCTTGTGTTCACTGCCTGGCAGCCAGTTGTAACATGAAATAGGTCACCTGGGCAAAACACAAAAGCAAATATCCATTAAAGCCAAACTAATCCCAGAGCCATGAGCAGAAAGGCAGATCCTGAACACCCACTGCCAGCAACGATGGAGCCGAACAAAACCCAGAAAGATCACACTGGTTGGATGCCATAAAAGCCCCTTGAACCTACATTCTTTGATGCCAAATCTGGTTCAGGTTCCTATACTTTGCCCAGCTGCTATGATTCCCTGGATGCAGAAAACACAAAGGAGCTTTGGGTGGGGTAATTCCATGTGTGCAGCCAGTTGTGGGACTTGAACAACATCCATATCTTGCCTTTTAACATGGTCCAGCATCTTCTCTGCACTATCCCACTCACACATTTACACTGACTTTATGGCTGGGGGCTTTTATGACAGCTTTTCCAAAGCCTTTTTTGTATGCTTCCTATTGGGCTGATGCAATATAGCAGCAGTTCATCCTTGGTTTTGACTATTGGAAACCTCTCTGGAGTTCATCCTTGGTTTTGATGTGTGAGATGCACAGATGACAGCACGTACAGACTGTCACACATCAGTGGCTGAAAAACTCTGGTGCCTTTAGGGACATTGGTGCTTTGTACAACAGCGTAACTGGAAGGAAATGACACATTTGCAGCTCTCATGCAGCCTCTGCATGGGTTGATGTTATTCCTTACATCACTCAGATTGAAATATCTGAGATTCAAAGCATAACATTTCTTGCCCTTGCATCATTGTGGAAAATGAGGACATTCTAATAGCAGAGTCCAGCTTACAGCTGTTTGGACCAATACAGAAAATCTCTTGCATGGGAGACAACGCAGAAGATATCAATGTGACACACACAAGCAGGGGAGGGGAAACCCTACTGTCACAGCAATCACATCTGCTCTGCTGACTGGCTATTTCCCATCTCTCCTACTCTGACATATTTTAAAGGGCTGTTCTCAGAAAGCCATACAATTCATTTTGTGACAAATGACAAAACCACAGCCCTTACAAAGAGCTTTGCTCAGATGTCAGCTCAGGATTGTGTCGTGTGATTGAACGCTGGGCCACAGGACTGTTACAAAGCCTTTTAGATGGCATCACTGGTGATGAGGAGCATGCTGCAGTCAGCTCAGGACATCAGTCTTTGTGGTTTGGGGTTTTTATTGCACAGAGTTCAAGCTGCTCCCTCTTACTAGACCTGTCTCTTCCTGCCAGTGCACATGGCAGCTAGATGCAGTGGATGAGCTGCCATGGGGCTCCTCTCATCCATCACACAGCTGACATTACCAAGAGCGACAGAAATGTCCTCTTCAAAGAGTGAGAAGGGCTTTGCAGCACTGAGCTCTACAGCACAGTAGAGACACCAACACTTAACCCTTCCAGATGATGCATCACATGAACTTCACTGGAGAGTTTCTGCCTTCCCCTTGTTTCCACACTAAGGAACCACATGCCCCAGACTTCCAATGGTTAAGAAACATCTTCTGTAGCACAGCTGCTTTTTATAACGCTGCTTAACAAAATTAACTCACCAGCCCGTAGGCAGGCATAAATGTGATGAAGTCTGATGGCTTTTAGGTCCTCCTATCTGCCTGAAGTGATGTTTTGTTCCTGGGGTAGGCTGAGACAAAGACCAGCAGTTAGCTCATCCAGTTCCCTGCTTGGGCAGCCCTTGGCTACAAGTATTAACAGGGAGAACTGTGACTTCTGGCAGAACAGGATGGAGACAAACAAGTTTAGAAAGATAAGTTTTGAGTCAGCTTTGCACAAGGATGTTTATTTAATAGCTTCTCTCCTTTCAGGCCCCAGCATCCCATTGTTTGGTATCACAGCAGAGATAGCCCACCTAAGCAACAGTTCACTCGCTTAGAGACGCCTTTTAAGGAACAGAAACGTATTACAGGCGCCTCTTTCCTTGCAGCTTGTGGACTCATAAGTGAAGATTTGTTTGGCAAGCCTTACATACAGGAGACTTAGTCAGCCTAAATGCAGTTGGAAGAACAAAGTCAAGGTATTGAAACACTTCATCCCTTCACCAAAGCACTTTCATCCCCAGCATCATGTGGCTCCTACCTCCTCAGCTTTCAGCCTTGTGCCAGCAAATCATTCACCAGCATTATGCTTTGTCCTGTATTGTTTTTCCTCCCCCAGCATCCTTTCAAGTCCTGTTCCTCAAGCACACTGTAAGCCTGAAAGAACTCCAGTGTGCCATCCCTATGCCCCCCACATGAACACCTGGGCACCGCACTCCATGCAGTCAGTTGTTCAAAGGGGTTTTAAGGAGGAACAGTCACAGTTTCTCCTTTGGAGTGCTTAGAGAAGAGCACAGAGTGGTTCCAGCCATATTCTTTTGCCTTTAACACCCAACAATTAAAACATTCAGGATAGGGTTTTGCCATGATCTTAAAATATTTTATTGGTAGTACAAAGGTAGAAACATTAAAAGTCAGTAGATTTAAGCTGCAATACCCTGACTTCTGCATTCTGACCGAGACTGCATTTCTCACTTCTGCAGAAGTGGTACAGATTCCATTAATGCTGCCACCGTGACAAGAGCAAACCATCATTTCATCACCTCGTTTAATACTGACGACAAACCAGGGACTATGAGCTGCACACGAGGGGTATGCAGGGAGGTAGCTCAAACATGTGGTTATTTCCAGGTAGCCAAGGAAGAAACTCTTGACCTCACAGAAAAGATCTGACTGGGCTGGATTAAAGGAGCATTTGTCTTCTCCATTCCCAGACTCTTAAGAGATGGAACATCATGCCTCACTGGGGGAATGCAGTGCCCAACATCACCCCTGTGAACTCACAGCTGAAGTGAATCTCTTCTCTCCCAGTAGGGCATGATCTCCTGAAAAACAGCTGCTGGAAAGAGGAAGAACTGGAACTGCATCTCAGCTGGAATTCAGGAGAAGATACAAAACATCTACTACTATCACCTCTCTGTTTAGCAAGACTGCTCTCAGAAGTCAAAAACATCTTACAAAATCCCAATTCAACAGTTGGAGTTGCTTCCTATGGCTGAAATTCCTCAAGGCAAGTGCATCACGCTCGCCACTGAACACATGTTTGACGGCAGGCCATTCCATCTTCAGGTCTCTCAGGCTTCAACATTCTCAGCTTCTCTTTCTCCACTACTCCCAGGCTCCTCAGACAGTGAGGGGGTCACATTTAGGAAGCCAGCATCTTGCTTTACAGGTATCTGAACACAAGTTACTGGCTCTGCTGGAAGCTCTGCTTGTTGCTGTGGCTCTGCCTCTCTTGCTGCAGTTTCTGTATCACATCCCCTGTGCTCATCTTCCAGTTCATGGAAGCACAAAACCCCGCTCTGTTCCGCAGGCTGTGCGCGGCACAAGCTCTCCATCTCCTCTGCAGTTCCCATAGTAGACTGGGTCACTTGCTCTAGGAAGTCAAGCAGCTGGTTTGCTGGCTCAAGAGATGCCCCCTCTGGACACAGGGACTCCCAAGGCATTGCAGAAGCAGAGTTCATCTCAGCTGGGATTGCCAAAGCATCCGCAGTCTCCCTGGCCGCCTGCATAGGCGGGGGAGATGCTGTCTCTACCTCTACCAGAGGTGGAAGCTCAGTTCTCTCAGCTGTCTGAGGACTTACTTCAGCAAGCTTAGTCCTTTCTGGCTCCTCCACATGCTCAGCAGAAAGGTCGGTGTCAGTCTCCTCCGCCATCCGCACAGCACACGGTGGCAAGTTTCTTTCTATGAGGCTCTCTGCAGTCCCTGCAGGAGGTTTGGGCTCACAGTCTTGGCCAGTTGCCGTCTCACTTAGGATTTCTTTGAAGCTGAGGACAAAGGGGAGACTATTCCCTGGGAGAGCACTTGGGCTAACCTTACTGCCAGCCCCTGCTTGCTCATCAGGCTGCTCGCTGGCTCCAACCAGCTCAGCATCCCGAGTGGTGGGTGCAACAACCTGGAGCTCAGAAGCACCAGGAACAGGTTTAATTTTCTCTTCCCTGTTCCCCACTTGCTCTCCCTCTTTCTGGTTGCCTGCTTGGGTTAAGACTTCAGCTTCTCCTTTGCTCTCCCCATCTTCAAGGGCTACCAAGAAGCCTGTGGAGCCCCAGGCTCCCTCCCACCCCTCAGTCATTCCCATGGCATCCGCAGCAGAGGAGGGCTCCATGTTTTCCTCCACAGCATCAGCTGATGGCTGTGCATCCTGGCTCAGTGACTGCACCTCCTCAGAGTCTTGCTTAGACACTTGCAGGGCTGGTGCGGGAGGTGGTGTACCAACACACAGCGACGGTCCCCCTGAGGCCTGCAGAATTGGCTTGGTCTCACTGATCTCTTCGTTTGCTTCCTCCTGTTTCAGACATCTCCCACAAGGCACGCAGAACATCTGCCTGCTGAAGCTGCTCCCCATGTTGGCACTCAGCTCAACCTGCAAGAAAGAACAACTGGGTATCACAGCTGTCTGCCTGCAAGCAACACTGTGGGCTTGCAGGACAGGCCACCCTCTACAGAAGCAGCTGAGTATCACACACCAGGGAGCATCAGTAAGGTACAAGTAACAACACCACCACTGTACATTCTTAATTGTCACTTGTCTGCTTCTCTGTATTTGCAGAGCTAAGGCAGTTCAAAGCTTTGAACTCTGTGCTCCATCAGGGACTCCTATCAGTCACTCAGGCATGGTTACTAACTGGCAAGGTGGAAATCAACACCAAGGAGTAGCTGGTGTTAATCCTGCCGAGTAACGTAGCTCAGGTGCAGCCTATTGACAAGAGCAACTCCTTCAACTTGAAGGGGAAATGAAGTTGAAATTTCCAGTGGGAATCCCTACTAAATGACAGCAAACCCAACCAAGCAAACACCCTTTGTTAAGTAGAATTAAGAGATTTCCACTGCCCAGGCTTATTCTGCACAGAGAAAAGTAGTTCCTTCTAGTTGAAACCACATGGGCTTGTTTTACCTTCCAGGGCTGGTACAGAAAAAGTCAGTGTCAGACCATGGAACCTTCTCAACACACAAGTCCACACCAGAATGCTCAATGGAAAGTTAAACCCATGAGTGTACTTTCATTAGAAGAAGCCTCAGTTTTGAATAACGCTGCCAGCATTTGGATACTACCACAAATACAACCACTTCAGGAGCCAAAGTGAGCTAAAAACCACAGGATGATCCCAGCCTCTTCAAATTTACCCATTTTCCCAACACATTTGTTCTGGCAGCATCATTAACTTATTGAAACCAACAAACAAAAGACCTTATGTTCACATAGCTACTTACCAGCCTAGAGCAGAAAAGCACAAACAGAACACAAGAGAAAACATCCCAAGTACCTTCTAGACCTCAAGCTCAACTTAAATAGCACTGGGGGGGGGTCACACAAAATCCCTTCCCCCAATTCTTTGAGCATCAATTCCCTGAATCTTTAGTTCCCTCCCATTCTCATTCCCTTCTGTTTCAGTTACATCCTTTATTTTCCAGCTGAAGGGCTTTTATTGGCCATTTTGTGTTGTTTTTTACCAGAGGGTAAAGTAAAAGTAAAACACAGCCTCTGTTTATTGCAAATGAGTAGTCACTGCAATATAGTGTAGCAGCTTGCTGTTGTAAAGCAGTGTAATAGGCCAGAGAATGGTTTTCAGGGCGCAGGCTGTGTCAGGCACCTTGGTATTTGCCTTGGCACCATCTGCCATCCTCAAAGGGAGTCACTTCCAAAGCATTGCTGGCTTTGCCACAGTTGGGCATCCTATTAAACGCCTCTGGACTGATCCCACAGCGTTAGGAGGCTCTGAACCACTGGTACGAGGGTGATGTGTGAGACAGAAGGGCTGACTTCCCCAACAGAGCCCTGGTGTACTCGAGCCCCAGCGCCTGATGCACATTTTCCTTCTGCATGTTTGTATTTCCCAGGTGGGTCCCTGCGTGTTGTGCTTCCCCTTGTTGTGACTACAGGCAAATGGACAGTGTCTGAGGGCTTCTCTCCACCTCAGTGATCGGAAGGCTTGAAATCAGGGCTGTGGCTGCACTTTGAGTCCATGTGGAACGCTTCCCCTGCTCTAACATCTACTGCCTGCTAAGAAATAAAGACCAAATCTGTGTCTTCAGCATTAGTCATGTCCTCAGAGACGCTGCCTGAATTACACACCCTTAGTAAGCGAGGAGAGGGCACCCTTGAGGCTTTTCTAGAGCTCCTCCTCACATATAGAACTGTTCCTCACATACTTTTATGCATTTTCATAGTTCTTTGCTCAGGGAAGAACTTAACTACCCTGAGATGACCCTGACTGGGCTCCGCAAAGCTCTGGCTCAGTTCTTCCCCCCTTGTCTCTCAGGACAGCCTTTGTCTGTTACAAGTTTGGCTGAGCACAGCTCTCAGACTGTGTTCAGAGACTTCTGGGTGAGCAGGCATTCTGCCTCTTCTCATAATGCCTTTTTGCTCCCTCCGCAGGGCAAAGACACAGACGTTTCTGAAGAAGCAGGTTTGGCCAGGCCAAAGCCAGCACAGGACAGCACTGGTGATGTGCACAGTGATGGTGTAAGTGTACTCAGCACGTGAGACCCTAATCCTAAAACCAGATATATCCCACTGACACTAACCAGTTGCTAAAATAGACATAAAAGGTGGCCTTTAAAGTATGGTTTGCCCTCGATCTTGGTTCATAGGGGATGGGTAAATGAGCTTTTCCAGTGGGAAGTAAATGAGGCAGCTTCTGGCTATTTTACTGGGGTACCATCAACCTCCTTGCACATAAAACCACCAATAGCTTGGCCCTGGTCCCACATCACATTCACCAGCTATGATACAGGCTGCATGTTTGATGTGGATACCAGTTTGCATCTTGAACTAAAGAGAAAATGGAAGCAAAAAGCTTTCACAAAGTACTGGTTTAATGTCAGCTGTGCTTAACATTGAACAGTGATGCTGTAGAAATAGAACTAGAGTATGAGAAAGCTTTTCTGTTGCAGGATTGGAAAACTCCCTGTCCTTTGGGCATTGATGCACGATGAGACTTCCTTGCCTTCAAAGAGCTTGGGTTTATTCAGAGGAGATGGGGACATGGCACACGAGGAGAGCTAAAAAATGCTTGTCAAAGGAAAATGAATCGTCATCTCAATAAAGGCTAAAGCACTGAAGTTAAAACCATCTGGAACTGAGGGCAGATTCAGTTTGTGAGCAGAAGCATCCACAGGACATATACCAGTGGGTTTACGTACAGTTACACATTTAGTAACCTGGAAATAACCGGTCCTGCAGTTGCACATGCAAACACTGCTGTTCCTACAGGAGAAGCAAGGTGGGCATGGTTACAGATTTATTATAACCACTCTGTTTCCTTGTTGACTGCAGAAATCCTTTGGGACTTTACACATAGACATGTACTGTCACCACTTATTTCTGTTGCACGTGGGATGTGTTGTTTTCAATGAGTCTATCACGTTTTATGCTCCTCCATCAAGATGAAGGTTCAAGGCTCTCGCTCATCACACTGGACTACTTCTGAGTGCTGTCTTTAGTCTCAGCACAGCTTCCTCAGGCAGGGGGCATTGCCAAGGCTCCTGGCACTCATTTTCACATCTCTCTGAGCCCCCCTGCAGCAGCCCAGACTGCTGGAGTCTCCTCTTCAGCCTCCATCACAGGCTCAGCTTCACAGTTTTTGACTTCAGTGCAGTCTCAGGCTCACACAGGAGACTGCTCAGTGCACTGACCACTGCAGCAGTTACACACCTTTGATGTCTCAGAGAACAGCAAAAATCCTGCTTTATTGTGTCTGCTCCCCACACTTTCAATACCACAACAGCCACATGCCTAGATGTTGGATCAGTTACAATATCATAGTGTACTTCACATAGGAGAAATGGGTCTTTGGCTGAAGCAAAGCAGTTTCTGGTGACTAGACCAAGACTTATTTGCCCCACACAGATAAACAGGGCCCCACGAGCATCCCCATTCCCAAACCACTTCTGAAGAACCAGTTGCCTGGTTCCTTTGGGAAAGGTTCTGCTACCCGAGCCTGGATAATGCACACGTTTTGAAGTGGAACGTGGGTTTTCCCTTTGTGGGGTGAGTAACAGCTTGAGAACTCACCTACTCCAGAACTGCCCTAACATTGAATTTTGAGAGGTGCTTAATGACAGCAGTGCTTCACCAAGCATTTCCCCTTGGTTGTTATATAGCAGGTGGCACAGGAATATACACCATGCCTATCACACAGACCACCACCACCACCACAGGCAGGATATCGTGTAACGGCACTGAAAAGTGTTTACACATCTCTGTTTGGGACTTTATTTAAATCCTGTGACTTTGCTTTAGGAGTCTTGACATGTTAAAACTAAAACAAACAAGAGAAGCCTCATTTTACACGTTTCCTTACTCTTTGCATTTCCAGCACTGCAGGATACACTGACCCTGTCTGGTTAGCTTGGTTTGACAAAAGCTTAATGGCTTGACTCAGCAGGCCCCCTGAAAGCACATCTGTTCCAGCAGCATATGGAGAGATCCAGATGGATTTGACAGCCCCAAGCAGGGCCTGGTCACCTGCCAGGGGACTGCAGCTGAGTTCCTTGCCACGCAGCCAACCAGGTTGCCCACAGGCACTATGAGGAGGCTGGGTCAGCAGAGAATCATCTCCCAGCTCCCATGCCTTCTCACTCCACCTCTTCCTCCAAGTGTGCCCATGTACCCAGAATTTAGTGACCATAATCAATATTCCAGAGCTTTCAATAAGACAGAAGAAGTCCAAGAGCTTGATTAAATTGCAAACCGAGCCCCACTGCTCACCTTTGCTGTGAGATGTCTGCCTTAGGTCTTGACCTCGGTTCATTCTTTAACAGCTCCGAGATAAGATTCTGCCTTTTTCATCTCACAGAGCTCATATCAGACCCTGCTCTCACTCCTCTGTTCAAGTCCCCAGGATGTTTTCATACACATAGCTCACTTAAGACCTGACAAAGCTTGGAAGCCAGGTCTGGCTGGAGGAAGGGCAGGGGTGAAAGCAGACATCACTGTCTCTTTACACCAGTGACAATTATGGGTGACAGCGTGGTGATGAACTGGACTGAGCATGAAGAGGCTTAGCAAATAGATGAAACGCCTTTGAGATGATTTAGCAGCACATTAAGTGAAAGAAGATCTTTTTCAAGGAAGAGCCTGCTTTCAACAGAAATTAAGCTTGAGAGCATGTGGTTCAAAAGGCTTTGGAGAATGCAAGCTGCAAGCATCTTTTCAAGTTACAAAGTCAAGGCGCAGGTTTGACAGCCTCAATTAGAGAGCAAGACCTTTTCTCACCTTATTGCAGTGATTACCAAGGACTTTGTTGTTCCATCACCGCATAGATGCCACGGTAATTGCAGGAGAGCCGCATTAGCTCAGCTTTTGGACTGATCTTTTCTACCCTCATCCATTATCCAATGGGACTGCTTAGATCTCATTACAGCATCGCAGAAGAAACACTACACTGTTGTTACTGGGATGACTGAGGATGAAAACACTCCAAGTGGAGTGTCAGCCGCAGGGCTCAGGTTCCCTCAGGTCCCACACTGGTTTTCAGGACACTCAAGCTAACCCTGGCCTTCAAACCACTGAGTTCACATTAAAGCTGCAACACTGCTGAGTATCTAAGTGCCTGTAACTGAGTCTCAGTAGTACAGGGCTCGGCGCATTAAGGAACTTCACTGGTGGTCTGGAAATCTATTCATTTTAAACTCAGTCATATCTTCAGCTTTCAGCACACACGTGAGGTATTTACAGTTACAGTAACAGGAGACAGAACAGAATCAGCCCTGTTACATCACACATCTATCATCAGGAGGAAGTGGCTCAAGTCACTGGGGAGGACATCCAGTCCAGGCAGGTGACATTGGCAATGCTATTTATGAGCAACGAGACACACATGATGCAGAAGCATAAAGCATAATGCAGAAGGCCAACGTATGGCTAAGGGGAAAGCCCAGCCCGCAGCTGGACACAAAAGGCTACACAGTTGGTGTGAACCCCCTTTCTCCTCCAGAAATCAGTTCATTGAGCAGGCATGGCAAGGCAGGTGCCGAGAGACCGTTCAGTGACACCCATCATAAGCAGCTGCATCTTTCCCACTGCATGATCTGCAACAGGAACAGAGCACAGACACTGCCTGCGTGTCTCAGGCCAGCAGAGAACAGACTTGTACAGAAAATGACATCAGTTGGTTAAATCCCGAGCGTTCCTAAGAGCACTTACCAGTTCAGGGCCCCTCCTCTGTTCCAGTTCAGCAGTCAGCAGCACTTGGAAGCAGCATTGCTGGCAGATGATTCCTGTTGTTCCCAAGCCTAAACGCACAACAAGTAGGTAGGTCTCCATCTGGGAAAGCAGCTATTGCCTTCTGCATGGTGGATATAAGATACCATGGGAAAACATATACAACAGCGTGGCCATTTCATACAGTGGGGCAGAGTGGACGAACAAAATGAGCTGTCTGAGATCTGGTAAGACACTCAGAATGCTATTGCACACAACTGACTCATTTAATCCAACTGGGATCGTCTTATAATTGTTGGAGAAGCTGCCTCTGGAGAACAATTGCAAACACCCATCAAGATCATCCTCATCTAAGTGAATGATGTTGGCAGCAATACAAATCACCACCTACCAGTGCAGTTGCTAAATCTGTTAAGGGAATATACATCCTACTGCTGACAATAAAGGAAGTGCTAAATGCAGTTAGGCTTCTTTATTATTTATTTGTTTCTCCCTAATTACACTTATTTCTATACAACACTGATGGCAGTCCATCAGCATTTGTTCATTCACTAGAGCATTTCAGGATGCCAAGTCAGGCTTAAAAATAGACTCCTATGTGTTACAGAGCTCAGTTTGGGTATGATTTCTTGCACAGTATGAATGGTTATATGGATGAATTTGTCTTACAGCTCTCCAGCTTGCTCTTAAGTTTCCCAACCCATCTAAAGCTGCATCTGTAATCATGCAGTCGATTGCAACAGGCTGTTTAGTTTAGGGGATAATCTGTTTATACAGTTCAGCATGCCAGGCCAACTTCCATGTGCATGCAGGATGAGAAATGATGCATACTGACCCAAAGCTCTGTTTAGCTCCTTCTGTTTGGCTCCTTTTCATCCACAGGCTTATGGACACCAATACTCCAGTTTGAGCTCTGACCCTGGAAAGGCAAAACTCCATCTTTCAGCAAGGCAGAATCTCACAGCTGGATTAAGAACACATTAAGGCCATTTTTGGGGGTCGAGAAGAGGTTAAACTGCCTGCCCAAGATACAGCCACAACTAAGCAGCTCCACCACCGGTGTGGTCACTGTGCTGTGACCTACATTTAATTAAGAGCTGCTTCTGCAGGGACAAAGATGCTCCTGAGGTGAGGTTCCTGCCCTTTCGCTGCTGAGAGGGCAGTGGTGCTGTGTCAGAAAACAGCTTTATCCCAAATTTCAGACTCCTCTCCTCTTAGCAGCTGTCAAGTGTCAAGAAGGGCCATAAAGAAGTTGTCTCCATCAGTGAGATAGCAGCCTATGTAGTCCGTAGAAAGGACGACAAGCCTCAAGCTGGGAATAGGATACTGATGCAGTGACATTTGGAAGTAATAATTATGTATATTTCCAGATTTGGGGAATAATTCTTCTTCCAGGCTAAGAAGAGCCCTAGTCAAGTTCCCAAGTTTCAAAGACAAGGCAATACACAAGCTCTCCTCTGCGATGAGGCTGAAATCCCTTCTATTATCTTACCACTCATTTCAGGGCTGGAGAGTCAGACTCAGCATATGATGGCTAAGACCTGTACAACTCCATGAATTACACTTCCCAGAACATCCCACTTGCCTGGATCCATCTCCTGCCTCTCCAAGGGCTGCTGTTCCTCTGTTAACTGCCACTTTGCAACCACAGGAGCAGGATATTTTAAGGTAACTACTGCAGATGCATTTACATTGCTTGATTTCAGATTGATGGACCTATATTCCAATCCATTTAAAAACTCCAACCAGCTGTCACTTCAAATTAACCCAATCAAAAAGTTGATAAAAATCCTAATGCTGCCAAGAAAACATCTTGTGCCTTCTATCTTCCGTAATGATTACTACTAATTCAGAAAGCCCATTTTCCCCTCACTTAGAGTGATTACCTACATGGTAAATACCATTCTACCAAGTTGTAGAGCTTAGAGAGCAAGGAGCTAAGTGATAGACCCTTAAATGTGGTTGTCACTCAGTTGCTGCAGAGCCTGCACCCTCAGAACTCAGGTACATTGAGACCCAACATGGTGATAGGAATCACTACCTGATCAAGCAGCTTCTAGCAAGCTGAAGAGCCCAGCAGCCTTCTAGTATTGTCCCATCCCTCCAACATGTTTACCTTGCCAGATTGTTGCTTCTTCTAAATTTGGTCTAACACAGGTTAGTCAAAACAAGCGCATCTCTTCACAGCAGCACTGAATTCGACAGCCACTGGTTTCATGATCAAGTGGTTGTATCCTTCATATGCTTAACTCAAGTCAGAACAAGAAGAAAAATCAAGAGCTCAGACTCCTATATTCTTGTATATGGTGCTCCTGGGTAGCTAGGCTGTGACCAAGCCTTTGCTGCTTGTGATTTATGATGGGGGAATATTCCTTACTGGATGAGCACATGCTCAATGTATTCTTGGGAAACTACTGAACCACTGTGTTCCAATGTCAAATGGTAATAAACCCAAAGAGGAATCCTAAAATCCCCGTGATGGACATAAATGCACTCTGTGCTCCAGCAGCAGTAACACATCCAGCAGAAACCCCACAGCGTCCTACTATTGAGCTCTAAAATGTAACTGAGTTTAGGACTGCAGTGCTTGAATGCATGAAATCAAGCTGGAGGCATTGCCATTTCTGTCAGGCTAGAGCCTACCAGCGCCTGCTCACTCCTGCTGAAGTGTCACAACTTGCTTTAGTACAAGAGATGATACACATGATTTACACCAGAGCCAGGGTGGCACTTGCCCTATGAAAGCTGCAGTGAGTTCTCTGGAGAGCTGCACATCCAACCAGTATCACCTTGATAACGGGCAACCACCACTTGCAGCAATAGAAACATCTTCTCAGGTAGCCCCTAAAGTGATAGGGGATTACATGAACTGACAGTGCTTTATTTTGCTTTTCCCCAACTACAGTTATTACCATCCAGTACAAAATGCAAGGCAATTCATGAATGATTGATGGCTCTAGTAAGCTTTACAGAGCAAAACACCCAACTGAATTATGCCAGTGATTTTAAAAGAAAGACCAAAGAGAATGCCTACAAATACAGTGATCCCTCTGAGTCACTAACATTGGAAATCATTCCATAGCCTGCAGAGTCCCAGATCCTAATGAAAAATAGGAGTTATTCAGCACAAACACATCTATCACTGACTCTGTTGCAGAATTGCTCCTGTGTCATGCCCAGAGATGACAGTTCTTGTTCATAAGCAGCATCTGAAAATGATCCTGCAGGAAGAGCCTCTCAGCAGGAAGAGCAGCGGGGAACAGAGAGAAGTATGAAGCAATTAGGCAGGACTGTGTATATGCACCATAACACACAGCTTTGGATTCCACGTACCTGGAAGTGACAGCTTCAGGGAAGGAGGCTGAGGAAGCGGCTGCTCTTCTCAGCGCTGTCACAACGAAGGAAGTTCATTGCATCTCTTTGAAGCCATTCATTCACTGTTCAGAACAAAACCGCTGCAGCAGAGGTGGAAACAGGCATGATACAGAAGATTCTGCTATCAGGTAGAAAACACTCTTGTGATAAGAAAGGTTGGGCTGTACTCGCCCAGAATCAAGACTTGAAGTTAACAAAATAAGCTAAGCTGACAGTCTTCAAGCAATAGGAAGTTCGCGATCTACTCCAACCAGGCCAGAATGGTACCAACGGTTCTATTTTGGTGCAGTAAAATCAGCCATGCTTTTTACAAGAGGCAAAACCAACAGTAAAGCTGCATGTTGTCACGCAGAAGAGGGACATAGGATCTTTGCAGATAAAAGAAACGTTACAGAGTATGCAGAAGCGGCTGCAGCAAGAAAGGAGACACCAAGGAAGACAGATTGCACAGAGGGGGTAATAACAACCACTTGTCAAAGGATTGGGAAGCACAAACGGTGCTGAGGGAAGAGAGGAAAGAGCCAGCTCGCTGTTCTAGATAATATTAAAGGTAGAGGAAGAACAGAGGGAGGGAAGCACAGCTAGTGAACAGGGACCTGCACTGTGAATGGCCTCCCGAGGACAGCACCGCTATCTCGGACTTTCAGTTGCCAACTTTCACATCCTTCTGATGCTTCACCCACTTCATCTGCTGCTATTGAAACTGAATCTGAAGAAAGAGATTAAAACTCTAATGGGGAATGCATTGGTGAAAGGACCACTAGAAACAGTCGGATGGGAGGAGCCCAGAAACACAAAGGCTCCCAATTAACTGAGCACAAGAGTAATTGCCAGAACAAAGGCACAAAGGAGCCCGGATGCCTTTCCCCTTCTCTAGCAAACCAAATGAAAGCTGGCTTAGGAGAAATAATGACACAACTGCCAAGCCCCTCTGGGAAGGAGAGTTGGTAGGGTGAATAGCGCTTCAAAAGGTAAAATGAAAGGGCTGTCATTCCCAGAGCAGAGAAAAACTGGCTTTGAGGTCAGTGTGGAAACAAGGGGAGAATATGGTGACAAAGCTTTTAAAGCTAACTGATCAGTTATCATCGAACACCAAGCTCGCCTTTCCATCTCACATTGTTTGCAGGAAAGAGCTTCTTTCCGCTTAACTAATCTACAGACACTGAGCATCAAACGTGGTAGGTCACTGTGAGCTCCGGCCTCAGTTCAGGATGGGTTCAGAGGCAGCACAGGGCGCCCAGTTACACAGCACTGCTCGAACAACACAGTGGCTTGACTGAAACAGCTCTAAACGAATGGTTGAAGTCTCCTGCAGTGACTGGTTAGTGAAGACATCCCCAGACACCTCAGAAAGCCCTGGAATGCCTCTTCCCCGTATTTTTCAGCTTTTCTAACTGAAAGCATCCCATTCCAACTCAAGAAAGCAGAGCTTTGCAGGCACCATTTAAAGCAACAGACACATACTTAGCTGCTAATTCAACGACTCCTCACCTGTAACTGCCCTTTAAAGAACAAGCACTTCATGTAGTTTATACACAGTTGTTAAAGAGATTGTTCTGAGCAGCAGCTGCGTGCGGCTAAGCTCTGTTTTGTGTGATGAGGGGCAGCATCAACCAGCAGCTGGTATGGAAGGGACCGGATCTGTGTGTGCAGTTAAGAAGTTGTCTTTTTTTTTGTTGGAAACTCATTATTTTAGTGCATGGGGGGGTTGCAAGCCTTAGTTGGACTTTTAAGAGTTTTACTGCTTGCTTGAGGCATCTGGGGTAGTGTGAGGGGGTAAAAGCTTCTACTGAAGTAGTTCTGAGCTGGTAGGATTGGCTGTGATGAGCTGGCTTGCCCTATAGAGGAGAGGATCTGCAAAACAGGAGAGTGTCTTGGAAGTAAGAATGTATTGATTTGATAGCGATATTTGCTGGTAGTTCTGTGGGTGGTGTGTATCTTTGTGCGGGTGTCTCTGCCTTGCTGAGCTCTCTAACGTGTCTGCTTTTGTTTCAGATGGAAGTAGGGCTCCTCTTTGTGAAAAAGGGAGGTCTGGGTTGTTTGAAGACTGGACAGGGTCAAGTGAGCAAGCAGGTAGGCAGACAGATGGCTCATAGAAATGTGTCCTGTGGCTGTGGAGTGATGCTAAGAATGAGCAGTTTGAAGTCAGGCAGGAGAGTGGAAGACAGGAGGCTCTTCTTGTCCAGGAGAGAAAACAAGTTCCCTGTTGCTGGTTAAGTTGTACTGGGCAAAAGTCAGTATATTCAGTTTAAGTGTAAGCATGAGAGCACTGTTCAAGGATTGGAAGCTCAAGTGTGACTAACCTTAGCTGAGGCATGAAGTGAAGATACTAAAACTGGTAAATGCCAAGATATGGCTGGTGAAAAAGTATGTTCCAAGTGTTATTAGAGACAGCTCTGCTCAGACCTTGAGCCTTGCAGTTCTGTGAACTCAATGTGCCTGCTGAATTCTAGCTTTAGCTTCCACCTGTGTGCAGGGTGAGGAGTAAAAGGTGCAAGGTGCTTGATTTTAGCTCTTCAACTTACAGGTTTATGGAGTCCCTGTGTGAAACTGCTGATGAAGTGGACTTGCCGTGTGTGTTCTTAACACAGATAGGCCTGGAACGGAGATCAAAGGTTTTGCCATGACAGTAACTCTTCCTCTTCTTCATGTGAGCCATAATTGAGGCTTATTTGGTGAAATGAGTTTAAAGACTCTTTTGTTCTGATTTGCAAACATACATTGAAATAAATCCTGTGTACCTGTCAGGAACTTAATCCTTCCCTAAGCCACAAGTATTTGTGCTAAGCAACCAGCCTATGTGCAGATAAAGCGTTATGCAGTGTAAGCAGTTACTCTGCTGGAGAAGGGGAGACTGACATCTCAAAAATGGACTTTAGATTGAATTACCATATGCTAAAGCCAGCCATAGATCAGGGTGCAAAATCAATACAGCTTGTAGGACAAAAAGCCAGTACTGACGTGCAGTTCTAGCCAGCCAGGAAAATCAAATTTCACCTCAAAGAAGAGTTGCTTGTGCATAAATAGGCAAATGTATAGAAATCTGTGAAATACTGCCTGGTTTTTATGAGGTAGAAACTACTCCAAGTGGAAAGCATCCTGTCATCTAGAAGGGACTGCAAAGTGCACTAAAATAACAGGCTTGGATAGATGAAGCTCTTGTGTAACTGAGAGAGCACTTTGTGCCAAGTAAGTGAGCTCTGTGCTGATTTGTGCCCCCTCTTTTGCAGCTTTCACCGCAGGCTGTGAGGTTGCTTTGGCTGTTGGTCAGAAATGATACCCTGCAGCTTCCAGATCACCTTTCTGCAGATGTAAACTGTGCACTGACTGCTCTGCTCCCCAGAAATACAGTGAAATTACCCCGCTTCCTGTCAGAAGGGGTTTGGGTTGGAGCAGTGACTAAGAACAGGATTCCCGACAAGCCACAGGTGAAAGGTTTTGCCCATGGTACATTGCTGCTCTGGTTCTTGGGCCTATTTATATTTACTTAAAAGCAACTTGCCATGCATGCAGCTCCGTTTTCAGTCTTAGTCTGCTCCAGTGTGGGCAATGTGACAGAGCTCCTTTCCTTAGGACTCGGGAGGCTGAGTTTGGTGGAGTCACTCTTCCCTCTCAATCCTTGCTTCTTTCTTGTGAGCACTGAGCTGAGTGTTCCATGTAAATCTAGTGAAAAACCAGTGAGACTCTTCTTATTTCTAACTCCCTTGACTCTCCCTATTGTCCATAGAAGTTATAAGTTGGGAAGCTTCCAAACGCTTGGCTTAACAATGTATTCTGTGTGGGTGACAAGCTTATGCCCTTGCTTTTCAGTTTCCAGTTTGAATACAGATTAGTCACTTGTGCAGAGCCTTTAATGAAGTCCTGGTCCTGTAGGGAATTTGGGAGGCATGCTGCATGCTATTTCTGCTACCTCTGCTGGAACTGCAACAAAGATGTCAGGGTCTTTGTGGAGGTCCATAGAGGAGGCTGAAATGGCTGGTGGAAGGACCTTTTCCTTTAGGCTGCTTTCTTGCAGAGAGGGAGTTTGGGATTTGTCACAAATGGAGATCCTGTTGCATCTCTGCAGCCTTTTCTGGGATGGAGAAACCTTGTCTTAATTCATGCTCCTTGTTCTTTGTGCTTGCAGAGACAAGGACCGGTGTGCCAAGGAAGCTTGCAAGCCTGAGTGCTAGGGAGGTTGGAACTCTTTTGTAGGTCGTGACAACTGCTTCCTTGCCGTTAGTAGCTGTAATTATGACTACAATGGCAGGTAAGTAACAGCCCCTAGGTTAAGGCTCAGCTATAGGAATCGAGTAAAACATGAGAAATACCTATAGAAGCCTCCAAATAAGACTCCAGAGGGAATCTTCAGTTTCTTTCTTGGCCTTTCAGAAGCCCCTTAGGAAGCAGAATTTAGGTACTTGATTTTAGGAGCCAGATTTTGATTTTTGTAGCCCTTTAAGCAATAATCAAAGGGTGCTCATGTTGCAGAACAGCAGCTGCGGATGGAACCGTTGAGATGAATGTTGTGTGCAAGTGTGGCACTTACTGACAGGTTTTAATTGCCTTTTGAAGGACAGTAAAGGTGGGGACCTGCATTTTCTCCTTCAGGGCACTTCATGAATAAATGCACATAACTCTCGAGGCTCTATACCTTAAGCAGCCACAGCTTCAGTAAATGCATTGTATACTTTGTTCATCTGTGAATAGTAATTGAGTCCTGGACTGCATTTGTAGTGCTGAGAGTAATACAACTACCATGATGTATAATAATGCTTAAGAGCTCCAGGGAGGCTCATTTACATGATAGTGAGGGAAATGGTCTTGCCAGGAATAAGAATTAAGAGGCTGGTATTGTGTGAATTATAAAGTGGGTTTCAGGTGGGGAAGGGTATATGGGAAAAGGGTGACTAATGGCATTGAAAATCGTTGTTAGGAAGATGGGTTGGCTTTTATTTCCCCTTTGACTGACTTGGAATAAGGGGGGATCTATTCCTCTATAGTCTTTGGAGAGCTGGGTGTTGCTTCTGGCTCTGCAAATCCCGACCATCGAGTCCTACTGAAGGGAAGTGTAACTCCAGTGGGAAATGCAGGCTGTTTGCAAGGCTCCCTGTGGTCACATGAAACTGTAAAACTCCAGGATCTTCTCCTGCAGAACCTGCCCTCACCCGGCTTTCACCTGCTGAAAGATGAGTTCAGTCACTGCTGGCCAGAGTTGGAGGGGCTTCATTAGTGGCATAGTCCTTCGGGTGGCAGTGTTGCCTCTTCTGTACTGGGGTGCAAACCCTTTCTAGGGACCCTTTGTGTCCTGTTTGAGTTCTAAACGCTCTGTGAACTCTTTTGTTTCGATAAAGAAGTGTGAAGCTTGGGTAGTTAAACCTTCCCAAAGGTAAAGTTGTGTGGGGCTCCCTGTTTAGTCCTCGTTTTAGCATAAGAGTGCCGCAGGAAGGTTTCATGGCTTGCAGGCTATGGGATGGAGGAAAAACTTGGCTGGAGAAGAACTTGGTGAATTGAAGCGCCAGTGCGAGAAGCTCTCTGAGGAGTTGAAATTTGGGAATCTAAAGGTAGTTATTTGCTCATGCTGATTTTTTCCAAATGGCCCTGAAGAGACAAGCCTCTACAGGGAATGATTTGCACCAGTCCTGCCTCAGCTTCAGTCTCTGACTGCAGAGTTTGGCTTCCTTAGCTGCAGTTAGCCCCTGTGAATGCTCCCAGAGGGCTGCTGAGTGGCTCTGAGCCTCTGGTCCATCATATTCATAAAACAGACTGAGATTCTGGGTAAGAGATGCTGCTGGAAAGCTAAGTATTACTATTGCCATAAAGCTGATGTTAACACATCTGTGTGTGAGGGGAATGTGCTCTGCGAGCATAAAGTGACTTTGCCACCCTTACAAGATTGCAGCTTTTACAGCTGCACTCCCTGTGTTTATAAAACATATAGGGCCAGCACCAGCATCATCTTGAGCTATGACTTGTCCCAGCCATCAGCTGGAAGCTGCTGTAGTGATCCAGTGAATTAGGGTGAGCGCAGAGGTAGGAATTGCCATCTGGCCTGGCAAGTGGCTGATTTGGAGGTGGATGTGGGTATATCATGGTGCCAGAACACCATGTGCTTTAATCGGGCTGCTTGCCCGCAGGCATTTAAACCTTTCGTTTACAAGTTGTGGGGCAAAGCAGTAACTGAGAAACCAGGCAGACACTCAGAGATGCTCTAGGAATCCCCAAGTGGCTTCAAACCCCAGAAGAGCAGGGGCAGACCTGATCTGAGGCCTGCTTCTCTGTGCAGGTTTTGCTTCAGCTGTGAAGATGATCAAATATAATGAGGTTCAGCAGCTCAACGATGGGCTGCTTCAAGTGAGGGGTCACTTCCTAACACCTGCTGTCACAAAAGCTCTTCATGCTGTTGCTGTCCCCGCTGACTGCAAGGGGGGGAAGCAGCAGGCTCACAGCTTGTGAAGGCGCTCAGCTCTGCAGAGGCTGTACCCAGCAGGGAGGCAGGGATGCAGCCACACGTGCAAATGCCCGAGCAGTTTAGAGACACGTGAAGCATTTGTCACTCCTTGCAGCCATCCATGTCACTCCCAACAGGTTTATATCCTTGTCATCCTCTTCGTGCCGGGAATAAATAGCTGGAGATAAGTGAGGGCAGATTCCTTGTCTTTTCAGAAAGCATTGTGGGGTGGGAGGAGGAAAGGCATCTTTGATCCTGGCTGTATCTGCTGCCTGGTGTGAGCTGGTACCCCAAGGTAACTGTTCTGCTCCTGGGGCTGCTAGCAAAAGTGCAGCAGGCTATAATAAGACCTTCCCCTCATCCCTGGGAGCTGAATGCTGACGAGGCCCTACCTGAGCTGGTCCTGGTGCATCCTGTGCCACAAGCTAATGCCTCCGGTGCTGCCTGCAAAGGGCAGCAAACAGCCTCCTTGGGAAAAGGAGATGGGGATGTGGAAGGTCAGTCAGGCACTGCCGAGATGAATGAAACAACCCAGGCAATGGTAGGTCTCTAAACTTGGGTTACCATGTGTCTAGGCTAAAATGGTGCTGTCCCCACATCAGCTTTGTACTGGTGTGAGTTGGGATGCTGATGTGACGATGGGGCAGGACTGATGATGCTGGGTGCCTTCCAGCTGAAACAACTGCACTATTGCATCTGAACACCTCTCCAGCTGAGAGCCTGCCAGCCCTGTACCTCTCTTCAGGATTTATGGATACTCTGGAGTTGGCTGGGAGACCTTGTGCTGCTGTGGCAGCCAGCCCTGCCATAGGCTGCAGGTGCCAGGCTGGCACAGAGCTTGTGCCTGAGGGAATGGGGGTTTAAAATCCAATCTCCTCCAGCTGACAAGTGCCTGCTTAAGCCAATTGCTTTACAAGGACCAGCCGGCATCCCCATTGCCTTCCCTCTGTACTGTGCTAATGGGGTTGTACAAACATCCCCTCATTTGCAAGAGCTGTTTTCCTACTTGGGTTCTCTCTCTTCAGCTCCTTGTTTTCATTCTTCTTCTCTGCAACTGTAATATGCTGGGATTTAGATCCCTTTGGACCTGATTGCATGAGAGCTAAATTCTTCCTGGGATTTCCATGAGGTGAAGCTGGGTAGCAGTTACATTGACATTAGCACGGCCTGTTCTTTGTTTTAACTAATTTATGGTTAAGGCCAGTAGTAAATTGGACCCCTGTGCTCCAGGAATAAGGAATATACAGGTGTGATGTGTACGATGAGGCTCAGAAATGGTGGCAAATGTAGCTGGTGTGCAACTCGAGTGGGTCGGTACTTGCATGGATGCTGAATGTTCCTTCTCTGCTGTGCTGGAGCAGACCTAGCTTGAGCCAAAGCTCCTCTTTAGGGCCTTGCGTGTCCCTAGGTTGTGGGCAGTAGTTTTGCAGGGAATAGCCAGTTTTGCCTACTACATGCTGAAACACCTTCTGCCCCAATGGTGTAAGGACAGGGAATGCCAGTCTCCTTGTTAGCTGGGTCACGAGTAGGTTCTAGACAGAACTGAAAACCTGCAGACGATGCACCTTCATTCTTATGCACGCAAACCTGTCTTTCCTGCTGCTCCACACTGAATGGTCCAGTGAGCAGGACAGCAGCATCCCAGGAAGAAGGCAGAGTCATCCCAGCCCTCTGTTCTGTATGCTCTGATGAAGTGTTTCTGTCACTAGAGAGGACAAGGGCTCTTGTCCCAGTCTCCTGCTCTCTCAGCATCATGCTTTGAGTTTTCCAGCAGAGCTGCCTGATGTGCTCCTTGGACCTTGAAGGATTTGTTCCATGTCAGATGCAAGAATAAGCACAAGCTATGCCTTAGACTTCCAGAAGGATTCTCACAGGGATGATGATGAAAAGCAGCTCAAGGTAGGTTGGTGTCCCTGCTTTGCATGCCGGAGGGATATAGCCCTTGTCATGGAGTTCCTGCTGGGATAACAGTGTTTCCAGGCAGACCAGATGATCTCCTCTTCAGTCTTTCAGCGTCAGTGGTAGTAATGCTGCTGTTTGAGATCAGAACAACAGAAATGGCCAACGCTGTGGAGGTGAAAAGATTGAAGATCGTCTGTAGCAGTTCCTGTAACTTCTCTTGTTCTATGGAGGAGGAGGAATCATTGCTCAGTACTGGCAGTGGTGCAGAGGCATGAAAAGGAATTAACCTGAGTGCTTTATTGTGCTGATCTTCATCCAAGCACCCAGCCAAAGGTGGCTTAGGAATATGTCTGTTTCTAGCTGAGGAACCAAAGGGACATTACACTCCTAGATCTCTGGGGAGGAGAAGGTTTGAAGTGAGTGTGAGGACTAACCTGCTATGTAAGAACAAGTTGGCCTCATGTAGTACCCTGCAGGAGGGCTCTGCATGGGGAAGGGCTTGTTTAGGAGCTGCAGGTCTGATGCTATGGCAGGTCTCTTGTCTTCACTCCTCAAATGATGCACAAACTCCTCCCACACTGATCTAAGCACAGGCTCATGCATGGTTTTTGCAGTGAATGGCTAGAGCAGGTGGGTCCCTGCAGCAGAAGGGGCTGGCTTTTATTTAGAGCACAAAAAGAAACAATTCTCAGGCAAACGAGTCCCTTTGCTGGACAAGATTTATAGTTCTGTCACCTGAAGGTGGGCCTGTTTCTGGTCCATAGCTGCCGAATGGAGGTGATGTGTGCTTAACTCTCTGGGATGTATCACATGGATATAGCTAGACTTCGAGAAATGCTTGGTGCTGCAAGCAGCATTGTAACTGCTTCATAAGCTTTTGTGGTGATCTAGTTGGAAGTGCTCAGAGAGCTTCCAAAACAGTTGTGATTTTATATGGGCTTGTATCCAAAGGTTCATTGCTTTTATATAGGCTTGTAGCCTCAACTCTGTGCAATGCAGTCACTCTAACAACATGAAGCTCTCTCTAGACCTGTATTTCTTCTTGAGCTGGCCAAGGAATGATGTCTTTAAAGGGGGTAGCTGACACCAAGCAAGCAGATAGTAGCAAAGTGGGTCACTATAGGTGAGGGACTCCGTTATTTACCCCTGAGGTGAACCTCTGGTAATCTCTTGCTCCTCTGGCCTCATCGCTCACGGTCCAGCTGCTGCACGTAGTAAATGGAAACTACAGCTCATTGTATTGCTGGGCCTCTGCTCGCCCTCGGAAGCGAAACAGTGGAGAGGAAGCTCCACTCCGAGCTGTTCCACCGTGTTCCTATGGAAACTGCCAGCTCTCCAGCAGGTTTTCCAAAGGGCACAAGCTGTGGATGCCTTGGAGTAATTGCTATGTTCACATGCTTCTGAAGCTTATCCCTGAGCACCAGCAGGTCTCTCCAGCAGTTGCCTTGGTGACTGCTTTTTCCATGCTGTTGGACTGTAATAGGCATGTTAGCAATGCTGAGGAGTGCTGCTGCTCTTGATGGAGTCTGCTCAAATCTTGGGGGCCACAGGTCCGGGGGTAGGGGGGGCAGGTTTTCTTCCTAAGAGAAGTTTTTAATGTCTGTAGCACACCTTGGAGGCTCGATGTGCTGAGAGAGTTCTGATGGATGAGGGCTTAAGGAATTGCTTCATGTCCTGAAGATGAGACACCTCATAGGACATCGGTTGAAAGCTGATCAGTAGTTTCTCTGGTGCCTTAAAAGAGTTAAATGCTTGTCTGGGTACCCGAAGCCTTATTTTGTCATTGTCACAAATGCTGCCCCATAAGGGCTTTGCATTGGTATGCAACAAATCTTTCCACTTTGATCCAATAAACTGCTTTTGGGCTGTTAGTTTTCCTCGGATGGAGTTGGTTGCACGGTGTTAAGGAGTAGTGTAGGTGGTGGGTCTGAAACACTTGGAGGTGGTCCTAAATGAAATGAACTTGTGTTCCTGAAGCTGCTGAATGGGAGCTTGAGCGTGGAGCAGGCAGATGGTCAGCAGTGCTTGGGCAGGATGAACCCATGATGCGCTCGATGCAAGCTAATACCCGTGCTTTTGTGGACTTCCAGACTGCAGCAGCACTCCTGATGGGGCTGGCTCTGCATGGAAATGCATGGAGAAACATATCCAGAGGTGCCATAGACTGTGCTAACCACAACAGTCACCACTAAGACTTCCTGCTCTTCACAGGCTGTTTGATGCCATCTCTTCTGTATGGATAGAATTGTATACTGAAGTGTAGCATCCAGTAGGATAAATGATACTCATTGCAAGCATCAATTTTAACTGAAGTGAAGGGGAAGAAAGTGAAAAGACAGCTTTTCCCTTAAGACTAGAGCAAGAGCTTAGGGAAAGTGCATGGCTTGGAGTTCTTGAGCTGCCATCTTCATTTAGTGACTGGGTAGTCAGGTGCTCACTGACCGGTCATTCCGTACTTCCAGCAAGGAAGGGACACCACAGGTTTAATGCTGTGTTACCGTTTGGGTTCCTGGGAAGGAAAAGCAGGAGGGAGGGTGCAAAGCTGCTGAGTCAGGAAGCACAGGTTGTGTAATTCACACATATCCCCCCATGAGAGCTCCCACAACTTCCTGGGAGGCTGCAGAGCACGTTGAGATACAAGGGAGTGGAGAGAGAATGAAGACAGCTTGTCTTGGTACTGCATGGAAGACTATGGCATTTCTCCAGGTAATTCCTGCTGCCCTGTGCCTTGTGTCTGGTGGAAGTGCCCGAGGGCAGCTGGATCAAGATAAAGCTTCCTTCCCTTTGAAGAGCTCCAGAGGGTTCCAGTCTCAGGCTGCATGTGCATGGTCCGGTGATGAACAGGAGCAGAGCTTCTGGTGTGAGATGAATCTGACAACAGAAGAAAGAAATGGCTGTACTCTAATGCATGAAGAGTGTATGGTGGAATGTTTTTCCCATTGATGCCATGGTGCAAGGTGGGAATATTGCTTGAAGGGGCTTCTGCTGATTAACTACACTGTAGAATCAGACCGGGCTATATGCTTTTGGTGGAGTGGTCGTGAGTTACGCTGCTGAGTAGCTTTGGAGTGTAAGTTGCAAGAGGTTGGAATGCTATTAAAAGGTAGCGAAGAGAAAGCTGTATCTATTTGAGCACTGAGTTCTGTTGTTAAGAATGGGGAAAACCAGGGTTAGATAGAAATGAAGAAGGTTGCGGGAGCTCAGGGGTGGCTTCTGGATCTTATGCACGGTAGCAAACTGGGGCTTGCTTCACTGGGTTCTTCCCTTACGGGGTTCTTTGTAAGTGCCCTTCTGCTGCCCATCCTATGCCACCAATCACTGCTGAAGTGACAGCGGCTGGAGCAGAGCTGGCTGTTCAACCTGGGGCAGGGAAGGGTATCCTTGGTGGTGGTGTACAAGAGGACTTGTACTTGGAGGGAGGAATGTCCTTCTGCCTTTTACTGGCTCTGAGAAAGCTTAATACTGGCAGGGCCCATTAATTTTTAATTTAGGTCTCTCTGCTGCACTGCTGTTGTGCTTTACGAGGATATTACACCAAAATAAAGGCCTGTAAAACAGTGTTTGAAGGTTTGCAAAAGGCCCAGTCATTATGGATAATGTGCATGCTGAAGGAGAAATGAGGGGGTATTTATAGCACACCTCACAATTGTTGTTTTATTGGGATGTCACCCTTACAGGCTGACTGCAAGCTAAGGTGATTCCTAAGCCAGGAATCCTCAGACATTAATGTATCTGTATGAAATTTTCAAACATGCTTTGTTTCTACTGCTGCTTTTGTGTTTGAAATGGTTTCTTGTATCCCATCATTGATACGGCTTTATACATTATTGTGGGGAAGGGGATCATTCAGCACCACTGCCACAGAACCCCACGTACCTCACCAAAGGCAGAGCTGGGAGGTCTCTTCAAACCACCCTTTGTGCTTCGCAGGGCTGCTGTTAATCCATGCAGTTACTCTGGGTTTGTGCAGATACAGCAAATGCTAAAAGCATTTCCCTGCCTTGACTCTTTGCCAGCAGTTGGCAGTGGAGGTGAGCTGCAGCCTCTGTGCTTTGGGGGCAAAAGGAATTCTGGGCTCAAAATATTGCCTAAGAGGAGGGAGCTGAGACTCTCAGGCCTGCAGCTTGAAGCATGCTCCCCATAGGGAGCACTGGAGCGGGTTTTGGTCTGAAGCATGAATTCTGCTTCATGAAGCGCAGCAGCAAACCTCTTGCTGCAGTCTTGCTAGAGATAACACGATGCCTTCTGGCTACTCTTACCTTGTCCAGACTGAATAGCAGGAGCTTTTTAAAGGATCTGTAAGCTGGGGAAAAGGAAGCTGTGCCATGGGGAAGAAGCATTTTCCCATCCTGATTTGATGTGTCTGATGGAGAGGTCAAGAGATAGCTCTGCGGACACAGATGGGCTCCAAAGAGCTGTTGCTGCAGCAGCTTTGATGTGAAGGTATTTACTTTCTGGCCACTCCTGACTGTTGCTTGCTCTCTGCAGTTCATTTCCTTTATTCATCTTGGACTAAGATGCTTCTGGGAATGCGGTGGTTTGACTTTCAGCTTCATTGGCTTTGGTTTGCAGTGGGATAATTCAGGGTGGAAGGGACCTCAGGAGTTCTCTAGCCCAAACTCCTGCTCAAAGCTTTGTAGAGATTTCAGGATTTATCTTAGTAAAGAAGAAACCTTAAAGGTTGCTGGCGATATCAAAACCTCTGTCTTCTACCCTTCATAGAGCACAGGTTTCTCAAAGGGACATTTTTGATTCCCTCTGCTTCGTTACAAACTGTGAGGGCAAAGTGTCAGTAAAATACTTGCTCAGATAGTTTTAAGCTTTGGGGAAGGGAGCTTTGTAAGACCAGGAGGAAAACTCTTACAGTCTTTGGAGTTATCTTGTACCTCCTGTGTGCCTATGTCCTGCAGGACGCAGCCTCTTGTGCAGAGGGCATGCAGGCTGACAAACAGCTTGTTATATGGATACACACTTCTGAGCTAATCCCTTCTCTTCACATGAGGAGCTATAGTTTGTGTCAACGCTGAGGTTTGCCTTCTCCACCTCAAGGTGAGAAAACAGCCGAGTGCGGAAATGAGGAGCATTGGAAACGATGCTGTACAACTGGCTTACATGTTTGTAGGCAGACTGAGGAAGAAGTAACGTAACTCGTGGTAAGCCTTGATCTGTCTCGTGTGCTGCCTTGAAGAGCTCAGTATAAGAGCCAGCTCCAGCTGACTTGGTTCTCACAAAGGTTGCTGCCAGAGGGTGACTGATTTGGGAGGTTCCTGCAGCATCTTAAATCCCTGAAGCTTCCTTCCCTCCCTCCAGACCCCACAGGAAGATAATGAAAAGTTGATGAAGCACAGGAGGAAGTTTCTAGTCAGCAGACTGCAGTGGTGGGGAATCGGCTCTTCACAGCTCACTAACCTCTCCAGTGCTTAATAAATCCAGGAGATCTGTTCCAGGGTGCCCCTGCTGTCGAAGCAGACAGGCTGTACCCACTGTCATCCTCCTTACAAGTGACCCTGCACAGCAGGACCAATTACCCAGCTAACAAAGTGGAGACAAGTGCTTCCTTTCAGCTGTCCTGGCCCCTGAGCTAAAGGTACCGTGGCAGTATTGCTTTGCATGACAGCAGGAGCGGTGTGATGAACTGAGGATTGGGTCTGTAGGCTTTTCTCCTCCTTTTTCTATAGATTTTCTTGGTTAATCATGTAACCTTGCATTGACAGCTTGAGGAACAGGCTTCTCTGAGCAGTCTCCCATGCTGTGGGAAATTGGCAAGTGGAAAACAGAGTAGGATCCTAAAGACACCTTGGTAAAGGAGTTGTTGTGCGTAGATACCTGGAGAACAAAGCGTTGCCTTTTACAGGGGATGAACTCCTTGGGCTTTCCTATAAGCTTGCTTTTGAAGCTGTCCCACCTTCTCTGTGCAGGTGACTTCGTGTTTCAGTCCAAGAATTCACCTTTCAGCTGCTCCTTTGGTGATTGTCCCTGGCCACGAAGCCCTGGATGTGTGCAGATGAGGAGGTACAGAGCTGAGGCCCTTGCCAGGAAGGGGTAGCTGCTGCAATCAGACAGCTGATGTCCTAATCGACCAGCTGGTGGCAGGAGGCCCAGTTGGCACCTCAGAAGTGATCTTGTGCGTGAGTTGTTTGCTTCTCCAATGAGAAGACTCCCTGTGGGGTATGTGTACTAAAGAGTACTAAAGGTCTGCTAAAGAGAAGTAAAGGTCTGGACAAGTTGGCTGCTTGTCCCTTTGGCTGATGACCAGTATTCCAAGTTTGGAGTCCTTGGGGTTGAGTTCTTGTTTTCACAGCCTGGCTGTGTGCATACAATGATGAAAAGTGTGTCACCTTACCTGCGGCCACGTTGACTTGTATATATGACCAAGTCATATTTGAGGGAAGAGCTTAGAAATGAGGCCGTGGTGCAGGACTGGCAGCTGAACTCCTTTATCCATACTGACTTGCTCAGGGATCTTGGGGAAATGGTGTTCCAGCTTCTTGCCTTGATTTGCTTAGTCTTGAATAACTGAAGTCTTTTTGATATGTTACAAGCTAGGGAGGGTTCAGAGGATGGCTTTTCTCCTTGTACTAACCCAGGATGATTTTCTCTCCACAGAATGGGCACATTTAGTTCTGCGCTTTGCCTGTCAGGCTGGTGATTGATGACCATCTCTGTTCAAGCCCTCGTTTCCCATGGCTCAGCAGCTACAGGTCAGAACAAAGCCACCTGAGCACCCATGTTCGGTAGGACTGGATCCAAAGTGATTTATTAACTTGTGTAGGAAATGGCATTTGTGCCCTTCAGTGAGGTGAACTGTAACTTAGTAGAGCTGTGTGAGGGCATGCACCTTGAATGACAGCAGGGAGACACTGATTAGCATACAGAAGGCAAAAGCCTTTACACAGTGCAGATAATGCACATTGTAAACCAGTTACAATAACATTCACTGCAGCCATGAAAACAATTTTACAGCAGATTAAACACACTTAAGGAAAGGGAGAAGATGAGTGAGAAAGCAATACTGACACTAAATTAAGGTTCAGACAGCAGCAGAAAGAACAGGAGAAAATGTTCCACCTGTCCTAATGCTTCGCTTTCTCCTAGGCCAACTCTGTTTGGCGTTAAGCTTTGGGGTGCAGTTTGAATTGAGAGGTTTTACTGCTTTCTAAGATTGTGCCGCTTCATGAAAAACACTAGAACTGAGCTGTGCATTCACTTAAAATACTTGCATTGCTCTTGGACAGTGTGTTCTGTGGGTTTGGTCTCCCTTCTCTGTCGTGTCGAATAACCTGGGAGTGCTTGGGAGCGTTGGAGTCTGTGAAGCAAAAATGCCCTGATCACAGACATTTCAGTGGGACCATTGTCACCAGGATTGCGTGGTGGTTTTGAGGTGCATTATCAGCTGTGTGTGGTTTGGAATCTGTCAGTCCCATGCTCTTTGTGTCTATTATAGAAGTTCAGGCCAATGCTGGGTTTTGGTTCAAATAGGATGGTAACAGACTGTAGGAGCAAAAGTATCCTGTGCTTAAAAGTGTTATAACTGTAGGGGATTGTAAACCACAGCCTGTTTCCTGGATGATGCACCAACTGCTGTTATCCTCTCTAATGGCTGAACCACACAGGAATCAGGGGCTGTGATGCTAGTGGAGCACGTGCAGGTGATGGAGGCCTATGCTTTGCTGAAGGCTTTGAGCAAGTCCCCACTGTTGATTAAACTTGGAGGTCAAACCTGTTTGCTTGAGCTGCTTGGCTGTGTCTATAGAATTCCCATTACTGAGCAATGCTTCTTGGCTTTCCATGTGTGCACGGGCTGATGGTGCAGGATTATCCATCTTCTGCAGCAAAAACACCCTTGCTGAAAGGAGTAATCTCTTTAGGAGTGGAAGCTCATCTGATCATTAAACATGGTGTGCTTACAACCCACTTGGCAGCTCTGCTTAATTCAGCATGCAGGGGTCTGTCAGAACCTGTATTGATCCACTGGGATTCTTGGCATCCCTGTAGATATTAATCTTGTACATCTGACAAGCTCCTGGGCTGTTGCAGAAGTTGTGAATGCTACAGGCTATGTGGCCTGCTTGACTTTGTGTAGATGTCCTGACTCTTCTCCTGTGAGCCTTTCCAGGTGGGTATCAGTACTACGACTAAGGTGTCTGCTCCGGTCTCTGCTAAGCAGATATGTAGCTCTTGTGTTAAGAAGAACTCTTTCTGTAGCTCCTGAATCTTTGGTGCCTATTTAGAGAACTCTGTGCCCCTGCTACCTTGTGGCACTCGTTTGTGGAAGGAATGCTTGGAATGGTTTGGATATACATCAGTGCCACCAAAAATTCCTAAGAGAAGTGAAGATGTCAGGGAGTGCCTGCGGAAGACTTCAGTTCAGAGGCTTGCTTGTGAGTACCAGAATACAGGAGGCAAAGGGTCCTCTGAGCTGCAAGAAGGTGCATCCCTGGTAAGTGTAGAGGAGAGGTACTGCTTGCTGTGAGCATGTTGGCTTGTAACTGCATGACAGTGTTAATCAGCAGAGAAGCTCTCTGTGACCGGCCAGCCTTTGTCTTTATGTTTGCATGCGTTTATGTGGGGATGGCCCTGATGGAGCATTGCTCAAGTTCTAACTGTTGGAGGAGGAGAGGAGGTTAAATGGAAGCCAAGGAGCTGATTCGATCGAGATATCGTGGGGTTTTCCAGTCTGACAGATTCATTTCCTTGCACATCGATAACTGAGTGTATCTGAAGAGGTGAGGGGAAGAGTGATTTAGATCGTGTCCATTACCTGTCAGCAAGCAGTGCTGCATGCAGCAGCAGGGGGTGAAAGCAGTGCATCTGACACCATCCGTATCTCTCCTGTGTGATTCCCAATGAGAGCTACTACTTGTGCTTTTGGATTTGACTCATGGGAGCTTTAGGAAACCTGGTAGGGAGAGGAACCTGTGGAATGTGTGCAGTGGTGCTTGTGGGTAAGGGTGCCCAGTAGAACACTTAGTTACACAGTACATTTTACTGCAGACACCAGTCCCTGCAGCGACTGACAGAACTGGCATGGTCCAATATCCCAGTATTAATCTCTATATGGCAAAGAGTTGTCTGAGTTATCAGCTCCTAGCTCAAAGCAGATACCTGTATTTTTAAATTGGAAAATAGATGATAAAATAATTCCAAGTTTAGGGAACTTCTGTTTCTCTGTTAACAGAGTCATATGTCTGTAATGAGTCATGGGGAGAGATTTAATACTTATTTGAGGGGATAATTTACTCTAATTCCCCTTCCTTGCTTCTAAACACCTTCTATAGGTGTTTAGGACCTGGTGTTGGAGGGGAGGCATAGAAGTTGGGAATAGTGCAGTTCTTGTAGCTTATCTTCTTCTGACTTGCCCTCAGGATGTTGACAAACCAGCTAAATCCTGGCTGGAAGAGCTATGGAAAGCACAGAATTCCCAGTGGCATGTGGTTATCAGATCGGCCACATTGGGATGTGCAAGTGTGCTGCTGGGTCTGGGTTCAGTTGATGGTGGGAACACGAAAGCCAGTGCTGCTGTAACCAGTCCTTCAGCTGGTGAAGGTCCATGCTGTGGTGTGACTTGGTTATAACTTCTCTGCAGCTCACTTTGGAGTTCTGGTGCTCTCTTCCCGTCCCTGTCTTGTCTTTGCTGCTTGGCCTTTACTTGCCAGGCCTTAGGAATTCCATTTATTGTGTGGGAATAGACTTTTAATCTTGCCATGTTAACCCACGTGCACTGAGCTCCATGGGAGATACAGCGACAGCCTTCAGCCTGAGCGCAGTTAGGCTGGGGCTTAGATGCAGCCCTAAACGCTGCCCTGTCATCTTGCAGGACTCGCATTGGAGCTCATCCACTCTGTTCTGTCTGAATGCATGGAACTTGCCTCCCAGCTCTTTGACAAGCCAGAGCTGTGGCAGTGCTGGGAGGCTGATTAATAAGTAGGGCTTGAAGTATTTTTCCAGGACTATTTTATGGGAATAGCTCTCAGCAATCAAGATATAAAGAGATCGTCTTGGTTGATTTCCTGATGAAATAAAATGCATCTTGTGCTCGGTGTTCTGAGGATGTAAAACTTGTTTACAGTGGGTGGAGGTTGTCTTGTATGTGCAGCTTTACTTCTACAGTGTTTAGGGACTGAATGTTAATAGAAAACCAGCTTTAAATAGTCAATGGCATAATACAAATCAGTGTCAGGGTTTGGAGGGGTGTGCATGGGACTTATATTGAAGATGCCATAAAAAAAGACATCTTAGAGGGTTATGGATTGTGTCAGCCTACTAAAATGCCCAGAATTTGGGGTAGAGACTATCTCAGTGCAGGTTAGCAGGAGATTTCTCTTTTAGTAGTCTCTTATGGAATGAGCCCTGTAGCAAACCAGCCCTTCCACTGGGATCACAGAACAGTTAGGGTTGGAAAGGACATTAAGATCATCTAGTTCCCAGGGAATTTAGTGTTGAAGAACGGTTCCCTGCTGCATTTGGGTGCTGCTAGCACCACGTGGGCTAAGGAGAGAATGTGCCATATGAGGAATATGTAAGTAAGAAGCAGTTGTTCTCTTGCCTTGGGAGTCTTTGCTAAGCACAGCTGTGAGCCCACAGGGATTTCTTAGCTGACAACCTATTTTGCAGTTGTTCTCCCGTAGCATGTGCTTACAGTTCATGAGTGATGCTGAGAACTCCCGTTTCATCTGGTGATCTCAAATACTGGAATCGTGGACTAACCTTGCCTCCAGAGTAATGTTCCCAATTTAGTGGCAAAAAATGGCATTGCAGAAAGAAACTGGCTGGTAAGAAGGTGGTGGCTGAGGTGGGAAAGGTGTTCCCATGCTCTTTAGCTTGTCCTATGGCTGCTACTGTCCTGTGCTGTAGAATGATGCTGTGTCTGTGCACAAAGGATGTTATATAGCCTGTTTATGTCTCCAAAGCAGATATTAAACAATTGTCCTGTTTTCCTAGTGAGGTTTAGATTCTTTCTTGTTCAACCCCAACTTTTCCAATGAGGAGACCAGAAATGAGACCATCTGAGGGGCTATGGGTTAAGAGCAAATAAAAAAGCAGAACACACGTGTCTGGTTTTATCCTCTGAGTATCTGAAGGATGATATGGTGCAAAGGTACCAAGTAGCACAAAAATGGAGGGTGGAATTTAGGGTTTGGGGGCACAGGACAAGATGGTCTGTGCTGGTGGCTCCTTCCAGCATGGCAAAGAAAAGTCAGTCTGGCCATGTATGGCTAGAAGGGGGCTCTCTCTGGTATCTGATGTATATGGTGTATATATATACATATGGCACCGCTTTGTAGTTAGTGAGCCTGAGCTGTTTGGCAGAGCTGAGGGGGATTTATTTACATGCAGTTTTATTTTCAGCCTTCTTCCTGTTTTGACACCTCTTGGCAATTTTCCTAAGTGCTTAAAACTGCCTGTTACTGTGAAGCAGGTTTTTAAGCAGCTCCACCTTTAAATTGGGTAACGCTTATTTACTGTTTGACTCCTGGCTCTGACAGCATTCCTTTCTCTGACGGATTTCTGCTAAATGAGTTATTTCCCACACTTGCATCTTCTTTTCCATTTCCCTCCCTTTCTGTGGGTGTCAGTCACAGCTCATGAGGTAAAGGATGCTTTTAGAAGGCAAATGTTGCTCGACACTGTGTGTGATGGAAGGGGCAGAAAGCAGAAGGTGGCTGAGGAGAACCTAGCAGCTTTCAGTGGCTGACTGGCACAGGCAGCTGAATGAGAACTCTATTTCGTTTACCCTCTTGTTTTCCAATAGGAGAGACTGCAATGATAGGCATGTGCCCAAGTAATGGTATCTCTAGGAAGAGGCTTCAGGTTGCCAATGATAAATAGCTCTAATGCAATGGGCTTCTCCATACTTGCAGTCTATACTGCTCATCCACAGGTTTGCTTGTCCCCTGCTCTATCAGTAGACTAGTTTTTATGTAAGGAAAACTGGTTGCATTGCTTGGAGTTGATTTCTCCCCAGAGTGCTATGAGGACTTAATCTTCATGCCAACCTCTTGCTTATTGTGAAATAGCTTATTTTGCACTGCCTGAACTGAATTCCTCTAATCTTAATTCAAAGATGTGTGTTACCTAGCTCAGGCAAAGGTACACACATAGCAAGTCATGTTTGTTAAATGGATGAAATAAAATGAACTGGAGTTCCCAGTGCTGTGTGAGACCTTGCCTCTAAATTGCTTCCTTCTGCCTGCGTAGTTCCAAATGCTAAGTGAAAAACACTGTATATTGACTTCTGGAGCACAGACTGTCTCATCTGAGTCCTGTCTTTGTTCTCAGCTCTTTCTGCTCCTATGAAACACTTAGAAAGTCATTGTCAGGCTCAGAAACATCTTGAGATAAGGCTGGGTCTCTCGGAGCAGCAGACAGGTGACATCCCTGTGCCTGAGAATGAAAGCTGGCTGACATGGAACTTGACCTGCTGTCCCCTTTTGGGCTGATACTGTCTGCCGGTGGCTGAGGTGTACTTAGAATTGTAACTCAAGTGATGCCTGGCTTGTGTTCTTGCCCACAATATCTTTATAGCCTAAGCACCGCTCGAGTGTTGCTTAGCAATGCGTTTCTAGAGTGTTGCATGGACCTGGCATCTTGTAAAGCTTTCTAGGCCTCCAGAAATAAAAACCTGAGCAGAAAGAAAAGCTTTAAACCAGCTCCACAAACCCCAGATTTGAGTTCTTTAAGTTTGGTGGAACAGAGCTTAACCTTCATACTTGAGGTTGGGATGTTTCCAAGCAGAGCGTGGAGAGTAGGGGTGAGGGTGATGCTCCTTTGTATGGTGATGCTGTTGCGATTGAAAGCTTGGAACTGGTGAGTGGCGACCCTGAGAACTCCCCTCTTAGACCTCCTGGTGACAAAGGGCTCTCTTTGTGGGCTGTGAGGCCGGGTCAGAGCAGCGCAGCTACTCCCTTCCTCCTGCTGAGCTGCTGCGGTGTGAGGAGCTGGTTCCATCAGTGAGCTGCCTGGTGTCGGGATGGGCAGCAGAAAACCCTCCAAGAATTGGACCTTGCCTGGATCTGGGTGAGGACAGTGCCTTCTTTCCATCGAAAGGAGTTTTGTCTCTTTAACACTGCTTTGCTGAGCAGAAAACTATTCCAAGCCAAGGAAAACAGGGCTCCTTTGGTAATTGGAAGTTTGCTTCCAAACAATCCATAACAAATGCCATAAAGTACCAATCTATTCAGAGAATTAATTGGAGACACTTAGGGGAAATTAATAATGAATGCTCAAGTGAGAGTTTCCTTTTGAGCTTTGCATCAAGAACACCAAGGCAAAGTAAACAGCAGAGGAATTAGAGTAAAGCAGACAAACTGTGTGGGGAAAATTAGGTATGCAAAGTAGGAAAGTGCATAAATCTGCATGTTATTAATAGGGGGAGAGTTCCTGAAATTATCATATGGGCTGAATATTAAGCGTAATCAACACAAAAACGAAATGGAGAGGTGCTATTTGGGGGAAGATGGTACAGCAAAAGCAACTTTGGATTAGAAACCTCTTAAACATACACCTGTTGTTTTGCCTCCTACAACCCAGGGTTTGTCATAAGGTATTTTTAGCGTAGAAACAAGCAATTCACCTTCTGGCTTATTTCTGTGCATGCTGAAAACGGCTTCTTCAGGCCATGGTATCTCTGTTGCTGGAATTTGAGGTCTGTTTTTCAGGTGTTTAAAGCACTTGGAAGGAGATGATGTGACCAGTGCATTTTACAGAGGATCTCCTCTTAGAATTAGTGATGAACAAAGGACTAGAGGATGTTTTGAAGGTTTTGGGTAAACCTGTGTCTAAATCTGGATGTGTAACACTCACCGCTTCATCCCAGGGCTTGGGTAGTACTGTCAGATGGGGGACACCTGAAGCACAGGCTATAGCCTTCCTATATGCTGCTGTCACCTTGACTGATGTCATTGGGTGTCCTGGAAACGCTGGAGAACATAGTTGGTGACACTAAAATCGGCTGAATCTTAACTGATGGCTCTTAAATGAGTTGTAAAATTGCTCTGTCAGTTGTTAGTGCAGTAAAGTCGTTTGATCTTCATCAGCCTGGCTGAGGAGTTAGCTACAAAGGCACCAGCTTAGGAGCTGTTCCTGCATTTTCTTCTCTTCTTCTTTTCTTCCTCCTTCAGGCACAAAGGTGTTTACTGAAATGCCCAAGGACTTGGATTTATTTCCAACCCATCACTTGGTGATAAACTTCCATTATTCATAAGGTAGCTTCTTCCACTCTCTTTTGCAAATAGTGTTCTTCAGGAGCATGTTATGAGCTATCCAGTAATGAAACTCTCGTGCTCAGAATTACTTGCAGCTTGCTGCTGTTAGGAAGAGTCTGTGAAATTGGTCCTACCTTAATTCTGAAGTTTGGCGAGGGTTTAGCTTTGCCCTCTGGAAATGCAACAGAGGGGTTCTGTGTTACTGCTCATAATACAGGCCATCTAAAACTGGGAGTCATACCAAGGTCTTCCGTGCATCCAGAGCCAAAAGTCTCTCCAGAGTGGCCAGAAAGTTTGGAGAGAGCTGTCTCACCAGTGCTTTTAGTGCTGGGATGCAAAGCTGTGCTGGTTCTCTGTGGCCTGGAGACATGCAATCTGCACGTATCTGAAGCATCTTGAGTCCTGTATTGTCAGCTTGGGGTGGGGGGAAGACATGGAGTGTTACCTTCAGAGCAACTGGTGTCTGAAAGGATAACATTGGCCTGTAGCTGTTGGAGCTGTAATGACTTTGAAATCATGTTCTAGTTTATATTCTATGATTTTTGAGTGTCCTTCTCCTGTGTTGCATTTGAGAGAATACCCTTGAGATGCTGCTGACCAGATCCTTGTTATGCTGTTCTTGATTAACGGCATCATCTCCTTCCCTTGATGTCAATGTATGTTTGTGTTGCACAGCTTGCCAGTCTCAGTGCTGGGGCTGGAATTGTCACAAGGAATGCAATGTAAGTAAGAAGCTATTTAAGGAGCTATAGTGCAGCAAAGCAAACGGCAAATGCCTGCTTCTGTGCTCTCTCATACTGGTATTAAATCCCCACATAGTCTGTGTTTTTTCCAATTAAGTTTGAAGAATCACTTACATTATTCTCAAGCACGGATCTAAAAACTAAACTTGCCAAATACACGGCTTGACTGAACTGTTGAAGGAAAATCTTTGGGGCTTTCTGCATTTCCCTGGAAAAATTGCTCTGGAGAAGTATTATAATGGATGAAACAGGAAATTAATGTGTGGCTGTGTTAGTGTGAAGAGATGAAATTCCTGCTGCCTCACATTTTATTATGAGCTTGAAATATGACAACATTAAGATGTTAAGGCAAATGACAACAGGATTTCTGAACAGGCTTCAGGGAGGATGGGGAATAGAGATGGGAAAGAATCCAAAAGGGACCTTTCTTATTAGCATCATTCAGTTGTGCACTTGCTCTCCCCTTTTCCAGCCCTCTCTGTCTGGTTCAGAATGGATATCCTGCCTGTTGCTCCATCTTCTCATGGGCGTCCAACAGCTGTGGGGAGGCATTCAAAGTGGTGATTATTTATGCAAGGAGAAGTCTCTAATCGGATACCTTGTTGGGCAGCAACTCCTCTTAAAAGAAACGATGGGGACTGCTAATGGAAAGAAATTACAATCCCTTTACAAATCAATCCACTTGAACCACAGCACCTCTGCTAGAATTGTTCTTCCTGGAAAGGCTTTATGTACATCCAACAGGAATGGCAGCACCAGCTGAAGTGAGTCATGTTTGCATGCTTGTGAGAGCTACCTGACATCTCTTGAGTCAAGCTTTCACTAGACCAGCCCTGCTTTGTCTCTACACACAGCACCAAATTGGCACGAGGTATGATAGTACCTATTCCTACTGAGGTTCCCAAGTGCTTCAGTGTCACTCTAAAATGTAAAACATCATGTGTGAGGACAGGGAGAGGAGACAATGTGTGCAGAAGACATGCTGGAACAAAGACAGGGCCTGGTAAGCAGCTGGCAGTGCTGTCAAGTCATCCCTCTATCAGCATAACTAGTTGCTGGTGACACCCGTGGATAAATGTCCCCCCCGAGGGACTGTGCCTCGCTAGTGGCACCTACCAGCTGGTGGTGTATAACCAAGATGGGAATCCTGACAAACCTCACCCTGTAAGTTCACAGTGAGCTGTAAAACCCCATTGCAGAGATGACTTTCATCTTCTGAGACTCACCTGAATTCCAGGCATGAAGAACAACGCAAAGGCAGAAGTTGAGCTGTCATCATGCTGGCAGCACAGCTTTAAGACACCTCTGAGGCTTTAGAGGCTGTGGACCTGGAACCTCGCTTTACAGTCTTCTGAGGGAATGAAGGAATACTGCCACAGCACAGGCTTATGGAAGAGTGGATGCATAAGAGGTAAAACGTGTTATGTACAGCCTGCTCTAAGGCTTTGTGAGATGAGTGTTGGAAGCTCAAGTGCTCTCTCCATGTGCCTTATTTTTTGACCAGAGTCAGGAAGAAAGAATAAAGTAGGACTTTCCAAGAGTGATGCTTTCCTGCAGTTCCAAGAACTGGGTCATGAGTTGAGTTTCAAGCTTGCACCTGAACATGTGATACAGTCAGAGCTGTACAGCTGCAAGCCTGGCTTTCCCAAGAAAAAAAGGCTGTTTCCACTGTGGGGGATTGTATTTCCTTACATAAAAGATGAGATCCCATGCTACTCGTCTGGGAGATAAATCCTCTCGTGGCTCTGCTTTGACACTGATTGGGTATGGCAAGGCTTAACCTTTCTGTCTTGCCTCCAAAAGTGACTCTTAAATTGTTTGCCTTGGTATTGACTTTGTGGAGGCTCAGTTACAAATGGGCTAAAGAATTTGCACAGTATCAGTGTGTGCTGCTTCTTGCCTTCAAATAGGAGCTTTTTTGCATGCTTTAGCTGGCTAACATGTCTCTTTTATTCTTGAACTAGAGATGTTGCATGTTAGTTGAGCCCTTCAGGCTCCAGCTTGCTTGAGATCTGCCCTCTGGTTTCTCTCTGCTGGGTCTGAAGTAGTTTTTAATTTAGTGTTAGAGGTGAATGAGTCTTTCTGGTTTTGTTAGAATCACGGAATTAGCCAGGTTGGAAAGGACCTTTAGGATCATTGAGTCCAGCCTTTACCCCAGCACTGCCAAAGCCACCACTAATCCATGTCAATGAGGGCCTCATCTGCACAGTTAGGGTTCTGCTTTCTGGCTGTGCCAGAGACCTGTTTACAGTGGGGAGACGCAGCATAAATATGCTGGTTGTGAGCTTCCTTCCTGCTGCAGTGTGGTCCCTTTGGCATGGGATTGCCCCTATGGAAGCAGGTGACCTATTAGCAAGTCCTGCAAGACTGTTTCAGAGTATCTCATCCGGTGTTGTGCCCAAGTCCCTTTGCTGCAATGCTGGAGTGTGTAATGCATCTGTGGGCTGCCTTGCCAGAGGTGGAACAAGGAAACAAAAAGCTTTGAATGTGTTGAGCACACTGCCTCTGTCCCCCTGTGGCCCTACAGCAGCATCTAACGTGTTTGTAGAGAGCTGAGCTGGGGCTTGTTCATTGGTGTCCCTGCTTGATCCCAATGGCTGGTGCCTGCTTGTCAGGTCAGATGGGCCATGAAAGGAGGCAGAAGTGCTGCCTTTCCTAATGAACTGTCTCAAATGAGTACCAATTACAGCATGAAACCAGCTCCACTCCTGAACCAGCCACATGCTGCTTTAGAGGCTACCACGTTACAGACTGCAATGGGGAAAGAGCCATCAGCAGGGAGCAGTTGTAGCACAGTGGCCTTACTCTTGGTCAAGAGGGGGAAGAATGAATGTAGGACCATGAAGAAATGGCATGAGTTCACATTTCCTTGCCAGGACTGGGGTTTATAAGTTCTTGAAAGAAAGCAAGCTCACCCACAGGGAGCTTTTGTTTGATACTTGAGTTGGGTGTGAGGAAGAGGAAAGCAAAGAGGTGGCAGTGTTTGAATGCCTCCTGAAAGCTCCATTTGAGGCAGGAATTTAGCTTGGGTTAAACTTCCCTAGGATGATAACTCCAGCAAGCAGCCCCAGAAGCAAGAAGAGCTACTTGTCCTGATGGGACCTCTTCACAGGAGCGTTTTCCAGGCAAGGTTGTATCAGTCACTCTTGCCCTTGCAGCGAGCTGCTAACAAATGCAGCAGGCTATATTAGACCACCAAGGAAGGGAGAACTGTGTGATGTTGGTTGGAGTCTATGTAAAATAACACTAGAAGCTCCCATAAACAACACTCCTAGCTGTTCTATGCACTGCATAAACCTTGGTGCGTGCTGCGTGGTGTCTTTCTACATGGGTGCTAAAGGGATCATAGAATCATAGAACAGCTAGGGTCGGACAGGCCCTTAAGAACATCCAGTTCCAACCCCCCTGCCATGGGCAGGGACTCCTCACACTAAACCAGGTCACCCAAGGTTTTGTCTTGGGTGTGATTCCCCTAAATACTGCCGTGTTCCTGTGCCTGAACCAGTTTGAAATGGGAAATTCTCTGGAATACCTCCCACTGCCTGGAAAATTGGGCACTTGAGACTATCTTTGAGTATTTTCCAGTATTAGTATCTTCTGTAGCTCCCTTTACTCCAGTGATCATCTGGGGGGGCGGGGACCCAACCCACAACTAAAGAATTAATACCTGCACGGGGGAAGTAATTGTAAATTCCAGGGCTGAGATTTCCTTTCCTTTGCTAACACATTCCCTCGGAAATAAGGGACTGAGTGACTGCTACCAAAGCAGAATGCAGAGCGTGTGCCTTTAGTCCTAAAGGAATTGATTGTTGGGATGTTTTGTTCTTGGATTGCTCTGTAATTTGCTAATGCTGCTCCATACACTGCGGCTGCAGCAAGGAAATATGATCCCATTCTGCCTGCTTTGGTCTCTCTTCACTGGTTACCAGTTCATTTGCAGTTGATTTGGCAGTTCTTTTAATTTAGATTTGATTCTGGGTGCTTGTATTCTCATTTCTCAGTTGCTCTATTGTTATGCAAAACCACGCATTCATCAGCAAAGGACTTTGCTCTATTCTAGCAGTGGAGAGAAGCAAAAGCCTCCTTCAGGCTGTTCCCTTGACTTCTGTGGGCTGTCTGGAGCCTTCCCTGGAGTCACCCATTCTGAGTGAGGATTTACTCCATGGTTTAGGTGTGACATTGGGGATGGGACATGCTGAAAGCACTCACCAGGGTTTGGCCTACCTGGTTGTGGCATAGGGAAGCAGAAGGAGCGGGAGTGAAACTTTGTGTTCTTGCTTGTCCTTTGTGAAGCTGATTTGCTGTGGTCTTAAGAAGTGCAGTCTTCATATGCAAGAATACATCAGCAGCCTTATTCTTCCCCTGAAGAAGGAATGCAAAGGTTAGAGTTCCCTAGGTTTCACTGCTCCATCATGCATTTCATCCTACTAAGGACAGCTTATTCTCTATTAGGTAGGATGCAGAGCTCCCTCCCGAAGTAGGACAGATTGGTTAATTCTCTTTGGGCCCCTTGCTGCTGTTCTTTCCCCAGCCGCTGTGTCCTTTTGGTTATTAATAGTTGTTCTTATTGCCTTAAAAAGAGCTGGGTTTCCATACCTGCTGTGACATTTAAAAGCGATAGCATCCTTCTTCTGAGCTTGTATTGCTCAGGCTTTGGTAGGAGTTTGAACTGTAATTTTCCTGTTCTAATGCATTTGATACTGAAATGGCTTTTGGGCTGGTGGTGCACGTCTTGGTGTTCAAAAGCACAGGCTGAAGAAGGAAATAAACCCCCCTACTTGGAAAATGACTCTCTTCTCCCTGAATGCAATTAGTTTGCTAGGGCTCTTTCTTAGCTGAGATCCCATGGCCCTAGCTCCCAGACCTGTGTTTTGCTGTTCTTGTCTCCATGTGGAATGTTGAGCTGCAGTTCAGTTTCCTGAAGGGGCTCAATTCTTGCCTTTCCAAGACTGCAATGTCAAGAGGGACTCAGAATATGAAAGCAAGCGATTGGGAACATGAGTCACCATGGCAGCCCAGCCAGGCAGCACTAGTGCTTTGCAAACGGGCACTAGGAGGGGGAACACTTCCCACTTGGTCAAGCATCAGTCCTTTTAACACATCATCTACTTCAGATTTTACAGGAACCTGTGGCAAAGCCAGTGCAGTACCAATACAGGTACTTTTTTAGTAACAAGTACTTGTAAACCACCTGAAAATCAGCTTATCCTTCTGTTTGGCATCTTATGCTGCCTTGGCCTTTTGGCTTCTGTTTCCTTAAATACCAGTAGCTATTTCCAGTGCCTTTAAAGGAAGGGGGAGATTTAGTGGACCATAGCCTGGAAGTCCAGAAATCCATCTTCTTGATGCACTGTGGATACTCCATATGATTTCAGACAAGCCCATTTAATTCCCTGTGTCAGTGCCCAGCATGGAAAAGGAGGATAATAGTGGCTTGCCTAAACCTGTAAACCCTGTACCATGCTAGCTATCAAAAGGTTTTCTTAATGTTTTCAGCTCTTAATCTCTTCAAAGATAAGATTGACAGTGCATCCATTCCTGATTTCTCTTGAAATCAGCCATCATTTATTGCTCCAAAGTATAAGAAGTCTGCCTCTTTCTAGCCTGTCAGCAGCCCCTTGGACAGGAGCACTCTGTCCAGCCTGTGTGTGTCTAACTTGTCAGTCTGAGTGATCAAAGACTACTTTTGAACTTGAGGAGGGAAGGTAAGGCTTGGTTTATGTTTTCCTGAGTCAGCAGCAATAGCATTCCGGACCACTGAGTCTTCCCTAGCTTTCATACCATGCTGTCAATCAAGTCTTCACTTTAGAAAGACCAAAACCTATATGCCAGGCTTTACAGAATGAGCTAGCCCTGAGTCTATGGAGTTCTTTGAAACACAGCGGACTTTGAATTGGATCCAACTTCATCATAATAACTTGAAATGAGGCCAGACTCAGTGTTGGATGGCTCAGGATGGGACTCTTTAATGCTGCTTTGGGCTCGCAGTGCCCAAACCTAAAAACTTGGTGACGAGTATCTTCCAGATCTCAACTTCATACCCCAAACCAGAACTGTTTATCCAAGAAATGTGGGATGTCAAAACTGGTCAGAATGGGAAGTTCTGGACATAAGCAGCTATTTAGGATCCAGATAGGAATCCTTGCTGACGTATTCTGCTAGTGTTCCACATTTCTGTCTGCTTCACGTGGCTCAAAATGGCAAGATTAAAGCAGTAACTTGCTAGATGATCAAACCCTGCTTCACGATTCAAATGACTCAGTAATGGTCAAGGTCCCACTAATGAATTACTCTGCTCTTGTTCAAGCCAACAAAAGAGAGCACAGAAGACTTCTGGACAAGCAGAAAGGAATACTTGAAGAGGGCAGCCTAAAGAGCCAAGCTTGACATGGATCCTGTACCTTGGGCACCACTCACATGCCTGTGAGGCGAGGTTGTGATGTCCTGCTATCCCAGAACAGACAGCCTAGAGTAAAAGCTAATGGGAAACTTGGGATTTAGCCTTTTACCAGCAGATGTGAAGCCAGATGTGTAAAGATTTAGTCACTATTGCTGTGGGCTACTTCAGTACTAGTGACCATTTGCTTAGCAGCAACGTCTCAGTGCTGCTCCCTGAGCTCGTGAAGCCCTATCCTAAAGAGAACATGTGCATGTCACTTGTATCCTGCCTTGTCACCACTGTCAGTGCTGTGTAGATGGCCAAATGTGACGCTTGGAGCTGGGGAAAAGGAAAGGGACAGACGTTCTGTGCTTTCCCTGCCTTGGAGGCAGCACCAGTTTGGAGGTCAGTGCTGTGCAATGTTGCTGCTCAGTTCAGTTCAGCTGTTGGCTGCTGTGCAGCTAAATGCATCACAAAGGGGAAACTAGGGTCCAAGCCAAACTGGCTTCTCAGAACAAAAGCCCCAGCAGTTGGTGGTATCACAAAGCAATTTTGGCTGCGGTCTGGCTGCAGAGAGCCTTTAAAATCAATGCTAAACTATTTGTCAGTAGAAAGACTCTAAGATAGGAATGGTACGTCCCTTACATCAGGGGCTGGGGGGGTTAGTCTGGAGAAGGAAAAACGATGAGTGAAAAGCATCTTCTGGTAGAAAATGGTGTGAGTGACTGTGGCTTTTAAAGGAAACCTGAGCACAAAAACCTAAATACAAAATGCTGTGCTTCTGAAGTGGAAACCAGAATGGGTAAAAAGCCAGAGAAAACACAGAGGTTGGGTTCAGGCCTTTTTCTCCCTACCAAATGTCCTTTGTTCAGTGGAATTTCACTATTATTTCTTCCTTGAAGTTCCAGTAAGGGAATCTAGCATGGGAGTTGGTATTAGCCTTTCCTCAGCAAGCTGGATGATGTGGAATGGGTCCAGCTATTAGAGGCACTGACACATCTTCCTAGAGGAGACTTGCTGCTGCGGTGGTGGCTGCAGGACTGGCACACTTGGAAGTCTTTCAGGGCTCATCCCCAAACAGGAAATTCCAGGTGCCATCCATCAGGTTTGGGGTTATTTTGACTGAAAGTGTCCCAGTGAAAAGCCCTTTTTAATAAACAATGGTCCAAATTCTGCTGTTCTTGCTCGTGATGAAGAACAGAGCAGTAAAAGTAGATTATTGGCCCAGAATTGAGTTTCCAGGTGTTAAAGAATATGCCCAGGTCCATTGCCATGGGTGAAGAACAGTTCCAAGAGCTCCTGAAGCGTAGGAAAGGAATTCATTGCTACCTTCAGGTGTCATGGCCGAGCACTGGGGGTCTCTGCAGGATGTCCTAGAGGGGAGATGTGAGCCCTGTGAAATCTGTGCTCAAGTGGGGGCCTCCTCCCCTCATCACACCAAACCTCCTTGTGTTTTCCACTAGTGCCAGCTGAGCAGGCACGGAAGAGCTGCTGGTGGCTGGAAGAAGCAAGGATCAGAGCCTCAGCAGTCTCCTGAGGGAAGTGGTGAGACAGGAATGGCAGCGATAGGGAGAGGCTAAATGGAGATAAATGAGGAGTTGAGACAAAATAGACAAAACCAGAAGAGTGTGAGGGGAAACGCAGGGGTTTGAATTAGACCGCAGTAACAAGGCAGCTAATCTAAGCTGGGGATCAAACACTGTCACAGTGCTGAAAGGTACAAAACCAACCACAAGTCCTCTCCAAGAACCAAAGCCTGCTTTGTAAGCAAAGTGAATTGCTGTGAAAAGCTGTGCTTGGGTTTGGTTTTATGGCAAATGCAGCTCAAAAGGGAAGGAACTGGGGAGAATCAGGCACTGAGTTTGCATTTTACATCGAACATGCAATGATAAAGAATGAAACCAGAAAGCCTTTGCAATGAAACGTTTTCTTTCTAACAGTCAGTGAGCCGACAGTTGTTCCTTCATGCTCTATGCTCATCTGTCCCTGTTGTTTGAGGAGCTCCCCTCCTGCTCCAGTCCCCAGGAACCAGTGAGATATGCCGTGCCAGGAGATGCTCAGAGGCTTGTTTGACACAGCTGCTATGGCAGTGCTGATAACAGGGCAGCTCTGCTTTAGTGGAGCCCTCTCAGACAAATGGCCCAGGAAGGGGGGAGAGTTGCAGCAGAATTAATTGCTACCTGGCACACAATTTCATGCTAGGCTAAACAGGGATTAGAAACTTCCAGGGGCTGGTTCACAACCCAGGCTTTGGGTTTAGATGGGGGGGGCGGTGAGAGAAAAATAGCAGGAAGCTCTCTCAAGATGTGGCTACAAACCTCTCCTATAAAGAAGATGTAGCTTGGGGTGGTCTGAACCGAGCAAAACTCCCGTGGGACAGTTTGCTACTGATAATCAATGAAGCACTTGGTTTCCTGCTGTGGTTTCCTGGGGATGTATGCAACTTGGGCATGGAGAGGGATAACAGACTAGCAGGAGAGGGAATGAATGTTAGGATATCTTAGTACCTTACAGATAAGGATGCAACATGGGGTCCAAAGCTGCACACAAACATTGAAAACAAAGGAATCTGCTTGGTCTCTGAAGGGCCGTGCAGTGTTTTAGCCTGTGACTGAATGTTTCTGCTTTGCATGATGCACTTTGGCATTTAAGCAGCACACAAAGGAAAGAGTCTTTCGAATGCAGCACTTCTGTGGATTAAATGTTCACGGATAGTGTCCTCTCTAGTGCTATCCTGATGCTTGCTGCATGGAAATAGCTGTTTTAAAGGGGTTAATAGGGTAGTATGCATTTGATATTCAGGTACTCCAGTGGAACAGCAGATGGAACTGGGTACTTGCAGAGATGCTCATGTCGAATAGGAGGTCCTGAAGTCAGGGAGTTCTGGGACTCGGAATTCAGGTCCTGCTGTGCTGTGTGTTCTTTAAGCAAAGCACTAAAAGGAAGATCTGTAGAAGCTTTTAGTGTTGCAGCTGCAGCACTGCCACTCCTGGAAGGTAACTGGTCATGGAACGGAGCAGAAGCCACTCGACCCCAGATGGCTTTTGCCTCCAATTGAAGGCAAAGCCTTAAATCTGGGTTAAACCGTGTCAAAATACCCCAGCATGCTGTAAATGCTTGAATGGATAAGTGTGTACCTTGGTTAGCACATGAGAGCACCCCAAAAATGCTCTTCCCTTGGTGCTGACATCGTGTGCCTTAAGGTTGGTCCAGCTGTTCAGACTCCGTTCTTTCAAGTGGTTGAATTCAGACCTCTTTTCATTCCAATAGCTTCTGTTCGCTTTTGCCATTGACTTTCTAAATGTCACCCCTGTTTCCAGGGGGAATACAGCACACTCTCCAGGGCTACATCCAGTCTGGTTACAGGGAACTGAAGAGATGAAGCTTCTTCACTTGCCTTAGAGCTCTGAAGTTATTGTTAAATAGCCCGCTCCTTTGAACAAAGGCTATGCTGTACGTAACAACCTTTCTTCTGTGCTGTTCAGTCATTGCCATGCAGGAAGTGGCACTAAAAAATACATTTAAGTGATTTTTTTTTTTCATGCTTGCTAAACTGTCTGATGCTTACAGGAAGCAAAAGCAAGGCAAAGCAGCTATCCAGGGCTTTAAGCTTAGAAATGAGAAATAATGGGTTTGGGCACACTATGGAGGATAAGTCAGTAGTGTCTATTTAACACTTCTCTTCCAGGAGATCAATTCTAGCTGCTACAAGGCACCTCTTGAACTCAGATTGCTCTTGTACAATGCAAAGCTTCCAGGGATAAACAAACAGCCAGGTATCTGTGTCCATAACTGCAACATGAGTCCCAGCCACAGACTGAGAAGCCCCTGCAACCAGGATCCTGTGGTGGTCCACAGCAGCTGAAGGAGGCCAAAAGCAGGTTTTCCTGTCAGGGATTTGGCTTTAATAAATGTCCTTTTGTCCTGATCTCAGGGAAGTGGTACAATAGCTCAGGGGTGCAGAAAGAAACTAATGGGCAGCATCAGTTGCCCAAGGTCATCCCCTTTCCTTGGTGAGGTGCTAGCATACTGCTCTGCTGTAAGAGCCTGAGCTGCCCATTGAGCTAACTGTGCCTTAAGCTGTTAATCCACCCCTGTCCTGGGTGGCCAGGCTCTGCTCTTGACTCTGGTAGGGTATATAAATTACACAGCCCTTAGAATTGTTGCAGCTTATGGTAAGGAAACCATAGGTGGGAGGGGAATGATGGTGCAGCGACCACCTCTGACACATCCTGTGCTGCCTGAAGAGCTGCAGTCTGCTTTCAGCTGCTCAGACACTGGGTGCATATGTAACGGTTTTGACTCAAAATGAAATTCCTGATGTGATGTGGCTGGCCTGAAGTTCCTCCTCCTGGATGGACATGTTTGTTTCATCTGTCCTGGCAAAGCCAGTCCTTGCTTTAATCTGAGGATTCCATCAGAAGCTTCTAATTCATGATGAAGAGATGGAGAAATCTCATGAGTTACATGAGGTCCCTCCATGAAGCACTGGCAGCTTTTGATAGCTTACCAGCCTGATGGTTTGGAAGGCTTTGGTCTGTCTTGTCCACGTTCCTTTTCAATCACTCCATATTCTGTTCCTGGCACTCACTTCAATCTTTTTTCCTTTCAGCTGCTTAGTTTGGCCTTGGAGACTTCTGACATGGTCCAGTTCCCACAGCAAGCACCTTTTACAAGGTCTTGGCAGGGTGTAAAAGAGAGTTACTCCTGCTGCTTCTGGGTGACAGAATTGATCCTGGTTTCAAGATGATGTAGTAGGCTTTTAGCTTTTCTGTCCTCTGGAACAAGAGCCTTGCTTTTATGAAGGGGGAGCTGCCAAACTCTTTTCAGTGTTTAAATCTCTGATCATGAGGCTGTGCCTTTTGTCTTGGTGCCTTCTGCAGGCTGAGCTATGTTTGTATTAAGAATCTAGATAACACAATAATGGGAGTGGTGGGGTCACAAATAAACCAGCAAATTTAAGTCAGCTCCTGCTGCTTGTCTGCTGTAGCAGCAATCTTGTTTGCCAATAAAATGCAGGATGGAGGCTCTCAAAAGAAGATCTGGTGCTGTTGGGAGCCTTAACTTGTGATCCCTTCTGGACTATGGCCACTTGATGCATATACAGAAGTGGAACGCTGGGGTTATCTGGACTCTTGTGTTTTGCTTTGTGTTATTAAATCACAGTTACCTCTTCCTAGTACCATTCACAGCCCTTCAAACTCACACATGCAGAAAGAAGGGGGGAGAAATAACCCCCCCAGCTACCATATTCAACTGACACTAGTGTTTGAGTTCTACCTCTATGCCAGTGATTTCTCGGCTGCTCCTATGAAGTGACCACATTTTCCCAATATAGGGAGCAGTGTCGTTTTCTCCTGTCTGCTGTATTGAAAAGGGGAATAGATGTGCATAATACATGCCCACTGTCAAGGACGGTGTTTCCAGATGTGTTCAACATGCAACACGCTAATCAGGCTACGCTATAATAGAAGAGTCAATATTGAGGTAACATTGCTTCTCTGCAACTGAGATACTCCTTCGCCACAGTGTAGAAGCTTGTACAGATGCAACAGATCTATGTTTGCTTACATTCGAGCTATGATTCTGCTGCTACAGTTTTCTGTATGAACTCCCCAGAGAGTTTTTAGGGGCTCCTGTTGTTTAAAAGCCAAGCCAAAATGCTCCCCCCCACTTCATGCTTTATTCAAAGCTAGCAAAGGCTTCAGCTATAGGGAGTTATCCTTTGTTTTCTTCCTGCCAGTGAGAAATGAAGCTCCACTGCTGTGCTAGGCACGCAAACTGAGCAGGTTCTCCTAGGATAAGCAGGCACCACTTCACTAGCATTAAGCGTTTGTTATCCCAGCCTGATAGCGGGGGAGATGGAATTCATCCCTCTGCCTGGGACTCCTGATACGTGTTAGTTGAATCAGTTCAGACCTTTCCTGATCTTCCAGCTTCTGACACGTTGATCAGCACTGCTTGTTGTGTTTCGCTCTCTGATCCTGTATCAAGCTCTGGGCACTGTTACCTTGCTTGTTAGCAGGCACTGCCTGGGTGAGATACAGAAAAGCACTGGGGCCCTCGCTGAGGGACCACACAACCAACCACACTTGACCACACAGTCTGAACAGGGTCATTTAGATGCCTTATAGTGAGACTTTAGCAGCCCTGTGTTGTTTTTCCAAACTGTTTTCTATGTTGCTGGTCTTATTCCAGCCTGAGATTGTCCTGGCAATAACAGAGCTGGAACCAGCCCTGTTTGTCATACTCTATACTCAAAGATGCTTCCCTTGGTCTCTTTGGCAGATGCTCTGCACATTTGTCCTGCTTCCTCTAGGTAGTTCCAGCATCAGCTTGGTTTGGTAGCTGAGCACTGGGTTCATTTTCTGAAGGGTTTCCAATCCAGTCATGCTGCTGGAGCAAGAGGCAGTAGCTCTAAGTCACTAACAGCCTTTAGGTGTTTGTCTGTTGATTTACTTTCTGGCAATGCACCAAACACATTTGTTAATCCACCTTCTCTCTGTGTTTCCCAGCACTGGAACCCTCACCGTTAGCTGTTGGGTGTGATTTCAGATGTGTCTTTGGACAACACATCTCTGGGTGATGTCCATCAGGAACTGGAAGACACCAGGAGTTATCATTGCTGCTGGGTGCAGCTGAAAGCAAAGGGTTGTGGGCAGCAGAGGTCAAAGGGACTTAGTCTTTCCTGTCCCCTTCTCACTAAGGACAATACACAGAAATAAGGGGTTTTCAGCAGTGTCTCACTAGAGTGTAATTGCCACTAACTGCACTGTAATTAGGTAATCACTGTAACAAACACAGCCTGAGGCAGGGTGCACCAACGCAAATGCAGCCTGTGGTGATGTGGGCTTTATGGCATTCTGGAAGCGTTGTCTGCCCTGTGACAACATCCAAGGCCAGCCCTGGGCTGTGTTTTGTACATACACGTTTACAGAGACAGCCAAGACGTGTGGGGAGAGCACGGCAAGACAAGGATCAGTCTGTTCTTGCCTTGTTGCTTTGGCTTATCCCATGATGCAAACATCTGCTAATCAGGTAGTTGGACAGATGCCCTGACCCGGTGTACAGCAGTAGGAAAGTGTCTGGGAGGGGTGGCTCAGTGCTGTGTGTGTGGCACCCTGACTGTGATGGTGTTTGCATGTATTGATCATGCCACTGAACTCGGTTAAACCTCGTGTTTTCTGCCATCAGTGCTCAAGTTGCTCCAGGGCTGTATGGCAGGTTCCTGATTCTATACAAGAACCAAGAGCTTGTTTGATTCAAAGTCACAGATTTCTTTCCTTTTGCATTGAAGAGAAACCTCTATAAGCTGTTGGTGCTATTAGGACTTATATCTATACAAATAAACAGCAGAACTGCTCCCAGTGTGTTTTCTACCTCCTGCCTCTCCCCTAGTTTTGAGCTTTCTGTGCCTCCTTTTCCCCCTTCCTCTGGCAAGGCTTGCTGGGGCTGAAATATGTGCAATTTGGAGTCTTTCTCTATTTCGAAAACTGCTGCTTTATCAGCCTTGATGGCTGAGGAAATGGTACCCAACACCTACATGGAAATGGTGACTGATTTCAGGGTGACTGCTTGCGGTTTTCTGCAAGGTTCCAGCTTGTTCCATCCCTCCTGGTGCATTCACCTGCCCTGAGGTGGGTAGTGCTGCTGCTTGCACATGCAGGAGTTTATCGCTGTTGGCTGTGAGCTGAGCAGAAGGGATTTTGGGGGTTCAAATGAAGAAGAATGGTACTTTCCTCCTCTCTGAAGGACTACAGAGAGCTGTAGTCCTACAGCTCCTGCAGAGCTGGCTGGTTGCTTTGGACTGACCAAACAGATGAAGAAAAATATGAGCTTTTCAAACAGGGGCAGGTCTGCTTGAAGCAATAGTCAGGTTATTGGCGGAGGGAAGATGAGTGTATCTCTTCTGGAAGCTGAGCTGGTTTGTATCCCAGAGGAATATGCTGATACTTGGTAGGCCTCCAATGCCTGCAACTGAGAAGAGGACATGCCTATTGATTTTCCTTGCTGGTGTCTCCGTGTTCCTGTGCATTGCATCCAGCAGCCCAGATTTAGAATTCAATCTGTGTCTGTTTGTTTCTTGACAGAAGAGGATGAAATAACAGCCAGGCTCTGTTTGCTTTATAGCCAGGAGTAGAGAGCTGTGTCTTACCATCAGCATAAACTGTGCAGGGGTTTGTGATGTTTCAGATGAGTGATGCTGCTACTCTGTGGAAGTAAATCGCAGTGCTCTGGAGTGAGCCCCAGGTTCTTCTGTAGCAGTGCACTTGGAAAGAAGCACATCAGAGGCACATCTTTCTCACAGCACTAGGAGTGGCAGACACAGAGTTGTTCATTCAAGCTTGGTGCAGAATCCAGGGATGTCAGAACCTGTTTTGAGAGGTGGGGAGTTCACAATCTATACTGGAGGGGGTGAGTGACGTCCAGCAAGTCACTGACCCTCAGAGGTCCAGCTTGGCTGAGCAGAGGAAGGACCATCTCTTAGCACAAGGTCGGTATGGGACTGCAGTGAAACAGCAGATCCTTCTTTGCCTTGCTCTAGTGCATGCCACAGGAGTGAATTGGACCTGGGAGTTATCTCTACATAAATCTGAGGATTCTATAGTGAATTAGGGAACTGGAAACAAGGCAAAGTGAATGGAACCATTTGTCTTCTCGCTGCTGCCTTCTATTGCATCTTCCATCTTTCCTGAGCTTGCTGAAGTACATGGAACAAGCAGGTCAACAGGGGAAGAGAATGAGAAGTGCTTGGCCTGGCGCCTGCATTTACACTGTGTTGGTGAGCTTTGAATTGGCAGTTCTTCTCTGCAATAGAAGAGAATTGCAGAGCTTTCCAGGAATTGTTTGTAGAATAGGGAAAATACCCAAGACACACCTGAGTTCTAGTGGAGGAATTCGATGAAGGGCAGCGTAAATGCAGCAGATGGTGCTTGGCTAGGGAGGAAGGCAGTCATGGGGCCTCCTTGTCCATGTTCAGCCATGGTGGTTTGAGTTCTCCCTGCGGCTGGAGATGCTCTGACATAACCTCCCATCAGGGGACTTGGGCAATTCAAGGATAATGTGGCCCTTATGTTCTGGTCCCAACTGGGAAGATTGAAGCCATGGCGTTCCATGTGTGCATAGGGGACTGCCCTTCCCACCAGGAGCTTTGTGTTCCCTGACCTCTGTAGATGTCCTCAGCTCCCTTCCGGAAGGCTTGCAGAGGTGAGCAGACCCCTCATAGCTGTACAGGTTTCTTTAGGAGGTGGTATGGAGAAAGAAGGATCTGTTTGGTTTCCAGACCCCAGTAATTTCATGAGAGCCAGCAACCAGCCTTGGACTGGCTCCTGGACTGGAATTATATCAGGAATCAGAATATTTCCAAAGCCCTCATCGGTCTCTGGCTTCCAGGAAGTTATAGGAAATACGGAACAAAGAGAGCGTATTGTAACTTACAGAGAAACAATCTTCATTGGAGCAGGTACTGACTGAACTTCACATTTTCCATGTTATTCCTAAAAGCATTTTGCCTTGCGCCTCGTCAAAGAGCTGTCCAGGAAGAGCAAAATTGACCTAGTGAGTAGGGGACATTACCAGGGAGAATCCTGGGGGCATTTCACCTGAATGGTGAAGAAAAAGAAGATACGTGGGACCCTACGGGGTCCTTTTCATGGGGTCATCTTGTTGGGCAGCCGGACAGGTGTGCAAGATGAGGGCAAGTATATTCCAAGCTCCCTGCCTGGCAGGTGTTTAGGAGGTATGGATTCATTATCTCCTGTTGAAATGGGTTTCCTCACTTTTAGCATCAGCAGTGCTGCAGGGGAGCTCCCATGGGATGAGCTCTGGGGCCATCTCTTCTTTCCGCAGCTCGGTGTTGGTTTCACTTCAGGCTGGATTGGCAATGATTACCTGGGAGGGGTTCGGTTACACTGAGCTTCAACAAAAGCACCACCAGATGCTCAGGGAATGTTTTAAACGTAAGCTCTAAGCCTGGTGTTGTTTGGAGGACTCTTTCCCAGTCCCCATGGCTAATGCTTGGAGGTGGCTGACGGTCTGCTGTAGCCTTGGAATCTTGCTGAGAGGTGAGTGGATAACTTTCTCATACAGGCAGACTTCTGGTTTAGTCTGGTTTGGTTTTACTTTGGTTTTAGTGGTGCTGATATGGTTACCTCCAGAAAGCTATAAGCTAACAGAGATGGTGGTTGTGTATATAAATATATATGTACACATGTATATATGTGGCTTATTCTGGTCATAAAGAGATGAATGTAGCTGCCATTCTTCCAGTCTTTTCTAGGAATTTATTCAGGGAGAAGGCAGGAGAAGGTGGGGCATCTATTCACCATGAGGTTTTAATGGTCTGAAGAGAGAAAAAAGCCTGAGCATGTCAGTGTTTTCAACATAGAAAGTATGGAGAGCAAAAAGGGCAATAGTAACTCAGGGTTTGTTCTGTTCTTTAAGTTCAGGTTTCAGCATCTTTGTATTCATCACCTTTCTCTTCTGGAACATGAAGTCAAGAGACATCCTCAAGAGGGCTGGGTGAAATGGTGGAGTGCTGTGTCCCATTCATAACCACCATTCTTCTATAAAGGCAAAGCAATGTTCTTAACAGTAAAAGTCATTGCTCTAGTACTACTAGTGCCATTGACACTGATGACAAAATAGTGCAGATACTACATTATGGTGTGATAATAACTGGGCATTAACTTAGAGTCATGAATTTGTACCTTCATTTATTTCTTCTGCTTTCTTCTTAGGGGCCTTTTCCCTCTCCCCAGGCTGTAGCACAGACTGCCAGACCCACTGCCTCATAGCCTGCAGGCAGGGATATTACTACACAGCTGGCAACTGCTTGGAATGTCCAACAGGTTTCTAGTAAGTCTCCATCTTTCCTTCCCTCCTGCTCGGCACTGCAGGAAGGGAGTTGAACACTGGGGACATCATTTTTACTCAGAATATCCTGAGAGCAGTCTTACAATGCAGATCAGGAGGTGGGGCACAAAGCGAGGTGCCCGGTCCCTTATAGGTGATGGGGAATCCACTGTCTTTGACTTAAACTGCCATCCAGGGCTTTCTACAGCATCCGGAGCAACCCTCGAAGTCAATGGGAGTGGGGAATGTACAAAACCAGTTTCCCTTTGCTATTGCTTAGGGCAGATCTTGTGCCCTGTGTGTGTTTAGGAGGGGCAGGGATGTTGTTTGGAGTCAGGTTTCCAACTTCTTTATTTCTGATCCAGTTGCCCTGGGGGTCAAGCAGCTCCAAGGAAATGCCCACTGGGAACAGCCAATGTACTTACGGCTCAAACAGATATCACTGCCTGCCAGGTGAGCTGGGGGACAGGGGGAAAGAGCAAGCAGTAAGTAGTGCTTTCTGCCTCTATTCCCACCTATTCTGAACCGTCAGGCTTCTTCCCAGATTTTACAGTCTGCTTTGACATTGTTCGGGATATTCCTGCACTGTTTGGCTCTGATTTGGCTCAGAGAAAGCGGCTTGCTCTGATCATGCAAAGAATGCGTCCCCGTGGATCTGATGCTCCTTGTGATCCTACTGCAGGTTTGTCCCCGTGGCTACCTCAGCCTTGAGAGTGGAGCTGGGTGCCGTGCGTGTCCAGAGGGATATTCCTGCCATCCCCAAAGCGGTGTGCAGAGGAGCTGTGCTCCTGGTCAGTACTCACCAGAGGGAGACTTGGAGTGCCAGGAATGTCCAGAGACTTACATCTGCCCGGATGGACAGAGCAGACAGGTACAGAATGAGTGTGTTGTTCTCCAATGGTAAACTTGGGGTAGGCAGAAGTGAGTCGTCAGGACGAGTCAGGCTTCCCTGCTTTCATAGTAGGATATAACCTTTCTTCCTCAAGGAAAAGCATTCAGTACACTTCAGTGGTGTACAGTAGACCTAAGGCCTTCTACAAGTAGCCTTTATTAATAGAAATAAACGTTTCCCATCTAAATTGTGAGGCTGTTAGTGCTCAGATTATCTGCCACCGCTAAAACCCTCAGCTGAGGGCTCAAAAAGCCTGGAGCTTGAAGTACTCTTTTTACTTCCCTGGTGGTGGGAAGGGAAAAGGCAGACAAGGAGGAAGCAGGAGACAGAATGAAGCGCTTTCAGATAGAATGAAGGGCTTTTTCCTGCCTCAGGCCTCCCTGGGACACAGCTTTGAGCAGCAATGGCCATTTGGACCTTGTGGTGGGATCAATTCTTGTTTCTTCCCTTTAGCATTGCGGGGCTGGTGAGCAGCCGAATCCAAGCCGCACTCAGTGTATAACCTCCGCTCCCGGCCCTTTCCCAAGGGAAGACTCTCTGCTGTGCCAGCCCTGCCCAGCAGGTAGGTACATCTCACCGTGTCCTCTATAGGCATTAGACCCTAAGGAGACTGCCATGGCACTTTGCTCTGGTAAAGCTTAGCTGGCAGTTTGGGAACAGAGGTTGGTTCCTTGTGGGACAGCAGCACTGGAGGTTAAAACCAGCAGATGCCATCAAGAAGGGTTCCTGAAAAGCAAGTTCCTCAAGTGCTGCTGAGCCATGAGGAAAGCTTTGGCTTCCCCTTCCCTCCCAGAAAGCTCTCCCTCTCTGTGGGTTTTAACTGATCATCTGTGAAATTGATTCACACACAGTTATGTCTTTCTCCACTTCAGGGGCTGGTTTCACAGGCTATCACTAATACCCATTTATAGTGGGTGCTGTAGCATTCAGAATCAAATAAGGCCACGCTGTGGTTTTTTACCTAATTCCTCTCTCTGCTTGACACTCTCAAAGACATGCAGATAGGCCCATGTTTAGGTGGTTGCAGTGTGTTGTCACTGGTGGGGGTACAAATTCCTCACTGAGATGCTGGTGCAAAATTAGGCAGCAGGGGAACAGAATAGGAGGGACTGGGCAGAGGATGTCATTTCACGTGATTCCTTAGCCAGAAGGAAATGATGGAGTAACTGTGAAAGCACCTTAACTTACAGTCTGTGAGCGTTTGTTTGGGGATAATCCCAACACAAAACCCCAAAGCTTTGTGTTTGTCCAGGCTGGGAGCGTGCAGCTCTTCAGTGACATTGGAGGTTAAGCTGTCCTGGTACTGAAGGGCTGCTTGGCTTAGTTTCCCCATAAAAAGAGAGCTTTCTGCAGCATTAAAACCCCTTATGCATCCAGGAGAATGAGTATAAGCCTAGAGAGGATTTGGTAGCCCAATATTAGCTTCCTGTTGGGCTTGTCTCCTGTGATACAGTGCAGTGCTTTGGTGTCCCTCCAAGGTCCTCAGCATCAGTTCAGCTCCATTCTTCACCACAGTCCTTGGTAAGAGGGAAAGTTGGGTGCTGCAGTAGCAGGAATATCATTGAGAGTTCCCTCCACCCACCTTCAGACTTCATTTCCAAGCACACTGGCCTTACAGGGAGAGCATGGGGTAGCTCTTACTACAGAGATGCAGTTGTGATCTGCAGTCCTATCATGCTTTTCCTTCTCCTGTAAGCCCTACACAGCTCCAGGTGCCTCCTGCAGAGTCACTCAACTCAGTAACTTAATTCTTGTGTCTGTAATTAGAATCCCTCTTATTAAATAATGAAGAGTTCCTGTGCTCTGGGTACCTTACGTGTTGTGCAGTAGAAGGAGAAATGGCGAAGCTAAAGAGATCATGCTAGAGCAAGACCTCAGGAGTTTAGATTTAGTTATAATAGAGAGACGAGAGGACAGAACAGAGGATTTCTCTACCTGCCATGCACAGGATCAGCCAAAGGCTGCAGTCAGGTTTCACCTCCAGTCTATCAACCACAAGACCTGAGAGAGCAAGTGCGAATCTCCTGATGCTCAACACGTTCAATATATGCCAAGGATCCCAAGGTGAAATTCAGTGTTAAATGAGTACCTCTTGTGTCCTTCAATTAGAATAAGTCATCCAGCCCAATTGCAAAGCCCCTACATGGTAAGGAGTTTGACTACCACCACAAGCAGGAGAGGCCTGAGGATTCCCAGTGGGATATTTCATGGTTTGCCTGAGTTTAATTCCATATAATCTGTGTACTCAACATCGTGTGCATGGGAATAATGTGTCATTGCTATTCTAATACATAGCAACACATCTGCACTTAGCAGTGGCACTTCATGCCAGAGGTAAATCCTTCTTTTCACTCTTCAAATATCCATCTGGAATTTAGAAACTAGTTGATACTCAGGGTTTACAAAGCATTACTTGGAAAGAACAATTCATTGTAACTGGATATGAGCATTTCATCACTAGATGTGCAACTGGCAGGAGGATCTCAAGGGAAAGAGGAATGTGGTCCTTAGAGCAGGAACACTTCAGCTCATCTTTCCATTTTGGAGAGAGCAGAAGAATTGGAATAGGAAGAGAAGAATTAACTCTGATGATGCCAACTAATAAAACTAACTGGGATATTTAGCTGGAAATGTCACTGTATGTTTTGAATTGGATTTGAATCACCAGCTCAGGTTTTACCTAAGGAAGAAACACTTTTGGATGGGAAATGGATGAGAATTTACCAAATCTTGTCAGAATTTCCAGACTCAAAGATTTGGGCTATCTCTAATGTGCTGCTTCTCCCTGAAGTGACCTGCTGGTTTCTTCCACTGATTATGCCCATGCATCTCTGCTTCTATTGCAGAACCAAGCCTTCAGGGTGCAACGTTCAGACACCATGGTATGATTTAGCCGTGGATACTTGAGCTTTCCCTTTATCCCCTGCAACACAGACATGCATCAGCGTGCAAGAAACCCAGCAGCGCTCTGCTCTGACTTACAATGTCATTGCTAAACCACAGGTTGTTTTCTTCTTCTCTGTAGGTCACTTCTGTCCTGATGGCCTTGCAGTCCCTCCATGCCCAGCAGGGAGTTTCAAGCCCAAAGAGGAGCTTCACCCCCCCAGCAGCAGCAGCTCCTCATGCTTGCCAGGTCTGTGTCATAAAAGATCTTCATTTTGGGCACTGGGGTTATAATTCTCACTGTAAATCACGCTGTTAAAGCACATTCTTGTGAAGGGTCTGCAGCTACAGTACGTGTTTACTAGGCTCTGGCTCAGGCAGTCCTAGAGCTCTGCATGAAAGGACCACCTATGGAACTGCCTATGAATCACCAGATTTGTGGTGAAGCATTTGGGGATTACAAAGCTGTTACATCTAGAAGTTACTATCCCCTTATTTCACTTCACTTACATCACTTATGGACTTGGACCCTGATACTTAGATCTCTGCCCTATGCAGACACTTGAAAGAAGTTGCCATGGCAGGGAAAAGTGATGCTTGTACTTAGAGCAGAAGGAAAGAAAACCAAGGAGCAACCTGACACAGTGTGCTAAAGGCATCCAGCAGGTCAGCTGTGAAGCCAAAGTCAGCAGCTGCCTGTTGCTAAAGCTTATTCAACTGTGTCAGCTTTGCATGAGTCACCTTTTTTAGCACAATTCTTGTAGCAAAGGGAAATAAGGTTACAGATTAGGCAAAACTTCATTGTATCAATCAAAAAACAATGGAATTGAAGCCTTCGGAAGCGGTAGAAGCCCTGCCCTTAAGAGTGCCACTTTCTTATAGTGCCAAGTAGATGAAGCAGCATGTCGTGTTCTGAAATGCATGCAAGGAGGTAGGCACAAAGCTTCCACAGGTTTCCAGCTCTCTTCTGTGACCTTTCCTTTGGTTTGCACCCAGCAGGGCTGAGTTCCTGGGAAACCTGTGGAAGGTGATTGGATTTTGCAGTTTAGTAACGGATAAATGAATCGAGAAGGACAGAATAATGGAGCATGGTAACTACATCTTTGCTTAGACATGCAAAGGGAGACCTGGCTTTCTGCTGCAGCAATTGCATGCTGCTGAGGCAAGCTCTGCCTGGGTTTGTGCCCTGCAGAGTAACTCAGTGTCTCACAGAGGTGTAGAAATTGCTGCTTCCTCCTTCACAGTGCTGTACAAATGGGGAAAGAGAGACAATCAGAGGGATGCTCAGGGGATGAGCTCAGTTCACTCGAGTAAACTTTGGTCCAAGTCCAGGATGTTTTATCCAGGGTCACAAATCACCGTGTGCACTGGTAGGAGCAGAAACCTTGCGTTCAGCTGCTCAGTGGTCATGTTAGGCCTGTAGTGCTTTATGTACTGAGTCAATTATGCTAAGGAGCATTTGGCAAAGGCGGGACAACACCTGCAAAGCAGGGGATATGTGAATAAACCCTGAGTATTTCGTGTACGCTATCATGAGATAGGTGATGGCTCATATGGTTTAGCTAAGTGGTGTGGATTCTGGTTCTGTCATATGGCATTCCCACTGGATTTGCTGCTGGCACAGACCCCCATCATGCAGCTGTTTTCATCTTAAGGCAATGCTTAAAGTTCCATGAGGTTGCAGCCCCCCTTCAGCTGCGTTGACTCCGTTGCTATGCTCAGAGCTGGGGGATTTTATAGCCTTGAGAACTTCAGACCTGGTTCTAGCGAGCTTTTGGACCCTTGTGTTCTTCTGGGCCGTGTGGAGTAAAGGTAAGGGGGAAACAATGAGGGTTTTGTGGGCTGGGAATGAGCAAGTGGGTGGAAGGCAGAGGTGACCCTTGAACTTGCTTTGCACCCTGAGGAATCCTGATGTGGACCTGCACCTTCCCTCTGTGGAGGGGGAAACCTGGGCTTGAATAAATCCTGGTCATTTTGGGGTGCTGGAGAGCTCTATTCCAGCCTGCAGAAGCACATACACACCGGGATGTGCTTGAGCCTTGCTTCAACAAGCGTTTGGAAGGCAGCAGGGGTTCAACCTGGGAGTACTCCATCAGCCAGTGTTTCCCTTCCCCTTGAATTGCTCCAGTTGCTTTGTGCAGGAGTGACACTCCTGTGCTAAAGTTGTGTTTCCTCTTCACCCACTGAGATATCTGGGGGCATCTTGTGACGAAATGCACTTTCTGAGCATGGTAACAGCAGGAAGGAATCGTTGGGTTATTACGTCTTGATCTTACTAGCGTTCCTCTAAGTCACAATGCACGCCTCCTGTTTAACAGCCAGGATTTTAGGGGTGCTCACAGCTCACTGCTTGTCATTCAAGCCAGGTATCCACGGGTCCTGAGCATATCTCCAGTCTGTAAAGCATGGAAAACCCCATACAAGCATGGAAAACCCCAGGCTCTCTTCCAGCAGAAGCCTGAGCATGAGGGTTATTAAATGTACCTGCAGCAGAGCATGGTTTAAGGCTGATGGTTTTATGTTTAATGTGTCTCATTTCTTGTCCTGTTGTCTCAGAACACAATCCAGATGGTCTTACTGCTTGCATGAGCCACTAAACCTCACTAGCTTTCAGCTAATCCAACAGCACCACCTTCTGGCATTGCAGTGATTTTATTGTTGGTACAAGCAAAGGAAGCACATTCCATGGGACCCTCTGTTTTGTCAGCACATCACGCTTCCTTTGGGGACCTTAAATGCCTTCTTTCTGTCTCTCTTCAGGACTTGGGTTGTGCTGGAAGTGCCCTGCTGGGTATTTCTGTCCTGCTGGAGCAAGTCACCCAGTGCCGTGCCAGCCAGGCACACACAACCCTCTGCAAGGCCAGGATGAAGCCACTGACTGCAGAGCCTGCCCAGCAGGGAGAGCTTGTACCCAGGCTGGCTTAGCCCAGCCTGATGCTGAGTGCTTACCGGGGTAAGCCTGGCTTGGTTCCTGTGCTGCTGCTGATGTCTGTGCATGTATTTCACCTCCCCTGGTTTTGCTTCGTGTGTCAAGAGGTGCAGGTGGTGCTGCTGTGTCAAGACATCACTGCAGTTCCCGTTGAGTCAGTGTTGATGTAGCCTGCTCTGGTGGAGAGCACTGTTGCCACTGAGTAGGTTATAAAATTAGCCAAGGATGAAGCCAGGCCTCACATCCCATGGCTGTGAACAGCACAACCTGGCTGCATAACCTACTTTTCTTTAGATGAAGGGTGTCTGACGCAACCAGTCCGTTCACTGTGTTTCACCTTCGGGATTGCTGCATCTCCCCAGCTGCAGCGCTCACCCTAATACTGTCACAGGGCACAGAGTTTGTCTCCTTCTTGCACCAAAGCTTAACCTGCTGTGTTTTGTCAGGTACGTGTGCCCAGCAGGGTCATCCAGCCCTCATTCTCCCAGCAACGCCTGTCCTCCAGGAACAGTCGGCAATGATTTCAACCTCTTTGAGAAGTCCCAATGCGAAACGTGCCCAGCTGGATTTGCCTGTGGGAGAGGTAAGGAGAGGCTTTATGGCCAAGTGAACTGTGTTCTTTGGTGTCACAGGGCCCACTGGGACATCCTGGAACAGGTCAATGAGCTATCACAATGACGGTAAATGGGAAAAAGATGCCCAAAGTGGTACTGCAGAGACTGCTGTGCCCTATGGACAAGGTAAATTTATTCTCAGGTTCTCTCTTTATGCCACCCAGAGTGACTGTTTTAACTTCATGGCCTCAAAGTGGCCAGCTTTTAGTGTCTTCAAAGCTTTTCGCTTATTGGTGGCTTTAATATCAGTGTCTGCTTTGGACAGGGACACCACACAGGATACTTAAACTGATGAAAAGCTGCTTTAGTAACCAGTTCTGACAGAATCTCTCATGAGAGGATGTAATTCTTGTTACCCTGTTTCAAATAGAGGAAAGGTGCAAAATGAGGGGAAGACTTCACTCAGGGTCACCCGGCAGAGCTGAAAACAGACCGAGAACTGGGCTTTGTAAAGCCAGCTTTAGGCTACACTGCTTGTCTTCAATGTGTGTTACAGGAACAGGGGGGAAGCAGAAGCCCCCCACTCCATGCCCAGCTGGTCACTACTGCCCACCAGGCACCAAGCACCCAACGCAGCACAAGTGTGCCCCGGGCACCTGGAGCAACAGGACAAGCCTGACCTCAGCGGAGGAGTGCTCCCCATGCCCTGCAGGCTGGTTTTGCTTCGGAGGAGCCCGTTCTCCTACTGGGATGTGCAGCTCAGGGCACTACTGCCCTCAGGGTAGGAGTGAAGGAGCTTTAGTGTGCTTCTGTCCTTAGAAATGTTGTTGGACTCTGATATCACACCCTGACTTTATCAGCGGATCTTCTGCACTGGGTGTTCAATGTGGAGTCGGTAACAAAACGTCCCTTCTGTCTAGTAAATAACACTGTTTGCACAGAGCACATTGGCATTGTTTTCTTTCCCTTCATTGGCAAAGGATTCAGATGCAAATATCTGCTGCAATTGTAAATGGGAAACTTCCTGCAGGGATTCGGCACACTTTGCTAAGTGGTGATTTTGTCACTGTTGTTCTCAGAGCTGCGAGCAGTGATTTTTGTATATAGAAATACATATTTACATGTAACTCATGTAAATACCAACAACGAAGAGCAGGGGGCTTATTGCCTCCTGTCTTTGAAGCTGTATTAAGAACTAAGGCTGGTCTTCTCCTCTTTCTGGCAAGGTACACAGAGGGGCACACAGTACCCCTGCCCTGCAGGAACCTATGCCACCAGGCTGGGAAATGGGAGAGTGGAAGACTGTGCTGCCTGCCCCCCAGGAGCTTTCTGCACCAGTGGGACCTCCAAGCCAGCTCTGTGCCCAGTGTAAGTGCATCCCATGTGCTGCAGTAGCTGTGCAGGTACAAAAGAAAACACTTCTACATGGCATTTCAGAACACTTGTGGGTTTAAGTAATAGCTTTCCGCACCAGCAATGTTCCTTTGACCTTGCGTGTTACTGGCTGGTCCAGGCTGGATTTTTCTGAATCAGGGAGTTTCTTGCCTCCAGAAATGGTAGATTTCCTCTATACAGATGACTGAGGATCCAGACCAGAGGTGTGCTGTCATAGAATCAGAGAACCAGGGAATGGTTTGTGTTGGAAAGGACCTTAAAGCTCAACCAGTTCCAACCCCTACCATGGGCAGGGACACCTTCCACTAGAGCAGCTTGCTCCAAGCCCCTGTGTCCACCCTGGCCTTGAACACTGCCAGGGATGGGGCAGCCACAGCTTCTCTGGGCACCCTGTGCCAGCGCCTCAGCACCCTCACAGGGAAGAGCTTCTGCCTTATCTCCAACCTGAACTTCCCCTGTTTCAGTTTTAACCCATCAACCCTTGTCCTACCATTCCAGTCCCTGATGCAGAGCCCCTCTCCAGCATCCTTGTAGCCCCCTTCAGATACTGGATCGTTTTGCTGCTGTTGTGACTCTCTCTTCTGTTGGATTTTCTGCTGCAGAGGAACCTATCGCATAGAACATGGTGCAGAAGTGGCTGCAGACTGCACCCCTTGTCCTGGAGGGTATTACTGCCCTGAGCTGGGCACTGTATCTCCTCAACCCTGTGGTGCTGGCAACTTCTCAGTAAGTAACAATAATTTTCTCCTGGCACCTGCTGAGCAGAAGGACTGAAATTTGGCAGAAAGGGAGCTTCAAGGCGAGCTTGAGGCTTTGAGTGCCTCAAAAGGAGGCACTGGAGTGAGTTCATCTCCTTGCGCGATGGCTCCAATTTGGGGAGGTCGTATCCAGTGCTCTGAAGAATACTGGCCACATGTGCTGACTCTGCAAGTAAGGAGGGAAAGTGCTAGCACAGAGAAGGAGTGTTTCTACACAGTCAGGTCTGGGTGTGCTCCAGACTTGGTGCTAAAAGTGCATACCACGTGTGCAGTGCTGCTTTTGCTGTTATTCCCACTCCAGAGGCTAGGACCAGCAACCTGAGTACATCTGTCCTGCAGCTGAGCAGGGACTTTGGGTTTTCATGGCATATTTGACCCTGGCAGAAAGGAGAGTTGGTTCCTGCTCCAAAGGATGCATTTGATTGCAGTGGAGTCAAGCCGTCAGTTAAACAGCAAGATGGAGCCACAGCAGAGAGTAGCAATGGCCCAATTGTTCTCACAGGCAGGTGCTGAGGCCTGTTTCTGAGTTGTCTACCCCCAAAACGGCATCAATAATCGTGCTAATTGCCATGTTTCCCCATTGATGGGAAATGGGCTCTTCACTTCTGTCAGGAGACCCCAGTATCTTCCTCCAGGCCAGTTTTCCATCACTGCACAGTTTTGGTAGTTACCACTGGAACCCTTACTAAGGTCAGAGAGGAGGGAAATGGTGAATGGAGATGTATGTACAGCAAAGAGATTCCTTCTTGTTTGTGCCTTGGAGTTCCGTGTAACAAAGAAAGAGGAGGGGACGTGCCTGTGTTCTCTGCTCCTGCTGGCAAAGGGTGTTGGACTGTTCTGAGGATCAGAACCTTTTCCATGGATAATCCACAGAACCTGCTTCTTATTTGTGAAGCCCAGGTTTCCTTGCCTGCAGGGTGAATACACTGAATTGCAAGCTGCCTGCTGCTCACAGGTTAGCTTAGGTGGGAATTCTTTTTGTCTCTGGGAGCATTACCAATTGTGCAAGGATTCTTTTGCCCTTGAGAAGTAGAACCCCGTGCTTTCCCTGTTGTAGGACCAAGGTTCAGCCTCCTGCTTGCCATGCCTGGTGGGACATTACTGTGCTGGAGAGCACACCAGCTGGGAGGTGATGCTCCTAGCCATGTGCCCAGCGGGTCTCCTGTGCCCACAAGGACAGGCTGCTGTTCCAGACACCAGTGCAAATGCCTGCCCAAGAGGATACTACTGTCCCCAGGGAGACACTGTGAGTGAGTCTGCTTTGGTCCTTGGGATTGGGATTGAGTTGGCTGTGCAGTTACAGTCTGCACTGGGCTTTGTCTTGCTATAGGAGCCTTTCCCAGTAGTCTCTGAACTGGTTTCTGTACTCTTTTGGGGTTCACAGATCCTAGCAATATTTGCCCTCCATACAACTGTTGCTAATACTGGGGTAATGTTTTCTGTGCACAGTCCAGAGCATTGGATCCCCATTCCATTGTACCATCTTTTCAGCATTCACCCCAGATTCCTGGTGCCTCTTGTCAGTGTTTGTTCCCAGTCATATTAGTATGGTAAAGGTCCATTTTTCTATATCATTTCAAGGGTAAGCCTTGTCCCAATGGGACCTATGGTGAGCAGATGGGTCTAAGCAGTGTTGCCGAATGCTTGCCCTGTCCCATGGGGAAGTACTGCTACAGAGATGGGATTGAGCCTCCAGGAATTCCCAATCCTGTAAGTAGAGCTCAGGTCCTCCTGATTTTTTATTTCTCCAAAGGCTACAACTGTAAATGGAGTGAGCTTAATGCATGTTTTTTGTCTTTACTTAACCTTCTGCCTGTCAAAGCAGGCTATGAAAGAGGGGACAGAGATCAGGAGCTGGTGCTGCTCTGTATCTAATGAGTTTGGGGATCTTTCAGGGTGATTGTTCTGTCTCTAGAAAGAGTGAACTCTTCCAATATTAATAGCTGTTAAAAAAAGAATCCTCTTCTCTTCCACATGGGTGAATCTGTGCTTTCATTTAGGAGCAAGAGGATAACTCTTATCCCAGTTCCAGCCCTTTTTCCAAGTGTGGAAGAAGAGCATCTTCCCCACAGCTGTATAGAGAACATGTAGGGCCTATCTCAATGACAAGACTTTACCTTCCAAACCCCTCACCTAGAATAATGATCCTACATGGTCAGAGTTCTACTGATAAGACTGTGAATTCCCTCCCTCCCCTTCTTTTCTGCCCCGTTTTCCTGCATTAAAAGATGCCAGGTTATTCAAATTATAGATTAAGCTTGGTTCTTTTGGAGTTGAATCTTAAGAGGTTCCTCTTCCCTACTCAGAAGAAGACAACAAAACCATGCCTGAGTGTGTATTCTGCTTTCCAGACAGGGGATTGCCCACCTGGCTATCACTGCCCTCCGGGGACTGGGTTCCCTTTCTCCTTCCCCTGTATGCCAGGCTTCTTCTGGGATAATTCCAGCACAGAGGGTGAAGACCCTTGCACACCATGTCCACCTGGGTACTACTGTGACTCTCCTGCCATGCCAGAGCCCAAAGCTTGCCCAGCAGTGAGTTGTTCTTTCTTAGTTACCTCGTGGAAGAAACTGGTATGTGGGGGTCTAATAGAAGAGCTTGAAGTGCTGTATTAAGCTGACTTTGGTTTGCAGGGCTTTTACTGTGTGGAAGGCAGCTCTAAACCTGAAGCCTGCCCTGAGGGGACATACAGTGGCAAGAAGGGGCTATCTGGACCCTCGAAGTGCAGTCCGTGTACCCGTGGGTTCTACTGTGCTGCTCCAGGGCAGACTGGGCCAAGTGGTCCCTGTGAGGCTGGATTCTACTGCCAGGGCAGAGCCCTCACTCCAGTAAGTCTCGTGGCAAGTTCTTCTCCTCCTTATCTAATTGTGCTCCAATGTGGTGGCTCTTTCGTCACTGTGGTGCTTTTTATTAGCTTGGTGACTTCAAGAGTCACAATTCTGCGCTGCTCACATAGAGTCATAGAATCAACTAGGTTGGAAAAGACCTTCAAGATCAAGTCCCCAGGTTGATGGCATGAGGACCACTTGCTGCCCTCAAAGGGAGTGCAGCCAGCCACGTCATATCTGTCCCTCTCAACACCAACATCCCCTTAACTAAAACCAGAAGTTGAGTGGATGTGAATTCCAGTGGGATGCTGCTGTGAAAACATCCGTTTATTCATGTTGTGTTTACTGCATTTCCCCTAAGTTAGGTATTGTCTGTGCTCTGCACAACAGAAGATGTCTCTGTTTTCCTGTCTTGCCTTGGGCCCAAAGCAGGATGATGCTGTAAACACCTGAACCCTGGTTACTCCTTCTTTTGAATGATGCCTTTTCCAATTCCAGCTGCCCACAGATGGTGTGACAGGAGACGTGTGTCCTGCTGGGGCTTACTGCCCACCTGGCTGTGCCTCACCCATCCCCTGTCCTGCAGGCACTTACAGCAACCTCAGTGGGTTGAGGAGCCTCCAGGAGTGCTTGGACTGCCCCCCTGGGTGAGTGTCCTCTTCAGAGAACATGGTTCAGCCCTGTCCCATTGCAAAGGGATTGTTCAGCCTTCAGCTTAGTTGCCCCAACAGCCCACCCTTACCTTGCAGAGCAAGGCTCCTATCAGTGGTGCGGCATGGTTTCACCCAGCAGCTCCTGCCTAAACATCCTCCCTGATACTGATGTTACGTTAGCAGACAGTGTAATTCACCACCCTGTTGCATTCCTTTTAACGGCACCAAAATGACATCACTGATTTGGAAGGCAAAGGAATGGATTGTGGTGGCTTTCACTTCCCCGTGAGCGTGCTTTGAGTACGTGCAGCACAAGGCCAGTGAGGGACGGTGACTTTCAGGTGCTGTAGGACTCCATGAGGTGCAGTCCAGAGCTCTGGGAGAATCCAAATTCAAAGAGCTTATCCCTCTATTTTTTTACTTCACTCTGTTTTCCCAGGTGAGGTAGGCAGGAAAACCGAGCAGGAGACTGCTCTGGAATTCCTGTTCTGTGCAGAAGCTGGAGGGAATGCCGTCAGAGTGGCTTTCTTAAGTATTTTTAGCCCAGAGCTGCAGAGCAGGTTTGAAGAAAACCAACACTTGGGTGTTTGTAAGGCCTTTAGTCAGAAGTAGATGCAGATGCTGCTCCCTGCTTGTAGAGGGGAGGATTCTTCCCAGGGTACAGCTACTGAATCTGAGAGGTTATGGTCCTTAAAACACATGTGTGAGAAGTGACACGTATCCTCTGTAACTCCCTTTCAAGAAACAGGTCTCCAAGATTCCAGATAGACAGCAGGGATATTTTTGTACTGAGATTGTATTATGCAGTGACAAAAGGAACTATTGTACCCACGGTGTCTGTTTTTCCCCACATAGCCTGTATTGTGATGGGACAAACAACCAAGCTCCCTCAGGACCCTGTGAAGCTGGCTACTTTTGCACAGGAGGTGCCAAAAGTGCTCTTCAGCAAGTGGTGATGGAAGGGCATTATTCCTTACCAGGAGCTTTCAAGCCAGAACCATGTCCTCTTGGCAGCTTCCAGCCTGTAAGTCTGTTAGTATACCCTGTGTAATGTACTTGGGGGGGGGGGGCATCAGAGCCCTTGGAAACTGTCCAGTGTTGGAACAGAAACGCAGGAAGTGGTTGTAAGTGGTCACCTTAAGAAAAGCGGACCTGGGTTTTCTCCTGCATTGGGTAATCACCACCTCCTTTGCTTTTACCCTACAACAGAAGAGCTCTGTGCTTGCCACTGCTTTAGTGGTGGAAGGTGCTCTTCAGATCCCACAGGTCTGTTGCATTGGGACTGACTGCAGTTCATTTGCTTCAGGGTGCTCATTCCGTAGTAGGGAGCTGGGAGAGTGTGCAAAGTTCACTGATTCATGGGGCAAGCAGCAATACCCCACATCTGCCAAGTGCTTTCTGTGTTCCCCCTTTAGGCTCGTGCTCAGGCTCTTTGTCGGGACTGTCCAGAGGGTACATTCTGCAGTGAGGCAGGCCTGGCTGCACCCCAGGATTGTCCCAAAGGGCATTTTTGCTTGGCTGGCAGTTCCTTCCCTCTCCCATGCCCAGTGGTAAGAGTCGAATGTGAACTTGGGTCTCAAGCAGTGATTTTCTGCAGGCTCCCAGCCCCTTGGCAGAGGACATTCACTAGTTCTCTCCGTGCAGGGAACCTACACTGATGTAGCCAGGGCAGGTTCTTGCAAGCCCTGCCCAGCAGGCATGTACTGCAGCAGGGCTGCTCTGACTGAGCCAGAAGGACATTGTCAGCCAGGGTATTACTGCCTTCAAGGTTCCAGCACCTCCACACCCGTGAGTACTGAATATCTCACATTGCATCACGCCTTTTGGCACTACAAAACCTTTTGTAAACCACATTAAGGTAATTTTCCTCGCTTCAGATGGGGCTGCCAGTTGGAGATCTCTGCCCACAAGGACATTATTGCCCTGCTGGCACAACCCACCCAAAAGAGATGCCATGTCCTGCTGGCACCTGGAATGCACAGAGAGGAGCCCAGGATGCCACTTGGTGCCTGCCTTGTGCTCCTGGGTTTTTCTGCAACATGTCTGGGCAGGCTGCTCCTGAGGGACTTTGTGCACGAGGTGAGACAAAGCCAGACAAAGCTCCTTCAGCTTCTTAAAAACTCCCTTGGCTCTGGATCAGAGACAGGACTCAAATGTCTTCTGCTTTAAGGCTATTACTGCGCAGGAAGGACAAAGACCGCAAAGCCAGAGGATGGGATCACTGGAGATCTCTGTCCTCGAGGACATTTCTGCCCTGCAGGCTCAGCAGCCCCTTCTCCCTGCCCCAGTGGAGAATACAGCAATGCAACAGGTCAGGAACTGGAGCTTTGCAACTTGTCTGTGACCTGGGGGATGTAGAAAACACCAATTGTGTTACTTGTCTGCGTCCAAGAGTGTCCTGAGAGCTCCTGGCCATTATCAGCATTCAATGGGGGGGAGTAAAGAAAGGGGTCGGGGGGGTGTTGTTTTTTCCCTCGTGTCACACGGGGAATGTATTTCACCCTGGCAGACAGCTCATGGGTGAGGATTGGAGCAGTAGGTGCACAGATAGCTGGTAAGCGGTTCACGGCCTTTCCTTGCTGTTCTGCCTGCGGTGAGGTGTGGAGGTTACTGGCACTCTGGGGCTGGTGGAGTTAAGAAGCTGAATCAAACTCTCCTGGTTTGTGTTGGAAGGGCAGTTATAGCAGGAGGGCTTACGGAATAACTTCGTTTCCATTCCTGCTTCCTAAGGCAGAGCGAAGCTGTGTACGTGGTGTTTTCCTTCCACTTCATTACATGGTTCATTTTAATTCCTCTCCTTCCTTCACAGGTCAAGACAGATGCTTCCCTTGCCCTGCTGGGTTCCACTGCTCAAGTGGACTGCGCCGTCGCTGTCCTCCTGGCTTCTATTGCCCTCAGAACACTGGAATCAGCTTTTATCCCTGTCCCCCTGGGACCTACAACCCCTCCTATGGCCTCAGCCAGGCTGAGAGGTGTCAGCACTGCCCTGCAGGTGAGGGGATGGCTCTGTCAGTGTAGAGCAGTGTCTAAGAGGGTGATATCTCTGAATATCCCTTTTCCTAAGCCACTGATGCATGTTTCAGCTCTAGGGAATACAGACATCAAAGTACACAGTCCAGGAGGTTCCTTATCCCACTGACAGTGTCCCCAGTGAGCCACAGGTTTCCCTGAGGCCCTGCAGAAGGTTGGGTTACACTCAGGGTTTCCCAGAGGAGCATGAGCTGGGCTGGGATGTGGTTCTGTCCCTGTTGTGCTGCTGCTGAGGGACTGGCTCTCCCAATCTTCCCTTTTGCCTCCCGATGCGTGTGTGCAGCACAGCAGCTCTCCTGGCTGTTCTCCCTGTTTACCCATACTTGATGCTATTTTCCCTCTGTGGTCTTCTAGGGATGTTCTGTGGAGAATGGGGATTATCCTCTCCAAGTGGTCCCTGTTGGCCAGGATTCTTCTGCACAGCAGGTACTGAATTTAGAGCTCACAGGGCAAAAAAGAGAAGCGAAAAGGAATTCCCTGTAGGAATCAGGTTTTGTACATTCTCTGTACAATCTTTCCCATGTTTTTATTACAGACAGTGCCAGGGTGGTCCTGAGGAATAAAGCAATGTGATAAGGTTATCATCAGTCCCATCATAAGTTTCTCTATTTAGATACCTGCTTTCTGAGCCTACTAGAAGGACTTGGGGAGGAAAACTACAAGAAGCAGACTCAAGAAAGTCATTACCATAGGGATTTGACTGTTGTGAGCAAGTTTCCTGGCAGCTTGCAGTTGGTGTTTGCATAGGATAAGGGCTCGGATTTGTAGGGACAAAGGACTACAGACAGGAAGATGGTGGCAACGTCATTCAGTCCCCCTGCACTATATTCAGCAGCACTGAATGTTCTCTGTGCTGCATGCTGCAACCACGCTGCTGAGGATTAGTGCTTGATACCTCTCATGGAACCACGGGTCCTGAGTTTGGGTGATTTCATAGGGATCCTGACATTTACTTTACTTCTAAGTTCTTATGTGCTTGGAATTATTAAGAGAAGTCCGAGATGAGAGCTGAAAACCACACAAATACAAATTTCCTAGAGGCCTTGCTCTCTGGTTGTGGCTGGTTTGGGCAGCTCACCCCTTCTTTGGGATCTCTTTCAGGTCAAGCGCAGAAGGCAGTCAGCTCTGCTGTGATCAGCATTCAGATCCATGCTTTGCAATGTGGATGGCAGGCTCCATAGATGCTCTCACTATTCCCGTATAACTTAAATAGCTTCTGTACATACTGGCCCTTCAACAAACAGATGACTCTCAGTTTAGCATGGAAAGTGGGCATTTGGGGTCACTTTTAGTCCTGGTTGCAGCAGTGGGAACTCAGATGAGTTTATTCTCTTCTGAGTATGTTTTCCTGGCTATACACTGGAGAGTGATGATACATGCTAGGGAGGTATTTTGTGAGCTATAGTTAAATCTGTATAGGGGTTTAAGTGCAATTGTATCATGTGTGGTCACTGTCTCCTTCTCCCTGACATCTCAGCTTTTAGAGGAGTAGGTCTGTGGTGGACTAAGCCATCCAAATGGTTCTGTTCCCCCTGGTACTTGCTGTTAGTTATTCCATTCCGCTATAGATTGGCCTAAGTAACAATCACCAGCTGCTCTCTTCTGTCAGCTGTGGAAATGTTTCTTTAGGCAGGAACAGTCACCCGTGTCATTCAGGACACCTTTGGTTTACCTTCCTCATGTAGGAGCAAGCGTCCCAAACCCTAATGGAGCCACAAACACGAGCACTGGTGGTCCATGCCCCCCTGGCCACTTCTGCCCAGCTGGCACAAGCATCCCCCAGCAATGCCCTGTGGGCACTTACTCTGACAGGTAAGTAGTCTTCTTGGTTCTGCTGGTGCTCATTGGTGTTATCCTTTTCCTTTTGGTTTCTCCCTTAGTCCTTTAAGTAGCAAAGTACAACTCAGCAAGGCTCATTAGACACATGGCATTGATCACAAAAGCCTCCTGGGTGCTTTCACTTGTCCAGAGCTGTAGGTATCAGTGGTCTACTGCTGAACTTGTGCTCCTGCCAACAGAAAGCCTGCTTGTGTCCCTCACCAGGCTCTACAACAGGCAGGACTCCAGCTGCACAGTGTGTCCATCTGGCTATTACTGCAGCTCTGCTGGCCTCACAGCACCCTCAGGACCCTGCTCAGCTGGCTACTACTGCTCGAGTGGAGCTTCCTCACCATCACCACATGGTGAGCTGCCCTGGGTGAAAGAACGTCGGTGTCTTCATTTGTCTGTGTGCAATGCTGAGGGGGTTTGGCCCCAGGCAGTTCCTGTTGTGCCTGTAATGGACGTAGCCTGGTTGCTCCTGGTCATTTTATTGTGTCTCAGAAATAAGAATTTCCAGGGAAGAGTTACAGATCTTTCATAGCGAATTCCATGTCCTCCAGAATTCTTGGTGGATGCGAAGCAGAGCATTTAGAAAGTTGATCTGTTCAGTATGATTTGTTGTGGCTTTGCCTGTGAAGCAAGGAGAGAAGAGGCACGGTAACACAGCATCAGAGAGTTCCAAAGTGGTCATTCTAGTTACTGTGTTGATCTGTCTTCTGGGATCCCAGAGAAGACAACATCTTTCTTGCTGGACCTTTGTTAGCATTGTCCCTCCCTCAGCAGCTCCCTTTGTGGGCCATGTTTTTGTGCTTTCTGTGCTCTAGGTATGTGGGAGAAAGGAGGTCCTTGTCCTGTGAGCCACTTCTGCCCAGAAGGAAGCAGCTTTCCCTTGCCCTGCCTTGCAGGGACTTACAACAACCTCACCAGACAAGCTGCATGCTTCCCTTGTGCTGCAGGCTACTACTGCCCAGAAAACTCCACCAGCTACAGTATGAACCCTTGCCCAGCTGGCTTTTACTGCCCCAAAGGTGAGATGGGTCCTGGGGGACAAGGCAATCCATGGGCCAAGAAATTGTCTCTGTGGACCAAAGGTTTAAGTGTCAGTCTGGTTCTTCACAGGAAGAAACCCCAACCATGGAAACCACAGCTATGGCTGTTGTTTGAGCCTTAAAGGCAAACCAAACAGCACTGTCTGCCTGGCCGTGAAGGGCAAGCTGTGCACTGTGAAGGTCAGCAGTGACATAAATGGGCAAAGATGACCCCGAACCATAGGATGCTACATGAAGTGATACAGCAGGATTGGTAGCCAAGGTAGTATTTATAGTCCATGAAAGCTATTTGCTCTTTTTATTCCAAAGGAACCAGGTTTGCTACTGAGTTCCCCTGTCCGCGGGGCTACTATAACCCTGATCCCATGACACAGAGCTTGGATAGCTGCTTGCCCTGTCCTCCTGGGCACTACTGTGGGAAGGAGAACTTGACAGCTGCCTCAGGCATGTGTGATGCAGGTGAGACTGGATCTCTGTGGCTTTTGCATTGCCCAGCACTTGGGGACAGCATAGTTTTGGGAGGCTGATGCTTGTGTCCTGCAGCAAAACCATCCAGGATGGGTTATTCATGAGAATTCCTGGGGCTCTGTCATTGCTAGAGCTTCTCAGTGGCGTTTTTTGTTCTCAGGTTGGTTTTGCATCTCAGCTGCTTGGACCTCACGGCCTTTTGATCTGGATAACTACACCAATACCAACTGCCTCTGCCCAGCCACTGCCACTGGAGGGAAGTGCACAGCTGGTTTCTATTGCCCCGAAGGAAGCCCAGAGCCACTTCCTTGTCCTCCAGGGTTTTACTGCAATGCCTCAGGTCTGTGTGTTTGCAAAGCAGGAGTGATCTGGTTTGAGGGGTGTTAAAATGAAGGCATTGTGTGGGCAGGGAAATGTTTGTTATTTCAGAACTCACTAGAGGACCCTAAAGCTAGTTTTGTTTCTGGATGATAAACCTGGTTTTCCCAGAATTTGCTGTGTGTCTTCAAGTGAGTCACTGCCTCCATGGCCATCTTCGAGGACCGATGGGAACACAGGTGGCTATAGGTTCATAGACATGGAGTATCAGGGTCTCCTGACAGAATTCCCTGTATTCTGTGTGCCTGCAGATGCTGGGATACAGACAAAATGCTGCTTCATTTTCTCCTGCTCCTTTTCCTTCCTTTCAGTATTCCTTCCATGTGTTAAACAGGAGCTGATTTTATCCTGATGTTTCTGTAGAGCTGTGATGGTGCTTGTGAGATGCCTTTGGTGTCTTCCAGAGGGATGCTTCGAGTGGGTGTTTTTCCTGCTTTCCTTCCTTTATCTAAGTGCTCTGAGTGCCATTATCCCCTCTGTCTTCCAGGTCTGTCTGTGCCCAGTGGGGAATGTACTGCTGGTTTTTACTGTAAAGCTGGAGCAACAATCCCTAACCCAACAGATGGTGTGACTGGGAATATCTGCCCTGGGGGCACTTACTGCAGTAGGTATCCGGCAGGAGTAAAAATTTCATGTCACGTAATGTCTGAAATACAGAAAATTTCATGTCATGCAATATCTGAAATCACTGGGGCTGATTTTGGAAGTGTGGTGGCCAACTTGCTACTGCCTAAAGACTCTGATTCTTCCCCTAGTTTCCCCCCTGGCCTGTTCTTTGAAAGTGGGGAGTGATAGATTTGTCTCAGCACCCAAACTCCTCCATCTTTGGATTGTGAACAGCTGCACCTCATTTTCCCTTGTTAAATGAAGCTCCTAATGTCAGTCCTCTCCCACGCAGCACTGTTTGAGCTCTGCATGGCTTCCCTGACCCTGTTTCCATGCTGCTGCACGTTCATCCAAGCCCTGAACGCAGCAACGACCTCCTTCATCTTTCACTGCTCATTTCTCTCTGTCTTGCTTCTGTCCTCGCAGCTGCAGCATCAGCAGTACCCAAGCTCTGCCCTGCTGGCACCTTTTCCAGCCTCCAGGGGAGGAGAATGCTTTCGGAGTGCCAGCCTTGCCCCTCTGGCTTCTATTGTGAGGAGCCTGGCCTCACTGCTCCGACCGGAGAGTGCTGGGAAGGTAAGTCATGGATAAACAGACCGAGCCTCTGGGCACATGCTCAAAGGAAGGTGTGTTTGTGTGTATTGGACAGCTTCAAATGAATGTGTGAGCCAGTGGTTTAGAGAGGAAAAGCCAAAGGTGGAAAAGCCATTCCCCTGCCGGGAGATCTGCCAGGAGTCGAGAAGGTGCTGTAGGCTGTGCAGGCACCCAGAAAACAGGAGTCCTGTTTTCACAGTCTCCAATTGGAATTCCATGCATCGTACAAGAGATGGCTGCTTACTGCTGACTCCTGAGCCTTCCTATGGGTGCAAGTTTAGAGTCTCGCTGCCTGTCTTGGTGGTTTCCCTCTCCTGACTTGGAGAAGAGCAAGTTCTGGCTTTGTGTGAAAAGGCCACTAGAGGTTAAAGCAATTCAGACATGTGTGCCTGGGAGAACCTGCTCTCTCCTGATGAGCAGCACCTCAATAGCTACTATCTCCTAGTAACTATCTCCTAATGTAGCTTTCTTTTCCCCTGCAGGCTATTACTGTAACAACCAGCAGGGGCCAGTTACTGATTTTACCCTTTACCCATGCCCACGAGGGTTTTACTGCCCAGCAGGAACAAACAGCAGCACTCAGTACAGCTGCCCTGCAGGAACCTTTGGACCAAGGCAAAAACTGAAAGCAATCACAGAATGCCAAAGGTGCCCACCAGGAAAATACTGTGAATTCTCTGGGCTTGCTGCCCCAACAGGTATATTGCTGCTCTCCTGAGTGTATTCAGTGGTGTTAGAGTCATGGCAGGGGCTGATGGACTGGTGTTAGGACATTAGGATGCTGATCTAGGTGAACTATCCCATTCGCTTATCAAGAACTTCTTGATATCTTTTAATAGATTCATGCATTTCGTATCAGTTACTCTGTTTTCTAGGAGATTGTGCTGAGGGGTTTTGGTGCAAAAGTGGTGCCCGAGTAAGAACCCCCCAAGATGGAGAATCAGGACTTCCTTGTCCTCCTGGTCATTATTGCCCTGAAGGTAAGAGCGCTTTGCTAAAGCAGAGCTGTTGATCAGTCGCAGAAGGCATGAGGTGGTGTTTCCTCACTCCAGCACAATGTATTTTGCCAGGTGCCCCGCTTCCAGTGCAGTGCCCTCCTGGCACATGGGCTGGTGGTGAAGGCAGCAGGAGCTTGCAGGAGTGCCAGCCTTGCCCTGGGGGATATTACTGCAATAGCTCAGGGCAGAGAGCCCCCTCAGGACCCTGCAGCCCAGGGTGAGTAGAAGAGCACACACATTTACATGCTGTGTTGCAAGAGAGGAGGTCTACAGGGGCTCTTCTTAGCCTTGTGGAAATGAAGGATGTTTTCTTGGCTGCAGGTACTACTGCATCTCTGGGGCCCAGTCCTCAGCTCCCACTGATGGCCTCTCAGGAGCTCCGTGTCCAGGCAGTCACTTCTGTCCTCTCGGATCCAGCAGTCCAGCTCCATGCCCCCCTGGCTCCTACATGCCACACACCCATGGAGAGGAGTGCCGTGCTTGCCCGGAGGGGGAACACTGTGTCTCTGGAGAGAAGCCACAGCCCTGTCCCCAGGGTGAGTTAATGTCCTGCTTAAATGTCTGAGTCGTCTTTGACGTTCCAAAGGCTGCTGATTCTGGTCTGTTCTTTCTTTTCCAGGGTATTTCTGTCCCAAGGGCACAGCTCTTCCTTTTGCTTGTCCAGCAGGGTCCTATAACCCTTCACCAAGGCAAGGCAGCTGCCTCCCCTGTCCCAAAGGGTAAGGGTGAGACACTGAGTCCCCTACATGTGTGAGTCCCATACTCACACATTTTAGGTGTGAGTAAGGGACTATTAGGCATAATTGTTTATCCAGTCATCGTGGAGAGGAGTGTGGTGGGAAAATGAGTTCTTTTACCACTGAAAAGCACTTGTCTCTGTGAGGAAGCAGAGCTCTGTTTAACCACGCTACAGCTGAGTGTGGGAGCAGGCAAAGTCCTAAATCCAGGTACAACTACACTGGAATTTAGATCAGAAAGTTATTTGGAGCAAGGAAACCACTAGCACCATAAACCTTTCCCATGTCTAAAGGAAGAGACTGTTCCCTTGGCAACAAGCCTGCTGAAGGGGAAGAGGATCTTGGGTATCACCTGATGCTGAGTCCGGCTTTTTCCTGTGGGGATTCATCTCCAATTACTGCCTGGATTTGACCTTGATTAACTTTTACAAGTTGATGAATCGCAGCCTGGATGTGTTGTGACTCAAGTTAAGGAAATTATGTCTCTGTGGCTTTTGCAATTATGCCATCAATTTGGCAGAGGAGGAAACAACTCAAAATGTAGTAAAATATGCATAAGTAGGTCTCTTGTGGTCAATACACCACATTAGACTGGCTGGTCCCACCACTAAGTTGTTATTCAGGTATTTGGGGATGGAATGTTGCTAGAAAATGTCTTATTTCTTCTCTTTTTTTTTTTAATGTCTCTTTGCACTAGGTTCTTCTGCCCCTCAAATTCCTCTTCCTTTATGGAGAATGAATGTCCAGCTGGCCACTACTGCCCTCCAAGTACTGCTTCTGCCACTCAGTTCCCATGTCCAAAAGGGACTTACAACCCCCAGACTGGAAGCAGCCTGAAGGCTCACTGCACCCCCTGTGACCCAGGCAAGCGGCAAATAAGGACATCTCAATATGACAGGAGAATGCATGAAAATTGGGAGTGTTCTTGAGCTTCAGGGGTGACTTGTGTAGCTTCCTCTCTGGAGTACCTGGGGTGTTTTCCTGCCCCTACTAACGGCATTGCATTGCTTTCTCAGGGCACTACTGTGCACTTGTGGGGCAGTCCCATGTTACAGGACCTTGTCTGGCTGGGTTCTACTGCAGAGGAGGTGTTTCTGTTCCAGCACCTACAGATGGTCTTCTGGGGAACACGTGCCCAAAGGGGACTTACTGTCCTATGGGCTCTGCCTTTCCACAGCCATGTCCTCCTGGTTATTACAGCAACTCAACTGGGAATACTAGGATCAAGGACTGTCTCCTGTGTGATGCAGGTACAATATCAAAAGAAAGCATGAATGAGATTCTAGCCAAGCACCAGTATTTCCAGGGCTCCTGAGACACTTTGTGGTTCCAGAGCAAGCAATCATGAACAACTGCTTTCATGGAGAGATACAGGGTAGAGCATAAAGGGACTGCATCTGCACTGTGAGCTTCCCTTTCTCCACCTTTTCTCTATGTGGTTTTGTACTAGGAGATCCTAAAGTCACAGAATCACAGAATGGTTTGGGTTGGAAAGGACCTGAAGATCATCCAGTTCCAGCCCCTTGTAGATGATACAAGGAGTGCTGTTTGTTCAGGCATGTAAGCTCTGTACTTGCAGCTATTCCCAGTGACAGCATCTCCAGGAGAATAGATGTTGGTGCTATCAAACATGATGCTTCAGTGATTATTTCCTCATTGCACACTTGCTGTTTGTCTGTCTCATGCGACCAGTATCATTATGGTCCTTTTGTGGTTCCTCTTCATTTCAGGGTATTTCTGTGATGGGACTGGACTTGTTTCTCCAACTGGATTATGTGAGGCTGGGTTTTACTGCAGTGGAGGAGCCATTTCTGCTAAACCTCCCAGGGTAAGCTGTGCTTGTACTGTGAATAGTGTAAAATGTATCTGTGGAACTGAAGACCATAAAGTCACCTTAGTTCTTCTGCCCCTGATTGAACTGTCCCTTAACTACATTATGTTGTGTATTGGGTGCATCGGTGCATCTGGTTTCTTGATAGCAAAAGGGGCAGTTGGCCTTCTTTCAGCTTTTACATCTAAAAGCTGACCAAAAAGAACTCTCTATTTGCATACTGATTCTGCAAAGCAGAGTGAAATGCTGTATCAGATTAGAATTCCAGAGGTTAGGAGTGCAGGAGTTTGATGAGAACATTGCATCTGTCAGCCCCCCTCCTAGGCAAAATACAGTGAGAATCTTTAAAGGTGGTAACTCAGCAAACACTAGGTTATGCCTCAGCTTTCTGCAGACTATGAATGGTGAAAGGGTGATGCCACCTTCCAAATGGCCATCCCAGCAAGTTATGGGCACAATTCTGATCCCTTCTTTTGGGAAAGGAACAGGCGTGCAGCCTGAGGGATGAGCACAGGATTTCACACAACACATCTGGTTCTCATCGGCATAAGAGCTTGACCCAAATCACTTTGCAAGGGCCACCCCTGAGTTGGTAGCCTTGTAACTGGGGTGTTCTTCTTGCAAGACAACGGTCAGAGGAGGACCCTGTCCACCGGGACATTACTGTGAGGTGGGGAGCAGCAGAGCCCAGCCGTGCCCTGCGGGGAGTTACAGCCCATCCTGGAGCATGGCACAGTGTTTGGAGTGCCCAGAAGGCTTTTACTGCACGGCTGGTTCCGCAAACTACACCGACTGTCCTGCAGGTGGGTCTGGTCGTTCTGCCCACTCATCCCGGCACAGTTTGGGATTGGGTAATCTGAGATTAGCAGATGCCCCGGCAGCTGTTTGGAGTGGATTTGCCCTTGGACTTGGTTGCATGATGCAGCAGATGGACAGGTCAATGTCTTTGGTCAAAGCACTTAAGCTCTTTTGAGATTCGGCTCCTGTCTGAATGAGGAAAATGGTAAATAGAGCATCAGCTTTGACCTTTATCGTACACTTTGAGACCTTCTCACTAAAGCTGAGAAGCTTGGGATCAGTCCTTCTCAGATGAAGAGAATGCTGTGTCTAGGTTGGTGATTCTCCAGCACGTGTTAACCTTTGTGAAACCTCTCTCTTCTTTCCTAGGTCACTATTGCCCCAGGAATACAGAATTTGCCACTCAGTATCCCTGTCCCCCTGGAACCTACAGCGAAGCTTTAAATATCTGGGATACTTCCAAGTGCCAGCTGTGTCCTCCCGGAAGGGTCTGTTCCAAGCCAGGCCTGACAAGACCAGATGGACTGTGCATGCCTGGATGGTTTTGTCCACCTGGATCCACATCAAGCAAACCAGTGTTTCTTGGCAATCACTCTGGTACAAAGGGGAATGGTAGAGCATGATGGCTGTTGTTATTGAGAAGGTGGCATTACAGAGTCACCTGTAGGGTCCAGGCAGTTCAGGGTGGGTTACTTTCCTGTTTCTTTTCCTTCCTTCAGCACTCTGGTTCTGTTTTCCTGAGCTGTTTAGGTACTCTCAATTCTTCTGTTTCAACTCAGTCTATGTCTTTTCCATTAGCAGGTATGGCAGCTCCAGCTTCTGGATCTATTGGCTTGTGCCAAGCAGGAACCTTTTGTCCTGCTGGGTCCTTTCTTCCTCTTCCCTGCACCCCAGGTAGGAGAAGACTGCTTGCTTCCTGCAGAAATGGGGTTTTGCCCATGTGTGCTGCTCTCCCTTTTGCCAAGAGCAGTAGGCAATTCCAGTCTTGTGCTGGGACTGGTTCTGAGCACTCTTAGATGGCAGCCTTGCTTCTACCCCTGCATCAGGTTCATACTGTGCAACAGCAGAGCTCTCAGCTCCATCAGGTCCCTGTGAGGCTGGCTTCTACTGCACAGGGGGCTCAATGCTCCCAAACCCCATGGATGGAGCAGGAGGGAACATTTGTCCTCGAGGCCACTTCTGTCCTGCAGGGAGTTCTTCTCCATCTCCATGTCCTCCAGGTAGGTTTGATGGCAGCTGCTGCATTCAACCATTTCTCTTCCCAGTGCACTGCTGAGCCTGAGGCTGTACCATTGTCCTGCTGCCCCTTTATTTCCCCAAGAGACAGCTGCTATCAGCACAAAGCTCATCCTCTAATCCAGTGCTGTTGTATTGGGAACAGCAGTCCTAGATGTGTCCTCAGAGAGTAGCTGCAAAACTGCCTCAGAAGCCTCAGCTTGTGGCCTACATGATGCTGAAGGAGAGGTCACACAGCCCAGCACACCACTGCCACCCTCCCTGCACATCAAGAGCTGTCCTTTACCGTCACTCTTCATGAGACAGATGGTTAAGTTGAAGGAGAAAGACTGTGGAATGTTTGTTTCTTTCCTGTTACATTAAACAAGTGGTTGCACTGCTCAGTCCAGACCAGAAATAAAGAGGAATTCAGCGCAGCCAGCACTCAGGACCAACCTGTCATCTACTCTCCAAGGGGACTCTACTCCCTTTGGATTCCTTTCTTGCCAGCATCCTCTTGGCATCTTCTGCAGGAGGTTTCTGGGGCTGGTGTAGTTAGTTACTGTGTGAGCAGCTCCCGCTCTTTTCCTTTAGTCTAGGATGACAAGAGTATGTGCTTTTGATGGCTTTTTCTTTCCAGGCTCCTTTTTGGCTCATGATGGGGGCCAGTCAGCACAGGATTGCCAGGCCTGCTCCCCAGGGTGGTTCTGCTCTCAGCATGGCCAGAGATCCCCAGAGGGCTTGTGTAAAGAAGGATGGTTTTGCCCAGAGGGCTCTGTGTCAGCCCAGCATTCAGGTAGGAAATCTTTGGGTCGTTCTTTACCTACAGGAGGCACAGGGCTTAAAATCTGACCTTAGTTACGCTTTCAAGTCACGTTTAGAAATGACTAGTTCTTTAGATTAAAACGCGTTTGCAACACAGGTTTAGTGGTGTGTAAATTGTGTGTAAATGTAGTAGGAAAAATAGGGGATCTTACCAAGGCAAAACCCAAGCTGAAAACAATATCCCAAGAGAAGTTTATTCCATGGGATATTTTCACCTTTGTTAGAAAGAGAGCAAGAAGATGCATAAGCAGTTGTCTATTCTCTCTTTCATAAGAGTGATATACGCATAAGTGTAACTCAGATTCTGATGGATTAAAAACATCCATGGGGCTCTGAAGGGGAAGTTATTGAACCATGTGGCAGTGCAGAATGGCTTTATAAAGATTTTATATCCTATTAAATCTTCCAGTTCTAGGTGTGTGGTGGTGCTTCCCCTCATGGCACTATAGAGCTGTTCAGCACATAAGCAGAGCAGTGACATTACAAGTGTGTTTCTTTCTTTGTTCCTAGACTATTTGTGTCCTGTGGGTCACTATTGCCCCACTGGCAGCGCAGAGCCCATACCCTGTCCCTCTGGAAAATACCAGGATCAGGCTGGGAAAAGCCAGTGTGAAACATGCCCAGCAGGGATGTAAGTGAAGTGGATTCTATCCTTGCTCTTGATGCTTTCCTTAGGAATTAGCATGTGCATTTCCCTCTGCCTTAGACTGCTCTGTGTGTTGCATCCTTTGATACACAGGGCTGGTTTTCTTGTTTCTGTTATCACCTTTCCCTTTATTGTGTCATTTTTCTGTACCACAGTCTATGAACCATAGAAAACCCATCCTGGGAGCTCTGTCTGCTGGGATGGACAAAATGCTCCTGACAGGTTGCATCTTGGTTCTCCATTTACTTCCTTCCATGTAATTGACTTTCCTTTTATTGTGGAGTCTTAGACTGTCACTGTTGTGCACAAGTTTCTTGGCCTCTGGCAGGACTTCTGGCCTGAGGCAAGACTTGGGCTCTTTTGGGCAGGTTCTGTGCCCTAGAAGCCCAGCCAGGTGACCTCCAGAGCTTCCCACATGGTGTGGTCAAGGCAGTAGAATGCGCAGCAGGGTACTACTGCCTGCCAGGAACAAAAGCTGCCAATCAATACCCATGCCCAGAGGGCACCTACAGCAACCAAACTGGGCTGGAAAATGCCAGGGGATGCAAGCCTTGTCCTGGAGGCATGTTTTGTGCCAGTGCAGGTAGGAATCACCTATGGGTTACATAGAATCCTAGGCTGGTTTGTGTGGAGCAGAGCCGAAAAGTTTCTCCAGTGGGTGCTCTTCTGTATGCGGTTTATGTGACTTTGAAGTAGCATTTGCAGTGAGCTCTGGGACCCCTTGAGTAGGATTCTTTGTGATCACGCCCAAGACTTTTGCAGTCTTTTGTAAGCTGAATGAAAGAGGCAGATTGAGGTGCGTCTGGTTAAGCAAAGATGATGGAACCACAAACCAAGCAGCTTGGGTTCTAGGACTCATTAGTTTTCGGTTGCCTCTTAGTGGATAGAGCAAGCCCCCCCGTCTGTGAAGATGATCTAGAAAGCTCTTTAAGCCTTTAGCTACCTGGTAAATGAATACGAAGACCCTGGATTGAGCTTTTAAGGGGCCATCAGACTCTGCAATCATTGTGCTGACAAGGCTTGGCTGGGTTGTTTAGTCCAGAAGCTGTGATTTACATCACGCCACTGGCTTATGTTTTATGCTCCTTGTCTTTAGGACTCTCCTCCCCAAGTGGTCCTTGTTTGCCTGGGTATTACTGCACTTCAGAGGCTCGAGTCCCCAATCCTGCCCATGAAGAGGCAGGCAGCCTTTGCCCAGCAGGACATTACTGCCCACCAGGCAGCAGCAAGCCAGAGCCGTGTCCCGCTGGCACCTTTCTGCCTCAGGCTGGGATGGGTCATGGTAATGCCTGCGTGCCCTGCCCTGCGGGGAGGTTCTGCCAAGGAGAAGGCCTGGCCAGTGTTTCTGGTGTGTATTGCGTGCATCTGACATCTTTCTTGTCTCCCAGGATTGGCTTTCTTGATGTTCTCTCATTGCTTAAACCTAATGCAGGAGCTTTTCTCCCTTGCAGGAACATGTTACGCTGGGTATTTCTGTCACCGTGGAGCCACGCAGCCAGATCAGGAGCACTGCCCCCCTGGCTTCTACTGTCCTGAAGGCTCTGAATCCCCAGTCCCTTGCAGTCCTGGAAGCTTCAACCCGAACAGTGGGAAATGGCAGCCTGCAGCCTGTCAGCCCTGCCCAGCTGGGTACTTCTGCAGTGGTGAGTTACACAATGTGAGCCAAGATAGACACCCACTGCAGCTTTATCCTTACAAGCTCATGCTTAGCAGGTACAGGAGAAGAAACTCGGTTAGTGCCACGCATCTTCTTTGGTTAGCAGCAGTTTATGCAGGATGTACACCAATATAAACACCCCAAGTCATTTGTCTCCCAAAACTCACGTTGGGATCTCGGTAGCAGTCTCAGGTCACCCGCAACACTTCTTGCTTGTTATCACACCTTTCTCCCTTGGCTCAGCCACATCTTCTAGATGCCTATTGTGTCTTTGGCCTCAGGAAAACAAAATAGCTCAGCAAACGGGCCCTTGGTGCTCGCTAACAGCCAGGGTCTCTGCAGCTTCTCAGATGTTCTTACCATCTGGCTGTGCAAGATGTTTCTGTGCTCCCCAGCCAGCACTGCAATGTCTGTGGTCACGCTGACAGTAAGAGCTTCACCCATCACCTTCTGTGAGACAAAGAGGCTTTGACTTTCTCAGGTGAGGAATTGAAGCAACAGGAAGGAAATGACTTGACTGAGCTAACACAAAGCTTCTAGCAGAGCTGGAGCCACAACTGAGAGCGTCACTCACAGCTGAGCATTGAATTGGAAGCCTGTGTTAAACCAGGCAGATAATTCAGAGCTTACTTTCCTGTACAATAAGATGTCCTTTGTCTGAGGCTGAACTTCAGAGAATTGCTGCTTTCTGACATGTATTACAGGCATGTATGTATGATGGAGATGGTGATTTCAGGAGCTAAGGGTTTCCATTGTCTTTGATCTGGCAAAGGAAGAGGAAGGGGTTTGCTTTTGTCGTTGCAGAGCTGGGTAAAACCAGTTCTGAAGGACCATGTTCTGCAGGCTACAACTGCACCCCTGGCCAGACTTCTGTAACCCCCATCACTGCCCACGGGGCTTTTACTGCCCAGTGGGATCTGCCTTTCCTATACCCTGTGAGAATGGGGCATAGCAGTCCCAGGAGAGGAAGGACTTTGTGACCTCTGCCCAGCAGGACTCTCCTGTGAGGAGTGTGAAGGGGGGGCTGTGTGTTGTGGTAAAAGGGATTCCATGTCGTTTAGGGCTGAGTCTGCCTGTTAGTGACACAGACAATAAAAGGTTATTCTGAATGCTGCCTTTCTTCTGTTAAGGTTCTGCTAAGTCAGTGTGGGTTGGACGGGACATGCAGGAGCAGCAGTTTCTGCCAAGAATGGAAGGCAAAACCCGTTTCAAAGCCCATGGGGTTGTTGGGTGAACAAGTAGGCTGAAGCCAAATCTTTCTCCTATTTGGGGAGAGAAGCTCCATGCCCAGGAAAATACCAGTTACGAAGCTCTCACTGTGTCACTGCTCATGCATGCAACAAGATGAACCACACGGAATGGGGCTGCACAGCTCCCTAGATGGGATTGTGCTCCTAAAGCCATAGGCAGCTCCTGTCACCTCCCCTGAGCAAGGTGCTGTGCTTGTGTCCTAGGCTCTGGAGCGCATACTCCTGAGGTGTGTCCTGCTGGGTACTTCTGCCTGCCTGGCACCAACTCCAGTTTGGAGCACCCATGTCCAAAGGGCACCTTTGGCCCCAGGAGTGGTGCCACCAATGAGTCTGACTGTGAGCCCTGCCCCACAGGTGAGCAGGGAGTTGGCACAAGCAACCCAGGGGCATACATGGGAGGGATGAGGAATACTTCTCCCTTCATGCTATTGACTCCTCCGCCGATCTTCTGTGCAGGCCCTCACACTGAGATTGCTTTTCTGCTCCTTGCAGGCATGTATTGCTCAGCACCAGGCCTGTCACAGCCATCTGGATTTTGCTATTCAGGTTATCATTGTGCCAAGGGAGCCATCAGCCCAGCCCCATTCAAACACAGGGTGAGTAAGTGCCAGGCAGCAGCGCAGTAAACCCGGTGACATGGGGACCTGTCCCTTCTGGGGCAACGTTTTCCAAGCATTTCTGCTCTCTGTGGGGTTGCTTGTGCCTTTTATCGCTGCCCTTGAGAGCTCCTCAGATGCAGTGACATGCCACTGCTCTTGATGTCCACTGCAATGTGTTGCTGCCCACAGATAAACTCTGCTCAGACCCCTGTGTAGCTTGCACTGAGGTGTCATGTCTAATACCTCCTCCAGGAGATGACACAGGGATGGGATAGCCACATCTTGGCAGCCAGTGCCAGCTGTGGTCTTTGTTTAGTTCCAGTAGCAGCAGACTTGTAGGACCTCAACATCAGAAGGACATGGAGCTGTTGGAGGAGGAGGGGGCCAGGAGGATGCTCAGGGGCTGGAGCACCTCCTGTATGGAGCCAGGCTGAGAACACTGGGGCTGTTCAGCCTGGAGAAGAGAAGCTACGGGGAGACCTCAGAGCAGCTTCCAGTGTCTGAAGGGGGCTACAAGGATGCTGGAGAGGGGCTCTGCATCAGGGACTGTAGTGATAGGACAAGGGGTGATGGGTTCAAACTGAAACAGGGCAAGTTCAGGTTGGAGATAAGGCAGAAGCTCTTCCCTGTGAGAGTGCTGAGGCGCTGGCACAGGGTGCCCAGAGAAGCTGTGTCTGCCCCATCCCTGGCAGTGTTCAAGGCCAGGTTGGACACAGGGGCTTGGAGCAAGCTGCTCCAGTGGAAGAGGTCCCTGCCTGTGGCAGGGGTTGGAGCTGGAGGAGTTTTAAGGTCCCTTCTAACCCAAACCGATCTGGGATATTATAACTCTGCTCCTCTGTGCCCTTTCCAGAACCTTGTCTGTAGCACATGGTGCCAAGTCTCTCAGTAACACTTCTCTCCTCTGTTTTATTGATGCAGGTGGAATCTTCCAGCCTTGGGCTGCCCGGGAATGACATCTGTCCTGCAGGGCACTTCTGTCCCCGTGGTACAGAATACCCTGTGCCCTGTCCTCCTGGCTCCCTCTCCAGCATGGTGGGGCTGGAGGCAGAGGAGCAGTGCCAGCCCTGCCCGGCTGGACGCTACTGCAGTGGGGCAGGACTGTCTGATCCAGCCCAGACCTCGCCGTGTAACGCAGGGTATGGGCAGACACTCGCTTCCTGGGGCAAAATAGCAGGATTTGCCTTAGAATCTTTGAAGTTATTTCACTGGTTTTATCAAAACTGAAATAACCTGGGTTTCCAAGGGATGTTTCTTATGCAACGTGCTATAGTGCAGGGTGTCCCTGTTCATTGAAGGGGGTTGGAACAGGATGAGCTTTGAGGGTCCCTTCCAACCCAAACCCTCCCGTGATTCTACTGTGGTGACCCTTGGTTCTTGGTTATTGCCTCCCCCGTCTATTTCCCCAGAACAGGGCTGTGAGCTCTTTGTTTCAGGTCTGAATTCTCTCTCTACAGCTATGTTTGCCTGGAAGGAAACTCTGCTCCCTGCCCTTCTGATGGGATTCATGGATACAGATGTCCCAGTGGTTTCTACTGTCCTGCAGGCACTGTGCTAGAGCTGCCCTGTGAGCCTGGCACATTCAGCCCTGTGCCTGGGGCCAGCGCCTGCCTGCCTTGCCCTGCTGGTATGGCCTGCAGCAGGGCAGCCACTGTTGAGCCACTGAGCTGCCCCAGAGGTGAGCAACACGAGTGTGCGGCAATGGGAAGAGGTACTGATGCCTGCACAACTGCTGGCGCTGGTTCACTCCAGGGGATGGGGTATTTGCCCTTGGAGCAAGCTCAACGTGTCCACCTCTTCTCCTTTCTTTTTTGAGCAGTGCCTCACTCCCCTCTCCCCATGTTACAGGTTACTACTGTCCAGTTCAGACTGCTGCCCCCCTGCCGTGCCCCGAGGGGACACTGAACACTGTGGAGGGGGCATTGGCCCGCAGCGCCTGCAGGCTGTGCCCAGTGGGGAGGTACTGCAGAGGAGATGCCAACTGGGAGCCTGATGGTGAGTTTGGTTCATAGCAGACACCCACCACAGGGGGGTTGGAGAGTCAGGGCTGAAGGATGTGGGGAAGTGGAGAACGTATCTCAGGGAACAGAGGTAGTGAAGGCTATAGAAGCGCACCCCCTGCCCTCTGTCTGTGCCTATCAGTCATTTCTGTTTCATTCTTCGAGCTGAGCATTTGTTTTGGATGTCGCTTTCATGTAACTGCATCACTTCTCTTATCCCCCTTAGGTTTTTCCCCTTTCTCATTCTATGTTTTTAACCCTTTTATTGCTCTTTTCTGTCCTCCAAAATCCTACCCTTCCCATTTAAGCACGGAGTAGGCGTCACTGGGCCAAAAGCAAAGGTTGGAGGCATGAAGAGCAGAGCCACAGCTCTTCCCACACAAGACAGAATATGGGGAACCAGTTAGAGAAATGAGGAGAATAGGCAAATGCCAGATGAGGTCAGTGCAGGTCAGGAAGGGCAGTGATAGAGACCAAAGATGGATGGGAAGGAGAGAAGGCAAACCAAAGGCCCAGGATATCACCAGTGATAACACAGGTTCTTGTGGGGGGTTGAGGAGGTGCTCCCTCGCTGACCGCCGTGCCATGGGCTGGTGACTGCTGCCCTCTCTGTCCCCCCATGGCAGGTCTGTGTTCAGCTGGCTACTACTGTGAAGGAGGAGCCACTGATGCCATTCCACGTGGGACACCTGCATTCCCGCTCAGTGGACCCTGCCCACTTGGGCACTATTGTCCAGAGGGCACCCATTTCCCAGTTGCCTGCCCAGCTGGGACCCTGAACAATGCCACGGGTGAGTGTGGCTTCACCCACAGGGTTCTCCTGTGGTCCACAGGCAGTCAGGCCTGAGGGTGGCAATGGGTTATCAGTCCAAAGAAGCGCTGACGATGCTGTGGCAGCACTGGGTGTACATTCATCATCTCCCTGCTGGCCTTCACTTCTGGTTTGCTCCCAGGTGGTGCCTCCCTGGAGAGCTGTGTGCCATGCTACCCTGGCTCCTTCTGTGCTGGTGTTGGGCTGAGCTCTCCAACAGGACCTTGTGCTGAGGGGTTTTACTGCCCAGTGAACTTCAGCTCCGTCAGCCCCACAGCTTTTCTCTGCCCTAAGGTGAGAGGTGGGTCTCAGCTCCAGGCAGGAGGTTTCATTTCCCACAGTCGTGAAAGGCCATGGAATTGTTGATTACATCCCCGCAGGACGCTGCTTGGGCAGTTCTGGGATCACCCTTTATACGGATCCTATCCCCATGCAATCCGCTTCCTCCTGTCATTGCCAGGGTCACTTCTGCAGCTCCGGGGCAGCCCATCCAACGCCGTGCCCTGCTGGGGAGTACCAGCCAGCCAGCGGCTCTGCAGCCTGCATCCCGTGCCAGAGAGGATTCTACTGCCAGGAGCTGGTGGCAGGAGACCACAGGCGCTGCCCCCCACATTCCTACTGTCCTACAGGTACACTGGAACTTGCACACCAAGGATCCCAATGTTGTGGCTTCACTGTGACCCAGGAGTTGTACAAACCTAATGTGTGTCATCCTGTAAGCCAGGTGATGGGAAGTGGCAATGAGCAGATGTGGTGTAGTTGGCATCTTGCTTCCTGGGAGTCAGCTCCTCCGTTATAGAGTCTTGTCAGAGCACAACAGGGGTTTTATTGTCTCTGTGGGCTCCCTTTCAGGCACAAGGGTTCCTCTCACATGTCCCGAAGGCACCTTCACTCCTGCAAATATGACTGGCCTGTGGAATGAGAAGGAATGCCTGCCTTGCTTACCTGGTCACTACTGCAGGTTAGGATGCATTTCGATCTGGCATCTTTCCTCTCCGTTTTAAGCAGTTTGGCATCTTGTTTTGTGCTGATGAGTCGATGCCAGGCTCCTCCCAGCTCTCTACCACATCTCTCGTTCAAAGGAAAGAAACAGAAGCCTAGACACAGCTTTGGGGTACAGAGGTGTTGGACCCATGAATTTTGGGGGCACCTCAAAGCAGTCTGATACATCTGAAAGGGATAGTAGGTAGTGCTTCTGAAAGCATGAAAGTAATGCAGGAATTCCAGCCCCGTGGAAAGTCATCCACAATTGCATCTAAAGCACTTTGCCCATGTTCGTGGAATTTGAACTGAGAACTGTCTGGTTCAAGCTATCTGCATGGTTCTGTAAGTGGCAAAATGGGTCTGTTTTCTCTCTCGTATCGGCATAAGAAGGTCTTTTTCATTGCCAAGTTCATTGCATCTCTTCCTGCACCAAATCATTAGCAGCAGGTCCTACAAAGCCTCTTCACTGCTCTCTCTGCTCCAGGCATGGGCGGCTGGAGGGGAAATGTGCTGCTGGATACTTCTGCCTTGCTGGGAGCTCCCAATCCACTCCCCAGGGCCACAGCTTCTCCTGGCGCTTGCTGACTGGGTGCCGCTGGGGTCAGGAGTGTGCAGGGCTGTGTCCTGCAGGTAAGTGAGGATCTCAGTAGTATGTTAAGTGTAAGCACAGTGACTTGCTGGAGAGTATCTGTTATCGTGCAGAACATATTGTGATCCCTTCTGCGAAGCTGTCATTGCTCATTGGTTTCCTCTGGTTTTGTGCCTTTTGAACAAAGAGGTGTGCCTGACCTAAAGGCTGCCTTGAATTTATAGTGCTAGACTGCTGGTGCAGCTGTTTTGGCTCTCTAAATGCACAGCAGCATCCCCACAGCTGTGTAGGTGTTCATCCTACAACAACAGGAGGCTCTCGCTGAGCCATTTTTGCCATTGGAGGGCTTTCAGATCTTATTTTCATCTCCTTGCCATCCCTTTCTGTAGGTTTCTACTGCCTGGAGGGATCTGAGGTACCAACACCGTGTCCTGCGAATACTATTAGAGGTGTTCCAGGAGCTGCGAAGAGAGGAGACTGCCTCCCCTGTCCACCAGGCCACTGGTGCAAAGCAGGTAGGAACTTGGAGCTGACCAGGGAGGGGAGGGAATGGGCATTGTTTGTAAGGAGAGTTTGTATCCTTGAGTCTGGTGATGGCTTTGGAAAGCTGGCCTAGGAGAACGCCTAGGAGACCAGATACTGCAGTGGGGAACAGTCCTTGCAGCAGGCACACTGTCTAGTGATGAGTTCTAGTGACTGCAGAGGAAGAAGGCACTGAGCTCTTAATACAATGTGCTGTTCCAGCAAACACTGGAAATGTGGGAGAGCCTGAAACCACAACCAGGCTCCAGATGTCTCCCTGTGTCAGAGGGGATTGGATTGTGAAGGTGGATTATGCACATCTGTGCAGGAGTTCAGGAAGGACCCAGCGAGGACAGAGAAGGAAAGTGTTCCAATTACAGTGCAAAGCTGACTCCTTAAAGCCCTGCTTTCTGCTTGCTAGGGGACTCAGAGGCCTATCCATGCCCATCAGGACACTATTGCTTCGGAGGCAATGGCAGTGAGCACAGCAGTCTCCTGGCACCTCAGAAATGCCCTCCACAAACCTACCGCAAGCTGCCAGGAGCTCAGAGCCTGACAGATTGCCAACCCTGTCCTCCTGGCTACCACTGCCCTTTGTCAGGTGAGTGCCAGGTGAAAACCAGCCTTTTCCTGCCTCTGGAGCTGGTTACAGGATTCCCTGAGATGCAATAGCACTCAGAGCCCTTCTCTAAACCCCCTCATGGCCCTGTCTTCATTCCTTTCTCTTCCTAACAGGTCTGACCGGGTTTGAGGATTATCCCTGCCCCCCTGGATACTGGTGCCCAGGTAAAGGGGATGCTTTCCTTTGTCCAGCTGGCACTTCCAGGATCCAGCCTGGTGCAAAATCATTGGAAGAGTGTGCTCCCTGCTCACCTGGATACTTCTGCCCGGATCCAGCAGAGACAGGGCTGCCTAACACCCAGGGAGTACCTTGTAAACCTGGCTATGAGTGCCCAGCAGGTGACGTGACCATGCTCCTGTTTTCTTTATTTCCAGCTATTTCTGGCTGGAATCAATCACTGTTTCCCCTTGTTTTCCACCAGGTTCAGTAAATCCAAAGCCTTGCAGGCCTGGCCTGTACTGTGCTGCTCACACAGCCCTGCCTTCCGTGTGCCCTGCTGGGTATTACTGTCCTGAAGGATCATCAACATACAACAGCCCTGAGCAGCTGTGAGTACCTGGGGTGCTTGGTGCAGCCAGCTTTAACTTTCTAAGGACTGAATATTGTGAAATGTGCCTGTGCTAAAACCCATTTTAATGCTTCAAGCATGGACTTTGTGCACTGTGCAGAAGCAAAGGTACCTCTGGAATAGAAAACAGTCATGGATTTGGCGGCTGCTAAGGCTGAGAAGGGGGATTTATGATTTCTACTTGTTAGCTTGAGCCTGGAACTAGGTGAAAACCACTTTTAGTTTTGCCCTCGGTTAGCACTGGCCATGGAATCCGGAAATCCAAACCCTTCCAGACACTTTTCCTTCTTCCCTCCTTGTTTTGCATCCCAGGTGTGTGTTTCCCTACTACTGCCCCCCAGGCAGTGCCCATCCGCTGCCTTGTGAAGGAGGGTACATGGCCCTCAGCTTGCCTGGTCCAAGGGATTCGCCTGAGAAGTTCTGCAGGATCTGTGATGCAGGCACCTACCGCAGTGACCCCCTCATCATGTCACCCTGCCAGCCCTGCCCTGCAGGCTTCATATGCCCACAAGGTAAAAGGAGCTGTCACAGAGGAAGGAGGCAAGAAATAGCAGCTTAGACTGCTAGTTTTAAGTTCTGTGTGGGCAAAGCTCTGCTGCTCCGCAGTTATAAACCCTGGTGTGGGCTGTCACATCACTTTGTGGAGCATTTATTGTGGTAGGTGGTTATGGATGAAGAGAAAGGAGCCCAGAGTGGTTTGGGTACCCATGTCCTGTCTCCCAGGGGATGACCCCTCTGGCCCTTGGGAACCGTGTTCTCCCTACTTCTGTGGCTTAGCTGAGAGGTTCAGAGTTAATGTATTACCAGAGGAGTGAGTCTAAGGGCTCAAAGTCTGTGACAGCCTCTGCTGCTTGCAGCCTGAGGGGTTAGGAACAGCTTTACGAGTACCGCAAGCCTGTTGGCTGGTATCCTGTGTGAACTTCACTGATGTGTGTTGAGCTCCCATGAAAGAGATCTTGTCTGCTCGCTCTTGCCATTGGATTTGACCAGTGAAAGAGGCAAGACAAAGAAATGAAGATTTATATTTTAGTATCAATGAAATAAATTGAATGTTTGTGAACTTTATATACAGCTGCCTATGGTAAATGCCCCATCCTGGGCAGTGTCCAGGGCCAGGTTGGACAGAGCCTTGGGTGACATGGTTTAGTGGAAGGTGTCCCTGCCCATGGCAGGGGGTTGGAACTGGATGATCTTAAGGTCCTTTCCAACCCAAACCAGTCTGGGATTCTATGATAGAGAGGTGTGGATATGTACAACGGCAATAAGTGGCCTCTGCCTATCTCTTGGCACGTGCTTCAGTCTCTACGCAGTGTCTGTGTCTCCAGGCAGTGAGAGTTACCACAAGAAGCCTTGTCCCAGTGGCCACTACTGCCCTGCCCTGGCATCTGCCCCTCTGCCCTGTCCCCCGGGGACCCACAGGAGCAGCAGCTTTGCAAAGCACATAGAGGATTGCCAGGCCTGTCCTGCTGGCACCTTCAATCACCTCCCTGCCCAGGCTGCCTGCTTCCCCTGCGGCAGCTCTTCCTCCTCTCGGCCCGGTGAGTCGCTGTGTGTGAGTGAAACTTTCACCTCTATTGAGAGACCAGGAAGGAAATCACCCAGAAATGTGATTCCCCACATTGTGGTTCCGTGATGGGCCACAAGTCCTGGGATCCTCATGATGCTGTTGGTGCTACCAACTGCTCTGCCTCTGTCCCACCCAGAAGGAGAATTCCATTTCCAAAGCTTTTCTTCCTCTTACACTCTTAGCCAAGGGGATTTGTCTCCTTCAAAGGAAGAGGTGAGCAGCCCTACTAATTCTTGTTCTATCATTGCTTTGAAAACATTGGAGCTTCGCCAAGAGTACTTTTGCCCTGCACTGGGGAGCTTGCATTAAGTATAGGTGTGCCAAAGTTGGGCACTGAACCATATCCAGCTTGGGAGAAGGCTGGAAAACTGGAAGGTAGGTGGCAAATGCCTTACCTTGTGTACTGTGGTGGATTTGAGGCACAAGAGACGGGCTAGGCAGCATTGACTAAGTCCTTACCCTACCTAATGGCTTAATGTACAAGTGAGTGGAGCGTTTGTCAATGTGCCACTGCTGCTCTTCTCTAAGGTGCAACCAGCTGTACCTGCCACGGGCTGAACCGGGCTTTCCAGCAGTCGGATGCCTCCTGCATCTGCCAGGCAGGTTACATTTACTATGATGAGAGAGGCAAGATGGACCCTGACAGCAACAGCGATCAGGATTGCCGGCCCCAGGTAAAGCTTGCCTTCAGAACAGAGCTGTTGTGTGATACAAAGGGGAGGGAGGGTGATTTGGTGCTTCAGGCCCTGTCTCAGGGTGCGTGCATTCAATCCGAGTTCAGTTCTCTGGGCTGCTGCAGACACAAGTCCTTTAGCTGCTTTGTTTGACCGTTCCGTGTAGGGTAATGGCACTTGCTTTTGCCAAATTCATAAGAGTTGGAGGCAAAGGATGCTTCTTCCATGCTGTGGCAATGGGGAGCAACACAGTGTCACAGACAAATGACAGATGCAGGAATTAAAGCTTCCACATGGCTCCTATGGAGTCCTTCGTCAGCCCTGCTTGAGGAGCTTGGATGGGATGCCATGGTCTTTCTTCCCTGCTTTCCAAGTTGTCTTTATCAGCCCTTGCGGGGTTACCTTTACTTGAACGTCAGCAGCTTGCAGGGGGAGGATTTGCGGGGTGCTGCCCCTCAGTGGGAGCTGCTCGGGTGTCCCTCACTGGCGGGGGTTGCTCTTCCAGGTGGATGAGCTCTGCGCTCCAGGAGCGGTCCGGCTCGCAGCCACACGCCAGTGCGTGCTTCCCGAGCGGTACGACTGCTCCCCTGCCTGCGGGCCCGCGGGGGGAGAGGTGAATGCAGAGCTGGGCATGTAAGTGCCATCCAGAAGGGCCTCACAGTGAGTTCTGAGTTACTGATCCCATCAGGGCATCCCGAGGGAGGTGTCAGGGGCAGAGACACCAGAATGACACTGAGGGACAAGGTGAGGGTGGGCAGAGCTCATGTTTTCCGAGGTAGACCTTCTCCATGTGCCTCAGGTTGAGGAAATCAACCCTCATTCCCCCCCTACCTTTAATGCCAACTAAAACACTAGCTTAATGCCAACTAAAAGCTAGTTCTTGTCAAATTATACTTCTAAGCTTTTTGTGGAGGAACTTCCGTATTGCAAAATCTCCTCCTGACATGGACTGCACAGAAATGAGGTGTGTTAAAGTTAAACTCTGTTTCTTTCAGCCATTGACTGAAAGCAGAACTTTAGGGAGGGATGCATAACACTGCCACAGGACTGAACTTGATCTCTATTAGATACCTGTTAGAGAGTGGGGTATTACATTTTGGCCTTTCACAGGCACTGAATAGCAGGCAGTGCTGGGTGAGGTGGTCTGTGAGCTTGCTCCATCCTGGTTTCCATGGACATAGTGTAGATTGTAAGATACTGGGGTCAGCCTGACCATCAGTGTGTTATAGCTGTTTGCTCAGAGATCGGAAATGATCAAGACCTTTTGTCCTCTGCACAGATGTCACTGCAAGCAGTATGTCTCTGCTGAGGAACTGTGTGACCAACTGTGTCTGCTGAGAGCCCCACGGATCTCCTTGGGATTTGGCATCAATAGAGAGCTGCTGCTGAGGATGAACGGAGGAGAAGTGTGGGTAAGTGTGAGGTTACACAAGGGTGGAAAGCTGCGAGTAGAGAGGAGAGACTCTCACTGCTCAGGTTCTGCACTGCTGAGAGATGACAGCTTCTGAATGGCTGGCGAAAGCCCTCCGTGGAGCAGTCTGGTACAGCTGACACTGATCACAACCCAGGCTCGAATCAGTGCCAAGTGTTGCCTCTGCTTTTAACAGGAAGTGGCAAACGTTCTGGGCCCAGATGAACACGTGCAGAAAAGCCAGCGGGTGCATTTGGTTCTGTTCAGTCCCACTGGAGTGCTGGGTTTCATTGCCTCCAGCACAGATGCTCTGGATGCATTTCTCACAGGTAAGGCTTGAGGGTGACCCAAAGTTCCAGTCAGACAAAGCCATTCATTTCCTTCCAAGTTGGCACAGAGGGAATTTATTGTCCAAGTTATTTACAAAGTTGGGAGAGATCTTGTTCTCTGTGGGAGTAACCAGTGGTGACCTGCACTGGCTCTCTGGGAGCAGGTCAAGTACAGCCTGTGGAATGATTCTGGCCTTCCAGGAAGCTAGAAGGAAACTCCACTCGAAGGCAGGTCTGTTGCTGGCTCCTAACTCCGGTTGCTGGCTCCTAACTCCGGTTGCTGGCTCCTAACTCCGGTTGCTGGCTCCTAACTCCGGTTGCTGGCTCCTAACTCCGGTTGCTGGCTCCTAACTCCGGTTGCTGGCTCCTAACTCCGGTTGCTGGCTCCTAACTCTGGTTGCTGGCTCCTAACTCCGGTTGCTGGCTCCTAACTCCGGTTGCTGGCTCCTAACTCCGGTTGCTGGCTCCTAACTCCGGTTGCTGGCTCCTAACTCCGGTTGCTGGCTCCTAACTCCGGTTGCTGGCTCCTAACTCCAGTTGCTGGCTCCTAACTCCAGTTGCTTCTCATTTATGGTAGTGTGGCTGAGAGCAGAATTTGACCTCGTGAGCTGTAATTGCCCACAGATACAAAGAGAGAGTTCTCTGTTTTCAAGAGCTCCTCATTCTGCAGAATTCATTCTGTTTCTTGCCCATGCCAGGAGACTTTTCATCACATCAGTTGCTACAGAAAGGTCATCGAATCCAGAGGGCTTCCTCCACAGATACCCACACCTTGCCCCTTGTTCCTAACCCAGTAGTATGCCTGGAAGCAGGAGACACGATCCTTTTCCAGCTCAGCATCGATTCCCACAGTGAGTGTTGTTGGGTCTCTGTGCTCTTTGTGTCCAGAGCAACGACTCCACATCTGGGAGCACGGCATATGAGCACATTCCGATACCTCCCTGTCTCTCCTGCCTTTGGGGGACTCCAGAGTTTTAGCCTAGTGACTTACATGGTGCTTTTTCACTTTTTGACTGGATCTCTACAGAATAAAAATATCATTTGTCCTCTGTTAGAAAGCAGAAGATGTTGTTGGGCAGTAATGCACACCTCAAAGGAGTTGGCCCTGCATATGGCCCCATAAGAGAAATGCAGCTCCATAGTTCTTTGCCAGACCAGTATCAACTGTCCTGACTGAAAGTGGGTCACTGTTGCTGACACTGTGCTGAACCATTCCCAGATCGTGCATCCAGCCATTACCCTGTCTATCAGAAGCAGCATCTCTATAACAGCAACCCAGGCTGGGATTTTGGAGCCTTCCGAAGGTTGGACCACCTCATCCAGGAGACTCACCTCAACATCTCCTGGTAAGAATGCCTGCTGTGGTTAATATGCACATGTCATGGTCAGGACTTGAGGGTGAGTGTGTCATGGGATCGGTGAGCAGTGAAAATGCCAGCTTGGTGTGTTCATGTATTTGACTGTCAGCACAGCTGGAGGCTGAAGGAAGCTTGGATCAACCTTCCTTCCTTTTCTTCCTTACTTTCTCCCTTCCAGGTTTGCCCATGTTTTCCTGGAGTCTGGGACATACGTTTTCAGGGATAGGACCATTCAGGAGCACTTCCTGATCGTGACTGTGAATGAAGCAAACGTGGGTTGTGACCCCCGAGATGTGTCCTTCCAGCCCTCTTCTCTGTTCCAGCTGGCCAGACATGGAGTTCTGAAGCAACAGGACCTGAACTTGGCTCCTAACTGGGCCACTATCACAGGTACAGCCAAAACACTGTGAGAGAGGGAAGGACCAGTTGTGCTTCTCCCCACTCTCTGCTTGAAGAATTCAAGTGAGGGCTTTGTTTCCCTTGACTTGAAGGCAGAAAGTGCCAGAGTGTTTTAGTGCTAAACTCAGCTGAAATGAAAGGCATCATTTATAAGGTTGCTCGAGGCTAAATACAAGGGCAGTCGAGGTCTTTCCTCAAAGCTGTGCCTCTTTAAGTGCTGTGCACATACCAGTCCCGTGTCCATCAGTGGGAGGACAGTAAAGCAAGAAATGAAAGTGTGGCTTGCATCCTCCTTGCCATCCCTCTTGGCTTTCCCAGCAGTTCTCTTTGTTCTGGGCTCCTTAACCGTGGTGCTGGCAACCCTGGCTGTAGTGCTCCAGCCTGCTGTGCCCATCATCAGCCCCCTGAAGGGTTGGAAGCCACGATGGAGGAGCCTGGGTGAGCCACACATCCCACCGGAGTACATCCTCCTTAAAGACAGGTAAACCCCCTTTGCATGGGAGCTATCAGGACACCCTGATGGTACAAAAGCATGTCCTGTTGCATTACTCTCAGTCCCTGATGCTGGACCTCTTGCCAGCTCTACAGTATGCTTTGTCTCTAACTGCACAGGGAGCTCGTTGGTGTTACCAGCAGCGTGGTGTGTAACAGCTCTGTTGTGTCCATCTTTGTTTTGACTTCAGAATCTAGCCAAGAAACCTATCCTCCTGCTTGGACTGGGCTGGTGATAGTGCAGGATCTGATTTTACTGAGGACGAGATACTCTTCTCCCTCTCCTGTCATTCCTTTTAGCCTTCAGTTCTATCAGACAGTCGGTCCTCGTGCTTCTGGAGAAGATGCTGGCTTTGAAGAGAAGGGAGCTGTGCATAATGCAGGTAAAGTGCTAGGCCAGTTTACTGCCCATCCTTTTGTCTTCTGTTAGCTCTCTAGTGTGATACTTTCATACCTACTCACCAAGGTCACACAGGCACTTTGGCTGTCCTGTACTCATGTGTGCACATTTACACACACCACACACATTTCCATTCTAGGTTCATTTGATCCCCTCAGATGGGGACTGTAACCTCCTGTCATGGAATGGGTCAGTGTTTTATTCCCTAGGAGGGCAGTGGCCAGCCCTCTTTGGCCTTGTTTGCCTTTGGGAAATAAACCTCATCTTGGGAATTTCAGGATGTTCACAGGGTACAGTAAAATCCAGAGCACAGCCGATGGTGATGCTGAGAACAGAGGAGCAGAAACCCTGAGTTAGGAGGTGATAGAAACACTCCTCCCCCTCACTAAGGAACGGGACCTTCTCTTACATCTCTTGCCTCTTCTGCTTTCCTCCTTCACACTACACCATGCTGTTGCCTCCTATGGACAGGCAGTGCCCCTTGTGGGAAATAAAGACTTGTGGCCACTCCCCAGACACTTTGTGTTTCAGAAGAGCATTTGACACGGAGGCTTCTGGAGGATTTCAGTGTTCGCACCCTCTATGATAAGCTGGAAGATCAGAACTTGCACCTGGCATCTCAGCTGGCCAAGCACAGGATGGACGTGCTGGTGTTCTACAATGGAGTCAGCCTGCAGATCCAGAGTCTCATGGTCAGTGTGGAAACAACTGAGGGAAGGGAGTCTTGCAACTGCGACGTTTGTAAGATAAATGGTTCCCCTGCAGTGGCAGTTTGCTCCTTTCAGTCCCTTCTTTTGGCATAACATAGTTGTGCTAATTCCTGGTTTTATACAAGAAGCAGAATGGGTGGACTGTGGGACTTGCAGAGTTGAACACTGCTGTTCTCTGTAAGCAGGACATGCTGCAAGCACTGGACCCTGAAGACTTGAAAAGGGCTCATGAGCACAAACCTGCAGAGAGCAGCAGGGCAGCAGCGTGTGCTGAACAATGCGATGGGCACTGTGGACACAACTCCCAATCAGGTGAGAGAGCCAAAGTGCAGAGCAAGAGAGCAGCAGTGTCAGGGAGCATCGGTGGGTGGCACAGTGCGTGATGTGTACAGTGGATGGCTCATACACATGAGAGGACATCCCACAAGACCTTGTCTTCCAGTGGTGCTGTAGTTCTGTAGGAGCTCTGTAAGAGCTGACAGCCTGTCTTCGTGTGAGTTCATTGAGAAGCCAGGCACAGCTTAGGAACAGGTAAGCACGGAGTTCTTTGGAAATGCTACAGCACGAGGCAGCTTGGAGGCACTGTGTGGCATTTCCAAAGGTTCGTGCTCTTGGTTTTGCTCTGGAGATCATTGCAGTTCTTCATGTGGTTCTGTAGGAGTCCACTGAAAGTGCCTGTTGGGTTCACATTAGGTGCTCCATGGCAAGAGGCAACAGAGTTAATGAAAGCTCTCGAGATGCTGCTGGGGAACGCTCTGTACAAGAATGTGTCCCTGAAGCGGGCCGTGGAGCAGAAGGTCCAAGGGCAGGATGTGGTGGCAGTTGTGCCCTCCCTGGACAGCCTGGCCAGTGAAGGTAAATCAGAAGCAATGGAAGGGCAGGTGAGTTGCAGGTGTCTTGTTGGGCCATCTCTCACCTTCCTGCTAGTTTTCCCACTTGCCCATTTCTTTAACTCCTGGGCCCTTTTTACCCCACAGGATCATGAACTGCTTCAGCAGTGGGAGCTCTTCAGTGGGAAAGATGTTTTTTTCAGCTTCCCTGGACATGAAGAACACGGTAAGGGCAATGATTTGGTGTCTTGGGTTTGGCTGGGATAGAGTTAGTGCTCTTCCTAATGCTGTGCTGTGAATTTAGTGTGAGAATAACGCTGGTAACACACCGATGGTTTAGTTGTTGCTCAGTAGCACTTGCTCAGTGTCAAGAACGTCTCAGTGTTCCATGCCCTGCCGGTGAGGAGGGGCACAAGAAGCCAGGAGGTAGCAGAGCCAGAACCTCAACTAGCCCAAGGGATATTCCATACCATGGAACATCATGTTCAGGATAGAAATTGGGGGGAGTTGGCCAGGAGGAGCTGATCACTGCTTGGGGCTGGGCATCGGTCAGCAGGTGCTGAGCAGTTGAACTGTGCATCGCTTCCCCCCTTGAGTTTCATTCCTCACATGTGTTGTAGACTCCCAGCCACGAAGAGCCTCTTCTTCCTTTAGGCTTAAAAGTGCCCCCCTGTTTCCTTCAGGTTTAGATGTCCAGTTGGCTTACCTGAGCGAGTTGGAGGTGGAGAGCCTGATAGCAGCTTCTCCCCTTGCCAAGACTCTGTGTGAGATCAAGCAAGCTTTGGTGAACCTGCAGCAACCTGCAGACGTTGGTAATGCAGGTAACATACCTTGCTCTGCACTGCACTGTTTCCCTGTAGTGGATAGGATATAAGATTACAGAATGGGAGAGAAGTTGTCTCTCACCCTTGGGAAAAGCCACACACAAATATCTGCTGTTGAGCTGCAGGTTGTTAAAGAGAAGTCACCTTTGATTAGCCCAAAGTGCTTGATTAATTCACATGTGCACACCGGTTTCATTTGTTCTGTCACCAGGGAATGTCATTTCTTAGAGCTTTTTCTCTTCATCACAGTCTGGGAACACTCGAATTCACCCAAGATCAGGGTGAATTGCTTAGGGAGCAATTCATCACCAAGGCAGCAGGTTCTCTTCGTGGTTTATAGCAGCATGCACTGTGCAGATAGAGCCCAAGTCAGTGTAGAGTGCTTGGAGCCAGTTCCTTGGCCTTTGGACCAGGCTGCCTTGTGTTGGCAGAGCTGTCCTCTGGTGCTGTCCCCTGAATTTGCACTCTGCTTTTGGATTGCCATACAGATGGCACCCACCAGACCAGCATGGGGGGCTCGCCCTCTTCTGAGCCCTTCTTTTGGGTCACAAAAGAGGGATGAAGCTTTGCTGCTGGAGATACAGAGGAGCTGCATTGCCCAGAGAAGAGGCAGAAATGGGAGTTAATCTTCTGCAATGAAACAGCCACCAGCTCCCTTGAGGAACCTGGGCCTTGGCAACTGCTAAAGGTGGATTACAGGAGTGTGTAGCTTAGAGCTCCCACACTTTTACCTGGCATCCCTACATTGCCTCCGTACACTCACACTGATCTCAGCAAGAGCTGCTGGCACACACCTTCAAGGTTTCTGCAGATATGATTTGAGGAGAGAGGACACTTAAACTATTCCCTCTATGGTGACTGCAGGGATCGGGGGAGCTGCCAGTGTCAGCTTCACACAGGGTGCTGGGAAAGTCCTGGATCTTATGGAATGGGAGGGATCGATACTCTAGCCCACTGAACACTTGGAGCTTGGGGTTTCTTCCCCCAAAACCTGCTGTGAATGTAGCTGGATTTGGGATTTACCTTTATGAAATCACTGCATGAACAGCCCCCCTGCTGCTCCCCACACAAACCGGTAGTGTTTTCCCCGTTCATTCCCTTTCATCCTTCCAGGATGCAGCATCTGAGGAACTGCCTCATCCCAGGACCTGAGTCCACAGCTCCCAGGCAGACTTGATGGGTTTTTTGCCTACCTAAAGTTCCACTTCTTTAGTCTCTGTCTTTATTGTGTAAGTTTTGTATGAGGAAGCTTTTATTAAAAGCCTGTTCACCGACCTTATGGCTGGTGGGTGATTCACTTGCCCTCTCCAACCCCTCACCCAGGGTTTGTCTCCTCCCTACCCCCAAGGAGTGAGCAGGTCCTGCCTGGAGGCGAGTTATTTACACACAGAGGACAAATTATGAGGTTTATTTCATATAAATTATGTCTCTGAGCAGACAGCATTCAACTTATTGCACTGGAGCACATCTGCGATATGGAGCTACAAGACATTGTAACAGAGGTTTGTATTACTCAGTGTAGCACTTCAGACCGGGCTCAAGAGGCACTCAAAGGGGGAGAACACCAAAGCCACCACCAGTATCTGCCAGTATGAACTGGGTTTTTCTTCCTATGCACCAGCAAATACCATCCCTCCTCATCCTCCCTCAACTGGTCTAAAAGAAATCCAAAAGCAGCTCAAAGGAACCAAAGCCTTCAACCCCCCCAAAAAAGCACAGCAGGTCCTCGCAGCATGAACAATACAAAGCTCTGGCTTCAGCTTCCCTGCGAGGGAGCCTGTACCACCTCAGCCAGAATGAAGGAATCCAGGTGAAGGGCTTTTGCTGGATAAAGGGAATTTTACCCCCCAGGACCATTCCCTTCATGCTGGCATCCCTTCATTGTGGGAAGGACGAGCTGGGAACAGGGTAAAGCATGTTCTTCTTGGACATCTGCAACAGCCATTGGTGGGGTTCAGGCCTTCATGAGCGCTGCGACCACGGCCTTGGCGTTAAGGCTTCGCAGATCACAGTAGGTCTGTCCGGTACCAACGAAAACGATGGGCTTGCTTGTGATGTAGGTCATGGAGATGGCAGCACCGACCTGCCAAGCACAACAAGCACAATCAGCCACTCTGCCTCCTTGCTCTTCACTCAGCACATCGCTGAATTGGGTTGCAATGCAAGAGGAAGGGAAGAGATGCCACCCGAGACAGCACCAAAGCACCCTGTGCTGGACACTTCCTGCCTCTTCAGGGGGAAGCTCCATGTGGAGATGTCTCAACAGCCTCCTTACCTTGTCATCGATGGTATCAAACTTGGTGAGGACAATCCCATCAATGAGCCGTGGTGTCTGGGCCATGGAGTGATCAGCCAGGGCCTTGTTGAACTTGACCTGAGGGAAAAAAACAGATCCAAGAAACTCATTTATGGTGCTGCCCCTGTCCACATGCCTGATAAAACCCACAGAAGCAGAGTTTTCCCCCCATAATCACAGACTGGTTTGGGTTGGAAAGGACCTTGAGATTATCCAGTTCCAACCCCCTGCCATGGGCACAAACACCTTCCATTAGAGCAGCTTGCTCCAAGACCTGTCCAACCTGGCCTTGGACACTGCCAGGGATGGGGCAGCCACAGCTTCTCTGGGCACCCTGTGCCAGCGCCTCAACAACCTCACAGTAAAGAACTTCATACCTCTAACCTGAACCTTCCCTGTTTCAGTTTGAACCCATCACCCCTTGTCCTATCACTACAGTCCCTGATGAAGAGCCCCTCTCCAGCATCCTTGTAGCCCCCTGCAGATACTGGAAGGATAACAATGATGATGATACTCTATTTCCAGGACCCAAAGCCTGGTCCCTCACCAGCTGATCCACCGCCTCGTTTCCCACCAGCGCTTCCCCAACGAACAGGACCAGGTCAGGAGTGTTGACCGCGATCAGTTTGGCCAACGCCGTCATCAAGGGCGCGTTGTCCTGCATGCGGCCCGCCGTGTCCACCAGGACCACGTCAAAGCCCTGGTTCCGAGCTGGGGAAGATGAAGAGGCACCAGTGAGCAGGATGTTCCCCCAGAACAACGTCTCCCACCACCGGTTCCTGGCGTGTACCGTAAGCGATGGCCTCCATGGCAATCCCGGCCGCGTCCTTGCCGTAGCCCTTCTCGTAGAGCTGCACCATGGTGCGCCCACCGTGGCTCTCCGGAGGGTGCAGGGCGTTGAGGCGCCGAGTGTGGGTGCGGAGCTGCTCCACCGCTCCAGCCCGGAACGTGTCACAGGCAGCAATGAGGACACTGAAACCATTCTCAATGAGCCAGAACGAGATCTGAAGCAGTAAAGAGAGGAAGAAGGAACACCCGTCAGCAACTACAGCCTCACCTCCTCACCCTGACCTCCTCACCAGGAGCACCGTGTCCAACCTTGGCCAAGTTGGTGGACTTCCCAACACCATTGACGCCACAGAAGGTGACCACATAGGGTCGGCGGTGGCGCTGGGCATCCATGACATCCCGGAGGACATCCACCCGGCGCTGGGGCTGCAGGATCTGGACCAGAGCCTCCTGCAGGGCCTGCTTCACTGTCGAGGTCACCGCTGGGAAGGAGGAGGTGGAGTGAGCTCTCACCGTCACACCCGGGAACGCTCCTGAGCCCCATACCATGAGCAGGAGGCCTCATGACCACTTACTGGTGAACGTTCCCATCACTTTCCCTTCCAGTTTCTTGGCCACTGACTCACAGAGCTGCACCGCGATCTCAGCTGCCACGTTTTTAGCTTCAAGAGGGAGACAGAGAGAGGAGAGTGAGGGCTGCTGAGGTTACGCGCACCAGACATCAGCGTTGGGGGTAGCATGGAGTCACCACGCAGGATCCCCACCAGACTAGACTGTTGACCCCCCTTTTGATTCGCTGTTGAGGGTGAGACAAGAACCCACCACAGTCCCTGTGGGCAAGAACATCCCAAACCATGGGTGCTACCCCATGGAGCCACCACAAATTAACCTGCTTTCAGCGGACCCAGACCTACCAATCAAGTGATCCTTCATCTTCTCCAATACGGGGTCCATGTCCCCTCTTGTCAAGCTCTTGGAGCCCACCAGGCCTTTCAGCATGCCGAACATGCCCCCCAGGCCACCTTTCTTCACACTGTGGAAAAGAGGGGTCACCTTTCGGTTCAAGGGGCGAGCTGACAACCACCGCTTTGCTTTGTCCCTACTTCTCAACCAGTTAAGAGTAGAGGAGTTACAGGGTAGAAACCAAGGTGTGTGACACATGGGGGCTGCAAGAGCCTCTACCTGGGCTTTGACGGGTTCTGAACAACCTTCTCCTCTTCAGCTTCCTCATCGCTCTCATACTCAAGGTCGTAGAGGCGGCCGGGCTCCCGATTCCTATCCCCCAGGGCCTGTGAGGAGGGGAGAAGACACCCTGAAAACCATCAACTGCTCCCCCTCACCCTGCTCCAGCCACATCCAGAGTCTCCATGGGCTGGGATCGCAACGCCCAGCTGATCCCAGCACAACCCAGGACACAGTGACCTGGCTTTTCCTTACTGCATCAGGGTCAAATTCTTCCACGGGACAAGCCTCGGCGCTCCCGTTGGTAGCAGAGTTACTGTAATCCAGTACTTTGGCATTAGAGTTCTCCAGATCCCACACTCTGGGCTTCTTCCCTTTCTCCTTCTGTGCCTCGGGCTTTGGAGATTTGCTGGAATAAAGACAGGAAATGTGGTTTGTTCAGTGCAGGGCAGCAATGGCCTCCTTGGAAAATGTGAGAATTACAAGCCTGCATTAACCCCAAAAGGCAGGAATTAAGGCTAAACCTGGTTGATTTAGTCTCCACAGTTTCATTATCCGATGTTTGATCCTGTACCAGATCCCTTCACCTCAAGCCAGGCACCAATGCATCACTGCCCTTTGCTCACAGCACTCCTGCTTCCTGGCTCTTCCAGGGAAAGAATGGCTCAAGTGCCATTATACCTCCAGGACCCAGAGTGTGCCCTCTCCCAATCCTCCCAGCAAGCAGGGAAATAAGGAAAAGGGAAAGCAAGGTTTGAATTTTGGGACTCCCCAGAGGCTGGAGGGACTCGGCCATGGCTGAGGGACAGCGGGTTTGGACCACAGGCCGCCTGAGCACGTCCTTGCCACCCACCTGGACTTCTCCCCTGCTTTCATGTGTCTCCTGAAGAATTCCTCCCGGTTCTTCTGCAGGATTTCATCCTTGGTCAGCTCCTCCCTGTCCCCAGAGGACTGCTTGTCACCTGCAGAGGCTTTGCCAGGCGCTGCAACAGCTTCAGTTCCTGATGGAAAGAGCCCAACATGAGCTCAGGCCAGCATTCCAAAGCACAAGAGGACTGGGAAAGACACAAAAGTCTGGAACGTTTATTCCCTCCCGGCCCCGGTTTTCTTTCCCACAAACTCACCCTCCTTTTTGGAACCTTTGTTCTTCTTGTTCTTGACTTTCTCCTTTGGTTTCTCCCCCCGGGTTTCAATCATACACTTGACAGTCTTCTGAGACTTCAGAGACTGCTCAAACGTCTTCATTACCGTGGGAGCTCGGACTTTACTGCTCTCCTCTGCATCCCTGCGGAGAGGACACCCGTTAAGAGCCTGGATTTCAGCTCTACCTGCACTCTAAACAGGGATTGTGGGAGGAAAAACCAGGCTCTGCTACCGGAGGAGGCGCATGAAGTCGTCTTTAAAATCAAAGGTGCCATTTAGGAGGCCCAAGGTGCCCTTCTGCTGGAACTCATTGCGGTACTTGTCCCGGAACTCCTTGTGAACGTCGTCTATCAACTTGTCCACATAGGTTAGAGTCAGGATCTTCTGAAACCCCACCTGGGAAGCAGCACAGGGGAAAGACGTTGGTCTACCACCTCATTTAACAACAGTCTGCCTGGCGTGGAGGGGAAATCCTCTCTGTTCAATACAGTGCTCTTCACTGTAAAAGACAACGCTGATAAAAGCAGGTTAGCTGTTTCACAGCAACAAAGCTATGTGGCAGACCAGGGAAGGTTTTGCTTATCTTCAGGTGCAAATGGAGGCTGTGTGGATTTAGAGAGTTAAGGTCAGCCAGGTGACAAGGAAGTGCACTAAAACACTCAGGGCCAGGCTGGACTGGGCTTGGAGAAAGCTGCTCTAGTGGAAGGTGTCCCTGCCCGTGGCAGGGGGTCAAAACTGGATGAGCTTTAAGGTCCCTTCATCCCAAGCCATTCTGTGATTCATTCTACAACTCCCTAAAGTAAAGGGATGGCCCAGGGGTCGGTGCTGGGAGTGATCCTGTTCAACATCTTTGCAGCGACATGGACAGTGGGATTGATGTGCCTTCAGCAAGTCTGCCAAACACACTTAAGTTATGTGGTGCGGTTGATACGCTGGAAGGAAGGGATGGGACCCAGAGGGACCTGGACACACTGGAGAGGTGGCTGATGCCAACCCCATGAAGTTCAACCAAGCAAAGTGCAAGGTCCTACACCTGGGTCAGAGCAATCCCAGGCACAGCTACAGGATGGGCAGAGAAGAGATTCAGAGCAGCCCTGTGGAGAAGGACTTGGGGGTGGTCAATGAGAAAATGAATATGAGTCGGCTTCAGTGTGTCCTCCCAGCCTAGAAACCAACCGTATCCTGGGCTGCATCAAAAGGAGCGTGACCAGGTCAAAGGAGGTGATCCTGCCCCTCTACTCTGCTCTCATGAGACCCCCCTTGCAGCACTTGTGTCCAGTTCTGGTGTCCCCAACATACTGTTGGAACAAGTCCAGAGGAGGCCATGGAGATGCTGCGAGGGCTGGAGCACCTCCCATATGGAGCCAGGCTGAGAACATTGGGGCTGCTCAGCCTGGAGAAGAGAAGCTGCGGGGAGACCTCAGAGCAACTTCCAGTGTCTGAAGGGGGCTACAAGGATGCTGGAGAGGGGCTCTTCATCAGGGACTGCAGTGATAGGACAAGGGGTGATGGGTTCAAACTGAAACAGGGGAAGTTCAGGTTGGATATTAAGCAGAAGCTCTTCCCTGTGAGGTTGCTGAGGCACTGGCCCAGGGTGCCCAGAGAAGCTGTGGCTGCCCCATCCCTGGCAGTGTTCAAGGCCAGGTTGGACAGAGCCTTGGGCAACATGGTCTAGTGTGAGACATCCCTACCCATGGCAGGGGTTGGAAGTGGTTAATCTCAAGGTCCTTTCCAACCCAAACCATTCTACAGTTCTGTGATTTCTGGCTGGTTTTAAACAGACGTGGTCAAAATCAAAGGTTTCATTAGGGCAGAGCAACCCCTGCAGCATCTCCTGGAGGTTTAATGAATCTAAATGACGATCAAAATTAGCAGCTCCACGGCGGTGTGTGGCCAAGACCCCCATCATCCCCAAAATCCTGCAATCTGGGAGTCAAGATAGAGCCCATGGCAGTCAAAACCCCCTTCCTGGGGTACCCCCTCTGTGGGGTTTTGGGGTGACCTGGGGCTATCCCTTACCACAAACACCAGCTCAAACTGGTTGTCCAGCTTGTACTTGAGTGTGAGGGCTTCATGGGTGAAAGAGTTGTTGCCACCGCGCTCCTGGGGACAAGGAGACATTGGAAAACTGGTGTCAGCAGTGAGCAAACACCCCCCTCCATCATCCTTACCCCCCCCCCCTTCCTCCCCCAAAATGGTCCAGCCCATACCCCTTGGCAAGAGATCCCATCCTTCTTCCCCCTGTGGCTCAGTTCTCCATATGGGTCAGCCCACCCCCAGAACGGGTCATTTCACCCCCGTCCCCAGGCAGGCGGGCTCGCCCCTGTCTCCCCCCTTTCCCCAAGCAGATGGCCCCATCCATTTCCCCCTTAACCCCCCTAATGGATGATCCCACCCCCAGTACATGACGATGCCCGTGTCCCACCCGCTCCCCTCCAAGCACTCCCCGTTCAGGTCCCCCTCTGAACGCAGGAGGCCACCCCCACCCCACCCCCCCATCACCCTGAAATGGTCCCGCCCGCCTCCCCCCCAACCCCCTCAGGCAGATGGTGCGGCCCCGCCGCCGTTCCCCCGCGGCCGCCGCGCACCTGCAGCAGCACGGAGCGGATGAGGGCGTTGACGGGCGCGGTGGCGGCGGGGCCGCCCTGGAAGCACCACAGGACGAGCCCGCCCTTGCTGAAGATGGTGAAGAAGTCCAACATGGCGGCGGCGGCGGCGGGACCGGCTCCCGCACACGTCGCCTGCCCCCTCCCACTTCCCGTATACCCTACTTCCGCCGGAAAACACACCCCATTGGAGGAGGGGACGGAGGGAGGCGGGACGCGGGGTTAGCCAATAGCGAGGGGGGGAGTGTCGCTGGGGGCGTGGCCGGGGCCATGCTGCGCGGGGGGCGCGCGCTGAGGCGGGGGGGGGCTCCGTGCCGGGCCCTGAGCACCGGGGACATGTTCCGGGGTGAGAGCGGGGCTGGGGCAGAGCCCGAAGGGGCTGCAGGGAGTCCGGGGGGGGTCCTAGAGGGTCGCAGGATGGTCCCAAAGGAGAGTGGGGGGGATGCAAGGGGCCCTGGAGTCCATGGGGGGGGGGGGGGGGGGGGGTACAGTGGGTTCTGGTGGTTCCAAAGGTCCCGGGATGCTGAGGGTGCACCCGGGGAACGGGGGACGGGGGGGGGTTTGGGGGGTCCAGGGTGTTCCGGGGGATGCAGAGGGCACTGGGGTGTCCCAGGGCTGCCCTCAAACCCATCATACACACACCCCCCCGTACCCCATCAGAGCTGGGTCTGAGCCTGAGGCGCCTGGGGCGGACCCTGCAGGCTCAGCTGCCGGCGCTGGGGCCCGGCACAGGGGGCTGGGTCCCCCCGGGAGCGCCCCGGGACCCGCGGCCCCCCGAAGAGGCCGACGTGGTGGTGGTGGGGGGCGGCGTGGTGGGCTGGTCCGTAGCCTACTGGCTGAAGGCGCTGGAGGCCCGGCGGCACGGCATGAGAGTGCTGGTGGTGGAGCGGGACCCCACGGTGAGCACCCCCTCCTGGGGCAGGGCATGACCTTGGGCAGCCCCCCCGGGAACCACTCTATGCTGGGGGGGTGTTTCTCTCTTTCAGTATTCCCGAGCTTCCACGGTGCTGTCGGCTGGGGGCATCCGGCAGCAGTTTTCCCTCCCGGAGAATATCCGCATGTCCCGTTTCTCAGCCTGTTTTCTCCGCAATATCAACGTACGTGGGGTCACCGGGAGGGGGGGTGGTGTCAGCGCGGGGAGGTCCAGCCCTGCTCAATGGGCGCCCCCTCTCCTCACAGGAGCACCTTGGGGTGCCGAACGAGCCGCCCGTCGACATCCAGTTCCAGCCTTCAGGATACCTCTTCCTGGCCTCCCCGCAGGATGCTGATGGGTTGGAGGCCACTGTCAAGGTCCAGAGGTGGGACACGCACACAGAGTACCCCCCATCAAAGGTTTTTGGGTTTGGGGTTCTCATCCTGACACCGACCCCACCCCCCCCATGCTGGCTCTACCCAGGGAGGAAGGGGTGCAGGTGACACTGCTGTCACCTACTCAGCTGAAGGAGAAGTTCCCATGGATAGACACAGAGGACGTGGCTGTGGCATCCTATGGTACGTGGGAACCCTGTCACCACCCATCCTCATCCATATCACCGTCTCCATCCTCACCCTATTTCCTGTCCTTATCCTCCTCTGAGTTCTTATCCTGTTCCCCATCCCTATCACCATTCTCAACCCCATCCCATCCTCATCCTTATCTGTATCCTCATCCTCATTCCTATCACCATCCCCATCCTCATCCCATCCCATTCTCACCCCCATCCTCACCTTATTCCCCATCCTGATCCCCATCTTCATCCCTGTGCTCATCCTTATCTATTCCCACCCTCACCCCCATCCCATATAATCATCCCCACTGGGTGCATCATTCATCCCACCTTAATTTGGGGAAGGGGGCTCTTCCCCTCCCCCCCAGACTCGGGTGTGTTTGGAGGGGTCACACTGGCGTCCCCCACCCCCTGTGTCCCCCCCAGGTCTGGAGGACGAGGGCTGGTTTGACCCCTGGACCCTCCTCACCGCTCTGCGGCGCAAAGCCACGTCCCTGGGGGTGCTCAGCTGCGCCGGGGAGGTGCGAGGTGAGGGGGGGGGACACGCACAGAGCGGGGTGTCCCCTGGGGGCGTCACCCCCTCACCCCCCCGATCCTCCAGGTTTTGTCACCTCGGCTGAGGACTTGATGCCACCACAGGGACCGGACCTGTTGTCCGCGCGCATCAAACGCATCCATGTGAGCGTGTCCCGTCCCCCCCCCCAGAACATACCTGAGAGGGGGAGTGACACCCCACGGGTGTGCAGGACCCCCCCCGGCTCATGTGGGGTATGTGTCCCCCCAGGTGTACATGCAGGACAGCCTGGAGTACCAGCCCGTGACCTGCGCCATCGTGGTGAATGCGGCAGGTGCCTGGGCCGGGGAACTGCTGGAGGCAGCCGGGCTGCCTGAGGCACTGCGCCAGCCCCCCCTGCCCATCCAGCCCCGGAAGAGGTGGGGAGGGTGGGATTTGGGGGGTCACATTGTGGGGTTCACATCCTGGCATTACCCTGGAACCTGTTTGTGCTCTATGGGGATGGTGGCTGTGTCCCGGTACCCACCATCCATCCCTTTGCAAAGGGCCTGTGAGGCCTTCAGTGGGGTTTTGGGGGGGATCTCACACCCCAGCACTCACCACTCTCCATCTTCAAAGGCTGGTGACCCCTTGATCCTTCTTTTGGGGTGCCCCTCCAATTGTCAGGAGTGCTGTGAACCCTCAATGCTTTCATTTCCACGCACCCCTTGATGCTCTGAGGCAGAACCCACCCCCCCTCATCCCTATGTTTTTTGGGGGCGGGATCTCCTTTATCCCTATAGGTACATCTTCTCCTGGCACTGTCACGATGGTCCTGGCTTATCCTGCCCATTCCTCATTGACACCACTGGTGCTTACTTTCGCCGTGAGGGCATTGCCGGCAACTACTTGGGCGGCATGAGCCCACCCGAGGTGCGCCCAAAGGGAGGTTTCTCTCCATTTATATTGATGATTTATGGTATTTTAATACATTATTTACGTGGTTTCTCTCTGTAGTTTTCTTTCTAACTCCCTCGCAACCTGTTTTTCCTAGGAGGAGGAGCCGGATCCCAGCGACCTCTCCGTGGATCACAGCTACTTCCAGGACCAGGTCTGGCCGCGGCTGGCCCGGCGCGTCCCAGCTTTCTCCTCCCTCCGTCCCGGCGGCTCCTGGGCAGGTTACTACGACCACAACTCCTTCGACCGCAACGGGGTGGTGGGACCTCACCCCAGGCTGGAGAACCTCCTCGTGGCCGCTGGGTTCAGCGGTCACGGGCTGCAGCACGCGCCAGCGGCCGGCAGAGCCGTGGCTGAGCTGGTGCTCAAGGGTCGATACGAGACCTTGGACCTGAGCAGGTTGGGCTGGAGGAGGCTGGTGCAAGGGGAGCCGCTGGTGGAAGGCGGGGTGGTGTGATGGACGTGGGGAAACTGAGGCACGGGTGGGGGCCCACACTGTGCCCTGCAGCAATAAATGGGATGATGCGGAGTGTGCTGGGGGGAGTACATGGGGGGAATGGGGACACCCCTGCTGCCGCCCGGCTCTGCCCTGCACACAGCAGGCACGCACCAGTGCACCCCCTATTGCTCACACAGTGCTCCCCAGCCCCGCTGCCCCCCCATTCTGGTGTCTTCACTGCCCACCCCCCCAGTGTCCCCACTGCGTTCCGTTCCCACCCAGGGCCCCCAGTGTTCCCCCATTGTCACCCAATGCCCCACGTGTCCCCATTACCCACTAGTATCCCCCCATGACCTCCCAGCCTCTCTCCCAGTGCTCCCCAACATCCTTCCCATTGCCCCCATTACTCCTCCATGTCCCCATCACCCCTTAATATCCCCCTGTGACCCCCCAACATCCCCCCCACTGTCCTCATTACCCCAACATCCCCTTATGACCCCCCAACATCTCTCCCACTGTCCCCATTACCCCCAATATCTCCCTATGACCTCCCAACATCCTTCCCATTGCCGCCTATTACCCCCAGTATCCCCCTATGACCCCCCAACATCCCTCCCATTACCCCCAGTATCCCCCTATGATCTCCCAACATCCCTTCCATTACCCCCAATATCCCCCTATGACCCCCCAACATCCCTCCCATTACCCCAATATTCCCCTATGACCCCCCAACATCCCTCCTACTGTCCCCATTACCCCCGATACCCCCTATGGCCCCCCAACATCCCTCCCATTACCCCCAATATTCCCCTATGACCCCCCAACATCCCTCCCACTGTCCCCATTACCCCCAATGTCCCACTATGACCCCCCAACATCCCTCCCATTGCCCCCCATTACCCCCAATATCGCCCTATGACCCCCCAACACCCCTCCCACTGTCTCCATTACCCCAATGTCCCCCTATGACCCCCCAACATCCCTCCCATTACCTCCAATATCCCCCTATGACCCCCCCAACATCCCTCCCATTGCCCCACATGACCCCCAATATCCCACATGACCCCCCAACATCCCTCCCATTACCCCCAATATCCCCTATGACCCCCATCCTCTCCCAATCTCCTTCCCATTACCCCCAAGTGTCCCCATCACCCCTCGCTCACATGCCGCCCCCTGGCGGTGCGGCGGAATGGCTCTCCGCCGGCAGCGCGCCTGCGCGGGGCGGGGAGGGCGGCTGCGCGGCGGGAGCCCGGCGCATGCGCTGTGGCGGCCGGGCCGCTGGAGCTGGGCCGTGAGCGCCGTGAGCCCGGCCCGCGGTGAGTGGCGGCGATGGGGGGGGGGAGATGGACGGGACGTGGGGACAGCGTGTGGGAACCGTGCCCGGAGCCCTGGGGTGCTGCGGGGTCTGGAGGGATCCGTGGGGAGAGGCTGAGGTAACTTTGGGCCCTGCGGGGGCCGCGCTGAGGTAACAGCTTCAGGGGATCACGGGGGCGGCGGTGGCTTCAGGCGCGCGTTGTTGTGTGGTGGGGTGTGTGTGTGTGTGTGTGTGTGTGTGTGTGTGTGTGTGTCTCTGTGTGTGTGTGTGTCTGTGTGTGTCTCTGTGTGTGTCTGTCTGTGTGTGTGTGTCTGTCTCTGTGTGTGTCTGTGTGTCTGTGTCTGTGTGTGTCTGTGTCTCTGTGTGTGTCTGTGTGTGTCTGTGTGCCTGTGTCTCTGTGTCTCTGTGTGTGTCTGTGTGTGTCTGTGTCTGTGTGTCTGTGTCTCTGTGTGTGTCCCGCTTCCAATTCCTGGGGCGATCGTGCGAACAGCTGCGATGAAGCAGTGCTCCCCCACTGGAGTTACAGGGGTGGCCCCAGTGCCGCAGGTCTGAGGTAACTCTATCCCCCAGGTAACGGGGGTGGGGTGGAGATGATGCCCGTGCCCCAGCATTGCCGTGAGGCAGCTCCGGGCACCTCTGGGTGCTGTGAGGATCCCCTCTTTGCACAGCGATCCCCACCGCTGGAATCGCCCATCGGGAGGAGCTGATTGCAGGAGTAGGGCCTCACTGAAGAGGTTTCCGTGGCCAAGGTGCCGGGAACAAAGAGAAAACTCTCTTTTGCTTTTGTTTCTGCTGGGGCTCTGCCAGTGTGACCTGGACCATGGACACTTCCTAAAGCAGAGACACCGTCACCCCCTCACACACAACCCCCCCTGGATCTGAGTGTGTCTGGTCCAAAAGCTTCATTTTGGGGTGGCAGTGCCTGTGATTAACCTGATGTTTGTAACGCTGGAGGCTGGTTCTGCTTCCACAGCTTCATCCCAACTGGAGTTCGCGCTTCACGGGAGTGGGGTTCTAACCCTGGCAGGGTTTATCTTGGAATAACCCAAATAAAATCCGGTTTTAAAATTAATCATTTCAGTCGTTTATCCCCTGTGCTGCACTCTATAAAGCAACAGCACCCATGACATGTTGGGGCTTGTGATACCAGCCTGCTCCAGAGCTGTGGGAGCTCCCGCCTAGGAGAAGCGATCAGTTTGGATCCCATTGGAAAAGCTCCATGTGCTTTATATTTTCTTTTCCTTAACTCAAAAGCCTATTTCTGCAACGCTTCACAAGAAGCAAGAGACTCAGCACAAGGTTTTTGGCAAAGGGCTGTTGAGAGTTCTTACTGCTTTGGGCAAAAGCTGATGGGACAGCTCAAAGAGCAGCCCTGGGTTTGTCAGGCTCCTGAGTGCAAACCTGGAGTTTCTTCCCTGCCAGAGGAGGTGTGGAGCTGGATGGTGTTAACTGAGTGCTGGGCTTAACACATATGTTTTCACACCTCCCTGGGCTGGCTCTGCTGGCTTTTCTCTTCCCAAAATGAGTGGTGCAGTGAGGTGTTAGCATAGAACTACAGGCCATGCTGTTCCTGAAACTGAGGTTTTTAACATGAGGTACCACGACACAGGATGGGTCCTTTCTCTGCCTGTGTGTTTGAGGGGGCTGGAAGCCTGTTGGTGGGAGTAGCTTGGAATCCCACTGTGTGGTTAATGCCTGCCATGATCCTTTGTGTTTTCTCTCTCCACAGGCTCCATCCGTTTCCCATCCCTCCAGGATGAGAGAGGTTTGGGTTCGGCTTTTCCCCTCTCCCTGTAGTTGATAGTTTTGGAACTGGAGGTGATGCTGGAGTCGAGATGGCAGACAGCGTGAAAACCTTCCTGCATGACCTCGTCAGGGTGAGTCCATGCACTGCAGCTCCTTTGTCATGGGGACTGGTCCTGTTCCCTTCCGTGGCTTCGTCCAAGGTGAATTAAAGAATTGGAAGGAAAAGGGACTCTCAGTGTATGTTAATCAAAGACTTCAGTTTAGTCAGGCAGAGATACCTGTCAGCAGGCTTTCTGCTGTTAGAATTGAGGTAGCTCTGTGGGATGTGTTGCTTCCCAAGTGTTTTCGCAAGCTGGCTGCAGTGTGTCTGTTGCAAAGAGTCACAGTGATAAGGCTTCATGTGACCTCAGTGCTCCCACACCATCTTGTATCATCCAGGCATAAACACAGGCTCAAAAATGTTGGTGATGGGAATGCTAAGAAGTAATTCATGTTCAGAAACTGGTGTTTACTGGCCATGGCCTCAAGCAGAAGGATTTGGGTCCTAGAATCACCCAATGGTTTGGGTTGGAAAGGACCTTAAAGCTCATCCAGTTCCAACCCCTGCCATGGCAGGGACACCTTCCACGAGAGCAGCTTGCTCCAAGCCTCTGTGTCCAACTTGGCCTTGAACACTGCCAGGGATGGGGCAGCCACAGCTTCTCTGGGCACCCTGTGCCCCCACCTCAGCACCCTCACAGGGAAGAGCTTCTGCCTAAGAGCTCATCTGCCTAAGTCTCCCCTCTGGCAGGTTAAAGCCATTCCCCTTGGCCTGTCCCTAGATCCCTTGTCCAAAGCCCCTCTCCAGGTTTCCTGCAGCCCCTTTAGGCACTGGAGCTGCTCTAAGGTCTCCCCTTCAGGAGCCTTCTCTTCTCCAGGCTGGCCCAGCCCAGCTCTCCCAGCCTGGCCCCAGAGCAGAGCTGCTCCAGCCCTCGCAGCATCCCCATGGCCTCCTCTGGACTCGCTCCAACAGCTCCAGGTCCCTCTTGTGCTGCTGCCCCCGAGCTGGATCAGGACTGCAGGGATGGTCTCCCCAGAACACAACAGAGGGGGAGAATCCTCTCCGTGACCTGTTGCTCATGCTCCTTTGGGTGCAGCCCAGCACACGGGGGGATTCTGGGCTAAAGTGCACTGAAGTTAGGTCATGGGGAGCTTCTCATGGACCAACACCCCCAAGTCCTTCTCCTCAGTTATTTCACAATGCTCTCACAATTCATTTTGAAGTGAAATGTTTGATAACAAATGTGTCCCAAAGGTGGAAATAAGTGCTAGAGAGGTGTTGCTAGAAGTCTTTTAAAGCAGGAGCTGAGGCAGAGACTTCTTCACACTTCTCTGTTAACAGGTTTGCACAGATGTGGCTCCGAGGCTGTTTCAGGGATGCTGTCATCTGTAAAGCCACGAGCATCACACTCAGATGTATGATCAGGCCACGAGGGGTTTGCACATCCTGAACGTTTGATGTAATTCTATTTTATTGGCCTGTAGTGGCTGGCGGGGGGGAGAAGGGCTTTCTGCCAGGCAGAAGAAATGGGCTGTGAGAGATGTGACTCTCTGGGTTATAAATAGTGGATTTTGGATGAGAAATCACACCTTCAAAGAGAGGCTGCTGCTGGAACAGGCAGTGATCTAGGTCACCAGGCTATGGAGAACAGGCAGCACTCCAAACCCTGGCTCTGCCTGAGCCTGGTGCTGCCTCCTGCGCTCCGGGCAGCAAGGCTCATCCCCTTCCATAACCAGGAGGTGGGAAGGAGTGTTTGCAGCCTCTCCTCATGTCCACAGGGAATTAAGGACTCCATCTGGGGCATCTGCACCATCTCGAAGCTGGATGCCCGCATCCAGCAGAAAAGGGAAGAGCAGAGGCGGAGGAGAGCCAACAGCGCACTGGCCCAGCGGAGGTTTCACTTGGAAGAGAAGAAGCAAGAGAAGTGAGTGTGGGGCCTGAGGACTGGTAATTCCCTTCTCCCAGTCCATCAAGGGTGAATCCAGGTTCTTTTTCCCCAGCTGTGCTGTGTTCCACAGCCATCTCTACCAGTTGCATCCACTAAGGATGAAAACACTGGGATTAAATCTCGACTGTGCTCTTGGCATGTCCATAGGTACATTGTGAGGAGAGAGAAGCCAAAACCAGCCTTTTCCAAGGACAAAATGCTCCCAAACCCCTCTAGTTTTATTACACTGAGAGATTTGAGGCAAACCAACCCTGAGCTCCCCTGTAAATGCTTAAAACTCAGGAGGAAAGCTCTGCTTCTCTTCCATTCCAGCATGGATACAGGGTATTACTAAATGTGTCTCTCTCCCGTTGCTCCGCAGTGAACCCCGGATAGTGAGCCGGATATTTCAGTGTTGTGCCTGGAATGGAGGCGTGTTCTGGGTACGTGGGAATTTTGTTCTTACTGTGTTAAACCCCTCTGTGGAAACCAACCCTTGTGCACCTTTGGTGGTGAGCCATCAGCTGGGCTGCAGGGACCTGTGCCAGCTGCCATATTCCCAGTCCCACCACTGTATTTTAAGGGAACTGGAATATAGACCTGCTTGGGAAAGCCCACATGTTGAACTCAAGATGCTTTGAGACAGCTCTGTGCAGGATATTGCTTCACCAAGTTGAATATTGATTCCTCAGCTTTAACCTTGCCGTGAGGCCGATCCTCATAAATCACCAGCTTCATTTTCCCATTAGGCAGAGAAAGAGGAATTGGCCCAGGAATGTTAAAGGGAATGTGCTCAGTTGTAGATTTGGGGTGGGTTTACGTGCCAGTCCTGGGGTGTTCCTGGATCCCCATGGGTAGAGGGTCTGGTTGCAGCAGCCCAAAACCTGACCCAGCAGCACCAAAACTTCCTCTTCCCCCAGCTCAGTCTCTTCTTGTTCTACCGCGTGTTCATACCTGCCCTTCAGTCCGTCACGGCGCACATCATCGGTGAGTTCCTTCCCAGCACCCCATGAGCTGCCATCTCCTCGCCTTGTTCTTCTCCTCCTCCCCGAGCTAATTAAGGCTGTTGTTAATTATCCAGGGGTAAATCAGAGATGGAGAGTGCCACTCACGGACTGTGTGGTGGGATCCATGCAGGGTTCTGCCACACAGTTGTCGCTGTGGTTTTGCAAATGCATGAAAAGCAAGTGAGATTCCTCCTGCTGGGGGCTCCCCTGGGAGCAGAAATGCCAGGGGGAATTTCTGATGGGAAAAGAAGGTTCCTCCAATTGAGGAGCTTCCCAAAACAAGGAGTTTCCTAAGATGAGGTTCCTTCAGTGAGGAGGTCCCTGAAAAATGTAGCTTCCTGTAATGAGGAGCTTTCCAAAGCAAGGAGGTTCCTTCAGTGAGGATCTTCCTCCAACAAGGAGTGCTCTGAAACGCTGAGCTTCCCAAAGTAAGGAGCTTCACAAAACAAGGACGTTTCGTCCAGTGAGGAGCTTCCCAAAATGAGTAGGTTCCTTTAACATGGAGCTCCCAGAGACAAGGAGGTTCCTCTAACGAGGAGCTCCCTGAAACATGGTTATTCCACTGAGGAGCTCCCTGAGCTGAGGCACTTCCCTCGCGGAATCCTGACGTGTTTCCCTGTTTCTGGAAGGTGACCCTTCCTTGCACAGCGATGTCTGGGCCTGGCTGGAGTTCATCCTCACCTCCATCTTCAGCGCCCTCTGGGTCCTGCCCCTCTTCGTCCTCAGTAAGGTCGTCAACGCCATCTGGTTTCAGGTGGGTGCCCAGAAAACAGGCTCTGGGTGTATTCCTGGTGACGTAATAATCCCAGTGGATTTTGGATGCCCTCTCTCTTCTCCATCAGGACATTGCAGATCTTGCCTTCGAAGTCTCCGGCAGGAAACCTCACCCCTTCCCCAGCGTCAGCAAAATCATCGCCGACATGTTGTTCAACCTCTTGCTGCAGGCACTCTTCCTCATCCAGGTGAGGATTTAATCCCCCCAAACAACCACATCCCCCCAGGGCCACCTTCTCCAGAGCTCCCCTCATGCTCTCACTGGGATTTTATCCATAGGGAATGATCGTGAGCCTCTTCCCCATCGATCTGGTTGGCCAGCTGGTTGGGCTCCTCCACATGTCACTACTGTACTCGCTCTACTGCTTTGAGTACCGCTGGTTTAACAAAGGTGGGAGACGCTTCCAGATGGGATGTGTTGGGATGGAGGCTGCTCCATGCCAATGCTTGGGTTCGAATGGGTTTTCTCCCCCTTTCCCACCAGGAATCGAGATGCACCAGCGCTTGTCCAACATCGAGAGGAACTGGCCCTACTACTTTGGCTTCGGCTTGCCGCTCGCCTTCCTCACAGCGATGCAGTCCTCCTACATCATCAGGTGAGGGGAGAGCTGCCATTCCACATCCATGTCCTTCCTCACCCCAATGCCCTCTTTTGTGTCATTTTATCATATTTTGGGGTTTTTTTTTCCCTTCAGTGGTTGCCTCTTCTCCATCCTTTTCCCCCTCTTCATCATCAGCGCCAACGAGGCGAGGACCCCTGGCAAAACCTAGTGAGTGAGACCCTCCGTGCCCCCAAACCTTCAGCCTCACCCCCCCTCAAACCTCCATCCGGGAGGAAGCTCACGGTGTTCTCTTCCCTTTTCCAGCCACTTCCAGCTCCGGCTCTTCTCCTTGGTGGTTTTCCTCAGCAACAGACTCTTCCACAAGACCGTTTACCTGCAGTCGGCCCTGGGCGGTGCTTCCTCCTCCTCCGACCGCCCCCTTCCCCCTCAGCCCTCTCCTACCAAACACACGCCAGCTCCGGGGCACTGAGCCCCGGGTGGGGGTCCCCGTGTCCCCCAGTGGGTCCCCCGTGTCCCCCGGTGACCGGCAGCCCCCTCCCCCCCCCCCCCACGGGGGTGGTTCTTCGCCCCGCCATGGGAATTTTGGGGGGGGCGGGGATATACTTTTTAAGGAGCTCCCGTCCCCCTCCCGGTGCATGCGCCGGTTCCGGTGGGGTCGGGACGGAACCGGGACGGGGTTGGTGGGTTTGGGGGTGTTTTTTGGGGCGGTTTATCAACTTTTCTCTAGTATTTTCACACGGAAACATTAAACGGACGAAACACGGCTTGAGCCCCTCCTGCGCCCCATGCGCGGTCGGTGTCCGCCGGGGCCTCCCGTTGGCACCGCCCCACGTGTCACCACCCACGTGGCGGGACCGCAGCCTGCTTCCGCTTCCGTCCACGTGATGCACTCCCAAGCTCCGGGGGACACGTCGCGGCTCGTTCGCCGTAGCTTTCTCCCCGCCAATCAGGAGGCGCCGTACGCGGCACGCCCAGCCCCTCCGCCTGAGTGCGCGGCGGCTCGGCCAATGAGAGCGGCCGTGCTCAGAGTGGCGACCAATGGCGAGTGAGGGGGGGGTGCGGCGGAGGGCAAGGGAGGCTGCGCAAGGCGGATGGACGGGGCGGAGGGTCTTGGGTGAGGGCCGTGGAACGGGGGGCGAAAGGCTATGGGCAGGGGGCTGTGGGGGTTATGGGGTGTGTGTGTGGGGCAGGGGGCTGTGGGGGTTATGGGGTGTGTGTGTGGGGCAGGGGGCTGTGGGGGTTATGGGGTGTGTGTGTGGGGCAGGGGGCTGGGGGGGTTATGGGGTGTGTGTGTGGGGCAGGGGGCTGGGGGGGTTATGGGGTGTGGGGGGGGCAGGGGGCTGTGGGGGGGTTATGGGGTGTGTGTGAGGCAGGGGGCTGTGGGGGTTATGGGGTGTGTGTGGGGCAGGGGGCTGTAGGGGGTTATGGGGTGTGTGTGGGGCAGGGGGCTGTAGGGGGTTATGGGGTGTGTGTGGGGCAGGGGGCTGGGGGGGTTATGGGGTGTGTGTGTGGGGCAGGGGGCTGTAGGGGGTTATGGGGTGTGTGTGGGGTAGGGGGGTGGAGGGGTTATGGGGTGGGGGGGGTTATGGCGTGTGTGTGTGGCAGGGGGCTGTGGTGGGTTATGGGGTGTGTGTGTTTTAGGGGTGGGTGATGCTGTGGGACGAGGGGCTGCTGGTTGTCAGGGGCTAGAGCCTGTGGGATGTGAAGCTGTGGGGTGCTCTGTGCTGTGGGGAGATGAGGTGTGCAGGGGGGTGGCTGCGGGGCTGTGGGCGGCTGCATGGGGGGTTGTGGGGGCGCAGTGCCTTGTGTGGCACAGACGAGCTCAGAGGGGCTAGCAGTGAGTGTGGGGCCATAATTCATAGCCTGGGGATGGCTCTTCCTCCTTCCCGTTCCAGGATCCTGGGACTGGCTTCCCCCATAGCTGTGGTGTGGCAAAGTGTGCCCCACACCCCATGAGTGGTCTGCAGGAGCTGTGAAATCGGGGTACCAGTGGGACCCCACTGGCAGAACCGCTGATGCCCTGCAGGCATCCACCTTACATCTCTCTGAGCTGCTGCCTGTTATCGCCAGGGATCCAGGAAATAAATCCATCAGGGGCTTGTTTCTGTGTCGGGCGTGAACATGTGCAGTTAAAATCACTTCTCGGGCACCAAAACATCTTTTTTCAGGCTCTGAGAACACAGTTTGTGTTTTAAACCTCAGCCTGGCCCAGTCTCAGCTGCAGCTCTGATACATGACCTGAGCGTTTAGCCACCAGTTCTGGGACTGGGTTTTTCCATGCTGATTGGGCCAAGAAGCATCTTAAAGCAATCTGTGGTTTCAGGAATACAGAGATGTCATTTCCTGAAGAGAGTTTCATTTCCTTGGTGTTCAAGACCAATTCCTTGTGTTCTGTGTGCGTTCTTTTTCTCAGAAGCGATGGTTAAACTGCAGCCAAGGGAAACTTGGTGGGTTTGTTAAGAGCTTACACTGGGGCTTTGTTTCCTGTGCAGAGAAACAGACGCCTCCTGTGCCCCAAAGAAGCTCTGGTGTCTATAGAAGGAAAAACCTCAGCTGGGACTTGGACACCTAATCAGGTGAGGATGGGAGGGAAGGGGATTTGGGGGTGGGAAGCATGGATCCGGGAAGCATCTTGCAGAAGTGGAGTATTGAAGGTATGCTTCATGGAACCATTGGAGATGCTGTGCTCTGATGCTCTTTCTGCTTGTTTTCAGGTGTTGGAGCACCCTCAGTCCCCACTTTTGATGTGAAAATGACCAAGCTGGGGTTTCTCCGGCTCTCCTACGAGAAGCAGGACACTCTGCTCAAGCTCCTCATCCTGTCCATGGCAGCCGTGCTCTGTAAGTCCTGCAGGTGCCCTGGAAGGGGAATCACGGGAGGGAGCAGCCTCTGCTTCTCTTGTAGGTTGGGAAGCTCTCATCTGCCTTTAACCCTGTCTCTGTGTTTGCAGCTTTCTCCACGAGGCTTTTCTCTGTCTTAAGGTTTGAAAGTGTCATCCATGAATTTGATCCGTAAGTGTCGTCTGCTCGTCTCCCGGGGGTTTTCCTTGTCCAGAGGGCACAGAATTCGGGTGCCGTACACCAGGCTCAAGTTAATCCACATTGAGGATGCAGGATTTGGAGGGAGGTTTTCACTGCAGATAGGTTTTCCTCTTCCAGACCAAAAATTAACTTCTTGGGACTCTTCCTGCAGCCTGAATCTAAGTAATTACTTGCCACTGGAATCCTGGAATGGTTTGGGTTGGAAGGGACCTTAAAGCTCACCAAGCTCCAACCCCTGCCGTGGGCAGGGACACCTTCCACTAGAGCAGCTTGCTCCAAGCCCCTGTGTCCAACCTGGCCTTGAACACTGCCAGGGATGGGGCAGCCACAGCTTCTCTGGGCACCCTGTGCCAGCGCCTCAGCACCCTCACAGGGAAGAGCTTCTGCCTAAGAGTTCATCTCAGTCTCCTCTAGGGCAAGTTAAAGCCATTCCCCTTGTCCTTTTTTTGTTGGGGTTTGGTTTTTCTTGGCCTGAGCAGCACACAGCAGGGGAGAGGGCTCACTGCAAATACTCCTGGGCTTGCTGCTGACTAAATCTGGCTCAAGGGAGGATGTTACCCCTGCAAACCCACTTTTAAACCCCTGAGGAGGAGGGTGAGCTTTTGCAGTTGAGGTCTGTAGGAGTCTTAGGGTGGAAAACACACCTTACAATGCTGTCCTGCCCTGGGCATCAGAGAGGGGCATCCAAGTGGGCTTTAATAGGATTTAACTGCTTGTCCCAAGCTGGTGATTTAACGCTTGTCCCTCTTATAGGTACTTTAACTATCGCACAACCCGCTTCCTGGCAGAGGAGGGCTTCTATAAATTCCACAACTGGTTTGATGACCGAGCATGGTACCCCTTGGGCAGGATCATTGGTGGTACCATTTATCCAGGTAAGCTTCTGCTGAGCTCAAATGCTCCTCACATGAGGGGAAAATGGGTAAGGGGGTGATGTGGAGGGAGCAGGGTCCCAGTGCTGCATAGGAGAAGGGGGATTCCCTTTGCCAAGGCATTCCTGATGAGACTTTTGGCTGCTCTGGTGTCATTTCCACCCCCCAGGCCTGATGATCACATCAGCAGCGATTTACCACGTGCTGCACTTCTTCCACATCACCATCGACATCCGGAATGTGTGCGTGTTCCTGGCTCCACTCTTCTCCTCCTTCACCACCATAGTGACTTACCACCTCACCAAAGAGCTCAAGGTAAGGGGTGAGCGCGATGCACCTCACAGGAGGAGCATGGGCTTGTGCAAAAGCAACTTGTAGTTGTCTTGGAAGCTTGGAGGTGACCACTACATCAGTGAAAACCCACAACTTCTGTTCTGAAGTGTCGTTTTGGTGCTCAGTTTTATAGAATCATAGGTAGAATGGTTTGGGTTGGAAAGGACCTTAAGATCATCCAGTTCCAGCACCCTGCCATCGGCAGGGACACCTCGCACTAGACCATGTCACCCAAGGCTCTGTCCAGCCTGGCCTTGAACACTGCCAGGGATGGGGCAGCCGCAGCTTCTCTGGGCACCCTGTGCCAGCGCCTCAGCACCCTCACAGGGGAAAGCTTCTTCCTTATATCCAACCTGAACTGCCCCTGTTTCAGTTTGCACCCATCACCCCTTGTTTTATCACTACAGCCCTTGATGAAGAATCTCTCTCCAGCATCCTTGTAGGATGTATTCCTTTGAGGTGTATCCATGTGGAATATGGCAAAATTCCCAAGAGGCTTTTTCCACCCTCTGGCTGGTTTCTCTTCACAGGACGCAGGCGCAGGGCTCCTGGCTGCTGCCATGATCTCAGTTGTGCCCGGGTACATCTCCCGATCCGTTGCCGGCTCCTACGATAACGAAGGTGAGTTTCTGGCACTGGGAGCAGGGAAAGCTGCTGTTTCCAGCTGTTGGCTGCTGGATGATGATGGTAAGGATGCCACAGAGAACAACAGAGGGACGCTGTGCTCTGTTTATGTCCATTCCAGAAGCAATTCTGGGGCTGGCAAAGGCAACAGTCTTGTTGCCAGTGATCAGGTTCCTCTCCTGTAGCTGGGCTCTGGGGCCTGTGTGAGGAGGTGCTGTGTTCAGAAACCCATTTCCCACCCCTGCCTCTTTGCATGAGACTCTGTTCCATTTCTGATAGAGCAACAAAAGCATTTATATATGCATTTTTAATGCATTGAGTGCTCTGCTGTGCCCCAGAGGTCATAGATTAACATTTCAGGGCTGATAGGAGCTTGCTTTGATGTCTTTTTCTCCTTCCACCCAGGTATTGCCATCTTCTGCATGCTGTTAACTTACTACATGTGGATCAAAGCTGTCAAAACTGGCTCCATCTATTGGGCAGCCATGTGTGCTCTGGCCTATTTCTACATGGTGAGTGTTCTTTCTCCTGGCACCGAGGTACTTTGGACAACAAAGTCTATTCTGGATATGGTGACCAAAACCATCCAGTGTCCCATTCCTGTGTCCTTGTGTTCAGGTAGCAGAACTTGGCGTGAAAATCCCAGACTGGTTTGGGTTGGAAGGGACCTTAAAGCTCCTCCAGTTCCAACCCCTGCCACAGGCAGGGACCCCTTCCACAAGAGCAGCTTGCTGCAAGTCCCTGTGTCCAACCTGGCCTTGAACACTGCCAGGGATGGGGCAGCCACAGCTTCTCTGGGCACCCTGTGCCAGCGCCTCAGCACCCTCACAGGGAGGAACTTCCTAACATCCCATCTCAATCTCCATCAGATTAGGGCTCCTGTCAGTTTAGTCTCGGGGCTGCTCTCAATCCAGTCTCCACCCAGCTTCTATTTGTGCTTGATCCCAGGAATATCAAACCTGCTGCATTTGAGCTCTGCTGTGAGACCTGTTCCGTCCTGGAACTTGTGGTGTGTTGTTTGTTTTCTCTCTTGGCAGGTCTCCTCGTGGGGTGGCTACGTCTTTCTGATTAACCTCATACCCTTGCATGTTCTTGTGCTGATGCTGACCGGGCGCTTCTCCCACAGGATCTACGTAGCCTACTGCACTGTCTACTGCTTGGGAACCATCCTCTCCATGCAGATCTCTTTTGTTGGCTTCCAGGTGGGGACCAGAATGATTTGCAAACTCAAGGCTGGTCATTTTATTGCTTGTAACAGAACAACAGCAAGTTGTTTCTTTTGCCTTTGCCTTTGAGGCTGTAAGTGGGTGCTGGCTTCTTGATGGAGATCTTGCTAACGCTGATTTGTTGCAAAATTAGCTTTTGGACTCTTGTTCTCCTCTGTCCCTGATCCACATCTCCCCTGCTTGCAGCCTGTCCTCTCCTCGGAGCACATGGCTGCCCTTGGAGTCTTTGGCTTGTGCCAGATCCATGCCTTCGTTGACTACCTTCGGAGCAAGCTGAACCCACAGCAGTTTGAAATCCTCTTCAGGAGTGTCATCTCCCTGGTTGGCTTTGTTCTGCTCACTATCGGGGCTGTGCTGATGCTGACAGGTAGCCTGAGATGGTGGGGACCGTGAGTGCATTTCACTGCCTCCTTTCCTTGCTTTGGATCATAGAATCCCAGACTCATCTGGGTTGGAAGGGACCTTAGAGCTCACCGATTTTCAACCCCCTGCCACAGGCAGGGTCACCTTCCAGTAGAGAAGCTTGCTCCGAGCCTCATACAACCTGGCCTTGGAACACTGCCAAGGATGGGGCAGCCACAGCTTCTCTGGCCATCACAGGGAAGAGCTTCTGCCTGAGAGCTCATCTCAGTCTCCCCTCTGGCAGGTTAAAGCCATTCCCCTTGGCCTGTCCCTACAGGCCCTTGTCCAAAGCCCCTCTCCAGGTTTCCTGCAGCCCCTTCAGGCACTGGAGCTGCTCTCAGGTCTCCCCTTCAGGAGCCTTCTCTTCTCCAGGCTGCCCCAGCCCAGCTCTCTCAGCCTGGCTCCAGAGCAGAGCTGCTCCAGCCCTCGTAGCATTTCCCTGCGCTTTGAAAAGCACATAATTTGTCAATCCAAATTTCACATTGCTGCCTGCAGACCCGCCCTCTGCGGTGGAGCCTGGGGACTGCCCCAGTTTCTCCATCACCAGGAAAAGACTTGGGAAGCAGCTGTAAGATCTGGGCTGCTGCTGTCATGAGGTGCAGAGAGTAATCTGCCATGACTCGGCGTGCTGGAGCTGCTGAGCTGGCACATGTTAGTCTGTAGTAGCAAAAAGGTGCTAAAAATGGCTGGTGATGGGGGAGAAGCCTTTTTTAGGGTAAACTTTGTTTCCTTTCTAAAATGGCAGGTTTGAGTAATAGGGATGTTAAACAAGCTCTGGGATTGCACAGCCAGCCTTGCATGTGCTTGCCTTGTGAGGGATCATCTTGACATTGCTGGAACTGAAGTTGGTTGGGTTTTATCTCCTCTTGCCTAGGGAAAATCTCCCCGTGGACGGGGCGTTTCTACTCCCTCCTGGATCCTTCCTATGCAAAGAACAACATCCCCATCATTGCCTCGGTCTCTGAGCACCAGCCCACCACCTGGTCCTCCTATTACTTTGACCTGCAGCTCCTCGTGTTCATGTTCCCAGGTGAGCCCAGTGCAGGTGCCATCAGACCCTGATGCGTTAAAGAATGTGCCTCTGCGGCTGTTTCTCACTGTAGGCAGCAGATCCCCAAGGTGGGCCTGACCCGTTTCTCTCTCCTCTCCACAGTTGGCCTCTACTACTGCTTCAGCAATCTCTCGGACGCCCGCATTTTCATCATCATGTATGGCGTGACCAGCATGTACTTCTCTGCTGTGATGGTGAGGGGCTGCTTCCTGCTGGGCACAAGCGTGATGGTGAAATGGTCCTCACAAAGCTAATTTAGTGTTCTCTTTTCTCAAGCTGATGATGGTTCTTCCACCCTGAGCTGGCCAAAGTGTTTGTGAGGCTTTGCTCCCTTCCTTAAAACTGCTTTGTTGGCCTCCCCACGCAGTGAGGGAATGTGATGTGGCAAAACTCAAAGGGTTTGGTGTTACTTGCTTCCAAGTGGCCACACTGGGTCTCTTCCTGGTCTCCCATAGCTGAGTTGCAACCCCAAACAAATTTTCCAGGTATCCGAGCAGTCACTCCAGCAAATAGCTGCTGCTGAGTCTGTTTCCACTCTTGCTTTAGCACCCCAAGTTCTAAATATGGGTTGATTTTTTGCTGTGGAGGCATCTAAAAATCCTTGGCTCCACCTAAGTCTGCCCAGGGGTGCTCAGTTGAGGTCAGTTCTGCACATTGGCCAGTTTCGAGGTCTTCAGAGAACATCCTTTGGGGGCTAAATAAGTCAGCTGGAGGTTTATGTCGAGGCTGAGGTTTCTGGTGTTTCATTTCCCTTCTCTCAGATTTCTGCCTGGATTTCTTCTCCAGCAGCCACTGATGGTTCTGCTGTCACCCATAGGTGCGTCTCATGCTGGTGCTGGCCCCGGTGATGTGTATCCTCTCTGGCATCGGGGTTTCCCAGGTGCTGTCCACCTACATGAAGAACCTGGATATCAGCCGGCCAGACAAGAAGAGCAAAAAGCAGCAAGACTCCACCTACCCCATCAAAAATGAAGTGAGTTAGGCTGGCGTGGGACAGGAGGAGGCACCTCATCCTGGCTGGGGACAAGTGGAGGTGGTGGCCTCTTCCATTCAGTGTTGATCCCGGTTTGTTTCCGCAGGTTGCCAGTGGCATGATCCTGGTCATGGCTTTCTTCCTGATCACCTACACCTTTCACTCCACCTGGGTGACGAGCGAGGCATACTCATCCCCCTCCATTGTGCTCTCTGCCCGTGGTGGCGATGGCAGCAGGATCATTTTTGATGACTTCAGAGAAGCTTATTACTGGCTGCGGCACAACACACCAGAGGTAAACAGGGATGATTTGGGTGGTGGGGACTCAGTGTTGTCCCCTGAGGTGCCAACAGCCCATCTGGTGTTGTGTGTAGGATGCAAAGGTGATGTCCTGGTGGGATTATGGGTACCAGATAACGGCCATGGCCAACAGGACCATCTTGGTGGACAACAACACCTGGAACAACACGCACATCTCCCGTGTTGGTCAGGTAGGTCCTTCCCTCACCCACTGCCTTGTCCTGCCCTTCTGGGGCACCTCGTGGCATCACTGAGACTGCATCTGCTCCAGGCCATGGCATCGACGGAGGAGAGAGCCTATGAGATCATGAGGGAGCTGGATGTCAGCTATGTGCTGGTCATCTTCGGAGGCCTCACTGGGTACTCATCTGATGGTAAGATCTCACTCTGAGCTGGGTCAACTCCATCTAGGGGCTGTTTGTGGCTCAGGCTTCTCCAAAACAGCTCTGAGGAGTGAAGTTCCACCTGCAGCTGAGGCTGCAAGTGGAAATGGTACCAAAACACTCCTCTTCGGAAGCTGCATGTGCCTTTTTTGCACTCCGACACTCAACCTCTTGCTCTTGACCTCACAACTCAACTTCTTGCTCTTGGCCTCCGAACTCAACCTCTTCGCTCTAGGCCTTCCATCTCAACTCCTTGCTGTGGGCCTCCCAGCTCAATTCAACCCCTCACTTGCAGCCCACAAACTCAACTCAACCTCCTAATTCTTTCACCTCAACTCCTTGTTCTTTCACCACCCAGCTCAACCCTCTCACTCCCCCAACTCAGCTCCTTGTTCTTTCACTCTGTCTCGACTCGGTCCCTTCCTCTTGAACCCCCAACTCAACACCTTGTCTTTCACCCCGCAGCTCAAGTCCTTCCCTTGCTCTTGGCCCCTCAGTTCAACTCCTCATTCTCTCAACTCATTTCATTCTTCCACACTTTGCTCTCCCCCGTCAGACATCAACAAGTTCCTGTGGATGGTGCGGATCGGGGGCAGCACGGACACAGGGCGCCACATCAAGGAGCACGACTACTACACCCCTACAGGGGAGTTCCGGGTCGACCGCGAGGGCTCCCCGGTGCTCCTCAACTGCCTCATGTACAAGATGTGCTACTACCGCTTCGGCCAGGTCTACACTGAGGCCAGTAAGTCCCCAAAACCACCCCTGGCGGGGGTGACACCACTCCAGGGAGACCCTGCCGTGCCCCCAACATCTCTGGGCTGTGATGTGGCAGCACTGCCTGTACTTTGCCCTCTCCTAGAGCGACCGCCGGGCTACGACCGGGTGAGGAACGCCGAAATCGGCAACAAGGACTTTGAGCTGGATGTGCTGGAGGAGGCATACACCACAGAGCACTGGCTTGTCCGAATATACAAGGTGCAGCTCCAAAACAGCCCCAAACCCCTCATATTTGGGTAAAAGCATTAACTTTCACCCCACTGAGCCTTGTTGTTTACCTCCCAGGTGAAAGATCTGGATAACCGAGGCTTGTCAAGGACGTAGAGGTGCTGATGGTCACCTCACACCGCACTGATCCAGCCTTTCCTGTGAAGCAGAAGCGTGGGGGTTTTTTTTGGGGGGGGGGGGGGGGTGTTGGTTTTGGGGTTTTCTTTCGGCGGAATTGGTTGTTTTCCTTTTGTTTTATACAGTTTGTAAGTACAGGCAGCAGTGGGGTGTCCCTGCCCCTCCCTGCCTGCCGGGGAGTGATTTTTATACACGAAGCGGTCGCCAAATCGGGAATAACGGCTTTAATGGGGAATTATAAGTAATAAAAGTTAAAAAAAGGGCGATGGCGGTGGTGTGGGAGACCATGGGGCTTTCTTCCTCCCTATCCAGAACGGGGGGGGGGGGGGGATAGATTTTGGGGGCGTTTTACGGCTTTTAATCAGTGCGGGTGAAATGATGGGGAGCAGCAGGGCTGCCCTCTAGGGCGGGGGAGCGGGCGGGCGCGGGGACTCAGGGCAGCAGGGGGCGGGGCTTGGGCGCTGCGCGCGCAGGGCGGGGCGGGACGCGGTTGGCGCTGGCGGGAAACGGGAACGGAGGAGGAGCGTCCGGGGATGGCGGTGCCGTTCGTGGAGGACTGGGACCTGGTGCAGACGCTGGGAGAAGGCGCCTACGGGGAGTGAGTGCGGGGCGCCGGGAACGGGAGGGGGTCGGTCGGGGTTGTTGCCTGCGGTTGCGCGCCCAGTGTGTCCCCGCAAGCACACAGGCGGCGGGAGTCTCTTGCGTGCCCCCTGCTTGGCTGGCGCAGGCCCCTGCGTGTCCGCTGCTTCCCACTGTGTGCCTGCTGCTTGGGCGTTGCGTGCCCCTTATGTGGCCACTGCTTGGCTGTTGCGTGCTCTGTGTATGCTCGCCACTTGCCCCCTGCTTGGTGGTTGTGTGCCCCGTGTGTGGTCACTGCCACTGCTGCAATGCCATTGGGTGCGCTGTGTATGCCCACTGCTGTTTGCCCGTTGCTTGCCCATTGCATGCCCCTCGTGTGCCTGCTGCGTGGCCACTCCATGCCCTGTCTTTGCCCACTGCTTGGCAGTTGCATGCCCCTTGTGCACCCACCGCTTGCCCATTGCATGACCCTTACGTGCCCACTGCGCGTCCCTTATCCGCCCATTGCATGCCTGCTGCCTGCACCTGCATCCGCTGCCTGCACCTGCATCCCCTGCCTGTCCCTGCCTGCAGCCCATCTCTGTGACAGCCTCTCAGGCCCCTCTTGTCCCCAGGGTGCAGCTCGCTGTCAACCGCCGCACCGAGGAGGCCGTGGCTGTCAAGATCGTGGACATGAAGCGAGCGGCCGACTGCCCCGAGAACATCAAGAAGGAAATCTGCATCAACAAGATGCTCAACCACGAGAACATCGTCAAGTTCTATGGGCACCGGCGGGAAGGTGCCACTCAGTACCTGTTCCTGGAGTACTGCAGCGGCGGGGAGCTCTTTGACCGCATCGGTGCGCTGCTGACAGACACCTCTTAGAATCTAGAATGGTTTGGGATGAAGAGACCTTAAAGCGCATCCAGTTCCAAGGCAGGGACACCTTCCACTAGAGAACCTTGCTCCAAGCCCCTGTGTCCAACCTGGCCTTGAACACTGCCAGGGATGGGGCAGCCACAGCTTCTCTGGGCACCCTGTGCCAGCGCCTCAGCACCCTCCCAGGGAAGAGCTTCTGCCTAAGAGCTCATCTCAGTCTCCCCTCTGGCAGGTTCAAGCCATTCACCTTGGCCTGTCCCTACAGGCCCTTGTCCAAAGCCCCTCTCCAGGTTTCCTGCAGCCCCTTTAGGCACTGGAGCTGCTCTAAGGTCTCCCCTTCAGGAGCCTTCTCTTCTCCAGGCTAAACAAGCCCACTTTTCTTTGCTTGTCTTCTCATTAGAAACTAAATCCCTAAATGGTTGAGAATCTCTTTCCATTCTTTTCCCCCTTACACAGAACCAGATATCGGGATGCCAGAGCCAGAGGCGCAGCGGTTCTTCCAGCAGTTGATTGCTGGTGTGGTGAGTGTGGTGGCAGTGCTGGTGACACCAGTGGTGGTCCCTACATGGTGCTGACCCTTCTCTGCCATCTCCAGGTCTATCTGCACAGCATCGGCATCACCCACCGTGACCTGAAGCCAGAGAACCTGCTGCTGGATGAGCGAGGTGAGGCAGGAGGGCACGTTCTCTGTCAATTCATTTTGAGTTTTAATTTGAATTGATTTGTACCTTGCAGTTTGGCCTCTGTGTGCCCACTACTCGGCTGTTGCATGCCCCTTGTGTGCCCACTGCTTAGCTGTCACGTGGCCACTGCAGGGCCATTGCATGCCCTGTGTTTGCCCACTGCTTACCCACGGCGTGCCCCTTGTGTGCCTGCTGCATCGCTGCTGCTTGACTGTTGCATGCCCCTTATGTGGCCGCTGCTTGGCCATTGCTTGACCTGTCCCTGCATCATTTACCTGTCATCTGTGCACTGCTGGCCTGCTGCCTGTTCATTGCATGGCCTTGATGTGCCTTCTGCCTGCCTACTATGCACTACGTGTGCTCACTGCTTGCCTGCTGTGTTCCCGCTGCTTGGCCATTGCGTGCCCCTTCTGTGGCCACCACTTGCCCTCTGCTTGCCCATTGCATGCCCACCCTGCCTGACTTTAAATTCCTTCTCTTTTCCATTTTCAGATAACCTGAAGATCTCGGATTTCGGCCTGGCCACAGTCTTCAGGCACAACGGCCGGGAGCGGCTGCTCAATAAGATGTGTGGGACCCTGCCCTACGTGGCCCCAGAGCTGCTGCGGTGCCCTGAGTTCAGTGCGGAGCCTGTCGACGTCTGGGCCTGTGGCGTGGTGCTGACAGCCATGCTGGCCGGAGGTGGGGCTGCCCCATGTGTGTGAGGCACACATGACGTGCTCAAGGGACACAGGGGAAATGCATAGAGGGAGGTGTGTGGAGCTCTTGGGATGGGAATGGGGGTGACCTGTCAAGGGAGGGGATTCTCCCCCCTGCTGTATTCTGGGGAGACCCCCCCCTGCAGCCCTGATTCAACTCTGGGGCAACAGCACAAGAGGGAGCTGCTGGAGCAAGGCCAGAGGAGGCCATGGGGATGCTGCGAGGGCTGGAGCAGCTCTGCTCTGGAGCCAGGCTGAGAGAGCTGGGCTGGGGCAGCCTGGAGAAGAGAAGGCTCCTGAAGGGGAGACCTGAGAGCAGCTCCGGTGCCTAAAGGGGCTGCAGGAAACCTGGAGAGGGGCTTGGGACAAGGGATGTAGGGACAGGCCAAGGGGAATGGCTTTAACCTGCCCGAGGGAAGACTGAGATGAGCTCTTAGGCAGAAGCTCTTCCCTGTGAGGGTGTTGAGGCGCTGCACAGGGTGCCCAGGGAACAGGGGGGCAACACAATGGATGCAGTGCAGAGATGCCTGGTGTGGGAGATGACCATTGTCGTAGGTGGTAGTGCTAGGTGCTTGTGCACGCTGCAGGGCTTTGCATGTTGCCTGTTCTAAAGCCCCAAAGCAGTGGTGTTCATTCCCCCTCCCTTTGCAATACCTCTCCATGTGCTGCCTCCTTGGCTGCGTTCTCCCCTTCTCATGGTGCAGTAACAGGTTTCCCCTCCGGCAGAGCTGCCCTGGGACCAGCCCAGCGACAGCTGCCAGGAATACAGTGACTGGAAGGAGAGGAAAACCTACCTCCCGCCTTGGAAAAAGATTGATTCTGCACCCTTAGGTGAGCACCCAGTACCCCCAGCAGTGCCCCATGCCATGCTGGGATCACCGTTCCCACCCCTCTCCATCTCTCCCAGCTTTGCTGCACAAGATCCTGACAGAGAGCCCTGCGGCAAGGATCACCATTCCCGATATCAAGAAGGACCGGTGGTACAGCAAACCCCTCAAGAAGGGTAAGGGGACACGGGGGAATGTGTTCGTCACTCCTGATTTAGGGAATTATTGGGGTGTCTCGTCCCGTTGCAGGCGTCAAGCGGGCTCGTGTGTCCGCAGGGGGGGTCTCTGATTCTCCCGGTGGCTTCTCCAAGCACGTCCGATCCGATACGGACTTCTCACCAGTGAAGAGCCCGCTTGGGTGAGCCCCTGATTCCCTCCGTGTCCCTCTCCATGCCCTGGGGTATGTAAGTGCTGTGTCACTGTTAGGCCATGCAGTTCTTTGCACCTTCCAGGGCTTTCCCTGTGTTTTCTCCATGAGGTGGGTGGTGGAAACCATGCACAATGAAGAGCCCCTCGCCAATATCCTGCTGCAATTCCCATGCTGAAATATCCCTGCATTCCCCATCCTTGCAGCCTCTCCTTCACACCCCTATAACACCCCGTCTCTCCTTGCATTGCAGTGAGGAGAAAGTGAGCTACTCCACATCGCAGCCGGAGCCGGGCACTGGTGGGATGCTCTGGGATTGTGGAGCAGCTGCCATCGACAAGCTGGTGCAGGGTATCAGCTTCTCCCAGCCCGCCTGCCCTGAGCACATGCTGGTCAACAGCCAGCTCCTCGGCACCCCGGGCTCCTCACAGGTATGGGGCTCAACTCTATTGGGGTGCAGCTCTGCAGTGTTTGGGGTGTAACTCTGCAGCATATATAATTCTAGGGAGCAGCTTTGCACTATTGGTCATCTTTGGATGTGATTTTGCAGCATTTAGGAAACAACTTTGAAGTATCTTTAGCAGCAGGATGCACCTTTGCAGCATTTATGATACCAAGATGCAGCTTTGCAATATCAGAGATGCAGCTTTGCAAGGTTTTATCATCTCCAGAAGAAACTTTGCAATGTTTTCTGTGTGTCTTTAGGGTATTTCTAGCAGCAGGATGCAGCTTTGCAGTGTTTAGGGGCTGCTTTGCAACTGCAGTGATTGGGATGCAACTTTTCATCCCATTTATAACCTCGGAGCCCAACTTTGCCGTGTTTATTACATTTGGGATGCAACTTCACATTATATTTGTGAGATTCAGAGGCAACTGTGCAATATTTATGCCATTAGGGAGCAGTTTTGCGGTACTGGGATGCAGCTTCGCAGCGTTCATCATGTTTGGGATGCAGGTTTGCATCCTGAGTGATGCAGCTCGCAGCCTTTGCCATCGGGGGGTGCAGCTTTCCAGGGCTTACCCTCGGGACTGCTGCAGCCTGGTGGGATTTCTGACCTTTCCCATGGTTTTGGGGCCGGCAGAGCCCCTGGCAGCGCCTGGTGAAGCGGATGACGCGCTTCTTCACCAAGCTGGACGCTGACGGCTCGTACCGTGCCCTGAAGGAGGTGTGTGAGAAGATGGGGTACGGCTGGAAGAAGAGTTGCACCAACCAGGTGGGTGCTGGGGGGCGAGATCCTGGGGTGCGGCCTCCCTGCTGTTGTATCTGTAAGTAACTCAGGGGATCCTCCCTCCTTGCTGCTGTTTTCAGGTCACCATCTCGACTACGGACAGGAGGAACAACAAACTCATCTTCAAGGTGAACCTGGTGGAGATGGAGAGCAAGATCTTGGTGGATTTTCGCCTCTCCAAGGTGGGCACACGGTGATGCACAGTAGGTGCAAGGTGATGCAGGGACTTGCAAGGTGGTGCAAGGTGATGCAGGACCCTGTTAGGTGGGTGCAAGGTGATGCAGGACCATGTTAGGTGGGTGCAGGGTGATGCCGGACCATGTTAGGTGGGTGCAAGGTGATGCAGGACCATGTTGGGTGGGTGCAAGGTGATGCAGGACCATGGTGGGTGGGTGCAAGGTGATGCAGGACCATGGTGGGTGGGTGCAAGGTGATGCAGGACCATGGTGGGTGGGTGCAAGGTGATGCAGGACCCTGTTAGGTGGGTGCAAGGTGATGCAGGACCATGTTGGGTGGGTGCAAGCTGATGCAGGACCATGGTGGGTGGGTGCAAGGTGATGGAGGACCATGGTGGGTGGGTGCAAGGTGATGCAGGACCATGGTGGGTGGGTGCAAGGTAACACAACCTCTCCCCATGCAGGGTGATGGCCTGGAGTTCAAGAGACACTTTCTGAAGGTCAAGAGCAAGCTCAGCGACATCATCAGCACCCAGAAAGTCTGGCTGCCTGCCACCTGAGCCCCAGCATGCCCCCTGCCTCCTCCTCCTCTTCCTCCTCCTCCTCCTTTTCCTCTTCTTCCTGTGGGGAACACCCAACCAGCCGCATGCTTCAGGTTTTAAAGGTTCAATAAAGTCCTTGGGGACACATGAAGCGATGCTTCCCGCAAGCAGGGAGGCTGCAATGGGTCCCATCCTGCCACCGTCCCTGCAGGGTGCAGGGATGGACTGGTGGGTCCGTCAAAATACACCCAAAATGCCCCAAACGCCTGAAATTACCCTAAATTATGCACAAGCAGCCCAAATTGCCCCCAAACCAACTCAAAACCTTGCAGAAGTGCTCCAGATTGCACTCAAACCGCCACATCCCAAAGTGCAAACATCCAGCCCCTGCTCCCAGGCTTAAGGGGCCAGGATAGAAAGCTGGTGCTGGGCTCACACAGTGAGCTCTGCAGTGCTGCCAACAACACGGGTAGCCACTCTTACACTCTTCACAGATGCAGTTTTAGGTGGGTAAGTAAGGGAGGATATCCGTGTTGGTGATACTGTTCCTGAGGTCACCACGTGTAGGACATGCTTGGAGCAACCTGCTCTAGTGGAAGGTGTCCCTGCCGGTGGCACAGGGGCAAAACTGATGAGCTTTAAGGTCCCTTCCAGTCCGTCCCATTCTGGGATTCTGTGTCCTATGCTCAGGCTCTAGGCCCCATTGGAAGGAAGGAAAAACTCAACCAAAACCAGTTTGAATCGCCCCAAAATAGCAAAAACCAACCCAAACTGCCCCAAATGGCCTTAAAACCAGAGAAAAGTGTCCCAAGGCCACCCCAAGCACCCCTAAACCTGCCCAGATTGCCTGCAAAAGGTCCAGTATGTCCCAAAGAAAACTAGAAGTGTCCCAAAATATCCCAAACCAGCCTGAAATGCCCCAAACCGCCACAACAACCCACGCAAATTGTCCCAAATCAGCTCAAATGACCCCCAAAATGGCTTTGATGGTCCTAAACCAGCCCCCAAATACCCCAAAATGCCCCACAAGTCCCCACAGCAGCTCAACATTCACCTCAGAATGCCCCACAAGTCCCTACAGCAGCTCAACATTCACCCCAAATGCCTCCAGACAGCTGGAATTACCCCAAATTATGCACGAAGAGCACAAACTCTGCCCCAAACCTTCCAGAAATTCCCCCAAACCGCCTTCAAAAGCCCCAAATGACACTCAAACCACGAGATCCCAGAGTGCAGACATCCAGGTCCTGCTCCTAAGCCTAAGGTGCCAGGACAGAAAGCTGGTGCTTGGCAATGATCCGGCAGAGGAGCAGGTGAGTAGAGGATGGGGGGGCTCCTCCGAAGAACGGGGGGTAACAGCTGGATTTGGGGCTGATTCCCCTAAAAAGACCTTTCCGTGACGGGCTGTGCTTGTGGTGGCCCCAGAATACTCCAAACCCCTGATTCTGGGTCTGCAAAGGTTGGGGTAGGGGGGCTGGTGTGGGGGGTACCCCGCCAAAACCCAGCACAGCCGGTGGAGGGGTGCGGTGCGGCGCCGCTCGCTGCTGCCATCTGTGTGCAGAGTTCGGTGCTGCAGGCGGTGGTGGTTGGAGGCGGTGCGCGGTGCGGCGCCGGGCCATCAGGGATGTTCCTGCTTAGAAGCAATTGCCAGAAGCAGATGCAAGGCGTCTACAGGCCTGAATTCCAATGCGTTGTTTATCATGCCTCACCAGAGGGGCAGGTTCCCACCCTCAGAGGGGTCCCCTCTTTCATGTTCAGGTGCTAAGTCATCCTCAAGCTAAAAACTCAAGTTATTTCAGCTAAGGCCTAATGGCTTGGTCTCAGTTTCCCCCCTTTTCCTTAAAATTGTGCAAATTCTTTTTCACAGTCCATAGTATGCACACCTGTTGAGCTACTGTAGGAACTTTCCACCACGTCCACAAATGAACAATTGTTAATAAAGCCGTAGTCAGCAGTAGCACAATTACAGGGTAGACCGGTATATCAAAAAGTTGAGTTGCTGTAAGAGGTTGCCATTTTGTCCCTACCAAGAAAACTTCCCACCAGTGGTGCTCTCCAGTTTTCTTGGTGTCAGTGATGATTTCTTCGATTTCTTCTACATTATGCTTAACAGCCCATATTGCTTGGTGAGAAGTTTCGTTGGCCTTCTGCATCATCTTCTCCAGCTCTGGGTCATAGAACATTTTCTTTAGCATTTCTATTTTCAGTCCAATCTGTAGGGCAGGTATATCATGGTATAACACATCAGTATCTTGTATTAGTTGGTAAATAGTGACAGGGGTGGTGTAGTTAAAATCGCATCCAATGATTTTGGTAAAATTGCACACACAAAAGTTAGTAGCATTTGTTTCTTCGATACACCTGTCAGTTGTTGCATTCTCACACGTGGTTCTTATACAAGTGTCGTGGTTTAAACCTAGCCAGACAGCTTGTTCACTCACTCCCAGTGAGTGGTGCTGGGCTGGAAGCAATTGAGGCCCCCCCCCCCCCCCCCGGGGCTCTTCTCCTTTCCAGCTCCCAGTGGGATGGGGAGGAGAATTGAAAGAATGCAACTCCCACGGGTTGAGACAAGAACAGTCCAGCAACCAATCACCACCGCTACCACCACCGACAACAATGATAAGAGAAAATAACAAGGTGTCGTGGTTTAAACCCAGTCAGGTAACTCGTTCGCTCACTTCCCCCCCCCCCCCTTTCTTGCCCTCCCCCTGCTCCCGGAGGGACGGAGAGGAGAATCAAAAAGAATGCAACTCCCACGGGTTGAGATAAGAACAGTTTAGTAACTAAGGTATAACACAGATCACTACTGCTACCACCAATGATAATAATGATAAAGGAAATAACAAGGGAAGAGAATACAACACCTCAGCACCAGCTGACGGATAACTCGCCCCCCAAGCCCGACCAAGCTCCGACCGATACCTCCTCCAACCCTGCAGTCTCCCAGCCCTTCCGGCTCACTCCCAGTTACATCCTGGGCATGACGTGCTGTGGTATGGAATACCTCTTTGGTCAGTTTGGGTCAGGTGTCCTGTCTCTGCTTCCTCCTGGCTTCCCCTCCCCCCTGGCAGAGCATGAGCCTCACAGTGTCCTTGGCCAAACCAAAACATCGCTATCAGCTCTGTTCCCGAGCTGAAAGTCAAAACACTGCACTACACCAGCTACCAAGAAGGAGAAACATGACTGCTACTGCTGAACCCAGGACACAAGGGAAGAGAATACGATACCACCTGCTGATCACGGGCCCATCTATATGTCACATCTCTGCCCTGATGGCCTGAAGTGTCATGGGCCCACCGGGCCAAAAATAATTCACCCTTATGTTGCCTATCTAAGTCCATCTGTGCCACTTCAATCTTAGCAGCTTTATCCACTTGTTGGCTGTTTTGGTGTTCCTCAGTGGCCTGACTCTTGGGTACATGAAGATCTAGGTGGTGTACCTTCACCACCAGGTTCTGCACCCACTGTGGCAGCAATATCTTGCCACAGTGCAGCAGCCCAGATGGGTTTACCTCTGCTTTGCCAGTTGCTCTGCTTCCATTGCTGCAACCACCCCCACAGGGCATTTCCCACCACCCATGAGTCAGTATAGAGATAAAGTAGTGGCCACTTTTCTCGTTCAGCAATGTCCAGGGCCAGCTGGATGGCTTTCACCTCGGCAAACTGACTCGATTCACCCTCTCCTTCAGCAGTTTCTGCAACTTGTCGTCGAGGACTCCATACAGCTGCCTTCCATCTCCGAAGCTTTCCCACAATACGGCAGGACCCATCGGTAAACAAGGCATCCTGCCTTTCACTTTCTGACAGTTTATCATATGGAGGGGCCTGCTGCAGATTTTTGCTGGGGCTGAAGTATGTAATAACACAACATTTATTGCAGTTTTACTTATGGGAGAAGCCTCAGTGTGTCCTTATATATGGACAAGGCTGCCTTGGAGTGCAAAGGTACAAAGAGTTTTCAGGGTGAGCATCTAAAAGAGAAAAGAAACCTGTTAGAATGTACCTAGATTTCCGATGCTGTGGTGTTAGTGAGCTCCAAGTGCCCATCGGATGAGCTTCGGATATTGCAGTTGTGAAAGCTGCCTGCCCTGAAGTGTTTGCTCTTCCCTTCTGCTGGTGGTGCCGCATGTTCTGCATGAACAGTGATTTCCCAGAGCGAGGGAACATTAAGCCATGAGGCTGTTTCTTCCTCTCAGGCTGGGTAACAGCGAGGGCGGGTGAGGCGGGCAGGCATGGCAGGAGCCCTCTCTCGATGCTGTGGGGATGAGGGATGGAAGCCATCAGGTGAGCTGGATTCACTGGTTCCTTTCCCACCTGCAGAGCTGCCGGGAGCAGCAGGCAGGGCACAGAGGCCTCTCTCTGGCTGTCCGCATGGGCAGCAAACACTCGTGAGCGGCCACTGCAGATGAGGCAGAAACCGGGGCACCGGCAAGCAAATGAGGTGTGTGGGGAGCCAGGGTGCCGTGTCCCACCTGCCCAGTGTCCCAGCGCTGCTGGAGCCTGTGTCCCGGTGGGAAGCCTGGCTGCGGGACTGGGGCTGGGACAGGCTGATGCTGGTCCCTGTCTCTGGGAGCTGATGCTCCTGTGGAGCAGTTACACAGGAGAGGAGGAGCTTTAGGAGAAATCCTGGCACTCCAACAGAGCAGCCCCCAGGAGCACCAGGAACACTGCTAGCAAGTAGCTGGATGGACCGCCGCCTGTGCATAGACACCTTTTCTTCTGCCTCCTCTGCTTGGGGCTGGCTCCTTGCTTTAAACCCTTTACATTCACCCTTTAAAACATGTATGTTTTTAAGACTCCACTTCCCAACCCAGGGCTTTGGTTGTGATTCTGCCTGGCTTTTCTAGAAAGCACTGGGTTTGTTTTGTTGTGATTTTTTTTTTTTTGGGGGGGGGGGTGGGGGTGGCAAAAAACGAAGGGGGTGACACTGTGACTTACCCTCCTCCTGAAGTCCCCAAGTGCCTCTGAGAGCCCAAGTCACGACAAGCCCAGAAATCACCCTGTGATTTGGGAGAGGCAGCTCTGCTGGGAGTGGATGGACACCTTCAGCCCCAAACAAGGCTGGGAATTGGGAATGAACCATGGAAACTGGGTCAGAATTAGAAAATCTCTTCCTGCCATGGACTGGGAGGGAACTCCACCTAAAAGTGGAGTAGAAAAAGCTTGCAGCGCTGCAAGCAGAGAGCTCCAAGCATCCTGGGCTGTGTTTCGGCATCTCTATCTGCTCCAGCTGGAATGTCTCCCTGCCTGGAGGCGTGATGGGAGATGGCTTTGTGAGAGGCTGTGACCAAGTAAGTAGTCCACGTACCATGTGTGTGCCCCTGGCATCTGGGTAAAAAAGCCTCTCTCCAGCCATGCCAACTTGCTCCATCTCCCCTGCTCATCTCTTCTCCTGCCCTCCAGGGCTGCCGGTGCCTTTGCAACAGGCTGCAGAAATCTTGGAACCCTCAAGAGTAAAGTTGCTGCTGTGGGATCCCCAGTGCTGCTTCCTGGGCTGGGTAACATCACGCAGGTCTACTCCGTGCAGTGGGAATACCTCAGTGGTGCCAGCTCCCACACCGTCCTGCAGTACTACAAGGGATCCCACAGCCCAGCCATCCACGCACCCTACACAGGATGAGCTGTTTTCCGTCCATCCGATGGATCTCTCCTGCTGGAGGAGCGTGTCCAGGAAAGTGACAGTGGCATCTACAAAGCAACTGTCAACATGGGAGACAGGGAGAGCCTGAAAATCCTGCTGGAAGTCCTCAGTAAGTGGTGGGCATGGGAGGAAAGAAGGGGGTAATGGGTGCAAGCAGGGCAGGGGCGTTACCTGAGTGTTTATGGACTATCAGCCTGTCATGCATGGAGGCATCACCAGGGAGACTCTGGGAAGAGGTTACCCATTATTTATATACTTCCAAGCAATTAGCAGAGCACATCTGTGTTTGCCTTGCGGTTACATCAGGTGAAAGTGATACGTGGATTGACTCCAACTCCTTAGAGTTGTAAAGTAGGTATGCTTTATTCAGCTGAGGTGCATGGGGGTTGCTCCTCCAAAAGCATGCGCACTCCCCTCTTTCCAGTTCCGACATCCTCGTTCCTTGCCAGTTCCAACAACTTCCAAGTACCAGTCAGGGACGGGTCGCTCTTAATTGCCTGCTGTAGTTCCTCCTTCCCATGGTCTCTGACAGTTTTGATACATTCCGACCCCCACACAGCCCCACAGTCTTAGCCCCACAGTCTCAGCCACAGAGTCTCATCCCCACAGTCTCAGCCCCAGAGACCCAGCCCCACGGTCTCAGCAACAGTCTCAGCCACAGGGTCTGAGGCTGAGAGTCTCAGCTCCAAAACCTGAGCACCAGAGTCTCAGCTACAGTCTCAGCCACAGAGTCTATATTACAGTCTCTGTCACAGAGTCTGACATTCAAAGTCTGAGACCCGGAGTCAGAGCCACAGAGTCTCAGCCCCAGTCTGAGCCCCAAAGTCTGAACCCCAGAGTGTTAGCCATAGACTTTCAGCAGCAGTCTCAGCCGCAGAGTCTGAGTCTGAGAGTATCAGCTCCAAAGCCTGAGGCCCAGAGTCTCAGCCACCGTTTCAGCCACAGAGTCTCAGCCTCTGAGTCTTAGCCCCTGAGTCTGGCCCAAGTGGTGCAGCAGGAGCAAGGACACAGACAGGGACGAGGATGAGGTACGGGCAGGAGCAGGCAACAGCTCCGCCTCTCTGCCTGCTCCCTGCCCCATGCCTGCTTCCCACCGCTCCTATCCCTGCCCCGCGGGGAGGTGGCCCTGGCTCAGTCCACTGCTGGTGAGGTGTCAGGCTTGTACAAGGTGGTCGTAAGTGTGAAGGAGGCGATGAAGGCCCCGCCTTCAGTTCATGCAGTTCCAACCCCCTCCCCAACGGCTGTTATGTCATTGCTGTTACGTCCCTGCTGTCATTTCAGTGATGCCAGATCCGAGTCAAGCTTTTCCAGTGAGGACACATCGTTCTGGGACGAGCCGATTTCCCTTGCCTTCAGAGAGCACCCAGCACACACGCGTGGCAGACGCGCACAGACTGCACAAACACGTACTGAACGCAGACGTGCTGCACGCGTAGATGTGCTGGTCTGTAACACGCCCCAGGTGGGGCAGAGCGACCAGCTCCAACGGCAGGGGATTGTCCCATGTCACAGTGGGGACGCACGCTCGCAGGCCCGGCCGATGCAACTCCTGCGGCGAGGCCCCATTGTGAGGTGTGAGGTGTCCCGGGCTGTATCTGCCCAGCAGGGCCAGCACAGCGCCAGATCCGCTGCTGGTCGCAGACGAGAGCTCCTGGTTTGGATCCCCAGCCTTGAGCCTCGTGTGGTACCAAAGGCGCTCAGGCCCTGTGTCGCTATGGCACCGCTGCTGCTGCTGCTGCTGCTGCTGGGCCTGGCCCCCGGCCTGGCCCGGCCCCTGGGGCCCTGCCCGGGGCCCTGCCGCTGCCGCGGGCGCCGCCTGGACTGCAGCAGCGCTGCCCTGGCCCGCGTGCCCCTGGCCACCCCCCAACGGCCCTTCTCCGTGCTGTGAGTGCCCTGCAGCTCCGGGCGCTGCCCCGGACACCCCGAGAGCGGCTCCAGGGACACGCTGCCTGTGGAGGGCTGATGGGCAGCGCCGAGGGGGCAGCTCCAGGCCGGCCTCACGGCCACCCCGCAGCCCTGGGGCAGGGGAAGGGTTTGTGCTGGGGGTGACGCTGCCAATGGCTTCTCCGCAGGGATTTCACTGGGAACGCGCTCGCCCTCATTCGCCCTCAGCCGTGGAAGGGATACCTGTGGGCTGAGAAGCTGTGAGTATCCACCAGTATCGGACATGGCACAGGGGTTCCGGGATCCCCATCCCTCCGCCGAGCTGCCGAGCTGAGGCTGTGCCGAGCACCGCACCAGTGCTTGCCACGTGCAGCCAAGGCCGAGCTGCTCAGCAAGGAGCTGTGTGAATCCCCAGAGCTGTTCCGTGGCGAGCAGGGCCCTGGGCTGTGTACCTCCTGCCAACCGGGGCCATCCCTGGGCCTGTGGAACCCGTGCTCGGGCTGCAGTCAGGGTCAGCAGGCTGGGAGCAAGCCCCTGCTCCTGCCATGAGCGTGATGAGTCGTGGCGGGACCCGGAGAGATGCCGCAGTGACACTGCTGCAGGGTTGCTCCCCTGACAGCTCCATTGCACCCGAGAGCCGCGGGTGCCACCGTTCGTGTTCATCTGTCTCTTGCAGAGTCCTCCAGCACAACAACCTGCTGGCGGTGAAGAGGCGCTCGCTGGGGGGACTGCTCCTGCTGAGGCACCTGTAAGTACCCCCCTGCCCATGGTGGTGGGCACGGCCTCCCCCCTGCCCTGGCCCTGCTGCTCTACAGTTCGCCCCAGGAAGGGCTTTATTCCTGCGGGTATCCCGGCTGCAGCCAGAGCAGAGCAGGTTCTTGGTGCAGGGGCGGGCTCCGCAGGGACGCGCTGCACTCCCATTGCCCCACGGCCAAGCAGGAGCAGGTGGCTGCTGCCCTTTCCCTGCACAGACCTGCACGAGGCCGCCTCCTCCAGGGCAAACCTTGTGCATTCGTCTCCTCTCAGCTCGGATGCCCCAGAGCTGCCTTGGAGTGAGCTCATGGTGCAGCTTCATCGCCCGTGGAGAGGGGCAGGCACTTTCCATTCACCCTCACGATGGGGTGGGGACTCTGGCTGAGCAGGCCATGAAACACTCCCCACAAAGGTTCCTCTCTCCTTGTTTGCTGCAGAACAAGCCCCCCAGGCAGTGAGTTCAGGCTGGGACAAGGAACCTTTTGGTTTCTAGAGCCAGGCCAGAGGACTCCTGCGCACATCAGAGCAGGGCTGCGCAGGGAGGTGACGTTTAGGAGCTAAGGGAAATAGCCCCATTTTGGTCACATAGGGCGTTACAGCCTGTCCCTGAGGCCGCACACAAGAGGTGTTCTTGGGGCGTGCGTAAAGGACCTGCTCTGTTACCAGAGAGGAAAATCAGCCCTGAAATACCCCTGGTGGGATCAGAGCTGGGAGAACCTCTCTGAGCTGCAGCCACCCCCGTCAGGAGCGTGACCTCCGGTTACACACCACTGCAAGCCAGTGCAGGAGAGAAACCCCACGTGAAATGAGAGCGATGGCACGTCTGTGCCGCCAATGTCAAAGCACCTGAGAGGAACCGGGACAGTGCAAATGTCACCAGCGTTTTGTGTTCTCCTGTTAACAGGGATTTATCTTACAACAAAATCCAGTTGATCGAGGCACGTGCTTTTGAGAACCTTCCTTTCCTGGAGACCATGTGAGTTATGGGAGTTCCTTCCTGGTGTGGTTGGTGAAGCCTGGTTGCATTTAGAACCTTCTGGTGCTGGAAAAAGCTCGTTATTTTTAGAAGAAGGCCTCCGGTTTCTCCTGCTGAAGGAGCAGCCGAGCTCAGGAGCTCAGGGAGTGGCTGGTGGCCATGCCAGGATGGGGCCATGGCTTCTGCAAACACAGCAGGAATAGAAGCTGTGTCTTGAGTCTTGCTGTGTCCTGGAGCAGGCAGAGATGCAGCACGCATGCACTTCATCTCCTCTCCTGGACAGGTTAACAAACAGCAGGAGAGAAAATGGCAGTTTCCCCCCAGTTCCACCTTGGATGGGGCTGTTTCCTACAAATCAGTGCTGCTTCTCTCCAGCTTCCTGTGGTCTTCATTTCTGTGGTCTCCTGTTTCCCCAGAGGCCTGGAGGGAAATCTCATCACCCAGATCCGGAGCGACACCTTCCGGGCATGGCACGGGATGCAGTTCCTCCAGACGCTGTGAGTGTTCCAAGGGCTAAGGGTAGCTCAGAGCAGTGGCACTTGTCACTGTGTTCTGCTCACCTCTTACCCCCTGTAGGCAGCAGCATCAATGCTGAATGACAACTCTGTCAGGCCACGCCTTTGCCTGGCTGGGTGCAGGACCAGAGACAACGCTCAGGGACAGTGGGAATGTGAGAAATAGGGAAAGTCCTGTTGGAGGGAAGCCACCAGAAGGTGTGAGCTGAGGAGGAAAGAAAGAGATGTTGTGTTTTCCAGAAGCAGCACTTCTGGGCTTTCGCTCTCTGGGCTGGAGATAGTCAGGACCTGATGTATGTTGTGAATCTGCCCATCAGCATCTACCCCAGCTTGTAACCTTCAGCTCAGGCTCGGAACCTTCACCCCAGGCCCTTCCTCACACACGCAGCACTGAGCCCCTGCCACCGCTCTCATCCTGCACCCCCCGCTCACATGGGGTGTTGGTTCATTTCAGGGTCCTGCGCCATAACCCCCTGTCTGTTATCGAGGACACGTGGTTCTTCAAGCTGCCTTCAGTCACTCACCTGTAAGTACGGACTCCTTGTTAACGGCTTACCGTGGATCTTTCTTTGTGTCTCTGGGTGCCCCGTGGCCAGGAAAGCAGAGATCCAGCAGCAAATCCCACCCTTCTCCTGCTGGAGGCAGCGGCAGAGCCAGACAAAGGCTGAGCAGTCCTGGTGTGTCCCGTCTGCAAAGCCAGCACGGAGCTGCGACACGGACTCGAACTTGTCTGCATCCATCTCCCATGGGATCTGCAGGATCCCTTCTGGTTCAGACCCATGGGTGGGAGCAGGGCACAGCAGGAAGGAGAGACGGTTTTCCGTCTTTTCTCCTGGATTAGGTAGCAGCAGATCCCCCCCTGCGGCCGGCACAGCAAGCTGCAGGGACTGGGCTTGTTCCCGGAGCAGAGGCTGGTGCCGCCACCTCAAATGTAATGTGTTTCTTGAAACCCTTGCAGGGACCTGGGTGCCACACGAGTGACTCGGCAGACGCTGCTCATGCTGCTCCTGAGAACATCCCGCTTGGAAACACTGTGAGTGTGCGGTGGCTGGCTCCCACCTCCAGCAGATCCCAGCTGCTGGGACAGAGGGTCTGTGTGGGGAACAAACCCAGCACCACAAAAGTGTCCATTGGGACACAGGGAGCGAGGGGAAGTTTCCCAGAGCTGCAGCAGACACTGAAGCAGACCCCTGAGGCGTTTCTGTGCGCCACCTGGGTTGGAGTCGCTGCCCTGGGTCGCGATGCTGAGTGTTTGTGCACAACCTCTGTTCTTTAGCAAGCTGCCCATCGACACGGCCTGCTGCCTCTGCCAGCACAAGCACAGCACTGAGACCCCGTGCAGGACCCTCAGCTTCGACTGCATGAGCGTGTGCAACAGCACTGTTCCCCGCTGCGGTAACTGGCCCACAGCCCTGCCCATGTCCCCCAGCTATAGTGAACCTTCTGAGCCTGTGTCTGGCAGAAAGCTCTTTGTCACTGAAGTGCTCTTGGTGTGTTACAGCTCCCCTGGCAGAGACACCAGGGCTCCTAATGGGACCTGTGCCCCCCAAGAAAGGGAACAACAGGTCCGTGTTGAATCTCCAGCCTAAGGAGCCTTCACTCGGGGAGCAGAGAACCGTCACGCTCACAGTTGCCCGGAGCCTGAGCAGCCCCGATGCATCAGCACCTTCCCCTCAGCAGCTCTCGAGGCAGGAGGGCAACACCGCCAAGGAGCTGACGCTGATGCTGCGGAGCATTCAGCACGGGGGCTGGAGCAGCTCTATCGACACCAGGAGGCTCTATTTCCTAGCAGAGGGGCTCGTGGCACAGCTAAAGAACAAGCTGCACAAGGCCATGAGCATCCTGACTGTGAAAAGCCCCAGCACAGCCCGGCCAGCGCAGAGGGACAAGGGGCACGAGGTGGCAGTAGGGGAGGGAGGAAGAGCCATAAACTGGCAGCAACAGGAGCCGGGCTTAGGCTTGACCCGCGCAGAGTCCATCTTATGGGAAGCAGAGCGGAGCGTGAACCTCAGCGACGTCCTCCCAGTCTCTAGTCACCAGAGAACACCCAGCCCTCCTGCAGCACAGCCCCCTGCACAATACCCAACAGAGGACCCAAATCTCGACCGGTCTGGCGAGAGTCAGGATCATTCCCACGCCATGGGGCAGACCAACACGCCTGATAGGATGGAGAATGAGGATAGCGCAGAAAATGAGGAGGAAGCACCATCCCCAACACAGGACTCTGCTGGGACAGATGAGGAGCAGAAGCAGCAGGACAGCGATGGGACAGTGGGCAGCGAGGGTGCAGAAGAAGAGCCCGCAGCAGCAGAGGGTAGAGCAGAGCAGAGACTGAGCACTATCCAGCGTTTCTTCTATGCTCTGCTGGCTAAAAACGGCCCCCCTGCTGCCAACAGCACGCCAGAGGACACGGCTGCAGCAGAGCGTTCCTCTCTCGGCGGGAGACCACCCACCGCCCCTGCAAGCACCACCACACACGGGCAGCACAAGGAGCAGGAACCCCCGAGCCCAAGGGCACAGGGCAGCTCCAGCGCCCCGGGCGGTGCGGCCACACGAGGACCCCCCTTTGACACCCTGCTCAGCCGCCACCTACACTCTCTGGTGCCAGATGGAGCCCTGCGCAGGTTCATGGCACAGGTGGCTCGAGCCCTGCGCGAGGACTGTGGCCTGCCCCAGCTCCAGCAGGCCTGCGCCGAGATGGTCTCGAGGACGGAGCTGCTCCTGAGGCTGCTGAGTGAGAGGCAGCGTGACCCGGAGCCCTCTGACCTCCTTGAGCAGTGTGTGCGGGAGGAGGATGCCGGCACCTCTCGTCCCCATGCCCAAGTCCAGGCCAGGGAGATGGGCAGTGAATCTGCAGAGACGGTAGGAGAGAACGGGGCATGGCTGCATGTGTGTGTCTGGGCAGTGGGGTATGGAAGGGGCCTCCCTTCCCTCCCCGCTCCTCTCCTCCCTGATGCACTCTCCTTTTCTCCCAGGAGATGGCCAATCACACCTATGACCGCTGGCTGCCGCTGGCCCTCTCGTTGTTACTGACCTTCATCACGTCCGTTGCTCTCCTGGTGCAGTGCTGTTTCAAGGTGAGCCAAGGACTCGTTTGTCAGAGCGCTGCCAGCCAAACCCTGGGGCTGGAGAGCACAGGGGCGGGGGGGGGGTTGCTCCCACAGTGCTCATGGGGCCCGGGTGCTGCTGCGGATGCCTGTGGATGTGCTGGCGAGCACAAGAGATGTCTTCCCAGACTTGGAGCTCATTGTGCTACCCCACCCTGGAGCTTGGAGGTGTTCAGAGCTGCTGGGAGCAGCTTGTCCTGGCTCCTGCCAGGGTCTGTCCCCAGCTCTGCTGTGCATCTTCCCAGCAGCTCCTTCCTTGAGGGGGGCTGCAGCTCCCTCTCATCACAGCCTCTGCCATCACCCCCTACCAGGCTCCAGCCTGCAGTCCCTCGCCCCAAGCATCCCCTCCCCAACTCCTGGCCTGGCCTTGCTCTGTTGCAGCACCCGTTGCTTCCAGCCGTGCAGCAATGCCCCTGCTCCCTGCCCTGAGCCCATACCCAGCCTTTCTGCATGGTGCTGCGGCTCTGGCGTGTCGGGGCCGTGCCCGGGCACAGGGCAGGGGCCCAATCGTTGCTGCGGAGTTTGAACCTCCCTTTGGGGGCCTTCTCCTCCAAATAGACAAATGAGCTTTCATGTCTTCAGAAGGCATGGCGCGTGTTGCAGGCGGTGGTTGAAGGGGCGGGGCGGGGAGCCTGCAGAGCTCTGTGCAGAGGAGAAAGGCAGAAATTAACAACGCTGAGGAGAACTCTGGGTCATTCCAGAGGCAGGGAGCAGCGGGGAGCTGGGCAGGGAGGCAGGGGGGGCTCTTCTTAAAGGCGTGGCTGCTGGCACAGCCTTGCATGTGTGTAGACGGCACTGGGCTGGAGGAAGAACCTTCCGGCTCCCCTGTGCTGCAGAATTCCATGTGGAAACCTCCATGTTCCGAGTCTCTGTCTCTCTGTCACCAGCTCTGTGCCAAGAAACGTGCCGAGGATTCCCAAGGCAGCAGCAGATGGAGCCTGAAGCGGTAACTCCTGCCCTGCCCTGCCCTGCCCCGCCCCAACAGGCTCTGCTCCAGCAGCACCCAGCCCTGCCCAGAGCCCCCCAACTCCTCCAGCACTGGAGGGGTTCATCCTTTGCTTCTCATCCTCCTGCTCCTCCCTGTTTCCAGGTGCTTTCAGAAGCTGCAGCCCAAGTGCTGGAGCAGGAGCAAGGACAAGGACAGGGACAAGGAGGAGGCAAGGGCAGGAGCAGGCGCCAGCTTTGTCCCTCTACTCGGTCCCTGCCCCATGCCTGCTTCTCACCTCTCTAATCCCTGCCCCGCAGGAGGCGGCCCTGGCTCAGCTTGATGCTCGGGAGGAGGAGTCAGATTTGGAAGAGGTAGACTCTGACATAAGGTAAATGTGATGGTGGCAGTGCTGGTGCCGAGTTCAGCTCTTGTTCCGTGTAGGAACTGCTGAGGGTTTCCTTCATGTTGCTTCCTTGGCTATATCCTTAGATGCTATTTCCTTGCTGTTATTTTCTTGGCTATTATTTCCCAGCTCTTATTTCCTTGATGTTCATAGAATCATAAACTCACCGAGTGGTTTGGGTTGGGAGGGAGCTTAATGCTCACTCACTTCCAACTGCCTCCCCAATGGCTTTTGTGACATTGCTGTTATGTCCTTGCTGTCACTTCAGAGATCCCAGAAGCTGGTCAGGGGTTCCTGGTGCCCATGTGTCAGCAGAGGACAAATGGCTTTTGCTTGCGCCACAAGCGCCCTGAGCCCCAGCGTGATGCTCCTTATTCATGGAGCAGGATAGAAGTTCTTCGAAGTCACCAATAAAACTGTTGGGTTGTTCGTTCTGCCCGTGTCCTGTGAGTTGATGGACGCACGCCTGCGTGTGTCTGAGCCTCTGTGTGTGTGCACGCAAACGTGATAAACACATAGATGTATTGGCTTTCGCAAATCATAGGTGTGGTTATGTGGGGATAACTGTACCAGTTTACAGTAACAGACACAAAGCTCGCTAAAGACACAAGATTAGACAACAAGTTAAAAAGGGCCAGAACTCTTGAGCGAAACGGAGTCACATAGCAAAACAATCTGTAAAAGAAAGACGTGGGGGGGGGGGGTGGTTGCGGGGATTGATATAAGAAAAGCTGGTGCCTGGAAAACATAAAGTACTTTTTATCTTAACTTAGGTTGTAGAAAGAGAACAATGTTTATGTTGTAAGTCTGTGGAATGTAGTGGCCCCACTAAAGATGAGTTAATTGTTTCACACTAGTCTTCCAAAGTATCTTGAGTTTTAAAGAACAATGTGTTGTAAGTCTGTGGTGAGATAACAGGATTTAGTGGCCCCACTAAACGTGTGAATGAGACACGGACCGGGTAACCTGGATCTGGAAATAATTCGACAGTCCAAGAAGCTAGAGATGCAGCAGTAAACGGAATGGAGAGAATCATGTTGGTTCTGTTACCTGAGGAAGAGGAACTGGAGATTCCAAAATCCAGTGAGTCAGAAGAGAAAGAGTTGAGTAAAATAGGGGGAGAACAGGATCTACATGGGAAATGGAAACTCCCTGATGGGAGGCAACTCCTTAATAAACCCTTGACCAGACAGATATTTGGAAGCATACATCAAAAGACTCACTGGGGCACACAGGCCCTGTGTGGCCACTTTTTAAGGGAGTATGGATGCATCGGGATTTTGGGGTTAGCGAAAGAAATAACTGATAAATGCATGACTTGCCAAAGAGTGAATAAAAAGCTTACGAGAAAAACTACCTCCAGGGGACGTGAAGTGGTGATGCGGCCATTTGAAAGCATCCAAATAGATTTCACTGAACTCCCTCCTGTGCAGAGGTGCAAGTTGCTATTAGAAATAGTAGATCACTTAACTCATTGAGTGGAAGAAATTCCCGTTGTCAGGGCTACAGCAAATACAGTATCCAAAACTTTTGGAACTAATTATCCCTAGATATGGGATGAGTAGCAGAATTGACTCAGATAGGGGAACACATTTTACATCAAAATTTGAACACCAAGTAACCCCAGCCTTGGGGACAAAACGGGAATTTCACGCCCCACGGCATCCTCAAAGCTCGGGAGGAGTGGAAAAATTAATCAAACCTTGAAACAAACGTTAACTAAACTAATGATTGAGACCCAAATGTCCTGGCTAAAGTGTTTGCCTTTAGCATTTTTACGAGTTCGAACACAACCCAGATGGGCTTTAGGGATATCTCCTTATGAAATGACGTTTGGATTACCTTTTCTGACAACTCAAAAGGAGACTGCTACTTATGAGGGAGGAGAGGCGAGTATCAGAAGATACAGCACCACGATAGCTCAGACTCTGGAACACTTGAGATTCAAAGGACGGATTCCCTAGTCGACGCCTCTAGACTTTAAAATTCATCACATTAATCCCGGGGAGTTGTAGCACTGGGAGGGCCGTTAACAGCCGGAGCCGTTGAAGCTCTTCCCCCAGGTGTGTGTGCTCGCACACGTACGTGCCTGCGCGTGAGAACACGCGTGCAGCACCCGAGTGTGCGCGTGGGGGAGCGTGCCTGGTCGGGTCCCTTCCGGCGGCTCCCAAAAGAGCTCACTCTGGAGCCAGGAGAACTTCAGTTGCTTTTTTTAAAGCAACCGGGAGAGCTCAGCACTGTTTTCCATCCAGCCATCTCCAAGCCCGAGCACCCCTGATCCCACCAGTGAAGCACTGCGATTGGGGAGGAGAATATCCCAGCGCGAGGCTGGAGAGGTCTGCTCCTTCCGACGTTATTTGCCAGCCCCGGGCACCAGGGGAAGGAGAATGCACCTTCAGTTAAAGATGATGCAGGGAGGGGAGAGAGAAAAGGAGAGGATAAAGAGAACACGTGATGCCCCGGATTCAATCAGCCAGAAGCAAGGAGGTAGGTGCTGGTGCCCTCTCATTTTTAGATTCAGAGATTTGAGGGCCAGAGGGGACCGTGATGATCATCTGGCCTGACAGTCTGTATTATGTAAAAGCCACTTGAAGCCAGACAGTGCCACCAGCTTTTTAGAAGCAACAGCAAGCACTGGGGAGCTTATAAAGACTGTGATTCTCCCAAGGTAGAGGGATGTGGGAATGCCAGCACATCCCAGGTACAGAGGAGGCCAGATACATCCACCCCAGTGGGTACCATCTGAACAGGCAATAGCACCAGGGGAAAGAAAACATCGTTTCCCTTCTGTGCCAGGCAATTCCTTTGCCTAGCAAAGAGGGATAAGCAAGCACGGAGGAAAAAAAAAGCCACCCCTTCCTTGTGTTTTCCTTTTGAACCTTGCCTGGAAAAGGGATCCCAGCCCCGGGGTGTCTCTTGGCTGCTTTTGGTGTTTGCATCCCCCGGGGTGTCTCTTGGCTGCTTTTGGTGTTTGCACCCTCTGGATCCTGAGCATTCCCAGAAAGCCCGAGGAGCACCCGTCCCTCTTGCCAGGCCTGATCCACAGGCCACAAGCTTTTCATGCAGCCTTTGTCTGTACAGCACCTCCAATCCCCAGCTCGATGGGGATGGGATGCTCCCACCACTCTCTTGTGTCCCCAGACCCTCAGAACCGTCTCTCTCCCTGGCTTCCACGCTCCCTGGGATGCTTCTCCACCACCCTGATCTTTCCTGGGAGCAGTCACCAACTGCTGTTCCAGGTCTTCCTTGGGCTTCCCAGGGGTCCCAGCCCGAGCTCCACCACGTGTTCTCCTGCTCAGCTCCTCACAGCGCAGCCAGTCCATGCCCCCAGCAACAAATGTACCTGCCCCGAGCATCCTCTCTTGCCTGCCTACCGCCTTCCCGCCCCCAGCGAGCCCTCTCATGTGCACTGAGCATCACGCATTCCCTGGGAATGGAGGTGGCGGATGGGGAGGGGTCAGCTCCCGCCATGGGCACTCCGGGTTCCCATTTCAATGGCACTTGAACTGGAGTGTGTGTGCAGGGCTGAAAGGCTCCCTATTAAATTGCCAATCTGATCACGTGCTGCCGGGATGTGGCCGTAGCTAAGCAGCAGCACCACCCCACAGCCGCTTCTTGGCTGGTGACTCCGCTGCTGGCTGCTCCTTGGAGTGCCCCCAAAGGAAGGAGCAACCAGCCACAGCACCCCAGGAAGGGTGAGGGGCAGAGCCAGCTCTGCGCAGCCCCGGGCACCACCCCACTAAAGGCTTTGGTACTCGATGCCCAGCTTGGGGGTGTCACAGCACGAAGCTGTCCCGCCTGCAGGTGCCCCCAGCACTTGAGAGTGTTCAAGGCCACGTTGGACACAGGGGCTCGGAGCAAGCTGCTCGAGTGGAAGGTGTCCCTGCCCGTGGCAGGGGTTGGAACTGGAGGAGATTTAAGGTCCCTTCTACCCGAACCAGTCCGGGCTTCTAAGACCATGCTCCACACCCCAAGGGGTGGCACCGCCGAGCTCGGGCCCGCACCACCGCTCCCGGTGCGGCCCCGCGGGATCCGCGCCCGAAGGCAACGGGCCCCGAGGGTGCTGGAGCGGAAGCGGAGCTGCCGCGGGTTCCGGCCGGGGCAGGGAGCGCCGCGCCTCAGCCCCGCGGCACCAAGGGGTCCGGTGCCTCCGGATGAACCCAGCGGTTACGGCCCAAAAGCGTGCTCTGCCCCGCAGCGCCCGCTCCCGGCACCGCCCGGAGCTCGGCCCGGGCATCCCCGCGCGCAGAGCGCAGCCGAGGCGGAGGAACAGCAAAGGGGCGGGGCGGGGCGGGGCGAGCGGCTCCGCCCGAGCTGGGGAGCGGCAGCGCGGAACCACGGCCCGGCGCAGTGCGCGTGCGCCGCCCGCAGGTGAGCACGGAGCAGCGCGCCTCCAGACGGAAGCACCCCCCGGGCAGTGGCGGCGCGTGCCCGCGGGACAGAGCGGCCCCGAGCGGAGACACCGCGCTGCCAGCACAGCGCCCGGCTCTCTGTGGTACACGTGCGACGCTCTGGCCGCAGGCGTGCCTCTCTGTGGTAGAAGGTGCGCTCTAGCCGCCTTGCTGTGGTGCATGCGCGGTGCTCTGGCCACAGGCCTGCGTCCTTATGGTGCTGGTAACGGCTCCACGGCCCGTTCAAGTTGTCAAGCAGGTATGCTTTTTATTCAGCGCTGAGACGCACGGGGATAATTCCTCAAAGTCACGCGTGCCTCAGTGTTGTTTCCCTCTGCGTTTATTCTCTCAAGTTACATATACTCGTAAGGTTGCGCAATACGCCTGTACCTATCCCCGCTTTGTACTAGAATGAGCTAGAAGGTCCTTTGCGCCTGTGCAGTGCCCCCTCTGGTCATGGGCAGGCCCTCAAGATGAAGTAACTGAGTCTTCCTCCTGTGGGTAGGGGCCTTCAGGATGAAGTAACTGAGTCTTCCTCCTGTGGGTAGGGGCCTTCAAGATGAAGTAACTGAGTCTTCCTCCTGTGGGTAGGGGCCCTCAAGATGAAGTAACTGAGTCTTCCTCCTGTGGGTAGGGGCCCTCAAGATGAAGTAACTGAGTCTTCCTCCTGTGGGTAGGGGCCTTCAAGATGAAGTAACTGAGTTTTCCTCTTCCGGAACTTTTCGCCTTTTAGTCTTCACGTATGGCCTGTGGGTTTGGTCGGGGTCCCAGCCATAAACCATCTGCTTCTCCCCCTTCAGGCGTCTGCTTTTCCTTATCAATAGCTGCTTATCAGTAGAATCAGTCTGCTTTTCCTTGTCAATAGAACCAGGTGTCTGCTTTTCCTTTTCAATGGTTAGTGCCTTTGTTCTGCTTAGTAGGCGTGAGAGGTACAGACAATACTAACCCCCCTGTACGTTGGTTAACCCTGTATCAATCCCCCCTTTTTCTACAAAATTAGTTAATTCTTTTACTGTGTGATTTATGACAGAGCTATCCATGTTCCTTCTATCGATTTATGAAGTGATTTTGATATACACTGTATTATGCCAGGTACAGTCATTAAAATGAGTAGTCCTATAGCTAAGATTAGAAGGCCTCGTTTAAGTATTTCCCGGAACCGTCCAGTCACTCCTAGGTTATTTAGCCATTCAAGGCTTCTGGCCAATCTGAAAAGGTGTCCGTTAGTACCAACAAATGTCTGTACCCCCTTTTTCTGTCCTTTTGCAAATTCTGTCGCAACGTTTTATATACTGCCGTTACCATCCAGAGTCTTTTTGAAATAGTTTCCTGTTTCTACTTGATATTTAAATTTCATTTCTTTTTTCAGTCTTCATCGTTTATCATAGATCGTTTACAATTTCAGGAAGAAAATTTTGTTATACCACAAGCAATCAGTATTAAAACAATTATCATTCCTGGCACCGGTTGCCTTAACCAGGAGAGATCAGGTAACCATGAAGGTAAGTTTTTCTACATTTCTTCAAACCCCCAGGAGGTATTGTCCTTGGCCATTTTCTGAAATCTTTTAGTTTGTTTCCAGATTTCCTCCTGATCTGTTTCAGGAACAGCAATTTTCATTGATTCTTGTTCCACTTGGATTATATCAGTGGTTTTACTTTCTGTTTCCTCTATGGTTGCTGAGATATTTATGACTGCCTTTTCTAATTCCCTTACTCCCAAAGATGGAATTAGCCATCTCACAAAACTACGAAATTAGCAAAACTTCTAACCCAGGTTCCGAGATGGGGTATCACAGCACCTAAGGTGCATGCCCCCTTCCAGTTGGGGGTAGGGTCTTATAAGTACTTTCTCCACATAACCAATGCCATCCTTTCCCTTCAGGAACGGGCCACCACTGAACCACAATACCATATATTAATAGTGTGATTGCAATTTGAATAGTGACTTACACCTGTGGCATTTAAACAAACCTCATACCCTGGTTCCTGGTGTCATACGTCTTCGTACACAGGTATAATATTCTTTGCTTCGATTAGGATTAACTGTGCCAAATCTTAGGTTTGTCCGTGAGATAGTGTTAGAAATTGGAACTCCAGTTAATGGAAGGCCCTGCTCTTCTCCTGATTCAGGCAACTGTGCACACAGCCAACAGTCACTACAATTAACAACTTTAGTAACATTCTGCATTAATTTCAGGTATAAGTATTAGTCCCAAGCTGGTATGTCAGTTATCACATAAATCCAAATTATGACTGCTATCATTTCATATGCGAGGGTCCTGAAGGTTCAATCCACCATGTCTTCTCTGGTTCTGGTGCTTTCTTTATTCTTGCAAGCAGGTTGTTCCTTTATCTTCACTGCTGTAAAGGTGGTCAGTATTATTGGATATGGTCTGCTCCACTTCTCCTGTAGAGGATCTCCTGAAAAATTCTTAACGTAAACCCAGTCTCTGGATCTAAAAGGGTGAGTCGGATAATCCGTGCCTCTCACTCTTGTCCTCAGTATTCTCTTATTTCTTCTGATTGTTTTCCCAGATTGACCAGAAATTTTAGGAGATAGCCTTCTCCCACTTTCAGAAGACTTTCTCCTTTAAACTGGGACTGATACGGTCTTCCACATAAAATTTTATATGGGATAGCCTCGTCTTTCGACCGAGGTTTAGTTCAAATTCTTAATAGAGCCAGCGGTAAGGCTTGGTATCAATATCTTGACATATTTTATTAATCTGTTGTTTGATCATCTTTTCTACTTGCCCGCTGGCCTGAGGCCTGTAAGGAACATGTAGTTGCCAATCAGTTTCTAATTTTTGCTAATTTCTTGTCATTATTTTGCACCAAAGGGCGAGCCTCGGTCGGAAGAAATTGCCTCTGGTACTCCAAAACAAGGTAGTATACTGTTTAACAATGTCCCAATTACTTGTCTTGTATTATTTATTCTACAAGGGAATGCTTCTGGCCACCCTGAAAAAGCATTCGTTAACACCAACAAATATTGGTCTCGGTAATTCAGAAAAATTTATTTGCCAGTGCTGTGCCGGATAACTTCCTCCCCAGTTGTACCAATTTGATTTCTATTTTCAATTTTAGGATTATTCTTGAGACAGGGCTGACATTGTCACTAATTGAACTATGTTCTATAGATTCCTTCCTGCAATTTGTTCATCTGAGTATTTATACAAAGAGTTGCTAGCTACCTCAATGAGTTTTATTACGTTCCTCCTGAACTAGCTTCCAGAGTTGCTTATAGGGGATCGCAATCCGCCCATCAGGTATCTGAACCCAGTCTTCTTTGTTTTCCTCTCCTTTGAGATCTCCAGTCAATTTTCTGTCCTCCTTTGAATATCTAGGTTTAGATTTCTCAGTTGTTAATTTGCCATCAGGGATTAAGGGAATGAGTTTGGATTGTTGAAATTGGCCAAATTTCACCTTGTTGATACCCTCGGCAATGCATAATACCTACTTCCTCAGGTAGCTGAACAGCTTTCAGTAGTTGTAACGTGTAATCTGTTTCTCCTGTGTGTTCAGAGGTCCTCGTTCTTTCCAGATGGCGCCCTGTGCATGGACCACACCAAATGCGTATTTAGAATCAGTCAAAATATTTATCCTTTTGTCTTTAGACAATTCCAGGGCACCTTCCAGGTTTCTTTCAAATCTGGTCGGCTTGAATATAGTTTCATATAGTGGCCAAGCAGTCGTGTGTTAATAGTTGCTGGATTCACAACATTAGTGACCACAATTTCTATATCATCGTGTTGCACAAGGGTGGCCTGGTATTTTAAAAAACATGCGGGAGATAAGCAGTGGGCTTCTTTCTGTTCCAGGAATGCTGATACAACATGGGGCACTAGCACAGTAATTTTCATTTTTTCTTTTTCTTTCTTTTTTTTTTTTTTTTTTTTCCCCAAGGTGAATTTGCGAGCCTCTTCAATATTCGTGACAACTGCTGCCACAGCTCTTAGGCATCCGGGCCATCCTTTGCTCGCTTCATTCAGCTGTTTTGAAAAATACACCACTGCTCTCTTACAGGGTCCTCGTTTCTGAGTAAGGACCACCAAAGCTATTTCCTGTTCTTCATAGGAATGTAGCCAAAAGGATTTAGTCACATCCAGAAGTCAGAGCTGCAGCTCTCATTAGCTCTGGTCTTTAAATTTCTAAAGCCCTCCTCTGCTGAATCAGTCCATTCCAAAGAGAGAGGGGTTTCTTTTAACAGTTCATATAGGGGTCTTACCAGAACACCATCATCATGCATCCAAAGTCTGCATCATCCAGTCATTCCCAGGAACATCTGGACCTCCTTGATGGTTGGCAGTCGTGGAGTTTGACAGATGGCTTCTTTTCTAGCCGTTCCAAGTTTCCTCTGTCCTCCTGTTATTTCATATCCTAGGTAGGAAAGTCGGGTTTGGATTAGTTGGGCCTTTTGTCTGGTTACCCAGTAACCATTCAGTCTCAGAAAATTCAATAGTCCCACCATCCACTGGACACATTCTTCCTTTGTTTCTGTGGCAATTAATAGGTCATCCACATATTGTAACAGAGTCCCCGTCTGAGTGGGTGGTTTGCATGATCCTAGTTCCAGTGCTAACTGGTTTCCAGAAATCGCTGGACTGTTTTAAACCCTTTAGGTAATATTGTCCCAAGTTAATTGGGTTTTCTTTACTGTGTCAGGTTGTTCCCATTCAAAAGCAAATAAATTCTGGTTTTCTTTGGCCAATGGTAAGCAAAAGAAAGAGTCCTTTAAATCCAAGACGGCAAACCATTTCTGATTCAATTTAGTCAATAAGGTATACGGATCAGTTATTACTGAATATCCTCTACAAATTTGTTGATTCCTGAGATCTTGAACCAGTCTGCAACTTTTCTTTACTGGCAAGATAGGAGTATTATATTCCAATTCACATTCAGTTAAGAATTTCTATTTTAATTCCCTCTCTTGCAATTTTAGGGGATATTGTTTTATTCTAATTGGGCAGGCCCCTCTTTTGATTTCTGCTTTAACAGGCAAAGTATTTTTTGCCTCACCTGGAATTTCAGATGCCCATACTCCCAGCTATACCTGGATTAAGGATTTCTTCTATTTCAGGGAGGTCCTCCTGCTCGCTTTTTCTGTTGAATTAAAGATAAACTCAAAACTGCAATTAATTGATTTTTAACTCTTAATTCCATTTTGCCTTCTTTAAATGTTGCTTCTTGCCCTAATAAAGATTTTGGAGAATTTAGCATGCATAAAAATTTTATTTTTTTATTCCTATTTGTTTTCCCAATTTGTACTTTAAGGGTTTCAGAAAGAATGCCTCTTTATGCCTTTTTTTTTTTTTCGGTTTGTTTTTTTTTCTTTTCCTTGGTGGCCAGTAGCTCCCACGTCTGTAACAAATTCTTTTCCCTCTGAATGAACGCCGAATAAGTTGCTCCTGTGTCCACTAAAATTCCACTTTATTTCCTCTAGACCCTAGCTTTAATTTAACCAGTGGATCTGCTAGGGTAGATTCCCCAAGTCCCTTGTCAGCCTAGTTCCAATTCAGCCGCCGGAGCGACCCCATGGCACTCCTCCCCCCCCCCCAGCCCCGGGCAGTCTCACTTCCAACGTCCAAAACTCCCCACAACACACACACCAATCCGGTCCCATAGGAGAAGAACCCACTTCCCCCACCTTTGCCCGACATTCCTCCTCCACCAGTTTCAAGGCATTCAACAACCCCTCAGTCCCGTCTGTTCCCACTTGTTTGCCTGCCCCGTGCTCAAACACAGGAGCTGCGCAAGCTCCCCGTCTTGGTTTCCCCCCCTCCCCGTTTTTTTTTTACAGCTGCTCACCCTGCTCTGCTGGGGTTACAGATGCCTGCCTCTGCAACAGTACTTCTGGTTTCATGTGAATGTGCTGCTTGTTGCCAGTGACAGCAATTTCCTCCTCCTTACCAAGATCTGATAGGACAGATAGAGAGGGTGCTCCTCTCGGAGGTACCTGTGATATATTATTTTCCTCTTTATTTCATTCCCCCAATATCACAGGCTGAAAAACATCTCTCCAGCTTAGCTTTCTGTGCTTCTCTTAACAAATCCTGTAACCCGCCATCTTGCCAGTCATCTAATTTCTCCAGCTTTGGGTTTTGTTTTTTTTTGTTTGTTTGTTTTTGTTTTTAATGTCTCTCCGAGATCGTGCCACAAATTGAGCTTTTAAAAGCGCTTCTCTTACTGGGAAAGCTGGATCCACTCCAGAATACATTTGCAAGGTTTTCCTTAATCTTTCTAACCAATCAGTAGGAGACTCATCCTTCTCCTGATGCTCACTAAAAGCTTTATTAATATTCTGTCCCCTTGGAACTGCTTCCCTAATTCCCTGTATTACAATCTCTCTCAAGTCTGTCATGCTTTGCCTGTCGTGGCCACTCTGATTATTCCAATAGGGATTCTGATTAGGCCATTTTTGCTCTCCGGGAGGACCCTGTTGATGTCATCTCTTTGATGTTCCTCATTCCGGCTTGCCTAATCGTAGATTTTCCTTCCGCAGTAAATAATATTCCCAATATTGACTGCATCTCCTCCCAGGTATAAATATTAGGACCTAAGAACTGGTCCAATGGTTCAGAAACCCCCAAAGGGTCGTCTAATAACCGACCCGTCTCCTTTTTGAAGGCTCTTACATCGCTCGTATTCAGGGGTACTGCTACAAATCCAATCCCCCCTCCATTTCCTCCCATCGGCACCTCTCGGAGGGGAAATAGAGTTTCTTTTTCTTTCGTTTCCTCCTGAAAATTTTCATTCTCCTGTATTTTTATTTTACTTCTGGTGCGACTGGATGGAGGGGAGGATGGGGGAGCCGACGATCGGGTGGTATCGGTGGGTAAGCACCTTCCCGATCACCTCTCGAGTCCCGCCCTCGATAAGGGGGTGGTAAATTATCTAAAGGCTCCCGTGATGATTTATTTGGTTTATTCACCTTGCCTTTCTTTTCTTTCAAGGGAAATAACGAAACCCTTATAGATGACCTTTCCATGGTTTTCCTCCTGTTGCTGGGGTCTTACGTTCCGGTGAAGAAACGTGTTAAAAAGTTATTGAATTCCTTGGTAATGCATTAACAGGGGATGTCTATCACAAGCTTAACCACCATCTTAGCCCTCCTAAATTCCATTTCTTCTATAGTTACTTATTCAATACACAAGTTTCACCTCATCCTGTGACAGGATGTATCTCTTGATTACCTAAGCCCCTGAAGGCATTCAAGCAGTTAAAGTACCCCTTTAATTAGCAAAGCGTTTGAGACATTGGAGTAGTTAAACAAAGCACCCCTTGAAGTAACAAAGCGTTTGATTAAGAAGGATTATTCCTTTGTTTCTTCTTCTTTTCCATCATTGTATTGACAGGAAAATCTAATCATTCTTATACATTCTACACAGGATACAATGATTTCAAGGGCAGCGTCCGCTCCGGGGGTGCCGGGACCGAGTCCGGGAGGAGCCGCGGAGCGCCCCTGGGAGCGCTGCAGCCGCCCGGGCCCCGCCGCGGCCTCACTCCGCCTCTCCCCGCCGCAGCGCAGGTAACGGCCGTGCCCCGGGCGCACGCGGGGCTCGAGGCTTCAGCCCCTGCCGAGGAGGGACCGGGGCTCTCGGCCGCGGCAGCTCCGGCAGAGCCCGTGCGCTCCCGCCCGCGGCAAAGACAACCCCTGCGGGCCGGGCCGGGCCGGGGCGGGGCAGTGGCCGCGAACAGGAGCGAGCTGCGGGAGGTGCCCCGAGAGCCGGCTCTTTGTGGGGCAGGAAACGACGCGGAGGTTGCTCGCGTTCGGCTGCGCCCACGAAGGCTTCGCTGGAAGCAGCGGAGGAGCTCCGAGCAGGAGGGTGCGGGAAGCGGGGTCTGGAGCCGGCGCTCGCTGCTGAGCGTCGGGCGAGCAGGTTCTTCCCTTCGCTGCTAGGGCAGCGCAGCGGCTGAGGATGGAGCTGCCGGGTGTGGGGTGCCTTTAACGGCTTCTGAGTTTCCGAGCGTTGCCCGCGGGGGAGGGCTGGAGGGGACTCTGGGTCCTGAGCGCTCAGCCCTAACGCCGTGGCTGCCCAGGAGCTGCTTCCCAGCGCGGGGCTCAGTCCCTGGCTCGGCCCCGTTGCTCCTGGGCACGAGGTGGCAGTAGGGGAGCGAGGAAGAGCCGTAAACTGGCAGCAACGGGAGCCTGGCTTAGGCTCGACCCGCGCGGAGTCCACCTTACGGGAAGCAGTGCGGAGCTTGAACCTCAGCGACGTCCTCCCAGTCTCCAGCCGCCAGAGAACACCCAGCCCTCCTGCAGCACAGCCCCCTGCACAATACCCAACAGAGGACCCAAATCTCGACCGGTCTGGCGAGAGTCAGGATCATTCCCACGCCATGGGGCATACCAACAGGACTGACAGGATGGAGAATGAGGATAGCGCAGATGAGGAGGAAGCACCATCCCCAACACAGGACTCTGCTGGGACAGATGAGGAGCAGAAGCAGCAGGACAGCGATGGGACAGTGGGCAGCGAGGGTGCAGAAGAAGAGCCCGCAGCAGCCGAGGGTAGAGCAGAGCAGAGACTGAGCACTACGCAGCATTTCTTCTACGCTCTGCTGCCTAAAAACGCCCCCCTGCTGCCAGCAGCACGCCAGAGGACACGGCTGCAGCAGAGCGTTCCTCTCTCGGCGGGAGACCACCCACCGCCCCTGCAAGCACCACCACACACGGGCAGCACAAGGAGCAGGAACCCCCGAGCCCAAGGGCACAGGGCAGCTCCAGGGCCCCGGGCGGCGCGGCCACGCGAGGACCCCCCTTTGACACCCTGCTCAGCCGCCACCGACACTCTCTGGAGCCCTGCGCAGGTTCATGGCACAGGTGGCTCGAGCCCTGCGCGAGGACTGTGGCCTGCCCCAGCTCCAGCAGGCCTGCGCCGAGATGGTCTCGAGGACGGAGCTGCTCCTGAAGCTGCTGAGTGAGAGGCAGCGTGACCCGGAGCCCTCTGACCTCCTTGAGCAGTGTGTGCGGGAGGAGGATGCCGGCACCTCTCGTCCCCATGCCCAAGTCCAGGCGGGGGAGATGGGCAGTGAATCTGCAGAGACGGTAGGAGAGAACGGGGCATGGCTGCAGGTGTGTGTCTGGGCAGTGGGGTATGGAAGGGGCCTCCCTTCCCTCCCCGCTCCTCTCCTCCCTGATGCACTCTCCTTTTCTCCCAGGAGATGGCCAATCACACCTTTGACCGCTGGCTGCCGCCGGTGCTGGCGCTCTCGCTGTTACTGACCCTCATCACGTCCGTTGCTCTCCTGGTGCAGTGCTGTTTCAAGGTGAGCCAAGGACTCGTTTGCCAGAGCGCTGCCAGCCAAACCCTGGGGCTGGAGAGCACAGGGGCGGGGGGGGGTTGGGGTGGGGGTGTGTGTGTGTGTGCTCCCACAGTGCCCATGCTGCTCCTGAGGACATCCCGCTTGGAAACACTGTGAGTGTGCGGCGGCTGGCTCCCACCTCCAGCAGATCCCAGCTGCTGGGACAAAGGGTCTGTGTGGGGAAAAAACCCAGCACCACAAAAGTGTCCATTGGGACACAGGGAGCGAGGGGAAGTTTCCCAAATTATGCACGAAGAGCACAAACTCTGCCATAAACCTTCCAGAAATGCCCCCAAACCGCCTTCAAAAGCCCCAAATGACACTCAAACCACGAGATCCCAGAGTGCAGATATCCAGGTCCTGCTCCTAAGCCTAAGGTGCCAGGACAGAAAGCTGGTGCTTGGCAATGATCCGGCAGAGGAGCAGGTGAGTAGAGGATGGGGGGGCTCCTCCGAAGAAAGGGGGGTAACAGCTGGATTTGGGGCTGATTCCCCTAAAAAGACCTTTCCGTGACGGGCTGTGCTTGTGGTGGCCCCAAAATACTCCAAACCCCTGATTCTGGGTCTGCAAAGGTTGGGGTAGGGGGGCTGGTGTGGGGGGTACCCCGCCAAAACCCAGCACAGCCGGTGGAGGGGTGCGGTGCGGCGCCGCTCGCTGCTGCCATCTGTGTGCAGAGTTCGGTACTGCAGGCGGTGGTGGTTGGAGGCGGTGCGCGGTGCGGCGCCGGGCCATCAGGGATGTTCCTGCTTAGAAGCAATTGCCAGAAGCAGATGCAAGGCGTCTACAGGCCTGAATTCCAATGCGTTGTTTATCATGCCTCACCAGAGGGGCAGGTTCCCACCCTCAGAGGGGTCCCCTCTTTCATGTTCAGGTGCTAAGTCATCCTCAAGCTAAAAACTCAAGTTATTTCAGCTAAGACCTAATGGCTTGGTCTCAATTTCCCCCCTTTTCCTTAAAATTGTGCAAATTCTTTTTCACAGTCCATAGTATGCACACCTGTTGAGCTACTGTAGGAACTTTCCACCACGTCCACAAATGAACAATTGTTAATAAAGCCGTAGTCAGCAGTAGCACAATTACAGGGTAGACCGGTATATCAAAAAGTTGAGTTGCTGTAAGAGGTTGCCATTTTGTCCCTACCAAGAAAACTTCCCACCAGTGGTGCTCTCCAGTTTTCTTGGTGTCAGTGATGATTTCTTCGATTTCTTCTACATTATGCTTAACAGCCCATATTGCTTGGTGAGAAGTTTCGTTGGCCTTCTGCATCATCTTCTCCAGCTCTGGGTCATAGAACATTTTCTTTAGCATTTCTATTTTCAGTCCAATCTGTAGGGCAGGTATATCATGGTATAACACATCAGTATCTTGTATTAGTTGGTAAATAGTGACAGGGGTGGTGTAGTTAAAATCGCATCCAATGATTTTGGTAAAATTGCACACACAAAAGTTAGTAGCATTTGTTTCTTCGATACACCTGTCAATTGTTGCATTCTCACACGTGGTTCTTATACAAGTGTCGTGGTTTAAACCTAGCCAGACAGCTTGTTCACTCACTCCCAGTGAGTGGTGCTGGGCTGGAAGCAATTGAGGCCCCCCCCCCCCCCCCCCCCCGGGGCTCTTCTCCTTTCCAGCTCCCAGTGGGATGGGGAGGAGAATTGAAAGAATGCAACTCCCACGGGTTGAGACAAGAACAGTCCAGCAACCAATCACCACCGCTACCACCAACGACAACAATGATAAGAGAAAATAACAAGGGAAGAGAATACGATACCACCTGCTGATCATGGGCCCATCTATATGTCGCATCTCTGCCCTGATGGCCTGAAGTGTCATGGGCCCACCGGGCCAAAAATAATTCACCCTTATGTTGCCAATCTAAGTCCATCTGAGCCACTTCAATCTTAGCAGCTTTATCCACTTGTTGGCTGTTTTGGTGTTCCTCAGTGGCCTGACTCTTGGGTACATGAAGATCTATGTGGTGTACCTTCACCACCAGGTTCTGCACCCACTGTGGCAGCAATATCTTGCCACAGTGCAGCAGCCCAGATGGGTTTACCTCTGCTTTGCCAGTTGCTCTGCTTCCATTGCTGCAACCACCCCCACAGGGCATTTCCCACCACCCATGAGTCAGTATAGAGATAAAGTAGTGGCCACTTTTCTCGTTCAGCAATGTCCAGGGCCAGCTGGATGGCTTTCACCTCGGCAAACTGACTCGATTCACCCTCTCCTTCAGCAGTTTCTGCAACTTGTCGTTGACGACTCCATACAGCTGCCTTCCATCTCCGAAGCTTTCCCACAATACGGCAGGACCCATCGGTAAACAAGGCATCCTGCTTTTCACTTTCTGACAGTTTATCATATGGAGGGGCGTGCTGCAGATTTTTGCTGGGGCTGAAGTATGTAATAACACAACATTTATTGCAGTTTTACTTATGGGAGAAGCCTCAGTGTGTCCTTATATATGGACAAGGCTGCCTTGGAGTGCAAAGGTACAAAGAGTTTTCAGGGTGAGCATCTAAAAGAGAAAAGAAACCTGTTAGAATGTACCTAGATTTCCGATGCTGTGGTGTTAGTGAGCTCCAAGTGCCCATCGGATGAGCTTCGGATATTGCAGTTGTGAAAGCTGCCTGCCCTGAAGTGTTTGCTCTTCCCTTCTGCTGGTGGTGCCGCATGTTCTGCATGAACAGTGATTTCCCAGAGCGAGGGGACTTTAAGCCATGAGGCTGTTTCTTCCTCTCAGGCTGGGTAACAGCGAGGGCGGGTGGGGCGGGCAGGCACGGCAGGAGCCGTCTCTCGGTGCTGTGGGGATGAGGGATGGAAGCCATCAGGTGAGCTGGATTCACTGGTTCCTTTCCCACCTGCAGAGCTGCCGGGAGCAGCAGGCAGGGCACAGAGGCCTCTCTCTGGCTGTCCGCATGGGCAGCAAACACTCGTGAGCGGCCACTGCAGATGAGGCAGAAACCGGGGCACCGGCAAGCAAATGAGGTGTGTGGGGAGCCAGGGTGCTGTGTCCCACCTGCCCAGTGTCCCAGCGCTGCTGGAGCCTGTGTCCCGGTGGGAAGCCTGGCTGCGGGGCTGGGGCTGGGACAGGCTGATGCTGGTCCCTGTCTCTGGGAGCTGATGCTCCCGTGGAGCAGTTACACAGGAGAGGAGGAGCTTTAGGAGAAATCCTGGCACTCCAACAGAGCAGCCCCCAGGAGCACCAGGAACACTGCTAGCAAGTAGCTGGATGGACCGCCGCCTGTGCATAGACACCTTTTCTTCTGCCTCCTCTGCTTGGGGCTGGCTCCTTGCTTTAAACCCTTTACATTCACCCTTTAAAACATGTATGTTTTTAAGACTCCACTTCCCAACCCAGGGCTTTGGTTGTGATTCTGCCTGGCTTTTCTAGAAAGCACTGGGTTTGTTTTGTTGTGATTTTTTTTTTTTTTTTGGGGGGGGAGGGGTGTGGCAAAAAACGAAGGGGGTGACACTGTGACTTACCCTCCTCCTGAAGTCCCCAAGTGCCTCTGAGAGCCCAAGTCACGACAAGCCCAGAAATCACCCTGTGATTTGGGAGAGGCAGCTCTGCTGGGAGTGGATGGACACCTTCAGCCCCAAACAAGGCTGGGAATTGGGAATGAACCATGGAAACTGGGTCAGAATTAGAAAATCTCTTCCTGCCATGGACTGGGAGGGAACTCCACCTAAAAGTGGAGTAGAAAAAGCTTGCAGCGCTGCAAGCAGAGAGCTCCAAGCATCCTGGGCTGTGTTTCGGCATCTCTATCTGCTCCAGCTGGAATGTCTCCCTGCCTGGAGGCGTGATGGGAGATGGCTTTGTGAGAGGCTGTGACCAAGTAAGTAGTCCACGTACCATGTGTGTGCCCCTGGCATCTGGGTAAAAAAGCCTCTCTCCAGCCATGCCAACTTGCTCCATCTCCCCTGCTCATCTCTTCTCCTGCCCTCCAGGGCTGCTGGTGCCTTTGCAACAGGCTGCAGAAATCTTGGAACCCTCAAGAGTAAAGTTGCTGCTGTGGGATCCCCAGTGCTGCTTCCTGGGCTGGGTAACATCACGCAGGTCTACTCCGTGCAGTGGGAATACCTCAGTGGTGCCAGCTCCCACACCGTCCTGCAGTACTACAAGGGATCCCACAGCCCAGCCATCCACGCACCCTACACAGGACGAGCTGTTTTCCGTCCATCCGATGGATCTCTCCTGCTGGACGAGCGTGTCCAGGAAAGTGACAGTGGCATCTACAAAGCAACTGTCAACATGGGAGACAGGGAGAGCCTGAAAATCCTGCTGGAAGTCCTCAGTAAGTGGTGGGCATGGGAGGAAAGAAGGGGGTAATGGGTGCAAGCAGGGCAGGGGCGTTACCTGAGTGTTTATGGACTATCAGCCTGTCATGCATGGAGGCATCACCAGGGAGACTCTGGGAAGAGGTTACCCATTATTTATATACTTCCAAGCAATTAGCAGAGCACATCTGTGTTTGCCTTGCGGTTACATCAGGTGAAAGTGATACGTGGATTGACTCCAACTCCTTAGAGTTGTAAAGTAGGTATGCTTTATTCAGCTGAGGTGCATGGGGGTTGCTCCTCCAAAAGCATGCGCACTCCCCTCTTTCCAGTTCCGACATCCTCGTTCCTTGCCAGTTCCAACAACTTCCAAGTACCAGTCAGGGACGGGTCGCTCTTAATTGCCTGCTGTAGTTCCTCCTTCCCATGGTCTCTGACAGTTTTGATACATTCCAACCCCCACACAGCCCCACAGTCTCAGCCCCAGAGTCTCATCCCCACAGCCTCAGCCCCAGAGACCCAGCCCCACGGTCTCAGCAACAGTCTCAGCCACAGGGTCTGAGGCTGAGAGTCTCAGCTCCAAAACCTGAGCACCAGAGTCTCAGCTACAGTCTCAGCCACAGAGTCTATATTACAGTCTCTGTCACAGAGTCTGACATTCAAAGTCTGAGACCCGGAGTCAGAGCCACAGAGTCTCAGCCCCAGTCTGAGCCCCAAAGTCTGAATCCCAGAGTGTTAGCCATAGACTTTCAGCAGCAGTCTCAGCCGCAGAGTCTGAGTCTGAGGGTATCAGCTCCAAAGCCTGAGGCCCAGAGTCTCAGCCACCGTTTCAGCCACAGAGTCTCAGCCTCTGAGTCTTAGCCCCTGAGTCTGGCCCAAGTGGTGCAGCAGGAGCAAGGACACAGACAGGGACGAGGATGAGGTACGGGCAGGAGCAGGCAACAGCTCCGCCTCTCTGCCTGCTCCCTGCCCCATGCCTGCTTCCCACCGCTCCTATCCCTGCCCCGCGGGGAGGTGGCCCTGGCTCAGTCCACTGCTGGTGAGGTGTCAGGCTTGTACAAGGTGGTCGTAAGTGTGAAGGAGGCGATGAAGGCCCCGCCTTCAGTTCATGCAGTTCCAACCCCCTCCCCAACGGCTGTTATGTCATTGCTGTTACGTCCCTGCTGTCATTTCAGTGATGCCAGATCCGAGTCAAGCTTTTCCAGTGAGGACACATCGTTCTGGGACGAGCCGATTTCCCTTGCCTTCAGAGAGCACCCAGCACACACGCGTGGCAGACGCGCACAGACTGCACAAACACGTACTGAACGCAGACGTGCTGCACGCGTAGATGTGCTGGTCTGTAACACGCCCCAGGTGGGGCAGAGCGACCAGCTCCAACGGCAGGGGATTGTCCCATGTCACAGTGGGGACGCACGCTCGCAGGCCCGGCCGATGCAACTCCTGCGGCGAGGCCCCATTGTGAGGTGTGAGGTGTCCCGGGCTGTATCTGCCCAGCAGGGCCAGCACAGCGCCAGATCCGCTGCTGGTCGCAGACGAGAGCTCCTGGTTTGGATCCCCAGCCTTGAGCCTCGTGTGGTACCAAAGGCGCTCAGGCCCTGTGTCGCTATGGCACCGCTGCTGCTGCTGCTGCTGCTGCTGGGCCTGGCCCCCGGCCTGGCCCGGCCCCTGGGGCCCTGCCCGGGGCCCTGCCGCTGCCGCGGGCGCCGCCTGGACTGCAGCAGCGCTGCCCTGGCCCGCGTGCCCCTGGCCACCCCCCAACGGCCCTTCTCCGTGCTGTGAGTGCCCTGCAGCTCCGGGCGCTGCCCCGGACACCCCGAGAGCGGCTCCAGGGACACGCTGCCTGTGGAGGGCTGATGGGCAGCGCCGAGGGGGCAGCTCCAGGCCGGCCTCACGGCCACCCCGCAGCCCTGGGGCAGGGGAAGGGTTTGTGCTGGGGGTGACGCTGCCAATGGCTTCTCCGCAGGGATTTCACTGGGAACGCGCTCGCCCTCATTCGCCCTCAGCCGTGGAAGGGATACCTGTGGGCTGAGAAGCTGTGAGTATCCACCGGTATCGGACATGGCACAGGGGTTCCGGGATCCCCATCCCTCCGCCGGGCTGCTGAGCCGAGGCTGTGCCGAGCACCGCACCAGTGCTTGCCACGTGCAGCCAAGGCCGAGCTGCTCAGCAAGGAGCTGTGTGAATCCCCAGAGCTGTTCCGTGGCGAGCAGGGCCCTGGGCTGTGTACCTCCTGCCAACCGGGGCCATCCCTGGGCCTGTGGAACCCGTGCTCGGGCTGCAGTCAGGGTCAGCAGGCTGGGAGCAAGCCCCTGCTCCTGCCATGAGCGTGATGAGTCGTGGCGGGACCCGGAGAGATGCCGCAGTGACACTGCTGCAGGGTTGCTCCCCTAACAGCTCCATTGCACCCGAGAGCCGCGGGTGCCACCGTTCGTGTTCATCTGTCTCTTGCAGAGTCCTCCAGCACAACAACCTGCTGGCGGTGAAGAGGCGCTCGCTGGGGGGGCTGCTCCTGCTGAGGCACCTGTAAGTACCCCCCTGTCCATGGTGGTGGGCACGGCCTCCCCCCCTGCCCTGGCCCTGCTGCTCTACAGTCCGCCCCAGGAAGGGCTTTATTCCTGCGGGTATCCCGGCTGCAGCCAGAGCAGAGCAGGGTCTTGGTGCAGGGGGACTCCTGCACACATCAGAGCAGGGCTGCGCAGGGAGGTGACGTTTAGGAGCTAAGGGAATTAGCCCCATGTTGGTCACATAGGGTGTTACAGCCTGTCCCTGAGGCCGCACTCAAGAGGTGTTCTTGGGGCGTGCATAAAGGACCTGCTCTGTTACCAGAGAGGAAAATCAGCCCTGAAATACCCCTGGTGGGATCAGAGCTGGGAGAACCTCTCTGAGCTGCAGCCACCCCCGTCAGGAGCATGACCTCCGGTTACACACCACTGCAAGCCAGTGCAGGAGAGAAACCCCACGTGAAATGAGAGCGATGGCACGTCTGTGCCGCCAGTGTCAAAGCACCTGAGAGGAACCGGGACAGTGCAAATGTCACCAGCGTTTTGTGTTCTCCTGTTAACAGGGATTTATCTTACAACAAAATCCAGTTGATCGAGGCACGTGCTTTTGAGAACCTTCCTTTCCTGGAGACCATGTGAGTTATGGGAGTTCCTTCCTGGTGTGGTTGGTGAAGCCTGGTTGCATTTAGAACCTTCTGGTGCTGGAAAAAGCTCCAGTTATTTTTAGAAGAAGGCCTCCGGTTTCTCCTGCTGAAGGAGCAGCCGAGCTCAGGAGCTCAGGGAGTGGCTGGTGGCCATGCCAGGATGGGGCCATGGCTTCTGCAAACACAGCAGGAATAGAAGCTGTGTCTTGAGTCTTGCTGTGTCCTGGAGCAGGCAGAGATGCAGCACGCATGCACTTCATCTCCTCTCCTGGACAGGTTAACAAACAGCAGGAGAGAAAATGGCAGTTTCCCCCCAGTTCCACCTTGGATGGGGCTGTTTCCTACAAATCAGTGCTGCTTCTCTCCAGCTTCCTGTGGCTCAGACCCAATTCATTTCTGCGGTCTCCTGTTTCCCCAGAAGCCTGGAGGGAAATCTCATCACCCAGATCCGGAGCGACACCTTCCGGGCATGGCACGGGATGCAGTTCCTCCAGACGCTGTGAGTGTTCCAAGGGCTAAGGGTAGCTCAGAGCAGTGGCACTTGTCACTGTGTTCTGCTCACCTCTTACCCCCTGTAGGCAGCAGCATCAATGCTGAATGACAACTCTGTCAGGCCACGCCTTTGCCTGGCTGGGTGCAGGACCAGAGACAACGCTCAGGGACAGTGGGAATGTGAGAAATAGGGAAAGTCCTGTTGGAGGGAAGCCACCAGAAGGTGTGAGCTGAGGAGGAAAGAAAGAGATGTTGTGTTTTCTAGAAGCAGCACTTCTGGGCTTTCGCTCTCTGGGCTGGAGATAGTCAGGACCTGATGTATGTTGTGAATCTGCCCATCAGCATCTACCCCAGCTTGTAACCTTCAGCTCAGGCTCGGAACCTTCACCCCAGGCCCTTCCTCACACACGCAGCACTGAGCCCCTGCCACCGCTCTCATCCTGCACCCCCCGCTCACATGGGGTGTTGGTTCATTTCAGGGTCCTGCGCCATAACCCCCTGTCTGTTATCGAGGACACGTGGTTCTTCAAGCTGCCTTCAGTCACTCACCTGTAAGTACGGACTCCTTGTTAACGGCTTACCGTGGATCTTTCTTTGTGTCTCTGGGTGCCCCGTGGCCAGGAAAGCAGAGATCCAGCAGCAGATCCCACCCTTCTCCCACCCTTCTCCTGATGGAGGCAGCGGCAGAGCCAGGCAAAGGCTGAGCAGTCCTGGTGTGTCCCGTCTGCAAAGCCAGCACGGTGCTGGGACAGGGACTCGAACTTGTCTGCATCCATCTCCCATGGGATCTGCAGGATCCCTTCTGGTTCAGACCCATGGGTGGGAGCAGGGCACAGCAGGAAAGAGAGACGGTTTTCCGTCTTTTCTCCTGGATTAGGTAGCAGCAGATCCCCCCCTGCGGCCGGCACAGCAAGCCGCAGGGACTGGGCTTGTTCCCGGAGCAGAGGCTGGTGCCGCCACCTCAAATGTAATGTGTTTCTTGAAACCCTTGCAGGGACCTGGGTGCCACACGAGTGACTCGGCAGACGCTGCTCATGCTGCTCCTGAGAACATCCCGCTTGGAAACACTGTGAGTGTGCGGGGGCTGGCTCCCACCTCCAGCAGATCCCAGCTGCTGGGACAAAGGGTCTGTGTGGGGAAAAAACCCAGCACCACAAAAGTGTCCATTGGGACACAGGGAGCGAGGGGAAGTTTCCCAGAGCTGCAGCAGACACTGAAGCAGACCCCTGAGGCGTTTCTGTGCGCCACCTGGGTTGGAGTCGCTGCCCTGGGTCGCGATGCTGAATGTTTGTGCACAACCTCTGTTCTTTAGCAAGCTGTCCATCGACACGGCCTGCTGCCTCTGCCAGCACAAGCACAGCACTGAGACCCCGTGCAGGACCCTCAGCTTCGACTGCATGAGCGTGTGCAACAGCACTGTTCCCCGCTGCGGTAACTGGCCCACAGCCCTGCCCATGTCCCCCAGCTATAGTGAACCTTCTGAGCCTGTGTCTGGCAGAAAGCTCTTTGTCACTGAAGTGCTCTTGGTGTGTTACAGCTCCCCTGGCAGAGACACCAGGGCTCCTAATGGGACCGGTGCCCCCCAAGAAAGGGAACAACAGGTCTGTGTTGAATCTCCAGCCTAAGGAGCCTTCACTCGGGGAGCAGAGAACCGTCACGCTCACAGTTGCCCGGAGCCTGAGCAGCCCCGATGCATCAGCACCTTCCCCTCAGCAGCTCTCGAGGCAGGAGGGCAACACCGCCAAGGAGCTGACGCTGATGCTGCGGAGCATTCAGCACGGGGGCTGGAGCAGCTCTATCGACACCAGGAGGCTCTATTTCCTAGCAGAGGGGCTCGTGGCACAGCTAAAGAACAAGCTGCACAAGGCCATGAGCATCCTGACTGTGAAAAGCCCCAGCACAGCCCGGCCAGCGCAGAGGGACAAGGGGCACGAGGTGGCAGTAGGGGAGGGAGGAAGAGCCATAAACTGGCAGAAACAGGAGCCGGGCTTAGGCTTGACCCGCGCAGAGTCCATCTTATGGGAAGCAGTGCGGAGCATGAACCTCAGCGACGTCCTCCCAGTCTCTAGTCACCAGAGAACACCCAGCCCTCCTGCAGCACAGCCCCCTGCACAATACCCAACAGAGGACCCAAATCTCGACCGGTCTGGCGAGAGTCAGGATCATTCCCACGCCATGGGGCAGACCAACAGGACTGACAGGATGGAGAATGAGGATAGTGCAGAAAATGAGGAGGAAGCACCATCGCCAACACAGGACTCTGCTGGGACAGATGAGGAGCAGAAGCAGCAGGACAGCGATGGGACAGTGGGCAGCGAGGGTGCAGAAGAAGAGCCCGCAGCAGCAGAGGGTAGAGCAGAGCAGAGACTGAGCACTATCCAGCATTTCTTCTATGCTCTGCTGGCTAAAAACGGCCCCCCTGCTGCCAGCAGCACACCAGAGGACACGGCTGCAGCAGAGCGTTCCTCTCTCGGCGGGAGACCACCCACCGCCCCTGCAAGCACCACCACACAGCAGCCCAAGGAGCATCACAAGGAGCAGGAACCCCCGAGCCCAAGGGCACAGGGCAGCTCCAGGGCCCCGGGTGGCGCGGCCATGCGACGACCCCCCTTTGACACCCTGCTCAGCCGCCACCTGCACTCTCTGGTGCCAGATGGAGCCCTGCGCAGGTTCATGGCACAGGTGGCTCGAGCCCTGCGCGAGGACTGTGGCCTGCCCCAGCTCCAGCAGGCCTGCGCCGAGATGGTCTCGAGGACGGAGCTGCTCCTGAAGCTGCTGAGTGAGAGGCAGCGTGACCCGGAGCCCTCTGACCTCCTGGAGCAGTGTGTGCGGGAGGAGGATGCCGGCACCTCTCGTCCCCATGCCCAAGTCCAGGCCAGGGAGATGGGCAGTGAATCTGCAGAGACGGTAGGAGAGAACGGGGCATGGCTGCAGGTGTGTGTCTGGGCAGTGGGGTATGGAAGGGGCCTCCCTTCCCTCCCTGCTCCTCTCCTCCCTGATGCACTCTCCTTTTCTCCCAGGAGATGGCCAATCACACCTTTGACCGCTGGCTGCCGCCGGTGCTGGCGCTCTCGCTGTTACTGAACTTCATCATGTCCGTTGCTCTCCTGGTGCAGTGCTGTTTCAAGGTGAGCCAAGGACTCGTTTGTCAGAGCGCTGCCAGCCAAACCCTGGGGCTGGAGAGCACAGGGGCGGGGGGGGGGTTGCTCCCACAGTGCTCATGGGGCCCGGGTGCTGCTGCGGATGCCTGTGGATGTGCTGGCGAGCACAAGAGATGTCTTCCCAGACTTGGAGCTCATTGTGGTACCCCACCCTGGAGCTTGGAGGTGTTCAGAGCTTTTGGGAGCAGCTTGTCCTGGCTCCTGCCAGGGTCTGTCCCCAGCTCTGCTGTGCATCTTCCCAGCAGCTCCTTCCTTGAGGGGGGCTGCAGCTCCCTCTCATCACAGCCTCTGCCATCAGCCCCTACCAGGCTCTAGCCTGCAGTCCCTCGCCCCAAGCATCCCCTCCCCAACTCCTGGCCTGGCCTTGCTCTGTTGCAGCACCCGTTGCTTCCAGCCGTGCAGCAATGCCCCTGCTCCCTGCCCTGAGCCCATACCCAGCCTTTCTGCATGGTGCTGCGGCTCTGGCGTGTCGGGGCCGTGCCCGGGCACAGGGCAGGGGCCCAATCGTTGCTGCGGAGTTTGAACCTCCCTTTGGGGGCCTTCTCCTCCAAATAGACAAATGAGCTTTCATGTCTTCAGAAGGCATGGCGCGTGTTGCAGGCGGTGGTTGAAGGGGCGGGGCGGGGAGCCTGCAGAGCTCTGTGCAGAGGAGAAAGGCAGAAATTAACAACGCTGAGGAGAACTCTGGGTCATTCCAGAGGCAGGGAGCAGCGGGGAGCTGGGCAGGGAGGCAGGGGGGGCTCTTCTTAAAGGCGTGGCTGCTGGCACAGCCTTGCGCGTGTGTAGACGGCACTGGGCCGGAGGAAGAACCTTCCGGCTCCCCTGTGCTGCAGAATTCCATGTGGAAACCTCCATGTTCCGAGTCTCTGTCTCTCTGTCACCAGCTTTGTGCCAAGAAACGTGCCGAGGATTCCCAAGGCAGCAGCAGATGGAGCCTGAAGCGGTAACTCCTGCCCTGCCCTGCCCTGCCCCGCCCCAACAGGCTCTGCTCCAGCAGCACCCAGCCCTGCCCAGAGCCCCCCAACTCCTCCAGCACTGGAGGGGTTCATCCTTTGCTTCTCATCCTCCTGCTCCTCCCTGTTTCCAGGTGCTTTCAGAAGCTGCGGCCCAAGTGCTGGAGCAGGAGCAAGGACACGGACAGGGACAAGGAGGAGGTAAGGGCAGGAGCAGGCGCCAGCTCTGTCCCTCTACCCGGTCCCTGCCCCATGCCTGCTTCTCACCTCTCTAATCCCTGCCCCGCAGGAGGCGGCCCTGGCTCAGCTTGATGCTCGGGAGGAGGAGTCAGATTTGGAAGAGGTGGTCTCTGACATAAGGTAAATGTGATGGTGGCAGTGCTGGTGCCGAGTTCAGCTCTTGTTCCGTGTAGGAACTTCTGAGGGTTTCCTTGATGTTGCTTCCTTGGCTATATCCTTAGATGCTATTTCCTTGCTGTTATTTTCTCGGCTATTATTTCCCAGCTCTTATTTCCTTGATGTTCATAGAAGCATAAACTCACCGAGTGGTTTGGGTTGGGAGGGAGCTTAATGCTCACTCACTTCCAACTGCCTCCCCAATGGCTTTTGTGACATTGCTGTTATGTCCTTGCTGTCACTTCAGAGATCCCAGAAGCTGGTCAGGGGTTCCTGGTGCCCATGTGTCAGCAGAGGACAAATGGCTTTTGCTTGCCCCACAAGCGCCCTGAGCCCCAGCGTGATGCTCCTTATTCATGGAGCAGGATAGAAGTTCTTCGAAGTCACCAATAAAACTGTTGGGTTGTTCGTTCTGCCCGTGTCCTGTGAGTTGATGGACGCACGCATGCGTGTGTCTGAGCCTCTGTGTGTGTGCACGCAAACGTGATAAACACATAGATGTATTGGCTTTCGCAAATCATAGGTGTGGTTATGTGGGGATAACTGTACCAGTTTACAGTAACAGACACAAAGCTCGCTAAAGACACAAGATTAGACAACAAGTTAAAAAGGGCCAGAACTCTTGAGCGAAACGGAGTCACATAGCAGAACAATTTGTAAAAGAAAGACGTGGGGGGGGGGGTGGTTGCGGGGATTGATATAAGAAAAGCTGGTGCCTGGAAAACATAAAGTACTTTTTACCTTAACTTAGGTTGTAGAAAGAGAACAATGTTTATGTTGTAAGTCTGTGGAATGTAGTGGCCCCACTAAAGATGAGTTAATTGTTTCACACTAGTCTTCCAAAGTATCTTTAGTTTTAAAGAACAATGTGTTGTAAGTCTGTGGTGAGATAACAGGATTTAGTGGCCATATCTGTCCATATGCGGTGCTCAGGAAAAGAAACGCCATTGCTTTTCCAAACTGCTAAATGCCTGTTCCTAGGAGTGGGGGTTAATAGGTTCCCAGTGCCATCACCTCCTGAATTGTCTGTATTCCCCTGGTGCAGTGGTAGCTCCCCTGAGCAGACCAGAAACACAAGGGGTACCCACGGCAGCTCAGATCTGTTTCGTTCACAACCTGAACCCCTCTGAGGGGCATGCATTTCCATAACTGAGAAATACAGGGACACAGCTGGAGGGCACCTCAAAACCTGTGGAGGTTCAGCAGCCTTCCCACATGTTTCACCTCTCTTTAAAGCACCCGTGTGCTGGGAGCTGATCACTTTGGGGGGGTCTTTTTAAGCTTGCTGGTAAGTGCATTTTCATAGCTGTGGGATGAGCCACCCCAGTGAGGGCTCAGGGCAGCAAGGGCTGAGGAGCAGGAAGGGATGAGGCGGGTGAAGCGGAGAGCTGAGCACCTCATGTCAGTATTCCCCATCTCCAGTGTTTCTTTCTGAAGTTGCACATGCCCTCCAACACTGCTTTTAACTAAACAAGTCAAAATAAAGGAGTGGGAGTCACTTGCCTGTCAAAGCACCCCAGAAGAACGAGCTGATGTTTGGGGTTTGCCATACATAACACGCACAGGGGGGCCCTGTAGCACGTTCCTTTTCTCTCTTTTTCTCATCTCTCTGGATTCTTTTTCATTTGGGCACCGAGCTGGAAAATGTGCCCTTGCTTTAAGTAGAATTCCATGTCAGGGATTTTCTCGAGGAGCGGGGATTGTGGTGGGAAAGGCGGCGAGAACAGCATTAATACCCGCTCTGTGCTTCAGGCCTGAGAGAGCTGTTAACTCACAATAACACCTTGGGGTATTACTGATTTTCAAAGTGACTGTCTTGGTTTTGACAGCATAAGTTTGTCATTCCCTGCCTCATTTTACTTTCTAATGGGCAGAAAAGTCAAGAGGATCAGACTGCTCTTTAACAGAGAAAGAGCGTCCTGGTTATCCGGCTCTTTTGTGACACTGGCAAAGGGCTGTACTCAGGAAAGTTGGGAGGTTGGTTCAAAGTCACACACTGCTTGTTCCCCACTTGTGCCAAGCAGCTTGGGTAAAGCCAGATCCTTCTGCTCCAAAATGCTGTTAAGTGTCAGTGCCCTCTGAAGCTGCATAGAGCCTCCATTGAAACAGCCAGCCTTGGTGGCAGTGGGAGGTGGGTAAGTGCCTGCTGGAAGGCAAGGGGGATCTTTTTCTCCACTGTGTTGTAGCTTTTCAGCTCTCCAGTGGGAAATCAAGAGCAGAACACTCCTGCAAAACTGCCCCTCGGTTCTTGTCGAGGAAGGAGTCTGAGCCATTTGTTCAGCCTGGAAAAGAGGAGCTGCATGGAGACCTCAGAGCAGCTTCCAGTGTCTAAAGGATGCCTGCAAGGATGCTGGAGAGGGACTCTTCATCAGGGGCTAGAGCGACAGGACAAGGGGTGATGGGTTCAAACTGAAACAGGGGAAGTTCAGGTTGGAGATAAGGAAGAAGTTCTTCCCTCTGAGGGTGGTGGGGCACTGGAACAGGTTAGCCAAGGAAGCGGCAGTGTTCAAGGCCAGGCTGGACAGAGCCTTGAGTGGCATGGTTTAGTGTGAGGTGTCCCTCCCTGCGGAGGGAGGGATATGGGGAATATCACCTACCCTTGCCATCACCACCCCTCACAAGGGTCAAGCTGTGTCTAATCCCTGGTGAAGCAGATCAGGTTTTCTTGTTACTGATGCCTTCAGCTGAATGAAGATGATCATCTCGGGAGCCTCTTCAGGAGGAATCAGGGCTGGTGTACAGAACTGAGGACTCATTGGCCTAACTTCAGAATACATCTTTGTCTCTGAGAATCCCATCAGAGAGATCTCTTCACTTCTGCTTGACTATGGCTACTACCAGAGTTAAAGATCCCGGACTTGGAAGCAACAGGGTCCTTTTTAGCTTAGTTTAAGCACACAGTGTCAGTTTGACCTCTGGGTTGGCTTGATTTGTTGGTTTGATTTCCTTACAGGCATTTCCTACTGACCACTTCAGAAGCAGGTCTGGCGGCAGACTTCTTGCTCAAATCCAGCTGATGATCTCCATTGGGAGACACTTTAACACTGCAGGAGCTTCTTCTGGCTTCCTCTGCTTGTACCCTTGCATTCCTACCTATGATCCGTGGGGCAACCAGGAGAAAAACATGTACATGATGACCCTTCCCATCCCTCCTGCAGTGCACCGTGATGGCCCTTTTGCTCTGCCACTTCTCTATCCCTCCACCTGCAGCTTCCAAGGGTATCACAGTACTACAGAAACCTCTGATTTATACAGCTGCAATACAAGTAGGTGCAGCAGAATGAAACACTCCACCCAAATGGGGGGTTTATCTAATGGAGGGGGGTTATCTACTGGGGGTAGTAAGAGAAAAGGCACTGGGTTGTTTGGGACTGCTAAAGGATGCTCTTATGGATAGCAGCACTTCATTGCCACTTGGATAGGTAGGACGGGAGTCTGGGCCAGATGAATGGTGAGAGATACCATCTTCAGGCATGGGTTTAGGTTCTTACAGCTAACAGAAAACGTGCTTCTTCCAAAGTGACGCTGTTAGAATGAGGAGGGATGTGTCACATTTGCATTGCCAAACCACAGATGCTGGGTAATTGCAGGCTGCATCAGAAACAGGTAATGGGGTGCCCTGGTGGGATCATCCAGGCAGAATCCCAGTCCGCAGACTTGCAATGTCCTGACATTAAAGCTGCCCGGGGAGGTTTTGCTGCTCTGCCCTGCCAGAGTCTCACACAGCTCACAAAAGGAACCTGCTGCTTGGTTCAGCTCCCAAAGGAGGGGAGCAGAGATCCTGCACGACGGACCCAAGTTTGCCTGTTTCCCATGGAAATGGAGACGGAGGCATCTCTCCATCCTGCTGTGAAGGTGCTGAGAAACCTTTTGTGCCTTCTCAGTACAGCTCCTCCCCAGTGGCAGAGTTGTTTAGAAATCTTGGCCTGAGTTATCGACCCTTTAAGGACTTAAAAGTGTAACTCTCCAGTTATCAACTTTCCCAGTGTTTGCTCGAGGATCCCAGGAGGAAGGGAATAGGTGTGACTGGGGAGAGGCCTTTGGCAGAGGAGTTTCCAGCAGCAAATTATCTGCTGGGGAGATTTCAATGCACGTGAAAGATGAAGCTGCTAATTTGTATTTTAATATTCCCCTGGTGTCCCATTGTATAAATTAAGTAAATTCAGTCAAAGGCTATCCCTTATCTATTGCATGTGTGTGCCGTGCTGCTTGCAAAGCGAGAGGATGGCAATGGAGATCCGAGATTTCTGCTGATATATCAAAGTCAGGCAGAGGGAGAGCATTGATCGCAGGCAGCTACACAACAGCCTGTGCCATAAAAAAAAGGGAAGACAAAAGAGGAGGAAGAAGCAGCAGACAGAATAATCTCTCTTTTCTCTTCCCTATCAGCATCCTGAGCTTTGAATTACAGGTGAATGAGAGCTGACTTATTCCTTCTTTGCGGGAGAAGCGCACGCACAGGAGTCAGGGCAGCTGGAGTTATGGCTCCCCTGGCCATCGTAGATTGGCCCCCTCATGTGCATGTAGTATTTTGTATTACTGTTTATGGGGCTAACTTTAATGTCTTAATATATATGTGCAGTGTGCCAGAATTACAGCTGGAGGGGGAACCATAACTTTGAACTTCCTGACTTTTGTGCATGTAAAACCTCAGCTGCAGTGTTAATTTAGTCGGGGTTTTTTTTGGTTGTTGGTGTGGTGTTAGTTGTTCTCCTTCCCATTACTTCACAGATACAAGAAGGATGAGAAAGGAAAGTGTCAACGTGCTTATTTGATGCTGCAAATGATGGATTAGCACTGGTAATTCCCAGGCAGGCTGTGGCTGGTGGTGATGCTGCTTGGGAGGTGGGAGCTTAAGGGCTACACTGTGGCTCAGAGGGAGAAAAGTGAGGCCCAGAGCTATCTCAATAGCAAGGTGTAGCAGTGGGGAGCAGGGTGGCTCAGGAGGGTTTGGTGTTGCTGTAATACCCCCATAAATGTAAGGATGTGGGAAGCAGTCCTGTAAAACGGGGAGGCAACACATCGCCCTCATGGGACCATGAGCGTAGAGCCAGGGAGGTGAGCAGTAGGGTGGCACATCTTCTTCTAGTCTTAAAGCCAGGAGAGCCTGGGTTCATTTACCTCGTCCAGCACAGCCTTAGGGCTCCGTGTTGGTTAGTCAGGAGTATCCTGAGTCCTCTTGCTAAAGGCAGGGCAGCTCCTGCCTGCAGCCATACCCTGCAGGTACCAGCACGACATGGATGCTGAGGGCTTCCCCAGCCGACCAGGCATGAGCTGTTTGCCCAGGAGTGCAAGGCTCTGTTTAGCTGCAGGTTGCATAACCTCTGTAAGTCTTTCCCTTTGCATCCTTAACGCTTAGAAAGCTAGCAAGTTTTAAGTGAAGAACTTGTTCCCTTGACTGATGTATCCCATTTCCTGCCTCTCTTATCCCATGCTGGTTCCCTAATACTCGGAGAAGGCACATGGGGATGTCTCTCCTCTGGTCAGCTGCATCTGATCACCTCACTCAGTGGCACCTCTGAGTTTTAAGGACCCTAATCTGTGTTGAATGTACTTGCAATCACTTCAAAAGCTCGGAGGGAGGGCAGTCAGACTGACACATGCAAATGGTTTGATTGCTGTGGTGTTACTTCCATCAGCAACATGATTGGAAAATGACTGAAGGCAAATATGATTTTTGAAGGGGATACAACCTATAAACTCCAGTTTAAGGAAAGCTGAAGTGGAAGCTTTCAGCCCTCCTTGCATGCACATTGTTCCTTCAGGTCTCTGCTAGACTCAGGCAGGGAGTGGAGGAGGCACAGGCAGAGCTGGAGCATGGCAGGGCTGGCTGAGGTGGTTTCTTCTGGTTGCTGGTGCACAGGGCTCTGCTTTCATTGCCTTCCAGGCAAAGCCTGTGCTGTCCAAGCAGGGGAATGCAGCCCTCAAACACAGGCACTCAAGTGCTGCCGCAGGGCCATCTTGCTGAAGAGCCTTACAAGAACACTGCTTCTCTCCTTTGCCTCCTAGAAGCACCCCCTTTCCCATCCCTGCCTAATCCCTCCCTAAAATAATCAGTAAGACCAAAGTCCTGATGCCCTCCTCTAGTGGCAATCTTGAAAGCAACAGAGGTGCCCCAAGGGACAGTTTGACCCTGATACAACCAGAAGTGCAGAGGAGAGAAAGAAGGAGCAGCAAAACCATGCTATCTGCTGGAAAAATAACCCCTTCCCTTTGTCTCTGCTCCCCTCTCCACTGCTCAGCAGTGCTGAGTGTTTGCTGCCTGCCTCCAACTGCCCCTCTAGATAAAGCCAGAGCATAATGAGATATAGAAGGAGCAAGGCACTTGCTAAAGACACATCTTCTTCCTTCCCCTTCTCACCATGCAAGGAGGGGGATGCTCAGAGACTCCTGCACGGAGCCCTGCTCTGGAGCAGCGTGCAGCAAACACCACACAGCCCTCCCAAGGCTTTCAGCTCATTTTCCCCAAGGCTGGTGTAGCATTAAGTTATATCCAAAAGCAGCCTTTCAAACTGCTGCCTGGCGCGTTACATAAATCCTCACCAGGCTCCTCGGAGACTGCAAGCAATTACACTAGGTGCTGAGGAAGCAAGCGAGAGCTCAAAGAAAGGTTAAAAGAAGAAAGAGATGGGGGGGGGAAATAAATAGAAACAACCAAAATCCCAGCTCTGGTAGCAGCTTGGAGTGGGAGGGAAGCCCACAGGCTCCAGACAAGGCTGTGTGACTTGTGTGGAAATCACTGCATCGAGGCCCATTCCAGCCAAGGCCTAAGGGGATTTCAGCCATCTCTTAACCATGATAGTATTTGGTGAAGATGTGGGACATTCATTTAGGCCCTAAGGCATAAGAAACAGTTGTCAGTGGAGCCCAGAGAGTCTGCGAGTGATTGCTGAAAGCCCCAGCTTATGACAGCGTTACGTGGATGCTCTCCAGTCAAAGGCATTCCCCTCTGTATAGACCTCCCTGTCTCCTGCACCCACTTATCTGGGCAGGCAGAGGGGCTCTGGGAAGGGCTCTTCACACCATCTCACCCCTCTGTCCCACAAGAGATGGTGACCAGCTCAGGTCTGTCTCCTTACAGCCAGCGGAAGGTGTGAGGGGTGTCTCTGGAGAGAGACCACTTCAGTGCTGAGCCTCGCCTGCTCCATGCGCGTGTTGGAGCCTTCCAAGGTCCGTCTGCATCCTGAGATCAAGAGAGGATCCAGGACCCAGAGACCGAAGCTCCCCAGGGCAGGTCCGTAGTGCAGAGATGATGGCTCCAGTCGTGGGCTGAATCCCCTGTGCTCTGGGCAGGGGCAATGCAGCAACTCCGCTTTGGGTCTGGCTTAGTCAAAGCCAATGTAGAACTCTCTGCAGTGCCTTAAAGTCAGCTGCAAATGTAAGCTGTTACCTTCCTTGCCTTCTCATTTCCCCTCAGGGCAATGATCTCCATTCGTGAATGTCTCCAAAGTGCTTCCAGATCAGTGTGTGGAGCCTGATGTCTCAGAAGCTTCCCCTGCGCTTGATGCAGAAGTGCTGTCCTGTGCCTGATGCAGGCAGCGTGCAGCCAGCCTGCTTTCCCTCATGGTTTGCTCTCTGTTAGTCCTGTAATGTTGTTATCCTTCACAACCTGACAGCTCTAGTGCTTGGCCAATAGGTAACTTCTGGGGAAGGGGGTTTAGGATTGAAGTGAGTACATCAAATAGATTTAACAGAGCTGCCTGAATTCATGGTGTTCATAACGCATGCATTTCCCTAGTAGACATAGGCATGGATTTAACTGTCAGGCACTTGCATTAAGAAAATGGATAGCAGATCCTGGAGACATCTGAGCTGTGGGTAGAGAAGGAGGTTTAATCCAGGTGCACTGTTCTGGCAGATGTGTCACTGAGTGGTCAGAGGATCCGATAATAACCATTGTTCTCAGCTGTTCCCTGGAGGCAGGGCACATCTGATAGCCTGCCTGATGGAGAAAGCACAGGGAGCAGGGAGCAAGAAAGGAGCCCACGTGCTGAGCGCCTTGTACAGACAACCTGCTGTACAGCATTGGGCTCTGAGGGGTCCTGGGCAGGGAGCACAGGCAGGAGGGTGCCAGGAGCCACAGGGTGAATGGGTGCTGCACAGCCATCAGTCAACCATGATGCTCCCCAGACCATCTGTGGAGCAGCACTGGGCTGGTGCTACGTTGAATCATGGCCTCAAGTGGGGAAAACCCACACATTTTGGGACCTTCAGGACCACAGCCTCATGCTCTTGGGCTGGTCCCAGCAGAAGCCAGTTAAGGACCCTCACTTCCATGAGATTTTAGTTGTTTCCATCTGACAGCAGTTCTTTCCCAGTGCGTGTAGAACTGCCTCACTCCTCCTCAGCACAAGCTGGCAGAGACAAGGAGCTAAAGAGGCTAAAGAAAACCTAAGAAAATGAGGAGGAAAAGGAGAATCTGTGTGCCACTGACATCGTTCCTCCTATCTTCAAGCATCTTTGAAAGACTTGTGTCTTCCTTTGACAGAGCCAGCAAGCCCTTCATCTGGGAGCTGCATGAGTCTCAGGCAGCTTCAAAGCATGATGGCTGCATTCACGTTCCCAGCTGCAGGGACTTTCAGAGCCTATATTTAGGCTTTTCTATAGGATAAGGGATAGACTGCATGGGTTCTGCTGAAGAAAATTGTGTTTCTCTGACCTGCTTAAATCCTTTGGAAGAGTTAAGAGACCAGTGGATAAAAGGGAATGAGAGAGTATATGTATACACACGTTCCTTCTTTTGAATTTCAAAAGCCTTTTTTGATAAAGACCCTGACAGAGAACTGTCAAGTCATGATGGTGACCAGGGGGTGGAAGTTAAAATCCCTGAGATAGATTAATGCTGTTGGAGAGAATAAGAAGAAACGGGCAATTCTCAGCAGGGGAAATGGTGATTGTCAAGGGGTTCTTGCAGGTCAGCATCAGATGGGAATGTTACTCAGTGTATTTACTAATGGTGGTGGCTGGGGCTGAGTAGTGAGGTAGGGAACTTTGCTGATGGCACGTGTTTGTGTTTGCTATCAAGACTGAAAGGGAGCGGAGAGGAACTTGAACAGAGCTGGAGTCTGGTGTCCTGATTTCCACCATCGCCTGAAGCTGGCCCACCTCTGCTGCCAAGAAGTGCCTGTGATTTGCACTTAAGGCCCTTTTGTTTGCAGGTGGTGGTGGAAGCAGCTTGGAGAGGGCTTGCCATGGAGCTGGACTGCTCATTCCCAGCTGCCGGCATGCTCCGACAAGCCGTGCTGCTTCGTCTGGCACATTCAGCTGCCGTATGGCCCAAATCTGAGGGCTGTGGCCGTGAGGGCCCAAGTTAGGATGGCTTCCAGCATGGAGAGGGGGCTCTGATTAGCCTGCAGCCCTGCCAGGGTGTTGTGAGGAGGAGGTTCATTAGCAGAGTGCATTCAGACAGCTTGCCAGGGAACTCAGACTTACATCCACCTTTTACTCCCTGCTTCTCTGGCTGTTCCTCTGTCCACCCATCCCATGCTCTACCAGCCCCTCTGCAGAGCTGTCTGACTGTGTCTGTCCATCATCGTGGTTGTCCTGCTCATCACCTCTTGTTCTTACATAGATCTTACTGCTCTTCCCAAGGGAGCACCATTTGGGATCCTGCTTCCCAGGTTTTGTGCATCAGGCATGAGCAAGCTGTGCTGGACATGGTGTAAGCAGAGCTCAGCTCCCAAGAGCTGCTGGTTCTTCAGGAGTCTCTATCCCAGTTTTCCTGCCTTGGCTCCCTTCTCCAGCCCCTCACCAACGTTCTGTTCTCTATTCCCTGCCAGGAATTGCAGCTGAATTGAATGAGGGTAATTAACTTTTGGCCACTCTTTTAATTGAGTAGTCAGGAGGGAGAAAAGAAGGGGAGTTAATTGAGATGAAAGGAAATGACACCAAGCAACAAGCTCTGGTTAATGCGTGTTGGTGAAGCCCAGGCAAGTGGTGCAGTGACTGCAGTGGGCACAGAAAACCTCTGATTCATAGACATCCGTGCTCTAGATGTGGGGACAGGGAGGGATTCTTCTTTATTCTCTCTGGAAAGAGCGGTTGGGATTGAATTATCTTGTATCCTTCTTCCCAAACTTTTCTGTTCCACGTGTTGATAATTGTGCACTTCACATCTGCACTGTATGGATTCCGATTGGGGAAATTGTTCTGGTCTGATGGGCTTCAAAGACCATCATGAACTCCAGGATGCGGGTGCTGAGCTGGTCTGAGGAGACCTGGTGGAGATGTTCCCCGTCTCCCTGTATGCAAGGATGTTGGCCTCAGCTCCCATCCCAGCTTCAAGACCCTCTGATGTTTCGGTATGCTCCAGGATTTATGGGAGGGAAGGTGATGGATCTCTGTTACATGAAGGGCCTCAGATAAGGTGTTTGTATTTATTAAGGCAGTTGTTATATGATAATTAAGCACCAGTTGCTGGCAGAAAACATGTTTATGGAGGTTTGATAATGTGAAAGAGAAAGAGATGCTGTAGAAGTGAGTGGGGTTTCACACATCGCAGCTACCCACTAAACCTCAGGGAGGGGCAGGAGCTGGTGCTTAGGACACTTCACGGGCACAGCTGGATAAGAGCTGTTGGAAATGGAAGGGTTTTTTTGGAAGGGGAGCTACAGCTGCTCTTTCCAAAGCGCAGGGAGCCTTGTTCATGAGGGATCACACAGAGCCAGGTGTCCCCTTCATCCGCCTCCTCCTGGTGAAAGCCTTGAGGTCCAGGGAAAAGCTTCACCTCCTCTTCCGAGAGTCATGCTGGACACCAAGCTCAGCATCCCCAGGGCAGAGCAGCTGCAGGTACTGATGCCATCCTCTGCTTCCAGCATCCCTGTGGGATCCTCCTCCTCCTTCCTATCCCAAATTTGCCCTGACCTTGTGCATCTGCTGCTCCCCTGCTAGCCAGTGTCAGTGCGCCATGGCAAGGACTGCCGCTGATGGGGAGAGGCTGCATTCAGAAGGGCTGGTTTTAATGCAGGGGATGTCAGGAGGTGTCTCTGTTTCAGTGCCTGCTTGGTCTAACCCCAGTGCTCCCTGGCTGAGCTGTGCTCCTGAGAGGGAAGAGGTGCAGGCGAAGGGTGCTACTTACACACATTGGAAGAGAGGCTGCAAGCAAGGGGAGGAGAAACAACAACTCACCGCCTTCTGTAAGGTGTCAGGAGCTGTGGTTGGAGTAGCCTGGAGTTCTTTGTATCACCCTGGCAAAACCCTTTCAATACAGCATGGGCAGCCCCAGAGGGGCTCACTGCAGCCCCTCCTGACCTGGAACTGGCACCATCAAACGCTGTCAGATATGGATGTGATGCAGTATGTGGAACTGCCATCCCTTCCCTTACCGAGTCCTCACAGGGCTCCTCTGACCCCCCAGCTCCACTGCAGAGCCGGAAGGGAGGTGGGGAGCAGGGAGGATGGAGAAATCAGAGGAAATGTGAAAAAGAAAGCTCTGTGAAGCCTGGTCTTAGGCAGGGATTTGGGAAGGTTGGGAAGATACAGAAAGAACTTGAGAGATGTGTTTTCTCTGGGATTAAGACCACAGAGTCCATCTCAGTGGGGCTTTTGGCTGCCCTGAGGCTGTGTAACACAGCAGCTTCAAAGAGGCAGTCTACAGAAGCTGGAATTGAATGGTGCTTCCTCTCCCTGTGCCTCCCTTCCCTCCTGCACTCCCAAATGGAGAACTCTGTAAAGGGGTGATCAAGTAAATTGCAAGATGGAGTCAGGTTTGGAGGTCACAGGCAGCTTGGTTCATATTGGAGTATCTGGGCCCATGATCCATGTACGTCCATCACACACTCAACCAGGGGTGCTTTTGGGTGCTCCCTGCCCTCCACAGGCATCCCCACTGGTGTGCAAACAGGAGGCTGTAAACCTCTGCACTCTCACACACAGAGCATCTTCTGGCCTCGCCTGTCGTTGCTGCAGCATCTCCCTTATTTTTAGAACCTGGTTAAACCCAATAAAATAATCATTATTGCTGTAATTATTTCCAAACAGATTAAATATCTGCCGTGCTCCCAGTTACAGTCTAAACCAGGAGGAGCCATAAACCATCGCAGTGCATAAAAACGGGCAAGCGAGAAGAGAGGGATGACATTTCCTCTGGCTTCCTCATGGGCCTGTGGAGTTACTGGGAACATTTGCATGTTTCTAATGCAGTGCCTCTTTAATAGATTCCTCCCTCCAGACACATCACAAACGGTGTGCTTGCCTGAAGGGTAGGGAGCGGTGGCGCCTGCTTTAGCCACACAACAAACAGGAAGGGGAATATATGCGGTGTTTGATGGCAGGGGAAGAGTGGAGGTATGGAGAAGGAAGGCAGAGCACTTTTTTTGTGTATACAGATGCCATCTGTTACCTTTTGGACCTTTCTGTTGTCTGACCTGCTTTGGACCGCACCGGGATTCTCCAGGGTAACGTGTGGTTTTGCATCCAGGGGTGGGATTATTTGCTCTGAAGTTGGAATTCAGGAAAAAAGGAGACTTAAATTCCTCTCCTGGCCTGTTAATCTGCAGGGTAAAAATACTGCCTCTCTGTGCAGAGGGGTGGGTTTTCCCTGCTTGGCTTCAGTTCAGGCCAGACCCCAGACTTGCACTTTAAGCCTCTCATGGCAAATACCCCTTTTCTGAAGCCAGGCCGTGCTGTTACGTTCCCCGTCAGTTGGATGTCCCAGCACAGAGGTGCTGTGTCCATCCACTGTCACACATGGCTGTGGGCCCACCAGTGAATGTGAAGGGAAGGGCCAAACCAGTTCTGGGTTTAGATCTGCTCTGGGCGCAGGAGCTCAACAAATGCAAACCCAATGAGGTTGGGATAACCCAAGGCCATCAGGATGCTGTTTGAGGGATTCACACATGTACTAGAGATCAGCGTGTTCCCTGGCTCCTGCTTTGACTTCAGAAGGACCCTCCTCATCTTCTCTGTCTCCCTGGTGTCACAGATGTCTCTTTTCTTCTACCCTTTTCTTCTCTTGTTCACTTCTCACCCTGATGGGGTGCCTGGGGAGAGGTTTATGTCAGCACCAGGGTGGGCCGGCAGACATGCTGTGACTGGCCAATGCAGATGATGCTCCTCTGCAGTTCTGATGGATGAGGAGGGTTCATCTAAGACCTCTGGCGCCTTCTTTTCCTAGAAAATAGCTCATTTCCTGCACAGTGTCATCTCACCCCAGAAAAATCGCTTTCCCTTTTCTACCAGCTCACTTGAGAAGTCAAGGAAGATGTCCAGCCCACACTGCTGTAAATCTGGCTGAATGGGAGAGTTTCTGTCGACTGGGCAAGACCTGTAATTTGGAGGCAGCTGGTTCTTCGTGTCCTTTGTGGGCCAGGGGCTCCCCTCTCCAGTGGTGCATTGCAGTTGCCATTTCTATGCCACTCCTGGCTCCTGAGGCTGGGAGGAGACTGTGGGCTAAGGATGTCCACAGTGAACTCCACCTCTTGTGGAGCATTCCGTGAAACTTCAGCCCAAAGCAGTGGTGAGTGCTCCATCCCTGGCAGTGCTCAAGGCCAGGTTGGATGGGGCTTGGAGCAACCTGTTCTAATGGAAGGCGTCCCTGCCCACGGTAGGGGCTGGAACTGGATGAGCTTTAAGGTCCCTTCCAACCCAAACCAGTCTGGGGTTCTATGATCTTGAGGTTGGCTTGAAAATGCAGCATTGTCAGTGAGTTTCTTTCCTCATCTCCTATTGCCCCTCGTTCCAGGCCAGCTTAAATGCCACTGTCAGACAGATGTTAGTGAATCAAGAGGGCCACATTCTAGGGCCCTTTCTGCACCAAGCACATACTGGGTCTAATTCTGCCTGGCAGGTCAAAGGCACAGAGAACACATATGAAATCAAGAAGACGACGAGTTGTAGTTAATGTGCTCTAGCAAGTTGCTTTCCACAGCACCACAACTGACTATTTTATCATCAGAACAGAGCACAAGAGAAATCGTAGATGAAACAAACAGAAAATACATTAAGAGAGTAAGTAATGAGATCTGGGTGAAATTGCATCTTATGAAAAAGTAATCTGCAGCTTAGTGTGCAAGGAGGAGGGATTTGATGGAGTAGAGGGACTCTCAAGAAGGGAATGAAGGAGCACGTTACAAACAGCCATAGACAGCCAGGTGTGTCGTGCAACGCAGGGAAGTAGTTAAATTAGGATGTAATGGAAAAGGTTGTTTTAATATTCTCCTTTATGGGTGTTGGTGTCAATATTATCTGAGGGAAGGAGAGAGGGAGGGGAGAGGAAGGGGGGGGTGTTTGTAAGGAAAGGCAAATACATGGCATCACGTGCAAATTCCAGAGTCCTTTCATCAGCAGGAGCAAAGATTTTGCTGGTGGGGTCGTGGCAATAGGCAGAGGTCGCGGGGTTGGCAGCATTACCCTGCTCACAGCAGCACAGCCACAAAGACACGTTGCCCTGCACGCACGTGATGGGATGGCAGCTCCTGGTGAGGAGGGCAGAGCCTGAGCTTCCTGAGTCCAGGCCTTGGGTCTGGAAAGTGATGCCCATAGGGCGGGATTGCTTATTGATGTTCCATGGCACAGCAAAACCTTTGGTGTGTTTGTCCCAGTGCCACACAGTGCAGTGGGGACAGGGGGAGAACAGGGGCTGTGGGACACAGAGACCCGTTCTTAGAAGAGGGTTTCCCACTTGAGGCTGTGTGAAAGGGCTTAGCTGGATGTGTCCTTTCTTTAACCATCCAAATCTCACACCCAAGGTAGCCCGCTGGGCTCTCTCTACAGGAGACAGAGAGGCTGAAGCACCTTCCCCAAAGGCTTTTTCACCCCCTCCATCTACAGGGAAGGTCCACTGCAAGCCAGCATCTCTGCTTTAGCTGCAGAGGGAGCCCAGGTGCATGGAGTTAGAGTAGAGAGGTGGGTCTGTCCTTAAACAACAGTCCCGGGGCACAAAGGAAGTGGATCCGTGGCACAGAGGCAGCCAAAATTCAGCCTCCTGCCTCCTACCTCTTCCTCCTCCTCCTCCCTTCCCACTTGCATCCCTCAGCCTCCAGCGCAAGTACAGCCTCTCCCACCCTGAGCAGAGGCTTTCCACTGCCTGGTGACACTTCACATCCCTGGGACTTAGGAGCGTGTCTCTGAGACAGCTGTAATTACGTGGTTGCCTCATTAGACAGACAAGCTGAGGTCTTGTTGCCTTCCCACGATCAGCCGGGCGGATCCGCGAGCTGCACCTCTGTGTGTTCCTCCCCTCTTCCTGCAGAGAGCTGGAGGTGCTAATAAAGAGGAGCAGAGGCAGTCAGGATGCTCAGCACTCAAGAGGTGCCACTTGTGTTCGTCATTAATGAGCCCCGGATTCCAGCTGGTGCCTGGCACACCTCTGCCTTACTGGGGGGTTTCTCATTCCTCTGTGCTGGGCTCTGTCCCCTGCTCCAGGTATCTTTGGGGGGGGGGGGGATATCTCCTGCCCATAGGGATCTCTGGCGTAACAAGAAATCCCAGGATCAAGTCTCCCAGCTAGCAGCTCCCTGCACAGAGCTTCTCCGGGTTGCCCCTGCTCCTGGCTGACTACAGAAGGAGTCAAGGTTGGATTCGTTTAGTCCAGAGTGGAATTTCTGCTAACTAAAGTTTGATGGGCTCATTTGCTACCTGCATCGCAATCTGTTTCCACCGCCTGCCGTTCCCAAACAAGCCGGGAAATGAATTCATTTCACACCAAGCCAGAGAGGGTAATTTGCTTTTGTAAGTTTGTATTTTTAGTGGATGGAGAAATCAGCAATGATTTCATTTGGGACTAAAGGAAACGCTTTGTTCAACCCCGAATGAGAAGTGGGAGGGGTTTATCCTTTCAGATGTGGTCCCATACAGACAGGCATGAGTGTGAAAAGAGAATGAGCCGTGTGAGCTGAGAAATTAGAGTGGTCCCTAAGAAAAATGTCACAGTGAAGTGTTTCGGACTTGGGGTGGAGGGGAATGCTGCTTGCTGCTTTGCCTTTTGGACTGAATCTTGCCAATGCAGATAAGCCTGGGAGGTTTCTTTAGGCCAGCCTTCATGCCAATGTCACCCAGCTCCAGTGTGGTCAAAGCACTGAACTACAGGCCCTTGACACGGGGTTTGTGCACACTCCTTTGACTTCACAGCCTCCTCCTGACTGCTTTAGCCATCTCCAGACCTTCAGCTGGGAGGCAAGACACCCTCTGGCCTGCCCCAGTTTGGTCATAGAACCCCAGACTGGTTTAGGTTGGAAGGGACCTTAAAGCTCATCCAGTTCCAGCCCCCTGCCATGGGCAGGGACACCTTCCACTAGAGCAGCTTGCTCCAAGTCTGTTATTGTCACGCACAGCTTCATCCTCGACAGCTCCTCCTCTTTCTTACCTGAAGTGAACCCCACTGCATCCTCTCAACACTGCTGAAGCAAAAAGAAAACAAGACAAATTAAAAGGAAGCCTTTCAAAAAAGACCTCTCACACGGGTCCCTTTTTTCCTGTCACAGTGAGAAAGAGAATGGTGTTTTCATAGTCAGGGCTGTTGAAATGAATGGAGATGAGATAGTACTGTGTAAGGTACCGTGTAATTAATTAAATGATCTCCGAGACCTTAGGAATACTGCCACTGTACAGGAGACATGGCTGGGTACACACTGTCTGAATAGCTCTTCACACACATGAACACATGTGTGGACTGTTTGCCATGCCCAGCCACCGAAATCCAGATGGATTACAGATGGACAGGGCTGTAAATGTACTCCAGCCAGGGTTAGCAAGATCCCACAGCAGGGCTGCCTTCTCTGGGGCTTCCCAAGTGAAGTGTGTCCTCATGTGATGCAATGGATGTGGAACTTCCAGGGAAGGCAGGATCTGCTGCATGGGGACATGTGCGTGCTGGGATGCATTTCGGATGTGCCAGACTTCCCTACACCTGCGTGAATCACGTGAGTAGGAGTTGTCTTTGCTGCTTTTGGAGTAGTTTCTCTCTGTGGCTGCAGTTATTGCATACCAAAGTGCAGTGGCTTCTGATTTTGCCTTCTTTCTTTCCTATTTTTAACCCAGTCTAGACTGGAAGGAGTTCAGTGTAGGCAGGAGTGCGATGCACTAAGAGCTCTCTGCATGCCGTGGTTTGGGCTGATCTCAGGTTTTGGCTTCTCTGGGGGCTTGACCCCAAACCTGCTGCCACTGAAAGCTCTGCCAGCTGATTGCATTGAATTTTAGCATGGACCATGCAGGGTCAAGGCGGATCACAAACAGCAGAGGTGTGAGGGAGGAGAGCTGGGGATTGACAGAGAAAAGGTGCTTTAAACATTCAAGAAGAAAAGTGGCCAAGGAAAATGAGTTTTAAAGCTCGCTCCATGAAAACTGTATTAGGGGAGGAACACAATGCAACGTGTCTTGCAGCACTAAAGATGCTCTGTGAGGAGGCAGAACAAGCTACCTAGTGATCAGACTTTCCAAATGAGCCACTGCTGGAGGAGCAGACAGTAGCTGGAAAGGTATCAATTTTCCTTCTACTTTCTTGCCATAGGGAAGAAGGGAAATAACTCACCGTTAGGAGCTACGGGAGCTCTGCAGGGGGGTTGCAGTGTGCTGTGATGGGCAGAGGCCATAGGGATGATGGGGAGAGCTGGAAGAGCAGCATTAGGGGCACAGCAGTGCCATGCCAAGGGAGGCATCAGGGGTGGAAAAGAGGAGAGACCAGAGGATGGCAATGAAGTGCAGCAGCGACTGCACTGCTTCATGTCCCTGAAATCGTGCATGGCTCTTCTGGTTCCATCCCAGCTCACAGAGGAGGCTGGTGCTCTTGGCTCCATTCCCGCACTGGGAAGCGGAGGCAGGGAAAGGGCCAGCTGCATGGGTGGCTCTGTGAGGTTTGGGCTCAGGTGAGGAACACGGCTCCTGTCCTGTGGATCCTGTCCAGGGAGGCTGATGCTGGGGTAAAAGCTGCCTGCAAGCAGGGTCCCCATGGGCAGAGACAGCTGAGGCCAATGTTTAGGCTGGAAAAGTCAACAGGAGGGTGCTGTTTTGTGCCACTGTTGGGGAGTTCCTTGTGCCCCCACCAGCCTAGATGTGCAAATGTGGGTTTTGCTGGGCTGCTGTGAGTCAGGGACTTTCTGCTTGGCAGCTTGAGTGTGTCTGGGAGACCCTGGTGTTTGTGAGCACCCTCCTCCCAGCTCTATCCCCAGGCACACTTTGGTTGGCTCATGGAACAGGCTTCCATGTGTCTCTGGCCCCTCTGTCCTCTCCACACCTCAGCCTCAGCATTCCTGTCTGGATGACAAACTCATTGATCTCATTTACAAGGTGCTTTGGGGATGCTGGAAAGCACTGCCCCAGGCAGGGGTGGCTCAGCCAGGTCAGAATCACCCCTCTCCAACATACCCAAGGCAGGAGGTCACTGGAGGGTTCCCGACCACCCCTTCGGATGGGGTGAAGGGGTCTGATGTCCCATACAGCTGTTAGCCAGCACACAGCTGGTTAGGAAAACCCAGCCATTTTGGAGGCCTGATATAGGAAGCTTCCAAGCTTTTCCAAGACATTTAGAATCATAGAATCATAGAATGGTTTGGGTTGGAAAGGACCTTAAGATCATCCAGTTCCAACCCCCCTGCCATAGACAGGGACACCTCACACTAAACCATGTCACCCAAGGCTCTGTTCAACCTGGCCTTGAACACCACCGGGGGTGGAGCATTCACAACCTCCCTGGGCAACCCATTCCAGTGCCTCAGCACCCTTACAGTAAAGAACTTCTCCCTTATATCCAATCTAAACTTCCCCTGTTAAAGTTCGAACCCGTTACCCCTTGTCCTGTCACTACAGTCCCTAGCGAAGAGTCCCTCTCCAGCATCCCTATAGGCCCCCTTCAGATACTGGATGGCTGCTATGAGGTCTCCACGCAGCCGTCTCTTCTCCAGGCTGAACAGCCCCGACTTTTCTCAGCCTGTCTTCATACGGGACGTGCTCCAGCCCCTGAGCATCCTCGTGGCCTCCTCTGGACTTGCTCCTGCAGACCAGGTCCCTGCTCAATAGGACAACCCCAATGGCAACTTCTGCTCGGGAAGAAGTGGGGTTTCTTCCCCCTGCCTGTTCTGTGACTCTCCTTTCCTTGTCTTTCTCCTGCTGTCCCACAAATCATTTCCTTGGGCTCCTTCTCCCAGGTGCTTTGTGCATGTCACAGAAACCACACGATCTGAAGAGGGGGAGAGGGGAGAAATAAACTGTGTAGCACAGGCAGTAAGAACCCAGTTGGTTATTTATAATGCTCAGCTGTAAGCAATAAACACAGGCACCAAATGTAAATTCTGCCACTTCCCTTCCCCTCTCTCTGTAATTCCCGATAAATTCACATCACTCACTGTCGGTCTTAATGTGCTTCTGTTTGTTTGAGCTGCACATTCTTCTCTGTGATTTTTTCCCCGAGTAGCTAATAGCCCTATGGATAGTTCTCCTCTAGCCTTAGTCTTGTAAATTAAATTAATTTAAAATTCACAGGGATAATACGCTGCTAAAATGCTCGGCTGTGGCATTGCAGGTCATGGTGCTGGACTGTAAAATGAAAGCCTGTTTATAACTTGGCATTTACAGGGCTTTCTTCCCCCGGAAGCAATGCGGTGGGTAGAGCTGTCTGTCCATTTTCTGTATAACCAGGTGGAGATGTTCACATAACCTGGACCAGTGGCATCCAAAAGATTCTCCAAGTGGACTTCTAGAATGCAATGCACTGTTTGAGCATCCCCTTAGAATCATAGAATCATAGAATGGTTTGGGTTGGAAAGGACCTTAAGATCATCCAGTTCCAACCCCCCACCTCACACTAAACCGTGTCACCCAAGGCTCTGTCCAACCTGGCCTTGAACACCACCGGGGATGGAGCATTCACAACCTCCCTGGGCAACCCATTCCAGTGCCTCAGCACCCTCACAGTAAAGAATTTCCTCCTTATATCCAGTCTAAACTTCCCCTGTTAAAGTTTGAACCCATTACCCCTTGTCCTGTCACTACAGTCCCTAGCGAAGGGTCCCCCCAAGTCCTTAACTTTGCTCTTTGGGGTGGTGCTTTGGGGACTTCAAGGAAGTCCAGCAGCGGGAATCCCACTGTTCCTTTGCTCTGTTTCCTTCACTTGAGCACTGTGGTCCTGAGCGGAGGCAAAGCCAGGAGGAAAGGCAGAAGATCCACATGCCATTTTCATGTCAGGGATCTGCTCCACAATACACAATGGTTGAGGAGCGTAAAACTTGATTTTTGTGGAAGGGGATTGAAAAGTTGTTCCTTCCGATTGCCTCAGAAACAGCAAAGAGCCCTGTCAGGATTATCGGGGATAATTTTCTTCACTGTTTCTTTTGCCTGTTACACATCCGAATGAAGTGAAAAGCAAAGATTGAAGAGAACAACTTTGCTTAGGTTTGTAATGAGCTGGAAATTCTGCCGCTGTCAAAACCAGCTCCACTCCCACAAAATGTGTTCTGCACAAAGGAGTCTTTTGTCACTCTCTGTGTCTGGAAACACAAAAACATCAGGTGCCAAATGTGCTCCAGCTTCCACAAAGCGTTCCTGGTCTCCCCCATCCTTAGCACCGGGTGATTTAATAAACTGAACGAGAGGCACAGACCTGCCACCTCCTTTTGATGGTGAGATGATGGAGAAAAGGCTTTGCCACCCTCTCCTCCACCCAAGCTCCACTGGCAGGGACTGCTGCAGTGGTGCAGGGTTTTCCTGCTGAGGGACCCTGACCTTCAGTGTCAAGATGTTGGATTTGCATCGTTCCCTGTGTTCCTCAGCAGGACAAAGCCAGTTCCCTCAGCTGGGAGCGGGAGCATGACCTAACGGCAGCAGCAGATGTCTCATTAGTGACGCACTGTGCCTGACTTTAAGGTTTCTTCGCAGCACAACCAAGCCCCATAATGGTTTTCTTTCAGTCTCTTAATGAAGACCATTCCCTCACACTCCTCATACATCATATTTGCAATGGTTCCTTCGGTGTGGCTGGTGCTTCAGTGGTAGTTTTGTAATTTATGAGACTCTTAGTAGCTTAATTATGCCATCAGCTCCATCTGTCACTTAACTGATATGAGGAATGATGGGATGCCATTAGCCAGCTAATAGTTGCTGTAAAGAGTATTGTTTTATGCCGTTAAATGGCAAGAACATAAACAGTTTTTGCTCCCCGATATCCATGCTTGCTTCAGTAATGATATTTAAGAGGCTGGTCTTGACATCTGTCCCTCTGCCTGAAAAAGTGCTGGGGGAAATAAAAGGAAACTATCAGCAACAAGTCTCATTAGATTTACCATCAAGACAATGATCGTTTGGCTTTGTTTTCCCCCATGCTGATGGAACTTCTTATTTGAATCTTGGGCCCTTCCTTGCTTTTCGTCTTAATCTCTTACGATCAGGACAAGAATGTGGTGTCCTCATCCCCATGGGTAATTACTATGCTTGCAAAATGTGCATCCCATCCCCTCAGCTTCTTTAGCCCATACGAAGTGTTACTCATTTGATAGAGAGCTGAGGTACAGAAGACCATGAATTAGATCTCCCGGAGGACAGAGGCACTCGGTTTCCATTTTAGACAGCAAAGATAAACATTTGAAGCCTATAAATGCCTCTCAATTGCTGTTTAACCCTGGAGCTCCCTAAAACCTAGTTTCCAGCATTAAAGTTTCTCAGGCACCAACATTCCTGCTTCTGAGCTCACCAAAGCTCAGCCACTGAGCTAGCAGGACTTTGCAGCTCGAGTCTGACCTGAGCCCCTGCATGGCTGGTGGTTGCTGGCAAGGTGTTAGCTCAGTGCTGTTGGATGGTGGCATTGTGGAGGCTGAGGCCATGGGAACTGGAGCCACAGTGGTGTGCACCTTGCTCAGGTCTGCTGCTTTAATCCCAGCTGTCTCAGCCACCCTTGTTCTTCTGCTCCTGCACATCCCACGTTTGATGTGGTTTCTGCACGCATCACCTTCACCCCGCCTGACAGCATCCTCTGCACCAAGCCAGGAGGAGTCCTCCTGGTTCAGCCATGCAGTGATTTCAGCTCTTTCATCTCCAAAAGGCACACGTGGAGTGCCAAAGGCATGAAACCCCGTGCCCAGCGGGTTCAGGAGGCAGCGCCCTGCATGCCCAATGATGCTCTTTGTGTCTCTGAGCCCCATTCCCAGAATACATCAGGTCCTGAACAGAGGCGAATGGCTGAGAACACAGCCTTCCAGTCCTCCTGGATGGTGCCCAGCTTTCCATTACAGTGCTGTGACTCCTTGACGTGACCTACATCCTTGTAAGCGAGGGGTTAACGCGTGTTGGCTGCTGGTCACTCTCCTGCTCAGATAAGTAGCCATCAATCGCAGGGATCTGCTGTAGTCACACGGTAATAAAACTGGAGAGATTATTTGCTACTCTGTCATTCAGAATAAATGTATCCCAAAGTGCTCTGTAGAATTAATTAATAGGCAGAGGAGAGAGAAACTAAGAGCTGAAGATGAAAAGCTAAGGCTTGAAATGAGGTGTGGAAGTATCTCCTGGAGTCAGTGTCTGTGGTGGGGCAGCAGCATGGATGGGGGCTGCTTGGAGGCACCATGTACCAAATGGCAAGGCAGGGAAAAGAAGGATCTGGCCTGTAAAACGTGTCATTCCCCATGTCACTGGTGGCAGTTGAGGTTGCAGCTCAGTACAGGAGCTCAGAGGAGGTTGTGGGTCCTCCTGCCAGCCCCATTCCTGGCCGGCTGTGCATCCTTCATGGAATTGCTGCCTTCTTCTGTGGCTCAGTCTCCTCCATATCAGGCAGAGGCTGCTGTGTTTTGCGGGGCACTGCTCAGCTTCATTCATCAGTGGCTATAAAGTACATGGCAGTGTCTCAGTGAAAGGCACTCCATAAATCCCAGGTTTTATGGCTTACTGTTATTTATGGGAACGTGCCACATAGGGACTCCCCCTCTGTAAAAACGGTGTAATGCGTCAGGGCCAGCCCCAGAACATGGGCTGTCCTTGGTCAGGGCAGGGAGGATGGAGTCAAGAGGGGAGGAAGGAAAAAGCTTCCTATTTTAAGAAGGAGCATCTGTTTGCCTGCAGTCCCTTCCCACACAGTGCTGAGCACCTCCACAAGTCACCAGCGTTTTCAGGCTCTGCACAATCCATGGAAGTTGATGGAGGAGAAGGAGAGCGGATATGTTAGCACTGCTACTGAGGGACAGGCTGCAGGCGTGCTCAACCTTTATTAGACACTGGAGAACCCGCTTGGGAGCAAGATATTTGATTGCCCTAAGTGGTGGAAAAGGCTCAGTCAGCATCTCTGCCTCACTGGCAGTGGGAAAATCACTTCTACCAGTGTTACTGCTCTCCAAATGAGTTACTGTGGGATGGGATGTGCCTGGCCCCAGGACAAGATACAGGGTTTGGTTAGTGGAACAGAGCCAGAGTGGTGGATTCAGCTCTGCCGTACATGGCAGCATGAACCCATGCTGGGCATCACCTTCATGCCCAAAGCTTGTCCCTCATCCCCAGTGTACTGGTGGACAAAGTGGGAGAGCATCACCTGGGGCTGGGAGCAGGACAAGTGCCACACACTCAGAGCAGGCGTGTGAGGAAGCGCAGCTCCTCCAGCCCTCATTCCCCCTTTGTTAAACTGCAGTGCTGTAAAACACAATGTCAGTTTTCCTTTTAAATGTCTTTTATGGCAGGTTTGATGCAGCCTGGCAGATTGATAGCCCTGCTGACTGACAGCTCCCATTTATCCCTGCCATGCGGGCAGCGGGCGTGCAGGATTCCCTGGCACAGGCAGCCCTCACAGGGAGAGAGCACTGGGAACGGGGCAGCAGGCCAAGGAGGTGGCCATGGCCCCCTCAGTCAGCCCGGGCACTGTCTGCATCACCGGACTGCTGAGTTAGTTGGTGGTGTCTGCTCGCTGTCAGGCTGAATTGACACAGAATTGAACCGAATGGAGTGTGGTGGACATTGCTGCATGGAGACATCCGTTTCCAGCTCTGTGCTCTGCCGTGCTGTGTCTGTGTGCAGCATTTCTGTGCAAGGGGGAAGGTTTAATTCCTCTGCAGTCCCATAGAGCCCCGTGAGTTGAGTTGACAGACACCCTGCACCCTGACTCATGGGCTGAGCATCCTCCCCTTCCAGGCCAACAGGGCAGGAGATCAGCCGACACTGCCCACAGGGACCGGGCAGTGCCGCAGCACCCGAGCTGCCTCCCAGCCTTCCCCGCATGTGTGCTCCTGCCTTTCAAGTCCTGCTTTCACTTTCCCCCTCATCAGTTCAAAGGGAGAAGAAGAAAGCGGGAAGCTGCAATACCAGACAAAAAGTCCCTGCAGTCGCAGGCTGAGTGGGTAGAGATGGCCCCCTATGTTCTGCTGACTTGGTGCTTCCGCTCGAGTGAGGAGACTGTCGGGAGGTGGAAAGGGTGGGAACAGCCATGGGATTTGTGCTGACAAAAGCAATATTAGCATAACAAAGGCTAAATGCTTCAGCATCCGGTAGATAGCTGAGAGATGCAGAAGCAGCAAAGGCAGCCCTCAGTAAATAGACTCTTCTCATCTGTTCTTTTGCTCTTTCCCTCCCTCACTTCATTGCCAGGCTTCACAGCACCTTGACGCACTCCAGCTGCCAGCAGTATCCAAAATAATCCAAGCAAGGAGTTTCTCTGAGCTGCTCTGTTTCCCCTTCCATGGAGGATGCTCGTGGAGAAGCTGAGCTCCTCTGAGCGAGAGTGCCAGCTGGAGAGCAGGAGCCCTCCGTGTGGCACTAACCCTCCTGCGCTGGGGCAAGCAGGGGCAGAAGGAGGCTGTATAAGGGCTGGTGAGGACGGGCCGAAGGGGTCCAGGTCGTTGGGCAGATTGGCCACAGACGGATGGAGTCGGGGATGTGATGACACCAGGACACCCTGCCAGTGGATTGCTTCAGGAAGGGATCACCAGCCCACGGAGATACAGCTTCAAATAAGGGGTGTCTGCACCCAGCATCTCCTCTTCCCATCCACCACGGCTCCCCTCCATCGTGGTGCTTCACTCTGAGCATATGCCTTGTAGAGGAGGTCAGATTCTGCTCCTGGCTTCAGAAAACCCGACGTGTCAATTATTCATTTAACACATTCTTTAGCAGCAGTTGCTCAGTTCACTGTGAAACAGGGTGAGAATGCAGAAAACAAAGGAGCTATTGTATAATTGAACTGCATCTCTCCAGCAGAACAGGCTTTGGAAAGGGCACTTTCTCTGGGAAAATTCTAACAGGATTATTTTTTCCAATGGCTTAATTAGAAAAATCAATCCCTCGGCATCTTTCATTAAATACCTATCAGTGGTAAACCCTAAAGTTTCCCTTTCTTGGCTTAAAAGCTTTTACCGAGTGACTGAATGTGGTCAGACCTCAGACATCTCAGTCAAAACACTCCAGGTTTTGGACCTCAACGTTTTGCCAGGTTTGCAAACAGTGCAGGAAGCTTGCAAAGCTGCTTCGTTAGGTAGGCATCACCCACCCTTCCTTTTAGTCAGGGGAAAGAAGCAAGGATGTTGTGCCAAACCATATGAACTCCATTGGGCTTGGTCTTTCTTCTTGCCTAAAACAGGGTATAAATAAATACCTGGCACCGCTCCTCTTCAAAGGGGAGGAGGACAGGGTTGCCAGGAGAGCAGAACTACAGAAATATCTATTCCATGTTGGGCCTTTAATGAAGCATTTAGGAGATCAAACAGGAAGAGGTGCCCTCCCACAGCCTTCAAGCTGTAATTAATTGCAAAGTAACTACCATATAAGTGCTTTCCCTAGAGCACCCCAGAGAGCAGGGTGATACCTTGACAAAGGTGCTAGAGCAAGCAAAGTTAATTAACATGAAGAAATAAGTGGCTAATGGCATTGTTCTGACAGTGCTGCTCACCCTCCCTGTGAAGTGGCATTCAGGGAGTGTTTCATCCCAGCACCAGCCCTGGATGCTTCCTTCCAGGTGGGCTAAACCCACACGGATGTGCCACGTCAGGAGGTGCTGGCAGCATCACACTGATGACCCAAAGGACCGTCTTGCAAATGGGAGTCTGCTGTGATGGGCCTCTTGTGTCCTGCTGGATTTCGGTGGGTCAGCCCCAGCTCTTGGCTCTACGATGGGATTCTTCACCTCCCCAGGGTGAATGACAGAGCAGATGCTGTGGCTGCTCCTCAGCCAGCAGCAATGTTAACAGTGGTTAAAGTAGAGAGTAGAGGACACACCAATCACCTCCCCACACAATAAGCTTTGTGTTCCTCGAGTTTCCCCATTTCCTTGTAAGCTTTCACCTCTTGTAGATGAATTCAGTCAGCATCAGGGGTCAGGAGCTCCAGAGCATTAAAGGATACATGGTAGTAGTGCTTCCGTCTCCCCACCTTTGGTACAATGAGGACTGCAGTTAGTAAGACCCCAGTTAAGATCTCAGGGTTTGGAGCCTCATGCAGATGTGACTATCACTGCTATGCTGATATGAGCTGGGAGTGGTGCTTAGAGCTAGAAGCAGCCCTGGAGTTCCAGAAGGCATCTGCATGGCCTTTGGAAAAGGGGTGAGTGAGCCCCTTCGTATAATAACAGCCCCAAGCACTCTGCTTGGAGGCTGCTCCATGGGCATGAGCTGCTATGCAAAAGATGGGAGAGGGAGAGCAAGGCCGGTCCTTGGAGGGAGCAAAGCTGGATGTGTCATTTCTATTCCACCGGACTGCAGCTGGTGTGGAGGGGCCTGGGGAGCTGCTGCAGTGAAAGCATTGTAATTGCTTGTGTGCAGGCATGAAAAAGGAAGGCCATCCCGCTGCGGGTACCAGCAAGCATCGCTTGGGCTGCCTTGTTCCAACCCCGGCATGGGCTCCGTGATGGAGGTACAAAAGGAAAAAGGGCTTGCTGGGACCCCATGAAAGCCTGGATGGCTCCAAGACCCACTGGGAGATGTGGAGCTGTCTCCACCTAGCATGGGTGTGTAGTGATCAAGCAGCATACTCAGTGTGTGCCTCTTGGGAAGCTCTCTGAAGTAAGTGGAGATGCCTTGTTGGCCACTGGAAGGCTCTTCACGCAAAGCTGGGAGACTTGATGGCTCCAGGTCTGTAAGCAAGGCTGGGTTTGGTTTATGTAAGGTCCTATACGCTTGACTGAGCTTATCCTGCCCTCTCTCTAAGCTCCCAGCCAGACAAGCCCCTCTCTATAGGACATGCCATACCTCAGCCATCAAAAATGAAGGTTTTTCCAGTCTCATCTTCCTGAGCTGTTCAGTTCTTCATCCTATGCCTTCATTTTGACCTTCCTGCTTTCCCCCATTGTGTCCCCTGCGTTTGGGTGCTTTCTGCGTTGGGTGACACCTCTTGCAGCTCAGACATTCAGCCTCTGGTGTGATGGGCTCCTTTCTGTCTAGACTTTAACCTCTTCTGCTGAGTGTTTGCAGTCTGGAGCTGAGTGCTAAAGCATTTCCTCTTGTCCCTGTGACTGGGCCATGGAGCGTGTCATGTTGAGCACTGTACATACACAAAGACTACTCAAGCCTTCGAGGACTTAATGTTAACGCTCTCTGGGAATGCTCTACATCAGACTAGACGTATATTTATTGTCTGAGCAGTAGTGTCCATGCAGGCAAAGGTGATGGGGGAAGAAGCCTGGTTCTCCTTGGTGCCTTGCACCTAGCTTGCCACGTGTTCAGGAACCCCCGTTCCCCCCTCGGGTGCCAGGAGGGGTGCTGCCATCTAAGCACAAGCCGTTTTTAGTGAGGAGGATTTATGAGCCTATTTCTTAGCTAGCAGCACTTGCCTTAACCTCTCCCCTGGCTCTTCTTCCCTCTGTTATATTGCTGTTAATTCTGGGGATATTTCTTCATCTCCTGACAGTCCAAATGCAGCAGCGGAGGTAATAAAGAGCACATTAGCTGTGCTTTGTTAGACTGAACAAGGCTTCCCTGATAAAGAGTCACCGGGGCCCCGACAAGAGGAGTTGCTCTCCTGGGCCACATCTTCACTGTGTACGGTTCCGAGTCATTTCCTCCCGCTCCGGAGCCGCGCTCGCCTCCCTCACGCTGGATGAAAGAGTGGTGGCCCCATTCCCCTTTCTTGCTGCAGCATGGGGAGAGCAGACCAACGCTGTGGTGAGGCCCTGGGTCTGGGAAGGGAAGAGATGCAGGAAGGAGAAGGGGAGAAATTGGATGTGATTCCCAGGAAGCCCGAGGGAGCCCCGATTTCACAGTATCACAGTATGCTAGAGATTGGAAGGGACCTCAAAAGATCATCTAGTCCAATCCCCCTGCCGGAGCAGGAACACCTAGATAATGTTACACAGGAATGTGTCCAGGCGGGTTTTGAATGTCTCCAGGGAAGGAGACTCCACAACCTCCCTGGGCAGCCCGTTCCAGTGTTCCGTCACCCTCACCGAGAAGAAGTTTCTTCTCAAGTTTAAGTGGAACCTCTTGTGTTCCAGTTTGTACCCATTACCCCTTGTCCTATCATTGTTTGCCACTGAGTAGAGCCTGGCTCCATCCTCATGACACTCCCCCTTTATATATTTATATACACTAATAAGGTCACCCCTCAGTCTCCTCTTCTCCAAACTACAGAGACCCAGCTCCCTCAGTCTTTCCTCATAAGGGAGATGCTCCACTCCCTTAATCATCTTCGTTGCCCTGCGCTGGACTCTCTCCAGCAGGTCCCCGTCCTTCTTGAACTGAGGGGCCCAGAGCTAGACGCAATATTCCAGATGCGGTCTCACCAGGGCAGAGTAGAGGGGAAGGAGGACCTCTCTCGACCTACTAACCACCCCCCTTCTAATACACCCCAGGATGCCATTGGCCTTCTTGGCCACAAGGGCACAGTGTTGGCTCATGGTCATCCTGTCGTCCACTAGGACCCCCAGGTCCCTCTCTCCTACACTGCTCTCTAACGGGTCGTTTCCCAACCTATACTGGAACCTGGGATTGTTCCTTCCCAGATGCAGGACTCTTCACTTGTCTGTGAGCCTGGCGATGGAGGATCTGCAGCCAGCAGCCCTTGGGGGGATGATGGCAAACAGGTAGCAGAGGCTGGGATAGCAGGGTTGAAGAATGAGTGTGATTTCAGCAGATGGAAAAGTCCTGCCTTATTAAGACAAGGTGGATTTTGCACAGAGACAGACATACCTGTCTCTGCTTGTGTACTGGGAGTGGGTTCACACAGCACAGCAGCCCTGTGGTGTATCACCAGCTCTTGCTCCATGTAGCCCAATGCTGGAGCCTGGGGGTGCGCCCAGACACATCTGAACGCAAGCACATCTGGGCAGCCACAGCCCATTCCTGCTCTCATCCTGCTGCCACGGCTTTACAACCGCGACAAGTGCGGGGGGAGAGATTAAAGGCAGTAGCAGCTGGAGGTATTCCCTGTGGCAAGGATGAGAAGAAAAGCAAATAGTGGAGACAGAGTAATCCGTGTGGTAAACATGACCGGTAAACAGCCTCGGCAGGGATGCGCTGCCAGGGTTTCCATGACCAACCTGCGAGTGTGGACCTGGGGCGATGGCTGTGGTTACAGTCTGTGTGCCCTAGCACAGGTGATGTGGGGGGTGCAATCTGTAAGAATCCAAGGGGACAAGCCTCCTGGAAGCAGCTAAATAGATAAGGCAGTGCAGCGACACCCAGCACAGTTTAGTGAGCACAGCTGGTCTCTCAGAAGGAGTTCAGAGATAATTCCACCTCTGCATTGAAGGCTTTCGATGACTGTTAATGAATTTAAATGATGGGGATTTTCTTGTCATGCTTCATTGCATATGCTGCTCACATTAAGATGCTAATTAAGAATACATCAGCCCAGGCTGGGAATGATGTGGCCACTGAGCAAAGTGGAGCTGAGACAATGTCTTCGGGGATACTCAGCAGGACCTTTTATTGGAGTCTGATAAATGATTTGCTCCCTCAGGTCTGGTAGGTAAAGATCCTAGAGTGAGTTAAGATTTGCTGTTGCTCTCATGTCGGGATGTCGTGTTTGATCCCAATGGGATATCCAAGGGATGCTCGGGCAGCGGGGCAGTCAGCACTAAGCATAGACACGTCCATAGGAGGGCAGCAGTCATGCTGGGGCTCTCTGTAGCCAAGAGGAAAGGGCCTTCCTCTGGGCCATGGGCACAGAAGAGAAATCCCTTAGGGGCTAATGAATATGAACTCCCCATCATCGGCTCAGCTGCAAACTGTTGGCGTTTGTGAGATATTCCGGGTAATACCACCCCAAGTTTGTGCTTTTCTGCTTTGGAGATGGCTGGTCTGGCCTGGTGGTGCTCTGTTTTTGGGTGATTTGAAGCAAGACCTTGACTTCTTGCTGGGTTGCATTGCTGGAGATGGCACACACTCTGTGTTCCAGTGGTGCTTCCTCAGAGGCACCAGCCCTGGTTAATACATCTCACCGTCAGCATCCTGTTTGTAAGGAGGCTTTGGCACCCTTTGGGGATGCCTCATGCTCTGGGTGGGAAATCTCCCCCTCTGATGTACCACAGAACTGCTGTGGTTGAGAACTTCTTTCTGGTATCTCAACTGAGCTAGTGTAGAACTGCTTCTTAAAGTCAAGGGGAGAGTGACAGGGAAGCAGAGGTCCATAAATCATGAAACTTAGAAATCCAGTCCTGCAGATTTACAAATTCTAAACTGGATTTGCAGAGCCAATGGGGAAAACCATGGATTTTCCAAATCTTCACAATTACTCCTTCCTCATGAGCTTCCTGCCTTGGTTTGGGACAGTTCAGTGAGAGATTGTTCCAGCACACTGCCTGTGGCCTCTCATTATGGGAGGGATTGCAAATGTTAATGCTGGGGGTGAAACTCTCTGCTCAGCCCTGGGAAGCGCTGTCAGTTGATTCCTTACTCTTCACCATTCAAGTGTTGCTCTGCTTTCTAAAGATGCCATGACAGAAAATACCTGGAATTGCAGATACCAGAATCTGCAGATTTGCAAATCCTACAAATGCGTAGGATTTGACTCTCCTGCCTGTTGGAAAGGGCACCGGAAGAGCCACAGTTGAATATCCAAGTTTTGGGTATAGTTACAGTCTTTTACTCCTGTAAAAGCGCTTGGTTGTGGTTTAGTCACCTAAGAGTGGTTTGTTAAAAGGTTTTCGTGGTCACTATTCTTGTGGCATCCATCCAAAAACTGGAACAGTAGGAAAGAAGGGCTGGCCAGAGGAGTGAGGAGCATGTTTTTCAGTGGAGATTCCTGGCTTATTAAGCTTAGCAAAACAGAAGCTGAGTGGGAACTGGATCACTGCCTCCGTGTATATCACACTGAATAGCACCATGGAGGGAGGATAGAGACGCTTAAATATAGAATTGGCATGGTTGGAAATGGGCATAAATGCATTTCAGATGGAAACTGCAACAGGATTCTACTGACAGAGGAGGGAGGTGATTGTCTTTGGCCGTGGAGTCCCACAGGGGAGATGCAGTATCAGTTCTGGGCTCCTGAGCAACACGTGGTACAGAGACAGCGATGTGGATGGCAGGAGACACGCGGTGCAATACTGGGTCTGCTGGTTATCTCAGTGACAGCCCCGGATCACGGGCTGAGCCTCGCTTATGGGGACACCCGGCCCTGCCATGGGGTGGAAGCTGAGCCTTGGGATGCTCCCAGCCAAGGAATCCCAACGGGGAGTGTTGTCTACATCAATGACAAGTTTATGTAGGGCTCTGTTCCGCCTTTGCCCCACAACTGCACGTGGTACCTCAGAGTTTTGGCTCCCGTGATGTCTGCTTCTACCTTTTCCCTCCCTGATTTCAGTCTCAGAGTCCGTGCCATGTGCTGACTGCTCACCGCCGGGGGCTATTCCCTCTTCAAGGGTCAACACAGCAAAGCTTTCCCAGGGCTTTCTGAACCACAGAGGTGCGGAGTGTGCCCTGCCAGAGCCAGGGAGTCGGTGCAAGGAGCCCTGACAGCTCCTGGGGCTGCTCAGGAGTGCAGCGTAGGCACCGTGCACCAGCATTGCCTGTCTCGCATCAGCAGAAAGCACCGTGCTTCAATGTGCTTTCAGCACTACAAGTTATGCACTGTGCTTCAGAGCATACCTTTTCTGGCCTGTGATCTCAGCACAATCCAAGCTCAATAGTGGGTACTGGCATCTTACTGGTTTTGATGGCTTTCTGGAGGTAGAGGATTGGGGTTTATTGGTGCATAGATTGCCCCGGGGTGTGATGCATATTATGCTTATTTGGAGAGTAATAAACTGCACAGGTGCCTAAGAACTGGCACCTCAAATGTTATTCAAAGGCCAGCTACAAGCTCATCTGGCTGGAGCCAAGATCCCAGCTCTGGAGCCGAGCCAGAGCACGAGCTGAAGCAGCCCGAGTGCCACCGACAGATTGCGTCCCTCTGTCCACTCGTGTGCATCCTTGTGCATCACTCTGCATCAGCAGGGTGCTGGTACGTCACCTGGGAGCAGTGGCACTGGGCTGAGGCAACACGCTGGACAAGGCCAGCTCTCTGTGGTCGTGTTCAGGAGGAGATCTCCATGGCCCGGGCTCAGCCCTTCATGCCAACTGCAGGCATGGCACAAGCCCTGGGTCGGTGGGATGTGAGGGTGGCACAGCTCCCTGCTCGCTAGAAACGCTGGCTCCTGGGTGGTTGGCAGCTTCCCCCAAGAAAGGCTTTTTGTAGTTGAAAGTTCACACCTGCAAATGGGGGCCTGGTTTTTGCTGTGCTTCTGGATTCCTCTCACATGGGAACGGCCATGAAGGATGCTTTCTGTCATCCCTAACTGGCAAGGAGGTTCTACCTCATCCCGGCAGATAATGACCTGGCTGAAGTTATTCATGACTTCATCACCCCTTGGCCAGACTACAGCAATGTGGTCTCCTACTGGGCCAGCACTGAGCCCAAGGGCTGCTCCTGCCCTTCAGGTGTCCACATCCACACAGGACACCCCCAGCTCCAGAAGCTCTGTGTGCAGCCATGAGGAGCAAGGACTTAGTGGTCACTTAGAGCAGCGCAGAGGTTTTGGTTGTGCCTGCGCTGGGGTTTGAAGCCGATCTTGAGTTTTCCCATAATCAAAGTCCAGGACTCACATGTCGGTGCGTAAGGGCCTTTTACCTCTCACAGGGAGAGCCAGAGCCACTGCAGACAGCCCCGTATCTCCAACACCTTCTTCACCTGTCGTTTGGCTGCCACAGCTCATTGCCTTGCACCCAGACATTCCTCACTGCTGGCAGGCACAGAGTAGGGAGCAGGGAACTGAGTGCTGCTCCCCAGCACCACTCGCTTGGTCACATTGCTCCACCGGACATTCCACCTCTGAAGCAGGAGAGTCATTGCACACTACAGCCTTGCGATGGTCCTCAGCCCCACTGTGAAGCTGGTTTTGTTCCCAGCTCTGAATGCACTTGGAGAGAGGGAAAGTGGGTGATCTGAGATGAGGCAGGGGCTGTGATTCTTCCACTCCTCCTTCACCTCTCTCCAGACAGTGTATAAGAGAAAACCAATTTATGAAGGAGAAACAGGAGCGAGGAGTTTGCAGGGAGCAAAACAAACTGAAGGAAATAAGGCTATTGAAAAAGTGTCAGGTTGGGAAGAATGGGAACAGAGGGAAGAGCTATTGATTACTGCGCGGAGCTGGAGACGGCAGAAGGTAGACGGTCTGGAAGGTCAGCTCAGGACCTTTGTTTTAGTCCTTATGTGCAGGATGTTTACTGAGCAGGGCTAAGGGAAGCATGCATGGAGCGTGATGAGAGCTGGGCAGGGGAGAGGATGTCTCCTCATCACAGGGTACAGCGTGCTCAGGCGTTGCTCCAAGATGCATCCTTCTTGTGCCCTGCAGAAGTCCACCTTCTGCCAAGGGACAGCAAAAGTCCTGCCATGAAGAAGACTGCTGTGATCAGGTCCCTGTTGCTGACACACAAGCAGTCATCACTTACTTGGGGACGGAAGTGGGACCGCACTTCCTTTCCTTCCCTGTTCGGGCTGCGGGCCGGGAGCCAGCACACATGAATCACTGCGGAGCAGGCAGCAGGCATTGCTGGAGTGACTGCCACCTGATTTTGCCTTTCTGAGTAGACATTGATCAGCTGTCTGTGCCCATAATAATGATAATAGAGTCGATGCTAATCAGCCCCTGTGTTTCCAGAGCTGGATGTGTGTGTTTGCCAGCAGGGCTTATTTGGGCGGAGAAATTACAGATGGAAATGCTGCGTTCATTCAGCCAGTGCATTCCCTTGCACTCCTTGGACACCCCAGACTCATCCCCCAGAGCATGGCACACCCAGCCTTCCCGTGTCCCCAGTTTGCATGGTAAGAGGAGGCAAGAAAGACCTGGCAATGGGATACCGATGCGAACTTCTAGACTTTGCCTTCTGTCCCTGTTTGTCACCCAGATTTGGTGCTGTGCCTTCAACCAGTGTTTCCCAATCCTGTAAGCAGGGAAGCACCAGTTCTCTCTGGGAGAGCACAAACAAAATCTGTGTGCTGCGCACAAAATCTGTGCGCCATGTGCTGTGGCCACAGTGATTTTCATCTAGTGCTTCTGTTCCTTTTTTTCCCCACCCACCATTTGATTTATACACTTGCAGAGGAAGCATCCCTTCTTCCTCTCATCCCGCAGGGACGATGGCTGGTCCACTAGGAGACTGAGATCATCTTCCTTAGGTAAGTCCCTGCCTTGGTGTCTGCTCGCACAGTCCCTGCCTGAAAGAGCTGTCTCTGTGTGCTCAGGGCAGTGGGCTTTTGTTATCAGCAGCTTCTGTCTGCAAAGCAATTGATAATCACAGATAATTGGAAGCGCATTTCTGTTTGAGCAGCCTCTGGGTGCTCTCCCTGGCTAAAATGCGCTTGTCAGTGCGCAGGGCCAGAGGAAAACGTGCTTTTCTCAGCTGGGAAGTGTTGCTCCTGAAGCCTTTTGTAATCCACTTGGTGTCCATCTTATCTGTTGCTGTTCTTCAGGTCAGAGGCTGGATCTTCTCCGGTTCTGCACGGTGGGGTGCCAAACGCAGGCAGTTTGTTGCTGTGTTTTCGTACTGTTTGCTGGCTCACTGGGGCTTGGCTCTGAAACAACACGCAGGGTGCATTGAAAAGCTCTGGTGCTGCTCTTAAATAACTCCCGTTGTAGGCAGTCTTCTGGAACGTGAATGGGGCTTTCTGATGTAGCTTAGTTCACTTCCAGTTCTAACCTGCTGGAACAATGTTTGTGAGGGACCTGAGCCTGTGGGGCTCCATCCTAAAATCCCAGCTTCACTCCTGCAGGATGTATGGTCTGCAGAGGTGGGAGCCAACCACCCACAGCTGGCAGGGTGATATGGGGAGCAGCAACCACAACTAACTCCAACCTCGCTCCTCCTCCCATCCTCCAGCATTTCTGTGGCAACTTGTGGCATGGATTCATCCAGCACGGATTAGCTTTTAGAATTAACCACTGTTTGCAGAGGTGGATGTGGCTGTGATACAGATGAGGAGAGAGCATCACCCGTGCACAGCATCTCCCTGGGCACATGGTACGAGGCAGACACTGTTGAGCTGAACATGGAGCCACAACGCTCCAGGGTGCAGCCTCTTGTCCCCTGGGTCCCATTTGCCACACTGCAAAACCGTTTAGCCAGGGTCTCTCTGCTGGCCATGCCACAAGCACGTGGTGACGCAGGGACTCCAACCCTCCACAGGAGACTCCCTAAAGAGGCAGGACCCCTGAATAGGCCATGGGGAGAGCATGGAGATGTCTCCTCCACCAGCAAAGGAGCCAGTCCCCACCTGCAGGATGCAGGGAGCCCCTGGGTGTCAGTAGCGTCCCACTTGCCAGCTCATGGACCTGGAGGACGAGCTTTCCTCCGTGGAGAGCAGAGCTTTCCCCCAGCAGCTGCTGTTTCCTGGGGAGCAGGTCCCACTGCACACCCACTTGGAAAGGTGCATCCAAGTAGAGGTGGTACCATCCCCATCACTGGAATTGCTGATTGTTGGCTGGGTTTTCCCACCCCGTGGAGCTACAAGAAGGGATGCTCCTGCTCCAGGAGCTGCAGCAATAGACTGTGAGCTGTGGGGTACCCTGTGCTCCTTGTTGCTTTGGCCAAGGTTTGGACACTTTCACAAGCAGGCCCCGAACATGGGATTTCCTCCTGCCCCCTCTTTCTCTGCAGCTCCAGGAGCCCTGGCTCTGCTCTAAACCTGTCCCTGCACTGTCTGTGTCACCCCTCCCACCCCACATACCCCTTCTCCCCCATTGCCCCAGCTTGAAGGAAGCTCATGGCCCCGTAAGATGGAGCGGGCTGGTGATGTTCTGATTGTGCAGGGTGGGTTTCCCAGCCTTTAACCATTCACTAAAAGGAGACTTCGTACAGGGACGTATCGCCTCTGGGGTGACATTTCTGGCTCAAAGCGTAAGGAACACAAAGTCCTGTGCCCCAGGACAGCTGGTGCATCCGTAATCCTGGCACCCACTTGAGCAGTGGCTGTAGCTGCAGCCCCATCCGCAGTCACAGTCAGGATCTGATCCACTGTCTTCACACCTAAAGACCTGCCTAAAGAGCTTCCCCCTGTCGCAGGGAGAGTCCTCCCCGTATCTCCTGGTGGAGCTGTTCCATCTGCTGTTAATTCAGCTTTCCTTAGGTTGAAGTGAGGCTGCTGCTCTGGCTTTCATTGGCAAGATGTGCTTGTTCCTGCTTTCCCTATTTCCCCGCGCAGAAATCTCATGTCCTGGCTGCACCCACTGGACCTGCCAGGGATGAGAGATCCCTCTTCTGGGTGCACAACATCCTTAAGGACCGCTCAGTTCTGCAGCCCGTTGGCTTTATTGACTCACCTGATCATGGAATGTGGGATCTCCCCTAGACCATTCACTCCCTGGGGTGCATTTTCTCCATCAGACCTGGACAGGCTGTAACTTGCCCCAAGTGATGCAGGCAAGTGGTGTTTGTACCCAGCTCTCACAATGTACCTAGGGGAGTGAGGACCCCCCTGGTCTGCTCCTATGGTCAGCAGGGCCCTGGTTTCCCCAGAGCACGTCGGGGTGGCAATGCCCATTTCTGCATCCCCAGCAACGGCTCTATAATGCAGTTTCCAGGGCTCTCATTTCTTGGCTGTGATACCAGCCCAGGCACTCAACCTGGAGAGTTAACGGGGTAATCGGAGCCGTGGTGCGAGGCCATGAGGGAGACAAGCTCCATCAATCCTTTCCCATGTACACAAGCCCTTGGTTAAAGGTTACGGGGTTAACTGGCTCCCGCTCACCATGGAGAGGTGGAAGGTGGGAGGGAGGGAATGGGCTAAAAGCCCTGCTTTGAGATGACTGCTGGGCTGTGGGTGCTCGGGCCTGGCATGCGGCTGTATCCACCATGCCACTCGCCCTCCAAAACCTCTTCACCTACAAGAGCTGTTTGTGCCTCTCCAGGCTGGGAGGAGAGGAGCTTTGTGAGGAGTCAGCAGAGGAAGAGGCTGATTCCCCCATGCTCCTCCTGCTCCCTGCTCAGGGTGCACTGCTTCCATGCTGGATCACCTACCTCTGGGAGATGGGATACCCCGAGTCCCAGAGCAGAATGGGGGACAGGCAGATGGGTCCTGTTCAGGAGGGGACACTGCTGGAGTCAGTCTCTGCGGGACTGACAGGGAAGGGCTAGGTTAGATGCCAAGGTGATGCCAAGCCCCGGGCATCCACTGAGTGTTCCCAGGCTTCAGCCCCGTCTATGTCCTCCCTCTCTTTGATTGTGTGCAGTAATGAAATCTGGGCCAGTGGTTCAGGCTAAGCGTGTGCCCTCCCTTAGCTCCAACCCATGGGATGAGCACACGGGTGACCCGTCAAGCACCAAGAGCCTGGAGATGCCAAGCAGAGCTCCCATGTTCTTTGACATCAGGCAGCAAATGAGGCTTCCCCTGGGCAGATAAGGACTGATTTACCTTCACTTAGCGGTGATTGATAGCTGTCTGGTGCAGTTATCAGCAAGGAGAGCTGGCATCCCCCCCCCCAAGAGCTGCAGGTTTGGCAGTGGGAGGGTTTGATTTAAGGCACACTCAGCCACAGCCCCAGCCCGTGCTGCAGGGGCAGCCAAGGACATCTTCACACCTTCCTGCCCCTGTCCCCCCTTCTCTGGAGGTGAGCAGCGCGTTTTGCTGATGCTCTTTCTCCAGGAAAGCTAGGGGCTGCTTTTAGCCTGGCCCATGGAATGCATCGGCCTGCCTGGAGCATGCATCCTCTGCCTGTGCCTGTCTGCCAGGTCAGAGCAGGGAGTCAAGGAGAGTGGGAGAAACCAGTGTTCCAGGACAAAGGAAACCTTTTGCTCTTTCTCTTCAGGGACTTTATCTTTCCTGCAGGTGACAGACTTCAGTACCAGTGTGTTCAAATGTGAGCTCCTTTGGCAGCAGTGGAGTCCTGTTGAGACAGGATTTCAACATCCTCAAGTTATGGCCAAAGGATCATTGATCCTGTGGCCTGGAGGCGAGTTGATGGGGAGGGTGCTGAGGCCACACGACATCAGTTCCTGTACTGAGCTTGGGCACAATGCTGTGTTCAGAGGTACAGAGCCAGGCTTTGATGCTGCCGTGTCCCAGCACAGCGGAGCGCACTGCAGGGAACAAGCTGTTGCTGCATTGCTCATCTCCTTATTCTTGTGCTTTGTACTTTCCTTCGCCTTCTCTGCTTTCTTTACTTAAGCAGCTTCAGCAGCCAGAATTGTTAACTCTTGGTGGGCTTGGGTTGGGTTTGTTTCTTTTCTTCCTTCTGGCCCAGCACATTTCAAACTTTATTGTTTTTCTGGGAATAGCTGTTTATTTTCCTCTGCATGGCTTTCTGCTTTCATCTCTCCTCTGTTCAAGTCAGTAGTCCCCCTTCTTGTGAATCTCTTTTCCCCTGACACCTTCCTGATTTTTTATCCCCTTTTCCATCCCATCTCCTGGCAGCTCAATAGATTTTCAGCCTTTCTCTCCTCATTTCCTGCCCTTTACATGTATTTGTCAGTATGTCCTCTCTCTCACACCTTCCCCACATCACCATCAAGCCTTTTGCAAAGCAGCCCTCCAGCCTCGAGAAGAGCAGGAAGCATCTGATGGAGAGAGCCTCTACTCTGGCTTTACAACATGGTGCAGTCCCACAGCACGCTGCAGCCCCAGTGAGCAGGCTCACCTGCAGGGCTGTTGTTGATGCTTGGGCTGGAAATGTGTGTCGCTCCTGCAAAATCTAAAGAGCATCCAGAGTGTTTGTGCGTCACTGCCCCCAGCCTGGCCCTGTCAGGGTGGTGCAGATGGTTTCTCCTGCTCCGTGTGCTGAGGTGTTGCAAGGCAATGCAGAACCCTGGCTGCTCTGGAGGATGCTCCTGAGCCCCCCTGTTCAAGCTCACTGTCTCTGTAGCTGCGGAGCCTGGTTCTGAGGATGACCCTGATGCCATCCTCCTTTCGGATGTAACCCCGGTGTGCCTGAGGGCTGTGCTGGGGGGACTGGAGGTCTTCTGGTGCCTGCGTTGGAACAATTGGGTCATTGCTACAAGTGGAGCTCTCCCTGTTGCGTGGGAATGTGCTCGCAGCGCTGTTCTCCCGCAGCCCTGCACATCCCAGGGTGACATTTCAAACAGGCTGCTCTGTGCCCTTCTCTCTCCTGCCCTTCTCCCCACAGCCTCTAGGCTCTGCTTTCTCTGGCGTGGCCTTGGTGGCCCTCACACCTCCCAGGGCTCCCATCGGAGCCCATGCACCCATGCATCAGCGCTGGTGGTGGTTCCTGCAGCTCTCAGCAGCTCATTGGATCTTACGTGCTGCTGGCATTACCTCCGCTCTTTTCTTAGCATAGGCATGAGATAGAGCACAATGGAAGGTCTATCCTCCCCAGGTCCCATGAGGGTGGCTCAGCCAACAGCAGGCACGATGCAGTCCCCTTGGATGCAGGGATGGAGTCACCCATCAGCCCACAGAGGTTCCCAAGGAGGATTTGATCACTGCCCTCCAGGATCTTCAGTCGCTGGGTGGTGGAGCCACCCCTTGGAGCTCTTCTAAGTGTTTGCTTTTCCTTCTCTTTTCCCTCCTGTCCTGGGTTCAGCAGTAGCAGTCATGTTTTTTCCTTTGTGTTAACTGGTGCAGTGCTGTGTTTTGACTTCTAGTTTTGAGAACAGCGTTGGTGAAGCCGATGTTGTCGGTTGTTGCTAAGTGATGTTTACCCTGACCAAGGACTCTGTGAGGCTCATGCTCTGCCAGGGAAGAGGGGAAGCTGTGAGGAAGCAGAGACGGGGCGCCTGACCCGGGCTAGCCGGGGAGGTATTCCATACCACAGCACGTCATGCCCGGGGTGGGGGGTAACTGGGAGTTACCCGGAAGGACAGGAGCTTCCGGGTGGAACTCGTTTTCTTGGCCGGTGGTATCGTATTCTCTTCCCTTGTTATTTTCCCTTATCATTGTTTTAGCTGATAGTAGCGGTGGTGATTTGTTGCTGGACTGTTCTTGTCTCAACCCGTAGGAGTTGCACTCTCTCGATCCTCCTCCCCGTTCCTCCGGGAGCGGGGAAGGGGAGAGCCCCGGTGCAGGGAGGGGGGGAAGACGAACACGGACCTTGATTGTTGTCAGCTCGGCACCACTCACTGGGAGTGAGTGAACAAGTTACCTGACTGGGTTTAAACCACGACAGTTCTTTTTGGCACCCAACGTGGGGCACGAGGGGTTGAGATAAGAACAGATCTGACTGGATTGATAGTCACTCGTCACAATGCTGATTTATTGGCTCTCAAGGTTTTTCCTCTTGATCTCACAGTTTCAGTATACCATATCTTACGTCCATCCGGTATTGGCTGTATTAGTGTTTTTCAAGTGTGGGGCTTGGGCTAAGGTTTTTATCCCATTGTACTTTATGGTAATGACTTGTAATACAATAGAATCATTGATCATGAAACTGATCTGGCTTATGTTCCCAGTGTGGTCACCACCTTTATACTTTGGGAGGTATATGATGGAGGTGCTTAGCAATTACACATCTTTTTTCTCCTTCTCAGGTGCTCAACCTGTGAAGGAGACATCCTTTTACCCTCCTAGTCGTCCCCCCAGACCATTTACATTTGAGAGTTTTGAATTTTTTAAATGGCCTTTTAATGCTCTTGAGACTTGTTTGCTGATGGTGATGGGAATCACCATGCTAACACGCATACAGAGTGTGTTTTGCCCACTACTGATTTCAAGAGTTAAGCAGATTCAGGTTTGGGTCTTGTCTGGGGTCAAACGACGATGTAGGAGGACCGAGAGATTTTCCCAGAGGCTGGACAGCCATGAGTGGCAGGGTGTGTGGGATAGTATGGGCAAGTATCTAGGTCAGTGGGCCCCTCCAGTATTTTGGAATTTCACTACCGAACAACTGCAAAATCCAGAAGAATTAGTAAAACACTTAAATGAGGTGTGTGGTCATTCTGGCCATACCAGAGATGGACAAATCACGGCAACGTGCTGGGGCTTGGCCTATGCTTACAGGGCCTTGTTCAACACTATCCAGCACCTTCAAAAGGAAAAGAATGTCGGCGGATTTGAGGGCAAAGTGACAGTCGCTACTCAAACTTTGGCTGCAATGAACTGCGCAGCTACCCCAGTGGCAAGTACAGCAGCTGCTCAAACTTCAACTGCAACAGACAGCGCGGTTACCCCAGCTCCAAGCACGGTAGCTACACCACCCCCAGCAACAAGTACAGTCGCTACTCAAACCACAGTGATAATCACTGCAGCCAAACCAGAGGACCAATTCGTACCAATATCAGTTGCCCCTGTACGCAAGAGAACAAGCAAAAAGGAGGCAAAAAGGGTGAAGCGAGATGAAGAACCAATGAATTCACCACCCGGTCCAGAATCTGATCAGGAGTCATCCTCACATGACGAAGAAGAAGAAGAAGAGGTAACTTCTCGGCCTCGGACCTCAACCGAGTTGCGGAATATGCGAAAAGATTTTACCCGTCAACCAGGGGAGCACATCATCACCTGGTTACTCCGATGCTGGGACAATGGGGCCGATGGTCACGAACTAGAAGGTACAGAAGCCAAGCAGCTGGGATCACTTGCTAGAGAAGGGGGAATTGACAAAGCAATTGCAAGAGAGAAAAAGTCCCTCAGCCTTTGGAGGCGGCTCTTGGCAGCTGTGAAAGAAAGGTTTCCGTACAAGGACGATGTTACGAGTCGTTCGGCCAAGTGGACTACTATAGACAAAGGCATCCAGTCTCTGAGGGAATCGGCCATCGTAGAGATGATCTATCACATCAAGCCGAATAACGGGGATACACCTATAGATCCAGATGAAGTTGAATGTACACGACCCATGTGGCAAAAACTTACACGGAATGCACCGTCATCATATGCCCATTCATTGGCAACAGTGACCTGGAATGACATAGTACCACTAACAGTGGATGAAATGGTTCATAAACTCCGAGAGTTCGAAGACAATCTCACTCCTTCCATCATCTCAGCTGTGAAAAAACTGTCCCAGGACCTCGACAAATTGAGGGACGATGTATCTGATTTATCCAGCTCCTCACGTGTACCAACACGCGTCTCAGCTATTAACAAAAGACGTCCTATTGTTCAAGAGAGGAGATACAGAAGGTATACGCCACGGGGTACCCTATGGTTTTACCTGCCGGATCACGGAGAAGACATGACAAAGTGGGATGGAAAACCTACTTCAGCTTTGGAGGAACGGGTGAGTGAACTGAAGAGGGGAGCAAGGGCCAAGACTGATCGTCCCATGAGAGCTACGGCTTCAGTCTCTGGTGAGCAGTTTCCCAGATGGAGTGGAAGAGCTGATTTTACTCCAGCTCCTGTGATAACGAAGAATAATCCCTTTCAACACGACTTAAGTGTCCAATGCTGTGACGACCATTAGAGGGGCCCTGCCTCCAGCCAGGTGGAGGTAGGGGACAATCGGATTTACTGGACTGTGTGGATCAGATGGCCTGGCACATCAGTCCCACAGAAGTATAAGGCTCTAGTAGATACCGGTGCACAGTGTACCCTGATGCCATCAAGCTGTCAAGGGGTGGAACCCATCTATATTTCTGGAGTAACAGGAGGATCCCAAGAGTTGACTGTGCTGGAGGCTGAAATCAGCCTGACTGGGAGGGAGTGGCAAAAGCACCCTATTGTGACTGGTCCAGAGGCTCCATGCATCCTCGGCATAGACTACCTCAAGAGAGGGTACTTCAAATACCCAAAAGGGTACCGGTGGGCTTTTGGTATTGCTGCTTTGGAGACTGAGGAAATTGAGCAGCTGTCCACCTTGCCTGGTCTCTCAGAAGATCCCTCTGCTGTGGGGTTGCTGAAAGTTGAAGAACAACAAGTGCCAATTGCGACCACAACAGTGCACCGGCGGCAATATCGCACCAACTGAGACTCCCTGATTCCCATCCATCAGCTGATCCGTAGACTGGAGAGTCAGGGGGTGATCAGCAGGACCCGCTCACCCTTCAATAGCCCCATATGGCCAGTGCGAAAGTCTAATGGAGAATGGAGACTAACAGTAGACTATCGTGGCCTGAATGAAGTCACACCACCATTGAGTGCTGCCGTACCGGACATGCTAGAACTTCAGTATGAACTAGAGTCAAAAGCAGCCAAGTGGTATGCCACGATTGATATTGCCAATGCATTTTTCTCCATTCCTTTGGCAGCAGAGTGCAGGCCACAGTTTGCTTTTACTTGGAGGGGTGTCCAGTTCACTTGGAACCGACTGCCCCAGGGGTGGAAACACAGCCCTACCATTTGCCATGGACTGATCCAGACTGCACTGGAACAGGGGCAAGCTCCAGAACACCTGCAATACATTGATGACATTATTGTGTGGGGCGATACAGCGGAAGAAGTCTTTGAGAAAGGGAGGAAAATAATCCAAATCCTGCTGAAAGCCGGTTTTGCCATAAAACGGAGTAAGGTCAAGGGACCTGCACAGGAGATTCAATTTTTGGGAATAAAATGGCAAGATGGACGTAGACAGATCCCCACAGATGTGATCAACAAGATAACAGCAATGTCTCCACCAACTAATAAGAAAGAAACGCAAGCTTTCTTGGGTGCAGTGGGGTTCTGGAGAATGCACATCCCAAATTACAGTTCGATTGTAAGCCCTCTCTATCATGTGACCCGGAAGAAGAATGATTTTAAATGGGGCCCTGAGCAGCAACAAGCCTTTGAGCAAATTAAACGCGAGATAGTTCATGCAGTAGCCCTTGGACCAGTCCGGACCGGGCCAGATGTAAAAAATGTGCTGTACACTGCAGCTGGGGAGAACGGTCCTACCTGGAGCCTCTGGCAGAAAGCTCCAGGGGAGACTCGAGGTCGACCCCTCGGCTTTTGGAGTCGGGGATACAAAGGATCTGAGGCCAGCTATACCCCAACTGAGAAAGAGATACTGGCAGCGTATGAAGGGGTTCGAGCTGCTTCGGAAGTGATTGGCACTGAAGCACAGCTCCTCCTGGCGCCCCGGCTGCCCGTGCTGGGCTGGATGTTCAAAGGCAGGGTCTCCTCTACACATCATGCAACTGATGCTACATGGAGTAAATGGGCTGCACTAATTACACAACGAACTCGAATAGGAAATCCCAGTCGTCCAGGCATTCTAGAAGTCATCATGGACTGGCCAGAGGGCAAAGATTTCGGAATGTCACCAGAGGAGGAGGTGGTGCGTGCTGAAGAGGCCCCACCATATAATAAACTGTCAGAAAGTGAAAAGCAGTATGCCTTGTTTACTGATGGCTCTTGCCGTATTGTGGGAAAGCATCGGAGATGGAAGGCAGCTGTATGGAGTCCTGGACGACAAGTTGCAGAAACTGCTGAAGGAGAGGGTGAATCGAGTCAATTTGCCGAGGTGAAAGCCATCCAGCTGGCCCTGGACATTGCTGAACGAGAAAAGTGGCCACTACTTTATCTCTATACTGACTCATGGATGGTGGCAAATGCCCTGTGGGGGTGGTTGAAGCAATGGAAGCAGAGCAACTGGCAACGCAGAGGTAAACCCATCTGGGCTGCTGCACTGTGGAAAGATATTGCTGCCCGGGTGCAGAACCTGGTGGTGAAGGTACGTCATGTAGATGCCCATGTACCCAAGAGTCGGGCCACTGAGGAACACCAGAACAACCAACAAGTGGATAAAGCGGCTAAGATTGAAGTGGCTCAGATGGACTTAGATTGGCAACATAAAGGTGAATTATTTTTGGCCCGGTGGGCCCATGACACTTCAGGCCATCAGGGCAGAGATGCAACATATAGATGGGCCCGTGACCGAGGGGTGGACTTAACAATGGACACTATTGCCCAGGTTATTCATGAGTGTGAAACATGTGCTGCAATTAAACAAGCCAAGCGGTTAAAGCCTCTTTGGTATGGAGGACGATGGTTGAAGTATAAATATGGGGAGGCCTGGCAGATTGACTATATCACACTGCCACCAACCCGCCAAGGCAAGCGCCATGTGCTTACCATGGTGGAAGCAACCACCGGGTGGCTGGAAACATACGCTGTGCCCCATGCCACTGCCCGGAACACCATCCTGGGCCTTGAGAAACAGATTTTGTGGCGACACGGCACCCCAGAGAGAATTGAGTCAGACAATGGGACTCATTTCCGGAATAACCTTATAGATATTTGGGCCAAAGAGCATGGCATTGAGTGGGTATATCACATCCCCTACCATGCACCAGCCTCTGGGAAAATCGAACGGTACAATGGGCTGTTAAAAACTACACTGAGAGCGATGGGTGGGGGAACTTTCAAGCATTGGGATACACATTTACCAAAGGCCACCTGGTTGGTCAACACCAGAGGATCTGCCAACAGGGCTGGCCCAGCCCAGTCAGAACTTTTACATATTGTAGAGGGGGACAAAGTTCCCGTGGTGCATATGAAGAATTTGCTGGGGAAGACAGTCTGGGTTATTCCTGCTTCAGGTAAAGGCAAACCCACTGTGGGATTGCTTTTGCTCAGGGACCTGGATATACTTGGTGGGTAATGCGGGAAGATGGGGAAGTCCGATGTATACCTCAAGGGGATTTGATTTTAGGGGAAAACAGCCAGTGAACTCAATTGTATGCTGTTGCCTGCTGTGTAATGCTTTTATAGCCCATCAACTAGATGTCTCCAGGTCACCAGCGACTGGCCCTGACTTCCCTCCAGCCATCATCCCAACAGAGAATGAACTTTGAACATCATGGACCGGATGGACTCGGCAGCATTATAGGGATTGGTCCATGCACTAAGAAAATGATTTTTTTTCCTCTTGGTCTGTATGTATATGGATGTATATATGTGGGAGAGCGATGGTGTATTGAAAATGTGGGATCTGAGCACGACGTGAATGGTATGGAATAAGGGGTGGATAATGTCCTGGGTTCAGCAGTAGCAGTCATGTTTTTTCCTTTGTGTTAACTGGTGCAGTGCTGTGTTTTGACTTCTAGTTTTGAGAACAGCGTTGGTGAAGCCGATGTTGTCGGTTGTTGCTAAGTGATGTTTACCCTGACCAAGGACTCTGTGAGGCTCATGCTCTGCCAGGGAAGAGGGGAAGCTGTGAGGAAGCAGAGACGGGGCGCCTGACCCGGGCTAGCCGGGGAGGTATTCCATACCACAGCACGTCATGCCCGGGGTGGGGGGTAACTGGGAGTTACCCGGAAGGACAGGAGCTTCCGGGTGGAACTCGTTTTCTTGGCCGGTGGTATCGTATTCTCTTCCCTTGTTATTTTCCCTTATCATTGTTTTAGCTGATAGTAGCGGTGGTGATTTGTTGCTGGACTGTTCTTGTCTCAACCCGTAGGAGTTGCACTCTCTCGATCCTCCTCCCCGTTCCTCCGGGAGCGGGGAAGGGGAGAGCCCCGGTGCAGGGAGGGGGGGAAGACGAACACGGACCTTGATTGTTGTCAGCTCGGCACCACTCACTGGGAGTGAGTGAACAAGTTACCTGACTGGGTTTAAACCACGACACCTCCCCTGATTCTTATTTGGGAACCTCGTTTCGGGGATTAACCTCGGGGCCGGCGCGTCTCCTAAGAAAGATGCTCTCACTTCATTAAGAGATAATGGAAGCTGTCAGAGATTTGAAGGACTGCATTCGTGATGGGAGCAGGAGGGGGAAGAGATATATTTGCAGCAAAGTTACATTTTCATGTAAATTGTTTAAAGATTTAAATGGTTTCTCTTAGGAGGGGTCAGTGGGGCTGTGCGGAGGGCTAAATTAGTCCTTCTGTGCAGAAGCGTTATATTGTCCGTATATGAAAAGGAATAATGCAAGCTGTTATTCTTTTCCTCCACTCTCTCATTTCATCTCATGCTCTCTGCCTTTGTTCTACTTCTACATCTGATGGGGAAAGGTCGGCAGATCCAGATCCAGCTCTCGTCCCCTCAGTGAAGCCGTGGAGTGCGAGCAGGTCTCTATCATTCATTTGTCTGGGCAAGGCTGGCACTTCACTCGAGGCAGTGCTGGGCCAGCCAGCTGGTAGAGGAGCAGGTGTCTGGTTTGTGCTTGGGAAAGGGGAGATGTCCTTGCTCCTCCAGTGTGCAAGATCCCAGAAACAAGCTGCCTTTTTCAGCAAGAGAACATCCAGACGGCTGAGCAGATTTCAAGCCAGTCAGTCGAGCACGGAGGGAGGCACACACCCACATGCACACCAACATGCTTTTCATCTCCATCTCTTCTAACGCCAGCCTCAAACAACTCTTCTCCCTGTCCCCCAAACTGTTCCTCTTGCAGTTGCTCGCTCAGACAGCAGCTCCATCCCCTCCCCGTGCAGTCTGCCTTTGCCAAACCCTTGCGGGTCCACAAGGATCTTCATCCCACCCATTCTCCCACCAGGTCTGCTGTCCATTAACCTCTGGTGAACGTGGTTGATTGGAGTCGTAGCAGGACTCCAAACAAGGCCTCTTCAGGGCTCCATGCAATGACAGAAGCACTTCCGTTTCCCTAAAGGGACTGTCTCTCCTCACACCCTCTACTATGGGATTTGCCTTTTTCAGAGCCACCTTACATCCGAGATGTATCATCAGCCCATGATTGGCATGTTCCTCTCTGCTTTTCTCCCTCTTGCTTGCTTCCAACGGGTGAGCTTCCAGCTCAGAGCAGAACTTCCTTTTACAGGAGGTTCTGTGCCACTGCTGTTTCTCAAGGTCACTTCATTTCTCCCACAGGAGAAATGGATTCCTTTCAGCTTTGGGCAATCAGCAGTCTTCCTAAATCCAATACGTCCCTCTGTGCCAAATCCATCAGTGGGAATGCCAAAGAGATGAGTCTCTTGGCCACTGTTTGAGGAACTCCACTTGTACTCCCTGAATCCATCTCCTGCACTGCAGAGCCAGCGCTGATGCCCACATGAAGTAGATGTTCCAGGATTTTCATGCCTAAAAGAAACGGTTCCCTTTTCGAGGAAGAGTGCCAGTTAATGTCATAGGTTTGGATGGATGTCCTCACAGGTCAGTTCAACTCTCATTTTATCACAGGAGTAGGAGCCCTGAGTGCCTGTCTGCAAAGGGCACCAGCTCCGTGAAGGTGGTGTTTGCTCCTGGGCTGCTCAGTGGAGGAAATTTTGGCTGTTGATTTGGGTTCTATCCAATTGTTGGCTTGTTATCGGGATGCTGTTTGCAGAATGTGGCCTCGGGTGGGGGTTATGGCCATCAGGTGGTGTGTTTGCAGAGCCCATATGGCACGACCTATCCTCCATAAAGCCATATTACATTGGACTCTCTTCTCTGCTCCCCTTCAACATTGGCTAGAAATGGAAGTGTACTACTGAGATCAGAATAGAGGCTCTTTAGTTGTCACGATTACTCTTGCCCCATTTCCTTAAGCGTGGGTGCTGTGTTTGGTAAACTCCAGGCATATGGTTCCACTCCCAGTTTGTTACATGCAGTAAAATTCCTTGTTGCCATGCTGGTAATTTCATATGCTAATTCATTGCAAAAAGCCTCAGCTACTGACCTGGTTTAATATCTCCTTCCATGTAATTGAAATGGCATCAACTTTTGATCGCTGGCCCCATGTTTATTTTCTAGGTCAAGCTCTTCTGTAATGTCTTCACATTCACTGAAATACTACTAAAATAGCCTTGTGTCTTCCTGGATCAGTAACCATTTGGAGACAAAATCTGTTTATTATCATGCTCAGGAATAAGTGGTGCCTGCAATAAGCAACATTTGCTCTGCAATCTGTGCCTGAAAAAATGAAAGCCTCCGTGATGACTCAGTCCCATTTTGACTGGGGAGATCTAAACTCGGTCTCCAGCATGACTTCCAAACTCCTTGCAGAGATCTTCCCCCAGAAAACTTCTCTTTCAATCAGCCTAACCCATCCCTGTCCTTTGGTCTGTCCTTGTCTGATTCCACTGCCTGTGTTGTGGAGGTAGGGATGGATTATGTGATTCTCCTCGTCTCGCTCTGGGTCCCTCTGGTTCTTAGAGTGCTCTGCTGAGATTTGTCAGCCGTAATCTCATCATGCAACAACCCAGAGCTAACCAGGGGGAATTTACTTTGTGGAAAGAATTCTTTCCCCTTGAATAGCTCAGCATCCTCAAACCTTTCTCGTGGCATCAGCCCTTGGTGAGTCTGTTGGACTGCATCCTCTCGGGTGGCAGAAACAACCTCTGACAGTCACTCTTCGGACACCTTACAGCTCACTGCTGGTACCTGCAATCAGTTCCTGTGGGATTCTGCCACTGTTACTGCCCCAGGGTAAAGGACAATTAATATCTTTTCACTTAAGATCATCTTTTTTCTCTTTGTTTCCCCTCAGCAGCCTTCTGTTCTTTGGTCCCAGATAAACAGCAGGCTCATAATTCCTTCCTAACAAGTCCCTGCTCACAGATACCTGCCTGTTTCCAAGGTTGTGCAGATCTGGTTTGTTCCCCCATGCGGTCTTCCTCCTGTTTTCTCTTTGTCCTGTTCTCCTTGAAGTCCTCTGAGTAGCATCTTATCCCTCTTTATACTTCAAACCATTGCGGTCTCCACTGACTGCCTCTTTTCTGCTGAGACTGGTTTTACATTCCCTTTCAGAAGATCCCTGTTGGTCTGGGGCTGGGATCTTCCAGCTGTAAACCGTTTATTTCAGGAATACGTCTGAGGCTGGTACAGATGCCAACCCCCCTGAATCCTGTTATGTTTATTACCGTTTCTTTGTGGGGCATTAATTCTAACTGCCACCATTTTTCCAGTCTCTAGACTTAAGCAGTGAAACTCCCAGATTCCCTCCTAGGCACTCTCACATGAGATCTCCTTTGCTTTCTTCTCCCTTTCATGTTTTGTGTTTTCCCACATAGTGTTTGGTACTCGCTGTGCCACAGCCTGTACTCAATGCTTTATTCAAGAATAGAGATCAGCAGCTGGAGAGGATGCTTGGTGAAGGGGTTGTGGGTGTGACTGCAGGAGGTGTTGCTGGGTTTCAGGATGTGGAGAAGGAAGTTTTCCTTTATTTCTAGCATGCTGGAGGGGGATTCAGTGAAAGGGATGGGGTTGCATGGCCAACCTGCACAAACTGCCGTGGCACCCAGGAGAGTGGAAGGGATATGCGGGTAGGTGATATCACACCTTTCCTTCCTCCCTCCCACATTCCCAGCCCTCGGCTGTTAGTGAATGTGAGCTCACACCAGCGTTGCTGACCTCCTGGTGACGTAAGGACACCAGTAATCTTACATTTTATTCAGAAGCTACCTCAGAGTCAATTCGTGCCTTTTGGGGAGGGGAGCACCCTGCTGCCTGCCTCATACTGCCACCTTCCACGTCCTCCCTTGGTGCTTCGGCATCAGGCAGCTTCTTCAGCCCTTGGCCTGAGTCTTGACGATGGATGCCTGGCACAGCCTCCCCGCAGAGCTGGCGGAACACCGGCAGCCTTTTCTTGGAAGCAGGGAAGTGTTCCAAGCCCTGGGCTTCCTCCTCCAACTGCATGGGGAAGGTGAAAAAGGGGGGAGGGGGGTATTTGAGTTGAAGAGGGCAGTAGGCAGGTCCTTTGTAGATGTTGTGGATGCCTGCAGCTGCCAGGATGTGAGATGCAGTGATGTTCTTGCAGCCATCAAGGAAGACGTATTCGATGTTTCTGGAGGTGTGGAGGAGCTTGCACTCAGCCAATAGGGAGAATCTCTCAGCTGCACACTGGGGAGCTGGTTCCCACATTGTTACTGGCCTCACCTAGGGATAAATCACACAGATGGCAAGGTGAGGAGCTGGGGAGGAACGCTCAAAACTAACCCTGACAGATCTCCATTTCCTGAATCCTCTCTTCCCTCCCTCCTCTAAACAGACCAACTTGGACAACGCTCACCTCAAGAACAGTAACACAACTCCATCATCAACTGTCGTGCCAAAATCAGAAGTAGGCATCCACCAAAGTTAAGACTTTGTTGTGTTTGTCATGGAGAAGAGGCTGGAATCTCAAGCTCCAGTTCATAGATGACTACAGTTACCACCAGCCTGGCAGTGTGGGAGTGTGTTGTCAGAGACAGGCAAGTTGTCTCTGTCATTCTTGGAGCTATTCCTCTTTGCAGGAATGAATAACCACTGAATGGATTTAGGTTCTGAAACTGCATCTCTGGGGAAAGGCTGACCCTGCGCGCACTCAAGCAGCCTTCTGTCTTCTCCCAGAGTGACCCAGTGAACATTTAAGCTCTCTCCCAGGTTTTGTACATGGCTGTGTAAAATACAGATTCTCTGGGAGGGGAAAAGACCCAAGAGATGTGGCCTACTCTGTGCTTTGGTGCCTGGCAGAGACCTACAGAGTTGACAAGGAGGGATGGCGACCAACCCAGTTCATGGATAATTCATCTCATGCATAACTCATGCCCACACATTTCATGGATAAATTAGTGGATGGGCTTACAAGATCAGGATCTCACATGGAAGTGAAGGCTCTGTCGTGAGCAAAGCTGATGGGAAACTCTAGCTGTGGGACAGTTTGTGAGTGTGGCAATATGCCAATGCCTGAGAGAGCAGAAAACGGTGCGCTTCCCTGGATGTGGGTATCTCTCAACCTGGCCAAACTCAAAATGTGTTTGAAACAGTTTCCTATCTCTAATGGCCAACGTTGGATAAAGGAGATGTGAGCATCCCAACTCCAGTGTGTGGAAGCAGGAAGTCTAATATCCTGGGGCTTGTCCAGAAATCCTCTGCAGTCCAAATGCCCAGCTATACCCTACAAAAGGATGACACTGCCAAAGGGACTGGACCATCTCCCAGCAGATGACAACTGCAGCTGGGATGTTCCCTTAGATCAGGTTCAGGACCAATGCCCAAGACAGAAATCACTCAATAAGAACATTGCACTGGTAGGGCCCAATCGCAGACCCCAGTTTACCTTCATAGCAGAAGGTAAACTTCACCCAGAGGTGGTCGGAGGTACCAGCATTCTCGCCTACGCCATGGTTTGATTACAGATGGTGGAGGCTGACCCAAGGCCCCGCTTGCCCTCGCTCTACCAACGTGTTCACGATTGTTACCTGCTTTCCATGCGTTTTCATGACTGCTCTTTTCTTCCCTTCCAAACACAAGCCAGAATGGGGTGGTTGATTCTTTTCCCATGGCGTGAGAGTGCCAGAATTTCATGCAGTGAAGGAGGAAATCTGTGCTCTTACTTCGACTTGGGCCGTAGCATGGTAACGTGTTTAAACCACTGATGGGGAAGGCAGACAGCACCCAACTCCTTGGATTCACAGCAGGCCAGATCTTAAAGCTCCTTTTGCAGGCATCAAACAGGCCTTAAACAGACCAGTTGAAGGCTGAATTATTGAAATCACCCTACGTGAAACACTTCTCTGCAGGAAGATGAGCGCTCTCCTTCCCTGGTTCATTTTCTCTGCGGGGTGTCAGAAATACTAAGGCTCATTCTGCCTTTCCCATCCCCCTTGAGATACTTGGAACAACTGAAGCACTCCCAGCTGCCAAGAAACATTGAATATTTATGAATCCCCTTAGTCACAGAGGTAGGGACCATTCCAGCCAGCCTAGTTTGGCATGCCTTTGGCCTTGCCTCCTACAGGGCATCAGAACTTGCTCCCAGAGGTTTTTCCACCACCCTGGAGCTGATCAGCAGTGTGTCCAGTTCAGGTGGCCAACCCTAGCAAGTAGCTTCAAGGACAGAGACACTTCCTATGCTCCTGCACTGCCTTTTGGGGTAAGGAATACAACTGCAATTGCCTCGGGATGTGCCTCTGCAGCTTCAACCTTGCAAGCAGAGAAGCAGCAAGTCACAGGGAAAAGTCTCCTGACTTCCTTACTGCTCTCTCACCATCCTTATCCCTTTATTGCACTGCATATGGTGTTTGCTTCCACCTCCGAAAGAAAAGCAAGCCCAGTACAGCCATCAAAATGAAGCAAGCAGTGATTTTCTTCTTCTTTGTTCTACATTTTCCCGTTCCCCATCTTACTGTAACAGAGGGAATAGGGAGGATTAATCATAAGAGGTTGTTCTTTGGGCAAAATGAAATCCAACTGGGAAAAGCAGGGGGTTTCCCTTTTATCTTCTTATTTGTGTTCCAGCCTGCACAGAAATGGTTCTTGAAATTCCTCCTAAGTATTTGGTGTGAAAGGGAAAGTCCTTGGGTTTGGGCTGTGTGTGGGTTTTATTGCTTTTTGTTAAACATATTTATTACCTTCTTTTACCTGTCTCTATCAGGTGGTGCATTCAGAGACCCTGGTTTGAGAAAGCTTCTGAAACTGCGTGTCTTTGACTGATCAAGGCACTTGTGTAAACGCTTTGTGGGTGCCTGCATCCCTCACAGATGAGAGATTCCGCAGGGCAAGAGGCAAGGTATTTCCTGTTGATACACTGAGAAAACAATCTGGCTTTTAAACACATTTCCAGGTAGAAGGAACGGTGTGAGGCTTGTGCTGTGGTAGAAGGCTGTAGGAAAGCTTCTGGCTGAGCTGTTGAACAGCTCTTTTTAACCAGGAGAGAAGCATGGCCAAGTAGGCTTGGCAGCAGAGGGTGCAGGAACAGCACCACACACACATCCCTGTGAGCTGTGTCCAGCGCTTACCAGCATGGACACAAAGCCAAGATCTCCTGAACCCCAAATGCTGTAAGCTAAGCTAACAGTGACAGTGGTTCTGGTCGTGTAGCAACCTGAAGAACTCTCAACAAGGAACTGTGTGCAGGAAAGCTGAGATGGGTGATGATAGCTGACTTGCATTAGTCAGCAATCTATCTCACTGCTCTCACTCCTGAGGCCATCTGGTCCTATGGAGACTTCTCTGCACTCAGCGTTGGCCTCCCTGGACCCAGCAGGAGTGCAAGAGCTGCTCAAATGTTCATTAAGAACCCCAATCTTCTGGGATACTCACCGAAATCCTGGCTACTTTTCTGTTCGGCCTGCCTGACAATGCACTCCTGCCTCCTCAAAGCACTCCTGCCTCCTCAAAGCACTGCTGCCTCTTCAAAGCACTGCTGCCAGTGATGCTGCAGAGATGCTGTCCAGCCCGGCTCTGCAGGGTTCTGGCACAGGTTGCGACATTCCGTTGTCACCCAGGCAACGGAATCCTGGACTCCAGGTCGCAAAGGCCCCACCCCTCAAGTGCAGCACCAGTGCAAACGCAACGTGCCTTTGTCTCTGTTGGGATGCTCTACACGAGCAGAACGGGAAGGATCTGAGGACCGTCTGTATCGCGTGACTTCCCACCGCAGACTAGAGGTGTCTCTGCCCTCTCACTGAGGCATAGGAGTTAAAGGTCTCTAGGGGAGCACTTGCCTCATCAGATGTGTTGTGGTCACAGGATGGATGTAGCCCTGCTCACACCAGAGTGTGATAGCCACTGTCAGCACACATTCCAGTTCCCTTTAACCAGACACGCATCCAAAGGGACACCTGTATCCTGGTGACATGACCCAGCTGCACACGCATGGCAGTGGCATGCTTGCAAAGGGGAATTCTGGGGAGCTCTCTGGGATTTTAAGTTGCTTGTCCTGCTGTTAGCTCCCGAGTGAGCCAAGTATCACTGTAAGCTACAGTGAGAGTGGTTCTGATCAGGTAGCAACCTGACTTCACAGGCTGTGGTGATGCTGCTTCCAGGCTGAGTGAAAAAACCCTGGTACCCCCTGTCATGTCAGAGCTACATAACTCTCCAGGCTTGCTGAGGATAGAGCAGAGCCTGGTACACTTCCGTAGGGCTCAGGCTTCCTGTCCTAAAACATCTCTTGCAGCTTTTAAACAGCTTGCTGCATTAAAACCCATGAATGAATCGAAGTCATTCTTGGAAAGAAATAGGCTGCAGGATTTGTAGCACTCTGGGAATTGGGAGCAGCACTGCTTTGTAAATTAGATCTATTAAGTACTTCGTAACAGCAAAATTTGATGTGGTTCTTTTCTTCGGAGCGGTCTGAGGTGGCTCTGTTCATCAAGCCAGCCTTTCAGAATCACCCAGGAGGTCATATTTGATCCCAAGTTAATTCCTAATGAGATTTCCTACTTCCCCAAGGCTTTCTCATGATGTAAACAAAAAGGCAGACCTTTTAATCCAGGCGTTCCTCACCTTTGAAGAAGTTTCTACAATACCAAGTATTGCCAATATCTAACAAGGCAGAACTGAAGAGTTCTGGTCCTTGGGAACCATGAGCCTGGATGTGAGGGGGATGGCTCATTCCTGAAGTGGGCAATGCTCACTGCTGCATGTAGTTTATCAAAGGCTGGGATGATCCAAATGAGTTTTGGCTTTGTGCAACGTGTGGAGGGTGGTGATTGCAGACCCAAGCAACAGTGTGAAACTGTAAGCTTGCATTCAGCGTGTCCTCGTCATAAATGAGCCAGCAGTCCTCTGATGTGAGTGCTTCTGGTGGTGCCAGTGGTGTTTGCTGGTATTACCAGTTCATCCAGAGCTGCTTAAAGCTGCCTTCAGCTGCAGATCTCATGTGGCTCAGCACGCACACCACCCTAACCCCTGTGAAACACAACTACTGCGGGACAGAGCTTGAGGAAGTGTCTAGCAATGCCCAACAGATTGATGAATTGGGCAGCAGAGATGCTGGACGGCTGGAGATTCAGAATCTCTCCAAACAGGCAAGTGGAAAGAGGAACCAGGCCAAGCTTAAATTGGAGACAAGGAGCAATTCCTTCCCCAAAGGATGCTCAGGCATTGGAACAGGCTGCCCAGGGCAGTGCTGGAGTCACCAGCCCCTGCAAGTGTTCTCACACTGTGTAGATGTGGCCCTCAGTGCCATGGCTTAGCGGTGGCCTTGGCAGTGCTGGGGAATGGTTGGACTGGATGAGCTTAAAGGGCTTGATTCTGTGATCCTCTCACACAGGGTGGGGAGCCCACACACATAACCCATCCCCCCACACCCCCTCCAAACCCCCCACCCCCTCCACCCACACCCCCCCCCCCCCCCCGAGCTGATAAACAGAGCCCTCCTCTTTCAATCACAGCATTTCAGAAGGTGCTTTTATTCCTCTGCCTGCATCCCTCTTGTTTATTCCTGCCGTGCATTGATACAAAGGTCATACATTTGCAAGAGCCTGCCAAAGATAATACACATCCTGTTAAGAGTTACAAGATCATCAGAAGTAAAACTGAAGAGATAATAAACTGGCAGGAAAGCTGAAGAGTGAGAAACCAAAGCGGAACAGAGAAGAAGTGACAATGTTATCTTTGTTTAACGCTAGTCACCATTAGTTATTTAAGATACTCATCTGGTAGCTCCCAGCCCTGTCAGATGAAGAGATCCAAGGGGTGGTGGTTCTTCTTCATTGCCAAATAAGTTGCTCTGGTCTAAAGGGAGAGGAAGCTTCCATGAATGATGGATGCATTTCACCGCAGCTCACTTTGGAGGCTGGAAGCAGGCAGTTTACCACCACATGGGGCCATATGGTAGGACATGGGCTTGTTTCTGGGTATGAGTGTTTCTGTGGTGGGTGGTCTACAGAGGCTGTAATGTGAGGACAGTGAGGATAAGGAGAACATTAAGGATAAGGAGGACATTGAGGATAAGGAGGACATTGAGGATAAGGAGGACATTAAGGATGACAGCAGCACCAGCCCATTTCCACACCTGGAAACCAGATGCTTCACAGACAGCCCAGGATACCTGACCTTTGGAAAGAGGGTGTCAAATGGGAAAAGACAGCTCCAAATCAGCTGCTGTAGTTGTCCAAGGAGTATGAGCACAGGTCCATCACAGGGCAAACTGGGTGTGCAACCGAGATGAGCATCCAACTCGACCATGGGCCTCTCCAAATACCTGGACCATGCAGCACCTCTGTCCCCATTTATGCCATATCTTTTTTTCTTCACTCCCAAAGACAGATCTCCAATTCAAGAGGAAAGACCCGGGATCCATCTGTCCTGCTGCATGAAGGACCATGTGTGCACCCACATGTGTGTGTGTTTGGGGAAGCACCTTCTCCCTCTGTTTTCTGCTCCTGTCATTTAGCCAGGATCCAGGAGGTTAACAAGAGCATCAATTTAACATAGTGGCTCAAAACGGTCAAGACAGCCTTTCCCTGAGGGCTATGCAGGCAGAAAGGAGACACCTGGCAGGGAGAAGTGATGAAGAGGGAAGGAAGGAAAGGAAACATGACTGCCCAGCTTCCATTGATTCATGTCTAGGGCAGAGGAGAGGGCATAAAGGGTGACAGGAGGGACAGAGAGCACAGGGTGCTTCTCAAGGGGAATGGTTTCAAACTGAAACGGGAAGTTCAGGTTGGAGATAAGGCAGAAGTTCTTCCCTGTGAGGGTGCTGAGGTGCTGGCACAGGGTGCGCAGAGAAGCAATAAGTGCTCCATCACTTACAGTGTTCAAGGCCAGGTTGGACAGAGCCTTGGTTTAGTGTGAGGTGCCCCTGCCCATGGCAGGGGGTTGGAACTGGATGATCTTAAGGTCCTTTCCAACCCTACCTGTTCTCTGATTCTATGTGATTCTGTATGACTTCCCCTCATGCAGTCTGGGGCACACTGGGCAGGCCTTGGAGCATCACTTCCCTCCCCAGTGCCCCCCCAGCAAACCATAGGCCTGCAAACTGCTGAGGCGTGGGATTAAATAAGTTAATGATGTGAGGAAGGTGCAGAGGAATTGTTGTCTTGCTGGTAAAATACAGCAAACCACAGAAAGTGAGGATTGATGGCAGGGGTCAAAGGCTCACACTCCCTTCTGGAACCAGGCTGAGATCTCCACGGGGTGCCCCATCCCGGAGTGGCTGCACATTCAGTGCCAGCATGAAGGAGCAGGGCAGAAATGATCACAACCAAGTAATTAGCAGCACAGCAGCCGGGAGGGCTGCACAGACACAGAATGGTGCAAAAGTGCGACACAGCAGATTTCAGCATTGTCAGGGGTTTTCTGCTGGAGCCAAGAAGAGCAGGGGAAGATCTGAGGCATCAGATGGGGGAACATCTCATACAGCCTCATTGTCAGTGGCTGATCTGGGCTCTGTGTCACTCCTTTTGCACACTACACCTGCTGCATAACCTGCTGTATGAGGCTCTTTTGGCGTAAACCACTTTCAGCAGAAGCTTGCCTACCCTCTTCTTTAAAACCTCTGATCACGGAGGCTAAACCCATCCTGGTCCCCCCAGCATCCTGCGCCAGCATTGCTCTGAGCCAGCAGACCTGTGCAGATCCCTGTGCGCCCCGAGCCACCAAATAACAGAGCTGCCAACTGGCACGTCTTTCCAGGGTGGGAAAAGGGATGTGAGAGCTGAACCGTCCCTCCTATGGGGAGGATTTGATTGATGCTAGGAGGGACCCGGGTGCGATGCAGCGCGAGGCAGCCGTCCCTGCGCGCTTGGCTGATGGGGTTAACGGGGTCTGCCCGCTCCGAGCCGTGGCCGCCCAGCACCCCCAGCCCATTTCACACATGCCATCAAACATCTGCTGGGCTGCAATGACTCCCCATCACTGCCGACCAGGGCCGTATTGGAGGCGGTGACCTCCGGCTGGGAAGCACCGGAGCCCATCGCCAATCTGCCGGGCCAGCTGTCAGCAACGATAGCGAGCCACGGCGGGCCAGAGCCACACGCAGGGCTCAGACCAGCGTGCTGGGAGCAACGTGGGCTCCTGTGGCTGCAAACACCATCAATGTGAGCCGGTGCTGCTGGGGGGGGGGGGGGGGGTGTTTGGAAAAGGCATTTGAGACCTTGATGCTCTTTCTTGGCAAAGCCCCAACCTATAGACAGTGGAAAGAACCAGGCATAAAACTGTGATGTCCCCTGCTTTTATTTTATGTGTTTATTTTATTTGGTGTGTTTCTTTTCAAGGGGATTACCAATAAATTTAATTTCAATACCGTTAATCCCCATATATATTTACTGAGGGCAATTAGCTGGCATTTATATTAAATATACACAATAGACAGTTGAATATACAGTTTATATAGCGTAATTAGATCGATATACACATATAAATAGAAGCATAAGTCTGTCTGCAGTGTGTGTTGGTGAGGAAGGACCAGGGTAATGTGCCGTGACAATATTTATCTTGTCCCATATTTATGCCCTGGTAGCTGGAGAAGTGCAGCCAGGCTCTGCAGGAGCAGCCACAAGCAGAGCGGGTGCTGCGAAGGGGACAGGCAGATGGGTGCAGTGCCAGGGGGATTCTGGGGGGGACAAAGGGGTTTGGGGACCTGAGGGGCAGCAGCAAAGGAAGATGGAGCAGAGGACCCAGCCCCAAGGGAAGGAGCTGCTTACCCAGGGCAGAGGCTCAGGAGCAGGGGTGGTTTGGGAGCATTTCCCCACATTGCTTGCAGTGCTCCTGTGCTTTTTGCTGTGGTGGATGTGGTCTAAGTCGTGGGTGTGAGCAGTGGAGCCAGCACAACGTGGAGGAAACCTCCTGCTGCAAGGCTGGTGCCTGGGCATCGCTTTACTGCAGCATCAGCCCCATGCAGCGAGCAGGGGAAGCCTCTTCCCTTTGGCACTTGGACAGAGCTGCCCAAGCCGAAGCCTGGATCCAGGTGTGGGAGCAGATGTTTCCCTTTTCCAGGGAAAGCTGAGCTAGGAAACATGAAAGCTGCCAATCTTCTTTGGCTTTTTCTTCAGTATTTTATCCTGGGGTGAAACTCCTCCTCGTTCCAGCTGGAGTCACGCTGGTTGGGAAACAGTGGTGGGAACCGGCTGGATGGTTTCCCATTCCAGCCTGGCATCTGCGCTCTGCTTGGAGGGTCCATCAGCCTTCCCAGAGCAGAGAGGGTGAGGGAGACCTGGCATGCCATGGTCCTGCAGCACTCGGCTCCTCTGGAAGCACAGGACAGCAGCTGAGAGGGGCAGTGGGGTTATAGGGCTGGGGAGGGTTTCCTTTATTTCCCACCCCATGTGAGCTGGAGTCAGCCACCATCTCTAGACCTCATTCCACCGGGAAGAGAAAGGGCTTTGCAGATGGTTGAAGACACAGATTTTTATACCCAGAAAAGTCTGAGCCCTGTGGAACATCCCACAGGCTTGCCCTAGCATTAGGGTACAAGTGTTTGACCGCTGTGCCTCTTCCAAACAGGCCATCGGTTATCTGGATATAGGAAAGCCTTGCACTTTGCTAACTTCAGAAGCATACAAGAGCTGCTAAACATGCACAGTAGTACTTTATCGCTAACACTAAGAGCAACTAACACTGCCATTTCCCTGCTCAGCCCATCCAGCAGTCGTTCCCTCTCCTGCTATAGCTGCATATCTGAGCAGTGAGAGCTGCTTATGCACGTGCCTTCAACTCCATCATCCCAAACCCCTGCAAGAGCCTCCCTCTTTCTGCATCCAAAAGCTGTGGATGACCTTCCCAGAGCTCAGTACTTGTCTGAATCAGTCTCACGTCTAAACCCTTGTCTGCTCTAATAAGAAGTCAATTTACTTCTTTCTATGCCTTCCACCCGTTCCTATTTGGCTGCCACCAGACTTCTTTAATCACACACAGCTTTCACCCTGGATTGCACAGGCACTGTTAAAATCAAGCCTGCAGCTAACTGTGATGTGAAGCTGTGCTGCCTTTGGAAGGCTCTCAAAGTCCTCAACATCCCTTCATACCTATGGGCTTCTCCAGCCTTGGCCCCAAACTAAAGGATCAGCTCAACTCCGGGAGCATGTTGCCTCTTGCCTCCCTCATCTTTGTCCTGCTCCTCCAAGGCAAAGCAAGCCAGACAATGGCATAATTAAACCTTCTCCTCACTTCAAGTACTGTAGTTCAGAGCATTTGATTCCCAGCCACTATTTACGGCTACTGATTTCTGCACTACTTATTACAGCAGCAAGTGACCTGTAACCAGAGGTTTATCAATCTCTTTCAGGGAATTAGTAACACAGGAAGCTGGAGAAGGAAATAAATGGTGTGCTTGAGGAAAGTTTGCTCGCCACTCAACGGGGGCTACCACAGCCAGCAGAAGAGGCAATGAAGACCTGCATGTCATCGTGCCCAGCCTGGAGGAGCCAGCCTTAGATGCTGCTCCCAGTGCCTGGCCAGGATTTGGGCAGTGGAGGAGACAGTAGCTGTCCCAGACTCTTGTCCCATCAGGAGCAGCTGTCAGCTCCTGCCTTACAAAGGTCTCCCTGTCTTGGGTGAACCCACCCCCTGATGAAAAGCCCCATGCAAATGCTCCATCCCTGGCAGTGTTCAAGGCCGGGTTGGACAGAGCCTCGTGTGACATGGTCTAGGGTCTAGGTCTAGGTCTACGGTCTAGGGCGTCCCTGCCCATGGCAAGAGTTTGGAACTGGATGGGTCCTTTCCAACCCAAACCGTCTCTGATTCTACGCACAGGATTCTAGCCCCGGGATGGAAGGGTTGGATGCGCGGAGCAAGCACCAGCATCTGTGTGACCATTGGTGGGGAAAGGATGCGATAAATCCCTTTCAGGCAGATCCTGTGTGTTATTCCCTGGAGGCCAAAGCAGCCCTGTTCCCAGCGGCCTGCCGAGGCAAGGGCTGGTTGATATGCTCAGAACCAGGGCCAGAGGGATAATTATCTTCTTGGCCTCCTTCCTATTCAAACCTTGCCTGCAATTAACTCCTACCGGAGGAGCCAGGCAGACCGTGGCCCTCATTCAGAGTCCCTTGGATCGAGCTGCAGGGCAGGACTGGGTGCAGGGGTGGTTTGGGATCAGGCTGCTGCTGAGTGAATGCCTGCTGTTAGTTACATTGATCTCACACTATTTGTTGTTAAACTGCCGTAAGCAAACCTGGTAATCTGAAGGTGATTAAATGAACTGGTCCTGCCAGAATAACCCAGGGCTTTTATTGGCAGGAGGGAGCAGTGGGTTATCTGCAGGTATGTTTAAGCATGCCCCTTCTCATTAGAGCTGGGGACAAAGAGATTTCAAGGGTACAGAGGGTGGCTGGAAATGGAGAGTTAAACATGAGAATTAAACCCATGCCCTGGAAGCTGGGGCAGGGCCTTACCCCCAAATAATCGGTTTGCTGCTCCCAGCTGACCTCTTTCCCATGCAAAGAGCTTTTCAGTGGAAGGCTAATTCATTCTCACAGCTAAAAATGATCATTGCGATGAGAAAGTGTTCTGGGCGTGAATGCTTTTTGCAGCAAATAGCAGCATTAACAGGTTCATTTTCTCCCAGCAATGCTATCAAAATCTCTTTGAGCTGCTTCCAGAGCATACCACAGATGCACTAAACCAAGCCTGCAAAATGGGTGGGAGATGTGATTGCAGTCAGACCTCCTGCCTCAGCCTCAGAACCCCACTCAACCCCATGCTGAGCAGCATCCATGCCTGTTGGATGCAGGAGCCCGCATTCCCTCCTGAGATGCCCCAGGAGCATGTCCTAGAGGTGGCTCTGCTTCTGAGGAAACGTGCAGAGCATCCCTGCTCTTCTGCAGATGGACATGCAGATCTGCTTGGGAATGGAGCAGTTTCCCCGTGCCTTAGAGCTTCATCCTCCTGCCCCAGATGGCTTCAGTTCCTGGATTTCTGGGCGTTGGGGCTTCTCTGTGTTCAGTTGCCACTGCTGCTAATTCGTGTGACTTGTCCCACGTGCCCCAGCACACCAGCCTCTGGCTGCTGTGTCTAAACTGCACATCCCACCTCTGTATCTCAAGCCGCAGGTGGAGGCCGGGTGTAAGCCTTTATCTCCTGCAGTTTTCCAGAAACTGAAGGAATAAGTAGATAAAGCCCTGAAATCATCGGGTGGATCATTGCCAAAACTGGGGAAGACTCATGAGCTGTTGATCCTCTGCTTTATCCATTAAGCAAAGCACGGATCACTGCTGCAGTTACAGGAGCACAGGCTCGCGAGTGTAGTGCTCCAGCTCAGTTGCAGTTTAGGAACCATTTTATAGGCTGTTACAAACTTGATCGGGGGCAAATTCCAGTTGCTTGTTATACTTCTTGTTCAAATGGGTGTTTTTCCAGGGGCTCAGACACTCAAGCCCCAGCTCTTGAGGGTGATAGAATCCTAGAATCCCAGGCTGGTTTGGGTTGGAAGGCGCCTTAAAGCTCATCCAGCTCCAGCCCTTGCCACGGGCAGGGACCCCTTCCACTAGAGCAGCTTGCTCCAAGCCCCTGTGTCCAACCTGGCCTTGAACACTGCCAGGGATGGGGCAGCCACAGCTTCTCGGGGCACCATGTGCCAGCGCCTCAGCTCCCTCACAGGGAAGAACTTGTGCCTTAGATCAAGTCTGAATCTACCCCATTTAGTTTAAACCCATTACCCCCTGCAATGGCACAGTATGTTATAGTACAGCATGGCATATTGGAGGTTTCTTCTGGCATGGAGATGCAGATCTGAGTCAGGTTTTGAAGCAAGAGGGAGGACAGGGCTGAGCAGCGTTTCTCTCAAAGCTGTGGATTTGGGAAGCCCAGGGATGTGCTGAACGCAGCAGCTGCCTCCAAGCAGACACTCTCCAAAGGTCATCAGCACTGTTCCCTTTGCAAAAAAGCCCCCACACCTTCCCCATGACAACCTCTTACATGCTCCAAAGGAAAACGGTATTGCTCTTTTCTTCTATTTACATTGAGACCGACTTGCCAAAGCTGCTGCTTCTGCCTCCTGAATCCAAACAGTGACTTTTCGGGGTGATGTGAGTCACTCCCTCCCTGGGCTGAACTGGTCCTTTTTATTGACCCTGGGGTGCTCTGCCAGCGTGTGCAGGGGGGATCTGACTTGAGTTTCCTTGACCAGCAAGGGGGGAAATGGAAACACTGGGACCAGACAACCCTCCTCATGCTCCAGTTTCATATCACAGTGAAGCAAACCTGGAGTAACATGGTGAGGAAGCAAGAGATGCAGTTTATATCTATGGGAAAAAAGAGCGAATGAAGGTAGAGATCCTGTCTTTAGAAAGGGATAGCACTCATGGAGCCCTGGAAAAGACTGTGTTTTGCCATGGCTGTGCTCTAAGTGGGGAGAGCCGAAACTCCCAGGGAAATCAGGATAACTTAAAATAATGACAAAAGGGCAGAATCCGAGCCAGAATTATGGCACAAAGACTTTGAAGGGGGGTGATAAGGATGTCACTGTCTTCAGCAGCATCCACCTGGCACGAAAAGCAGCTCTGAGGCAACGAATAGGAGCTTGAGCAGCAGACCGGTGCTGCTGTGTGGGACAGCCAGTGCCCAAACTACCGAGCTAAATTCATGGATATAAAATCAGAAGATCTTGGGTAACCTCTTTGACTATTAAAGCAAAATAATGACAGTAATGAGCAGTGCAGGTTCACGCATCTTGGAAGATAACAAAAAATAAGCCAGGCCAAGTTCTCTTTGCTTGCCAGCAGAGAAGAGCCTGACCCAGACTGGCAGAGCTCAGCTTGCTTTGCAGCGTTGGTTTTCTTGGGGGAAGCTTAGTTCTGGCTGTCAGACCCTGAACCTGGAGGTTGCAAAGCACAGGAAGAGCTGCCCGTCACTTGGGGTGGAAGGAGGGGAGGGTGCTGGGGCTGCTTCCCGATGGGGAGCATCACACTTTGCTCTGCCCCGTATCGTGCAGCTGTATTTTTCTGCTCATCTGCCCATCAGGCTCCAGTGAGCTGCTGGGTTCTGAACACACGATCTGGCAATTTATTCAGGTGACGAAAGAAAAGGGAAGGGAGAAAACCCTGCTCAAAGCTGTGCCCTTGGGAATCCAGCCCGAGCTAGAGAGAAAGAGCAGATAGATGCAGTGGAGGACAGTGTTTGTGCGTCCCTCCTGCAGACACAATGCCTTTGCGTTAATTATATTCAGAAGTAATTTCTGCCAAGCCTTATAGTTTAGTAGTATAAAAATTTCCTGTTGTTACTTCTTGCCTTTTCTTTCTTGCACTGCAGTGAGTGGCAAGGTCAATGGAGCAGGCTAAAATGCGGTGACCCCATTGAAGAGTGAACAAAAATTCATGAATTTTTGCAAACTTAAATGATTACGTGGTAATTGCTTTAATAATATAAAATTATTTTCTGCTACAAACTATGATTTACGATAGCAGCTGAGCGTGTAAATCGTGTGCCTTGTTTTCTGTAAATTCTGTGATTTAGTAACTCATATAACAGCTTCCATAGGCAGCGATCATCAGCTCATTGATTCGGGCACAAAGGTTGGGCAAACCTATAGATTTATGTATCAAAACTCTTAGTCACTTCTTGACTCCTCAGCAGCAAAATGAACAGGAGCAATAGCTGCTTCTCCCCGTCATGAACCTGTTCATTAGTTATATTTTAAGGGTCGTGGGTTATCGGTGGGATGTGTAATGGTCCTCATGCTGGGAGCAGAGCGGGGATCTGATACTAGGATGAGATGGAGAAAGACTGAGCAGTGCCCCATCTCAAACCTGAGGGCCAGGGAAGGGAAGAAGAAGAAAAAGGGATGTTTTTCCCCCATTCTGGGGGGAATCAGTCCCATTTTCTAGATGTTCCATCTCACAAGACCTTCCAGGGCAAGGGGACCTCACCACCTCACATCCCGCTTTGGGGCACCGTTTCAACTCATCTGAACTATTGGTCTCTTTGGCAGCAGAGACAGATAAATAAGCTGTGGGCACCCCCCCCTCTGCAGGATGTTAATGAAGCATTTAATCATTTGGTGTTTCTTTTGCATTGGCTTCTTTTTATTTCAGTTTGCAGGAATCAGAGAAACACTCAAGCATGGAGGAAGGCGGCTATGGAGCGTCTATATCTGGTATTTGCCCCCATGATGAGGAATTAATTGCCTTTTGATTAATGAGCCCTTCAGAGATGTGCCTGAGCTGGGACTGAGGGGAAGGAGGAGAGGGGAAGGAGGAGGTAATCGGCTTCTGTGCTCTACCTGTGGTTGTTTCCTGGGAGGCCAAGAGGAGGTTAAAGAGCCCTGAAGCCGCTGGTGCCGTGGGGTGATGGTGGGAAGGCAGAGGGGGAAATGACAGTCTTGGTGTGTGTCAGAGGGGAGAGAGAGAGAGAAATGGAAGCAGCATTTTAATTTGACGAGTGCTTTCACACCCCTTGAATGGAGAAGGGGAGAATTATTTAATTAAAAAATATATTTACTTTTAATGCAACCATCAATATCTCCATCGGCGCTGATTGTTAAGAGGGTTTGTGTGTTTGCATGTTTAAACACTTCTATGTTGTGCCTCTCCCTCTCCAGCAGCAGCTGCTCGTGCATGCTCACCCGCATCCACGTGCATGCTCACCCACATCCCCGTGCACACTCATCCAGCCCCTCTGTGCCTCCCCACGTTTGGGCCTTGGGTAGTTTTCTGGTGGTTCCCCAAAAGGGGAATCTTCGTAGTCTCCCATTTCCCAGATCTCTGACAGCTCCGGATTTCAGGCCCCCTCTGCATTCGCTTTCCTCTGTGATCAGTGCATTTTGCTGTGCAAGACCTTGCTGGGTTTCTTTTGGAGGCCTCAGCCAACACCAAGGTCCCCAGTGCACCCCAAACTGCAGCTCGTGGGGTGACTGGGCTGTCTGCAGCAGAAGGGGGCTATGGGGCTGCCTGGGTGCCCTGCCAAGGGGAGGTTCTTGCAGAGGCCAAATGAGCAGGTAGGAATGAGGATGCTGGAGCCAGGAGCTGCCCCTATTGCTGTTTGCTAGAGAATTTAGTCAACAGAAAATGGCAGGATTGAGGGATTTTGACAACACCACACCTAGAGTTGTACAGTAAAGCTCCAGCAGCCCTTCTGATTTATATTCCTTCCCAGGGTCAAAACGCTTCCCATTTACCCATTTGCCTTTCTCTTGTTCCTGCGCTACACGGATGGATTTAAAGGATTTCTCCACAACAGCCTGTTGAAATCTCCTTGCGGGGTGCTGCTGAATGGCAGCCCAGATTGATGCTGTGCTGCTGTCTGGGTCCTCCCCATGTTGCACTGCAGCTGATGGCACGAGGACGTGGCTTTGTGTGAAATATGGCCTGGAGGAAGGTGCGGTTGGGAGACAAAAAGTTTGGCTTCTGAGTGAAACAAATGGCCTTTGTCAGTTTGACCTTGAAGCTCAGCCACCACACCACTAGAAATGGCAGTGCTTGCTCCCTTATCATCTTTCTTCCTCTCTCCAAAGAAGCTTCTGTCTCCCAAGACTGGCAGCATCATTCCTTATTTCCAAGGCTGCATTGGTTTAGTTGGTCTTATTTTGTTATTTGTTGGGTTTATGTATTATTTGCAAGGCCACCAGGAGCAGGCCTTTCCACAGGGACGAATAGGTTGGTCTGACCATTTTCAGCCCCGTTTTTCCTTTTCCATGGCTGTCGCAGCCTGGGATGAGGCTCTGGGTGCAAGGCCGAGCTATGGCATGGGGTGCACAGGCGATGCCAGCAGGCTCCGAGCTCCCACCAGAGCCAAAGGCAAAGCAGCAGCTCTGCTTCTCTTTAGTGATGCAGCTCACAACTTCGTTTCCACTCTCATATTTCAAGTGGAAAATTTGGTGAAAACAAAAAATTAGCAGGGCATTCTTAGTAGAGTAGCAACAAGCCGTCCAATCTGTTAGCAACAGCCTTTTCTGTGCATGCAGTTAGTGCTCAGCGTGTGTTTACAGAAGAGCTGGTAAAAGATAGAGCCATCAGGGAGATCTGAGAGACCCTGAATCTTCCTTCTGCTGGCAGGTTTGTGGTCACAGCCCATTGGAGTGGCTCCATCACTCTGTGTCTCCCTGAAGGAGAAGCCTGCTCTGGAGCCTGCATCCTCCAGTGAGATGTGAATGCAGGTTGCTGATTTTTCTGAGGATGGTGTTGAAATGCTATTAATCCTTGGCTCCACATGAAGGATCAGGGAGGCAGTGTCAGGCGTGGAACGGGAATCATGCTCTGCAGAAAGAAGAAAGGGAATTGGAAACTTCCTGGTGGAAATGGCCATGTATTTAACCCAAACCCAATGGCAGCCAAAGTTGTCTCCGCTGGACCCAAACCACTGAACAGAAACGAGGACAGAAAGCCCCAGAGGGTTTCTGTGTTTCACTCCCCTGTCTGGAGAAGGCTCTTTCTGAGCTATTTCTAGACAAGGCTGCAGTCACCCCTACGCCTTTATTGCCACGGTCTGTTCCACTTCTCCTCAAATACAGCCCTGCATCTTTCTCCATGAAGCTGCTTCCCAGCCCGTTGGAGCCCACCTGGTGTTTGTGTGAGCTGTGTGCTGGTTCTCTCGGAATGTCGTCAGTTTTATAGGGTATTTCAGGCCCCTTGTCCAGTTTCCCATCACTCCCAGGGTCTCAAGTCTGGTCTGAATTTGGTTTTGTGTCCCCCAAAGTGTCCATAGCCTTTCCTGGGATGAGCCCTCTGCAGATGTCATAAGCATCTCCCCTCTTCCATCATCCGGGAGGGTAATTGAAATATCGAATCCTACCACGTCAAGAGAGACCCCCTTGGACGCATCCCTCTTTTCTGACAGGGGCCCATTGGTAATCCCTCTCTAGGTAGAGCCAAATTGCAGTACGGGGCCATTTCCCAGCGCGCTGATGAGAATGTCATGGGGGACAGCTTGAAAGCCTTCCTGCAGGAAAGACAGATGACATCTCCTGCATCTTCCCCCATCACCCGCCCTGTCACTGGAGGGAATTACATTGGTTTGACCCAATCTGGTCTTCCCAGATTCATGTTGGCTGTTATTCCTTTGCCTGTGCTCTCGCAGGTGCTTGCACGGGCTTTGTTTGCTCTCAGCGTGCTTCTGGAAATTGGAAGTAACTCATTCTCCTCCCTCCCCATTGAAAAGGCGGGTGTTGCATCTGCCCTTTTCTACATTTGTGCCTTGTCATCTCCTCAGATATCGCTGGGTTGGCTCCAAAATCACTGAGAAATAGCTAAGTACGCTCAAAACTCTTCTGTCCCTTCCTGGCTGGTATCTTACTCCTCAGTGTTAATTGTGTCAGGCACCAACTCACAGCTGATCTGTTTAGTAAAGACTAAACTGAAAGAAGCTTTAGCCTTTCTGGCACCCTCTGTTGATGGTTTTCCCTCTTCTGTCATTCTGACATTTTCAAATGGGTTTATTTTACCATTTTTTGGAAACACAAAGTGACTTTTTCTGCTGTTTTAAAATGTAAATAGTGTCTTCTACAAAAAACATAGAAGCATTTTAATAGTGAGGCTGCAGAGGTCGAAAAATAATGCGTACAAATAGCTGGAGCAAAATGCTTCTTGTTACTTGAGATCAATTCTGTTTTGGGATAACTATTAATGGTTGGGATGGAAATTGGGGGGTTTGTCCCCATTTAAGAAAGGGAAAGGTTTCAACCCCCAGATTCCCCCCTAATTTTGTTCCTCAGTAACCAGGCACACCACACTCCCCCTCCTATATGCGTTGGCTCAACCACGGCACTCAAAACCACTGCAGCTATTTCCCTGTTAGATGAGCCTGGGCCAGAAAACTCTGGAATCTCACGCAACTCCATCTGTATCAATAGCAATCGGGGCCGCCAGCATGAATCCACAACAGGGAAAATTGGATGGTTATTGAGCAGAAGTGTGTCTTGTCCCACGCACCGCATCTGAAGGCTGGTTTTAAATGCAAATAGGATGGGGAAGACTATGGAGATTCGATAGCAAGTGTTCTTTAAGTTTCTTTCCATACAGCACAGATCATTAGGTAGAGCTGTAGCTGCCCAGAGACCTCTGGTGTGAAACAAAGATGAAATCAGACCTTTCTGCTTTGCTCAAGTCGAAGTCAGCGCCGTGGTGCGCGATGCTGTGCAAACCCACTCCCCTGTTTCAGCTCTGTCTTAGGAAAGGGTCATATTTCTTATCTCCTGATGCCATGAGATCACCAGGAGCCCACCACTGTGCTTAAACCCTTCTCCTGACTTCCAGTGTGAATTGATTTGTGGCCCAGCTCCTCTTATGCAAACATTGTCCTTTAACTTAAGTAGCTCTTCTCGCCTTGTGCCAGGGTGATGGATTGAACAGGAGCGTGTTTGCCATTTCAGCTGTCTCCCACAACAGCTGCTGCTTCCAGTGAGGGAAGGATGGTGGATATCTGCATAAACAGCTTTCTTTAAGAAGTGATTGTTTCCAAAAAGCAACGATCAACCTTCTAAAAACCAACATTTAAGTGTTTCAGTGGGCTGGAGATTTCAGTGGGGTTCAGTGCAAAGCAAATGGTGACTTTTCCTCCAGAAGTCAGATTCCTTTTTCTTCCCCTTTAGTTTTTGCTGACAAACCATCTGAGACAGAGAATGTTTCATAGGAGAAATCTCCAGGCTGTGCAGCCTAGCTGGGATCTAAAACTCAGCTTTGGGGTCCCGGGGTCAATTCCTGCATCTACCACCAGTTGTCGATAGATGACTTTGAGCAAGTCCTTTGCCCCCTGCCTACATATCCCCATCTGTAAAGCAGTTCAGGGAATTCAAGCAGTTCAGGGAAAGGGGTTAAAATAGACTGTGGGCTTGTTTGAGCAACCGTCAGAAAGCCAAAGGTTGGAATAACACCCACAGGAAGTCCTGTGCAGAGGGTGGGGATGAAGATGAAGCGGAACAAGCCCCAGCGCTGTTCACAGCAGGGGATGGGAAGGTGCAGGGACCGTGAGATGGGCAACCTGGATGTGCTGTCCCATAACTGGACACCGTTTATCTGGACTCAGATTTGAGTGCAGTGGTTGCTGTTGGGTCAGGTGAATGTGGAGCACTGTGTGACAGACACAGCCACTGATGTTCACGACTCTTTGGCTGCTGCTCTTCCCCCCCCCCCCCCAGCTCTGCTTTGTGCACTGAGAGGGCTCAGCACCATTCCAGAGGTGACACACACCTGCTGCTGCATCGTGCTGATGTGCCAGAGACGGGGAAGAGCAGGGTAAGGACATGCTTCTCCTCTATAACTGCAGCATAGCCATTTCCCAAGAGCACAGAGAGAGCAAAGTCTGTTGTGGAGGGTACTTACATCACTAATTAAAGCTCTTACCCTCTGCATGACACGAGTACGGCCTCTTCTGAACCTGCTCAGAGGCTGGGGAGAGTGGAAGAGATGGATCATTGTCTTGGTTCTCTGTCTTGTGCCCTTCCACGCTGCCCAGGATTCTCTCCTTTATCCTTAGGCACGTCTCCCCCAGCTCCCATGGTTTCAAATGAAGATAATATTGATCGGAAGGGTTTGGAGGAACTGCAGGTCATTTGCATTCTCCCGTCCCTCTTCATTTCTTCGCCCAAGCCTGAAGTTTGGCGGCTGGAGCACAGGAGGCCTGGTTGCTATAGCTACCAGCACTGCCTTCCTCCCGGCGAGGAGGAGGAGACCAAAGCCATTTTGCACCAACTTCTGCCTTTGAAAGTCAGCCAGAGGCTCAGTGGCACCCTTGGGTCACGCTTCTCCTCAGTCCTCCCCTCTGGCAGCAGCTTGGTGCCAGGGAGGACGAACCACCACCCGCTCCCTATGGACAAGGAGGACTTGGCTGCAAAGAGGCAATGGGCAGCATCTCCAGTCCATCTCACACCAAGCACCTAATGCAGAGGCCACTTCTGTCCTCCTGGAGGACAGGTTTACCACGCTGGAGAAGGGCACAGGGGTAGTTCATAGCTACACAGAGCCCTTCAGGACCTTCCTGGGGCTGGCAGGTGCAGCCTGGCTCTCTGGGGTGGCCAGGGGTTGTGCAGCATCTCAGATGGCTTTAAATACCTACACAGTCTTGGGTGACATGGTTTAGTGTGGGGTGTCCCTGCCCATGGCAGGGGGGTTGGAACTGGATGGTCTTAAAGTCCTTTCCAACCCAAACCATTCTATGATATGTGGGGGCTGATCCCTCTTTCTGGCTTTTCCTACTTCATCCCCCAAATCAGCACAAAGGACTGAGCACTGCACTAACCCCCCGCACCCCAGACCCTGTGCTTTCATCTCCCTTTACCCTGCGGACGGTACGGGGCCCGTGCAGAGGAACGGACTGAGTAGGTCTTGTATAACACGGACTCCCTTTGTTTCCAGTTTAGTCTGGATTGTCTGTAATTACGTCTAGGGATGCATGCCACGATAATTGTTGATTATTTGCAGCTCCTGGGGGACTGCTTCCTTGTGAAAGGAAGGCAAAGAGCCTGCACGTAGCACAGGCGAGAAATTCCGATCAGCAGCGTATTGCTGGAACAGGCTCAAGAACGGAGTCAATCCGTGAATAAATGAAATAAATAAGAGGTGTGTGGGAGCAGGCGAGATGGCCTTGCTGTGTCAAGAGAACTGTACCTTGTCCTCCTGCTCTGCAAACTCTGCTGAGCAGATTTATTAGTTTTAATTAACAGGAGTTGGGGAGGGGGGGCAGGGAAAGGAGCTGGGAATACCTCCAAATTCCGACTCACAAAATCACTGCTTCTTCCTCAAGATTGAGAGGGAAAGAGGGTGAATGACCAGAATAATAATCAGAAAGGAGATGTGCATGCCAAGAAAGCCATTTCTCCGCTCAGCCTTTGAGCTGCTTCCTAGGATGAGGAGGAACTTGTTCAGAACTGAATGGGAAGTCCTGGTAGGGTGAGAGTTTGGGGCTGGAGCCTGTATAGAGTTTGGAGTGGGGCAGGCAGAAAGCTAGAGCTGGGTTTAAGCTTATATCTGTTTGTAAAGTACTGCTTTTCACAGGAAGTGTGATTTATCTCATTGTAAGTCCTCCTCCTCAAAAAGGAAGATTTGGGGTCAGTCAGTTCCTGATGTGCCCCCTGTGGGCAGGGTAGAAATCAGTGTTGCTGGCAGCTCCCCTGCCCCTTGCCACCGCATCCCCTAGACATCATGGCCAGCCCCTATCACAGGGTCGTGTCCCCATAGTGCTCTGGGCACTGGGGATGTGGGTTTTGTGCCAAAGCAATATCAATTGCTACCCATGGGGTGTACCCATGGGTACTGGTAGGAAGGTAATTAATGGGGGGGTTGCTTAGTCCCAGTAGCAGAAGAGTTGAAAAATAACAAAACCCTCAACTTTCAGCCCCTAAAACATGGGCAATTCAAACCATCCGAAAGCAAACAGCACTTCCTCTTATTTATTAGGGTTTTTTTCCTGTTGGCATCAAGTCAGTGTTTCCTGCCAAGGATTTCATGAGGGTGAAATCCATTTTCTCCCCGTCAAAACGGTCTGTGAGGGAGCCCTGGTCCGTAAGTGCCTCCCTCCCTCGTGCGCTGTGTGGCACAGGGCTTTTTTCCCACTTGAGAAATGTTGACACCGTGTCAAAAAAAAAACCACAATGAAAAATACAGGCCAACGAGGAATGTTGAACAAACAGAGGCATTTTCACTTTGGAACCAAGAATCAAAATAGATCTGTTGAAAACACAAACAATTCCATGCTAATGGCACTGCTTGCAACTTACGCTCACATCAATTGCTAATTACACAGCCAGGCCACTGGCACAGTGCTTGACAGGTTGCTTTGGACCGGATCTCAAACAAGCAGCTAAACCACATTGCTCCCTCCATGTGTGGCATCTAGTTTAGGTTTGTTGCTGCACAAAATGGTTGTTGAGGTGCATTCGGGAGTACATTGGGCTTTGTGGACACCAAATTTACCCTTTGTTTGAGGGCACTGATTTACTGACCACATTAGAGGACAATCCATAAAGTCAGGGAGATGCCAGTGCTGAGCCCGATGCTCATGTTGCTCCTCTCCATTGTCTGGCTCTGAAAGTCGTGTTGACCAAAGAGGCCACACATGCTTACGTGTGTCATGACACATAGTAGCTTAGGAGGAGCAGGATTCCTGCTTCCAGGTTTGGGATCAGCAGAGCTGGCAGGCTCAGCACCATCGGGTTCTTCCCTTCCTTTTTCTCCTTGTTGGTGCATTTTGGCAACTGGTTCTGGGGGGAGTGGGTGAAGGATGGGAATCCCAGCTCCACCAAGAGCGTGGATGGGAATCCCAGCTCCATCGAGAGCGCTGGGGCAGTGGGTCTTACCAGCTGCAAAGCCTCCTGCACCCCATGTCCAAGTCAGCTGGGAAAGAGCTGAATTGTTTGCACCTAAACATCCTGGCACAAAGCCACCTCCAGAAGGGAAAGGGGAGGGGGGAGGAAACCAAATCAAAACATGAAAGAACAAAAACTAAATAGTTGTAGCACTATTACATTTTCCAGTACTTGCTGGATTGTGGCTTTCAGTCCTCAATCAATCACACTTCAACTGAACTGATTCATTCCCCAGAATACTTCTTTGGCCGGCTTGGCTGTGCGCTTCCATCCCCAGGGAGCAAAGCCAAGCCCAGGGCTGGCAGTGGGGCGCTCATGCAGGGACCAGACAAGTGGAGACTTCCCACTTTTTGCTCCGGGACAGGGACACATCCCTAAGATGCATTAACAGTGTGTGCTGAGCTGGTGCCTGTGTGCCAGTGGATGCTGCTCCCAGCCCTTCCCTTCATCCTTGCCCTGATTGTCCCTGCTGATGGCCTGGGGTTAAGCGGAGAGCACTTCATTGTGCCTAACAAGGCGCGTTGCCCATCCAGCCACAGAGCAGCTGGCTCGGCCCTGGATTGGTTTTCCCTTTTTATTGCCCAGCAGGAGGAGCACGGGAAAGGTCTTTATGTGATTTTAGAGGAAGACAAAATGCCTTAATAGCGCTGGCGCTGCCTCTCTGCAATCCAGGGAACCCTGCAGCAGCCCGTAATCATCATCGTAAGTAAAAGGGGATGTACGTAGTGTGCAGCTTGGGCTGTTAAAACAAGCCCTAGGGTGGAAGGGTTGTCTTAAAAACAGCCTTTAGAGGATGGTTCTCTCTCTTTCTCTCCTTGTTGCCTCTCTAGTTCTGCTTCCCTGCATGGTGGAGCAGCGGAAGGCTGGCACGGCTCTCCGTTCCCATAGCCTCGATTGGCTTGACAAGCTCATATATATCTCTTTACTTTCTGCTCCTGTGCCTTAGAGGGGGGACTCCCACGTACTTGGGCTCATGCCTGGCCAAGTAAAACTGAATAAAGGGTGAGTTTAGGCCTCTCAGTTGTCCTCCACAACGTTGTCTTCTGTGGCAGCTTTGCCATAAGTCTTTTTGTAGCTTAGGTGTCCCAAGTGCACTTCTCCGGGTGCCACGGGGCTCTGTGGCTATCCCTGACTTGGGTGAGATGAGAAATCCCCTTTCCAGCCCTGTGGTGTGGGGTGAAAGGTAGAAATCATCAACTTCCCCAAAAGAAAAGAAGAGGTAAATGGGGAAGGAGGCAGATTTTACTAAGAGGGAAGATGCCCCATCCCTGGCAGTGTTCAAGGCCAGGCTGCACAGGGCTTGGAGCAACCTGCTCCAGTGGAAGGTGTCCCTGCCTGTGGCAGGGGGTTGGAACTGGATGAGCTTGAACATCCCTTCCAACACAAACCATTCTATGATCCTGTGATTCTTTAATAGCTCGGAGCATGTTAGGGACATGGGAGGTCTCAGGACGGAAGGGTCCTAGAAAGACTTTTCCGCATGGAGAATGCACAAAATCCTTTTCCTTATCTATAACACAGGCTTGTCTCTCTTCAGGTGCTTTCATGGCTTTGCAAGCAACAGACTGGCAACTAAAACTGTTTTTCTCTCTTTTCTTTCGTCTCTTTTTCCCTCTGCAAATGTTTGTCAGGAAGAAGAACCTGCAAGAAAAAGAAAGGAGTCGATTAAAAGCCCTGAGCCCTCGCTGCGAAAATGTTTTGAAGCAACTGTAACTGCCTTTATTTCCTACATAATGCTTTCATTGCCTTGCATTCTCACCCTTCACAGCTTCGCCACGCTGATGTCTGGAGCTGCTGCTGAGGTGTGGTGCTCAGAGGAGATGCTCTTGCGCATGCAGGGAACCGCTGCCCTGGATCTCCATTGCCCCCTCCAACCTGTTAATGGCTATAGGAGATCTGCTGGGAGAAGCTCACAGGGGTTTTCCCACATGTGTGCAGCATTCCCCATCCATCAACCTTCCAGCAGCAGGGATTGAGGTGTCCCTGCCTCTGTGGCACTGGTGTGAAGCTGGTGAGGGCTGTGAAGGTGATGGCAGCTTTGGGAGGGTGCACACATCTCCAGTCGCCATCCTGCTGCCTGACAAACTCAGCTCCATCCCAGGCTCCCCCTCCTTTTATTCCGTGTGTGTTAAGCTTTCTTTTCTCCCCTGTGTCTAACAGGGCATCACCTCGTCCAGAGCTTAATAGCAACAGGAGCCCATCAAGCAATTAACATCCTGTGCTATAAAAGCACTTTCCTTCCTCCTGCCACCTCTCCTATTAAGTCTTCGCCCTCCCCCTGCAAGGAACATTTTGACTTTGGAAACACAGCCTCTTCGGGAGAGCGTTGATGAGGGCTGGAGTGGAGCTGAGCCCTTCCCGACCATCCGCCCAGGTAGCAGAGTAAATCAGGGGCTTTTCCACCACACCCAAACAGCTCCCTATAGCCCTGGAAAGGTAAAGAGAGCAGGAATGAGGCTCCTCGAGCAGGATGGGATGGTCCATGTTTAGCTGTGTCAATAAATGGAAGGGCAGAAGGATGGAAAGGAAAGGAAAGGAAAGGAAAAGGGAAGGAAGCATTTAAATGGGATGGGGATTCAGGAGGGGGTTCTGTGGGCATCTCCAGACCTGAAAGACCTGATGGAATGGGGCAGGCAGTGGTGGTAGAGCAGGGTTTGTTCCTTGCTTTCCTTTTTAGCTTCCCAGGATTTTGAATCCCTGTGCTACCCTCATCCTCTTCTTCCTCCTTCACATGATTTACCTCCTCCTTGCCTGTAGCTTAGGAAGAGCATAAGTCTAAGTGCAGTCATACAGTTTATGGGCTGGGTAGATCTGCTGCTGTCAGCTAACTCAGTAGGGCACTTAGGGCATCAATAGCCCTTTTCCCCCTCCTGTGCCCCTTGTGTCTGCATCAGCAGAATGAGTTGGGTGTTCTCAGCTGCCATCAGCTTGATCCTCTCTGCTGCCAAGTTCAGGTCTTATGTTGTGTCCCAGGGCATGAGGCACATACCTGTGCTTCATAACCCACCATGCCCTGCAGCAGCCCGGCACTTGCCTTACATCAGACACTTGCAACTGAAAACACCCCCCCCCCCCCGAATAATAATTACAGTGATTTTAAAACCAGTGAACGTGCTACAGGAGCAAAGTACAGTGTGGAGCAGGGAGAGGTGTGGGAACCACGCTGCTACCCCACATAGCCAAGGGAAAGGCAGCCCTGAAATCCCCTGGCCACAGCCGAGCGTGCTACACCTGTGCTTTGGCACCTTCTCCCTTTGGATTTCCCCCTGTTCTTGGCCCAAACCTACCTCCCCAGACAAGGTGCATGAATAAAACACAGCAGCAGCTTCTTAAAAGCTGAAGAGCCTTAAAAGCAACACCTGAGAGGTCAGCACCGGCGACAGCATCTGCAGCAGCCTGGTTGTATTGTCCCCATCACAAATGATTACGGTCCCACGTGTCAAGGGTGATGACCCCCCTTTGGATTCTACCTGGGTTTAGTAACACAAAGAGCACAAAACCCTTTCCAAGCCCTTGCGCAGCCTTGCAGAGCACTGGCTGGTCCCTGTGCTCCTGCCTGTGGAACTCGGTGACACGCGACAGCCACCATCTGGGAAACAGGATGGGGCTGACCCTGGGATCTCCAGCGCTGAATAGAACAAGCTGCTCCTGGTGAGCTCGGAGACCTGGAGCTGGGATGGATGCACACGGCACAGGGGCTTGCACACAAGCTGCGTTTTCCATCTCCTGCAGTATCTGGTGGTTTCCAATGGTAAAACAAGCCAAACAGGACTTCCCAGCCGCGGGGCAGAGCAGAGTGGCTATGTGCACTGACGCGCTCAGAGCATTGCAGTTATCAGTGGAAACCACTTGGTTAAAATCTCCAATTTTCCATTGGAAAACAGCTTTATTTTCTCTTTCCTGGGGTGCAGCTGGGGTTTCTGATGGGCACTAAGGAAATCTCACTGGTGCTGGTGCTCACAACCCCCTGGGCTGTCATTCTGCTCCAGCCATGGGTGTATGGCTTGGGCCCCACATGGTGGATGAGCCGCATTTTCCTACAGCAGCAGGTTAAAGGGGATTTATCACCCTCACTCCCAAATACACGGGATTCCCCACAGGATATTCCCCACATTCCCAAGGAGCCATGGAAATGGTCTGTACCACCAGACCCCCGTGGGTCCCAGCACCCCAGCACAGCTCCCGTGTATTTAAGGCTGCCCTTCAGCAGGATGTGACCCAGAGGTCATGGGCTAGTGTTGGGGTGCAGGGGACAGCACCTGAAAAGGGCCACTGAAAAGGGCACAATCCAGCCACAGCCACCTTATAAAGCGAGCATGGAAAGCCATGGAGGCTCCAAATCATAAATTTAATTGTGTTGAAAAACACAGTAGTGCTAAACTAGGGTTTAGTTTAGGATTTGCATGTGGAGATCCCTCTCTCCACTGCTGCAGAGCCAGCGCTGAGTAGAGGTTTTAATGGCAAAGTTCAGCTTCGTGCATCTCAGAGCTGTGTTTTGGGAAGGGATGCTGGGCTGCTTTGGGATGAGGGCTGTGCAGGGCAGTGACTTGGGAAGGGGATGCAGACGGGACATGGCAAGGCAATTGACTCCTCCGCCCCATGGAATCGGCTCCGATGAGCTCATTCCCAGAGCAGCTTTTACTTGGCAGGAGGATTGGGAGGATGACTGCAAATTGCAAACAAACACAAGAGAGCCAAGAATCATGTATTTAGAGAACATTCTGCAGGTTTTCTTGAGGGTCTGGTTTGAGCCTGGCACTTGTGGGTTGTATTTGCACTGGAAATAAGATAAACGTGACACCTGCTCCATTTAATCTTTCTCTCCCTTTTTCCTTCCCCCCTCCCCCCCCCCCCCCCTTGCCTTCTTTGAAGAACTTACCAAAAGAGGTTGAGAAGGAGCAAGAGATATTAGCTCATGTGCCTGATTAATGATTCTCCGGGGGGAAAGGAAATCATTTAACCACAATATAGAGCGCTTTTGATTGAAAAGAACTTTAAATTCCATGTTGGAGCCAGGAGCGACAATTGGAATAACAAAGTAAAGAGAGCACGTGGCTGCTGGGTTTATCACCACCAGCCACGGGGACTTTGTATCACTGTGAAAGCAATCGAATGAGTAAATACACAAACAGGCTCCCAAATACAAAAGCAAACAGGGAGAGAGATGATGGAGAGCTGCTGATGAAGGGAGGGTTCAAGGAGCGAAAGAAGGAGGAGATTGGCTTTAGTCTTGGCACGTGGCAAGCTTTGACATGAGGATGCTTTGGTCTGTGTTGTGCTTCTTTGAAGCATGCTGCTTCCCCATTAGCGCTGCAGGGTCCATCCCACACATCTCGGAGCTGCTGATCCCACCAACACCCCAGCTCCCAGGGATTCCCTCTTCACCTCCCTTGCCAAGGTGGGAGCTGCAGTTCCAGCTAGGAGCATCTTCCCTGGCAACACGGCTTGGCAGGCTGGGGAAGGAAATTGGCCCTCAGCAAAGAGCGCAGCCAGGACCGAGTCCTACCAGTGCTGCGCTGGGGACACCTCTGATGGATTTATGATGTTCCTCCCATCACTCCTGTAACAAGAGTATTAAAACCACTAATGCAAAACTGTGGATTATTTTTCCCCATCCTTGCACATGCTCTTTTAACACCCAAAGAAACAAACCAGCAATTTGCAGTTTCCTGTAAGTGATCCATCAGGAATGAGTGAAGAAAGTATTGCCACAATCGTATTAATTCTGCTGAGGATATCCTAATGAGCTATTGCCTTGCTCCGTGAATTCTCTGCTTGTTTCTCCCCACCCTCCTCTTCCTCCTGAACCGACTTGGAGTGTAGGTGAACATGGGAACATAAAAGCAGAAAGGGAATGGCGTGTGCAGAATAAGCTGTTTGCTTTCCTCTGATTGTTGCTATTAATAAAACATTGCATTAAATCAGTGCTGGAAGAATATAATTGGGACCATCCATCACATGTCTAGAGGAGAAGGGCTCCTGTTCATCAGCCGAATGGAGCGGCTGCTGTTACCTACCCCAGCAGTGAGCATGGGGAAGAGATGGTCTCATGTCCCCGTGTTTTGGACCAATCCTCTCCCCATGATCAGCACCATTTTTGTCCATTTTATGCCTTTCTTTTGTATTGACAAAGGCAGGAGCTGAGGGCAGAAGGAGGCATTAACTGGGGATCCCATGCCTGGACAGGAGATGGCCGGGATTTGGGATTTGCTATTGGGGTTTTGTGTTTGAGGGTGGTTTCTCTCCATGGCCGGCTCCTCCTCACTCCGCACAGGGATGAAGGCTTCTCCATCGCTTCTGCCGACGAAGCCAGCGGGAAACACCCCTCGCATTCACAGCAATAAACTCCCTTGCAATAGGGAGCAGAACAGCCATCATTTCATCCACTTTTCAGGGCAGCTGAAGCCATTACATGAAGGAGTTGATTCATTCAACACCAACAGGAGGTTTTTTCCCCAGCCCAGTAATTTGTGTTGGGCTAATGCACCTCTTCATAGAATCCCATTATATAAAGCAGCAAATAATGTGGTTCCCAGAGGTCCTGCCGTGGGGCCAGTGCAGCACAGCTCTGAACTGAGCCTGGAGTCCCTGCTCTGCCTCCACGCTTCCCCCTGATACTGCAGGGACCCACGTACCTTGGGTCATGGGGCACTGCCCCCCAGGGCCCACGTGTCCCCGCAGCCACAGACCTCACTGCCCCCACAGACCCAGGCATCAGGGGTGTCCGCTCCACCCCACGTGTCCCACTGCCCCCAGAGGAGCCAGGCATCAGGGAACACCCACTCCACCATGGATCCACCCTGCTCATGCTCCCCACGCACTCCCCCCCATGGGATTCGGCTCTCCAGGGCCCCACTCCACCCCACACCACTCACTGTCCCCAGGGCACTCAGGTGTCTGGGCGCACCGTTGAGGTAGAAGTACTTGCGGGCCAAGGGCTCAGGAGGGACTCCCAGGTGACAGGCGATGGTTCCTAGAGCGGGGTCCCGGACGGTCAGCATGTAAAGTCCCTCCACAGCCACCTTCAGCTCCTCAAACAGTGCCAGATCCTGTGTGTGCAGCTGAGGCATGGGGGAACATGTCAGCACAGCCTGGTCCACCAGGTACATGAAATGGCATAAACGTGCATGAAAAGGCACTCATGTCCCGCTTGTCATGTCCCCTTCACGCTTCTGGTACTCTTTGTGCGTGCGTGTGCATGCAACTCTCGTTCCACATGTGCTTGCCATGCCTTGTGTGTCTTCACACATGGATGCACAGGCAGAGCACACGAGCACACGTACGCCAACGGTCACATCGATGAGAAGCTCCCCATGTCCTTGCCATATGCACTTGAGCCCAGAACCCCCCCGTGTGCTGGGCTGCACCCCCAGAGCTTGAGCAGCAGCTCAGGGAGGGGATTCTCCCGCTCTGCTGCACTCTGAGGAGCCCCCCCTGCAGTCCTGATCCAGCTCTGGGGCAGCAGCACGGGAGGGACATGGAGCTGTTGGAGCGAGGCCAGAGGAGGCCACGGAGATGCTGCAAGGGCTGGAGCAGCTCTGCTCTGGAGCCAGGCTGAGAGAGCTGGGCTGGGTCAGCCTGGAGAAGAGAAGGCTCCTCAAGGGGAGACCTGAGAGCATCTCCGGTGCCTACAGGGGCTGCAGGAAAGCTGGAGAGGGGCTTGGGACAAGGGTCTGTAGGGACAGGCCAAGGGGAATGGCTTTAACCTGCCAGAGGGGAGACCGAGATGAGCTCTTAGGCAGAAGCTCTTCCCTGTGAGGGTGCTGAGGCGCTGGCACAGGGTGCCCAGAGAAGCCATGGCTGCCCCATCCCTGGCAGTGTTCAAGGCCAGGTTGGACACAGGGGCTTGGAGCAAGCTGCTCTAGAGGAAGGTGTCCCTGCCCGTGGCAGGCGTTGGAACTGGATGAGCTTTAAGGTCCCTTCCAACCCAATCCATTCCGTGATTCTACGATGTTACACACATACTGCAGAGGGACTAAATCGAAGTGCCACCAAACAATGGTTCAAGGCTCAGGCCAACAGCCTGAACACAGGAGGAACGGTGCCAGCGCCGAGTGAATGTGGTACTGCAGGAACAGTTTTGTGGAGAGGATCAAACAGTCTCAGTCTACTTGTATCACGTTTTCCAGTGTAAACTACCCACAGCACTTCAGCAAGTGTTTCCTCCTACAGCCAAAGAGAGTTGGTTGTCTTCTCCCATTTAAATCTCATTTTTTAAACCCTCCAATATACACCCTAGATCATTTTAGAAGACTAACTTTAAAGTTCAAGCAGTTTCCATAAAACTAAAACTGCTACAAATGCATTAACAGCTTTTTCCCCTCCTAGGCTAGCACTGACAAGCAGTATCAGCCGCCTGTGTGTATCCATCACTTCAGTAACTGAATTAGCATAAAAGCTGTATTAAGCGATCATAACCGGTGGTGAAAGAAGTGGGTAGAGAAAGTAAAACACTGCCAAAGGGATGCAGAAAAACAGCTAGAAAAATCAGAAATTCATATTGTGACTGAAGAAACATCTTTCCAGAGAGCAACATCTCTCAAGTGTTGTCTGGGAAGAGAGAAAAGCTGGTAGAAGGGACACATCAAAAGCAGTAAGGACCTAATACCACAAAGTCTTAGATATAAATAATCCTTACAGTCTGCTGGCAGTACAAATGCACAATCCCATTTCATTCATGTATTATTTGTAATTGGTTGTACAATAGGGCCCCAGGAATCCTCTTGTAAGCACTGAAGAACAAGAAGTAAGAGCTTAAGACCTGAGATTTTAATGATTTAAAGCATCAGGATAGAAAACCAGGCTTCAGTGCTTTACCCCAGGATTCCAGAAAAGTAACCACTATTTCCCTTCAGAAACCCATCAGAATAACATTAGCAGAAAAATTAATGTGATAATGACTCTCTGAATGGGTGAAAGTTAAGAGTGTGGAACCATATCTATTTTATGCCAAGAAGCTCATCCTGCAGCCAGGAAAAGCGGCCATGGCTGGGCCTGGCGGCACCGCAAGTGCCCATCGGGTGCAAAAAGAAAATGAGAGAGGGGAAATAAAAGAAGAAAATAGGTCTTGTAAATAAACAGGGGATTTCTCCCTCTCTGAAGCACTCTGAGGAGACATCCCCCCACCCCCCCACCACAGTCCTGCATCCAGCTCTGGGGCAACAGCACAGAGAACTTAGAAAGCCTGTACCTGATTTCAGTAAGCTCACAGTTTGTCCTGAGATGCTGCTTAACAAGATCGGCCAGCACTTGCACGAAGGCAGCTTGATGAAGCTACTCACAGCATTTGTAGGAGAAAGTGTCCCACAATTACACCGAGCCTCCCAGGTCTACTAACACGGATTTGGCAGAAAATGGTCCACCACTGTCATCTCAGAAGGCAGAAAATCTCAGTATTCAAATGAAACAGTCTCTCTTGGCTGCTCATCTCAGCAGGTAACACGTCACCTTCTGCCAAATCAGTAAACAGAAGTACTTGCTTCCATCAGAGCTCAGTCTCAGTAAGACAGACATGGAAGCACTTAGCAAATAATGTCATGCTGGGACCACGAGTGCTTCATTAATTACTACAAAACTTGTTAAATGGTAGACTACGTTCTGAGCTGACAGCAGCAGCCGTGATCCCGTGGGCCCTCAGATCATGCTCAGCTCTCTCCAACAGACACCAACTACTACAAACCACTGACAGTGGAAAGGGTCATCCTTGCTGTTACACTCAAATCTACTATTATAAATCAGATTTCTATGTAGCAGGAGCTACTGAACTCCATACTGTAAAGCCCTTTATCTACTGCATCCTTTGAGAACCAGTGCTAAGAGTCACATGGCAATTTATGACTCTTCCTAAGCTTCCCTGGATTTCCAGTTTTCCTTCAGCAGCCTGCTTGCAGTGTAAATGCTCCATTAGGAAATGTTCTATTCTTTTATAATCTCTTCATCTCTCATAGCATCTTATATTCACAGCAGAGTTTACTGTCCCATTTGACACATATTCTGCTCTCTTTTTGTCATTACATTTCTCCCCATATGGAAAACTGATCAAACGTGCTGGACTTTATACACTTCAATGTATAAAACATGTAAATATGCTCCGAATACACCCAGAACCCACTCCACGGTCCATCTTAAGCCTCTCAAGTCTTCTCCGTTTGTACTGAGTGGATACGGCCAAGAAGAAAGAATATTTCAGAGCACACTCTTTACTGGGTACCTTTTCAGACAAGGCCTTTAAACTGTCCAGAAACCTCTGCCAGAAATCCCTGAAGAGGGGCCAATCAATTCTCTTCAGGCTTTCCTTGGTGCTGGCATCCACGCTGACATACAGCTGCGTCACTGGCTCAAGGTTCCTTGGAAATAAAAACGAGAAGGCAATTGCTGTCTTCAGCCATCACTGCTAGCTGAATTTGTGTTTTCCTACCAAAGCACACATAAAATACAGGACTTCTAAACAAGCTCTGCTGCTCCAGTAGCGACAGGAACTATCCAGTGTTTACAAGGAAAACTATCCAAGTCCAGAGGTTCATCTCCATCAAGTGACTATCATCTTAATAGCAAGACATTATAACTTAACTTTCAACAAATACACCCCAAAGCTAAGAATATCACACACAGAGGCCTTGGCAGACGGTTCAATTATCTTTTCCTTACTCAACTAAAACATACATCACTCCAGCATTAGCTGTGGCACGCGCAGAAAGGCTTCCCAAAGCAGGCTGCCAGGGGTTACTACAAGGCACTGAAAGGCTCTGCTTCTCCCCATGGTTACAAACTATAAAGCTCAGCCCCTTCCCCACATTCTATTTGCTCTGGCTAATGGAGACATAATCCCGTTCGAGAGAAATGCAGCCATCATTCAGCTGCTTTCTACTGCCGGACACACTGAACTCACCTGGCCTGCAGCTGCCATCAGTCAAGTACTTTTTGGAAGGGAAATCAAAGCTGCTTAGAAAATGAAACCAAACACAATTCCCCAGCATGTTCTCCTTCCACTTCCAAGGCTCTTATCTTGTATAAATCCCGCACTCCAGTCTTTCTGGTCACAGAACGCCAGTGAGCACAGCATCTGTGAGCCCAACAGCAGAACCTTCTAAAAAGATCACACTCTCAGAGGAGGTTTAAAGAGCCTGGGTAGAGTCTAACCCCTTCTGTAAACTCCAAGGGTATAAAGGAGAAGCAGCACCACTGCAGACCATTGGCAAACAGATAACGACGGACATTAAAAGGAACAACCTAAAACAAGCTCCCTTGTCACAGACAAATCTGATCAAGCCAGTGAATGTAACACACGTCCACCCTTCATGGCATCTTCCGTGGAATGATGCATCCTAATTGTACCACGTATCTCTTCAGCTCTCCACGCTTTCAGGACATTTTGCAAGGGTTATTTGGGAAGTCTCTTAATGAACAGGCTGCTGTCCCAGCTTCATTTAGCTCTTTAGACAAGAAGAAATTAGAAACTATTGTTCAGCTGCCAACAGTGACACCTAAAAATACACCACCCTCTGCCCTCCCCAGAGGTGAGAAAGGGACAAGAAATTGTCCAGAATGAGACCAAGCATCCAGGAAAAGCCACTTAACATGGACACTCAAACAACCTCTCTGAACACATTCTGCCTGTATTTAGAAGCATGAAATAGCCCAGAACAAACGCAACATTTTAGGTTTTAATAAATAAAACCAACTGTTTTGCAAAGAAGCTTGTCTGGCCTTGCAGCCCAAAGCCACAACCTCAAAAATGATCAAGTGTTCTAGGAGTGAGCGGATTGAAGTATTCAGTTTCAAAGTACATGGCCAAAACACTCTTTTCTTTCCTTAATGCTGCATTTGCCCAATCAAAAGGGGCTCCAGGGAAGATGGAGCGAGTGTTTTCAAAACATGAGCTGAGAAAAGTCACCTCTTCTCCGAGGATCTCGATCCTCAGGACAGGCAAGAGCCAGACTCACTGTTGTACTGGAGAAAATTAAGGAATTGGAAGAGATCCCAGGGAGGGATTTCTGCCCCACGTTGCTCCAAAATGGAACGGTCCACAGGGTTCTGTTATGGCTCAAACTGGAGTGACGCTGACCTTGTGCATGTTCTGCCATAGGGGAACGAGGAGAAAGGGCACAAACTGATGCTCCTGGAACACAGCTACGTTTCATACTCAGCAGGAAATACTGTTGCATAGTACTAGGATGGATTTTCCAGCGTTCCTCCTACTTTATCGGTTGTCATTTCCAATCTAGCTGAGATCAAATTCACTGCATTACCACATCTGAACTCGGGTAGTGATTTCCGACTGAGTAGCACAGCACAACTCAAGAGCAATAAATTGCTCTCAGGCCTCCAGCCATGAGGGGGATTCCCCAGCCAGTCAGGAGACAGCCTGGGTCAAGGAGATAAAGAACAGAAACAGAGGAAGAGGACTCAAGCCAGTAACTGCTCAATACATGCTCATGTGCTATAAAACCTCCTGTGTGTGCCTGGAGACAGATGAAGCTGCACTCATAGAATCACAGAATCACAGACTGGTTTGGGTTGGAAGGGACCTTAAAGCTCATCCACTTCCAACCCCCTGCCATGGGTAGGGACATTTTCCACTAAAAGACCAGGTTGCTTCAAGCCCCGTCCAAACTGTCTTCTGCAGTTAGAACAAAGATCAGACTGCAAGAGAAGCTCACAAATGAAAAAGGCAATTTACAAGCCGAGTCTCCTGCTCTGGCTCTCAGAAACACTTGCACTAGTTATCATCCATGTCCCCAAGCCCAATACGCAGCTCACTCGCTCTTCTTCCGCTGTACGTCCAGGAGGTACTATATTATATCCTCTTCCTTTTCAGAGGTAACCCCACTTTAAGAGATACAGAAAGGAAAAATCAAACTGGTAGAAAAAGGGATGAGAAAGAGCATGGGGAGACAAAGGTTAAAATCAAATAGATGCGATACTGAGTGGGCTTTTTCACTGTCAGCACAGAGCTGATTGATGAGCAATAAGTGGAATTAAAACACAAGTCTGCACTCAAATGTTTTAGTAGGGAGGTATTTTGTCCATCTCTTACCTAATCTCATCTGGGAACTGTGCATTTGTAACCAGGAAGGTAGAGATGCTGTGCTGGTGCAGGAGCCTCACAAACCGGTTGATCTCCGGGTACATGATGGGCTCTCCCACCAGTGACAGTGCGCACTGCTTTGCGGTCATTGCTTCCTCAAAGCGAGCTGCTTGTAATCCTGAGACGCCTGCAAATAGAGGGAAAAACAGGGTTCTGTTATGGCTCGAACTGGAGAAAAACAGGCTTAAATCAACTACCACCCCCACCCAAACCATGCATCTGTATCAAAAATAAACCCTGGCACAAGGAAGACAGAGCAAAACCAGCTGGAGCCCTCCTCAAGGGGAAGGGACAGCAGGGCACAGCCAGTGTCCATCAACCCACAGCACAGAGTATGCCCAGATACACGGAGCTTGGGATTTTGTGTGTCCTGTGAACTACTGCAAGTAATCTTCTAGTAATGTTCGAGTCAAGCTTTCCATTGCTATCACCTCAGTGTAGCTGCCTGGACTCTGAGATGGAAACACGGGAGAAAGTTTAATGCCACTTGACATAAGTGGCTTGAAAAGGAAAAGCAGGGTATGCCTGCTTCTGCTGCTGACCCACATGGTCCCAACAGCCCCAGAGGGAACAGCTCCCCAAGAAGCTGGGCACACTCCCCACACAAAGCACCAACAACCAGGTCCAAATCCATACTGGCAACCACATGAAATGCAACTCCACAGAGGATGTATTCAAGAAGAAAACCCACCACGTGACACCATCCTGAACAGCAAGAGACGTTCCAAGAACAAAAAGAGGAAAACACCAGGAGCTCAACTGCAGCATCCATGTGAAAGTGCTGTCTGCAGGCTTAACCAACCTGAGCCACATGTGTTGCGCCCATCAGAGGGCAGGGAAGAGGCAAATGCTCCTCCTGGAGTCCTCAGTACAGGAAAGACATGAACCTGTTGGAGAAGCTCCAGAAGAGAGCCCCCAAAATTATCAGAGGGCTGGAGCAGCTCTGCTCTGGAGACAGGCTGAGAGAGTTGGGCTTGTTCAACCTGGGGAAGGCTCCAGGGAGACCTTATTGCAGCCTTTCAGTTCTTAAAAGGGGCCTATAAGAAAGATGGGGAGAGACTCTTTAGCAGGGCCTGCTGCGATAGGATGAGGGGTGATGAGTTTAAACTAAACAGGGAGATTCAGGCTGGATGCGAGGAAGAAATTTTGTACAATGAGGGTGGTAAAACCCTGGCACGGGTTGCCCAGAGAGGCGCTGGATGCTCCATCCCTGGAGACATTCAAGGCCAGGCGGGATGTGGTTCTGCCAGCCTGATCTAGTTGAAGACGCCCCTGCTCATTGCAGGGGGATTGGACAAGATGAGTTTTGAAGGTCCCTTCAAACCCAAACCATTTTGTGATCCTATACCAGACCACGTGTTCAGATATGAAATCAACTGCCTACAAATAAGCTTTTGTTCTAAATATGTCCCTGCATGTTTCTTTGACATGCCTCAATGTATTCAGATAATATCAGAGGGTTTAGATGGGAGATTGGTCTGTTTTAAAGAAACCAAAGCCTTGAGTTTCAAACCAGGTCCTCAGCTCACCTTGTGTTGCCTAGAAGCTGGAGCTCAGGCAGTACAGAAAACTATAGGCTATGCTCCAAAGCCCAGATAAAAAGAGGTGTTGGTGGATATTGCTTCAGCCTCACATAGAAAAACTGGTCTGTGATAAGAGCAGAACTTGGTGCATGATAAAGCAGCCACACTCAGCCCTGAAGATGTGACAGGACTAATGGTTAATGCTGTACAAACCTGCAGTACTAAATGAGACCTTCATTTGAAAAGAAAGCAGCATCTCAACCACACACTGAGATTAAAGGATAACTTTCCTTTTCCTAAAGCTACTTGAAGGTGGCTTTGAATTTAATTAATTTCTCTCCCTCAGCACCCTGCCACTGGACGATGACAATCACCCTGTGCCAGCTTTAGAAGCAGACAGAAAGTAATTCCAACAACATGTAAAGTTTGAGTCACTTTCTCAGAGCAGCTGACATCAAATGTAGCATAGGGGACATACACTGCGGAGAGGGCAGAGGTTTTGTAGGAATCATTTGACTACACAAATCACAAGATAGACAGGGATAAACTAAAAAAGGATTAGTGTGTATTCCAGGGAGTGTGTGAACTCCCCTGCACTTCGGGCTGCCATACCACTACAGCTGTCAACCTCTGCTCCTGCAGATGAGCGTCCTCCTGTCTTCAGTCAATGCACTTCAGCAAAGTCAGAGCCTGGGCAGATTTTGGAGGGCATGAAGCAGGCCCAAGGCAGTGCAGGAACTTGGAGCCATAGGAACATGAGTACCATCTACAAGAGGCCATGGTGTACAGCTTTCAGCTGCTGCTCAAGCTCAGTTCTCAGCAGAGCATGCAGCCATGCCTCCTTTGATCAGCACAGCTCCTCTGAAGAGCTGATCCCAGCTGCTCTCCTACTGGTGTGCTTTCATTTGGGGGAAAAAAGCAGCATCTGGCACATCTGCCTAGAGAGGCTGGTTGGTGACTTCGGGTACCAGCCATCACAAGTGACTGGGGAGACAAGGAACTGGTTTTACCCACTCTTACACCAACACACACAGGTAGCCTTAGGATTTCCTAGTTCAGGTCATGCATTTTTGTTTGGGTTTTCACTTTTCCCAAGTGGAACCAGAGCTGTATTATCAGACACTGCCCATCTCATAACTTTGAATTACATTTCCATTCTGTGTGTGCCCTTCACAAGGGAACAGAGATTTACCAGCCACTACCTACAAAATGCATCCAACAAATAAACTGCTTCCCACTCTTCCACCTTAGCTCCCTATCAGCAAGATGTCTCCCCAGCCATTAGCCTAAAAGAATGATGTGATGTTAACCACCACCTTCAAAAACAGTGCACGCTTTGACAACAATAAAGATAGTAACAATAAAGATGGCAACAATAAAGATGGCAACAATAAAAGCATGCACAGAAGTTCTTAACAGGACATAAGGCTACTCTCTAGGATATCCTACAGGACACATGGTCCCCAAGACTTCTATTCCTTCAAAGAAGATCTCAATTTTACTGCACTGCGTGGAATTAATCTTGGAATCCCAGACTGATTTGGTTAAAGCTCATTCAGTTCCAACCCCCTGCCACAGGCAGAGACAGCTTCTCTGGGCACCCTGTGCCAGCGCCTCAGCACCCTCACAGGGAAGAATTTGTGCCTAATCACTAATCTCAATCTACAAGAAATAACAAACTCACAAAGAGTTCCTATGGGAAGCAAAGTGCAGGACTTGGTGCTGTGTAACTGCTGCTTCGGTCACAAACAGATCTCCTCAATAATTCCTGAAAATAAAAGTGCTCATCCATTAATGAGAAAAACACAATCCCCAAGTTTCAGAGCGAACACAAAGCTCTCAGTGGATTAAGCTTGGGCAGTGTATTTCCTAACAGGTTACAGGGTGATTCCTTTTGCCTTCTGCCTGCCCACACTTTTCCATAAGAATCCACATTCCTCACCACCCAGGCCAGCCTCAAGCACTGTGGAAGCCTCTGTGCACTCCAAATAAAATGATATGACAATTACCAAGACCCACAAGAAGCAACTCCACACTAATCCCTTAAGGCAGCAGTAGACATCCAATGGCTGACTCATGTTCTAATGTCAAAACCAAGGCAGAACATCTCAGAAAACAAGGTGTGCCACAACAGTTTCTTCTCACCTCTTTCTCCTATGACGAATCTCATGCCTCCTTCCCAGCAATTCATAGAATTATAGAATTATTTAGGTTACAAAAGCTCATCAATCCCGACCATCAATTCCACACCGCCAAGTCCACCACTAAACCACACCCCTGAGTGTCACCTTTTTAAATGCCTCCAGGGATTTGCTTTGAAGATGCTGATGCTGCTTATCTTCCAAAAGCATCACTCACAGGGAAGAAATGGGAAAAGTTACCTTTGAACTGCTTGATCATATTCTGATGGTTCTCAATAGCCTCCTGCAAGATCATTTCAGGTTGGTCCATCTTCCATTGCCACTCTGTGCCCACTGGATTTGTATGATGTCTGAAGGAAAAGACAGACAGAGTTATACACTGCTATTTGTAACACACATGGGAAGGACCCATCTGACACCTTAGGGACTTAGACACAGTTTAATAATATTAAAGGCAACAAGAAATTCTCGGTAATACCCTGCTTCTGACACAGCTTTCATATGTCGTCTCTGAACACCTAGGCTCTGGTTCCCCCAGAAGGAAGAATGGACCTCACAGTTTATATGAAACTTGATATACCTATCTTGAATCACAGGTAAAAGGTCTTTAAGCCAAAACGATGCTCTACAGCAAGAAAGACCTCTGCAAAGAAAGAAGAGGTTCTACCTCCATTTGAGAACACAGCTATACATATCACTAGAAAAGAAAGGTCCTAAGGCATTGAGCTGAGATGTTAAGCAGTTCTTCCCTGTGAGGGTGGTGAGGCACTGGCACAGGCTGCCCAGAGAAGCTGTGGCTGCCCCATCCCTGGCAGTCTTCAAGGCCAGGCTGGAAGGGCTTGGAGCAATCTCCTCTAGCGGAAGGTGTCTCTGCCTGTGGCAGGGCGTTGGAACTGGACGAGCTTTAAGGTTCCTTCCAAGACAAACCATCTATGGGTTTACAATTTATGCCAAGCCTAAGGTGTACATCAAGCGAGCCTTGGGATGTGTCTCAAACTGAGCCTTAAGTCTTCCAACTCAACAGAGGTCCGAGAAGAGCAAACAGCTGCAGTCCATGTGGAAGAAAAACAATTGCAACCCGTTTCACACGAGGTAAATAAATGAGAATATTTTTCAGCCCAGTCCCCTGCAAAGCTGTTTCACTCATACAGGTTGTTGCCATTAGTTAAAGAAGCATTCCAGCTTTCATTATCATTAGGGCTACTGTTTCCACATTTCCTCTTAAAAGTGACCAATGACAGTTAGGGGATGATGAGGCAGAGGCACCTGGAAGGTATCATGCATGGAGATTTATCCCTGCTACTCCACTGTTCAATTGACACTTGTCTGACTTCCTTGGTTCAGCCCCGTACTCCAGACACAGGCTGCTGCTGCTGCCAAGTAATACCGAGTGGGTCATTTTGAGGGGAACAGTGTTAAATGGCCTGCAGTGCAACATCAGGAGCAAAATTCCTTGCTCTGACAACGCTATTGCTTTCTATTTGCTGTTTATGATGTACCTGCTGTGGAGGGACAGAGGGACAAAATGCATGGCAATCCTCTCCCTACCAGTCCAGTCACCACTGCAGAATTAAATGCACCACTGCTAGCTGATACATGAAAAAAAAGGAAGACAAAAGACACAAGCAGTACGTTTTCCTTCCCAGCCATTAAATTGCTCTGAAGAAAAGCAGCAAAAGTTGCACATTAAACTTGCTATTTGCTGTGTTTGTTCAAACCAGGATACGATGAAAGCCCATCAAAAGCCCCAATTAACATTTCAGAATACAAACTTCAGAGGATGACCAGTGTCTAATGCTTACACCTAACACTAACATGGGACACAGCTTCTCCAAAATTGTCTCCAAAATTCTAGCAGTCCTTCTGCACTAATGCTGCCATTTCAATACCCTCATGAAGTATTTCCATTGTTAAAACTTGAGGACTATGAAACAGAAAAAGTGGGGTTCAGGAGGAATTTGCCTGGGATTGCATGCACACTCATTCTTTGGGATGGAATGGGTATTTCTGGCAACCAGGTCCCTGGGGAAGGCGTGAATACCAGAGGAAGCACAAGCCCCATCGTATGAGTTAGCTGGCAAGACAAAAGAGCTCAGAGAATAACCTCCACGTCCTCCCACTCAGCGCACTTTCACGTCACTGAGTTTGGTTTTGCTGAGTGTCTCTCACCAACCCCATCCTGCGCTCTCCCAGCCTGGCAAAACCCTCCCTTGGCAGCCCAGTGAGTGAGCACCGCTGGAGCTGCTCGCCGCTCCCATCCAGGCAGAGCTCATTGCCTTTAGAGAACTAACAAAGTCATTCCCCTAAGAAGAGGGGTCACTTTACTGACTAGAATGGAAAGTCATCTAGGAGAGACTGCTTTAGGAAGGCAACAGTTACCAAGTCATCACTTTTCACTCGCTGAGACTGCAGCTGAATTGGTGGGGATGAAGGTACCTGAAGTAAGAAAAACGGTCCAATTTCAAACCAAAGATACTCATGTTGCTTTGCACCTTGGTGGCTTTGCACAAGATGGGCCAGCCCATGCTCTCTAGAGCACCAGGAGCCACATGGAATCTCAGACAATGATCTCCAGAGGGAACCAAACCTCTACCAAGTGGGAATTGCAGAGCAGTACACGGAGAGGTGTGTGTCTCCTGCATCCCCAATTCCTCCTTCACTGGTTCTCAGCCAGTCTGACAGAGGACACAGCTCTAGGGAAGGTAGCACCTCCTCAGCCTCCCAGATGTGGAGCCCAGCCACCCAGCTCGCATCTGACCATCCCACACCCATCCTCCTCGGCCTCGGAGCATCGACTAACAGCAGAGAAAGACACAAACAAATTCCAAGAACATTAAGCTGAGTGCAGAGCTTTAAATCTGCTCCCCAAGCACATCTGCAGTTTTCAGTCACTAAAAACCTGGGTGTCCAAAGTCACCTGGGACACACAGTGCAAGCAAGAGCACGTCGCAGAGCAGCTCAGAATGATGACAGATGCACCCTGGGGGAAGAAGTCCATAGCACACAGATCATGGAATCACGGACTGCTTTGGGTTGAAAGGGACCTTAAAGCTCATCCAGTTCCAAGCCCCTGCCAAAATGTGACAATGGTACCTTTCAATCTACCTTCCTCCACCTGAGGAGTCCTGGTGATCCAAAGGGAAGTCTTCACTGAGCAGTGGGGAAAGAACACGCAGGTGACCCCTGACAGATGCACAGCCTTGCTGTGCAGATGGAAAATTAAACAAAATGGGAAATGCTGCTTATTCCACCCATTCCTCAAACAACAGAGACTTCAGGAGATTCACAGATTCGAGGAGACCAAGGTCAGGTTGGACAGGGCTTGGAGGAACCTGCTCTAGTGGAAGGTGTCCCTGCCCATAGCGGGGAGTTGCAGCTGGATGAGCCTTAAGGTCCCTTCCAACCCAAACCACTCTACGATTCTATGAGATTCTGGATTTCGTCAAACAGGCAAATCAACACTCACCCTAAAATTTGCAGCTTTTAGGCTGTTTCCCAGCATATGACAGAACACAATCTTTTTAATCTGAGCTACCACTATGAAACTCAAAACTAATGCTTCCAGCCCCGCTCCTGCTTTCACCCCATACAAACCCCAAACAAACCTCCTGAAGATACTCACATATTGGTGTGAATCTGAGTCAAAGCCACTGCCTGTAACCAATGTCAGTGTCTAGAGCACTTGACATTCAATTCCTGCTTTAGCTCCTCACGCCCTGGGGATGCAGCCCAGCACACAGGAGGGTTCTGGGCTCAAGCACACACTGAAGCCAGGTCATGGGGAGCTTCTCGTCACCCAAATCCCCAAGTCCTTTTCCTCAGGGCTGCTCCATCCCATCCCCACTAGACTGTGGTCACAGTCCCACAACAACAGGTTCAAATGCCCTCGTGTGCCCATTCCAGGGGAATGACAGACTGCAGCATCTTTGTTTCAGGGACCTCACAGTGGTGATGAAACCTTCCCACTTCTGTGTGGTGTTCTGCTCCTGCTGTGTACCTCAGGAGGCAGGAGTTACTTTAGCAGACAGCAGAATAACAGGAAAAAAACAACAGAAAATTATATCCCCAGCTCTTGGCCACAGCCACATGCTCACTCTTCGCAGCAGGATTTTAATAGCTTGAAATGTAAAACTACAGCTTGGAAGATGAAATTTGGTTTCATTAATGTAATACTGCTTTTTTTAAACAATATTTCATTTGGAAATTGTACTACCTGAGTAAGTGTCTACTTTTTTAATTTCAATTTAGAAAGTGAAAGAAGGAAAGAGAGCATTTACCTTTGTCCATCGGCAGAGCTTCACCCCAGAATGGCTCCCAATCAGCTTGTAACCTGGAAACCAACAAAACAATAATCAAACTATTGATTGGAACCTGCAATAACTCAAACACAAAACATGCCAATTGGTACACCAAATTATTCAGCATCGCAGTCTCAGCACCGCTCTTTCCCATTGGCCCAAGGTGATGCTACCCAGTGCCCACTCACAGTATTTTCCATTTCCTTCTGGGAGCACAGGGGAGCAAAGGCCATGGCTGCCCAAAGGGCTTCAGACAACTTGGAACACTTTCTCCTCACCGCATATTTAGTTATATTGCTCTGTCTTGCTTGAATCAACAGAGGGTGGCCAGAAGACTTCTCCATGTGACAGGAAGGCAGACTAACAGGTCTAGCCTCTTAGCGGAACGTGGAACACCTCGCTGACCCCAGGGGGTTAGGATATGGGAAGGACCAGGACAGGGAACCAGAAGCGTCTCCCCCCATCCCTAAGCCACCATCCCAGAACAGACTGTTCCCCAGAACCACAGAGACCTAATTCCCACTGCTTCTTGGTAGGTCTGACCAGCCTGGAGGACATCTGATTCAGCAGGGAGGGCAGAGGCAATGAACCACAATGCAGGGCTCAGCTTGAACCCAGACTTCACAGGTTCACCAGTTCCACCTCCACTGCCCTTGAAGGAGCTGCAGAGAGGGAGCCGTTGCGTTATGCCCAGAGGAAAGCTGATTTCGCATCACTTCCCTGCTCCTCAACCAAGATCAATACAATTTCATTTCAAATTATTAGCCCAGGAAGATTAATTCCACAGCATTTGTTAAGCACTAAGCACTATTACTACCCAAACTGCTTGAGTTGGGTTCTTTTTCTCTTTGAAAAACGTGCCTAGGGACCAATATGTCTGAAGGATTAAAAGTCACTTCAAAAACCAGCATAAAAATAAGAGGGGTTTGAGCAGCCTGACTGTGTCATCTGAAGGATTAAAAGTCACTTCAAAAACCAGCATAAAAATAAGAGGGATCTGAGCAGCCTGACTGTGTCATTCCCACTGCAGCACTTACACGTCGATGGCCTGGCTGTCCCCAAACCAGCACATCTCAACTGACAGCTTTAGGCTGACATTTATATTAACGCTTTCAAGAGAAAAATCGACTTCTAGGTATCAAGTCTCCTTCCTGCCAAGCAGCATGAAATTAACAGGGGAAAAAAGCCTTCTGCTCACCAGAACTGCCCATCATCTCCTACAGCAAGTAGCACAGTGAGCCTGCTCATATGTCACCATGTGTCTCTTGCATGGTGAGGTCCCAGGGGAGCGTGACTGCTCCCCAAAGTCCCCCACAGCTCCGAGGACACTAAGCCATGAACTACAGTGAGAGCTGCACCAGCTCAAAATTAAACTGCGTGAAGATGATGTCTGCATGGCTGAGGACACTCCTGTCTCCTCACACTGGTTCTATCCTTGCAGGGGTTAGGACAGAGGCAATTTTAGCCTGACCAGTCCCCCGAAGCAACTCTCCAGGAGACTGTATGGACAGCACAGGGGGAGTGGCTGCAGGAGCAAGCAGTGGGGCTCCCCTGCCCCATTAAGCAGGGCTTTGGGGACATCAGTGTCAGGCTGCTCCTATGTCCTGAGATCCTTCTCCCCATCCAGCTCCGTGGGAATAGACAATATTCCAGCCTTTTCCTCCCTAAATGAATAAAGCCCCATACAGCATGGAAGAAAGAACTACTGCAAGCCAAAACCAGCCTTGGTATTCCATATGGCCCATCATTCAGTCCTCTCCTGGAGAAAGACATCAGCACTTCTAATAGGGAATTTATAGTCTCAAAAGCCAAATGTGAAAAGGATGCTGCATTCCTGCTCCCTCTACTACAGCTGCCCAAGGCAGGCTCCTTGCTGATGGCAACCAGCACAGCCCCAGCCTTATTTGTTCACTTTTCAGAATCAGCAACAGCATTCATGTAAGATCATTCTCTCACAGATCTCTTGTCAGTAGAAGTAAGACGACTGCTTTAAAATGGGGTTTAGGTTAAAATTAAATTGGAAACAGGACATGCTCACCCAGATCTGCTACCCAGTTGTATGACGGAAGAGATGAAGCAGCTAAACTGAGCAAGGTGTCAAGCTCTTTAGTTACTTAAATCAACTTCCACCATGTGGAGAGCCCACAGCTTCCTCTGAAGGCCAAGAAAATTGGACCTATTCGATATCAAAACAGAGTCTTACAAACTTCAGCCAGCTTTAGTGACGAGAAGGGGTTTACTCATTTTGCTTGCTGCTGCCAGGAGTCTCAGCTATGGTTACAAGAAGAAACAGCACATACTTGCAGAACTTCAAAACCACTGTGCAAAGCCGTTGAACTTGGGCCTTCACCATGGAGGTAACTGACAGAAAGGGTGGTGACCCTGCTAAGCCACCACAGTCAGCACTGGCCACCCCATGCGTCTTCAGACTTGGAAGTTAGATAAATTAAATCAATCAGAACAGTTGTTACACATCTGCTCTAAGGGAGCAGAGTCTCTCCAGCTCTGCAGAGCCTCTTTCTTCAAGCAGTTGCTTTACGGCTGGCTTGCAACACAGGCAGCCAGGGCAGTCTGGGCTCAAAGAAAGTAAAAGGTTGAAGCGAGACCAAGCAGTGCTAAGTTCCAAACCAAACATGTGAGGACGCGTGTCCAAGAATCAGTCTGAGGGCCTTCTCAGTTCTGTTCAGCTTCTGCTGAACAACCCTTGCGAAAGCTCAGGCCAGCTCATCTCTTCCACCACCTTTGCCACAACTTCACCGGGGCTCTGCCAAGGGAAATGATGGGGAAAAAAAAAAATCAAACCTTACCAATGGTCCAGAACTCTGAACCTGCCAGGACTCCCCATGAACACGTTCACTTCTCTGCTCTTAAGGCATTACTCATAAGCAATCACTCTGAGTATTTGGATACAACACCCTCCAAACAATACAGACTGTTGTCTCCATGGGACTCTGCTCACCGTCCTGATGCACCTTCAGATATTAAGGCTGAACAAACACAATCCACTTATTGTTTCTAAAGCCCAATATTCAAAGGAATACTTAAATTATAAGCAGGCTGACAGTAATCAGCTCAAGTCCTGACTAAAGTCTTATCTAAGTCTGCATATTAGTTGATCCTGCTCTAGATGATAAACTCTGAATGACTTAGAAGTCTGCCAAGCTTCACCAAAGTTGTCATTTTATTTACTACAAGAAGACATGAATTAAGATTTTGGGTGAAGGGAGTGTTATCATGCAGTAACACTAAGCTGATAAACATTTGGTGATTGCTGGCCCTGACAATCCAACTGGACTTTAATAAGCCATGGGCAGATTTTGAACTGAAGAGACTGCCAGCACCACAGATGCTGACTGCTCCCTGGTATGGGGCAAAACATTTCTGTGACCATTGAAACTGCATCGCAGCATTTCAACTCTGTATTGGAAATAACAGTCCCTAAATACCAGTCCTTTAAAAGTCCTTTCACTGAAATTCAAAGAATTCATTGAGGGACCCTGCAGTACTCTCAGCCACAGAGGTAGGATACTGCCAGCTACATACCCGTGTCGTGTTCCAGGCTATCCAAGGTATTCTGGTTTTGATCGCTTACAAGTACCATACCCATAGCATGTCCTTCTAAGCTCCTGAATACGTATGAATTTTGTGCATATGCGAGCTATTATGCTATTTTAGTTTTTCAAGCGGAACAGATAAGTCAAATTTCTACAAGTACAACTTGGGAACTGCTTTTGAGGACTGCTGACTATTTGATTGTGGCAAAATGTCCAGAAAGAAACCCAGAGACACTTTCCAGTTCAGATCTCTACACCACCAAAAGCTGCTTTACAGGCAAGCCTTTGAAAGCACAGAGCAAAAGATTTAATTATAAAAGAAGGAAGTAGAGGAGTGGTTAAAAAAAAATCCTCAAAGAGTACAAGAAAAGAGACTTACCCATCCTCCTCTAAGAGTGCAGTCACCATTAGCCTGGTGAAAGCCAGTCTGGTGTCACACTGTCTTCACAAACTCAAATGACTTTCAGAAGGCTTTTCCTCCAAGTAACACAGAGCTGGCAAATCAGTGTGGTTCTATCAAGCCATCGCCTTAAATAAAAGCTGCCTTGTTTGAAGCACTGATTATTTGTGGAAGCTGAAACTCGGTGCAGAAAGGGGAACTTCACACTAGGAAACTCTTTACAGGCAAAAAAGATCCCAGTTTTCTGCAAGAATGCAGTTTAAAAGGGCCTGAGCTGAAGTCACTGACACACAGCAGTAACTCATCACCACTGATTTAAGGTGCATTTTGCAAGTGGTAGCACAACTCCTACACTAGAACCACCACCCAAAAGGCAGTGTTCTGCTAAAGCTAGAAAATCAGTAAGGAAAAGAAAACAAGAAATACTGTTGTTGAAAGGAACCCCTTCAAACTATATCACTATTTTATACAAATATAGAAAGACGTGGAATCTGGGCACTGGAATTTTTCAGATTGCCCAAGCATGATGGAGAAACACCCAGCTTCATTCCTAGCTCTGCTCAGACTTCAAGAAAATGCTTTTAAAAAGCACAAAAGCCTTGTGATTTGCGGAAGGACTTGCTTCCGTTAACTCAAAGCGGGACAGAAGACATGAGACAAGACTGCAGTCAAAAACATTACAGCATTTCATTCTTCAAGTGGCCACTTCTGCAGACCATAAGAAAAGCACAGTTTCATTCACTGCCCAAAACCAAACCAACACAGACGGGATCAGAAAGTGAACCAGTGTGAAACACCCCTGTGACTGCCACGGCGCAAAGAGCCAGCACAGGCCCTGCACCACAGAACAGCCAGGGCAGTCTCCCCAGCCCACCTCAGGTCCCTGTGTGTCAAAGCAACACCTGAGCTGCCTGGGGGACTTGGTGCCGCTCCAGCTTCTGAAGCGGGGGACTTGCTGCAAGACAAGAGAACTTCCCTCCCCACTGCCCAGTTCTAGACAGCCCTGTCTCCAGCAGCCCACTCCAATGACCATGGGCAAACACATCACCAGTCACTTACAAAAGCTCAGGCTCCAATCTTGGGGAGCAAAGGTGCTGGGATCCCACAGCTGCCGGACTCACACAGGACATGGAAAATCAGAGCCCAGCTCTGAAGCAAGGTGCCTCCACTGCAATAACAGAACTGTGCTCTCAGCAGCATCAGGGGACATTCTACTGATTTAGCAAGCAAGAAAAACTGAACGCATTCTCATCCTAAGAAAGAAAAGACATTAAACTAAACTGCCTTCAGTCTCCAGCTGAACAGAAGCTGCCATCACCCTTCTGCTGGATCTGCCACTCAGAACTGAGGCTTCTGAACTGCAGGGCCCTCAGTCCAGCTCTTCTCAAGCTTGTCCTCCTTTGTTTTGAAAAGGCCATTAAGTTCTCTACAGCTTGTTCAAAGGCCACTCATCTGATCAGCACTGGATTGGTAAAGCTCATTTGAACTACCTTCTTCTCTGGAAACAAAGTTTCAGTAACAAAATCAGAGTTTGAAACAGAAGTAAAAGCAGGGGCACAGCCGATCTTTAAGTATTTTTTGAGGAACACACGCTTTTGGAGCTGAAGGCATGGGGACCATCATCTTCTCCCCCAAGCTGCTTAGCAGCTACATTAAACCCTTTGAACTCTGAAACACTCACCACACTCAGAGTGCATCACACTCAGATGTATTACCCAGCTTCAGGCTCCTTCCCTGCAAGGATAAGGTACCAACAGCCCCTGCCTAAGCCCTGTCCTGCCCCTGCTCAGAGCCTGCCATGACTGAGGGTCCACAGCAGTACCTCTAACAAAGAACACCGCCTGTCACTTGGCTTGCTAAAAGTCCACCACTAAGACTTCAAAGCCTGGGCCACCATCTGCTCTTTGCAGAACCTCACCTTGTTTTGTGAGCGCTTCTCTCAGAGCTGGGCTTATCATCTCTCGCTTCCCACCCTCCTCCTTCCTCCCAGCGTTCTCTTGAGTCAAGCTCATTCCAACACCTCCTTCCTCGAGCTCACGTTCTCTCTGTTTCAAGACAAGGAATTACAACCATTTAGATCCAAGCATCACAGTTTAAATGCTGGGGCACAGTTCAGCCACAGACCTGCTGAGCTTAAAACTGACACGAGTGTCCACGCATTAATTCTTGCATTCCTGTCATTCTGCTTTTTACCCCTCTTCCCATTGGACTCTCACCTTTCAGTTTTAGATTTAAGACAGAAAATATACTAATAAATAAATAAATAAATAAATCACCACACCAGAAACCAGGTGGACTTGTTCTACTAACACAGCAACCAGCTTCAAGCAAGCTGGGCTAGTGGAAGGTAGGTGGGGTGGAACTAGATGAGCTTTAAAGTCCCTTTCGACCCAAACCAGTGTGCGATTCTGTGATTTAATAACAATCTCTAGGGCATTTTAAGAAACAAGCTGTTCGAATCTCATGTGGGATTGGATCCCCTGAGTGGGACCCCCAGGGTTGAAGCCCAGGTGTTTCATGGCTGCACAATAACCTCATCTCTCCACAGAGCACAAACCAGAGGGAGCAAAACATTGCCTGGAGTGACAAGGGTCTAGGGGTGCAGCCCAGGACACAGGGGGGATCTGGGCTCAAGAGCACACTGAAGCTGGATCATGGGGAGCTTCTTGTCACCCAAAAGCCCCAAGTGCTTCTCTTCACGGCTGCTCCATCCATTCTGCCCAGCCTGTGGTTGTGCTTGGGATTGAGCTGTCCCAGATGCAGGACCTTGCCCTTGCCCAACCTCATGAGGTTTTCACTGGGCCCACACATAAGGAAGGAAGCAAGGAGATAAAATCTTCATCTTTTTACTATTAAGTATCAAACAAAGAGCTTCTCCTCCCACAGGCTACCATTCAACCCAGAACTAGGCCCAGCCATTCAACAGGAAAAGACAGGCACCATCTGAGCACAGATTTGTGAGCTGCTCTGAGCAAAACGCTATGCAGGATTTAGAAGTGGACACATCCTGGCCTGTCTGATCTACAATCTCATGCCAGGTTAGTTCTCCCCGAAGAACCAAAGCTGCGTTACGGAGCACACAGAATCATATCATACAATGGTTTCTGTTGGAAGGGACCTTAAAGAGCGTTACATCTGGTTCCAACCCCCTGCCATCATAGTATTAAAAAGGCAGGGATTGACTTAAGTACAAAAGAAACATCCTGCCCAAGACAGCCTTCCAATACAGGAAAGGTCTGTCTGAATATCAAGGCTTTGCCTCTAGTGCCTCTTACAGCAGTGTCTGAGGAAAGCATCTGAACGGAAGAACAACAAGGAAAACTGCCTTTCTGGCAGGGCAGAAACACTTTTCAATACTCATTTTTCCTCACAGGGATGACAATTCCCCTCCCCAGGCCCGATGGAAAGCCTGTAAGGAAAATAACCAGTTGTTTTTCTCTGAGCTGCACCACCTCACTTGTTCAGTTTGGCAAGTGACTGGCTTCAGGTATTTCTTGTGGGAAATAGAAGTCACACCCTGGGAGATTTACTTACTTGCTCAATAAACCTTTCATAGCTATTATTTAGGGTTTGAGTGGTGAGAGCAGAGTTAATTTTCCACAGAGCAAACTTCTCAAGTCCTGGGGATTTAGCAGAAAGTCCTGCAGCAAATCCAAGACAAATGACAGTCTTTCCACAACAAATCAAGCAAGCAGTGATAAAAGCCAGCTTCTCAGGCCCTGGAAATCCCACAAAACCAAGAAACTCATCATCCTCTGGTCTGCACTGACAAAAGATGAGAAAACCTGGGGATACACTCCAATGGTACCTCCAGGCTCAGCACAGCTCCTGCTACAGGCTGCAGGAAGGGGCTTTCCTACTGCCATAGAAGCAGACCTGAGTAAAAGCAACTGAGCCTCAAGTCTAAGGACTTATGATCACCTCCTCTACACGTGAAGGCAAAAATCCCACCTCTTCCCTTTCACTGCCATACAGGCAGAGCAACAGGCAGCAGCAGCAGCACATAGTGAAAGCAGAAGCCCATTTTGGATGGGTCAAGAGCAGAGGATGTCTGACACAGGGCACAGACACAGGCAAGGACCTCAGCATTCTGTGAGAGCCGTATGAAGCTCAGCAAGGCCAAGGGCAAGGATGTGCACGTGGGCTGGGGCAATTCCAGGCACAAACACAGACTGGGGGAGAATGGATTGAAAGTAGCCCTGAGAAGAAGCACATGGGGCTCTTGGTCTACAAGAAGCTCCAGTGGGCGCTTGAGCCCAGAACCCCCCCGTGTGCTGGGCTGCACCCCCAGAGTGTGAGCAACAAGTCAAGAGAGGGGATTCTCCCCCTCTGCTGTGCTCTGGGGAGACACCCCACACCCCCACACACACCCCCCACCCCCCGTAGTCCTGATCCAGCTCTGGGGCAACAGCACAAGAGGGACTTGGAGATGCTGGAGAGAGGCCGGAGGAGACTATGGAAATGCTGCGAGGCCTGGAGCAGCTCTGCTCTGGAGCCAGGCTGGTTCAGTCTGGAGAAAAGAAGGCTCCTGAAGGGGAGACCTTAGAGCAGCTCCAATGCCTAAAGAGGCTACAGGAAACCTGGAGAGGGGCTTGGGACAAGGGCCTGTAGGGACAGGACAAGGGGAATGGCTTTAACCTGCCAGAAGGGAGACCGAGATGAGCTCTTAGGCAGAAGCTCTTCCTTGTGAGGGTGCTGAGGCGCTGGCACAGGGTGCCCAGAGAAGCCATGGCTGCCCCATCCCTGGCAGTGTTCACAGCCAGGTTGGACACAGGGGCTTGGAGCAAGCTGCTCTCGTGGAAGGTGCCCCTGCCTGTGGCAGAGGTTGGAACTGGACAAGCTTTAAGGTCCCTTCCAACCCAAACCACTCTGTGATTCTATGCCAAGGCAGAGGTGTTGCTGCCCCTCTGACAAATCTCAGTTCAAGCGTTTCAAAAGATTTCCCACAAATATACCTATGAAACTTATCCTCTGCCACATCCAAATCTGACCCACAGCACATACAACTGCCACTTCTCCCCTCTGATGTGCTCGCTCCAGGATGCCAAGGTGCCCACTATATCCATGTGTTTTCCATTTTATTACATAAAATACTCTTCAAACTAATATTGCAGAGGTGAGGAAAAAACAAAAAATAAGGAGACCTAAACCCCATACAAAGTAGGATTCTTTAAGCTAACTGAATGGATCATTTTTAGCCGCATGGCTCGATACATTTATGTGCCTTGGCTAAAAAAATCACCTTCCCAAGAAGTTTCTATTCCCAGAAGGAAAATGACACCTAGAATATCCCAGTTCTGCCTGAACATCTTTCCTAGTTAACCTCCCAGACACCAGACAGGAGGAAACCCTCGCCTTCTCATGGCCCCATCCATCAAAAGTTCCAGGGCTTTCTAATCAATGAAAGGCACACACTTTAAGAAGACAATAATAACAAACAGAAAGCCTGCCTGGCAGCGAGGAACACTGCTACGACATTCCCAGTGGAGCTGTTAAATGCACTATTAAAGTTCAAGGATTACACGAACGGAGAGCTGAAGTTCACACCCGCAGAGCTCTGGAAGCAATACTGCAGTGGCAAGAGGACAGCTAAAAAAGCTGACAACTTGGCCCTTAGCTCAGGCTCATCTCTCAGTGGCATCACTGGCAAGAACCACCTGGGGGGTCAGAAAAGTGGATTAGACCTCAGGCTGCCCACAGGAACAGCACTTGGCTCCTTGCAAAACAGCCTTCTACAGGACTAACACATGTTCTTGAAACAAACGTTAACTAAACTAATGATTGAGACCCAAATGTCCTGGGTAAAGTGTTTGCCTTTAGCATTTTTACAAGTTCGAACACAACCCAGATGGGCTTTAGGGATATCTCCGTATGAAATGACGTTTGGATTACCTTTTCTGACAACTCAAAAGGAGACTGCTACTTATGAGGGAGGAGAGGCGAGTATCAGAAGACACAGCACCACGATAGCTCAGACTCTGGAACACTTGAGATTCAAAGGACGGATTCCCTAGTCGACGCCTCTAGACTTTAAAATTCATCACATTAATCCCGGGGAGTTGTAGCACTGGGAGGGCCGTTAACAGCCGGAGCCGTTGAAGCTCTTCCCCCAGGTGTGTGTGCTCGCACACGTACGTGCCTGCGCGTGAGAACACGCGTGCAGCACCCGAGTGTGCGCGTGGGGGAGCGTGCCTGGTCGGGTCCCTTCCGGCGGCTCCCAAAAGAGCTCACTCTGGAGCCAGGAGAACTTCAGTTGCTTTTTTTAAAGCAACCGGGAGAGCTCAGCACTGTTTTCCATCCAGCCATCTCCAAGCCCGAGCACCCCTGATCCCACCAGTGAAGCACTGCGATTGGGGAGGAGAATATCCCAGCGCGAGGCTGGAGAGGTCTGCTCCTTCCGACGTTATTTGCCAGCCCCGGGCACCAGGGGAAGGAGAATGCACCTTCAGTTAAAGATGATGCAGGGAGGGGAGAGAGAAAAGGAGAGGATAAAGAGAACACGTGATGCCCCGGATTCAATCAGCCAGAAGCAAGGAGGTAGGTGCTGGTGCCCTCTCATTTTTAGATTCAGAGATTTGAGGGCCAGAGGGGACCGTGATGATCATCTGGCCTGACAGTCTGTATTATGTAAAAGCCACTTGAAGCCAGACAGTGCCACCAGCTTTTTAGAAGCAACAGCAAGCACTGGGGAGCTTATAAAGACTGTGATTCTCCCAAGGTAGAGGGATGTGGGAATGCCAGCACATCCCAGGTACAGAGGAGGCCAGATACATCCACCCCAGTGGGTACCATCTGAACAGGCAATAGCACCAGGGGAAAGAAAACATCGTTTCCCTTCTGTGCCAGGCAATTCCTTTGCCTAGCAAAGAGGGATAAGCAAGCACGGAGGAAAAAAAAAGCCACCCCTTCCTTGTGTTTTCCTTTTGAACCTTGCCTGGAAAAGGGATCCCAGCCCCGGGGTGTCTCTTGGCTGCTTTTGGTGTTTGCACCCTCTGGATCCTGAGCATTCCCAGAAAGCCCGAGGAGCACCCGTCCCTCTTGCCAGGCCTGATCCACAGGCCACAAGCTTTTCATGCAGCCTTTGTCTGTACAGCACCTCCAATCCCCAGCTCGATGGGGATGGGATGCTCCCACCACTCTCTTGTGTCCCCAGACCCTCAGAACCATCTCTCTCCCTGGCTTCCACGCTCCCTGGGATGCTTCTCCACCACCCTGATCTTTCCTGGGAGCAGTCACCAACTGCTGTTCCAGGTCTTCCTTGGGCTTCCCAGGGGTCCCAGCCCGAGCTCCACCACGTGTTCTCCTGCTCAGCTCCTCACAGCGCAGCCAGTCCATGCCCCCAGCAACAAATGTACCTGCCCCGAGCATCCTCTCTTGCCTGCCTACCGCCTTCCCGCCCCCAGCGAGCCCTCTCATGTGCACTGAGCATCACGCATTCCCTGGGAATGGAGGTGGCGGATGGGGAGGGGTCAGCTCCCGCCATGGGCACTCCGGGTTCCCATTTCAATGGCGCTTGAACTGGAGGGTGTGTGCAGGGCTGAAAGGCTCCCTATTAAATTGCCAATCTGATCACGTGCTGCCGGGATGTGGCCGTAGCTAAGCAGCAGCACCACCCCACAGCCGCTTCTTGGCTGGTGACTCCGCTGCTGGCTGCTCCTTGGAGTGCCCCCAAAGGAAGGAGCAACCAGCCACAGCACCCCAGGAAGGGTGAGGGGCAGAGCCAGCTCTGCGCAGCCCCGGGCACCACCCCACTAAAGGCTTTGGTACTCGATGCCCAGCTTGGGGGGGTCACAGCACGAAGCTGTCCCGCCTGCAGGTGCCCCCAGCACTTGAGAGTGTTCAAGGCCACGTTGGACACAGGGGCTCGGAGCAAGCTGCTCGAGTGGAAGGTGTCCCTGCCCGTGGCAGGGGTTGGAACTGGAGGAGATTTAAGGTCCCTTCTACCCGAACCAGTCCGGGCTTCTAAGACCATGCTCCACACCCCAAGGGGTGGCACCGCCGAGCTCGGGCCCGCACACTGATACAGAGGTTTGACCATTGTACAGGGGGCTAGTACAGGGGGGTTGTACAAGGGGATTGTACAGGGGGGTTGTACAAGGGGGTTAGAGGAATTTGTTTAAACAAAAGGACTAAATGCCTGCTAAGCAGAACAGAGACCTCCGGTCCTGTTAATAAGCAGACGCCTGAATCTACTGATAAAGGGGAGAAGCAGAGGATTTATGGCTGGGACACTGATCAAACTCTACTGATAAAGGGGAGAAGTAGAGGATTTACGGCTGGGACACTGACCAATCTCTAAGGCCACACATAAAGACTAAAAAGGTGAAAAGTGCAAGAAGAGGAAGACTCATTTACTTCATCTTGAAGACCCCTACCCAGAGGAGGAAGACTCATTTACTTCATCTTGAGACCCCTGCCCATGACCAGAGGGGGCACTGCGCAGGCGCAGAGGACCTTCTGGCTCATTATAATACGAAGCGGGGATAGGATATGAATATGTATAGGCGTATTGTGCAACCTTATGAATATATATAACTTTAGATAATAAATGTAGAGGGAAACAACACTGAGGCACGCGTGACTTTGAGGAATTATCCCCGTGCGTCTCAGCGCTGAATAAAAAGCATACCTACTTTACAAGTTTAACGAGTTGTGGAGTCAATCCGCGCATCAGCTCACCAGTTCACGGGTATCTCCGTCCCTTCCCGGGATGCACCGATGTCCCTGCTCATGTGCAGCTTGGCACTTGCCACCTGCCAGGCAAGAAGGAAAAGCAGAAGAAGAACTGCTTTAGAGGGTTAAAGGGGAGCAGCGTCCATCCTTTGTCACCCTCCTGTCTCTGTAAGCAAGTGCTGGGGCTGGAGGAGGGATCCTGAGCGCCTGGATCCTTCTTGACTCTGCAACAAACTAGAATGAAATATTAAATGCTTTCTCTCCTTTTTATGCCTTGTTTATGGCTCTCATTGAAGCAGGGATCTGGTGATAAGTGAGGGCTGGGAGCTGAGAGCAGGACCCTGGTCAGGCTGTGCCTGGGCATGAGAGCATGAGCGGCAGTGTCCTGCAGGGTACCAGGGCACCGAGTGGAAGGTGATGGATGAGGACTGATGTGTGGAGGACAGCTCCTATGGGATGCTTGGCCACTGTGGAGGGGTTGACAAAGCAACTGCAAGGAAAACTCTCTCCTTGAGCACTTGGAGGCTTTGCTTTTCTCACCCCATCCTCGCTGTCTGGGTTGCAGGGCTGAAGCTGAGCAAATGGAGAAGGGTGATCGTTGGGGTGAAGGTGTTGAGCTCCTCTGCTGCCTGAGGATCCACCCCTGAACCCAGTGTGCAGCTCATCTAAAGCCTACAAGCTATGTGGGGAGAAAAAACAAGTATCTCTTCTGGAGCACTTAGCAGCTTGCAGTCGCATGTGCTGCTTCCCCCTAACACAGAAAGGCAAGCACACAAACACGAGCCCTCGCTTCCTCTGGTGTAAAGCAGCCTCCTCTCCCAGGGATGGAAAGCAATGAAACTACATCAGCATCCTCCACAAAACACCCGAATGCCCAAAGCAGCCAAGATCCAGCTCAGAAATAGAGCTCCAGTGTGTGAGGTGCTTTGATACGGCAGTGTACCAGGAGGAAATACGAAAGAGTTTATTAAATCTCACAGACCAAACAATGCTACCACCTGGAAATTTAGTCTGGGAAAAGGCCTCCAGTCCCATTCATCTCCAAGCAAATTGGTCCTTCTCTCTTTCGAAGAGACTCAAGATACAGTTTAGGCTTGGATGCATTTCACAAAGCGATCAGCAAACTCCAAGCAGCAGGATCAGCCCCACACCACAGTTTCTCATTTCCCTTTGGCTCCTATTCCCCAGACCTTCAAATCACCAATTCATTCCAAACCCAGTTCCCATCACTTGAAGGAATCAGCTGCTGTGCAAAACTGAACACAAGCAAATAACATCGCTGACAACTTTCCAGCCCGGCACATAAAGCAGCTCTTGGTGTCCCCAGATCTGTGCTGCTCCCACAGGGTTTCTAGAAACCATATGAACTGATTGTCAAGTGGGCAGTAACATGTGTGGAGACACAGCAGCATGCCCTCTGCTCACAAGAGCCCGTTCCCTTCCTGCATGGCCAATTCCCACTGCCCGGCATAGGAGCGTGGTGCTGGGGTGGGATGTGGTGCTACACGGTGCAGTGGAGCCATCGCTTGTGGTGTCAGGGCTGGTGCCATCGCAGCACAGAGGCACTGATGGGGCTGTACCCTGGCAGTGCCATTCAGACACCCCAAACCTAGCAGCCCCCAAAGCAAGGAGCAGGGGCTGAGTATGGCACCCTGTGTCTGCCTTGCAGCACAAGCTAGACTAATGCATGGTGGTGGCTTAAGTGCTCTCCAGGGAGATTAAGTGCCAGTAATTAATCTTCAGTGCTCAGATAACCAATTATACATGTGAGAGACATAGGCAACACGCTGGATTTGGGATAGGGGCACCAGCAAATGGCTGTAGGGGATGCTGGTGTGCCTGACACCCAGCCGGGATGGGAATGGTTCTGCTGCATCCCCTGCTCTTACCTAGGAATAGGGCAAGGGCAAGGGGCGGTGGACAAGGAGAGGCAATCCTGAGCTGGGGACTGAACTGAGGCTCAGGTTCAAATAACCTGTCTGGGAGCTGGATCACAATGTGCCCCCGAAGCTGGTGCTTTCCCAGCTGGATCCGCTCCCCAGGCTGAACACCGTGGGGTCTGCGTCAGAGATGGAGGCATCATCTCTCGTTAAAAGGCCTCTTCCATTTCTGATTTCTCTAATACAACTGAGTAATAGTATTGACATGTCAAAATGGTCTTTTATTATGATCCATTTATGCCATCAATGTGATATCCTCCTCTTGGATTGCTTAGTTATGTATTAATACTGAAAGAAAGCCGACGTTTCTTCTAGCTCTTCATTGTCTAAAATGAGTCCCAAACCCTCCGTGTGATGGATTGGCATTATTTTTAGCTGTGATCATGCCTTGGTGCTCTGAAATTAGGAACATGTTTTTAAAATATTGTACCACATGCATTTGTCTTATTTTGCTTAATCTCTGTCTCACCAGTTATCAGTCTGGTTTTATTGTAGAATCATTAGCGCTAGTTAGAAGTCTGATGTATGTATATGACATCATTTATTTGCTGTTCTTTGCATAACAAGGAATGGGAAGATAAAACATGAATCTGGGGGAATGGTCTGTTGATGTTTTAATAGAGAACTTTCATAACGAATGGCTTTGCTGGGGCATCATTATGTCCAGCCAGTGTTAGAGGTCTAAGGGAATGCACTGAGAATTGAGGAGAGAGTTACAGGAATGAACCTGGGGAAGATGCTGTGCAGTGACAGACTAAAGGGATTTGACCTGTTTGATTCATCAAAGAACATCAAAAGCTGAAAGTGAAAGGAACAAATACCTTCACCAGGAGGAAATATGAAAGGGTTTATTAAATCTCACAGACCAAACAATGCTACCACCTGGAAATTTAGTCTGGACACTGCAGGTCAGAAGCTGCCAGCGCAGGGTTTTAATAGAGATCAGACCAAGGATTGATGCTGGAAGACCCAGAGCCCTGCATCCACTGGCACGATTTCCTCCCCAGATCCCATAGTGCAGGGCTAAGGGGTTGGTAATGGGAGCTTCCTCCTCAGCAGCCCAGCAGCACTGAGTCCATCCCTGTCGTTGTGCTCAGCTGGGAGCACACGCTGCGTTATTTGCCGCTTTATATAATGGGATTCTATGAAGAGGTGCATTAGCCCAACACAAATTACTGGGCTGGGGAAAAAACCTCCTGTTGGTGTTGAATGAATCAACTCCTTCATGTAATGGCTTCAGCTGCCCTGAAAAGTGGATGAAATGATGGCTGTTCTGCTCCCTATTGCAAGGGAGTTTATTGCTGTGAATGCGAGGGGTGTTTCCCGCTGGCTTCGTCGGCAGAAGCGATGGAGAAGCCTTCATCCCTGTGCGGAGTGAGGAGGAGCCGGCCATGGAGAGAAACCACCCTCAAACACAAAACCCCAATAGCAAATCCCAAATCCCGGCCATCTCCTGTCCAGGCATGGGGTCCCCAGTTAATGCCTCCTTCTGCCCTCAGCTCCTGCCTTTGTCAATACAAAAGAAAGGCATAAAATGGACAAAAATGGTGCTGATCATGGGGAGAGGATTGGTCCAAAACACGGGGACATGAGACCATCTCTTCCCCATGCTCACTGCTGGGGTAGGTAACAGCAGCCGCTCCATTCGGCTGATGAACAGGAGCCCTTCTCCTCTAGACATGTGATGGATGGTCCCAATTATATTCTTCCAGCACTGATTTAATGCAATGTTTTATTAATAGCAACAATCAGAGGAAAGCAAACAGCTTATTCTGCACACGCCATTCCCTTTCTGCTTTTATGTTCCCATGTTCACCTACACTCCAAGTCGGTTCAGGAGGAAGAGGAGGGTGGGGAGAAACAAGCAGAGAATTCACGGAGCAAGGCAATAGCTCATTAGGATATCCTCAGCAGAATTAATACGATTGTGGCAATACTTTCTTCACTCATTCCTGATGGATCACTTACAGGAAACTGCAAATTGCTGGTTTGTTTCTTTGGGTGTTAAAAGAGCATGTGCAAGGATGGGGAAAAATAATCCACAGTTTTGCATTAGTGGTTTTAATACTCTTGTTACAGGAGTGATGGGAGGAACATCATAAATCCATCAGAGGTGTCCCCAGCGCAGCACTGGTAGGACTCGGTCCTGGCTGCGCTCTTTGCTGAGGGCCAATTTCCTTCCCCAACCTGCCAAGCCGTGTTGCCAGGGAAGATGCTCCTAGCTGGAACTGCAGCTCCCACCTTGGCAAGGGAGGTGAAGAGGGAATCCCTGGGAGCTGGGGTGTTGGTGGGATCAGCAGCTCCGAGATGTGTGGGATGGACCCTGCAGCGCTAATGGGGAAGCAGCATGCTTCAAAGAAGCACAACACAGACCAAAGCATCCTCATGTCAAAGCTTGCCACGTGCCAAGACTAAAGCCAATCTCCTCCTTCTTTCGCTCCTTGAACCCTCCCTTCATCAGCAGCTCTCCATCATCTCTCTCCCTGTTTGCTTTTGTATTTGGGAGCCTGTTTGTGTATTTACTCATTCGATTGCTTTCACAGTGATACAAAGTCCCCGTGGCTGGTGGTGATAAACCCAGCAGCCACGTGCTCTCTTTACTTTGTTATTCCAATTGTCGCTCCTGGCTCCAACATGGAATTTAAAGTTCTTTTCAATCAAAAGCGCTCTATATTGTGGTTAAATGATTTCCTTTCCCCCCGGAGAATCATTAATCAGGCACATGAGCTAATATCTCTTGCTCCTTCTCAACCTCTTTTGGTAAGTTCTTCAAAGAAGGCAAGGGGGGGGGGGGAGGGGGGAAGGAAAAAGGGAGAGAAAGATTAAATGGAGCAGGTGTCACGTTTATCTTATTTCCAGTGCAAATACAACCCACAAGTGCCAGGCTCAAACCAGACCCTCAAGAAAACCTGCAGAATGTTCTCTAAATACATGATTCTTGGCTCTCTTGTGTTTGTTTGCAATTTGCAGTCATCCTCCCAATCCTCCTGTCAAGTAAAAGCTGCTCTGGGAATGAGATCATCGGAGCCGATTCCATGGGGCGGAGGAATCAATTGCCTTGCCATGTCCCGTCTGCATCCCCTTCCCAAGTCACTGCCCTGCACAGCCCTCATCCCAAAGCAGCCCAGCATCCCTTCCCAAAACACAGCTCTGAGATGCACGAAGCTGAACTTTGCCATTAAAACCTCTACTCAGCGCTGGCTCTGCAGCAGTGGAGAGAGGGATCTCCACATGCAAATCCTAAACTAAACCCTAGTTTAGCACTACTGTGTTTTTCAACACAATTAAATTTATGATTTGGAGCCTCCATGGCTTTCCATGCTCGCTTTATAAGGTGGCTGTGGCTGGATTGTGCCCTTTTCAGTGGCCCTTTTCAGGTGCTGTCCCCTGCACCCCAACACTAGCCCATGACCTCTGGGTCACATCCTGCTGAAGGGCAGCCTTAAATACACGGGAGCTGTGCTGGGGTGCTGGGACCCACGGGGGTCTGGTGGTACAGACCATTTCCATGGCTCCTTGGGAATGTGGGGAATATCCTGTGGGGAATCCCGTGTATTTGGGAGTGAGGGTGATAAATCCCCTTTAACCTGCTGCTGTAGGAAAATGCGGCTCATCCACCATGTGGGGCCCAAGCCATACACCCATGGCTGGAGCAGAATGACAGCCCAGGGGGTTGTGAGCACCAGCACCAGTGAGATTTCCTTAGTGCCCATCAGAAACCCCAGCTGCACCCCAGGAAAGAGAAAATAAAGCTGTTTTCCAATGGAAAATTGGAGATTTTAACCAAGTGGTTTCCACTGATAACTGCAATGCTCTGAGCGCGTCAGTGCACATAGCCACTCTGCTCTGCCCCGCGGCTGGGAAGTCCTGTTTGGCTTGTTTTACCATTGGAAACCACCAGATACTGCAGGAGATGGAAAACGCAGCTTGTGTGCAAGCCCCTGTGCCGTGTGCATCCATCCCAGCTCCAGGTCTCCGAGCTCACCAGGAGCAGCTTGTTCTATTCAGCGCTGGAGATCCCAGGGTCAGCCCCATCCTGTTTCCCAGATGGTGGCTGTCGCGTGTCACCGAGTTCCACAGGCAGGAGCACAGGGACCAGCCAGTGCTCTGCAAGGCTGCGCAAGGGCTTGGAAAGGGTTTTGTGCTCTTTGTGTTACTAAACCCAGGTAGAATCCAAAGGGGGGTCATCACCCTTGACACGTGGGACCGTAATCATTTGTGATGGGGACAATACAACCAGGCTGCTGCAGATGCTGTCGCCGGTGCTGACCTCTCAGGTGTTGCTTTTAAGGCTCTTCAGCTTTTAAGAAGCTGCTGCTGTGTTTTATTCATGCACCTTGTCTGGGGAGGTAGGTTTGGGCCAAGAACAGGGGGAAATCCAAAGGGAGAAGGTGCCAAAGCACAGGTGTAGCACGCTCGGCTGTGGCCAGGGGATTTCAGGGCTGCCTTTCCCTTGGCTATGTGGGGTAGCAGCATGGTTCCCACACCTCTCCCTGCTCCACACTGTACTTTGCTCCTGTAGCACGTTCACTGGTTTTAAAATCACTGTAATTATTATTCGGGGGGGGGGGGTGTTTTCAGTTGCAAGTGTCTGATGTAAGGCAAGTGCCGGGCTGCTGCAGGGCATGGTGGGTTATGAAGCACAGGTATGTGCCTCATGCCCTGGGACACAACATAAGACCTGAACTTGGCAGCAGAGAGGATCAAGCTGATGGCAGCTGAGAACACCCAACTCATTCTGCTGATGCAGACACACGGGGCACAGGAGGGGGAAAAGGGCTATTGATGCCCTAAGTGCCCTACTGAGTTAGCTGACAGCAGCAGATCTACCCAGCCCATAAACTGTATGACTGCACTTAGACTTATGCTCTTCCTAAGCTACAGGCAAGGAGGAGGTAAATCATGTGAAGGAGGAAGAAGAGGATGAGGGTAGCACAGGGATTCAAAATCCTGGGAAGCTAAAAAGGAAAGCAAGGAACAAACCCTGCTCTACCACCACTGCCTGCCCCATTCCATCAGGTCTTTCAGGTCTGGAGATGCCCACAGAACCCCCTCCTGAATCCCCATCCCATTTAAATGCTTCCTTCCCTTTTCCTTTTCCTTTCCTTTCCTTTCCTTTCCTTTCCTTTCCTTTCCTTTCCTTTCCTTTCCTTTCCTTTCCTTTCCTTTCCTTTCCTTTCCTTTCCTTTCCTTTCCTTCTTTCCTTTCTTTCCTTTCCTTTCCTTTCCTTTCCTTTCCTTTCCTTTCCTTTCCTTTCCTTTCCTTTCCTTTCCTTTCCTTTCCTTTCCTTTCCTTTCCTTTCCTTTCCTTTCCTTTCCTTTCCTTTCCTTTCCTTTCCTTTCCATCCTTCTGCCCTTCCATTTATTGACACAGCTAAACATGGACCATCCCATCCTGCTCGAGGAGCCTCATTCTTGCTCTCTTTACCTTTCCAGGGCTATAGGGAGCTGTTTGGGTGTGGTGGAAAAGCCCCTGATTTACTCTGCTACCTGGGCAGATGGTCGGGAAGGGCTCAGCTCCACTCCAGCCCTCATCAACGCTCTCCCGAAGAGGCTGTGTTTCCAAAGTCAAAATGTTCCTTGCAGGGGGAGGGCGAAGACTTAATAGGAGAGGTGGCAGGAGGAAGGAAAGTGCTTTTATAGCACAGGATGTTAATTGCTTGATGGGCTCCTGTTGCTATTAAGCTCTGGACGAGGTGATGCCCTGTTAGACACAGGGGAGAAAAGAAAGCTTAACACACACGGAATAAAAGGAGGGGGAGCCTGGGATGGAGCTGAGTTTGTCAGGCAGCAGGATGGCGACTGGAGATGTGTGCACCCTCCCAAAGCTGCCATCACCTTCACAGCCCTCACCAGCTTCACACCAGTGCCACAGAGGCAGGGACACCTCAATCCCTGCTGCTGGAAGGTTGATGGATGGGGAATGCTGCACACATGTGGGAAAACCCCTGTGAGCTTCTCCCAGCAGATCTCCTATAGCCATTAACAGGTTGGAGGGGGCAATGGAGATCCAGGGCAGCGGTTCCCTGCATGCGCAAGAGCATCTCCTCTGAGCACCACACCTCAGCAGCAGCTCCAGACATCAGCGTGGTGAAGCTGTGAAGGGTGAGAATGCAAGGCAATGAAAGCATTATGTAGGAAATAAAGGCAGTTACAGTTGCTTCAAAACATTTTCGCAGCGAGGGCTCAGGGCTTTTAATCGACTCCTTTTTTTTTCTTGCAGGTTCTTCTTCCTGACAAACATTTGCAGAGGGAAAAAGAGACGAAAGAAAAGAGAGAAAAACAGTTTTAGTTGCCAATCTGTTGCTTGCAAAGCCATGAAAGCACCTGAAGAGAGACAAGCCTGTGTTATAGATAAGGAAAAGGATTTTGTGCATTCTCCATGCGGAAAAGTCTTTCTAGGACCCTTCCGTCCTGAGACCTCCCATGTCCCTAACATGCTCCGAGCTATTAAAGAATCACAGGATCATAGAATGGTTTGTGTTGGAAGGGATGTTCAAGCTCATCCAGTTCCAACCCCCTGCCACAGGCAGGGACACCTTCCACTGGAGCAGGTTGCTCCAAGCCCTGTGCAGCCTGGCCTTGAACACTGCCAGGGATGGGGCATCTTCCCTCTTAGTAAAATCTGCCTCCTTCCCCATTTACCTCTTCTTTTCTTTTGGGGAAGTTGATGATTTCTACCTTTCACCCCACACCACAGGGCTGGAAAGGGGATTTCTCATCTCACCCAAGTCAGGGATAGCCACAGAGCCCCGTGGCACCCGGAGAAGTGCACTTGGGACACCTAAGCTACAAAAAGACTTATGGCAAAGCTGCCACAGAAGACAACGTTGTGGAGGACAACTGAGAGGCCTAAACTCACCCTTTATTCAGTTTTACTTGGCCAGGCATGAGCCCAAGTACGTGGGAGTCCCCCCTCTAAGGCACAGGAGCAGAAAGTAAAGAGATATATATGAGCTTGTCAAGCCAATCGAGGCTATGGGAACGGAGAGCCGTGCCAGCCTTCCGCTGCTCCACCATGCAGGGAAGCAGAACTAGAGAGGCAACAAGGAGAGAAAGAGAGAGAACCATCCTCTAAAGGCTGTTTCTAAGACAACCCTTCCACCCTAGGGCTTGTTTTAACAGCCCAAGCTGCACACTACGTACATCCCCTTTTACTTACGATGATGATTACGGGCTGCTGCAGGGTTCCCTGGATTGCAGAGAGACAGCGCCAGCGCTATTAAGGCATTTTGTCTTCCTCTAAAATCACATAAAGACCTTTCCCGTGCTCCTCCTGCTGGGCAATAAAAAGGGAAAACCAATCCAGGGCCGAGCCAGCTGCTCTGTGGCTGGATGGGCAACGCGCCTTGTTAGGCACAATGAAGTGCTCTCCGCTTAACCCCAGGCCATCAGCAGGGACAATCAGGGCAAGGATGAAGGGAAGGGCTGGGAGCAGCATCCACTGGCACACAGGCACCAGCTCAGCACACACTGTTAATGCATCTTAGGGATGTGTCCCTGTCCCGGAGCAAAAAGTGGGAAGTCTCCACTTGCCTGGTCCCTGCATGAGCGCCCCACTGCCAGCCCTGGGCTTGGCTTTGCTCCCTGGGGATGGAAGCGCACAGCCAAGCCGGCCAAAGAAGTATTCTGGGGAATGAATCAGTTCAGTTGAAGTGTGATTGATTGAGGACTGAAAGTCACAATCCAGCAAGTCCTGGAAAATGTAATAGTGCTACAACTATTTAGTTTTTGTTCTTTCATGTTTTGATTTGGTTTCCTCCCCCTTCCCCCTTCCCTTCTGGAGGTGGCTTTGTGCCAGGATGTTTAGGTGCAAACAATTCAGCTCTTTCCCAGCTGACTTGGACATGGGGTGCAGGAGGCTTTGCAGCTGGTAAGACCCACTGCCCCAGCGCTCTCGATGGAGCTGGGATTCCCATCCACGCTCTTGGTGGAGCTGGGATTCCCATCCTTCACCCACTCCCCCCAGAACCAGTTGCCAAAATGCACCAACAAGGAGAAAAAGGAAGGGAAGAACCCGATGGTGCTGAGCCTGCCAGCTCTGCTGATCCCAAACCTGGAAGCAGGAATCCTGCTCCTCCTAAGCTACTATGTGTCATGACACACGTAAGCATGTGTGGCCTCTTTGGTCAGCACGACTTTCAGAGCCAGACAATGGAGAGGAGCAACATGAGCATCGGGCTCAGCACTGGCATCTCCCTGACTTTATGGATTGTCCTCTAATGTGGTCAGTAAATCAGTGCCCTCAAACAAAGGGTAAATTTGGTGTCCAGAAAGCCCAATGCACCTCAACAACCATTTTGTGCAGCAACAAACCTAAACTAGATGCCACACATGGAGGGAGCAATGTGGTTTAGCTGCTTGTTTGAGATCCGGTCCAAAGCAACCTGTCAAGCACTGTGCCAGTGGCCTGGCTGTGTAATTAGCAATTGATGTGAGCATAAGTTGCAAGCAGTGCCATTAACATGGAATTGTTTGTGTTTTCAACAGATCTATTTTGATTCTTGGTTCCAAAGTGAAAATGCCTCTGTTTGTTCAACATTCCTCGTTGGCCTGTATTTTTCGTTGTGTTTTTTTTTTGACACGGTGTCAACATTTCTCAAGTGGGAAAAAAGCCCTGTGCCACACAGCGCACGAGGGAGGGAGGCACTTACGGACCAGGGCTCCCTCACAGACCGTTTTGACGGGGAGAAAATGGATTTCACCCTCATGAAATCCTTGGCAGGAAACACCGACTTGATGCCAACAGGAAAAAAACCCTAATAAATAAGAGGAAGTGCTGTTTGCTTTCGGATGGTTTGAATTGCCCATGTTTTAGGGGCTGAAAGTTGAGGGTTTTGTTATTTTTCAACTCTTCTGCTACTGGGACTAAGCAACCCCCCCATTAATTACCTTCCTACCAGTACCCATGGGTACACCCCATGGGTAGCAATTGATATTGCTTTGGCACAAAACCCACATCCCCAGTGCCCAGAGCGCTATGGGGACACGACCCTGTGATAGGGGCTGGCCATGATGTCTAGGGGATGCGGTGGCAAGGGGCAGGGGAGCTGCCAGCAACACTGATTTCTACCCTGCCCACAGGGGGCACATCAGGAACTGACTGACCCCAAATCTTCCTTTTTGAGGAGGAGGACTTACAATGAGATAAATCACACTTCCTGTGAAAAGCAGTACTTTACAAACAGATATAAGCTTAAACCCAGCTCTAGCTTTCTACCTGCCCCACTCCAAACTCTATACAGGCTCCAGCCCCAAACTCTCACCCTACCAGGTCTTCCCATTCAGTTCTGAACAAGTTCCTCCTCATCCTAGGAAGCAGCTCAAAGGCTGAGCGGAGAAATGGCTTTCTTGGCATGCACATCTCCTTTCTGATTATTATTCTGGTCATTCACCCTCTTTCCCTCTCAATCTTGAGGAAGAAGCAGTGATTTTGTGAGTCGGAATTTGGAGGTATTCCCAGCTCCTTTCCCTGCCCCCCCCCCCCCCCCAACTCCTGTTAATTAAAACTAATAAATCTGCTCAGCAGAGTTTGCAGAGCAGGAGGACAAGGTACAGTTCTCTTGACACAGCAAGGCCATCTCGCCTGCTCCCACACACCTCTTATTTATTTCATTTATTCACGGATTGACTCCGTTCTTGAGCCTGTTCCAGCAATACGCTGCTGATCGGAATTTCTCGCCTGTGCTACGTGCAGGCTCTTTGCCTTCCTTTCACAAGGAAGCAGTCCCCCAGGAGCTGCAAATAATCAACAATTATCGTGGCATGCATCCCTAGACGTAATTACAGACAATCCAGACTAACCTGGAAACAAAGGGAGTCCGTGTTATACAAGACCTACTCAGTCCGTTCCTCTGCACGGGCCCCGTACCGTCCGCAGGGTAAAGGGAGATGAAAGCACAGGGTCTGGGGTGCGGGGGGTTAGTGCAGTGCTCAGTCCTTTGTGCTGATTTGGGGGATGAAGTAGGAAAAGCCAGAAAGAGGGATCAGCCCCCACATATCATAGAATGGTTTGGGTTGGAAAGGACTTTAAGACCATCCAGTTCCAACCCCCCTGCCATGGGCAGGGACACCCCACACTAAACCATGTCACCCAAGACTATGTAGGTATTTAAAGCCATCTGAGATGCTGCACAACCCCTGGCCACCCCAGAGAGCCAGGCTGCACCTGCCAGCCCCAGGAAGGTCCTGAAGGGCTCTGTGTAGCTATGAACTACCCCTGTGCCCTTCTCCAGCGTGGTAAACCTGTCCTCCAGGAGGACAGAAGTGGCCTCTGCATTAGGTGCTTGGTGTGAGATGGACTGGAGATGCTGCCCATTGCCTCTTTGCAGCCAAGTCCTCCTTGTCCATAGGGAGCGGGTGGTGGTTCGTCCTCCCTGGCACCAAGCTGCTGCCAGAGGGGAGGACTGAGGAGAAGCGTGACCCAAGGGTGCCACTGAGCCTCTGGCTGACTTTCAAAGGCAGAAGTTGGTGCAAAATGGCTTTGGTCTCCTCCTCCTCGCCGGGAGGAAGGCAGTGCTGGTAGCTATAGCAACCAGGCCTCCTGTGCTCCAGCCGCCAAACTTCAGGCTTGGGCAAAGAAATGAAGAGGGACGGGAGAATGCAAATGACCTGCAGTTCCTCCAAACCCTTCCGATCAATATTATCTTCATTTGAAACCATGGGAGCTGGGGGAGACGTGCCTAAGGATAAAGGAGAGAATCCTGGGCAGCGTGGAAGGGCACAAGACAGAGAACCAAGACAATGATCCATCTCTTCCACTCTCCCCAGCCTCTGAGCAGGTTCAGAAGAGGCCGTACTCGTGTCATGCAGAGGGTAAGAGCTTTAATTAGTGATGTAAGTACCCTCCACAACAGACTTTGCTCTCTCTGTGCTCTTGGGAAATGGCTATGCTGCAGTTATAGAGGAGAAGCATGTCCTTACCCTGCTCTTCCCCGTCTCTGGCACATCAGCACGATGCAGCAGCAGGTGTGTGTCACCTCTGGAATGGTGCTGAGCCCTCTCAGTGCACAAAGCAGAGCTGGGGGGGGGGGGGGGGAAGAGCAGCAGCCAAAGAGTCGTGAACATCAGTGGCTGTGTCTGTCACACAGTGCTCCACATTCACCTGACCCAACAGCAACCACTGCACTCAAATCTGAGTCCAGATAAACGGTGTCCAGTTATGGGACAGCACATCCAGGTTGCCCATCTCACGGTCCCTGCACCTTCCCATCCCCTGCTGTGAACAGCGCTGGGGCTTGTTCCGCTTCATCTTCACCCCCACCCTCTGCACAGGACTTCCTGTGGGTGTTATTCCAACCTTTGGCTTTCTGACGGTTGCTCAAACAAGCCCACAGTCTATTTTAACCCCTTTCCCTGAACTGCTTGAATTCCCTGAACTGCTTTACAGATGGGGATATGTAGGCAGGGGGCAAAGGACTTGCTCAAAGTCATCTATCGACAACTGGTGGTAGATGCAGGAATTGACCCCGGGACCCCAAAGCTGAGTTTTAGATCCCAGCTAGGCTGCACAGCCTGGAGATTTCTCCTATGAAACATTCTCTGTCTCAGATGGTTTGTCAGCAAAAACTAAAGGGGAAGAAAAAGGAATCTGACTTCTGGAGGAAAAGTCACCATTTGCTTTGCACTGAACCCCACTGAAATCTCCAGCCCACTGAAACACTTAAATGTTGGTTTTTAGAAGGTTGATCGTTGCTTTTTGGAAACAATCACTTCTTAAAGAAAGCTGTTTATGCAGATATCCACCATCCTTCCCTCACTGGAAGCAGCAGCTGTTGTGGGAGACAGCTGAAATGGCAAACACGCTCCTGTTCAATCCATCACCCTGGCACAAGGCGAGAAGAGCTACTTAAGTTAAAGGACAATGTTTGCATAAGAGGAGCTGGGCCACAAATCAATTCACACTGGAAGTCAGGAGAAGGGTTTAAGCACAGTGGTGGGCTCCTGGTGATCTCATGGCATCAGGAGATAAGAAATATGACCCTTTCCTAAGACAGAGCTGAAACAGGGGAGTGGGTTCGCACAGCATCGCGCACCACGGCGCTGACTTCGACTTGAGCAAAGCAGAAAGGTCTGATTTCATCTTTGTTTCACACCAGAGGTCTCTGGGCAGCTACAGCTCTACCTAATGATCTGTGCTGTATGGAAAGAAACTTAAAGAACACTTGCTATCGAATCTCCATAGTCTTCCCCATCCTATTTGCATTTAAAACCAGCCTTCAGATGCGGTGCGTGGGACAAGACACACTTCTGCTCAATACCCATCCAATTTTCCCTGTTGTGGATTCATGCTGGCGGCCCCGATTGCTATTGATACAGATGGAGTTGCGTGAGATTCCAGAGTTTTCTGGCCCAGGCTCATCTAACAGGGAAATAACTGCAGTGGTTTTGAGTGCCGTGGTTGAGCCAACACATATAGGAGGGGGAGTGTGGTGTGCCTGGTTACTGAGGAACAAAATTAGGGGGGAATCTGGGGGTTGAAACCTTTCCCTTTCTTAAATGGGGACAAACCCCCCAATTTCCATCCCAACCATTAATAGTTATCCCAAAACAGAATTGATCTCAAGTAACAAGAAGCATTTTGCTCCAGCTATTTGTACGCATTATTTTTCGACCTCTGCAGCCTCACTATTAAAATGCTTCTATGTTTTTTGTAGAAGACACTATTTACATTTTAAAACAGCAGAAAAAGTCACTTTGTGTTTCCAAAAAATGGCAAAATAAACCCATTTGAAAATGTCAGAATGACAGAAGAGGGAAAACCATCAACAGAGGGTGCCAGAAAGGCTAAAGCTTCTTTCAGTTTAGTCTTTACTAAACAGATCAGCTGTGAGTTGGTGCCTGACACAATTAACACTGAGGAGTAAGATACCAGCCAGGAAGGGACAGAAGAGTTTTGAGCGTACTTAGCTATTTCTTAGTGATTTTGGAGCCAACCCAGCGATATCTGAGGAGATGACAAGGCACAAATGTAGAAAAGGGCAGATGCAACACCCGCCTTTTCAATGGGGAGGGAGGAGAATGAGTTACTTCCAATTTCCAGAAGCACGCTGAGAGCAAACAAAGCCCGTGCAAGCACCTGCGAGAGCACAGGCAAAGGAATAACAGCCAACATGAATCTGGGAAGACCAGATTGGGTCAAACCAATGTAATTCCCTCCAGTGACAGGGCGGGTGATGGGGGAAGATGCAGGAGATGTCATCTGTCTTTCCTGCAGGAAGGCTTTTCAAGCTGTCCCCCATGACATTCTCATCAGCGCGCTGGGAAATGGCCCCGTACTGCAATTTGGCTCTACCTAGAGAGGGATTACCAATGGGCCCCTGTCAGAAAAGAGGGATGCGTCCAAGGGGGTCTCTCTTGACGTGGTAGGATTCGATATTTCAATTACCCTCCCGGATGATGGAAGAGGGGAGATGCTTATGACATCTGCAGAGGGCTCATCCCAGGAAAGGCTATGGACACTTTGGGGGACACAAAACCAAATTCAGACCAGACTTGAGACCCTGGGAGTGATGGGAAACTGGACAAGGGGCCTGAAATACCCTATAAAACTGACGACATTCCGAGAGGACCAGCACACAGCTCACACAAACACCAGGTGGGCTCCAACGGGCTGGGAAGCAGCTTCATGGAGAAAGATGCAGGGCTGTATTTGAGGAGAAGTGGAACAGACCGTGGCAATAAAGGCGAAGGGGTGACTGCAGCCTTGTCTAGAAATAGCTCAGAAAGAGCCTTCTCCAGACAGGGGAGTGAAACACAGAAACCCTCTGGGGCTTTCTGTCCTCGTTTCTGTTCAGTGGTTTGGGTCCAGCGGAGACAACTTTGACTGCCACTGGGTTTGGGTTAAATACAAGGCCATTTCCACCAGGAAGTTTCCAATTCCCTTTCTTCTTTCTGCAGAGCATGATTCCCGTTCCACACCTGACACTGCCTCCCTGATCCTTCATGTGGAGCCAAGGATTAATAGCATTTCAACACCATCCTCAGAAAAATCAGCAACCTGCATTCACATCTCACTGGAGGATGCAGGCTCCAGAGCAGGCTTCTCCTTCAGGGAGACACAGAGTGATGGAGCCACTCCAATGGGCTGTGACCACAAACCTGCCAGCAGAAGGAAGATTCAGGGTCTCTCAGATCTCCCTGATGGCTCTATCTTTTACCAGCTCTGCTGTAAACACACGCTGAGCACTAACTGCATGCACAGAAAAGGCTGTTGCTAACAGATTGGACGGCTTGTTGCTACTCTACTAAGAATGCCCTGCTAATTTTTTGTTTTCACCAAATTTTCCACTTGAAATATGAGAGTGGAAACGAAGTTGTGAGCTGCATCACTAAAGAGAAGCAGAGCTGCTGCTTTGCCTTTGGCTCTGGTGGGAGCTCGGAGCCTGCTGGCGTCGCCTGTGCACCCCATGCCATAGCTCGGCCTTGCACCCAGAGCCTCATCCCAGGCTGCGACAGCCATGGAAAAGGAAAAACGGGGCTGAAAATGGTCAGACCAACCTATTCGTCCCTGTGGAAAGGCCTGCTCCTGGTGGCCTTGCAAATAATGCATAAACCCAACAAATAACAAAATAAGACCAACTAAACCAATGCAGCCTTGGAAATAAGGAATGATGCTGCCAGTCTTGGGAGACAGAAGCTTCTTTGGAGAGAGGAAGAAAGATGATAAGGGAGCAAGCACTGCCATTTCTAGTGGTGTGGTGGCTGAGCTTCAAGGTCAAACTGACAAAGGCCATTTGTTTCACTCAGAAGCCAAACTTTTTGTCTCCCAACCGCACCTTCCTCCAGGCCATATTTCACACAAAGCCACGTCCTCGTGCCATCAGCTGCAGTGCAACATGGGGAGGACCCAGACAGCAGCACAGCATCAATCTGGGCTGCCATTCAGCAGCACCCTGCAAGGAGATTTCAACAGGCTATTGTGGAGAAATCCTTTAAATCCATCCGTGTAGCGCAGGAACAAGAGAAAGGCAAATGGGTAAATGGGAAGCGTTTTGACACTGGGAAGGAATATAAATCAGAAGGGCTGCTGGAGCTTTACTGTACAACTCTAGGTGTGGTGTTGTCAAAATCCCTCAATCCTGCCATTTTCTGTTGACTAAATTCTCTAGCAAACAGCAATAGGGGCAGCTCCTGGCTCCAGCATCCTCATTCCTACCTGCTCATTTGGCCTCTGCAAGAACCTCCCCTTGGCAGGGCACCCAGGCAGCCCCATAGCCCCCTTCTGCTGCAGACAGCCCAGTCACCCCACGAGCTGCAGTTTGGGGTGCACTGGGGACCTTGGTGTTGGCTGAGGCCTCCAAAAGAAACCCAGCAAGGTCTTGCACAGCAAAATGCACTGATCACAGAGGAAAGCGAATGCAGAGGGGGCCTGAAATCCGGAGCTGTCAGAGATCTGGGAAATGGGAGACTACGAAGATTCCCCTTTTGGGGAACCACCAGAAAACTACCCAAGGCCCAAACGTGGGGAGGCACAGAGGGGCTGGATGAGTGTGCACGGGGATGTGGGTGAGCATGCACGTGGATGCGGGTGAGCATGCACGAGCAGCTGCTGCTGGAGAGGGAGAGGCACAACATAGAAGTGTTTAAACATGCAAACACGCAAACCCTCTTAACAATCAGCGCCGATGGAGATATTGATGGTTGCATTAAAAGTAAATATATTTTTTAATTAAATAATTCTCCCCTTCTCCATTCAAGGGGTGTGAAAGCACTCGTCAAATTAAAATGCTGCTTCCATTTCTCTCTCTCTCTCCCCTCTGACACACACCAAGACTGTCATTTCCCCCTCTGCCTTCCCACCATCACCACCACCCCACGGCACCAGTGGCTTCGGGGCTCTTTAACCTCCTCTTGGCCTCCCAGGAAACAACCACAGGTAGAGCACAGAAGCTGATTACCTCCTCCTTCCCCTCTCCTCCTTCCCCTCAGCCCCAGCTCAGGCACATCTCTGAAGGGCTCATTAATCAAAAGGCAATTAATTCCTCATCATGGGGGCAAATACCAGATATAGACGCTCCATAGCCGCCTTCCTCCATGCTTGAGTGTTTCTCTGATTCCTGCAAACTGAAATAAAAAGAAGCCAATGCAAAAGAAACACCAAATGATTAAATGCTTCATTAACATCCTGCAGAGGGGGGGGTGCCCACAGCTTATTTATCTGTCTCTGCTGCCAAAGAGACCAATAGTTCAGATGAGTTGAAACGGTGCCCCAAAGCGGGATGTGAGGTGGTGAGGTCCCCTTGCCCTGGAAGGTCTTGTGAGATGGAACATCTAGAAAATGGGACTGATTCCCCCCAGAATGGGGGAAAAACATCCCTTTTTCTTCTTCTTCCCTTCCCTGGCCCTCAGGTTTGAGATGGGGCACTGCTCAGTCTTTCTCCATCTCATCCTAGTATCAGATCCCCGCTCTGCTCCCAGCATGAGGACCATTACACATCCCACCGATAACCCACGACCCTTAAAATATAACTAATGAACAGGTTCATGATGGGGAGAAGCAGCTATTGCTCCTGTTCATTTTGCTGCTGAGGAGTCAGGAAGTGACTAAGAGTTTTGATACATAAATCTATAGGTTTGCCCAACCTTTGTGCCCGAATCAATGAGCTGATGATCGCTGCCTATGGAAGCTGTTATATGAGTTATTAAATCACAGAATTTACAGAAAACAAGGCACACGATTTACACGCTCAGCTGCTATTGTAAATCATAGTTTGTAGCAGAAAATAATTTTATATTATTAAAGCAATTACCACGTAATCATTTAAGTTTGCAAAAATTCATGAATTTTTGTTCACTCTTCAATGGGGTCACCGCATTTTAGCCTGCTCCATTGACCTTGCCACTCACTGCAGTGCAAGAAAGAAAAGGCAAGAAGTAACAACAGGAAATTTTTATACTACTAAACTATAAGGCTTGGCAGAAATTACTTCTGAATATAATTAACGCAAAGGCATTGTGTCTGCAGGAGGGACGCACAAACACTGTCCTCCACTGCATCTATCTGCTCTTTCTCTCTAGCTCGGGCTGGATTCCCAAGGGCACAGCTTTGAGCAGGGTTTTCTCCCTTCCCTTTTCTTTCGTCACCTGAATAAATTGCCAGATCGTGTGTTCAGAACCCAGCAGCTCACTGGAGCCTGATGGGCAGATGAGCAGAAAAATACAGCTGCACGATACGGGGCAGAGCAAAGTGTGATGCTCCCCATCGGGAAGCAGCCCCAGCACCCTCCCCTCCTTCCACCCCAAGTGACGGGCAGCTCTTCCTGTGCTTTGCAACCTCCAGGTTCAGGGTCTGACAGCCAGAACTAAGCTTCCTCCAAGAAAACCAACGCTGCAAAGCAAGCTGAGCTCTGCCAGTCTGGGTCAGGCTCTTCTCTGCTGGCAAGCAAAGAGAACTTGGCCTGGCTTATTTTTTGTTATCTTCCAAGATGCGTGAACCTGCACTGCTCATTATTGTCATTATTTTGCTTTAATAGTCAAAGAGGTTACCCAAGATCTTCTGATTTTATATCCATGAATTTAGCTCGGTAGTTTGGGCACTGGCTGTCCCACACAGCAGCATCGGTCTGCTGCTCAAGCTCCTATTCGTTGCCTCAGAGCTGCTTTTCGTGCCAGGTGGATGCTGCTGAAGACGGTGACATCCTTATCACCCCCCCTTCAAAGTCTTTGTGCCATAATTCTGGCTCGGATTCTGCCCTTTTGTCATTATTTTAAGTTATCCTGATTTCCCTGGGAGTTTCGGCTCTCCCCACTTAGAGCACAGCCATGGCAAAACACAGTCTTTTCCAGGGCTCCATGAGTGCTATCCCTTTCTAAAGACAGGATCTCTACCTTCATTCGCTCTTTTTTCCCATAGATATAAACTGCATCTCTTGCTTCCTCACCATGTTACTCCAGGTTTGCTTCACTGTGATATGAAACTGGAGCATGAGGAGGGTTGTCTGGTCCCATTGTTTCCATTTCCCCCCTTGCTGGTCAAGGAAACTCAAGTCAGTTCCCCCCTGCACATGCTGGCAGAGCACCCCAGGGTCAATAAAAAGGACCAGTTCAGCCCAGGGAGGGAGTGACTCACCCCGAAAAGTCACTGTGGATTCAGGAGGCAGAAGCAGCAGCTTTGGCAAGTCGGTCTCAATGTAAATAGAAGAAAAGAGCAATACCGTTTTCCTTTGGAGCATGTAAGAGGTTGTCATGGGGAAGGTGTGGGGGCTTTTTTGCAAAGGGAACAGTGCTGATGACCTTTGGAGAGTGTCTGCTTGGAGGCAGCTGCTGCGTTCAGCACATCCCTGGGCTTCCCAAATCCACAGCTTTGAGAGAAACGCTGCTCAGCCCTGTCCTCCCTCTTGCTTCAAAACCTGACTCAGATCTGCATCTCCATGCCAGAAGAAACCTCCAATATGCCATGCTGTACTATAACATACTGTGCCATTGCAGGGGGTAATGGGTTTAAACTAAATGGGGTAGATTCAGACTTGATCTAAGGCACAAGTTCTTCCCTGTGAGGGAGCTGAGGCGCTGGCACATGGTGCCCCGAGAAGCTGTGGCTGCCCCATCCCTGGCAGTGTTCAAGGCCAGGTTGGACACAGGGGCTTGGAGCAAGCTGCTCTAGTGGAAGGGGTCCCTGCCCGTGGCAAGGGCTGGAGCTGGATGAGCTTTAAGGCGCCTTCCAACCCAAACCAGCCTGGGATTCTAGGATTCTATCACCCTCAAGAGCTGGGGCTTGAGTGTCTGAGCCCCTGGAAAAACACCCATTTGAACAAGAAGTATAACAAGCAACTGGAATTTGCCCCCGATCAAGTTTGTAACAGCCTATAAAATGGTTCCTAAACTGCAACTGAGCTGGAGCACTACACTCGCGAGCCTGTGCTCCTGTAACTGCAGCAGTGATCCGTGCTTTGCTTGATGGATAAAGCAGAGGATCAACAGCTCATGAGTCTTCCCCAGTTTTGGCAATGATCCACCCGATGATTTCAGGGCTTTATCTACTTATTCCTTCAGTTTCTGGAAAACTGCAGGAGATAAAGGCTTACACCCGGCCTCCACCTGCGGCTTGAGATACAGAGGTGGGATGCGCGGTTTAGACACAGCAGCCAGAGGCTGGTGTGCTGGGGCACGTGGGACAAGTCACACGAATTAGCAGCAGTGGCAACTGAACACAGAGAAGCCCCAACGCCCAGAAATCCAGGAACTGAAGCCATCTGGGGCAGGAGGATGAAGCTCTAAGGCACGGGGAAACTGCTCCATTCCCAAGCAGATCTGCATGTCCATCTGCAGAAGAGCAGGGATTCTCTGCACGTTTCCTCAGAAGCAGAGCCACCTCTAGGACATGCTCCTGGGGCATCTCAGGAGGGAATGCGGGCTCCTGCATCCAACAGGCATGGATGCTGCTCAGCATGGGGTTGAGTGGGGTTCTGAGGCTGAGGCAGGAGGTCTGACTGCAATCACATCTCCCACCCATTTTGCAGGCTTGGTTTAGTGCATCTGTGGTATGCTCTGGAAGCAGCTCAAAGAGATTTTGATAGCATTGCTGGGAGAAAATGAGCCTGTTAATGCTGCTATTTGCTGCAAAAAGCATTCACGCCCAGAACACTTTCTCATCGCAATGATCATTTTTAGCTGTGAGAATGAATTAGCCTTCCACTGAAAAGCTCTTTGCATGGGAAAGAGGTCAGCTGGGAGCAGCAAACCGATTATTTGGGGGTAAGGCCCTGCCCCAGCTTCCAGGGCATGGGTTTAATTCTCATGTTTAACTCTCCATTTCCAGCCACCCTCTGTACCCTTGAAATCTCTTTGTCCCCAGCTCTAATGAGAAGGGGCATGCTTAAACATACCTGCAGATAACCCACTGCTCCCTCCTGCCAATAAAAGCCCTGGGTTATTCTGGCAGGACCAGTTCATTTAATCACCTTCAGATTACCAGGTTTGCTTACGGCAGTTTAACAACAAATAGTGTGAGATCAATGTAACTAACAGCAGGCATTCACTCAGCAGCAGCCTGATCCCAAACCACCCCTGCACCCAGTCCTGCCCTGCAGCTCGATCCAAGGGACTCTGAATGAGGGCCACGGTCTGCCTGGCTCCTCCGGTAGGAGTTAATTGCAGGCAAGGTTTGAATAGGAAGGAGGCCAAGAAGATAATTATCCCTCTGGCCCTGGTTCTGAGCATATCAACCAGCCCTTGCCTCGGCAGGCCGCTGGGAACAGGGCTGCTTTGGCCTCCAGGGAATAACACACAGGATCTGCCTGAAAGGGATTTATCGCATCCTTTCCCCACCAATGGTCACACAGATGCTGGTGCTTGCTCCGCGCATCCAACCCTTCCATCCCGGGGCTAGAATCCTGTGCGTAGAATCAGAGACGGTTTGGGTTGGAAAGGACCCATCCAGTTCCAAACTCTTGCCATGGGCAGGGACGCCCTAGACCGTAGACCTAGACCTAGACCCTAGACCATGTCACACGAGGCTCTGTCCAACCCGGCCTTGAACACTGCCAGGGATGGAGCATTTGCATGGGGCTTTTCATCAGGGGGTGGGTTCACCCAAGACAGGGAGACCTTTGTAAGGCAGGAGCTGACAGCTGCTCCTGATGGGACAAGAGTCTGGGACAGCTACTGTCTCCTCCACTGCCCAAATCCTGGCCAGGCACTGGGAGCAGCATCTAAGGCTGGCTCCTCCAGGCTGGGCAAGATGACATGCAGGTCTTCATTGCCTCTTCTACTGGCTGTGGTAGCCCCCGTTGAGTGGCGAGCAAACTTTCCTCAAGCACACCATTTATTTCCTTCTCCAGCTTCCTGTGTTACTAATTCCCTGAAAGAGATTGATAAACCTCTGGTTACAGGTCACTTGCTGCGGTAATAAGTAGTGCAGAAATCAGTAGCCGTAAATAGTGGCTGGGAATCAAATGCTCTGAACTACAGTACTTGAAGTGAGGAGAAGGTTTAATTATGCCATTGTCTGGCTTGCTTTGCCTTGGAGGAGCAGGACAAAGATGAGGGAGGCAAGAGGCAACATGCTCCCGGAGTTGAGCTGATCCTTTAGTTTGGGGCCAAGGCTGGAGAAGCCCATAGGTATGAAGGGATGCTGAGGACTTTGAGAGCCTTCCAAAGGCAGCACAGCTTCACATCACAGTTAGCTGCAGGCTTGATTTTAACAGTGCCTGTGCAATCCAGGGTGAAAGCTGTGTGTGATTAAAGAAGTCTGGTGGCAGCCAAATAGGAACGGGTGGAAGGCATAGAAAGAAGTAAATTGACTTTTTATTAGAGCAGACAAGGGTTTAGACGTGAGACTGATTCAGACAAGTACTGAGCTCTGGGAAGGTCCACCTGAGGGTCATCCACAGCTTTTGGATGCAGAAAGAGGGAGGCTGTTTGCTCTTGCAGGGGTTTGGGATGATGGAGTTGAAGGCACGTGCATAAGCAGCTCTTGTATGCTTCTGAAGTTAGCAAAGTGCAAGGCTTTCCTATATCCAGATAACCGATGGCCTGTTTGGAAGAGGCACAGTGGTCAAACACTTGTACCCTAATGCTAGGGCAAGCCTGTGGGATGTTCCACAGGGCTCAGACTTTTCTGGGTATAAAAATCTGTGTCTTCAACCATCTGCAAAGCCCTTTCTCTTCCCGGTGGAATGAGGTCTAGAGATGGTGGCTGACTCCAGCTCACATGGGGTGGGAAATAAAGGAAACCCTCCCCAGCCCTATAACCCCACTGCCCCTCTCAGCTGCTGTCCTGTGCTTCCAGAGGAGCCGAGTGCTGCAGGACCATGGCATGCCAGGTCTCCCTCACCCTCTCTGCTCTGGGAAGGCTGATGGACCCTCCAAGCAGAGCGCAGATGCCAGGCTGGAATGGGAAACCATCCAGCCGGTTCCCACCACTGTTTCCCAACCAGCGTGACTCCAGCTGGAACGAGGAGGAGTTTCACCCCAGGATAAAATACTGAAGAAAAAGCCAAAGAAGATTGGCAGCTTTCATGTTTCCTAGCTCAGCTTTCCCTGGAAAAGGGAAACATCTGCTCCCACACCTGGATCCAGGCTTCGGCTTGGGCAGCTCTGTCCAAGTGCCAAAGGGAAGAGGCTTCCCCTGCTCGCTGCATGGGGCTGATGCTGCAGTAAAGCGATGCCCAGGCACCAGCCTTGCAGCAGGAGGTTTCCTCCACGTTGTGCTGGCTCCACTGCTCACACCCACGACTTAGACCACATCCACCACAGCAAAAAGCACAGGAACACTGCAAGCAATGTGGGGAAATGCTCCCAAACCACCCCTGCTCCTGAGCCTCTGCCCTGGGTAAGCAGCTCCTTCCCTTGGGGCTGGGTCCTCTGCTCCATCTTCCTTTGCTGCTGCCCCTCAGGTCCCCAAACCCCTTTGTCCCCCCCAGAATCCCCCTGGCACTGCACCCATCTGCCTGTCCCCTTCGCAGCACCCGCTCTGCTTGTGGCTGCTCCTGCAGAGCCTGGCTGCACTTCTCCAGCTACCAGGGCATAAATATGGGACAAGATAAATATTGTCACGGCACATTACCCTGGTCCTTCCTCACCAACACACACTGCAGACAGACTTATGCTTCTATTTATATGTGTATATCGATCTAATTACGCTATATAAACTGTATATTCAACTGTCTATTGTGTATATTTAATATAAATGCCAGCTAATTGCCCTCAGTAAATATATATGGGGATTAACGGTATTGAAATTAAATTTATTGGTAATCCCCTTGAAAAGAAACACACCAAATAAAATAAACACATAAAATAAAAGCAGGGGACATCACAGTTTTATGCCTGGTTCTTTCCACTGTCTATAGGTTGGGGCTTTGCCAAGAAAGAGCATCAAGGTCTCAAATGCCTTTTCCAACCCCCCCCCCCCCCCCAGCAGCACCGGCTCACATTGATGGTGTTTGCAGCCACAGGAGCCCACGTTGCTCCCAGCACGCTGGTCTGAGCCCTGCGTGTGGCTCTGGCCCGCCGTGGCTCGCTATCGTTGCTGACAGCTGGCCCGGCAGATTGGCGATGGGCTCCGGTGCTTCCCAGCCGGAGGTCACCGCCTCCAATACGGCCCTGGTCGGCAGTGATGGGGAGTCATTGCAGCCCAGCAGATGTTTGATGGCATGTGTGAAATGGGCTGGGGGTGCTGGGCGGCCACGGCTCGGAGCGGGCAGACCCCGTTAACCCCATCAGCCAAGCGCGCAGGGACGGCTGCCTCGCGCTGCATCGCACCCGGGTCCCTCCTAGCATCAATCAAATCCTCCCCATAGGAGGGACGGTTCAGCTCTCACATCCCTTTTCCCACCCTGGAAAGACGTGCCAGTTGGCAGCTCTGTTATTTGGTGGCTCGGGGCGCACAGGGATCTGCACAGGTCTGCTGGCTCAGAGCAATGCTGGCGCAGGATGCTGGGGGGACCAGGATGGGTTTAGCCTCCGTGATCAGAGGTTTTAAAGAAGAGGGTAGGCAAGCTTCTGCTGAAAGTGGTTTACGCCAAAAGAGCCTCATACAGCAGGTTATGCAGCAGGTGTAGTGTGCAAAAGGAGTGACACAGAGCCCAGATCAGCCACTGACAATGAGGCTGTATGAGATGTTCCCCCATCTGATGCCTCAGATCTTCCCCTGCTCTTCTTGGCTCCAGCAGAAAACCCCTGACAATGCTGAAATCTGCTGTGTCGCACTTTTGCACCATTCTGTGTCTGTGCAGCCCTCCCGGCTGCTGTGCTGCTAATTACTTGGTTGTGATCATTTCTGCCCTGCTCCTTCATGCTGGCACTGAATGTGCAGCCACTCCGGGATGGGGGACCCCGTGGAGATCTCAGCCTGGTTCCAGAAGGGAGTGTGAGCCTTTGACCCCTGCCATCAATCCTCACTTTCTGTGGTTTGCTGTATTTTACCAGCAAGACAACAATTCCTCTGCACCTTCCTCACATCATTAACTTATTTAATCCCACGCCTCAGCAGTTTGCAGGCCTATGGTTTGCTGGGGGGGCACTGGGGAGGGAAGTGATGCTCCAAGGCCTGCCCAGTGTGCCCCAGACTGCATGAGGGGAAGTCATACAGAATCACATAGAATCAGAGAACAGGTAGGGTTGGAAAGGACCTTAAGATCATCCAGTTCCAACCCCCTGCCATGGGCAGGGGCACCTCACACTAAACCAAGGCTCTGTCCAACCTGGCCTTGAACACTGTAAGTGATGGAGCACTTATTGCTTCTCTGCGCACCCTGTGCCAGCACCTCAGCACCCTCACAGGGAAGAACTTCTGCCTTATCTCCAACCTGAACTTCCCGTTTCAGTTTGAAACCATTCCCCTTGAGAAGCACCCTGTGCTCTCTGTCCCTCCTGTCACCCTTTATGCCCTCTCCTCTGCCCTAGACATGAATCAATGGAAGCTGGGCAGTCATGTTTCCTTTCCTTCCTTCCCTCTTCATCACTTCTCCCTGCCAGGTGTCTCCTTTCTGCCTGCATAGCCCTCAGGGAAAGGCTGTCTTGACCGTTTTGAGCCACTATGTTAAATTGATGCTCTTGTTAATCTCCTGGATCCTGGCTAAATGACAGGAGCAGAAAACAGAGGGAGAAGGTGCTTCCCCAAACACACACACATGTGGGTGCACACATGGTCCTTCATGCAGCAGGACAGATGGATCCCGGGTCTTTCCTCTTGAATTGGAGATCTGTCTTTGGGAGTGAAGAAAAAAAGATATGGCATAAATGGGGACAGAGGTGCTGCATGGTCCAGGTATTTGGAGAGGCCCATGGTCGAGTTGGATGCTCATCTCGGTTGCACACCCAGTTTGCCCTGTGATGGACCTGTGCTCATACTCCTTGGACAACTACAGCAGCTGATTTGGAGCTGTCTTTTCCCATTTGACACCCTCTTTCCAAAGGTCAGGTATCCTGGGCTGTCTGTGAAGCATCTGGTTTCCAGGTGTGGAAATGGGCTGGTGCTGCTGTCATCCTTAATGTCCTCCTTATCCTCAATGTCCTCCTTATCCTCAATGTCCTCCTTATCCTTAATGTCCTCCTTATCCTCACTGTCCTCACATTACAGCCTCTGTAGACCACCCACCACAGAAACACTCATACCCAGAAACAAGCCCATGTCCTACCATATGGCCCCATGTGGTGGTAAACTGCCTGCTTCCAGCCTCCAAAGCGAGCTGCGGTGAAATGCATCCATCATTCATGGAAGCTTCCTCTCCCTTTAGACCAGAGCAACTTATTTGGCAATGAAGAAGAACCACCACCCCTTGGATCTCTTCATCTGACAGGGCTGGGAGCTACCAGATGAGTATCTTAAATAACTAATGGTGACTAGCGTTAAACAAAGATAACATTGTCACTTCTTCTCTGTTCCGCTTTGGTTTCTCACTCTTCAGCTTTCCTGCCAGTTTATTATCTCTTCAGTTTTACTTCTGATGATCTTGTAACTCTTAACAGGATGTGTATTATCTTTGGCAGGCTCTTGCAAATGTATGACCTTTGTATCAATGCACGGCAGGAATAAACAAGAGGGATGCAGGCAGAGGAATAAAAGCACCTTCTGAAATGCTGTGATTGAAAGAGGAGGGCTCTGTTTATCAGCTCGGGGGGGGGGGGGGGGGGTGTGGGTGGAGGGGGTGGGGGGTTTGGAGGGGGTGTGGGGGGATGGGTTATGTGTGTGGGCTCCCCACCCTGTGTGAGAGGATCACAGAATCAAGCCCTTTAAGCTCATCCAGTCCAACCATTCCCCAGCACTGCCAAGGCCACCGCTAAGCCATGGCACTGAGGGCCACATCTACACAGTGTGAGAACACTTGCAGGGGCTGGTGACTCCAGCACTGCCCTGGGCAGCCTGTTCCAATGCCTGAGCATCCTTTGGGGAAGGAATTGCTCCTTGTCTCCAATTTAAGCTTGGCCTGGTTCCTCTTTCCACTTGCCTGTTTGGAGAGATTCTGAATCTCCAGCAGTCCAGCATCTCTGCTGCCCAATTCATCAATCTGTTGGGCATTGCTAGACACTTCCTCAAGCTCTGTCCCGCAGTAGTTGTGTTTCACAGGGGTTAGGGTGGTGTGCGTGCTGAGCCACATGAGATCTGCAGCTGAAGGCAGCTTTAAGCAGCTCTGGATGAACTGGTAATACCAGCAAACACCACTGGCACCACCAGAAGCACTCACATCAGAGGACTGCTGGCTCATTTATGACGAGGACACGCTGAATGCAAGCTTACAGTTTCACACTGTTGCTTGGGTCTGCAATCACCACCCTCCACACGTTGCACAAAGCCAAAACTCATTTGGATCATCCCAGCCTTTGATAAACTACATGCAGCAGTGAGCATTGCCCACTTCAGGAATGAGCCATCCCCCTCACATCCAGGCTCATGGTTCCCAAGGACCAGAACTCTTCAGTTCTGCCTTGTTAGATATTGGCAATACTTGGTATTGTAGAAACTTCTTCAAAGGTGAGGAACGCCTGGATTAAAAGGTCTGCCTTTTTGTTTACATCATGAGAAAGCCTTGGGGAAGTAGGAAATCTCATTAGGAATTAACTTGGGATCAAATATGACCTCCTGGGTGATTCTGAAAGGCTGGCTTGATGAACAGAGCCACCTCAGACCTCTCCGAAGAAAAGAACCACATCAAATTTTGCTGTTACGAAGTACTTAATAGATCTAATTTACAAAGCAGTGCTGCTCCCAATTCCCAGAGTGCTACAAATCCTGCAGCCTATTTCTTTCCAAGAATGACTTCGATTCATTCATGGGTTTTAATGCAGCAAGCTGTTTAAAAGCTGCAAGAGATGTTTTAGGACAGGAAGCCTGAGCCCTACGGAAGTGTACCAGGCTCTGCTCTATCCTCAGCAAGCCTGGAGAGTTATGTAGCTCTGACATGACAGGGGGTACCAGGGTTTTTTCACTCAGCCTGGAAGCAGCATCACCACAACCTGTGAAGTCAGGTTGCTACCTGATCAGAACCACTCTCACTGTAGCTTACAGTGATACTTGGCTCACTCGGGAGCTAACAGCAGGACAAGCAACTTAAAATCCCAGAGAGCTCCCCAGAATTCCCCTTTGCAAGCATGCCACTGCCATGCGTGTGCAGCTGGATCATGTCACCAGGATACAGGTGTCCCTTTGGATGCGTGTCTGGTTAAAGGGAACTGGAATGTGTGCTGACAGTGGCTATCACACTCTGGTGTGAGCAGGGCTACATCCATCCTGTGACCACAACACATCTGATGAGGCAAGTGCTCCCCTAGAGACCTTTAACTCCTATGCCTCAGTGAGAGGGCAGAGACACCTCTAGTCTGCGGTGGGAAGTCACGCGATACAGACGGTCCTCAGATCCTTCCCGTTCTGCTCGTGTAGAGCATCCCAACAGAGACAAAGGCACGTTGCGTTTGCACTGGTGCTGCACTTGAGGGGTGGGGCCTTTGCGACCTGGAGTCCAGGATTCCGTTGCCTGGGTGACAACGGAATGTCGCAACCTGTGCCAGAACCCTGCAGAGCCGGGCTGGACAGCATCTCTGCAGCATCACTGGCAGCAGTGCTTTGAGGAGGCAGCAGTGCTTTGAGGAGGCAGGAGTGCTTTGAGGAGGCAGGAGTGCATTGTCAGGCAGGCCGAACAGAAAAGTAGCCAGGATTTCGGTGAGTATCCCAGAAGATTGGGGTTCTTAATGAACATTTGAGCAGCTCTTGCACTCCTGCTGGGTCCAGGGAGGCCAACGCTGAGTGCAGAGAAGTCTCCATAGGACCAGATAGCCTCAGGAGTGAGAGCAGTGAGATAGATTGCTGACTAATGCAAGTCAGCTATCATCACCCATCTCGGCTTTCCTGCACACAGTTCCTTGTTGAGAGTTCTTCAGGTTGCTACACGACCAGAACCACTGTCACTGTTAGCTTAGCTTACAGCATTTGGGGTTCAGGAGATCTTGGCTTTGTGTCCATGCTGGTAAGCGCTGGACACAGCTCACAGGGATGTGTGTGTGGTGCTGTTCCTGCACCCTCTGCTGCCAAGCCTACTTGGCCATGCTTCTCTCCTGGTTAAAAAGAGCTGTTCAACAGCTCAGCCAGAAGCTTTCCTACAGCCTTCTACCACAGCACAAGCCTCACACCGTTCCTTCTACCTGGAAATGTGTTTAAAAGCCAGATTGTTTTCTCAGTGTATCAACAGGAAATACCTTGCCTCTTGCCCTGCGGAATCTCTCATCTGTGAGGGATGCAGGCACCCACAAAGCGTTTACACAAGTGCCTTGATCAGTCAAAGACACGCAGTTTCAGAAGCTTTCTCAAACCAGGGTCTCTGAATGCACCACCTGATAGAGACAGGTAAAAGAAGGTAATAAATATGTTTAACAAAAAGTAATAAAACCCACACACAGCCCAAACCCAAGGACTTTCCCTTTCACACCAAATACTTAGGAGGAATTTCAAGAACCATTTCTGTGCAGGCTGGAACACAAATAAGAAGATAAAAGAGAAACCCCCTGCTTTTCCCAGTTGGATTTCATTTTGCCCAAAGAACAACCTCTTATGATTAATCCTCCCTATTCCCTCTGTTACAGTAAGATGGGGAACGGGAAAATGTAGAACAAAGAAGAAGAAAATCACTGCTTGCTTCACTTTGATGGCTGTACTGGGCTTGCTTTTCTTTCGGAGGTGGAAGCAAACACCATATGCAGTGCAATAAAGGGATAAGGATGGTGAGAAAGCAGTAAGGAAGTCAGGAGACTTTTCCCTGTGACTTGCTGCTTCTCTGCTTGCAAGGTTGAAGCTATGGAGGCACATCCCGAGGCAATTTCAGTTGTATTCCTTACCCCAAAAGGCAGTGCAGGAGCATAGGAAGTGTCTCTGTCCTTGAAGCTACTTGCTAGGGTTGGCCACCTGAACTGGACACACTGCTGATCAGCTCCAGGGTGGTGGAAAAACCTCTGGGAGCAAGTTCTGATGCCCTGTAGGAGGCAAGGCCAAAGGCATGCCAAACTAGGCTGGCTGGAATGGTCCCTACCTCTGTGACTAAGGGGATTTATAAATATTCAATGTTTCTTGGCAGCTGGGAGTGCTTCAGTTGTTCCAAGTATCTCAAGGGGGATGGGAAAGGCAGAATGAGCCTTAGTATTTCTGACACCCCGCAGAGAAAATGAACCAGGGAAGGAGAGCGCTCATCTTCCTGCAGAGAAGTGTTTCACGTAGGGTGATTTCAATAATTCAGCCTTCAACTGGTCTGTTTAAGGCCTGTTTGATGCCTGCAAAAGGAGCTTTAAGATCTGGCCTGCTGTGAATCCAAGGAGTTGGGTGCTGTCTGCCTTCCCCATCAGTGGTTTAAACACGTTACCATGCTACGGCCCAAGTCGAAGTAAGAGCACAGATTTCCTCCTTCACTGCATGAAATTCTGGCACTCTCACGCCATGGGAAAAGAATCAACCACCCCATTCTGGTTTGTGTTTGGAAGGGAAGAAAAGAGCAGTCATGAAAACGCATGGAAAGCAGGTAACAATCGTGAACACGTTGGTAGAGCGAGGGCAAGCAGGGCCTTGGGTCAGCCTCCACCATCTGTAATCAAACCATGGCGTAGGCGAGAATGCTGGTACCTCCGACCACCTCTGGGTGAAGTTTACCTTCTGCTATGAAGGTAAACTGGGGTCTGCGATTGGGCCCTACCAGTGCAATGTTCTTATTGAGTGCTTTCTGTCTTGGGCGTTGGTCCTGAACCTGATCTAAGGGAACATCCCAGCTGCAGTTGTCATCTGCTGGGAGATGGTCCAGTCCCTTTGGCAGTGTCATCCTTTTGTAGGGTATAGCTGGGCATTTGGACTGCAGAGGATTTCTGGACAAGCCCCAGGATATTAGACTTCCTGCTTCCACACACTGGAGTTGGGATGCTCACATCTCCTTTATCCAACGTTGGCCATTAGAGATAGGAAACTGTTTCAAACACATTTTGAGTTTGGCCAGGTTGAGAGATACCCACATCCAGGGAAGCGCACCGTTTTCTGCTCTCTCAGGCACTGGCATATTGCCACACTCACAAACTGTCCCACAGCTAGAGTTTCCCATCAGCTTTGCTCACGACAGAGCCTTCACTTCCACGTGAGATCCTGATCTTGTAAGCCCATCCACTAATTTATCCATGAAATGTGTGGGCATGAGTTATGCATGAGATGAATTATCCATGAACTGGGTTGGTCGCCATCCCTCCTTGTCAACTCTGTAGGTCTCTGCCAGGCACCAAAGCACAGAGTAGGCCACATCTCTTGGGTCTTTTCCCCTCCCAGAGAATCTGTATTTTACACAGCCATGTACAAAACCTGGGAGAGAGCTTAAATGTTCACTGGGTCACTCTGGGAGAAGACAGAAGGCTGCTTGAGTGCGCGCAGGGTCAGCCTTTCCCCAGAGATGCAGTTTCAGAACCTAAATCCATTCAGTGGTTATTCATTCCTGCAAAGAGGAATAGCTCCAAGAATGACAGAGACAACTTGCTTGTCTCTGACAACACACTCCCACACTGCCAGGCTGGTGGTAACTGTAGTCATCTATGAACTGGAGCTTGAGATTCCAGCCTCTTCTCCATGACAAACACAACAAAGTCTTAACTTTGGTGGATACCTACTTCTGATTTTGGCACGACAGTTGATGATGGAGTTGTGTTACTGTTCTTGAGGTGAGCGTTGTCCAAGTTGGTCTGTTTAGAGGAGGGAGGGAAGAGAGGATTCAGGAAATGGAGATCTGTCAGGGTTAGTTTTGAGCGTTCCTCCCCAGCTCCTCACCTTGCCATCTGTGTGATTTATCCCTAGGTGAGGCCAGTAACAATGTGGGAACCAGCTCCCCAGTGTGCAGCTGAGAGATTCTCCCTATTGACTGAGTGCAAGCTCCTCCACACCTCCAGAAACATCGAATACGTCTTCCTTGATGGCTGCAAGAACATCACTGCATCTCACATCCTGGCAGCTGCAGGCATCCACAACATCTACAAAGGACCTGCCTACTGCCCTCTTCAACTCAAATACCCCCCTCCCCCCTTTTTCACCTTCCCCATGCAGTTGGAGGAGGAAGCCCAGGGCTTGGAACACTTCCCTGCTTCCAAGAAAAGGCTGCCGGTGTTCCGCCAGCTCTGCGGGGAGGCTGTGCCAGGCATCCATCGTCAAGACTCAGGCCAAGGGCTGAAGAAGCTGCCTGATGCCGAAGCACCAAGGGAGGACGTGGAAGGTGGCAGTATGAGGCAGGCAGCAGGGTGCTCCCCTCCCCAAAAGGCACGAATTGACTCTGAGGTAGCTTCTGAATAAAATGTAAGATTACTGGTGTCCTTACGTCACCAGGAGGTCAGCAACGCTGGTGTGAGCTCACATTCACTAACAGCCGAGGGCTGGGAATGTGGGAGGGAGGAAGGAAAGGTGTGATATCACCTACCCGCATATCCCTTCCACTCTCCTGGGTGCCACGGCAGTTTGTGCAGGTTGGCCATGCAACCCCATCCCTTTCACTGAATCCCCCTCCAGCATGCTAGAAATAAAGGAAAACTTCCTTCTCCACATCCTGAAACCCAGCAACACCTCCTGCAGTCACACCCACAACCCCTTCACCAAGCATCCTCTCCAGCTGCTGATCTCTATTCTTGAATAAAGCATTGAGTACAGGCTGTGGCAGAGCGAGTACCAAACACTATGTGGGAAAACACAAAACATGAAAGGGAGAAGAAAGCAAAGGAGATCTCATGTGAGAGTGCCTAGGAGGGAATCTGGGAGTTTCACTGCTTAAGTCTAGAGACTGGAAAAATGGTGGCAGTTAGAATTAATGCCCCACAAAGAAACGGTAATAAACATAACAGGATTCAGGGGGGTTGGCATCTGTACCAGCCTCAGACGTATTCCTGAAATAAACGGTTTACAGCTGGAAGATCCCAGCCCCAGACCAACAGGGATCTTCCGAAAGGGAATGTAAAACCAGTCTCAGCAGAAAAGAGGCAGTCAGTGGAGACCGCAATGGTTTGAAGTATAAAGAGGGATAAGATGCTACTCAGAGGACTTCAAGGAGAACAGGACAAAGAGAAAACAGGAGGAAGACCGCATGGGGGAACAAACCAGATCTGCACAACCTTGGAAACAGGCAGGTATCTGTGAGCAGGGACTTGTTAGGAAGGAATTATGAGCCTGCTGCTTATCTGGGACCAAAGAACAGAAGGCTGCTGAGGGGAAACAAAGAGAAAAAAGATGATCTTAAGTGAAAAGATATTAATTGTCCTTTACCCTGGGGCAGTAACAGTGGCAGAATCCCACAGGAACTGATTGCAGGTACCAGCAGTGAGCTGTAAGGTGTCCGAAGAGTGACTGTCAGAGGTTGTTTCTGCCACCCGAGAGGATGCAGTCCAACAGACTCACCAAGGGCTGATGCCACGAGAAAGGTTTGAGGATGCTGAGCTATTCAAGGGGAAAGAATTCTTTCCACAAAGTAAATTCCCCCTGGTTAGCTCTGGGTTGTTGCATGATGAGATTACGGCTGACAAATCTCAGCAGAGCACTCTAAGAACCAGAGGGACCCAGAGCGAGACGAGGAGAATCACATAATCCATCCCTACCTCCACAACACAGGCAGTGGAATCAGACAAGGACAGACCAAAGGACAGGGATGGGTTAGGCTGATTGAAAGAGAAGTTTTCTGGGGGAAGATCTCTGCAAGGAGTTTGGAAGTCATGCTGGAGACCGAGTTTAGATCTCCCCAGTCAAAATGGGACTGAGTCATCACGGAGGCTTTCATTTTTTCAGGCACAGATTGCAGAGCAAATGTTGCTTATTGCAGGCACCACTTATTCCTGAGCATGATAATAAACAGATTTTGTCTCCAAATGGTTACTGATCCAGGAAGACACAAGGCTATTTTAGTAGTATTTCAGTGAATGTGAAGACACTACAGAAGAGCTTGACCTAGAAAATAAACATGGGTCCAGCGATCAAAAGTTGATGCCATTTCAATTACATGGAAGGAGATATTAAACCAGGTCAGTAGCTGAGGCTTTTTGCAATGAATTAGCATATGAAATTACCAACATGGCAACAAGGAATTTTACTGCATGTAACAAACTGGGAGTGGAACCATATGCCTGGAGTTTACCAAACACAGCACCCACGCTTAAGGAAATGGGGCAAGAGTAATCGTGACAACTAAAGAGCCTCTATTCTGATCTCAGTAGTACACTTCCATTTCTAGCCAATGTTGAAGGGGAGCAGAGAAGAGAGTCCAATGTAATATGGCTTTATGGAGGATAGGTCGTGCCATATGGGCTCTGCAAACACACCACCTGATGGCCATAACCCCCACCCGAGGCCACATTCTGCAAACAGCATCCCGATAACAAGCCAACAATTGGATAGAACCCAAATCAACAGCCAAAATTTCCTCCACTGAGCAGCCCAGGAGCAAACACCACCTTCACGGAGCTGGTGCCCTTTGCAGACAGGCACTCAGGGCTCCTACTCCTGTGATAAAATGAGAGTTGAACTGACCTGTGAGGACATCCATCCAAATCTGTGACATTAACTGGCACTCTTCCTCGAAAAGGGAACCGTTTCTTTTAGGCATGAAAATCCTGGAACATCTACTTCATGTGGGCATCAGCGCTGGCTCTGCAGAGCAGGAGATGGATTCAGGGAGTACAAGTGGAGTTCCTCAAACAGTGGCCAAGAGACTCATCTCTTTGGCATTCCCACTGATGGATTTGGCACAGAGGGACGTATTGGATTTAGGAAGACTGCTGATTGCCCAAAGCTGAAAGGAATCCATTTCTCCTGTGGGAGAAATGAGGTGACCTTGAGAAACAGCAGTGGCACAGAACCTCCTGTAAAAGGAAGTTCTGCTCTGAGCTGGAAGCTCACCCGTTGGAAGCAAGCAAGAGGGAGAAAAGCAGAGAGGAACATGCCAATCATGGGCTGATGATACATCTCGGATGTAAGGTGGCTCTGAAAAAGGCAAATCCCATAGTAGAGGGTGTGAGGAGAGACAGTCCCTTTAGGGAAACGGAAGTGCTTCTGTCATTGCATGGAGCCCTGAAGAGGCCTTGTTTGGAGTCCTGCTACGACTCCAATCAACCACGTTCACCAGAGGTTAATGGACAGCAGACCTGGTGGGAGAATGGGTGGGATGAAGATCCTTGTGGACCCGCAAGGGTTTGGCAAAGGCAGACTGCACGGGGAGGGGATGGAGCTGCTGTCTGAGCGAGCAACTGCAAGAGGAACAGTTTGGGGGACAGGGAGAAGAGTTGTTTGAGGCTGGCGTTAGAAGAGATGGAGATGAAAAGCATGTTGGTGTGCATGTGGGTGTGTGCCTCCCTCCGTGCTCGACTGACTGGCTTGAAATCTGCTCAGCGGTCTGGATGTTCTCTTGCTGAAAAAGGCAGCTTGTTTCTGGGATCTTGCACACTGGAGGAGCAAGGACATCTCCCCTTTCCCAAGCACAAACCAGACACCTGCTCCTCTACCAGCTGGCTGGCCCAGCACTGCCTCGAGTGAAGTGCCAGCCTTGCCCAGACAAATGAATGACAGAGACCTGCTCGCACTCCACGGCTTCACTGAGGGGACGAGAGCTGGATCTGGATCTGCCGACCTTTCCCCATCAGATGTAGAAGTAGAACAAAGGCAGAGAGCATGAGATGAAATGAGAGAGTGGAGGAAAAGAATAACAGCTTGCATTATTCCTTTTCATATACGGACAATATAACGCTTCTGCACAGAAGGACTAATTTAGCCCTCCGCACAGCCCCACTGACCCCTCCTAAGAGAAACCATTTAAATCTTTAAACAATTTACATGACAATGTAACTTTGCTGCAAATATATCTCTTCCCCCTCCTGCTCCCATCACGAGTGCAGTCCTTCAAATCTCTGACAGCTTCCATTATCTCTTAATGAAGTGAGAGCATCTTTCTTAGGAGACGCGCCGGCCCCGAGGTTAATCCCCAAAACGAGGTTCCCAAATAAGAATCAGGGGAGGGAAAAGAGAAGGAAAAGCAAACACTTAGAAGAGCTCCAAGGGGTGGCTCCACCACCCAGCGACTGAAGATCCTGGAGGGCAGTGATCAAATCCTCCTTGGGAACCTCTGTGGGCTGATGGGTGACTCCATCCCTGCATCCAAGGGGACTGCATCGTGCCTGCTGTTGGCTGAGCCACCCTCATGGGACCTGGGGAGGATAGACCTTCCATTGTGCTCTATCTCATGCCTATGCTAAGAAAAGAGCGGAGGTAATGCCAGCAGCACGTAAGATCCAATGAGCTGCTGAGAGCTGCAGGAACCACCACCAGCGCTGATGCATGGGTGCATGGGCTCCGATGGGAGCCCTGGGAGGTGTGAGGGCCACCAAGGCCACGCCAGAGAAAGCAGAGCCTAGAGGCTGTGGGGAGAAGGGCAGGAGAGAGAAGGGCACAGAGCAGCCTGTTTGAAATGTCACCCTGGGATGTGCAGGGCTGCGGGAGAACAGCGCTGCGAGCACATTCCCACGCAACAGGGAGAGCTCCACTTGTAGCAATGACCCAATTGTTCCAACGCAGGCACCAGAAGACCTCCAGTCCCCCCAGCACAGCCCTCAGGCACACCGGGGTTACATCCGAAAGGAGGATGGCATCAGGGTCATCCTCAGAACCAGGCTCCGCAGCTACAGAGACAGTGAGCTTGAACAGGGGGGCTCAGGAGCATCCTCCAGAGCAGCCAGGGTTCTGCATTGCCTTGCAACACCTCAGCACACGGAGCAGGAGAAACCATCTGCACCACCCTGACAGGGCCAGGCTGGGGGCAGTGACGCACAAACACTCTGGATGCTCTTTAGATTTTGCAGGAGCGACACACATTTCCAGCCCAAGCATCAACAACAGCCCTGCAGGTGAGCCTGCTCACTGGGGCTGCAGCGTGCTGTGGGACTGCACCATGTTGTAAAGCCAGCGTAGAGGCTCTCTCCATCAGATGCTCCCTGCTCTTCTCGAGGCTGGAGGGCTGCTTTGCAAAAGGCTTGATGGTGATGTGGGGAAGGTGTGAGAGAGAGGACATACTGACAAATACATGTAAAGGGCAGGAAATGAGGAGAGAAAGGCTGAAAATCTATTGAGCTGCCAGGAGATGGGATGGAAAAGGGGATAAAAAATCAGGAAGGTCTCAGGGGAAAAGAGATTCACAAGAAGGGGGACTACTGACTTGAACAGAGGAGAGATGAAAGCAGAAAGCCATGCAGAGGAAAATAAACAGCTATTCCCAGAAAAACAATAAAGTTTGAAATGTGCTGGGCCAGAAGGAAGAAAAGAAACAAACCCAACCCAAGCCCACCAAGAGTTAACAATTCTGGCTGCTGAAGCTGCTTAAGTAAAGAAAGCAGAGAAGGCGAAGGAAAGTACAAAGCACAAGAATAAGGAGATGAGCAATGCAGCAACAGCTTGTTCCCTGCAGTGCGCTCCGCTGTGCTGGGACACGGCAGCATCAAAGCCTGGCTCTGTACCTCTGAACACAGCATTGTGCCCAAGCTCAGTACAGGAACTGATGTCGTGTGGCCTCAGCACCCTCCCCATCAACTCGCCTCCAGGCCACAGGATCAATGATCCTTTGGCCATAACTTGAGGATGTTGAAATCCTGTCTCAACAGGACTCCACTGCTGCCAAAGGAGCTCACATTTGAACACACTGGTACTGAAGTCTGTCACCTGCAGGAAAGATAAAGTCCCTGAAGAGAAAGAGCAAAAGGTTTCCTTTGTCCTGGAACACTGGTTTCTCCCACTCTCCTTGACTCCCTGCTCTGACCTGGCAGACAGGCACAGGCAGAGGATGCATGCTCCAGGCAGGCCGATGCATTCCATGGGCCAGGCTAAAAGCAGCCCCTAGCTTTCCTGGAGAAAGAGCATCAGCAAAACGCGCTGCTCACCTCCAGAGAAGGGGGGACAGGGGCAGGAAGGTGTGAAGATGTCCTTGGCTGCCCCTGCAGCATGGGCTGGGGCTGTGGCTGAGTGTGCCTTAAATCAAACCCTCCCACTGCCAAACCTGCAGCTCTTGGGGGGGGGATGCCAGCTCTCCTTGCTGATAACTGCACCAGACAGCTATCAATCACCGCTAAGTGAAGGTAAATCAGTCCTTATCTGCCCAGGGGAAGCCTCATTTGCTGCCTGATGTCAAAGAACATGGGAGCTCTGCTTGGCATCTCCAGGCTCTTGGTGCTTGACGGGTCACCCGTGTGCTCATCCCATGGGTTGGAGCTAAGGGAGGGCACACGCTTAGCCTGAACCACTGGCCCAGATTTCATTACTGCACACAATCAAAGAGAGGGAGGACATGGACGGGGCTGAAGCCTGGGAACACTCAGTGGATGCCCGGGGCTTGGCATCACCTTGGCATCTAACCTAGCCCTTCCCTGTCAGTCCCGCAGAGACTGACTCCAGCAGTGTCCCCTCCTGAACAGGACCCATCTGCCTGTCCCCCATTCTGCTCTGGGACTCGGGGTATCCCATCTCCCAGAGGTAGGTGATCCAGCATGGAAGCAGTGCACCCTGAGCAGGGAGCAGGAGGAGCATGGGGGAATCAGCCTCTTCCTCTGCTGACTCCTCACAAAGCTCCTCTCCTCCCAGCCTGGAGAGGCACAAACAGCTCTTGTAGGTGAAGAGGTTTTGGAGGGCGAGTGGCATGGTGGATACAGCCGCATGCCAGGCCCGAGCACCCACAGCCCAGCAGTCATCTCAAAGCAGGGCTTTTAGCCCATTCCCTCCCTCCCACCTTCCACCTCTCCATGGTGAGCGGGAGCCAGTTAACCCCGTAACCTTTAACCAAGGGCTTGTGTACATGGGAAAGGATTGATGGAGCTTGTCTCCCTCATGGCCTCGCACCACGGCTCCGATTACCCCGTTAACTCTCCAGGTTGAGTGCCTGGGCTGGTATCACAGCCAAGAAATGAGAGCCCTGGAAACTGCATTATAGAGCCGTTGCTGGGGATGCAGAAATGGGCATTGCCACCCCGACGTGCTCTGGGGAAACCAGGGCCCTGCTGACCATAGGAGCAGACCAGGGGGGTCCTCACTCCCCTAGGTACATTGTGAGAGCTGGGTACAAACACCACTTGCCTGCATCACTTGGGGCAAGTTACAGCCTGTCCAGGTCTGATGGAGAAAATGCACCCCAGGGAGTGAATGGTCTAGGGGAGATCCCACATTCCATGATCAGGTGAGTCAATAAAGCCAACGGGCTGCAGAACTGAGCGGTCCTTAAGGATGTTGTGCACCCAGAAGAGGGATCTCTCATCCCTGGCAGGTCCAGTGGGTGCAGCCAGGACATGAGATTTCTGCGCGGGGAAATAGGGAAAGCAGGAACAAGCACATCTTGCCAATGAAAGCCAGAGCAGCAGCCTCACTTCAACCTAAGGAAAGCTGAATTAACAGCAGATGGAACGGCTCCACCAGGAGATACGGGGAGGACTCTCCCTGCGACAGGGGGAAGCTCTTTAGGCAGGTCTTTAGGTGTGAAGACAGTGGATCAGATCCTGACTGTGACTGCGGATGGGGCTGCAGCTACAGCCACTGCTCAAGTGGGTGCCAGGATTACGGATGCACCAGCTGTCCTGGGGCACAGGACTTTGTGTTCCTTACGCTTTGAGCCAGAAATGTCACCCCAGAGGCGATACGTCCCTGTACGAAGTTTCCTTTTAGTGAATGGTTAAAGGCTGGGAAACCCACCCTGCACAATCAGAACATCACCAGCCCGCTCCATCTTACGGGGCCATGAGCTTCCTTCAAGCTGGGGCAATGGGGGAGAAGGGGTATGTGGGGTGGGAGGGGTGACACAGACAGTGCAGGGACAGGTTTAGAGCAGAGCCAGGGCTCCTGGAGCTGCAGAGAAAGAGGGGGCAGGAGGAAATCCCATGTTCGGGGCCTGCTTGTGAAAGTGTCCAAACCTTGGCCAAAGCAACAAGGAGCACAGGGTACCCCACAGCTCACAGTCTATTGCTGCAGCTCCTGGAGCAGGAGCATCCCTTCTTGTAGCTCCACGGGGTGGGAAAACCCAGCCAACAATCAGCAATTCCAGTGATGGGGATGGTACCACCTCTACTTGGATGCACCTTTCCAAGTGGGTGTGCAGTGGGACCTGCTCCCCAGGAAACAGCAGCTGCTGGGGGAAAGCTCTGCTCTCCACGGAGGAAAGCTCGTCCTCCAGGTCCATGAGCTGGCAAGTGGGACGCTACTGACACCCAGGGGCTCCCTGCATCCTGCAGGTGGGGACTGGCTCCTTTGCTGGTGGAGGAGACATCTCCATGCTCTCCCCATGGCCTATTCAGGGGTCCTGCCTCTTTAGGGACTCTCCTGTGGAGGGTTGGAGTCCCTGGGTCACCACGTGCTTGTGGCATGGCCAGCAGAGAGACCCTGGCTAAACGGTTTTGCAGTGTGGCAAATGGGACCCAGGGGACAAGAGGCTGCACCCTGGAGAGTTGTGGCTCCATGTTCAGCTCAACAGTGTCTGCCTCGTACCATGTGCCCAGGGAGATGCTGTGCACGGGTGATGCTCTCTCCTCATCTGTATCACAGCCACATCCACCTCTGCAAACAGTGGTTAATTCTAAAAGCTAATCCGTGCTGGATGAATCCATGCCACAAGTTGCCACAGAAATGCTGGAGGATGGGAGGAGGAGCGAGGTTGGAGTTAGTTGTGGTTGCTGCTCCCCATATCACCCTGCCAGCTGTGGGTGGTTGGCTCCCACCTCTGCAGACCATACATCCTGCAGGAGTGAAGCTGGGATTTTAGGATGGAGCCCCACAGGCTCAGGTCCCTCACAAACATTGTTCCAGCAGGTTAGAACTGGAAGTGAACTAAGCTACATCAGAAAGCCCCATTCACGTTCCAGAAGACTGCCTACAACGGGAGTTATTTAAGAGCAGCACCAGAGCTTTTCAATGCACCCTGCGTGTTGTTTCAGAGCCAAGCCCCAGTGAGCCAGCAAACAGTACGAAAACACAGCAACAAACTGCCTGCGTTTGGCACCCCACCGTGCAGAACCGGAGAAGATCCAGCCTCTGACCTGAAGAACAGCAACAGATAAGATGGACACCAAGTGGATTACAAAAGGCTTCAGGAGCAACACTTCCCAGCTGAGAAAAGCACGTTTTCCTCTGGCCCTGCGCACTGACAAGCGCATTTTAGCCAGGGAGAGCACCCAGAGGCTGCTCAAACAGAAATGCTCTTCCAATTATCTGTGATTATCAATTGCTTTGCAGACAGAAGCTGCTGATAACAAAAGCCCACTGCCCTGAGCACACAGAGACAGCTCTTTCAGGCAGGGACTGTGCGAGCAGACACCAAGGCAGGGACTTACCTAAGGAAGATGATCTCAGTCTCCTAGTGGACCAGCCATCGTCCCTGCGGGATGAGAGGAAGAAGGGATGCTTCCTCTGCAAGTGTATAAATCAAATGGTGGGTGGGGAAAAAAAGGAACAGAAGCACTAGATGAAAATCACTGTGGCCACAGCACATGGCGCACAGATTTTGTGCGCAGCACACAGATTTTGTTTGTGCTCTCCCAGAGAGAACTGGTGCTTCCCTGCTTACAGGATTGGGAAACACTGGTTGAAGGCACAGCACCAAATCTGGGTGACAAACAGGGACAGAAGGCAAAGTCTAGAAGTTCGCATCGGTATCCCATTGCCAGGTCTTTCTTGCCTCCTCTTACCATGCAAACTGGGGACACGGGAAGGCTGGGTGTGCCATGCTCTGGGGGATGAGTCTGGGGTGTCCAAGGAGTGCAAGGGAATGCACTGGCTGAATGAACGCAGCATTTCCATCTGTAATTTCTCCGCCCAAATAAGCCCTGCTGGCAAACACACACATCCAGCTCTGGAAACACAGGGGCTGATTAGCATCGACTCTATTATCATTATTATGGGCACAGACAGCTGATCAATGTCTACTCAGAAAGGCAAAATCAGGTGGCAGTCACTCCAGCAATGCCTGCTGCCTGCTCCGCAGTGATTCATGTGTGCTGGCTCCCGGCCCGCAGCCCGAACAGGGAAGGAAAGGAAGTGCGGTCCCACTTCCGTCCCCAAATAAGTGATGACTGCTTGTGTGTCAGCAACAGGGACCTGATCACAGCAGTCTTCTTCATGGCAGGACTTTTGCTGTCCCTTGGCAGAAGGTGGACTTCTGCAGGGCACAAGAAGGATGCATCTTGGAGCAACGCCTGAGCACGCTGTACCCTGTGATGAGGAGACATCCTCTCCCCTGCCCAGCTCTCATCACGCTCCATGCATGCTTCCCTTAGCCCTGCTCAGTAAACATCCTGCACATAAGGACTAAAACAAAGGTCCTGAGCTGACCTTCCAGACCGTCTACCTTCTGCCGTCTCCAGCTCCGCGCAGTAATCAATAGCTCTTCCCTCTGTTCCCATTCTTCCCAACCTGACACTTTTTCAATAGCCTTATTTCCTTCAGTTTGTTTTGCTCCCTGCAAACTCCTCGCTCCTGTTTCTCCTTCATAAATTGGTTTTCTCTTATACACTGTCTGGAGAGAGGTGAAGGAGGAATGGAAGAATCACAGCCCCTGCCTCATCTCAGATCACCCACTTTCCCTCTCTCCAAGTGCATTCAGAGCTGGGAACAAAACCAGCTTCACAGTGGGGCTGAGGACCATCGCAAGGCTGTAGTGTGCAATGACTCTCCTGCTTCAGAGGTGGAATGTCCGGTGGAGCAATGTGACCAAGCGAGTGGTGCTGGGGAGCAGCACTCAGTTCCCTGCTCCCTACTCTGTGCCTGCCAGCAGTGAGGAATGTCTGGGTGCAAGGCAATGAGCTGTGGCAGCCAAACGACAGGTGAAGAAGGTGTTGGAGATACGGGGCTGTCTGCAGTGGCTCTGGCTCTCCCTGTGAGAGGTAAAAGGCCCTTACGCACCCACATGTGAGTCCTGGACTTTGATTATGGGAAAACTCAAGATCGGCTTCAAACCCCAGCGCAGGCACAACCAAAACCTCTGCGCTGCTCTAAGTGACCACTAAGTCCTTGCTCCTCATGGCTGCACACAGAGCTTCTGGAGCTGGGGGTGTCCTGTGTGGATGTGGACACCTGAAGGGCAGGAGCAGCCCTTGGGCTCAGTGCTGGCCCAGTAGGAGACCGCATTGCTGTAGTCTGGCCAAGGGGTGATGAAGTCATGAATAACTTCAGCCAGGTCGTTATCTGCCGGGATGAGGTAGAACCTCCTTGCCAGTTAGGGATGACAGAAAGCATCCTTCATGGCCGTTCCCATGTGAGAGGAATCCAGAAGCACAGCAAAAACCAGGCCCCCATTTGCAGGTGTGAACTTTCAACTACAAAAAGCCTTTCTTGGGGGAAGCTGCCAACCACCCAGGAGCCAGCGTTTCTAGCGAGCAGGGAGCTGTGCCACCCTCACATCCCACCGACCCAGGGCTTGTGCCATGCCTGCAGTTGGCATGAAGGGCTGAGCCCGGGCCATGGAGATCTCCTCCTGAACACGACCACAGAGAGCTGGCCTTGTCCAGCGTGTTGCCTCAGCCCAGTGCCACTGCTCCCAGGTGACGTACCAGCACCCTGCTGATGCAGAGTGATGCACAAGGATGCACACGAGTGGACAGAGGGACGCAATCCGTCGGTGGCACTCGGGCTGCTTCAGCTCGTGCTCTGGCTCGGCTCCAGAGCTGGGATCTTGGCTCCAGTCAGATGAGCTTGTAGCTGGCCTTTGAATAACATTTGAGGTGCCAGTTCTTAGGCACCTGTGCAGTTTATTACTCTCCAAATAAGCATAATATGCATCACACCCCGGGGCAATCTATGCACCAATAAACCCCAATCCTCTACCTCCAGAAAGCCATCAAAACCAGTAAGATGCCAGTACCCACTATTGAGCTTGGATTGTGCTGAGATCACAGGCCGGAAAAGGTATGCTCTGAAGCACAGTGCATAACTTGTAGTGCTGAAAGCACATTGAAGCACAGTGCTTTCTGCTGATGCGAGACAGGCAATGCTGGTGCACGGTGCCTACGCTGCACTCCTGAGCAGGGTGCATGGGCACAGGGCCTGGGTCCAGCCCCAGGAGCTGTCAGGGCTCCTTGCACCGACTCCCTGGCTCTGGCAGGGCACACTCTGCACCTCTGTGGTTCAGAAAGCCCTGGGAAAGCTTTGCTGTGTTGACCCTTGAAGAGGGAATAGCCCCCGGCGGTGAGCAGTCAGCACATGGCACGGACTCTGAGACTGAAATCAGGGAGGGAAAAGGTAGAAGCAGACATCACGGGAGCCAAAACTCTGAGGTACCACGTGCAGTTGTGGGGCAAAGGCGGAACAGAGCCCCACATAAACTTGTCATTGATGTAGACAACACTCCCCGTTGGGATTCCTTGGCTGGGAGCATCCCAAGGCTCAGCTTCCACCCCACGGCAGGGCCGGGTGTCCCCATAAGCGAGGCTCAGCCCGTGATCCGGGGCTGTCACTGAGATAACCAGCAGACCCAGTATTGCTGCACCGCGTGTCTCCTGCCATCCACATCGCTGTCTCTGTACCACGTGTTGCTCAGGAGCCCAGAACTGATACTGCATCTCCCCTGTGGGACTCCACGGCCAAAGACAATCACCTCCCTCCTCTGTCAGTAGAATCCTGTTGCAGTTTCCATCTGAAATGCATTTATGCCCATTTCCAACCATGCCAATTCTATATTTAAGCATCTCTATCCTCCCTCCATGGTGCTATTCAGTGTGATATACACGGAGGCAGTGATCCAGTTCCCACTCAGCTTCTGTTTTGCTAAGCTTAATAAGCCAGGAATCTCCACTGAAAAACATGCTCCTCACTCCTCTGGCCAGCCCTTCTTTCCTACTGTTCCAGTTTTTGGATGGATGCCACAAGAATAGTGACCACGAAAACCTTTTAACAAAACACTCTTAGGTGACTAAACCACAACCAAGCGCTTTTACAGGAGTAAAAGACTGTAACTATACCCAAAACTTGGATATTCAACTGTGGCTCTTCCGGTGCCCTTTCCAACAGGCAGGAGAGTCAAATCCTACGCATTTGTAGGATTTGCAAATCTGCAGATTCTGGTATCTGCAATTCCAGGTATTTTCTGTCATGGCATCTTTAGAAAGCAGAGCAACACTTGAATGGTGAAGAGTAAGGAATCAACTGACAGCGCTTCCCAGGGCTGAGCAGAGAGTTTCACCCCCAGCATTAACATTTGCAATCCCTCCCATAATGAGAGGCCACAGGCAGTGTGCTGGAACAATCTCTCACTGAACTGTCCCAAACCAAGGCAGGAAGCTCATGAGGAAGGAGTAATTGTGAAGATTTGGAAAATCCATGGTTTTCCCCATTGGCTCTGCAAATCCAGTTTAGAATTTGTAAATCTGCAGGACTGGATTTCTAGGTTTCATGATTTATGGACCTCTGCTTCCCTGTCACTCTCCCCTTGGCTTTAAGAAGCAGTTCTACACTAGCTCAGTTGAGATACCAGAAAGAAGTTCTCAACCACAGCAGTTCTGTGGTACATCAGAGGGGGAGATTTCCCACCCAGAGCATGAGGCATCCCCAAAGGGTGCCAAAGCCTCCTTACAAACAGGATGCTGACGGTGAGATGTATTAACCAGGGCTGGTGCCTCTGAGGAAGCACCACTGGAACACAGAGTGTGTGCCATCTCCAGCAATGCAACCCAGCAAGAAGTCAAGGTCTTGCTTCAAATCACCCAAAAACAGAGCACCACCAGGCCAGACCAGCCATCTCCAAAGCAGAAAAGCACAAACTTGGGGTGGTATTACCCGGAATAGCTCACAAACGCCAACAGTTTGCAGCTGAGCCGATGATGGGGAGTTCATATTCATTAGCCCCTAAGGGATTTCTCTTCTGTGCCCATGGCCCAGAGGAAGGCCCTTTCCTCTTGGCTACAGAGAGCCCCAGCATGACTGCTGCCCTCCTATGGACGTGTCTATGCTTAGTGCTGACTGCCCCGCTGCCCGAGCATCCCTTGGATATCCCATTGGGATCAAACACGACATCCCGACATGAGAGCAACAGCAAATCTTAACTCACTCTAGGATCTTTACCTACCAGACCTGAGGGAGCAAATCATTTATCAGACTCCAATAAAAGGTCCTGCTGAGTATCCCCGAAGACATTGTCTCAGCTCCACTTTGCTCAGTGGCCACATCATTCCCAGCCTGGGCTGATGTATTCTTAATTAGCATCTTAATGTGAGCAGCACATGCAATGAAGCATGACAAGAAAATCCCCATCATTTAAATTCATTAACAGTCATCGAAAGCCTTCAATGCAGAGGTGGAATTATCTCTGAACTCCTTCTGAGAGACCAGCTGTGCTCACTAAACTGTGCTGGGTGTCGCTGCACTGCCTTATCTATTTAGCTGCTTCCAGGAGGCTTGTCCCCTTGGATTCTTACAGATTGCACCCCCCACATCACCTGTGCTAGGGCACACAGACTGTAACCACAGCCATCGCCCCAGGTCCACACTCGCAGGTTGGTCATGGAAACCCTGGCAGCGCATCCCTGCCGAGGCTGTTTACCGGTCATGTTTACCACACGGATTACTCTGTCTCCACTATTTGCTTTTCTTCTCATCCTTGCCACAGGGAATACCTCCAGCTGCTACTGCCTTTAATCTCTCCCCCCGCACTTGTCGCGGTTGTAAAGCCGTGGCAGCAGGATGAGAGCAGGAATGGGCTGTGGCTGCCCAGATGTGCTTGCGTTCAGATGTGTCTGGGCGCACCCCCAGGCTCCAGCATTGGGCTACATGGAGCAAGAGCTGGTGATACACCGCAGGGCTGCTGTGCTGTGTGAACCCACTCCCAGTACACAAGCAGAGACAGGTATGTCTGTCTCTGTGCAAAATCCACCTTGTCTTAATAAGGCAGGACTTTTCCATCTGCTGAAATCACACTCATTCTTCAACCCTGCTATCCCAGCCTCTGCTACCTGTTTGCCATCATCCCCCCAAGGGCTGCTGGCTGCAGATCCTCCATCGCCAGGCTCACAGACAAGTGAAGAGTCCTGCATCTGGGCAGGAACAACCCCAGGTTCCAGTATAGGTTGGGAAACGACCCGTTAGAGAGCAGTGTAGGGGAGAGGGACCTGGGGGTCCTAGTGGACGACAGGATGACCATGAGCCAACACTGTGCCCTTGTGGCCAAGAAGGCCAATGGCATCCTGGGGTGTATTAGAAGGGGGGTGGTTAGTAGGTCGAGAGAGGTCCTCCTTCCCCTCTACTCTGCCCTGGTGAGACCGCATCTGGAGTATTGTGTCCAGTTCTGGGCCCCTCAGTTCAAGAAGGACGGGGACCTGCTGGAGAGAGTCCAGCGCAGGGCAACGAAGATGATTAAGGGAGTGGAGCATCTCCCTTATGAGGAAAGACTGAGGGAGCTGGGTCTCTGTAGTTTGGAGAAGAGGAGACTGAGGGGTGACCTTATTAGTGTATATAAATATATAAAGGGGGAGTGTCATGAGGATGGAGCCAGGCTCTACTCAGTGGCAAACAATGATAGGACAAGGGGTAATGGGTACAAACTGGAACACAAGAGGTTCCACTTAAACTTGAGAAGAAACTTCTTCTCGGTGAGGGTGACGGAACACTGGAACGGGCTGCCCAGGGAGGTTGTGGAGTCTCCTTCCCTGGAGACATTCAAAACCCGCCTGGACACATTCCTGTGTAACATTATCTAGGTGTTCCTGCTCCGGCAGGGGGATTGGACTAGATGATCTTTTGAGGTCCCTTCCAATCTCTAGCATACTGTGATACTGTGAAATCGGGGCTCCCTCGGGCTTCCTGGGAATCACATCCAATTTCTCCCCTTCTTCTCCTTTTGCATCTCTTCCTTTCCCAGACCCAGGGCTTCACCACAGCGTTGGTCTGCTCTCCCCATGCTGCAGCAAGAAAGGGGAATGGGGCCACCACTCTTTCATCCAGCGTGAGGGAGGCGAGCGCGGCTCCGGAGCGGGAGGAAATGACTCAGAACCGTACACAGTGAAGATGTGGCCCAGGAGAGCAACTCCTCTTGTCGGGGCCCCGGTGACTCTTTATCAGGGAAGCCTTGTTCAGTCTAACAAAGCACAGCTAATGTGCTCTTTATTACCTCCGCTGCTGCATTTGGACTGTCAGGAGATGAAGAAATATCCCCAGAATTAACAGCAATATAACAGAGGGAAGAAGAGCCAGGGGAGAGGTTAAGGCAAGTGCTGCTAGCTAAGAAATAGGCTCATAAACCCTCCTCACTAAAAACGGCTTGTGCTTAGATGGCAGCACCCCTCGTGGCACCCGAGGGGGGAACGGGGGTTCCTGAACACGTGGCAAGCTAGGTGCAAGGCACCAAGGAGAACCAGGCTTCTTCCCCCATCACCTTTGCCTGCATGGACACTACTGCTCAGACAATAAATATACGTCTAGTCTGATGTAGAGCATTCCCAGAGAGAGTTAACATTAAGTCCTCGAAGGCTTGAGTAGTCTTTGTGTATGTACAGTGCTCAACATGACACGCTCCGTGGCCCAGTCACAGGGACAAGAGGAAATGCTTTAGCACTCAGCTCCAGACTGCAAACACTCAGCAGAAGAGGTTAAAGTCTAGACAGAAAGGAGCCCATCACACCAGAGGCTGAATGTCTGAGCTGCAAGAGGTGTCACCCAACGCAGAAAGCACCCAAACGCAGGGGACACAATGGGGGAAAGCAGGAAGGTCAAAATGAAGGCATAGGATGAAGAACTGAACAGCTCAGGAAGATGAGACTGGAAAAACCTTCATTTTTGATGGCTGAGGTATGGCATGTCCTATAGAGAGGGGCTTGTCTGGCTGGGAGCTTAGAGAGAGGGCAGGATAAGCTCAGTCAAGCGTATAGGACCTTACATAAACCAAACCCAGCCTTGCTTACAGACCTGGAGCCATCAAGTCTCCCAGCTTTGCGTGAAGAGCCTTCCAGTGGCCAACAAGGCATCTCCACTTACTTCAGAGAGCTTCCCAAGAGGCACACACTGAGTATGCTGCTTGATCACTACACACCCATGCTAGGTGGAGACAGCTCCACATCTCCCAGTGGGTCTTGGAGCCATCCAGGCTTTCATGGGGTCCCAGCAAGCCCTTTTTCCTTTTGTACCTCCATCACGGAGCCCATGCCGGGGTTGGAACAAGGCAGCCCAAGCGATGCTTGCTGGTACCCGCAGCGGGATGGCCTTCCTTTTTCATGCCTGCACACAAGCAATTACAATGCTTTCACTGCAGCAGCTCCCCAGGCCCCTCCACACCAGCTGCAGTCCGGTGGAATAGAAATGACACATCCAGCTTTGCTCCCTCCAAGGACCGGCCTTGCTCTCCCTCTCCCATCTTTTGCATAGCAGCTCATGCCCATGGAGCAGCCTCCAAGCAGAGTGCTTGGGGCTGTTATTATACGAAGGGGCTCACTCACCCCTTTTCCAAAGGCCATGCAGATGCCTTCTGGAACTCCAGGGCTGCTTCTAGCTTCTAAGCACCACTCCCAGCTCATATCAGCATAGCAGTGATAGTCACATCTGCATGAGGCTCCAAATCCTGAGATCTTAACTGGGGTCTTACTAACTGCAGTCCTCACTGTACCAAAGGTGGGGAGACGGAAGCACTACTACCATGTATCCTTTAATGCCCTGGAGCTCCTGACCCCTGGTGCTGACTGAATTCATCTACAAGAGGTGAAAGCTTACAAGGAAATGGGGAAACTCGAGGAACACAAAGCTTATTGTGTGGGGAGGTGATTGGTGTGTCCTCTACTCTCTACTTTAACCACTGTTAACATTGCTGCTGGCTGAGGAGCAGCCACAGCATCTGCTCTGTCATTCACCCTGGGGAGGTGAAGAATCCCATCGTAGAGCCAAGAGCTGGGGCTGACCCACCGAAATCCAGCAGGACACAAGAGGCCCATCACAGCAGACTCCCATTTGCAAGACGGTCCTTTGGGTCATCAGTGTGATGCTGCCAGCACCTCCTGACGTGGCACATCCGTGTGGGTTTAGCCCACCAGGAAGGAAGCATCCAGGGCTGGTGCTGGGATGAAACACTCCCTGAATGCCACTTCACAGGGAGGGTGAGCAGCACTGTCAGAACAATGCCATTAGCCACTTATTTCTTCATGTTAATTAACTTTGCTTGCTCTAGCACCTTTGTCAAGGTATCACCCTGCTCTCTGGGGTGCTCTAGGGAAAGCACTTATATGGTAGTTACTTTGCAATTAATTACAGCTTGAAGGCTGTGGGAGGGCACCTCTTCCTGTTTGATCTCCTAAATGCTTCATTAAAGGCCCAACATGGAATAGATATTTCTGTAGTTCTGCTCTCCTGGCAACCCTGTCCTCCTCCCCTTTGAAGAGGAGCGGTGCCAGGTATTTATTTATACCCTGTTTTAGGCAAGAAGAAAGACCAAGCCCAATGGAGTTCATATGGTTTGGCACAACATCCTTGCTTCTTTCCCCTGACTAAAAGGAAGGGTGGGTGATGCCTACCTAACGAAGCAGCTTTGCAAGCTTCCTGCACTGTTTGCAAACCTGGCAAAACGTTGAGGTCCAAAACCTGGAGTGTTTTGACTGAGATGTCTGAGGTCTGACCACATTCAGTCACTCGGTAAAAGCTTTTAAGCCAAGAAAGGGAAACTTTAGGGTTTACCACTGATAGGTATTTAATGAAAGATGCCGAGGGATTGATTTTTCTAATTAAGCCATTGGAAAAAATAATCCTGTTAGAATTTTCCCAGAGAAAGTGCCCTTTCCAAAGCCTGTTCTGCTGGAGAGATGCAGTTCAATTATACAATAGCTCCTTTGTTTTCTGCATTCTCACCCTGTTTCACAGTGAACTGAGCAACTGCTGCTAAAGAATGTGTTAAATGAATAATTGACACGTCGGGTTTTCTGAAGCCAGGAGCAGAATCTGACCTCCTCTACAAGGCATATGCTCAGAGTGAAGCACCACGATGGAGGGGAGCCGTGGTGGATGGGAAGAGGAGATGCTGGGTGCAGACACCCCTTATTTGAAGCTGTATCTCCGTGGGCTGGTGATCCCTTCCTGAAGCAATCCACTGGCAGGGTGTCCTGGTGTCATCACATCCCCGACTCCATCCGTCTGTGGCCAATCTGCCCAACGACCTGGACCCCTTCGGCCCGTCCTCACCAGCCCTTATACAGCCTCCTTCTGCCCCTGCTTGCCCCAGCGCAGGAGGGTTAGTGCCACACGGAGGGCTCCTGCTCTCCAGCTGGCACTCTCGCTCAGAGGAGCTCAGCTTCTCCACGAGCATCCTCCATGGAAGGGGAAACAGAGCAGCTCAGAGAAACTCCTTGCTTGGATTATTTTGGATACTGCTGGCAGCTGGAGTGCGTCAAGGTGCTGTGAAGCCTGGCAATGAAGTGAGGGAGGGAAAGAGCAAAAGAACAGATGAGAAGAGTCTATTTACTGAGGGCTGCCTTTGCTGCTTCTGCATCTCTCAGCTATCTACCGGATGCTGAAGCATTTAGCCTTTGTTATGCTAATATTGCTTTTGTCAGCACAAATCCCATGGCTGTTCCCACCCTTTCCACCTCCCGACAGTCTCCTCACTCGAGCGGAAGCACCAAGTCAGCAGAACATAGGGGGCCATCTCTACCCACTCAGCCTGCGACTGCAGGGACTTTTTGTCTGGTATTGCAGCTTCCCGCTTTCTTCTTCTCCCTTTGAACTGATGAGGGGGAAAGTGAAAGCAGGACTTGAAAGGCAGGAGCACACATGCGGGGAAGGCTGGGAGGCAGCTCGGGTGCTGCGGCACTGCCCGGTCCCTGTGGGCAGTGTCGGCTGATCTCCTGCCCTGTTGGCCTGGAAGGGGAGGATGCTCAGCCCATGAGTCAGGGTGCAGGGTGTCTGTCAACTCAACTCACGGGGCTCTATGGGACTGCAGAGGAATTAAACCTTCCCCCTTGCACAGAAATGCTGCACACAGACACAGCACGGCAGAGCACAGAGCTGGAAACGGATGTCTCCATGCAGCAATGTCCACCACACTCCATTCGGTTCAATTCTGTGTCAATTCAGCCTGACAGCGAGCAGACACCACCAACTAACTCAGCAGTCCGGTGATGCAGACAGTGCCCGGGCTGACTGAGGGGGCCATGGCCACCTCCTTGGCCTGCTGCCCCGTTCCCAGTGCTCTCTCCCTGTGAGGGCTGCCTGTGCCAGGGAATCCTGCACGCCCGCTGCCCGCATGGCAGGGATAAATGGGAGCTGTCAGTCAGCAGGGCTATCAATCTGCCAGGCTGCATCAAACCTGCCATAAAAGACATTTAAAAGAAAAACTGACATTGTGTTTTACAGCACTGCAGTTTAACAAAGGGGGAATGAGGGCTGGAGGAGCTGCGCTTCCTCACACGCCTGCTCTGAGTGTGTGGCACTTGTCCTGCTCCCAGCCCCAGGTGATGCTCTCCCACTTTGTCCACCAGTACACTGGAGATGAGGGACAAGCTTTGGGCATGAAGGTGATGCCCAGCATGGGTTCATGCTGCCATGTACGGCAGAGCTGAATCCACCACTCTGGCTCTGTTCCACTAACCAAACCCTGTATCTTGTCCTGGGGCCAGGCACATCCCATCCCACAGTAACTCATTTGGAGAGCAGTAACACTGGCTACGCTGCACTCCTGAGCAGGGTGCATGGGCACAGGGCCTGGGTCCAGCCCCAGGAGCTGTCAGGGCTCCTTGCACCGACTCCCTGGCTCTGGCAGGGCACACTCTGCACCTCTGTGGTTCAGAAAGCCCTGGGAAAGCTTTGCTGTGTTGACCCTTGAAGAGGGAATAGCCCCCGGCGGTGAGCAGTCAGCACATGGCACGGACTCTGAGACTGAAATCAGGGAGGGAAAAGGTAGAAGCAGACATCACGGGAGCCAAAACTCTGAGGTACCACGTGCAGTTGTGGGGCAAAGGCGGAACAGAGCCCTACATAAATGCAAATGTTCCCAGTAACTCCACAGGCCCATGAAGAAGCCAGAGGAAATGTCATCCCTCTCTTCTCGCTTGCCCGTTTTTATGCACTGCGATGGTTTATGGCTCCTCCTGGTTTAGACTGTAACTGGGAGCACGGCAGATATTTAATCTGTTTGGAAATAATTACAGCAATAATGATTATTTTATTGGGTTTAACCAGGTTCTAAAAATAAGGGAGATGCTGCAGCAACGACAGGCGAGGCCAGAAGATGCTCTGTGTGTGAGAGTGCAGAGGTTTACAGCCTCCTGTTTGCACACCAGTGGGGATGCCTGTGGAGGGCAGGGAGCACCCAAAAGCACCCCTGGTTGAGTGTGTGATGGACGTACATGGATCATGGGCCCAGATACTCCAATATGAACCAAGCTGCCTGTGACCTCCAAACCTGACTCCATCTTGCAATTTACTTGATCACCCCTTTACAGAGTTCTCCATTTGGGAGTGCAGGAGGGAAGGGAGGCACAGGGAGAGGAAGCACCATTCAATTCCAGCTTCTGTAGACTGCCTCTTTGAAGCTGCTGTGTTACACAGCCTCAGGGCAGCCAAAAGCCCCACTGAGATGGACTCTGTGGTCTTAATCCCAGAGAAAACACATCTCTCAAGTTCTTTCTGTATCTTCCCAACCTTCCCAAATCCCTGCCTAAGACCAGGCTTCACAGAGCTTTCTTTTTCACATTTCCTCTGATTTCTCCATCCTCCCTGCTCCCCACCTCCCTTCCGGCTATGCAGTGGAGCTGGGGGGTCAGAGGAGCCCTGTGAGGACTCGGTAAGGGAAGGGATGGCAGTTCCACATACTGCATCACATCCATATCTGACAGCGTTTGATGGTGCCAGTTCCAGGTCAGGAGGGGCTGCAGTGAGCCCCTCTGGGGCTGCCCATGCTGTATTGAAAGGGTTTTGCCAGGGTGATACAAAGAACTCCAGGCCACTCCAACCACAGCTCCTGACACCTTACAGAAGGCGGTGAGTTGTTGTTTCTCCTCCCCTTGCCTGCAGCCTCTCTTCCAATGTGTGTAAGTAGCACCCTTCGCCTGCACCTCTTCCCTCTCAGGAGCACAGCTCAGCCAGGGAGCACTGGGGTTAGACCAAGCAGGCACTGAAACAGAGACACCTCCTGACATCCCCTGCATTAAAACCAGCCCTTCTGAATGCAGCCTCTCCCCATCAGCGGCAGTCCTTGCCATGGCGCACTGACACTGGCTAGCAGGGGAGCAGCAGATGCACAAGGTCAGGGCAAATTTGGGATAGGAAGGAGGAGGAGGATCCCACAGGGATGCTGGAAGCAGAGGATGGCATCAGTACCTGCAGCTGCTCTGCCCTGGGGATGCTGAGCTTCGTGTCCAGCATGACTCTCGGAAGAGGAGGTGAAGCTTTTCCCTGGACCTCAAGGCTTTCACCAGGAGGAGGCGGATGAAGGGGACACCTGGCTCTGTGTGATCCCTCATGAACAAGGCTCCCTGCGCTTTGGAAAGAGCAGCTGTAGCTCCCCTTCCAAAAAAACCCTTCCATTTCCAACAGCTCTTATCCAGCTGTGCCCATGAAGTGTCCTAAGCACCAGCTCCTGCCCCTCCCTGAGGTTTAGTGGGTAGCTGCGATGTGTGAAACCCCACTCACTTCTACAGCATCTCTTTCTCTTTCACATTATCAAACCTCCATAAACATGTTTTCTGCCAGCAACTGGTGCTTAATTATCATATAACAACTGCCTTAATAAATACAAACACCTTATCTGAGGCCCTTCATGTAACAAAGATTCATCACCTTCCCTCCCATAAATCCTGGAGCATACCGAAACATCAGAGGGTCTTGAAGCTGGGATGGGAGCTGAGGCCAACATCCTTGCATACAGGGAGACGGGGAACATCTCCACCAGGTCTCCTCAGACCAGCTCAGCACCCGCATCCTGGAGTTCATGATGGTCTTTGAAGCCCATCAGACCAGAACAATTTCCCCAATCGGAATCCATACAGTGCAGATGTGAAGTGCACAATTATCAACACGTGGAACAGAAAAGTTTGGGAAGAAGGATACAAGATAATTCAATCCCAACTGCCCTTTCCAGAGAGAATAAAGAAGAATCCCTCCCTGTCCCCACATCTAGAGCACGGATGTCTATGAATCAGAGGTTTTCTGTGCCCACTGCAGTCACTGCACCACTTGCCTGGGCTTCACCAACACGCATTAACCAGAGCTTGTTGCTTGGTGTCATTTCCTTTCATCTCAATTAACTCCCCTTCTTTTCTCCCTCCTGACTACTCAATTAAAAGAGTGGCCAAAAGTTAATTACCCTCATTCAATTCAGCTGCAATTCCTGGCAGGGAATAGAGAACAGAACGTTGGTGAGGGGCTGGAGAAGGGAGCCAAGGCAGGAAAACTGGGATAGAGACTCCTGAAGAACCAGCAGCTCTTGGGAGCTGAGCTCTGCTTACACCATGTCCAGCACAGCTTGCTCATGCCTGATGCACAAAACCTGGGAAGCAGGATCCCAAATGGTGCTCCCTTGGGAAGAGCAGTAAGATCTATGTAAGAACAAGAGGTGATGAGCAGGACAACCACGATGATGGACAGACACAGTCAGACAGCTCTGCAGAGGGGCTGGTAGAGCATGGGATGGGTGGACAGAGGAACAGCCAGAGAAGCAGGGAGTAAAAGGTGGATGTAAGTCTGAGTTCCCTGGCAAGCTGTCTGAATGCACTCTGCTAATGAACCTCCTCCTCACAACACCCTGGCAGGGCTGCAGGCTAATCAGAGCCCCCTCTCCATGCTGGAAGCCATCCTGACTCGGGCCCTCACGGCCACAGCCCTCAGATTTGGGCCATACGGCAGTTGAATGTGCCAGACGAAGCAGCACGGCTTGTCGGAGCATGCCGGCAGCTGGGAATGAGCAGTCCAGCTCCATGGCAAGCCCTCTCCAAGCTGCTTCCACCACCACCTGCAAACAAAAGGGCCTTAAGTGCAAATCACAGGCACTTCTTGGCAGCAGAGGTGGGCCAGCTTCAGGCGATGGTGGAAATCAGGACACCAGACTCCAGCTCTGTTCAAGTTCCTCTCCGCTCCCTTTCAGTCTTGATAGCAAACACAAACACGTGCCATCAGCAAAGTTCCCTACCTCACTACTCAGCCCCAGCCACCACCATTAGTAAATACACTGAGTAACATTCCCATCTGATGCTGACCTGCAAGAACCCCTTGACAATCACCATTTCCCCTGCTGAGAATTGCCCGTTTCTTCTTATTCTCTCCAACAGCATTAATCTATCTCAGGGATTTTAACTTGCACCCCCTGGTCACCAGCATGCCTTGACAGTTCTCTGTCAGGGTCTTTATCAAAAAAGGCTTTTGAAATTCAAAAGAAGGAACGTGTGTATACATATACTCTCTCATTCCCTTTTATCCACTGGTCTCTTAACTCTTCCAAAGGATTTAAGCAGGTCAGAGAAACACAATTTTCTTCAGCAGAACCCATGCAGTCTATCCCTTATCCTATAGAAAAGCCTAAATATAGGCTCTGAAAGTCCCTGCAGCTGGGAACGTGAATGCAGCCATCATGCTTTGAAGCTGCCTGAGACTCATGCAGCTCCCAGATGAAGGGCTTGCTGGCTCTGTCAAAGGAAGACACAAGTCTTTCAAAGATGCTTGAAGATAGGAGGAACGATGTCAGTGGCACACAGATTCTCCTTTTCCTCCTCATTTTCTTAGGTTTTCTTTAGCCTCTTTAGCTCCTTGTCTCTGCCAGCTTGTGCTGAGGAGGAGTGAGGCAGTTCTACACGCACTGGGAAAGAACTGCTGTCAGATGGAAACAACTAAAATCTCATGGAAGTGAGGGTCCTTAACTGGCTTCTGCTGGGACCAGCCCAAGAGCATGAGGCTGTGGTCCTGAAGGTCCCAAAATGTGTGGGTTTTCCCCACTTGAGGCCATGATTCAACGTAGCACCAGCCCAGTGCTGCTCCACAGATGGTCTGGGGAGCATCATGGTTGACTGATGGCTGCGCAGCACCCATTCACCCTGTGGCTCCTGGCACCCTCCTGCCTGTGCTCCCTGCCCAGGACCCCTCAGAGCCCAATGCTGTACAGCAGGTTGTCTGTACAAGGCGCTCAGCACGTGGGCTCCTTTCTTGCTCCCTGCTCCCTGTGCTTTCTCCATCAGGCAGGCTATCAGATGTGCCCTGCCTCCAGGGAACAGCTGAGAACAATGGTTATTATCGGATCCTCTGACCACTCAGTGACACATCTGCCAGAACAGTGCACCTGGATTAAACCTCCTTCTCTACCCACAGCTCAGATGTCTCCAGGATCTGCTATCCATTTTCTTAATGCAAGTGCCTGACAGTTAAATCCATGCCTATGTCTACTAGGGAAATGCATGCGTTATGAACACCATGAATTCAGGCAGCTCTGTTAAATCTATTTGATGTACTCACTTCAATCCTAAACCCCCTTCCCCAGAAGTTACCTATTGGCCAAGCACTAGAGCTGTCAGGTTGTGAAGGATAACAACATTACAGGACTAACAGAGAGCAAACCATGAGGGAAAGCAGGCTGGCTGCACGCTGCCTGCATCAGGCACAGGACAGCACTTCTGCATCAAGCGCAGGGGAAGCTTCTGAGACATCAGGCTCCACACACTGATCTGGAAGCACTTTGGAGACATTCACGAATGGAGATCATTGCCCTGAGGGGAAATGAGAAGGCAAGGAAGGTAACAGCTTACATTTGCAGCTGACTTTAAGGCACTGCAGAGAGTTCTACATTGGCTTTGACTAAGCCAGACCCAAAGCGGAGTTGCTGCATTGCCCCTGCCCAGAGCACAGGGGATTCAGCCCACGACTGGAGCCATCATCTCTGCACTACGGACCTGCCCTGGGGAGCTTCGGTCTCTGGGTCCTGGATCCTCTCTTGATCTCAGGATGCAGACGGACCTTGGAAGGCTCCAACACGCGCATGGAGCAGGCGAGGCTCAGCACTGAAGTGGTCTCTCTCCAGAGACACCCCTCACACCTTCCGCTGGCTGTAAGGAGACAGACCTGAGCTGGTCACCATCTCTTGTGGGACAGAGGGGTGAGATGGTGTGAAGAGCCCTTCCCAGAGCCCCTCTGCCTGCCCAGATAAGTGGGTGCAGGAGACAGGGAGGTCTATACAGAGGGGAATGCCTTTGACTGGAGAGCATCCACGTAACGCTGTCATAAGCTGGGGCTTTCAGCAATCACTCGCAGACTCTCTGGGCTCCACTGACAACTGTTTCTTATGCCTTAGGGCCTAAATGAATGTCCCACATCTTCACCAAATACTATCATGGTTAAGAGATGGCTGAAATCCCCTTAGGCCTTGGCTGGAATGGGCCTCGATGCAGTGATTTCCACACAAGTCACACAGCCTTGTCTGGAGCCTGTGGGCTTCCCTCCCACTCCAAGCTGCTACCAGAGCTGGGATTTTGGTTGTTTCTATTTATTTCCCCCCCCCATCTCTTTCTTCTTTTAACCTTTCTTTGAGCTCTCGCTTGCTTCCTCAGCACCTAGTGTAATTGCTTGCAGTCTCCGAGGAGCCTGGTGAGGATTTATGTAACGCGCCAGGCAGCAGTTTGAAAGGCTGCTTTTGGATATAACTTAATGCTACACCAGCCTTGGGGAAAATGAGCTGAAAGCCTTGGGAGGGCTGTGTGGTGTTTGCTGCACGCTGCTCCAGAGCAGGGCTCCGTGCAGGAGTCTCTGAGCATCCCCCTCCTTGCATGGTGAGAAGGGGAAGGAAGAAGATGTGTCTTTAGCAAGTGCCTTGCTCCTTCTATATCTCATTATGCTCTGGCTTTATCTAGAGGGGCAGTTGGAGGCAGGCAGCAAACACTCAGCACTGCTGAGCAGTGGAGAGGGGAGCAGAGACAAAGGGAAGGGGTTATTTTTCCAGCAGATAGCATGGTTTTGCTGCTCCTTCTTTCTCTCCTCTGCACTTCTGGTTGTATCAGGGTCAAACTGTCCCTTGGGGCACCTCTGTTGCTTTCAAGATTGCCACTAGAGGAGGGCATCAGGACTTTGGTCTTACTGATTATTTTAGGGAGGGATTAGGCAGGGATGGGAAAGGGGGTGCTTCTAGGAGGCAAAGGAGAGAAGCAGTGTTCTTGTAAGGCTCTTCAGCAAGATGGCCCTGCGGCAGCACTTGAGTGCCTGTGTTTGAGGGCTGCATTCCCCTGCTTGGACAGCACAGGCTTTGCCTGGAAGGCAATGAAAGCAGAGCCCTGTGCACCAGCAACCAGAAGAAACCACCTCAGCCAGCCCTGCCATGCTCCAGCTCTGCCTGTGCCTCCTCCACTCCCTGCCTGAGTCTAGCAGAGACCTGAAGGAACAATGTGCATGCAAGGAGGGCTGAAAGCTTCCACTTCAGCTTTCCTTAAACTGGAGTTTATAGGTTGTATCCCCTTCAAAAATCATATTTGCCTTCAGTCATTTTCCAATCATGTTGCTGATGGAAGTAACACCACAGCAATCAAACCATTTGCATGTGTCAGTCTGACTGCCCTCCCTCCGAGCTTTTGAAGTGATTGCAAGTACATTCAACACAGATTAGGGTCCTTAAAACTCAGAGGTGCCACTGAGTGAGGTGATCAGATGCAGCTGACCAGAGGAGAGACATCCCCATGTGCCTTCTCCGAGTATTAGGGAACCAGCATGGGATAAGAGAGGCAGGAAATGGGATACATCAGTCAAGGGAACAAGTTCTTCACTTAAAACTTGCTAGCTTTCTAAGCGTTAAGGATGCAAAGGGAAAGACTTACAGAGGTTATGCAACCTGCAGCTAAACAGAGCCTTGCACTCCTGGGCAAACAGCTCATGCCTGGTCGGCTGGGGAAGCCCTCAGCATCCATGTCGTGCTGGTACCTGCAGGGTATGGCTGCAGGCAGGAGCTGCCCTGCCTTTAGCAAGAGGACTCAGGATACTCCTGACTAACCAACACGGAGCCCTAAGGCTGTGCTGGACGAGGTAAATGAACCCAGGCTCTCCTGGCTTTAAGACTAGAAGAAGATGTGCCACCCTACTGCTCACCTCCCTGGCTCTACGCTCATGGTCCCATGAGGGCGATGTGTTGCCTCCCCGTTTTACAGGACTGCTTCCCACATCCTTACATTTATGGGGGTATTACAGCAACACCAAACCCTCCTGAGCCACCCTGCTCCCCACTGCTACACCTTGCTATTGAGATAGCTCTGGGCCTCACTTTTCTCCCTCTGAGCCACAGTGTAGCCCTTAAGCTCCCACCTCCCAAGCAGCATCACCACCAGCCACAGCCTGCCTGGGAATTACCAGTGCTAATCCATCATTTGCAGCATCAAATAAGCACGTTGACACTTTCCTTTCTCATCCTTCTTGTATCTGTGAAGTAATGGGAAGGAGAACAACTAACACCACACCAACAACCAAAAAAAACCCCGACTAAATTAACACTGCAGCTGAGGTTTTACATGCACAAAAGTCAGGAAGTTCAAAGTTATGGTTCCCCCTCCAGCTGTAATTCTGGCACACTGCACATATATATTAAGACATTAAAGTTAGCCCCATAAACAGTAATACAAAATACTACATGCACATGAGGGGGCCAATCTACGATGGCCAGGGGAGCCATAACTCCAGCTGCCCTGACTCCTGTGCGTGCGCTTCTCCCGCAAAGAAGGAATAAGTCAGCTCTCATTCACCTGTAATTCAAAGCTCAGGATGCTGATAGGGAAGAGAAAAGAGAGATTATTCTGTCTGCTGCTTCTTCCTCCTCTTTTGTCTTCCCTTTTTTTTATGGCACAGGCTGTTGTGTAGCTGCCTGCGATCAATGCTCTCCCTCTGCCTGACTTTGATATATCAGCAGAAATCTCGGATCTCCATTGCCATCCTCTCGCTTTGCAAGCAGCACGGCACACACATGCAATAGATAAGGGATAGCCTTTGACTGAATTTACTTAATTTATACAATGGGACACCAGGGGAATATTAAAATACAAATTAGCAGCTTCATCTTTCACGTGCATTGAAATCTCCCCAGCAGATAATTTGCTGCTGGAAACTCCTCTGCCAAAGGCCTCTCCCCAGTCACACCTATTCCCTTCCTCCTGGGATCCTCGAGCAAACACTGGGAAAGTTGATAACTGGAGAGTTACACTTTTAAGTCCTTAAAGGGTCGATAACTCAGGCCAAGATTTCTAAACAACTCTGCCACTGGGGAGGAGCTGTACTGAGAAGGCACAAAAGGTTTCTCAGCACCTTCACAGCAGGATGGAGAGATGCCTCCGTCTCCATTTCCATGGGAAACAGGCAAACTTGGGTCCGTCGTGCAGGATCTCTGCTCCCCTCCTTTGGGAGCTGAACCAAGCAGCAGGTTCCTTTTGTGAGCTGTGTGAGACTCTGGCAGGGCAGAGCAGCAAAACCTCCCCGGGCAGCTTTAATGTCAGGACATTGCAAGTCTGCGGACTGGGATTCTGCCTGGATGATCCCACCAGGGCACCCCATTACCTGTTTCTGATGCAGCCTGCAACTACCCAGCATCTGTGGTTTGGCAATGCAAATGTGACACATCCCTCCTCATTCTAACAGCGTCACTTTGGAAGAAGCACGTTTTCTGTTAGCTGTAAGAACCTAAACCCATGCCTGAAGATGGTATCTCTCACCATTCAGTTGGCCCAGACTCCCGTCCTACCTATCCAAGTGGCAATGAAGTGCTGCTATCCATAAGAGCATCCTTTAGCAGTCCCAAACAACCCAGTGACTTTTCTCTTACTACCCCCAGTAGATAACCCCCCTCCATTAGATAAACCCCCCATTTGGGTGGAGTGTTTCATTCTGCTGCACCTACTTGTATCGCAGCTGTATAAATCAGAGGTTTCTGTAGTACTGTGATACCCTTGGAAGCTGCAGGTGGAGGGATAGAGAAGTGGCAGAGCAAAAGGGCCATCACGGTGCACTGCAGGAGGGATGGGAAGGGTCATCATGTACATGTTTTTCTCCTGGTTGCCCCACGGATCATAGGTAGGAATGCAAGGGTACAAGCAGAGGAAGCCAGAAGAAGCTCCTGCAGTGTTAAAGTGTCTCCCAATGGAGATCATCAGCTGGATTTGAGCAAGAAGTCTGCCGCCAGACCTGCTTCTGAAGTGGTCAGTAGGAAATGCCTGTAAGGAAATCAAACCAACAAATCAAGCCAACCCAGAGGTCAAACTGACACTGTGTGCTTAAACTAAGCTAAAAAGGACCCTGTTGCTTCCAAGTCCGGGATCTTTAACTCTGGTAGTAGCCATAGTCAAGCAGAAGTGAAGAGATCTCTCTGATGGGATTCTCAGAGACAAAGATGTATTCTGAAGTTAGGCCAATGAGTCCTCAGTTCTGTACACCAGCCCTGATTCCTCCTGAAGAGGCTCCCGAGATGATCATCTTCATTCAGCTGAAGGCATCAGTAACAAGAAAACCTGATCTGCTTCACCAGGGATTAGACACAGCTTGACCCTTGTGAGGGGCGGTGATGGCAAGGGTAGGTGATATTCCCCATATCCCTCCCTCCGCAGGGAGGGACACCTCACACTAAACCATGCCACTCAAGGCTCTGTCCAGCCTGGCCTTGAACACTGCCGCTTCCTTGGCTAACCTGTTCCAGTGCCCCACCACCCTCAGAGGGAAGAACTTCTTCCTTATCTCCAACCTGAACTTCCCCTGTTTCAGTTTGAACCCATCACCCCTTGTCCTGTCGCTCTAGCCCCTGATGAAGAGTCCCTCTCCAGCATCCTTGCAGGCATCCTTTAGACACTGGAAGCTGCTCTGAGGTCTCCATGCAGCTCCTCTTTTCCAGGCTGAACAAATGGCTCAGACTCCTTCCTCGACAAGAACCGAGGGGCAGTTTTGCAGGAGTGTTCTGCTCTTGATTTCCCACTGGAGAGCTGTGGAGAAAAAGATCCCCCTTGCCTTCCAGCAGGCACTTACCCACCTCCCACTGCCACCAAGGCTGGCTGTTTCAATGGAGGCTCTATGCAGCTTCAGAGGGCACTGACACTTAACAGCATTTTGGAGCAGAAGGATCTGGCTTTACCCAAGCTGCTTGGCACAAGTGGGGAACAAGCAGTGTGTGACTTTGAACCAACCTCCCAACTTTCCTGAGTACAGCCCTTTGCCAGTGTCACAAAAGAGCCGGATAACCAGGACGCTCTTTCTCTGTTAAAGAGCAGTCTGATCCTCTTGACTTTTCTGCCCATTAGAAAGTAAAATGAGGCAGGGAATGACAAACTTATGCTGTCAAAACCAAGACAGTCACTTTGAAAATCAGTAATACCCCAAGGTGTTATTGTGAGTTAACAGCTCTCTCAGGCCTGAAGCACAGAGCGGGTATTAATGCTGTTCTCGCCGCCTTTCCCACCACAATCCCCGCTCCTCGAGAAAATCCCTGACATGGAATTCTACTTAAAGCAAGGGCACATTTTCCAGCTCGGTGCCCAAATGAAAAAGAATCCAGAGAGATGAGAAAAAGAGAGAAAAGGAACGTGCTACAGGGCCCCCCTGTGCGTGTTATGTATGGCAAACCCCAAACATCAGCTCGTTCTTCTGGGGTGCTTTGACAGGCAAGTGACTCCCACTCCTTTATTTTGACTTGTTTAGTTAAAAGCAGTGTTGGAGGGGATGTGCAACTTCAGAAAGAAACACTGGAGATGGGGAATACTGACATGAGGTGCTCAGCTCTCCGCTTCACCCGCCTCATCCCTTCCTGCTCCTCAGCCCTTGCTGCCCTGAGCCCTCACTGGGGTGGCTCATCCCACAGCTATGAAAATGCACTTCCCAGCAAGCTTAAAAAGACCCCCCCAAAGTGATCAGCTCCCAGCACACGGGTGCTTTAAAGAGAGGTGAAACATGTGGGAAGGCTGCTGAACCTCCACAGGTTTTGAGGTGCCCTCCAGCTGTGTCCCTGTATTTCTCAGTTATGGAAATGCATGCCCCTCAGAGGGCAGGTTGTGAACGAAACAGATCTGAGCTGCCGTGGGTACCCCTTGTGTTCCTGGTCTGCTCAGGGGAGCTAAAACCCGATATATACAGCTGGTACCACTGCACCAGGGGAATACAGACAATTCAGGAGGTGATGTTTGGCACTGGGAACCTATTAACCCCCACTCCTAGGAACAGGCATTTAGCAGTTTGGAAAAGCAATGGCGTTTCTTTTCCTGAGCACCGCATATGGACAGATATGGCCACTAAATCCTGTTATCTCACCACAGACTTACAACACATTGTTCTTTAAAACTAAAGATACTTTGGAAGACTAGTGTGAAACAATTAACTCATCTTTAGTGGGGCCACTACATTCCACAGACTTACAACATAAACATTGTTCTCTTTCTACAACCTAAGTTAAGGTAAAAAGTACTTTATGTTTTCCAGGCACCAGCTTTTCTTATATCAATCCCCGCAACCTCCCCCCCCCCCCCCCCCCCCCCCCGTCTTTCTTTTACAAATTCTTTTGCTATGTGACTCCGTTTTGCTCAAGAGTTCTGGCCCTTTTTAACTTGTTGTCTAATCTTGTGTCTTTAGCTAGCTTTGTGTCTGTTACTGTAAACTGGTACAGTTATCCCCACATAACCACACCTATGATTTGCGAAAGCCAATACATCTATGTGTTTATCACGTTTGCGTGCACACACACACAGAGGCTCAGACACACGCATGCGTGCGTCCATCAACTCACAGGACACGGGCAGAACGAACAACCCAACAGTTTTATTGGTGACTTCGAAGAACTTCTATCCTGCTCCATGAATAAGGAGCATCACGCTGGGGCTCAGGGCGCTTGTGGGGCAAGCAAAAGCCATTTGTCCTCTGCTGACACATGGGCACCAGGAACCCCTGACCAGCTTCTGGGATCTCTGAAGTGACAGCAAGGACATAACAGCAATGTCACAAAAGCCATTGGGGAGGCAGTTGGAAGTGAGTGAGCATTAAGCTCCCTCCCAACCCAAACCACTCGGTGAGTTTATGCTTCTATGAACATCAAGGAAATAAGAGCTGGGAAATAATAGCCGAGAAAATAACAGCAAGGAAATAGCATCTAAGGATATAGCCAAGGAAGCAACATCAAGGAAACCCTCAGAAGTTCCTACACGGAACAAGAGCTGAACTCGGCACCAGCACTGCCACCATCACATTTACCTTATGTCAGAGACCACCTCTTCCAAATCTGACTCCTCCTCCCGAGCATCAAGCTGAGCCAGGGCCGCCTCCTGCGGGGCAGGGATTAGAGAGGTGAGAAGCAGGCATGGGGCAGGGACCGGGTAGAGGGACAGAGCTGGCGCCTGCTCCTGCCCTTACCTCCTCCTTGTCCCTGTCCGTGTCCTTGCTCCTGCTCCAGCACTTGGGCCGCAGCTTCTGAAAGCACCTGGAAACAGGGAGGAGCAGGAGGATGAGAAGCAAAGGATGAACCCCTCCAGTGCTGGAGGAGTTGGGGGGCTCTGGGCAGGGCTGGGTGCTGCTGGAGCAGAGCCTGTTGGGGCGGGGCAGGGCAGGGCAGGGCAGGAGTTACCGCTTCAGGCTCCATCTGCTGCTGCCTTGGGAATCCTCGGCACGTTTCTTGGCACAAAGCTGGTGACAGAGAGACAGAGACTCGGAACATGGAGGTTTCCACATGGAATTCTGCAGCACAGGGGAGCCGGAAGGTTCTTCCTCCGGCCCAGTGCCGTCTACACACGCGCAAGGCTGTGCCAGCAGCCACGCCTTTAAGAAGAGCCCCCCCTGCCTCCCTGCCCAGCTCCCCGCTGCTCCCCGCCTCTGGAATGACCCAGAGTTCTCCTCAGCGTTGTTAATTTCTGCCTTTCTCCTCTGCACAGAGCTCTGCAGGCTCCCCGCCCCGCCCCTTCAACCACCGCCTGCAACACGCGCCATGCCTTCTGAAGACATGAAAGCTCATTTGTCTATTTGGAGGAGAAGGCCCCCAAAGGGAGGTTCAAACTCCGCAGCAACGATTGGGCCCCTGCCCTGTGCCCGGGCACGGCCCCGACACGCCAGAGCCGCAGCACCATGCAGAAAGGCTGGGTATGGGCTCAGGGCAGGGAGCAGGGGCATTGCTGCACGGCTGGAAGCAACGGGTGCTGCAACAGAGCAAGGCCAGGCCAGGAGTTGGGGAGGGGATGCTTGGGGCGAGGGACTGCAGGCTAGAGCCTGGTAGGGGCTGATGGCAGAGGCTGTGATGAGAGGGAGCTGCAGCCCCCCTCAAGGAAGGAGCTGCTGGGAAGATGCACAGCAGAGCTGGGGACAGACCCTGGCAGGAGCCAGGACAAGCTGCTCCCAAAAGCTCTGAACACCTACAAGCTCCAGGGTGGGGTACCACAATGAGCTCCAAGTCTGGGAAGACATCTCTTGTGCTCGCCAGCACATCCACAGGCATCCGCAGCAGCACCCGGGCCCCATGAGCACTGTGGGAGCAACCCCCCCCCCGCCCCTGTGCTCTCCAGCCCCAGGGTTTGGCTGGCAGCGCTCTGACAAACGAGTCCTTGGCTCACCTTGAAACAGCACTGCACCAGGAGAGCAACGGACGTGATGAAGTTCAGTAACAGCGAGAGCGCCAGCACCGGCGGCAGCCAGCGGTCAAAGGTGTGATTGGCCATCTCCTGGGAGAAAAGGAGAGTGCATCAGGGAGGAGAGGAGCAGGGAGGGAAGGGAGGCCCCTTCCATACCCCACTGCCCAGACACACACCTGCAGCCATGCCCCGTTCTCTCCTACCGTCTCTGCAGATTCACTGCCCATCTCCCTGGCCTGGACTTGGGCATGGGGACGAGAGGTGCCGGCATCCTCCTCCCGCACACACTGCTCCAGGAGGTCAGAGGGCTCCGGGTCACGCTGCCTCTCACTCAGCAGCTTCAGGAGCAGCTCCGTCCTCGAGACCATCTCGGCGCAGGCCTGCTGGAGCTGGGGCAGGCCACAGTCCTCGCGCAGGGCTCGAGCCACCTGTGCCATGAACCTGCGCAGGGCTCCATCTGGCACCAGAGAGTGCAGGTGGCGGCTGAGCAGGGTGTCAAAGGGGGGTCGTCGCATGGCCGCGCCACCCGGGGCCCTGGAGCTGCCCTGTGCCCTTGGGCTCGGGGGTTCCTGCTCCTTGTGATGCTCCTTGGGCTGCTGTGTGGTGGTGCTTGCAGGGGCGGTGGGTGGTCTCCCGCCGAGAGAGGAACGCTCTGCTGCAGCCGTGTCCTCTGGTGTGCTGCTGGCAGCAGGGGGGCCGTTTTTAGCCAGCAGAGCATAGAAGAAATGCTGGATAGTGCTCAGTCTCTGCTCTGCTCTACCCTCTGCTGCTGCGGGCTCTTCTTCTGCACCCTCGCTGCCCACTGTCCCATCGCTGTCCTGCTGCTTCTGCTCCTCATCTGTCCCAGCAGAGTCCTGTGTTGGCGATGGTGCTTCCTCCTCATTTTCTGCACTATCCTCATTCTCCATCCTGTCAGTCCTGTTGGTCTGCCCCATGGCGTGGGAATGATCCTGACTCTCGCCAGACCGGTCGAGATTTGGGTCCTCTGTTGGGTATTGTGCAGGGGGCTGTGCTGCAGGAGGGCTGGGTGTTCTCTGGTGACTAGAGACTGGGAGGACGTCGCTGAGGTTCATGCTCCGCACTGCTTCCCATAAGATGGACTCTGCGCGGGTCAAGCCTAAGCCCAGCTCCTGTTTCTGCCAGTTTATGGCTCTTCCTCCCTCCCCTACTGCCACCTCGTGCCCCTTGTCCCTCTGCGCTGGCCGGGCTGTGCTGGGGCTTTTCACAGTCAGGATGCTCATGGCCTTGTGCAGCTTGTTCTTTAGCTGTGCCACGAGCCCCTCTGCTAGGAAATAGAGCCTCCTGGTGTCGATAGAGCTGCTCCAGCCCCCGTGCTGAATGCTCCGCAGCATCAGCGTCAGCTCCTTGGCGGTGTTGCCCTCCTGCCTCGAGAGCTGCTGAGGGGAAGGTGCTGATGCATCGGGGCTGCTCAGGCTCCGGGCAACTGTGAGCGTGACGGTTCTCTGCTCCCCGAGTGAAGGCTCCTTAGGCTGGAGATTCAACACAGACCTGTTGTTCCCTTTCTTGGGGGGCACCGGTCCCATTAGGAGCCCTGGTGTCTCTGCCAGGGGAGCTGTAACACACCAAGAGCACTTCAGTGACAAAGAGCTTTCTGCCAGACACAGGCTCAGAAGGTTCACTATAGCTGGGGGACATGGGCAGGGCTGTGGGCCAGTTACCGCAGCGGGGAACAGTGCTGTTGCACACGCTCATGCAGTCGAAGCTGAGGGTCCTGCACGGGGTCTCAGTGCTGTGCTTGTGCTGGCAGAGGCAGCAGGCCGTGTCGATGGACAGCTTGCTAAAGAACAGAGGTTGTGCACAAACATTCAGCATCGCGACCCAGGGCAGCGACTCCAACCCAGGTGGCGCACAGAAACGCCTCAGGGGTCTGCTTCAGTGTCTGCTGCAGCTCTGGGAAACTTCCCCTCGCTCCCTGTGTCCCAATGGACACTTTTGTGGTGCTGGGTTTGTTCCCCACACAGACCCTTTGTCCCAGCAGCTGGGATCTGCTGGAGGTGGGAGCCAGCCCCCGCACACTCACAGTGTTTCCAAGCGGGATGTTCTCAGGAGCAGCATGAGCAGCGTCTGCCGAGTCACTCGTGTGGCACCCAGGTCCCTGCAAGGGTTTCAAGAAACACATTACATTTGAGGTGGCGGCACCAGCCTCTGCTCCGGGAACAAGCCCAGTCCCTGCGGCTTGCTGTGCCGGCCGCAGGGGGGGATCTGCTGCTACCTAATCCAGGAGAAAAGACGGAAAACCGTCTCTCTTTCCTGCTGTGCCCTGCTCCCACCCATGGGTCTGAACCAGAAGGGATCCTGCAGATCCCATGGGAGATGGATGCAGACAAGTTCGAGTCCCTGTCCCAGCACCGTGCTGGCTTTGCAGACGGGACACACCAGGACTGCTCAGCCTTTGCCTGGCTCTGCCGCTGCCTCCATCAGGAGAAGGGTGGGAGAAGGGTGGGATCTGCTGCTGGATCTCTGCTTTCCTGGCCACGGGGCACCCAGAGACACAAAGAAAGATCCACGGTAAGCCGTTAACAAGGAGTCCGTACTTACAGGTGAGTGACTGAAGGCAGCTTGAAGAACCACGTGTCCTCGATAACAGACAGGGGGTTATGGCGCAGGACCCTGAAATGAACCAACACCCCATGTGAGCGGGGGGTGCAGGATGAGAGCGGTGGCAGGGGCTCAGTGCTGCGTGTGTGAGGAAGGGCCTGGGGTGAAGGTTCCGAGCCTGAGCTGAAGGTTACAAGCTGGGGTAGATGCTGATGGGCAGATTCACAACATACATCAGGTCCTGACTATCTCCAGCCCAGAGAGCGAAAGCCCAGAAGTGCTGCTTCTGGAAAACACAACATCTCTTTCTTTCCTCCTCAGCTCACACTTTCTGGTGGCTTCCCTCCAACAGGACTTTCCCTATTTCTCACATTCCCACTGTCCCTGAGCGTTGTCTCTGGTCCTGCACCCAGCCAGGCAAAGGCGTGGCCTGACAGAGTTGTCATTCAGCATTGATGCTGCTGCCTACAGGGGGTAAGAGGTGAGCAGAACACAGTGACAAGTGCCACTGCTCTGAGCTACCCTTAGCCCTTGGAACACTCACAGCGTCTGGAGGAACTGCATCCCGTGCCATGCCCGGAAGGTGTCGCTCCGGATCTGGGTGATGAGATTTCCCTCCAGGCTTCTGGGGAAACAGGAGACCGCAGAAATGAATTGGGTCTGAGCCACAGGAAGCTGGAGAGAAGCAGCACTGATTTGTAGGAAACAGCCCCATCCAAGGTGGAACTGGGGGGAAACTGCCATTTTCTCTCCTGCTGTTTGTTAACCTGTCCAGGAGAGGAGATGAAGTGCATGCGTGCTGCATCTCTGCCTGCTCCAGGACACAGCAAGACTCAAGACACAGCTTCTATTCCTGCTGTGTTTGCAGAAGCCATGGCCCCATCCTGGCATGGCCACCAGCCACTCCCTGAGCTCCTGAGCTCGGCTGCTCCTTCAGCAGGAGAAACCGGAGGCCTTCTTCTAAAAATAACTGGAGCTTTTTCCAGCACCAGAAGGTTCTAAATGCAACCAGGCTTCACCAACCACACCAGGAAGGAACTCCCATAACTCACATGGTCTCCAGGAAAGGAAGGTTCTCAAAAGCACGTGCCTCGATCAACTGGATTTTGTTGTAAGATAAATCCCTGTTAACAGGAGAACACAAAACGCTGGTGACATTTGCACTGTCCCGGTTCCTCTCAGGTGCTTTGACACTGGCGGCACAGACGTGCCATCGCTCTCATTTCACGTGGGGTTTCTCTCCTGCACTGGCTTGCAGTGGTGTGTAACCGGAGGTCATGCTCCTGACGGGGGTGGCTGCAGCTCAGAGAGGTTCTCCCAGCTCTGATCCCACCAGGGGTATTTCAGGGCTGATTTTCCTCTCTGGTAACAGAGCAGGTCCTTTATGCACGCCCCAAGAACACCTCTTGAGTGCGGCCTCAGGGACAGGCTGTAACACCCTATGTGACCAACATGGGGCTAATTCCCTTAGCTCCTAAACGTCACCTCCCTGCGCAGCCCTGCTCTGATGTGTGCAGGAGTCCCCCTGCACCAAGACCCTGCTCTGCTCTGGCTGCAGCCGGGATACCCGCAGGAATAAAGCCCTTCCTGGGGCGGACTGTAGAGCAGCAGGGCCAGGGCAGGGGGGGAGGCCGTGCCCACCACCATGGACAGGGGGGTACTTACAGGTGCCTCAGCAGGAGCAGCCCCCCCAGCGAGCGCCTCTTCACCGCCAGCAGGTTGTTGTGCTGGAGGACTCTGCAAGAGACAGATGAACACGAACGGTGGCACCCGCGGCTCTCGGGTGCAATGGAGCTGTTAGGGGAGCAACCCTGCAGCAGTGTCACTGCGGCATCTCTCCGGGTCCCGCCACGACTCATCACGCTCATGGCAGGAGCAGGGGCTTGCTCCCAGCCTGCTGACCCTGACTGCAGCCCGAGCACGGGTTCCACAGGCCCAGGGATGGCCCCGGTTGGCAGGAGGTACACAGCCCAGGGCCCTGCTCGCCACGGAACAGCTCTGGGGATTCACACAGCTCCTTGCTGAGCAGCTCGGCCTTGGCTGCACGTGGCAAGCACTGGTGCGGTGCTCGGCACAGCCTCAGCTCGGCAGCTCGGCGGAGGGATGGGGATCCCGGAACCCCTGTGCCATGTCCGATACCGGTGGATACTCACAGCTTCTCAGCCCACAGGTATCCCTTCCACGGCTGAGGGCGAATGAGGGCGAGCGCGTTCCCAGTGAAATCCCTGCGGAGAAGCCATTGGCAGCGTCACCCCCAGCACAAACCCTTCCCCTGCCCCAGGGCTGCGGGGTGGCCGTGAGGCCGGCCTGGAGCTGCCCCCTCGGCGCTGCCCATCAGCCCTCCACAGGCAGCGTGTCCCTGGAGCCGCTCTCGGGGTGTCCGGGGCAGCGCCCGGAGCTGCAGGGCACTCACAGCACGGAGAAGGGCCGTTGGGGGGTGGCCAGGGGCACGCGGGCCAGGGCAGCGCTGCTGCAGTCCAGGCGGCGCCCGCGGCAGCGGCAGGGCCCCGGGCAGGGCCCCAGGGGCCGGGCCAGGCCGGGGGCCAGGCCCAGCAGCAGCAGCAGCAGCAGCAGCGGTGCCATAGCAACACAGGGCCTGAGCGCCTTTGGTACCACACGAGGCTCAAGGCTGGGGATCCAAACCAGGAGCTCTCGTCTGCGACCAGCAGCGGATCTGGCGCTGTGCTGGCCCTGCTGGGCAGATACAGCCCGGGACACCTCACACCTCACAATGGGGCCTCGCCGCAGGAGTTGCATCGGCCGGGCCTGCGAGCGTGCGTCCCCACTGTGACATGGGACAATCCCCTGCCGTTGGAGCTGGTCGCTCTGCCCCACCTGGGGCGTGTTACAGACCAGCACATCTACGCGTGCAGCACGTCTGCGTTCAGTACGTGTTTGTGCAGTCTGTGCGCGTCTGCCACGCGTGTGTGCTGGGTGCTCTCTGAAGGCAAGGGAAATCGGCTCGTCCCAGAACGATGTGTCCTCACTGGAAAAGCTTGACTCGGATCTGGCATCACTGAAATGACAGCAGGGACGTAACAGCAATGACATAACAGCCGTTGGGGAGGGGGGTGGAACTGCATGAACTGAAGGCGGGGCCTTCATCGCCTCCTTCACACTTACGACCACCTTGTACAAGCCTGACACCTCACCAGCAGTGGACTGAGCCAGGGCCACCTCCCCGCGGGGCAGGGATAGGAGCGGTGGGAAGCAGGCATGGGGCAGGGAGCAGGCAGAGAGGCGGAGCTGTTGCCTGCTCCTGCCCGTACCTCATCCTCGTCCCTGTCTGTGTCCTTGCTCCTGCTGCACCACTTGGGCCAGACTCAGGGGCTAAGACTCAGAGGCTGAGACTCTGTGGCTGAAACGGTGGCTGAGACTCTGGGCCTCAGGCTTTGGAGCTGATACCCTCAGACTCAGACTCTGCGGCTGAGACTGCTGCTGAAAGTCTATGGCTAACACTCTGGGATTCAGACTTTGGGGCTCAGACTGGGGCTGAGACTCTGTGGCTCTGACTCCGGGTCTCAGACTTTGAATGTCAGACTCTGTGACAGAGACTGTAATATAGACTCTGTGGCTGAGACTGTAGCTGAGACTCTGGTGCTCAGGTTTTGGAGCTGAGACTCTCAGCCTCAGACCCTGTGGCTGAGACTGTTGCTGAGACCGTGGGGCTGGGTCTCTGGGGCTGAGGCTGTGGGGATGAGACTCTGGGGCTGAGACTGTGGGGCTGTGTGGGGGTTGGAATGTATCAAAACTGTCAGAGACCATGGGAAGGAGGAACTACAGCAGGCAATTAAGAGCGACCCGTCCCTGACTGGTACTTGGAAGTTGTTGGAACTGGCAAGGAACGAGGATGTCGGAACTGGAAAGAGGGGAGTGCGCATGCTTTTGGAGGAGCAACCCCCATGCACCTCAGCTGAATAAAGCATACCTACTTTACAACTCTAAGGAGTTGGAGTCAATCCACGTATCACTTTCACCTGATGTAACCGCAAGGCAAACACAGATGTGCTCTGCTAATTGCTTGGAAGTATATAAATAATGGGTAACCTCTTCCCAGAGTCTCCCTGGTGATGCCTCCATGCATGACAGGCTGATAGTCCATAAACACTCAGGTAACGCCCCTGCCCTGCTTGCACCCATTACCCCCTTCTTTCCTCCCATGCCCACCACTTACTGAGGACTTCCAGCAGGATTTTCAGGCTCTCCCTGTCTCCCATGTTGACAGTTGCTTTGTAGATGCCACTGTCACTTTCCTGGACACGCTCGTCCAGCAGGAGAGATCCATCGGATGGACGGAAAACAGCTTGTCCTGCGTAGGGTGCGTGGATGGCTGGGCTGTGGGATCCCTTGTAGTACTGCAGGACGGTGTGGGAGCTGGCACCACTGAGGTATTCCCACTGCACGGAGTAGACCTGCGTGATGTTACCCAGCCCAGGAAGCAGCACTGGGGATCCCACAGCAGCAACTTTACTCTTGAGGGTTCCAAGATTTCTGCAGCCTGTTGCAAAGGCACCAGCAGCCCTGGAGGGCAGGAGAAGAGATGAGCAGGGGAGATGGAGCAAGTTGGCATGGCTGGAGAGAGGCTTTTTTACCCAGATGCCAGGGGCACACACATGGTACGTGGACTACTTACTTGGTCACAGCCTCTCACAAAGCCATCTCCCATCACGCCTCCAGGCAGGGAGACATTCCAGCTGGAGCAGATAGAGATGCCGAAACACAGCCCAGGATGCTTGGAGCTCTCTGCTTGCAGCGCTGCAAGCTTTTTCTACTCCACTTTTAGGTGGAGTTCCCTCCCAGTCCATGGCAGGAAGAGATTTTCTAATTCTGACCCAGTTTCCGTGGTTCATTCCCAATTCCCAGCCTTGTTTGGGGCTGAAGGTGTCCATCCACTCCCAGCAGAGCTGCCTCTCCCAAATCACAGGGTGATTTCTGGGCTTGTCGTGACTTGGGCTCTCAGAGGCACTTGGGGACTTCAGGAGGAGGGTAAGTCACAGTGTCACCCCCTTCGTTTTTTGCCACACCCCTCCCCCCCCCCCAAAAAAAAAAAAAATCACAACAAAACAAACCCAGTGCTTTCTAGAAAAGCCAGGCAGAATCACAACCAAAGCCCTGGGTTGGGAAGTGGAGTCTTAAAAACATACATGTTTTAAAGGGTGAATGTAAAGGGTTTAAAGCAAGGAGCCAGCCCCAAGCAGAGGAGGCAGAAGAAAAGGTGTCTATGCACAGGCGGCGGTCCATCCAGCTACTTGCTAGCAGTGTTCCTGGTGCTCCTGGGGGCTGCTCTGTTGGAGTGCCAGGATTTCTCCTAAAGCTCCTCCTCTCCTGTGTAACTGCTCCACGGGAGCATCAGCTCCCAGAGACAGGGACCAGCATCAGCCTGTCCCAGCCCCAGCCCCGCAGCCAGGCTTCCCACCGGGACACAGGCTCCAGCAGCGCTGGGACACTGGGCAGGTGGGACACAGCACCCTGGCTCCCCACACACCTCATTTGCTTGCCGGTGCCCCGGTTTCTGCCTCATCTGCAGTGGCCGCTCACGAGTGTTTGCTGCCCATGCGGACAGCCAGAGAGAGGCCTCTGTGCCCTGCCTGCTGCTCCCGGCAGCTCTGCAGGTGGGAAAGGAACCAGTGAATCCAGCTCACCTGATGGCTTCCATCCCTCATCCCCACAGCACCGAGAGACGGCTCCTGCCGTGCCTGCCCGCCCCACCCGCCCTCGCTGTTACCCAGCCTGAGAGGAAGAAACAGCCTCATGGCTTAAAGTCCCCTCGCTCTGGGAAATCACTGTTCATGCAGAACATGCGGCACCACCAGCAGAAGGGAAGAGCAAACACTTCAGGGCAGGCAGCTTTCACAACTGCAATATCCGAAGCTCATCCGATGGGCACTTGGAGCTCACTAACACCACAGCATCGGAAATCTAGGTACATTCTAACAGGTTTCTTTTCTCTTTTAGATGCTCACCCTGAAAACTCTTTGTACCTTTGCACTCCAAGGCAGCCTTGTCCATATATAAGGACACACTGAGGCTTCTCCCATAAGTAAAACTGCAATAAATGTTGTGTTATTACATACTTCAGCCCCAGCAAAAATCTGCAGCACGCCCCTCCATATGATAAACTGTCAGAAAGTGAAAAGCAGGATGCCTTGTTTACCGATGGGTCCTGCCGTATTGTGGGAAAGCTTCGGAGATGGAAGGCAGCTGTATGGAGTCGTCAACGACAAGTTGCAGAAACTGCTGAAGGAGAGGGTGAATCGAGTCAGTTTGCCGAGGTGAAAGCCATCCAGCTGGCCCTGGACATTGCTGAACGAGAAAAGTGGCCACTACTTTATCTCTATACTGACTCATGGGTGGTGGGAAATGCCCTGTGGGGGTGGTTGCAGCAATGGAAGCAGAGCAACTGGCAAAGCAGAGGTAAACCCATCTGGGCTGCTGCACTGTGGCAAGATATTGCTGCCACAGTGGGTGCAGAACCTGGTGGTGAAGGTACACCACATAGATCTTCATGTACCCAAGAGTCAGGCCACTGAGGAACACCAAAACAGCCAACAAGTGGATAAAGCTGCTAAGATTGAAGTGGCTCAGATGGACTTAGATTGGCAACATAAGGGTGAATTATTTTTGGCCCGGTGGGCCCATGACACTTCAGGCCATCAGGGCAGAGATGCAACATATAGATGGGCCCATGATCAGCAGGTGGTATCGTATTCTCTTCCCTTGTTATTTTCTCTTATCATTGTTGTCGGTGGTGGTAGCGGTGGTGATTGGTTGCTGGACTGTTCTTGTCTCAACCCGTGGGAGTTGCATTCTTTCAATTCTCCTCCCCATCCCACTGGGAGCTGGAAAGAAGAAGAGCCCCGGGGGGGGGGGGGGGGGGGGGGCCTCAATTGCTTCCAGCCCAGCACCACTCACTGGGAGTGAGTGAACAAGCTGTCTGGCTAGGTTTAAACCACGACACCTGTATAAGAACCACGTGTGAGAATGCAACAATTGACAGGTGTATCGAAGAAACAAATGCTACTAACTTTTGTGTGTGCAATTTTACCAAAATCATTGGATGCGATTTTAACTACACCACCCCTGTCACTATTTACCAACTAATACAAGATACTGATGTGTTATACCATGATATACCTGCCCTACAGATTGGACTGAAAATAGAAATGCTAAAGAAAATGTTCTATGACCCAGAGCTGGAGAAGATGATGCAGAAGGCCAACGAAACTTCTCACCAAGCAATATGGGCTGTTAAGCATAATGTAGAAGAAATCGAAGAAATCATCACTGACACCAAGAAAACTGGAGAGCACCACTGGTGGGAAGTTTTCTTGGTAGGGACAAAATGGCAACCTCTTACAGCAACTCAACTTTTTGATATACCGGTCTACCCTGTAATTGTGCTACTGCTGACTACGGCTTTATTAACAATTGTTCATTTGTGGACGTGGTGGAAAGTTCCTACAGTAGCTCAACAGGTGTGCATACTATGGACTGTGAAAAAGAATTTGCACAATTTTAAGGAAAAGGGGGGAAATTGAGACCAAGCCATTAGGCCTTAGCTGAAATAACTTGAGTTTTTAGCTTGAGGATGACTTAGCACCTGAACATGAAAGAGGGGACCCCTCTGAGGGTGGGAACCTGCCCCTCTGGTGAGGCATGATAAACAACGCGTTGGAATTCAGGCCTGTAGACGCCTTGCATCTGCTTCTGGCAATTGCTTCTAAGCAGGAACATCCCTGATGGCCCGGCGCCGCACCGCGCACCGCCTCCAACCACCACCGCCTGCAGTACCGAACTCTGCACACAGATGGCAGCAGCGAGCGGCGCCGCACCGCACCCCTCCACCGGCTGTGCTGGGTTTTGGCGGGGTACCCCCCACACCAGCCCCCCTACCCCAACCTTTGCAGACCCAGAATCAGGGGTTTGGAGTATTTTGGGGCCACCACAAGCACAGCCCGTCACGGAAAGGTCTTTTTAGGGGAATCAGCCCCAAATCCAGCTGTTACCCCCCTTTCTTCGGAGGAGCCCCCCCATCCTCTACTCACCTGCTCCTCTGCCGGATCATTGCCAAGCACCAGCTTTCTGTCCTGGCACCTTAGGCTTAGGAGCAGGACCTGGATATCTGCACTCTGGGATCTCGTGGTTTGAGTGTCATTTGGGGCTTTTGAAGGCGGTTTGGGGGCATTTCTGGAAGGTTTATGGCAGAGTTTGTGCTCTTCGTGCATAATTTGGGAAACTTCCCCTCGCTCCCTGTGTCCCAATGGACACTTTTGTGGTGCTGGGTTTTTTCCCCACACAGACCCTTTGTCCCAGCAGCTGGGATCTGCTGGAGGTGGGAGCCAGCCGCCGCACACTCACAGTGTTTCCAAGCGGGATGTCCTCAGGAGCAGCATGGGCACTGTGGGAGCACACACACACACACCCCCACCCCAACCCCCCCCCGCCCCTGTGCTCTCCAGCCCCAGGGTTTGGCTGGCAGCGCTCTGGCAAACGAGTCCTTGGCTCACCTTGAAACAGCACTGCACCAGGAGAGCAACGGACGTGATGAGGGTCAGTAACAGCGAGAGCGCCAGCACCGGCGGCAGCCAGCGGTCAAAGGTGTGATTGGCCATCTCCTGGGAGAAAAGGAGAGTGCATCAGGGAGGAGAGGAGCGGGGAGGGAAGGGAGGCCCCTTCCATACCCCACTGCCCAGACACACACCTGCAGCCATGCCCCGTTCTCTCCTACCGTCTCTGCAGATTCACTGCCCATCTCCCCCGCCTGGACTTGGGCATGGGGACGAGAGGTGCCGGCATCCTCCTCCCGCACACACTGCTCAAGGAGGTCAGAGGGCTCCGGGTCACGCTGCCTCTCACTCAGCAGCTTCAGGAGCAGTCCCGTCCTCGAGACCATCTCGGCGCAGGCCTGCTGGAGCTGGGGCAGGCCACAGTCCTCGCGCAGGGCTCGAGCCACCTGTGCCATGAACCTGCGCAGGGCTCCAGAGAGTGTCGGTGGCGGCTGAGCAGGGTGTCAAAGGGGGGTCCTCGCGTGGCCGCGCCGCCCGGGGCCCTGGAGCTGCCCTGTGCCCTTGGGCTCGGGGGTTCCTGCTCCTTGTGCTGCCCGTGTGTGGTGGTGCTTGCAGGGGCGGTGGGTGGTCTCCCGCCGAGAGAGGAACGCTCTGCTGCAGCCGTGTCCTCTGGCGTGCTGCTGGCAGCAGGGGGGCGTTTTTAGGCAGCAGAGCGTAGAAGAAATGCTGCGTAGTGCTCAGTCTCTGCTCTGCTCTACCCTCGGCTGCTGCGGGCTCTTCTTCTGCACCCTCGCTGCCCACTGTCCCATCGCTGTCCTGCTGCTTCTGCTCCTCATCTGTCCCAGCAGAGTCCTGTGTTGGGGATGGTGCTTCCTCCTCATCTGCGCTATCCTCATTCTCCATCCTGTCAGTCCTGTTGGTCTGCCCCATGGCGTGGGAATGATCCTGACTCTCGCCAGACCGGTCGAGATTTGGGTCCTCTGTTGGGTATTGTGCAGGGGGCTGTGCTGCAGGAGGGCTGGGTGTTCTCTGGCGGCTGGAGACTGGGAGGACGTCGCTGAGGTTCATGCTCCGCACTGCTTCCCGTAAGGTGGACTCCGCGCGGGTCGAGCCTAAGCCAGGCTCCCGTTGCTGCCAGTTTACGGCTCTTCCTCGCTCCCCTACTGCCACCTCGTGCCCAGGAGCAACGGGGCCGAGCCAGGGACTGAGCCCCGCGCTGGGAAGCAGCTCCTGGGCAGCCACGGCGTTAGGGCTGAGCGCTCAGGACCCAGAGTCCCCTCCAGCCCTTCCCCGCGGGCAACGCTCGGAAACTCAGAAGCCGTTAAAGGCACCCCACACCCGGCAGCTCCATCCTCAGCCGCTGCGCTGCCCTAGCAGCGAAGGGAAGAACCTGCTCGCCCGACGCTCAGCAGCGAGCGCCGGCTCCAGACCCCGCTTCCCGCACCCTCCTGCTCGGAGCTCCTCCGCTGCTTCCAGCGAAGCCTTCGTGGGCGCAGCCGAACGCGAGCAACCTCCGCGTCGTTTCCTGCCCCACAAAGAGCCGGCTCTCGGGGCACCTCCCGCAGCTCGCTCCTGTTCGCGGCCACTGCCCCGCCCCGGCCCGGCCCGGCCCGCAGGGGTTGTCTTTGCCGCGGGCGGGAGCGCACGGGCTCTGCCGGAGCTGCCGCGGCCGAGAGCCTCGGTCCCTCCTCGGCAGGGGCTGAAGCCTCGAGCCCCGCGTGCGCCCGGGGCACGGCCGTTACCTGCGCTGCGGCGGGGAGAGGCGGAGTGAGGCCGCGGCGGGGCCCGGGCGGCTGCAGCGCTCCCAGGGGCGCTCCGCGGCTCCTCCCGGACTCGGTCCCGGCACCCCCGGAGCGGACGCTGCCCTTGAAATCATTGTATCCTGTGTAGAATGTATAAGAATGATTAGATTTTCCTGTCAATACAATGATGGAAAAGAAGAAGAAACAAAGGAATAATCCTTCTTAATCAAACGCTTTGTTACTTCAAGGGGTGCTTTGTTTAACTACTCCAATGTCTCAAACGCTTTGCTAATTAAAGGGGTACTTTAACTGCTTGAATGCCTTCAGGGGCTTAGGTAATCAAGAGATACATCCTGTCACAGGATGAGGTGAAACTTGTGTATTGAATAAGTAACTATAGAAGAAATGGAATTTAGGAGGGCTAAGATGGTGGTTAAGCTTGTGATAGACATCCCCTGTTAATGCATTACCAAGGAATTCAATAACTTTTTAACACGTTTCTTCACCGGAACGTAAGACCCCAGCAACAGGAGGAAAACCATGGAAAGGTCATCTATAAGGGTTTCGTTATTTCCCTTGAAAGAAAAGAAAGGCAAGGTGAATAAACCAAATAAATCATCACGGGAGCCTTTAGATAATTTACCACCCCCTTATCGAGGGCGGGACTCGAGAGGTGATCGGGAAGGTGCTTACCCACCGATACCACCCGATCGTCGGCTCCCCCATCCTCCCCTCCATCCAGTCGCACCAGAAGTAAAATAAAAATACAGGAGAATGAAAATTTTCAGGAGGAAACGAAAGAAAAAGAAACTCTATTTCCCCTCCGAGAGGTGCCGATGGGAGGAAATGGAGGGGGGATTGGATTTGTAGCAGTACCCCTGAATACGAGCGATGTAAGAGCCTTCAAAAAGGAGACGGGTCGGTTATTAGACGACCCTTTGGGGGTTTCTGAACCATTGGACCAGTTCTTAGGTCCTAATATTTATACCTGGGAGGAGATGCAGTCAATATTGGGAATATTATTTACTGCGGAAGGAAAATCTACGATTAGGCAAGCCGGAATGAGGAACATCAAAGAGATGACATCAACAGGGTCCTCCCGGAGAGCAAAAATGGCCTAATCAGAATCCCTATTGGAATAATCAGAGTGGCCACGACAGGCAAAGCATGACAGACTTGAGAGAGATTGTAATACAGGGAATTAGGGAAGCAGTTCCAAGGGGACAGAATATTAATAAAGCTTTTAGTGAGCATCAGGAGAAGGATGAGTCTCCTACTGATTGGTTAGAAAGATTAAGGAAAACCTTGCAAATGTATTCTGGAGTGGATCCAGCTTCCCCAGTAAGAGAAGCGCTTTTAAAAGCTCAATTTGTGGCACGATCTCGGAGAGACATTAAAAACAAAAACAAACAAACAAAAAAAAACAAAACCCAAAGCTGGAGAAATTAGATGACTGGCAAGATGGCGGGTTACAGGATTTGTTAAGAGAAGCACAGAAAGCTAAGCTGGAGAGATGTTTTTCAGCCTGTGATATTGGGGGAATGAAATAAAGAGGAAAATAATATATCACAGGTACCTCCGAGAGGAGCACCCTCTCTATCTGTCCTATCAGATCTTGGTAAGGAGGAGGAAATTGCTGTCACTGGCAACAAGCAGCACATTCACATGAAACCAGAAGTACTGTTGCAGAGGCAGGCATCTGTAACCCCAGCAGAGCAGGGTGAGCAGCTGTAAAAAAAAAACGGGGAGGGGGGGAAACCAAGACGGGGAGCTTGCGCAGCTCCTGTGTTTGAGCACGGGGCAGGCAAACAAGTGGGAACAGACGGGACTGAGGGGTTGTTGAATGCCTTGAAACTGGTGGAGGAGGAATGTCGGGCAAAGGTGGGGGAAGTGGGTTCTTCTCCTATGGGACCGGATTGGTGTGTGTGTTGTGGGGAGTTTTGGACGTTGGAAGTGAGACTGCCCGGGGCTGGGGGGGGGGAGGAGTGCCATGGGGTCGCTCCGGCGGCTGAATTGGAACTAGGCTGACAAGGGACTTGGGGAATCTACCCTAGCAGATCCACTGGTTAAATTAAAGCTAGGGTCTAGAGGAAATAAAGTGGAATTTTAGTGGACACAGGAGCAACTTATTCGGCGTTCATTCAGAGGGAAAAGAATTTGTTACAGACGTGGGAGCTACTGGCCACCAAGGAAAAGAAAAAAAAACAAACCGAAAAAAAAAAAAAGGCATAAAGAGGCATTCTTTCTGAAACCCTTAAAGTACAAATTGGGAAAACAAATAGGAATAAAAAAATAAAATTTTTATGCATGCTAAATTCTCCAAAATCTTTATTAGGGCAAGAAGCAACATTTAAAGAAGGCAAAATGGAATTAAGAGTTAAAAATCAATTAATTGCAGTTTTGAGTTTATCTTTAATTCAACAGAAAAAGCGAGCAGGAGGACCTCCCTGAAATAGAAGAAATCCTCAATCCAGGTATAGCTGGGAGTATGGGCATCTGAAATTCCAGGTGAGGCAAAAAATACTTTGCCTGTTAAAGCAGAAATCAAAAGAGGGGCCTGCCCAATTAGAATAAAACAATATCCCCTAAAATTGCCAGAGAGGGAATTAAAATAGAAATTCTTAACTGAATGTGAATTGGAATATAATACTCCTATCTTGCCAGTAAAGAAAAGTTGCAGACTGGTTCAAGATCTCAGGAATCAACAAATTTGTAGAGGATATTCAGTAATAACTGATCCGTATACCTTATTGACTAAATTGAATCAGAAATGGTTTGCCGTCTTGGATTTAAAGGACTCTTTCTTTTGCTTACCATTGGCCAAAGAAAACCAGAATTTGCTTTTGAATGGGAACAACCTGACACAGTAAAGAAAACCCAATTAACTTGGGACAATATTACCTAAAGGGTTTAAAACAGTCCAACGATTTCTGGAAATCAGTTAGCACTGGAACTAGGATCATGCAAACCACCCACTCAGACGGGGACTCTGTTACAATATGTGGATGACCTATTAATTGCCACAGAAACAAAGGAAGAATGTGTCCAGTGGATGGTGGGACTATTGAATTTTCTGAGACTGAATGGTTACTGGGTAACCAGACAAAAGGCCCAACTAATCCAAACCCGACTTTCCTACCTAGGATATGAAATAACAGGAGGACAGAGGAAACTTGGAATGGCTAGAAAAGAAGCCATCTGTCAAACTCCACGACTGCCAACCATCAAGGAGGTCCAGATGTACCTGGGAATGACTGGATGATGCAGACTTTGGATGCATGATGATGGTGTTCTGGTAAGACCCCTATATGAACTGTTAAAAGAAACCCCTCTCTCTTTGGAATGGACTGATTCAGCAGAGGAGGGCTTTAGAAATTTAAAGACCAGAGCTAATGAGAGCTGCAGCTCTGACTTCTGGATGTGACTAAATCCTTTTGGCTATATTCCTATGAAGAACAGGAAATAGCTTTGGTGGTCCTTACTCAGAAACGAGGACCCTGTAAGAGAGCAGTGGTGTATTTTTCAAAACAGCTGAATGAAGCGAGCAAAGGATGGCCCGGATGCCTAAGAGCTGTGGCAGCAGTTGTCACGAATATTGAAGAGGCTCGCAAATTCACCTTGGGGAAAAAAAAAAAAAAAAAAAAGAAAGAAAAAGAAAAAATGAAAATTACTGTGCTAGTGCCCCATGTTGTATCAGCATTCCTGGAACAGAAAGAAGCCCACTGCTTATCTCCCGCATGTTTTTTAAAATACCAGGCCACCCTTGTGCAACACGATGATATAGAAATTGTGGTCACTAATGTTGTGAATCCAGCAACTATTAACACACGACTGCTTGGCCACTATATGAAACTATATTCAAGCCGACCAGATTTGAAAGAAACCTGGAAGGTGCCCTGGAATTGTCTAAAGACAAAAGGATAAATATTTTGACTGATTCTAAATACGCATTTGGTGTGGTCCATGCACAGGGCGCCATCTGGAAAGAACGAGCACCTCTGAACACACAGGAGAAACAGATTACACATGTTACAACTACTGAAAGCTGTTCAGCTACCTGAGGAAGTAGGTATTATGCATTGCCGAGGGTATCAACAAGGTGAAATTTGGCCAATTTCAACAATCCAAACTCATTCCCTTAATCCCTGATGGCAAATTAACAATTGAGAAATCTAAACCTAGATATTCAAAGGAGGATAGAAAATTGATTGGAGATCTCAAAGGAGAGGAAAACAAAGAAGACTGGGTTCAGATACCTGATGGGCGGATTGCGATCCCCTATCCAACTCTGGAAGCTAGTTCAGGAGGAACGTAATAAAACTCATTGAGGTAGCTAGCAACTCTTTGTATAAATACTCAGATGAACAAATTGCAGGAAGGAATCTATAGAACATAGTTCAATTAGTGACAATGTCAGCCCTGTCTCAAGAATAATCCTAAAATTGAAAATAGAAATCAAATTGGTACAACTGGGGAGGAAGTTATCCGGGACAGCACTGGCAAATAAATTTTTCTGAATTACCGAGACCAATATTTGTTGGTGTTAACGAATGCTTTTTCAGGGTGGCCAGAAGCATTCCCTTGTAGAATAAATAATACAAGACAAGTAATTGGGACATTGTTAAACAGTATACTACCTTGTTTTGGAGTACCAGAGGCAATTTCTTCCGACCGAGGCTCGCCCTTTGGTGCAAAATAATGACAAGAAATTAGCAAAAATTAGAAACTGATTGGCAACTACATGTTCCTTACAGGCCTCAGGCCAGCGGGCAAGTAGAAAAGATGATCAAACAACAGATTAATAAAATATGTTAAGATATTGATACCAAGCCTTACCGCTGGCTCTATTAAGAATTTGAACTAAACCTCGGTCGAAAGACGAGGCTATCCCATATAAAATTTTATGTGGAAGACCGTATCAGTCCCAGTTTAAAGGAGAAAGTCTTCTGAAAGTGGGAGAAGGCTATCTCCTAAAATTTCTGGTCAATCTGGGAAAACAATCAGAAGAAATAAGAGAATACTGAGGACAAGAGTGAGAGGCACGGATTATCCGACTCACCCTTTTAGATCCAGAGACTGGGTTTACGTTAAGAATTTTTCAGGAGATCCTCTACAGGAGAAGTGGAGCAGACCATATCCAATAATACTGACCACCTTTACAGCAGTGAAGATAAAGGAACAACCTGCTTGCAAGAATAAAGAAAGCACCAGAACCAGAGAAGACATGGCGGATTGAACCTTCAGGACCCTCGCATATGAAATGATAGCAGTCATAATTTGGATTTATGTGATAACTGACATACCAGCTTGGGACTAATACTTATACCTGAAATTAATGCAGAATGTTACTAAAGTTGTTAATTGTAGTGACTGTTGGCTGTGTGCACAGTTGCCTGAATCAGGAGAAGAGCAGGGCCTTCCATTAACTGGAGTTCCAATTTCTAACACTATCTCACGGACAAACCTAACATTTGGCACAGTTAATCCTAATCGAAGCAAAGAATATTATACCTGTGTACGAAGACGTATGACACCAGGAACCAGGGTATGAGGTTTGTTTAAATGCCACAGGTGTAAGTCACTATTCAAATTGCAATCACACTATTAATATATGGTATTGTGGTTCAGTGGTGGCCCGTTCCTGAAGGGAAAGGATGGCATTGGTTATGTGGAGAAAGTACTTATAAGACCCTACCCCCAACTGGAAGGGGGCACGCACCTTAGGTGCTGTGATACCCCATCTCGGAACCTGGGTTAGAAGTTTTGCTAATTTCGTAGTTTTGTGAGATGGCTAATTCCATCTTTGGGAGTAAGGGAATTAGAAAAGGCAGTCATAAATATCTCAGCAACCATAGAGGAAACAGAAAGTAAAACCACTGATATAATCCAAGTGGAACAAGAATCAATGAAAATTGCTGTTCCTGAAACAGATCAGGAGGAAATCTGGAAACAAATTAAAAGATTTCAGAAAATGGCCAAGGACAATACCTCCTGGGGGTTTGAAGAAATGTAGAAAAACTTACCTTCATGGTTACCTGATCTCTCCTGGTTAAGGCAACCGGTGCCAGGAATGATAATTGTTTTAATACAGATTGCTTGTGGTATAACAAAATTTTCTTCCTGAAACTGTAAACGATCTATGATAAACGATGAAGATTGAAAAAAGAAATGAAATTTAAATATCAAGTAGAAACAGGAAACTATTTCAAAAAGACTCTGGATGGTAACGGCAGCATATAAAACGTTGCGACAGAATTTGCAAAAGGACAGAAAAAGGGGGTACAGACATTTGTTGGTACTAACGGACACCTTTTCAGATTGGCCAGAAGCCTTGAATGGCTAAATAACCTAGGAGTGACTGGACGGTTCCGGGAAATACTTAAACGAGGCCTTCTAATCTTAGCTATAGGACTACTCATTTTAATGACTGTACCTGGCATAATACAGTGTATATCAAAATCACTTCATAAATCGATAGAAGGAACACGGATAGCTCTGTCATAAATCACACAGTAAAAGAATTAACTAATTTTGTAGAAAAAGGGGGGATTGATACAGGGTTAACCAACGTACAGGGGCGTTAGTATTGTCTGTACCTCTCACGCCTACTAAGCAGAACAAAGGCACTAACCATTGAAAAGGAAAAGCAGACACCTGGTTCTATTGACAAGGAAAAGCAGACTGATTCTACTGATAAGCAGCTATTGATAAGGAAAAGCAGACGCCTGAAGGGGGAGAAGCAGATGGTTTATGGCTGGGACCCCGACCAAACCCACAGGCCATACGTGAAGACTAAAAGGCGAAAAGTTCCGGAAGAGGAAAACTCAGTTACTTCATCTTGAAGGCCCCTACCCACAGGAGGAAGACTCAGTTACTTCATCTTGAGGGCCCCTACCCACAGGAGGAAGACTCAGTTACTTCATCTTGAGGGCCCCTACCCACAGGAGGAAGACTCAGTTACTTCATCTTGAAGGCCCCTACCCACAGGAGGAAGACTCAGTTACTTCATCTTGAAGGCCCCTACCCACAGGAGGAAGACTCAGTTACTTCATCCTGAAGGCCCCTACCCACAGGAGGAAGACTCAGTTACTTCATCTTGAGGGCCTGCCCATGACCAGAGGGGGCACTGCACAGGCGCAAAGGACCTTCTAGCTCATTCTAGTACAAAGCGGGGATAGGTACAGGCGTATTGCGCAACCTTACGAGTATATGTAACTTGAGAGAATAAACGCAGAGGGAAACAACACTGAGGCACGCGTGACTTTGAGGAATTATCCCCGTGCGTCTCAGCGCTGAATAAAAAGCATACCTGCTTGACAACTTGAACGGGCCGTGGAGCCGTTACCAGCACCATAAAGACGCAGGCCTGTGGCCAGAGCACCGCGCATGCACCACAGCAAGGCGGCTAGAGCGCACCTTCTACCACAGAGAGGCACGCCTGCGGCCAGAGCGTCGCACGTGTACCACAGAGAGCCGGGCGCTGTGCTGGCAGCGCGGTGTCTCCGCTCGGGGCCGCTCTGTCCCGCGGGCACGCGCCGCCACTGCCCGGGGGGTGCTTCCGTCTGGAGGCGCGCTGCTCCGTGCTCACCTGCGGGCGGCGCACGCGCACTGCGCCGGGCCGTGGTTCCGCGCTGCCGCTCCCCAGCTCGGGCGGAGCCGCTCGCCCCGCCCCGCCCCGCCCCTTTGCTGTTCCTCCGCCTCGGCTGCGCTCTGCGCGCGGGGATGCCCGGGCCGAGCTCCGGGCGGTGCCGGGAGCGGGCGCTGCGGGGCAGAGCACGCTTTTGGGCCGTAACCGCTGGGTTCATCCGGAGGCACCGGACCCCTTGGTGCCGCGGGGCTGAGGCGCGGCGCTCCCTGCCCCGGCCGGAACCCGCGGCAGCTCCGCTTCCGCTCCAGCACCCTCGGGGCCCGTTGCCTTCGGGCGCGGATCCCGCGGGGCCGCACCGGGAGCGGTGGTGCGGGCCCGAGCTCGGCGGTGCCACCCCTTGGGGTGTGGAGCATGGTCTTAGAAGCCCGGACTGGTTCGGGTAGAAGGGACCTTAAATCTCCTCCAGTTCCAACCCCTGCCACGGGCAGGGACACCTTCCACTCGAGCAGCTTGCTCCGAGCCCCTGTGTCCAACGTGGCCTTGAACACTCTCAAGTGCTGGGGGCACCTGCAGGCGGGACAGCTTCGTGCTGTGACCCCCCCAAGCTGGGCATCGAGTACCAAAGCCTTTAGTGGGGTGGTGCCCGGGGCTGCGCAGAGCTGGCTCTGCCCCTCACCCTTCCTGGGGTGCTGTGGCTGGTTGCTCCTTCCTTTGGGGGCACTCCAAGGAGCAGCCAGCAGCGGAGTCACCAGCCAAGAAGCGGCTGTGGGGTGGTGCTGCTGCTTAGCTACGGCCACATCCCGGCAGCACGTGATCAGATTGGCAATTTAATAGGGAGCCTTTCAGCCCTGCACACACCCTCCAGTTCAAGCGCCATTGAAATGGGAACCCGGAGTGCCCATGGCGGGAGCTGACCCCTCCCCATCCGCCACCTCCATTCCCAGGGAATGCGTGATGCTCAGTGCACATGAGAGGGCTCGCTGGGGGCGGGAAGGCGGTAGGCAGGCAAGAGAGGATGCTCGGGGCAGGTACATTTGTTGCTGGGGGCATGGACTGGCTGCGCTGTGAGGAGCTGAGCAGGAGAACACGTGGTGGAGCTCGGGCTGGGACCCCTGGGAAGCCCAAGGAAGACCTGGAACAGCAGTTGGTGACTGCTCCCAGGAAAGATCAGGGTGGTGGAGAAGCATCCCAGGGAGCGTGGAAGCCAGGGAGAGAGATGGTTCTGAGGGTCTGGGGACACAAGAGAGTGGTGGGAGCATCCCATCCCCATCGAGCTGGGGATTGGAGGTGCTGTACAGACAAAGGCTGCATGAAAAGCTTGTGGCCTGTGGATCAGGCCTGGCAAGAGGGACGGGTGCTCCTCGGGCTTTCTGGGAATGCTCAGGATCCAGAGGGTGCAAACACCAAAAGCAGCCAAGAGACACCCCGGGGCTGGGATCCCTTTTCCAGGCAAGGTTCAAAAGGAAAACACAAGGAAGGGGTGGCTTTTTTTTTCCTCCGTGCTTGCTTATCCCTCTTTGCTAGGCAAAGGAATTGCCTGGCACAGAAGGGAAACGATGTTTTCTTTCCCCTGGTGCTATTGCCTGTTCAGATGGTACCCACTGGGGTGGATGTATCTGGCCTCCTCTGTACCTGGGATGTGCTGGCATTCCCACATCCCTCTACCTTGGGAGAATCACAGTCTTTATAAGCTCCCCAGTGCTTGCTGTTGCTTCTAAAAAGCTGGTGGCACTGTCTGGCTTCAAGTGGCTTTTACATAATACAGACTGTCAGGCCAGATGATCATCACGGTCCCCTCTGGCCCTCAAATCTCTGAATCTAAAAATGAGAGGGCACCAGCACCTACCTCCTTGCTTCTGGCTGATTGAATCCGGGGCATCACGTGTTCTCTTTATCCTCTCCTTTTCTCTCTCCCCTCCCTGCATCATCTTTAACTGAAGGTGCATTCTCCTTCCCCTGGTGCCCGGGGCTGGCAAATAACGTCGGAAGGAGCAGACCTCTCCAGCCTCGCGCTGGGATATTCTCCTCCCCAATCGCAGTGCTTCACTGGTGGGATCAGGGGTGCTCGGGCTTGGAGATGGCTGGATGGAAAACAGTGCTGAGCTCTCCCGGTTGCTTTAAAAAAAGCAACTGAAGTTCTCCTGGCTCCAGAGTGAGCTCTTTTGGGAGCCGCCGGAAGGGACCCGACCAGGCACGCTCCCCCACGCGCACACTCGGGTGCTGCACGCGTGTTCTCACGCGCAGGCACGTACGTGTGCGAGCACACACACCTGGGGGAAGAGCTTCAACGGCTCCGGCTGTTAACGGCCCTCCCAGTGCTACAACTCCCCGGGATTAATGTGATGAATTTTAAAGTCTAGAGGCGTCGACTAGGGAATCCGTCCTTTGAATCTCAAGTGTTCCAGAGTCTGAGCTATCGTGGTGCTGTGTCTTCTGATACTCGCCTCTCCTCCCTCATAAGTAGCAGTCTCCTTTTGAGTTGTCAGAAAAGGTAATCCAAACGTCATTTCATACGGAGATATCCCTAAAGCCCATCTGGGTTGTGTTCGAACTTGTAAAAATGCTAAAGGCAAACACTTTACCCAGGACATTTGGGTCTCAATCATTAGTTTAGTTAACGTTTGTTTCAAGAACATGTGTTAGTCCTGTAGAAGGCTGTTTTGCAAGGAGCCAAGTGCTGTTCCTGTGGGCAGCCTGAGGTCTAATCCACTTTTCTGACCCCCCAGGTGGTTCTTGCCAGTGATGCCACTGAGAGATGAGCCTGAGCTAAGGGCCAAGTTGTCAGCTTTTTTAGCTGTCCTCTTGCCACTGCAGTATTGCTTCCAGAGCTCTGCGGGTGTGAACTTCAGCTCTCCGTTCGTGTAATCCTTGAACTTTAATAGTGCATTTAACAGCTCCACTGGGAATGTCGTAGCAGTGTTCCTCGCTGCCAGGCAGGCTTTCTGTTTGTTATTATTGTCTTCTTAAAGTGTGTGCCTTTCATTGATTAGAAAGCCCTGGAACTTTTGATGGATGGGGCCATGAGAAGGCGAGGGTTTCCTCCTGTCTGGTGTCTGGGAGGTTAACTAGGAAAGATGTTCAGGCAGAACTGGGATATTCTAGGTGTCATTTTCCTTCTGGGAATAGAAACTTCTTGGGAAGGTGATTTTTTTAGCCAAGGCACATAAATGTATCGAGCCATGCGGCTAAAAATGATCCATTCAGTTAGCTTAAAGAATCCTACTTTGTATGGGGTTTAGGTCTCCTTTTTTTTTGTTTTTTCCTCACCTCTGCAATATTAGTTTGAAGAGTATTTTATGTAATAAAATGGAAAACACATGGATATAGTGGGCACCTTGGCATCCTGGAGCGAGCACATCAGAGGGGAGAAGTGGCAGTTGTATGTGCTGTGGGTCAGATTTGGATGTGGCAGAGGATAAGTTTCATAGGTATATTTGTGGGAAATCTTTTGAAACGCTTGAACTGAGATTTGTCAGAGGGGCAGCAACACCTCTGCCTTGGCATAGAATCACAGAGTGGTTTGGGTTGGAAGGGACCTTAAAGCTTGTCCAGTTCCAACCTCTGCCACAGGCAGGGGCACCTTCCACGAGAGCAGCTTGCTCCAAGCCCCTGTGTCCAACCTGGCTGTGAACACTGCCAGGGATGGGGCAGCCATGGCTTCTCTGGGCACCCTGTGCCAGCGCCTCAGCACCCTCACAAGGAAGAGCTTCTGCCTAAGAGCTCATCTCGGTCTCCCTTCTGGCAGGTTAAAGCCATTCCCCTTGTCCTGTCCCTACAGGCCCTTGTCCCAAGCCCCTCTCCAGGTTTCCTGTAGCCTCTTTAGGCATTGGAGCTGCTCTAAGGTCTCCCCTTCAGGAGCCTTCTTTTCTCCAGACTGAACCAGCCTGGCTCCAGAGCAGAGCTGCTCCAGGCCTCGCAGCATTTCCATAGTCTCCTCCGGCCTCTCTCCAGCATCTCCAAGTCCCTCTTGTGCTGTTGCCCCAGAGCTGGATCAGGACTACGGGGGGTATGGGGGGTGTGGGGGGGTGTGGGGTGTCTCCCCAGAGCACAGCAGAGGGGGAGAATCCCCTCTCTTGACTTGTTGCTCACACTCTGGGGGTGCAGCCCAGCACACGGGGGGGTTCTGGGCTCAAGCGCCCACTGGAGCTTCTTGTAGACCAAGAGCCCCATGTGCTTCTTCTCAGGGCTACTTTCAATCCATTCTCCCCCAGTCTGTGTTTGTGCCTGGAATTGCCCCAGCCCGCGTGCACATCCTTGCCCTTGGCCTTGCTGAGCTTCATACAGCTCTCACAGAATGCTGAGGTCCTTGCCTGTGTCTGTGCCCTGTGTCAGACATCCTCTGCTCTTGACCCATCCAAAATGGGCTTCTGCTTTCACTATGTGCTGCTGCTGCCTGTTGCTCTGCCTGTATGGCAGTGAAAGGGAAGAGGTGGGATTTTTGCCTTCACGTGTAGAGGAGGTGATCATAAGTCCTTAGACTTGAGGCTCAGTTGCTTTTACTCAGGTCTGCTTCTATGGCAGTAGCAAAGCCCCTTCCTGCAGCCTGTAGCAGGAGCTGTGCTGAGTCTGGAGGTACCATTGGAGTGTATCCCCAGGTTTTCTCATCTTTTGTCAGTGCAGACCAGAGGATGATGAGTTTCTTGGTTTTGTGGGATTTCCAGGGCCTGAGAAGCTGGCTTTTATCACTGCTTGCTTGATTTGTTGTGGAAAGACTGTCATTTGTCTTGGATTTGCTGCAGGACTTTCTGCTAAATCCCCAGGACTTGAGAAGTTTGCTCTGTGGAAAATTAACTCTGCTCTCACCACTCAAACCCTAAATAATAGCTATGAAAGGTTTATTGATCAAGTAAGTAAATCTCCCAGGGTGTGACTTCTATTTCCCACAAGAAATACCTGAAGCCAGTCACTTGCCAAACTGAACAAGTGAGGTGGTGCAGCTCAGAGAAAAACAACTGGTTATTTTCCTTACAGGCTTTCCATCGGGCCTGGGGAGGGGAATTGTCATCCCTGTGAGGAAAAATGAGTATTGAAAAGTGTTTCTGCCCTGCCAGAAAGGCAGTTTTCCTTGTTGTTCTTCCGTTCAGATGCTTTCCTCAGACACTGCTGTAAGAGGCACTAGAGGCAAAGCATTGATATTCAGACAGACCTTTCCTGTATTGGAAGGCTGTCTTGGGCAGGATGTTTCTTTTGTACTTAAGTCAATCCCTGCCTTTTTAATACTATGATGGCAGGGGGTTGGAACCAGATGTAACGCTCTTTAAGGTCCCTTCCAACAGAAACCATTGTATGATATGATTCTGTGTGCTCCGTAACGCAGCTTTGGTTCTTCGGGGAGAACTAACCTGGCATGAGATTGTAGATCAGACAGGCCAGGATGTGTCCACTTCTAAATCCTGCATAGCGTTTTGCTCAGAGCAGCTCACAAATCTGTGCTCAGATGGTGCCTGTCTTTTCCTGTTGAATGGCTGGGCCTAGTTCTGGGTTGAATGGTAGCCTGTGGGAGGAGAAGCTCTTTGTTTGATACTTAATAGTAAAAAGATGAAGATTTTATCTCCTTGCTTCCTTCCTTATGTGTGGGCCCAGTGAAAACCTCATGAGGTTGGGCAAGGGCAAGGTCCTGCATCTGGGACAGCTCAATCCCAAGCACAACCACAGGCTGGGCAGAATGGATGGAGCAGCCGTGAAGAGAAGCACTTGGGGCTTTTGGGTGACAAGAAGCTCCCCATGATCCAGCTTCAGTGTGCTCTTGAGCCCAGATCCCCCCTGTGTCCTGGGCTGCACCCCTAGACCCTTGTCACTCCAGGCAATGTTTTGCTCCCTCTGGTTTGTGCTCTGTGGAGAGATGAGGTTATTGTGCAGCCATGAAACACCTGGGCTTCAACCCTGGGGGTCCCACTCAGGGGATCCAATCCCACATGAGATTCGAACAGCTTGTTTCTTAAAATGCCCTAGAGATTGTTATTAAATCACAGAATCGCACACTGGTTTGGGTCGAAAGGGACTTTAAAGCTCATCTAGTTCCACCCCACCTACCTTCCACTAGCCCAGCTTGCTTGAAGCTGGTTGCTGTGTTAGTAGAACAAGTCCACCTGGTTTCTGGTGTGGTGATTTATTTATTTATTTATTTATTAGTATATTTTCTGTCTTAAATCTAAAACTGAAAGGTGAGAGTCCAATGGGAAGAGGGGTAAAAAGCAGAATGACAGGAATGCAAGAATTAATGCGTGGACACTCGTGTCAGTTTTAAGCTCAGCAGGTCTGTGGCTGAACTGTGCCCCAGCATTTAAACTGTGATGCTTGGATCTAAATGGTTGTAATTCCTTGTCTTGAAACAGAGAGAACGTGAGCTCGAGGAAGGAGGTGTTGGAATGAGCTTGACTCAAGAGAACGCTGGGAGGAAGGAGGAGGGTGGGAAGCGAGAGATGATAAGCCCAGCTCTGAGAGAAGCGCTCACAAAACAAGGTGAGGTTCTGCAAAGAGCAGATGGTGGCCCAGGCTTTGAAGTCTTAGTGGTGGACTTTTAGCAAGCCAAGTGACAGGCGGTGTTCTTTGTTAGAGGTACTGCTGTGGACCCTCAGTCATGGCAGGCTCTGAGCAGGGGCAGGACAGGGCTTAGGCAGGGGCTGTTGGTACCTTATCCTTGCAGGGAAGGAGCCTGAAGCTGGGTAATACATCTGAGTGTGATGCACTCTGAGTGTGGTGAGTGTTTCAGAGTTCAAAGGGTTTAATGTAGCTGCTAAGCAGCTTGGGGGAGAAGATGATGGTCCCCATGCCTTCAGCTCCAAAAGCGTGTGTTCCTCAAAAAATACTTAAAGATCGGCTGTGCCCCTGCTTTTACTTCTGTTTCAAACTCTGATTTTGTTACTGAAACTTTGTTTCCAGAGAAGAAGGTAGTTCAAATGAGCTTTACCAATCCAGTGCTGATCAGATGAGTGGCCTTTGAACAAGCTGTAGAGAACTTAATGGCCTTTTCAAAACAAAGGAGGACAAGCTTGAGAAGAGCTGGACTGAGGGCCCTGCAGTTCAGAAGCCTCAGTTCTGAGTGGCAGATCCAGCAGAAGGGTGATGGCAGCTTCTGTTCAGCTGGAGACTGAAGGCAGTTTAGTTTAATGTCTTTTCTTTCTTAGGATGAGAATGCGTTCAGTTTTTCTTGCTTGCTAAATCAGTAGAATGTCCCCTGATGCTGCTGAGAGCACAGTTCTGTTATTGCAGTGGAGGCACCTTGCTTCAGAGCTGGGCTCTGATTTTCCATGTCCTGTGTGAGTCCGGCAGCTGTGGGATCCCAGCACCTTTGCTCCCCAAGATTGGAGCCTGAGCTTTTGTAAGTGACTGGTGATGTGTTTGCCCATGGTCATTGGAGTGGGCTGCTGGAGACAGGGCTGTCTAGAACTGGGCAGTGGGGAGGGAAGTTCTCTTGTCTTGCAGCAAGTCCCCCGCTTCAGAAGCTGGAGCGGCACCAAGTCCCCCAGGCAGCTCAGGTGTTGCTTTGACACACAGGGACCTGAGGTGGGCTGGGGAGACTGCCCTGGCTGTTCTGTGGTGCAGGGCCTGTGCTGGCTCTTTGCGCCGTGGCAGTCACAGGGGTGTTTCACACTGGTTCACTTTCTGATCCCGTCTGCGTTGGTTTGGTTTTGGGCAGTGAATGAAACTGTGCTTTTCTTATGGTCTGCAGAAGTGGCCACTTGAAGAATGAAATGCTGTAATGTTTTTGACTGCAGTCTTGTCTCATGTCTTCTGTCCCGCTTTGAGTTAACGGAAGCAAGTCCTTCCGCAAATCACAAGGCTTTTGTGCTTTTTAAAAGCATTTTCTTGAAGTCTGAGCAGAGCTAGGAATGAAGCTGGGTGTTTCTCCATCATGCTTGGGCAATCTGAAAAATTCCAGTGCCCAGATTCCACTTCTTTCTATATTTGTATAAAATAGTGATATAGTTTGAAGGGGTTCCTTTCAACAACAGTATTTCTTGTTTTCTTTTCCTTACTGATTTTCTAGCTTTAGCAGAACACTGCCTTTTGGGTGGTGGTTCTAGTGTAGGAGTTGTGCTACCACTTGCAAAATGCACCTTAAATCAGTGGTGATGGGTTACTGCTGTGTGTCAGTGACTTCAGCTCAGGCCCTTTTAAACTGCATTCTTGCAGAAAACTGGGATCTTTTTTGCCTGTAAAGAGTTTCCTAGTGTGAAGTTCCCCTTTCTGCACCGAGTTTCAGCTTCCACAAATAATCAGTGCTTCAAACAAGGCAGCTTTTATTTAAGGCGATGGCTTGATAGAACCACACTGATTTGCCAGCTCTGTGTTACTTGGAGGAAAAGCCTTCTGAAAGTCATTTGAGTTTGTGAAGACAATGTGACACCAGACTGGCTTTCACCAGGCTAATGGTGACTGCACTCTTAGAGGAGGATGGGTAAGTCTCTTTTCTTGTACTCTTTGAGGATTTTTTTTTAACCACTCCTCTACTTCCTTCTTTTATAATTAAATCTTTTGCTCTGTGCTTTCAAAGGCTTGCCTGTAAAGCAGCTTTTGGTGGTGTAGAGATCTGAACTGGAAAGTGTCTCTGGGTTTCTTTCTGGACATTTTGCCACAATCAAATAGTCAGCAGTCCTCAAAAGCAGTTCCCAAGTTGTACTTGTAGAAATTTGACTTATCTGTTCCGCTTGAAAAACTAAAATAGCATAATAGCTCGCATATGCACAAAATTCATACGTATTCAGGAGCTTAGAAGGACATGCTATGGGTATGGTACTGGTAAGCGATCAAAACCAGAATACCTTGGATAGCCTGGAACACGACACGGGTATGTAGCTGGCAGTATCCTACCTCTGTGGCTGAGAGTACTGCAGGGTCCCTCAATGAATTCTTTGAATTTCAGTGAAAGGACTTTTAAAGGACTGGTATTTAGGGACTGTTATTTCCAATACAGAGTTGAAATGCTGCGATGCAGTTTCAATGGTCACAGAAATGTTTTGCCCCATACCAGGGAGCAGTCAGCATCTGTGGTGCTGGCAGTCTCTTCAGTTCAAAATCTGCCCATGGCTTATTAAAGTCCAGTTGGATTGTCAGGGCCAGCAATCACCAAATGTTTATCAGCTTAGTGTTACTGCATGATAACACTCCCTTCACCCAAAATCTTAATTCATGTCTTCTTGTAGTAAATAAAATGACAACTTTGGTGAAGCTTGGCAGACTTCTAAGTCATTCAGAGTTTATCATCTAGAGCAGGATCAACTAATATGCAGACTTAGATAAGACTTTAGTCAGGGCTTGAGCTGATTACTGTCAGCCTGCTTATAATTTAAGTATTCCTTTGAATATTGGGCTTTAGAAACAATAAGTGGATTGTGTTTGTTCAGCCTTAATATCTGAAGGTGCATCAGGACGGTGAGCAGAGTCCCATGGAGACAACAGTCTGTATTGTTTGGAGGGTGTTGTATCCAAATACTCAGAGTGATTGCTTATGAGTAATGCCTTAAGAGCAGAGAAGTGAACGTGTTCATGGGGAGTCCTGGCAGGTTCAGAGTTCTGGACCATTGTTAAGGTTTGATTTTTTTTTTTTCCCCATCATTTCCCTTGGCAGAGCCCCGGTGAAGTTGTGGCAAAGGTGGTGGAAGAGATGAGCTGGCCTGAGCTTTCGCAAGGGTTGTTCAGCAGAAGCTGAACAGAACTGAGAAGGCCCTCAGACTGATTCTTGGACACGCGTCCTCACATGTTTGGTTTGGAACTTAGCACTGCTTGGTCTCGCTTCAACCTTTTACTTTCTTTGAGCCCAGACTGCCCTGGCTGCCTGTGTTGCAAGCCAGCCGTAAAGCAACTGCTTGAAGAAAGAGGCTCTGCAGAGCTGGAGAGACTCTGCTCCCTTAGAGCAGATGTGTAACAACTGTTCTGATTGATTTAATTTATCTAACTTCCAAGTCTGAAGACGCATGGGGTGGCCAGTGCTGACTGTGGTGGCTTAGCAGGGTCACCACCCTTTCTGTCAGTTACCTCCATGGTGAAGGCCCAAGTTCAACGGCTTTGCACAGTGGTTTTGAAGTTCTGCAAGTATGTGCTGTTTCTTCTTGTAACCATAGCTGAGACTCCTGGCAGCAGCAAGCAAAATGAGTAAACCCCTTCTCGTCACTAAAGCTGGCTGAAGTTTGTAAGACTCTGTTTTGATATTGAATAGGTCCAATTTTCTTGGCCTTCAGAGGAAGCTGTGGGCTCTCCACATGGTGGAAGTTGATTTAAGTAACTAAAGAGCTTGACACCTTGCTCAGTTTAGCTGCTTCATCTCTTCCGTCATACAACTGGGTAGCAGATCTGGGTGAGCATGTCCTGTTTCCAATTTAATTTTAACCTAAACCCCATTTTAAAGCAGTCGTCTTACTTCTACTGACAAGAGATCTGTGAGAGAATGATCTTACATGAATGCTGTTGCTGATTCTGAAAAGTGAACAAATAAGGCTGGGGCTGTGCTGGTTGCCATCAGCAAGGAGCCTGCCTTGGGCAGCTGTAGTAGAGGGAGCAGGAATGCAGCATCCTTTTCACATTTGGCTTTTGAGACTATAAATTCCCTATTAGAAGTGCTGATGTCTTTCTCCAGGAGAGGACTGAATGATGGGCCATATGGAATACCAAGGCTGGTTTTGGCTTGCAGTAGTTCTTTCTTCCATGCTGTATAGGGCTTTATTCATTTAGGGAGGAAAAGGCTGGAATATTGTCTATTCCCACGGAGCTGGATGGGGAGAAGGATCTCAGGACATAGGAGCAGCCTGACACTGATGTCCCCAAAGCCCTGCTTAATGGGGCAGGGGAGCCCCACTGCTTGCTCCTGCAGCCACTCCCCCTGTGCTGTCCATACAGTCTCCTGGAGAGTTGCTTCGGGGGACTGGTCAGGCTAAAATTGCCTCTGTCCTAACCCCTGCAAGGATAGAACCAGTGTGAGGAGACAGGAGTGTCCTCAGCCATGCAGACATCTTCATCTTCACACAGTTTAATTTTGAGCTGGTGCAGCTCTCACTGTAGTTCATGGCTTAGTGTCCTCGGAGCTGTGGGGGACTTTGGGGAGCAGTCACGCTCCCCTGGGACCTCACCATGCAAGAGACACATGGTGACATATGAGCAGGCTCACTGTGCTACTTGCTGTAGGAGATGATGGGCAGTTCTGGTGAGCAGAAGGCTTTTTTCCCCTGTTAATTTCATGCTGCTTGGCAGGAAGGAGACTTGATACCTAGAAGTCGATTTTTCTCTTGAAAGCGTTAATATAAATGTCAGCCTAAAGCTGTCAGTTGAGATGTGCTGGTTTGGGGACAGCCAGGCCATCGACGTGTAAGTGCTGCAGTGGGAATGACACAGTCAGGCTGCTCAGATCCCTCTTATTTTTATGCTGGTTTTTGAAGTGACTTTTAATCCTTCAGATGACACAGTCAGGCTGCTCAAACCCCTCTTATTTTTATGCTGGTTTTTGAAGTGACTTTTAATCCTTCAGACATATTGGTCCCTAGGCACGTTTTTCAAAGAGAAAAAGAACCCAACTCAAGCAGTTTGGGTAGTAATAGTGCTTAGTGCTTAACAAATGCTGTGGAATTAATCTTCCTGGGCTAATAAGTTGAAATGAAATTGTATTGATCTTGGTTGAGGAGCAGGGAAGTGATGCGAAATCAGCTTTCCTCTGGGCATAACGCAACGGCTCCCTCTCTGCAGCTCCTTCAAGGGCAGTGGAGGTGGAACTGGTGAACCTGTGAAGTCTGGGTTCAAGCTGAGCCCTGCATTGTGGTTCATTGCCTCTGCCCTCCCTGCTGAATCAGATGTCCTCCAGGCTGGTCAGACCTACCAAGAAGCAGTGGGAATTAGGTCTCTGTGGTTCTGGGGAACAGTCTGTTCTGGGATGGTGGCTTAGGGATGGGGGGAGACGCTTCTGGTTCTCTGTCCTGGTCCTTCCCATATCCTAACCCCCTGGGGTCAGCGAGGTGTTCCACGTTCCGCTAAGAGGCTAGACCTGTTAGTCTGCCTTCCTGTCACATGGAGAAGTCTTCTGGCCACCCTCTGTTGATTCAAGCAAGACAGAGCAATATAACTAAATATGCGGTGAGGAGAAAGTGTTCCAAGTTGTCTGAAGCCCTTTGGGCAGCCATGGCCTTTGCTCCCCTGTGCTCCCAGAAGGAAATGGAAAATACTGTGAGTGGGCACTGGGTAGCATCACCTTGGGCCAATGGGAAAGAGCGGTGCTGAGACTGCGATGCTGAATAATTTGGTGTACCAATTGGCATGTTTTGTGTTTGAGTTATTGCAGGTTCCAATCAATAGTTTGATTATTGTTTTGTTGGTTTCCAGGTTACAAGCTGATTGGGAGCCATTCTGGGGTGAAGCTCTGCCGATGGACAAAGGTAAATGCTCTCTTTCCTTCTTTCACTTTCTAAATTGAAATTAAAAAAGTAGACACTTACTCAGGTAGTACAATTTCCAAATGAAATATTGTTTAAAAAAAGCAGTATTACATTAATGAAACCAAATTTCATCTTCCAAGCTGTAGTTTTACATTTCAAGCTATTAAAATCCTGCTGCGAAGAGTGAGCATGTGGCTGTGGCCAAGAGCTGGGGATATAATTTTCTGTTGTTTTTTTCCTGTTATTCTGCTGTCTGCTAAAGTAACTCCTGCCTCCTGAGGTACACAGCAGGAGCAGAACACCACACAGAAGTGGGAAGGTTTCATCACCACTGTGAGGTCCCTGAAACAAAGATGCTGCAGTCTGTCATTCCCCTGGAATGGGCACACGAGGGCATTTGAACCTGTTGTTGTGGGACTGTGACCACAGTCTAGTGGGGATGGGATGGAGCAGCCCTGAGGAAAAGGACTTGGGGATTTGGGTGACGAGAAGCTCCCAATGACCTGGCTTCAGTGTGTGCTTGAGCCCAGAACCCTCCTGTGTGCTGGGCTGCATCCCCAGGGCGTGAGGAGCTAAAGCAGGAATTGAATGTCAAGTGCTCTAGACACTGACATTGGTTACAGGCAGTGGCTTTGACTCAGATTCACACCAATATGTGAGTATCTTCAGGAGGTTTGTTTGGGGTTTGTATGGGGTGAAAGCAGGAGCGGGGCTGGAAGCATTAGTTTTGAGTTTCATAGTGGTAGCTCAGATTAAAAAGATTGTGTTCTGTCATATGCTGGGAAACAGCCTAAAAGCTGCAAATTTTAGGGTGAGTGTTGATTTGCCTGTTTGACGAAATCCAGAATCTCATAGAATCGTAGAGTGGTTTGGGTTGGAAGGGACCTTAAGGCTCATCCAGCTGCAACTCCCCGCTATGGGCAGGGACACCTTCCACTAGAGCAGGTTCCTCCAAGCCCTGTCCAACCTGACCTTGGTCTCCTCGAATCTGTGAATCTCCTGAAGTCTCTGTTGTTTGAGGAATGGGTGGAATAAGCAGCATTTCCCATTTTGTTTAATTTTCCATCTGCACAGCAAGGCTGTGCATCTGTCAGGGGTCACCTGCGTGTTCTTTCCCCACTGCTCAGTGAAGACTTCCCTTTGGATCACCAGGACTCCTCAGGTGGAGGAAGGTAGATTGAAAGGTACCATTGTCACATTTTGGCAGGGGCTTGGAACTGGATGAGCTTTAAGGTCCTTTTCAACCCAAAGCAGTCCGTGATTCCATGATCTGTGTGCTATGGACTTCTTCCCCCAGGGTGCATCTGTCATCATTCTGAGCTGCTCTGCGACGTGCTCTTGCTTGCACTGTGTGTCCCAGGTGACTTTGGACACCCAGGTTTTTAGTGACTGAAAACTGCAGATGTGCTTGGGGAGCAGATTTAAAGCTCTGCACTCAGCTTAATGTTCTTGGAATTTGTTTGTGTCTTTCTCTGCTGTTAGTCGATGCTCCGAGGCCGAGGAGGATGGGTGTGGGATGGTCAGATGCGAGCTGGGTGGCTGGGCTCCACATCTGGGAGGCTGAGGAGGTGCTACCTTCCCTAGAGCTGTGTCCTCTGTCAGACTGGCTGAGAACCAGTGAAGGAGGAATTGGGGATGCAGGAGACACACACCTCTCCGTGTACTGCTCTGCAATTCCCACTTGGTAGAGGTTTGGTTCCCTCTGGAGATCATTGTCTGAGATTCCATGTGGCTCCTGGTGCTCTAGAGAGCATGGGCTGGCCCATCTTGTGCAAAGCCACCAAGGTGCAAAGCAACATGAGTATCTTTGGTTTGAAATTGGACCGTTTTTCTTACTTCAGGTACCTTCATCCCCACCAATTCAGCTGCAGTCTCAGCGAGTGAAAAGTGATGACTTGGTAACTGTTGCCTTCCTAAAGCAGTCTCTCCTAGATGACTTTCCATTCTAGTCAGTAAAGTGACCCCTCTTCTTAGGGGAATGACTGTGTTAGTTCTCTAAAGGCAATGAGCTCTGCCTGGATGGGAGCGGCGAGCAGCTCCAGCGGTGCTCACTCACTGGGCTGCCAAGGGAGGGTTTTGCCAGGCTGGGAGAGCGCAGGATGGGGTTGGTGAGAGACACTCAGCAAAACCAAACTCAGTGACGTGAAAGTGCGCTGAGTGGGAGGACGTGGAGGTTATTCTCTGAGCTCTTTTGTCTTGCCAGCTAACTCATACGATGGGGCTTGTGCTTCCTCTGGTATTCACGCCTTCCCCAGGGACCTGGTTGCCAGAAATACCCATTCCATCCCAAAGAATGAGTGTGCATGCAATCCCAGGCAAATTCCTCCTGAACCCCACTTTTTCTGTTTCATAGTCCTCAAGTTTTAACAATGGAAATACTTCATGAGGGTATTGAAATGGCAGCATTAGTGCAGAAGGACTGCTAGAATTTTGGAGACAATTTTGGAGAAGCTGTGTCCCATGTTAGTGTTAGGTGTAAGCATTAGACACTGGTCATCCTCTGAAGTTTGTATTCTGAAATGTTAATTGGGGCTTTTGATGGGCTTTCATCGTATCCTGGTTTGAACAAACACAGCAAATAGCAAGTTTAATGTGCAACTTTTGCTGCTTTTCTTCAGAGCAATTTAATGGCTGGGAAGGAAAACGTACTGCTTGTGTCTTTTGTCTTCCTTTTTTTTCATGTATCAGCTAGCAGTGGTGCATTTAATTCTGCAGTGGTGACTGGACTGGTAGGGAGAGGATTGCCATGCATTTTGTCCCTCTGTCCCTCCACAGCAGGTACATCATAAACAGCAAATAGAAAGCAATAGCGTTGTCAGAGCAAGGAATTTTGCTCCTGATGTTGCACTGCAGGCCATTTAACACTGTTCCCCTCAAAATGACCCACTCGGTATTACTTGGCAGCAGCAGCAGCCTGTGTCTGGAGTACGGGGCTGAACCAAGGAAGTCAGACAAGTGTCAATTGAACAGTGGAGTAGCTGGGATAAATCTCCATGCATGATACCTTCCAGGTGCCTCTGCCTCATCATCCCCTAACTGTCATTGGTCACTTTTAAGAGGAAATGTGGAAACAGTAGCCCTAATGATAATGAAAGCTGGAATGCTTCTTTAACTAATGGCAACAACCTGTATGAGTGAAACAGCTTTGCAGGGGACTGGGCTGAAAAATATTCTCATTTATTTACCTCGTGTGAAACGGGTTGCAATTGTTTTTCTTCCACATGGACTGCAGCTGTTTGCTCTTCTCGGACCTCTGTTGAGTTGGAAGACTTAAGGCTCAGTTTGAGACACATCCCAAGGCTCGCTTGATGTACACCTTAGGCTTGGCATAAATTGTAAACCCATAGATGGTTTGTCTTGGAAGGAACCTTAAAGCTCGTCCAGTTCCAACGCCCTGCCACAGGCAGAGACACCTTCCGCTAGAGGAGATTGCTCCAAGCCCTTCCAGCCTGGCCTTGAAGACTGCCAGGGATGGGGCAGCCACAGCTTCTCTGGGCAGCCTGTGCCAGTGCCTCACCACCCTCACAGGGAAGAACTGCTTAACATCTCAGCTCAATGCCTTAGGACCTTTCTTTTCTAGTGATATGTATAGCTGTGTTCTCAAATGGAGGTAGAACCTCTTCTTTCTTTGCAGAGGTCTTTCTTGCTGTAGAGCATCGTTTTGGCTTAAAGACCTTTTACCTGTGATTCAAGATAGGTATATCAAGTTTCATATAAACTGTGAGGTCCATTCTTCCTTCTGGGGGAACCAGAGCCTAGGTGTTCAGAGACGACATATGAAAGCTGTGTCAGAAGCAGGGTATTACTGAGAATTTCTTGTTGCCTTTAATATTATTAAACTGTGTCTAAGTCCCTAAGGTGTCAGATGGGTCCTTCCCATGTGTGTTACAAATAGCAGTGTATAACTCTGTCTGTCTTTTCCTTCAGACATCATACAAATCCAGTGGGCACAGAGTGGCAATGGAAGATGGACCAACCTGAAATGATCTTGCAGGAGGCTATTGAGAACCATCAGAATATGATCAAGCAGTTCAAAGGTAACTTTTCCCATTTCTTCCCTGTGAGTGATGCTTTTGGAAGATAAGCAGCATCAGCATCTTCAAAGCAAATCCCTGGAGGCATTTAAAAAGGTGACACTCAGGGGTGTGGTTTAGTGGTGGACTTGGCGGTGTGGAATTGATGGTCGGGATTGATGAGCTTTTGTAACCTAAATAATTCTATAATTCTATGAATTGCTGGGAAGGAGGCATGAGATTCGTCATAGGAGAAAGAGGTGAGAAGAAACTGTTGTGGCACACCTTGTTTTCTGAGATGTTCTGCCTTGGTTTTGACATTAGAACATGAGTCAGCCATTGGATGTCTACTGCTGCCTTAAGGGATTAGTGTGGAGTTGCTTCTTGTGGGTCTTGGTAATTGTCATATCATTTTATTTGGAGTGCACAGAGGCTTCCACAGTGCTTGAGGCTGGCCTGGGTGGTGAGGAATGTGGATTCTTATGGAAAAGTGTGGGCAGGCAGAAGGCAAAAGGAATCACCCTGTAACCTGTTAGGAAATACACTGCCCAAGCTTAATCCACTGAGAGCTTTGTGTTCGCTCTGAAACTTGGGGATTGTGTTTTTCTCATTAATGGATGAGCACTTTTATTTTCAGGAATTATAGAGGAGATCTGTTTGTGACCGAAGCAGCAGTTACACAGCACCAAGTCCTGCACTTTGCTTCCCATAGGAACTCTTTGTGAGTTTGTTATTTCTTGTAGATTGAGATTAGTGATTAGGCACAAATTCTTCCCTGTGAGGGTGCTGAGGCGCTGGCACAGGGTGCCCAGAGAAGCTGTGGCTGCCCCATCCCTGGCAGTGGTCAAGGCCAGGTTGGATGGGGCTTGGAGCAATCTCCTCTGGTGGAAGGTGTCTCTGCCTGTGGCAGGGGGTTGGAACTGAATGAGCTTTAACCAAATCAGTCTGGGATTCCAAGATTAATTCCACGCAGTGCAGTAAAATTGAGATCTTCTTTGAAGGAATAGAAGTCTTGGGGACCATGTGTCCTGTAGGATATCCTAGAGAGTAGCCTTATGTCCTGTTAAGAACTTCTGTGCATGCTTTTAGAGTTGCCATCTTTATTGTTGCCATCTTTATTGTTACTATCTTTATTGTTGTCAAAGCGTGCACTGTTTTTGAAGGTGGTGGTTAACATCACATCATTCTTTTAGGCTAATGGCTGGGGAGACATCTTGCTGATAGGGAGCTAAGGTGGAAGAGTGGGAAGCAGTTTATTTGTTGGATGCATTTTGTAGGTAGTGGCTGGTAAATCTCTGTTCCCTTGTGAAGGGCACACACAGAATGGAAATGTAATTCAAAGTTATGAGATGGGCAGTGTCTGATAATACAGCTCTGGTTCCACTTGGGAAAAGTGAAAACCCAAACAAAAATGCATGACCTGAACTAGGAAATCCTAAGGCTACCTGTGTGTGTTGGTGTAAGAGTGGGTAAAACCAGTTCCTTGTCTCCCCAGTCACTTGTGATGGCTGGTACCCGAAGTCACCAACCAGCCTCTCTAGGCAGATGTGCCAGATGCTGCTTTTTTCCCCCAAATGAAAGCACACCAGTAGGAGAGCAGCTGGGATCAGCTCTTCAGAGGAGCTGTGCTGATCAAAGGAGGCATGGCTGCATGCTCTGCTGAGAACTGAGCTTGAGCAGCAGCTGAAAGCTGTACACCATGGCCTCTTGTAGATGGTACTCATGTTCCTATGGCTCCAAGTTCCTGCACTGCCTTGGGCCTGCTTCATGCCCTCCAAAATCTGCCCAGGCTCTGACTTTGCTGAAGTGCATTGACTGAAGACAGGAGGACGCTCATCTGCAGGAGCAGAGGTTGACAGCTGTAGTGGTATGGCAGCCCGAAGTGCAGGGGAGTTCACACACTCCCTGGAATACACACTAATCCTTTTTTAGTTTATCCCTGTCTATCTTGTGATTTGTGTAGTCAAATGATTCCTACAAAACCTCTGCCCTCTCCGCAGTGTATGTCCCCTATGCTACATTTGATGTCAGCTGCTCTGAGAAAGTGACTCAAACTTTACATGTTGTTGGAATTACTTTCTGTCTGCTTCTAAAGCTGGCACAGGGTGATTGTCATCGTCCAGTGGCAGGGTGCTGAGGGAGAGAAATTAATTAAATTCAAAGCCACCTTCAAGTAGCTTTAGGAACAGGAAAGTTATCCTTTAATCTCAGTGTGTGGTTGAGATGCTGCTTTCTTTTCAAATGAAGGTCTCATTTAGTACTGCAGGTTTGTACAGCATTAACCATTAGTCCTGTCACATCTTCAGGGCTGAGTGTGGCTGCTTTATCATGCACCAAGTTCTGCTCTTATCACAGACCAGTTTTTCTATGTGAGGCTGAAGCAATATCCACCAACACCTCTTTTTATCTGGGCTTTGGAGCATAGCCTATAGTTTTCTGTACTGCCTGAGCTCCAGCTTCTAGGCAACACAAGGTGAGCTGAGGACCTGGTTTGAAACTCAAGGCTTTGGTTTCTTTAAAACAGACCAATCTCCCATCTAAACCCTCTGATATTATCTGAATACATTGAGGCATGTCAAAGAAACATGCAGGGACATATTTAGAACAAAAGCTTATTTGTAGGCAGTTGATTTCATATCTGAACACGTGGTCTGGTATAGGATCACAAAATGGTTTGGGTTTGAAGGGACCTTCAAAACTCATCTTGTCCAATCCCCCTGCAATGAGCAGGGGCGTCTTCAACTAGATCAGGCTGGCAGAACCACATCCCGCCTGGCCTTGAATGTCTCCAGGGATGGAGCATCCAGCGCCTCTCTGGGCAACCCGTGCCAGGGTTTTACCACCCTCATTGTACAAAATTTCTTCCTCGCATCCAGCCTGAATCTCCCTGTTTAGTTTAAACTCATCACCCCTCATCCTATCGCAGCAGGCCCTGCTAAAGAGTCTCTCCCCATCTTTCTTATAGGCCCCTTTTAAGAACTGAAAGGCTGCAATAAGGTCTCCCTGGAGCCTTCCCCAGGTTGAACAAGCCCAACTCTCTCAGCCTGTCTCCAGAGCAGAGCTGCTCCAGCCCTCTGATAATTTTGGGGGCTCTCTTCTGGAGCTTCTCCAACAGGTTCATGTCTTTCCTGTACTGAGGACTCCAGGAGGAGCATTTGCCTCTTCCCTGCCCTCTGATGGGCGCAACACATGTGGCTCAGGTTGGTTAAGCCTGCAGACAGCACTTTCACATGGATGCTGCAGTTGAGCTCCTGGTGTTTTCCTCTTTTTGTTCTTGGAATGTCTCTTGCTGTTCAGGATGGTGTCACGTGGTGGGTTTTCTTCTTGAATACATCCTCTGTGGAGTTGCATTTCATGTGGTTGCCAGTATGGATTTGGACCTGGTTGTTGGTGCTTTGTGTGGGGAGTGTGCCCAGCTTCTTGGGGAGCTGTTCCCTCTGGGGCTGTTGGGACCATGTGGGTCAGCAGCAGAAGCAGGCATACCCTGCTTTTCCTTTTCAAGCCACTTATGTCAAGTGGCATTAAACTTTCTCCCGTGTTTCCATCTCAGAGTCCAGGCAGCTACACTGAGGTGATAGCAATGGAAAGCTTGACTCGAACATTACTAGAAGATTACTTGCAGTAGTTCACAGGACACACAAAATCCCAAGCTCCGTGTATCTGGGCATACTCTGTGCTGTGGGTTGATGGACACTGGCTGTGCCCTGCTGTCCCTTCCCCTTGAGGAGGGCTCCAGCTGGTTTTGCTCTGTCTTCCTTGTGCCAGGGTTTATTTTTGATACAGATGCATGGTTTGGGTGGGGGTGGTAGTTGATTTAAGCCTGTTTTTCTCCAGTTCGAGCCATAACAGAACCCTGTTTTTCCCTCTATTTGCAGGCGTCTCAGGATTACAAGCAGCTCGCTTTGAGGAAGCAATGACCGCAAAGCAGTGCGCACTGTCACTGGTGGGAGAGCCCATCATGTACCCGGAGATCAACCGGTTTGTGAGGCTCCTGCACCAGCACAGCATCTCTACCTTCCTGGTTACAAATGCACAGTTCCCAGATGAGATTAGGTAAGAGATGGACAAAATACCTCCCTACTAAAACATTTGAGTGCAGACTTGTGTTTTAATTCCACTTATTGCTCATCAATCAGCTCTGTGCTGACAGTGAAAAAGCCCACTCAGTATCGCATCTATTTGATTTTAACCTTTGTCTCCCCATGCTCTTTCTCATCCCTTTTTCTACCAGTTTGATTTTTCCTTTCTGTATCTCTTAAAGTGGGGTTACCTCTGAAAAGGAAGAGGATATAATATAGTACCTCCTGGATGTACAGCGGAAGAAGAGCGAGTGAGCTGCGTATTGGGCTTGGGGACATGGATGATAACTAGTGCAAGTGTTTCTGAGAGCCAGAGCAGGAGACTCGGCTTGTAAATTGCCTTTTTCATTTGTGAGCTTCTCTTGCAGTCTGATCTTTGTTCTAACTGCAGAAGACAGTTTGGACGGGGCTTGAAGCAACCTGGTCTTTTAGTGGAAAATGTCCCTACCCATGGCAGGGGGTTGGAAGTGGATGAGCTTTAAGGTCCCTTCCAACCCAAACCAGTCTGTGATTCTGTGATTCTATGAGTGCAGCTTCATCTGTCTCCAGGCACACACAGGAGGTTTTATAGCACATGAGCATGTATTGAGCAGTTACTGGCTTGAGTCCTCTTCCTCTGTTTCTGTTCTTTATCTCCTTGACCCAGGCTGTCTCCTGACTGGCTGGGGAATCCCCCTCATGGCTGGAGGCCTGAGAGCAATTTATTGCTCTTGAGTTGTGCTGTGCTACTCAGTCGGAAATCACTACCCGAGTTCAGATGTGGTAATGCAGTGAATTTGATCTCAGCTAGATTGGAAATGACAACCGATAAAGTAGGAGGAACGCTGGAAAATCCATCCTAGTACTATGCAACAGTATTTCCTGCTGAGTATGAAACGTAGCTGTGTTCCAGGAGCATCAGTTTGTGCCCTTTCTCCTCGTTCCCCTATGGCAGAACATGCACAAGGTCAGCGTCACTCCAGTTTGAGCCATAACAGAACCCTGTGGACCGTTCCATTTTGGAGCAACGTGGGGCAGAAATCCCTCCCTGGGATCTCTTCCAATTCCTTAATTTTCTCCAGTACAACAGTGAGTCTGGCTCTTGCCTGTCCTGAGGATCGAGATCCTCGGAGAAGAGGTGACTTTTCTCAGCTCATGTTTTGAAAACACTCGCTCCATCTTCCCTGGAGCCCCTTTTGATTGGGCAAATGCAGCATTAAGGAAAGAAAAGAGTGTTTTGGCCATGTACTTTGAAACTGAATACTTCAATCCGCTCACTCCTAGAACACTTGATCATTTTTGAGGTTGTGGCTTTGGGCTGCAAGGCCAGACAAGCTTCTTTGCAAAACAGTTGGTTTTATTTATTAAAACCTAAAATGTTGCGTTTGTTCTGGGCTATTTCATGCTTCTAAATACAGGCAGAATGTGTTCAGAGAGGTTGTTTGAGTGTCCATGTTAAGTGGCTTTTCCTGGATGCTTGGTCTCATTCTGGACAATTTCTTGTCCCTTTCTCACCTCCGGGGAGGGCAGAGGGTGGTGTATTTTTAGGTGTCACTGTTGGCAGCTGAACAATAGTTTCTAATTTCTTCTTGTCTAAAGAGCTAAATGAAGCTGGGACAGCAGCCTGTTCATTAAGAGACTTCCCAAATAACCCTTGCAAAATGTCCTGAAAGCGTGGAGAGCTGAAGAGATACGTGGTACAATTAGGATGCATCATTCCACGGAAGATGCCATGAAGGGTGGACGTGTGTTACATTCACTGGCTTGATCAGATTTGTCTGTGACAAGGGAGCTTGTTTTAGGTTGTTCCTTTTAATGTCCGTCGCTATCTGTTTGCCAATGGTCTGCAGTGGTGCTGCTTCTCCTTTATACCCTTGGAGTTTACAGAAGGGGTTAGACTCTACCCAGGCTCTTTAAACCTCCTCTGAGAGTGTGATCTTTTTAGAAGGTTCTGCTGTTGGGCTCACAGATGCTGTGCTCACTGGCGTTCTGTGACCAGAAAGACTGGAGTGCGGGATTTATACAAGATAAGAGCCTTGGAAGTGGAAGGAGAACATGCTGGGGAATTGTGTTTGGTTTCATTTTCTAAGCAGCTTTGATTTCCCTTCCAAAAAGTACTTGACTGATGGCAGCTGCAGGCCAGGTGAGTTCAGTGTGTCCGGCAGTAGAAAGCAGCTGAATGATGGCTGCATTTCTCTCGAACGGGATTATGTCTCCATTAGCCAGAGCAAATAGAATGTGGGGAAGGGGCTGAGCTTTATAGTTTGTAACCATGGGGAGAAGCAGAGCCTTTCAGTGCCTTGTAGTAACCCCTGGCAGCCTGCTTTGGGAAGCCTTTCTGCGCGTGCCACAGCTAATGCTGGAGTGATGTATGTTTTAGTTGAGTAAGGAAAAGATAATTGAACCGTCTGCCAAGGCCTCTGTGTGTGATATTCTTAGCTTTGGGGTGTATTTGTTGAAAGTTAAGTTATAATGTCTTGCTATTAAGATGATAGTCACTTGATGGAGATGAACCTCTGGACTTGGATAGTTTTCCTTGTAAACACTGGATAGTTCCTGTCGCTACTGGAGCAGCAGAGCTTGTTTAGAAGTCCTGTATTTTATGTGTGCTTTGGTAGGAAAACACAAATTCAGCTAGCAGTGATGGCTGAAGACAGCAATTGCCTTCTCGTTTTTATTTCCAAGGAACCTTGAGCCAGTGACGCAGCTGTATGTCAGCGTGGATGCCAGCACCAAGGAAAGCCTGAAGAGAATTGATTGGCCCCTCTTCAGGGATTTCTGGCAGAGGTTTCTGGACAGTTTAAAGGCCTTGTCTGAAAAGGTACCCAGTAAAGAGTGTGCTCTGAAATATTCTTTCTTCTTGGCCGTATCCACTCAGTACAAACGGAGAAGACTTGAGAGGCTTAAGATGGACCGTGGAGTGGGTTCTGGGTGTATTCGGAGCATATTTACATGTTTTATACATTGAAGTGTATAAAGTCCAGCACGTTTGATCAGTTTTCCATATGGGGAGAAATGTAATGACAAAAAGAGAGCAGAATATGTGTCAAATGGGACAGTAAACTCTGCTGTGAATATAAGATGCTATGAGAGATGAAGAGATTATAAAAGAATAGAACATTTCCTAATGGAGCATTTACACTGCAAGCAGGCTGCTGAAGGAAAACTGGAAATCCAGGGAAGCTTAGGAAGAGTCATAAATTGCCATGTGACTCTTAGCACTGGTTCTCAAAGGATGCAGTAGATAAAGGGCTTTACAGTATGGAGTTCAGTAGCTCCTGCTACATAGAAATCTGATTTATAATAGTAGATTTGAGTGTAACAGCAAGGATGACCCTTTCCACTGTCAGTGGTTTGTAGTAGTTGGTGTCTGTTGGAGAGAGCTGAGCATGATCTGAGGGCCCACGGGATCACGGCTGCTGCTGTCAGCTCAGAACGTAGTCTACCATTTAACAAGTTTTGTAGTAATTAATGAAGCACTCGTGGTCCCAGCATGACATTATTTGCTAAGTGCTTCCATGTCTGTCTTACTGAGACTGAGCTCTGATGGAAGCAAGTACTTCTGTTTACTGATTTGGCAGAAGGTGACGTGTTACCTGCTGAGATGAGCAGCCAAGAGAGACTGTTTCATTTGAATACTGAGATTTTCTGCCTTCTGAGATGACAGTGGTGGACCATTTTCTGCCAAATCCGTGTTAGTAGACCTGGGAGGCTCGGTGTAATTGTGGGACACTTTCTCCTACAAATGCTGTGAGTAGCTTCATCAAGCTGCCTTCGTGCAAGTGCTGGCCGATCTTGTTAAGCAGCATCTCAGGACAAACTGTGAGCTTACTGAAATCAGGTACAGGCTTTCTAAGTTCTCTGTGCTGTTGCCCCAGAGCTGGATGCAGGACTGTGGTGGGGGGGTGGGGGGATGTCTCCTCAGAGTGCTTCAGAGAGGGAGAAATCCCCTGTTTATTTACAAGACCTATTTTCTTCTTTTATTTCCCCTCTCTCATTTTCTTTTTGCACCCGATGGGCACTTGCGGTGCCGCCAGGCCCAGCCATGGCCGCTTTTCCTGGCTGCAGGATGAGCTTCTTGGCATAAAATAGATATGGTTCCACACTCTTAACTTTCACCCATTCAGAGAGTCATTATCACATTAATTTTTCTGCTAATGTTATTCTGATGGGTTTCTGAAGGGAAATAGTGGTTACTTTTCTGGAATCCTGGGGTAAAGCACTGAAGCCTGGTTTTCTATCCTGATGCTTTAAATCATTAAAATCTCAGGTCTTAAGCTCTTACTTCTTGTTCTTCAGTGCTTACAAGAGGATTCCTGGGGCCCTATTGTACAACCAATTACAAATAATACATGAATGAAATGGGATTGTGCATTTGTACTGCCAGCAGACTGTAAGGATTATTTATATCTAAGACTTTGTGGTATTAGGTCCTTACTGCTTTTGATGTGTCCCTTCTACCAGCTTTTCTCTCTTCCCAGACAACACTTGAGAGATGTTGCTCTCTGGAAAGATGTTTCTTCAGTCACAATATGAATTTCTGATTTTTCTAGCTGTTTTTCTGCATCCCTTTGGCAGTGTTTTACTTTCTCTACCCACTTCTTTCACCACCGGTTATGATCGCTTAATACAGCTTTTATGCTAATTCAGTTACTGAAGTGATGGATACACACAGGCGGCTGATACTGCTTGTCAGTGCTAGCCTAGGAGGGGAAAAAGCTGTTAATGCATTTGTAGCAGTTTTAGTTTTATGGAAACTGCTTGAACTTTAAAGTTAGTCTTCTAAAATGATCTAGGGTGTATATTGGAGGGTTTAAAAAATGAGATTTAAATGGGAGAAGACAACCAACTCTCTTTGGCTGTAGGAGGAAACACTTGCTGAAGTGCTGTGGGTAGTTTACACTGGAAAACGTGATACAAGTAGACTGAGACTGTTTGATCCTCTCCACAAAACTGTTCCTGCAGTACCACATTCACTCGGCGCTGGCACCGTTCCTCCTGTGTTCAGGCTGTTGGCCTGAGCCTTGAACCATTGTTTGGTGGCACTTCGATTTAGTCCCTCTGCAGTATGTGTGTAACATCGTAGAATCACGGAATGGATTGGGTTGGAAGGGACCTTAAAGCTCATCCAGTTCCAACCCCTGCCACGGGCAGGGACACCTTCCACTAGAGCAGCTTGCTCCAAGCCCCTGTGTCCAACCTGGCCTTGAACACTGCCAGGGATGGGGCAGCCACAGCTTCTCTGGGCACCCTGTGCCTGCGCCTCAGCACCCTCACAGGGAAGAGCTTCTGCCTAAGAGCTCATCTCGGTCTCCCCTCTGGCAGGTTAAAGCCATTCCCCTTGGCCTGTCCCTACAGACCCTTGTCCCAAGCCCCTCTCCAGCTTTCCTGCAGCCCCTGTAGGCACCGGAGATGCTCTCAGGTCTCCCCTTGAGGAGCCTTCTCTTGTCCAGGCTGACCCAGCCCAGCTCTCTCAGCCTGGCTCCAGAGCAGAGCTGCTCCAGCCCTCGCAGCATCTCCGTGGCCTCCTCTGGCCTCGCTCCAACAGCTCCATGTCCCTCCCGTGCTGCTGCCCCAGAGCTGGATCAGGACTGCAGGGGGGGCTCCTCAGAGTGCAGCAGAGCGGGAGAATCCCCTCCCTGAGCTGCTGCTCAAGCTCTGGGGGTGCAGCCCAGCACACGGGGGGGTTCTGGGCTCAAGTGCATATGGCAAGGACATGGGGAGCTTCTCATCGATGTGACCGTTGGCGTACGTGTGCTCGTGTGCTCTGCCTGTGCATCCGTGTGTGAAGACACACAAGGCATGGCAAGCACATGTGGAACGAGAGTTGCATGCACACGCACGCACAAAGAGTACCAGAAGCGTGAAGGGGACATGACAAGCGGGACATGAGTGCCTTTTCATGCACGTTTATGCCATTTCATGTACCTGGTGGACCAGGCTGTGCTGACATGTTCCCCCATGCCTCAGCTGCACACACAGGATCTGGCACTGTTTGAGGAGCTGAAGGTGGCTGTGGAGGGACTTTACATGCTGACCGTCCGGGACCCCGCTCTAGGAACCATCGCCTGTCACCTGGGAGTCCCTCCTGAGCCCTTGGCCCGCAAGTACTTCTACCTCAACGGTGCGCCCAGACACCTGAGTGCCCTGGGGACAGTGAGTGGTGTGGGGTGGAGTGGGGCCCTGGAGAGCCGAATCCCATGGGGGGGAGTGCGTGGGGAGCATGAGCAGGGTGGATCCATGGTGGAGTGGGTGTTCCCTGATGCCTGGCTCCTCTGGGGGCAGTGGGACACGTGGGGTGGAGCGGACACCCCTGATGCCTGGGTCTGTGGGGGCAGTGAGGTCTGTGGCTGCGGGGACACGTGGGCCCTGGGGGGCAGTGCAGTGCCCCATGACCCAAGGTACGTGGGTCCCTGCAGTATCAGGGGGAAGCGTGGAGGCAGAGCAGGGACTCCAGGCTCAGTTCAGAGCTGTGCTGCACTGGCCCCACGGCAGGACCTCTGGGAACCACATTATTTGCTGCTTTATACAATGGGATTCTATGAAGAGGTGCATTAGCCCAACACAAATTACTGGGCTGGGGAAAAAACCTCCTGTTGGTGTTGAATGAATCAACTCCTTCATGTAATGGCTTCAGCTGCCCTGAAAAGTGGATGAAATGATGGCTGTTCTGCTCCCTATTGCAAGGGAGAGTATTGCTGTGCGGAGTGAGGAGGAGCCGGCCATGGAGAGAAACCACCCTCAAACACAAAACCCCAATAGCAAATCCCAAATCCCGGCCATCTCCTGTCCAGGCATGGGGTCCCCAGTTAATGCCTCCTTCTGCCCTCAGCTCCTGCCTTTGTCAATACAAAAGAAAGGCATAAAATGGACAAAAATGGTGCTGATCATGGGGAGAGGATTGGTCCAAAACACGGGGACATGAGACCATCTCTTCCCCATGCTCACTGCTGGGGTAGGTAACAGCAGCCGCTCCATTCGGCTGATGAACAGGAGCCCTTCTCCTCTAGACATGTGATGGATGGTCCCAATTATATTCTTCCAGCACTGATTTAATGCAATGTTTTATTAATAGCAACAATCAGAGGAAAGCAAACAGCTTATTCTGCACACGCCATTCCCTTTCTGCTTTTATGTTCCCATGTTCACCTACACTCCAAGTCGGTTCAGGAGGAAGAGGAGGGTGGGGAGAAACAAGCAGAGAATTCACGGAGCAAGGCAATAGCTCATTAGGATATCCTCAGCAGAATTAATACGATTGTGGCAATACTTTCTTCACTCATTCCTGATGGATCACTTACAGGAAACTGCAAATTGCTGGTTTGTTTCTTTGGGTGTTAAAAGAGCATGTGCAAGGATGGGGAAAAATAATCCACAGTTTTGCATTAGTGGTTTTAATACTCTTGTTACAGGAGTGATGGGAGGAACATCATAAATCCATCAGAGGTGTCCCCAGCGCAGCACTGGTAGGACTCGGTCCTGGCTGCGCTCTTTGCTGAGGGCCAATTTCCTTCCCCAGCCTGCCAAGCCGTGTTGCCAGGGAAGATGCTCCTAGCTGGAACTGCAGCTGCCACCTTGGCAAGGGAGGTGAAGAGGGAATCCCTGGGAGCTGGGGTGTTGGTGGGATCAGCAGCTCCGAGATGTGTGGGATGGACCCTGCAGCGCTAATGGGGAAGCAGCATGCTTCAAAGAAGCACAACACAGACCAAAGCATCCTCATGTCAAAGCTTGCCACGTGCCAAGACTAAAGCCAATCTCCTCCTTCTTTCGCTCCTTGAACCCTCCCTTCATCAGCAGCTCTCCATCATCTCTCTCCCTGTTTGCTTTTGTATTTGGGAGCCTGTTTGTGTATTTACTCATTCGATTGCTTTCACAGTGATACAAAGTCCCCGTGGCTGGTGGTGATAAACCCAGCAGCCACGTGCTCTCTTTACTTTGTTATTCCAATTGTCGCTCCTGGCTCCAACATGGAATTTAAAGTTCTTTTCAATCAAAAGCGCTCTATATTGTGGTTAAATGATTTCCTTTCCCCCCGGAGAATCATTAATCAGGCACATGAGCTAATATCTCTTGCTCCTTCTCAACCTCTTTTGGTAAGTTCTTCAAAGAAGGCAAGGGGGGGGGGGGAGGGGGGAAGGAAAAAGGGAGAGAAAGATTAAATGGAGCAGGTGTCACGTTTATCTTATTTCCAGTGCAAATACAACCCACAAGTGCCAGGCTCAAACCAGACCCTCAAGAAAACCTGCAGAATGTTCTCTAAATACATGATTCTTGGCTCTCTTGTGTTTGTTTGCAATTTGCAGTCATCCTCCCAATCCTCCTGTCAAGTAAAAGCTGCTCTGGGAATGAGATCATCGGAGCCGATTCCATGGGGCGGAGGAATCAATTGCCTTGCCATGTCCCGTCTGCATCCCCTTCCCAAGTCACTGCCCTGCACAGCCCTCATCCCAAAGCAGCCCAGCATCCCTTCCCAAAACACAGCTCTGAGATGCACGAAGCTGAACTTTGCCATTAAAACCTCTACTCAGCGCTGGCTCTGCAGCAGTGGAGAGAGGGATCTCCACATGCAAATCCTAAACTAAACCCTAGTTTAGCACTACTGTGTTTTTCAACACAATTAAATTTATGATTTGGAGCCTCCATGGCTTTCCATGCTCGCTTTATAAGGTGGCTGTGGCTGGATTGTGCCCTTTTCAGTGGCCCTTTTCAGGTGCTGTCCCCTGCACCCCAACACTAGCCCATGACCTCTGGGTCACATCCTGCTGAAGGGCAGCCTTAAATACACGGGAGCTGTGCTGGGGTGCTGGGACCCACCGGGGTCTGGTGGTACAGACCATTTCCATGGCTCCTTGGGAATGTGGGGAATATCCTGTGGGGAATCCCGTGTATTTGGGAGTGAGGGTGATAAATCCCCTTTAACCTGCTGCTGTAGGAAAATGCGGCTCATCCACCATGTGGGGCCCAAGCCATACACCCATGGCTGGAGCAGAATGACAGCCCAGGGGGTTGTGAGCACCAGCACCAGTGAGATTTCCTTAGTGCCCATCAGAAACCCCAGCTGCACCCCAGGAAAGAGAAAATAAAGCTGTTTTCCAATGGAAAATTGGAGATTTTAACCAAGTGGTTTCCACTGATAACTGCAATGCTCTGAGCGCGTCAGTGCACATAGCCACTCTGCTCTGCCCCGCGGCTGGGAAGTCCTGTTTGGCTTGTTTTACCATTGGAAACCACCAGATACTGCAGGAGATGGAAAACGCAGCTTGTGTGCAAGCCCCTGTGCCGTGTGCATCCATCCCAGCTCCAGGTCTCCGAGCTCACCAGGAGCAGCTTGTTCTATTCAGCGCTGGAGATCCCAGGGTCAGCCCCATCCTGTTTCCCAGATGGTGGCTGTCGCGTGTCACCGAGTTCCACAGGCAGGAGCACAGGGACCAGCCAGTGCTCTGCAAGGCTGCGCAAGGGCTTGGAAAGGGTTTTGTGCTCTTTGTGTTACTAAACCCAGGTAGAATCCAAAGGGGGGTCATCACCCTTGACACGTGGGACCGTAATCATTTGTGATGGGGACAATACAACCAGGCTGCTGCAGATGCTGTCGCCGGTGCTGACCTCTCAGGTGTTGCTTTTAAGGCTCTTCAGCTTTTAAGAAGCTGCTGCTGTGTTTTATTCATGCACCTTGTCTGGGGAGGTAGGTTTGGGCCAAGAACAGGGGGAAATCCAAAGGGAGAAGGTGCCAAAGCACAGGTGTAGCACGCTCGGCTGTGGCCAGGGGATTTCAGGGCTGCCTTTCCCTTGGCTATGTGGGGTAGCAGCATGGTTCCCACACCTCTCCCTGCTCCACACTGTACTTTGCTCCTGTAGCACGTTCACTGGTTTTAAAATCACTGTAATTATTATTCGGGGGGGGGGGGGGGGTGTTTTCAGTTGCAAGTGTCTGATGTAAGGCAAGTGCCGGGCTGCTGCAGGGCATGGTGGGTTATGAAGCACAGGTATGTGCCTCATGCCCTGGGACACAACATAAGACCTGAACTTGGCAGCAGAGAGGATCAAGCTGATGGCAGCTGAGAACACCCAACTCATTCTGCTGATGCAGACACACGGGGCACAGGAGGGGGAAAAGGGCTATTGATGCCCTAAGTGCCCTACTGAGTTAGCTGACAGCAGCAGATCTACCCAGCCCATAAACTGTATGACTGCACTTAGACTTATGCTCTTCCTAAGCTACAGGCAAGGAGGAGGTAAATCATGTGAAGGAGGAAGAAGAGGATGAGGGTAGCACAGGGATTCAAAATCCTGGGAAGCTAAAAAGGAAAGCAAGGAACAAACCCTGCTCTACCACCACTGCCTGCCCCATTCCATCAGGTCTTTCAGGTCTGGAGATGCCCACAGAACCCCCTCCTGAATCCCCATCCCATTTAAATGCTTCCTTCCCTTTTCCTTTCCTTTCCTTTCCATCCTTCTGCCCTTCCATTTATTGACACAGCTAAACATGGACCATCCCATCCTGCTCGAGGAGCCTCATTCCTGCTCTCTTTACCTTTCCAGGGCTATAGGGAGCTGTTTGGGTGTGGTGGAAAAGCCCCTGATTTACTCTGCTACCTGGGCGGATGGTCGGGAAGGGCTCAGCTCCACTCCAGCCCTCATCAACGCTCTCCCGAAGAGGCTGTGTTTCCAAAGTCAAAATGTTCCTTGCAGGGGGAGGGCGAAGACTTAATAGGAGAGGTGGCAGGAGGAAGGAAAGTGCTTTTATAGCACAGGATGTTAATTGCTTGATGGGCTCCTGTTGCTATTAAGCTCTGGACGAGGTGATGCCCTGTTAGACACAGGGGAGAAAAGAAAGCTTAACACACACGGAATAAAAGGAGGGGGAGCCTGGGATGGAGCTGAGTTTGTCAGGCAGCAGGATGGCGACTGGAGATGTGTGCACCCTCCCAAAGCTGCCATCACCTTCACAGCCCTCACCAGCTTCACACCAGTGCCACAGAGGCAGGGACACCTCAATCCCTGCTGCTGGAAGGTTGATGGATGGGGAATGCTGCACACATGTGGGAAAACCCCTGTGAGCTTCTCCCAGCAGATCTCCTATAGCCATTAACAGGTTGGAGGGGGCAATGGAGATCCAGGGCAGCGGTTCCCTGCATGCGCAAGAGCATCTCCTCTGAGCACCACACCTCAGCAGCAGCTCCAGACATCAGCGTGGTGAAGCTGTGAAGGGTGAGAATGCAAGGCAATGAAAGCATTATGTAGGAAATAAAGGCAGTTACAGTTGCTTCAAAACATTTTCGCAGCGAGGGCTCAGGGCTTTTAATCGACTCCTTTTTTTTTCTTGCAGGTTCTTCTTCCTGACAAACATTTGCAGAGGGAAAAAGAGACGAAAGAAAAGAGAGAAAAACAGTTTTAGTTGCCAGTCTGTTGCTTGCAAAGCCATGAAAGCACCTGAAGAGAGACAAGCCTGTGTTATAGATAAGGAAAAGGATTTTGTGCATTCTCCATGCGGAAAAGTCTTTCTAGGACCCTTCCGTCCTGAGACCTCCCATGTCCCTAACATGCTCCGAGCTATTAAAGAATCACAGGATCATAGAATGGTTTGTGTTGGAAGGGATGTTCAAGCTCATCCAGTTCCAACCCCCTGCCACAGGCAGGGACACCTTCCACTGGAGCAGGTTGCTCCAAGCCCTGTGCAGCCTGGCCTTGAACACTGCCAGGGATGGGGCATCTTCCCTCTTAGTAAAATCTGCCTCCTTCCCCATTTACTTCTTCTTTTCTTTTGGGGAAGTTGATGATTTCTACCTTTCACCCCACACCACAGGGCTGGAAAGGGGATTTCTCATCTCACCCAAGTCAGGGATAGCCACAGAGCCCCGTGGCACCCGGAGAAGTGCACTTGGGACACCTAAGCTACAAAAAGACTTATGGCAAAGCTGCCACAGAAGACAACGTTGTGGAGGACAACTGAGAGGCCTAAACTCACCCTTTATTCAGTTTTACTTGGCCAGGCATGAGCCCAAGTACGTGGGAGTCCCCCCACTAAGGCACAGGAGCAGAAAGTAAAGAGATATATATGAGCTTGTCAAGCCAATCGAGGCTATGGGAACGGAGAGCCGTGCCAGCCTTCCGCTGCTCCACCATGCAGGGAAGCAGAACTAGAGAGGCAACAAGGAGAGAAAGAGAGAGAACCATCCTCTAAAGGCTGTTTTTAAGACAACCCTTCCACCCTAGGGCTTGTTTTAACAGCCCAAGCTGCACACTACGTACATCCCCTTTTACTTACGATGATGATTACGGGCTGCTGCAGGGTTCCCTGGATGGCAGAGAGGCAGCGCCAGCGCTATTAAGGCATTTTGTCTTCCTCTAAAATCACATAAAGACCTTTCCCGTGCTCCTCCTGCTGGGCAATAAAAAGGGAAAACCAATCCAGGGCCGAGCCAGCTGCTCTGTGGCTGGATGGGCAACGCGCCTTGTTAGGCACAATGAAGTGCTCTCCGCTTAACCCCAGGCCATCAGCAGGGACAATCAGGGCAAGGATGAAGGGAAGGGCTGGGAGCAGCATCCACTGGCACACAGGCACCAGCTCAGCACACACTGTTAATGCATCTTAGGGATGTGTCCCTGTCCCGGAGCAAAAAGTGGGAAGTCTCCACTTGCCTGGTCCCTGCATGAGCGCCCCACTGCCAGCCCTGGGCTTGGCTTTGCTCCCTGGGGATGGAAGCGCACAGCCAAGCCAGCCAAAGAAGTATTCTGGGGAATGAATCAGTTCAGTTGAAGTGTGATTGATTGAGGACTGAAAGCCACAATCCAGCAAGTCCTGGAAAATGTAATAGTGCTACAACTATTTAGTTTTTGTTCTTTCATGTTTTGATTTGGTTTCCTCCCCCCTCCCCTTTCCCTTCTGGAGGTGGCTTTGTGCCAGGATGTTTAGGTGCAAACAGTTCAGCTCTTTCCCAGCTGACTTGGACATGGGGTGCAGGAGGCTTTGCAGCTGGTAAGACCCACTGCCCCAGCGCTCTCGATGGAGCTGGGATTCCCATCCACGCTCTTGGTGGAGCTGGGATTCCCATCCTTCACCCACTCCCCCCAGAACCAGTTGCCAAAATGCACCAACAAGGAGAAAAAGGAAGGGAAGAACCCGATGGTGCTGAGCCTGCCAGCTCTGCTGATCCCAAACCTGGAAGCAGGAATCCTGCTCCTCCTAAGCTACTATGTGTCATGACACACGTAAGCATGTGTGGCCTCTTTGGTCAGCACGACTTTCAGAGCCAGACAATGGAGAGGAGCAACATGAGCATCGGGCTCAGCACTGGCATCTCCCTGACTTTATGGATTGTCCTCTAATGTGGTCAGTAAATCAGTGCCCTCAAACAAAGGGTAAATTTGGTGTCCAGAAAGCCCAATGCACCTCAACAACCATTTTGTGCAGCAACAAACCTAAACTAGATGCCACACATGGAGGGAGCAATGTGGTTTAGCTGCTTGTTTGAGATCCGGTCCAAAGCAACCTGTCAAGCACTGTGCCAGTGGCCTGGCTGTGTAATTAGCAATTGATGTGAGCGTAAGTTGCAAGCAGTGCCATTAGCATGGAATTGTTTGTGTTTTCAACAGATCTATTTTGATTCTTGGTTCCAAAGTGAAAATGCCTCTGTTTGTTCAACATTCCTCGTTGGCCTGTATTTTTCGTTGTGTTTTTTTTTGACACGGTGTCAACATTTCTCAAGTGGGAAAAAAGCCCTGTGCCACACAGCGCACGAGGGAGGGAGGCACTTACGGACCAGGGCTCCCTCACAGACCGTTTTGACGGGGAGAAAATGGATTTCACCCTCATGAAATCCTTGGCAGGAAACACTGACTTGATGCCAACAGGAAAAAAACCCTAATAAATAAGAGGAAGTGCTGTTTGCTTTCGGATGGTTTGAATTGCCCATGTTTTAGGGGCTGAAAGTTGAGGGTTTTGTTATTTTTCAACTCTTCTGCTACTGGGACTAAGCAACCCCCCCATTAATTACCTTCCTACCAGTACCCATGGGTACACCCCATGGGTAGCAATTGATATTGCTTTGGCACAAAACCCACATCCCCAGTGCCCAGAGCACTATGGGGACACGACCCTGTGATAGGGGCTGGCCATGATGTCTAGGGGATGCGGTGGCAAGGGGCAGGGGAGCTGCCAGCAACACTGATTTCTACCCTGCCCACAGGGGGCACATCAGGAACTGACTGACCCCAAACCTTCCTTTTTGAGGAGGAGGACTTACAATGAGATAAATCACACTTCCTGTGAAAAGCAGTACTTTACAAACAGATATAAGCTTAAACCCAGCTCTAGCTTTCTACCTGCCCCACTCCAAACTCTATACAGGCTCCAGCCCCAAACTCTCACCCTACCAGGTCTTCCCATTCAGTTCTGAACAAGTTCCTCCTCATCCTAGGAAGCAGCTCAAAGGCTGAGCGGAGAAATGGCTTTCTTGGCATGCACATCTCCTTTCTGATTATTATTCTGGTCATTCACCCTCTTTCCCTCTCAATCTTGAGGAAGAAGCAGTGATTTTGTGAGTCGGAATTTGGAGGTATTCCCAGCTCCTTTCCCTGCCCCCCCTCCCCAATTCCTGTTAATTAAAACTAATAAATCTGCTCAGCAGAGTTTGCAGAGCAGGAGGACAAGGTACAGTTCTCTTGACACAGCAAGGCCATCTCGCCTGCTCCCACACACCTCTTATTTATTTCATTTATTCACGGATTGACTCCGTTCTTGAGCCTGTTCCAGCAATACGCTGCTGATCGGAATTTCTCGCCTGTGCTACGTGCAGGCTCTTTGCCTTCCTTTCACAAGGAAGCAGTCCCCCAGGAGCTGCAAATAATCAACAATTATCGTGGCATGCATCCCTAGACGTAATTACAGACAATCCAGACTAACCTGGAAACAAAGGGAGTCCGTGTTATACAAGACCTACTCAGTCCGTTCCTCTGCACGGGCCCCGTACCGTCCGCAGGGTAAAGGGAGATGAAAGCACAGGGTCTGGGGTGCGGGGGGTTAGTGCAGTGCTCAGTCCTTTGTGCTGATTTGGGGGATGAAGTAGGAAAAGCCAGAAAGAGGGATCAGCCCCCACATATCATAGAATGGTTTGGGTTGGAAAGGACTTTAAGACCATCCAGTTCCAACCCCCCTGCCATGGGCAGGGACACCCCACACTAAACCATGTCACCCAAGACTGTGTAGGTATTTAAAGCCATCTGAGATGCTGCACAACCCCTGGCCACCCCAGAGAGCCAGGCTGCACCTGCCAGCCCCAGGAAGGTCCTGAAGGGCTCTGTGTAGCTATGAACTACCCCTGTGCCCTTCTCCAGCATGGTAAACCTGTCCTCCAGGAGGACAGAAGTGGCCTCTGCATTAGGTGCTTGGTGTGAGATGGACTGGAGATGCTGCCCATTGCCTCTTTGCAGCCAAGTCCTCCTTGTCCATAGGGAGCGGGTGGTGGTTCGTCCTCCCTGGCACCAAGCTGCTGCCAGAGGGGAGGACTGAGGAGAAGCGTGACCCAAGGGTGCCACTGAGCCTCTGGCTGACTTTCAAAGGCAGAAGTTGGTGCAAAATGGCTTTGGTCTCCTCCTCCTCGCCGGGAGGAAGGCAGTGCTGGTAGCTATAGCAACCAGGCCTCCTGTGCTCCAGCCGCCAAACTTCAGGCTTGGGCGAAGAAATGAAGAGGGACGGGAGAATGCAAATGACCTGCAGTTCCTCCAAACCCTTCCGATCAATATTATCTTCATTTGAAACCATGGGAGCTGGGGGAGACGTGCCTAAGGATAAAGGAGAGAATCCTGGGCAGCGTGGAAGGGCACAAGACAGAGAACCAAGACAATGATCCATCTCTTCCACTCTCCCCAGCCTCTGAGCAGGTTCAGAAGAGGCCGTACTCGTGTCATGCAGAGGGTAAGAGCTTTAATTAGTGATGTAAGTACCCTCCACAACAGACTTTGCTCTCTCTGTGCTCTTGGGAAATGGCTATGCTGCAGTTATAGAGGAGAAGCATGTCCTTACCCTGCTCTTCCCCGTCTCTGGCACATCAGCACGATGCAGCAGCAGGTGTGTGTCACCTCTGGAATGGTGCTGAGCCCTCTCAGTGCACAAAGCAGAGCTGGGGGGGGGGGGGGGGAAGAGCAGCAGCCAAAGAGTCGTGAACATCAGTGGCTGTGTCTGTCACACAGTGCTCCACATTCACCTGACCCAACAGCAACCACTGCACTCAAATCTGAGTCCAGATAAACGGTGTCCAGTTATGGGACAGCACATCCAGGTTGCCCATCTCACGGTCCCTGCACCTTCCCATCCCCTGCTGTGAACAGCGCTGGGGCTTGTTCCGCTTCATCTTCACCCCCACCCTCTGCACAGGACTTCCTGTGGGTGTTATTCCAACCTTTGGCTTTCTGACGGTTGCTCAAACAAGCCCACAGTCTATTTTAACCCCTTTCCCTGAACTGCTTGAATTCCCTGAACTGCTTTACAGATGGGGATATGTAGGCAGGGGGCAAAGGACTTGCTCAAAGTCATCTATCGACAACTGGTGGTAGATGCAGGAATTGACCCCGGGACCCCAAAGCTGAGTTTTAGATCCCAGCTAGGCTGCACAGCCTGGAGATTTCTCCTATGAAACATTCTCTGTCTCAGATGGTTTGTCAGCAAAAACTAAAGGGGAAGAAAAAGGAATCTGACTTCTGGAGGAAAAGTCACCATTTGCTTTGCACTGAACCCCACTGAAATCTCCAGCCCACTGAAACACTTAAATGTTGGTTTTTAGAAGGTTGATCGTTGCTTTTTGGAAACAATCACTTCTTAAAGAAAGCTGTTTATGCAGATATCCACCATCCTTCCCTCACTGGAAGCAGCAGCTGTTGTGGGAGACAGCTGAAATGGCAAACACGCTCCTGTTCAATCCATCACCCTGGCACAAGGCGAGAAGAGCTACTTAAGTTAAAGGACAATGTTTGCATAAGAGGAGCTGGGCCACAAATCAATTCACACTGGAAGTCAGGAGAAGGGTTTAAGCACAGTGGTGGGCTCCTGGTGATCTCATGGCATCAGGAGATAAGAAATATGACCCTTTCCTAAGACAGAGCTGAAACAGGGGAGTGGGTTCGCACAGCATCGCGCACCACGGCGCTGACTTCGACTTGAGCAAAGCAGAAAGGTCTGATTTCATCTTTGTTTCACACCAGAGGTCTCTGGGCAGCTACAGCTCTACCTAATGATCTGTGCTGTATGGAAAGAAACTTAAAGAACACTTGCTATCGAATCTCCATAGTCTTCCCCATCCTATTTGCATTTAAAACCAGCCTTCAGATGCGGTGCGTGGGACAAGACACACTTCTGCTCAATACCCATCCAATTTTCCCTGTTGTGGATTCATGCTGGCGGCCCCGATTGCTATTGATACAGATGGAGTTGCGTGAGATTCCAGAGTTTTCTGGCCCAGGCTCATCTAACAGGGAAATAACTGCAGTGGTTTTGAGTGCCGTGGTTGAGCCAACACATATAGGAGGGGGAGTGTGGTGTGCCTGGTTACTGAGGAACAAAATTAGGGGGGAATCTGGGGGTTGAAACCTTTCCCTTTCTTAAATGGGGACAAACCCCCCAATTTCCATCCCAACCATTAATAGTTATCCCAAAACAGAATTGATCTCAAGTAACAAGAAGCATTTTGCTCCAGCTATTTGTACGCATTATTTTTCGACCTCTGCAGCCTCACTATTAAAATGCTTCTATGTTTTTTGTAGAAGACACTATTTACATTTTAAAACAGCAGAAAAAGTCACTTTGTGTTTCCAAAAAATGGTAAAATAAACCCATTTGAAAATGTCAGAATGACAGAAGAGGGAAAACCATCAACAGAGGGTGCCAGAAAGGCTAAAGCTTCTTTCAGTTTAGTCTTTACTAAACAGATCAGCTGTGAGTTGGTGCCTGACACAATTAACACTGAGGAGTAAGATACCAGCCAGGAAGGGACAGAAGAGTTTTGAGTGTACTTAGCTATTTCTCAGTGATTTTGGAGCCAACCCAGCGATATCTGAGGAGATGACAAGGCACAAATGTAGAAAAGGGCAGATGCAACACCCGCCTTTTCAATGGGGAGGGAGGAGAATGAGTTACTTCCAATTTCCAGAAGCACGCTGAGAGCAAACAAAGCCCGTGCAAGCACCTGCGAGAGCACAGGCAAAGGAATAACAGCCAACATGAATCTGGGAAGACCAGATTGGGTCAAACCAATGTAATTCCCTCCAGTGACAGGGCGGGTGCTGGGGGAAGATGCAGGAGATGTCATCTGTCTTTCCTGCAGGAAGGCTTTTCAAGCTGTCCCCCATGACATTCTCATCAGCGCGCTGGGAAATGGCCCCGTACTGCAATTTGGCTCTACCTAGAGAGGGATTACCAATGGGCCCCTGTCAGAAAAGAGGGATGCGTCCAAGGGGGTCTCTCTTGACGTGGTAGGATTCGATATTTCAATTACCCTCCCGGATGATGGAAGAGGGGAGATGCTTATGACATCTGCAGAGGGCTCATCCCAGGAAAGGCTATGGACACTTTGGGGGACACAAAACCAAATTCAGACCAGACTTGAGACCCTGGGAGTGATGGGAAACTGGACAAGGGGCCTGAAATACCCTATAAAACTGACGACATTCCGAGAGGACCAGCACACAGCTCACACAAACACCAGGTGGGCTCCAACGGGCTGGGAAGCAGCTTCATGGAGAAAGATGCAGGGCTGTATTTGAGGAGAAGTGGAACAGACCGTGGCAATAAAGGCGAAGGGGTGACTGCAGCCTTGTCTAGAAATAGCTCAGAAAGAGCCTTCTCCAGACAGGGGAGTGAAACACAGAAACCCTCTGGGGCTTTCTGTCCTCGTTTCTGTTCAGTGGTTTGGGTCCAGCGGAGACAACTTTGGCTGCCACTGGGTTTGGGTTAAATACATGGCCATTTCCACCAGGAAGTTTCCAATTCCCTTTCTTCTTTCTGCAGAGCATGATTCCTGTTCCACGCCTGACACTGCCTCCCTGATCCTTCATGTGGAGCCAAGGGTTAATAGCATTTCAACACCATCCTCAGAAAAATCAGCAACCTGCATTCACATCTCACTGGAGGATGCAGGCTCCAGAGCAGGCTTCTCCTTCAGGGAGACACAGAGTGATGGAGCCACTCCAATGGGTTGTGACCACAAACCTGCCAGCAGAAGGAAGATTCAGGGTCTCTCAGATCTCCCTGATGGCTCTATCTTTTACCAGCTCTGCTGTAAACACACGCTGAGCACTAACTGCATGCACAGAAAAGGCTGTTGCTAACAGATTGGACGGCTTGTTGCTACTCTACTAAGAATGCCCTGCTAATTTTTTGTTTTCACCAAATTTTCCACTTGAAATATGAGAGTGGAAACGAAGTTGTGAGCTGCATCACTAAAGAGAAGCAGAGCTGCTGCTTTGCCTTTGGCTCTGGTGGGAGCTCGGAGCCTGCTGGCGTCGCCTGTGCACCCCATGCCATAGCTCGGCCTTGCACCCAGAGCCTCATCCCAGGCTGCGACAGCCATGGAAAAGGAAAAACGGGGCTGAAAATGGTCAGACCAACCTATTCGTCCCTGTGGAAAGGCCTGCTCCTGGTGGCCTTGCAAATAATACATAAACCCAACAAATAACAAGACCAACTAAACCAATGCAGCCTTGGAAATAAGGAATGATGCTGCCAGTCTTGGGAGACAGAAGCTTCTTTGGAGAGAGGAAGAAAGATGATAAGGGAGCAAGCACTGCCATTTCTAGTGGTGTGGTGGCTGAGCTTCAAGGTCAAGCTGACAAAGGCCATTTGTTTCACTCAGAAGCCAAACTTTTTGTCTCCCAACCGCACCTTCCTCCAGGCCATATTTCACACAAAGCCACGTCCTCGTGCCATCAGCTGCAGTGCAACATGGGGAGGACCCAGACAGCAGCACAGCATCAATCTGGGCTGCCATTCAGCAGCACCCTGCAAGGAGATTTCAACAGGCTATTGTGGAGAAATCCTTTAAATCCATCCGTGTAGCGCAGGAACAAGAGAAAGGCAAATGGGTAACTGGGAAGCGTTTTGACACTGGGAAGGAATATAAATCAGAAGGGCTGCTGGAGCTTTACTGTACAACTCTAGGTGTGGTGTTGTCAAAATCCCTCAATCCTGCCATTTTCTGTTGACTAAATTCTCTAGCAAACAGCAATAGGGGCAGCTCCTGGCTCCAGCATCCTCATTCCTACCTGCTCATTTGGCCTCTGCAAGAACCTCCCCTTGGCAGGGGACCCAGGCAGCCCCATAGCCCCCTTCTGCTGCAGACACCCCAGTCACCCCACGAGCTGCAGTTTGGGGTGCACTGGGGACCTTGGTGTTGGCTGAGGCCTCCAAAAGAAACCCAGCAAGGTCTTGCACAGCAAAATGCACTGATCACAGAGGAAAGCGAATGCAGAGGGGGCCTGAAATCCGGAGCTGTCAGAGATCTGGGAAATGGGAGACTACGAAGATTCCCCTTTTGGGGAACCACCAGAAAACTACCCAAGGCCCAAACGTGGGGAGGCACAGAGGGGCTGGATGAGTGTGCACGGGGATGTGGGTGAGCATGCACGTGGATGCGGGTGAGCATGCACGAGCAGCTGCTGCTGGAGAGGGAGAGGCACAACATAGAAGTGTTTAAACATGCAAACACGCAAACCCTCTTAACAATCAGCGCCGATGGAGATATTGATGGTTGCATTAAAAGTAAATATATTTTTTAATTAAATAATTCTCCCCTTCTCCATTCAAGGGGTGTGAAAGCACTCGTCAAATTAAAATGCTGCTTCCATTTCTCTTTCTCTCTCCCCTCTGACACACACCAAGACTGTCATTTCCCCCTCTGCCTTCCCACCATCACCCCACGGCACCAGCGGCTTCAGGGCTCTTTAACCTCCTCTTGGCCTCCCAGGAAACAACCACAGGTAGAGCACAGAAGCCGATTACCTCCTCCTTCCCCTCTCCTCCTTCCCCTCAGTCCCAGCTCAGGCACATCTCTGAAGGGCTCATTAATCAAAAGGCAATTAATTCCTCATCATGGGGGCAAATACCAGATATAGACGCTCCATAGCCGCCTTCCTCCATGCTTGAGTGTTTCTCTGATTCCTGCAAACTGAAATAAAAAGAAGCCAATGCAAAAGAAACACCAAATGATTAAATGCTTCATTAACATCCTGCAGAGGGGGGGGTGCCCACAGCTTATTTATCTGTCTCTGCTGCCAAAGAGACCAATAGTTCAGATGAGTTGAAACGGTGCCCCAAAGCGGGATGTGAGGTGGTGAGGTCCCCTTGCCCTGGAAGGTCTTGTGAGATGGAACATCTAGAAAATGGGACTGATTCCCCCCAGAATGGGGGAAAAACATCCCTTTTTCTTCTTCTTCCCTTCCCTGGCCCTCAGGTTTGAGATGGGGCACTGCTCAGTCTTTCTCCATCTCATCCTAGTATCAGATCCCCGCTCTGCTCCCAGCATGAGGACCATTACACATCCCACCGATAACCCACGACCCTTAAAATATAACTAATGAACAGGTTCATGACGGGGAGAAGCAGCTATTGCTCCTGTTCATTTTGCTGCTGAGGAGTCAAGAAGTGACTAAGAGTTTTGATACATAAATCTATAGGTTTGCCCAACCTTTGTGCCCGAATCAATGAGCTGATGATCGCTGCCTATGGAAGCTGTTATATGAGTTACTAAATCACAGAATTTACAGAAAACAAGGCACACGATTTACACGCTCAGCTGCTATCGTAAATCATAGTTTGTAGCAGAAAATAATTTTATATTATTAAAGCAATTACCACGTAATCATTTAAGTTTGCAAAAATTCATGAATTTTTGTTCACTCTTCAATGGGGTCACCGCATTTTAGCCTGCTCCATTGACCTTGCCACTCACTGCAGTGCAAGAAAGAAAAGGCAAGAAGTAACAACAGGAAATTTTTATACTACTAAACTATAAGGCTTGGCAGAAATTACTTCTGAATATAATTAACGCAAAGGCATTGTGTCTGCAGGAGGGACGCACAAACACTGTCCTCCACTGCATCTATCTGCTCTTTCTCTCTAGCTCGGGCTGGATTCCCAAGGGCACAGCTTTGAGCAGGGTTTTCTCCCTTCCCTTTTCTTTCGTCACCTGAATAAATTGCCAGATCGTGTGCTCAGAACCCAGCAGTTCACTGGAGCCTGATGGGCAGATGAGCAGAAAAATACAGCTGCACGATACGGGGCAGAGCAAAGTGTGATGCTCCCCATCGGGAAGCAGCCCCAGCACCCTCCCCTCCTTCCACCCCAAGTGACGGGCAGCTCTTCCTGTGCTTTGCAACCTCCAGGTTCAGGGTCTGACAGCCAGAACTAAGCTTCCTCCAAGAAAACCAACGCTGCAAAGCAAGCTGAGCTCTGCCAGTCTGGGTCAGGCTCTTCTCTGCTGGCAAGCAAAGAGAACTTGGCCTGGCTTATTTTTTGTTATCTTCCAAGATGCGTGAACCTGCACTGCTCATTATTGTCATTATTTTGCTTTAATAGTCAAAGAGGTTACCCAAGATCTTCTGATTTTATATCCATGAATTTAGCTCGGTAGTTTGGGCACTGGCTGTCCCACACAGCAGCACCGGTCTGCTGCTCAAGCTCCTATTCGTTGCCTCAGAGCTGCTTTTCGTGCCAGGTGGATGCTGCTGAAGACGGTGACATCCTTATCACCCCCCCTTCAAAGTCTTTGTGCCATAATTCTGGCTCGGATTCTGCCCTTTTGTCATTATTTTAAGTTATCCTGATTTCCCTGGGAGTTTCGGCTCTCCCCACTTAGAGCACAGCCATGGCAAAACACAGTCTTTTCCAGGGCTCCATGAGTGCTATCCCTTTCTAAAGACAGGATCTCTACCTTCATTCGCTCTTTTTTCCCATAGATATAAACTGCATCTCTTGCTTCCTCACCATGTTACTCCAGGTTTGCTTCACTGTGATATGAAACTGGAGCATGAGGAGGGTTGTCTGGTCCCAGTGTTTCCATTTCCCCCCTTGCTGGTCAAGGAAACTCAAGTCAGATCCCCCCTGCACACGCTGGCAGAGCACCCCAGGGTCAATAAAAAGGACCAGTTCAGCCCAGGGAGGGAGTGACTCACATCACCCCGAAAAGTCACTGTTTGGATTCAGGAGGCAGAAGCAGCAGCTTTGGCAAGTCGGTCTCAATGTAAATAGAAGAAAAGAGCAATACCGTTTTCCTTTGGAGCATGTAAGAGGTTGTCATGGGGAAGGTGTGGGGGCTTTTTTGCAAAGGGAACAGTGCTGATGACCTTTGGAGAGTGTCTGCTTGGAGGCAGCTGCTGCGTTCAGCACATCCCTGGGCTTCCCAAATCCACAGCTTTGAGAGAAACGCTGCTCAGCCCTGTCCTCCCTCTTGCTTCAAAACCTGACTCAGATCTGCATCTCCATGCCAGAAGAAACCTCCAATATGCCATGCTGTACTATAACATACTGTGCCATTGCAGGGGGTAATGGGTTTAAACTAAATGGGGTAGATTCAGACTTGATCTAAGGCACAAGTTCTTCCCTGTGAGGGTGCTGAGGCGCTGGCACATGGTGCCCCGAGAAGCTGTGGCTGCCCCATCCCTGGCAGTGTTCAAGGCCAGGTTGGACACAGGGGCTTGGAGCAAGCTGCTCTAGTGGAAGGGGTCCCTGCCCGTGGCAAGGGCTGGAGCTGGATGAGCTTTAAGGCGCCTTCCAACCCAAACCAGCCTGGGATTCTAGGATTCTATCACCCTCAAGAGCTGGGGCTTGAGTGTCTGAGCCCCTGGAAAAACACCCATTTGAACAAGAAGTATAACAAGCAACTGGAATTTGCCCCCGATCAAGTTTGTAACAGCCTATAAAATGGTTCCTAAACTGCAACTGAGCTGGAGCACTACACTCGCGAGCCTGTGCTCCTGTAACTGCAGCAGTGATCCGTGCTTTGCTTGATGGATAAAGCAGAGGATCAACAGCTCATGAGTCTTCCCCAGTTTTGGCAATGATCCACCCGATGATTTCAGGGCTTTATCTACTTATTCCTTCAGTTTCTGGAAAACTGCAGGAGATAAAGGCTTACACCCGGCCTCCACCTGCGGCTTGAGATACAGAGGTGGGATGCGCGGTTTAGACACAGCAGCCAGAGGCTGGTGTGCTGGGGCACGTGGGACAAGTCACACGAATTAGCAGCAGTGGCAACTGAACACAGAGAAGCCCCAACGCCCAGAAATCCAGGAACTGAAGCCATCTGGGGCAGGAGGATGAAGCTCTAAGGCACGGGGAAACTGCTCCATTCCCAAGCAGATCTGCATGTCCATCTGCAGAAGAGCAGGGATTCTCTGCACGTTTCCTCAGAAGCAGAGCCACCTCTAGGACATGCTCCTGGGGCATCTCAGGAGGGAATGCGGGCTCCTGCATCCAACAGGCATGGATGCTGCTCAGCATGGGGTTGAGTGGGGTTCTGAGGCTGAGGCAGGAGGTCTGACTGCAATCACATCTCCCACCCATTTTGCAGGCTTGGTTTAGTGCATCTGTGGTATGCTCTGGAAGCAGCTCAAAGAGATTTTGATAGCATTGCTGTGAGAAAATGAGCCTGTTAATGCTGCTATTTGCTGCAAAAAGCATTCACGCCCAGAACACTTTCTCATCGCAATGATCATTTTTAGCTGTGAGAATGAATTAGCCTTCCACTGAAAAGCTCTTTGCATGGGAAAGAGGTCAGCTGGGAGCAGCAAACCGATTATTTGGGGGTAAGGCCCTGCCCCAGCTTCCAGGGCATGGGTTTAATTCTCATGTTTAACTCTCCATTTCCAGCCACCCTCTGTACCCTTGAAATCTCTTTGTCCCCAGCTCTAATGAGAAGGGGCATGCTTAAACATACCTGCAGATAACCCACTGCTCCCTCCTGCCAATAAAAGCCCTGGGTTATTCTGGCAGGACCAGTTCATTTAATCACCTTCAGATTACCAGGTTTGCTTACGGCAGTTTAACAACAAATAGTGTGAGATCAATGTAACTAACAGCAGGCATTCACTCAGCAGCAGCCTGATCCCAAACCACCCCTGCACCCAGTCCTGCCCTGCAGCTCGATCCAAGGGACTCTGAATGAGGGCCACGGTCTGCCTGGCTCCTCCGGTAGGAGTTAATTGCAGGCAAGGTTTGAATAGGAAGGAGGCCAAGAAGATAATTATCCCTCTGGCCCTGGTTCTGAGCATATCAACCAGCCCTTGCCTCGGCAGGCCACTGGGAACAGGGCTGCTTTGGCCTCCAGGGAATAACACACAGGATCTGCCTGAAAGGGATTTATCGCATCCTTTCCCCACCAATGGTCACACAGATGCTGGTGCTTGCTCCGCGCATCCAACCCTTCCATCCCGGGGCTAGAATCCTGTGCGTAGAATCAGAGACGGTTTGGGTTGGAAAGGACCCATCCAGTTCCAAACTCTTGCCATGGGCAGGGACGCCCTAGACCGTAGACCTAGACCTAGACCCTAGACCATGTCACACGAGGCTCTGTCCAACCCGGCCTTGAACACTGCCAGGGATGGAGCATTTGCATGGGGCTTTTCATCAGGGGGTGGGTTCACCCAAGACAGGGAGACCTTTGTAAGGCAGGAGCTGACAGCTGCTCCTGATGGGACAAGAGTCTGGGACAGCTACTGTCTCCTCCACTGCCCAAATCCTGGCCAGGCACTGGGAGCAGCATCTAAGGCTGGCTCCTCCAGGCTGGGCAAGATGACATGCAGGTCTTCATTGCCTCTTCTACTGGCTGTGGTAGCCCCCGTTGAGTGGCGAGCAAACTTTCCTCAAGCACACCATTTATTTCCTTCTCCAGCTTCCTGTGTTACTAATTCCCTGAAAGAGATTGATAAACCTCTGGTTACAGGTCACTTGCTGCGGTAATAAGTAGTGCAGAAATCAGTAGCCGTAAATAGTGGCTGGGAATCAAATGCTCTGAACTACAGTACTTGAAGTGAGGAGAAGGTTTAATTATGCCATTGTCTGGCTTGCTTTGCCTTGGAGGAGCAGGACAAAGATGAGGGAGGCAAGAGGCAACATGCTCCCGGAGTTGAGCTGATCCTTTAGTTTGGGGCCAAGGCTGGAGAAGCCCATAGGTATGAAGGGATGCTGAGGACTTTGAGAGCCTTCCAAAGGCAGCACAGCTTCACATCACAGTTAGCTGCAGGCTTGATTTTAACAGTGCCTGTGCAATCCAGGGTGAAAGCTGTGTGTGATTAAAGAAGTCTGGTGGCAGCCAAATAGGAACGGGTGGAAGGCATAGAAAGAAGTAAATTGACTTTTTATTAGAGCAGACAAGGGTTTAGACGTGAGACTGATTCAGACAAGTACTGAGCTCTGGGAAGGTCCACCTGAGGGTCATCCACAGCTTTTGGATGCAGAAAGAGGGAGGCTGTTTGCTCTTGCAGGGGTTTGGGATGATGGAGTTGAAGGCATGTTTAGCAGCTCTTGTATGCTTCTGAAGTTAGCAAAGTGCAAGGCTTTCCTATATCCAGATAACCGATGGCCTGTTTGGAAGAGGCACAGTGGTCAAACACTTGTACCCTAATGCTAGGGCAAGCCTGTGGGATGTTCCACAGGGCTCAGACTTTTCTGGGTATAAAAATCTGTGTCTTCAACCATCTGCAAAGCCCTTTCTCTTCCCGGTGGAATGAGGTCTAGAGATGGTGGCTGACTCCAGCTCACATGGGGTGGGAAATAAAGGAAACCCTCCCCAGCCCTATAACCCCACTGCCCCTCTCAGCTGCTGTCCTGTGCTTCCAGAGGAGCCGAGTGCTGCAGGACCATGGCATGCCAGGTCTCCCTCACCCTCTCTGCTCTGGGAAGGCTGATGGACCCTCCAAGCAGAGCGCAGATGCCAGGCTGGAATGGGAAACCATCCAGCCGGTTCCCACCACTGTTTCCCAACCAGCGTGACTCCAGCTGGAACGAGGAGGAGTTTCACCCCAGGATAAAATACTGAAGAAAAAGCCAAAGAAGATTGGCAGCTTTCATGTTTCCTAGCTCAGCTTTCCCTGGAAAAGGGAAACATCTGCTCCCACACCTGGATCCAGGCTTCGGCTTGGGCAGCTCTGTCCAAGTGCCAAAGGGAAGAGGCTTCCCCTGCTCGCTGCATGGGGCTGATGCTGCAGTAAAGCGATGCCCAGGCACCAGCCTTGCAGCAGGAGGTTTCCTCCACGTTGTGCTGGCTCCACTGCTCACACCCACGACTTAGACCACATCCACCACAGCAAAAAGCACAGGAACACTGCAAGCAATGTGGGGAAATGCTCCCAAACCACCCCTGCTCCTGAGCCTCTGCCCTGGGTAAGCAGCTCCTTCCCTTGGGGCTGGGTCCTCTGCTCCATCTTCCTTTGCTGCTGCCCCTCAGGTCCCCAAACCCCTTTGTCCCCCCCAGAATCCCCCTGGCACTGCACCCATCTGCCTGTCCCCTTCGCAGCACCCGCTCTGCTTGTGGCTGCTCCTGCAGAGCCTGGCTGCACTTCTCCAGCTACCAGGGCATAAATATGGGACAAGATAAATATTGTCACGGCACATTACCCTGGTCCTTCCTCACCAACACACACTGCAGACAGACTTATGCTTCTATTTATATGTGTATATCAATCTAATTACGCTATATAAACTGTATATTCAACTGTCTATTGTGTATATTTAATATAAATGCCAGCTAATTGCCCTCAGTAAATATATATGGGGATTAACGGTATTGAAATTAAATTTATTGGTAATCCCCTTGAAAAGAAACACACCAAATAAAATAAACACATAAAATAAAAGCAGGGGACATCACAGTTTTATGCCTGGTTCTTTCCACTGTCTATAGGTTGGGGCTTTGCCAAGAAAGAGCATCAAGGTCTCAAATGCCTTTTCCAACCCCCCCCCCCCCCCCAGCAGCACCGGCTCACATTGATGGTGTTTGCAGCCACAGGAGCCCACGTTGCTCCCAGCACGCTGGTCTGAGCCCTGCGTGTGGCTCTGGCCCGCCGTGGCTCGCTATCGTTGCTGACAGCTGGCCCGGCAGATTGGCGATGGGCTCCGGTGCTTCCCAGCCGGAGGTCACCGCCTCCAATACGGCCCTGGTCGGCAGTGATGGGGAGTCATTGCAGCCCAGCAGATGTTTGATGGCATGTGTGAAATGGGCTGGGGGTGCTGGGCGGCCACGGCTCGGAGCGGGCAGACCCCGTTAACCCCATCAGCCAAGCGCGCAGGGACGGCTGCCTCGCGCTGCATCGCACCCGGGTCCCTCCTAGCATCAATCAAATCCTCCCCATAGGAGGGACGGTTCAGCTCTCACATCCCTTTTCCCACCCTGGAAAGACGTGCCAGTTGGCAGCTCTGTTATTTGGTGGCTCGGGGCGCACAGGGATCTGCACAGGTCTGCTGGCTCAGAGCAATGCTGGCGCAGGATGCTGGGGGGACCAGGATGGGTTTAGCCTCCGTGATCAGAGGTTTTAAAGAAGAGGGTAGGCAAGCTTCTGCTGAAAGTGGTTTACGCCAAAAGAGCCTCATACAGCAGGTTATGCAGCAGGTGTAGTGTGCAAAAGGAGTGACACAGAGCCCAGATCAGCCACTGACAATGAGGCTGTATGAGATGTTCCCCCATCTGATGCCTCAGATCTTCCCCTGCTCTTCTTGGCTCCAGCAGAAAACCCCTGACAATGCTGAAATCTGCTGTGTCGCACTTTTGCACCATTCTGTGTCTGTGCAGCCCTCCCGGCTGCTGTGCTGCTAATTACTTGGTTGTGATCATTTCTGCCCTGCTCCTTCATGCTGGCACTGAATGTGCAGCCACTCCGGGATGGGGGACCCCGTGGAGATCTCAGCCTGGTTCCAGAAGGGAGTGTGAGCCTTTGACCCCTGCCATCAATCCTCACTTTCTGTGGTTTGCTGTATTTTACCAGCAAGACAACAATTCCTCTGCACCTTCCTCACATCATTAACTTATTTAATCCCACGCCTCAGCAGTTTGCAGGCCTATGGTTTGCTGGGGGGGCACTGGGGAGGGAAGTGATGCTCCAAGGCCTGCCCAGTGTGCCCCAGACTGCATGAGGGGAAGTCATACAGAATCACATAGAATCAGAGAACAGGTAGGGTTGGAAAGGACCTTAAGATCATCCAGTTCCAACCCCCTGCCATGGGCAGGGGCACCTCACACTAAACCAAGGCTCTGTCCAACCTGGCCTTGAACACTGTAAGTGATGGAGCACTTATTGCTTCTCTGCGCACCCTGTGCCAGCACCTCAGCACCCTCACAGGGAAGAACTTCTGCCTTATCTCCAACCTGAACTTCCCGTTTCAGTTTGAAACCATTCCCCTTGAGAAGCACCCTGTGCTCTCTGTCCCTCCTGTCACCCTTTATGCCCTCTCCTCTGCCCTAGACATGAATCAGTGGAAGCTGGGCAGTCATGTTTCCTTTCCTTCCTTCCCTCTTCATCACTTCTCCCTGCCAGGTGCCTCCTTTCTGCCTGCATAGCCCTCAGGGAAAGGCTGTCTTGACCGTTTTGAGCCACTATGTTAAATTGATGCTCTTGTTAATCTCCTGGATCCTGGCTAAATGACAGGAGCAGAAAACAGAGGGAGAAGGTGCTTCCCCAAACACACACACATGTGGGTGCACACATGGTCCTTCATGCAGCAGGACAGATGGATCCCGGGTCTTTCCTCTTGAATTGGAGATCTGTCTTTGGGAGTGAAGAAAAAAAGATATGGCATAAATGGGGACAGAGGTGCTGCATGGTCCAGGTATTTGGAGAGGCCCATGGTCGAGTTGGATGCTCATCTCGGTTGCACACCCAGTTTGCCCTGTGATGGACCTGTGCTCATACTCCTTGGACAACTACAGCAGCTGATTTGGAGCTGTCTTTTCCCATTTGACACCCTCTTTCCAAAGGTCAGGTATCCTGGGCTGTCTGTGAAGCATCTGGTTTCCAGGTGTGGAAATGGGCTGGTGCTGCTGTCATCCTTAATGTCCTCCTTATCCTCAATGTCCTCCTTATCCTCAATGTCCTCCTTATCCTTAATGTCCTCCTTATCCTCACTGTCCTCACATTACAGCCTCTGTAGACCACCCACCACAGAAACACTCATACCCAGAAACAAGCCCATGTCCTACCATATGGCCCCATGTGGTGGTAAACTGCCTGCTTCCAGCCTCCAAAGTGAGCTGCGGTGAAATGCATCCATCATTCATGGAAGCTTCCTCTCCCTTTAGACCAGAGCAACTTATTTGGCAATGAAGAAGAACCACCACCCCTTGGATCTCTTCATCTGACAGGGCTGGGAGCTACCAGATGAGTATCTTAAATAACTAATGGTGACTCAGAGGAGCGTTAAACAAAGATAACATTGTCACTTCTCTGTTCCGCTTTGGTTTCTCACTCTTCAGCTTTCCTGCCAGTTTATTATCTCTTCAGTTTTACTTCTGATGATCTTGTAAGTCTTAACAGGATGTGTATTATCTTTGGCAGGCTCTTGCAAATGTATGACCTTTGTATCAATGCACGGAGGGAATAAACAAGAGGGATGCAGGCAGAGGAATAAAAGCACCTTCTGAAATGCTGTGATTGAAAGAGGAGGGCTCTGTTTATCAGCTCGGGGGGGGTGGGGTGGGGGGGGTGGTGGTGTGGGTGGAGGGGGTGGGGGGTTTGGAGGGGGTGTGGGGGGATGGGTTATGTGTGTGGGCTCCCCACCCTGTGTGAGAGGATCACAGAATCAAGCCCTTTAAGCTCATCCAGTCCAACCATTCCCCAGCACTGCCAAGGCCACCGCTAAGCCATGGCACTGAGGGCCACATCTACACAGTGTGAGAACACTTGCAGGGGCTGGTGACTCCAGCACTGCCCTGGGCAGCCTGTTCCAATGCCTGAGCCTCCTTTGGGGAAGGAATTGCTCCTTGTCTCCAATTTAAGCTTGGCCTGGTTCCTCTTTCCACTTGCCTGTTTGGAGAGATTCTGAATCTCCAGCAGTCCAGCATCTCTGCTGCCCAATTCATCAATCTGTTGGGCATTGCTAGACACTTCCTCAAGCTCTGTCCCGCAGTAGTTGTGTTTCACAGGGGTTAGGGTGGTGTGCGTGCTGAGCCACATGAGATCTGCAGCTGAAGGCAGCTTTAAGCAGCTCTGGATGAACTCGTAATACCAGCAAACACCACTGGCACCACCAGAAGCACTCACATCAGAGGACTGCTGGCTCATTTATGACGAGGACACGCTGAATGCAAGCTTACAGTTTCACACTGTTGCTTGGGTCTGCAATCACCACCCTCCACACGTTGCACAAAGCCAAAACTCATTTGGATCATCCCAGCCTTTGATAAACTACATGCAGCAGTGAGCATTGCCCACTTCAGGAATGAGCCATCCCCCTCACATCCAGGCTCATGGTTCCCAAGGACCAGAACTCTTCAGTTCTGCCTTGTTAGATATTGGCAATACTTGGTATTGTAGAAACTTCTTCAAAGGTGAGGAACACCTGGATTAAAAGGTCTGCCTTTTTGTTTACATCATGAGAAAGCCTTGGGGAAGTAGGAAATCTCATTAGGAATTAACTTGGGATCAAATATGACCTCCTGGGTGATTCTGAAAGGCTGGCTTGATGAACAGAGCCACCTCAGACCTCTCCGAAGAAAAGAACCACATCAAATTTTGCTGTTACGAAGTACTTAATAGATCTAATTTACAAAGCAGTGCTGCTCCCAATTCCCAGAGTGCTACAAATCCTGCAGCCTATTTCTTTCCAAGAATGACTTCGATTCATTCATGGGTTTTAATGCAGCAAGCTGTTTAAAAGCTGCAAGAGATGTTTTAGGACAGGAAGCCTGAGCCCTACGGAAGTGTACCAGGCTCTGCTCTATCCTCAGCAAGCCTGGAGAGTTATGTAGCTCTGACATGACAGGGGGTACCAGGGTTTTTTCACTCAGCCTGGAAGCAGCATCACCACAACCTGTGAAGTCAGGTTGCTACCTGATCAGAACCACTCTCACTGTAGCTTACAGTGATACTTGGCTCACTCGGGAGCTAACAGCAGGACAAGCAACTTAAAATCCCAGAGAGCTCCCCAGAATTCCCCTTTGCAAGCATGCCACTGCCATGCGTGTGCAGCTGGATCATGTCACCAGGATACAGGTGTCCCTTTGGATGCGTGTCTGGTTAAAGGGAACTGGAATGTGTGCTGACAGTGGCTATCACACTCTGGTGTGAGCAGGGCTACATCCATCCTGTGACCACAACACATCTGATGAGGCAAGTGCTCCCCTAGAGACCTTTAACTCCTATGCCTCAGTGAGAGGGCAGAGACACCTCTAGTCTGCGGTGGGAAGTCACGCGATACAGACGGTCCTCAGATCCTTCCCGTTCTGCTCGTGTAGAGCATCCCAACAGAGACAAAGGCACGTTGCGTTTGCACTGGTGCTGCACTTGAGGGGTGGGGCCTTTGCGACCTGGAGTCCAGGATTCCGTTGCCTGGGTGACAACGGAATGTCGCAACCTGTGCCAGAACCCTGCAGAGCCGGGCTGGACAGCATCTCTGCAGCATCACTGGCAGCAGTGCTTTGAGGAGGCAGCAGTGCTTTGAGGAGGCAGGAGTGCTTTGAGGAGGCAGGAGTGCATTGTCAGGCAGGCCGAACAGAAAAGTAGCCAGGATTTCGGTGAGTATCCCAGAAGATTGGGGTTCTTAATGAACATTTGAGCAGCTCTTGCACTCCTGCTGGGTCCAGGGAGGCCAACGCTGAGTGCAGAGAAGTCTCCATAGGACCAGATAGCCTCAGGAGTGAGAGCAGTGAGATAGATTGCTGACTAATGCAAGTCAGCTATCATCACCCATCTCGGCTTTCCTGCACACAGTTCCTTGTTGAGAGTTCTTCAGGTTGCTACACGACCAGAACCACTGTCACTGTTAGCTTAGCTTACAGCATTTGGGGTTCAGGAGATCTTGGCTTTGTGTCCATGCTGGTAAGCGCTGGACACAGCTCACAGGGATGTGTGTGTGGTGCTGTTCCTGCACCCTCTGCTGCCAAGCCTACTTGGCCATGCTTCTCTCCTGGTTAAAAAGAGCTGTTCAACAGCTCAGCCAGAAGCTTTCCTACAGCCTTCTACCACAGCACAAGCCTCACACCGTTCCTTCTACCTGGAAATGTGTTTAAAAGCCAGATTGTTTTCTCAGTGTATCAACAGGAAATACCTTGCCTCTTGCCCTGCGGAATCTCTCATCTGTGAGGGATGCAGGCACCCACAAAGCGTTTACACAAGTGCCTTGATCAGTCAAAGACACGCAGTTTCAGAAGCTTTCTCAAACCAGGGTCTCTGAATGCACCACCTGATAGAGACAGGTAAAAGAAGGTAATAAATATGTTTAACAAAAAGTAATAAAACCCACACACAGCCCAAACCCAAGGACTTTCCCTTTCACACCAAATACTTAGGAGGAATTTCAAGAACCATTTCTGTGCAGGCTGGAACACAAATAAGAAGATAAAAGAGAAACCCCCTGCTTTTCCCAGTTGGATTTCATTTTGCCCAAAGAACAACCTCTTATGATTAATCCTCCCTATTCCCTCTGTTACAGTAAGATGGGGAACGGGAAAATGTAGAACAAAGAAGAAGAAAATCACTGCTTGCTTCACTTTGATGGCTGTACTGGGCTTGCTTTTCTTTCGGAGGTGGAAGCAAACACCATATGCAGTGCAATAAAGGGATAAGGATGGTGAGAAAGCAGTAAGGAAGTCAGGAGACTTTTCCCTGTGACTTGCTGCTTCTCTGCTTGCAAGGTTGAAGCTATGGAGGCACATCCCGAGGCAATTTCAGTTGTATTCCTTACCCCAAAAGGCAGTGCAGGAGCATAGGAAGTGTCTCTGTCCTTGAAGCTACTTGCTAGGGTTGGCCACCTGAACTGGACACACTGCTGATCAGCTCCAGGGTGGTGGAAAAACCTCTGGGAGCAAGTTCTGATGCCCTGTAGGAGGCAAGGCCAAAGGCATGCCAAACTAGGCTGGCTGGAATGGTCCCTACCTCTGTGACTAAGGGGATTCATAAATATTCAATGTTTCTTGGCAGCTGGGAGTGCTTCAGTTGTTCCAAGTATCTCAAGGGGGATGGGAAAGGCAGAATGAGCCTTAGTATTTCTGACACCCCGCAGAGAAAATGAACCAGGGAAGGAGAGCGCTCATCTTCCTGCAGAGAAGTGTTTCACGTAGGGTGATTTCAATAATTCAGCCTTCAACTGGTCTGTTTAAGGCCTGTTTGATGCCTGCAAAAGGAGCTTTAAGATCTGGCCTGCTGTGAATCCAAGGAGTTGGGTGCTGTCTGCCTTCCCCATCAGTGGTTTAAACACGTTACCATGCTACGGCCCAAGTCGAAGTAAGAGCACAGATTTCCTCCTTCACTGCATGAAATTCTGGCACTCTCACGCCATGGGAAAAGAATCAACCACCCCATTCTGGTTTGTGTTTGGAAGGGAAGAAAAGAGCAGTCATGAAAACGCATGGAAAGCAGGTAACAATCGTGAACACGTTGGTAGAGCGAGGGCAAGCGGGGCCTTGGGTCAGCCTCCACCATCTGTAATCAAACCATGGCGTAGGCGAGAATGCTGGTACCTCCGACCACCTCTGGGTGAAGTTTACCTTCTGCTATGAAGGTAAACTGGGGTCTGCGATTGGGCCCTACCAGTGCAATGTTCTTATTGAGTGCTTTCTGTCTTGGGCGTTGGTCCTGAACCTGATCTAAGGGAACATCCCAGCTGCAGTTGTCATCTGCTGGGAGATGGTCCAGTCCCTTTGGCAGTGTCATCCTTTTGTAGGGTATAGCTGGGCATTTGGACTGCAGAGGATTTCTGGACAAGCCCCAGGATATTAGACTTCCTGCTTCCACACACTGGAGTTGGGATGCTCACATCTCCTTTATCCAACGTTGGCCATTAGAGATAGGAAACTGTTTCAAACACATTTTGAGTTTGGCCAGGTTGAGAGATACCCACATCCAGGGAAGCGCACCGTTTTCTGCTCTCTCAGGCACTGGCATATTGCCACACTCACAAACTGTCCCACAGCTAGAGTTTCCCATCAGCTTTGCTCACGACAGAGCCTTCACTTCCACGTGAGATCCTGATCTTGTAAGCCCATCCACTAATTTATCCATGAAATGTGTGGGCATGAGTTATGCATGAGATGAATTATCCATGAACTGGGTTGGTCGCCATCCCTCCTTGTCAACTCTGTAGGTCTCTGCCAGGCACCAAAGCACAGAGTAGGCCACATCTCTTGGGTCTTTTCCCCTCCCAGAGAATCTGTATTTTACACAGCCATGTACAAAACCTGGGAGAGAGCTTAAATGTTCACTGGGTCACTCTGGGAGAAGACAGAAGGCTGCTTGAGTGCGCGCAGGGTCAGCCTTTCCCCAGAGATGCAGTTTCAGAACCTAAATCCATTCAGTGGTTATTCATTCCTGCAAAGAGGAATAGCTCCAAGAATGACAGAGACAACTTGCTTGTCTCTGACAACACACTCCCACACTGCCAGGCTGGTGGTAACTGTAGTCATCTATGAACTGGAGCTTGAGATTCCAGCCTCTTCTCCATGACAAACACAACAAAGTCTTAACTTTGGTGGATACCTACTTCTGATTTTGGCACGACAGTTGATGATGGAGTTGTGTTACTGTTCTTGAGGTGAGCGTTGTCCAAGTTGGTCTGTTTAGAGGAGGGAGGGAAGAGAGGATTCAGGAAATGGAGATCTGTCAGGGTTAGTTTTGAGCGTTCCTCCCCAGCTCCTCACCTTGCCATCTGTGTGATTTATCCCTAGGTGAGGCCAGTAACAATGTGGGAACCAGCTCCCCAGTGTGCAGCTGAGAGATTCTCCCTATTGACTGAGTGCAAGCTCCTCCACACCTCCAGAAACATCGAATACGTCTTCCTTGATGGCTGCAAGAACATCACTGCATCTCACATCCTGGCAGCTGCAGGCATCCACAACATCTACAAAGGACCTGCCTACTGCCCTCTTCAACTCAAATACCCCCCTCCCCCCTTTTTCACCTTCCCCATGCAGTTGGAGGAGGAAGCCCAGGGCTTGGAACACTTCCCTGCTTCCAAGAAAAGGCTGCCGGTGTTCCGCCAGCTCTGCGGGGAGGCTGTGCCAGGCATCCATCGTCAAGACTCAGGCCAAGGGCTGAAGAAGCTGCCTGATGCCGAAGCACCAAGGGAGGACGTGGAAGGTGGCAGTATGAGGCAGGCAGCAGGGTGCTCCCCTCCCCAAAAGGCACGAATTGACTCTGAGGTAGCTTCTGAATAAAATGTAAGATTACTGGTGTCCTTACGTCACCAGGAGGTCAGCAACGCTGGTGTGAGCTCACATTCACTAACAGCCGAGGGCTGGGAATGTGGGAGGGAGGAAGGAAAGGTGTGATATCACCTACCCGCATATCCCTTCCACTCTCCTGGGTGCCACGGCAGTTTGTGCAGGTTGGCCATGCAACCCCATCCCTTTCACTGAATCCCCCTCCAGCATGCTAGAAATAAAGGAAAACTTCCTTCTCCACATCCTGAAACCCAGCAACACCTCCTGCAGTCACACCCACAACCCCTTCACCAAGCATCCTCTCCAGCTGCTGATCTCTATTCTTGAATAAAGCATTGAGTACAGGCTGTGGCAGAGCGAGTACCAAACACTATGTGGGAAAACACAAAACATGAAAGGGAGAAGAAAGCAAAGGAGATCTCATGTGAGAGTGCCTAGGAGGGAATCTGGGAGTTTCACTGCTTAAGTCTAGAGACTGGAAAAATGGTGGCAGTTAGAATTAATGCCCCACAAAGAAACGGTAATAAACATAACAGGATTCAGGGGGGTTGGCATCTGTACCAGCCTCAGACGTATTCCTGAAATAAACGGTTTACAGCTGGAAGATCCCAGCCCCAGACCAACAGGGATCTTCCGAAAGGGAATGTAAAACCAGTCTCAGCAGAAAAGAGGCAGTCAGTGGAGACCGCAATGGTTTGAAGTATAAAGAGGGATAAGATGCTACTCAGAGGACTTCAAGGAGAACAGGACAAAGAGAAAACAGGAGGAAGACCGCATGGGGGAACAAACCAGATCTGCACAACCTTGGAAACAGGCAGGTATCTGTGAGCAGGGACTTGTTAGGAAGGAATTATGAGCCTGCTGCTTATCTGGGACCAAAGAACAGAAGGCTGCTGAGGGGAAACAAAGAGAAAAAAGATGATCTTAAGTGAAAAGATATTAATTGTCCTTTACCCTGGGGCAGTAACAGTGGCAGAATCCCACAGGAACTGATTGCAGGTACCAGCAGTGAGCTGTAAGGTGTCCGAAGAGTGACTGTCAGAGGTTGTTTCTGCCACCCGAGAGGATGCAGTCCAACAGACTCACCAAGGGCTGATGCCACGAGAAAGGTTTGAGGATGCTGAGCTATTCAAGGGGAAAGAATTCTTTCCACAAAGTAAATTCCCCCTGGTTAGCTCTGGGTTGTTGCATGATGAGATTACGGCTGACAAATCTCAGCAGAGCACTCTAAGAACCAGAGGGACCCAGAGCGAGACGAGGAGAATCACATAATCCATCCCTACCTCCACAACACAGGCAGTGGAATCAGACAAGGACAGACCAAAGGACAGGGATGGGTTAGGCTGATTGAAAGAGAAGTTTTCTGGGGGAAGATCTCTGCAAGGAGTTTGGAAGTCATGCTGGAGACCGAGTTTAGATCTCCCCAGTCAAAATGGGACTGAGTCATCACGGAGGCTTTCATTTTTTCAGGCACAGATTGCAGAGCAAATGTTGCTTATTGCAGGCACCACTTATTCCTGAGCATGATAATAAACAGATTTTGTCTCCAAATGGTTACTGATCCAGGAAGACACAAGGCTATTTTAGTAGTATTTCAGTGAATGTGAAGACATTACAGAAGAGCTTGACCTAGAAAATAAACATGGGTCCAGCGATCAAAAGTTGATGCCATTTCAATTACATGGAAGGAGATATTAAACCAGGTCAGTAGCTGAGGCTTTTTGCAATGAATTAGCATATGAAATTACCAGCATGGCAACAAGGAATTTTACTGCATGTAACAAACTGGGAGTGGAACCATATGCCTGGAGTTTACCAAACACAGCACCCACGCTTAAGGAAATGGGGCAAGAGTAATCGTGACAACTAAAGAGCCTCTATTCTGATCTCAGTAGTACACTTCCATTTCTAGCCAATGTTGAAGGGGAGCAGAGAAGAGAGTCCAATGTAATATGGCTTTATGGAGGATAGGTCGTGCCATATGGGCTCTGCAAACACACCACCTGATGGCCATAACCCCCACCCGAGGCCACATTCTGCAAACAGCATCCCGATAACAAGCCAACAATTGGATAGAACCCAAATCAACAGCCAAAATTTCCTCCACTGAGCAGCCCAGGAGCAAACACCACCTTCACGGAGCTGGTGCCCAAGCTCAGTACAGGAACTGATGTCGTGTGGCCTCAGCACCCTCCCCATCAACTCGCCTCCAGGCCACAGGATCAATGATCCTTTGGCCATAACTTGAGGATGTTGAAATCCTGTCTCAACAGGACTCCACTGCTGCCAAAGGAGCTCACATTTGAACACACTGGTACTGAAGTCTGTCACCTGCAGGAAAGATAAAGTCCCTGAAGAGAAAGAGCAAAAGGTTTCCTTTGTCCTGGAACACTGGTTTCTCCCACTCTCCTTGACTCCCTGCTCTGACCTGGCAGACAGGCACAGGCAGAGGATGCATGCTCCAGGCAGGCCGATGCATTCCATGGGCCAGGCTAAAAGCAGCCCCTAGCTTTCCTGGAGAAAGAGCATCAGCAAAACGCGCTGCTCACCTCCAGAGAAGGGGGGACAGGGGCAGGAAGGTGTGAAGATGTCCTTGGCTGCCCCTGCAGCACGGGCTGGGGCTGTGGCTGAGTGTGCCTTAAATCAAACCCTCCCACTGCCAAACCTGCAGCTCTTGGGGGGGGGGATGCCAGCTCTCCTTGCTGATAACTGCACCAGACAGCTATCAATCACCGCTAAGTGAAGGTAAATCAGTCCTTATCTGCCCAGGGGAAGCCTCATTTGCTGCCTGATGTCAAAGAACATGGGAGCTCTGCTTGGCATCTCCAGGCTCTTGGTGCTTGACGGGTCACCCGTGTGCTCATCCCATGGGTTGGAGCTAAGGGAGGGCACACGCTTAGCCTGAACCACTGGCCCAGATTTCATTACTGCACACAATCAAAGAGAGGGAGGACATGGACGGGGCTGAAGCCTGGGAACACTCAGTGGATGCCCGGGGCTTGGCATCACCTTGGCATCTAACCTAGCCCTTCCCTGTCAGTCCCGCAGAGACTGACTCCAGCAGTGTCCCCTCCTGAACAGGACCCATCTGCCTGTCCCCCATTCTGCTCTGGGACTCGGGGTATCCCATCTCCCAGAGGTAGGTGATCCAGCATGGAAGCAGTGCACCCTGAGCAGGGAGCAGGAGGAGCATGGGGGAATCAGCCTCTTCCTCTGCTGACTCCTCACAAAGCTCCTCTCCTCCCAGCCTGGAGAGGCACAAACAGCTCTTGTAGGTGAAGAGGTTTTGGAGGGCGAGTGGCATGGTGGATACAGCCGCATGCCAGGCCCGAGCACCCACAGCCCAGCAGTCATCTCAAAGCAGGGCTTTTAGCCCATTCCCTCCCTCCCACCTTCCACCTCTCCATGGTGAGCGGGAGCCAGTTAACCCCGTAACCTTTAACCAAGGGCTTGTGTACATGGGAAAGGATTGATGGAGCTTGTCTCCCTCATGGCCTCGCACCACGGCTCCGATTACCCCGTTAACTCTCCAGGTTGAGTGCCTGGGCTGGTATCACAGCCAAGAAATGAGAGCCCTGGAAACTGCATTATAGAGCCGTTGCTGGGGATGCAGAAATGGGCATTGCCACCCCGACGTGCTCTGGGGAAACCAGGGCCCTGCTGACCATAGGAGCAGACCAGGGGGGTCCTCACTCCCCTAGGTACATTGTGAGAGCTGGGTACAAACACCACTTGCCTGCATCACTTGGGGCAAGTTACAGCCTGTCCAGGTCTGATGGAGAAAATGCACCCCAGGGAGTGAATGGTCTAGGGGAGATCCCACATTCCATGATCAGGTGAGTCAATAAAGCCAACGGGCTGCAGAACTGAGCGGTCCTTAAGGATGTTGTGCACCCAGAAGAGGGATCTCTCATCCCTGGCAGGTCCAGTGGGTGCAGCCAGGACATGAGATTTCTGCGCGGGGAAATAGGGAAAGCAGGAACAAGCACATCTTGCCAATGAAAGCCAGAGCAGCAGCCTCACTTCAACCTAAGGAAAGCTGAATTAACAGCAGATGGAACAGCTCCACCAGGAGATACGGGGAGGACTCTCCCTGCGACAGGGGGAAGCTCTTTAGGCAGGTCTTTAGGTGTGAAGACAGTGGATCAGATCCTGACTGTGACTGCGGATGGGGCTGCAGCTACAGCCACTGCTCAAGTGGGTGCCAGGATTACGGATGCACCAGCTGTCCTGGGGCACAGGACTTTGTGTTCCTTACGCTTTGAGCCAGAAATGTCACCCCAGAGGCGATACGTCCCTGTGCGAAGTTTCCTTTTAGTGAATGGTTAAAGGCTGGGAAACCCACCCTGCACAATCAGAACATCACCAGCCCGCTCCATCTTACGGGGCCATGAGCTTCCTTCAAGCTGGGGCAATGGGGGAGAAGGGCTCTGTGGGGTGGGAGGGGTGACACAGACAGTGCAGGGACAGGTTTAGAGCAGAGCCAGGGCTCCTGGAGCTGCAGAGAAAGAGGGGGCAGGAGGAAATCCCATGTTCGGGGCCTGCTTGTGAAAGTGTCCAAACCTTGGCCAAAGCAACAAGGAGCACAGGGTACCCCACAGCTCACAGTCTATTGCTGCAGCTCCTGGAGCAGGAGCATCCCTTCTTGTAGCTCCACGGGGTGGGAAAACCCAGCCAACAATCAGCAATTCCAGTGATGGGGATGGTACCACCTCTACTTGGATGCACCTTTCCAAGTGGGTGTGCAGTGGGACCTGCTCCCCAGGAAACAGCAGCTGCTGGGGGAAAGCTCTGCTCTCCACGGAGGAAAGCTCGTCCTCCAGGTCCATGAGCTGGCAAGTGGGACGCTACTGACACCCAGGGGCTCCCTGCATCCTGCAGGTGGGGACTGGCTCCTTTGCTGGTGGAGGAGACATCTCCATGCTCTCCCCATGGCCTATTCAGGAGTCCTGCCTCTTTAGGGAGTCTCCTGTGGAGGGTTGGAGTCCCTGCGTCACCACGTGCTTGTGGCATGGCCAGCAGAGAGACCCTGGCTAAACGGTTTTGCAGTGTGGCAAATGGGACCCAGGGGACAAGAGGCTGCACCCTGGAGCGTTGTGGCTCCATGTTCAGCTCAACAGTGTCTGCCTCGTACCATGTGCCCAGGGAGATGCTGTGCACGGGTGATGCTCTCTCCTCATCTGTATCACAGCCACATCCACCTCTGCAAACAGTGGTTAATTCTAAAAGCTAATCCGTGCTGGATGAATCCATGCCACAAGTTGCCACAGAAATGCTGGAGGATGGGAGGAGGAGCGAGGTTGGAGTTAGTTGTGGTTGCTGCTCCCCATATCACCCTGCCAGCTGTGGGTGGTTGGCTCCCACCTCTGCAGACCATACATCCTGCAGGAGTGAAGCTGGGATTTTAGGATGGAGCCCCACAGGCTCAGGTCCCTCACAAACATTGTTCCAGCAGGTTAGAACTGGAAGTGAACTAAGCTACATCAGAAAGCCCCATTCACGTTCCAGAAGACTGCCTACAACGGGAGTTATTTAAGAGCAGCACCAGAGCTTTTCAATGCACCCTGCGTGTTGTTTCAGAGCCAAGCCCCAGTGAGCCAGCAAACAGTACGAAAACACAGCAACAAACTGCCTGCGTTTGGCACCCCACCGTGCAGAACCGGAGAAGATCCAGCCTCTGACCTGAAGAACAGCAACAGATAAGATGGACACCAAGTGGATTACAAAAGGCTTCAGGAGCAACACTTCCCAGCTGAGAAAAGCACGTTTTCCTCTGGCCCTGCGCACTGACAAGCGCATTTTAGCCAGGGAGAGCACCCAGAGGCTGCTCAAACAGAAATGCTCTTCCAATTATCTGTGATTATCAATTGCTTTGCAGACAGAAGCTGCTGATAACAAAAGCCCACTGCCCTGAGCACACAGAGACAGCTCTTTCAGGCAGGGACTGTGCGAGCAGACACCAAGGCAGGGACTTACCTAAGGAAGATGATCTCAGTCTCCTAGTGGACCAGCCATCGTCCCTGCGGGATGAGAGGAAGAAGGGATGCTTCCTCTGCAAGTGTATAAATCAAATGGTGGGTGGGGAAAAAAAGGAACAGAAGCACTAGATGAAAATCACTGTGGCCACAGCACATGGCGCACAGATTTTGTGCGCAGCACACAGATTTTGTTTGTGCTCTCCCAGAGAGAACTGGTGCTTCCCTGCTTACAGGATTGGGAAACACTGGTTGAAGGCACAGCACCAAATCTGGGTGACAAACAGGGACAGAAGGCAAAGTCTAGAAGTTCGCATCGGTATCCCATTGCCAGGTCTTTCTTGCCTCCTCTTACCATGCAAACTGGGGACACGGGAAGGCTGGGTGTGCCATGCTCTGGGGGATGAGTCTGGGGTGTCCAAGGAGTGCAAGGGAATGCACTGGCTGAATGAACGCAGCATTTCCATCTGTAATTTCTCCGCCCAAATAAGCCCTGCTGGCAAACACACACATCCAGCTCTGGAAACACAGGGGCTGATTAGCATCGACTCTATTATCATTATTATGGGCACAGACAGCTGATCAATGTCTACTCTGAAAGGCAAAATCAGGTGGCAGTCACTCCAGCAATGCCTGCTGCCTGCTCCGCAGTGATTCATGTGTGCTGGCTCCCGGCCCGCAGCCCGAACAGGGAAGGAAAGGAAGTGCGGTCCCACTTCCGTCCCCAAATAAGTGATGACTGCTTGTGTGTCAGCAACAGGGACCTGATCACAGCAGTCTTCTTCATGGCAGGACTTTTGCTGTCCCTTGGCAGAAGGTGGACTTCTGCAGGGCACGAGAAGGATGCATCTTGGAGCAACGCCTGAGCACGCTGTACCCTGTGATGAGGAGACATCCTCTCCCCTGCCCAGCTCTCATCACGCTCCATGCATGCTTCCCTTAGCCCTGCTCAGTAAACATCCTGCACATAAGGACTAAAACAAAGGTCCTGAGCTGACCTTCCAGACCGTCTACCTTCTGCCGTCTCCAGCTCCGCGCAGTAATCAATAGCTCTTCCCTCTGTTCCCATTCTTCCCAACCTGACACTTTTTCAATAGCCTTATTTCCTTCAGTTTGTTTTGCTCCCTGCAAACTCCTCGCTCCTGTTTCTCCTTCATAAATTGGTTTTCTCTTATACACTGTCTGGAGAGAGGTGAAGGAGGAGTGGAAGAATCACAGCCCCTGCCTCATCTCAGATCACCCACTTTCCCTCTCTCCAAGTGCATTCAGAGCTGGGAACAAAACCAGCTTCACAGTGGGGCTGAGGACCATCGCAAGGCTGTAGTGTGCAATGACTCTCCTGCTTCAGAGGTGGAATGTCCGGTGGAGCAATGTGACCAAGCGAGTGGTGCTGGGGAGCAGCACTCAGTTCCCTGCTCCCTACTCTGTGCCTGCCAGCAGTGAGGAATGTCTGGGTGCAAGGCAATGAGCTGTGGCAGCCAAACGACAGGTGAAGAAGGTGTTGGAGATACGGGGCTGTCTGCAGTGGCTCTGGCTCTCCCTGTGAGAGGTAAAAGGCCCTTACGCACCCACATGTGAGTCCTGGACTTTGATTATGGGAAAACTCAAGATCGGCTTCAAACCCCAGCGCAGGCACAACCAAAACCTCTGCGCTGCTCTAAGTGACCACTAAGTCCTTGCTCCTCATGGCTGCACACAGAGCTTCTGGAGCTGGGGGTGTCCTGTGTGGATGTGGACACCTGAAGGGCAGGAGCAGCCCTTGGGCTCAGTGCTGGCCCAGTAGGAGACCGCATTGCTGTAGTCTGGCCAAGGGGTGATGAAGTCATGAATAACTTCAGCCAGGTCGTTATCTGCCGGGATGAGGTAGAACCTCCTTGCCAGTTAGGGATGACAGAAAGCATCCTTCATGGCCGTTCCCATGTGAGAGGAATCCAGAAGCACAGCAAAAACCAGGCCCCCATTTGCAGGTGTGAACTTTCAACTACAAAAAGCCTTTCTTGGGGGAAGCTGCCAACCACCCAGGAGCCAGCGTTTCTAGCGAGCAGGGAGCTGTGCCACCCTCACATCCCACCGACCCAGGGCTTGTGCCATGCCTGCAGTTGGCATGAAGGGCTGAGCCCGGGCCATGGAGATCTCCTCCTGAACACGACCACAGAGAGCTGGCCTTGTCCAGCGTGTTGCCTCAGCCCAGTGCCACTGCTCCCAGGTGACGTACCAGCACCCTGCTGATGCAGAGTGATGCACAAGGATGCACACGAGTGGACAGAGGGACGCAATCCGTCGGTGGCACTCGGGCTGCTTCAGCTCGTGCTCTGGCTCGGCTCCAGAGCTGGGATCTTGGCTCCAGTCAGATGAGCTTGTAGCTGGCCTTTGAATAACATTTGAGGTGCCAGTTCTTAGGCACCTGTGCAGTTTATTACTCTCCAAATAAGCATAATATGCATCACACCCCGGGGCAATCTATGCACCAATAAACCCCAATCCTCTACCTCCAGAAAGCCATCAAAACCAGTAAGATGCCAGTACCCACTATTGAGCTTGGATTGTGCTGAGATCACAGGCCGGAAAAGGTATGCTCTGAAGCACAGTGCATAACTTGTAGTGCTGAAAGCACATTGAAGCACAGTGCTTTCTGCTGATGCGAGACAGGCAATGCTGGTGCACGGTGCCTACGCTGCACTCCTGAGCAGCCCCAGGAGCTGTCAGGGCTCCTTGCACCGACTCCCTGGCTCTGGCAGGGCACACTCTGCACCTCTGTGGTTCAGAAAGCCCTGGGAAAGCTTTGCTGTGTTGACCCTTGAAGAGGGAATAGCCCCCGGCGGTGAGCAGTCAGCGCATGGCACGGACTCTGAGACTGAAATCAGGGAGGGAAAAGGTAGAAGCAGACATCACGGGAGCCAAAACTCTGAGGTACCACGTGCAGTTGGGGGGCAAAGGCGGAACAGAGCCCCACATAAACTTGTCATTGATGTAGACAACACTCCCCGTTGGGATTCCTTGGCTGGGAGCATCCCAAGGCTCAGCTTCCACCCCACGGCAGGGCCGGGTGTCCCCATAAGCGAGGCTCAGCCCGTGATCCGGGGCTGTCACTGAGATAACCAGCAGACCCAGTATTGCTGCACCGCGTGTCTCCTGCCATCCACATCGCTGTCTCTGTACCACGTGTTGCTCAGGAGCCCAGAACTGATACTGCATCTCCCCTGTGGGACTCCACGGCCAAAGACAATCACCTCCCTCCTCTGTCAGTAGAATCCTGTTGCAGTTTCCATCTGAAATGCATTTATGCCCATTTCCAACCATGCCAATTCTATATTTAAGCGTCTCTATCCTCCCTCCATGGTGCTATTCAGTGTGATATACACGGAGGCAGTGATCCAGTTCCCACTCAGCTTCTGTTTTGCTAAGCTTAATAAGCCAGGAATCTCCACTGAAAAACATGCTCCTCACTCCTCTGGCCAGCCCTTCTTTCCTACTGTTCCAGTTTTTGGATGGATGCCACAAGAATAGTGACCACGAAAACCTTTTAACAAAACACTCTTAGGTGACTAAACCACAACCAAGCGCTTTTACAGGAGTAAAAGACTGTAACTATACCCAAAACTTGGATATTCAACTGTGGCTCTTCCGGTGCCCTTTCCAACAGGCAGGAGAGTCAAATCCTACGCATTTGTAGGATTTGCAAATCTGCAGATTCTGGTATCTGCAATTCCAGGTATTTTCTGTCATGGCATCTTTAGAAAGCAGAGCAACACTTGAATGGTGAAGAGTAAGGAATCAACTGACAGCGCTTCCCAGGGCTGAGCAGAGAGTTTCACCCCCAGCATTAACATTTGCAATCCCTCCCATAATGAGAGGCCACAGGCAGTGTGCTGGAACAATCTCTCACTGAACTGTCCCAAACCAAGGCAGGAAGCTCATGAGGAAGGAGTAATTGTGAAGATTTGGAAAATCCATGGTTTTCCCCATTGGCTCTGCAAATCCAGTTTAGAATTTGTAAATCTGCAGGACTGGATTTCTAGGTTTCATGATTTATGGACCTCTGCTTCCCTGTCACTCTCCCCTTGGCTTTAAGAAGCAGTTCTACACTAGCTCAGTTGAGATACCAGAAAGAAGTTCTCAACCACAGCAGTTCTGTGGTACATCAGAGGGGGAGATTTCCCACCCAGAGCATGAGGCATCCCCAAAGGGTGCCAAAGCCTCCTTACAAACAGGATGCTGACGGTGAGATGTATTAACCAGGGCTGGTGCCTCTGAGGAAGCACCACTGGAACACAGAGTGTGTGCCATCTCCAGCAATGCAACCCAGCAAGAAGTCAAGGTCTTGCTTCAAATCACCCAAAAACAGAGCACCACCAGGCCAGACCAGCCATCTCCAAAGCAGAAAAGCACAAACTTGGGGTGGTATTACCCGGAATAGCTCACAAACGCCAACAGTTTGCAGCTGAGCCGATGATGGGGAGTTCATATTCATTAGCCCCTAAGGGATTTCTCTTCTGTGCCCATGGCCCAGAGGAAGGCCCTTTCCTCTTGGCTACAGAGAGCCCCAGCATGACTGCTGCCCTCCTATGGACGTGTCTATGCTTAGTGCTGACTGCCCCGCTGCCCGAGCATCCCTTGGATATCCCATTGGGATCAAACACGACATCCCGACATGAGAGCAACAGCAAATCTTAACTCACTCTGGGATCTTTACCTACCAGACCTGAGGGAGCAAATCATTTATCAGACTCCAATAAAAGGTCCTGCTGAGTATCCCCGAAGACATTGTCTCAGCTCCACTTTGCTCAGTGGCCACATCATTCCCAGCCTGGGCTGATGTATTCTTAATTAGCATCTTAATGTGAGCAGCACATGCAATGAAGCATGAAAAGAAAATCCCCATCATTTAAATTCATTAACAGTCATCGAAAGCCTTCAATGCAGAGGTGGAATTATCTCTGAGCTCCTTCTGAGAGACCAGCTGTGCTCACTAAACTGTGCTGGGTGTCGCTGCACTGCCTTATCTATTTAGCTGCTTCCAGGAGGCTTGTCCCCTTGGATTCTTACAGATTGCACCCCCCACATCACCTGTGCTAGGGCACACAGACTGTAACCACAGCCATCGCCCCAGGTCCACACTCGCAGGTTGGTCATGGAAACCCTGGCAGCGCATCCCTGCCGAGGCTGTTTACCGGTCATGTTTACCACACGGATTACTCTGTCTCCACTATTTGCTTTTCTTCTCATCCTTGCCACAGGGAATACCTCCAGCTGCTACTGCCTTTAATCTCTCCCCCCGCACTTGTCGCGGTTGTAAAGCCGTGGCAGCAGGATGAGAGCAGGAATGGGCTGTGGCTGCCCAGATGTGCTTGCGTTCAGATGTGTCTGGGCACACCCCCAGGCTCCAGCATTGGGCTACATGGAGCAAGAGCTGGTGATACACCACAGGGCTGCTGTGCTGTGTGAACCCACTCCCAGTACACAAGCAGAGACAGGTATGTCTGTCTCTGTGCAAAATCCACCTTGTCTTAATAAGGCAGGACTTTTCCATCTGCTGAAATCACACTCATTCTTCAACCCTGCTATCCCAGCCTCTGCTACCTGTTTGCCATCATCCCCCCAAGGGCTGCTGGCTGCAGATCCTCCATCGCCAGGCTCACAGACAAGTGAAGAGTCCTGCATCTGGGCAGGAACAACCCCAGGTTCCAGTATAGGTTGGGAAACGACCCGTTAGAGAGCAGTGTAGGGGAGAGGGACCTGGGGGTCCTAGTGGACGACAGGATGACCATGAGCCAACACTGTGCCCTTGTGGCCAAGAAGGCCAATGGCATCCTGGGGTGTATTAGAAGGGGGGTGGTTAGTAGGTCGAGAGAGGTCCTCCTTCCCCTCTACTCTGCCCTGGTGAGACCGCATCTGGAGTATTGTGTCCAGTTCTGGGCCCCTCAGTTCAAGAAGGACGGGGACCTGCTGGAGAGAGTCCAGCGCAGGGCAACGAAGATGATTAAGGGAGTGGAGCATCTCCCTTATGAGGAAAGACTGAGGGAGCTGGGTCTCTGTAGTTTGGAGAAGAGGAGACTGAGGGGTGACCTTATTAGTGTATATAAATATATAAAGGGGGAGTGTCATGAGGATGGAGCCAGGCTCTACTCAGTGGCAAACAATGATAGGACAAGGGGTAATGGGTACAAACTGGAACACAAGAGGTTCCACTTAAACTTGAGAAGAAACTTCTTCTCGGTGAGGGTGACGGAACACTGGAACGGGCTGCCCAGGGAGGTTGTGGAGTCTCCTTCCCTGGAGACATTCAAAACCCGCCTGGACACATTCCTGTGTAACATTATCTAGGTGTTCCTGCTCCGGCAGGGGGATTGGACTAGATGATCTTTTGAGGTCCCTTCCAATCTCTAGCATACTGTGATACTGTGAAATCGGGGCTCCCTCGGGCTTCCTGGGAATCACATCCAATTTCTCCCCTTCTTCTCCTTCCTGCATCTCTTCCCTTCCCAGACCCAGGGCCTCACCACAGCGTTGGTCTGCTCTCCCCATGCTGCAGCAAGAAAGGGGAATGGGGCCACCACTCTTTCATCCAGCGTGAGGGAGGCGAGCGCGGCTCCGGAGCGGGAGGAAATGACTCGGAACCGTACACAGTGAAGATGTGGCCCAGGAGAGCAACTCCTCTTGTCGGGGCCCCGGTGACTCTTTATCAGGGAAGCCTTGTTCAGTCTAACAAGCACAGCTAATGTGCTCTTTATTACCTCCGCTGCTGCATTTGGACTGTCAGGAGATGAAGAAATATCCCCAGAATTAACAGCAATATAACAGAGGGAAGAAGAGCCAGGGGAGAGGTTAAGGCAAGTGCTGCTAGCTAAGAAATAGGCTCATAAACCCTCCTCACTAAAAACGGCTTGTGCTTAGATGGCAGCACCCCTCCTGGCACCCGAGGGGGGAACGGGGGTTCCTGAACACGCGGCAAGCTAGGTGCAAGGCACCAAGGAGAACCAGGCTTCTTCCCCCATCACCTTTGCCTGCATGGACACTACTGCTCAGACAATAAATATACGTCTAGTCTGATGTAGAGCATTCCCAGAGAGAGTTAACATTAAGTCCTCGAAGGCTTGAGTAGTCTTTGTGTATGTACAGTGCTCAACATGACACGCTCCGTGGCCCAGTCACAGGGACAAGAGGAAATGCTTTAGCACTCAGCTCCAGACTGCAAACACTCAGCAGGAGAGGTTAAAGTCTAGACAGAAGGGAGCCCATCACACCAGAGGCTGAATGTCTGAGCTGCAAGAGGTGTCACCCAACGCAGAAAGCACCCAAACGCAGGGGACACAATGGGGGAAAGCAGGAAGGTCAAAATGAAGGCATAGGATGAAGAACTGAACAGCTCAGGAAGATGAGACTGGAAAAACCTTCATTTTTGATGGCTGAGGTATGGCATGTCCTATAGAGAGGGGCTTGTCTGGCTGGGAGCTTAGAGAGAGGGCAGGATAAGCTCAGTCAAGCGTATAGGACCTTACATAAACCAAACCCAGCCTTGCTTACAGACCTGGAGCCATCAAGTCTCCCAGCTTTGCGTGAAGAGCCTTCCAGTGGCCAACAAGGCATCTCCACTTACTTCAGAGAGCTTCCCAAGAGGCACACACTGAGTATGCTGCTTGATCACTACACACCCATGCTAGGTGGAGACAGCTCCACATCTCCCAGTGGGTCTTGGAGCCATCCAGGCTTTCATGGGGTCCCAGCAAGCCCTTTTTCCTTTTGTACCTCCATCACGGAGCCCATGCCGGGGTTGGAACAAGGCAGCCCAAGCGATGCTTGCTGGTACCCGCAGCGGGATGGCCTTCCTTCTTCATGCCTGCACACAAGCAATTACAATGCTTTCACTGCAGCAGCTCCCCAGGCCCCTCCACACCAGCTGCAGTCCGGTGGAATAGAAATGACACATCCAGCTTTGCTCCCTCCAAGGACCGGCCTTGCTCTCCCTCTCCCATCTTTTGCATAGCAGCTCATGCCCATGGAGCAGCCTCCAAGCAGAGTGCTTGGGGCTGTTACTATACGAAGGGGCTCACTCACCCCTTTTCCAAAGGCCATGCAGATGCCTTCTGGAACTCCAGGGCTGCTTCTAGCTCTAAGCACCACTCCCAGCTCATATCAGCATAGCAGTGATAGTCACATCTGCATGAGGCTCCAAATCCTGAGATCTTAACTGGGGTCCTACTAACTGCAGTCCTCATTGTACCAAAGGTGGGGAGACGGAAGCAGGACACAAGAGGCCCATCACAGCAGACTCCCATTTGCAAGACGGTCCTTTGGGTCATCAGTGTGATGCTGCCAGCACCTCCTGACGTGGCACATCCGTGTGGGTTTAGCCCACCTGGAAGGAAGCATCCAGGGCTGGTGCTGGGATGAAACACTCCCTGAATGCCACTTCACAGGGAGGGTGAGCAGCACTGTCAGAACAATGCCATTAGCCACTTATTTCTTCATGTTAATTAACTTTGCTTGCTCTAGCACCTTTGTCAAGGTATCACCCTGCTCTCTGGGGTGCTCTAGGGAAAGCACTTATATGGTAGTTACTTTGCAATTAATTACAGCTTGAAGGCTGTGGGAGGGCACCTCTTCCTGTTTGATCTCCTAAATGCTTCATTAAAGGCCCAACATGGAATAGATATTTCTGTAGTTCTGCTCTCCTGGCAACCCTGTCCTCCTCCCCTTTGAAGAGGAGCGGTGCCAGGTATTTATTTATACCCTGTTTTAGGCAAGAAGAAAGACCAAGCCCAATGGAGTTCATATGGTTTGGCACAACATCCTTGCTTCTTTCCCCTGACTAAAAGGAAGGGTGGGTGATGCCTACCTAACGAAGCAGCTTTGCAAGCTTCCTGCACTGTTTGCAAACCTGGCAAAATGTTGAGGTCCAAAACCTGGAGTGTTTTGACTGAGATGTCTGAGGTCTGACCACATTCAGTCACTCGGTAAAAGCTTTTAAGCCAAGAAAGGGAAACTTTAGGGTTTACCACTGATAGGTATTTAATGAAAGATGCCGAGGGATTGATTTTTCTAATTAAGCCATTGGAAAAAATAATCCTGTTAGAATTTTCCCAGAGAAAGTGCCCTTTCCAAAGCCTGTTCTGCTGGAGAGATGCAGTTCAATTATACAATAGCTCCTTTGTTTTCTGCATTCTCACCCTGTTTCACAGTGAACTGAGCAACTGCTGCTAAAGAATGTGTTAAATGAATAATTGACACGTCGGGTTTTCTGAAGCCAGGAGCAGAATCTGACCTCCTCTACAAGGCATATGCTCAGAGTGAAGCACCACGATGAAGGGGAGCCGTGGTGGATGGGAAGAGGAGATGCTGGGTGCAGACACCCCTTATTTGAAGCTGTATCTCCGTGGGCTGGTGATCCCTTCCTGAAGCAATCCACTGGCAGGGTGTCCTGGTGTCATCACATCCCCGACTCCATCCGTCTGTGGCCAATCTGCCCAACGACCTGGACCCCTTCGGCCCGTCCTCACCAGCCCTTATACAGCCTCCTTCTGCCCCTGCTTGCCCCAGCGCAGGAGGGTTAGTGCCACACGGAGGGCTCCTGCTCTCCAGCTGGCACTCTCGCTCAGAGGAGCTCAGCTTCTCCACGAGCATCCTCCATGGAAGGGGAAACAGAGCAGCTCAGAGAAACTCCTTGCTTGGATTATTTTGGATACTGCTGGCAGCTGGAGTGCGTCAAGGTGCTGTGAAGCCTGGCAATGAAGTGAGGGAGGGAAAGAGCAAAAGAACAGATGAGAAGAGTCTATTTACTGAGGGCTGCCTTTGCTGCTTCTGCATCTCTCAGCTATCTACCGGATGCTGAAGCATTTAGCCTTTGTTATGCTAATATTGCTTTTGTCAGCACAAATCCCATGGCTGTTCCCACCCTTTCCACCTCCCGACAGTCTCCTCACTCGAGCGGAAGCACCAAGTCAGCAGAACATAGGGGGCCATCTCTACCCACTCAGCCTGCGACTGCAGGGACTTTTTGTCTGGTATTGCAGCTTCCCGCTTTCTTCTTCTCCCTTTGAACTGATGAGGGGGAAAGTGAAAGCAGGACTTGAAAGGCAGGAGCACACATGCGGGGAAGGCTGGGAGGCAGCTCGGGTGCTGCGGCACTGCCCGGTCCCTGTGGGCAGTGTCGGCTGATCTCCTGCCCTGTTGGCCTGGACGGGGAGGATGCTCAGCCCATGAGTCAGGGTGCAGGGTGTCTGTCAACTCAACTCACGGGGCTCTATGGGACTGCAGAGGAATTAAACCTTCCCCCTTGCACAGAAATGCTGCACACAGACACAGCACGGCAGAGCACAGAGCTGGAAACGGATGTCTCCATGCAGCAATGTCCACCACACTCCATTCGGTTCAATTCTGTGTCAATTCAGCCTGACAGCGAGCAGACACCACCAACTAACTCAGCAGTCCGGTGATGCAGACAGTGCCCGGGCTGACTGAGGGGGCCATGGCCACCTCCTTGGCCTGCTGCCCCGTTCCCAGTGCTCTCTCCCTGTGAGGGCTGCCTGTGCCAGGGAATCCTGCACGCCCGCTGCCCGCATGGCAGGGATAAATGGGAGCTGTCAGTCAGCAGGGCTATCAATCTGCCAGGCTGCATCAAACCTGCCATAAAAGACATTTAAAAGAAAAACTGACATTGTGTTTTACAGCACTGCAGTTTAACAAAGGGGGAATGAGGGCTGGAGGAGCTGCGCTTCCTCACACGCCTGCTCTGAGTGTGTGGCACTTGTCCTGCTCCCAGCCCCAGGTGATGCTCTCCCACTTTGTCCACCAGTACACTGGGGATGAGGGACAAGCTTTGGGCATGAAGGTGATGCCCAGCATGGGTTCATGCTGCCATGTAAGGCAGAGCTGAATCCACCACTCTGGCTCTGTTCCACTAACCAAACCCTGTATCTTGTCCTGGGGCCAGGCACATCCCATCCCACAGTAACTCATTTGGAGAGCAGTAACACTGGTAGAAGTGATTTTCCCACTGCCAGTGAGGCAGAGATGCTGACTGAGCCTTTTCCACCACTTAGGGCAATCAAATATCTTGCTCCCAAGCGGGTTCTCCAGTGTCTAATAAAGGTTGAGCACGCCTGCAGCCTGTCCCTCAGTAGCAGTGCTAACATATCCGCTCTCCTTCTCCTCCATCAACTTCCATGGATTGTGCAGAGCCTGAAAACGCTGGTGACTTGTGGAGGTGCTCAGCACTGTGTGGGAAGGGACTGCAGGCAAACAGATGCTCCTTCTTAAAATAGGAAGCTTTTTCCTTCCTCCCCTCTTGACTCCATCCTCCCTGCCCTGACCAAGGACAGCCCATGTTCTGGGGCTGGCCCTGACGCATTACACCGTTTTTATAGAGGGGGAGTCCCTATGTGGCACGTTCCCATAAATAACAGTAAGCCATAAAACCTGGGATTTATGGAGTGCCTTTCACTGAGACACTGCCATGTACTTTATAGCCACTGATGAATGAAGCTGAGCAGTGCCCCGCAAAACACAGCAGCCTCTGCCTGATATGGAGGAGACTGAGCCACAGAAGAAGGCAGCAATTCCATGAAGGATGCACAGCCGGCCAGGAATGGGGCTGGCAGGAGGACCCACAACCTCCTCTGAGCTCCTGTACTGAGCTGCAACCTCAACTGCCACCAGTGACATGGGGAATGACACGTTTTACAGGCCAGATCCTTCTTTTCCCTGCCTTGCCATTTGGTACATGGTGCCTCCAAGCAGCCCCCATCCATGCTGCTGCCCCACCACAGACACTGACTCCAGGAGATACTTCCACACCTCATTTCAAGCCTTAGCTTTTCATCTTCAGCTCTTAGTTTCTCTCTCCTCTGCCTATTAATTAATTCTACAGAGCACTTTGGGATACATTTATTCTGAATGACAGAGTAGCAAATAATCTCTCCAGTTTTATTACCGTGTGACTACAGCAGATCCCTGCGATTGATGGCTACTTATCTGAGCAGGAGAGTGACCAGCAGCCAACACGCGTTAACCCCTCGCTTACAAGGATGTAGGTCACGTCAAGGAGTCACAGCACTGTAATGGAAAGCTGGGCACCATCCAGGAGGACTGGAAGGCTGTGTTCTCAGCCATTCGCCTCTGTTCAGGACCTGATGTATTCTGGGAATGGGGCTCAGAGACACAAAGAGCATCATTGGGCATGCAGGGCGCTGCCTCCTGAACCCGCTGGGCACGGGGTTTCATGCCTTTGGCACTCCACGTGTGCCTTTTGGAGATGAAAGAGCTGAAATCACTGCATGGCTGAACCAGGAGGACTCCTCCTGGCTTGGTGCAGAGGATGCTGTCAGGCGGGGTGAAGGTGATGCGTGCAGAAACCACATCAAACGTGGGATGTGCAGGAGCAGAAGAACAAGGGTGGCTGAGACAGCTGGGATTAAAGCAGCAGACCTGAGCAAGGTGCACACCACTGTGGCTCCAGTTCCCATGGCCTCAGCCTCCACAATGCCACCATCCAACAGCACTGAGCTAACACCTTGCCAGCAACCACCAGCCATGCAGGGGCTCAGGTCAGACTCGAGCTGCAAAGTCCTGCTAGCTCAGTGGCTGAGCTTTGGTGAGCTCAGAAGCAGGAATGTTGGTGCCTGAGAAACTTTAATGCTGGAAACTAGGTTTTAGGGAGCTCCAGGGTTAAACAGCAATTGAGAGGCATTTATAGGCTTCAAATGTTTATCTTTGCTGTCTAAAATGGAAACCGAGTGCCTCTGTCCTCCGGGAGATCTAATTCATGGTCTTCTGTACCTCAGCTCTCTATCAAATGAGTAACACTTCGTATGGGCTAAAGAAGCTGAGGGGATGGGATGCACATTTTGCAAGCATAGTAATTACCCATGGGGATGAGGACACCACATTCTTGTCCTGATCGTAAGAGATTAAGACGAAAAGCAAGGAAGGGCCCAAGATTCAAATAAGAAGTTCCATCAGCATGGGGGAAAACAAAGCCAAACGATCATTGTCTTGATGGTAAATCTAATGAGACTTGTTGCTGATAGTTTCCTTTTATTTCCCCCAGCACTTTTTCAGGCAGAGGGACAGATGTCAAGACCAGCCTCTTAAATATCATTACTGAAGCAAGCATGGATATCGGGGAGCAAAAACTGTTTATGTTCTTGCCATTTAACGGCATAAAACAATACTCTTTACAGCAACTATTAGCTGGCTAATGGCATCCCATCATTCCTCATATCAGTTAAGTGACAGATGGAGCTGATGGCATAATTAAGCTACTAAGAGTCTCATAAATTACAAAACTACCACTGAAGCACCAGCCACACCGAAGGAACCATTGCAAATATGATGTATGAGGAGTGTGAGGGAACGGTCTTCATTAAGAGACTGAAAGAAAACCATTATGGGGCTTGGTTGTGCTGCGAAGAAACCTTAAAGTCAGGCACAGTGCGTCACTAATGAGACATCTGCTGCTGCCGTTAGGTCATGCTCCCGCTCCCAGCTGAGGGAACTGGCTTTGTCCTGCTGAGGAACACAGGGAACGATGCAAATCCAACATCTTGACACTGAAGGTCAGGGTCCCTCAGCAGGAAAACCCTGCACCACTGCAGCAGTCCCTGCCAGTGGAGCTTGGGTGGAGGAGAGGGTGGCAAAGCCTTTTCTCCATCATCTCACCATCAAAAGGAGGTGGCAGGTCTGTGCCTCTCGTTCAGTTTATTAAATCACCCGGTGCTAAGGATGGGGGAGACCAGGAACGCTTTGTGGAAGCTGGAGCACATTTGGCACCTGATGTTTTTGTGTTTCCAGACACAGAGAGTGACAAAAGACTCCTTTGTGCAGAACACATTTTGTGGGAGTGGAGCTGGTTTTGACAGCGGCAGAATTTCCAGCTCATTACAAACCTAAGCAAAGTTGTTCTCTTCAATCTTTGCTTTTCACTTCATTCGGATGTGTAACAGGCAAAAGAAACAGTGAAGAAAATTATCCCCGATAATCCTGACAGGGTTCTTTGCTGTTTCTGAGGCAATCGGAAGGAACAACTTTTCAATCCCCTTCCACAAAAATCAAGTTTTACGCTCCTCAACCATTGTGTATTGTGGAGCAGATCCCTGACATGAAAATGGCATGTGGATCTTCTGCCTTTCCTCCTGGCTTTGCCTCCGCTCAGGACCACAGTGCTCAAGTGAAGGAAACAGAGCAAAGGAACAGTGGGATTCCCGCTGCTGGACTTCCTTGAAGTCCCCAAAGCACCACCCCAAAGAGCAAAGTTAAGGACTTGGGGGGACCCTTCGCTAGGGACTGTAGTGACAGGACAAGGGGTAATGGGTTCAAACTTTAACAGGGGAAGTTTAGACTGCATATAAGGAGGAAATTCTTTACTGTGAGGGTGCTGAGGCACTGGAATGGGTTGCCCAGGGAGGTTGTGAATGCTCCATCCCCGGTGGTGTTCAAGGCCAGGTTGGACAGAGCCTTGGGTGACACGGTTTAGTGTGAGGTGGGGGGTTGGAACTGGATGATCTTAAGGCCCTTTCCAACCCAAACCATTCTATGATTCTATGATTTTAAGGGGATGCTCAAACAGTGCATTGCATTCTAGAAGTCCACTTGGAGAATCTTTTGGATGCCACTGGTCCAGGTTATGTGAACATCTCCACCTGGTTATACAGAAAATGGACAGACAGCTCTACCCACCGCATTGCTTCCGGGGGAAGAAAGCCCTGTAAATGCCAAGTTATAAACAGGCTTTCATTTTACAGTCCAGCACCATGACCTGCAACGCCACAGCCGAGCATTTTAGCAGCGTATTATCCCTGTGAATTTTAAATTAATTTAATTTACAAGACTAAGGCTAGAGGAGAACTATCCATAGGGCTATTAGCTACTCAGGGAAAAAATCACAAAGAAGAATGTGCAGCTCAAACAAACAGAAGCACATTAAGACCGACAGTGAGTGATGTGAATTTATCGGGAATTACAGAGAGAGGGGAAGGGAAGTGGCAGAATTTACATTTGGTGCCTGTGTTTATTGCTTACAGCTGAGCATTATAAATAACCAACTGGGTTCTTACTGCCTGTGCTACACAGTTTATTTCTCCCCTCTCCCCCTCTTCAGATCGTGTGGTTTCTGTGACATGCACAAAGCACCTGGGAGAAGGAGCCCAAGGAAATGATTTGTGGGACAGCAGGAGAAAGACAAGGAAAGGAGAGTCACAGAACAGGCAGGGGGAAGAAACCCCACTTCTTCCCGAGCAGAAGTTGCCATTGGGGTTGTCCTATTGAGCAGGGACCTGGTCTGCAGGAGCAAGTCCAGAGGAGGCCACGAGGATGCTCAGGGGCTGGAGCACGTCCCGTATGAAGACAGGCTGAGAAAAGTCGGGGCTGTTCAGCCTGGAGAAGAGACGGCTGCGTGGAGACCTCATAGCAGCCATCCAGTATCTGAAGGGGGCCTATAGGGATGCTGGAGAGGGACTCTTCATTAGGGACTGTAGTGACAGGACAAGGGGTAACGGGTTCGAACTTTAACAGGGGAAGTTTAGATTGGATATAAGGGAGAAGTTCTTTACTGTAAGGGTGCTGAGGCACTGGAATGGGTTGCCCAGGGAGGTTGTGAATGCTCCATCCCCGGTGGTGTTCAAGGCCAGGTTGAACAGAGCCTTGGGTGACATGGTTTAGTGTGAGGTGTCCCTGTCTGGCAGATGGCAGGGGGGTTGGAACTGGATGATCTTAAGGTCCTTTCCAACCCAAACCATTCTATGATTCTATGATTCTAAATGTCTTGGAAAAGCTTGGAAGCTTCCTATATCAGGCCTCCAAAATGGCTGGGTTTTCCTAACCAGCTGTGTGCTGGCTAACAGCTGTATGGGACATCAGACCCCTTCACCCCATCCGAAGGGGTGGTCGGGAACCCTCCAGTGACCTCCTGCCTTGGGTATGTTGGAGAGGGGTGATTCTGACCTGGCTGAGCCACCCCTGCCTGGGGCAGTGCTTTCCAGCATCCCCAAAGCACCTTGTAAATGAGATCAATGAGTTTGTCATCCAGACAGGAATGCTGAGGCTGAGGTGTGGAGAGGACAGAGGGGCCAGAGACACATGGAAGCCTGTTCCATGAGCCAACCAAAGTGTGCCTGGGGATAGAGCTGGGAGGAGGGTGCTCACAAACACCAGGGTCTCCCAGACACACTCAAGCTGCCAAGCAGAAAGTCCCTGACTCACAGCAGCCCAGCAAAACCCACATTTGCACATCTAGGCTGGTGGGGGCACAAGGAACTCCCCAACAGTGGCACAAAACAGCACCCTCCTGTTGACTTTTCCAGCCTAAACATTGGCCTCAGCTGTCTCTGCCCATGGGGACCCTGCTTGCAGGCAGCTTTTACCCCAGCATCAGCCTCCCTGGACAGGATCCACAGGACAGGAGCCGTGTTCCTCACCTGAGCCCAAACCTCACAGAGCCACCCATGCAGCTGGCCCTTTCCCTGCCTCCGCTTCCCAGTGCGGGAATGGAGCCAAGAGCACCAGCCTCCTCTGTGAGCTGGGATGGAACCAGAAGAGCCATGCACGATTTCAGGGACATGAAGCAGTGCAGTCGCTGCTGCACTTCATTGCCATCCTCTGGTCTCTCCTCTTTTCCACCCCTGATGCCTCCCTTGGCATGGCACTGCTGTGCCCCTAATGCTGCTCTTCCAGCTCTCCCCATCATCCCTATGGCCTCTGCCCATCACAGCACACTGCAACCCCCCTGCAGAGCTCCCGTAGCTCCTAATGGTGAGTTATTTCCCTTCTTCCCTATGGCAAGAAAGTAGAAGGAAAATTGATACCTTTCCAGCTACTGTCTGCTCCTCCAGCAGTGGCTCATTTGGAAAGTCTGATCACTAGGTAGCTTGTTCTGCCTCCTCACAGAGCATCTTTAGTGCTGCAAGACACGTTGCATTGTGTTCCTCCCCTAATACAGTTTTCATGGAGCGAGCTTTAAAACTCATTTTCCTTGGCCACTTTTCTTCTTGAATGTTTAAAGCACCTTTTCTCTGTCAATCCCCAGCTCTCCTCCCTCACACCTCTGCTGTTTGTGATCCGCCTTGACCCTGCATGGTCCATGCTAAAATTCAATGCAATCAGCTGGCAGAGCTTTCAGTGGCAGCAGGTTTGGGGTCAAGCCCCCAGAGAAGCCAAAACCTGAGATCAGCCCAAACCACGGCATGCAGAGAGCTCTTAGTGCATCGCACTCCTGCCTACACTGAACTCCTTCCAGTCTAGACTGGGTTAAAAATAGGAAAGAAAGAAGGCAAAATCAGAAGCCACTGCACTTTGGTATGCAATAACTGCAGCCACAGAGAGAAACTACTCCAAAAGCAGCAAAGACAACTCCTACTCACGTGATTCACGCAGGTGTAGGGAAGTCTGGCACATCCGAAATGCATCCCAGCACGCACATGTCCCCATGCAGCAGATCCTGCCTTCCCTGGAAGTTCCACATCCATTGCATCACATGAGGACACACTTCACTTGGGAAGCCCCAGAGAAGGCAGCCCTGCTGTGGGATCTTGCTAACCCTGGCTGGAGTACATTTACAGCCCTGTCCATCTGTAATCCATCTGGATTTCGGTGGCTGGGCATGGCAAACAGTCCACACATGTGTTCATGTGTGTGAAGAGCTATTCAGACAGTGTGTACCCAGCCATGTCTCCTGTACAGTGGCAGTATTCCTAAGGTCTCGGAGATCATTTAATTAATTACACGGTACCTTACACAGTACTATCTCATCTCCATTCATTTCAACAGCCCTGACTATGAAAACACCATTCTCTTTCTCACTGCGACAGGAAAAAAGGGACCCGTGTGAGAGGTCTTTTTTGAAAGGCTTCCTTTTAATTTGTCTTGTTTTCTTTTTGCTTCAGCAGTGTTGAGAGGATGCAGTGGGGTTCACTTCAGGTAAGAAAGAGGAGGAGCTGTCGAGGATGAAGCTGTGCGTGACAATAACAGACTTGGAGCAAGCTGCTCTAGTGGAAGGTGTCCCTGCCCATGGCAGGGGGCTGGAACTGGATGAGCTTTAAGGTCCCTTCCAACCTAAACCAGTCTGGGGTTCTATGACCAAACTGGGGCAGGCCAGAGGGTGTCTTGCCTCCCAGCTGAAGGTCTGGAGATGGCTAAAGCAGTCAGGAGGAGGCTGTGAAGTCAAAGGAGTGTGCACAAACCCCGTGTCAAGGGCCTGTAGTTCAGTGCTTTGACCACACTGGAGCTGGGTGACATTGGCATGAAGGCTGGCCTAAAGAAACCTCCCAGGCTTATCTGCATTGGCAAGATTCAGTCCAAAAGGCAAAGCAGCAAGCAGCATTCCCCTCCACCCCAAGTCCGAAACACTTCACTGTGACATTTTTCTTAGGGACCACTCTAATTTCTCAGCTCACACGGCTCATTCTCTTTTCACACTCATGCCTGTCTGTATGGGACCACATCTGAAAGGATAAACCCCTCCCACTTCTCATTCGGGGTTGAACAAAGCGTTTCCTTTAGTCCCAAATGAAATCATTGCTGATTTCTCCATCCACTAAAAATACAAACTTACAAAAGCAAATTACCCTCTCTGGCTTGGTGTGAAATGAATTCATTTCCCGGCTTGTTTGGGAACGGCAGGCGGTGGAAACAGATTGCGATGCAGGTAGCAAATGAGCCCATCAAACTTTAGTTAGCAGAAATTCCACTCTGGACTAAACGAATCCAACCTTGACTCCTTCTGTAGTCAGCCAGGAGCAGGGGCAACCCGGAGAAGCTCTGTGCAGGGAGCTGCTAGCTGGGAGACTTGATCCTGGGATTTCTTGTTACGCCAGAGATCCCTATGGGCAGGAGATATCCCCCCCCCCCCAAAGATACCTGGAGCAGGGGACAGAGCCCAGCACAGAGGAATGAGAAACCCCCCAGTAAGGCAGAGGTGTGCCAGGCACCAGCTGGAATCCGGGGCTCATTAATGACGAACACAAGTGGCACCTCTTGAGTGCTGAGCATCCTGACTGCCTCTGCTCCTCTTTATTAGCACCTCCAGCTCTCTGCAGGAAGAGGGGAGGAACACACAGAGGTGCAGCTCGCGGATCCGCCCGGCTGATCGTGGGAAGGCAACAAGACCTCAGCTTGTCTGTCTAATGAGGCAACCACGTAATTACAGCTGTCTCAGAGACACGCTCCTAAGTCCCAGGGATGTGAAGTGTCACCAGGCAGTGGAAAGCCTCTGCTCAGGGTGGGAGAGGCTGTACTTGCGCTGGAGGCTGAGGGATGCAAGTGGGAAGGGAGGAGGAGGAGGAAGAGGTAGGAGGCAGGAGGCTGAATTTTGGCTGCCTCTGTGCCACGGATCCACTTCCTTTGTGCCCCGGGACTGTTGTTTAAGGACAGACCCACCTCTCTACTCTAACTCCATGCACCTGGGCTCCCTCTGCAGCTAAAGCAGAGATGCTGGCTTGCAGTGGACCTTCCCTGTAGATGGAGGGGGTGAAAAAGCCTTTGGGGAAGGTGCTTCAGCCTCTCTGTCTCCTGTAGAGAGAGCCCAGCGGGCTACCTTGGGTGTGAGATTTGGATGGTTAAAGAAAGGACACATCCAGCTAAGCCCTTTCACACAGCCTCAAGTGGGAAACCCTCTTCTAAGAACGGGTCTCTGTGTCCCACAGCCCCTGTTCTCCCCCTGTCCCCACTGCACTGTGTGGCACTGGGACAAACACACCAAAGGTTTTGCTGTGCCATGGAACATCAATAAGCAATCCCGCCCTATGGGCATCACTTTCCAGACCCAAGGCCTGGACTCAGGAAGCTCAGGCTCTGCCCTCCTCACCAGGAGCTGCCATCCCATCACGTGCGTGCAGGGCAACGTGTCTTTGTGGCTGTGCTGCTGTGAGCAGGGTAATGCTGCCAACCCCGCGACCTCTGCCTATTGCCACGACCCCACCAGCAAAATCTTTGCTCCTGCTGATGAAAGGACTCTGGAATTTGCACGTGATGCCATGTATTTGCCTTTCCTTACAAACACCCCCCCCTTCCTCTCCCCTCCCTCTCTCCTTCCCTCAGATAATATTGACACCAACACCCATAAAGGAGAATATTAAAACAACCTTTTCCATTACATCCTAATTTAACTACTTCCCTGCGTTGCACGACACACCTGGCTGTCTATGGCTGTTTGTAACGTGCTCCTTCATTCCCTTCTTGAGAGTCCCTCTACTCCATCAAATCCCTCCTCCTTGCACACTAAGCTGCAGATTACTTTTTCATAAGATGCAATTTCACCCAGATCTCATTACTTACTCTCTTAATGTATTTTCTGTTTGTTTCATCTACGATTTCTCTTGTGCTCTGTTCTGATGATAAAATAGTCAGTTGTGGTGCTGTGGAAAGCAACTTGCTAGAGCACATTAACTACAACTCGTCGTCTTCTTGATTTCATATGTGTTCTCTGTGCCTTTGACCTGCCAGGCAGAATTAGACCCAGTATGTGCTTGGTGCAGAAAGGGCCCTAGAATGTGGCCCTCTTGATTCACTAACATCTGTCTGACAGTGGCATTTAAGCTGGCCTGGAACGAGGGGCAATAGGAGATGAGGAAAGAAACTCACTGACAATGCTGCATTTTCAAGCCAACCTCAAGATCATAGAACCCCAGACTGGTTTGGGTTGGAAGGGACCTTAAAGCTCATCCAGTTCCAGCCCCTACCGTGGGCAGGGACGCCTTCCATTAGAACAGGTTGCTCCAAGCCCCATCCAACCTGGCCTTGAGCACTGCCAGGGATGGAGCACTCACCACTGCTTTGGGCTGAAGTTTCACGGAATGCTCCACAAGAGGTGGAGTTCACTGTGGACATCCTTAGCCCACAGTCTCCTCCCAGCCTCAGGAGCCAGGAGTGGCATAGAAATGGCAACTGCAATGCACCACTGGAGAGGGGAGCCCCTGGCCCACAAAGGACACGAAGAACCAGCTGCCTCCAAATTACAGGTCTTGCCCAGTCGACAGAAACTCTCCCATTCAGCCAGATTTACAGCAGTGTGGGCTGGACATCTTCCTTGACTTCTCAAGTGAGCTGGTAGAAAAGGGAAAGCGATTTTTCTGGGGTGAGATGACACTGTGCAGGAAATGAGCTATTTTCTAGGAAAAGAAGGCGCCAGAGGTCTTAGATGAACCCTCCTCATCCATCAGAACTGCAGAGGAGCATCATCTGCATTGGCCAGTCACAGCATGTCTGCCGGCCCACCCTGGTGCTGACATAAACCTCTCCCCAGGCACCCCATCAGGGTGAGAAGTGAACAAGAGAAGAAAAGGGTAGAAGAAAAGAGACATCTGTGACACCAGGGAGACAGAGAAGATGAGGAGGGTCCTTCTGAAGTCAAAGCAGGAGCCAGGGAACACGCTGATCTCTAGTACATGTGTGAATCCCTCAAACAGCATCCTGATGGCCTTGGGTTATCCCAACCTCATTGGGTTTGCATTTGTTGAGCTCCTGCGCCCAGAGCAGATCTAAACCCAGAACTGGTTTGGCCCTTCCCTTCACATTCACTGGTGGGCCCACAGCCATGTGTGACAGTGGATGGACACAGCACCTCTGTGCTGGGACATCCAACTGACGGGGAACGTAACAGCACGGCCTGGCTTCAGAAAAGGGGTATTTGCCATGAGAGGCTTAAAGTGCAAGTCTGGGGTCTGGCCTGAACTGAAGCCAAGCAGGGAAAACCCACCCCTCTGCACAGAGAGGCAGTATTTTTACCCTGCAGATTAACAGGCCAGGAGAGGAATTTAAGTCTCCTTTTTTCCTGAATTCCAACTTCAGAGCAAATAATCCCACCCCTGGATGCAAAACCACACGTTACCCTGGAGAATCCCGGTGCGGTCCAAAGCAGGTCAGACAACAGAAAGGTCCAAAAGGTAACAGATGGCATCTGTATACACAAAAAAAGTGCTCTGCCTTCCTTCTCCATACCTCCACTCTTCCCCTGCCATCAAACACCGCATATATTCCCCTTCCTGTTTGTTGTGTGGCTAAAGCAGGCGCCACCGCTCCCTACCCTTCAGGCAAGCACACCGTTTGTGATGTGTCTGGAGGGAGGAATCTATTAAAGAGGCACTGCATTAGAAACATGCAAATGTTCCCAGTAACTCCACAGGCCCATGAGGAAGCCAGAGGAAATGTCATCCCTCTCTTCTCGCTTGCCCGTTTTTATGCACTGCGATGGTTTATGGCTCCTCCTGGTTTAGACTGTAACTGGGAGCACGGCAGATATTTAATCTGTTTGGAAATAATTACAGCAATAATGATTATTTTATTGGGTTTAACCAGGTTCTAAAAATAAGGGAGATGCTGCAGCAACGACAGGCGAGGCCAGAAGATGCTCTGTGTGTGAGAGTGCAGAGGTTTACAGCCTCCTGTTTGCACACCAGTGGGGATGCCTGTGGAGGGCAGGGAGCACCCAAAAGCACCCCTGGTTGAGTGTGTGATGGACGTACATGGATCATGGGCCCAGATACTCCAATATGAACCAAGCTGCCTGTGACCTCCAAACCTGACTCCATCTTGCAATTTACTTGATCACCCCTTCACAGAGTTCTCCATTTGGGAGTGCAGGAGGGAAGGGAGGCACAGGGAGAGGAAGCACCATTCAATTCCAGCTTCTGTAGACTGCCTCTTTGAAGCTGCTGTGTTACACAGCCTCAGGGCAGCCAAAAGCCCCACTGAGATGGACTCTGTGGTCTTAATCCCAGAGAAAACACATCTCTCAAGTTCTTTCTGTATCTTCCCAACCTTCCCAAATCCCTGCCTAAGACCAGGCTTCACAGAGCTTTCTTTTTCACATTTCCTCTGATTTCTCCATCCTCCCTGCTCCCCACCTCCCTTCCGGCTATGCAGTGGAGCTGGGGGGTCAGAGGAGCCCTGTGAGGACTCGGTAAGGGAAGGGATGGCAGTTCCACATACTGCATCACATCCATATCTGACAGCGTTTGATGGTGCCAGTTCCAGGTCAGGAGGGGCTGCAGTGAGCCCCTCTGGGGCTGCCCATGCTGTATTGAAAGGGTTTTGCCAGGGTGATACAAAGAACTCCAGGCCACTCCAACCACAGCTCCTGACACCTTACAGAAGGCGGTGAGTTGTTGTTTCTCCTCCCCTTGCTTGCAGCCTCTCTTCCAATGTGTGTAAGTAGCACCCTTCGCCTGCACCTCTTCCCTCTCAGGAGCACAGCTCAGCCAGGGAGCACTGGGGTTAGACCAAGCAGGCACTGAAACAGAGACACCTCCTGACATCCCCTGCATTAAAACCAGCCCTTCTGAATGCAGCCTCTCCCCATCAGCGGCAGTCCTTGCCATGGCGCACTGACACTGGCTAGCAGGGGAGCAGCAGATGCACAAGGTCAGGGCAAATTTGGGATAGGAAGGAGGAGGAGGATCCCACAGGGATGCTGGAAGCAGAGGATGGCATCAGTACCTGCAGCTGCTCTGCCCTGGGGATGCTGAGCTTCGTGTCCAGCATGACTCTCGGAAGAGGAGGTGAAGCTTTTCCCTGGACCTCAAGGCTTTCACCAGGAGGAGGCGGATGAAGGGGACACCTGGCTCTGTGTGATCCCTCATGAACAAGGCTCCCTGCGCTTTGGAAAGAGCAGCTGTAGCTCCCCTTCCAAAAAAACCCTTCCATTTCCAACAGCTCTTATCCAGCTGTGCCCGTGAAGTGTCCTAAGCACCAGCTCCTGCCCCTCCCTGAGGTTTAGTGGGTAGCTGCGATGTGTGAAACCCCACTCACTTCTACAGCATCTCTTTCTCTTTCACGTTATCAAACCTCCATAAACATGTTTTCTGCCAGCAACTGGTGCTTAATTATCATATAACAACTGCCTTAATAAATACAAACACCTTATCTGAGGCCCTTCATGTAACAGAGATCCATCACCTTCCCTCCCATAAATCCTGGAGCATACCGAAACATCAGAGGGTCTTGAAGCTGGGATGGGAGCTGAGGCCAACATCCTTGCATACAGGGAGACGGGGAACATCTCCACCAGGTCTCCTCAGACCAGCTCAGCACCCGCATCCTGGAGTTCATGATGGTCTTTGAAGCCCATCAGACCAGAACAATTTCCCCAATCGGAATCCATACAGTGCAGATGTGAAGTGCACAATTATCAACACGTGGAACAGAAAAGTTTGGGAAGAAGGATACAAGATAATTCAATCCCAACTGCCCTTTCCAGAGAGAATAAAGAAGAATCCCTCCCTGTCCCCACATCTAGAGCACGGATGTCTATGAATCAGAGGTTTTCTGTGCCCACTGCAGTCACTGCACCACTTGCCTGGGCTTCACCAACACGCATTAACCAGAGCTTGTTGCTTGGTGTCATTTCCTTTCATCTCAATTAACTCCCCTTCTTTTCTCCCTCCTGACTACTCAATTAAAAGAGTGGCCAAAAGTTAATTACCCTCATTCAATTCAGCTGCAATTCCTGGCAGGGAATAGAGAACAGAACGTTGGTGAGGGGCTGGAGAAGGGAGCCAAGGCAGGAAAACTGGGATAGAGACTCCTGAAGAACCAGCAGCTCTTGGGAGCTGAGCTCTGCTTACACCATGTCCAGCACAGCTTGCTCATGCCTGATGCACAAAACCTGGGAAGCAGGATCCCAAATGGTGCTCCCTTGGGAAGAGCAGTAAGATCTATGTAAGAACAAGAGGTGATGAGCAGGACAACCACGATGATGGACAGACACAGTCAGACAGCTCTGCAGAGGGGCTGGTAGAGCATGGGATGGGTGGACAGAGGAACAGCCAGAGAAGCAGGGAGTAAAAGGTGGATGTAAGTCTGAGTTCCCTGGCAAGCTGTCTGAATGCACTCTGCTAATGAACCTCCTCCTCACAACACCCTGGCAGGGCTGCAGGCTAATCAGAGCCCCCTCTCCATGCTGGAAGCCATCCTGACTCGGGCCCTCACGGCCACAGCCCTCAGATTTGGGCCATACGGCAGCTGAATGTGCCAGACGAAGCAGCACGGCTTGTCGGAGCATGCCAGCAGCTGGGAATGAGCAGTCCAGCTCCATGGCAAGCCCTCTCCAAGCTGCTTCCACCACCACCTGCAAACAAAAGGGCCTTAAGTGCAAATCACAGGCACTTCTTGGCAGCAGAGGTGGGCCAGCTTCAGGCGATGGTGGAAATCAGGACACCAGACTCCAGCTCTGTTCAAGTTCCTCTCCGCTCCCTTTCAGTCTTGATAGCAAACACAAACACGTGCCATCAGCAAAGTTCCCTACCTCACTACTCAGCCCCAGCCACCACCATTAGTAAATACACTGAGTAACATTCCCATCTGATGCTGACCTGCAAGAACCCCTTGACAATCACCATTTCCCCTGCTGAGAATTGCCCGTTTCTTCTTATTCTCTCCAACAGCATTAATCTATCTCAGGGATTTTAACTTCCACCCCCTGGTCACCAGCATGCCTTGACAGTTCTCTGTCAGGGTCTTTATCAAAAAAGGCTTTTGAAATTCAAAAGAAGGAACGTGTGTATACATATACTCTCTCATTCCCTTTTATCCACTGGTCTCTTAACTCTTCCAAAGGATTTAAGCAGGTCAGAGAAACACAATTTTCTTCAGCAGAACCCATGCAGTCTATCCCTTATCCTATAGAAAAGCCTAAATATAGGCTCTGAAAGTCCCTGCAGCTGGGAACGTGAATGCAGCCATCATGCTTTGAAGCTGCCTGAGACTCATGCAGCTCCCAGATGAAGGGCTTGCTGGCTCTGTCAAAGGAAGACACAAGTCTTTCAAAGATGCTTGAAGATAGGAGGAACGATGTCAGTGGCACACAGATTCTCCTTTTCCTCCTCATTTTCTTAGGTTTTCTTTAGCCTCTTTAGCTCCTTGTCTCTGCCAGCTTGTGCTGAGGAGGAGTGAGGCAGTTCTACACGCACTGGGAAAGAACTGCTGTCAGATGGAAACAACTAAAATCTCATGGAAGTGAGGGTCCTTAACTGGCTTCTGCTGGGACCAGCCCAAGAGCATGAGGCTGTGGTCCTGGAGGTCCCAAAATGTGTGGGTTTTCCCCACTTGAGGCCATGATTCAACGTAGCACCAGCCCAGTGCTGCTCCACAGATGGTCTGGGGAGCATCATGGTTGACTGATGGCTGCGCAGCACCCATTCACCCTGTGGCTCCTGGCACCCTCCTGCCTGTGCTCCCTGCCCAGGACCCCTCAGAGCCCGATGCTGTACAGCAGGTTGTCTGTACAAGGCGCTCAGCACGTGGGCTCCTTTCTTGCTCCCTGCTCCCTGTGCTTTCTCCATCAGGCAGGCTATCAGATGTGCCCTGCCTCCAGGGAACAGCTGAGAACAATGGTTATTATCGGATCCTCTGACCACTCAGTGACACATCTGCCAGAACAGTGCACCTGGATTAAACCTCCTTCTCTACCCACAGCTCAGGTGTCTCCAGGATCTGCTATCCATTTTCTTAATGCAAGTGCCTGACAGTTAAATCCATGCCTACGTCTATTAGGGAAATGCATGCGTTATGAACACCATGAATTCAGGCAGCTCTGTTAAATCTATTTGATGTACTCACTTCAATCCTAAACCCCCTTCCCCAGAAGTTACCTATTGGCCAAGCACTAGAGCTGTCAGGTTGTGGAGGATAACAACATTACAGGACTAACAGAGAGCAAACCATGAGGGAAAGCAGGCTGGCTGCACGCTGCCTGCATCAGGCACAGGACAGCACTTCTGCATCAAGCGCAGGGGAAGCTTCTGAGACATCAGGCTCCACACACTGATCTGGAAGCACTTTGGAGACATTCACGAATGGAGATCATTGCCCTGAGGGGAAATGAGAAGGCAAGGAAGGTAACAGCTTACATTTGCAGCTGACTTTAAGGCACTGCAGAGAGTTCTACATTGGCTTTGACTAAGCCAGACCCAAAGCGGAGTTGCTGCATTGCCCCTGCCCAGAGCACAGGGGATTCAGCCCACGACTGGAGCCATCATCTCTGCACTACGGACCTGCCCTGGGGAGCTTCGGTCTCTGGGTCCTGGATCCTCTCTTGATCTCAGGATGCAGACGGACCTTGGAAGGCTCCAACACGCGCATGGAGCAGGCGAGGCTCAGCACTGAAGTGGTCTCTCTCCAGAGACACCCCTCACACCTTCCGCTGGCTGTAAGGAGACAGACCTGAGCTGGTCACCATCTCTTGTGGGACAGAGGGGTGAGATGGTGTGAAGAGCCCTTCCCAGAGCCCCTCTGCCTGCCCAGATAAGTGGGTGCAGGAGACAGGGAGGTCTATACAGAGGGGAATGCCTTTGACTGGAGAGCATCCACGTAACGCTGTCATAAGCTGGGGCTTTCAGCAATCACTCGCAGACTCTCTGGGCTCCACTGACAACTGTTTCTTATGCCTTAGGGCCTAAATGAATGTCCCACATCTTCACCAAATACTATCATGGTTAAGAGATGGCTGAAATCCCCTTAGGCCTTGGCTGGAATGGGCCTCGATGCAGTGATTTCCACACAAGTCACACAGCCTTGTCTGGAGCCTGTGGGCTTCCCTCCCACTCCAAGCTGCTACCAGAGCTGGGATTTTGGTTGTTTCTATTTATTTCCCCCCCCCCATCTCTTTCTTCTTTTAACCTTTCTTTGAGCTCTCGCTTGCTTCCTCAGCACCTAGTGTAATTGCTTGCTGTCTCCGAGGAGCCTGGTGAGGATTTATGTAACGCGCCAGGCAGCAGTTTGAAAGGCTGCTTTTGGATATAACTTAATGCTACACCAGCCTTGGGGAAAATGAGCTGAAAGCCTTGGGAGGGCTGTGTGGTGTTTGCTGCACGCTGCTCCAGAGCAGGGCTCCGTGCAGGAGTCTCTGAGCATCCCCCTCCTTGCATGGTGAGAAGGGGAAGGAAGAAGATGCGTCTTTAGCAAGTGCCTTGCTCCTTCTATATCTCATTATGCTCTGGCTTTATCTAGAGGGGCAGTTGCAGGCAGGCAGCAAACACTCAGCACTGCTGAGCAGTGGAGAGGGGAGCAGAGACAAAGGGAAGGGGTTATTTTTCCAGCAGATAGCATGGTTTTGCTGCTCCTTCTTTCTCTCCTCTGCACTTCTGGTTGTATCAGGGTCAAACTGTCCCTTGGGGCACCTCTGTTGCTTTCAAGATTGCCACTAGAGGAGGGCATCAGGACTTTGGTCTTACTGATTATTTTAGGGAGGGATTAGGCAGGGATGGGAAAGGGGGTGCTTCTAGGAGGCAAAGGAGAGAAGCAGTGTTCTTGTAAGGCTCTTCAGCAAGATGGCCCTGCGGCAGCACTTGAGTGCCTGTGTTTGAGGGCTGCATTCCCCTGCTTGGACAGCACAGGCTTTGCCTGGAAGGCAATGAAAGCAGAGCCCTGTGCACCAGCAACCAGAAGAAACCACCTCAGCCAGCCCTGCCATGCTCCAGCTCTGCCTGTGCCTCCTCCACTCCCTGCCTGAGTCTAGCAGAGACCTGAAGGAACAATGTGCATGCAAGGAGGGCTGAAAGCTTCCACTTCAGCTTTCCTTAAACTGGAGTTTATAGGTTGTATCCCCTTCAAAAATCATATTTGCCTTCAGTCATTTTCCAGTCATGTTGCTGATGGAAGTAACACCACAGCAATCAAACCGTTTGCATGTGTCAGTCTGACTGCCCTCCCTCCCTCCGAGCTTTTGAAGTGATTGCAAGTACATTCAACACAGATTAGGGTCCTTAAAACTCAGAGGTGCTACTGAGTGAGGTGATCAGATGCAGCTGAACAGAGGAGAGACATCCCCATGTGCCTTCTCCGAGTATTAGGGAACCAGCATGGGATAAGAGAGGCAGGAAATGGGATACATCAGTCAAGGGAACAAGTTCTTCACTTAAAACTTGCTAGCTTTCTAAGCGTTAAGGATGCAAAGGGAAAGACTTACAGAGGTTATGCAACCTGCAGCTAAACAGAGCCTTGCACTCCTGGGCAAACAGCTCATGCCTGGTCGGCTGGGGAAGCCCTCAGCATCCATGTCGTGCTGGTACCTGCAGGGTATGGCTGCAGGCAGGAGCTGCCCTGCCTTTAGCAAGAGGACTCAGGCTACTCCTGACTAACCAACACGGAGCCCTAAGGCTGTGCTGGACGTGGTAAATGAACCCAGGCTCTCCTGGCTTTAAGACTAGAAGAAGATGTGCCACCCTACTGCTCGCCTCCCTGGCTCTACCCTCATGGTCCCATGAGGGCGATGTGTTGCCTCCCCGTTTTACAGGACTGCTTCCCACATCCTTACATTTATGTGGGTATTACAGCAACACCAAACCCTCCTGAGCCACCCTGCTCCCCACTGCTGCACCTTGCTATTGAGATAGCTCTGGGCCTCACTTTTCTCCCTCTGAGCCACAGTGTAGCCCTTAAGCTCCCACCTCCCAAGCAGCATCACCACCAGCCACAGCCTGCCTGGGAATTACCAGTGCTAATCCATCATTTGCAGCATCAAATAAGCACGTTGACACTTTCCTTTCTCATCCTTCTTGTATCTGTGAAGTAATGGGAAGGAGAACAACTAACACCACACCAACAACCAAAAAAAACCCCGACTAAATTAACACTGCAGCTGAGGTTTTACATGCACAAAAGTCAGGAAGTTCAAAGTTATGGTTCCCCCTCCAGCTGTAATTCTGGCACACTGCACATATATATTAAGACATTAAAGTTAGCCCCATAAACAGTAATACAAAATACTACATGCACATGAGGGGGCCAATCTACGATGGCCAGGGGAGCCATAACTCCAGCTGCCCTGACTCCTGTGCGTGCGCTTCTCCCGCAAAGAAGGAATAAGTCAGCTCTCATTCACCTGTAATTCAAAGCTCAGGATGCTGATAGGGAAGAGAAAAGAGAGATTATTCTGTCTGCTGCTTCTTCCTCCTCTTTTGTCTTCCCTTTTTTTTATGGCACAGGCTGTTGTGTAGCTGCCTGCGATCAATGCTCTCCCTCTGCCTGACTTTGATATATCAGCAGAAATCTCGGATCTCCATTGCCATCCTCTCGCTTTGCAAGCAGCACGGCACACACATGCAATAGATAAGGGATAGCCTTTGACTGAATTTACTTAATTTATACAATGGGACACCAGGGGAATATTAAAATACAAATTAGCAGCTTCATCTTTCACGCGCATTGAAATCTCCCCAGCAGATAATTTGCTGCTGGAAACTCCTCTGCCAAAGGCCTCTCCCCAGTCACACCTATTCCCTTCCTCCTGGGATCCTCGAGCAAACACTGGGAAAGTTGATAACTGGAGAGTTACACTTTTAAGTCCTTAAAGGGTCGATAACTCAGGCCAAGATTTCTAAACAACTCTGCCACTGGGGAGGAGCTGTACTGAGAAGGCACAAAAGGTTTCTCAGCACCTTCACAGCAGGATGGAGAGATGCCTCCGTCTCCATTTCCATGGGAAACAGGCAAACTTGGGTCCGTCGTGCAGGATCTCTGCTCCCCTCCTTTGGGAGCTGAACCAAGCAGCAGGTTCCTTTTGTGAGCTGTGTGAGACTCTGGCAGGGCAGAGCAGCAAAACCTCCCCGGGCAGCTTTAATGTCAGGACATTGCAAGTCTGCGGACTGGGATTCTGCCTGGATGATCCCACCAGGGCACCCCATTACCTGTTTCTGATGCAGCCTGCAATTACCCAGCATCTGTGGTTTGGCAATGCAAATGTGACACATCCCTCCTCATTCTAACAGCGTCACTTTGGAAGAAGCACGTTTTCTGTTAGCTGTAAGAACCTAAACCCATGCCTGAAGATGGTATCTCTCACCATTCAGTTGGCCCAGACTCCCGTCCTACCTATCCAAGTGGCAATGAAGTGCTGCTATCCATAAGAGCATCCTTTAGCAGTCCCAAACAACCCAGTGACTTTTCTCTTACTACCCCCAGTAGATAACCCCCCTCCATTAGATAAACCCCCCATTTGGGTGGAGTGTTTCATTCTGCTGCACCTACTTGTATCGCAGCTGTATAAATCAGAGGTTTCTGTAGTACTGTGATACCCTTGGAAGCTGCAGGTGGAGGGATAGAGAAGTGGCAGAGCAAAAGGGCCATCACGGTGCACTGCAGGAGGGATGGGAAGGGTCATCATGTACATGTTTTTCTCCTGGTTGCCCCACGGATCATAGGTAGGAATGCAAGGGTACAAGCAGAGGAAGCCAGAAGAAGCTCCTGCAGTGTTAAAGTGTCTCCCAATGGAGATCATCAGCTGGATTTGAGCAAGAAGTCTGCCGCCAGACCTGCTTCTGAAGTGGTCAGTAGGAAATGCCTGTAAGGAAATCAAACCAACAAATCAAGCCAACCCAGAGGTCAAACTGACACTGTGTGCTTAAACTAAGCTAAAAAGGACCCTGTTGCTTCCAAGTCCGGGATCTTTAACTCTGGTAGTAGCCATAGTCAAGCAGAAGTGAAGAGATCTCTCTGATGGGATTCTCAGAGACAAAGATGTATTCTGAAGTTAGGCCAATGAGTCCTCAGTTCTGTACACCAGCCCTGATTCCTCCTGAAGAGGCTCCCGAGATGATCATCTTCATTCAGCTGAAGGCATCAGTAACAAGAAAACCTGATCTGCTTCACCAGGGATTAGACACAGCTTGACCCTTGTGAGGGGTGGTGATGGCAAGGGTAGGTGATATTCCCCATATCCCTCCCTCCGCAGGGAGGGACACCTCACACTAAACCATGCCACTCAAGGCTCTGTCCAGCCTGGCCTTGAACACTGCCGCTTCCTTGGCTAACCTGTTCCAGTGCCCCACCACCCTCAGAGGGAAGAACTTCTTCCTTATCTCCAACCTGAACTTCCCCTGTTTCAGTTTGAACCCATCACCCCTTGTCCTGTCGCTCTAGCCCCTGATGAAGAGTCCCTCTCCAGCATCCTTGCAGGCATCCTTTAGACACTGGAAGCTGCTCTGAGGTCTCCATGCAGCTCCTCTTTTCCAGGCTGAACAAATGGCTCAGACTCCTTCCTCGACAAGAACCGAGGGGCAGTTTTGCAGGAGTGTTCTGCTCTTGATTTCCCACTGGAGAGCTGAAAAGCTACAACACAGTGGAGAAAAAGATCCCCCTTGCCTTCCAGCAGGCACTTACCCACCTCCCACTGCCACCAAGGCTGGCTGTTTCAATGGAGGCTCTATGCAGCTTCAGAGGGCACTGACACTTAACAGCATTTTGGAGCAGAAGGATCTGGCTTTACCCAAGCTGCTTGGCACAAGTGGGGAACAAGCAGTGTGTGACTTTGAACCAACCTCCCAACTTTCCTGAGTACAGCCCTTTGCCAGTGTCACAAAAGAGCCGGATAACCAGGACGCTCTTTCTCTGTTAAAGAGCAGTCTGATCCTCTTGACTTTTCTGCCCATTAGAAAGTAAAATGAGGCAGGGAATGACAAACTTATGCTGTCAAAACCAAGACAGTCACTTTGAAAATCAGTAATACCCCAAGGTGTTATTGTGAGTTAACAGCTCTCTCAGGCCTGAAGCACAGAGCGGGTATTAATGCTGTTCTCGCCGCCTTTCCCACCACAATCCCCGCTCCTCGAGAAAATCCCTGACATGGAATTCTACTTAAAGCAAGGGCACATTTTCCAGCTCGGTGCCCAAATGAAAAAGAATCCAGAGAGATGAGAAAAAGAGAGAAAAGGAACGTGCTACAGGGCCCCCTGTGCGTGTTATGTATGGCAAACCCCAAACATCAGCTCGTTCTTCTGGGGTGCTTTGACAGGCAAGTGACTCCCACTCCTTTATTTTGACTTGTTTAGTTAAAAGCAGTGTTGGAGGGCATGTGCAACTTCAGAAAGAAACACTGGAGATGGGGAATACTGACATGAGGTGCTCAGCTCTCCGCTTCACCCGCCTCATCCCTTCCTGCTCCTCAGCCCTTGCTGCCCTGAGCCCTCACTGGGGTGGCTCATCCCACAGCTATGAAAATGCACTTCCCAGCAAGCTTAAAAAGACCCCCCCAAAGTCATCAGCTCCCAGCACACGGGTGCTTTAAAGAGAGGTGAAACATGTGGGAAGGCTGCTGAACCTCCACAGGTTTTGAGGTGCCCTCCAGCTGTGTCCCTGTATTTCTCAGTTATGGAAATGCATGCCCCTCAGAGGGCAGGTTGTGAACGAAACAGATCTGAGCTGCCGTGGGTACCCCTTGTGTTTCTGGTCTGCTCAGGGGAGCTAAAACCCGATATATACAGCTGGTACCACTGCACCAGGGGAATACAGACAATTCAGGAGGTGATGTTTGGCACTGGGAACCTATTAACCCCCACTCCTGGGAACAGGCATTTAGCAGTTTGGAAAAGCAATGGGGTTTCTTTTCCTGAGCACCGCATATGGACAGATAGGGCAGAACTGGCACAGAGCTCAGTCTACCATCTACATACTACTCCTGTCATCCCCTGAGGAGAAGGGACTGCATGTAACACGTTGCCCCACACCATCATCCCCCATCTTGCTGCAAAGGCATTCCTGCAGGGAAAGCACAGTGGGGAAATGACCAAGATAAAGGATGGTGAAAATGCAGAGGATGGTGTTTCCTCAATGGCAGCAGGGCAGCTGGGCAGGCAAGCCCTCGAAATAACCTCCCCTGCCCTTGTTCACCCCCAAGCCTGCCCCACTATGGGAGATACCCAGTGATGAGAGATGTGGAGCCACATTAACCCAAAGGTTCTGCACCAGGGAGGGTCTGCATATCCCACCATGCAGGAAGGTGCAGGTGAATTACACATTAGTCTCATTTCCATGAAAAAAAAACAACCCTGTCCAAAAGGGCCTTTTCTTCTCCTCCTCTTCCTGTGTCAAAGGCAAGAAGCAGAGAACATCTCCTGCTTTGGACATCTTATTAGTTTAATTAGATGATTTTCTGCCTGATTTCTCCTGAATGCTGCAATTGCACAATCAAATCACACATCAGTTGACAACTTCATTTAAAAAATTAGCGTTTAGCAGCTTTGCGGGCTCTAAAAGCTCCGAGGACATGTGTCAGCAGTGACCCCTTCTGCTAATGCCAAACAGGCCCAGGCTGTGTCCCCACCTCCCAGTCCTGCCTGCAAACTGGCATGCTGAACAATCCCTTGAGAACAAAACCCAACCCGAGCCTCAGGGCATTCCCAGTTTGTATCTGCCACAGCTGCCTGCTGCTTGGCCTTCCCCCTCATGGGTCACTCCACAACTGTGTTACAGACCTGTCAGAGAGCGAATAGATCCTGCTGCTTGGAGGGACTCAGATGGCCTTGCATCAGGCCCTGTGCTTTTGCTAAGTTACAAGGGAGCTGATGTGAAGCTGCCACCCACGATATCCAGCATCAGCTAAGGCTGGACCCTTGAGTCCCCTTGGGAGCTCTGCTTACCCTGGGGCAGGTGGGTGGTGATGGAGGGATGGATGGGATGGAGATGATGGATGGAGGGATGTACGGATGCTGCTTCTGGATGGAGGTCAAGCACCTGCAGCTGAGCCTGCAGTGGGTTTCCCAAGGTGCTGATCCTGCAGGCTGGGTTTGGATCAGCTCAGCGTAGCAAGTCTTGAGTTTGCTTGTGCTCAGCAGGCTGTCAGGAATCACTTCCAGCAAGGGGGAGGGCAGAAGTACCCACTGGTGAACACTGAGGCCATAGTAATGTTCACTGCAGGCTTGGCTTTCTGGAGCAACAAAGAACTGCTGGGGCAGATCCTGGAGGAGGATTCTGAAGGGAGGAGTGATTTACCTGTCCTTTCCAGCAGCTCTGGGGAGAAGAAGACATCATACACCTTCTGAGCAGGGAAGGCACAAACTGTGTCTTTCTTCTAATGAAACAGAAGCCAAAACTGGCTTCCCCTCCTGGCTTTATCTTGTGGTTAATCCCAAGAGCCCTGCTCTCTAGGCTGGAGGATCTGCGATGGGAGCACAACTGATCCTTAGTCTGTCTGAATCCTCCATGTTCCCACCAGGCTGAGTTAATGTTATCCTTCCCTCGGGAGCCCACCTTTCCAAGGAGGACTGGGAACTGGGGTGGCACCACGATGACAACACAGCATCCTGCGTCCTCAGACCTCCAGAAACCCCACCAACACCATCTGAACTGAGACCCTGCTATGAAGCTCAGAAACCGGCTTCCATTGCACATCTTCAGCAGCCTGAGACATTGATTCTAATGAGTGGCACTAATTAGATGGGTTTAATTCAAAGGCCAGCAGGCTGAAAGAGATGCGAATCAGGGGAACCTTTGTGAGGCATCTGCTGGGATTTCCAGCCAGCATAATTCCTGCAAGCTGCCCACTGATGAGTCCTTTAGCAAATGTCTCCTCTCCCACCTCTCTCCCCAGAAGGAGACCTTGGCCAGGAAGGACCAGGAAGGTCTCCAACTTGCCATTCAGACCCCCATTATTCCCTCTGTTCTCCGGCAGACCCCTCTGGGGGATGAAATGACAGCTGTTTCCAACCAAATAAACCTCCTTCTCTTGTTCCCTCTTCATATCTTTGCTTCAACTGTTTCTCAATTGCACAGATGAAAAAACAACTCAGGGAAAAAGCTAATTAGAGGAAGACAACAGGAGAGGATGAACTGAGGCGGAACAGGGAAAGGAGGCGGTTCACAAGGGATGGGAAGCTCAGGTTAAATATAAGGAGGAAGTTCTTCCCTTTAAGGGTGCTGGCACAATGTGCCCAGAGAAGCTGGGGCTGCCCCATCCCTGGCAGTGTTCAAGGCCAGGTTGGACACAGGGGCTTGCAGCAAGCTGCTCTAGTGGAAGGTGTCCCTGCCCGTGGCAGGGGTTGGAGCTGGATGAGCTTTAAGATCCCTTCAACCCAAACCATTCTATGGTTCTATGACCCTACATGGAGGATGAGAAGAGCAGTGTGTGTGCCTGGTGGCTGATTCAAACTGGTCAGGAGCCACCGGGACACAGAGCCATGCACTGTGCACACTGCCAGTGCTGAGATGCTTGGACAGCTTTCCCAGCAGACCAAGGCTTGACGTGCTCTGGGCAGTGTGGTGGAGTTGTGCTGCAGCAGCTCCTGTTCTACACATAAATGGAGATCTCCCAAGCCTTGGATGCAGTGTGTTGCAGATGAGATGTGCAGATAACCCAGGTATCCCTGTCTGTGGCTGGCTGCATGAATGCTGTCCTGCTCCTGCTGGCTAAACCAGCCTGGAGCCACATCTTTTCAATCACAAATACTGCATAATCCTCCAATGAAGATAAAGAGCGCAACCTGCCAAGTGCACCTACCAGCCTTGCTAGAAAGGTAAGGAAAAGCTAATGGCAATTTCAATTGGAAACCTCAACTTCCTCGGTACTTACGTGCCTATGGGAAGCTCCCACCGTACCTGGGAGAACTGATTTCAAAAGGATATCACACAAAGAAGCAGGACTGTAGTGATAAAAAGGAAAGAAAGAAAGATAAAGGCTGCTTTGAATCATTTGCTGCTAATGCCCCAGACATCTGGATTCCTGCAGCACGGGACAGGACAACAAGGGACAAGTAGAATGTGGCATCAGGGTTTAAATAAGGGACCATACTGAGTGCAGGTTGGTGACATGGCACCAGCAAAGCACCCGTCAGGGGGGGAAAAGCAAGGATGTACATGAGCTTGTAAGCCATCTCTTAACCCTTACAGTAAAGCAAGCCCCACCAGCCATCTCCTGGTTGTGCCAAGTGCCTTGGGAACTCCAGGACAAGCAGCTGATCCCCTCTGGGTCCAAGCTTCCCATTTTGCAAGACTCATATTCCATTTCTGCTTGTGTTCAGGAATGCTCAGTGATCGACTTAGGAACACCCCGAGATGTGCAAAGGGACTCCAGGAGAACAAGTCTCCTTGCAAAGTTGCTGTTTGGGAACTTGGGAAGAACAGACAGCTAGGAGAAGGACAAGGGGTCTGAGATATCCTTCGGGAGAGTCTGTGGCCAAACCACAGTCCCCAGAGACCATGGGAACTACAGTGATCGAATTCATCCGTAACTTAGCTTTCCATGTGGAATACCTAGGAATTCATCACCTCCAGCTTGGATGGCTGGGAGAAGATGGGTACTGGCCTGTCCTACCAGCTCCCTCCTTTTAATGGCAATATCTCCTTCTGTGTCCCATGCTTCTCTTCATTACCAAAATCCCCTGAAGACACCATTGATGATGGAGAGCCACTGGAGAGGTAATTAGAAAGAAGCTAGAGTGAATTACATATGCAGGGTTTATTTTCTGTTTCCTGCTCTGGCTGCTCCCAATTATTGTGCAATTAGGCTGCCTTCATTAGCAAATGAGATTAAAATTAACATCGTTAATTACTCATTCTGGTAAACAGGCATTTAAGGGGAAGATGCAGAGAAGGTTGTTCTTGGAGCAGATGCAGGAGCGTTCTCTGGTTGCAGCGCTGTTTCTGCACAGGTTGCATTAGGTTATTCAATTCCAGCTAATACAGTGGGATAAAGGGAGCATTCAAATTGAAGCCACTAAATCAAGGCCTTGCAGGAATGCTTTGCTCAAGAAAATCATCATCATATGCAGCAAAACACAGGCTGATGGGCACAGTGAGCAGCTCCTGGATTGCTCCCACCAGAGGCCGGAGGGAATCCTCTCCCCTCAGCTCCTGGTGCACCAGACTATCGACAGGCATTTCCAATGGGATCTGTAACCCAGCAAGCTGGGAGCGTGGCTGACACCTCCAGTGAAGGGGCAATAAAGTCACAACAGCTATCGGTATTTATGGCAGTGTTTTCTCGTGCTGGATGCTGCTTTCCTGGGCTCACAGACAAGAGAGAGAGGTCAATGGAAGAGCAGCAGAGCTCCAAACTGATGGCGTTGTCTTTGCAAGGCAGCTCCATGGTACTGCCTGCTGCAAAGCTCAGATGCTGAGTAAGTACAAAGTGATGCCAGTAATCTATGAGGTGACACTTTGAGGGTCCTGGATCACGGGGCTGAAAGGATCTCAAGCAGCCCCTTAGCCCAGCCTGCTGTCTCCACACAGAACTGATGGGACTGCACCACTTTTACCAGCTGTCTCTCTAGATGCTTCTCAGTAGTCTGCACCAATGTAGGCTCTGCCCCTCCTGAGCCATTATGTTGAACATTTTGCTTGCTTTATGCTCAGGAAGGCTTTTCTAAGTGTTGAATTCGCCCAGGATGAGCTGTGCTGCTCCCCATGGACAGGGAAAAGTGATTATTCCCATTCTGTTTGCATCAGCCTTTTTCACGTTTAAGAACTATTCCTGTCTTGCCCAAGGCCAGGTTGAACAGAGCCTTGGGTGGCATGGTTTAGTGTGAGGTGTCCCTGCCCATGGCAGGGGGTTGGAACTGGATGATCTTAAGGTCCCTTCCAACCCAAACCATTCTATGATTCTATGAAGGTCCTTTTCTTTGGACTAACTCATCCCAACTCCCTCCATCTCTCTCTGCAGACCATGTCAGTCTTCAGTCACTCCTCCTTGCTCTGGACTGTCTTCTATTGCTTTGCAACTTTCTGGATGAGTTGTGCCCTAAACCCAGGCATCCAGCTGAGACCTCTGTAGCACTGGGCACAGCAGGAACCCTATTCTATGTGTCTTGCTGGTGATACTTCTGCCTAAGACTCTCCTGTTTGTCATTTTGCACATCAACTTGACATCTCTTCTGTGATGACACAGTGATCAAACCTGAGCCCCAGTCTTTCCTGCAGGATTGCTGCCTAGTCAACTCTCTATATCTGCATCCAGCACGTGAACAGTTCATTATTCCTGCCTAGATGCAGAATCTAGTACTTATCTCTATTAAATTGCATCCTATTTCTTCCAAACCATTTCTCCAGTTTGTCAAAATCATTTTGAGAGCAATAGAGAGATTGCTCAGGTCCCCTGGAAAACATGGAGTATGGTAAGAGAGCCCTGAATTTCAGCTTGAACCTTGCCAGGCTGAATGCTTCCCTTGGATCTGTACCTGTCACACCTTGCTCTACAACACCTAAAAGCAAATCGTGGCTCCTGTGAGAGACATTGTCACAAGCTGAGACACAGACTGACTCTTCAAAGCACGCAGATGTGCCTACAGTGTCCTGAACACTGGCAAACGCCAAGCTACGGCTGCAGAGCCATTCTCTCTACATGCAAACCTCAGTCTGTACTGCAGGCCTTACGTGGTATCTCCTGCCTGGCCAAGTACCAAAACCTATGAGTGCCTTCAGCAAAAGCAAAGACTCCAAAACTGGAGCAAAGACAGGAAATAGCTGCTCAAATGGACTCCCAAACTGACAGTCAGGATGTGCTGCGTGGGTTACCTGCCAGCCTGCCTGCTGGTGCTTCTCTTAATGGGCTCACTTTCCATGTACACCAGGTAGCAGCAGGACAGCGGCAGCAGAGAGCCTCTATGGATGTAGGTGAGACGAAGGAGGGGGAGTCTTCTATTGGACCTGCTTTGGAGCACACGGATCTTTGGATTAGGAGCAGAAACAGCAGACTCCAAGTGAATTAAAGCTGAGGACTCTGATTGTCTGTCCCCTTGCTTGCACGTTCCTCCACTCTAAAAATGCCCCCTGGTCCAGTTCATAACACACATTTAACAAAGAGAGAGCCCTGGCTGGAGCACACCCCACTGACTCCAAGCTCTGAAGAAGCATGCGGTGCTCAAACGCTTATCTGTTGTGTTTGGACCTGCTGCCTGATCTAATAGAAACCATTTCCTCCCTCTGTGAGCCTTCCCTCATGCACAGAATAGGCTCTGGCTGTGAACAGCATCACCAGCAGCAGTGACTGCACAGCCCAAGCTGAGCATGCACGGGTTGTACCCCTTGCTGGAAGCATTTGAATGCATCACATTTTCTGCTTGCCTAACACTCCTGTGAAGATGGGAGGAGAAATATTCCCCACCTCCCAAGCTGGAAAACTTGGGCAGAAGGAAGAGATTTAACAATCTACCCATGCTTAGTGATGAGCAGGAGGCCACTTGGGGAACTAACACTCTTTCTTTCTAAGTCAGGGGAGATTTTTGGTATCGATGATCTGTGAAATGTTTGCCTTGAATTTCCTCTGGACCCAGCACAGAGCAGCATCTTATTCAAGAGCTGTATTTAAGAGTGGCAATGAACTTTATTAGATGTGTGCTGACAGCTTCACGGCCCTCTTCCATAAGAAAAGCAATCAGATTCCAAGCAACACGATACCTTGCGCATAGCAACAAGCCAGCTGGCTCTGAACACCCTTTGCTCACGCAGACCTCATCAAAAAATGAAATGAGAATATAAGTAGACAGGACTAGGCAGGGAATTCTTCCGCCCTTGTGCCCCAAGGGGAGTATATCCAAATTAATAGGCCTTTTCCACTGCTAATGACTCAGTGAAGATATGGAGTCACCAGCAGCTGGTGTAAATCAGTGTGTACCTGGAAATACTGCAGGAACAACATCAGATGACATCCATCTTAGTGTACAGCCCATTTTACCAGGCAACCCACTTCCCCCTAGCACTGGCTTAAGCCAAAACGGCCTCAGGAGGCTCTGAATCCTACCTGGCTCTCTGCTGGAACATATGCATAAGGACAGGGATGTTATTCAAAGCCTCCAGTTCAAAAGCCACACAGTATTGTGTTGCCACTGGTAAAATCCTTACCAATGCCAAATCGTCCGGCATTGGCACTTCCATGCTCCTCACCTGGGTTCAGTGATTCCCTGGAGAAAAGCTGAATTGAGAATGGCAGAGGAGAGATGCACGAGGGGAAAACAAACAGTGTGATGGGATCAACGGGCTGGAAGAGATTGAGCAAAGGTGCAAAGAGGCCCTGAGGTGTGCAGAGGGAGAGGGAAAGATGGATGTATGGGTGCAGGAGAGGAAGATGAGAGATAAACAAGAGTTAGGAAGTTTTCATGTCAGACTCCTCCATGAGGGCAGATTTATCTGCTGCCATTCTCTAGCAAATTCATTAGGCATTTGTGCCTCCCTCTTCTCCTGGCAACGTGCTCTGGCTTTGTCCAGGAATGAAGCAGTAATTCATGTCCATGCGCTCTCCTCTCCCAACGACCATGAGGATACAGCATCCTCCCACCCCAGTGCTGCTCTTTGTCTCAGGCTTCAGCAAGGGGATGACAGGGACCAGCATCCTGGGAGCCTGCAGCTATTCCCTGAGGAACATTCAGACAAATAGCAGAAACTCTTGGGTCACACCAGAGGTTGGTGTGAGATCTGACCCATAAGCATAAATGGGAACAAGAGAGGCTCCAGGCGCACGGCATGCTCTCTAGCTAGCTTGAATAATTCATCTACAACTAAAGGAAATGGAAGTGGCCTGTTCCAACACTGCTTAATTTGCCAATGAACTGGCTATGGAAAGAGATAAGAAATAAGGTCTGAAACCTTAAAAGAAGCCATTAGGAAAATAGAGAAGTGAAGACCAGCCAAACTAAAGCCAAAAGCCTGTGTGTGAGCCGATAAGGTTCTCAACACTTCTTTCAGCAGCTGATAGCCAGAGGTATCAACAAGGTAGACAGATTTAATTCCTACAGGCATTAATTAAAAGAAGTCTGATGAGGAGAGAAATTAAGGCCCAAACACGGAGCAGAAACAACTCTCATTTTTCTTCTTCAGAGAATATTTAGCTCCAAACAACTGCTGGGGGGGAACTATGGATGGAAGGTGTGAGATGCAGATGAGGCACGTGGAAACACATCATGAAAGGATAAAGGCGACAAGCCAGCTGAAGCTAAAATGATGTTGGGATCAATGTGGTGGGGGTGAAAGAAAAGAAAGACGAGAAGGAGCTGACCACATGTGAATGTAGAAAACGCAGTGAATTCCCAAAGATTTCAGCAGCCAGGGAATGAGGCTCTCAAGACAAAAGCGAATTCCGTAAAGCATCTCCTGGTGTTTGGCTCCTCTGTGGGAACAAGCACAGTGTTATTATAGCTGGAACAGGAGAATAGGAACCTGCTGAGATTGGTCACGCAGCTCTGTGTGCACAGGGCTCAGGAGAATGGGGGAAAATCTGTCTATGAATTCTCATCTGCTTACAAAATTGGCTGCAGGGAGCCAGTGTGTGCTCTGTGCAGAGCTGGCCAGGCAGGGAGGCATGGGGCAGACATCCCACGGACCTGAAGACATCTCTAGGCAGTGCTATCCCATGACTATACAGGCAGAGAGACCTAAGAGGAGGAATAACCTTGTGGTTTAGGCATGAGCGTGGGGATCGGCACATCCTGAGCAGACTCCTGGTGCCTACCATGGATGCCAGGCAGAAGGGAGGACCTGGGATAAGTCACTTGCCCCACCTTCCTTTCCTGATGCAATCAAAGTGCCCTTCTACCCACTGTCCCAAATGTTTTCTTTTGTACCAAATATTATCTGACACTTAGTTGGTACGTGCACAGTGCCAGGAGGTCTCTGGACTCTATATTAAAGCAAACGGGGCTTACTACGCTGGAAAGCTCAGGGGAGACCTTACAGCAGCTTCCAGTGTGTAAAGAGGTCAACAAAAAAGCTGGAGAGGGTCTTTGGACAAGGGCCTGTAGGGACAGGCCAAGGGCAATGGCTTTAACCTGCCCGAGGGGAGACTGAGATGAGCTCTTAGGCAGAAGCTCTTCCCTGTGAGGGCGCTGAGGCGCTGGCACAGGGTGCCCAGAGAAGCTGTGGCTGCCCCATCCCTGGCAGTGCTCAAGGCCAGGTTGGACACAGGCGCTTGGAGCAAGCTGCTCTAGAGGAAGGTGTCCCTGGAACTGCATGAGCTTTAAGGTCCCTTCAACCCAAGCCATTCTGTGATGCTATGGAAGACTTGTGCCTGCCACATTTACTGTTCCTCCAGCTGCAGTGGCACAGGAGGGTACCTGGCTTGTCTATAACAGCTGTGCAGGTAAGTGCTTCCCCAACAGGAACCCCAGCCTGTCTGCAAGTTGCGTTGATCCACATTTAGCTGCGCTCTTGTTTCCTCCAGAAGACACACGTAGCTGAAGCCAGACTGATTCCACCCACACAACGCAGCACAAGTGACGTCCTGCGGCAGTCCCTTGAGGACACATCACACAGCCGCTCCTCTCAGCTCCAAAGCCACCTCTTCTCTCCCTTTTCTTGACTTTTTTGCTTTGTTTTATTTACATCCTTTTCCCCCCAGACAGGTTGACAGGGACAGCAAAAGACTCCCAAACCACCGGAATGGCTCAGCAACACCCGCGCTGCGCAGCCCCATTAGAATGCAGCTGCAATGTGCTACGGATTAAACACCAACTTGGCAGCTGAGGAGTCAAATGTCAGCTCCGAGGTTGATTTCATTCACCTGACATTCCTGTTAAGAACAATGCCTAATTAGAAAGGCTTTTAAGCATCCGTTACATTAATTTCAGGTGAAAATCTCACGGACCTTTATTGGGATTTTTTTTTCCCTGTAAAATTAACCCTGCAGGCTTGTTACACATGTTTTCATTAGGGACTGTGAGCACTGGGGATAGTCGATGAATTAGAATCAGCCCTTTAGTCTCTGAGTTTAACTTTGGATTCCAAGGGGGTTTTTATGCTGATAAAGCTCTGTTTTGACACACGCATTCCCATTAGTTTTAGTACATGCTACAGACTCCTCGCACTGTGGTTGGGGGCTAGAAACCCAAACCCACTGCTGCTGATCCCCATGCTCTGCAGAACAAAAGCGTGTAGCAGTTCACAGCCTTTCATCCTAGCTGGTGTTCAAGCTCCATGGAAGCTCACAGGGCATTCCTGCCGCACTTCCAGCCTCCAACCCTTCCCCAAGGGAGCTGCAAAGCCAGGGGCAGGACTGCCTCACTATTACTTATAGGTTTGATGCTACCTTAGCCAGGAGTGAGGCTTCTACCTCTAAGGGCACAAAGTGCCCCAGCAGGAGCTAAAGCATCACCCTGCTCTGCAGGGAGGGGATGAACAGAGGCCATTAGAGATCCCACACACTGGGCTCAGGGGTAAAGGTGCTGCAGTGCTAATGGCCTCCCCGTGACACACCACTAATGCTCCTGCCACAGCCTCCAACTGCTGCAATTACACATGGCCAAGTGCCCCCGGGACAGGCCTAATGCTCTCCCGTACCTGCAGAGCCCAGACCTTTGAAGAACATCCTGGGCTATTCTGAGCACTGGGATTCATTAAATTGCGTAATTATGTTAAAATCCGGACCTCCACTGAACCCCCACTGAACCTCGCAGCTTGCCGGAACAGTGACTACACCAGAATGACTTTAATGATGGATTCACTTGAGGATTTGAGGGAGAAAAGCTGGGGGAACAGGGACATCAATCTATGGAATTGTTTGACATCCAGTGGAAATGTGACATGAAGGCAACTCCCCTGTTGTGCAGAGCCCGTGTTACCGAAATGGAACCTAAATGGCAAAAGAATCACAGTGTCACAGTAATGGAGGAGAACAGACACATCACCTTGTTCTCTAGCAGGTTTCCCTTGTTACATTTCACATTCCTGCTGCATCATCAGCTCTCCAATTCCCAGCAGATTTCATCTCTCCCCACAGTAAACCACCCCACTGCCTAACGCAACAGATGTAAGAGTGTTTACCTGCTAAGCACAGAGATTCCTCCTCTTATTAAGACTTCCCCTTGAGTCTCTGAGCATTAATATTACCCACCTGGGGTATTTCTTCTTTCTCACTGTGCAGGCGCTTCTCATCCCTCCTCGCTGTCACTTTGCCAGGCTGCACATAAGGAGATTTTTTTAATCTCTCCTTGTTAATCAGAGCCTTTGAACTCTCTTACCCCCAGTCATTTTGCTGCTCTTCCTTGAACTCCCTGCATTTGTCAATACTCATCTCATAATGAGGTGTGCAGAACAGAATGCAATATTACAGCTGTCTCGCAGAGAAAGGGAGGGTGACCCCAGCCTCTGCATTTAGCACCCTCAGTCCTTCCCTGCAGCCGCAGCACATCTCCGCTTTTCCCCTCTGCAATCCCCCCATCCCTCCTGACCATCTTCTGGCTCAGAAGCATTCCAAGGTTCTGCTGAAGATGACGGAGATCTCTTCTGCCAGCTCAGTGCCCTGCTACCTCCCTCCTACCACTCATCACACAGATCAAGTTGTTAGCTCCGAGCCCGATGGGCAGGAAAGAGGATATACGAGGATAGGAAATGAAAGGAATGTGGAGATTGTGCATGGAAGTTTAGCTCCTCTGTACACTGCTGCATTGGCACTGCCTAAGAAACTAGTTCAGTTCGCCCCCTGCTGACAATTTGTTTCTGGAAACCTGTCCTGCCTAATTTCCTAGAATTTCCAAAGCTGTATCCTTTGAAAACCAGGCTCCTCAGCTCCAACTGCCCTCTGCTAAACAGCTTTGCCTTGATTCTGCACAGCAACTGCTGCCTGGGTTAACCTCTTTCAGGCTGTCATGGGGCAAAATCCACCCACTGCTCTACAGAGGAGCAGGCTTGGGCCAAGAGGCATCAAACCTGATGTGAAAACTCGGTTTGGATTGACATGCTGAGTGAGATTCCCACTGAGTAAGATGAATTCCAGTTGTGAATTCCTATGAGGAGGCTGTTAGCATCTGCTGAGGAAATTCCAACACACAGACCCCCCCCCTCCTTTGCCTCTCCCTATGTCAGTCTGACAGAAGCACTGGAGGTCCCTCTTGCTAAGAGCAGACAGGGGCTGTAAAAGGATCAGGAGTGGTCTGGAAATGGTGCTATTAGAATAGCTTTGGAGTCTAGAATTGGATAAAAAGCACTGCAAGTGGGGCTAGCTGGGTTGCCTTGTCATTCAACATCCTTCTGATGATGCTCATCTCATCCCCACTGTGCATGCTCTATGCTGAGATTTCTCAGAGGCTGAATCTCACCACCTGAGCTGACAACGTTTTATCTCAGCAGCTCAGCTGAGCAAGAGGACTCAGAGCAGGTGACAGGGCCTGAGATGTGCTGCTAATTGCATGTGTGCTGCTTTTCCATAGGATGGCAGGGCCTGGGAAGTGACAGACTAGAAAAAGCTGAAACCTAAAAACCCCACTTGACCCAGAGATTTCTAACAAGGCTGAAGAAGGGGAAAGAAGTGTATTTGTAAGGATTTCCCCCAGATCGGGGAAGAAATGAGGTGTAAGGGCATGCCAGAAACAAAAGACGCTGAGAGATGAGAGAGTAGGAATAATCCAGAGGCTGAACTTCTCATATGGGGCACAAACCTCTGAGTTCAACTCCTGGCACAACCCGTTCCCTGTGCAACAGGGATGCTGATCCACCATAGAATAAATCCACCTAAGGCAGAAGGAGGTGACTTAGCAGAATCTCCCACTGACTCAGAACAGAAGATGGGAAGATATCCCTCCCCTAGGGACCCCCACGGCCAAGCCAGGGTGGCTTTGAGGGAGACACAAAGGCAGCTCACTGCCTGTGTGTGCAGGGGCTGGAGGTGCACAGGGTGAAGGGCTAGTGCTGGGGCAGCACAAGGCTTTCTGCTCCTCCTGCCCTGGACAAGGGGATAATGACAGTGGGGCTCCTCGTGCTGTCAGCTGGCAAAGCAGCAGCCCTGGCCTGGGCTTTCTTAGGCCTGTCTTCTCCCAGCAGGCTGTGAAGGGATTTACATAACATGCCTATCTTAACTGTGCTTCCTTGAATCCTGACAAGATACAGCATGTTTGATTAAACAGCTCCCTAGGAAGGAGCTCCTGCTGTAAACCGCTCGCACCGCCTGTGACCCCCATGTGATGGCCCATCACACACCAGCTCAGAGCATCTGAAATGCCACTTTTCCTTCTGCCTCTTTGGGATAGAGCAGGGCCCTCCTTACCACTGCCGGGTGTCTGGCTCCATAGGTCCTCACCCTGACTAGGGCATCCTGCCACAGTCATGGCATCAGCCCTTCTGCCTCCCTGTTAGTCCTGAGACAGGCTTTCTCTCCAGCTGCCTCCATCACTCACTCCTCCTCCTCGCCTCCCCCATCTATCTTTGGTCTGCCTTTTCAGTTTCTCTCTCTCTCACACCATCTGTCTCTTTTCTTTCTGCCTTCTTTTTTTCTCCTTCCTCTACTGACCAGCCCAACAGAGACAGATAAATCTTTCAAGCCAAGGAGACCACGTCCTCCATATATATTTGTACAACAGTCAGATGCTACAGCGGCAAAGATCAAAATCACCAGCAAGCTCGACAGAGAGATTTAATAAAAGCAGCGAGTTCTATTGATAGGAACAAGGCAAATGGATAGTTTTGATTTTAGTAGATTACTGACTGCTCAATAGGAGCATAAAAAAGGCTTCCCAGCAGCATGGCTTAGAGAGCAGCTCTTCCTGATGCAGTGCAGCCAAACAAGAGGAGTGAAATATGCGACAGGGAGCACTCTGTGGCATCCCTGACAGTCCCATCAGCTGGGTGAGGAATGGTCCTCCCTGCCGGATGAACCACGTATGGAAACAGATGAGATCTGCTTTCAGCTGAGCCTGAAGTGAGCTGTGCTGTTCAGAGAATCAGGGTGCACTCCCACTGAACACCCCTTGGGCATCAGAGAACAAGTCCGCACCTCTCAGCAGAGTCCTGTCAGCATGGAGACCACTGCTCCAAGGCGATGCAGGACTGTGCAGGGTGGTGTTTCTCCTCATTCTGACTTTAAATATAGGGGTGTCTGATACTTACACAGCACTCGCCAGTCACCTCGGTCTCCAAACGGCCACAGCTCACGGCTCCTTTGTGTGTTTAATGTCGGGAACTGAAAAACTATGGGACGTGCCCATGGTTCCCAGAAGAAACTGGGTCAGGGCAAGAAACCATCTTTGGTTACGGCTCTTTACCAAATCACTCAGCACAGCTAACTCCACATTCCTCCACGATCCCATTTTGCACACAGCTTATTTGCTCACAGCCCTTCTGTAACAGAGGAAGAAATTCAGATGCAAAGCTCAGAGAGCAAGAGTTTACCTGCAAGTGCATCCCCAGGAGGTTCAGTCACACAGGGAAGTTGGGGAGGTAAGGTGTGCATAGGGAAGGATCAGGTATGAGGATACGGGATAGCAACAAACCCCACAATCCATATCAGATGTGGAGAATCAAAAACCAGAAGGATCTCTCTCACTGTGATGTTCCCCCTAACAATGTTCATGGGGAAGTTGTTTTCATGACAGGGAATGTACTGCAAACAGCAGCCTGGCAGAAGGATGAAGACTGATCTCCAAGCACAGCCCTGAACAAGAGCAACCACACCAGAGGAGTGAGGATCAAATCACTTCACTTCAAGACCAGCAAGAACTGGCAGCATTTAGCAACTATTAAATAAGCAGAAAGGACATCGGGTTGCTAAAGCACCTCTCTGAGAGCCTGGAATACTGCAGATCGGGTCAGGAGGGGTGCAGAGCCAGCCAGCACATTGAACAGGATTAACCCAAGCACCCGCAGGCTGCAAAGCTGGGCAGGGGCCATGAGTGTGGGGTGTGAAGGGTATTTCAGCTCTCTCTGCTTAATTTTAACGCATCCAAGGACAGAGGGAACTGTTAAGTGCTAAATAGCAAGAGTGTGAGCTCAAGTGTGAACAGGTACACGCAGGAACAGAGAGCAGCAGTTGCACAATACGCCTGTACCTATCCCCGCTTTGTACTAGAATGAGCTAGAAGGTCCTTTGCGCCTGTGCAGTGCCCCCTCTGGTCATGGGCAGGCTCTCAAGATGAAGTAACTGAGTCTTCCTCCTGTGGGTAGGGGCCTTCAAGATGAAGTAACTGAGTCTTCCTCTTCCGGAACTTTTCACCTTTTAGTCTTCACGTATGGCCTGTGGGTTTGGTCGGGGTCCCAGCCATAAACCATCTGCTTCTCCCCCTTCAGGCGTCTGCTTTTCCTTATCAATAGCTGCTTATCAGTAGAATCAGTCTGCTTTTCCTTGTCAATAGAACCAGGTGTCTGCTTTTCCTTTTCAATGGTTAGTGCCTTTGTTCTGCTTAGTAGGCGTGAGAGGTACAGACAATACTAACCCCCCTGTACGTTGGTTAACCCTGTATCAATCCCCCCTTTTTCTACAAAATTAGTTAATTCTTTTACTGTGTGATTTATGACAGAGCTATCCGTGTTCCTTCTATCGATTTATGAAGTGATTTTGATATACACTGTATTATGCCAGGTACAGTCATTAAAATGAGTAGTCCTATAGCTAAGATTAGAAGGCCTCGTTTAAGTATTTCCCTGAACCGTCCAGTCACTCCTAGGTTATTTAGCCATTCAAGGCTTCTGGCCAATCTGAAAAGGTGTCCGTTAGTACCAACAAATGTCTGTACCCCCTTTTTCTGTCCTTTTGCAAATTCTGTCGCAACGTTTTATATACTGCCGTTACCATCCAGAGTCTTTTTGAAATAGTTTCCTGTTTCTACTTGATATTTAAATTTCATTTCTTTTTTCAGTCTTCATCGTTTATCATAGATTGTTTACAATTTCAGGAAGAAAATTTTGTTATACCACAAGCAATCAGTATTAAAACAATTATCATTCCTGGCACCGGTTGCCTTAACCAGGAGAGATCAGGTAACCATGAAGGTAAGTTTTTCTACATTTCTTCAAACCCCCAGGAGGTATTGTCCTTGGCCATTTTCTGAAATCTTTTAGTTTGTTTCCAGATTTCCTCCTGATCTGTTTCAGGAACAGCAATTTTCATTGATTCTTGTTCCACTTGGATTATATCAGTGGTTTTACTTTCTGTTTCCTCTATGGTTGCTGAGATATTTATGACTGCCTTTTCTAATTCCCTTACTCCCAAAGATGGAATTAGCCATCTCACAAAACTACGAAATTAGCAAAACTTCTAACCCAGGTTCCGAGATGGGGTATCACAGCACCTAAGGTGCATGCCCCCTTCCAGTTGGGGGTAGGGTCTTATAAGTACTTTCTCCACATAACCAATGCCATCCTTTCCCTTCAGGAACGGGCCACCACTGAACCACAATACCATATATTAATAGTGTGATTGCAATTTGAATAGTGACTTACACCTGTGGCATTTAAACAAACCTCATACCCTGGTTCCTGGTGTCATACGTCTTCGTACACAGGTATAATATTCTTTGCTTCGATTAGGATTAACTGTGCCAAATCTTAGGTTTGTCCGTGAGATAGTGTTAGAAATTGGAACTCCAGTTAATGGAAGGCCCTGCTCTTCTCCTGATTCAGGCAACTGTGCACACAGCCAACAGTCACTACAATTAACAACTTTAGTAACATTCTGCATTAATTTCAGGTATAAGTATTAGTCCCAAGCTGGTATGTCAGTTATCACATAAATCCAAATTATGACTGCTATCATTTCATATGCGAGGGTCCTGAAGGTTCAATCCGCCATGTCTTCTCTGGTTCTGGTGCTTTCTTTATTCTTGCAAGCAGGTTGTTCCTTTATCTTCTCTGCTGTAAAGGTGGTCAGTATTATTGGATATGGTCTGCTCCACTTCTCCTGTAGAGGATCTCCTGAAAAATTCTTAACGTAAACCCAGTCTCTGGATCTAAAAGGGTGAGTCGGATAATCCGTGCCTCTCACTCTTGTCCTCAGTATTCTCTTATTTCTTCTGATTGTTTTCCCAGATTGACCAGAAATTTTAGGAGATAGCCTTCTCCCACTTTCAGAAGACTTTCTCCTTTAAACTGGGACTGATACGGTCTTCCACATAAAATTTTATATGGGATAGCCTCGTCTTTCGACCGAGGTTTAGTTCAAATTCTTAATAGAGCCAGCGGTAAGGCTTGGTATCAATATCTTAACATATTTTATTAATCTGTTGTTTGATCATCTTTTCTACTTGCCCGCTGGCCTGAGGCCTGTAAGGAACATGTAGTTGCCAATCAGTTTCTAATTTTTGCTAATTTCTTGTCATTATTTTGCACCAAAGGGCGAGCCTCGGTCGGAAGAAATTGCCTCTGGTACTCCAAAACAAGGTAGTATACTGTTTAACAATGTCCCAATTACTTGTCTTGTATTATTTATTCTACAAGGGAATGCTTCTGGCCACCCTGAAAAAGCATTCGTTAACACCAACAAATATTGGTCTCGGTAATTCAGAAAAATTTATTTGCCAGTGCTGTCCCGGATAACTTCCTCCCCAGTTGTACCAATTTGATTTCTATTTTCAATTTTAGGATTATTCTTGAGACAGGGCTGACATTGTCACTAATTGAACTATGTTCTATAGATTCCTTCCTGCAATTTGTTCATCTGAGTATTTATACAAAGAGTTGCTAGCTACCTCAATGAGTTTTATTACGTTCCTCCTGAACTAGCTTCCAGAGTTGCTTATAGGGGATCGCAGTCCGCCCATCAGGTATCTGAACCCAGTCTTCTTTGTTTTCCTCTCCTTTGAGATCTCCAATCAATTTTCTATCCTCCTTTGAATATCTAGGTTTAGATTTCTCAATTGTTAATTTGCCATCAGGGATTAAGGGAATGAGTTTGGATTGTTGAAATTGGCCAAATTTCACCTTGTTGATACCCTCGGCAATGCATAATACCTACTTCCTCAGGTAGCTGAACAGCTTTCAGTAGTTGTAACATGTGTAATCTGTTTCTCCTGTGTGTTCAGAGGTGCTCGTTCTTTCCAGATGGCGCCCTGTGCATGGACCACACCAAATGCGTATTTAGAATCAGTCAAAATATTTATCCTTTTGTCTTTAGACAATTCCAGGGCACCTTCCAGGTTTCTTTCAAATCTGGTCGGCTTGAATATAGTTTCATATAGTGGCCAAGCAGTCGTGTGTTAATAGTTGCTGGATTCACAACATTAGTGACCACAATTTCTATATCATCGTGTTGCACAAGGGTGGCCTGGTATTTTAAAAAACATGCGGGAGATAAGCAGTGGGCTTCTTTCTGTTCCAGGAATGCTGATACAACATGGGGCACTAGCACAGTAATTTTCATTTTTTCTTTTTCTTTCTTTTTTTTTTTTTTTCCCCAAGGTGAATTTGCGAGCCTCTTCAATATTCGTGACAACTGCTGCCACAGCTCTTAGGCATCCGGGCCATCCTTTGCTCGCTTCATTCAGCTGTTTTGAAAAATACACCACTGCTCTCTTACAGGGTCCTCGTTTCTGAGTAAGGACCACCAAAGCTATTTCCTGTTCTTCATAGGAATATAGCCAAAAGGATTTAGTCACATCCAGAAGTCAGAGCTGCAGCTCTCATTAGCTCTGGTCTTTAAATTTCTAGAGGGGTTTCTTTTAACAGTTCATATAGGGGTCTTACCAGAACACCATCATCATGCATCCAAAGTCTGCATCATCCAGTCATTCCCAGGAACATCTGGACCTCCTTGATGGTTGGCAGTCGTGGAGTTTGACAGATGGCTTCTTTTCTAGCCGTTCCAAGTTTTCTCTGTCCTCCTGTTATTTCATATCCTAGGTAGGAAAGTCGGGTTTGGATTAGTTGGGCCTTTTGTCTGGTTACCCAGTAACCATTCAGTCTCAGAAAATTCAATAGTCCCACCATCCACGGGACACATTCTTCCTTTGTTTCTGTGGCAATTAATAGGTCATCCACATATTGTAACAGAGTCCCCGTCTGAGTGGGTGGTTTGCATGATCCTAGTTCCAGTGCTAACTGATTTCCAGAAATCGTTGGACTGTTTTAAACCCTTTAGGTAATATTGTCCCAAGTTAATTGGGTTTTCTTTACTGTGTCAGGATGTTCCCATTCAAAAGCAAATAAATTCTGGTTTTCTTTGGCCAATGGTAAGCAAAAGAAAGAGTCCTTTAAATCCAAGACGGCAAACCATTTCTGATTCAATTTAGTCAATAAGGTATACGGATCAGTTATTACTGAATATCCTCTACAAATTTGTTGATTCCTGAGATCTTGAACCAGTCTGCAACTTTTCTTTACTGGCAAGATAGGAGTATTATATTCCAATTCACATTCAGTTAAGAATTTCTATTTTAATTCCCTCTCTTGCAATTTTAGGGGATATTGTTTTATTCTAATTGGGCAGGCCCCTCTTTTGATTTCGGCTTTAACAGGCAAAGTATTTTTTGCCTCACCTGGAATTTCAGATGCCCATACTCCCAGCTATACCTGGATTGAGGATTTCTTCTATTTCAGGGAGGTCCTCCTGCTCGCTTTTTCTGTTGAATTAAAGATAAACTCAAAACTGCAATTAATTGATTTTTAACTCTTAATTCCATTTTGCCTTCTTTAAATGTTGCTTCTTGCCCTAATAAAGATTTTGGAGAATTTAGCATGCATAAAAATTTTATTTTTTTATTCCTATTTGTTTTCCCAATTTGTACTTCAAGGGTTTCAGAAAGAATGCCTCTTTATGCTTTTTTTTTTTTTTTTCGGTTTGTTTTTTTTTCTTTTCCTTGGTGGCCAGTGGCTCCCAAGTCTGTAACAAATTCTTTTCCCTCTGAATGAACGCCGAATAAGTTGCTCCTGTGTCCACTAAAATTCCACTTTATTTCCTCTAGACCCTAGCTTTAATTTAACCAGTGGATCTGCTAGGGTAGATTCCCCAAGTCCCTTGTCAGCCTAGTTCCAATTCAGCCGCCGGAGCGACCCCATGGCACTCCTCCCCCCCCCCCCCCTCCCCAGCTCCGGGCAGTCTCACTTCCAACGTCCAAAACTCCCCACAACACACACACCAGTCCGGTCCCATAGGAGAAGAACCCACTTCCCCCACCTTTGCCCGACATTCCTCCTCCACCAGTTTCAAGGCATTCAACAACCCCTCAGTCCCGTCTGTTCCCACTTGTTTGCCTGCCCCGTGCTCAAACACCGGAGCTGCGCAAGCTCCCCGTCTTGGTTTCCCCCCCTCCCCGTTTTTTTTTTACAGTTGCTCACCCTGCTCTGCTGGGGTTACAGATGCCTGCCTCTGCAACAGTACTTCTGGTTTCATGTGAATGTGCTGCTTGTTGCCAGTGACAGCAATTTCCTCCTCCTTACCAAGATCTGATAGGACAGATAGAGAGGGTGCTCCTCTCGGAGGTACCTGTGATATATTATTTTCCTCTTTATTTCATTCCCCCAATATCACAGGCTGAAAAACATCTCTCCAGCTTAGCTTTCTGTGCTTCTCTTAACAAATCCTGTAACCCGCCATCTTGCCAGTCATCTAATTTCTCCAGCTTTGTTTTTTTTTTTGTTTTTGTTTTTGTTTTTAATGTCTCTCCGAGATCGTGCCACAAATTGAGGTTTTAAAAGCGCTTCTCTTACTGGGGAAGCTGGATCCACTCCAGAATACATTTGCAAGGTTTTCCTTAATCTTTCTAACCAATCAGTAGGAGACTCATCCTTCTCCTGATGCTCACTAAAAGCTTTATTAATATTCTGTCCCCTTGGAACTGCTTCCCTAATTCCCTGTATTACAATCTCTCTCAAGTCTGTCATGCTTTGCCTGTCGTGGCCACTCTGATTATTCCAATAGGGATTCTGATTAGGCCATTTTTGCTCTCCGGGAGGACCCGGAGACATTGGAGTAGTTAAACAAAGCACCCCTTGAAGTAACAAAGCGTTTGATTAAGAAGGATTATTCCTTTGTTTCTTCTTCTTTTCCATCATTGTATTGACAGGAAAATCTAATCATTCTTATACATTCTACACAGGATACAATGATTTCAGGGGCAGCGTCCGCTCCGGGGGTGCCGGGACCGAGTCCGGGAGGAGCCGCGGAGCGCCCCTGGGAGCGCTGCAGCCGCCCGGGCCCCGCCGCGGCCTCACTCCGCCTCTCCCCGCCGCAGCGCAGGTAACGGCCGTGCCCCGGTCGCACGCGGGGCTCGAGGCTTCAGCCCCTGCCGAGGAGGGACCGGGGCTCTCGGCCGCGGCAGCTCCGGCAGAGCCCGTGCGCTCCCGCCCGCGGCAAAGACAACCCCTGCGGGCCGGGCCGGGCCGTGCCGGGGCAGTGGCCGCGAACAGGAGCGAGCTGCGGGAGGTGCCCCGAGAGCCGGCTCTTTGTGGGGCAGGAAACGACGCGGAGGTTGCTCGCGTTCGGCTGCGCCCACGAAGGCTTCGCTGGAAGCAGCGGAGGAGCTCCGAGCAGGAGGGTGCGGGAAGCGGGGTCTGGAGCCGGCGCTCGCTGCTGAGCGTCGGGCGAGCAGGTTCTTCCCTTCGCTGCTAGGGCAGCGCAGCGGCTGAGGATGGAGCTGCCGGGTGTGGGGTGCCTTTAACGGCTTCTGAGTTTCCGAGCGTTGCCCGCGGGGGAGGGCTGGAGGGGACTCTGGGTCCTGAGCGCTCAGCCCTAACGCGGTGGCTGCCCAGGAGCTGCTTCCCAGCGCGGGGCTCAGCCCCTGGCTCGGCCCCGTTGCTCCTGGGCACGAGGTGGCGGTAGGGGAGGGAGGAAGAGCCGTAAACTGGCAGCAACGGGAGCCTGGCTTAGGCTTGACCCGCGCGGAGTCCACCTTACGGGAAGCAGTGCGGAGCTTGAACCTCAGCGACGTCCTCCCAGTCTCCAGCCACCAGAGAACATCCAGCCCTCCTGCAGCACAGCCCCCTGCACAATACCCAACAGAGGACCCAAATCTCGACCGGTCTGGCGAGAGTCAGGATCATTCCCACGCCATGGGGCAGACCAACAGGACTGACAGGATGGAGAATGAGGATAGCGCAGAAGATGAGGAGGAAGCACCATCCCCAACACAGGACTCTGCTGGGACAGATGAGGAGCAGAAGCAGCAGGACAGCGATGGGACAGTGGGCAGCGAGGGTGCAGAAGAAGAGCCCGCAGCAGCAGAGGGTAGAGCAGAGCAGAGACTGAGCACTATCCAGCATTTCTTCTATGCTCTGCTGGCTAAAAACGGCCCCCCTGCTGCCAGCAGCACACCAGAGGACACGGCTGCAGCAGAGCATTCCTCTCTAGGCGGGAGACCACCCACTGCCCCTGCAAGCACCACCACACAGCAGCCCAAGGAGCATCACAAGGAGCAGGAACCCCCGAGCCCAAGGGCACAGGGCAGCTCCAGGGCCCCGGGCGGCGCGGCCACGCGAGGACCCCCCTTTGACACCCTGCTCAGCCGCCACCGACACTCTCTGGAGCCCTGCGCAGGTTCATGGCACAGGTGGCTCGAGCCCTGCGCGAGGACTGTGGCCTGCCCCAGCTCCAGCAGGCCTGCGCCGAGATGGTCTGGAGGACGGGGCTGCTCCTGAGGCTGCTGAGTGAGAGGCAGCGTGACCCGGAGCCCTCTGACCTCCTTGAGCAGTGTGTGCGGGAGGAGGATGCCGGCACCTCTCGTCCCCATGCCCAAGTCCAGGCGGGGGAGATGGGCAGTGAATCTGCAGAGACGGTAGGAGAGAACGGGGCACGGCTGCAGGTGTGTGCCTGGGCAGCGGGGTATGGAAGGGGCCTCCCTTCCCTCCCCGCTCCTCTCCTCCCTGATGCACTCTCCTTTTCTCCCAGGAGATGGCCAATCACACCTTTGACCGCTGGCTGCCGCCGGTGCTGGCGCTCTCGCTGTTACTGACCCTCATCACGTCCGTTGCTCTCCTGGTGCAGTGCTGTTTCAAGGTGAGCCAAGGACTCGTTTGCCAGAGCGCTGCCAGCCAAACCCTGGGGCTGGAGAGCACAGGGGCGGGGGGGGGTTGGGGTGGGGGTGTGTGTGTGTGTGCTCCCACAGTGCCCATGCTGCTCCTGAGGACATCCCGCTTGGAAACACTGTGAGTGTGCGGTGCCTGGCTCCCACCTCCAGCAGATCCCAGCTGCTGGGACAAAGGGTCTGTGTGGGGAACAAACCCAGCACCACAAAAGTGTCCATTGGGACACAGGGAGCGAGGGGAAGTTTCCCAAATTATGCACGAAGAGCACAAACTCTGCCATAAACCTTCCAGAAATGCCCCCAAACCGCCTTCAAAAGCCCCAAATGACACTCAAACCACGAGATCCCAGAGTGCAGACATCCAGGTCCTGCTCCTAAGCCTAAGGTGCCAGGACAGAAAGCTGGTGCTTGGCAATGATCCGGCAGAGGAGCAGGTGAGTAGAGGATGGGGGGGCTCCTCCGAAGAAAGGGGGGTAACAGCTGGATTTGGGGCTGATTCCCCTAAAAAGACCTTTCCGTGACGGGCTGTGCTTGTGGTGGCCCCAGAATACTCCAAACCCCTGATTCTGGGTCTGCAAAGGTTGGGGTAGGGGGGCTGGTGTGGGGGGTACCCCGCCAAAACCCAGCACAGCCGGTGGAGGGGTGCGGTGCGGCGCCGCTCGCTGCTGCCATCTGTGTGCAGAGTTCGGTACTGCAGGCGGTGGTGGTTGGAGGCGGTGCGCGGTGCGGCGCCGGGCCATCAGGGATGTTCCTGCTTAGAAGCAATTGCCAGAAGCAGATGCAAGGCGTCTACAGGCCTGAATTCCAATGCGTTGTTTATCATGCCTCACCAGAGGGGCAGGTTCCCACCCTCAGAGGGGTCCCCTCTTTCATGTTCAGGTGCTAAGTCATCCTCATGCTAAAAACTCAAGTTATTTCAGCTAAGGCCTAATGGCTTGGTCTCAATTTCCCCCCTTTTCCTTAAAATTGTGCAAATTCTTTTGCACAGTCCATAGTATGCACACCTCTTGAGCTACTGTAGGAACTTTCCACCACGTCCACAAATGAACAATTGTTAATAAAGCCGTAGTCAGCAGTAGCACAAGCACAGGGTAGACCAGTATATCAAAAAGTTCAGTTGCTGTAAGAGGTTGCCATTTTGTCCCTACCAAGAAAACTTCCCACCAGTGGTGCTCTCCAGTTTTCTTGGTGTCAGTGATGATTTGTTCGATTTCTTCTACATTATGCTTAACAGCCCATATTGCTTGGTGAGAAGTTTCGTTGGCCTTCTGCATCATCTTCTCCAGCTCTGGGTCATAGAACATTTTCTTTAGCATTTCTATTTTCAGTCCAATCTGTAGGGCAGGTATATCATGGTATAACACATCGCTATCTTGTATTAGTTGGTAAATAGTGACAGGGGTGGTGTAGGTAAAATCGCATCCAATGATTTTGGTAAAATTGCACACACAAAAGTTAGTAGCATTTGTTTCTTCGATACACCTGTCAATTGTTGCATTCTCACACGCGGTTCTTATACAAGTGTCGTGGTTTAAACCTAGCCAGACAGCTTGTTCACTCACTCCCAGTGAGTGGTGCCGGGCTGGAAGCAATTGAGGCCCCCCCCCCCCCCCCCCCCCCGGGCTCTTCTCCTTTCCGGCTCCCAGTGGGATGGGGAGGAGAATTGAAAGAATGCAACTCCCACGGGTTGAGACAAGAACAGTCCAGCAACCAATCACCACCGCTACCACCAACGACAACAATGATAAGAGAAAATAACAAGGGAAGAGAATACGATACCACCTGCTGATCACGGGCCCATCTATATGTCGCATCTCTGCCCTGATGGCCTGAAGTGTCATGGGCCCACGGGGCCAAAAATAATTCACCCTTATGTTGCCAATCTAAGTCCATCTGTGCCACTTCAATCTTAGCAGCTTTATCCACTTGTTGGCTGTTTTGGTGTTCCTCAGTGGCCTGACTCTTGGGTACATGAAGATCTATGTGGTGTACCTTCACCACCAGGTTCTGCACCCACTGTGGCAGCAATATCTTGCCACAGTGCAGCAGCCCAGATGGGTTTACCTCTGCTTTGCCAGTTGCTCTGCTTCCATTGCTGCAACCACCCCCACAGGGCATTTCCCACCACCCATGAGTCAGTATAGAGATAAAGTAGTGGCCACTTTTCTCGTTCAGCAATGTCCAGGGCCAGCTGGATGGCTTTCACCTCGGCAAACTGGCTCGATTCACCCTCTCCTTCAGCAGTTTCTGCAACTTATCGTCGAGGACTCCATACAGCTGCCTTCCATCTCCGAAGCTTTCCCACAATACGGCAGGACCCATCGGTAAACAAGGCATCCTGCCTTTCACTTTCTGACAGTTTATTATATGGAGGGGCCTGCTGCAGATTTTTGCTGGGGCTGAAGTATGTAATAACACAACGTTTATTGCAGTTTTACTTATGGGAGAAGCCTCAGTGTGTCCTTATATATGGACAAGGCTGCCTTGGAGTGCAAAGGTACAAACAGTTTTCAGGGTGAGCATCTAAAAGAGAAAAGAAACCTGTTAGAATGTACCTAGATTTCCGATGCTGTGGTGTTAGTGAGCTCCAAGTGCCCATCGGATGAGCTTCGGATATTGCAGTTGTGAAAGCTGCCTGCCCTGAAGTGTTTGCTCTTTCCTTCTGCTGGTGGTGCCGCATGTTCTGCATGAACAGTGATTTCCCAGAGCGAGGGGACTTTAAGCCATGAGGCTGTTTCTTCCTCTCAGGCTGGGTAACAGCGAGGGCGGGTGGGGCGGGCAGGCACGGCAGGAGCCCTCTCTCGGTGCTGTGGGGATGAGGGATGGAAGCCATCAGGTGAGCTGGATTCACTGGTTCCTTTCCCACCTGCAGAGCTGCCGGGAGCAGCAGGCAGGGCACAGAGGCCTCTCTCTGGCTGTCCGCATGGGCAGCAAACACTCGTGAGCGGCCACTGCAGATGAGGCAGAAACCAGGGCACCGGCAAGCAAATGGGGTGTGTGGGGAGCCAGGGTGCCGTGTCCCACCTGCCCAGCGTCCCAGCGCTGCTGGAGCCTGTGTCCCGGTGGGAAGCCTGGCTGCGGGGCTGGGACAGGCTGATGCTGGTCCCTGTCTCTGGGAGCCTGGGAGCTGATGCTCCCGTGGAGCAGTTACACAGGAGAGGAGGAGCTTTAGGAGAAATCCTGGCACTCCAACAGAGCAGCCCCCAGGAGCACCAGGAACACTGCTAGCAAGTAGCTGGATGGACCACCGCCTGTGCATAGACACCTTTTCTTCTGCCTCCTCTGCTTGGGGCTGGCTCCTTGCTTTAAACCCTTTACATTCACCCTTTAAAACATGTATGTTTTTAAGACTCCACTTCCCAACCCAGGGCTTTGGTTGTGATTCTGCCTGGCTTTTCTAGAAAGCACTGGGTTTGTTTTGTTGTGATTTTTTTTTTTTTTTGGGGGGGGGGGTGGGGGTGGCAAAAAACGAAGGGGGTGACACTGTGACTTACCCTCCTCCTGAAGTCCCCAAGTGCCTCTGAGAGCCCAAGTCACGACAAGCCCAGAAATCACCCTGTGATTTGGGAGAGGCAGCTCTGCTGGGAGTGGATGGACACCTTCAGCCCCAAACAAGGCTGGGAATTGGGAATGAACCATGGAAACTGGGTCAGAATTAGAAAATCTCTTCCTGCCATGGACTGGGAGGGAACTCCACCTAAAAGTGGAGTAGAAAAAGCTTGCAGCGCTGCAAGCAGAGAGCTCCAACCATCCTGGGCTGTGTTTCGGCATCTCTATCTGCTCCAGCTGGAATGTCTCCCTGCCTGGAGGCGTGATGGGAGATGGCTTTGTGAGAGGCTGTGACCAAGTAAGTAGTCCACGTACCATGTGTGTGCCCCTGGCATCTGGGTAAAAAAGCCTCTCTCCAGCCATGCCAACTTGCTCCATCTCCCCTGCTCATCTCTTCTCCTGCCCTCCAGGGCTGCCGGTGCCTTTGCAACAGGCTGCAGAAATCTTGGAACCCTCAAGAGTAAAGTTGCTGCTGTGGGATCCCCAGTGCTGCTTCCTGGGCTGGGTAACATCACGCAGGTCTACTCCGTGCAGTGGGAATACCTCAGTGGTGCCAGCTCCCACACCGTCCTGCAGTACTACAAGGGATCCCACAGCCCAGCCATCCACGCACCCTACGCAGGACGAGCTGTTTTCCGTCCATCCGATGGATCTCTCCTGCTGGAGGAGCGTGTCCAGGAAAGTGACAGTGGCATCTACAAAGCAACTGTCAACATGGGAGACAGGGAGAGCCTGAAAATCCTGCTGGAAGTCCTCAGTAAGTGGTGGGCATGGGAGGAAAGAAGGGGGTAATGGGTGCAAGCAGGGCAGGGGCGTTACCTGAGTGTTTATGGACTATCAGCCTGTCATGCATGGAGACATCACCAGGGAGACTCTGGGAAGAGGTTCCCAACATGTCCTAGGGGAGCAGATTTGGTGATGCTGCCCAAGGAGACCTTCCAGGCTGTGACAGAGGGCTGGGCTCTATCCTGGAAACACAGTTCCCTCCCTTGCTTTCTATTCTCAGTGCAGGGAGGGAGGGACTGGGGGAGTGCTGTGTGCCAGTGCCCTCTGCAGATGGTACCTCCTCACGTGTTGAGGGCAGGCAGAGCTAAGCCCATGGAGCCTCCTTATGGAGAAGTCAGGACAAAGTTCTCAGCCTCAGGCCACGCTGCCTGACGGTCTTTTTGCAATCTGCCGGTACCAGATGCTGCCTCAGAGATAAGAGCAGACTTGAAATAACACAGAAGTTCCTCCTCGATATCACTCCCAGCAATTCCCTTCATTTACTTTGGCATTATCCCTTCACTGCTGTCATAATGCTGCTGCCATAATGCTACCACAGCCCTTCACCTGGGAAGAAACCTCCCTGAACATCACAGTTGCAGGTGATGGCTGCTGCAGTTTCACCTCCCATCCCTCTTCCTTCTCTCCACCCTTCCTTGGAGATCCCTGGGTGGTTTCATCCCATGCCTCTGCCTCCATCCCCCAAGGTTCAGCTGCCCTCTCGGGAGGTTGTGCCCCACGTGCTGTTGACAGGAACATCATCCCCATAGTAGGATGATCAGCAGCAATTCCCAGTCTCTGATCCCACCAAGGCACAATCCTCGGCAGGATGGATGGCAGGAGATTGGCAGACCCCTCTTGGAGGAGGTCCCAGGTTGATGGCCCTTGGCCAAGGCGATGGTGAGCAGAACATGTTGGGGGGGGTTGGAGGGTGGCCAAGAAAGCCTATGGGCAGCACTTGTCCCAGGTTGGACATTCCATGGACCACAGCCTGCAGCACAAAGCGCAGATGCGACACCAGGTGGCAAATGAATTGAATGTGTCCTGGTGACAGAGAAGCCCCATGGACCACCAGAGCCACCCTTGCTGGGCCCAGCGGTGGTCTCACTCCCAGCTCCTCGGGTTTGTGTTTTCCAGGTCTCTCCCCTCCCTTGCAGGATGTGCTGAGGATCGCCGTGGTTGCTGTGGTCTTTGCTGCTGTCTCAGCATGGGGACTGATCATTCCCATCTGACAGTCTGAAAAGCTCTGGACAAGTGAGTCCAGTCAGGGCAACTGAACTCTCATGTGGTTTGTGTTGGAAGGGATCTTAAAGCTCATCCAGTTCCAATCCTCTGCCATGGGCAGGGACACCTTCCACGAGAGCAGCTTGCTCCAAGCCCCTGTGTCCAACCTGGCCTTAAACACTGCCAGGGATGGGGCAGCCACAGCTTCTCGGGGCACCCTGTGCCAGTGCCTCAGCGCCCTCACAGTGAAGAAGCCCTTCACCCCAGCCCTTTGGATTTCAGCCCTGCTGTGGGTGCCTTTGGGCTTAGCCAGCTTTCTGAGGGAATGCCCGTGGGGCATCACAACATCATGGACCTCAGGCAACTTCTCTTTGTCCAAGCCAAAACCATCCTGAGATACAGTGGAAACAGTATCACACCCACAGCTATTTGTAGGGTCTTCTTATGTCGTTGGGCTATGCAGGGTTTGGCACAGAGGGAGGCCACTGCAGCCCTCTCCTCTGCCATGCGTGTGGGGCACCAGAGCCCCTGGCTCCAGAGATGCTCCACACTTTGCTCCTCCTCTCCCTTGCATCTCCTTTGAAATGTCCCAGTGCAGCAGCAAGGATGCTCTTTCCATCCGTTAGAGGTCGGTCTGGGTGTTTCTCACCTGGCTAAGTCAACTCCATCTTCCAGGTTTAATAGGTTCTCAGCTTCAGTGGAGTTCAGCCTCTGGGATGCCTGCACTAAATGGCAATGAAATGAATTCATTTCTGCCTCTTCTGTCCTGGGTTCAGCAGTAGCAGCCATTTTTCTCCTTCTTAGTAGCTGGCGCAGTGCTGTGGTTTTGACTCTCAGCCTGGGAACGGCGGTGATAACACCCATGTTTTTAGTTGTTGCTCAGTAATGTTTACCCTGACCAAGGACTTCCTGAGGCTCATGCTCTGCCAGGGAGGAGGGGAAGCCGGGAGGAAGCAGAGACAGGACACCTGAACCAAACTGTCTAAAGAGGTATTCCATACCACAGCACGTCGTGCCCAGTGTATAAACTGGGGGCAGTCACCCGGAAGGGCGAGATCACTGCTCAGGTCAGGGTAGACACAGCAGTGAAGCAGCTGTTTATTAATGTCATTGCAAAAACGGGTCTCCTGGCAAGCAGGCATACACACAGCAAAAGCAGAACAATGATTTGTATTTCCTATGCTGTCCGCAAGTTCCCTCCCTTGTTTCCCCATTGGCTGGGGACTCCAAGGTTTACAGCCTATTCGACACGTATCAGCTACATGCCAATTGTCCCACCTCTCCCCTTACTCGATCTCTTACATCTCCCCTTACTCAGTTTTGTATGCCACTTCCTCTCATTTGTTTATCTCTTTTTATGGATCGATTTCAGAACTCTCTGGCAGACACGTGGTACCTCGACTTACGTTTAACCAACCTGCACCGGCTTAGTCACAGGTAGTACAAAGAGTATTCTTTTTAACCACAGAGTGTATCTTTCGTCCAGAGATGATACTGTCTTTAACCACAGAGTGTGTCTTTCTAAGTTACGGTACCTCAAACCCTTTGTTTTGTTCCTTGAGTAACAGCCCCAGCCCCAGTACGGAAAAATCTTAATATTGGAAAGCCTTAATCTTGCAAAGCCCCATCCCCAATTATGCAAAACCAACACTGTTTCTCTTACACTCCCTCTTATTCCTCTGTATGTGACTAAAATGTGGTGGTGTTTGAAAGGAGACTCTTTCTCCTGGGTGTTTCTCATTAAGCAGCAATCTCCCCTCAGTCAGGTTAAAGCCATTCCCCCTTGTCCTGTCCCTACACTGCCTTGTAAAAAGCCCCTCTCCAGGTTTCTCAGGCTCTCTCAGCCTGTCTCCAGAACCCTCACAGCATCTCCGTGGCCTCCTCTGGCCTCACTCCAGCAGCTCCACGTCCCTCTTGTGGTGTTGCCCCAGAGCTGGATCAGGACTGCAGGGGAGGGGTGTCTCCCCAGAGTGCAGCAGAGGGGAAAAATCCCCTCCCTCGACCTGCTGCTCACGCTCTGGGGATGCAGCCCAGCACAGGGGGCTTCTGGGCTGCAAGCAGATAACGATCTGTTTGAAAAGGATGGCTGGTTGTATCTGTTGAAGTCAACTGCAGTGGTGCCTGCAACAGAAAGACCGAAACTGGGAGAAGGTGCTGCCTCTCTAAAAGCTGGACTTTACATGGTGCTGAGCCCCTCTGCTCCCTGTGGACGTGGGGCAGACTAGTTCTGTGCACAAGGCTACCTGAAAACTGTCAAATCCTGGGCAGGAAACAGCAACGACACTTGGAAAGAGATAGAAAGAAGACAGAGGAGGGGAAGAACTGCCTTCTATCTTTTTTCATACCCTGCTGAGCTGAACACAGCGTCACCTCTGCAACATCAGCCTGCAGAATCTTTATTATTACAGAAAATACAGGTTTGCATCAAAGCAGTCCTAAAACACACTACCAGAAATACTTGGCACAGGGAATTCAACACACAGACCTTACACGTCCATGGAGACTGCCATCCCCAAATGCTACTGTATCTCTTCCTCCCTCTGGGCCCTGTACTCCTTCATGCTCCTCTGCAAGCAAGAGCAAAGAACAAACGTTAACAGCGTATACCTGAGCAGCTCGTACACCCCATGCCGCCACTCTGATCTGTGCTGTGACTCCTCTGCCCAGTGCAGAGGATCCTGAGCAGCTCTGGCAGAGCTCCAGGTACCTTCAGAAGTGACTGAGCTTTACATTCACTCCAAGGAACAGGAAGCCAGGCCATGCTGCAGGTCAGGCAGAGAAAGTCTGAGATAACTCTAGGTTCTTTATGCCTACAACACAGCTGTCAGCCCTTTCCTCTCACCTCTGAGACCAAGAGACAGAAAAGCCCCCTGAACTCTTCAGGAATAGTCTCACCTCAAAGGTGTTGAGTACATGTTAGCAAACACCCATCAGGTCATTCATTCCTTTCTGGCATGGCTCAACAGCAGGAAGGGCCCCTTTGGGAAAGAAGATGGGCCAGTGGTTTCCAAAGGGGTTGGTGGCCCTCTCCCTCACTGCTCTGGGCAGTGTGGTTGTTCCTCCATGACGGGAACAGGCTCTTACACCAGGCACATGCCACACACTTCCCTCCTACCAGCCCGCCGTCAGCACCCTGAGAGCTGAGCTCAGGCCAGGCTACGGTGCAGGAAGGGCAGAGCCAAACCCTGCAGGAGCCCCACAGGGAAGGGGTTCCCTTGGCAAGAACAGCCTCAGCACTACTCATTTTTAGGAAATTAAAGAGCCAGCAAGCACAAACTCAGATACTCAGGGGAGCAGCCCCATAAGGAAGGAATGAAATAACACTGTCCTCCTGCGGCAGCAGACAAAGCTGTGGAGCCTAGATGGAGGGCAGTAGACTGAGCTGAATGGGCTGGTGTGCTGGGAGGAGTGAGTGATGGCCTGAGGCTCAGAGTTGCCAGTGCTGCCTGTTAACAGAGAACACAGACCCCTCTGGGAGGCAAGTCAAGAGACAGCACAAACTTTTCAAGAGAGCTTTGGTTCACAGCCTGATGAGCAAAGCTGCCAGATAAGCAAGAAGAAGCAGAAGCAAATTCTCACCGCAGCTATGTATGTCAGCACCCTTTGGGTTGGCTTTCCAAATCTTCTGCTGATTTAGGGGCAGGTGAAGCACCCATCACCCCTGACCGGACTTAGCAGATCCACCTTACCCCGGCACTGCAGTACCGTGCCTGCAGAGAAGAGGGAGAAGAGTGGTTTTCTTTATTGAAATGACTCATGGTGGAAACCTGACGTGAACAGAGGGGATTCCACAAAGGAAGGGCCCTGAACGTCAAAGCAATGCACACCCCATACCTCTGGTCTGGATCCGGAAGCTGATCTTGCTTTCAGAGGGGTGTGTGATACAGTAGCCACAGAACTCCGCATCAGGGCTGCAGGAAGGGCGAGAGGAGAAGAGAGCAGTAAAACCCAGGCCAATCCACAGCAAATCTCAGGGAAGTCAGAGGCTTGGGCCACCCCAGACCTGCTGGGGCTCAGGACGTTTCTAATATGACTGAGGGTCTTATGGGAGGGATGTGCTCAAAGGACACTCCCCCTGTAACCTTATTCACACCCTTCCATCTATCTCTGAGCTGCAGCTGGAACTTGGCAGGGGAAAGACCTGGCTGGCACCCTGGTCAAACAGGGGATCCTGGCTGCGTGGAAACCTCCCTCCACACAGACCTGTTGCAATTCTGCTGGGCAAAGGAGGCAGATGCGTCTAGGGCACCACAAGATGTTTGCAGACTGCATGACATCTGCCTTCACAAGCCGAGGTGGTTGGTAGAACATTTGCGCACACAGCAGAAAGCACAGCCCCTCACAAGAAGGCTGCTCTTTTTCTTGTCATGGTGAGACATCAGAGGAATTCACACAGCATTTGCAATGCGACTGTCATTTGAGATGGTGCATTGAACTTCCTGCTGGAATTCTTCTGAGCCTTCCCAGTGAGTCTTCACAAACCCCCAGTGCCTCCCAGCTGGATAAAACCAGTGAAGGCATTTGTATATTTTAATGGGGGCAGCAGGATTACTAATTTCCAGCACCAATTCCTGCATCTTGATGGAAGCATTAAAGGGGATCAATTTGCTTAATACTGGCTGTTCCTACCCTCTTTTCTGACAGCACTTGCCCCAGAAGGCGACATAGGTACTGCCTGACCACCTGTACTTACAGAGTTGCACATCATTTTACCCAGAGCCACGTAAGACATTCAGAAATCTGTCACATGTCTGCCATTCCATTTCCTCTCTACTAACCATCAGAGCAGCGAGGGCTGGCTGTTCCTTACGGGACGGGGAGCTGGGAGCATGAACAAAGGTGCAAAGGTGGTAGCCAGGGCCAGCCAAGGGTCCAGGTCACCAGGCAGGTTTGTGGGGGTGAAATAGGTGCGAGGCCGGGCCAGGAAGACAACCTGCAGGTCGGGTGAGGGTAAAGAGGGTCAGACAAAACCTATGAGCACCAAGCAGATGTACAATGTACAACATTGAGGAGAGGCTGATGTTGGGTCAGGAAGTCAGCCCATGGGTCAGCATCCAACAGCTGAGCTGAAGACCCATATAGATACAACACAGCCCAGGAGGGACTGAAAGCTTAAATGGGGTTCCTGAGCCTGTGGGCAGGGTGTGTGTGGAGGCCCCAGGTGAGGCTGTTCATACTCATCAAGGCCTATTAGCGCTCTCAGGGCTAACAGCACAAGGAGAAAGTGAATCCTGTTAAGGGAGGGGGTAGGTAAGGAGCCTCTGGCATGAGCTCTGATATAAATTCTCCAACAAGCATGCACAGAGGTAGTTTTGCCTTGTTCCAGCAGCAACTGAGATGCAACTTAGTGAAGAAGGGCAGAACAGGAGACAGAGGAACCTCCAGTGGTACCAGGGGCTGTAGTGACTCCACTTACCTCACAACCATGTAGTGGAGGGCATTGCCAAGCGTGTGGTCCCCATCGGGAAAAACAGACGTGACTCAGTTTCCATTTGTCCCATCCGCCCGAACCTGCCGTGAATGGGGAGAGAAGAGATGCTGTAAGGTTCTCTGCATACCAGCCCCAGGGTGAAAAATCAACAGCTGTGCTCAGCTTCAGCACAGGACTTGTAGCTCTGGCTGGCTCATCGCTGTGGCTCGTGGCTCATGTCTCAAGTGCTGGAGTGTGACCAAGAGCAACTTCACAGAGGAGGGAGGGAAGGTGGCAAAATTATCGAGCTTAGAGAAACATCCCCCTGGTTATCAAAGTGCCTGTGCACCCTTGCTCCTCACAGGAGAGAAGAGGAGCCCAAAGAAAGCTGCCAGCTTCAGGATCCATGGTGGAAAGAAGCTGGGAGTGACTGTTGAGGATGGTGTGATACCAGGTCCTGCCACCAGCACAGGGCTAGACAGGAAGTCAAGAACTCCCCAGGGAGGCTGTCAGCAGGGAAAGCTTATCCCACTTCAACTATAAGCCCTCCCAGTTCTCGCCTGGTTACGCTGCCCTATCGGCCAACGAGTCCCTGGACTCACCCGATCCACCTTCAGGATCGCTAGCAGCCGCTCTATCGGTCGACGAGTCCCCAACCTGCTTGCAAGCCCCATCTGCCAAGGGGAACTACGCTGCGCGCCAGATGTCTCTGCGTGCCTTACCAGCAGCCCCAGGCCAAGCGTACGACTTATAGGCCCTCTAAATTACAAACCTAAATCCCACGCATACCGTTTCTCCGCAGCCGGCACAGGTTGTTGTCTGCCCCCGCAGTGAGCGGATGAAAAGCGGAGCTCCTCCAGGCAAGCTGCCTGGGGTGCCTAGGATGTCTCCCCTAAGCTGATCCTTCAGCTGAACAGATGTCTCCTGCCTGGCTCACCAAAGTGATAATGGGATAGACTCCACAACTCGTTAAACTTGTAAAGTAGGTATGCTTTATTCAGCGCTGAGACGCATGGGGGATCGTTCCTCCAAAGGCATGCCCGCTGCAACCTCGTTTCTCCCCTTATTTATTCTCTAAAATTATACGTACGTATTAGGTTACACAACATGCCTATACATATTCATGTCCTATCCCTGCTTCGTATTATAATGAGCTAAAAGGTCCTTTGCGGCTGCGCAGTAACTCCCGGTGGTCGTGGGTGAGGGTCTCAAGATGAAGTCAATGACTCTTCCTCTGCTTAAACTTTCTACCTCTAATAGTTGCTCATGCTCCCTGGTGACTTGGTCATTGTCCAAACCACAAAGCTGGCTCTAGCCGGTTTCAGGACCCAGAAAGCAGGAGCCAGGTTACTGTTCCTTCCTCTTACCAGTAGCCGTGTCCTCCCATCCTGTTCTAGCACAGCATAATGAGCATGAAAAATGTTTGTGGAGTATGGGCAAGCATTAACATCGTTAAGCAAGCGGCTTAACACTACCCCTTCCTGTACATTGGTTAAATCTTTTTGCATTACTGCTCCCAGGCTGAAAGTCAAAAACACAGCGCTGCACCAGCTACTAAGGAGAAAAAGTGACTGCTACTGCTGAACCCAGGACAGTGTTCAGCTCCTAAGTCTGAGGCCCAGAGTCTCAGCCCCACAGTCTCAGCCCCACAGTCCCAGCCCAAGAGTCTTAGCCCGAGTCTCAGACCTACAGTCGTAGCCCGAGTCTCAGTGCCAGAGTCCTCATTTGTGAGTCTCAGCCAGAGTATGTTCCAAAATCTGACCACCACAGTCTCAGCCCTGTGAGGACGGAGGCACGGACCCAGAGGTAGAGTGCAAGCTGGATCGTTTATTGCAAAGCTTACACAATATTTATATGCTTCCAAGCAATTAGCAGAGCACATCTGTGTTTGCCTTGCGGTTACATCAGGTGAAAGTGATACGTGGATTGACTCCAACTCCTTAGAGTTGTAAAGTAGGTATGCTTTATTCAGCTGAGGTGCATGGGGGTTGCTCCTCCAAAAGCATGCGCACTCCCCTCTTTCCAGTTCTGACATCCTCGTTCCTTGCCAGTTCCAACAACTTCCAAGTACCAGTCAGGGACGGCTCGCTCTTAATTGCCTGCTGTAGTTCCTCCTTCCCATGGTCTCTGACAGTTTTGATACATTCCGACCCCCACACAGCCCCACAGTCTTAGCCCCACAGTCTCAGCCACAGAGTCTCATCCCCACAGTCTCAGCCCCAGAGACCCAGCCCCACGGTCTCAGCAACAGTCTCAGCCACAGGGTCTGAGGCTGAGAGTCTCAGCTCCAAAACCTGAGCACCAGAGTCTCAGCTACAGTCTCAGCCACAGAGTCTATATTACAGTCTCTGTCACAGAGTCTGACATTCAAAGTCTGAGACCCAGAGTCAGAGCCACAGAGTCTCAGCCCCAGTCTGAGCCCCAAAGTCTGAACCCCAGAGTGTTAGCCATAGACTTTCAGCAGCAGTCTCAGCCGCAGAGTCTGAGTCTGAGAGTATCAGCTCCAAAGCCTGAGGCCCAGAGTCTCAGCCACCGTTTCAGCCACAGAGTCTCAGCCTCTGAGTCTTAGCCCCTGAGTCTGGCCCAAGTGGTGCAGCAGGAGCAAGGACACAGACAGGGACGAGGATGAGGTACGGGCAGGAGCAGGCAACAGCTCCGCCTCTCTGCCTGCTCCCTGCCCCATGCCTGCTTCCCACCGCTCCTATCCCTGCCCCGCGGGGAGGTGGCCCTGGCTCAGTCCACTGCTGGTGAGGTGTCAGGCTTGTACAAGGTGGTCGTAAGTGCGAAGGAGGCGATGAAGGCCCCGCCTTCAGTTCATGCAGTTCCAACCCCCTCCCCAACGGCTGTTATGTCATTGCTGTTACGTCCCTGCTGTCATTTCAGTGATGCCAGATCCGAGTCAAGCTTTTCCAGTGAGGACACATCGTTCTGGGACGAGCCGATTTCCCTTGCCTTCAGAGAGCACCCAGCACACACGTGTGGCAGACGCGCACAGACTGCACAAACACGTACTGAACGCACACGTGCTGCACGCGTAGATGTGCTGGTCTGTAACACGCCCCAGGTGGGGCAGAGCGACCAGCTCCAACGGCAGGGGATTGTCCCATGTCACAGTGGGGACGCACGCTCGCAGGCCCGGCCGATGAAACTCCTGCGGCGAGGCCCCATTGTGAGGTGTGAGGTGTCCCGGGCTGTATCTGCCCAGCAGGGCCAGCACAGCGCCAGATCCGCTGCTGGTCGCAGACGAGAGCTCCTGGTTTGGATCCCCAGCCTTGAGCCTCGTGTGGTACCAAAGGCGCTCAGGCCCTGTGTCGCTATGGCACCGCTGCTGCTGGTGCTGCTGCTGCTGGGCCTGGCCCCCGGCCTGGCCCGGCCCCTGGGGCCCTGCCCGGGGCCCTGCCGCTGCCGCGGGCGCCGCCTGGACTGCAGCAGCGCTGCCCTGGCCCGCGTGCCCCTGGCCACCCCCCAACGGCCCTTCTCCGTGCTGTGAGTGCCCTGCAGCTCCGGGCGCTGCCCCGGACACCCCGAGAGCGGCTCCAGGGACACGCTGCCTGTGGAGGGCTGATGGGCAGCGCCGAGGGGGCAGCTCCAGGCCGGCCTCACGGCCACCCCGCAGCCCTGGGGCAGGGGAAGGGTTTGTGCTGGGGGTGACGCTGCCAATGGCTTCTCCGCAGGGATTTCACTGGGAACGCGCTCGCCCTCATTCGCCCTCAGCCGTGGAAGGGATACCTGTGGGCTGAGAAGCTGTGAGTATCCACCAGTATCGGACATGGCACAGGGGTTCCGGGATCCCCATCCCTCCGCCGGGCTGCCGAGCCGAGGCTGTGCCGAGCACCGCACCAGTGCTTGCCACGTGCAGCCAAGGCCGAGCTGCTCAGCAAGGAGCTGTGTGAGTCCCCAGAGCTGTTCCGTGGCGAGCAGGGCCCTGGGCTGTGTACCTCCTGCCAACCGGGGCCATCCCTGGGCCTGTGGAACCCGTGCTCGGGCTGCAGTCAGGGTCAGCAGGCTGGGAGCAAGCCCCTGCTCCTGCCATGAGCGTGATGAGTCGTGGCGGGACCCGGAGAGATGCCGCAGTGACACTGCTGCAGGGTTGCTCCCCTAACAGCTCCATTGCACCCGAGAGCCGCGGGTGCCACCGTTCGTGTTCGTCTGTCTCTTGCAGAGTCCTCCAGCACAACAACCTGCTGGCCGTGAAGAGGCGCTCGCTGGGGGGACTGCTCCTGCTGAGGCACCTGTAAGTACCCCCCTGTCCATGGTGGTGGGCACGGCCTCCCCCCTGCCCTGGCCCTGCTGCTCTACAGTCCGCCCCAGGAAGGGCTTTATTCCTGCGGGTATCCCGGCTGCAGCCAGAGCAGAGCAGGTTCTTGGTGCAGGGGCGGGCTCCGCAGGGACGCGCTGCACTCCCATTGCCCCACGGCCGAGCAGGAGCAGGTGGCTGCTGCCCTTTCCCTGCACAGACCTGCACGAGGCCGCCTCCTCCAGGGCAAACCTTGTGCATTCGTCTCCTCTCAGCTCGGATGCCCCAGAGCTGCCTTGGAGTGAGCTCATGGTGCAGCTTCATCGCCTGTGGAGAGGAGCAGGCACTTTCCATTCACCCTCACGATGGGGTGGGGACTCTGGCTGAGCAGGCCATGAAACGCTCCCCACAAAGGTTCTTCTCTCCTTGTTTGCTGCAGAACAAGCCCCCCAGGCAGCGAGTTCAGGCTGGGACAAGGAACCTTTTGGTTTCTAGAGCCAGGCCAGAGGACTCCTGCGCACATCAGAGCAGGGCTGCGCAGGGAGGTGACGTTTAGCAGCTAAGGGCAATAGCCCCATGTTGGTCACACAGGGCGTTACAGCCTGTCCCTGAGGCCTCACTCAAGAGGTGCTCTTGGGGCGTGCATAAAGGACCTGCTCTGTTACCAGAGGAAAATCAGCCCTGAAATACCCCTGGTGGGATCAGAGCTGGGAGAACCTCTCTGAGCTGCAGCCACCCCCGTCAGGAGCGTGACCTCCGGTTACACACCACTGCAAGCCAGTGCAGGAGAGAAACCCCACGTGAAATGAGAGCGATGGCACGTCTGTGCCGCCAATGTCAAAGCACCTGAGAGGAACCGGGACAGGGCAAATGTCACCAGCGTTTTGTGTTCTCCTGTTAACAGGGATTTATCTTACAACAAAATCCAGTTGATCGAGGCGTGTGCTTTTGAGAACCTTCCTTTCCTGGAGACCATGTGAGTTATGGGAGTTCCTTCCTGGTGTGGTTGGTGAAGCCTGGTTGCATTTAGAACCTTCTGGTGCTGGAAAAAGCTCCAGTTATTTTTAGAAGAAGGCCTCCGGTTTCTCCTGCTGAAGGAGCAGCCGAGCTCAGGAGCTCAGGGAGTGGCTGGTGGCCATGCCAGGATGGGGCCATGGCTTCTGCAAACACAGCAGGAATAGAAGCTGTGTCTTGAGTCTTGCTGTGTCCTGGAGCAGGCAGAGATGCAGCACGCATGCACTTCATCTCCTCTCCTGGACAGGTTAACAAACAGCAGGAGAGAAAATGGCAGTTTCCCCCCAGTTCCACCTTGGATGGGGCTGTTTCCTACAAATCAGTGCTGCTTCTCTCCAGCTTCCTGTGGCTCAGACCCAATTCATTTCTGCGGTCTCCTGTTTCCCCAGAAGCCTGGAGGGAAATCTCATCACTCAGATCCGGAGCGACACCTTCCGGGCATGGCACGGGATGCAGTTCCTCCAGACGCTGTGAGTGTTCCAAGGTCTAAGGGTAGCTCAGAGCAGTGGCACTTGTCACTGTGTTCTGCTTACCTCTTACCCCCAGTAGGCAGCAGCATCAATGCTGAATGACAACTCTGTCAGGCCACGCCTTTGCCTGGCTGGGTGCAGGACCAGAGACAACGCTCAGGGACAGTGGGAATGTGAGAAATAGGGAAAGTCCTGTTGGAGGGAAGCCACCAGAAAGTGTGAGCTGAGGAGGAAAGAAAGAGATGTTGTGTTTTCCAGAAGCAGCACTTCTGGGCTTTCGCTCTCTGGGCTGGAGATAGTCAGGACCTGATGTATGTTGTGAATCTGCCCATCAGCATCTACCCCAGCTTGTAACCTTCAGCTCAGGCTCGGAACCTTCACCCCAGGCCCTTCCTCACACACGCAGCACTGAGCCCCTGCCACCGCTCTCATCCTGCACCCCCCGCTCACATGGGGTGTTGGTTCATTTCAGGGTCCTGCGCCATAACCCCCTGTCTGTTATCGAGGACACGTGGTTCTTCAAGCTGCCTTCAGTCACTCACCTGTAAGTACGGACTCCTTGTTAACGGCTTACCGTGGATCTTTCTTTGTGTCTCTGGGTGCCCCATGGCCAGGAAAGCAGAGATCCAGCAGCAAATCCCACCCTTCTCCCACCCTTCTCCTGCTGGAGGCAGCGGCAGAGCCAGGCAAAGGCTGAGCAGTCCTGGTGTGTCCCGTCTGCAAAGCCAGCACGGTGCTGGGACACGGACTCGAACTTGTCTGCATCCATCTCCCATGGGATCTGCAGGATCCCTTCTGGTTCAGACCCATGGGTGGGAGCAGGGCACAGCAGGAAAGAGAGACGGTTTTCCGTCTTTTCTCCTGGATTAGGTAGCAGCAGATCCCCCCCTGCGGCCGGCACAGCAAGCCGCAGGGACTGGGCTTGTTCCCGGAGCAGAGGCTGGTGCCGCCACCTCAAATGTAATGTGTTTCTTGAAACCCTTGCAGGGACCTGGGTGCCACACGAGTGACTCGGCAGACGCTGCTCATGCTGCTCCTGAGAACATCCCGCTTGGAAACACTGTGAGTGTGCGGTGGCTGGCTCCCACCTCCAGCAGATCCCAGCTGCTGGGACAGAGGGTCTGTGTGGGGAACAAACCCAGCAGCACAAAAGTGTCCATTGGGACACAGGGAGCGAGGGGAAGTTTCTCAGAGCTGCAGCAGACACTGAAGCAGACCCTGAGGCGTTTCTGTGCGCCACCTGGGTTGGAGTCGCTGCCCTGGGTCGCGATGCTGAGTGTTTGTGCACAACCTCTGTTCTTTAGCAAGCTGTCCATCGACACGGCCTGCTGCCTCTGCCAGCACAAGCACAGCACTGTGACCCCGTGCAGGACCCTCAGCTTCGACTGCATGAGCGTGTGCAACAGCACTGTTCCCCGCTGCGGTAACTGGCCCACAGCCCTGCCCATGTCCCCCAGCTATAGTGAACCTTCTGAGCCTTTGTCTGGCAGAAAGCTCTTTGTCACTGAAGTGCTCTTGGTGTGTTACAGCTCCCCTGGCAGAGACACCAGGGCTCCTAATGGGACCGGTGCCCCCCAAGAAAGGGAACAGCAGGTCCGTGTTGAATCTCCAGCCTAAGGAGCCTTCACTCAGGGAGCAGAGAACCGTCACGCTCACAGTTGCCCGGAGCCTGAGCAGCCCCGATGCATCAGCACCTTCCCCTCAGCAGCTCTCGAGGCAGGAGGGCAACATCGCCAAGGAGCTGACGCTGATGCTGCGGAGCATTCAGCACAGGGGCTGGAGCGGCTCTATCGACACCAGGAGGCTCTATTTCCTAGCAGAGGGGCTCGTGGCACAGCTAAAGAACAAGCTGCACAAGGCCATGAGCATCCTGACTGTGAAAAGCCCCAGCACAGCCCGGCCAGCGCAGAGGGACAAGGGGCACGAGGTGGCAGTAGGGGAGGGAGGAAGAGCCATACACTGGCAGAAACAGGAGCCGGGCTTAGGCTTGACCCGCGCAGAGTCCATCTTACGGGAAGCAGTGCGGAGCATGAACCTCAGCGACGTCCTCCCAGTCTCTAGTCACCAGAGAACACCCAGCCCTCCTGCAGCACAGCCCCCTGCACAATACCCAACAGAGGACCCAAATCTCGACCGGTCTGGCGAGAGTCAGGATCATTCCGACGCCATGGGGCAGACCAACACGCCTGATAGGATGGAGAATGAGGATAGTGCAGAAGATGAGGAGGAAGCACCATCCCCAACACAGGACTCTGCTGGGACAGATGAGGAGCAGAAGCAGCAGGACAGCGATGGGACAGTGGGCAGCGAGGGTGCAGAAGAAGAGCCCGCAGCAGCAGAGGGTAGAGCAGAGCAGAGACTGAGCACTATCCAGCATTTCTTCTATGCTCTGCTGGCTAAAAACGGCCCCCCTGCTGCCAGCAGCACACCAGAGGACACGGCTGCAGCAGAGCATTCCTCTCTAGGCGGGAGACCACCCACTGCCCCTGCAAGCACCACCACACAGCAGCCCAAGGAGCATCACAAGGAGCAGGAACCCCCGAGCCCAACGGCACAGGGCAGCTCCAGCGCCCCGGGTGGCGCGGCCACGCGAGGACCCCCCTTTGACACCCTGCTCAGCCGCCACCTGCACTCTCTGGTGCCAGATGGAGCCCTGCGCAGGTTCATGGCACAGGTGGCTCGAGCCCTGCGCGAGGACTGTGGCCTGCCCCAGCTCCAGCAGGCCTGCGCCGAGATGGTCTCGAGGACGGAGCTGCTCCTGAAGCTGCTGAGTGAGAGGCAGCATGACCCGGAGCCCTCTGACCTCCTTGAGCAGTGTGTGCGGGAGGAGGATGCCGGCACCTCTCGTCCCCATGCCCAAGTCCAGGCCGGGGAGATGGGCAGTGAATCTGCAGAGACGGTAGGAGAGAACGGGGCATGGCTGCATGTGTGTGTCTGGGCAGTGGGGTATGGAAGGGGCCTCCCTTCCCTCCCCGCTCCTCTCCTCCCTGATGCACTCTCCTTTTCTCCCAGGAGATGGCCAATCACACCTTTGACCGCTGGCTGCCGCCGGTGCTGGCGCTCTCGCTGTTACTGACCCTCATCACGTCCGTTGCTCTCCTGGTGCAGTGCTGTTTCAAGGTGAGCCAAAGACTCGTTTGCCAGAGCGCTGCCAGCCAAACCCTGGGGCTGGAGAGCACAGGGGCGGGGGGGGGGTTGCTCCCACAGTGCTCATGGGGCCCGGGTGCTGCTGCGGATGCCTGTGGATGTGCTGGCGAGCACAAAGGATGTCTTCCCAGACTTGGAGCTCATTGTGGTACCCCACACTGGAGCTTGGAGGTGTTCAGAGCTGCTGGGAGCAGCTTGTCCTGGCTCCTGCTGGCAATGCTGGTGCCGAGTTCAGCTCTTGTTCCATGTAGGAACTGCTGAGGGTTTCCTTGATGTTGCTTCCTTGGCTATATCCTTAGATGCTATTTCCTTGCTGTTATTTTCTCGGCTATTATTTCCCAGCTCTTATTTCCTTGATGTTCATAGAAGCATAAACTCACCGAGTGGTTTGGGTTGGGAGGGAGCTTAATGCTCACTCAGTTCCAACTCCCTCTCCAACGGGTTTTGTGACATTGCTGTTATGTCCTTGCTGTCACTTCAGATATCCCAGAAGCTGGTCAGGGGTTCCTGGTGCCCATGTGTCAGCAGAGAAATGGCTTTTGCTTGCCCCACAGGCACCCTGAACCCCAGCGTGATGCTCCTTATTCATGGAGCAGGATAGAAGTTCTTCGAAGTCACCAATAAAACTGTTGGGTTGTTCGTTCTGCCCGTGTCCTGTGAGTTGATGGACGCACGCATGCGTGTGTCTGAGCCTCTGTGTGTGTGCACGCAAACGTGATAAACACATAGATGTATTGGCTTTCGCAAATCATAGGTGTGGTTATGTGGGGATAACTGTACCAGTTTACAGTAACAGACACAAAGCTCGCTAAAGACACAAGATTAGACAACAAGTTAAAAAGGGCCAGAACTCTTGAGCGAAACGGAGTCACATAGCAAAAGAATTCGTAAAAGAAAGACCCGGGGGAGGGGTGGGGGGGGTGGGGGGGGTGGGGGGTGGCGGGGATTGATATAAGAAAAGCTGGTGCCTGGAAAACATAAAGTACTTTTTATCTTAACTTAGGTTGTAGAAAGAGAACAATGTTTATGTTGTAAGTCTGTGGAATGTAGTGGCCCCACTAAACATGAGTGAATTGTTTCACACTAGTCTTCCAAAGTAACCCGCGCCTTGGGGATAAAATGGGAATTGGACGCCCCACGGCATCCTCAAAGCTCGGGAGGAGTGGAAAAATTAATCAAACCTTGAAACAAACGTTAACTAAACTAATGATTGAGACCCAAATGTCCTGGGTAAAGTGTTTGCCTTTAGCATTTTTACGAGTTCGAACACAACCCAGATGGGCTTTAGGGATATCTCCTTATGAAATGACGTTTGGATTACCTTTTCTGACAACTCAAAAGGAGACTGCTACTTATGAGGGAGGAGAGGCGAGTATCAGAAGATACAGCACCACGATAGCTCAGACTCTGGAACACTTGAGATTCAAAGGACGGATTCCCTAGTCGACGCCTCTAGACTTTAAAATTCATCACATTAATCCCGGGCAGTTGTAGCACTGGGAGGGCCGTTAACAGCCGGAGCCGTTGAAGCTCTTCCCCCAGGTGTGTGTGCTCGCACACGTACGTGCCTGCGCGTGAGAACACGCATGCAGCACCCGAGTGTGCGCGTGGGGGAGCGTGCCTGGTCGGGTCCCTTCCGGCGGCTCCCAAAAGAGCTCACTCTGGAGCCAGGAGAACTTCAGTTGCTTTTTTTAAAGCAACCGGGAGAGCTCAGCACTGTTTTCCATCCAGCCATCTCCAAGCCCGAGCACCCCTGATCCCACCAGTGAAACACTGCGATTGGGGAGGAGAATATCCCAGCGCGAGGCTGGAGAGGTCTGCTCCTTCCGACGTTATTTGCCAGCCCCGGGCACCAGGGGAAGGAGAATGCACCTTCAGTTAAAGATGATGCAGGGAGGGGAGAGAGAAAAGGAGAGGATAAAGAGAACACGTGATGCCCCGGATTCAATCAGCCAGAAGCAAGGAGGTAGGTGCTGGTGCCCTCTCATTTTTAGATTCAGAGATTTGAGGGCCAGAGGGGACCGTGATGATCATCTGGCCTGACAGTCTGTATTATGTAAAAGCCACTTGAAGCCAGACAGTGCCACCAGCTTTTTAGAAGCAACAGCAAGCACTGGGGAGCTTATAAAGACTGTGATTCTCCCAAGGTAGAGGGATGTGGGAATGCCAGCACATCCCAGGTACAGAGGAGGCCAGATACATCCACCCCAGTGGGTACCATCTGAACAGGCAATAGCACCAGGGGAAAGAAAACATCGTTTCCCTTCTGTGCCAGGCAATTCCTTTGCCTAGCAAAGAGGGATAAGCAAGCACGGAGGAAAAAAAAAGCCACCCCTTCCTTGTGTTTTCCTTTTGAACCTTGCCTGGAAAAGGGATCCCAGCCCCGGGGTGTCTCTTGGCTGCTTTTGGTGTTTGCATCCCCCGGGGTGTCTCTTGGCTGCTTTTGGTGTTTGCACCCTCTGGATCCTGAGCATTCCCAGAAAGCCCGAGGAGCACCCGTCCCTCTTGCCAGGCCTGATCCACAGGCCACAAGCTTTTCATGCAGCCTTTGTCTGTACAGCACCTCCAATCCCCAGCTCGATGGGGATGGGATGCTCCCACCACTCTCTTGTGTCCCCAGACCCTCAGAACCATCTCTCTCCCTGGCTTCCACGCTCCCTGGGATGCTTCTCCACCACCCTGATCTTTCCTGGGAGCAGTCACCAACTGCTGTTCCAGGTCTTCCTTGGGCTTCCCAGGGGTCCCAGCCCGAGCTCCACCACGTGTTCTCCTGCTCAGCTCCTCACAGCGCAGCCAGTCCATGCCCCCAGCAACAAATGTACCTGCCCCGAGCATCCTCTCTTGCCTGCCTACCGCCTTCCCGCCCCCAGCGAGCCCTCTCATGTGCACTGAGCATCACGCATTCCCTGGGAATGGAGGTGGCGGATGGGGAGGGGTCAGCTCCCGCCATGGGCACTCCGGGTTCCCATTTCAATGGCACTTGAACTGGAGGGTGTGTGCAGGGCTGAAAGGCTCCCTATTAAATTGCCAATCTGATCACGTGCTGCCGGGATGTGGCCGTAGCTAAGCAGCAGCACCACCCCACAGCCGCTTCTTGGCTGGTGACTCCGCTGCTGGCTGCTCCTTGGAGTGCCCCCAAAGGAAGGAGCAACCAGCCACAGCACCCCAGGAAGGGTGAGGGGCAGAGCCAGCTCTGCGCAGCCCCGGGCACCACCCCACTAAAGGCTTTGGTACTCGATGCCCAGCTTGGGGGGGTCACAGCACGAAGCTGTCCCGCCTGCAGGTGCCCCCAGCACTTGAGAGTGTTCAAGGCCACGTTGGACACAGGGGCTCGGAGCAAGCTGCTCGAGTGGAAGGTGTGGCTGCCCGTGGCAGGGGTTGGAACTGGAGGAGATTTAAGGTCCCTTCTACCCGAACCAGTCCGGGCTTCTAAGACCATGCTCCACACCCCAAGGGGTGGCACCGCCGAGCTCGGGCCCACACCACCGCTCCCGGTGCGGCCCCGCGGGATCCGCGCCCGAAGGCAACGGGCCCCGAGGGTGCTGGAGCGGAAGCGGAGCTGCCGCGGGTTCCGGCCGGGGCAGGGAGCGCCGCGCCTCAGCCCCGCGGCACCAAGGGGTCCGGTGCCTCCGGATGAACCCAGCGGTTACGGCCCAAAAGCGTGCTCTGCCCCGCAGCGCCCGCTCCCGGCACCGCCCGGAGCTCGGCCCGGGCATCCCCGCGCGCAGAGCGCAGCCGAGGCGGAGGAACAGCAAAGGGGCGGGGCGGGGCGGGGCGAGCGGCTCCGCCCGAGCTGGGGAGCGGCAGCGCGGAACCACGGCCCGGCGCAGTGCGCGTGCGCCGCCCGCAGGTGAGCACGGAGCAGCGCGCCTCCAGACGGAAGCACCCCCCGGGCAGTGGCGGCGCGTGCCCGCGGGACAGAGCGGCCCCGAGCGGAGACACCGCGCTGCCAGCGCAGCGCCCGGCTCTCTGTGGTACACGTGCGACGCTCTGGCCGCAGGCGTGCCTCTCTGTGGTAGAAGGTGCGCTCTAGCCGCCTTGCTGTGGTGCATGCGCGGTGCTCTGGCCACAGGCCTGCGTCTTTATGGTGCTGGTAACGGCTCCACGGCCCGTTCAAGTTGTCAAGCAGGTATGCTTTTTATTCAGCGCTGAGACGCACGGGGATAATTCCTCAAAGTCACGCGTGCCTCAGTGTTGTTTCCCTCTGCGTTTATTCTCTCAAGTTACATATACTCGTAAGGTTGCGCAATACGCCTGTACCTATCCCCGCTTTGTACTAGAATGAGCTAGAAGGTCCTTTGCGCCTGTGCAGTGCCCCCTCTGGTCATGGGCAGGCCCTCAAGATGAAGTAACTGAGTCTTCCTCCTGTGGGTAGGGGCCTTCAGGATGAAGTAACTGAGTCTTCCTCCTGTGGGTAGGGGCCTTCAAGATGAAGTAACTGAGTCTTCCTCCTGTGGGTAGGGGCCTTCAAGATGAAGTAACTGAGTCTTCCTCCTGTGGGTAGGGGCCTTCAAGATGAAGTAACTGAGTCTTCCTCCTGTGGGTAGGGGCCCTCAAGATGAAGTAACTGAGTCTTCCTCCTGTGGGTAGGGGCCCTCAAGATGAAGTAACTGAGTCTTCCTCCTGTGGGTAGGGGCCTTCAAGATGAAGTAACTGAGTCTTCCTCTTCCGGAACTTTTCGCCTTTTAGTCTTCACGTATGGCCTGTGGGTTTGGTCGGGGTCCCAGCCATAAACCATCTGCTTCTCCCCCTTCAGGCGTCTGCTTTTCCTTATCAATAGCTGCTTATCAGTAGAATCAGTCTGCTTTTCCTTGTCCATAGAACCAGGTGTCTGCTTTTCCTTTTCAATGGTTAGTGCCTTTGTTCTGCTTAGTAGGCGTGAGAGGTACAGACAATACTAACGCCCCTGTACGTTGGTTAACCCTGTATCAATCCCCCCTTTTTCTACAAAATTAGTTAATTCTTTTACTGTGTGATTTATGACAGAGCTATCCGTGTTCCTTCTATCGATTTATGAAGTGATTTTGATATACACTGTATTATGCCAGGTACAGTCATTAAAATGAGTAGTCCTATAGCTAAGATTAGAAGGCCTCGTTTAAGTATTTCCCGGAACCGTCCAGTCACTCCTAGGTTATTTAGCCATTCAAGGCTTCTGGCCAATCTGAAAAGGTGTCCGTTAGTACCAACAAATGTCTGTACCCCCTTTTTCTGTCCTTTTGCAAATTCTGTCGCAACGTTTTATATGCTGCCGTTACCATCCAGAGTCTTTTTGAAATAGTTTCCTGTTTCTACTTGATATTTAAATTTCATTTCTTTTTTCAATCTTCATCGTTTATCATAGATCGTTTACAGTTTCAGGAAGAAAATTTTGTTATACCACAAGCAATCTGTATTAAAACAATTATCATTCCTGGCACCGGTTGCCTTAACCAGGAGAGATCAGGTAACCATGAAGGTAAGTTTTTCTACATTTCTTCAAACCCCCAGGAGGTATTGTCCTTGGCCATTTTCTGAAATCTTTTAGTTTGTTTCCAGATTTCCTCCTGATCTGTTTCAGGAACAGCAATTTTCATTGATTCTTGTTCCACTTGGATTATATCAGTGGTTTTACTTTCTGTTTCCTCTATGGTTGCTGAGATATTTATGACTGCCTTTTCTAATTCCCTTACTCCCAAAGATGGAATTAGCCATCTCACAAAACTACGAAATTAGCAAAACTTCTAACCCAGGTTCCGAGATGGGGTATCACAGCACCTAAGGTGCATGCCCCCTTCCAGTTGGGGGGAGGGTCTTATAAGTACTTTCTCCACATAACCAATGCCATCCTTTCCCTTCAGGAACGGGCCACCACTGAACCACAATACCATATATTAATAGTGTGATTGCAATTTGAATAGTGACTTACACCTGTGGCATTTAAACAAACCTCATACCCTGGTTCCTGGTGTCATACGTCTTCGTACACAGGTATAATATTCTTTGCTTCGATTAGGATTAACTGTGCCAAATGTTAGGTTTGTCCGTGAGATAGTGTTAGAAATTGGAACTCCAGTTAATGGAAGGCCCTGCTCTTCTCCTGATTCAGGCAACTGTGCACACAGCCAACAGTCACTACAATTAACAACTTTAGTAACATTCTGCATTAATTTCAGGTATAAGTATTAGTCCCAAGCTGGTATGTCAGTTATCACATAAATCCAAATTATGACTGCTATCATTTCATATGCGAGGGTCCTGAAGGTTCAATCCGCCATGTCTTCTCTGGTTCTGGTGCTTTCTTTATTCTTGCAAGCAGGTTGTTCCTTTATCTTCTCTGCTGTAAAGGTGGTCAGTATTATTGGATATGGTCTGCTCCACTTCTCCTGTAGAGGATCTCCTGAAAAATTCTTAACGTAAACCCAGTCTCTGGATCTAAAAGGGTGAGTCGGATAATCCGTGCCTCTCACTCTTGTCCTCAGTATTCTCTTATTTCTTCTGATTGTTTTCCCAGATTGACCAGAAATTTTAGGAGATAGCCTTCTCCCACTTTCAGAAGACTTTCTCCTTTAAACTGGGACTGATACGGTCTTCCACATAAAATTTTATATGGGATAGCCTCGTCTTTCGACCGAGGTTTAGTTCAAATTCTTAATAGAGCCAGCGGTAAGGCTTGGTATCAATATCTTGACATATTTTATTAATCTGTTGTTTGATCATCTTTTCTACTTGCCCGCTGGCCTGAGGCCTGTAAGGAACATGTAGTTGCCAATCAGTTTCTAATTTTTGCTAATTTCTTGTCATTATTTTGCACCAAAGGGCGAGCCTCGGTCGGAAGAAATTGCCTCTGGTACTCCAAAACAAGGTAGTATACTGTTTAACAATGTCCCAATTACTTGTCTTGTATTATTTATTCTACAAGGGAATGCTTCTGGCCACCCTGAAAAAGCATTCGTTAACACCAACAAATATTGGTCTCGGTAATTCAGAAAAATTTATTTGCCAGTGCTGTGCCGGATAACTTCCTCCCCAGTTGTACCAATTTGATTTCTATTTTCAATTTTAGGATTATTCTTGAGACAGGGCTGACATTGTCACTAATTGAACTATGTTCTATAGATTCCTTCCTGCAATTTGTTCATCTGAGTATTTATACAAAGAGTTGCTAGCTACCTCAATGAGTTTTATTACGTTCCTCCTGAACTAGCTTCCAGAGTTGGTTATAGGGGATCGCAGTCCGCCCATCAGGTATCTGAACCCAGTCTTCTTTGTTTTCCTCTCCTTTGAGATCTCCAATCAATTTTCTATCCTCCTTTGAATATCTAGGTTTAGATTTCTCAATTGTTAATTTGCCATCAGGGATTAAGGGAATGAATTTGGATTGTTGAAATTGGCCAAATTTCACCTTGTTGATACCCTCGGCAATGCATAATACCTACTTCCTCAGGTAGCTGAACAGCTTTCAGTAGTTGTAACATGTGTAATCTGTTTCTCCTGTGTGTTCAGAGGTGCTCGTTCTTTCCAGATGGCGCCCTGTGCATGGACCACACCAAATGCGTATTTAGAATCAGTCAAAATATTTATCCTTTTGTCTTTAGACAATTCCAGGGCACCTTCCAGGTTTCTTTCAAATCTGGTCGGCTTGAATATAGTTTCATATAGTGGCCAAGCAGTCGTGTGTTAATAGTTGCTGGATTCACAACATTAGTGACCACAATTTCTATATCATCGTGTTGCACAAGGGTGGCCTGGTATTTTAAAAAACATGCGGGAGATAAGCAGTGGGCTTCTTTCTGTTCCAGGAATGCTGATACAACATGGGGCACTAGCACAGTAATTTTCATTTTTTCTTTTTCTTTCTTTTTTTTTTTTTTTTTTTTCCCCAAGGTGAATTTGCGAGCCTCTTCAATATTCGTGACAACTGCTGCCACAGCTCTTAGGCATCCGGGCCATCCTTTGCTCGCTTCATTCAGCTGTTTTGAAAAATACACCACTGCTCTCTTACAGGGTCCTCGTTTCTGAGTAAGGACCACCAAAGCTATTTCCTGTTCTTCATAGGAATATAGCCAAAAGGATTTAGTCACATCCAGAAGTCAGAGCTGCAGCTCTCATTAGCTCTGGTCTTTAAATTTCTAGAGGGGTTTCTTTTAACAGTTCATATAGGGGTCTTACCAGAACACCATCATCATGCATCCAAAGTCTGCATCATCCAGTCATTCCCAGGAACATCTGGACCTCCTTGATGGTTGGCAGTCGTGGAGTTTGACAGATGGCTTCTTTTCTAGCCGTTCCAAGTTTCCTCTGTCCTCCTGTTATTTCATATCCTAGGTAGGAAAGTCGGGTTTGGATTAGTTGGGCCTTTTGTCTGGTTACCCAGTAACCATTCAGTCTCAGAAAATTCAATAGTCCCACCATCCACTGGACACATTCTTCCTTTGTTTCTGTGGCAATTAATAGGTCATCCACATATTGTAACAGAGTCCCCGTCTGAGTGGGTGGTTTGCATGATCCTAGTTCCAGTGCTAACTGATTTCCAGAAATCGTTGGACTGTTTTAAACCCTTTAGGTAATATTGTCCCAAGTTAATTGGGTTTTCTTTACTGTGTCAGGTTGTTCCCATTCAAAAGCAAATAAATTCTGGTTTTCTTTGGCCAATGGTAAGCAAAAGAAAGAGTCCTTTAAATCCAAGACGGCAAACCATTTCTGATTCAATTTAGTCAATAAGGTATACGGATCAGTTATTACTGAATATCCTCTACAAATTTGTTGATTCCTGAGATCTTGAACCAGTCTGCAACTTTTCTTTACTGGCAAGATAGGAGTATTATATTCCAATTCACATTCAGTTAAGAATTTCTATTTTAATTCCCTCTCTGGCAATTTTAGGGGATATTGTTTTATTCTAATTGGGCAGGCCCCTCTTTTGATTTCTGCTTTAACAGGCAAAGTATTTTTTGCCTCACCTGGAATTTCAGATGCCCATACTCCCAGCTATACCTGGATTGAGGATTTCTTCTATTTCAGGGAGGTCCTCCTGCTCGCTTTTTCTGTTGAATTAAAGATAAACTCAAAACTGCAATTAATTGATTTTTAACTCTTAATTCCATTTTGCCTTCTTTAAATGTTGCTTCTTGCCCTAATAAAGATTTTGGAGAATTTAGCATGCATAAAAATTTTAATTTTTTATTCCTATTTGTTTTCCCAATTTGTACTTTAAGGGTTTCAGAAAGAATGCCTCTTTATGCCTTTTTTTTTTTTTTCGGTTTGTTTTTTTTTCTTTTCCTTGGTGGCCAGTAGCTCCCACGTCTGTAACAAATTCTTTTCCCTCTGAATGAACGCCGAATAAGTTGCTCCTGTGTCCACTAAAATTCCACTTTATTTCCTCTAGACCCTAGCTTTAATTTAACCAGTGGATCTGCTAGGGTAGATTCCCCAAGTCCCTTGTCAGCCTAGTTCCAATTCAGCCGCCGGAGCGACCCCATGGCACTCCTCCCCCCCCCCCCCCCTCCCCAGCCCCGGGCAGTCTCACTTCCAACGTCCAAAACTCCCCACAACACACACACCAGTCCGGTCCCATAGGAGAAGAACCCACTTCCCCCACCTTTGCCCGACATTCCTCCTCCACCAGTTTCAAGGCATTCAACAACCCCTCAGTCCCGTCTGTTCCCACTTGTTTGCCTGCCCCGTGCTCAAACACAGGAGCTGCGCAAGCTCCCCGTCTTGGTTTCCCCCCCTCCCCGTTTTTTTTTTACAGCTGCTCACCCTGCTCTGCTGGGGTTACAGATGCCTGCCTCTGCAACAGTACTTCTGGTTTCATGTGAATGTGCTGCTTGTTGCCAGTGACAGCAATTTCCTCCTCCTTACCAAGATCTGATAGGACAGATAGAGAGGGTGCTCCTCTCGGAGGTACCTGTGATATATTATTTTCCTCTTTATTTCATTCCCCCAATATCACAGGCTGAAAAACATCTCTCCAGCTTAGCTTTCTGTGCTTCTCTTAACAAATCCTGTAACCCGCCATCTTGCCAGTCATCTAATTTCTCCAGCTTTGGGGGTTTTTTTTGTTTTGTTTTTGTTTTTGTTTTAATGTCTCTCCGTGATCGTGCCACAAATTGAGGTTTTAAAAGCGCTTCTCTTACTGGGGAAGCTGGATCCACTCCAGAATACATTTGCAAGGTTTTCCTTAATCTTTCTAACCAATCAGTAGGAGACTCATCCTTCTCCTGATGCTCACTAAAAGCTTTATTAATATTCTGTCCCCTTGGAACTGCTTCCCTAATTCCCTGTATTACAATCTCTCTCAAGTCTGTCATGCTTTGCCTGTCGTGGCCACTCTGATTATTCCAATAGGGATTCTGATTAGGCCATTTTTGCTCTCCGGGAGGACCCTGTTGATGTCATCTCTTTGATGTTCCTCATTCCGGCTTGCCTAATCGTAGATTTTCCTTCCGCAGTAAATAATATTCCCAATATTGACTGCATCTCCTCCCAGGTATAAATATTAGGACCTAAGAACTGGTCCAATGGTTCAGAAACCCCCAAAGGGTCGTCTAATAACCGACCCGTCTCCTTTTTGAAGGCTCTTACATCGCTCGTATTCAGGGGTACTGCTACAAATCCAATCCCCCCTCCATTTCCTCCCATCGGCACCTCTCGGAGGGGAAATAGAGTTTCTTTTTCTTTTGTTTCCTCCTGAAAATTTTCATTCTCCTGTATTTTTATTTTACTTCTGGTGCGACTGGAGGGAGGGGAGGATGGGGGAGCCGACGATCGGGTGGTATCGGTGGGTAAGCACCTTCCCGATCACCTCTCGAGTCCCGCCCTCGATAAGGGGGTGGTAAATTATCTAAAGGCTCCCGTGATGATTTATTTGGTTTATTCACCTTGCCTTTCTTTTCTTTCAAGGGAAATAACGAAACCCTTATAGATGACCTTTCCATGGTTTTCCTCCTGTTGCTGGGGTCTTACGTTCCGGTGAAGAAACGTGTTAAAAAGTTATTGAATTCCTTGGTAATGCATTAACAGGGGATGTCTATCACAAGCTTAACCACCATCTTAGCCCTCCTAAATTCCATTTCTTCTATAGTTACTTACTCAATACACAAGTTTCACCTCATCCTGTGACAGGATGTATCTCTCGATTACCTAAGCCCCTGAAGGCATTCAAGCAGTTAAAGTACCCCTTTAATTAGCAAAGCGTTTGAGACATTGGAGTAGTTAAACAAAGCACCCCTTGAAGTAACAAAGCGTTTGATTAAGAAGGATTATTCCTTTGTTTCTTCTTCTTTTCCATCATTGTATTGACAGGAAAATCTAATCATTCTTATACATTCTACACAGGATACAATGATTTCAAGGGCAGCGTCCGCTCCGGGGGTGCCGGGACCGAGTCCGGGAGGAGCCGCGGAGCGCCCCTGGGAGCGCTGCAGCCGCCCGGGCCCCGCCGCGGCCTCACTCCGCCTCTCCCCGCCGCAGCGCAGGTAACGGCCGTGCCCCGGGCGCACGCGGGGCTCGAGGCTTCAGCCCCTGCCGAGGAGGGACCGGGGCTCTCGGCCGCGGCAGCTCCGGCAGAGCCCGTGCGCTCCCGCCCGCGGCAAAGACAACCCCTGCGGGCCGGGCCGGGCCGGGGCGGGGCAGTGGCCGCGAACAGGAGCGAGCTGCGGGAGGTGCCCCGAGAGCCGGCTCTTTGTGGGGCAGGAAACGACGCGGAGGTTGCTCGCGTTCGGCTGCGCCCACGAAGGCTTCGCTGGAAGCAGCGGAGGAGCTCCGAGCAGGAGGGTGCGGGAAGCGGGGTCTGGAGCCGGCGCTCGCTGCTGAGCGTCGGGCGAGCAGGTTCTTCCCTTCGCTGCTAGGGCAGCGCAGCGGCTGAGGATGGAGCTGCCGGGTGTGGGGTGCCTTTAACGGCTTCTGAGTTTCCGAGCGTTGCCCGCGGGGGAGGGCTGGAGGGGACTCTGGGTCCTGAGCGCTCAGCCCTAACTCGGTGGCTGCCCAGGAGCTGCTTCCCAGCGCGGGGCTCAGCCCCTGGCTCGGCCCCTTTGCTCCTGGGCACGAGGTGGCAGTAGGGGAGCGAGGAAGAGCCGTAAACTGGCAGCAACGGGAGCCTGGCTTAGGGGGGTGTGTGTGTGTGTGTGTGTGTGTGTGTGTGTGTCTGCTCCCACAGTGCTCATGCTGCTCCTGAGGACATCCCGCTTGGAAACACTGTGAGTGTGCGGTGGCTGGCTCCCACCTCCAGCAAATCCCAGCTGCTGGGACAAAGGGTCTGTGTGGGGAACAAACCCAGCACCACAAAACTGTCCATTGGCACACAGGGAGCGAGGGGAAGTTTCCCAGAGCTGCAGCAGACACTGAAGCAGACCCCTGAGGCGTTTCTGTGCGCCACCTGGGTTGGAGTCGCTGCCCTGGGTCGCGATGCTGAGTGTTTGTGCACAGCCTCTGTTCTTTAGCAAGCTGTCCATCGACATGGCCTGCTGCCTCTGCCAGCACAAGCACAGCACTGAGACCCCGTGCAGGACCCTCAGCTTCGACTGCATGAGCGTGTGCAACAGCACTGTTCCCCGCTGCGGTAACTGGCCCACAGCCCTGCCCATGTCCCCCAGCTGTAGTGAACCTTCTGAGCCTGTGTCTGGCAGAAAGCTTCTTGTCACTGAAGTGCTCTTGGTGTGTTACAGCTCCCCTGGCAGAGACACCAGGGCTCCTAATGGGAGCAGCAGGTCCGTGTTGAATCTCCAGCCTAAGGAGCCTTCACTCAGGGAGCAGAGAACCGTCACGCTCACAGTTGCCTGGAGCCTGAGCAGCCCCGATGCATCAGCACCTTCCCCTCAGCAGCTCTCGAGGCAGGAGGGCAACACCGCCAAGGAGCTGATGCTGATGCTGCGGAGCATTCAGCACAGGGGCTGGAGCAGCTCTATTGACACCAGGAGGCTCTATTTCCTAGCAGAGGGGCTCGTGGCACAGCTAAAGAACAAGCTGCACAAGGCCATGAGCATCCTGACTGTGAAAAGCCCCAGCACAGCCCGGCCAGCTCAGAGGGACAAGGGGCACGAGGTGGCAGTAGGGGAGGGAGGAAGAGCCATAAACTGGCAGCAACAGGAGCCGGGCTTAGGCTTGACCCGCGCAGAGTCCACCTTACGGGAAGCAGTGCGGAGCTTGAACCTCAGCGACGTCCTCCCAGTCTCTAGTCACCAGAGAACACCCAGCCCTCCTACAGGACAGCCCCCTGCACAACACCCAACAGAGGACCCAAATCCCGACCGGTCTGGCAAGAGTCAGGATCATTCCGACCCCATGGGGCAGGCCAACACGCCTGATAGGATGGAGAATGAGGATAGCGCAGAAGATGAGGAGGAAGCACCATCCCGGACACCACCAGGACAGCGATGGGACAGTGGGCAGCGAGGGTGCAGAAGAAGAGCCCGCAGCAGCAGAGGGTAGAGCAGAGCAGAGACTGAGCACTATCCAGCATTTCTTCTACGCTCTGCTGGCCAAAAACTGCCCCCCTGCTGCCAGCAGCACACCAGAGGACACGGCTGCAGCAGAGCGTTCCTCTCTAGGCGGGAGACCACCCACCGCCCCTACAAGCACCACCACACAAGGGCAGCACAAGAAGCAGGAACCCCCGAGCCCAAGGGCACAGGGCAGCTCCAGGGCCCCGGGCGGCGCGGCCACGCGAGGACCCCCCTTTGACACCCTGCTCAGCCGCCACCGACACTCTCTGGAGCCCTGCCCAGGTTCATGGCACAGGTGGCTCGAGCCCTGTGTGAGGACTGTGGCCTGCCCCAGCTCCAGCAGGCCTGCGCCAAGATGCTCTTGAGGACGGGACTGCTCCTGAGGCTGCTGAGTGAGAGGCAGCGTGACCCGGAGCCCTCTGACCTCCTTGAGCAGTGTGTGCGGGAGGAGGATGCCGGCACCTCTCGTTTCCATGCCCAAGTCCAGGCGGGGGAGATGGGCAGTGAATCTGCAGAGACGGTAGGAGAGAACGGGGCATGGCTGCATGTGTGTGTCTGGGCAGTGGGGTATGGAAGGGGCCTCCATTCCCTCCCCGCTCCTCTCCTCCCTGATGCACTCTCCTTTTCTCCCAGGAGATGGCCAATCACACCTTTGACCGCTGGCTGCCACTGGTGCTGGCGCTCTCGCTGTTACTGACCCTCATCACGTCCGTTGCTCTCCTGGTGCAGTGCTGTTTCAAGGTGAGCCAAGGATTCGTTTGCCAGAGCGCTGCCAGCCAAACCCTGGGGCTGGAGAGCACAGGGGCGGGTGGGGGGTGCATGCTCTCACAGTGCTCATGGGGCCCCGGTGCTGCTGCGGATGCCTGTGGACATGCTGGCGAGCACAAAGGATGACTTCGCAGACTTCGAGCTCATTGTGGTACCCCACCCTGGAGCTTGGAGGTGTTCAGAGCTGCTGGGATCAGCTTGTCCTGGCTCCTGGTGGAAATGCTGGTGCCGAGTTCAGCTCTTGTTCCATGTAGGAACTGCTGAGGGTTTCCTTGATGTTGCTTCCTTGGCTATATCCTTAGATGCTATTTCCTTGCTGTTATTGTCCCAAATCAGCTCAAATGACACCCAAAATGGATTTAATGGTCCTAAACCAGGTCCCAAATATCCCAAAATGCCCCACAAGTCCCCACAGCAGCTCAACATTCACCCCAAATGCCTCCAGACAGCTGGAATTGCCCCAAATTATGCACGAAGAGCACAAACTCTGCCCCAAACCTTCCAGAAATTCCCCCAAACCGCCTTCAAAAGCCCCAAATGACACTCAAACCACGAGATCCCAGAGTGCAGACATCCAGGTCCTGCTCCTAAGCCTAAGGTGCCAGGACAGAAAGCTGGTGCTTGGCAATGATCCGGCAGAGGAGCAGGTGAGTAGAGGACGGGGGGGCTCCTCCGAAGAAAGGGGGGTAACAGCTGGATTTGGGGCTGATTCCCCTAAAAAGACCTTTCCGTGACGGGCTGTGCTTGTGGTGGCCCCAAAATACTCCAAACCCCTGATTCTGGGTCTGCAAAGGTTGGGGTAGGGGGGCTGGTGTGGGGGGTACCCCGCCAAAACCCAGCACAGGCGGTGGAGGGGTGCGGTGCGGCGCCGCTCGCTGCTGCCATCTGTGTGCAGAGTTCGGTACTGCAGGCGGTGGTGGTTGGAGGCGGTGCGCGGTGCGGCGCCGGGCCATCAGGGATGTTCCTGCTTAGAAGCAATTGCCAGAAGCAGATGCAAGGCGTCTACAGGCCTGAATTCCAATGCGTTGTTTATCATGCCTCACCAGAGGGGCAGGTTCCCACCCTCAGAGGGGTCCCCTCTTTCATGTTCAGGTGCTAAGTCATCCTCATGCTAAAAACTCAAGTTATTTCAGCTAAGGCCTAATGGCTTGGTCTCAATTTCCCCCCTTTTCCTTAAAATTGTGCAAATTCTTTTGCACAGTCCATAGTATGCACACCTCTTGAGCTACTGTAGGAACTTTCCACCACGTCCACAAATGAACAATTGTTAATAAAGCCGTAGTCAGCAGTAGCACAAGCACAGGGTAGACCGGTATATCAAAAAGTTGAGTTGCTGTAAGAGGTTGCCATTTTGTCCCTACCAAGAAAACTTCCCACCAGTGGTGCTCTCCAGTTCTCTTGGTGTCAGTGATGATTTCTTCGATTTCTTCTACATTATGCTTAACAGCCCATATTGCTTGGTGAGAAGTTTTGTTGGCCTTCTGCATCATCTTCTCCAGCTCTGGGTGACAGAACATTTTCTTTAGCATTTCTATTTTTGAGGGCAGGTATATCATGGTATAACACATCGGTATCTTGTATTAGTTGGTAAATAGTGACAGGGGTGGTGTAGTTAAAATCGCATCCAATGATTTTGGTAAAATTGCACACACAAAAGTTAGTAGCATTTGTTTCTTCGATACACCTATCAATTGTTGCATTCTCACACGTGGTTCTTATACAAGTGTCGTGGTTTAAACCTAGCCAGACAGCTTGTTCACTCACTCCCAGTGAGTGGTGCCAGGCTGGAAGCAATCGAGGCCCCCACCACACCCCCCCCCCCCCCCAGGGGCTCTTCTCCTTTCCGGCTCCCAGTGGGATGGGGAGGAGAATTGAAAGAATGCAACTCCCACGGGTTGAGACAAGAACCGTCCAGCAACCAATCACCACCGCTACCACCAACGACAACAATGATAAGAGAAAATAACAAGGGAAGAGAATACGATACCACCTGCTGATCACAGGCCCATCTATATGTCGCATCTCTGCCCTGATGGCCTGAAGTGTCATGGGCCCACCGGGCCAAAAATAATTCACCCTTATGTTGCCAATCTAAGTCCATCTGTGCCACTTCAATCTTAGCAGCTTTATCCACTTGTTGGCTGTTTTGGTGTTCCTCAGTGGCCTGACTCTTGGGTACATGAAGATCTATGTGGTGTACCTTCACCACCAGGTTCTGCACCCACTGTGGCAGCAATATCTTGCCACAGTGCAGCAGCCCAGATGGGTTTACCTCTGCTTTGCCAGTTGCTCTGCTTCCATTGCTGCAACCACCCCCACAGGGCATTTCCCACCACCCATGAGTCAGTATAGAGATAAAGTACTGGCCACTTTTCTCGTTCAGCAATGTCCAGGGCCAGCTGGATGGCTTTCACCTCGGCAATCTGACTCGATTCACCCTCTCCTTCAGCAGTTTCTGCAACTTGTCGTCGAGGACTCCATACAGCTGCCTTCCATCTCCGAAGCTTTCCCACAAAACGGCAGGACCCATCGGTAAACAAGGCATCCTGCTTTTCACTTTCTGACAGTTTATTATATGGATGGGCCTGCTGCAGATTTTTGCTGGGGCTGATGTATGTAATAACGCAACATTTAGCGCAGTTTTACTTATGGGAGAAGCCTCAGTGTGCTCCTTATATATGGACAAGGCTGCCTTGGAGTGCAAAGGTACAAACAGTTTTCAGGGTGAGCACCTAAAAGAGAAAAGAAACCTGTTAGAATGTACCTAGATTTCCGATGCTGTGGTGTTAGTGAGCTCCAATTGCCCATCGGATGAGCTTCGGATATTGCAGTTGTGAAAGCTGCCTGCCCTGAAGTGTTTGCTCTTCCCTTCTGCTGGTGGTGCCGCATGTTCTGCATGAACAGTGATTTCCCAGAGCGAGGGGACTTTAAGCCATGAGGCTGTTTCTTCATCTCAGGCTGGGTAACAGCGAGGGCGGGTGAGGCGGGCAGGCATGGCAGGAGCCCTCTCTCGATGCTGTGGGGATGAGGGATGGAAGCCATCAGGTGAGCTGGATTCACTGGTTCCTTTCCCACCTGCAGAGCTGCCGGGAGCAGCAGGCAGGGCACAGAGGCCTCTCTCTGGCTGTCCGCATGGGCAGCAAACACTCGTGAGCGGCCACTGCAGATGAGGCAGAAACCAGGGCACCGGCAAGCAAATGGGGTGTGTGGGGAGCCAGGGTGCCGTGTCCCACCTGCCCAGCGTCCCAGCGCTGCTGGAGCCTGTGTCCCGGTGGGAAGCCTGGCTGCGGGACTGGGGCTGGGACAGGCTGATGCTGGTCCCTGTCTCTGGGAGCCTGGGAGCTGATGCTCCCGTGGAGCAGTTATACAGGAGAGGAGGAGCTTTAGGAGAAATCCTGGCACTCCAACAGAGCAGCCCCCAGGAGCACCAGGAACACTGCTAGCAAGTAGCTGGATGGACCGCCGCCTGTGCATAGACAACTTTTCTTCTGCCTCCTCTGCTTGGGGCTGGCTCCTTGCTTTAAACCCTTTACATTCACCCTTTAAAACATGTATGTTTTTAAGACTCCACTTCCCAACCCAGGGCTTTGGTTGTGATTCTGCCTGGCTTTTCTAGAAAGCACTGGGTTTGTTTTGTTGTGATTTTTTTTTTTTTTTTTGGGGGGGGGGGGGTTGTGGCAAAAAACGAAGGGTGTGACACTGTGACTTGTGACTTACCCTCCTCCTGAAGTCCCCAAGTGCCTCTGAGAGCCCAAATCACGACAAGCCCAGAAATCACCCTGTGATTTGGGAGAGGCAGCTCTGCTGGGAGTGGATGGACACCTTCAGCCCCAAACAAGGCTGGGAATTGGGAATGAACCATGGAAACTGGGTCAGAATTAGAAAATCTCTTCCTGCCATGGACTGGGAGGGAACTCCACCTAAAACGCACACAAAAGTGGAGTAGAAAAAGCTTGCAGCACTGCAAGCAGAGAGCTCCAAGCATCCTGGGCTGTGTTTCGGCATCTCTATCTGCTCCAGCTGGAATGTCTCCCTGCCTGGAGGCGTGATGGGAGATGGCTTTGTGAGAGGCTGTGACCAAGTAAGTAGTCCACGTACCATGTGTGTGCCCCTGGCATCTGGGTAAAAAAGCCTCTCTCCAGCCATGCCAACCTGCTCCATCTCCCCTGCTCATCTCTTCTCCTGCCCTCCAGGGCTGCCGGTGCCTTTGCAACAGGCTGCAGAAATCTTGGAACCCTCAAGAGTAAAGTTGCTGCTGTGGGATCCCCAGTGCTGCTTCCTGGGCTGGGTAACATCACGCAGGTCTACTCCGTGCAGTGGGAATACCTCAGTGGTGCCAGCTCCCACACCATCCTGCAGTACTACAAGGGATCCCACAGCCTAGCCATCCACGCACCCTACGCAGGACAAGCTGTTTTCCGTCCATCCGATGGATCTCTCCTGCTGGACGAGCGTGTCCAGGAAAGTGACAGTGGCATCTACAAAGCAGCTGTCAACATGGGACAATCCTCAGCAGGATGGATGGCAGGAGATTGGCAGACCCCTCTTGGAGGAGGTCCCAAGTGATGGCCCTTGGCCAAGGCGATGGTGAGCAGAACATGGGGGGGGGGGGGCGGTTGGAGGGTGACCAGGAAAGCCTATGGGCAGCACTTGTCCCAGGTTGGACATTCCATGGACCACAGCCTGCAGCACAAAGCACGAATGCGACACCAGGTGGCAAATGAATTGAATGTGTCCTGGTGACAGAGAAGCCCCATGGACCACCAGAGCCACCCTTGCTGGGCCCAGCGGTGGTCTCACTCCCAGCTCCTCGGGTTTGTGGTTTTTTTTTTTTGTGTCAAATCCTGGGCAGGAAACAGCAACGACGCTTGGAAAGAGATAGAAAGAAGACAGAGGAGGGGAAGAACTGCCTTCTATCTTTTTTCATACCCTGCTGAGCTGGACACAGCGTCACCTCTGCAACATCAGCCTGCAGAATCTTTATTATTACAGAAAATACAGGTTTGCATCAAAGCAGTCCTAAAACACACAACCAGAAATACTTGGCACAGGGAATTCAACACACAGACCTTACACGTCCATGGAGACTGCCATCCCCAAATGCTACTGTATCTCTTCCTCCCTCTGGGCCCTGTACTCCTTCATGCTCCTCTGCAAGCAAGAGCAAAGAACAAACGTTAACAGCGTATACCTGAGAGGCTCGTACACCCCATGCCGCCACTCTGCTCTGTGCTGTGACTCCTCTGCCCAGTGCAGAGGATCCTGAGCAGCTCTGGCAGAGCTCCAGGTACCTTCAGAAGTGACTGAGCTTTACATTCACTCCAAGGAACAGGAAGCCAGGCCATGCTGCAGGTCAGGCAGAGAAAGTCTGAGATAACTCTAGGTTCTTTATGCCTACAACACAGCTGTCAGCCCTTTCCTCTCACCTCTGAGACCAAGAGACAGAAAAGCCCCCTGAACTCTTCAGGAATAGTCTCACCTCAAAGGTGTTGAGTACATGTTAGCAAACACCCATCAGGTCATTCATTCCTTTCTGGCATGGCTCAACAGCAGGAAGGGCCCCTTTGGGAAAGAAGATGGGCCAGTGGTTTCCAAAGAGGTTGGTGGCCCTCTCCCTCACTGCTCTGGGCAGTGTGGTTGTTCCTCCATGACGGGAACAGGCTCTTACATCAGGCACATGCCACACACTTCCCTCCTACCAGCCCGCCGTCAGCACCCTGAGAGCTGAGCTCAGGCCAGGCTACGGTGCAGGAAGGGCAGAGCCAAACCCTGCAGGAGCCCCACAGGGAAGGGGTTCCCTTGGCAAGAACAGCCTCAGCACTACTCATTTTTAGGAAATTAAAGAGCCAGCAAGCACAAACTCAGATACTCAGGGGAGCAGCCCCATAAGGAAGGAATGAAATAACACTGTCCTCCTGCGGCAGCAGACAAAGCTGTGGAGCCTAGATGGAGGGCAGTAGACTGAGCTGAATGGGCTGGTGCGCTGGGAGGAGTGAGTGATGGCCTGAGGCTCAGAGTTGCCAGTGCTGCCTGTTAACAGAGAACACAGACCCCTCTGGGAGGCAAGTCAAGAGACAGCACAGACTTTTCAAGAGAGCTTTGGTTCACAGCCTGATGAGCAAAGCTGCCAGATAAGCAAGAAGAAGCAGAAGCAAATTCTCACCGCAGCTATGTATGTCAGCACCCTTTGGGTTGGCTTTCCAAATCTTCTGCTGATTTAGGGGCAGGTGAAGCACCCATCACCCCTGACCGGACTTAGCAGATCCACCTTACCCCGGCACTGCAGTACCGTGCCTGCAGAGAAGAGGGAGAAGAGTGGTTTTCTTTATTGAAATGACTCATGGTGGAAACCTGACGTGAACAGAGGGGATTCCACAAAGGAAGGGCCCTGAACGTGAAAGCAATGCACACCCCATACCTCTGGTCTGGATCCGGAAGCTGATCTTGCTTTCAGAGGGGTGTGTGATACAGTAGCCACAGAACTCCGCATCAGGGCTGCAGGAAGGGCGAGAGGAGAAGAGAGCAGTAAAACCCAGGCCAATCCACAGCAAATCTCAGGGAAGTCAGAGGCTTGGGCCACCCCAGACCTGCTGGGGCTCAGGACGTTTCTAATATGACTGAGGGTCTTATGGGAGGGATGTGCTCAAAGGACACTCCCCCTGTAACCTTATTCACACCCTTCCATCTATCTCTGAGCTGCAGCTGGAACTTGGCAGGGGAAAGACCTGGCTGGCACCCTGGTCAAACAGGGGATCCTGGCTGCGTGGAAGCCTCCCTCCACACAGACCTGTTGCAATTCTGCTGGGCAAAGGAGGCAGATGGGTCTAGGGCACCACAAGATGTTTGCAGACTGCATGACATCTGCCTTCACAAGCCGAGGTGGTTGGTAGAACATTTGCGCACACAGCAGAAAGCACAGCCCCTCACAAGAAGGCTGCTCTTTTTCTTGTCATGGTGAGACATCAGAGGAATTCACACAGCATTTGCAATGCGACTGTCATTTGAGATGGTGCATTGAACTTCCTGCTGGAATTCTTCTGAGCCTTCCCAGTGAGTCTTCACAAACCCCCAGTGCCTCCCAGCTGGATAAAACCAGTGAAGGCATTTGTATATTTTAATGGGGGCAGCAGGATTACTAATTTCCAGCACCAATTCCTGCATCTTGATGGAAGCATTAAAGGGGATCAATTTGCTTAATACTGGCTGTTCCTACCCTCTTTTCTGACAGCACTTGCCCCAGAAGGCGACATAGGTACTGCCTGACCACCTGTACTTACAGAGTTGCACATCATTTTACCCAGAGCCACGTAAGACATTCAGAAATCTGTCACATGTCTGCCATTCCATTTCCTCTCTACTAACCATCAGAGCAGCGAGGGCTGGCTGTTCCTTACGGGACGGGGAGCTGGGAGCATGAACAAAGGTGCAAAGGTGGTAGCCAGGGCCAGCCAAGGGTCCAGGTCACCAGGCAGGTTTGTGGGGGTGAAATAGGTGCGAGGCCGGGTCAGGAAGACAACCTGCAGGTCGGGTGAGGGTAAAGAGGGTCAGACAAAACCTATGAGCACCAAGCAGATGTACAATGTACAACATTGAGGAGAGGCTGATGTTGGGTCAGGAAGTCAGCCCATGGGTCAGCATCCAACAGCTCAGTACAAGCTGAGCTGAAGACCCATATAGATACAACATAGCTCAGGAGGGACTGAAAGCCTAAGCTAAGCTTAAATGGGGTTCCTGAGCCTGTGGGCAGGGTGTGTGTGGAGGCCCCAGGTGAGGCTGGTCATACTCATCAAGGCCTATTAGCGCTCTCAAGGCTAACAGCACAAGGAGAAAACTGAATCCTGTTAAGGGAGGGGGTAGGTAAGGAGCCTCTGGCACGAGCTCTGATATAAATTCTCCAACAGGCATGCACAGAGGTAGTTTTGCCTTGTTCCAGCAGCAACTGAGATGCAACTTAGTGAAGAAGGGCAGAACAGGAGACAGAGGAACCCCCAGTGGTACCAGGGGCTGTGGTGACTCCACTTACCTCACAACCATGTAGTGGAGGGCATTGCCAAGCGTGTGGTCCCCATCGGGAAACACAGACGTGACTCAGTTTCCATTTGTCCCATCCGCCCGAACCTGCCGTGAATGGGGAGAGAAGAGATGCTGTAAGGTTCTCTGCATACCAGCCCCAGGGTGAAAAATCAACAGCTGTGCTCAGCTTCAGCACAGGACTTGTAGCTCTGGCTGGCTCATCGCTGTGGCTCGTGGCTCATGTCTCAAGTGCTGGAGTGTGACCAAGAGCAACTTCACAGAGGAGGGAGGGAAGGTGGCAAAATTATCGAGCTTAGAGAAACGTCCCCCTGGTTACCAAAGTGCCTGTGCACCCTTGCTCCTCACAGGAGAGAAGAGGAGCCCAAAGAAAGCTGCCAGCTTCAGGATCCATGGTGGAAAGAAGCTGGGAGTGACTGTTGAGGATGGTGTGATACCAGGCCCTGCCACCAGCACAGGGCTAGACAGGAAGTCAAGAACTCCCCAGGGAGGCTGTCAGCAGGGAAAGCTTATCCCACTTCAAAACCAACTATAAGCCCTCCCAGTTCTCACCTGGTTACACTGCCCTATCGGCCAACGAGTCCCTGGACTCACCCGATCCACCCTCAGGATCGCTAGCAGCCGCTCTATCGGTCGACGTATATTCTCTAAAATTATACGTACGTATTAGGTTACACAACATGCCTATACATATTCATGTCCTATCCCTGCTTCGTATTATAATGAGCTAAACGGTCCTTTGCGGCTGCGCAGTAACTCCCGGTGGTCGTGGGTGAGGGTCTCAAGATGAAGTCAATGACTCTTCCTCTGCTTAAACTTTTTACCTCTAATAGTTGCTCATGCTCCCTGGTGACTTGGTCATTGTCCAAACCACAAAGCTGGCTCTAGCCAGTTTCAGGACCCAGAAAGCAGGAGCCAGATTACTGTTCCTTCCTCTTACCAGTAGCCGTGTCCTCCCATCCTGTTCTAGCACAGCATAATGAGCATGAAAAATGTTTGTGGAGTATGGGCAAGCATTAACATCGTTAAGCAAGCGGCTTAACACTACCCCTGCCTGTACATTGGTTAAATCTTTTTGCATTACTGTTCCCAGGCTGAAAGTCAAAAACACAGCGCTGCACCAGCTACTAAGGAGAAAAAGTGACTGCTACTGCTGAACCCAGGACAGTGTTCAGCTCCTAAGTCTGAGGCCCAGAGTCTCAGCCCCAGAGTCTCAGCCCCAGAGTCCCAGCCCCAGAGTCTCAGCCCCAGAGTCTCAGCCCCACAGTCCCAGCCCAGGAGTCTTAGCCCGAGTCTCAGACCTACAGTCGTAGCCCGAGTCTCAGTGCCAGAGTCCTCATTTGTGAGTCTCAGCCAGAGTATGTTCCAAAATCTGACCACCACAGTCTCAGCCCTGTGAGGACGGAGGCACGGACCCAGAGGTAGAGTGCAAGCTGGATCGTTTATTGCAAAGCTTACACAATATTTATATGCTTCCAAGCAATTAGCAGAGCACATCTGGGTTTGCCTTGCGGTTACATCAGGTGAAAGTGATACGTGGATTGACTCCAGCTCCTTAGAGTTGTAAAGTAGGTATGCTTTATTCAGCTGAGGTGCATGGGGGTTGCTCCTCCAAAAGCATGCGCACTCCCCTCTTTCCAGTTCTGACATCCTCGTTCCTTGCCAGTTCCAACGACTTCCAAGTACCAGTCAGGGACGGGTCGCTCTTAATTGCCTGCTGTAGTTCCTCCTTCCCATGGTCTCTGACAGTTTTGATACATTCCAACCCCCACACAGCTCCACAGTCTTAGCCCCACAGTCTCAGCCACAGAGTCTTAGCCCCACAGTCTCAGCCAGAGTCTCATCCCCACAGTCTCAGCCCCAGAGACCCAGCCCCACGGTCTCAGCAACAGTCTCAGCCACAGGGTCTGAGGCTGAGAGTCTCAGCTCCAAAACCTGAGCACCAGAGTCTCAGCTACAGTCTCAGCCACAGAGTCTATATTACAGTCTCTGTCACAGAGTCTGACATTCAAAGTCTGAGACCCAGAGTCAGAGCCACAGAGTCTCAGCCCCAGTCTGAGCCCCAGTCTGAATCCCAGAGTGTTAGTCATAGACTTTCAGCAGCAGTCTCAGCCCCAGAGTCTGAGAGTATCAGCTCCAAAGCCTGAGGCCCAGAGTCTCAGCCGCCGTTTCAGCCACAGAGTCTCAGCCTCTGAGTCTTATCCCCTGAGTCTGGCCCAAGTGGTGCAGCAGGAGCAAGGACACAGACAGGGACAAGGATGAGGTACGGGCAGGAGCAGGCAACAGCTCCGCGTCTCTGCCTGCTCCCTGCCCCATGCCTGCTTCCCACCGCTCCTATCCCTGCCCCGCGGGAGGTGGCCCTGGCTCAGTCCACTGCTGGTGAGGTGTCAGGCTTGTACAAGGTGGTCGTAAGTGTGAAGGAGGCGATGAAAGCCCCGCCTTCAGTTCATGCAGTTCCAACCCCCTCCCCAACGGCTGTTATGTCATTGCTGTGACGTCCCTGCTGTCCTTTCAGTGATGCCAGATCCGAGTCAAGCTTTTCCAGTGAGGACACATCGTTCTGGGACGAGCCGATTTCCCTTGCCTTCAGAGAGCACCCAGCACACACGCGTGGCAGACGCGCACAGACTGCACAAACACGTACTGAACGCACACGTGCTGCACGCGTAGATGTGCTGGTCTGTAACACGCCCCAGGTGGGGCAGAGCGACCAGCTCCAACGGCAGGGGATTGTCCCATGTCACAGTGGGGCCGCACGCTCGCAGGCCCGGCCGATGCAACTCCTGCGGCGAGGCCCCGTTGTGAGGTGTGAGGTGTCCCGGGCTGTATCTGCCCAGCAGGGCCAGCACAGCGCCAGATCCGCTGCTGGTCGCAGACGAGAGCTCCTGGTTTGGATCCCCAGCCTTGAGCCTCGTGTGGTACCAAAGGCGCTCAGGCCCTGTGTCGCTATGGAACCGCTGCTGCTGCTGCTGTTGCTGCTGCTGGGCCTGGCCCCCGGCCTGGCCCGGCCCCTGGGGCCCTGCCCAGGGCCCTGCCGCTGCCGCGGGCGCCACCTGGACTGCAGCAGCGCTGCCCTGGCCCGCGTGCCCCTGGCCACCCCCCAACGGCCCTTCTCCGTGCTGTGAGTGCCCTGCAGCTCCGGGCGCTGCCCCGGACACCCCGAGAGCGGCTCCAGGGACACGCTGCCTGTGGAGGGCTGATGGGCAGCGCCGAGGGGGCAGCTCCAGGCCGGCCTCACGGCCACCCCGCAGCCCTGGGGCAGGGGAAGGGTTTGTGCTGGGGGTGACGCTGCCAATGGCTTCTCCGCAGGGATTTCACTGGGAACGCGCTCGCCCTCATTCGCCCTCAGCCGTGGAAGGGATACCTGTGGGCTGAGAAGCTGTGAGTATCCACCAGTATCGGACTTGGCACAGGGGTTCCGGGATCCCCATCCCTCCGCCGAGCTGCCGAGCTGAGGCTGTGCTGAGCACCACACCAGTGCTTGCCATGTGCTCGGCCTGCAGTCAGGGTCAGCAGGCTGGGAGCAAGCCCCTGCTCCTGCCATGAGCGTGATGAGTCGTGGCGGGACCCAGAGAGATGCCGCCGTGACGCTGCTGCAGGGTTGCTCCCCTGACAGCTCCATTGCACCCGAGAGCCACGGGTGCCACTGTTCGTTTGTCTCTTGCAGAGTCCTCCAGCACAACAACCTGCTGGCGGTGAAGAGGCGCTCGCTGGGGGGGCTGCTCCTGCTGAGGCACCTGTAAGTACCCCCCTGCCCATGGTGGTGGGCACGGCCTCCCCCCTGCCCTGGCCCTGCTGCTCTACAGTCCGCCCCAGGAAGGGCTTTATTCCTGCGGGTATCCCGGCTGCAGCCAGAGCAGAGCAGGGTCTTGGTGCAGGGGCGGGCTCCCCAGGGACGCGCTGCACTCCCATTGCCCCACGGCCGAGCAGGAGCAGGTGGCTGCTGCCCTTTCCCTGCACAGACCTGCACGAGGCCGCCTCCTCCAGGGCAAACCTTGTGCATTCGTCTCCTCTCAGCTCGGATGCCCCAGAGCTGCCTTGGAGTGAGCTCATGGTGCAGTTCATCGCCCGTGGAGAGGGGCAGGCACTTCCCATTCACCTCCACGATGGGGCTGGGGACTCTGGCTGAGCAGGCCATGAAACACACCCCACAAAGGTTCCTCTCTCCTTGTTTGCTGCAGAACAAGCCCCCCAGTCAGAGAGTTCAGGCTGGGACAAGGAACCTTTTGGTTTCTAGAGCCAGGCCAGAGGACTCCTGCGCACATCAGAGCAGGGCTGCGCAGGGAGGTGACGTTTAGCAGCTAAGGGAAATAGCCCCATTTTGGTCACACAGGGCGTTACAGCCTGTCCCTGAGGCCGCACACAAGAGGTGCTCTTGGGGCGTGCATAAAGGACCTGCTCTGTTACCAGAGAGGAAAATCAGCCCTGAAATACCCCTGGTGGGATCAGAGCTGGGAGAACCTCTCTGAGCTGCAGCCACCCCCGTCAGGAGCGTGACCTCCGGTTACACACCACTGCAAGCCAGTGCAGGAGAGAAACCCCACGTGAAATGAGAGCTATGGCACGTCTGTGCCGCCAATGTCAAAGCACCTGAGAGAAACCGGGACAGTGCAAATGTCACCAGCGTTTTGTGTTCTCCTGTTAACAGGGATTTATCTTACAACAAAATCCAGTTGATCGAGGCACGTGCTTTTGAGAACCTTCCTTTCCTGGAGACCATGTGAGTTATGGGAGTTCCTTCCTGGTGCGGTTGGTGAAGCCTGGTTGCATTTTGAACCTTCTGGTGCTGGAAAAAGCTCCAGTTATTTTTAGAAGAAGGCCTCCGGTTTCTCCTGCTGAAGGAGCAGCAGAGCTCAGGTGCTCAGGGAGTGGCTGGTGGCCACGCCAGGATGGGGCCATGGCTTCTGCAAACACAGCAGGAATAGAAGCTGTGTCTTGAGTCTTGCTGTGTCCTGGCACAGGCAGAGATGCAGCACGCATGCACTTCATCTCCTCTCCTGGACAGGTTAACAAACAGCAGGAGAGAAAATGGCAGTTTCCCCCCAGTTCCACCTTGGATGGGGCTGTTTCCTGCAGATCAGTGCTGCTTCTCTCCAGCTTCCTGTGGTCTTCATTTCTGTGGTCTCCTGTTTCCCCAGAAGCCTGGAGGGAAATCTCATCACCCAGATCCGGAGCGACACCTTCCGGGCATGGCACGGGATGCAGTTCCTCCAGACGCTGTGAGTGTTCCAAGGGCTAATGGTAGCTCAGAGCAGTGGCACTTGTCACTGTGTTCTGCTCACCTCTTAACCCCAGTAGGCAGCAGCATCAATGCTGAATGACAACTCTGTCAGGCCACGCCTTTGCCTGGCTGGGTGCAGGACCAGAGACAACGCTCAGGGACAGTGGGAATGTGAGAAATAGGGAAAGTCCTGTTGGAGGGAAGCCACCAGAAGGTGTGAGTTGAGGAGGAAAGAAAGAGATGTTGTGTTTTCCAGAAGCAGCACTTCTGGGCTTTTGCTCTCTGGGCTGGAGATAGTCAGGACCTGATGTATGTTGTGAATCTGCCCATCAGCATCTGCCCTGGTCTGGAACCTTCACCCCAGGCCCTTCCTCACACACGCAGCACTGAGCCCCTGCCACCGCTCTCATCCTGCACCCCCCGCTCACATGGGGTGTTGGTTCATTTCAGGGTCCTGCGCCATAACCCCCTGTCTGTTATCGAGGACACATGGTTCTTCAAGCTGCCTTCAGTCACTCACCTGTAAGTACGGACTCCTTGTTAACGGCTTACCGTGGATCTTTCTTTGTGTCTCTGGGTGCCCCGTGGCCAGGAAAGCAGAGATCCAGCAGCAAATCCCACCCTTCTCCCACCCTTCTCCTGCTGGAGGCAGCGGCAGAGCCAGGCAAAGGCTGAGCAGTCCTGGCGTGTCCCATCTGCAAAGCCAGCACGGAGCTGCGACACGGACTCGAACTTGTCTGCATTCATGTCCCATGGGATCTGCAGGATCCCTTCTGGTTCAGACCCATGGGTGGGAGCAGGGCACAGCAGGAAGAAGAGACGGTTTTCCGTCTTTTCTCCTGGATTAGGTAGCAGCAGATCCCCCCCTGCGGCCAGCACAGCAAGCAGCAGGGACTGGGCTTGTTCCCGGAGCAGAGGCTGGTGCCGCCACCTCAAATGTAATGTGTTTCTTGAAACCCTTGCAGGGACCTGGGTGCCACACGAGTGACTCGGCAGACGCTGCTCATGCTGCTCCTGAGAACATCCCGTTTGGAAACACTGTGAGTGTGCGGGGGCTGGCTCCCACCTCCAGCAGATCCCGGCTGCTGGGACAAAGGGTCTGTGTGGGGAACAAACCCAGCAGCACAAAAGTATCCATTGGGACACAGGGAGCGAGGGGAAGTTTCCCAGAGCTGCAGCAGACACTGAAGCAGACCCCTGAGGCGTTTCTGTGCGCCACCTGGGTTGGAGTCGCTGCCCTGGGTCGCGATGCTGAGTGTTTGTGCACAACCTCTGTTCTTTAGCAAGCTGTCCATCGACACGGCCTGCTGCCTCTGCCAGCACAAGCACAGCACTGAGACCCCGTGCAGGACCCTCAGCTTCGACTGCATGAGCGTGTGCAACAGCACTGTTCCCCGCTGCGGTAACTGGCCCACAGCCCTGCCCATGTCCCCCAGCTATAGTGAACCTTCTGAGCCTGTGTCTGGCAGAAAGCTCTTTGTCACTGAAGTGCTCTTGGTGTGTTACAGCTCCCCTGGCAGAGACACCAGGGCTCCTAATGGGACCGGTGCCCCCCAAGAAAGGGAACAACAGGTCCGTGTTGAATCTCCAGCCTAAGGAGCCTTCACTCGGGGAGCAGAGAACCGTCACGCTCACAGTTGCCTGGAGCCTGAGCAGCCTCGATGCATCAGCACCTTCCCCTCAGCAGCTCTCGAGGCAGGAGGGCAACATCGCCAAGGAGCTGACGCTGATGCTGCAGAGCATTCAGCACAGGGGCTGGAGCAGCTCTATTGACACCAGGAGGCTCTATTTCCTAGCAGAGGGGCTCGTGGCACAGCTAAAGAACAAGCTGCACAAGGCCATGAGCATCCTGACTGTGAAAAGTATGAACCTCAGCGATATCCTCCCAGTCTCCAGCCACCAGAGAACACCCACCCTTCCTGCAGCGCAGCCTTCTACACAGTACCAAACAGAGGACCCACATCTCGCCCTGTCTGGTGAGAGTCAGGATCATTCAGACGCCATGGGGCAGACCAACACGCCTGACAGGATGGAGAATGAGGGTAGCGCAGAAGATGAGGAGGAAGCACCATCCCCAACACAGGACTCTGCTGGGACAGATGAGGAGCAGAAGCAGGAGGACAGCGATGGGACAGTGGGCAACGAGGGTGCAGAAGAAGAGCCTGCAGCAGCAGAGGGTAGAGCAGAGCAGAGACCTAGCACTAAGGAGCAGGAACCCTCGACCGCAACGGCACAGGGCAGCTCCAGCGCCCCGGGCAGCACGGCCATGCGAGGACCCCCCTTTGACACCCTGCTCAGCCGCCACCTACACTCTCTGGTGCCAGATGGAGCCCTGCGCAGGTTCATGGCACAGGTGGCTCGAGCCCTGAGCGAGGACTGTGGCCTGCCCCAGCTCCAGCAGGCCTGCGCCAAGATGGTCTCGAGGATGGGGCTGCTCCTGAGGCTCCTGAGTGAGAGGCAGCGTGACCCGGAGCCCTCTGACCTCCTTGAGCAGTGTGTGCGGGAGGAGGATGCCGGCACCTCTCGTCCCCATGCCCAAGTCCAGGCCAGGGAGATGGGCAGTGAATCTGCAGAGACGGTAGGAGAGAACGGGGCATGGCTGCATGTGTGTGTCTGGGCAGTGGGGTATGGAAGGGGCCTCCCTTCCCTCCCCGCTCCTCTTCTCCCTGATGCACTCTCCTTTTCTCCCAGGAGATGGCCAATCACACCTTGGACCGCTGGCTGCCGCTGGCACTGGTGCTCTTGCCGTTACTGAACTTCATCACATCCGTTGCTCTCCTGGTGCAGTGCTGTTTCAAGGTGAGCCAAGGATTCGTTTGCCAGAGCGCTGCCAGCCAAACCCTGGGGCTGAAGAGCACAGGGGCCCGGGGGGGGGGGGGGGTGGGGGTGTGTGCTCCCACAGTGCTCATGGGGCCCGGGTGCTGCTGCGGATGCCTGTGGATGTGCTGGCGTGCACAAGAGATGTCTTCCCAGACTTGGAGCTCATTGTGCTACCCCACCCTGGAGCTTGGAGGTGTTCAGAGCTGCTGGGAGCAGCTTGTCCTGGCTCCTGCCAGGGTCGGTCCCCAGCTCTGCTGTGCATCTTCCCAGCAGCTCCTTCCTTGAGGGGGGCTGCAGCTCCCTCTCATCACAGCCTCTGCCATCAGCCCCTACCAGGCTCTAGCCTGCAGTCCCTCGCCCCAAGCATCCCCTCCCCAGCTCCTGGCCTGGCCTTGCTCTGTTGCAGCACCCGTTGCTTCCAGCCGTGCAGCAATGCCCCTGCTCCCTGCCCTGAGCCCATACCCAGCCTTTCTGCATGGTGCTGCGGCTCCGGCGTGTCGGGGCCGTGCCCGGGCACAGGGCAGGGGCCCAATCGTTGCTGTGGAGTTTGAACCTCCCTTCGGGGGCCTTCTCCTCCAAATAGACAAATGAGCTTTCATGTCTTTAGAAGGCATGGCGCGTGTTGCAGGCGGTGGTTGAAGGGGCGGGGCGGGGAGCCTGCAGAGCTCTGTGCAGAGGAGAAAGGCAGAAATTAACAACGCTGAGGAGAACTCTGGGTCATTCCAGAGGCAGGGAGCAGCGGGGAGCTGGGCAGGGAGGCAGGGGGGGCTCTTCTTAAAGGTGTGGCTGCTGGCACAGCCTTGCACGTGTGTAGACGGCACTGGGCTGGAGGAAGAACCTTCCGGCTCCCCTGTGCTGCAGAATTCTCTGTGGAAACCTCCATGTTCCGAGTCTCTGTCTCTCTATCACCAGCTTTGTGCCAAGAAACGTGCCGAGGATTCCCAAGGCAGCAGCAGATGGAGCCTGAAGCGGTAACTCCTGCCCTGCCCTGCCCCGCCCCAACAGGCTCTGCTCCAGCAGCACCCAGCCCTGCCCAGAGCCCCCCAACTCCTCCAGCACTGGAGGGGTTCATCCTTTACTTCTCATCCTCCTGCTCTTCCCTGTTTCCAGGTGCTTTCAGAAGCTGAGGCCCAAGTGCTGGAGCAGGAGCAAGGACACGGACAGGGACAAGGAGGAGGTAAGGGCAGGAGCAGGCGCCAGCTCTGTCCCTCTACCCGGTCCCTGCCCCATGCCTGCTTCTCACCTCTCTAATCCCTGCCCCGCAGGAGGCGGCCCTGGCTCAGCTGGATGCTCGGGAGGAGGAGTCAGATTTGGAAGAGGTGGTCTCTGACATAAGGTAAATGTGATGGTGGCAATGCTGGTGCCGAGTTCAGCTCTTGTTCCGTGTAGGAACTGCTGAGGGTTTCCTTCATGTTGCTTCCTTGGCTATATCCTTAGATGCTATTTCCTTGCTGTTATTTTCTCAGCTATTATTTCCCAGCTCTTATTTCCTTGATGTTCATAGAAGCATAAACTCACCGAGCGGTTTGGGTTGGGAGGGAGCTTAATGCTCACTCAGTTCCAACTCCCTCCCCAATGGCTTTTGTGACATTGCTGTTATGTCCTTGCTGTCACTTCAGATATCCCAGAAGCTGGTCAGGGGTTCCTGGTGCCCATGTGTCAGCAGAGGAGAAACGACTTTTGCTTGCCCCACAAGCGCCTTGAGACCCAGCGTGATGCTCCTTATTCATGGAGCAGGATAGAAGTTCTTCGAAGTCACCAATAAAACTGTTGGGTTGTTCGTTCTGCCCGTGTCCTGTGAGTTGATGGATGCATGCATGCGTGTGTCTGAGCCTCTGTGTGTGTGCACGCAAATGTGATAAACACGTAGATGTATTGGCTTTTGCAAATCATAGGTGTGGTTATGTGGGGATAACTGTACCAGTTTACAGTAACAGACACAAAGCTCGCTAAAGACACAAGATTAGACAACAAGTTAAAAAGGGCCAGAACTCTTGAGCAAAACGGAGTCACATAGCAAAAGAATTTGTAAAAGAAAGACACGGGGGGAGAGGGGGGGCTTGATATAAGAAAAGCTGGTGCCTGGAAAACATAAAGTACTTTTTATCTTAACTTAGGTTGTAGAAAGAGAACAATGTTTATGTTGTAAGTCTGTGGAATGTAGTGGCCCCACTAAACATGAGTTAATTGTTTCACACTAGTCTTCTAAAGTATCTTTAGTTTTAAAGAACAATGTTTGTGTTGTAAGTCTGTGGTGAGATAATAGGATTTAGTGGCCCCACTAAACTTGAATGAGTTATTTCACACCATCCTTCTATTTATCAGTTAGTTTAGAGACAGTGCCTCCCAAACATCTGCTAGTTTGGGATACTCCTTGTCTGCCCATCCTGCAATAAATTTTGCAGGCGGGTCACACTGTTTTAAATCATTGCTAGTTATCAGAATAATTACAGATACAGCTGGTTGTGTGATTGCTGGGGGGTCCAACTGTGCCCAAGGTGAAAAGTACACTGTGAGGAAGAAGACTGCTTACTTCATCTTGAAGACCCCTACTCACAAGAGGAAGACTGCTTACTTCATCCTCAAGACCCCTGCCCACAGTCACCGGAGAGCACTGCGCAGACGCCAAGAGGAGGGGACTTACAAGTTCCGGGAGTTAGTTATAACATTCCCCGCCTATATGCGGCAATTATGAATATGCACGTAACTAATGTAATAGTGAAAGTATAGTAACCTGTAACAAATGCTAATCACTTGCGCCTCTGGCTACGGTCATGCGCCCAGCGCTGTTGCTTTTGCTTTATTGACTTTGTCCCTCAATAAAACCTTGTTATCTTATTTAGAGGAGTGAGTTCGTATTTCACAAATGGGGGCTTGTCCGGGATAAGAACCTGCTTTGCTTCCGTGGGCCTAGGGGAATCTGAGTGAAGGGCGCGCCCTGCCGATTTTGGCAGTTTGCTCAGTTTCTTCTGGTCTCATCGGCGCTTGCAGGTTATATCCTGGGCAAAGAAGGGGACTCAAAAAGCAAAAGCAGGGAAGGGCTCCCAGGAAAGCCGCGGTCGCCTGTAATTCACGTGCAGGAAGACCCGGACAAGAAAACGGACTGGAAGTGTTGTTCGGTTGGACGGGTATATGGGGGTGATCGGTGTGTGAATGAGACACGGACCGGGTAACCTGGATCTGGAAATAATTCGGCAGACCAAGAAGCTAGAGATGAAGCAGTAAACGGAATGGAGAGAGTCATGTTGGTTCTGTTACCTGAGGAAGAGGAACTGGAGATTCCAAAATCCAGAGAGTCCGAAGAGAAAGAGTTGAGTAAAATAGGGGGAGAACAGGATCTACATGGGAAATGGAAACTCCCTGATGGGAGGCAACTCCTTAATAAACCATTGATCAGACAGATATTAGGAAGCATACATTGAAAGACTCACTGGGGCACACAGGCCCTGTGTGTCCACTTTTTAAGGGAGTATGGATGCATCGGGATTTTGGGGTTAGCGAAAGAAATAACTGATAAATGCATGACTCGCCAAAGAGTGAATAAAAAGCTTATGAGAAAAACTACCTCCATGGGACGTGAATTGGTGATGCGGCCATTTCAAAGCATCCAAATAGATTTCACTGAACTCCCTCCTGTGCAGAGGTGGAAGTTCCTATTAGAAATAGTAGATCACTTAACTCATTGGGTGGAAGCAATTCCCGTTGTCAGGGCTACAGCAAATACAGTATCCAAAACTCTTCTGGAACTAATTATCCCTAGATATGGGATGAGTAGCAGAATTGACTCAGATAGGGGAACACATTTTACATCAAAATTTGAACACCAAGTAACCCCAGCCTTGGGGATAAAATGGGAATTGCACACCCCATGGCATCCTCAAAGCTCGGGAGGAGTGGAAAAATTAATCAAACCTTGAAACAAACGTTAACTAAACTAATGATTGAGACCCAAATGTCGTGGGTAAAGTGTTTGCCTTTAGCATTTTTACGAGTTCGAACACAACCCAGATGGGCTTTAGGGATATTTCCTTATGAAATGACGTTTGGATTACCTTTTCTGACAACTCAAAAGGATACTGCTACTTATGAGGGAGGAGAGGCGAGTATCAGAAGATACAGCACCACGATAGCTCAGACTCTGGAACACTTGAGATTCAAAGGACGGATTCCCTAGTCGACGCCTCTAGACTTTAAAATTCATCACATTAATCCCGGGGAGTTGTAGCACTGGGAGGGCCGTTAACAGCCGGAGCCGTTGAAGCTCTTCCCCCAGGTGTGTGTGCTTGCACACGTACGTGCCTGCGCATGAGAACACACGTGCAGCCCACGAGTGTGAGCGTGGGGGAGCGTGCCTGGTCGGGTCCCTTCCGGCGGCTCCCAAAAGAGCTCACTCTGGAGCCAGGAGAACTTCAGTTGCTTTTTTTAAAGCAACCAGGAGAGCTCAGCACTGTTTTCCAGCCATCTCCAAGCTCGAGCACCCCTGATCCCACCAGTGAAGCACTGCGATTGGGGAGGAGAATATCCCAGTGCGAGGCTGGAGAGGTCTGCTCCTTCCGACGTTATTTGCCAGCCCCGGGCACCAGGGGAAGGAGAATGCACCTTCAGTTGAAGATGATGGAGGGAGGGGAGAGAGAAAAGGAGAGGATAAAGAGAACACGTGACTCCCCGTATTCAATCAGCCAGAAGCAAGGAGGTGCTGGTGCCCTCTCATTTTTAGATTCACAGATTTGAGGACCAGAGGGGACCGTGATGATCATCTGGCCTGACAGTCTGTATTATGTAAAAGCCACTTGAAGCCAGACAGTGCCACCAGTTTTTTAGAAGCAACAGCAAACACTGGGGAGCTTATAAAGACTGTGACTGAGACCTCACCTGGAGTATTGTGTGCAGTTCTGGTGTCCTCAACATAAAAAGGACATGGAACTGTTGGAACAAGTCCAGAGAAGGGCCACGGGGATGATCAGGGGACTGGAGCACCTCCCGTATGAAGACAGGCTGAGGAAGTTGGGGCTGTACAGCCTGGAGAAGAGAAGGCTGCGTGGAGACCTCATAGCAGCCTTCCAGTATCTGAAGGGGGCCGATAGGGATGCTGGAGAGGGACTCTTCATTAGAGACTGTAGTGATAGGACAAGCGGTAACGGGTTAAAACTTAAACAGGGGAAGTTTAGATTGGATATAAGAAGGAAATGGGAACTTTTGCAACTTTTCATCCCATTTATAACCTCGGAGCCCAACTTTGCCGTGTTTATTACATTTGGGATGCAACTTCGCATTATATTTGTGAGATTCAGAGGCAACTGTGCAATATTTAAGCCATTAGGGAGCAGTTTTGCGGTACTGGGATGCAGCTTCTCAGCGTTCATAATGTTTGGGATGCAGGTTTGCATCCTGAGCGATGCAGCTCGCAGTCTTTGCCATAAGGGGATGCAGCTTCGCAGCGTTCGTAATGTTTGGGATGCAGGTTTGCATCCTGAGCGATGCAGCTCGCAGCCTTTGCCATCAGGGGATGCAGCTTTCCAGGGGTTACGCCTGGTGAAGCAGATGACGCGCTTCTTCACCAAGCTGGACGCTGACGGCTCGTACCGTGCCCTGAAGGAGGTGTGTGAGAAGATGGGGTACGGCTGGAAGAAGAGTTGCACCAACCAGGTGGGTGCTGGGGGGGGCGAGATCCTGGGGTGCAGCCTCCCTGCTGTTGTATCTGTAAGTAACCCAGGGGATCCTCCCTCCTTGCTGTTGTTTTCAGGTCACCATCTCAACCACACACAGGAGGAACAACAAACTCATCTTCAAGGTGAACCTGGTGGAGATGGAGAGCAGGATCTTGGTGGATTTTCGCCTCGCCAAGGTGGGCACACGGTGATGCGCAGTAGGTACAAGGTGATGCAGAGACTTGCAAGGTGGTGCAAGGTGATGCAGGACCCCGTTAGGTGGGTGCAAGGTGATGCAGGACCATGTTAGGTAGGTGCAGGGTGATGCAGGACCATGGTGGGTGGGTGCAAGGTGACGCAGGACCATGTTGGGTGGGTGCAAGGTGATGCAGGACCATGGTGGGTGGGTTCAAGGTGATGGAGGACCATGGTGGGTGGATGCAAGGTGATGCAGGACCATGGTGGGTGGGTGCAAGGTAACACAACCTCTCCCCATGCAGGGTGATGGCCTGGAGTTCAAAAGACACTTTCTGAAGATCAAGAGCAAGCTCAGCGACATCATCAGCACCCAGAAAGTCTGGCTGCCTGCCACCTGAGCCCCAGCATGCCCCCTGCCTCCTCCTCCTCTTCCTCCTCCTCCTCCTTTTCCTCTTCTTCCTGTGGGGAACACCCAACCAGCCGCATGCTTCAGGTTTTAAAGGTTCAATAAAGTCCTTGGGGACACATGAAGCGATGCTTCCCGCAAGCAGGGAGGCTGCAATGGGTCCCATCCTGCCACCGTCCCTGCAGGGTGCAGGGATGGACTGGTGGGTCCGTCAAAATACACCCAAAATGCCCCAAACGCCTGAAATTACCCTAAATTATGCACAAGCAGCCCAAATTGCCCCCAAACCAACTCAAAACCTTGCAGAAGTGCTCCAGATTGCACTCAAACCGCCGCATCCCAAAGTGCAAACATCCAGCCCCTGCTCCCAAGCTTAAGGGGCCAGGATAGAAAGCTGGTGCTGGGCTCACACAGTGAGCTCTGCAGTGCTGCCAACAACACGGGTAGCCACTCTTACACTCTTCACAGATGCAGTTTTAGGTGGGTAAGTAAGGGAGGATATCCGTGTTGGTGATACTGTTCCTGAGGTCACCACGTGTAGGACATGCTTGGAGCAATCTGCTCTAGTGGAAGGTGTCCCCGCCCGTGGCACAGGGGTGAAACTGATGAGCTTTAAGGTCCCTTCCAGTCCGTCCCATTCTGGGATTCTGTGTCCTATGCTCGGGCTCTAGGCCCCATTGGAAGGAAGGAAAAACTCAACCAAAACCAGTTTGAATCGCCCCAAAATAGCAAAAACCAACCCAAACTGCCCCAAATGGCCTTAAAACCAGAGAAAAGTGTTCCAAGGCCACCCCAAGCACCCCTAAACCTGCCCAGATTGCCTGCAAAAGGTCCAGTATGTCCCAAAGAAAACTAGAAGTGTCCCAAAATATCCCAAACCAGCCTGAAATGCCCCAAACCGCCACAACAACCCACACAAATTGTCCCAAATCAGCTCAAATGACCCACAAAATGGCTTTGATGGTCCTAAACCAGCCCCCATATACCCTAAAATGCCCCACAAGTCCCCACAGCAGCTCAACATTCACCCCAAATGCCTCCAGACAGCTGGAATTACCCCAAATTATGCATGAAGAGTACAAACTCTGCCCCAAACCTTCCAAAAATGCCCCCAAACCACCTGCAAAAGCCCCAAATTACACTCAAACCACGAGATCCCAGAGTGCAGATATCCAGGTCCTGCTCCTAAGCCTAAGGTGCCAGGACAGAAAGCTGGTGCTTGGCAATGATCCGGCAGAGGAGCAGGTGAGTAGAGGAGCGGGTGAGGCGGGCAGGCATGGCAGGAGCCCTCTCTCGATGCTGTGGGGATGAGGGATGGAAGCCATCAGGTGAGCTGGATTCACTGGCTCCTTTCCCACCTGCAGAGCTGCCGGGAGCAGCAGGCAGGGCACAGAAGCCTCTCTCTGGCTGTCCGCATGGGCAGCAAACACTCGTGAGCGGCCACTGCAGATGAGGCAGAAACCAGGGCACCGGCAAGCAAATGGGGTGTGTGGGGAGCCAGGGTGCCGTGTCCCACCTGCCCAGCGTCCCAGCGCTGCTGGAGCCTGTGTCCCGGTGGGAAGCCTGGCTGCGGGGCTGGGGCTGGGACAGGCTGATGCTGGTCCCTGTCTCTGGGAGCCTGGGAGCTGATGCTCCCGTGGAGCAGTTACACAGGAGAGGAGGAGCTTTAGGAGAAATCCTGGCACTCCAACAGAGCAGCCCCCAGGAGCACCAGGAACACTGCTAGCAAGTAGCTGGATGGACCACCGCCTGTGCATAGACACCTTTTCTTCTGCCTCCTCTGCTTGGGGCTGGCTCCTTGCTTTAAACCCTTTACATTCACCCTTTAAAACATGTATGTTTTTAAGACTCCACTTCCCAACCCAGGGCTTTGGTTGTGATTCTGCCTGGCTTTTCTAGAAAGCACTGGGTTTGTTTTGTTGTGATTTTTTTTTTTTTTTTGGGGGGGGGGGGGGTTGTGGCAAAAAACGAAGGGGGTGACACTGTGACTTACCCTCCTCCTGAAGTCCCCAAGTGCCTCTGAGAGCCCAAGTCACGACAAGCCCAGAAATCACCCTGTGATTTGGGAGAGGCAGCTCTGCTGGGAGTGGATGGACACCTTCAGCCCCAAACAAGGCTGGGAATTGGGAATGAACCATGGAAACTGGGTCAGAATTAGAAAATCTCTTCCTGCCATGGACTGGGAGGGAACTCCACCTAAAACACACACAAAAGTGGAGTAGAAAAAGCTTGCAGCGCTGCAAGCAGAGAGCTCCAAGCATCCTGGGCTGTGTTTCGGCATCTGTATCTGCTCCAGCTGGAATGTCTCCCTGCCTGGAGGCGTGATGGGAGATGGCTTTGTGAGAGGCTGTGACCAAGTAAGTAGTCCACGTACCATGTGCGTGCCCCTGGCATCTGGGTAAAAAAGCCTCTCTCCAGCCATGCCAACCTGCTCCATCTCCCCTGCTCATCTCTTCTCCTGCCCTCCAGGGCTGCCGGTGCCTTTGCAACAGGCTGCAGAAATCTTGGAACCCTCAAGAGTAAAGTTGCTGCTGTGGGATCCCCAGTGCTGCTTCCTGGGCTGGGTAACATCACGCAGGTCTACTCCGTGCAGTGGGAATACCTCTGTGGTGCCAGCTCCCACACCATCCTGCAGTACTACAAGGGATCCCACAGCCCAGCCATCCACGCACCCTACGCAGGACGAGCTGTTTTCCGTCCATCCGATGGATCTCTCCTGCTGGAGGAGCGTGTCCAGTAAAGTGACAGTGGCATCTACAAAGCAGCTGTCAACATGGGAGACAGGGAGAGCCTGAAAATCCTGCTGGAAGTCCTCAGTAAGTGGTGGGCATGGGAGGAAAGAAGGGGGTAATGGGTGCAAGCAGGGCAGGGGCGTTACCTGAGTGTTTATGGACTATCAGCCTGTCATGCATGGAGGCATCACCAGGGAGACTCTGGGAAGAGGTTACACAATATTTATATACTTCCAAGCAATTAGCAGAGCACATCTGTGTTTGCCTTGCGGTTACATCAGGTGAAAGTGATACGTGGATTGACTCCAACTCCTTAGAGTTGTAAAGTAGGTATTCTTTATTCAGCTGAGGTGCATGGGGGTTGCTCCTCCAAAACCATGCGCATTCTCCTCTTTCCAGTTCCAACATTCTCGTTCCTTGACCGTTCCAACAACTTCCAAGTACCAGTCAGGGACGGGTCACTCTTAATTGCCTGCTGTAGTTCCTCCTTCCCATGGTCTCTAACAGTTTTGATACATTCCAACCCCCACACAGCCCCACAGTCTTAGCCCCACAGTCTCAGCCACAGAGTCTCATCCCCACAGTCTCAGCCCCAGAGACCCAGCCCCACGGTCTCAGCAACAGTCTCAGCCACAGGGTCTGAGGCTGAGAGTCTCAGCTCCAAAACCTGAGCACCAGAGTCTCAGCTACAGTCTCAGCCACAGAGTCTATATTACAGTCTCTGTCACAGAGTCTGACATTCAAAGTCTGAGACCCAGAGTCAGAGTCACAGAGTCTCAGCCCCAGTCTGAGCCCCAAAGTCTGAATCCCAGAGTGTTAGCCATAGACTTTCAGCAGCAGTCTCAGCCCCAGAGTCTGAGAGTATCAGCTCCAAAGCCTGAGGCCCAGAGTCTCAGCCACCGTTTCAGCCACAGAGTCTCAGCCTCTGAGTCTTAGCCCCTGAGTCCGGCCCAATTGGTGCAGCAGAGGCAAGGACACAGACAGGGACGAGGATGAGGTACAGGCAAGAGCAGGCAACAGCTCCGCGTCTCTGCCTGCTCCCTGCCCCATGCCTGCTTCCCACCGCTCCTATCCCTGCCCCGCGGGAGGTGGCCCTGGCTCAGTCCACTGCTGGTGAGGTGTCAGGCTTGTACAAGGTGGTCGTAAGTGCGAAGGAGGCGATGAAGGCCCCGCCTTCAGTTCATGCAGTTCCAACCCCCTCCCCAACGGCTGTTATGTCATTGCTGTTACGTCCCTGCTGTCCTTTCAGTGATGCCAGATCCGAGTCAAGCTTTTCCAGTGAGGACACATCGTTCTGGGACGAGCCGATTTCCCTTGCCTTCAGAGAGCACCCAGCACACACGCGTGGCAGACGCGCACAGACTGCACAAACACGTACTGAACGCAGACGTGCTGCACGCGTAGATGTGCTGGTCTGTAACACGCCCCAGGTGGGGCAGAGCGACCAGCTCCAACGGCAGGGGATTGTCCCATGTCACAGTGGGGACGCACGCTCGCAGGCCCGGCCGATGCAACTCCTGCGGCGAGGCCCCATTGTGAGGTGTGAGGTGTCCCGGGCTGTATCTGCCCAGCAGGGCCAGCACAGCGCCAGATCCGCTGCTGGTCGCAGACGAGAGCTCCTGGTTTGGATCCCCAGCCTTGAGCCTCGTGTGGTACCAAAGGCGCTCAGGCCCTGTGTCGCTATGGCACCGCTGCTGCTGCTGCTGCTGCTGCTGGGCCTGGCCCCCGGCCTGGCCCGGCCCCTGGGGCCCTGCCCAGGGCCCTGCCGCTGCCGCGGGCGCCGCCTGGACTGCAGCAGCGCTGCCCTGGCCCGCGTGCCGCTGGCCACCCCCCAACGGCCCTTCTCCGTGCTGTGAGTGCCCTGCAGCTCCGGGCGCTGCCCCGGACACCCCGAGAGCGGCTCCAGGGACACGCTGCCTGTGGAGGGCTGATGGGCAGCGCCGAGGGGGCAGCTCCAGGCCGGCCTCACGGCCACCCCGCAGCCCTGGGGCAGGGGAAGGGTTTGTGCTGGGGGTGACGCTGCCAATGGCTTCTCCGCAGGGATTTCACTGGGAACGCGCTCGCCCTCATTCGCCCTCAGGCGTGGAAGGGATACCTGTGGGCTGAGAAGCTGTGAGTATCCACCAGTATTGGACTTGGCACAGGGGTTCCGGGATCCCCATCCCTCCGCCGAGCTGCCGAGCTGAGGCTGTGCCGAGCACCGCACCAGTGCTTGCCATGTGCAGCCAAGGCCGAGCTGCTCAGCAAGGAGCTGTGTGAATCCCCAGAGCTGTTCCGTAGCGAGCAGGGTCCTGGGCTGTGTACCTCCTGCCCCCTGGGGCCATCCCTGGGCCTGTGGAACCCGTGCTCGGGCTGCAGTCAGGGTCAGCAGGCTGGGAGCAAGCCCCTGCTCCTGCCATGAGCGTGATGAGTCGTGGCGGGACCCGGAGAGATGCCGCAGTGACACTGCTGCAGGGTTGCTCCCCTGACAGCTCCATTGCACCCGAGAGCCGCGGGTGCCACTGTTCGTGTTCGTCTGTCTCTTGCAGAGTCCTCCAGCACAACAACCTGCGGGCGGTGAAGAGGCGCTCGCTGGGGGGGCTGCTCCTGCTGAGGCACCTGTAAGTACCCCCCTGCCCATGGTGGTGGGCACGGCCTCCCCCCTGCCCTGGCCCTGCTGCCCTGCAGCCCGCCAAGGAAGGGCTTTATTCCTGCGGGAATCCCGGCTGCAGCCAGAGCAGAGCAGGGTCTTGGTGCAGGGGCGGGCTCCCCAGGGACGCGCTGCACTCCCATTGCCCCACGGCCGAGCAGGAGCAGGTGGCTGCTGCCCTTTCCCTGCACAGATCGACATGAGGCCGCCTCCTCCAGGGCAAACCTTCTGCATTCGTCTCCTCTCAGCTCGGATGCCCCAGAGCTGCCTTGGAGAGAGCTCATGGTGCCACTTCATCGCCCGTGGAGAGGAGCAGGCACTTTCCATTCACCCACACGATGGGGCTGGGGACTCTGGCTGAGCAGGCCATGAAACACTCCCCACAGAGGTTCCTCTCTCCTTGTTTGCTGCAGAACAAGCCCCCCAGGCAGCGAGTTCAGGCTGGGACAAGGAACCTTTTGGTTTCTAGAGCCAGGCCAGAGGACTCCTGCGCACATCAGAGCAGGGCTGCGCAGGGAGGTGACGTTTAGGAGCTAAGGGAAATAGCCCCATGTTGGTCACACAGGGCGTTACAGCCTGTCCCTGAGGCCTCACTCAAGAGGTGCTCTTGGGGCATGCATAAAGGACCTGCTCTGTTACCAGAGAGGAAAATCAGCCCTGAAATACCCCTGGTGGGATCAGAGCTGGGAGAACCTCTCTGAGCTGCAGCCACCCCCGTCAGGAGCGTGACCTCCGGTTACACACCACTGCAAGCCAGTGCAGGAGAGAAACCCCACGTGAAATGAGAGCTATGGCATGTCTGTGCCGCCAATGTCAAAGCACCTGAGAGGAACCGGGACAGTGCAAATGTCACCAGCGTTTTGTGTTCTCCTGTTAACAGTGATTTATCTTACAACAAAATCCAGCTGATCGAGGCGCGTGCTTTTGAGAACCTTCCTTTCCTGGAGACCATGTGAGTTATATGAGTTCCTTCCTGGTGTGGTTGGTGAAGCCTGGTTGCATTTAGAACCTTCTGGTGCTGGAAAAAGCTCCAGTTATTTTTAGAAGAAGGCCTCCGGTTTCTCCTGCTGAAGGAGCAGCCGAGCTCAGGAGCTCAGGGAGTGGCTGGTGGCCACGCCAGGATGGGGCCATGGCTTCTGCAAACACAGCAGGAATAGAAGCTGTGTCCTGGCGCAGGCAGAGATGCAGCACGCATGCACTTCATCTCCTCTCCTGGACAGGTTAACAAACAGCAGGAGAGAAAATGGCAGTTTCCCCCCAGTTCCACCTTGGATGGGGCTGTTTCCTACAGATCAGTGCTGCTTCTCTCCAGCTTCCTGTGGTCTTCATTTCTGTGGTCTCCTGTTTCCCCAGAAGCCTGGAGGGAAATCTCATCACCCAGATCCGGAGCGACACCTTCCGGGCATGGCACGGGATGCAGTTCCTCCAGACGCTGTGAGTGTTCCAAGGGCTAAGGGTAGCTCAGAGCAGTGACACTTGTCACTGTGTTCTGCTCACCTCTTAACCCCAGTAGGCAGCAGCATCAATGCTGAATGACAACTCTGTCAGGCCACGCCTTTGCCTGGCTGGGTGCAGGACCAGAGACAACGCTCAGGGACAGTGGGAATGTGAGAAATAGGGAAAGTCCTGTTGGAGGGAAGCCACCAGAAGGTGTGAGTTGAGGAGGAAAGAAAGAGATGTTGTGTTTTCCAGAAGCAGCACTTCTGGGCTTTGGCTCTCTGGGCTGGAGATAGTCAGGACCTGATGTATGTTGTGAATCTGCCCATCAGCATCTACCCCAGCTTGTAACCTTCAGCTCAGGCTCGGAACCTTCACCCCAGGCCCTTCCTCACACACGCAGCACTGAGGCCCTGCCACCACTCTCATCCTGCACCCCCCGCTCACATGGGGTGTTGGTTCATTTCAGAGTACTGCGCCATAACCCCCTGTCTGTTATCGAGGACACGTGGTTCTTCAAGCTGCCTTCAGTCACTCACCTGTAAGTACAGACTCCTTGTTAACGGCTTACCGTGGATTTTTCTTTGTGTCTCTGGGTGCCCCGTGGCCAGGAAAGCAGAGATCCAGCAGCAAATCTCACCCTTCTCCCACCCTTCTCCTGCTGGAGGCAGCGGCAGAGCCAGGCAAAGGCTGAGCAGTCCTGGTGTGTCCCATCTGCAAAGCCAGCACGGAGCTGGGACAGGGACTCAAACTTGTCTGCTTCCATCTCCCATGGGATCTGCAGGATCCCTTCTGGTTCAGACCCATGGGTGGGAGCAGGGCACAGCAGGAAGGAGAGACGGTTTTCCGTCTTTTCTCCTGGATTAGGTAGCAGCAGATCCCCCCCTGCGGCCAGGACAGCAAGCCGCAGGGACTGGGCTTGTTCCCGGAGCAGAGGGTGGTGCCGCCACCTCAAATGTAATGTGTTTCTTGAAACCCTTGCAGGGACCTGGGTGCCACACGAGTGACTCGGCAGACGCTGCTCATGCTGCTCCTGAGAACATCCCGCTTAGAAACACTGTGAGTGTGGGGGGGCTGGCTCCCACCTCCAGCAGATCCCAGCTGCTGGGACAAAGGGTCTGTGTGGGGAACAAACCCAGCAGCACAAAAGTATCCATTGGGACACAGGGAGCGAGGGGAAGTTTCCCAGAGCTGCAGCAGACACTGAAGCAGACCCCTGAGGCGTTTCTGTGCGCCACCTGGGTTGGAGTCGCTGCCTGGGTTGCGATGCTGAATGTTTGTGCACTACCTCTGTTCTTTAGCAAGCTGTCCATCGACACGGCCTGCTGCCTCTGCCAGCACAAGCACAGCACTGAGACCCCATGCAGGATCCTCAGCTTCGACTGCATGAGCGTGTGCAACAGCACTGTTCCCCGCTGCGGTAACTGGCCCACAGCCCTGCCCATGTCCCCCAGCTATAGTGAACCTTCTGAGCCTGTGTCTGGCAGAAAGCTTCTTGTCACTGAAGTGCTCTTGGTGTGTTACAGCTCCCCTGGCAGAGACACCAGGGCTCCTAATGGGACCGGTGCCCCCCAAGAAAGGGAACAGCAGGTCCGTGTTGAATCTCCAGCCTAAGGAGCCTTCACTCAGGGGGCAGAGAACCGTCACGCTCACAGCTGCCTGGAGCCTGAGCAGCCCCGATGCATCAGCAACTTCCCCTCAGCAGCTCTCGAGGCAGGAGGGCAACACCGCCAAGGAGCTGACGCTGATGCTGCAGAGCATTCAGCACAGGGGCTGGAGCAGCTCTATTGACACCAGGAGGCTCTATTTCCTAGCAGAGGGGCTCGTGGCACAGCTAAAGAACAAGCTGCACAAGGCCACGAGCATCCTGACTGTGAAAAGCCCCAGCACAGCCTGGCCAGCGCAGAGGGACAAGGGGCACGAGGTGGCAGTAGGGGAGGGAGGAAGAGCCATAAACTGGCAGCAACAGGAGCCTGGCTTAGGCTTGACCCGCGCAGAGTCCATCTTATGGGAAGCAGTGCAGAGTGTGAACCTCAGCGACATCCTCCCAGTCTCCAGCCACCAGAGAACACCCAGCCCTCCTGAAGCACAGCCCCCTGCACAATACCCAACAGAGGACCCAAATCTCGACTGGTCTGGCGAGAGTCAGGATCATTTCAATGCCATGGGGCAGACCAACACGCCTGTTAGGATGGAGAATGAGGATAGCGCAGAAGATGAGGAGGAAGCACCATCCCCAACACAGGATGCTGCTGGAACAGATGAGGAGAAGAAGCAGCAGGATAGCAATGGGACAGTGGGCAGCGAGGGTGCAGAAGAAGAGCCCGCAGCAGCAGAGGGTGGAGCAGAGCAGAGACTGAGCACTATGCAGCATTTCTTCTACGCTCTGCAGGCTAAAAATGGCCCCCCTGTTGCCAGCAGCACACCAGAGGACATGGCTGCAGCAGAGCCTTCCTCTCTAGGCGGGAGACCACCCACCACCCCTGCAAGCACCACCACACACGGGCAGCACAAGGAGCAGGAACCCCCGAGCCCAACAGCACAGGGCAGCTCCAGCGCTCCGGGCGGCGCGGCCACGCGAGGACCCCCCTTTGACACCCTGCTCAGCCGCCACCTACACTCTCTGGTGCCAGATGGAGCCCTGCGCAGGTTCATGGCACAGATGGCTCGAGCCCTGCGTGAGGACTGTGGCTTGCCCCAGCTCCAGCAGGCCTGCACCAAGATGGTCTCGAGGACGGGGCTGCTCCTGAGGCTGCTGAGTGAGAGGCAGCGTGACCCGGAGCCCTCTGACCTCCTTGAGCAGTGTGTGCAGGAGGAGGATGCCGGCACCTCTCGTCCCCATGCCCAAGTCCAGGCGGGGGAGATGGGCAGTGAATCTGCAGAGACGGTAGGAGAGAATGGGGCACGGCTGCATGTGTGTGTCTGGGCAGTGGGGTATGGAGGGAGCCTCCCTTCCCTCCCCGCTCCTCTCCTCCCTGATGCACTCTCCTTTTCTCCCAGGAGATGGCCAATCACACCTTTGACCGCTGGCTGCCGCTGGTGCTGTCGCTCTCGCTGTTACAGACCCTCACGTCCGTTGCTCTCCTGGTGCAGTGCTGTTTCAAGGTGAGCCAAGGACTCGATTGGCAGAGCGCTGCCAGCCAAACCCTGGGGCTGAAGAGCACAGAGGCGGGGGGGGGGTTGTGCTCCCACAGTGCTCATGGGGCCCGGGAGCTGCTGAGGATGCCTGTGGATGTGCTGGCGTGCACAAGAGATGTCTTCCCAGACTTGGAGCTCATTGTGCTACCCCACCCTGGAGCTTGGAGGTGTTCATAGTTGCTGGGAGCAGCTTCTCCTGGCTCCTGCCAGGGTCTGTCCCCAGCTCTGCTGTGCATGTTCCCAGCATCTCCTTCCTTGAGGCGGGCTGCAGCTCCCTCTCATCACAGCCTCTGCCATCAGCCCCTACCAGGCTCTAGCCTGCAGTCCCTCGCCCCAAGCATCCCCTCCCCAGCTCCTGGCCTGGCCTTGCTCTGTTGCAGCACCCGTTGCTTCCAGCCGTGCAGCAATGCCCCTGCTCCCTGCCCTGAGCCCATACCCAGCCTTTCTGCATGGTGCTGCGGCTCCAGCGTGTCGGGGCCGTGCCCGGGCACAGGGCAGGGGCCCAATCGTTGCTGCGGAGTTTGAACCTCCCTTTGGGAGCCTTCTCCAAATAGCGAAATGAGCTTTCATGTCTTTAGAAGGCATGGTGCGTGTTGCAGGCGGTGGTTGAATGGGTGGGGCGGGGAGCCTGCAGAGCTCTGTGCAGAGGAGAAAGGCAGAAATTAACAACGCTGAGGAGAACTCTGGGTCATTCCAGAGGCAGGGAGCAGCAGGGAGCTGGGCAGGGAGGCAGGGGGGGCTCTTAAAGGTGTGGCTGCTGGCACAGCCTTGCACGTGTGTAGACGGCACTGGGCTGGAGGAAGAGCCTTCCATCTCCCCCGTGCTGCAGAATTCTCTGTGGAAACCTCCATGTTCCGAGTCTCTGTCTCTCTATCACCAGCTCTGTGCCAAGAAACGTGCTGAGGATTCCCAAGGCAGCAGCAGATGGAGCCTGAAGCGGTAACTCCTGCCCTGCCCTGCCCCGCCCCAACAGGCTCTGCTCCAGCAGCACCCAGCCCTGCCCAGAGCGCCCCAACTCCTCCAGCACTGGAGGAGTTCATCCTTTGCTTCTCATCCTCCTGCTCCTGCCTGTTTCCAGGTGCTTTCAGAAGCTGCGGCCCAAGTGCTGGAGCAGGAGCAAGGACACAGACAGGGACAAGGAGTCAGATTTGGAAGAGGTGGTCTCTGACATAAGGTAATGCTGGTGCCGAGTTCAGCTCTTGTTCCGTGTTAGAACTGCTGAGGGTTTCCTTGATGTTGCTTCCTTGGCTATATCCTTAGATGCTATTTCCTTTCTGTTATTTTCTCAGCTATTATTTCCCAGCTCTTATTTCCTTGATGTTCATAGAAGCATAAACTTGCTGAGTGGTTTGGGTTGGGAGGGAGCTTAATGCTCACTCAGTTCCAACTCCCTCCCCAATGGCTTTTGTGACATTGCTGTTATGTCCTTGCTGTCACTTCAGATATCCCAGAAGCTGGTCAGGGGTTTCTGGTGCCCATGTGTCAGCAGAGGAAAAATGGCTTTTGCTTGCCCCACAAGCGCCCTGAGCCCCAGCGTGATGCTCCTTATTCATGGAGCAGGATAGAAGTTCTTCGAAGTCACCAATAAAACTGTTGGGCTGTTCGTTCTGCCCGTGTCCTGTGAGTTGATGGACGCACGCATGCGTGTGTCTGAGCCTCTGTGTGTGTGCACGCAAACGTGATAAACACGTAGCTCTATTGGCTTTCGCAAATCATAGGTGTGGTTATGTGGGTATAACTGTACCAGTTTACAGTAACAGACACAAAGCTCGCTAAAGACACAAGATTAGACAACAAGTTAAAAAGGGCCACAACGCTTGAGCAAAACGGAGTCACATAGCAAAAGAATTTGTAAAAGACGTGGGGGGAGAGGGGGGGCTTGATATAAGAAAAGCTGGTGCCTGGAAAACATAAAGTACTTTTTATCTTAACTTAGGTTGTAGAAAGAGAACAATGTTTATGTTGTAAGTCCGTGGAATGTAGTGGCCCCACTAAACATGAGTTAATTGTTTCACACTAGTCTTCCAAAGTATCTTGAGTTTTAAAGAACAATGTGTTGTAAGTCTGTGGTGAGATAATAGGATTTAGTGGCCCCACTAAACATGTGTGAATGAGACACGGACCGGGTAACCTGGATCTGGAAATAATTCGGCAGACCAAGAAGCTAGAGATGCAGCAGTAAACGGAATGGAGAGAGTCATGTTGGTTCTGTTACCTGAGAAAGAGGAACTGGAGATTCCAAAATTCAGTGAGTCAGAAGAGAAAGAGTTGAGTAAAATAGGGGGAGAACAGGATCTACATGGGAAATGGAAACTCCCTGATGGGAGGCAACTCCTTAATAAACCCTTGACCAGACAGATATTTGGAAGCATACATCAAAAGACTCACTGGGGCACACAGGCCCTGTGTGGCCACTTTTTAAGGGAGTATGGATGCATCGGGATTTTTGGGTTAGCGAAACAAAAGACTGATAAATGCATGACTTGCCAAAGAGTGAATAAAAAGCTTACGAGAAAAACTACCTCCAGGGGACGCGAAGTGGTGATGCGGCTATTTGAAAGCATCCAAATAGATTTCACTGAACTCCCTCCTGTGCAGAGGTGGAAGTTCCTATTAGAAATAGTAGATCACTTAACTCATTGGGTGGAAGCAATTCCCGTTGTCAGGGCTACAGCAAATACAGTATCCAAAACTCTTCTGGAACTAATTATCCCTACATATGGGATGACTAGCAGAATTGACTCAGATAGGGGAACACATTTTACATCAAAATTTGAACACCAAGTAACCCCAGCCTTGGGGATAAAATGGGAATTGGACGCCCCACGGCATCCTCAAAGCTCGGGAGGAGTGGAAAAATTAATCAAACCTTGAAACAAACGTTAACTAAACTAATGATTGAGACCCAAATGTCCTGGGTAAAGTGTTTGCCTTTAGCATTTTTACGAGTTCGAACACAACACAGATGGGCTTTAGGGATATCTCCTTATGAAATGACGTTTGGATTACCTTTTCTGACAACTCAAAAGGAGACTGCTACTTATGAGGGAGGAGAGGCGAGTATCAGAAGATACAGCACCACCAGAGGCAATGTAGGCCCACTGATGAACGGGATGGGTGCCCTGGTGACAGAAGATAAAGAGATGGCAGAGTTACTGAATGCCTTCTTTGTCTCTGTCTACTCTGCTGCGGGCAGTCCTGAAGAGCCCTGTACCCCTGAGACCTTAGATGAAGTCAGGTCGACGGAGCGGTTTGCCTTAGTCGATGAGGAATGGGTTAGAGACCAGTTGAGCAATCTGGACATCCATAAATCCATGGGTCCAGATGGGATGCACCCGCGGGTGCTGAGGGAACTGGCGGAAGTCATTGCTAGACCACTCTCCATCATCTTTACCAAGTCTTGGGAAACGGGAGAGGTGCCTGAGGACTGGAGGAAAGCAAATGTCACTCCAGTCTTCAAAAAGGGCAAGAAGGAGGACCCGGGTAACTATAGACCGGTCAGCCTCACCTCCATCCCTGGGAAAGTGATGGAACACCTTATCCTTGGTACCATCTTAAGGCATATCAAGGATAAGAAGGTTATGAGGGGCAGTCAACATGGCTTCACCAGGGGGAAATCATGTTTGACCAATCTCTTAGCCTTTTATGAGGAAATAACACGGTGGATGGATGATGGCAGAGCGGTGGATGTGGTCTACCTTGACTTCAGCAAAGCATTTGACACAGTCTCCCACAGCATCCTCACGGCTAAAATGAGGAAGTGTGGACTGGATGATCAGGTAGTGAGGTGGACTGCGAACTGGCTGAAGGAGAGAAGCCAGAGAGTTGTAGTCTATGGGGCTGAGTCTAGTTGGAGGCCTGTAACTAGTGGAGTGCCTCAAGGGTCAGTACTGGGACCGGTATTATTTAATATATTCATCAATGATTTAGATGAGGGAATTGAGTGTATTATCAGCAAGTTTGCTGATGACACTAAGCTGGGAGGAGTGGCTGATACGCCAGAAGGCTGTGCTGCCATCCAGCGAGACCTGGATAGGCTGGAGAGTTGGGCAGGGAGTAACTTGATGAAATATAACAAGGGAAAGTGTAGAGTCCTGCATCTGGGCAGGAACAACCCCAGGTTCCAGTATAGGTTGGGGAACGACCTGTTAGAGAGCAGTGTAGGGGAGAGGGACCTGGGGGTCCTAGTGGACGACAGGATGACCATGAGCCAACACTGTGCCCTTGTGGCTAAGAAGGCCAATGGCATCCTGGGGTGTATTAGAAGGGCGGTGGTTAGTAGGTCGAGAGAGGTCCTCCTTCCCCTCTACTCTGCCCTGGTGAGACCGCATCTGGAGTATTGTGTCCAGTTCTGGGCCCCTCAGTTCAAGAAGGACAGGGAGCTGCTGGAGAGAGTCCAGCGCAGGGCAACGAAGATGATTAAGGGAGTGGAGCATCTCCCTTATGAGGAAAGGCTGAGGGAGCTGGGTCTCTATAGTTTGGAGAAGAGGAGACTGAGGGGTGACCTTATCAGTGTCTATAAATATATAAAGGGGGAGTGTCACGAGGACGGAGCCAGGCTCTACTCAGTGGCAAACAATGATAGGACAAGGGGTAATGGGTACAAACTGGAACACAAGAGGTTCCACTTAAACTTGAGAAGAAACTTCTTCTCAGTGAGGGTGACGGAACACTGGAACAGGCTGCCCAGGGAGGTTGTGGAGTCTCCTTCCCTGGAGACATTCAAAACCCGCCTGGACGCATTCCTGTGTAACATTATCTAGGTGTTCCTGCTCTGGCAGGGGGATTGGACTAGATGATCTTTCGAGGTCCCTTCCAATCTCTAACATACTGTGATACTGTGTGTGATAGCTCAGACTCTGGAACATTTGAGATTCAAAGGACGGATTCTCTAGTCGACACCTCTAGACTTTAAAATTCATCACATTAATCCCGGGGAGTTGTAGCACTGGGAGGGCCGTTAACAGCCAGAGCCGTTGAAGCTCTTCCCCCAGGTGTGTGTGCTCGCACACGTACGTGCCTGCGCGTGAGAACACGCGTGCAGCACACGAGTGTGCGTGTGGGGGAGCGTGCCTGGTCAGGTCCCTTCCGGCGGCTCCCAAAAGAGCTCACTCTGGAGCCAGGAGAACTTCAGTTGCTTTTTTTAAAGCAACCGGGAGAGCTCAGCACTGTTTTCCAGCCATCTCCAAGCTCGAGCACCCCTGATCCCACCAGTGAATCACTGCGACTGGGGAGGAGAATATCCCAGTGCGGGGCTGGAGAGGTCTGCTCCTTCCGACGTTATTTGCCAGCCCCGGGCACCAGGGGAAGGAGAATGCACCTTCAGTTAAAGATGATGCAGGGAGGGGAGAGAGAAAAGGAGAGGATAAAGAGAACACGTGATGCCCCGGATTCAATCAGCCAGAAGCAAGGAGGTAGGTGCTGGTGCCCTCTCATTTTTAGATTCACAGATTTGAGGGCCAGAGGGGACCGTGATGATCATCTAGCCTGACAGTCTGTATTATGTAAAAGCCACTTGAAGCCAGACAGTGCCACCAGCTTTTTAGAAGCAACAGCAAGCACTGGGGAGCTTATAAAGACTGCGATTCTCCCAAGGTAGAGGGATGTTGGAATCCCAGCACATCCCAGGTACAGAGGAGGCCAGATACATCCACCCCAGTGGGTACCATCTGAACAGGCAATAGCACCAGGGGAAAGAAAACATCGTTTCCCTTCTGTGCCAGGCAATTCCTTTGCCTAGCAAAGAGGGATAAGCAAGCACGGAGGAAAAAAAAAGCCACCCCTTCCTTGTGTCAACAAGTCAAAATAAAGGAGTGGGAGTCACTTGTCTGTCACCCCAAAAGATCGAGCTGATGTTTGGGGTTTGCCATACATAACACGCACAGGGGGGCCCTGCAGCACGTTCCTTTTCTCTCTTTTTCTCATCTCTCTGGATTCTTTTTCATTTGGGCACCGAGCTGGAAAATGTGCCCTTGCTTTAAGTAGAATTCCATGTCCGGGATTTTCTCGAGGAGCGGGGACTGTGGTGGGAAAGGCGGCAAGAACAGCATTAATACCCACTCTGTGCTTCAGGCCTGAGAGAGCTGTTAACTCACAATAACACCTTGGGGTATTATTGATTTTCAAAGTGACTGTCTTGGTTTTGACAGCATAAGTTTGTCATTCCCTGCCTCATTTTACTTTCTAATGGGTAGAAAAGTCAAGAGGATCAGACTGCTCTTTAACAGAGAAAGAGCGTCCTGGTTATCCGGCTCTTTTGTGACACTGGCAAAGGGCTGTACTCAGGAAACTTGGGAGGTTGGTTCAAAGTCACACACTGCTTATTCCCCACTTGTGCCAAGCAGCTTGGGTAAAGCCAGATCCTTCTGCTCCAAAATGCTGTTGAGTGTCAGTGCCCTCTGAAGCTGCATAGAGCCTCCATTGAAACAGCCAGCCTTGGTGGCAGTGGGAGGTGGGTAAGTGCCTGCTGGAAGGCAAGGGGGATCTTTTTCTCCACTGTGTTGTAGCTTTTCAGCTCTCCAGTGGGAAATCAAGAGCAGAACACTCCTGCAAAACTGCCCCTCGGTTCTTGTCAAGGAAGGAGTCTGAGCCATTTGTTCAGCCTGGAAAAGAGGAGCTGCATGGAGACCTCAGAGCAGCTTCCAGTGTCTAAAGGATGCCTGCAAGGATGCTGGAGAGGGACTCTTCATCAGGGGCTAGAGCGACAGGACAAGGGGTGATGGGTTCAAACTGAAACAGGGGAAGTTCAGGTTGGAGATAAGGAAGAAGTTCTTCCCTCTGAGGGTGGTGGGGCACTGGAACAGGTTAGCCAAGGAAGTGGCAGTGTTCAAGGCCAGGCTGGACAGAGCCTTGAGTGGCATGGTTTAGTGTGAGGTGTCCCTCCCTGTGGAGGGACGGATATGGGGAATATCACCTACCCTTGCCATCACCGCCCCTCACAAGGGTCAAGCTGTGTCTAATCCCTGGTGAAGCAGATCAGGTTTTCTTGTTACTGATGCCTTCAACTGAATGAAGATGATCATCTCGGGAGCCTCTCCAGGAGGAATCAGGGCTGGTGTACAGAACTAAGGACTCATTGGCCTAACTTCAGAATACATCTTTGTCTCTGAGAATCCCATCAGAGCGATCTCTTCACTTCTGCTTGACTATGGCTACTACCAGAGTTAAAGATCCCAGACTTGGAAGCAACAGGGTCCTTTTTAGCTTAGTTTAAGCACACAGTGTCAGTTTGACCTCTGGGTTGGCTTGATTTGTTGGTTTGATTTCCTTACAGGCATTTCCTACTGACCACTTCAGAAGCAGGTCTGGCGGCAGACTTCTTGCTCAAATCCAGCTAATGATCTCCATTGGGAGAACACTTTAACACTGCAGGAGCTTCTTCAGGCTTCCTCTGCTTGTACCCTTGCATTCCTACCTATGATCCGTGGGGCAACCAGGAGAAAAACATGTACATGATGACCCTTCCCATCCCTCCTGCAGTGCACCGTGATGGCCCTTTTGCTCTGCCACTTCTCTATCCCTCCACCTGCAGCTTCCAAGGGTATCACAGTACTACAGAAACCTCTGATTTATACAGCTGCGATACAAGTAGGTGCAGCAGAATGAAACACTCCACCCAAATGGGGGGTTTATCTAATGGAGGGGGGTTATCTACTGGGGGTAGTAAGAGAAAAGGCACTGGGTTGTTTGGGACTGCTAAAGGATGCTCTTATGGATAGCAGCACTTCATTGCCACTTGGATAGGTAGGACAGGAGTCTGGGCCAGATGAATGGTGAGAGATACCATCTTCAGGCATGGGTTTAGGTTCTTACAGCTAACAGAAAACGTGCTTCTTCCAACGCTGTTAGAATGAGGAGGGATGTGTCACATTTGCATTGCCAAACCACAGATACTGGGTAATTGCAGGCTGCATCAGAAACAGGTAATGGGGTGCCCTGGTGGGATCATCCAGGCAGAGTTGCAATGTCCTGACATGAAAGCTGCCCGGGGAGGTTTTGCTGCTCTGCCCTGCCAGAGTCTCACACAGCTCACAAAAGGAACCTGCTGCTTGGTTCAGCTCCCAAAGGAGGGGAGCAGAGATCCTGCACGACGGACCCAAGTTTGCCTGTTTCCCATGGAAATGGAGATGGAGGCATCTCTCCATCCTGCTGTGAAGGTGCTGAGAAACCTTTTGTGCCTTCTCAGTACAGCTCCTCCCCAGTGGCAGAGTTGTTTAGAAATCTTGGCCTGAGTTATCGACCCTTTAAGGACTTAAAAGTGTAACTCTCCAGTTATCAACTTTCCCAGTGTTTGCTCGAGGATCCCAGGAGGAAGGGAATAGGTGTGACTGGGGAGAGGCCTTTGGCAGAGGAGTTTCCAGCAGCAAATTATCTGCTGGGGAGATTTCAATGCACGTGAAATATGAAGCTGCTAATTTGTATTTTAATATTCCTCTGGTGTCCCATTGTATAAATTCAGTCAAAGGCTATCCCTTATCTATTGCATGTGTGTGCCGTGCTGCTTGCAAAGCGAGAGGATGGGAATGGAGATCCGAGATTTCTGCTGATATATCAAAGTCAGGCAGAGGGAGAGCATTGATAGCAGGCAGCTACACAACAGCCTGTGCCATAAAGAAAAGGGAAGACAAAAGAGGAGGAAGAAGCAGCAGACAGAATAATCTCTCTTTTCTCTTCCCTATCAGCATCCTGAGCTTTGAATTACAGGTGAATGAGAGCTGACTTATTCCTTCTTTGCGGGAGAAGCGCACGCACAGGAGTCAGGGCAGCTGGAGTTATGGCTCCCCTGGCCATCATAGATTGGCCCCCTCATGTGCATGTAGTATTTTGTATTACTGTTTATGGGGCTAACTTTAATGTCTTAATATATATGTGCAGTGTGCCAGAATTACAGCTGGAGGGGGAACCATAACTTTGAACTTCCTGACTTTTGTGCGTGTAAAGCCTCAGCTGCAGTGTTAATTTAGTCGGGGTTTTTTTTGGTTGTTGGTGTGGTGTTAGTTGTTCTCCTTCCCATTACTTCACAGATACAAGAAGGATGAGAAAGTGTCAACGTGCTTATTTGATGCTGCAAATGATGGATTAGCACTGGTAATTCCCAGGCAGGCTGCGGCTGGTGGTGATGCTGCTTGGGAGGTGGGAGCTTAAGGGCTACACTGTGGCTCAGAGGGAGAAAAGTGAGGCCCAGAGCTATCTCAATAGCAAGGTGTAGCAGTGGGGAGCAGGGTGGCTCAGGAGGGTTTGGTGTTGCTGTAATACCCACATAAATGTAAGGATGTGGGAAGCAGTCCTGTAAAACGGGGAGGCAACACATCGCCCTCGTGGGACCATGAGGGTAGAGCCAGGGAGGTGAGCAGTAGGGTGGCACATCTTCTTCTAGTCTTAAAGCCAGGAGAGCCTGGGTTCATTTACCACGTCCAGCACAGCCTTAGAGCTCCGTGTTGGTTAGTCAGGAGTAGCCTGAGTCCTCTTGCTAAAGGCAGGGCAGCTCCTGCCTGCAGCCATACCCTGCAGGTACCAGCATAACATGGATGCTGAGGGCTTCCCCAGCCGACCAGGCATGAGCTGTTTGCCCAGGAGTGCAAGGCTCTGTTTAGCTGCAGGTTGCATAACTTCTGTAAGTTTTTCCCTTTGCATCCTTAACGCTTAGAAAGCTAGCAAGTTTTAAGTGAAGAACTTGTTCCCTTGACTGATGTATCCCATTTCCTGCCTCTCTTATCCCATGCTGGTTCCCTAATACTCGGAGAAGGCACATGGGGATGTCTCTCCTCTGTTCAGCTGCATCTGATCACCTCACTCAGTGGCACCTCTGAGTTTTAAGGTCCCTAATCTGTGTTGAATGTACTTGCAATCACTTCAAAAGCTCGGAGGGAGGGAGGGCAGTCAGACTGACACATGCAAACGGTTTGATTGCTGTGGTGTTACTTCCATCAGCAACATGATTGGAAAATGACTGAAGGCAAATATGATTTTTGAAGGGGATACAACCTATAAACTCCAGTTTAAGGAAAGCTGAAGTGGAAGCTTTCAGCCCTCCTTGCATGCACATTGTTCCTTCAGGTCTCTGCTAGACTCAGGCAGGGAGTGGAGGAGCCACAGGCAGAGCTGGAGCATGGCAGGGCTGGCTGAGGTGGTTTCTTCTGGTTGCTGGTGCACAGGGCTCTGCTTTCATTGCCTTCCAGGCAAAGCCTGTGCTGTCCAAGCAGGGGAATGCAGCCCTCAAACACAGGCACTAAGGTGTCAGGAGCTGTGGTTGGAGTGGCCTGGAGTTCTTTGTATCACCCTGGCAAAACCCTTTCAATACAGCATGGGCAGCCCCAGAGGGGCTCACTGCAGCCCCTCCTGACCTGGAACTGGCACCATCAAACGCTGTCAGATATGGATGTGATACAGTATGTGGAACTGCCATCCCTTCCCTTACCGAGTCCTCACAGGGCTCCTCTGACCCCCCAGCTCCACTGCAGAGCCGGAAGGGAGGTGGGGAGCAGGGAGGATGGAGAAATCAGAGGAAATGTGAAAAAGAAAGCTCTGTGAAGCCTGGTCTTAGGCAGGGATTTGGGAAGGTTGGGAAGATACAGAAAGAACTTGAGAGATGTGTTTTCTCTGGGATTAAGACCACAGAGTCCATCTCAGTGGGGCTTTTGGCTGCCCTGAGGCTGTGTAACACAGCAGCTTCAAAGAGGCAATCTACAGAAGCTGGAATTGAATGGTGCTTCCTCTCCCTGTGCCTCCCTTCCCTCCTGCACTCCCAAATGGAGAACTCTGTAAAGGGGTGATCAAGTAAATTGCAAGATGGAGTCAGGTTTGGAGGTCACAGGCAGCTTGGTTCATATTGGAGTATCTGGGCCCATGCTCCATGTACGTCCATCACACACTCAACCAGGGGTGCTTTTGGGTGCTCCCTGCCCTCCACAGGCATCCCCACTGGTGTTGCAAACAGGAGGCTGTAAACCTCTGCACTCTCACACACAGAGCATCTTCTGGCCTCGCCTGTCGTTGCTGCAGCATCTCCCTTATTTTTAGAATCTGGTTAAACCCAGTAAAATAATCATTATTGCTGTAATTATTTCCAAACAGATTAAATATCTGCCGTGCTCCCAGTTACAGTCTAAACCAGGAGGAGCCATAAACCATCGCAGTGCATAAAAACGGGCAAGCGAGAAGAGAGGGATGACATTTCCTCTGGCTTCTTCATGGGCCTGTGGAGTTACTGGGAACATTTGCATTTATGTAGGGCTCTGTTCCACCTTTGCCCTACAGCTGCACGTGGTACCTCAGAGTTTTGGCTCCTGTGATGTCTGCTTCTACCTTTTCCCTCCCTGATTTCAGTCTCAGAGTCCGTGCCATGTGCTGACTGCTCACCGCCGGGGGCTATTCCCTCTTCAAGGGTCAACACAGCAAAGCTTTCCCAGGGCTTTCTGAACCACAGAGGTGCAGAGTGTGCCCTGCCAGAGCCAGGGAGTCGGTGCAAGGAGCCCTGACAGCTCCTGGGGCTGGACCCAGGCCCTGTGCCCATGCACCCTGCTCAGGAGTGCAGCGTAGGCAGTGTTACTGCTCTCCAAATGAGTTACTGTGGGATGGGATGTGCCTGGCCCCAGGACAAGATACAGGGTTTGGTTAGTGGAACAGAGCCAGAGTGGTGGATTCAGCTCTGCCGTACATGGCAGCATGAACCCATGCTGGGCATCACCTTCATGCCCAAAGCTTGTCCCTCATCTCCAGTGTACTGGTGGACAAAGTGGGAGAGCATCACCTGGGGCTGGGAGCAGGACAAGTGCCACACACTCAGAGCAGGCGTGTGAGGAAGCGCAGCTCCTCCAGCCCTCATTCCCCCTTTGTTAAACTGCAGTGCTGTAAAACACAATGTCAGTTTTCCTTTTAAATGTCTTTTATGGCAGGTTTGATGCAGCCTGGCAGATTGATAGCCCTGCTGACTGACAGCTCCCATTTATCCCTGCCATGCGGGCAGCGGGCGTGCAGGATTCCCTGGCACAGGCAGCCCTCACAGGGAGAGAGCACTGGGAACGGGGCAGCAGGCCAAGGAGGTGGCCATGGCCCCCTCAGTCAGCCCGGGCACTGTCTGCATCACCGGACTGCTGAGTTAGTTGGTGGTGTCTGCTCGCTGTCAGGCTGAATTGACACAGAATTGAACTGAATGGAGTGTGGTGGACATTGCTGCATGGAGACATCCGTTTCCAGCTCTGTGCTCTGCCGTGCTGTGTCTGTGTGCCGCATTTCTGTGCAAGGGGGAAGGTTTAATTCCTCTGCAGTCCCATAGAGCCCCGTGAGTTGAGTTGACAGACACCCTGCACCCTGACTCATGGGCTGAGCATCCTCCCCTTCCAGGCCAACAGGGCAGGAGATCAGCCAACACTGCCCACAGGGACTGGGCAGTGCCGCAGCACCCGAGCTGCCTCCCAGCCTTCCCCGCATGTGTGCTCCTGCCTTTCAAGTCCTGCTTTCACTTTCCCCCTCATCAATTCAAAGGGAGAAGAAGAAAGCGGGAAGCTGCAATACCAGACAAAAAGTCCCTGCAGTCGCAGGCTGAGTGGGTAGAGATGGCCCCCTATGTTCTGCTGACTTGGTGCTTCCACTCGAGTGAGGAGACTGTCGGGAGGTGGAAAGGGTGGGAACAGCCATGGGATTTGTGCTGACAAAAGCAATATTAGCATAACAAAGGCTAAATGCTTCAGCATCCGGTAGATAGCTGAGAGATGCAGAAGCAGCAAAGGCAGCCCTCAGTAAATAGACTCTTCTTCTCATCTGTTCTTTTGCTCTTTCCCTCCCTCACTTCATTGCCAGGCTTCACAGCACCTTGACGCACTCCAGCTGCCAGCAGTATCCAAAATAATCCAAGCAAGGAGTTTATCTGAGCTGCTCTGTTTCCCCTTCCATGGAGGATGCTCGTGGAGAAGCTGAGCTCCTCTGAGCGAGAGTGCCAGCTGGAGAGCAGGAGCCCTCCGTGTGGCACTAACCCTCCTGCGCTGGGGCAAGCAGGGGCAGAAGGAGGCTGTATAAGGGCTGGTGAGGACGGGCCGAAGGGGTCCAGGTCGTTGGGCAGATTGGCCACAGACGGATGGAGTCGGGGATGTGATGACACCAGGACACCCTGCCAGTGGATTGCTTCAGGAAGGGATCACCAGCCCACGGAGATACAGCTTCAAATAAGGGGTGTCTGCACCCAGCATCTCCTCTTCCCATCCACCACGGCTCCCCTTCATCGTGGTGCTTCACTCTGAGCATATGCCTTGTAGAGGAGGTCAGATTCTGCTCCTTGCTTCAGAAAACTCGGCATCTTTCATTAAATACCTATCAGTGGTAAACCCTAAAGTTTCCCTTTCTTGGCTTAAAAGCTTTTACCGAGTGACTGAATGTGGTCAGACCTCAGACATCTCAGTCAAAACACTCCAGGTTTTGGACCTCAACATTTTGCCAGGTTTGCAAACAGTGCAGGAAGTTTGCAAAGCTGCTTCGTTAGGAAGGCATCACCCACCCTTCCTTTTAGTCAGGGGAAAGAAGCAAGGATGTTGTGCCAAACCAGATGAACTCCATTGGGCTTGGTCTTTCTTCTTGCCTAAAACAGGGTATAAATAAATACCTGGCACCGCTCCTCTTCAAAGGGGAGGAGGACAGGGTTGCCAGGAGAGCAGAACTACAGAAATATCTATTCCATGTTGGGCCTTTAATGAAGCATTTAGGAGATCAAACAGGAAGAGGTGCCCTCCCACAGCCTTCTTCAAGCTGTAATTAATTGCAGAGTAACTACCATATAAGTGCTTTCCCTAGAGCACCCCAGAGAGCAGGGTGATACCTTGACAAAGGTGCTAGAGCAAGCAAAGTTAATTAACATGAAGAAATAAGTGGCTAATGGCATTGTTCTGACAGTGCTGCTCACCCTCCCTGTGAAGTGGCATTCAGGGAGTGTTTCATCCCAGCACCAGCCCTGGATGCTTCCTTCCAGGTGGGCTAAACCCACACGAATGTGCCATGTTAGGAGGTGCTGGCAGCATCACACTGATGACCCAAAGGACCGTCTTGCAAATGGGAGTCTGCTGTGATGGGCCTCTTGTGTCCTGCTGGATTTCGGTGGGTCAGCCCCAGCTCTTGGCTCTACGATGGGATTCTTTACCTCCCCAGGGTGAATGACAGAGCAGATGCTGTGGCTGCTCCTCAGCCAGCAGCAATGTTAACAGTGGTTAAAGTAGAGAGTAGAGGACACATCAATCACCTCCCCACACAATAAGCTTTGTGTTCCTCGAGTTTCCCCATTTCCTTGTAAGCTTTCACCTCTGGTAGATGAATTCAGTCAGCACCAGGGGTCAGGAGCTCCAGAGCATTAAAGGATACATGGTAGTAGTGCTTCCGTCTCCCCATCTTTGGTACAATGAGGACTGCAGTTAGTAAGACCCCAGTTAAGATCTCAGGATTTGGAGCCTCATGCAGATGTGACTATCACTGCTATGCTGATATGAGCTGGGAGTGGTGCTTAGAGCTAGAAGCAGCCCTGGAGTTCCAGAAGGCATCTGCATGGCCTTTGGAAAAGGGGTGAGTGAGCCCCTTCGTATAGTAACAGCCCCAAGCACTCTGCTTGGAGGCTGCTCCATGGGCATGAGCTGCTATGCAAAAGATGGGAGAGGGAGAGCAAGGCCGGTCCTTGGAGGGAGCAAAGCTGGATGTGTCATTTCTATTCCACCGGACTGCAGCTGGTGTGGAGGGGCCTGGGGAGCTGCTGCAGTGAAAGCATTGTAATTGCTTGTGTGCAGGCATGAAAAAGGAAGGCCATCCCGCTGCGGGTACCAGCAAGCATCGCTTGGGCTGCCTTGTTCCAACCCCGGCATGGGCTCCGTGATGGAGGTACAAAAGGAAAAAGGGCTTGCTGGGACCCCATGAAAGCCTGGATGGCTCCAAGACCCACTGGGAGATGTGGAGCTGTCTCCACCTAGCATGGGTGTGTAGTGATCAAGCAGCATACTCAGTGTGTGCCTCTTGGGAAGCTCTCTGAAGTAAGTGGAGATGCCTTGTTGGCCACTGGAAGGCTCTTCACGCAAAGCTGGGAGACTTGATGGCTCCAGGTCTGTAAGCAAGGCTGGGTTTGGTTTATGTAAGGTCCTATACGCTTGACTGAGCTTATCCTGCCCTCTCTCTAAGCTCCCAGCCAGACAAGCCCCTCTCTATAGGACATGCCATACCTCAGCCATCAAAAATGAAGGTTTTTCCAGTCTCATCTTCCTGAGCTGTTCAGTTCTTCATCCTATGCCTTCATTTTGACCTTCCTGCTTTCCCCCATTGTGTCCCCTGCGTTTGGGTGCTTTCTGCGTTGGGTGACACCTCTTGCAGCTCAGACATTCAGCCTCTGGTGTGATGGGCTCCCTTCTGTCTAGACTTTAACCTCTCCTGCTGAGTGTTTGCAGCCTGGAGCTGAGTGCTAAAGCATTTCCTCTTGTCCCTGTGACTGGGCCATGGAGCTTGTCATGTTGAGCACTGTACATACACAAAGACTACTCAAGCCTTCGAGGACTTAATGTTAACTCTCTCTGGGAATGCTCTACATCAGACTAGACGTATATTTATTGTCTGAGCAGTAGTGTCCATGCAGGCAAAGGTGATGGGGGAAGAAGCCTGGTTCTCCTTGGTGCCTTGCACCTAGCTTGCCACATGTTCAGGAACCCCAGTTCCCCCCTCGGGTGCCAGGAGGGGTGCTGCCATCTAAGCACAAGCCGTTTTTAGTGAGGAGGATTTATGAGCCTATTTCTTAGATAGCAGCACTTGCCTTAACCTCTCCCCTGGCTCTTCTTCCCTCTGTTATATTGCTGTTAATTCTGGGGATATTTCTTCATCTCCTGACAGTCCAAATGCAGCAGCGGAGGTAATAAAGAGCACATTAGCTGTGCTTTGTTAGACTGAACAAGGCTTCCCTGATAAAGAGTCACCGGGGCCCCGACAAGAGGAGTTGCTCTCCTGGGCCACATCTTCACTGTGTACGGTTCCGAGTCATTTCCTCCCGCTCCGGAGCCGCGCTCGCCTCCCTCACGCTGGATGAAAGAGTGGTGGCCCCATTCCCCTTTCTTGCTGCAGCATGGGGAGAGCAGACCAACGCTGTGGTGAAGCCCTGGGTCTGGGAAAGGAAGAGATGCAAAAGGAGAAGAAGGGGAGAAATTGGATGTGATTCCCAGGAAGCCCAAGGGAGCCCCGATTTCACAGTATCACAGTATGCTAGAGATTGGAAGGGACCTCAAAAGATCATCTAGTCCAATCCCCCTGCCAGAGCAGGAACACCTAGATAATGTTACACAGGAATGTGTCCAGGCAGGTTTTGAATGTCTCCAGGGAAGGAGACTCCACAACCTCCCTGGGCAGCCCGTTCCAGTGTTCCGTCACCCTCACTGAGAAGAAGTTTCTTCTCAAGTTTAAGTGGAACCTCTTGTGTTCCAGTTTGTACCCATTGCCCCTTGTCCTATCATTGTTTGCCACTGAGTAGAGCCTGGCTCCATCCTCATGACACTCCCCCTTTATATATTTATATACACTAATAAGGTCACCCCTCAGTCTCCTCTTCTCCAAACTACAGAGACCCAGCTCCCTCAGTCTTTCCTCATAAGGGAGATGCTCCACTCCCTTAATCATCTTCGTTGCCCTGCGCTGGACTCTCTCCAGCAGGTCCCCGTCCTTCTTGAACTGAAGGGCCCAGAACTGGACACAGTATTCCAGATGCGGTCTCACCAGGGCAGAGTAGAGGGGAAGGAGGACCTCTCTCGACCTACTAACCACCCCCCTTCTAATACACCCCAGGATGCCATTGGCCTTCTTGGCCACAAGGGCACAGTGTTGGCTCATGGTCATCCTGTCGTCCACTAGGACCCCCAGGTCCCTCTCCCCTACACTGCTCTCTAACGGGTCGTTTCCCAACCTATACTGGAACCTGGGGTTGTTCCTGCCCAGATGCAGGACTCTTCACTTGTCTGTGAGCCTGGCGATGGAGGATCTGCAGCCAGCAGCCCTTGGGGGGATGATGGCAAACAGGTAGCAGAGGCTGGGATAGCAGGGTTGAAGAATGAGTGTGATTTCAGCAGATGGAAAAGTCCTGCCTTATTAAGACAAGGTGGATTTTGCACAGAGACAGACATACCTGTCTCTGCTTGTGTACTGGGAGTGGGTTCACACAGCACAGCAGCCCTGCGGTGTATCACCAGCTCTTGCTCCATGTAGCCCAATGCTGGAGCCTGGGGGTGTGCCCAGACACATCTGAACGCAAGCACATCTGGGCAGCCACAGCCCATTCCTGCTCTCATCCTGCTGCCACGGCTTTACAACCGCGACAAGTGCGGGGGGAGGGATTAAAGGCAGTAGCAGCTGGAGGTATTCCCTGTGGCAAGGATGAGAAGAAAAGCAAATAGTGGAGACAGAGTAATCCGTGTGGTAAACATGACCGGTAAACAGCCTCGGCAGGGATGCGCTGCCAGGGTTTCCATGACCAACCTGTGAGTGTGGACCTGGGGCGATGGCTGTGGTTACAGTCTGTGTGCCCTAGCACAGGTGATGTGGGGGGTGCAATCTGTAAGAATCCAAGGGGACAAGCCTCCTGGAAGCAGCTAAATAGATAAGGCAGTGCAGCGACACCCAGCACAGTTTAGTGAGCACAGCTGGTCTCTCAGAAGGAGTTCAGAGATAATTCCACCTCTGCATTGAAGGCTTTCGATGACTGTTAATGAATTTAAATGATGGGGATTTTCTTGTCATGCTTCATTGCATATGCTGCTCACATTAAGATGCTAATTAAGAATACATCAGCCCAGGCTGGGAATGATGTGGCCACTGAGCAAAGTGGAGCTGAGACAATGTCTTCGGGGATACTCAGCAGGACCTTTTATTGGAGTCTGATAAATGATTTGCTCCCTCAGGTCTGGTAGGTAAAGATCCCAGAGTGAGTTAAGATTTGCTGTTGCTCTCACGTCGGGATGTCGTGTTTGATCCCAATGGGATATCCAAGGGATGCTCGGGCAGCGGGGCAGTCAGCACTAAGCATAGACACGTCCATAGGAGGGCAGCAGTCATGCTGGAGCTCTCTGTAGCCAAGAGGAAAGGGCCTTCCTCTGGGCCATGGGCACAGAAGACAAATCCCTTAGGGGCTAATGAATATGAACTCCCCATCATCGGCTCAGCTGCAAACTGTTGGCGTTTGTGAGCTATTCCGGGTAATACCACCCCAAGTTTGTGCTTTTCTGCTTTGGAGATGGCTGGTCTGGCCTGGTGGTGCTCTGTTTTTGGGTGATTTGAAGCAAGACCTTGACTTCTTGCTGGGTTGCATTGCTGGAGATGGCACACACTCTGTGTTCTAGTGGTGCTTCCTCAGAGGCACCAGCCCTGGTTAATACATCTCACCGTCAGCATCCTGTTTGTAAGGAGGCTTTGGCACCCTTTGGGGATGCCTCATGCTCTCGGTGGGAAATCTCCCCCTCTGATGTACCACAGAGCTGCTGTGGTTGAGAACTTCTTTCTGGTATCTCAACTGAGCTAGTGTAGAACTGCTTCTTAAAGTCAAGGGGAGAGTGACAGGGAAGCAGAGGTCCATAAATCATGAAACCTAGAAATCCAGTCCTGCAGATTTACAAATTCTAAACTGGATTTGCAGAGCCAATGGGGAAAACCATGGATTTTCCAAATCTTCACAATTACTCCTTCCTCATGAGCTTCCTGCCTTGGTTTGGGACAGTTCAGTGAGAGATTGTTCCAGCACACTGCCTGTGGCCTCTCATTATGGGAGGGATTGCAAATGTTAATGCTGGGGGTGAAACTCTCTGCTCAGCCCTGGGAAGTGCTGTCAGTTGATTCCTTACTCTTCACCATTCAAGTGTTGCTCTGCTTTCTAAAGATGCCATGACAGAAAATACCTGGAATTGCAGATACCAGAATTTGCAGATTTGCAAATCCTACAAATGCGTAGGATTTGACTCTCCTGCCTGTTGGAAAGGGCACCGGAAGAGCCACAGTTGAATATCCAAGTTTTGGGTATAGTTACAGTCTTTTACTCCTGTAAAAGCGCTTGGTTGTGGTTTAATCACCTAAGAGTGGTTTGTTAAAAGGTTTTCATGGTCACTATTCTTGTGGCATCCATCCAAAAACTGGAACAGCAGGAAAGAAGGGCTGGCCAGAGGAGTGCGGAGCATGTTTTTCAGTGGAGATTCCTGGCTTATTAAGCTTAGCAAAACAGAAGCTGAGTGGGAACTGGATCACTGCCTCCGTGTATATCACACTGAATAGCACCATGGAGGGAGGATAGAGACGCTTAAATATAGAATTGGCATGGTTGGAAATGGGCATAAATGCATTTCAGATGGAAACTGCAACAGGTTTCTACTGACAGAGGAGGGAGGTGATTGTCTTTGGCCGTGGTGTCCCACAGGAGAGATGCAGTATCAGTTCTGGGCTCCTGAGCAACACGTGGTACAGAGACAGCGATGTGGATGGCAGGAGACACGCGGTGCAGCAATACTGGGTCTGCTGGTTATCTCTGGGGCGACGGAGAATGCAGGGCCCAGTTGGTGGGGAGATAGGGAGAGACCGTGCACATAAACTTGTGTGCAGGGCAGATCAAAAGGGACACGGGAAATGAGGAAAAGGAGGCATTTATTTTCCTGTCGCACCCAGCTGAGAACAGGATTCATTCGGTCATTAAATCCACTCACCGTGGCAGACAAAGTGACAGCCCCGGATCACGGGCTGAGCCTCGCTTATGGGGACACCCGGCCCTGCCGTGGGGTGGAAGCTGAGCCTTGGGATGCTCCCAGCCAAGGAATCCCAACAGGTAGTGTTGTCTACATCAATGACAAGTTTATGTAGGGCTCTGTTCCGCCTTTGCCCCACAGCTGCACGTGGTACCTCAGAGTTTTGGCTCCCGTGATGTCTGCTTCTACCTTTTCCCTCCCTGATTTCAGTCTCAGAGTCCGTGCCATGTGCTGACTGCTCACCGCCGGGGGCTATTCCCTCTTCAAGGGTCAACACAGCAAAGCTTTCCCAGGGCTTTCTGAACCACAGAGGTGCAGAGTGTGCCCTGCCAGAGCCAGGGAGTCGGTGCAAGGAGCCCTGACAGCTCCTGGGGCTGCTCAGGAGTGCAGCGTAGGCACCGTGCACCAGCATTGCCTGTCTCGCATCAGCAGAAAGCACCGTGCTTCAATGTGCTTTCAGCACTACAAGTTATGCACTGTGCTTCAGAGCATACCTTTTCCGGCCTGTGATCTCAGCACAATCCAAGCTCAATAGTGGGTACTGGCATCTTACTGGTTTTGATGGCTTTCTGGAGGTAGAGGATTGGGGTTTATTGGTGCATAGATTGCCCCGGGGTGTGATGCATATTATGCTTATTTGGAGAGTAATAAACTGCACAGGTGCCTAAGAACTGGCACCTCAAATGTTATTCAAAGGCCAGCTACAAGCTCATCTGACTGGAGCCAAGATCCCAGCTCTGGAGCCGAGCCAGAGCACGAGCTGAAGCAGCCCGAGTGCCACCGACAGATTGCGTCCCTCTGTCCACTCGTGTGCATCCTTGTGCATCACTCTGCATCAGCAGGGTGCTGGTACGTCACCTGGGAGCAGTGGCACTGGGCTGAGGCAACACGCTGGACAAGGCCAGCTCTCTGTGGTCATGTTCAGGAGGAGATCTCCATGGCCCGGGCTCAGCCCTTCATGCCAACTGCAGGCATGGCACAAGCCCTGGGTCGGTGGGATGTGAGGGTGGCACAGCTCCCTGCTCGCTAGAAACGCTGGCTCCTGGGTGGTTGGCAGCTTCCCCCAAGAAAGGCTTTTTGTAGTTGAAAGTTCACACCTGCAAATGGGGGCCTGGTTTTTGCTGTGCTTCTGGATTCCTCTCACATGGGAACGGCCATGAAGGATGCTTTCTGTCATCCCTAACTGGCAAGGAGGTTCTACCTCATCCCGGCAGATAACGACCTGGCTGAAGTTATTCATGACTTCATCACCCCTTGGCCAGACTACAGCAATGCGGTCTCCTACTGGGCCAGCACTGAGCCCAAGGGCTGCTCCTGCCCTTCAGGTGTCCACATCCACACAGGACACCCCCAGCTCCAGAAGCTCTGTGTGCAGCCATGAGGAGCAAGGACTTAGTGGTCACTTAGAGCAGCGCAGAGGTTTTGGTTGTGCCTGCGCTGGGGTTTGAAGCCGATCTTGAGTTTTCCCATAATCAAAGTCCAGGACTCACATGTGGGTGCGTAAGGGCCTTTTACCTCTCACAGGGAGAGCCAGAGCCACTGCAGACAGCCCCGTATCTCCAACACCTTCTTCACCTGTCGTTTGGCTGCCACAGCTCATTGCCTTGCACCCAGACATTCCTCACTGCTGGCAGGCACAGAGTAGGGAGCAGGGAACTGAGTGCTGCTCCCCAGCACCACTCGCTTGGTCACATTGCTCCACCGGACATTCCACCTCTGAAGCAGGAGAGTCATTGCACACTACAGCCTTGCGATGGTCCTCAGCCCCACTGTGAAGCTGGTTTTGTTCCCAGCTCTGAATGCACTTGGAGAGAGGGAAAGTGGGTGATCTGAGATGAGGCAGGGGCTGTGATTCTTCCACTCCTCCTTCACCTCTCTCCAGACAGTGTATAAGAGAAAACCAATTTATGAAGGAGAAACAGGAGCGAGGAGTTTGCAGGGAGCAAAACAAACTGAAGGAAATAAGGCTATTGAAAAAGTGTCAGGTTGGGAAGAATGGGAACAGAGGGAAGAGCTATTGATTACTGCGCGGAGCTGGAGACGGCAGAAGGTAGACGGTCTGGAAGGTCAGCTCAGGACCTTTGTTTTAGTCCTTATGTGCAGGATGTTTACTGAGCAGGGCTAAGGGAAGCATGCATGGAGCGTGATGAGAGCTGGGCAGGGGAGAGGATGTCTCCTCATCACAGGGTACAGCGTGCTCAGGCGTTGCTCCAAGATGCATCCTTCTTGTGCCCTGCAGAAGTCCACCTTCTGCCAAGGGACAGCAAAAGTCCTGCCATGAAGAAGACTGCTGTGATCAGGTCCCTGTTGCTGACACACAAGCAGTCATCACTTATTTGGGGACGGAAGTGGGACCGCACTTCCTTTCCTTCCCTGTTCGGGCTGCGGGCCGGGAGCCAGCACACATGAATCACTGCGGAGCAGGGAGCAGGCATTGCTGGAGTGACTGCCACCTGATTTTGCCTTTCTGAGTAGACATTGATCAGCTGTCTGTGCCCATAATAATGATAATAGAGTCGATGCTAATCAGCCCCTGTGTTTCCAGAGCTGGATGTGTGTGTTTGCCAGCAGGGCTTATTTGGGCGGAGAAATTACAGATGGAAATGCTGCGTTCATTCAGCCAGTGCATTCCCTTGCACTCCTTGGACACCCCAGACTCATCCCCCAGAGCATGGCACACCCAGCCTTCCCGTGTCCCCAGTTTGCATGGTAAGAGGAGGCAAGAAAGACCTGGCAATGGGATACCGATGCGAACTTCTAGACTTTGCCTTCTGTCCCTGTTTGTTGCCCAGATTTGGTGCTGTGCCTTCAACCAGTGTTTCCCAATCCTGTAAGCAGGGAAGCACCAGTTCTCTCTGGGAGAGCACAAACAAAATCTGTGTGCTGCGCACAAAATCTGTGCGCCATGTGCTGTGGCCACAGTGATTTTCATCTAGTGCTTCTGTTCCTTTTTTTCCCCACCCACCATTTGATTTATACACTTGCAGAGGAAGCATCCCTTCTTCCTCTCATCCCGCAGGGACGATGGCTGGTCCACTAGGAGACTGAGATCATCTTCCTTAGGTAAGTCCCTGCCTTGGTGTCTGCTCACACAGTCCCTGCCTGAAAGAGCTGTCTCTGTGTGCTCAGGGCAGTGGGCTTTTGTTATCAGCAGCTTCTGTCTGCAAAGCAATTGATAATCACAGATAATTGGAAGCGCATTTCTGTTTGAGCAGCCTCTGGGTGCTCTCCCTGGCTAAAATGCGCTTGTCAGTGCGCAGGGCCAGAGGAAAACGTGCTTTTCTCAGCTGGGAAGTGTTGCTCCTGAAGCCTTTTTTAATCCACTTGGTGTCCATCTTATCTGTTGCTGTTCTTCAGGTCAGAGGCTGGATCTTCTCCGGTTCTGCACGGTGGTTTGCCAAACGCAGGCAGTTTGTTGCTGTGTTTTCGTACTGTTTGCTGGCTCACTGGGGCTTGGCTCTGAAACAACATGCAGGGTGCATTGAAAAGCTCTGGTGCTGCTCTTAAATAACTCCCGTTGTAGGCAGTCTTCTGGAACGTGAATGGGGCTTTCTGATGTAGCTTAGTTCACTTCCAGTTCTAACTTGCTGGAACAATGTTTGTGAGGGACCTGAGCCTGTGGGGCTCCATCCTAAAATCCCAGCTTCACTCCTGCAGGATGTATGGTCTGCAGAGGTGGGAGCCAACCACCCACAGCTGGCAGGGTGATATGGGGAGCAGCAACCACAACTAACTCCAACCTCGCTCCTCCTCCCATCCTCCAGCATTTCTGTGGCAACTTGTGGCATGGATTCATCCAGCACGGATTAGCTTTTAGAATTAACCACTGTTTGCAGAGGTGGATGTGGCTGTGATACAGATGAGGAGAGAGCATCACCCGTGCACAGCATCTCCCTGGGCACATGGTACGAGGCAGACACTGTTGAGCTGAACATGGAGCCACAACGCTCCAGGGTGCAGCCTCTTGTCCCCTGGGTCCCATTTGCCACACTGCAAAACCGTTTAGCCAGGGTCTCTCTGCTGGCCATGCCACAAGCACGTGGTGACCCAGGGACTCCAACCCTCCACAGGAGAGTCCCTAAAGAGGCAGGACCCCTGAATAGGCCACGGGGAGAGCATGGAGATGTCTCCTCCACCAGCAAAGGAGCCAGTCCCCACCTGCAGGATGCAGGGAGCCCCTGGGTGTCAGTAGCGTCCCACTTGCCAGCTCATGGACCTGGAGGATGAGCTTTCCTCCGTGGAGAGCAGAGCTTTCCCCCAGCAGCTGCTGTTTCCTGGGGAGCAGGTCCCACTGCACACCCACTTGGAAAGGTGCATCCAAGTAAAGGTGGTACCATCCCCATCACTGGAATTGCTGATTGTTGGCTGGGTTTTCCCACCCCGTGGAGCTACAAGAAGGGATGCTCCTGCTCCAGGAGCTGCAGCAACAGACTGTGAGCTGTGGGGTACCCTGTGCTCCTTGTTGCTTTGGCCAAGGTTTGGACACTTTCACAAGCAGGCCCCGAACATGGGATTTCCTCCTGCCCCCCCTTTCTCCGCAGCTCCAGGAGCCCTGGCTCTGCTCTAAACCTGTCCCTGCACTGTCTGTGTCACCCCTCCCACCCCACAGAGCCCTTCTCCCCCATTGCCCCAGCTTGAAGGAAGCTCATGGCCCTGTAAGATGGAGCGGGCTGGTGATGTTCTGATTGTGCAGGGTGGGTTTCCCAGCCTTTAACCATTCACTAAAAGGAAACTTTGTACAGGGACATATCGCCTCTGGGGTGACATTTCTGGCTCAAAGCGTAAGGAACACAAAGTCCTGTGCCCCAGGACAGCTGGTGCATCCGTAATCCTGGCACCCACTTGAGCAGCGGCTGTAGCTGCAGCCCCATCTGCAGTCACAGTCAGGATCTGATCCACTGTCTTCACACCTAAAGACCTGCCTAAAGAGCTTCCCCCTGTTGCAGGGAGGGTCCTCCCCGTATCTCCTGGTGGAGCCGTTCCATCTGCTGTTAATTCAGCTTTCCTTAGGTTGAAGTGAGGCTGCTGCTCTGGCTTTCATTGGCAAGATGTGCTTGTTCCTGCTTTCCCTATTTCCCCGTGCAGGAATCTCATGTCCTGGCTGCACCCACTGGACCTGCCAGGGATGAGAGATCCCTCTTCTGGGTGCACAACATCCTTAAGGACCGCTCAGTTCTGCAGCCCGTTGGCTTTATTGACTCACCTGATCATGGAATGTGGGATCTCCCCTAGACCATTCACTCCCTGGGGTGCATTTTCTCCATCAGACCTGGACAGGCTGTAACTTGCCCCAAGTGATGCAGGCAAGTGGTGTTTGTACCCAGCTCTCACAATGTACTTAGGGGAGTGAGGACCCCCCTGGTCTGCTCCTATGGTCAGCAGGGCCCTGGTTTCCCCAGAGCACGTCGGGGTGGCAATGCCCATTTCTGCATCCCCAGCAACGGCTCTATAATGCAGTTTCCAGGGCTATCATTTCTTGGCTGTGATACCAGCCCAGGCACTCAACTGGGGAGTTAACGGGGTAATCGGAGCCGTGGTGTGAGGCCATGAGGGAGACAAGCTCCATCAATCCTTTCCCATGTACACAAGCCCTTGATTAAAGGTTACGGGGTTAACTGGCTCCCGCTCACCATGGAGAGGTGGAAGGTGGGAGGGAGGGAATGGGCTAAAAGCCCTGCTTTGAGATGACTGTTGGGCTGTGGGTGCTCGGGCCTGGCATGAGGCTGTATCCATCATGCCACTCGCCCTCCAAAACCTCTTCACCTACAAGAGCTGTTTGTGCCTCTCCAGGCTGGGAGGAGAGGAGCTTTGTGAGGAGTCAGCAGAGGAAGAGGCTGATTCCCCCATGCTCCTCCTGCTCCCTGCTCAGGGTGCACTGCTTCCATGCTGGATCACCTACCTCTGGGAGATGGGATACCCCGAGTCCCAGAGCAGAATGGGGGACAGGCAGATGGGTCCTGTTCAGGAGGGGACACTGCTGGAGTCAGTCTCTGCGGGACTGACAGGGAAGGGCTAGGTTAGATGCCAAGGTGATGCCAAGCCCTGGGCATCCACTGAGTGTTCCCAGGCTTCAGCCCCGTCCATGTCCTCCCTCTCTTTGATTGTGTGCAGTAATGAAATCTGGGCCAGTGGTTCAGGCTAAGCGTGTGCCCTCCCTTAGCTCCAACCCATGGGATGAGCACACGGGTGACCCGTCAAGCACCAAGAGCCTGGAGATGCCAAGCAGAGCTCCCATGTTCTTTGACATCAGGCAGCAAATGAGGCTTCCCTTGGGCAGATAAGGACTGATTTACCTTCACTTAGCGGTGATTGATAGCTGTCTGGTGCAGTTATCAGCAAGGAGAGCTGGCATTCCCCCCCCCCCCCCCCTTCCCCCCCCCAGGAGCTGCAGGTTTGGCAGTGGGAGGGTTTGATTTAAGGCACACTCAGCCACAGCCCCAGCCCGTGCTGCAGGGGCAGCCAAGGACATCTTCACACCTTCCTGCCCCTGTCCCCCCTTCTCTGGAGGTGAGCAGCGCGTTTTGCTGATGCTCTTTCTCCAGGAAAGCTAGGGGCTGCTTTTAGCCTGGCCCATGGAATGCATCGGCCTGCCTGGAGCATGCATCCTCTGCCTGTGCCTGTCTGCCAGGTCAGAGCAGGGAGTCAAGGAGAGTGGAGAAACCAGTGTTCCAGGACAAAGGAAACCTTTTGCTCTTTCTCTTCAGGGACTTTATCTTTCCTGCAGGTGACAGACTTCAGTACCAGTGTGTTCAAATGTGAGCTCCTTTGGCAGCAGTGGAGTCCTGTTGAGACAGGATTTCAACATCCTCAAGTTATGGCCAAAGGATCATTGATCCTGTGGCCTGGAGGCGAGTTGATGGGGAGGGTGCTGAGGCCACACGACATCAGTTCCTGTACTGAGCTTGGGCACAATGCTGTGTTCAGAGGTACAGAGCCAGGCTTTGATGCTGCCGTGTCCCAGCACAGTGGAGCGCACTGCAGGGAACAAACTGTTGCTGCATTGCTCATCTCCTTATTCTTGTGCTTTGTACTTTCCTTCGCCTTCTCTGCTTTCTTTACTTAAGCAGCTTCAGCAGCCAGAATTGTTAACTCTTGATGGGCTTGGGTTGGGTTTGTTTCTTTTCTTCCTTCTGGCCCAGCACATTTCAAACTTTATTGTTTTTCTGGGAATAGCTGTTTATTTTCCTCTGCATGGCTTTCTGCTTTCATCTCTCCTCTATTCAAGTCAGTAGTCCCCCTTCTTGTGAATCTCTTTTCCCCTGAGACCTTCCTGATTTTTTATCCCCTTTTCCATCCCATCTCCTGGCAGCTCAATAGATTTTCAGCCTTTCTCTCCTCATTTCCTGCCCTTTACATGTATTTGTCAGTATGTCCTCTCTCTTACACCTTCCCCACATCACCATCAAGCCTTTTGCAAAGCAGCCCTCCAGCCTCGAGAAGAACAGGGAGTATCTGATGGAGAGAGCCTCTACTCTGGCTTTACAACATGGTGCAGTCCCACAGCACGCTGCAGCCCCAGTGAGCAGGCTCACCTGCAGGGCTGTTGTTGATGCTTGGGCTGGAAACGTGCGTCGCTCCTGCAAAATCTAAAGAGCATCCAGAGTGTTTGTGCATCACTGCCCCCAGCCTGGCCCTGTCAGGGTGGTGCAGATGGTTTCTCCTGCTCCGTGTGCTGAGGTGTTGCAAGGCAATGCAGAACCCTGGCTGCTCTGGAGGATGCTCCTGAGCCCCCCTGTTCAAGCTCACTGTCTCTGTAGCTGCGAAGCCTGGTTCTGAGGATGACCCTGATGCCATCCTCCTTTCGGATGTAACCCCGGTGTGCCTGAGGGCTGTGCTGGGGGGACTGGAGGTCTTCTGGTGCCTGCGTTGGAACAATTGGGTCATTGCTACAAGTGGAGCTCTCCCTGTTGCATGGGAATGTGCTCGCAGCGCTGTTCTCCCGCAGCCCTGCACATCCCAGGGTGACATTTCAAACAGGCTGCTCTGTGCTCTTCTCTCTCCTGCCCTTCTCCCCACAGCCTCTAGGCTCTGCTTTCTCTGGCGTGGCCTTGGTGGCCCTCACACCTCCCAGGGCTCCCATCGGAGCCCGTGCACCCATGCATCAGCGCTGGTGGTGGTTCCTGCAGCTCTCAGCAGCTCACTGGATCTTACGTGCTGCTGGCATTACCTCCACTCTTTTCTTAGCATAGGCATGAGATAGAGCACAATGGAAGGTCTATCCTCCCCAGGTCCCATGAGGGTGGCTCAGCCAACAGCAGGCACGATGCAGTCCCCTTGGATGCAGGGATGGAGTCACCCATCAGCCCACAGAGGTTCCCAAGGAGGATTTGATCACTGCCCTCCAGGATCTTCAGTCGCTGGGTGGTGAAGCCACCCCTTGGAGCTCTTCTAAGTGTTTGCTTTTCCTTCTCTTTTCCCTCCCCTGATTCTTATTTGGGAACCTCGTTTCGGGGATTAACCTCGGGGCCGGCGCGTCTCCTAAGAAAGATGCTCTCACTTCATTAAGAGATAATGGAAGCTGTCAGAGATTTGAAGGACTGCACTCGTGATGGGAGCAGGAGGGGGAAGAGATATATTTGCAGCAAAGTTACATTTTCATGTAAATTGTTTAAAGATTTAAATGGTTTCTCTTAGGAGGGGTCAGTGGGGCTGTGCGGAGGGCTAAATTAGTCCTTCTGTGCAGAAGCGTTATATTGTCCGTATATGAAAAGGAATAATGCAAGCTGTTATTCTTTTCCTCCACTCTCTCATTTCATCTCATGCTCTCTGCCTTTGTTCTACTTCTACACCTGATGGGGAAAGGTTGGCAGATCCAGATCCAGCTCTCGTCCCCTCAGTGAAGCCGTGGAGTGCGAGCAGGTCTCTCTCATTCATTTATCTGGGCAAGGCTGGCACTTCACTCGAGGCAGTGCTGGGCCAGCCAGCTGGTAGAGGAGCAGGTGTCTGGTTTGTGCTTGGGAAAGGGGAGATGTCCTTGCTCCTCCAGTGTGCAAGATCCCAGAAACAAGCTGCCTTTTTCAGCAAGAGAACATCCAGACCGCTGAGCAGATTTCAAGCCAGTCAGTCGAGCACGGAGGGAGGCACACACCCACATGCACACCAACATGCTTTTCATCTCCATCTCTTCTAACGCCAGCCTCAAACAACTCTTCTCCCTGTCCCCCAAACTGTTCCTCTTGCAGTTGCTCGCTCAGACAGCAGCTCCATCCCCTCCCCGTGCAGTCTGCCTTTGCCAAACCCTTGCGGGTCCACAAGGATCTTCATCCCACCCATTCTCCCACCAGATCTGCTGTCCATTAACCTCTGGTGAACGTGGTTGATTGGAGTCGTAGCAGGACTCCAAACAAGGCCTCTTCAGGGCTCCATGCAATGACAGAAGCACTTCCGTTTCCCTAAAGGGACTGTCTCTCCTCACACCCTCTACTATGGGATTTGTCTTTTTCAGAGCCACCTTACATCCGAGATGTATCATCAGCCCATGATTGGCATGTTCCTCTCTGCTTTTCTCCCTCTTGCTTGCTTCCAACGGGTGAGCTTCCAGCTCAGAGCAGAACTTCCTTTTACAGGAGGTTCTGTGCCACTGCTGTTTCTCAAGGTCACCTCATTTCTCCCACAGGAGAAATGGATTCCTTTCAGCTTTGGGCAATCAGCAGTCTTCCTAAATCCAATACGTCCCTCTGTGCCAAAGCCACCAGTGGAAATGCCAAAGAGATGAGTCTCTTGGCCACTGTTTGAGGAACTCCACTTGTACTCCCTGAATCCATCTCCTGCTCTGCAGAGCCAGCGCTGATGCCCACATGAAGTAGATGTTCCAGGATTTTCATGCCTAAAAGAAATGGTTCCCTTTTCGAGGAAGAGTGCCAGTTAATGTCACAGATTTGGATGGATGTCCTCACAGGTCAGTTCAACTCTCATTTTATCACAGGAGTAGGAGCCCTGAGTGCCTGTCTGCAAAGGGCACCAGCTCCGTGAAGGTGGTGTTTGCTCCTGGGCTGCTCAGTGGAGGAAATTTTGGCTGTTGATTTGGGTTCTATCCAATTGTTGGCTTGTTATCGGGATGCTGTTTGCAGAATGTGGCCTCGGGTGGGGGTTATGGCCATCAGGTGGTGTGTTTGCAGAGCCCATATGGCACGACCTATCCTCCATAAAGCCATATTACATTGGACTCTCTTCTCTGCTCCCCTTCAACATTGGCTAGAAATGGAAGTGTACTACTGAGATCAGAATAGAGGCTCTTTAGTTGTCACGATTACTCTTGCCCCATTTCCTTAAGCGTGGGTGCTGTGTTTGGTAAACTCCAGGCATATGGTTCCACTCCCAGTTTGTTACATGCAGTAAAATTCCTTGTTGCCATGCTGGTAATTTCATATGCTAATTCATTGCAAAAAGCCTCAGCTACTGACCTGGTTTAATATCTCCTTCCATGTAATTGAAATGGCATCAACTTTTGATCGCTGGACCCATGTTTATTTTCTAGGTCAAGCTCTTCTGTAATGTCTTCACATTCACTGAAATACTACTAAAATAGCCTTGTGTCTTCCTGGATCAGTAACCATTTGGAGACAAAATCTGTTTATTATCATGCTCAGGAATAAGTGGTGCCTGCAATAAGCAACATTTGCTCTGCAATCTGTGCCTGAAAAAATGAAAGCCTCCGTGATGACTCAGTCCCATTTTGACTGGGGAGATCTAAACTCGGTCTCCAGCATGACTTCCAAACTCCTTGCAGAGATCTTCCCCCAGAAAACTTCTCTTTCAATCAGCCTAACCCATCCCTGTCCTTTGGTCTGTCCTTGTCTGATTCCACTGCCTGTGTTGTGGAGGTAGGGATGGATTATGTGATTCTCCTCGTCTCGCTCTGGGTTCCTCTGGTTCTTAGAGTGCTCTGCTGAGATTTGTCAGCCGTAATCTCATCATGCAACAACCCAGAGCTAACCAGGGGGAATTTACTTTGTGGAAAGAATTCTTTCCCCTTGAATAGCTCAGCATCCTCAAACCTTTCTCGTGGCATCAGCCCTTGGTGAGTCTGTTGGACTGCATCCTCTCGGGTGGCAGAAACAACCTCTGACAGTCACTCTTCGGACACCTTACAGCTCACTGCTGGTACCTGCAATCAGTTCCTGTGGGATTCTGCCACTGTTACTGTCCCAGGGTAAAGGACAATTAATATCTTTTCACTTAAGATCACCTTTTTTCTCTTTGTTTCCCCTCAGCAGCCTTCTGTTCTTTGGTCCCAGATAAGCAGCAGGCTCATAATTCCTTCCTAACAAGTCCCTGCTCACAGATACCTGCCTGTTTCCAAGGTTGTGCAGATCTGGTTTGTTCCCCCATGCGGTCTTCCTCCTGTTTTCTCTTTGTCCTGTTCTCCTTGAAGTCCTCTGAGTAGCATCTTATCCCTCTTTATACTTCAAACCATTGCGGTCTCCACTGACTGCCTCTTTTCTGCTGAGACTGGTTTTACATTCCCTTTCGGAAGATCCCTGTTGGTCTGGGGCTGGGATCTTCCAGCTGTAAACCGTTTATTTCAGGAATACGTCTGAGGCTGGTACAGATGCCAACCCCCCTGAATCCTGTTGTTTATTACCGTTTCTTTGTGGGGCATTAATTCTAACTGCCACCATTTTTCCAGTCTCTAGACTTAAGCAGTGAAACTCCCAGATTCCCTCCTAGGCACTCTCACATGAGATCTCCTTTGCTTTCTTCTCCCTTTCATGTTTTGTGTTTTCCCACATAGTGTTTGGTACTCGCTGTGCCACAGCCTGTACTCAATGCTTTATTCAAGAATAGAGATCAGCAGCTGGAGAGGATGCTTGGTGAAGGGGTTGTGGGTGTGACTGCAGGAGGTGTTGCTGGGTTTCAGGATGTGGAGAAGGAAGTTTTCCTTTATTTCTAGCATGCTGGAGGGGGATTCAGTGAAAGGGATGGGGTTGCATGGCCAACCTGCACAAACTGCCGTGGCACCCAGGAGAGTGGAAGGGATATGCGGGTAGGTGATATCACACCTTTCCTTCCTCCCTCCCACATTCCCAGCCCTCGGCTGTTAGTGAATGTGAGCTCACACCAGCGTTGCTGACCTCCTGGTGACGTAAGGACACCAGTAATCTTACATTTTATTCAGAAGCTATCTCAGAGTCAATTCGTGCCTTTTGGGGAGGGGAGCACCCTGCTGCCTGCCTCATACTGCCACCTTCCACGTCCTCCCTTGGTGCTTCGGCATCAGGCAGCTTCTTCAGCCCTTGGCCTGAGTCTTGACGATGGATGCCTGGCACAGCCTCCCCGCAGAGCTGGCGGAACACCGGCAGCCTTTTCTTGGAAGCAGGGAAGTGTTCCAAGCCCTGGGCTTCCTCCTCCAGCTGCATGGGGAAGGTGAAAAAGGGGGGGGGGGGTATTTGAGTTGAAGAGGGCAGTAGGCAGGTCCTTTGTAGATGTTGTGGATGCCTGCAGCTGCCAGGATGTGAGATGCAGTGATGTTCTTGCAGCCATCAAGGAAGACGTATTCGATGTTTCTGGAGGTGTGGAGGAGCTTGCACTCAACCAATAGGGAGAATCTCTCAGCTGCACACTGGGGAGCTGGTTCCCACATTGTTACTGGCCTCACCTAGGGATAAATCACACAGATGGCAAGGTGAGGAGCTGGGGAGGAACGCTCAAAACTAACCCTGACAGATCTCCATTTCCTGAATCCTCTCTTCCCTCCCTCCTCTAAACAGACCAACTTGGACAACGCTCACCTCAAGAACAGTAACACAACTCCATCATCAACTGTCATGCCAAAATCAGAAGTAGGTATCCACCAAACTTAAGACTTTGTTGTGTTTGTCATGGAGAAGAGGCTGGAATCTCAAGCTCCAGTTCATAGATGACTACAGTTACCACCAGCCTGGCAGTGTGGGAGTGTGTTGTCAGAGACAGGCAAGTTGTCTCTGTCATTCTTGGAGTTATTCCTCTTTACAGGAATGAGTAACCACTGAATGGATTTAGGTTCTGAAACTGCATCTCTGGGGAAAGGCTGACCCTGCGCGCACTCAAGCAGCCTTCTGTCTTCTCCCAGAGTGACCCAGTGAACATTTAAGCTCTCTCCCAGGTTTTGTACATGGCTGTGTAAAATACAGATTCTCTGGGAGGGGAAAAGACCCAAGAGATGTGGCCTACTCTGTGCTTTGGTGCCTGGCAGAGACCTACAGAGTTGACAAGGAGGGATGGCGACCAACCCAGTTCATGGATAATTCACCTCATGCATAAGTCATGCCCACACATTTCATGGATAAATTAGTGGATGGGCTTACAAGATCAGGATCTCACGTGGAAGTGAAGGCTCTGTCGTGAGCAAAGCTGATGGGAAACTCTAGCTGTGGGACAGTTTGTGAGTGTGGCAATATGCCAATGCCTGAGAGAGCAGAAAACAGTGCGCTTCCCTGGATGTGGGTATCTCTCAACCTGGCCAAACTCAAAATGTGTTTGGAACAGTTTCCTATCTCTAATGGCCAACATTGGATAAAGGAGATGTGAGCATCCCAACTCCAGTGTGTGGAAGCAGGAAGTCTAATATCTTGGGGCTTGTCCAGAAATCCTCTGCAGTCCAAATGCCCAGCTATACCCTACAAAAGGACGACACTGCCAAAGGGACTGGACCATCTCCCAGCAGATGACAACTGCAGCTGGGATGTTCCCTTAGATCAGGTTCAGGACCAACGCCCAAGACAGAAAGCACTCAATAAGAACATTGCACTGGTAGGGCCCAATCGCAGACCCCAGTTTACCTTCATAGCAGAAGGTAAACTTCACCCAGAGGTGGTCGGAGGTACCAGCATTCTTGCCTACGCCATGGTTTGATTACAGATGGTGGAGGCTGACCCAAGGCCCCGCTTGCCCTCGCTCTGCCAACGTGTTCACGATTGTTACCTCTTTCCATGCGTTTTCATGACTGCTCTTTTCTTCCCTTCCAAACACAAACCAGAATGGGGTGGTTGATTCTTTTCCCATGGCGTGAGAGTGCCAGAATTTCATGCAGTGAAGGAGGAAATCTGTGCTCTTACTTCGACTTGGGCCGTAGCATGGTAACGTGTTTAAACCACTGATGGGGAAGGCAGACAGCACCCAACTCCTTGGATTCACAGCAGGCCAGATCTTAAAGCTCCTCTTGCAGGCATCAAACAGGCATTAAACAGACCAGTTGAAGGCTGAATTATTGAAATCACCCTACGTGAAACACTTCTCTGCAAGAAGATGAGGGCTCTCCTTCCCTGGTTCATTTTCTCTGCGGGGTGTCAGAAATACTAAGGCTCATTCTGCCTTTCCCATCCCCCTTGAGATACTTGGAACAACTGAAGCACTCCCAGCTGTAAGCGGTGAGGAGAAGCAGACAGGCCAACCCAATATGGGTGATAAGCAACTTCTAGTTTATTTGTGACGCAGTTCACACATATGTAGGAGTGGTATTCAGCCACTCCTTCTTGGCACAACAGTATTGGTTAGCCCCACACAGCTTCCTCCACATTCTCCTCCCAGGTCCGGTCTCTGGCCACCTGTGGGGGCCACCCCTGCCTTGCTTGCACAGTCCTCCAGAACTCTGTGGTCCTGCTCTTAGAGTCATTCTGCAACAATTCCCCCCTTTTTCTTTGTGCAAGCAAGGCATTATGGGTTATTCTGTTCACCTGTTTTATCACACAACTATAAATAAGTCTAATAGCTACGATGATTAACCTAACAATGATACATAAGTGCAATACTTCAAACAACAGTGTTTGACTCAACCTGTAATGCCCCGTGAAGACAACCATCTAGTTATTCTTAGGATATTGCTCATTTACTATTGCTGGGTAAGCTGAGCCAGGGTTCTCAGCTGTGCGTGCATCGAATTAGCATTATCAGAGAGACTCATACAACACATTCCATCAAACTCTTCACATCCATGTCCCTGTTCCAACAACAAAAGGTTCTGCAGTGTTGCATGTCTTACAGAGTCAACATTAAAACAAATCAGGAATTGCCTTCGATGTAGAATTGTCTGCTTAGCAACTCAGCAACCCAGTCTGCTTAGTTGAGCCAAGGCCCCAGCTGAAGCACTTACAGTGATTTGGCATATTATGATTGGATATATGTTTTGAAGACCCTTAGTGACTAACATATAATTGGTTAAACACAGGTGTGAGAACTCAACCTTGAAAGCTTGCCAACAGTCCACAGTTCTCATTAACGTGGTGAATTCCAGCCTCTTATCTTGCTTGCTTAAGCTTCTTCAGGCCTCTCATGGCCTTGCTGTATCTTTCAGGACTATTCAAAGTTTATGTACCAATTATGCATTCTCCTGTGAGAACACTGTCTCCACATCTCCCCCCTTTTGTTTTATCCAGTAACAAGTCGCTACTACAGCAAGGCACACACAAATTTACATTAGCAGAGTAACTATTACAGGGTGCAGCAGCATGTTGAAGATGCTGATGGCAGTGAAGGACTAGCCAAAGAAATTTCTTACCAGTGGAATTCTCCCCCCCTCTTAATTTGTTCCATCACCTGCTTTATAACACTACCATTGTATTAAAATTTTTCTAGCTTTTGCCTTAGCATTTTCTAGCAGCTACTGCAAATTTCCATACTCTAACATCTCTTTTACAAGTGACAAATCTATACAATACAAGGTGCAGTTTCTTATTAGCAACTAGCTAGTAAACACAGGTGGTTTTATACACAAAATCACAACCTCTAATATAGCTACTTTACAAGCACACATATTCAGGATGTTACTTTTCAGTTGTCCCCAAGTGATGTTTTGCAGTTATTTGTTCTTTCTCTTCCTCTATCTCATTCTGCTTGGGGTAATCACGGTCAGCTCCTGTAGCTGACGCATCAGGTTTATCCATTTGTCTGTCCAGCTCATGGCAGGGCTTCACAAACTTTGCAGACAGTCGCCATGGACCTGTAGGCAGGAGGACACAAATATACCCCCTCCCCCAGGTTATCAGTTCTTCAGTTCTTGAGAAGTAGACAGGTTAGACAGGTTAAGTGCAGCATCATTACTCTCTCTCTCTCCCCCCCCCTTTTTTTTTTTTAGTCCCTGCAAAAGCTATCATTATTCCCACTACAGTTCCACGTACAGAACGTGGCACAAGGACCCTGTGGAGACTAACAGCAAACCAGCTCTGAGAAGCATCATTGCAGTGCGAGGTGGCAGGCTCAACCTTAGCGGGCGTCCCCGCAGAGGCTCTGCCTCCCCCACATCGTATGAGGCTTGGGCTTTTATACTGACCAAAATGCACACTCATTCCGACACAGGTGGCCAGCCTGTGCTGGAAGAAGTGGCCAGCAGTATCTACAGAGGTCTCCAAGGGTTGATAGAAACCTGGACATACTTATATTTACCAACTTCTAGTACATGAGTATCACAGAGAAACTGTATGGGCTCCCCCTGTCAATTGCAAGAAAAAATCATAACATATACAGCTTGAGTATAAGAGGATTTTAACGCATACGTGGTCACTGTTTGTCAGGCCTCCTTAACTATTTTGAGATCAAGAGCTTCCCACTCTTTAGCCCCCTGCTGTGTAGTAAACACAGGATATGCAAAGATGCCCATTGCAGAAAATTCCCCAGTAATGATCACATCTTTGGTTACCCATTGTTATAACTCAGCGTCTCCAGGGCCAGTAAGTCTGAGCAGACCGACCCGGGAGACACAGAGTCAGGGTCTGAAAGCAGAGGATATAAATCTGGCTCGGATTCAGGGGATTCGGGGGCTGATCCTGCGCCGAACTCGGGGTCTCCTTTGCTTGCAGCTGTGTCTTTCTTATCAGGTGTATCTCGTTCGGTATGTGGCCATCTGCAGACCTGGCTCCTCCGTGACTGAGTTAAAATTTTTTTCACTCTAGGGCGTAGTGGGTTGGAGAGGCTCGCGGTTCCTTTAAATCTCCCGCTAGGGCATGATCCCTATTTTCTACTGCGTGCTTCAAAATGGCGCCGCAATCGATCCGGCGCCGAGGCACCGCCCTCTTTCTTTTGGATTCCTCGACTTTTATCATGCGTGTACCTTCTAATATACTTTCTCTGTCCTTTTCAAAGTCCCTACTTTCGGAACTGGGGTGGTGGGGGAGCAGGGGGTTACACCTCCTCCGCGGCACCTTCTGATGGAGGGGGAGAAAAGGAAAGGGGGGGGGGGTGGGGGGTGGGAAACCCTGTGCTCCCGCGAGTTGTGGGGGGGAACGAGTTGTAATCTTCCCCCGGTTTCAACCGACCAGGGACGTCTGTTCCTAGTTTCTCCGTTGCTACCACGGCAGTTTTCTGCCTTGTATCTTTTTATACAGTTCATTACTTCCCTCCGTGGTTTACCGAGTTTCTTTGCTGTTTTACCATCATTAAGCACTGAGTCAAATAGTTCTTCACTAAACTTTCGCCACTCGCTCTCCTCAAAAACTGTATCAGGAACTACAAAAAATCCCTTAGCCTTCCCTACAGCCGCTAGACCTGCTAGCTGCTTTAGAGTCTCAGGCTCAATTCCCCGCTTTTATAAAAAGCACTGTAAAAGTTCAGGGCTCAGTTCCCCGCTTTTATAAAAAGCACTGTAGTAAGTCCAGGGCTACCTCTCGGTCCATTTTCATGGCCAGCCTTTTCCGGATCGTCTTCTTCTGGGTCGTCCTGTAACCTCGGTCTCCGGATCGGCCTCCCGGCGCAGGAGTGTCTGGTTCGCCCCCGTGGCGGATTCCTTTCGGTTAGTCCAAGCACCCGGGTCCGTCACGCCACCGCAGCAGCATTGCACGCGCTTCCCGGCCGCTGCCGCCGGCGCCACTCACTCGCCGTTCCGGGTCCCCGTCGACCGGGGCCTTGTATCCCGGGTCCCCACTAGTCGGGGCCCTGTAATCCGGGTCCCCAGTGACCGGGGCCCTGTAATCTGGGTCCCCGCTAGTCGGGGCCCTGTATCCGGGTCCCCAGCGACCAGGGCCCTGTAGTCCGTGTCTGTGTTCGGGCGCCATTTGTAAGCGGCGAGGAGAAGCAGACAGGCCAACCCAATATGGGTGATAAGCAACTTCTAGTTTATTTGTGACGCAGTTCACACATATATAGGAGTGGTATTCAGCCACTCCTTCTTGGCACAACAGTATTGGTTAGCCCCACACAGCTTCCTCCACATTCTCCTCCCAGGTCCGGTCTCCGGCTACCTGTGGGGGCCACCCCTGCCTTGCTTGCACAGTCCTCCAGAACTCTATGGTCCTGCTCTTAGAGTCATTCTGCAACACCCAGCTGCCAAGAAACATTGAATATTTATGAATCCCCTTAGTCACAGAGGTAGGGACCATTCCAGCCAGCCTAGTTTGGCATGCCTTTGGCCTTGCCTCCTACAGGGCATCAGAACTTGCTCCCAGAGGTTTTTCCACCACCCTGGAGCTGATCAGCAGTGTGTCCAGTTCAGGTGGCCAACCCTAGCAAGTAGCTTCAAGGACAGAGACACTTCCTATGCTCCTGCACTGCCTTTTGGGGTAAGGAATACAACTGAAATTGCCTCGGGATGTGCCTCCACAGCTTCAACCTTGCAAGCAGAGAAGCAGCAAGTCATAGGGAAAAGTCTCCTGACTTCCTTACTGCTTTCTCACCATCCTTATCCCTTTATTGCACTGCATATGGTGTTTGCTTCCACCTCCGAAAGAAAAGCAAGCCCAGTACAGCCATCAAAATGAAGCAAGCAGTGATTTTCTTCTTCTTTGTTCTACATTTTCCCGTTCCCCATCTTACTGTAACAGAGGGAATAGGGAGGATTAATCATAAGAGGTTGTTCTTTGGGCAAAATGAAATCCAACTGGGAAAAGCAGGGGGTTTCTCTTTTATCTTCTTATTTGTGTTCCAGCCTGCACAGAAATGATTCTTGAAATTCCTCCTAAGTATTTGGTGTGAAAGGGAAAGTCCTTGGGTTTGGGCTGTGTGTGGGTTTTATTACTTTTTGTTAAACGTATTTATTACCTTCTTTTACCTGTCTCTATCAGGTGGTGCATTCAGAGACCCTGGTTTGAGAAAGCTTCTGAAACTGCGTGTCTTTGCCTGATCAAGGCACTTGTGTAAACGCTTTGTGGGTGCCTGCATCCCTCACAGATGAGAGATTCCGCAGGGCAAGAGGCAAGGTATTTCCTGTTGATACACTGAGAAAACAATCTGGCTTTTAAACACATTTCCAGGTAGAAGGAATGGTGTGAGGCTTGTGCTGTGGTAGAAGGCTGTAGGAAGGCTTCTGGCTGAGCTGTTGAACAGCTCTTTTTAACCAGGAGAGAAGCATGGCCAAGTAGGCTTGGCAGCAGAGGGTGCAGGAACAGCACCACATACACATACCTGTGAGCTGTGTCCAGCGCTTACCAGTATGGACACAAAGCCAAGATCTCCTGAACCCCAAATGCTGTAAGCTAAGGTAACAGTGACAGTGGTTCTGGTTGTGTAGCAACCTGAAGAACTCTCAACAAGGAACTGTGTGCAGGAAAGCCGAGATGGGTGATGATAGCTGACTTGCATTAGTCAGCAATCTATCTCACTGCTCTCACTCCTGAGGCCATCTGGTCCTATGGAGACTTCTCTGCACTCAGCATTGGCCTCCCTGGACCCAGCAGGAGTGCAAGAGCTGCTCAAATGTTCATTAAGAACCCCAATCTTCTGGGATACTCACCGAAATCCTGGCTACTTTTCTGTTCGGCCTGCCTGACGATGCACTCCTGCCTCCTCAAAGCACTCCTCAAAGCACTGCTGCCTCCTCAAAGCACTCCTCAAAGCACTGCTGCCTCCTCAAAGCACTCCTCAAAGCACTGCTGCCAGTGATGCTGCAGAGATGCTGTCCAGCCCGGCTCTGCAGGGTTCTGGCACAGGTTGTGACATTCCGTTGTCACCCAGGCAACGGAATCCTGGACTCCAGGTCGCAAAGGCCCCACCCCTCAAGTGCAGCACCAGTGCAAACGCAACGTGCCTTTGTCTCTGTTGGGATGCTCTACACGAGCAGAACGGGAAGGATCTGAGGACCGTCTGTATCGCGTGACTTCCCACCGCAGACTAGAGGTGTCTCTGCCCTCTCACTGAGGCATAGGAGTTAAAGGTCTCTAGGGGAGCACTTGCCTCATCAGATGTGTTGTGGTCACAGGATGGATGTAGCCCTGCTCACACCAGAGTGTGATAGCCACTGTCAGCACACATTCCAGTTCCCTTTAACCAGACACGCATCCAAAGGGACACCTGTATCCTGGTGACATGATCCAGCTGCACACGCATGGCAGTGGCATGCTTGCAAAGGGGAATTCTGGGGAGCTCTCTGGGGTTTTAAGTTGCTTGTCCTGCTATTAGCTCCCGAGTGAGCCAAGTATCACTGTAAGCTATAGTGAGAGTGGTTCTGATCAGGTAGCAACCTGACTTCACAGGTTGTGGTGATGCTGCTTCCAGGCTGAGTGAAAAAACCCTGGTACCCCCTGTCATATCAGAGCTACATAACTCTCCAGGCTTGCTGAGGATAGAGCAGAGCCTGGTACACTTCGTAGGGCTCAGGCTTCCTGTCCTAAAACATCTCTTGCAGCTTTTAAACAGCTTGCTGCATTAAAACCCATGAATGAATCGAAGTCATTCTTGGAAAGAAATAGGCTGCAGGATTTGTAGCACTCTGGGAATTGGGAGCAGCACTGCTTTGTAAATTAGATCTATTAAGTACTTCGTAACAGCAAAATTTGATGTGGTTCTTTTCTTCAGAGAGGTCTGAGGTGGCTCTGTTCATCAAGCCAGCCTTTCAGAATCACCCAGGAGGTCATATTTGATCCCAAGTTAATTCCTAATGAGATTTCCTACTTCCCCAAGGCTTTCTCATGATGTAAACAAAAAGGCAGACCTTTTAATCCAGGTGTTCCTCACCTTTGAAGAAGTTTCTACAATACCAAGTATTGCCAATATCTAACAAGGCAGAACTGAAGAGTTCTGGTCCTTGGGAACCATGAGCCTGGATGTGAGGGGGATGGCTCATTCCTGCAGTGGGCAATGCTCACTGCTGCATGTAGTTTATCAAAGGCTGTTTAGTTTATCCAAATGAGTTTTGGCTTTGTGCAACGTGTGGAGGGTGGTGATTGAAGACCCAAGCAACAGTGTGAAACTGTAAGCTTGCATTCAGCGTGTCCTTGTCATAAATGAGCCAGCAGTCCTCTGATGTGAGTGCTTCTGGTGGTGCCAGTGGTGTTTGCTGGTATTACCAGTTCATCCAGAGCTGCTTAAAGCTGCCTTCAGCTGCAGATCTCATGTGGCTCAGCACGCACACCACCCTAACCCCTGTGAAACACAACTACTGCGGGACAGAGCTTGAGGAAGTGTCTAGCAATGCCCAACAGATTGATGAATTGGGCAGCAGAGATGCTGGACGGCTGGAGATTCAGAATCTCTCCAAACAGGCAAGTGGAAAGAGGAACCAGGCCAAGCTTAAATTGGAGACAAGGAGCAATTCCTTCCCCAAAGGATGCTCAGGCATTGGAACAGGCTGCCCAGGGCAGTGCTGGAGTCACCAGCCCTGCAAGTGTTCTCACACTGTGTAGATGTGGCCCTCAGTGCCATGGGTTAGTGGTGGCCTTGGCAGTGCTGGGGAATGGTTGGACTGGATGAGCTTAAAGGGCTTGATTCTGTGATCCTCTCACACAGGGTGGGGAGCCCACACACATAACCCATCCCCCCACACCCCCTCCAAACCCCCCACCCCCTCCACCCACACCACCCCCCCCACCCCCCCACCCCCCCCGAGCTGATAAACAGAGCCCTCCTCTTTCAATCACAGCATTTCAGAAGGTGCTTTTATTCCTCTGCCTGCATCCCTCTTGTTTATTCCCTCCGTGCATTGATGCAAAGGTCATACATTTGCAAGAGCCTGCCAAAGATAATACACATCCTGTTAAGAGTTACAAGATCATCAGAAGTAAAACTGAAGAGATAATAAACTGGCAGGAAAGCTGAAGAGTGAGAAACCAAAGCGGAACAGAGAAGTGACAATGTTATCTTTGTTTAACGCTCCTCTGAGTCACCATTAGTTATTTAAGATACTCATCTGGTAGCTCCCAGCCCTGTCAGATGAAGAGATCCAAGGGGTGGTGGTTCTTCATTGCCAAATAAGTTGCTCTGGTCTAAAGGGAGAGGAAGCTTCCATGAATGATGGATGCATTTCACCGCAGCTCACTTTGGAGGCTGGAAGCAGGCAGTTTACCACCACATGGGGCCATATGGTAGGACATGGGCTTGTTTCTGGGTATGAGTGTTTCTGTGGTGGGTGGTCTACAGAGGCTGTAATGTGAGGACAGTGAGGATAAGGAGGACATTGAGGATAAAGAGGACATTAAGGATGACAGCAGCACCAGCCCATTTCCACACCTGGAAACCAGATGCTTCACAGACAGCCCAGGATACCTGACCTTTGGAAAGAGGGTGTCAAATGGGAAAAGACAGCTCCAAATCAGCTGCTGTAGTTGTCCAAGGAGTATGAGCACAGGTCCATCACAGGGCAAACTGGGTGTGCAACCGAGATGAGCATCCAGCTCGACCATGGGCCTCTCCAAATACCTGGACCATGCAGCACCTCTGTCCCCATTTATGCCATCTCTTTTTCTTCACTCCCAAAGACAGATCTCCAATTCAAGAGGAAAGACCCAGGATCCATCTGTCCTGCTGCATGAAGGACCCTGTGTGCACCCACGTGTGTGTGTTTGGGGAAGCACCTTCTCCCTCTGTTTTCTGCTCCTGTCATTTAGCCAGGATCCAGGAGATTAACAAGAGCATCAATTTAACATAGTGGCTCAAAACGGTCAAGACAGCCTTTCCCTGAGGGCTATGCAGGCAGAAAGGAGGCACCTGGCAGGGAGAAGTGATGAAGAGGGAAGGAAGGAAAGGAAACATGACTGCCCAGCTTCCATTGATTCATGTCTAGGGCAGAGGAGAGGGCATAAAGGGTGACAGGAGGGACAGAGAGCACAGGGTGCTTCTCAAGGGGAATGGTTTCAAACTGAAACGGGAAGTTCAGGTTGGAGATAAGGCAGAAGTTCTTCCCTGTGAGGGTGCTGAGGTGCTGGCACAGGGTGCGCAGAGAAGCAATAAGTGCTCCATCACTTACAGTGTTCAAGGCCAGGTTGGACAGAGCCTTGGTTTAGTGTGAGGTGCCCCTGCCCATGGCAGGGGGTTGGAACTGGATGATCTTAAGGTCCTTTCCAACCCTACCTGTTCTCTGATTCTATGTGATTCTGTATGACTTCCCCTCATGCAGTCTGGGGCACACTGGGCAAGCCTTGGAGCATCACTTCCCTCCCCAGTGCCCCCCCAGCAAACCATAGGCCTGCAAACTTCTGAGGCGTGGGATTAAATAAGTTAATGATGTGAGGAAGGTGCAGAGGAATTGTTGTCTTGCTGGTAAAATACAGCAAACCACAGAAAGTGAGGATTGATGGCAGGGGTCAAAGGCTCACACTCCCTTCTGGAACCAGGCTGAGATCTCCACGGGGTCCCCCATCCCAGAGTGGCTGCACATTCAGTGCCAGCATGAAGGAGCAGGGCAGAAATGATCACAACCAAGTAATTAGCAGCACAGCAGCCGGGAGGGCTGCACAGACACAGAATGGTGCAAAAGTGCGACACAGCAGATTTCAGCATTGTCAGGGGTTTTCTGCTGGAGCCAAAAAGAGCAGGGGAAGATCTGAGGCATCAGATGGGGGAACATCTCATACAGCCTCATTGTCAGTGGCTGATCTAGGCTCTGTGTCACTCCTTTTGCACACTACACCTGCTGCATAACCTGCTGTATGAGGCTCTTTTGGCGTAAACCACTTTCAGCAGAAGCTTGCCTACGCTCTTCTTTAAAACCTCTGATCACGGAGGCTAAACCCATCCTGGTCCCCCCAGCATCCTGCGCCAGCATTGCTCTGAGCCAGCAGACCTGTGCAGATCCCTGTGCGCCCCGAGCCACCAAATAACAGAGCTGCCAACTGGCACGTCTTTCCAGGGTGGGAAAAGGGATGTGAGAGCTGAACTGTCCCTCCTATGGGGAGGATTTGATTGATGCTAGGAGGGACCCCGGTGCGATGCAGCGCGAGGCAGCCGTCCCTGCGCGCTTGGCTGATGGGGTTAACGGGGTCTGCCCGCTCCGAGCCGTGGCCGCCCAGCACCCCCAGCCCATTTCACACATGCCATCAAACATCTGCTGGGCTGCAATGACTCCCCATCACTGCCGACCAGGGCCGTATTGGAGGCAGTGACCTCCGGCTGGGAAGCACCGGAGCCCATCGCCAATCTGCCGGGCCAGCTGTCAGCAACGATAGCGAGCCACGGCGGGCCAGAGCCACACGCAGGGCTCAGACCAGCGTGCTGGGAGCAACGTGGGCTCCTGTGGCTGCAAACACCATCAATGTGAGCCGGTGCTGCTGGGGGGGGGGGGGGGTTGGAAAAGGCATTTGAGACCTTGATGCTCTTTCTTGGCAAAGCCCCAACCTATAGACAGTGAAAAGAACCAGGCATAAAACTGTGATGTCCCCTGCTTTTATTTTATGTGTTTATTTTATTTGGTGTGTTTCTTTTCAAGGGGATTACCAATAAATTTAATTTCAATACCGTTAATCCCCATATATATTTACTGAGGGCAATTAGCTGGCATTTATATTAAATATACACAATAGACAGTTGAATATACAGTTTATATAGCATAATTAGATTGATATACACATATAAATAGAAGCATAAGTCTGTCTGCAGTGTGTGTTGGTGAGGAAGGACCAGGGTAATGTGCCGTGACAATATTTATCTCGTCCCATATTTATGCCCTGGTAGCTGGAGAAGTGCAGCCAGGCTCTGCAGGAGCAGCCACAAGCAGAGTGGGTGCTGCGAAGGGGACAGGCAGATGGGTGCAGTGCCAGAGGGATTCGGGGGGGGACAAAGGGGTTTGGGGACCTGAGGGGCAGCAGCAAAGGAAGATGGAGCAGAGGACCCAGCCCCAAGGGAAGGAGCTGCTTACCCAGGGCAGAGGCTCAGGAGCAGGGGTGGTTTGGGAGCATTTCCCCACATTGCTTGCAGTGTTCCTGTGCTTTTTGCTGTGGTGGATGTGGTCTAAGTCGTGGGTGTGAGCAGTGGAGCCAGCACAACGTGGAGGAAACCTCCTGCTGCAAGGCTGGTGCCTGGGCATCGCTTTACTGCAGCATCAGCCCCATGCAGCGAGCAGGGGAAGCCTCTTCCCTTTGGCACTTGGACAGAGCTGCCCAGCCGAAGCCTGGATCCAGGTGTGGGAGCAGATGTTTCCCTTTTCCAGGGAAAGCTGAGCTAGGAAACATGAAAGCTGCCAATCTTCTTTGGCTTTTTCTTCAGTATTTTATCCTGGGGTGAAACTCCTCCTCGTTCCAGCTGGAGTCACACTGGTTGGGAAAAAGTGGTGGGAACCGGCTGGATGGTTTCCCATTCCAGCCTGGCATCTGCGCTCTGCTTGGAGGGTCCATCAGCCTTCCCAGAGCAGAGAGGGTGAGAGAGACCTGGCATGCCGTGGTCCTGCAGCACTCGGCTCCTCTGGAAGCACGGGACAGCAGCTGAGAGGGGCAGTGGGGTTATAGGGCTGGGGAGGGTTTCCTTTATTTCCCACCCCATGTGAGCTGGAGTCAGCCACCATCTCTAGACCTCATTCCACCGGGAAGAGAAAGGGCTTTGCAGATGGTTGAAGGCACAGATTTTTATACCCAGAAAAGTCTGAGCCCTGTGGAACATCCCGCAGGCTTGCCCTAACATTAGGGTACAAGTGTTTGACCACTGTGCCTCTTCCAAACAGGCCATCGGTTATCTGGATATAGGAAAGCCTTGCACTTTGCTAACTTCAGAAGCATACAAGAGCTGCTAAACATGCACAGTAGTACTTTATCGCTAACACTAAGAGCAACTAACACTGCCATTTCCCTGCTCAGCCCATCCAGCAGTCGTTCCCTCTCCTGCTATAGCTGCATATCTGAGCAGTGAGAGCTGCCTATGCACGTGCCTTCAACTCCATCATCCCAAACCCCTGCAAGAGCAAACAGCCTCCCTCTTTCTGCATCCAAAAGCTGTGGATGACCCTCAGGTGGACCTTCCCAGAGCTCAGTACTTGTCTGAATCAGTCTCACGTCTAAACCCTTGTCTGCTCTAATAAAAAGTCAATTTACTTCTTTCTATGCCTTCCACCCGTTCCTATTTGGCTGCCACCAGACTTCTTTAATCACACACAGCTTTCACCCTGGATTGCACAGGCACTGTTAAAATCAAGCCTGCAGCTAACTGTGGTGTGAAGCTGTGCTGCCTTTGGAAGGCTCTCAAAGTCCTCAACATCCCTTCATACCTATGGGCTTTTCCAGCCTTGGCCCCAAACTAAAGGATCAGCTCAACTCCGGGAGCATGTTGCCTCTTGCCTCCCTCATCTTTGTCCTGCTCCTCCAAGGCAAAGCAAGCCAGACAATGGCATAATTAAACCTTCTCCTCACTTCAAGTACTGTAGTTCAGAGCATTTGATTCCCAGCCACTATTTACGGCTATTGATTTCTGCACTACTTATTACCGCAGCAAGTGACCTGTAACCAGAGGTTTATCAATCTCTTTCAGGGAATTAGTAACACAGGAAGCTGGAGAAGGAAATAAATGGTGTGGTTGAGGAAAGTTTGCTCGCCACTCAACGGGGGCTACCACAGCCAGCAGAAGAGGCAATGAAGACCTGCATGTCATCGTGCCCAGCCTGGAGGAGCCAGCGTTAGATGCTGCTCCCAGTGCCTGGTCAGGATTTGGGCAGTGGAGGAGACAATAGCTGTCCCAGACTCTTGTCCCATCAGGAGCAGCTGTCAGCTCCTGCCTTACAAAGGTCTCCCTGTCTTGGGTGAACCCACCCCCTGATGAAAAGCCCCATGCAAATGCTCCATCCCTGGCAGTGTTCAAGGCCGGGTTGGACAGAGCCTTGTGTGATATGGTCTAGGGTCTAGGTCTAGGTCTATGGTCTAGGGCGTCCCTGCCCATGGCAAGAGTTTGGAACTGGATGGGTCCTTTCCAACCCAAACCGTCTCTGATTCTACCCACAGGATTCTAGCCCTGGGATGGAAGGGTTGGATGAGCGGAGCAAGCACCAGCATCTGTGTGACCATTGGTGGGGAAAGGATGCGATAAATCCCTTTCAGGCAGATCCTGTGTGTTATTCCCTGGAGGCCAAAGCAGCCCTGTTCCCAGCGGCCTGCCGAGGCAAGGGCTGGTTGATATGCTCAGAACCAGGGCCAGAGGGATAATTATCTTCTTGGCCTCCTTCCTATTCAAACCTTGCCTGCAATTAACTCCTACCGGAGGAGCCAGGCAGACCGTGGCCCTCATTCAGAGTCCCTTGGATCGAGCTGCAGGGCAGGACTGGGTGCAGGGGTGGTTTGGGATCAGGCTGCTGCTGAGTGAATGCCTGCTGTTAGTTACATTGATCTCACACTGTTTGTTGTTAAATTGCCGTAAGCAAACCTGGTAATCTGAAGGTGATTAAATGAACTGGTCCTGCCAGAATAACCCAGGGCTTTTATTGGCAGGAGGGAGCAGTGGGTTATCTGCAGGTATGTTTAAGCATGCCCCTTCTCATTAGAGCTGGGGACAAAGAGATTTCAAGGGTACAGAGGGTGGCTGGAAATGGAGAGTTAAACATGAGAATTAAACCCATGCCCTGGAAGCTGGGGCAGGGCCTTACCCCCAAATAATCGGTTTGCTGCTCCCAGCTGACCTCTTTCCCATGCAAAGAGCTTTTCAGTGGAAGGCTAATTCATTCTCACAGCTAAAAATGATCATTGCGATGAGAAAGTGTTCTGGGAGTGTGTCCTGGGTTCAACAGTGGCGGTCATTTTTCTCCTTCTTGGTAGCTGGTGCAGTGCTGTGTTTTGACTTTCGGCCTGGGAACAGAGCTGATAGCAATGTTTTGGTTTGGCCAAGGACTTTGTGAGCCTCATGCTCTGCCAGGGAGGAGGGGAAGCCAGGAGGAAGCAGAGACAGGACACCTGACCCAAACTGACCAAAGAGGTATTCCATACCACAGCACGTCATGCCCAGGATGTAACTGGGAGTTAGCCGGAAGGGCTGGGAGACTGCAGGGTTGGAGGAGGTATGGGTCGGTGCTTGGTCGGGCTGAGGGGGGCAAGTTATCGGTTGGCTGGTGGTGAGGTGTTGTATTCTCTTCCCTTGTTATTTCCTTTATCATTATTATTATCGGTGGTAGCAGTAGTGATTTGTGTTATACGTTAGTTACTAAACTGTTCTTATCTCAACCCGTGGGAGTTGCATTCTTTTCGATTCTCCTCTCCGTCCCTCTGGGAGTAGGGGGAGGGAAAGAAGGGGGGGGGTGAGCGAACAAGTTACCTGACTGGGTTTAAACCACGACAGCATGAATGCTTTTTGCAGTAAATAGCAGCATTAACAGGTTCATTTTCTCCCAGCAGTGCTATCAAAATCTCTTTGAGCTGCTTCCAGAGCATACCACAGATGCACTAAACCAAGCCTGCAAAATGAGTGGGAGATGTGATTGCAGTCAGACCTCCTGCCTCAGCCTCAGAACCCCACTCAACCCCATGCTGAGCAGCATCCATGCCTGTTGGATGCAGGAGCCCGCATTCCCTCCTGAGATGCCCCAGGAGCATGTCCTAGAGGTGGCTCTGCTTCTGAGGAAACGTGCAGAGCATCCCTGCTCTTCTGCAGATGGACATGCAGATCTGCTTGGGAATGGAGCAGATTCCCCGTGCCTTAGAGCTTCATCCTCCTGCCCCAGATGGCTTCAGTTCCTGGATTTCTGGGCGTTGGGGCTTCTCTGTGTTCAGTTGCCACTGCTGCTAATTCGTGTGACTTGTCCCACGTGCCCCAGCACACCAGCCTCTGGCTGCTGTGTCTAAACTGCACATCCCACCTTCGTATCTCAAGCCGCAGGTGGAGGCCGGGTGTAAGCCTTTATCTCCTGCAGTTTTCCAGAAACTGAAGGAATAAGTAGATAAAGCCCTGAAATCATCAGGTGGATCATTGCCAAAACTGGGGAAGACTCATGAGTTGTTGATCCTCTGCTTTATCCATCAAGCAAAGCACGGATCACTGCTGCAGTTACAGGAGCACAGGCTCGCGAGTGTAGTGCTCCAGCTCAGTTGCAGTTTAGGAACCATTTTATAGGCTGTTACAAACTTGATCTGGGGCAAATTCCAGTTGCTTGTTAGACTTCTTGTTCAAATGGGGGGTGTTTTTCCAGGGGCTCAGACACCCAAGCCCCAGCTCTTGAGGGTGATAGAATCCTAGAATCCCAGGCTGGTTTGGGTTGGAAGGTGCCTTAAAGCTCATCCAGCTCCAGCCCTTGCCACGGGCAGGGACACCTTCCACTAGAGCAGCTTGCTCCAAGCCCCTGTGTCCAGCCTGGCCTTGAACACTGCCAGGGATGGGGCAGCCACAGCTTCTCGGGGCACCATGTGCCAGTGCCTCAGCTCCCTCACAGGGAAGAACTTGTGCCTTAGATCAAGTCTGAATCTACCCCATTTAGTTTAAACCCATTACCCCCTGCAATGGCACAGTATGTTATAGTACAGCATGGCATATTGGAGGTTTCTTCTGGCATGGAGATGCAGATCTGAGTCAGGTTTTGAAGCAAGAGGGAGGACAGGGCTGAGCAGCGTTTCTCTCAAAGCTGTGGATTTGGGAAGCCCAGGGATGTGCTGAACGCAGCAGCTGCCTCCAAGCAGACACTCTCCAAAGGTCATCAGCACTGTTCCCTTTGCAAAAAAGCCCCCACACCTTCCCCATGACAACCTCTTACATGCTCCAAAGGAAAACGGTATTGCTCTTTTCTTCTATTTACATTGAGACCGACTTGCCAAAGCTGCTGCTTCTGCCTCCTGAATCCACAGTGACTTTTCGGGGTGATGTGAGTCACTCCCTCCCTGGGCTGAACTGGTCCTTTTTATTGACCCTGGGGTGCTCTGCCAGCGTGTGCAGGGGGGAACTGACTTGAGTTTCCTTGACCAGCAAGGGGGGAAATGGAAACAATGGGACCAGACAACCCTCCTCATGCTCCAGTTTCATATCACAGTGATGCAAACCTGGAGTAACATGGTGAGGAAGCAAGAGATGCAGTTTATATCTATGGGAAAAAAAGAGTGAATGAAGGTAGAGATCCTGTCTTTAGAAAGGGATAGCACTCATGGAGCCCTGGAAAAGACTGTGTTTTGCCATGGTTGTGCTCTAAGTGGGGAGAGCCGAAACTCCCAGGGAAATCAGGATAACTTAAAATAATGATAAAAGGGCAGAATCCAAGCCAGGATTATGGCACAAAGACTTTGAAGGGGGTGTGATAAGGATGTCACCGTCTTCAGCAGCATCCACCTGGCACGAAAAGCAGCTCTGAGGCAACGAATAGGAGCTTGAGCAGCAGACCGGTGCTGCTGTGTGGGACAGCCAGTGCCCAAACCCTTACGGGACTAAACATGGCCCAAGAGGATATTTTATTGCCCCTGATTCCAGAGCATGCCAAGGAAGGGGGGAGAGACCCAGGTCTTGTTTCTGGATCCATCACACACTCCCTCAACTACCTTGGGCAAATTGCTCATGCTCTCCTTGCAGCAGAATAGCATTAACATTACTGTCCTACTTTGCAGTGATGTTTCAAAGACAGATTTGTATTTCCCTGGGGAGAGGGACTAGAGGAAAACCTGTTCACCAACCAAAGCAGGGTTTAGCCACCCGGTTTCTAAGTGGCATGCTAAGGAGCCTCAAACTGCCGTCTCCTGGGAGAAGCTTGCTTTCTTTCCCCTTCCTTTCTTTCCCATAGAGGAAAAACTACCGAGCTAAATTCATGGATATAAAATCAGAAGATCTTGGGTAACCTCTTTGACTATTAAAGCAAAATAATGACAATAATGAGCAGTGCAGGTTCACGCATCTTGGAAGATAACAAAAATAAGCCAGGCCAAGTTCTCTTTGCTTGCCAGCACATAAGAGCCTGACCCAGACTGGCAGAGCTCAGCTTGCTTTGCAGCGTTGGTTTTCTTGGGGGAAGCTTAGTTCTGGCTGTCAGACCCTGAACCTGGAGGTTGCAAAGCACAGGAAGAGCTGCCCGTCACTTGGGGTGGAAGGAGGGGAGGGTGCTGGGGCTGCTTCCCGATGGGGAGCATCACACTTTGCCCCGTATCGTGCAGCTGTATTTTTCTGCTCATCTGCCCATCAGGCTCCAGTGAGCTGCTGGGTTCTGAACACACGATCTGGCAATTTATTCAGGTGACGAAAGAAAAGGGAAGGGAGAAAACCCTGCTCAAAGCTGTGCCCTTGGGAATCCAGCCCGAGCTAGAGAGAAAGAGCAGATAGATGCAGTGGAGGACAGTGTTTGTGCGTCCCTCCTGCAGACACAATGCCTTTGCGTTAATTATATTCAGAAGTAATTTCTGCCAAGCCTTATAGTTTAGTATTATAAAAATTTCCTGTTGTTACTTCTTGCCTTTTCTTTCTTGCACTGCAGTGAGTGGCAAGGTCGATGGAACAGGCTAAAATGCGGCGACCCCATTGAAGAGTGAACAAAGATTCATGAATTTTTGAAACTTAAATGATTACGTGGTAATTGCTTTAATAATATAAAATTATTTTCTGCTACAAACTATGATTTACAATAGCAGCTGAGCGTGTAAATCATGTGCCTTGTTTTCTGTAAATTCTGTGATTTAATAACTCATATAACAGCTTCCATAGGCAGCGATCATCAGCTCATTGATTCGGACACAAAGGTTGGGCAAACCTATAGATTTATGTATCAGAACTCTTAGTCACTTCTTGACTCCTCAGCAACAAAATGAACAGGAGCAATAGCTGCTTCTCCCCATCATGAACCTGTTCATTAGTTATATTTTAAGGGTCGTGGGTTATCGGTGGGATGTGTAATGGTCCTCATGCTGGGAGCAGAGCGGGGATCTGATACTAGGATGAGATGGAGAAAGACTGAGCAGTGCCCCATCTCAAACCTGAGGGCCAGGGAAGGGAAGAAGAAAAAGGGATGTTTTTCCCCCATTCTGGGGGGAATCAGTCCCATTTTCTAGATGTTCCATCTCACAAGACCTTCTAGGGCAAGGGGACCTCACCACCTCACATCCCGCTTTGGGGCACCGTTTCAACTCATCTGAACTATTGGTCTCTTTGGCAGCAGAGACAGATAAATAAGCTGTGGGCACCCCCCCCCCTCTGCAGGATGTTAATGAAGCATTTAATCATTTGGTGTTTCTTTTGCATTGGCTTCTTTTTATTTCAGTTTGCAGGAATCAGGAAACACTCAAGCATGGAAGAAGGCGGCTATGGAGCGTCTATATCTGGTATTTGCCCCCATGATGAGGAATTAATTGCCTTTTGATTAATGAGCCCTTCAGAGATGTGCCTGAGCTGGGGCTGAGGGGAAAGAGGAGAGGGGAAGGAGGAGGAAATCGGCTTCTGTGCTCTACCTGTGGTTGTTTCCTGGGAGGCCAAGAGGAGGTTAAAGAGCCCCGAAGCCGCTGGTGCCGTGGGGTGGTGGTGATGGTGGGAAGGCAGAGGGGGAAATGACAGTCTTGGTGTGTGTCAGAGGGGAGAGAGAAAGAGAAATGGAAGCAGCAGTTTAATTTGACGAGTGCTTTCACGCCCCTTGAATGGAGAAGGGGAGAATTATTTAATTAAAAAATATATTTACTTTTAATGCAACCATCAATATCTCCATCGGCGCTGATTGTTAAGAGGGTTTGTGTGTTTGCATGTTTAAACACTTCTAGGATGTGCCTTTCCCTCTCCAGCAGCATCTGCTCGTGCATGCTCACCCGCATCCCCGTGCACACTCATCCATCCCCTCTGTGCCTCCCCACGTTTGGGCCTTGGGTAGTTTTCTGGTGGTTCCCCAAAAGGGGAATCTTCGTAGTCTCCCATTTCCCAGATCTCTGACAGCTCTGGATTTCAGGCCCCCTCCACATTCGTTTTCCTCTGTGATCAGTGCATTTTGCTGTGCAAGACCTTGCTGGGCTTCTTTTGGAGGCCTCAGCCAACACCAAGGTCCCCAGTGCACCCCAAACTGCAGCTCGTGGGGTGACTGGGGTGTCTGCAGCAGAAGGGGGCTATGGGGCTGCCTGGGTGCCCTGCCAAGGGGAGGTTCTTGCAGAGGCCAAATGAGCAGGTAGGAATGAGGATGCTGGAGCCAGGAGCTGCCCCTGTTGCTGTTTGCTAGAGAATTTAGTCAACAGAAAATAGCAGGATTGAGGGATTTTGACAACACCACACCTACAGTTGTACAGTAAAGCTCCAGCAGCCCTTCTGATTTATATTCCTTCCCAGTGTCAAAACGCTTCCCAGTTACCCATTTGCCTTTCTCTTGTTCCTGTGCTACACAGATGGACTTAAAGGATTTCTCCACAATAGCCTGTTGAAATCTCCTTGCAGGGTGCTGCTGAATGGCAGCCCAGATTGATGCTGTGCTGCTGTCTGGGTCCTCCCCATGTTGCACTGCAGCTGATGGCACGAGGACGTGGCTTTGTGTGAAATATGGCCTGGAGGAAGGTGCGGTTGGGAGACAAAAAGTTTGGCTTCTGATTGAAACAAATGGCCTTTGTCAGCTTGACCTTGAAGCTCAGCCACCACACCACTAGAAATGGCAGTGCTTGCTCCCTTATCATCTTTCTTCCTCTCTCCAAAGAAGCTTCCGTCTCCCAAGACTGGCAGCATCATTCCTTATTTCCAAGGCTGCATTGGTTTAGTTGGTCTTATTTTGTTATTTGTTGGGTTTATGTATTATTTGCAAGGCCACCAGGAGCAGGCCTTTCCACAGGGATGAATAGGTTGGTCTGACCATTTTCAGCCCCGTTTTTCCTTTTCCATGGCTGTCGCAGCCTGGGATGAGGCTCTGGGTGCAAGGCCGAGTTACGGCATGGGGTGCACAGGCGACGCCAGCAGGCTCCGAGCTCCCACCAGAGCCAAAGGCAAAGCAGCAGCTCTGCTTCTCTTTAGTGATGCAGCTCACAGCTTCGTTTCCACTCTCATATTTCAAGTGGAAAATTTGGTGAAAACAAAAAATTAGCAGGACATTCTTAGTAGAGTAGCAACAAGCCGTCCAATCTGTTAGCAACAGCCTTTTCTGTGCGTGCAGTTAGTGCTCAGCGTGTGTTTACAGAAGAGCTGGTAAAAGATAGAGCCATCAGGGAGATCTGAGAGACCCTGAATCTTCCTTCTGCTGGCAGGTTTGTGGTCACAACCCATTGGAGTGGCCCCATCACTCTGTGTCGCCCTGAAGGAGAAGCCTGCTCTGGAGCCTGCATCCTCCAGTGAGATGTGAATGCAGGTTGCTGATTTTTCTGAGGATGGTGTTGAAATGCTATTAATCCTTGGCTCCACATGAAGGATCAGGGAGGCAGTGTCAGGCGTGGAATGGGAATCATGCTCTGCAGAAAGAAGAAAGGGAATTGGAAACTTCCTGGTGGAAATGGCCATGTATTTAACCCAAACCCAATGGCAGCCAAAGTTGTCTCCGCTGGACCCAAACCACTGAACAGAAACGAGGACAGAAAGCCCCAGAGGGTTTCTGTGTTTCACTCCCCTGTCTGGAGAAGGCTCTTTCTGAGCTATTTCTAGACAAGGCTGCAGTCACCCCTTCGCCTTTATTGCCACGGTCTGTTCCACTTCTCCTCAAATACAGCCCTGCATCTTTCTCCATGAAGCTGCTTCCCAGCCTGTTGGAGCCCACCTGGTGTTTGTGTGAGCTGTGTGCTGGTCCTCTCGGAATGTCGTCAGTTTTATAGGGTATTTCAGGTCCCTTGTCCAGCTCCCCATCACTCCCAGGGTCTCAAGTCTGGTCTGAATTTGGTTTTGTGTCCCCCAAAGTGTCCATAGCCTTTCCTGGGATGAGCCCTCTGCAGATGTCATAAGCATCTCCCCTCTTCCATCATCCGGGAGGGTAATTGAAATATCGAATCCTGCCACGTCAAGAGAGACCCCCTTGGACGCATCCCTCTTTTCTGACAGGGGCCCATTGGTAATCCCTCTCTAGGTAGAGCCAAATTACAGTACGGGGCCATTTCCCAGCACGCTGATGAGAATGTCATGGGGGACAGCTTGAAAAGCCTTCCTGCAGGAAAGACAGATGACATCTCCTGCATCTTCCCCCAGCACCCGCCCTGTCACTGGAGGGAATTACATTGGTTTGACCCAATCTGGTCTTCCCAGATTCATGTTGGCTGTTATTCCTTTGCCTGTGTTCTCGCAGGTGCTTGCACGGGCTTTGTTTGCTCTCAGTGTGCTTCTGGAAATTGGAAGTAACTCATTCTCCTCCCTCCCCATTGAAAAGGCGGGTGTTGCATCTGCCCTTTTCTACATTTGTGCCTTGTCATCTCCTCAGATATCGCTGGGTTGGCTCCAAAATCACTAAGAAATAGCTAAGTACGCTCAAAACTCTTCTGTCCCTTCCTGGCTGGTATCTTACTCCTCAGTGTTAATTATGTCAGGCACCAACTCACAGCTGATCTGTTTAGTAAAGACTAAACTGAAAGAGGCTTTAGCCTTTCTGGCACCCTCTGTTGATGGTTTTCCCTCTTCTGTCATTCTGACATTTTCAAATGGGTTTATTTTATCATTTTTTGGAAACACAAAGTGACTTTTTCTGGTGTTTTAAAATGTAAATAGTGTCTTCTACAAAAAACATAGAAGCATTTTAATAGTGAGGCTGCAGAGGTTGAAAAATAATGCGTACAAATAGCTGGAGCAAAATGTTTCTTGTTACTTGAGATCAATTCTTTTTTGGGATAACTATTACTGGCTGGGATGGAAATTGGGGGGTTTGTCCCCATTTAAGAAAGGGAAAGGTTTCAACCCCCAGATTCCCCCCTAATTTTGTTCCTCAGTAACCAGGCACACCACACTCCCCCTCCTATATGTGTTGGCTCAACCACGGCACTCAAAACCACTGCAGCTATCTCCCTGTTAGATGAGCCTGGGCCAGAAAACTCTGGAATCTCACGCAACTCCATCTGTATCAATAGCAATCGGGGCCGCCAGCATGAATCCACAACAGGGAAAATTGGATGGGTATTGAGCAGAAATGTGTCTTGTCCCATGCACCGCATCTGAAGGCTGGTTTTAAATGCAAATAGGATGGGGAAGACAATGGAGATTCGATAGCAAGTGTTCTTTAAGTTTCTTTCCATACAGCACAGATCATTAGGTAGAGCTGTAGCTGCCCAGAGACCTCTGGTGTGAAACAAAGATGAAATCAGACCTTTCTGCTTTGCTCAAGTCGAAGTCAGCGCCATGGTGCGCGATGCTGTGCGAACCCACTCCCCTGTTTCAGCTCTGTCTTAGGAAAGGGTCATATTTCTTATCTCCTGATGCCATGAGATCACCAGGAGCCCACCACTGTGCTTAAACCCTTCTCCTGACTTCCAGTGTGAATTGATTTGTGGCCCAGCTCCTCTTATGCAAACATTGTCCTTTAAGTTAAGTAGCTCTTCTCTCCTTGTGCCTGGGTGATGGATTGAACAGGAGCGTGTTTGCCATTTCAGCTGTCTCCCACAACAGCTGCTGCTTCCAGTGAGGGAAGGATGGTGGATATCTGTGTAAACAGCTTTCTTTAAGAAGTGATTGTTTCCAAAAAGCAACGATCAACCTTCTAAAAACCAACATTTAAGTGTTTCAGTGGGTTGGAGATTTCAGTGGGGTTCAGTGCAAAGCAAATGGTGACTTTTCCTCCAGAAGTCAGATTCCTTTTTCTTCCCCTTTAGTTTTTGCTGACAAACCATCTGAGACAGAGAATGTTTCATAGGAGAAATCTCCAGGCTGTGCAGCCTAGCTGGGCTCTAAAACTCAGCTTCGGGGTCCCGGGGTCAATTCCTGCATCTACCACCAGTTGTCGATAGATGACTTTGAGCAAGTCCTTTGCCCCCTGCCTACATATCCCCATCTGTAAAGCAGTTCAGGGAATTCAAGCAGTTCAGGGAAAGGGGTTAAAATAGACTGTGGGCTTGTTTGAACAACCATCAGAAAGCCAAAGGTTGGAATAACACCCACAGGAAGTCCTGTGCAGAGGGTGGGGATGAAGATGAAGCGGAACAAGCCCCAGCGCTGTTCAGGGCAGGGGATGGGAAGGTGCAGGGACCGTGAGATGGGCAACCTGGATGTGCTGTCCCATAACTGGACACCGTTTATCTGGACTCAGATTTGAGTGCAGTGGTTGCTGTTGGGTCAGGTGAATGTGGAGCACTGTGTGACAGACACAGCCACTGATGTTCACGACTCTTTGGCTGCTGCTCTTCCCCCCCCCCCCAGCTCTGCTTTGTGCCCTGAGAGGGCTCAGCACCATTCCAGAGGTGACACACACCTGCTGCTGCATCGTGCTGATGTGCCAGAGAGGGGGAAGAGCAGGGTAAGGACATGCTTCTCCTCTATAACTGCAGCATAGCCATTTCCCAAGAGCACAGAGAGAGCAAAGTCTGTTGTGGAGGGTACTTACATCACTAATTAAAGCTCTTACCCTCTGCATGACACGAGTACGGCCTCTTCTGAACCTGCTCAGAGGCTGGGGAGAGTGGAAGAGATGGATCATTGTCTTGGTTCTCTGTCTTGTGCCTTTCCACGCTGCCCAGGATTCTCTCCTTTATCCTTAGGCACGTCTCCCCCAGCTCCCATGGTTTCAAATGAAGATAATATTGATCAGAAGGGTTTGGAGGAACTGCAGGTCATTTGCATTCTCCCGTCCCTCTTCATTTCTTCGCCCAAGCCTGAAGTTTGGCGGCTGGAGCACAGGAGGCCTGGTTGCTATAGCTACCAGCACTGCCTTCCTCCCGGCGAGGAGGAGGAGACCAAAGCCATTTTGCACCAACTTCTGCCTTTGAAAGTCAGCCAGAGGCTCAGTGGCACCCTTGGGTCACGCTTCTCCTCAGTCCTCCCCTCTGGCAGCAGCTTGGTGCCAGGGAGGACGAATCACCACCCGCTCCCTATGGACAAGGAGGACTTGGCTGCAAAGAGGCAATGGGCAGCATCTCCAGTCCATCTCACACCAAGCACCTAATGCAGAGGCCAATTCTGTCCTCCTGGAGGACAGGTTTACCATGCTGGAGAAGGGCACGGGTAGTTCATAGCTACACAGAGCCCTTCAGGACCTTCCTGGGGCTGGCAGGTGCAGCCTGGCTCTCTGGGGTGGCCAGGGGTTGTGCAGCATCTCAGATGGCTTTAAATACCTACACAGTCTTGGGTGACATGGTTTAGTGTGGGGTGTCCCTGCCCATGGCAGGGGGGTTGGAACTGGATGGTCTTAAAGTCCTTTCCAACCCAAACCATTCTATGATATGTGGGGGCTGATCCCTCTTTCTGGCTTTTCCTACTTCATCCCCCAAATCAGCACAAAGGACTGAGCACTGCACTAACCCCCCGCACCCCAGACCCTGTGCTTTCATCTCCCTTTACCCTGCGGACAGTACGGGGCCCGTGCAGAGGAATAGACTGAGTAGGTCTTGTATAACACGGACTCCCTTTGTTTCCAGGTTAGTCTGGATTGTCTGTAATTACGTCTAGGGATGCATGCCATGATAATTGTTGATTATTTGCAGCTCCTGGGGGACTGCTTCCTTGTGAAAGGAAGGCAAAGAGCCTGCACGTAGCACAGGCGAGAAATTCCGATCAGCAGCGTATTGCTGGAACAGGCTCAAGAACGGAGTCAATCCGTGAATAAATGAAATAAATAAGAGGTGTGTGGGAGCAGGCGAGATGGCCTTGCTGTGTCAAGAGAACTGTACCTTGTCCTCCTGCTCTGCAAACTCTGCTGAGCAGATTTATTAGTTTTAATTAACAGGAGTTGGGGAGGGGGGGCAGGGAAAGGAGCTGGGAATACCTCCAAATTCCGACTCACAAAATCACTGCTTCTTCCTCAAGATTGAGAGGGAAAGAGGGTGAATGACCAGAATAATAATCAGAAAGGAGATGTGCATGCCAAGAAAGCCATTTCTCCGCTCAGCCTTTGAGCTGCTTCCTAGGATGAGGAGGAACTTGTTCAGAACTGAATGGGAAGTCCTGGTAGGGTGAGAGTTTGGGGCTGGAGCCTGTATAGAGTTTGGAGTGGGGCAGGTAGAAAGCTAGAGCTGGGTTTAAGCTTATGTCTGTTTGTAAAGTACTGCTTTTCACAGGAAGTGTGATTTATCTCATTGTAAGTCCTCCTCCTCAAAAAGGAAGGTTTGGGGTCAGTCAGTTCCTGATGTGCCCTTTGTGGGCAGGGTAGAAATCAGTGTTGCTGGCAGCTCCCCTGCCCCTTGCCACCGCATCCCCCTGACATCATGGCCAGCCCCTATCACAGGGTCGTGTCCCCATAGCGCTCTGGGCACTGGGGATGTGGGTTTTGTGCCAAAGCAATATCAATTGCTACCCTTGGGGTGTACCCATGGGTACTGGTAGGAAGGTAATTAATGGGGGGGTTGCTTAGTCCCAGTAGCAGAAGAGTTGAAAAATAACAAAACCCTCAACTTTCAGCCCCTAAAACATGGGCAATTCAAACCATCCGAAAGCAAACAGCACTTCCTCTTATTTATTAGGGTTTTTTTCCTGTTTGCATCAAGTCAGTGTTTCCTGCCAAGGATTTCATGAGGGTGAAATCCATTTTCTCCCCGTCAAAACGGTCTGTGAGGGAGCCCTGGTCCGTAAGTGCCTCCCTCCCTCGTGCGCTGTGTGGCACAGGGCTTTTTTCCCACTTGAGAAATGTTGACACCGTGTCAAAAAAAAAACCACAATGAAAAATACAGGCCAACGAGGAATGTTGAACAAACAGAGGCATTTTCACTTTGGAACCAAGAATCAAAATAGATCTGTTGAAAACACAAACAATTCCATGTTAATGGCACTGCTTGCAACTTATGCTCACATCAATTGCTAATTACACAGCCAGGCCACTGGCACAGTGCTTGACAGGTTGCTTTGGACCGGATCTCAAACAAGCAGCTAAACCACATTGCTCCCTCCATGTGTGGCATCTAGTTTAGGTTTGTTGCTGCACAAAATGGTTGTTGAGGTGCATTCGGGAGTACATTGGGCTTTCTGGACACCAAATTTACCCTTTGTTTGAGGGCACTGATTTACTGACCACATTAGAGGACAATCCATAAAGTCAGGGAGATGCCAGTGCTGAGCCTAATGCTCATGTTGCTCCTCTCCATTGTCCGGCTCTGAAAGTCGTGCTGACCAAAGAGGCCACACATGCTTACGTGTGTCATGACACATAGTAGCTTAGGAGGAGCAGGATTCCTGCTTCCAGGTTTGGGATCAGCAGAGCTGGCAGGCTCAGCACCATCGGGTTCTTCCCTTCCTTTTTCTCCTTGTTGGTGCATTTTGGCAACTGGTTCTGGGGGGAGTGGGTGAAGGATGGGAATCCCAGCTCCACCAAGAGCGTGGATGGGAATCCCAGCTCCATCGAGAGCACTGGGGCAGTGGGTCTTACCAGCTCCAAAGCCTCCTCCACCCCATGTCCAAGTCAGCTGGGAAAGAGCTGAATTGTTTGCACCCAAACATCCTGGCACAAAGCCACCTCCAGAAGGGAAAGGGGAGGGGGGAGGAAACCAAATCAAAACATGAAAGAACAAAAACTAAATAGTTTTAGCACTATTACATTTTCCAGGACTTGCTGGATTGTGGCTTTCAGTCCTCAATCAATCACACTTCAACTGAACTGATTCATTCCCCAGAATACTTCTTTGGCTGGCTTGGCTGTGCGCTTCCATCCCCAGGGAGCAAAGCCAAGCCCAGGGCTGGCAATGGGGCGCTCATGCAGGGACCAGGCAAGTGGAGACTTCCCACTTTTTGCTCCGGGACAGGGACACATCCCTAAGATGCATTAACAGTGTGTGCTGAGCTGGTGCCTGTGTGCCAGTGGATGCTGCTCCCAGCCCTTCCCTTCATCCTTGCCCTGATTGTCCCTGCTGATGGCCTGGGGTTAAGCGGAGAGCACTTCATTGTGCCTAACAAGGCGCGTTGCCCATCCAGCCACAGAGCAGCTGGCTCGGCCCTGGATTGGTTTTCCCTTTTTATTGCCCAGCAAGAGGAGCACGGGAAAGGTCTTTATGTGATTTTAGAGGAAGACAAAATGCCTTAATAGCGCTGGCGCTGCCTCTCTGCCATCCAGGGAACCCTGCAGCAGCCCGTAATCATCATCGTAAGTAAAAGGGGATGTATGTAGTGTGCAGCTTGGGCTGTTAAAACAAGCCCTAGGGTGGAAGGGTTGTCTTAAAAACAGCCTTTAGAGGATGGTTCTCTCTCTTTCTCTCCTTGTTGCCTCTCTAGTTCTGCTTCCCTGCATGGTGGAGCAGCGGAAGGCTGGCACGGCTCTCCGTTCCCATAGCCTCGATTGGCTTGACAAGCTCATATATATCTCTTTACTTTCTGCTCCTGTGCCTTAGTGGGGGGACTCCCACGTACTTGGGCTCACGCCTGGCCAAGTAAAACTGAATAAAGGGTGAGTTTAGGCCTCTCAGTTGTCCTCCACAACGTTGTCTTCTGTGGCAGCTTTGCCATAAGTCTTTTTGTAGTGCGCAGTGTCCCAAGTGCACTTCTCCGGGTGTCACGGGGCTCTGTGGCTATCCCTGACTTGGGTGAGATGAGAAATCCCCTTTCCAGCCCTGTGGTGTGGGGTGAAAGGTAGAAATCATCAACTTCCCCAAAAGAAAAGAAGAGGTAAATGGGGAAGGAGGCAGATTTTACTAAGAGGGAAGATGCCCCATCCCTGGCAGTGTTCAAGGCCAGGTTGGACAGGGCTTGGAGCAACCTGTGGCAGGGGGTTGGAACTGGATGAGCTTGAACATCCCTTCCAACACAAACCATTCTATGATCCTGTGATTCTTTAATAGCTCGGAGCATGTTAGGGACATGGGAGGTCTCAGGTCCTAGAAAGACTTTTCCGCATGGAGAATGCACAAAATCCTTTTCCTTATCTATAACACAGGCTCGTTTCTCAATGTTTTGTCTCGTTCTCTTCAATGTTTTGAAGCAACTATAACTGCCTTTATTTCCTACATAATGCTTTCGTTCCCTTGCATTCTCACCCTTCACAGCTTCGCCACGCTGATGTCTGGAACTGCTGCTGAGGTGTGGTGCTCAGAGGAGATGCTCTTGCACATGCAGGGAACCGCTGCCCTGGATCTCCATTGCCCCCTCCAACCTGTTAATGGCTATAGGAGATCTGCTGGGAGAAACTGACAGGGGTTTTCCCACACGTGTGCAGCATTCCCCATTCATCAACCTTCCAATAGCAGGGATTGAGGTGTCCCTGCCTCTGTGGCACTGGTGTGAAGCTGGTGAGGGCTGTGAAGGTGATGGCAGCTTTGGGAGGGTGCACACATCTCCAGTCGCCATCCTGCTGCCTGGCAAACTCAGCTCCATCCCAGGCTCCCCCTCCTTTTATCCCGTGTGTGTTAAGCTTTCTTTTCTCCCCTATGTCTAACAGGGCATCACCTCGTCCAGAGCTTAATAGAATCACTTGTGTGATCCTCATCGGGATTGGTTTGTGCTGCCATAGCCCCTGTGGGGCTGTAGCATAGAAAAAGGGAGCTCAGCCCTGGTTGTCACCACATAGTAACTCCCATCTGAGTCCTCCTGGTGTGAGGAAACCGTGAGCAAACCCAAGCAGCTTGGCTCTTCTAGGAAGGGCTGACAAGGGTAACTACGGTGTTTCAGTGTGCAGGTAAGAGGCCTCTTGTGTTTGTCCCCCCTTGACATCTGGTCCACAGCACAGACTGTGTGTGGTGACAAACACATCTCTGGGATGTGGCTGCTTCCCAGCCATGCTGTGCAACAGGAGCCCATCAAGCAATTAACATCCTGTGCTATAAAAGCACTTTCCTTCCTCCTGCCACCTCTCCTATTAAGTCTTCGCCTTCCCCCTGCAAGGAACATTTTGACTTTGGAAACACAGCCTCTTCGGGAGAGCGTTGATGAGGGCTGGAGTGGAGCTGAGCCCTTCCCGACCATCCACCCAGGTAGCAGAGTAAATCAGGGGCTTTTCCACCGCACCCAAACAGCTCCCTATAGCCCTGGAAAGGTAAAGAGAGCAGGAATGAGGCTCCTCGAGCAGGATGGGATGGTCCATATTTAGCTGTGTCAATAAATGGAAGGGCAGAAGGATGGAAAGGAAAGGAAAGGAAAAGGGAAGGAAGCATTTAAATGGGATGGGGATTCAGGAGGGGGTCCTGTGGGCATCTCCAGACCTGCAAGAGCTGATGGAATGGGGCAGGCAGTGGTGGTAGAGCAGGGTTTGTTCCTTGCTTTCCTTTTTAGCTTCCCAGGATTTTGAATCCCTGTGCTACCCTCATCCTCTTCTTCCTCCTTCACATGATTTATCTCCTCCTTGCCTGTAGCTTAGGAAGAGCATAACTGTAAGTGCAGTCATACAGTTTATGGGCTGGGTAGATCTGCTGCTGTCAGCTAACTCAGTAGGGCACTTAGGGCATCAATAGCCCTTTTCCCCCTTCTGTGCCCCTTGTGTCTGCATCAGCAGAATGAGTTGGATGTTCTCAGCTGCCATCAGCTTGATCCTCTCTGCTGCCAAATTCAGGTCTTATGTTGTGTCCCAGGGCATGAGGCACATACCTGTGCTTCATAACCCACCATGCCCTGCAGCAGCCCGGCACTTGCCTTACGTCAGACACTTGCAACTGAAAACACCCCACCAGCACCACCCCCCACCCCCCCGGAATAATAATTGCAGTGATTTTAAAACCAGTGAACGCGCTACAGGAGCAAAGTACAGTGTGGAGCAGGGAGAGGTGTGGGAACCATGCTGCTACCCCACATAGCCAAGGGAAAGGCAGCCCTGAAATCCCCTGGCCACAACCAAGTGTGCTACACCTGTGCTTTGGCACCTTCTCCCTTTGGATTTCCCCCTGTTCTTGGCCCAAACCTACCTCCCCAGACAAGGTGCATGAATAAAACACAGCAGCAGCTTCTTAAAAGCTGAAGAGCCTTAAAAGCAACACCTGAGAGGTCAGCACCGGCGACAGCATCTGCAGCAGCCTGGTTGTATTGTCCCCATCACAAATGATTACGGTCCCACGTGTCAAGGGTGATGACCCCCCTTTGGATTCTACCTGGGTTTAGTAACACAAAGAGCACAAAACCCTTTCCAAGTCCTTGCGCAGCCTTGCAGAGCACTGGCTGGTCCCTGTGCTCCTGCCTGTGTAACTCGGTGACACGCGACAGCCACCATCTGGGAAACAGGATGGGGCTGACCCTGGGATCTCCAGCGCTGAATAGAACAAGCTGCTCCTGGTGAGCTCGGAGACCTGGAGCTGGAATGGATGCACACGGCACAGGGGCTTGCACACAAGCTGCGTTTTCCATCTCCTGCAGTATCTGGTGGTTTCCAATGGTAAAACAAGCCAAACAGGACTTCCCAGCCGCGGGGCAGAGCAGAGTGGCTATGTGCACTGATGCGCTCAGAGCATTGCAGTTATCAGTGGAAACCACTTGGTTAAAATCTCCAATTTTCCATTGGAAAACAGCTTTATTTTCTCTTTCCTGGGGTGCAGCTGGGGTTTCTGATGGGCACTAAGGAAATCTCACTGGTGCTGGTGCTCAGAACCCCCTGGGCTGTCATTCTACTCCAGCCATGGGTGCATGGCTTGGGCCCCACATGGTGGATGAGCCGCATTTTCCTACAGCAGCAGGTTAAAGGGGATTTATCACCCTCACTCCCAAATACACGGGATTCCCCACAGGATATTCCCCACATTCCCAAGGAGCCATGGAAATGGTCTGTACCACCAGACCCCCGTGGGTCCCAGCACCCCAGCACAGCTCCCGTGTATTTAAGGCTGCCCTTCAGCAGGATGTGACCCAGAGGTCATGGGCTAGTGTTGGGGTGCAGGGGACAGCACCTGAAAAGGGCCACTGAAAAGGGCACAATCCAGCCACAGCCACCTTATAAAGCGAGCATGGAAAGCCATGGAGTCTCCAAATCATAAATTTAATTGTGTTGAAAAACACAGTAGTGCTAGACTAGGGTTTATTTTAGGATTTGCATGTGGAGATCCCTCTCTCCACTGCTGCAGAGCCAGCGCTGAGTAGAGGTTTTAATGGCAAAGTTCAGCTTCGTGCATCTCAGAGCTGTGTTTTGGGAAGGGATGCTGGGCTGCTTTGGAATGAGGGCTGTGCAGGGCAGTGACTTGGGAAGGGGATGCAGACGGGACATGGCAAGGCAATTGACTCCTCCGCCCCATGGAATCGGCTCCGATGAGCTCATTCCCAGAGCAGCTTTTACTTGGCAGGAGGACTGGGAGGATGACTGCAAATTGCAAACAAACACAAGAGAGCCAAGAATCATTTATTTAGAGAACATTCTGCAGGTTTTCTTGAGGGTCTGGTTTGAGCCTGGCACTTGTGGGTTGTATTTGCACTGGAAATAAGATAAACGTGACACCTGCTCCATTTAATCTTTCTCTCCCTTTTTCCTTCCCCCCTCCCCCCCCCCCCCCTTGCCTTCTTTGAAGAACTTACCAAAAGAGGTTGAGAAGGAGCAAGAGATATTAGCTCATGTGCCTGATTAATGATTCTCCGGGGGGAAAGGAAATCATTTAACCACAATATAGAGCGCTTTTGATTGAAAAGAACTTTAAATTCCATGTTGGAGCCAGGAGCGACAATTGGAATAACAAAGTAAAGAGAGCACGTGGCTGCTGGGTTTATCACCACCAGCCACGGGGACTTTGTATCACTGTTAAAGCAATCGAATGAGTAAATACACGAACAGGCTCCCAAATACAAAAGCAAACAGGGAGAGGGATGATGGAGAGCTGCTGATGAAGGGAGGGTTCAAGGAGCGAAAGAAGGAGGAGATTGGCTTTAGTCTTGGCACGTGGCAAGCTTTGACATGAGGATGCTTTGGTCTGTGTTGTGCTTCTTTGAAGCATGCTGCTTCCCCATTAGCGCTGCAGGGTCCATCCCACACATCTCGGAGCTGCTGATCCCACCAACACCCCAGCTCCCAGGGATTCCCTCTTCACCTCCCTTGCCAAGGTGGGAGCTGCAGTTCCAGCTAGGAGCATTTTCCCTGGCAACACGGCTTGGCAGGTTGGGGAAGGAACTTGGCCCTGAGCGAAGAGCGCAGCCAGGACCGAGTCCTACCAGTGCTGCGCTGGGGACACCTCTGATGGATTTATGATGTTCCTCCCATCACTCCTGTAACAAGAGTATTAAAACCACTAATGCAAAACCGTGGATTATTTTTCCCCATCCTTGCACATGCTCTTTTAACACCCAAAGAAACAAACCAGCAATTTGCAGTTTCCTGTAAGTGATCCATCAGGAATGAGTGAAGAAAGTATTGTCACAATTGTATTAATTCTGCTGAGGATATCCTAATGAGCTATTGCCTTGCTCTGTGAATTCTCTGCTTGTTTCTCCCCACGCTCCTCTTCCTCCTGAACCCCCGATGCTGCGGCATCGGGGACTTGGAGTGTAGGTGAACATGGGAACATAAAAGCAGAAAGGGAATGGCGTGTGCAGAATAAGCTGTTTGCTTTCCTCTGATTGTTGCTATTAATAAAACATTACATTAAATCAGTGCTGGAAGAATATAATTGGGACCATCCATCACATGTCTAGAGGAGAAGGGCTCCTGTTCATCAGCCGAATGGAGCGGCTGCTGTTACCTACCCCAGCAGTGAGCATGGGGAAGAGATGGTCTCATGTCCCCGTGTTTTGGACCAATCCTCTCCCCATGATCAGTACCATTTTTGTCCGTTTTATGCCTTTCTTTTGTATTGACAAAGGCAGGAGCTGAGGGCAGAAGGAGGCATTAACTGGGGACCCCATGCCTGGACAGGAGATGGCCGGGATTTGGGATTTGCTATTGGGGTTTTGTGTTTGAGGGTGGTTTCTCTCCATGGCGGGCTCCTCCTCACTTCGCGCAGGGATGAAGGCTTCTCCATCGCTTCTTCCGACGAAGCCAGCGGGAAACACCCCTCGCATTCACAGCAATAAACTCCCTTGCAATAGGGAGCAGAACAGCCATCATTTCATCCACTTTTCAGGGCAGCTGATGCCATTACATGAAGGAGTTGATTCATTCAACACCAACAGGAGGTTTTTTCTCCAGCCCAGTAATTTGTGTTGGGCTAATGCACCTCTTCATAGAATCCCATTATATAAAGCGGCAAATAACGCAGCGTGTGCTCCCAGCTGAGCACAACGACAGGGATGGACTCAGTGCTGCTGGGCTGCTGAGGAGGAAGCTCCCATTACCAACCCCTTAGCCCTGCACTATGGGATCTGGGGAGGAAATCGTGCCAGTGGATGCAGGGCTCCGGGTCTTCCAGCATCAGTCCTTTGTCTGATCTCTATTAAAACCCTGCGCTGGCAGCTTCTGACCTGCAGTGTGCAGACTAAATTTCCAGGTGGTAGCATTGTTTGGTCTGTGAGATTTAATAAACCCTTTCATATTTCCTCCTGGTGAGGGTATTTGTCCCTTTCACTTTCAGCTTTTGATGTTCTTTGATGAATCAAACAGGTCAAACCCCTTTAGTCTGTCACTGCACAGCATCTTCCCCAGGTTCATTCCTGTAACTCTCTCCTCAATCCTCAGTGCATTCCCTTAGACCTCTAACACTGGCTGGACATAATGATGCCCCAGCAAAGCCATTCGTTATGAAAGTTCTCTATTAAAACATCAACAGACCATTCCCCCAGATTCATGTTTTATCTTCCCATTCCTTGTTATGCAAAGAACAGCAAATAAATGATGTCATATACATACATCAGACTTCTAACTAGCGCTAATGATTCTACAATAAAACCAGACTGATAACTGGTGAGACAGAGATTAAGCAAAATAAGACAAATGCATGTGGTACAATATTTTAAAAGCATGTTCCTAATTTCAGAGCACCAAGGCATGATCACAGCTAAAAATAATGCCAATCCATCACACGGAGGGTTTGGGACTCATTTTAGACAATGAAGAGCTAGAAGAAACATCGGCTTTCTTTCTGTATTAATACATAACTAAGCAATCCAAGAGGAGGATATCACATTGATGGCATAAATGGATCATAATAAAAGACCATTTTGACATGTCAATACTATTACTCAGTTGTATTAGAGAAATCAGAAATGGAAGAGGCCTTTTAACGAGAGATGATGCCTCCATCTCTGACGCAGACCCCACGGTGTTCAGCCTGGGGAGTGAATCCAGCTGGGAAAGCACCAGCTTCGGGGGGACATTGTGCTCCAGCTCCCAGACAGGTTATTTGAACCTGAGCCTCAGTTCAGTCCCCAGCTCAGGATTGCCTCTCCTTGTCCACCGCCCCTTGCCCTTGCCCTACTCCTAGGTAAGAGCAGGGGATGCAGCAGAACCATTCCCATCCCGGCTGGGTGTCAGGCACACCAGCATCCCCTACAGCCATTTGCTGGTGCCCCTATCCCAAATCCAGCGTGTTGCCTATGTCTCTCACATGTATAATTGGTTATCTGAGCACTGAAGATTAATTACTGGCACTTAATCTCCCTGGAGAGCACTTAAGCCACCACCATGCATTAGTCTAGCTTGTGCTGCAAGGCAGACACAGGGTGCCATACTCAGCCCCTGCTCCTTGCTTTGGGGGCTGCTAGGTTTGGGGTGTCTGAATGGCACTGCCAGGGTACAGCCCCATCAGTGCCTCTGTGCTGCAATGGCACCAGCCCTGACACCACAAGCGATGGCTCCACTGCACCGTGTAGCACCACATCCCACCCCAGCACCACGCTCCTATGCTGGGCAGTAGGAATTGGCCATGCAGGAAAGGAATGGGCTCTTGTGAGCAGTGGGCATGCTGCTGTGTCTCCAGTTGCATGTTACTGCCCACTTGACAATCAGTTCATATGGTTTCTAGAAACCCTGTGGGAGCAGCACAGATCTGGGGACACCAAGAGCTGCTTTATGTGCCGGGCTGGAAAGTTGTCAGCGATGTTATTTGCTTGTGTTCAGTTTTGCACAGCAGCTGATTCCTTCAAGTGATGGGAACTGGGTTTGGAATGAATTGGTGATTTGAAGGTCTGGGGAATAGGAGCCAAAGGGAAATGAGAAACTGTGGTGTGGGGCTGATCCTGCTGCTTGGAGTTTGCTGATCGCTTTGTGAAATGCATCCAAGCCTAAACTGTATCTTGAGTCTCTTCGAAAGAGAGAAGGACCAATTTGCTTGGAGATGAATGGGACTGGAGGCCTTTTCCCAGACTAAATTTCCAGGTGGTAGCATTGTTTGGTCTGTGAGATTTAATAAACTCTTTCGTATTTCCTCCTGGTACACTGCCGTATCAAAGCACCTCACACACTGGAGCTCTATTTCGAAGCTGGATCTTGGCTGCTTTGGGCATTCGGGTGTTTTGTGGAGGATGCTGATGTAGTTTCATTGCTTTCCTTCCCTGGGAGAGGAGGCTGCTTTACACCAGAGGAAGCGAGGGCTCGTGTTTGTGTGCTTGCCTTTCTGTGTTAGGGGGAAGCAGCACATGCGACTGCAAGCTGCTAAGTGCTCCAGAAGAGATACTTGTTTTTTCTCCCCACATAGCTTGTAGGCTTTAGATGAGCTGCACACTGGGTTCAGGGGTGGATCCTCAGGCAGCAGAGGAGCTCAACACCTTCACCCCAACCATCACCCTTCTCCATTTGCTCAACTTCAGCCCTGCAACCCAGACAGCGAGGATGGGGTGAGAAAAGCAAAGCCTCCAAGTGCTCAAGGAGAGAGTTTTCCTTGCAGTTGCTTTGTCAACCCCTCCACAGTGGCCAAGCAGCCCATAGGAGCTGTCCTACACACATCAGTCCTCATCCATCACCTTCCACTCGGTGCCCTGGTACCCTGCAGGACACTGCCGCTCATGCTCTCATGCCCAGGCACAGCCTGACCAGGGTCCTGCTCTCAGCTCCAAGCCCTCACTTATCGCCAGATCCCTGCTTCAATGAGAGCCATAAACAAGGCATAAAAAGGAGAGAAAGCATTTAATATTTCATTCTAGTTTGTTGCAGAGTCAAGAAGGATCCAGGCGCTCAGGATCCCTCCTCCAGCCCCAGCACTTGCTTACAGAGACAGGAGGGTAAAAAAGGATGGACACTGCTCCCCTTTAGAGGGGTTAACCCTCTAAAGCAGTTCTTCTGCTTTTCCTTCTTGCCTGGCAGGTGGCAAGTGCCAAGCTGCACATGAGCAGGGACATCGGTGCATCCTGGGAAGGGACGGAGATACCCGTGAACTGGTGAGCCCTCAAAAGAGAGATGCTGCCAAGCCCTGAAAGCCCTGAGCTCTGCACCCCACAGAGGTTATTTGGCAGGGGAGGAGAGGAAGAATTATCCTGTTGCTAAAACCCATTTAATCCCCTGGTGTGAGGGCATCTCCACCACATGGTGAGAAGTTTAGGGCTGGCTTTGGTCATTGTGACTCAATGGACTTCTTGGCGACTCAAGGATGGGTCATTCATCGCAGGCTTCTCCTGGGAGGGGTTCCAAGGTTCCAAGAGCATGGCCAAGCGTCCCCAGAGGGGATGTTGCTGGAGAGCTGCCATCGCTCAGCAGTGATGGGCTGAGGGAGCGCAGCTCCAGAGAAACACTAGGAAAAGGGTATTTTGACTTCTGTAAGCCTGGTTTCCTGAGGAAAAGAGCTTTATGCAATTGCACCCCCCGTGCCCGACACAAGCAGCGTGTCTTCCCTTGTCATTTTATACCTTCGCAGGCGAGCTGAACCAAGCTTGACATAATAACAGGAATCTGAAGAGAATTCTGTCCCGACAGGCTTGATGAGAATCCTCAGCCTGGCAGAGGAGTGAGAGACATAAGTAATGACTCTGCTGAGGAAAAGGCCACCTTGAGGGTGTTTTCCTTACTAGACATCAGAGACTCCACAGGCATTTAGGAGCAGTCCCCAAGGGAAAAGCTTTTGCATTAAGCATCAGGGAAGCCCCAGGTAAGGAAACCCCAGCCTGCAGTGGGTACACTGGGGTCTGCTGGGGCCAGCCTGGCAGAGACAGCTCTTCCCCTTGGGGGACATCACACCATTGCTCTCCCTTTGTGGCTTCACCAGCTTAATGGGTTTATTAACACCACAAACAGAGCAATCATCCTGTCCTTTTCCTTATCAGTTAGCTTACCTGTGCCCACCCTGGACATCTAATAGTCCCAGATACTCCCCATCCCCAGCTCCTGTTTTTCTATTCTGCTTTTCTCACACCTTTTGTGCTAAGGTCCTGAGGACCTGAACCTATGTCAACTACCTTCAAGCACCGCACTTATTTTCCATTAACAGAGCCATCAACCTTAACATTACTTAGAACTGATTACATTTCGTACTTTTGTGCCTCCTTGTCTCAGTACACTGGGGTCTGCTGGGGCCAGCCTAGCAGAGACAGCTCTTCCCCTTGTGGGACATCACACCATTGCTCACCCCTTGTGGATTCTCTGGGGTCTGCTACATGGCTGTGCTACTGAGCAGCGTTCTCACCCACCCGGTCACCTCCTGTCCCATGCTTATGACTGGGGCCAGACACAAGGTCTGGACAAGCACAGACCTGAATCCTTCCCTCCATCCACACCCTCCATCAAGGCACCCCTGTATGTGCCGCCCTGCACTGCCCCAGCACAGAGACCATCTACGTGTGCTTGGAGGACCAATGTGCTTGTCCTGACGTCTCCACTCAGCTCTGTCCAAGCACCGTACCTATCTTTAATCTTAAGATATCACTTGTTAGACCCAGAATCCGACTGAAGGTTGCTACTGATGCGTGGATTGACTCCACAACTCGTTAAAGTTGTAAAGTAGGTATGCTTTTTATTCAGCGCTGAGATGCACGGGGATAATTCCTCAAAGTCATGCATGCCTCAGTGTTGTTTCCCTGTACATTTATTCTCTAAAGTTATATATATTCATAAGGTTGCACAATACACCTATACATATTCATGGCCTATCCCCACTTCGTATTATAATGAGCCAGAAGGTCCTCTGCGCCTGCGCAGTGCCCCCTCTGGTCATGGGCAGGGGTCTCAAGATGAAGTAAATGAGTCTTCCTCCTCTGGGTAGGGGTCTTCAAGATGAAGTAAATGAGTCTTCCTCTTCTTGCACTTTTCACCTTTTTAGTCTTTATGTGTGGCCTTAGAGTTTGGTCAGTGTCCCAGCCGTAAATCCTCTACTTCTCCCCTTTATCAGTAGAGTTTGATCAGTGTCCCAGCCGTAAATCCTCTGCTTCTCCCCTTTATCAGTAGATTCAGGCGTCTGCTTATTAACAGGACTGGAGGTCTCTGTTCTGCTTAGCAAGCATTTACAACAGATAGTCCTTTTGTTTAAACAAATTCCTCTAACCCCCTTGTACAACCCCCCTGTACAACCCCCTTGTACAACCCCCCTGTACAACCCCCCTGTACAATGGTCAACCCTCTGTATCACTACTGCAGCTGAGGAAACACGGGTAGGAAACACGGGTGTGAATGCTCAGGAGATTTAATAAAGGCTTGTTTCAAACCTAAGCTTGAATCTTCCTGACATCTTTTGTTCCTTATTAAATTGTCTTAAACAGCAAATGCAAAAGCTCCTGTTTCTGCCGAGTTTATAGCAAAGTAGGTCCGACCCCCCCCCACTATTTGAGGGCTTAGCTGGACCATGTTGGGATTCAACATCATCTCCCAGAAGGAATTTGGCTTTCTTTATCCTTACAACCTACATGAGGTCGCCTTGGGGCACAGCAGGCTGGTGAGTAGCTGAAAGGCATTTGAAAAGCAGTAGCAAATTGTCCCATCTGCTGCCTCCCTCCTGCAATCTCACCTGCATCAGCTGGAGGGAAAGGCTTTCTTTGCCTCCAAGATTACAAATTCCCTTTCTTTCCCTTCATGCCCCTTATTTCAGTAGCTGGGAACAACACTGCTCTGCAGTGGTGCATCCTGTCTCCTTTCCATTTCCTTCCAAGTTATACAGGAAATAACTTGCTGATGCTGCTGGCGGTCCCCAGGCAGCTCCAAAGGCTCCGTTTTGAGGCCAAATTCCCCGTTTAATGGGGCGAAGGACCAAGGGGCTGTTGGGATTTTGCTCCACCAAGTGGTTTTCACCAGAGAAGGGTTGGAGCTGTGCATTTACCATGGATCTGTGGGGCTATTGGGGGGCCAAAAAAGGCTGGAATAGGTAAAACCCCAACAGCCTACTCTGAGTGGCCGCTGAAACTCCAACCACCCCCTCGCACATCACTGTGGGTGAATGAAACCCAGCACTGGTGCTTCCTGCTTCCCCTTCTTTGAGACATGCAACAAAGCCCCAGTGCCAAGAGGTGTGCAAGGAAAAGGGAAGGAAATCCATCAAGTCCCAGTGCTGGGAGAGAGGTGACACAGGGTTACCAATGTACAAGGGGGTTGTACAGGGGGGTTGTACAAGAGGATTAGAGGTTAGTGCTCTCATGGTTTTAAGTGCATTTGCAGAGCACTGGGAAAGAGAAGCCACGGAGATTCGTAAAAGATTGCTTGGAATGGGAGCTGGTCAAAACAAGGGAATTCTGAAGAAAAGCCCATTGGGTTACATTTTGGCACATTGGAAAGAACGGTGAGGGTCTTCTGGGGGGTCGGTAAACAAGAAAACGTTGATAAAATATTGTAACCAATGTCTGGTTTTAGTTAGACTGTTGCCAGCTTAAAAGTGACAATTCTCCACTCCTGTAATTTTGCATGATGTACACCCCTGTTATTTTTAATTTGTAAAATTTGATAGGAAACTTCTCTGGATAAAGTTGAGTGCTTGATGCGTACGTGTGGAATATCAGGTCTTGTGCGCATCTTTTTATCAAGGCTGTGATGTTCCTATCTGTGTATGAATTGTATCTGTAAAAACATTGTGAGTGTAAAAAGCTGCTTTTTTGTAGGAGAGAGATTTAAAAAAACCACATTTTACTCTCATAATGACATCCCTCAAGCTGGGCATGGGGAAGTTTAGTCTGGGTATTAGGAACGATTTCTTCACCAAAAGGTGGTCAGGCATTGGAACAGAAGAATAGAAGATACTCAAATGGCATGGCTTCCTTGAGGACAGTGTCCAGACAGAGCTCTCCCCTTCTGCAAACTGCAGACAAACAGCATCACACCACTGCTACAAGTCCTTGGGACAGACGGAAGTGATTAAATCAACTCCAGGTGGGGAAAGTCACAGAGAAAGGAAAAACCTTCCTGGGGGAGGACTGCAACTGCACAAGCCACAGCTTCCTCTCCCCTGTGAGAGGAGCAGCTTCATTTCTTTCTTTCTTTTTCCTCTCTTAAAGGACACAAAAGCCTGGCCCTGGCTGTTTACTGTCGTCTGATCTCAGAGGTGCCCCCAGAGCATCCCCAGGGGGCTGGAGACTCCCCACGACAAACACCGACTCAATACAAACCCCAGTGTGTCCATCTGACAGTCACCAGAAGGGCTCCAGCTCTCAAACTCAGGTCCTGCACTCAGAAGCCAAAACATGAATCAGCTCTCAAAGTCCATCAACTCAGCTTGGTTATCAGATGGGTCACTGCTCCTCCTTGAGCTTTTGCTCTCAAAGTAAGCTTCTTGACACCTAGTAAGCATGGCACAGCTGGTGGAAACACCAAGCAGTGCATCGTACCCACTCACAGCTTGGTCTCACTGAACTAACCCAGCCCTGGCAGCGGGATCTAAGAGCTCTGTTTCATTTCCCACCTCAGGAAGTGCCCACGAGGAACGGGGAAGCAGGAAGAGCCGTGTGAGTTAAGTGGTTTCCAGCAAGGCACTTCTGTAAAGCAGTTTGAAGATAGTACAATTGTGATCATGAAGTTCGCCTCTGTGACCAAAGCGTTTGGTGGTTGTGCGTAAGAAGCAGCTACTTGGCCACAGACAGAGCAGAATCCAAACAGCCCCGGAGGCACCATGCTTTTAGTATTACTGTAGGGATGACCCAGAGCAGAGTTTCTGTCTCTCCGCTGTCCTTTCCAGCACGTTCTTGCAGTCCTGCACTGAAATTGCCACTGCTCGAAGTGGAAGCAAAGCGGAGGAAAACCAGTGAAAATAATAAAGAGCAATAATAATAATAACACCTCTTGTTGGACCACACAGGTGTGTTGGAACAGGGGAAGCAAGTACCCACAAGCAGAGGGTGCTGGAAAGCAGCACCCTGCGCCCTGGCCCAGGAATCAAACGCGGGAAAGGCAGATGTGAATACAGACTGTTTATTTGAAGTGGAGACATAAAAAGGGGATGGGGGGTGCGGTGGGGGTGGGAATTACATATTGACAGTTAAGAAATAGTAAAATGATAGTGAAATTATGGTAAAAACTTAAGTTTAATTGTTACAACAACAAGGGTAGAACAAAAGTATAACAAGAACCCAGTAAATATAAACAACAATAAAACAACAAAACAGCTACAGTTTAACAAGAGAACAACAGTAGAACAAGAACATTAGAACCCGCCAAGAACAAACATAGAACAATAAAATCTTCAAGGGATCTTCACAGCCGCTGCCGTTTGGCTGCAGATGGCCCAAAAGGCCAGTTGGTGTCGGAGCTGTCCTCCTCCTTGGGGAAGAACAAAAACCAAACAGGACAGGTTTAGTCACATCCACATACATCACCGTTTAGAAGCAAGGAGCTGCTGTAACAGCTCAGCTATAAAACCAAAGTGTTATTCCATTAAAGAACATTTAAATGTTTGTGGGGTTTCTGTAATTTAGACTGCCCCCGACACACACACTCACACAGCTCAGAGAGTAAAGGAGCTGGCAGCAAAGCCCTCCTGGGGATGGTGGGGACCCTGTGGGCAGGGGGGGCAGCTCCCGGGTGAGCCCTGGCTCTGGCAGCCTCTGCTCCTCTCCCACTGAACGGCCCCGGGGGAGACAGCACCGCAGCTCCTGGGAGCTGGTAAACCCCAAAGGGGTGGGGATGGGCCACAGATGGAAAACAATTTGGATCTGGGGAGGATCCCCATCCGCTCTGGACTCCCCAGCTGGCTCCAGAGCACCCAAACATGGGGAGGGACACCAGCAGAGAGGGGAAGAGAAGGGAGCAGAGAGACTGCCAGGGCTGGAGCAAAGGTCTGCACCTTAGGAAAGAAGGCAAAATAAAGCCAGAAGGAAAGGCTGCAGAGACGCAGAGACGTTCATCCAGCCTCGGGGGGGGGGGAAATCTTCCAGTAGGAAGAGTTTGGTTCACTCCGTGCCACCCTGGGCGCTGCCACCCAGCACGGTTTCTTGCTGGCAGCAGAGAAGGGGCCTGGCCCCATCTCTCCGGTCCCATCTCGGGGCTGCTCTGGACCAGAGCCCCGCGGGTGGGGGGCCAGCAGCACTGGCTATTACTTATTATGGCAATGATGGTCCCGTGCCTTTAGCCGCTTGAGAGCTCCCTGGATCTTGGATCTTGCCTGGGTCAGAGAGGCAGGGCTGCACAAACCTGGAAGCACAAAGTTTGGCTCAGGTCTCTGCAGCTGCACTCTGAGCTGGAACCAGGGCTACCACAATCCCTGTCCCAGTGGGAATGGAAGGTTTTACATCCCCAGAGCCCAGCAGCCACCACGCAAGCCGTCTCCTACGGCACAGCCTGGCCCTTCCGCCATCCCACAGACCAAGGGGACGACACGACCCATCAGCACCAGCTCCCTCACTACCAGGGGAAGCGACGCCTTCTCCAAGGCCTGACGGGCGCTGGCCAAAGAAGGATGCAGAAGTCCCTGGAATGCAACACACCACTGTGAGCCGGGGTCAGCAAAGGAGGAAGAGCCTGGCTTTAGGGAGCTGGCAGCACCCGCAGGAGCCGATGCATCCAGTGCATCCAGAGGGGGCAAGGAGAGGCCCTGCATGCCCCAGGGCTAGGGACCGGGACAGCGAGCGAGGGAAGCACCTTCCCTTCGCATGGCAAGGCTCTGCACAGCCCCAGCATCAGCCCTCAGGTCTGCTGAGCCCGGGCAGCTCAGCCAGGTCTGGCAGGAAAGCTGCTGCCTAAATCTAACCCCCGCAGAAGCCCCGTCCGCCCCGACTCACCTCCCAACACGGGTGCGCTCGCACTTCTGGGCTGGCTGGTGTCAGTGAGGCCGCTGGTGCTGGAATCGGCTAGCCCAGAAACCACCGATGCCGTGCTCCCTGACACTGCCCCTGTGCAGCTGGTGCCCAAGGAGCCCTGGGCGATGGCTGTGCCAGGGACGTACCTTCCCCACTGGTGCTGGGGACCTCATCTGCTGGGAGGGAGCACGAAATCAGGACCCACAACTTGCTGTATGGGAATACCCCTTAGCAGAGCCTCCCAGCATGAACAGCTCACAGCTCCGCCCAAGCCTTCACCAGGCTCTAAAAGTTTCAGACCCGAGGACCAGGGAGCACCGGCCTACGAGCTTCCTCAGCTTGTGCTGCACGGACACCCCACTGCCCTGCCAGCCCGCGCCATGGCTGTCTCCTCCTTGCCGTGCCCTTCACATTCCCACTCTGTCCTTACCCGCCTTCTGCCCCAGGAGTCGGCACAACCACTGCTGCGCTGCCTTCCTCTCCTCCTCTATGATCTCCTCTGTGATGGGGTAGCCCGGGTCAGGCGCAGGGGGCTGCCAAGAGAGAGCAGTAGCTTAGTTCCTTCTCAGGGAAGCCGGCAGAGCCACTCTGAAGGAGGTGTGGAGCAGGCTGGCTCCAGAGCCGGGAAGCCGTGGTTCTGCCGCAGCCACCGCAGAGCTCCGGTCCCCATTCGTTTTGGCCCCAGCTTGGTGCTGAGGGCACAGCACCCTTGCCCAGCCAGTACCTGCTCCAGCAGTGGGCAGCAGTCACGCACAGCCACCACGCACCGGGGCAGGGGAGAGCCTCACTTCCCACTCAGCCAAGGACGAGACCTCCTGCCCCAAGGCAGGCAGGTCAGCCTGCCCCCAGCCCTGCACAAATTGCACTGGGCACATTCTGTCCCCAGACGAGGCCAAAGAGGCTGCGAGACAGCGACGTACCAGCACCAGTGGCTCATTATCCCAGGGCACCAGCAGGCAGATGCTCCTCCTGCGCGGTCTTCCGTTTCCTAGCGATGGTGGTGGGCTCAGGGACTGCCGCCGCTTCTCAGCCCTCTCGACAGCTACAGGAGGAGACAAGTCAGGAGCAGCTCCCAGCAGGGGCGATTGGCCTGTACCGAGGGGGTTGTCCCTTCTCACCCCTCTCCGGATGCCCGTCTTGGAGGGCAGAGCCAGGGACACGGCCTTAAGCCGCAGACAAGGCTGCGATACCCTGGGGCAGCAGCTGGCCACAAGAGATCCACGGGGAAGCTGTCACAAGAGCCCGCTGGGGCTCCACGGGCCAGCGGCCCCATCCCACCTCCACAGACGTTCCTTGCTCGCTGCCCACCCGAACCACAAACCACACAAACTGCCAGACGTGGCCACATCTCACACTGTGCCACAGGACCCTAGCCACAATGGGCACACGGGAGAAAACGCCACTGCCTCAGGACCAGCACGTTCCTCCTTTCCAGAGGACACCACAAGCTCGTCCCGCCTGCAGACCTGAGCTACCTCGCGTCCCGCTGCTGTCCCGCACCAGTGGCCCACCCAACCCTGTCACAGAGCTGGGCCCCACCTGCAGTCACCTTCCTCCATCTGCACAGCCCTGGTCGCTGTCACTGGCGCGAGGCTCCATCGTCGCACCTCCTGTTCCCTGTGCAAGCAGGAGAGAGCCAGTTAGGGTCGGCCCCCTGACCTGGGAGCAGGACAAGACTCAACACGCCGAGGACTCCCACAGGCATCCCTGCTGTGTTTCTTTGCTGTCTTTGCCAAACAGCAGAGCTCAGGGCAACAGCCTTGAGTCACTGCAGCAGCCTAAGCATGGCTCCAGGCAGAGGAGCTGCTCCTCTCCCCCCACCAGGGCCCCGGCTCGGGCAGCCTCAAGGCAGCAGCCGGGGATCCCGGGTGGGAGCCGCTGCTCCTCACAGGGCCCAGGTCGGACCCACCCTGTCCTGCTGCTCCACAGCACCGCAGGGGAACAAGGCTGCAGGGATGCTGATCAGCACAACACCAGGGCTGCCCCACAGCTGGGTGACCCAGTAGCCAGGTCTCGGGCCTGGAGAGCAGCACTTGGGTACTGGGATGGCTGGGAAGGAGAACACTTTCTTCCCGGCTGGCACCGACAAGAGGGCGCTCGCCGGATGAGCAGTACATTACCTTCCTGTCCACTTGGCCACCGCACAGCAGACTCCTCTGCAGGACTGTGGGGACAACCCCCCCCACATCCACTTCTCCTGGAACACAGGAAGAGACCAGCTTTGGTCTCAACTGATTTGGCTCTGGGGAGCACAGCCTCCCGTCCTCTTCATCGCTGTAGAGTAAATCCCATCTCCCAGGCACTGGCTACCGAGCCCAGAGCCTCTCTTGCTTCAAAGCTGCTCAGCTCCCCTCCAGAACGTCCAGGGCAAAGCCTGAGCACCCCAAACTGGATCCACTCTGGGAGCAAGCAGCCTCCAGGCTGTTTCTAAGCGAGGCAATGGGGAGGGAGGATGCTGCTGCCCCAGACACGGCAAACCCTTCCCTACTGACTCACCGTGGAGAAAACCTTTCCCTGCACAGCTGCAGAGCTCCATTAGCCACGACTTCGTCCCCCTCTCACATCTGCAAGCCCAGCCCAGGACGTGAGCAGTGTTTTATTACAGCTCAGCAGGTGCTGAGGGGACCCACGTCAAAGTGGCAACACCGGGCTCCCAGGCGTGCTGCTGCCTCTGGCTGAAAAGCTGTCAGCACAGCAAAGAGATTTCGTCTTCCCCTTTTCCCTGGATGTGTCCCCCCTGCAGAGTGGCCAGGGCAGAGTGAGGAGAAGCAAAGAGCTGCGCGCTGGGCTGCAGAGCGGGGCTGGGCGTCGGGCCCATGGCAAGACCCTGGGCATCTGACTGTCCCAGCGTACCGGCGGGGGCTCCAGTGCGGCAGCAGCGGGTACCGGTGGCGCACGGTTGGCAGTGGGGCTCTGCGGGGACACAACGATCAGCGCCTCTGTTAGCGGCGGGAGGATCCGATCCCGTCCTCCCCCCGTGCTCCCTCAAGGCAGTAGTGGCCGGAGTGGGTGCTCTCAGCACAGACGGTGCCGGCGGCCAAGCCACCGTTAGAGTCCATGGGAGCCGGAGCCTGCGGGCCGGCAGGACCGTGTCGCACACCAGGACCCCACTGCAGCCAGCAGCAATCCCTGCACAAGAAGGCAGGGCAGCACCACAGGCAGAGCTATGGGACCAGCACCGCCATAGCTGCGCCACCCATGTCCTTATCCTGCCCGTATCCCTGTGCCGCCTGCATCCCCGTGCCACCTGTGTCCCTGTGCCACGGAGGTGGGAAGCGGGCAATGAGGCTCGGCCTGTAGGGGAAAAGGAGAAGTCGGGGAGGGCGCTGGGGGGGCACGAACCGTGCGGGAGGGCGCCGGGCCGGAGGGCGCCTGGCGGGCGTGCGGGACCGCAGCGCAAACCGGGCACCCCCCGCGCCCAGCGCCGCTCCCAGCAGCGATCCCTGCGCCAGGCAGGTCAGCATCACTGCCAGCGCCAGAGGCAGCGCCACGGACTCGGCAGCGCCATCGCTTCCGACCGCAGCAGCAACGGCCACCGGCCCGGAACGCGCTGCGGGAGCCGCGCCGCCGGACCTCGCCAGTCGCCGCCTTCTACAGCTCGTGGCCCTGTTCCACCGGCACCCCCGGTCCACCCGCCTTCTACTGACAGCCCTGGGCCACCCTCCCCCTGACAGTCACTGACCCTGGGCCACCCCTGTCCTGAGCCCACCCTCGCCTCTGTGCCTGCAGCTTCCACAGCCCTGCTGTGCCCTACCAGGCAGGCACCGTGGCAGGGACCATGACACAGACCGCACAGAACACGATTCCCCTGAGCACCTCCCTGGCAATGACCCCCACGGGCCAGCTCAGGGGCACCCGACTTCCCGGGAGGGAGCAGGGGCACACGGGGAATCCCTATGGAAAACAACAAACCCAAGGCAAATGACCGGGTTTCGGATCTCAGCAGCTGCCAAGCGCCACGCTTGAGATGCAGGGGAAAGCTGTGCTTAGAACTGGATTGGGTTTTCATGTAGCCACAGCAAGCTTTGGTCTTTACAGCTACTGAGGGCTTTGCAGGCTCCTCCCGAGCTCTCAGAGGACAGCCCAGCACTGGCACGCGTTGTAATCTAGGGTGTCCTTGCTAGGGACAAATGTGGTGTATTGAGACGTGCAGCCCTCGTGTTCCTTCAGGTCTTTCTGCTCAGAGCTGGGGACAGAGCAGGCTGCTGCTGCTGTGCTGCCCTTTCAAAGGGGCCTTGCAAGGAACGCTCACACTCTGCCCATGGCAGGCAGGGCTCCATCTCCAGCCCTCTGGTTTCCCCTTTGCCCATGCCCAGTGCTCCCATGCAGTGCGCACAGCTGTAGCACTGGGGCTGGCTCAGGTCCTCAGGGGGCTGCACAAGGGAGTCTTTTGGGGGCAGATGCCAGGGGAGCTGCAGGTGACTGAAACGAAACGGTGATGCAAGGGCAGAAGCTCTTGCACGTGCAGCCTCTGGCTGCCCCATCCTGCTTGAGCCTTGCCCCCACCTTCCCTGCCTGCCCTCTCCCAGCAGTACAAAGGATGCTGCTGCCATCCTTGGGCTTGGGGAGCACCATAGGTGCTTCCTTCAGCCCATCCACCTCTGCTTGAGAGCGTAAAGACTCCTCTGGTTGCCATTGCCAAGGCTCCCTGCTTCCTGCCCCTGGGCTGGGCTGAGGTCTCTCCACTGGAAACACCAACGCAAGAGAAAGCACAACGTGGTAATTAAGCGTCCTTCCCAGCACACTTGTGCAGTCTTGCCCTGAAACAGCCTCTGCTCAAAGCAGAAGCAAAGTGGAGGAAAACCGGTGAAATAATGACAAATTGTAATAATAATACAAACAGTAATAACTGTTGTTCGACCACACAGCTGTGTTGGAACGGGGAAGCAAGTACCCCCAAGCAGAGGGTGCTGGAAAGCAGCACACTGCTCCCTGGCCCAGGAACCAAACCCGGGGAAGGCAGATGTGAACACAGACTGTTTATTTGACGTAGGGACAGAAAAAGGGGGAAGGTGAGCAAGGACCTTCGCAGTAAAACAATACTAAAATGGTAGTAAAAAACCCAACGTGCCAACTGCGGTAGAAGAAGAGAGTAACAACAACAGATCAACAACAGTCTAACAAGAACAGACCACCACTCCCGACACCAGACCGTACCGAGTGCAGAGACGCACAGCCATTCATCCAGCCTTGGCTGTGGAACCGTTCCAGCAGGAAGAATTGGATCCCCCCCGTTCCATCTCGGGCGCTGCTCCCAGCACGGTTTCTTGCCGGCAGCAGGGACGGGGCCTGGCCCCATCATTCCGGGCCCGCCTCCCCGCGCCTCGGGCCTTGCCTCGGCTCCGCAACCGCTCCCACACGGCGCTGCCCCCTCCACAGCCACGTCTTCACACCGGATCCCCCACGGGCCTCCCACCACAGACCGGAGCCGGAGCCGTCCCTGACAGCGCCGGCCCAGGACTTGGCTGCCACTCGGCAGCGGCGACCTCGCAGCGCTTCCCGCCGCGCCGTGCTCGCACCATGGCCCCAGCAGGGAGGCGGAGCTAAAATGGACGCGGCCGCGGCTGCCCCGCGCTGGTTGTCCATTGGCCGGGGCCGTCCAGCGCTGTTTCTCCATTGGCCGGGGCCGCCCAGCGCTGTTTCGCCATTGGCTGAATCCGCCCGGCCGTGACTCCTCTGTGGCCGCCCCTACGCTTTCCCCGCCTCGCCGTCGCTCCGCAAGCTCACTCCGCAGGGAAGGGGTGCGCGGCGGCCGCTGGGCCGAGCGAGGCGAGAGCTCTCCGGCGGTGCGGGCCGCGGGAGCGGGTGTTGCGCTGTGGCCGGAGCGGAGCGGGGCCGGGCCGGGCAGGGCCGGGCCGGGCCGTGTCCGTGCGGGAATGGCGGAGCCGGGGTTGGCCGTGTAGGAGCTCGAGGGTGTGTGTAAGGTAAGTGCAGCGGGGAGGATGTTGTGGTGGGTGCTGGCCGGGTGTGGGGTAAGAGCCGTGAGGTGGTTTCGGGGCAAGGGGACGAGAGGTTTGTGTGAGGATGTGCCGTGGTTCCGTGGGTCGGGCGAGCTCCGAGCAGGAGTCAGTGGTGCGTGCGGAGGGGCAGGGGTAGGGCAGGCCCAGGGCTGAGGGGCGGCGGGGCAGCTCCATGGGCGGTGAGGCCCGGGGGAGGTGGGGGTGTTCCATGGGGAATTGCAGGGGTTGCCCGGGGAGGGGGGGGGGGGCGGAGCGGAGCGGCGTTCCCGGGGTGCTGCAGGTTCCCGGAGCCCCCCTGGAGGGGTTCGGTGGGGCTGCCGCAGAGCCGCAGCGCTCCCAGCTCTGGTCTTTGGGAGCTTCGGTGTTGCTGATGAAGGGCTTCCCGTCAAGGTTGTGACCTGAGTCGAGGTCTTGCTCTGGCCTGGAACCTGGCTCAAAGCTCCTGTAAGCAGAGTGGCGCCTCACGTGTACGAGCAAGGGTTGTGCTCAGCAGCGGGCGCTTGGAGGTGATTTTCCCCTTGCCGTGGAGCTTTGTAGCTCGAGAGATCTGCACGTGTTGGATCTGTGCCAAAGTAAGGCCGGTCCGATGCCCTGGGTGTTTCACAGGGACTGCTTCCTTTCAGACACTTGCACAGCTCGAGTGTTACCTGCCTTTGCCTGGAACAGAACCGGTGCTCTCTAAAGAAAACCCAGAGATTCCACAGGGCAGTGGAAACAGAGGTTGAGCTCAGTTGGTGCTCCTCTGAGGAGGTGAAGGCTTCTTGTAGCGTCGTGTTTGTAGGCAAAGGCTGTTTTTTGCAGAGCCTGGCGTCAGGCTGCTGGCCTGAGCCTGCAGGTGCGGGATGGCTGGGTTTGTGGTGTTCATTCTCAGTTTGTGCTGTTGGAATCTGCTCTCGCTAAATCTGTGATCTGTTTTAGACTTGGATGTCTCAATGGATGCGTGGAGCTTCTTCTCTACTTGCCTGGTGTCCTTATGGCTGCACAGGCTTTACGTCTGTTCTGCAGTTGCCTTTGGGGTCAGCATTTGGATCGTCATTCAGTTCTCCACCTCCAAACCCCAAGAGAAAGTAACAGAGCATGTAGGTGCTTTGAGAAGAGCCCCAGAATCTGTGCCCCGCTCCACAGCCCAGCGAGCAGTTGCTGGGGAAAGGAAGCCCCTGGTGCAGTGAAATGTGCTACTCCCCTGTGGGCCCACCGGAGTTGTTGCATGTGCCAGCTGTAGTTCAGTGTGTCTGATGGTTGTAATCCTCAGTCCTGGTCGTCTTATGTTTGTGGGTAGCTGAACGCGCTCTTTGCTCCGCTGTTACAGCAGAACTCATCTGAATGCTTTCCATTTGTTACTGAGGGAGTGTGTCAGCCTCGCTTGCTCTGTCACTTCAGGCAAATCACTCTGCTTCTGCAAGGTTTTCTCATTTTTCCTGTGATGTTAATGATAAGGTTGGGCTGGTCTGGGGACCAGGGTGGGATTAGGCCACTCGGGAATTAAAATCCTTGCCGTTCAGGTGAGTGAAGCTCTGCTTTAGGAGTTGGGACGTTCTTGGTTTCAGCCTGAGTCTGTTATCTCAGCAGTGTGCGAGATGAGCGTGTTGTAGCATGGCCTAGTTTGGAGAAAGCTACTTGTGTGTCTCTGTAGGGTGAGAGACACTCAACTGCTTTGTTCCATTTGCATGGTGCTGAGAGTCTGATCACAGGACTGGAATTTTCAATGCTTTTGGGGAAAAGGGGGTTACCATCGCTTTGAAAAGGGATGGAACGCGAGACAGTGCTTGTTCCACAGGGTGAAAAACCCACTGGGAATCCCGCTTCTTCTGAAGGAATAGAAGACAAGGTAGTCAATGGATGTGCCACCCTGCAGAGAAAGGAGGTCTACGTTGCTGGGGTAAAGATTTTCTATGGGTCTCAGACTGGCACAGCAAAGGTATGAGTTACTTTTTTTCCATGTGCATGATCTTGAGTTGAAATGTTGAGATTCGAGTATGTTGCTTGCCTTAGAAACACTACAGTGTGTAAAGATCAGAGTTCCTTAGGTCATGAGAAGTTGTTACCCAACAGGAAAGATAAGTGAAAAGCATATAAAAATAAGAGCTTTACTACTGCCTTCATGTGGGGTATGCAGTAGAGACATTATTATGAAGCTTCAAGTTTACTCTTACAGTGTTATAGAACCCCAGCCTGGTTTGTGTTGAAAGGGACCTTCCAGTTTTAACCCCCTGTTACAGGCAGGGACACCTTCCACTAGAGCAAGTTGCTCCAAGCCCCATCCAACCTGGCCTTGAATATACTCTTAATTTGCTAGCTGATCTTCTTAGAAGTGCTCTTTCAGGTGCTTTTTCAAAAGGAAATGTCATTTGTGTGTGTAAATATAAAATCGTTAATCATAAAATTCATGTGATTCTGTTTTTCCAGCCAGTATATCCTTGCTGTGCTGGGAGAAGTCCTGTCTCTGGGCACAGCAGGGCTTGTTTGACCTTTCAGGTACCTGTGTTGTAGCACCCAGTTGCTGTCTCTGTTTCTTTTCTCAGAGATTTGCCAGAGCTCTTGCTGAGGCAGTTATTTCCCTTAATGTGCCAGTGGAAGTCATTAGCACGGGAGACTGTGATCCAGATGATTGTTTATTAGACGAGGTAGGTATGTTGTAAATGGGAATAATAATTCCAAGCTTTTCCTGGGGTTGTGAAGGCAAAGCTGTTGTGTTGCAATTTGCTTTCCTTCCATGGAAGCAAGTGCAGTCCATCAGCCCTTGGCAACAAATAGCTAAATGCTGAAATTGCTGAGGAAAGGCTTATGTAGGGTGTGTGATGCCGAGCTTGGCTTTGTCCAAGCCAGTTGTGTAACTCGGCTGTGAGTAATGGACAGTGTCTGCACCAGGGCCCCTGTTGTGTCTATGAGTGTCCACCTGGGAAGGGTTCAAAACTGGAGTAAGAGGATAGTGATTCTTCTGCAGCTTTTAGACTTAGAAACTTCTCGTGAGCAGTATTTCTGCTGGGGAATCCTTGGTGGATTTTTCTTCTGTCAATATTGATAGTTGATTTTTTTAATGTATGGGGGCGTTATTGCTGCAAGAGCGTGTTTTGGAAGCTGTTGATTGGGGTGGGGAAGGTGGGTGTCCCGTTCTGTTTTACCACTCCATTAAGCAGGGGAAAGAGAGCTTGTTCTCCTTTGGTTAATTTAAGATGGCTTTGCAGGGAGGATGGCCATCCACCACTGTTGGGGTTACCACCTGCAGCATCCCACACCAAAAACTATTCAGCCAGCCAGCCAGCCAAAATCTCATCTTTTGACTTCTTTCAGGTGCCCATGTGTTCCAGCTCTCTTCCTGAAGTGCTCAGAAAAATTGAGTGATCTTTTCTCTTGTGTTCTGTTTCTGTTCTTAGACAACCAGCAGGAACATCTGTGTGTTCTTGGTGGCTACGTACACAGATGGGCAGCCAACCGAGAGTGCAGCCTGGTTCTGTAGGTGGTTAGAAGAGGCTGCACACGACTTTCGCTTTGGGAAAGCCTATCTGAAGGGCCTGAGATATGCTGTATTTGGCTTGGGAAACTCTGCGTATGTTGCTCATTACAACACAGTAAGTATCTCCTGTGCACATGTCTTTGACTCCTGCTCCTCTGAAAGGCTGAGCTATCTTAAATGCTACGTACCTGCCCGTTACTGGTAGTTTGTGTGAGAATTGGCCCAGAAAGCCAATGGCATTCTGGGCTGCACCAAAAAAAGTGTGGCCAGCAGGCTGAGGGAGGTGGTTCTCTTCCTCTACTCTGTTTTGGTGAGACCCTCCCTCTGTTGCATCCAGCTCTGGGGCAACAACACATGGGATGTGGAGCTGTTGGATCGAGCCGCAGAGATGCTGCCTGGGCCGGAGCAGCTCTGCTCTGGAGCCAGGCTGTGAGAGCTGGTCTGGTTCAGCCTGGAGAAGAGACGGCTCTGGGGAGACATTAGAGCAGCTCCCAGAGCCTAAAGGGGTCTGATGATAAACCTGGAGAGGGGCTTTAGATAAGGGGCTGCAGGGACCGATCAAGGGGGAATGGCTTTAACCTGCCAGACGGGATACTGAGAATGGCCATTAGGGAAAAAATTCTTCCCTGTGATTTTGGTGAGACACTGGCACAGGTTGCCCATAGAAGTGGGCATACGGCAGTACCTGAGCCTTGTAATGAGTTTCATCTTGGTCGGAAAAATGGCGTGACTTGTCACCTGGTTGTTATGTTTGTGTAACTGGAGCCACAGGAAATGTGTTAGGGATGTGGCCATTTTGACCAAGCATAGCATAAAGGAGCTTGTTTCCAGAGCTCACCTCTTTCTTATCACATGGGTTTGATAGCAGAGGTGTTTTCCATCACAGAATGCTTTGGGTTGGAAGTGACCTTAGAGCTCTTAGAGTTCCAACCCCCTGCCACGGGCCTTGTGCCACCTTCTTGTGCCTTGAACACTGCCAGGGATGGGGCAGCCGCAGCTTTTCTGGGCACCCTGTGCCAGCGCCTCAGCACCCTCACAGTGAAGCATTTTTCTCGTAATGTCTAATCCAGGTGTGGTGGTGTTCAGACTGTGTGTGCTCTGAGCCGGCAGGTGAGGGAGAGTCCAGAAGTGCCTGTCCTGCAGTCCTGTGCAGCCCTCTTTCCAGGCTTGGTGCTTGCTTTCTTAGTTGCCTGCTTTGTTTAACTTGCCCTTCATTTAATTTCCCTCTAACTTTGATCTTATCCCAGGTTGGAAGAAATATTGACAGGTGGCTGTGGATGCTCAGCGCCAGCCGGATCGTGACTCGTGCCGAGGGGGACTGTAACGTGTCCCAGAGCGAGCATGGCACCATTGAGGCCGACTTTGAAGCCTGGAAAGCCAAGTTCCTCACTCAGCTTCAGGCCCTCTGCAGAGGGGAAAAGAAGCCCTGTGGTGGGAAGTGCAAGAAAGGGAAGTGCAAATCTCCAGGGAAGCAGAGCAGGGAGAGTTCAGATCATGAACATGGGGTATCGGAATATACGAATACTGAGGTAAAGCCCAAATCCGTGGGACCTTATTTCTGATTTAGTACCCCTTGTAGCACTGGTTGACTTCTCTCCTTTCTCCTTCAGCCCAGAGGGGTGCCGTGGGAGCTTGATACCTCTTTTTTTTTGGATCAGAGGGGGAAGAGGGATGAGATCCCATGGCAGATAGCAAGTAGAATAAGCCACCCAAGAAGGACCAAAGAATTAGTGATGGCTGATGGTCCTAGGCTAGATGGCATGTGTATGATGAGTCTTCCTCTTGCATAGGGGGAGGTATGTGTTGTGATACATGCTCCAGGGACCCAGTCTGGGTTCTCTTCAGAGCCTTTGCTTTGTCTCGTGGCCAAGTTCACTTCACATTTAGTTCTCTGGGAGCAGTTAACCTGCTTCCATTTCAACTTGGGGAAATTTAGGTGCTTTGCCTGAATCCCAAGGTTTTTCCAAAGGCAGTTGGGGGAGTGTTCTCTGAGCAAGTCCTGTATTTGCTCTGAATGTGTGTCTGTAATCATTTTTGTGTCTTCTGGCGTGTTTGTTGATTGCAGGCTTGAATAAGGAATCCTCTCTCTTGCTCTAAAATGCAAGACCCAGAGGTGCTGTGGCACTTTAATCCTGCCGGCAAGGTGTTTGCTGTGAGTTGGAAATGACTATGATGACCATGTTGAATTCTGTAGTAAAAGAAGGTCTCTTCTGTCTGAGTGGGTTTGAGGGTGCTGCCTACTGCAGGAACAAGAGGAATAAGCATTGCTGTTCCACCAGTGCTCTTCTGCTGTACCTTGCCTGTGTACAAAAAGGGAGACGGTGTTTCTGCTCTGTGAAGAATTTGACTGGGAAAGCAGATCTCTCACTCCCTGTTCATCAGACACCAAGGGGCACTCGGGGGAATTGAAGGGCTTTAGGCTTCCAGATGATCACAGTACAGAGTGGGAGTCTGACTTCTCTGATTGCCTGTCATGGGATCAGGTGGGCACATGAGGGAAAGGGAGTAATCTGGAGGCAAGAAAGCTGGGCTGAGCTTCAGACACCAAAGAGAGCCCCAGGTTTAAATGCATCTTGTACACATTATACAGGTTATTGGTAGGCTGTTCCTTGTTTTTCAGTATCTTTGCCGAGTGTGAGAGCTGTTTTCACTGGTTAGCATAGATGAAGATCTAATGCTTAACATTCAGATACAATTCTCACTTGGATTTTTGTCCGATCTCTTACACAGGCAGAAGAGTTGTTTGAAAGCAGTAGTGAGGAGGAAGCTGACGCTGAGGAAGCTGGAGGGTCAAATTCTGTCCTTGATGTTGAAGATCTTGGCAAGATCATGAGGCACGTGAAGGAAGCCAAGGTACCACTGTTACAACGAGTGTGGAACTATCGGGTCTTTATCAGTGATCAGTTGAATCGCTTAAAATACACTTGCTGGATTTGAATTGCTGGAGCTAGTTAAAGGGAGAGTAAAATAGAAGCTATTGGAGAACCTGTCCTCAAACAAGCCTATACTTGGAGGTGTGTTGGATATACTTCCTGGCTAACTGGGACCTGTTCGCTGAGCAAATAGTGCAGTGGTAACCTTTTATTGTGAGTCAGAGGGAAAATAACTTCCACTGTTCAGATCTGAATATCCATCTCTGTTGCTGTGATTCACAGTCCAGTGTCTAAACACAAATCTTGTTACTGGATCTGCCTGTGGGAGCTTGATCTGACCTGTGTTGAGCCTGGCAAAGACAACCATAATCCTGCTTTATGCCAGGGTGTTACTGTCTCCCTTCCTGTGTGGGTCTGTTCATGTTTCATTTTCCGTGTGCAGTCTTCCAGCAGAATACATTAGACTCCTTTATCTGGTTAGCACACGGGAAGGAGTGAGAATACACATAGGTACTAGGCTAAGCCTTCCTGTGTTCCCCACACTTCTTGCCGGCTGAGCAGTTGGCGGTTGGGATGGGAAGGGTGTGCCCAGGAGGGACCTGGGATGTCTGTGTTGCCACCTGCTGGCTGTTTCCCCGTTAGCAAGCTTTCTGTGGTGGGCTCTTTCCTTGTGCATCCTTGAGCTGCTCTCCACCCTTTCCTCAACAAACCTACCTCTGTCTGTAACTGCACCATCCTTGTCTTGCATAGCTCTGCGCTGTGGACTTAGATTCATAGAATCATAGAATCGTTAAGGTTGGAAAGGACCTTAAGATCACCAAGTTCCAACCCCCCTGCCGTGGGCAGGGACACCTTACGCTAAATCATATCACCCAAGGCCTCGTCCAGCCTGGTCTTGAACACTGCCAGGGATGGCGCATTCACAACCTCCCTGGGCAACCCATTCCAGTGGCTCACCACCCTAACAGGAAAGAATTTCCTTCTTATATCCAACCTAAACTTCCCCAGTTTTAACCCGTTACCCCTTGTCCTGTCACTACAGTCTCTAATGAAGAGTCCCTCTCCAGCATCCCTATAGGCCCCCTTCAGATACTGGAAGGCTGCTATGAGGTCTCCACGCAGCCGTCTCTTCTCCAGGCTGAACAGCCCCAACTTCCTCCGCCTGTCTTCATGCGGGAGGTGCTTCAGTCCCCTGATCATCCTTGTGGCCCTTCTCTGGACTTGTTCCAACAGTTCCATGTCCTTTTTATGTTGAGGACACCAGAACTGCACACAATGCTCCAGGTGAGGTCTTACAAGAGCAGAGTAGAGGGGCAGGATCACCTCCTTCGACCTGCTGATCACGCTCCTTTTGAATGCAGCCCAGGATACGGTTGGTTTCTGGGCTGCAAGCGCACACTGCCGGCTCATGTTCGTTTTCTCATCAACCAACACCCCCAAGTCCTTCTCCACAGGGCTGCTCTGAATCTCTTCTCTGCCCAACCTGTAGCTGTGCCTGGGATTGCTCTGACCCAGGTGTAGGACCTTGCACTTGACATGGTTAATCTTCATGAGGTTGGCATCAGCCCACCTCACAAGTGTGTCGAGGTCCCTCTGGATGGCATTCCTTCCTTCCAGCGTGTCAACCGAACCACACAGCTTGGTGTCATCGGCAAACTTGCTGAGGGCGTACTCAATCCCACTGTCCATGTCAACGACAATGATGTTAAACAAGACCGGTCCCGACACCGATCCCTGAGGGACCCCACTCGTTACTGGTCTCCAGCCGGACATTGAGCCATTGACCACAACTCCTTGTATGCAGCCATCCAGCCAGTTCTTTTTCCATTGAGTGGTCCATCCGTCAAGTTGATGTCCCTCCAATTTAGAGACAAGGATGTCGTGTGGGACAGTGTCGAACGCTTTACACAAGTCCAGGTAGATGACATCAACTGCTCTACCCCTGTCCATCAGTTCTGTAGCCCCATCATAGAAGGCTGCCACATTGGTCAGGCAGGATTTCCCCTTAGTGAAGCCATGCTGGCTGTCACCAAGCACCTTGTTGATTTTCATGTGCCTTAGCATGCCATCCAGGAGAATCTGCTCCAAGATTTTGCCAGGCACAGAGGTGAGACTGACTGGTCTGTAATTCCCCGGGTCATCCATTTTCCCCTTCTTGAAAATGGGGGTTATATTTCCCTTTTTCCAGTCATCGGGAACTTCACCTGACTGCCATGATTTCTCAAATATGATGGCCAGCGGCTTTGCAACTTCATTCGCCAGCTCCTTCAGGACCTGCGGGTGGATCTCATCAGGACCCATGGACTTGTGCACGTTCAGATTTTTAAGATGGTCTCAAACCAATTCCTCTCCTACAGCGGGCCCAAGGTCTTCATTCTCAACAGTCCCTGGGTCTGCCTTCCAAGACTTGGGTGGTTTGGTCAGAGCCTTTGCCAGTGAAGAGTGAGGCAAAGAAGTCATTCAGAACCTCAGCCTTCTCCAACTCCTGTGTAGCCAGTTCTCCCGAGAGCTTCCTGAGGGGGCCTACGTTCTCCCTAGTCTGTTTTTTATTTGCTATGTACCTGTAGAATCCCTTCCTGTTATCTTTAATACCTCTAGCTAAGTTTAATTCTAACTGGGCCTTAGCTTTCCTAACCTGGTCCCTAGCTTCTCGGGCAACATCCCTGTACTCTTCCCATGCCACCTGTCCTTGCTTCCACTTATTATAAGCCTTTTTTTCAATTGAATTTTCCTCAGGAGCTCCTTATCCATCCAAGGAGGTCTCCTGGCCCTCCTGCACTTCCTTCTGGTTGGGATGCAACACTCCTGAGCTTGCAGCAGGTGATCCTTGAATATCAACCAACAGTCTCGGGCTCCTCTGCCCTCTAGGGCTGTATCCCATGGAACCTTCCGAAGCAGGTTCCTGAAGAGGCCAAAGTCTGCTCTTTTGAAGTCCAGGGCAGTGAGCTTGCTGCACACCCTTCTCACTGTCCTGAGGATCTCAAATTCGAGCATCTCATGATGGCTGCATCCAAGGCTACCCTGGAGTGTCACATTTCCAATGAGCCCTTCCCTGTTGGTGAGCACGAGGTCAAGCATGGCACCTCTCCTTGTTGGCTCCTCTACTACTTGCAGAAGGAAGTTGTCTTCTACACAATTGAGGAACCTCCTGGATTGCTTGTGCCGGGCCGTACCGTCCTTCCAACAGATGTCAGGGTGGTTGAAGTCACCCGTGAGAACAAGGGCCTGCGAGCGTGAGGCTTTTCCTATCTGTCTATGGAGGGCTTCATCCGCAGGTTCTCCTTGATCAGGCAGTCTGTAACAGATCCCCACAGTAATGTCTCCCATAGCTATATTCCCTTTAACCCTGACCCACAAACTCTCTGTGGACTGCTCACCTGTCCCCAGACAGAGTTCCATACTCTCCAGTCTATCCCTAACATAAAGGGCAACCCCCCCGTTCGCCTGCCAGGCCTGTCTTTTCTAAAGAGCCTGTAACCTTCTATCGCAACACTCCAGTCATCGGATCACCATGTTTCTGTGATGCTTATTATATCATACCCCCGTAGACGTGCACACATCTCTAATTCCTCTTGTTTGTTCCCCATGCTACGGGCATTTGTATAGAGGCATCTGAGCCGAGCTCCAAATGAAGCCGGCTCATTGGCTGGAGTGGCTGGGATATCTCTACATTGCTCTGAGCTTTTATTATAGGTTCTGGCAACTGACTGGGTGTGTTGGGATGGAACGATGCCCCCCTGCCCCAACACATCTAGTTTAAAGCATCCTTTACCAGTCTGGCAAGCCTCCTACCAAAACTGCACTTCCCCTTTATCAGACCAGCTCCACCAGCCCCCACTAGACCTGGCCTACAAGCTTGGGTGCCGTGTTCAAGACACCCAAACCCCTGACTATGACACCAGCCTTTTAACCAGTTATTAACCTGGCCAATCCTCCTAGCTTTTTTTAGGTCCTCCCCTGTACCCTGGAGAATTGATGAAAAGACCACCTGAGCTCCAGAGCCCCTAACCACCTCCCCCAGGGCTCTGTAGTCCTTCTTTATGTTCCCCAGGCTACTACTATCTATATCCCTAGCACCCACATGTATCACCAGGAGTGGGTAATAGTCCGTGGGACTTACTAGAGCAGGCAGCCTCTCTGCCACATCCCTGATCCGTGCCCCTGGTAGGCAACACACCTCCCTTGAGACGGGGTCTGGACAGCAGACAAGTGCTTCTGTCCCTTTCAGTGTAGAGTCCCCTACTACTACGACCCGCCGCTTTTTTCCTAGCAGCACCAGTAGAGATCTTCTTTAGCAGTGCATCAGCCGGCTGTTCTGGCTCGAGTGCATTTCCTCATTAGCCCCCTGCAGGACAGCAAAGCGGTTCTGCTTGCGGACAGGGGATTTAGGGGGAAGCCCCTTGCTTTTGGTTGTCCTTTTCCTTCTTTTTTTGTTGTTTTTTTTTTTGTCACTAATTCCCAGGTTAATGGCCTCCTTCTTTCCTTCATGAGGTAGAGGTGAAGCTCGAGGCCCCTGCACAGTTTGGGCTGGGAGCAAGCATTCCTGCTTCCTCTCAGCTTCCCTGACATCTCACAGTCTATTAACAGCATCCCGCAGCTCAGCCACCTGCTGCAGGAGGACCTCCACCAGGGAGCACCGAGTGCAGCCCTGCCCTTCTTCTCTCAGCTGTTTCCTGAAACTCCAGGCCTTGGATCACAGGAGGCTGCGTGCTCAGGAGGAGAGCACGTGGTCTCTGTTGCTGACCTTAGGGAGAGGAAAGGAGATAAAATCCTCCCCACTGCTTGTAACAGGCTCTGTGAGGAGAGTAGCTCCAGTGACGTGGGGCAAGGCAGGCTGCTGTGCGAGAGCTCCTGCCCCTGAGCTTGTATGGACCTGGTGCACTGCAGCTTGCGGATGAACCAATTGGAGGGAGAAGGGCTCAATCTCTCCCTGTGTGGCTGTGCTGTGGTCCTTTCTCCTTTCCCTGTGTGTACTCGCCTCCAATACTCCACTGCTCTAGTCCCATCTAGGACTTTGGGTTAATTTTGAAGCTTTAAATGATGTAGTTCTCATTCCTGCCCCCTCTGTTCCTGTCCTGCATGGCTGATGAGCCTAGCTGTAATCTACATTTCTGGTTTCATGCTTCTGTAACCAGAGCATGTACAGGTGAAAGGGCTTCCAGCAATGACTTCATGTAAGTCCTCAGCTGTCTTGAGTGGGGCAATGGCAGGAGGTAGGTCTGGATGTGTATCCTGAGGAGCCTGAGCTGCTGGCTGTCCTTCATTAGCTGGAGGAGGAATGACTGTGTCTGGATGTCGAATCTCCCGGGGAATGTGCGTGTTGACCCGCAGCAGGTTTATGCAAACACTTGAATTACAAAACAGTCCCTTTGGGGCAGTTCTTTGCTATAATTAAAATAAATGCTGAAGACTTGACGTGAAAGAGCAGGATGATCTGCATTTATGAAAGTAATTTATCATGATCAGCCTCTCCCGCTCCCAGGCAGGGAGATTGAGTTGTTTAAATCTCGGTTTAAGTCACGTCCTCACTTTAGGGGCTGTGAGTTTGTGCAACAAGAACTTTTCTTTTCCACATGAGCTGCCTTGTCCCTTGAGCTGTTTTTTCCTCTTGCAGAATGCTGAACTATGTAAAATGAGTCTGACACCTGTTTAACGCTGACATCATCTGTTGTCTTGCAGTAATCCCTCCCAGCGCAGGCAATGCTTTGGGTTTTTGTAGCTGAACTATCCACACACAAGCTAACAAGTTTAAAGAGAGCTGGTGCACTTTAGGGTTGTATCGGGTGCTTCTTCATACACGAAGTTACTTGGGTTTGAAATGTTCCTGAACAGTTTTGAGCACAGATTTTGTGGATGTCAGTGTTGTTTGTTAGCTTCTCTGCAAATAGGAGATGGAATAGCAGGTGCTCTGCCTGTGCAATGTGGTTAGGTTGCAGCAATTTAGGGTCCAGCTTTGATGTCTTCTGCAGGCAAGTAGTGCCTTTAGTGAGAATCACTCGTGGATGAGACAGATGAACGGTCACAGACGGTCAGAATTCCTTCTTGTCCTGCTGTCAGAGTGAAGCTGTGGAGTTTTACCTAATAAATATGTCCTCACATCTCTGCAGGTGATCTGAATTTAATTTTGCCTCCACCTTCTGTTGCCTGACCTGATGGAAGTCAAGGCTGAGTTCTGTTCTCCTGCTTTTTTCCCTATGCTTCACTGCACTTCGCGAAGTATCGTCAAAGGGCTTGAGACAGATGCTGGGCTCTTGCAGTCGTTTGAGTCAGGCAGATGAATTCAGCAGTTGAAGGTGAATGCCAGCAGCTCTTTTCCTGTCAGTCGTAGCTATTCTACTTAGGAACTACTCTCAGGGAGCTACTGTCCCTTGGGAAAGAGGTGGAGTTTCAAAAAGCTTCTGAAGGTGTAGGTGCACAGTTGAAGGTGCTGGTGGCTTTTGCACACTGAGTCTGAGCACAAAACTTGGCATGAGGTTGGGTGGCAACAGGAAATCGTTCAAATAATATAAAATGGTGGCTGATACAAAAGTAAATCCCACACTTGGTTTACCAAATCATGTACTGTGTGGTGGGGACTGCTTCAGAGCTGCTGTTTGCTGAGTAATTCAACTTTTGGAACTTGCTGCAGGGGATATAGTTGCAGATGATGCATGTCAGGCTCCTGAGCTGGACTCAGACCTTGATGTGAGTGCAGGTAATGCCTGTGGTTTCATGAGGGGAATTGCTGGGGGTGGAAGTTCACCAGTGGGTAATAGGACTGTGGCCTGAAGGAGGCCTGGGGAGGTCTGAGGTTGCTTCTGTTGGGTGCCTGGTGATCCAAGGCTGTGGTGCTAGGCAGGGATGGATGATGCACAGGTAGGTGGGTAAAGGTCTGTGCTTTCTCTGCATTTACCGCCCTTCCATCTGCCTGCTTCTAGGCCTAAAACCTGTTCTCCAAGTGGCTTTTATACACCAGGAGAAGGTAGTGGTGGTTCTTAGTGAATTTAGTAACTAAGTAGACTTCTACAGTTGTGGCACATTTTCCCTGTCCTCCACAGTTACTCCCCTGAAATGTATTTATCAGATCACATGTGAAATCTAATGGGTGTGTTTGTGGCCTGCAGGAGTGCTGTTAATCAGAGGGACACCATTTCTTCAGGTGGATTATCTCCCACAGCTGGGAGACTGTGATAGACTGGAAAGCCAAATCAATCTAGACTTGTTCCCAGGGAATGAAATGGCTTTATGAATCTTTGTATTTATAAACTGCAGGTGTGAGTAATAGTGATGATGATACTGTTGATGGGCTGGGAAGCAATCAAATGGGCATATTCTCTTGACACAGTTTTGAGATTAATGTTCTTGATTTCCCAAACTTAAAGTGTAATAGTGCTGAGAGTCACATTTGCAATGTAAATAAAAAAGGGGTGTGTGTGAGAGAGAGAGCAAGAATGAGATGGGGTTTACAGGAAACAATGTATGGTCAAGAAGTTTGTTAATCCTTCTGTGTGCATTTGCCATGGGGGATGTTTCCTGATCCCCTTTGGCACTCTCCCCTGAAAAGCCATTCTATGGGAAGCTGTTCACAAGCACTGGGACTGTCCATCATCCCCTTTGTGAGCGTGTGAGGGCTGTGCAAGACCAAACCTTGCTGACACTGGATGAAGAAACTTCTGGTGAAGTTCTGTTTGAAATGAAGCAGTGAGTGTTAAGAGATAAGGTGCTTAAGGTATAAGGCTTACAGAAAAAGGGTTGTCTGCAACTCCGGAGTCTCCAAGAATTGTTAGCTGTATTTTCAGCTACTTGCCTGAGGCTGGGGTACTTACCTGTCAGATTTAAAATCAACTAGAACTGCTGTACATGTTTAGAGCTCTCCAAAAACTTCCTGGAACTTTTAATGTGTGAAAGATTCCTATAGGAACACTGTGCTTTTATCTGCAGCAGCTCATTTGGCTGGGCTGGGCTTTGACCTCTGCTGCTGTGGCTCAGAATTCAGTGTGAGCCTACCTTTTAAAACAAGCTTTGATAAATATCCTTTAACTGCCTGGGGACTCCTTCTAGTGTTAAAATCGGGATTTGTCACAGGGACGCTTCTCCCTTTCCTTCAATTCTTTCTTCTCTAAATCTTGTCTATTGAAAAGGATTATAATTGATAAATAACATTACAAGAGCTCTTGAGGCTTGCCTTTTCTGTGCAGGACTTGGGAGTCCCTGATAAATAAGGGTGGAAAAAAGACAAGTTACTTTAAAGATAAGCTCAGGCTGGACGTTGGGTTTGGCATGTGGTGTGATGCTGGCTCCCTTGACGAGCCTGTAAAGGGCCATGAGCTCTGTGAATGAAGACTCTTCTTTTTGCCCTTGCTGGTAGCTGCCATAGCCCTTGCTGTTCCTGAGTCTGCTGTAAATTAGTCAGTACCAGGGGAGTGAAGCAGAGCTGATGGCTATAAAAAAGCCTGGAAATCTGAAATTCACCCCCAGTGTTGTTTGCAGCCTTTTCTTGAGCACCTGTGGCTGGAGATAACCAGGGCTTAGTCTGCAGCAGCTCAGCCCATCTGCCTCCCGCTTCCCAGCAGCTTTGTGCTGCATTGCTCAGGTGATTTTTTTTCTCTGGGCGTGTTTTAAGGTGCTTGTCAGCCAAATAACCCAGCTGAGAGATGCCTGCAAACCAATGCACGCAGGAGTTGTCTGCTGAGGGTAGTTCCTGGGAGAAGCATGGAGCAAGTGGCCTGTTGATTTCATTGCTGTATCCAAGGAGAGGAGCACAAGGATGTCTTGTGGGAGCGCAGTGTCTGTCATCAAATGAATCGGTTTGACTCAGGAGGTGCAGTGGCTGCAGTCGTGTTCTGTGGGACAAGCTCTGCAGGCTGGGCCTGCAGCTGCAGCAGCTCTCCAGGTTCTTGCTTGCACTACAAACAGTGCAGTTTGTAGGTGTCTCTGAAGTGCAAACACATCCGCACCTTGTCCAGTGTCCCTGTGCTCTGTGTGAAGAGCAGCTTTGGAGAGTGGGAGCTGCTTTTTCTTTCCTGTTACAAGGTGAGCCACAATTTTGCTTCCTTTGCTGATACTTGTGTTGCCAAAGCAGGCAAAGTATTCAGCTGTCCTTGTTCGTGTGTCAGAGGTGCTCTTGTGACATCCCTCTCTTGCTGTTGGGTTGCAGAGGCTTGGCATGAGATGGAGATTGAATTTTGGTAGGTGCTGTGGATGTGCAGATGAGATGCAATCTTTCCAAACAGCTTTCTCAACAGAAGAGAGTGGCACTAAGAGAGCAGAAGTAGCATGCGTTAGTCCTGTAGAAGGCTGTTTTGCAAGGAGCCAAGTGGTGTTCCTGTGGGCAGCCTGAGGTCTAATCCACTTTTCTGACCCCCCCAGGTGGTTCTTGCCAGTGATGCCACTGAGAGATGAGCCTGAGCTAAGGGCCAAGTTGTCAGCTTTTGTAGCTGTCCTCTTGCCACTGCAGTATTGCTTCCAGAGCTCTGCGGGTGTGAACTTCAGCTCTCCGTTCGTGTAATCCTTGAACTTTAATAGTGCATTTAACAGCTCCACTGGGAATGTCGTAGCAGTGTTCCTCGCTGCCAGGCAGGCTTTCTGTTTGTTATTATTGTCTTCTTAAAGTTTGTGCCTTTCATTGATTAGAAAGCCCTGGAACTTTTGATGGATGGGGCCATGAGAAGACGAGGGTTTCCTCCTGTCTGGTGTCTGGGAGGTTAACTAGGAAAGATGTTCAGGCAGAACTGGGATATTCTGGGTGTCATTTTCCTTATGGGAGTAGAAACTTCTTGGGAAGGTGATTTTTTTAGCCAAGGCACATAAATGTATCGAGCCATGCGGCTAAAAATGATCAATTCAGTTAGCTTAAAGAATCCTACTTTGTATGGGGTTTAGGTCTTCCTTTTTTTTTGTTTTTTCTTCACCTCTGCAATATTAGTTTGAAGAGTATTTTATGTAATAAAATGGAAAACACATGGATATAATGGGCACCTTGGCATCCTGGAGCAAGCACATCAGAGGGGAGAAGTGGCAGTTGTATGTGCTGTGGGTCAGATTTGGATGTGGCAGAGGATGAGTTTCATAGGTATATTTGTGGGAAATCTTTTGAAACGCTTGAACTGAGATTTGTCAGAGGGGCAGCAACACCTCTGCCTTGGCATAGAATCACAGAGTGGTTTGGGTTGGAAGGGACCTTAAAGCTTGTCCAGTCCCAACCTCTGCCACAGGCAGGGACACCTTCCACTAGAGCAGCTTGCTCCAAGCCCCTGTGTCCAACCTGGCCGTGAACACTGCCAGGGATGGGGCAGCCACGGCTTCTCTGGGCACCCTGTGCCAGCGCCTCAGCACCCTCACAAGGAAGAGCTTCTGCCTAAGAGCTCATCTCGGTCTCCCTTCTGGCAGGTTAAAGCCATTCCCCTTGTCCTGTCCTACAGGCCCTTGTCCAAAGCCCCTCTCCAGGTTTCCTGTAGCCTCTTAGGCATTGGAGCTGCTCTAAGGTCTCCCCTTCAGGAGCCTTCTCTTGTCCAGACTGAACCAGCCTGGCTCCAGAGCAGAGCTGCTCCAGGCCTCGCAGGATTTCCGTGGTCTCCTCCGGCCTCTCTCCAGCATCTCCAAGTCCCTCTTGTGCTGTTGCCCCAGAGCTGGATCAGGACTGTGCGGGGGTGTCTCCCCAGAGCACAGCAGAGGGGGAGAATCCCCTCTCTTGACTTGTTGCTCACACTCTGGGGGCGCAGCCCAGCACACGGGGGGGTTCTGGGTTCAGTTGGACACCCCAGCAATCACACAACCAGCTGTATCTGTAATTATTCTGATAACTAGCAATGATTTAAAACAATGTGACCTGCCTGCAAAATTTATTGCAGGATGGGCAGACAAGGAGTATCCCAAACTAGCAGATGTTTGGGAGGCACTGTCTCTAACTGATAAATAGAAGGATGGTGTGAAATAACTCATTCAAGTTTAGTGGGGCCACTAAATCCTATTATCTCACCACAGACTTACAACACAAACATTGTTCTTTAAAACTAAAGATACTTTAGAAGACTAGTGTGAAACAATTAACTCATGTTTAGTGGGGCCACTACATTCCACAGACTTACAACATAAACATTGTTCTCTTTCTACAACCTAAGTTAAGATAAAAAGTACTTTATGTTTTCCAGGCACCAGCTTTTCTTATATCAAGGCCCCCCTCTCCCCCCGTGTCTTTCTTTTACAAATTCTCTTGCTATGTGACTCTGTTTTGCTCAAGAGTTCTGGCCCTTTTTAACTTGTTGTCTAATCTTGTGTCTTTAGCGAGCTTTGTGTCTGTTACTGTAAACTGGTACAGTTATCCCCACATAACCACACCTATGATTTGCGAAAGCCAATACATCTACATGTTTATCACATTTGCATGCACACACACAGAGGCTCAGACACACGCATGCATGCATCCATCCATCAACTCACAGGACACGGGCAGAACAAACAACCCAACAGTTTTATTGGTGACTTCGAAGAACTTCTATCCTGCTCCATGGATAAGGAGCATCACGCTGGGGCTCAAGGCGCTTGTGGGGCAAGCAAAAGTCGTTTCTCCTCTGCTGACACATGGGCACCAGGAACCCCTGACCAGCTTCTGGGATATCTGAAGTGACAGCAAGGACATAACAGCAATGTCACAAAAGCCATTGGGGAGGGAGTTGGAACTGAGTGAGCATTAAGCTCCCTCCCAACCCAAACCGCTCGGTGAGTTTATGCTTCTATGAACATCAAGGAAATAAGAGCTGGGAAATAATAGCTGAGAAAATAACAGAAAGGAAATAGCATCTAAGGATATAGCCAAGGAAGCAACATGAAGGAAACCCTCAGCAGTTCCTACACGGAACAAGAGCTGAACTCGGCACCAGCATTGCCATCACCACATTTACCTTATGTCAGAGTCCACCTCTTCCAAATCTGACTCCTCCTCCCGAGCATCGAGCTGAGCCAGGGCCGCCTCCTGCGGGGCAGGGATTAGAGAGGTGAGAAGCAGGCATGGGGCAGGGACCGGGTAGAGGGACAGAGCTGGCGCCTGCTCCTGCCCTTACCTCCTCCTTGTCCCTGCTCCTGCTCCAGCACTTGGGCCGCAGCTTCTGAAAGCAGCTGGAAACAGGGAGGAGCAGGAGGATGAGAAGTAAAGGATGAACTCCTCCAGTGCTGGAGGAGTTGGCGGGCTCTGGGCAGGGCTGGGCGCTGCTGCAGCAGAGCCTGTTGGGGCAGGGCAGGGCAGGAGTTACCGCTTCAGGCTCCATCTGCTGCTGCCTTGGGAATCCTCGGCACGTTTCTTGGCACAAAGCTGGTGATAGAGAGACAGAGACTCGGAACATGGAGGTTTCCACAGAGAATTCTGCAGCACAGGGGAGCCGGAAGGTTCTTCCTCCAGCCCAGTGCCGTCTACACACGTGCAAGGCTGTGCCAGCAGCCACACCTTTAAGAAGAGCCCCCCCTGCCTCCTTGCCCAGCTCCCCGCTGCTCCCTGCCTCTGGAATGACCCAGAGTTCTCCTCAGCGTTGTTAATTTCTGCCTTTCTCCTCTGCACAGAGCTCTGCAGGCTCCCCGCCCCACCCCTTCAACCACCGCCTGCAACACGCGCCATGCCTTCTGAAGGCATGAAAGCTCATTTGTCTATTTGGAGGAGAAGGCCCCCAAAGGGAGGTTCAAACTCCGCAGCAACGATTGGGCCCCTGCCCTGTGCCTGGGCACGGCCCCGACACGCCGGAGCCGCAGCACCATGCAGAAAGGCTGGGTATGGGCTCAGGGCAGGGAGCAGGGGCATTGCTGCACGGCTGGAAGCAACGGGTGCTGCAACAGAGCAAGGCCAGGCCAGGAGCTGGGGAGGGGATGCTTGGGGCGAGGGACTGCAGGCTAGAGCCTGGTAGGGGCTGATGGCAGAGGCTGTGATGAGAGGGAGCTGCAGCCCCCCTCAAGGAAGGAGCTGCTGGGAAGATGCACAGCAGAGCTGGGGACCGACCCTGGCAGGAGCCAGGACAAGCTGCTCCCAGCAGCTCTGAACACCTCCAAGCTCCAGGGTGGGGTACCACAATGAGCTCCAAGTCTGGGAAGACATCTCTTGTGCATGCCAGCACATCCACAGGCATCCGCAGCAGCACCCGGGCCCCATGAGCACTGTGGGAGCACACCCCCCACCCCCCCCCGCCCGGCCCCTGTGCTCTTCAGCCCCACGGTTTGGATGGCAGCGCTCTGGCAAACGAATCCTTGGCTCACCTTGAAACAGCACTGCACCAGGAGAGCAACGGACGTGATGAAGTTCAGTAACAGCAAGAGCACCAGTGCCAGCGGCAGCCAGCGGTCCAAGGTGTGATTGGCCATCTCCTGGGAGAAAAGGAGAGTGCATTAGGGAGGAGAGGAGCGGGGAGGGAAGGGAGGTCCCTTCCATACCCCACTGCCCAGACACACACATGCAGCCATGCCCCGTTCTCTCTTACCGTCTCTGCAGATTCACTGCCCATCTCCCTGGCCTGGACTTGGGCATGGGGACGAGAGGTGCCGGCATCCTCCTCCCGCACACACTGCTCAAGGAGGTCAGAGGGCTCCAGGTCACGCTGCCTCTCACTCAGGAGCCTCAGGAGCAGCCCCGTCCTCGAGACCATCTTGGCACAGGCCTGCTGGAGCTGGGGCAGGCCACAGTCCTCACGCAGGGCTCGAGCCACCTGTGCCATGAACCTGCGCAGGGCTCCATCTGGCACCAGAGAGTGTAGGTGGCGGCTGAGCAGGGTGTCAAAGGGGGGTCCTCGCGTGGCCGCGCCGCCCGGGGCGCTGGAGCTGCCCTGTGCCGTTGCGGTCGGGGGTTCCTGCTCCTTAGTGCTAGGTCTCTGCTCTGCTCTACCGTCTGCTGCTGCGGGCTCTTCTTCTGCACCCTCGTTGCCCACTGTCCCATCGCTGTCCTCCTGCTTCTGCTCCTCATCTGTCCCAGCAGAGTCCTGTGTTGGGGATGGTGCTTCCTCCTCATCTTCTGTGCTACCCTCATTCTCCATCCTGTCAGTCGTATTGGTCTGCCCCATGGCGTCTGAATGATCCTGACTCTCGCCAGACAGGGCGAGATGCAGGTCCTCTGTTGGGTACTGTGTAGAGGGCTGCGCTGCAGGAGGGGTGGGTGCTCTCTGGTGGCTGGAGACTGGGAGGATATCGCTGAGGTTCATACTTTTCACAGTCAGGATGCTCATGGCCTTGTGCAGCTTGTTCTTTAGCTGTGCCACGAGCCCCTCTGCTAGGAAATAGAGCCTCCTGGTGTCAATAGAGCTGCTCCAGCCCCTGTGCTGAATGCCCTGCAGCATCAGCGTCAGCTCCTTGGCGATGTTGCCCTCCTGCCTCGAGAGCTGCTGAGGGGAAGGTGCTGATGCATCGGGGCTGCTCAGGCTCCGGGCAACTGTGAGCGTGACGGTTCTCTGCTCCCCGAGTGAAGGCTCCTTAGGCTGGAGATTCAACACGGACCTGTTGTTCCCTTTCTTGGGGGGCACCGGTCCCATTAGGAGCCCTGGTGTCTCTGCCAGGGGAGCTGTAACACACCAAGAGCACTTCAGTGACAAAGAGCTTTCTGCCAGACACAGGCTCAGAAGGTTCACTATAGCTGGGGGACATGGGCAGGGCTGTGGGCCAGTTACCGCAGCGGAGAACAGCGCTGTTGCACACGCTCATGCAGTCGAAGCTGAGGGTCCTGCACGGGGTCTCAGTGCTGTGCTTGTGCTGGCAGAGGCAGCAGGCCGTGTCGATGGACAGCTTGCTAAAGAACAGAGGTTGTGACCAAACACTCAGCATCGCGACCCAGGGCAGCGACTCCAACCCAGGTGGTGCACAGAAACGCCTCAGGGGTCTGCTTCAGTGTCTGCTGCAGCTCTGGGAAACTTCCCCTCGCTCCCTGTGTCCCAATGGACACTTTTGTGCTGCTGGGTTTGTTCCCCACACAGACCCTCTGTCCCAGCAGCTGGGATCTGCTGGAGGTGGGAGCCAGCCCCCGCACACTCACAGTGTTTCCAAGCGGGATGTTCTCAGGAGCAGCATGAGCAGCGTCTGCCGAGTCACTCGTGTGGCACCCAGGTCCCTGCAAGGGTTTCAAGAAACACATTACATTTGAGGTGGCGGCACCAGCCTCTGCTCCGGGAACAAGCTCAGTCCCTGCTGCTTGCTGTGCTGGCCGCAGGGGGGGATCTGCTGCTACCTAATCCAGGAGAAAAGACGGAAAACCGTCTCTCCTTCCTGCTGTGCCCTGCTCCCACCCATGGGTCTGAACCAGAAGGGATCCTGCAGATCCCATGGGAGATGAATGCAGACAAGTTCGAGTCCCTGTCCCAGCTCCGTGCTGGCTTTGCAGATGGGACACACCAGGACTGCTCAGCCTTTGCTTGGGTCTGCCGCTGCCTCCAGCAGGAGAAGGGTGGGAGAAGGGTGGGATTTGCTGCTGAATCTCTGCTTTCCTGGCCACGGGGCACCCAGAGACACAAAGAAAAATCCTCGGTAAGCCGTTAACAAGGAGTCCGTACTTACAGGTGAGTGACTGAAGGCAGCTTGAAGAACCACGTGTCCTCGATAACAGACAGGGGGTTATGGCGCAGGACCCTGAAATGAACCAACACCCCATGTGAGCGGGGGGTGCAGGATGAGAGCGGTGGCAGGGGCTCAGTGCTGCGTGTATGCGGAAGGGCCTGGGGTGAAGGTTCCAGACCAGGGTAGATGCTGATGGGCAGATTCACAACATACATCAGGTCCTGACTATCTCCAGCCCAGAGAGCAAAAGCCCAGAAGTGCTGCTTCTGGAAAACACAACATCTCTTTCTTTCCTCCTCAACTCACACCTTCTGGTGGCTTCCCTCCAACAGGACTTTCCCTATTTCTCACATTCCCACTGTCCCTGAGCGTTGTCTCTGGTCCTGCACCCAGCCAGGCAAAGCCGTGGCCTGACAGAGTTGTCGTTCAGCATTGATGCTGCTGCCTACTGGGGGTAAGAGGTGAGCAGAACACAGTGACAAGTGCCACTGCTCTGAGCTACCCTTAGCCCTTGGAACACTCACAGCGTCTGGAGGAACTGCATCCCGTGCCATGCCCGGAAGGTGTCGCTCCGGATCTGGGTGATGAGATTTCCCTCCAGGCTTCTGGGGAAACAGGAGACCGCAGAAATGAATTGGGTGTGAGCCACAGGAAGCTGGAGAGAAGCAGCACTGATTTGTAGGAAACAGCCCCATCCAAGGTGGAACTGGGGGGAAAACTGCCATTTTCTCTCCTGCTGTTTGTTAACCTGTCCAGGAGAGGAGATGAAGTGCATGCGTTCTGCATCTCTGCCTGCTCCAGGAGACAGCAAGACTCAAGACACAGCTTCTATTCCTGCTGTGTTTGCAGAAGCCATGGCCCCATCCTGGCGTGGCCACCAGCCACTCCCTGAGCACCTGAGCTCGGCTGCTCCTTCAGCAGGAGAAACCGGAGGCCTTCTTCTAAAAATAACTGGAGCTTTTTCCAGCACCAGAAGGTTCTAAATGCAATCAGGCTTCACCAACCACACCAGGAAGGAACTCCCATAACTCACATGGTCTCCAGGAAAGGAAGGTTCTCCAAAGCACACGCCTCGATCAACTGGATTTTGTTGTAAGATAAATCCCTGTTAACAGGAGAACACAAAACGCTGGTGACATTTGCACTGTCCCGGTTCCTCTCAGGTGCTTTGACATTGGCGGCACAGACGTGCCATAGCTCTCATTTCACGTGGGATTTCTCTCCTGCCCTGGCTTGCAGTGGTGTGTAACCGGAGGTCACGCTCCTGACGGGGGTGGCTGCAGCTCAGAGAGGTTCTCCCAGCTCTGATCCCACCAGGGGTATTTCAGGGCTGATTTTCCTCTCTGGTAACAAAGCAGGTCCTTTATGCACGCCCCAAGAGCACCTCTTGAGTGAGGCCTCAGGGACAGGCTGTAACGCCCTGTGTGACCAACATGGGGCTATTTCCCTTAGCTGCTAAATGTCACCTCCCTGCGCAGCCCTGCTCTGATGTGCGCAGGAGTCCTCTGGCCTGGCTCTAGAAACCAAAAGGTTCCTTGTCCCAGCCTGAACTCTCTGACTGGGGGGCTTGTTCTGCAGCAAACAAGGAGAGAGGAACCTTTGTGGGGAGTGTTTCATGGCCTGCTCAGCCAGAGTCCCCACCCCATCGTGAGGGTGAATGGAAAGTGCCTGCTCCTCTCCACGGGCGATGAAGCGGCACCATGAGCTCACTCCAAGGCAGCTCTGGGGCATCCGAGATGAGAGGAGACGAATGCACATGGTTTGCCCTGGAGGAGGCGGCCTCGTGCAGGTCTGTGCAGGGAAAGGGCAGCAGCCACCTGCTCCTGCTCAGCCGTGGGGCAATGGGAGTGCAGCGCATCCCTGTGGAGCCCGCCTCTGCACCAAGACCATGCTCTGCTCTGGCTGCAGCCGGGATACCCGCAGGAATAAAGCCCTTCCTGGGACGGGCTGTACAGCAGCAGGGCCAGGGCAGGGGGGAGGCCGTGCTCACCACCATGGACAGGGGGGGTACTTACAGGTGCCTCAGCAAGAGCAGCCCCCCCAGCGAGCGCCTCTTCACCGCCAGCAGGTTGTTGTGCTGGAGGACTCTGCAAGAGACAGACGAACACGAACAGTGGCACCCGCGGCTCTCAGGTGCAATGGAGCTGTCAGGGGAGCAACCCTGCAGCAGTGTCACTGCGGCATCTCTCCGGGTCCCGCCACGACTCATCACGCTCATGGCAGGAGCAGGGGCTTGCTCCCAGCCTGCTGACCCTGACTGCAGCCCGAGCACGGGTTCCACAGGCCCAGGGATGGCCCCGGTTGGCAGGAGGTACACAGCCCAGGGCCCTGCTCGCCACGGAACAGCTCTGGGGACTCACACAGCTCCTTGCTAAGCAGCTCGGCCCTGGCTGCATGTGGCAAGCACTGGTGTGGTGCTCGGCACAGCCTTGGCTCGGCTGCCCGGTGGAGGGATGGGGATCCCAGAACCCCTGTGCCATGTCCGATACTGGTGGATACTCACAGCTTCTCAGCCCACAGGTATCCCTTCCACGGTTGAGGGCGAATGAGGGCGAGCGCGTTCCCAGTGAAATCCCTGCGGAGAAGCCATTGGCAGCGTCACCCCCAGCACAAACCCTTCCCCTGCCCCAGGGCTGCGGGGTGGCCGTGAGGCCGGCCTGGAGCTGCCCCCTCGGCGCTGCCCATCAGCCCTCCACAGGCAGCGTGTCCCTGGAGCCGCTCTCGGGGTGTCCGGGGCAGCGCCCGGAGCTGCAGGGCACTCACAGCATGGAGAAGGGCCGCTGGGGGGTGGCCAGGGGCACGTGGGCCAGGGCAGCGCTGCTGCAGTCCAGGCGGCGCCCGCGGCAGCGGCAGGGCCCCGGGCAGGGCCCCAGGGGCCGGGCCAGGCCGGGGGCCAGGCCCAGCAGCAGCAGCAGCAGCAGCAGCGGTGCCATAGCGACACAGGGCCTGAGCGCCTTTGGTACCACACGAGGCTCAAGGCTGGGGATCCAAACCAGGAGCTCTCGTCTGCGACGAGCAGTGGATCTGGGGCTGTGCTGGCCCTGCTGGGCAGATACAGCCCGGGACACCTCACACCTCACAATGGGGCCTCGCCGCAGGAGTTTCATCGGCCGGGCCTGCGAGCGTGCGTCCCCACTGTGACATGGGACAATCCCCTGCCGTTGGAGCTGGTCGCTCTGCCCCACCTGGGGCGTGTTACAGACCAGCACATCTACGCGTGCAGCACGTGTGCGTTCAGTACGTGTTTGTGCAGTCTGTGCGCGTCTGCCACGCGTGTGTGCTGGGTGCTCTCTGAAGGCAAGGGAAATCGGCTCGTCCCAGAACGATGTGTCCTCACTGGAAAAGCTTGACTCGGATTTGGCATCACTGAAATGACAGCAGGGACGTAACAGCAATGACATAACAGCCGTTGGGGAGGGGGTTGGAACTGCATGAACTGAAGGAGGGACCTTCATCGCCTCCTTCACACTTACGACCAACTTGTACAAGCCTGACACCTCACCAGCAGTGGACTGAGCCAGGGCCACCTCCCGCAGGGCAGGGATAGGAGCGGTGGGAAGCAGGCATGGGGCAGGGAGCAGGCAGAGACGCGGAGCTGTTGCCTGCTCCTGCCCGTACCTCATCCTCGTCCCTGTCTGTGTCCTTGCTCCTGCTGCACCACTTGGGCCAGACTCAGGGGCTAAGACTCAGAGGCTGAGACTCTGTGGCTGAAACGGTGGCTGAGACTCTGGGCCTCAGGCTTTGGAGCTGATACTCTCAGACTCTGGGGCTGAGACTGCTGCTGAAAGTCTATGGCTAACACTCTGGGATTCAGACTTTGGGGCTCAGACTGGGGCTGAGACTCTGTGGCTCTGACTATGGGTCTCAGACTTTGAATGTCAGACTCTGTGACAGAGACTGTAATATAGACTCTGTGGCTGAGACTGTAGCTGAGACTGGTGCTCAGGTTTTGGAGCTGAGACTCTCAGCCTCAGACCCTGTGGCTGAGACTGTTGCTGAGACCGTGGGGCTGGGTCTCTGTGGCTGAGACTGTGGGGCTAAGACTGTGGAGCTGTGTGGGGGTTGGAATGTATCAAAACTGTCAGAGACCATGGGAAGGAGGAACTACAGCAGGCAATTAAGAGCGACCCGTCCCTGACTGGTACTTGGAAGTTGTTGGAACTGGCAAGGAACGAGGATGTCAGAACTGGAAAGAGGGGAGTGCGCATGCTTTTGGAGGAGCAACCCCCATGCACCTCAGCTGAATAAAGCATACCTACTTTACAACTCTAAGGAGCTGGAGTCAATCCACGTATCACTTTCACCTGATGTAACCGCAAGGCAAACCCAGATGTGCTCTGCTAATTGCTTGGAAGCATATAAATATTGTGTAAGCTTTGCAATAAACGATCCAGCTTGCACTCTACCTCTGGGTCCGTGCCTCCGTCCTCACAGGGCTGAGACTGTGGTGGTCAGATTTTGGAACATACTCTGGCTGAGACTCACAAATGAGGACTCTGGCACTGAGACTCGGGCTAAGACTCTTGGGCTGGGACTGTGGGGCTGAGACTGTGGGGCTGAGACTCTGGGCCTCAGACTTAGGAGCTGAACACTGTCCTGGGTTCAGCAGTAGCAGTCACTTTTTCTCCTTAGTAGCTGGTGCAGCGCTGTGTTTTTGACTTTCAGCCTGGGAACAGTAATGCAAAAAGATTTAACCAATGTACAGGCAGGGGTAGTGTTAAGCCGCTTGCTTAACGATGTTAATGCTTGCCCATACTCCACAAACATTTTTCATGCTCATTATGCTGTGCTAGAACAGGATGGGAGGACACGGCTACTGGTAAGAGGAAGGAACAGTAACCTGGCTCCTGCTTTCTGGGTCCTGAAACCGGCTAGAGCCAGCTTTGTGGTTTGGACAATGACCAAGTCACCAGGGAGCATGAGCAACTATTAGAGGTAAAAAGTTTAAGCAGAGGAAGAGTCATTGACTTCATCTTGAGACCCTCACCCACGACCACCGGGAGTTACTGCGCAGCCGCAAAGGACCTTTTAGCTCATTATAATACGAAGCAGGGATAGGACATGAATATGTATAGGCATGTTGTGTAACCTAATACATACGTATAATTTTAGAGAATAAATAAGGGGAGAAACGAGGTTGCAGCGGGCATGCCTTTGGAGGAACGATCCCCCATGCGTCTCAGCGCTGAATAAAGCATACCTACTTTACAAGTTTAACGAGTTGTGGAGTCTATCCCATTATCACTTTGGCGAGCCAGGCAGGAGACGTCTGTTCAGCTGAAGGATCAGCTCAGGGGAGACATCCTAGGCACCCCAGGCAGCTTGCCTGGAAGAGCTCCGCTCTTCATCCGCTCACTGCGGGGGCAGACAACAACCTGTGCCGGCTGCGGAGAAACGGTATGCGTGGGATTTAGGTTTGTAATTTAGAGGGCCTATAAGTCGTACGCTTGGCCTGGGGCTGCTGGTAAGGCACGCAGAGACATCTGGCACGCAGCGTAGTTCCCCTTGGCAGATGGGGCTTGCAAGCAGGTTGGGGACTCGTCGACCGATAGAGCGGCTGCTAGCGATCCTGAGGGTGGATCGGGTGAGTCCAGGGACTCGTTGGCCGATAGGGCAGCGTAACCAGGTGAGAACTGGGAGGGCTTATAGTTGGTTTTGAAGTGGGATAAGCTTTCCCTGCTGACAGCCTCCCTGGGGAGTTCTTGACTTCCTGTCTAGCCCTGTGCTGGTGGCAGGACCTGGTATCACACCATCCTCAACAGTCACTCCCAGCTTCTTTCCACCATGGATCCTGAAGCTGGCAGCTTTCTTTGGGCTCCTCTTCTCTCCTGTGAGGAGCAAGGGTGCACAGGCACTTTGATAACCAGGGGGATGTTTCTCTAAGCTCGATAATTTTGCCACCTTCCCTCCCTCCTCTGTGAAGTTGCTCTTGGTCACACTCCAGCACTTGAGACATGAGCCACGAGCCACAGCGATGAGCCAGCCAGAGCTACAAGTCCTGTGCTGAAGCTGAGCACAGCTGTTGATTTTTCACCCTGGGGCTGAGAACCTTACAGCATCTCTTCTCTCCCCATTCACGGCAGGTTCGGGCAGATGGGACAAATGGAAACTGAGTCACGTCTGTGTTTCCCGATGGGGACCACACGCTTGGCAATGCCCTCCACTACATGGTTGTGAGGTAAGTGGAGTCACCACAGCCCCTGGTACCACTGGGGGTTCCTCTGTCTCCTGTTCTGCCCTTCTTCACTAAGTTGCATCTCAGTTGCTGCTGGAACAAGGCAAAACTACCTCTGTGCATGCTTGTTGGAGAATTTATATCAGAGCTCGTGCCAGAGGCTCCTTACCTACCCCCTCCCTTAACAGGATTCAGTTTTCTCCTTGTGCTACTAGCCCTGAGAGCGCTAACAGGCCTTGATGAGTATGAACAGCCTCACCTGGGGCCTCCACACACACCCTGCCCACAGGCTCAGGAACCCCATTTAAGCTTAGCTTAGGCTTTCAGTCCCTCCTGAGCTATGTTGTATCTATATGGGTCTTCAGCTCAGCTGTTGGATGCTGACCCATGGGCTGACTTCCTGACCCAACATCAGCCTCTCCTCAATGTTGTACATTGTACATCTGCTTGGTGCTCATAGGTTTTGTCTGACCCTCTTTACCCTCACCCGACCTGCAGGTTGTCTTCCTGACCCGGCCTCGCACCTATTTCACCCCCACAAACCTGCCTGGTGACCTGGACCCTTGGCTGGCCCTGGCTACCACCTTTGCACCTTTGTTCATGCTCCCAGCTCCCCATCCCGTAAGGAACAGCCAGCCCTCGCTGCTCTGATGGTTAGTAGAGAGGAAATGGAATGGCAGACATGTGACAGATTTCTGAATGTCTTACGTGGCTCTGGGTAAAATGATGTGCAACTCTGTAAATACAGGTGGTCAGGCAGTACCTATGTCGCCTTCTGGGGCAAGTGCTGTCAGAAAAGAGGGTAGGAACAGCCAGTATTAAGCAAATTGATCCCCTTTAATGCTTCCATCAAGATGCAGGAATTGGTGCTGGAAATTAGTAATCCTGCTGCCCCCATTAAAATATACAAATGCCTTCACTGGTTTTATCCAGCTGGGAGGCACTGGGGGTTTGTGAAGACTCACTGGGAAGGCTCAGAAGAATTCCAGCAGGAAGTTCAATGCACCATCTCAAATGACAGTCGCATTGCAAATGCTGTGTGAATTCCTCTGATGTCTCACCATGACAAGAAAAAGAGCAGCCTTCTTGTGAGGGGCTGTGCTTTCTGCTGTGTGCGCAAATGTTCTACCAACCACCTCGGCTTGTGAAGGCAGATGTCATGCAGTCTGCAAACATCTTGTGGTGCCCTAGACCCATCTGCCTCCTTTGCCCAGCAGAATTGCAACAGGTCTGTGTGGAGGGAGGCTTCCACGCAGCCAGGATCCCCTGTTTGACCAGGGTGCCAGCCAGGTCTTTCCCCTGCCAAGTTCCAGCTGCAGCTCAGAGATAGATGGAAGGGTGTGAATAAGGTTACAGGGGGAGTGTCCTTTGAGCACATCCCTCCCATAAGACCCTCAGTCATATTAGAAACGTCCTGAGCCCCAGCAGGTCTGGGGTGGCCCAAGCCTCTGACTTCCCTGAGATTTGCTGTGGATTGGCCTGGGTTTTACTGCTCTCTTCTCCTCTCGCCCTTCCTGCAGCCCTGATGCGGAGTTCTGTGGCTACTGTATCACACACCCCTCTGAAAGCAAGATCAGCTTCCGGATCCAGACCAGAGGTATGGGGTGTGCATTGCTTTGACGTTCAGGGCCCTTCCTTTGTGGAATCCCCTCTGTTCACGTCAGGTTTCCACCATGAGTCATTTCAATAAAGAAAACCACTCTTCTCCCTCTTCTCTGCAGGCACGGTACTGCAGTGCCGGGGTAAGGTGGATCTGCTAAGTCCGGTCAGGGGTGATGGGTGCTTCACCTGCCCCTAAATTAGCAGAAGATTTGGAAAGCCAACCCAAAGGGTGCTGACATACATAGCTGCGGTGAGAATTTGCTTCTGCTTCTTCTTGCTTATCTGGCAGCTTTGCTCATCAGGCTGTGAACCAAAGCTCTCTTGAAAAGTCTGTGCTGTCTCTTGACTTGCCTCCCAGAGGGGTCTGTGTTCTCTGTTAACAGGCAGCACTGGCAACTCTGAGCCTCAGGCCATCACTCACTCCTCCCAGCACACCAGCCCATTCAGCTCAGTCTACTGCCCTCCATCTAGGCTCCACAGCTTTGTCTGCTGCCGCAGGAGGACAGTGTTATTTCATTCCTTCCTTATGGGGCTGTTCCCCTGAGTATCTGAGTTTGTGCTTGCTGGCTCTTTAATTTCCTAAAAATGAGTAGTGCTGAGGCTGTTCTTGCCAAGGGAACCCCTTCCCTGTGGGGCTCCTGCAGGGTTTGGCTCTGCCCTTCCTGCACCGTAGCCTGGCCTGAGCTCAGCTCTCAGGGTGCTGACAGCGGGCTGGTAGGAGGGAAGTGTGTGGCATGTGCCTGGTGTAAGAGCCTGTTCCCGTCATGGAGGAACAACCACACTGCCCAGAGCAGTGAGGGAGAGGGCCACCAACCCCTTTGGAAACCACTGACCCATCTTCTTTCCCACAGGGGCCCTTCCTGCTGTTGAGCCATGCCAGAAAGGAATGAATGACCTGATGGGTGTTTGCTAACATGTACTCAACACCTTTGAGGTGAGACTATTCCTGCAGAGTTCAGGGGGCTTTTCTGTCTCTTGGTGTCAGAGGTGAGAGGAAAGGGCTGACAGCTGTGTTGTAGGCATAAAGAACCTAGAGTTATCTCAGACTTTCTCTGCCTGACCTGCAGCATGGCCTGGCTTCCTGTTCCTTGGAGTGAATGTAAAGCTCAGTCACTTCTGAAGGTACCTGGAGCTCTGCCAGAGCTGCTCAGGATCCTCTGCACTGGGCAGAGGAGTCACAGCACAGAGCAGAGTGGCGGCATGGGGTGTACGAGCCTCTCAGGTATACGCTGTTAACGTTTGTTCTTTGCTCTTGCTTGCAGAGGAGCATGAAGGAGTACAGGGCCCAGAGGAGGAAGAGATACAGTAGCATTTGGGGATGGCAGTCTCCATGGACGTGTAAGGTCTGTGTATTGAATTCCCTGTGCCAAGTATTTCTGGTAGTGTGTTTTAGGACTGCTTTGATGCAAACCTGTATTTTCTGTAATAATAAAGATTCTGCAGGCTGATGTTGCAGAGGTGACGCTGTGTTCAGCTCAGCAGGGTATGAAAAAAGATAGAAGGCAGTTCTTCCACTCCTCTGTCTTCTTTCTATCTCTTTCCAAGTGTCATTGCTGTTTCCTGCCCAGGATTTGACAGTTTTCAGGTAGCCTTGTGCACAGAACTAGTCTGCCCCACGTCCACAGGGAGCAGAGGGGCTCAGCACCATGTAAAGTCCAGCTTTTAGAGAGGCAGCACCTTCTCCCAATTTCGGTCTTTCTGTTGCAGGCACCACTGCAGTTGACTTCAACAGATACAACCAGCCATCCTTTTCAAACAGATCGTTATCTGCTTGCAGCCCAGAAGCCCCCTGTGCTGGGCTGCATCCCCAGAGTGTGAGCAGCAGGTCAAGGGAGGGGATTTTCCCCCTCTGCTGCACTCTGGGGAGACACCCCTCCCCTGCAGTCCTGATCCAGCTCTGGGGCAACACCACAAGAGGGACGTGGAGCTGCTGGAGTGAGGCCAGAGGAGGCCACGGAGATGCTGTGAGGGTTCTGGAGACAGGCTGAGAGAGCCTGAGAAACCTGGAGAGGGGCTTTTTACAAGGCAGTGTAGGGACAGGACAAGGGGGAATGGCTTTAACCTGACTGAGGGGAGATTGCTGCTTAATGAGAAACACCCAGGAGAAAGAGTCTCCTTTCAAACACCACCACATTTTAGTCACATACAGAGGAATAAGAGGGAGTGTAAGAGAAACAGTGTTGGTTTTGCATAATTGGGGATGGGGCTTTGCAAGATTAAGGCTTTCCAATATTAAGATTTTTCTGTACTGGGGCTGGGGCTGTTACTCAAGGAACAAAACAAAGGGTTTGAGGTACCGTAACTTAGAAAGACACACTCTGTGGTTAAAGACAGTATCATCTCTGGACGAAAGATACACTCTGTGGTTAAAAAGAATACTCTTTGTACTACCTGTGACTAAGCCGGTGCAGGTTGGTTAAACGTAAGTCGAGGTACCACGTGTCTGCCAGAGAGTTCTGAAATCGATCCATAAAAAGAGATAAACAAATGAGAGGAAGTGGCATACAAAACTGAGTAAGGGGAGATGTAAGAGATCGAGTAAGGGGAGAGGTGGGACAATTGGCATGTAGCTGATACGTGTCGAATAGGCTGTAAACCTTGGAGTCCCCAGCCAATGGGGAAACAAGGGAGGGAACTTGCGGACAGCATAGGAAATACAAATCATTGTTCTGCTTTTGCTGTGTATGCCTGCTTGCCAGGAGACCCGTTTTTGCAATGACATTAATAAACAGCTGCTTCACTGCTGTGTCTACCCTGACCTGAGCAGTGATCTCGCCCTTCCGGGTGACTGCCCCCAGTTTATACACTGGGCACGACGTGTTGTGGTATGGAATACCTCTTTAGGCAGTTTCGTTCAGGTGTCCTGTCTCTGCTTCCTCCCGGCTTCCCCTCCTCCCTGGCAGAGCATGAGCCTCAGGAAGTCCTTGGTCAGGGTAAACATTACTGAGCAACAACTAAAAACATGGGTGTTATCACCGCTGTTCCCAGGCTGAGAGTCAAAACCACAGCACTGCGCCAGCTACTAAGAAGGAGAAAATGGCTGCTACTGCTGAACCCAGGACAGAAGAGGCAGAAATGAATTCATTTCATTGCCATTTAGTGCAGGCATCCCAGAGGCTGAACTCCACTGAAGCTGAGAACCTATTAAACCTGGAAGATGGAGTTGACTTAGCCAGGTGAGAAACACCCAGACCGACCTCTAACGGATGGAAAGAGCATCCTTGCTGCTGCACTGGGACATTTCAAAGGAGATGCAAGGGAGAGGAGGAGCAAAGTGTGGAGCATCTCTGGAGCCAGGGGCTCTGGTGCCCCACACGCATGGCAGAGGAGAGGTCTGCAGTGGCCTCCCTCTGTGCCAAACCCTGCATAGCCCAAAGACATAAGAAGACCCTACAAATAGCTGTGGGTGTGATACTGTTTCCACTGTATCCCAGGATGGTTTTGGCTTGGACAAAGAGAAGTTGCCTGAGGTCCATGATGTTGTGATGCCCCATGGGCATTCCCTCAGAAAGCTGGCTAAGCCCAAAGGCACCCACAGCAGGGCTGAAATCCAAAGGGCTGGGGTGAAGGGCTTCTTCACTGTGAGGGTGCTGAGGCACTGGCACAGGGTGCCCAGAGAAGCTGTGGCTGCCCCATCCCTGGCAGTGTTCAAGGCCAGGTTGGACACAGGGGCTTGGAGCAAGCTGCTCTCGTGGAAGGTGTCCCTGCCCATGGCAGAGGATTGGAACTGGATGAGCTTTAAGATCCCTTCCAACACAAACCACATGAGAGTTCAGTTGCCCTGACTGGACTCACTTGTCCAGAGCTTTTCAGACTGTCAGATGGGAATGATCGGTCCCCATGCTGAGACAGCAGCAAAGACCACAGCAACCACGGCGATCCTCAGCACATCCTGCAAGGGAGGGGAGAGACCTGGAAAACACAAACCCGAGGAGCTGGGACTGACACCACCGCTGGGCCCAGCAAGGGTGGCTCTGGTGGTCCATGGGGCTTCTCTGTCACCAGGACACATTCAATTCATTTGCCACCTGGTGTCGCATTCGTGCTTTGTGCTGCAGGCTGTGGTCCATGGAATGTCCAACCTGGGACAAGTGCTGCCCATAGGCTTTCCTGGCCACCCTCCAACCGCCCCCCCCCCCCCCCATGTTCTGCTCACCATCGCCTTGGCCAAGGGCCATCACTTGGGACCTCCTCCAAGAGGGGTCTGCCAATCTCCTGCCATCCATCCTGCTGAGGATTGTGCCTTGGTGGGATCAGAGACTGGGAATTGCTGCCGATCATCCTACTATGGGGATGATGTTCTTGTCAACAGCACGTGGGGCACAACCTCCCGAGAGGGCAGCTGACTGAACCTTGGGGGATGAAGGCAGAGGCATGGGATGAAACCACCCAGGGATCTCCAAGGAAGGGTGGAGAGAAGGAAGAAGGATGGGAGGTGAAACTGCAGCAGCCATCACCTGCAACCGTGATGTTCAGGGAGGTTTCTTCCCAGGTGAAGGGCTGTGGTAGCATTATGGCAGCAGCATTATGACAGCAGCGAAGGGATAATGCCAAAGCAAATGAAGGGAATTGCTGGGAGTGATATCGAGGAGGAACTTCTGTGTTATTTCAAGTCTGCTCTTATCTCTGAGGCAGCATCTGGTACCGGCAGATGGCAAAAAGACCGTCAGGCAGCGTGGCCTGAGGCCGAGGACTTTGACCTGACTTCTCCATAAGGCTCCATGGGCTTAGCTCTGCCTGCCCTCAACACGTGCTGGAGGTACCCTCTGCAGAGGGCACTGGCACACAGCACTCCCCCAGTCCCTCCCTCCCTGCACTGAGAATAGAAAGCAAGGGAGGGAACTGTGTTTCCAGGATAGAGCCCAGCCCTCTGTCACAGCCTGGAAGGTCTCCTTGGGCAGCATCACCAAATCTGCTTCCCTAGGACATGTTGGGAACCTCTTCCCAGAGTCTCCCTGGTGATGTCTCCATGCATGACAGGCTGATAGTCCATAAACACTCAGGTAACGCCCCTGCCCTGCTTGCACCCATTACCCCCTTCTTTCCTCCCATGCCCACCACTTACTGAGGACTTCCAGCAGGATTTTCAGGCTCTCCCTGTCTCCCATGTTGACAGTTGCTTTGTAGATGCCACTGTCACTTTCCTGGACACGCTCGTCCAGCAGGAGAGATCCATCAGATGGACGGAAAACAGCTTGTCCTGCGTAGGGTGCGTGGATGGCTGGGCTGTGGGATCCCTTGTAGTACTGCAGGACGGTGTGGGAGCTGGCACCACTGAGGTATTCCCACTGCACGGAGTAGACCTGCGTGATGTTACCCAGCCCAGGAAGCAGCACTGGGGATCCCACAGCAGCAACTTTACTCTTGAGGGTTCCAAGATTTCTGCAGCCTGTTGCAAAGGCACCGGCAGCCCTGGAGGGCAGGAGAAGAGATGAGCAGGGGAGATGGAGCAGGTTGGCATGGCTGGAGAGAGGCTTTTTTACCCAGATGCCAGGGGCACACACATGGTACGTGGACTACTTACTTGGTCACAGCCTCTCACAAAGCCATCTCCCATCACGCCTCCAGGCAGGGAGACATTCCAGCTGGGGCAGATAGAGATGCCGAAACACAGCCCAGGATGCTTGGAGCTCTCTGCTTGCAGTGCTGCAAGCTTTTTCTACTCCACTTTTGTGTGCGTTTTAGGTGGAGTTCCCTCCCAGTCCATGGCAGGAAGAGATTTTCTAATTCTGACCCAGTTTCCATGGTTCATTCCCAATTCCCAGCCTTGTTTGGGGCTGAAGGTGTCCATCCACTCCCAGCAGAGCTGCCTCTCCCAAATCACAGGGTGATTTCTGGGCTTGTCGTGACTTGGGCTCTCAGAGGCACTTGGGGACTTCAGGAGGAGGGTAAGTCACAGTGTCACACCCTTCGTTTTTTGCCACAACCCCCCCCCCCCCCCAAAAAAAAAAAAAAAAAATCACAACAAAACAAACCCAGTGCTTTCTAGAAAAGCCAGGCAGAATCACAACCAAAGCCCTGGGTTGGGAAGTGGAGTCTTAAAAACATACATGTTTTAAAGGGTGAATGTAAAGGGTTTAAAGCAAGGAGCCAGCCCCAAGCAGAGGAGGCAGAAGAAAAGGTGTCTATGCACAGGCGGCGGTCCATCCAGCTACTTGCTAGCAGTGTTCCTGGTGCTCCTGGGGGCTGCTCTGTTGGAGTGCCAGGATTTCTCCTAAAGCTCCTCCTCTCCTGTGTAACTGCTCCACGGGAGCATCAGCTCCCAGGCTCCCAGAGACAGGGACCAGCATCAGCCTGTCCCAGCCCCAGTCCCGCAGCCAGGCTTCCCACCGGGACACAGGCTCCAGCAGCGCTGGGACGCTGGGCAGGTGGGACACGGCACCCTGGCTCCCCACACACCCCATTTGCTTGCCGGTGCCCTGGTTTCTGCCTCATCTGCAGTGGCCGCTCACGAGTGTTTGCTGCCCATGCGGACAGCCAGAGAGAGGCCTCTGTGCCCTGCCTGCTGCTCCCGGCAGCTCTGCAGGTGGGAAAGGAACCAGTGAATCCAGCTCACCTGATGGCTTCCATCCCTCATCCCCACAGCATCGAGAGAGGGCTCCTGCCATGCCTGCCCGCCTCACCCGCCCTCGCTGTTACCCAGCCTGAGAGGAAGAAACAGCCTCATGGCTTAAAGTCCCCTCGCTCTGGGAAATCACTGTTCATGCAGAACATGCGGCACCACCAGCAGAAGGGAAGAGCAAACACTTCAGGGCAGGCAGCTTTCACAACTGCAATATCCGAAGCTCATCCGATGGGCACTTGGAGCTTACTAACACCACAGCATCGGAAATCTAGGTACATTCTAACAGGTTTCTTTTCTCTTTTAGGTGCTCACCCTGAAAACTGTACCTTTGCACTCCAAGGCAGCCTTGTCCATATATAAGGACCACACTGAGGCTTCTCCCATAAGTAAAACTGCGATAAATGTTGTGTTATTACATACATCAGCCCCAGCAAAAATCTGCAGCAGGCCCCTCCATATAATAAACTGTCAGAAAGTGAAAAGCAGGATGCCTTGTTTACCGATGTGTCCTGCCGTATTGTGGGAAAGTGTCGGAGATGGAAGGCAGCTGTATGGAGTCCTCGACGACAAGTTGCAGAAACTGCTGAAGGAGAGGGTGAATCGAGTCAGATTGCCAAGGTGAAAGCCATCCGGCTGGCCCTGGACATTGCTGAACGAGAAAAGTGGCCACTACTTTATCTCTATACTGACTCATGGGTGGTGGGAAATGCCCTGTGGGGGTGGTTGCAGCAATGGAAGCAGAGCAACTGGCAAAGCAGAGGTAAACCCATCTGGGCTGCTGCACTGTGGCAAGATATTGCTGCCACAGTGGGTGCAGAACCTGGTGGTGAAGGTACACCACATAGATCTTCATGTACCCAAGAGTCAGGCCACTGAGGAACACCAGAACAGCCAACAAGTGGATAAAGCTGCTAAGATTGAAGTGGCACAGATGGACTTAGATTGGCAACATAAGGGTAAATTATTTTTGGCTCCGTGGGCCCATGACACTTCAGGCCATCAGGGCAGAGATGCGACATATAGATCGGCCTGTGATCAGCAGGTGGTATCGTATTCTCTTCCTTTGTTATTTTCTCTTATCATTGTTGTCGTTGGTAGTAGCGGTGGTGATTTGTGTTGTACATTGGTTGCTGGACTGTTCTTGTCTCAACCCGTGGGAGTTGAATTCTTTCAATTCTCGTCCCCATTACACTGGGAGCTGGAAAGGAGAAGAGCCCCCGGGTGGGGGGCCTCAGTTGCTTCCAGCCCGGCACCACTAACTGGGAGTGAGTGAACAAGCTGTCTGGCTAGGTTTAAACCACGACACTTGTATAAGAACCGCGTGTTCTTATACAATGCAACAATTGATAGGTGTATCGAAGAAACAAATGCGACTAACTTTTGTGTGTGCAATTTTACCAAAATCATTGGATGCGATTTTAACTACACCACCCCTGTCACTATTTACCAACTAATACAAGATACCGATGTGTTATACCATGGTATACATGCCCTACACATTGGAATGAAAATAGAAATGCTAAAGAAAATGTTCTGTGACCCAGAGCTGGAGCAGATGATGCAGAAGGCCAACAAAACTTCTCACCAAGCAATATGGGATGTTAAGCATAATGTAGAAGAAATCAAAGAAATCATCACTGACACCAAGAAAACTGGAGAGCACCACTGGTGGGAAGTTTTCTTGGTAGGGACAAAATGGCAACCTCTTACAGCAACTCAACTTTTTGATATATCGGTCTACCCTGTGCTTGTGCTACTGCTGACTATGGCTTTATTAACAATTGTTCATTTGTGGACGTGGTGGAAAGTTCCTACAGTAGCTCAACAGGTGTGCATACTATGGACTGTGCAAAAGAATTTGCACAATTTTAAGGAAAAGGGGGGAAATTGAGACCAAGCCATTAGGCCTTAGCTGAAATAACTTGAGTTTTTAGCATGAGGATGACTTAGCACCTCTGGTGAGGCATGATAAACAACGCATTGGAATTCAGGCCTGTAGACGCCTTGCATCTGCTTCTGGCAATTGCTTCTAAGCAGGAACATCCCTGATGGCCCGGCGCCGCACCGCGCACCGCCTCCAACCACCACCGTCTGCAGTACCGAACTCTGCACACAGATGGCAGCAGCGAGCGGCGCCGCACCGCACCCCTCCACCGCCTGTGCTGGGTTTTGGGGGGGTACCCCCCACACCAGCCCCCCTACCCCAACCTTTGCAGACCCAGAATCAGGGGTTTGGAGTATTTTGGGGCCACCACAAGCACAGCCCGTCACGGAAAGGTCTTTTTAGGGGAATCAGCCCCAAATCCAGCTGTTACCCCCCTTTCTTCGGAGGAGCCCCCCCATCCTCTACTCACCTACTCCTCTGCCGGATCATTGCCAAGCACCAGCTTTCTATCCTGGCACCTTAGGCTTAGGAGCAGGACCTGGATGTCTGCACTCTGGGATCTCGTGGATTGAGTGTCATTTGGGGCTTTTGAAGGTGGTTTGGGGGAATTTCTGGAAGGTTTGGGGCAGAGTTTGTACTCTTCGTGCATAATTTGGGGCAATTCCAGCTGTCTGGAGGCATTTGGGGTGAATGTTGAGCTGCTGTGGGGACTTGTGGGGCATTTTGGGATATTTGGGACCTGGTTTAGGACCATTAAATCCATTTTGGGGGTCATTTGAGCTGATTTGGGACAATAACAGCAAGGAAATAGCATCTAAGGATATAGCCAAGGAAGCAACATCAAGGAAACCCTCAGCAGTTCCTACATGGAACAAGAGCTGAACTCGGCACCAGCATTTCCACCAGGAGCCAGGACAAGCAGATCCCAGCAGCTCTGAACACCTCCAAGCTCCAGGGTGGGGTACCACAATGAGCTCCAAGTCTGGGAAGACATCCTTTGTGCTCGCCAGCATGTCCACAGGCATCCACAGCAGCACCGGGGCCCCATGAGCACTGTGAGAGCACACACCCCACCCCCCCGCCCCTGTGCTCTCCAGCCCCAGGGTTTGGCTGGCAGCGCTCTGGCAAACGAGTCCTTGGCTCACCTTGAAACAGCACTGCACCAGGAGAGCAACGGACGTGATGAGGGTCAGTAACAGCGAGAGCGCCAGCACCAGCGGCAGCCAACGGTCAAAGGTGTGATTGGCCATCTCCTGGGAGAAAAGGAGAGTGCATCAGGGAGGAGAGGATCGGGGAGGGAATGGAGGCCCCTTCCATACCCCACTGCCCAGACACACACATGCAGCCATGCCCCGTTCTCTCCTACCGTCTCTGCAGATTCACTGCCCATCTCCCCCGCCTGGACTTGGGCATGGGAACGAGAGGTGCCGGCATCCTCCTCCCGCACACACTGCTCCAGGAGGTCAGAGGGCTCCGGGTCACGCTGCCTCTCACTCAGCAGCCTCAGGAGCAGCCCCGTCCTCAAGACCATCTCGGCGCAGGCCTGCTGGAGCTGGGGCAGGCCACAGTCCTCGCGCAGGGCTCGAGCCACCTGTGCCATGAACCTGGGCAGGGATCCAGAGAGTGTCGGTGGCGGCTGAGCAGGGTGTCAAAGGGGGGTCCTCGCGTGGCCGCGCCGCCCGGGGCCCTGGAGCTGCCCTGTGCCCTTGGGCTCGGGGGTTCCTGCTCCTTGTGCTGCCCGTGTGTGGTGGTGCTTGTAGGGGCGGTGGGTGGTCTCCCGCCTAGAGAGGAACGCTCTGCTGCAGCCGTGTCCTCTGGTGTGCTGCTGGCAGCAGGGGGGTGTTTTTAGCCAGCAGAGCGTAGAAGAAATGCTGCGTAGTGCTCAGTCTCTGCTCTGCTCTACCTTCTGCTGCTGCTGGCTCTTCTTCTGCACCCTCGCTGCCCACTGTCCCATCGCTGTCCTGCTGCTTCTGCTCCTCATCTGTCCCAGCAGAGTCCTGTGTTGGGGATGGTGCTTCCTCCTCATCTTCTGCGCTATCCTCATTCTCCATCCTGTCAGTCCTGTTGGTCTGCCCCATGGCGTGGGAATGATCCTGACTCTCGCCAGACCGGTCGAGATTTGGGTCCTCTGTTGGGTATTGTGCAGGGGGCTGTGCTGCAGGAGGGCTGGGTGTTCTCTGGTGGCTGGAGACTGGGAGGACGTCGCTGAGGTTCAAGCTCCGCACTGCTTCCCGTAAGGTGGACTCTGCGCGGGTCAAGCCTAAGCCAGGCTCCTGTTGCTGCCAGTTTATGGCTCTTCCTCCCTCCCCTACTGCCACCTCGTGCCGAGGAGCAAAGGGGCCGAGCCAGGGGCTGAGCCCCGCGCTGGGAAGCAGCTCCTGGGCAGCCACCGAGTTAGGGCTGAGCGCTCAGGACCCAGAGTCCCCTCCAGCCCTCCCCCGCGGGTAACGCTCGGAAACTCAGAAGCCGTTAAAGGCACCCCACACCCGGCAGCTCCATCCTCAGCCGCTGCGCTGCCCTAGCAGCGAAGGGAAGAACCTGCTCGCTCGACGCTCAGCAGCGAGCGCCGGCTCCAGACCCCGCTTCCCACCGCTTCCCGCACCCTCCTGCTCGGAGCTCCTCCGCTGCTTCCAGCGAAGCCTTTGTGGGGGCAGCCGAACGCGAGCAACCTCCGCGTCGTTTCCTGCCCCACAAAGAGCCGGCTCTCGGGGCACCTCCCGCAGCTCGCTCCTGTTCGCGGCCACTGCCCCGCCCCGGCCCGGCCCGGCCCGCAGGGGTTGTCTTTGCCGCGGGCGGGAGCGCACGGGCTCTGCCGGAGCTGCCGCGGCCGAGAGCCCCGGTCCCTCCTCGGCAGGGGCTGAAGCCTCGAGCCCCGCGTGCGCCCGGGGCACGGCCGTTACCTACGTTGCGGCGGGGAGAGGCGGAGTGAGGCCGCGGCGGGGCCCGGGCGGCTGCAGCGCTCCCAGGGGCGCTCCGCGGCTCCTCCCGGACTCGGTCCCGGCACTCCCGGAGCGGACGCTGCCCTTGAAATCATTGTATCCTGTGTAGAATGTATAAGAATGATTAGATTTTCCTGTCAATACAATGATGAAAAAGAAGAAGAAACAAAGGAATAATCCTTCTTAATCAAACGCTTTGTTACTTTAAGGGGTACTTTGTTTAACTACTCCAATGTCTCAAACGCTTTGCTAATTAAAGGGGTACTTTAACTGCTTGAATGCCTTCAGGGGCTTAGGTAATCAAGAGATACATCCTGTCACAGGATGAGGTGAAACTTGTGTATTGAATAAGTAACTATAGAAGAAATGGAATTTAGGAGGGCTGAGATGGTGGTTAAGCTTGTGATAGACATCCCCTGTTAATGCATTACCAAGGAATTCAATAACTTTTTAACACGTTTCTTCACCGGAACGTAAGACCCCAGCAACAGGAGGAAAACAATGAAAAGGTCATCTATAACGGTTTCGTTATTTCCCTTGAAAGAAAAGAAAGGGAAGGTGAATAAACCAAATAAATCATCACGGGAGCCTTTAGATAATTTACCACCCTCTTATCGAGGGCGGGACTCGAGAGGTGATCGGGAAGGTGCTTACCCACCGATACCACCCGATCGTCGGCTCCCCCATCCTCCCCTCCCTCCAGTCGCACCAGAAGTAAAATAAAAATACAGGAGAATGAAAATTTTCAGGAGGAAACAAAAGAAAAAGAAACTCTATTTCCCCTCCGAGAGGTGCCGATGGGAGGAAATGGAGGGGGGATTGGATTTGTATCAGTACCCCTGAATACGAGCGATGTAAGAGCCTTCAAAAAGGAGACGGGTCGGTTATTAGACGACCCTTTGGGGGTTTCTGAACCATTGGACCAGTTCTTAGGTCCTAATATTTATACCTGGGAGGAGATGCAGTCAATATTGGGAATATTATTTACTGCGGAAGGAAAATCTATGATTAGGCAAGCCGGAATGAGGAACTGGGAGAGATGACATCAACAGGGTCCTCCCGGAGAGCAAAAATGGCCTAATCAGAATCCCTATTGGAATAATCAGAGTGGCCATGATAGGCAAAGCATGACAGACTTGAGAGAGATTATAATACAGGGAATTAGGGAAGCAGTTCCAAGGGGACAGAATATTAATAAAGCTTTTAGTGAGCATCAGGAGAAGGATGAGTCTCCTACTGATTGGTTAGACAGATTAAGGAAAACCTTGCAAATGTATTCTGGAGTGGATCCAGCTTCCCCAGTAAGAGAAGTGCTTTTAAAAGCTCAATTTGTGGCACAATCTCGGAGAGACATTAAAAAAACAAAAACAAAAAAAACCCAAACCTGGAGAAATTAGATGACTGGCAAGATGGCGGGTTACAGGATTTGTTAAGAGAAGCACAGAAAGCTAAGCTGGAGAGATGTTTTTCAGCCTGTGATATTGGGGGAATGAAAATAATAGGAAAATAATATATCACAGGTACCTCCGAGAGGAGCACCCTCTCTACCTGTCCTATCAGATCTTGGTAAGGAGGAGGAAATTGCTGTCACTGGCAACAAGCAGCACATTCACATTAAACCAGAAGTACTGTTGCAGAGGCAGGCATCTGTAACCCCAGCAGAGCAGGGTGAGCAGCTGTAAAAAAAAAACGGGGAGGGGGGGAAACCAAGACGGGGAGCTTGCGCAGCTCCTGTGTTTGAGCACGGGGCAGGCAAACAAGTGGGAACAGACGGGACTACGTGTTGGTAGACGGGACTGAGGGGTTGTTGAATGCCTTGAAACTGGTGGAGGAGGAATGTCGGGCAAAGGTGGGGGAAGTGGGTTCTTCTCCTATGGGACCGGATTGGGGTGTGTGTTGTGGGGAGTTCTGGACGTTGGAAGTGAGACTGCCCTGGAGGGGGGGGGGGGTGCCATGGGGTCGCTCCGGCGGCTGAATTGGAACTAGACTGACAAGGGACTTGGGGAATCTACCCTAGCAGATCCACTGGTTAAATTAAAGCTAGAGTCTAGAGGAAATAAAGTGGAATTTTAGTGGATACAGGAGCAACTTATTCGGCATTCATTCAGAGGGAAAAGAATTTGTTACAGACGTGGGAGCTACTGGCCACCAAGGAAAAGAAAAAAAAACAAACCGAAAAAAAAAAAAAGGCATAAAGAGGCATTCTTTCTGAAACCCTTAAAGTACAAATTGGGAAAACAAATAGGAATAAAACAATAAAATTTTTATGCATGCTAAATTCTCCAAAATCTTTATTAGGGCAAGAAGCAACATTTAAAGAAGGCAAAATGGAATTAAGAGTTAAAAATCAATTAATTGCAGTTTTGAGTTTATCTTTAATTCAACAGAAAAAGCGAGCAGGAGGACCTCCCTGAAATAGAAGAAATCCTTAATCCAGGTATAGCTGGGAGTATGGGCATCTGAAATTCCAGGTGAGGCAAAAAATGCTTTGCCTGTTAAAGTAGAAATAAAAAGAGGGGCCTGCCCAATTAGAATAAAACAATATCCCCTAAAATTGCAAGAGAGGGAATTAAAATAGAAATTCTTAACTGAATGTGAATTGGAATATAATACTCCTATCTTGCCAGTAAAGAAAATTTGCAGACTGGTTCAAGATCTCAGGAATCAACAAATTTGTAGAGGATATTCAGTAATAACTGATCCGTATACCTTATTGACTAAATTGAATCAGAAATGGTTTGCCATCTTGGATTTAAAGGACTCTTTCTTTTGCTTACCATTGGCCAAAGAAAACCAGCATTTATTTGCTTTTGAATGGGAACATCCTGACACAGTAAAGAAAACCCAATTAACTTGGGACAATATTACCTAAAGGGTTTAAAACAGTCCAACGATTTCTGGAAATCAGTTAGCACTGGAACTAGGATCATGCAAACCACCCACTCAGACGGGGACTCTGTTACAATATGTGGATGACCTATTAATTGCCACAGAAACAAAGGAAGAATGTGTCCAGTGGATGGTGGGACTATTGAATTTTCTGAGACTGAATGGTTACTGGGTAACCAGACAAAAGGCCCAACTAATCCAAACCCGACTTTCCTACCTAGGATATGAAATAACAGGAGGACAGAGAAAACTTGGAACGGCTAGAAAAGAAGCCATCTGTCAAACTCCACGACTGCCAACCATCAAGGAGGTCCAGATGTTCCTGGGAATGATGCAGACTTTGGATGCATGATTATGGTGTTCTGGTAAGACCCCTATATGAACTGCTAAACCCTCTCTCTTTGGAATGGACTGATTCAGCAGAGGAGGGCTTTAGAAATTTAAAGACCAGAGCTAATGAGAGCTGCAGCTCTGACTTCTGGATGTGACTAAATCCTTTTGGCTATATTCCTATGAAGAACAGGGAATAGCTTTGGTGGTCCTTACTCAGAAACGAGGACCCTGTAAGAGAGCAGTGGTGTATTTTTCAAAACAGCTGAATGAAGCGAGCAAAGGATGGCCGGGTGCCTAAGAGCTGTGGCAGCAGTTGTCACGAATATTGAAGAGGCTCGCAAATTCACCTTGGGGAAAAAAAAAAAAAAAAAAAAGAAAGAAAAAGAAAAAATGAAAATTACTGTGCTAGTGCCCCATGTTGTATTAGCATTCCTGGAACAGAAAGAAGCACACTGCTTATCTCCCTCATGTTTTTTAAAATACCAGGCCACCCTTGTGCAACACGATGGCATAGAAATTGTGGTCACTAATGTTGTGAATCCAGCAACTATTAACACACGACTGCTTGGCCACTATATGAAACTATATTCAAGCCGACCAGATTTGAAAGAAACCTGGAAGGTGCCCTGGAATTGTCTAAAGACAAAAGGATAAATATTTTGACTGATTCTAAATACACATTTGGTGTGGTCCATGCACAGGGCACCATCTGGAAAGAATGAGGACCTTTGAACACACAGGAGAAACAGATTACACATGTTACAACTACTGAAAGCTGTTCAGCTACCTGAGGAAGTAGGTATTATGCATTGCCGAGGGTATCAACAAGGTGAAATTTGGCCAATTTCAACAATCTAAACTCATTCCCTTAATCCCTGATGGCAAACTAACAATTGAGAAATCTAAACCTAGATATTCAAAGGAGGATAGAAAATTGATTGGAGATCTCAAAGGAGAGGAAAACAAAGAAGACTGGGTTCAGATACCTGATGGGCGGATTGTGTCCCCTATAACCAACTCTGGAAGCTAGTTCAGGGGGAACGTAATAAAACTCATTGAGGTAGCTAGCAACTCTTTGTATAAATACTCAGATGAACAAATTGCAGGAAGGAATCTATAGAACATAGTTCAATTAGTGACAATGTCAGCTCTGTCTCAAGAATAATCCTAAAATTGAAAATAGAAATCAAATTGGTACAACTGGGGAGGAAGTTATCCGGGACAGCACTGGCAAATAAATTTTTCTGAATTACCGAGACCAATATTTGTTGGTGTTAACGAATACTTTTTCAGGGTGGCCAGAAGCATTCTCTTGTAGAATAAATAATACAAGACAAGTAATTGGGACATTGTTAAACAGTATACTACCTTGTTTTGGAGTACCAGAGGCAATTTCTTCCGACCGAGGCTCGCCCTTTGGTGCAAAATAATGACAAGAAATTAGCAAAAATTAGAAACTGATGGGCAACTACATGTTCCTTACAGGCCTCAGGCCAGCGGGCAAGTAGAAAAGATGATCAAACAACAGATTAATAAAATATGTCAAGATATTGATACCAAGCCTTACCGCTGGCTCTATTAAGAATCTGAACTAAACCTCGGTTGAAAGACGAGGCTATCCCATGTAAAATTTTATGTGGAAGACCGTATCAGTCCCAGTTTAAAGGAGAAAGTCTTCTGAAAGTGGGAGAAGGCTATCTCCTAAAATTTCTGGTCAATCTGGGAAAACAATCAGAAGAAATAAGAGAATACTGAGGACAAGAGTGAGAGGCACGGATTATCCGACTCACCCTTTTAGATCCAGAGACTGGGTTTACGTTAAGAATTTTTCAGGAGATCCTCTACAGGAGAAGTGGAGCAGACCATATCCAATAATACTGACCACCTTTACAGCAGTGAAGATAAAGGAACAACCTGCTTGCAAGAATAAAGAAAGCACCAGAACCAGAGAAGACATGGCGGATTGAACCTTCAGGACCCTCGCATATGAAATGATAGCAGTCATAATTTGGATTTATGTGATAACTGACATACCAGCTTGGGACTAATACTTATACCTGAAATTAATGGAGAATGTTACTAAAGTTGTTAATTGTAGTGACTGTTGGCTGTGTGCACAGTTGCCTGAATCAGGAGAAGAGCAGGGCCTTCCATTAATTGGAGTTCCAATTTCTAACACTATCTCACGGACAAACCTAAGATTTGGCACAGTTAATCCTAATCGAAGCAAAGAATATTATACCTGTGTACGAAGACGTATGACACCAGGAACCAGGGTATGAGGTTTGTTTAAATGCCACAGGTGTAAGTCACTATTCAAATTGCAATCACACTATTAATATATGGTATTGTGGTTCAGTGGTGGCCCGCTCCTGAAGGGAAAGGATGGCATTGGTTATGTGGAGAAAGTACTTATAAGACCCTACCCCCAACTGGAAGGGGGCATGCACCTTAGGTGCTGTGATACCCCATCTCGGAACCTGGGTTAGAAGTTTTGCTAGTTTCGTAGTTTTGTGAGATGGCTAATTCCATCTTTGGGAGTAAGGGAATTAGAAAAGGCAGTCATAAATATCTCAGCAACCATAGAGGAAACAGAAAGTAAAACCACTGATATAATCCAAGTGGAACAAGAATCAATGAAAATTGCTGTTCCTGAAACAGATCAGGAGGAAATCTGGAAACAAACTAAAAGATTTCAGAAAATGGCCAAGGACAATACCTCCTGGGGGTTTGAAGAAATGTAGAAAAACTTACCTTCATGGTTACCTGATCTCTCCTGGTTAAGGCAACCGGTGCCAGGAATGATAATTGTTTTAATACCGATTGCTTGTGGTATAACAAAATTTTCTTCCTGAAATTGTAAATGATCTATGATAAATGATGAAGATTGAAAAAAGAAATGAAATTTAAATATCAAGTAGAAACAGGAAACTATTTCAAAAAGACTCTGGATGGTAACGGCAGTGTATAAAACATTGTGACAGAATTTGCAAAAGGACAGAAAAAGGGGGTACAGACATTTGTTGGTACTATCGGACACCTTTTCAGATTGGCCAGAAGCCTTGAATGGCTAAATAACCTAGGAGTGACTGGACGGTTCAGGGAAATACTTAAACGAGGCCTTCTAATCTTAGCTATAGGACTACTCATTTTAATGACTGTACCTGGCATAATACAGTGTATATCAAAATCACTTCATAAATCGATAGAAGGAACATGGATAGCTCTGTCATAAATCACACAGTAAAAGAATTATCTAATTTTGTAGAAAAAGGGGGGATTGATACAGGGTTAACCAACGTACAGGGGCGTTAGTATTGTCTGTACCTCTCACGCCTACTAAGCAGAACAAAGGCACTAACCATTGAAAAGGAAAAGCAGACACCTGGTTCTATTGACAAGGAAAAGCAGACTGATTCTACTGATAAGCAGCTATTGATAAGGAAAAGCAGACGCCTGAAGGGGGAGAAGCAGATGGTTTATGGCTGGGACCCCGACCAAACCCACAGGCCATACGTGAAGACTAAAAGGTGAAAAGTTCCAGAAGAGGAAAACTCAGTTACTTCATCTTGAAGGCCCCTACCCACAGGAGGAAGACTCAGTTACTTCATCTTGAGGGCCCCTACCCACAGGAGGAAGACTCAGTTACTTCATCTTGAAGGCCCCTACCCACAGGAGGAAGACTCAGTTACTTCATCTTGAAGGCCCCTACCCACAGGAGGAAGACTCAGTTACTTCATCTTGAAGGCCCCTACCCACAGGAGGAAGACTCAGTTACTTCATCCTGAAGGCCCCTACCCACAGGAGGAAGACTCAGTTACTTCATCTTGAGGGCCTGCCCATGACCAGAGGGGGCACTGCACAGGCGCAAAGGACCTTCTAGCTCATTCTAGTACAAAGCGGGGATAGGTACAGGCGTATTGCGCAACCTTACGAGTATATGTAACTTGAGAGAATAAACGCAGAGGGAAACAACACTGAGGCACGCGTGACTTTGAGGAATTATCCCCGTGCGTCTCAGCTGCTGAATAAAAAGCATACCTGCTTGACAACTTGAACGGGCCGTGGAGCCGTTACCAGCACCATAAAGACGCAGGCCTGTGGCCAGAGCACCGCGCATGCACCACAGCAAGGCGGCTAGAGCGCACCTTCTACCACAGAGAGGCACGCCTGCGGCCAGAGCGTCGCACGTGTACCACAGAGAGCCGGGCGCTGTGCTGGCAGCGCGGTGTCTCCGCTCGGGGCCGCTCTGTCCCGCGGGCACGCGCCGCCACTGCCCGGGGGGTGCTTCCGTCTGGAGGCGCGCTGCTCCGTGCTCACCTGCGGGCGGCGCACGCGCACTGCGCCGGGCCGTGGTTCCGCGCTGCCGCTCCCCAGCTCGGGCGGAGCCGCTCGCCCCGCCCCGCCCCGCCCCTTTGCTGTTCCTCCGCCTCGGCTGCGCTCTGCGCGCGGGGATGCCCGGGCCGAGCTCCGGGCGGTGCCGGGAGCGGGCGCTGCGGGGCAGAGCACGCTTTTGGGCCGTAACCGCTGGGTTCATCCGGAGGCACCGGACCCCTTGGTGCCGCGGGGCTGAGGCGCGGCGCTCCCTGCCCCGGCCGGAACCCGCGGCAGCTCCGCTTCCGCTCCAGCACCCTCGGGGCCCGTTGCCTTCGGGCGCGGATCCCGCGGGGCCGCACCGGGAGCGGTGGTGCGGGCCCGAGCTCGGCGGTGCCACCCCTTGGGGTGTGGAGCATGGTCTTAGAAGCCCGGACTGGTTCGGGTAGAAGGGACCTTAAATCTCCTCCAGTTCCAACCCCTGCCACGGGCAGGGACACCTTCCACTCGAGCAGCTTGCTCCGAGCCCCTGTGTCCAACGTGGCCTTGAACACTCTCAAGTGCTGGGGGCACCTGCAGGCGGGACAGCTTCGTGCTGTGACCCCCCCAAGCTGGGCATCGAGTACCAAAGCCTTTAGTGGGGTGGTGCCCGGGGCTGCGCAGAGCTGGCTCTGCCCCTCACCCTTCCTGGGGTGCTGTGGCTGGTTGCTCCTTCCTTTGGGGGCACTCCAAGGAGCAGCCAGCAGCGGAGTCACCAGCCAAGAAGCGGCTGTGGGGTGGTGCTGCTGCTTAGCTACGGCCACATCCCGGCAGCACGTGATCAGATTGGCAATTTAATAGGGAGCCTTTCAGCCCTGCACACACCCTCCAGTTCAAGTGCCATTGAAATGGGAACCCGGAGTGCCCATGGCGGGAGCTGACCCCTCCCCATCCGCCACCTCCATTCCCAGGGAATGCGTGATGCTCAGTGCACATGAGAGGGCTCGCTGGGGGCGGGAAGGCGGTAGGCAGGCAAGAGAGGATGCTCGGGGCAGGTACATTTGTTGCTGGGGGCATGGACTGGCTGCGCTGTGAGGAGCTGAGCAGAACACGTGGTGGAGCTCGGGCTGGGACCCCTGGGAAGCCCAAGGAAGACCTGGAACAGCAGTTGGTGACTGCTCCCAGGAAAGATCAGGGTGGTGGAGAAGCATCCCAGGGAGCGTGGAAGCCAGGGAGAGAGATGGTTCTGAGGGTCTGGGGACACAAGAGAGTGGTGGGAGCATCCCATCCCCATCGAGCTGGGGATTGGAGGTGCTGTACAGACAAAGGCTGCATGAAAAGCTTGTGGCCTGTGGATCAGGCCTGGCAAGAGGGACGGGTGCTCCTCGGGCTTTCTGGGAATGCTCAGGATCCAGAGGGTGCAAACACCAAAAGCAGCCAAGAGACACCCCGGGGGATGCAAACACCAAAAGCAGCCAAGAGACACCCCGGGGCTGGGATCCCTTTTCCAGGCAAGGTTCAAAAGGAAAACACAAGGAAGGGGTGGCTTTTTTTTTCCTCCGTGCTTGCTTATCCCTCTTTGCTAGGCAAAGGAATTGCCTGGCACAGAAGGGAAACGATGTTTTCTTTCCCCTGGTGCTATTGCCTGTTCAGATGGTACCCACTGGGGTGGATGTATCTGGCCTCCTCTGTACCTGGGATGTGCTGGCATTCCCACATCCCTCTACCTTGGGAGAATCACAGTCTTTATAAGCTCCCCAGTGCTTGCTGTTGCTTCTAAAAAGCTGGTGGCACTGTCTGGCTTCAAGTGGCTTTTACATAATACAGACTGTCAGGCCAGATGATCATCACGGTCCCCTCTGGCCCTCAAATCTGTGAATCTAAAAATGAGAGGGCACCAGCACCTACCTCCTTGCTTCTGGCTGATTGAATCCGGGGCATCACGTGTTCTCTTTATCCTCTCCTTTTCTCTCTCCCCTCCCTGCATCATCTTTAACTGAAGGTGCATTCTCCTTCCCCTGGTGCCCGGGGCTGGCAAATAACGTCGGAAGGAGCAGACCTCTCCAGCCTCGCGCTGGGATATTCTCCTCCCCAGTCGCAGTGCTTCACTGGTGGGATCAGGGGTGCTCGGGCTTGGAGATGGCTGGATGGAAAACAGTGCTGAGCTCTCCCGGTTGCTTTAAAAAAAGCAACTGAAGTTCTCCTGGCTCCAGAGTGAGCTCTTTTGGGAGCCGCCGGAAGGGACCCGACCAGGCACGCTCCCCCACGCGCACACTCGGGTGCTGCACGCGTGTTCTCACGCGCAGGCACGTACGTGTGCGAGCACACACACCTGGGGGAAGAGCTTCAACGGCTCCGGCGGTTAATGGCCCTCCCAGTGCTACAACTCCCCGGGATTAATGTGATGAATTTTAAAGTCTAGAGGCGTCGACTAGGGAATCCGTCCTTTGAATCTCAAATGTTCCAGAGTCTGAGCTATCGTGGTGCTGTGTCTTCTGATACTCGAATCTCCTCCCTCATAAGTAGCAGTCTCCTTTTGAGTTGTCAGAAAAGGTAATCCAAACATCATTTCATAAGGAGATATCCCTAAAGCCCATCTGGGTTGTGTTCGAACTCGTAAAAATGCTAAAGGCAAACACTTTACCCAGGACATTTGGGTCTCAATCATTAGTTTAGTTAACGTTTGTTTCAAGAAGTAGCATGTGTTAGTCCTGTAGAAGGCTGTTTTGCAAGGAGCCAAGTGGTGTTCCTGTGGGCAGCCTGAGGTCTAATCCACTTTTCTGACCCCCCAGGTGGTTCTTGCCAGTGATGCCACTGAGAGATGAGCCTGAGCTAAGGGCCAAGTTGTCAGCTTTTTTAGCTGTCCTCTTGCCACTGCAGTATTGCTTCCAGAGCTCTGCGGGTGTGAACTTCAGCTCTCCGTTCGTGTAATCCTTGAACTTTAATAGTGCATTTAACAGCTCCACTGGGAATGTCGTAGCAGTGTTCCTCGCTGCCAGGCAGGCTTTCTGTTTGTTATTATTGTCTTCTTAAAGTGTGTGCCTTTCATTGATTAGAAAGCCCTGGAACTTTTGATGGATGGGGCCATGAGAAGGCGAGGGTTTCCTCCTGTCTGGTGTCTGGGAGGTTAACTAGGAAAGATGTTCAGGCAGAACTGGGATATTCTAGGTGTCATTTTCCTTCTGGGAATAGAAACTTCTTGGGAAGGTGATTTTTTTAGCCAAGGCACATAAATGTATCGAGCCATGCGGCTAAAAATGATCAATTCAGTTAGCTTAAAGAATCCTACTTTGTATGGGGTTTAGGTCTCCTTTTTTTTTGTTTTTTCCTCACCTCTGCAATATTAGTTTGAAGAGTATTTTATGTAATAAAATGGAAAACACATGGATATAGTGGGCACCTTGGCATCCTGGAGCGAGCACATCAGAGGGGAGAAGTGGCAGTTGTATGTGCTGTGGGTCAGATTTGGATGTGGCAGAGGATAAGTTTCATAGGTATATTTGTGGGAAATCTTTTGAAACGCTTGAACTGAGATTTGTCAGAGGGGCAGCAACACCTCTGCCTTGGCATAGAATCACAGAGTGGTTTGGGTTGGAAGGGACCTTAAAGCTTGTCCAGTCCCAACCTCTGCCACAGGCAGGGGCACCTTCCACGAGAGCAGCTTGCTCCAAGCCCCTGTGTCCAACCTGGCTGTGAACACTGCCAGGGATGGGGCAGCCATGGCTTCTCTGGGCACCCTGTGCCAGCGCCTCAGCACCCTCACAAGGAAGAGCTTCTGCCTAAGAGCTCATCTCGGTCTCCCTTCTGGCAGGTTAAAGCCATTCCCCTTGTCCTGTCCCTACAGGCCCTTGTCCCAAGCCCCTCTCCAGGTTTCCTGTAGCCTCTTTAGGCATTGGAGCTGCTCTAAGGTCTCCCCTTCAGGAGCCTTCTTTTCTCCGGACTGAACCAGCCTGGCTCCAGAGCAGAGCTGCTCCAGGCCTCGCAGCATTTCCATAGTCTCCTCCGGCCTCTCTCCAGCATCTCCAAGTCCCTCTTGTGCTGTTGCCCCAGAGCTGGATCAGGACTACGGGGGGTATGGGGGGTGTGGGGGGGTGTGGGGTGTCTCCCCAGAGCACAGCAGAGGGGGAGAATCCCCTCTCTTGACTTGTTGCTCACACTCTGGGGGTGCAGCCCAGCACACGGGGGGGTTCTGGGCTCAAGTGCCCACTGGAGCTTCTTGTAGACCAAGAGCCCCATGTGCTTCTTCTCAGGGCTACTTTCAATCCATTCTCCCCCAGTCTGTGTTTGTGCCTGGAATTGCCCCAGCCCGCGTGCACATCCTTGCCCTTGGCCTTGCTGAGCTTCATACAGCTCTCACAGAATGCTGAGGTCCTTGCCTGTGTCTGTGCCCTGTGTCAGACATCCTCTGCTCTTGACCCATCCAAAATGGGCTTCTGCTTTCACTATGTGCTGCTGCTGCCTGTTGCTCTGCCTGTATGGCAGTGAAAGGGAAGAGGTGGGATTTTTGCCTTCACGTGTAGAGGAGGTGATCATAAGTCCTTAGACTTGAGGCTCAGTTGCTTTTACTCAGGTCTGCTTCTATGGCAGTAGCAAAGCCCCTTCCTGCAGCCTGTAGCAGGAGCTGTGCTGAGTCTGGAGGTACCATTGGAGTGTATCCCCAGGTTTTCTCATCTTTTGTCAGTGCAGACCAGAGGATGATGAGTTTCTTGGTTTTGTGGGATTTCCAGGGCCTGAGAAGCTGGCTTTTATCACTGCTTGCTTGATTTGTTGTGGAAAGACTGTCATTTGTCTTGGATTTGCTGCAGGACTTTCTGCTAAATCCCCAGGACTTGAGAAGTTTGCTCTGTGGAAAATTAACTCTGCTCTCACCACTCAAACCCTAAATAATAGCTATGAAAGGTTTATTGATCAAGTAAGTAAATCTCCCAGGGTGTGACTTCTATTTCCCACAAGAAATACCTGAAGCCAGTCACTTGCCAAACTGAACAAGTGAGGTGGTGCAGCTCAGAGAAAAACAACTGGTTATTTTCCTTACAGGCTTTCCATTGGGCCTGGGGAGGGGAATTGTCATCCCTGTGAGGAAAAATGAGTATTGAAAAGTGTTTCTGCCCTGCCAGAAAGGCAGTTTTCCTTGTTGTTCTTCCGTTCAGATGCTTTCCTCAGACACTGCTGTAAGAGGCACTAGAGGCAAAGCCTTGATATTCAGACAGACCTTTCCTGTATCGGAAGGCTGTCTTGGGCAGGATGTTTCTTTTGTACTTAAGTCAATCCCTGCCTTTTTAATACTATGATGGCAGGGGGTTGGAACCAGATGTAACGCTCTTTAAGGTCCCTTCCAACAGAAACCATTGTATGATATGATTCTGTGTGCTCCGTAGCGCAGCTTTGGTTCTTCGGGGAGAACTAACCTGGCATGAGAGTGTAGATCAGACAGGCCAGGATGTGTCCACTTCTAAATCCTGCATAGCGTTTTGCTCAGAGCAGCTCACAAATCTGTGCTCAGATAGTGCCTGTCTTTTCCTGTTGAATGGCTGGGCCTAGTTCTGGGTTGAATGGTAGCCTGTGGGAGGAGAAGCTCTTTGTTTGATGCTTAATAGTAAAAAGATGAAGATTTTATCTCCTTGCTTCCTTCCTTATGTGTGGGCCCAGTGCAAACCTCATGAGGTTGGGCAGGGGCAAGGTCCTGCATCTGGGACAGCTCAATCCCAAGCACAACCACAGGCTGGGCAGAATGGATGGAGCAGCCGTGAAGAGAAGCACTTCGGGGTTTTGGGTGACAAGAAGCTCCCCATGATCCAGCTTCAGTGTGCTCTTGAGCCCAGATCCCCCCTGTGTCCTGGGCTGCACCCCTAGACCCTTGTCACTCCAGGCAATGTTTTGCTCCCTCTGGTTTGTGCTCTGTGGAGAGATGAGGTTATTGTGCAGCCATGAAACACCTGGGCTTCAACCCTGGGGGTCCCACTCAGGGGATTCAATCCCACATGAGATTCAAACAGCTTGTTTCTTAAAATGCCCTAGAGATTGTTATTAAATCACAGAATCGCACAGTGCTTTGGGTTAGAAGGGACTTTAAAGCTCACCTAGTTCCACCCCACCTACCTTCCACTAGCCCAGCTTGCTTGAAGCTGGTTGCTGTGTTAGTAGAACAAGTCCACCTGGTTTCTGGTGTGGTGATTTATTTATTTATTTATTTATTAGTATATTTTCTGTCTTAAATCTAAAACTGAAAGGTGAGAGTCCAATGGGAAGAGGGGTAAAAAGCAGAATGACAGGAATGCAAGAATTAATGCGTGGACACTCGTGTCTGTTTTAAGCTCAGCAGGTCTGTGGCTGAACTGTGCCCCAGCATTTAAACTGTGATGCTTGGATCTAAATGATTGTAATTCCTTGTCTTGAAACAGAGAGAAGGTGAGCTCGAGGAAGGAGGTGTTGGAATGAGCTTGACTCAAGAGAACGCTGGGAGGAAGGAGGAGGGTGGGAAGCGAGAGATGATAAGCCCAGCTCTGAGAGAAGCGCTCACAAAACAAGGTGAGGTTCTGCAAAGAGCAGATGGTGGCCCAGGCTTTGAAGTCTTAGTGGTGGACTTTTAGCAAGCCAAGTGACAGGCGGTGTTCTTTGTTAGAGGTACTGCTGTGGACCCTCAGTCATGGCAGGCTCTGAGCAGGGGCAGGACAGGGCTTAGGCAGGGGCTGTTGGTACCTTATCCTTGCAGGGAAGGAGCCTGAAGCTGGGTAATACATCTGAGTGTGATGCACTCTGAGTGTGGTGAGTGTTTCAGAGTTCAAAGGGTTTAATGTAGCTGCTAAGCAGCTTGGGGGAGAAGATGATGGTCCACATGCCTTCAGCTCCAAAAGTGTGTGTTCCTCAAAAAATACTTAAAGATCGGCTGTGCCCCTGCTTTTACTTCTGTTTCAAACTCTGATTTTGTTACTGAAACTTTGTTTCCAGAGAAGAAGGTAGTTCAAATGAGCTTTACCAATCCAGTGCTGATCAGATCAGTGGCCTTTGAACAAGCTGTAGAGAACTTAATGGCCTTTTCAAAACAGAGGAGGACAAGCTTGAGAAGAGCTGGACTGAGGGCCCTGCAGTTCAGAAGCCTCAGTTCTGAGTGGCAGATCCAGGAGAAGGGTGATGGAGCTTCTGTTCAGCTGGAGACTGAAGGCAGTTTAGTTTAATGTCTTTTCTTTCTTAGGATGAGAATACGTTCAGTTTTTCTTGCTTGCTAAATCAGTAGAATGTCTCCTGATGCTGCTGAGAACACAGTTCTGTTATTGCAGTGGAGGCACCTTGCTTCAGAGCTGGGCTCTGATTTTCCATGTCCTGTGTGAGTCCGGCAGCTGTGGGATCCCAACACCTTTGCTCCCCAAGATTGGAGCCTGAGCTTTTGTAAGTGACTGGTGATGTGTTTGCCCATGGTCATTGGAGTGGGCTGCTGGAGACAGGGCTGTCTAGAACTGGGCAGTGGGGAGGGAAGTTCTCTTGTCTTGCAGCAAGTCCCCCGCTTCAGAAGCTGGAGCGGCACCAAGTCCTCCAGGCAGCTCAGGTGTTGCTTTGACACACAGGGACCTGAGGTGGGCTGGGGAGACTGCCCTGGCTGTTCTGTGGTGCAGGGTCTGTGCTGGCTCTTTGCGCCGTGGCAGTCACAGGGGTGTTTCACACTGGTTCACTTTCTGATCCCGTCTGTGTTGGTTTGGTTTTGGGCAGTGAATGAAACTGTGCTTTTCTTATGGTCTGTAGAAGTGGCCACTTGGAGAATGAAATGCTGTAATGTTTTTGACTGCAGTCTTGTCTCATGTCTTCTGTCCCGCTTTGAGTTAATGGAAGCAAGTCCTTCCACAAATCACAAGGCTTTTGTGCTTTTTAAAAGCATTTTCTTGAAGTCTGAGCAGAGCTAGGAATGAAGCTGGGTGTTTCTCCATCATGCTTGGGCAATCTGAAAAATTCCAGTGCCCAGATTCCACTTCTTTCTATATTTGTATAAAATAGTGATATAGTTTGAACGGGTTCCTTTCAACAACAGTATTTCGTGTTTTCTTTTCCTTACTAATTTTCTAGCTTTAGCAGAACACTGCCTTTTGGGTGGTGGTTCTAGTGTAGGAGTTGTGCTACCACTTGCAAAATGCACCTTAAATCAGTGGTGATGGGTTACTGCTGTGTGTCAGTGACTTCAGCTCAGGCCCTTTTAAACTGCATTCTTGCAGAAAACTGGGATCTTTTTTTGCCTGTAAAGTCTCCTAGTGTGAAGTTCCCCTTTCTGCACCGAGTTTCAGCTTCCACAAATAATCAGTGCTTCAAACAAGGCAGCTTTTATTTAAGGCGATGGCTTGATAGAACCACACTGATTTGCCAGCTCTGTGTTACTTGGAGGAAAAGCCTTCTGAAAGTCATTTGAGTTTGTGAAGACAATGTGACACCAGACTGGCTTTCACCAGGCTAATGGTGACTGCACTCTTAGAGGAGGATGGGTAAGTCTCTTTTCTTGTACTCTTTGAGGATTTTTTTTTAACCACTCCTCTACTTCCTTCTTTTATAATTAAATCTTTTGCTCTGTGCTTTCAAAGGCTTGCCTGTAAAGCAGCTTTTGGTGATGTAGAGATCTGAACTGGAAAGTGTCTCTGGGTTTCTTTCTGGACATTTTGCCACAATCAAATAGTCAGCAGTCCTCAAAAGCAGTTCCCAAGTTGTACTTGTAGAAATTTGACTTATCTGTTCCGCTTGAAAAACTAAAATAGCATAATAGCTCGCATATGCACAAAATTCATACGTATTCAGGAGCTTAGAAGGACATGCTATGGGTATGGTACTGGTAAGCGATCAAAACCAGAGTACCTTGGATAGCCTGGAACACGACACGGGTATGTAGTTGGCAGTATCCTACCTCTGTGGCTGAGAGTACTACAGGGTCCCTCAATGAATTCTTTGAATTTCAGTGAAAGGACTTTTAAAGGACTGGTATTTAGGGACTGTTATTTCCAATACAGAGTTGAAATGCTGCGATGCAGTTTCAATGGTCACAGAAATGTTTTGCCCCATACCAGGGAGCAGTCAGCATCTGTGGTGCTGGCAGTCTCTTCAGTTCAAAATCTGCCCATGGCTTATTAAAGTCCAGTTGGATTGTCAGGGCCAGCAATCACCAAATGTTTATCAGCTTAGTGTTACTGCATGATAACACTCCCTTCACCCAAAATCTTAATTCATGTCTTCTTGTAGTAAATAAAATGACAACTTTGGTGAAGCTTGGCAGACTTCTAAGTCATTCAGAGTTTATCATCTAGAGCAGGATCAACTAATATGCAGACTTAGATAAGACTTTAGTCAGGACTTGAGCTGATTACTGTCAGCCTGCTTATAATTTAAGTATTCCTTTGAATATTGGGCTTTAGAAACAATAAGTGGATTGTGTTTGTTCAGCCTTAATATCTGAAGGTGCATCAGGACGGTGAGCAGAGTCCCATGGAGACAACAGTCTGTATTGTTTGGAGGGTGTTGTATCCAAATACTCAGAGTGATTGCTTATGAGTAATGCCTTAAGAGCAGAGAAGTGAACGTGTTCATGGGGAGTCCTGGCAGGTTCAGAGTTCTGGACCATTGGTAAGGTTTGATTTTTTTTTTTTCCCCATCATTTCCCTTGGCAGAGCCCCGGTGAAGTTGTGGCAAAGGTGGTGGAAGAGATGAGCTGGCCTGAGCTTTCGCAAGGGTTGTTCAGCAGAAGCTGCAGTGGGGAAACAGAACTGAGAAGGCCCTCAGACTGATTCTTGGACACGCGTCCTCACATGTTTGGTTTGGAACTTAGCACTGCTTGATCTCACTTCAACCTTTGTACTTTCTTTGAGCCCAGACTGCCCTGGCTGCCTGTGTTGCAAGCCAGCCGTAAAGCAACTGCTTGAAGAAAGAGGCTCTGCAGAGCTGGAGAGACTCTGCTCCCTTAGAGCAGATGTGTAACAACTGTTCTGATTGATTTAATTTATCTAACTTCCAAGTCTGAAGACGCATGGGGTGGCCAGTGCTGACTGTGGTGGCTTAGCAGGGTCACCACCCTTTCTGTCAGTTACCTCCATGGTGAAGGCCCAAGTTCAACGGCTTTGCATAGTGGTTTTGAAGTTCTGCAAGTATGTGCTGTTTCTTCTTGTAACCATAGCTGAGACTCCTGGCAGCAGCAAGCAAAATGAGTAAACCCCTTCTCGTCACTAAAGCTGGCTGAAGTTTGTAAGACTCTGTTTTGATATTGAATAGGTCCAATTTTCTTGGCCTTCAGAGGAAGCTGTGGGCTCTCCACATGGTGGAAGTTGATTTAAGTAACTAAAGAGCTTGACACCTTGCTCAGTTTAGCTGCTTCATCTCTTCCGTCATACAACTGGGTAGCAGATCTGGGTGAGCATGTCCTGTTTCCAATTTAATTTTAACCTAAACCCCATTTTAAAGCAGTCGTCTTACTTCTACTGACAAGAGATCTGTGAGAGAATGATCTTACATGAATGCTGTTGCTGATTCTGAAAAGTGAACAAATAAGGCTGGGGCTGTGCTGGTTGCCATCAGCAAGGAGCCTGCTTTGGGCAGCTGTAGTAGAGGGAGCAGGAATGCAGCATCCTTTTCACATTTGGCAAAGTTTTCTTGTCAAGAAATCCTGCGAGGACACAAACTTGAGGTGCACAGGGAGGTCTCAGCTGAGATTAGACCTTGCTGGACAAGCCTGTTTGCAAAGATATGCTGAAGGAATAAGTAGGACAGACTGCGGGTGGGAGAGATGATGTGATGCAGCCAAATGCAGTTGTGTGTTTGGCTGTCCCTCCAAGTGTAGTGTCGGTCAGAAGTTGCCACAGGGTCTTCTGGGTCTCATGCAGTCATAGATAAAGGTGTCCCCAGTGTCGCATTTGGCTTTTGAGACTATAAATTCCCTATTAGAAGTGCTGATGTCTTTCTCCAGGAGAGGACTGAATGATGGGCCATATGGAATACTAAGGCTGGTTTTGGCTTGCAGTAGTTCTTTCTTCCATGCTGTATAGGGCTTTATTCATTTAGGGAGGAAAAGGCTGGAATATTGTCTATTCCCACGGAGCTGGATGGGGAGAAGGATCTCAGGACATAGGAGCAGCCTGACACTGATGTCCCCAAAGCCCTGCTTAATGGGGCAGTTGGCCCCTTTGCCATGTAACAGGGGAGCCCCACTGCTTGCTCCTGCAGCCACTCCCCCTGTGCTGTCCATACAGTCTCCTGGAGAGTTGCTTCGGGGGACTGGTCAGGCTAAAATTGCCTCTGTCCTAACCCCTGCAAGGATAGAACCAGTGTGAGGAGACAGGAGTGTCCTCAGCCATGCAGACATCTTCATCTTCACACAGTTTAATTTTGAGCTGGTGCAGCTCTCACTGTAGTTCATGGCTTAGTGTCCTCGGAGCTGTGGGGGACTTTGGGGCGCAGTCACGCTCCCCTGGGACCTCACCATGCAAGAGACACATGGTGACATATGAGCAGGCTCACTGTGCTACTTGCTGTAGGAGATGATGGGCAGTTCTGGTGAGCAGAAGGCTTTTTTCCCCTGTTAATTTCATGCTGCTTGGCAGGAAGGAGACTTGATACCTAGAAGTCGATTTTTCTCTTGAAAGCGTTAATATAAATGTCAGCCTAAAGCTGTCAGTTGAGATGTGCTGGTTTGGGGACAGCCAGGCCATCGACGTGTAAGTGCTGCAGTGGGAATGACACAGTCAGGCTGCTCAGATCCCTCTTATTTTTATGCTGGTTTTTGAAGTGACTTTTAATCCTTCAGATGACACAGTCAGGCTGCTCAAATCCCTCTTATTTTTATGCTGGTTTTTGAAGTGACTTTTAATCCTTCAGACATATTGGTCCCTAGGCACGTTTTTCAAAGAGAAAAAGAGCCCAACTCAAGCAGTTTGGGTAGTAATAGTGCTTAGTGCTTAACAAATGCTGTGGAATTAATCTTCCTGGGCTAATAAGTTGAAATGAAATTGTATTGATCTTGGTTGAGGAGCAGGGAAGTGATGCGAAATCAGCTTTCCTCTGGGCATAACGCAACGGCTCCCTCTCTGCAGCTCCTTCAAGGGCAGTGGAGGTGGAACTGGTGAACCTGTGAAGTCTGGGTTCAAGCTGAGCCCTGCATTGTGGTTCATTGCTTCTGCCCTCCCTGCTGAATCAGATGTCCTCCAGGCTGGTCAGACCTACCAAGAAGCAGTGGGAATTAGGTCTCTGTGGTTCTGGGGAACAGTCTGTTCTGGGATGATGGCTTAGGGATGGGGGGAGACGCTTCTGGTTCCCTGTCCTGGTCCTTCCCATATCCTAACCCCCTGGGGTCAGGGAGGTGTTCCACGTTCCGCTAAGAGGCTAGACCTGTTAGTCTGCCTTCCTGTCACATGGAGAAGTCTTCTGGCCACCCTCTGTTGATTCAAGCAAGACAGAGCAATATAACTAAATATGCGGTGAGGAGAAAGTGTTCCAAGTTGTCTGAAGCCCTTTGGGCAGCCATGGCCTTTGCTCCCCTGTGCTCCCAGAAGGAAATGGAAAATACTGTGAGTGGGCACTGGGTAGCATCACCTTGGGCCAATGGGAAAGAGCGGTGCTGAGACTGCGATGCTGAATAATTTGGTGTACCAATTGGCATGTTTTGTGTTTGAGTTATTGCAGGTTCCAATCAATAGTTTGATTATTGTTTTGTTGGTTTCCAGGTTACAAGCTGATTGGGAGCCATTCTGGGGTGAAGCTCTGCCGATGGACAAAGGTAAATGCTCTCTTTTCTTCTTTCACTTTCTAAATTGAAATTAAAAAAGTAGACACTTACTCAGGTAGTACGATTTCCAAATGAAATATTGTTTAAAAAAAGCAGTATTACATTAATGAAACCAAATTTCATCTTCCAAGCTGTAGTTTTACATTTCAAGCTATTAAAATCCTGCTGCGAAGAGTGAGCATGTGGCTGTGGCCAAGAGCTGGGGATATAATTTTCTGTTGTTTTTTTCCTGTTATTCTGCTGTCTGCTAAAGTAACTCCTGCCTCCTGAGGTACACAGCAGGAGCAGAACACCACACAGAAGTGGGAAGGTTTCATCACCACTGTGAGGTCCCTGAAACAAAGATGCTGCAGTCTGTCATTCCCCTGGAATGGGCACACGAGGGCATTTGAACCTGTTGTTGTGGGACTGTGACCACAGTCTAGTGGGGATGGGATGGAGCAGCCCTGAGGAGAAGGACTTGGGGATTTGGGTGACGAGAAGCTCCCCATGACCTGGCTTCAGTGTGTGCTTGAGCCCAGAACCCTCCTGTGTGCTGGGCTGCATCCCCAGGGCGTGAGGAGCTAAAGCAGGAATTGAATGTCAAGTGCTCTAGACACTGACATTGGTTACAGGCAGTGGCTTTGACTCAGATTCACACCAATATGTGAGTATCTTCAGGAGGTTTGTTTGGGGTTTGTATGGGGTGAAAGCAGGAGCGGGGCTGGAAGCATTAGTTTTGAGTTTCATAGTGGTAGCTCAGATTAAAAAGATTGTGTTCTGTCATATGCTGGGAAACAGCCTAAAAGCTGCAAATTTTAGGGTGAGTGTTGATTTGCCTGTTTGACGAAATCCAGAATCTCATAGAATCGTAGAGTGGTTTGGGTTGGAAGGGACCTTAAGGCTCATCCAGCTGCAACTCCCCGCTATGGGCAGGGACACCTTCCACTAGAGCAGGTTCCTCCAAGCCCTGTCCAACCTGACCTTGGTCTCCTCGAATCTGTGAATCTCCTGAAGTCTCTGTTGTTTGAGGAATGGGTGGAATAAGCAGCATTTCCCATTTTGTTTAATTTTCCAACTGCATAGCAAGGCTGTGCATCTGTCAGGGGTCACCTGCGTGTTCTTTCCCCACTGCTCAGTGAAGACTTCCCTTTGGATCACCAGGACTCCTCAGGTGGAGGAAGGTAGATTGAAAGGTACCATTGTCACATTTTGGCAGGGGCTTGGAACTGGATGAGCTTTAAGGTCCCTTTCAACCCAAAGCAGTCCGTGATTCCATGATCTGTGTGCTATGGACTTCTTCCCCCAGGGTGCATCTGTCATCATTCTGAGCTGCTCTGCGACGTGCTCTTGCTTGCACTGTGTGTCCCAGGTGACTTTGGACACCCAGGTTTTTAGTGACTGAAAACTGCAGATGTGCTGGGGGAGCAGATTTAAAGCTCTGCACTCAGCTTAATGTTCTTGGAATTTGTTTGTGTCTTTCTCTGCTGTTAGTCGATGCTCCGAGGCCGAGGAGGATGGGTGTGGGATGGTCAGATGTGAGCTGGGTGGCTGGGCTCCACATCTGGGAGGCTGAGGAGGTGCTACCTTCCCTAGAGCTGTGTCCTCTGTCAGACTGGCTGAGAACCAGTGAAGGAGGAATTGGGGATGCAGGAGACACACACCTCTCCGTGTACTGCTCTGCAATTCCCACTTGGTAGAGGTTTGGTTCCCTCTGGAGATCATTGTCTGAGATTCCATGTGGCTCCTGGTGCTCTAGAGAGCATGGGCTGGCCCATCTTGTGCAAAGCCACCAAGGTGCAAAGCAACATGAGTATCTTTGGTTTGAAATTGGACCGTTTTTCTTACTTCAGGTACCTTCATCCCCACCAATTCAGCTGCAGTCTCAGCGAGTGAAAAGTGATGACTTGGTAACTGTTGCCTTCCTAAAGCAGTCTCTCCTAGATGACTTTCCATTCTAGTCAGTAAAGTGACCCCTCTTCTTAGGGGAATGGCTTTGTTAGTTCTCTAAAGGCAATGAGCTCTGCCTGGATGGGAGCGGCGAGCAGCTCCAGCGGTGCTCACTCACTGGGCTGCCAAGGAAGGGTTTTGCCAGGCTGGGAGAGCGCAGGATGGGGTTGGTGAGAGACACTCAGCAAAACCAAACTCAGTGACGTGAAAGTGCGCTGAGTGGGAGGACGTGGAGGTTATTCTCTGAGCTCTTTTGTCTTGCCAGCTAACTCATACGATGGGGCTTGTGCTTCCTCTGGTATTCACGCCTTCCCCAGGGACCTGGTTGCCAGAAATACCCATTCCATCCCAAAGAATGAGTGTGCATGCAATCCCAGGCAAATTCCTCCTGAACCCCACTTTTTCTGTTTCATAGTCCTCAAGTTTTAACAATGGAAATACTTCATGAGGGTATTGAAATGGCAGCATTAGTGCAGAAGGACTGCTAGAATTTTGGAGACAGTTTTGGAGAAGCTGTGTCCCATGTTAGTGTTAGGTGTAAGCGTTAGACACTGGTCATCCTGTGAAGTTTGTATTCTGAAATGTTAATTGGGGCTTTTGATGGGCTTTGATCGTATCCTGGTTTGAACAAACACAGCAAATAGCAAGTTTAATGTGCAACTTTTGCTGCTTTTCTTCAGAGCAATTTAATGGCTGGGAAGGAAAACGTACTGCTTGTGTCTTTTGTCTTCCTTTTTTTTCATGTATCAGCTAGCAGTGGTGCATTTAATTCTGCAGTGGTGACTGGACTGGTAGGGAGAGGATTGCCATGCATTTTGTCCCTCTGTCCCTCCACAGCAGGTACATCATAAACAGCAAATAGAAAGCAATAACGTTGTCAGAGCAAGGAATTTTGCTCCTGATGTTGCACTGCAGGCCATTTAACACTGTTCCCCTCAAAATGACCCACTCGGTATTACTTGGCAGCAGCAGCAGCCTGTGTCTGGAGTATGGGGCTGAACCAAGGAAGTCAGACAAGTGTCAATTGAACAGTGGAGTAGCTGGGATAAATCTCCATGCATGATACCTTCCAGGTGCCTCTGCCTCATCATCCCCTAACTGTCATTGGTCACTTTTAAGAGGAAATGTGGAAACAGTAGCCCTAATGATAATGAAAGCTGGAATGCTTCTTTAACTAATGGCAACAACCTGTATGAGTGAAACAGCTTTGCAGGGGACTGAGCTGAAAAATATTCTCATTTATTTACCTCCTGTGAAACGGGCTGCAATTGTTTTTCTTCCATATGGACTGCAGCTGTTTGCTCTTCTCGGACCTCTGTTGAGTTGGAAGACTTAAGGCTCAGTTTGAGACACATCCCAAGGCTTGCTTTATGTACACCTTAGGCTTGGCATAAATTGTAAACCCATAGATAGTTTGTCTTGGAAGGAACCTTAAAGCTCGTCCAGTTCCAACGCCCTGCCACAGGCAGAGACACCTTCCGCTAGAGGAGATTGCTCCAAGCCCTTCCAGCCTGGCCTTGAAGACTGCCAGGGATGGGGCAGCCACAGCTTCTCTGGGCACCCTGTGCCAGTGCCTCACAGGGAAGAACTGCTTAACATCTCAGCTCAATGCCTTAGGACCTTTCTTTTCTAGTGATATGTATAGCTGTGGTCTCAAATGGAGGTAGAACCTCTTCTTTCTTTGCAGAGGTCTTTCTTGCTGTAGAGCATCGTTTTGGCTTAAAGACCTTTTACCTGTGATTCAAGATAGGTATATCAAGTTTCATATAAACTGTGAGGTCCATTCTTCCTTCTGGGGGAACCAGAGCCTAGGTGTTCAGAGACGACATATGAAAGCTGTGTCAGAAGCAGGGTATTACTGAGAATTTCTTGTTGCCTTTAATATTATTAAACTGTGTCTAAGTCCCTAAGGTGTCAGATGGGTCCTTCCCATGTGTGTTACAAATGGCAGTGCATAACTCTGTCTGTCTTTTCCTTCAGACATCATACAAATCCAGTGGGCACAGAGTGGCAATGGAAGATGGACCAACCTGAAATGATCTTGCAGGAGGCTATTGAGAACCATCAGAATATGATCAAGCAGTTCAAAGGTAACTTTTCCCATTTCTTCCCTGTGAGTGATGCTTTTGGAAGATAAGCAGCATCAGCATCTTCGAAGCAAATCCCTGGAGGCATTTAAAAAGGTGACACTCAGGGGTGTGGTTTAGTGGTGGTCTTGGCAGTGTGGAATTGATGGTTGGGATTGATGAGCTTTTCTAACCTAAATAATTCTATAATTCTATGAATTGCTGGGAAGGAGGCATGAGATTCGTCATAGGAGAAAGAGGTGAGAAGAAACTGTTGTGGCACACCTTGTTTTCTGAGGTGTTCTGCCTTGGTTTTGACATTAGAACATGAGTCAGCCATTGGGTGTCTACTGCTGCCTTAAGGGATTAGTGTGGAGTTGCTTCTTGTGGGTCGTGGTAATTGTCATATCATTTTATTTGGAGTGCACAGAGGCTTCCACAGTGCTTGAGGCTAGCCTGGGTGCTGAGGAATGTGGATTCTTATGGAAAAGTGTGGGCAGGCAGAAGGCAAAAGGAATCACCCTGTAACCTGATAGGAAATACACTGCCCAAGCTTAATCCACTGAGAGCTTTGTGTTCGCTCTGAAACTTGGGGATTGTGTTTTTCTCATTAATGGATGAGCACTTTTATTTTCAGGAATTATTGAGGAGATCTGTTTGTGACCGAAGCAGCAGTTACACAGCACCAAGTCCTGCACTTTGCTTCCCATAGGAACTCTTTGTGAGTTTGTTATTTCTTGTAGATTGAGATTAGTGATTAGGCACAAATTCTTCCCTGTGAGGGTGCTGAGGCGCTGGCACAGGGTGCCCAGAGAAGCTGTGGCTGTCCCATCCCTGGCAGTGTTCAAGGCCAGGTTGGATGGGGCTTGGAGCAATCTCCTCTGGTGGAAGGTGTCTCTGCCTGTGGCAGGGGGTTGGAACTGAATGAGCTTTAACCAAATCAGTCTGGGATTCCAAGATTAATTCCACGCAGTGCAGTAAAATTGAGATCTTCTTTGAAGGAATAGAAGTCTTGGGGACCATGTGTCCTGTAGGATATCCTAGAGAGTAGCCTTATGTCCTGTTAAGAACTTCTGTGCATGCTTTTAGAGTTGCCATCTTTCTTGTTGCCATCTTTCTTGTTGCCATCTTTCTTGTTGCCATCTTTATTGTTGCTATCTTTATTGTTGCCAAAGCGTGCACTGTTTTTGAAGGTGGTGGTTAACATCACATCATTCTTTTAGGCTAATGGCTGGGGAGACATCTTGCTGATAGGGAGCTAAGGTGGAAGAGTGGGAAGCAGTTTATTTGTTGAATGCATTTTGTAGGTAGTGGCTGGTAAATCTCTGTTCCCTTGTGAAGGGCACACACAGAATGGAAATGTAATTAAAAGTTACGAGATGGGCAGTGTCTGATAATACAGCCCTGGTTCCACTTGGGAAAAGTGAAAACCCAAACAAAAATGCATGACCTGAACTAGGAAATCCTAAGGCTACCTGTGTGTGTTGGTGTAAGAGTGGGTAAAACCAGTTCCTTGTCTCCCCAGTCACTTGTGATGGCTGGTACCCGAAGTCACCAACCAGCCTCTCTAGGCAGATGTGCCAGATGCTGCTTTTTTCCCCCAAATGAAAGCACACCAGTAGGAGAGCAGCTGGGATCAGCTCTTCAGAGGAGCTGTGCTGATCAAAGGAGGCATGGCTGCATGCTCTGCTGAGAACTGAGCTTGAGCAGCAGCTGAAAGCTGTACACCATGGCCTCTTGTAGATGGTACTCATGTTCCTATGGCTCCAAGTTCCTGCACTGCCTTGGGCCTGCTTCATGCCCTCCAAAATCTGCCCAGGCTCTGACTTTGCTGAAGTGCATTGACTGAAGACAGGAGGACGCTCATCTGCAGGAGCAGAGGTTGACAGCTGTAGTGGTATGGCAGCCCGAAGTGCAGGGGAGTTCACACACTCCCTGGAATACACACTAATCCTTTTTTAGTTTATCCCTGTCTATCTTGTGATTTGTGTAGTCAAATGATTCCTACAAAACCTCTGCCCTCTCCGCAGTGTATGTCCCCTATGCTACATTTGATGTCAACTGCTCTGAGAAAGTGACTCAAACTTTACATGTTGTTGGAATTACTTTCTGTCTGCTTCTAAAGCTGGCACAGGGTGATTGTCATTGTCCAGTGGCAGGGTGCTGAGGGAGAGAAATTAATTAAATTCAAAGCCACCTTCAAGTAGCTTTAGGAAAAGGAAAGTTATCCTTTAATCTCAGTGTGTGGTTGAGATGCTGCTTTCCTTTCAAATGAAGGTCTCATTTAGTACTGTCAGGTTTGTGCAGCATTAACCATTAGTCCTGTCACTTCTTCAGGGCTGAGTGTGGCTGCTTTATCATGCACCAAGTTCTGCTCTTATCACAGACCAGTTTTTCTATGTGAGGCTGAAGCAATATCCACCAACACTTCTTTTTATCTGGGCTTTGGAGCATAGCCTATAGTTTTCTGTACTGCCTGAGCTCCAGCTTCTAGGCAACACAAGGTGAGCTGAGGACCTGGTTTGAAACTCAAGGCTTTGGTTTCTTTAAAACAGACCAATCTCCCATCTAAACCCTCTGATATTATCTGAATACATTGAGGCATGTCAAAGAAACATGCAGGGACATATTTAGAACAAAAGCTTATTTGTAGGCAGCTGATTTCATATCTGAACACGTGGTCTGGTATAGGATCACAAAATGGTTTGGGTTTGAAGGGACCTTCAAAACTCATCTTGTCCAATCCCCCTGCAATGAGCAGGGGCATCTTCAACTAGATCAGGCTGGCAGAACCACATCCCGCCTGGCCTTGAATGTCTCCAGGGATGGAGCATCCAGCGCCTCTCTGGGCAACCCGTGCCAGGGTTTTACCACCCTCATTGTACAAAATTTCTTCCTCGCATCCAGCCTGAATCTCCCTGTTTAGTTTAAACTCATCACCCCTCATCCTATCGCAGCAGGCCCTGCTAAAGTGTCTCTCCCCATCTTTCTTATAGGCCCCTTTTAAGAACTGAAAGGCTGCAATAAGGTCTCTCTGGAGCCTTCCCCAGGTTGAACAAGCCCAACTCTCTCAGCCTGTCTCCAGAGCAGAGCTGCTCCAGCCCTCTGATAATTTTGGGAGCTCTCTTCTGGAGCTTCTCCAGCAGGTTCATGTCTTTCCTGTACTGAGGACTCCAGGAGGAGCATTTGCCTCTTCCCTGCCCTCTGATGGGCGCAACACGTGGCTCAGGTTGGTTAAGCCTGCAGACAGCACTTTCACATGGATGCTGCAGTTGAGCTCCTGGTGTTTTCCTCTTTTTGTTCTTGGAACGTCTCTTGCTGTTCAGGATGGTGTCACGTGGTGGGTTTTCTTCTTGAATACATCCTCTGTGGAGTTGCATTTCATGTGGTTGCCAGTTGTCCTGGGTTCAGCAGTAGCAGTCATGTTTCTCCTTCTTGGTAGCTGGTGCAGTGCAATGTTTTGACTTTCAGCTCGGGAACAGAGCTGATAGGATGTTTTGGTTTGGCCAAGGACTTTGTGAGCCTCATGCTCTGCCAGGGAGGAGGGGAAGCCAGGAGGAAGCAGAGACAGGACACCTGACCCAAACTGACCAAAGAGGTATTCCATACCACAGCACGTCATGCTCAGGAGGTAACTGGGAGTTAGCCGGAAGGTCTGGGAGACTGCAGGGTTGGAGGAGGTATCGGTCGGAGCTTGGTCGGGCTGGGGGGGGCGAGTTATCGGTCGGCTGGTGGTGAGGTGTTGTATTCTCTTGTTATTTCCTTTATCATTATTATAATTGGTGGAAGCAGTAGTGATTTGTGTTATACCTTAGTTACTAAACTGTTCTTATCTCAACCCGTGGGAGTTGCATTCTTTTCAATTTTCCTCTCCATCCCTCCGAGAGCAGGGGGAGGGCAAGAAAGGGGGGGGGGAAGTGAGTGAACGAATTACCTGACTGGGTTTAAACCACGACACCAGTATGGATTTGGACCTGGTTGTTGGTGCTTTGTGTGGGGAGTGTGCCCAGCTTCTTGGGGAGCTGTTCCCTCTGGGGCTGTTGGGACCATGTGGGTCAGCAGCAGAAGCAGGCATACCCTGCTTTTCCTTTTCAAGACACTTATGTCAAGTGGCATTAAACTTTCTCCCGTGTTTCCGTCTCAGCGTCCAGGCAGCTTCACTGAGGTGATAGCAATGGAAAGCTTGACTCAAACATTACTAGAAGATTACTTGCAGTAGTTCACAGGACACACAAAATCCCAAGCTCCGTGTATCTGGGCATACTCTGTGCTGTGGGTTGATGGACACTGGCTGTGCCCTGCTGTCCCTTCCCCTTGAGGAGGGCTCCAGCTGGTTTTGCTCTGTCTTCCTTGTGCCAGGGTTTATTTTCGATACAGATGCATGGTTTGGGTGGGGGTGGTAGTTGATTTAAGCCTGTTTTTCTCCAGTTCGAGCCATAACAGAACCCTGTTTTTCCCTCTATTTGCAGGCGTCTCAGGATTACAAGCAGCTCGCTTTGAGGAAGCAATGACCGCAAAGCAGTGCGCACTGTCACTGGTGGGAGAGCCCATCATGTACCCGGAGATCAACCGGTTTGTGAGGCTCCTGCACCAGCACAGCATCTCTACCTTCCTGGTTACAAATGCACCGTTCCCAGATGAGATTAGGTAAGAGATGGACAAAATACCTCCCTACTAAAACATTTGAGTGCAGACTTGTGTTTTAATTCCACTTATTGCTCATCAATCAGCTCTGTGCTGACAGTGAAAAAGCCCACTCAGTATCGCATCTATTTGATTTTAACCTTTGTCTCCCCATGCTCTTTCTCATCCCTTTTTCTACCAGTTTGATTTTTCCTTTCTGTATCTCTTAAAGTGGGGTTACCTCTGAAAAGGAAGAGGATATAATATAGTACCTCCTGGACGTACAGCGGAAGAAGAGCGAGTGAGCTGCGTATTGGGCTTGGGGACATGGATGATAACTAGTGCAAGTGTTTCTGAGAGCCAGAGCAGGAGTCTCGGCTTGTAAATTGCCTTTTTCATTTGTGAGCTTCTCTTGCAGTCTGATCTTTGTTCTAACTGCAGAAGACAGTTTGGACGGGGCTTGAAGCAACCTGGTCTTTTAGTGGAAAATGTCCCTACCCATGGCAGGGGGTTGGAAGTGGATGAGCTTTAAGGTCCCTTCCAACCCAAACCAGTCTGTGATTCTGTGATTCTATGAGTGCAGCTTCATCTGTCTCCAGGCACACACAGGAGGTTTTATAGCACATGAGCATGTATTGAGCAGTTACTGGCTTGAGTCCTCTTTCTCTGTTTCTGTTCTTTATCTCCTTGACCCAGGCTGTCTCCTGACTGGCTGGGGAATCCCCCTCATGGCTGGAGGCCTGAGAGCAATTTATTGCTCTTGAGTTGTGCTGTGCTACTCAGTCGGAAATCACTACCCGAGTTCAGATGTGGTAATGCAGTGAATTTGATCTCAGCTAGATTGGAAATGACAACCGATAAAGTAGGAGGAACGCTGGAAAATCCATCCTAGTACTATGCAACAGTATTTCCTGCTGAGTATGAAACGTAGCTGTGTTCCAGGAGCATCAGTTTGTGCCCTTTCTCCTCGTTCCCCTATGGCAGAACATGCACAAGGTCAGCGTCACTCCAGTTTGAGCCATAACAGAACCCTGTGGACCGTTCCATTTTGGAGCAACGTGGGGCAGAAATCCCTCCCTGGGATCTCTTCCAATTCCTTAATTTTCTCCAGTACAACAGTGAGTCTGGCTCTTGCCTGTCCTGAGGATCGAGATCCTCGGAGAAGAGGTGACTTTTCTCAGCTCATGTTTTGAAAACACTCGCTCCATTTTCCCTGGAGCCCCTTTTGATTGGGCAAATGCAGCATTAAGGAAAGAAAAGAGTGTTTTGGCACAGTGAGTATACCACGAACGTTTGGCATCTGCTCCCACAGCAGAAGGGCCAGCAGGGAAAGCTGGTGCTGGTCCTGTTCAGTACACAATCACCATTGCATCGGTGGCTCCATCATTGCTTTCACTGCTCACTTTCACACATGAAAAGCATTTGAATGCAATCAGTCCAGAACATGGTCTCTGCTGCGCAGCAACACAGTCAGCACAGAATGAACGTTTGGCCATGGAAAGAAAAGAAAAGAGTGTTTTGGCCATGTACTTTGAAACTGAATACTTCAATCCACTCACTCCTAGAACACTTGATCATTTTTGAGGTTGTGGCTTTGGGCTGCAAGGCCAGACAAGCTTCTTTGCAAAACAGTTGGTTTTATTTATTAAAACCTAAAATGTTGCGTTTGTTCTGGGCTATTTCATGCTTCTAAATACAGGCAGAATGTGTTCAGAGAGGTTGTTTGAGTGTCCATGTTAAGTGGCTTTTCCTGGATGCTTGGTCTCATTCTGGACAATTTCTTGTCCCTTTCTCACCTCTGGGGAGGGCAGAGGGTGGTGTATTTTTAGGTGTCACTGTTGGCAGCTGAACAATAGTTTCTAATTTCTTCTTGTCTAAAGAGCTAAATGAAGCTGGGACAGCAGCCTGTTCATTAAGAGACTTCCCAAATAACGCTTGCAAAATGTCCTGAAAGCGTGGAGAGCTGAAGAGATACGTGGTACAATTAGGATGCATCATTCCACGGAAGATGCCATGAAGGGTGGAGGTGTGTTACATTCACTGGCTTGATCAGATTTGTCTGTGACAAGGGAGGTTGTTTTAGGTTGTTCCTTTTAATGTCCATCGTTATCTGTTTGCCAATGGTCTGCAGTGGTGCTGCTTCTCCTTTATACCCTTGGAGTTTACAGAAGGGATTAGACTCTACCCAGGCTCTTCACACTCTCAGAGGAGGTTTAATCTTTTTAGAAGGTTCTGCTGTTGGGCTCACAGATGCTGTGCTCACTGGCGTTCTGTGACCAGAAAGACTGGAGTGCGGGATTTATACAAGATAAGAGCCTTGGAAGTGGAAGGAGAACATGCTGGGGAATTGTGTTTGGTTTCATTTTCTAAGCAGCTTTGATTTCCCTTCCAAAAAGTACTTGAGTGATGGCAGCTGCAGGCCAGGTGAGTTCAGTGTGTCCGGCAGTAGAAAGCAGCTGAATGATGGCTGCAGTTCTCTCGAATGGGATTATGTCTCCATTAGCCAGAGCAAATAGAATGTGGGGAAGGGGCTGAGCTTTATAGTTTGTAACCATGGGGAGAAGCAGAGCCTTTCAGTGCCTTGTAGTAACCCCTGGCAGCCTGCTTTGGGAAGCCTTTCTGCGCGTGCCACAGCTAATGCTGGAGTGATGTATGTTTTAGTTGAGTAAGGAAAAGATAATTGAACCGTCTGCCAAGGCCTCTGTGTGTGATATTCTTAGCTTTGGGGTGTATTTGTTGAAAGTTAAGTTATAATGTCTTGCTATTAAGATGATAGTCACTTGATGGAGATGAACCTCTGGACTTGGATAGTTTTCCTTGTAAACACTGGATAGTTCCTGTCGCTACTGGAGCAGCAGAGCTTGTTTAGAAGTCCTGTATTTTATGTGTGCTTTGGTAGGAAAACAAATTCAGCTAGCAGTGATGGCTGAAGACAGCAATTGCCTTCTCGTTTTTATTTCTAAGGAACCTTGAGCCAGTGACGCAGCTGTATGTCAGCGTGGATGCCAGCACCAAGGAAAGCCTGAAGAGAATTGATCGGCCCCTCTTCAGGTATTTCTGGCAGAGGTTTCTGGACAGTTTAAAGGCCTTGTCTGAAAAGGTACCCAGTAAAGAGTGTGCTCTGAAATATTCTTTCTTCTTGGCCGTATCCACTCAGTACAAACGGAGAAGACTTGAGAGGCTTAAGATGGACCGTGGAGTGGGTTCTGGGTGTATTCGGAGCATATTTACATGTTTTATACATTGAAGTGTATAAAGTCCAGCACGTTTGATCAGTTTTCCATATGGGGAGAAATGTAATGACAAAAAGAGAGCAGAATATGTGTCAAATGGGACAGTAAACTCTGCTGTGAATATAAGATGCTATGAGAGGTGAAGAGATTATAAAAGAATAGAACATTTCCTAATGGAGCATTTACACTGCAAGCAGGCTGCTGAAGGAAAACTGGAAATCCAGGGAAGCTTAGGAAGAGTCATAAATTGCCATGTGACTCTTAGCACTGGTTCTCAAAGGATGCAGTAGATAAAGGGCTTTACAGTATGGAGTTCAGTAGCTCCTGCTACATAGAAATCTGATTTATAATAGTAGATTTGAGTGTAACAGCAAGGGTGACCCTTTCCACTGTCAGTGGTTTGTAGTAGTTGGTGTCTGTTGGAGAGAGCTGAGCATGATCTGAGGGCCCACGGGATCACGGCTGCTGCTGTCAGCTCAGAACGTAGTCTACCATTTAACAAGTTTTGTAGTAATTAATGAAGCACTCGTGGTCCCGGCATGACATTATTTGCTAAGTGCTTCCATGTCTGTCTTACTGAGACTGAGCTCTGATGGAAGCAAGTACTTCTGTTTACTGATTTGGCAGAAGGTGACATGTTACCTGCTGAGATGAGCAGCCAAGAGAGACTGTTTCATTTGAATACTGAGATTTTCTGCCTTCTGAGATACAGTGGTGGACCATTTTCTGCCAAATCCGTGTTAGTAGACCTGGGAGGCTCGGTGTAATTGTGGGACACTTTCTCCTACAAATGCTGTGAGTAGCTTCATCAAGCTGCCTTTGTGCAAGTGCTGGCCGATCTTGTTAAGCAGCATCTCAGGGCAAACTGTGAGCTTACTGAAATCAGGTACAGGCTTTCTAAGTTCTCTGTGCTGTTGCCCCAGAGCTGGATGCAGGACTGTGGTGGGGGGGTGGGGGGATGTCTCCTCAGAGTGCTTCAGAGAGGGAGAAATCCCCTGTTTATTTACAAGACCTATTTTCTTCTTTTATTTCCCCTCTCTCATTTTCTTTTTGCACCCGATGGGCACTTGCGGTGCCGCCAGGCCCAGCCATGGCCGCTTTTCCTGGCTGCAGGATGAGCTTCTTGGCATAAAATAGATGTGGTTCCACACTCTTAACTTTCACCCATTCAGAGAGTCATTATCACATTAATTTTTCTGCTAATGTTATTCTGATGGGTTTCTGAAGGGAAATAGTGGTTACTTTTCTGGAATCCTGGGGTAAAGCACTGAAGCCTGGTTTTCTATCCTGATGCTTTAAATCATTAAAATCTCAGGTCTTAAGCTCTTACTTCTTGTTCTTCAGTGCTTACAAGAGGATTCCTGGGGCCCTATTGTACAACCAATTACAAATAATACATGAATGAAATGGGATTGTGCATTTGTACTGCCAGCAGACTGTGAGGATTATTTATATCTAACACTTTGTGGTATTAGGTCCTTACTGCTTTTGATGTGTCCCTTCTACCAGCTTTTCTCTCTTCCCAGACAACACTTGAGAGATGTTGCTCTCTGTAAAGATGTTTCTTCAGTCACAATATGAATTTCTGATTTTTCTAGCTGTTTTTCTGCATCCCTTTGGCAGTGTTTTACTTTCTCTACCCACTTCTTTCACCACCGGTTATGATCGCTTAATACAGCTTTTATGCTAATTCAGTTACTGAAGTGATGGATACACACAGGCGGCTGATACTGCTTGTCAGTGCTAGCCTAGGAGGGGAAAAAGCTGTTAATGCATTTGTAGCAGTTTTAGTTTTATGGAAACTGCTTGAACTTTAAAGTTAGTCTTCTAAAATGATCTAGGGTGTATATTGGAGGGTTTAAAAAATGAGATTTAAATGGGAGAAGACAACCAACTCTCTTTGGCTGTAGGAGGAAACACTTGCTGAAGTGCTGTGGGTAGTTTACACTGGAAAATGTGATACAAGTAGACTGAGACTGTTTGATCCTCTCCACAAAACTGTTCCTGCAGTACCACATTCACTTGGCGCTGGCACCGTTCCTCCTGTGTTCAGGCTGTTGGCCTGAGCCTTGAACCATTGTTTGGTGGCACTTCGATTTAGTCCCTCTGCAGTATGTGTGTAACATCGTAGAATCACGGAATGGATTGGGTTGGAAGGGACCTTAAAGCTCATCCAGTTCCAACGCCTGCCACGGGCAGGGACACCTTCCTCTAGAGCAGCTTGCTCCAAGCCCCTGTGTCCAACCTGGCCTTGAACACTGCCAGGGATGGGGCAGCCACAGCTTCTCTGGGCACCCTGTGCCAGCGCCTCAGCACCCTCACAGGGAAGAGCTTCTGCCTAAGAGCTCATCTCGGTCTCCCCTCTGGCAGGTTAAAGCCATTCCCCTTGTCCTGTCCCTACAGACCCTTGTCCCAAGCCCCTCTCCAGCTTTCCTGCAGCCCCTGTAGGCACCGGAGATGCTCTCAGGTCTCCCCTTGAGGAGCCTTCTCTTGTCCAGGCTGACCCAGCCCAGCTCTCTCAGCCTGGCTCCAGAGCAGAGCTGCTCCAGCCCTCGCAGCATCTCCGTGGCCTCCTCTGGCCTCGCTCCAACAGCTCCACGTCCCTCCCGTGCTGCTGCCCCAGAGCTGGATCAGGACTGCAGGGGGGCCTCCTCAGAGCGCAGCAGAGCGGGAGAATCCCCTCCCTGAGCTGCTGCTCAAGCTCTGGGGGTGCAGCCCAGCACACGGGGGGGTTCTGGGCTCAAGTGCACATGGCAAGGACATGGGGAGCTTCTCATCGATGTGACCGTTGGCGTACGTGTGCTCGTGTGCTCTGCCTGTGCATCCGTGTGTGAAGACACACAAGGCATGGCAAGCACATGTGGAACGTGAGTTGCATGCACACGCACGCACAAAGAGTACCAGAAGCGTGAAGGGGACATGACAAGCGGGACATGAGTGCCTTTTCATGCACGTTTATGCCATTTCATGTACCTGGTGGACCAGGCTGTGCTGACATGTTCCCCCATGCCTCAGCTGCACACACAGGATCTGGCACTGTTTGAGGAGCTGAAGGTGGCTGTGGAGGGACTTTACATGCTGACCGTCCGGGACCCCGCTCTAGGAACCATCGCCTGTCACCTGGGAGTCCCTCCTGAGCCCTTGGCCCGCAAGTACTTCTACCTCAACGGTGCGCCCAGACACCTGAGTGCCCTGGGGACAGTGAGCGGTGTGGGGTGGAGTGGGGCCCTGGAGAGCCGAATCCCATGGGGGGGAGTGCGTGGGGAGCATGAGCAGGGTGGATCCATGGTGGAGTGGGTGTTCCCTGATGCCTGGCTCCTCTGGGGGCAGTGGGACACGTGGGGTGGAGCGGACACCCCTGATGCCTGGGTCTGTGGGGGCAGTGAGGTCTGTGGCTGCGGGGACATGTGGGCCCTGGGGGGCAGTGCCCCATGACCCAAGGTACGTGGGTCCCTGCAGTATCAGGGGGAAGCGTGGAGGCAGAGCAGGGACTCCAGGCTCAGTTCAGAGCTGTGCTGCACTGGCCCCACGGCAGGACCTCTGGGAACCACATGGCATTCCTGGGACTGGGGCTCGCACTTGGTTCCACGGTGCTTGTGCCGCTGCTGGTGCGAGTCCTCCTGACTCGGTAAACCTTACCCTCCGAATACCCCTGCTTTGGAGGCTGTCCACGGACCACCGTGGGACTGCCAAACCCTGTGGGACCCTCAGTCCCTTGGAATTCCCTGTCAATTGGAGGGGACGGACACGACACACAACAGCCGGGTGTCCAAGGGGGACCATAGCCTGCCAGGACTCCTAAACTCACAGGGCCCCCTGTTTCCCCCAGGACTCCCATTGTCTTCTGGCCCATTCCAGGACCACTCCTTTGCCCCCAGTACCAGGCTGCCTTGCTTCCCCCTGATTCCCTAATTGCCCCTGAGACCCTGCCACTTTCCCCCATTTTCCCTATAACCTCCAATGGCCCTCTGGGGGCCCCAGTTACAGTCAGCTGACCCAGTTGCCTGCCCCCATACCCATACCTTCACCCTTCACTCCCAGGACCCCTCGCTTTCCCCTTGCCCCCCCCCCGATGCCCCCTGATACTCTCCCCACCCCGGATGGTAATAATCTCCCCCTTCCTTTCTCCATTCCTCCTTCTGCCTTCCAGGGGTGCCCATCGATGCTGGAGCCCCCCCAACGTCAGTGACCACCAGACATCCCACAGACCTAGACAACGGGGTCCCCCGGGGGCTTCTGGATACCTGGATTCACCCTAGGGGAGCTTGACACATGGATCCCCCCGAGGACCAAACTCTGCACTTGCTCTTCTTGCACTGGGGCTGGCATGTGCAAATTGGAACAGTCTAAACCCAGAAACACAGAGTCCTAAAACTCCGGATTATGTTGGAGATAAGAAATGAAGCTGCTCCTCTCACAGGGGAGAGGAAGCTGTGACTTGTGCAGTTGGAGTCCTCCCCCAGGAAGGTTTTTCCTTTCTCTGTGACTTTCCCCACCTGGAGTTGATTTAATCACTTCTGTCTGTCCCAAGGACTTGTAGCAGTGGTGTGATGCTGTTTGTCTGCAGTTTGCAGAAGGGGCGAGCTGTGTCTGGACGCTGTCCTCAAGGAAGCCGTGCCGTTTGAGTATCTTCTATGTAGGCCAAGTCAGAGCCCCACAGGATCAGTGCTTTTCGGGAACAAATGGATTAACAGAGGATTAACAGACTGCCCCTATGTCAGGTGGTGCGGTTCAACCTGCCTGGGCTCGGGAAGCATCGCTGCCACCGGCGCACAGAGCCTGGGCAGGGTCTGGGTGCCCAAGAGCCAGCAGTTTCGGGCTTCCTTCCCTCCCTCCTGCACAGCCCGCTCTCAGGCCCCCAGTGGCAGGCATTTTGTCGTCCCCCCCGTGTCTGGAGAGGTCTTTCAGACGTGTCCCCATGTCCCCTCAGCTCCCCGCTGCCGTTCTGACCAGCAAGGGGCGAAGCAAAGGCTCAGGAACCTGAGCAGAGCTTTGGCAGAGCCAAGCTACCCAACCGAAAAGCCGCCCCCCATAGCTTCCCTCTGCCCAGGCACGCTTCCTGCCTAGGCTTTCATTGTCCCCGGGGCACTGCTCGGTGCACCTCTGACACAGCTGGCCTCCAGGTCCAGGGCCCTGGCTCTACAGGCCCCCGGCTGCTGCCCTGGCAGCTCTGTTGCCCTGGGCGCCCAGCACTGAGCTTCCTTCCCCTCTTCCCTCCTCTCCTCTCCACCCTCCCCAGCAGAGCTGTGCGGCCATGGCAGGGCACACTGCCAGAGACCAGAGGGTGCAGGGACCACCAAGAGCAGGGCCGCAGCCGAGCTGCTATAGCAAAGCCTTGGGAGAGGGCTGCCCTTCAGCAGGACTGAAACTCCTCTGTCCTGCAGTCGCTGCGCGAGCTCCCCTCCTTTCCCCCTTGGTTTTCCCTTTTTGTCTTCTTCTCACAGCTGCTCACCCTGCTCTGCGGGGGTTACAGATGCCTGCCTCTGCAACAGCACTTCTGGTTTAATGTGAATGTGCTGCTTGTGGCCAGTGACAGAGTCCCCTCCTCCTTATCAATATCTGATAGGACAGAGATAGAGGATGCTCCTCTCAGAGGTATCTGTGATATATAATTTTTCTATTTATTTCACTCCCCCAGTATCACAGGCTGAACAACATCTCTCCAGCTTAGCTTTCTGGTTTTCCCTGTCCTTTTCCAAAGCCAAAAGTAGGGATCTGGCAGAGCTATATTAATTTCACATTCTGTCTGCCACTCCGGGTGGTTTCTTAAAGTGAAAAACCCATCTGTATATAGTACTTCATCCCATTTCCTGGCCACCTCAAAACCAACATTCATTGTAACAATGTACTATAATTCAAAGTGCCATTTTTAGGCCATTTCTCCTGATCACAGAATTGTAGAATTAACCAGGTTGGAAAAGACCTTTAAGATCATCAAGTCCAACCATTACCCCAGGACTGCCAAAGCCACCACTCAGCCATGTCATTAAAGGCCTCATCTCAATGTTTTTTGAGCACTTCCAGAGACAGTGATTCCACCACTTCCCTGGGCCGCCTGTTCCAATGCCTGATCACCTTTTGGTGAAGAAATCGTTCCTGATACCCAGACTAAACCTCCCCATGCCCAGCTTGAGGGATGTCATTATGAGAGTAAAATGTGTTCTTTTAAATCCCTCTCCTACAAAAAAGCAGCTTTTTACACTCACAATGTTTTTACAGATACAATTCATACACAGATAGGAACATCACAGCCTTGATAAAAAGATGCGCACAAGACCTGATATTCCACATGTACGCATCAAGCACTCAACTTTATCCAGAGAAGTTTCCCATCAAATTTTACAAATTAAAAATAACAGGGGTGTACATCATGCAAAATTACAGGAGTGGAGAATTGTCACTTTTAAGCTGGCAACAGTCTAACTAAAACCAGACATCGGTTACAATATTTTATCAACGTTTTCTTGTTTACCGACCCCCCAGAAGACCCTCCCCGTTCTTTCCAATGTGCCAAAATGTAACCCAATGGGCTTTTCTTCAGAATTCCCTTGTTTTGACCGGCTCCCATTCCAAGCAATCTTTTACAAATCTCCGTGGCTTCTCTTTCCCAGTGCTCTGCAAATGCACTTAAAACCATGAGAGCACTAACCTCTAACCCCCTTGTACAACCCCCCTGTACAATCCCCTTGTACATTGGTTAACCCTGTGTCACCTCTCTCCCAGCACTGGGACTTGATGGATTTCCTTCCCTTTTCCTTGCACACCTCTTGGCACTGGGGCTTTGTTGCATGTCTCAAAGAAGAGGAAGCAGGAAGCACCAGTGCTGGGTTTCATTCACCCACAGTGATGTGCGAGGGGGTGGTTGGCGTTTCAGCGGCCACTCAGAGCAGGCTGTTGGGGTTTTACCTATTCCAGCCTTTTTTGGCCCCCCAATAGCCCCACAGATCCATGGTAAATGCACAGCTCCAACCCTTCTCTGGTGAAAACCACTTGGTGGAGCAAAATCCCAACAGCCCCTTGGTCTTTCACCCCATTAAAGGGGGAATTTGGCCTCAAAACGGAGCCTTTGGAGCTGCCTGGGGACCACCAGCAGCATCAGCAAGTTATTTCCTATATAACTTGAAAGGAAATGGAAAGGAGACAGGATGCACCACTGCAGAGCAGTGTTGTTCCCAGCTACTGAAATAAGGGGCATGAAGGGAAAGAAAGGGAATTTGTAATCTTGGAGGCAAAGAAAGCCTTTCCCTCCAGCTGATGCAGGTGAGATCGAAGGAGGGAGGCAGCAGATGGGACAATTTGCTACTGCTTTTCAAATGCCTTTCAGCTACTCACCAGCCTGCTGTGCCCCAAGGCGACCTCATGTAGGTTGTAAGGATAAAGAAAGCCAAATTCCTTCTGGGAGATGATGTTGAATCCCAACATGGTCCAGCTAAGCCCTCAAATAGTGGGGGGGGGGGGGGGGGGGGGGGGGGGGTCGGACCCACTTTGCTATAAACTCGGCAGAAACAGGAGCTTTTGCATTTGCTGTTTAAGACAATTTAATAAGGAACAAAAGATGTCAGGAAGATTCAAGCTTAGGTTTGAAACAAGCCTTTATTAAATCTCCTGAGCATTCACACCCGTGTTTCCTCGGCTGCAGTAGCAACCTTCAGTCGGATTCTGGGTCTAACAAGTGATATCTTAAGATTAAAGATAGGTACAGTGCTTGGACAGAGCTGAGTGGAGACGGCAGGACAAGCACATTGGTCCTCCAAGCACACGTAGATGGTCTCTGTGCTGGGGCAGTGCAGGGCGGCACATACAGGGGTGCCTTGATGGAGGGTGTGGATGGAGGGAAGGATTCAGGTCTGTGCTTGTCCAGACCGTGTGTCTGGCCCCAGCCATAAGCATGGGACAGGAGGTGACCGGGTGGGTGAGAACGCTGCCCAGTAGCACAGCCATGTAGCAGACCCCAGAGAATCCACAAGGGGAGAGCAATGGTGTGATGTCCCACAAGGGGAAGAGCTGTCTCTGCCAGGCTGGCCCCAGCAGACCCCAGTGTACTGAGACAAGGAGGCACAAAAGTACGAAATGTAATCAGTTCTAAGTAATGTTAAGGTTGATGGCTCTGTGAATGGAAAATAAGTGCGGTGCTTGAAGGTAGTTGACATAGGTTCAGGTCCTCAGGACCTTAGCACAAAAGGTGTGAGAAAAGCAGAATAGAAAAACAGGAGCTGGGGATGGAGAGTATCTGGGACTATTAGATGTCCAGGGTGGGCACAGGTAAGCTAACTGATAAGGAAAAGGACAGGATGATTGCTCTGTTTGTGGTGTTAATAAACCCATTAAGCTGGTGAAGCCACAAAGGGAGAGCAATGGTGTGATGTCCCCCAAGGGGAAGAGCTGTCTCTGCCAGGCTGGCCCCAGCAGACCCCAGTGTACCCATTGCAGGCTGGGGTTTCCTTACCTGGGGCTTCCCTGATGCTTAATGCAAAAGCTTTTCCCTTGGGGACTGCTCCTAAATGCCTGTGGAGTCTCTGATGTCTAGTGGCCTCAAGGTGGCCTTTTCCTCAGCAGAGTCATTACTTATGTCTCTCACTCCTCTGCCAGGCTGAGGATTCTCATCAAGCCTGTCGGGACAGAATTCTCTTCAGATTCCTGTTATTATGTCAAGCTTGGTTCAGCTCGCCTGCGAAGGTATAAAATGACAAGGGAAGACACGCTGCTTGTGTCGGGCACGGGGGGTGCAATTGCATAAAGCTCTTTTCCTCAGGAAACCAGGCTTACAGAAGTCAAAATACCCTTTTCCTAGTGTTTCTCTGGAGCTGCGCTCCCTCAGCCCATCACTGCTGAGCGATGGCAGCTCTCCAGCAGCATCCCCTCTGGGGACGCTTGGCCATGCTCTTGGAACCTTGGAACCCCTCCCAGGAGAAGCCTGTGATGAATGACCCATCCTTGAGTCGCCAAGAAGTCCATTGAGTCACAATGACCAAAGCCAGCCCTAAACTTCTCACCATGTGGTGGAGATGCCCTCACACCAGGGGATTAAATGGGTTTTAGCAACAGGATAATTCTTCCTCTCCTCCCCTGCCAAATAACCTCTGTGGGGTGCAGAGCTCAGGGCTTTCAGGGCTTGGCAGCATCTCTCTTTTGAGGGCTCACCAGTTTACGGGTATCTCCGTCCCTTCCCAGGATGCACCGATGTCCCTGCTCATGTGCAGCTTGGCACTTGCCACCTGCCAGGCAAGAAGGAAAAGCAGAAGAAGAACTGCTTTAGAGGGTTAACCCCTCTAAAGGGGAGCAGCGTCCATCCTTTGTCACCCTCCTGTCTCTGTAAGCAAGTGCTGGGGCTGGAGGAGGGATCCTGAGTGCCTGGATCCTTCTTGACTCTGCAACAAACTAGAATGAAATATTAAATGCTTTCTCTCCTTTTTATGCCTTGTTTATGGCTCTCATTGAAGCAGGGATCTGGTGATAAGTGAAGGCTGGGAGCTGAGAGCAGGACCCTGGTCAGGCTGTGCCTGGGCATGAGAGCATGAGCGGCAGTGTCCTGCAGGGTACCAGGGCACCGAGTGGAAGGTGATGGATGAGGACTGATGTGTGTAGGACAGCTCCTATGGGCTGCTTGGCCACTGTGGAGGGGTTGACAAAGCAACTGCAAGGAAAACTCTCTCCTTGAGCACTTGGAGGCTTTGCTTTTCTCACCCCATCCTCGCTGTCTGGGTTGCAGGGCTGAAGTTGAGCAAATGGAGAAGGGTGATGGTTGGGGTGAAGGTGTTGAGCTCCTCTGCTGCCTGAGGATCCACCCCTGAACCCAGTGTGCAGCTCATCTAAAGCCTACAAGCTATGTGGGGAGAAAAAACAAGTGTCTCTTCTGGAGCACTTAGCAGCTTGCAGTCGCATGTGCTGCTTCCCCCTAACATAGAAAGGCAAGCACACAAACACGAGCCCTCGCTTCCTCTGGTGTAAAGCAGCCTCCTCTCCCAGGGAAGGAAAGCAATGAAACTACATCAGCATCCTCCACAAAACACCCGAATGCCCAAAGCAGCCAAGATCCAGCTCAGAAATAGAGCTCCAGTGTGTGAGGTGCTTTGATACGGCAGTGTACCAGGAGGAAATATGAAAGGGTTTATTAAATCTCACAGACCAAACAATGCTACCACCTGGAAATTTAGTCTGGGAAAAGGCCTCCAGTCCCATTCATCTCCAAGCAAATTGGTCCTTCTCTCTTTCGAAGAGACTCAAGATACAGTTTAGGCTTGGATGAATTTCACAAAGCGATCAGCAAACTCCAAGCAGCAGGATCAGCCCCACACCACAGTTTCTCATTTCCCTTTGGCTCCTATTCCCCAGACCTTCAAATCACCAATTCATTCCAAACCCAGTTCCCATCACTTGAAGGAATCAGCTGCTGTGCAAAACTGAACACAAGCAAATAACATCACTGACAACTTTCCAGCCCGGCACATAAAGCAGCTCTTGGTGTCCCCAGATCTGTGCTGCTCCCACAGGGTTTCTAGAAACCATATGAACTGATTGTCAAGTGGGCAGTAACATGCAACTGGAGACACAGCAGCATGCCCTCTGCTCACAAGAGCCCGTTCCCTTCCTGCATGGCCAATTCCCACTGCCCGGCATAGGAGCGTGGTGCTGGGGTGGGATGTGGTGCTACACGGTGCAGTGGAGCCATCGCTTGTGGTGTCAGGGCTGGTGCCATCGCAGCACAGAGGCACTGATGGGGCTGTACCCTGGCAGTGCCATTCAGACACCCCAAACCTAGCAGCCCCCAAAGCAAGGAGCAGGGGCTGAGTATGGCACCCTGTGTCTGCCTTGCAGCACAAGCTAGACTAATGCATGGTGGTGGCTTAAGTGCTCTCCAGGGAGATTAAGTGCCAGTAATTAATCTTCAGTGCTCAGATAACCAATTATACATGTGAGAGACATAGGCAACACGCTGGATTTGGGATAGGGGCACCAGCAAATGGCTGTAGGGGATGCTGGTGTGCCTGACACCCAGCCGGGATGGGAATGGTTCTGCTGCATCCCCTGCTCTTACCTAGGAGTAGGGCAAGGGCAAGGGGCGGTGGACAAGGAGAGGCAATCCTGAGCTGGGGACTGACCTGAGGCTCAGGTTCAAATAACCTGTCTGGGAGCTGGATCACAATGTGCCCCCGAAGCTGGTGCTTTCCCAGCTGGATCCGCTCCCCAGGCTGAACACCGTGGGGTCTGCGTCAGAGATGGAGGCATCATCTCTCGTTAAAAGGCCTCTTCCATTTCTGATTTCTCTAATACAACTGAGTAATAGTATTGACATGTCAAAATGGTCTTTTATTATGATCCATTTATGCCATCAATGTGATATCCTCCTCTTGGATTGCTTAGTTATGTATTAATACTGAAAGAAAGCCGACGTTTCTTCTAGCTCTTCATTGTCTAAAATGAGTCCCAAACCCTCCGTGTGATGGATTGGCATTATTTTTAGCTGTGATCATGCCTTGGTGCTCTGAAATTAGGAACATGTTTTTAAAATATTGTACCACATGCATTTGTCTTATTTTGCCTAATCTCTGTCTCACCAGTTATCAGTCTGGTTTTATTGTAGAATCATTAGCGCTAGTTAGAAGTCTGATGTATGTATATGACATCATTTATTTGCTGTTCTTTGCATAACAAAGAATGGGAAGATAAAACATGAATCTGGGGGAATGGTCTGTTGATGTTTTAATAGAGAACTTTCGTAACGAATGGCTTTGCTGGGGCATCATTCTGCTTTTATGTTCCCATGTTCACCTACACTCCAAGTCCCCGATGCCGCAGCATCGGGGGTCAGGAGGAAGAGGAGGGTGGGGAGAAACAAGCAGAGAATTCACAGAGCAAGGCAATAGCTCATTAGGATATCCTCAGCAGAATTAATACGATTGTGGCAATACTTTCTTCACTCATTCCTGATGGATCACTTACAGGAAACTGCAAATTGCTGGTTTGTTTCTTTGGGTGTTAAAAGAGCATGTGCAAGGATGGGGAAAAATAATCCACGGTTTTGCATTAGTGGTTTTAATACTCTTGTTACAGGAGTGATGGGAGGAACATCATAAATCCATCAGAGGTGTCCCCAGCGCAGCACTGGTAGGACTCGGTCCTGGCTGCGCTCTTCGCTCAGGGCCAAGTTTCTTCCCCAACCTGCCAAGCCGTGTTGCCAGGGAAGATGCTCCTAGCTGGAACTGCAGCTCCCACCTTGGCAAGGGAGGTGAAGAGGGAATCCCTGGGAGCTGGGGTGTTGGTGGGATCAGCAGCTCCGAGATGTGTGGGATGGACCCTGCAGCGCTAATGGGGAAGCAGCATGCTTCAAAGAAGCACAACACAGACCAAAGCATCCTCATGTCAAAGCTTGCCACGTGCCAAGACTAAAGCCAATCTCCTCCTTCTTTCGCTCCTTGAACCCTCCCTTCATCAGCAGCTCTCCATCATCTCTCTCCCTGTTTGCTTTTGTATTTGGGAGCCTGTTTGTGTATTTACTCATTCGATTGCTTTAACAGTGATACAAAGTCCCCGTGGCTGGTGGTGATAAACCCAGCAGCCACGTGCTCTCTTTACTTTGTTATTCCAATTGTCGCTCCTGGCTCCAACATGGAATTTAAAGTTCTTTTCAATCAAAAGCGCTCTATATTGTGGTTAAATGATTTCCTTTCCCCCCGGAGAATCATTAATCAGGCACATGAGCTAATATCTCTTGCTCCTTCTCAACCTCTTTTGGTAAGTTCTTCAAAGAAGGCAAGGGGGGGGGGGGGGAGGGGGGAAGGAAAAAGGGAGAGAAAGATTAAATGGAGCAGGTGTCACGTTTATCTTATTTCCAGTGCAAGTACAACCCACAAGTGCCAGGCTCAAACCAGACCCTCAAGAAAACCTGCAGAATGTTCTCTAAATAAATGATTCTTGGCTCTCTTGTGTTTGTTTGCAATTTGCAGTCATCCTCCCAGTCCTCCTGCCAAGTAAAAGCTGCTCTGGGAATGAGCTCATCGGAGCCGATTCCATGGGGCGGAGGAGTCAATTGCCTTGCCATGTCCCGTCTGCATCCCCTTCCCAAGTCACTGCCCTGCACAGCCCTCATCCCAAAGCAGCCCAGCATCCCTTCCCAAAACACAGCTCTGAGATGCACGAAGCTGAACTTTGCCATTAAAACCTCTACTCAGCGCTGGCTCTGCAGCAGTGGAGAGAGGGATCTCCACATGCAAATCCTAAAATAAACCCTAGTCTAGCACTACTGTGTTTTTCAACACAATTAAATTTATGATTTGGAGGCTCCATGGCTTTCCATGCTCGCTTTATAAGGTGGCTGTGGCTGGATTGTGCCCTTTTCAGTGGCCCTTTTCAGGTGCTGTCCCCTGCACCCCAACACTAGCCCATGACCTCTGGGTCACATCCTGCTGAAGGGCAGCCTTAAATACACGGGAGCTGTGCTGGGGTGCTGGGACCCACGGGGGTCTGGTGGTACAGACCATTTCCATGGCTCCTTGGGAATGTGGGGAATATCCTGTGGGGAATCCCGTGTATTTGGGAGTGAGGGTGATAAATCCCCTTTAACCTGCTGCTGTAGGAAAATGCGGCTCATCCACCATGTGGGGCCCAAGCCATGCACCCATGGCTGGAGCAGAATGACAGCCCAGGGGGTTCTGAGCACCAGCACCAGTGAGATTTCCTTAGTGCCCATCAGAAACCCCAGCTGCACCCCAGGAAAGAGAAAATAAAGCTGTTTTCCAATGGAAAATCGGAGATTTTAACCAAGTGGTTTCCACTGATAACTGCAATGCTCTGAGCGCATTAGTGCACATAGCCACTCTGCTCTGCCCCGCGGCTGGGAAGTCCTGTTTGGCTTGTTTTACCATTGGAAACCACCAGATACTGCAGGAGATGGAAAACGCAGCTTGTGTGCAAGCCCCTGTGCCGTGTGCATCCATTCCAGCTCCAGGTCTCCGAGCTCACCAGGAGCAGCTTGTTCTATTCAGCGCTGGAGATCCCAGGGTCAGCCCCATCCTGTTTCCCAGATGGTGGCTGTCGCGTGTCACCGAGTTACACAGGCAGGAGCACAGGGACCAGCCAGCGCTCTGCAAGGCTGCGCAAGGACTTGGAAAGGGTTTTGTGCTCTTTGTGTTACTAAACCCAGGTAGAATCCAAAGGGGGGTCATCACCCTTGACACGTGGGACCGTAATCATTTGTGATGGGGACAATACAACCAGGCTGCTGCAGATGCTGTCGCCGGTGCTGACCTCTCAGGTGTTGCTTTTAAGGCTCTTCAGCTTTTAAGAAGCTGCTGCTGTGTTTTATTCATGCACCTTGTCTGGGGAGGTAGGTTTGGGCCAAGAACAGGGGGAAATCCAAAGGGAGAAGGTGCCAAAGCACAGGTGTAGCACACTTGGTTGTGGCCAGGGGATTTCAGGGCTGCCTTTCCCTTGGCTATGTGGGGTAGCAGCATGGTTCCCACACCTCTCCCTGCTCCACACTGTACTTTGCTCCTGTAGAGCGTTCACTGGTTTTAAAATCACTGCAATTATTATTCCGGGGGGGTGGGGGGTGGTGCTGGTGGGGTGTTTTCAGTTGCAAGTGTCTGACGTAAGGCAAGTGCCGGGCTGCTGCAGGGCATGGTGGGTTATGAAGCACAGGTATGTGCCTCATGCCCTGGGACACAACATAAGACCTGAATTTGGCAGCAGAGAGGATCAAGCTGATGGCAGCTGAGAACATCCAACTCATTCTGCTGATGCAGACACAAGGGGCACAGAAGGGGGAAAAGGGCTATTGATGCCCTAAGTGCCCTACTGAGTTAGCTGACAGCAGCAGATCTACCCAGCCCATAAACTGTATGACTGCACTTACAGTTATGCTCTTCCTAAGCTACAGGCAAGGAGGAGATAAATCATGTGAAGGAGGAAGAAGAGGATGAGGGTAGCACAGGGATTCAAAATCCTGGGAAGCTAAAAAGGAAAGCAAGGAACAAACCCTGCTCTACCACCACTGCCTGCCCCATTCCATCAGCTCTTGCAGGTCTGGAGATGCCCACAGGACCCCCTCCTGAATCCCCATCCCATTTAAATGCTTCCTTCCCTTTTCCTTTCCTTTCCATCCTTCTGCCCTTCCATTTATTGACACAGCTAAATATGGACCATCCCATCCTGCTTGAGGAGCCTCGTTCCTGCTCTCTTTACCTTTCCAGGGCTATAGGGAGCTGTTTGGGTGCGGTGGAAAAGCCCCTGATTTACTCTGCTACCTGGGTGGATGGTCGGGAAGGGCTCAGCTCCACTCCAGCCCTCATCAACGCTCTCCCGAAGAGGCTGTGTTTCCAAAGTCAAAATGTTCCTTGCAGGGGGAGGGCGAAGACTTAATAGGAGAGGTGGCAGGAGGAAGGAAAGTGCTTTTATAGCACAGGATGTTAATTGCTTGATGGGCTCCTGTTGCACAGCATGGCTGGGAAGCAGCCACATCCCAGAGATGTGTTTGTCACCACACACAGTCTGTGCTGTGGACCAGATGTCAAGGGGGGACAAACACAAGAGGCCTCTTACCTGCACACTGAAACACCGTAGTTACCCTTGTCAGCCCTTCCTAGAAGAGCCAAGCTGCTTGGGTTTGCTCACGGTTTCCTCACACCAGGAGGACTCAGATGGGAGTTACTATGTGGTGACAACCAGGGCTGAGCTCCCTTTTTCTATGCTACAGCCCCACAGGGGCTATGGCAGCACAAACCAATCCCGATGAGGATCACACAAGTGATTCTATTAAGCTCTGGACGAGGTGATGCCCTGTTAGACATAGGGGAGAAAAGAAAGCTTAACACACACGGGATAAAAGGAGGGGGAGCCTGGGATGGAGCTGAGTTTGCCAGGCAGCAGGATGGCGACTGGAGATGTGTGCACCCTCCCAAAGCTGCCATCACCTTCACAGCCCTCACCAGCTTCACACCAGTGCCACAAAGGCAGGGACACCTCAATCCCTGCTGCTGGAAGGTTGATGAATGGGGAATGCTGCACACGTGTGGGAAAACCCCTGTCAGTTTCTCCCAGCAGATCTCCTATAGCCATTAACAGGTTGGAGGGGGCAATGGAGATCCAGGGCAGCGGTTCCCTGCATGTGCAAGAGCATCTCCTCTGAGCACCACACCTCAGCAGCAGTTCCAGACATCAGCGTGGCGAAGCTGTGAAGGGTGAGAATGCAAGGGAACGAAAGCATTATGTAGGAAATAAAGGCAGTTACAGTTGCTTCAAAACATTTTCGCAGCGAGGGCTCAGGGCTTTTAATCGACTCCTTTTTTTTCTTGCAGGTTCTTCTTCCTGACAAACATTTGCAGAGGGAAACGAAAGAAAAGAGAGAAAAACAGTTTTAGCTGCCAATCTGTTGCTTGCAAAGCCATGAAAGCACCTGGAGAGAGACGAGCCTGTGTTATAGATAAGGAAAAGGATTTTGTGCATTCTCCATGCGGAAAAGTCTTTCTAGGACCTGAGACCTCCCATGTCCCTAACATGCTCCGAGCTATTAAAGAATCACAGGATCATAGAATGGTTTGTGTTGGAAGGGATGTTCAAGCTCATCCAGTTCCAACCCCCTGCCACAGGTTGCTCCAAGCCCTGTCCAACCTGGCCTTGAACACTGCCAGGGATGGGGCATCTTCCCTCTTAGTAAAATCTGCCTCCTTCCCCATTTACCTCTTCTTTTCTTTTGGGGAAGTTGATGATTTCTACCTTTCACCCCACACCACAGGGCTGGAAAGGGGATTTCTCATCTCACCCAAGTCAGGGATAGCCACAGAGCCCCGTGACACCCGGAGAAGTGCACTTGGGACACTGCGCACTACAAAAAGACTTATGGCAAAGCTGCCACAGAAGACAACGTTGTGGAGGACAACTGAGAGGCCTAAACTCACCCTTTATTCAGTTTTACTTGGCCAGGCGTGAGCCCAAGTATGTGGGAGTCCCCCCCTAAGGCACAGGAGCAGAAAGTAAAGAGATATATATGAGCTTGTCAAGCCAATCGAGGCTATGGGAACGGAGAGCCGTGCCAGCCTTCCGCTGCTCCACCATGCAGGGAAGCAGAACTAGAGAGGCAACAAGGAGAGAAAGAGAGAGAACCATCCTCTAAAGGCTGTTTTTAAGACAACCCTTCCACCCTAGGGCTTGTTTTAACAGCCCAAGCTGCACACTACATACATCCCCTTTTACTTACGATGATGATTACGGGCTGCTGCAGGGTTCCCTGGATGGCAGAGAGGCAGCGCCAGCGCTATTAAGGCATTTTGTCTTCCTCTAAAATCACATAAAGACCTTTCCCGTGCTCCTCTTGCTGGGCAATAAAAAGGGAAAACCAATCCAGGGCCGAGCCAGCTGCTCTGTGGCTGGATGGGCAACGCGCCTTGTTAGGCACAATGAAGTGCTCTCCGCTTAACCCCAGGCCATCAGCAGGGACAATCAGGGCAAGGATGAAGGGAAGGGCTGGGAGCAGCATCCACTGGCACACAGGCACCAGCTCAGCACACACTGTTAATGCATCTTAGGGATGTGTCCCTGTCCCGGAGCAAAAAGTGGGAAGTCTCCACTTGCCTGGTCCCTGCATGAGCGCCCCATTGCCAGCCCTGGGCTTGGCTTTGCTCCCTGGGGATGGAAGCGCACAGCCAAGCCAGCCAAAGAAGTATTCTGGGGAATGAATCAGTTCAGTTGAAGTGTGATTGATTGAGGACTGAAAGCCACAATCCAGCAAGTCCTGGAAAATGTAATAGTGCTAAAACTATTTAGTTTTTGTTCTTTCATGTTTTGATTTGGTTTCCTCCCCCCTCCCCTTTCCCTTCTGGAGGTGGCTTTGTGCCAGGATGTTTGGGTGCAAACAATTCAGCTCTTTCCCAGCTGACTTGGACATGGGGTGGAGGAGGCTTTGGAGCTGGTAAGACCCACTGCCCCAGTGCTCTCGATGGAGCTGGGATTCCCATCCACGCTCTTGGTGGAGCTGGGATTCCCATCCTTCACCCACTCCCCCCAGAACCAGTTGCCAAAATGCACCAACAAGGAGAAAAAGGAAGGGAAGAACCCGATGGTGCTGAGCCTGCCAGCTCTGCTGATCCCAAACCTGGAAGCAGGAATCCTGCTCCTCCTAAGCTACTATGTGTCATGACACACGTAAGCATGTGTGGCCTCTTTGGTCAGCACGACTTTCAGAGCCGGACAATGGAGAGGAGCAACATGAGCATTAGGCTCAGCACTGGCATCTCCCTGACTTTATGGATTGTCCTCTAATGTGGTCAGTAAATCAGTGCCCTCAAACAAAGGGTAAATTTGGTGTCCAGAAAGCCCAATGTACTCCCGAATGCACCTCAACAACCATTTTGTGCAGCAACAAACCTAAACTAGATGCCACACATGGAGGGAGCAATGTGGTTTAGCTGCTTGTTTGAGATCCGGTCCAAAGCAACCTGTCAAGCACTGTGCCAGTGGCCTGGCTGTGTAATTAGCAATTGATGTGAGCATAAGTTGCAAGCAGTGCCATTAACATGGAATTGTTTGTGTTTTCAACAGATCTATTTTGATTCTTGGTTCCAAAGTGAAAATGCCTCTGTTTGTTCAACATTCCTCGTTGGCCTGTATTTTTCGTTGTGGTTTTTTTTTTTGACACGGTGTCAACATTTCTCAAGTGGGAAAAAAGCCCTGTGCCACACAGCGCACGAGGGAGGGAGGCACTTACGGAGCAGGGCTCCCTCACAGACCGTTTTGACGGGGAGAAAATGGATTTCACCCTCATGAAATCCTTGGCAGGAAACACTGACTTGATGCCAACAGGAAAAAAACCCTAATAAATAAGAGGAAGTGCTGTTTGCTTTCGGATGGTTTGAATTGCCCATGTTTTAGGGGCTGAAAGTTGAGGGTTTTGTTATTTTTCAACTCTTCTGCTACTGGGACTAAGCAACCCCCCCATTAATTACCTTCCTACCAGTACCCATGGGTACACCCCAAGGGTAGCAATTGATATTGCTTTGGCACAAAACCCACATCCCCAGTGCCCAGAGCGCTATGGGGACACGACCCTGTGATAGGGGCTGGCCATGATGTCAGGGGGATGCGGTGGCAAGGGGCAGGGGAGCTGCCAGCAACACTGATTTCTACCCTGCCCACAAAGGGCACATCAGGAACTGACTGACCCCAAACCTTCCTTTTTGAGGAGGAGGACTTACAATGAGATAAATCACACTTCCTGTGAAAAGCAGTACTTTACAAACAGACATAAGCTTAAACCCAGCTCTAGCTTTCTACCTGCCCCACTCCAAACTCTATACAGGCTCCAGCCCCAAACTCTCACCCTACCAGGACTTCCCATTCAGTTCTGAACAAGTTCCTCCTCATCCTAGGAAGCAGCTCAAAGGCTGAGCGGAGAAATGGCTTTCTTGGCATGCACATCTCCTTTCTGATTATTATTCTGGTCATTCACCCTCTTTCCCTCTCAATCTTGAGGAAGAAGCAGTGATTTTGTGAGTCGGAATTTGGAGGTATTCCCAGCTCCTTTCCCTGCCCCCCCTCCCCAACTCCTGTTAATTAAAACTAATAAATCTGCTCAGCAGAGTTTGCAGAGCAGGAGGACAAGGTACAGTTCTCTTGACACAGCAAGGCCATCTCGCCTGCTCCCACACACCTCTTATTTATTTCATTTATTCACGGATTGACTCCGTTCTTGAGCCTGTTCCAGCAATACGCTGCTGATCGGAATTTCTCGCCTGTGCTACGTGCAGGCTCTTTGCCTTCCTTTCACAAGGAAGCAGTCCCCCAGGAGCTGCAAATAATCAACAATTATCGTGGCATGCATCCCTAGACGTAATTACAGACAATCCAGACTAACCTGGAAACAAAGGGAGTCCGTGTTATACAAGACCTACTCAGTCTATTCCTCTGCACGGGCCCCGTACTGTCCGCAGGGTAAAGGGAGATGAAAGCACAGGGTCTGGGGTGCGGGGGGTTAGTGCAGTGCTCAGTCCTTTGTGCTGATTTGGGGGATGAAGTAGGAAAAGCCAGAAAGAGGGATCAGCCCCCACATATCATAGAATGGTTTGGGTTGGAAAGGACTTTAAGACCATCCAGTTCCAACCCCCCTGCCATGGGCAGGGACACCCCACACTAAACCATGTCACCCAAGACTGTGTAGGTATTTAAAGCCATCTGAGATGCTGCACAACCCCTGGCCACCCCAGAGAGCCAGGCTGCACCTGCCAGCCCCAGGAAGGTCCTGAAGGGCTCTGTGTAGCTATGAACTACCCGTGCCCTTCTCCAGCATGGTAAACCTGTCCTCCAGGAGGACAGAATTGGCCTCTGCATTAGGTGCTTGGTGTGAGATGGACTGGAGATGCTGCCCATTGCCTCTTTGCAGCCAAGTCCTCCTTGTCCATAGGGAGCGGGTGGTGATTCGTCCTCCCTGGCACCAAGCTGCTGCCAGAGGGGAGGACTGAGGAGAAGCGTGACCCAAGGGTGCCACTGAGCCTCTGGCTGACTTTCAAAGGCAGAAGTTGGTGCAAAATGGCTTTGGTCTCCTCCTCCTCGCCGGGAGGAAGGCAGTGCTGGTAGCTATAGCAACCAGGCCTCCTGTGCTCCAGCCGCCAAACTTCAGGCTTGGGCGAAGAAATGAAGAGGGACGGGAGAATGCAAATGACCTGCAGTTCCTCCAAACCCTTCTGATCAATATTATCTTCATTTGAAACCATGGGAGCTGGGGGAGACGTGCCTAAGGATAAAGGAGAGAATCCTGGGCAGCGTGGAAAGGCACAAGACAGAGAACCAAGACAATGATCCATCTCTTCCACTCTCCCCAGCCTCTGAGCAGGTTCAGAAGAGGCCGTACTCGTGTCATGCAGAGGGTAAGAGCTTTAATTAGTGATGTAAGTACCCTCCACAACAGACTTTGCTCTCTCTGTGCTCTTGGGAAATGGCTATGCTGCAGTTATAGAGGAGAAGCATGTCCTTACCCTGCTCTTCCCCCTCTCTGGCACATCAGCACGATGCAGCAGCAGGTGTGTGTCACCTCTGGAATGGTGCTGAGCCCTCTCAGGGCACAAAGCAGAGCTGGGGGGGGGGGAAGAGCAGCAGCCAAAGAGTCGTGAACATCAGTGGCTGTGTCTGTCACACAGTGCTCCACATTCACCTGACCCAACAGCAACCACTGCACTCAAATCTGAGTCCAGATAAACGGTGTCCAGTTATGGGACAGCACATCCAGGTTGCCCATCTCACGGTCCCTGCACCTTCCCATCCCCTGCCCTGAACAGCGCTGGGGCTTGTTCCGTTTCATCTTCATCCCCACCCTCTGCACAGGACTTCCTGTGGGTGTTATTCCAACCTTTGGCTTTCTGATGGTTGTTCAAACAAGCCCACAGTCTATTTTAACCCCTTTCCCTGAACTGCTTGAATTCCCTGAACTGCTTTACAGATGGGGATATGTAGGCAGGGGGCAAAGGACTTGCTCAAAGTCATCTATCGACAACTGGTGGTAGATGCAGGAATTGACCCCGGGACCCCGAAGCTGAGTTTTAGAGCCCAGCTAGGCTGCACAGCCTGGAGATTTCTCCTATGAAACATTCTCTGTCTCAGATGGTTTGTCAGCAAAAACTAAAGGGGAAGAAAAAGGAATCTGACTTCTGGAGGAAAAGTCACCATTTGCTTTGCACTGAACCCCACTGAAATCTCCAACCCACTGAAACACTTAAATGCTGGTTTTTAGAAGGTTGATTGTTGCTTTTTGGAAACAATCACTTCTTAAAGAAAGCTGTTTACGCAGATATCCACCATCCTTCCCTCACTGGAAGCAGCAGCTGTTGTGGGAGACAGCTGAAATGGCAAACACGCTCCTGTTCAATCCATCACCCAGGCACAAGGAGAGAAGAGCTACTTAACTTAAAGGACAATGTTTGCATAAGAGGAGCTGGGCCACAAATCAATTCACACTGGAAGTCAGGAGAAGGGTTTAAGCACAGTGGTGGGCTCCTGGTGATCTGATGGCATCAGGAGATAAGAAATATGACCCTTTCCTAAGACAGAGCTGAAACAGGGGAGTGGGTTCACACAGCATCGCGCACCACGGCGCTGACTTCGACTTGAGCAAAGCAGAAAGGTCTGATTTCATCTTTGTTTCACACCAGAGGTCTCTGGTCAGCTACAGCTCTACATTAGCCTGGCTTAGCCAAACATTCATGCTCTACTCACTCTGCTGCTGGGCAGCCGAGAGCTACCACCAAAGACATTGATATCAAATGGGCTTTTAGGTGGGAACGTGAGGAGCGACACCAATCTCGGCGGCACCGTAGCAAAGCTCACTGTGTGCTGAAGATGCCCAGCACCAGCTTTCTAGCCTCGTTCTTTGGCTATGGGAGTTCAGGGTTAGGGTTATGGATTAAGGTCAGGCTAAGGGTTAGGCTAAGGGTTAGGCTAAGGGTTAGGGTTAGACTTAGGGGTTAGGGTTAGGGTTAGACTTAGGGGTTAGGGTTAGGGTTTAGGGTAAGGGTTAGTGGTAGGGCAAGTGTTAAGATGTGTTAGGCTTAGGTTTAGGGTTAGGTGTTAGGGTAAGTATTAGGGGTTAGGTTTAGGTGTATGGTTCGGATGGGTTATGGCTAGTGTTAGGGTCAGGGGGTTGGGTTAAGGTGGCAGCCATTAGAGTTAGGGCTTAGAAATAAGAGTTAGAGTAAGGGTTAAGGTTATGGGTTACGGTTTGGTTTAGGGCAAGGGGCAGGTTTAGGATGGGTTAGTGTTAAGGGTTTGGGTAATGGTTAGGGGTCTTATGTGTTACTCTTATGATTAGGGTAATGGTTAGGCTTAAGTGTTAGGTTAACGGTTAGGGGTTACAGTTAGGTTGAAGACATTGGGGTTAGGGGTAAGGGTAAGGGTCAGGGGTAAGGTTAGGCCTGCTTCAGCGTAGCCTGCCTTAGATTAGCCTAGCCTACCTTAGCTCTGCCTGTGTTTGGGTTATGGCTAGGGTTAAGAGTTAGGGTAAATGTTATGGTTATGGGTTATGTTTATATTTATGTTATCGGTTAGTTTTAGGATCGGTTAGTGTTAGTGGTTAGTGTAAGGGTTAGAGTAATTATGTGTTATGCTTCAGATTAGAGTCATGGTTATTTTTATGTGTTAGGTTTAGGGGTATGGTTTACAGTTAGGTTGAAGGAATTAGGTTCACGGGTTAGTTTTAGTGTCAGGGGTAAGATTAGGCCTTGTTTAGCTGAGCCTGTGTTAGATTAGTTCAGTTTACCCTAGCTCTGCCTGGGATAGTTTACATTAGGGTAAAGTAGCCTATCTTGGTTAAATTAGCCTAGCTCTGCCTGGCTTCGATTACAATAGCCTAGCGTAGCCTATGTCAGCCTAGGCTTAGTTTGATTATCATAGCCTAGCTCTTCTAGGTCAGATTAGACTACCCTATTTTAGCCTGCATTAGATTAGCCAAGCATAGCCTAGCTCTGCCTGGGTTAAATTAGGTTAGACTATCGTAGCCTAGCCTGGCTTAGCCTAGCCCAACTGAGTCAGGGTTGGGGTAGATTACATTAGCCTGGCTTAGCCTGTGAGAGGCCAAACATTCATGCTCTACTCACTGCTGCTGGGCAGCCCAAGGCTACCACCAAAGGGGTTGGATTCAAATGGACTTTTAGGTGGGAAAGTGATGAGCGACACCTATGTGGGTGGTACCGTAGCAAAACTCACTGTGTGCTCAAGATGCCCAGCAGCAACTTTTGAGCCTGGTTCTTTGGCTATGGGAGTAGTGGATTTAGGTTACTCGTTAGGGTGCATTAAGGTTAGGGTAAGGTTTAGGGTTACAGGTTAGAGTTAGTGGTTACGGTTAAGGTTTAGCGGAAGGGTTAATGGTTAGGCTTAGGGTTAGTGGTAGGGTAAGGTTTAAGATGTGTTAGGGTTAGGTGTTAGGGTAAGTATTAGGGGTTAGTGTTAGGTATATGGTTAGGATGGGTTATGGCTAGTGTTAGGGTCAGCAGTTTGGGTTAAGGTGGCAGCCATTAGAGTTAGGGGGTAGAAATAAGACTTAGAGTAAGGGTTAAGGTTATGGGTTATGGTTAGGTTTAGGTCAAGGGTCAGGTTTAGGATGGGTTAGTGTTAAGGGTTAGGGTAGGGTTAGGGTTATTATGAATTGCTCTTGCGATTAGGGTCATTGTTATGGTTAAGTTTACAGTTAGGAGTGACAGTTAGGTTGAAGACATTGGGGTTAGGGCTAAGGGTTAGGGGTAAGTTTAGGCATGGTTTAGCCTAGCCTGCCTTAGATTAGCCTAGCCTACCCTAGCTCTGCCTGGGTTAGATTACATTAGCCAAACCAAGCCTAACTTGGGTTAGATTAGCCTAGCTCTGCGTGTCTTAGATTACAATAGCCTAGCCTAGCATTTATTAGCATAGCCTTGGTTAGATTATCCTCAGTTAGGTCTGGTTGGTTAGACTAGAATATCCTAGCCTAGGGTGGATTAGCCCATTTTAGCCTAGGCTGGATTAGCCTAGCCTGGGTTAGATTAGCTGTGTATAGACTAGTTCTGTCTGGGTTAGATTAGGTTAGACTATCCTGCCTTACCTGGGTTCGCCTAGCCCACCTGAGTCTGGGTTGGGTTACAGTAGATTAATCTAGTTTAGCCTGTGAGACCAAACATTCGTGCTCTACTCACTCTGCTGCTGGGCAGCCGAGAGCAACCACCAAAGAGGTTGGATTCAAATGGAGTTTTAGGTGGGAAAGTGAAGAGTGACATCAATGTGGGTGCCAGCATAGCAAAGCTTTCTGTGTGCTGAAGATGCCCAGCACCAGCTTTCTAGCCTGGTTATTTGGCTATGGGAGTTCAGGGTTCGGGTTATGGCTTAGGATGGTTAGGGTAAGTGTTAGGGTTAGAGTTAGGGCTTACGGTAAGTGTTAGTGGTATGGTAAGGGTTAAGATGCGTTCGGCTTAGGTTTAGGGTTAGGTGTTAGGGTAAGTATTACGGGTTAAGTTTAGGTGTATGGTTAGGATGGGTTATGGCTAGTGTTAGGGTCAGGAGTTAGGGCGGCAGTCATTAGAGTTAGGGGTTAGGGTTAAGAGTTAGGGTAAAGGTTAAGGTTTCGTGTTATGGTTAGGTTTAGTGTAAGGGTTATGTTTACGGTGGGTTAGTGTTAGGGATTACAGTAAGGGTTAGGGTTATTATGTGTTACTCTGAGTACAGTAAGGGTTAGGTATATTATGTGTTACTCTTATGATTAGCGTCATGGTTATGGTTAAGGGTTACAGTTAGGTTGCCGATATTAGGGTTACGGGTAAGGGACAGGGTCAGGGCATGGGGTTAATGTGGCAGCTTTTAGAGTTGTGGGTTAGGGTTTAGAGTTAGGGTAAGGGTTAAGGTTATGAGTTTGGGTTAGGTTAAGCGTTAGGTTTAGGTTGGGTTAGTGTAAGGGGTAAGGGGTTAGGGTTATTATGGGTTACTCTTATGGTTACGGTCATGGTTAGAGTTAAGGGGTAGCTTTAGGGTTAGGGGTTACGGTTAGGTTGCAGACACTAGGGTTCAGGGTAACGGTTAGGGGCAGGTGTAAGGTTAGGCCTGCTTTAGCCTAGCCTGCGTTAGATTAGCGTAGCCTTTCCTAGTTTTGCTTGTGTTAGAGTAGATTAACCTAACCTAGAGTAGTTTGGGTTAGATTAGCCTAGCTCTGCCTGCCTTAAATTACAACAGCCCAGACTAGCATTTATTAGCATAGCCTCAGTTAGATTACTATAGCCTCGCGCTGCTAGGTTAGATTAGACTAGCCTAGCCCAGTCTGGATTATCCTAGCCTAGTCTGTATTAGCCTAGCCTGGGTTATATTAGCCAAGCCTATCTGTGCCTGCCTTAGATTAGGTTAGGTTAGACTAGCCTAGCCTAGCCTGGGTTAGCCTAGGCCAGCTGAGTCTGCGTTGGGTTACTTTAGATTAGTCTAGTTTAACGGTTACAGTTAGGGTTTGGGTTGGTTTAGCCCAGGTCTGCCTGGGTTAGATTAGATTAGCCTAGGATAGACTTGGCCCGACTTAGATTAGACTAGTGTATGTTAGCATTGAGGGTTTGGAGACCTTTTTTGTTAGGGCTACTATTTTGGGATTAGGTTTATGGTTAGGATTAGGGTACCAGTTAGGGTCAGAATATCCCGGCGTCAGATTATCCCGGGTCAGATTAGTTTAGCCCACATTTGGTTAGGCTAGTTCTGACTGGTAATATTAGCCTTGCCTAGTCTGGGTTTGATGAGCTTCCCTCTGGCAGAGTTATCTTAGATTAGGATAGCTTGGTTAGACTAGATAAATTCTCAGTTGAAACACTAAATTATGCATTGAAATGTTAGGTTGTGAAATGCAAGACTAGGTTCTCCATTAACATTGGGCATTGAAACACTAAGTTGTCCGATGAAACATTAAGTTCTGAAATAAACAAACTCTCCATTGAAATGCTCAGTTTAATATAGAAACGCTGAGTTCTGCACTGAAATACTAAATTCTACATTCAAACGCTAAATTCAGCATTCAAATGCTAAAATCTGCATTGAAATGCTATGTCCTGCTTTGAAATGCTCCACTCCCCAGTGAAACGCTAAATTCTCCATTGAAACGATACATTCTCCAATTAGACACAAGGTTCTCCAATCACAGACTAGGATCATCTATTAGATACTAAGTTCTCCTTTGAGACAGTACATTCTCCAATTAGATGCTAATTTCTAAAACTTTTAAGTTCTAAAAGCATCCAAGCTCTAAAAACATGTTAAATTGACAACCCACATTCAATGGCAAGAGAAAAGCCCAAATGCAAGAATTGCCCACACATGCTTGCACGAATCTATATATGCTCAGATACATACCAAATGCATTCCCCTGTCACCGGCATCACGGGCCCAAAACCTGCCTCTGCTCTTCCCTACTGACACGTACCCCTGCCTTGATGAGAATAAATACACAGGCACCCCTGTCCCAGGAACATCCTGAACACCCTGCGTACCAAAACTCTGTCCGTGCAGCAAACATTGCTGAAACATAGGCATTGACAAATGGTGCCACGCAGACCGGCTGGGACTTGGAAAAAAATTCCCTGGCCGGAGAGGGAGAAAAACAATATCCACCATCTGCGATTTTTTGTTTCTAAATATCTGAAAATCCAAAAAGGAAAAGACATTTTAAATCGACAGTCCACCTCACACGCATACACACAAGCCCTAAACCGACAACAACCCACAAACTAACATTGACATGCATTCTAAAACTCATACCATGATTCTGATACTAAGATCAGCATTCTAAGTCATACTTTCTAAGACAGACATGCACCCTAAGACTAACACCAGAAGTCTAAGATGAACACTAACATTCTGAAATTAGGACATGGATTTTAAGACTAAGAGCAGCATTTTAGCACTAAGACTTTCATTTTAAGACTAACACCAGAATTCTAGGACTAAGACATTCATTTTAAGTTGAACAGCAACTTTCCAAGACTAGCAGTGCCATTCTATCCCTAACACCAGCATTCTAAGGGCAATATCATTAACATTTACCTTACATGAACTTAATTAGTAGCATCATACATTTCATTTAAATGCATTCACATACATAAATGACACAGTTCACTTTTTACAGTTCATCCTTAGAAAACCAGCAAGGCTTTACTACTTACACAAAACGCTCGACAGGTAGCATGCTTTGTCAGATAGCCATCAGATGTCCTTATACACACAGCAATGCAGCCTTCCATTTGACATGGATAGGTTTCCTGTCTCCATCTGAAATCTTCTACATGTTGCAAGCAGCCATCCAGAACAGATGGAGCTCCTCTGGAATCTACAGGTTCTCAACATAATAACCTGCAAACAGAAACACATTTCTATCAATATCATTACAATATGACCTCTAAACATCCTCCCCTCCATTTATTTACCCATATGTCTATAAAGCTATATATTTGCACCCAACCGACAGCACTCACTGCACCAAAACATAGTTCACCGCCACCTACACCCATATATGAAACTTAAAGGCTGCCACACCAACTGCGATATGTTCTTTCCTAATACAAAACAACACACCACCACCACACACACACACACACACACACACACACACCCCCAGCATGGATTCAGGAATTCTCAGCAACTAAATTCCCTGAAGCCTCAAAATTACCCTACCTGAAAACACCGTATGTGCACCGACCCCTGCTCAACCATAGGTGGTGACGAACATCACCTTGGTGACTGGCTGGAAGCACTAAAAAAAGCCTAAATGGGGGAGGAAAAGAAAAAAAAGCCCATGTCTGCTATTTTAGTTTCTAAACATCTAAAGACCTGAAAAGAAAAAATATTTAAAATCGACAAGCCATGTCCCATGCACACACACAAGCCCTAAGTGTAGAACCACCCTCACACGCTTCCACGTATCTACATCCGGTCACTCGCTTGGCAAATGAAGCAGCCTGATGCCTTTCACACAGGCTCAAACTATACCTCCACTAGTCCCCGACAAGAACACCTCTGCATTGCTAGAATAAATTTGCGGGAAACATATTCCCAGGAACTTAGTAAGAAACCTGGCTGCCAAAACAATGTCGCTGCAAAGACCGTTGCTCAAAGATAAGCCATGAGAAAAGTTGTCTGTCATAGAAATGATTAAAGGTAGAAAATTATACTGTAATTATAAAATACCACCACACATGTTCAAAAGTTGAAAAATTCCAGGTGACAAAAAAACAGACAAAAATATAGAACTGTCAACAAGCTTAACAGTACCAGAAAATTTTCAAATATCGCAAGATAAGCAATACCAAACACTACTACTAAACGCATTGAATACATTTTACTCAATTCTACCTTCACCTGCCTGGGATGAGCTTCTGCCTCCCTCACACAGCATGAGGCTCGGGCTTTCATACTCACAAAAACGCACGCTCATTGCTATGCAGGGGGCCAGCCCGCATCGCAAGAAGCAGCCAACCGTATCTAGGAAGGTCTCCCAGGGTCAGGACTTCTCCAGGCACTTCTAAAGCACAACTCTCTGGCTAGGAACCAAAGCTGGACTTCGCCTGAAGCAGCCACAGCGCAACTCTCTGCGAGGAGCCAAAGGCAACAAACACTACTTTCCCACCCTTGCCTGGTTCACCAAGGACCGTTACCTACTGCCCCTGACACGACACCCCAGACTTAAGCCCCACAAACGGCACCTTCTCATCCTGGCATTTAACTCCCAGGCACTAAATACGCTGAAACTGACCATTCCCCTCCCAGGCACCTCCCAAGTGTCTTCTCAGACATTCTGCTTCACATACTACACGGGAAGGCTACGTCTCAAAGCCCTTCCTGCCATTCTGACACTGTGCCCCAGCCCCTCGCCTCGCAAAAGAGTCTCTCTACTTAGCGTGCATAGTCCCATGCGTCTCGAGGCAACCTCACTGCTCACAACTCCCACAGCAGACGCCAGCCATGCTGCAGACCTTGACAAGTTCCTCTTTGTCATCTGTCAGAAACAAACCAAAAACAGGGAACAGCCTGTGGCGGCCCTCATCTCCACCCCCCCAGCCATCCCGCCCGGCCTGCTCCTTACCAACCCTTGGGCTCCTCCAAAGCTCCTCAACACTGGCCTCGCCTGTCCCAAACCCATTCCACAGTCTGATTCCAAGTGTCTCCTGCTCTCCATGCCCTACAAGTGCAAAAAAATCCAATGGCCACGGTTCTTGCAAAAGTCACCGAGCCCGCAATCCTTCTCCTTACCTCCCTGACTCACCACAAGCTCTCAGCCGACTCCAGAGGTCCAGGGCAAGACCTGCAATACCAAACACAAATACTAAAAGCACTGAAGACCTTCTTCTCAATTCTAAGCTACCGCACACGCACACAAACCCCTTACCTCCTCACAGCCCTCCCCACTTGGCCCCTTCACCTCTCCCGAGTTACCTGCGGCACCTGAAACACAAAGGCAAACAGACAAACCCTGAGAGAGGGCTCAAAGTCACACCCTCCCCTTCGGAAGCCCCCGCTCCCTCTCCCGTCGCTCTGCTACTCCTCCGCTGGCCTTTGCTCCGCTTCCCTCCTTTTCTTTGAGCCCGCGCACCGCCTGCAGAACGCAACATGAAGAGCTGGTTTTCATTTCACAAACGCTTGAAGACGCTCACTCACTCACTCGCTGCTGCAGTCTGCTAAGCGGAACTCACCGAGTCCAGGACAGCTCTGGGGCACCCAGCTCTGCTTCGCTCCTCGCTCCGCACCTACCGATTTAAAAACACACAGCCAGGCATAAGATAAGCACCCCCAGGAGAACCAACTGGAACTGGCTGCTGACACCACAAAGTGACTCACTCGGTACCCTCACTCAGCTCAACCCTCCTCCATCAGCCTCTCACACGGGGCTAACCACCAAGCCATCTGTGAGAACAACCGGGCCTTATTCACAGCAACGCCAAGCAAAAGCTTATTCTGCCTCTAAGTCTCAGCCCAAGCTCACGCCGACCCGCACGTTTGACAGGCATACACAGACTCATATTCAGACAATCTCAACACAGACCCTCACACCCTCTGGCTCAGACACTCACTCAACAAAGACTATCACGCCCACTCCCAAGCAGACTCTCTGGCCCCGACTCATTAACTACAAGCTTATTCTCAGAGCTCTCCTGTCCATTCACACAGCTCATCAAGAGGACAGAACTACACTGTCAATATAAAACCCCACCACCTACCTTCCACAGTTCAAGAATTCCAGCTGACAGAAAACCAGAGACAAGCAGAAAACTCACAGCTAGCTTATTAACACAGAAAACTATACAGATAGCAAAGCATGCTTATCATGGTTCCTTATCTTACCAACCCCAAGGACCCCGGGAAGACCATGGGCAAACCAGCTCCGACAATCGTCATGGCAGTGCCAGGTGGCAGGCCCAACCTTAGCGGGCGTCCCCGCACAGGCAACCTTCACCTGCCTGGGATGAGCTTCTGCCTCTCTCACACAACATGAGGCTCGGGCTTTCATACTCACAAAAACACACGCTCATTGCTACGCAGGGGGCCAGCCCGCATCGCAAGAAGCGGCCAACCGTATCTAGGAAGGTCTCCCAGGGTCAGGACTTTTCCAGGCAGTTCTAAAGCACAACTCTCTGGCTAGGAACCAAAGCTGGAATTTTTGGGAAGCAGCCAAAGCAGAACACTTCAAGAAGGAGCCAAAGAGGACAAACAGTACTTTCTATCTTTGTGTGTTTCACCAAGGACCGTTACCTATAGTCCCTGACATGACACCCCAGACTTGAGCACCACAAACGGCACCTTTTCATCCTGGCATTTAACTCTCAGGCACTACCTATGCTAAAACTGACCATTCCCCTCCCAGGCACCTCCAAGCATCTTCTCAGACAGTCTGGCTCAAATACTACATTGGAATGCTACATCTCAAATCCTTCCTGCCATTCTGACATTGTCCCCCATCCCTTTGCCTCTTAAAGGAGTCACTCTACTAAGCGTCCATAGTGCCATGGGTCTCGAGGCAGCCTCCCTGCTCAGCACTCCCATGGCAGACACCAGCCATGTTTCAGCCACTGCCAAGTTCCTCTTCATCATCTGCCAGAAACAAAGAAATAAAGGGTAACATGCTCCGCAGGCCGTCATCTCCACCACCCCAGCCATCGATGGCAGCCTCTTCTGTAACTCTGCCTTCTTAGTATTATGTTCACCTTCTACTAATCTACTGCAAAATACGATGCTGGGCTTCTCCTCCCCTGCAGGACCTAGGAGTACAATAGAGAGAATCGACCATGGTGCTTGCAAAGAGTGACGGACCCCCAAAACCACTATTGTTACCTCCCTGCCTCACCTCAAACACTCATCTGACTTCAGAGATAGAAGGGAGGACCTGCAATAACAAACATAAGTACTGAACCCTTTGCCATGTTATTCTCAGCTCTGAGGCACCACTCACGCAAACAAGCCTTCTACCTTCTCCCAGCCCTCCGCAGTTGGCAGCTTGACCTCTCTTGAGTTACTTGTGGCACCTAAAAACAAAATTGAAACAAGCACACACAGAGAGAAAAATAGAAGCTGCAGCCGACCCTGAAATAAGTTACTACTTGGGTGTTTCAAGCATAGCTCATCTTGACTGAGTCCTCTGAATGTTAGTTTTCAGCTAGACAGTGAGAGTGAGTTTGAGCCAGGGAGCCTTATCCAAGTAGTTTGAAACAGAACTTCTGTGATACAGTCAATAAGAGATTTATGTGGATGTATGAGCCAGTCAGTGTCAGACTGAGCCTAAGTGAGCGTGAGGCAAAATCTGAGCCAGAGAGTGTCTGTGCAATTTAAACGTATGAGTGTGAACCAGTCTGTGTGAGAAAGAACCTGCGTGGTCTCCGAGTCTTAAATGTGAGTTAAACCACAGAAAGAAAGCCAGAAAATGAAAGCTGGGGAGCATCCAATGAACCAGAGGCAGGTAAAATAAGACCCAGCTGTGGATTGTTAGGGTGTTTTTATCCCAGCTGGGGGTTTGCCCCACCCCTAACTCAGGGCACTAAGGGAAGGGTTGTGGGGGACATCCTCACTCCATAACACAGTCAAGCTGTAGCAGCCCTACCCATGTAAGCTCATGCTGCGAAGTAACCCCCTGTCTTCCCCTCAGCCCCATGCTACACTTCAAACCCCTTCCTGCCCTCCTGACCTTGTCTCTCACTCTCCAGTCCCAAGCAGCAATCCTTCTACTTAACTTCCATAGTGCCATGGGTCTCATGGATGCTCAGGACACCCACATCAAAGTCTTGGGATCTTGCCACAGCTACCAAGTTCCTCTGTCTAACCTGCAACAAACAAAGGAACCAACAGGAACACCCTGTGCTGGCCATCATCATCACCACCACCCCACCCACCAATACTGACCTAGTCTGTAACAGCCCTCTTCTTCCTTCAAAGCTCCTCAACATTATGTTTTCCTGTTCCAATCCCATAGTAGAGTCCAACACTGAGCCTCTCCTTCTCTCCAGGTCCTAGGAGTACAATAGAGACAAATGACCACAGTGCCTAGAAAAAGTGCCCAACCTCACAACCCTTCTCCTTGCCTCCCTGACTCACCTCAAGCACTCATCTGACTCCAATGGAAGAAGGCAGGCCCTGCAACACCAAATACAAATATTGAACCCCTTTGCCATGCTTTTCTCAAATCTAAATCACCAAACACACCCAGACAACCCCCTTACCTTCTCACAGCCCTCCTCAGTTTGCAGCTTCACCTCTCTGGAGTTACCTGCAACACCTACAAAAGAAATGGAAACAAGGACACGCAAAGAAATATAGAAGCTGCACCCTTGCCTCAGCAACTATCATTTCTCTCTCCTGTCATTTCACTACTCATCCACTAAACTTCAAAGGTTTTCCATCCCTTTATTCTAACATGTACACCCCTTAGAAAACACTAACAAGAAGTAAAAAATACAGTTTTATGAAAATGACAAGACCATGAAATAAGTTGTTACTTGGGTGTTCTAAGCATGGCTGACCCTGGCTAAATAACCTCAATGTCTTTTTTCACTTAAAGTGTGAAAGCAAGTCTGAGCCAGGGAGTCTGTGTTAGTCTCAATGTATGGCTTGTATGAATGTGTGAGTCAGTGAATGCCAGGTTGAGCCCAAGTCTCAGCTGGAGTGTCTGTGCAGTTTAAATACATGAGACTGAACCAGCCTGTGTGGAAAGAAACCCATGTGAGTCTGAGCCCCAAAATCTGAGACAAAAAAACCCTATGTGGTCTGAAACCAAATATAATTCAAAATCTAACAGAATAAAAGCGAAGCTATGTAGTTTGCAAATTCTGAATGCAAATTTAAAGCAAAAAAATAAAGCCAAAAAAGTTCAAACCACAAAGCAACTTTTTATAAGAGTGCTTTTGGGTCTGTGGTATTATAAAAGCTAAGTTCAATGCTTAGGTTTACAGAACACTAAAAGGGACTACTATTATTGTTTTGCGATGAGGCTCTTAAAGAAATGGTGGTATTTGGTAGAGAAAGGTCTAAGAACGGTTTAAAGTCAGCTCTTTCATTATGTTAAAAGTCTAAAGCATAGGAGAGGCTGGTTCTTTATAGTCTGCATGTAGTTAAGATTTCAGAGTATTTCTCTTTATTTGTTTGCTTTTAAAATCTTATATGGCTACAATGTTATTTTTATTTTTTCCTGTTGTTATGGCAGATGAGAGAAATGAATTGGGTGGATGCTGTAAACACTCAGGTGTCTAGTATGGGACCCCTGAGCAATAAGTATTATTTGAGACTTAGGTTGTTATAAAATCTAAAGCAGAAAGACTACTTTTTGGCAGAAGAGGGATGGGGAACAGCATCAGAATAGCAGGAATAGGTCTGAAATGTGCCATAAAGATGACAAAAATGAAATGGGATTTTTTTATAGCACCATCTCATAGTGGGCAGGGTAGTACAGCTTGACAGTTTCAATGAGTACATTTGATTGTGATCTGTGTTGTCACTTCCACATCACTACTAAAACTAAACATGGTAAGCCTGTTGTTTGGACTTGTTCTTCATATTCTGATTGATTACATTGGCTATTTAAAAGTGGGCTATGTATTTCTTTTCAGTACATACAAGAGTTCAGAAAAGAACAGATTTTGCTTCAGACAACTCAGCAATTGTCTTCTGGAGCACTGCTCCAGTTTCCTTTTCCGGTTGTGAAAAGGTGAGGGTTTGTTTTAGAGTGCGGTGACTCAGTGTCCAGAAGAACACAGCAAAGAACTTCACTTTTGTGTTAGATATTGCAAGTCTTGCCCTGGATATTTGGAATCAGATAAATGCTTGTGGTGAGTCAGGGAGGTAAGGAGAAGGATTGCGGGCTCGGTGACTTTTGCAAGAACCGTGGCCATTGGATTTTTTTGCACTTGTAGGGCATGGAGAGCAGGAGACACTTGGAATCAGACTGTGGAATGGGTTTGGGACAGGCGAGGCCAGTGTTGAGGAGCTTTGGAGGAGCCCAAGGGTTGGTAAGGAGCAGGCCGGGCGGGATGGCTGGGGGGGTGGAGATGAGGGCCGCCACAGGCTGTTCCCTGTTTTTGGTTTGTTTCTGACAGATGACAAAGAGGAACTTGTCAAGGTCTGCAGCATGGCTGGCGTCTGCTGTGGGAGTTGTGAGCAGTGAGGTTGCCTCGAGACGCATGGGACTATGCACGCTAAGTAGAGAGACTCTTTTGCGAGGCGAGGGGCTGGGGCACAGTGTCAGAATGGCAGGAAGGGCTTTGAGACGTAGCCTTCCCGTGTAGTATGTGAAGCAGAATGTCTGAGAAGACACTTGGGAGGTGCCTGGGAGGGGAATGGTCAGTTTCAGCGTATTTAGTGCCTGGGAGTTAAATGCCAGGATGAGAAGGTGCCGTTTGTGGGGCTTAAGTCTGGGGTGTCGTGTCAGGGGCAGTAGGTAACGGTCCTTGGTGAACCAGGCAAGGGTGGGAAAGTAGTGTTTGTTGCCTTTGGCTCCTCGCAGAGAGTTGCGCTGTGGCTGCTTCAGGCGAAGTCCAGCTTTGGTTCCTAGCCAGAGAGTTGTGCTTTAGAAGTGCCTGGAGAAGTCCTGACCCTGGGAGACCTTCCTAGATACGGTTGGCTGCTTCTTGCGATGCGGGCTGGCCCCCTGCATAGCAATGAGCGTGCGTTTTTGTGAGTATGAAAGCCCGAGCCTCATGCTGTGTGAGGGAGGCAGAAGCTCATCCCAGGCAGGTGAAGGTAGAATTGAGTAAAATGTATTCAATGCGTTTAGTAGTAGTGTTTGGTATTGCTTATCTTGCGATATTTGAAAATTTTCTGGTACTGTTAAGCTTGTTGACAGTTCTATATTTTTGTCTGTTTTTTTGTCACCTGGAATTTTTCAACTTTTGAACATGTGTGGTGGTATTTTATAATTACAGTATAATTTTCTACCTTTAATCATTTCTATGACAGACAACTTTTCTCATGGCTTATCTTTGAGCAACGGTCTTTGCAGCGACATTGTTTTGGCAGCCAGGTTTCTTACTAAGTTCCTGGGAATATGTTTCCCGCAAATTTATTCTAGCAATGCAGAGGTGTTCTTGTCGGGGACTAGTGGAGGTATAGTTTGAGCCTGTGTGAAAGGCATCAGGCTGCTTCATTTGCCAAGCGAGTGACCGGATGTAGATACGTGGAAGCGTGTGAGGGTGGTTCTACACTTAGGGCTTGTGTGTGTGCATGGGACATGGCTTGTCGATTTTAAATATTTTTTCTTTTCAGGTCTTTAGATGTTTAGAAACTAAAATAGCAGACATGGGCTTTTTTTTCTTTTCCTCCCCCATTTAGGCTTTTTTTAGTGCTTCCAGCCAGTCACCAAGGTGATGTTCGTCACCACCTATGGTTGAGCAGGGGTCGGTGCACATACGGTGTTTTCAGGTAGGGTAATTTTGAGGCTTCAGGGAATTTAGTTGCTGAGAATTCCTGAATCCATGCTGGGGGTGTGTGTGTGTGTGTGTGTGTGTGTGTGTGGTGGTGGTGTGTTGTTTTGTATTAGGAAAGAACATATCGCAGTTGGTGTGGCAGCCTTTAAGTTTCATATATGGGTGTAGGTGGCGGTGAACTATGTTTTGGTGCAGTGAGTGCTGTCGGTTGGGTGCAAATATATAGCTTTATAGACATATGGGTAAATAAATGGAGGGGAGGATGTTTAGAGGTCATATTGTAATGATATTGATAGAAATGTGTTTCTGTTTGCAGGTTATTATGTTGAGAACCTGTAGATTCCAGAGGAGCTCCATCTGTTCTGGATGGCTGCTTGCAACATGTAGAAGATTTCAGATGGAGACAGGAAACCTATCCATGTCAAATGGAAGGCTGCATTGCTGTGTGTATAAGGACATCTGATGGCTATCTGACAAAGCATGCTACCTGTCGAGCGTTTTGTGTAAGTAGTAAAGCCTTGCTGGTTTTCTAAGGATGAACTGTAAAAAGTGAACTGTGTCATTTATGTATGTGAATGCATTTAAATGAAATGTATGATGCTACTAATTAAGTTCATGTAAGGTAAATGTTAATGATATTGCCCTTAGAATGCTGGTGTTAGGGATAGAATGGCACTGCTAGTCTTGGAAAGTTGCTGTTCAACTTAAAATGAATGTCTTAGTCCTAGAATTCTGGTGTTAGTCTTAAAATGAAAGTCTTAGTGCTAAAATGCTGCTCTTAGTCTTAAAATCCATGTCCTAATTTCAGAATGTTAGTGTTCATCTTAGACTTCTGGTGTTAGTCTTAGGGTGCATGTCTGTCTTAGAAAGTATGACTTAGAATGCTGATCTTAGTATCAGAATCATGGTATGAGTTTTAGAATGCATGTCAATGTTAGTTTGTGGGTTGTTGTCGGTTTAGGGCTTGTGTGTATGCGTGTGAGGTGGACTGTCGATTTAAAATGTCTTTTCCTTTTTGGATTTTCAGATATTTAGAAACAAAAAATCGCAGATGGTGGATATTGTTTTTCTCCCTCTCCGGCCAGGGAATTTTTTTCCAAGTCCCAGCCGGTCTGCGTGGCACCATTTGTCAATGCCTATGTTTCAGCAATGTTTGCTGCACGGACAGAGTTTTGATACGCAGGGTGTTCAGGATGTTCCTGGGACAGGGGTGCCTGTGTATTTATTCTCATCAAGGCAGGGGTACGTGTCAGTAGGGAAGAGCAGAGGCAGGTTTTGGGCCCGTGATGCCGGTGACAGGGGAATGCATTTGGTATGTATCTGAGCATATATAGATTCGTGCAAGCATGTGTGGGCAATTCTTGCATTTGGGCTTTTCTCTTGCCATTGAATGTGGGTTGTCAATTTAACATGTTTTTAGAGCTTGGATGCTTTTAGAACTTAAAAGTTTTAGAAATTAGCATCTAATTGGAGAATGTACTGTCTCAAAGGAGAACTTAGTATCTAATAGATGATCCTAGTCTGTGATTGGAGAACCTTGTGTCTAATTGGAGAATGTATCGTTTCAATGGAGAATTTAGCGTTTCACTGGGGAGTGGAGCATTTCAAAGCAGGACATAGCATTTCAATGCAGATTTTAGCATTTGAATGCTGAATTTAGCGTTTGAATGTAGAATTTAGTATTTCAGTGCAGAACTCAGCGTTTCTATATTAAACTGAGCATTTCAATGGAGAGTTTGTTTATTTCAGAACTTAATGTTTCATCGGACAACTTAGTGTTTCAATGCCCAATGTTAATGGAGAACCTAGTCTTGCATTTCACAACCTAACATTTCAATGCATAATTTAGTGTTTCAACTGAGAATTTATCTAGTCTAACCAAGCTATCCTAATCTAAGATAACTCTGCCAGAGGGAAGCTCATCAAACCCAGACTAGGCAAGGCTAATATTACCAGTCAGAACTAGCCTAACCAAATGTGGGCTAAACTAATCTGACCCGGGATAATCTGACGCCGGGATATTCTGACCCTAACTGGTACCCTAATCCTAACCATAAACCTAATCCCAAAATAGTAGCCCTAACAAAAAAGGTCTCCAAACCCTCAATGCTAACATACACTAGTCTAATCTAAGTCGGGCCAAGTCTATCCTAGGCTAATCTAATCTAACCCAGGCAGACCTGGGCTAAACCAACCCAAACCCTAACTGTAACCGTTAAACTAGACTAATCTAAAGTAACCCAACGCAGACTCAGCTGGCCTAGGCTAACCCAGGCTAGGCTAGGCTAGTCTAACCTAACCTAATCTAAGGCAGGCACAGATAGGCTTGGCTAATATAACCCAGGCTAGGCTAATACAGACTAGGCTAGGATAATCCAGACTGGGCTAGGCTAGTCTAATCTAACCTAGCAGCGCGAGGCTATAGTAATCTAACTGAGGCTATGCTAATAAATGCTAGTCTGGGCTGTTGTAATTTAAGGCAGGCAGAGCTAGGCTAATCTAACCCAAACTACTCTAGGTTAGGTTAATCTACTCTAACACAAGCAAAACTAGGAAAGGCTACGCTAATCTAACGCAGGCTAGGCTAAAGCAGGCCTAACCTTACACCTGCCCCTAACCGTTACCCTGAACCCTAGTGTCTGCAACCTAACCGTAACCCCTAACCCTAAAGCTACCCCTTAACTCTAACCATGACCGTAACCATAAGAGTAACCCATAATAACCCTAACCCCTTACCCCTTACACTAACCCAACCTAAACCTAACGCTTAACCTAACCCAAACTCATAACCTTAACCCTTACCCTAACTCTAAACCCTAACCCACAACTCTAAAAGCTGCCACATTAACCCCATGCCCTGACCCTGTCCCTTACCCGTAACCCTAATATCGGCAACCTAACTGTAACCCTTAACCATAACCATGACGCTAATCATAAGAGTAACACATAATATACCTAACCCTTACTGTACTCAGAGTAACACATAATAACCCTAACCCTTACTGTAATCCCTAACACTAACCCACCGTAAACATAACCCTTACACTAAACCTAACCATAACACGAAACCTTAACCTTTACCCTAACTCTTAACCCTAACCCCTAACTCTAATGACTGCCGCCCTAACTCCTGACCCTAACACTAGCCATAACCCATCCTAACCATACACCTAAACTTAACCCGTAATACTTACCCTAACACCTAACCCTAAACCTAAGCCGAACGCATCTTAACCCTTACCATACCACTAACACTTACCGTAAGCCCTAACTCTAACCCTAACACTTACCCTAACCATCCTAAGCCATAACCCGAACCCTGAACTCCCATAGCCAAATAACCAGGCTAGAAAGCTGGTGCTGGGCATCTTCAGCACACAGAAAGCTTTGCTATGCTGGCACCCACATTGATGTCACTCTTCACTTTCCCACCTAAAACTCCATTTGAATCCAACCTCTTTGGTGGTTGCTCTCGGCTGCCCAGCAGCAGAGTGAGTAGAGCACGAATGTTTGGTCTCACAGGCTAAACTAGATTAATCTACTGTAACCCAACCCAGACTCAGGTGGGCTAGGCGAACCCAGGTAAGGCAGGATAGTCTAACCTAATCTAACCCAGACAGAACTAGTCTATACACAGCTAATCTAACCCAGGCTAGGCTAATCCAGCCTAGGCTAAAATGGGCTAATCCACCCTAGGCTAGGATATTCTAGTCTAACCAACCAGACCTAACTGAGGATAATCTAACCAAGGCTATGCTAATAAATGCTAGGCTAGGCTATTGTAATCTAAGACACGCAGAGCTAGGCTAATCTAACCCAAGTTAGGCTTGGTTTGGCTAATGTAATCTAACCCAGGCAGAGCTAGGGTAGGCTAGGCTAATCTAAGGCAGGCTAGGCTAAACCATGCCTAAACTTACCCCTAACCCTTAGCCCTAACCCCAATGTCTTCAACCTAACTGTCACTCCTAACTGTAAACTTAACCATAACAATGACCCTAATCGCAAGAGCAATTCATAATAACCCTAACCCTACCCTAACCCTTAACACTAACCCATCCTAAACCTGACCCTTGACCTAAACCTAACCATAACCCATAACCTTAACCCTTACTCTAAGTCTTATTTCTACCCCCTAACTCTAATGGCTGCCACCTTAACCCAAACTGCTGACCCTAACACTAGCCATAACCCATCCTAACCATATACCTAACACTAACCCCTAATACTTACCCTAACACCTAACCCTAACACATCTTAAACCTTACCCTACCACTAACCCTAAGCCTAACCATTAACCCTTCCGCTAAACCTTAACCGTAACCACTAACTCTAACCTGTAACCCTAAACCTTACCCTAACCTTAATGCACCCTAACGAGTAACCTAAATCCACTACTCCCATAGCCAAAGAACCAGGCTCAAAAGTTGCTGCTGGGCATCTTGAGCACACAGTGAGTTTTGCTACGGTACCACCCACATAGGTGTCGCTCATCACTTTCCCACCTAAAAGTCCATTTGAATCCAACCCCTTTGGTGGTAGCCTTGGGCTGCCCAGCAGCAGTGAGTAGAGCATGAATGTTTGGCCTCTCACAGGCTAAGCCAGGCTAATGTAATCTACCCCAACCCTGACTCAGTTGGGCTAGGCTAAGCCAGGCTAGGCTACGATAGTCTAACCTAATTTAACCCAGGCAGAGCTAGGCTATGCTTGGCTAATCTAATGCAGGCTAAAATAGGGTAGTCTAATCTGACCTAGAAGAGCTAGGCTATGATAATCAAACTAAGCCTAGGCTGACATAGGCTACGCTAGGCTATTGTAATCGAAGCCAGGCAGAGCTAGGCTAATTTAACCAAGATAGGCTACTTTACCCTAATGTAAACTATCCCAGGCAGAGCTAGGGTAAACTGAACTAATCTAACACAGGCTCAGCTAAACAAGGCCTAATCTTACCCCTGACACTAAAACTAACCCGTGAACCTAATTCCTTCAACCTAACTGTAAACCATACCCCTAAACCTAACACATAAAAATAACCATGACTCTAATCTGAAGCATAACACATAATTACTCTAACCCTTACACTAACCACTAACACTAACCGATCCTAAAACTAACCGATAACATAAATATAAACATAACCCATAACCATAACATTTACCCTAACTCTTAACCCTAGCCATAACCCAAACACAGGCAGAGCTAAGGTAGGCTAGGCTAATCTAAGGCAGGCTACGCTGAAGCAGGCCTAACCTTACCCCTGACCCTTACCCTTACCCCTAACCCCAATGTCTTCAACCTAACTGTAACCCCTAACCGTTAACCTAACACTTAAGCCTAACCATTACCCTAATCATAAGAGTAACACATAAGACCCCTAACCATTACCCAAACCCTTAACACTAACCCATCCTAAACCTGCCCCTTGCCCTAAACCAAACCGTAACCCATAACCTTAACCCTTACTCTAACTCTTATTTCTAAGCCCTAACTCTAATGGCTGCCACCTTAACCCAACCCCCTGACCCTAACACTAGCCATAACCCATCCGAACCATACACCTAAACCTAACCCCTAATACTTACCCTAACACCTAACCCTAAACCTAAGCCTAACACATCTTAACACTTGCCCTACCACTAACCCTTACCCTAAACCCTAACCCTAACCCCTAAGTCTAACCCTAACCCTAACCCCTAAGTCTAACCCTAACCCTTAGCCTAACCCTTAGCCTAACCCTTAGCCTGACCTTAATCCATAACCCTAACCCTGAACTCCCATAGCCAAAGAACGAGGCTAGAAAGCTGGTGCTGGGCATCTTCAGCACACAGTGAGCTTTGCTACGGTGCCGCCGAGATTGGTGTCGCTCCTCACGTTCCCACCTAAAAGCCCATTTGATATCAATGTCTTTGGTGGTAGCTCTCGGCTGCCCAGCAGCAGAGTGAGTAGAGCATGAATGTTTGGCTAAGCCAGGCTAATGTAGAGCTGTAGCTGACCAGAGACCTCTGGTGTGAAACAAAGATGAAATCAGACCTTTCTGCTTTGCTCAAGTCGAAGTCAGCGCCGTGGTGCGCGATGCTGTGTGAACCCACTCCCCTGTTTCAGCTCTGTCTTAGGAAAGGGTCATATTTCTTATCTCCTGATGCCATCAGATCACCAGGAGCCCACCACTGTGCTTAAACCCTTCTCCTGACTTCCAGTGTGAATTGATTTGTGGCCCAGCTCCTCTTATGCAAACATTGTCCTTTAAGTTAAGTAGCTCTTCTCTCCTTGTGCCTGGGTGATGGATTGAACAGGAGCGTGTTTGCCATTTCAGCTGTCTCCCACAACAGCTGCTGCTTCCAGTGAGGGAAGGATGGTGGATATCTGCGTAAACAGCTTTCTTTAAGAAGTGATTGTTTCCAAAAAGCAACAATCAACCTTCTAAAAACCAGCATTTAAGTGTTTCAGTGGGTTGGAGATTTCAGTGGGGTTCAGTGCAAAGCAAATGGTGACTTTTCCTCCAGAAGTCAGATTCCTTTTTCTTCCCCTTTAGTTTTTGCTGACAAACCATCTGAGACAGAGAATGTTTCATAGGAGAAATCTCCAGGCTGTGCAGCCTAGCTGGGCTCTAAAACTCAGCTTCGGGGTCCCGGGGTCAATTCCTGCATCTACCACCAGTTGTCGATAGATGACTTTGAGCAAGTCCTTTGCCCCCTGCCTACATATCCCCATCTGTAAAGCAGTTCAGGGAATTCAAGCAGTTCAGGGAAAGGGGTTAAAATAGACTGTGGGCTTGTTTGAACAACCATCAGAAAGCCAAAGGTTGGAATAACACCCACAGGAAGTCCTGTGCAGAGGGTGGGGATGAAGATGAAACGGAACAAGCCCCAGCGCTGTTCAGGGCAGGGGATGGGAAGGTGCAGGGACCGTGAGATGGGCAACCTGGATGTGCTGTCCCATAACTGGACACCGTTTATCTGGACTCAGATTTGAGTGCAGTGGTTGCTGTTGGGTCAGGTGAATGTGGAGCACTGTGTGACAGACACAGCCACTGATGTTCACGACTCTTTGGCTGCTGCTCTTCCCCCCCCCCCAGCTCTGCTTTGTGCCCTGAGAGGGCTCAGCACCATTCCAGAGGTGACACACACCTGCTGCTGCATCGTGCTGATGTGCCAGAGAGGGGGAAGAGCAGGGTAAGGACATGCTTCTCCTCTATAACTGCAGCATAGCCATTTCCCAAGAGCACAGAGAGAGCAAAGTCTGTTGTGGAGGGTACTTACATCACTAATTAAAGCTCTTACCCTCTGCATGACACGAGTACGGCCTCTTCTGAACCTGCTCAGAGGCTGGGGAGAGTGGAAGAGATGGATCATTGTCTTGGTTCTCTGTCTTGTGCCTTTCCACGCTGCCCAGGATTCTCTCCTTTATCCTTAGGCACGTCTCCCCCAGCTCCCATGGTTTCAAATGAAGATAATATTGATCAGAAGGGTTTGGAGGAACTGCAGGTCATTTGCATTCTCCCGTCCCTCTTCATTTCTTCGCCCAAGCCTGAAGTTTGGCGGCTGGAGCACAGGAGGCCTGGTTGCTATAGCTACCAGCACTGCCTTCCTCCCGGCGAGGAGGAGGAGACCAAAGCCATTTTGCACCAACTTCTGCCTTTGAAAGTCAGCCAGAGGCTCAGTGGCACCCTTGGGTCACGCTTCTCCTCAGTCCTCCCCTCTGGCAGCAGCTTGGTGCCAGGGAGGACGAATCACCACCCGCTCCCTATGGACAAGGAGGACTTGGCTGCAAAGAGGCAATGGGCAGCATCTCCAGTCCATCTCACACCAAGCACCTAATGCAGAGGCCAATTCTGTCCTCCTGGAGGACAGGTTTACCATGCTGGAGAAGGGCACGGGTAGTTCATAGCTACACAGAGCCCTTCAGGACCTTCCTGGGGCTGGCAGGTGCAGCCTGGCTCTCTGGGGTGGCCAGGGGTTGTGCAGCATCTCAGATGGCTTTAAATACCTACACAGTCTTGGGTGACATGGTTTAGTGTGGGGTGTCCCTGCCCATGGCAGGGGGGTTGGAACTGGATGGTCTTAAAGTCCTTTCCAACCCAAACCATTCTATGATATGTGGGGGCTGATCCCTCTTTCTGGCTTTTCCTACTTCATCCCCCAAATCAGCACAAAGGACTGAGCACTGCACTAACCCCCCGCACCCCAGACCCTGTGCTTTCATCTCCCTTTACCCTGCGGACAGTACGGGGCCCGTGCAGAGGAATAGACTGAGTAGGTCTTGTATAACACGGACTCCCTTTGTTTCCAGGTTAGTCTGGATTGTCTGTAATTACGTCTAGGGATGCATGCCACGATAATTGTTGATTATTTGCAGCTCCTGGGGGACTGCTTCCTTGTGAAAGGAAGGCAAAGAGCCTGCACGTAGCACAGGCGAGAAATTCCGATCAGCAGCGTATTGCTGGAACAGGCTCAAGAACGGAGTCAATCCGTGAATAAATGAAATAAATAAGAGGTGTGTGGGAGCAGGCGAGATGGCCTTGCTGTGTCAAGAGAACTGTACCTTGTCCTCCTGCTCTGCAAACTCTGCTGAGCAGATTTATTAGTTTTAATTAACAGGAGTTGGGGAGGGGGGGCAGGGAAAGGAGCTGGGAATACCTCCAAATTCCGACTCACAAAATCACTGCTTCTTCCTCAAGATTGAGAGGGAAAGAGGGTGAATGACCAGAATAATAATCAGAAAGGAGATGTGCATGCCAAGAAAGCCATTTCTCCGCTCAGCCTTTGAGCTGCTTCCTAGGATGAGGAGGAACTTGTTCAGAACTGAATGGGAAGTCCTGGTAGGGTGAGAGTTTGGGGCTGGAGCCTGTATAGAGTTTGGAGTGGGGCAGGTAGAAAGCTAGAGCTGGGTTTAAGCTTATGTCTGTTTGTAAAGTACTGCTTTTCACAGGAAGTGTGATTTATCTCATTGTAAGTCCTCCTCCTCAAAAAGGAAGGTTTGGGGTCAGTCAGTTCCTGATGTGCCCTTTGTGGGCAGGGTAGAAATCAGTGTTGCTGGCAGCTCCCCTGCCCCTTGCCACCGCATCCCCCTGACATCATGGCCAGCCCCTATCACAGGGTCGTGTCCCCATAGCGCTCTGGGCACTGGGGATGTGGGTTTTGTGCCAAAGCAATATCAATTGCTACCCTTGGGGTGTACCCATGGGTACTGGTAGGAAGGTAATTAATGGGGGGGTTGCTTAGTCCCAGTAGCAGAAGAGTTGAAAAATAACAAAACCCTCAACTTTCAGCCCCTAAAACATGGGCAATTCAAACCATCCGAAAGCAAACAGCACTTCCTCTTATTTATTAGGGTTTTTTTCCTGTTGGCATCAAGTCAGTGTTTCCTGCCAAGGATTTCATGAGGGTGAAATCCATTTTCTCCCCGTCAAAACGGTCTGTGAGGGAGCCCTGCTCCGTAAGTGCCTCCCTCCCTCGTGCGCTGTGTGGCACAGGGCTTTTTTCCCACTTGAGAAATGTTGACACCGTGTCAAAAAAAAAAACCACAACGAAAAATACAGGCCAACGAGGAATGTTGAACAAACAGAGGCATTTTCACTTTGGAACCAAGAATCAAAATAGATCTGTTGAAAACACAAACAATTCCATGTTAATGGCACTGCTTGCAACTTATGCTCACATCAATTGCTAATTACACAGCCAGGCCACTGGCACAGTGCTTGACAGGTTGCTTTGGACCGGATCTCAAACAAGCAGCTAAACCACATTGCTCCCTCCATGTGTGGCATCTAGTTTAGGTTTGTTGCTGCACAAAATGGTTGTTGAGGTGCATTCGGGAGTACATTGGGCTTTCTGGACACCAAATTTACCCTTTGTTTGAGGGCACTGATTTACTGACCACATTAGAGGACAATCCATAAAGTCAGGGAGATGCCAGTGCTGAGCCTAATGCTCATGTTGCTCCTCTCCATTGTCCGGCTCTGAAAGTCGTGCTGACCAAAGAGGCCACACATGCTTACGTGTGTCATGACACATAGTAGCTTAGGAGGAGCAGGATTCCTGCTTCCAGGTTTGGGATCAGCAGAGCTGGCAGGCTCAGCACCATCGGGTTCTTCCCTTCCTTTTTCTCCTTGTTGGTGCATTTTGGCAACTGGTTCTGGGGGGAGTGGGTGAAGGATGGGAATCCCAGCTCCACCAAGAGCGTGGATGGGAATCCCAGCTCCATCGAGAGCACTGGGGCAGTGGGTCTTACCAGCTCCAAAGCCTCCTCCACCCCATGTCCAAGTCAGCTGGGAAAGAGCTGAATTGTTTGCACCCAAACATCCTGGCACAAAGCCACCTCCAGAAGGGAAAGGGGAGGGGGGAGGAAACCAAATCAAAACATGAAAGAACAAAAACTAAATAGTTTTAGCACTATTACATTTTCCAGGACTTGCTGGATTGTGGCTTTCAGTCCTCAATCAATCACACTTCAACTGAACTGATTCATTCCCCAGAATACTTCTTTGGCTGGCTTGGCTGTGCGCTTCCATCCCCAGGGAGCAAAGCCAAGCCCAGGGCTGGCAATGGGGCGCTCATGCAGGGACCAGGCAAGTGGAGACTTCCCACTTTTTGCTCCGGGACAGGGACACATCCCTAAGATGCATTAACAGTGTGTGCTGAGCTGGTGCCTGTGTGCCAGTGGATGCTGCTCCCAGCCCTTCCCTTCATCCTTGCCCTGATTGTCCCTGCTGATGGCCTGGGGTTAAGCGGAGAGCACTTCATTGTGCCTAACAAGGCGCGTTGCCCATCCAGCCACAGAGCAGCTGGCTCGGCCCTGGATTGGTTTTCCCTTTTTATTGCCCAGCAAGAGGAGCACGGGAAAGGTCTTTATGTGATTTTAGAGGAAGACAAAATGCCTTAATAGCGCTGGCGCTGCCTCTCTGCCATCCAGGGAACCCTGCAGCAGCCCGTAATCATCATCGTAAGTAAAAGGGGATGTATGTAGTGTGCAGCTTGGGCTGTTAAAACAAGCCCTAGGGTGGAAGGGTTGTCTTAAAAACAGCCTTTAGAGGATGGTTCTCTCTCTTTCTCTCCTTGTTGCCTCTCTAGTTCTGCTTCCCTGCATGGTGGAGCAGCGGAAGGCTGGCACGGCTCTCCGTTCCCATAGCCTCGATTGGCTTGACAAGCTCATATATATCTCTTTACTTTCTGCTCCTGTGCCTTAGGGGGGGACTCCCACATACTTGGGCTCACGCCTGGCCAAGTAAAACTGAATAAAGGGTGAGTTTAGGCCTCTCAGTTGTCCTCCACAACGTTGTCTTCTGTGGCAGCTTTGCCATAAGTCTTTTTGTAGTGCGCAGTGTCCCAAGTGCACTTCTCCGGGTGTCACGGGGCTCTGTGGCTATCCCTGACTTGGGTGAGATGAGAAATCCCCTTTCCAGCCCTGTGGTGTGGGGTGAAAGGTAGAAATCATCAACTTCCCCAAAAGAAAAGAAGAGGTAAATGGGGAAGGAGGCAGATTTTACTAAGAGGGAAGATGCCCCATCCCTGGCAGTGTTCAAGGCCAGGTTGGACAGGGCTTGGAGCAACCTGTGGCAGGGGGTTGGAACTGGATGAGCTTGAACATCCCTTCCAACACAAACCATTCTATGATCCTGTGATTCTTTAATAGCTCGGAGCATGTTAGGGACATGGGAGGTCTCAGGTCCTAGAAAGACTTTTCCGCATGGAGAATGCACAAAATCCTTTTCCTTATCTATAACACAGGCTCGTCTCTCTCCAGGTGCTTTCATGGCTTTGCAAGCAACAGATTGGCAGCTAAAACTGTTTTTCTCTCTTTTCTTTCGTTTCCCTCTGCAAATGTTTGTCAGGAAGAAGAACCTGCAAGAAAAAAAAGGAGTCGATTAAAAGCCCTGAGCCCTCGCTGCGAAAATGTTTTGAAGCAACTGTAACTGCCTTTATTTCCTACATAATGCTTTCGTTCCCTTGCATTCTCACCCTTCACAGCTTCGCCACGCTGATGTCTGGAACTGCTGCTGAGGTGTGGTGCTCAGAGGAGATGCTCTTGCACATGCAGGGAACCGCTGCCCTGGATCTCCATTGCCCCCTCCAACCTGTTAATGGCTATAGGAGATCTGCTGGGAGAAACTGACAGGGGTTTTCCCACACGTGTGCAGCATTCCCCATTCATCAACCTTCCAGCAGCAGGGATTGAGGTGTCCCTGCCTTTGTGGCACTGGTGTGAAGCTGGTGAGGGCTGTGAAGGTGATGGCAGCTTTGGGAGGGTGCACACATCTCCAGTCGCCATCCTGCTGCCTGGCAAACTCAGCTCCATCCCAGGCTCCCCCTCCTTTTATCCCGTGTGTGTTAAGCTTTCTTTTCTCCCCTATGTCTAACAGGGCATCACCTCGTCCAGAGCTTAATAGAATCACTTGTGTGATCCTCATCGGGATTGGTTTGTGCTGCCATAGCCCCTGTGGGGCTGTAGCATAGAAAAAGGGAGCTCAGCCCTGGTTGTCACCACATAGTAACTCCCATCTGAGTCCTCCTGGTGTGAGGAAACCGTGAGCAAACCCAAGCAGCTTGGCTCTTCTAGGAAGGGCTGACAAGGGTAACTACGGTGTTTCAGTGTGCAGGTAAGAGGCCTCTTGTGTTTGTCCCCCCTTGACATCTGGTCCACAGCACAGACTGTGTGTGGTGACAAACACATCTCTGGGATGTGGCTGCTTCCCAGCCATGCTGTGCAACAGGAGCCCATCAAGCAATTAACATCCTGTGCTATAAAAGCACTTTCCTTCCTCCTGCCACCTCTCCTATTAAGTCTTCGCCCTCCCCCTGCAAGGAACATTTTGACTTTGGAAACACAGCCTCTTCGGGAGAGCGTTGATGAGGGCTGGAGTGGAGCTGAGCCCTTCCCGACCATCCACCCAGGTAGCAGAGTAAATCAGGGGCTTTTCCACCGCACCCAAACAGCTCCCTATAGCCCTGGAAAGGTAAAGAGAGCAGGAACGAGGCTCCTCAAGCAGGATGGGATGGTCCATATTTAGCTGTGTCAATAAATGGAAGGGCAGAAGGATGGAAAGGAAAGGAAAAGGGAAGGAAGCATTTAAATGGGATGGGGATTCAGGAGGGGGTCCTGTGGGCATCTCCAGACCTGCAAGAGCTGATGGAATGGGGCAGGCAGTGGTGGTAGAGCAGGGTTTGTTCCTTGCTTTCCTTTTTAGCTTCCCAGGATTTTGAATCCCTGTGCTACCCTCATCCTCTTCTTCCTCCTTCACATGATTTATCTCCTCCTTGCCTGTAGCTTAGGAAGAGCATAACTGTAAGTGCAGTCATACAGTTTATGGGCTGGGTAGATCTGCTGCTGTCAGCTAACTCAGTAGGGCACTTAGGGCATCAATAGCCCTTTTCCCCCTTCTGTGCCCCTTGTGTCTGCATCAGCAGAATGAGTTGGATGTTCTCAGCTGCCATCAGCTTGATCCTCTCTGCTGCCAAATTCAGGTCTTATGTTGTGTCCCAGGGCATGAGGCACATACCTGTGCTTCATAACCCACCATGCCCTGCAGCAGCCCGGCACTTGCCTTACGTCAGACACTTGCAACTGAAAACACCCCACCAGCACCACCCCCCACCCCCCCGGAATAATAATTGCAGTGATTTTAAAACCAGTGAACGCTCTACAGGAGCAAAGTACAGTGTGGAGCAGGGAGAGGTGTGGGAACCATGCTGCTACCCCACATAGCCAAGGGAAAGGCAGCCCTGAAATCCCCTGGCCACAACCAAGTGTGCTACACCTGTGCTTTGGCACCTTCTCCCTTTGGATTTCCCCCTGTTCTTGGCCCAAACCTACCTCCCCAGACAAGGTGCATGAATAAAACACAGCAGCAGCTTCTTAAAAGCTGAAGAGCCTTAAAAGCAACACCTGAGAGGTCAGCACCGGCGACAGCATCTGCAGCAGCCTGGTTGTATTGTCCCCATCACAAATGATTACGGTCCCACGTGTCAAGGGTGATGACCCCCCTTTGGATTCTACCTGGGTTTAGTAACACAAAGAGCACAAAACCCTTTCCAAGTCCTTGCGCAGCCTTGCAGAGCACTGGCTGGTCCCTGTGCTCCTGCCTGTGTAACTCGGTGACACGCGACAGCCACCATCTGGGAAACAGGATGGGGCTGACCCTGGGATCTCCAGCGCTGAATAGAACAAGCTGCTCCTGGTGAGCTCGGAGACCTGGAGCTGGAATGGATGCACACGGCACAGGGGCTTGCACACAAGCTGCGTTTTCCATCTCCTGCAGTATCTGGTGGTTTCCAATGGTAAAACAAGCCAAACAGGACTTCCCAGCCGCGGGGCAGAGCAGAGTGGCTATGTGCACTAATGCGCTCAGAGCATTGCAGTTATCAGTGGAAACCACTTGGTTAAAATCTCCGATTTTCCATTGGAAAACAGCTTTATTTTCTCTTTCCTGGGGTGCAGCTGGGGTTTCTGATGGGCACTAAGGAAATCTCACTGGTGCTGGTGCTCAGAACCCCCTGGGCTGTCATTCTGCTCCAGCCATGGGTGCATGGCTTGGGCCCCACATGGTGGATGAGCCGCATTTTCCTACAGCAGCAGGTTAAAGGGGATTTATCACCCTCACTCCCAAATACACGGGATTCCCCACAGGATATTCCCCACATTCCCAAGGAGCCATGGAAATGGTCTGTACCACCAGACCCCCGTGGGTCCCAGCACCCCAGCACAGCTCCCGTGTATTTAAGGCTGCCCTTCAGCAGGATGTGACCCAGAGGTCATGGGCTAGTGTTGGGGTGCAGGGGACAGCACCTGAAAAGGGCCACTGAAAAGGGCACAATCCAGCCACAGCCACCTTATAAAGCGAGCATGGAAAGCCATGGAGCCTCCAAATCATAAATTTAATTGTGTTGAAAAACACAGTAGTGCTAGACTAGGGTTTATTTTAGGATTTGCATGTGGAGATCCCTCTCTCCACTGCTGCAGAGCCAGCGCTGAGTAGAGGTTTTAATGGCAAAGTTCAGCTTCGTGCATCTCAGAGCTGTGTTTTGGGAAGGGATGCTGGGCTGCTTTGGGATGAGGGCTGTGCAGGGCAGTGACTTGGGAAGGGGATGCAGACGGGACATGGCAAGGCAATTGACTCCTCCACCCCATGGAATCGGCTCCGATGAGCTCATTCCCAGAGCAGCTTTTACTTGGCAGGAGGACTGGGAGGATGACTGCAAATTGCAAACAAACACAAGAGAGCCAAGAATCATTTATTTAGAGAACATTCTGCAGGTTTTCTTGAGGGTCTGGTTTGAGCCTGGCACTTGTGGGTTGTACTTGCACTGGAAATAAGATAAACGTGACACCTGCTCCATTTAATCTTTCTCTCCCTTTTTCCTTCCCCCCTCCCCCCCCCCCCCCTTGCCTTCTTTGAAGAACTTACCAAAAGAGGTTGAGAAGGAGCAAGAGATATTAGCTCATGTGCCTGATTAATGATTCTCCGGGGGGAAAGGAAATCATTTAACCACAATATAGAGCGCTTTTGATTGAAAAGAACTTTAAATTCCATGTTGGAGCCAGGAGCTACAATTGGAATAACAAAGTAAAGAGAGCACGTGGCTGCTGGGTTTATCACCACCAGCCACGGGGACTTTGTATCACTGTTAAAGCAATCGAATGAGTAAATACACAAACAGGCTCCCAAATACAAAAGCAAACAGGGAGAGAGATGATGGAGAGCTGCTGATGAAGGGAGGGTTCAAGGAGCGAAAGAAGGAGGAGATTGGCTTTAGTCTTGGCACGTGGCAAGCTTTGACATGAGGATGCTTTGGTCTGTGTTGTGCTTCTTTGAAGCATGCTGCTTCCCCATTAGCGCTGCAGGGTCCATCCCACACATCTCGGAGCTGCTGATCCCACCAACACCCCAGCTCCCAGGGATTCCCTCTTCACCTCCCTTGCCAAGGTGGGAGCTGCAGTTCCAGCTAGGAGCATCTTCCCTGGCAACACGGCTTGGCAGGTTGGGGAAGAAACTTGGCCCTGAGCGAAGAGCGCAGCCAGGACCGAGTCCTACCAGTGCTGCGCTGGGGACACCTCTGATGGATTTATGATGTTCCTCCCATCACTCCTGTAACAAGAGTATTAAAACCACTAATGCAAAACCGTGGATTATTTTTCCCCATCCTTGCACATGCTCTTTTAACACCCAAAGAAACAAACCAGCAATTTGCAGTTTCCTGTAAGTGATCCATCAGGAATGAGTGAAGAAAGTATTGCCACAATCGTATTAATTCTGCTGAGGATATCCTAATGAGCTATTGCCTTGCTCTGTGAATTCTCTGCTTGTTTCTCCCCACCCTCCTCTTCCTCCTGACCCCCGATGCTGCGGCATCGGGGACTTGGAGTGTAGGTGAACATGGGAACATAAAAGCAGAATGATGCCCCAGCAAAGCCATTCGTTACGAAAGTTCTCTATTAAAACATCAACAGACCATTCCCCCAGATTCATGTTTTATCTTCCCATTCTTTGTTATGCAAAGAACAGCAAATAAATGATGTCATATACATACATCAGACTTCTAACTAGCGCTAATGATTCTAATAAAACCAGACTGATAACTGGTGAGACAGAGATTAGGCAAAATAAGACAAATGCATGTGGTACAATATTTTAAAAACATGTTCCTAATTTCAGAGCACCAAGGCATGATCACAGCTAAAAATAATGCCAATCCATCACACGGAGGGTTTGGGACTCATTTTAGACAATGAAGAGCTAGAAGAAACGTCGGCTTTCTTTCAGTATTAATACATAACTAAGCAATCCAAGAGGAGGATATCACATTGATGGCATAAATGGATCATAATAAAAGACCATTTTGACATGTCAATACTATTACTCAGTTGTATTAGAGAAATCAGAAATGGAAGAGGCCTTTTAACGAGAGATGATGCCTCCATCTCTGACGCAGACCCCACGGTGTTCAGCCTGGGGAGCGGATCCAGCTGGGAAAGCACCAGCTTCGGGGGCACATTGTGATCCAGCTCCCAGACAGGTTATTTGAACCTGAGCCTCAGGTCAGTCCCCAGCTCAGGATTGCCTCTCCTTGTCCACCGCCCCTTGCCCTTGCCCTACTCCTAGGTAAGAGCAGGGGATGCAGCAGAACCATTCCCATCCCGGCTGGATGTCAGGCACACCAGCATCCCCTACAGCCATTTGCTGGTGCCCCTATCCCAAATCCAGCGTGTTGCCTATGTCTCTCACATGTATAATTGGTTATCTGAGCACTGAAGATTAATTACTGACACTTAATCTCCCTGGAGAGCACTTAAGCCACCACCATGCATTAGTCTAGCTTGTGCTGCAAGGCAGACACAGGGTGCCATACTCAGCCCCTGCTCCTTGCTTTGGGGGCTGCTAGGTTTGGGGTGTCTGAATGGCACTGCCAGGGTACAGCCCCATCAGTGCCTCTGTGCTGCGATGGCACCAGCCCTGACACCACAAGCGATGGCTCCACTGCACCGTGTAGCACCACATCCCACCCCAGCACCACGCTCCTATGCCGGGCAGTGGGAATTGGCCATGCAGGAAGGGAACAGGCTCTTGTGAGCAGAGGGCATGCTGCTGTGTCTCCAGTTGCATGTTACTGCCCACTTGACAATCAGTTCATATGGTTTCTAGAAACCCTGTGGGAGCAGCACAGATCTGGGGACACCAAGAGCTGCTTTATGTGCCGGGCTGGAAAGTTGTCAGTGATGTTATTTGCTTGTGTTCAGTTTTGCACAGCAGCTGATTCCTTCAAGTGATGGGAACTGGGTTTGGAATGAATTGGTGATTTGAAGGTCTGGGGAATAGGAGCCAAAGGGAAATGAGAAACTGTGGTGTGGGGCTGATCCTGCTGCTTGGAGTTTGCTGATCGCTTTGTGAAATTCATCCAAGCCTAAACTGTATCTTGAGTCTCTTCGAAAGAGAGAAGGACCAATTTGCTTGGAGATGAATGGGACTGGAGGCCTTTTCCCAGACTAAATTTCCAGGTGGTAGCATTGTTTGGTCTGTGAGATTTAATAAACCCTTTCATATTTCCTCCTGGTACACTGCCGTATCAAAGCACCTCACACACTGGAGCTCTATTTCTGAGCTGGATCTTGGCTGCTTTGGGCATTCGGGTGTTTTGTGGAGGATGCTGATGTAGTTTCATTGCTTTCCTTCCCTGGGAGAGGAGGCTGCTTTACACCAGAGGAAGCGAGGGCTCGTGTTTGTGTGCTTGCCTTTCTATGTTAGGGGGAAGCAGCACATGCGACTGCAAGCTGCTAAGTGCTCCAGAAGAGACACTTGTTTTTTCTCCCCACATAGCTTGTAGGCTTTAGATGAGCTGCACACTGGGTTCAGGGGTGGATCCTCAGGCAGCAGAGGAGCTCAACACCTTCACCCCAACCATCACCCTTCTCCATTTGCTCAACTTCAGCCCTGCAACCCAGACAGCGAGGATGGGGTGAGAAAAGCAAAGCCTCCAAGTGCTCAAGGAGAGAGTTTTCCTTGCAGTTGCTTTGTCAACCCCTCCACAGTGGCCAAGCAGCCCATAGGAGCTGTCCTACACACATCAGTCCTCATCCATCACCTTCCACTCGGTGCCCTGGTACCCTGCAGGACACTGCCGCTCATGCTCTCATGCCCAGGCACAGCCTGACCAGGGTCCTGCTCTCAGCTCCCAGCCTTCACTTATCACCAGATCCCTGCTTCAATGAGAGCCATAAACAAGGCATAAAAAGGAGAGAAAGCATTTAATATTTCATTCTAGTTTGTTGCAGAGTCAAGAAGGATCCAGGCACTCAGGATCCCTCCTCCAGCCCCAGCACTTGCTTACAGAGACAGGAGGGTGACAAAGGATGGACGCTGCTCCCCTTTAGAGGGGTTAACCCTCTAAAGCAGTTCTTCTTCTGCTTTTCCTTCTTGCCTGGCAGGTGGCAAGTGCCAAGCTGCACATGAGCAGGGACATCGGTGCATCCTGGGAAGGGACGGAGATACCCGTAAACTGGTGAGCCCTCAAAAGAGAGATGCTGCCAAGCCCTGAAAGCCCTGAGCTCTGCACCCCACAGAGGTTATTTGGCAGGGGAGGAGAGGAAGAATTATCCTGTTGCTAAAACCCATTTAATCCCCTGGTGTGAGGGCATCTCCACCACATGGTGAGAAGTTTAGGGCTGGCTTTGGTCATTGTGACTCAATGGACTTCTTGGCGACTCAAGGATGGGTCATTCATCACAGGCTTCTCCTGGGAGGGGTTCCAAGGTTCCAAGAGCATGGCCAAGCGTCCCCAGAGGGGATGCTGCTGGAGAGCTGCCATCGCTCAGCAGTGATGGGCTGAGGGAGCGCAGCTCCAGAGAAACACTAGGAAAAGGGTATTTTGACTTCTGTAAGCCTGGTTTCCTGAGGAAAAGAGCTTTATGCAATTGCACCCCCCGTGCCCGACACAAGCAGCGTGTCTTCCCTTGTCATTTTATACCTTCGCAGGCGAGCTGAACCAAGCTTGACATAATAACAGGAATCTGAAGAGAATTCTGTCCCGACAGGCTTGATGAGAATCCTCAGCCTGGCAGAGGAGTGAGAGACATAAGTAATGACTCTGCTGAGGAAAAGGCCACCTTGAGGCCACTAGACATCAGAGACTCCACAGGCATTTAGGAGCAGTCCCCAAGGGAAAAGCTTTTGCATTAAGCATCAGGGAAGCCCCAGGTAAGGAAACCCCAGCCTGCAATGGGTACACTGGGGTCTGCTGGGGCCAGCCTGGCAGAGACAGCTCTTCCCCTTGGGGGACATCACACCATTGCTCTCCCTTTGTGGCTTCACCAGCTTAATGGGTTTATTAACACCACAAACAGAGCAATCATCCTGTCCTTTTCCTTATCAGTTAGCTTACCTGTGCCCACCCTGGACATCTAATAGTCCCAGATACTCTCCATCCCCAGCTCCTGTTTTTCTATTCTGCTTTTCTCACACCTTTTGTGCTAAGGTCCTGAGGACCTGAACCTATGTCAACTACCTTCAAGCACCGCACTTATTTTCCATTCACAGAGCCATCAACCTTAACATTACTTAGAACTGATTACATTTCGTACTTTTGTGCCTCCTTGTCTCAGTACACTGGGGTCTGCTGGGGCCAGCCTGGCAGAGACAGCTCTTCCCCTTGTGGGACATCACACCATTGCTCTCCCCTTGTGGATTCTCTGGGGTCTGCTACATGGCTGTGCTACTGGGCAGCGTTCTCACCCACCCGGTCACCTCCTGTCCCATGCTTATGGCTGGGGCCAGACACACGGTCTGGACAAGCACAGACCTGAATCCTTCCCTCCATCCACACCCTCCATCAAGGCACCCCTGTATGTGCCGCCCTGCACTGCCCCAGCACAGAGACCATCTACGTGTGCTTGGAGGACCAATGTGCTTGTCCTGCCGTCTCCACTCAGCTCTGTCCAAGCACTGTACCTATCTTTAATCTTAAGATATCACTTGTTAGACCCAGAATCCGACTGAAGGTTGCTACTGCAGCCGAGGAAACACGGGTGTGAATGCTCAGGAGATTTAATAAAGGCTTGTTTCAAACCTAAGCTTGAATCTTCCTGACATCTTTTGTTCCTTATTAAATTGTCTTAAACAGCAAATGCAAAAGCTCCTGTTTCTGCCGAGTTTATAGCAAAGTGGGTCCGACCCCCCCCCCCCCCCCCCCCCCCCCCACTATTTGAGGGCTTAGCTGGACCATGTTGGGATTCAACATCATCTCCCAGAAGGAATTTGGCTTTCTTTATCCTTACAACCTACATGAGGTCGCCTTGGGGCACAGCAGGCTGGTGAGTAGCTGAAAGGCATTTGAAAAGCAGTAGCAAATTGTCCCATCTGCTGCCTCCCTCCTGCGATCTCACCTGCATCAGCTGGAGGGAAAGGCTTTCTTTGCCTCCAAGATTACAAATTCCCTTTCTTTCCCTTCATGCCCCTTATTTCAGTAGCTGGGAACAACACTGCTCTGCAGTGGTGCATCCTGTCTCCTTTCCATTTCCTTTCAAGTTATATAGGAAATAACTTGCTGATGCTGCTGGTGGTCCCCAGGCAGCTCCAAAGGCTCCGTTTTGAGGCCAAATTCCCCCTTTAATGGGGTGAAAGACCAAGGGGCTGTTGGGATTTTGCTCCACCAAGTGGTTTTCACCAGAGAAGGGTTGGAGCTGTGCATTTACCATGGATCTGTGGGGCTATTGGGGGGCCAAAAAAGGCTGGAATAGGTAAAACCCCAACAGCCTGCTCTGAGTGGCCGCTGAAACGCCAACCACCCCCTCGCACATCACTGTGGGTGAATGAAACCCAGCACTGGTGCTTCCTGCTTCCTCTTCTTTGAGACATGCAACAAAGCCCCAGTGCCAAGAGGTGTGCAAGGAAAAGGGAAGGAAATCCATCAAGTCCCAGTGCTGGGAGAGAGGTGACACAGGGTTAACCAATGTACAAGGGGATTGTACAGGGGGGTTGTACAAGGGGGTTAGAGGTTAGTGCTCTCATGGTTTTAAGTGCATTTGCAGAGCACTGGGAAAGAGAAGCCACGGAGATTTGTAAAAGATTGCTTGGAATGGGAGCCGGTCAAAACAAGGGAATTCTGAAGAAAAGCCCATTGGGTTACATTTTGGCACATTGGAAAGAACGGGGAGGGTCTTCTGGGGGGTCGGTAAACAAGAAAACGTTGATAAAATATTGTAACCGATGTCTGGTTTTAGTTAGACTGTTGCCAGCTTAAAAGTGACAATTCTCCACTCCTGTAATTTTGCATGATGTACACCCCTGTTATTTTTAATTTGTAAAATTTGATGGGAAACTTCTCTGGATAAAGTTGAGTGCTTGATGCGTACATGTGGAATATCAGGTCTTGTGCGCATCTTTTTATCAAGGCTGTGATGTTCCTATCTGTGTATGAATTGTATCTGTAAAAACATTGTGAGTGTAAAAAGCTGCTTTTTTGTAGGAGAGGGATTTAAAAGAACACATTTTACTCTCATAATGACATCCCTCAAGCTGGGCATGGGGAGGTTTAGTCTGGGTATCAGGAACGATTTCTTCACCAAAAGGTGATCAGGCATTGGAACAGGCGGCCCAGGGAAGTGGTGGAATCACTGTCTCTGGAAGTGCTCAAAAAACATTGAGATGAGGCCTTTAATGACATGGCTGAGTGGTGGCTTTGGCAGTCCTGGGGTAATGGTTGGACTTGATGATCTTAAAGGTCTTTTCCAACCTGGTTAATTCTACAATTCTGTGATCAGGAGAAATGGCCTAAAAATGGCACTTTGAATTATAGTACATTGTTACAATGAATGTTGGTTTTGAGGTGGCCAGGAAATGGGATGAAGTACTATATACAGATGGGTTTTTCACTTTAAGAAACCACCCGGAGTGGCAGACAGAATGTGAAATTAATATAGCTCTGCCAGATCCCTACTTTTGGCTTTGGAAAAGGACAGGGAAAACCAGAAAGCTAAGCTGGAGAGATGTTGTTCAGCCTGTGATACTGGGGGAGTGAAATAAATAGAAAAATTATATATCACAGATACCTCTGAGAGGAGCATCCTCTATCTCTGTCCTATCAGATATTGATAAGGAGGAGGGGACTCTGTCACTGGCCACAAGCAGCACATTCACATTAAACCAGAAGTGCTGTTGCAGAGGCAGGCATCTGTAACCCCCGCAGAGCAGGGTGAGCAGCTGTGAGAAGAAGACAAAAAGGGAAAACCAAGGGGGAAAGGAGGGGAGCTCGCGCAGCGACTGCAGGACAGAGGAGTTTCAGTCCTGCTGAAGGGCAGCCCTCTCCCAAGGCTTTGCTATAGCAGCTCGGCTGCGGCCCTGCTCTTGGTGGTCCCTGCACCCTCTGGTCTCTGGCAGTGTGCCCTGCCATGGCCGCACAGCTCTGCTGGGGAGGGTGGAGAGGAGAGGAGGGAAGAGGGGAAGGAAGCTCAGTGCTGGGCGCCCAGGGCAACAGAGCTGCCAGGGCAGCAGCCGGGGGCCTGTAGAGCCAGGGCCCTGGACCTGGAGGCCAGCTGTGTCAGAGGTGCACCGAGCAGTGCCCCGGGGACAATGAAAGCCTAGGCAGGAAGCGTGCCTGGGCAGAGGGAAGCTATGGGGGGCGGCTTTTCGGTTGGGTAGCTTGGCTCTGCCAAAGCTCTGCTCAGGTTCCTGAGCCTTTGCTTCGCCCCTTGCTGGTCAGAACGGCAGCGGGGAGCTGAGGGGACATGGGGACACATCTGAAAGACCTCTCCAGACACGGGGGGGATGACAAAATGCCTGCCACTGGGGGCCTGAGAGCGGGCTGTGCAGGAGGGAGGGAAGGAAGCCCGAAACTGCTGGCTCTTGGGCACCCAGACCCTGCCCAGGCTCTGTGCGCCGGTGGCAGCGATGCTTCCCGAGCCCAGGCAGGTTGAACCGCACCACCTGACATAGGGGCAGTCTGTTAATCCTCTGTTAATCCATTTGTTCCCGAAAAGCACTGATCCTGTGGGGCTCTGACTTGGCCTACATAGAAGATACTCAAACGGCACGGCTTCCTTGAGGACAGCGTCCAGACACAGCTCGCCCCTTCTGCAAACTGCAGACAAACAGCATCACACCACTGCTACAAGTCCTTGGGACAGACAGAAGTGATTAAATCAACTCCAGGTGGGGAAAGTCACAGAGAAAGGAAAAACCTTCCTGGGGGAGGACTCCAACTGCACAAGTCACAGCTTCCTCTCCCCTGTGAGAGGAGCAGCTTCATTTCTTATCTCCAACATAATCCGGAGTTTTAGGACTCTGTGTTTCTGGGTTTAGACTGTTCCAATTTGCACATGCCAGCCCCAGTGCAAGAAGAGCAAGTGCAGAGTTTGGTCCTCGGGGGGATCCATGTGTCAAGCTCCCCTAGGGTGAATCCAGGTATCCAGAAGCCCCCGGGGGACCCCGTTGTCTAGGTCTGTGGGATGTCTGGTGGTCACTGACGTTGGGGGGCTCCAGCATCGATGGGCACCCCTGGAAGGCAGAAGGAGGAATGGAGAAAGGAAGGGGGAGATTATTACCATCCGGGGTGGGGAGAGTATCAGGGGGCATCGGGGGGGGGGCAAGGGGAAAGCGAGGGGTCCTGGGAGTGAAGGGTGAAGGTATGGGTATGGGGGCAGGCAACTGGGTCAGCTGACTGTAACTGGGGCCCCCAGAGGGCCATTGGAGGTTATAGGGAAAATGGGGGAAAGTGGCAGGGTCTCAGGGGCAATTAGGGAATCAGGGGGAAGCAAGGCAGCCTGGTACTGGGGGCAAAGGAGTGGTCCTGGAATGGGCCAGAAGACAATGGGAGTCCTGGGGGAAACAGGGGGCCCTGTGAGTTTAGGAGTCCTGGCAGGCTATGGTCCCCCTTGGACACCCGGCTGTTGTGTGTCGTGTCCGTCCCCTCCAATTGACAGGGAATTCCAAGGGACTGAGGGTCCCACAGGGTTTGGCAGTCCCACGGTGGTCCGTGGACAGCCTCCAAAGCAGGGGTATTCGGAGGGTAAGGTTTACCGAGTCAGGAGGACTCGCACCAGCAGCGGCACAAGCACCGTGGAACCAAGTGCGAGCCCCAGTCCCAGGAATGCCATGTGGTTCCCAGAGGTCCTGCCGTGGGGCCAGTGCAGCACAGCTCTGAACTGAGCCTGGAGTCCCTGCTCTGCCTCCACGCTTCCCCCTGATACTGCAGGGACCCACGTACCTTGGGTCATGGGGCACTGCCCCCCAGGGCCCACATGTCCCCGCAGCCACAGACCTCACTGCCCCCACAGACCCAGGCATCAGGGGTGTCCGCTCCACCCCACGTGTCCCACTGCCCCCAGAGGAGCCAGGCATCAGGGAACACCCACTCCACCATGGATCCACCCTGCTCATGCTCCCCACGCACTCCCCCCCATGGGATTCGGCTCTCCAGGGCCCCACTCCACCCCACACCGCTCACTGTCCCCAGGGCACTCAGGTGTCTGGGCGCACCGTTGAGGTAGAAGTACTTGCGGGCCAAGGGCTCAGGAGGGACTCCCAGGTGACAGGCGATGGTTCCTAGAGCGGGGTCCCGGACGGTCAGCATGTAAAGTCCCTCCACAGCCACCTTCAGCTCCTCAAACAGTGCCAGATCCTGTGTGTGCAGCTGAGGCATGGGGGAACATGTCAGCACAGCCTGGTCCACCAGGTACATGAAATGGCATAAACGTGCATGAAAAGGCACTCATGTCCCGCTTGTCATGTCCCCTTCACGCTTCTGGTACTCTTTGTGCGTGCGTGTGCATGCAACTCACGTTCCACATGTGCTTGCCATGCCTTGTGTGTCTTCACACACGGATGCACAGGCAGAGCACACGAGCACACGTACGCCAACGGTCACATCGATGAGAAGCTCCCCATGTCCTTGCCATGTGCACTTGAGCCCAGAACCCCCCCGTGTGCTGGGCTGCACCCCCAGAGCTTGAGCAGCAGCTCAGGGAGGGGATTCTCCCGCTCTGCTGCGCTCTGAGGAGGCCCCCCTGCAGTCCTGATCCAGCTCTGGGGCAGCAGCACGGGAGGGACGTGGAGCTGTTGGAGCGAGGCCAGAGGAGGCCACGGAGATGCTGCGAGGGCTGGAGCAGCTCTGCTCTGGAGCCAGGCTGAGAGAGCTGGGCTGGGTCAGCCTGGACAAGAGAAGGCTCCTCAAGGGGAGACCTGAGAGCATCTCCGGTGCCTACAGGGGCTGCAGGAAAGCTGGAGAGGGGCTTGGGACAAGGGTCTGTAGGGACAGGACAAGGGGAATGGCTTTAACCTGCCAGAGGGGAGACCGAGATGAGCTCTTAGGCAGAAGCTCTTCCCTGTGAGGGTGCTGAGGCGCTGGCACAGGGTGCCCAGAGAAGCTGTGGCTGCCCCATCCCTGGCAGTGTTCAAGGCCAGGTTGGACACAGGGGCTTGGAGCAAGCTGCTCTAGAGGAAGGTGTCCCTGCCCGTGGCAGGCGTTGGAACTGGATGAGCTTTAAGGTCCCTTCCAACCCAATCCATTCCGTGATTCTACGATGTTACACACATACTGCAGAGGGACTAAATCGAAGTGCCACCAAACAATGGTTCAAGGCTCAGGCCAACAGCCTGAACACAGGAGGAACGGTGCCAGCGCCAAGTGAATGTGGTACTGCAGGAACAGTTTTGTGGAGAGGATCAAACAGTCTCAGTCTACTTGTATCACATTTTCCAGTGTAAACTACCCACAGCACTTCAGCAAGTGTTTCCTCCTACAGCCAAAGAGAGTTGGTTGTCTTCTCCCATTTAAATCTCATTTTTTAAACCCTCCAATATACACCCTAGATCATTTTAGAAGACTAACTTTAAAGTTCAAGCAGTTTCCATAAAACTAAAACTGCTACAAATGCATTAACAGCTTTTTCCCCTCCTAGGCTAGCACTGACAAGCAGTATCAGCCGCCTGTGTGTATCCATCACTTCAGTAACTGAATTAGCATAAAAGCTGTATTAAGCGATCATAACCGGTGGTGAAAGAAGTGGGTAGAGAAAGTAAAACACTGCCAAAGGGATGCAGAAAAACAGCTAGAAAAATCAGAAATTCATATTGTGACTGAAGAAACATCTTTACAGAGAGCAACATCTCTCAAGTGTTGTCTGGGAAGAGAGAAAAGCTGGTAGAAGGGACACATCAAAAGCAGTAAGGACCTAATACCACAAAGTGTTAGATATAAATAATCCTCACAGTCTGCTGGCAGTACAAATGCACAATCCCATTTCATTCATGTATTATTTGTAATTGGTTGTACAATAGGGCCCCAGGAATCCTCTTGTAAGCACTGAAGAACAAGAAGTAAGAGCTTAAGACCTGAGATTTTAATGATTTAAAGCATCAGGATAGAAAACCAGGCTTCAGTGCTTTACCCCAGGATTCCAGAAAAGTAACCACTATTTCCCTTCAGAAACCCATCAGAATAACATTAGCAGAAAAATTAATGTGATAATGACTCTCTGAATGGGTGAAAGTTAAGAGTGTGGAACCACATCTATTTTATGCCAAGAAGCTCATCCTGCAGCCAGGAAAAGCGGCCATGGCTGGGCCTGGCGGCACCGCAAGTGCCCATCGGGTGCAAAAAGAAAATGAGAGAGGGGAAATAAAAGAAGAAAATAGGTCTTGTAAATAAACAGGGGATTTCTCCCTCTCTGAAGCACTCTGAGGAGACATCCCCCCACCCCCCCACCACAGTCCTGCATCCAGCTCTGGGGCAACAGCACAGAGAACTTAGAAAGCCTGTACCTGATTTCAGTAAGCTCACAGTTTGCCCTGAGATGCTGCTTAACAAGATCGGCCAGCACTTGCACAAAGGCAGCTTGATGAAGCTACTCACAGCATTTGTAGGAGAAAGTGTCCCACAATTACACCGAGCCTCCCAGGTCTACTAACACGGATTTGGCAGAAAATGGTCCACCACTGTATCTCAGAAGGCAGAAAATCTCAGTATTCAAATGAAACAGTCTCTCTTGGCTGCTCATCTCAGCAGGTAACATGTCACCTTCTGCCAAATCAGTAAACAGAAGTACTTGCTTCCATCAGAGCTCAGTCTCAGTAAGACAGACATGGAAGCACTTAGCAAATAATGTCATGCCGGGACCACGAGTGCTTCATTAATTACTACAAAACTTGTTAAATGGTAGACTACGTTCTGAGCTGACAGCAGCAGCCGTGATCCCGTGGGCCCTCAGATCATGCTCAGCTCTCTCCAACAGACACCAACTACTACAAACCACTGACAGTGGAAAGGGTCACCCTTGCTGTTACACTCAAATCTACTATTATAAATCAGATTTCTATGTAGCAGGAGCTACTGAACTCCATACTGTAAAGCCCTTTATCTACTGCATCCTTTGAGAACCAGTGCTAAGAGTCACATGGCAATTTATGACTCTTCCTAAGCTTCCCTGGATTTCCAGTTTTCCTTCAGCAGCCTGCTTGCAGTGTAAATGCTCCATTAGGAAATGTTCTATTCTTTTATAATCTCTTCACCTCTCATAGCATCTTATATTCACAGCAGAGTTTACTGTCCCATTTGACACATATTCTGCTCTCTTTTTGTCATTACATTTCTCCCCATATGGAAAACTGATCAAACGTGCTGGACTTTATACACTTCAATGTATAAAACATGTAAATATGCTCCGAATACACCCAGAACCCACTCCACGGTCCATCTTAAGCCTCTCAAGTCTTCTCCGTTTGTACTGAGTGGATACGGCCAAGAAGAAAGAATATTTCAGAGCACACTCTTTACTGGGTACCTTTTCAGACAAGGCCTTTAAACTGTCCAGAAACCTCTGCCAGAAATACCTGAAGAGGGGCCGATCAATTCTCTTCAGGCTTTCCTTGGTGCTGGCATCCACGCTGACATACAGCTGCGTCACTGGCTCAAGGTTCCTTAGAAATAAAAACGAGAAGGCAATTGCTGTCTTCAGCCATCACTGCTAGCTGAATTTGTTTTCCTACCAAAGCACACATAAAATACAGGACTTCTAAACAAGCTCTGCTGCTCCAGTAGCGACAGGAACTATCCAGTGTTTACAAGGAAAACTATCCAAGTCCAGAGGTTCATCTCCATCAAGTGACTATCATCTTAATAGCAAGACATTATAACTTAACTTTCAACAAATACACCCCAAAGCTAAGAATATCACACACAGAGGCCTTGGCAGACGGTTCAATTATCTTTTCCTTACTCAACTAAAACATACATCACTCCAGCATTAGCTGTGGCACGCGCAGAAAGGCTTCCCAAAGCAGGCTGCCAGGGGTTACTACAAGGCACTGAAAGGCTCTGCTTCTCCCCATGGTTACAAACTATAAAGCTCAGCCCCTTCCCCACATTCTATTTGCTCTGGCTAATGGAGACATAATCCCATTCGAGAGAACTGCAGCCATCATTCAGCTGCTTTCTACTGCCGGACACACTGAACTCACCTGGCCTGCAGCTGCCATCACTCAAGTACTTTTTGGAAGGGAAATCAAAGCTGCTTAGAAAATGAAACCAAACACAATTCCCCAGCATGTTCTCCTTCCACTTCCAAGGCTCTTATCTTGTATAAATCCCGCACTCCAGTCTTTCTGGTCACAGAACGCCAGTGAGCACAGCATCTGTGAGCCCAACAGCAGAACCTTCTAAAAAGATTAAACCTCCTCTGAGAGTGTGAAGAGCCTGGGTAGAGTCTAATCCCTTCTGTAAACTCCAAGGGTATAAAGGAGAAGCAGCACCACTGCAGACCATTGGCAAACAGATAACGATGGACATTAAAAGGAACAACCTAAAACAACCTCCCTTGTCACAGACAAATCTGATCAAGCCAGTGAATGTAACACACCTCCACCCTTCATGGCATCTTCCGTGGAATGATGCATCCTAATTGTACCACGTATCTCTTCAGCTCTCCACGCTTTCAGGACATTTTGCAAGCGTTATTTGGGAAGTCTCTTAATGAACAGGCTGCTGTCCCAGCTTCATTTAGCTCTTTAGACAAGAAGAAATTAGAAACTATTGTTCAGCTGCCAACAGTGACACCTAAAAATACACCACCCTCTGCCCTCCCCAGAGGTGAGAAAGGGACAAGAAATTGTCCAGAATGAGACCAAGCATCCAGGAAAAGCCACTTAACATGGACACTCAAACAACCTCTCTGAACACATTCTGCCTGTATTTAGAAGCATGAAATAGCCCAGAACAAACGCAACATTTTAGGTTTTAATAAATAAAACCAACTGTTTTGCAAAGAAGCTTGTCTGGCCTTGCAGCCCAAAGCCACAACCTCAAAAATGATCAAGTGTTCTAGGAGTGAGTGGATTGAAGTATTCAGTTTCAAAGTACATGGCCAAAACACTCTTTTCTTTTCTTTCCATGGCCAAACGTTCATTCTGTGCTGACTGTGTTGCTGCGCAGCAGAGACCATGTTCTGGACTGATTGCATTCAAATGCTTTTCATGTGTGAAAGTGAGCAGTGAAAGCAATGATGGAGCCACCGATGCAATGGTGATTGTGTACTGAACAGGACCAGCACCAGCTTTCCCTGCTGGCCCTTCTGCTGTGGGAGCAGATGCCAAACGTTCGTGGTATACTCACTGTGCTCCCTGGCAGCTGAGTGCGACCACCCGAGAATATGTACTCAAATGGACTTTTAGGTATGAAACCGAGGAGAGACTGCAATGATGGTGACACCTTTTCAAAGCTGAGTGTGTGCTGAAGAGGCCCAGCACCAGTTTTGACTCCTGGCCCTTCTGCTGTGGGAACAGAGGCCAAACGTTCATTCTGTGCAGACTGTGTTGCTGCACAGGAGAGAGCAGGGTGTGGACTGTTGGCATTCAAATGCTTTTCCTGTATGAAAGTGAGCAGTGAAAGCAATGATGGAGGCACCGATGCAAAGGTGATTGTCTGCTGAACAGGCCCGGCACCAGTTTTTCCTCCTGGCTCTTCTGCTGTGGGAGCAGAGGACAAACGTTCGTGCTCTACTCACAGTGCTGCCTGGCAGCTGAGAGAGACCACCTGAGAATTTGTATTGAAATGGACTTTTAGGTAGGAAACCGAGGAGAGACTGCAATGATGGTGACTCCGTTGCAAAGCTGACTGTGCGCTGAAGAGGCCCAGTACCAGCTTTCCCTGCTGGACCTTCTGCTTTGGGAGCAGATGCCAAACGTTCATTCTGTGTTGTGTTGCTGCACTGGAGAGAGCATGTTCTGGACTGATTGCATTCAAATGCTTTTCACGTATGAAAGTGAGAGAGAAAGCTATGATGGAGGCACCGATGCAAAGGTGATTGTGTGCTGAACAGGCCCAGCACCAACTTTCCCTGCTGGCTCTTCTGCTGTGGGAGCAGAGCCCAAACGTTCTTGCTATACTCACTATGCTGCCTGGCAGCTGAGAGCGACCACCTGAGAACTTCTATTCAAATGGACTTTTAGGTATGAAACCGAGGAGAGACTGCAATGATGGTGACACCGTTGCAAAGCTGACTGTGTGCTGAAGAGGCCCAGCACCAGCTTTCCCTGCTGGCCCTTCTGCTGTGGGAGCAGATGCCAAACGTTCATTCTGTGCTGACTGTGTTGCTGCGCAGCAGAGAGCAGGCTCTGGACTGATTGCATTCAAATGCTTTTCAGGTATGAAAGTGAGCAGTGAAAGCAATGATGGAGGCACCTTTGCAAAGCTGCCTGTGTGCTGAAGAATCCCAGCACCAGCTTTCCCTTCTGGCTCTTCTGCTGTGGGAGTAGAGGCCAAACGTTCGTGCTGTACTCACTGTGCTGCTGGGCAGCTGAGAGCGACTACCTGAGAATTTGTATTCAAATTGACTTTTAGGTATGAAACCGAGGAGAGACTGCAATGATGGTGACACCGTTGCAAAGTTGCTTGTGTGCTGAAGAGGCCCAGCACCAGCTTTCCCTGCTGGCCCTTCTGCTGTGGGAGCAGATGCCAAACGTTCATTCTGTGCTGTGTTTCTGCGAAGCAGAGAGCAGGCTCTGGACTGATTGCATTCAAATGCTTTTCGTGTATGAAATTGAGCAGTGAAAGCAATGATGGAGGCACCGATGCAAAGCTGACTGTGTGCTGAAGAGGCCCAGCACCAGATTTGCCTCCTGGCTCTTCTGCCTTGGGAGCAGAGGCGAAACATTCATTCTGTGCTGTGTTGCTGCGAAGCAGAGAGCAGGATCTGGACTGATTGCGTTCAAATGCTTTTTGTGTATGAAAGTGAGCAGTGAAAGCAATGATGGGGGCAGCGATGCAAAGGTGAGTGTGTGCTGAACAGGCCCAGCATCAGCTTTCCCTCCTGGCTCTTCTGCTGTGGGAGCAGAGGCCAAACGTTCGTGCTGTACTCACTGTGCTGCTGAGCAGCTGAGAGCGACCACCCGTGAATTTGTATTCAAATGGACTTTTAGGTATGAAACGGAGGAGAGACTGCAATGATGGTGACACCGTTGCAAAGCTGACTGTGTGCTGAAGAGGCCCAGCACCAGATTTGCCTCCTGGCTCTTCTGCGGTGGGAGCAGAGGCGAAATGTTCATTCTGTGCTGACTGTGTGTCTGTGCAGCGGAGACCAGGCTCTGGAGAGATTGCATTCAAATGCTTTTCATGTATGACAGTGAGCAGTGAAAGCAATGATGGAGACACCGCTGCAAAGCTGTCTGTGTGCTGAAGGTCACTCGCACCAGCTTTCCCTCCTGGCTCTTCAGATTTGGAAGCAGAGGGCAAACGTTCGTGCTCTCCTCGCTGTGCTGCTGGGCCCCCCTAGATCAAGGCCCGGAGGGGGACAATTCAACTGGACTTTCACGTATGAAAGTGAGCAGTGTCAGGAATGATGGTGACACTGTTGTAAAGCTGCCTGCGTGCTGAAGAATCCTAGCACAAGCTTTCCCTCTTGGCTCTTCTGCTGTGGGAGCAGAGCCCAAACGTTCGTGCTGTACTCACTGTGATGCTGGGGAGCTGAGAGCGACCACCTGAGAATTTGTATTCAAATGGACTTTTAGGTGTGAAACCGAGGAGAGACTGCAGTGATGGTCACAGCGTTGCAAAGCTGACTGTGTGTTGAAGAGGCCCAGCACCAGCTTTCCCTGCTGGCCCTTCTGCTGTGGGAGCAGAGGCCAAACATTCATTCTGTGCTGACTGCGTTGCTGCGCAGCAGCGAGCAGGTTCTGGACTGATTGCATTCAAATGCTTTTCATGTATGAAAGTGAGCAGTGAAAGCAATGATGGAGGAACTGATGCAAAGGTGATTGTGTGCTGAACAGGCCCAGCACCAGCTTTCTTTCCTGGCTCTTCTGCTGACGGAGCAGAGGCCAAACGTTCGTACTCTACTGACTGTTCTCCCTGGCAGCTGAGGGCGACCACCCGAGAATTTGTATTCAAATGGACTTTTCGGTATGAAACCGAGGAGAGACTGCAATGATGGTGACACCGTTGCAAAGCTGCTTGTGTGCTGAAGAAGCCCAGCACCAGCTTTCCCTGCTGGCTCTTCTGCTGTGGGAGCAGAGGCCAAACGTTCATTCTGTGCAGACTGTGTTGCTGCGAAGCAGAGAGCAGGCTCTGGACTGATTGCATTCAAATGCTTTTCCTGTATATAAGTGAGCAGTGAGAGCAGTGATGGGGGCATCGATGCAAAGGTCAGTGTGTGCTGAAGAGGCCCAGCATCAGCTTTCCCTCTTGGCTCTTGTGCTGTCGCAGTAAAGAACGACCGCTCATGCTCTACTCACTTTGCTGCTGGGCAGCAGAGTGCAGGCTTCAGAGAGGTTGTATTCAAATGCTCTTTCAGGTATGAAAGTGAATGGTGACAGTAATGATGGTGACACACTTGAAAGCTGACTGTGAGCTGAATAATCCCAGCACCAGCTTTCCCTGCTGGCTCTTCTGTTGTGGGAGCAGAGGCCAAACATTCGTGCTCTACTCACAGTGCTGCTGGGCAGCTGAGAGCGACCACCTGAGAATTTGTATTCAAATGGACTTTTAGGTATGAAACCGAGGAGAGACTGCAGTGATGGTGACACCGTTGAAAAGCTGACAGTGTGCTGAAGAGACCCAGCACCAGATTTGACTCTTGGCTCTTCTGCTGTGGGAGCAGAGGCCAAACGTTCATTCTGTGCTGACTGTGTTGCTGCGCCGCAGAGAGCAGGCTCCAGAGAGATTGCATTCAAATGCTTTTCATGTATGACAGCGAGCAGTGAAAGCAATGATGGAGGCACCTTTGCAAAGCTGACTGTGTGCTGAAGATTCCCAGCACCAGCTTTCCCTCCTGGCTCTTCTGCTGTGGGAGTAAAGAACAAACGTTCATGGTCTACTCACTGTGCTGCTGGGTAGGCGACAGCAAGCTCCGCAGATGTTGCGTTCAAATGCACTCTTAGATATGAAAGTGAGCAGTGAGAGCAATGATGGAGGCACCGTCGCAAAGCTGACTGTGTGCTGAAGATCACTCACACCAGCTTTCCCTCCTGGCTCTTCAGCTTTGGAAGCAGAGGGGAAACGTTCGTGCTTTCGCTGTGCTGCTGGGCCCCCTAGAGATAGCCCCGGAGAGGTACAATCAAATGGACTTTCATGTATGAAAGCGAGCAGTGTCAGGAATGATGGTGACACCATTGTAAAGCTGCCTGTGTGCTGAAGAATCCCAGCACCAGCTTTCCCCTGTGGGTCTTCTGCTGTGGGAGCAGAGGCCAAACATTCGTGCTCTACTCACTGTGCTGCTGGGCAGCTGAGAGAGACCACCTGAGAATTTGGATTCAAACGGAATTTTAGGTATGATACCGAGGAGAGACTGCACTGATGGTGACACCGTTGCAAAGCTGACTGTGTGCTGAAGAGGCCCAGCACCAGTTTTCCCTGCTGGCCCTTCTGCTGTGGGAGCAGATGCCAAACGTTCATTCTGTGCAGACTGTGTTGCTGCGCAGCAGAGAGCAGGGTGTGGACTGATGGCATTCAAATGCTTTTCCTGTATGAAAGTGAGCAGTGAAAGCAATGATGGAGGCACCGATGCAAAGGTGATTGTCTGCTGAACAGGCCCGGCACCAGCTTTTCCTCCTGGCTCTTCTGCTGTGGGAGCAGAGGACAAACGTTCGTGCTCTTCTCACAGTGCTGCCTGGCAGGAGAATGCAGGCTTCAGAGAGGTTGTATTCAAATGCTCTTTCAGGTATGAAAGTGAATGGTGACAGCAATGATGGTTACACACTTGAAAGCTTACTGTGAGCTGAATAATCCCAGCACCAGCTTTCCCTGCTGGCTCTTCTGTTGTGGGAGCAGAGGCCAAACATTCGTGCTCTACTCACAGTGCTGCTGGGCAGCTGAGAGCGACCACCTGAGAATTTGTATTCAAATGGACTTTTAGGTATGAAACCGAGGAGAGACTGCAATGATGGTGACACCTTTGCAAAGCTGACAGTGTGCTGAAGACGCCCAGCACCAGCTTTGCCTGCTGGCCCTTCTGCTGTGGGAGCAGATGCCAAACGTTCATTCTGTGCTGACTGTGTTGCTGCGCAGCAGAGAGCAGGTTCTGGACTGATTGCATTCAAATGCTTTTTGTGTATGACAGTGAGCAGTGAAAGCAATGATGGAGGCACCGATGCAAAGGTGATTGTGTGCTGAAGAGGCCCAGCGTCAGCTTTCCCTCCTGGCTCTTCTGCTGTGGGAGCAGAGGCCAAATGTTCATGCTGTACTCACTGTGCTGCTGGGCAGCTGAGAGCGACCACCCGAGAATTTGTATTCAAATGGACTTTTAGGTATGAAACGGAGGAGAGACTGCAATGATGGTGACACCGTTGCAAAGCTGAGTGTGTGCTGAAGAGGCCCAGCACCAGATTTGCCTCCTGGCTCTTCTGCTGTGGGAGCAGAGGCCAAACGTTCATTCTGTGCTGACTGTGTTGCTGTGCAGCAGAGATCAGGCTCCGGAGAGATTGCATTCAAATGCTTTTCATGTATGAAAGTGAGCAGTGAAAGCAATGATGGAGGCACCGCTGCAAAGCTGACTGTGTGCTGAAGATTCCCACCACCAGCTTTCCCTGCTGGCTCTTCTGCTGTGGGAGTAAAGTACAAGCGTTCATGCTCTACTCACTGTGCTGCTGGGTAGGCGACAGCAAGCTCCGCTGATGTTGCATTCAAATGCACTCTTAGAATGAAAGTGAGCAGTGAGAGCAATGATGGAGGCAGTGTTTCAAATCTGACTCACGGGTGAGTGAACTGAAGAGGGGAGCAAGGGCCAAGACTGATCGTCCCATGAGTGCTATGGCTTCAGTCTCTGGTGTGCAGTTTCTCTGATGGAATTGAAGAGCTGATTTTACTCCAGCTCCTGTGATAACGAAGAATAATCCCTTTCACCACACTTAAGTGTCCAACGCTGTGACGACCATTAGAGGGCCCCTGCCTCCAGCCAGTTGGAGGTAGGGGACAATCGGATTTACTGGACTGTGTGGATCAGATGGCCTGGCACATCAGTCCCACATAAGTATAAGGCTCTTGTAGATACCGGTGCACAGTGCACCCTGATGCCCTCAAGCTGTCAAGGGGTGGAACTCATCTATATTTCTGGAGTAACAGGAGGATCCCAAGCGTTGACTGTGCTGGAGGCTGAAATCAGCCTGACTGGGAGGGAATGGCAAAAGCACCCTATTGTGACTGGTCCAAAGACTCCATGAATCCTCGGCATAGACTACCTCGAGAGAGGGTACTTCAAAGACCCAAAAGGGTACCGGTGGGCTTTTGGTATTGCTGCTTTGGAGACTGAGGAAATTGAGCAGCTGTCCACCTTGCCTGGTCTCTTAGAAGATCCCTCTGCTGTGGGGTTGCTGAAAGTTGAAAACAACAAGTGCCAATTGCGACCACAACAGTGCACCGGCGGCAATATCGCACCAACCGAGACTCCCTGATTCCCATCCATCAGCTGATCCATAGACTGGAGAGTCAGAGGGTGATCAGCAGGACCTGCTCACCCTTTAATAGCCCCATATGGCCAGTGCGAAAGTCTAATGGAGAATGGAGACTCACAGTAGACTATCGTGGCCTGAATGAAGTCACACCACCCTTGAGTGTTGCCGTACCGGACATGCTAGAACTTCAGTATGAACTAGAGTCAAAGGCAGCCAAGTGGTATGCCACGATTGATATTGCCAATGCATTTTTCTCAATTCCTTTGGCAGCAGAGTGCAGGCCACAGTTTGCTTTTACTTGGAGGGGTGTCCAGTTCACTTGGAAACGACTGCCCCAGGGGTGGAAACACAGCCCTACCATTTGCCATGGACTGATCCAGACTGCACTGGAACAGGGGCAAGCTCCAGAACACCTGCAATACATTGATGACATTATTGTGTGGGGCGATACAGCGGAAGAAGTCTTTGAGAAAGGGGGGAAAATAATCCAAATCCTGCTGAAAGCCGGTTTTGCCATAAAACAGAGTAAGGCCAAGGGACCTGCACAGGAGATTCAATTTTTGGGAATAAAATGGCAAGATGGACGTAGACAGATCCCCACAGATGTGATCAACAAGATAACAGCAATGTCTCCACCAACTAATAAGAAAGAAACGCAAGCTTTCTTGGGTGCAGTGGGGTTCTGGAGAATGCACATCCCAAATTACAGTTCGATTGTAAGCCCTCTCTATCATGTGACCCGGAAGAAGAATGATTTTAAATGGGGCCCTGAGCAGCAACAAGCCTTTGAGCAAATTAAACGCGAGATAGTTCACGCAGTAGCCCTTGGACCAGTCCGGACTGGGCCAGATGTAAAAAATGTACTGTACACTGCAGCTGGGGAGAACGGTCCTACCTGGAGCCTCTGGCAGAAAGCTCCAGGGGAGACTCGAGGTCGACCCCTCGGCTTTTGGACCCGGGGTTATAAAGGATCTGAGGCCAGCTATACCCTAACTGAGAAAGAGATACTGGCAGCCTATGAAGGGGTTCGAGCTGCTTCGGAAGTGATTGGCACTGAAGCACAGCTCCTCCTGGCACCCCGGCTGCCCGTGCTGGGCTGGATGTTCAAAGGCAGGGTCTCCTCTACACATCATGCAACCGATGCTACATGGAGTAAATGGGCTGCACTAATTACACAACGAACTCGAATAGGAAATCTCAGTCGTCCAGGCATTCTAGAAGTCATCATGGACTGGCCAGAGGGCAAAGATTTTGGAATGTCACCAAAGGAGGAGGTGGTGCGCGCTGAAGAGGCCCCACCATATAATAAACTGTCAGAAAGTGAAAAGCAGTATGCCTTGTTTACTGATGGCTCTTGCCGTACTGTGGGAAAGCATCGGAGATGGAAGGCAGCTGTATGGAGTCCTGGACGACAAGTTGCAGAACCTGCTGAAGGAGAGGGTGAATCAAGTCAGTTTGCCAAGGTGAAAGCCATCCAGCTGGCCCTGGACATTGCTGAACGAGAAAAGTGGACAGTACTTTATACTGACTCATGGGTGGTGGGAAATGCCCTGTGGGGGTGGTTGAAGCAATGGAAGCAGAGCAACTGGCAAAGCAGAGGTAAACCCATCTGGGCTGCTGCACTGTGGAAAGATATTGCTGCCAGGGTGCAGAACCTGGTGGCGAAGGTACGTCATGTAGATGCCCATGTACCCAAGAGTCGGGCCACTGAGGAACACCAGAACAACCAACAAGTAGATAAAGCGGCTAAGATTGAAGTGGCTCAGATGGACTTAGATTGGCAACATAAAGGTGAATTATTTTTGGCCCAGTGGGCCCATGACACTTCAGGCCACCAGGGGAGAGATGCAACATATAGATGGGCCCGTGATCGAGGGGTGGACTTAACAATGGACACTATTGTCCAGGTTATTCATGAGTGTGAAACATGTGCTGCAATTAAACAAGCCAAGCGGTTAAAGCCTCTTTGGTATGGAGGACGATGGTTGAAGTATAAATATGGGGAGGCCTGGCAGATTGACTATTGCCACCAACCCGCCAAGGCAAGTGCCATGTGCTTACCATGGTGGAAGCAACCACCGGCTGGCTGGAAACATACGCTGTGCCCCATGCCACTGCCCGGAACACCATCCTGGGCCTTGAGAAACAGATTTTGTGGCGACACGGCACCCCGGAGAGAATTGAGTCAGACAATGGGACTCATTTCCGGAATAACCTTATAGATATTTGGGCCAAAGAGCATGGCATTGAGTGGGTATATCACATCCCCTACCATGCACCAGCCTCTGGGAAAATCGAACGGTACAATGGGCTGTTAAAAACTACACTGAGAGCAATGGGTGGGGGAACTTTCAAGCATTGGGATACACACTTACCAAAGGCCACCTGGTTGGTCAACACCAGAGGATCTGCCAACAGGGCTGGCCCAGCCCAGTCAGAACTTTTACATATTGTAGAGGGGGACAAAGTTCCCGTGGTGCATATGAAGAATTTGCTGGGGAAGACAGTCTGGGTTATTCCTGCTTCAGGTAAAGGCAAACCCACTCGTGGGATTGCTTTTGCTCAGGGGCCTGGATATACTTGGTGGGTAATGCGGGAAGATGGGGAAGTCCGATGTATACCTCAAGGGGATTTGATTTTAGGGGAAAACAGCCAGTGAACTCAATTGTATGCTGTTGCCTGCTGTGTAATACTTTTATAGCCCATCAACTAGATGTCTCCAGGTCACCAGCGACTGGCCCTGACTTCCCTCCAGCCATCATCCCAACAGAGAATGAACTTTGAACATCATGGGCCGAATGGACTCGGCAGCATTATAGGGATTGGTCCATGCACTAAGAAAATGATCTTTTCCTCTTGGTCTGTATGTATATGGATGTATATATGTGGGAGAGCAATGGTGTATTGAAAATGTGGGATCTGAGCACGACGTGAATGGTATGGAATAAAGGGTGGATAATGTCCTGGGTTCAGCAGTAGCAGTCATGTTTTTCCTTTGTGTTAGCTGGTGCAGTACTGTGTTTTGACTTCCAGCCTGAGAACAGTGTTGGTGAAGCCGATGTTTTCGGTTGTTGCTTAGTGATGTTTACCCTGACCAAGGACTTTGTGAGGCTCATGCTCTGCCAGGGAGGAGGAGAAGCTGTGAGGAAGCAGAGATGGGGCGCCTGACCCGGGCTAGCCAGGGAGGTATTCCATACCACAGCACGTCATGCCCAGGGTGGGGGGTAACTGGGAGTTACCCGGAAGGACACAGGCTTCCGGGTGGGACTCGTTTCTTCGCCGGTGGTATCGTATTCTGTTCCCTTGTTATTTTCCCTTATCATTGTTGTAGTTGATAGTAGCGGTGGTGATTTGTGTACATTGGTCGCTGGACTGTTCTTGTCTCAACCCGTAGGAGTTGCACTCTTTCGATCCTCCTACCCGTTCCTCCGGGAGCGGGGAAGCGGAGAGCCCCGGTCGGGGGGGGACACGGCGATCAATTGTTGTCAGCTTGGCACCACGCACTGGGAGTGAGTGAACAAGTTACCTGACTGGGTTTAAACCACGAAAGCTCCCACAGCAGAAGAGCCAGGAGGAAAAGCTAGTGCTGGGCCTCTTCAGCACACAGGCAGCTTTGCAACGGTGTCTCCATCATTGCTTTCACTGCTCACTGTCATACATGAAAGTGCATTCGAATGCAACCTCTCCGGAGCCTGCACTCTGCTGCCCAGCAACACACTGAGTAGAGCATGAATGTTTGGCCTCTGCTCCCACAGCAGAAGAGACACGAGGGAAAGCTGATGCTGGGATTAGTCAGCTCACAGTCAGCTTTCAAGTGTGTCACCATCATTGCTGTCACCATTCACTTTCATACCTGAAAGAGCATTTGAATACAACCTCTCAGAAGCCTGCATTCTCCTGCCCAGCAGCACAGTGAGTAGCGCATGAGCAGTCATTCTTTACTGCCACAGCACAAGAGCCAGGAGAGAAAGATGGTGCTGGGATTCTTCAGCACACAGGCAACTTTACAACAGTGTCACCATCATTCCCGACACTGCTCACTTTCATACGTGAAAGCCAATTTGAATTGCACCTCTCCGGGGCTTGCTCTCAGCTGCCAGGCAGCACAGTGAGTAGAGCACGAACGTTTGGCCTCTGCTCCCACAGCCGAAGAGCCAGAAGGGAAAGCTGGTGCTGGGATTATTCAGCACACAATCACCTTTGCATCGGTACCTCCATCATTGCTTTCACTGCTCACTTTCATATATGAAAAGCATTTGAATGGAATCAGTCCAGAACCTGCTCTCTGCTGCGCAGAATGAACGTTTGGCATCTGCTCCCACAGCAGAAGGGCCAGCAGGGAAAGCTGGTGCTGGGCCTCTTCAGCACACAGTCAGCATTGACAGTGACACCACCATTGCAGTCTCTCCTCGGTTTTATACCTAAAAGTCCATTTGAATGCAAATTCTTGGGTGGTCGCCCTCAGCTGCCAGGCAGCACAGTGAGTACAGCACGAACGTTTGGCCTCTGCTCCCACAGCCGAAGAGCCAGGAGGGAAAGCTGGCGCTGGGCCTGTTCAGCACACAATCACCTCTGCATTGGTGCCTCCATCATTTCTTTCACTGCTCACTTTCATACAGGAAAAGCATTTGAATGGAATCAGTCCAGAACCTGCTCTCTGCTGCGCAGCAACACAGTCAGCACAGAATGAACGTTTGCCATCTGCTTCCACAGGAGAATCAGGAGCAGGGAAAGCTGGTGCTGGGCCTCTTCAGCACACAGTCAGCTTTGCAACGCTGTCACCATCATTGCAGTCTCTCCTCGGTTTCATACCTAAAAGTCCATTTGAATACAAATTCTCGGGTTATCCTTCTCAGCTGCCCAGCAGCACAGTGAGTACAGCACGAACGTTTAGCCTCTGCTCCCACAGCAGAAGAGCCAGGATTGAAAGCTGGTGCTGGGCCTGTTCAGCACACAATCACCTATGCATCGGTGCCTCCATCATTGCTTTCACTGCTCACTTTCATACAGGAAAAGCATTTGAATGGAATCAGTCCAGATCCTGCATTCTCCTGCACAGGCACACAGTCAGCACAGAATGAACAGTGGCATCTGCTCCCACGGCAGAAGGACCAGCAGGGAAAGCTAGTGCTGGGCCCCTTCAGCACATAGTCAGCTTTGCAATGGTGTCACCATCATTGCAGTCTCTCCTCGGTTTCATACCTAAAAGTCCATTTGAATCCAAATTCTCAGGTGGTCTCTCTCAGCTGCCCAGCAGCACAGTGAGTACAGCACGAACGTTTGGCCTCTGCTCCCACAGCAGAAGAGCCAGGATTGAAAGCTGGTGCTGGGCCTGTTCAGCACACAATCACCTTTACGTCGGCACCTCCATCGCTGATATCACTGCTCACTTTCATGCAGGAAAAGCATTTGAATGGAATCAGCCCAGAGCCTGTTCTCTTCTGGCTGCAACACAGTCAGCACAGAATGAACAGTGGCATCTGCTCCCACGGCAGAAGGACCAGCAGGGAAAGCTAGTGCTGGGACTCTTCAGTACATAGCCAACTTTGCAACGGTGTCACCATCATTGCAGTCTCTCCTCGGTTTCATACCTAAAAGTCCATTTGAATCCAAATTCTCAGGTGGTGTCTCTCAGCTGCCCAGCAGCACAGTGAGTACAGCACGAACGTTTGGCCTCTGCTCCCACAGCAGAAGAGCCAGGATTGAAAGCTGGTGCTGGACCTGTTCAGCACACAATCACCTTTACATTAGTGCCTCCATCGTTGCTTTCACTGCTCACATTCATTCAGGAAAAGCATTTGAATGGAATCAGTCCAGAGGCTGCTCTCTGCTGCGCAGCAACACAGTCAGCACAGAATGAACAGTGGCATCTGCTCACACGGCAGAAGGAGCAGCAGGGAAAGCTAGTTCTGGGACTCTTCAGCACACAACCTGCTTTGCAACGGTGTCACCATCATTGCAGTCTCTCCTCGGTTTCATACCTAAAAGTCCATTTGAATCCAAATTCTCAGTTGGTGTCTGTCAGCTGCCCAGCATCACAGTGAGTACAGCACGAACGTTTGGCCTCTGCTCCCACAGCAGAAGAGCCAGGATTGAAAGCTGGTGCTGGACCTGTTCAGCACACAATCACCTTTACATTGGTGCCTCCATCGTTGCTTTCACTGCTCACATTCATACAGGAAAAGCATTTGAATGGAATCAGTCCAGAGGCTGCTCTCTGCTGCGCAGCAACACAATCAGTACAGAACGAACAGTGGCATCTGCTCCCACAGCAGAAGGACCAGCAGGGAAATCTAGTGCTGGGCCTCTTCAACACACAGTCAGCTTTGCAAAGGGGTCACCATCATTGCAGTCTCTCCTCGGTTTCATAGCTAAAAGTCCATTTGAATCCAAATTCTCAGGTGGTCTCTCTCAGCTGCCCAGCAGCACAGTGAGTACAGCACGAACGTTTGGCCTCTGCTCCCACAGCAGAAGAGCCAGGATTGAAAGCTGGTGCTGGGCCTGTTCAGCACACAATCACCTTTACATTGGTGCCTCCATCGTTGCTTTCACTGCTCACTTTCATGCAGGAAAAGCATTTGAATGGAATCAGTCCAGAGCCTGTTCTCTGCTGCGCAGCAACACAGTCAGCACAGAATAAACAGTGGCATCTGCTCACACGGCAGAAGGACCAGCAGGGAAAGCTAGTGCTGGGCCTCTTCAGCACACAAGAAGCTTTGCAACGGTGTCACCATCATTGCAGTCTCTCCTCGGTTTCATACCTAAAAGTCCATTTGAATCCAAATTCTCAGTTGGTGTCTGTCAGCTGCCCAGCAGCTCAGTGAGTACAGCACGAACGTTTGGCCTCTGCTCCCACAGCAGAAGAGCCAGGATTGAAAGCTGGTGCTGGGCCTGTTCAGCACACAATCCCCTTTACATTGGTGCCTCCATTGTTTCTTTCACTGCTCACTTTCATGCAGGAAAAGCATTTGAATAGAATCAGTCCAGAGCCTGCTCTCTGCTGCGCAGCAACACAGTCAGCACAGAATGAACAGTGGCATCTGCTCCCACGGCAGAAGGACCAGCAGGGAAAGCTAGTGCTGGGCCCCTTCAGCACATAGTCAGCTTTGCAATGGTGTCACCATCATTGCAGGCTCTCCTCGGTTTCATACCTAAAAGTCCATTTGAATCCAAATTCTCAGGTGGTCTCTCTCAGCTGTCCAGCAGCACAGTGAGTACAGCACGAACGTTTGGCCTCTGCTCCCACAGCAGAAGAGCCAGGATTGAAAGCTGGTGCTGGGCCTGTTCAGCACACAATCACCTTTACGTCGGTACCTCCATCGCTGATTTCACTGCTCACTTTCATGCAGGAAAAGCATTTGAATGGAATCAGCCCAGAGCCTGTTCTCTGCTGGCTGCAACACAGTCAGCACAGAATGAACAGTGGCATCTGCTCCCACAGCAGAAGGACCAGCAGGGAAAGCTAGTGCTGGGCCTCTTCAGCACATAGCCAACTTTGCAACGGTGTCACCATCATTGCAGTCTCTCCTCGGTTTCATACCTAAATATCCATTTGCATCCAAATTCTCAGGTGGTGTCTCTCAGCTGCCCAGCAGCACAGTGAGTACAGCACGAACGTTTGGCCTCTGCTCCCACAGCAGAAGAGCCAGGATTGAAAGCTGGTGCTGGACCTGTTCAGCACACAATCACCTTTACATTAGTGCCTCCATCGTTGCTTTCACTGCTCACATTCATTCAGGAAAAGCATTTGAATGGAATCAGTCCAGAGCCTGCTCTCTGCTGCGCAGCAACACAGTCAGCACAGAATGAACAGTGGCATCTGCTCACACGGCAGAAGGACCAGCAGGGAAAGCTACTGCTGGGACTCTTCAGCACACAAGCTGCTTTGCAACGGTGTCACCATCATTGCAGTCTCTCCTCGGTTTCATACCTAAAAGTCCATTTGAATCCAAATTCTCAGTTGGTGTCTGTCAGCTGCCCAGCAGCACAGTGAGTACAGCACGAACGTTTGGCCTCTGCTCCCACAGCAGAAGAGCCAGGATTGAAAGCTGGTGCTGGACCTGTTCAGCACACAATCACCTTTACATTGGTGCCTCCATCGTTGCTTTCACTGCTCACATTCATACAGGAAAAGCATTTGAATGGAATCAGTCCAGAGGCTGCTCTCTGCTGCGCAGCAACACAGTCAGCACAGAATGAACAGTGGCATCTGCTCCCACAGCAGAAGGACCAGCTGGGAAATCTAGTGCTGGGCCTCTTCAGCACACAGTCAGCTTTGCAAAGGGGTCACCATCATTCAGTCTCTCCTCGGTTTCCTACCTAAAAGTCCATTTGAATCCAAATTCTCAGGTGGTGTCTCTCAGCTGCCCAGCAGCACAGTGAGTACAGCACAAACGTTTGGCCTCTGCTCCCACAGCAGAAGAGCCAGGATTGAAAGCTGGTGCTGGACCTGTTCAGCACACAATCACCTTTACATTGGTGCCTCCATCGTTGCTTTCACTGCTCACATTCATTCAGGAAAAGCATTTGAATGGAATCAGTCCAGAGCCTGCTCTCTGCTGCGCAGCAACACAGTCAGCACAGAATGAACAGTGGCATCTGCTCCCATGGCAGGAGGACCAGCAGGGAAAGCTAGTGCTGGGACTCTTCAGCACACAAGCTGCTTTGCAACGGTGTCACCATCATTGCAGTCTCTCCTCGGTTTCATACCTAAAATGGGAAGGAATGGGAAGATTCAGTTCATGAACAATTGGCTTCGAGACTGGTGCTACAGGCAGGGCTTTGGATTCTTTGATAACGGCTGGTTTTATAGGGCACCAGTCTGGACAATGACAAGTGAGAAAGGTTTGTCTCACAGAGGGAAAAGGATGCTGGGGCACGAATTAGCAGGGCTCATTTGGAGAGCTTTAAACTAGATTCGAAGGGGGATGGGGTTGTAGCTGGGCTGGCCCCAGTGGGGCAGCGCTCCAGAATTAATGAAGACTGGGAGGCCTCCTACAATCCTAGGGTGAAATCGATGTGCTCAGCTCGCTCCCTGAAATGCCTGTACACCAATGCGCGCAGCATGGGAAATAAGCAGGAGGAGTTGGAAACCTGTGTTAAGTCAGGAGATTATGATCTGGTGGCAATTACAGAGACGTGGTGGGACAGCTCACATGACTGGAATATAGTAATGGAAGGCTATGTCCTTTTCAGGAAAGACAGGCCAGCCAGGCGGGGTGGTGGGGTTGCTCTTTATGTGCGGGAGGAACTACAGTGCACCGAGTTCTGTCCAGGGACAGATGATGAGCGAGTTGAGAGTCTGTGGGTGAGAATTAAGGGGCAGGCTGGCAGGGGGGATACTGTTGTAGGTGTCTGTTACAGACCACCAGATCAGGGTGAGGAAGTTGACGAGGCATTCTACAGGCAGCTGAGAGCGGCCTCACAGTCACAGGCCGTGGTCGTCGTGGGGGATTTTAACTTCCCTGATGTTTGCTGGAAGGACCACTCGGCAACCCAGCCACAGTCCAGGAGGTTCCTCCAGTGTATGGATGATAACTTCCTCCTGCAAATGGTGGATGAGCCGACCAGGAGAGGAGCGCTGCTGGATCTCATCCTCACTAACAAGGAGGATCTGGTTGAAGCAGTAAGGGTTGAGGGCTGCCTTGGTTGCAGCGACCACGAGATGGTGGAGTTCAGGATCTTGTGTGGCAGGACTAGTAGAATACCAAGTAGAATTGCAACCCTGGACTTTAGCAGGGCAAACTTTGGCCTTTTCAAGCAATTGCTAGGGGAAATCCCATGGGCAAGGCTGCTTGAAGGTAAAGGGGCCCAAGATAGTTGGTTGACATTCAAGGATTGCTTTTTCCGTGCTCAAGATCGGATCATCCCGACACGTAGGAAGTCAAGGAAGAGGGCCAAGAGACCTGCGTGGCTAAATAGGGAATTGCTGGGTATGCTCAAGTGGAAGAGGAGAGTTTACAGGTCATGGAAGGAGGGGCTGGCCACTTGGGAGGAATATAAGGCTGCTGCTAGAGGACGTAGGAAGGCAGCTAGGAGGACTAAGGCATCCTTAGAATTAAACCTGGCAAGAAGGGTCAAGGACAGCAAAAAGAGCTTTTTTAAATACATGGCAGACAAAACTAACACCAGAGGCAATGTAGGCCCACTGATGAACGGGATGGGTGCCCTGGTGACAGAAGATAAAGAGATGGCAGAGTTACTGAATGCCTTCTTTGTCTCTGTCTACTCTGCTGCGGGCAGTCCTGAAGAGCCCTGTACCCCTGAGACCTTAGATGAAGTCAGGTCGATGGAGCGGTTTGCCTTAGTCAATGAGGAATGGGTTAGAGACCAGTTGAGCAATCTGGACATCCATAAAACCATGGGTCCAGATGGGATGCACCCGCGTGTGCTGAGGGAACTGGCGGAAGTCATTGCTAGACCACTCTCCATCATCTTTACCAAGTCTTGGGAAACGGGAGAGGTGCCTGAGGACTGGAGGAAAGCAAATGTCACTCCAGTCTTCAAAAAGGGCAAGAAGGAGGACCCGGGTAACTATAGACCGGTCAGCCTCACCTCCATCCCTGGGAAAGTGATGGAACACCTTATCCTTGGTACCATCTTAAGGCATATCAAGGATAAGAAGGTTATGAGGGGCAGTCAACATGGCTTCACCAGGGGGAAATCATGTTTGACCAATCTCTTAGCCTTTTATGAGGAAATAACACGGTGGATGGATGATGGCAGAGCGGTGGATGTGGTCTACCTTGACTTCAGCAAAGCATTTGACACAGTCTCCCACAGCATCCTCACGGCTAAAATGAGGAAGTGTGGACTGGATGATCAGGTAGTGAGGTGGACTGCGAACTGGCTGAAGGAGAGAAGCCAGAGAGTTGTAGTCTATGGGGCTGAGTCTAGTTGGAGGCCTGTAACTAGTGGAGTGCCTCAAGGGTCAGTACTGGGACCGGTATTATTTAATATATCCATCAATGATTTAGATGAGGGAATTGAGTGTACTATCAGCAAGTTTGATGATGACACTAAGCTGGGAGGAGTGGCTGATACGCCAGAAGGCTGTGCTGCCATCCAGCGAGACCTGGATAGGCTGGAGAGTTGGGCAGGGAGTAACTTGATGAAATATAACAAGGGAAAGTGTAGAGTCCTGCATCTGGGCAGGAACAACCCCAGGTTCCAGTATAGGTTGGGGAACGACCTGTTAGAGAGCAGTGTAGGGGAGAGGGACCTGGGGGTCCTAGTGGACAACAGGATGACCATGAGCCAACACTGTGCCCTTGTGGCTAAGAAGGCCAATGGCATCCTGGGGTGTATTAGAAGGGTGGTGGTTAGTAGGTCGAGAGAGGTCCTCCTTCCCCTCTACTCTGCCCTGGTGAGACCGCATCTGGAGTATTGTGTCCAGTTCTGGGCCCCTCAGTTCAAGAAGGACAGGGAGCTGCTGGAGAGAGTCCAGCGCAGGGCAACGAAGATGATTAAGGGAGTGGAGCATCTCCCTTATGAGGAAAGACTGAGGGAGCTGGGTCTCTATAGTTTGGAGAAGAGGAGACTGAGGGGTGACCTTATCAGTGTCTATAAATATATAAAGGGGGAGTGTCAAGAGGACGGAGCCAGGCTCTACTCAGTGGCAAACAATGATAGGACAAGGGGTAATGGGTACAAACTGGAACACAAGAGGTTCCACTTAAACTTGAGAAGAAACTTCTTCTCAGTGAGGGTGACGGAACACTGGAACAGGCTGCCCAGGGAGGTTGTGGAGTCTCCGTCCCTGGAGACATTCAAAACCCGCCTGGACGCATTCCTGTGTAACATTATCTAGGTGTTCCGGCTCTGGCAGGGCGATTGGACTAGATGATCTTTCGAGGTCCCTTCCAATCTCTAACATACTGTGATACTGTGATACTGTGTAAAAGTCCATTTGAATCCAAATTCTCAGGTGGTGTCTCTCAGCTGCCCAGCAGCACAGTGAGTACAGCACGAACGTTTGACCTCTGCTCCCACAGCAGAAGAGCCAGGATTGAAAGATGCTGCTGGACCTGTTCAGCACACAATCACCTTTACATTGGTGCCTCCATCATTGCTTTCACTGCTCACATTCATACAGGAAAAGCATTAGAATGGAATCAGTCCAGAGCCTGCTCTCTGCTGCGCAGCAACACAGTCAGCGCAGAATGAACACTGGCATCTGCTCCCACGGCAGAAGGACCAGCAGGGAAAGCTAGTGCTGGGCCTCTTCAGCACACAAGCAGCTTTGCAACGGGGTCACCATCATTGCAGTCTCTCCTCGGTTTCATACCTAAAAGTCCATTTGAATCCAAATTCTCAGGTGGTGTCTCTCAGGTGCCCAGCAGCACAGTGAGTACAGCACGAACGTTTGGCCTCTACTCCCACAGCAGAAGAGCCAGGATTGAAAGCTGGTGCTGGACCTGTTCAGCACACAATCACGTTTACATTGGTGCCTCCATCGTTGCTTTCATTGCTCACATTCATACAGGAAAAGCATTTGAATGGAATCAGTCCAGAGCCTGCTCTCGGCTGCGCAGAAACACAGCACAGAATGAAAAGTGGCATCTGCTCACACGGCAGAAGGACCAGCAGGGAAAGCTAGTGCTGGGCCTCTTCAGCACACAGTCAGCTTTGCAAAGGGGTCACCATCATTGCAGTCTCTCCTCGGTTTCATACCTAAAAGTCCATTTGAATCCAAATTCTCAGGTGGTGTCTCTCAGCTGCCCAGCAGCACAGTGAGTACAGCACGAACATTTGGCCTCTGCTCCCACAGCAGAAGAGCCAGGATTGAAAGCTGGGGCTGGACCTGTTCAGCACACAATCACCTTTACATTGGTGCCTCCATCGTTGCTTTCACTGCTCACATTCATTCAGGAAAAGCATTTGAATGGAATCAGTACAGAGCCTGCTCTCTGCTGCGCACCAACACAATCAGCACAGAATGAACAGTGGCATCTGCTCCCACAGCAGAAGGACCAGCAGGGAAATCTAGTGCTGGGCCTCTTCAGCACACAGTCAGCTTTGCAACGGGGTCACCATCATTGCAGTCTCTCCTCGGTTTCATACCTAAAAGTCCATTTGAATCCAAATTCCCAGGTGGTCTCTCTCAGCTGCCCAGCAGCACAGTGAGTACAGCACGAACGTTTGGCCTCTGCTCCCACAGCAGAAGAGCCAGGATTGAAAGCTGGTGCTGGACCTGTTCAGCACTCAATCACCTTTACATTGGTGCCTCCATCGTTCCTTTCACTGCTCACATTCATACAGGAAAAGCATTTGAATGGAATCAGTCCAGAGCCTGCCCTCTGCAGCGCAGCAACACAGTCAGCACAGAATGAACAGTGGCATCTGCTCCCACGGCAGAAGGACCAGCAGGGAAAGCTAGTGCTGGGACTCTTCAGCACACAAGGAGCTTTGCAACGGGGTCACCATCATTGCAGTCTCTCCTCGGTTTCATACCTAAAAGTCCATTTGAATCCAAATTCTCAGGTGGTCTCTCTCAGCTGCCCAGCAGCACAGTGAGTACAGCACGAACGTTTGGCCTCTGCTCCCACAGCAGAAGAGCCAGGATTGAAAGCTGGTGCTGGACCTGTTCAGCACACAATCACCTTTACATTGGTGCCTCCATCGTTGCTTTCACTGCTCACTTTCATACAGGAAAAGCATTTGAATGGAATCAGTCCAGAGGCTGCTCTCTGCTGCGCAGCAACACTGTCAGCACACAATGAACAGTGGCAATTGCTCACACGGCAGAAGGACCAGCAGGGAAAGCTAGTGCTGGGCCTCTTCAGCACACAAGCAGCTTTGCAACGGTGCCACCATCATTGCAGTCTCTCCTCGGTTTCATACCTAAAAGTCAATTTGAATCCGAATTCTCAGGTGGTGTCGCTCAGCTGCCCAGCAGCACAGTGAGTACAGCACGAACGTTTTGCCTCTGCTCCCACAGCAGAAGAGCCAGGATTGAAAGCTGGTGCTGGACCTGTTCAGCACACAATCACCTTTACATTGGTGCCTCCATCGTTGCTTTCAGTGCTCACATTCATACAGGAAAAGCATTTGAATGGAATCAGTCCAGAGCCTGCTCTCTGCAGCGCAGCAACACAGTCAGCACAGAATGAACAGTGGCATCTGCTCCCACGGCAGAAGGACCAGCAGGGAAAGCTAGTGCTGGGCCTCTTCAGCACACAGTCAGCTTTGCAAAGGGGTCACCATCATTGCAGTCTCTCCTCGGTTTCATACCTAAAAGTCCATTTGAATCCAAATTCTCAGGTGGTCTCTCTCAGCTGCCCAGCAGCACAGTGAGTACAGCACGAACGTTTGGCCTCTGCTCCGACAGCAGAAGAGCCAGGATTGAAAGCTGGTGCTGGACCTGTTCAGCACACAATCACCTTTACATTGGTGCCTCCATCGTTGCTTTCACTGCTCACTTTCATACAGGAAAAGCATTTGAATGAAATCAGGCCAGAGCCTGCTCTCTGCTGCGCAGCAACACAGTCAGCACAGAAGGAACAGTGGCATCTGCTCACACAGCAGAAGGACCAGCAGGGAAAGCTAGTGCTGGGCTTCTTCAGCACACAAGCAGCTTTGCAACGGTGTCACCATCATTGCAGTCTCTCCTCGGTTTCATGCCTAAAAGTCCATTTGAATCCAAATTCTCAGGTGGTGTCGCTCAGCTGCCCAGCAGCACAGTGAGTACAGCACGAACGTTTGGCCTCTGCTCCCACAGCAGCAGAGCCAGGATTGAAAACTGGTGCTGGACCTGTTCAGCACACAGTCCCCTTTACATTGGTGCCTCCAACGTTGCTTTCACTGCTCACTTTCATACAGGAAAAGCATTTGAATGGAATCAGTCCAGAGGCTGCTCTCTGCTGCGTAGCAACACAGTCAGCACAGAATGAACAGTGGACTCTGCTAACACAGGAGAAGTGCCAGCAGGGAAAGCTAGTGCTGGGACTCTTCAGCACACAAGCAGATTTGCAACGGGGTCACCATCATTGCAGTCTCTCCTCGGTTTCATACCTAAAAGTCAATTTGAATCCGAATTCTCAGGTGGTGTCGCTCAGCTGCCCAGCAGCACAGTGAGTACAGCACGAACGTTTGGCCTCTGCTCCCACAGCAGAAGAGCCAGGATTGAAAGCTGGTGCTGAACCTGTTCAGCACACAATCACCTTTACATTGGTGCCTCCATCGTTGCTTTCACTGCTCACTTTCATACAGGAAAAGCATTTGAATGGAATCAGTCCAGAGCCTGCTCTCTGCTGCGCAGCAACACAGTCAGCACAGAATGAACATTGGATTCTGCAAACACAGCAGAAGGACCAGCAGGGAAAGCTAGTGCTGGGCTTCTTCAGCACAAAAGCAGCTTTGCAACGGTGTCACCATCATTGAAGTCTCTCCTCGGTTTCATACCTAAAAGTCCATTTGAATCCAAATTCTCAGTTGGTGTCTGTCAGCTGCCCAGCAGCACAGTGAGTACAGCACGAACGTTTGGCCTCTGCTCCCACAGCAGAAGAGCCAGGATTGAAAGCTGGGGCTGGACCTGTTCAGCACACAATCACCTTTACATTGGTGCCTCCATCGTTGCTTTCACTGCTCACTTTCATACAGGAAAAGCATTTGAATGGAATCAGTCCAGAGCCTGCTCTCTGCTGCGCAGCAACACAGTCAGCACAGAATGAACTGTGGATTCTGCTAACACAGCAGAAGGACCAGCAGGGAAAGCTAGTGCTGGGCTTCTTCAGCACACAAGCAGCTTTGCAACGGGGTCACCATCATTGAAGTCTCTCCTCGGTTTCATACCTAAAAGTCCATTTGAATCCAAATTCTCAGGTGGTGTCTCTCAGCTGCCCAGCAGCACAGTGAGTACAGCACGAACTTTTGGCCTCTGCTCCCACAGCAGAAGAGCCAGGATTGAAAGCTGGTGCTGGACCTGTTCAGCACACAGTCCCCTTTACAATGGTGCCTCCATCGTTGCTTTCACTGCTCACTTTCATACAGGAAAAGCATTTGAATGGAATCAGTCCAGAGCCTGCTCTCTTCTGCGCAACAACACAGCACAGAATGAACAGTGGCATCTGCTCACACGGCAGAAGGATCATCAGGGAAAGCCAGCGCTGGGCCTCTTCAGCACACAAGCAGCTTTGCAACGGGGTCACCATCATTGCAGTCTCTCCTCGGTTTCATACCTAAAAGTCCATTTGAATCCGAATTCTCAGGTGGTGTCGCTCAGCTGCCCAGCAGCACAGTGAGTACAGCACGAACGTTTGGCCTCTGCTCCCACAGCAGAAGAGCCAGGATTGAAAGCTGGTGCTGGACCTGTTCAGCACACAATCACCTTTACATTTGTGCCTCCATCGTTGCTTTCACTGCTCACTTTCATACAGGAAAAGCATTTGAATGGAGTCAGTACAGAGCCTGCTCTCTGCTGCGCAGCAACACAGCACAGAATGAACAGTGGCATCTGCTCACACGGCAGAAGGACCAGCAGGGAAAGCTAGTGCTGGGTCGCTTCAGCAGACAAGCAGCTTTGCAACCGTGTCACCATCATTGCAGTCTCTCCTCGGTTTCATACCTAAAAGTCCATTTCAATCCAATTTCTCCGGGGGTGTCACTCAGCTGCCCAGCAGCACAGTGAGTACAGCACGAACGTTTGGCCTCTGCTCCCACAGCAGAAGAGCCAGGATTGAAAGCTGGTGCTGGACCTGTTCAGCACACAGTCCCCTTTACATTGGTGCCTCCATCGTTGCTTTCACTGCTCACTTTCATACAGGAAAAGCATTTGAATGGAATCAGTCCAGAGCCTGCTCTCTGCTGCGTAGCAACACAGTCAGCACAGAATGAACAGTGGACTCTGCTCACACGGCAGAAGGATCATCAAGGAAAGCCAGTGCTGGGTCTCTTCAGCACACAAGCAGCTTTGCAACGGTGTCACCATCATTGCAGTCTCTCCTCGGTTTCATACCTAAAAGTCCATTTGAATCCAAATTCTCAGGAGGTCTCAGCTGCCCAGCAGCACAGTGAGTACAGCACGAACGTTTGGCCTCTGCTCCCACAGCAGAAGAGCCAGGATTGAAAGCTGGTGCTGGACCTGTTCAGCACACAATCCCCTTTACACTGGTGCCTCCATCGTTGCTTTCACTGCTCACTTTCATACAGGAAAAGCTTTTGAATGGAATCAGTCCAGAGCCCGCTCTCTGCTGCGCAGCCACACAGTCAGCACAGAATGAACAGTGGCATCTGCTCACACGGCAGAAGGACCAGCATGGAAAGCTAGTGCTCTGCTTCTTCAGCACACAAGCAGCTTTGTCACGGGGTCACCATCATTGCAGTCTCTCCTCGGTTTCATACCTAAAAGTCCATTTGAATCCAAATTCTCAGGTGGTCTCTCTCAGCTGCCCAGCAGCACAGTGAGTACAGCACGAACGTTTGGCCTCTGCTCCCACAGCAGAAGAGCCAGGATTGAAAGCTGGTGCTGGACCTGTTCAGCACACAATCACCTTTACATTGGTGCCTTCATCGTTGCTTTCACTGCTAACACTCCCACAGGAAAGGCATTTGAATAGAATCAGTCCAGAGCCTGCTCCCTGCTGCGCAGCAACACAGCACAGAATGAACAGTGGCATCTGCTCACACGGCAGAAGGACCAGCAGGGAAAGCTAGGGCTGTGTCTCTTCAGCACACAAGCAGCTTTGCAACGGTGTCACCATCATTGCAGTCTCTCCTCGGTTTCATACCTAAAAGTCCATTTGAATCCAAATTCTCAGGTGGTCTCTCTCAGCTGCCCAGCAGCACAGTGAGTACAGCACGAACGTTTGGCCTCTGCTCCCACAGCAGAAGAGCCAGGATTGAAAGCTGGTGCTGGACCTGTTCAGCACACAATCCCCTTTACATTGGTGCCTCCATCGTTGCTTTCACTGCTCACTTTCATACAGGAAAAGCATTTGAATGGAATAAGTCCAGAGCCTGCTCTCTGATACGCAGCAACACAGTCAGCACAGAATGAACACTGGCATCTGCTCACACAGCAGAAGGACCAGCAGGGAAAGCTAGTGCTGGGCTTCTTCAGCACACAAGCAGCTTTGCAACGGTGTCACCATCATTGCAGTCTCTCCTCGGTTTCATACCTAAAAGTCCATTTGAATCCGAATTCTCAGGTGGTGTCTCTCAGCTGTCCAGCAGCACAGTTAGTACAGCACGAACGTTTGGCCTCTGCTCCCACAGCAGAAGATCCAGGATTGAAAGCTGGTGCTGGACCTGTTCAGCACACAATCCCCTTTACATTGGTTCCTCCATCGTTGCTTTCACTACTCAGTTTCATACAGGAAAAGCATTTGAATGGAATCAGTCCAGAGCCTGCTCTCTGCTGCGCAGCAACACAGTCAGCACAGAATGAACAGTGGCATCTGCTAACACAAGAGAAGTACCAGCAGAAAAAGCAAGTGCTGTGTCTCTTCAGCACACAAGCAGATTTGCAACGGTGTCACCATCATTCCAGTCTCTCCTCGGTTTCATACCTAAAAGTCAATTTGAATCCGAATTCTCAGGTGGTGTCGCTCAGCTGCCCAGCAGCACAGTGAGTACAGCACGAACGTTTGGCCTCTGCTCCCACAGCAGAAGAGCCAGGATTGAAAGCTGGTGCTGGACCTGTTCAGCACACAATCACCTTTACATTGGTGCCTCCATCGTTGCTTTCACTGCTCACTTTCATACAGGAAAAGCATTTGAATGGAATCAGTCCAGAGCCTGCTCTCTGCTGCGCAGCAACACAGTCAGCACAGAATGAACATTGGATTCTGCTAACACAGCAGAAGGACCAGCAGGGAAAGCTAGTGCTGGGCTTCTTCAGCACACAAGCAGCTTTGCAACGGTGTCACCATCATTGAAGTCTCTCCTCGGTTTCATACCTAAAAGTCCATTTGAATCCAAATTCTCAGGTGGTGTCTCTCAGCTGCCCAGCAGCACAGTGAGTACAGCACGAACTTTTGGCCTCTGCTCCCACAGCAGAAGAGCCAGGATTGAAAGCTGGTGCTGGACCTGTTCAGCACACAGTCCCCTTTACAATGGTGCCTCCATCGTTGCTTTCACTGCTCACTTTCATACAGGAAAAGCATTTGAATGGAATCAGTCCAGAGCCTGCTCTCTTCTGCGCAACAACACAGCACAGAATGAACAGTGGCATCTGCTCACACGGCAGAAGGATCATCAGGGAAAGCCAGCGCTGGGCCTCTTCAGCACACAAGCAGCTTTGCAACGGTGTCACCATCATTGCAGTCTCTCCTCGGTTTCATACCTAAAAGTCCATTTGAATCCAAATTCTCAGGTGGTTATTCCCAGCTGCCCAGCAGCACAGTGAGTACAGCACGAACGTTTGGCATCTGCTCCCACAGCAGAAGAGCAAGGATTGAAAGCTGGTGCTGGACCTGTTCAGCACACAATCCCCTTTACATTTGTGCCTCCATCGTTGCTTTCACTGCTCACTTTCATACAGGAAAAGCATTTGAATGGAATCAGTCCAGAGCCTGCTCCCTGCGGGCAGCAACACAGCACAGAATGAACAGTGGCATCTGCTCACACGGCAGAAGGACCAGCAGGGAAAGCTAGGGCTGTGTCTCTTCAGCACACAAGCAGCTTTGCAACGGGGTCACCATCATTGCAGTCTCTCCTCGGTTTCATACCTAAAAGTCCATTTGAATCCAAATTCTCAGGTGGTGTCTCTCAGCTGCCCAGCAGCACAGTGAGTACAGCACGAACGTTTGGCCTCTGCTCCCACAGCAGAAGAGCCAGGATTGAAAGCTGGTGCTGGACCTGTTCAGCACACAATCCCCTTTACATTGGTGCCTCCATCGTTGCTTTCACTGGTCACTTTCATACAGGAAAAGCATTTGAATGGAATCAGTCCAGAGGCTGTTCTCTGCTGTGCAGCAACACAGCACAGAATGAACAGTGGCATCTGCTCACACGGCAGAAGGATCATCAGGGAAAGCTAGTGCTCTGCTGCTTCAGCACACAAGCAGCTTTGCAACGGGGTCACCATCATTGCAGTCTCTCCTCGGTTTCATACCTAAAAGTCCATTTGAATCCAAATTCTCAGGTGGTCTCTCTCAGCTGCCCAGCAGCACAGTGAGTACTCACGAACGTTTGGCATCTGCTCCCGCAGCAGAAGAGCCAGGATTGAAAGCTGGTGCTGGACCTGTTCAGCACACAATCACCTTTACATTGGTGCCTCCATCGTTGCTTTCACTGCTCACTTTCATATAGGAAAAGCATTTGAATGGAATCAGTCCAGAGGCTGCTCTCTGCTGCGCAGCAACACAGTCAGCACAGAATGAACAGTGAACTCTGCTAACACAGCAGAAGGACCAGCAGGGAAAGCTAGGGCTGTGTCTCTTCAGCACACAAGCAGCTTTGCAACGGGGTCACCATCATTGCAGTCTCTCCTCGGTTTCATACCTAAAAGTCCATTTGAATCCAAATTCTCAGGTGGTCTCTCTCAGCTGCCCAGCAGCACAGTGAGTACAGCACGAACGTTTGGCCTCTGCTCCCACAGCAGAAGAGCCAGGATTGAAAGCTGGTGCTGGACCTGTTCAGCACACAATCCCCTTTACATTGGTGCCTCCATCGTTGCTTTCACTGCTCACTTTCATACAGGAAAAGCATTTGAATGGAATCAGTCCAGAGCCTGCTCCCTGCGGGCAGCAACACATCACAGAATGAACAGTGGCATCTGCTCACACGGCAGAAGGACCAGCAGTGAAAGCTGGTCTGTGCCTCTTCAGCACACAAGCAGCTTTGCAACGGGGTCACCATCATTGCAGTCTCTCCTCGGTTTCATACCTAAAAGTCCATTTGAATCCAAATTCTCAGGTAGTCTCTCTCAGCTGCCCAGCAGCACAGTGAGTACAGCACGAACGTTTGGCATCTGCTCCCACAGCAGAAGAGCCAGGATTGAAAGCTGGTGCTGGACCTGTTCAGCACACAATCCCCTTTACATTGGTGCCTCCATCGTTGCTTTCACTGCTCACTTTCATACAGGAAAAGCATTAGAATGGAATCAGTCCAGAGGCTGTTCTCTGCTGCGCAGCAACACAGTCAGCACAGAATGAACAGTGGATTCTGCTCGCACAGCAGAAGGACCAGCAGGGAAAGCTAGTGCTGGGCTTCTTCAGCACACAAGCAGCTTTGCAACGGTGTCACCATCATTGCAGTCTCTCCTCGGTTTCATGCCTAAAAGTCCATTTGAATCCAAATTCTCAGGTGGTCTCAGCTGCCCAGCAGCACAGTTAGTACAGCACGAACGTTTGGCCTCTGCTCCCACAGCAGAAGAGCCAGGATTGAAAGCTGGTGCTGGACCTGTTCAGCACACAATCTCCTTTACATTGGTGCCTCCATCGTTGCTTTCACTGCTCACTTTCATACAGGAAAAGCATTTGAATGAAATCAGTCCAGAGCCTGCTCTCTGCTCGCAGCAACACAGTCAGCACAGAATGAACAGTGGAATCTGGTAACACAGCAGAAGGACCAGCAGGGAAAGCTAGGGCTGTGTCTCTTCAGCACACAAGCAACTTTGCAACGGGGTCACCATCATTGCAGTCTCTCCTCGGTTTCATACCTAAAAGTCCATTTGAATCCAAATTCTCAGGTGGTCTCAGCTGCCCAGCAGCACAGTGAGTACAGCACGAACGTTTGGCCTCTGCTCCCACAGCAGAAGAGCAAGGATTGAAAGCTGGTGCTGGACCTGTTCCGCACACAATCACCTTTACATTGGTGCCTCCATCGTTGCTTTCACTGCTCACTTTCATACAGGAAAAGCATTTGAATGGAATCAGTCCAGAGCCTGCTCCCTGCTGGCAGCAACACAGCACAGAATGAACAGTGGCATCTGCTCACACGGCAGAAGGACCAGCAGGGAAAGGTAGGGCTGTGTCTCTTCAGCACACAAGCAGCTTTGCAACGGTGTCACCATCATTGCAGTCTCTCCTCGGTTTCATACCTAAAAGTCCATTTGAATCCAAATTCTCAGGTGGTCTCTCTCAGCTGCCCAGCAGCACAGTGAGTACAGCACGAACGTTTGGCCTCTGCTCCCACAGCAGAAGAGCCAGGATTGAAAGCTGGTGCTGGACCTGTTCAGCACACAATCACCTTTACATTGGTGCATCCATCGTTGCTTTCACTGCTCACTTTCATACAGGAAAAGCATTTGAATGGAATCAGTCCAGAGGCTGCTCTCTGCTGCGCAGCAACACAGTCAGCACAGAATGAACAGTGGCATTTGCTCGCACGGCAGAAGGATCATCAGGGAAAGCTAGTGCTCTGCTGCTTCAGCACACAAGCACCTTTGCAACGGGGTCACCATCATTGCAGTCTCTCCTCGGTTTCATACCTAAAAGTCCATTTGAATCCAAATTCTCAGGTGGTCTCAGCTGCCCAGCAGCACAGTGAGTACAGCACGAACGTTTGGCATCTACTCCCGCAGCAGAAGAGCCAGGATTGAAAGCTGGTGCTGGACCTGTTCAGCACACAATCCCCTTTACATTGGTGCCTCCATCGTTGCTTTCACTGCTAACACACATACAGGAAAAGCATTTGAATGAAATCAGTCCAGAGCCTGCTCTCTGCTGCGCAGCAACACAGTCAGCACAGAATGAACAGTGGACTCTGCTAACACAGCAGAAGGACCAGCAGGGAAAGCTAGGGCTGTGTCTCTTCAGCACACAAGCAGCTTTGCAACGGGGTCACCATCATTGCAGTCTCTCCTCGGTTTCATACCTAAAAGTCCATTTGAATCCAAATTCTCAGGTGGTCTCTCTCAGCTGCCCAGCAGCAAAGTGAGTACAGCACGAACGTTTGGCATCTGCTCCCACAGCAGAAGAGCAAGGATTGAAAGCTGGTGCTGGACCTGTTCAGCACACAATCACCTTTACATTGGTGCCTCCATCGTTGCTTTCACTGCTAACACTCATACAGGAAAAGCATTTGAATGGAATCAGTCCAGAGCCTGCTCTCTGCTGCGCAGCAACACAGTGAGCACAGAATGAACAGTGGCATCTGCTCACACAGCAGAAGCATCATCAGGGAAAGCTAGTGCTCTGCTGCTTCAGCACACAAGCAGCTTTGCAACGGGGTCACCATCATTGCAGTCTCTCCTCGGTTTCATACCTAAAAGTCCATTTGAATCCAAATCCTCAGGTGGTCTCAGCTTCCCAGCAGCACAGTGAGTACAGCACGAACGTTTGGCATCTGCTCCCACAGCAGAAGAGCCAGGATTGAAAGCTGGTGCTGGACCTGTTCAGCACACAATCACTTTTACATTGGTGCATTCATCGTTGCTTTCACTGCTCACTTTCATACAGGAAAAGCATTTGAAAGAATCAGTCCGGAGGCTGCACTCTGCTGCGCAGCAACACAGTCAGCACAGAATGAACAGTGGCATCAGCTCACACGGCAGAAGGAGCAGCAGGGAAAGCTAGTTCTCTGCTTCTTCAGCACACAAGCAGCTTTGCAACGGGGTCACCATCATTGCAGTCTCTCTCGGCTTCATACCTAAAAGTCCATTTGAATCCAAATTCTCAGGTGGTCTCTCTGAGTTGCCCAGCAGCACAGTGAGTACAGCACGAACGTTTGGCATCTGCTCCCACAGCAGAAGAGCAAGGATTGAAAGCTGGTGCTGGACCTGTTCAGCACACAATCCCCTTTACATTGGTGCCTCCATCGTTGCTTTCACTGCTCACTTTCATACAGGAAAAGCATTTGAATAGAATCAGTCCAGAGCCTGCTCTCTGCTGCGCAGCAACACAGTCAGCACAGAATGAACAGTGGATTCTGCGCGCACAGCAGAAGTACCTGCAGGGAAAGCTAGTGCTGGGCTTCTTCAGCACACAAGCAGCTTTGCAACGGGGTCACCATCATTGCAGTCTCTCCTCGGTTTCATACCTAAAAGTCCATTTGAATCCGAATTCTCAGGTGGTGTCGCTCAGCTGCCACGCAGCACAGTGAGTACAGCACGAACGTTTGGCCTCTGCTCCCACAGCAGAAGAGCCAGGATTGAAAGCTGGTGCTGGACCTGTTCAGCACACAATCACCTTTACATTGGTGCCTCCATCGTTGCTTTCACTGCTAACACTCATACAGGAAAAGCATTTGAATAGAATCAGTATAGAGCCTGCTCCCAGCTGGCAGCAACACAGCACAGAATGAACAGTGGCATCTGCTCACACGGCAGAAGGATCAGCAGGGTAAGCTCGGGCTGTGTCTCTTCAGCACACAAGAAGCTTTGCAACGCGGTTACCATCATTGCAGTCTCTCCTCGGTTTCCTACCTAAAAGTCCATTTGAATCCAAATTCTCAGGTGGTCTCTCTCAGCTGCCCAGCAGCACAGTTAGTACAGCACGAACGTTTGGCCTCTGCTCCCACAGCAGAAGAGGCAGGATTGAAAGCTGGTGCTGGACCTGTTCAGCACACAATCACTTTTACATTGGTGCATTCATCGTTGCTTTCACTGCTCACTTTCATACAGGAAAAGCATTTGAATGGAATCAGTCCAGAGCCTTCATCCTGGTGCGCAGGATCACAGTCAGCACAGAATGAACAGTGGCATCTGCTCCCACGGCAGAAGGACCAACAGGGAAAGCTAGTGCTCTGCTTCTTCAGCGCACAAGCAGCTTTGCAACGGGGTCACCATCATTGCAGTCCCCCCTCGGTTTCATACCTAAAAGTCCATTTGAATCCAAATTCTCAGGTGGTCTCTCTCAGCTGCCCAGCAGCACAGTGAGAACAGCACGAACATTTGGCATCTGCTCCCACAGCAGAAGAGCCAGGATTGAAAGCTGGTGCTGGACCTGTTCAGCACACAATCACCTTTACATTGGTGCCTCCATCGTTGCTTTCACTGCTCACTTTCATGCAGGAAAAGCATTTAAATGGAATCTGTCCAGAGCCTGCTCTCTGCTGCGCAGCAACACAGTCAGCACAGAATGAACAGTGGCATCTGCTCACACGGCAGAAGGACCAACAGGGAAAGCTTGTGCTCTGCTTCTTCAGCACACAAACAGCTTTTCAACGGGGTCACCATCATTGCAGTCTCTCCTCGGATTCCAACCTAAAAGTCCATTTGAATCCAAATTCTCAGGTGGTGTCTCTCAGCTGCCCAGCAGCACAGTTAGTACAGCACGAACGTTTGGCCTCTGCTCCCACAGCAGAAGAGCCAGGATTGAAAGCTGGTGCTGGACCTGTTCAGCACACAATCCCCTTTACATTGGTGCCTCCATCGTTGCTTTCACTGCTCACTTTCATACAGGAAAAGCATTTGAATAAAATCAGTCCAGAGCCTGCTCCTTGCTGGCAGCAACACAGCACAGAATGAACAGTGGCATCTGCTCACACGGCAGAAGGACCAGCAGGGAAAGTTAGCGCTGTGTCTCTTCAACACACAAGCAGCTTTGCAACGGGGTCACCATCATTGCAGTCTCTCCTCGGCTTCATACCTAAAAGTCCATTTGAATCCAAATTCTCAGGTGGTGTCGCTCAGCTGCCCAGCAGCACAGTGAGTACAGCACGAACGTTTGGCCTCTGCTCCCACAGCAGAAGAGCCAGGATTGAAAGCTGGTGCTGGACCTGTTCAGCACACAATCCCCTTTACATTGGTGCATCCATCGTTGCTTTCACTGCTCACTTTCATACAGGAAAAGCATTTGAATAGAATCAGTCCAGAGCCTGCTCCCTGCTGGCAGCAACACAGCACAGAATGAACAGTGGCATCTGCTCACACGGCAGAAGGACCAGCAGGGAAAGCTAGTGCTGTGTCGCTTCAGCACACAAGCAGCTTTGCAACGGGGTCACCATCATTGCAGTCTCTCCTCGGATTCCTACCTAAAAGTCCATTTGAATCCAAATTCTCAGGTGGTCTCTCTCAGCTGCCCAGCAGCACAGTTAGTACAGCACGAACGTTTGGCCTCTGCTCCCACAGCAGAAGAGCCAGGATTGAAAGCTGGTGCTGGACCTGTTCAGCCCACAATCCCCTTTACATTGGTGCATCCATCGTTGCTTTCACTGCTCACTTTCATACAGGAAAAGCATTTGAATGGAATCTGTCCAGAGCCTGCTCTCTGCTGCGCAGCAACACAGTCAGCACAGAATGAACAGTGGCATCTGCTCACACGGCAGAAGGACCAGCAGGGAAAGCTAGTGCTCTGCTTCTTCAGCACACAAGCAGCTTTGCAACGGTGTCACCATCATTGCAGTCTCTCCTCGGTTTCATACCTAAAAGTCCATTTGAATCCAAATTCTCAGGTGGTGTCTCTCAGCTGCCCAGCAGCACAGTTAGTACAGCACGAACGTTTGGCCTCTGCTCCCACAGCAGAAGAGCCAGGAATGAAAGCTGGTGCTGGACCTGTTCAGCACACAATCCCCTTTACATTGGTGCATCCATCGTTGCTTTCACTGCTCACTTTCATACAGGAAAAGCATTTGAATAAAATCAGTCCAGAGCCTGCTCCCTGCTGGCAGCAACACAGCACAGAATGAACAGTGGCATCTGCTCACACGGCAGAAGGACCAGAAGGGAAAGCTCGGGCTGTGCCTCTTCAGCACACAAGCAGCTTTGCAACGGGGTTACCATCATTGCAGTCTCTCCTCGGTTTCCTACCTAAAAGTCCATTTGAATCGAAATTCTCAGGTGGTCTCTCTCAGCTGCCCGGCAGCACAGTTAGTACAGCACGAACGTTTGGCCTCTGCTCCCACAGCAGAAGAGCCAGGATTGAAAGCTGGTGCTGGACCTGTTCAGCACACAATCCCCTTTACATTGGTGCATCCATCGTTGCTTTCACTGCTCACTTTCATACAGGAAAAGCATTTGAATGGAATCAGTCCAGAGACTGCTCTCTGCTGCGCAGCAACACAGTCAGCACAGAATGAACAGTGGCATCTGCTCACACGGCAGAAGGACCAGCAGGGAAAGCTAGTGCTCTGCTTCTTCAGCACACAAGCAGCTTTGCAACGGGGTCACCATCATTGCAGTCTCTCCTCGGTTTCCTACCTAAAAGTCCATTTGAATCCGAATTCTCAGGTGGTGTCGCTCAGCTGCCACGCAGCACAGTGAGTACAGCACGAACGTTTGGCCTCTGCTCCCACAGCAGAAGAGCCAGGATTGAAAGCTGGTGCTGGACCTGTTCAGCACACAATCACCTTTACATTGGTGCCTCCATCGTTGCTTTCACTGCTAACACTCATACAGGAAAAGCATTTGAATAGAATCAGTATAGAGCCTGCTCCCAGCTGGCAGCAACACACCACAGAATGAACAGTGGCATCTGCTCACACGGCAGAAGGACCAGCAGGGAAAGCTAGTGCTCTGCTTCTTCAGCACACAAGCAGCTTTGCAACGGGGTCACCATCATTGCAGTCTCTCCTCGGTTTCCTACCTAAAAGTCCATTTGAATCCAAATTCTCAGGTGTTGTCTCTCAGCTGCCCAGCAGCACAGTGAGTACAGCACGAACGTTTGGCCTCTGCTCCCACAGCAGAAGAGCCAGGATTGAAAGCTGGTGCTGGACCTGTTCAGCACACAATCCCCTTTACATTGGTGCCTCCATCGTTGCTTTCACTGCTAACACTCATACAGGAAAAGCATTTGAATAGAATCTGTCCAGAGCCTGCTCCCTGCTGGCAGCAACACAGCACAGAATGAACAGTGGCATCTGCTCACACGGCAGAAGGACCAGCAGGGTAAGCTCGGGCTGTGTCTCTTCAGCACACAAGAAGCTTTGCAACGCGGTTACCATCATTGCAGTCTCTCCTCGGCTTCATACCTAAAAGTCCATTTGAATCCAAATTCTCAGGTGGTGTCGCTCAGCTGCCCAGCAGCACAGTGAGTACAGCACGAACGTTTGGCCTCTGCTCCCACAGCAGAAGAGCCAGGATTGAAAGCTGGTGCTGGACCTGTTCAGCACACAATCCCCTTTACATTGGTGCATCCATCGTTGCTTTCACTGCTCACTTTCATACAGGAAAAGCATTTGAATAGAATCAGTCCAGAGCCTGCTCCCTGCTGGCAGCAACACAGCACAGAATGAACAGTGGCATCTGCTCACACGGCAGAAGGACCAGCACGGAATGCTAGTGCTGTGTCTCTTCAACACACAAGCAGCTTTGCAACGGGGTCACCATCATTGCAGTCTCTCCTCGGATTCCTACCTAAAAGTCCATTTGAATCCAAATTCTCAGGTGGTCTCTCTCAGCTGCCCAGCAGCACAGTTAGTACAGCACGAACGTTTGGCCTCTGCTCCCACAGCAGAAGAGCCAGGATTGAAAGCTGGTGCTGGACCTGTTCAGCCCACAATCCCCTTTACATTGGTGCATCCATCGTTGCTTTCACTGCTCACTTTCATACAGGAAAAGCATTTGAATGGAATCTGTCCAGAGCCTGCTCTCTGCTGCGCAGCAACACAGTCAGCACAGAATGAACAGTGGCATCTGCTCACACGGCAGAAGGACCAGCAGGGAAAGCTAGTGCTCTGCTTCTTCAGCACACAAGCAGCTTTGCAACGGGGTCACCATCATTGCAGTCTCTCCTCGGATTCATACCTAAAAGTCCATTTGAATCCAAATTCTCAGGTGGTGTCTCTCAGCTGCCCAGCAGCACAGTTAGTACAGCACGAACGTTTGGCCTCTGCTCCCACAGCAGAAGAGCCAGGAATGAAAGCTGGTGCTGGACCTGTTCAGCACACAATCCCCTTTACATTGGTGCATCCATCGTTGCTTTCACTGCTCACTTTCATACAGGAAAAGCATTTGAATAAAATCAGTCCAGAGCCTGCTCCCTGCTGGCAGCAACACAGCACAGAATGAACAGTGGCATCTGCTCACACGGCAGAAGGACCAGAAGGGAAAGCTCGGGCTGTGTCTCTTCAGCACACAAGCAGCTTTGCAACGGGGTTACCATCATTGCAGTCTCTCCTCGGTTTCCTACCTAAAAGTCCATTTGAATCCAAATTCTCAGGTGGTCTCTCTCAGCTGCCCGGCAGCACAGTTAGTACAGCACGAACGTTTGGCCTCTGCTCCCACAGCAGAAGAGCCAGGATTGAAAGCTGGTGCTGGACCTGTTCAGCACACAATCCCCTTTACATTGGTGCATCCATCGTTGCTTTCACTGCTCACTTTCATACAGGAAAAGCATTTGAATGGAATCAGTCCAGAGACTGCTCTCTGCTGCGCAGCAACACAGTCAGCACAGAATGAACAGTGGCATCTGCTCACACGGCAGAAGGACCAGCAGGGAAAGCTAGTGCTCTGCTTCTTCAGCACACAAGCAGCTTTGCAACGGGGTCACCATCATTGCAGTCTCTCCTCGGTTTCCTACCTAAAAGTCCATTTGAATCCGAATTCTCAGGTGGTGTCGCTCAGCTGCCACGCAGCACAGTGAGTACAGCACGAACGTTTGGCCTCTGCTCCCACAGCAGAAGAGCCAGGATTGAAAGCTGGTGCTGGACCTGTTCAGCACACAATCACCTTTACATTGGTGCCTCCATCGTTGCTTTCACTGCTAACACTCATACAGGAAAAGCATTTGAATAGAATCAGTATAGAGCCTGCTCCCAGCTGGCAGCAACACACCACAGAATGAACAGTGGCATCTGCTCACACGGCAGAAGGACCAGCAGGGAAAGCTAGTGCTCTGCTTCTTCAGCACACAAGCAGCTTTGCAACGGGGTCACCATCATTGCAGTCTCTCCTCGGTTTCCTACCTAAAAGTCCATTTGAATCCAAATTCTCAGGTGTTGTCTCTCAGCTGCCCAGCAGCACAGTGAGTACAGCACGAACGTTTGGCATCTGCTCCCACAGCAGAAGAGCCAGGATTGAAAGCTGGTGCTGGACCTGTTCAGCACATAATCCCCTTTACATTGGTGCCTCCATCGTTGCTTTCACTGCTAACACTCATACAGGAAAAGCATTTGAATAGAATCTGTCCAGAGCCTGCTCCCTGCTGGCAGCAACACAGCACAGAATGAACAGTGGCATCTGCTCACACGGCAGAAGGACCAGCTGGGTAAGCTCGGGCTGTGTCTCTTCAGCACACAAGAAGCTTTGCAACGCGGTTACCATCATTGCAGTCTCTCCTCGGTTTCCTACCTAAAAGTCCATTTGAATCCAAATTCTCAGGTGGTGTCTCTCAGCTGCCCAGCAGCACAGTGAGTACAGCACGAACGTTTGGCCTCTGCTCCCACAGCAGAAGAGCCAGGATTGAAAGCTGGTGCTGGACCTGTTCAGCACACAATCACTTTTACATTGGTGCATTCATCGTTGCTTTCACTGCTCACTTTCATACAGGAAAAGCATTTGAATGGAATCAGTCCAGAGCCTTCATCCTGGTGCGCAGGATCACAGTCAGCACAGAATGAACAGTGGCATCTGCTCACACGGCAGAAGGACCAGCAGGGAAAGCTAGTGCTCTGCTTCTTCAGGGCACAAGCAGCTTTGCAACGGGGTCACCATCATTGCAGTCCCCCCTCGGTTTCATACCTAAAAGTCCATTTGAATCCAAATTCTCAGGTGGTGTCTCTCAGCTGCCCAGCAGCACAGTGAGAACAGCACGAACATTTGGCATCTGCTCCCACAGCAGAAGAGCCAGGATTGAAAGCTGGTGCTGGACCTGTTCAGCACACAATCCCCTTTACATTGGTGCCTCCATCGTTGCTTTCACTGCTCACTTTCATGCAGGAAAAGCATTTAAATGGAATCTGTCCAGAGCCTGCTCTCTGCTGCGCAGGAACACAGTCAGCACAGAATGAACAGTGGCATCTGCTCAAACGGCAGAAGGAGCAGCAGGGAAAGCTAGTGCTCTGCTTCTTCAGCACACAAACAGCTTCTCAACGGGGTCACCATCATTGCAGTCTCTCCTCGGATTCCTACCTAAAAGTCCATTTGAATCCAAATTCTCAGGTGGTGTCTCTCAGCTGCCCAGCAGCACAGTGAGTACAGCATGAACGTTTGGCCTCTGCTCCCACAGCAGAAGAGCCAGGATTGAAAGCTGGTGCTGGACCTGTTCAGCACACAATCCCCTTTACATTGGTGCCTCCATCGTTGCTTTCACTGCTCACTTTCATACAGGAAAAGCATTTGAATATAATCAGTCCAGAGCCTGCTCCTTGCTGGCAGCAACACAGCACAGAATGAACAGTGGCATCTGCTCACACGGCAGAAGGAGCAGCAGGGAAAGCTAGTGCTGTGTCTCTTCAACACACAAGCAGCTTTGCAACGGGGTCACCATCATTGCAGTCTCTCCTCGGCTTCATACCTAAAAGTCCTTTTGAATCCAAATTCTCAGGTGGTGTCGCTCAGCTGCCCAGCAGCACAGTGAGTACAGCACGAACGTTTGGCCTCTGCTCCCACAGCAGAAGAGCCAGGAATGAAAGCTGGTGCTGGACCTGTTCAGCACACAATCCCCTTTACATTGGTGCCTCCATCGTTGCTTTCACTGCTCACTTTCATACAGGAAAAGCATTTGAATGGAATCAGTCCAGAGCCTGCTCTCTGCTGCGCAGGAACACAGTCAGCACAGAATGAACAGTGGCATCTGCTCACACGGCAGAAGGACCAGCAGGGAAAGCTAGTGCTCTGCTTCTTCAGCACACAAGCAGCTTTGCAACGGGGTCACCATCATTGAAGTCTCTCCTCGGCTTCATACCTAAAAGTCCATTTGAATCCAAATTCTCAGGTGGTGTCTCTCAGCTGCCCAGCAGCACAGTTAGTACAGCACGAACGTTTGGCCTCTGCTCCCACAGCAGAAGAGCCAGGATTGAAAGCTGGTGCTGGACCTGTTCAGCACACAATCCCCTTTACATTGGTGCCTCCATCGTTGCTTTCACTGCTCACTTTCATACAGGAAAAGCATTTGAATGGAATCTGTCCAGAGCCTGCTCTCTGCTGCGCAGCAACACAGTCAGCACAGAATGAACAGTGGCATCTGCTCACACGGCAGAAGGACCAGCAGGGAAAGCTAGTGCTCTGCTTCTTCAGCACACAAGCAGCTTTGCAACGGGGTCACCATCATTGCAGTCTCTCCTCGGTTTCATACCTAAAAGTCCATTTGAATCCAAATTCTCAGGTGGTGTCTCTCAGCTGCCCAGCAGCACAGTGAGTACAGCACGAACGTTTGGCATCTGCTCCCACAGCAGAAGAGCCAGGATTGAAAGCTGGTGCTGGACCTGTTCAGCACACAATCCCCTTTACATTGGTGCCTCCATCGTTGCTTTCACTGCTCACTTTCATACAGGAAAAGCATTTGAATGGAATCTGTCCAGAGCCTGCTCTCTGCTGCGCAGCAACACAGTCAGCACAGAATGAACAGTGGCATCTGCTCACACGGCAGAAGGACCAGCAGGGAAAGCTAGTGCTGTGTCGCTTCAGCACACAAGCAGCTTTGCAACGGGGTCACCATCATTGCAGTCTCTCCTCGGTTTCCTACCTAAAAGTCCATTTGAATCCAAATTCTCAGGTGGTGTCTCTCAGCTGCCCAGCAGCACAGTGAGTACAACACGAACGTTTGGCCTCTGCTCCCACAGCAGAAGAGCCAGGATTGAAAGCTGGTGCTGGACCTGTTCAGCACACAATCCCCTTTACATTGGTGCATCCATCGTTGCTTTCACTGCTCACTTTCATACAGGAAAAGCATTTGAATGGAATCAGTCCAGAGCCTGCTCTCTGCTGCGCAGCAACACAGTCAGCACAGAATGAACAGTGGCATCTGCTCACACGGCAGAAGGACCAGCAGGGAAAGCTAGTGGTCTACTTCTTCAGCACACAAACAGCTTTGCAACGGGGTCACCATCATTGCAGTCTCTCCTCGGTTTCATACCTAAAAGTCCATTTGAATCCAAATTCTCAGGTGGTGTCTCTCAGCTGCCCAGCAGCACAGTGAGTACAGCACGAACGTTTGGTCTCTGCTCCCACAGCAGAAGAGCCAAGATTGAAAGCTGGTGCTGGACCTGTTCAGCACACAATCCCCTTTACATTGGTGCCTCCATCGTTGCTTTCACAGCTCACATTCATACAGGAAAAGCATTTGAATGGAATCAGTTTAGAGGCTGCTCTCTGCTGCGCAGCAACACAGTCAGCACAGAATGAACAGTGGCATCTGCTCACACGGCAGAAGGAGCAGCAGGGAAAGCTAGTGCTCTGCTTCTTCAGCACACAAGCAGCTTTGCAACGGGGTCACCATCATTGCAGTCTCTCCTCGGTTTCATACCTAAAAGTCCATTTGAATCCAAATTCTCAAGCGGTCTCAGCTGCCCAGCAGCACAGTGAGTACAGCACGAACGTTTGGCATCTGCTCCCACAGCAGAAGAGCAAGGATTGAAAGCTGGTGCTGGACCTGTTCAGCACACAATCCCCTTTACATTGGTGCATCCATCGTTGCTTTCACTGCTAACACTCGTACAGGAAAAGCATTTGAATAGAATCAGTCCAGAGCCTGCTCCCTGCTGGCAGCAACACAGCACAGAATGAACAGGGGCATCTACTCACACGGCAGAAGGACCAGCAGGGAAAGCTAGTGCTGTGTCTCTTCAGCACACAAGCAGCTTTGCAACGGGGTCACCATCATTGCAGTCTCTCCTCGGTTTCATACCTAAAAGTCCATTTGAATCCAAATTCTCAGGTGGTGTCTCTCAGTTCCCCAGCAGCACAGTTAGTACAGCACGAAAGTTTGGCCTCTGCTCCCACAGCAGAAGAGCCAGGATTGAAAGCTGGTGCTGGACCTGTTCAGCACACAATCCCCTTTACATTGGTGCATCCATCGTTGCTTTCACTGCTAACACTCGTACAGGAAAAGCATTTGAATAGAATCAGTCCAGAGCCTGCTCCCTGCTGGCAGCAACACAGCACAGAATGAACAGGGGCATCTGCTCACACGGCAGAAGGACCAGCAGGGAAAGCTAGTGCTGTGTCTCTTCAGCACACAAGCAGCTTTGCAACGGGGTCACCATCATTGCAGTCTCTCCTCGGTTTCATACCTAAAAGTCCATTTGAATCCAAATTCTCAGGTGGTGTCTCTCAGCTGCCCAGCAGCACAGTTAGTACAGCACGAACGTTTGGCCTCTGCTCCCACAGCAGAAGAGCCAGGATTGAAAGCTGGTGCTGGACCTGTTCAGCACACAATCCCTTTTACATTGGTGCATTCATCGTTGCTTTCACTGCTCACTTTCATACAGGAAAAGCATTTGAATGAAATCAGTCCAGAGGCTGCTCTCTGCTGCGCAGCAACACAGTCATCACAGAATGAACAGGGGCATCTGCTCACACGGCAGAAGGAGCAGCAGGGAAAGCTAGTGCTCTGCTTCTTCAGCACACAAGCAGCTTTGCAACGGGGTCACCATCATTGCAGTCTCTCCTCGGTTTCATACCTAAAAGTCTATTTGAATCCAAATTCTCAGGTGGTGTCTCTCAGCTGCCCAGCAGCACAGTGAGTACAGCACGAACGTTTGGCCTCTGCTCCCACAGCAGAAGAGCCAGGATTGAAAGCTGGTGCTGGACCTGTTCAGCACACAATCCCCTTTACATTGGTGCCTCCATCGTTGCTTTCACTGCTCACTTTCATACAGGAAAAGCATTTGAATGGAATCAGTCCAGAGCCTGCTCTCTGCTGCGCAGGAACACAGTCAGCACAGAATGAACAGTGGCATCTGCTCACACGGCAGAAGGAGCAGCAGGGAAAGCTAGTGGTCTACTTCTTCAGCACACAAACAGCTTTGCAACGGGGTCACCATCATTGCAGTCTCTCCTCGGTTTCCTACCTAAAAGTCCATTTGAATCCAAATTCTCAGGTGGTGTCTCTCAGCTGCCCAGCAGCACAGTGAGTACAGCACGAACGTTTGGCATCTGCTCCCACAGCAGAAGAGCCAGGATTGAAAGCTGGTGCTGGACCTGTTCAGCACACAATCACCTTTACATTGGTGCCTCCATCGTTGCTTTCACTGCTCACATTCATACAGGAAAAGCATTTGAATGGAATCAGTCCAGAGGCTGCTCTCTGCTGCGCAGCAACACAGTCAGCACAGAATGAACAGTGGCATCTGCTCACACGGCAGAAGGAGCAGCAGGGAAAGCTAGTGCTCTGCTTCGTCAGCACACAAGCAGCTTTGCAACGGGGTCACCATCATTGCAGTCTCTCCTCGGTTTCATACCTAAAAGTCCATTTGAATCCAAATTCTCAAGCGGTCTCAGCTGCCCAGCAGCACAGTGAGTACAGCACGAACGTTTGGCATCTGCTCCCACAGCAGAAGAGCAAGGATTGAAAGCTGGTGCTGGACCTGTTCAGGACACAATCCCCTTTACATTGGTGCCTCCATCGTTGCTTTCACTGCTAACACTCGTACAGGAAAAGCATTTGAATAGAATCAGTCCAGAGCCTGCTCCCTGCTGGCAGCAACACAGCACAGAATGAACAGGGGCATCTGCTCACACGGCAGAAGGACCAGCAGGGAAAGCTAGTGCTGTGTCTCTTCAGCACACAAGCAGCTTTGCAACGGGGTCACCATCATTGCAGTCTCTCCTCGGTTTCATACCTAAAAGTCCATTTGAATCCAAATTCTCAGGTGGTGTCTCTCAGCTGCCCAGCAGCACAGTGAGTACAGCACGAACGTTTGGCATCTGCTCCCACAGCAGAAGAGCCAGGATTGAAAGCTGGTGCTGGACCTGTTCAGCACACAATCCCCTTTACATTGGTGCCTCCATCGTTGCTTTCACTGCTCACTTTCATACAGGAAAAGCATTTGAATGGAATCAGTCCAGAGCCTGCTCTCTGCTGCGCAGGAACACAGTCAGCACAGAATGAACAGTGGCATCTGCTCACACGGCAGAAGGAGCAGCAGGGAAAGCTAGTGGTCTACTTCTTCAGCACACAAGCAGCTTTGCAACGGGGTCACCATCATTGCAGTCTCTCCTCGGTTTCATACCTAAAAGTCCATTTGAATCCAAATTCTCAGGTGGTGTCTCTCAGCTGCCCAGCAGCACAGTGAGTACAGCACGAATGTTTGGCCTCTGCTCCCACAGCAGAAGAGCCAGGATTGAAAGCTGGTGCTGGACCTGTTCAGCACACAATCACCTTTACATTGGTGCCTCCATCGTTGCTTTCACTGCTCACATTCATACAGGAAAAGCATTTGAATGGAATCAGTCCAGAGGCTGCTCTCTGCTGCGCAGCAACACAGTCAGCACAGAATGAACAGTGGCATCTGCTCACACGGCAGAAGGACCAGCAGGGAAAGCTAGTGCTGTGTCTCTTCAGCACACAAGCAGCTTTGCAACGGGGTCACCATCATTGCAGTCTCTCCTCGGTTTCATACCTAAAAGTCCATTTGAATCCAAATTCTCAGGTGGTGTCTCTCAGCTGCCCAGCAGCACAGTGAGTACAGCACGAACGTTTGGCCTCTGCTCCCACAGCAGAAGAGCCAGGATTGAAAGCTGGTGCTGGACCTGTTCAGCACACAATCCCCTTTACATTGGTGCCTCCATCGTTGCTTTCACTGCTCACTTTCATACAGGAAAAGCATTTGAATGGAATCAGTCCAGAGCCTGCTCTCTGCTGCGCAGGAACACAGCACAGAATGAACAGTGGCATCTGCTCACACGGCAGAAGGAGCAGCAGGGAAAGCTAGTGGTCTACTTCTTCAGCACACAACCAGCTTTGCAACGGGGTCACCATCATTGCAGTCTCTCCTCGGTTTCATACCTAAAAGTCCATTTGAATCCAAATTCTCAGGTGGTGTCTCTCAGCTGCCCAGCAGCACAGTGAGTACAGCACGAACGTTTGGCATCTGCTCCCACAGCAGAAGAGCCAGGATTGAAAGCTGGTGCTGGACCTGTTCAGCACACAATCCCCTTTACATTGGTGCCTCCATCGTTGCTTTCACTGCTCACATTCATACAGGAAAAGCATTTGAATGGAATCAGTCCAGAGGCTGCTCTCTGCTGCGCAGCAACACAGTCAGCACAGAATGAACAGTGGCATCTGCTCACACGGCAGAAGGAGCAGCAGGGAAAGCTAGTGCTCTGCTTCTTCAGCACACAAGCAGCTTTGCAACGGGGTCACCATCATTGCAGTCTCTCCTCGGTTTCATACCTAAAAGTCCATTTGAATTAAAATTCTCAAGCGGTCTCAGCTGCCCAGCAGCACAGTGAGTACAGCACGAACGTTTGGCATCTGCTCCCACAGCAGAAGAGCAAGGATTGAAAGCTGGTGCTGGACCTGTTCAGGACACAATCCCCTTTACATTGGTGCATCCATCGTTGCTTTCACTGCTAACACTCGTACAGGAAAAGCATTTGAATAGAATCAGTCCAGAGCCTGCTCCCTGCTGGCAGCAACACAGCACAGAATGAACAGGGGCATCTGCTCACACGGCAGAAGGACCAGCAGGGAAAGCTAGTGCTGTGTCTCTTCAGCACACAAGCAGCTTTGCAACGGGGTCACCATCATTGCAGTCTCTCCTCGGTTTCATACCTAAAAGTCCATTTGAATCCAAATTCTCAGGTGGTGTCTCTCAGCTGCCCAGCAGCACAGTGAGTACAGCACGAACGTTTGGCCTCTGCTCCCACAGCAGAAGAGCCAGGATTGAAAGCTGGTGCTGGACCTGTTCAGCACACAATCCCCTTTACATTGGTGCCTCCATCGTTGCTTTCACTGCTCACTTTCATACAGGAAAAGCATTTGAATGGAATCAGTCCAGAGGCTGCTCTCTGCTGCGCAGCAACACAGTCAGCACAGAATGAACAGTGGCATCTGCTCACACGGCAGAAGGAGCAGCAGGGAAAGCTAGTGCTCTGCTTCTTCAGCACACAAGCAGCTTTGCAACGGGGTCACCATCATTGCAGTCTCTCCTCGGTTTCATACCTAAAAGTCTATTTGAATCCAAATTCTCAGGTGGTGTCTCTCAGCTGCCCAGCAGCACAGTGAGTACAGCACGAATGTTTGGCCTCTGCTCCCACAGCAGAAGAGCCAGGATTGAAAGCTGGTGCTGGACCTGTTCAGCACACAATCCCCTTTACATTGGTGCCTCCATCGTTGCTTTCACTGCTCACTTTCATACAGGAAAAGCATTTGAATGGAATCAGTCCAGAGCCTGCTCTCTGCTGCGCAGGAACACAGTCAGCACAGAATGAACAGTGGCATCTGCTCACACGGCAGAAGGAGCAGCAGGGAAAGCTAGTGGTCTACTTCTTCAGCACACAAACAGCTTTGCAACGGGGTCACCATCATTGCAGTCTCTCCTCGGTTTCATACCTAAAAGTCCATTTGAATCCAAATTCTCAGGTGGTGTCTCTCAGCTGCCCAGCAGCACAGTGAGTACAGCACGAACGTTTGGTCTCTGCTCCCACATCAGAAGAGCCAAGATTGAAAGCTGGTGCTGTACCTGTTCAGCACACAATCCCCTTTACATTGGTGCCTCCATCGTTGCTTTCACTGCTCACATTCATACAGGAAAAGCATTTGAATGGAATCAGTCCAGAGGCTGCTCTCTGCTGCGCAGCAACACAGTCAGCACAGAATGAACAGTGGCATCTGCTCACACGGCAGAAGGAGCAGCAGGGAAAGCTAGTGCTCTGCTTCGTCAGCACACAAGCAGCTTTGCAACGGGGTCACCATCATTGCAGTCTCTCCTCGGTTTCATACCTAAAAGTCCATTTGAATCCAAATTCTCAAGCGGTCTCAGCTGCCCAGCAGCACAGTGAGTACAGCACGAACGTTTGGCATCTGCTCCCACAGCAGAAGAGCAAGGATTGAAAGCTGGTGCTGGACCTGTTCAGCACACAATCCCCTTTACATTGGTGCATCCATCGTTGCTTTCACTGCTAACACTCGTACAGGAAAAGCATTTGAATAGAATCAGTCCAGAGCCTGCTCCCTGCTGGCAGCAACACAGCACAGAATGAACAGGGGCATCTGCTCACACGGCAGAAGGAGCAGCAGGGAAAGCTAGTGCTGTGTCTCTTCAGCACACAAGCAGCTTTGCAACGGGGTCACCATCATTGCAGTCTCTCCTCGGTTTCATACCTAAAAGTCCATTTGAATCCAAATTCTCAGGTGGTGTCTCTCAGCTGCCCAGCAGCACACTTAGTACAGCACGAACGTTTGGCCTCTGCTCCCACAGCAGAAGAGCCAGGATTGAAAGCTGGTGCTGGACCTGTTCAGCACACAATCCCCTTTACATTGGTGCCTCCATCGTTGCTTTCACTGCTCACTTTCATACAGGAAAAGCATTTGAATAGAATCCGTCCAGAGCCTGCTCCCTGAAGGCAGCAACACAGCACAGAATGAACAGTGGCATCTGCTCACACGGCAGAAGGACCAGCAGGGAAAGCTCGGGCTGTGTCTCTTCAGCACACAATCAGCTTTACAACGGGGTCACCATCATTGCAGTCTCTCCTCGGTTTCCTACCTAAAAGTCCATTTGAATCCAAATTCTCAGGTGGTGTCTCTCAGCTGCCCAGCAGCACAGTTAGTACAGCACGAACGTTTGGCCTCTGCTCCCACAGCAGAAGAGCCAGGATTGAAAGCTGGTGCTGGACCTGTTCAGCACACAATCACCTTTACATTGGTGCCTCCATCGTTGCTTTCACTGCTCACTTTCATACAGGAAAAGCATTTGAATGGAATCAGTCCAGAGGCTGCTCTCTGCTGCGCAGCAACACAGTCAGCAGAGAATGAGCAGTGGCATCTGCTCACAGGGCAGAAGGAGCAGCAGGGAAAGCTAGTGCTCTGCTTCTTCAGCACACAAGCAGCTTTGCAACGGGGTCACCATCATTGCAGTCTCTCCTCGGTTTCATACCTAAAAGTCCATTTGAATCCAAATTCTCAAGCGGTCTCAGCTGCCCAGCAGCACAGAGAGTACAGCACGAACGTTTGGCATCTGCTCCCACAGCAGAAGAGCAAGGATTGAAAGCTGGTGCTGGACCTGTTCAGCACACAATCCCCTTTACATTGGTGCATCCATCGTTGCTTTCACTGCTAACACTCGTACAGGAAAAGCATTTGAATAGAATCAGTCCAGAGCCTGCTCCCTGCTGGCAGCAACACAGCACAGAATGAACAGGGGCATCTGCTCACACGGCAGAAGGACCAGCAGGGAAAGCTAGTGCTGTGTCTCTTCAGCACACAAGAAGCTTTGCAACGGGGTCACCATCATTGCAGTCTCTCCTTGTTTTCATACCTAAAAGTCCATTTGAATCCAAATTCTCAGGTGGTGTCTCTCAGCTGCCCAGCAGCACAGTTAGTACAGCACGAACGTTTGGCCTCTGCTCCCACAGCAGAAGAGCCAGGATTGAAAGCTGGTGCTGGACCTGTTCAGCACACAATCCCTTTTACATTGGTGCATTCATCGTTGCTTTCACTGCTCACTTTCATACAGGAAAAGCATTTGAATGGAATCAGTCCAGAGCCTGCTCTCTGCTGCGCAGCAACACAGTCAGCACAGAATGAACAGTGGCATCTGCTCACACGGCAGAAGGAGCAGCAGGGAAAGCTAGTGCTCTGCTTCTTCAGCACACAAGCAGCTTTGCAACGGGGTCACCATCATTGCAGTCTCTCCTCGGTTTCATACCTAAAAGTCTATTTGAATCCAAATTCTCAGGTGGTGTCTCTCAGCTGCCCAGCAGCACAGTGAGTACAGCACGAATGTTTGGCCTCTGCTCCCACAGCAGAAGAGCCAGGATTGAAAGCTGGTGCTGGACCTGTTCAGCACACAATCACCTTTACATTGGTGCCTCCATCGTTGCTTTCACTGCTCACATTCATACAGGAAAAGCATTTGAATGGAATCAGTCCAGAGCCTGCTCTCTGCTGCGCAGCAACACAGTCAGCACAGAATGAACAGTGGCATCTGCTCACACGGCAGAAGGAGCAGCAGGGAAAGCTAGTGCTCTGCTTCTTCAGCACACAAGCAGCTTTGCAACGGGGTCACCATCATTGCAGTCTCTCCTCGGTTTCATACCTAAAAGTCCATTTGAATACAAATTCTCAGGTTGTCTCAGCTGCCCAGCAGCACAGTGAGTACAGCACGAACGTTTGGCATCGGCTCCCACAGCAGAAGAGCCAGGATTGAAAGCTGGTGCAGGACCTGTTCAGCACACAATCACCTTTACATTGGTGCCTCCTTCGTTGCTTTCACTGCTAACACTCATACAGGAAAAGCATTTGAATAGAATCAGCCCAGAGCCTGCTCCCTGCTGCGCAGGAACACAGTCAGCACAGAATGAACAGTGGCATCTGCTCACACGGCAGAAGGAGCAGCAGGGAAAGCTAGTGCTCTGCTTCTTCAGCACACAAGCAGCTTTGCAACGGGGTCACCATCATTGCAGTCTCTCCTCGGTTTCATACCTAAAAGTCTATTTGAATCCAAATTCTCAGGTGGTGTCTCTCAGCTGCCCAGCAGCACAGTGAGTACAGCACGAACCTTTGGCCTCTGCTCCCACAGCAGAAGAGCCAGGATTGAAAGCTGGTGCTGGACCTGTTCAGCACACAATCCCCTTTACATTGGTGCCTCCATCGTTGCTTTCACTGCTCACTTTCATACAGGAAAAGCATTTGAATAGAATCCGTCCAGAGCCTGCTCCCTGCTGACAGCAACACAGCACAGAATGAACAGTGGCATCTGCTCACACGGCAGAAGGAGCAGCAGGGAATGCTAGTCGTCTACTTCTTCAGCACACAAGCAGCTTTGCAACGGGGTCACCATCATTGCAGTCTCTCCTCGGTTTCATACCTAAAAGTCCATTTGAATCCAAATTCTCAGGTGGTGTCTCTCAGCTGCCCAGCAGCACAGTGAGTACAGCACGAACGTTTGGCATCTGCTCCCACAGCAGAAGAGCCAGGATTGAAAGCTGGTGCTGGACCTGTTCAGCACACAATCCCCTTTGCATTGGTGCCTCCTTCGTTGCTTTCACTGCTCACATTCATACAGGAAAAGCATTTGAATGGAATCAGTCCAGAGGCTGCTCTCTGCTGCGCAGCAACACAGTCAGCACAGAATGAACAGTGGCATCTGCTCACACGGCAGAAGGACCAGCAGGGAAAGCTAGTGCTCTGCTTCTTCAGCACACAAGCAGCTTTGCAACGGGGTCACCATCATTGCAGTCTCTCCTCGGTTTCATACCTAAAAGTCCATTTGAATACAAATTCTCAGGTGGTCTCAGCTGCCCAGCAGCACAGTGAGTACAGCACGAACGTTTGGCATCTGCTCCCACAGCAGAAGAGCCAGGATTGAAAGCTGGTGCTGGACCTGTTCAGCACACAATCACCTTTACATTGGTGCCTCCATCGTTGCTTTCACTGCTAACACTCATACAGGAAAAGCATTTGAATAGAATCCGTCCAGAGCCTGCTCCCTGCTGGCAGCAACACAGCACAGAATGAACAGGGGCATCTGCTCACACGGCAGAAGGACCAGCAGGGAAAGCTAGTGCTGTGTCTCTTCAGCACACAAGCAGCTTTGCAACGGGGTCACCATCATTGCAGTCTCTCCTCGGTTTCATACCTAAAAGTCCATTTGAATCCAAATTCTCAGGTGGTGTCCCTCAGCTGCCCAGCAGCACAGTGAGTACAGCACGAACGTTTGGCCTCTGCTCCCACAGCAGAAGAGCCAGGATTGAAAGCTGGTGCTGGACCTGTTCAGCACACAATCACCTTTACATTGGTGCATCCATCGTTGCTTTCACTGCTCACTTTCATAGAGGAAAAGCATTTGAATGGAATCAGTCCAGAGCCTGCTCTCTGCTGCGCAGCAACACAGTCAGCACAGAATGAACATTGGCATCTGCTCACACGGCAGAAGGACCAGCAGGGAAAGCTAGTGCTCTGCTTCGTCAGCACACAAGCAGCTTTGCAACGGGGTCACCATCATTGCAGTCTCTCCTCGGTTTCCTACCTAAAAGTCCATTTGAATCCAAATTCTCAGGTGGTGTCTCTCAGCTGCCCAGCAGCACAGTTAGTACAGCACGAACGTTTGGCCTCTGCTCCCACAGCAGAAGAGCCAGGATTGAAAGCTGGTGCTGGACCTGTTCAGCACACAATCCCCTTTACATTGGTGCATCCATCGTTGCTTTCACTGCTCACTTTCATAGAGGAAAAGCATTTGAATGGAATCAGTCCAGAGCCTGCTCTCTGCTGCGCAGCAACACAGTCAGCACAGAATGAACAGTGGCATCTGCTCACACGGCAGAAGGAGCAGCAGGGAAAGCTAGTGCTCTGCTTCTCCAGCGCACAAGCAGCTTTGCAACGGGGTCACCATCATTGCAGTCTCTCCTCGGTTTCATACCTAAAAGTCCATTTGAATACAAATTCTCAGGTGGTCTCAGCTGCCCAGCAGCACAGTGAGTACAGCACGAACGTTTGGCATCTGCTCCCACAGCAGAAGAGCCAGGATTGAAAGCTGGTGCTGGACCTGTTCAGCACACAATCACCTTTACATTGGTGCCTCCATCGTTGCTTTCACTGCTAACACTCATACAGGAAAAGCATTTGAATAGAATCCGTCCAGAGCCTGCTCCCTGCTGGCAGCAACACAGCACAGAATGAACAGGGGCATCTGCTCACACGGCAGAAGGACCAGCAGGGAAAGCTAGTGCTGTGTCTCTTCAGCACACAAGCAGCTTTGCAACGGGGTCACCATCATTGCAGTCTCTCCTCGGTTTCATACCTAAAAGTCCATTTGAATCCAAATTCTCAGGTGGTGTCTCTCAGCTGCCCAGCAGCACAGTGAGTACAGCACGAACGTTTGGCCTCTGCTCCCACAGCAGAAGAGCCAGGATTGAAAGCTGGTGCTGGACCTGTTCAGCACACAATCACCTTTACATTGGTGCATCCATCGTTGCTTTCACTGCTCACTTTCATAGAGGAAAAGCATTTGAATGGAATCAGTCCAGAGCCTGCTCTCTGCTGCGCAGCAACACAGTCAGCACAGAATGAACATTGGCATCTGCTCACACGGCAGAAGGAGCAGCAGGGAAAGCTAGTGCTATGTCTCTTCAGCACACAAGCAGCTTTGCAACGGGGTCACCATCATTGCAGTCTCTCCTCGGTTTCCTACCTAAAAGTCCATTTGAATCCAAATTCTCAGGTGGTGTCTCTCAGCTGCCCAGCAGCACAGTTAGTACAGCACGAACGTTTGGCCTCTGCTCCCACAGCAGAAGAGCCAGGATTGAAAGCTGGTGCTGGACCTGTTCAGCACACAATCCCCTTTACATTGGTGCCTCCATCGTTGCTTTCACTGCTCGCTTTCATACAGGAAAAGCATTTGAATAGAATCAGTCCACAGCCTGCTCTCTGCTGCGCAGCAACACAGTCAGCACAAATGAACAGTGGCATCTGCTCACACGGCAGAAGGAGCAGCAGGGAAAGCTAGTGCTGTGTCTCTTCAGCACACAAGCAGCTTTGCAACGGGGTCACCATCATTGCAGTCTCTCCTCGGTTTCATACCTAAAAGTCCATTTGAATCCAAATTCTCAGGTGGTCTCTCTCAGGTGCCCAGCAGCACAGTGAGTACAGCACGAACGTTTGGCCTCTGCTCCCACAGCAGAAGAGCCAGGATTGAAAGCTGGTGCTGGACCTGGTCAGCACACAATCCCCTTTACATTGGTGCCTCCATCGTTGCTTTCACTGCTCACTTTCATACAGGAAAAGCATTTGAATAGAATCAGTCCAGAGCCTGCTCCCTGCTGGCAGCAACACAGCACAGAATGAACAGTGGCATCTGCTCACACGGCAGAAGGACCAGCAGGGAAAGCTAGTGCTCTGCTTCTTCAGCACACAAGCAGCTTTGCAACGGGGTCACCATCATTGCAGTCTCTCCTCGGTTTCATACCTAAAAGTCCATTTGAATCCAAATTCTCAGGTGGTCTCAGCTGCCCAGTAGCACAGTGAGAACAGCACGAACGTTTGGCATCTGCTCCCACAGCAGAAGAGCAAGGATTGAAAGCTGGTGCTGGACCTGTTCAGCACAGAATCACCTTTACATTGGTGCCTCCATCGTTGCTTTCACTGCTAACACTCATACAGGAAAAGCATTTGAATGGAATCAGTCCAGAGCCTGCTCTCTGCTGCGCAGCAACACAGTCAGCACAGAATGAACAGTGGCATCTGCTCACACGGCAGAAGGACCAGCGGGGAAAGCTAGTGCTGGGCTTCTTCAGCACACAAGCAGCTTTGCAACTGGGTCACCATCATTGCAGTCTCTCCTCGGCTTCATACCTAAAAGTACATTTGAATCCGAATTCTCAGGTGGTGTCGCTCAGCTGCCCAGCAGCACAGTGAGTACAGCACGAACGTTTGGCATCTGCTCCCACAGCAGAAGAGCCAGGATTGAAAGCTGGTGCTGGACCTGTTCAGCACACAATCCCCTTTACATTGGTGCCTCCATCGTTGCTTTCACTGCTCACTTTCATACAGGAAAAGCATTTGAATGGAATCAGTCCAGAGCCTGCTCCCTGCTGGCAGCAACACAGCACAGAATGAAGAGTGGCATCTCCTCACACGGCAGAAGGATCAGCAGGGAAAGTTAGTGCTGGGCCTCTTCAGCACACAAGCAGCTTTGCAACGGGGTCACCATCATTGCAGTCTCTCCTCGGTTTCATACCTAAAAGTCCATTTGAATCCAAATTCTCAGGTGGTCCCACTCAGCTGCCCAGCAGCACAGTGAGTACAGCACGAACGTTTGGCCTCTGCTCCCACAGCAGAAGAGCAAGGATTGAAAGCTGGTGCTGGACCTGTTCAGCACACAATCACCTTTACATTAGTGCCTCCATCGTTGCTTACACTGCTCACTTTCATACAGGAAAAGCATTTGAATGGAATCAGTCCAGAGCCTGATCTCTGCTGCGCACCAACACAGTCAGCACAGAATGAACAGTGGCTTCTGCTCACACGGCAGAAGGACCAGCAGGGAAAGCTAGTGCTGGGCCTCTTCAGCACACAAGCAGCTTTGCAACGGGGTCACCATCATTGCAGTCTCTCCTCGGTTTCATACCTAAAAGTCCATTTGAATCCAAATTCTCAGGTGGTCTCAGCTGCCCAGGAGCACAGTGAGTACAGCACGAACGTTTGGCATCTGCTCCCACAGCAGAAGAGCCAGGATTGAAAGCTGGTGCTGGACCTGTTCAGCACACAATCACCTTTACATTGGTGCCTCCATCGTTGCTTTCACTGCTCACTTTCATACAGGAAAAGCATTTGAATGGAATCAGTCCAGAGCCTGCTCTCTGCTGGCAGCAACACAGCACAGAATGAACAGTGGCATCTGCTCCCACAGCCGAAGGACGAGCAGGGAAAGCTAGGGCTGTGTCTCTTCAGCACACAAGCAGCTTTGCAACGGTGTCACCATCATTGCAGACTCTCCTCGGTTTCATACCTAAAAGTCCATTTGAATCCAAATTCTCAGGTGGTGTCTCTCAGCTGCCCAGCAGCACAGTGAGTACAGCACGAACGTTTGGCCTCTGCTCCCACAGCAGAAGAGCTAGGATTGAAAGCTGGTGCTGGACCTGTTCAGCACACAATCCCCTTTACATTGGTGCCTCCATCGTTGCTTTCACTGCTCACTTTCATACAGGAAAAGCATTTGAATGGAATCAGTCCAGAGGCTGCTCTCTGCTGCGCAGCAACACAGTCAGCACAGAATGAACAGTGGCATCTGCTCCCACAGCAGAAGGACCAGCAGGGAAAGCTAGTGCTGGGCCTCTTCAGCACACAAGCAGCTTTGCAACGGTGTCACCATGATTGCAGTCTCTCCTCGGTTTCATACCTAAAACTCCATTTGAATCCAAATTCTCAGGTGGGTATTCTCAGCTGCCCAGCAGCACAGTGAGTACAGCACAAACGTTTGGCCTCTGCTCCCACAGCAGAAGAGCCAGGATTGAAAGCTGGTGCTGGACCTGTTCAGCACACAATCCCCTTTACATTGGTGCCTCCATTGTTGCTTTCACTGCTCACATTCATAGAGGAAAAACATTTGAATGGAATCAGTCCAGAGGCTGCTCTCTGCTGCGCAGCAACAGAGTCAGCACAGAATGAACAGTGGCATCTGCTCACACGGCAAAAGGACGAGCAGGGAAAGCTAGTACTGGGCCTCTTCAGCACACAAGCAGCTTTGCAACGCTGTCACCATCATTGCAGTCTCTCCTCGGTTTCATACCTAAAAGTCCATTTGAATCCAAATTCTCAGGTGGTGTCTCTCAGCTGCCCAGCAGCACAGTGAGTACAGCACGAACGTTAGGCCTCTGCTCCCACAGCAGAAGAGCCAGGATTGAAAGCTGGTGCTGGACCTCTTCAGCACACAATCACGTTTACATTGGTGCCTCCATCGTTGCTTTCACTGCTCACATTCATACAGGAAAAGCATTTGAATTGAATCAGTCCAGAGCCTGCTCTCTGCTGCACCGCAACACAATCAGTACAGAATGAACAGAGGCATCTGCTCCCACAGCAGAAGGACCAGCAGGGAAAGCTAGTGCTGGGCCTCCTCAGCACACAGTCAGCTTTGCAACGGGGTCACCATCATTGCAGTCTCTCCTCGGTTTCATACCTAAAAGTCCATTTGAATCCAAATTCTCAGGTGGTGTCTCTCAGCTGCCCAGCAGCACAGTGAGTACAGCACGAACGTTTGGCCTCTGCTCCGACAGCAGAAGAGCCAGGATTGAAAGCTGGTGCTGGACCTGTTCAGCACACAATCACCTTTACATTGGTGCCTCCATCATTGCTTTCACTGCTAACATTCATACAGGGAAAGCATTTGAATGGAATCAGTCCAGAGCCTGCTCTCTGCTGGCAGCAACAGAGTCCGCACAGAATGAACAGTGGCATCTGCTCCCACAGCAGAAGGACCAGCAGGGAAAGCTAGTGCTGGGCCTCTTCAGCACACAAGCAGCTTTGCAACGGTGTCACCATCATTGCAGTCTCTCCTCGGTTTCATACCTAGAGGTCCATTTGAATCCAAATTCTCAGGTGGTCTCTCTCAGCTGCCCAGAAGCACAGTGAGTACAGCACGAACGTTTGGCCTCTGCTCCGACAGCAGAATAGCCAGGATTGAAAGCTGGTGCTGGACCTGTTCAGCACACAATCACCTTTACATTGGTGCCTCCATCGTTGCTTTCACTGCTCACATTCATTCAGGAAAAGCATTTGAATGGAATCAGTCCAGAGGCTGCTCTCTGCTGCGCAGCAACACAGTCAGCACAGAATGAACAGTGGCATCTGCTCACACGGCAGAAGGACTAGCAGGGAAAGTTAGTGCTGGACCTCTTCAGAACACAAGCAGCTTTGCAACGGTGCCACCATCATTGCAGTCTCTCCTCGGTTTCATACCTAAAAGTCCTTTTGAATCCAAATTCTCAGGTGGTCTCTCTCAGCTGCCCAGCAGCACAGTGAGTGCAGCACGAACGTTTGGCCTCTGCTCCCACTGCAGAAGAGCCAGGATTGAAAGCTGGTGCTGGACCTGTTCAGCACACAATCACCTTGACATTGGTGCCTCCATCGTTGCTTTCACTGCTCACATTCATACAGGAAAAGCAGTTGAATGGAATCAGTCCAGAGGCTGTTCTGCAGCGCAGCAACACAATCAGCACAGAATGAACAGTGGCATCTGCTCCCACGGCAGAAGGACCAGCAGGGAAAGCTAGTGCTGGGCCTCTTCAGCACACAAGCTGCTTTGCAACCGTGTCAACATCATTGCAGTCTCTCCTCGGTTTCATACCTAAAAGTCCATTTGAATCCAAATTCTCAGGTGGTCTCTCTCAGCTGCCCAGCAGCACAGTGAGTACAGCACGAACGTTTGGCCTCTGCTCCGACAGCAGAAGAGCCAGGATTGAAAGCTGGTGCTGGACCTGTTCAGCACACAATCACCTTTACATTAGTGCCTCCATCGTCGCTTTCACTGCTCACATTCATACAGGAAAAGCAGTTGAATGGAATCAGTCCAGAGGCTGCTCTCTGCAGCGCAGCAACACAGCACAGAATGAACAGTGGCATCTGCTCCCACAGCAGAAGGACCAGCAGGGAAATCTAGTGCTGGGCATCTTCAGCACACAAGCAGCTTTGCAACGGTGTCACCATCATTGCAGTCTCTCCTCGGTTTCATACCTAAAAGTCCATTTGAATCCAAATTCTCAGGTGGTCTCTCTCAGCTGCCCAGCAGCACAGTGAGTACAGCACGAACGTTTGGCCTCTGCTCCCACAGCAGAAGAGCCAGGATTGAAAGCTGGTGCTGGACCTGTTCAGCAAACAATCACCTTTACATTGGTGCCTCCATCGTTGCTTTCACTGCTCACATTCATTCAGGAAAAGCATTTGAATGGAATCAGTCCAGAGGCTGCTCTCTGCTGGCAGCAACACAGTCAGTACAGAATGAACAGTGGCATCTGCTCACACGGCAGAAGGACCAGCAGGGAAAGCTAGTGCTGGGCCTCTTCAGCACACAAGCAGCTTTGCAACGGTGTCACCATCATTGCAGTCTCTCCTCGGTTTCATACCTAAAAGTCCATTTGAATCCAAATTCTCAGGTGGTCTTTCTCAGCTGCCCAGCAGCACAGTGAGTACAGCACGAACGTTTGGCCTCTGCTCCCACAGCAGAAGAGCGAGGATTGAAAGCTGGTGCTGGACCTGTTCAGCACACAATCCCCTTTTTATTGGTGCCTCCATCGTTGCTTTCACTGCTAACACTCATACAGGAAAAGCATTTGAAGGGAATCAGTCCAGAGGCTGCTCTCTGCTGCACAGCAACACAGTCAGCACAGAATGAACAGTGGCATCTGCTCACACGGCAGAAGGACTAGCAGGGAAAGCTTGTTCTGGGCCTCTTCAGCACACAAGCAGCTTTGCAACGGTGTCACCATCATTGCAGTCTCTCCTCGGTTTCATACCTAAAAGTCCATTTGAATCCAAATTCTCAGGTGGTCTCAGCTGCCCAGCAGCACAGTGAGTACAGCACGAACGTTTGGCATCTGCTCCCACAGCAGAAAAGAACGGATTGAAAGCTGGTGCTGGACCTGTTCAGCACACAATCACCTTTACATTGGGGACTCCATCCTTGCTTTCACTGCTAACACTCATACAGGAAAAGCATTTGAATGGAATCAGTCCAGAGCCTGCTCCCTGCTGGCAGCGACACAGCACAGAATGAACAGTGGATTCTGCTCGCACAGCAGAAGGACCAGCAGGGAAAGCTAGTGCTGGGCTTCTTCAGCACACAAGCAGCTTTGCAACGGGGTCACCATCATTGCAGTCTCTCCTCGGTTTCATACCTAAAAGTCCATTTGAATCCAAATTCTCAGGTGGTCTCAGCTGCCCAGCAGCACAGTGAGTACAGCACGAACGTTTGGCATCTGCTCCCACAGCAGAAGAGCAAGGATTGAAAGCTGGTGCTGGACCTGTTCAGCACACAATCCCCTTTACATTGGTGCCTCCATCGTTGCTTTCACTGCTCACTTTCCTACAGGAAAAGCATTTGAACGGAATCAGTCCAGAGCCTGGTCTCTGCTGGCAGCAAGACAGCACAGAATGAACAGTGGCATCTGCTCACACGGCAGAAGGACCTAAAGGGAAAGCTAGTGCTGTGTCTCTTCAGCACACAAGCAGCTTTGCAACGGTGTCACCATCATTGCAGTCTCTCCTCGGTTTCATACCTAAAAGTCCATTTGAATCCAAATTCTCAGGTGGTCTCTCTCAGCTGCCCAGCAGCACAGTGAGTACAGCACGAACATTTGGCCTCTGCTCCCACAGCAGAAGAGCAAGGTTTGAAAGCTGGTGCTGGACCTGTTCAGCACACAATCACCTTTACATTGGTGCCTCCATCGTTGCTTTCACTGCTAACACTCATACAGGAAAAGCATTTGAATAGAATCAGTCCAGAGCCTGCTCCCTGCTGCAGCAACACAGCACAGAATGAACAGTGGCATCTGCTCACATGGCAGAAGGACCAGCAGGGAAAGGTAGTGCTGTGTCTCTTCAGCACACAAGGAGCTTTGCAACGGGGTCACCATCATTGCAGTCTCTCCTCGGTTTCATACCTAAAAGTCCATTTGAATCCAAATTCTCAGGTGGTGTCTCTCAGCTGCCCAGCAGCACAGTGAGTACAGCACGAACGTTTGGCCTCTGCTCCCACAGCAGAAGAGCCAGGATTGAAAGCTGGTGCTGGACCTGTTCAGCACACAATCACTTTCCATTGGTGCCTCCATCGTTGCTTTCACTGCTCACTTTCCTACAGGAAATGCATTTGAATGGAATCAGTCCAGAGCCTGGTCTCTGCTGTCAGCAACACAGCACGGAATGAACAGTGGCATCTGCTCACACGGCAGAAGGACCAGCAGGGAAAGCTAGTGCTGTGTCTCTTCAGCACACAAGGAGCTTTGCAACGGGGTCACCATCATTGCAGTCTCTCCTCGGTTTCATACCTAAAAGTCCATTTGAATCCAAATTCTCAGGTGGTCTCTCTCAGCTGCCCAGCAGCACAGTGAGTACAGCACGAACGCTGGCATCTGCTCCCACAGCAGAAGAGCAAGGATTGAAAGCTGGTGCTGGACCTGTTCAGCACACAATCACCTTTACATTGGTGCCTCCATCGTTGCTTTCACTGCTCACTTTCATACAGGAAAAGCATTTGAATGGAATCAGTCCAGAGCCTGCTCCCTGCTGGCAGCAACACAGCACAGAATGAACAGTGGCATCTGCTCACACGGCAGAAGGACCAGCAGGGAAAGATAGGGCTGTTTCTCTTCAGCACACAAGGAGCTTTGCAACAGTGTCACCATCATTGCAGTCTCTCCTCGGTTTCATACCTAAAAGTCCATTTGAATCCAAATTCTCAGGTGGTCTCTCTCAGCTGCCCAGCAGCACAGTGAGTACAGCACGAACGTTTGGCCTCTGCTCCCACAGCAGAAGAGCCAGGATTGGAAGCTGGTGCTGGACCTGTTCAGCACACAATCCCCTTTACATTGGTGCCTCCATCGTTGCTTTCACTGCTCACTTTCATACAGGAAAAGCATTTGAATGGAATCAGTCCAGAGCCTGCTCTCTGCTGCGCAGCAACACAGTCAGCACAGAATGAACAGTGGATTCTGCTCGCACAGCAGAAGGACCAGCAGGGAAAGCTAGTGCGGTGTGTCTTCAGCACACAAGGAGCTTTGCAACAGGGTCACCATCATTGCAGTCTCTCCTCGGTTTCATACCTAAAAGTCCATTTGAATCCAAATTCTCAGGTGGTCTCTCTCAGCTGCCCAGCAGCACAGTGAGTACAGCACGAACGTTTGGCATCTGCTCCCACAGCAGAAGAGCCAGAATTGAAAGCTGGTGCTGGACCTGTTCAGCACACAATCACCTTTACATTGGGGCCTCCATCCTTGCTTTCACTGCTAACACTCATACAGGAAAAGCATTTGAATGGAATCAGTTCAGAGCCTGCTCTTTGCGGGCAGCAACACAGCACAGAATGAACAGTGGATTCTGCTCGCACAGCAGAAGGACCAGCAGGGAAAAATAGTGCTGGGTTTCTTCAGCACACAAGCAGCTTTGCAACGGGGTCACCATCATTGCAGTCTCTCCTCGGTTTCATACCTAAAAGTCCATTTGAATCCAAATTCTCAGGTGGTCTCTCTCAGCTGCCCAGCAGCACAGTGAGTACAGCACGAACGTTTGGCATCTGCTCCCACAGCAGAAGAGCAAGGATTGAAAGCTGGTGCTGGACCTGTTCAGCACACAATCACCTTTACATTGTGCCTCCATCGTTGCTTTCACTGCTAACACTCATACAGGAAAAGCATTTGAATGGAATCAGTCCAGAGCCTGCTCTTTGCGGGCAGCAACACAGCACAGAATGAACAGTGGCATCTGCTCACACGGCAGAAGGACCAGCAGGGAAAGCTAGGGCTGTGTCTCTTCAGCACACAAGGAGCTTTGCAACGGGGTCACCATCATTGCAGTCTCTCCTCGGTTTCATACCTAAAAGTCCATTTGAATCCTAATTCTCAGGTGGTCTCTCTCAGCTGCCCAGCAGCACAGTGAGTACAGCACGAACGTTTGGCCTCTGCTCCCACAGCAGAAGAGCAAGGATTGAAAGCTGGTGCTGGACCTGTTCAGCACACAATCCCCTTTACATTGGTGCCTCCATCGTTGCTTTCAATACTCACTTTCATACAGGAAAAGCATTTGAATGGAATCAGTCCAGAGCCTGCTCTCGGCTGCGCAGGAACACAGTCAGCACAGAATGAACAGTGGCATCTGCTCCCACGGCAGAAGGACGAGCAGGGAAAGCTAGTGCTGGGCTTCTTCAGCACACAAGCACCTTTGCAACGGGGTCACCATCATTGCAGTCTCTCCTCGGTTTCATACCTAAAAGTCCATTTGAATCCAAATTCTCAGGTGGTCTCTCTCAGCTGCCCAGCAGCACAGTGAGTACAGCACGAACGTTTGGCATCTGCTCCCACAGCAGAAGAGCAAGGATTGAAAGCTGGTGCTTGGACCTGTTCAGCACACAATCACATTTACATTGGTGCCTCCATCGTTGCTTTCACTGCTAACACTCATACAGGAAAAGCATTTGAATGGAATCAGTCCAGAGCCTGCTCCCTGCTGGCAGCAACACAGCACAGAATGAACAGTGGCATCAACTCACACGGCAGAAGAACCAGCAGGGAAAGCTAGTGCTGGGCTTCTTCAGCACACAAGCAGCTTTGCAACGGGGTCACCATCATTGCAGTCTCTCCTCGGTTTCATACCTAAAAGTCCATTTGAATCCAAATTCTCAGGTGGTCTCTCTCAGCTGCCCAGCAGCACAGTGAGTACAGCACGAACGTTTGGCCTCTGCTCCCACAGCAGAAGAGCCAGGATTGGAAGCTGGTGCTGGACCTGTTCAGCACACAATCCCCTTTACATTGGTGCCTCCATCGTTGCTTTCACTGCTCACTTTCATACAGGAAAAGCATTTGAATGGAATCAGTCCAGAGCCTGCTCCCTGCTGGCAGCAACACAGCACAGAATGAACAGTGGCATCTGCTCACACGGCAGAAGGACCAGGAGGGAAAGCTAGTGCTGTGTCTCTTCAGCACACAAGGAGCTTTGCAACGGGGTCACCATCATTGCAGTCTCTCCTCGGTTTCATACCTAAAAGTCCATTTGAATCCAAATTCTCAGGTGGTGTCTCTCAGCTGCCCAGCAGCACAGTGAGTACAGCACGAACCTTTGGCATCTGCTCCCACAGCAGAAGAGCCAGGATTGAAAGCTGGTGCTGGACCTGTTCAGCACACAATCACCTTTACATTGGTGCCTCCATCGTTGCTTTCACTGCTAACACTCATACAGGAAAAGCATTTGAATAGCATCAGTCCAGAGCCTGCTCTCTGCTGCGCAGCAACACAGTCAGCACAGAATGAACAGTGGACTCTGCTAACACAGCAGAAGGACCAGAAGGGAAAGCTAGGGCTGTGTCTCTTCAGCACACAAGCAGCTTTGCAACGGGGTCACCATCATTGCAGTCTCTCCTCGGTTTCATACCTAAAAGTCCAGTTGAATCCAAATTCTCAGGTGGTCTCAGCTGCCCAGCAGCACAATGAGTACAGCACGAACGTTTGAAATCTGCTCCCACAGCAGAAGAGCAAGGATTGAAAGCTGGTGCTGGACCTGTTCAGCACACAATCACCTTTACATTGGGGCCTCCATCCTTGCTTTCACTGCTAACACTCATATAGGAAAAGCATTTGAATGGAATCAGTCCAGAGCCTGCTCTTTGCGGGCAGCAACACAGCACAGAATGAACAGTGGCATCTGCTCACACGGCAGAAGGACCAGCAGGGAAAGCTAGGGCTGTGTCTCTTCAGCACACAAGGAGCTTTGCAACGGGGTCACCATCATTGCAGTCTCTCCTCGGTTTCATGTAGAGAGCTTAACAGCAGAATGGCTAAGTAACAGAGGTCATGATACTGTGCAGCTGGTGGAAAGATAGGCCTCAGGGCTGCGCCTCAAGGCCGCAATTATCTTGTGGTTGATGCTTATTCTGAGTTGCTCAAGGAACAGGATGTACATCTTGCTGAGATAAGCGCAACGGTAATGCTTGAGCAAGCTGGGATATGTCAAAACAAGTTGAAACAAGAAGTGGTTACAGTTACTTAGAGACCCCTGCGTCAATACCGATTAACCAATGATTTTGCTGTATCCTGGCAGACAATGTACCTAACACCGCGGGCTATAAAAATGAGTGTATCACGCTAAATAAACGAGACTTGCTGACCATGATAGCATGAGGCTTGTCTCCCGCGACTCCCGGGGTCACCAACATATTGGCGCCCGAACAGGGACTTGGGACCAACCGGAACAAGGACCCAAAGGAGTTGCGTTGGGTGCAGGTCTCGACTTAAAGACGGCTTCTGCGGGACAGCAGTGACACATCGGTGTGCTGCTTGCTTTCTGCTTTGGCCCGGAGTGCAGCATCGGCTGGCTCTGCTGCTACGCGCTGCCGACGCCTGGAGGGTGCAACGGAACCGGTAAATATGGACAGGCAAGCGGCGTATGATCTTTTTACTGCCTTCCTCCGTCGTCGGGGGTTAAAAGGCTTAGATTTAGATAAGGACCTCCCTTCCCTTCTTTCCCACGCTCGGTCTCTCGGTATTTTCGATGATCCCCATTCAGTCCACCAGTTGTCGGAATGGCGTCGCTACGGTGATAAATTATGGGATCTTACATTAGATGATGATAAAACTGCTAAAAAGTTATCCAAATTATGGCGTTTGATACATAACGAACTCTTAATGGTACAGGCGGAGAAACGTGCGGCCGAAAGTGCCCGTTTGGCACAAGATCTAAATCGTCACTACGATCCCTCTGCCCCTAATCCGCCGACCGTCTCGTCAATCGAGATACCCCCCCCTCCTCCTCTGCCTCCTCCTCTCCCCCCCCCACCCCCCTCTCCCCCGTCTCCCCCGTCTGCCCCCGTCCCTGAAAACGGACCGCCTGAGTCTCCTCAAAACTCCCTTCCCTTGTCTCTCAATGCCACGGAGCCGTTCCCCGGAGCCCTTTCGGACCTCGCGGAGGCTATGGCAAGTCAGAGACGGGAAGCTTGGGCTGCTTTGGCACGCCACGGAGTCGAAAACGGAGATAGGGTCCTTGCCGATGCGGCACAAGACCATGTTACTACTTCCATGGCTTTTCCTGTTATTTTTCACCCTCGGCCTGGCGGCGGTTATAGGGCAGAGATTACTCAAATTGATTGGAAGTTATTGGCTCAACTTCGTGCCACAGTCGCTCAATTCGGTGTCACCAGTGAACCGGCCAAACAGATGCTTGATTACTTATTTAATTCGATGATTCTCTTGCCTGTAGACATTAAGGGTATCGCTCGTCTAATCTATACCCCTCACCAAAAACTTACATTTGATGCCCGATGGGGGGAAGAAGCTGCTGCTTCAGTAGCTTTACCCCGTATTCAAGGAGACCCCCTCTTTGGAATAACAATGAATGAACTACTAGGGAATGGTGATTATACTCGAACAGATGCCCAGGCAGGCATAGGGGCAGAGAAATTAAGGGAAGCAATGAGGGTGGCGAAGCGAGCGATGGACAAAATCCGAGAGCCTGGAGGACCCCCTATGTATATGAATATTAAACAAGGAAGAGAGGAATCCCTTGGGTCATTCGTTGATAAGTTAATGCAAGCCCTTTCTAAAGCAGGAGTAGCAGATCACATGCAGGATGCTCTCCTGAAACAATGCATCATACAAAATGGCAATCAGGTAACACGCTCCCTTATAACAACTGCTCCGGGTAATTGGGTGATTCAAGATTTGTTGGACAAGGCAAACACGCTCCCCTCAGGTAATCAAATTTTTGTAGTAGAAGCTCTTAATAAAATTAGTGAAGGTCTTGGCACAGCCCTTGCACCCCTCCAGGCGGCACTTGCGCAAACTCGTTCTCTAACCCCAACCACCCGCATAAAATGTTATCGATGCGGGAGACCCGGCCACACTCGTCGCGAATGCCAGGCCCCTGGTGTTTGGTGCGGACCGTGTCAATCATCCAGTCATAATACCAATGCCTGCCGTAGGCGACATACCCAGGGAAACCCCCCGGCCAGCGCGAGGATGAGCCGCGCCAAGACACAAATAGCCGCCCAACCTGCAACAACCTCGTCCCTGCAACAAGCGGTAGCCTCGGATATGACCTGGCAACAGCTGTAGATGTTACCTTCTACAATACAGATACCCACGCCGTCCCTACAGGCATTCAAGGTCCCATTTTGATTAATAATCGGCCGGTGGGAGGTATAATATTGGGCCGTTCCTCAGCTACCTTACACGGTCTCTACATCGACCCTGGTGTGATAGATCCTGATTCCACTGGAGAAATTTTTATCCTTGCTCGTACCAACTTCCCTCCATTGACTGTCCCAAAAGGCGAAAAGATTGCTCAATTTATTCCTCTCCTCTCTACCACACCAGTATCACCACGAAATTTACCTCAACGACAAGGACAATTAGGATCTACAGGAAAAATTACTATGCTAAGCCTCAACCTTTCGGAAAGACCAAAACGTTGTTGTACAATCCTATGGCAAGGCCGTACCCTATCCCTGTCAAAAGCTCTTCTTGACACAGGCGCTGATTCTTGTATTATAGACTCTAAATTATACCCTGATTCATGGCCCACAATTTCAATTAATAATGCTATAACAGGAATAGGAGGGGTTCGACTTGCACGACAGACACCAGTGTTAACCGTCCTCTTGGAGGGGAAACAGGCTTCCGCCCCCTTCTCCCTTACTCTACTCCCTGATGAAGTTGATTGCATTTTGGGTCGTGATGTGTTAGCACAATTGGGATTTAAACTCACAGACTCCCCTTTAGCATAACGGCCATTGCTTGGGCTTTCCCAATACCTCTTACATGGACCACTAATACACCTGTGGTCGTTAAGCAATGGCCATTAAAAGGGGAAAGCCTCTTACAGGCGCATAAATTAGTGGCCGAACAGTTACAACTTGGCCACTTGACGCCATCCGTCAGTCCGTGGAATACCCCCATTTTTGTGATAAAGAAAAAGTCTGGATCCTATCGTTTATTACATGATCTGCGCGCAATTAATTCTCAAATGGAACCTATGGGGGCTTTACAGCCCGGCCTCCCAAACCCAGCTATGATACCACGAGATTGGTCCCTTTTGGTTATTGATTTAAAGGACTGTTTTTTCACAATTCCTTTACATCCTCAGGATACCAAACGCTTTGCATTCACCTTACCTGCCCAAAATAGAGGAGAACCTGATAAAAGGTTTGAATGGAAAGTGCTTCCACAAGGTATGCGCAATTCCCCCACCCTCTGCCAGCTGTTTGTGGACACTGCCTTACAGCCAATACGAAAAAATTTGCCTGACGTTATTATATATCACTATATGGACGATTTACTATTTGCTCAGAAATACCCCTTTTCTACTGAACAACTTCAAATGATTATAATACTGTTACATCGCCAGGGACTAAAGGTATCTGAACAAAAACTTCAATCTACTGCCCCTTGGAAATATTTGGGATGGATTATCACCGATAGGGTTATACGTCCACAAAAAATGTTGGTTGCTAATATTCCAACCAATTTATATGAAGTCCAACGATTAATGGGAGATTTACAGTGGCTTAAACCGGTAACAGGAATCCCTAATGACCTTCTTGATACTTTACGCCCTTTACTTAAGGGCACTGACCCGGCTACACCTGTAACATTGTCTCCAACACAATTACAAGCTTTTCAAGACATTATGCATTGTGTTACAACTGGTTTTGTCTCTCGCCGTGATCCAGTCCTCCCTTTAGATCTGGTTATATGGAACACGGCGGACCATCTTCTAGCAGCAATTATCCAAATAACGAACGCGGGGGACAAGGCCCAGGAAACCTTAGTTATTGAATGGTTAACTCCACAATTACAGCAGCGAAAATCAATTACAAAGAAATTGGAACGATTAGCAACCCTGATACGCAAAGGCCGACTACGGACTATTGAAATTAGTGGCAAAGAACCTGAAACTATTTACTTGCCCATGGAACATTCTGACTTAGATTGGTTTCTTCTCAATGATAGTGACCTAGCCCTTGCCTTGCTGAGCGCTCCTTGTAAGGTACTCACGTCAAAAGTTAAACCTAGCGCTTTAGCATGGCTCGGTCATTGGCAATGGATTGTCAAACCTCTTAGGAGCGAATCACCTATTACAGATGCTATCACAGTTTTTACTGATGCAGGACACAGGACCTTGAGAGCAGCAGCTACATGGAAACAAGGAAATACGTGGTGTCATCACATTCTCGACGCCACACCTGAGGACAATCTTCAAACCCTTGAACTTTTAGCTGTTATCTGGACCCTTCACACGTTCCAACAGCCTCTTAATGTTATTTCTGATTCTTTATATGTTGTGACAGTAGCTTCTCGTGTTGAAGATGCTGCTATTAAGGATGTTACAAATCCTAGGCTTGGGGAACTCTTTTTATCCCTTAAGAGGGTGATACATGCCAGGGCCTATCCCTATTCTATACTCCATATTAGAAGTCATAAGTGGGATATGGGCCTAGGGGAAGGAAATGCAAGGGCCGATAAGTTGGTAGCTATACAACAACCAACAACAATTCCCCGCAGCATTGCTGCGAGGGAAAGTCATAATATTTTCCACCAAAATGCTAAAGGATTGGCTAAAGAATTTGATATTCCCATACATGAAGCTCGTGCTATCATTAAAACCTGTTCTGTTTGTAGTTATCCTCAAGGGGGAGTAGGCTTAAGCATGGGAGTTAATCCCAAAGGATTAGACTCAAATCAAATATGGCAAATGGACGTTACTCATATACCCCATTTTGGGAAGCTAAAATATGTTCATGTTACCATTGATACGTATAGTCATTACATTTGGGCAACTGCTCAAACAGGTGAAAAGACAACGCATGTAGAAAAACATTTGAATAGCTGTATAGCTATAATGGGAGTCCCTAAAGAAGTTAAAACAGACAATGGCCCAGCATACATCAGTGAACGTTTCCAAAAATATATGCTATTTTGGGGAATTAAACATACTAAGGGTATCCCCCATAATCCAACTGGCCAAGCAATAGTAGAAAGGGCTAACAACACTCTCAAAACATATGTTACTAAATACCCAGACCTCCTGACCCCCTCAGAAAAACTATTACGAGCTTTATTTGTGTTGAACCATCTCTGTATATTTGGGGAAGAAAAATTACCCCCAGCCATCAAACATTTTCAAAAGGAACCAACCCCTATGCCGCCTATCTATGTACGATATAAAGATCTAACGACAGGTTTATGGCAACCCCCAGCCCAAGTACTTTATTGGGGGAGGGGCTATGTTTGTGTTTCTACCCCAACAGGACCCAAGTGGATCCCTGCTCGTTGGACTCGAGCTGTACAGACGAATGAACAGCCCAGAACTCCGCCGCCGTCATCGTCTGCAGCTGATCCTACGCCCGTTGCTGGAACCGCTTGAGAGACGTTTTGGAATTCGCCTATCCTATTCAACCCAAGAAGAGGCAGAATTCCATTTGTTTTGGGAACTTGTTAAACTATTTAATCGAATTCTGTCTCCTATTCATTATTGTTTAGTGTGTTTACAAGATCATAGAGCTTGGATTAAAATCAAGTGTGGAGGTTGTCATCAAAAGGTTTGGGTGTCCCAAAGTCATTTGCAAGCACATGGTGCTTGCGTAAACTGCACCTGGAGTCCCCATCGTAATAACAATCCTTATAGAGCACTATTGGCTGAAGCAGGCATAACACCTCTCATAAATTCTCCGTTAACATATCCATTAATCGAAAATAGGGAAGATCTGGAACAGCGATACCTAAAGTATCGGGTCCAGGAGATTCTTTTCCAAATTCAAACTGCACTGACCACAGTGTCTCTAGAGATTAAGTGCGGTAAAGATGTGGGTATTCCGCTCCTGTGGCAAGTTAAACCTGAAGATTGGGATCGTACTTGTCGCCGTTTTCGGCCTCAACACAGGAACTTGGGACACTCTAAACAAAATCGAAGAGCGAAAAAACATGTGGGTCACATGGGCTGAAAAAGTTAATCAAAGTAGTTTATGTCTTGCTCTTGCTAAAGCTTCTGATCCTTTTAGAACTTGTTTGGTAGGAGTCCCAACTAATTATTCCTTCAACCCCTCTTGTTATAAGAATGTTTCTGAAATCCAAGAAATTAACTTACTTGGCTCTGCACCTGCAAATTATTGCCTTGAATTTAACCCTCATAAATTCCAGGATCGCCCAGTAAACGTCTCGTCATATAGACCATATAATGAAACTGCATATTGCCGACACATTACCCATAAAACTGTCATAACTTCTCATACAGGTTATCTACCTGATGGATATTTTCTTATCTGCGGTGATAGAGCATGGCAAGGAGTTCCTAGAAGTCCGGTAGGAGGACCCTGTTATATAGGCCATTTAACAATGTTTGCACCTGATATCATGACAGTTCTTAAGGCCAACCATACTCGTATACGCCACAAAAGGGCAACCACACAGTTGGGCTCAGACTGTCACGATACTGTCACACTTTGGGACCCTCCCGAGGTTATTCTAGCCAGTATTTTCGCTCCTGGTGTAGCATCTGCCCAAGCTCTCACCCAATTGAGAAAATTGGCTTGCTGGACAGGGAAACAAATAAACATCACAACAAGTATTTTGTCAGATCTGGCCACAGACTTAGAAGGAGTCAGACATGCAGTTCTCCAAAATCGAGCTGCTATAGATTTTTTACTCCTTGCACAAGGTCATGGGTGTGATGAATTTGAAGGCATGTGCTGCATGAATCTTTCTGATCACTCTAATTCCATTCATAAACAATTGGCACTGTTAAAAGACAATATGCGAAAATTACAAGAGACAAATGATCCTTTCACAAACTGGTTAGCGTCCCTTGGACTATCTCCCTGGTTAATCAGTTTGATAGAAAAAATTGTTGTGGTGTTGGCCATAATTTTGCTTGCGATTTTGCTTTTACCATGTATTATGCAGTGTTTGCAAAAAATGATATCGAATGCTTTTAATCATAACATGGCTATGCTTGCTACTAAAGAAAACGGGGGAAGTGTAGAGAGCTTAACAGCAGAATGGCTAAGTAACAGAGGTCATGATACTGTGCAGCTGGTGGAAAGATAGGCCTCAGGGCTGCGCCTCAAGGCCGCAATTATCTTGTGGTTGATGCTTATTCTGAGTTGCTCAAGGAACAGGATGTACATCTTGCTGAGATAAGCGCAACGGTAATGCTTGAGCAAGCTGGGATATGTCAAAACAAGTTGAAACAAGAAGTGGTTACAGTTACTTAGAGACCCCTGCGTCAATACCGATTAACCAATGATTTTGCTGTATCCTGGCAGACAATGTACCTAACACCGCGGGCTATAAAAATGAGTGTATCACGCTAAATAAACGAGACTTGCTGACCATGATAGCATGAGGCTTGTCTCCCGCGACTCCCGGGGTCACCAACAGTTTCATACCTAAAAGTCCATTTGAATCCTAATTCTTAGGTGGTGTCTCTCAGCTGCCCAGCAGCACAGTGAGTACAGCACGAACGTTTGGCCTCTGCTCCCACAGCAGAAGAGCAAGGATTGAAAGCTGGTGCTGGACCTGTTCAGCACACAATCCCCTTTACATTGGTGCCTCCATCGTTGCTTTCAATACTCACTTTCATACAGGAAAAGCATTTGAATGGAATCAGTCCAGAGCCTGCTCTCGGCTGCGCAGGAACACAGTCAGCACAGAATGAACAGTGGCATCTGCTCCCACGGCAGAAGGACGAGCAGGGAAAGCTAGTGCTGGGCTTCTTCAGCACACAAGCACCTTTGCAACGGGGTCACCATCATTGCAGTCTCTCCTCGGTTTCATACCTAAAAGTCCATTTGAATCCAAATTCTCAGGTGGTCTCTCTCAGCTGCCCAGCAGCACAGTGAGTACAGCACGAACGTTTGGCATCTGCTCCCACAGCAGAAGAGCAAGGATTGAAAGCTGGTGCTTGGACCTGTTCAGCACACAATCACATTTACATTGGTGCCTCCATCGTTGCTTTCACTGCTAACACTCATACAGGAAAAGCATTTGAATGGAATCAGTCCAGAGCCTGCTCCCTGCTGGCAGCAACACAGCACAGAATGAACAGTGGCATCAACTCACACGGCAGAAGAACCAGCAGGGAAAGCTAGTGCTGGGCTTCTTCAGCACACAAGCAGCTTTGCAACGGGGTCACCATCATTGCAGTCTCTCCTCGGTTTCATACCTAAAAGTCCATTTGAATCCAAATTCTCAGGTGGTCTCTCTCAGCTGCCCAGCAGCACAGTGAGTACAGCACGAACGTTTGGCCTCTGCTCCCACAGCAGAAGAGCCAGGATTGGAAGCTGGTGCTGGACCTGTTCAGCACACAATCCCCTTTACATTGGTGCCTCCATCGTTGCTTTCACTGCTCACTTTCATACAGGAAAAGCATTTGAATGGAATCAGTCCAGAGCCTGCTCCCTGCTGGCAGCAACACAGCACAGAATGAACAGTGGCATCTGCTCACACGGCAGAAGGACCAGCAGGGAAAGCTAGTGCTGTGTCTCTTCAGCACACAAGGAGCTTTGCAACGGGGTCACCATCATTGCAGTCTCTCCTCGGTTTCATACCTAAAAGTCCATTTGAATCCAAATTCTCAGGTGGTGTCTCTCAGCTGCCCAGCAGCACAGTGAGTACAGCACGAACGTTTGGCATCTGCTCCCACAGCAGAAGAGACAGGAATGAAAGCTGGTGCTGGACCTGTTCAGCACACAATCACCTTTACATTGTGCCTCCATCGTTGCTTTCACTGCTCACTTTCATACAGGAAAAGCATTTGAATGGAATCAGTCCAGAGCCTGCTCTTTGCGGGCAGCAACACAGCACAGAATGAACAGTGGCATCTGCTCACACGGCAGAAGGACCAGCAGGGAAAGATAGGGCTGTGTCTCTTCAGCACATAAGGAGCTTTGCAACGGGGTCACCATCATTGCAGTCTCTCCTCGGTTTCATACCTAAAAGTCCATTTGAATCCAAATTCTCAGGTGGTCTCTCTCAGCTGCCCAGCAGCACAGTGAGTACAGCACGAACGTTTGGCCTCTGCTCCCACAGCAGAAGAGCCAGGATTGGAAGCTGGTGCTGGACCTGTTCAGCACACAATCACCTTTACATTGGTGCCTCCATCGTTGCTTTCAATACTCACTTTCATACAGGAAAAGCATTTGAATGGAATCAGTCCAGAGCCTGCTCTCTGCTGGCAGCAACACAGTCAGCACTGAATGAACAGTGGCATCTGCTCGCACAGCAGAAGGACCAGCAGGGAAAGCTAGTGCTGGGCTTCTTCAGCACACAAGCAGCTTTGCAACGGGGTCACCATCATTGCAGTCTCTCCTCGGTTTCATACCTAAAAGTCCATTTGAATCCAAATTCTCAGGTGGTCTCTCTCAGCTGCCCAGCAGCACAGTGAGTACAGCACGAACCTTTGGCATCTGCTCCCACAGCAGAAGAGCCAGGATTGGAAGCTGGTGCTGGACCTGTTCAGCACACAATCACCTTTACATTGGTGCCTCCATTGTTGCTTTCACTGCTAACACTCATACAGGAAAAGCATTTGAATAGCATCAGTCCAGAGCCTGCTCTCTGCTGCGCAGCAACACAGTCAGCACAGAATGAACAGTGGACTCTGCTAACACAGCAGAAGGACCAGAAGGGAAATCTAGGGCTGTGTCTCTTCAGCACACAAGCAGCTTTGCAACGGGGTCACCATCATTGCAGTCTCTCCTCGGTTTCATACCTAAAAGTCCAGTTGAATCCAAATTCTCAGGTGGTCTCTCTCAGCTGCCCAGCAGCACAGTGAGTACAGCACGAACGTTTGGCATCTGCTCCCACAGCAGAAGAGCAAGGATTGAAAGCTGGTGCTTGGACCTGTTCAGCACACAATCACATTTACATTGGTGCCTCCATCGTTGCTTTCACTGCTAACACTCATACAGGAAAAGCATTTGAATGGAATCAGTCCAGAGCCTGCTCCCTGCTGGCAGCAACACAGCACAGAATGAACAGTGGCATCTGCTCACACTGCAGAAGGACCAGCAGGGAAAGCTAGTGCTGGGCTTCTTCAGCACACAAGGAGCTTTGCAATGGGGTCACCATCATTGCAGTCTCTCCTCGGTTTCATACCTAAAAGTCCATTTGAATCCAAATTCTCAGGTGGTCTCTCTCAGCTGCCCAGCAGCACAGTGAGTACAGCACGAACGTTTGGCCTCTGCTCCCACAGCAGAAGAGCCAGGATTGGAAGCTGGTGCTGGACCTGTTCAGCACACAATACCCTTTACATTGGTGCCTCCATCGTTGCTTTCACTGCTCACTTTCATACAGGAAAAGCATTTGAATGGATTCAGTCCAGAGCCTGCTCTCTGCTGGCAGCAACACAGTCAGCACAGAATGAACAGTGGCATCTGCTCGCACAGCAGAATGACAAGCAGGGAAAGCTAGTGCTGGGCTTCTTCAGCACACAAGCAGCTTTGCAACGGGGTCACCATCATTGCAGTCTCTCCTCGGTTTCATACCTAAAAGTCCATTTGAATCCAAATTCTCAGGTGGTGTCTCTCAGCTGCCCAGCAGCACAGTGAGTACAGCACGAACCTTTGGCATCTGCTCCCACAGCAGAAGAGCCAGGATTGAAAGCTGGTGCTGGACCTGTTCAGCACACAATCACCTTTACATTGGTGCCTCCATCGTTGCTTTCACTGCTAACACTCATACAGGAAAAGCATTTGAATAGCATCAGTCCAGAGCCTGCTCTCTGCTGCGCAGCAACACAGTCTGCACAGAATGAACAGTGGACTCTGCTAACACAGCAGAAGGACCAGAAGGGAAAGCTAGGGCTGTGTCTCTTCAGCACACAAGCAGCTTTGCAACGGGGTCACCATCATTGCAGTCTCTCCTCGGTTTCATACCTAAAAGTCCAGTTGAATCCAAATTCTCAGGTGGTCTCAGCTGCCCAGCAGCACAATGAGTACAGCACGAACGTTTGAAATCTGCTCCCACAGCAGAAGAGCAAGGATTGAAAGCTGGTGCTGGACCTGTTCAGCACACAATCACCTTTACATTGGGGCCTCCATCCTTGCTTTCACTGCTAACACTCATAGAGGAAAAGCATTTGAATAGAATCAGTCCAGAGCCTGCTCTCTGCTGCGCAGCAACACAGTCAGCACAGAATGAACAGTGGATTCTGCTCGCACAGCAGAAGGACCAGCAGGGAAAGCTAGTGCTGGGCTTCTTCAGCACAGAAGCAGCTTTGCAACGGGGTCACCATCATTGCAGTCTCTCCTCGATTTCATACCTAAAAGTCCATTTGAATCCAAATTCTCAGGTGGTCTCTCTCAGCTGCCCAGCAGCACAGTGAGTACAGCACGAACGTTTGGCATCTGCTTCCACAGCAGAAGAGACAGGAATGAAAGCTGGTGCTGGACCTGTTCAGCACACAATCACCTTTACATTGTGCCTCCATCGTTGCTTTCACTGCTCACTTTCATACAGGAAAAGCATTTGAATGGAATCAGTCCAGAGCCTGCTCTTTGCGGGCAGCAACACAGCACAGAATGAACAGTGGCATCTGCTCACACGGCAGAAGGACCAGCAGGGAAAGCTAGGGCTGTGCCTCTTCAGCACACAAGCAGCTTTGCAACGGGGTCACCATCATTTCAGTCTCTCCTCGGTTTCATACCTAAAAGTCCATTTGAATCCAAATTCTCAGGTGGTCTCTCTCAGCTGCCCAGCAGCACAGTGAGTACAGCACGAACGTTTGGCCTCTGCTCCCACAGCAGAAGAGCCAGGATTGAAAGCTGGTGCTGGACCTGTTCAGCACACAATCCCCTTTACATTGGTGCCTCCATCGTTGCTTTCACTGCTAACACTCATAGAGGAAAAGCATTTGAATAGAATCAGTCCAGAGCCTGCTCTCTGCTGCGCAGCAACACAGTCAGCACAGAATGAACAGTGGATTCTGCTCGCACAGCAGAAGGACCAGCAGGGAAAGCTAGTGCTGGGCTTCTTCAGCACAGAAGCAGCTTTGCAACGGGGTCACCATCATTGCAGTCTCTCCTCGATTTCATACCTAAAAGTCCATTTGAATCCAAATTCTCAGGTGGTCTCTCTCAGCTGCCCAGCAGCACAGTGAGTACAGCACGAACCTTTGGCATCTGCTCCCACAGCAGAAGAGACAGGAATGAAAGCTGGTGCTGGACCTGTTCAGCACACAATCACCTTTACATTGTGCCTCCATCGTTGCTTTCACTGCTCACTTTCATACAGGAAAAGCATTTGAATGGAATCAGTCCAGAGCCTGCTCTTTGCGGGCAGCAACACAGCACAGAATGAACAGTGGCATCTGCTCACACGGCAGAAGGACCAGCAGGGAAAGCTAGTGCTGTGTCTCTTCAGCACATAAGGAGCTTTGCAACGGGGTCACCATCATTGCAGTCTCTCCTCGGTTTCATACCTAAAAGTCCATTTGAATCCAAATTCTCAGGTGGTCTCTCTCAGCTGCCCAGCAGCACAGTGAGTACAGCACGAACCTTTGGCATCTGCTCCCACAGCAGAAGAGCCAGGATTGGAAGCTGGTGCTGGACCTGTTCAGCACACAATCCCCTTTACATTGGTGCCTCCATCGTTGCTTTCACTGCTCACTTTCATACAGGAAAAGCATTTGAATGGAATCAGTCCAGAGCCTGCTCTCTGCTGGCAGCAACACAGTCAGCGCAGAATCAACAGTGGATTCTGCTCGCACAGCAGAAGGACCAGCAGGGAAAGCTAGTGCTGGGCTTCTTCAGCACACAAGCAGCTTTGCAACGGGGTCACCATCATTGCAGTCTCTCCTCGGTTTCATACCTAAAAGTCCATTTGAATCCAAAATCTCAGGTGGTCTCAGCTGCCCAGCAGCACAGTGAGTACAGCACGAACGTTTGGCATCTGCTCCCACAGCAGAAGAGCAAGGATTGAAAGCTGGTGCTGGACCTGTTCGGCACACAATCCCCTTTACATTGGTGCCTCCGTCGTTGCTTTCACTGCTAACACTCATACAGGAAAAGCATTTGAATGGAATCAGTCCAGAGCCTGCTCCCTGCTGGCAGCAACACCGCATAGATTGAACAGTGGCATCTGCTCGCACAGCAGAAGGACCAGCAGGGAAAGCTAGTGCTGGGCTTCTTCAGCACACAAGCAGCTTTGCAACGGGGTCACCATCATTGCAGTCTCTCCTCGGTTTCATACCTAAAAGTCCATTTGAATCCAAATTCTCAGGTGGTCTCTCTCAGCTGCCCAGCAGCACAGTGAGTACAGCACGAACGTTTGGCCTCTGCTCCCACAGCAGAAGAGCCAGGATTGGAAGCTGGTGCTGGACCTGTTCAGCACACAATCCCCTTTACATTGGTGCCTCCATCGTTGCTTTCACTGCTCACTTTCATACAGGAAAAGCATTTGAATGGAATCAGTCCAGAGCCTGCTCTCTGCTGCGCAGCAACACAGTCATTACAGAATGAATAGTGGATTCTGCTCGCACAGCAGAAGGACCAGCAGGGAAAGCTAGTGCTGGGCTTCTTCAGCACACAAGCACCTTTGCAACGGGGTCACCATCATTGCAGTCTCTCCTCGGTTTCATACCTAAAAGTCCATTTGAATCCAAATTCTCAGGTGGTCTCAGCTGCCCAGCAGCACAGTGAGTACAGCACGAACGTTTGGCATCTGCTCCCACAGCTGAAAAGCAAGGATTGAAAGCTGGTGCTGGACCTGTTCAGCACACAATCACCTTTACATTGGGGACTCCATCCTTGCTTTCACTGCTAACACTCATACAGGAAAAGCATTTGAATGGAATCAGTCCAGAGCCTGCTCCCTGCTCACAGCAACACAGCACAGATTGAACAGTGGCATCTGCTCGCACAGCAGAAGGACCAGCAGGGAAAGCTAGTGCTGGGCTTCTTCAGCACACAAGCACCTTTGCAACGGGGTCACCATCATTGCAGTCTCTCCTCGGTTTCATACCTAAAAGTCCATTTGAATCCAAATTCTCAGGTGGTCTCAGCTGCCCAGCAGCACAGTGAGTACAGCACGAACGTTTGGCATCTGCTCCCACAGCTGAAAAGCAAGGATTGAAAGCTGGTGCTGGACCTGTTCAGCACACAATCCCCTTTACATTGGGGACTCCATCCTTGCTTTCACTGCTAACACTCATACAGGAAAAGCATTTGAATGGAATCAGTCCAGAGCCTGCTCCCTGCTGGCAGCAACACCGCACAGATTGAACAGTGGCATCTGCTCGCACAGCAGAAGGACCAGCAGGGAAAGCTAGTGCTGGGCTTCTTCAGCACACAAGCACCTTTGCAACGGGGTCACCATCATTGCAGTCTCTCTTCGGTTTCATACCTAAAAGTCCATTTGAATCCAAATTCTCAGGTGGTCTCTCTCAGCTGCCCAGCAGCACAGGGAGTACAGCACGAACGTTTGGCCTCTGCTTCCGCAGCAGAAGAGCCAGGATTGGAAGCTGGTGCTGGACCTGTCCAGCACACAATCCCCTTTACATTGGTGCCTCCATCGTTGCTTTCACTGCTCACTTTCATACAGGAAAAGCATTTGAATGGAATCAGTCCAGAGCCTGCTCTCTGCTGTCAGCAACACAGTCAGCGCAGAATCAACAGTGGATTCTGCTCGCACAGCAGAAGGACCAGCAGGGAAAGCTAGTGCTGGGCTTCTTCAGCACACAAGCAGCTTTGCAACGGGGTCACCATCATTGCAGTCTCTCCTCGGTTTCATACCTAAAAGTCCATTTGAATCCAAATTCTCAGGTGGTCTCAGCTGCCCAGCAGCACAGTGAGTACAGCACGAACGTTTGGCATCTGCTCCCACAGCAGAAGAGCAAGGATTGAAAGCTGGTGCCGGACCTGTTCGGCACACAATCCCCTTTACATTGGTGCCTCCATCGTTGCTTTCACTGCTAACACTCATACAGGAAAAGCGTTTGAATGGAATCAGTCCAGAGCCTGCTCCCTGCTGGCAGCAACACCGCATAGATTGAACAGTGGCATCTGCTCGCACAGCAGAAGGACCAGCAGGGAAAGCTAGTGCTGGGCTTCTTCAGCACACCAGCAGCTTTGCAACGGGGTCACCATCATTGCAGTCTCTCCTCGGTTTCATACCTAAAAGTCCATTTGAATCCAAATTCTCAGGTGGTCTCTCTCAGCTGCCCAGCAGCACAGTGAGTACAGCACGAACGTTTGGCCTCTGCTCCCACAGCAGAAGAGCCAGGATTGGAAGCTGGTGCTGGACCTGTTCAGCACACAATCACCTTTACATTGGTGCCTCCATCGTTGCTTTCACTGCTCACTTTCATACAGGAAAAGCATTTGAATGGAATCAGTCCAGAGCCTGCTCTCTGCTGGCAGCAACACAGTCAGCGCAGAATCAACAGTGGATTCTGCTCGCACAGCAGAAGGACCAGCAGGGAAAGCTAGTGCTGGGCTTCTTCAGCACACAAGCAGCTTTGCAACGGGGTCACCATCATTGCAGTCTCTCCTCGGTTTCATACCTAAAAGTCCATTTGAATCCAAATTCTCAGGTGGTCTCTCTCAGCTGCCCAGCAGCACAGTGAGTACAGCACGAACGTTTGGCCTCTGCTCCCGCAGCAGAAGAGCAAGGATTGAAAGCTGGTGCTGGACCTGTTCAGCACACAATCCCCTTTACATTGGTGCCTCCATCGTTGCTTTCACTGCTCACTTTCATACAGGAAAAGCATTTGAATGGAATCAGTCCAGAGCCTGCTCTCTGCTGCGCAGCAACACAGTCAGCACAGAATGAACAGTGGATTCTGCTCGCAAAGCAGAAGGACCAGCAGGGAAAGCTAGGGCTGTGTCTCTTCAGCACACAAGCAGCTTTGCAACGGGGTCACCATCATTGCAGTCTCTCCTCGGTTTCATACCTAAAAGTCCATTTGAATCCAAATTCTCAGGTGGTCTCTCTCAGCTGCCCAGCAGCACAGTGAGTACAGCACGAACGTTTGGCCTCTGCTCCCACAGCAGAAGAGCCAGGATTGGAAGCTGGTGCTGGACCTGTTCAGCACACAATCACCTTTACATTGGTTCCTCCATCGTTGCTTTCACTGCTAACACTCATACAGGAAAAGCATTTAATGGAATCAGTCCAGAGCCTGCTCCCTGCTGGCAGCAACACAGCACAGAATGAACAGTGGATTCTGCTCGCACAGCAGAAGGACCAGCAGGGAAAGCTAGTGCTGGGCTTCTTCAGCACACAAGGAGCTTTGCAACGGGGTCACCATCATTGCAGTCTCTCCTCGGTTTCATACCTAAAAGTCCATTTGAATCCAAATTCTCAGGTGGTCTCTCTCAGCTGCCCAGCAGCACAGTGAGTACAGCACGAACGTTTGGCATCTGCTCCCACAGCAGAAGAGCCAGGATTGGAAGCTGGTGCTGGACCTGTTCAGCACACAATCCCCTTTACATTGGTGCCTCCATCGTTGCTTTCACTGCTAACACTCATACAGGAAAAGCATTTGAATGGAATCAGTCCAGAGCCTGCTCCCTGCTGGCAATAGCACCGCACAGAATGAACAGTGGATTCTGCTCGCACAGCAGAAGGACCAGCAGGGAAAGCTAGTGCTGGGCTTCTTCAGCACACAAGGAGCTTTGCAACGGGGTCACCATCATTGCAGTCTCTCCTCGGTTTCATACCTAAAAGTCCATTTGAATCCAAATTCTCAGGTGGTCTCTCTCAGCTGCCCAGCAGCACAGTGAGTACAGCACGAACGTATGGCCTCTGCTCCCACAGCAGAAGAGCCAGGATTGGAAGCTGGTGCTGGACCTGTTCAGCACACAATCCCCTTTACATTGGTGCCTCCATCGTTGCTTTCACTGCTCACTTTCATACAGGAAAAGCATTTGAATGTAATCAGTGCAGAGCCTGCTCTCTGCTGCACAGCAAAACAGTCAGCACAGAATGAACAGTGGCATCTGCTCGCACAGAAGAAGGACCAGCAGGGAAAGCTAGTGCTGGGCTTCTTCAGCACACAAGCAGCTTTGCAACGGGGTCACCATCATTGCAGTCTCTCCTCGGTTTCATACCTAAAAGTCCATTTGAATCCAAATTCTCAGGTGGTCTCAGCTTCCCAGCAGCACAGTGAGTACAGCACGAACGTTTGGCATCTGCTCCCACAGCAGAAGAGCAAGGATTGAAAGCTGGTGCTGGACCTGTTCGGCACACAGTCCCCTTTACATTGGTGCCTCCGTCGTTGCTTTCACTGCTAACACTCATACAGGAAAAGCATTTGAATGGAATCAGTCCAGAGCCTGCTCCCTGCTGGCAGCAACACCGCACAGATTGAACAGTGGATTCTGCTCGCACAGCAGAAGGACCAGCAGGGAAAGCTAGTGCTGGGCTTCTTCAGCACACAAGCAGCTTTGCAACGGGGTCACCATCATTGCAGTCTCTCCTCGGTTTCATACCTAAAAGTCCATTTGAATCCAAATTCTCAGGTGGTCTCTCTCAGCTGCCCAGCAGCACAGTGAGTACAGCACGAACGTTTGGCATCTGCTCCCACAGCAGAAGAGCAAGGATTGAAAGCTGGTGCTGGACCTGTTCAGCACACAATCCCCTTTACATTGTGCCTCCATCGTTGCTTTCACTGCTAACACTCATACAGGAAAAGCATTTGAATGGAATCAGTCCAGAGCCTGCTCCCTGCTGGCAGCAATACCGCACAGAATGAACAGTGGATTCTGCTCGCACAGCAGAAGGACCAGCAGGGAAAGCTAGTGCTGTGTCTCCTCAGCACACAAGGAGCTTTGCAACGGGGTCACCATCATTGCAGTCTCTCCTCGGTTTCATACCTAAAAGTCCATTTGAATCCAAATTCTCAGGTGGTCTCAGCTGCCCAGCAGCACAGTGAGTACAGCACGAACGTTTGGCATCTGCTCCCACAGCAGAAGAGCAAGGATTGAAAGCTGGTGCTGGACCTGTTCAGCACACAATCCCCTTTACACTGGGGACTCCGTCGTTGCTTTCACTGCTAACACTCATACAGGAAAAGCATTTGAATGGAATCAGTCCAGAGCCTGCTCCCTGCTCACAGCAACACAGCACAGAATGAACAGTGGATTCTGCTCGCACAGCAGAAGGACCAGCAGGGAAAGCTAGTGCTGGGCTTCTTCAGCACACAAGCAGCTTTGCAACGGGGTCACCATCATTGCAGTCTCTCCTCGGTTTCATACCTAAAAGTCCATTTGAATCCAAATTCTCAGGTGGTCTCTCTCAGCTGCCCAGCAGCACAGTGAGTACAGCACGAACGTTTGGCATCTGCTCCCACAGCAGAAGAGCAAGGATTGAAAGCTGGTGCTGGACCTGTTCAGCACACAATCACCTTTACATTGGGGACTCCATCCTTGCTTTCACTGCTAACACTCATACAGGAAAAGCATTTGAATGGAATCAGTCCAGAGCCTGCTCCCTGCTGGCAGCAACACAGTCAGCGCAGAATCAACAGTGGATTCTGCTCGCACAGCAGAAGGACCAGCAGGGAAAGCTAGTGCTGTGTCTCCTCAGCACACAAGGAGCTTTGCAACGGGGTCACCATCATTGCAGTCTCTCCTCGGTTTCATACCTAAAAGTCCATTTGAATCCAAATTCTCAGGTGGTCTCTCTCAGCTGCCCAGCAGCACAGTGAGTACAGCACGAACGTTTGAAATCTGCTCCCACAGCAGAAGAGCAAGGATTGAAAGCTGGTGCTGGACCTGTTCAGCACACAATCCCCTTTACATTGTGCCTCCATCGTTGCTTTCACTAACACTCATACAGGAAAAGCATTTGAATGGAATCAGTCCAGAGCCTGCTCCCTGCTGGCAGCAACACAGCACAGAATGAACAGTGGCATCTGCTCCCACGGCAGAAGGACCAGCAGGGAAAGCTAGTGCTGTGTCTCTTCAGCACACAAGCAGCTTTGCAACGGGGTCACCATCATTGCAGTCTCTCCTCGGTTTCATACCTAAAAGTCCATTTGAATCCAAATTCTCAGGTGGTCTCTCTCAGCTGCCCAGCAGCACAGTGAGTACAGCACGAACGTTTGGCCTCTGCTCCCACAGCAGAAGAGCCAGGATTGGAAGCTGGTGCTGGACCTGTTCAGCACACAATCCCCTTTACATTGGTGCCTCCATCGTTGCTTTCACTGCTCACTTTCATACAGGAAAAGCATTTGAATGGAATCAGTCCAGAGCCTGCTCTCTGCTGCGCAGCAACACAGTCAGCGCAGAATGAACAGTGGATTCTGCTCGCACAGCAGAAGGACCAGCAGGGAAAGCTAGTGCTGGGCTTCTTCAGCACACAAGCACCTTTGCAACGGGGTCACCATCATTGCAGTCTCTCCTCGGTTTCATACCTAAAAGTCCATTTGAATCCAAATTCTCAGGTGGTCTCTCTCAGCTGCCCAGCAGCACAGTGAGTACAGCACGAACGTTTGGCCTCTGCTCCCACAGCAGAAGAGCCAGGATTGGAAGCTGGTGCTGGACCTGTTCAGCACACAATCCCCTTTACATTGGTGCCTCCATCGTTGCTTTCACTGCTAACACTCATACAGGAAAAGCATTTGAATGGAATCAGTCCAGAGCCTGCTCTCTGCTGGCAGCAACACAGTCAGCGCAGAATGAACAGTGGATTCTGCTCGCACAGCAGAAGGACCAGCAGGGAAAGCTAGTGCTGGGCTTCTTCAGCACACAAACACCTTTGCAACGGGGTCACCATCATTGCAGTCTCTCCTCGGTTTCATACCTAAAAGTCCATTTGAATCCAAATTCTCAGGTGGTCTCTCTCAGCTGCCCAGCAGCACAGTGAGTACAGCACGAACGTTTGGCATCTGCTCCCACAGCAGAAGAGCCAGGATTGGAAGCTGGTGCTGGACCTGTTCAGCACACAATCCCCTTTACATTGGTGCCTCCATCCTTGCTTTCACTGCTCACTTTCATACAGGAAAAGCATTTGAATGGAATCAGTCCAGAGCCTGCTCTCTGCTGGCAGCAACACAGTCAGCACAGAATGAACAGTGGATTCTGCTCGCACAGCAGAAGGACCAGCAGGGAAAGCTAGTGCTGGGCTTCTTCAGCACACAAGCACCTTTGCAACGGGGTCACCATCATTGCAGTCTCTCCTCGGTTTCATACCTAAAAGTCCATTAGAATCCAAATTCTCAGGTGGTCTCAGCTGCCCAGCAGCACAGTGAGTACAGCACGAACGTTTGGCATCTGCTCCCACAGCAGAAGAGCAAGGATTGAAAGCTGGTGCTGGACCTGTTCGGCACACAATCCCCTTTACATTGGTGCCTCCGTCGTTGCTTTCACTGCTAACACTCATACAGGAAAAGCATTTGAATGGAATCAGTCCAGAGCCTGCTCCCTGCTGGCAGCAACACCGCACAGATTGAACAGTGGATTCTGCTCGCACAGCAGAAGGACCAGCAGGGAAAGCTAGTGCTGGGCTTCTTCAGCACACAAGCAGCTTTGCAACGGGGTCACCATCATTGCAGTCTCTCCTCGGTTTCATACCTAAAAGTCCATTTGAATCCAAATTCTCAGGTGGTCTCAGCTGCCCAGCAGCAGAGTGAGTACAGCACGAACGTTTGGCATCTGCTCCCACAGCAGAAGAGCAAGGATTGAAAGCTGGTGCTGGACCTGTTCGGCACACAATCACCTTTACATTGGTGCCTCCGTCGTTGCTTTCACTGCTAACACTCATACAGGAAAAGCATTTGAATGGAATCAGTCCAGAGCCTGCTCCCTGCTGGCAGCAACACCGCACAGATTGAACAGTGGATTCAGCTCGCACAGCAGAAGGACCAGCAGGGAAAGCTAGTGCTGGGCTTCTTCAGCACACAAGCAGCTTTGCAACGGTGTCACCATCATTGCAGTCTCTCCTCGGTTTCATACCTAAAAGTCCATTTGAATCCAAATTCTCAGGTGGTGTCTCTCAGCTGCCCAGCAGCACAGTGAGTACAGCACGAACGTTTGGCATCTGCTCCCACAGCAGAAGAGCAAGGATTGAAAGCTGGTGCTGGACCTGTTCGGCACACAATCCCCTTTACATTGGTGCCTCCGTCGTTGCTTTCACTGCTAACACTCATACAGGAAAAGCATTTGAATGGAATCAGTCCAGAGCCTGCTCCCTGCTGGCAGCAACACAGCACAGAATGAACAGTGGCATCTGCTCACACGGCAGAAGGACCAGCAGGGAAAGCTAGTGCTGTGTCTCCTCAGCACACAAGGAGCTTTGCAACGGGGTCACCATCATTGCAGTCTCTCCTCGGTTTCATACCTAAAAGTCCATTTGAATCCAAATTCTCAGGTGGTGTCTCTCAGCTGCCCAGCAGCACAGTGAGTACAGCACGAACGTTTGGCCTCTGCTCCCGCAGCAGAAGAGCCAGGATTGGAAGCTGGTGCTGGACCTGTTCAGCACACAATCCCCTTTACATTGGTGCCTCCATCGTTGCTTTCACTGCTAACACTCATACAGGAAAAGCATTTGAATAGAATCAGTCCAGAGCCTGCTCCCTGCTGGCAGCAACACAGCACAGAATGAACAGTGGCATCTGCTCACACGGCAGAAGGACCAGCAGGGAAAGCTAGTGCTGTGTCTCCTCAGCACACAAGGAGCTTTGCAACGGGGTCACCATCATTGCAGTCTCTCCTCGGTTTCATACCTAAAAGTCCATTTGAATCCAAATTCTCAGGTGGTGTCTCTCAGCTGCCCAGCAGCACAGTGAGTACAGCACGAACGTTTGGCCTCTGCTCCCACAGCAGAAGAGCCAGGATTGGAAGCTGGTGCTGGACCTGTTCAGCACACAATCCCCTTTACATTTCTGCCTCCATCCTTGCTTTCACTGCTCACTTTCATACCGGAAACGCATTTGAATGGAATCAGTCCAGAGCCTGCTCTCTGCTGCGCAGCAACACAGTCAGCACAGAATGAACAGTGGATTCTGCTCGCACAGCAGAAGGACCAGCAGGGAAAGCTAGGGCTGTGTCTCTTCAGCACACAAGCAGCTTTGCAACGGGGTCACCATCATTGCAGTCTCTCCTCGGTTTCATACCTAAAAGTCCATTTGAATCCAAATTCTCAGGTGGTCTCTCTCAGCTGCCCAGCAGCACAGTGAGTACAGCACGAACGTTTGGCATCTTCTCCCACAGCAGAAAAGCAACTATTGAAAGCTGGTGCTGGTCCTGTTCAGCACACAATCACTTTTACATTGGGGACTCCATCCTTGCTTTCACTGCTAACACTCATACAGGAAAAGCATTTGAATGGAATCAGTCCAGAGCCTGCTCCCTGCTGGCAGCAACACCGCACAGAATGAACAGTGGATTCTGCTCGCACAGCAGAAGGACCAGCAGGGAAAGCTAGTGCTGGGCTTCTTCAGCACACAAGGAGCTTTGCAACGGGGTCACCATCATTGCAGTCTCTCCTCGGTTTCATACCTAAAAGTCCATTTGAATCCAAATTCTCAGGTGGTCTCTCTCAGCTGCCCAGCAGCACAGTGAGTACAGCACGAACGTTTGGCATCTGCTCCCACAGCAGAAGAGCCAGGATTGGAAGCTGGTGCTGGACCTGTTCAGCACACAATCCCCTTTACATTGGTGCCTCCATCGTTGCTTTCACTGCTCACTTTCATACAGGAAAAGCATTTGAATGGAATCAGTCCAGAGCCTGCTCCCTGCTGGCAGCAATACCGCACAGAATGAACACTGGATTCTGCTCGCACAGCAGAAGGACCAGCAGGGAAAGCTAGTGCTGTGTCTCCTCAGCACACAAGGAGCTTTGCAACGGGGTCACCATCATTGCAGTCTCTCCTCGGTTTCATACCTAAAAGTCCATTTGAATCCAAATTCTCAGGTGGTCTCTCTCAGCTGCCCAGCAGCACAGTGAGTACAGCACGAACGTTTGGCATCTGCTCCCACAGCTGAAGAGCAAGGATTGAAAGCTGGTGCTGGACCTGTTCAGCACACAATCCCCTTTACATTGGTGCCTCCGTCGTTGCTTTCACTGCTAACACTCATACAGGAAAAGCATTTGAATGGAATCAGTCCAGAGCCTGCTCCCTGCTGGCAGCAACACCGCACAGAATGAACAGTGGATTCTGCTCGCACAGCAGAAGGACCAGCAGGGAAAGCTAGTGCTGGGCTTCTTCAGCACACAAGCAGCTTTGCAACGGGGTCACCATCATTGCAGTCTCTCCTCGGTTTCATACCTAAAAGTCCATTTGAATCCAAATTCTCAGGTGGTCTCTCTCAGCTGCCCAGCAGCACAGTGAGTACAGCACGAACGTTTGGCATCTGCTCCCACAGCAGAAGAGCAAGGATTGAAAGCTGGTGCTGGACCTGTTCAGCACACAATCACCTTTACATTGGGGACTCCATCCTTGCTTTCACTGCTAACACTCATACAGGAAAAGCATTTGAATGGAATCAGTCCAGAGCCTGCTCCCTGCTGGCAGCAACACCGCACAGAATGAACAGTGGATTCTGCTCGCACAGCAGAAGGACCAGCAGGGAAAGCTAGTGCTGTGTCTCCTCAGCACACAAGGAGCTTTGCAACGGGGTCACCATCATTGCAGTCTCTCCTCGGTTTCATACCTAAAAGTCCATTTGAATCCAAATTCTCAGGTGGTCTCTCTCAGCTGCCCAGCAGCACAGTGAGTACAGCACGAACGTTTGGCCTCTGCTCCCACAGCAAAAGAGCCAGGATTGGAACCTGGTGCTGGACCTGTTCAGCACACAATCCCCTTTACATTGGTGCCTCCATCGTTGCTTTCACTGCTAACACTCATACAGGAAAAGCATTTGAATGGAATCAGTCCAGAGCCTGCTCTCTGCTGCGCAACAACACAGTCAGCACAGAATGAACAGTGGATTCTGCTCGCACAGCAGAAGGACCAGCAGGGAAAGCTAGTGCTGGGCTTCTTCAGCACACAAGCAGCTTTGCAACGGGGTCACCATCATTGCAGTCTCTCCTCGGTTTCATACCTAAAAGTCCATTTGAATCCAAATTCTCAGGTGGTCTCAGCTGCCCAGCAGCACAGTGAGTACAGCACGAACGTTTGGCATCTGCTCCCACAGCAGAAGAGCAAGGATTGAAAGCTGGTGCTGGACCTGTTCAGCACACAATCCCCTTTACATTGGTGCCTCCATCGTTGCTTTCACTGCTCACTTTCATACAGGAAAAGCATTTGAATGGAATCAGTCCAGAGCCTGCTCTCTGCTGCGCAGCAACACAGTCAGCACAGAATGAACAGTGGATTCTGCTCGCCCAGCAGAAGGACCAGCAGGGAAAGCTAGTGCTGTGTCTCTTCAGCACACAAGCAGCTTTGCAACGGGGTCACCATCATTGCAGTCTCTCCTCGGTTTCATACCTAAAAGTCCATTTGAATACAAATTCTCAGGTGGTCTCTCTCAGCTGCCCAGCAGCACAGTGAGTACAGCACGAACGTTTGGCCTCTGCTTCCGCAGCAGAAGAGCCAGGATTTGAAGCTGGTGCTGGACCTGTTCAGCACACAATCCCCTTTACATTGGTGCCTCCATCGTTGCTTTCACTGCTCACTTTCATACAGGAAAAGCATTTGAATGGAATCAGTCCAGAGCCTGCTCTCTGCTGTCAGCAACACAGTCAGCGCAGAATCAACAGTGGATTCTGCTCGCACAGCAGAAGGACCAGCAGGGAAAGCTAGTGCTGGGCTTCTTCAGCACACAAGCACCTTTGCAACGGGGTCACCATCATTGCAGTCTCTCCTCGGTTTCATACCTAAAAGTCCATTTGAATCCAAATTCTCAGGTGGTCTCAGCTGCCCAGCAGCACAGTGAGTACAGCACGAACGTTTGGCATCTGCTCCCACAGCAGAAGAGCAAGGATTGAAAGCTGGTGCTGGACCTGTTCGGCACACAATCCCCTTTACATTGGTGCCTCCGTCGTTGCTTTCACTGCTAACACTCATACAGGAAAAGCATTTGAATGGAATCAGTCCAGAGCCTGCTCCCTGCTGGCAGCAACACCGCATAGATTGAACAGTGGCATCTGCTCGCACAGCAGAAGGACCAGCAGGGAAAGCTAGTGCTGGGCTTCTTCAGCACACAAGCAGCTTTGCAACGGGGTCACCATCATTGCAGTCTCTCCTCGGTTTCATACCTAAAAGTCCATTTGAATCCAAATTCTCAGGTGGTCTCTCTCAGCTGCCCAGCAGCACAGTGAGTACAGCACGAACGTTTGGCCTCTGCTCCCACAGCAGAAGAGCCAGGATTGGAAGCTGGTGCTGGACCTGTTCAGCACACAATCCCCTTTACATTGGTGCCTCCATCGTTGCTTTCACTGCTCACTTTCATACAGGAAAAGCATTTGAATGGAATCAGTCCAGAGCCTGCTCTCTGCTGCGCAGCAACACAGTCATTACAGAATGAACAGTGGATTCTGCTCGCACAGCAGAAGGACCAGCAGGGAAAGCTAGTGCTGGGCTTCTTCAGCACACAAGGAGCTTTGCAACGGGGTCACCATCATTGCAGTCTCTCCTCGGTTTCATACCTAAAAGTCCATTTGAATCCAAATTCTCAGGTGTGTCTCTCAGCTGCCCAGCAGCACAGTGAGTACAGCACGAACGTATGGCCTCTGCTCCCACAGCAGAAGAGCCAGGATTGGAAGCTGGTGCTGGACCTGTTCAGCACACAATCCCCTTTACATTGGTGCCTCCATCGTTGCTTTCACTGCTCACTTTCATACAGGAAAAGCATTTGAATGTAATCAGTGCAGAGCCTGCTCTCTGCTGCACAGCAAAACAGTCAGCACAGAATGAACAGTGGCATCTGCTCGCACAGAAGAAGGACCAGCAGGGAAAGCTAGTGCTGGGCTTCTTCAGCACACAAGCAGCTTTGCAACGGGGTCACCATCATTGCAGTCTCTCCTCGGTTTCATACCTAAAAGTCCATTTGAATCCAAATTCTCAGGTGGTCTCAGCTTCCCAGCAGCACAGTGAGTACAGCACGAACGTTTGGCATCTGCTCCCACAGCAGAAGAGCAAGGATTGAAAGCTGGTGCTGGACCTGTTCGGCACACAGTCCCCTTTACATTGGTGCCTCCGTCGTTGCTTTCACTGCTAACACTCATACAGGAAAAGCATTTGAATGGAATCAGTCCAGAGCCTGCTCCCTGCTGGCAGCAACACCGCACAGATTGAACAGTGGATTCTGCTCGCACAGCAGAAGGACCAGCAGGGAAAGCTAGTGCTGGGCTTCTTCAGCACACAAGCACCTTTGCAACGGGGTCACCATCATTGCAGTCTCTCCTCGGTTTCATACCTAAAAGTCCATTTGAATCCAAATTCTCAGGTGGTCTCTCTCAGCTGCCCAGCAGCACAGTGAGTACAGCACGAACGTTTGGCATCTGCTCCCACAGCAGAAGAGCAAGGATTGAAAGCTGGTGCTGGACCTGTTCAGCACACAATCCCCTTTACATTGTGCCTCCATCGTTGCTTTCACTGCTAACACTCATACAGGAAAAGCATTTGAATGGAATCAGTCCAGAGCCTGCTCCCTGCTGGCAGCAATACCGCACAGAATGAACAGTGGATTCTGCTCGCACAGCAGAAGGACCAGCAGGGAAAGCTAGTGCTGTGTCTCCTCAGCACACAAGGAGCTTTGCAACGGGGTCACCATCATTGCAGTCTCTCCTCGGTTTCATACCTAAAAGTCCATTTGAATCCAAATTCTCAGGTGGTCTCAGCTGCCCAGCAGCACAGTGAGTACAGCACGAACGTTTGGCATCTGCTCCCACAGCAGAAGAGCAAGGATTGAAAGCTGGTGCTGGACCTGTTCAGCACACAATCCCCTTTACACTGGGGACTCCGTCGTTGCTTTCACTGCTAACACTCATACAGGAAAAGCATTTGAATGGAATCAGTCCAGAGCCTGCTCCCTGCTCACAGCAACACAGCACAGAATGAACAGTGGATTCTGCTCGCACAGCAGAAGGACCAGCAGGGAAAGCTAGTGCTGGGCTTCTTCAGCACACAAGCAGCTTTGCAACGGGGTCACCATCATTGCAGTCTCTCCTCGGTTTCATACCTAAAAGTCCATTTGAATCCAAATTCTCAGGTGGTCTCTCTCAGCTGCCCAGCAGCACAGTGAGTACAGCACGAACGTTTGGCATCTGCTCCCACAGCAGAAGAGCAAGGATTGAAAGCTGGTGCTGGACCTGTTCAGCACACAATCACCTTTACATTGGGGACTCCATCCTTGCTTTCACTGCTAACACTCATACAGGAAAAGCATTTGAATGGAATCAGTCCAGAGCCTGCTCCCTGCTGGCAGCAACACAGTCAGCGCAGAATCAACAGTGGATTCTGCTCGCACAGCAGAAGGACCAGCAGGGAAAGCTAGTGCTGTGTCTCCTCAGCACACAAGGAGCTTTGCAACGGGGTCACCATCATTGCAGTCTCTCCTCGGTTTCATACCTAAAAGTCCATTTGAATCCAAATTCTCAGGTGGTCTCTCTCAGCTGCCCAGCAGCACAGTGAGTACAGCACGAACGTTTGAAATCTGCTCCCACAGCAGAAGAGCAAGGATTGAAAGCTGGTGCTGGACCTGTTCAGCACACAATCCCCTTTACATTGTGCCTCCATCGTTGCTTTCACTAACACTCATACAGGAAAAGCATTTGAATGGAATCAGTCCAGAGCCTGCTCCCTGCTGGCAGCAACACAGCACAGAATGAACAGTGGCATCTGCTCCCACGGCAGAAGGACCAGCAGGGAAAGCTAGTGCTGTGTCTCTTCAGCACACAAGCAGCTTTGCAACGGGGTCACCATCATTGCAGTCTCTCCTCGGTTTCATACCTAAAAGTCCATTTGAATCCAAATTCTCAGGTGGTCTCTCTCAGCTGCCCAGCAGCACAGTGAGTACAGCACGAACGTTTGGCCTCTGCTCCCACAGCAGAAGAGCCAGGATTGGAAGCTGGTGCTGGACCTGTTCAGCACACAATCCCCTTTACATTGGTGCCTCCATCGTTGCTTTCACTGCTCACTTTCATACAGGAAAAGCATTTGAATGGAATCAGTCCAGAGCCTGCTCTCTGCTGCGCAGCAACACAGTCAGCGCAGAATGAACAGTGGATTCTGCTCGCACAGCAGAAGGACCAGCAGGGAAAGCTAGTGCTGGGCTTCTTCAGCACACAAGCACCTTTGCAACGGGGTCACCATCATTGCAGTCTCTCCTCGGTTTCATACCTAAAAGTCCATTTGAATCCAAATTCTCAGGTGGTCTCTCTCAGCTGCCCAGCAGCACAGTGAGTACAGCACGAACGTTTGGCCTCTGCTCCCACAGCAGAAGAGCCAGGATTGGAAGCTGGTGCTGGACCTGTTCAGCACACAATCCCCTTTACATTGGTGCCTCCATCGTTGCTTTCACTGCTAACACTCATACAGGAAAAGCATTTGAATGGAATCAGTCCAGAGCCTGCTCTCTGCTGGCAGCAACACAGTCAGCGCAGAATGAACAGTGGATTCTGCTCGCACAGCAGAAGGACCAGCAGGGAAAGCTAGTGCTGGGCTTCTTCAGCACACAAACACCTTTGCAACGGGGTCACCATCATTGCAGTCTCTCCTCGGTTTCATACCTAAAAGTCCATTTGAATCCAAATTCTCAGGTGGTCTCTCTCAGCTGCCCAGCAGCACAGTGAGTACAGCACGAACGTTTGGCATCTGCTCCCACAGCAGAAGAGCCAGGATTGGAAGCTGGTGCTGGACCTGTTCAGCACACAATCCCCTTTACATTGGTGCCTCCATCCTTGCTTTCACTGCTCACTTTCATACAGAAAAGCATTTGAATGGAATCAGTCCAGAGCCTGCTCTCTGCTGGCAGCAACACAGTCAGCACAGAATGAACAGTGGATTCTGCTCGCACAGCAGAAGGACCAGCAGGGAAAGCTAGTGCTGGGCTTCTTCAGCACACAAGCACCTTTGCAACGGGGTCACCATCATTGCAGTCTCTCCTCGGTTTCATACCTAAAAGTCCATTAGAATCCAAATTCTCAGGTGGTCTCAGCTGCCCAGCAGCACAGTGAGTACAGCACGAACGTTTGGCATCTGCTCCCACAGCAGAAGAGCAAGGATTGAAAGCTGGTGCTGGACCTGTTCGGCACACAATCCCCTTTACATTGGTGCCTCCGTCGTTGCTTTCACTGCTAACACTCATACAGGAAAAGCATTTGAATGGAATCAGTCCAGAGCCTGCTCCCTGCTGGCAGCAACACCGCACAGATTGAACAGTGGATTCTGCTCGCACAGCAGAAGGACCAGCAGGGAAAGCTAGTGCTGGGCTTCTTCAGCACACAAGCAGCTTTGCAACGGGGTCACCATCATTGCAGTCTCTCCTCGGTTTCATACCTAAAAGTCCATTTGAATCCAAATTCTCAGGTGGTCTCAGCTGCCCAGCAGCAGAGTGAGTACAGCACGAACGTTTGGCATCTGCTCCCACAGCAGAAGAGCAAGGATTGAAAGCTGGTGCTGGACCTGTTCGGCACACAATCACCTTTACATTGGTGCCTCCGTCGTTGCTTTCACTGCAACACTCATACAGGAAAAGCATTTGAATGGAATCAGTCCAGAGCCTGCTCCCTGCTGGCAGCAACACCGCACAGATTGAACAGTGGATTCAGCTCGCACAGCAGAAGGACCAGCAGGGAAAGCTAGTGCTGGGCTTCTTCAGCACACAAGCAGCTTTGCAACGGTGTCACCATCATTGCAGTCTCTCCTCGGTTTCATACCTAAAAGTCCATTTGAATCCAAATTCTCAGGTGGTCTCTCTCAGCTGCCCAGCAGCACAGTGAGTACAGCACGAACGTTTGGCATCTGCTCCCACAGCAGAAGAGCAAGGATTGAAAGCTGGTGCTGGACCTGTTCGGCACACAATCCCCTTTACATTGGTGCCTCCGTCGTTGCTTTCACTGCTAACACTCATACAGGAAAAGCATTTGAATGGAATCAGTCCAGAGCCTGCTCCCTGCTGGCAGCAACACAGCACAGAATGAACAGTGGCATCTGCTCACACGGCAGAAGGACCAGCAGGGAAAGCTAGTGCTGTGTCTCCTCAGCACACAAGGAGCTTTGCAACGGGGTCACCATCATTGCAGTCTCTCCTCGGTTTCATACCTAAAAGTCCATTTGAATCCAAATTCTCAGGTGGTGTCTCTCAGCTGCCCAGCAGCACAGTGAGTACAGCACGAACGTTTGGCCTCTGCTCCCACAGCAGAAGAGCCAGGATTGGAAGCTGGTGCTGGACCTGTTCAGCACACAATCCCCTTTACATTGGTGCCTCCATCGTTGCTTTCACTGCTAACACTCATACAGGAAAAGCATTTGAATAGAATCAGTCCAGAGCCTGCTCCCTGCTGGCAGCAACACAGCACAGAATGAACAGTGGCATCTGCTCACACGGCAGAAGGACCAGCAGGGAAAGCTAGTGCTGTGTCTCCTCAGCACACAAGGAGCTTTGCAACGGGGTCACCATCATTGCAGTCTCTCCTCGGTTTCATACCTAAAAGTCCATTTGAATCCAAATTCTCAGGTGGTGTCTCTCAGCTGCCCAGCAGCACAGTGAGTACAGCACGAACGTTTGGCCTCTGCTCCCACAGCAGAAGAGCCAGGATTGGAAGCTGGTGCTGGACCTGTTCAGCACACAATCCCCTTTACATTTCTGCCTCCATCCTTGCTTTCACTGCTCACTTTCATACAGGAAACGCATTTGAATGGAATCAGTCCAGAGCCTGCTCTCTGCTGCGCAGCAACACAGTCAGCACAGAATGAACAGTGGATTCTGCTCGCACAGCAGAAGGACCAGCAGGGAAAGCTAGGGCTGTGTCTCTTCAGCACACAAGCAGCTTTGCAACGGGGTCACCATCATTGCAGTCTCTCCTCGGTTTCATACCTAAAAGTCCATTTGAATCCAAATTCTCAGGTGGTCTCTCTCAGCTGCCCAGCAGCACAGTGAGTACAGCACGAACGTTTGGCATCTTCTCCCACAGCAGAAAAGCAACTATTGAAAGCTGGTGCTGGACCTGTTCAGCACACAATCACTTTTACATTGGGGACTCCATCCTTGCTTTCACTGCTAACACTCATACAGGAAAAGCATTTGAATGGAATCAGTCCAGAGCCTGCTCCCTGCTGGCAGCAACACCGCACAGAATGAACAGTGGATTCTGCTCGCACAGCAGAAGGACCAGCAGGGAAAGCTAGTGCTGGGCTTCTTCAGCACACAAGGAGCTTTGCAACGGGGTCACCATCATTGCAGTCTCTCCTCGGTTTCATACCTAAAAGTCCATTTGAATCCAAATTCTCAGGTGGTCTCTCTCAGCTGCCCAGCAGCACAGTGAGTACAGCACGAACGTTTGGCATCTGCTCCCACAGCAGAAGAGCCAGGATTGGAAGCTGGTGCTGGACCTGTTCAGCACACAATCCCCTTTACATTGGTGCCTCCATCGTTGCTTTCACTGCTCACTTTCATACAGGAAAAGCATTTGAATGGAATCAGTCCAGAGCCTGCTCCCTGCTGGCAGCAATACCGCACAGAATGAACACTGGATTCTGCTCGCACAGCAGAAGGACCAGCAGGGGAAAGCTAGTGCTGTGTCTCCTCAGCACACAAGGAGCTTTGCAACGGGGTCACCATCATTGCAGTCTCTCCTCGGTTTCATACCTAAAAGTCCATTTGAATCCAAATTCTCAGGTGGTCTCTCTCAGCTGCCCAGCAGCACAGTGAGTACAGCACGAACGTTTGGCATCTGCTCCCACAGCAGAAGAGCAAGGATTGAAAGCTGGTGCTGGACCTGTTCAGCACACAATCCCCTTTACATTGGTGCCTCCGTCGTTGCTTTCACTGCTAACACTCATACAGGAAAAGCATTTGAATGGAATCAGTCCAGAGCCTGCTCCCTGCTGGCAGCAACACCGCACAGAATGAACAGTGGATTCTGCTCGCACAGCAGAAGGACCAGCAGGGAAAGCTAGTGCTGGGCTTCTTCAGCACACAAGCAGCTTTGCAACGGGGTCACCATCATTGCAGTCTCTCCTCGGTTTCATACCTAAAAGTCCATTTGAATCCAAATTCTCAGGTGGTCTCTCTCAGCTGCCCAGCAGCACAGTGAGTACAGCACGAACGTTTGGCATCTGCTCCCACAGCAGAAGAGCAAGGATTGAAAGCTGGTGCTGGACCTGTTCAGCACACAATCACCTTTACATTGGGGACTCCATCCTTGCTTTCACTGCTAACACTCATACAGGAAAAGCATTTGAATGGAATCAGTCCAGAGCCTGCTCCCTGCTGGCAGCAACACCGCACAGAATGAACAGTGGATTCTGCTCGCACAGCAGAAGGACCAGCAGGGAAAGCTAGTGCTGTGTCTCCTCAGCACACAAGGAGCTTTGCAACGGGGTCACCATCATTGCAGTCTCTCCTCGGTTTCATACCTAAAAGTCCATTTGAATCCAAATTCTCAGGTGGTCTCTCTCAGCTGCCCAGCAGCACAGTGAGTACAGCACGAACGTTTGGCCTCTGCTCCCACAGCAAAAGAGCCAGGATTGGAACCTGGTGCTGGACCTGTTCAGCACACAATCCCCTTTACATTGGTGCCTCCATCGTTGCTTTCACTGCTAACACTCATACAGGAAAAGCATTTGAATGGAATCAGTCCAGAGCCTGCTCTCTGCTGCGCAGCAACACAGTCAGCACAGAATGAACAGTGGATTCTGCTCGCCCAGCAGAAGGACCAGCAGGGAAAGCTAGTGCTGTGTCTCTTCAGCACACAAGCAGCTTTGCAACGGGGTCACCATCATTGCAGTCTCTCCTCGGTTTCATACCTAAAAGTCCATTTGAATACAAATTCTCAGGTGGTCTCTCTCAGCTGCCCAGCAGCACAGTGAGTACAGCACGAACGTTTGGCATCTGCTTCCGCAGCAGAAGAGCCAGGATTTGAAGCTGGTGCTGGACCTGTTCAGCACACAATCCCCTTTACATTGGTGCCTCCATCGTTGCTTTCACTGCTCACTTTCATACAGGAAAAGCATTTGAATGGAATCAGTCCAGAGCCTGCTCTCTGCTGTCAGCAACACAGTCAGCGCAGAATCAACAGTGGATTCTGCTCGCACAGCAGAAGGACCAGCAGGGAAAGCTAGTGCTGGGCTTCTTCAGCACACAAGCACCTTTGCAACGGGGTCACCATCATTGCAGTCTCTCCTCGGTTTCATACCTAAAAGTCCATTTGAATCCAAATTCTCAGGTGGTCTCAGCTGCCCAGCAGCACAGTGAGTACAGCACGAACGTTTGGCATCTGCTCCCACAGCAGAAGAGCAAGGATTGAAAGCTGGTGCTGGACCTGTTCGGCACACAATCCCCTTTACATTGGTGCCTCCGTCGTTGCTTTCACTGCTAACACTCATACAGGAAAAGCATTTGAATGGAATCAGTCCAGAGCCTGCTCCCTGCTGGCAGCAACACCGCATAGATTGAACAGTGGCATCTGCTCGCACAGCAGAAGGACCAGCAGGGAAAGCTAGTGCTGGGCTTCTTCAGCACACAAGCAGCTTTGACACGGGGGTCACCATCATTGCAGTCTCTCCTCGGTTTCATACCTAAAAGTCCATTTGAATCCAAATTCTCAGGTGGTCTCTCTCAGCTGCCCAGCAGCACAGTGAGTACAGCACGAACGTTTGGCCTCTGCTCCCACAGCAGAAGAGCCAGGATTGGAAGCTGGTGCTGGACCTGTTCAGCACACAATCCCCTTTACATTGGTGCCTCCATCGTTGCTTTCACTGCTCACTTTCATACAGGAAAAGCATTTGAATGGAATCAGTCCAGAGCCTGCTCTCTGCTGTGCAGCAACACAGTCATTACAGAATGAACAGTGGATTCTGCTCGCACAGCAGAAGGACCAGCAGGGAAAGCTAGTGCTGGGCTTCTTCAGCACACAAGCACCTTTGCAACGGGGTCACCATCATTGCAGTCTCTCCTCGGTTTCATACCTAAAAGTCCATTTGAATCCAAATTCTCAGGTGGTCTCAGCTGCCCAGCAGCACAGTGAGTACAGCACGAACGTTTGGCATCTGCTCCCACAGCTGAAAAGCAAGGATTGAAAGCTGGTGCTGGACCTGTTCAGCACACAATCACCTTTACATTGGGGACTCCCATCCTTGCTTTCACTGCTAACACTCATACAGGAAAAGCATTTGAATGGAATCAGTCCAGAGCCTGCTCCCTGCTCACAGCAACACAGCACAGATTGAACAGTGGCATCTGCTCGCACAGCAGAAGGACCAGCAGGGAAAGCTAGTGCTGGGCTTCTTCAGCACACAAGCAGCTTTGCAACGGGGTCACCATCATTGCAGTCTCTCCTCGGTTTCATACCTAAAAGTCCATTTGAATCCAAATTCTCAGGTGGTCTCAGCTGCCCAGCAGCACAGTGAGTACAGCACGAACGTTTGGCATCTGCTCCCACAGCTGAAAAGCAAGGATTGAAAGCTGGTGCTGGACCTGTTCAGCACACAATCCCCTTTACATTGGGGACTCCATCCTTGCTTTCACTGCTAACACTCATACAGGAAAAGCATTTGAATGGAATCAGTCCAGAGCCTGCTCCCTGCTGGCAGCAACACCGCACAGATTGAACAGTGGCATCTGCTCGCACAGCAGAAGGACCAGCAGGGAAAGCTAGTGCTGGGCTTCTTCAGCACACAAGCACCTTTGCAACGGGGTCACCATCATTGCAGTCTCTCTTCGGTTTCATACCTAAAAGTCCATTTGAATCCAAATTCTCAGGTGGTCTCTCTCAGCTGCCCAGCAGCACAGTGAGTACAGCACGAACGTTTGGCCTCTGCTTCCGCAGCAGAAGAGCCAGGATTGGAAGCTGGTGCTGGACCTGTTCAGCACACAATCCCCTTTACATTGGTGCCTCCATCGTTGCTTTCACTGCTCACTTTCATACAGGAAAAGCATTTGAATGGAATCAGTCCAGAGCCTGCTCTCTGCTGTCAGCAACACAGTCAGCGCAGAATCAACAGTGGATTCTGCTCGCACAGCAGAAGGACCAGCAGGGAAAGCTAGTGCTGGGCTTCTTCAGCACACAAGCAGCTTTGCAACGGGGTCACCATCATTGCAGTCTCTCCTCGGTTTCATACCTAAAAGTCCATTTGAATCCAAATTCTCAGGTGGTCTCAGCTGCCCAGCAGCACAGTGAGTACAGCACGAACGTTTGGCATCTGCTCCCACAGCAGAAGAGCAAGGATTGAAAGCTGGTGCTGGACCTGTTCGGCACACAATCCCCTTTACATTGGTGCCTCCATCGTTGCTTTCACTGCTAACACTCATACAGGAAAAGCATTTGAATGGAATCAGTCCAGAGCCTGCTCCCTGCTGGCAGCAACACCGCATAGATTGAACAGTGGCATCTGCTCGCACAGCAGAAGGACCAGCAGGGAAAGCTAGTGCTGGGCTTCTTCAGCACACAAGCAGCTTTGCAACGGGGTCACCATCATTGCAGTCTCTCCTCGGTTTCATACCTAAAAGTCCATTTGAATCCAAATTCTCAGGTGGTCTCTCTCAGCTGCCCAGCAGCACAGTGAGTACAGCACGAACGTTTGGCCTCTGCTCCCACAGCAGAAGAGCCAGGATTGGAAGCTGGTGCTGGACCTGTTCAGCACACAATCCCCTTTACATTGGTGCCTCCATCGTTGCTTTCACTGCTCACTTTCATACAGGAAAAGCATTTGAATGGAATCAGTCCAGAGCCTGCTCTCTGCTGGCAGCAACACAGTCAGCGCAGAATCAACAGTGGATTCTGCTCGCACAGCAGAAGGACCAGCAGGGAAAGCTAGTGCTGGGCTTCTTCAGCACACAAGCAGCTTTGCAACGGGGTCACCATCATTGCAGTCTCTCCTCGGTTTCATACCTAAAAGTCCATTTGAATACAAATTCTCAGGTGGTCTCTCTCAGCTGCCCAGCAGCACAGTGAGTACAGCACGAACGTTTGAAATCTGCTCCCACAGCAGAAGAGCAAGGATTGAAAGCTGGTGCTGGACCTGTTCAGCACACAATCCCCTTTTACATTGTGCCTCCATCGTTGCTTTCACTAACACTCATACAGGAAAAGCATTTGAATGGAATCAGTCCAGAGCCTGCTCCCTGCTGGCAGCAACACAGCACAGAATGAACAGTGGCATCTGCTCCCACGGCAGAAGGACCAGCAGGGAAAGCTAGTGCTGTGTCTCTTCAGCACACAAGCAGCTTTGCAACGGGGTCACCATCATTGCAGTCTCTCCTCGGTTTCATACCTAAAAGTCCATTTGAATCCAAATTCTCAGGTGGTCTCTCTCAGCTGCCCAGCAGCACAGTGAGTACAGCACGAACGTTTGGCCTCTGCTCCCACAGCAGAAGAGCCAGGATTGGAAGCTGGTGCTGGACCTGTTCAGCACACAATCCCCTTTACATTGGTGCCTCCATCGTTGCTTTCACTGCTAACACTCATACAGGAAAAGCATTTGAATGGAATCAGTCCAGAGCCTGCTCTCTGCTGGCAGCAACACAGTCAGCGCAGAATGAACAGTGGATTCTGCTCGCACAGCAGAAGGACCAGCAGGGAAAGCTAGTGCTGGGCTTCTTCAGCACACAAACACCTTTGCAACGGGGTCACCATCATTGCAGTCTCTCCTCGGTTTCATACCTAAAAGTCCATTTGAATCCAAATTCTCAGGTGGTCTCTCAGCTGCCCAGCAGCACAGTGAGTACAGCACGAACGTTTGGCATCTGCTCCCACAGCAGAAGAGCCAGGATTGGAAGCTGGTGCTGGACCTGTTCAGCACACAATCCCCTTTACATTGGTGCCTCCATCCTTGCTTTCACTGCTCACCTTTCATACAGGAAAAGCATTTGAATGGAATCAGTCCAGAGCA